>NC_030811.1:11224090-16644090 GCF_001704415.2 Capra hircus | reverse complement strand
ACTTCATCTTTAGGGTTAATGGCACGCCAGTGAATGATCAAACGTACTCACTATGCGCACAGCACCGGTCAAGCCCCAGTCAGGAAATCCAGCCATCTAGTCTAAAAGCTTGCTCTTCAAAAGTCACAGTCAATAAGAGTTCAAAACTCAGTACTTGGGTGCAACCTCGAAAATGACACAATGATCTTGGTTCATTTTCCAAGGCAAACCATTCAACATCACAGTAATCCAAGTCTATGTCCCAACCACTGATGCCGAAGAAGCTAAAGTTAACCGGTTCTGTGAAAACCTACAACACCTTCTAGAACTAACACCAAAAAAAGAAAAAAAGATGTCCTTTTCATCACAGGAGATTGGAATGCAAAAGTAGGAAATCAAGAGACATCCGGAATAATAGGTAACTTTGGTCTTGGAGTACAAAAATGAAGCAGGCCAAGGCTAACAGTTTTGTCAACAGAACACAACAATCACAGCAAATACCCTTTCACAACAACCTTAGAGACAACTCCACACATAGACATCACCAAATGGATGGTCAGTATCAAAATCAGATCGATTACGTTCTTTGCAGCCTAAGAAGGAGAAGTTCTACATGGTCAGCAGAAACAAGACCTGGAGCTGACTGTGGCTCAGAACTAGAGTTCCTTATTGCAAAATTCAGGCTTAAATTAAAGAAAGTAAGGAAAACCACTATGTATTCAGGTATGACCTAAATCAAATCTCATATGATTGATTATACAGTGGAGGTGATGAACAGATTCAAGGGATTAGGTCTGGTAGACACAGTGCCTGAAGAACTATGGACAGAGGTTCATAACACTGTACAGGAGGCAGTGATCAGAGCCATCCCAAAGGAAAAAAAATGGAAGTAGGCAAATGGTTATCTGAGGCTTTACAAATAGCTGAGGAAAGAAGAGAAGTGAAAGGCAAGGGAGAAAGGCAAAGATATACCCAACTGAATGCAGAGTTCCAGAGAATACCAAGCAGAGATAAGAAAGCCTCATTCAATGAACAATGCAAAGAAATACAGGAAAACAATAAAATGGGAAAGACCAGAGATCTCTTCAAGAAAATTGGAGACATTAAGGGAGCATTTCATGCAAGGATGGGTGTGAGAAAGGACAGAAACAGTAAGGATCTAATAGAATCAAGAGATTAAAAAGTAGCAAGAATATACAGAACTACACAAGAAAGGTCTTCATGACCCAGATAACCACGATTGTGTGGTCAGTCACCTAGAGCCAGATCTCCTGGAATGTGAGGTCAAGCGGGCCTTAGGAAGCATCACTACGAACAAAGCTAGTGGAGGTGATGGAATTACAGCTGGGCTATTTCAAATCCTAAAAGATGATGCTGTTAAAGTGCTGCACTCAATATGCCAGCAAATTTGGAAAGCTCAGCAGTGGCCATAGAACTGGTAAGGTCAGTTTTAATTCCAATCCTCAAAAAAGGTAATGTCAAAGTATGCTCAAACTACTGCATAACTGCACTCATTTCACCTGTAAGCAAGGTTATGCTCAAAAATCCTTCAAGCTAGGTTTCAGCAATACATAAACTGAGAACTTCTAGATGTACAAGTTGATTCAGAAAGGGCAGAGGAACCAGAGGCCCAATTGCCAACATCTGCTAGATCATGGAGGAAAAAGCAATAACACCACTCCAGTACTCTTGCCTGGAAAATCCCATGGATGGAGGAGCCTGGTGGGCTACAGTCCATGGGGTCGTGAAGAGTCAGACATGACTGAGTGACTTCACTTTCACTTTTTACCTTCATGCATTGGAGAAGGAAATGGCAACCCACTCCAGTGTTCGTGCCTGGAGAATCCCAGGGACAGGGGAGCCTGGTGGGCTGCGGTCTATGGGGTCGCACAGAGTCGGACACGACTGAAGCGACTTAGCAACAGCAGCAGCAACTAGATCATGGAGAAAGCAAGGGAATTCCAAGAAAAACATCTACTACTGCTTCACTGACTACGCTAAAGCCTTTGACTGTGTGGATCACAACAAACTGTGGGAAATTCTTAGAGATAGGAATACCAAACCACCTCACTTGCCTCCTGAGAAACCTGTATGCAAGTCAAGAAGCAACAGTTAGAACTGGACATACAACAATGGACTGGTTCAAAACGGGGAAAGGGTATGTCAAGGCTGTATATTGTCACTCTGCTTATTTAACTTACATGCAGAGTACATCATGTACAATGCTGGGTTGGATGAACCACAAGCTATAATCAAAATTGCCGGAAAAAATATCAACAACCTCAGATAAGCAGATGATACCACTCTAATGGCAGAAAGTGAAGAGGAACTAAAGAGCTGCTTGATATGGGTGAAAGAGGAGAGTTTCAAAGCTGGCTTAAAATTCAACGTTCAAAAAACTAATATCCTAGCATCCAGTCCCATCACTTGATGGCAAACAGAAGGGGAGAAAGTGGGCTTCCCTCATAGCTCAGTTGGAAAAGAATCCGCCTGCAATGTAGGAGACCTGGGTTCGATCCCTGGATCAGAAAGATTCCCTGGAGAAGGGATAGGCTACCCACTCCAGTATTCTTGGGCTTCCCTTGTGGCTCAGCTGGTAAAGAATCTGCCTGCAACGTGGGGAGACCTGGGTTCGATCCCTGGGTCAGGAAGATCCCTTGGAGATGGGAAAGGCTACCCATGCCAGTATTCTGGCCTGGAGAATTCCATGGACTGTGTAGTCCATGGGGTCGCAAAGAGTCAGACATGACTGAGTGACTTTCACTTCACTTCACTTCAACTGGAAGTAGTGATAGATTTTATTTTCTTAGGCTCCAAAATCACTAGGATGGTGACTGCAGCCATGATGCTTGCTCCTTGGAAAGAAAGCTATGACAAACCTAGACAGTGTATTAAAAAGCAGAGACATCACTTTGCCAACAAAGGTCTGTAGAGTTAAAGCTATGGTTTTTCCAGTAGTCATGAACGGATGTGAGAGTTGGACCATAAAGAAGGCTAAGCACCAAAGAATTGATGCTTTTGAATTGTGATGCTGGAGAAGATTCCTGAGAGTCCCTTGGACAGCAAGGAGATCAAACCAGTCAATCCTAAAGGAAATCAACCCTGAATATTCATTGGAAGGACTTATGCTGAAGGTGAAGCTCCAACACTGACGACCTGATGCAAAGAACCACCTCATGGAAAAGACCCTGATGCTGGGAAAGACCAAAGGCAAAAGAAGGGGGTGGCAGAGGATGAGATGGTTAGATGGCATCACTGACTCAATGGACAGGAATTTGAGCAAAAACTCCAGGAGACAGTGGAGAACAGAGGAGCCTGGTGTGCTGCAATCTATGGGGTCACAAAGAGTCAGGCGTGACTCAGCCACTAAACAGTAAGAAAAACAGAATTGTGTGATTTCAAAACAGTAAGAAATAAGTTGGTTGAAATGGTAAGACAGACCTAAATCAGAGCAAGCTAAGAAAGCAGGCAGAACAGTTTGGATTTTATACCACAGGAAAGAGTAAGTTATCCAAAGGATGAATGAAATAAAACAGAACTTAATTTAAGGGCAAGGTTCCCTTCATTCATCCCAGCTCTTTCTTCTGCTTACCTCCACAGGCAGTAATTCAGCTGACTTGTTAAAAGCACTTGGGGTCCACTGTTTAGAGATACTGACTTTGACATTGCTAAATGTTTTTCTTGACGCGTGAAGCAACGAGTAACTACAAAAGAAAGAGGAAATATAGCTGAATGCATAAAAGAGAAAACACATTCGATAAAATCACAGATGTATTGCCACGTTTTATCCCATTTTAGAATTCTTCTCTTTTAAAAAAGAAAGAGTACTGCTTTATAAGAACTATCCATTGAAACAGCCTCCGCTAAGCAAAGGAGCAATTAACCTGTCTTCTTCCATATAAACCCCCATGTTCGCTTGTAGCAGGTCCCTGGACCCAGAAGATGGAGATGCGCCGGATCCCAGCCCCTTAAAATCATGGTTGCAGCTCCATAAGGTCAAGTCTTTAGCAACCTCTGGCCACTCCCTACACTAGCCATTCAATAGCTTTTTCCTTGAGGCCTGTCTTTTCCTCAACCCCTCACAAGTGGATTTCCTGTAAAGCAAGTATCTAAAATTACCTACCAACTCTTATATAATTAGAAAACCATTTTCCTAGTTTCTGCCTTGAAAAAAAATTATCATGTGTGGTGCCTTCAATAAACATTAATAATAAATAAAATCTATTCAGAAGAAATAATCAAAATACTGAGTCACAGAATTTGTGAATACTGTGCCCCCAACACCAAAAAGTCTGGCTGACGTCATCAACAGACCACTACCGAGAGCTACCAAGGGCCCTTGAGTCAGACACGGTCGATTCTTCGGCATGCTGACTGGGCAGGTTCTCATAAGAGTAACCAAAGTTCCTCACAGAGATCTCCGACCATCTCTACTGCTCAATGAGGCACACAGCCCTCCCTAGAAATGCACATCCTTTGCTTTCAAGCTCCTGGTTTTAACAATTAAAGGACTTTATATCAGATCAAGGTTTTTCAATCATAGCGGTACTGACATTTTGTGTTAGTTGCTCAGTTATGTCCGACTCTTTGCGACCCCATGCATTGTAGCCTGCCAGGCTCCTCTCTCCATGGGATTCTCCAGGAAAGAATACTGGAGTGGGTAGCCATTCCCTTCTCCAGGGGCTCTTCCCAACCCAGGGATCAAACCTGCAGCTCCTGCATCGCACACAGATTCTTCACCGTCTGAGCCCCCAGAGAAGCCATACTGACATTTTGGGCTCCCCAAGTTCTCTACCATGGGGGGCTGTCCCAGACACAGCAATATGTTTAGTGGCATCCCTGGTCTCTACCTACTAGATACAAGCAGCACCCATTCCCCTAGTGTGGCAACTAAAGATGTCCTCAAACATTGCCAAACACAGGCGAGAATGGAGATCCACAACACTAGAGCTCACAAAGAGCAGCAGACCATGAGTCGGGCCAATCTGGCCACGCAATAAACAGCTCCTTCAAAAGGAAAACAAGAACAACAACAAGAGCAGAGCTTCAGAGGCCCACTTACCTGAAGAAGGTGAGCAGGAACACGACCATGTGATGATGGCTGAACCGGGAGAGCAGAGCTCCTCTTTGGAAAATATTTGGCCAGGCCATGTTCCTCCTGACCTTCCTTCTCACCGTGACCTTAAAGTCTGGAGAGTGAATGGTTTACATCATTTCTTCTTTCTGGAAAGACAAAACACAGAATTAACATTACTCATAATAGGCATATTATCCAAAAACGGAATTATTTAGACTTAACATTATATAATCAGGCCTTGGGGGAGAAAAAAATCACATGGATTAGTTGACACCAGAAAACCAGATTGATGATTATGTTTTATAGCTATTAGCCAGTCTTTTAAAAAGAAATCCTGGACAAAAGATTACGTCCTAACAGAATGAACTCTCACACAGACTGACAGGAAAATCACTAATTCAGACCCGAAAATGAGCAAAGGAAATGAATAGACAACTCAGAAGAAATGAAACAGCTATTAAACTTATCAAACAAAAGTTCTAATCTCATTAGTACATAAGAAATGCCAATCATGGTAATAAAAAAAAGTTTGCACAGTTAAAAAGACTGTTCAATGTAGCTCAAGATCTGAAGATCCTAAACTCTCATACACTGCTGACAGAAGTGAAAACTAACACATTTTACAGGAAGTTGATCTGGCTGTGTTGAGAGCTGCTGACAAAAAAAAAGAATAATTCAACTGTCAGGGATCTATTCCTAAAGAAATACAAGATACATTCAACTCTATACAAAAGCAAGTTTTCACAAAAAGTCATTTCTTCTTATGTGAAGAAACAAAATCTGTGTCAGTCATAAAGGAACAGGGGAAAGAAACAGGGCCACTCTGCCACCTCTTTCCACTATTTCCTCTCACCTCTCCACTGCCCTCTCAGAAAGTCTTATGCACGCTCTGATGTCCAACAATAATAAAGCGTAAAGTAAGCATCTAAACTTAATGTCTCCAGTTATGAGTCTGCAGAAACAACCTAAGCATGTAAGATGGGAACAATTAAACAAATGACAGTGGCTGAATTACATCTGGCTGAATATTTTATCATTTCATCATTTGACATGATGATTAAGACTTTTTTTTTTTGGCTGTGTTGGGTCTTCACTGTGACTCGCAAGCTCTCTCTAGTTGGGGCCAGTAGGCTGAGTTGATCCCAACCAAGGATCGAAACCTACATCCCCTGCACTGGAAGGCAATTAAGACTTCTTCATAACATGAGAAAATGTCAGGTGAAAAAAGTAGCATATGACATTTAAATGTAATCAACCGAACTCTGCTGCTGCTGCTGCTAAGTCGCTTCAGTCGTGTCCAACTCTGCGACCCCATAGATGGCAACCCACCAGGCTCTGCCGTCCCTGGGATTTTCCAGGCAAGAACACTGCAGTCGGTTGCCATTTCCTTCTCCAATGCATCAAAGTGAAAGTGAAGTCGCCCAGTCGTGTCTGACTCTTCACGACCCCATGGACTGCAGCCTACCAGGCTCCTGCGTCTATGGGATTTTCCAGGCAAGAGTGCTGGAGTGGGTTGCCATTGCCTTCTCTGAACCAAACTCTAGGTTTACATAATATTTACAAGTAAATAAGGAATATATAGCTCTTTCTGGGTAGCAGGAATATAGGTAGTTTCAGTTTTCTATATACTTCCCTAAAAGTTCTACAATAAACGTGTATCTTACTGTGGAAAACATCCACAGAGCTGGAAAAGTTCTATGCCTTATCTTCACAGTAGGAAAAAATAAAATTAACAAAATATCTTGTGTTTTAAACATATAAATATCTTGTATTATAAACAGTCAAGGTAGGAGATAAACTTAAGAGCTCCCAACACTAAAGTCAATTTATCACAGGACTTTGCCCAAGGCTGTGTTCCCTGTACCTGTTATTTATAATCTTCTTCTCTACTATAATTTATACTACTGCTTGGCAAGTGAACTGAAAACCTTAAATGCTGAAGAGACCCAGTTGAAAGGCCATTCCTGAAACTTTGCAATTAAAAAGTACAAAGCTGAGGTGGTTAAAATTATATAAACACAATAGCTGATTCACCAACTGGCTGTGAGCCTTGGGACTAGTCAGTCTCTCTGATTCACAGATACGTCATTTATAAAATGGCCTGTCTCTTCTGAGAGTTATGAGACCACAATAAACAACATATGAAAGGTATTAAGAGAATTATTTTGGTCACTGATTTGCCCATGGTTAATCCCATAACTGGAAGATGTAGCTCATGTCATATACTCATTCTCCTTGAAAAATGTTAACAAAATTATAAGCCGAGTAAGGCTATAAATTTCCACTCACAAAAATGTAAGTGAACTTTCTGTCTATAATTCCAGGAAGTGACAAACCCAAGAGCTACTAGTGTTACTGCTAAATTTACCTCCATCCGCCAAATTGAATGCGACGCCCAAGTGAAACAACTCCAAGCTCTAACTATTCTTAACAAATCCTACTTCTTTGAACTGAACACATTCACAACTCAAAACGCTGGACTGAATACTTCAGAAAAGGGCGTGGGCTACAAAATTCTATAATTAATCAGGTAAGATAATAATTCCAAAAATATATGCTCCAACAGACCTCGATTACGTTGCTTCGGCAATAATGGTTGAGGATTTCAGGGCTGTAAGCAACAATAATGGTTTTAAATGACTACCATCTGGAAAGAATCCTGGTGTGGGTTGCCATTTCCTTCTCCAGGGATCTTTCCAACCCAGGGATCAAACCCAGGTCTCCTGCATTGCAAGTAGGCTCCTGCATTGCAGGCGGATTCTTTCCGTGCTGAGCCACCTGGGAAGCCCAATGGTCTTAAATGACTACTAAGATGTTTGAGACTACCTAGATTTAGTTCCTAAACAAACCACTTTTTCCTTAGCTACAGTGACGGGAGAGAAAATGCTTCATAATTACAACGGGAAAGAGTTTTAAATATTCACCTGATGTTGGCAGAAAGCCATTTAAAATGAATATTACTACAACACCTGGTCCTAGGTAATTACAATCATTAATAATACCTTGTACTTATAAGCCCTACATCACAGAAGTGATATCTGATCATCCGTGAGCTCTGGGGCCCTTGGGAAGCACAGTTTTTTTTTACCAAGTCCGAGTCCATCAAGCACATTCTATTTTTACAATATTTTCTTTCTGGCTCTTAGTATAGACTGAACAAATCTAACATTTTTCAAGTATATGTAAGTGTTGTTATAATCAATAAAACCAAAATTCATTTTAAGTGTTTCTAAATTACTAGAAGCTGGTCATTTAGTATTTTCTTTATCCATGAATACTGCATATACAAATGTCATGGGAGAATAAGAATGATCTTTAAAAAAATTAAACATATAAGAAGGTAGGTCCTTGCCATCAGAAAGAACCATCAGGGGACTTCTCCGGTGGTCCAGTGGTTAAGACTTCGCTTCCCAACGCAGGGGATGCTGGTTTGATCCCTGGTCAGGGAGCTAAGACCCCACATGCCTCCTGGGCCAAAAAACCAAAACATAAAACAGAAGCAGTATTGTAATGAATTCAATAAAGACTTTAAAAAAAAAAAAGAAAGAAAGAACCATCAAGCCCTGTTCTATAATACTTCTCAAAGAAAGATCGAGATCACTAACTCATTTGATTTGTCAGGAAGCTTTCTGGAGACCCACAGGATCTTCCACACAAGGTACTTCCCAGAATGGAATACTCCATATAGTGTGATCCAGGCTGAATGAAAGATGGCTTCACTTGTGACACGTCCAGGCAGAGCTGGCAATCTCCCCCTTATGAACACTGCCTTGGAAAATAAGACATTTCACAAATTTCACGTTCCACACATATTTAGAATCCATTCCAACTCAAATATACTAAGAATTAAAGTTTTCTTGGGGGGAAACAGATTGCAAAGAGGAAAGGCAGAAAAAAAGGCAGAAAAGGTGATCACTTGTCACCTCCATCTCATCAGACCCAACCTTGCCCAGCCATCCCACCCCACTGCGGGAAGGAAACGCTCTCTGGAAATGGACAAAAGTGGTTAATCAAGTTCTGTATATCAGGACCCTGTTTTGCAAGTTCCTGTCTTTCTTACTTATCCTGGTGGACTCCTGCCTGCCCCTAGATAACACCACTTCCCCTGGGGTCTTTCAAGGAGAAGCAATCTTACTTCTCACAACCACTTTTCCTCCTGGCGAAAGGCCAGCTTCTCTGAAGCTCCTGGGCCTTGCTGCCCACTGCCCGTCCCAGCTCTTGTCCCCTGCTCTCTCACTGTCCCCCGTTCTGTCTCTTGTCAACACCCAAGGGGATAACCCCACAGTCCCCTGGCCTCTTTCCCACCAATCTTTTCTTCTATTGCACAAGAAAAACCCACTCCGTGGTCAAAACCCAGCCAGTTTCCAGTCAACAGTAAGTGCATCAACCAGTCGGTGCTAAGTGCATCCCATATTCTCCAGGCAAGAAAGCTGGAGTGGGTTGCCATTTCCTTCTCCAGAGGATCTTCCTGACCCAGGGATCGAACCTGGGTCTCCCACAGCGCAGGCAGATTCTCTACCGTCTGAGCCATGTCTGCCCTTTCACCTCCCAAACTGGATTTCAAACATCCAACTTTCCTTACTTCCAGAAAACTGCTTACTTCAAACTCTCCACTCGAACAGTCATTTTGCCTCGGCAAGCTCCCAACTCGGTCACCTCCCCAAGTTGTTTTCATCCATGACCCTCCTCCTCTTCTTTCCCAACTTAGAATCTAGGCTTATCTGCCTTATGAGCCTTTTTTCCTTGCTTGCCTCTGGCCTCCTCCTCTGCGCCTAAGTGGTGGAGTTTTGCCAGAGAAAAATCACACGAGCAGGCTGGTTTTGCTTTTCAGACTCAAAACCACAAACCTCAAAGGGCATGCAACACTGCCCAGCAAGTCTTCACTTCCCTAATGACCTGCTTTCTCAGCCTCTAAGATAACCATTTACACGGCTCTCTCTTAAAACTTCCAACCTCTGTCTCCCCGTCATCTGGTACCAGGGCTTTCTGCCAACGACTCCCAGAGCACCAGCTCTAACCTGGACCCTCCAGGGCTCCAACAATACAGCCAACTGACCACTTGGCCATCCTTGGAGCTACAACACAATTCTCCACTGTCTCCCTCTAAACCTGTCCCTCACCAGCACTGTCCTCAGAAGAAGGTAACACCAAGGCAACCAGCACAAAGCCCTCATTTCTCCCTACCTCTCAGCTTCTGCATCCTACCCATTGCTAAATCCATCCTTTTCACCTCCAAAGTTCATCCCCAATCCATCCTCTTCTATCCATCCCCACGCCGCTACCAAAATCAACCACCCATCTCTTCCATCAAGTCTAATGCAACATCCTCCTGCAAGGTTTCACTATTTTACATCTAGCGTGCACACACACACACACGCCTTCCTGTAATTTATCTCTCTTCTCAAATTGTTCCTTACCACAGATGTAGTTGGTAAAGAATCCGCCTGCAATGCAGGAGACTCAGTTCGATTCCTGGGTTGGGAAGATCCGCTGTTAACATTGTCACTGACTCACCTACTTGGGTGTTCCAAGAATTGAATTAAAACTGTGTATGAATGCAACAAGAAAAAAAAAATAGAAGGAACAGGCTCCTCACTCCAATATTCTTGGGCTTCCCTTGTGGCTCAGTTGGTAAAGAATCTGCCTGCAACGCAGGACACCTGGGTCCAATCCCTGGGTTGGGAAGATCCCCTGGAGAAGGGAAAGGCTACCCACTCCAGTATTCTGGCCTAGAGAATTCCATGGACTGTATAGTCTATTGGTTCACAAAGAGTCAAACACGACTGAGCAACTTTTACTCACTCACAGATGTAAAATACTTATCACTTTTCTAGAAAATTCTCTGAACTCATTCTAGCATTCCCCAAACCACATTCTTCCTACCTATTCTGAACATATTCCAAAGACAATAGTTTTCAAGATAGAAATCTTTCCCTCTCCAAGACAAAGGACTTACAGTCAAGTCAAAGGTCATTGCTGTGACATTTCCTTATCACTGATGAACAAGACAAATCAGAGCCTGAGACAATGACTAATACACACTGCCGCCGCTGCTGCTGCTGAGTCACTTCAGTCGTGTCCGACTCTATGCGACCCCATAGACGGCTGCCCGCCAGGCTCCTCCGTTTCCTGGATTCTCCAGGCAAGAACACTGGAGTGGTTTGCCATGTCCTTTTCCAATGCACGAAAGTGAAAAGTGAAAGGGAAGTCGCTCAGTCGTGTCTGACTCTTAGCGACTCCATGGACTGCAGCCCACCAGGCTCCTCCGTCCATGGGATTTTCCAGGCAAGAGTACTGGAGTCAGTAACAATTCACCACACTGATTTTGAGCTTCTAAAAGTATCCTTTTGTGGTTATTTTCTGATGCAGAGACTGAAATCAAAGATTAACAGGAGTTCCCTGGTGGAGCAGTGGATAAGAACACACCTGCCAATGCAGGGGACATGGGTTTGATCCCCAGTCCAGCAAGATTCCATATGCAGAGGAGTAACTAAGCCCATGTGTCACAGCTACTGATGCCCAAGCACCTAGAGCCTGTGCTTGGCAAAAAGTGAAGCCATTACAAGGAGAAGCCTGTGCACCGCAAACAGAGAGTGGCCCCTGATCACTGCAACTAGAGAGGAGCCCCGCCTCCCCCCATCAGGGCAACCAGAGAAAGCCTGCAGGCAGCAAGGAAGACCCAGCACAATCAAAAATAATAAATTAATAATTAAAAAAGATTAAGAGAAGGCTGTCATGGCCCACACAACAGCATGAAAGTTCCAGCTAGAATCCAAGACCCTCGACTTCTCACCTTTGAGTCTCAATTTCCTCACGAAGGATTTACATGAGATCATTTAAAAAGAGTTCTAAGTATAGTGCCTGCCATACAGCAAACATTCAACAATGGAAAAAAATAATAATTCAGGCATCGAAACACTGAAGAAAGCTGTTCTAGCTGGAACTTTCATGCTGTATGTGGGCCATCTGAAGTCCAGATGACAGCCTTTTTTTATTATTAATTATGATTTTTGATTGCTCTGGGTCTTCCTTGCAGCGTGCAGGCTTTCTCTAGCCGCCGTGATGGGGGGTGGGAGGGGAGCGGCGGGGAGTGGGGATGGCCCACTCCCTAGTTGCAGCGATCAGCGGCCACTCTCTACTTGCGGTGCACAGGCTTCTCCTTGTAATGGCTTCACTTTTTGCCGTACACAGGCTCTAGGCGCTTGGGCCTCAGTAATTGTGGCACATGGGCTTAGCTACTCCTCTGCTTATGGCCATTAAGAGTTAGATTTTGCTGACCCCACGAACCCCCTATAATCATTTCTGTAAATTATCAGGCGATCGCCTAATTTCTGGAAACACCAAAAGCCCTGCAGGCACATTCCCAAAATCCAGTCAAAAGTGAGACAAAACAGACCACATTCGGCAAAGAAGAATATCGAGTTAAGGACTAAAAAGCAACCAGATCAAATCCCTGACTGAGACCACGGTTGTTGCCAAAAAGCAAAATCCAGTTATTCCACTAAGACTCTGCTCCTTCTGTGGCCTCCATACATCCTTTCCAAAAGCCTCCTCGCCCTACCTGTGAGCGATCCTTTCACCTGGTCTAGACGAGGAGCCCTTTACTTGCACGAGCGCCGCCGCGCTGGCTGCGGGCCAGGCTCTCCCCGGAGGCCCTCCAATCCTCCCGCCCCGCTCCGCAGCGGTCCTCGCCGGCCTCGCCAGGTTCCGGAGCCCCTGGGCGCCGAGAAGCCAGGCCCAGCGTGGAGGGAACGAGCGGCGGCCGGCCTGGCCTGCCGCGCCACACCCACCGGCGGCCCCCGTCTGCCTATCCGCCCCGGCCCCCTGAAGCCCCCCAGACTGGCCCTCGCCTGCGGCGCCCCCACCCCTGCCCCAAGCCAGGTTCCCGCCCTTCTGGACGTGGGCCCTACGCACCGCCGCTCGCCCGAGACCCGCAGTAGTCGTCACGTTCCCTGCCGGCCGCTCTGCTCGCCCGGCTCACTCAGCCTCGCCCGCAACCCAGCCACTCCCGCCGCCACCTCACCCGGGCCGCCGCGGCCAGGGTTTCCGGGCGCTCACGTGACGCGCGGGTGCCCGCGGCATGTTGGGAGTTGTAGTCCGACCGCGCCTCTTTACCTGCGGGCCGCACGGGAGGGAACGGAGAGAGGAGCGGAGAAAGTTAACTTCCGGCCGCCATGCAAGACTGGGCGGGTGTGAGTGGCGGGGGGCGCGGGGGGCGCGGGGGGCGCGGGGGGCGCGGGGGGCGCGGGGGGCGCGGGGGGCGCGGGGGGCGCGGGGGCGGGGGGGCGGGTGGACACGGACGGTCATCGGCCAGGACTCAGAAAAAGAGGCAGGGACGGAGAGAGAAGTTACAATCTGCGAAGAAATGATGTATAGATCATCTTTTTGCAAAAACACTTTATTATGTGTTTTGTTTTGAGACTCACACTCTGTGCCACTGACCTACCATGAGAGCGTATGATTTAGATTTTTTAAATAAATATTTTTAAAATGCAGTTGCTGATAAAGACAGGGCTACTAGTCTGTTGGTGTCATTCACTGTTGTACATTGCATCCCCAGTCACTCAATAAATGAAAATGTTAAGATCCTGGCAGTCAGTCAGTCGCTCAGTCCTGTCAGAAGCTTTGCGACCCCATGGACTGCAGCATGCCAGGCCTCCCTGTCCATCACCAACTCCTGGAGTTTGCTCAAACACATGTTCTTTGAGTCGGTGAAGCCGTCCAACCACCTTATCCTCTGTCGTCCCCTTCTCCTCCCACAATCAGTGTTTCCCAGCATCAGGGTTTTTTCCAATGAGTCAGTTCTTCACATCAGGTGGCCAAAGTATTGGAGCTTCAGCTCCAGCATCAGTCCTTCCAATGAATAGTCAGGACTGAGACTCAAGCAAAAATTAAAGGCCTTGTAACACACAACATCAAACAAGGGTGTTCTGCCCTCCTGGGCTCTCTTTCAACAGCAAGGGAATTTTTTTTTCCCCCCCAAGTCTTCCAGCTCAGAAAACCACTCCACAAAGATAGCAGATTAAGAAAAATTTTATTATTGAATAAACTTTGAATCAGACTGTGATGCACAGATGTGACTTCTGCAATGCTAAGAGGTTGCAAAGGTAGAAAGGAACCCTCCCTTACATAGCCAAGCAGACTCTACCCTCACCATACAAGTTCTCAGATAATCACTAGTCCTCAAGTGAGAGTGAAACAGGAGGGAAGGGGGCAGGGCACACCCTTCAAAAGAGTGACACAGCCCAAGGATACGACATGAACTGATTAGAACCAAATAGGTACAAGATAGCAGAGGAGTTGGGTTCCATTAGACCTTGTGCCTCAGTATATGCTCATTGTAACACATCAGCATGCTAAATGACAGACACACACACACACAGGCGCCCTGAGTTTGAGCAAACTCCAGGACACGGTGAAGAACAGGGAGCCTGGCGAACTGAAATCCATGAGGCTGCAAAAAGGCGAACATGGACACGACTTAGTGACTAAATAACAGCAACAGACTTTGAGCCTCAGTAACACATCAGCACACTAAATGATGACACCCACAGTCACCATGACAGTTCTAAGTTCAACTTTAAAGACCAAAAGGTGAGTAGTAGTCCAATTCATTGATATCCCTGCCCATTCCCCTGAAGCAGCTGGAATAATCCTCCCACTCATTATTCTTTGAAATTACCCAGCCCGTTAAAAACTAACCACACATTTCAGGGCCTCTCACCTTCTAAAATGACCCACACTCTGTGGAGTGTTTCTCTCTAAATAAATCCTCTCCTTACCTATTACTTTGTCTCTCACTAAATTCTTTCTGCAATGAGACATCAAGAACCTGACCTTTATTAAGTCCTGAGACCAGGTATGTGTTGTTGTTGCTGCTGTTGTTCAGTTGCTGTCATATCTGACTCTTCACAACCCCATAAACTGCAACATGTCATGCTTAACTCATGTCCAGAGTCAGTAATGCCATTCAATCATCTCATTTTCTGTCACCCTCCTGCCCTCAACTTTCCCAGCATCAGGGACTTTTCCAGTGAGTCGGCTCTTCACATCAGGTGGCCAAAGTATTGGCGCTTCAGCTTCAGCATCAGTCCTTCCAGTGAATATTCAGGGTTGATTTCCTTTAGGATTGACTGGCTTGATCTCCTGGCTCTCCAGTTCAGTCAGTCACTCAGTCATGTCCAACTCTTTGCAAGCCCATAGACTGCAGCACGCCAGGTTTTCCTGTCCATCACCAACTCCTGGAGGTTACTCAAACTCATGTCCATCTGGTCGGTGATGCCATCCAACCATCTCATCCTCCGTCATCCCCTTCTCCTCCTGCCTTCAATCTTTCCCAGCATCTGGGTCTTTTCCAGTGAGTCAGTTCTTCACATCAGGTGGCTAAAGTATTGGAGCTTCAGCTCCTGCATGAGTCCTTCCAATGAATAGTCAGGTTGGTTTCCTGGTTTGATCTCCTTGCAGTCCAAGGGACTCTCAAGAGTCTTCTCCAACACCACAGTTCAAAAGCATCAATTCTTTGGCACTCAGCTTTCTCTATGGTCCAACTCTCACATCCATACATGACTACTTGCTGTTCAAGGGACTCACAATTCAAAAGCATTGATTCTTAATCATCCAGCCTTCTTTATGGTCTAACTCTTACATTCATACATGACTTCTAGAAAAACCATAACTTTGACTAGACAGACCTTTGTCAGCAAAGTGATGTCTCTGCTTTTTAATACACTGTTTAGGCTTGTCATAACTTTTCTTTCAAGGAGCAAGCATCTTTTAGTTTCATGACTGCAGTCACCATCCACAGTGATTTTGGAACCCAAGAAAATAAAATCTGCCATTGTCTCCACTTTCCCATCTATTTGTCATGAAGTGATGGGACTGGATGCCATGATTTTAGTTTTTTGAGTTAAAAAAGCATGGGTTCGAGTCCCAATCTGAGTTACACGGTTTCAAGAGGACTCAACAGGACCTATGTCACACATAGTTCCAACTTCATCACAGTCATTGGGAAGACCATCTGTACTGGCTTATCCAGAGAAGAAACAAATTTAGGACAGGATATGGTTTTGCAAACTGGAGCAAGGCTCCCATGGAAAACTTAGTAACTTAGTTCCTCCCACAAGAACTGGGATTTAGGGGTGATATCTCCCCGGATGTTCATATTTCAAAAGATGGCTCCCAGGTCCTTGAGGAAACTTTCCTGAGTTGTGAGGCTGGCAGAGATTGTTGAGCCATTATACAGATGTACATATATTTGACTGACCTGGGTTCAGTCGCTGGGTTGGGAAGATCCCCTGGAGAAGGGAACAGCAACCCACTCCAGTATTCTGGCCTGGAGAATTCCATGGACAGAGGAGGCTGGCAGGCTACAGTCCATGGGGTCACAAAGAGTCAGACAGGACTGAGTGACTTTCATTTTCACATATATTTGAAAAGAACAGAGAAAGAAATTTTGAAAGAAAAAGTAGGTCCTCTTTCCTTATTTTCCACAAGGAGAATTGTCTCTTATTTTTCAATTGTAACTGCCTTTACAGAATACTTTGGCCACCTCATGTGAAGAGTTGACTCATTGGAAAAGACTCTGATGCTGGAAGGGATTGGGGGCAGGAGGAAAAGGGGACGACAGAGGATGAGATGGCTGGATGGCATCACTGACTCGATGGACGTGAGTTTGAGTGAACTCCGGGAGTTGGTGATGGACAGGGAGGCCTGGCGTGCTGAAATTCATGGGGTCCCAAAGAGTCGGACACGACTGAGTGACTGAACTGAACTGAACTGAACTTACACAACGCAAGGGTAGTTTTCTCCACAGTCATCAGAGGGTGTGGCTAGAGAAATGTGATACCATGGTGAGCAACAATAAATCCACCAGACGTTTCACATTTACTGTAAAAACAAGGAAAGAAACTGTGACACATGTTACAATGTGGATGAGCCCTGGGAACATTATGCTAAGTGAAACAAGCCACATACAAAAGGACTGATACTGTGTGATTCCACGTGTGTGAGGTACCTAGGGTAATCACATCCGCTGAGACAGAAAGTAGAATAGTGGTTACCAAGGGCTAGGGGGAGGGAGTAAGGAGTTGTTTAATGGATATAGAGTTTCAGTTGGACATGATGAAAACGTTCTGGAAATGGATGGTGGTAATGGCTGCACAACAATGTGACTATATTTAATACCACTGGACAACACACTTAAAAATAGTTAAAATGGTAAAATGTATACCTCGTGAAACGTATTGTGTGTGTACACATATATGGGGCTTCAGTTCAGTTCAGTTCAGTCGCTCAGTCGTGTCCAACTCTTTGCAACCCCATGAATCGCAGCATACCAGGCCTCCCTGTCCATCACCAACTCCCAGAGTTCACTCAGACTCGCGTCCATCAAGTCAGTGATGCCATCCAGCCATCTCATCCTCTGTCATCCCCTTCTTCTCCTGCCCCCAATCCCTCCCAGCATCAAAGTCTTTTCCAATGAGTCAACTCTTCACATGAGGTGGCCAAAGTACTGGAGTTTCAGCTTTAGCATCATTCCTTCCAAAGAAATCCCAGGGTTGATCTCCTTCAGAATGGACTGGTTCGATCTCCTTACAGTCCAAGGGACTCTCAAGAGTCTTCTCCAACACCACAGTTCAAAACCATCATTTCTTCGGTGCTCTGCCTTCTTCACAGTCCAACTCTCACATCCATACATGACTACTGGAAAAACCATAGCCTTGACTAGACGGACCTTAGTTGGCAAAGTAATGTCTCTGCTTTTGAATATACTATCTAGGTTGCTCATAACTTTTCTTCCAAGAGTAAGCGTCTTTTAATTTCATGGCTGCAGTCACCAACTGCAGTGATTTTGGAGCCCCCAAAAATAAAGTCTGACACTGTTTCTACTGTTTCCCCATCTATTTCCCATGAAGTGATGGGACCAGATGCCATGATGTTCGTTTTCTGAATGTTGAGCTTTAAGCCAACTTTTTCACTCTCCTCTTTTGGCACTAATCGTAAAGAACCCACCTGCCAATGCAGGAGATGCAAGAGATGTGGGTTCGATCCCTGGGTTGGGAAGGTTCCCTGGAAGAGGGCACGGCAACCCACTCCAGTATTCTTTTTTTTATATATAGATCTGGAAACCCTTTTTAAAAATGTATTTATTTATTTATTTGGCTGCACCAGGTCTTAGTTGTGGCATGTGGGATCTAGTTCCCTGACCAGGGATCAAACTTGGATCCCCTGCATTTGGAGCACAGAGTCTTAGCCACTGGACTACCAGGGAAGTCCCCCACTCCAGTATTCTGGCCTGGAGAATCCTCATGGACAGAGGATTCTGTTGGACTACAGTCCAAAGGATCACAAAGAGTTGGACACAACTGAAGCAACTTACACATATGCATATATGTGTGTGTGTATAAAATAGGTATATAACCTGTGTCACCACCACCCATGTCAAGAATGCATCTCCCCCATAGCCCAAGCTCAGCTCTTTGCACTTATAATCAACGTTGGTGAACAGGGTTGGGGTAGGGAAAAGCAGCATTTCTCCTACGTCCATAACCATCCAGGCATTTTACCATTTGATTTCTGCTTCTAGACACTCTCCCAAGTGGGAAGTCTGAGTCAGCTGGTTTTGGTTGTTGTTGTTTTCCCTTATTAGTAATCAATACGAGACGAAGAAAACATGTGTACACCTAACCTCATTGACACATCTCACAGGTTCTATTTCCTGTCCCTGCCCATACATTTGTCACGGATCTTGACTTATATCTCATTTTCAAGCCTCATATACATGACCATAGCTTTCAAAACACCATCTGCAGCAGCAGTATTTGGCAGTGTTTTTTGTTGTTTGTTTTCTTGCTTTACCTGCCAACATTGGGTTTATCCTCCCTGAGAGGTTCCTGGGGATACATGTGTGTTCACTCGATCAGTTGTGTCTGACTCTTTGTGACCCCATGGACCATAGCCTTCTAGGCTCCTCTGTCCATGGGATTTTTTCAGGCAAGGATACTGGAGTGTGTTGCCATTTCCTCCTCCAGGGGATCTTCCCAATCCAGGGATCAAATCCGAGTCTGCTGTGTCTCCTGCGTTGGCAGGCGGATTCTTTACCACTGTGCTACCTGGGAAGCCCTCCTGGGGATATAAGAATACATATAACTGATTCACGTTGTTGTTGTTCAGCAGAAACTAACACAACATTGTAAAGCAATTATACTCTAATCAAACATTTTTGTTTAAATTTAAAAAAAGAGAGGTTCCTGCAAGTGATATGTAAATGGAACTTTGGATAAGATAAATCATCATTTACAGTTTCTCTAAAGAAATGTTGCTGTGTAGTGAATAAACTGTCCTCTCTTTCAGTGCCAGGCCTCTACACGCAGTAAGAAGCACATCTTACATCACCCCCGGCACACACCTCCCTGTTCACAACTGACACAAACAGTTCAGGAAAACAGGAATGCATTCTGAATTGTTTTCTTCATCTCTTTGGTAAAAATGCTGGTTACGACCCACTGAAATTGACTTCGTGACTCATAATGAGTCTCAGCCCACAGTTTGAAAACACTATGCCAGTTTCGTATTTTATCAATCCAGATGTTCTGTTTTGCATGTGGTGCTTGCGGCTTAACTGCCTACTCGGCACATTCTACGTAGTGGAGCCGAGCTAGTCCCCAGGCTGGGAGAAGCAGAGACTCTTCCAGACTCTGTGGGGGGAGAGTCAAAAAGGAAAATTCAGCTCAGCTTGATGCCTCCATGGCCACCATCGGGGACTGACGGATGCCAGGTCTTCCTAGAAATTAACCTTTGTTTTGGGGTAGATTTTGAGGGGGGAAGGAAACATTTTTTCCAGCTTTGAAAGAAAGAAAAGATAGCGCTAAGTCGTGCCCAACTCTTGCGACCTATGGACTGTAGCCTGCCTGACTCCTCTGTCCATGGGATTTTCCAAGCAAGAATACTGAAGTGGGTTGCCATTTCCTTTTCCAGGGGATCTTCCCAATTTAGTTTTTCAGTCTTCTCTTTGATCACCTCCTTTCGCTCAGTGACTCCTCAGCAAAGGTTATTCAAGCCCACAAAACAATTAAATGACTCAAAACCCAGGTCTGTAGTCCCCTTTAATTTGTTGTCCTTCAACTAGCCAGCCCCACCCAGGCAAACAGGGGACACCAGGAAAAAATGGGGATTGGGGCCGCCCAAGAGAAGGCAAGCAGAAAAAAGGAACAGGGTGGCTCAGTAGGTGTTGGCTGATACAGCTGGCTAGTCCTTTTCGTTCGGGCTGTGATGGATGACATGGGATGCTCCACGCTCAGAGGAAAGTTGACTTAGCGTGGCGGGTGTGGCCAGGACCTCACCCCGCGCTTTGTACCCAGTGGCAGCTCCTCCGGGTGGGGTGGCGGGGGAGGGGGTGAGGAAGGAAGGTTTACACTTTCCTTTCGGTTTCTCGAGCCACTAAACCTGACACCTGGGGACAGAACTACAGTTCCCACCACACCTCGAGGCAGGAGGAAGAAGGGGCACGGAGGGCCAAAAGGAAAACCAGGAGAAAGAGCAAACACCTGCTGGCAGGCGTGAGCAACTGGTGAGCAACAGGTGGAGGCTGCAGGATGGAGGGTTTTGCGGCGGGTGGACATGGCTCTTTTCTCCTTGCAGGGCGTGTGAAGGGGGCTTTTGCAGAAAGCCTGAGGACTTACTGGGGGAGGCGGCCAGGGTCGGGGGAGAAGTAAGATTTCAGCTCACATGACAGTGGTTAGACACCGGAAGTAGAATGGCTTTCTTCATTTGAAAAGCCAGAGGGGGGAAAAGTGGTTTGGCTGTTTCTCTTTTTTGCTGGATCATGCGGCCACAGTAGCTTCAGGGAACCTCCTTCATTCATTTAAAGCTTAGAGTTTTTAAGTATAGATTTTAATTTGTGTGATGATACAGACTTGTCATGTTCTATGACTTTTGAGAAGACCAGAAAATAAAACTCGGAGAAATGAAGAAGGGTGTCATAGACAGGGACAATTTGTAGCACATCAAATTTAGTTATCAAACAGGATAAGCTTTCATGTATTTTTATGAGACATTTGATGAGGAGACGCAACACAACTGAAGAACAGTCAAAGGGTCTGGGATATCTGCTTCAAGGGGACCTGCTTGCTGCTCCAAATGTCTGCTGGGCTGTCCTGTGGAGTAAGAATCCTGGCGTAGCATGAGGGTCCACGGTTAGAAACCTCAAGGACATAGATTTCAACCCTACGTAAGAGCTGTGCACACAAAATTGATTTTTGTCAGGAGGTAGTGAGCTCCTTGTGATCTGAGATGTTGAAGTGTAGATGGATGTTTAAGCAGAGATGCTGAGGGCAAGAATAAAGTTTCAGGTGGTTGACTGTGCTGGTTGATGCTTCCCAAACCTGGCTGCTTATCAAAATCACCTGGGAGTGTGTGTGCATGTTTTTACATCTATTTAGCAGATCTGAGATGGGCTCCGGAATATATATACATATATTTTTAACTCTTTTATTATTTATTTATTTTTGGCTGTGCTGGATCTTCGTTACTGCATGCAGGCCTTCTTCAGTTGCAGTAAGCAGGGGCTATTCTCTAGTTGCGGTGCTCGGGGTTTTCACTGCGGTGGCTTCTCTTCTTGCAGAGCACAGGCTCCAGACACACGGGCTTCAGTAGTTATGGCACATGAGCTTAGTTGCTCGAGGTATGTGGGATCCTCCAGGACCAGGGATCAAACCTGTGTCTCCTGCATTGGCAGGCAGATTCTCTACCACTGAGCCACAGGGAGGTCCCTGTATATTTAATTATTTGATTACCTTCCCAGGTAATTCTGATAGTCAGTTAGAGAGACACTGTCATAAGGAACTTTTTTTCCAACCTGTGGCAGAATACAGCACAAACATTCGAACCACCGGGTTTTTCATTTGTTTGTTCCTTTTGTTTTGTTTGGCTACGCTGCACAGCTTGTGGGATTCTGGTTCCCAGCACAAGCATGGAACCCAAGGCCTGGGCAGTGAAAGTGCAAAGTCCTGACCACTGGACCGCCAGGGAATTCCCCACAGTTTTCATTTTGGGTATTCTCAAAATCATAATTTCCCAGACAAGAAGAGCCTTTCTGAAACTGACTTCTCTGTTAAGCGTCCTTGGTGTTTGTTGCTAGTTGCCTGGACATTCAGACTTCCAGTGGTTTGTCTTCCTCCCGTGTGACATGGAGACAGGCTGAGCCCGCCTTCCGCAACTGATGTTGTTCAGTTGCTCAGTCCTGCCCAACTCTTTGCGACCCTGTGGACTGCAGCATGGGTCTGCAGTGTCCTTCACTGTCTCCCAGAGTTTGCTCAAACTCACGTCCATCGAGTGGATGATGCCATCCAGCCATCTCATCCTCTGTTACCCCCTTCTCCTCCTTCCCTCAATCTTTCCCAGCATCAGGGTTTTTTCCAGTGAGTCGGCTCTTCACATCAGGTGGCCAAAGTATTGGAGCTTCAGCTTCAGCATCGGTCTTTCCAATGAATATTGAGTCAATTTCCTTTAGGAACCAGTCAATCCACCTGATAAATGGCAGGTAAAACACACCTGCCGAGCCAGGCCACAGGGTGTGTGGGATCTTAGTTCCCAGACCAGGGATCAAACCCTTGCCCCCTGCAGTGGAAGCACTGAAAGCACAGAGTCTTAACCACTGGACCACCAGGGAAGTCCCAGTCAATGCTACCATCTGAGAGTGGGCCCAGACCGTAGAACCCCTTCATTCCAAGGTCACTCCTAAAGTAGCACCAACTCACCTAGGACAGGTGGGGTTTGTGGGGGCAGCTCCCTCTTACCTGACCAGTAATTAATGTTCTTCTCCTCCCACAAGGATGTCCGTGCTAGGAAAGCAGTGACCTTCCTCTGTCTTGTGCCATCCTGAATCCTGAGTGCCAAGAATAGTTCCTGGCCGCCAGTAGCTGTTCACTAAAGATAGGCTGAATTCCTCCTTTTCTTCTTTGATCCTAGGTGGCAAGAGCCATGCAATTCTCCGGCTCAGCCAGGGCAGCGGACGAGAACTTCGACTATTTGTTCAAGATTATCCTCATCGGGGATTCCAACGTGGGCAAGACGTGTGTCGTGCAGCATTTCAAGTCCGGGGTCTACACAGAGGCACAGCAGAACACAATCGGGGTGGACTTCACTGTGCGTGCCCTGGAGATTGATGGCAAGAAAGTGAAGGTCAGAGGGGCACAGGGGTGGGATCGCCTCTTTCACCCACAGACCCTAACCCAGAAACACAGGCCTGAGGAATAAAATATGTAAATATAAAATATGAAATCATAAAAATATCAGGAAAAGAAACACATGGAAGTATCTATTTTTCTCACTGAGGAAGGGGAAAATCAGGCTTAAAATTAAGACAAGAACCCACAAGCCATAAAGGAAAATATTGCTCCATCTAACTCTTATATCTAAAGGTCAAATTTATACTCTTCTGTATAATCACATAAAGGTCAAATTTCCGCACACTCAAAAATACCATAAACAAAGTCAAAAGCTGAATGACAGACTGGAAAGAAACATTTGCAAATATGGAACTCACAAAAGGCTAATTTTTGACATGAAAAGAGCTCTGATGAGGGAATTCCCTGGCAGCCCAGTGGTTAGGACTCCATGCTTCCACTGGAGGGGCATGGGCTCAGCCCCTGGTCATGGAACTAGGATCCTGCACGCCACGTAGCAGAGCTCTGATAAACATCAACGAAAAGACCAACAACCAAACACAATAAGTAGGCAATTCACAGATTTGACAAAACTACTACGTCATAATTTTTATGCAAACTGGCTCATACATTTATGCAAAGAAGCAAAGGTACCCACTGTCACTTATAATTAAAGCAATGAAATTAACAGTGAGATACCTTTTACCCATTTGATTAAAAAGGATCAAAATGTGTTGGTGATGATGGAATGAATGGTTTTGCTTGGGATCCTTATTAAACACAATAGTAGAAAGATATTTTGGAACCAGTTAGGAAAATTTAATATGGTCTGAATATTAGATCATACTAAGGAGTTATTGAAAAGTTTATTAGCAGTGATAACGGTGTTACGGTTATGAAAGACAATGTCCATTTATTAAGGAAGTATGTAAGTAGGCATGAAATGACACAAAGTCTGGGATTCTCTTCAAAATAATATTTCAAATAAATCAAGGGCTCCATGAAGCAAGAGTGGCAAAATCTTGATAATTATTTGGTTATGTGAGGGTTCAATGTTTTATTCTCTCTAGTTTTGTGTATCTTTGAAAACTTTCTTTAAAAAATAAACTTTATAAATAATGTGACAGTATGAAAAAAACAGGTACCAGGGCTCCCCTGGTGGCAAAAAGAATCTGCCTGCCAATGCAGGAGACATGGGTTCGACCCCTGGTCCCGGAGGATCCCATATGCCCCAGAGCAACAAAGCCTGTGTGCCACAATTACTGAGCCTGCGCTCTAGAGCCAGGCAGCCACAGCTTCCGAAGCTCAAGTGCCCTAGAGCCTGTGCTTCAGAACAAGAGGAGCCACCTCAAGGAGAGACCCGCACACGGCAACTAGAGAGCAGCCCCCACTCATCACAACTAGAGGAAACCCGCACAGCAGTGAAGACCCAACATGGCCAAAAATAAATCAATAAATGAAATTAAAAAAAATTTTTTAAAGCTAAAAGAAAAAATAAGTACCCTCAAACACTACTGGAGGGAATATAAATTGGTGCCACTGCCTGGGTTGTTAATTTGGAAGGTAGTATTATGAGGACAAGGGTTTCCCTGGTGGCTCAGTGGTTGAGACTGAATCTGCCTGCCAATGCAGGAGATGCAGGAAACTTGGTTTGATCCTTGGGTCAGGAAGATTCTCTAGAGGAGGCAATGGCAATCCACTCCAGTATTCTTGCCTGGGAAATCCCATAGATAGAGGAGCTGTCGGGCTACAGTCCATGGGGTCACAGAGTTGTACACGACTAAACAATAATTATGGGCACACTTCTAAACATGGATGACTGAGTGGTCCTTCAAAATCAAAGCAGTTTAGCCAATGCCCTCACCTTTACCAGGGTCAAAAAATAAACCCCAAAATCTAGACAAGGAGATGAGTGTGCTGGAAAGGCAAAGAACACCACATCCCAGGACCCTGGATCCACCTCTCAGGCTGGAGGGTCCCTTAGGTGATGACTCCCAACCGGAAAGCATATCCAGATGACACTGGGGAGCCTCTGAAAAAAGCAGACTCTTGGGCCCCACCCCAGACCTCGTGAGTCTGGATCTCTAGAAGTGAGACCCAGGAAACAACTTAGGTGAGCATCAGACATGGGAATTCCTCATGCAGACCCCCTTGCCCGACCTTCTGCAGATGCAGGTGTGGGACACCGCCGGCCAGGAACGTTTCCGGACCATCACCCAGAGCTACTACCGCAGTGCCCACGCGGCCATCATTGCCTACGACCTCACCCGGCGGTCCACGTTCGAGTCTGTTCCTCACTGGATTCACGAGATAGAGAAATACGGAGCAGCGAACTTGGTCATCATGCTGATTGGTATGTAGATTTCAAGGCATTTCTCTTTCCTTTACGCCCCATGCTCAGCTTTTTCTGGGTTTACAATGACAGTGGAACAGGAGGTCATAAAAGCACACGTGGAGGCTAGGACCTCAAAAAACATCTGGGCCAGAAATTCCGATCAGGTTCGCTTGAGCATGATAGTGGGGGTGGCGTGAATTTGTTAAGAATACAGATTCCTTGGTGGTCCAGCGGTTGACTCTGCACTCTCAATGCAGGGCGCACTCATTGAATCCCTGGGTGGGGAACGAACTAGATGCCACATGTTGCACTGTGAGGCCTAAAAAAAAAAAAAAAAGAATACAGACTCCAAGACCCCACC
Organism: Capra hircus; assembly: GCF_001704415.2. Taxonomy (NCBI): domain Eukaryota; kingdom Metazoa; phylum Chordata; class Mammalia; order Artiodactyla; family Bovidae; genus Capra; species Capra hircus. The sequence goes on along the minus strand of NC_030811.1, from coordinate 16,618,174 downwards.
CTAGAGTTTCTCATTGCAAAAACCCGAGACACGTAGATGAAGGTGCACCCTGGCTGATTCAACACACACATTTGCAGACTACACAGCCAATACTCTGCAGTGTGAGTTTCACAGCTTCAGATGGCTCTTAATCCCCAAGGGAGCCACTCAGATGACTATGACTGACAACACGCTTGAATGACTTCTCACACCTGTGAAGATCCTAAACAAATCTTAATAACAAGTTAACATCAAAATTAACATCAACTTCAACTACACTAAGTGAACTCACAGCTTGAAATAGGTGCAGTCCCATTGTATATTCACAAATGGGAAACTTCCCAGCTGGTGCAATGGTGAAGAATCTGCCTACCAGTGCAGGAGATGCAAGACATGTGAGTTCAATCCCTAAGTCAAGAAGATCCCCTGGTGTAGGAAATGGCAACCCACTCCAGTATTCTTGCCTGGGAAATCCCACGGACAGGGGAGCCTGGTGGGCTACAGTCCATGGGGTTGCAACAAGTCAGACATGACTGAGCACAACATACTGTCAGTTCCCTACAGTATTAGCTTTGAGAGCAGCGCATCACCCCTCCTGAGGACACTACTGTCTGCCAGGTGGCTGGTTCATTTTGGCAACCTGGTTTAGTTTTCGCTACTCAAAGTGTGGCCTGCAGACCAGCAACATCATCATCCCCGGGTTTTTGTTTGTTGTATTAAGACTTATTTTTTTCAGAACAGTTTAAAGTTCTTAGCAAAACTGAGAGGAAGATACAGAGATTTCTCATATGTCCCCTGTACCCACACATGCATGTGCTGTGCTAGTCACTCAGTCGTGTCCGACTCTTGACTCTCTGTGACCCCATAGACTGTAGTCCACCAGGCTCCTCTGTCCATGGGGATTCTCCAGGTAAGAATAAGATTCCCATGCTCTCCTCCAGGGGATCTTCCCAACCCAGGGATTGAACCCAGATCTCCTGCAGTGCAGGCAGATTCTTTACCTTCAGAGCCACCAGGGAAGCCCCATGAATGGGTAGCCTATTCCTTCTCCAAGGGATCTTCTCGACCCAGGAATTGAACAGGGGTCTCCTGCATTGCAGGAGGATTCTTTACCAGCTGAGCTACCAGGGAAGTCCCCACACATGCACGGCCCCTCCCATATCAACGTCCCCTAACAATGTGGTACATTTGTTACAAAGAATGACCCTACATGGACACATCATAATCATCTAAAGTCCATAGTTTAAGTTATGAATCCTTCTTGGTGTGTGCTTTCTATGGATTTGGACAAGTGTATGATGACAAGTATTCATCATGAAGATATCACAGAGTGTATTTCCACTTCCCTAAAAATCCACAGCATCCACATCACTTTGGGGTTTGTTAGAAATGCCCCATCTCAGGCCTCACCCCAGATCTACTGGATGAATTGATCCTAGAGAGATTCTTGTGCAAATTAAAGTCTGCAGAGCACAGGTCTAGACAGCTGCTGTGGGACTAAGAAAGAGCTACCCATTGATAAGCATATCCTAGCTCTGTGCTTGGAGAAGGAAATGGCAACCCACTCCAGTGTTCTTGCCTGGAGAATCCCAGGGACAGCAGAGCCTGGTGGGCTGCTGTCTATGGGGTCGCACAAAGTCGGACACGACTGAAGCGACTTAGCAGCAGCAGAAGCTCTATGCTAAGTTACCCTCTGAACCTTAGTGTCCTCATCTATAACATTTGATCAATATTCACTGGGGTTGTAAAGATTTAGTGAGGAAAAGTGTATGCATTGCTTGACGGTGCCTGGCACATAGTAGTGTGTCATAAAGAGTGGGATTTGCTTCTAGAAGTATGCTTGAGGGAACAAGCTCATCAGTGTTCCTTAAATAACTGAGGGGGGGCTTATGGTGAGGGTACAAGTCCCTGGGACCTAGGAAAATTCAGCAACCAAACTCACCAAGAGGAGGGACCACAGTGCAGCCAGGCCAGCCTCCACAAGCAGGAAGCTGGGGACCCTCCTCTCAGGCTGGGATCTATGAACCAGGCTCCTCCACTGTCTGTGCTCACTTGCATCTGACTCTCTGCAACCCCATGGACTGCAGGCCATCAGGCTCCTCTGTCCATGGAATTCTTCAGGCAAGAATACTGGAGCGGTTGCCATTTCCTACTCCAAGGGATCTTCCCAACCCAGGGATCAAACCCATGTCTTGGCAGGGGGATTCTTTACCACTGAGCCACCTGGGAAGCCTCCTCCACTATTGTGCATCTATCTCCTCTCTCAGAGCTGCTTCTTACATGTGGGGTGGTGTGGGCTGGCCACTTTCTCTCACCCTGAGCCCTCCCTCTTGGATTCCTCCAGGCATCATCCCCAGCCTGCTCCTGTCACAAAATCCATCATTTTCTCATACCCTCTAGCTCACATTCCTCAGAAAGGAAACCCCATTGTCCCATTCCTTCTGGCCCCAGGTTGCTGGCCAGCCTCTGGGCAGGGGGAACCTCTGCTGATGGGACACATCATTGGCACACTCAGTCCATTTATTATTATCATCCAGACTCCAGAGAGGACTTGTTATTCTAGAACCACTCTTCCCCTGTCTTTGCTGCTTTAAGTCATAGTCTAGCTTTGGCCACCTGATGTGAAGAGCTGACTCATTTGAAAAGACCCTGATGCTGGGAAAGATTGAGGGCAGGAGGAGAAGGGGATGACAGAGGATGAGATGGTTGGATGGCATCAGCGACTCAATGGATGTGAGTCTGAGTAAACTCTGGGAGATAGTGAAGGACAGGGGAGCCTGGCGTGCTGTGGTCCATGGGGTCGCAGAGAGTCTGACACGACTGACTGACAGAACAACTGGCCCCTGTTGTAAGCACAGCCTTGAGGAGAATGCTGCTTTGTAACTAATTCTGCTTCTTGTAACTTAATGGAAGTCACTCCAAGAGCCTCAACAGGGCTTATCCCTTCCTGCTGCGTCAGATCAAAAGCCCCCAATCCACAGCCAGCCAAAGAAAACATGCCTCAAATTTAGTCCCCTCCTTTTTTCAGATGGATGGTGTCTTTCCCCACATGCCTGAAACCAGGAAAGAGAGATTAGTGAGGCCAGGTGGCCTCCACACAGAGGACCACTTGTCTCTTTGGGGAAGAGTGTCTCTTCTTTTTACTTCTCAGCCAAAGGTCCCCTTTGGGACCAGAAACTTTTTTGATTTGACTTCTGATCTACTGGACACTTCTAAACACTTCTGTGTTTATACAAATTAACACTGGTCCTTTCCACCCCCTCCAAAAGGCCTAGATTTCTTCCTCAATAACCACTTCTTCAAAGCACCAGGGAGGACACTGGGCAAGGTTTCTGACACCTTTCATGATAGATGCTCCTGAGGTGTGAGAACCAGGAGGGTTGATAGGAAGAGGTAATGACAGGTGACATTTACTAAACTCCACTCTGAATCCGCTAAGTCCCTTCATTTAACCCTCACAACCATCTGAAGAAGCAGAGACCATCATCCTCAGGAAATCGAGGCTCTGGAGATTGAATATGGTGCTAAATAACTGGGTCAAGGTACTTACTGACAGGTGAGGCAGGGTTTGAACCAGAGCTTCCATGAGGTCAGTTCCTTTCCAAACACTTTCCAGCAGTTGTTCAGGCTAACAGTCACCCAAGGGCGCCCTGAAGCTCTGGCTGAAGCAGTGTCTCATCCACTCTAGCGCCTGAAATTTGCAGTCAAACAGATTTGGGTTCAAATCTCCCTCTCTGTCCTGCCTGTCTGAACTTGGGTTCATCCCTTTCTCTGAATTTTGACTTCCTCATCTATAAAGCTAGCACCTGCTTCAAAGGTATGGTTGAATTGAAAGGATTAAATAAAGGAACACATAAAGCACTTAGCACAGTACTGAGACCTCAACGCAGGGAAACTGTCCTGCCCTGCTGAATGAGAGGCTCCGAGGCGCTCCCCCCACCCCGCCCCCGCCCAGTGACAGAGCTGAGCAGGCAGGGAAGGAAACCCCACCAAGGGCAGCTCCCAGGGAAGGAAGCTTAGGTGCGAATCCCATGCATCTCACCGAGGGGAACAGCGCAGTTCTAATCTCACTGGAGGTTTCCCCAAGAAGGTGGGCTGGATCCTTTAAATTTGCAGGCTTCCCAGGATATCTTGGAGCAGAAGAACCTCGAAATCTGCCCTGCAAAGCCACTCTGCCTGGGCCAGTCCCCTTCTGCACCTCTCTCAGCTCCCTTGCTGGCCCCGCCCCCTATGGCCCCGCCCCTATGGCCCCGCCCTTCACCCTTCCTCCCTCCTCTGCAGAAACAGGTGGGGCAGAGGAGGCGAACAGATGCCAAGACGTGGGGGGATTTCGGGAATCTCACAACTGTTTCTTGGTCATTTACTCCCTCGTGTGTCTGTTGTAACAACCGTCTCTGCCCTCACTTCTTCACTGGTGCCAGAAACGCCCCCAGAGATCATCTGAAAGTGTCCCCGGTGTTCCGGTTTGTGACGCATCCAACCCCGAGGGCTGACGCGAGGGGTCTTGCTGTTGTTTTCTGTCAGTGGCCTCCTCGCCTTAATCTGGGATAGTCAGAGGTGTCATTCCCTCACAGAGTTGTCCCTGCCCTTCCACCACAGTTTCCATTCCATCTCCACGGTTCTTCACACAAAGGAGCCTTTCTCTCCCAAAAGTTTACCCCAGCCCCTCGAGGCCACGTCACCACTGTACAAAAGTCAAAGAAACGGTTGTGCGTTAGCTATCGTGTTCCTTCAGCTCCAGCCGTTCACAGGGAGGCCAGCTCCTCTGTCTCGGTTTAGAACCCTCGGCGTACTACCTCATTGTGAATTCCTGAACACCGTTCATAAGACGCCCTGCTCTCCCCCTGAAGACCGCTGCTTCTCATCTTTTTCTCCTTCGCATCTGCTGTTTCTCTAACTTCTTAACTCTTCTTACTCCCTCAGTGTAAGGGTTTAGGAGCACTGGTGGGTCAGAGTGTAAAGCGCCGGCCCGAAACACGGGTGATCGGGTTTCGATTCCTGGGTCAGGAAGATCCTGAAGGAAATGGCAACCCCTTTCAGTAGTCTTGCCTGGAAAATCCCACGGACGGAGGAACCTGGTAGGCCACAGTCCACGGGGTCACAAAGAGTGGGACACGACTGAGCGACTTCACTTTCATTTTCTTCCTTTCCTAGGTTAGGTGGATGTTCTGTCTCCTATCTTTCTTTGGCATCTGCTAAACTAAAATGTTCTTTTTAAATTCCACCTTTTAAAAAACCAGAGTAAGTTACTCCCTGGAATATCTGCTTCTCTCTCACTCCCAGGGAACAAGTGTGACCTGTGGGAAAAACGCCACGTTCTCTTTGAGGATGCCTGCATCCTGGCTGAGAAATACGGTCTCCTAGCTGTTCTGGAGACATCTGCCAAGGAGTCCAAGAATATCGACGAGGTCTTCGTGCTGATGGCCAGGGAGCTGATGGCCCGCCACAGCCTGCCCTTGTACGGAGGCGGCGCCCCGGGCAGCCTCCCGCTGGAGTCCACTCCAGTCCTTATGGCCCCAGCTCCAAGGGAGAAGAATCAGTGCACCTGCTGAGTAGGTTCCCCAGGAAGGTCGCAGCCAGCAGAGGCCACCTCTGAAACCAAGGGCAGCTGCTGGCCTCAAGTCTGCTGAGCAAACGGACTTGCCTCTGGTTCTACTCCTTCCTGCCTGGGGTGGGGGTCGGGGGGGCGCCCTTTTGCCTCAGTTCACACCAGAGGAGGGAACACTGATTCTGACAACAGAGGACACCCCTGTTTCTCTTGACTTTTTCCTAGGACTCGAGGCCCAGGGGTGGCAGGACAAGATTTGTTCTTTTTTTGTGCATCTTTCCCTTTTCTGTCTCCCCAACCCTCCAGCTATTTTCTACTGAACTTTGCCTCTTGTTTGGAGAAGTGAGCAGTGAAGGAAAGAAGAAGAGAGGATTATCGAGAGGATGTTTGGAACATTCTAGAGTGGTTTAAAACAGTGTGGGCACAGGAGGATGGAGAAAAAGCCTGCCATGATGACCAGATGTTGTTAACTTTTGCTTCCTGACATTCACACTTTAAGTCTTAGTTTGGGGAGCAAAGCTTTTGAGCTGAAGACCATAAATACTGTCTTGCCAAATGGTCAGGAGCCATGTGATGGACAGAGAATTGGATTTCACTTTATCCTAGTTGGGCTGATTAGACCAGACTCCTAGGATGTGGGAGATGCATATGATTTCTTTCTAAAACACCCAGTTATCTGCAGGATCAAAAATTAGTTCTGAATTGAAATTAAATTGTCTCAAAGACATGTATCAAACCAATACTAACCTCACTCTGTGGCTGGGGCAAGCCATGTACCCTGTGGAACCTAAGTCATAAACCTCTTTTTTTCAGAGCTCCCCAATGGTTGTTGCTGAGGGTGTCTTGCAATCCTAATAAGAACTACAAGGGCTGGTCCAGCCACAAAACTAGCTCTAAAAGGGGAAATGTCTATGGGCCTCACCCAGGATGCAGGTGAGGGTTCCCAGGCATTTCAAGCCTTAGCATCATCACTATCCATAGGCTTAGACTAGCTCTAAACAAACAGCTACTAGCCACGTATGACGACTAAACACTTAAAATGTGGTGAATTTGAATTTAAGATGAGCTGAATGTAAAATATATACCAGATTTTTCTAAATTTCTAGTTAATTTATTTTTAATTGGAGGATAATTGCTTTACAATATTGTGTTGGTTTCTGCCATACATCAACATAAATCGGCCATAGGTATATGTCCCCTCCCTCTTGAACCTCTCTCCTACTTCTCACCTCATATACCAGATTTTGAAGACAGTATAAAAAAAATGTAAACCATCTTCCTAATAAATTTTATATTAATTATATGTTAAAATGATAGTTTAGATTTTCTAGGTTAAATAAAATATATATTAACATTTCAGCTGTTTCTTCTTTTTTTAATGTGACAACTAGAAATCTTAAATGACATGTGCAGCTCACACCATCTAGCCATCGGACTGTATAATAGAGCAACACTTCTCTAAGTGTGGGGTTCCCCAACCACACCTTTGAGAGTGGCCAGGGGATGTTTATCTCTGATTCCTGACACCCAAGGCTGACCCACTGAATCAGAATCTTTTCAGAAACCCACACTTCACCAAGCTTGCCAGGTGATTCTCCCCACACTAAATCTTGAGAACTGCTACTATACAGAGGGTAGGTGAGGGTGGCAGTGAGCCAACAGAGAATTAATTACATCTTAGTTCACATCAATATATATTTATTGTGGAAATGAAACAACCTACCTTTTGGAAAGAGGAAGGAAATCTACCGCAAGCCAGAAGGAACAAATGCATCAAAGCAGATTAACCTTTTTAACACACATACTCTCCTTCTAAAGAAAGGGCTGGACTTCCCTGGCAGTTTGGTGGTTAAGAATCTGCCTGTCAATGTAGGGGATACGGGTTTGATCTCTGGTATGGCAGGATTCCACATGGTTCAGGGTAACTAAACCTGTGCGTCACAACTACTGCGGCCACACGACCGTGCTCCGCAACCAGAAAACCCACCACGATGAGAAGCCCACACATCACAACTAGAGGAAGCCTGTACACGGCAACAAAGACCCACTGCAGCCAAAAATAAATTTTAAAAAGAAAAGAAAGGGTTATGTGAAGCAGGAGTTCACAAGGCAGATCAGCAATATACCTATACCAAATCCCTGAGCAATTTTCAGAAGAGACAGTGAGCAGGCAGTCATTAAGAAGGAGAAGGAAAACTGAGTGGATCAGGGGAAAGTAGGCAGAGAAGAGGCTGAGCCATGAGGCAAAGGGTTCACACCAATCCTCCTTCATTTATCTGTATATCAGTCTTGACCAACACTCGAAAACCTCCTCAGCTTCTAGGATGATGCATTCTGCGGGTTATCTGGAATTAAATACTCCTACCAACAGATTTATATATGTGAGAACAAGTTCATCTGAACACTAGCAACCTGTAATTAGCCACTGTGGGCTCTGTTGAAATGATGGTGCTGGGACAGAAGGGTTGGAAGTGGAGCAGCTTTCCTGGCTGAGGGCACACATAGGTCTGCTTTGAAAACTTCAGTTCAGTTCAGTCGCTCAGTCATGTCCAACTCTTTGATACCCCACGGACTACAGCACGCCAGGCTTTCTTGTCCATCACCAACTCCCGGAGCTTACTCAAACTCATTGAGTGGGTGATGCCATCCAACCATCTCATCCTCTGTCATCCCCTTCTCCTCCCATCTTCAGTGTTTCCCAGCATCAGGGTCTTTTCCAATGAGTCAGTTCTTTGCATCAGGTGGCCAAAGTATTGGAGCTCCAGCTTCAGCATCAGTCCTTCCAATGAATACTCAGGACTGATTTCCTTTAGGATTAACTGGTTGGCTCTCCTTGCAGTCCAAGGGACTCTCAAGAGTCTTCTCTAACACCACAGTTCAAAGCATCATTTCTTCGGTGCCCAGCTTTCTTTACAGTCCAACTCTCTCATCCGTACAGGACTACTGGAAAAACCATAGCTTTGACTAGATGGACCTCTGTTGGCGAAGTAATGTCTCTGCTTTTCAATATGTTGTCTAGGTTGGTCATAGCTTTTCTTCCAAGGAGCAAGCGTCTTTTAATTTCATGGCTGCAGTCACCATCTGCAGTGATTTTTAGAGCCCCCAAAAGTAAAGTCTGCCACTGTTTCCATTGTTTCCCCATCTATTTGCCAAGAGGTGATGGGACCAGATGCCATGATCTTCTGAATGTTGAGTTTTAAGCCAACTTTTTCACTCTCCTCTTTCACTTTCATCAAGAGGCTCTTTAGCTTTTTCTTCACTTTCTGCCTTAAGGGTGGTGTCATCTGCATATCTGAGGTTATTGATATTCTTCCCAGCAATCTTGATTCCAGCTTGTGCTTCATCCAGCCCAGCATTTCGCATGATGTACTCTGCATATAAGTTAAATAAGCAGGGTGACAATATACAGACTTGATGTACTCCTTTCCCATGGAACCAGTCTGTTGTTCCATGTCCAGTTCTAACTGTTGCTTCTTGACCTACATGCAGATTTCTCAGGAGGCACATCTCCTGGTCTGGTATTCCCATCTCTTGAAGAATTTTCCACAGTTTGTTGTGATCCACCGTCTAAGGCTTTGGCGTAGTCAATAAAGCAGATGTTTTTCTGGAACTCTCTTGCTTTTTCGATGATCCAGCGGACGTTGGCAATTTGCTCTCTGGTTCCTCTGCCTTTTCTGAATCCAGCTTGAACATCTGAAAGTTCACCGTTCACATACTGTTGAAGCCTGGCTTGGAGGACTGAGCAGTACATTGCTAGCTGTGTGAGATGAGTGCAATTGTGTGGCAGTTTGCACATTCTTTGGCATTGCCTCTCTTTGGAAAGAGGTGCAGGCTTTTCTGAAGCTCAGCACAGGCTCGCAGGGCACTAGAAGCTCACCCAGGTGAGTTCTGCTTTAGAGCTATGGTGGAAGAAGGCTCTGTGTTGACTGACTGCTGGTGATTTTCTCACATCTGCAAAACTGTATGGTTGTTAACGATATGAAATTAAGTTCCAAAGGGACATTTTGAAAGAATAAAAAGATTATGAATGCCTCTATTTCGTCTGCCAGTGTCAAGTACATTTCCTTGTGTAAGTACATTTTTCAGTTAATATTTCATTGTTGGGGGACTTCCCTGGTGGTCCAGTGGCTAATACTCTGGGCTCCCAATGCAGGGGCCCAGGTTTGATTCCTGGTCTGGGAATTAGATCCCCCCTGCCACAACTAAGACCCCGAGCAGCCAAATACATATTTTTTTTTAAAATTCACTGTTGCGACTTCCCTGACAGACCAGTGGTTAAGGCTTCATGCTTCTACTGCAGGGGGCACAGGTTTGATTCCTGGTGGGGGAACTAAGAATCCACATGCTGCAGAGCATGGCCAAAAATTTTCAAAAACCAATGTAAATAAAAGTTTAAAAATTTATTGTTCATAGATTATTCCTAAATCTCTTCCCCACTCTATTACTAAAAAGGTCTACTAATAGTAACAGTAATAGTACTACTATGGTAATAATAATGGCAAACACATTATTATGCAATTACTATATGCCTGACACTGTACCAAACTTTTTTTTTTTTTTTTTTGGCAGCTCGGCTTGGAGGATCTTAGTTCCCCAACCAGGGATGGAACCCCGAACCCACTGCAGTGGAAGCAGAGTCCTGATCTCTGGACTGCCAGGAAAGTCCCCAAGGATTTTATTTATACTTTGTTGTTTACTCTCTAAGTCATGTCTGGCTCTTTTAAAACCCCATGGACTCTAGCCTGCCAGTCTCCTCTTTCCATGGGATTTCCTAGACAAGAACACTGGAGTGGGTTGCCATCCAGGGATCGAACCCGCATCTCCTGTGGCAGTCGGATTCTTTACCACTGAGCTGCCAAGGAAGCCATAACTCAGTGTATCCTATCAGCTATCTTTTGAAGTAGGTATTATTTGTAACTCTTATCTTAAAAATGAGGTCATGAGACATGGAGAGATTAAAGTCACACAGCTAGTAAGTGGCAGAGCCAGGATTCAAACCCAAATCATCTGGCTCCGGAGCCCACTCAACAGTTGTGCTATATGCTTTCTCAGACAATGATCAGTATTGGATTTGAGCTCTGTCACATTAACCCCTCATCACCCTCTACACACACACACACACCAACACACAACTACACTCACTGGGAGATCAACTCTCATACGTAGGTTTTCATATCCTTCAAAGAACACTTGTGCAGCTCTCTCTATACGAGAAGCTGAAGGGGAGAAAAGGCAGTGAGGAAGGGGCAGGGTGGGGAAAGGGTAGCAGGTTGGGGGCACTGGGTGAGTCCTATCTAACTTCGGGGGAGTTATGGAGGAGCTGTGCCTGAAATATGCCTGGCCCAGGCTGAGCGCTCTGCCTTTTGAACAGGGATGATGTAGAAACGCGAGTTCCCTCCTATGTAAGGTGACGTGGTTGTGATCCAGGGCCAACCAGGGTGGCTTCTGCCAGCCTGATGTCGAGCCATCACAGCCCAAGGCTTAGACTGAGAGGAGGAAGCGCCCAGCAGCACACCTCAGGGCTCCCACAGGTGTTTTGCAAACCTCCCTGAGACCGACAAGAGGTTCCGGGGATTCATATCACCAAAGGCAATAACAGTGCCTGCTGAATTTCTTTCATTTTCAACAATATCAGTATAATCTGTTCAAGAGCTTGTGATCAATTATTGAATGAACATGTGTAAATCTCACAATTCACAAATGACTCCCTAGTTGGTTTACCATTAGCAGAAGGGAAGCTGTAAAATGTTCTTGACATCATACAGTTTCTTCTGAATCATACATTGTTTAATTTATACCCCAAAATAACTGCCAAAAACTGGAAGCTCCAGGAATGCTGAAATTAAAGTGCAAGTTAAGAAGTAGCACAGAATAGGTGACAATTCTGCAAAGTCATTCAAAGAGTGCTCTTCACCTGAATAGAAGTTGCTTTTACTATCATTGCAACTTTCATTTACTTATTCTTACATAGTATATCAAGATGTCTCTAGAACTTGAAAAGACTAACTTTTAAAAGAGATCACAGAGTGATAATTATACTCAATGAGTTTTTTATTCATTTGGGAATAAAAATTACCCACACATAAGTTTAATAATGTGTAATAATTGTGTTAATTTTTAGAAAGTCGATTACAAATAGCAGCCTGAAACATCATCCAATCTAGAAATGAAATTCCAATTACAGAAATAAAATTAACATTTATAGAAATACCAAATCAGTTATTTTTTCAAAGAATATAGGCATTCTCCATATAAAAGCTTGTATGTGTGTGGCAGTTGTCTGTCAGTATTTTATTGTCTAGATAGCTCCAAAACAAAACATAGGTTATTTTAAAATTCAGCAATGCTTTAATGTAAATAAAAATAACTGAGTGAACATCATTTTAGTGGGAAAAAAATTAGTATATCTGAACTATGAATTTCATTGTTGGTGACAGGTGATAGATCAACATTATAAATGTAATTAATGCCACTGAATTATACCCTTAACATTTTTGATATTTATTATTTTACCACAATTTAAAAAAATGTATTATAACAAAACCCATTGAACTGTGTACTTAAATAAGTGAATTGTGTGGTATATGAATTACATCTCACTAAAGCTGTAAAAAAGAATCTTAAAATGAGCTCAAAAGGGCCTAAGGAGAATATAATTGCATTTTAAATAAATTTTATAACCTTTAATAATTTATCAGCCATTAGTATTGCCTTTTAACTTTAATCATTGTATATCATACAAAAACACTGAAACATTTTTAAATACCTAAGGGAATTACCAAGATTGTATATTACTGAGGAAAAACTAAGAAAGGGATTTGTCACTTGGGAAAAGGAAAAGAGGTGAGTAACACTGGCTTTAGAAAAGTTCGTATTTTTTTCCAGTGTAACACTTTCAGTAATTTTTTCTTCTGCTGCACACTGAAAAAAAATTACGTTACAGAAAAGCTGAGATCCCACAAAAAGTGACTCTCTCAACATGATTGCGTACATTGACTTTCTATAGCATTTTGACATGGGCAGAGATGTAGCTATTACTCAGGTAGCCCCTCAAGAGATTTAAGTCCTTTGCTGGCTATTTACAATATGAACCTGACAAGTCAATTCCATGCTTCCCTGATAGCTCAGTTGGTAAAGAATCCGCCTGTAATGTGGTGTGGGTTTTGAACTGTAGTGTTGGAGAAGACTCTTGAGAGTCGCTTGGACTACAAGGAGATCAACTCAGTCAATCTCAAAGGAAATCAGTCCTGAATATTCATTGGAAGGACTGATGCTGAAGCTGAAACTCCAATACTTTGGGCACCTGATGAGAAGAACTGATTCATTGGTAAAGACCCTGATGCTGGGAAAGATTGAAGGCACGAGGAGAAGGGGACAACAAAGGATAAGATGGTTGGATGGCATCACTGATTCAATGGACATGAGTTTGAGCAGGCTTAGAAAGTTGGTGATGGACAGGGAGGCCTGGCGTGCTACAGTCCATGGGGTCACAAAGAGTCAGACACGACTGAGCGACTGAACTGAATTGCAATGTAGGAGACCCCAGTTTGATTCCTGGGTCAGGAAGATCTGCTGGAAAAGAGATAAGCTACGCACTCCAATATTCTTGGGCCCCTCTGGTGGCTCAGCTGGTAAAGAATCTGCCTGCAATGAGGGAGGCCTGGATTCAATCCCTGGATTGGAAGAAGGGAAGGGCTACCCACTCTAGTACTCTGGCCTAGAGAATTCCAAAGACTATATAGTCCATGGTGGTCGCAGAGTTGGACTCAATTGAGTTACTTTCACTTTCTTTTCACTTTTAAGTCACTTCCTCTGTGGGGGCTTTAGTATTCTCAACTGGAAGAAGAGAAGGCTGGACTAGAGAATGCATTTATGTCCTGGCATGGGATGGGCCACTGCACCTGCTGAACATACCAGGTCCCAGCCCTGCAGCTCTGCTTCTGTAAGTCTGGACCAGGATCCATAATTTGTACTTGTTAGAAGTGTCTTCAAAGCATAAGGAGATTCCCACACATCAGTCCACAGACCAACAGTTGTATCACAGACTAGAACCCATCTGTTGCTCCTACCAGCTCTCCAAGCTTCAGCACCCAACGCCTTAGTGGCTGGAGACCACAGAGATATAAGCAGAAGTGGAAATGCCAAAGGAATTCCTAAATGCCGCAAGGAATGCCCATAATTAGGAGGAAGAGAAAGGACGCACGAAGTCTGAAGAAACGAGAACTAGATGGTGTCAACCAGTGCTGCTAAGGGACTGCACAATATGCCTGGTCCCAGGCCAAGAAGTACAGAAACCAGAGCCTTAGAAATCTTTGTATCAGTCCCTTGGACAGCAAGGAGATCAAACCAGTCGATCCTAAAAGAAATCAACCCTGAATATTCATTGGAAGGACTGATGCTGAATCTCCAATACTTTGGCTATCTGATGTGGAGAGCTGACGCATTAGAAAAGACCCTGATGATGGGAAAGATAGAAGGGAGCAGGAGAAGGATCCAACAGAGGATGAGATGGCTGGATGGCAATATGGACTCAATGGACATGAGTTTGAGCAAACTCCAGGAGATAGTGAAGGACAGAGACGCTCGGCATGCTGCGGTCCATGGGGTCACAACATGACTTAGTGACTGAACAATTTGGTGGGCTTCCCTGGTGGTGCTGGCGTAAAGAGCCTACATGCCCAACGCAGGACACAGAAGAGACGTGGGTTAGATCCCTGGGTTGAGAAGATCCCCTGGAGGAGGGCACAGCAACCCACTGCAGTGTGCTTGCCTGGAGAATCCCATGGACAGAGGCACCTGGTGCGTTATGGTCCATGAGGTCACTAAGAGTCGGACACGAATCAGTCTGGAATTGCCACAACATCCAATTTTAGGTCTGTTGAAATCAATTTAACAACAACTTCGGAATTGTACTTTGAAGAATGTTTTTCATCTAATTTTCCTAACAATGTATTTGCCTTTCACAGAAGCTCTGGATCACGATGAACCGGAATTTTTTTTCTTGGCTGTGCTGGGTCTTTCTCGAGGAGCATGGGCTTCTTTAGTTGTGGAGCACGGGCTCTAGAGTGCAAGGGCTTAGTTGTTCCACAGCACGTGGGATCTTAGTTCCCTGACCAGGGATCGAACCTGCCTCCTGCATTGGCAGGAGGATTCTTAACCAATGGACCACCAGGGAAGCCCCTGGAATTTTTTTTTTAAAGACAACTAGTCTTTTTGCCATTTGAAAGACACAGGTGTAAAATAACATTAAAGACTGGGGAGAACAGTGATCTATTTCACCTATTGCTGCAAAAAGCCAAAGACAAAGGTGCCTGCAATTCCTGAATTTGGCAGGACCCTCGCTGGTGGCCCTTGGCAATGCCCTTTTGGGAAAATGATGAGGCAAGTCCGCTACATGCAGCACAGTCTCCGTGAGTCTAGCCTCTAATCAGAAGGCGTGACGTCTGAAGCCTGCTCCACCGCTTATCAACTGTGAAACCACACGCAAATGATGTAACGCGAGTTTCAGTTTCCACCATTGTAAACCAGAGACACCATTCACTTCAGATTGCTTGGAGGGGTAAACGAGAACTGCAGTGGTAATTAAGCACAGGGCCCGACACCCCATGCATTCAGTAAATGGTAGCTACCCCTTGTTCGAGAGCTCTCACACTGAGAATGGAAGAATTCGTTGGTAGCTGGAGACAAGCAAAGGTTTTTTAAATATTGGGAAGACTACTTCTAGGTAGTTAGACTCAGGAATTATTCATGGACTGTGTGAACCCAAACTGCTAATCGTAGTGAAAACCTGAAAATAATCTAAAACAATACAGAATTGGGGCTTCCCTGGTGGTTTCAGTGGTAAAGAATCTGCCTGCCAACACAAGAGACACGGGTTCAATCTCTGGTCTGGGAGGATCTCACGTGCCACAGAGCAACTCAGCCCACGGAACACAACTATCAAGCCTGTGCTCTTAGAGCCCAGGAACAGCAACTACTGAGCCCACGAGCTACAACTCCTAAAGCCAAGCCCCCTAGAGTCTGTGCTCCACAGGAGAAGCCTAGCATTGCAACTGGAGAATAGCCACTGCTGTCCACAACTAGAGAAACACCTGCACAGCAGTGAGGTCCAGCAGAGCCAAAATGAAGCTTAAAAAAAACATACAGGATTGTTACATAAATTCTGCACAGCTTTTAAAAACGTAGTAATGACTATATGTGATCTGAGCCACAGTCAGCTCCCGGTCTTATTTTTGCTGACTGACACCACCCTTATGGCAGAAAGTGAAGAGGAACTAAAAAGCCTCTTGATGAAAGTGAAAAAGGAGAGTGAAAAAGTTAGCTTAAAGCTCAACATTCAGAAAACTAAGTGATCATGGCATCCAGTCCCATCACTTCATGGCAAATAGATGGGGAAACAGTGGAAACAGTGGCTGACTTTATTTTTCTGGGCTCCAAAATCACTGCAGATGGTGATTGCAGCCATGAAATTAAAAGATTCTTACTACTTGGAAGGAAAGTTATGACCAACCTAGACAGCATATTAAAAGGTAGAGACATTTCTTTGTCAACAAAGGTCTGTCTAGCCAAGGCTATGGTTTTTCCAGTGGTCATGTATAGATATGAGAGTTACACTATAAAGAAAGCTGAGTGCCAAAGAATTGATGCTTTTGAACTGTGGTGTTGGAGAAGACCCTTGAGAGTCCCCTGGACTGCAAGGAGATCAAACCAGTCTATCCTAAAGGAAATCAGTCCTGAGTGTTCATTCGAAGCACTGATGTTGAAGCTGAAACTCCAATACTTTGGCCACCTGGTTGGAAGAGCTGACACACTGGAAAAGACTCTGATGCTGGGAAAGATTGAGGGCAGGAGAAGGGGACATCAGAGGATGAGATGGCATCACCGACTCAATGGACATGAGTCTGAGTGAACTCCGGGAGTTGGTGATGGACAGGGAGGCCTGGCGTGCTGCGATTCATGGGGTCGCCAAGAGTCAGACACGACTGAGCAACTGAACTGAACTGAACTATGTATGGGCTTCCCTGGTGGCTCAGTGGTAAAGAATCCACCTGCAATGCAGGGGACACAGGAGATGGGAGTTCAATCCCTGGGGGGGAACATCCCCTGGAGAAGGAAATGGCACCCATGCCAGTACTTTGCCTGGGAAACCTCATGGATAGTTGAGCGTGCTGTGCTACAGTCCATTGGATCTCAAAAGAGTCAGACATGAGTTAGCCACAAAACACATGTGAAGTAGATAATAAGGACCCACGGTATAGCACAGGGAACTCTACTCGATGCTCTCTAATGACCTACATGGGAATGAGTGGACACAGGTATAACTGACTCACTTTGCTGTACACCTGCAACTAACACAACAGTGTAAATCAACTATCCCCTCAGTCGCGTTCGACTGTGCAACCCCACGGACTCTTCTGTCCATGGGATTTCCCAGGCGAGGATACTGGAGTGGGTTGCCATTGCCTTCTAATTAAAAAAAAAAAAAGACAGGTTAAAATTGTTTAAGGCGGTAAAAAATGTTCACCAATAGGGTAAATAAAAGGTTAAAAAGAAAGCATATTCTAATACACACAAAAAAGGAGATATGCACAGGAAGAAAACTACCCATGGTATTAGAAAGATATAAACTGAAGAGCTATTTCTTGATGTATTAGTGTATTATTACTGAATGACACATCACTACGAACTTAGCAGTTTAAAACACATTTATTATCACATAGTTTCTGTGAAGTGTGGTCACAGCCGAGGTGGATTCTCTGCTCGGTCTCACGGGGCTGAGAGCAAGGTGTCAGGTCTCTTGCGGGTCTCAGGTGCTTCTTCCAAACCCACTGGTTGTTGGCGGAATTCATTCTCTCTGGTTGCAGGACTGAGGTCTTTGTTTTCCTGCCAGTTTAAGATTTTTTTGGATGTGGACCATTTTTAAAGTCTTTATTGAATGCTACAATATTGCTTCTATTTTATGAGTTTTTGGCCACGAGGCATGTGGGATCTTAGTTCCCCCACCAGAGATTGAGCTCACACACCCTCTGCATTGGAAGCTCAGAGTCTTATCCACCAGACCACCAATGAAGTCCCCCTCAACACATGGTGTTTGACATGGGTGTCTGCTTTCAGCCAAGCCAGCTGGGGCCCAGCTCTCCACTTTCTCTTTGGTAATCAGCCAGTGAATAGGCAAAGAAAGGCAAAGAGCACCCTCCCTTCATTTTGGTGCCCATCTTTGCCTTTCTTTCTTTGCAACTGTGTTACAAACCAATATGTTTAACGCACTGTCTCAAGCTGCAGTGGGCAGACTTCTATGTCTCTGTTCCAATGACTTCCAGAGTGCCTAAGACTGTAGGATACGACAGCAGTGTTTAAAGAACTTTGACTATCACCGCTATTAAGAAACAGTTTACATTTCTAGCTGGTAAAACATGACCTTGTCACGTGAGATGCACTGATATAAATGTACCATTCATCTGCTTAAATGCTGCTTGTGGCCCATGAATTGTTCTCCTAATCCATGAATCCATCACCCGCAGTGAACAGCACCGCTTTGGAAGGGAGGTCCCAGGTCTCTGCCACTCCTTGGTTCATACGGTATGATTAGCAAGCCAGCCACTTCAACACCCTGAGTCTCAGACACTTAAACTAGACTGTAAGTTAGGGGGAAGAGTTGTGTTTTGGCCATCTTTGAAGCCCACAGAATGTAAACAAAGCATATCCTCTACAAGAAACTAAATTTCTTATATTTCCATCTCCTGGTGTTATTTCATAGCTAGAAATAACAACAAAAAATCATTCCCCCTAAACTTTGAGGCTTCAGGCCTCCACAGTGTCAAGAGAAAACAGATATTCAAGTCAGAAAGGCTGACTAAAGAGATGGTGGTGAGGAAGAATGTAAATCTGCTATTTAAGACACCCAGAAAACTTGAGCTACATCTAGACAGGAAGCAAATGGTGGCAGATCTATGTAAAGACGCAAAGGTGGAGTCGAAAACCATTAAGGATTCCTTCCTGAAACTGCTGTTCTCACTTGCAAAATTAGACAAATACTGGCCTTAACTGCTTTCCAGACTTATGAGGCTCCATTAAGAAAAAAATTTTAGGGGCTTCCCTGGTGGCTCAGTGGTAAAGAATCTGCCTGCTAATGCAGGAGACACGGGTTCAGTCCCTGATCTGGGAAGATCCCACGTGCTGTGCAGCAACTAAGCCCGTGTGCCACAGCTATTGAGCCTGTGCCTAGGGCCTGCTCTACAAGCCACTCCAGTGAGAAGCCCAAAGCCACAATTAGAGAGTAGCCCCTATTTTGCCAAAACTAAAGGAAAAAAAAAGCCTACACAGCAAGTAAGAAGAAAGTGAAGTCGTTCATTCGTGTCCAACTGTTTGAGACCCCAAGAAGTGTAGCCTGCAAGGTTCTCTTTCCATGGAATTTTCCAGGCCAGAATACTGGAGTGGGTTGCATTTCCTTCTCCAGGGGATCTTCCTGATCCAGGGAATCTTCCTGATCCAGGGATCGAACTCAGGTCTCCCGCACTGCAGGCAGACTCTTTACCATTTGAGCCACCAGGGAAACCCTATGCAGCAGGTAAGACCAAGCACAATCAAAAAACAAATTATTTAAATCATGAAAGAAAGCTTTTCATAAAGCATCATCCAAGTTCTCCTTTTGAAGACAGTGTTACGGCCAGGTGATATGCACTTCAAATTATGACCCAGGTGGCCCAGTAACGTGCAAGTGGCTTTAGAAGAGCGATAGTTGAGGTCTCTGTAGGACAGGATTCTGGGGGTGCGGTGACTTTAGGGGGGACGGCTAAGCTCTAGTTAGGCTAAGAAGAGGACCAGCTGGATGTGTCATACCTTACTAAAAGTACTAACTTAGGAAGATCATCTTGATATTATCAGGGCAACCAGTATCATCCCTATAAATGTTACACACATTTGTATCGACATACTTTTCTAAAAGGAAAGACAGTATCAGCTAAGATGGGCATATCCTGCAGGCCACAGAGGGTATCATGTCTGCCTCTGCCGGCCTCACGGCTTTGGCACGTCTTTGGTCAGAAGGGAGGTGACTTTCTCCCCTTCAGATCTTTCAGATTTCAGCTCAGATGAGCTTTCCCTGGCCAGAGACGAGCCAGGCCTCCCACTGAAAGCTCACTTTACACTTTGATAGTACTTATCATAACTATAAGAAACAGTCCCACAAATAATCTAGGTTCCATGAAGAAAAGCACTACAAGCACAGAATCGGCAAAAAAAAACAAAGAACAGGCCTGCAGATCTCAATGAATCTCTGATTCATGCAAAACCTGTTTTAGGGTGGAGGGGGTGTCTTCTTCAGTCACTTGGGGACCCCAGAATCTCTCCAAACTGTACCACCCTGTAACAGTCAATTTAGCACGTGGCTTCCACCATCTCCACAGCAGGAGGGATGGAGGAGGCTTGCAGCACGTGGTCCAAGTGAGTCACATGGCACCGACTTAACTGCAAAGAAGCCTGGAAATGATTTATTATATTTTCTTGGCTGCACCGCATGCCATGTGGGATCTTAATCCCCCAACCAGCGATCGAAACTTGCTTTGGAAGTGCAGGGTCTTAACCACTGGGCTGTCAGGGGTGCCCCAAAGTTTGCAAATAGAGATGGCGAAGAAAGTGGGATAAGTGCACCTGCATGCATCGAAGTAAAAACACAACAAGCCCTTTATAAGAGGGCAAATATATCCTCAGTCTTCCTTTAAACACATCTTTGTCTTAGAAATTCATCATTTTCATTTTAGATTATGATCACTGTTGGCAAAGACAGAGTGGGTGCAAGCTTTCTGTAAGTCAGTTTCTAAGTATTTGTTGAGGGGAACAAGTTTTCAATTAAAAAGAAAGTAAAACATATCACTTGAACCTAAAAATACTTGTTTGTCCAGGTACTATAGGGTGTATCTCTTCTACGCACTGGTAAGGGAGCTGTAGGTGGCACAGTAGGAAAGAAACTGCCTACCAATGCAGGAGATGCAAGACAGGCGGGTTCCACCCCTGGGTCGGGAAGAACCCCTGGAGGAGGCAATGGCAACCCACTCCAGTACACTTGCCTGGAGAATCCCACGAACAGAGGAGCCCGGCAGGCTACAGTCCATGAGGTCACAGAGTCGGCCACGACTGAGCACAACATTGTCATGGAGACCTGGTTAGTTCTAGTGAAGTAAGATCATAGCAATGGATCTCTTCCTGTCATCTGATACAAGAATAAGCACTGGGTTGCTAAATTTTGAAGATTCTTTTCCCACTTAGAGGTTAAATCCCTTTCCTACATGCTGGGAGGGATTGGGGGCAGGAGAAGGGGATGACAGAGGATGAGATGGCTGGATGGCATCACGGACTTGATGGACACGAGTCTGAGTGAACTCCGGGAGATGATGGACAGGGAGGCCTGGTGTGCTGCAATTCATGGGGTCGCAAAGAGTCGGACACGACTGAACGACTAAACTGAACAGGAGCCTATACAACCCTCAGAAAAGGTGTTTGACGATTACTTAAAACTTAGCATCTAGCTACCCAATTTGCAACAAATTAACTAAAGGGCTTCTGACTTTCCTGCTGGTCCAGTGGTTACCACTCTGCACTCCATACTCCCAATGCGGCAGGGACGGGTCTTATCCCTGGTTGGGGAACTAAGATCCCACTCATCCTGCCTGGCATGGCCAAAAGAAAACACTCACTATAGTTGGTGAGGGAGAAATAGGGAAGCCTGGTATGCTGCAGTCCATGGGGTTGCAAAGGGTCAGATACAAGTTAGCGACTGAACAACAAAAGTCAGTACAAAATCTCATTATTCTAAAAGATACCATGTTTTCATTAGCAATATTTATCAAAGAGTAGGCAAAAAAACAGGTTTGTAACAATTTATTTCCTACTAATATCTGTACACCTGTGTATCAATTTCAAAAGATCAAATTTATTATGTTTGACTGACTGAACCACCACTTCCTTGGAATATTATCCATCACCTTAGAAAATCGGAGAATGAGGAAAACCATGGGCTGGATCTTAAACGTTTCGCCTGGAGATGACATCGTGTCCCTTCCGCTTGCACTTCCCCAGCCCACGAAAGTTAGACGCTCTTTGCAACCGTACCACGCACCCAGAAAGCAGACTTGATTCCAAGAGCACAACCAAGGCCACTTACAAATACCTTTGTCGATGGCATCCCTCTTCCCTCCCCCACACCTTCAGCCGTATTTCTCCCAACCTTTTAACAAGCACACAGCAGGCAGGGACAGGGCAGCAACATGAATTAAGGGCTGGCTTATACATAAATTTCCACCATCTTTTGCACAAAGACACAAAGAAAAGCTGCTTCAGACATCAACCCACCTGAACTCCAGGTATTACCACCACCTGGGTCACGCCCAAGCCATTCTCCCCACATGGACCAACATGCCAACAAGGCAGCTACTGATAAGCCTTTTCCTACTTTTTGGACACCAAAAACCGGAGGTTTAAGTCTCTCTCTTCCCCCCACCACTTCCACCTCACCTCCAAGGCTCTTTAGCATCCCTCTGGGAGTATGTGTGGTCCCCAGCAAGGCCTCATCAGTACGAACTTTGAGTACTTTGGGAAGGGAGCAGCTTCAGCTGAAGATCCACCAGAAGGGAGCTTACAGAAACAGACTCTTCAGTGGATCTCCAGCTATGATCAAGACTACAGTTAAGTTGCCATCACACAATTCCTAGATGGGGAAACATTTTCAAATTGCATGGATTATTAATATAGGCAATACAATTATTTACTCTTAATTATAGATATTAAACTATTTTACAAATAAGCACTGTAAAAGGTTACTTAGGGTCTTCCATGGGAGTGGTGGAAGGGTTTTTATTAATAAAAAAATTCATATAGGGAATCCCCTGGCAGTCCCGTGGTTAGAACTACACACTTTCACTGATGAAGGTCCAGGTTCAATCCCTGGTTAAGGAACTAGGATCCCGAGTGGCAAGATATGGCAAAAAAAGAAAACTTATATAATAGAATTAGGAACAAAAACACCATTATTTGTACATCTGAAGCAAGTTCAACTACCAGAGGATGGCAGCAGAAACTGACAGTGCCTTTGGTCAACAAAGGAGGCCAAGGGTTAGTCTTGCAAATTCTACAATACAAAACACTCGCACTCACACATTGCAAGCCCATCGTAAGGTTGTCCTCTATCTCGCCAACATTTCTCACTGGCTAGATACTTTAGGAGAGATGTCAACTTTTCTCAATGAAACTATGTCCACAGAAATCTGACTCGTGGGTGAACTGATGCAAGAGGCAATGCAAGAAACAAGTAGCACACTTGACACCTGCACGCTTCAGAACGGCCCATCACACACAACAGGAAGCCAAACCATGGGTTTTAAAAATTGTTTTATTTGGGAAAAGTGCGTCTTACAAAAGGGCAGCTGCAAAATACAGAGACCTCTGCAACAATTACTGTTTTTATCTTTTTTTTAAGTGAAAAGAACGAGTGATATCCGAGGCATCAGAGCAGTAGATGGACACATCCGGGGCACCTCCAAGTTATTTTCAGGAAAGAGCAACAAAACGCAAAGCTAAAATTTCAGATCAAGGAATTCTTCTAACAATTTAACATTATCTTATCTTCTGGATTACCACCCTCTGTTTCCCCTTTTAGTGGAAAAGCCTGACTTACTATACTGTCAACCAATGACTCCATTACAGGAAACGCCTTAGAACGTAGTTTTGAACCTCACTGTCTAGCTGCAAAGCTTGGGGATGGAATGAGGCAAATACCCACAAAAAAGGAACACAAAAACCTGACAAAAAACACCTCAAATGAGGACAAAAGTTTGTCAAAGTGCCTGGACTGAGAAGTCTAGGAGATCATACAACATTAAACACAACTCCAGACCCAAGCCCTAGGTTGTGTTAATACATGGCATAACCAGATAGTTTGCACTTCTGTGGCTAAGCCCATTTCTCTATTTATACAGACAGAGCTAGCACTGCTCTATTAACAGCTACCAATAAACTGCTTTGTCCTTTAAGATCTATTTGCCACATGAGGCTGAAACCACTAAACTGAGTTTTTTCGCTAAGGCTACGAACACTGCGTCTATGCAGGGATGGGAAGCTTGTCACGCACTCACACTCATATCCCAAGTCCCTCGGCCTTGGGGAGTCAGCTTCCAACTCTGCATTATTTTCTTCCACTCCCATCTTATATGTGTTCTTTCACAGTTTTTCTATCACACTAAAGACGGTAAAAATCTCAAATACATTCACACCTGGTTCTGGTTACCCAGTAGTATTATTACTTGTGTGCAATGAAACAAAGAGACCAAAACCACAGGACAAGTGCACAGGGCAGGGGTGACAGGACAGAGACCTGACGGAAAAACACAGATGTGCAGATTTCACCAGAAACCAAGTACCCACCTCCCAAGTCTAGAGCAGGAGGAGGCTACTTGCTACAGTTCAGATCCTTCACCCATCACCCCACTGCCTGGACCCCCAAAGCAGGGGCCAGTGCTGATACTTCTGAACCCGGGGTCCTCCAAAGTGAGTCCTGGAAATCCAGGTACGCTCCCCTCGAACTGTGTGGATCTGGTGGAAAATCGTGACGCAACAAACCTACACTAACTGTCTGACAGTTGAATTCATGTTACAAAAAAACTAACTTTCAGATTTATTTTTGTAACTTTTTCAAACAGAGAAAACAACATACTCCTTGGGGAAAGGTGAGGGGTTGAGAAGACAGGCCCTGGGTAAAAATGATTACGACAGCACCTGGAGCTGAGAGGCCTGCCGAGGAGAGCGGCCCGGGCGCGGCCGCCACCCCGGAGACCCGCTGCCGCCTGAGGCTCGGCAGACCAGTGCACGCGCCCCGCCGAGCTGCTATAGATCCAAGTCATAAAAATCTTCCAGCTCATCGTGAAACAAGTCCCACTCGTCTTCAGAGTCTGTCAGGTCGTCGTCCCCACCTGCAGCCAAGAGCATAAGCAACATCTCGCCCAGCTCAAAGGTGACAACCTCCTCTTCGTCATCAAAAGGGTTGCTGTTCTCTCGTTCCTCGATGAGCTCCCAGAAGTGGTTCCTTCGTTGGGCCTGTAAAAAACAAGGCCGTGATAGGGGTGGCACTGCGGGCAGCGTCTTCTAGGCTGCGGTTTCTAAGGCAAAACGTCCAGCACAGAGGGCATGACGAACCAAGACTTCTGATTTAGGGTTTCGACTCTGACCAACGCCTCCCCGCTGGCTACTCGGCACACCGTTTGGTCTAGAGCCTTAAGCGTTCTAGCTTTTCCTCTCACAGCCCTCCCGGTTTGCTGAGGTTGGTCTCCTTTAATCCTCTAGGCTCTGGCTCCTAGACCTGGGCCTTCACCGTCCCCTGCCCCTATCTGTGCGGGCCTCAGGCTCAGCGTGCGGTATTTCCCCTCCTTTGAAAGAACAGTGAGAGTTACCCGGCATCTGCTTGATGTTCCCACTTTCTGTCTCTGTGGCTCCTCTCTACGGCCATCAGGGTACGCATGCTTGTAAAAACAGTTCCCTCCAAATGGGCAGCTCCCACGGCCTTCATCAAAATACCTGCATGCCTTGTTGCTGGAAAGGAAAATAGCGCAACCCTTACTCACGGTGGATTTCACGTCTGTATTCGACTATCATCCGGGGTTTCTTTAAAATGGGGAGAGAATAGAACCGGTACGTCTGTTAACAGCCCTCCCCGAGGTGTGTTCTTAAACGTGTGTGCTATCGCATGAAAACAGACTGGAACCAGAAACTGTTCAAGTCGAGCCGTTTAACAGCCCTAGAATCGCAGATCCAGCAGAGAAAGAACCTTCAAGAAGGCCCACACACAAGACTACAGCAGGACAACCGTGACACAGACTCGGGATAAGGCAGACCCCATTCCTGGGGCGCTAGCCACACCAGCAGTGCAGGCTTCATTATAACACAGCCCCTGGGCGTGCACCCCAGCGACTGTGTTACAGCAAGATACACACCGGGTAAACGTCATCAGGGGTGACACACCGTACTGGGAAGTAAAAGAAAGGGTAGGAAGGAGGTAGGAGTGTATAATGCAGCACTGTTTCTTTTCAAAGTGAGCCCAAGCGACACGTTGGGATCTTAGCTTGAGAAAAGGCTGCAGTGCTCATACCTCATTGCCTCCTTGTATTTCTGAATGAGTTTCTGCTTCTCTTCTTTCTCCTCCACCCAGTACTCACTTGGAATGACAAAGTTAGATGTGATCCGGCATTCTGGGCAGGACCTGGGAAACAATGAACAGGCTGCAGTGCAAATTCCCCTTTGCAGGCCCACTCTCCTTCAAGGACACACCCCGGTGTGTCACCTCCAGCCTCAAAGACTGAACTGAGAGGCAGATGGGCACTTCCTGCAAGGGTCCCTCACCACTGACCATTTCCTTTTTTTGTAAGTTCAACTCAATGGCTAGCCAGTTCATTTAAAAAAATAACTTTAGGTTAAAAAAAACAACAACAAAAAGAAGACATTTCACACAGACTCCTTTTTCTTTCGTTTAAATAAATTTATTTCTTGTAACTTTGCTCTGTTTAGATTATGTAGTTTTTGTTCAGTTATGAGAACAATTTTTAAAGGATGGTGGATTATTGGCTAGCTTAATGGATGAATAGGAAAGTGGAAAATGTAAAATGCCAGGAAACATACATTCAGAGCTAGATACGCTTCTTCTCTGAGCCTAAACTGGCTAATCCATTAAACACAATCTCCTCAGAAAAAAGCACGAAGATTCTACTAACTGATACATAGGGTTTTCCTCGTTCAAATAAAAGTAGATATACCAACTAATCTAGAAGCTAGCTGAAATACAAAGAAGAACTCCCAATTAGAAGAATACCCCAGTTTCGAGATAAAATGCATGCATTTAAATGCGGTCCATCTGGCTGAAAGTTGGCACAAGATACTAAATTCTTCCCCAAAATAGAAAGCACAAACGAAGATTGGGGAGGAGTCTCACTTTATGATCTTGCTCTCAAATTGCTTAGCACTCCTCCACTTGCGAATACACTTGAGACAGTAGGTGTGGTTGCAGTTGGAGAGGATCCCGAAGCGGCGCTCGCTGGGGTTGGCTTTCTCGTAGACCACCTCCATGCAGATGCCACACACCATGTCCTTGCTGCGCTGCACCGCGAACGAGAGCTCCATGTCCTTCTCGTGGGCCTCGATGCAGGACTAGAGAGTGGACAGAGAGGAGCAGTCAGGGCGTGGAATCATGACAGACCGCTAGAACGCCTGTTCAGAGTCAAACAGCCAACTGGAAAGAGAACTGTTCCCAACATGACATCAGAAACGGCTTTGTTTAACCAGGCGGTACAGGTGTGCGGACATCGAGGGACTTCACAATACTGGCAAGTCAAACTCTAAGGACTCAATTTCAAGAACTAAAATTACCTACTTTTCTCTATCCTGCAACTCAACCCTTGCAGTTACCCACATTACAGGCTGTTTTTCATACTGTTTGTTAGCATACTCGTTTCTAGATGGAAAATGTAATTAGGATTAAGACTCTAATTTGCCACCTGTCAGAAAATAAGAATGAAGGAAACGAACATTTATTAGGTGACAATTATGTACCAGGCATGTAAGTTTCACATCCAAAATAAAACAATATTGAGATATATAATTTCATACCATATAATGCATTCACTCAAAGTGTACGATGAAATGGTTTTCAGTACATGCAGAGTTATACAAACATCACCTCAGTCTGTCTCCGGACATTTTCATTACCCCAGAGAAACTCCAAATCCACAGTAGTCATTTCCCCTCAACACCCTCAGTTCTAGGCAACGACAAATCTGTGGATATGCTTATTCAGGGCATTTCATAAAAAAGTATGTGGTCATTTGTGACTGGGTTTGCTCACTTGACTACATTTTCAAGGTTATCTATGTTGTAGAATATATGACTTTCGTTTCTTTTTATTGCTGGGCAACATTCCATCGTATGGAGAGACCAGTTAGTTTTTTCATTTATCAGATGACGGACAGTTTGGTTGTTTCCACTTTGGAGCCATTATGAATAATGCTATGAACACTCACGTACCCATTTCTGTGTGGACATCCCATACTTTTTATTTTAAATGAGGTATAATTGACACATTATACTACACATATTTTATTCTATAAAAAACATGCTAGTTATTATACCATGGTTCACCCCCACCCTCACAACCAAATTTATTTTTATTAAACAGACATGATTATGATTAGAAGCAAAACTTCCTCTAATCAGGTTTGCAATACAGTATACTCAGATACAAATGGGCTTAAAACCATAGTCTGAAACTGTCATACACTACTAATGAAAATGTAAAATGGTACAGTCACTGGGAAAAAGTTGCTCAAAATATTAAGCACAGAGTTACCATATGACCTAGCAACCTTATTTTAAGGTAATTAAAATGTATGTCCACAAAACTTTATACATGAGTGTTCAGGGGATTATTCTTAATGGGCAAAAGGTGAAACAACCCAAATGGAAAAACAAAATGTCACACAGCCATCCAGAGGATTATTATGCAGCCAAGAAAAGGATTAACTGATATACACTAAAACATGAACAAATCCTGAAAACATTATGCTACTGTTTTAGCCAGTCACAAAAGGCCACATATGATTCCATTCATAGGAAATCCCCAAAACAAACAAGAAAATCCATGGAGACAGAAAGTAAATGAGTTGTTGCCAGGAGCTGGAGGAAGGGTAGAATGGAGACTAAAGGAGTTGATGAGTATTAAGTCTCTTTTCTGGGGAGAATGAAAATGTCCTAAATTAGAGAATAGTGATCATGGTTAAACAACTATGCAACTTCATTAAAAACCAGTGAAATATGCATTTTAGAAGAGTAGGCTATATGGAACTTGAATTTCAGAAAAGCTATTGTTCTAAAAAAACAAGGAAAGAAAAGGGAGGAGAAAAAAAAAGCCCCAAATCTGATGTTCTAAAAGCCTAATTCCTGATTAAACAGTCAAGAATGCCAGGAAGGGAAACTCTCCTACTTAAAGAGAACCATTTGATTCACCCAATGTCTCTCTGACATGAGCTGACAATGCTGTGAAAGGGCAAAGACAGTTCTCACACCTGTTAGAGTGCATGCTTCCTTCCCACTTACTTTTATATGCTGTGACCTCTGGGCGGCATCCACGGGATGGAGGACCTGCAACCCGCACATGTCACATGCGTCTCCGTGCAGATACGCGCAGTTCTCCCCGTAGCGGCACTCCCCCACTGCAGCATACGGGCAGAGCTGCTTCTTGGTCTCCACTGCACTTTGCTCCTTCTCCACGTCTTCCTTGGTCACTGAGCCCTGCAGGGGGGCTTCAGCGGAGGAAGGGGCAGCTGAAAAATGTTTAAGAGGGTGGTAAAGGTCCCAAACGGTTAAGGCAGATACATGAACTAGTCTCGCTAAAGAAGATAAAAAGAACTTAAGAGAAACTCCAAAATAGTCGATTGAAACTAATCCCCCACTGTTGAAAGAAATGAATGTCTTTTGCTACTAATATTTTCAAGATTAGCCTTGTTTAAAATTTAAAAAAAAACTTTAAAAAAAAGTTTTTGAATGTATTTCAACTATACTGATTAAAGGAGATAAAAGTCCATTTTTCAGAACATTCTATATTCGTTACTATTGAAAATCAAGAAGTTTCTTTTGCTCCATCTGTTTGTTTTTTTTTTTTTCTTTTAAGGTGACCTAATTTAAGAATATTAAGACTAGACTAAATATGAAAATTGGAAGCAGGAAAGTTGTGAAAATTCAGCTAATTGATAAAACACTCTCCAGCCTTCTATCTTTTTTTTTCCTTCAAAGATACTCACTCCGGCCACAGTAGGGCTGCCCCGGAACAAACTCGATGGCATTCACCCAGTCTTCTGAACCGGCTCCTACAGTTGCAAAGTTTGAATTTCTGGACTCAGCTTCGCCCATATTCATATCAACAGTCGGTCCAACTGATGAGAGACACGAGGAAGCAGCAAGGGATGACTTTGCAGTTAGATCTGTAGCAGCTGCTTCTTCCTGTTTCAGAGGCTTGCTATGTTCATATCTTAAAAAGAAAAGAAAATTTACCAAGTCAGCCATCACTGTCTAACCAGGAGCCTTTAGATGAAATATACATTCCCAATCCTGTCCTTGGGTTCTTTTCAAATTACTGTGCCTGTGAATCATGTGGGAAATCGTTAAAAGGCAGATACCTAATTTCTGAGTCTGGAGTATAGCCCCTAATTTTGCATGTCTCTGACAAGTCCCCACAAGATGCTAATGCCACTGGTCCAGGGACCAGTTTGAGTAGCAAGGCCATACAGATTCAGGGCTCTGCAGGTCAAACCACCAACGTCACAACTCTAAGTCTGTAACTGTACTTCCAAGGCCGCCATGGCATTATCTAAACAGCTGTGCATGACTGTGTTCCAATAAAACTTTATGAAAACAGGACCCAGTCGCAGTACTCTTCTACAAACCATAGTTCACCCACCCCTGCTGTAGACCATCTATTACCCCTCAAATTCCACTCTCATTAAGAGTTTCAGGAATTGACAATTTATGGTTACCATGGCAGCTCTGCTAAAAAAAGACTATGCAGCCAAAACTGACTGATTAAGCAAAGCAAGGCTGACACTCAAATCCAACAAGTAAAAATGTGGGCCATTTTACCAGTACATAAACTAAAATGCTCCCAATATTAAAAGGGAGAAACAGTATTTATAAAACATACAATGTGTGTTTCCTTTTCTCCTATATGCACCCACTCACCTACTTTTCTGAACTCTTACCCTGTGCTTTCCTGATTCCTTATCACCTGAAAAATTATTATTGAACCTCATCTCCAAATACAGAAAAAAACTAATTTCCCTCAAGAAGCACCTTGCTGCCTGAGAAAATCCTCACAATTCTTAGAATATTTTAGGCTGTGAAATTCACTCAGACACAAGAAATTAATGATGGACGTACTACTGGGTTGGCCAAATTCATCTCGGTTTTTCCATAACATCTTACAGAAAAACCTGAACCAACTTTTTGGCTAACCCAATCCATAAGCTGTTATAAAGTACAGTATGTATCTAGCGGTTCTCGAAATTAATTAACTCACTGGCAATACTAACCATGGGTCATCTGTGTTACAAGTGTCTGTGTTTACATCTAAAAGATAAAACATTCTAACTAAAGACTGCTCTTTAACATGGCAAACATTTGCTGAGCTGGTTTTTAGCATTATCTTATCTCAAACCCTCCTATTTCAACTCTTAAGCATTAGGTAACCTACTGGAGTATCCTGGTATCAGCCACAAAAACCCAGTGCATTTATTCAAGGCTGGAATTATGCAAGCTAAAGATCATGAATATGGTTTTTCACTTGGACAGTCTCACTTCATCATCAAAAACATATTAGAGATGACATGTTAAGCAGTGTTCTAGCTCTAATGTGACTCCAAAGCTGCCCTGTAAAGCAAAGCAGCCATTAGCTGCATCTAATTATTTAGTATTCAAGACTCAGTTCCTTGGTCCTTGGACTAGCTACATTTTCAAGTGTTCAGTGGTCACATGTAGCTAGCAGTTTCTTTTTTGGGCAGCAGATAGAAAGCATTCATGCTATCATACAAAGTTCTACTGAACAGCACTGCTCTGAGGTTTTAGAGCTTTAGGGAACCTTAGGAATCTAGTCCCCAGTCCTCACATTTTAATTACTTTCATAGCCTTTAACTTAGAAAAGAACCCAGGTTTTGGAATTAAAATGCCAGCTTCACCAATGAAGACAGCCTTCAGGGCTTTGAGGAAGTTTTAGAGGATTCAGTTCAGTTTAGTTCAGTCGCTCAGTCGTGTCCGACTCTTTGCGACCCCATGAATCGCAGCACACCAGGCCTCCCTGTCCATCACCAACTCCCGGAGATCACTCAGACTCACGTCCATCGAGTCCGTGATGCCATCCAGCCATCTCATCCTCGGTCGTTCCCTTCTCCTGCCCCCAATCCCTCCCAGCATCAGAGTCTTTTCCAATGAGTCAACTCTTCGCATGAGGTGGCCAAAGTACTGGAGCTTCAGCTTTAGCATCATTCCTTCCAAAGAAATCTCAGGGCTGATCTCCTTCAGAATGGACTGGTGGGATCTCCTTGCAGTCCAAGGGACGCTCAAGAGTCTTCTCCAACACCACAGTTCAAAAGCATTTAAAGGATTAGGTAAAACTAAACGTCAAGATGTGAAAGGGTCTAAGAACTAGTTTCAATGCCTATATTTTAGTTTCTGTTCTTTCTCCTTTGCCATACTCGTTTGAAGAATTTCAGAGTAAATGACTCAAATAGCTACTTAAAAAACAATTAGAATGCTCATCATCATCTATCAAATTGCAAATACGACAAAGCTGGTTTTTT
The DNA here is from genome assembly GCF_001704415.2 of Capra hircus. NCBI lineage: Eukaryota > Metazoa > Chordata > Mammalia > Artiodactyla > Bovidae > Capra > Capra hircus. The sequence continues at coordinate 16,586,272 of NC_030811.1, read as the reverse complement.
AAAAATATTTATTTGGCTGAGCTGGGTCTTAGCTGCAGCATGTGGGAACTAGTTCCCTAACCAGGGATAGACCCAGGTGCTCCCTGCATTGGGAGTGCAAAGTCTTGGACACTGAACCACTGGCAAGTCCCACTATAAAGTTTTTTGAAAGGAGTGCATTTTGGTTTTAAGGTAAGTTTATCAAGGAATCAACAAGGTATAATATTTTTGATAGCATAGAATATTAGCAAGAAGGTTCACATTTGTAAACAGTGCAGAATAGATCTGTATAAAATATACTTCTGAAGTAAAAATTTGTAAGTAAGCACCATGAAAGATAGAGCACAAGAAAGAACTAATAAATTAAGAAAGAAAAAGCAAGACTCCTATTCTGAAAGGAATTTGCTAAAAGCTAATGAATCAGTGAAGCAGAGAGCTCTTCTTAGAATAGGAACAGGCCAACTACTGGCCTCAGGTCAAACCCAACTGGAGCTAGGAATGGTTTTGGCATTTTTAAATGTTGAAAAAAGAGATCATTTCATGACATGAAATTAAATTTCAGTGTCCCAAAATAAAAGTTTCATTGGAACCTAGCCACATTATTAGCTTATGTATTATCTAGGGTTGTTTTTGTGCTACAAGAGACCATATGGGCTGCCTAGCTAAAAATATTAATTCTCCGGCCCCATACTGAAAGTCTGCCAGCCCTGGCTAATCATATCTACTGGATTCCCAGTCATGATAGTGGTTTTGTTAAAACTATTAAATTAATTCTTTAATGAATTATCACAGAATTGCTGATCCTTTTCAGCCAGAGTGTTGAATGGGGGATTAATGCTGAGACAACACTGAAACCAATATTGTGTTTTCCTTTCATATCTTTCAATGAGTACTCTGATACAGTTTCCAGCGAAGGAAGTTTAATTTTTCTTCTACACATCATCTTGTTGGCATGCAACGCCCACCACCCACCCTTGTGAGGTTTGATATCTGCCTTTTAAGCTTTTGATGTGTAGGATTCAGTAGGTCTACAGTGAAAACGCCTCCAAAGGGGAATTCCCTGGTAGTCCAATGGTTAGGACTCCACGCTTCCACTGCAGGGAGCAAGGGTTCAATCCTTGGTAGGGGACCTAATATCTCGCACGCTGTGCAGTCAAAACAAACAAAAAACCCTCCAAATGAAACAAGATCTACCATAACCATAGTTGTCAAAGAAGGCAATCCGGTCCGTTTCCCAAGTGGGTGTTTAGGAACAATGACTCGGAGTTCTGTGGAACTTTCTAAGGAAGCTAAAGGAAATCAACCGTGATTGGAAGGACTGATGCTGAAGTCCAAGACTTTGGCCACCTGATGTGAACAGCTGACTCAGTGGAAAAGACCCTGATGCTGGGAAAGATGGAAGGCAAAAGGAGAAGGGAGTGACAGAGGATGAGATGGTTAGACAGCATCACTAACTCTATGGACATGAAATTGAGCAAGCTCCAGAAGATGGCAAAGGACAGGGAGGCCTGGTGTACTGCAGCTCACGGGCTCACAGTCAGACATGACTGAGACTGAACAGGAATGCTAGATCTTGGACAACAGTCCTAAGCAACAAAGAACTGGCCTCACTAAGTAACAGGGCCCTGTCACGCAAAACGAATACAGCAACACTTCTGAACTGCTGGAACTAGGGTATCATCTTTCATTTATAAACTGCTGCCTTTATGAGGAGTTAAATTATTTCAAATCCCTGGACACTGGTCAGGTTGTATAACAATATCGCTACATAAGAGATATTTCCCCCACTTCCAATATCAAGTTTTTACCTTGCATGTACTAGAGTGTTTATTTCATCTATTAAAATGTTGTTTCTCCAAAAAAAAAAAAAAACCCTACATAGTAACAGTGAAAAGTAGGCTTAATCCCCCAAGTCAATTTTTAACAAGGAAACAGTCTTGGAAGAAGCCCGTAAGACTCCTTCCTTAGCTACTCTATAATCAAGCTCTTAATAATCACCTGTATCAGCCAAACAACTGTCACCAAACTTTCCTCTCAGGCAGACTATCAAGATATAGGTTTCTCTAATTCCTTTTACTTTGTCCTAAGAGCTCTAAAGCCAGCTCAAATCAGGATCATTCTCCCTAAAAAGAGAGCTGTATACCCTCACTAAAAAGAAAACTACAATTGTCTCCCACGAGGAAGTCCACTCTAAATACAGGGTTATGCAGAAGACGGGCTTCTATACTGCTGTCCCAAGGAGAATCCAGAATGCTGTTGGGGCTGGCAGAGGTCCCTGAAAAATAAGCTGATTTAACACAAGGGAGTCTAGGATTTAGCTCGGATTTCTCCAGTTTAACCTTATTTCCCAAACATTTCAGCTGTACAGTCCAATCAGAGGGGTACGTCTTCTGAAAGAAGAGGTTCATCTGTTACCAGCCATGCTCGTCCAGTCTGTAACCCTCTCTCTCTGCTCAGCACCTCAGAGTCCATCTCCACTCTCACCCATGTTCAACTCCTCTCTCTCTATAGGTGATAAGGTCTCTGAACTGACTGCCTAGTTACAAAAAACATATCTTGGTTATTTAGCTTTAGTTTTTTTTGGGGGGGAGGGGAGTGTCATTGTATCATTTTATTCCTCTCCAGCAAAACTGCAAAAATTTAGCAGAGGGCAAAATGACGGACCACATGGAAAGAATCTTTTCCTTTTTCTCTCCTCTTAACTAGATTTCCTAGTAAAAAAAGACGTGAGGTAACCTAACATCAATATATCCTGCTCATCAATAATTCCTTAGTCTTCTGAACTCTAAGCATTTGAACCCCATTAGCTGACACAATTCTTTTCTGCTAAAACTGGACATGACATTGTCAAAATATCTTTTCTAGTGATGGTCCTCCCTTCAACAGGTATAGCCCAATTTCCTCCCCCTTGTACAGTGACTCACTTATAATAGAATACAGTGGAAGTGACAGCCTGCGACTTCTGAGACTAGGTCCTAAAAAGGCACTGTCACTTCGTCCCTGATGTCTCTCTTCAATCACTTACTCTGGGCACAAGTTAATGTGAAGACACTAAAGCAGCCCAAGGGAAATGTCCACCAGGAGAGGAACAAAGATATATGAGTGAACCATATACCACCAAAGTGGTCCAGCCTCCATTCAGGACTTGCAGAGGATGGCAGATGCTGGCAGCCCAGCTGAAATCTCTTGAGAGCCTGAGCTAGGACCACTCACCTAGCTAAGCCACTCCCAGATTCCAGACCCTAGCAACCATGAGATAATCAATATTTACTGTTTCCAAGCTGCTAAGTTTCAGGGTAATTTCTTTAACATCAACAGAAAACTAATACTCCTAGGTATTTTGTAAACTAGCTCTACCCAATGGCTAGCAGAACTCAACTGCTGCTGAATCACAATTTGATAAGACTATGGTACCAATTCAATGAAGGATAGAGTACTTAATAGCTGACTTCTCTTACTTCTCCACCATTCTAGGAAGCCAGACACTGCTAAAGCATTTTCCATAATGTCAGCTTATAATTTAGTCTTGCAAGCTCAGGTGGTTTAGGGAAGTTTAGTTGGAATGACAAGCCCTCTGAAGTAGTAACCTAATACTACCCAAATGCCTATGATCCCATTTTCTCTCCATAATTCAGTCTAACAGAGAATGAAGCCAGTCCCAACTAGTCAAACATGCACCTTATTCTTGGTCTTGAAGAGGAAATACCATTAACAAACACGCCTTCACCACACCTTATCCCTAGGTTTGCTCAACATGCTCCTCAGGCACTACTTAAACTTAGGGCTATATTACAAACGCATTTTGTAAATGTAACAATACATTCTTTCCAAGTGAGAGATCTATCGGAGAGATGAGAGCTCTATCTATCAGAATGTGCTAACATTCCTAAGTGAAGTGAAGTTGCTCAGTTGTGTCTGACTCTTTGCGATCCCGTGGACTGTAGCCCACCAGGTTCCTCCATTCATGGAATTCTCCAGGCAAGAATACTGGAGTGGGTTGCCATTTCCTTCTCCAGGGGATCTCCCCAACCCAGGAATCGAACCCAGGTCTCCCGCATTGCAGGCAGACGCTTTAACCTCTGAGCCACCAGGAGGGGCACTTTTTGAAGTACTATTCAGGGAACTCCCTGACAGTCCTGTGGTTAGGACTTAGGGCTTTCACTGTCACGGCCCACACTCAATCCCTGGTCTGAGAACTGAGACCCTACAAGCCACAAAGCAGTACTACTGTAAATCGATTATTTACAAAGTTGTTGGAATTTCATGTTTTACTCTCAAGTTTTTTCTCCCAACCTCTCCATCCACCCCGAACAAAACTAAATTGGAAGCAAACTCTTACCTGCAGCGGTCTCCATAAATACAGTACCCTCGCTGAAAATACTTGCACACTACACCATATGGACTGTCAGAGAGGTCGTGTGAGTAGCGACAGTTATCTCCTTCCTTACAAACCCCATGCAGGAAATACCTGTGAGACAAAGAACCACAAGTTGGATTACAAGCCAGTACTCAATTCATGACTGATACAGTCTTTTTTGTTTTATTATTATGTGTTTTGGTTGCACTGGGTCTTTGGTACAGTGTGTGGGCTTAGATCTTAGTTCACCAACCAGGGATTGAACCTGGGCCCCCTGCATTGGAAGCATGGAGTCTTATCCACTGGCAAGTCCCCATGGCCAATATATTCTACCACTAACACATGAGTACTACCTCTATAAAGTGAAGTGAGTGAAGTGAAGTCGCTCAGTCGTGTCCGACTCTTTGCAACCCCGTGGACTGTAGCCTACCAGGCTCCTCCGTCCATGGGATTCTCCAGGCAAGAATACTAGAGTGGGTTGCCATTTCCTTCTCCAGGGGATTTTCCCGATCCAGGGATCAAACCCAGGTCTCCCGCATTGCAGGCAGACGCTTTAACCTCTGAGCCACCAGGGAAGCCCATGAGTACTACCTCTATACTAGTAATGTATTCTTTTATATTCTTTGTACACAAACATGAGAAGTGAACACAAAGAAAGTTGAACTAGACCATATGATCATAAAATTATCTATAATGGTAGCACAGGAAGGCTGCCTGTAGACAGAGGCACCAATTTAGATTTAAACTTTGAGGTCATCCTTAATCTTGTCTCTACAGGTTGTCTGACCATTGCTCTCAATTTGCAGTCCTATAGATAGCTTATTTCCCACTAACTTTAGTCATAATTTTTATTTGCAGCTTTATCTGTTAAAAAAAAAAAGAAACAATGTAAACTGGAACAGATCAGACCGCTGTATATTTCAATTCTCTGAGAAACCATTTAAATTCTTTAAAAGCCACATGTGAGAACACAAGTAACATTTGTTGCAAAGCTATGGGCAAAGGGAAATCACTTTCTGTCCTTCATTCAGCAGACTCTTGTTCCTCTGCCTTACAGGGGAACGTGTAGCTAACGAGAAATTTCCAAAAACTGAGTTGGACTCAGTTTCCAAGACTTGGGAATTTGCTTTGTTGTTGTTCTGTCAGTAAGTCGTGTCCAGCTCTTTGCGACCCTGTGAACTGCAGCACACCAGGCTCCCCTGTCTTCCACTATCTCCCTCAGTTTGCTCAAATTCACATCCATTGAGTCGGTGATGCCATCTAAACATCTCGTCCTCTGCCATCCCCTTCTTTTGCCTTCCATCTTTCCCGGCATGGGGGTCTTTTCCAATGACTCGGCTCTTGACATCAGGTGGCCAAAGTACTGGAGCTTCAGCTAGAAATGCAACTTTGGACACCTTCCCTTAGACCTACTAAACTGAAAATGGGGCCTGGGCCAAGCAGAAATCTGAAGTAACAAAGCGATCAGGGAAGTGATAAGGGTCTTATTTTCTGTAGGTAACTCTGATAAGTAGAACCCCACCCCCCATCCTCCCTCTCATCATCTCACTGACTTGGTCTCTTTCTCTTGAACAGAGTCATGAAGATTTAATTTTGGCAATTCATAACGCATTTATGTGCAGCTGATGTGCACTTTCCATGTGGCTCAGTAGCGAGTGGTAAAGAATCCACTTGCCAACGAAAGAGACACCGTGGATCAGGAAGATACCCTGCCTGGAGTAGACAATGGCAACCCACTCCAATCTCTGTTGGGAAAATCAAATGACAGAGGAGCTTGTAGGCTACAGTCCAGGGATCACACGAGTCGGAGAAGAGTCAGACAACACAGCTGGTACAGAGTAAGGGAAAGTGCCTAATTCCTAGGTTATCTATAGATGGAAGGTAGAATAGCAGGAAGTATCCCACTTGTCCACTGGATTGAATGATGTATAGAAAAGAGATTCAGTCATATTTACTTAAAGCAGCCTTGAGAAGGCTGCTTCCAATTGAAAGGTGAAAGGTTCTATTCAGATTACTGGCAAATATATACGTTCTATGTAAAGGCAGAAAGAAAAAAAATGTAACATCTTGATAGGAAGAGCTGTAAATTAGCAAGATCCTGAAGTACCCAAGGGTTTTAGTCCAAAACAAAATGTAAGACTACAGTAGCAGGAAGTCAAATTCTAATTGTAATTAACCTAATTTCAACTGTTTTCAGGCTTAACAATCTAACAAGGTCTGAACTTTTGCACAACTATAGGGCAGCTTTCTGCAAGCTTTGAAGCTGTCTGAGCACCACCTACACAAACCTTAGTTTCCCCTGAGATTTAAAACTTAAAACTAAATTTAAAAATGAGCACGTGTTCAGTTAGTAGCAATTGTATAACGTCTTTGCTGGTATTCATGTTCATCTCCACATCTCTCCTCTGTCCCGGCAGGCAATCATCCCAACTACATTTGTTTCCAAGGTACACACTTAACCAATCAGTTAAGAAAGACTAAGGCAACCAACAGGGAAAGATGACCTGGATGTCATGCCGTAAGATTTTAAGCAACTGGAGTAATTTAGCCAGGAGAAGACAAAGGAGTAACCTCCGGCACTATTCCTGGCAAAGTAAACATATGTGGGAAGTTACATCATAAATCTGATTCAATGTAAGGACTGAGAACTAGAACTATTCAGCAATGGCATAAGCTCCTGAGATCCAGAACTAGCAGCACCAAAGGAACTCAAGCAGACACAAAATCACCTGATACTGTGACATCAACGGAAACTCTAGAATACAAGCCCTAACTAGTTACTGCCAAACACTGAGCATTATTCTACAGGGGCGTGTGGTACATACCATCTGGGTTTCTGGTTTGTTTTTCATGCCTTTTTTTCTCTCAGTCTTCACAGTGATATCCCTCCTTGCCAACCCATCTCTATATCTAAGAGATTATGACATGATAGTGTAAGTTAAAACAGAAAGAGGAAAAAATGTCAACTCTTCCAAGAATTTCTCCCATTACAAAACCAATCAAGACACAAGACTTTTCTTTTTTAAATGCCACCACCAAAAGCCATCACCCAAATATATCTTGATGACATTCTCCAGGCTGAGCTTGCCTTTGTTGTTAAAGGCTGGGCCACAGGATTTCTAAGCTTCCTTCCGCCTTGAAGATTCCATGATGCCAACCAGACATTGTCCAGCAATAAAGACAAATACAACTGACTAGAATCCCTGACTGCTGTACCTCTTGGAAACCTAAGCACTTTTACCAAGATACATACAAGAAACCTCAACAGCTTATGGGGGTACAAGAGAACCAAACAAGACCCTCAAAGTACTTATAGGTAGGCATCTGGGATTGTTAATAGAAATGACAGAATATTAAGTAAGTTGGCAGTTAATCACTTAATCTGCTGTGACATTTCTTACTTTGTTACTTAATTCTTGACAAGTACATGTACCCTGGACTTCCCTATTTCTCAAACCAGACTGTAAATTCCTGGTGTTTAAGAACCAGAGTTTATTCTGCCTTTTATCTTCTAAAGGACCTGTACACATAATATTTAGCAGTGTCTAAATTCAAAATTACAACTTGCAAGTTACAATTTCATTGTTTCAATCCCCCACATTCAGGAAAACCAGAAGCAATAGCATTTCTATTTTACAGAGTCCCTCTAATAAAATTTATCAGAACAGCCTGATGGGGGCAGCATAACACAGTTCTTTGGGAAAACTATATCTAGGTTTTTAAGCTGTGAAATTAACACAATGAGATAAAATTTTTAAGAGAAATATTTAGAAAAGACTAACCAACAAGAAAATACAGAGGATTCTGAGCAATTAAAAACAAATTTCCAACATCCAAACAACTTCTAAGGATTATACCCTTGAAGAAAATAGCCCTAGTCAAATTCCTAGATACAAGGGGAAAAGAGGCTCAAACTAGAACACAGCACTACCTTGAATTCTCTTCAAAGGACAGTTTACTATCAAACACAAAGTAAATATTTATAATACAGTGCATTCCTGCCTTTCCTTCAACATCTAGCTCTGTGTCCACCATTGTAAGCACAAATACTTATTTATAGAATAACTGAATGAGGTTAGTCCCAGAAAGATATACCTACCAGACACTGAATAAAGCCCTATAGATAAAATGATAATATAGGGACCCTGTTCTCAAAAAGCTCAAAGTTTACAATAAATGAATGAATATATATCTGGTATTCCCCTAGACAAAGCAGAAAGATTTTTAATAGATCATGTTAGTACTTAAAACAAACTGAAAGTAATGTCAAGTATTAAAACCCAAGACTTATCAATTAGTCTGTACTTTTTTTTACTGGATAACAATCTCAAGTAAAAGCTATAGCTTGCTTTATATGAAAAACAACAATAGCGTGTCTAACTAACCCTGTATCTGACAAATATATTAATCTATTAGGGTTCATGTGCAAGAAACTCACGCTGGTCCCGGAGTGATCTAGAATATTTCAGAAACTCAAAGATCTAAAGGTAGGCAAAGAGGAATTGATTAGTCTAGTGAGCTGTTCTGAATTCTAATGACACTGATAAGGAACTAGAAAACGGGAAGTAGATCAGGGAAAAGTTTCTAACAGAGAGGAAAGTAAAGCGCAGAAGTGACAATGCATTCTCTGCAGACATGAGTTGAGCTCACACACAAGACACAACAGGATAATAATGAGACAAGCAACATAAAGAAATGTCAAGCTAGTGATGGGTATTCAAAGCCAAACAATAACTGAGATTAGAGTCGGTGTGTATTGATAAAATTAAGGCACTGCATGGAGTTCTTAAAGAATCCACATACTGATTATTCTCAGTGCATGCAGACAGATTGGAACTGCAGGGTAAAAGGCTAGAAAATTCAAGAATATAAAGGTTACACTAGTTTATTTTAAAAGATTCAGCTAGCACATATAAATCAATTGCAGCACTGCAGAGAAAACAAATAACAGACTCAAAGATCTGGTTCCATGATTAGAAATTTTTAAATTCTCATTCTTTGGGATACTGCACAAGTATTCTCAGATCTACAGATAACTGAAAAAAAGCTACCTTAAACAGCTTTTATGCTTTCTCTATCCCGTTATTGAAAATAATAAAGCTTACCATTCATGTCTTAAATTTATCATATTAAGCACTGAGAACGCTTCACCCCTGTTAATACCAGGACAGTGAGTTCTGTATATTAAAAATATTTTCACGTATTGATATCTGGATATAAACTACCCCACCTAGGTGAATAACGGCGTTTCAACTGATTTTTTCAACCGACAGAAAAACAAAAGCTTCTAGTCGCTTACTGATCACTTAAGAAAAAAACTCGAGTACGACATCCAATTAAATGCCCTTATCTTAGACGCACAGCCACACGTCCGCATAACCGTCCTCTACTAATCACTTATTTTTTTCAAATATGTTCATCTGACATCCCAAACCCAAAACAAAATCCGTCTCCCTGCGGAGCGACCAGCTCCCCGGCTCCCTTAAGACGCGTGGACTTGAAAACAAGACACCTTCCAGCCGGGGGGGAACGGGAATGCCAGTTCGTAACACCTACCGCGGTGGAGAAGACCCCCCCCGGGCCGGCACTCGGTTCGGAGACAAAGCTCAGAACCGCCCAGCCCGGTAACACACAAGAGTAGAAATCACAAAAGCTCCCCGCTCCGGGCGGGGCCCGAGAGACCCGGGAAGACGTTACAAACGGATGACACGGCTGCGGGGCCGGCGGCCGGGCCCCTCTTCTCGCCCGCGGGCCCGCGGCAGCGATCATCGGCCCGGCAGGACTGCGGGGAGGCGGGCTCCGGGCCACACCGCCAAGCCCCCTTTTGGCACCGGCGAGCTCGCAGGCCGGGGGTTGGGGTGGGGGGACCGGCGACAATAAAAGGAAGGAGGAGTCAGCCCACCTCTCTCCCCGCGCGCGCCGCGCCGCTCGGCCCGGTGCGGGGAGGCGGCGGGCAGTGCGGCGGCTCCGCAGCGGGGCCGCGCGCCCGGGCCTCGGCGGCCGGCGGGGGTTGACGCAGCGCGGCGACCGCGGGGACCGCAACGCCGGCTCGGCTCCCACCTCTGCCCGCCCCCGCCCGGCCGCCCGGCCGCCCGCCCCCTTCCTCCGCGGTCTCGGTCCCCTCCCCGCGCCCGGCGCCGGCCGCTCTGCGTCTCACCTGCAGGTGACCTGCTTAGTCCAGCCGCCGCCGCCGCCGCCGCCGCCGCCGCCGCCGCCGCCGTCGCTGCCGCCTCCCCCGCCCCCCGCCCCCGGGGACAGCGAGGTGACTGCGGGGATAGGGGTGGGGGAGGCCGCTGCCGCCGCCGCCGCTGCCGCTCCTGCTCCTGATGGTGTGGCTGTTGTTCCGGGAGCTGCAGCCTCCGCCATTACTGTTTATCCCACACAGCAATGGCGCCGGAACTTCCGGGATCACATAATTCCGGTCCGGCCGCGGCGAGGAGAAGGCGGCCAGGCGACGGGTGGGGAGGGGAAGGACACTGAGGCGCCCGCTCGCTCGCCTCGGCCCCGGCGTCGCGTCGACGAGCGCTCTCGCCGGTCGAACTGCGGGGCCGGGGCCGGAGCAAACCCCGGCCCGCCCCCAGCGCCCTCTGATTGGTGGATGGGTCGGCTCCGCCCGGGAGGGGCGGGGCGAGGGCGGGCTCCCCCAGGTGAGCGCCCACCCCCGCCCCACCTACTGCCCCCAGGTTCCACGCCTAGGGAACCAAAGTCCTTATTTCAAGGGCACTCAGCTCAAGGAGTCCTTCCCAGCAGAGGCTGGTGCAGTGGAGAGGTGCAACTGGGATTGGGGTTGGGGGGTCCTGGGTTTGAATCCAGACTTTCCTGTCTCTACTAGTTAACATAACTGTACGAACTTGGCCCGGATACCCATTCTCTCTAGCCTCAGTTTCCTTATCCTAGTAGGCTTTACAAGTGTGGCAATTCACTGAGCTTTTAGTGCCTGGCCAGACTAAACACTTTTAACAAATGTTCTCTCCTGTTCTTCCCGTTAGCGGTGTGATCTCTCAACCCAAGAGAAGAGCAAGGTGGCTAAGCAGCGGCTGTGCAGTCCTTGTCTCCCTTAAACTCTGGCCATCTCTCATTCCTAACTACGTAGTTTTGAGTCAGTTAACTTACCTCTTAGTGTTCCTCCTCTCCTCTGTAAAATAAAAAATAGTTTAAAAATGATAACAGGACCTACTCCCCAGAGAGTCTTCCCTGGTGGCTCAGATGGTAAAGAATCCTCCTGCAATGGAGAAAACCTGGCTTCGGTCCCTGGGTTGGGAAGATCCCCTGAAGGAGGGCATGGCAGACCTCTCCACTATTCTTGCTGAGAGAATCCGAATGGACAGGAGTCTGACGGGCCACAGTCCATAGGGTTGCAAAGAGTCGGTCGCGGCTGAGCCACTAAGCACACCTCTCTGAAGCACAACATCTCTGAAGTTGTGAAACTTATTAAAGTTCAGGTAAAACCCTTAACAGTGTGCTTCACACTACAGTTTTAATAGATATTGAACAATAAAGGCTGTCTGAAATATCCCAGCTTCAAAGAGTTATTTCTAAAACTAGGAAAATTAAAAAGTATTTACTCTTACCTCCCCGTTAATGCCCCCGGTCCACTCAGATGCTGCATACTAAATCCTGACAGGTTTTCATAAGCCCTTAAATTTGCTTTTTTACATAATGTCTTTACTTTGAGAAAGTGAAAATCCATCCCACTGATAATCAGACCACAATGTACCCAACAGACACAAACAAGGACAGTGGCAAAGCCAACAAAAAACAATGTTTCCCTCAAGGCCACAGCATGGCTGCAAAATGACTGACCATCCCCTTTTGAGAAAATGCAGCATTTTTACTAATGACTTGCCCAGCCCCGCTTCACTTCTCCCTCCATTACCGAGTCCAAGCTCAATCTGCTTGCTGATGACAGGCCAATAAACTGAGAGATGAGGTGTGGAGGCCAGGAATAGGAAAGTATCACCTGTGTACCACGGTGATAGCAGACTAGGTCCCTGAAACACCATCCTATGGGGGCCAGGATGCCAGTTTCCTTTATAGAACAGGGAGAGACAGGAGGTGAGGAAGTAAAGTAGCTTTATCCTGCAAAATAGGAGGCGCTGTGTTAATCACTTTTTTTCTTGCAGCCATTGACAGGTGGGCATGGTCAGATTGTCTCCCAGTGAGTGGAACAAAGCCACTTTAGTTTACCTTTCAGCAGAGGGCAGGGTTCCCTGAGGCAGGCTATAATGTATGATTATAACAAGAGCAATGACAAGGTTTAAGTCAAAGACTCAGATCCAACATGGAGTCAGGCTTGGCTCTTCCCTGTTACCTGAGCACGCAAAGATTTATAAGATACCCAGTTCCTACACTGCTGCACCTCACAACAGCACCCAGCCCAGAGCTGGTCCTCCATCTGCTTGTGCTGTTATCCAGAAAGAGCTTCAATCCTGTGAGAAGCCCCTCCCTACTCCCTTTTCCAAGAAGCCCACCTTCCTCCCCTATGTGGTCTCCCCTGCTGCAGCAAGTTAACCTCTTTGTTGGACTACAGGTGTGTTCCTGGTAGTTTTTATCTGTTAGGGTTCACCTGTTAAGTAACATTTTTCTTGGGGAGGGCAGGGGGCACATACTGCACTGCCTGAGGGATCTTAGTTCCCCAACCAGGAATTGAACCTGTGCCCCTACAGTGCAATCGCAGATTCTTAACTACTGCCCTGCCAGGGAAGTCTTTGCTCTATTTTTTATTGCATAGTTTTCACCGTCTAATTACTGTAGAATTTGCCTTTTTTTGTTTTTTTTGTTTGTTTGTTTGTTTGTTTTGGTCTGTTTCTCCTAGCTAGAATATAAGCTCTGTAAATCCAGAGATCTTTGCCTATTTTGTTCTGCTATATCACAAGTCTCTAGAACTGTGTGCAGCATATAGTAGTTGCTCAATAAAATGTTTGGGCTATGGGTGAAAGAATTCTCTGATGTTAGAAAAGTTACCATGCCTTGTTTCACCATCTATACCAATAGGAATAATGATGTTTTGTCTTATAGGGAAACAAAACAGTCATCTCTTTCTCTGGGAGAACATTTTTGCACAAGGGTAATCCATGCATTTCTTCAAACACAAAACATTTATCAGTGAGTCTGCTGAGCCAGTGCTACCCAAACAGGTTATATAGGAATCATGAGCAAGTTTTAGTGCTTGAACATAGCAGCCATGTGACACTGGGCAAATTCCTGCCTTAATTAAGGCAGGTGAAGTAAGTCCAGTAGTACACCTTCCTTGTAAGTATTTAGTGAGTTTAAATACAGATATATATGGCTCAAGGAACAGTCCTGGATGTACTAACCGCTAGGTAAGTATTTTCTATTGTTTTCATTGATGCTGTTATATGATAGCAAAAAGGGTTGCCAGATTTAGCAAATAAAAATACAGGATGCTCAGTTAAATTTGAGCTTCAGATAAATAGCAAATTGAGTTTCAGTGTGAGTATAATTCCAAATATTGCATGGGATATATACATAAAGCATTTGCTGTTTGTCTGAATTTCCATTACAACTTGGAATCCTATATTTTATCAGGCAGCCCTACATCAGAACAATACTGGGAGCTTTTCAAAGGCCTTTCGCCCACCTTGTCTGTTTTGTTTCATAATAAGTCTTTGAAGTTGGACAAGCACAGATGATGTTGCCCCTTTAAATATGAGAAGATGAAGTTGGAGAGACACACAGAGATACTGTGTAGGATCCCCCAGGCTGTGAGAGACTGAGGAGAGCTTGAATCTTGGGAATTTTAGCTGTGGGGCTAGTGTTCCTTCCCCTACTGGTGCTCTTTGGCTCTCCCCCAGAGGAAATTTTTAATTTAAAAGGGAAGACTACAGAGTGGGAAGCAGAAACAATCCCTCTTATTGGTGTCTGCTGAGTGCTACAAAATTTAAGAAAGTATAAGAGATACGGCTGGCATCCTGCCAAGCCAAGAGGACTCTATTGCTGTGAGCAGATCTACCTGATACTATGTTGCACAAACTTTGAGAATCTTAATGTCGAAAATCTACACCATAAACACCAATATCAATCTTCCTATTATTTTCTTTCCAAGGGAGTTGGAATAATGATTTGGTTCCTGTAAAAACACTTTATATCTTCACATAGGTCAATGGTTCCCTGCTTTTTTCAGTCTAAGTATCCCCTCCCACAGTCTATGAATTATTTTGTATTAAATGCTTTGTTACTTTTTGGTTTATATAAAAAAGTTTTCTTATATGGGACTTCCCTGGCAGTCCAGTGGTTAAGACTCCATGCTTCCACTGCAAAGGGCATAGGTTCAGTCCCTACTGGGGAAACTAAGATCGCGCATGCCTTGTGTAGCATGGAAAAAAAAAAAAAAAAAACTACAGTAATACAGTCATGTGACTAAATATTTTTAAAAGTAGAAAAGGACATGACAAAGATTCTCTCCTTGACCACATTCTGCTCAGGACCCCTAAACTTTTCTATGAGGCTTCAATTTTTCTTTGTCCACAATTTTAGCAGGAATTGTCTTAAATTGGTTTAGCCAGAATCCTCCATACTCTATATTTGATTCCCCTCCACATCTGATCAGGTGGTGGCTCAGATGGTAAAGCGTCTGCCTACAATGCTGGTGACCCGGGTTCAATCCCGGGGTCAGGAAGATCCCCCGGAGAAGGAAATGGCAACCCACTCCAGTATTCTTGCCTGGAAAATCCCATGGACAGAGGAGCCTAGTAGGCTACAGTCCATGGGGTCGCAAAGAGTCTGACATGACTGAGCGACTTCCCTTTCACTTTCTTTCTCTATCTCAGGTGATAGCTCATGCCCTGGCCTGCCTTCACTAGGAATCCTGTTATGTCACTTTAGCCAGAATCCCAGCCCTCCTTTCCTCTTAGAATGTTCCATCCAGTTAACCCCCTCACCCCTCATTCTGCTCCTTGGCTATAAATTGTTAGCAATCTTTTAGTGCTTCAATTAATTTTATCTATGATATTTTGCACATGTGACATTATGTCTGTAGGATAAATTCCTAGAACTGGCATTGCTGAGTCAAAGAGAATGGGGGTCAGTGACAGTCACAGATTTGACAAAAGCAGCTTCCAATATGCAGAACCACCGAGAATGTATAAGGACCCTGACGGCAAAAACCCTCTCAAGCCAAAATAGCTATCAAACTTTGGGATATTAGCAATCAGGTGGGGAAATAACATTTCAGTGTAGTTTTGTTTTTTTTTAAGTGCAGTTTTAATTGTTATTTCTCTATTTTATTTTTTTTTCCTTTTTCTTTCTTTTTTTTTTCAAACTTTTTGTGTGTGTTTGTTTTTTTCCTCTGTGTCAGGCAACTTGCATGATTTTAGTCCCTGACCAGGGATTGAACTCTTGCCTTTGGCAGTGAAAATACAAAGTCCTAATGGTGCTGAAAACTGCCTCTCTGCACTGGTGCTGGATTAAATCTTGGAGACAGAGTTTTAGACAGAGGTTTGGCCTTACAAATAGCTGTGAAAAGAAGAGAGGCGAAAAGCAAAGGAGAAAAGGAAAGATATAAGCATCTGAATGCAGAGTTCCAAAGAATAGCAAGAAGAGATAAGAAAGCCTTCTTCAGTGATCAATGCAAAGAAATAGAGGAAAACAACAGAATGGGAAACACTAGAGATCTCTTCAAGAAAATTAGAGATACCAAGGGAACATTTCATGCAAAGATGCGCTCGATAAAGGACAGAAATGATATGGACCTAACAGAAGCAGAAGATATCAAGAAGGGGTGGCAAGAATACACAGAACTGTACAAAAAAGATCTTCACGACCCAGATAATCATGATGGTGTGATCACTCATCTAGAGCCAGACATCCTGGAATGTGAAGTCAAGTGGGCCTTAGAAAGAATCACTATGAACAAAGCTAGTGGAGGTGATAGAATTCCAGTGGAGCTGTTTCAAATCCTGAAAGATGATGCTGTGAAAGTGCTGCACTCAATATGCCAGCAAATTTAGAAAACTCAGCAGTGGCCACAGGACTGGAAAAGGTCAGTTTTCATTCCAATCCCAAAGAAAGGCAATGCCAAAGAATGCTTAAACTACTGCACAATTGCACTCATCTCACATGCTAGTAAAGTAACACTTAAAATTCTCCAAGCCAGGCTTCAGCAATACATGAACCTGATGTTCAAGCTGGTTTTAGAAAAGGCAGAGGAAGCAAAGATCAAATTGCCAACATCCACTGGGTCATGGAAAAAGCAAGAGTTCCAGAGAAACATCTATTTCTGCTTAATTGACTATGCCAAAGCCTTTGACTGTGTGGATCACAATAAACTGTGGAAAATTCTGAAAGAGATGGGAATACCTCTTGAGAAACATATATGTAGGTCAGGAAGCAACAGTTAGAATGAACTGGACATGGAACAACAGACTGGTTCCAAATAGGAAAAGGAGTATGTCAAGGCTGTATATTGTCACCCTGCTTATTTAACTTCTATGCAGAGTACATCATGAGAAACGCTGGGCTTGAAGAAGCACAAGCTGGAATCAAGATTGCCAGGAGAAATATCAATAACCTCAGATATGCAGATGACACCACCCTTATGGCAGAAAGTGAAGAGGAACTAAAAAGCCTCTTGATGAAAGTGAAAGAGGAGAGTGAAAAAGTTGGCTTAAAGCTCAACATTCAGAAAATGAAGATCATGGCATCTGGTCCCATCACTTCATGGGAAATAGATGGGGAAACAGTGGAAAGAGTGTCAGACGTTATTTTGTGGGGCTCCAAAATCACTGCAGATAGTGACTGCTGCCATGAAATTAAAAGACACTTACTCCTTGGAAGAAAAGTTATGACCAATCTAGATAGTATATTGAAAAGCAGAGACATTACTTTGCTGACTAAAGTTTGTCTAGTCAAGGCTATGGTTTTTCCTGTGGTCATGTATGGATGTGAGAGTTGGACTGCAAAGAAGGCTGAGTGCCGAAGAATTGATGCTTTTGAACTGTGGTGTTGGAGAAGACTCTTGAGAGTCCCTTGGACTGCAAGGAGATCCAACCAGTCCATTCTGAAGGAGATCAGCACTGGGATTTCTTTGGAAGGAATGATGCTAAAGCTGAAACTCTAGTACTTGGGCCACCTCACGCGAACAGTTGACTCATGGGAAAAGACTCTGATGCTGGAAGGGATTGGGGGCAGGAGGAGAAGGGGACGACCAAGGATGAGATGGCTGGATGGCATCACGGACTCGATGGACGTGAGTCTGAGTGAACTCCGGGAGTTGGTGATGGACAGGGAGGCCTGGCATGCTGCGATTCATGGGGTCGCAAAGAGTCAGACATGACTGAGCAACTGAACTGAACTGAACTTGGGTGAAGTATGTACTACAAGGGCGTCCCTTGTGGCTTAGACAGTAAAAAAAATCTGCCAGCAACGCAGGAGACACAGGGTCGATTTCTGGGTTGGGAAGATCCCCTGGAGAAGGATATGGCAACCCACTCCAGTATTCTTGCCTGGAGAATCCCATGGACAGAGTAGCCTCATGGGCTACCGCGTGAAGTATAAAAGGATAGTATTGTTTTGCCAAGCAAAGGGGTATACAGCAGGTTCCTGCCTCAACAAACTGTGCGTCCCAATGCTAGATGATTTCATGAGGAGTCTTTTTTTTTCTTATTGTTAATTTTATTTTCATTTTTTGGCTATGCCATTTAAGACCCTAATTCCCCGACTAGGGAGAGAACGTGCACCCCCTACAATGAAAGTGCAGAGTCCTAACCACTAGACCACGAGGGAAGTCCCTGACAAGGAGTTTTATAACAATACTCTAAGGGTAGATAGCATAACATACTTAATGGATGTGAATTTAAGCAAACCTCAGGAGATAGTAGAGGACAGAGGAGCCCGCATGCTGCATTCCATGGGATTACAGAGCCTTGGACAACAATTTCAAGGGTGGGGTTGCTGACAAGGTTAGGGTGTAGGCAGAGTCCCCTAATCGTTTTTTTTTTTTTTTTTTTAGAGTCCTCTAATCCTGATGAGCTTCTCTGGTTCCTTTACTCTTGCATAGGTGGTTTCAGACAGTAATGCTGAAAAAGCTGAAGTTGAAGACCTACAAGACCTTCTAGAACTAACACCCAAAAAAGATGTCCTTTTCATTATAGGGGACTGGAATGCAAAAGTAAGAAGTCAGGGGTACCTAGAGTAACAGCAAATTTAGCCTTGGAGTGCAGAATGAAGCAGGGCAAAGGCTAGTAGAGTTTTGCCAAGAGAATGAACTGGTCATAGCAAACACCCTCTTCCAACAACACAAGAGAAGATTCTAGGGCATGCACATCACCAGATGGTCAATTCTGAAATCAGGTTGATTATATTCTTTGCAGCCAAAGTTGGAGACGCTCTATACAGTCAGCAAAAACAAGACCACTGGGACCTGACTGTGGCTCAGATCATGAACTCCTTATTGCAAAATTCAAACTTAAGTTGAAAAAAGTAGGGAAAACCACTAGATCACTCAGGTATGACCTAAAACAAATCCCTTACGATTATGCAGGAGAAGTGACAAACAGATTCAAGGGATTAGATCTGATAGAGTGCCTAAAGAACTATGGATGGAGGTTGTGACATGGTATAGGAGGCAGTGATCAAGACCATCCCCAAGAAAAAGAAATGCAAAAAGGCAAAATGGTTGCCTGAGGAGGCCTTACAAATAGCTGAGAAAAGAAGAGAAGTGAAAGGCAAAGGAGAAAAGGAAAGACATACCTATTTAACTGCAGAGTTCCAAAGAATAACAAGGAGAGATAAAGCCTTCCTCAGTTATCAGCGCAAAGAAATAGAGGTAAACAACAGAATGGGAAAGACCAGAAATCTCTTCAGGAAAATTAGAGATACCAAGTGAATATCTCATGCAAAGATGGGCGCAGTAAAGGACAGAAATGGTATGGACCTAACAGAAGCAGAAGATATTAAGAAGAGATGACAAGAATATACAGAAGAACTGTACAAAAAGATCTTCATGACCCAGATAACCATGATGGTGTGATCACTGGACTAGAGCCAGACATCCTAGAATGCAAAGTCAAGCGGGCCTCAGGAAGCATCGCTATGGAGGTGACAGAATTCCAGTCGAGCTATTTCAAATCCTGAAAGATGATGCTGTGAAAGTGCTGCACTCAATATGCCAGCAAATTTAGAAAACTCAGCAGTGGCCACAGGACTGGAAAAGGTCATTTCATTTTAATCCCAAAGAAAGGCAATGCCAAAGATTGTTCAAACTACCACACAGTTGCACTCATCTCACACACTAGCAAAGCAATGCTCAAAATTCTCCAAGCCAGGCTTCAGCAATACATGAACTGTGAACTTCCAGATGTTCAAACTGGATTTAGAAAAGACAGAGGAACCAGAGATTAAATTGCCAACATCTGTTGGATCATAGAAAAGGCAAGAGAGTTCCAGAAAAACATCTACTTTTGCTTTATTGACTATGCCAAAGCCTTTGACTGTGTGGATCACAATAAACTGTGGAAAATTCTGAAAGAGATGGGCATACCAGAGCACTTGACCTGCCTCCTAAGAAATCTATATGCAGGTCAAGAAGCAACAGTTAGAACTTTACATGGAACAACAGACTGGTTCCACATTGGGAAAGGAGTATGTCAAGGCTGCATCTTGTCACCCTGCTTATTTAACTTATATACAGAGTACATCATGCGAATTGCCGGGCTGGATGAAGCACAAGCTGGAATCAAGATTTCTGGGAGAAATATCAATAACCTCAGATATGCAGATGACACCACCTTTATGGCAGGAAGCAAAGAACTAAAGAGCCTCTTTATGAAAGTGAAAGAGGAGAGTGAAAAAGCTGGCTTAAAGCTCAACATTCAGAAAACTAAGTTCGTGGCATCCATTCCCATCACATCTTGGCAAATAGATGGGGAAACAATGGAAACAGTGAGAGACTTTATTTTGGGAGGCTCCAAAATCACTGCAGATGGTGACTGCAGCCATGAAATTAAAAGACTCTTGCTCCTTGGAAGAAAAGCTATGAACAACCTAGACAGCATATTAAAAAGCAGAGACATTACTTTGCCAACAAAGGTCCATCTAGTCAAAGCTATGGTTTTTCCAGTAGTCATGTATGGATGTGAGAGTTGGACTATAAAGAAAGCTGAGTGCTGAAGAATTGATGCTTTTGAACTGTGGTGTTGGAGAAGACTCTTGAGAGTCCCTTGGTCTGCAAGGAGATCCAACCAGGCAATCCAAAGGAAATCAGTCTTGAATATTCATTGGAAGGACTGATGTTGAAGCTGGAGCTCCAATATTTTGGCCACCTGATTTGAAGAACTGACTCATTGG
The DNA here is from genome assembly GCF_001704415.2 of Capra hircus. Classification (NCBI taxonomy): domain Eukaryota; kingdom Metazoa; phylum Chordata; class Mammalia; order Artiodactyla; family Bovidae; genus Capra; species Capra hircus. The sequence continues at coordinate 16,565,631 of NC_030811.1, read as the reverse complement.
AAAAGACCCTGATGCTGGGAAAGATTGAAGGCTGGAGGAGAAGGGGATGACTGAGGATGAGGTGGTTGGATGGCATCACCGCCTCCATGGACATGAGTTTGAGTAAGCTCCAGGAGTTGGTGATGGACAAGGAAGCCTGGCGTGCTGCAGTCCATTGGGTAGCAAAGAGTCAGACACAACTGAGCCACTGAACTCAACTGAGGTGGTTTCATGGCTGCTCTTGCCTTGATTAGCAACTGTTTGAATCCACTGTTTGGAATTTAGGAAAGGGCATGAAGGCTGGAGTCTTGCTTACAGGAAATGGGAGAAAAAAGGCTTCCAAGCTCAGGAGTCCACAGACACCCCCCCCACCCCATTCTTGAGAGGGAAACAGGCAGGAAGGCCATGGGTCTCCAAATGGAATAGGCTGCAAGTGTCTCTTAAAATTCTGTGTTGCTCTAACAACACCTGGTTCCACCTGAACTTACCTTTTCTCAAACCTTGAGCTAACCAATGCATTTTTCTCATGGAATGGTTTTTCTTAAGCTACGTTAATGAAATTATGTATTTGTTTTGGAATATGCCTTTCTTCAAAACGGTTCCACCTAAGACTAACTTTTCTCCTTTTCTTAAACCATGGGCTGATAATAGCTTAACAAACCAGTATTCATATCAATTGTTTTATGGCTGGAGGATGACACACCTCCTGCCATCCTATCTCAAAAATGCATATTGTGGGAGAGGGTCCTGGTGAAACTCCCTCAGCCTTGAGGTGTCTCTGTTATCTGAGCAATAGCTTTCTGACAGACACAGAACAGCTTGCTAAAACTAGCATAGGGGGCACTCTCAGTCCCTCTTCTGATGTCTGTGCCAGAAGCTATTTCTGTCCCTTTCTCACTTCAATAAAATTCTGCTGTGCGAAAGCTCTTGAGTGATCGAGCCTGGTCCCTAGTCCCAAAGCTAAATCTTTGGAGATCAGGAATCCGACACCATTCACCATAAGCTATCATTCTCCCACCCCCTCTCCCTCCCCCCCGTTTTCCAAAGCACTGGACCAGCAGAGAAGTCTTCTTTCTTTTTAAAAATTGAAGTGCAATTGATTTACAATTCCAACTTCCATTCCTCCTAATCCTCGTAGGTTTTGGAGATATTTTATTTCCTTATCTATCTCTTCACATCCTTTACCTATTTTTCCAACTAGATCATTTGTAAGTGAAATTAAGGAAATTAGCATTTTCTTTTTCATGAACTGCAAATCCTGTCTCTCAGTTTGTTGTTGGTATTGATTTTCCTTCTGAGTTTTGCCACGTGGATTTTTTTTTTAATGCAATTTAACTCCGTGGTTTCTGGATTTTGTATCATAGTTATAAAAGTCTTCTGCTCCCCAAGATTACTGAAGTAGTCACCGTGTTTTATTTTTTTTCCCTAGTAATTTTACGGTCGAGTTTGCTATATTTATTTTTTTATTTTTTATTTTTTAATTTATTTCACCGACTGCTCTTGGCCCCAGATACACACAGAGACAAAGAGACAGACACAGAGCACCTTAGAGCCAGAAGGAAAGAAAAGCCAGGACTGGAGAAGAGTTAGGGATGTGAATCTTACTGCTCTGCAGAACTGTGTGGGGGCAGAGATGGGGTGTGGCCCCAGGAGGAGCTGGCAGCAGGAGCAGTTAAAGAGAGCTGCCTAAGGCCCCAGCTACCCAAGGATTTGCTATATTTAAATTCGTGATCCTTTTGTAATTTGTCCAGTTTCAAGGGGTTAGGTGTGACAGCTTTAATTTTTCCCAGATGGTTCCCCACTTGTCTCAATACCGTTTATTGAAGAGTTTACCTTTTCTTCACTGACTTGAGATGCCATCTTTATGGCATATTAAATTCACAAATCTGTGTGAACTTTTGTTCTCCTTATTTGAACTCCAGCGCCCCATGTTATTGAAGGTATATAATATCTGTTAGGGCCATATTGGGCTTCCCTGGTGGCTCAGAGGTTAAAGCGTCTGCCTGCAATGCAGGAGACCTGGGTTCGATCCCTGGATCAGGAAGATCCCCTGGAGAAGGAAATGGCAAGCCACTCCAGTATTCTTGCCTGGAGAATCCCATGGACGGAGGAGCCTGGTGGGCTACAGTCCATGGGGTCGCAAAGATTCGGACACGACTGAGCGACTTCACTTTAGGGCCATATTATTTTTTCCCCTGGAGGAATGTTCTCACATTATCTTTACATATAAACTTAAGAATTTTATCGCCTAATTTGAAAAGTCCTGTTACTTTTATTCTTACCACTAAACGTTTTGCTCCACTCCTCCACCAATCTGCAGATAATGCTTGGAGCTCTTCTCGGCTTTTAGTCAAGTGAAATGAAATGAAGTGAAAGTCGCTCAGTCGTGTCTGACTCTTTGAGACCCCGTGGACTATACAGTCCATGGAATTTTCCAGGCCAGAAGACTGGAGTGGGTAACCTTTCCCTTCTCCAGAAGATCTTCCCAATCCAAGGATTGAACCCAGGTCTCCGGTACTGCAGGCAGATTCTTTACCAGCTGAGCCACAAGGGAAGCCCTGACCCAAAATATTTGTCGAGTAAATAAAGGAATAGATAAACCAATGGACTGATAATGAATGCAAATTTAGATTCCTGCCGGCTTACCGTAAACTCAAAGCTCCCTTCCCTCACTCAAAAGGACAGGAGCTACGCCCCCTCAGGTGTCTCAGCTCTTCCCCTTCTCCCCAAGCCTTCCTTGGGACCTAGTAGCTTTTGCAGCTTGAGGGCATTCTCTAAGGGAAGGGCAAAAATGCTAATAATGTTTCCAATTTCCATTCTTGCCTTCTGTTTGCTAGCAATATGAGCTGGAAATCAGCAAGTAATCTCCAAAGTCCGAAAAGTCTTGGGACTCCACTAAGTGTGGGAGTGGTAAAAGATCAGTTTGAAAAAAAGGATTTGAAAAAAGGGCTCATAGTAAACATTGAAAATACATGAAGTTAGAAAACTCTTATCTGCTTTATTTTCCAGGATTTGTGTGAGGTGTGTTTTAGCTATTTAAATAAATCCTACTCTCTTTTGCCCAAGCTTTCTAGGAAGAAGAGGCTGGAGAGGGCAGCCTAATCTCCACAGGGATTATCTGTTTTGAAAGACTTATTGAGTCCAGACTAAGAAATGGGTGCTGAGAATGAATTTAAGAATTCCCTAGGCTGGTATTCCCTTGCGCCGAAGAACTGATGCTTTCGAAGTGTGGTGTTGAAGAACGTTCTTGAGAGTCCCTTGGACAGCACAGAGATCAAACCAGTCAATCCTAATGGAAATCAACCCTGAATGTTCATTGGAAGGACTGATGCCAAAGCTAAAGCTCCAATACTTTGGGCATCTGATGGGAAGAACTGACTCATTGGAGAAGACCCTGCTGCTGGGAAAGATCGAAGGGAGGAGAAGGGGACAACAGAGGATGAGATGGTTGGATGGCATCACCGGCTCCATGGACGTGAGTTTGAGCAAGCTTTGAGAGCTGGTGATGGACAGGGAAGCCTGGCGTGCTGCAGTCGATGGGGTCACAGAGAGTCAGACAGGACTGAGTAACTGAGCTGAACTGAACTGAGGCTGGGTTTAACAGATACAAACTACTATGTATAAGAATAGATAACGCACAAGGGTCTGCTATATGTATAGCATAGGGAACTATAGTCACTATTACATAATAATCTATAAGGGAAAGAATCTGAAAAAGAATATGTGTGTGTGTATGTATTTAAATCACTCTTCTGTACACCAGAAACTCACACAATATTGTAAATTAACTATACTTCCATTAAAAAAATTTTTTTCCTAGACTTATGTGGCTAAAATAAGGATAAGGAATAAAATAACAGAAATTTGTTCATTTGTTTATCTTTTTGAGAAAAAGCCTCTTCCAGGTACAGCCTAAATGAGCATTGGTGAATGTATTCACTTATTCATTCATTTAGATAAGGTCATCAGAAAGTCTTTTCTAAGACTGATATTTGCACAGAGACCTAGAGAACTGTGAAATGAAAATATCTCCTGCCATATTAATAAATAAGAAAATAAATAATAAAAACAAGATGTCACAGCCATCAGGGATTTCTGGCCTCCAAATGTGAATGAGGGCTCCCAAAACTGCAATCCATTGGGCACTGCTATCCCCGAGTTGATTGCTGAGGAGCTGGGGGAATGCAGGCAGCAAGGTGAAAAAGAAAACAGGATTGGCCTCAGGTAGCTGAGGTGCATATGAAAGGAATGAATTCAGTGAGCCCTGAGGCTTGCATCTTCCCATACGAAGAATGCTAAATTCCTTGATACCTGACCTTTGTTGTTCGGACAGCCCTGCTCCCTCTGTTGCAAGCTCGTGTATAGCCTGACTTCCACTCCTTCCTCCTTGGAGCAGTTTTTTCAAAACAACTGAGATGCTATCTCCTGGGCTTAACATAAACTAACTCTCTGCTTACAGGTTGTGACTATATTTTTTAGTCAAAAGAATATATATGTGTCTGTACGTGTAAATGTATTGTAAATCAAATATACTTCCATTAAAAAAAATTTCCTAGACTTATTTGGCTAAAATAAGGCTAGGGAATAAAATAACAGAAATGTGTTTGTTTATCTCTTTAAGTACCCATTCCAGTCCATTTTAGTTCACTGGTTCCTAAAATGTCCATGTTCACTCTTGCCATCTCCTGTTTGACCATTTCCAATTTGCCTTGATTCATGGACCTAACATTCAGGTTCCTATGCAATATTCCAGGTTCATTTGCAGCCTTGGAATTTACTTCCATCACCAGTCACATCCACAACTGGGTGTTGTTTTTGCTTTGGCGCCAACTCTTTATTTTTCTGGAGCTATTTCTCCACTGATCTCCAGTAGCATACTGGGCACCTACCGACCTGTGGAGTTCATCTTTGAGTGTCCTATATTTTGCCTTTTCATACTGTTCATGGGGTTCTCGAGGCAAGAATACTGAAGTGGTTTACCATTGGACCACGTTTTGTCAGAACTCTCCACCATGATGTGTGCACATGTAGACTTGTGCACATGTAGAGAATACTCTACACATGGACATCACCAGATGGTCAATACCAAAATCAGATTGATTATATTCTTTTCAGCCCAAGATGGAGAAGCTCTATACAGTCAGCAAAAATAAAACCAGGAGCTGACTGTGGCTCAGATCATGAATTCCTTACTGCCAAATTCAGACTTAAATTGAAGAAAGTAGGGAAAACCACTAGACCATTCAGGTATGACCTAAACCAAATTCCTTAAATCCCAAGCTGGATTTAGAAAAGGAAGAGGAACCAGAGATCAAATTGTCAACATCCACTGGATTATAGAAAAAGCAAGAGAGTTCCAGAAAAAACATTTGCTGCTGCTTTATTAACTATGCCAAAGCCTTTGACTGTGTGGATCACAACAAACAGCGGAAATTTGTGGGGGATACCAGACCACCTCACCTGCCTCCTGAGAAATCTGTATGCAGGTCAAGAAGCAATAGTTAGAACTAGATATGAAACTGTTAGGGGAAGCTCACTGATTGAAACTACCCACCCTGGCCAGGCACCATAGTAACCATTTGCATGAGTTGTTTTATGACAGGAGATCCTGATAAGGAATATGGAACTAACAAGCCACCACCAACTGAAGTGTTCGGAAAGGTCGAAAGGAGACACCGCGTGTCCGTTCACTTCCCAGAATCCCTCTCGCTAGCATCCATCTTGGCTGAGCGATGCGTGTGCCACCAGGAAAGACTCTGAATTAGAATGATTAGCCAAAGACCACCCGGAAACTAATCCCATCACCATAAAGCCCTAGACTGCAAGCCACAAGGCAGAGCTGTTCTCCTGGGTTCCCTTACCCTACTGCTCTCCAACCGGGTGCCCTTTCCCAATAAAATCTCTTGCTTTGTCAGCGCATGCGTCTCCTCGGACAATTCATTTCCGAGTGTTAGACAACAGCCCAGTTTCGGGCCCTGGAAGGGGTCCCTCTTCCTGCAACAAAACTACAGACTGGTTCCAAATCGGGAGAAGAGTATATCAAGGCTGTATATTGTCACCCTGCTTATTTAACTTATATGCAGATCAGTTCAGTCGCTCAGTCATGTCCGACTCTTTGCAACCTCATGAATTGCAGCGCGCCAGGCCTCCCTGTCCATCACCAGCTCCCGGAGTTCACTCAAACTCACGTCCATCGAGTCAGTGATGCCATCCAGCCATCTCATTCTCTGTCGTCCCCTTCTCCTCCTGTCCCCAATCCCTCCCAGCATCAGAGTCTTTTTCAGTGAGTCAACTCTTCTCATGAGGTGGCCAAAGTATTGGAGTTTCAGCTTTAGCATCAGTTCTTCCAAAGAACACCCAGGACTGATCTCCTTTAGAATGGACTGGTTGGATCTCCTTGCAGTCCAAGGGACTCTCAAGAGTCTTCTCCAACACCACAATTCAAAAGCATCAATTCTTCGGCGCTCAGCTTTCTTCACAGTCCAACTCTCACATCCATACACGACCACTGGGAAAATCGTAGCCAGTCAACCGTAGCCAGACGGACCTTTGTTGGCAAACTGTTGTCTCTGCTTTTCAATATGCTATCTAGGTTGGTCATAACTTTTCTTCCAAGAAGTAAGCATCTTTTAATTTCATGGCAGCAGTCACCATCTGCAGTGATTTTGGAGCCCCAAAAAATAAAGTCTGGTACTGTTTCCAGTGTTTCCCCATCTATTTCCCATGAAATGATGGGACCAGAGGCCATGATCTTTGTTTTCTGAATGTTGAGCTTTAAGCCAGCTTTTTCACTCTCCTCTTTCACTTTCATCAAGAGGCTTTTTAGTTCCTCTTCACTTTCTGTCATAAGGGTGGTGTCATCTGCATATCTGCGGTTATTGATATTTCTCCCGGCAATCTTGATTCCAGCTTGTGCTTCTTCCAGCCCAGCATTTCTCATGATGTACTCTGCATATAAGTTAAATAAGCAGAGTGACAATATACAGCTTTCACGTACTCTTTTTCCTATTTGGAACCAGTCTGTTGTTCCATGTCCAGTTCTAACTGTTGCTTCCTGACCTGCATATAGGTTTCTCAAGAGGTATTCCCATCTCTTTCAGAATTTTCCACAGTTTATTGTGATCCACACAGTCAAAGGCTTTGGCATAGTCAATAAAGCAGAAATAGATGTTTTTCTGGAACTCTCTTGCTTTTTCGATGATCCAGTGGATGTTGGCAATTTGATCTTTGCTTCCTCTGCCTTTTCTAAAACCAGCTTGAATATCTGGAAGTTCATGGTTCATGTATCACTGAAGCCTGGCTTGGAGAATTTTGAGCATTACTTTACTAGCATGTGAGATGAGTGCAATTGTGCATTTTTGGTAAGCCCAGGAGTTTGAGCATTCTTTGGCATTGCCTTTCTTTGAGATTGGCAGAGTACATCATGTGAAATGCTGGGCTGGATGAAGCACAAGCTGGAATCAAAATTGCTGGGAGAAATATCAATAACCTCAGACATGCAGATGACACCACCCTATGGCAGAAAGCAAAGGACCAAAGAGCCTCTTGATGAAAGTGAAAGAGGAGAGTGAAAGAGTTGAATTGAAACTCATCATTCAGAAAACTAAGATCATGGCATCTGGTCCCATCACTTCTTGGCAAATAGATGGGGAAACAATGGAAACAGTGAGAGACTTTGTTTTTTGGGTTCCAAAATTACTGCAGATGGTGACTGCAGTCATGAAATGAAAAGACACTTCCTCCTTGGAAGAAAAGCTATGACCAACCTAGACAGCATATTAAAAAGCAGAGACATTACTTTGCCAACAAATGTCCATCTAGTCAAAGCTACAGTTTTTCCAGTGGTCATGTATGGATGTGAGAGTTGGACTATAAAGAAAGCTGAGTGCCAAAGAATTGATGTCTTTGAACTATGGTGTTGGAGAAGACTCTTGAGAGTCCCTTGGACTGCAAGAAGATCCAACCAGTCCATTCTAAAGGAGACCAGTCCTGAATATTCATTGAAAGGACTGATACTGAAAACTGAAGCTTCGATACTTTGGGCACCTGATGCGAAGAACTGACTCATTGGGAAAGACCCTGATGCTGGGAAAGTTTGAAGGCTGGAGGAAAAGGGGACGACAGAGGATGAGATGGTTGGATGGCATCACCGCCTTCATGTACATGAGTTAGAGTAAACTCCAGGAGTCGGTGATGAACAGGGAAGCCAAGCCTGGTGTGCTGCAGTCCATTGGGTAGTAAAGAGTCAGACCCGACTGAGCGACTGAATTGACTGACTGACTGATCTTTTTGAGAAAAAGGCTTTTCCAGGTACAGCCTAAATGGGCATTGGTGAATGTATTCACTTATTCATTCATTTAGATGAGTTTATCAGGGAAGTCTTTTCTAAGACTGATATTTGAACAGAGACCTAGCGAATTCAAAAGAACAAGCGAATTTAAAATCTAAAGGAAGAGGGTCTAAGACAGAAAGGGTGAGTGTAGAAGCCCCCAGATGGTAGCATGCATGGCATAGTCTAGGAACGCCTGATCCCAGTATGGCTGGAGCCCACTGAGTCAGGCTGAATGTGGCAGAGACAGGGTAGCTGGGTAGGGAGCAATGGGGACAGAGGGGCAGGGAGCAATGGGGACAGAGGGGCAGAGTCCCTGGGAGCAGATTCCTCCTGACATCCTTTCATCCTCCTCTCATCCTATGCGTGAGAATCTACCAGCCAGGCGGAAGTTATCAAACCCAGTGAAACTGAGCTGAAGCAGGGGTCACCCTGGGGTGGCTACTTGAAGGGGCAGGAGACAGAGGGATGTTGTGAGTAGCGGGTACGGACAACACAGACCCCTTAATCACAGGTACAGAGCTTCTGTCTAGCTTTCTGTTTATACTTTTGGCTTCACACTTATACAGGGAGCTTTTATCTGAAGGATTAGACCAATGCATTCTGAATTTGGTGGTTATTCCAGCGGGGAAAGAAACTTTCTCTACTCTCTTAGGTTCCTTAACTAGGACATGTTAATTCAACTGATAAAAGGAAAAAAGAGTTTGTTTCATTTGCATAAGAGTAGTTGGTGCCTTCAATGGTTAAAAGTTTATATACATAACTTAGTAGGGAGGGTGAGAGAAGGCTTTTATGGGAAAAGCCCAATAGATTTCTTGAGGGAAGCCCAGTGGGTTTTTAGGAGAGCAGGTGAGAGATGAGAAGGTTTGTGGTAATGCTTGTCTACATGGACAGGCACAGTATTTCTGTCTTCTCAAGGGTCATTAAGTGGATTTATGGTATCCTCATTGCCTAGAAATTGCTGCTTTTAGTCAGATGAGGAAAGCTGGGGAAAGGTTTCTTTCTGCCATCTGCTGAGTTTCAGATGTCTTCAGCTTAAAGTCGCCTTTATATCCAGAGAGGATCCCTACGTTTTCTAATGTATATCTCGTGGCATCTTGCATCTGTTGTTCAAAAAAGAAAAGTGCACATATGATTGGCAGGTAAAACCAGTGCTCTTTGATTAGAGAGCTGAGCAGAGAATACTTGCATTTCTATGTCCTCCCAGGACTGCTGGAGAAGGAAATGGCAACCCACTCCAGTATTCTGGCCTGGAGAATTCCAAAGACAGAGGAGCCTGGTGGGCAGCAGTCCATGGGATCACATAGAGTCGGACACAACTGAGTGACTAACATTTCCCAGGACTAGAATCTGAATCTGAGCTCCCAGGACTCACCCTTGAAGCAGAGAAGCAAATAGCCTGCCCCTTAGCCTGCAGGGGAGCCTTTAGCTCATAGACCCCACGTCAGCTCGGTGTCTACAGCCCCTCTCACAGCACCAGGCAGCCTCCTGGGCACTGGTTCCCCCACAGGACCACCAGCAAGGCCCAGGGCTACAGATGACTTCCTCTTCCTCTCTTCCCACAGCACCCATCACCCCACCCCCTCCTACCCGCCCCCACGCCTAAATCCTGGCCTTTTTGTTTTCATTTCTTTCTGGCTGCTCTAGGTCTTTGTTGCTGCTCTTGAGGTGAGGGTGCGGGGCTGCTCTCCAGGTACAGCGCTCAGGCTTCTCACTGTGGTGGCCTCTCTTGTTGTGGAGCAGCGGCTCATCTAACATGACTGGTGTCCTTTGAAGAAGAGGCACTTAGGACCCAGACACAAAAAGGAAAGACGAGGAAAAGACAGGGTCCATCTGCAAGTCAGGAAGAGAGGCCTCAGAAGAAAGCAACCCCGGGACTGACAGCCTCCCAAACTGTGAGGCTGGACAGCAAGGAGATCCAATCAGTCCATCCTAAAGGAGATCAGTCCTGAGTGTTCATTGGAAGGACTGATGCTGAAGCTCCAATACTTTGGCCACCTGATGCGAAGAGCTGACTCATTGGAAAAGACCCTGATGCTGGTATTGCAAGAAAGGGAACCCCTTCCAGGGCCTGAAAGTGGGCTTTTGTCTAACACTCAGAAATGGATTGTCTGAAGAGACACATGTGCTGCCAAAGCAAGAGGTTTTATTAGTAAAGGCTCCTGGGCAGAGCGCATTAGGGTAAGGGAACCCAGGATTACTGGCCCGCCATGTGGCTGACTCTTGGATTTCCTGGTGATGGGATTAGTTTCTGGTTGTCTTTAGCCAATCATTCTGACTCAGAGTCCTTCCTGGTGGTGCACATCTTGTTCAGCCAGGATGGATGCTAGCAAGGATTCTGGGAGGTGGTTGGACGCGTGGTGTCTTCTTTTGATCTTTCCTGAACTCTTCCTGTTGGTGGTAGGCTTATTAGTTCAGAGTTCCTTACTAGGACCTCCCGTCATAAAACAACTCATGCAAATGGTTACTGTGGTGTCTGGCCAGGGTGGGCAGTTTCTGTCAGTGTGCTTCCCCTAATACTGGGAAAGATAGAAGGCAGGTGAAAGGGACGACAGAGGATGAGATGGATGGATGTCATTCATCACTGACTCAATGGACATGAGTTTGAGCAAGTTCCAGGAGACAGTGAAGAACAGGGAAGCCTGGCATGCTGCAGTCCATGGGGTTGCAGAGTTGGACATGACTTAGCAACTGAATAACAACAACAGTGAGATGATAAATTTACATTGTTTAAGTTGCCTAGTCTGTGGTACTTTGTTATGGCAGCCCTAGCAAACTAATGCAGGCCCCTACCCACCCTTCCGGCTCCACCGTCTCTACAAAAGTCCCTTTTGTCAGTTTCTAGAACTTGCCTTGCTCTCTCCTACCCTGTACCATGTGCAAAAGCTGTACCAAGCCAATCCCACCCTTCTCTCTCCTGCTCATGCCCACCACTGAAGTGCAATACTAACTTTCCCAGCATCCCTTGCAGTAACTGATGGCCATATGATTGTTCATGCCAGCTTAGTTGCTCAGTCGTGTCTGACTCTGTGACTCCATGGGCTGTAGCCTGCCAGTTCCTCTGTCCATGGGATTTCCCAGGTAAGAACACTGGAGTGGGTTATCATTTCCTCCTCTAGGGTGGGTTTTCCTGACCCAGGGATCAAACACATCTCCTACATTTCCTGCATTGGCAGGCAGATTCTTTACCACTGAGCCACCTGGGAAACCCAGTCATATGACCAGCTCTGGCCAATGAGCTGTGAAGGGAAGGATGTGAGCAGGCCTGTTGCAAAGATGTCCTGGGTTTTCTGGAGAAGTGACAGCCTTTTGTTTGGTCTTCTCTGCCTCCCGACTTTGAAAACCATCCTGATGTTTAGAGCTAGACCGACAAGAGACCCAGCTGGAGCACAAGAAGTAACATACAGAAGATGGTGGAACAGAGAGCAGCAAAGTCTAAAACACAGACTGCAGCAGCTGGCCCAGTGCCAGCAGACACCAACTCCATATTTCCTGTTGTGGGAAAAAATAAAATGGTTTAAGCCACTGGCAGTCAGATATTCCTTTTCTAACCAGTGTATGACATGAGGCTTTGCACATGCTGTTCCCTGTTTCTGGAATGTTAGTCCCTCCTCTCCCCAACCTCAGCTCAAGTATCACTTTCTTGGGGAAATGTTCTGTAAACTCCTGACCAAGTCCAACCCCTCTGATCCACTCTCACCCTCCAATTCCCTGTCCTTCATAACACCCATTATGATGGCAACAGTACGTGTGTTTGTATGCAATTATTTGAATATCGATCTTACCCCCAAAATCTCTTGAGAGCGTGACTGTATATTTGTTTACTGTTGTACCTCCAGCATCTATCACTCAGTATGTGTAGAATGAATGAATGAACGAATGAGAGTTAACAAGGCGCAAACCCAGGGCATGCGTTCATTCAAACTAGAGCGGTGTGAGGCACATTATTGCCATTCATGAATACGTGTCTAATGAGTGAATGAATGGGAGAAACAAAGGCCAAAAGAAACAGCACCTGTTTTCAAGGAGTTTAGAACAGACCCCAAAGCAGGATGTTTTACTGGGAACGTGCAGCCCTAGAGGCATCTGCAAGGTGCTTCAGGAGTCAGAGGGGCAGCCTTGATGCCACACTGCTGAGAGCAGGGTAGGCAGTGGCGGGTGCTGCCTGGGCTGAGTTTTGAGCTAGCTGAGTCAGATGGCAAACACACAGCCGCAGAGCTCAGGGATGAGCTGGTGGAGGAGGAAGCCGCAGGGAGTTCTGCATTCACTTTTGGAGGCTGCAGCCAGCTTGTGGGGAGGTGGGGAGGACACGGAGGGGTTGGACATGGTCCTGCAGGTAGTGGGGAGCCCCCCATCCCAGAGCCTGGCGCTGGTGGACAGATCAGTCTAGCAGTGGGAGAAACAGACCTCTGAGTCCTGCAGCTGTTAACATTCACAGTGGTACCTACCCTGTTATTTGAATGGTTCCAAGTCCCAGGCAAGTTTTCTCCATACAAGCTGTCCCAGAAAACAGATTAACCCTGTTACTGAAGGAAACAGGGCTTGACCATTCATCAGGGACTCTGGACTTGCCCTGCAGTTTCTCTTCCCCAGGCCAGACCAGAAGGCCCGGTCTTTTTAAAATCCTCAGGGACCATGCTGACTCCAGTTTTCCATGCATTCACCCTCAGGGGTTATCTCCTACCTTAAAAAAAAAAAATCCCTACTATATATAAAGTAGATAACTGACAAAGACCTTCTATATAACACAGGGGACTATACTGAATATTTTGTAATAACCTATAAGGGAAAAGAGTCTGAAAAAAAAATAGATACATGTATGTATAACTGAGTCACTTTGCTGTATACCTGAAACTAACATAATACTGTGAATCAACTACTCTTCAATAATATTAATATCTATCTCTCCTACTTGAAAAAAATCCGAGATATCTTTTGTATGTTTGTTTGTTTTAATATTTATTTATTCTATTTGGCTACGTGGGATCTTATTTGTGGCATGTGGGGTCTTTAGCTGTGGCATGTGAACTCTTAGTTGTGGCATTAGGGATTTAGTTCTCCGACCAGGGATGGAACTCAGGACCTTGCACTGGGAGCTTGGAGTCTTAGCCAATGGACCACTTTCTCTACTGTTTATACCCAGGCCTTTTCAGCCCCCATAATTGCTGTGCCTCCAGCCACTGCTCTTAGAGCCCATTCTCTGACCACAGCCTGTATCTCCCCTTCAGAATTCTCAATCCTGGGGTTTCAGGGACAATAATCCTGTGAACCTGAGACCCCCTCGCCCCCGCCCCGCTCCCCACAAAAATGCCATTTGTCATAAAATCTTCTTGCTGGGTGATCAGTTACTGCGGTTTAGTTGTGTCTGACTCTTTTGCAACCCCATGGTCTAAAGCCCACCAGGCTTTTCTGGCCATGGGATTTTCCAGGCAGGAATACTGGAGTGGGTTGCCATTTTCTTCTCTACTGCTCATCAGTGAAGTGAAGTCGCTCAGTCGTGTCTGACTCTTTGCAACCCCATGGACTGTAGCCTACCAGGCTCCTCCTTCCATGGGATTCTCCAGGCAAGAATACTGGAGTGGGTTACCATTTTCTTCTCTACTGCTTATCAGATCCTCCCCTAAATCAATGAAAGGCTGAAGTCTTTATATAGAAAGCTGTCTGATTCCTTTTGATTATACTCTGGTAGAGGGGATTCTGTTTCCAACACTGCATGTGAATTGCAAAAATGTGTGGTGTGACCCTAGTGTCAATTGACAGATGGATAGATAAAACAGAATGCGTTTTATATTTCCTGGCAGTCCAGTGGTTAGGACTCTGCACTTCAACTACTGGGGGCACCAGTTCCATTCCTGGTCCGGGAACTAATACGATGGAGCGAATATGATTCAGCTTTATTTTTTAATTTTTAAAAAATATTAATTTACTTATTTGATGACATTGGGTCTTAGTTGCAACACTTGGCCTCTCTAGTTGTGACTTTCAGGTTCAGTAGCTTCTCAGCATGTGGGATCTTAGTTTCCCAACCAGGGATCGAACCGGCATCCCCTACGTTGCAAGGCAGACTCTTAACCACTGGACCGCAGGAAGTCCCTGATTCAGCTTTAAAATAGGATGAAATTCTGACAAATCTCCAACATGAGTGTACATTGACATTATGCTAAGTGAAATGAACCAGTCACATAGGACAAATACCGCATGATTCCGTGTATATGAGCTACCTAGACTACTCAGATTCATACAGAGTGGAGAATAGAGGCTGTAGGGCTGGGGGAAGGGAGGAGAGGGGAACTGGGAGAATGGGTACCAGTTTTCAGCTGAAGATGGTGAGCAGGTTCGGGGGATGAAGGATGGTCATGGCTCTATAGCAGTGTGAATATGTCCACCACTGGGAGCTCTCTGCTCAGAAATGGCTAAGATGCTGGTTTTATGTTCTGTGCAATTTTAAGTATTTTTGAAATGTTATTTTTGTTTATTACTTTTGAGTGTGCTGAGTCTTCGTTGTTCTGCTGGCTTTTCTCTAGTTGAAGAAAGCAGAGGCTTCTCATCGCGGTGGCTTGTTGCATAGCCAGGGCTCTAGGGCACTCTGGCTTCAGTAGTTGCGGCAGGTGGGCTCAGTACTTGCGACTCCTGGACTCTAGAGCCCAGGCTCAGTAGTTGTGGCGCATGGGCTTAGCTACTCTGCGGCATGTGTGATCTTTCCGGCCCAGGGATCGAACCCACGTCTCCTGCATTGGCAGGAGGATTCTTTACCACTGAGTCACCAGAGAAGGCCCTGTTTTGTGTAATTTAATACATTTAGAAATAAAAAAACTATGAATGGGTTTAGGAGTATTTGGAACAGACAGCACACACAGTTGCACGCCTGTTCTATGCAAAGCCCTGTGTAAGTCAGACCTGCACAGGAGCCCGGTGTGCTCACCTGGAAGACAGACTTCACTGCAGAGAGGATGCAGCCGGTACACCTCAGGCAGCTATGAAACACGGAGGTGCAGGAGCTATAAATAGCTGCTAAGAATGGCTGAGGCATGCCCTGACTTCCAGATCAGCTCAGCTGTTCACTGCCTGGGAGATGCCAGCACTCACTGCCTGTTCACTGCCTGGGAGACACTCGTGTTTCCTCCTCCTCATGCTCCGTCTTGTCCTGCCATGGTCCGCAGGTCGCCCTCCCTCTTGCATCTTCTCAATGGCCCCATTAGCTGAAAACCCTGGGGTCCTGCCTTGACCGGGCTTCCAGGCCACTTTTCTGGGTTGTCGCTGCAGGCGTTGCAGCAGACAGTCAAGTCTGGAGTCAGAAGGGACCTCTTCACCTACTTTACAGGTGATGAGACGGAGGGACAGGAGGTGAGGAGCTGTCCCCCCAGTTCCACAGTCACCTGGAGGCAGAGCTGGGGGAAGATGGTCTCTGCCTCCCTCCTTCCAAACCTCACTGTCCCAGGGGACAGGCCAGGATCTGGAACGGTGGCTGAAAGTAATCTCTTTCCTTCCCCAGGTGAGGCTAGGACACTCAGTCTGCCAGTGAGAATTCCATCTATTCCCCCGACCCCTGCCCCAAACTAAAGCACAAATGTCTATGCGTGCTGTGTGCTCAGTCATGTCCGACTCTTTGCGGCCCCATGGACTATAGCCCGCCAGGCTCCTCTGCCCATGGGATTTTCCAGGCAGGAATACTGGAGGGGGTTGCCATTTCCTCCTCCAGGAGGCCTTCCTGACTCCTGGGTCGAATCTGCGTCTCTTGACTCTCCTGCATTGGCAGGTGGATTCTTTACTGCTAGCGCCACCTGTCCATTTTGAATTGAAGGCAGTTGAGAATGAATAGATGCGGGCTGGGTTCTCTGCCCTTCTGCCCCCTCTCCTCCTAAAAGCAGGGCATACATTTCCTTTGTAAAATTTCTAGGAAGAGGGTGCAACTCTCATTCCGGAGATGGAAGGTCAGCGTGGACATGAGTGTGCACAACCAGATCTTATAACAGAACCCCATCTGTCATCAGTTTCCCGCATGCATTTCCTAGTAATTTCTCTACAGTTTATCGTCCCTTGAAGCCCAAGCCTTGTTTCCTTTGTTACAATGGCATATGAGTCTCACCATTTCTCTGATTTTCACTTACTTTTTGTGAACTTCCATGCACATAAATATCAACAAATCTTGAGTGCCTTTTATCCTGTCAATCTGCCTTTTGCAAGTTTAATTCACAGCCCGTAAGAGTGTAGAGAAAGTTTTTCTTCCAACAAAACACACACCCAGACACCCATATCAAGAAGCAGAAATATTATCAGGTTTGAAAAGTCCAGTCCTGTGTGCCGCGGGTTTTCCCTTTTCTTTCAGGTGCACTGGCTTAGCTCCTCTGAGGCATGCGGGATCTTCCCGGGCCAGGGATCGGACCCATGTCTCCTGCATTGGCAGGCGGATTCTTTACCACTGAACCACCAGGGAAGCCTGTTATTTTTAAAATTAATTTATATTGGAGTGTATTAATAGTTAGTTTACAATGTTGTGTTAAATTCAGATCTACAGCAAAGTGAATCAGTTATAGATAGACGTCTATTCCTTCTTTTAAACATTCTTTTCCCGTATAGGCCATTACAGAGTATTGAGGAGACTTCCTATTCTTTTGAAGCTGTCTTTAAAAAAATATTTATTTACTGCTGGATCTCTCTCTCTTTTTAAAAATAACATTTATTTGTTTGGCTGTGCTGGGTGTTAGTTGCTCTGTGGACTTTTCTCTAGTTGCAGAAAGTGGGGCTGCTCTCTAATTGCAGCTCATGAGCTTCTCATTGCCATGGCGCCTCTTGTTTTGGAGTGCAGGCTCTAGAGCGTTTGGGCATCAGCAGTTGTGGTGCACAGGCTTAGTTGCCTCATGGATGTGGGATCTTCCTGGACTGGGGATCGAACCCACGTCTCCTGCACTGGCTAGTGGATTCTCTACCACTGAGCCCCCAAGGAAGCCCGGCTGTGCTGGATCTTAGCCATGGCATGCAGGATCTAGTTCTCTTACCAGGGATTGAACTGGACGTCACCCACATTGGGAGCATTGAATCGTAGCCACTGGACCTCTAGGGAAGCTCCTAGCTACCTATTTTACATTTAGTAGCATGTATGTGTCAATTCCAAGCTCCAGTTTATCCCCTCTCCATCCTGTGTGCTTCTTCTGTAACACATCCTGATCCTAAGCAACTCATTCTCCTCAATCTTGTATTAATCTTTCCTTTGGTTTTCTTTACATTTGTTTTTACCTACACATGGATTCCTAAATAGCACACTACTAGGTTTGCCTGTTTTAAAATTCTATTTAAGTGGAATCTAACTCATATCCTCTGTTTCTTGCTGCTTTATCTTGTACTTGTGAGATTACTCTGTATTGATGCACATGGCATAGTTTATGGGTTTTTCACTGTTGCATTTGAGGGCTTCCCTGGTAGCTCAGACGATAAAGTGTCTGCCTGCAATGTGGGAGACCTGGGTTCGATCCCTGGATTGGGAAGATCTTCTGGAGAAGAGAAAGGCTGCCTGCTCCTGTCTTCCGGCCTGGAGAATACCATGGACCGTATAGCCCATGGGGTTGCAAAGAGCTGGACACGGCTGGGCGACTTTCACTTTCTCTGTAGCATAGTGTCCCATTGCAGGGCCAGCCCATTTTACAGCTGGTGAACATTTCATTGCCTCCAGTTTTTGTCTATTACAAATGCTGCTGCTCTGAATATTCCCGTGCGTGTCTTTTGATGCACACGTGCCTGTGTTTTGTTGGGTGTATGCTTAGGGGTGGGCTTCCCGGCTGGCTCAGTGGTAAAGAATCTGCCTGCCAATGCGGGAGTCGCGGGTTCAGTCCTGGGTCTGCAAGATCCCCTGGAGAAGGGAATGGCAACCCATTCCAGTATTCTTGTCTGGAAATCCCATGGACAAGGGGAGCCTGGTGGGCCACAGTCCTTGCGGTCGCAAAGAGTCAGACACGACTTAGTGACTAAACAACAATAGTGCTCAGGAGTGGAATTACTGGGTCATTGGTAATCCATTACTTGGTAATGTCAGTTTTTCAGGGTCGATACTATTTAGTCCTGTCATATCCTGCTGCTCCACATTCTTACATTTTAAACTGTATATCCCAGAGAAACTGAATGCTCCCAAGTCCCTGTTCTTACTCCAGGCTATGGCCCAAGCTGCTGCCCTCAGCAGTTTAAAAAAGATGTAATCTTTCTCCAGTGATCAAAGTGTTCTGGAGTTAAACAGTGCTGATAGTTGTACAACTTTGTGCTAAAAACCACCAAAGTCTGTACTTGAAAAGGGCAAATGGTACAGTATGTGAAGTGAGTTACATTTCAAGTAAAAAAATTGTCTGACTTGAACTTTTGATCATCTGTGAGGTTGGCAATGGTAACATGTAGTGGTTTGAATGTGTATTTTTCTGATTAATATTGTATTTGAAAACACTTTCATCTGTTTATAGAACATTTGTATTTCTGCTTCTTTTGCCTATTTATGCTTTTCTTTTGCCTGTTTTTCTGCTAGATTGTTTGCCTTTTCTTATTGATTCCTAGGGGCTATTTATATATTTTAGGTCCTAGAAGAATTGATGCTTTTGAACTGTGACGTTGGAGAAAACTCTTGAGAGTCCCTTGGACTGCAAGGAGATCCAACCAGTCCATTCTAAAGGAGATCAGCCCTGGGATTTCCTTGGAGGGAATGATGCTGAAGCTGAAGCTCCAGTACTTTGGCCAGCTCTTGTGAAGAGTTGACTCATTGGAAAAGATTCTTATGCTGGGAGGGATTGGGGGCAGGAGGAGAAGAGGACCACAGAGGGTGAGATGGCTGGATGGCATCACTGACTCGATGGACCTGAGTCTGAGTGAACTCTGGGAGTTGGTGATGGACAGGGAGGCCTGGCGTGCTGTGATTCATGGGGTCACAAAGAGTCGGACATGACTGAGCGACTGAACTGAACTGAATCCTTTACTGATTATGTGGACATGCACTCAGTTGCTCAGTTGTGTCTGACCCTTTGCGACCCCGTGGTTTGTGGCCTGCCAGGCTCCTCTGTCCATAGGATTTCCCAGACAAGAATACTGAAGCGGGTTGTCATGCGCTCCTTCAGGGGATCTTCCCAACCCAGGGATCAAACTATTACAAAGTCTCTTACATCTCTTTCTTTGGCAGGCAGCTTCTTTACCACTAGCACCACCTGGGAAGTCCCCTCAGCCACAAATGAATGTAATCTTTGGGGAGGTAGAGGCAGCCAAACGGCCTGTGTTTGGAAGCCTGTATTTGGAAGGAATGGGTTAGCTTCTTCAACAGGAGACCTGCAGATCTGCTCAGAGGACCGAAATTCCATGCATGGAATTCCAACATACATGGATTTAAAGATGATCATAAATGAAGTAAGTCAGACAGAGAAAGACAGATGCCATATCATATGTTAATGCATATATGTGGCATCTAGGAAAATGGTACGGATGGACATATTTGCAGGGCAGGAATAGAGACAGACGCAGAGGACGGGGCTGTGGACACAGGTGGGGAAGGGGAGGATGGGACGAACTGGGAGATGAGGATCGACATGTATACACTGTGTTTTTCCTGTGCTTAGCAGATTCTTTGCAACCCCGTGGACTGTAGACCACCAGACACCTCTGTCCATGGGGATTCTCCAGGCAAGAATACTGGAGTGGGTTCATGTATACATTATCATGTGTAAAATAGGTAGCTAGTGGGAAGCCGCTGTGTAGCCCGGAGCCCACCCTAGTGTTCTGTGACAACCTGAAGGGGTGGGATAGGGGTGTGGGAGGGAGGCGATACAGATACACTTACGGCTGATTTCCACTGTGCAGCAGAAACTAACACAGTGCTGTAAAGCAATTATGCTCCAATAAAAAATATAAAACAGTGAGGGCCTGTGGAAGTGTGGGGTGTGGTCCAGGACAGAATGTTCGAGCTGTTTCAGGTTTTATTTCAGGGCCAAGATTCAGTGAACTGTTTGAAGTCCGGATCCAGCCAGTTGATGAGTCTCTGGGAGGAGGATCCCTCTGGGAGATACTGCTGGGAGTTTGGTGTGCAGAACACGAAGTAAAGCAGGGAGCGAAGGGTCAGAGGAGATGATGCTATTAGCTGCTGTAGTGAAAATAGCTTCTCTTTCTCTTTGTAAATATTTTTTTGGCTGCTCTGCCCAGCTTGTGGCTTGTGTGTTCTTAGTTCCGCTACCAGGGGTTGAACCTAGGTCCTCTGCAGTGTAAGTGCCGAGTCCTAGCCATTGGCCCGCCAGGGAATCCTGAAAACAAGCCTAATGAGCAGCGTATGGGGGAATTGTTAGTAAGACTCTGCGGTAATTATGTTACTGGTCACAGGAGTTGCTGTGACAGAAGTCACCCACTACCAGAGCCGAACACTAAGATGGTGGAGGAGGGGTTCTCTCTCCTGATGATGGGGTGTGAGCGGCGCTGTTCCTAATTTCTGCAGCCCCTTGGGTCCTGTAACCTGGGGTGGCTGCAGGCTCAGCTTACCCATACACCAAGCTTACTCTCCTTTGTCCCCCAGTGGCTGGTGTCGTCTTTTACTTTAATTGAAATATAGTTCACATACTACAAAGTTCGCTTTTTTTTTGGTCTTATTTATTTTAAATGAAACAAAAATTAATCTTTTTAATGATTAAAGTGTACCCTCCGGGGACTTCCCTAGCGGTCCAGTGGTTAAGACTTTGCACTTTGAATGCAGGGGACACATGTTCCATCCTTGCTCGGGGAACTAAGACCCTTCAAGCTGCAAGCTGCAACCTAACAATAAATAAATAATAAAAGTAAGGGTACAATCCGGTGGTTTGTAATATAGTCGCAAAGTTGCTGCGACTCTATTAGTTGCGTAACCATCACCACTGTCTAATTCCAGAACATTCTCTCATCACTTCAAGAGCTTGCCCCTCTCTTCACCTGCTGTGGGCAGCAGCTTGGGTGATGCTGCAAAGGAGGAGCAGGGCTTCGGGAGGGCTCAGACCCTCTCCCACACTCGACTTCTAGTGAGGAGGTTTCAGGGCTGCCCTGAAGGCCGTCGGCATCTGTACGGGGCACCCAGGCAAACTGTGTGGCCTCAGACTTTGGCAGGTGTGGGTGTTGGGAAGCTGCTTGGTGAGGCAGGCATGATGGAGACCATGCTGGGATGGCAATGTCCCCAGAGGTGGGGGTGGTGGTGACATTCAGGACAGACCCCTCCCCCCAGCACCAATGACATCTTCCCCCCTCACCAAGCAGTGGTCTCAGCTCTGGAATCCACACCTGTGGGGTTATAGCTTAAGAGTCAGCGGTTAAACATGCTTTGTGGGGGTGACTCCCTAAACAGTTATCACCACAGCCTGATTCTCTGAGAGAGCTTATCTCTGGGCCGAGGGAAGGTGGAGCTCTAAGGCTGAGAAAGGAAGGAGGAGGGACTGCCTTCTAGAAAGCAGAGGAAGGAGGGAAGATCAGGGTTAGCAAAATTCTGCTGGGCCATGCAGACCACATGCACTTGGCTTTGTCCTCAGCCTCCATTTGTCATCCCCACACTTCTGAGGAAGGCATTAAAGGGCTCCTTCACCATCTCCTGGATCCGTCCTGCGATGGTAAGAACTCAAAGTTTTAAGAAGAACATATATTACTATCCTGGGCTTCCCAGGTAGCTCAGTGGTAAAGAATCTATTTGCCTGTCAGGCAGGAGACACAGGTTCCATCCCTGGGTCAGGAAGATCCCCTGGAGAAGGAAATGGCAACCCAGTCCAGTATTCTTGCCTGGAGAATCCCACGGACAGAGGAGCCCGGTGAGCTACAGTTCATGGGGTCGCAAAACAGTCAGACACAGCTTAGCGACTAAACATTAACAACAACAGTATTTCTTTCCCACGTAGACTTAGAAAGTGTTCCCAGGATCAGTCTCTGGAGGGTGAAAGGAAACAACTGCATAGAGGAAGAAGTCGGTGCTTATCCTGTGGAAATACTGTGTGGATGATACATGTGTGTGCTCGGTCATGTCTGACTCTCTGCAGTTCTATGGACTGTAGCTGGCCAGGCTCTTTTGTCCATGGAATTTCCCAGGCAAGAATACTGGAGCGGGTTGCTATTTCCTTCTCCAGGGGATCTTCCCGACCCAGGGATCAAACCTGCGTCTCTTGCATCTCCTGCGTTGCAGGCGGATTCTTTACCACGGCAACGCCTGGGAAGCCCTTGGATAATATATTTGTTGTTGTTTAGCGGCTCAGTCATGTTTGACTGTTTGCGACCCCATGGACTGTCGCCCACCAGGCTCCTCTGTCCATGGGATTTCCCAAGCAAGAATACTGGAGTGGGTTGCCATGTCCTTCTCCAGGAGACCTTCCCAACTCAGGGACTGAACCCAGGTCTTCTGCATTAGCAGGTGGATTCTTTACCATTGAGGTTAATTTAATTGCACTGAATATAAATGCATTGCAAAGTTATTGCTATGGGCTTTTTTATTGTTTTTCTAAGACAGCAGGCACATGACATAAAATCTGATAGTTTTTAATCATTTTTAAGTTTACAGTTCAGCAGCGTTAAGTACATTCACATCGTTGTGCAATCACCTGCTTTCTGTTTTTAAACAGCAACATTTTGACGTGCACGACAGAGTCAGTCCCCCTCAGTATGGCAGGGCCCGTACCCTCCCCATACCCCCAGAAGGCAAATGTCCCCATCTCGAGAGAGGGGGCTTTCGACAGCCCTCTGCTTCCACAGCTCCATCTCCACACAAAGTGAGGCTTGACCAGCCTTGCGGGGCCATTTGGTGGATAGAACCAAGGATGCAGAGCCCACAGACCCCACGCTGCTGGGAAGGCACCGACCCCTGACCCTGTGAGTCACCCTAGCTTGGCTGACCCTGGCTTGGCCTTGGCAGGGCTGTGTGCCACCTCAGCTCCCGCCCAGAGCTTTCCCAGGCTGGATAAACCAGGGCAGAGAGGGGAGAAAAGCGTCCTCAGCCTGGGAACCACTGGGGCTCCGGTCGCCCAGGGCAGCTGTCAGCTGGCCAGGCCCTGCCCTTCTCAGGACCCACGTCAGCTGCCCCCTGGCTTGTCAGGTCTGCTGCCACCCAGAGCCCCTTCGGATAAGAAGCCCTTTCACACCTGTCCAGGGGCCATGAGAGCAAAGGTGGGTCCGCCTGAATCTGCCAGAAAAACAACTCAGCCCACATTCCGCCCGTGCAGGTCAGGGAATTAGCTCCGTGGTGGGAAGGACAACCTGTGGTGAGGTTTGGTGGCAGGACTACTGAACTGTGGGCTCCAGAATTATGGTCAGGCGAGGAGGGGTGAAGGCTGAGGGCAAGGAGAGTCAGAGGGGCAGGTAGGGAGCCCAGCGTTGATCAAAGGTGAGACGGCTCCCTGGCCCAGTGTCAGGGAGGTTGGCAGCAGGCCTCTGCTCACTGTAGCCTGGAAGAAGTTACAGGCTGGCAGCACAACCCAGTGCAACAGCTGGGTGGGGGTGAGGCGTGGCTGCTGGACAAGCCAGGGAGGGAAGTTAATTGGCCTTGACAGGCGCCAGCAATTAAGCGGCCCTTCTCACCTGCCTATTGCTCTCCTTACTAACCTTTGCTCAGCCAGGAATCTCTCCTTCCTCCTCTGCCTGTTCCAGCCCGTCCCAAGCAGCCAAGTCTGAACTCTCAGTTCATATCAACCCCCCTGAACTCTGAGCTGAGGCTCCAGCTTCCGCCTGCCTTGCCCTCCTCTGAGTTCACTCCCGCAGCCATCTCGCCTCAGGAGTTTTTCGGGGGTCTAACCTGTACCGCAGTGGGTTTGCTTTTAAGCCTAGGCAAGGTGATTAATGTGCATGCTGTCGTGTCCAACTCTTTGCGGCCCCGTGGACTGTAGCCCATCAGACTCCTCTGTCCTTGGGGTTCTCCAGGCAAGAATACTGGAGTGGGTTGCCATTTCCTTCTCCAGGGGATCTTCACGACCCAGAGATTGAACCTGGGTCTCCTGCATTGACAAGTGGATTCTTTACCACTGCACCCCCACCCCCCCAAAAAAATACACAACCTGAATTTACCAGGTTTGTGGACTGTTGTAAGCTTTCATCAATATTTTTGTTCTTTAAAGCATTTCAGCTCTTATGTAATACTGAACTTGGGCCATGCGTGCAAAAGTCTTAATTTCAAAACTTGGCCCTAAGATTACTCTCTGTCAGTGAAACTTACAGGATAATTTACATATAAGGGAGGAGATGGGTCACCTAAAGAAGCGAATCATCTAAGACAGAGACCTGGAAGTACTTAAAGATATTTGGGAAACTTGCAGCTAATCAAGGGCTCTAGGGCTTTAGTCCCAGATAAGTCAAGGTGGATTCCAAGAACCTGTACTTAATATCCCAGGTGGATCTGATGCAGGTGATGCCAATCACCCCTGAGAAACATGGGATCCCCTCTGAGAGGTATGGCTGGAAGGTGATGGATGGAGTTAAGAAAGCTGGAATCTGTCTGAAGAAAGGGAGGGAACATAGGAAAAGTGGCACCCCTCATACCTTGTGGGCAGGAGTATAAAATCCTGTAACCTCTGTGGAAAACACTTTGATGGTGCTTCAAAAATTTAAATATAGATATTAACCTATGACTTGGCGATTCCATTCGTAGGTATATACTTAAAGAAATTGAAAACAGGTACTCAAACCAATGGGCTTCCCAGGTGGCTCCGTGGTAAAGAATCTGCCTGCCAGGGCAGAAGACACAGTTGATGTGAATTCCATCCTGGGTCAGGAAGATCCCCTGGAAGAGGAAATGACAATCCACTCCAGTGTTCTTGCCTGAAGAATCCCATGGACAGGGCAGCCTGGAGGGCTGCAGCCCATGGGGTTACACAGTCAGACACAATTGAGCACGAACAACTCAGCCCACTATTCACACAAATACACGTGTGCGTGTGCAGTAAGTTGTTTCAGTTGTGTCCGACTCTGCGACCCTATGGACTGTAGCCTGCCAGGCTCCTCGGTGGAATTCTCCAGGCCCAAATACTGGAGTGGGTTGCCAAGCCCTCCTCCAGGGGGTTTCCTGACCCGGGGATTAAAACTGTGTCTCTTACATCTCCTGCATTGGCAGGCAGCTTCTTTACCACTAGCACCACCTGGGAAGCCCGAACAAATACATGAACACATGTTTGTTGCAGAACTATTCACAATAGCCAAAAGGTGGAAAAAACCCAAGTATCCATCGAGTGATGAATGGACTTCTGTGTTACGTGAATTTCCCCCCAGTAAAATAAAACAAAGAAAAAAAACGGAGGGCAGGGGCCGGGGCAGGGGAAATGTCCAGGGGAACAGACCCTCTGTGAGACAGGGAAGTCTGTTGGGCTCTCCTCCCCTCCACGGGAGATATCCCTGAAGGCTTTCCAACACCTTTGCTCTGCTTTCCTACTCACCAAGCAACCTTCTGATTATTAATGTGGTCTCCTAGGAGCTTGGTGCTTGTGCTGAAAACAAGATATCTGAGCTACCGGAAGTGGCTGTTACAGTCAGGAGCTGGCTGATGTCTCCTGATGAAGTACTCCTTTGACTTGGAGGGGTACCCATGCATCTCTGCTGAGCTTGCTGCCTGCAGCAGAGTCAGTACAGTCCCACCTTAGTACTACTGTGCGAATTGTTGCTTTGGTGAGCAAACATTTACTGAGAGATGACTCTGTGCCAGGCACTGATTTTAGGCTCTGGGAATTTAGCATTGAACGTGATGGACACAGTCCCTTCCCTCATGATGCTTACATTCAAGTGATCAAATAACACACATGATGAACTGAACATGTGTGCATGCATGCATGCAAAGTGGCTTCAGTCATGTCCAACTCTGTGTGACCCCATGGGCTGTAGCCCACCAGGCTCCTCTGTCCATGGGATTCTCCAGACAAGAACACTGGAGTGGGTTACCATGCCCTCCTCCAGGGGATCTTCCCAACCCTGGGATCGACCCACGTCTCCTGCATCGGCAGGTGGGTTCTTTACCGCTAGTGGTACCTGGGAAGCCTGAACTGAACGTAGTAATGGGCAAAAAGAAATAACAAATAACAGATCTTCTCATGGTTCTTGGTCTGCGTGAGAAAAGGTTTGTATGAAAATTTCTAAGAACTCACTCTCCCTTGTCTCGGCAGTGGTGACAGCTGCCTTCTCTTTCAGATTCCCTATCTCCGGCCAGTTACCAAGACATGCCAGCCACACCTGCTCCCACGCATCCCTTCCCTTGCCCACTAGTGTCCTGGATAGTCTACAGCAATGGAACCCACCCAGAAGTCCTGCTCCAGCTGGTTTTCATGACATGTGATTGACCCTGAATTGAAACATGATAATGGAATGCTTCTAAATACGCATTCTCCTTGGAAAATGTATGAGGCTTTTTTCTTAATTTTTAAAATGGAATCAGAGGACTTGGTTCTTGGACAGACTGTTGGTGTGAGGTAAGATGAAAAGGTGGAGTGGCCATGTTCTAACACACCCATGCTTCTTGGTCACACTTGGTTTCTAAACCCAAATAGCATTTTCCGTCCAAGGTCTGCCCTAGACTGTGAGCAGGGAATCACAATCCTATTTTTGTCTCTGGTTTCTGATGCTCCCCATCCTCAATTACCACTTTGCAAAATGAAGGCACTTCCTTAGCTGATTTAGTTTGAACTTATGCCGAGTAGGGTGGGAGGGATGTTGGTAAGGTGAGCTGCCTCCGGTCATGTTCTGCTCCTGGACTCGGTACATGGATGTGGTCCTTTGTGAAAGTTTGCCAGGCTGTGTATTCATGATCTGAGCCCTTTTCTGTAGATATATTTACTTTAAGCAAAAATGAAAATAGGGGCTTCCCTGGTGGCTCAGTGATAAAGAATCCACCTACCAATGCAGGAGACACAGACAGGGTTTGATCCCTGGTCCGGAAGATCCCACAGGCCACGGAGCAACTAAACCTGTGTACCGCAGCTACTGAGCCTGTGCTCCAGAGTTCATGCTCTGCGACAAGAGAAACGGCTGCAACAAGAAGCCCGCGCACCACAGCTAGAGAGCAGTCCTTGCTTGCCGCAACTAGAGAAAAGTCCGCGCAGCAACAAAGACCCAGCACAGACAAAAATAAGTAAAGAAATAATCTTTAAAATTGAAAGCAAGGCATATGTACTAAGAAACTTTTACAAAGGTGCTTTTCTCAATGCTCTTTATGATATTAAAAATTGGAAATATCTTGCATGCATGAGAAGGTTGGTTAACATAATATTTATCATATCTGCAAAACAGAATATTACATAGCCATTGGAAATGTTGACAAAAGTGTATATTTACTCATTGAGAGGTGTTGAGTAAACAGTATAATATGAAATAAGTTAGAAAAGAAAGTATATACCAAAATATTAAGGAAGTGATCATCTTTGGGCAGAATATTGGTGTTAATAAACTAATCTGAGGCGCTTGTTACAAATTCCTGAGTCCCCACACCCAGAGATTCTCTTTCAGTCTTCCCCAACCCCCAACCATACATATCTATACACCTAGGTAATTGTTATGTTCCTATCCTTTTGGGGGGCCTTGGACCCTTTCAGATCTGATGTAAACTATGGATTCTTGCCCCCAAAACGAATGGACACACCAAATCTTGGATACAATTTGGTGGACCATGACTTTAGCTAAGAACCCCTAGTACGGGGTGAAAGGTTGACCTCTCCTCATTTTCCTCTTGTCCTTTTCTCGGAAGACTCTTTGCTCCCATCTCCTTAAAGGTCAAGAACCTCTGCCGGGCAGCCCAGGCCCCAGGGTCATTGCCAGGGTCAGAGCACACTCCTTTTGCGTGTTTTCGTAGGGTTCCTGGTGCCACCCAGAGGGAACCCGCCTGGTGGGTTACTAGGCAGTGGGTTGCCGGCGGGGGAGGCCCGAGGCCTGCTTTGAGAGCGTGCCTGTGTTGCCCAAGGCTCTCTTCCCACTGGGGCAGGATGGCGCCCCCTGGAGTGCAGCCTTCTCCCACGCCTCCTGCTTCCTCCCCTCGCTGTAAAAAGTTTTGATGCTCCTTTTTTTCTCACTTTTTATTTTGTGTTGGGGTATAGCCGATTAACAAAGACATGATAGCTTCAGGTGAACAGTGAAAGGACTCAGCCATGCATAAACACGCAGCCATTCTCCCCCAAACTCCCCTCCACCCAGGCTGCCACATAACACTGAGCAGCGTTCTCTGTGCCGTACAGTAGGGCCTTCTTGGTTATCCACTTTAAATATAGCAGTGTGTACACGTCTGTCTCCAGCTCCCTAACTGTCCCTTCCCCCCAATCTCTCCCCCACCTCTCCCAGCAACCATAGGTTCGGTCTCTAAGTCTGTGAGTCTCTTTCCCTTTTGTAAGTTCATTCGATCATGTATGTACCCAACGTTGATGCTGCTTCTTGATGACAACAGAAGCCCCTCCATTCATCCTACATGTGTGGCGTGTACGACTACACATGCTGTTCTGGGCCCTACACGAGATGAGAAAATCTGCAGTAAAATAGGAATGGCCGTGGGTTGCGGACTTTAAGGTGAGCAGCATCATAAACTTTAGGGCCCTAAGAATATTTTATTAACATCTTACGAAGAGAGAGCCTCTTTTTGTGTATACCTGTAGAAGTGGTGGAATCCCGGGCAGGGGCGCGCTCTGCAGCCTCTGAGGGAAAAGAGGCCGTCCAGGAGAATCAGGACCATTTGGGACCACAGGCGTTGGTGACGTGACGACAAGCGGGCTCGGCCAGCAGGTGGCGTCACCGGCCGGGCTGAAAGAGCTGTTCAACCCAGGAAACCAGATCCTGCTGCTGTCCCGTCCTCCTTTCCAGCACAGACCGCACTCCACTCCCTGCAATCCCTTCCCAGAGAGGACTCCCGCCCTGACACCCGCGGCGTGGGGTCTGCAGTGCCCGCGGGTGTTGCCACGGTGTCTCTCCCTTGACCCCCCAATCTGTCCCCAGTTCTGCCCCGGGGAGCATCTCGGTTCCAAGTCCCTGGGGGCAGCTCCTTCCCAGTCTCCTCCCCTTGGCTCCAGCATGAGCTACCAGGCAGGATGAACCCAGGAAAGGTTCATGACACAGGACACGACAGCTGTCTTAGCCTTGGCGTAATAAAAAGAAAACCCAAACACGTTTCTTCTTCTTCTTTTTTAATATCTAAGATTAAAAAAAAATAAACAAACGCCCCGAATCCAACAAACCAAAACAATCCCTCTGAACGTGCCTGGTCCCAGGTCCCATGTCCAATGCTGTTCTGAAGAAGCTGCCTGCCCGCAGCTCTGGGGTCCTGTCCCTGAGGACACCCCAGGGGTGGGCGGAAACCATCCAGGCCTTCATCCCAGCACCTGGGACAACCAAGGACCGGCTTCTCAGGAAGACTGCCAGGACTGTTTTTAAGACGTGGTTGCCCTGGGAGGAAGTTTTCCCTGGATTCTGGGTTGAGGGCTATTTCTTGTGGAGAAACTTCATTTTATTGCCTAAAAAAGAAAACGAGAACATTGCACCAGGCAGACAGAGGAGCCGAGTTAAAATCCTGCCCTTTTCACACCAGCTGTGGTGTGGACAGCTGGGGCTCCCACACCGCCCCCGAGCTTCACCCCAGGGCCCAGGAGAAGTTGGGGGGGATCCCCCTGCCTGCGTGCCCCCTGCTCTCCTCATGCGCCTCCCCTGTGAACAGGGATCTTTTGAAGGGAAGACTGTCAGAGCTGCAGGCTGTCAGTTGCTTCTGAAATGATGACACAGGAAGCACGGACTGTCACGCCTCCCTGGGAGCCCTGAGGGGGACAAACGCAGGCCCAGCCTTGCAGGAGGTCGGTGGTCCCTTCCCAGGCACCAGCCCCCCGGGTGAGGCTCTAAGCGGGGCCGGCCTCACCGCAGCTCTTCCTCACTGGGGCTTGCTCCCTCCCTCTCTCATGCTTTTTGCTTTCTTCTCCTCCTCCATTTCCTAGTAAGGGCCTTTTTTGCCTGGTTAAACTGCAGTCCTTACTGAAATTTTTACATTTCCACTATTCAGCATCATCTGGAGACTGGCCCAGGTCTCTACCTCCAGGCCCCCTTCTCTGGTTCCATTCATCATATTTCTAAGCCCCACTCCCCAAAAGACTGAAGCTGTGGGAGGTAAGACTGAAAGAAGAGCAATGCCGTCAGGGCCCAGGAGGGTAGGGAGAGGGCCGTGTGTCCTTAGCTTCCGCTCCGGGGACAGGGCAGGACAGGAGGGTGGTAAGATGCCAACTGGGCCCAGTGGGGCCTCAGAGGTCAGCGTCATGAGCCCGGCCCCAGTGGCAGAAACTGGCCAAGACCCCGTGGCCCCGGGGGCTGCTGCCGGGAACCCAGACCCCTGGGCCTCACCTAGTCCCTTCAGGAACTTGTTGACACCGCTGTGTTCTCCGCTGGGGAGTGTTTCCAGGTACTCCTGGGCTCGGACCTCAAATAGACCTGTTGACAAGAGAAATCCTAACCAGTTTAGCTCCTTCTCTCGGTGCTTCTACACGTGTTCGTTTCCTTACTGCTGCAGACAAGAGAAGCTGAGACGGAGCTGCTCTATAAACACGCTCTGAATTGTAAGATTTAAAAGGGTTTTTTTCCTGACCTTATAATTGCCCAGCCTTGTGCAGTAACTGTCTTTGGAAAGCTGTAAAGCTAGCTCGTACGTGAAGTCCTGTTTTTCCTCGACGAACACCTTCCAAGCACCTGCACTGTGTCAGGCCCGTGGTTTCAGAGAAGAACCAGACAGTCCTGGCCCTTCCTGTCTCCTTGAGATCTCCGTAAGAGGGCCCCTGGCCAAGTGGCCTGCCTCCTGGGAGCCTGGCTCCTGTCTAGGGACTCAGGAGGGCGGGGCAGGCGGGTCACCTCATCGGGCAGGGACCTTCAGTTCTCACCCAGGGCTGGAGCCTCAGGCTACTGTCTTCATCTCCCCCTGATCTTCTATCAAACAGTGATCCGTGGGTGTACTCGGGAGGCCTTCTAGTGAATTCTTTCATCAGGAGTCGTGTGCCTCCTCCTAAGCTCTAACCCACCTTCTCTTGTCTCTCCAGATACCCTCATCAGAATCATCTGAAGTACGACAGCCCCCCTTTCTGCACTGCACAGAGCTCTGGGGATGTGGAGCTTTGCTGCCTTAGCTCAGGGTCTGCGATCGTGGCACCAGAGGACACCCAGGCCTGGGCCAGCTGCTCCCGTACCCCCGACCCTTGTCACTGGGTGGCCTCTCCTCAGGGTTAATTATCTATCTGTCTCTCCGGTCCTCTGGCCTAGGTCCCACCTGGGGCAGCCTTTCCTGATATTTCTAGCCTTCAGATTCCCCAAAGGATTTAAAGAGCATGGAAGAAAAAGACAGGAATGGTTTCATACTCTTCCACACACTTCCCGATCCTGATCTCTAGAGGTGTGATGGAACCCAGGGACAGGGACACTGAGGGAGACAAGGAGAACCTGAGGAGCAGAGGACGGGGGTCGGGGGGGTATGTGGACAGAGGGCCCTTGGGCTCCCTAGGCCGGGGAGGGGGGTCTCTGCTGTCCTCCTTCGCTGCGGCCAGCTCGCTGGGCGTCGGTGGCGGCACATGGAGCGGAGGGTGCGGGCCAGCTTCTCCTCCTCTGTCCAGCCCCAGGGCTGAGGGGAGAGGGTGAGGAAGGAGGGCAGAAGGGACAAGAGGAGACGGAGGAGAGACACCACCGAGAGAGGAGGGAAAGGGTGTCTGTGAGAGTCTGGTCAAGCTGGGGAGACGAGGACAGAGGAGAACTCGCAGGGGAACCAGGAGTGGGGTTCTGGGCGTGGGGAGCAGAGGGAAAGCGACACCCCCGACCTTTGGCATCCTGCCGGCGCAGCTCCCGCTCCTGGATGAAGCCCCGGAACGTCTGGGTCTCCATGAAGACTTCCAGGAACCGGCGGAGGCTCTTGGAGGAGACGGCTTTGCGGAAGGCCTCTCGCTGCAGCTGCAGGGTCCTCTCCTCGCGCTCGCCCGCCGTCAGGAACAGCGAGTAGTGGCCCACGATCTCCACGAAGAAGCGGACAAAGGCTTCAGACACCACCTCGTTCAAGGGGCTGGACTCAGGGCCTGAGCAGAGCAGGGGAGGACCAGGACCGCTGAGGGCGGAGGCAGAGCCTCTGGGACGAACCAGTCAGATAAGACAAGGATGCTATTCCAGGTCCCTGGAAGGCCGACTGAGATGATCCATGAAAGACGTTCCCCACAGTGAGCCTGTCATTTCTTCCCTACCTTTAAACAGATTTTTTAGAGCTAAACTGGGGGTGGGGTGGGAAAGGTTTTTCCTATAACTCGCTGCTGAAGGGGATGAGTGCCAGCCTTGTACACCTCGCTGCCCATTTTCCGACTTAACCCCATGTCAAGTGGACATGGCCATAGTTCATTGCTCCCTGACTCCAAGGATGGAGGCGGGGGGAGTCTGGGAGGTGCCTGAGCATTTACCTCGCTTGCCGTCTGGGGGCCCATCATCCTGCTCACTAGCCAGGTCATTCCTCTGCTCCAGAATGTGTTCCAGGGCTACCTGAAGCTTCCGGGGCAGAATGGAGTCCTCATCATCCATCTGTAAAGCAGAAAAAATGGGAGTCATTGTCTCAGCTTTTCCCAGGACAGTGGCTGCACCCCGGCCAGAAGGACAGCAGATTCTGCAGGGCAGGCCCAGCACGGTTCCTGGTTTAGTGGAAAGAACACAACTTCAAACCAGAGGCTTGAGTCTTGATTCCACTCTTAACAAGCTACAGGAGCCTCAGCTTCCCTGCTTGGTAAAACGGGTTACCTCACTGTGAAAATTAAATGCAACAAATAAGATGGCGATGAATGACACTGAAGAAGATATAAAATAAATGGAAAGATATTCTATGTTCATGGATTGAAAGAATAAATAGTTAAAATGTTTGTGCTACTCAAAGCCATCTATAGATTGCATGCAAATTCCTATGAACATTCTAATGATGTTTTTCACAGAAATAGAAAAAAAAAAAAATCCTAAAATGTGTATGGAACCATAAAAGACTGACTAGCCAAAACAATCTTAGGAAAGCTGGAGGCATCCTAATTCCTGATTTCAAACTTCATCATGGAGCTACAGTAATGAAGACCAGTATGGGTGTTATTGCGGTTCAGTTGCTCAGTCCTGTCCAACTCTTTGCAACGCCATGGACTGCATCATGCCAGGCTTCCCTGTCCTCCCCTGCCCTCTCCTGGAGCTTGCTCAAACTCACGTCCATTGAATTGGTAATGCTATCTACCCATCTTATCCTCTGTTGTCCTTTCCTCCTTCTGCCTTCAATCTTTCCCAGCATCAACTGGCATAAAAACAGAAACACAGACAAACAGGGGAGGACAGGGAAGCCTGGCGTGCTATAGGCCATGGGGTTGCAAAGAGCTGGACACGACTGAGCGGCTGAACAACAAGATAAACAGAACAGAATTGAGAGGCCAGAAATAAACCCATTCATATACGCTCAACTAATATCTGACAAGGGAACTGAATATTCACTGGGAAAAGGGTGGTTGCTTACCTAAATGGTACTGGAAAAACTAGACATACATATACGAAGGAATGAAATTGAACCCCTATCCTGTACCTCTCCCCCAGATTATGTGCATTAAAAAAAAATGGATTACAGACTTAAATGTAAGACCAGAAACTGTAAAACTGCTGGAAGAAAATACAGGTGAAAAGCTATTTGACACTGATCTTGGCAACGATTTTCGGGGATATGACACCAAAAGCACAAGCCACAAAAGCAAGAATTAGCAAGTTAGAGTCCACACTGAAAAGCTTCTGCACAGTAAAACGATCAATCACCAAAACAGGCAGCCTCCTAAATGGGAGAATGCACGTACACATATGCACACATATGCATGCACAATGGAATATTACTCAGCCATAAAGAAGACACACTGCTTTTGTGACTACTCCGGTAGACCTTGAAGACATAATGCTAAGTGAGGTAGGCCAGACAGCAAAAAATAAATACTGTCTGTTCTCACGTATATGTGGAATCTAAAATACTGAACTCAAAAAATTAGTTAAAAAACTGAACTCATAAAAAGAGAGTGGAGAGGTGGTTATCAGGGGCGAGGGGTGAGGAAAAGGGGAAATGTTGCTCAAAGGGCACAAATTTCCAGCTATAAAACGAGTAAATTCTGAGGAATCTAATGTCTAGTTTGGTGACTATAGGTAAAGTATACTTAAAAGCTGTTAAGAGAGTAAACCGTAAGTGTTATCCCCCCATACACAGGTAATTATGTGAGGGGATGGAGGGATTAACTAATTGTCTTGTGGTTCTAATTTCTCAATGTATACCTGTGTCAAATCATCATGTTGTATGTCTTAAATTTAAATATGTTCTATGTCAATAAAAGCTCAGGAAGGCTGGAGGAATTAAATGCAACACAATTAACTTGTGCAAGTTCCTGCACCTAAGTGGCTACTCAATAAATGTTTCCCAGTGCTCCACCCCACAAGGTGGCTAATTCTTATCAGGGGGCTCTGGTCAGGGCAGATGACCAGTATGACTGAAATCTGGCTTTCTGATCTGGGTCTCAGAGCAGGAGGGCCGTGCGGAAGGGCCTACCCAGAGCGCCCTTGGAAAGTGAAAGCAGATGGAACCAATGATAAAGAACAGCATTATCATGATATCTTTTCAGTGGCCACCTCAGGTTTATTTATTTGGCCGTGCCTCGGGGCATTTGGGTTCCCCCACCAGGGACTGAACTGCACCCAACCCTCATTCTCTGATAACGAAAGTAGTTTATGACCATTCTAGAAAATGTATGAAAATATTAAAACAATCTAAAATTGCTCATCATCTGTCTCCTTTTCAGTCTCCCACTCTAAGACAACCAGAATTGATGTTTTGGTGAGTTTTCCTTTCTCTGTTTCTATATATATGTATTTTTTCCCCTCATTTCTATCCTTTAAAAAAAAAATGATCAGCAAAGTAATGTACATGATTTTTACCCTGATTTTTCCACTTCATATTATATCATGAAGTTTGTTGTCAAATATTTAAAGGCATGTTGAAAAAGGTTAAGTGTCTACAGTTATAACCTATACAAAGATTCTGTCAGCAAACCATTTTGTGACAAAGCCCATGGGAATCAATCCTTTGTAAACCAAACCCCTCTTCTTTGGCCCCTGCCTTCTGTCCTGTCCTCACTCAAGCCCTGGCCGGGGACTGCCCCAGCCTGCTGGCCTGCTTTGCGATTCCAGGCCCACCACAGAGCTGGAAAGGTGAGCTCTAAACATCAAAGAGGTGCAAACAGAGCAAGCAGTGGGTGGAAGCTGGGTTGCTTCTTACTCACCTGTCTGAGGAACCGATTGTTGACGAGGTCGACCACTAGGACCTATGAGGTGAGGGAAAGGGACTGTTACTGTTAGCAGGGAGGGCTTCCAGAATTTAGAGATGGACTGTTAGCCTTCTTCCTTCTTGGCACCCAGAGAGGCAGCTGGGTGGGGGTGGAGTGGGCCAATTGTGGTTTCCTGACATTGCCACTGAAGCCACAGATGATGAAGGGGGAGGCGGGGAAAAAGCTTTCCAGACATGCATGCTTTCAACACTGTAACCACAGGCTAGGATACGTGTGGGCCAAAGGCTGGACTTCCTGCCCTGTTTCTGGACTGGCTAAGGCAGAGCTGCTCCGACTGTTTTTTAGTGGGTGGGTCACTAAGACAGAGAGCGGCTAGAGCCCCAGCTTGTTCCCATTCCACTGGATTGTGCCACCTCTGCCAGGCCTCCCCTTACCTCCCAGTTACCCACTTAGTCTTGTCATTTCTCTTAATGGGATAAAAGGGGAGAGACCCAGAGGATGACCCAATGGGACAGAAAGCCAAGCTGTAGGTGCTGGGCTTCCATGAGTCAAGGCTTTCAGGTAAAGCACTTTCGTCCTCCTTCCTCAGAGTGAGGCTGAGACCCGGGGCCACAACTAGGGAGGGGTAAGTGAAGGGCCTAGGGCACAAAACTTAGGGAGGCGGCCACTCACGGGATCACACAGTGTGCACCGCTGGCTATGATGGAGGACGAGCAGGGGGCCTGGGTGCCCGCCGTGTTTCCACGACAGCAGGAACCATGGGCTCTAGCACAGGGGCCGGGAGCTGAAAGGGGCTGTCCTTCCTTCTCAGACCCTCTCCTGGGGGGTGGAACTGAGCCATCTGCAGGCTCACAGGGCACCCAGGAAAACCCTCTGCAGTTCACAAACACACACTCAAAGACCTGAGTCTGCTGGTTAATCTTTAACAGGACTGCAGGACCACCTGGGCAATTAGAGGAGCTGCATTTCGGGACACCGGGAGGGTTCAGGCCTGGCTGTTCTGTGCAGCATCACTTAGT
Source organism: Capra hircus (assembly GCF_001704415.2). NCBI lineage: Eukaryota > Metazoa > Chordata > Mammalia > Artiodactyla > Bovidae > Capra > Capra hircus. Next base: position 16,529,071 of record NC_030811.1, on the reverse strand, counting down.
CCCCACGGTTCTGCTCTGACTGCTGGAAGCTCTCAGTACTGGAGACAGAAACCATTTAGAGGAAGGCGCTGGGACTCAATAATCACAGAGATGCTAAGCAGGGCTTTTCTCATTTGGATCCAGAACTCAAATCACTGAACACATTTAGCTTATTGCCTTTTTAACTGATACGAAAAACGACCTACTTATAGGAACACAGTCCTTCTCAAGACTTTGTTATTGGCCCAAAGATGATTTCCAGTTACCATGAGCTCTTCGTGTGCTTTCTTCCCATGACAGAGGGGTGGACGGGGGTAGGATAGGGCAGATGGCTCTTTACCGACTAGGTGTATTAAAATCGAGTAAATCGTTGGTTGGGCTTTCCTGGTGGCTCAGAGGTAAAGAATCCACCTGCCCATGCAGGAGACACAGCTTTCCATCCATGGATTGGGAAGATCCCGTGGAGAAGGAAATGGCAGCCCACTCCAGTATTCTTGCCTGGGAAATCCCAAGGACAGTGGTCCATGGGGTCGCAAAGAGCGGGACACGACTCAAAGACAGCAACAAATAGTTGACTGCAGCCCTTCTCAATGGGTGTCCACGGCTGTAGGTTCATTTAGAGGGGAAACTGAGTCTGCAGTCAAGAGGTTCTGCTGAAGGTGACTTGGCAGGAGGGTGCTGACTCATAAAGCCGTGGGGTCCCGCTGCTCCCCTGACCCTGCCTGCTGGCAGAGCCGCAGGCAGCCCCTTCCCCCTACCCTTTCCCCGACAGGGAGCTTACCTCCTCCAGCGGCAGCTCCCTGAGCAGCGGCAGCGAGCTGGTGAGCAGCCCGATGAGGAAGGGCGTTGGCGAGCACACGATGTCGATCATGGCGGGTGGCAGCACAGGGATGTAGGTGTGCTGCCAGGCGAAGGGGTAGATGGCCGCCACCACTGCGTGGCAGCACGTGGACAGGGTGCTGCGGTGGGAGAGAGAGGAGGAAGGGCCGCTTCAGGAGGGTGGGCCGCCTCCACGAAGACGCCAGAGAGAAGGGTTCACACGCCAGCCCTCTCCCCTCCCCCAGCCGCAGAAAACCCCCAGACAGCGAAAGCCTCCTTGCCCGTGGGTGCTCCTTAGTGAAGAGGCTTTGGCTTGGAACCCACGTTCTCTCCGCCAAGTGCGAACACCTAGGTGTGGTTAGGGGAGACAGGGTGGTCCTTCAGTGTTCAGGTGCAGCCGTCCGCTCCAAATGGCTCGGTTGTGTAAAAGCGAAATTCATACACTGCTTGCCCAGAATTCAAAACACAGAAAAATAACAACGTTGAGAGACAGACTCGGTCCCTCTTAAAGCAGGATGATCACAGTGTAGCCTTGTACTGGCGAAGGCCGGGCCTGACAATTGTGTGGGATCCACAAGGCTTTGCTCCGTGCTTGCGTTTGTGCTCGGTTTGTGGAATGAACGGGTGGATTACCCGGGAGCATCGCTTTTACACCATTTCTGCGGAGCTGCAGCTTCCGAGATGCTGAGAGCAGACTTTCTCTTCCTCGAAATCGCTCCTTAGCACTAACTGAGCCTGCTCCCAGCGGTTCCCCTCTCCTCTCATCCTGATATGCTGTTTCTAAAGTGCTATGGGGTTGGAAACTCTAGAAGCTTGTTTGAAGTGTCTAACGCAAGAGTAAACCAAAGTGAGGGCCCAGTGGATTCGCCCAAGAGTATACCAGGTCATCTTCGGTTCCCGGTAACCAGCACCGCATCTGTTAGGACACCTTCTGAATGTTCGCCCTGTTTCTCAGCTGTGCTCTCTCCACGCCAAGCTGCAAGGAAGCTGAGTTCTGAATGGATGAATGCGCCTTGACTGCGTTCCCGTGATGCCGCACACCCATAATCTCGTTGCCATAAAACTTTCTTGAGCCCATCAAAAAGAAAGTCACTTAGCTCTGGTTTACTTAAGAAGAAAAGAAGTGGACTAAAAGATACTAGCTAGCAAGTGAACTCAGCCAGGCAGAACGAGACACGTACTGTATGATTCCAGTTACACGAGGGGGTTAGAATCAGGAAATGCGTCGAGACAGAGTAGAAGGGAAGTTAGCAGGGGCTAGAGGAAGGGAAAGGGCACACTGTTGCTTAAACAGGACAGAATTACAGTTGAGATGATGAAAAAGCTCTGGAAATGGAGAGTAGTGACAGCTGCAAGCACTGTGAATGTGCTAAATATCCCTGAATTAAACACTTAAAGATGATTAAAATGGTAACATTTATGGTTATGTATACTTTACTGCAATAAAAAAGCAACCCTCCCCAAATCATGTAGATTCCTCTGAATCTAGCTCCTCCTGAGACATCTTTAACATATGCACTAGCCCTCCTTTTGATCCTGCTTCCATTTGGGGCCTCCTAACCTAATAAGTGAAAGTGAAAGCCGTTCAGCCGCGTCTGACTCTTGGCGAACCCATGGTCTATCAGTCCATGGAATTCTCCAGGCCAGAATACTGGAGCTGGTAGCCGTTCCCTTCTCCAGGGGATCTACCCAACCCAGGGATCGAACCCAGGTCTCCCGCATCACAGGCGGATTCTTTACCAGTTGGGCCACTAAGGAAGCCCAACCTAATAAGAGCCATGCTGAACCCTGTCCATTTACCAGTATGTCTCCTGATCGTCCTGTTCTCTCTCTTAGCAAATAATCAATCTCCTGATACTCACTGGAGTCATGAGATACCTCTCAGCAGTGGAGCAGCCACATATTTCACCGATACTTGGACTTATGTTTTCTTTCAAATGATCACCCTCAAAATGAGAAAGATGCTACCCCAACATTTTGTTTGTTATCACTATAATGCCTTCTTTCTTAGCTGAGTAAGAGTGAGACAGACTAAAGTTCAGACTTATACCAAGAGAGCAACATTAATAATTCAGCCAGCAGTGTGCAGTGAAGTGACTTCTGCCTTTTAAAAGATCTTCTTGAATGCCATTTAGCAACTGAACAACAACAGACACCTCTCAATAGCACTCTGAGGCTGTAACTATTGTCACCATTTGCTCTTTAATAACTATTAACAGCCTCTTTCCACAACTGAAATATTGTTACATTTATACTATATAAATAGTTATACTATACTATAGGTTATACTATAAAAATATTAGCAAATGTAGGTTTTAACCCTGTAGGTAAACCCTATCCATTATGCTAAATTAAATCCTAAGGCATTCAGACATGACACACACTTTTTTTTTTTTCCCATTCTGTAAATCATTGTTTTCTCTCTGGATTCAATAAACGTAAAGAGTTTTAAAAAACTGTCTTCAAAAGCATAGGAGCTTTATTTCTTAAGGCATCACTTTCTACCAGATAAGTCAAGAATGCTGATACTTTTAGCGAATTGCTGATCATTTACGTTTAACTTCCTTGATTTATAGATCACTGAATGTGCTGAATTTACTTTGTTCTAAAACTTCGAGTTTTTAGGACTAAGCTGTATTTGTGTGTGGCCAGTCTACAAAGCTGATCTGCTCAAGCACTATGGGTCATGACTTAGAAAACTAGAAGGACATCATAATGTAAGCAAGAATAGTCGTGTGTAGAGAAAGGTTTTGCAGACTATAATTTGCACCCTACTGGGGGTCCTGAAATAGTTTCAGTGGGTTGTGATCAGCATCAAAAACAACTACAACAAAAAGAATGTAATAGAAAATAAGAGTATGATGCATTTTCCCCCAACTGTAAATAACTATATGCATGTATTATGTGGGGTGTATATTAGGTCTGAATATAAAATGTATTTCTAATTGTGGACTGTAGTAAAAAGGCTTGGAAGCCAATGATTTTGACTAGAGAGCTGGGGGTGAGGTGCGGTGGGGAGTGGGTAGAAAGTGATGGTTGAGCTGGAATTTTGATATGTTACACCTTTTACTGGGATGTTGGCTTTCACTTCCAAGTGGCTAGTGGGAGTTCTTTAAAAGAGACCCTAAGAAGGAATTTCCTGAAGGAAGCCTTGAGTATGAAATCCACCTCTTTTTATAGCACATTTGTTATTAAGCTCCCAAATATCACTTGGAGAAAGAATGGATCATGCAATGCTGTAGGTCGTGGACTCTGCCATCCACAGTCCCTTCAGCAAGTTTCTGAGATTCTCACTTTTTTAGTCATGGGCTCCCCAAGTGGCACTGGTGGTGAAGAACCTGCCTACCAATGCAAGAGACGTAAGAAACTTGGGTTCATTCCCTGAGGCGGGAAGATCCCCTGGAGGAGAGACTGGCAACCCATTCCATTATTCTTGCCTGTACAATCTCATGGACAGAGGAGCCTGACCGGCCACAGTTCACAGGATCACAAAGAATAGGACAGGACTGAAGCAAGTTAGCACGTTAGTCAAGTCACTGAAGGAGAATAAAAATGCAGCACTCCTGTTTAAGAGTGTATTTACATTTCACAGGTGTGGTTTAAGCATTTCTGACTCTGGGGAAGTTACAGAAGCACAGAATTTTAGACCTGGAAGCGATTTTAGAACTCCGGGAGATGGTGATGGACAGGGAAGCCTGGCGTGCTTCAGTCCACAGGGTCACAAAGAGGCAGGTGCTCCTGAGCAACTGAACAACAATGAACCCCAGGCTAAAAGAGGGGTAGCTTCCGCATTCAGGGTGAGGGCAGGGTGGGGAGGGAGGAGTCCTGCAGATGGGAGAAGGTAGAGAGAAACAGACTGATGAATGGAGGCACGAAAAGGCATAGCCAGGAGCCTTTGGGTTTTTCTTGATTACTGCAATAGAAAAACAAGTCTGGAGACTTCCCCAAAGGTCCAGTGGTTCAGGCTTTGAGCTTCCAATGCAGGGGGTATGGGTGTGATCCCTGGTTGGAGAACTAACATTCCGCATGCCATGTGGCATGACCAAAAAACCCCAAATAAAAAGTTTTTTTCAAAGTCCAATTAAAAATTTTTAAAAAAGAAAAAGAAATCTGTATAACTTTCTTTCCTTTTTTACCAAGTCAGAGAAATGGCCTCCTGCCCTTTTGCCTTCTTTTGGCCTCAGCCCTGGAGGGAGCAGGTCTGCAGGGAGTCTCTCCTTCTCTCCACTGCTGCTGTACTTTGTGTCTCTGGTGGGGGAGGGGTGGGGGGTGGGGGGTGGGGGGTGTCTCAGCTCGGCGGGGGGGGGGCGGGGGGGGCAGGGGGGGCAGGGGGAGGGTGTGTGGCTCAGCTGCAGTGAGTGTGAACCAGCTGGGTGGGGAAGGTAGTTGGAACAAGTAGAGAACACAATGATAAGCAATGCCAGCACTAGATACACAGGGCAGGTAAAGAGATGTCATGGAAAGGAGAAATGCACTCATTTAACTGGAATGCAGGGAGCTGAGGGACACTGGTACTCAGTCCGCTGCTGTTGTTTAGTCGCGTACTCAGTCTCAATGGGGACAAATGACAACTCAACTGTGTCACCTGTTGGCCATGTAGGTTGGTACTACCATTGTTGATTCTGCTAACAAGTGTTTTTTGTTTGCTTGCTTTTTAAACAGTCTGATCGCTGTTGCAGCTGGGTCCCAATGTTTCCCACCTGGTTTCCACTGCCACCTTGCTAGCTGGCACCTGTGGAGCACAGGGGGTCAGGAGCCACCCGAGAGGCAGGCAGTGCTGGCAGTGTTGCCTCCCTCTTATTCTCCAGCTCCCTCCAATATTCTAAAACAAAATTCTGCCTCTTGAAACACTAGAAGGAAAGGTCAGATTCTGCAAATAATACATCAAGTGGCAGCTGTTCCTTCCAAATAAATGGTAGAAGAGGGGCTTCCCTGGTGGTCCAGTGGTTAAGAATCCGCCTTGCAATGCAAAGGACACCAGTTTGATCCCCGGTCTGGGAAGATCCTTCATGCCACAGAGCAACTAAGCCTGTGCGCCACCCACAACTACCGAGCCTGTGCTCTGGAGCCGAGAGCCGCAACTTCTGAAACCCGTGTGCCTTGGAGCCCGTGCTCTGCAGCAAGAGAAGCCACTGCAACGAGAGGCTGGCACACCACAGTGAGAGAGCAGCCTCCGCTTGCCGCAACTGGAGAAAACCTCCATATAACCACGAAGACCCACCACACCCAAAAAATAACTGAATCTTAAAAAAAAAATAAAATGGTAGAAGAGAGAAGAAGGGATTATTCTGAGTGTAGTTTGTTGAGATTTTATTCCCCGACCCATAAAGGCTAGAGGAGCTTCCATGGGGTGGGCACTGCTGGGACTGGTGGTTTCCTAGGAACATGCAAAGTACAGTCTACAGTTCTAGAGATGCTAAGGATGACTGTTCAGGCTCGCTTGCCACTTAATGTGGAGGCTTACTGAGCATCTGCTGGTTGGAGGAGAGGCAGTGTTTTTGAAGGAAGTTCTAGGAGGGAGCCCTGGCAGCTGGCTCGCATTACAGTGGGGGTGGAGGAAAGGAATGCTGGCCCCCCACAGCTGTGATCAATTTGCACAAAAGTGAGGGAGGGAGGAGATGCCCCAGTGGGAGGTTGGCTGGGCCACAAGGTTAAAAGATGGGCACAGGGGAGAAGGGTCAGCTCCCAGAATGCTTTGCTACTTGGTGGTGGTTCCTGAGGGTTGAAGCATTAGTCCAGAGATACCAGGATACACTTGTGAGCACTCAGATTCTTCTGGAGAAGACGCTTCAGTTCTGGCTGCTACAAAGCCCGTGTGCCCCATGTGTTGTTTAATCGCTCAGTAGTGTCTGACTCTTTCTGATTCCATGGACTGCAGCAGGCGAGGGTTTCCTGTCCTTCACCATCTCCGGAGTTTGCTCAAGCTCACATCCATTGAGTCAGTGATGCCATCCAACCATCTCATCCTCTGTTGTCCCCTTCTCATGCCCTCAATCATTCCCAGCACCAGAGTCCTAGCCCAATTTGTGGTTAGTTATTACTATGCTCAGCAGCCTCCCAATTCACCTAGCAACCAGAAAGAGTCAAGCACAGAGCTTTCTCTAAGATGCTACCAGAAAAGTGAAGGATGAGTTTCCAGAGTTGGAGAGACCCCAGGAGTTTGCAGGATGAGTCCATCAGCATCCTTTAGGATTCCAAGCAAAGTGTCTCTCCCTTTGTGCGTGATTCCCAGGAACCAGAGCCAGCAGTGACTCTGATGTGGTCTGGTGCCTGCTGAAACCTAGTGGGAGGTGGCTGCCATGATTACTGTACTTTCAGACCCTGTAGAAATGTGTCACTGAGTTAAAAAAGAACCCAGGCTGGACCTCAACAAAACTGGGTTTGCTACGCTCTGCGTGATCCCAGGTAAAGCTCTTCTCCAGGCCTCAGCTTCCTCATCTGTAACATAAGGAAAGTGGGCGTTCCAGCTTTAAAGTCTGCCAACTACAAACTATGAGAGAGAGAGAGAAAGCCAGAACTGGAAGTAGGAGCCAGGAGGTGAAAATAACTGACAGTGAAAAAAAAACCCAGGCCTGGAGGGTAATTCTAGAGCTCACTGACGGAGACAGGACAGAAAAGCAATGGTGACATCTCATTCCAAGGAATTAAGGGATACAATGTTGGAGAGTTTTTAAGTTGCCACAGTAAGCCCCTGAAAGGACTACACTGAGAGCCAGCACAGCCTGGAGGAACTTGACTCCAGAAGAGAGCTGGAGTATGCTATATCCGAGATTCTGTTGGTGATGGGTTTGGAGTCAAAGACAATTTGTGGCTATGCTCTTGTCTAAACCTCACTTCAAAGTTATCTTGGTGTTCATGGGCAAAAAGAGAAAAAAGGTAGTTAATACTTAATGTGTAATCTGTCTGATGGCATTTTCATAGCACTCTGCTGAACTAAACATAGGTATCTCCCTGTTAGCTTCTTGAGGACCTCTGAAGTAGTCCCCTAGATGTCGGACCACCAAGATGGCAGCTACAGACCCTCTCAAGTAGCCCTTGGCAAGCTCACTTGCCTGGAGAGGGTGTGCCACAAACCCAACCTTTTTCTGAAACACTATGGTGCAACTGATTGAGACAGGATACGGGGCCCCATTTAAACCTACAGAAACGGAGTAAAAATGAATTAAAGGAACACACAGCAAGATGAAGGTGCACAGCTACACGTGGACTTCTTTGTGTAGTCACCCCACGTCAAGGCCAAGATTCAAGCTCTACTATTTGTCCAGATTTGACCACCGAATCCCGCTTGTCATCAGCTAGAAGTTTGTCGTTTAGCTTCTGGTGTGAATGCACCTCGGAAAGATAAGTAAGTTTCTCGAATATTAAAAAACCGTCATCCTGCCTAAAACTTTTACACAAATTGTTTATGTGCAGTTCTGACTCTCTTATTCAGCCTAGTGTGTAGATTTGGCCAAAACCTTGGGAACTGAAATTAATAAACGAAAAAACAAAATGTTTATCATCAGGGAAATGAAGAAAGGGGTATAGGGAAATATTTATTTAGGTTGTTATGACAACAGAACAAGCGATCACAACAACATTCTTTCTTTCCCATCTGCTAAACTTTGGCTTGACAGAGCCTTAAGAAACACTCAACGTCCACCGTAAAGATGAAACGGAGCAAGAATGTTGTTCTAAATTTGATAGATTTTTGGCTCCACTTAAAACCCGTTTATAACTCATACAATATTTGCCCCAACTCCCAGCTACTTCCTCTTGCAGTGGGCAGACGCACTTGCAACGATGGGGAAGTGAACTGTGTGGTGGGGGAGGGTGCTGGTGGCAGTGGTCACAGGCCTCCGGCAGGCTAATGTTCACCCCGGGAAGGCAGGGGGCCACTCACTGGGCCTGCGGCGTGCCCTGTTCTCATGCCCTGCTCCGTGCCCTTGAGGAGATGGGGGGCTACAGATGGGAACCTGGGGCAGCCTACTTCTACTTCCAGCTGAGCAGGGCTAGAAGGCAGGGCATGCACAGCCCATAGAGAGCGAGTGGTGCCCGCTGATGAGGATGAAAGCACGGGCTGAACTTAGGCTGAAGGCTTTCTTCAGAGGCTTTTCCAGGTCAGACGACTTGCAGCCAGCCACTGGTTTGTCATGGCCTAGCTGAAGAGTCGGACACGACTGAGCGACTTCACTTTCACTTTTCACTTTCATGCCTTGGAGAAGGAAATGGCAACCCACTCCAGCTTTCTTGCCTGGAGAATCCCAGGGATGGCGGAGCCTGGTGGGCTGCCGTCTATGGGGTCACACAGTCGGACACGACTGAAAGCGGCTTAGCAGCAGCAGCAGCAGCTGAAGAATGCTTCAGTTCCCTAGAGCTATTTTCCCATAAATCAGAAGTAGGTGGTGGCTGATTCCTCCCAGAGGAACCCCTTAGGTGGAGCAGGCTGGAGAAGAGAAGATGAGTTCTGGCTTTCTCCCTCAGTAACTTCACACGCACCATGTTCTCCGAAGGCGTTTCTGTGCTCTGATCATTAGCTAGGTCCCTATTTCACAGGTGAGCCAGACTTCCTCTGTGGGCTGTCTGTTAGGGGAGGGGGCAAGTCTGAGGGTCAGAGAGACCCCCAAAGAGGGGGCTGCGCTGAGTCCCCCTCAAAAGAAAGCACTTAAAGCTGCAAGAGGAGGTACAGATGGTGCCCTGACTTCTGGGCACAGGCTAGAGCAGAGGCCTGGGAGTCCTGGGAGAGTGGATCCGTAACACGGGATGTATTTATTTATCTTCAACCCAGTAAGGTTAAGAGGGGTGTTAGAAGGGCACTCACAGTTAGTTACCTTAGCACCTCACCATCCTGAAGCGCCTACGTTTAGTATCAGTCTCAGGAAAATGCTATCCAGATGGTTTCTACTGAACCAGACCCCCTGGGAGAGGAGTGGGCCATGTGAGGGTGGGATCCCAGAGCATCTGAGCTGGAGGGGGTCCCATGGGAATCACACAGCTGGGCAGAGGAGGTGGCTGTCCCCTGGGACACTGGAAAGCACAGGATGCCTGAGACCGATGACTCCTGGGTCAGGAATGGGGGACGGGTACTTTAGCAGGTCCGGGACCAAGATTGCTGGGTGAGCAGACACCAAGGGGTGTGGCAGACACCTGCGGCACCCCAGCCCATGGACTCAGAGAAGGTCAGAGCTGGGAGAGACTCTGGAGGTTTGCTCAGCCACCTGCCTCACGGGGGTCCTGGCTGGAAGGGTGGGTAGGGTGGATGGGCCCAGGAGAGGAAAGCACAGATGTCTGAGCTTCCTCCAGAGACATTTCTGGCTGGACTGCCAAGCGCGTTGTGATGGCACGTTTTTAAAGACTGTCCCTATGTATCTGTGTAGACAGACAGCCTCACAGATACTCCTCTATTCCACCCAGACCATGGCGGCCTGCTTGCCTTCTCATCTTCTCTGGAGCCAGCTAGCCCTGTCTGACCCCAGCTCTCCCACTGACCCCTTCCTTGAGCAAAGTGACTTCACTTCCATGTGCTTCTTCAGTCCAGTTCAGTTCAGTTCAGTCGCTCAGTCGTGTCCGACTCTTTGCGACCCCATGAATCGCAGCACGCCAGGCCTCCCTGTCCTTCACCTACTCCCGGAGTTCACTCAGACTCACGTCCATCGAGTCGGTGATGCCATCCAGCCATCTCAGCCTCGGTCGGCCCCTTCTCCTCCTGCCCCCAATCCCTCCCAGCATCAGGGTCTTTTCCAATGAGTCAACTCTTCGCGTGAGGTGGCCAAAGTACTGGAGCTTCAGCTTCAGCATCATTCCTTCCAAAGAACACCAATGTGCTTCTTAGTCTCCCGCTAACAGGACTGAACTGATGGAGTTCTCGAGAGGCTGAGAGAATGGAGGAGCCAGCCCAGGGCAGCCCGCTGGTTCCCCACCTTGGGGCTCAGCTGTTGCTGTTCTCATCAGGCTTACGCACACTGTGCTTTCTGCCTCAGGACTCTCAGGGCCTTTCTTTCTCTCTTTTCCCACTTCCTTAGATCTGCACTTAACTAGTGTTAGCTGAAAAGCAAATTTATTGAGCAAGAGAGAGAACACTTGAAGCCATTTGTAACGAGACAATCACGGGCTACTTCTGGGGACAATGAGACACCGGAGCCCTAGCAATTCAGAGCTCTGAGTGGCTGGGCACCAAGGAGCCCTTGTTTCCTAAATGAGGAGACCCAGGGCCAGCAGCTGAGGAAGTTCAGGCCTCCCCGCTGTCTGGGAAGGCCCCTCCCATGGGATGAGAGCTGGACGTGCCAGCCTGATTGTCTGTCTGCAGTGTAATTTCAGTATTTCATACACACGTGCGAACACATGTACACACTGGCTCTGGACCCAAAGAAGGCACCCAAGTTATCCATGTCCCTGTCCCCCTACCTGACAAAAATCCTACCTCCTCAGTGCCCCATGGCTGGCAGCTGCTGCAAAAGAAAACAGCCAGTGGGCAGTAAGAGCCTTATGGCAAGAACAGCGTCCTGCAGCCACGGCTGGCATTTTACCCTCTTGCGGGTGTTTGCTGCTCCAAGAGACTACATCTCTCAGGGCAGAGTGCCAGGCACCCTGGGAGGCGGGGTGATGACAGAAACCCCAAAGTCCCTCCAATCAGACCACCGCAGTGACTTGCCTCCTGCCAGGGCAGGAGGGGCGGGGGCTGGGAGGACTGAGCAGTACCGGCAGTGGGCAGGCCCCATGCTCAGGGAGGGGTTCCTTTCATTGTCTCTCATGACAACAGCTCTGTGTGAGTCCCACCTATCAACCCAGAAGTCTCTCCAGGGACAAGGTGGAGTAGTCAAGTCCTTCCCCAGAGGTCTCTGTCCTAAGCCCTTCTGGGAGTCTTGGCGTCCAAAGCCTCTGACATATGCCCACTGCTGCCCTGCAGGGATGCCTCTGTCTTTGATGCGGCTCCCTCCCTTTCTGTTCCCACCTTCTCCTTTCATTGTCCCTTTGTGAGAAAAACAGATGATATTATCCCTTCTCCTTCCCCGCTGAAGAAAGCCTGGGTTAGAGCCAGGGGCCACGGGCCCTGGTCCCCTGCTCCTCGAGTCGCGTCCATCTTCTCAGATATTTGGGCAGGCTGGACCCTTCCTGAGCCTGACATCTTTAAACCAGAAGCAAGCGCCCCTCGGGACTATTTGCCCCATCTCCACTCCCTGGAGGGCCTTCCACTCCTGACATGGGTCTTTCGGAGATCCATCACTTTCCCCTCCTCCCAAGGAAAGCCTGAGAATCCGACAACTAAAGAAAACGGTGGAGAGTGGGGGATGGTGGGGCTTCCAGAGATTACAGTCACTACAGCACTGGTGAAATCTGATCCTGGTCATGGAAGGGTTATTTCTCATCCTCAGCTTGCAGGCCCCCACCTTGAGAACTCTGTGGTCCGAATCCCCCAGTGCCCAGGGATCTTGGAGAGCTGCCCACAGCACCAGCTGCAGGCTAGAGGCAGGGCGTGCTGACAAGAGTGCACAGAGAGTACAATAACTGTGACATTAAATGTGAATAGCTAACTCTCAGGCAGGCCGGGAGCAGCCTGGGAGGAGCCCGGGGGCTGCGGTCCAATGCCCGAGCGTGAGCAAGGTGACCAGATGGGCTGTGGTGGAGACAGGGCTGGATTCCATCTCCCACCACGCCTCTGGACGGACCCCACGTTCACACGCTTTGTCCTTTGCACTCTTCTTTCCCTTTTCTTCTTCTTCCCTTTTGTTTTCTAGAGTCGAGAGTCATTATTTCCTCTCCAAACCGATTTTTACATGTTTTTGGCACGGCTTCTCTCCAGATGGACTCTCAGCTGGCCTCTCCTGCTTGGCTGGCTCATCTCGAGCCAGGACCCACGTCTCAGCCCTCCCTGGAGCAGCAGCCACCACTTGCGCCTCTGCGTCCTCAGTTCCAAAGTGAGGACGGCTCTGATTAAGTATTTTGAAATGATGAAAATGCCAAGAATTCTTTTTTCTTTTTTAAAGTTCAGAATTAACCCCAAGCTCTATCTGCATCTTCTTCAGAATCTTCTTTGGTCTGTGACCTGGGCTTTGCCAATCACCCTAGGATGTGGGTGCACCCTGCTGGGCAGCGGGTCTATGTGTGTGGATTCTGTTAGCCCTAGACACGCCTCTGGCTCTGTGCCTCCCGCCTGGTCCTGCAGCCCTCTGCTGGTTCCTGGCTCAACTCTCTGTTCCACTACACTGAGCTGCCCTGCAGTTCCTGAAGGAACTCTTGGCCTCCCCTCTCCTTGCTGTTGTACCAACAGCTCCTTTTGCCTGGAACATGTTTTCTACTTGCTCTTGGCCTTAAGATGCAGGGAACTCGTCTTGTCTACGAACGAGAACGCTCTGCCTCTAGTCAGCCTTTACAGCACGGTGGTCTCTTTACTTCTCCATCCCCACCCCGGACCGAGGCCTCTTGAAGCACAGGTCTGTCTTTTCCCCATTCCCCCAGCACATGGTAGGGTGCCCAGCGCCTAGCAGAATGAGAGAACAGCAGGCCAAGTACCAGATGAGCAGAGTGCAGAAGCGCAGGCTCAGCTCACTTTATACAACTCGGGGGCCTCACAAGCCTCCAGCCTCAGCTGCCCACTGATTCTCACTCCTTCTGCAGAGGAGCTGCCTCTGAACTCCAGGCGATGCCCCGCTACAAGTTCCACCCCGTGCAAGACTGACCGTCACGCAAACACTTTAGAGACGGTGCGAGACTGACCATTGTGTAAACACTTCAGTGGAAGTTGCCAAGGTTTGATACCTGAGCTTGTCTGCGATGAAGATGACCCTCCTTTCCAGGAGCAGGGAGGCAAAAACACAGAGCAGGTGTCGGACGCTGAGAGAGGAAAAGAGAGACTCAAAGTCCACGTGTTCGAGCCGGGAGTCCAGCGGACGGCACAGTTCAATCACCTGCCGGGAACAGGGACGGCATGAGGGGGCCGCCTGGTCAGCTAGGCCTGTCATGCACCGGGCAGGCCTGGGGCCCTGTGGTCCTCAGCAGGGAGGCCCACTGCCAGGGGAGGAGGGAGAGAAAAACAGGAAAACCAAAGGGACTGGGGAAAGAAAGACGGCAGGAGATTGGGAAAGGAGGTGCGTTTGGTAGGGACTCGGTCTCACCAGTGCGTGTGAGGGTAGTTTGCGTGGAGGTGGGGAGACAGGACACGGAACCAGAGCCCCTCGGGCCATGATGGCTGGAGCCCGCCCCCTCCCACCCCATCGATGACACGTGTGAGCCCCCACAGGGAGTTTTGAGGGCCAGTCCCTTGGAGTCCCACAGCAGAACGTCTGATCTCACAAGGGACTCCCAGGCTCACAAAGAAGGACCAGCAGCTCCAAGCACTTCTTCCAAGGCTCCTCTCCTCTACAAGGCGATTCTTAATGCACTCAACCCCATTCCAACCCCGGCCCAGGGATGGCTCTTTCAGCTTGTATGCATAGCGTGCACATATCTCCTCACTCTGCACTTGCTGACATGTTCCCGAGTTCACCTCAGGCCACTACTCGTGTGCATGCTCTTCATGGTGAGCAGAACCTGGCTTCTGCTCTCAGCATGGCACCGGCCTGGCGCTGCGCGGACGGTGGGGCTCGCTAAGGTTAACATCCCCATGGCCAAGTTACCTGCATCCGTATGGGGTGGTTTAGGATTCTCCAGCAGCAGGGAGGCCACTGCTCTCTGTGCTGGGAAGTTGAGCGGTTCCAGAATATCACAGACATCCTCATCCTGCCCCTGTCCCCAGAGGTGACCTGCTTTTCCAAGGGCCTTTAGAACTGGAGACTCAAGGCTGAACAGGTCACATACAAGGAAGGGAAGATGAAAACAAGCTCTGGTATCAGATCTCACCCAGCCAAGGGAAGGGACATGTTTCAAAGTCTGGGATGCATGAAAAGTAGCACCTGAGCTTGTTTTCCCCCGAAAAGAATCTGCTTTGCATATTAAGTGGTAGCGGTGATATAGATCAAAACCCTAAAAAGGTTCAAATACGATTTATGAAGGTGGTGGGCTATGAAGAGAAGCTGAAGATGTTCACTGCCCTGGCACAGTTTTCTCATCCAGCAACCAACGGATGGATTGGACTTAGGCTGGAATTTATGACTCTCTCACAGACGGATGATCTGGGCCAGCTTGCGGAGCAAGAGGCCACCACTGAATGTGACAGCCCCCTGAAAGCCAGCCAGTGGGATTACCAGGACCTGATCACTGTCAGGGCTATGCCCCCTGGGACAGGAGAGGACTCTGACGGCGTACCTCAGTTCCTGATCCGGGCAAGAAGTTCTTAACCACAATGGTTTTGCCCAGGGCTGGAAAGGGGGCTTCCATAACGCTCCTCATGAGAGGCTGGACCAGGGCAGGAGAGATGCCTCGTCGTTTTTCCACCTCATCCAAGATCTGCAAGGGACAGAAAATTCAGGCTGCGAGGTGGAGCTCTCTTCCAGATGAAGGGGGCCTGCCACCGAGGCTGAGGAACCGTGGGGAAGCCAGGGTGTCCTCATCAGGCCAAACCTACAGTCTCTTTCACCTTGTGCGTTAAGATCCGGATTCACCCTCTCTGCAGCCACTCTTTTTCCATGTGGCTCTACCCCACTTAAAGGGTGAAGTATAGCTCCTGGCCCCCTTGACTTTGAAAACTGTCCTGTTTGTCAGTTTGCATTCCCCTGTGACATTGATTATGATATCTGTTCTCAATGGGAAGAACAGCGCTCCTCAAGGGCATAAAAATTGGTTGGGGGTTGGTGAAAAAACTTAGGTATTGTGAGGGTTTGTGCCCTTCTAAGGGCCCAAAGTACATAAATAGATATGTAACATATCCGTAGAACCGAATTTTCTCTGGGGGGAAGCCATCAGGACAACACAAACCAAAACCAATGAGATGCCACTTGACAGCCATTAGGACAACTGCAATAAAAAAAACAGGTAACAGGTGTTGGTGAGGAAGTGGAAAAATCAGAACCCTCATACACTGCAGGTGGAAATGTACACTAGTGAAGTTTTTCTTTTGAAAATAGTCTGGCGGCTTCTCAAGAAATTAAACATATATGACCCAGCAAATCCACTCCTAGGTATTTAACCAACGGAAATGAAAACATGTTCACACGAAAACATGAATGTTCAAAGCAGCCTTATTCATAGTAGCCAAAAAAGGAAATAATCTAAACATCCATTAACTTATGAATAATAAGCAAAATGTGTTACCTATATAATGGAATATTATTCAATATGATGGAATAAAATACTGATACATGCTACAACATGGATGAATTTTGAAAATGCTGCTAAGTGAAATAAGCCAGACACAAAAGGGACAAATATTATATGATTCCACTAACATGAGATCTTTGAGTCAAACTCATAAAAGAGGAAGAAAGTAGAGTAGAGTGGTGGTTGCCAGGGGCTGGGGGAGGAGAGGACAGAGGGTTAGTGTTTAATGGGCACTGAATTTTAGTCTGGGGAGATGAAAGAGTTCTGGAGATGGATGGTGGAGATGGTGGCACAACAAAGTGAATAAACATAATGCCAATCAACTGTACATTTAAAAATGACTAAATGGTAAGTTTAATGTTATGTATGTTTTAGCACAGTAAAAAGAAAACAATATGACAAAAAGTCAAAAATTTCATGGGGAGGAGAGGCAATTGAGGAAAAACCATATCTAAAAAGGCTGCTCACTAGAACGGTAACGAAAAGAAGTTGAGGACCACTGGGCAGGCAGGATGAGGCGGAAGTGACCATGTGCCAGTACTAAGCCCAGGGCTTGGGAAGCAAGCAGAAACTTGCCTTACGTGTTTCTGCTTGCCTCCCTGTGCATGCATGGGACAGCTTCCTGTCTCAGGGGGGTGACAGACCCGCATCCAGACTTGCAGCCTGAAGCACAGCCCAGCCAGCCTGGATCAGCCAACCCCTAGCCTACTGGAAGCACAAGAGTGAGTGAGCCACGGAGTCCAGCAGAGCAGAACCTCAGAGCCCTGCCCCTCTGTGGGAGTCAATGGTAGCTGCCTTAAGCCACTGTGGTTTGTTAATACAGCATCACTGCAACGATACTTATGCTTTCTTCAGAGATTCTGAAAGCTGTTCTTATCCATTATCCTTCTGTCTATACTGAAGGACAATTTGCCATAATGGTCCTTGCCACTCACCTAGAAATAGCCTAAGGTCTTGGAATTAGTTAGCCAATGCTCTGTCTATGGTTCTATGCTGAATATTTGCTGTGTGGTCTTCGGCAAGTCTTCAGACTATATTCTTAAAAAATTCACAGTCACAAAACTGTGAAAATGCAGGACTGTGCATCACACGAGTATGTTAGGATGTTCGCTTGCTCTGCATCTCCTGCCCATGACGTAGCAATGCAGCTTATGTGAACGTCAGAGCTGCTGCTGGAGGCTGGCCTACCTCGCAGGAGCCGTTTACGCCTAGATTCATAAGCGTTTTCACAACAATAGGGTCTCTGACCTACAGCCTCCTCTCAGTGTTGAAACAAACCCATGATGAAGACTGGCAAGAGCAGCAATGCAAATCTGAGCCAGAGCTTGTGAGTGCCTGACTGTAACGTACAGTGACTACCTCCTCACATGGCGCGAAGGCCATGACTCAGGCGACGCTGGTACCATTAATTACTTCAGACTTGTGTACAAGTACAAGCTCTACCACAGCCAGAGCTCACACTGCATCGGTCTAATTCAGGCTTCCTCTGAGCTCAGGATGGGGTGGGCAGGAGCGGGAATTTTGTTTCAGAATGCCGAGGGAGTGGGGTTTTCATCCACAGACAGCAGATGCAGGACTTCAATTCTCCAAAAGAAAACCTGGACTGAAATACACGCTTAAGGACTCAAAATACATGTATAGATTAAATATTTATGTCTCGTTAACAGAAGAAACAAATGTTGAGTTATACCTAATTTTTGAGATTGGCATCAGACAGCATAGTAATTATGCCAATCCAGAATACTGGGGTGGCTGAGCCAATTCACCATGGCAATTCCTACGTCCTGATATATTGCTTCATTTTCCAAAAAGAAGGACCAAGTTATACTAAGATTTTGATAGACGGCTTCCCTGATAGCTCAGTTGATAAAGAATCCACCTGCAATGCAGGAGACCCCAATTCGATTCCTGGGTCCACTGGAGAAGTGGATAGGCTTCCCAATCTATTATTCCTGGGCTTTCCTTATGGCTCAGCTGGTAAAGAACCTGCCTGCAATGTGGGAGACCTGGGTTTGATCCCTGGATTGGGAAGATACCCTGGAGAAGGGAAAGGCTGCCCACTCCAGTATTCTGGCCTGGAGAATTTCATGGACTGTATAGTCCATGGGGTCGCAAAGAGTCGGACACGACTGAGCGACTTTCACTTTCACTTTGACAGACTTAGTCTTACAATAACATCTCACACACACACAACAGATACACATAACACACATACACAACACACAATGTGGCAAAAGATGATGCTTCTGAGAGGGAAAGTAAGACACATGGAACATTCTGGGGAGAGCCTTTGCCCTCCATCTTCAACTGCAATTAATTTGTCCTTTTCCCCTCCCTCACTTTCTGGGCCACAACCTTCATCCATTCATTTCCTGTCCCAGTGGTTATCTCAGTGAGGCTCAGGGAAGGGAGGAGGAAGAACTGGCAAGGAAAACAGGTTGGGGAGTAAGAAGATAGAAAGTCCTGGGAGGTGGGGCGTCTCCTGAGTCCTCCTGGGCCCTGCAACTCCCAGGCGCTCCCTCCCTTCTCTGGGGCCCAAGTCCTCACCTTTGAAAAGAGGCTGAAGCAGCCCAGACGGCTCACGATGCAGTAGACTTCAGGGAGACGCTTTCCTTTGCCGCCAGGCTTTTGGGAGTGAAACACAAGGAGATTACGAGCATGACCAGTCTCAGCGGAGGAAAGACCCCAGGTGTTTTTAACATGCTGCCGACTGTTTCCACACACCAGGGTTTTTGAAAATCAATAAGGTAAGCAGTTACCAATACCCCGTCTTACAGGTGGAACCACTTCTGGCTGCATAGACATGTGTTAAAATTCTCCCAAAGGGACCAAATCAAGAGTTTTGTGCACACGGTAGGAGCTCAATGTGGCCCACAGAACCATAAAATGAGGAATCTTAACTTGTTTACTCATATCACTTAACTTGTTTACTCACATTACTCATATCACTGCGGTTTTTCTCAAATAACTTATTTATTCCTTATGATGATTATAACTCCAAATGAGAAATCTTTTCTACAAATCCTTTTTGGAAACTATTAATTTTCAAAACAAAAAAAGGAAAGCAATCTCAATACTTACACTCCAAAGTAATTATAGCAACAGAATTGATCATCCCACTTAACTTTTTCGACTATCACCCATACTTTTTTTATTCACTAATTCAACAAATATTTACTGAGCAGCTACTATGTGCCGCACATTATTCTTGGCTATATTAGCCTATGCATAATAACACTAAAATATGCTCTCAGTGGAAAATGATTTGCCGCTACTGAAGGTACTCCCAAACACGGGCCTCAAAAAGACAAGTTCTAAAATGTTTTGGCATACTCATCTCACTGAAGTAAGTTTCTGACTTTTAAAGGTTAATGTTCTGAAGGAGACACTTAAAGTATTTGTGTCATGAACCAAAAAGCCATCCTTCTTGGGCCCTTACCACTATTATGAAAGCTCTCTTTAAGCTCTCAGAGTCTGTTGAGCACACTTTATTAGAAAGGACACCTGCCTTAAGGGGGGATGGTCATTTATTTGGCAGGGAAAACAGTGGAGAAAGTATTTTCTTTCCAAGGGAGGCAGACAGTGTTTCCATCCACAGTGAGGCTCATGTGGACCCCCGAACACCCCTCCCCGTGTTTAACGGCCCTGATGAACTCGCTACACCTCTTGTCTGTGGCCTGTGGCGAATGAGGCCTGTGGCGAATGAGGTCCTAGGAAGCCAGTGGGGGCTCCACACAGAGCTCTCGCTGCCGGAGAGCAGGGGATACTGACCAGCAGTCTTCGGCAGTAACCAAACCTTCTGCTCCCATCTTCTCCAGTTAAGACAAACGAGAACGTTTCACTGCGGTTGGGAAAATGAAAGGAAGTGCGTTACTCTCCGACCACTATGAGACTAGGTATCAATTACAAGAAAAAGACTGTAGGAAACACAAACACATGGAGATAACACAACACGTTTCTAAATAACCAACAGGTTACTGAAGAAATCAAAAGGGAAGTCAAAAAATTTCTAGAAACAAATGACAATGAAAACACTACAACTCAACACCTATGGGACGCAGCAAAAGCAGTTCTAAGAGGGACGTTTATAGCAATACAATCCTATCCCAAGAAACAAGAAAAACAGAATAGACAACCTAACCTCACATCTAAAGCAACTGGAAAAAGAAGAGGAAGTGTGTTACAAAACAGAACAAAAGCACTGTGCTGAGCCACCAGGGGACATTCGGGAGGAGGCTGTCGGAAAGCGTGGCTCCCTGTCCCGCCCGTCCATCTCTGGGCTGTGGCTCCAGAGTCTCTGTCAGGGACACGGGGATCTCAAGTGTCGCTGTGTCCTGAGAGGAAGTGAGGACTTTTCTTTCCACACTCAGCCCTCATATAATCCTATCACCTGGGCCATCCCATCGAACAGACACAGTAGTCATTGGTCCTCTCCTGGGGTGAGCCTGGGAGTGACTCAAGACTGGTGGGTGTTGGGGGGGAAGCTGGGTAGCAGCAGGCAATGGTGGTGCCCTTCTTGGAGCTGCCCATGGGGCAGCTCTCCTGGGCACTGAGGCTGTGACTGTCCTTAAAGACTGCTGGGCCAACTTCGAGGTACTCAGTATCCCTCGAACACTTAGGATTTGTAGCCTCCTGAGTTTGGTCAGTTGTTGAGACCTCTGATAAAAAAAATACTTCCACCCAACAATATGGGTTAAAGCAGAAATGTAAACTTGATCACAATCTGAGTAACGGCTGGATGTGTTGCTGAAGAAGTATTTTCACAGCACTGGACAAGGTTTTCTTAGACTACGAATTACCTTATTGCCCATCACGTCAGCTTATGAAACACATTCCAAGATGGAGTGGGAGGTCTGGGAACCTGCACATTTGGCAAAATGAGTCTTGTCTTCAGTCATGCTTTACAAACACCCGTGGGGGAAATTTATACACTCGAATCTGTCAGGCTCACTTACCAGTAGGACTGACTGACTTACGGGGTCTGCCATGGACAACCTCTCTCTAGCTCTCACTTCAGTCTTGGCGGGGCCGGGGGAGGGCGGGGAGATGCCAGCACATACCTGGTAAACTGCTGGACCGGAGTCCAGTCCTTGGCGTCGGGGAAACAGAACTGGGGGATGGCCTTCAGCTGGTCCTCAGCTTCTCTCATGAACTTGAAGGACCTTTCTAACTGCAGGGAGGAGGGCGAGAGGATGTTGAAGAATAAGCCCCGGTGTGAGCAAGACAGACGCTCGACAGGCGCACAGCCCCCACGGCCCTGAAGTCATAACTGTTGCCTTAACCTCCACGCTGAGGAGGGCTTGCAGCTCAGGCTTAGGTTATTTTTTCCCTCAAGGCAGTTTCAACTATAGTCTTATGTGGGGAGCAAGGAGAAAAAAATAATGTGCTTTAGAGAAATGTTCTCTATGCCTAACATTCTGGAATATAAGCATTTTAATCAATAAGGAAGAGCTGTCATAGCAACGGCTTCCGAATCCGAGACTCATAAATCTGCAAGGCAGAGCCACAAATCTAGTCATCTGATGTCTGGACTTAGGCAAAGCTGGCCCTCTTTAATTTCAGCAGAGATGTTTTTCAGCCCTTCTTAGTGAATCCATCCAGGTAAATTACGTTATACGGTGAAATTTAATTCATTTCAGGAAGTCTCTGAATATCAGAATTAAAGGAAAACTAGACACGAGGCTGACATTATTAGAAGAAAATAAGCCCGGAGAAGTTAAGTGATTTGTCCATGATCACACAGCTAGAATGGAATCCAGGAAAGAATAAAAATGATCTTAATTTCTGTCTTCTTGCTCTCTGATTTAACTGACACATCACAGACTGGAAGAATACCATCTCACTTCAAAATGGAGCGAATGGATGAAGTCTGACTTTAGAGATCATATTTAAACCATGACTCTGCTTGCTCTGTGTCTGAATGGGTATCTGCTTCAAAAAGCACTCCATTCTGGGGAGTCTGCTGGGCAGCAATGTACCTGTAGTTAATCACACTGTACTGTACACCTGGAGATGCTGGGATGCTGAGTTTTATGCCACGTGTTTTCTTTTTGCCTCAACTGAAAAAAGGCACTCTAGGTATAAAGTTTGGGATACACACAAAAAAAGTTTATAATTAGCATAGTTTGCTTATAAATTGGTACTTCTAAAGTGCTGGGAGGAATTATTGGCTTTTTGTTGTGTTGTTGTTGATAGGTTTACACTTGTTACATTTTCCTTATAAACAGTTAAAGAAAAAATAAACCATGATAAAATTGCCTTCAGTCATCTAAAATATCAGCTACTTGAACTGAGTGGAGTGTGAATTTCTAAAATTAGGAAACTGTAACATCTAACTTAAAGTCTTAAGCATACAACGGTATATTATACTGTTGTCCGCAATTTCTTATTTTGTTTCTCATACCTTTCCATTAGCCTTCACCTTAAACCAGGGCTTCCCAGGTGGCCCTAGTGGTAAAGAACCCGCTTGCTAACGCAGGAGACTTTTTAAGAGACTCAGGTAAGACAACTGGGTAAGGAAGATCCCCTGGAGAAGGAAATGGCAACCCAATCCAGTATTCTTGCCTAGAAAATCCCATGGACAGAGGAGCTTGACACGCTACAGTCCATAGGGTTGCAAAGAATCGGACACGAATGAAGTGACTTAGCACAGCACCACCTTAAACCAGTCTTGCAGTTTCTGAGGTCTGCTGGCCAATGGTACTCCTTCACAGAGGATCTGCAAGCCTTCCCAAGGCCATGAAACATCAGAGAGAAGAGGTCTCTGAAGACAGCATCCAAAGGAATAGGACGTTGGGCTGATGGCTTTCAAGTTGAAAACCCACTTCTAGTATGATCCTTATTCGGCCAGATCAAATTTAACTAAAGCTACTACTAATATAATATTAATACTTGAGACAACTATCGATGAATGAAACACAGTCACCATAGGTAGACTTGGAGCCAGTCATTAATTGTTCTTCAGTCTTTCTTCTTCAGAATAAACAGTCACTCTTTCTTTACTGTACAATGGTTCTCTCTTTCAACCATGACTCAGAAGATTCCAACTGGTACTGGAACAGTCTTTGAGCTGACAATTTACTAGCTCAGACTGTTGCCAAAGCAATAGGCTTTGATTACCCTCGGACAGTCTTGCAATGAATACCAGCTGGGTGTCGTTGTTGGCGGGGCGGGGGGAGGGGATCATTAATCACCACAGAGTGATGGACCCCAAACAACAAATAACACCAAAGGAAGGAACAATGACATTTTTCCATAGTGGAAACAGCATTAATTAGAGAACTGAAGAGCAAGCCTTGTAGGAGAGGGAGTTCCAGTGCTTTCAATACGGCCCAGTCACCACGTGAACACACCTGCCCTCAGACCACATGCACGACACCCACAAATATATATATATACACATGTATGCATATACACACTGTCATCAACATACAAGTTATCAACTCATGTGCACATACGTGCTCGGACACACACAGGAGCACAGTTACAGGAGGAGACACACAGAGAGCTCTCTTACAAATACGATCAATCGCAGATGGCTGGGAAACAGCCTGATCTCTGTGAGGCGTCATGAAAGAGAACTGTGAGGTGTCAAGCATTTTAATGGAATATGGCAGGCAGGATTGCTAGTGCACAGATATGGATTTGAAACCTTGATCAATGTGTCTATAGGAGTGGGGGATGAAACTCAAGAAAAAAAGTTAAAAATGAGGAGAAAGAAGAAGAAAAAGGGGCTTCTGACAGAGGGAGCAGGTGAAGGCAAGGAGATATATATAGTAGCTTGGCATGCAAAAATGTCTACAAAGAATGATCACCAGAACATTAAAGATAAACACCTAAAGAAAAGCTGGCAGCAAGATGCATTTCCAACAGAAAGAGAGCTGCTAAATAGATCAGGGTATACCCACATAACGTGGTATTATGGAATTTCAAAAATGATGTTTTAGAATTTGTATGAAATATGTTTGTAAATAATGATAGGTTTACAAAACATGATACGGAAATTACACAATGTCCGACCTCAGTTTTGTAAGAAAATTCTACTCTGAGAAAAGACTGGAGAAAGACAATGAAATGCCAACAACAAGGACCTCTGCGGGAGTGGAGATGACTTTTTCTCTAAACATTTCTGTATTAGTCTCCCTTTCCACAGTGACTAGGCAACTTTCCACTCAAAAGTTTTAATGTGATGTCTAGGAGGCTGGAAAATCCCACAGACGGAGGAGCCTGGTGGGCTGCAGTCCATGGGGTCGCTAAGAGTTGGATACGACTGAGCAACTTCACTTTCACTTTTCACTTTCATGCATTGGAGAAGGAAATGGCAGCCCACTCCAGTGTTCTTGCCTGGAGAATCCCAGGGACGGGGGAGCTTGGTAGGCTGCCGTCTATGGGGTCGCACAGAGTCGGACATGACTGAGGTGCCTTAGCAGCAGCAGCAGCAGCAGCAGGAGGCTGGAGAGTCCATGTTGGAAACTCAGGCATTTAATAGTTAGGGTGGTTCATTAATTAATTCATGGGACACTGACTTTATTCCTGGAACACTAAGCATCACTGTATGTATAACACTGTGCTAGGCCCTGAGGGAAGTAAATAAAATAACAGGCCCGTCCCTCGTGCCTTGGTGCTTGCTCTGTGAGGTCCCCAACTAAACGTGGGCATACATAGCACTGAGGTTTTCAGGGATCACCCCTGGAGGAGATGGAGGAAGTGAGTCAGTGCCCGTGTGGAAGGCTGGTGCCTATGGCTTATCTCCCTTACACACATTTCCGTCCTAAACTCCAAGCTGAGGAAGCGACTGCTCTGCTGGTCTCCAGTGGGCAGGACGGAAGGAAGGGCGGCGGCGGAGGAGGAGAGGGACAGCCGGGCCCCAGGTCTTGGCAGGTGCCGGGGTTCTGCTTGGGTGGTGGCAGCGAAGGGAGGCTCCGAGGGGACCAGGACATGATGCCCTCCCCTCTTTCCGTCTCTGAGCACCACTGTGTGCACTGGACAGAGACTGGCACACTTTACCTCCTGAGTCTCTGGAGTCTCTCATGCCCTCCTGTCAGAGGGTAAGCTCCCCGAGGACAGGAAACACTTCTGCTCATCTTGGTAATCCCCTGGGGCCAAGCAGAAACCAGCTGGAATGTAATAGGGTCTCAGTAAATCCTCGCTGAGCTGCATTAGAAAGTGATGAAAGTTCTCTATCACTGATGCCAAAGCCTGTGGGTCATTTATCTATGATAGGCCATGCCACTTTAGGCTTTATTGAGCGCCGTTTCATTTTAGGAGCCATGATTAATAATATAGGATGGCTTCCCTGCTGGCTCAGACAGTAAAGAATCTGCCTGCAATGCAAGAGACCCAGGTTCAATCCCTGGGTTGGGAAGGTCCCTCAGAAAAGAGAGTGGCTATCCACTCCAGTATTCTTGCCTGGAGAATCCCATGGACAGAGGAGCCTGGCGGGCTACAGTTCATGGGGTCGCAAAGAGTTGGACACAACTGAGTGACTTTCACGTTAATATATGGTAAAGCCAAATCCACACAGGACTGACCCATGTGAGAACAGAACAGGATTCTTGCACGCGCACACAAAAACAGAGGCACACAGGGCACACGGGCGTGTGCAGCATGGACACAAACGTGACACTCCTTGTGCAGCGGATGGGGAAGAGGCTTCTAGGGTGGGCTGGGGAGAGATGTGGCCGGATAAGGAGATGGGGAGAGTGGATAGAATGGTACTGTCAGCATAGTGACCACAGGAAGCAAGTCTGTCCCTGCTTGAGTCATGCATTGAAGGCAGGAAGACAAGGGGACAACAGAGGATGAGATGGCTGGACGGCATCACCGACTCAATGGACATGAGTTTGAGTGAACTCTGGGAGTTGGCGATGGACAGGGAGGCCTGGTGTGCTGCAGTCCAAGGGCTCGAAAAGAGTTGGACACAACTGAGCAACTGAACTGAACTGAACTGAGTCATGCATCTCACACCCCTCGAATCTCCCAAATTCTCCAGCAGCGTTTTTTTTTTTTTTTAATCAATATACTTTAATTAGGACCCATTTTTGAAATTTTGGACACTGAATGTTCCTTGGGCTCCTGCACCTCCCTGAACCATGGGTCCCAGTAAGATCTTCCCAAGAATGCTGCAGTTCATGGCAGGCCGCGGAGCCTGGCCCATCCTGTACCTTCAGTGGGAACTGCTGGGTGAGTTCCGGCACGTAAGCAGCCCCAGCTTGCTTCTTGTGCAGGGACACGACCACGAAGTACTCAAAAAGTTGCCTCTCCTGGTACTCGACCAGCTCCCGGTCCAGGGACGTGTATCTCGGAGCCTGCTTCAGCCGTGACTTCACGTTGACCAGGCGCTGGCTGTGGGCTGGAGAGGGAGCAGAGAGACAGAGAGCGGAGGACCGCCTGAAAATGACTCACTCCCAATGTCGAACTGCACAGAGCTGTGACACGTTATGGAATTCCCAGCTCAAAGTACTTTTTCTAATCCTACAAAAGCGTCTCCACATTTAACAAATTAGTACAAAGCTCTTTACTGGGGATTCTTGCCAAAGTTCTAGGAGTAGCAACCCGCCGCCAGGCTAATTGGGTGCAGAGGCCTGGAATGTGGGGCCTCCATTCCACCATGGATTTGCTGCTTGGGCTTGGGGCAGCGGCTTGAGTGACCCTTGGGTTCCTGTGTCAGATGGGGTGGGCACTCCTCCCTTCAGTCACTTCCTTTACCTTTCCTCTTGAGGGCTGCGACAAAATCCAGACCCCAGAGCTTTTGGAGCTGGGAGCTTTGTAAACATCCCGTGCGGCTCAAGTGGCAGAGGCCTGCTTGGTCTAGAACGCCCATCTGCCTTCTCTCCTGCGACCGCTCTGTGCGCTGCAGTCGGCCTCACTCCCGAGGTGGGTCAGGGAGCCAGGTGGGTGTCAGAGGCTGAAGAGGCAGGGCCACTGAGCCGACGGGTGGGTTGCCATCACCTCGCTGAGCAGCCCTGGACTACAGCGTTCCCTGGCTTGCCCCTGGGGTTCTGAAAAGTTGTGCAAACCTCACTGAGACCTAGACTAAGATCACCAGGTTTAGGTCCACAGGGACCAGTAATTTCAGTGACTTCATCTAACAGATGAGGAAGTAGAGGTCCTGGATCTCGATCATTTCCTCCAGATCACAGAGCCCTTTTACAGGAGTAGGGCAAGGGCCCCAGGTCTCTGGAGTCGCAGGCCAGCACGCTGTACCTTTCACAGGTGTGAAGAACACCCATAACACATGGGTGCCCGCTGCGGTAGCTACCCTGAGTCTCTAGAGTGTAGCCAGAGGCTCAGGAGCCAGACAGGCCCACCCGGGCCGGGTTCAGACATCCACGCCTTGCCCAGCAAGCTCCTGCAAGGACGCTGTGTGCCCTCACACTCAGCAGGAAGCGCCACCTTCGCACCTTCCCCGTCACCAACACGCACCCTGCACAACAACGGCTCTTCTCACCTTTCAGCTTCTCCTCGGTGTCACTGTCAGACTCGCTGTTCTCATCTGTCACTAGACAAAAAAAAAAAAAAAAAAAGCAAACATGGGTCTTTCTAATGCAGGAAACTTTTTCATGTGGTAGCACAAATCCGAGAGTTCCAGTTCAGAGGGGCTGTTTTCATTTTTTTTTTTCTGTTTAAAGGTCATGAACAAACTATGTCTTTGTCCAACTGCATGTGTTTCCAGATTAACTTGGCTGTACTTCAGATGGTACCTCTAGCAAATCCAGTCAAAGATATTGGTCCCTTCCGTGCAAATTAAACAAAGAAGGTGGCTCCCCTGCTGAGGTCAGAGCATGCAGCCCTGGGCTGACATGATGGATGGACAAGGAGAGGGGAAGGGAGATTCTGTGTTCAGATTCTTGGGGGAGGAGGAACAGTGACGGGGCCCCTACCTTTTCCTGAGTTGCTCTCTGTGGACTGGGACAGCCTCTTCACGCGTTTCTTTCCTCTCCGGGCTTCATAGATGGCATTGATTCGCAATACCAGCTGCCACACATGGGGAGAAGGGAAGCCTGTGTGAGCAGTCTCCTCCCTGAGAGGGGCTGGGATGCCCTCGCTGCCCATTCTCTTTGAGGACCCTGGCGGGCCAGGGCTGGGGGCAGGAGGTGGGGGAGACACGTCCTACTGGCCCGCTGGCGTCTTTTAGTCATTCTTCTCAGCCAGATAGAAGCCTGACCCGTCAGGAGCACAGCCAGCCTCTCTGGTGGGGGGGTGGTGTTGTCTGAATCTAATGCATCCCGCAGAGACACAGAGGGAGCCATTTCACTGGTGTGTGCCCCTTCTGACAGTGCCATCTCAGTGTGGTTTGGGAAGGAGCCTCTGCCCCCAAAACAAAACAAGGAAAGGAAGAGACAGGAGAAAAAGCTGTTCCCAGGCAGGCCCCCTTTCATGGGAACCATGCCAAAGTGCGTCTGAGCAGCAAGCAGGAAGGGAGCAGGGTTGTCGTGGCTCCTGAGTCCAAGCTCGGGTCAGCAGGGAGCCAGGCTGGCCCCCAGCACACTGCCCTTCTTGCAGACTGGCGGAGGCCTCTCAGGACCACCCTGGTGCTCAGGAGCTGAGCTGCTCAGCAGATGCCTTCCTAAGCGGCACAACCTCCAGGCTGACTACAGCAGAGCTGGGTGATGGAGGCCCCTGCGTCACTTCCTGTCCGGCTTTACAGTATCACCTGTAACTTCCAAGAGCAGAAGCTTTTGGGTTTTACCTGGTTGGGAAAAAGGGAGGTCTACCCATGCACAATCGAGGCGAGCCAACTACTGATGTTTTTAAAGGCGAGCTGGCTGTAAGCTACCTTCGAAAGCTTGGAATTCTTTTGTACGTTGGGAAGAACGGGAGGGATGTGCCATGGTAAACTGGGTGATGGGACCAGGTGGGCACAGTTGCCAATGCCCATCTCTAGCCTCCACTCTTCTGATCTATTCCCTAAAGGAGCTCGCTGGCTCCTCTACAAGCATGGGCCTGGCAGGACGTGGGGGGCTTATCCTCAAGGTCTCCTCGTGGTGGGTCTGGGGTCCACACCCCCAGCTCTGCAGAGCGCTCCTGACACGGCCCTGGCTGCATCTCCAGACACCTGTGCCCTCTGGCTCCCACCTGAACGAGGCCTCTGCCTTCACCCCCAAACCCCTGCCATGTGGTGGCTCTTTCTGTTTGCTCTCACTAGCCCACCATCTCCCTGAGAGCACACCCCCCTGAAGCGGCCGTCTCTTCCTTTCTAGCATGATCTGACTGGTAGGATACAACACTAACCCCATTTCTCTGGCTGTCACATAACTGAACTTTAACAGGAGATGATTTTTTTTTTGAGTGTTCTGTTCTGAAAAAAAAAAAAAATAGTGTTTTGTACTAGAAGTACTGGCCTCTTTAGAAGCCATTTTTAAGTTGGAAAATATATTTTTAACTATAAGCTCATTTGGAAGATGGTGTGTTTCAGAGAGTCATGTGGTACTTAATTCTGCTATGGTGGCTGCCAAAGAAACAGGGCTCCACACAAACCTGCCATGTGCGCTGAGCGGGGAGCTCAGCTTTTCATTAGAAAGGACAGCATTGTGATTCATGAATCCTGAGGACATCACACTGCTGAGTAAACAGCTGCTCGGTTTCAGCTGCTGCGTTAATGAAGGTACAGGGTTGCTAGGAGAAAACAGGGAAGGAGTGTCTCTTTTTCTCCCCTCCTCCACCGGGACCTTCATTCCTCTTACGGCCAAGGTGGGAGAAACCAAGGGGAGCATCCACGCTTCCAGAAGGGACTCTGTGTTACACGGTTCAGCAGAGGCAGCTGAAGGAGTGCCAACCAACCCACTGTCTCATCAGTTGTGAGTAGACCGTGAAGTCCTTCTTGCTAGATCAAAACACAACAGCCAGGGTTTTGGACAGCAAATGCTTTAAGGGTCAAAATCTGGAAGTCATGAATGTGCCTGAAAAAGAAACTTGGACTTCAAGAAAAGGATTCAGAGCATCTAGAAAGAAGCTTCATACTCAAGAGTAGGGGTAAGTCTAGGTTAAGATTAAGTAGCAAGTGACAAAACTGAGAATTCATGAAACTTAGAATAAACTATAATTAGTCATTTGTTTTCTTTTTAGACATTCCTTGGGACTTCCCTGGCGGTCCAGTGGTTAAGATTCTATGCTTCCAATGCAAAGGGTGTGGGTTCGATCCCTTGCTGGGGAACTAAGATCCCACGTGCCTTGTGGTGCAGCCAAAAAATTAAAAAAAAAAAAAAAGCATTCCTTTGAAGAACTGTGTACTTCACCTTTATGATTAAAGTTTTAATAGGATTTTGCCGTTGTTGTGAAAGTGACAGCTGAAACACGGTGATTTTTCTCTGGATTTGACTGTATCTGTCAAAGCTGATTGTTTTCCAGATTTGACTGTATCTGTCAAAGCCTATCGGAATAAGCGCCTGGGCACTATTTAAGTAGGTGGCAACTCACTTTAATTTCAGGTAATATACTAAGAGGTAACAAACTGCTGCTTGTAAATTAAACACATAGAAAGTGGCAGAAATAATTCTACTTTTCTTTCTACCTCTCTACTTTCATATAATATATGCATACATATTTTCCTCTCCTTAATCAAAAAATCTTTTCTAAATAATAAAATAATATGAAGGTGGTAGAAGACACAGGTTAAGTTCTTATTAAGAGATCCCACAGTCAAACTTAAGAGTTGTATCAAAGCTCTTTTAACCTAAAGCTGATTCATTTGATTGTTCCTGTTTAATTTGCTAAAGTAATGGTGAGGCTGTATAGATGTTACTGGCCATTTGTGCAATTATTCCACAATAGCAGGGTTTTGACATTACAGAGATGTGTGAGCCTTGCTAGAACGAGAAGAGGCGCAGTAAGGGTGATTCAAGACCCCACACTTCGGGGTCCCCACGAGCAGCCACAATGACAGCACAGGGCGGGGACTCGAAGACAGTCAAAAGGAGACAGAAAGCGACTCTGCCAGGGGTGAAGGAGACTGGGACCCACATGCTAGTGGGAACCCATCCAGCAGTCACCGATGATCAGTGTGCAATGTGCGCTGCACCCTGGGTGGGGCAAGGCAGAGCCAGGAGACGGGAGGGGAGAGAGCCCTGAGTCCTGCCCCGGGCCCTCGCTGCCCTCTCCCAACCGCCAGGCTGCAGGTGTTAGGTCACCTGACTCTGACTGCCCTTAGCCTTCAGGATGCACTCTTGATTATCAAGGTGACTTAATTTCACTTGAAAAAGAATGAAAGGGATGGAGGCGGTATTATGGCTCAAAATACTGATGAACCAAACTGAGTCAGGAGGGAGCAGCTGGTGAAAATGTCCTTTGACTTTTAGGTCAATGGGTCACTTTGAAAAATCGGATGAAACCTATAGACAACCCACCTCCCTTCCTTGTATCCCCTCAAACTCATCCATGTAGCTTTACATGATTTAATGCATTTCATGATCCCCTGAAGTCCATCTGCAGACTCTGAAATGAAGAATTCCTTCTCTAAAAGTTCCTGTAGTGGGGGCTTCACTGGTGGTCCAGTGGTTGGGACTCTGCCTTGCAATGCAGGGGAAGCTGGTTCGATCCCCCCGGTCTGGGAAGATCCCGAAGGCTTTGGAGCAACTAAGCTTGTGCACCATAACTACTGAGCACAAGAGCTGCAACCACTGCAGCCCGTGTGCCTGGAGTCCATGCTCCGCAATGGGGGAGGTCACCGCAATGAGAAGCCAGCATACCGCAGTGAAGAGCGGCCCCCATTCACCACTAGAGAAAGCCCATGTGCAGCAACAAAGACCCACCACCGCCAGAAAACAAAAATTTTTAAAATATATTTTAAAAAAGCTCCTGTAAGAAGTTGGTACCGAAGTGTCCAGCATAGAATGACAGGCATTGCAGGGGCTGCACTGAGCAAAAGGAAATATAACACCAGTGTAAGAAAGAGCAGCCACAGTTCATGCACACCCAAGCCACTGGGCCTGTTTTGCCTTCAGAGCTGAAAAGAGCCAGAAAAGATATACATATATATTTTAATATATGTATGTTTTAGAGAGGAGAACCTTGTTCACATAAGCCCTCCATTGTTTAATTTTTTTTTTTGGCCGCGCCACAGGGCACGTGGGATCTTAGTTCTCCAACCAGGGATTAAACCTGCGCCCCGTGCAGGGGGAGCAGAGAGCCTTAACCACTGGACCATCAGGGAAGTCCCAGTAAAGATGCATTTCTGACAAGAGCTCCCTCAGAGCACAGGCTCCATGTGGTGCCCCTCTGCAGTGGGAGGTGATGGAGTCTGAGTCAGAGTACCACGGATGGGGCTCTGCTTTTTCAGGCCATGAAGGAGGGAGATGTGGCCTTTTTGAGGCTGGGCAATGGAAACACAGTTTGGGATCATGAGAGTCGTTAAGCAGGGAAAGGCATGGCTAAGAGGAAGGCTGTGTGTGTGCATGCTCAGCCATGTCCGCCTCTTCGAGATTCCCATGATTGTAGCCTGACGGGCTCCTCTGTCCATGGAATTTTCCAGGCAAGAATACTAGAGTGGGTAGCCATTTCCTTCTCCAGGGGGATCTTCCTCACCCAGGGATTGAACTATGTGTGTCCTTCTGTGTCTCCTGCATTGCAGGCAGGCTCTTTACCATTAGCGCCACCTGGTAAGCCCTACAGGACCCCAATTACTGTGACCAAGGCCCAGCTAGCTCAGCTGCTGGCTTCCTCATGTCTACCTGGCCTGTGGTGAAGCAGGTGGGAGGGCCCAGTGATTTGATCTCTGCCCAGACTCCTCTGTGGCCTTCCTTTGCAGGGAAGTGTGTATGTGGGGTGCACTCCTGAACACGAAGCTTGTTGCAAGCCTTACCTTGGGTATCTTTCTCTTCTTCCTGCCGTTCTGTAGGTCCCCGAGGTTAAAGAAAGTGTCATCAGGGCTGCTGGGGGTGGAGGGAGGGCTGATTTTGGAAGGGGACCCAGTTCCATCCCGACTCAACTTCCTTGTGTCCAGCAGTTTGAAGTTCCTCCTTTCTGAATTTTGCCGAAAAAAGGCAGGTTTGGACAAGGACTGCTGTGAGGGGAGAGGAAGAAAGAAGAGCAAATAAATACAAAGAGACCCCTGAGAGATAAGCGGTGCTGCCAGTGACGGAGACCAAGAAGGTCAAGAGGAGAAGCTCGTCTAAGTCCCCAAGGGTACACTGAGGTCGTCTGTGCTGTTAAGGGCCTAAACACTTATCATCCAATTATGGAAAATGAGGATGATAAAGGATGCAAGTCTAATCCACTCTCTCTTTTTAGACAAGTGGAAACTCACCTGGCTCTATGCCATACCTTTCCAAATGAGGCTTTCTGACACCATGTACTAGAAGTTACAAGACTTATGTTTAGCTTTATCCCTGTCACTGGCAAGGGAAATTCCTTCTAATACAAGGAATTTCACTTCTCTGAGCCTCAATATCTGATTTTTAAAAATGAGCTGTTCCAAGGTCAAAAGGCCAACAAAAAAACAATGAAAAAATCTGCGATTTATAGAACTCATTTTTTTCTAATACATGCTACAAGTTAATGAGAAGACTAACAATTCAAAAGAAAAACAGGCAAAAGATAAGGACTGGAGGTTTACAGAAAAGGAAATATAATAATTTTCAGATACATATAAAAGATTCTTAGCTTCACTCATCAGGAAAAAAAAATGAAAATGCCATTGAAGAAATATTTTTTCTTCTTGAAATCTTTATTGGAGTACAGTTGATTTATACCGTTGTGTTAAGTTTCTGCTGTACAGCAAAGTGAATCCTTATTAATTAGTTATCTATTTTACATATAGTAATGTGTATGTATCAATTTCAGTCTCCTAATTTATCCCTTCCCCCCTGATCCCCCTTAGGGAAGAGGGGGTGGCGAGGAAGCTACGTGCCTTGAGCCTCGAAGATGGAGCTGACCTGGACTCAGCCAGGGTTCATTCACCCTTCCTGTCTGAATGTGGCTGGTGGCTTAACCCCTTCCAGTCCTCGCATGTCCCTGTCTTACTGCCCCAGGAGGCCAACAGCAGGGAACTCAGAGGGTCCTTGATATAAAATATCCCACCTCGTCTTTACCTATCTCAACCTCACTCCTCCGCTCGCTTGCAGAGGACTCCCCCAGGGAGCACTGGGATGCCACTCACACACACATACAGTTGTTCTCCTGTGTCCACAGGTACACACATTCACGTAACACTCAGACTACACACCCATAGGAATACAGAGGCAGGCACGCGTGTTCTGACCACCGGGGACATTACACTAATGTACCACCGTGGCATACCTTGCAGGCGATACAAATCAGTTTTTAAAAGAAATTAATGGCATGGGGAAATATTAATGATAAATGTAACAGAGCAGCAAAAAAGTATATACGAAAGAACTGTATATATGATATCACCCCAAATCTTTTTTTTATGTACACACACATGCACACACACACACACACTGTGACACGGTCTGGAAAGAAGTAAACCAAAGTGTCAACAGTGGTCTTCTCTGGGTGTTGGGATTACATGCAATTGTTAAAAGGCTTTTAAAACACACACACATACACACACATATATACATAATAACCATCTGTTTTAGAAAAAAAAATACAGGTGAGTATAAAGAAAAAATACAAATTCCCAATTACAGATGATTTTTTAATTTACACTTCTTGGTATTTAAAACGAATTTTACAATGAGAATGTTCTGCTTTTAGAAAACGAGGTAATTTTTTAAAAGGAAATATATTGAAAGCCTAATTCTATAGCTTAAGCAAACATACATAAATAATAGTTATGCTCCAGGCACTAGTCTAAGTGGTATACAAGAATTAATTTGATTAACCTTCACAAGACCCCTCAGTTGTTCAGTAGCTCAGTCATGTCTGACTCTTTGTGACCCCATGGAGTGCAGCACGCCAGGCTTCCCTGTCCTTCACCATCTCAGAGGAGTGTATTATCATTCCCGACTTTTACCAGTGACATACGGATATACAGTGATAAGATCATTTGCCCACAGTCACACAACTAGCAAGCGGTCTACGTGAGTTTGAACAGAGGCAGTCAAGCTCTAAGACCTGCACATTTGACCAAACACTGCCCCTACATAGGCACACGAGGTGACAGATGGTTTGTTGGTGGAAGATGATGTGGGTGAGCTACCCAGGTCAACCAGTGATTTTTTCCCCCTTAAGTGTCAATACACAAGAAAGAACATTAGGTTTCCTTTATTACAAAAACTAGTTTCTATCATATTCGCTGTGCTGTTCTACGTGTGGGAATAACAAGAAAAGAAAACAGCCCCTTCTCAGGAGCTTGCCTTGCGTGTTTGTAAGCATCGGCATCGGCCAACAGCTGCATGTCTCTAGTGTCTGAGGAAAACCTGTCCAGTCACTCCTCACCTTTCTACTAGAAAGAGGCACAATCTAGTTAAATAACCAACCCCTCCAAGATGTCTTAGGACCCTTCTGTGGCTGGCAGAGGAGGTTGTCATGGAAAGATTGCTTCAGTAAGTTCTAAGTCCCAGATGCAGCCCAGATGTGGCAGACACTCCATGAATACTGGCGCGCTAATGGAGGTGGGAGAGGTCTGCGGCTGTGCCTGAGGACGGGGACACAAACCAGACACCCAGATGTGGGAAAGCAGAGGACTGCGCATGATGCAAGGTCTTCCTGATGACTCGCAAAGGCCGCAACGGCCTGCAAATATGAGTGGCAATCAGATGTGCACTGGGCAACTAGGTTATCTTTCTGCAGGATAGCGCCTCTGGACTTCAAGTTCTCATTGACAGGGTTACCTACTGTGTTTCACTGCTTTAAAAAAATTAATTATTAAAATTATTAAAATTTAATTATTTTATTTTTGGTTGCACTGGGTCTGGGTTGCTGCATGCAGGCTTTCTCTAGTTGTGGCTCAGTAGTTGCAACTCTCTGGGTCTAGAGTGCAGGCTCAGTAGCTGTGGTGCACAGGCTTAGTTTATCCCTGGTACGTAGATTCTTTCCAGACCAGGGATTGAATTTGTGTCCCCTGCACTGTCAGGCAGATTCCAATCTATTGTACCACCAGGGAAGTCCTCTGTTGCACTACTTTAGGGACAGAGGACCAAGGTTTTCTCTAGCTTGGCAGGAAGGGGAAGAAAAGAGCTGCTAAGGGACTTCCCTGGTGGTCCAGTGGATAAGACTTCACCCTCCCAGTGCAGGGGGCCTGGGTTCGATCCCTGATTGGGGAATTCAACCCTGCATGCATACTGCAACAAGCCCGCATTGCTGCAACAAACATCCTGAGAGCTGCAACTAAGATGTAGCACAGCCAAAATAAATAAACATTTGGGGGAAAAAAAGAGAAAAGGGCTACTAAGACTTTATTTTCTGATCCTAGGGAGGATCACCCAGTTCTGCAGGCAGATTTGCTTTGGGTAGATGTTTTCCATTGTTCTGGAGTAGAACTGAGTAAGATACGAACAGGTCAGACTGGGTGTGACAGCCTTCTTTTTCCTTTTTAAAAGATTTTTATTGGAGTATAGTGGATTTACACTGTTGTATTAGTTTCTGCTGTGCAGCAAGATGATTCAGTTATACATATCCACATATCCACTCTTGTTTAGACTCTTTCCCCATCTAGGTCATTGCAGACTATTAAGCAGAGTTCCCTGCGCTATACATAGGTCCTTACTAGTTAACCGTTTTATACACAGTAGTGTGTATATGTCAAACTCAACCTCCCAATCTATCCCCCACCTTTCCCCACTGGTAACCACAGGTTCATTTTTTACATCTATGACTCTATCTCTGTTTTATAAATAAGTTCATTTGTACCTTTTTTTTGGATTTCAGTTATAAGCAATATTATATGACATTCGTCTTTCTCTGTCTGATTCACTTCACTCAGCACGACCATCTCTAGGTCCATCTATGTTTACTGCAAATGGTATCATTTTGTCCTTTTTATGACTGAGTAACATTCCATTGTACACATGTACTACATCTTCCTTTTCTATTCCTCTGTTGATGGACTTCATGACCTAGCTATTGTAAATAGTGCTACAATGACCACTGGGGCATGTCTCTTTTCAAATTATGGTTTTCTCTGGATATATTCCCAGGAGTGGGAGTGCTGAATCATATGGTAGCTCTATTTTTAGCTTTCTACAGAAACTTCATACTGTTTTCCATAGTGGTTGTATCAATCTACATTCCTATCAACAGTGTAAGAGGGTTCACTTTTCTCCACACCCTCTCCAGCACTTATTGTTTATAAGTGCTTTCTTTCTCCAAAGAAGAAAGACAGATAGCCAAGAGGCACGTGAAAAGATGTTCAACATCCCTAATCATTAGAGAAACGGAAACCAAAACCACAATGAGGCCTCATACCGGTCTGACCTCACACCGGTCAGAACGGCCATCATCAAAAAGTCTACAGACAGCCTTCTTCTAAGCCAGACTCATTCACTGAGGGAAATGAAGGAGTCCCTAAATGCTGAGCACATCCAAATTCCAGTGAAAACACAAACAACACATTTCAAAGGCAAGTAGAAACTATTTGTCAATTATTGGCTGTCATGGATTATTCATGATCACGCTCTTTTCCATAGGAGGAGAAGACAGCAGTTCAGTTTTGGCAAGTACTGCAGCAATTGATTTGGGCCAGTAAGATCCAGCCTTCGTGAAAGGTTCGACCTTCCACTCTCTTGAGGAAGATTCCCTTTGTGACTATCAGGCCTTATGTGTATACCCCCAGCCCGCCAGCCAATGCTGACCTCAAGCAGAGCCTAGAGAGGAAGTGGGCTTCTTTTCTTAGGCTGGAAACAGATCCTTTTGATGGGATTTAAACTGATACTTGTAGCCTGGATTCGGTCTCCATTTAATTTCTTCAACAACTAAACCACTGTATAACAACTGCTTACGGGAAACACAAAGAAACCAAATACATACTTTCTGACCTCAAGGAGCCTATAGTCTAGCTGAGGAGATATTTTTAAGACATATTACATGACTCAGTAGATGGTTAGATAGCATCACTGACTCAATGGACATGAATTTGAGCAAACCCCAGGAGATAGTGAAGGACAGGGAAGCCTGGCGCGCTGTCGTCTATGGGGTGGCAAAGAGCTCGACACAACTTGGTGACTAAATAGCAACATGACTTAAGTCAGACTTCAAACCATCAAAATAAGAGATATCATAAGACGGAATATACAAATTAGTGTAAAATGAATGCTTAGCCCATTGAGTGTTACAGGAGAGCAGAGGGGAGCAAGTCCCAGGGACTAAGATGGCCTGGAGGTTTTCTGAAGGAGGCATGATTGAGCTGGGCCTTACTGGACTGGGAGAGGTCCAGGCAAGAGCCAAGGGCAGAGGCAGAAATGACCTAGCGCAGGGCTGGGCAGAGCACAGCATGTGGACCGCATCTGGGCCACCACTTGTTTCTGTACAGGCCACGAGCCAAGAACAGTTTCACTTTTAAATGACTAAATATATATATATTTTTTTAATGACTAAATATACATATTAATATATATATTAAGTGACATGTGAAAATTATATAAAATCAAATTTCAGTGTCTATAAATAAAGTTGTATTGAAACACAGCCTCACTGACTGTTTACATATAGCCTGTGGCTGCTCCACACCACAATGGCAGCGCTGAGCAGTCAAAACAGAGACCATATATTCATTCCCTGGCTCTTCAGAGAAAACATCTGCTGCTCCTGGGGCTATGACATCA
Organism: Capra hircus; assembly: GCF_001704415.2. Lineage (NCBI taxonomy): Eukaryota > Metazoa > Chordata > Mammalia > Artiodactyla > Bovidae > Capra > Capra hircus. Next base: position 16,490,438 of record NC_030811.1, on the reverse strand, counting down.
GAGGCAGTTAGTAGGCTTCGGCCGGAGAGAAGATTTTATATGTAGGAACTGTGGGAAATGGGTGCCCAGGGATCCATTATGAAGAATGTGTAATGTTATGTTAAAGAATATGAATTCATACTAATGTGTTCTCTGTTTCTTTAATTTTGTCATTTCAAAAGTATATAAATGAAATCATGTAGTATATAAACCTATGAGAGTGGCTTTGTTCACTTGCCATAATTCTCTGGAGATTTATCCAGGTTGGTATACATCAATAGCTTATTCCTTTTTAATGCTGAATAATATTCTATCATATAAATGTGCTGTACTATATATAACCATTCACCCACTGAAGGACACTGGAGTTGTTTCCAGTTTGGATCATTACGAATAAAACTACATGTGTTAAAAAAGAAGAATATGAATTCAGTTCCTAGGCAATGTGTTGAAATTATCATGTATGAGAATACAGTAATATTATCTGTATGTACATACTACAAAACTGCAAAAGGTTCAAAAAGATATCCTGAGAAAATGTCAGTGTTCTTTCCTGACCTCTAGATACCCAGACAACTCTGCAGAGGTGCCTGCTAACTCATTCTTAGCAACCGTTACAGAGACATTCTTGCGCATTCACAAACATATATGAGTTTATGTCAGGACATTCTTCTTCACAGCTGTGTAATGTGGATGTACTATCTCATTTACAGCTGGGGAGAATTCTGAGCCGGACGCTACAACGCTACCTTAGGAAGCCTTGCTGAGCAGAGGGTTCCAGGAGAACCAGACGCAGGAAGCAGAGGCAGGCCGCTGACGAGCAAATCCAGGAGCCTGTAGTGAGGATGCCTGGCATTCCCGTGTAACCCAGAACCCCAGCCGGCTCAAGGCCACGGTGCTGGGGACCCCCTCCCTGCACCGTTTCTCTGGGGGCTCATACCTTGGCAGGTGTGTCAGGGATGGAAGAGGTGGGAGAACCTGGAAAGTTCAAGACACACTTCTTCCCGAGGCAGCGACCATGTAACTCAACGTCCTCATAAGGGTTTTCCTTCATGGGCGGATCTGCAGTCAAAGGCAATGAACAGATCAGAAACTGGGAACACCAAGGAAGCTCTCCTTATCAGATCTCTAGCCAACACCTTGGTCTCTCCTTGTGGGGATGCGTGTTGTCTTGTTATGCATTCAGCCTTCCTCTTGGTAACGGATCTCGGTTTTCACTGGGGTAAGTCTCTGTCTCCCCATTCTCAGATGTGTGAGCTTCACTCCCGGTCTCAGAGCTTAAGCCAATCTGGCCTCAGGGACCACTCCTGGAAGGGCTCATATTCCAGGCCTAAGCCCACTGTTGCATGGCATTCCTGGACTCTGAAGGTGAACAGGGACCTAACCCAGTCTAGTGAGAGTGAACCTCGGGGTGTTTGCTGGGACTTGCAAGACAGGCTTTCCTTTTTTGCTGCAGGCAGGGACCCTGGGGAACTGATGGCAGCCATCATGGAGATTGTGGGGCACCTGCTGAGAAGGGAGCTAACCTGAAAGATAAGAAGGAAGAGAAGCCAGTTCTGGTCTCGTGACACAACCAACTCCCTTTGTTGTTTCAGCTGGGTTTTCTGCTCCTTGTAACTGAAAGCTACCCTGCCAGGCACACACTAAGAGGAGTCCAGATCTCATATCCATTTTGGACCTGGGACATCTACTGCATTGGCAGGAACCTGTCTCTGGCTGCTTGGACGCAGTAATTCAAATAGCTCGGCTTAGTATCCCGCTTCTTCAAGCCTCACGTTTCCTCCCACCTAGGAGTTTATTCCAGTGCTGATGACTGTCTGCATGCAGGAACGCGTGTGTCTGCCCGATCTGCCCCTTGCATAGGCACACAGATGGGTTTTTCCCTCTCACCAGCTCGTTTCTTCCCTGCCACCCCAACATATGCAGACATAGTCTGAGTGTACATCTCACTGAAACTGTGATCCTCCCTGAAGATTTTAACTCACCAAATCTAAATGCACACAAGCCCTGTGAATCTGAGTCCTGTTTTTGAATCAGAGAATTCTTGGGAGCAAGGCCAAAGTTACTTTTCAAATACATTTCAGTCTGAAGTTTGATGGCGTTACTGCCACATTCCTACAGTTTTGGAAAGAGTACGGTAGTCTTCAGTTTTCCTTCATTCAGTAATCACTACAATTCACCAAGAGTCTGTCACAAGCCAGATATTTTACCTACCATCTTCTCCAGTCCTCTAACAACCCTGTTGAGTATCTATCATCCTCCTTAGCACAGAGATGAGAGAAACGAAGTTCAGAGACGCTAAGTGGCCGGCCTAATGTCACACAGCTAACAAGTAGCAGAGTCAAGATTCAGGCATAGATATTGAGGCTCCAGATCCCGTGTGTTTTCCACTGTTGCCACGCTGCCTCCCTGGCCATTCATCGCCAGCACTTCCTCTCATTTTCTCTCACGTATTTCACCCTGGGTCACTCGTCCACCCGCCTACCGGGCTCTCTCATTTGAGTACATGTTTGTCTTCCAGCGTGTGTGTGTTTCAAGCAGCCAGCCCCACCTCCCTCCCCCTCCTTCTCACAGGCAGACTCACGCAGACATTTCGGCCTCTTACCTAGAATGTCTTCATAGACGTTCTCCTCCGATAAAGTGCGTGTGAGCCCCAGCTTAGTCTGTGCGTACCAGTCTACCCTGCTGTTCTCAGAGGAAGACTGCAGTAAGTCTTCAAACTCATAGGACTTCCTGGGTTGTACAAGGTGGGAAGAAAAAAAACCCAAGAACTTAAATCAGATTAGGCTGGTTCAGAGAATATATGCCATAAAAGTTTTTTTTTTTCCTTGTAAAAATTTCGAATGCCAAAATCAACTCTGTTTCTTGTAAGACAGTGTGAAAATCTTCAAATGTGAGATGTGGCTTTTACTTGTGAGAATGTTTATGTTATTATGCCAACTAAAGATTGTAGAGTATACATTTAAGTACAAACTCCACTTTGTAAGTAAACATATGTAAGGAGGAGATAAAAAAGAAAGGAAGTGAAACATAGAGCTGCTATCTCAGGACTGAGGGATGGCCTCTCTTCATTTTGCTTTTCTGGATTTTCAAATGTTCTACAGAACACACATTAATAACCAGAAAGGAGCAGTGAGGGTCAGTTCAGAGCAGAGGAGAAGCCTGGGTCCCACCCCCTCTTTCTTTCACCTAAGTGGTTATAATCAGACACCCAAAGGTCAAACACCCAAAGGTCAGCTGAGGCACCCCACCGAACTCTGAGATCTGTATAAACATGGCTGGCTCTCTGTCTGGGGCCTGGCTTATGACCACCCTTCCCTCATCCTACATCCACTAGGATTGAATAAATCTAGACACAGATCCTGAACCCTTCATTCACAAGTTTTTCCTTCTTGGATAAACTACCTGAGCTGAAACTTAGTGTCCTGATTTGTAGATTGTAATTAGGACAGTAGATAGGACTGTCCAAAAAATAGAAAAGAGAATATTTATAAAATCCTTGGCACCTAATAAGCATGCAACAAATGTTAGTTATCATGGGAGGGGGGATAAATTGGGAGATTGGGATTGACATATCCACACTACTATATACAAACAAGGTAACTAATTAAGAACATACTGTTCAGGAAACTCTACTCAGTGCTGTGTAATGATCCATATGGGAGTGGAGTCTAGAAGAAAGTGGATATATTTATATGCATGGCTGATTCACTTTGCTATACAGCAGAAACTAATACAACATTGTAAATCAACTATAGTCCAACAAAAAAATTAAGACCTAAAATGTTACCTATTATTATACCTGCAGTAGGAATTAGCAACCCACTCCAGTATTCTTGCCTGGAAAGCTCCAGTGTCAGAAGAGCCTGGCGGGCTGCAGTCCTCGGAGTTGCAAAGAGTTGAACCCAACTGAGTGACTGAGCATACCAGCTATTTTTATTATTGCTGCGGTGCTACTAATTATTTATGTAGCCAGTGCTGTATTTACTGAGGGAGGCACTGCGCTCAGGGTTTGATAATGAAGGACTAAAACAGTCAGAGTCCTTGCCTCAAAGAGCTTACATTCTAAGGAGGAACACAGATGTTCAACCAGCTCACACACAAGTTCAATAACAGAAAAGTACAGGTTGGGAGGATATGGAGGAAGGTGCCGTTCAGGCTGGGGGATGCATTAGGGGAGGTCTCAATGAGAAAGTCACTCATTGAGGCTGAGATTTGAAGAATAAAAAGAACTTAGTCAGGGAAAGAGTGTCTCCAAAAGAGGGATGGGCGTGTGAGAAAGTCCTGAGGTTTCAGAGACCTTGGTGCATTTCAGGGAATGGCAGACAGACAGACAGTCAGCTCGCTGGACTGCAGGAACAGGGTGGAGAGTGCCGTGCAACAGAAGGGCAGAAGCAGGCAGAGGCTATCTGCCTGCTTGCCAAGCTTTGGGGATTTCTTGCATTTAAAATGTTTCCTTTTCCACTAGCTTCTTTCTCTTTCTTTAAACACGCATTTGACGCTCAGTCGCTCTGTTGTGTCTGACTCTTTGCAATCCCGTGGACTGCAGCCTGCCAGGCTCTTCTGTCATTGGAACTTTCCAGGCAAGAATACTGGAGTGGGTTGCCATTTCCTTTTCCAGGGGATCTTCCCGACCCAGGGATTGAACCCGAGTCTGTGGATTCTTTACCACTGTGCCACCTGGGAAGCCCAAACATGCATGGGGTTCCTCTATCTTAAAAAGCCTTCCTTTGAAGCAATGGCCCTTGCAGTTCTGCTATTTCTCACCTTCCTTCCTTGCCAATACTTTTAACTGGGAGGAGAGGAGAAGCAGGGGTTATTCTCTTAGTTTACCATGGTTCACTGGTTTTTCTTTCCTTTACTCTCTCAACCTGTCCGTATGCATCCTTTTTCTGAAATCCCTCCTAAAGGTCACGAGTGAGTTTCTGGTAAAACCTAACCACTCTGCTCCTTTCATTGCATGACACCACTTGGTCTCTACAGTGAAAGGCAGCAGCGCTCAAAGTGCGACCCATGGGGCAGGGCTGGGGTGCCAGCTCTTACCAGTCCTTGCTAAGCTAAGTACAGAGATTGACAGTAAGTGTTTACAAACTTTTCAAGCAATCTGAAGAATGGACTTACAAAACAAACAAACAAACTGAGGTTTGTATACTGATGAGATTTTTTTCTTTTCATACCTCTTATAATCCTTTCTTACTATATTTTACAAAAGTGTTGTTCGCATTGTTCAGCAAAGGATGGGGCACACCTCTGGAGGACCTGAGGAGGCGGATGCAAGGCGGCCCTAACTCCACACACCCTGTCAGACCACTCTTCCTGGCCTGCACTGGCAGCTCTCTGCCTCTTCCTCTTTCTGGGTGTAAGAGTTTCCCAAGGCTTCTCCTCTTTAGGATCTATACTATTGATTGATTGATTGGTTGGCTGTGCAGCTTGCAAGATCTGAGCTCCCTGACCAGGGATTGAACTCAGGCCCCAGCAGTGAAAGTGCACTCCTAACCACTGGAAATCTGCACATCTGAATTCATCGCCCCTTATCTCCACCCCACCCTCATTCCTTAATACTTGAACTCGGCACTTAGGAACACAAAGACAGGCTTCTAGGCTGAATTTCTATGGCCTTAAGTCAGGCCGGGAGGCTCAAACTGTCATCTGGGGTTCTGGGGCTTAGGAACAGAAGGTCATGCCCCAAAGGAGGGGATACTGACCCACGAGCCCCTTCTTTTTCCCCTTGAGGTAGGTGTCCAACGAGGAGAGGAAGGACTGAGCTTCAGAGCTCTGCTAGAAGGGGCTGGGGGAGGGGAAGCAGGTCTGAGCTGTTTCTCTAAGATGGGAATGGGCTGTGCTGTGAACCCACCCTGAACACATCCTAGTCCGGGTGCTGCTAGCCCAGGCTGGCAGTAGCCAGCAGGTGGACTGGGGCTGGAGGTGTGGCCCAGAGCACGGTCAAGTAACTGGCTAAGAGGGGCCAGAACTCCTGGGTTTCCTCTGCTGGGCCAACCAAATTTTACATCAGCTAGAGTCCTCAGCACGTATACTACGTGGTAGGGAAAAGGCACGCTATTCAGAATCATTCATTCAATACTTACTGAGAGCTGACCGAGTGCCTATCTTGGATCAGCACATTCAAACTTTACAACAACCCTGTGACGGATTACTGTTATTACACACGTTATGCACGAAAAACAGGTCCAGAGACCTAAGGTAAACTGTTCCCAGTTACAGCAGGAGAACCCGGGAAATCTGGTTGGAGTAAGGCAAGGCAGGAGGAGAGCTGCAGTCACAGGCCCCAAATTAAAACAGGTGGAGTTTCCAAAGGTTTTTGTGTGGAATCTGAACTAATTTTAAAAATGTATTTGTTTATTTATTGGCCTCACGACTTGTGGGATCACAGTTCCCCAACCAGGGACTAAACCTGGGCCCTAGGCAGGGAGAACTCGGAATCCTAACCATTAATTTCCAAATTAATTCCTATATAAAATGATATTATGCATTACTGAGCCCTGCCCAGGTAAGCCCTCTATCTCCCTCTATTTTCCATAATGCAACTAAACTATATGATGAAGAGATGCTATGAGCCCTCACAGGGCACATGGGGTGGGGCACTTCCCTGGGAGCTGAGCAGTTTCTGCCACAGTGGCAGGAAGCTCTACTCCCAGCAGCAGAGGAACGGGGTGGTGGTCACTGCCACAGGTAAAGCCTTGACTGCCTGGGATTCCAGCATGACCCTGCCTAAGCTAGGTCTTTTCTTTGATTGCAGAAAGGGGCTGCAGCTGGGCCTTGCTTTGCCCTATAGAGAGCTCTATCATTGTCTGCTGTTAAACACCTCGCATCTCATTTGAGGTATCGATGAAGCAATATTTGTATAGGTCAAATCTTAAAATAATAAAATTATTATAAAATATTTGTGAAATAGGGGGCTTCCCAGGTGACACAGCGGTCAAGAATCCACCTGCCAATGCAGGAGACACAAGAGATGCTGGTTTGATTCCTCGGTTGGGAAGATTCCCTGGAGGAGGCCATGGCAACCCACTCCAGTATTCTTGCCTGGAGAACCCCATGGACAGAAGAGCCTGGCGGGCTACAGTCCATGGAGTTGCAAAGAATTGGACATGAATGAATGACTGAGCATGTACGCATTTATGAAATAATATCTGAGTAGTTTAAATGTTTTAATAATAAATGCCCTAACAATAAAGATGTCTGTATGCTAAAGGCTCTCCAAGTCCCAGTGGACGGCTCCCTTACTTCAAGCATATGTGACAAGAATCTGGATCATCTGTTGGGGTTTGTTAGGATGGGATTAGCCTGTAATCCAAGTAGCTGCTGTCAGACACTCTGGGATTTCAAGCTATAATTTGAATGTTATTTATGATCTTTCCATATATTCAAGAAAAAGATGATAATACAAGGTATCAGCTGTATTTTGCATTTGATTACCAACACATAAAAGGTAACACCAGTCTAAATAGTATTGAAAAGCCCACTTTGAAAATGTTACAAACTTCCCATTAAAAAAAAAAGCTGACTAGAGGACAATTAATCACAGTGCAAAACTCTTATGCAAAAGAATTCATCACAGGATTTCTTAAAAAGAAGTTCCATTTCTGTATTAAAATGTTGCTTTTCAGGTGGCTAATTCTTATACAGGAAGCCTGAAAGACAAACTTCAAAGCAACATGAAACTACTGTCCATACATGATCAAGAAGAAACCAGAAATCTTCACATGCCCAGCTTCCAGAGGCAGTGGGAAAAGAAAATTCCAATCTTATTGTCCTGTGTTGGTGACATATTTTCACCAACATCATAGCTTTATTAGGTGGCTGGTTCCTCCTCAGCACTATTTCTGTCATCTGCGGAAATGCCCCTTGGGACTGCAGCCCTGTTGTCCTGAGGCTCATTGATTAAACTAATCATCCTGTCACTTAGCTGAGTCTTTTCTATGAAAATATTTTTTAACTCAGCAAAAGGTTTTAATACCTTGATTTACATATTAACTTTAAAGGGAGATTTTGAAAGGCTAATGGTGACCACACCTAGATTGGCTTCTTTCTCATTTACACACTTCCATGTTTGTTCCACATCCAGCTGCACGTTTCATAAGAAAGAAAAGAAAGAAAGTGAAGTCGCTCAGTCGTGTCCGACTTTTTGTGATGCCCACCGGGTTCCTCCATCCATGGAATTTTCCAGGCAAGAGTACTGGAGTGGGTTGCCATTTCCTTCTCCAGGGGATCTTTCCGACCCAGGGATCAAACCCAGGTCTCCCGCATTTCTGGCAGATGCTTTACCGTCTGAGCCAACAGGGAATGTTTCACAAGTACCTCCCTAAAGAGTGGAATTGAACTCACAGCTGGTGATGCAAAGGTAAGAAGTCCCTGGGACTTCCCTGGTGGCCCAATGGTTAGGACTCCACACTTCCACTGTGGGGGACACAGGTCCGATACCTGGTTGGGCAACTAAGATCCTACGTGAAATGTTGTGTGGCCAAACCAAACTAACAAACCCCAAATCCCTGCAATTTCAAGTAGCATTTTGGACGTCATGTGATTTTTTCATATTTTTGTAAATGAAATACTAACGTGAGAGCTCATCCCATGTCTCCATTTATATGACGAGTGGGTACTTCCCTGACAGTTCAGTGGTTAAGAATCTGCCTGCCAAGGCAGGGAACATGCTCCCTGGTTCAGCAAGATTCCGCCTGCCTCAGGACAGCTAAGCCCATGCTCTAGGGCCCAGGAGCCACAGCTACTGAGCCTGTGCTTCGGGGCCAGTGCTCTGCCACAGGAGAAACCACTGCAGTGGGGAGCCCACGTACCGCAACCAGCAGAAAGCCCACACAGCAGTGAGAACCCAGGGCAGCCAAAGCAAAACAAACAGGCAGATGGCGCAGGGGAAGCTCAACATGGACTGCAAAGGCGGTCACCATCCATCCAAGCGCTTATGCCTTAAACCTGGAAGTCCTGCGCAGGTTCTTCTCCACTACTGCCCACGTGGAGCCAACTAACCAGAGTTCTACCTACACAGTGTCCCTGGGATCCACTGGCTTCTTTCAGTCCCCTCTGCAGTTACACTGCAGGGTGACCCCCCTTCTTGCCCCAGGGTCTTTGCTTGTTTGTTCACTCAAAATGCATTCCTAATCCCGCAGCCCACCCCTGTGCCTGGGGACCTGAGGCCGTTGTACCCAAGCCGGCCCTGTTTCCATGATAGGCTAGTTGCCCCTGCTGAACATTCCCATAGCACCATCGGCTTCCTCACAGCGCCGAGGGTGGTGAATAACAAACTAGGTGTGTAGCTCCATCACTAGCTTGTAAGTTTCATAAGGGTGGGGTCTCAGCCTACCGTGTTCCTTGCTATAACCTAACACTGCACAGAAAGAAGAAAGAAAGAAAGTGAAGTCGCTCAGTCGTATCTGACTCTTTGCGACCCCATGGACTGGGGCCTGCCAGGCTCCTCCGTCCATGGAATTTTCCAGGCAAGAGTACTGCAGTGGATTGCCATTTCCTTCTCCAAGGGATCTTCCCGACTCAGGGATCAAAGCTGGGTCTCCTGCATTGCAAGCAGATGCTTTACCATCTGAACCACCAGGGAAGCCCCAGTGCTACATAGGTATATAGCAAATATTCGTTGGCTCAATAAGTGAGTCAATATTTTAAAAGTTGGTTTTAATGGCTACCTTTACTGCTTACAATTCATCCCTATTTGAGGGTAAAAAAATTTTTATCTGTATTCTGAGAGCTGATTTTTTGAACACATTTTGCCCCCAGAATTATTTTTGGTTGTATTTAAATCTGCTTGGATGGCCTGAGACGCAGCACCTACCTAAAACATGAGCTTGAAACCAGGAATGCCGTGCTCTGAACCCCTCACCCCCCGCCCCCAGCTGCCACAGACCCTGCTTCCCTCCATGCCAGTGGGCATCCCCGGTGGCTTAGATGGTAAAGCGTCTGCCTGCAATGTGGGAGACCTGGGTTCAATACTTGGGTCTGGAAGATCCCCTGGAGAAGGAAATGGCAACCCACTGCAGTACTCTAGCCTGGAAAATTCCATGGATGGAGGAGCCTGGCAGGCCCCAGTCCATGGGGTCGCAAAGAGTCGGACACGACTGAGCGACTTCACTTTTCCTCCATGCCCAGTGACCAGGTACAGCTCTTTTTCTTGGGGAGGGCATTCATACCACTGCTACTGACCAGGGTTCCTGGCCTCCTTCACCAACAAAAATTGATCAGGGACCAGACAAGCAATTCGGGCAACACTTTGTTCAGGCAACTCTGCAGCAGCCAGAGCAAGAACAAACAGCAGGTCCCCTTGCTTGCTCACTGGGGGAGGTGAGCCGGTTCCTTATACGATGTGAGGGGAGGGCTGTGTCTAGGGGTTGGGCCAGAGGGGTGACTTGGGTGTTTTGCCCATCCCTTAGGTGATATTGTGTGCCGAAGACATGCACAGTCCCCTGCTTTTGCTCCCCGTTCTTCAGAAGTGGTAGTTGCATTTTTTGGTCTCTTTGGACCTTTTGTTTAGAATTTGCCCCAACAGTACAGTATTTTGTTGTTGAGGAGCAAGCATTGCAGCTCTGGGTTGAGCTGTGCAAGCGTTGCAGCAGGCATTGTAGCAAAGGGTCCCAGGTGCCAGCCTGTCACCCGGTGATCTGAGTAGGGGGCTAAGCAAGAGTACCTGATTTCAGCTCTAAGCTCTCACTCTGTTACTGGGTAGCTCCTCCGTCCCGCGCTATGACTACACATGTTGGGTTTCCGCTTATCTCTGTCCTGGATCCAAAATAGAAATGTAAGAAGAAAAACTATCCATGGAGAAGGAAATGGCAACCCACTCTAGTATTCTTGCCTGGGATATACTATGGGCGGAGGAGCCTCACGGGCTGCAGTTCGTGGAGTCACAAAGGGTCAGGCACAACTGAGCACACACACACACACGCAACCCTACTGTGGCTACAGGAGAAACAATCTGCCTTTGATACGCAACCAGTAAAACTGTTCACCTAAAAAAAATTGGAAGCAATCATTGGTGTCACAAACAGCTAAAGTCTGGAGAAGATTTAATAGCGTTGTAAGAACAAGACTTGGATATTTATTGGTAGTTGATCTAAAATGAATGAGCTGAATGACACTGTCAAAGTTAGTCTGGGCACCACTCCTTCTGTCTCCTTATTACCTCTTCAAAGGATTTTCAAACCAATAAATAAAATATTAAGCTAATTTTACTCCTCTTTTACTCCACCAGGCCCTTATTAGGTATTGAATTGTTCAGTACAAATTCATATTGCTTTAAGGATATTGACCAAAAAAAATGATATTCAGATACAGACATCCTCGATGGGTACACCATATTAGAAGATTTTCCTAATACTTTTAGGATGGGGAGGATTTTGGAAAATAAAAAGTTTATGAACAAAGATGATCTATTTTGACCTTCTTTATCAAATTCAAAGCTAATATATGACCTACTAAGGATAATGAAGCCTAGAAGGAAGCACTGTAAAAGAGAGTACGAACTGAATTACCCTGCACATTTTGATGCATGTTCAGTACATCCCCCTAAAAAAGGAAGGGGGAAAATACAGCTAGCTCAGTTTATGATGGTCCTCAAAATTACCTAGAAAAGCTCTTCAGAGATCCTTTCTCTGAAAGAGGTGGTTATTAATTTCAAAGTAACATTGAAGTTGGGTCAAACAGAAAAATGTAACTATTTCATAGGAGAATGTTTTCCTAGAATGTTGTCAGTCATCATGGAATGCCTAAACTCTTCACAAAGAAGCAAGAACTGTCTTGCAGACTGTGGAGCATGCAGGACTGTAGCTTTCTTCCTGAAGTGAAAAGGTTGATTCATTGCCCTCACTTTGACACTTAACAAATGCTGGAGTTTCAAAGAGAACTACTTTTCATTTTAGCTTTGTTATCAATTTTATATATAACTTTGCTCAAATTACAGACCTTCTACGTCTCTTGCTTTTTATATAAATGCAAAAGTCTACCTTTGAAAGATTAACACAAATTGTACGCTATTTTCTGCAAAAATATGTTAAAAGTATTTTAAGCTTACAGAATAAAAAATATGACACCTTTAAAAAGATATAGCTAAAGAGATGGACTAGTCAGATGAGAAACACTAAATGATATATTTTCAATATTTGCTTGATTGGAAATCTGTAGCTTGATGTAATAAAACTATCTTGAATCATAAAAAAAAAGAAAAACTATCCTTAGCCACTGTTGTGTCTAATATCCATCATTTCCATCTTCTCAATTACTGTTCTAATGAAGAATAATGACCACTCTCTCTACTCTCATCTTTTTGTCTTCCAATGCAACTGCTATTGAAATTTTTAAATGAATTTGCAAAGTCAAGCTTCTCAGATGCTTTCAGAGTAACTTTTGCTCTAGATCTCAAATGAATCAAACAATTTGCCCCTTTGAAGATTTTAAAATATTGTTTTTAGGCATGGGAGGTTGCCTCATGACAGACTCATAATGACAGGGACAAGCTACAGCGTGGCTGGTACATGAGAACCTAAATGCGTGATAGCTGAGGGTGGCTGCCCAGCTGGACTGCCGAGGGGGTCCCCATCAGTCCTAGAGAAGATGGAAATTACAGAATCGATAACAGTACCACATGATTTTGCAGCCATTTAATGACCGAGGTTTCATGTCCTCAAAAAGTTCTCAAAGTCTTACACTAAAGCCCCAAGGAAAGGCTGAATCTATGTGATGCCAAGATAATTGGTTGAAAAGTTGAAATTTTGGTCGTCATGGCTATTCGGTTTCAAAAAGATCCAAAAACTCTGCCATGTGATCAAATTAAACTAAAATAAAAAACTCTGAATTCAAAATAAAACATTTTGGGGATACAGACACATGTGAATACGGGATGCTGCTTACACTTAAAAAATAATAACTTTTCTTGTTAAACGTCAGCCTCAAGGCATTCCTGCCAAAGTTATTAAACGTATGCCATAAAACATACATAACCAAGTTAATGCTGCTGTAGGAACCTTATCTTTGGAATTTCCTGACATGTGAGGGTTTCTCGTGTTCCATTTTAGGACTGAAGGCGTAAGTCCTTGCATTTAATTTCCTGGGGCTTTGGAGAAATGAAGAAAGAAGAGAGAAGGGGAAGGAGGGAAAGGAGAGAAAAGAGGGGAAAAAAAGAGAAGGAAAAATAGGAAGAGAGAAAGAGAAGAAAAAGAAAAAGACATTTTCTTAAACCCAGAATCGGAATCCATTGGTTTGGCTCTTGCTGAGGTGGACTAATCGGCATATGAAAATAAGCTGGATACATTCTCGGCAGTGCACAGCCTGGCCGTGTAATTCTAAACCCTCATAACCTCAAAATCCTTAATCATTTCTTTCTTCAACTTGGCTTGGCTTTCCTGCCTCAGAGAGGACAGTAAGTCTGCCAAATTCAGAGTTAAGCCTTTTCTTTTTTTTTTTTTTAAGCGACAGGACCACAATAAAGAGCATATTTTGTTTTTTAAGAGTAGAAAGCGAACATCTTGCCCTCATCACCTCCATTGTACAATTTCAAACAAAACGAGAACTCCAAAGCCAAAAGTTCTTTAAACACAGCTGATGCAACCATATCCAAATTGGCCAAAAAAAATTTCATCTTTGGACTGAAACAAAGTAACTTTAGCTGGTTTTAGAGAAAATGCTAGAGGACTGAAAAGAGCAGATGGTAGCTAAGAGAGAAAAGATAATGGGAATAACTGTTCACCAGATTGATCTGTCTACCCACAGATGACACAGTTCAAAGACTCCAATTTCCCAGAACGAACCTGCCCCTGGGAAAGAGGCCCTCTTTGGAGGAATGGCCCAGAAAGGGCACAGAAGGGCTTCTCTGGAGAAGCACGGGGGACAGAGGCGGAAAAGTCACGAGAGCACCCAGGGCTCTCAGGTTGGTGCTGGTGTGGGATGGAGTCAGACTTTCTCAGCACATAAAGAAGGAAGCCTATGAATTCTTTTATCCTTCTCCTCCTGGATGCTCAGTCATGTCCGACTTTTTGTGACCCCATGGACTGTAGCCTACCAGGCTCCCCTGTCCATGGGATTCTCCAGGCAAGAATACTGGAGTGGGCTGCCATGCCCTCCTCCAGGGGGTCTTCCTGACCCAGGCATCAAGTCCAGGTCTCTTATGTCTCCTGCACTGGCAGACGGATTCTTTACCACTGAGCCACCTGGGAAGCCCTCAAATTCTTTTATAGACATCACAAGACACTAATGCCAAAGCTGGTAAAGTTAGTACAATAAAATCCAAGTATAGACCAGTCCCATTTACAGAATACTTATACAAAAATCTTAAAAAAAGAATATTAGCATTAATAGGTCAAAGAAGAAGAACCATATGATCATATAGTTTCTGAAAAGTAATTTGACAAAACCCAATCCTAATTCTTAAAACTCTTAGTTAAAAAAAAAAAAAGGATTACCAGTGGACACTACCTTGATAGAATGAAAACGTAAATCCAGCAGGAGTGCTTGAAGGCAGAACACCAGAAGAATTACCCTTAAAGCCAGGGCGCGGCAAGGCTGCCCAGCGCTATCAGCACCGTTATTTCACACTGTTAGGAAAGTACTAGTGCAATTGAGTATGAGAGAGAATTTGGAGATATGAATCAAAAAGAAGAAAACTTAAAATGATAATTCTTTGTAAACAATATTATTATATACATGGAAAGTCCACGAGAAACAACTGATAATTAGAAACAGTAAGAAATTTCTTTAAAGGCTCTTTTAAATGAAAGTGAAGTCGCTCAGTCGTGTCCAGCTCATTGCGACCCCACGGACTGTAGCCTACCAGGCTCCTCTGTCCTTGGGATTTTCCAAGCAATAGTACTGGAGTGGATTGCCATTTCCTTCTCCAGGGGATCTTCCCGACCCAGGGATCGAATCCGGGTCTCCTGCATTGTAGACAGACGCTTTACCATCTGAGCCACCAGGGAAGTCCTGAGTAATATATACAAATAGTTTTCTTAAATACAAAGATCATATACTGAGAAAAAAAAAAGATTCCATTAACAATGGCAACAAAAAGATAAAATACCATATACTCAGCAAATGGATGGAATCCCAATTAAAAGCTGACATATTACTATGTGTGAAATTTCACAGTGATATATAGAATACTTAGAAAAATACATCCAAGAATATTTGACATTTTTGAATAAGGAGAATAATCAGGAAATAAGAGCTTTATAATTATTAAAAAGGAGACCAAATGATCACTTGTGTGTATATTACGTGACAGAATATGTAGAATGTCCAAAAGAATCCACTGATTAATTATTAGCAACAATAAGAAATTTTTGTTAAGCTCCACTAGGTAGTAAAACAGATTATGAGGTTAAAATATTTACAACTGTTTGGTCCTAGAAAAGAAATACATACCCTGATTAATTAAACAGAATACAGCCAGAAAAAAATAACAGCTAATATTTATTAATCATTCACTATATGCCAGACTTGGTTTTAACTTATGTTTACTCGTCCAATCTTCACAACAAAGCTATGAAGTAGTTACTATAATTATCTCCATTTTACAGATAAGTAAAATGAGGCTCAGACAAATTCAGTAGCTTGTCCAAAGTCATATAGCTAGGATGTAGCGGAGTTAGTAAGTTCTCTGGCTCTAGAGTCTTCTCTAATGCTATATTCTGCTCATCACAGCATTATTTGTAAACTGGAGACAACCAAAGTGTAAATCAGCAGGGAAATGGTTAACTAAAATACGGTTTAGCCACATGATGTAAATTAAGACGGCAGTTAAAAAAGGAAGGTGAAAAGAAAAAAGTGGCAACATGGAAATATCTCAATGATATCTTCAGTAGAACATGGCTGGTATACAGCATGATTTCATTTTTGAAAGGATATAATACATATGTGTGTATTTCTAGAAATTCTAGAATAGCCAACCTTTTCTCCCCCTAGAAGAGAACATAAGAAATTACACTTTTGGCACCCGAAGAATCCTTCCTGAAAGACCATGTTGAGTAGGAAACTGATATGATTGAATCTGTGTTTCCAAAAGCCTCCTCTGGCTGCTGGGAAGGAAAATACGGGGGTGAGGGGCAGGCAGATACAACGTGACTAGGGTGGCAGCAGTGGAGGAGGTGCGGTCAGGCTGAAGAAAACGCTTTACCACTAGAACCAAAGCACTTGCTGATGAACCTGATTGGCGCTGTGCGGAAAGAGGAGAAATCATAAATGACTCCTCGGGTTTGGGGCAGAAGCAAAATGAAGGGTGATACCATTCAATCAGAGAGCATCTGTCTGGGGAGCAGATCATTTTAGTAGTGGCCCGGATTGAGAATTTAGGCTTAGACATATTAAGTCCAAGCTATTAGATAACCAAATGGGGACCCAAGCAGGAGATGACTCTACAAACCAAAAGCTAGCAGAGGGTCAGGGCCGGAGACATACGTTTGGGAATCATAAGCATGTAGCTGACATTTAAAACCATGACAGTGGGGGAGACCAGTTTAAGGGACTGCATGTAGATGGAGGAGGGGACCTGATCCTGGGATGGGGTGCAGATGGGTTGAGGGGGGATATTACTCAACAGGCAGAAGGAGAGGAGGAGCAGCCAGTGAAGTGTGACTATCAGGAAAGCAGGTGGTCTAGAAGCCTACAGTGAACATAGGATTTCAAGGGGGTGTGAGTCAAGCTGGTCCACAAAGGCTGCTGCTAAGTCGCTTCAGTCGTGTCCGACTCTGTGCGACCCCATAGACGGCAGCCCACCAGGCTCCACTGTCCTTGGGATTCTCCAGGCAAGAACACTGGAGTGGGTTGCCATTTCCTTCTCCAATGCATGAAAGTGAAAAGTGAAAGGGAAGTCTCTCAGTTGTGTCCAACTCTTAGTGACCCCGTGGACTGCAGCCTACCAGGCTCCTCTGTTCATGGGATTTTCCAGGCAAGAGTATTGAAGTGGGCTGCCATTGCCTTCTCCGTCCGCAGAGGCTAAGTGAGGTCAATCAAGAAAAGCACAGAGAACTGACAAATTGGATTTAGCAAAGACGGAGGTCGTAGGTGGACTTGGCCAACAGAAGTTCTAGGGTTAGTAGCAAAAGCCCTACTGCAGGGAGTCAGGCTAAACCCAGGCGGGAAGCAGTGGTGACAGCAGGGACAGACAGCTATTTGGAGGAGTTTTTCCTCAGTAAAGGGTTTCCAGATTAGGAGGTATCAAACCAATTAGCACATTACAGAAACAGACTAGAGATCAGGTTTCAGAACGGAAAAAAACTGTCTCTAAAGCACAGATTTTACCTTTAAGCATTCACAGGTTTTATTATCTAAAATAAATATTTTAATATTCCCAAATATTTACCATGTGAGCATCTACACATATAAATGAGAAAACTGAGGCCTCGAGATGTTAAGTAACTTGTTCCAAGTTAGACAGACCGTGAGAGGGCCAGGATAGGCCAGGCAGTGTGTTTCTAGAGTCCAAACCAAGAAAAACCACGAAAGCAAGAGGGAGGAGAGACTTGGAGCTCCACGTGCAAGGTGGGGGTGGTAGAGACAGAATGAGCATCAGTTAGTAGACTGCCAGCGTTAACACTCGTTTGCATTTAACCCCTGGTTACTGTCTGAATTACAAGCACTCAGGCACATCTACGGGGTGATCTTTCGAAGCGAATACTCTCTTTTTCAGGACAAGGAACAAGCACAAGACACTTCTACATCAGTTACCACGTCTTCAGGTTTAATCAGTGAACCATCTTGCTACAGATGGTCTCGACTAACTACGAGATCCGACGATTTAGTAAACAGACTGAGAACAGACAGTTGCCGTGGGGCATAAAGTCACGGGTCACCTACCTGTGGTCAGCACTGGCTTTCGGTCTCCCGCTCCACAGCCTTCTGTTCACCGAGGGGGGTGGGGGAGAGGAGGGCAGGGGTGGGGGAGGTAGAGAGGGCAGAGGAGGCAGGTTCCTTCTGTCTTTCCGGAAGCTCGTGCCTGGGTTCCCATCCTTGTCCCCTTCTCCATCGTGTTTGAAAGTTCTCCGGGGTTTGGGCAAGGGGTTGATGAAGGGTTTTGTGGGGGGGTCCTCCAAGCCTCTGTACACACTCTCCAGGCTCTGGTCACAGGGCCTCCTGCACAAGCCTTTCCTTTCCTCGGCAGCCTCAAGGGCAGGCTCCCTGGTTTCCAGGTCCAAGCGGTGGGCTCTGAACTCTGAGCCGCCCCCACCCCCGCGGTGCTCAGGAACGGTGGGCGCCTCCTCGGCCTTGTCCGGCAGGCAGTGTGGGGAATAACACGTGCCTGGTAACTGGGGATCCAGCCCAGCAGACCCATCCTTCAGAGCCTGCTCGAGTTTCTTGACCTGCTTCAGCACAGACAGGCTATCGTTCTGAAAGCGCTGTTTGCCAAGCCTGGGCTCCCGGCCTCTGCCCAAGCTGGGAGCCGGCTCCCGGGCTGGCTGGCTCAGGTCCGGCCTCTGCTCGGCATCCTGTGCTCTGACCTTCACTTTATTCCGCTCATCCTCTCTACTTTCCATGTCCAGCCTCGTTCCATTCTGAGCCTCGGTGACCCGAGCCCTCGAACCATCACTGCTTCTCCTCTCCGTCACATAGGACATCAGGTAACCCTCCTGGCCATCTGCCTTCCTGCCAGGGGCAGGCGTGGGCAACTCCCTTTTCCCTTCCCATTCTGATATCTTGTCCTTTATGCTGAGGGACGTGTGCCGGGCCCTGCCTTGGGCGGGAGGGCACGGGTCCTGAACACTGCCCAGCTGCCTCTTGCCGGCCCTGCTGGTTCCTTTAGCGCTGAGATCTGAAGCTGAGTCACTGATGATCATATCTGAGCTGAACATGTTCTGTTGAGAACAGCCCACTCTTGGCTCCAGCATCAGGTTATGGAGGCTCTCCAGGGGGCTTCTTCGGAAGGCTGGATCCTGATCAGTCTCTAGGAAAGGGATGGAGGAACTAAATGGCTGCCTTTGAGGGTCTTCCCCAGTCTTTGGACCATCCACTTTGACCCTAAATAAGAAAAACACAGAGTGAGGCGTTTGTTATTGTTCTTGACACATCATAGCAATTTGCTAAAACTTAGATATAAATTGTTGGGCTTCCCTTATGGCTCAGCTGGTAAAGAATCCACCTGCAGGGCGGGAGACCTGGGTTCGACCCCTGGGTTGGGAAGATCCCCTAGAGAAGGCTACCCACTCCAGTAATCTGGCTTGAAGAATTCCATGGTCTATATAGTCAGTCCATGGGGTCTAAAAGAGTCAGATATGACTAAGTGACTTTCACTTTCACTTTCAGATATAAATGTTAGATACTAGTTGCAAGCCACAAACATTGAAACCACCATTTAAAAAATCACTTTATGCTTTTCTCCGCAAAATGGAATGAAAGGAGCTATTGGACTGTGGCATTCAATAGATGTGGGTGTAAATCCTAATTCAACCACTGACCAGTTGTGTGACCTTGGCTGAACTGTTTAACTTCTCTAAACCTCAGTTTCCTCATCTGTGAAATGGGAATAACAATAAACATACCTACCAAGGTGGCTATAAACACTTAGTAAGCTAGCTCATATTAAGTATCTAGAATGGTGTGAGTGTACAATAATGGCAGTTATCATTATTGTTAGCTTTTTCCCAATGAAAATAGAAGTTTCATGAGATAGAAGATTATACCAACAGAAAATCCTTTGGAATGATTATTTAAAAATTAAAACAAATGTCATAAGTCATGAAGTTTTCCCTAATTCTGGGCTTGATAAATTGTCCTGATTTGAGTGGGTAAAGCCACAATGATTGGCTGCATTTGACTGGAACATCCTCTAGAATGTGAACCCCACTAGACTGGTTTCTCTGGGAGGACAGGGATTGTTTTGTTTTGTCTATCACTTCAACCCTAGCACCACTAACAACACCCGGCAGAGTAGGTAGTCAATAATACTTGTTGCATGAATAAGCGAGTAAACGAACAGATTCAGATTTCCTGCATGGCCTAGAACTGCATTGTCTGGTATAGCAGTCACTAGCCACATGTGGCTATTTAAACTAAAATCAAATTAAATCAAAGCTTTGGTTCCTCAGTTGCAGCAGCCACATGTCAAGAACTCAGTAGCCACGTGTGGTTAACAGTTACTATACTGGATGGAATAGAAAACAATTTCCATCACTGCAAAAAGGTCTCACTCAACACAAACGTATGGGGATATAGGCCTCCAAATGTGATTTTAGAAGATCGGTTAGTGCCATGAAGATGTTAAAAATTATTTAGAAAGAAAAAAAGAAGCTCCAGTACTTTGGCCATCTGATGTGAAGAGCCAACTCATTGGAAAAGACCCTGATGCTAGGAACGATTGAAGGCAGGAGGAGAAGCGGGCGACAGAGGATGAGATGGCTGGATGGCATCACCGACTCAACGAGCATGAGTTTGAGCAAGCTCTGGGAGATAGTGAAGGACAGAGAAACCTGGTGTGTTGCAGTCTAGGGCACTGCAAAAAGTCAGACATGATTTAGTGACTGAACAACAACAATGAGCGTGAGAGTATCGGTGTTTTGAAATGCAAAGCATTTCTTCCACCAGCAAAGGTCATGACTGAGCACAGTGACCTTAAATGTGCCAAGAAGAGCAAGCGTGCATGGACCGGCTTCGTGGCGCATGTTTTCAAAATACACAGGCTCTTGGAAACTCCAGCTAAGGTTCACATGAGGGATGAGTAACTAGCAATTTCACGCATCCTGTTACTATCTAGCTTTCTAGTCCAGAGACTAATGGTTGTTTATATAAAGACTTCTTCCTGGCTTGAGATATTAACATGTAAATTATGTTGTTGTTCTTGGTTGCTTAGCATAAATCAGAAACGTGTGAAATTGCAAACAAATTTTCATATGTTAAATATGGCTATCAAAGCAGATTTCCTTATTTAAATAATCAATTACCATTCATAACAGAGTGCTTACAAAAAAGAAACACTTTTTTAACAGTTCTGTCACCACTGAGGACATTAGCATGAATTCAAATTTTAGTCAGAATCAGAGTTAGAATCAGTTAGTTATTCTACTCAGAATTCCAAAGCCAGAAATTTAACTTCTTGCTCTTACTGTCTAGAGGCAAGATGAAGAGATAGGACACATAAAAACACAATTCAAGTTAGTTCACGCTTAGTGAGAACTGATGATATAATATATAATCATTAACATCATATGTACTATTAAATAATATTGACAGTAGATGAATATAGGACTTTGGAGTTAAAGGGACCTGGGTTTGGACCTTGGTTTCATTTTTTTCACCTTACAACGAGAATACTGAAATTTTATTGGTGCAGAGGCCAAATTTATTTTGTTCGCTATGCTCAATACACAGCAGGTAGTCAATAAGTTAAATGAGTGAAAGGATGCATTAATATATGTAAAGTACCCACAGTACAGCATACATTGTAAGTCTTGATAGCAATAAATGGTAACTAGTGTTACTGTAATAGTTATAGTTATTGTCTAAGATCCCAAACATCTGGAGTGACTTTACAATCACTGAGGGTCCATCTAAAAACTGAAGACGAGAAAAGCCTAGTCTGTTAGAAAACTACCCTGGAATTACAAAGCTCAAGCAGCAACGGGAAGGATGATGAAACCAGGGCAGAGTGCCTTCTGCACATGTTTGCTGGACCCAAGAACTTCTCTGGTTCATGTTTCCAGGATTCTGTGACCCTTGAAGGGGCTCTGGACTGGGGTGCACAGCTGTGAACAGCTCAGTGATCTGTGAACAGCTCAGTGACTGCCAAGTCCCCTGCAGAATGTGAGACAGGGTACCGGAGGAAAGGGCTCCATCTGGGGAGAAAACAACCCTGCTAATATAAGGTGGGTAAAAAGGCTATGTGGACAGGCAGCTGCAAAGCTTTAGGGCTCAACAATAATTAAAACACCTGAACAAAACAGACAACCAACAAGGACCTACTGTGCAAGCACAGGGAACTCTGCTCAGGGTTATGTGGCAGCCTGGATGGGTGGGGGGAGTTTGGAGGAGAATGGATACATGTGTATGTATGGCTGAGTCCCTTTGCTGTTCACCTGAAATTATCACAACATTATTCACTGGTTATACCCCAATACAAAATAAAAAGCTGAAAATAAATAAAGAAAATGAAGTTTTTAAAAAAGAAAAATAAACCTTGGACTGGAAGGCATACATGGGGATAAGGCCCAAAGTGGACTCTGGGCATCAGCCAGACCTTCCTTGACCACTGTGGTCCTGTGCTGTTGACTGAGCACAGGGCATGGAGATGGTTTACAGGGGAGGGGGCTCATCACAATGACTTAGATCAGAAAGCTTCCTTAGTTCAGGGAGGTGGGGTTCGTGAGGAGGGAAAGGCAGTGGAAAAAGGAAGGAGACTGAGAATCTGGGCCAACTTCTGCAGTCATGGGGGAGAAAAGTTCTTACTTGTCAGCCAATTCATAGCCCAGGTTTTCATTCCAGCTGTGGCTGCCCTTGGCTGGCCTGCATAGTCATCATGTCAACACCAAGAGGAGCTTCGAGTTGCCTGGGGGAACAGTGGGGCACACTCAGTGAGCATGGCAGCCAATCCAGGGCCCACACCCCAAACTATCCCTGGCGGCTTCCACCCTGGAGTAGGGGGTGACAGGGTTGCACCGTATAGAATTACCGATGCAGAGAGGGGTGGGGTCAGAGGCACAGAATCCGAGGTCCACCCAGATTCAGCCCCCATGCCAACGCTTCTCATATGTGCAAGCATGTGTGTGTGTCTTTTAGATAAAAGTAACCAAAAATTTTTAGAAAACGTGTAACCTAAGAAAGTAAAACAAATACCAGCACAACTTGACACTCTTTCAAGGCTCTGTAAGAACCAGTGATGTGCTGCTGCTGCTGCTGCTGCTAAGTCCCTTCAGTCAGACCCCAAAGAAGAGAAGAGTTGTTACTTAATTTGAAACAAGAAATAAACCACCTGCTCAAGTGGCAATGCCTACACAGAGCTATTCTATTCTTCCGCTGCCCTGACGCTGGGTATAAACCTATACTGTCTTTGGCTTTAGAGCCCTGCGTGGAGACACTCTTTCAGAGGCTCAGAATCCAGGAGCGGGAAATGCTCAGCCACTAGGTCATCTGTCTGGTCTATGAAAACTAGGAGATGGTCGTAGCAGAGCCAGGCTTCCCACGGGACATCTCGAACGTGCAACATGCTAAGGACCACCTGGGTACCAAAGGAGCCGTCTCTGGAGAAGCAGCGGGGTTTTTTTGAGAAGCAGCAGTTTTATAAAACTTCAGGATCTGACATCCAAATGAACTGAAGTAACCGATTAAATGTACTACCTCAATAGCAAGTCCCTACAGAACTCTGGACAAATGAGTATGGCTTAGGTGGATGTGGCTAGGAAGATGAGACCCGTCGGCAAATGCCAACAGGATCTGCCCTGCAATTCTGTAAAGCATGACCACGAGGGACTGGGGCCCCACTTGATGGAGAGAGGGTGACTCCTTGACTAGAGGTTTGGAGAATACTCAGACTCTGGAGATTTCACTCCACTGAAAGTGAAAGTTGCTCAGTCGTGTCCAACTCTTTGCGACCTCATGGACTATACAGTCCGTGGTATTCTCCAGAATACTGGAGTGGGTAGGCTTTCTCTTCTCCAGGGGATCTTCCCAACCCAGGGATCGGACCCAGGTCTCCTACAGTATGGCGCATTGTTTACCAGCTGAGCCACAAGGGAAGCCCAAGAATACTGGAGTGGGTAGCCTAGCCCTTCTCCAGGGGATCTTCCCGACCCAGGGTCTCCTGCATTGTAGGATTCTTTACCAACTGAGCTATCAGGGAAGCCCTAACTGAACCTCCCAGGAATCCTGATCCCAGCTCCTTCTCACATTTCCAAGACTCCTATCCCCTCTCCCAGGATGGTTTACCTGCCAGGTGACAGCATGGCTCCCCAAGGCCCAGACTAGGCATCCCCTTCCCCCAAGAAAACAAAGGGACAGGCTTTAAGACATGCATATAACTCTTAGGAATGAGGAGAGGAAGTCTAGAGGGAGAAAGAGAAAAAGAAGAATGCACATGGGCAACAAATTAAAAAGAGGGAGGTTAGGAAATGGTGAGCCGAGAAAACAGCAAGAGAAACCACGTGTTTGGGGAGGAGGACGGAGCTGGGGCCTGGGTCCGCAGGGAACCCAGCTGCCCTCTTTCCCAGAGAGTGGCACTGTGCATTTTTGGGATCCCTCAGTGCTGAAAGCAAGCTCGGTTTTTGAAAGAAGCCGGGCCCCAGGGCTCCCCTCCTGTTGTAAAGGAGAGTCCTGAGAGGCCTTTGGGGGACAGAAAGGAACTCAGTGCCCCCTCATGACACTCTGCGAAGCTTCTGGAGCCTCTCCACTCTGCTGGGCAGACAGACACTGCTCTTCTGTCCTGATCCTGGCAGAGGCTGCATTGGACTCAGGATAACAGCCACTCCCCACCGCCTCCACACAGACCAAGCCCCCCAGCGACGGAGCCTTCTTCTCGTAAGCTAACAACTCTTGCCGCCCACCCTCTTCTTTCAGGCTGGCACCCTCTCAGTGGCACTAGGAATAGGTGCCAGGCCCTGTGCCGGAAGCCATGGGGATTCACAGATGAGTAAGGCATGGCATCTTCCTGTGGGGAGAGAGCACCAGGACTGTGCCAGGTCACCATCAGCCCTACAACCCCTCTTTTCCCCAAAGGGAACGGTTTTTCTGAAGTTCCCAGGAAGCCACAGCTTTTTCAAAAAGCACAAAACCCACTGTGTCTAATGCACAGAGAACCATGGGTGAACTTTGAGGTTAAAGATCCAGAGACACACTTAAAAAACACGGGACTTAAGTGAACTTGATTCCCATCAGGCAATAATAACTTCCAGTCCGAAAACCACAGTCTCTAGAGGCACAGCTGATACCCTCGTCTGAGAAGCAAGTTCAAGTGGGCTTAAGGGGCTGGAACTGAGCGGGGCACGGACCCCGGAGCACACTCAGCAATCAGCTTACCAACATTTCTGAATTCATAGGAGAATGGAAAACACTGCTTGAGCAAAACTTTGGCACGTGCCTTTTGTTTCTGATGTTTCAAGGTCATTAATTAGGTGACAAGCCTAGCCTGATTTGCTAGGTGGGAGTACTCTGTGACTTACATTACCAAGACAAACTTCTCTATCACTTTATAGGTCTGGGATTGCAAGATGGTACTGTTTTCCAAAGTGTGGTCCACTGAGGATCTGATCTAGTCAAACTGGGAAACTTGTCAGACATGTAGATTCCTGGGCACCAACCCAATGTACCAAACCAAGTGTCTGGGGCCGGCCTGGAAACTGTATTTAAATATGGTAAATCAAGGAATTCCCTGGTGGTCCAGTGGTTAGGACTTGGAGCTTTCACTGCTGAGGCCTGAGTTTGATCCCCGGTTGGAGGAACTATTAGTAAGATCCCACAAGCCTCCCAGCACAGCCAAAACAAACGAACAACAAACCCATAAATATGGCAAATCAAAGGCCTCGGGTGATTTTTACACAATCCAAAGTTTCTTTTATTTCTTGCTAGGTAATTTGGCCTTGTGATCTAAACAGGCTGGTTTGCAGGAGCTATTATGAATGCATGACTAGTAATACGTTTTCTCATTCAACTGCCACAAAACTATAGAACTTCCCATTCACTAGATGAGCTTAATTAGTACCAATAAACTTAATTAGAATAAAATGTCACACAAAATTTTAAAGCTAGGTGATGGGCACATGAAGGTTCATGTGTTTTGTACATACGAACATTTCCAGAAGTTTTTAAATTGTTTTACAAATTGAAGAAGATATTTTTTAAAATGCCAACATCTACAGCTAATTATATTTATCAATCTAGTCCATAACTGAATCCTGTTTCTCTCCTTGTTAAAGGGAATACTGTTAAATCTGTTCTTGACTCCTGTTTCTCTTTGGGCTCAATGTCAAGTTGATTGGTGGGCTCAGGTGAAGTTAAAAGGTGGTGGGAAGAGTCTTCTAAGCTTTTAATCTGTTAGGGACTCCCTTCAAATGTCTCAGCCTGTTACTCCTAATTACTTCTCTGAATTACCTTTACTTTTTCAAGAGAAAAAGAGAGATTATAGTGAGATGTTTCTGTGATGTGAAGTCGCTCAGTCATGTCCGACTCTTTGCGACTCTATGGACTGTAGCCTACCAGGCTCCTCCGTCCATGGGATTTTCCAGGCAAGAGTACTGGAGTGGGCTGCCATTTCTCAAAAGACCACAGAAAATTTTAACTGCTCCAGACTGACGTTAGTAGGTCAAAAAGTAGATATTATTTTGTAACCCCTTTAAGGTTACCCACTAAGGCTTAAAATTTCAGCCTGATCTCTGAAAACACTTTTTTGAAGGGGGTTTGGAGTACTAACTGTGAGATAGTTAATTTAAAAACAAGTATTTTCCCCCCAAAAGGATCAAGATTTTCAAAGAGATATAAAGTGTTTTTCCACAAACAGGAAGGAGGCAGTTGACTTATCACATCTTTCCCTGAGAGCAGTTCTTACAGGAGAACCTGAGGGTGCCTGAGTAAGGAGAGGAGCAGCCCTGTGTGAAAAGAAGTGAGGAGTCCCCAGCTGGCAGATGGTAACTCCTTTAGAGCCCGGCCTGCACCTGCCGCTCTCCCTGGTTCACTGCCACTGAAGGAGCAGCAAAGGCAGGTGGGAAATCCACCTGCTGGAGCCAGCACCGTCTTCAGTACCAGGAGCCCAGGAAGACCGCTGCTCGTGGTCTGAGGCCTGGCCTCTTCCAATGAAGCACTGCTTGTATTTTGTTCTGGGCATTAATTAACTATCCATTTGTGATATTTTAAAATTAAATAGGTTGCTACTGATTGTTGATATCACCCAACAGTAATAACCTTCTTCCCTTTAGCTCTGGTGGGGTTTTGATGTTGGGAACAGGGAGATGATAGTAATACATGGTCAATAGAAATTTTGCTATCGAAGTCACTTAAGAAAAGAAGTTTGGATAGTACTGGTTCAGTGACTGCTATAAAAAAAAAATCTGGACATGTTTAAGTCACAGGGAGATGGGGTGGGGGCGAAGGGAGGAAAGATTTAATTTCTTTGGCTGCACCGGGTCTTAGTTGTGCGGGATCTTTGGTCTTTAGTTGTGGCATGAGAGATCTAGTTCCCTGACGAGGGATCAAATCGAGATCCCTTGAAGTGGGAGCTCAGACTCTTAGCCCCTGGACCACCAAGGAAGTCCCCTCCCCAAATCTTATAAAAACAGTGATTTAAACAAAAATTGAAATCTGGAAATGTCAATCAACTGATGAATGGATCAACAAACAGAATGTGGTCTAGCCACACAGTACGTTATTCAGTTCAGTGTTAAAAGGAATAAAGGGTCATTACATGCTCCATGCTACAGCATGGCTGAACCCTGAAAACACACTAAGTGAAAAAAGCCAGATAAAAAAGGAATATTGCATGACTTTATTTATACGAAAAGACCAGAATAGGTAAATCCATGCACGGAAGGGGGAATTGGGATGATTGCTAACAGGTAAAGGTTTCTTCTGGGGCTGATGGAAGTGATCTGCAAAGAGATAGTAATGATAGCTGCAGAACACTATGAATACATCACAAATCACTAAACTGTGCACTTTTACCTTCTAAATTTTTTGGCTACGCCAGGCAGCATGTAAGAATTTAGTTCCCTAATCAGGGATCAAACCTTCCCCCACACTAGTGGAAGTGCGCAGTCCTAATCACTGCACCGCCACAGAAGTCCCTAAATTGTGTACTTTTAAATGGTGAACTTTATGTGAATTATATCTCAACTGAAAATTCAGTATAGGGATATTCAAAGGAAAAAAAATAAATGTGGGCAGCGGAGGTGGTGAAGTGAGGAATAAAATACATATAACTGCAATGTTCCCAGGCCTTCAGTGTTGTAAGGCTAGCATGTCGGTTCCAAAGTATAGGTAAACATATATATATAACTTGATTCATAAAATGGACTTGAGATACTGAGTGAAAAATACAGTTTATATCATAAATCCTATCATGCTAATAAAACTAAATTTTCAGTGGTTTTTATTTCTGTTGCAAATAAAACAAGCTCTTCAGCTTTAATGATCCTAATAACTTAGTTTTATCAGCTTATAAAGAGCAGGCAAGAGAACTGAGAAGAAACTATAACAATTACAGCAGAACAAAAATAGTTATTTTCTCAACTGAGTGTTTTTTTTTGTTTTTGTTTTTTTTTTTTTAACCAAGCAGTTTGTGGGATCTCAATTCCCTGACCAGAGATTGATCCCAGGCCACAGCAGAAAGCCCAGAATCCTAACCACTGGGCCACCAGGGAACTCCCTGAGCATTTTTCTTATTAGCCAACATACCCAGAAGGTGTCTGCTTTCAGAAAATATGTTGAGAAGGGAAAACACACACACACAATCACATAATACAACTCTTGCTGCATCTAACTGCCTAGTGAAGCTCATTCCTGAGCCTCTTGATGCTGCATTTTCATTATCTTCAAACAAACAAAAATAATTTTTAAAATTAAAACAGGCTGCTCTGGTTCTTTACATGACAGCTTTTGGGGGAAGTATTTTCACAAAAAAAAAAGCAAATTTTTTTTTCACATTTGGAAGAAGATGGGGGATTCTGAAATAGATGAGGAATAACCGAAACCAAAGCCTACATGCTGCCTCAAAACCACACCCAGGGACCATTATTTGGGAAAATCACAGTCTGCATTCTTGGACCAAATGCTTAAACCGTGCTTCACACCATGACCAGACACCAGGTCCTCAGCACACACACCAGGTAAAGCCAAGTATTGGCTTTCCTATGAACCAAAGGCTTCCTGTTTCTAGGAGTTCTGCTTTGAGCCCCAAAGATTCCCCCAAATCACGTAAGGGTATTCAAGGAATGTTTGTTGAATGAGCGAACACATATACCATATCTTCTTATACTTAACAGATGACTGGATAAACAAAATGTGGTCGAGCCATACAATGGAGTATTGCTCAGTTGCTTCAGTCCTGTCTGACTCTTTGTGACCCTATGCACCATAGCCCACTAGGCTCCATGGGATTTTCCAGGCAAAAATACTGAAGTGGGTTGCCATTTCCTCCTCCAATGGAGTATTACTCAGCCATTAAAAAAAGAAGGACTATTACATGCTACAACATCGATGAATCTTAAAAGCATACTAAGTGGGAAAAAGCCAGCCACAACAGAAACGTTGTATGACTGCATCTACGTGAAGTGTGCAGAACAGACAAATCCATCGAGATGGAAAGTAGATTAGTGTTGCCGGGGGCTGTATGAGGGGGGAGTGGGTAATGACTGCTAATAGGTATGGATTTTCAGGGGGAGGAGAGTGATGAAAATGTTCTAAAATTAGATAGTGATGGTTGCAATAGTTAATATGCTAAAAACACAACTGTGTATTTTAAAGGGGTGAATTTTATGGTATGTGAATTATATCTCCATGAGGCTATTATTTTCTTAATCAGCAGAGACAGCTGCTTAAAGTGAGGAGTCCTGGCCCCACCCAGACTGAGTGAATCAGACTGCTAGAACAGGGCCTAGGAATCTGCATTTGTAAGTTTCCTGGGGATTTCACAGGCTTAGAGTTGAACCTTGGAGTTTATTTTCCAGTCACTGGCACTGTCAGTCAGCAACAGATCTACTCTCCTTTGCCCTCTCCTTTGTAAGGCAGCCTTTTACTCCACTGTGTCTGTTTGCCCTTGTTTTTCAGAGCATCTCTGAAATCTGATGGAGGCATTATCAGCATACAGCAAGTTGCTCCTGTCCCTCGAGCCCAGGTGTAAATGCTCCAAGATGCTCTTTCATAGATCCTCCCTATATAGGCAGGCGTCAACAACAAAGCTTGTTTTCACTCTAAGGGGTGGCCTCAAGACCAAGAGCAAGATCTGAGTAATTTAAGACTTTCTATGGGTATGAATACCCAGTTACTGACAATAATGTTTATTTTGAACAACTCGATCAGTATTTTCTTGACCCACACCTGTCCGTTTTGCGACAAATGAAACCAATGGGAATTTATGGGCTTGAGCCTGTAGACTGGACCACACTTTGTGATGCTCTTGAGGCCAGAGATAGCAAAAGATGTTTACTATTCTCATTTTTAGTAAACCCGGGAAGGAGTTTTTCACATCTGCAGAACATTCTTACATAGAGAGATGTATTTGGCCACCTTAGTAGGATGGAAACACATTTTTCACTTGACAATATTTGCAAATCATGCATTTCCCCTCACTCACTTACAATGTGGAAATACTTCCATATGTTGCCTTTGGCTTCACCATTTTGTGGGGGATAAAAAGCAAAAAAGTACAATTAGGTGGCCATTTTGCCTATGAACACTAAACTACTGTGCGTATAAGATTTTAGTAGCATCAGCCCTCCCCAATCAAGGCTTCATTACTACTCACGTCACCTGTCTAGAAAAAGTTAGTGTTAGTTTGCCATAAACCATAACAGTAGGAATTATGAGGGTTATAAAATATGTTAATACTGCCAAAGTATGGTTTAAAATATGGATTCAGGTATGTAGTAGTTTTTTTTAAAACAAAGAAGTATACTTCTTTTTGCTTTTAGGTATTATAGGTCACCAAACTGGGAACAGTCAGGTTCTAACTTCTTTCAGCTCCCAAACAATTAAACTTGTTTTTCCTTCTGTGTTTGGCTAGGTCAGAAGCCACCTCTTATTTCTAACCTCTACAGAAATCAAGGTCAATGCTCCTACCATTTTTCTGAGGAGGAAATCAAGCTGAGGGAAGCTGTCATTTGTTTAAGTTCATACAACAGCTCTTAAGTGACAGAACCAGGAATGAGTCTATGTTTTGAGCCCAAGTCTGGTGCTCCTTAGACAGTATCTCCATGGCCTCATATTACATTATCTAAACCAGATGCGAGTTAGACTCTAGCTCATTATTCTGGGTGCTGTTAAGCTCTCTGAGATCAGCAATTGCTTTATCGTTTTACACCATGCTGAATTTAGTAAATACTTTCTGAGTGAGCTGGGAGGGAGACTGAAGGGTTTTCTGAGGGCTTCTCTTTTCATGGTTCTGTGATTCTACCTTTCTGTACTTTGGGAGTCTACCTAAAGAATAATCCTGTATATGGAAAAATGTACACAGAAATGTTCATGACTGTCTTATTTAAAATACTGAAAACTACAAATAACTCATGTGTCAAGCAATGTAATGATGAACTATAATATATGCAATGAAAAATATTATGAAGCAAATTAAATTGTGCTTAAGACTACAATAATTCTATACAAATAGAAAGTAGATTAGTGGTTGCGTAGGCCCAAAGTGGGTGGGTGAGAAAAAAGGGGAGTAACTGCTAACGACTTTGGAGTTTCTTTCTGGACTGATGAAAATATTCTAAAATTGATTGTGATAATGGTTGCATAACTCTATGAACATACTAAAAACCATTAAAGTGTACACTTTAAATGGGTAAATTGAACTATATGTGAATTATATCTCAATAAAGCTGTTATTTTTAAAAAGAAAATTAAGAAGCTAAAGAAAAAAAAGACTATTACTAAATGGAAAAAATGTTCATGTTGTGATGTTAGCCAAAAGGAACAAGATCCAAAAGTTTGCATACAATATGAATAAAACATGTTTTTAAAGGGGGTGGTGGGGGGAAAAGAAATCAATTCCTATTTAAAATCTCACATGTAAGAATATGACTGGAAGGAAATATAACAAAGGATTAACAGTAGCTGTCATCAGTGAAGAAACTTTAAATAATTTTTTTTTCTGTTCACTTTTCTATATTTTCAAAAAATATATACATTTCCAATGTTTTGGTAATAAACATACATTATCATGGGGGTTCCCAGATGGCTCAAGAAGTAATGAATCCACCTGCAATGCAGGAATCTCAGGAGCTGCAGGTTTGATCCCTGGGTCAGGAAGATGCCCTGGAGGAAGAAATGGCAACCCACTCCAGCATTCTTGCCTGGAAAATTCCACGGATAGAGGAGCCTGGCAGACTACAGTCCATGGGGTCGCAAAGAGCTAGACAAGACAGAGTAACTGAGCTCACACATGCATTATTGTCACTATTGGCTTCCCTGGTAGCTCAGTGGTAAAGAAACTGCCTGCCAATGCAGGAGGTGTGGGTTTAATCCCTGGGTTAGGAAGATGCCCTGGAGAAGTCAATGGCAACCCACGCCAGTATTCTTGCCTGGGAAATCCCATGGACAGAGGAGCCTGGTGGGCTACAGTCAATGGGGTCGCAAAAATCAGACTCGAATTAGTGACTAAACAACATTATCACTACTGTAAATAACAGGGGAAAAATGTAAACTTTGCTGTTATCTGCGGGTGTCTGGTCTGCCCTGGTGCTCCCAACAGGCCACACAGTTGCTTTTCAGCCACAACCACAACTGCAGGGCATGGGTCTCAGCTGAGCCCATCACTTCATTACTTGTTTGGCTTTGCCACAGTATCTCCTGAACAGAAGGATAAGTGGTACTTTATTCTCATTACCTCCTTTCCCTTAGTGACCACCAAGACTTGGATCCTGGTCTCCAATAACCACTTCCTAGTTATTCCTAGTTATTCCCATTCTTTCAGTGGGTTCAAAGAGATTATATGGGAACCTATGGCTACTAGGGAAATTACTCGTGTAATTCATTCTTCCAATTATTAGTGTTTACTTCCCACAGGGAACTAAGGGAAACTGGGGAAATGTGAAATAAATCATTTTTCTTGCCCTCTGAGAGCTTTCATCCTCATCCTGTGAATGTCATATCATTCACATGACAATACTGTTTTACATACTTGGAAGATACTAAGAGAGGAGTAGATCTTAAAAGTTTTCACAACACAAAAAAAGTTACCCGTGTGAGGTCATGGATGTGTTAACTAATCGAATATGGCAATCATTCACAACATACACATATATCGAATCATCGAGTATATACTTTAAACAATGTGTGTGTTAGTTGCTCAGTTGTGTCCAACTCTTTGCAACCTCATGGACTGCAGCCCACCAGGCTCTTCTATCCATGGAATTCTCCAGGCAAGCATACTGGAGAGGGTTGCCATTTCCTTTTCCAGGGGATTTTCCTGACCCAGGGATCGAATCCAGGTCTCCTGCATTGAAGGCGGATGCTTTACCATCTGAGCTACTAGGGAAGCCCCTAGTACACAATGTTAAATGTCAATTAAATCTCAAAAAAAGCTGATAGAAAAAAAGATGAAAACAAATGTCTCTAATACAAAACATGATATGATAAACAAAACAGGTGACAGCAGGTTCCTTTGCGTATCTGGGCTTAGAGGGTGGGCTGAATTTCCTTTGGGGTGTATGGATGAAAAGCACAGATGTTTGCATAATCTTCAAATGGCTAAATGTTTAAGGAAGGACAAGCCACTAAATGAAAAGCAGCACTGATTCTTTAAGGAATGACACCTAACTCATTTGCTAGATTTCCTCGCAGGAGTCAATCGAGATAGGAGCTAAGGCAGAATCTGAACACAACTTGTACAGGTTTCTGAAAATGCTTACCAAATGTTACCAGAAGCAGGACGACATTAATTTTTTTTTTTCAAAAGCATTTCAAGTTTACAGAACAGCTGCATGAACAGTACAGAAAACTCACATACTCTTTTATCTAAATTCACCAAGTTTTAATATTCTCCTTCAATTGAAGTGTTCTGAATTGCTCTTTTGGAGCTTCAGGGAATATGAGTGCTATCCAGCCACTAGAAGCCTTCAATACTTATGAATCTAAAAGAAAACAGAATCTTACAAAACCAATTTACTGGTTTTACACACCCAGGTCTAAAAGACAGCTCAACCACAACTCACTCCTGACCCTCCAACAGGACCTTTCAGGAGGACACTGAACTCTTTAAAACCAGATTACCAAATATGCAAGAAGAGCTAAGAAAACATAGGAAAATAAAAAAACTGAGGAGCGGAGGCGACTGGCTCTATCAGATATTCACACATACTATAAAGCCTCTACAATTAAAACAGGATGGTACTGCCAGAAGAATGGATAAATACACTGACAGAATAGACAGTCTAGACATAGACCTAAGTACTCGTGTGTGTGTGTTAGTCACTCAGTTGTGTCCGACTCTTTGCGACCCCATGAACCATAGCCCGCCAGGCTTCTCTGTCCATGGAATTCTCCAGGCAAGAATACTGGAGTGGATTGCCATTCTCTCCTCCAGAGGATCTTCCCAACCCAGGGATTAGTACCCTGGTCTCCTGCAACGCAAGCAGATTCTTTACCGTTTGAGCTACAGGGAAGTCCTCCAAGTACTCATAGTACTTAATATATGATCAAGGGGGTATCTTAAATCACTAGAGCAAAGATGGACTTTCTCATAAATGAGGGAATAACTGACCAGCCCAAAGTGTTCAAGGAAGATCACAATGCAGATCTGATGTGCCTGCGGTCCTGGTAAACTGAGGATGACCCGGGTCTCTCTCAGAGCCAGAAATCCAGCTGCAGGCAAGAGCTAGTTCCACAGAGGGGCTGCAGCCCTGAGGGGTTGACAGCAGCCCCCGAAGGATCTGACCACTGCCTGCCTTAACCCCTCAAAATCTCCAAATGCCCTCTGAACCTGCTATGATTTGAATGCAGTTTCAAAATTCTGACTACTTCCCCCCCAGAGTTTATCAAACATTCATACAGCACTTGATTTTCACATTGTATGCACATTATAACATATATAAGCCCCTGCCCTCCTCCCAATTTTCAGGTGTAATTCTTGTTAGGCTTATTTTGAAGAGAAGATTAAGCTTCAGTGACTGGCCTAGGATCACAGTGTTTAAGTAGCAGAACAGAATCTTATGATTTGTATCTTTCTACTCCAAATTTTATATTTCTCCTGCAAACCTTGTTATCTGCTCTCTTAGTACCTTCAACCAGAACCACCCATCAACATCTCTCACAAGTCTGATCCAAGAATCTGCTACTCAGTGGTGCCAGTACCCTTGGGGACAGTAACCTGAAGGCCTGACCCCTCTTCTTTCAAGGGCGGCAAGCAGGAAATAGCTTTCATTCATAACCTTTGGGAAGGTCAGGGTCAGGAAATGAATGCTGTTTTGTCCTGTGATCTGTCAGGCAATGCATTAAGTACTTAATCAACATAATCACAGAAATAACGCACCTCCCAAGAGAAATGAGGGCTTCCCAGGTGGCACTCAGTTCAGTCGCTCAGTCGTGTCCGACTCTGCGACCCCATGAATCGCAGCACACCAGGCCTCCCTGTTCATCATCAACTCCCGGGGTTCACTCAGACTCACGTCCATCAAGTCAGTGATGCCATCCAGCCATCTCATCCTCTGTGGTCCCCTTCTCCTCCTGCCGCCAATCCCTCCCAGCATCAGAGTCTTTTCCAGTGAGTCAGCTCTTCGCATGAGGTGGCCAAAGTACTGGAGTTTCAGCTTTAGCATCATTCCTTCCAAAGAAATCCCAGGGCAGATCTCCTTGAGAATGGACTGGTTGGATCTCCTTGCAGTCCAAGGGACTCTCAAGAGTCTTCTCCAACACCACAGTTCAAAAGCATCAATTCTTTGGCACTCAGCTTTCTTCACAGTCCAACTCTCACATCCATACATGACTATTGGAAAAACCATAGCCTTGAGTAGATGGACCTCAGTCAGCAAAGTAATATCTCTTGCTTTCGAATATGCTATCTAGGTTGGTCATAACTTTTCTTCCAGAGTAAGCGTCTTTTAATTTCATGGCTGCAATCACCATCTGCAGTGATTTTGGAGCCCCCAAAAATAAAGTCTGACACTGTTTCCACTGTTTCCCCATCTATTTCCCATGAAGTGAGGTGGCACTAGTGGTAAAGAATTATCTTGCCAATGCTGGAGACGCAGGTTTGATCCCTGGATTGGGAAGATCCCCTGGAGAAGGAAATAGCAACTCATTCCAGTATTCCTGCCTGGAGAATTCCATGGACGGAGGAGCACAGTGGGCTACAGCCAGTGGGGTCGCAAAGAGTTGGACTTTGTCTGAGTGTGTGCATGCGCACATACACAAACACACACACATATAAATGAAAAAACACATCCACATATGTCCTTGTATATTAATATTCGGAGCACATTATTTTTGATAGCCATAAAGTCTATGCACTTGGATACAGTCCAAGTGCCATCAACTGATGAATAAACAAAATGTGGTACACCCACACAATGAAATAATATCCATCCATCAAAGGAATGAAGTACTGACATATGCAACAACATGGATAAGGAGACACTGAGCTAAAGGAATACAAGCCAATCACAGAAGGCCACGTATTGTATAAGTCCATTTATATAAGATATCTAGAACAGAGGTCAGAGAAGGCAATGGCAACCCACTCCAGTGTTCTTGCCTGGAGAATCCCAGGGATGGGGGAGCCTGATGGGCTGCCGTCTATGGGGTCGCACAGAGTCGCACATGACTGAAGTGACTTAGCAGCAGCAGAACAGAGGTATCTACAGAAACAGAAAGCCAATTAGTGGTTGCTTAGTGCTGAGGCAGATGGAGCTAGGGTGGGGAGTGGTGGCTAAGGGGTATTGGGTTTCTTTGTCCAAGTGACAAAAATGTTCTAAGACTGATTGGTGATGGTTGCACAACCTGTGAATATACTAAAAATCATTAAATTATACACTATAAATGGATTAATTTTATGGTATGTGAATTATTCTTCAATAAGACTGTTATTTTAAAAAGAGAGACAGGAGGAAGGAAGGGAGGGAGGGAGGGAGGGAGGGAAGAGGAGTGGGGAAGGGAAGAAGGGTGGGTAGGGGGTGGAGAGAGACACTAAGCATCTGGCAAGCAGGCACCAGGTACATATTAGGAAGCTGCAATAGTATCCCTGGGATTTTAAGAGAGGTGTGTAGCCCCCAAACCCTCACTCTAGTACACCATTACCTCCTTCACAAGCCCTAGCTCCAGCAAAGAAGCAAGTGAATCTGAGGAACCAGGATTCTTATGAGTACAATGGTTAAGACAAATGAACACATTAGGGTTACAGAAATATAAATGGATAGTAGATCTCACAAGCACTCATTGGTGCTTGCCTACCTCACAAAGCAGCCCCTTTCCTGCAAACCGCCCCTTCCATCCTCCACGGAGGCCACAGGGACCCGGGCAGCCATGTTTGAATGATGATCCCACCCCCAGCCACAGCTGATTGGCTCTAGAGGAGGCCTAACTGAAAGTTGGGCCAATCAGATTCCGCTGCCAGGGAGTTACGTCAATATGTGTGGCCAGAAGACGGAAACATGGCGCTGTGAGGCAGCCATTTTCACCCTGCAGACCAAGGAGCAGAGGGAGCAGGGCTGTTGAGGAGAAGCATGATACCCGCAGAAAGAGGCCTCTGCGCTCCCTCAGTCCAATCCGCTCTTGGGGCCAAGCTGCATTCCTGCCCACAGGTTCCACAAGATATCTTTATACCCTTGTTTGCTCAAGAAACCAAAACAATCACCCCTAACACAGTGTCATGTTCAAACTATGTTCAAGTACTTTCCCAAAACGAAAAAAGAAAGCTAGTGTGCATGTGCGTTTTAAACATGAATCTGCACCCATATGGCTGAAGCTGAGCCAACTGCAGCTACCAAGGAAACCAAACCCCCATTAGGTTTGCCTCCAGCCTGGCACAGAAGTTGCCTGTGATCTTATCATTCCTGTTACACTATGGAGAGTCAAGAAGTCCCTTCCTCTTCCTGGAGGCATGCATCACTGAAGGTATTGGGAACATCTGAAGCCTTAGTTCATCTTTTTAAAATCAGATGGGTAAAATAACTTTTAAACAAATTAAAAACAATAACAATATAATTAATATAATGGAATCAAAGCCTTAGTAAGGCCATGTCATGAGAACTAATCTTTCTAAGGACCTGAACAACATATTATAAGCATTGATACAAGAGGATCTGCTGGACTCTAGGATGAAGTTTTAAATAGGACATGGTATCAGAAGGCCTACAGTTTCCTTCTTCCTAATAAAACCTCACTGAAAAAACTCTGGCCTTACATTGGAGTGGACCAATGAGAGGTCACTGTGGGTAAATGAACGAATAAAGGAATGCGTGCCTCCTTCAGTTCTTATTTTGGATCTACAGTATACAAGAAAGCAGAGCTCACATCGCTCCCACACACTGGCAGGGACACATCTGAATGAAAAACATTTAGAGAGGTTGCATTGTCTGCACACCAGAAGAAGAGCTGAGTTGACAGTAGGAAAGGGACGGACGAGTCCTTTTCCCATCCCTCTGTCTATTTATGGGAGTCATTTCCCTTCAGGAAATGCTGAGCCCCTCTCCCAGGACCCTGTTGGGAATGACGCCTGCACTGGTTGACCCAGCCTTCCACATCCTCCTCCTGGCCTCAGCAGCTCTCCCCTCGTGACCCCCATCAGTCACTGGGAACCCAGCCTGCAAATGACAGTGCTTCTTACAGTCCTCAGTCTAGTGTGGAAATTCAAAGAGGAAAGGGGGGATAACGATACATAATGCAGCTAGAAAAGCCCCTGGATGCAGAAGCTCCTTAATGTGAACAGAGGATGGTAGCAGGTAAGAAGGGCTGGAAATGACCACAACGTGGGCCAGGCTTTTGTGGCTCATCTAGCCTCAGTCTCCTGTCTGGGGGATGGCAGAGGCAAGAACAGGACTCAAGGCTCCTATCTTCCCATGTGGGACTCATTCACCTCCTCCATGCTCCTTTCTCTTCCCCAGAAAAATGTATAGACTCATGTTTCTATAAGGGGGCTTCCCAGGTGGTGGTTTAGTCGCTAAGTTGTATCTGACTCTTGTGACTCCATGGGCTGTAGCCTGCCAGGCTCCTATCCATGGGATTCTCCAGGCAAATATACTACAGTGGGTTCCTTCTCTAGGGGATCTTCCCAACCCAGGAATCGAACCTGGAGTGGGGTGCCATTTCCTTCTCCAGGGGATATTCCTAACCCAGGAACCGAATCCTGCACTGCAGGCAGATTCTTTACCGACTGAGCTATAAGGGAAGCCCCAAATCCCAGGTGGTGCTACTGGTAAAGAACCAGCCTGTCAATGCAGGAGACTTAAGAGACATGGGTTCAGTCCCTGGGTCAGGAAGATCCCCTGGAGGAGGGCATGGCAACCCATTCTAGTATTCTTGCCTGGAGAATCCCATGGTTGAAGAGCCTGGTGGACTACAGTCCATAGGGGTCACAAAGAGTCAGACGTGACTAAGCAATTTTATCTCACACACATTTCTATAGAGAAGTTATTCCAGGGGAATCAGGGTCTACTAATTACATACCGTTCTTTTCTTCTTTCTGGGGTTAGCCCTGGCCAAACCCCAAACTGAAGTTCTTCCCCCGTCCTCTGAATTTCTCTGGATTTTTTTAAACTTATCTACACTTGGTAACCCTAATGAATGGGCATAACCATGTGGCGTCTCTTTCATGGTTGGCTCCAATCGTTATTTGTATGTTTGATATAGGATTTCAGGTAGTTATGTTTGACACCTCAGATTAAACTGCAACAATGAGTGAACTACAACACTTATTGAACACTGACTATTTTCTAGGCAAGATTCCACACAGAGTGTTTCACCGACTACTCACACCTACCCTACAGTTGCCTCGCCTTCACAGATGTGGTAAGCAAGGCCTGGAGAGATGAACTTTCCCCAAGGCCACATGGATGCCAAATGAATCCAGGTTGTCAGATTCAAGTCCGGGTGCCTAATACCAAGTCAAGAGCTTTGGGGGCAGGTTATAGGCCTTCCCTTCCTGGATACAGACTAGCTACTCAGGGAATTGTTTTGATTGGGTTTTATTCAACCCCTCCTCCTCTCCCAGCACACCCTGGCCCCAGGGCACTGCCTGGCCATCCTGTCCATTTCCAGAGGCAGCCCTTGGGCTGCCATTTTGGGATTTATTTTTCCCTCTGAAGGGTTTCTTCATGTTCATTTTAATCTGGCCTCACTGATACTGGGGCTTCCCTGGTGGCTCAGACAGTACAGAAATCACCTGCAATGTGGGAGACCTGGGTTTGATCCCTGGGTGGGGAAGATCTCCTGGAGGGCATGGCAACCCACTCCAGTATTCTTGCCTGGAGAATTCCATGGACAGAGGAGGCTGGCGGGATGCAGTCCATGGGGTCGCAAAGAGTTGGACATGACTGAGCGACTATCACTCATGCATTGATCAATAGTGGCACTGAGGTAGGGAGGAGGGCCCTTGGTGGGATCTGCCCTGCGTCGTGGCCCCTGGGTACCTGGCCGCTCACACCCCACCAGAAGTAGCCACCTGGAGGGGATGC
Source organism: Capra hircus (assembly GCF_001704415.2). Classification (NCBI taxonomy): domain Eukaryota; kingdom Metazoa; phylum Chordata; class Mammalia; order Artiodactyla; family Bovidae; genus Capra; species Capra hircus. The sequence goes on along the minus strand of NC_030811.1, from coordinate 16,450,206 downwards.
TCTATCTCCTTCCGGCAGCCCTCCCCGGCTGCAGCTGTGCTGCCCCAAACGCCTCACTCCCCACCTCCTCTCCCTCGCGCCTTCCGGCCCTCCTCTTCCCTTCCTCCCCCCTCAGACCCTTTCCCACCCTCTTTTTGCTGGCTTCTGTTCTCTTTCTTTCCATGAGCAGAGAGTTTCCAGCCTGGCTCCTGGCCAGCACATTTGGACAAAAGGCAGCAATCTTGGAGGGAGACGTCATCTCCCATCCCCTTTGCTGGGGCCGGCACCATGGCTCCTCGAGCCCAGGGAGCCGGGGGCTGGGACCGCTCCCATCCCACTCCCAGTTCTGGGAAGGAGCTTGAAAGATGGTGTATTGTGGGGGTTAAAAGCAAAGGGTTTCGAAGCACGCAGCCCCAGATTCAAACTCCAGCTCTGCTGCTTGAGAGTCCATGGGATTCGGGCCAGTTATTTTGCTCAGCCTTGGTTCTCTCTGCTATAAAGTGACAGGAACAGCTCCTGCTTTGAAAGGCTTACCCAAGATGGCACCTGGAAAACAGTGGGCACAGCGCGTGTCCTGTGAGAAGCTCAACACAGCTTCTGTTGTTATGAATGGAACTTAATCCTGCCAAATAATACAAGTAAAAATATAGGACTTTGTTATGATATTGATATTAATAATGACAATACTAATACAACCTCCTCAACTTATCTGCAGGGCTGCAGAAAGTGTTAGTCACTCAGTTGTGTCTGACTCTCCGAGACCCCATGGACTGTAGTTCACCAGCCTCCTCTGTCCATGGAATTCTCCAGGCAAGAATACTGGAGTGGGGAGCCATTCCCTTCTCCAGGGGATCTTCCACAACCTAGGAATTGAACCCGGGTCTCCTGCATTGCAGGCAGTTTCTGTACCATCTGAGTTGCCTGCAGACCAGCCTCAATTGTTTGCAAATGTGGTAAAGCTGTAAAACCTCTCAAACATACCTTTATTGTCACAGTGTAATCTGCAAAAACTGGTTTTGAAATTGGAAAAGGAGCTGACCCCCTTCCCTATTCATTAAAGCCAGGGCTCAGCCTCGAAGCCAGAAGTGAAAGTTAGGAGGAACCCACCCCATCAGCATGGCCTGCTCGCCTGGACTCCGCTCCGGTCCCTCGTTTTCTGGCTCCCTGTAACCTGAGGCTCCAGTTTTGTTTGTTTACTATCTATGTGTGGTGTTTTGTACTCAGAAGTTGTGTAATGCCGGGGAATGTGCTCTGTTTTATTTAGCAAAGTTTTGAGATATGGGCAATTTTTATTTAACTAATCTGAGCCAGCATGGATGGGTTTGAAATTAATCCACAAGATCAATCAAGGAGCTGAGCACATGAGATGCTGCTGGGAAATACACACCTGTAGGAATGGTCCCTGCCCTAGAGCTAGGGATAAAAGATGCAAACCCAATCAACCAATGGCAATGAAAGATTACAACCTTTCAACACCAAAAGATTAGTTTAAATGTCTAGGGGATGCCTGACAACATGTTTAACAAAAGCCACAATGTGAGAGGGGTTTAGGGACTAAATTCAAACCACCGTGGTAAATGTTATGAAAGAAATATAACTGGAGGAATTTAGAAGTGGGCAGGCAATGAGAGTCAGAGGGGTCACGGACTGCTTCAGAGAAGACGTAGAATCTGGTGGCCCTTTGGCCTAGTTGGGAGAGTCTTTCAGGTGAGGCAAGAGCATGAAGAAAGGGGACAGTACGTCCCGCCCTGGACATGAGACTGATGGTGGGACGGCTGCTCTGGGACATGTGGAAACACGGAGAGGAGGATGGAAGGACTGGCAGATAGACTTGGAGACGTTCTGGAATCAGAAAGCAGAGGTACGGTTTGCTTTCCACAGAATATAAACAGGATACATGATAGAAGGGGCTTCCCAGGTGGCTCAGTGGTCAAGAATCTGCCTGCCAATGCAGGAGATGCGGGTTCAATCCCTGGGTGGGGAAGATCCCCTGGAGTAGGAAATGGCAACCTACTCCAGTATTCTTGCCTGGAGAATCCCATGGACAGGGCAGCCTAGAAGACTGCAGTCCACAGGGTCACACGGAGTCAGACACAACTGAGTGAGCAAGCATGCACATGATGGGAGATATGAACGGATATACTCAAGAGGAACATACAGATCAAGCAGCCAGAGGTAGAGATCTAAGAGTCGGGTGAGAGAACAACCCTGGGGGGCGGGGGGTGGAGAAGAACTGGGTATGCAGCCGAAGAACCCGTGAGCGTGGACAAGCTCTCCCCGGGGGATGTGAGGCCAAAGAAGAGAGTGAGGAACGGAGGTGTGGGGGGGACTCTCTCTTGACTGAGCTCTTTACCATGTTTCTTCATCTGGGTCTTCCAACTGGACAGAGAGGTCTGATGGCGCAACACCTGCCTTGGGCTTCTTTTTATTCCTCCACAATGTCTATTTGGACCAGATCTTGGTGTTCTGTGGGTGCGGCGTGAATGTTTGTTGAATGAGAAGAAAAGGAATCAGCGAAGGAGATCGGATCATCTCCAGAGACAATTAGCATAACCCAGATGGTGTGGTGTCTCAGGGGAGGAGGCATTATTCAAAATGCTTCACAAAAGGGGCTTGGGCCCCAGCCAATCACCAGGGCTTTATGTTGACCCTTTCATGGCTGGATCTGGTCATGGGGGTCCCAAAACGGTGGGACACCAGGAGTGACTATTCAGAGAAGCATTTTAGCCTTTTGACAAGTGGTGCTGACTGTCACCAGAGCAATGTTATATCGACCGTGACCTGGGTCAGGCAAGTCACGTTAGGAAGTCATGTTAGGAAGCTCAGAAACCGAGAACAGTGAACTAGCTGTACAGTGGCCTCACAATCAGTAACGGGATGAAGTCTCCGCAGACAGTCGGGGATGGAGGCCAGATCTCAGGGACGTGAGGAGGAGCTTGCGGTCCTGCCCTGGGGGCTCAGGCAGGTGCTGTCTCCTCATCCTGAAAGCAGCCTTCTTCCTCTCTTGTTCTCTAGTCAGCAGGCGGCCTGAACCCAGGCTGTGTATGTGTCTAGAAGCACTCTGACTCTTTTCCCTGTAACTCTTCCCTCTGTCCCAGGTCAAGGATCTTGGATTTTTTGACTGCGGGTGAAAGGAGAGCCTGGAACAGGAACCTCTCTTGACTCTGTCTCTGCAGTGCCGGAATCGCCAAGTCTCATCACTTGGGGAAGCATCAAGGAGCCCCTCCTCTCTGATGTTTTTCTATCCTGTTAGATGCATCAGTTCAGCTGGTGGGTAAACAGAGCACTGGTCCCTGTTTGATGTCCTGGGAGCTGTGTGTGTTTATTGATTGTCACAGACACAGACGATGAAACGGACCAGATGGAAAGGGATGTCAGGCGGCCAGGGATTTGTATGTGGGGCTGGCTGACCACACACTTCATTTCACATCTGAATGACTCCCACCTCCAGCTCAGAGCAGCGAGTGGAGAAATCCCTCTGGACCTGCAGCGAGCTAGAGACACTGCGCTGGGAGAAGCCCAGCGCCCCGGGCAGGCTGCTTTGGCAGTCCGTGTCTTCCCAGCTGCCGCCCTGACCAAGTCTGTGCCTGAGAGATGGTCCCACTCCATCTGCAGGGAAGCAGGTTCTACGTCTCAGGCTGCCCCAGCGCTCCCGCCCAGTGACCAAATCAGTCCTCTGTGGTTTCTCCCCCAGAACTCCTCTCCTGACCATGCAAGGCCAGTTTTAATCCTGATTTGTGGCACAATTTCCCACAAATACCTCTGCTCGGTCATCTGGGAGGTTGAGTCTGTATTTCCCAGGGACGTGAGAAGCGCACATAAAATTATAGAATGTTTTGCTTTAATGGTTCCAATCTGCTGGGAAAAGGCAGCTGTATTTTCTTCCACAGTGAGCTGTGGGAAGTAGGGACAGTGGTACCCATCCTCTCTGACTCGGTTAGTGGGAAGGAGTTGACACGCAGCACTGGGTGAGCCACTGGAGCCCTCCTCCTTCCCTGCACTCAGGTATCTACTCTAGGGGGGAGTTAAGAAAAGCTGGGGGGCAAAGGGATGACACAAAATCATGTCCCTGGGTTGGTACACTTAGGCCTGCAGGAAGAATGGATGGGCATGTCCAGCCCTTTGCCAGCTGGCAGTTGGCAGGGATGCTCCCAGGACAGACTGGCTGGCTGTATAGCAATTAACAATTTATTTGTTTGTTTGTTTGTTAATGGCAAAATAGCAAGAAACAAGTAGAAAACAATATATACCAATCCAGCCAACGTGGTAGATCATATCCTTAGATATTACCAATTCTACTATAAGAATTATTTTTATATTTAAAATTTGATACTGTCCTTTCCCCTTTCAAGTAAATACTTTCACAAGTACTTTAAGGAAAAATGAAGTGTGTTTAAATAAAACAAACAAACAATTTATCTTTAGTGCTCCTTTTTTACTTTCCAAGTGTCCCACTTTGTATATATAGTTATCCTATCTGTTGTACAAAGTGGATTTGCAAAGAACTTAGGGCTAAATCAAGTCCAACCCTTATGACACAGACAAACAGGATTAAAAAGCAGAGACATCACTTTGCCAACAAAGGTCCATATAGTCAAAACTATGTTTTTTTCCAGTAGTCATGTGTGGATGCGAAAGTTGGGCCATAAAGAAGGCTGAGCACCAAAGAACTGATGCTTTCAAACTGTGGTGCTGGAGAAGACTCTTGAGAGTCCCCTGGACTACAGGAGATCAAACCAGTCAATCCTAAAGGAAACCAACCCTGAATATTCATTGGAAGGACTGATGCTGAAGCTCCAATACTTTGGCCACCTGATGTGAAGAGCCGACCCACTGGTAAAGACCCTGATGCTGGGAAAGATTGAGGACAGGAGGAGAAGGAGGTGGCAGAGGATGAGGTGGTTGGATGGCATCACTGACTCAGTGGACATGAATTTGAGCAAATTCCAGGAGACAGTGAAGGACAAGGGAGCCTGGCGTGCTGCAGTCCATGGGGTCACAAAGAATCAGACATGACTTAGTGACTGAACGACGACAACATGGTAGAGAATTATTTCCCTGGGCTGGCTCTTATGTGTAACCCACTCTGCCCATTCTAGGTTTCAGCCTACACAGTTATGTGAACTCATGGTTATATGAGATCAAGATTTTCGGAACACAAACCAACAGCAAGAGACAATATTGGACAATTTGTTGGATGACGAGCTATAAGCCATGGAAAAACTCTTAGAAACTCTAGTTTCAGTATGTTGCCTTGAAAATTTTAACAAAACTCAAAATAATGGATTGCCTCTATGAATGTACCACACAATATCTAACTTAAATAGAAATTCATAGTAAATTTCAGTGAGGAATAAGGGTGAGAGAGGTAATACTATTTTACAATTTTTTCAAAAACTGAGTATCAAAATCTCATTTTATACATATACACAATGGAATATTACTCAGCCATAAAAAGGAATGCATTTGAGACATTTCTAATGAGGCGGATGAACCTAGAGCCTATTATACAGAGTGAAGTAAGTCATAAACAGAAAAATAAATATCATATACTAACATATATATATGGACTCTAGAAAGATGGTACCAAAGAATTTATCTGCAGGGCAGCAATGGAGAAACAGACATAGAGAACAGACCTATGGACATAGGGAGAGGGGAGGAGAGGGTGAGATGTATGGAGAGAGTAACATGGAAACTTACATTATCATACGTAAAATAGATAGCCAATGGGAATTTGCTGTATGTCTCAGGAAACTCAAACAGGGACTCTGTATCAACCTAGAGGGGTGAGATGGGAGGGAGGTTCAAGAGGGAGGGGATACATGTATACCTATGGCTGATTCATGTGGATGTTTGATAGAAAACAAAATTCTGTAAAGCAATTATCCTTCAATTAAAAAATAAATTGGGCTTCCCTGGTGGCTCAGCTGGTAAAGAATCCGCCTGCAATGCAGGAGACCTGGGTTCGATCCCTGGGTTGGGAAGATCCTCTGGAGAAAGGAAAGGCTATCCACTCCTGTATTCTGGCCTGGAGAATTCCATGGACTGAATAGTCCATGGGGTCGCAAAGAGTCGGACACGACTGAACAACTTTCACTTAAAAAATAAATAAATTTTTAAAAAAAGAATCTCATTTCATTAAAATATCCATCACTGGGCACGGATATACTCAATATACGTTTGGCTTTGAAATCTTTTAATTTAGCAATTCCACCTCTGGGAATTTATATACAGAAATGTTGGAACAAGTGCTGGAGAGTATTTACAGCAGCTAAAATCAGAAGCAACTAATTACTCATCAATAGACAATGTGTTAAAGAAATAAAGTCAATTCATACACAAGAAGACTAGGTAGCTGTTAGAAAGGAAAGGACTACGTTATGTCCCACATGGAACTGTTCTCACAGAACACTGTTTAGTTATTTCACTTTTCTAACAAACAAACATAATACATGACATGTAAAGAAAAGAAGTCTAGGGGGATTTAATATACATACCAAATAGAGATCACCTCTGAGAAGGGAGTAAGGATGGGGAAAATTTTCACTGTGTTCTTTTTGTTGTTGTTCAGTTGCTAAGTCATGTCCAGCTCTTTGCAACCCCATGGACAGCAGCTGTCCTTTTTATGTATTGCTTGGGGGCTTCCCTGATGGCTCAGCTGGTAAACAATCCACCTGCAATGCAGGAGACCTGCGTTCAATCCCTGGGTGGGGAAGATCCCCTGGAGAAGGAAATGGCAACCCACTTCGATATTCTTGCCTGGGAAATCCCACGGACAGAAGACCCTCGCAGGCTTTAGTCCATGGTGTCCTAAAGAGTCGGACACGACTGAGAGACCAGCACTTAAATATTTTATAATAAGGATAGTTTTTATAGTTTACATATAAATACATACATGTGTATATAAAAGTAATCTTAAAGTTTTACTTCTGAAAAAAAAAAAAATTTTGGCCACACCATGCGGCAGGTGGGAATCTCAGTTCCCTGACCAGGGATCCAACCCGTGTCCCTGCATTGGAAGCACAGAGTCCCAACCACTGGACCCCCAGGGAAATCCTCAATCTGAAAGTTTTAAAGTATACTTTTAAAGAAAATAAAAAAGGAAATGTGTTTGCTACTCTGCTTGAACTGGTCTGACAGCCCTCCTGATAAGGTATGCAAGCTCTTACCGTAGTCCTGCCCTCCTCTCCTGCTGAAGCAAAGCATGGATCCTCAGGTTCCCCAATACAATGCAGGTCCTCTTCCCTAAGCTTGCTGCAAGGATGACTCACCCCTTCCTTCTCTAAGGCTCAGGGAGGGGGGAACGTTGGGAAGGAACCATAACTTGACTGTTAGTAGTACAGCCAGTTGGAAAATGGGGTCTCAGACTCATCCCTCTTTCAGCTGACCACAGGCCAAGGATGAACGTGTCGAAGGGAAGCCGATTCTGGGCTCCCGTTGGCAAAGGGCTTAACTTCTAGGCAAACTGAGCTGGGATTAATTTTTGCCCAAATTGGACAATGATTTTAACACAAGGGTCAAGGATGCACTGACTCTGGCTTCCCTGCTTTTGGGGCCAAATGTAGAGAACTGAGTCAAAGAACGGAGTCACTCACTCACTCCAGTTCCGGCACTGACTCGCCTCTCATCATTAAAGGGGCAGCTGTGTCTGAGTCCCTCAGCTGGGAGGCCAGTGCAGGGGTTTCAGAGAGCCCAGGTGCCTGTGGCAGCTGTCTGATTCCGGTGGAGGAAGAAGGGACCACGCCTGGGACCAGGATACTGGGCATGACACAGGCCCAAGCAGGGGTCTCTGTCACTCTTGAGTAACTGTCAGACCGTCCATGGACCTCCAGGAAGCAAAATAAAGGGGGCAGGTTCCAGAGAGTGTGGGCGAGGCTGAGTCAACTTAGCCCTCAGCCAAAGAAGCAACTGCTTGCAAGCTATACTTCAGGGTTTTGGGGAAAGCCATTGAGCCTCAAAATACTACTCCTATTATCCTATGATAGTTACTGAAATTCAGCTCTTAGAGATTCTTTCCTTTTGACTGAGACTTTATGCATGTTAAATGGCAAGCTACTTCTCCCAGCTTCTCTCCAATCTAGAAGACAGAGGTCGGAGAACACATGTACTTGAATATCAGGAGGGAAGTATGAAGAATCCACAGCTTAGAGGCTCAGAAATCAAGACAGACAGACCTAAATGGGTCCCAGGCAGAGAGAGAAAGATACCAAGGTTTTTCAGTTTTGGCTAAGGTGAGGCACTGCATCCAATAGTATTAGACCAAGCAGACCTAACTGTAGAAGGCCTGTGATTATGCTTTTAGACTTTTTGTTAAAAAGTACTTTATACACATATACATACTAGCCTTCTTACCTGTATCTGTTCAAGGTGGCTTTAGATCTTGATGGTGAAGGCTGACTAGCCAGCTGATTTCATTGTAAGCAACAGGCTTCCAAATTTTAAATTCTACAAGGTCTTAGCTTTTGGAATCTGTGATTTCAGTCCCCTCTAGGTGATGGCTAAAAGCAACCTCGCTCAACCACGGAAGTACCTTAAAATCACCTGGGACCTTTTAAAAATACTGATACCCAGGGCTTGTTCTTAGAAATTTTTATTGACTTGGTCTGGAGTGGGGCCTTGGGCATCAGTTGTTTAAAAAACGTCTCCCCTCAACATTTAAACGTGTATTCTAATGTGTACCCTGAGTTTAAAATGCTAAGAATTGTGATGGGAGGGCAGATGGGGTAGATTATCATTACCCTGTCGTTAAATTACCTACTCAAGACTTCTACAGTGGGCAAGCAGTGCTTTAAACTTTGGCGGGCACGTTAAGAATGCATTCACATAGATTCTGCAGATTCACCCTTCTGCGGATTCACCCTTCTGCAGAAACCAATAGGAAGGGCCTGGCCAGATGAGCGGCTGAGTGCAGAACTACCCAGCTCACACCCCCGTTCCTCTGCAACATTCCTTACGTTGCAGTGAACAGTTTTCCTGCCCTCCCTGACCTCAGCAGAGTGGATCTCTGGTGTCTTGAGCCCCACCCTTTCCCCCACCCCTAGGAGCAGCCTTAACATTAGGTCGGAGGGCACAAAGGCCTGGACAACTGGGGGAACTGGACTTACCCAGCTGAACGGGATCCTCAAACGCTCCTTTCACTGTTTCTCTTTGGTCAGGATTTCCGATGCCAATCTTCCCAACACTCTGCCTTACCAGGTTCCTTCTCCAGACCAGTCTTAGTGCACCTGCCTATGGGCTATACCGGGATTTTCCTGCTTCCCCCTTCATAGCTGGGCACTGGGATGCTGTACTCGCTACATTCATCAGAGTAAGTATCATCTCTTCCTCCATTGGAGAGCCCACAGCTCCTCCATTGGAGAGCCCACGGCTCCTCCATAGGATTCCCTGGGCCCGCACTGCCCTACGTCGCCACTGCCCACAATGCAGTATGTCCTCAAGTCATAACAGGAAGATGGTATAGGAAAATGGTTATGTGGAGATTTATCTTCCCATCTTTTGTAACACTGACAGTGAAGGTTGTTTTTTTTTTTTTTCCTCTGTTACTCTTTAGTCTTTACACAAACTTCCACATGACAAATTCCCAGTTGAGTTCAATTCCAGGAAAAAATTTGTCCTGAAAATGAATTTGTATGCTTTCTCTTGTCCAAAATCCCAAACTGTGCAATCCAGAGTATTTTTGTTTGTCTCTAAGCTGCCAGAGAATTCCGAGCCAAATTCATTGTCCAAGTGTTGTAATCTGCTAAATACAGGCCATTCAAAATCTCCATTCCTTTTGCTTTGCTCTGTTTTCTCTGAGCGTCTCTGCATTTAGTTCTCGTCTAAGTCATCTGACCATGTCCCCACATCTGCCACCAGGTCCCACCTCTTTATCTCTTGGCTCTTTCCATCCACGTCACCACTGCCGTCACCCTGTGGGTCAGTAACTGCAGCCTGGGTGCTGCAAGGCCTCCGTCTCCTCCTCTCTGAGCCTCCACCCAGTAAGCAGAGTGAACTTTCTAGAATACAGAGTGATCTGGCTCCTGCTTCAGGGAGATCCTTCTTCCCTCTGGGAATTACAACCATGAATTCTCCCCACATTTGCCTCTTCCTCGCCCTCCCCCTTGGTGACACTACACAGGATGTTCCCTCAGCCTGAAACAACCCTCTCTGCTTTTGCTTTGTTGGTGAAGAGGTTTTCAGGACTCAGCCTGGCCTTACCTACTCTGTGGGTGTCCCTGCTCTGGGTTCCCCGAGGGCACAGCACTCATGGCGAGGCCAGATGCCAACTGGATTTAGTTTTTTGTCTGACTACCCAGCTAGGATGGTAAGCGCCTGGAAGGAAGGCAGATACCTTATGCCCTTAGCCGAGCGCTTAGAGTGGCTAAGTGAATGAATACACAACACAGGGAAAGGGAAAAGAAGGGAAAGTGTTAGTCGCTCAGTCGTGTCTGACTCTTTGTGACCCCATGGACTGTAGCCCACCAGGCTTCTCTGTCCATGGGATTCCCCAGGCAAGAATACTGGAATGGGTAGCCATTCCCTTTTCTCGGGGATCTTCCTGACTCAGGGAATAAATCTGGGTCACCCATATTGCAGGTAGATTCTTTACCATCTGAGCCACCAGGGAAGCAGGGTTCGAATCTCCCAGAATGAAAGGACTGAAAGAAAGCCAGCCTTTTCACTGCCTTTCCTAAGAAAAGTTACTCTCTGCCCTTGACTTCTTATAGAATTCTGCTCATTGTAGGCAGCCCACCCCAAAGACGCTTCTGCTTCACTCCTCTGGTGTGTTTGATACTTGATGACTGGCAAGCAGAAAGGATATTGTTCTTTTCTCTTAGGTAGTAACCACCGCAGGTGTAAGTTTAATAACAAAATTACTGTAGTGCCTATTACAACTCTGGGGCCATTATTGCACTGGGACATCTAGAACCTTAGAGAAGTCATAGTGCTAAAGTGTATCTCAGCACCAGCTAAAAGTCCCCCGGCTCCTTCCCCAACTTGCTGTTTTAGTTGCTCGGGCCTGTCTGACTCTGTGACCGCATGGACCGTGGCCCACCAGGCTCCTCTGTCCATGGGATGCCCCCGGCGAGAATACTGCAATAGTTTCCCATTTCCTGCTCCAGGGGATCTTCCCCATCCAGGGATCGAACCCGAGTCTCCTGAATTGGCAGGCGGATTCCTTACCACTGAGCCATTGGGAAGCAGCTGGTTAAAAACAAAGACAGTGCCCTACCCCTGCCCCAATCTCTGCCCCTGAAGGGCAACGTCCAGTTTCCCCACCCAATGCCCTCCAGGACAGGATTCCTCCGCTGAGGTCTGGCTCTCTGCTATGGTTTGAATCCAGTTCCCTATGATCCTTCTCAATATCCTTCTATCCTGTGTTAAGAGACTCCCCCTGGATTCCATCTGCTGCCAACCCCATCCTGAGGGGGAAAGCGGGAGAAATAAGATCATGCAATCATCTTCACCTTTCTGCTTTCTCAACACTGCAAAAAGTCTGACCACAGTGGGGAGCGGCGAGAGGTCTGGCTGCTCAGCTTTTCCCGGTTCTTGCTAAACACACACACACACACACACACACACACACACACACACTCACACTCACACTCACACTCACGCCCCTGGGATTCAGCTCGGCGGAGGGCGGGGGCTCTGCCCGGTTTCGGCTGGTTCCCCGGGCGCGGGACCACGGCCTCGGGAACTCCCGGAAGGACGTCCGGACAACACTTTGCTCTAGTCCCGCAGATCCGGCTGCAGCGCCTCTGTCCCCACGTCCGCACGCGGGAAACCCCGTCTTTGGTCTGCAGAGAGCCACTTCACGGCTCCGGGTCGAGGCAGCTCCGGCCGTAGTCTTTCTCCACCGCCCCCGCCAAAACCCCTTGCACCGCGCGTCCGCTCCTCGATCGCCCCTTCCCCGCGCGTCCCCTCCTCGGTCCCCCCGCGTCCCCTCCAGCGTCCCCCGGCCGGGCCCTACCTCCTGGCTGGCCGCGGCTCCGCGGGCTCCGAGGCGCAGCTCGGGGGCGCTCGGGCGGGCGGGGGCGGCGCGCGGCGGGGGCCCGGGGCGCCATGGCCCGCAGTCCCCCGCGCTCTTGTCGGCCGGGCCTCTCCCCGCGCCTCGCGCTCGCGTGCCCGCCGCCTGGCCGCCGTGGGCGAGTGGAGGGCGGCCCCTTCCTCTGGCGGCGGCGGCTCTGAGCCGGGCCGCCCCCCGCCCGCCGGCGCTCGGTGAGCTCACCCGCAGCTGGCGGGCGCCCGGCCCGTTGCCACGGCAACGCCTCTCCCAGGGCAGCGCGGACCCTAGAGCGGCTCCCGTAAACAGGACCTTCTGCTGGACTCTTCCCCTCGCCCTTTTTTTGGGGGGTGGGGAGGTGGGGGGAGGAGATGGCGGCTTAACCCTTTCTTTGCTGGAGACCAGCGAGTGGCCGGCTGCGTCTCCACCCGGCCGGGGGGTTTATTCGCGCTCAGCGCTCAGCCGGGCCCTGAGCCCTTGAGACAGATGCTGCGGAGTGGCCGCGACACTCCCTGCCCTCAGTTCACTCCAGTCGTTGTAACGCGTTGGTGGGAGCGCCGACTGGGGTTCGGGCGCAGGACTCGGGGTGGGACGTCCGAGGCAGAGTCTGCCGCCACCCTTGGCTCTGCAGCTCCAAGTCCGTCTGCACCGAGACGCTGACCGTGAAAGCCCAGGGGCCCGCGGGGCACGAGACTCCGAACCCGGCTCGCGTAGCGGGTGGGGGTGGGGTGGGTGTCAGGAAAAGCTTCCTAGAGGAAAAGCGACTTTATGGCGCCTGCTGCCACCGCTCGCAGAGGACAAAAGATCAGGGGACAAAGCTTGATCTTTTGATTTTGATTTAGAACTGCCAAAGTCCACGTGAAAATGCTGTGGGCAGTTGATGCTGCGGGCCGTGCCAGGACCGCGGAAAGTTGATGAGCCTGAGTTCCCTGCTGAAAGGGAGATGGAGCTGGCAGTGTGACTTGTGAGTGTGGGGGAAGGCTCCACGCCCATCTCTATCTCCCAGGAAAGTCATTCTTGTCTTCAGTCGACGGGTTCCTAAAAGGCGGGACTAAAGCTTAAGCAAGGCAAGAGAAGGGAAAGAGAGGCTTAGCCTGTGAATTCAGAAAAGAGGTGTGTAAGAGAGAGGGGAAAGAGAAAATAAAGGATTGTAGAAAGTGGGGAACATTACATACCGCCCAGGCAGTTCCTATAGACAGAGGACCTGAGGTCTGAGGGGCTTATTCAGATATCACAGTTACGAAGATGGAAAAGCTGTCTCCTCCTTTGCTGAGAGGTTTGCTCATTCTACAAGATCTTTGAAGCTTTTGTAGACTTCCTTACATCTCCCCAAACTCCGCCATACCATACCCATTTCAACTAAACACGTTAAACATGCCTGTATGGAATGTGGAACTTCCTTGATGCGGAACTTCCTTGACCAGGGATTGAACCCAGGCCCCTTGCAGTGGAAGGTGTGGAGTCTTAACCACTGGACTACCAGGAAGTCCTAAACACGGTTAACTTTCCCAATACAAATTTGCAAGGTGTAAGCAGTATTTTTTTTTAAGTGTAAGCATTTATTGTTTTGTTTGCTAAAGCATCATTCAGTAAGTTTTCACTTCACAAAAAAAGATCAGAGACTTGGCTTCTTGACTCCCCAGTCCTGGGATATCATGAGGCAAACTGGCAAAGTGGAGAAAAGAGCAAATGGAGAATAATTGACCTGAGAGGTCCCCCAGGGGGGTCCCCCAAACCACTGCACAGAACAGGTCAGTCACCTTCAGGGTTGTGGCTTTCAAACCGCCAGTCACATTTCAAGGGGGCAATCAGAGAGGAGGCCAGGGAGCCCCTTATGGTGTCCCCTGATGGCAGGCCACCACTCCTTGGTCTGCTCCTTCATCATTGAATTCTGGACACTAACTTGTTTTAGAAAAATTTCCCTGCCTTAGCTCATCAGGTCAGACTCTGATGAGTCATGCTGGGGCCTATGTGTTGCAAGTTTCTTTCCTGCCTGCCTGTCACAGCCCCTAACCCCGCTGCTCCTTAGGGCTGGCTGCTCACATCCCTGGGCCATCCCATGGTTGACCCTGACACCATAGCCCTCCTTTCCTATGTGCTCCCGTCCCAGCTGGCTCCCTGGAGCTTTCCCCAGTTTGATGTTCCCCCTGGTCCCTCCCCAGTCCTGGCTCTCCAGCTCCAGGGGGCAGGGTAGCCCTCCAAGGGATTGGCAGGGAGGTGTGCCTTAGAACTTGGAAGACCCTCTCAGCAGCCCTCTCTTCTCCCTGGTCGCCCTGACTGTCCTCAAATTTTCCCCACATTGGAGAATAGGCTTGGAGCTGGAGGTAGTGCCTGGCTTCAGTCTGGAAAGGTGCTGATGGGAGGAGGGGAAATGGAGTTCATTTTTCTTGAACTTGAATCCTGCTTTCTCCACCTAGAGCAGCCACAAGTTACAACAGACCATCTCTTATCCCTGCCTTCCTCTTCCTTCAACATCCTGTTGAAGAGTACGGGCTCTGGGACAGACGGCCAAATTTGGCTCTGGAGCAGGCTGCTTGGCCTCTCTAACTGGCAGCCTCTTCAACTGTGCGCTGGAAATAGCAGGTGTACCCACCGCAGGGTATTGTGGGAATTAAAGCAGATCTTCAAGTAAAGGTTGTAGTACCAGGCCTGGCCCATGGGGGGCACTCTCCCTCAGCTCCTGTTTGTTGTTGGTGGTTGTTCTGCGGCTAAGTGGTGTCCGATTTTTTGCGACCTCATGGACTGCAACACGCCAGGCTTCTCTGTCCTACATTGTCTCCTGGACTTTGCTCACACTCACGTCCATTGAGTCGGTGATGCCATCCAACCATCTCATCCTGTGTTGCCTCCTGCTCTCCTCAGTTTTTCCCAGCAGCAGGGTCTTTGCCAGTGAGTCGGCTCTTCGCATCAAGTGGCCAGTGTATTGGAGCTTCAACATCAGTCCTTCCAATGAATATTCAGGGTTGATTTCCTTTAGGATTGACTGGCTGGATCTCCTTGCAGGCCCAGGGACCCTCAAGAGTTGTCTCCAACACCACAGTTCAATTCTTTAGTGCTCAGCTTTCTTTATGGTCCAACTCTCACATCTGTAAAACCATAGTTTTGACTATTCGGGCCTTTGTTAGCAAAGTGATGTCTCTGCTTTTTAATGCGCTGTCTAGGTTTGTCATAGATTTCCTTCCAAGGAGCATTTTTGATTTCATGGCTTCGGTCACCATCCACAGTGATTTTGGAGCCCAAGAAAATAAAGTCTGCCACTGCTTCCTCTTTTTCCCCTTCTGTTTGCCATGAAGTGATGGGACCGGATGCCTGTTTGTTATTCTTTTCCTAATCTCTCATTTCTTTTCAGGAGCATAGTGGCACGCAGGAGTCAAGGAGGGAGGAGGGCGGCTGGCCGTGTTTCTTACCCCCTGAGTTGAGTTTCTGCCTCCCCCTACCCCTTATAGGTCCAGGGCCTTCAGCCCGGGCATGGCCATCAGCCCAAAGCCGACATCCCCTCAGTATAAGCCAAGTGAAGAACTGTGGGACCTGGGGAGGGAGGCTAGTCTGAATAAGACGGGGCGAGAACCTGAGAAGCAGGCTTTGAACCTCTACTCTCCCCCAAATTGCTGAATATCCACTTAACTTCCTCTGAGATGCTAAACACTTCCTGAGCAGCATCTCTTCAGTCCCAGGCACTTCACCTGTCAGGGCACCTGATCCATTCCACACTCCTGGGTAATTAGAGATCATCCCTACCATTTTCTGGGTGGAAAACCAAGTTCTTAGAGGTGATGTGACTTATTCGAGGTCACACAGGTCCCAGCCTTTTTGTCAAACCAGGTTGCCTGAGAGCAGGGGCTATCCCCAGTGTCAGTCACTCTGGAGGGGGGAGTCTGGATAAGCATTTTACCCTCGTCCCACTCTGGAAGCCACAGGCATCTCTGACACCCCTCCCTAGAGATAACCCTGCTTGGGTTTGTTGCTGTTTTTTAAGTCGCTGGGTCATGTCCGACTCTTTGTGACCCCATGGACTGTAGCCCACCAGGCTTCTCTGTCCATGGGATTCTCCAGGCAAGACTATTGAAGTGGGTAGCCATTCCCTTCTGCAGGAGATCTTCCTGACCCAGAGATCAAACCTGGGTCTCTTTACCATCTGAACCACCAGAGAAGTCTGGTGGGTCACTGTGACCCATTCCTTTCCAACTTCTTGCCAGACATGAACTTCTCTCTCAGTCCCAGTGGCCTGCCAGTGGCGTACTTGAAAGTCATACACAGTGTAGATGATAAATGAGAAGTTTGGATGTTTTTTTTAAATTTTCTTTTATTTTATCTAGAGAGCTGGCATGGAGAGGGGAATTGTTTATCTGTGTTCCGGGCCGTTGTGACATTTGGGTGAGGTCGAGCAAGGAAGGAGGCTGTCTTCGGGGCAGACAAAGTGCACAGCCTCACCTTGACACACCCTTGGTGAGGATTCTCCTTATCCCTCGGCCTGAGCCTGCAGAGCCATCTGGGGTGGCAGCCGGGCTTCCTCTTCTGCGGGCATCCTACTCCTTGCCTCCCCAGGAAGCTGTCTCCCGCCTGCTGTTCTGGGCTCTCATCGCATTCATGGCCCTTTCTGCCCAGCCTGGAGACAGCTGGATGCGAGCTCCTGCCCTGCCCACCACAACCCCTGGCTGCCTCCCTCTGAGGAAATAAAACCAAGTCAAGCATCCCACCCAAACCTCAGAACCAGGCTTGGTTTGTTCCCCGTCTGGAATCAAACGTCGTCCAGGAGGTATGGGATGGGAGGGGAAGTATGGGGCTGGGGAAGTGGAGGCCACCCAGGGCAAGGGGTGAGAGGAGCCTGGACCGAGGACCCTGGGCCTCCTATATCACCCCCTGGCTTCGAGGGACCTGTCTCTTTGGCGGCCCCCCGCCCCCCGCCCCCGGGTTCATGCTCTCCTGTTCTCTATTTCTTGTACTAGGGCCGGGAGATTGGAAGCTGTGGGGACCCTGTAGGGAGTGCTGTGGAGTAAGTGGCATTTGTTTATCACTCCCTGGTGGCTCAGACAGTAATCTGCCTGCAATGCAGGAGACCTGGGTTCCATCCCTGGGTCAGGAAGATCCCCTGGAGAAGGGAATGGCTACCCACTCCGGTATTCTTGCTTGGAGAATCCCATGGATAAAGGAGCCTGGCGAGCTACAGTCCATGGGGTTGCACAGAGTCAAACATGACAGAAGCAACTAACACACACACACACACACACACACACACACACAGAGGAACCGCGGACATTTGTCAGGATACCCCTGGAAACGTCAAAGAATCACCAAATTGGCAAATATCATGATACTCTGTCATTTCTGCATAAGCACCATCTGTTTTATTCCTATGCCGCCAGCTTACTTTGAAGGGTCATATTTTTTTTTTCCACAAAGAATTAAAGCGTTCCTAACTTTACAAGGATGAATGTGTCTTTGACAAAAAGCAGAGAACCAAGCCACAGAGGGCCTGCATCTCTCACCATCAGGCAGTCTCCAGGGTCATACTTGTGATGCCCAGTACCCTCTGTGCTTCTGCCCTTCTCTGTTCCTTTTGGAAGAGGAACAGAGAATCCCTCTGTCCATGGGATTCTCCAGGCAAGAATGCTGCAGTGGTTTGCCATTTTCTACTCCAGGGGCTCTTCCCCACCCAGGAGACTTCCGGGAAAGGAACAAGAGGATGGCGATTGAGATACTCTTTGAAAAAGAGGCGCGGATTTCTGTGTTTAAGCAGGTCCTGGTCTTCCTGGGCACTGTGATTCCAGAACACAGTAGGGTAGTCGGAACGACTCTGGATCGTACTTAAGACACAAGGCTTCGCATCTATTTCCTGGCCAACTAGATGATCTCCTAAGACATGAGGGAGAGTCGAGAATCCCCCTCAAACACTTTTGTCACGACATTAGGATCTGGGTGCATACCTCTGGGATTAAAGCCTGCCAGCTCATCTTCCCTGCTAACACCCACCCAGGCACTGATCTCAGCCTTCAGACCTCCAAACGGTGATAAGTCACTGTGCTGCCTCTTGGAGGCCGCACTTTGGGGGCACACATTTCTGGAAGGCCCTAAAATCTGATCCACTCCTTGTATCTCTCAGGTCAAATAAGATTAAAATCAAAATACTAGCCAGAGATACAAAATTGTGAATCAACTCTTTGCATGTGTGCTAAGTTGCTTCAGCTGTGTCCAGCTCTTTGCGACCCCCATGGACTGTAGCCCACCAGGCTCCTCTGTCCATGGGATTCTCCAGGCAAGAATGCTGCAGTGGTTTGCCATTTTCTACTCCAGGGGCTCTTCCCCACCCAGGGATCAAACCCAAGCCTCTTAAGTCTCCTGCATTGGTGGTGGGTTCTTTACCACTAGCAAAGCCAGAGACACAACGTTGTAAATCAAGTATACTTCAATTTAAAAAATAAAAGGCAAGTCAGGAGGCTTAAAAAATTTTTTTATATGGACCATCTTTTAAAGCCTTTATTGAATTTGTTACAATATTACTTCTGTTCTTTGTTTCTTTTTTCTTTTTTTGACATGAGGCATGTGGGATCCTAGGTCCCTGACCAGGGATTTAACCCACACTTCATGCATTGGAAGTTGAAGTGTTAATCACTGGACTGCCAGGCAAGTCCCCAAGCCCGGTGACTTCTGACTACCACAGATAGCAGTGCGACTTTGAGCAAGGTGACTTCTGTTTGTGGGTCTCAGGTTCCTGGGGAGATGGGGCCAGATGGCCCTCAGGTCTCTCTCAGCCCCCACCCCCTCAGGTGGGCAGGAAGAGCACAAAGCAGCTTCCTGTTTTCATCCTCATCTGGCTCTGTCCTGGGTGACTCGGTGGGTGCCAGGGAGCGCCGAGTCTTCCCGCAGATCACCTAGGAGGTGGGTTCTAACAGCAGCCTCATTTACCAATGAAGCCGCTGCCGAGAAGAGCCAGGTACCTTGCCCAGGGCTTCCATGAATGAGCGCCAGAGCCCAGCAGTGTGACCCCAGACAACCCCTGCCTGCCTTTGCTGTCAGGAGCTGCTGTTCTCATCCGCCCAGCATGCAAATGATGAGGTTACAGGTTCCAGGAGGATGAGGTTCCAGGAGGATGAGGTTCCAGGAGCAGAGCTGCAGGCAGCGTGGCGGGGCATGCAGGCAGAGCTGGAAGGGGTCTCACAGCCCCTCAGGTGGAGGGAGGGGAACTGCCCAGACCACTGGACCACTCGGCATCAGCCAAGAGACAGCACTTGCATCAGAGGAGGACTGCAGAACCATCCAGGAAACCAGAAGGTGGGAACCAGGGGAGGAGAAATCTCCTGAGAATAATGGAGCCAATTCAGCTAAAGAGAAGACAAGAGATGGGGAAGGGGGCAGAGGGGCTGACGTGAGGGAGGAAGTGATGGAAAACCAGCACCTGGAGGGGCCTCCACCCTGAGTGTCCTTTTCTCCCCAGTGCCCCATCTCCCCAGGAACCTGAGACCCACAAACAGAAGTCACCTTGCTCAAGGTCGCACTGCTATCCGTGGTAGCATGATTTCTGATATTTCTCCTCTACTGGCTTAGGGAGTAGATGGATGTGGGTGGCCCAGAGCCAGTTTTTTCATGCCAGAGTCCAACTCTCTGAGGAGCTCATTGCAGGCTGGGGGCACCAAGCGGGACCCATGGGTAGGGTGGAGTCGGTGGCGTCTCAAACTTTTTCTTTCCCTGATACTCCCCTTATGCTTGTGGAGTGGAAAAAAAGCAGATTCTACTCTTTCCCAAAGGCATCCTCATGCAGGGAGACCGGGAAGGGGCCCTGGAATCTGCAGTTTTACAGGCATCCCAGGGGTTTTTGGTGGAGGTGGGTCCCGTCCCCACTGCAGACATACTGGTGAGGACCTGCTCAAGGTGGGGATGAAGTCTGGGCTGCAGCAGGCACAGGGGGTGTCCGTCCCCCGTATTTGTTCTGAAGAAAGTGAGCATGTGTGATGGGACAGCGAGGGGGCGGTGGTGGTGGGGCGAGCAGGATGCTGACAGGGTCTCAGCAGAGAACTGTCCTTAAGAAACTAAGCCCAGTGGTCCTTGCCTAGGACAACTTCGCTCCCCCAGGGGACATCTAGCAAATTTCGAAGACATTTTATTGTCACAGGTGGGAAAGGAGAGAGTTTCTGGTATTGAGCGGGTCAAGGCCAGAGGTGCTGTTGAACATCCTGGGACAGCTTCTCCTGCCCCTCCGCTAACGCACAAACAAACAATTATCCTGCCCCAAAGAGCAGAGGTTAAAAACCCTAGAGCCACTCAGGTCACCATCCCCAACCCCTCTCCAGGATCTTGAATAAAAACTTGCACTGCATCACATCTGCTAAGGAACAGCATGACGTGGGAGATGCTACAATCACAGTCAGCTGGCTCAAGTGAAAAAAATCACCACAGCCAGGTGCATCTCTGTCCCCCTCCCATTCTTTTCCAGCCTGTGCCGCAAGCCAGCAGACGCTTTGGATGCACTTCACGAGCGATTGGTGCCACCTAGTGATACTAGAGTTAATACCAGCAGGACTATTTCCAAGAGCTGGAAACTGTTGGTTATTAAGGGGTTTACTGCTTACCGCTGTGAAGCTTCTATGGAAATAAATGAAGACCACCCAGATGAGAACAAGTAGAGGCTATTTATTCAGAACTTTCAAACAGCAAGAGAGTCAATTACAATCAACTGTATTTGGCAGAGACTCCAGTACAAGTGGAGAATCAAATGCTAGTGGAAAAGGTTTAGAGAGAGAAAAGAAAAGGCATCAGGTGCCCTGAGTTGAGGGTTGTTGGTTTTGGGAGGCTGGAGGCCGGGGCATCTTGTGTGCCTGGGTTTGGAGAGGTTGTTTGGCTTTCTATGATTGGTTCTGAGTTGGCAGTGGGGGCAAAAATTAGAGAAGCTGCCGTCATTAACTTGGAGAAGGCAATGGCACCCCACTCCAGTACTCTTGCCTGGAAAATCCCATGCACGGAGGAGCCTGGTAGGCTGTAGTCCATGGAGTCTCGAAGAGTCGGACACGACTGAGCGACTTCACTTTCACTTTTCACTTTCATGCATTGGAGAAGGAAATGGCAACCCCCTCCAGCGTTCTTGCCTGAAGAATCCCAGGGATGGGGGAGCCTGGTGGGCTGCCGTCTATGGGGTCGCACAGAGTCGGACATGACTGAAGCAACTCAGCAGCAGCAGCAGCAGCAGCAGCAGCAGCAGCAGCAGCAGCAGCAGTCTTCATTGACTAAGTTCTGAGTACTCTGGGCCCATTGCTGTAGAGGCTGTAGACCAGTGTTCTGTTGTCATATGTGGTCCAGCCAGTGTCTGTTTGTATATCCAGCCTCTTAATTCATTAGCCATTCTAAATACAGTAGTCCTGCTGTTACTAATCACGAAACATTACATAGAGTTATCCATGTGAGAAGCAGTTTGACTACAAATCAACATCTGTGATTTTCAAAGCCTGCCCATTCAATTTTTGATTTAGGGTTCACATCTGATGTAACTGTTTGATTTTGTGGTCCATGATGTCTTACTGTGTACAACATTGCTCTCCCAGCTGAAATCCACATGGGCCTCAGGGACCCCTCAACTGCGCCTGTGTGGGTGACTGTAATTCCTTGAAATGCGGCACCTGTATTTCCATCACCACCGCCGCCGCCTCCAGCTACTACCACCTCAGCTCCATCACCACAAGACTGATGGTTCTCCAACTGTGTTCCCAGGCCCAGAGGCGGCAGCAGACCAGAACTCGTTAGAACTGCAGATTCTCAGGCTCCACGCCAACCTACAGGATCAGACACTGGGGACGGCGCCGGCCCTCAGGGGGTTCTGAGGCTAAAGTTAGACAGCCTCCGCTTCAGGAGAATTTCTAGGATGCCACAAGGGGCTCAAGTCAGATCTTCCATGATGTTGCCTCCATATCTGTGAAACAGAACAACTTCTGTTTATCTAGATAATATAAACAACAATACTTGCTAACATTTAGTGACACCTGGCGTTACGCACGTCACATACAGCTTTGGCTTTCAAAAGTCTGAGAGGCAGGATCTGTTTATACCTCCATCTGACAAGCGAGGAATAGAGGCTCCAAAAGGTGAGGTGACTTGTCCCTAACGTTATACAGGTTACACAGAACTGAAACCAGGCTTATGTGGCTCCAGAATTTTGCTCTTAACCACTGGTAAAGATAACAATTGCCGGACTTCCCTGGCGGTCCACTGGTTAAGACTCCATGCTTCCAGTGTTCTCTGGTCTGGGAACTAAGGTCCCATGTGCTACATGGAGAGGCCAAGAAAGAAAGAAATAATCAAACAAAAAAGATGCTAACTGCCACATGGATGGAAGTCTAAAGAATCTGTATAGTTTTAGTCAGAGTCCCCGGCCCAATTTGCCTGAAGTCAAACAGAGGCCCAGACAGACCATCCGAGGTCACCTCTTTTATTTTGGGGGGAAGATAAAAAATTTTTTAATTTATCCTTCTGCCAAATAATTTCCATCTGCAGTTATTTTTTAACGTAAAAAGCAATGAGTCAACTGAAGAAAGGGCTGTGGCCTTGGCTAGGCCATGGTGACACTGGGACACTCAACTGAGAACCTGGGCCCGTGGGGATGAGCAGGACTGGACCCGCCTCAGGGAAGCGTCTCCAGGAAGGCTCTGCGGTGCCACGCCCTCTGCTGGTAGACAGTCTCAAGGACAGTATAGCTGTCATAACAGGAATCTTCAATAATGAGTTGTTTCGGGGATCATAGCTCCCAGATCAATTCAGTTCAGTCACTTAGTCGTGTCCAATTCTTTGTGACCCCATGACTGCAGCACACCAGCTTCCCTGTCCATCACCATCTCCCAGAGCTTGCTCAAACTCATGTCCATTGAGTCAGTGATGCCATCCAACCATCTCGTCGTCTGTCATCCCCTTCTCCTCCCGCCTTCTATCTTTCCCAGCATCAGGGTCTTTTCCAATGAGTCAGTTCTTTGTATCAGATGGCCAAAGTGCTGGAGTTTCAGCTTCAGCATCAGTTCTTCCAACAAATTATTCAGGACTGATTTCCTTTAGGATAGACTGGTTGGATCTCCTTGCAGTCCAAGGGACGCTCAAGAGTCTTCTCCAGCTCAAAAGCATCAATTCTTTGGTGCTCAGCCTTCCTTATGGTCCAACTCTCACATCCATACTTGACTAATAGGAAAACCATAGTTCTGACTAGACGGACCTTTGCTGGCAAAATAATGTCTCTGTTTTTAATATGCTGTCTAGGTTGGTCATAGCTTTTCTTCCAAAGAGCAAGCATCTTTTAATTTCATGGCTGCAGTCACCATCTGCAGTGATTTTGGAGCCCCCCAAAATAAAGTCTCTCACTGTTTCCATTGTTTCCCCACCTATTTGCCAAGGAGTAATGGGACCAGATGCCATGATCTTAGTTTTCTGAATGTTGAGTTTTAAGCCAACTTTTCCACTCTCCTCTTTCACTTTCATCGAGGCTCTTTAGTTCCTCTTCGCTTTCTGCCTTAAGCTTGTGTCATCTGCATATCTGAGGTTATTGATATTTCTCCCAGCAACTTTGATTCCAGCTTATGCTTTATCCACCCTGGCATTTCATATGCTGTACTCTGCATATAAATTAAATAAGCAGAGTGACAATATACAGCCCTGATGCACTCCTCCATATCTGGTTCTAACTGTTGCTTCCTTACCTGCATCCAAGTTTCTCAGGAGGCAGATAAGGTGGTCTGGTATTCCCATCTCTTTCAAAATTTTCCACAGCTTGTTGTGACCCACAGTCAACAGCTCTAGCATAGTCAATGAAGCAGAAGTAGATGTTTTTCTGGAATTCTCTTGCTTTTTCTATGATCCTATGGATGTTGGAAATTTGATCTCTGGTTCCTCTGCCTTTTCTAAATCCAGCTTGAACATCTGGAAGTTCTCAGTTCACATATTGTTGAAGCCTACTTAGCATGGAGGATTTTGAGCATGACCTTGCTAGCATGTGAAGTGAGTGTAATTGTGGGGTCCTTTGAACATTCTTTGGCATTGCCTTTCTTTGGGATTGGAATGAAACCTGACCTTTTCCAGTCCTGTGGCCACTGCTGAGTTTTCCAAATTTTCTGGCATATTGAGTGCAGCACTTTTACAGCATCATCTTTTAGGATTTGCAATAGTTCAGCTACGAGTCCATCATCTCCATTAACTTTATTTGTAGTGATGCTTCCTAAGGCCCATTTGACTTCACACTCCAGGATGTTTGGCTCTAGGTGAGTGAGCACACCATCGTGGTCATCTGGGTCATTAAAATCTTTTGTATAGTTCTTCTGTGTATTCTTGCCACCTCTTTTTAATATCCAATGCTTCTGTTAGGTCCATACTGTTTCTGTCCTTTATTGTGCCTATCTTTGCATGAAATGTTCCTTTGGTACCTCTAATTTTCTTGAAGAGATCTCTAGTCTTTCCCATTCTATTGTTTTCCTCTATTTCTTTGTATTGATTATCAAAGAAGGCTTTCTTACTTCTCCTTGCTATTCTTTGGACCTCTGCATTCAGATGGATATATCTTTCCTTTCCCCCTTTGCCTTTTGCTTCTCTTCTTTTCTTAACTATTTGTAAGACCTTCTCAGATAATCATTTTGCCTTTCTGTATTTCTTTTTCTTGGGGATGGTTTTGATCACTGCCTCTTGTATAATGTTATGAACCTCCATCCATAGTTTCTCAGGCACTGTCTATCAGATCTAATCCCTTGAATCTATTTGTCACTTCCAGTGTATAATCCTAAGGGATTTGATTTAGGTCATACCTGAATGGTGTAGTGGTTTTCCTTACTTTTTTCAATTTAAGTCTGAATTTGGCAATAAGGAGTTCATGATCTGAGCCACAGTCAACTCCCGGTCTTATTTTTGCTGACTGTATAGAGCTTCTCCATCTTCAGCTGCAAAGAATATAATCAATCTGATTTCAGTATTGACCATCTGGCGATGTCCATGTGTAGTGTCGTCTCTTGTGTTGTTGGAAGGTGTTTGCTATGACCAGTGGATTCTCTTGGTGAAACTCTTATTAGCCTTTGCCCCATTTCATTTTGTACTCTGAAGCTTGGAGGGTATAGTTAATGGCTGGCCATACTTAAAACCAGCGGAGTTAGGTATGACTTCTGTCTTGGGAACTTCAAAAGGGTCTGCACATCTTGGGAAATGGGAGTTGGATTGTTAGCCTGCAGTGCAGGAGTCACCAAGTTTTCCCTCAGTCCTTAGGCTGTGAGTGGCAGTCACACTTCCAGCAGCAGGCATGGGCCACGTCTCCAGGGTCTTTCCACTTGTGAGTCCCTGGCAGACTTCTCTGGAAGGCTGTCACCCACGTAGAGATAAAGGGTCGTGAATGTAGAGGTGACTGTGGTACCCCAGCGCAGTCAACCTCCAAGCCCCAAACAGCAGAGCAGATGCCCACTGGCCTTCCCTGGCTGTCCTGACTGATTTCCAAGCTCTGCTCTGCTCTTTGCTTTCTAGAGTTATCTGGCCTTCTCTGGTTCTTCACAGTTAAAAAAAACTCCCTCAGAACCTCACAGCAAACACCTTCCTATTTGGGGGCTTAATTCTTTTTGCGGCTGAACACCCTCCCACCTGTACCACCCTCCCCTCTTCTCCCAAGTAGCTGCCATCCTGGGGGGTTCTCCTTGTTGCCCAAATCTTGGCTCTGTGCACCAGTGCCAAACAGAAATATGGAGACAGAGTTATGGAGGAGAAGGAAAAGAGCGGCTTTATTCATTTGCCAGACAAAGGGGGAAAACAGTAGGCTAGCGCCTCGAGAACTGTGCCCCCCTCCCTGGTAAAGAGGGAGGGGTTATATAGTCTGGCAAGGTACCTGAGAAGGATCAAGGCAACAGTCTTGCATTCTTCTTCTGCAAAGTTTCAAAAGGGTGAGGTTGCTGACAAGGTTAGGGTGTGCAGCGGCTTGGATGGTTAGGTCTCCTAATTCTTGAATACCCTTTAATCGTGCCTCAGGTGGTTTCCTGGCTGCTCCTCCCTTGATTAGCAACTGTTCTGCCCTTTGGGACTCAGAGAAGGTCATGGAGGCTGGAGTCTTGCCTACAAGAAATGGGGGACAAAGAGACCTTCATGTCCAGGAGCCCCGCAGGGCATCGTCCCCATTGTTCCCTTCTTTCATGGTGAGATCTTCCTCAAAAGTGATGAGCCTGCAAGGTCAGGATGTGTGTTTCCATGTTCCCAGGACCTCGCACGGTAGATATTATTGAGCCTCGATAAATATTAGATGGAGTTTAAGAAATATAGACTTGGTTGAATGAATGATCACTCTTTCCGGAGCCACAGCCCCGGGTTCAAACACGTTCCCCAAATCAGGGCAGCCTGGGAATCTCGCTGTCCAAGGACAACACCCCCCACCCAGCTCCTCCCACCACCCTCCCGGTCCCGCTCAGTTGAAAACCAGACCTGTGTTCAGGAACCGGCTATCAATATCCCCGGCATTCCAGCGTTTCCACGCTCTTTGTAAGGAAAGCTACAATGTCATTGGAGAGACAGAGGCACAGTGGAGAGACCGGGTGTGGAGGGCGCCTTTGGCGTTAATTCTATTTGTGGGACCCCAGGACCCGAGGGCCGGGTGAATCTCTGCCGGAGTCTGGGTCGCGTTCGCTTTAAAGGGGCGGTTCCCGAGCCGGCGGGCGGGCGGTCCCGGAAGACGCGCTTCGCGCGGCCTGGGCTTCGGGATCCCTGCTCCCCGGCCCCCCCGGGTCCGGATCCCCGGTCCTCGGACCCCCGGCCCCTCTGGGTCCCGATCTCCGGTACTCCGCTCCGTGACCCTCCGCTCCCCTTCCCCGCCCCTGGCGCCCAGACCTCCAGTGCCCTTGGGACCTCGGCTCTCTGGAGCCCCCACCCGACTCCTCCCCACCGCGCGCTCGCTGCCCTGGTCCTCGACCATCGCGCTGCCCCCGCCCCCGGCCCCAGCTCTCCACCCCTCGCCTTATCTGGTTCTTCCTGACCCCCATCAGGCTCTCCGCACCGCGGCCCTCCGATCGGTGCCCCTCGCGCCCCTCTCCGCGCAGCCCTGCTGCGTCCTGGCCCTCGGCGGGTGCACTCTGGCGCCGGCGGGCGTGCGCGGTGACCCTGCGGTCGCCCGGCTCCGTCTCCGCCCGCGCGGCCACCTCGCGCAGGTCACGTCCCTGTCCTGAGGACTGCACACGGGCGGCCAGGTCTGCGCGCCCCCTTCATCTCGCTGCTGCCCCGCTGTTAAACGGAATACTCAGCGGAGGCCCGGACTCATGTCATCCTTGCGGAAAGAAGGAACATAGATGGGCCCTCCTTAAGTGGAGGCAGGCAGCCGAGGCCGTGACCTCTGGGAGAGGATGGTGACCCCCTGGCGCTTCTCTCTCAGGGTCTGCTTGGCGCACTTGAGAGGTTTTGCGCTCAGAAAGGAACTCGGCCTTCTGAGACCCTCTGGGGGCTGTCGCAAGGCTAGACTCTGTTGGCTTCTGCTTGGCACTTTGCCCAAACTCGTCTCCACCTGTGAGGACATTGGCAAGGGGGCTCCGGAGAGCGTACGTCGACAGACCACCAGTTGGAGTGACCTGGCTGAAAATGGGCCGCTGGAAAGAGTCCCTACGGAGGGGCGGCTGGGCTGGCTCCTCCTGCACGTGCGCATCTGGCTCAGAGCAGGGGCTCTCTTGGTGAAATTCTTCCCCCTCCTCCTGCTCTACCCCCTCACCTATCTGGCTCCCAGTGTCTCCAGTCTCTGGCTCCACCTGCTTCTGAAAGCCACCGAGACCTCGGGCCCCACCTACATCAAGCTGGGCCAATGGGCCAGCACTCGGCGGGATCTCTTCTCAGAGGCGTTCTGCGCCCAGTTCTCCAGGCTGCACGTCCAGGTGTCGCCCCATCCTTGGACTCACACCGAACACTTCCTGCGCCAGGCCTTTGGGGAGGATTGGGAGAGGGTCCTCTTCTTTGAGAAGCAGGAGCCAGTGGGTTCCGGCTGCGTGGCCCAAGTGTACAAAGCGCGAGCCAATCCTGCCTTCCTGGAGAACGACAGCATCCAGAGACTGGCTACGGCCTCCAGACTGCAGCTCTCCTCGGAAACTGGGGCAGCTGGGGGGCTGGGCGAGCTCTCTGGACGCCTGGAGAAGGCGGGGAGGCCTCAAGAGAGTCTTGCCGACCAGTCGTTTGTAGAAAGGCTGCTCTTCCCTAAAGCGGACCTGGTTGGATCCAATGCATCCTTGTCTCAGGCTTCAGGGACCGCCCATGAACAGGAGCCAGATCACCTCGTCCCCGTGGCCGTGAAAGTAAGTGTTCTGATGTTTGCAGCCAGGCCTCCCATCTCTAAAACCTCACCAACTCCATGGGGCTACCCAGGTCAGGATACAACCCTTTGCAAATTACCCCACGGTGCCTTCCGTTGATTTCTTTCACCTTGACCATTATCTGAGTACCTGTGACACACAAGCTGTTTGATTTCTTGGCTTGAAGGAGAGTGATGCGAATGGCCTGAAAAAGGAAGATGAAGAGGCTGTGGAGTTGGCTGTCTCTGCGGGGGGAGGACCCATCATCCATCCAGCTGACCTCTTGGCTCTGGGGTCAGGATAAATGGAAGACAGACTAGGTTAGGTGTTACTGTGGCAAGTCCAAGAGGGCAGCGTTCATTTTTACATCAGCTTCCTTCTCGGTTCATTTCCAGTTACCCCTGCCCGGCTCCATCATCTCTCCTCTCCACACCTTTCCATCCCTGATCCGAACACCCCCAGGAGAACTAGCGGATCCTAGTAGCCAATACCCTGGTGCTCTCACCCTCACAGAAAATCCCTCCCACGGGTGCCTCACTGAGACAGGCTGAATCATAATTTCCAAGGGGAGAGCCTGACCTGGCCTTTTATAATTGCTGCAAATGAGTCGCAACATCAGGCATGTTTAGGAAACACTTGTCCAAAGTATCTTGAAGTTTCCCTTTGCTCTGTGGGAGACTAAAGGAGTAGATGTGCCCATCAAGTCAGATGCTTTATTTCATATGTATGAGGTACCTGAGATGGGCATTTTTTTTTTTTAAACAGGTTCAAAAAAAATTTGCTTATTTATTTGGCTGTGCTGGTTCTTAGCTGTGGCACGCGGGATCTCCTTCCCCCACCAAGGGTTGAACCTGGGCCCCCTGCAGTGGGAGCCCAGAGACTTAGCCACTGGATCACCAAGGAAGTCCCTGTACTAGTTTTTCTTACATGTTTATTTACATTCCACTTTATTCTGAAAAGGATTTGTGGTGGAGGTAGAGGCTGTGATCTGCGTGTTTTAAATGATGGAACAGGAGGCTGAGAAGAGGCTGAGTGGCCAGTCCAGTTTCATACAGGAGATGAGTTGCAGAACTGGAGTGTCTGAAACCCAGAGCTCTTTCCATCTCACCTCTGGAGTCCTGTGACTCTAGAGCAGTATTTTGCAGGCTTGGGACTACCTGACCCAGTTACCTGGACACTCAGTAAAATGCAGATTTCCACCCCGCCTCCCAGCCAGTCTGATTCAGTAGGTCTTGGAGGAGCCTGGGGCTCCACACTTTTACCAAGCAGCCTATGTTGGCTTTTATGCTCGCTGATGTTTGGGAGCCGCTGATCTAAGCTCAGTGTATCTGGAAGGGAGGCCAACCTATTCTTCCCAGCAAAGCTGAGTGCCGCTCAGGGGAGCAGCCCTCCTGTCCCCTCAGGAAGGCACAAAGGAATGGGTGTTGGACCTGCTTCCTCTCGGCCATCTGATTGTCCTTTTTTTCTTTGCTGGGGAGGGGGTGGTGAGGGGGACGTTGCCTGCACCACAAGGCACATGTGACCTTCGTTTCTCAACCAGGGATCGAACCTGCACCCCCTGCATTGGAAGCACGGAGTCTTAACTGCTGAATTGCCAGGGAAGTCCCCTAGACCTCATTTGCCTCCCTGGCTAGGCAAATGTGCCCTCCTGATTGATCCCTCCTCTGTCTCACTGTTCCTCTCTTGGCAGGTGTTGCACCCTGGCCTGCTCGCTCAGGTGCAGATGGACCTGCTGCTGATGAAGATGGGCAGCCGGGTCCTCGCACTTTTGCCAGGAATCAAGTGGCTCAGCTTGCCTGAGATCGTGGAGGAATTTGAGAAGCTCATGGTGCAACAGGTGAATTCGCCTTCTCCCAATCGTAAATAGCACATGACAGTTTTTGCTGTTAGTAGCTGCTTAGTAAATGCTGAATGGATGAGCATTTTCCCAGGGCACTATGGCTAATGTAGAATATTAGTCAGGATAGGTGATGCTAGCTGATATAACAAAGAATATCCAAACCTCAGTGAGTTAAGGCAGCAAGGTTATTTCTTGCTATTCTGTGGAAGTTCCATGCAGGTAAACTGAGGGAGAAGGTGGGAGTTCCACTCCACTGTTATTCAGGGACCCAGTTTCCTCCAAAATTAGTCATCTAGGGTCAGTGTGGAGTGGGAAGAGAGACCATGAAGGGTCACGTAAAGGATTCTGTGGCCAGGCCTGGAAATGATGAACCTCACTTCTTCCCAGGCTACATGTCAGGCCCAGTGTAACTACAAGGGAACTTGGGGAAGGCGGTCTTGCATAGAGCCTGGGCTGCAAATGAAGAGTCTGGTGGAACAGATAGCATTGTCTGTGCTGCAGTCAATGGCCGCACTCCAGGAGGAGAAGAATCGGGGAAGTCACATACTGTGCCTTGGTTTTCCTTTGTTTCTGGGGTTTAATGAGTAGACAAGGGCCCTGTGCAGGGCCTTTGGGACACCTGTTTAAGGAAACAGACTCAGTAGACCCAGTGGAGTCACTCAGGGCTCCAAGGAGCCATCTGTGCTGGTTTCCTGGTGGTTGGCACAGAAATTGACAGGCTTTCAGAGGCCATGTGCCCAGTCTTCATTTATGTCATCTGACTTAGGGTTTTAAGCCCCAGTGATGTATTTTCATGTTTAGAAAGCTTGGCTTTATGATATGGAGGTGTCTCTTTTGATAATAAAAGAAAATTAAAACAGAAAAATAGCTGCTGTTCCACCACCCATGTTGGTGTTAATACTTTCAGTTCCACCAACCGCTTGAGCTTCAGTTCTGCTTCAAGAAGTCTGATATGCATTGTGAGATCCCATCACTTCAAGTTCAGACCTCTATAGCTCTACAACTCACCCCATTTTGCCTCAAAAATCAACTCTTCCTACCAGCTGTAGCTCTCGATGGTCTCATAATGCTGTCTGGCTTGAAAGCTTAGAGTCTGGGTGTAGGTAGGGGGATGTATGTTCATTTATAAATTCATACAACAAGTATTAAAAACTCTGTTAAGATCTGGTGAACTAAGAAAACACGTGGGGTTCCCTGAATCTCCTGTGATGGTGGGACCCAGTCCTGGCTGGGCAAATGTGCCCTCCTGATTGGTCCCAAGAAGTATATATTGGGAGGAGGAGGGCTGATGTGAAATATTTGTAGCACAAGTGCTGGTTACACTAGGAGTTCTTATGGGTTCAGCTGGGCTTAGCCGAGGCCCAGCAGAGGAAGTGGTTATTCCACCCTGCGGGTCCAGGCTCCCCAGACTTGAGCGGAGTCTTGAAAGGAGTGTCTGCAGTTAGACCCAATGGGGGAAGAACATTCCAGTCAGGTGGAGTACAGAAGGCACTCAGAGGGGAAGTGTTAGGCGGGCTGGGACATTCCTGGTCTACAGATTGGGTGCAGCCGGAGTTTGGGGCTGTGAAAGAAGGAGGCTGTATCACAAGAGATGAACCTGGAGGGAGAAGCTGGGCCCAGACCATGTCCTACCTTGGACGTCATCCTAACCAATGCAGGCTCCATCCTGCAGGTGGTGGGGGGCACCAGCAGATGAATTATAGAGAGGGGAGGTGGGGGACAGGGAGCCCAACTAAGACACCTCTGTTGGGGTTCAGGTGACTGGTTTCGAGTCACCTTGGGAGGAACAGCGGTGTAGAAAAGAACAGCTCTGAGCATGAGGGCTGCAGAGCTGATGGCAGCGGGTCTCCCATGGGTGTGAAGGGTGAGAGAGAAGGAATCCTCTGCAGGGACTCCTGGGGGCTGGGTGAATGTGAACTCTGGAAAGTTCTCCAGTGTCTCTGCTATCTGCAGCTTGGAGTCATGTGGTGGGGAGGGATAGGGGGTCGGGACTTTCGGGGCAGCCCTCACCCGCAAGTGTCCTGGGAGTTCTGCAGGTTAGCTGGGGCAGGCAGGTGAGTCTCAGGCTCTGCCAGCTCTTGGGGGGGGTTCAGCGTTGCTGTCCCTGGCCCAGACTACCCCCTCCCTCACCTCTTCTCTCCACTTATCTGCAGATCGACCTACGGTACGAGGCTCGGAATCTCGAACTCTTCCAGTGCAACTTCCTGAATGTGAACTCCGTCAAATTCCCCACGCCTCTGCGTCCCTTCGTCACCAAGGATGTCCTGGTGGAGACATACGAAGTAAGAATGAGAGCTTCCCTAGTCGTTTGCCCTTTACTCACAGCCAGGTTGTCTCTACTGCACAGGAAGGCTTGAGTCTGAGAGGGGTTTGGAGCCGCCTGAGGGTGGGAGGTAGGGCAGCAAGGCGGGAAGAGCCTGGCCCTGCCCTCAGACTTGCTGGAAGTCTGCTCTGCCAATTGTATCTGATTCGGGTTTTTCCCTACGCTGTTACAAAAAACCCGAATGACTTTTTTGGCCAACCCACTATTTACTGGGTGGCTTCAGTTACCTCCTGTAGAACAGCAGGATACCCCTCCTGCCTCGTAGGAGTCAATGGCACATTGAATGCAAGATGCCCTCCACACAGAGGAAGGGCCTCATGGCCTTAGCTGTCTTCTGGTCCAGCTTCCTTGGTAAAGATGGTAATGAGACCCAGGGGAGTGGCCTGAATGACCCACTGTTACTAGCTGTGTGACTTTGAGCAAGTTACTTAAACTCTGTGGGCTTTAGTTCTTTAATTTGTCAATTAAGGATTACAGGATCTATCTCAACAGGCTGCTTTGACAATTAAATAACCGACCTGTATCAAGTGCCTATGGAACAGCTCCCCTTTCTTCTCTCTTCCTTTTCTTTCTCCTCCAGTGAGGTCACAGAGCTCCTTCGTGTCCCTGTTGGCTGATTCTTGACTAGAAACAAGCTCACCCTGACCTCACAGCCTTTCTTACCTATGGGTGGCAGTCAGTGGGTTTCCTCCCTGGGGAACCTATAGGACTTGTTGAGACAGAAGGGAAGCGTAAATGTCGACTACAACTCACTTGTGGGTGACGGATTCATAGGTGTTCTAGAAAAGGAAAAACGCTTCGGGTCGCTCCCCAGTCAGAGGGAAGGCAGGGCCTGTGTGTCCCCCGGAGGATGAGGAGCCGCGCAGTCGCGGGCTGTGCGGCTGAAGCAGTTCTCACCCCGTCTTCCTCACAGGAGAGTGTGCCCGTGTCCAGCTACCAGCACGCAGGGATTCCCTTGGACGTGAAGAGGAAGATTGCGCAGCTGGGGATCAACATGCTCCTGAAGATGGTGAGCTCACGATGGGGAGCCTCTCCGCCTTGTCCTGGATCTCCGGGAACTCGCCGTCACCCTGGAAGCTTTTTTGTGCATGGCCTGGTGGAGATGGGATGGTGAGGCTGACTCAGCCTGGAGTAGCTCTGGTCTCTCTGCAGATATTTGTGGACAACTTCGTCCACGCGGACCTTCACCCCGGGAACATCCTCGTCCAGGGCGCCGACGGTCTCGCCCAGAGCCCAGAGGCGCGGCTACAGCGGGTGGACGTCTGCGAGGCTCTGGCAGTGGCTGTGTCGCCGGCCCGCTGCCCGCTGCGCCTGGTGCTGCTGGACGCTGGCATCGTGGCCGAGCTGCAGGCCGCCGACCTGAGGAACTTCCGGGCTGTCTTCATGGCTGTGGCCATGGGCCAGGTGAGGCCCGCCAGGCCCTGGAGGGGAGGGGAGGGGCGGGGTTGGAGCCGAGTTTTTTTTTTAACCACCGGCCTCCTCAGGGTTTGTCATTCTTGTTAATGCTGGCATTTGCCAAGGGTGCTCCCGAGAGAGGAAGGAGGGAGGAGGAAGAGGAGCCCAGATGAAGCCACTGAGGGTCCGTAGACAGAACAGGCTTGTTCCTGGCAGCTCATGGTTTAGGATGATGGGAAGAAATGCCTCCTTCTCAAGTGATGTTCTGGTGGTTTCTGTTCCTTTCTCAGTCACTATACATTTGGGCTTTGGAAATGCTAGCTTCTTGACTAACAGCGGCCCCAAGTGTGTGCTATCTGCTCTGAGAAGGTGGGGCTGGAAAGAAGCAGCGGCTCAGGGAACCTACTCTCCAGGTGTGGGAAGACACCTAGGGCAGGAGGAGATGACTAGTTTTCACTTCTCATCCCACTCCTCTGAGGGGCTCCTGTGGTTGAGAATTATTATTTAGGAAAAGGGACTCAGCGAAACCTCTATGAGAGTCAGCCTAAAGTGCCACATCAAGGGGGGCAGTGAATTCTCCAGCAGGAAAGACCCGGGAAAGACGGCGCTGGACGGACTTCCCTGGTGGTCCGCACTCCCAGTGCAGGGGGCCTGGCTTCAGTTCCTGGTCAGGGAAATAGATCCCACATGCCGGGACTAAGAGTCTGCATGCCGTAACCAAAGGTCCCTTGTGCCACAACTAAGACCTGATGCGGGAAAATAAAACAAAACCTGGGAAAAAAGGGCAAAATTGAGAGACGCCCCTGCTTAGGAGGCTTCTGGGGTGGAGGGGGGGGTGGTGGTGGGTAGACCAGAGGCTTGAGTCTGAGCCAGTTTGAAAGTGTCCCCTGGGCAAAGGCTAAAGACCGAGGTGCAGTGGTGGGTGGGGGCTGGGAGGTGCTCCTCTGCACAGGTTTGGGCAAAGGAAGAAGGTCACAGTCAAGGAGGAAGAGCTTGGCTCCCTGGCCATGACCAAGGGGCCCAGGTGGGTGTTAGGAAGACCTTGGAGCATCCTGGGTGGAGGAGGAGCCAGCAGGCTGTGAGTGGGGAATTCTGCTGGGGCAGGAAGACCGCCCTCGAGGAGTCTGTCCTGGAGGCAGGCCTCTAGGCCAGGCCGGTTAGTTGGCAAGCACTGCTGTGAGGAGCGTGAGCAGCAGGGCCCAGGCGCGGCCACTGGGCCTGTGTGGCCTCAGAGACAAAGGAGACCACGCAGCTCCGGCCTCTGATTGTGCTGAGCACAGGTGGGGCCTTGCTGACCGAGAGAAGCAGCAAAAGGCTTTGATTGATGACCAGGTATTATTGGAAGGCAGCGAGGTAAAGTTTAAAATGGATGGGGAGGTGGGGCGCAAAAGCAGAAGGGTAGAGAAACTGGGGTGGAAAGAACTAGGATCTGAAGACGTTTGGGCAGAGAATCCAGGATTAGGCCCTCTTGATTCTAGCATGTTTTTTCCATCTTCCAGGGCCAAAGGGTGGCTGAGCTCATCCTGCACCACGCCCGGGCCAGCGAGTGCGAGGACGTGGAGGGATTTAAGGCTGAGATGGCCCGGCTGGTGACCCAGGCCAGGAAGAACACCATTACCCTGGAAAAGGTAAGCAGGCCACTGGAGGGCTGGGGTCCTGGGGTGTTAACCAAACTTGCCCTTGGACAGCGCAAACTGCAGGTCTAAGGGAGAGGTCATGGGGAGAGGTCTTGAGGGGACTTGAGTTTTTCTTTTTTAAATTTATTTATTTTTAATTGAAGGATAATTGCTTATCCAATATTATATTGATTTTTGCCATACATAACATGAATTGTCCATAGGTATACATACGTCCCCTCCCTCTTGAACCTCGCTCCCACCTCCTACCCCATGGCTTGAGTTTTAAGGCAGATAAAGAACAAACCTTTTCCTCTGCCCACATCTTCCATCTGAGCCACCAGGGAAGCCGTTACCTGAAGTGGAGCCCACTTTGAATTCTGGACACAGTTCTAACAAAGCTGATTTTTCTTCCCAAGTTCATTCCCAAGTCTACTCTAGCTGGATCGAGTCAGAACAAGAGGTGGCCCCCGGGCAGTGAGGAGTGGCAGCTGCCTGTCTTATTTATTCCAATGTGATTTCTGTATGTGCCGGGCATGCTGGGGAAGAGGCCTCCAGGCTGGTTCTCCTGGCGGGGCGGTGGTCTTTGAACTCAGTCATGAGATGGAAGTTGGGCTTGTGTGAATGTAGTCCTTTTGGGGATTTGTCAGGCAGTCCATTTCCGATCACTGGTGTGTGTGGGTGTGGGTGTGGGTGAGGGGCAGGTAAGGGAGAGAAGTGGTTCCCGGTAGCTCTCAGGCTCTTTGTTCTGTTTTCCAGCTTCAAGTTTCCAGCCTTCTCTCGAATGTCTTTAAGTTGCTGATGACTCACAAGGTGAGGCCTGGGCGGGGAGCTTGCGCTCTGGTCAGGCAGGAGGGAGGTCTGTGGGGAAGGCAAGTGGCCTCAGGGTTGTGGCAGGTTTTTCTCTTTTAGAGAAAGGGAGATCTCTTCTAGAAATGTTCTGCACGCCGATCCCTCTGCTGAGAGTGCTGTTTCTACTCCCTGATGTCCAGCAAGGTTTTTCTTTGATCCCATTGTAACCCTACATTGGTGGGGTTTTGGGGGAAAAACTTTATGCTTTCTAAGAGTTTTGACAAGTTCTATTTTAAAAATGAACTTAATCTCATGTTAGGATTAGGGAAAGCTTTCATCATTGCTGGGGGCTGGCTTGGAGAGAACTGGGAATGAAAACACACTCCTGGGAGTTCCTTTGCTCAGGACAAGGGAGGGTGAGGCTCATAGCCAGCTCGGTGCCCACCAGCTCTGACCTGGGCAGCCTCTCCAAGTCCCCGGAGGCTGCCAGGAGGGCCAGGTGAGGCCATGACATGGTGATCAGTGCGCTTTGACCTCCCTTTAGCCATCTAATTCAGTTGTATAACATCTATTAGTATCTGATTTAATCCCAACATTCCTTGAGGCTGGCACCAAGCAACTCGCTCTGGCCCCTGAAGCCACCTGACCAGGGAGCCCCACTTCCAGTGACTTTGTTCTTTAGTCCTGGGGCTCCCATTGGTACACAGCCTTCCTCACACACTGTGTGGGACACACGGTTGCCAGTGCTTTAGATGTTTGCTGTTGTCATTGTGATTCCTAAGAGAGGAGAGCAGAGAGAGGGCCAAGTACAGCCATTCTCTTCAAATATTTCACCAGGCACTTAATTTTAAAATAATTAAAAATTTTAAAACTATGGTTAAAAACTAATATACAGTTTACCCGTGCCCGCCTCCAAGTGTCAACCACATCCACACAGTTGTATAACAGATCTCTAGATCTCTAATAAAACCCTGTTCCTACTGAACAAAAACTCCATGTCTCTCTTCCCTGAGCCCCTGGCAAGCACCAGGTCCATGGTTTTGATGACTCTTGATTTTTCCTATAAGTAGGATCATATGGTGTTTGTCCTTCCGTGACTGGCTTATTTCACTCAATGGAGTATTCTTGAGGTTCATGCATGTTGTAGCAGATGACAGGATTTCCTTTTTAAAGACTAAATAATATTCCATAGTATGTATTTAACCATATTTTCTTTATTTGTTCATCCTCTGATGGACATTTGGGCCACTTGTACTTCTTGGCTACTAAGAACAATGCTGCAGTGAACACCAGTATGCAAATATTTCTTTGAGATCCTGGTTTCAAATTCTTTTGGACATTTATACAGAATTGGGATTGCTAGATGATATAGGTTTTAAAATTTTTTTATTGAAGTATAGATTTATACAGGGCTTCCCTGGTGGCTCAGAGGGTAAAGTGTCTGTCTGCAATGTGGGAGACCTGGGTTCCATCCCTGGGTTGGGAAGATCCCCTGGAGAAGGAATGGCAGTCCAGTCCAGTATTCTTGCTTGGAGAATCCCATGGATGGAGGAGCCTGGTAGGCTACAGTCCACAGGGTCACAAAGGGTTGGACACGTCTGAGCGGCTTCACTTTCTTATAGATTTATACATATTATTATTATATATATATTTTTAGCTTTTAAGGAAGCTCCATACTGTTTTCCAGTTCAGTTCAGTTCAGTTGCTCAGTCGTGTCCGACTCTTTGTGACCCCATGAATTGCAGCACGCCAGGCGTCCCTGTCCATCACCAACTCCCGGAGTTCACTCAGACTCACGTCCATCAAGTCAGTGATGCCATCCAGCCATCTCATCCTCTGTCATCCCCTTCTCCTGCCCTCAATCCCTCCCAGCATCAGAGTCTTTTTCCAGTGAGTCAACTCTTCGCATGAGGTGGCCAAAGTACTGGAGTTTCAGCTTTAGCATCATTCCTTCCAAAGAAATCCCAGGGCTGATCTCCTTCAGAATGGATTGGTTGGATCTCCTTGCAGTCCAAGGGACTCTCAAGAGTCTTCTCCAACACCACAGTTCAAAAGCATCAATTCTTCGGTGCTCAGCCTTCACAGTCCAACTCTCACATCCATACATGACCACAGGAAAAACCATAGCCTTGACTAGATGGACCTTAGTCGGCAAAGTAATATCTCTGCTTTTCAATATGCTATCTTGGTTGGTCATAACTTTTCTTCCAAGGAGTAAGCGTCTTTTAATTTCACGGCTGCAGTCACCATCTGCAGTGATTTTGGAGCCCCGAAAAAATAAAGTCTGACACTGTTTCCCCATCTATTTCCCATGAAGTGATGGGACCGGATGCCAAAGTCTACACAATTTTACACTCCCACCATGAGTGTGCATATATAACATGTTGCTTTCTTCTGATTTGCTCATCTGACCCCTCAGACAACTTTTTGGGCCTTAACTGAGACAAAGACCCTTTAACTTTCATCAAAGGTTATTTCCCCATGAGCCATCCTTCCGTTTCCTGACCTGTCCACCTGAAAGCAGATTCCTGTTCTAGGTTTAAATCCTGGCTCAACTCTTCCTCATGTGGGCTTCCCTGGTGGCTCAGTGGTTAAGAAGCCTCTTGTCAATGCAGGAGACATAAGTTCAACTCCTAGTTTGGGAAGATCCCCTGGAGAAGGGAATGGCTACCCCCTCCAGTATTCTTGCGTGGGAAATCCCATGGACAGAGGAGCCTGGCGGGCTATAGTCCATGGGATCCCAAAAGAGTCGAACATGACTTAGTGACTAAAACAAACAACAGACTCCTCTTCACCCAGAGGACTTGAGCAAATCACTCAGCTGCCCTGAGCCTTAGCTTCCTTATCTACTGAATGGGCATAATGAAGTACTTTTGAGGATTAACTGGGTAATCCATGTAAACTATTATTACTGTTAACCTGGCTCCAAAGGGGAAGAAACCCTGCTCTATTTGAGCAAAGCCAAATGTGCTTGGTCTCAAAAAGACTACTGTGGATTTCGAAGAATGATCCATATTTAGATTTATAGTTTCTGGTAGTGTTTGTTGTTTAGTCAATAAGTTGTATCTGACTCTGTGTGACCCATAGCCTGTAGCCCACCAGGCTCCTCTGTCCATGGAATTCTCTAGGCAAGAATACTGGAGTGGTAGCCATTCCCTTCTCCAGGGGATCTTCCCAACCCAAGGATTGAACCCAAGTCTCCTGTATTGGCAGGCAGGTTCTTTACTGCTGAGCCACCAGGGAAGCCCAGTTTCTAGTGTACCTGTGAACTTTTCACTTTAGTATTTTTTAAGTCATCCACACTCACACACCTCCCTTAAAGAAGAGCTGTATACACTGCATCCCCAGATGTTTTCTTACTATTTCTAGTGGGTGGGGGGTTGGGTGAATAGATGAGATGGTGGGGAAAATGACTGGATAGGGAAAAGAACGTTCAGTTCAGTTCAGTCACTCAGTCATATCTGACTCTTTGCTACCCCATGGACCATAGCACGCCAGGCTTCTCTGTCCATCACCAACTCCTGGAGCTTACTCAGACTCATGTCCATTGAGTCAGTGATGCCATCCAACCATCTCATCCTCTGTCCTCCCATTCTCCTCCTGCCTTTAATCTTTCCCAGCATCAGGGTCTTTACCAATGAGTCAGTTCTTCATATCAGGTGGCCAAAGTATTGAAGTTTCAGCTTCAGCATCAGTCCTTGCAATGAATACTCAGGACTGATTTCCTTAGGATGGACTGGTTGGACTCTCAAGGAACTCTCAAGAGTCTTCTCCAACACCACAGTTCAAAAGCATCAATTCTTCAGTGCTCAGCTTTCTTTATAGTCCAACTCCCACATCCATACATGACCACTGGAAAAACTATAACTTTGACCAGACAGACCGACCTTTGTTGGCAAAGTAATGTCTCTGCTTTTGAATATGCCGTCTGGGTTGGTCATAACTTTTCTTCCAAGGAGCAAGTGTCTTTTAATTTCATGGCTGCAGTCACCATGTGCAGTGACTTTGGAGCCCAGAAAAAATAAAGTCTTTCACTGTTTCCACTGTTTCCCCATCTATTTGCCATGGAGTGATGGGACTGGATGCTGTGATCCTAGTTTTATAAATGTTGAGTTTCAAGCCAACTTTTTCACTCTTCTTCGCTTTCATCAAGAGGCTCTTTAGTTCTTCTTCACTTTCTGCCATAAGGGTGGTGTCATCTGTGTATCTGAGATTATGGATATTTCTCCTGGCAATCTTGATTCGAGCTTGTGCTTCATCCAGCTAATTAAGCAGGGTGTACAAGGTTAATTAGCCTCGATGTACTCCTTTCCCAATTTGGAACCAGTCTGTTGTTCCAAGTCCAGTTCTAACTGTTGCTTCTTGACCTGCATACAAATTTCCCAGGAGGCAGGTCAGGTGGTCTGGTATTTCCATCTCTTGAAGAATTTTCCAGTTTGTTGTGATCCACACAGTCAAAGACTTTGGCACAGTCAATAAAGCAGAAATGGATGTTTTTCTGGAACTCTCTTACTTTTTCGATGATCCAGCGGATGTTGGCAATTTGATCTCTGGTTCCTCTGCCTTTTCTAAATCCAGCTTGAATGTCTGGAAGTTCACAGTTCATGTACTGTTGAAGCCTGGCTTGGAGAATTTTGAGCATGACCTTGCTAGCATGTGAGATAAGTGCAATTGTGTGGTAGTGGGAACATTCTTTGGCATTGTCTTTCTTTGGGATTAGAATGAAACCTGACCTTTTCCAGTCCTGTGGCCACTGCTGAGTTTTCCAAATTTGCTGGCATATTGAGTGCAGCACTTTCAGAGCCTCATCTTTCAGGATTTGAAATAGCTCAACTGGAATTCCATCATCTCCACTAGCTTTGTTTGTAGTGATGCTTCTTCCTAAGGTCCACTTGACTTCGCATTCCAGGATGTCTGGCTGTAGGTGAGTGGTCACACCATTGTGGTTTTCTGGGTCATGAAGATCTGGGTTATACAGTGTATTCTTAGAAAATATACATTTCTGGGTCCTGAAGTGTATTCTTGCCACTTCTTCTTAATATCTTCTGTTTCTGTTAGGTCCATACCATATCTGTCCTTTATCTGTAAGAATGTTACATAGATGATAAAAATCATCTGGGCAGGCGCACGATGTCAGGAGTGGATGTTGCTCTGTTAACTCAGGATACTCTCCGTCTATCCGTGGGCTTCAGAAAGAACCCGTTTCTCTGTTTCAGGTAAAGCTTGAGAGCAACTTTGCCTCAATCGTGTTTGCCATCATGGTGCTGGAGGGGCTTGGCCGCTCACTGGACCCTAAACTGGACATCCTGGAGGCAGCGAAGCCCTTCCTTCTAAAAGGACTAGTGACCTCCCGCTGAGAGCAGCAGTGGGGGATTCCTCTCGGAACAAGAGGCCGCTCCCAACAGCCTCTCCTGTGGCAGCTTGGACGTCCTAGAACTGGGATTGTGGAGGGCCTGCCGCTGTGTTTCACCCTGGTTTGGTTTCAAGCATCTGTTTCCAAAGGTCTGGGATTGCTGGGGAAGTGAAAGGAGGAAGGGTCCTGACAGCTCAGGCATGGAAGGGCCTGGTGTCAGAGAAACTGTTACAGGGAAAACATTCTCTGGAGGAGGACGAATAAACTTAGTTATTTTGTTTTCTGGGTTTTTTCTCTTCTCTTCTTAACCTCCGTACTCCTGGATCAGGTTGGTCTTCCTGGTCCTTTCCAGACTCTGATATTTAGGTTAGAAAATGTCACAGAACCCTGTAGACCCATGGTTTCCAAATTTTGGGGCGGCGTGGCACATACCATGCAAGATCTTAGTTTCCTGACCAGGGATTGAACCCATGCCCTCAGCACCGAGTCCTAACCACTAAACCACCAGGGAATCCCCCCAAGTATTTTGTGTTGTTTTTATGTTTTGTTTTTCCCCCTCAAATGTTTTGATTATGTGCCCTGTGGGTAAAAGATTGCATATATTTATATATACATTCACATATAATTTATTTACAAGGTTTATACAGGTTCTACCATCACCAGCAAATCTCTGAAGACACAGCTTACACTTAGGGCATGTTTCACTGTATCTCAAATTATCCTTTTGATAATTAAAATCTTTTTTACCAATCTTGCTAAATTTTATTATAATGTAAAAGAAAAAAAAAACAATGATAAATGGTTAATGTGACATACTAGAGACAGGAACAGAGTCAGCTCCACTATTTTTCATAAAGTTTCCCTGTGCTCACATATTAGCATTTAGATACTGGTTTTTCTGAGCATTCTACAGAGCTAATTTTGGTTAATATTAACAAATAGATAATATAGTCAGTACATTCCTGTTAGAGCTTCCCTGGTGGCTCAGACGCTAAAGAATCTGCCTGCAGTACTGGAGACCCTGGTTCAATCCCTGGATCAGGAAGATCCCCTGAAGAAGGGCATGACAGCCCACTCCAGTATTCTTGCCTGGGAAACCCCATGGACAGAGGAGCCTTGGGAGGCTATAGTCCATGGTGTCACAGAGAGCTGGACATGACCGAGTGGCTAATACTTTCACATCCTGTTAACCAGGACTTGAAATTTGCAGTAGCACCCAGCGACACTCCAGCAGTGAAGGAAAACAAGGGTGGCCATTGCCTGGCCCTCTGCACTGGGCCAGCGCACAGGCCATTCTCTCCAAGCTGCTCTGACACATGGCTGGCCCGCATGGACTTAGAGCATCCCAGGGTCAGTTTGTAGAGTGGATATTAATAAAGCTTAATTTCTTAATTTTGTTTAAAAGTAATGTTTTTTCTAGCATCCCAGTGGATTCTCCTGCTTGTTTTGGAGACAGTGAGTGGAAAGTCAAGCCTTCCTGCTCTCTGAGTCCTGCTTTGACCGCAGGACTAGATTCTCCCATTCTTTCCTTCTTAAGGATAAAGTTCCTGTCTTTTAGGGAACAACTGAGAACAGAAGTTATCTTTAGATGTTGGACAGAGATTCCCTTGGTGCAGTTTTTTTTTTTTAGAGGGGTGGAGATGTTATTGGCACTTCCCAAGTCTTGAGGGTAGGGCATTTGAGTCAGGCAGTGAGGGCTTGGGGGCTCCAGGTAACCCTGTTCAGCTCCCTCCTCATGGGCAAACCAGCCAGACATTCAGCCCTTTGTGCCGGGCAAGAGACGGAGGCACCAACACAGAGCAATATCTCCCTGAGTGAACACCAGCACCTCTGAACCTTTCTTGAAAGCCAGTGGATTCCATCAACTTACTGCGATAATCATCAGTTATCTCTCACTGCATACACACTACCCACAAATATAGCAGTTTAATACCTGGTAGTCTCTGCAGGTCAGAAATGTAGGTGAAGCTTGGCAGGTCCTCTGCTCAGTCTTGCACGGCTACAAGCCTCTT
This sequence comes from Capra hircus, assembly GCF_001704415.2. Lineage (NCBI taxonomy): Eukaryota > Metazoa > Chordata > Mammalia > Artiodactyla > Bovidae > Capra > Capra hircus. The sequence continues at coordinate 16,406,663 of NC_030811.1, read as the reverse complement.
GGGGCTCCACTGGGGCAGGTCTGAATTCAGGCTTACTCACGTTCCTTGTGGGCTGCTGGACCGAGGGCCTCAGTAGCTCAGGAGCCTTTACAGCAGCAACAGAAAATGAACACAGGCTGAACTGAAGAGAAAAAATGGTTATTAATGACTGTGCTTTAATACAGGTAATTGGCTGATTTTTAAAATAAGCATCTTAAAAAGGCTAAACTTGATTTATACATTCATCTTCATAAGGAGAAAACATTACTTCTTGGGTGTAAGTAAATAAAGGGGCAGTGGGGTGTCACTTGGAAGGGAGATCCCAGTTTAATCCCTCCAAAGTAGAAAGAACAAGGTTCATTTCTGTGTTAAAACTGCTGGAAAGATAAGTTCCTTTCTTCTTTTGGAGACTTAGAGGGAAAGGGCGATCAAGCAACCTTTAAACGTAGAAAATTAGGGAATTCCGTGGCAGTCAGTGGTTAAGACTCAGTGCTTTCACTGCCATGGTCCATGTTCAATCCCTGGTTGCAAAAGTGAGATTCCAAGAGACACGCGTGCAGCCTAAATAAAGAACAAAAGTAGAAAATTAAATAAACATGAAGCCTTGTGAACAAGTTTTGTTTTGTTTTGTTTTGTTTTTTCCTTCCTCATTCCCCTGCAGTGTGCTTTTCTGAGAATCAAAAAGAGGGCCATTGTGCAACCTGCAAAAGGCAGTCAGGGATATTTGCCCTTGGAATTTTTAGAACATGTCCACAACACAAACATGCGTTGCTGTTACACAAAATAGTGTACTGATTGGGACCCTAAACTTTTCATAGTAAAAAATCAGAATTAGTAATGCAAAACATTAGAGCTAAGGACCCCACAAATGGTCTATAGAACAATATTGTTTTAAATACAAGCCAGCATTAAAGTTAAAAGCTTTTATTTTGTAATTGAGCAAGAAAGATGGGGGGCGGTAAGTGAATTTTAGTTTACCTGAAGAGCTTTTGCAGCCAGGAAAATATTGAGAAAGTAATAAAAAATTGCTGAGTACATGCTGTGGGCCAGGTACTCTCTTGAATGGTTGATGAAGGGTACTGAGACCTGGAGAAGTGACTTGTCCAAATGGACAGAGCTAACCGTTGGTGGAGCTGAGGCTGAACTCCAGATCTTCAGACTATCAAGTTCTATGGAGCGTTTTTGTTTAAGCTGGCTTTTTGTTTGTTTGTTTTTTGTGGCCTAGGAATCACAGCATTGTTCTTTCCTAGGAGCAAGGCAGGCAGCTCATAATATGGGCAGAGAGCTCTCTTTGGAAGGATGGAAGACCCTGCTCTCCCCATTCATGAACATCTCTTAATGGTTTGTGCATGTACTAGGAAGGGTAAATAGTGAATGGTAGTCCCAGAGAAAGCCACACTATTGCGTATCAGCTGGAAAGTCAACTTGCACCCAGAAAACAGTACATTCTTTCCTACAGTTTATATACTTAAAAGTTAGGACAGGAAAAGGCAGGGGTGGGGAGGGATAGCAGGTGGATTTGGGGAGGGGCATGAGTTCTACAGGGCCAGAGGGTCAATCAGTAAGTTCTCCAGAAAGGTGTGTTGTTTGTTTGCTAAGTCGTGTCCAACTCTTTGCGACCTCTTGGACTGCAGCACTCCAGGCTTCCCTGTCCTTCACTGTCTCCCAGAGGAAGCCTTTCTCCAGGGAGAGAGGTTCCTAGCTACTGGGCACTTGGAGGCCCATATCTTGCCACAGGAGTGTCAGTTATATTCAATACACTCAAATCCCTAAATTCAGGTCTGTGTTTCTCTCCATAAATTTCCAATTTTTCATGCTTATCACTCAGTGTGAAGTCTTCAGTGCTTGGCAGGTGATCCATTTCAAATCGAAATCTCCAAGGTGTGAGGCTGGCAGGTTAAGTTTATAAAAATCGAGAATTCTTAGGAAAACTATAACCCATAAGTTGGGACACTAAGAATTTGGGAGCTGGGGTTTTCAAGGCTGGAGAAAAGGGTTCTTCAGCTCCCCAAAGTTTGGGAAATTTGGAGTTCATCCAGGACTTAATATAAGGCAATATTAAGAGACAAACGCCAAGAATCCAGGGCTGGCTCAGGATCCAGGGATCGGGAGCGCCGTGTATATTGGGGGCTTGCTAAAATGCAGATTCCTTGGCCCTATCCAGCCATAATAGCTGGGGTCGGACTCCTCGGGATTCTGATACCTCCAGTCCAGCTGCTGACATTTGAGAACTACGGGCTGCGGGTTGGTTATCAAGCTCAGGTTTGCAAAACAGCCATATAACGATGAAGGCTTTAAAGAAATCGTGGAGCCTTTTCAGGGGAGGAATACAATGGACTAACTTGGATCTGGCAGCCTAGGAGGGTCTGGAAGGGTAGTTAATTCGGGAGGAGCAGGCAGGGGGGCGGGTCCGGGTGGGTTAACAGCGCCTAGATCAGCACCCGTAGCAAAGAGCGAGCTATGTCAGCGTTAAGTTCCTCAGTGTCCAGTAACAAACAGGAGCTCCAGGAGCCGAGCGCCGAGGTGCGGCACGCCCATCCGCGGGCTCCACCAGGGCCGTCTACACCCCTGACCTTTCGTCAGGGCGCCACCAGGCCCACAAAGCGAGACCCGGTCTGGTGTCTCCAAGCGAACCGCGCGCTAAGGCGGCGGCCACGGACGCCCTCACCTCAGGGAAGTGACCGCTACGCTCCTTCGGGGCGGTAACTACTGCTGCCCCGCCCTCCCTACGTCACAGGACGGGGGCGAGCCGACGCTGTGACGTCACCGGGCGGGTGCCAGCGGAAGTGACGTGTAGCGGCGGAGCGGCCTGGGTAACGGCCGGACGAACGATGGCTGGCATGTCGGCTCTGAAGCGACTGGCGCCTTTCGCTCACGTTGGAGGCCACCTCTTCAGAGGCCGCTGCGCGCGGGCGGTTGGAGCCGGTGGCGTCCGTCGGTGAGTATTGCCTAGGGTTGGGGCTTCGCCCGCTTTAGCGGAAGGCACTAGCCTTCGGGACGCCCTCACCTTGACGCCGAGCAGCAGGGGCCGGTCCTGGTCTGCGGCGGCCTCCACCCCTGAGGCGTGCTGGGACTTGTAGTCTGACGGCGCGACGCCGGGGCCGGGGGAGCCGGTAGAGGTGTGTATCTGACGGTCCCGGCCCCAGAGGGAGGCTGCCCCCGGGAAACTGCCCAGTTGAACGTGGAGACAGTTGGAGCTGATCTGGAAGCAAGGGCAGGAGCTGAGGAGGCGAGGGCGCCAGGCAGAGGAAATCACCTGTACAGGGTAGTTTGAAGCTTCAAGCTCGAGGCGAGGTGAGGCGGGAGACCTCGGGTCGTAGGGAAAGAATGATAGATGCTCCTTATGCGTGGCTGTGCCCTAGCTTCCCTGGTGGCTCAGACAGTAAAGGATCTGCCCGCAGTGCAGGAGACCCGAGTTCGATCCCTGGATCAAGATTTCCCCGGAGAAGGGAATGGCAACCTACTCTAGTATTCTTGCCTGGAGAATCCTCTGAACAGAGAAGCCTGGCGGGCTACTCTCCATGGGGGTCACAGAGAGTCGGACACGACTGACCGACTAAAACAGAGGGGCCTGCCTGAGAGATTTCCAACAGAGGCGCTGATCGGTCGTTTTAATCAGATATCACGTGGCCACTTTTTAATTCTAAAAAGTTACTGTGGTTGGAGAGTGGAGAATTAGCGCTCCAAGGCACGAGAGTGGAGTGGGAAAGGATGGGAAGAGAGCCAAAAGTGGATGCTTGGGCAATGTCGGAAGTTTTCTTTTTAAAAATATTTTATAGAACAGTTTTCTGTTCCCCCGCCCCCCAAAAAAAATTGAGAGGAAGGTACAGAGATTTCCCATAAACCCCCCCAAGCCACACATGCATAGCTTGCTTCATTATCAGCATCCCGCCACCGGAGGGTACGTTTGTTACAGTTGATGAGCCTATGTTGACAGATTATTGTCACCCAAAGCCGTTAGTATCCTTTAGAGTTTACCTTTGCAACACCAGAATTTAAGAGAGTGAGCAAAAGCAGAATCACCCATGATGTAGTGGGAGAAGCCCACTGGAGAGCCCAGTGCTGATGCCAAGGGAGGGCAGGTCTACCAAAAGCAAGCTGGGAGTGCAGAGAGATTAAGAGCGGGACTGAAAACAGTACACTGGATTTTTCCAGGTGATGTTCCAGGTCTCTCTGACCACAGTCCACACTTTACCAAGAGGCACTGCAAAATAGTGGTTAAAAGCAGGATTCTGCCCCCAGACTGTTCAGATCTCACCTCTGCCACGCTCTTGCTGTGATCTTGGAAAAGTTTCATGATCTCTTAAGAATTGAGTTTTCTCACAGGTTTAATTGGGGTAATAATGTTGACTCCCAGGGAAGTAAACGAGTAACAAATCTCTGAAGTGTTGTTACCAGAGTTGCTGGTGCTCAGTAAAGACCATACAAGTATTGTATAAATAGCTGTTGTTATTAGGGAACTGAGACCCAGCTAAATGAAACGATTGACTTGCTTAAAGCCACGTGTCTGTTATGAATATGGAACTGGGACAGATGTAGGATGGAGAGAAGGAAAAGGCATGTGTGACCTGAGAAGGACAGAGATCGAGAGCCACTAACAATAGCCTTTGAGCCTGCATGGGAAGACGAGGGGGTGTTCCTCTTCGCTGCGGTCTTGGTACTTCCATAACAAGATTTTAATGATTTATTAAAAGTTAAAAAAAAATTAATCCGCTGTCGTAGTTTCTATTTGGAGGGATGTTCAGGCCTATCTAGTTTGCCTTACATACTTACATGAATACACACATGCATGTAGAAAGAATACACTTCTTATACCACCCAGAGCTAATTGCTATTAATATTTTATATAGACTCTTTCAAATAAAAGTGTTGGATAGATATTTACATAAATAGGGAATTAATGTCGTTTGTGGGCAGTATTTAAGAGCTTGGGCTTTGTCACCAAACAATAATACTCCAGTGTCCTCATTTGTAAACATTGATAATCATAGATCTATCTCTTCAGGTTGTTTTGAAAATTAAATGATAATATATAAAGTGCTTGGTGTGGTGTCTGACAGGTGATAAGACACTCTGTAAATAGAAACTAGTAATAATCTTTTAGAGTAGAAGAGAATAAAAAGGGTACTAGGTAATATGTATTAAGAAACATGGAAGTGTTAATGTTCACAAAACTAGTGCATTTTGAAGTAATTTTACTGAAGTTTTTGTACAGATACTCATTTCTGTGTCAAACAAAAGGGAACATTGTTTTATAAGCGGATTCTTACCTGGAATGAAATTTGTGAACACATTTTATATAGAAACTCTTTGAAATTCTATATCCATTTCTATGTAATAGTATATGTATAGCTGCTGAAAAGGACTTGAAAGTAGCCCCATTAAGTACAACTTACATTATTTACATTAGATTCAAGCCATAATAATTATAATCCAACAAAATAAAATGAGTAGAGCCCTATGGATGCTATCCCACACCTTGTCAGCAGTATCTAAATGAAAAAACAAGAACCAGAAACACTTGTTCAAACTTAACTGTTTAAGTCTTTTTGCTTTGTTCAGTGCTGTTGGCTTATTAAAAAGGATCTAAGTTCTCTTTTCCATAAAGTGGTCTTTTAATAAAGATTGTATTACTAATACAGCGGAGGACATAATTTGTCTTTGAAACAGATGGCTCTCCAGAACAAAATTAATTTGCTGATTTGTTTCTCTGGATAAGCTAGTGACCTACTGCAGATTCATGATCCCTTAACCACTGTGGGGGGGCCAGTACCCTGCTAATCAGCACATTCGTATCTGGTGTAAAATGTGTGGATATTCACTGAATGAACATCATAATTAGCCTCTCGTCAGTTCAGGCCAGTTTTTGCCGCTGCACACGTTTACAGCACGCTTATGGAAGTGGAGTATTTTGAGGGACCATGGAGCATTATCCTTCTGGTTTTTTTTTTTTGCAGAGGATGAGTGAAAGGTTTAGTTTCTGGCTGTAACTCATAGAGTTTTGGATGAGCTCAAAGACAGCAAGCTGCTTCACATGTCTGTTTTGTCATGTAGGGCTGGTGGAGGTGCGCACATTGAGCCGCGGTACAGACAGTTCCCGCAGCTGACCAGATCCCAGGTGATCCAGGCCGAGTTCTTCAGTGCGACCATGTGGTTCTGGATTCTCTGGCGCTTCTGGCACGACTCAGATGCTGTGCTGGTAAGTGCAGGAGAGTAGTCCCTGTCCTTTGGGTGTGGGAAGGGAAGATCTGTTAACAGCTTAGATTGTTTTCTGTTTATAGCCTGTTTTTCTATCTGGAGGTATGTTGTCCTTATGTGTATGCAGGAATCCTTTTATTTTAGGAAACATTATCATCTCTGACCTTTTCCACCCAGGGATGTACACGTAGATGCTGCGTGTTTTACGGTTGCCAGTTGGTGGCTGTATCTGGAAGAGAGACTACAGAAGCTAATTCCCTTACCTTCCAAGCTGGGTAGGGGGTCATCAGCAGGTTAAGTTTCATCCTTAAATGCCTTTAAATGATACATGCCATCTAGTCTGTCTAGAGGCCCAAGGCAGCCAGGTTAAGTGGAATGGATGTGAGCTAATTTGTCTGAAGCAGGGAAATTAATTACTGGTGACTTTCTAACATGTAACTGGCCTCAAATGAGCTTTTAATCACATTTGCACAGATGCCATTCTCTAGCAAACTACAGTTTTAGGCCATTGAAATCCATGCTTATTGATCCAGAATCCTTTGAATTTCAGTAAATTTAGTTTATTTTTTTTAAGGATAGGGAAATTAAACTTACACTGTGAGTTCTAGAAGCATCAGGTTGATTCATGTCCCACTTCTCTTAGAATTTCTGTGCCCTTGTCCCCCAGAAAGAAGCCTCCTGGTGTCTGTGAACTGGCAGCACACAGACACCTTTGTCTCACTGTGGGTCAGCTGTCGGATCTGTGTGTGGCTGTCTGGCAGGAGACGACAGCATGCCCTAGGTCAGGATCAAAGCGGAATGAGTCCACCCGAGGCTCCCAGGTCTCCCAGCAGGAATGACAGGACAGTTTGAGACACTATGTTTTGTCAGGGATTCAAGACAACACTGTTGTCAAGGGATTCACAATTCAGGGATTGTTGTGACATGGGGTGTCTTTGAAATCTGTTGTCTCCGTTCCCCCTCCCTTCCATCCAAAACTCATACTCAAATGCCGGCTCAGGTGGAAGCTCCAAAATGGCCAAACTTCTCATATTCAGGCCACGGCGCATTCTGAACAGATTGAAGAATAGTTGGACCATCAGATGGTTGAAGTGCAATAGAATTTGCTCTTGGGGTATATAAAGGATTGTTTATTTAAATCAGTTTCCCCCCAAGATTTATTTTAAAATTTAATCAACTGTATGGAGTATAGATTATTAATAGTTTTGTGAAGTATAGATTCTTGAACTTTTTTTTAATTGGTTGTCCTTAGGGTCACTTTCCTTATCCTGACCCTTCCCAGTGGACGGATGAGGAATTGGGTATCCCTCCGGATGATGAAGACTGAAAACGGAGGCTCAGCTCTTGCCAAATGGGTGCACCCCATGTTTCTTGTTATGTTTAACATTTGTCTGTAAACATGTTTTGACTTTGCACCTATGATGGTTCCAAAGAAACAGTGCATTTTATAACAGCATAAAGAATAATTAACACATCATGTCTAATTTCTGCTTTTCCTGTTTCCACATTTGCTGTCATTCTGCCCCTTCTTCCCCTTATACACTTTTAGTCTCATCTTCCTTTTCCTTTTATGTTTTAAAAAATTACTTTTTCTTAAGCTTTGTTACAGTATAGGATCCCATTTGTCTGTCTATTGATCAAAGACTTTAAGCACCAGCTCTGCTGGGCAAGATAGATAGGGAGCTTGTTTGTAGTTGCAAAAATAATTCTAATGAAAAATTTGAGCATATGGGAATGTTACATATTGGAATTGTGTGGAAATTAACTCTTTCAACAGTAAAAGGTTATGGCCCTTTCATTTTGCAGATCAGGAGGTTTTTCTTTCAAAAGGAAGATACTGGGAGGAATTCTTTTCCTCACAAATCCTTCAGGGATTAAGACATTGTCATTTAAAATGTTTTTAAATTAATCACTGCATGGATAATAGATGTAAAATAAAGCCCAGACTCTTAAAGCTTTTAAAAGAAAGCACAGGAGACTATCTTAATAATCTTAAGGCAGACAAAAAACTTTTGGAGAAGAAACAAAAGTACTGATTAAACAATAAATTTTATTTAGCCTCATCAAAAATTTCTGCTATCAAAAGATACCATTAAGGACTGAAATATATAAGCCACTAATTTGGGAAAAATATAGCATCTGTATCCAACAAAGGGCTTGTATCTGGTGTATGTAAAGAACCCCTGTAATCATAAATTAGATTGAACAATCCAACTGAAAAATGGCCAAAAGCCTTGAGCAGATACTTCACAAACGAAGATACATGAATGGCCAATGATCACATGAAAAAGGCTCTTAATGTCATTAATCACCAGGGAAATATACATTAAAGCTACAGTAAGATATCTTTTATACTTACTAGGATGGCTAAAATAGGACTGACAACTTTTAACTGTTAGTGACAGTTTGGAGCAACTAGCAACATTTGCTAGTAAGAGTGTAAAACAGTACAGTGATTTTGTAGAATTGTTTGGCAGCTTCTAATGAAGTTAAACATGTGTATCCTAGGATTCAGCAACTGTATTCCTAGGATTTACTCAACAGAAATGAAAACTATATTTCCATAAAAGACATGTACAAAATTTTGCATAATATCTCCAAATTAGACCTAATTGTACATCAATGAGAGAATGGATAAACATATTACAGTATGTTCATTCAACCGAATAATAATTCAGCAATTAAAAACAAGCTATAAGACACGATCATTTAGATGAATCTGAGTCATCATATTAAGCAAAAGGAGTGAACGTCACTTAAAAGTACATAATGAATAATTCCATTCATATGAAGTCTACAAACTGGTGAAACTGTAGAGGTAGGGTGGGTATATACAGTTGTCAAAATTCATTGAATTAAACCCTTAGTATCTGCATATTTTTAATTACACCTCCATAAAAATGTAAAAAACATAAAAACCATTGCACATTAATAATTGCCATCATTCAAAACACCTTGGAAATTGTTTTAAAGAATAGGAAGCATTAAGTCACAGTTAAGTGTTCCTGTTAAATCAGACTACTAGTATTGCTGTTATTTTAATTAGAAGTAGTTTACTGACATAAAAATTACAGCAGTTTTGAGTATGTGGGGGTGGGGGGTGGGGACAAACAGTTAAGCTGTTGTACAGCTTGTTTTGTGTCTCTGGCTTTGCTATGGACCAGGCAGAGGTCCCCGTCCTCACCAGGCCTCTTTGTTTCTCTGGGGTTAATAGGTCTGCAGCGCTAGCCTCTCCTGTGTTCTCATATATTTTCCAATATTCCTGCACACAGTCATTAACATTTTAATGATTAGACTGTAAGCCTGTTGAGAAAGCAAGGTGATTTCACTCCTCTGCAAGGCCACTCAAATGATTGATGCTCAGTAAATGCTTGAATAATTGAATGGACAAGAGCGATGGATTTGAAGCTTTCCAACTTTTGTTTCCCTGCAGGAGCCAGGTGAGAATTTCAAGAAATTAAGGACATCATATTGTATATTAAAGTTGTAAATTAAAGTGTGTTGGTCAAGAATGAGGAACTGAGTTATGGATATTTCTGATGATGATTTCCTGTGAACTGAACTGCTGTGCCATCTGCTTATAGCCCTTTTGGTGGATCTTCTTGGGTACCCCATGGTATAGGTGATCAGTGAGGATCAAGGTTCAAAGAAATGAAGTAACCTTACTTAGGGTCACACACTGCTGAGTGAATGACATTAGGTCTGACCCCATGCTTAACAGCAGTGCCATAATGTCTACCTGCTTAGCTGTCTTAGTCACACGTACATTGACAGTTTGTGAAGATCTTGCCATTTCTCTACCGCTAGTGTTTTCTTGCCCAAAGTATACAGAGATTAGAGGTCAGTGCAGTCCATCTCATGTTTATGTATCTCTTGTGTTGAGTCACCATTTGTGGAACTCTTTAAGACATGTTTCCATCTAGGAATTCTTAGGGCCAGAAGAATGTGAGATAAGGGTGAAATAGGATAATGCAGTTTTTCAAGAGTTTCAAAGTACTTTTCAACTTTCTGTAGTATAGTTCTGAGAGGAGGTAGGACAGAATTTTCTCTACAGATAAAAAATGTGCACTAGAGTAGCTTAAGGACTTGCCCAGAAGCATAGCTGTTCACATTTTTATGTTTTTGACTATCTAGGTGTTGGGACTGCCATGCTAAGCAAGACAGATGAGAACTCAGACTTTGGCAAGGACAGACAAGTAGAGGGTTGCTGTGAAGGCATTTACACTGGGTGCTGGGTGGGTCCATGCTGATCCTTTTTGGTGGACAGAAGGCATCTGAGCTGAAACCTGACACGGAGCAGAAACCAGCCATGTGGGGTCTGAAGGAAGAGTGCCCCAGGGACAAGAAAGCGAGGACCAAGGTCTAGGGGTGGGACCAGGGTCACCATGCCTAAGGGACAGAAAGTCCACTGGGCTTCCAGCAGGGGAGGAGAGGGTGGGACTAATGAGGCCAGGCAGTGGGAAAGTTGCTCACAAGTTTTAAGCAGGGGATGGTCCAATTTGAGTTCCTAGTTCCAATTTCACTCGCCCTTTGGTTCTCCCCAGTGGTCAGAATGGGCACAATGGCAGCAAAAGCAGAAGCAAGTCAAACAGTTTTTCACCCTCCCCACTGTTGGCTCCAGCAGTCCTGAGCCTGGTGCACAGGTGTTGGACACTCCTGGTTTTGTGTTTACTCACCTGTGTAGGAGTGTGCTGTCTTACCTGATAAATATTCATGGTCTTTAAAAGACCATCAGATTCCTGTGTACTTCTTAGGTCTCAGTTTTTGTTGTTTTCCATTGTTGCTTCTCCCCCCATCAATAGAGTTGTTTGGGAAAGACTACAGTCTTTAACAGTGAACTCAAGTAGGATAACCCCATTAGCTTTTTTCCTGAGAAATCAATTAGAATTGCTTGACTTGAATTAAAAGATTACTTAAACTAGCCATCTTTTAAAATCGGCCAATGTGGCCTCCATATGCTGAATCCTTTTTCTGTACCTGGGCTGTGAAATCAGTTTGTGCTGATGCAAAAATTGTCCCAGCCAGCCTACTCTCAAAGGAACAAACCTCTTACTCTCATAATTCTTTCCATTTTAGAGATGAGTAAGTTGAACTTCCCTGTGGCTCAGCTGGTAAAGAATCTGCCTGCAATGAGGGAGACCTGGGTTCGATCCCTGGGTTGGGAAGATCCCCTGGAGAAGGGAAAGGCTACCCACTCCAGTAGTCTGGCCTGGGGAATTTCATGGACTGTATAGTCCACGGGGTCGCAAAGGATCAGACACGACTGAGTGACTTGCACATCCAACTTTAACTTCTAGGTTGAACTGTTAGGTAACTTCTCCAAGTTCCAACAGTTAAAGAGAACTAAGGTTGAAATCCTGGTTGTTTGGCTGTAGGTCTGAGTGAGGTAGATAGGAGTAAAGCTTTGTGATCAAGACCTACCTACTCTTAAGTCATTTTATGTCGTGACCTAGAGTGTGTCTGTATGTGTATACATACATATATAATAGAAAAGTTTTACACAAACTTCCCTGTTACATTTTCTTTTTTATTCTATTCTACATTTAAACAAATGGTTGATTTGATTGAGACTGATTTTACTACCCACTAATGGGTTTCAGTCTGCAGTTTGGAAAACTGACACATTGAAGAACTCAGGCCCTGGAGCCAGACTTGCTGGGTCTGACTCCTAGCTCTGGTCACTTATTTATGGAATGCCTGCTGGGAGTTTGGGCAGATTACTTGTTTGAACTTTGCCTCAATGCCCTCATTTGTAAAATGGATTAAGTAGATTCAATGAATTTGCACATAAGCCCTCAGAACTACATTTGGGAGGAAGGAAATACCCTAAATGGAAGCAACTGTTATTTCCAAACCATTAAGTTTATAGTGGCCCTTGAATCCTAGTTTGATTTTTATAAATAAGCCTCCACATGGAGACAAACTGTAAACATTTCAGCAGATGCAGAGCCACCCCCCTCCTCTGCCTAAAGCAAGACAGACATTTAGGATGGCCTTTTCTTCCTAGTGACTGGCTAAAAGAACAAAGTTAGTTTTAGGCTGTGGTCTGGTAGATGGAGAGATGTACCTTCATAAATGGAAAGGTAGGCAGTGAAAGAATTGAGGGCAACAGAAGATATCAAGTGTCAAAACTGAACACACGTGTGAGTTTACCCAGTTTCCTATGGAAATTTGAGTGTAAATAACACAACTGATAACCTAATAAAGTTGGGAGGCGCGGAGGTACTGTGGAAGGAATGCTTGTTGTGCGTCTTCTGGAAACTACAGATGTCCTCTTGGTCCCACCTGCCTCTGGAACTAGTCTGTGGAAGAGGCAGACCCCGGTGCCTGTTGCCACCATCTCCTCGGGAGCCTCAGAGGACAGCAGGGCATGGTGGAGGAGACGGGAGCTGTTTGAGCTGGTACTGGCCTGCCTCAGTACCTGCCTTTACCTTCTATCTCCTGCAGGAGCAGTGAGCTTGTTGACTGGAGAAGACAGAAGAGCAAGTGGAATATGCAAGCGGCACAATCTCCGTTTCTAGCTACAAATTCAGTATCATGGAGCCAACACCAATTTTTATATCCAAGTTTTGCTATAGCCATCACAACCGCATAGTGTGCACGTGTGCTACGTTGCTTCAGTCGTGGCCGACTTTGCGACCCTATAGACCGTAGCCTGCCAGGCTCCTCTGTCCATGGGATGCTCCAGGCAAGCATACTGGAGTGGGTTGCCATTTCATTCACCAGGGGATCTTCCCCACTGAGGGATCGAACCGGCGTCTCTTCAGTATCCTGCATTGGCAGGCAGGTTCTTTACCACTAGCGCCACCTGGGAAGCAAGTATATAGTAATGATCTTGGAAACCTATTTATTGACATAGTAGTGATCTTGGAAACCAAAGTCCTGACTTCTTAATCCTGGCTGCATGAATCTAGCCAAGTCATCCCTGGGGATTCATATTTAGTAGCTGACGAGGGGACCATGTAATCCTTAAGACTGAGCCACAAAAGCTTGTTTTTGGTGGGGAGAGGACCATGCCACATGGCTTGTGGGATCTTAGTTCCCTCACCAGTGATCGAAAGCTCACCCCCTGCAATGGAAGCATGGAATCTAACCACAGGGCTGCCAGGGAATTCCCTAGACCATATAATCTTTAAGAGCTCTTTTGGCTCTTAATATTTTACAAGTCTAGGAGAACTACATAGCCTAGAGAGTAGGCTCAAACTTTATCAAACCCCTGATAAAATTTCAGAAAAGCTAGTATGGTATGTTTCTTTATAATAGAATTTAATCACAATAATTAAAGGATTCATAATTCTGGACTAGATTTTAAGGAAAACTAGAACAATGCATTAAGAAGTGAATCCACAATTACACTCCATCATGTATGAAGTTCATTTAAAAGTTTCTGTTACGTGGTACTACAGAATTAAATTTTCCAGATGAGAGAACTGCAGTTCAGAGAAAATACTTGTCTCATTAGCATTTTATTATTCATTGGAGGGGCACAAAGACCAGAAACCAGATTCCACAAACATGTGCCATCTTGAAGACTTTTCTGTTTATACTGTTCTCAGACACAGGGTTTCCCAGTAAAGTTTCAGAATTATTTCTCTTCTGGAAACTTTGCCTGGTAATATCACATAGCGTTGATGATATTCTAGGTGTCTTTCAAACTTCATTGAGATCAAATGTATTAAGTCAAGGTAGCCAGCATTAAAATGGGAAGTATAAAACATGAATGCATAGTTTCAAATACATATATTTCTGCCTACAGTCTGTGTTCCTATAGAAAATATATCTTTGGAAGTTGTGTCAAAATACCATTCACAGTTCAGAAGAGGGAACTTCTCCAGACAGACTATGACTTATACGACTCAATTATAGCACTCTTCAGCTGAGCCTCGGGAAGGGGGACGGTCACGTCACACCATCACACAGTACTTGAGGATCATCATCGACATGAGCATCAACATGAACTTGAACATCTGTAAGTTCACGGTTCACGTATTGCTGAAGCCTGGCTTGGAGAATTTTGAGCATTCAGACAAAAACTGTCACTTCTACAAGAGGGTAACTGGTGCAATGTACCAAGTATTTATCTTGACAACTTTAAATGTATTTCTCATATAAATACCTTTTGCCCACCAAGCAGTAATTGAAATCTATATAAAATTTTATTATATATCAAACAATGTACACTTCTCAAGTCCTTCCACTGCCTGAAAGAACTGTCAAAACCCTACTTCCGTTACTGAATGTGACAGTGCTAGAAAAATAGTCTTGATAAAGACTTCTCCATGCAGTCAATCTTTATTATAGCAGTATTCGCATATTCACATCAAGTACATAGAACTTTTTTTGCCTTTTATATAGTACAGAGTTTTTAAATAACTTTACACAAATAAATTTCCATCTGAATTTCAGCTATCTTTTTTATTTAATTCTCCATGCATTCTATCCAAACTGAACAATATTTTCCATTGTACAAATTTACATGAGAAAAAACTCCAAAGTACAAATGAAAGGACCTGAGCAGGAAAGAGAACTCAAGAAGTATCAAGAAGTGGGGATGGGAAAAAATGGAAAAAAATAAAAAATAAAAAGATTCAAGCAAACACTGAGGATTAAGGGACAAGGAGACATCATCCATTTGACTGAAAATAAATGTCTTTTTTATGAATTGAAAAATAAGCTTTAAAAATAGTTACTCCTCTGTAATTTTTGCAAAGCAGGAACAGAGAGGTCTGTGGACAATTAAAAACCATCTTTTCACTGGGTACACTCCAGACTCCATGAAAACTTTTTCAATGCTTGAGCAGAACTGAAGTGAACAAAACCCAAACCTTTGGCAGCAAGAGAGGAGAGGAATGTGAATGTGAATCACCATAAGGTTTGGTGTAAACCAGGGCCATTAACTCGCTGCAGTTAAAACATGAAGGAGTTCCCTTTCCTCTCTCTTATAGAATTGTCCTCAAACTAAGAAGTGAAAAGGTGGGGAGGCGGGATTTCCTTTTTCTTGGTCCAAACCAAAGAGCAATCATAACTAATAAATAGAATTCAAAGGGACATATGTCAAACAGTTAATTTCAATCTCATGGTTGTACACCCCTATTTTAGAAGAAACAGTAATTGCTGAGCAAGGAAAAGGGTTAGTGTGTACAACCAATGAACGAGCTATGTCACTGTGATAGTCCTTCAAATCAGGTGACAGAAAGGCCAAGCTGAGACTATGACCTGTGACATGGCCTAAGGAAACAGAGGACCCAACAAATGCATTTTTAAATGAAGGAGGGAAAATTTATGGCATACACACACACACATCCCTGTATGTAAACTAACATAAACATGAAGATAAATAAGACGTAAAGGTTAGCCATTTATGTTGGTAATTAACATGAATAAAAAGGCATATGTTTATATAGCTGGTTTTAATCAGCTATGGAACATAGGCAAATGCATTGGGAAGGAATGCTTTTTTAAAAAAACCCATTCACAGCTTAGAATAAAAAGCACACTTATTGCACTCTTACATTTTATTTCAGGTAATTACAGTTTACTTCCCACCCTCACATTAATTTTTCCCTACCCCTAGACTTACTCCCATACCTTCCCCCCTCCCATTTTGGTCCATTTTGTCTACATTTGTGCCTAGTCTGAGCTTTGTTGCTTATGCTAGTCTGAGGTTTCTTCCTATGTGACATATACTGTCAAAACATAAGTAGGTTAACACAAATGTAACACAATAATTTTCAACACAAAGCCAACTGACTAAGCCACTTACTCATAACTCCCATCTCCATTCCTGTAAACAGAACACTTCCTCTGCTCTATCTCTTAAGTGAATTTCATGCCCAATTCCCTACGTAGATTCTGCGATGAGAACCAGCCACTTGTGGGTGATGGACAATGTGCTCAGCCTGCCAGAAGAAGCAGATGGTCTGCACATAGCTTTTTTTTTTCCATATCAACATGAATAACATGTATTTTAGTTGTCGTCAATGAGTACTTCCTAAATCTACAGAAGCCTTAAGAAAAAAAGCATCACAAAAAACCCCCAGATATACTCACTGGCTGTGTCCTCATGCACAACTGGCTATATTAATCACTGCAATTAGTCAAAACTGCTAAATAAACATTTTAATGAAACCAACTTAGTAATTAATAAAACTACATTGACACTTACATAAAGGGGGTCAAAGGTTAAAAAAAAATAGTATTACAAAAACAACAGCCGAACTTGTGAATGCTGAAATAAAAGATTCACTCAATCACTTTTTTTGAGGTAGAGACTAACCACCCCTAAGCATTTTAAAATAAACCACGGTTACCTTAAGATTTTAGAACTTATGTTTCTATCCGCTTCTACCTTAAAAATACCTGATAGAAACTGCTAATTACCATGACTGAAACTCAATTTAAATGTCTTTCCAAATGGAAGTGAAAATTGATTATCTAAAAACAACAAAACAAAGCTTACTCTCTAGCGTACTGATAAAACAAAAATCTTACCAGTAGTTTCAATTTACCAGAGCTAGCAACATGGAACATGAGTACACTGGCCACTTCATTCTCCTTGGGCCAATATACAATCATGCAGAGATGCTACTGCACTCCTCGGGTGCTCAACAACCCACGGCTGTTAGTAACACACCTTCTCGGAGACATCTAGAGAACCCGCTGAAGCCTTTCTTGAGGGTGGCAAGGGACCAAGATACAGGAAGCACACCACGGAGTGTGTCCAGTTCACATCTGCCCACCAGGCCGTGAGCTAGTCTGATGTACCCTCAGAGAGGAGCCCCTGGAGACCCCACCTGGCCCTCAGAGCATTTTTGAACAGCATAAGCAGGACAGTCCCACTGAATCTGCAAACAATTCCTGAGCGGCAAGTTTACGTTTCAGTCTCTGGAAAATCAGTGTCTAGGTTGGCAGCAGTACTCTGGGAACAAGAAAATCAAATTCTGTCCTATATCTTAATTTCTCCCTTCTCACTAGTTAATACATATGACTGCTGCCCAGCACACAGTACTTCAGCCCCGAACTACAGCAATTTAAAATGACCATCACACTTTTGTTATATAAAAGTTCCATGCTTTGAAGAACCTATGGGAGTAGAAAAAGTTTCTCTAGAAATGTCACTGAATTGTGGTTTCAACCTATTTGCTCTATGTGATAAATATATCTGACTATACTAGGGATTATGTACTTTAAAAAAATAATTTTGTTCACTGAAAATTTACCTGTGTTTTCTCTCACCTTTTAAATGTGATTTTGGCTATAAACTCTTTAGTGCATTTATCTTTGCAGTCTAAATTGCACGCTAAAAAATATTAACCAGGGTGGCTGCTCTCTTCACAAATCACTGATTTATGCTAAAATTCTTTTTTTTTTATTGCATCATGAAGGCACAGTAAGATCATTTGGCAAATTGTCAAGGTATTTTTCTAGCGCCTTACCTATACCATTTCAATGTATGACCTGTAAGCTATTTGCTGTTTATATAAACTTTCCATGTCTCACTATGGTTTGTTTGGTTTGTTTTGCTTTTTAATAGCCTAAGAGTTGGAATCACTAGTTTCAAAATGCTGATATTCTAGCACTCACAATGCCAGTTTGGACAAAGGAGAATCTTGAAAAACGGGTCATCATTCTACTTTCTTAACTGGGCAGTCTCTCAACAGGAAAATCTGTGCATGTGATGAAGCTGTGGCTAACTCATTATGAAGATGTACTGTCTTGCTAAAAGCCTACCAAAAATTAAAATTATATGTTAGTCAAGTGTTACCATTAACTATTTAATTTCATGCAACTGATTTAAGGTTAAGATTCTGATACGTACCCCTAAAACAGATTCTGGCACCACTTTCAACAACATTCAGTTACTCTGAGCTACATTTTTCAGTATTACTGCTTAAATGTATAATGCCCTTTAGGACAAAAGGAGAGTGCTCAAATACAAGTATACATAAAAGTTAAAATCTTAGATCATCTTCATGTTCTAGAGCTCCTGACTTTTCATATTTTAAAATAAATAACTATTCATTACCTCATTCTGAGGAGGTAGTTTTTGAAGAGGTCACCTGAACCCTGCAATGTGTTTCAAACTAAAGCTAAATGAGGTGTGCACAAGGCTGGAGAGGTGAATGTACAGGAGGGGCAGGTGAGATTTGAGGAGGGGTGTGCAGCAGTTCTAAAATTGCCTGATGAGGAAAAGATAACATTGTGTGATAAAGAGCTGTGACTGCATCAAATGACAATCTAGGAAATATTTACAAAGTTTCAGGTTGACATTGCTGAAGTCTTGAATTCTTTATTACTACACAATGCTCTTTGCCAACACTGACATAAATATAACATCTATCATAAAGTATATGGGATTTTATCTGCTAGCATGCCCCAGCACGTCCTACCAGATCTCAATCGCAATCAAGGACTGGATGTTAAGGAACCAGAATTTGACAGCTAGACAGAATTCCTTTTAAGGTGCACATAAGTACAAATGATCACATTGTATTTTCTATTCACAAATCCCTTTTATAAATTGCTTTTTGGTCAATATTATTTCAGTGGTAAAAGTTTAGATGCTAGACTAATTTAATGATGAAAAAGTAATCAGTAATACTACATATTTTAAAATAATCTTCTTATGGTTGCTCTGAGATTTTTCAGAAGGCGTAACCTTTCCTTATATACACTACAGAAGGCACTGCAGCCGCCTTACAGGAAAGACAGAAGTACAGCCTCACAAGTTCGTCAGGGAAGCAGTCACATACTATCCACACAAACTACTCATAAAGTGCTCTGCACAACAAAGAGTTCCTCCTTGTATTTTCTTAGGAGCTCAACATGCCTATCCGTAGTCTAAGCCAAAAAAAAAAAAAAAAAAAAAAAAAAGGCATACAAAACTCAGGGGAAATTCCTTTTCCATCTTATTTGTAAACTAGAGAAAAAAGAATTTGATGGAGAAAAGAAGAAAAAAAGCTAAAATTTTGTTATTTTTTGAGGGCACTATACAAATCTCTCAATACCCTGAGCCTGGCTTCTGGGTAGATTCATTTGAGATCAAATCTATTTCCCTTTTTCAAATCAGACAGCAATCTATTCTAAAACAGAAAGGGAAGAAGAAAGCGTTATCACCTTGAATTTTGAAAATGCCAACGCTAAGCTTCCTCCATAACCAGCTCCTCCTGGGCAGCTCCTGCCCGGCTGAGGGAGAGGGCCCTGCCTGAGAGCTCCTGGCTCTTCCCAACCTCGGAAAAGGTAACACAAGCATGTTCATGTTCAAAAGCATCTATGGGGACAAATTTAAAAAGAAAAATAGACACTGCTTTTAAAAGAGACGCAGCATTATATTATGCACACAGATGCTCTTCAAATCAGCATGAATCCATTTTTACAATTTCTGAATTTTGTAGGATCTTGCTCTACTCACCAAAGACTTAAGAACTCATTGCTTTTCAAACTCGTTAATAACTTGAGGATTATTTTCCACTTGCATGGAATTTTCAGTAGGCCCTCCTCTGAAATGTAGGTATTGTAGCAAAAATAATGGCAGTAAGCTTTAGTAGGCTGAAAGACACCAGGGCAATTTACAATTTGGAAACTTTAAATAATTTCTAATTCCCTGATTTATTTTATAGGTTCTGCCTAATATTGTTCAGGTCCTTTACTACATAGCTTGGCTGGGCACATTTAATTTGATTTACATTCTTAAATCTTGATAAGAGTCTAGATTCATGATAAGGGAGGTATTGGCCAGGAATACATCCAGAGTCACTTTCTTTGCTACTACTGTGATTTACATCACACTTTAGTAAAGGCTGAGGGAAGTTATGATTAGATTATAATTCTCCAGTTATAAAGAACAAGGTTCTTGATTATTCCACAGCAGTTCTTTACTGATGTTAGTCTTTACACATCCTCCCTCAGTCCCAATACACCTAAAATTGGTCTATTTTCTGCCTGGGGAACTCAGCTGCCAAATTAACCAACCTTTTGAAGATCAGGCTTGGGAAAAAAGGAAGGAGGAGAATGAATGAAGACACCACCACTTTTATTTGAGGTTGCATATTCTAGATAAAAGACTAGGAAGAAGATGTAGGACGTAGTGTAGGAGTAAGTTGGAAGAAACAATGAGATATTAGTAAAGATGTTAGTGTGGATCCAGCAAGTACCATTAATTTAAAAATTATAAATATTTGTCATTAGGCTAAGACTCCCCATAGATTTAGGTAGAGAAAAGGGTAATGATCTTTCTTTAAAAGCTGCTTATGTAGCAAAAATACAATTTTCCAGGATATATAATTCTAGTGGGAAGTAATATTATTTTATTCCAATTCAATCTGAAAATTATTTTCCTTTTTTAATAAAAATATAATAGAAGAAACTCAGAAATTAAACTTGTACCTTACATTTAAATTACATAAATGTCTCACATTCAAAACTGTTATCAAGCAGTTTTGTAGGCTTTTAATTAGATACAGGCATTTTGTGCCCTGGACAAAGTAGCCACATAAGTACTTGGTGACTGACTGGAAGAGCTTAGGAGGAAGGTATCAATTGTATTTTCCTGAGAACTTGCCACATGGTGGAGAAAAAAAAAAAACCCCAAACACTCGTCTTCATTGCTGGACCCAATGGGAAAAGAAGGCGATGCGCGCCAGCGCTTCCGGCTGGCCAAGCCAAGGCCAGAGCCCCAGCAGCCCAGGAAAAAGATGCAGCATTCCCTTTCCGCCACACCCAAACCGACCTCCTCACCTCTCGCCCTCCTTTCAAATAAAGTAGCTTCATTTTGGTAAAAATTGTGTCAAGGACTGAACATGCAACACACAGGAAGGGCATGCTGCATTTTTGTTCCATCCCTCAGAAATGACCCGGTGGCGGCTAGGGGAAAAGGTTCCACAACACAATCCCAGAACAGGAAAGAGAACGAGGCTTGGTGATTGCAACTGCCCCATCAGATGATCAGCCACATACTGGTCTGGTGGTTAGAAGGGCAAAGTTGACTGGCAGACTTCCCAGAGCAAATCTCCCAAGCTGTAGCAGCAGTTTCTTTCCATCATGCCTGACCATCAAAAGGTCAGAACTCAGGGTCTCTCCTCTTTCTTCCTGGGAGTGGGCAGACTTGTGGTATTTGTGTTGAAGAAGAAACACTGGCAGCAGAGAATTCTGGTTCCTAAAACATTCTTCCCTCTTTTGTTGGATGGGAAATTTCCTTCTGTTCCATACCAGCTTATGCACTGAAAATTTTTATCTTTAAAAAGAGTTGAGGAACAGAACTGTGTTTTGATGTTAACAAATTGTACGAACACAAGACTTAAGAAATAAGAGTAGATGCTGTCATGATGGTGTGGCTACTTGAAGGCTGCAAATTCTCCTGTAGAGGGAGGACAAGAGCTAATTTTAAAAAAGTTATCTCAAATAACCTAGAGATGCAGAAAAGCCTCGCTGAAACCTCGCTGAAAGGTGACTAGCTATATACTACAGATCTAGCAACGACAAAAGCAAAAATGGTTGAAATCATGAAAGAAGACAACTGACACAATACGACATTAAGTCTGCAGATAATCCCCCAGTTGGGTTTTACATGCTGATTCTAATCAAGCTATAAACAGTTCAAATGAACAAAACTGCTTAGAAACCAATGGTAAAACAAAGCTGATTTGTAGAATACCTTCCCCCCAAATTATCAACTCATTTTCATTATTATAATGCAACTATCAGGAAGGAAGAAGCATGAATTAATCTCCTTTTGTAAAAGATAAAATTCACAGGTCAAATAGTATGTCCACATTACACATTTGACTGAAGGAAAGAAAGTTTAGACCTCTCCCATCTGTAGTTCATTTCACCTTTTAACCTATCAAAAAATTACATATAGGCACATGTCAATGAACATCATTCTCAGCATACAAATTTTAAACTGTCAAGACCCTTTGAGGTCTTTTAAGCTTACTGAATTTGGGGACTTCAAGACATTGTTTTTCACCTACTATTTTGTCCATACCTTCTACTAGGAACTAGAGACAGGTTCCTCTTATTCATTTCAGGGAGCTGGTAACTGACAACTATCACAACTTAGTCAGCCTTAAGATCATTTTTCAGTAACAGCAACTTCTGATAAGGATCCAAGCAATCACTTATATGAATACACTATTTAAATGAGGAATAATCTATCCATTTTTAGGTTGCTACTGATTTCAGCTGGAGAACACTGGCATGTCCCAACAAACAACAGATTGCTAATGATTGGCTGACAGAATCCTCAGATTGTATGCTGATAATATTAGCAACTATTCTAGTGTCTATTATAGTATACCAGGTGACTCCCTGAATACTTTATACACATTTGCACTGCATCTGAGCCTCATAACAACTCTATGAAGCGGATGCTATTATTTCTTAATTTACTGGGGTTAATTTACTTCTTAAAGCTGGGGTTTGAAGTGGTTAAGTAACTTGTCCAAAATTTCACAGCCAGAAAATGGCAGGCCTGGAATGCATAGCTAGGCACTGACTCCAAAGCCCAAGGTCTTAACAATGAACATACCCTTGAACAATTTTCAATAATGCATAATCTGTTTTTCCATTCTGAATAAAACTACTAACCAGAACAGCAGACACTGATATTGTCTCTTTCCATTTAAGGATTCCTTTTAACAAACAATTGACCAAGGTGTTGTAAGTCTAAAGATCAAGGAAGGGTAAAAGATTTATTACCTCATATTTAAAGTTAAAAGAACTGGAGGAGTTTGGCACTGATTAGAAAAAAAGCCTTATTACTAAAACCCTGGAGAGCAAAACATTTAAAGTACAACCATAGGAGGCTATTATGTAAACAGGGACTCTAGAAATATATAAACATCCTTACTACTACTTTTGCTTATGGTTTTAAGGTTGCTATTTTTTTTCAGAAGTATTCTAATACATTTCTTAAAAGTAATTTTCAACAGTCTTATGAGCAGTCACCATATCCGGCAGAATCTAAAACTCCTTAAAGGAAGCCAATGTGAAAACAGGATTTGCTTAACAGAAATCTTTATAAAATTTTTATAGAATTCATCTATTAAGAGAATATCGGAAAATGATAAACTCTAAGCTCAGTTGTATATACCATGTTAAAAATAACTAAAAAAAAAACTTCAGATGTTTCCTACTCATTATTACAATTTGAACAGCATTCTACTTGACGAACTTAAATATTAGCCTTAAAACGACACAACCCGGCAAAGCACAAAATCTTACTAACAAACTAAAGATCATGCTACCAGAATCTACTGCTTCTAATGGAATAGTTGATTTCATCATCAGACTTTAGGTTGGGGGTGGAGGGTGTGGGGAGGGGATGACAAAAAGGACTCACAGTGTAGGAATTTTTCTGGTAGTCCAGTGTTTAAGACTTCATCTTTCAATGCAGCGGGTGCGAATTTGGTCCCTGGTGGCTATCACCGTGCTATTCACAGCAATATGTGCCCTCACCCAAAATGACATCAAGAAAATTGTTGCTTTCTCAAGCTAAGATCCCATATGCCTCTTGGGCAAAAAACCAAAAAATATATATATAAAAAAAGAACTCATAGTTTAGGTATCAATAGAACTCTACATGCCTCTGAAATCACAGACAATTTAAGAAAAGATAGAGGTAAAAGACAATAGATATGATTTTGGGAAAACAAACCTTTTTTCTTGCTTATTCCTTCTTGTATATCAGGAAATCTATAAATCCCAACTTCTACTCTATTTTTATTTGGTGTAAGCGCCAAATCTGCTTCTGTGAAGTTATTCAAAATGAAACATCTAGATATTCTGACTTTAAAAAAAAAAATCTCAGTATATTAATTTAATTATTAACCCCAAATCGGTCAGAGGTCAAAATAAAATTTTTTAAAAACCTCCTTTCTGGTTGAGAATAACCTCAGCTCTATTTTCCATTTGATTTTATGTAGGAAAAAAGCAGAAAACACTTGGGAAGATCCCAAGATTTCAGACACCTCAAATATCAAGTATTTGTTTATTTGAAAGCTAAGGACTTTACTAACTAGTTTTAAGTTATTACTAAATAATCACTCTTAATTCCAGAGTTAAATGTACTTCAGTGACTGTTAGACATATAATTTGATAAAAATTTCTTAAATATAAAATAGTCTAGGAAAAATCTAATGTTCTTTTGTACAAAAATAAATCCCTGTTTTAGATGTAGAAGGGCAGTCATTTGAAACAAGAGTAAGTCCCATTCTTTCTTTCTGGTGACCTTTCAGGCAGTTAAAAAAAAAATGAGGAACATTCTGGCACTGACACACTGAACTTTTTAAAATTCTTAGAGAAATCATCACAGAAAAGGTATTTTAGAAATGCTCAATACTTCTCGAATAAGACTATAAACCGACAAAATGTTTCTGTCATGAAATATTTTCATAATACTTTAAAAAAAGGGTAGATGATTTCCTTACATTTAGACTGATCCATTTGGCAGGAAGGCCATATAAGCTACTGTGTTAACTAGTCACTACTTTAGAGAGAATGAGTTTAAATACTTGGTTAGGATTTAAATGGCTGGTACAACAATACAGTAATATCTGAAAAAAAAAAAAAAAACCTGAAGTATTTTATTTAAATGCTGTGATCCCTAAATTACTTAAAATCAAAAAGACAAACCTCATTCCTTATCAGTGACTAGTAAACTTTTAAAATGTAAAATATTTTATAAAAAGGCTGCCTTCTGAAGGAAATCAACTTTAATGAAAATATCCAAGCATACAGGTTTTAGGAAAGAAGCTGTCAGTCGCAAGAGGAGGAAAGTTGGTCCTTCTGTTTCAATTCCTTAGCCAAAAAGATTAACGCTACGCATGGTTAGGAAAATGTTTTTCTTGTTTGGAGAACAAACACATCTAAAACTCAGTATCAAACAAAGAGCAACAACAGAAAGGAAAACTACCACGTTTCATTCTCTGTATCCATGTTATTTAAATATTTCAACTGCTACATTTCTAATGTTCTCCCAATAACATTTCCAGTGGGCCCAATTTGGGAAGAAGAGAATTACCATGTAACCCTGTGAAGGCATGTTCAAATGTCAGTGGGGTGGTATAATAAGTTTTCTGAGCAGTTCTAAGAGTTTAGCAATGCCCTCTGGCAAAAGAGACTGGTAAAGAGAGGACGGAAAAGAGTCAGAGCAGAGGTGGAGCGCTGGCTGGGTAGTGTTGGTGTGGAGGTAGCGTTGGAGGGAAAAAGAGGGTGAATAAAGACAAGAAGATAAACGTGAAGAAACTATGCCGGGAAACTACAACAGAGCGCCATCAACAGGAAGATCATGTGACTCTGGCCCGAACGTTTGAACGTTCCACAGACCAAAGTCAATTTTGTAAAAACTTTGCTGGCTACATGCTTGCTGTTCAATTCAGGAATAAATAAACCCCAGCCTAATAGTTACTAATAATCGTATCTTTAGTGTCACTGGAAAGTTTAGAGATCATGAATTTTGATGTTTTTGAATAAGTCACATTCTTTTCTGACTTCATTCTCATTTTTTAAAATACAAGAAATGTTCTTTTCCTAAACTAAAAGTTATGAATAGATTTTTAAAAACATGAATGGTATTGTTTATCTTAAGCTACCCAAATGATGGGCAAAAATTATGTCAAACTTATCAATGAGTGATTTCCCTGGATGAAGTCTAACTTACTTAAAGAAAGAAAATATTTCAGAATTTTATTTATGGTGTGTGTTATCTGTGGTACTTAAAGACTAAATTATCATTAGTGTAAAGTCTTCCCAATTTTCTCCTTTATTTTTAAGAAGAAAGGCATTTATGCAGATGCTATCTGTGTGCCACTGAATAACCTTGAACTGTCAGCTATAATGAAAATCATCACAAATCCAAACTGAGTAAATGAAGGTGTTTTTAAGAGGCTTTGGTCCCTAGGCTGACTCTGAAGTCAAAATAGCAATGCTGCTTCTTTCACTTTGATTCCCAGTAAAGACTATGATTCACAGTAAGAATATACTGACTGCCACATTAGTTATTTTTTTTAATACAAGAAAGTGGAAGTCCTAGAAAGCACTAAACATACTAATTATACTGGGGAATCAAAAAAAGAAAATAGCATTCATTCATAACAAGTGGACTCTTGTTGGGCAAAGAATATAAGGAGGAAAGATATTTTACAAAACACATGGACAAAGTGATTGCTAACAGGCATCATGAGAGGTGAGTATAATCTAAAGCAACAATAATTTTAAGAAAACCAATTACTTGGTTGTTTGGCAACCACAGTTATCCAAAAGAAAACAAACAATCCTACAAGTTCCCAGAAAATTCTGCTGTGCTTTTTGGGAGGAAGAGGAGGCAATACTTTTGTCAGCAAATTTGACTTCTATAATGTGTAAGACATCCTTAATATATAAAGAAATATTAACTAAAAATCCAAAGTTAAACCATGTCACTCATGTCAAACATGCCACTCATGTCAAACATGCCACTCCTCAGTAATATCTTTGGTTACCTGCACTGATAATTTATACTGCTGTAAGGGAATAAAGAACAATTATATTTCCCAAATTACTACAAAAAGAAATAGTTATAAGAAAAATATTAATAAAAATAAGCTTATTCAATTCTAGTGACTCCTAATTAGACCTGGTCAGTTTACCTTCACTAACACAGCCTAACTTACCATCAGCTTCCCACCTGCCAACACACACACACAGTGCTATTTTTGGAGCCCCTAATGGATGCGGGAGAGCTAACAGCAAAAGGTAGGTGAGGAAAGTTTAACTAAAGTTTAATGATTAGACTAACCAAGTAAACAAAACAAACTTGGAATGGGAAGTAAAGCCTCTGGAAAAGGTACAGTAAATTTTCAGCAATGTCTGTGAATTAAAAAAAAAAATTCGATGTTGAAAATCTAATGCTAACTACGGATTTTAGACTGGGAAGAAAACTATATCCAGACTTAAAAAACATACATGTTCCTTTGCTCACCTTTAAAGAAAAAGAAAATCCTACTCAATTTAACAAATATATAAGCAAACATATGTTCACTTTCTTTTGTTCCTACCCTCCTACACGCTGTCACTCACTCGGTTTGTTTCAGTGAACAGGAAACGTACCATATCCCCCTGCCTGAATGGGTGTTTTTGGAGAAGCACAAGCATATAGACTAAAATCCTCTGTTTGGAAGCCAGCCCGATTCAAGGAGGGTTCTGATGCACTGCGGTGAATTTTTGGCAATGAGCGGGCCAGCAGCTCAATAGAGGCGAGAATCTAAAAAAAGAAAAAAAGAAGGAAAAAAAGAATGAAAATGTAGATGATGTTAATCTTTAAGAGCCCCATTATACTTTATAAGAAAGTGTATGAAATCTTACATTGTTTTTACTATAATCCCAAATGCCTGGAATGTACTAAAGAAACATACTTTTCCTTAAAAAGAAGAGAAAATCACCTAACTATTACATCTTTTTATCTCTATAAACTGAATGAGAAAAGAAACCCATAGTTAGTTTTTATTTACATCTTATAATTTTAGATCATTTGCCAGCCTTGGAATAGTAAACAATAAAAAATTTAAGATCAACTATATACCTATTTCTCACAGACCACAAGTCCCTTTTGGGAAGAAGATGGAGCGTAAATAACTAAAGCACTATATGACTTTATAAACAGAACCATTAGAGCAACTCATTCTTTAAAGAAATTTAGTATTGGGAAATATCTTTCACACATATAATTAAAAATAGGGCCCCAATGACCCTAGCGCCACAGGAGTGAGAAGTGACAGATGATGACCCATGAGTAAAAAAAAAGACAAGAAAACTCTACAAATAGACACCAATAAACAAAACGTAGAAATCCAGCACATTTTTAAGGTACAAAGAAACAGGTTACGACTCCTGAAGGCACACAGCATGGTAACACATGAAACATACATATGAAGAGCTTGGCACAACGCCTGGCATTTAGAAAGTACTCAATAAAATTTTAGCAGCCACAATGATTACTACTATGATTATATACTATACAGTAGTATTCTATACATTATATACTAATTATTATTATTTTTCTGAGCCATCAAAATTTTTTTAAAGTTAAACAAAATCTGTATAATGATTAGTATAAGAAGGCAAAGAAGTAAGCGTTGTTACAAAAATTTTAAAATTATAACACACAAATACAAATTCAAATAATACAGAAAAGTATAAATCGTACCTTCCAGGGGTAACCACTGTTAAAGAGTCTATACTTTCTTCTGGACCTTTCCTATGCATAAACATGCACATATGAAAACAGAGCCCAGCCCCACCCTCACCACCATTTAAAATGGTATCAAACTACACATTTTTCGGCATTACTTTCTTTTCCCCTCACTGACATCCAAGCCATCTACACAGACACCTTGATCTTTATGTCTTTAATTTTTCCTATTACAGTTAACAGTCTAGTATCTATCTGGATACTTGGAAGCAGATTCTGTAGCATACAGAGTAGATTTCTCGGAGTGGAATTACCAGAGCAAAAGGTGTATGTATTTTAAGTTTATGGAGTCTACCAAGTCCTTTCAAAAGGCCAAACCAATTCACATTCCTACCAACAAAATTTAAAAGAAAAGCTCTTCCTCACTTCCCAACATTGTTCCCAATGCTGGATATATTGTTAATCTGACAGACAAAAATAAATATGTATTTCACAGTTGTGACTTTGTATTTTACTGATTATCACTGAATTCTTAACATCTTGTGCCAAGTTCACTCACCACTTGTATTTTTTTTGTGAATCACCAGTGCATATTTTTTGTTCGTTTTCTACTGTCTACCTTTACTTATGGATCTGTATAACATAATCACTCTTTATTATACATGCTACAATTTTTTTCCTCAGCATTTATCTTTCAATATTGTTTTTACTATATAGAGATGTAAAATGTTTAATGTAGTCATACCTGCTAATCTTTTCCCTGATAACTTCTGAATTTTGTCTCCTGCTTAGGAGAGCCTTTCCTACCTTAAGGTTGTAAAAATCATTTGTTGTAATTTTGTTTTTTACATGTAAGCCTTTGGCCATCTGAAATTTGTGTATGGTGGGAAGAGAGAGCCTATAATGAAAACGTGAAAAAAGTACTTAAAGTGGCAGCATTTAATAATCTGGAATATTCATATATGGACTTCATTTTCTAATACCATGAAAAGAGTAAAATATTATTTATGTTTAGAAATATGACCATTTTGTCCCTTTTAATACCATCTGTAAAGTGAGCCTAAGGATATAATCTGCATTATTAATGTACATCAACCACGTTAAACAGGGGGGCCTAGCACCTGGGATGTGAAAACGAGAACACGGTGCAGAGACCTGTAACAATACTAGTCGTTTACTCGACAGTCATAAGCCAGTGGTTTTCCTGGGTTTAAAAAACCCCAACTCTCCCTCAAAGGAATAGCAATGTAGAATTCCAGTTTGTAAAACAAATCTACCCACCCAGCCCTTCAGCCTTCCCTCCCTGCTCTGGGACAAGAGAGACTGGTTAAAAGCATAAATTCTATCTTTAATTCTTTAGTTGGGAATAAAAGACTCACATATTTCTGTAACACTGACTTCCAAGAAACTTAGCTAGGACTGGGTACTCAAAGGCATAAGATTCACAAAAGACCAAGTCAGTAATTCTGGTAGCTGAGTTATGGAAGTCAGCACTTTCCACGTGAAATCTGGACCGACTTGCTGAAACATTTATACAGCATATGATGAATTTAACTGCTGCTGCTGCTAAGTCGCTTCAGTCGTGTCCAACTCTGTGCGACCCCATAGACGGCAGCCCATTTCCTTTTTCCAATGAATTTAACTGAAACAGATTTATATTGCGTATAATGAATTTCCGAGGTATTATAAGACACTGAATTTTTATGACCATACCTACTACAGCTAAACTTCCTAAGCTTGTTCAGGTACTTAGTTCCAGTTCATGAGGCTTATGAAAAATTATTAACTTAAGGCTATTAGCCTTTCAACTTGAAAAGAACCTGCGGAAAGTTTCCAAGAGTTAGAGAATGGCAGACAACACCAAGAGCTGCCATCTCTTTTTGCCCCAGGTAAAAATGCCTCTTCAAATAACCTAATATTAGAGGGATGCTTGCAACCTATTTATTTTATTGTCAAGAAGAATAAAAGTAGCAGTACACAAAGTGTAGTCTGTAGAAAACTAATTTTGCACTAACACTAAGATATTATTTGCCTTTTTTACTGTCATTACTTTATAAGTGGAGTTTGCAGAGGCTATATAATGTAAGATATTACAACATAATGAATGCAAAGCAGAGAATCCAGCTGTCTTCTTTTTGCAGCAATTTGTGAGAAAGTATAAAACAAATATCACTTTTCTTTAATTTTTTTTTGTTTGGAAAATACATTTTTTTCATAAAACATTACAGAACATGTAATGGTTTTACTATGTTTAAGTAAATTTATAAACAAATATTTAAAACCTTAGTTTTAATTTCTAAAATGGGAATTACTACCTACAAAAACAAAAGGTCTTTGGGGGTCTTCAATCATTTTTAAGTGTAGAAAATGGTTCTGAGATCAAAACGTTTGAGAACTGCTAGACAAAAGCAAAAGCTTTCTGAATATTTTGTATTGGGATCCTAAGTTACTAGGTTCAACCTTTATAAATCACCTTTAATAATAATGTGTTTACTTATATGAGTCTGCACATAATTGCAAGTAATCCAAATCTGTGAAATACAAACTGTGTGCTCTAAAAAAGTACTTAAAAATCTGCATTAGAATTATCAGTCTGTCCTTTTAGGTAACATAAAGCTTTTCCTTACTTGGGGAAAGAGTGGTCTTTCATCTCTTTTCTTTTTTAGGCACTCTGCCATTAATCTCTTCATGGCTTTTGGACAGTTACTCCGTACCTTACTGAGATCTGGAGACAGATATCCTCGTCCCACCATAAAAATTATCTGGGGAGGAAAAAAAAAAAAAGGCAAATCATATGATCTTGTAAATAAGTGAAAACATTGAAAATTCAACAAGCTGTGCATGTAAGACATGGACTTTTCTGTATGTACATTACACTTATATAAAAAATTAAAAAGCACAATGCCACTAGTATTCAGAGTCTTCTATATCATAGATTACGGGAAATGGCAATCCACTCTAGTATTCTTGCCTGGAAAATCCCATGGACAGAGGAGTCTGGTAGGCTACAGTCCACGGGGTCACAAAGAGTCGGACATGACTGAGTGACTTCACTTCATGGGGAATCAATACTTAATGTGCTGCAAGCTGAAATCTTCATGATCCCATGAGTACTGCAAAGGTCTCCTAACTGCTTCCCACGCTTTCAGTCTTTCCTTATCCAGTCCATTTTCCCACTGATTGGGTAACCATTCTGAAACACAGATCAGATTGTACCTCTTCCATTCAACCAAGAGTTAACCTTTGGTTAACCAAAGTTAATCTGTTAAGCAGTTGTTCTGGCATCTGAACTTTGAACTCTTTTGTTGAGGAAACTCTAATGGGTCATTGAGTTAAACAAGTCTGAGAATCAGAGTCTCCTCCAGAGGTCAGAAGGTGAACTGGGAACTAACATCTTCCGTTTAACAAAGTAAAAAGGTTTATGTTCCCTGCGCGCAGAGATTTGTAATTTTTCTGATTTCTTTCTTTTCTAATTTTCTGACTTGCAGTTCTTTTGAAAGTGGGTAAAGACAGATGTTAGCAGTCTTAAGTCTTAGGGAGAAGAGAGGGATTTTGATCTTAGAGGGAACAAGTTCAATAGGGGTAGACTGGATGCTGGAAAGACTGAAGGCAAAAGAAGAGGACAGCAGAGGAGATGGTTAGACAGTATGACAAGACTCACTGGACGTGAATTTGAGCAAACTCTGGGAGATGGTGAAGGACAGGGGAGCCTGGAGTGCTACAGTCCATGGGGACATGACTTAGCTACTGAAAAACGACAGAGCCTAAGGTGGAAAGAGGCAGTCAGAGATCCTTGGTTTCAGGGCAGAATTGATGAATTTTAGGAACAGTCAAGTTTGATATCCTACTTTATGTTATTTC
The DNA here is from genome assembly GCF_001704415.2 of Capra hircus. Classification (NCBI taxonomy): domain Eukaryota; kingdom Metazoa; phylum Chordata; class Mammalia; order Artiodactyla; family Bovidae; genus Capra; species Capra hircus. The sequence goes on along the minus strand of NC_030811.1, from coordinate 16,374,457 downwards.
TGGTTTGGTGCTGTACTAACCTTTATTTAACTACACGCTGATTTGCCTGAGCACCACCAAAGTGAAGTTAGTTTAATTTTGCTTACCTCCTTTCCCATCTTCTCTGTTGTAACTGCTCTTCTCCCACTTCATAACAGGCATATCTTTTACACATATGCAATTTAAATATACTGCATATCACAATGTATTGCGTAAATGACACTGCATTGTGTGACATATTGCAATCACAATATATTGCATATATCCCACTGCGCCAAGGTGTAAAACTGCTCAGGGTACCAAAGGGACACTTTCAGATACTGCTATCTAACTGGACTCTAGGGTAGCAAATTCCTTTGTAAGACAATTGGTTTCTAATTCTTTGCTTTCAGCAAAATCAACTGAATTGCCAGCTAATTATTAAAATAGTTTAACAACAAGTTATTAAATAATTTTTGGTATGCAATAGAAAGTGTAGTGATTTACAGTGTTGTGTCAGATTCTGCTGCTACTGCTGCTAAGGCACTTCAGTCGTGTCTGACTCTGTGTAACCCCATAGACAGCTGTCCACCAGGCTCCCGTTCCTGGGTTCTCCAGGCAAGAACACTGGAGTGGGTTGCCATTTCCTTCTCCAGTGCATTAAAGTGAAAAGGAAAGTGAAGTTGCTCAGTCGTATCCAACTCTTTGCAACTCCGTGGACTGCAGCCTACCAGGCTCCACCATCCATGGGATTTTCCAGGCAAGAGTACTGGAGTGGGTTGCCATTGCCTTCTTCGTGTCAGATTCTAGTTTACAGCAAAGTGATTCAGTTATATATATTCTTTTCCATTACAGGTTATCATAAGATATTCCCTATGTTACACTGTAAGTCCTCATTGTTTACTAGGATTTTATTTTTAACTTAAGCACTTTAAACTTCTTGACTGTTTCAGCCAGAGGAGATATTATGTAGTTTCATTGTTTGATCATTTATGTTTAAGAAACATTTTGTCAGTTCCAATGGCATCTTTCAACCTGTTGAACAGTTCTCAGTTACATTTTATAGAGTTCCTTCTTATTGTTCAAAGAGCAAATTTTTTCCTCGTGAGAGCTCACAAAATCTTCAGTTATGGCCATGTGCTTCTGATCCATGGCTCTGTCTCTTTTCCTTGCACAGACTTAAAAAAAATTGATTGATTTTAATTGGAGGCTAATTACTTTACAATACTGTGGTGGGTTTTGCCATACATTGACACGAATCAGCCATGCATGGTGTACTCGTGTACCACCGTCCTGAACCCTCTCCCCTCCCTCCCCACCCCACCCCTTTGGGTCATCCCAGTGCACTGGCTTTGAGTGCCCTGCTCCATGAATTGAACTTGCACTGGTCATTGATTTTACACATGGTAATACACATTTCAACGCTCTTCTCTCAAATCATCCCACCCTTGCCTTCTCCCACAGAGTCCAAAAGTCTGTTCTTTATATTTGTGTCTCTTTTGCTGTCTTGCATATAAGGTCATCATTACCATCTTTCTAAATTCTATATATATGCATTAATATACTATATTGACGTTTCTCTTTCTGACTTACTTCACTCTGTATAGTAGGCTCCAGTTTCATCCACCTCATGAGAACTTACTCAAATGCATTCTTTTTAACCGCTGAGTAATATTCCATCGTGTATATGTATCACAAGTTCGTTATCCATTTGTCTGCCGAAGGACATCTAGGTTGCTTCCATGTCCTGGCTATTATAAACAGTGCTGTGATGAACATTGGGGTACATGCGTCTCTTTCAATTCTGGTTTCCTTGGTGTGCATGCCCAGCAGTGGGATTGCTGGGTCGTACGGCAGTTCTATTTCCAGTTTTTTAAGGAATCACCCTTCTGTTCTCCATAGTGGCTGTACTAGTTTGCATTCCCACCAACAGTGTAAGAGGGTTCCCTTTTCTCCACACCCTCTCCAGCATTTATTGTTTGTAGGCTTTTTGACAGCAGCCATTCTGACTGGCGTGAAATGGTACCTCATTGTGGTTTTGATTTGCATTTCTCTGATAATGAGTGATGCTGAGCATTTTTTGTGTTTGTTAGCCATGGCTTTGTCTTAACTGACATTAATTAACTTCTGTTTTTTAATAAAGCAAAGAAGAAAATTCAATAGAAGCAATAAGTAGGTCAAGCAATATAATCTGTGTGAAAGTTGACAAGTCTTGTTATTTTGGGGACTTGTGAAATAGTTTAAGATGGTTTTATGTGATCAACTTGTAGAATAGAGACATATTTTCTTATGTTTTCTTTTGAAAATTAAATTCAACTTTTAGAGTATTTTAGTGAAATAAAATTGGTTTTATAAAGATAGAATTTTCAATTTTAATGACTCTTCTCCAAATAAATAACTTGCTATTACTTTTAGTTTAATAAAACTATAGTATTTCTATGCATATATTTATATATTTTGAAGAAGGAAATGGCAATCCACTCCAGTGTCCCTGCCTGGGAAATGCCATGGACAGAGAAGCCTGCCACATGAGAGCCCATGGGACTGCAAGAACTGGATGCGACTTGGCGGCTAAACCATAACCACAGAAAGAGCTCGAATAACCAGTGACACAGTTGTGGTGAAGAATTAATCTTGCCCACAGGGAGGGCTGGCTCCTAGAAGACCTTGGTTCAGTCCCTGCATTGGGAAGATCCCCTCTAGGCACCAGCACCACCTGGAAGGTAATCTCTGAGCCCTGGAATGTTCTGCCTGGTAAGAGTGCCTTTGTTTACCTGGGAGTCTAAGATCATGTCAGACAGTCGTATTCTATCATTGTGATTTACTGAGAGGGCTTTGGCAACCCATTCCAGTATTCTTGCTTGGAGAATCCCAGGGATGGAGGAGCCTGGTAGGCTGCCATATACGAGGTCGCAGAGTTGGACACGACTGAAGAGACTTAGCAGTAGCAGCAGCAGAGAGCGCTTTAAGTTATATGGTATCAGTTTGACCTCTGTAGGGGCTAAACTAAGGTGGCCAACTGTATCTATGTGACTGAGGCCTGAGAATAACTCTGGCCTCCAAGACTCCAGCAAGTTTCCCTGCTGGCAATACTTTCTGCATGCTGTCACACGTGGCTGCCAGAACTTAGTACTGGCCACAGCTGCACTGGAAGAGGACAACTGGAAGCTCCATATATGGCACTCTCCTGGATTCTGCCCTATGTGCCTCTTCCTGTGGCTCATTTTAACCTGTATCCCTTTGTTTTAATAAACCATCATGTGAGTATTAACAATTTCCAGTGAGTTCTGTAAGACTTAATGAGTTACTGAACTTGAAGGTAGTCTGCTGAGCTCTGCATACAGCTGGAACAAAACTTCTGACTTTCCCATACTATTAATATTTATTTGAACAATATTTCTCAGCACTTCTTTAAAAATAAAACTAGAAAAATGACTGATGCTAAGTCCCCACTTATTCTAGCAAAAGTCTTATTTTTCACAAATATATAGATGAAGAGAAAATAAAATCCCATGTTGTTCATTAAAATACACATTTCCAATAAAATTTTACCTGTTTCTATTTATCAAAACCTGTATGTTATTTTCATCAGGTATATATTAATAATTGTTAATAGATAATTTGGAATTTAAAAAGTTAACAGAGCTTAAGGTCACTGGCAACTTTTTTTTTAAACTCTAAATTAAAATCCATATTTTTTGTTGCAGAGATATAATTTGAGTGATCAATAAGAGGTTTTAAAGCATAAAAATGTTACGTTAGGAAAAAAATTCACTGGGGAAAGAAAAATACAAATATTCAATAGTTTAAAGGCAAAAAAAGAGCCAGGTAAAACTTGCAGAAAATTTTAAATATATAATATTCATTCATACCTGTTTTGTGTGTGTGTGTGTGTGTGTGTGTGTGTGTGTGTGTGTGTGTGTGTGTATATATAAAACACATATTTTGGCTGCATTGTGCAGATCTTAGTTCCTCAACCAGGGATAGAACCTGTGTCCCCTGCAGTGGGAGCACAGAGTTTTAACCACTGGATGGCCATGAAGTTCTGAAACTTATAAAAATTAATGAAGAGGTTTTATATTTTTTAAACAAGTAATGATGGTAAGTATCAAAATAAAGTATGACTTAGATTTTAATTGGTATATTTAAGAGTTATATAATTGCATTTTTTGGAAATGTCAATATAATACACTGAAAATTACATTCTTTGCAATGATTTAAACTTTTAAGGGAAGGTCTTTCCTGGATTTAATTCATGGATAGGAAATTAAACTGGCACTTATACTACAAAATCAACAGCTCGGTTTGAGATTCTGGGACTGGTTACTTTCATCCTCAGTCTACACGTCTATACTTGCACTCCTGGTATCCCTGCCCTCCACTCACTCCTGTTTTGTTGGAGCACACATCTGCTCATCCTCCACATCACTTCCTGCACTGCCTCAACAGAACTGTGAACTCCCCTGAGAGCACAGCCTACGTTTTACTCATCTTTGTATCACTCTAAATCCCATATAGTAGGTATCACAAATTTTTAATTAAAATAGTTTGCATGTTGATAACTTATTGGCTTCCCTGGAGACTCAGTGGTAAAGAGTCCACCTGCCAATTCAGGAGACTTAGGTTTGATCTCTGGGTCGCGAAGATCCCCTGGAGAAGGAGATGGCAACCCACTCCAGTATCCTTGCCTGGGAAATCCCATGGACAGAGGAGACTGGCAGGCTATAGTCCATGGGGTCACAAGAGTTGGACATAATTTAGCAACTAAACAACAACAACAAGAATATACTTGTTACCATTCCCTGGTAATTGTCACTTCCTGTCTCCTTTAGATCTTGCAGCTTAGAACCCAGCCATCATACTGTGAGAAAGTCCAAGGTTCCTGTGAAAAAGTCCTCACAGAAAGACCTATGTTGAGAAGAACTGAGGCCCCAGCCCTTGGCCATGACTAAGCTTCCGGCTGACAGCTAACTGGTTAACTGGCTATACCTTCTCATGTATGCAAATGAGCTATTTTGGAAGTAGATACTTCACCAGCCAGTGAACTGACCACAGCCAATACCATATGAAACAGAGATAAACCTTCCACACTGAGAAACCCACACTGCAGATTTATCGTTTAAGTCACTACATTTTAGGTGGTTGGTTATACAGCAATAATAACTGGAATTCGTGTGAAATATAAACATTATGTTATTTTCTTCTAAGATGACACAGCACTTCTGCTTCAAGGGAAAAAAAAGTCACTATACCTAGCTTAACTGAGCACATTATTAATCCCAATTTAGTAATGAAGCTACACTGCAAGAGGTTAAGAACAGGGTGACTAGACAGCAAAACAGAATGATGAAGAGAGGGGAAAGGACAAAGCAATTTCTTAGGCTTTTGGCACTCGGGTAAGTGAAATAAAAAGGCATGCTATTCAGCAAAGTCACATAGGGATGGTCATTCCTCAAGGAGTTAAGAGGCCTGTTTAGGAAAGAATCCGATCTTTGTTAACTTTAAGGAATTCTTTAGTTCAAGCTTTTATTTTTAATAATTGGGAAAAAAAAAAAAAGATACCTAGAGGTACAGTGGCCAGGTCATGCAGGTTGCGAGTCCAACATCTGCCATCACATCAGGCTGTTTGACCAGTCCTATCTTGAATTTACAGGCAAAACCTGCCACCTCAGACTTCTGAGGGGTGAGAATATGGGAGGATGGGCCTATATTACACAGTAAAGAAGCAGCTGTACCATCTCCCATGAAAAAAATAAAGATTACTCCTAGATTTTCAAACAGAAGTCCAATCTGAGAGCCATGGAAATTAAAGTATGAGAAAGACAGAAAGAAAAATCAAATCAAGGAGATGGATGGAACACTACCTGGGGTTACTTCACTGAGGATGACTAGAGTTTCTAATTCAAAAGAGGAAGTTCCGTGAAAAGGGCCACTGAAAGAACAGACTAGGAAGTCATGAAGTAGAATGGGGATGGTGGGAAGAGAACACAGTTCTTTCATATCCTTTCTCTTCATCAAACACTTGGTTTCAGGCTGGCAAATTCCAGAAGGCTCTAACTGTACTACCAGAAAGAATTAACTAGTAAAGGCCTTACCCTTCTGTTGGTCACTCACTTCTCTCATGGGAAGTAAGCCCTTGCACAGCATTTATTACACTCCCATGGAGGACAAAGCACCTAAAATGCCAAGAAGTGGATGAGTGCAGAACTCTGGGATGCTTTTTCCATATTTTGGAGACACTGCTACTTATTTCCATAATATAACTTTATTATTTTATTAAAACAAACTTATTCACTGACAAACGGATTTCATCCAGATCTTAGGTTCATAATTTTTTAAATTATTTTTTGTCTCTATGATAAATCAACTGAAACTAAACTAAAATTCCCTCATAATTCATCTAGAAGAACAGTATGGCTAGGAAAACTGAACATGGCACAGGGTATTATGCTGGATGGTTGAGTTAATAAGACCGTAAGAGGCAGAGCACATGAAGCTGGTAAATTAGAGGCAATCTTGCTCCTCAGAATGCCATCATCGAATCAATCATCTCAGTGATCTAGGATCTGTCACAAGGACAGTAAGTGCAATGTTTCAGTTATGCTCTTTAGCTTCTATTTTAGCCCACTCTGAATCTAAGTTTCATGGAGGCTTAAAAGAATCAGGTCATCAGAAGCCAGGTCATAGATTTCTTTTTAACACTTAGAGCTATAATTCAACATTTTAAAGCTATGAAGTAGTTAGAAAGACCAAACAACAATTAAAAAATTTAAGTTTTAGATCAACTTAGGTGGAAATGTAGCCAATTAAAAAAATCCTCAAGATAGAGAATCAAGGCCATTGTTGAGTTAGGGTCATATGGTGATTCAATAAGTACACACAAGCATATGACAACTTAGATTAATTCTCTGATATTACATGATAGTTAAAAATTCTTAGTGAGAAAGCTACCCAGTATCTTTAGAAAGCTTCAGATATTTACCAAAAAGATTGACAGTTGAACTGCTGACCAAAAAACTACTAAAGGAAGCATTATACATTAAAAACTATCATTTCAGTAGGCTGGGAGGTTATGATCAAACACATACAACATTCATACTTTTAAAAAGACTCTCTACACTGGTGACTCTCCGTGTGTATCAGAAACGCCCAGCAAACCCATTAAAATGCTGATGCCTGGACCCCACCCCACCGAATCAGCATCTGCTCCAGCATCTTCATTTTTAAAACAAATTATCCCAGTGATTCACATCAAATCACAGTATAATGTATAAATACTATTTTAATCCCTATTTATAAGGTCAACTATTGTTCTCTAATATATTAACAGTGTAACTGCTGCAATCTCTCTCCACACACACATACTCTTTTAAAATGTTGAGGTATATGAGGTAATTTCAGTAAAGAAAATTCATTTTTCTTGGCCAATGTTAAAAGCCTAGGTGAATTTAACACGGCTGGGATCAAAACGACAAAGAGCTGAACAAGGCTATGCTGACACTTTGGAAGACAAGGAAGAGAGACCAGGAGCTTAGGAAGAGACAAGCAAAAAATGCCCTCCTATTTGAATTTCTTATCACAGAAAAATGAAACCACGATTTAACAGTCCTTTCATTTATCTAGCTTTAAAAATCCAAAAAATAGGGAGAAATCTTAGCAATTTTAAAAGGACTTGGTATCAAGAAGTTCACAGCTGAGTGCCTGCTCAGACCTGACTGCACAATCTAGAAGGCCTAAGCCCAGATGCTACAGTACTGGGCCGCGGTCACGAGGCAGGAGCCAGATCCAGCACTGTGTCTAGTCAGGAGAGCAGGAGGTGCATCCCACTACAACCCTGAAGTGTGGTATTTCAAGCAAAGGTCTTACATGCTGCTATTACTGTCAAAAGTACTGAACAAAAGGTTCTAAACCTGGAACCAAGATCAAGAGTTCTACCCTTCATGCTTACCCGGGATCTAAGACTTCTTTGCTACAATGAATTGGAGCCTCTCGACAAATAATAAATGAACCCCAAGAAATGGTGAATATTTACCTGGTCCCTGTTGTTGATATTTGAATAAGGTAACTGTCCGGTCATCAATTCATACAGAACAATCCCAAATGCATATACATCTGACTGAAAGCTATATGGGTTTTTATCTTGCATTCTGATTACTTCTGGTGCCTGGTAGAACATAAAAAGAAAAATATTCTTGTTTATTATTCACATCAACCAAATAACGACTGAAAACCAAACTACTATAATTCTCAGAACAATGTTTTTATCATTAAATAACCAGAATAATGTTTTTATCATTAAATAACCTATGGAAAATATGTAATCAATTCTCTTATTTATGGCCAAAGAAAGAAAACTGATTATCAAAGATAAACAAAAAATAAATGCTCTGTAAACTCTGAGAGAAGTAGTACTGAGATTCCATATACATTATTAAGATTAAAAAAATTTTAACAGCTGCCCTCTTTCTACACAAAATACCATTACTGCCATTTGAATTTTTCCCATTACTTATCCTATTAAGAGTGAGTTCCCACTTTCCATTACTGACTCAGGAAAGAAACCCTAGACCTGTCATTATGAGATATCTGGAAGTAGCACAACCACTATGGTAATCACCTGAGAATTTAAGTTTTCCCATTGGTACAAATGAATTTCCTCATCTCAGTACACCTTAGACAATCATGGTAAAATTTCAAGACTGATACATTCAAATGCCTTTCCTGTCTCCAAAAGCAGTATAATTATGCCATGGATGCTTTATTAATAAAACCAACAGACAGTACGTAGATTTAGTAGAAAATGGTATAAAGATTCTTTTGGCTGCTGCTTCTTGGGCAAAGATACAGACCTAATCATATTTGCTATATTTTTACACATTTCAGTTACTATAGTCTACAACTAGATTCCTTATTAGCCATTTACATGTAAATATAATAGATGGGTGATTAAATATTGGCTTTAAAGAGTTCCTTCACCTTGCATCTTCTGTTTCACTGGGAAGAAATCAGAGAAAAACAGGGTAACAAGACTTTGTGAAAACAAGAGTCTGATACCAAAACCAGGACGAGCTGCAAAAATGGCACAAAGAGCTGGAACAAGATTCCCAGTTAGTGGTCAGGGTAAGGCAGGACAGACTATCTTACAAGGAGTGACAGCACTCTTCAGTCTTACCTGCAAAACAGAATCACCTATGTAGCCTTTCACCTCTGAACATCCAGCTCAGTAATACACCATCAGAGTCTAGGGATGGGAACAGCTTCAACTGCTAGTTTTTAATAGCTCCCCAGATGACTTTAATGCCCACCAAGGTTGAGAAGTGAAGTGAAGTTGCTCAGTCGTGTCCGACTCTTTGCGACCCCATGGACTGTAGCCTACTAGGCTCCTCCTCCATGGGATTCTCCAGGCAAGAGTTCTGGAGTGGGTTGCCATTTCCTTCTCCAGGGGATCTTCCCGACCCAGGAATCAAACCCGGGTCTCCCGCATTCCAGGCAAACGCTTTAACCTCTGAGCCACCAGGGGAAAGATGTATGGGAGACCCAGATGCGAGTCAAGGATGGGGTGGGGTGGGGGTGTGGTGAAGGTTACATCTACTTGGTTTTGTCATGTATTGTCTTGGTAACTGTTCTTGGTAGTACAGTGCAAAATAAACCCCACACAACTGTGATGTAATGAACAAGCCAGATTATTAAGAGGCTAGTTATGATACAGACATAATTTTCAAAGCCAGGATGCAATTTCTGCGAGGAACAGTTGAAGAACTGCCTGCTTGAAATTTAGTTTTACTTCACTGCTGTTGGTAGATGGTTTGATGAAAAGTCATATGTGATCTATTTATAAGAAATGCATGATTTATCCTCAATTAAATTAGTAACATAAAGATTTTCACAAAAGGTTTTCTTATTTAAGATATAAATAAAGATTGAGAATACCACTGTAAATAATTCAGGGACTTACCTAACCTTTGGTTCTGACCAAGTTCTTCTCTCCTAGTCTATGGATGTTCCTGTTTATGAAGGCAGGATCAACTCCAAAGGATTTTACTCAACAATTAAGTGTACTATTGACTAATCTTTCGTCTTAAAACTCAGCTTGGTGGAATAAAGGATGAACCCATGTATTAACAAACAAGATATTAAAAGAAAATATAAAACAACGTATAATAGTCTATAAACTGTATAATCTAAGGTTTTTGGAAAAGGACAAACCTGGAGACTTGACTGAGGCTAACTTTCCCACACTAGTTAAACACACCTTTAAAACATGTATCAACTGTTTCTTTATAATTGTAGATTTTGCAATTTCACCCTCTCCCAGGATACACTGTTATCTTTGTTACAAGGTGTATGCCTTAAAGGTGTCTGAGATCCAGATTACAATGATTAATTCGTTTGCTTATAATTATATATTAAAAGACAATATATTAAAGAAAAATATACCTAGCTCTAATTACTAAATCCCAGAAAAGGCATTCAAAATCCATTAGTTCAACCCAGTGTTAAAGATGGAAAGACTTGGAGGAGGTCAAGAAACAGGCAGGTTAAGAGTCAAAAGTACAAGAGTACAGACCTCCGGACTCCAAGTCCAATGCCAACTCCCTTCTACCTTGCCACTTACTCTAATGCCAGTTATTATAAGAAATCATAGCCAAATTTAACCTCAGGCTTATCATGACTAATTCAGAATCCTCTTCTTAGAACTGCTACAGGTAAGTTCAGGGAATTCAGGCAAATGTGGCTTTGAAAGCCCTTGCAGTTTTGCTTTTTCCAACAGGTGTCCCAAAGTTTTACTGCAGATTCAGTTATTTAAAACTTAAAACTGCACTAACAGTTTTGGAACATCCTGTATTCAACTTGGAGCACAGGTTCTCCAACTTTTTGGTCTCAGGATTTTTCAGTCTTAAAAATTACGGAGGACCCCAAGAAGCGTCTGTTTATGTGGATTATACCTACGGATATTGAGCATATTAAAACTTAACTGAGGAACTATTAAAATATTTGTTAAATTATAAAACAACCATTAGCTGTTAAGACAAATTACTTTTTAAAAAAAATGAAAACTAGATTTTTAAAAACAAAGCTTTGTGAGAAGAATACTGCAATATTTTTTCCTTGCCATGCCACAAGGTATGCAGGATCTTGGTTCCCCCACCAGGGACTGAACCTGTAACCCCTGGAGTAGAAGCATGGAGCCTTAACCACTGGACTGCCAGGGAAATCCCTGTAGTTCTTTTTGACTGGTTTAACAGCAGCCAGCTATGGTCACTTATTCACTTATGCATTCAATCTGTTGTGATGTGTTGAACAGTATGAAGAAAAAGCTAGTCTCACACAGGATGACCTTGGGAAAACTTAAAGGGTCTTAAGGACCCTCCTGAGAAGAGCTGGCTTAAGAAAAGCCCTATGACTGCCCCTTTCACAGCATGCTGAAAGGAACTGAACAGAAGTTTTAGTTCCCTCTTCTTATAATTTTTCTCTCTTCTTTTCCACAAAGCAGAAATAGGAATAAAGAAAGAACAAGGAGCTATGCAGGGCACACTAGGCTGACAGTGTTAAAAATCTACCTTTCATTTTTCTTTTTCTTTTCCCAGCTGCCCATAATTATACAGTTCTTTCTAGTCTAAAGAAAGTAACTTTCCAATTTAGGTTTAAAAAAGATTGTGAAACAGTCTCTTGTTCTTAAAAGGAGTAGTTCTTTTATTGAAACCTTAATAATGGCTACAGATCACACCTACTTTTAAATTGCACACTTGTTTTTTTTTTTGAAACAGTATACACAGAACATTCTAAACACAAAATATTTTAGAGAGACAATTCTGAATAAAACTTAAGCAGTGCTTATAAAAGATACATTCCTTTAAGATATACTGAAGCTGGTTCCATAATATTCTTCCTAAAGATAAAATTAAAATCTATTTATAACAAAATAAGATCAACATTGGTTTTTGTGTATACTGAGAACTATGAGAACACTATAGTTGAAATCTTCAATGACTTTCTAATAACAGCATCTCAGGGGCCAAAAATTTAATTAATGGAGAAATAGCCTCAATTCTTACCATCCACAAAATGGATCCAGACAACTGTTCAAACTGATGGGACCCACTCCATCGAGATTTCACTGTGGCTAGACCAAAATCACCTATTTTTACTGTGAGGTCTTCATGAAGAAAAATATCTGAGGTGTGGTAAGTAAAGGAAAACAACAGGTCTCATTTTCCTATCAAAGCAAGCATTATGAAGATTTTAGGTATGAGATATAATTTCCACAATTCTTTATTATGATATTCTTTAAAAGGAAGTATAGTACTTCACATTTCCTTTTAAAGTTAATAAGTATGCTTTAAAAATAGTGTTATTTGAACTGTATGACCTGCTTTTAGGATTTTTGGTGCCTCAAACATGGTAAGATGAGGTAAGCTGTTTTCCTAAGTTTGTGGGAGACCTTGAGACTTCCCCATCAGATTTTAGTAAAAGAGGCCCAAATATCCTTCTGGCACTGCTAGGAAGGCTATAAAGCTCATCACTAGCATTGAGGCACCTGGCAGATCGGATCTGAATCTGGGCTTATGGAGGAAGAAGAAACGTTATGTTTGCCTCACCTCATTGTTATATAATATAGAGCCGTCAATTACATCTCAGCGACCACCGAACAAGGTCAGGGCTCTGAAAGAAGCTAGTAGACAGCTACAAAACTATGCATGTTATAGTGCTTACAGGACATAAACAAGCAATCACAGTCCTACCATCGTAAGGACTTAACAGATTTTTTTTTTTGCAATGGTTAGCTGTTCAAAAACCAAAAGCAGGTTGTAGTATCGTGTACTACTACCCTCTTGTGCAAACCCATTTATTGATTTCCTTTACAGTGTATTGTTGAACTCAGCGTGAAAACTGGTTTTACATAATGTGAAGATAAAATGCAGGAGAAAAGGTCAGGATGTTTTCAAACTTCGCAGACAAGTTCAGGAAGGATACTATTACTCTTGAGGTCTCTGTGGATGATTGACTTGGCGTGTAAGTAACTGAAAAACAAAACATCATTTTAACCTGAGGAGGGCTAAGGACTCTGCCTCAGTATCTATAGAACACATTTAGGGGTGTAAACAAAGATTTATTTAGATTCATGACACAACTGCAAACTGCACATTGTGATAATCCCTTTATAGAAGCAACAGTAAAATAGACTGCAAGTGAGCTGAGGATTTTAGGAACACATTACTATTATGGCACAACCAAAATCTTTTTTTCTATTGAGTGACTTTGCTTTATCTTTTACTATTTACCAATACAAACCTTCTACTCCAGTCACGCCTATTTACCCAGGTCCTTTAAGTATACCTTGGTATTTAATCCCATCTCTGTGATCAATGCTCCCACACCAAATTAGCTTTCATTCTGTTCTCCACTGAATGAGACTTATTCCTTAACACTGAATATACGTTTTGACTCCTAAGTGCCGTTTTCCCAAGACTCAACCATAAATGAAGTGATCTTTCCCCTGTTCAGTTATTACTGTGTGATTCATGTTTTTTTTTTTTCACCTATGTTCACTTTCTATTCAGAATATAAACTCCATTTGATAAAATAAAACCACTTTTAAATGTTGTATTATATGTTCTTAAAATACCTTCTTGAAACTAGTGAGGAACTTGCTACTGTAACAGACACAGTAAATATATTTCAAAGTCAATGATAAATTTAAATCATCTGTTACCCCTAAAAACTGCCTCAGTTGAGTTTATTGAGGGAAAGAGCTGTGTCTGGTTTATTTCTGTTTATCCCCAGTGCCCAGTAGCGTGCCTGGCATGTGGTAAACATTTAATACATATACGTTGAATCAACGACAATGAGATAAATATAATGTCCTAGTGAAGGTTATTTTTCTTCATTTAACTGTAGGAAAAACAGATATATGAGACTTTTGAAATCTAACAATGATTATTAGGAAATAAATTTTGCCTTAAAATAAGACTTTAAAATTCAAATGATATAATAAAAATTATATAATGAACACTGTTTAAAATAAAACATTTGGAAATAATTAACTTAATTATTTGTGCTTTCTCATCTTCAATTTCCTCATCCAGAGATCAAGACTTTGAAATCTTTTCTCAGACAAAATTTTTATTTAAGATTACTGCTTATACAAAGCCAACTCCTTCTCCTCCAATTACTCTTGCATTATTCTGTTTATTTCCTTCACAGCATTTATCACCATCTGAAATTATCTTGTTGTCATGAATTTTTAGGCTGAGAGTTTGATAGGCTACATCACACTCTTGCATTGAAAGAAAACACAGTTATCAGATATAGGCCTCATATGCTTGAAAAGTTCTGTAGTGACACAGAAAGGTTCAAAAGGAGAAAAATGAGTCAATCAAAAGCTGTTCCAAGATGGGGAGACCTTATCCTCATTAGAAAGAAAAGCAGATAGGTCATGATACTGGTGGTGGAGTTTGGGACTTCAGTTAGCTTATTAGTATTTAGTACACAGAAAAGGTCCTGGGTCCTTTGAAATTAAAGACAACAACAACAAATGAGTGGTACATATGAAAATAGAGAGGCATGATGAAGTTACAAGATGGGAAGATACAGGTATTCTTGATGGATAGTATCAATCTTTTCAACAAATATGATACAAAGAAATACACCAAGAATAATGTAGATAGAAATGTAACTAGAGGGTTGAAGAGAGAAAATTTCTGACCAGGAAAATACTAGATAATTAAGAAGATATAAATATAATGGCTGAGCTGGTGATATATAATTGTAAATGGCATAAATCTATTACAGGCCAAAGTTGCATGAGCTGCAACTGAAATACTACTTTATCCTTGTGGAATCCTTTATCATTTGGAAATTGCTCTACTAACTTGTATCTCATTTAATAAACCCTCTTTCTGCAACACTTCTGTAACAAAAGCAGCAAACGAGCAGAAATCCTGGTATATGTAATGGAAAGTTGGAAAGAGGAGAGACTCAAACTTCTCAGCTGGAAAAAAGGGATGAGTATCAAAGCTCAATCCCTACATAATATTCCAGATAAAGGCTGACCCTAAACCATGATTTCCTTAAGCATCAACCAGTTACAATGTAAGATGCCACACCTCACATAACTGGTTGAGGGTAAGGAAGGGAACAAGAATAAACTGACTTTGCCATAGATGATACAAAAGTCTATCCATTATGTAGGACTGGAACTCCTTCTAACCTTTCAAAGATGCTATACATTTATAAAAGTAGTGCTTAGTCACTCAGTCATGTCTGACTCTTTGTGACCCGATGGACAGTAGGCTCCTCTGTCCATGGAATTCTCCAGGCAAGAATACTGGAGTGGGTTGCCATGCCCTCCTCCAGGGGATCTTCCCAGCCCAGGGATCAAACTCAGGTCTCCCCCATTGCAGGCAGATTCTTTACCGTCTGAGCTACCAAGGAAGTCCATAAAAGTAGTAGGAGTGAAAACACATGTTATAAACTAAATGAATATCATGCTCTTGATAGGTTTCTGTTAGGAGTCTCCTTCCCTGAAGAAAAGTATCCACCTACAGAATCAATTTAACCTTAAGAAGCTGGCACATCAGCTAGTAAAACTTGTTCTCTATGCTGTTTCTTTCAAGGTCTTACGCAAGATTCAATTTTTCAGCATTCTTTTAAGACCATACTATGATATGCTGACATCAAACTAAAAAGCTTCTGCACAACATGGGAAACCATCACCAAGATGAAAAAGCAACCTACCAAAGGGGAGAAAGTATCTGCAAATCATGTATCTATAGGGGATATCAGAAAATAAAAAGAACTCACATCTCAGTAACCAAAAAATCTATCAAGTTTTAAAAATAGACATTTCCCAAAGAAGATATACAGATGTGCCAACAGGCACATACATGAAAAGGTGTTCAACATCACTAATTACCAGGGAAATGCAACCAAAACCATGACAAAATATCATGTCATATCCGTTAGAATGGCTATTATCGAAAAGGTAAGAAATGCCAAGTGTTGGCGAGGAGTAGATAAAAGGAATCCTTATGTACTATTGGTGGGACTATAAATTGGTACAGCTGCTATGGAAAACAGAATGGAGGTTCCACCAAAAATTAGACACAGAATTACCATATGATCTAACAATCCCACTTTGGGGTATATATGCCAAAAAAATTTAACCCAGGATCTCAAGACACCTGCACCCTCATGTTCACTGCAGTATTATTCACAGCAACCAAGACATGGAAACAACTTAAGTGTCCATCAATGGATAAAGAAAATGTTAACACACACACACACACAGCAATAGTATTCAGCCATAAAAAATGAGGATATCCAGCCGTTTATGACAACATGGATGGATCTTGAGCTCATTATGCTAAGTGAAACAGGTCAGAGAAAGACAAATACTGCAGGATGTCACTGACTTTTGGAATCTCAAAAAACAGAAAAAGCAAAACAAAACCCAAATTCCTTTCATCTTCCTTATGGTGGGAAAAAATGTTTATTAAATCAGCCACTGTTATTATGGCAGCTACAGTCACTCTTACTGACTCCTATTAAAATTATATTCAACTATAGTCCTAGAGAGTTGTTCTTGCATGGCTCCTACAAAACCATTTCCTTTATCCAAAATTTGTGTACTTCTCTTTTTTGGACTTGAATTTCAAGATTTCATATTTTGCACACATGGCCTATGTGTGTTTAGTTGCTCAGTTGTGTCTGACTCTGTGATCTTATGGACGGTTATCTGCCAAGCTCCTCTGTCCATGCGGATTCTCCACAAGAATACTGGAGTGGGTTGCTATGCCCTCCTCCAGGGGATCTAGCCAACCCAGTGACTGAATCCAGGTCTCTGGCATCGCAGGCAGATTCTTTACTATCTGAGTCACCAGGGAAGTCCTGAGACACGGCCTGTAACTGTAGCTTATTAAAGTTCTAGTTTTCACTAAAAAAATCAGTTTGCTGCTGCTGCTAAGTCGCTTCAGTCGTGTCCAACTCTGTGTGACCCCATAGACGGCAGCCCACCAGGCTCTCCTGTCCCTGGGATTCTCCAGGCAAGAACACTGGAGTGGGTTGCCATTTCCTTCTCCAGTGCATGAAAGTGAAAAGTGAAAGTGAAGTCGCTCAATCGTGTCTGACTTAGTGACCCCATGGACTGCAGCCTACCAGGCTCCTCCCTCCATGGGATTTTCCAGGCAAGAGTACTGGAGTGGGGTGCCAAAAAATCAGTCTATTAGCATGCTAATGATGCCTTCATCAAAGTAATGTGTAAATATATGCTAGTCATATTCAAGAGGAGAGTGAGGACAAAACTCTCCTGGCATAAGAGCTTCAGGTATGAGAATTATACAATTATGAACCTAGTTAAATTCTTCATGTGTGTTACACATCTCTATTTTATCCTCAAGAACATCATGAGAGATTTTAGTCAAATACTTTGCTGAGATTCAAATACTGTGCCTCCACCATCTGCCCAAATTATCAGTCTAGTCTATTTATAGAAGCCTCAAGTGTCTCGCACTCATTTGCTGCTGTTGTCTTATATTTTCAGCTATTTCTAAAATCAAGCAACTGACCTACACACACATTAGCATTTCCGTCCTCTTTCATCTAATGGTACACAATTTGAAATATGTTCATCAGTCTTTACATAGCAAGATGAATCTCTCTGACACCAACAGAGAATTGTTAGCAGCTGACTGGACTGGAAAGTGCGATGGTGGTGACAAGGTGTTATTTTATCCAAATAGAATTTCAAATCCCAGTCTCCATTTTACTTTGATGTCCTCCTCATCCCTCATAATCAGTGTGGAAGGTGAGCAAGACTTCAGGGAATGCCATTCTGCCAGACTTATGTAGTTAGTAATCATTTACCACATTAAAATGATCAAAGTCCCTAGTAAGTGGAGATCACCCATTTTTCAGTTGTGCTCTACAGTGGCCTAAATTCAATTTTTACTTAGATTTTTCAGTTTCTCTCACTTTAAAAAATCTAATTTGCGGAGAGGTGTAATCAATATACAACACAAAATGTACCCATTTACTATGGGCAGTTTAAAGAGTTTTTGGCAGACACATAAGTATACTTGTCTAAAGACCAACCATAATCAAGGTGGAGAATATTCATCACCCCTAAAGTTTCTTCATACATTTCTACAATTAATGGTACCTCCCTAGGCTCAGGCAACCATTGATAATGATTTCTATTACTAGCAATTAGCTTTATCTTTAGAATTTCACATAAACAAAATCATTTGGCTTCGCTTACTCAGCATGATTTGGAGACTCACACCCTGGCTCTATACAGTATTACAGTGGATAGACATACCATAACTTAACCAGTTAGTCGTCAGACATTTGGGTTGTTGTGTTTTTTGACAACTATGAATAAGATACTATCTATAAACATTCATGTAAACATTCATATACGAGTCTTTGTTGCTGACTTGTTTTCATTTCTTTTGGGAAGTCAGTGAGATTAGAATTGCTCATATGGTTAATTTTAATTTGAAAAGAACCTGCCAAAGTGGTTGCACCATTTAAGATCGTTGCCAGCAACATGGTCACTCTGCATCCTTGCAAATACTGGTATTGCTGGCTCTGATTATAAGCATTCTAGCGGGTATGTAGTGGTACCCTGTCTATCTTTAATGTCTAACATGTTGAGGATCTTTGCATGTGCTTATGTGCCATTCTTTCATCTTCTTTAATAAAGTACTCCAATCTTTGCCCATTTTTTCACTGGGTAGTTTGTATTATAACCAAATTGTAAGAGTTCTTCATATGCTTTGGATATGATTCTTTTAACGGATAATGTGTCCTGCAAACATTATCTTCAAGTCTGCGGCTTGTCTTTTCATTTTCTTAACAGTGTCTTTTGAAAAGCAAAAGTTCTGAATTCTGATGCAGTCTAATTTATTAATTTTTTTCTTTTATGGTTCTTAATTTTTGTGTCATGAGAAATCTTTACCTATCTTTAGGCTACAATGATTTTCTCCTTTGTTTCTTCTAGAGGTTTTAGGTGTTCAGCTTTTAGTCTTAGGCCTTTGATCCATTTTGAATGAATATTCACGTCTTGTGCCAGAAAAGGGCTAGTTATTTATCCTATTTGGATATACAGTTGTTCCAGTAACATTCTGTTTTGAAATGGTTATTTATCTGGCTGTGCCGGGTCTCAGTCACATGGGATCTTTGCTTTCCCTTGTGCATGAGCTGCGGCATGCGTCTTCTTTGGCAGTGGCATGCAGGACCTGAATCCCTAACCAAGGATGGAACACAGGCCCCCCTCCATGGGGGGCGAGGAGGCTTAGTCACCAGAGAAGTCCCAGGATGAAAATTTTGTGAAAATGGGATCTAGGGGGCCCGTTATGGGAAAAGTGGGTCGGGGAGAGGGAGCTTCTGAAGGAGGGGGATGCAGGGGTTGTGGACTCTGAGGAGAGGAAGATTCTGAGGAGAGTAGGCAGGGGTAGGGGAAGAGGGGGCCCCAGGCGGAGGGAGATTCAGGCAAAGAGCGGGTGTAAGGTGAGAGCTCTGACGAGGGGGATTTGGGAGTGGGCCTCTGAGAATTTGGGGAGGAGGAGACTGAAAGGAAGGAAGTTTTGGTGAAAGCTAGATTCTAGGGAAGAAGGCTTTAAGAGGAAAAGGACTCTGGGAGAGGATAAGGAGGTCGGTTCCAAAAGGTAGGGGGATTCTGAATCCTGCCAGAATTCTCAGAGAGGAATTCTAGAAGAGAAGACGACTGCTGATGGTGAAGCTGTAAGACAAACCTCCTCCAAGGGGGCTGATAATCAATCTCCAGTAACATTGTTTGAAAGGACTATCCTTTCTCCATGAATTGCCCTGGCATCTTGGTGTTAAAAAAAAACAAACAAACAAACAGACATAATAGATATATTTCTAGACTTTCTTTCCTGTTTTGTTGAGTCACACATCTATCATTAATAATTACACTGTCTTGATTACTGTGGCGGCTTATAGAAAGTTTTGAATCTCACATCAAATATCCTTCAACTTCGCTCTTTTTCAAAACTGTCTGACTGACTAAAACTGACTATTCTTGCTACTGTATTTCCATATATGTTTTAGGATCAACTTATGAATTTATACCAAAATCCTGCTGAGACAGGGGCTGTACTGAACCTATAGGTTCTATAGATCAATTTGGAAAACATAGACATCTTAATAATACTAAGTTTTCTAGTCCATGAATATGGTATCTGCATGCCCCATTTCCTGGCTGGGACTTATATTAGAGAGGGTATAATCTCTCCTTGGAAAATGCTTGCATCATAATTTAAGTGCACACTGGCCTGAAGAGACCACGTGAGAGTGTACTGTAAACACGGACTACCATGACATTGACGGAAGAGCAAAAACATGCTTCTCTTAGAGCAGCACTCATAAGCTCAAATACATACGTTCACAAGTATGGTATTTGTTTATTTATAAGAGAAAGACAGTTAAATGTGGGAAATGATAGGTACTTCAACCACTGTTGCTGGAACAACTGGATATCCACCTAAGGAAACAATCTTCAATCCTTACTTCATACTAATTTGAAGTGGGTGGAAGAACTAAAACTAAAAGCAGAAACTAAAACTTCTATTAAAAAACCAAAGAATTACTATCACCCTCCTGTACATATAAAGCATTTTCAAGTTCTCAGGATATTTTTACATAATTTGATTTTATAACCTTTGCGTTTCTTTGTGAGGCAAGCAAAAGGGCAATAAGGCCACTTACACTGATGGGAAAACCAGAGCCCAGAGGATCTAAGTGCCGTGACCAGAAAGGCATAGAGGAAAGGACATGGGTTGTGAATGTGCAGATCTGGCTCTGAGATCCAACTGTATCACTTACTAGCCGTATAACCTTGGGTACATGACATAATTCCTGAAGCTCTGGATTTCTAACGTGTAAAACGGAGATAACGTTTACCTTCTTAGGTTCTTTCTTTAATTTATTTAACACATATTTATTTAAAGCACACTCTGTGCTAAGCAACAACTGTTCTAAGTCTTGGAAATTAAGCAGAAAATCCCTACCCTAAAGGGGCTTGCATTGTAGTACAGAAGATATAAAAAAGATACAAAAAAGTAGGCGGGAGACAGAAAATGCTGAGTTTCAGGGGGTTGTAATTTCAGGCCAGGGAAGGTCTCTTTTCAAAGGACATTGACATTGACAGTGAAGTCACTCAGTCGTGTCCGACTCTTTGCAACCCCATGGACTGTAGCCTACCAGGCTCCTCCGTCCATGGAATTTTCCAGGCAAGAGTGCTGGAGTGGGTTGCCATTTCCTTCTCCAGGAGATATTCCCGATCCAGGGATCGAACCCGGGTCTCCCGCATTGTCTCCCTCATTTACCGTCTGAGCCACCAGGGAAGTCCCTTTCAAAGGACAGCTTGAGTAAAGATTCAAAGGAGGAGAGGGAGAGGGTCATACAGATATGGGATAAGAGCACAGCAGGCAGAGGGATGAGCAAGGGCAAAACCCCATGGCAGCTGTGTGCTTCCTGCGTTCTACAAATAGCAAAGGCAACCTGGCTTCGATGAGAAGGCAAGAGGCAGAAGAGTAATAAATGAGTTGAGAGAGGTAGTAAAAATAGGCAGTGGGGGAGGGAGAGAGGTGGTGGTGACATTCTAAGAACTATTGTTAAGTACGCTGGCTTCCTTTCTGTATGAAATGTGAAGACACTGGAGGAGCAGAAGAGCAACATAATCTCACTGAAGTCTTCAAAGGACTACTCTGGCTACTAAGTTGAGAATACAATGAAGGTGGGTAAGGGTGGAAGTAAGGCACTCACCCAGGCAAGAGGTAACTGTGGCCTGAATCAGGGTAACAGCAGAATAGGTGATGAGAAGCTATGAGATTGTTGCTGCGGTTCAGTCACTAAGTCGTGTCTGACTCTTTACGACCTCATGGATGGACTGCAGCACGCCAGGCTTCTTTGCCCTTTACTATCTCCTGGAGTTTGCTCAGATTCATGTTCATTGAGTCGGTGATGCTATCTAACCACCTCATCCTGTCAACCCCTCTCCTCCTGCCTTCAGTATTTCCCAGCATCAAGGTCTTTACCAATGAGTCAGCTCTTTGCATCAGGTGACCAAGTATTGGAGCTTCAGCATCAGTCCTTTCAATGAATATTTAGGGATGATTTCCTTTAGGATTGACTGGTTTGGTTTCCTTGCAGTTCAAGGGACTTTCAAGAGTCTTCTCCAGCACCACAACTCAAAGGCATCAATTCTTCAGTGCTCAGCCTTCTTTATGGTCCAGTTCTCACATCCATACGTGACTACTGGAAAAACCATAGCTTTGATTGTACGGATGTCTGTCAGCAAAGTGATATCTTTGCTTTTTAATATACTGTCTAGGTCTGTCATAGCTTTCCTTCCAAGGAACATCTTTTAAATTTCATGGCTGCAGTCACAGTCCACAGTGATTTTGGAGCCCAAGGAAATAAAGTCTGTCACTGTTTCCATTGTTTCCCCATCTACTTGCCATGGAGTGATGGGACCAGATGCCATGATCTTAGTTACTGTTTTCTTTTTATGTTGAGTTTTAAGCTTTTTCACCCTCTTCTTTCACCCTCATCAAGAGACTCTTTAATTCTTCTCTTTGTGCCATTAGAGTAAGATCCTAGATATACTTTAAAGATAAAGATAACTGGAGCTGATTAATAGATTGGTAGTCTGGTATAAGAAAAAGAAAGACATTAAAGACTAGGAACAAGATGTCAGATACAAGCAGTCTAAGAAGAGAGCTGCCAGTCACTGCGATGAAAAGACTGCAGAAGGGCAGGCTTGAGGAAAAAGATCAGGACCTCAGAATCAGATATATTACATCTAAGATGTCCACTGGACAATCAAGAGATGTTAAGCACAGTTAGATATGACAGTCTGGAGTTCACAGTAAATGAATTAGCTGGAGACTGCCATAGAAATGGAAATTAAATGGTATTTTAAGTCATGAAACTTGATGAGATTACCAAAGGACTATTTCAATATTTAGAGAGGTTAAGGAGTTGAAGAACTAGCTGAGAGGGAACAGATAGTAAGGAGAAGGGAAATCAGGAGAATATAAAGTAATGCTTCTCAAACTTTAGAATGATTAGTGATTAGAATCACTTAGGGAATCTTGTTAAAATGCAGCCTTCAATTCAGTAGATATGAGGTGTTTAAAATTCAGCTTTTCTAAAAGGCTCCCAGGTGGTAGAGTTTAAGGGATTAAGAAGAGGTTTCATGAAGAAGAGTGTGATCAACTGCATTATATACTTCTGATGGTTGAGGACTGAGTATTTAACCACTGGATCTAGCAACATGGTAACTATCTTATTAAGAGATATTTAGTGAAGTGTCAGGGGCAAAAGTCTGACTGGAGTAGGATCCAAGAAAAACGGGAAGGAAGAATTTAGAGAGTGAGTGAGGACACTCAGTTGAGAAGTTTTACTGTAGAAGAAAGAAGAGGAATGAAGTGAGAGCTTGAGAGGGAAGTGGGGTCAAGAAAAGTACTCCTACAACTTCTTTATTAAAAAAACTTTTCTGCATAGAAAAATGAAAATAGCATAATATCCTGTGACTTGCACCTAGGTTTAACAATTATCAATATTCTTCCAAATGTACATAAGAAAGATGTTTTAAAACACAAGAAAATCCAGTAGAAAAGGAAAATCTGATGTTGAACAGGAGAGCGCTCCTCAACAGATGCCAGTCTGTAGGAGAAAGGGGATGGTATGCATGCACAAAAGGGAAGGACTGGCTTTCACTCTTAACGATGAGACAGGAAAATTGAGTATGAATGTAAGTAGGTAGGAAGATATTGTGGTGGGTGTTTCTAATACGTAATAAAATGACAAGTGAGGTTATCAGCTGACAGTTCTTAGAGAAGAGATATTGGAGGACTGAAGATAGAAGAAATACGACAGGGTCTACGAGAGAGGAAGAGTAAAAACCCAGGGAGTGGAAGTGTGATGGCTGCATGGCATTCAGGGCCCATTTATATGGTGAAAGGACTAACTAGACTGAAGAGGTCAAGGAAATACATTCTGGAGCCAAAGTGCTTGCGGCAAGTCACCTGGCCTTTTAAACTGTAGTTTCTCCACCAGTAAATAAATACAGGATAATAACAGTATCTACCTGCAGGGTGGAAAAGACCCTGATGCTGGGAAAGACTGAGGGCAGAAGGAGAAGGGGGTAGCAGAGGATGAGATGGTTGGATGGCATCACTGACTCAACAGACACGAGTTTGAGCAAACTCAGGGAGACAGTGAAGGGCAGGGAAGCCTGGCATGCTGCAGTCTATGGGCTTGCAAAGAGTTAGGCACGACTTTGCAACTGAACAACAGGGTTGCTAAGGATTAAATAAGACAGTATATATAAAGTACACAGAACAGCGCTTGGAACAAATATTTAACTGCTAAATGTATCACTGTATATAAAAAATCCCACAAAACATACTTGGTATAAAAAAAAGAGTGAGTTACTAGTAGTAGCAGAGATGGAGTTGGAACATAATATTTATTGATCAGTAAAGACGTCTAAAATAAGAGCAAGTAAAAAAAAAAAAAAGCAGTGTGATTCTGTATTTAAAACAACAAATGACTGTATACAGTATGAAAATACAGAACTCTGAAAAGATACACAATACTATACATCCGAACATTAACAGTAATTCTCTCTCATTAGAGTAAGTGAAGTTGCTCAGTCGTGTCCGACTCTTTGTGACCCCATGACCTGTAGCCAACCAGGCTCCTCCCTCCACGGGATTCTCCAGGCAAGAGTACTAGAGTGCGTTGCCATTTCCTTCTCCAGGGGATCTTCCCAACCCAGGGATCGAACTCGGGTCTCCTGCACTCCAGGCAGACGCTTTAACCTGAGCCACCAGGGAAGCCATACTGGTGCTTATTTACGCTTATGCTTTCTAAACTTTCTATAGTGATTATGTATTTCCTTATAATACTTTATATTTTGAAATTAAGAAAAACTGCAACAAAGGCTAATTGTAGAAACCACTTTTCCTCACTACACTTAACGCTTTTAAATTTTTACACATTTGCCTCCTGTCTTTTAAAAAAAAATTACACTTGTAAGAAAGTTGTGAAAATAAAACACAACTGTAGAATCTTTTAAATAAAAAGACAGAAACCACAAGAATTTTTCGTAGGTGAAACTAAAGTCTCTCTGTCCTTGATAAGCTATCCCCATCTTAAGACTCTTTTTGCCATCCTGGAGACAACTACTGCTGATTGAGCTTGCTGTGCACCTTCTAAGCTTTTGTTTAATATTTCTACATACATATACGTAAGATTTAAAAATATATGTAATATTTTGTTTTTAAAATTTTAAGTGGTCTCATGCTGCAGCTTGCTTTTCTCACTTGACATACTTTAAAGCTGATGTTGAAACATGTTCATTTGTGTTATATATTCTTTTCCTGCACATATGTGCCAATACTTTATTTATGCAGTCCTCTATTGATGAACATTTGTGTTTCCAAATTTTCACAGTAGATATTTTCCTGTAGTATATCTCCTTCAATATACCTCTCTTGGAACAAAAGCTGGTTGTTTCTTGGGGGCAGACCAAACACTTTGTTTTAATAGATCCTTCCAAGTTATCCCCAGGGTGGTTGGCTGCATCAGGAGTGTCCCAGTAAGCAATCCCCTTAATCTTTATCAATACTTAATCTTGCCAGAATTTGGGCATTTTAGCAATTCTAGTAGGTAAAAAACAGTACTTTTAATCTGTATTTTTTGTGATTATCAGCATCCTCTCAATTACTGTTTTTATCTGCCAGAAAATAATGTTTATTATAATTAAATATTCTTTGATCAACCAGAATTATTTTCAGTAATTAATACATGTTCACCATCTTCTCAGCTTCAATTCATCCTTCTTTCTTTTAACTAGGCTTACCTATGAGTAAAAAGAAGCATACCCTTCATTATTGTTTTTTAAGTAAATTGTAAGAGTTTATCCTCAAATTGGAGAAGGCAATGGCACCCCACTCCAGTACTCTTGCCTGGAAAATCCCATGGATGGAGGAGCCTGGTGGGCTGCAGTCCATGGGGTTGCTAGGAGTCGGATACGACTGAGCGACTTCCCTTTCTTTTCACTTTCATGTATTGGAAAAGGAAATGGCAACCGGCTCCAGTGTTCTTGCCTGGAGAATCCCGGGGACAGGGGAGCCTGGTGGGCTGCCGTCTATGCGGTCACACAGAGTCGGACACGACTGAAGTAACTTAGCATTAGCATCCTCAAATTATTTTTAATCACCTTACAATCAGAATGCATCACTCCAGTGAGAACAACAGATTGCAACTTTTTCTGTGTGCCTCCCTGAGTAAACACTTAGTAAATTTTCTAATAATACTACATTTAAAATTATACAATAAATATTAGACTGAAATGAAAAGCCCTGGAAAGAAATAGCACAACAGACTGACAATTCCTGGAATTTCTTTGTAATGTTATTCTTTAAATACCTTGGCCCTTTGGCAGAATCAATGACTGTCAGGTGAGAAGATGATAAACATATACTATATGAATCCTGATTCCTAAGAATGAATTTAATTATCTGCCACTAGAACAGCTCCGCTCTCTTAAAGTAAACCTAGGAATCAGAAATGATCTTTTGCTGAAGAGAGAAGACAGTCACACAGGAAAACTGTCACTCATCTACTGTTGGCTTATAAATTGTAATCCAATAAAGGAGACACATTGGAAAATCCCAATAATTCAATCTTCCTAATTCCTACATGTTTTTCCTAGAATGACTGCAACCCCAGTACTTTAATAGTGAGACCGTATGCTCTTATTCTGCTTACATCCTGGTACTTTAGAATCAGTTTTGGAAAGTAGTCAGAAAAGATCATTTTGAACAGTCTCCAGAAATCATTCAGGGGCAGACTAGTTTGAAATGAGTGCTGTGTAAAGGCCATTACTAAGCAACTATTTAAATAGTCTACAGATCTACTGGTCAGCTACATCTAACTTGTTCTGTACTTGATGAAATGATGGTGAAGGACAATGGAAAAGGGACCTGACATCTGAAAGTTTAAATAATTGGAAGGAACATAATTTCCAGTTGACTATAAATATCAGCATTTTAACATTTTTACATTGTTATATGAATGTTCCTTATAAAGCATCTGTCCTTATTTCACAGAAAATCTTTTTATCTCTGAGGAAACTGAGAAGAGGTTTTTTGCGGGAGCTTGGGGGAAGAGGTTAGCCCTTCTCCTTGAACTATGTTTGTTTATTCCTAGTCTCCTTTCCCCCATTTGTTCTCTGTCACTGGCCTAAGAGACTGTCCCTCTGATGTCTGGTAACTGAGAGATAATTTGTCTCTACCCAGACTAAGTGAGACTAAAAGACAGTCTGAAAGCTTGAAGAATACAAATGGAATTCTTGTTCTGAACTCCCATGTACTCCCATCTAGATGGAATTCCTAATATCACTATCTTTGTGTCTCTACTCTTGGCTGGTAGATTCCTCCAGCCAAGAGTCTTCCAATCTCCTGCCTGAAGGGGAAGGTTTGGCTGCCAGCCTTCTGGGAAACAAATGAAAAGAGAGTACTAGGGAACTCTCCATCCATCACTTAGCAGGCAGTCACCCAACCCCGCCCCCACCCCTGCACCCCATTTTCTCTGTGTCTTCAGTCCAGAAACTTTCTCTCCTCTCTAGAGAATATGTTTCCAGTGTCCAGCCAGGGTAGAAATGGGGTGTCCACCCAGTGGCATAGAGCATGAGAAGGGATCCAGAGAAACATTTCAGATAGGCCTTTCCATTTGTGTACTTTTCCTCCTCCAGAGATAATTCACACTCCCAGTTCTTGAGACTTGAGGATTCTGTGGTACAAATCAGGCTGGCTTCCATTTTTCCACACCCAGTTAATAATTTAGTTTTTTTCTGGGTGCACTACGTCTATCATCACTTCTTCATCTGCTTTCTAGCTTCTAAAATATTACTGCTATTCTTTTTTTCCTCTTCATCATTATATGTTCATGCTTAAAGACCATTTTCACTATTATAGTTTTGGTGGCATCTCAAGGAAACAAAAATGGGTCACCTTAACCTGAAAGCCACATAGCCACTTTAATAAGAGAACTTTCAATCTGCCAAAGCCTTCAGTAACTAAAGATGTGTTGGAACATTTAACCAGTTGCATATATTGTCTTATAAGAACCAAAAGGAAAAAAAAGGAATTGTACCTTCTTTGGTTAAATTTAAGCTGGCAATAAAAAATATAATGTTAGAAGGCTTATATTTTATAATTAATATTTTTCAGCTATTAAGATAAAGGATAAACTAATGGGATGATTTACATTCACAGCCAGATATACTCATCATATAGTTAAGAGTTACTTCAAAATGCAAACAAAGTATTTTAGAGTAAACACATAGACTGTAAAGGTTTATACTTACAGATCCCAAACTGTAAAGTAATGGGAAAATACTGCCTCTTAACTATTTCCCAGGCCACAGAACAATTCCAATTTGACAGGGTTTTTCTCTACTGCCACTTCTTACCTTAATCAACATGCACTTTACTGCCCAGCCACTGTTTCTAAAACAATATTTAATACTATTCTCTGCTTCCTCTGTGTATAGCAAAAGCCTTTTCCTCTGTGTTAATCTTTGATTGCGTCTTTGACTGTTTTTCCTTTTCTTGACATTTCCCACTTTTGATATGACAAGGATGTGGCTGCTCTCTCTTCTGGAAGGTAAACCTATCAATAATATGCTGTTGTGTGTAATCATGGTTTCATTTTAAAATTTTTGTCATATGTATCTATCACAGGTCAGGCCTTGTTTCAGGTATTAGAGATGAAACAAGGAGCACAACATTAAACCCCTGCTCTCGTATAGCTTGTATTCTAGTGGGGATGACAGACAATAAACAAACATGTTATATGGAGTTGGGTGTTAACAAAAACAGGCGTGGGGCATAGGGTGACAGAGTGGTGTAGGAATGTTTTAGTTATATAAGGTGATCATTTGAAGGCTTCCTTGAAAAGGCAACATTGGAACAGAGACATAAGGGAGAAGCTCTATGAATACTTGGTGGCGGGAGTACTTATCCTAAAAAGAAAATAACAAGTACAAAGGCCCTGAGCCAAGAGCATACTTGGCCTGCTGAAGAAGCAGCAAAGAGGCTGGTGGGTAGAAGCAGAACAAGACTGTTTCTCTTTCAATATTTACCATTGTGGCCACAGTTTACTCTTTGCAAGATTTTAATATAACTTTTCAGATTTGAATAGATTCAGAGTCAGAGGTGGGGCTGTTTTAGTCTACTGGAAAAGTGGGAATGTTACTGAATAAAGAAATAAGTTGCTGCAATAAGGACTTTAGCTGAATACAGACTTATAAACAATCTAAATTACAAATATACTGCCTAGTTTTCTGACAGAGAGGGTAGGACAGTGGGAAGATTTAAGAGGTAGATAAGGTTTTGAGTCCTGGTTCTATGCTTATTTGCTATAAATGACCCTGAGTCAGAGTTTTAGGTATTAATACATGCATACTCTTTTACTGTTTTATTCTAATTTTATAATGCAAAAATGGTATAGTGGTTATGGGGAAAGAATAATGGTTGGGAGCCAAAAATTTTGAGCTAAACATCTTTGCTGCTGCTTAAGCCTCAGTTTCTTTGTCTGTAAACATAAAATACCTACTTTATGACATTATAAAAATTAAATGACATAATGACTACGTATGTGAAAATCATCTGTATACTATAAAATGTCAAACTGACTTAATATACACGCGTATTTTTAAACTACATATGGAACCTTCAAAATTGTATTTAACTCACTTAAATCTTTTCATCTAAGTGCTTTCAAAATATATTTAATTTTACCTTTTGATTTATTTACTGTTTATTTGCACTTTATGCAATATCTATCCTTGGTAGTCAATTTCTTACTTTGGCCTATGATAAATTTTATAAAGTAATTTTTTTATCTTTTAAATTACAAAGTAAAATTCAATGAACTAGTCAACTCGAAATCTTCAAAAAGAATCAAAATGCAGACTTTCACTTTATTTTTACTATATTTTTCACAGATGATTATTTTGCAATAGAAAACAGGGGCACATGGAGAAAATAACTTGAAAGGATAATTAACAATCATTTTACATACTTCAATAACTGTTAATGACTTTTCAGTGGATTTATTTTTGCAGGGGCAGGGGGGGACTATTTTTATCTTTTGATCCCTCACTGCTTAGCGAAATTCTAGTATAGTAAACACAAATTCACAGCCACATATATATTACCAAATATTTGATATATGTTTTGAAGACTGTACTAGAGACAGACTATTCTATTTCTTAATATCATATAGCTAGCCATTAGTTATAAGTATCTATATGATGCTGGAGAGTAACTGGGAATTTAAGTCAAAAGAATAATAGCTGAAACCTTTAAAACATCCTCAGTGGTCTTCAAAAGTAATTTACATGAGATTTAACTGAATGGAACTTACTCCATGCCCTGTGCAGTCTGCCGTGCAATATCTATAAGTTTGATCATCTCGAATTTGGTCTCAATGATGTGGAGATGATGATATAAACTGGAGCCCTCACACCACTGGGTAACAATAGCCAGTTGTGGCTTTGTTGAATAACCCATGAAGAGGAGGATATTCACATGTCGTGTTTTCCTGTAAAAAGAAATATAACAGGAAATAGTAAATGCTGATACACTTTAGCAAATGTTAAAAAACAAACAAAGCACAAAACCAGGGCCAAAGCAGTCTACTTGTCAATAAGATGCTGTCAGAAAAAGGTATTTTTTTAGCAAGGCAGCAGAAGGATAAATTTAGATGAGACTTTAGGAATTATCTAATCTAACATCCTAACTTTTTCATAAATGTCTTTTTTAGTGTACCTCATAGATAGGCAACTAGATATTATTTAAACACCTTTAATTATGGGACATTCATCACTGAGACTGTAGCCTGTTCCCACTATTCTTTTTTTTTCTTTTTTTTGGCCGCATCATGCAGCATGTGCAATTCATGTTCCACAACCGGGGAATCTGAAGTTCCTTCACCAGGGATGGAACCTGTGCCCCTGCAGTGGAAATGTGGAATCATAGCCACTGGACACCAGGGAAGTCCCCTCTTCTTTTCTTTCTTCCCTTTAAAGTAGTTCTAGTACTAGTAAAATTTTAGGCTAAGAAAAACATTTTCCTGCAACTTTCATCACTGGCTTCTCGGTTCTACTCTCTAGAATAAAACAGAGCAAGTTCATACCCTTTTGAACATAATAGCCTCCTATGGACCTATAGTCTCAGTTCTGTTGACAATTTTCTCCCCAAGTTATAGTTCCAGAATCCTCTGCATCTAAGTTCTCCTTGCCTGGACATACTCTAGTTTGCTCATTTTCCTCAAGTTCCAGGTTTGATATAATCTCTAAGTGTGTTCTGATAACCTTAGAATTTTGAGAGCAGTATTCCCATAAGAAGTAGTACCACTTTTCATGATCAGAACACTGTGATTCCATTAATTCACTCTAGGATTAATATTTTTATCAGCTGTACCATATAATATTGCATACCACTTAAAAGAAAACAGTCAAAGACTAAATACACTCAGAAAGACTTTGTTTTGTCCATTTTGAGTAAATCTTGAAGCTAACAGCAGCTGTAACTTCTCTGGAAAACATGATTCATACAAGCTTACCTGAGTACTCCTACTTCATTTTTGAAGGCCTGTAACTGCTGAGGTGTGGGTGCTGTCACATTCAACATTTTCACTGCCACATCACCTAAAAGGTAATTGCCACTCCAAATGTCATTCCAATCTTTAAAATTTAAAAATATAAAGAACTCTAGGGTATTTTTCACAAGTGACCACAGCATTAAAACCATACCATTACAAAACTGCAAATAAATTATACCTTAACTACCTAAATGGCATTAATTTTCTAAAGATAAAAACTAAAAATGACACTAGTATTTTAAAATACCAATCCCTGTCCCCCTTCCCTCAAAAACAACCAGCCTATCCATTTCCCCTTGGAAATTTAGTTTAACCAATTAAATACCCATGATATTTTCCTAGCTATTTAGCAAAACTAAATTAGATGCATTCACTAACTGAATGTTAAAACTGCAGATGACAGGCCGAATGGAACTTTGTGGAAAGAGAAAACTGCAAACTTCTTTATCAGAGTATTTAACACTTCCTTCAAATCCATGGATCACTTATTGCTTTTACTTAGAAAAATTATTTAAAGAAAAAAACACCTTTATATGAAACAGGGAGAATTCTTACACACTGCCAAAAGGTGTATAAATTGGTACAACCACCTGAAACACTGTTAATATCCACTTCAGTTCGGTTCAGTCGCTCAGTCGTGTCCGACTCTTTGCGACCCCAAGAATCGCAGTACCCCAGGTCTCCCTGTCCATCACCAACTCCTGGAGTTTACTCAAACTCATGTCCATCGAGTCGGTGATGCCATCCAGCCTTCTCATCCTCTGTCGTCCCCTTCTCCTCCTGCCCCCAATCCCTCCCAGCATCAGGGTCTTTTCCAATGACTTAACTCTTCGCATCAGGTGGCCAAAGTATTGGAGTTTCAGCTTTAGCATCAGTCCCTCCAATGAACACTCAGAACTGATCTCCTTTAGAATGGACTACTGGCCCCACAAGTCTTTCCTAGGTATATACAACCACCGTGGACACATATGTTCACTAAACGACAGGTGCTAAGAATATTCACAGCAGCAGCGTTTATAAAAGCCCCAAACTGGAAACTATTCAAATGCTGGTCACACAGTAAATAGTCATGCCTATAGTCACACAATGAACACTATATAGAGAATGAATAACCTACAACTACATACAATAATACAGACGAATCTTACTATGTCTGTTCAGGTATGGATAGTGGCTACTCTTGGGGGTCGGGGACATGAAAAGGACTTCTAGAGTTCTGGGAATGCTCTGTTTATTGACCAGATGTGTAAACTTTGCAAAATTTTAGCTACCTGTACATTAAAGTGCACTTATTTGCATGTATGTTTCAATATAATTAAACTAACATTGATTTTTCCTGATTATCAAATGCTTATAGCAAAAAAAACTAACAAACTTAAACATTTTAAAAGCCTAAGGAATAAAATAAAAATCTCCCATAATCATGTCATTCAAAAATGATCACTGTTAACCTACTCTTGTATACCCTGTGTGTATACTCAGTCACTTTAGCCGTGTCTGACTCTTTGTGACCCTACAGACTATAGTCTGCCAGGCTCTTCTGTCCTTGAGATTCTCCAAGAAAGAATATCAGAGTAGGTTGCCATGCCCTCCTCCAGGGGATCCTCCTGACCCAGAGATCGAACCCACGTCTCTTGTATCTTTTGCACTGGCAGGGTGGATTCTTTATCACTAGTGCCACATGGGAAGACCTGTTGTATTCCTTACTAGGCTCTTAAAAGTACGCAGTATGAACATTTATAAATATGTAGGTTTGACCCCTGAGTTGGGAAGATCCTCTGGAAAAGGAAATGGCAACCCACTTCAGTATTCTTGCCTGGAGAATCCCATGGACAAAGGAGCCTGGTGGGCTACAGTCTATGGGATTGCCAAGAGTCAGACACAACTGACTAACACACACACACACACCAAAAAGACAACCTAAAAAAGATATATACTAAAATATTGATGGTCATTTAGAAAATTATGATATATATATATATGTAGCATCATAGTATGGGATATTATACGTGCTGCTTTTAAAATATACCACAGAAACTTTTCCATATCAATAAATATAGATCTACCATACCATTTTATTATCTATATAATTATATATGGATGTTATCAGTATAATCCAATCTTCTTTTAATGGGCATTTTTCATTAATATTAAATCTCCAATGAATATACTTACACATCTGTTTGTTCCTGTTCTACAAATAAAATTATTGGCTCCATATACATATTGCCAAACTGCCCTCCAGAAAATTCATAGCAATTTACTTTCCCACCAGCAGCATTACAATCACAACTCTAAACAATCAATTAAAATAATTATTGTCCATTTGATTATTTTTTCAAAGAAAGAAAGTCACTTAAGAGGCAATGATGATTTCTATTTTTTGAATTTTTAATTCTTTCACAAGTAGTGAGACTGAACATTTTTTATATGTTTACTGGTCATTTCTTCCTTTGGTTAAGTTCTCTTTTTATATGTTTACTTGTGGTTTATAATACATATAAAATTACCAGCAGAAAGACTTATAAAAAAAATATCTTGGTGACTAGCTCATCCAGAGGATCATCATCTTTAAAAATTATTACTGAAGTATAATAAGAGGACTTCTCGTTGCTGTGAATCCAATTTTTATTTCCCATAATTTTTGTTAAAAACCTTTGGGGAACTCTTGCATCTGATCAGAACAGTTTAATGATACAAACAGTGAATACTCCCTTTGGTAATTTTAACAAAAGTTGTGACAAGATCACTGTATGACATACGTACCATGCCACTTTCCCTTGTAGACTGTCCCAAATGACCCTGATCCAATTCTTTGTCCCACTGTGATCTGTCCATCAGGAATCTCCCAATCGTCACTTGAATCCCGTCTACCAAGCGTTTTCTTGATAGAAATAAGGCAAAAGTCAAGCCAAAGCAAACAAAAAAGGAAAACTTTATGTTTGACACTAAGTACATTCCTCTATTTCTGAAAGCGACATAAGAGAATAAGAACTTTGGGGAGAAACAAAACAAAACTATACTCGAGGAATAATAGGAAGATGATTCTTACAATACACAACTTAAGTTTAAGAACTAAGTCAATATTAGGATGGAAATAATTCAGTAAAAATAAAAATTATTTACTGGTTATGAGCAGAATGTCATATTAAATTTCAGTATTAAAATCAATAAAATAAAGCAACTTAAAAAAAAAATCATTTGGAAGACTTCTAGGGGCAAGATAAGCACTACACATTTGTGACTAGCTTTGGCTTCAAAGGCCAAAAATCTGAGTTAAGGTACTAGGCAACTGTTGATAATCTAATTATTTTCTCCCAGTCAGTACTAAATTAAATTACTTCATACATTTTATCTGATCCAATCTCTCTCTCAAAAATGTTATCAACACATACAAAACTCTGGTATGCATACTAGTGCACTACTGCTAATGTGATTAGTTTTTAATAAATATTTAAGTTACAGCATAAATTTAATTTTTCAATAGGAAAAAATATCCTTTGGTAGATATTTGAATTTCAGACCAACTCTTTAAAACATATATGCCTAATGCTTCCTAAAATCCCAGCTTACTCTCTTTCCATAGTTCAGAAACAGAACACTATTCTAACTCTTCCCAAACTGCCTTTTACTGAATTATATTAGAGTTGAGAGCAAAAATCAACATTGTGGGAATATGCTTTAAGTAAAAAACTATCAGCTCTTAATGATTTCTAAGAAGAAAGCACTTCAGAGGAAAACTCTCACCATTCGATTCCTGTCTTCTGAGGATGAAGAGGACTTCCTTTCTCGCTGAGGTCCTGGAGATTTCTGCAATGCTTTCACATTAGAGAGTGAGCCAGGTAATGAGGCAGGGGGTGTGGCAGATAAACCTGTGGTTGATCCTAAGTTAGTGAAAGGAAAAATTTATCTATTAAAGGAGGATCAAGTATGTTAGCTTACTGGGGGCAGAGGGTGCAGGGAGATGTAGACTTATTTTAAAAAAATGCAGTGCATGTTTTAATATTGACCATTAGGAAAGGACAGGCAAAAAGAGGGCCTCATTTGGTGATTAACTATAAATTTAAAAACTATAGTTTCTTTTAGTTTTACAGTTTTAGCATTTTGGTCAATTTAATAACCTTTAAAATATATGATTATAGATATATACTTTGCTTACTGCTGTAGTGTCTAGGAGAAAAACAATCTTAAATATATCCCAATTTTTTCTTTGATCAAAAAAACTAAAAGGCAAAATCAATATAAAAGCAAACATAAAAAATAAACCTTAATTATGTGACATTAACAGCTAATCAATAATAATAAAAAAAGATAGAAATGCTCCAAATAGAAACATTTTCTAATAATGTCCTTAATATTGACATTATTTAACTCTTTCATATTAGCCACTAAAATTTAAAAAAATCCTACACTACATACTATATACTATTTAAGAGAGATACTGGTCACTGTCATTGGCTTCTGGAGCCTTATTTTGCTAAACAAAGTTTACCTGCACAACAAAGTTAATGCCAACAAAGCCAAGTAGGTTTCTCAAGACTTTCTGAAAAATCTCTGCCTATATAAAATGAGAACAAGGTAAGTGCAGTGGCATCTCAGCCAAGTTACTACAAATGGAAATATTTTATCAGCAAAATGAGTCCAAGGGCTACACTCTGAAAATGGACTCAGCTGGCAGGGTTGCATACCTTTCTGATGGATACTTTTTCTTCCAAGTGCTGACTGAGCAAAAATCCCAATTCATGTACAGAAAGCACCTGGTTCAGAGGGGTTCAGGGTAATGACTCCTGGTGGGGCCTGAGCATAGCTAAGCAGGACTGAGATGTCAGTTAATAATTGGACAAACAGAACAAAAAGACTTCCATTAAAAAAAAATTAGGCAACTATTCTCAAGTTAAAAAGTTACTCTCTCTGAAAGGACAAGGATCAAAATACTAATGGCAACATTTAAAATATTAAAATTGTGTAGAAATTTCATCATTACTATACCACGTATGTCATCATGTGGAATTTCCATGATCTCACATGCAATTTTCTAAAAGAAAATGACACCTGGAATATCTATTAACTAGAGTTATTAACTGGAATATCTATTAACTACAATCCATATTCTGCCTTCCACTGATAATATTTCAACATCATAAAGCCCTAACTGTTTACTCAGGCTTCACAATCCTGACCTACTCAGTGCTGTACCGCATCACTTACTTTAATTACACTACTCGGTTCTCTATAACTTCCAGCCCATTCCATGGATTCTCTAAGAAAGTTGGGCAGAAAGAACAAAAATCTGAAAACCATCATTCATTCAGAATAAGTAACAGACACTAGCAAAAACCAGTAAATATAATTCTTTAAAAATATTTACAGCAAGACACTTGTCTAAATTTTGACTTAAATTTTTAAGAATTAGTTTAACCACTAATTAAAGAATGGTGAGATAAAGTGGATGGATGAAATTATACTGCTAAACTTTCCCCTCATATGAGAGCATAACTCAAAGTATCAATCTTAATTTTCTAAAGTATGCTAAAATACCTCAAATATATTATAGATCTTCTTTAAGTTCCCTAGTTTTGATATAAAATATACATGGCTTATGCTTTAAAAAAAAAAAAGAACAAATATTACAAAAGGTCAAAGCCAAAAGTCTAATAAGAACTCATAATAGGGATTTCCATTTTTTAAAAACCAAAAAAATTGATATTAGCAACCATCAAGGTTATCGCTTAAATGGATTAAAGTAGAAGAACTTCAGCTTGAAGAAAACCCTCCCCACATTATTTACTGCCACCCCCTGAGTTTAAGATATTATCAAGACCAAAAAGTAGTATTAACAAAAAACAAGATGGAAATTTCAGCTCTCGCTTTTAAACATTTATGACAGACAGCATACAGAAAGCTTGTGGAAGTGAGTATGTGTGAGGAGCACATCCAGAGCACTCCAGCCAGGCCAAGCAGAGACTGAGTACTAAAAACTCTCACACTTACAAGCACACTGTGAGGGCGAGACACAAACAGTATCTGGTGTTTATATTTAATTTGCTTTGGGTGAAAACAAGAAAGAAGAGCCCAACTACCTCTGAACACTGGGCCAGGCTCAAAATCAAACACTATTTCACTGGGGACAGAATGGAGGAGGGGACTGGGAGTCCGGGATTGGTATTTCCGAAGACAGCGCATCAGCTGGTTCAAAGGGGCTGTTAGAAGAGAAAGAGAGGGGCAGGCAAACACAGGAAGACAGACACAGAAGAAATGAAAGAAGTCACGGGGAATAAATGAGTTGAAGCCTGCTTCACAAAATAATTCTGGATGTTTAAAAAACTGCTTATTTTAATAAAATTCCAATCATTCTTTTAAAAGTGATTCATATAAAGGATAAATGCTGTTTGATTTTTGGTTACTAAGCAGGCAATTTTTATGACTAAGTTAACTCTGTGATGCTAACGTGATGGCCACATTTAAATGCAGGATGTACTGGGCAAAACTGTCAAAAGCCACAGCTATTAAGACATACGAAAGTCAAACTGGCAGCAACATTAATTGGTGGGTTCATGGAATAACAAACAGGAAAAAAAAAAACTTTTTAAACTATGTACTACATATAGTAAATACTAAGTCCAGACTACATAACACAGGCTTATTATTTTGGTAGGTCCACAAGTGTATAGAAACATAACAAAAGATGGTTCATGCAACATTTGACATAAAGTATCTTTGCATGTGGGCTTAGATATTTTGAATATAAAGCAGGGTCACAGTGAAGAGACTGACTCTAAACAAAGTATGTGGACATTGCAGGGCTTCCTTATTAAACAGATGACAGTTGAAGAGGGAAGCATAAAGGACCACCTGGAAGAAAACGTCAAGACTGTTTCAAACAACATCTCTTACAAAAATCTTATGGGGGTAAACTCTTATTTTAAAAAGTATTTTCTAAAGTAATGTTTTTCTATGACCCCAATATTCACTGGGTGCCAGAGTAAACAGCTGATAAAATTCTTTAAGAAATCTCAATTTGATCTCTCATTTGCTTATTTTATTTACTGGACTAGTAAGAGGGGAACTGGGCTTTTCTATTAGGGGTCCACGGTATAAAACTTATCTTCCAGGGCCTTCTAGAAAGCTGAAGGGAAGTAGTTGACAGTGTCTATCAAACTGACAAGCTGTAGCAGGTAATCCCAGGGATTCTCCCCAAGAATGATTTAAGGAAGTCAAGTTTTAACTGACTGTAAACTCAGTCTTTAAGTATTAGTGGAGATAGGAATAAAATGGGTAAAATAATTTGATAAAAACATTTAAAAAATTATAGATGTCACATTTAAGACTCCCCTTTTATGTCCTCTCTTTTTCTCTGTTTCTGGAGTTAAAATTTAAAATCAGTTAAAATTTTATTAGCGATAAATGATAATTACTAAGGAAAAGCAAACAATTTTTTATTTTTCTCTACATATTTTTCTCTGTGTCTGTGTTTCACGCAAGAAGCAAATATAAAGGAGACAAGCAGCAAAGCAACTGCATTCTTCCCCGGTTTTTGTTTTTTTTTAAATTGAAATCACTACTTACCTCCATCACTACGAAACCCTTGGTCTCTAATCAAGTCCTACAAATAAATAGTAATGTATACTTAATCAAAGCATATGATAAAAAAGCAACATTTTATTTTCCACTAAGCATTAACAGAAAGGTGAATTCAAAATAATACCTATCTTATAAATTACTTCACAAAACAGAAAGAATATGGAATTAACTAGTTAACATGATAAAATAAAAATTTTGAAACCCCTGCCAACCTAACCCTAGACTAAAGGGATTACTAGTCCTGATCAAATGCTGAAATCCATTTCAGGCCATTCAAAACCAATGGCTGCATTAATGCTCAAAAACATTCTATTGGCACATATTAAGAGCCATAAAATGTTCATACCCTTTGATCCTATAATTCCACTTCTGGAAATTTTTCCTAAGGAAATAATTCATAAGAAAAAATGATATGCACAAAGATGTTCAGTGCAACATTATCCATTATACTAAAAAAACACCAGAAATAATTATTTCCCTATTTTAGGCATACTGACATTTTTGGCATATTGACATATTGGTTAAGTAAATTATATTGTGTCAATTTAGAACCTATTATGCAGCTACTAAAACAGTTATGAAGTCTGAATCATGAAACATGTTTATAATTAAAAAAGGATACAAAATTAAGTGTACACTGATATGATCATAAAAATATAAATGTTTAAGGACACACTAGAAGGGAAACATTTTTTTAGTTGTCTTTATTATTAAAATACAGCTTTTTACAACAATGTGAGGCAGGGCAGCGAGGGAGGAGTCCACTGGCAAAGCAGTACAATTTGGACACAATTTGGACTTTGACAGAACTTAGTTTATAACTGATGACTGAACTACCCAGCTACCCTAAATGTCTCTAAATATGCCCAAAGGCTTATAAGCTAAAACAAGAGAAGATTCTTTACAGATGCATTTCTGCTATGTTCAACGTACTATAGAAAACCTTTAACATTTTATACAGAATAATCAACAAATATCTGCAAATAAGATGCTAAGTGTTAGTGGTTGTATGACTACCAATAAATATAAAATCATGGTGGTCTCACTAGCTTTGAGTTCTTGACAGCTTATCATCTAAGAAAGATATACAAACACAGAAATAAGAGCATAAGAAAACAACAAAAAAAGGTGCCAAAGTTGCTTAATTAATTGCCAAAGAAATGGTATATGTAAAAAGATTCTTGGTGCAACATAAGTTCAAAGGATAAAGAAATAACTATAGAACTTGGTCACTGGTGAAGCATTTGAAGAAGTTAATCTAAGAGCTGGAGTTTGAGTGGTAGATAGGATGCAGAAAAGCAGAGGAGGAATTCCCTGGTGGTCTAGGAATCTGACCTTTCACTGCTGAGAGCTGGGGTTTAAGCCCTCATCAGGAAAGTACGATCCCATAAGCTGAGCAGCGCTGCCAAAAAAAAAGAAAAAAAAAAGGAAAGAAAGGCCTTCTAGACAACCTACTTCTAATAACCACCATAAGCTTGTATTTTCCAATCTTAAATATGTTCTTAAAGCTCTCTGACAATCTTTTTCTATGTGATCTAGGTTAAACAAGATCTTCTAGTATTCCAATACTGGCTATTTCAAACTTTCCCCCAATTTCCTATGGTTCCTTTCCTAATTACTGCTCTTCCCCTTTTTAGCAGGATAGAGAAAACAGAAGCTATCAAAGAACATTCTGTTCTGTCTTTTTATCTACAAACATCTGCATAATATTAGCTATAATTTCTGAATTCTTTTTTTGTGCCAAGAATAATCATCACTACAAGGGGTAGACACTGTTGGCCCCAAGGTTAAGTCATCTGCCCATGGTCATTCTGCCTCTAAAGAGTTCAGAGGCAGCTATGTTCACCTTTAACTTCTCATAGCCCCTGAGGAACATCACTTTCAAGCTCAAGGAATTTTTATTTACTACCTTAATTATTTCTCCTTTTGTTCTTTTGAACCTCTCTCTTTACTTGCTTCTTCCCCTCAAGTTACAAGATGCTCAAGGCTCTCACATGACTCTGCTTCAGTCTATGGCTTTCGTCATTCCTTTGTAGCCAAGCTTCTCAAATCTGGCACTGAATCCCAAATCTTTACCAGCTTTTGCTCTCCTCCATTAGACCTCTAAAACAGCTCTCAATGACATCAAAATGACACTGTAATTGCCCAGTTCAATAGTTATATTGAATATATTCAATAGTTACATCTCATTTGAGTCCCAATGACAACTGCCATCAACTACTTCAGCATTCTTGAAGTCCCCATTTCTCCCTTTGGCTTCTTCAATACTACTTTCTCTTATTTGTTTGAAGCTAAATTTAGGAAGAGGAGCCTATAATGAAGACAGAGAAAGACAGTTTCTGCCTATATCTCAAATGTTAATGATCACTAGGGTTGCATTTCTACCCTCTTTTCAATTTATATAATCTTGGAGTAATATAATTTACATCCATGACTTTAACACAAATAGGCTAATTATTTCTAAATGTGTACCTCTACTCAAAGTCTTTATTTCAACTGCTATTGGATTTCTAAACCAGTAAAGATCCACAGACATCTTCAAGTCAGTATGTCCAAAATAAAAGTTAACATTTTCATTCCTACAAACCCTGTTCTTCCCTAGGCATTTCTATCTTAATGAATCAAATAAATACTATGTATTCATCTAAGGCAGAGAATTCTAGGCATTGTCTTTTTTTTTTATCTCTCATCTCCCACTTCTCTCCTCTACTACTAGATAGAACAGCGATTGACTATAAGAAGAATGGCCAGGTTTCACCCCATTTCAATCATTTATCACCTGTGTGATCTGGAATAAGTTTCTTGACATCTCTAAATCTAATTTTCTTAACAGTAAAAGAAGGAAAATAATAGTACTTAACTCACAAGTGTTTATGAGGATGGAATAAGAAAATTTATGTACTTGGTAAAGGACCTAGCACATAGTAAGCATGCCATTTACAGTATCAATCCTAACAATTGCATCTATCAAACCTCTCACCAATTCAAAAGATTTTTCTAAAGTGAAGAGCTGACCACTTTCTTTCCCACTCAGTTTACTGGACCTTCACTATCAACTACAGAGAACTCAGAATAATACATGTTATCTTCTCTATAATATCAAGTATTAATTACATCCCACATAAAGGTACTTCCATACTTCTGCACATACCATTTCCTTAACAATGTTCTTCCTTCTTAAAACCCCTAGCACTAGGTACTTAATAAATTCCTACTCCTTCATATTCATTGTTTATCTTCTACAATCTGGCTTAAATGTCTCTTCTCTGCTAAACTTGACTGTCTTTAATCAGGTAGAGTTCATCCCCTTCTATAAACTATCACTGTATATTTTTGTGTTTATTTATTTATATGTCTGATTCATCCATTAGACCGTGACCTCCCTGAGGGCAAAGACTGTATGCTAATTCATCTTAATTCCCTATTTTGATACAGTGCCTATCCCACAGTAAATATTAAATTTGGTTTAATGGAGTAATAAATGATAAATGACTGAAACTGAATGAAATGACTGAAACTGAATGAAATGCTAAAAGGTTTATATTTTATAATCAATGGGAAGTAAACAAAAGTTTTATAACAAAGGAACAGATGGTGATTGAAGTCTTACAATAAAGAATAAAATCCTATTTTGACAGTAGCAATGAAGAATGTAAATGGACAGAGAAATCAATGGCAGGAAATTTATATAGCAGATTAATGTCATTAGTAGTTCAAGTGAAGAAATATGGGCCCAAATGGTGGTAGAAAAAACAACTTTGAGATATATATCAAAAGGAAAGGTGACATCTTATGACTATTTGCTTATGGGGAAGATGAAAAAGCAAGATATAAAAATGATGCTGCAAATGTTCAAGCCCAAGAGAACAGGGGAATCTTAGTAACACTAAGATATAAAGAGGAATAGTCTAAAAGAATGTTAGTTTTGAAAGTAAATACAAAGTTTACAACTTTGAACATGCTGACAATAGATCTAACCTAGAAAGATTTGATTTCATATTTCACAAAATCTCCTTATTCATTTATTTCCCTCTCCTACTCTTTTCCCTCTTTGTATGTGGGTCTAGCCAGATGGAAGAAGACCTTTTTAGCTGAGAAAAATTGGTATTAAGAAAAGGCTACTTTAAATAAATCCAACAAAATCAGAAAAAAAAATTTCATAGCAAAAAGTAGGAAGAAGATCTGACTTGGGAATGTATCTTGAAAAATGAAATTAAGATTGATAAAAAGTTTATTTTCATTTACTTCAACAAAAATATTGTTATAATGTCAATAATATGTTAATTCTTAGAATTAATACAGAGGGAATCAAGGTTTTGTTGGTTGTAATATCAAGCTTACCATAATATAAACTGAAACTCTCAATTTAATATTCATCTTTCACATCACAATCACTCATTTCTAGAAAAATTTTAAAGGATTTCATCAGTTCCCTCAATGCCTCCATCAATCTGTTGATATTTAATTCAGTTTCTTTAGAAAAGCCTGTTCTCTTGTCATCCTTTAGACACTTACTCTCTTTTACTGTTAACTGGACTAATTTAATTCTGCTGTATCCTTATTTCCCAATGGCTTTCCACTGTCTTCAATAAATCCTTAAAATCTTTTTTTTGTTGTCAGACTAGCAATCAGTCTGCTTTAGTTTTTCATAGCAATGTTGGATAGTGATGAAAAAGGGCTGGAATGCAAGCTAGTATTAAATGGGGAGGGAGGAATATGTGGGTGGAGACTTATTAGGGGAGTCTGTTAATTAGTGAATATTTTCCTGTTAGGATAATTTTGGCTCCTTTACTCAACCTTATGAGGACTCACAGAAGGAATGCCTATATAATGAGAACATTAGGCTCATTAGAGAACAACAGACTGTCCTCTAGCATACACATGACCCCTCAGTAATTTCAGTATCCTGCTTATCTGGGTA
Organism: Capra hircus; assembly: GCF_001704415.2. Classification (NCBI taxonomy): domain Eukaryota; kingdom Metazoa; phylum Chordata; class Mammalia; order Artiodactyla; family Bovidae; genus Capra; species Capra hircus. The sequence goes on along the minus strand of NC_030811.1, from coordinate 16,330,284 downwards.
AACAATTTCAGATTTCTTTTAAAATATGATTACTTCCCAATGCAAACAAATTTGGTAGCTTTTCTGTTTTGTTGCTTATTACATTCAAAGATTAAGGATAACCCACACTTTTTATTCTAAAGTACAAATTATGGGAGAAATGATCCTGACCCCACCACAGCTCAAATGTCAAGGGCTCTTTATTCTCTTCAGGAATTTGGTTATCAGGATGATAGAGTAGAATGAACCAGTCCTTTTGGAGTGATCCTGTGTATGTCATCTTTTTTTCTCAACTCTTCCTTCCCTTTTGCCTATATCTGGGACTGGCAAAATACAATGGGCTGGCCACCTGTTATTATCTATGGTTGTTTTCACACTAGTGACAGAGTTCAACAGTTGTCTTTAGAGACTGCAAGATCCACAAGCCTAAAATATTTACCATCTGGCCCTTTAAGAGTTTGCTGACCCTTGGTCTATATTATGGGAAATAGACCTCTGCTTTGTCTTCTAAGCCTTTTATTAATACAAATGTTTTTTGATGACCTCTTAAGTAGGTCATCACCTAATAGTTCCTATTTTAGGGAACTATATTGGGAATGGTTTTTTCTGTCCAGAAGTTAAGGTTAAATTGAAGAAGTGACACTAAGGTTCATAATTAACTTCCAGTGTGTAACATAAACTAGAAAAGGAAAAAATTCAAGAGTGATCAGCCAGAAGTAACTAAAATAATTGATTTGTATAGAGATGGAGTACAATGGTATACTCAAGAAAGTAAAGAAGGTAAATGGTAGCTTTGCGCGAGAAGTGCATAAAGTAATGATTAGTCCTTAAGGGTTATTTAACTCAAAGCTGAACTTTTAGAAATTCAGGTAAAGATTTCACATTGAAATATGCAAGTATATTCTTATTTTTTCTATACCTTCAAATGGGTCAAGTGGATTGATTATCTGTTAAATAAATGAAGATAAGACTTCTACAGAGGTGTCATAAGGAAAAAACCAATGAGAATAACTCTATACTTTGGTACCAGTTAAACATTTTATGCCAGCAGAGAAGATGACAAGGCTTTTCTGATCTGTAATTCATGAAAAGTCTATCACTTATACTAACTGTGATAAATAAAACATGGCACTTATTTCTGATCTATATTATAAATCTATATTAAAATTACACACAAAAAGATTAAAATTAACTCAATAATATTGAGAGAGGGTGTGGGAGAGACAGGAGAGAGACAGAGACACAGACCGACACTAACTTTGAGAGAGAGAGAGAGAACTTAATTTACAAAACAGCTGACAGAACCAGATTCCCCAATCTGTGGTCCAAAAAAACAGCAGAAAAATAAACACACTTGAATTTTCTAGATTCGAACACTGCTGGATACTTACATCAATATTGACAGGTTCTATTGTGTTTATATGCACATTTGGAGCTGATGAGGACCGGTCTCGTTGTCCAAACTGATTTCGATGATCTTCATCTGCTGGTCGGAAAGGCTGTGGAATTGGAATGGATTTTGAAGGAGATGGACTGGTGAGAATTGGGGGCCTGGAAAAGTCAAGTGATTGGAAGATAAGATTTAGAGCAACTTTCTAGAGATAATAACATAGAAAAATGAATTATATAAAGATTCTGTTTTCATATTCTCAAATAAAACCTTAAAATAAAGGCAATGGTAGTAATTGCTTAAAAAAGAATTAGTTTAAAAAATTAATATAAGCTGACAACTAACACCAACAAAGTTGCTTTGCTCAAGCAGACCCTCCACGAAGTATCAATGATAAGAACACTGATTTTATTCAGAAAACTCCAGAGAAATCTCCAAATGGCTAGAAATTACCTGTGGTTAATCAGCTGAAGAAACTCTTGTTCTCTAACATTATACAAAAATGTTCTAAGTCCACACTAACTGAATAACATCTGTTAATTATTTCTACCTTTGCCATTTCTTGATAGTTAAAGTCACTAAGATGAAATTTTTATGGGAAGTATTAGGAAATCATAAATCTTTTAAAAGCACACGTGTATTTCAGGTATCTATTGCTTTACACAATATGTACCTATTGCTTTATACAAGAGGTAAATTAAAATCCTGAACAAAAATGGCAAAAATAATTTCCAAATTCAAAAGATGATTCTCAGAGTGTCAATCTCTCACAGTTTGAAATGTTTATTATGCCCAATAATTGATACAAGACACAAAGAATAATAATATATTAAACCTTAATGCAAATTTTCAAAAAATTGCTCTTTGATGAAACTGTGACAGACTGGCCTATCCTGGTAAGTGTAGATAAATAACAAAGTCTGTGATCTCTCACTGCCCCCAAAATGAAGCTGGCACTAACAGAGCACATTAAAGTTTTGAGAATAGATTGTAAACACCCATGAGAAGTCTATGTTCTTCAGAAAGAATATCCAAGGGAGCTGAGAAGTGAGTACCACTTGATTGATGAGGTGCGACTCAGTTAGCTCCGTCAGGACCAATGAATGATTCAATGCTAACAGCTTCTCTTCAGAGATTGGTTATTGTTGCACCCCATCTTATGCAAACTCTGTAACTAATCAGCAGTATCAAGTGGTTAATAAGACAGCCAGAAAGACAGCTGAGGGAATAAAAAGACATTTTTGAGAGGAGAGAGGGTTTAAAGAGGAATGAAAAGAAAATATAGTTTTGGACCAGATGAAGGTCGGAAGAGCCAAAAGAGCTGAGTTGTGACAAAAAGCTTCTAAATAAAATATATTACTAGAATCTGAACCATACCAGCTTAGAGTTTTACTTCTTTGAAGCACCCTTTTAAAAGGGTAGGGAAAGAAATTTTAACTTTAACTATTCATATTAACTAAATGAATCCACTTAGAATTGAAATAAAAATAATTGCTCTGCTGCTGCTGCTGCTAAGTCGCTTCAGTCGTGTCCAACTCTGTGCAACCCCATAGACGGCAGCCCACCAGGCTCCCCCATCCCTGGGATTCTCCAGGCAAGAACACTGGAGTGGGTTGCCATTTCCTTCTCCAATGCATGAAAGTGAAAAGTGAAAGTGAAGTCACTGAGTCATGGCCCTTTTTATTATGATTAATTGATTAATTTTTAGTTTGCGACAAAGCTGTCTCTGCTTCTGCTTTAGACAGCCCATAACAGCCTTTGGCAAGGGATTTCGGGAGCAGGTAAAAAGAATTTTAAAATGACAGTATTAGCTTTTAGAAAGTTTTGAAACATGCACTGACTTTCTAAATACTTAGAGGCTAATTTAAAGTCTCAAGGCAGTAACACACTTTATGTCAGAACTTAAAAGTAGAAAAAGCCTAAACTAACTACAACTGTAGTGGGCGGTCTAATTAATATAATTGATCTGGTGTAGCGACAGCAAGTCATTCTCGAAACTTAATAATAAATGTAGACTATGACAGCAACATGTAGCACCTAAGTCAGAAATATGTATGCAAAGGACACTGGTCTTTACGTAGGAAAAACAAAAATCTGGATTAAATCTGATAAATGTTATTATCAAATCTAAAGAAAATGGATAAACTAGAAAATGAAGATAAGCTGTTTCTGTCCTTCTCTTCTCCTTCCACCCCTCTGGTCCCACCATTACTACTATGCTTTTATCTCCTGGGCTCATTCAGATTCTGGAATTCTTTATGGTTCAGTTCAAATCCCACTTTCTTGATTAAATGTTCACTACTCTCTCTCACTATTCTCTTTTGTAAACATTGCAATATTTATCACATAGTTTAAAATAATAATCATAAATTATAGATTATAATTATATATTAGCTTAAAACTGTTGGCCATTATCTCCTGTGTTAATGCTTTTTTCTAAACGGAACTCATATACTTCTGTATCTGATTATTAAAAATAAAGCAAGCACAAGGCAGGGACTATAAATTATTTGTTGCTTGATTTTTTGCAAGTATGGTCCTACAACAGTCTATGTCAGTTTTAACCCTCTGTATCTATACCAAATGTATGACAGGTGTGATGAGTTACCTGGAAAAAAAAAGTCCTTAATTTAATGACCCAAATGTTGGAAATGCTTCTAAGCAACTAAAAGTTAAAAAAAAAAATCAGCTCAAGTAGCACGTCACTGAACAGCAGGAATCAAATCATACCCAATAGAATCGGAGGGGGGTGCAGAAGGGGATGAGCCACATGGAAGGGTAGTCTCTGCTAAGGAGGCCTCCTCCTGTGGTATTGGGTGGTGTTCAAAGAACTTGGAGACAAACAGCAAACTGTGAGGCAAAAACAAAAACAAAACAAAACAAACCTAACTTGTGCAAAACCCAGAAGCTTCATACACCAGTATACATTAAAGAATTAGCAAAAATTTCTGAGCTCAAACTGCATTTTCAGGAAAGACTGCTAAATTCAATTAGCTGTATTTCTGTCTGATAGCTTAGGGTAAAAAATTATATTTTACTTTCAAAGACAAGCTCAGAATCTAAAACTAACTGTTCTATATAGCAAATTTCTATATAGTAGAGAGGAAAAATTATGCTTTATGGTTAAGGAATTAGAAGAAAATATATCTATTGTTAAAAGGTTACATTATTATCATGTACTTTAAACTACTGAGTGGAACTCTCAAAAAAAAAAGACCTTAATAGCAGTAGTGACAAAAAGACACAAAAAGATTTAAATTAACTCAATATATTGAGAGGGAGTGGGAGAGAAGGGAGAGAGAGAGACAAAGACACTAACTTTGAGAGAGAGAGAAAATTTACAAAACAGCCGACAGAACCAGATTCCCCAATCTGTGGTCCAAACATATAATCGTTAATTTAAACCCTTAAAAACCACCTAAAAGTGGTATCTACGGGGAAGAGATCTTATATTAATTAAAAAAGAATATGAAACATAAATGAAATGTATAGCAAACCAGAATTACAATCTGAAGAGAAGTACTGGCTACACTACTGTCTAGCCAAACCTCAAAAAATTCCCTGTAACAACTCTTCTGTAAAGAAAACATCCACAGACTCTAAGACATACTAGTTTCACATTAAGAAAAGTTAAATGCAAAGTGGCAGAAAAGAAAAATTTTTTGATTACTTACTCTAGTTGGTCATAATTAACACACATCAGTGGAACCTCTGTACTACAACGCTGGTGAAATTTATAACCACATGTTTGACAGCGGAACCCCTGGAAAAGCAGCTTTCTACAGAAGTCACAAAATGCTAAGGTGAAAAAAGTTTTCCGTACCTGCAAAGTAAAACATCATGGAGGATTCTGTAAGAATCTTTTTAGAAATCAACTTATTTACTCTTTTGTTTAAAATAACAAATTTTTACTATGTTTGTTAGCCACTCAGTCGTGCCCAACTCTTTGCGCCCCCACGGACCATAGACGGCCAGGCTCCTCTGTCCATGGGATTCTCCAGACAATAATATTGGAGTGGGTAGTCATTCTCTTCTCCAGGCGATCTTCCCAACCCAGGGATCGAACCCAAATCTGTTGCATTGCAGGCAGATTCTTTACCGCCTGAGCCATCAGGGAAGCCCAAGCCTATAGCACTTGGTATTCCTAGGCGGTTTCCCATTCAAGTACTAATCAGGCTCAACCCTGATTAGCTTCCGAGATCAGATGAGCTCTGGCGCATTCAGGGTGGTATGGCTGTAGACTTACTCTGTTTTTACATCATGAGAACCAACTTAACCATGAAGAGTCTAAAACGAAACCAGAGGGTTCAAGGTAACAGATGGACTACATGAATTTATCTCCCACTCACTATTCAATTAAACTCAGAAGTCAAGAAGATGGGGGATGAATGAAAGACTAGAAACTAACTTCAAGCTTTACTATATAAGAGTACAGGAGAAGGAAGTAATAGAGGTGAAAGAAAGGGTAAGAGGACACTTGAATAATTCTACAAAGGAGTTAAGAGATGCTTATTGGTGTTGACACAAGAAACAACAGCATGCTTAAAGTTACAAAGGTATGGAACAGAGGAACCAAAAACCCCACAAAAACCAAAAACACTTCCCAGGAGGAGAGGAAAGAGGGGGAAAGGCTGTCACTTACAGATGATCTAATTTCCAATGGAACTGGCAATCAGTAAATGATGTCTAAAACTGATACAGAAGTTGTGACCTAAAGTTATTATTCAATAACATGAAAAGAATCACTAGAAGAGCTTAAAACAGAAACCATTAAAAGTTAAGAATGTAATTATGTTGAACTGGTTCATAGAGCTTTTCAGGTCTACTATATCCTTCTACTTTTCTATCTATTCAATTGATTTTTGAAAGTTTGATATTGAAACTACAACTAAAAATCTTAATTTATGTACTTAAGAAATAATTGTAATATATAGTAGAACTATATGTAACCTTGTTGTGTATTTTCCAAGTCTCCTAGTCTCCTATGTCTTTTTTCAAATTTAAAAAAGAAAGAAGAAATAAAAGGAAAAGAACGATTTCCTCTATAGAGTGGCCTTAGAGGCTAATAAGGGTTGGGGCAACCCCTTTGCACTATTTTAAAACCTATATATATTTGATTAAAATGTAATATACTTTGATTAAAGTATTAAAAAATTACAAAAGAAAAAAACTAGTTTATAATTAAAATTATATGAAAATCAGATTAACCTAAGTTAACTAAACTTGTTAACTTAGGACAAAGGATAGGAACATCACCTAAAAGATGGTAAGAATTACGTTTAACAAATTATCAGTTTGTTAGAGGATCAGAACACCTCAATGTATCTGTGAACATTCCTCTGTGTGATGCTTACAGGGCAACATGTAGGAACTCCCTGTCAGAAGGCAAACGTGTCACATAAACAGAACTGTGCTAGGGAGGTTCTATCTTGGTAACAGACAAAACCAGAAATTGTTTACAACTGTTTGGTTTGTTTATGTAATAAGCAGAAAACATAAGAAGGATAAGTAAATGACAAATGTTAACAACGCCTATTTGGGAGTGATGAGAGTATAGGTGACTCTATTTTGCCCTTTGTTTTTTGCTATATATTCTCAAGTTTTCAGACAATATTAATCACACACAATAATAAGGAAAATACATTATGATCCAGGATATGGTTGTATTCTTATAATATTACTCTCTATATAATGCACATCAGAATTTCTAATCCATTCTATTACATATAAATGCTTTTCATGATCCATTAAATTGATTTCAATACTCACTTTATAAAACTCAATAAACACATATTTAACAGGATAAAATGTTATTAAAAGAAATGTTTTATAGAAAATGGTACCTTGGCATATCATCCATTCTGGCTTTTTGAGAATATTTAGATAAACTATTTGGATAGTTTTAAGAGTAACTCTTGTTTTCTTCACATTCTGGCTATGGATCAAGTTACAGAAGATATAAAAAGGCAACTGACTTGTTTTTAGCTTTGTTCCTTTTCCATTTGTCTCTGGATGTACAAGCAGTAAGAAAAAGCTTTTTTAATATTTATGTGGCTATTATTTACTACGGCAAGCATCTTTTTATACTCGAGCATAATCTCTGGAAATTAGAGCACAGAAAAATATAAATCGTATTCATAGGAATCATCATTTTATAGTCATCTTTTTTGCTACATACTCATACTTTCAATTGCCTAATAATCTGCTTCATGAAGCCCTAATTTCTCTTCCTTCTTTAATCTAGTCAGTTGCAGTCCTTCTTCCTATCACTGACATACTTGAAAACTATGCATAACTGATTGCTTCTATATGTAAAGGAAGTGGGAGAAAAAGAGAAGGAAGGGAGAAAGGAGGGAAGCAGAAAGGAGAAAATATGGGTAGGCATTTGAGCATAAACTGAGTGACATATACCTCTGTATGTATACCTTTGTTTATAAGCAGGTACAGGAAGATTTACCTTTTCTTTTGGGCCACAACTTATGCTTATTTTGGAATTTGAGACATGAATGGTAAACTCATGTGGGCCATAGAACAGGCAATTTGCATGCATGGATTTGTAAGGTGTGGGGCTGTCTGAGGTTAGCATCTATGTAAAATGGGAAGGTCTGGAGCCATGGCATCTGTTTCTAATCTTGCTTCTCTACCTTTCCTGCCTCCTCCACCCCATCAATTCCCAAGGATTCATGGGATATAGGTAAATGCTGAAGGAATCGCCTTTGTAACAGACTATGAAACCAAGGGGCATAAGCAGCCTTCCTCCCATAGCCGACAAAATTCAGCACACAGAAGCAGAGAGAGGAATTCTTTCCCTTTCTAAGCAGAACACAGGCTTACTCTTGTTTCTATATGATGCTAAGAGCAATTGTTCAAAACCACAAATCTAACTAATCACACTGCTCCCTTGCCGATAACAGTCATTAAATTTCCAATGATTTTTGGGAAAAGTCCAAATCTTCAACAGAGAACACAAGGACTCACATGAGCTTCAGTTCAGTTCAGCCGCTCAGTCGTGTCCGACTCTTTGCAACCCCAAGAACTGCAGCACGCCAGGCCTCCCTGTCCATCAGCAACTCCCGGAGTTCACTCAGACTCATGTCCATCGAGTCAGTGATGCCATCCAGCCATCTCATCCTCTGTCATCCCCTTCTCTTCCTGCCCCCAATCCCTCCCAGCATCAGAGTCTTTTCCAGTGAGTCAACTCTTCGCATGAAGTGGCCAAAGTACTGGAGTTTCAGCTTTAGCATCATTCCTTCCAAAGAAATCCCAGGGCTGATCTCCTTCAGAATGGACTGGTTGGATCTCCTTGCAGTCCAAGGGACCCTCAAGAGTCTTCTCCAACACCACACTTCAAAAGCATCAATTCTTTGGCGCTCAGCCTCCTTCACAGTCCAACTCTGACATCCACACATGACCACTGGAAAAACCATAGCCTTGACTAGAAGGACCTTAGTCGGCAAAGTAATGTCTCTGCTTTTGAATATGCTATCTAGGTTGGTCATAACTTTTCTTCCAAGGAGTAAGCATCTTTTAATTTCATGGCTGCAGTCACCATCTGCAGTGATTTTGGAGCCCCAAAAAATAAAGTCTGACACTGTTTCCACTGTTTCCCCATCTATTTCCCATGAAGTGATGGGACCGGATGCCATGATCTTCGTTTTCTGAATGTTGAGCTTTAAGCCAACTTTTTCACTCTCCTCTTTCACTTTCATCAAGAGGCTCTTTAGTTCCTCTTCACTTTCTGCCATAAGGGTGGTGACATCTGCATATCTGAGGTTATTGATATTTCTCCCCAGAATCTTGATTCCAGCTTGTGTTTCTTCCAGTCCAGCTTTTCTCATGAGGTACTCTGCATATAAGTTAAATAAGCAGGGTGACAATATACAGCCTTGATGTACTCCTTTTCCTATTTGGAACCAGTCTGTTGTTCCATGTCCAGTTCTAACTGTTGCTTCCTGACCTGCATACAGATTTCTCAAGAGGCAGGTCAGGTGGTCTGGTATTCCCATCTCTCTCAGAATTTTCCACAGTTTGTTGTGATCCACACAGTCAAAGGCTTTGGCATAGTCCATAAAGCAGAAATAGATGTTTTTCTGGAACTCTCTTGCTTTTTCGATGATCCAGTGGATGTTGGCAATTTGATCTCTGGTTCCTCTGCCTTTTCTAAAACCAGCTTGAACATGAGCTTACTCCACCCCTATACATGCTACACTGTAACATCTGCCTCTCCAAGTATGTAGCCTCCATTCTAAACTTTTCTCAAAACTGAAAGGGTAACATGCTTTACTGCTGTTCCCTTTGCTTAGTGTAGTCTTCCTTTCACTCATCTATCGTCATCCACCAGGTCTCAGGTTTGATAATTCTTCCTTTGGGAAAATGTCCTGATTCTTCAAAAGCCAGGTTAGAAATCTCTATTTTGTGTATCTACTGTACTTCAATGGGGAAGGAAATGGCAACCCAGTCCAGTATTCTTGACAGGAGAATTCCATGGACAGAGGGGCCTAGTGGTTGCAAAGAGCTGGACACGACTAAGCAACTAACACACACACACACATACAGACAGAGCACTTTAAATGTATATAGTAATTAAGAGTCTTTATGAAAATTCTTAATTAAAACATTTATTTAGGAATCTCTATTCTGTGTATCTATAGCACTTTCAGTTCAGTTCAGTCGCTCAGTCGTGTCCGACTCTTTGCAACCCCATGAATCGTAGCACGCCAGGCCTCCCTGTCCATCACCGACTCCCAGAGTTCACTCAAACTCACATCCATTGAGTCAGTGATGCCATCCAGCCATCTCATCCTTTGTCGTCCCCTTCTCCTCCTGCCCCCAATCCCTCCCAGCATCAGAGTCTTTTTCAATAAGTCAACTCTTCGCATGAGGTGGCCAAAGTACTGGAGTTTCAGCTTTAGCATCATTCCTTCCAAAGAACACCCAGGACTGATCTCCTTTAGAATGGACTGGTTGGATCTCCTTGCAGTCCAAGGGACTCGCAAGAGTCTTCTCCAACACCACAGTTCAAAAGCATCAATTCTTCGGCACTCAGCTTTCTTCACAGTCCAACTCTCACATCCAAAAAAGCTTGCTTTCATTTTCCTCTTGTGGCAAAGACCTGCCTGAGGCACTACTTCTAGGTCACTAACTTAGGTCCTCCTTTACCTTCTCATATCCAATTTTTAATTAAGAAGAATAACTAAGAAAAAGGATAGTCATCACTGTGAAATGTAAACAACTATTTTTTTTAATTCCTAAACACTGAAATAAAAATTCTTAAGATTTATCTTCTCAAAATTCTACAAGTTGAAAACAAAATCAATACTAGTGAATGCCTTATCTCATGATTATAAAACTATCTGCTTCATGGTAAATCTGACTGACATCAGGTATATTTTATACTTGTCCAAAAGATGCCTTATCTAATGAAGCACAAACCCAATTTCAGTATTCACCACTAAAGGAGCCCCCAAAACACTAACGCCCTGGGAAATCAGAAGAACCCAGCTGTTCTAATCCCAAAGGCACAAGGGAAAACACTTGATGCCAAAAGGGAAGCAATTACTATCCATCTAGAAAAATAAACTACACTTCAAATTTCATACACAGAAAAGTAAGAAACGCACTTCTGCCTTATAGATCATTCTAATCTTGGCTGCTGCCTACTCATTCAGAGGACAGGTTCTCAAGCTCTGGGAACTGTACCCTTATCTCTGAGGTAGAGAGGTTCCACTGTTCCAGGCCTCAGGCTGGAGACGCTTAGCTTGGACTGCTGCTGCTGCTGCTGCTGCGTTGCTTCAGTCGTGTCCGACTCTGTGCGACCCCATAGATGGCAGCCCACCAGGCTCCCCTGTCCCTGGGATTCTCCAGGCAAGAACACTAGAGTGGGTTGCCATTTCCTTCTCCAGTGCATGAAAGTGAAAAGTGAAAGTGAAGTCGCTCAGTCGTGTCCCACTCTTCGCGACCCCATGGACTGCAGCCTGCCAGGCTCCTCTATCCATGGGATTTTCCAGGTAAGAGTACTGGAGTGGGGTGCCACTGCCTTCTCCAAAGCTTAGGCTAGGTTCTGGCAAATGCAAAAACCAGAGAAAGCAAGAAGTATGGAAGGAGAGCTTTAACATCTGTCTTTCTTCAGTCCTCAAGGAAAGCTATTCCACTTCCATTACACTATCTTTCAGAAACATTTACACAAGTGTGTCAAGGTGTATGCAGAATCTATTTACCATGTTTAGAATGGATTTTTAAAAAAAAACTTAAATGTCAAAGAGGAATGGTTAAATACACTGAATGCATATTCTTATGGACTACTATCTAATCATTATAAAGCTAGGTGTAATGACATGGAAAGATGTCTATGATGCTGTGCTTAACACTTTTTTCAAAAAAGAGTATCATACAGAATATAATTCCATTTTTAGTTTTTTTTTTTTCAAAAAGGAAAGAAATGGAAAATAATGAAGGAAAATGAAGGAAGGAAAAAAGAAAGAATATTTTGGGCTTGCAGATATAAGAACACACATTTTATATACAGAAAAACTTTGGAAGACTACACAACCATCAATTATTAACAACTATTTACCTCTGGTAGGGTACTTCCAAGTTTTTACTTGATATACTTTCATACCATTCAAATTTTTAAAATGACTATTACTTTTTAAAATTAAAGACAAAGTACAATGATTAAAAAAAAACCTCTTTAATATGTAGTGCTTTTTTTCTCTTTAAAGAATAAAACTGATTTTCAACTTAGGTAAAAAAACAATGTCAAAATTATTCGTCTCAAACTTCATTCTTTAAATAAAAACTCAAAGAACTTGACGATTTTTGACATTAAAATATAAAAAGTACATACAAAGTTGTGTGTTGTAAGTGGAACATTCTCCAACACTTCTACATGCAATTCCTCTCCAGTAAGCCAGGAAATATCAGTGTCCCAGCCAATTGGTTTCTTCTCCCTGAAAAGCGTAGACACAGCCTTTCTTGGTTATCATACCTAAAAAGCTTCATATACCTCATGCTGAAGATATGAAAATTGGTTATTGAGGGGCTAGTAATGGTGAGGGAGTTTTGGCTCCCTAGTCTTCCATCGTTAGAAATTTAAATGGCAAAAAATTAATTTTTAAGTTTACCCCAAATAAATGTATCACTCTTGGACAAACAGCAGGGTAAAGAGATGTACTCTTTTCTTCAAGTCAGCTCCAGAAAAGACCTACAACAGCAGAAAATGGATTGTTCCTGGGGTCCAAAAAACAAAACAAAAAAAAAAAACAAAAAAAGCCCCACAGGTATGGATTTACCTATCCATTCAAAGAAAAAGAGTACTCAAGGGACAATATGCCCCCAAAAAGGAGATCTCTTTTCTTTTCCAGATGGGATTCAAAATTAGGAATGGCAGGGGTGGGGTCATGGCATAATTTCATGCTTTCTGAAAAATAATTCAATATAAAATGTTAATTTTGATAAGTCTTTGGTGAAACTATGAGTTTCTATTAAAAACAGGAGTGGGAAAGAGTCCATTATTCAAATAAGAAACAGAGAAAATGGTTCAAAATTTTAAGAATCTTAAACTCCATATAAAGTCATTTTATCAAAATAATAAACACCATCATCACACAAAATTATCTAATGTTCACTCTTCAAAGGGCATACCAGACTTGTCTAGGCTAATTAACTTAGTTTTTTTTTTTTTTTCCCTGAGGTTGATTTTCAATACCCTAGGTTTGGGTAAAAATCTTACAGAAAACCTCAAAATTTAGTATCTGATGTTTTTTCCCTTTTTTAAACAAAGTTTCACATCACATACAAACCATACCCATCCTGAATTCTGTAAACAGCACAGCACTCTGGGATTAGACCTCTCATCATCAGTGCCTTCTTCAGGCTGTCCCGGACTGTGACTCCACACCGTGCAGGTACCTAGGGTATCACAAAATCAGGACATGAGGTAGAAGAAGTAAATTATATATTTTTTCACATCACTGAAAAAAAAACCCCAAAACCCAGTAATTTACCTTTATAACATTTTGGAAATGTCATATGGATTACTATGTCAGAAAATTATTTCTAGGGCTAACAATATTAATGGAAAATTATGACTCAAACATCTATTATTACTCACCAACTTAAGGCAAAATCAATTTTTAGTTTTTTATTAAAATTACAGAATATCGTAAACACATAAAAGAAAAGAAAATGCAACAGATCACTAAGTGCTCTCTGCTGAGAAATAATAAATGTCAACATTTAAAGCAAAATCAATTTTCATCCAACATTGTTCAAAGTTGAAAACGGTAATCCTTCAATCATTATCATGATCCTTAAGAGATCTCTTACTGATCCTAAACATAGAAGAGAATACTTGTCTTAATGTATACAGCTGATATTTGTTGTTTAGCATTCCTATTTCCTCTGGGAACCCACCTTTCCCTAAAAACCACATGGTACTTGAGAAGTTATGAATCCAGGGTCACTGCTCTTCTGGCTGCACATGACATAAGCTGGCTAATCAGTTTCCCATATCCCAGATCCAGGGCTAGATAGATGACCCAAACAGTACTACAGTTCTTCCTTTCACTGACAGATCAACTCTGGTTGACAGAAGTTTCTTTCCTATTGTCAAGTTCCAAGAAGACAGAAATATGGATTCCCTAATGGTTATCTTCCCTAGTACACTGCGAAAATCTGGCTACAGAATGAAGCTAACTTAAGGAGAAGTAGAGATGACATTAGGAGTGAAGAGAGAAGAGGCATCGAAGAGAGAGAGAAAAAGAATCTTCCTGTATATTTGAAGTCATCTCTACCTTGGTCTTTTCTGCCAGTGACTCATCTCCCTTCTTATTAATTTGAATAATTTAAAACTGGAAAAGAACTGACAAACACAGCGTAGACAGACTAAGGTGAAGCAATGGGAGTTCAGGTTGGTCGGTTTTTAGGCGGAGGGGGGAGTGGAGGGTGACAGACAAGATGTGTTAGTTAATAAAAAAATTAAAGGTTTCGTTCTTTTAAATCACTAAGGTATTTAGCAAACCAGAAGTTTCTAAAGAAACTGGGACTCTTATGCCAGAGGTGAATTGAGTGAAAGTGAATATAAGACAGATGAATTTAAACAGTATGTCAATGGGCAACAATCCATAAAGCCAAATTAGGACCTAAGATTAGAAAAACAGGAGACAGATTTTAGCTCAATATAACTGTTAAAACTATCCAGCACGGGAAAAGTTTGAGGGAGTAGATTCATCACCAGAAGTATTCAAGAGACCAGATTTGTACAGTTGATCCTCTAAATTCATGGATTCTGTATTTGCAAATTTGCCTATTCGTTAAAATTTATTTGTGACCCCCAAATCAATACTTGCAATGCTTTTGCAGGCATGCACAGAAGACTGAAAAATTTGACCCTTCCCAGCTGAGGTTCGGAGAAGGCAATGGAACCCCACTGCAGTACTCTTGCCTGGAAAATCCCATGGACGGAGGAGCCTGGTGGGCTGCAGTCCATGGGGTCACGAAGAGTCAGACACGACTGAGCGACTTCACTTTCACTTTTCATTTTCATACATTGGAGAAGGAAATGGCAACCCATGCCAGTGTTCTTGCTTGGAGAATCCCAGGCTGCCGTCTATGGGGTCACAGAGTCAGACACGACTGAAGCGACTTAGCAGCAGCAGCTGAGGTTAATCAAGGTGATATGCCTTCTTTTCCTAGCTCTCATACTGCAAACAAGTGCCCTATGCCAGATGACTTTTAAGTTAATGGACCCCAGCCTGCTGTGAAGAAATAAATAATCCAGGGGCCAATATACAGAGGCCATCTTTGGCTCATTTATAATAGTAATCCTGTACTTGTCCTAGGAGCAGCTTTTCAGTATTCACTAATTCAGTGTTTGCAGGAAATATACAGAAAATAACTACTGCCAATTGTGAGAATTGTCCATACCTTCCAGAAATAACAGAAGGGAAAGCTGACTTTTCCCCTCTGCTATTCGTATTCTGCCTACTCTAAACTTCTTAGGTGGCAACCCTATCTTTAGCTTTAAACCTCATCCAATCTATCCTATCCCGTTATCAGTGAAATCTTTTTAAAAAAAGGTATTCTTAACGTGTGTGTGGTGCTTGCCAGATACTTCTGAGAACCTGATGAAAGCCTTAGAATCATCTCTTTGAAACATAAAACTTCAAGCCCATCTATGGACTGCTGAGGAGTCCACTGAACTCAGAATTTCATTCTGTGATATAACCTTACATTAGTCTTCTCAAATTTTTCCAGTTAATTATAGGGTGAAATTCAAATTTCTTAATACAGCATACAAAGTCATTAGTGGACTGGGGCTATCCACCCTTCAGTTTCTTTGGTAATTTCTCTCATGCACTCCTGTAATTCCATCTTCTAATATAGCTAAGCTCCCTTATGCTTCTCTGAACAGGTTGATTCCAAGGTGTATATATGTTTCATCAGTAGGCAAAATTTTGGTTTCCCACTCTTATCACCAAGGGAAGTCATCAATCTGTCCTTCATCCACTTCAAAAGGCTGATTTTTGTTTCTTCAGGATACTACCTGTTCAACAGACCGACAGACCAATGGAATGAAACAGAAAAACCAAAAGCAGACTGTTCAACACATAAATAAAGTCTAAATAAAGGCAGCATCTGTAATAGGGTAAAGATGAACTTTTAACTAATTGATGCTGGGACAACTGGAACCAATCTAGGAAAAGAAAGTTCATCCATACTTCTTACAGTATCCTAGGGTCAACTCCAAAAGGATCAAAGATTTAAATGTTGAAGGAAGGAGGGGACAAACCATAAAAGAACTAGAAGAAACAGGGCTCCCTTACAATCTCAAGTGAAGAAGGCCTATAAAACTATGATGCAAAATCTGGAAGCCATAAAAGAAAACACTCACACAACATACTACAGTCAGCCCACCATATCTGTTGGTGCCACATTCATGGATTCAATGAACCGAGGATCAAAAATATTTAGGAAAACATCCAGAAAGTTCCAAAAAAGTAAACCTTAAATGTGCCTACTATAAGTAATCTGGAGATGATTTAAAGTATACAGGAGGATGTGCACAGGTTACATGCAAATATTACTATGCCATTTTATATAAGGGACTTAGGCATCTAAGGATTTTGGTATCCTTATATAGTCATCCCCCAATATCTGTAGGGGCTGTGTTATGGGGTCCTGGAACAAATCCCCTACAAATACTGGGAAAATGACTATATAAGCAAAGTCAAAAGACAAATACAAACTGGGAAAAACATTTGCTACTTATGTAACAGGAAAATAAACTTCATGGTGCATAAGGAGCTCCTGAAAAATTGAGATTAAGACCAATCCAACAGAAAAATGGGCAAAATAAAAGAGTTCAGGAAAACAAATTATAAATGAGATTCAGAATTATGAAAAAGTGTTCAACCTCAGAGAAAACCGAACTCAAACTTGCCAAAATATTTTTTCACTTTATCAAACTGGCAAAAATACAGAAGTCTGACAACATATTCTGTTGGTGAGGCTATAGTAAACAGGCATCTCATACAGTGCTGTCAGTTCAGTCGCTCAGTCGTGTCCAACTCTTTGCAACCCCATGGACTGCAGCACGCCAGGCCTCCCTGTCCACCACCAACTCCCAGAGTTTACTCAAACTGATGTTGGTTGAGTCGGTGATGCCATCCAACCATCTCATCCTCTGTCATCCCCTTCTCCTCCCGCCTTCAATCATTCCCAGCATCAGGGTTTCTTCAAATGAGTCAGTTCTTCGCATCAGGTAGCCAAATTATTGGAGTTTCACCATCAGTCCTTCCGATGAATATTCAGGACTGATTTTGTTTAGGATGGACTGGTTGGATCTCCTTGCAGTCCAAGGGACTCTCAAGAGTCTTCTCCAACACCACAGTTCAAAAGCAACAATTCTTTGGTGCTTAGCTTTCTTTACAGTCCAACTCTCACATCCATACATGACTACTGGAAAAACCATAGCCTTGACTAGACGGACCTTTGTTGGCAAAGTAATGTCTCTGCTTTTCAATATGCTATCTAGGTTGGTCATAACTTTTCTTCCAAGGAGTAAGCATCTTTTAATTTCATGGCTGCAGTCACCATCTGCAGTCATTTTGGAGCCCCCCAAAATAAAGTCTGCCACTGTTTCCACTGTTTCCCCATCTACTTCCCATGAAGTGATGGGACCAGATGCCATGATCTTAAGTTTTCTGAATTTTGTAGTGCTGGTAGCAGTGCAAAATTAAGCAAAATCTATGAAGCAAAATTTCAAAGTATCTTATCAAAATTACAAATGTATATTTGTTTGATCAAGCAAGCCTACTTTTAGTATATTATAATATAACTGGCAAACTATAGTACATCTGTACAATGGAATCTATAGCTATATGGCTGGCTCACATAAACATTAAAAGCAAAACATTAAACATTAAAAACATAGCAAAACATTAAAAGCAAAATACAGAATGACATATACAATATGATGTGTTGTATGAAGAGGAGTGGGAAAATAAGAATATATTTTTATATTTTCTTCTTGCTACATCTTTAGAAACGCAGCACACACACCCCCACTGCCCCAAATAAAGTTACCTAAAAGATGCAGGGGAATCTGGGTGTATAGGGATAGGGGCAGAAACAAGATTCCTTGATACAAATACCACATGAAAGAACTACCTATTCACAAAGGAAAACGGGTGGGCTCCCCAGGTGGCTCTGTGGTAAACAACTTTCCTGTCAATGCAGGAGATGAGGGTTTGATCCCAGGGTCAGGAAGATCTTCTGGAGGAAATGGCATCCCACTCCAGTATTCTTGCCTAGAAAATCCATGGACGGTGGAGCCTGGCGGGCTATAGTCCGTGGTGTTGCAAAGGAGTCTGACACAACTTAGTGACTAAACAACAATGGTAAAGGCGTAGGGGAGCATTGTTTCAATTTTTATAGATGGAAAGACTAAAAAGATATTTTCAGAAGAACCAAGTTAATGCCTCTTTTCCAAATTCCAAAATTAAGTGTCCTTGATTAGGCCATGATCTTAGTTAAAAACTAGCATCCTACCTTAACAAAGATCTAAAGTCAATGTAGTCATCTGAATATTTGCAAAGGAAAATATATCCAAGAAAAACAAAGACATATGTCCACAAAGAAACTTGGACATGAATATTCATAGCATTATTCCTATAGCCAAAGGTGAAAACAAAATTCATAATGGCTAAATAAAATGTGGTTTGATATACACACAGAATATTATTTAACCATAAAAACACATGAACACTGACATGCTATAATATGGATGAGCCATGGAAACATTATGCTAAGCAAAAGAAGCCAGTCACAGAAGACCACATATTCTATGACACCATTTACATGGAAAGAAATGTACAGAACAGGCAAATCTAGAGAGGTAGAAAGGAAGTAAGTGGTTGGCTAGGACTGGGAAGACTGGGGAGAAATGTTGAGTGGCTGCTAAGGGGTACACAGCTTCTTTTTCAGAGTGATGAAAACGTTCTAAAATTAGTGCTGACAGTTGCATAACTGCGAATAGACTAAAATTGTATAGTTTAAAAAAGTAAACTGTATGTCTATAAATTATATTTTAGTAAACCTATTAAAAAAATAAGCAAATTGTGTCTTTTAAACTACACGATCAAGCAAGTCAGCTTAGAAAAAGCCACATTTCAGGAAAATTGAGTTTTTTTTTTAATTAACTTATTGTTGTTAACACAACACATTGAAAAATATATATGAATGAGGGTATGTCTAATATACTTGAAATTCTATTAGATCGGCTGTTTAACTGCTAAGTCATATCCAACTCTTTCGCAGCCCACCAAGCTCCTCTATCCATGGGATTTCCCAGACAAGAATACCAGGGTGGTTTGCCACTTCCTTCTCCAGGAGATCTTCCCAACCCAGGGATAGAACCTGCGTTTCCTGCATTGGAAGGCAGTAACATCTAAATTTCATTAACACTCAGTGTTGACCAGGGTCTTGTGGGAAAAGGAAGTCTTTTCTTATACACTAGAGAGAATATAAACCAGTAAACTTTTTCTGCATAAAATGTACATTTTATGAAGTTTTAAGTGGGCATACCCCATGACCCAATACTTAAGTCCCTAACATTAAAATAGTCCCATCACATTTCAGGATATGTGTATTTAAATGTATTTTGCAACATTTAATTATCCATAATGAAATAGTTAATAAATCAGATATGATAATTCTAAACAATAATTTTGACCATAATAAAACAAGTAGCTTGGCATTATGTGAAAGAAGGGGGTAAGTATAAGGCAAAAAGATTAGTCCCTTCCTCCTGCCCCCAGCAATGTCTCCATCCTCCAGATAATTGCAATTAAGAGGTTTTTATATATGATTCAAAACTATCTCAAAGGACGCACACATTTATTGTTTTTAGTCACTGTGTCTAATCCATGACCTGGATAGTCTTAAGTAGTTCTGTACCAAGGTACACTTACCTTGTCTATACTTTTTTCATTTTTAGAAATAATGAGTACACATTCATTTTGATACAGAGTATCTTATAAAATCTCTAAATTACTTTTAAAGAAATTACAGTTCTGAAATTTTAAGTAAACATATTTGTTAGAAATTCTGAAAAGGAAGAATAAATCCCTCTAATACCATCATGAGACAATCACTGTAACATTTAGAAAAGAAGTTTCACATGCGTTTCATGTGAATTTTAATACAATAAAAGACAAGAATACAGAGCCAAACTTCAAATAAACACTTCTCCACACTAACAGTGTTTACCTGAAGTTTGGTTCTTTATTCTTACTTGTCTTTTATTAGAACCAAACTTCAAATAAACACTTAATAAACACTTCTTCACACTAAAAGCAGAGAAGGCAATGGCAACCCACTCCAGTACTCTTGCCTGGAAAATCCCTAGTGGGCTGCAGTCCATGGGGTTGCTAACAGTAGGACACGACTTTACTTTCACTTTCATGCATTGGAGAAGGAAATGGCAACCCACTCCAGTGTTCTTGCCTGGAGAATCCCAGGGACAGGGGAGCCTGGTGGGCTGCCGTCTATGGGGTCGCACAGAGTCAGACACGACTGAAGCGACTCAGCAGCAGTAGCAGCAGCAGCAGTACACTAAAAGAGGTCAGTCCCTAGAAGAGGCCTCTAGGGTAGCTCTTTGGTTTTCCATATAAATTTCAGAATCAACTTTTCAGATAAGGTAGTAAGGATGGGATGAGATCCCCCTAGAATTCTGCAGAAACTGCACATAATTTTTATTAATTTGGGTGAGAAGTATATTTAGGAAGATTATCAAGAACAAATTAACTTTTGACTTCTTTACTCTCTACAAATGTCTTTCAATAAAATTGTACAAATTTCTTTATAAAAGCCTTAAACATTTAAAAATTATTTTGTCAATGATATCCTTTTAAAAATAAAATTGCATGTTCTAATTATTAACTGCAGTTTATTATAATAATTTAGATTTTCTATGTAGACAAATTAGTTGCTAAAAATAAGTTTCATTTCTTTCTTTTGAATATTTATGTTTTTTATTTCTTTTGTCTTGATCGAGATTGGCTGGAATATTCAACTCCCTAAGTAGTAGATTTGTCTTGCTTGTTTCCAATCTTAATGAGAATGCAGAATCCTTTAGACATACTTGATAGATACCCTTTATCAAAAAAGTTGTCTTTTATTCCAAGTTTACAGAGTTTTTTTCTTTCTTTCTTGTTACAAAAAGGTTTTCAATACATCAAATGTCTTGTTTACTGTCTCTAGAGATATCCATACACTGTTATTCCTTTAATCTGCTAATAAGAACTGCACTGATTGTTTTGGAGCAGGGCATACCACACACATGTGGGATGTTAGTTCCCCAGCCAGGGACTGAACTCATGCCCTGTGCAGTGGAAGCATGGAGTCCTAACCACTGTATCATCAGGGAAATCCCAGAGCTGCACTAATTTTTAAAAATAATTATTGCACTCCTAGAAGAATTATTTTTTAAAAATATATACATTGCTAGATTCAGTTAACCAGTATTTCATTAAAGATTTTTGCAAATATGTTCTTAGATTAACCTTTAGTTTTTCTTTATCAAATGATCTTTGGTTTTAGAACGAAGATACACAAATTCTATAAATGAGTTACGAAATGTTCTCTTTCACTTTTTTACAGAAGAATAAAATTTACATAGGACTAGGATTTTTTTCATATTTTTTCTCTGACATATGACATTCAGAAATGTCTTCAAATCTCTAAAAATGTGGTTTCCCATTATTGTTACTAATTTCTACTTTAATTATTACATTATGCTCAAAAAACATACCTTGTGTTTGTGAAGATTCCCTTTTTTGCCTAAAATGCAGTAAAAAAATTTTTCAGTGTCCCATACATTCTTGAAAAGAATGTGTGTTCTTTCATTGATTAGTACAAGGTTCACAGGTCTATTACATAAAATTGATAACTATGTTGTTCAAATCTTCTGTAATTGCTTTATCTAGCTACATATCTATTTCTGGCCACACCACATACCTTGTGGGATCTTAGTTCCCTGACCAGGGACTGAACCCCGGGGCCGTGACAGTCAAAGTGCCAAGTCATAACCACTGAACCACCAGGGAATTTCCTCTAGACTTTTATAACAGAATTATAAAAAGTATATAGTCATTTTTGTCTGGCTATTTTCACTTGACGTAATTACTTTCAGAGTCATCTATGCTACTGTGTGTACTAGTAATACTTCTTTCTACTAAGTAGTATTTCATTAGACAGATATACCAAACTTATTTAACCATTTGGGTAATGCCCAGTTTTGCACACGTCATGCAAAACTATTTATAAAAGTACTTTCTCCACGAAAGATACAGAAAAGCCAGTTGATATCATCAGCCAACAGAGAAAAGTATATCAAAATCACAACAAAGTCCCACTTCATACTCAATAGGAAGGCTATAATCAAAAAGAAATAATTTAAAAGTAATCCATTTGTTTCACTGGTCTATCTGTCTATGTCAGTACCAAAATAATTTACTTATTAATTTATAATAAGTTTTAGTATCAGGAAGTGTGAGACCTCCAATTTTGTTAGTATTCAAAGTTATTTGAGTATTCAGGATTCCTTGAGATTCCATATGAATTTCAGGGTGGATTTTTTTATTTTTGCCAAAAAAAAAAACTATTGAGACTTTGAAGCTAAAAGACTTTAAAACATTAAGTTAATCTTTAAATTGCTTTCAAAAGTGGTTATACCATTACACATTCTTATCACCAGTGTATGAAAATTCAGTTATTCCATTCCATATCCTCACCAATAGTTGGCAAGGCCACTCTTTCATTTTAGTCATTCTAATAGGTATGTGGTGGTATCTTGTGCCTTTAACCAGCTTTTTCCTAATGACCCATGATGTTGAGCATCTTCTTTTGTGTTTATTTGCCATCCACATATCTTCTTTGAAGTATCTATTCAAATCTTTTGTCCACTTAATTGTTTCCTTACTGTTGAGTTCTAAGAGTTCTTTATATATTCTGAATACATGTCTTTGATCATATATATATATATTTTGCAAAGATTATCTACTAGTCTGTGGTTTGTCTCTTTATTCTCTTAATATAGTCTTTAGGAGAGGGGAAGTTTTTAATTTTGATAAAGTACAACTTATCAATATGTTCATTAGGGATTGTGTTTTGGTGTCATATTTTAGAAACTATTACCAAATTCCAGGTCACAAAATATTTTCCTCTGTGTTTTCTTGTACAAACTAGCTTTACATTTAACTCTTACTTTTCATTCCTTCCTCTGTGTTCAGTTTTCTCCCTAAGTCATTTCCAAGTAGTCCCTTTGGGTAGAGCTTGGGAAAAGTAAACTCCTCACCTGGAAAGGCTTTACTGTGCCCTGACTCATAGTGTACCAATAAGTTAAACTCATACGTTAGCTAAGCAACTTACAGCATCACTCAGCACTTTTTGAGTATATTATTCTACTGTCTTCTGGATTCTATAGCTGCTATAAAGAAATTTTTTGATAATTTAACTGGATTCTTTATAGGTAATTTTTCCTAAGTGCTTTTAGAACAATATTCTTTCATTTTGTCACATCTAATAAGAATGAATTCAAATTTACTTAAACAACTTAAAGCTTATGCGTCTCAAATCCTTAATTTGTGTCTTTAATGAAGGTTAGCCATCATTGAATTTTGCTCTATTCTTTTTCTGTTTAAAAAAATATCTATTTATTTATTTATGGCTGTTGCTGCACAGGCTTTTCTCTAGTGGTGAGCTGGGGCTACTCTTTACTTGCAGTGGGCAGGCTTCTCATTGAGGCGGCTTCTCTTGCCGTGGAGTACGGGCTCTAGGGCAGTTGGGGTTCCTGGGCTCTGGAGCACAGGTTCAACAGTTGTGGTGCACAGGGTTAGTTGTTCCGCAGCATTTGCGATCTTCCTGAAACAAGGATCAAACTCATGTCTCCCACATTGGCAGGTGGATTCTTTACCACCAAGCCATCAGGAAACCCATTCCTTTATTCTGTTCTCATTTTCTGCTTTGAGGCATATGATGAAACTATTCAATCCATCCATCATACCTATTAACCTCTCATATTTTCTTTTAACTCTCTCTTGTTTTCCAGAGGTCACCAATTCTCCTCCTTCAGGTGAATTCAATCTACTTTTAAATTAACCCATTGAGTTTTTAAAAATAAGTATTTTGATTTCTATACAGCATATTAACACTAGGTCTGTAATATGCTGTAACCAGCTTGATAATTACTTCTCCATATTTGTTTTCTCTCTTTAATATTTTGTTTTCCATCATACCATTTGAAAGTAAGTTCTAAATTTATTGATAAAGGTGGGTACTCAATTGAGGGAGCACAAGAGTACACCCTCAACATTAGAAATGTTCTATAATCTTTATCTGCATGGCAGTTACACATGTAGAAGGTCACTGAGCTGTACACTTGAGACTTGTACACTTTACTATACGTAAGTTTTATTTTTAAAAAAGAGGTGAGAGAGGTTGCAGGCATCATAACAATTTACCCCTAAACATTTAAGCATATATTTCCTAAGAATAAAGATATCCTCCTACATAATATTATCTCTATTATCATACTTAAGGAAACTAATAATTCCATAAAAACACACTACAATCAACCAATATTTGACATATCCCATCTCAAGAAGGACTTCTACAGCTCTATCTCACCCTAGTCCCAAACCAGGATTACACAATGCATTTGCTTGTTTTGTCTATTGTTTGGTCTATTTGGTTTGTTTGGTCTATTTAGTGTAGAATAATCTCCAACGTTTTATTCTCCATTAATTGAGAGTCCAGGCTGTCTTATGGAATGTCCATCTTTCGAATGTGTCTGCTTCTCATGGTGCTTAACTTTTCCCTTTACTTCTTGTCCTTCTTATAAAGTGGAAGGACTAGAAGCTTAACATTCGACACAATTATTTTTAGCAATAATACTTCAGAGATGATAAGTGTCATCCACTTTAAATTTTAAGGCCACCTAGATATTCTATTTGGTTCTTTCTTAGGAATCTAATCTTGCTGCTATTAAGTCTTCTAACTCACTAATGACAGACTATTTCTCCTCGCATACTATAACTTGGGATTTTGACCTTGTCATTGAAGTATTGTGTGTATGAATTCCATAAGATCTATATGGGCTAAGGGAGGGATTTACATTTGTTTCTGCCCAGTGCCTGAGTGCTACTACTATTCCAGAACCTTTTTTTAAATTTCACTTCTTGGGTTGAGAATTCCTGAATAATGCAGGTAACATAATGATGAACCCCACACTATGGCAAGAACAGATCTACAGTTAAGAATTCACAAGGGAAACTTTAACATTTATCTGGAGCCCTGGCAAAGACAGAAAAGTTTCACTGTTATTTATATACACTGGTGAACAGATTTTCTTCTAATTCACCCTTTTATTGAAGGTAAAGCTTTTCAAAGGTTCAGATTATGTGAGGATATAAGTTTCAACTACCTTTGTGGCACAGGCTGAAGGCCTAGTCTTGTGTCTCCACATAATGACATTCATATACCTCTGTTTCACCCAGTAACAAATTGACCCCACTGGAGGCCACTATAGCATAAGTAAGTCAGCAAACATTTTCTGTGAAGCATTACTAATGCTATCTGAGGGGAAAAATTAAAAGACTACTTTGGCTTCAATTGTATTCGGTAATGAAATGTTTTTTTATTAATATCAAAATAACTGTATACATTATAAAAAATGAGTGATGCAGGTAGGTGCGTTTTTCCATTCAGTTATGTCCACTGGCAGTACTTGTTGCACTTGAGATTACAGACCATCTATAATTATCCTGCAGATTTCCCTGCTTTAAAGGTTATTTACAGAGTACTGTATTCCAATGATGATATAATGATCAACAATCAAAACTTATATAAACAAGAGAAAAATGTCAAGCACACTAAGAATCCAACATTTGATAATAAATCCGAATAGGGATTTCTCTATGGCAAAGAACAAATCTTACCTGACATATGTTAGACAACAAACAAGCTTAAGTCTCAAAATTCTGATTCTAGACTAATACTCAGACATGAATGTAGTTCAAGCTTGGCAGACAGGTATACAAGTGATACCAAAGACAATGCAATTTGTTCCACTTAAGGAACATAGACTTTGGCACCAAATTACTATGTCTTTTCCGTTCTTGCTTAAATGGATGCTTCCATTCGCATGACCACTGGGTATCACATTTCATTTTCCACAACTAGTCTTTCTGAAAAATACGAAGAAAAAGCTATGATGAATTAAAAGCTGACTCACCACTGTCCTCTGTTTATTGGGCAGGAAGACTCTAACGATAGGTTTTTGTGGTGACTTGGGGTTGCTCCGTGACACATCTGTGGGATTTTGAAAAACTGAAAGAGATGAAGGCAGCACTGAAAGGCTAGAAGAGGAAGAAGATGTAACGGTGTCCGTTGATGCAGAGCTAGAAACAGAAAAATCAGTTCCATTCCCCAGGGATTCCAATAACTGTTGTTCTCTTTGTTGGAGGGCGTCTAGCTTGCTGGTGTATTCTTCATAGGCCTATAAAATAAAGTAGACTTACATTGAATCTGGACTTTTTCCTGACAGTAACAAAAGGAAATAGGAAATTTTAGTTTTTGATTATAATCGAATCTAGCTAACAGGATTTTGTGCTACAAATTACAAAATAAGTACTGGAAGTATTATAAATTAGTACTTTTATCTTTAAATTGATAAATCTTTTGTTATACGACACTCATCTAGAAACTGACACACACACATACATGTATGATGTCCATAACAGCCATGAATATTAATTAAAAAAAAATTAGTGTTAGCTATTTTCTGGCCAAATCACAATTTATCTTCCAAACTACACATCTAACATAAGATAAACTACTACATCAAAGCATTTTTTTCTAGATAAGTTATAGGTATATAAGGTTTCACATCTCTCTCGGTCTCTCTCTAACTAACTGAGAGAGGCTGAAAAGGAGATGAGGTGTTAAGAGAGATCTGTCAAAAAGACAAGCCTAAGGTACACAGTCCAGGTGGCGCTAGTGGTAAAGAACCTACCTGCCAATGCAGGAGACATGAAATGTGGGTTCAATCCCTGGGTCAGGAAGATCCCCTGGAGGAGGGCATGGCAACCAACTCCAATATTCTTGCCTGGAGAATCCCATGGACAAAGGAGCCGTTTGGGCTACAGTCCACGGGTTTGCAAAGAGTCGGACATGACTAAAGCAATTTGGCAGGCAGGCAAAGGTACACAGTGCCAAATCTCACCATAACCACCAAAGTCTCCTCAACAGGGATTAGAGGATGCATAACTGTGACCTTTTTTCTGAAACAGTTATTAGTTAAAAATATATTCTTTTTCACACTATGGATACCTTATGACCTCCCCCTTCCCATCAAACACTGCTTACAGAATAGAATTTTATTTGAAAAGGTGGTTTATATCCTGTAGTCAAGAAATTTTGAGACCATTACCCATCAGGGTATGTTTCTAGAACTATCATTTTACTAAAGCTGAAAGGTCAAATGATCACATAAGATATCATTTTCTAAAAGCAGGAAGAATCTTGAAAATAGAATGATAATTGAAAATTAAGAGAGAGAATGGATTCGAATGCATATGCCCATGGTGCTTTACTGCACTGGTAATCACCTTCTCCCCTCCACACCGTAATCCACCACCACGTCTCCCTACCACCTGAAGCAGATGTGACACTACACACATTTATAAAAGGCTACAAAATTTTAAAAGAGCCATTTCCCATTACCTAGAGAGTTTATTACTGGGCTGCAGAGAAGCAAATGGCTGCATTTTAATTTTTGTTGTATATGAGAATGTTTTTGATACAAGGTAAGAGTAAGGAAGGGGGGATGCTTAAAATGTTAGCATTTACATAGATGAGTTAAGTGGGGAGAAGAGAGTACTGTGTAGTACAGGAGACATTTTTAACACAGTAAGGAGGTTAGAAATTTTAAGACAGAGGAAAACTATGGACTATTATAGCTGATTGTCACAGAATATCTGGGACATATCAAAGGGATCAATAGATGTTCGTGTAATTTAAGTGAGGAATACGAACACAAATCATAAGACTAGAAAAGTGGGTAAAGGACAGCTTGGAGAGACTGTATATACTATGCTTTGAAGCCTGAACTTCACTCTATAAGCAAGAAAGAATTATCACAGGTAGAGGAGACTAATGGAGAAGGAAATGGCAATCCACACCAGTATTCTTGTCTGGAGAATTCCATGGACAGAACAACCTGGTGGGCTACAGTCCATGGGGTCACAAAGAGTCAGATATGACTGAGTGACTAATACTTTCAGAGGAGAATAAAGGAGAAGTTTCAATTCAATATAGGCCACCACACATGATGTCTGATCTCACCATATAACTTTTTTAGGGGGGAAGGGAAAATACTAAAATGAGCCACTGAAGGGCTTAATTAAAGTACATAAAAAAGCACTCTCCTTTACAATCCAATAGTTGCCCAATGCTGACCCCAAAACGTTTCACAGCATTTCAGGGTGTTATAGCCAAATCAGTCCAAAATCTACTGAGCTATGTTTCTATTTAGCTTTCAGTTCCATGGGCTAATTACTTAAGGACATCTTTTTTTAAGATCCACTTAAGATCCACTTATTGATACTTAATCATTCAATAAATATATACTGAGCATGCATGTGCCTGGTATTACTTGGGGCTCAAACCACAAAAATAAAGACCAACACAATTCCCACCCTTTGAAGATTATGTACATACAGCCTAAGGAGACAAAAATTCCTCCTTGCATAGATCATATAATCTTATTATCATCTGAGCAGGTACATTTACTACGCAGAGTAAAGCTTAGGAAAAGTAATAAATGTAAACAAATTTTCAGAATATTAATTCTGTATCAAAACGTTAGCCTTAATTTTTTAAATATATTATTCCCTCCACTGTGGATTACAATCTATTATTCCACTGCATTTATCAATAACTCTTTCTTAAATATAAAACATTTACTTATTTCACCTCTCTCCATTCTCACAGATGCAATCTACCAAGGTACTTACTTCCCTGCCTTGTTCTGTATCTTGTTTGGCTCATTTCACCCCATTATCTTTGCTGCATTCAGTGTGGATGGTGATTACTCTTATAACACTCCTGTCTTAAAGTTCTCTACACCTCTTATCTACAAAGGCATTTATTTCTACTCTACCTACAAGATTCAGAGATACAAATTCTTCTTTAACAAAAGCGTTCTAAATGATGACAAGATCTCAGTTGGGAACCTCCCACACTCCTGTGCACACACACTTATCCCACTGTCTTAAATTTCTTAAATCTCACTACCATACTACTCTGGTTAATGGTCAATATTAATCTCTTAAAGTTTTTCAGATTTCTTTGCTATTTTCTTCCCATGCTTTATGACTCACTATTTCAATGCCACTGGTTAACATCTTAGACTATCTGGTTAATTCTTAATTCTTTTACCAACATGCTTGTTAAATACCAACTCTGGGTAAATTCCATCATTCAATTATTCATTCTTTCTCTCAGGTTACCACATATTACTGGAGAAAATAATAAAACAAGGCCATTGAGTTCCATTATAAATTCATGAAAATTAGTCTTCTACATTATTGCATGAAAATCTGTACTTATTTTTAACTCATATTACATTTCTCACAACATTTACTCCAACCTTTTCTATGATTCTCTGGCTCCTAACTTCATTCCCCAACCTTTAATTCACTCAGAAAATACCATTATGTTCAAATTTACTCTGAAGATCAAAGCCATCAAATAAAAGCTTCCTTTTCTTTCTCTGACTGAGCAATTCTCCCCATTTTTCCCCCATCCTTTTTTTGTTCTTAATTCTAGCATTGGGTGGTTAAGGTCCCCCACTATGGAGGCCTTGGTTCATCACTATCTCCGTTTTTTCTTTTATCTTCCAACTTTCCCTTTTCCTTTGTTTTCTTACCCTGAAAATGTGAGTGGGTCATCCTGCATAGACATATATCTCAAGCATCAATACTACTATCAATGAAATTCCTTTGGTGCTTCAAGAAGTTGCAGAAACCAGGTATTTCTTCAAGAGGCAGCTTTTCCAAAATCCCCTTCTTTCTCATCAAAATCCTACCCATTTTTCAAAGTCCAATTCAAAGCTCTACTTGATAAACTCCAAAATCAGTACTTTCTTTTCACCTTCTTTACAGTATTACCACACTTTTCTTTATATGGTTTAAAAATATCATTTGTGAAAAAATTTTGTGAGCATTAAGTGAGATAAATAATAGTAAAGAAAGTTATTACAGAGACTACCACATAGCAAAAACCCAATACTTTTATTAGTAGTAATAAGTAGTAATAGTTCTTATCATTATTACTGTTACTACTATTGGGTTGGTCAATTAGTTCATTCAAACTTTTCCACAAGACATTACAGAAAAACCTGAACTTTTTCTCTAACCCAATGTACTACTTGACTAGGTTCTCAACATGACTTTACCGAACTGTAAGGTACTTGAGGGCACAACTCATGTTATTTATTTTTTTATCCATTCGTTCATTTAATGGCTTCTTTTTTAAACTGAAGTATAGTTTTTGAACTAAAAAAACAAAAGAATGTAGAGAAAAGAACACAGTATTATTTAGATGAAAATACTCCTCACATTGATACACAGATTCAATGCAGTCCTTATCAAAATCCCAGTTGGCTTTTCTGCAGAAATGGACAAGCTGATCTTAAAATCACAAAGAAGTACAAAGGACTTGGAATAACTAAAACAATCATGAAAAAGAACCGAGTTGGAAGATTTACATTTCCTGATTTCAAAAGTTACTACACAGCTACAATAATCAAGACATGTGGTACTCACATATACATAACACAACAAATTAAGAGTCCAGGGGAAAAAAAGCCTTACATTTACGGTTAATTGATTTTTTACAATGTTACTAGTACAACTGAATATCTGCATGCAGAAGAATGAAGCTGGACTATTACCTAACATCATGTTCAAAGATTAACTCAAAGTGGATCATACACTTAGGAAGAGCAAGACCTAGAGGGGCAGGATGGGCAAAGGTGTGAGGGATGAGGGAGGGGATACATGTATTCTTATGGCTGATTCACATTGTTGTACGGTAGAAACCAACACAACATTCTAAAGCAATTATCCTCCATTTAAAGATTTTTTTTTTTTAAGAGTTAAAACTAAAAAACTCTTACAAGAAAACATTAATAGAAGTAAATCATCATGACCCCGGACTAGGCAATAGTTTCTTAGATGACACACCAAAACACAGTAATCAAAGAAAAAATACATGAACTCAACTTCATCTAAATTCAAGCTTTTGTGCTTCAAAAGACACTATCAAAAGAGTGGGGGAAAAAAAAAAGACATCTCACAGAACGGGAGAAAATATTTGCAAATCAAATCTAACAAGGATTTCTCACCCAGAGTATACAAAGAACTCTTACAACTCAGCAATAAAAAGACAACCCAGTTTTTTTAATGGGCAAAGGATCTGAATAGATATTTTCCCCTAGAAAATATAAATATGGCTAATAAGCACATGAAAAAGATGCTTAACATCATTAGTTACTAATGAATGACAAATCAGAACCATAAAGAGATGCCAATTCACACTTACTAGGATGGCAATAAAAATAATAATAAATGGAAACTAACAAGTTGGCAATGATGTATAGAAACTAGAACCCTCACACATTGCTTGTGGGAATGTAAAATGGTGCAGCCACTTCGGAAAGCAGTTTGGTAGTTCCTCAAAAAGTTGAAACAGAGTAACCAAAGGACACAGCAATTCCACCCCAAGGTACATAACCACAAGAACTGAAAAAATGTCTACCATAAAAACTTGTACATGAATGTTCATAGCAGCTTTACTCATGAAAGCCCAAAAGTGATAACAAGCTAAATGTCCATCAGTTGATTAATGGATAAACAAAATGTGATGTATCCACATGATAGAATACTAGCCAAAAAAGGAATGAACGGTACATGCTACGACTTGGTTGAATTCATTCACACAAAATGTTCAAAATTAGGTTAAGTGGTTGATAGGGATTGGAGAGAATGACTGCCAAGGGGTAAAAGGTTTCTTTTGGGGGTGATAAAAATGTTTTGGAATTATATGATGGTGATGACCGTACAATTTTATGCATATACTATAAATTACTCAACTGTATACTTTAAAAAAGTTAATCACAGTTCATGAATTATTTCTCAATTAAAAATGGGAAGACAATTAAGGCCCTACTTAATTAAAACATATTAGGAAAAAACAATGGAATAAAAAATTTTTATCATTAGAATTCATTATATTTATTCTTATTGAACTTAATCTCACAAGATACAACGACATCTTTCAAACTGTCCACAACTGATAATTAATGAACTGTTCTGCATTCCACAGGAAGCACCTAGCTTCCAGTATTATTTTCACTACAGTATCTGTTTCGATAAATGTCTTTGCATTATCTTGGGTTCTGCACAGGCTAAAGATCAGAAAGGCTGTAAGCATAATAATAATGATAAAGCAATTAAGAGCACAGGTTTTAATAGAGAAAAAAAAAGAAGACATACACATGGGGAAAATGTAAGCAGTTACAGAAGACTCATTAAAAAAACACATTCTAAATTCAGAATGTCTGGCTTCAAACTTTGGCTACCCCATTTACTAGTTGTCTAACGCTGGTCATGCTAATATTAAAATCCTTTTTGCCTGAGTCTCTTCTTTGATAAAATGGAAATGAGTATTAAACATAACTCATAGGGCAGGTTGAGGATTAAATGATCTACTATATGCTTGGAATAGTTCCTGGCATAGCAAGCACTCAATAAATGTTAGGAGTTTTACTGTCTGTCTGCAGGGGATCTGAGCATACACATAAACTCGGTGGTAGCTTGGAGGGTTATTCCAGATACTTTATTCCCTTCCTTTCTGCTGCTGCTGCCAAGTCGCTTCAGTCATGCCCGACTCTGTGCGACCCCATAGATGGCAGCCCACCAGGCTCCTCCGTCCATGGGATTTTCCAGGCAAGAGTACTGGAGTGGGGTGCCACTGCCTTCTCCACTCTTCCACTTCTGGAATCCAATAAATCAGGTTCAGAAACAGAAATCTACTTCTAGAAAAGCATCCAGCATTATATCTTACATACAGAAGGCATTCAAATAATTTGTCGGATGAGTAAAAATAAAGGAATTGGGACAAAAATAAGAAATTCTGGGAAATGACTTTTAGGGGAAATATCTTTTCTTTGTGTGATGGTAAAAAGAAAAGATTGGAACCAAAACCTGAAAAGACAAAACTGAAATCCTTTTAGAGTATGATAGCTCATTTCACTGCAGTTATCGTCAAGGGAATCAATAGAGTGTTAATTATTATTTATATGCCAGTAGGACAAAATCTACAACTTAAAAGCTTGCTTTTAAATAAATTAGTACACAGAAAAGAGAAAGTCACGAGGATTTCTGATGGTGATATAACTGATTTCATTCTGTTTTGCTATGAGGAAGAAATGTGGGGATAGGTAAAGATTTACTTTCTATGGAAACATCAAAATGGTTTCTTTGGAAATGCTATGTAATGAAATAACTAGAGCACAACTTCTATCTGCCAGTGTACAAACTAATCTGAAGCCAGACTGTGAACACTGGAAAATTTTTACTTTTTAGCCTCTTATTTCAGAAAATGGAAGCAGAGTCACTAGTCTAGGAGTTATGTAACCCCGTTCTGGTCGGTGAGATGTAAAGACTTGTAGGGGATTTGAGGGGAAGGTTTTCCTCCATGAAATAACTCAGTACACCAGAGTATCTGTGATCCCTGCTTCTGGACTTGAGGTATTGTGTTAAGAGTACAATTTTCAGATCTGCTGCAGATGGAAACCAAAAGGATGGTAGCAATCTATGCCAGTGTGTAACAACCTTGAGCTGTAGAACCAATCTGTGAATAATGTACCTCCATGTTTCTCATTATGGGAGGAGAAATTAAAAACAAGTTTGGACAGCCTGTTGTTTAGTTTTTGCAGACCTCCTAGATTTATTCTCTAATTTTTCCCATCTTTTCCTTTAATATTTTCTATCTTTGTTTTATTCTGCTTTCTGGAAGATGTCCTTAACTATATAGCGTGTGTTTATTTGTCTGTTTGTATGCACGTGCAGATACACACACATATATAAATTCCCTACTATACTATTTTAACTCTTACTATTTTAATTTCCAAGAGCTCTTTCTTATTCTTTAATACTTTTGCTTCTTTAATACAACCATGAAGCAAGAAGAGATTATGGATCTTCTCTTATCTTTGATGTTATAGTGATTTTCAAATTTTTTTCTGTTCTCTGCACTGAGTCCCTTTTGACCATTTCTGCCATTATCTTTCCTGTTAAAAGCTTTCTTCAAATATCTGGTTATTCTTAAATGTTCATTTGTATTTAAGCGTTATGAACCCTGAAGATGTCAATACTACGCAAAGCAATCTACAGATTCAATGCAACCCCTACCCAAATCCCAATGTATTTGCAGAAACAGAAAAACACCATCCTGAAATTCATGAGAAAATCCAAGGGATCACAAATAGTCAAAACAACCTTGAAAAAGAACAAAGCTGGAGATCTGCATTTCCACAATGAGATATCCCTTCACACTCATTAGGACAACTATTCTTACACACACACATACAGAAAATAACTCTTAGCAAAGATATAAAGGATTGTTAATAGGAATGCAAAACATAGCTGCTTATGGAAAACAGAATGGCAACTCCTTTAAAAATTTAATATAGAATTATCTTACGATTCAGTAATTCCACTTCTGGGTATATACACCCCAAAAAAGTAAAGTCAGTATTATTCACAATAACCAAAAGGTACAAACAACCAACCACTGATGGTAGCCATCAACAGATAAATGGACAATCTACATTATATTATATACAGGTATATATACATACAATGAAATATTTTTCAGCCTGAAATAGGAAGAAACTTTTGACACATTCTTCAACATGGATGAAGCTTGAAGACATTATGCTAAGTGAAATCAGTCAGTTACAGGATAAATATGTTAGATTTCCACTTATAACGACATTCCTAGAGTAGCAAAATTCATCGAGACAGAAAGGAGAATGGTGGGTCTCAGTGGGTAATCAGTAGATTACTCATTTAAGGGCCTTCAAATATCAGGACCCGCAAGTCTTTTCCCTTGCTTGGCCTGGTCAACTTTCCTCAGGGAAGAAAACTCTCAATTCCGGCCAGGCTCTTCTTCATAGTAAATCAAATGGTGGTTAAGTTCAATGTTTTAACTTATTTATGTATTTAGTTTCTATAAACCACTCCCCTGATTAAAATATAAGCTATCTGAAGGCAGAGATTGGGAGAAGGGGATTCTTTTTTTAACATACATATCCCCAGAGCCTAGACAAGTACAAATGTTAGCAGGCCCTCAATACTTGCCTGTTGAATAAATGAATAAAAGATTTACAGAGCACTTACTTCATAATCATAAACTCAAAATTTAGTCTTTAAATTACCATGCGTGATATATTTCCGTTTTACCAATTAGGTGAGGTATAGGGAGGTTAGGTAACCTGTCTGCAGAAATTAAGGCAGAGCTACAATTCAAACACAGGGTCTGTGTAACTCCATGGTTCATCTCAACCACTATGTTATACTGCTTTCTATAGAGAAACTGCGTACTGTTAGTACACTTCTATGTGCTAATGATACAACCTATGAGGTATAGTCTGCTGTAAACTGTTCTGTTGCTGTCATTCAGCTGCTAGGTTGTGTCTGACTTTTTGTGACCCCATGGACTGTTGCTTACCACTCTTCTGTCCATGAGATTTTGCAGGCAAGATACTGGAGTGAGTGGCCATTTCCTTCTCCAGGGGATATTCCCAACCCAGGGATGGAACCCACGTCTCCTGCACTACAGGCAGATTCTTAACCACTGAGCCACCTGGGTAGCCCTATACTGTCCTAGTTAGATATAATCCAAATACTAAAAAGCCTGAAGAGTATGCGTGTGGAGGGGCGAATGAATCCCTGCTACAGTGAAACCATGTTATTGATGCAAATGTATTATATCTGAGGGTGGGGAAAGTTTCCTGACACAAAAATGGTTGGCAGAAAAACTGCTGGTTAAGTTGTTTAATTCTGACTAACAAGCAACCACCATTTTCACCAGGACTATTTGCCTCCTTATGACTCCTTTGCTTGTTCTCCTCACACACAAAAGTAAAACAGAGAGCATGTGATATTAGAAAATATACTGACTAGT
Source organism: Capra hircus (assembly GCF_001704415.2). NCBI lineage: Eukaryota > Metazoa > Chordata > Mammalia > Artiodactyla > Bovidae > Capra > Capra hircus. The sequence continues at coordinate 16,294,097 of NC_030811.1, read as the reverse complement.
ATTCAGAGGTATGAGTTCCAGCCCTAGCACTGATACTAACTGGCAGTGTGCTCTGTGATAAGCCATATAAAGAGAGAACAGTTTATTAGCAGTTATTGCCAAACTTTCAAGGTTATTTTAGAAATATACAAACTTATTTCTCTTGAAATACTGAAGATTTAACTTACCCTTTAAAAGTAATTAGATTACTAGAATTTTGGTTTAGGAGTCTGTCGATCCATGCCTAAAAATCTCTGGCATTTGAAGGCACATGGTAACCTGATCATCTGTGATTTAGGGTTATCTCCCAGTATGACTGGTGCTTATAGTTGGAGCTAGCTTTTATGGAGACCGGCAATATAGTGCAGTGGTAAGCAGTGGGCTGTGGAGCCTGACTGCCTAGACTCTGTAACAGTTTCCTTGCTGTGGAACTTGAGTGACTTACATAAGGAAACTAATGCCAAGAAAGCATGCCTGTGATTATTACAGTAACTGCTACCTAATAGGATTAAAAACAATAACTAATCTATAAACTTACAATGATGTTCAAGACTGGATACAAAAGCTTCAAGGCTCTATTAAATTGTAACATTAAGCAATCTTGAGATACTCAAATTTTGTAAATTTTACCCATGAGGAAGCAAAAACCTACTTGGGGGGATCTGTTCTGGAAACAAGATATTCTGCAAAATTCTCCCCATTTTCTAATATAGCAACTAGTTTGCTGGCCTCCAGAAAAGAATGTTTTCTCTTTTTTCAATAATTTTTTCTCTTTTTAAACCAGAGTAATATTTTGAAGTTTATATACAACTTCTTTAGTTTTGCTATTTTCCAAATTACCAAATACTACATATTTATTGTAACAAGTGAAACAACCTTAAAGAGTACAATAAAGACAAAGCTAATTCTCTCTTTGCATAACTATTTTTAATCCCACTCTCTAAAATAACTCATATTACCAATACAAATGTGTCTTACAAGTTCATTTTCTTTTCCTCAAAATTACTACAAATATGACACTCAAAAGCTTACCTCCAGATATATTGATGGTGGATTATGCTCCCCACCAAATTTGTCCAATAGGGCCTCTATATGCTCCTGTGTCAACTTAATCATTTGTTTGATATTCCACACCTAAAAAATATTTTAAAAGAATTTAAATACAAATCATTTAGAATATGAATTAGAAATATCTTAATATTCCTGCTGCAGTATTACTGTAACTGTCAGTGTTCCTTGAAATTTAGAGCTTAGAGATCTCGAGATGATTTATTTTAAACTTTTTCTTACATTAGTAATTACAATATTTTCTCAATTATAAAACATTTAAGTAAGACATGAGTATTCAGGAACGAGCAATAAAAATCTCTTTTTCATATTCCCCATATTTCTGGGTGTCCTGCCCAAAAGGTAAGCCCTGTTTATGGTTTGGTATACATTCTTCCATAACTTCTTTTTACTCAAATAAAAAACAAAAATACATACATACATAAAATAGACAAATACATATAAATATTACATGTTAAAATATTCTCAACATTTGCTCTCTTCACCAAACAACATGCCTCAGAATTCTTTCCATGTCAATATGTATGTATTTTGCTTTTATTTTTTTTAGTGTTTTTAAGTATTTGTTCTTTTAATATAGTTTCAGTTTTAATTTATCAATTAATTTCTTTCTTTTACTTCGTTGCTATGCACAGACTTTCTCTAGCTGGGGTGAGCGGAGGGCCACTGTTCACTGCGGCGTGCGGGCTTCTCCTTGCGGTGGCTTTTCATCACGGAACACCGACTCCAGGCACACAGGCTCAGGAGCTGTGCTGCAAGGGCTTAGCTGCTCCATGGCATGCGGAATCTTCCTGGACCAGGGATCAAACCCACGTCCCCTTCACTGGCAGGTGGATTCTAATCCACTGTACCACCAAGGCAGTCCTATTTTACACCTTTTGAATGGCTGTATTACAACATCATAAGTTCAGACAAGACAATATTCATTTCACAATGTTAGGACACTGCTTATTTTAATGGCTTCAAACTTCAAAGGTAACTTAAGGTTAGGTGGATACAAATGATTTTAGGAGAATCATTTCCAGTGTCTATTTGTATTTTTCCTAACTAATCTGCTTAAAAACCAGTTCTTCTTTCTTCCTCTCCTTTAAAAATCACTACTTTGTAATTCTCCACTTTGTAAAATAAAGGCAAAATTCTTATCCATCTCAAGTGCATCTACTAACGTGTACTCTTCTGAGCTATATAAACTTCAAACTACCTAACAAACAAGAAAAGAAGGGAAATTCCTTGACAAAAAAGGGGGGGAGGATATTAAGAGCAAGACCTTATTTTATCAGTGAAACAAATTCTTGGGAAGGTTTCAAGCCTTAACATTTACCTAGCCACCCAACTGAGAATTCAGAAGTCTAGTGCTCATAGTATAGGCACATATTACATGTTTAAGATAAATAAGCAATCAGATTATTTTTTTTTCTTAGTGAAAAATGAGTCCAATTTATCTGAGTGGTGTGAGAACATGCTTTTTGCAAATTACACTATAGTATATACTGTCTACAGATACTCTCTATAAACTGAATGATTTAAATCTGTAATTTTATGGTGTGACTGAAAATGTATTTAACATAAATATACTCTAGAAATCATGGCCACTTAAATTACTTAAATTTATAATGAAAAAATGTGAGATAAATTTTTAAATGTACAAGGGCACTTGGTTTATTTAATAATTCCTTCCTGGAGGACATGAGATTTCACCTCTCCCAGCTTTAAACAATGTTTCAAAATGGCTCTGAAATGTCTTTCTGGGCAAAGGTAGAAGTTCCTTTTAGATAGTGAGGCACAGGATTTCTGGATTGAAGGATATGCACATTAAAAAATGTGCAAATGGTATGGCAAATGGTCTTCCAAAAGGACAAAAGTAGATACCTCCTTTTTAGGGTATCAGTCCACACTTTCCCCATAATCCTACCAACAGTGTATATTATCAGACTTTAAAATTTTTCCTGATCTTAATGGGGGAAACGTGATCTTCTTGTTTCAATTTGTATTTCCCAGGAAGTTGAGCATTCTTCACGCTGATTGACCATTTAAATTTCTTTATGAAAAATTCTCTACCCATATTCTTTCTCCCTTCTATTTTTTCCTTTTCAGTTTATAGATGCCTTTTATTCTGGATATTAATCTTTATTCTGCTACAGACGCTGCAGTCTTTCCTTCTTTTTACTTTGTAGTCACAGACAGCCTTGCTACTCAAAGCATGGTTCATAGACTACCAGCAGCATAATATTCTGGAAGTTTGTAGGAGCAGCAGAATCTCAGGCCCCATTTCAAACTTACTGGACTGTAACAAAATGATCCTTATTAAAGTTTGAGAAGAAATGACAGAAGTTTCTAGTTTTTTTCTATAATCAGATATTACAATATTTTTCCTTTATGAATCCTTGGCTAATTTCTCATATCCCCAGGAAGCATTAGGATGTCTTTCCTCTAGCTACACTTACTTCCCAAGTAATCTTATCTAATCTTGTGACTTTATATATGTACTGATGAAGTCTAAATTTTTAAATCCAGCTCTATTCTCTCAACTCCATGGTATTTTTCTTCATGTGCCTACTGTACATTCCTACATACTTATTAAGATAACTTAATGTTCAAACTTTACATGTTCAAAAGTTAACTGGATATCTATCTACCAAGTCCTGTTTCAAAATCTGTTTTTCTTACAGTCTCTTCATCTTAGAAAATGACAAACTCCCTCTATGATGAGTTCACTGACCACCCAGCTCAGGACTGCTTTATCATCAGAATTTGATATTCTAAAATTGATTGTGTTTTTCATGTCTATTAGCTACTTTGAAATCAGAAATATGCTTCATTAATCTTTTATTCCCTCATCACTTATCTTGGTGTCTTAGTCATTACAAGTATTCAAAGTAGTGCTGGAGCTAAGATTTAAGCTTTCTTCAGAACAGGATAAGAGAGAAAAATTAATCCTACTTCAGTAATTCTTTACAGTCCAAGAAATTAAGTACTCTATTACCTATAGTCTCTCTTTTTTCTTCTCCCCCTTAAAGTTCCACAGATAAAACTCATGGAGTTAGGGTAAAGAACCATTCACCCAAAGAATGGGAGAAAGGGAAAAGAAAAAAAAAATTAGAGAGGGAAAGGAGCATGCGAGAAATGAGGAGACTGAGCTGCTTAAAACTGATTCCTTTTCTTCCTGGCAGTAGAAAATGCTAAGATTTACATAATGCAGGGCCAAACCACAACTGCCTGAAAGGCAGGTTTCTTAACTTCCAAACAAAAGTAATTTTATATCCAAAGAATGAAGAAAAATCACTATGATCACTCAGTTATAATTAGAAAAAATGAGTCTGAGCAAGCAAACTCTTTCAGATTTTCCTAAAGAATAAGAAAAAAGAAACCGTGATGATGATAATACTTTGATGATACATTAAAAAGTAGAATAAGATATTGCAAAGTTAACAGTAAATATAGAATTTTGGCTTAAAATGTCTTCTTGAAAAAACAAGAAAAACTGTTACAACAATCCTAAAAGGGAAATGAAAGAACTAAAAACAAAAAATTTCAAGAAAGGTACTAGAAGATTTCCTATCCTTTTTTTATGTCTTCAGCAGAACACAGCAATTAAAACCAAGTAATATTAGTAAAGGGCAAAGGCTAATAGAGTTCTACCAAGAGACTGCACTGGTCATAGCAAACACCCTCTTCCAACAGCACAAGAGAAGACTCTACACATGGACATCAACAGATGGTCAACACCGAAATCAGACTGATTATATTCTTTGGCTATATTCAGCCAAAATTGGAGAAGCTCTATTCAGTCAGCAAAAACAATACCAGGAGCTGACTGTGGCTCAGATCATGAACTCTTTATTGCCATATTCAGACTTAAATTGAAGAAAGTAGGGAAAACCACTAGACCACCCAGGTATGACCTAAATAAAATCCCTTACAATTATACAGTAGAAGTGAGAAATAGATTTGAGGGACCAGATCTGATAGACAGAGTGCCTGATGAACTATGGATGGAGGTTCATGACATTGTACAGGAGACAGGGAGCAAGACATCCCCAAGAAAAAGAAATGCAAAAAAGCAAAATGGCTGTCTGAAGAGGCCTTACAAATAGCTGTGAAAAGAAGAGAAGCAGAAAGCAAAGGAGAAAAGGAAAGATATACCCCTATGAATTCAGAGTTCCAAAGAATAGCAAGAAGAGATAAAAAAGCCTTCCTCCATGATCAGTGCAAAGAAATAGAGGAAAATAATAGAATGGGAAAGACCAGAGATCTCTTCAAGAAAATCAGAGATAGCAAGGGAACATTTCATGCAAAGATGGGCTCAATAAAGGACAGAAATGGTATGGACCTAACAGATGCAGAAGATATTAAGAAGAGGTGGCAAGAATACACAGAAGAACTGTACAAAAAAGATCTTCATGATCCAGATAATCACGATGGAGTGATCACTCCCTAGAGCCAGACATCCTGGAATGTGAAGTCAAGTGGGCCTTAGAAAGCATCACTATGAACTAAGCTAGTGGAGGTGATGGAATTCCAGTTGAGCTATTTCAAATCCTAAATGATGCTGTGAAAGTGCTGCACTCAATATGCCAGCAAATTTGGAAAACTCAGCAGTGGCCACAGGACTGGATTTTCATTCCAATCCCGAAGAAAGGCAATGTCAAAGAATGCTCAAACTACCGCACAATTGCATTCATCTCATATGCTAGCAAAGTAATGCTCAAAATTCTCCAAGCCAGGCTTCAGCAATACGTGAACCATGAACTTCCAGATGTTCAAGCTGCTTTTTAAAAAAGCAGAGGAACCAGAGATCAAATTGCCAACATCCACTGGATCATGGAAAAAGGAAGAGAGTTCCATAAAAACATCTACTTCTGCTTTATGGACTATGCCAAAGCCTTTGACTGTGTGGATCACAATAAACCGTGGAAAATTCTGAAAGAGATGGGAATACCAGACCACCTGACCTGCCTCTTGAGAAATCTGTATGCAGGTCAGGAAGCAACAGTTAGAACTGGACATGGAACAACAGACTGGTTCCAAATAGGAAAAGGAGTACATCAAGGCTGTATATTGTCACCCTGCTTATTTAACTTATATGCAAAGTACATCATGAGAAACACTAGGCTGGATGAAGCACAAGCTGGAATCAAGATTGCCAGGAGAAATATCAATAACCTTATATATGCAGATGACATCACCCTTATGGCAGAAAATGAAGAAAAACTAAAGAGCCTCTTGATGAAAGTGAAAGAGGAGAGTGAAAAAGTTGGCTTAAAGCTCAATATTCAGAAAACAAATATGACATCCAGACCCATCACTTCATGGCAAACAGAGAAACAGTGGAAACAGTGGCAGGGTTTATTTTTTGGGGCTCCAAAATCACTGCAGATGGTGACTGCAGCCATGAAATTAAAAGATGCTTACTCCTTGGAAGAAGTTATGACCAACCTAGACAGCATATTAAAAAGCAGAGACATTACTTTGCCAACAAAGGTCCTTCTAGTCAAGGATATGGTTTTTCCAGTGATCATGTATGGACGTGAGAGTTAGACTATAAAACAAAACTGAGCGCCGAAGAATTGATGCTTTTGAAGTGTGGTGTTGGAGAAGACTCTTGAGAGTCCCTTGGACTGCAAGGAGATCCAACCAGTCCATCCTAAAGGAGATCAGTCATGAATATTCACTGGAAGGACTGATGCTGATGCTGAAACTCCGATACTTTGGCCACCTGAGGCGAAAAGCTGACTCATTGGAAAAGACCTTGCTGCGGGGAAAGATTGAAGGCAGGCACAGAAGGGGATGACAGAAGACGAGATGGTTGGATGGTATCACCGAATCAATGGACATGAGTTTGAGTAAACTCCCAGAGCTGGTGATGGACAGGAGGCCTGGCATACTGCAGACCATGGGGTTGCAAAGAGTTGGAATCAACTGAGCGATTAAACTGAACTAAATATTAGTAAACAACCAATCATGTCTCACAACTTTACAAATGGCAAAATTCACTCTCCAAAAAACCTGAATTTAAAAAAAAAGTCTATGCTAAAATATAATGCATAATAACTGCTATAGAAAGAAATGAAGGGTGACAATGGCAGAAAAAACACTATAGGCACTGATGCCCCTCCTCCCAACAAGAAGGTATCAGGTTCAAATCAATGGTTTCTATCAAATTTTTAAGGAAATACACCATCAATTAACTGATGATAGTAAATATAAAAAAGAAAATGTTTCAAATTCATTTTATGAAGCTAGCAAAATCTAGGTGTCAAAACTTGACAAAAACAAAAAAATAAAGCCACAAAATAATCTAACTCAAATACAACTCAGTACTCTATATGTATTTTTTAATGCAGAACTAGAGATCTCTATGTAGGACTAGAGCTTTCTTCAAGAAAATTCAAGAAAATTAAGAGATACCAAGGGAACATTTCATGCAAAGATGAGCACAATAAAGGACAGAAATGGTATGGACCTAACAGAAGCAGATGATATTAAGAAGAGGTGGCAAGAATACACAGAAGAACTATACAAAGGAGATCTTCATGACCCGGATAACCACAATGGTGTGATCACTCACCTAGAGTCAGACATCCTGGAATGACAGGGACTCTGGGAGCTCCCTATCCTTGTTGGATAACCAACAAGGACTTACTGTATAGCACAGGGAACTCTGTTTAATGTTATGTGCCAGCCTGGATGGGAGGGGAGTTTGATGGAGAATGAATACATGTATATGTATGGCTGAGTCCCTTTGCTGTTCACCTGAAACTATCATAACATTGTTAATTGACTATACATCAGTACAAAATAAAAAGGTTATAAAGCTTTAAGTAAAGTAAGTAAAATAAAGACTTATGCCTGAATAAATCCTAGTTTCCATGAATAAATTTCAGAAATTCAGAATTGAAAAGAAAACCCTAAATGGTTCCTATAAAATAACTAGAATTAATATCAGACTTTTGATCAGCAACATGAAAAGAGAAAGTAGATTACTTGTTGCCTAAGAGTGGTGGATTAGTGGGAGTGGGGAATGACTGCTGTCTGGGGGAGTCTCTCTGGGGTGATGAACATGTTCTACAGTGACTGGGGTGACAATTGCACAACTCTGGGAACATATTAAAAACTGCTGAAATATGCCCCTTACATGGATGCATTCTGTGATATGTGAATTACATCTCAATAAAGCTGTTAAACAGAAAAAACAACGGAGTAATGTTTTCACTGTCCTATATAAAAATGATCTGAACCTAGAATTCTACCCTCAGGCAAACTACCAATCAAGCATGAGGGTAAATAAAACCTTTTTGGTCATGTAACGTCTCAAAATTTACCTCAATAGGATTCACAGGTCTGAAAACACTCCTATCTTTTAACTTAGCAATTTCACTTCTAGGAATTTTTACCAATCTCCCACAAAACTAGAAAAACATAGTAGGTCTATTTATAAAGATAAGTGATTCACTAGGTGAAAAAACATCAACTGATTTAAAATTTGGTACTACCTTTACATTTTAATACCACAAAACAGGCACAAAGCAAAAACTGAAGCTGCTTTCCCACCCCCTACCAAAAAGACATTGCATAAAAAGTTATGTTTTAAAGTAGAGAATTAAAGATAGCGAAAATGATAACAAAAAGCAGTCAGAACAACTAGATATAAGGTGTGGTTATGAAGAGTCCTGAAAGTCATGGTAAGTTGCTTTAATTTTATTCTAAGATATGAGAATTTGAATTTTCAAAAGCAGACGTATATGTGTCATAATCTGATATTTTATTACTGACAATTATCATCTCATTTTATAGATGAGAACACTGTGGCACAGAGGTGTTTGTTAAATTAGATATGAGAGAAATAAGAATCAAAGCTGACCTCAAAATTTTGAGTAGGTAACAGGATGGACAGTGACGCCATTTACTGAAGTGGGGAATCTCTAGGGGAAGAAATCAAGTATTATATCACCGAAAAGAGAGGTTAGTTAAATGATCAAGTAGGCAGCTGGCTATGCATTTCAGCACTCAGGAAGAACTATGAGGCAAGATATATATTTAGGTGTCACAGAATGCTAATAAGGAAATCTCCAACAGAGTATAGGCAAAGAAGACTCAACCCTACAGCCCACCAAAATTTAGAAGATTGATAAAGAATAGAGTCCACAAAAATGCTTGAGAAGAACAGACACTGAGGTAGGAGAAAAACTTGATTCAATGAAGATAATTTATTAGATAAGAACAGGAACAAGAAATAGTGAGATAGAAGACAGAAGAATGAAATATAAGTATCTGTATATAGTTTGTCATCATGTTTGTATGTATTTGCATATGTATCAGGGCTGGCAGATAATAGAGTATGTTTGTAGGCTGGAGGGAAAATCCAACCACAAGACAGAAACTGATGATGTGTAAAGAGATGCCAGCTGCAGGAAAGAAGCCCCAGAGAAACTAAGAAGAGATGGAACCTGAGTCACAAGAAGTGGAATTAGACTGGCAGGGAAGGTCTCTTAGTAACAAGAGAAAGGAAGACTGAGACCCTGAAGACCAATGTAGGTAGCTCTGCAGATGCAGTGATGCAAAGATGATGACAGCTGATCTGATTTCTCAATAAAGTTTGAGGTGAGGTCCACAGATGAGAGTGGGGGCTGTGAGAGGTTTGCAATGAGCGGAAACATAGTATTAAAAGGGAAAGTGAAGAAGGAGTAGCAGCACTGCCAGACATTGTTGAAACCTGGTTGAGGTTCATGGCATAAATTCAGAACAGCACATTCAACTGCCTGAGTGCAAGCCGAGAGGCGGTGACCAGTTGGTATTTTGTTCTGCCCATAAATGGGGAGAGGGACTAGAAGGGGCTAGACAGTCAAGGATATTATTAATTCTTACAGGCATTCCTTACTAAAATCTTCGTCCTGAAGTCTGTGAGTTGTGAAGAAAGTTTTACTTGAGAAGGCTGAAGAAGGGTTATAATCAAGGGCAAGACAGATATCTGGAACTTTTCTGAGCTTAAGAAAGAGGTTGAGGATTTAAAAGTCTGTTGAACACAGTTTCACAATTACTTTGGCCAGTAGACAGTCAGAAATAAAAATAGGAAAGTGGTACTCATGAAATCAACAAATAGAAAATGTCCTGACTTTAAGTTAAGCTTGGAAATTAAAATTATCTAAAACAGGATAAGTGAATCAAACCATTTCTTATGGCTGATTAAGAGTAAGTAAACCCTAACATTTCCAGGATCCTGACAAAGCACAAAAGAAAACAGTGCATAATGAATTATTCTAAACTGTCCATAAAATTGTCCACTAATTTAATTAGTTTTTAAACTGAAAGGTCAACAGCTACTAACCACTACTAGTCTTTAGGAAACAGATCAGATTTTTGCCACATACATATAACTGATTTAAATGAAATTATATTTGGAGCAGGAATAAAACTGAATGAAAATGCAGATTCATATCACGTGAAACAGATGCAGTAGAGATTCAGGACTTTCAACTGCAAATACTTTTGCGTATCTTAAAAACATACCATGTCTTCTGCTACTAATTCTGATACAACTCAGTCATAATTTTCTTCCACTGTAAATCTCCTATCCTAAAGCACTTTCTGTTTCCATGGGAAACACTTCTATGCCCCACATCCTAAAATCAAAGATTTATGGGAAAACACTGTCACAAATAAATAACTGGGGCATAATCACCTGTAAGGGCCATAAGTTCAGTAAAGTTGAGATCGGTTACACATCAATCACTGTTTTACTCCTAGCACTTAAGTGTTCCAGCAAGAAGCAGGTTTTTATAGGTGCTGGCTACCTGAAAATATAAAAAATTCTATATTCTGGGTAAGCTCAGAGCAGACTGATGAAATCACAATTGAAGATTATAACATGATTCCATACTGAAACAAGTTATGTATGCAGATAGACATAGAGATGCCAAGCATAAATTTGATACTGATGAAGCAAATAAGTTTAAAAAGGCTATATATGGAGTAAAATACTTGTAAGTGATATGACTGAAGATGATTTACTTTCCAAAATATATAAAGAGCTCATTCATACACCTCAATATCAGAAAAACAAACAACCCAATCAAAAAACGGGCAGAAGACCTAAACAGACACTTCTCCAAAGAAGACATACAGATGGAAAACAGGCACATAAAAAGATGCTCAACATTGCTAGTTAGTAGCGAAATGCAAATCAAAACTACAATGAGGTGTCACCTCACAGCAGTCAGAATGGCCATCATCAAAAAGTCTACAAATAATAAATGCTGGAGCGGGTGTGGAGAAAAGGTAATCCACCTACATTGTGATGGGAGTGTACACTGGTGCAGCCACTATGGAGAACAAAATCAGAGTTCCTTAAAAAACTAAAAATAGAGTTACCATATGATCCAGCAAACCCACACCTGGGTATATATCAGGAAAATATGAAAACTCTAATTCGAAAAGATACATGCACCCTAATGTTCATCGCAGAACTGCTTACAATAGCTAAGACATGGAAGCAACCTAAGTGTCAATCAACAGATGAATGGATAAGGAAGATGTGGTATAAATACACAGTGGAATATTACTTAGCTATAAAAAGGAGTGAAATAATACCATTTGCTACAACACAGATGAACCTAGGGATTATCATACTTAATGAAGTAAGTCAGACAAAAACTACTTACCACTACTATTCAAAAGAATCTTCAGTAAACATATGATACCATATGATATCCCTTATAGATGAAATCTAAAGAAATGATACAAATGAACTTATTCACAAAACAGAAACAGACTCACAGACATAGAAAGCAAATTTAGAGTTACCTGAGGTGAGGGATAAATTAGGAATTTAGATTAATAGATACACACTACTATATATAAAACAGATAAACAACAGGGACCTACTATATAGCACTGGGAACTCTATTCAATATCTTGTAATAAGCTATAACAGAAATGAAACCTGGAAAGGAATATCACTTTGCTATACATCTGAAACTTAACACAGCACTGTATTGGTAAATCAACTATACTTTACTCAATCAACAGACTACGTCAGTAAGTAAAATAAAAATGTTAAGTGAAAATAAGCACTAAAATAGGCAAGTTGCCACCTCATCATAGTTCTTACCTCATAGGAAAACATTAAGAATTTAGTGAGATATTTTATAAAACATTGAGCAGATTGCTTAAGAAATAATTGAAAATATAATTATTAGCTACTAATGTTATCATCAAATGTTTAAATATCAGAAGCTCCATCAAGGAGCCATTTTCCAGGGAAGGTGTGCAATCAAAATAGGCTACATTATACTCTGTTAAGGATCTCCCATCTCTGTAGTTACAATCAGGAAAAAAAAAAAGACTTTCCCATCTCTGTGCCTTGAAATAAAATAAGTTTAGTTTTCATTCATGCTGTATGTCTATTTCAGGTAGGAAGGGAAGCCCTGTTTATTGCAGTCATACAGGGATGCAGGTTAACAGAGCAGTAGTCACTGTTTTTAATAATGCTAATCACCAGGCTGGATAGAAAAAAAATACTCTGGAGGGCCTGACACTGGCAACTAGACATAGGGTATGTCACCTGCGGTGATACAGGTCATATTTATAACGAAAAGAATAGAACTAGTCACATGCCTTCTTTGTGACCAGGTAGGAAAACTGGATATGCATAAAGAGCACAAAGGACTACTAGGGAAGGCTAATTTATCTAGAAATTTATAGGCACAAGAAAACTATAGAAAAACAGTCTGAGACTTGGGCTTAGGAAGAATGATTACTAGATGTCATGGGAGAAATGAAGAAATGTATTACATCAAACTATCTACATTTTAGTGGTCTTTGAATACACTGCTCCTGCTAGAACATTCTTTTCTTCCATTAGCCACACCATCTCACAGCATAACCAAATGGGTAACTAGGTTTTTTCCTCTGAAGTCTTTAATGTGAACAAAAACCATAAGCCCCAAACACACTGATTAGCACATACTTAAGCTGATTCATACAGAAATAAACAACACAGTCATAAGAAATCTGAGATACAATTTTAAGTAACATTTATCCAGGAAACTGAACAACTTGAAATTTAATGTTGTTCTTTTCTCCCAATCATAAAAGAGAAAAAATTAGGTAGCAAAACAGCTATCTATAAAGAAGAAATAATAAACATAAATTAGGGTGTTCCTTGATCCATAATAATTATATTAACACCTGACTTCTGATGACACACACTGCCACCTGGCTACAGGAAGGGCACATTATACAAGATGGGCTAATCATGTACTTCATCCCACTAGATCAGGTAATTGAGTATTGTGGGCACATGATTCTAGTTAGGAACCATTAAATTGTTTCCTAGCAATTTTCCTGAAATGTAGCTTTCCTGACTATTATATGTGTGGCTATGTATCTGTTCTTCACTATACACGTATGACTATAGTTATTTAAGTAGAAGCAAATGAACCTAGGGCTACTTATAGCCATGCTTTCCAGCACATGGGAAAGTCTATCTCCAACAGAAGATAAGGAGCAAATATTTAGAAACAAGTAGAAAAAGGTGGGAAATATTTAGAACTCACTGGTGCTGGACAACCTGAGGTCCACCTTGACTGATTCCTATAGCTCAACTAATTACTCTAGTATATTTCCCATAAATTTCCCTCTTTTTGATTAAGCTGAATGAGTTAAGTTTCTGTTTTGACCAACACTGTTTTTGCCAAATAATGTATTTAAAAGAAGAGTTTGGTTTAGTCTCCATTGGCTGAAGATACCAGAAGACCAGATTCCCTGTAGATGACAGAAAAACTAGGAAGAAATGCATCTGGCTGCAAACACGCCCATCTAATTCAAGCTTCATAATGAATTCTGTGATTGGCTGGAAAGCTCAGATAAAAGGCTCAAAGTAATTAACACTGAAAAATAGACACGTGAAAGAAATATTCATAAGCTAGAGGTATCCACTATTCTGCTCATGTAAAATGTTATATAAATAGTTCTATTCAATGTGTCATGAACAGAAGTTACCTGTGCTAATGATTTTTTAAAATCTGATAAGCAATAATCCTTATAAATTCAAGTAGTCAAATCAAGTTACCAAGTATAAATTGAAAAAGATAAAAACTTTTAACACAAGGAGGTAACTTTCACTGAAACTTGATATAGTCAATAGATCTTATTTACATAGATTCAACAAAAAAACAAGAAGGAAAAGAAGAGAGAGGTGAAGGGTAAAGGGAAGAGAAATCATCACTGTATATGAACCTGCACCTCTGAGCATGGCAGGGCAGTGATGAATATCTGAGCAAAGATTGAAAGACAGGTAACCAGAGGCCTCTTTTTGTCATCAGGGTACAGGATAAAATATCAGTTACAGAGTATTTAGAAAACATTTCCTAACAGGGATTATAAACCTACCACAAAATAAAGCTATGATAGTGACAATGAACTTAAGACTATTCTGACATCTGTTGAAACCTTATTCTGCTTAAACTTTTAAGGTAATTTTCTTTGATCAAAGAAATGAAGTTAATAATTCTTTCCTTTATATACTTAAGGAATCTATTGTGATAATCAAGTAACAATAAACTCTTTTCTATGAGTTACAATATGAAGATGTATATGTTTGTTTTATATTAACTTTTAATAAAGTTTAAAATAAAAACAGGTCTCAAACATATCAAAACTACATTTTAAAAGGATATGTTAAAACCTTAAAGGGAAAAAAAGCAACTGAACTTTTTCAAATTAATATTATTAGTTCAGTCTATTTATGATAGTTCTCAACTTTTCTTAACTAATAGCAAAAGGCCCTACTTGAAAGTATACACATCTCCCAGGTTCTAGGTAATCTTAGCATCAAAAGTGCTTTCAGGTAGCTCCCTTTACTCCCAAATCTTTAGTGACATCACCTTTCTGACTCAGGTAACTACAAAAAAAGGGCTTCGGTCTATCTTCCAACTAGGATGCTGTATGTTTTTGCTCTCCTGAACAAAGTCACAGCAAAAAAAAAAAAAAAAAAAAAAAGGAGTGAGGAGAGGAGAGAATCACAGAGAACACTTCTTTGTCTCATTGTGAACTTATATGACTATCATTCCCTAAAATCAGATTAATTCTCTTAACATAATATTCAAAATGTCCAGCAAACAATTCACAATTACTCAGCATACAAAGAACTAGGAAAACCCTCATGTCACATGAAAAAGACAAGCAAAAATTACAAACCCCAAGATGACTCAGATGTTGGAGTTAGCTGACAAAAACTTTAAAGCAACTTTAATAAAAATGCTTCAACAAGCAATCAATAATACTCTAGAAGTCAATGGAAAACTAGTGTCTCGGGAAACAACAGAAGACAGTAAGAATTACAATAACAAAAATTTTAAAACCCGATGGATGCTCTCAACAGCAGAACGAAGATAGAGGAGTCAGGGAGCATGAAGGCAGATCAACTGAAATTATCCAGTCTTAACAGAAGAAAAAAAAAAAGAGATCAAAATTTTTTAAAAACTTGGGTAAGTTCTACAGGGCAATAACAATAAGGTCTAACATTTGTGTCACTGACTTCCAAAAGAAAAGGAGAAAGAAGCAATAAAAAATATGTGAAGAAATACTGGTTGAAATCCCCTCAAATTTGACAAAACACATAAAACTACAGATTCCGAAAGATGAGTCCCCAAATGGGTAAGTACACAGAAACGCATACTACACACATCAAGTGTTGAAAACTAAAAACAAAGCATTATCTTGAAAGCAGAGACAAATGACCCATAAACTACAAGGGAATAACATTTCAGATGACTACAGGTGTCTCAAACCAAACCATGAAGGCAGAAAGTAGTAGCACAACATTTTAAAGTATTAAAAGAACTGTCTATGGCAAAACCAATACAGTATTGTAAAGTAAAATAAAAAATGAATTAATTAAAAATAATAAAAAAAAGAACTGTCAACCTAGTATTTTATACTCAGTGAAAATAGCTCTCAGCAATGAAGCAAAATATATATTCAGATAAATAAAATGAAAAAATTCTGCCAACAAAAGAATTACTAAAAGAAATTCTTCAAACAGAAGAGAAATTATATCAAAAGGAAACCTTAAAGAGCAGGAATGAAGAGCAAAAAAAAAAAAAAAAAAAAAGGTAAATATCTGGGTAAACACAATACATTAATCCTCTCCTCTTACACTCTTTAAATATGTTTAATACTTGAAAGAAAAATTTATAGCATTTCCTAATGAGACTTTCCATAAAGGAAATGAAACATGCAAGACAAGGATAACAGAAAGGAGTTGGTGGTGGTGGGGGGGGGGGTGGTGCATGAAGAGATCTATATAGTAGTAATATTTCCATAATCCACTTAGGGGAGTAGATAATTTATTCTAAGCAGACAATGAAAACTTTAGTATATATACTGCAATTGCCAGAGTAACCACTAAAGAAACTATTGAGAGATATAACTAAAAATAAACACACTAGGTAAATTTAAAATGGAATACTAAAAGAATGTTCAAATAACCTAAGAGAAGGCAGGAAAGGAGAAACAGAGTAATGAAAAACAGAGGAAACTAACAGAAAATGAATTACTAAACTGGTTAACCTAAATCAAAACATACTGGGCTTCCCTGGTAGCTCAATGGTAGAGAATCGACCTGCCAATGCAGGAGACATGGGTTCGATCCTTGATCCATGAAGATCCCACATGCCACAGAGCAACTAAGCCTGTGCACCACAACTATTGAGCCTGTGCTCCAGAGCCAGAAGCTGCAACCACTGAGGCTATATGCCACACCTACTGAAGTCCATGCTCCCTAGAGCCTGTGCTCCATAGAAAGAGAAGCCACTGTAATGAAAAGCCAGTGCACCACGTCTAGAGAATAGCCCCCTGCTCACCCATCGCAACTAGAGCAAAGTCTGTGCAGCAACAAAGACCCAGCAGAGCCAAAAATAAGTACACAAATAAACTTTTAAAAATATATCATTATATTACATGTAAATAGTGTACAGATACAAATTAAAAGATAAAGACCATCAGAAGGGATGAAAAAATCTAAATACACAGTTTCTACAAGCAATTCACTTTAAATATGCATTAGAATCACTCAAAGGGCTTCTTAAAATACAGACTGCAGAGTATCAAGCTCAGAGTTTCTGATTCAGTCAGACTCTCTACAGGACAGTCTTCATTTTTAAGATTCCCATGTAATGCTGCTGCTGCTGTTACGGGCATCACACTTTGAGAACCAGTTATTTAAAAGGACGATTCAAAATTCTAAGAAAGTTATGTTAAAAGATATGAGATCAGTTTTCTATAGATGTTGATTCCTAGTTTTACTGATCATCTCTCTCAAATGTACACATAGTGTACATGGGTGATGGACATACTTTGGTTCCTTCTGCGTCTGAAAATATCTTGATGAGGTATGGGATTCTTAATCGCAGCTGTTGTTTACCTCTCAGTGTTGCCATTGTTGACCTTGTAATCTTTCCTTTTTGTTCTATCTGAGCTTTCTTTCTAAGCTTCTGATCATCTTTATCCCTAATATTCAGTAATTTCACTACGAAGTATAACTTCTGCTTAATTATTCTGCCTTTCAGTATACAGATAGGTCAGGATATAGTTTTCTATTATTCAGTTAACTATTACTTCCTTGTTTCTTTTTTCCTTCTAGAAATCTATTAATTCATGTTAGATTTCCTTAGTCTATCTTCTAAATCACTTACATTTTTACTAATGAATTCAATTTCTGTGTATTTTCTTTTTACTGATTAACAGTTTATGTACCAAACACTATTCTAGGCTTTAGACATGTAACAAAGCTCCTGGAGCTTTGTTGGAGCTTTTTCATGGAGTATACATTCTATTAAGGGAACAAATAAACAAGAAAACAAATGTATAATTTCCAGCAGTGAATCAATGCTTTGAAAAAAATTCAATCAAGGCAAAAGACAGAGAGTAGGGAGAGGCTTTTTGCTTTATTTCTAAAATTTTATTTATTTATTTATTTTGGCCACACCATGACCATGTGGCATGTGGAACCTTAATTCCTTGACCACGGATAGAATTAGTACCCCCTGCTGTGGAAGTGTAGAGTCTTAACCACCGGACAACCAGGGAGGTCCCGAGAAGGCTCTTTCAGACACTGTAGGCTTGTGGTTAGGAAAGGTCTTCTCAAAGAGGTAGTAACGTTTGAACAGATATGGGAATAAGGTGAGAAAGCTGGTGAAAATATTCTTCAGGTAGAGAAAAATAGCAATTAATGAAAAAAGTCCTAGGTTACAAGTATGCTTGGAGTATTCTACAAACAACAAGAAAGCCAGCGAGGCTGATGTGACGTAAGAAAAGGCATACAGTGCAAGACAATAGCTCTCAAAATTTATGAGTATGCTCTCATGATCCCTTTACACTCTTAAATTATTGAGGATCCCCCAAACTGCTGTTTCTGTGAGTTATATCTAATGATATATGCCCTATTAAGAAATCAGACTGGGACATTATGTTTTAAATTACTTGAATAAAACTGTCATGTGTTAAACAACTTTTTTTTAAAACAAAAAACAAGTCCACTGTCCAAACAAAAAATTTAATGAGAAGAATGGCAGTTTTACATTTTTGCGATTCTCTTTAATGACTAGTTTAATAGAAGGTTAGCTGGATTGTCATACTGGTTTCTACATTAACTTGTAACAATAACACAGATCATGTAGCATATGGAAACCTGATTCTACAGTCAGGAGAATTGGAGAGAAAAAGGTAAATATCATTCTAGTATTATGAATAGTTTTGGCCTTACAGATCTCCTCAAAGGAGAACAGGGACCTCCAGCTTCCCTTGGACCACATTTTGAGAATCACAATCTAGAAGATGAAGCTATAGAAGCTGGTAGGGGCCAGATTATATAAAACTTGAAACAACAATTAAAGTCTGCGTTTTAAGTGTAGTTTTCTAAGCAAATGAGTAACATTATATAAATTACATTTTAAATAATTACTCCTACTGGTATGTAGATAATAAGAGTGCCTGATGAACTATGGAATGAGGTTTGTGACACTGTACAGGACACAGGGATCAAGACCATCCCCATGGAAAAGAAATGCAAAAAAGCAAAATGGTTGTCGGGGAGGCCTTACAAATAGCTGTGAAAAGAAGAGAGGCGAAAAGCAAAAGAGAAAAGGAAAGATATAAGTATCTGAATGCAGATTTCCAACGAATAGCAAGAAGAGATAAGAAAGCCTTCTTCAGCGATCAATGCAAAGAAATAGAGGAAAACAACAGAATGGGAAAGACTAGAGATCTCTTCAAGAAAATTAGAGATACCAAGGGAATATTTCATGCAAAGATGGGCTCGATAAAGGACAGAAATGGTATGGACCTAACAGAATAAGAAGATTTTAAGAAGAGGTGGCAAGAATACACGGAAGAACTGTACAAAAAAGATCTTCACGACCCAGATAATCATGATGATGTGATCACTAATCTAGAGCCAGACATCTTAGAATGTGAAGTCAAGTGGGCCTTAGAAAGCCTCACTACGAACAAAGCTAGCGGAGGTGATGGAATTCCAGTTGAGCAATTTCAAATCCTGAAAGATGATGCTGTGAAAGTGCTGCACTCAATATGCCAGCAAATTTGGAAAACTCGGCAGTGGCCACAGGACTGGAAAAGGTCAGTTTTCATTCCAATCCCAAAGAAAGGCAATGCAAAAGAATGCTCAAACTACTGCACAATTGCCCTCATCTCACATGCTAGTAAAGTAATGCTCAAAATTTTCCAAGCCACGCTTCAGCAGTACGTGAACCATGAACTCCCTGATGTTCAAGCTGGTTTTAGAAAAGGCAGAGGAACCAGAGATCAAATTGCCAACATCCACTGGATCATGGAAAAAGGAAGAGAGTTCCAGAAAAACATCCATTTCTGCTTTATGGACTATGCCAAAGCCTTTGACTGTGTGGATCACAATAAACTGTGGAAAATTCTGAAAGAGATGGAAATACCAGACCACCTGACCTGCCTCTTGAGAAATCTGTATGCAGGTCAGGAAGCAACAGTTAGAACTGGACATGGAACAACAGACTGGTTCCAAACAGGAAAAGGAGTACGTCAAGGCTGTATATTGTCACCCTGCTTATTTAACTTCTATGCAGAGTACATCATGAGAAACGCTGGACTGGAAGAAACACAAGCTGGAATCAAGATTGCCAGGAGAAATATCAATAACCTCAGATATGCAGATGTCACCACCCTTATGGCAGAAAGTGAAGAGGAACTAAAAAGCCTCTTGATGAAAGTGAAAGAGGAGTGTGAAAAAGTTGGCTTAAAGCTCAACATTCAGAAAACGAAGATCATGGCATCCGGTCCCATCACTTCATGGAAAATAGATGGGGAAACAGTGGAAACAGTGTCAGACTTCATCCTTTTGGGCTCCAAAATCACTGCAGATGGTGACTGCAGCCATGAAATTAAAAGACGCTTGCTCCTTGGAAGAAAAGTTATGACCAACCTAGACAGTATATTCAAAAGCAGAGACATTACTTTGCTGACTAAGGTCCATCTAGTCAAGGCCATGGTTTTTCCTGTGGTCATGTATGGATGTGAGAGTTGGACTGTGAAGGAGGCTGAGCACCGAAGAATTGATGCTTTTGAACTGTGGTGTTGGAGAAGACTCTTGAGAGTCCCTTGGACTGCAAGGAGATCCAACCAGTCCATTCTGAAGGAGATCAACCCTGGGATTTCTTTGGAAGGAATGATGCTAAAGCTGAAGCTCCAGTACTTTGGCCACCTCATCCGAAGAGTTGACTCATTGGAAAAGACTCTGATGCTGGGAGGGATTGGGGGCAGGAGAAGAAGGGGACGACAGAGGATGAGATGGCTGGATGGCATCAGGACTCAATGGACGTGAGTCTGAGTGAACTCCGGGAGATGGTGATGGACTGGGAGCCGTGGCGTGCTGCAATTCATGGGGTCACAAAGAGTCGGACACGACTGAGCTCCTCAACTGACCGACTGACTGACTGGTATGTACAGAACAAAATATAAGGGGGCAACATCAGTTGGAAGATTATTGCAATAACTGGGGGGATGACAGCAGTGAGGACAAAGATGGTGGCAAAGAAAACAGTGGGTAGTTACTTGGTTTAAGAGGCACACAAAACCCCTACATATGGATGAGTTCCGTTCCAAGAGTGTGTTCATAACTCCAACAAAATTAGCTGATGTAACCAAGTAACATAATCAGCTATATAGGACTGTACTATAATGGGTTTATAATTCTTTTCACAGAAATGATACATAAAAAACACAAAAAATAAACATTTTTAATCTCAGAGTACAGTACAACAGCTGGCATACAGAGGCTGGTAGCGAGTGAACAGGTAAGAATTACTGCCTGGAGGAGGAAGCAGGGGTTGGGAGATGGTAAAGATGTCAACAATAGGACTTTAACACACTGCACATTCACATGTTTATTTTAAAGTTCGCTACTAGAAGGTTACTATGTTGAAGACTTACTGTATTTCAAAGGTAGAGGCAATGGAGCTCACTGGAAAAGGTGGATTTCAGATGTGAAGAAAAAAGATCTTACTGGATCTTCCAGAACACATATTCAGTTCTGAGCAGTGGTTTCTCTTTTTCAGTTTCAGGTCCAAAAGTTATACATTTGGAAATTAGTACAAGAGAAAATTATCTTGGTTCCATGTTTGAAATACATTCTGGATCAGATTACTCTTACTACTTCCCCTGCTAGTCCAAGCTACCATCATCTCTCCCCTAGAATCTCCACTAATTTGTTCACTGAACTCACAGATGATTAAAATAAAAAGAAAACAGGCAACTGTGGATAAAGCATTACCGTATGGTTGTGGAATTGAAAACATGTAACTCCACTCAGAACACCATTAATCAAACAAAAAACTTAAACCCTATATCAAAATACAGGCATATGAATATATTTATATGCTTTAAATTAAAATATGTATCTCCTTCTTTCTTTAAATAACTTTCCATTTTAACCATTTTCAATTAACCTTTTTCAATCAACTGGCACTGACTGCATGACCAACTTAAATAGCAAACATAACTAGCAGGATAGCTTTTCATTTGCTTTAAATACAAATGAGATCACAACCTAATGGACTGCAAGTTCAATGACTACAGCTATGGAGATAATACACAGTAATAATCAATGAAAAATCAAGTAAACCTTAAACTGACAAAATCTTCAAATAAGAAATACTATGAATATATGTATGTGTATATATAGGATACATACACACACACATCCCAGAAAACTTCACACTGTACAAAGAACGGAATGTCTACAACCCTTTCTATTCAAAACGTAACCAAGTTCTAGGTCCAAACCTAGAAGTTTAGCCAACTTACAGTTTTTATCTTATTTAAGAAAAAAACATTATTTCTCTTTTTTTTATTTTTAAGCACAACTGAATTATCTGCTTCAAAACAGAATATAAAGGATAATTTTCCTACAGCTTTCTGCTATGAAAAGCAAAGTAGTCACTTGATCTTCCTATTTCCTGGTCACCCCTTGGCAAACATTCTGCACTGTCATCTTAAGGAATCTACCTTTAATACAGTTAGGATTTAAACCACTGAATTTGGAATCCACCACAGGTAGGATGTCCTATGTTCTCTTATTTTACGAGATCATATTTAGTCACACTCTGTAACATCTCATATTATTCTCTCAGGGCAATTCTGTTTTTCTTCCATGGTACCTTTAGTTACTTTTTCAATTAGCCATGTGCAATACTTTGGGCTTAACCTTTAATCTACAGTACTTATTTTTCAGGATTTCTAAAGTATGTTTTTAAGTATCTCCAGCTATTTAATGGAGAAGGCAATGGCACCCCACTCCAGTACTCTTGCCTGGAAAATCCCATGGACAGAGGAGCCTGGTGGGCTGCCGTCTATGGGGTCGCACAGAGTCGGACACAACTGAAGCGACTTAGCAGCAGCAGCAGCTATTTAATACTGTTCAAAGATTCAGTAAATGTGAGGCACCGTCCCTATCCTTATAGTATAATGGAGTTACTTAAAACTATTCCAAGCCCACGTTTTGTTTCAGTTCCCTTGTCAATGAAGATGAATAACCACAAAATACATTATTTTGGTTTTCAACCTTCCTGATAAACTGTTGTATGTACTCAAATGGTGATTTTTTAAAAATTATATACTTATTTATTCACAGACCTCTCTGCCTACTAACATAACTAGGCCCAGTATGTACATGCTCTGTATGTAAAATAACAACAGGCACAGAAATAGGCGTGTTTGTAAAAACACACAATAAAATAGTAAATATCATTTACTAATGAGGTTACATGTATTAACTCATATCACTACAACAGAGTAAGATAATATGTATTCCATCTTACAGATGAGTGGTAAGGCTCAGCAAGGTTAAGTAACTTGCTCAAACTCATAAGAAGAGGAATCTGAATCCAGATACATCTCCTTTAGCAATTAGAAATGACAGTATCTGAACAAAGGCTTCAAACAATGCACCATCTACAATAGACCTTAACAATGGAATTTAACAAACATACCCATTATGTGCAAATAATTACAGGCTTTAGAGATACAGAGATAACCAGACTCTACTTTTTAGAAAAAACATAAGAATTTAAAAGGAAACATAAGGTATCTTTTACTTCTCCAGAAGCTACCAACATAAGTCAGGCTCTCACTACAGAAGACTCTTAGTCTTCCCAGTTTCAGGATCCCTTTAGAGTCTTAAAAATTATTGAGGAGCCCACAGAGACTTTATTCTTGTAGGTTATAGTAATCAATATTCATCTATATTAAAATTATATCCAAGAAATTTTTATACTTAATTCACTTAAAAATTACAACACATTCATTAACACAAATTATCTAGTTTTTATGAAAAAACATACCTACACTTTCCAAAACAACAAAAAACAGTGGAGATGGAAAGTGGCATTCTTCTATAATACTAATTAATATCTACCTTAACAGAAGACATCTGAATTTTCATATCTTCTGCATTCAATCTGCTGCACTATGACACACCACATCACTGTATATTCACAAGAGAATGAGAGTGAAAATGCAAATAATGTCTTAGTATTATAAAAACAGTTTTGACTTAAGGACCCTCTAAGGGTCTCAAGAACCCACAGGCACTCTTTACTATTCCTTAATAATCACTTTTCAAAATTTGTAATTATTAATTCAAATATATGTGTGCAGAAATGGCAGAAAGTGAAGAGAAACTAAAGAGCCTCTAGACAAAGCTGAAAGAGGAGAGTGAAAAGGCTGGCTTAAAACTCAACATTCCAAAAATCAAGATCATGGTATCCAGTTCCATCATTTCATGGCAAACAGATGGGGAAACAATGAAAACAGTGAAAGATTTTATTTTCTTGGGCTCCAAAATCATTGCACATGGTGACTGGAGCCATGAAATTAAAAGACACTTGCTCCTTGGAAGAAAAGCTATGACAAATCTAGACAGTGTATTAAAAAGCAGAGACATCATTTTGCCAACAAAGGTCTATGTAGTCAAAGCTATGGTTTTTCCAGCAGTCATGTACAGATGTGACAGCTGGACCACAAAGAAGGCTGAGCACCAAAGAATTGATGTTTTCAAACTGTGGTGCTGGCAGAAGACTCTTGAGAATACCCTAGACAGCAAGGAGATCAAACCAGTCAATTCTAAAGGAAATCAGCTCTGAATATTCATCGGAAGGACTGATGCAAAAGCTTAATCTCCAATACTTTGGCCACCTGATGTGAAGAGCTAACTGCCTCTGATGCTGGCAAAGAGGGCAGAAGGAGAAGGGGATGGCAGAGGATGCGATGGTTGGATGGCATCACTGATTCCATGGACATGAGTTGGAGCAAACTCTGGGAGACAGTGAAGGACAGGGAAGCCTGGCGAGCTGCAGTCCGTGGGGTCGCAAAGAGTTGGATATGACTGCGCGACTAAACAACAATATGTGTGCACAGATTTTGTTCAAAATCTGTGTTATCTCTGGACTATAAGTTCTATAGTGACAGTGACTATATCTACTTCTATATATCTTCACAATGTGTACACACAGTGCCCAGCACACAGTCATCACATAAATATCTGCTGGATTAACATATTACAATATAAAGAAACTACTCTGGTTAAAAGAAGGCAAAGGGACAATGTGTGTCAGGAGGCAAATTTGGAAGGCTTCATATTTGACCTGGATCCCAAAGGATAGAATTTTATTACGTATATGGGATTAGAGTACTCCAGTCATAGTAAACAATCATCAGTGGCATCAAGGTAGAGTTCAGTTCAGTTCAGTCGCTCAGTTGTGTCCGACTCTTTGCAACCCCATGAATCGCAGCACGCCACGCCTCCCTGTCCATCACCAACTCCTGGAGTTCACTCAGACTCATGTCCATTGAGTCCTGATGCCATCTCATCCTCTGCCGTCCCCTTCTCCTCCTGCCCCCAATCCCTCCCAGCATCAGTCTTTTCCAATGAGTCAACTCTTCGGATGAGGTGGCCAAAGTACTAGAGTTTCAGCTTTAGCATCATTCCCTCCAAAGAAATCCCAGGGCTGATCTCCTTCAGAATGGACTGGTTGGATCTCCTTGCAGTCCAAGGGACTTCAAGTCTCAAGAGTCTTCTCCAACATCACAGTTCAAAAGCATCAATTCTTCAGCACTCAGCTTTCTTCACAGTCCAACTCTCACATCCATACATGACCACTGGAAAAACCATAACCTTGACTAGAAGGACCTCTGTTGGCAAAGTAATGTCTCTACTTTTCAATACGTTATCTACGTTGGTCATAACTTTTCTTCCAAGGAGTAAGCGTCTTTTAATTTCATGGCTGCAGTCACCATCTGCACTGATTTTAGAGCCTAAAATAATAAAGTCTGACACTGTTTCCACTGTTTCCCCATCTATTTCCCATGAAGTGATGGGACCAGATGCCATAATCTTAGTTTTCTGAATGTTGAGCTTTAAGCCAACTTTTTCACACTCCTCTTTCACTTTCATCAAGAGGCTTTTTAGTTCCTCTACACTTTCTGCCATAAGGATGGTGACATCTGCATATATGAGGTTACTGATATTTCTCCTGGCAATCTTGATGCCAGCTTGTGCTTCTTCCAGTCCAGCATTTCTCATGATGTACTCTGCACAGAAGTTAAATAAGCAGGGTGACAATATACAGCCTTGATGTACTCCTTTTCCTATTTGGAACCAGTCTGTTGTTCCATGTCCAGTTCTAACTGTTGCTTCCTGACCGGCATACAGATTTCTCAAGAGGCAGGTCAGGTGGTCTGGTATTTCCATCTCTTTCAGAATTTTCCACAGTTTATTGTGATCCACACAGTCAAAGGCTTTGGCATAGTCCATAAAGCAGAAATGGATGTTTTTCTGGAACTCTCTTCCTTTTTCCATGATCCAGCGGATGTTGGCAATTTGATCTCTGGATCAAAAACCAGTGGTTTTCTAAAAAAAACCAGTGGTTTTCTAAAAGGTTTTTAGCCTTTTCTAAAACCAGTGGTATGTTCAAATTAACTATTGCCATAGTTTGGTCTGGCTATAGCATTGGTGATAAAGGTAATAAAGGTAGGCTGAAAAATCTTCAATGGAGTTTGGCTTTTATTTTAAAAACATGATCAAATGGTTAACACCCCAGGTTTCAATTCTGTATCACCATTTACTAGATGAACTTTGATAAGTTTATTCCAAATCTTTTTCTGCTCATACTTCATAGGTTATTTTAATGGCTTTATGAGACAATCACTCCATGCATTACCTTGTTTACTATCATTACTCTAGTTTAAACTACTATCTTTTCTCCCTGAACTACTACTTACAAAGGCATCCTAACTGGCTCCCCCACTTCTTTTGCCCTACTTCCATTCCTCTCGTATCCTTTCTCCAGTGTCAGAGTGAAATATCTAAAACACAAATCTGATCACAATCATTCTTGCTTAAAGCTTTTACCGGCTCATCAATGACTCATAATAAAACCTGAAGTTCTTAGCAAAGCATACAAGATCCTAAAGGATTTTGCCCCTGTCTATCTCCTGCCTCATTAGGCACTATTCTCTCCATCCCTTACTCAATAAACTCAACCACAATGGTGTTCCAGCAGCAAACCTTTACCACTATTCCTTCTTCCAAGAAAACTCGGCTCAGAATTTTTCCAAGCCAGCACAACTTGTTTAGACAGAAGAGATTTTTAGATTTTACTTCCTCCAAGAGGCCTTTCCTCACTAACCTCCTCCCAATCTATACTGCATACTCATTAAACTCTCACAGCAGATAATCACAATTCAGAATTTGTGTGCATGTATATATTTTTTAAATAATTTTTTAACAGATAGCTGATTGCAGAGACTTATCTAAGCCATCACACAGTAACTTTTTTAAATGCAGTTTTTGTTACAAATGTCTTTTGATCTGATTAGACATATATTTTAGGTTGTTTACTCTGGCAACAATGTTTAAGTTAACTAATAAGTCAGACAGTTATTACAGGCCAACTCTCATTAAAAACATGCTACAACTATCAACAAGAAGTAATGAGAATCTGAACTACTGTTGATAAATTTAGTACCCTAAGAAAACCCTGCTTTGTAGCAAGGAAGAATTTACAGTTCTGAGAGAGTAAACAGCTATTCCAAAAGAGAAAAGTTGAAAACTTTTTGCCTAATAATTCAGCTATGAGTTTAGATGACCGGAAAAGTAGGGTGCTAAGAGAAACTGTAATCCCAGCTCTACAAAGTAAATCATCACAATTGTAATCCTGAAGTCTGATGGTTGGTTAGTTGAAAAGGTTAGTTAAATCAGGGAATCCTAAGCAATGATAAAACCATAATCATTTTAAGTTATTTCAAGAAACATTTTCTCTGTTATAAAAACTCTTCAAGACCATAAAAAAATCTTAGAAAATTAATCAGGTCTTTCCAACAACACGAATTCTGATACCAAAACTGGGTAGAACAGCACAAGAAAGTTATAGACTAATCTCATTTATAAGCACAGATGTAACAGCACTAAATAAAAAGTTGTATGGCAAATGTAATGAATTAAATTACATTAGCAGAAGAAGAAAACCATACAATCACCTCACCTTCACCTAAGTGAAGTCGCTTAGTCGTGTCTGACTCTTTGCGACCCCATGGAATGTAGCCTACCAGGTTCCTCTGTCCATGGGATTTCCCAGGCAAGAATACTAGAGTGGGTTGCCATTCCCTTCTCCAGATCTTCCCAACCCAGGGATTGAACCTGGGTCTCCCCCACTGTAGACAGACGCTTTACCATCGGAGACAGAGAAGTCAGAAAGAAGAAAACCAGAGCAGAAGAAAATAATACAATCACCTCAATAGATGTAGGTAAAAAAAATCTGACAAAATTCAATACCATTTACGATTAAACACACACACACATCTCTCAAACCAGAAACTGCATCACCAAGCATATGGAAGCATTACCATTAAAGACAGGAAAAATAAAAATGCAGTGATATAGATCACTACAACTATCAAATATTATATGCAAGACCCTAAGCAGTGTGAGAAAACAAACAGAGACTCACACATGAGAAAGGAAAAAATAAAACAATCATCATTTGAACATATGAGTGTTACTTAAAAATCCAAGACAATCCACTGATGAATTTGAGAACAAGACTTCTCTAGGAATCAGATTTTTAAAAATCAATGTACAAAAGAAAAAATCGGTTCCCTACGATAAGTTTTTTTTTCCTAATCCCATTTGCAATAGCACAAAAGACTCTTGGGAATAAAACTAATCCCCCACTCCTCAAAGTATAGGAACCTTATATTGAAAACTATAGACATTTATATAAGGAAATAATGGACTAAAATAAATGAGGATCAAGACCATGTTTATGAACTAGAAAATTCAATTTGTAAATATCTATGTCCTTATATTAATATATAAATTTAACACAATCACTATCAAAATCCCAGTAGGACTTTTTATAGAACTTGATAACTTGATTTGCATTCCTGAACAATATAGTTAATTCCATTTGTTTCTGAACTTTTTATGAATAGAATCATGTACAGAATCTTCTGGGATTTTCTAATGTTTGACTAAATATGTTTGGGAGATTCGTACAGGTCGATGCGGGAGACAGATTTTCTATCTGAACAGTATTTTTATTCCATAAATGAATATACAATGATTTATCTATCTAAGCCACTATTGATGGACACCTGAATTTTGTATCTGTATACTTGGGGTTAATAGGAATAATGCTGCTATGAACATTTTTCTATAAGTAAGGTTCCTAGTCCATATATTGACACATTTCTCTAGGACAATGGTTGTTTCTCAAAGTATGATTCCTCGGCCAAGTTCCCATCACATGGGAACTTGCCAATAACGCAAATTACCAGGCTCCATTCCACTTCAACTGAATCAGAAACTCTGGGGCTGGGCCCAGATATCTGTCCGCACTGTACCCCCAAAACTGATTCTGATACACACTCAAATCTTACAACCATTGGTCTAGGGTAACTGCTTAGCAGTAGTATCGTTAGGTTGTAGAAAACTATTATTTTGCAAAGTGATTCATCAATTCACACTCCTACCAGCAGTGGAAGAACTCCCATTGCTCCATATCCTTGCTAATGCTTGATGCTGTCAGATATTTATTTCTCGCGATGTAGTCTGTATAAAATGGTCTCTAGTGGTTTGAGTTTCTATTCAATTGTTAATGAGGATAATGATCTTTTAACTATGTTAATTAGTTATTTAAATTTCTTTTATCATCAAATGCCTTCTCAGACTTTTTTGTCCTTTTTCTACTTGGTGTTGTCTTAGTGAACAGTTCCTTAGGTATATTTTTCATAACAGTTGTCCATTCATTATATGGTGGATGTAACATCTATAATGGCCCCGATGATTGTCACCTCTTGATATTCATGCCCTTGTACAACCTCACCTCCTGGAGTATGGGCTGGGCTTACTGAGTTGTTATTGAATAGACTGGCATAAGTGATAGAATGTCACTTTTAAAATTAAGTTTTAAGAAGACAATCAACCTAAGTGTTCATCAACAGATGAATGGATAAAGAATATGTGGTATATCTATAGATACACAATGGAATACTACTCAGCCATAAAAAGAATGAAATTTTGCCATTTTCAACAACATGGAGGTACTTGGAGGGTTATCATGCTTAGTGAAGTAAGTTAGACAGGAAAACACAAATATACTTACATATGGAATCTAAGAAATAAAACAAGTGATAAATATAACCAAGCAGAAACAGAGTCACAGAAGGAAAAGGGAAGGAGGAAGGGGTAAAATAGAGGTAGGAGATTAAGGGGTACAAATGACTATGTATAAAATAAATAAGTTACAAGGATATATAGGAGAGCACAGGGAAAACAGCTTTAGAGAAAAAGACCCCAGCAGCTCAGATGGTAAAGAGTCTCCCTGCAATGCAGGAGACCTGGCTTTGATCCTTGGGTCGGGAAGATCCCCTGGAGGAGAGAATGGCAACCCACACCAGTATTCCTGCCTGGAGAATTCCATGGGAAGAGGAGCCTGGCGGGCTACAGTCCATGGGGTCACAAAGAGTTGGACACAACTGACTGACTTTGACTCACCACTCCCCTCCCAGCCCCCCAAAAAAGACTGGCTGTCACCTTAGGGAGTCTCTCTCACTCTCGTCTGGATCTCTCATCCCAGGAAAAGCCAGCTGCCATGCTGTGAGAGGGCCCTAGGAGGAGGCCCATGTGAGTGAATCTGAAACTGGATCTTCTAAGGCTGCCACATGCGCAAGAGGCAGCACAGAATGAGGTCCTTCTTCAGGCCCGCACTGAGATAATCGCAGCCGACACCTTGACACCTCAGAGCCTCACAAGAGACTCTGAGCTAGAACCACTAAGCTAAGCTGCTCTCAGATCCCTGATCCACAGAAACAGAGAGACAAACACTTGTTATCAACAACAGATAGCTACTGCATGTGTTACAAACATCTTTGATCCTGTACTTTAAGTCTCTTAAGGGAGTCTCAATAATTAAGTTTCTACTTTTAACACAGTCAAAAATTCATCAATTTTTATGGTGTTTTTCAGTCTCAAGAAATCCTTCCCTGCTTTGAGCTCATAATAGTATGCCCCTTCTTTTAAAAAGCTTTCTGAGTTTGTCTTTTGTATTTAATCCTCACTAGTAATTAATTTTTATTCATAGTAAGAAAGAGGTGGGGTAGAACTTCATTTATTTAATGCAGTAAGCAACTAATTTGCCATTAAGCATCTTTCCACCCACCTACCCCCATAAAAGCATATAAAGCTCATTTAGCAACCTCTACCTACATAGCATCAGCTGTTATTTTGTTATTCATCTTCCCTTTTCTTATTACAGGCACCTGGTGGCTCAGAGGTTAAAGCGTCAGCCTCCAATGCAGGAGACCCGGGTTTGATCCCTGGGTCGGGAAGATCCCCTGGAGAAGGAAATGGCAATCCACTCCAGTATTCTTGCCTGGAGAATCCCATGGACAGAGGAGCCTGGTAGGCTACAGTCCACAGGGTCGCAAAGAGTTGGACACAACTGAGTGACTTCACTCAGTCACAACACCCCACAGGCTAGACCTCAGACACCCAACTGCCTAGGTCTCAAAATCATGCCTGTGGAACCCTTAAAGTCACTCTCCCTGGCTCCCCAAGGTCAGGTTAACTGCTCTGGACATCACTCAGCAGCAGATCCCAACCCTCTCCTGCCTTTCTAACAAGGCTATAATACAACTGACATTCTTAAAGATCTATTTAAAGAAAAACCAGTCTACTTCTAGGCTTCCTACCATTTAAAAAAATTCACAAAGGAAAATATAAACAAAAAACATATACAATGTGGAAAAATTTTAAATATAAAAAAAGTCATATAATAAAAATTCGAGTGATAAGTCTGTTTGTATTCTTGGCACTCATCTGACATTTTAGGAAGTGGTTTGTTAAAACCTCCAGCTATCACCAGAAGTGAATCTGAACGTGACCTCTGGTGGGAGCCATGTGTCTGATTCACCAAGGTAATAACCAGGGCCCAGCAGTGCTTCACATACAGCAAGTGTTCAAATTTGTTGACTGAAAAAAAAATGTATTACAGAAGTCATCTCATCTTACTGTTCTTTACGAATATCTTGGCAATTGTTGCCTCTTTTTACTTCAAAAGAAACCGTTAATCAAGCTGTCAAATTCCAGAGAAAAACCGACAGAGGTGTATATTTCAATAAATTACTGATCAATTTGAGAAAAACTGACATTTTCACCATTCAGTCTTTCAATCCATCCTCAGGATATGGTACATAACTCCATGTATTTGGGTGTTGCTTTCTGTCTCTAAATAAAGTTTAATTACCTTTCTTTATAAAAGTCTTGTACATCTTAAATAGCTAAAATTCAGTTTAAGTATCCCTCTTCCAAAAAATCTTTCCATCCTCTATCCCTACAACCATTTTGAATTATATGCTCCTGCTCTATGATTCCTCTGGCACCTGGACCACATGTTAAACATAGTATACTGTGATTTGTCTGCTTCTACCACTAGACTATAAGACCCTTAAAGACAGAGACTGACATTCATTTTTCTATCATAGCACCCAGCAACCAGCACAAGGGAGCTCAGTATTTTTAAACTTTAAACAAAAGAATGAATAAATATAATCAACGAATGTAAAGCATAAACTATCTTATAAGGAAAGGAACCACCATTTATCAAGTACCTTCTGTGTACTGGACATAATAATATGTGATGTTCTTAGATGTATTATCTAATTCTAAAAGTAACTCATATTTTGGACACAAACTTTATAAAGGCCTAATACTAGTGTCACGTGATATACAGGGCATCAGGAATTCTGTAATGATAGTCCTTACTGACCTGGAGGTCACAGTCTCACAAGCCTTAATAGGAATAGCAGTTGTCTTGGTCTGTTTGGACTGCTTATTAAAGAACACCATGAACTGAGTGGCCTGTAAATAGATATGTCACAGATCTAAAGGCTAAGAAGTCCACAATCAAGGTGTCAACAGATTCAGGGTCTAGTGAAGATCCACTCTGTGGTTGCAGATGGTGCTTTCTAGCTATAATCTCACATGGAAAAAGGGACAAGCTAGCTCTCTGAGGTCACTTATAAAAGCACTAATAATCCCAATCATGACGGTTCCATTGACTGAATGGAAAAAATAAGAAGACAGGTGAAATCAGAGATGCTCTGAAGTTTCAAGAAGGTATGCTAAGTGGAAAATATTACCAGAAGGGAAGAAGATTGAAAGGGAAAGATCTAACACAGTTTTGGACCTGCTCACTCTGTGATGTCAGTGAGACATTAAGGTAAAATACTCAAGAGATAACTGGAAATGAGAACTGACACTAGTTCACACAGGAGCTTGATTATTAAGGATACATAGTGGCCTTCAAGGGCTTCCCTTGTAGCTCAGTTGGTGAAGAATCTGCCTGCAATGCAGGAGACCAGGGTTCGATCCCTGGGTCGGGAAGATCCCCTGAAGAAGTAAATGGCAACCCATTCCAGTATTCTTGCCTAGAGAATCCCATGGACAGAGGAGCCTGGCAAGCTACAGTCAATAGTGTCGCAAGAGTTGGACACGACTTAGCAACTAAACCACCACCACCAGTGGCCTTCAAAAGACCAGATTCAGCTGTGTAACAGAAATGGAAGACTGACTTTCAAGAAGTAAGGTTTGAGTGAGTTACTAAGAAAAGGCATTTAGTGATTAGAATAAAAAAGCTCAAGGGGTAATAGAGTCAGGGAAAGTATTTTTGTTTTTGGATGGGATGGGATGACCTGAATATGTTTGAAGGCAAACAACAAGTAAACAGTGTCAAAGAAAGGTCTAAATGCTTTGTGTGTGTGTGTGTTCATGTCAAACAATGAGAGCGCCAGGGTATGAAATAGAGACAGACTGTTCTGTGCTGTCTCAGAGAACTAAACTAAGACTGAAGTTTGAACCTAGAGAAGGTAAATTTGAGCTCTACAATTTTATCTATATTCATAGTAAAGATACTTGACAAAGGAACAAACTGACTTAATATTAAGGGTGTTCAACTGAACATCTGTCAGGAATGTTACAGAAAATAAAAAAAGTCTGCACTATGGTGAGAAGTAAGACTAGGTTCCACCTGACATTAAATTAATACTCATATTAATCACTAACTCCCATTCCCTCATCTTCCAGCCCCTGGTAACTTCTATTCTACTTTCTGTCTCTATTAGTTTGCCTATTCCAAGTATTTCATATAAATAAAATTACAGTATTTGTCTTCTATGTCTGGCTAAATTCACTTACCAAAACACTTTCAAGGTTTACTCATGTTATATCATGTATCACAACCTCATTCCTTTTTATGATGGAGTAGTATTTCATTGTATGTACTACATTTCATTTATCTGTTGACAGATATGCAGGTTGTTTCCACCTGTTGCTTACTGTAAATAACCCTGCAATCAATATTAGTAGACATTAGCAGATATCTAGTATACGGTCTTCCCTGGTGGCTCAGCAGCAAAGCATCCCCCTGCAGTGCAGGAGACATGGCTTTGATCCTGGATTGGGAAGAAGCCCTGGAGGGGGAAACAGCACCTCGCTGCAGTATTCTTGCCAGGAGAATACCATGGACAGAGGAGCCTGGAAGGCCACAGTCCACAAGATCACAGAGTCAGACATGACTGAGTGAGCACATGTGCATACTTAAATACACACACACAGTATAGATATATAGTCTATCTGTTCAAGTCTCTGTAGTGTTATTATTCTGTTTAGATTTTTGAGGAACTGCCATTAAGAATAAATCACCCAATACAAAACTCACAATGAAGGACTTCCCTGGCGGACCAATGGTTAAGAATCCACACTTCCACGGCAGAGGGCATGGGTTTGATCCCTTGTTGGGGAACTAAGACCCCACATGCCACAAATGCAGTTTTCAAAAAACAAAAAACCTCACAATGAGATATCAATTCATATCCACTAAGATAGCTAATTTTTGTTTTAATTGCAAATGTTGGTAAGGATGTGGAGAAATTGGCAGGCAAGAATTTATCACTGAACCACCAATGCTTCAGTTCATTTCAGTCGCTCAGTCGTGTCTGACTCTTTGTGACCCCATGAACCACAGCACGCCAGGCCTCCCTGTCTATCACCAACTCTTGGAGACCACCCAAACCTGTGTCCACTGAGTCGGTGATGCCATCCAGCCATCTCATCCTCTGTCATCCCCTTCTCTTCCTGCCCTTAATCTTTCCCAGCATCAGGGTCTTTTCCAATGAGTCATTTCTTCACATCACGTTGCCAAAGTATTAGAGTTTCAGCTTCAACATCAGTCCCTCCAATGAATATTCAGGACTGATTTCCTTTAGGATGAACTGATGGATCTCCTCGCAGTCCAAGGGACTCTCAAGAGTCTTCTCCAACACCACAGTTCAAAAGCATCGATTCTTCGGCACTCAGCTTTCTTTATAGTCCAACTCTCACATCCATACATGTCCACTGGAAAAACCACAGCCTTGACTAGAAGGACCTTTGTTGACAAAGTAATATCTCTGCTTTTTAATATGCTATCTAGGTTGGTCATAACTTTTCTTCCAAGGAGTAAGTGTCTTTTAATTTCATGGCTGCAATCACCATCTGCAGTAATTTTGGAGCCCAGAAAAATAAAGTCAGCCACTGTTCCCACTGTTTCCCCATCTATTTCCCATGAAGTGATGGCACCGGATGCCACGATCTTAGTTTTCTGAATGTTGAGCTTTAAGTCAACTTGTTCACTCTCCTCTTTCACTTTCATCAAGAGGCTCTTTAGTTCTTCTTCACTCTCTGCTATAAGGGGTTATTGATATTTCTCCCAGCAATCTTGATTCCAGCTTGTGCTACAGGATGTGAAAAAACTGGAATCCTCATGCACTGCTGGTGAGAACATAAATGGAACGCCAGTGGGAAAACAGTTTGGTGGTTAGTATGATATATGTCATCACTAAGATGGACTCTGAAAACATTAAGCTTAGTGAAATAAGACAGACACTACATTTCGTCTGCTGAAGAACAAATAATGTATGATTTCACTTATATGAGGTACCTAAAATAGGCAAACCCATAAAGACAAAGTAGAATAGAGGTTACCACGGTGGGGGAAGAAAGAAGGAATTATTTTTCAATGAGTTTTTGTTGGGCATGATGAAAAATTGGGGGTATAATGATAATGGTGATAAAATATTTTATCAATCCATGAATATGGTATTTTGCTTCAATTACTAGGTCTTCTAAAATTTATTTCAACAAGGATCCTAGAAGTCTTAGACTGTTTTTTAGACTTATTTCTGGGTACATATTTTTTGTTCTATTGTGAAATTACAGTTTTAGATTTTCCTTATTTGCTAGAATATAGTAATAAAGTGATCTTTCATTTTCCTAATCAGCAATTTTGTTAAACCCTTACTGTTTTTTAACAATGTAGATACCTTTAGATTTTTCTAAGAGTCTGTGAATAGTGATAGTTTTATTTCTTCCTTTCCAATTCAAGTTTTTAAAATTTCTTTTTCTTGCTTTAGTGAAGGTCACAACTTTTAGTATAATGCTGACAAAAAGTAATTATAATGGACATTGTATCTCTCCCAATCTCAGAGGGAAACTTTTCAATATTCCAACATTATGAAACTTGATTTTTTTATAGTAAATAACCTTAGCACACGAGTTTTATTTCAGGTTTTATGACGAATGAATGCTCAATTTTATCAAGCACTGTTTGCAACTATTCAGCAGATCATATGTTTCATCTTTAAACTGTTAAGTTGGTATTACAAATAAATTTATTTTTCTGGTATTAAATCTTACATTTCTAGGATAAATCCAACTTGATTATAATGCACTCATCTTATTTAGATAAATATATTAATATCTTATTAGAAATTTTACATCTTTGTTCCTAAAAGAAAGTAACCTGTTAATATTCTTTTAGAATGTATTCTTGCCTCATTTTGGAATCAAAGTTATGCTAACTTTAAAAGACGTTGTGAACATTTTCTCTCTCACTGTTCTCTGGAAGAACATATGCAAGATAGAAATTCTGTTCCTTGAATGAACTATTAGTTTTCTTCGTGGGAAAGCTCTGACTACTGGTTTTAAGCTGTAATACTCCTTTCAAGTTTTCTGAATATTCTAGAGTCACCTTCGGTGTTATTGTTTGAGGAATTTGTCCATTTCTGTAAAGTTTTCTAATTAACTGGCTTAAAACCACTTATAATTTTGTCTTTGATCTTTTAAAATGTCTTCAGGGTATGTAATGCCATCTTCTCTCCCACTCTCCCCTACTTTTTTTTTGCTCCTTGCTCTTGGTTATTTTATCACATTTTTTCTTGATCACTATCACTCAAGATTTATCCGTTTCTCTTTCTAAAAAATAAATTTTGCCTTTGCTATCCATTGTATGACTCTCTTATTATTTGCTTCCTTCTTTATTTTTCAGGTTTCATCAAAATTAAGATGCTCTTATAAATGGGTATCAAATTTAACAATTAATGAGACTTCTTGTATTGCAGCAAACACATTTAAGACTGAATTTTTCTCCATGTACTATTTTAGTTGCATTCTGTAACTTTTTGTTTCCACTGGGGGGAGTGACTGTTACATTAATCAAAGCTTTTATTCTAATAGTACACCTATCCTTTCCTTTTCCTTTCCCTATTCTTCTTTCTTTTACAGTGACACTGATTTGTAAGGGAAAAAGTCAGGTATACTGTAGAAAGTCCCACGTTCTGGTTTGATTTGTTTTCTCACGGGATCACTTACCTTGTTCCCATATTTCCCATAGGCCAGCTAGATCTAGAGATCTAACTAAGAGATTTGATAAGATTCCTTTTTTTTTTCCTCCAATAAAGAATCTTTCATAGCCTGGTGCTGGGTAATCGCTATTTTTCTGTCAAGATCCTTTACATGTGAGGGACATAACATCTCCTTATCTCACTTTTAACAACCTGAGATTGATCAAATTCCACAACTTGACATCAAAATTATGTACTCATCCAGCTCAAGGTACTTTCTAATTTCCATTGCGATTTCTTTCGTAATACATGGATTAATTAAAAGTAGTTACTTTATAAACATATGAAGCTTTTAAAATTACCTTACTGACAAATTTTAATAAAAATGTATTACAGAAAGAAAAGATGCTCTTTTTATTTCAATCTTTTGAAATCTGTTGAAACTTGTTTTATACAGTCAATTTTCCCAATATCCTTATGTGCCTGAAAGTGATGTGTAGTCTTCTTCCACTGGGTACAACAGGTTCTATAAATCATCTGGGTTAAGTTTGCTCATTATGCTGTTCAAATATTTTAAATCCCGCATAACGTGCCTGTTGCTTCTATCAATTACTGAGTGAAATATTTTAAATATCCCATTACTGCAAATTATTCTTCTTGTAGTCTTGTAAATTTTTGTTATATATATTTTGAAGCTACATTTCAGGCTATCCTGTATGATTAACGTTATTAAGTCTTCCTAGTGAATCGTTCATTCTATACTTTGAAGGGAGTCCCCTGATAACCAATAAATCTTTC
Organism: Capra hircus; assembly: GCF_001704415.2. NCBI lineage: Eukaryota > Metazoa > Chordata > Mammalia > Artiodactyla > Bovidae > Capra > Capra hircus. Next base: position 16,255,490 of record NC_030811.1, on the reverse strand, counting down.
TAAATTAGTCTACTTTGATATTAAATTAATTGTACCACGTTCACATTGTTAAATCTGCAAGATTTATCTTACAACTTTTACATAAGTCCCAGATAAACTCCGTAACACCGTGTTTTAAAAAATCTGGTCTAACAATCTTTGCCTTTTAAGTGAACCATTTAGTTCATTTAGTACCTAATGTAATCACCCTAATTCATGTTTTTTGTCCTTCCTGATCTTTGTTATTTTGCATCCTTTCTGGTTTTCTTTGGGATAATTTTTTCTTTTTTATTCCATGCTTCCCCTCTCCTAGAAGTTATAAGTCTAGTTTTTAGAGTTATATTTAGCCTAGAAATTAAAACATGGAATTATCAGAGTCACATCAATTAACACACTTTAACTTCCCCCAGAAAATACTATCTTAGAACATACCCTTAATTAAGGTCTTACTAATATTTTATACAGTCAGTGTTTAATTCAACATGTACACATATTTATCACTCTCTTTACTCTTTATCCCACCTTGCACCTCAGATCTTTACATGTAAACTTACTGTCTAAAGTATAACACATTCTTCAATTTTCTTTACAAAGGGCTGATGGACTTTCTTCAACAAGATGTTTACTTTACCCTCAATTCTTGAGTGATACTTAAGTATAGAATTTATAAATATAAATCTCCAGTTATTTTGTGAATATATGTTTTCCTATTGGGAACTCAGCTTTTGGTCTATGGTTGCTACTTTGAAAGAAATCTTCCTTGGCTGCTTTTAAGATTTTTCTCTTTGTATTCAAGTTTATGCTGTTTCACTATATGATTTATCTGGGTACAGATGTCTTTTTACTTATACTGTTAAAAATTCACAGAGCTTCTTAAATCTATTGCTGGTTTCTCATCAAAACTAGAAATTTGTCAGCCAGAAATACCTTTTCAAACATTACCTTGGTATCAATCTCTTTTTCTTCTCTTTCTGGAGCTCTGGTTAATTATGGTAGATCTCACTCTATCTTTCACATCACTTTACTCCCTTCAGTATTTTCCATGTCTTTGACTCTCAGTGGTGCATTCTGGAGTTCCTTATGCCTTACCATCTGGGTAACTAATATTTTCTTCAGCTAGGTATAATTTGACAAATTTTCCCCTTAGGGATATTTGACACAGTTTTGTTTCTGATATTTCTCTTTGGTTTTTTCAAGTATGTCACTTTTTCCACTTCACGGATCGCAACTTTACTGTGGCAAAGGTTGTGCAATTCAATGAAGCTATGAGCCATGCTGTACAAGGCCACCCAAGATGGATGGGTCACTCTGAAGATTTCTGACAAAACATGGTCTTCTGGAGAAGGGAATGGCACCTACTCTAGGATTTGTGCCTGGAAAACAGTATGAAACAGCCCATTCTTATGTGGCAGTATGAAAAGACAAAAAGAGATGACGTTGGAAGATGAGCCCCCTACGTTGGAAGATGTCCATATGCTATTGGGAAAGAATGGAGAGTAATTACTAATAGCTCCAAAAAAATGAAGCAGCCAGGCAAAAGTGGAAACGACACTCACTTGTGGATGCGTCTGGTGGTGAATGAATAGGAACTTGGACTGTCAGGTCCATGAATCAAGGTAAATGAGAGGTGGTCAAGCAGGAGATGGCAAGAGTGAACATTGACATCTTAGGAATCCATGAACTAAGATGATTGGGAATGGGCAAATTTAACTTGGATGACCACTGTATCTACTACTGTGGGCAAGAATCCCTTAGAAGAAATGGAGTAGCCCTCATAGTCAACAAGAGTCTGAAATGCAGTCCTTGGGTGCCATCTCAAAAACAAAGAATGAGCTCCACTCATTTCTAAGGCAAACCATTCAACATCACAGTAATCCAACTCTATGCCCCAACCACCAATGTCAAAAAGCTGAAGGTGAATGGTTCTATGCAGACCTACAAGACCTTCTAGAACTAACACCAAAAAACAAAAGAGACATTCATCACAGAGAACTGGAAGGCAAAAGTAGGAAGTCAAGAGGTACCTGGAGTAACAGGCAAGTTTAGCCTTGGAGTACAAAATGAAGCAGGGCAAAGACTAACAGAGTTTTGTCAAGAGAACACACTGGTCATAGCAAACACTATTTACCAACAACCCAAGAGACAACTCTACACATGGACATCACCAGATGGTCAACACCAAAATCAGACTGATTATATTCTTTGCAGCCAAAGATGGAGAAACTCCATACAGTTAGAGTTGTTTTTACATGACCTGGAACTGACTGTGGCTCAGATCTTGAGTTCTCTTTACAAAATTCAGGCTTAAATTGAAGAAAGCAGGGAAAACCACTAGGCCATTCGTGTCAGTCACTCAGTTGTATCCAACTCTTCGCGACACCATGGACTGTAGCCTGCTAGGCTCCTCTGTGCATGGGGATACTTCATGCAAGAATACCAGAGTGGGTTGCCATTCCCTTCTCCAGAGCATCTTTCTGACCCAGGGATAGAACTTTTGTCTCCTACATTGCAGGTGGATTCTTCTTTTACGGTCTGAACCACCAGGGAAGTCCTAAGCCATTCAGGTATGACCTAAATCAATCCCTTACCATTATACAGTGGAGATGACAAACAGATTCAACGGATCACTGCTGACAGTGATTGCAGCTATGAAACTTAAAAAGGTTTGCTCCTTGGGAAGACAGCTATGGCAAACCTAGACAGCATGTTAAAAAGCAGAGACATCACTTTGCTGACAAAGGTCCATATAGTCAAAGCTATGGTTTTTCCAGTAGTCATGCATGGATGTGAGAGCTGAACCATAAAGAAGGCTGACAGCCAAAGAACTAACACTTTCAAACTGTGTTGGAGACGATCCTTGATAATTCCTTGGACTGCAAGAAGATCAAACCAGTCAATCCTAAAGAAAATAAGCCCTGAATATTCACTGGAAGGACTGTTGCTGAAGCTGAACCTCCACTACTTTGGCCACCTGATGTGAAGAGACCACTCACTGGAAAGGACTGTGATTCTGGGAAAGACGAAGACAAAAGAAGAAGGGGGCAGAAGAGGATGAGATGATTAGATAGCATCTCTGACTCTATGGATATGAGCTTCACTATCCAAGAGATAGTGAAGGACAGGGAAGCCTGGAGTATTGCAGTCACTGAGGTTGCAATCAGATACAACTTAGTGACTGAACAACAACAAAGTGTCACTTTATACAAGGTCTTGTTTCCTGCTTCTCTTCAATTGTCTTTAATCCTTAAACATAAAAAACAACTGTTTTAACTTCAGTGATATTTGCAATATCTAAGAATTTTGAGGATCCATTTATGCTCTTCACTATTATTCACAGTGCTATTTCCATACACGTTACTACTATATCTTTCTTCGTAAAAAACTTACTTTGAGGTACATGTATATAAAGAAAAACCACTTATATGTCAATTATATCTCAATTTTTAAAACTACACAAATCTTAACTATATTACTTGAATTCTATTAGGTTAGTACAAAAGTCATCATAGTTTGGACTGTGAATTTTAAATCATTATAATTAGGGTCAAACACATCTTTATTAATCAAAGTAGGAACCATTACAATCAATACATTTTTCACCAATTAGAAACAAGTTTGTTTATTCCTATAGCATAAAAATTTGTGCTTTGGGATTCAACAAACTCTTCAAAAGCATTTTCTGCCTCTTGCTGGTTGTGGAAGTGGTTTCCCTGTAAAAAGTTGTTGAGATGCTTGAAGCAGCAGTCAGCTGGCGAGAGGTCAGATGAATACGGCAGATGAGGCAAACTTTGTAGCCCAGTTTGTTCAACTTTTGATGTGTTGGTTGTGTGATATGCGTTCAAGTATTGTTGAGAAGAACTGGGCCCTCTCTGTTGACTAATGGCAGCTGCAGGCATTGCAGTTTTCAGTGCGTCTCATTGAATCGCTCGGTATACTTCTCAGATGTAACGGTTTCGCCAGGATTCAGAAAGCTGTAGTAGATCAGACCAGAAGCAGACCACCAAACAGTAACCATGACCTTTACGGCTTTGGCTTTGGGAGGGAAGTGTTTTGGAGCTTCTTGGTCCAACCACTGAACTAGTCATCACCAGTTGTCATATAAAATCCAGTTTTCATTGCAAGTCACAATCCGGTCAAGACATGGTGCATTGTTCTTGGGTTCAATAAGAGAAGATGACACTTCAATGATTTTTTTTAATTTGTGGTCAGCTCATGAGGCACCCACTTATCGAGCTTTTTCACCTTTCTAATTTGCTTCAAATGCTGAACTATCACAGAATGGTCAACGCTGAGTTCTTTGGCAACTTCTCCTGTAGTTGTAAGAGGATCAGCTTCAATGATGGCTCTCAATTGGTCATTGTCAACTTCTGATGGCTGGCCACTATGCTCCTCATCTTCAAGGCTCTCGTCTCCTTTGCAAAACTTCTTGAATGACTGCACTGCACCTCTGTTAGTAGTTCCTGGGTCAAATGCATTGTTGATGTTGCAAACTGTTTCTGCTGTTTTCAAGCTATTTTGAACTCAAATAAAAAAAACTGCTTGAATTTGTTTTTTGTCTAACATCATTTCTATAGTCAAAAAAAAATTAAATAGACAGCAAGTAATAAGTCATTAGCAAAAAAACACAAAGCGAGAAGTGCACATTAAAATGATATATAACTTAACCACATTTATTTGGAATGTATTCCAATATCAAACAGCAAACTTCAATAGTGCAAAAACCGCAATTACTTTTTGCATCAACCTAATATATAGGGTCGCAAAGAGTCAGACACGACTGAGCGACTGAACTGAACTGAATACATACATACATCATATAATTTTGCCTAGTTTTTTCAAATATGCCTGGTTACTTATGACAATGTACTGCTCTCTGTCCTTGGAAAACTGCTGTTGGCAATTCCCTCAGAGTGAAGAAGACTCTGTCCTACAGATGATTTGCCTTTCCTTCTGCCAGACCTTGGGAGCACTACCAGTCGAAATAAGAGCCATGATAAAAGGGGACCTGGATCACCCCAGCAGGACAAATGTAAACGTCAATCAGTGTGAGGGCTAAAACTATGGTCAAGACTTGAACAGTTTAATTAATTTCCTTTTTCTTGCCCTGCTCCAATCAACCCTACAATTCCCTTGATATTGGAATAGGCAGACAGTTCTCTTTCACCTTTGACTTAATGATGAAATTATTGAAGTACCATCCTCAGTGGAGTCGTTCTCCTTTTTGACTCTCAGCTTGGATGAACTCTAGGTCGTGACTTCTATCCTCTTCACCCCCATGACGTCCACCAAAACCAAAGCCCAACTTCAAACAGACTGGCAACTGCCCCTAGGGCAAAAGCTACTTCATTACCTTCTTTTTTCTTTGAGTTTTTGCTTTTGATCTGGCAAGTCTCTACTGGGCTTCCCAGGTGGCACAGTGGTAAAGAATCTGCTTGCCAATGCAGGAGACGTGGGTTTGATCCCTGGGTTGGGAAGATCCCCTGGAGTAGAAAATGGGAATCTGCTCCAGTATTCCTGCCTGGAAAATTCCATGGATAGAGGAGCCAGGTGGGCTACAGTCCACAGGGTTACACAGAGTCAGACATGACTGAGTGACTGTGCACACACACACAATGCTCTTTTCAGCTCTTCATTCATTAAGATTTTTTAAAATAATGTTTCAAAGATTTTTAGTTGTCTTCATCAAAAGTTTATCTGAATAACCTAATCTACCATTACTGAAAACAAATCTATTTCCCCCCTTTAAGACAACTATTTTGTACTACTTCTTGAAACTGAGATAACCTACATAAGCACAATTTAAAAAGTCAATATAATACCCTAATTGTACTTTCAATCAGATGAAAGAAATTAAGTTATAATAAAATATTGATTTCAAAATGTGAAAGCAATTACTGTAATAAACAACATAATAAGGCCATCAGGTGCTTGCATCTATATGCAGAATCACTGTGACTGTGGTGGTTACAACTGCAGACTGAGGAGAAGAGTATCTGAGTCATCAATACTATACAAGTGGCACTGCCATAATTTATGTGATTTTCCAAAGTGGTAAAGAACTCTTGATAAAGGTCTGATTGAAAACTTTTGATATTTCTCCAATTTATGTGATAAATCCTGAAACTTCTAGTGTACTCTATGAAAATAATGACTCATACGTAAAACAAAGTTAGTTTCTAAGCTCTGATCATTACGATCACTTTTTTCCCCTACCTCAAAATCTAGCAACTCATTCTAAACCATGTGATTATCTGAACAATTTGAAAATATGCAGACTGTCCTGAACGCTGTGGGAAGGCTGACTTCCCTGGTCCTTGCTCACTGAATACTAGTAAGTGCCCTGTTCCCCAACCTTGCTAAAAAGCAAAACACCTTCAAGTATTCAGAACATTTCCTCTAGGGAAGGACTGCCCACACGCAGACTGTCTGGCTGTGGCAGACACAGGGATGCAACACCAAGCTTTTCTTCATGGAAGGAACTGCTGCCCAGCTGTGAGTATAGTCAGCAGACAGCCTCCAAATGCCCCATCCTCCAAAGTCCACCGCAACTGCTGCCCGGATTAGAGACCAAACAAAGGCCCAGCCATCTTGGCTTAATATGGGTCTCTCTGATAGACAATCTCTCACTCCAGAGCTCCACGCTAATAGGTAAAGGTTTTCTGAGGCTTACATCACAATACTTTGATGAGAGAACTTTTTGCTCTGCTCAGTCCCACACAGAGCCTCTTCCTCTTGCAGGTACTGATTTCTAATAAAATCTTGCATTGCAAAAAATGTCTCAGTATCTGCTTTCAAAGACCACAACCTCCAACTGTGGCCTAGTGTGACACCTGACTACCAAGTCTTTCTATAAACATTTTTTGTTGTTTGACCTCTTTCCATCTTGATTCTACCCCACAAACACTCACCAATTCAATCACCCTGGAATATAACTTTTATAATTTTTTATTTTAAATCTCCAGTTTCATCCCACTGCATATTTAAGTAAAAATTTTTTTTTCAGTCTATCATTATTTTCCACAATCCAGCAGCATCTAATTTAGCCACATTTTACTTCTTACAATTCACTTAACTACAGACTATTCTGCCCTTAAAAAAAACTACCTTATGAATTTCCAACTCCAATTTTTTTCAAATTCTATTCCCACTGCCTATTACAGCCCTTTTTCTTCCTCCTACTTGCCTAGGTTAAACATTAACTTCCATCAAAACCATATTAGCCTATAATAAGAGGCTAATAAGGTCCACACGAGCCTTGACTATTTTACTGAAGTATAGCCGTGTTACTTTCAAGGATACAACAAAGTGATTCAGTTATGTATACATACGTATATACTTCTCCAGATTATTTTCCAATATGGGTTATTACAAGATGTTGAATATGGTTCCCTGTGCTGTACAGCAGGTCCTTGCTTATCTATTTCATATACAATAGTGTGTATCTATTAATCCCAAACTCCTAATTTATCTTCCCTCCTTCCCTCTTTTTCCCTTTGGTCACCAAAAGTTTGTTTTCTATGTCTGTGAATCTCTCTCATAAATAAATGAACCTTGACTTTTAAAAGGTCTAGAACTAACCATGGAGAAGGCAATGGCAACCCACTCCAGTGTTCTTGCCTGGAGAATCACAGGGACGACGGGGCCTGGTGGGCTGCCATCTATGGGGTCGCACAGAGTCAGACATAATTGCAGCAACTTAGCAGCAGCAGCAGCAGCAGCAGCAGAACCGACCAAGGTAGCCACAGCCAAGTGTTGACTATTTAAATTTAAATTAAATGAAAATGTAAAAGCCAGTACTTGGTCCTACTATACATATTCTGAGAACACAACAGCCGCATGTGGACATATTGGACATCAGGGAACATTTCGATCATGACAGCTATCTTGACTGAACAGTGCTGGTCTAGAGGAAGCAGACACATAACAACAAAAACCCAGTAACACAATACAGTAAGTAGAATGATACAGATGTACTTCGGGATGCTACAAGAGCACAAAGTAGATGCACCTAACTAGGCCTTGGAAAGAGGATAAGGAAGGCTTCCAACAGTAAGTGAACTAAGTTTGAAAGGTTTGGGGGATGGGTTTAGGAGAGGGAATCTATAGTTCAGGCAAGAGGAAACGCACAAGTAAAGACAGGTCAAATTTGGAGGGTTCTTAGAATAAAGTAACAGGATAGCAACTGCTTCACAGTACAGTATAAAAATTAGACTGCAATAGCTGGGATACTGTTCCACAAAGAAAAAACAATATTCAAAATTTTTTCAATAAATAATTACTTTTAAAAAGAAAATTAGTAACCAGATCTCTCTAAATTTAGCTTTCATAGCAGGATAATGGCAGATACTTCATGAAGAGTAATAATTCATGTTCTATTTCCCAATGATTGTGAGTTAAAATGAGAATGACTCATATCAATTATTAAATTGCCTTGGCAAGTTACATTGAACTTTGATCTGAGGACAAGTTAGGAGGCCCACAATGCTGTCTGGACAACAGCAAGTAAAATACTAAGTAAAATAACCTAATGAACTGAACTGAACATAGGCGCACAGTCATGTCTGCCTGTGCGATCCCATGGACTGCAGCCTGCAAGACTCCTCTGTCCATGGGATTCTCCAGGCAAGAGTACTAGAGTGGGTTGCCATTTCCGTCTTCAGGGAAATAACCTGATATCGTCTATCAATTCACTATTCCTAGTCTATTCACTCTCACACACTCCTAACAACCTTTAACATCTTTACCTTTCTCCTTAAAACGCCACATCCCCAAAACACCAAAACCCCAAGGTATCTTAGCTGATAACCTTCAGTTTGTCTTCACTGGGAAAAAATGAGGCAACTGGAAGACAACATGCACAGATTCCCAGCATCATATCGATCTGCGCATCAGCACTGCTACTCCACATACTCTGCCCTACACTTACTATCAAAGACAAAGTCTCTATGCTCCTACCGGGAGCCAGTCCTTCCACTTGTGTGCCGAACCCCTCTCCCTATGGCCTGTTCAGACACTGCTCCAGCAATTCTTCTGTCTCCCCTGAAATCATTAACGTCTTACACCATAATGGTTCATTCTTTCATTATATGCCCTTACCTTTTCATCATTAAAAAAATCTCATGACCCCAACTCCTTCACTAGCTATGGTCCCATTTCTCTTTTCCCTTTGTAGGAAAAGTCTTCACTATCTTCACATTTCCTCCTATTCTCTCTTAAACTCACTCAGAGTATCTCCCTCAGCATCTTCTTATATAAATCATCAATACCATCCGTTCCTTAACTCGAGTGGAAACACCTTAGTCTTTATCTTACTTAACATAGCAGCATGCACAAATGGCCACTCTCTGTTAATAAACTTCCTTCATTTAATTTTCTACCTCACTAGTTGCTCCTCAAGTTCCTCCTCTTTTCTCCAACCTTGGAGCTCTTCTTTTGCCTATCTATGCTCATTCCCTTGATGACCACATCAACCTCACAGCTTTAAAAACCACCTAATATACAAACGGGCTTCCCTGGTGGCTCAAAGGTAAAGACTCCAACTGCAATGCAGGAGACATGGGTTCGGTCCTTGCGTTGGGAAGATCCCCAGGAGACGGAAATGACAACCCACTCCAGCATTCTTGCTTAGAAAATCCCATGGAGAGAGAAGCCTGGCAGGCTGCAGGTCATGGGTTCGCAAAAGAGTTGGACATGACTTAGCAACTAAACAACAACAAATATACTAACAGCTCATGCAGCTCAATATCAAAAAAACAAGGCAACACAACAAAAAAGGAGAAAACCTAAGTAGATATTTCTCCAAAGAAGACATACAGATGTCCAACAAACACATGAAAAGATGCTCAATATCACTAATTATTAGAGAAATGCAAATCAAAACTACAATGAGGTATCACTGGTTAGAATGGCCATCATCAAAAGATTTAAAAACAATAAATGCTAGAGAAGGTGTGGGAAAAAAGGACCCCTCCTACACTGCTGGTGGGAATGTAAATCGGTTCAGCCATTATGGAGAACAGTATGGAGGTTCCTTCACAAACTAAAACTAGAGCTACCACATGATCCAGGAATTTCACTCCTAGGATATATCCAGAGAAACCAGAATTCAAAAGGATGCATGCATTTGATGTTCACTGCAACACTACTGCCAACAAAGGTCTGTCTAGTCAAGGCTATGGTTTTTCCTGTGGTCATGTATGGATGTGAGAGTTGAACTGTGAAGAAAGCTGAGCACCGAAGAATTGATGCTTTTGAACTGTGGTGTTGGAGAAGACTCTTGAGAGTCCCTTGGACTGCAAGGAGATCCAACCAGTCCATTCTAAAGGAGATCAGCCTTGGGATTTCTTTGGAAGGAATGATGCTGAAGCTGAAACTCCAGTACTTTGGCCACCTCACGCGAAGAGTTGACTCACTGGAAAAGACTCTGATGCTGGGAGGGATTGGGGGCAGGAGAAGAAGGGGACGACAGAGGATGAGATGGCTGGATGGCATCACCGACTCGACGGACGTGAGTTTGAGTGAACTCCGGGAGTTGGTGATGGACAGGGAGGCCTGGCGTGCTGAAATTCATGGGGTCGCAAAGAGTCGGACACGACTGAGCGACTGAACTGAACTGCAGCACTATTTACAATAGCTAGGACATGGAAGCAACCTAAATGTCCATCGACAGAGGAATGGACAAAGATGTGGCACGTATCTATACAATGGAATATTAGTCATAAAAAGGAATAAACAGTGCCATCTGCAGAGATGTGGATGGACCGAGGGACTGCCATACAGAGTGAAGTAAGTCAGAAAGAGAAAAACAAGTATCATATAATATTGCTTATATGTGCAATCTAGAAAAATGGTACAGATTAATTTATTTGTAAAGCAGAAACAGAGTCACAGAGTAGAGAACAAATGTATGGTTACCAAGGAGGGAAGAGTGAGTGGGATGAACTCAGAGACTGGGACTGATATATATGCACTGCCATGTATAAGATGTGGATGTGACTGGTGGTAAAAGTGAAGTTCGATGCTCTAAAGAACAATACTGCACACGGGGATGATCCAGAGAGATGATATGGGGTGGGAGGTGGGAGGGGGGTTCAGGATTGGGAACTCATGTACACCCGTGGCGGATTCATGTCAACGTATGGCAAAACCAATACAGTATTGTAAAGTAAAATAAAGTAAAAATAAAAATTGAAAAAAAAAAAAAAGAATGATTAGAAAAAAAAAAAAAAAGAACAATACTGCACAGGAATCTGGACTGTTAGGTCCATGAATCAAGATAAACTGGATGTGGTCAAGCAGGAGACAGCAAGAATGAATACTGACATTTTAGGAATCTGTGAACTACAGTGGATGGGAATAGGCAACCTTAATTTAGAGGACCATTGTATCTACTATGGTGGGCAAGAATCCCATAGAAGAAATGGGAGTAGCCTCACAGTCAACAAGAGTACGAAATACAGTACTTGGGTGCAATCTCAAAAATGACAGAATAATCTCTGTTCATTTCCAAGACAAATCACTCAATATCACAGTAATCCAAGTCTATGCCCCAACCACTGATACCAAAGAAGCTGAATTTAAATGGTTTTATGCAGACTTATAAGACCTTCTAGAACTAACACCAAAAAAGGAGGTCCTTTTCATCACAGGAGACTGGAATGCAAAAGTAGGAAGTCAAGCGATACCTGGAGTAACAAGCAAGTTTGGCTTTGGGAGTACAAAATGTAGCAGGGCAAAGATTAACAGAGTTTTGCCAAGAGAACACACTGAGCATAGCAAACACCCTTTTCCAACAACACAAGAGACGACTTTACACGCGGACATCACTAGATGATCAATCGAAACTAGACTGATTATATTCTCTGCGGCCAAACATGAAGAAACTCTACACAGTCAGCGAAAACAAGACCTGGAGCTAACTGTGGCTCAGATTATAAGCTCCTTATTGCAAAATTCCAGCTTAAACTGAGGAAAGAGGGAAAACCACTAGGCTGTTCAGGTATGACCTAAATCAAATCCCTTAGGATTATACAGTAGAGCTGACAAATAGATTCAAGGGATTAGATCTGGTAGACAGAGTGCCCGAAGAACTATGGATGGAGGTTCATAACACTGTACAGGAGGCAGAGACCAAAACCATCCCAAAGATAAAGAAATGAGGAGACCTTACAAATAGCCGAAAAAAGAGAAGCAAAAGGCAAGGGAGAAAGGGAAAGATATATCCAACTGAATGCAGAGTTCCAGAGAATAGCAAAGAGAGAAAAGAAGGGCTTCTAAAGTCAACAGTGCAAAGAACTGGAGGAAAACAACAGAATGGGAAAGACCAGAGATCTCTTCAACAAAATTGGAGATACCAAAGGACTATTTCATGCAAAGATGGACACAATAAAGGACAGAAACAGTATGGACCTAACAGAAGCAGAAGAGATTAAAAAGAGGTGGCAAGAATACATAGAAGAACCATACAAAAAAGGTCTTAATAACCCAGATAACCACAATGGTGCTGTCACTCACCTAGAGCTGGACATTCTGAAATATGAAGTCAAGTGGGCCTTAGGAAGCATTACTATGAACAAAGTTAGTGGAGGCAATGGAATTTCAGCTATTCAAAATCCTTAAAAAATGATGCTGTTAAAGTGCTGCACTCAATATGTCAGCAAATTTGGAAAACTCAGCAGTGGCCACAGGACAGGAAAAGGTTAGTTCTCATTCCAATACCAGAGAAAGGTAATGCCAAAGAATATTCCAACTACCATAAACCACACTCATTTCACAGGCTAGAGAGGAAATGGTCAAAATCCTTTAAGCTAGGCTTTAGCAGCATGTGAAATAAGAACTTCCAGATGTACCAGTTGGATTTTGCAGAGGCAGAGGAACCAGAGATCATATTGCCAACATTGCTGGATCATAGACAAAGCAAGAGAATTCCAGAAAAACATCTACTTCTGCTTCACTGACTATGATAAAACCTTTGTGTGGATCACAATAAACTGTGGAAAATTCTGAAAGAGATGGGAATACCAGACCACCTGACCTGTCTTCTGAGAAACCTGTTGCAGGTCAAGAAGCAATGGTTAGAACCAGACATAGAACAACAGACTGTTCCAAAATTGGAAAAGGAGTACATCAAGGCTGTATGCTGTCACCTTGCTTACTTAACGTCTATGCAGAGTACATCATGAGAAATGTCAGGCTGATGAAACATAAGCTGGAATCAAGATTGCCAGGAGAAATAACAATAACCTCAGCCATGCAGATGATAACACTCTAATGGCAGAAACTGAAGAGGAACTAAAGAGCCTCTTGATGAAAGTGAACAAGGAGAATAAAAAAGCTGACTAGAAACTCAGCATCCTAAAAACTAAGATCATGGTATCTGGTCCCATAATTTCATGGCAAATAGATGGGGAAAAAGTGGAAACAGTGGCAGATTTTATTTTCCTGGGATCCAAAATTACTGCAGATGGTGACTGCAGTCATGAAATTAAAAGACGCTTGCTCCTTGGAAGAAAAGTTATGACCAAGCTAGACAGAATATTAAAAAGCAGAGACATTACTCTGCTGACAAAGGTCCATCTAATCAAAGCTATGGTTTTTCCAGTAGTCATGTATGAGTGTTAGAGTTGGACCACAAAGAAGGCTGAGTGCTGAAGAATTGATCCTTTTGAACTGTGGTGTTGGAGAAGACTCGAGAGTCCCTTGGACAGCATGGAGATCAAACCAGTCAATCCTAGAGGAAATCAACTCTGAATATTCACTGGAAAGACTGATTCTGAAGCTGAAGCTCCAATACTTTCGCCACATGATGGGAAGAGCTGGCTCACTGGACAAGACCCTGATGCTGGGAAAGACTGAGGGCAGGAGGGAAAAGGGGGCAACAGAGGATGAGATGGTTGGATGGTATTACAGACTCCATGGACATGAATTTAAGCAAACCCCAGGAGATGGGAAAGGACAGGGAAGCCTGATGTGCTGGAGTCCATGGGGTTGCAAAGTGTCAGACACAACTTAGCGACTAAATGACAAATGAGACTGAAGAACAAATGAGAACCTACTGTGCAGCACAGGGAACTCTACTTAGTGCTCTGTGGTGACCTAAATGGGAAGGAAATCTAAAAAAGAGTGCATCTAGGTAAACACATAACTGATTCACTTTGCTGCACAGCAGAAACTGACACAACACTGTAGAGCAGCTATAAGTGAGTAAGGTAGTCGCTCAGTCGCGTCCAACTCCTTGCGACCCCATGGACTGTAGCCCACCAGGCTCTTTGTCCGTGGGATTCTCCAGGCAAGAATACTGGAGTGGGTTACCATTACCTTCTCCAGGAGATCTTCCCAACCCAGGGATCGAGCTTGGGTCTCCTGCATTGCAGGCAGATTCTTTACCATCCAAGCCACTAAGGAAGCCCCCAATAAAAATTAAGAGAGAAAATAAAACTAATTTGATGTAAGAAAAAAAATTTTAATGTAATTTAGTGAACACTGAAATGGATTCTCTGGCTGAGTGGTAAAGTGGGTTAGTCATGGAGGGAAATGTCTTGATTTAAAAAAAAAAATCAGATACAAAGTGAAAATAAGATTTGTGGAATAATAAAGCTCCTAGGATGAGTAAGCAGTGACACTGACTCTAAAAAAACAAAAACACCTAAATACCCAAATTTAAAGTTAGCTGTTACAACAAACACATCTTAAAGGTATAAGGACTCAAACTCATTAAATTTATTGCTTACTCATCTAATAGTACTAGGTGGCTAAACAGGTTGGCAAGCTGGTTCTTATCTAGACTGATGGACAACCTACCATTTACAATAAATGGCTTACAACTTTCCTTAAAGATCACCTCTGTTCCAGCAGGCCAGAAGGGAAAAACCAGATAGAAGACAGTGGTATGGCCTAGACCTAAAACGTGTGCACATCACTTGTGCTCATATTACATTCAGTTCAGTCCAGTCGCTCAGTCGTGTCCGACTCTTTGCGACCCCATGAATTGCAGCACGCCAGGCCTCCCTGTCCATCACCAACTCCTGGAGTTCACTCAGACTCACGTCCATCGAGTCGGTGATGCCATCCAGCCATCTCATCCTCTGTCATCCCCTTCTCCTCCTGCCCCCAATCCCTCCCAGCATCAGGGTCTTTTCCAATGAGTCAGCTCTTCGCACGAGGTGGCCAAAATATTGGAGTTTCAGCTTCAACATCAGTCCTACCAATGAACACCCAGGACTGATCTCCTTTAGAATGGACTGGTTGGATCTCCTTGCAGTCCAAGGGACTCTCAAGAGTCTTCTCCAACACCACAGTTCAAAAGCATCAATTCTTCGGTGCTCAGCTTTCTTCACAGTCCAACTCTCACATCCATACATGACCACTGGAAAATCCATAGTTTAGCCTGAGCTTAATCACACAATCACAGCTAACTACAAGGGAGAACTGTCTAGCTTTAAACTCAAAGAAAATAAGACATAGATATGGTAAACAGTCTCTGCCACTGGACCTCACTCTCAAATTCCAGACTCATGTACCAACTGCTTTCTCAACATTTTGGACATCTAATAGGTATTTCAAACTTAACATCCTCAAAACTGAATTCTTAACCTGAACCCTCCCCTTCCTCATGACACCTCTCTTTCTTGCACATCTCACCTTTAATCTATCAACAAATTCTGTCAGCTCTACTTTCAAAATGTCTAAACTCTGACCACTTCCCAAGACCTCTACTGCTACCCATCTGGTAAGCCACTGCCTTAGAGGACTGGAAGAGGCTCCTCCCTGGCTCCCTTGTGTCCATCCTTGCCCTTTACAACCTACTGCCCCCATAGCCATCAGAGTATTCCTATTTCCACAGAAGTCAGATCATAGCACTCAGCTCTGGACTGCTACTTATTTCACTTAAAGTCAAACTCCTCACGTGGCCTGTGGTCATGCTCCCACTGCTGCTTCAACACCTCTTAGATTTCATCCTACTATTCACCTCCCTTCCTCAAGGCACTTCAGCAGCTCTGGCATCCTTGCTGTTGTTTAAACAGGCAAGGTACATCCCTGGCTCAGAACCTTTGATCTTGGTTCTTCTGATACGTTTTTCTCTGCCCTCCTAAAATCTTTGCTCAAATGTCACCCTTTTCAGACAAGGTCCTACCTACATCTATTTTAAATTGCTACCTAACTCCCAAACTTTACCTGTTCTTTCATTTTTCCATAGTACTTACTACCTTCAAACACACTATAAACTTTTTTTAATGAGTGTGTGTGTGTCTCTCTCTCATACACACACACACCTCCTACACCAGAATGTAAGCTAGATAAGGAGAGATCTTTGCATTGTTTTGGTTTTAAATGTACTAAGCAGCTAGATTACTACCTGGCACAGTAGAAATTAAAATATTTATTGAATACATAAATACCTATTATCCTGTGAAATGACTCAATACAAAATTTATCAATGGAGTTTTGGAAGGATGACAAAGCAAATGGTGGACAATAGCTTTAAAAATGCCAAAACACAAGTCCTAATGCTTACCATTTTTCCTATAAAGCCATGAGATACAGGCTTTCTACTATCATACAGAGAAGTTACCTCATTCCTATGAAATGTTTATCCAAAATACCAATGCGGCCATTTTAAATTTCCTTAATTCAATAGTGGTTTAAAGATAACATTAATGGAATGTTGGCAACACTGAAACAGTTCTACTAGGTCAATCATCAGTCCTACATTAAGAACTAACCGAAAGCTTTTGACAACTAGAGCCCTATGCTAAAGTATGTCACTGGACATTCTTTAAAAACGCCATAAAGATATCTGAAAGCAAAATTTCGAATATATTTATTTTTGTCCCAAAAATTGGCAGAAAAATAACACAACTATAATTCTGTGAAGGCTTGTATGTATTTTCACGCCACCCCTGTTATCCACTTATAAGTTCAGTACATAGCATGAGGAAGGGCAGGACAGGGATCAAAGAATTGCCAGTGAAAACCAAGCAGTGTATGAATGGCTATGACACTGAATAGTTACGACTTCATGATTAAACTTTTCTCTCAAGTACCCATTTATGATAACCAATAACTAAAAGTTTGATTCCTAAATACATATAGCAACTGAAGTGCCAAATTCAGTAGTAGAAAAATCATCTGCAACAAACTTACCAAAATGTTACACTGCACTAAATCTTTATGTATAATGAAAGTTTTAGATTGTGTAATTTACTCTTAATGTGAGAAGACACGCAGAAATAATATACAATATACGGGTAAAACATTTCACATTTTAGAAGCAAGCATGTAAAAACTAAGATGAAGACTTTTAGCAGTTGCAGAATAGGAATGTAAGGACTATACTAAATCATAAAGTCTTCCCTATCTGAAGTTCTCTGACACCTGTTATTGTGCAGTCGCTCAATCATGTCCAACTCTCTGAGACCCCATGAACTGCAAAACATCCAGATTCCCTGGCCCTCATTATCTCCCAGAGTTTGCTCAAACTCTCTGACACTATTCCAATGGAAATTTAGTAATGTGATGTGTAAAAAATTAATTCTGAGTTATGTAGGAATAATTAACAATAGTTCTTTATCTTTTCATAGTAAAAAAAAAGTTAGAAAGGCAGTAATTGTTTGGGACTCATGGAAAAGGTAGGATTTTTTTTCTAAATAATAAATGGAAATTAAATTACCTTCATATATGACCAGAAATTATGCTATTAAGAACTCTTTAAAAACAAAACTCTCCAGTTAGTAACTGTTTTTTTCCCTCTATGCTTCGGAGAGATTTCTAGGTAGAGAGTACAAACTTTAAAACAGACAAAATGGGATTAGACCCAACGTGGGAAAAAAATAAAATAGAAGTTCTAATAACTATTTACAATATCACTGCTGGAGATAGTAAACTCCTATAATAAAGTACATCTGTAAATACAAACAGAAATTTACTTTGCAAAGTAAGTGCTGTAATGCAGCAAATACAGTATAAAAATCTTAGGTCAACAGAGGAATAACCCCCAAGCTGTATTTTAAACTGTTTCAAATACTCAAAGGTAAGTGACTAATTCAAAGCATCCTAAAATTTATTAGCCATTCTGGAAATACAGCCGAATTTTTCTGGTGTTATTACTTCAAAGGTTATATATTTAGTAAAAGAAAAATATAAAACAAAAGTAGAGTATTTCTCAGTTTAAACACAAGGCATCTTTTTACAATAAGGAGATGCATACTTTTTTAAAACACACTGATTTTGGAAAAATAGTTGAAGATAGTCTCCAAAAATGTTGTGGTTCTCTCTTCCTGTAAGTGCCATTTCAAAATTTGCAAATAGCCAGATACTACTTACTATTAAAGAGCCTCTTGATGAAAGTGAAAGAGGAGAGTGAAAAAGTTGGCTTAAAGCTCAACATTCAGAAAACTAAGACCATGGCATCTGGTCCCATCACTTCATGGGAAATAGATGGGGAAACAGTGGAAACAGTGTCTGATTTTATTTTGGGGGGCTCCAAAATTACTGCAGATGGTGACTGTAGCCATGAAATTAAAAGACACTTACTCCTTGGAAGGAAAGTTATGACCAACCTAGATAGCATATTCAAAAGCAGAGACATTACTTTGCCAACAAAGGTCCGTCTAGTCAAGGTTATGGTTTTTCCAGTGGTCATGTATGGATGTGAGAGTTGGACTATAAAGAAAGCTGAGTGCCGAAGAATCGATGCTTTTGAAGTGTGGTGTTGGAGAAGACTCTTGAGAGTCCCTTGGACTGCAAGGAGATCCAACCAGTCCATCCTAAAGGAGATCAGTCCTGGGTGTTCTTTGGAAGGACTGATGTTGAAGCTGAAACTCTAATACTTCGGCCACCTGATATGAAGAGCTGACTCATCTGAAAGACCCTGATGCTGGGAAAGATTGAGGGCAAGAGGAGAAGGGGATGACAGATGATGAGATGGTTGGATGGCATCACTGACTCAATGGACATGAGTTTGTGTAAACTCTGTGAGTCGGTGATGGACAGGGAGGCCTGGCGTAATGCAGTCCATGGGGTCACAAAGAGTTGGACACGACTGAGAGATTGAACTGAAGGAAACTAAGCATATAAACAGATGTCAAATATATTAATCATTAGGAAAATGCAAATTAAAACCACAACGAGCTACTACTGCATACATATTAGAACTGCTAAAACTAACAAGACTAATAATCCAAGTGTTGACAAGGATAAAGTTTGGAACTCTCATTCATTGTGAGTGGCAATGCAAAATGGTACTATTGCTTTAGAAAAGTTTGACAGGAGAAGGAAATGGCAGCCCACTCCAGTACCCTTGCCTGGAAAATCCCATGGACAGAGGAGCCTGGTAAGCTACAGTCCATGGAGTCGCAAAGAGTTGGACATGACTGAGTGACATCACTTTCGCTTTCACTTTCCTCACCTCCTACTCTTCTGTCTATAAAAGAAACTGGCATTCAGACCTAGATAAGATGATACGCTGGGGCACTAGCTTGCCATCTTCTAGGACACCTAGCTTTCCAAATAAAGTTGTATTCCTTGCTTCAAAAAAAAAAAAAAGAAAAGTTTGACAGCTTCCTATAAAATTAAGTATATACCTACCATATGACCCATTAATCCAAATTCTAGCTCCTCACTAGAGAAATAAAAAACCCAGCATCCACACAAAAACCTGAACCCAACACTTTTGGCAACCTTATTTATAACTGCTAAAAACTAGAAAGAACCCTGCTACCCATCAACTGGTAAATATGCAACATCCATACGCTACCACTAAGTAATAAACAGAAACCAATTACTGATACATGCCAACAACATGAGTGAATCTCAAAAATACCAAACTAGGGACTTCCCTGGTGGTCCAATGGTTAAGAATTCACCTTGTAATGCAGGGAACATTGGCTCAATCCCTGGTCTCCGGCAACTTAGCCCATGTGGTGCAACTACTGAGAGTGCAGCACTCTAGAGCTCACACACCAGAACTAGAGTTCCACACTGCAATGAAGATCCTGCATGCTGCATCTAAGACCTGAAGCAGTCAAAAACATAATAAATACATAAAATATAAAAACAAAAATACTTAAAGCTTCTAAGCGGCTTAAGTTAGAGGAAAAAAAAATTCAACTTAAAAAAAAAACTAAATGAAAGACGCCAAATACATGGTAACACATACTGTATGATTCCCCATTTATGACTCTGGAAAAGGCAAAGCTAGAAGTCAGCTCAGCGTGTGTCAGGACTGGCAGTAGTGTAGCGAGGAAAATGAATGAAAAGAGGAATTAGGGAACTTTTGGTGGAAATGTTCTTTATCTTGATTTGGCAGTAGTTACATGACTATACACATTCGTCAAAACTTATCAAGTAGTGTGTTTAAAATGGTACATTATAGTATGTGTGAATTATAACCCAATAAACCTGACTTTTAAAAACTTACAGAACTTTAAATCACATCTTAACTTCAGAACCTCAAATATGATCTACTTAGTCTCTTAGACTAAGTAGAAAACTTTGGCCCATGAACTAAATCTGCCCCCCACCCCAGCTGCATTTTGTACAGCTCACAAGCCAAGAATGTTTTTACATTTTTCAATAAAAAAAAAAAGAAAATAATATTTCATGACACATTCAAATTTCAGTGTCCATAAATAAGTTTCATTGGAACACAGTCACACTTATTCATTTACATAGTCTATTAGCTGATTTTATGCTACAATACCAATCGTTGAGTGTTCAGTCCTTGTAACAGAGACAGAGCAGTTAGAAACACAGTGCCTAAAATATTTATCACTTGACCCTTTACACAGAAGTCAGCTGATTGCTGCCTTAAACACAAGTTGCTGAAAATCTTCTACACAGATTACTACACTTGGGAAGATTCATGTCAGTACAAATCTCTCTTCCATGAACAGTAGCTCTAAAATTTTTACAGCCATCAACTCCTTTCTTTCAAGATCAATGCCTAATGCAGATAAATGAAGAATTTCAACAGTTAAGGTATAGTGGGACTAAATAGAGCCTTGAGGTAAGCTCTGTAGAAAGTCCTTGATACCCTCAAAACAAATTGTTCCAGCCAGGTGGTTGTCAATCTAATAAACTGATTTTATGAGTAGCATTAAAAAAAAGAGAACTGAATGGTACAGAAAATCCAAGTGCACCATATCTAATAGGGTTTCATTCACCAATTCTTTAAAAAAATCTTTTTTTAACTGAGGTATAGTTGATTTACACTATTATATTAGGTTCAGGTATACAACACAATAATGCAAAAATTTTATAGATTGTATTCCATTTAAAGTTACTATAAGATACTGGCTATATTCCCTGTTTTGTACACATTAACCAATTCTTTCACTAAATATCTGAGTACCTATGTGCCAGATGAGGATAAAAAAATGCACAAAACAGGCAAAAACTGCTTCATGTATATGGATATTAGAGCAACTCAAAAATCTATATTTCTTACAGCACTAATGTGTTTTTAAAAACAGTACTAGAGCTCTATAGTAATTGGAAAACCACAATCTTATGGCACACTTGCCCCCAAAGTGCTGTCAATAATTATAGCTATATTACAAGAATAAAAATGATGTTTCATTTCATCTTACAGAGCTTCCAGAAGATATAAAGTTAACTGAGTTCAGAGCAATTTTTATATTCTTTATCAAGGGCATTCCCAGAACCCAGAAAGAAATATAATGTTACTGAGCATCACTTTGCCTCTATAAGCGCAGTCCTGATATGGGGAGAAACAAGAATAACAGTTTTTTAAACCCAAGAGAAATCATGGAAACCAAAATAATCTCAGAGGATAGAGGGGAGAAAAAAATAATTGCTTAATGTTAGAGTAGAGGCTGTATTAAAGAGTTTTTTCTGACTATCATGCTAATTATGCGACAGTAAATTATGGTAAACAAAAGAAAACTGAAAAATAAAAACCACTTCCCACAATATGTCAATGCCTCCACCAAATATTTAAGGAAGGAATAGAGGAAATAAGGCTAGATTTTTGGTTCTTATCTACAATGTTATGACCATGCAAGCATTGTTTACAAAACAGAAAAGCTCCTCAACAGGCTCATCCATTTTGAATTCAGAAGCTGTATAGCTATTGCTGATCCTGACTTTACAGAATAACCAACTCAGACGAACTAGACAAAGAGAATGAGTAAAAGGACTCAAAAATTCAACTTCTGAGGAAGAAAAATTCAGTAAAAGCCACTGACTCTAAAGGTTTATCTGAATGACAATTTGAGGCAGAAATTTAGAAAGCACAGGAACATACTGAATTTCATAAAAGAGGAAGATGACACAAAATGTTCACTAAGTACCAGCTAAATTAATATCAAGATGTCAAGGGGAAAAATGCACTTTCGCATTTCTAAAGGAGAAAAAGAGCTTTATGGTTGGAGAAAAAAGAACACTAAATAAATGCCTCATTCTTCAACAAGGTAAGCATCAGGTCTTAGAAAACGCTAACAAAGCAGTATACAAATGCTAACAAAGCTCCCTCCCTTTCTTCCCTAGCACTCACAGAGCGTAGGTTTCCATTTGTTATGACCTGATCGGCTCCCTCTACAGTAAAGCCAGAAACAGGGAATCAAAATAAATCAGACTTCTGTAGCCTATAGTCCTAATATAATTTGTCTAGCCTATTATCTAAACACAATTAAATCAAGTTGCTTTCAGGTTTTACTATATTCAAGGATTTGAGTACTCAGTTCCAAAGTTTCTTTCTTGTCCATTTACTATCAATTCCTTTAATAGTCAGCATACATAAGTGACAGATGTCAGAAAATTTCTAAATAAAAGAAGAGGTGAGTGGCGCCTGAAGGAGGGAGTTCATTAAATGATAAGAAAGACTACAGAAAAGGAATGCTAAAAACACCAAAGACACACAGTTATTTTATGGTTTTAACAAACAGGCATGTTTTGTCTACTTTGAAATGTATCTTAACAAGTTCATACAGCAATAATCGGAACTGTAGAAACACAAAGTTTAGCGGGCCTACCACTTTTTAAAAGTATGATGCAATTCAACCTGGTTTGGCATGATTCATAAAAATGTATTTTAACACACTGAACCTCATTATAAAGGACATACTATCCCAGAATACCACTTAGTCAATGCCTTAATATAATTACACAGTTTAACCAAGGTTAGTGATAACAGATCTTGAAAACAATACAATTTTAATTGTAATGTGATTGTAAGAGGCTCCTTTCTACAAAAATACACCGTAAGAGGAATGGTTAATAAATATCATACCCTGGCATAACACATTAAAAAAAAATTTTTTTATACCATATTGTCATAATGTCCCATACTATACCATACGGTCATAGAAAGAAAGTAACATCAGGGAAATATAAATGGTCAGAAGTAAATGTTTAATGCCAAAAGTAAAAGCATATTTATTTGATAAATATTTAATAAGCTCCTGTCATTTATTAGAATATTCTATTTTGAGCTTCTACAAAGTAATACTTAAAAATACAGGACATGAAATTTGTTCACTTACCAACATAATTTAAAAAACTAAATCTACATTCTATGTTCAAGATGTCTGACAGCAAAATTTTTTTAATTAAAAACAATATAAAAATTGTTAAAATCACACTATATGTTAAATCTTTTATGATGCTGTTTAAAAACATTACAAAACCACATACATTATATTATGCAAGCATAAAAAAGTGTATGTATAAATACTAAAATGTTTTATAGTAATTATATCTTAGTGGCAAGATTACAGATAATTTTCCAAAATTTTTCACACTTACATTTTTCTAATTTTTCAATAATAAATGTTGTTCCTCTGAGAAACTTTTAAAAAAAAAATCTGTATTTTACTGTCAAGTAAGGTAATTCTTTAATAGACACTTTTTTTCATTTCGTTCTATGTACTTGACAATCGTAACATTATCTCCTTAAGTGCATATAAGGAAGACAGTTTAAAAGATGACAGTAAGCCAACTTCAAATTAAAAATTATTTTTTGGAGGAATTTATTCTATCATCCATAACACTGATATTTATATTGAAAAGAGATTCATTTTTAACCCTTTACTCTCCTCTCCCCCAGTCAAATACATTTATTATAAGCTCTTATAAGAAAATATGGAGGAAAAACTACTATTCATCACTAGCCATAAAAACTTGGGTGGAGGAGGCAGGGGGAAACACTTCTACTGAAAATTACTTAAGAGTATACTTATGGTTTCAAGAGATACTAATATCTTTTTGAAATATTACCAATTTAAACTTGAATTCATCTAACCTAGAAGTTCTCAAGTACTGGCACATGAGAACTGCCTAGGAAATGTGCCAAACACAGAAGCTCACGGCCCTAGCTCTCACCTACTGAGTCAGAATCTTCAGAGTAGAGCTCAAACAATCTGGCCCTTTCAAATAAAATAGCAGACACTGTACTTAACAAAAAATTTCTCTGTATCACTGCAAACTGTTCTAATAATTTTGAAACAAAGTTCTCAATGAAAATAATGTTACAATCAGAAATACAATTTCATAGAAAGAGAAAGTGTCAGTCCTCGCTCAGGCTGGTCTGACTCTGTGACCTCATGGATTGTAGCCTGCCAGATTCTGTCCATGGGATTCACCAGGCAAGAACACCGGAGTGGGTGGCCATTCCCTTCTCCAGGGGACCTTCCCGACCCAAGGATCGAACCCAGGTCTCCTGCATTGCATGCAGATTCTTTAACATCTGAGCCACCAGGGAAGCCCCATGAATCTTACCATTCTTCGGGATGCAATTCAACAAAACCACACAAGCGCTACAAAGTAAAGCAAGCCTAGAGGCACCTGTGAGGAGTAAGACAAAGGCATATCCGATTCATGGGAAAAATAGACAGCAGATGTGACCCCAAGTATTTATCCATTAAAAACAATGTATTCTAAAAATAAATTTCCATGTCAACGGAACAAAGTTGTTTATAAATAAGAAGGAATGTGGAGGTGTGGGGAAGACAAGAGGAAACCTCAGCAAGTTAAGTACCAAAAGCCAGGAAACAAAGCAGAATGAATGGCAACTGGGGACAAGGAAAACAGAATGAACTAGGAAATGGAAGAAGGGATGACCACTATCCTTAAAATCCAAGAAACTAGAGAAATGAACAGATATTAGAGGAAACTGACCTGAGCAGAAATGCAAACAGAAAAGTAAGTGGGAAGTGGTGTAAAGGATACTCACACACACACATATATATATATACACATCACATTTATCTATATAGAGATATTTATATAATTCGGAAACAAAGTTCTCAACAAAAACAATGTTACAATCAGAAAATTACAATTCATAACCCATGCCCATTATTTTTTATAATATATATTTATAGATATATACAAATGAGAATTTAAGATGAGATCAAATGGTAGTACAGAACGCATCTTAGGCACAGATGCAAGTGGTGTAAGAGAATGAAAAACAGTATTGTGAACAAACTGATACTGAATAGAGTAAGCATATGGGATCAATCTCAAAGTAAAGACGATGAAGCAGGAAAAAGAGAACTGCATAGACAGAAGAATGAATGAGACGTTATGAGAACTGGGAAATAAAATGTAAGTGCTGTAGTACGAAGGAAAGAATTTTGAGCAAAGTCAATGGCATTAAATCACATTATCTAATCAGTAATTATAAAGCACAGTTATCATACCATACATTATCTCATTATTTGGAAAGCCTAATAAAGTGTATTATTTTATGTAATACATTTTACATAATAAAACCCAAAATGTAAAGAAAGTAATCTGACAAGGTGATAAGAAACTAAAATAAACAGTGGCTGAGAGATGGAAGGGCTAAAGAAGAAAAAGTAAAAGAAAAAAACCAGGACAGAAAGAAATCAATCACACCTATTTAAAAACCACAGGTAGGAATAAGCAAAGAGGTGTGGGTGCACAATGGATGATGGACTAAAAGGTGCCAGGAAAGCAAGTGAAATCTGACGGAATCTTGACAGCTTCAGGATTCAGAAAGTAAGTAGTTCCAAAGTGTCCAGAAGGATTTGTAACCGTAACATGTTACGGAGCGGGGGAATGAAGTAGAGGGCCTCAACAAGACTAAGACAAGAGAGGTGCAGAAAATCGTCTTAAGTAGAAGCTGAGGTTAGGAGCAGGCAGGTCCGACCACTGGCAAAGGAGCCGGGAGGCAGGTGGAATTGGGATGGGGGTTACCAGCTGGCGACACTGCAAACATTAGGAACCGGGGGTCTGAGGTCGGGATGGAAGAAAGAACGGAAACACTGGCACTGAAGACTGAAAAAGTAGAGGCTAGATCAAAACCATTAGCTGGTTAAAACAGGTGACGAGAAATCCTCCCCTCCGCCCTAACAAGTAGAGAAGCGGAGGGAGGGCAGCGGCCTGAAAAGGGGCAGAGTCGGGGAGAGTTAAACAGAGAATGATGCGCCCATCTTCACCGTGACCATGTAATAATTACACACAACGTTAACTCGGGCTGGGGTCCCGGCCCCGGCTACTAACCCACGATTTCACCAGGATGCCGGCCCCAGCTCCCCCCCCCCCCACCCGTCCACCACCAAAAATAAAGAAAACATCCAGGAGATGCGAGGCTGGCTACCTTCAGCCAGCCGTGACCTTCTCGGACCAACCCCGAGTCTCGCCCCCTATTGATAGCCTCCTGCTCCACCACGGCTGCCCGAATCCCCCAAGCCCAGAGCGCGGACCAGGGAAACCCCTCTGGGCCATTGTGTGTGTTTACGTAGCGAGCTCCTGCCCGGCGGGGAGGGACAGGTGGGAAAAGCCAGTCTCTCAGCCCGCAGAGCCCCGAGGAGAAGGTGGCTGAGGGCAACCGGAGCCCCCACCGCCACCTCTTTCCCCCAAAATAAACACCAGTCAGCCGAGCCCCGAGACCGGAGGGGCGCAGGTGCGCCGGCACTCACCTCCTCGGGAATGGCGGGGTCCGCAGCCGAAGAGGCCGCGGCGCCGGCCTCGGGCTCCATGTCCCCGTTGAACAGAGCCTGGCCCTGCTCCGCGCCGCCGCCGCCGCCACCGCCGCTCAGCGCCGCCATCTTATAACCGAGAGCCGGGCCCGAGCGACCGCTGCTGGGCGGGGAGGGGGAAGGGAGGCGGAGGGCGGGGGGAGGCGGAGGCGGAGGACGGGGGGCGGCGGGGAGGGACGGCCCGGGCGGCCCGGGCGGCGTCGGCGGTGGGACGGCGCCTGGGCCACCTCGGGAACCGGCCTGCGGCCCCCGGCGCAGCTGAGCCTGAGGGGATTGGGGGAAGGACGCTAGGCTGGGGGGGAGGGGCGGGGGCAGGGGGCGGAGACGACTGGAAGTCGCCGCGGCAACGGCGTCACCCGCGTGTCACGGTCGTGACGTCACCTGAGGTGCGTGACGTGATCCTTGGAGCGCCCTCGCGCCGTCGTCAGGGGAGGGTGCCTACCCCTCCTGCCCACCCTCGTCTCCCACGTTTCCTCCGCTCGGCCGTTTCCATGGCTCCGATTAATTCTCTTCTCCTCAGTCCTAAACCTGTTCTGTGTTGTCGGATTTACTCGAAGAGGAGATTGGAGAAGAAGTTGAAATCCTAGAGGGAGGAAGGCGGAAAGCCCATACTACTGTGTTATTTCCATTATCATTACAACGAACGTCCCCGAGTCGTAAAAATAAGACTTGAAGCCCTGAGGTTGCAACAGCCAAGCAGAATTTGATAGAAATATATTTAGGAAAAGCCAGGTTACCAGAATGATGCTTGGATCCTTTTCATTAAAGGATTTGGTCTGTCAAAGCGGGTCTAAATGGAAGTCTAAACCTTTTTTTTTTTTTTTTTTCTTTACCATCGTTTAGGAATGAAATGTTTTAGTCTGTTTTTCGTTTTCCGGATTCATTCATTTAACAAATGGAAGTAGATCACTTTCCATGCACTAAGGCCTGCACAAGGCATGAAGCATTCTAGACATCGGAAGCATCCAAATTTGAATCATTTAAT
Source organism: Capra hircus (assembly GCF_001704415.2). Lineage (NCBI taxonomy): Eukaryota > Metazoa > Chordata > Mammalia > Artiodactyla > Bovidae > Capra > Capra hircus. The sequence continues at coordinate 16,227,560 of NC_030811.1, read as the reverse complement.
TTTCAAGAAAATCATTCAAAATATTTTAAATACTTTTGTGCAGTTCATAAACAGAATAGCCCAAGGCATTTTCTATGCAAAATATGCGTGAAAACGAGAGGAGAGGTAAATTACCTTTGAGAGACCCAATTACAGAATGGAATTCGTTAAATCTGGCTTCTTATTAAAAAATACATTTATGTGACAAGAAGGGGAAATATGCTGGGGGAAAAACTTAAGAAAGGGAAAAATCAGAGTGAGAAGCAGTGAGAATTACTGTGAACTCCTGATGGGGTACAGGTAATCACAAAATAACCTAAGCATCAAGTCATGGTATGCTCTAAGTGGACTACCCATGGCGGGGAAGTCACCAGTGACCTTGCATTCACCATGATTCGAGAGATAGAAGACTGTTCTACTGACATCTGAAGCAGGATGTCTGTGTATGGATAGAGTCAATATGAGTCCAGGAGCTGATCATTACTCCCAAGGTAAGGATTTCTGTGTGAGGCTTCTTGTTTAATCAGAATGCTAATATTCTTCTACATTGAAAAATAGGGGACAATAGGGGGAAATTAGAATACCACCTATTGGATGAGCTTAGTATTCTCTGTACTTTTCTTCTAAGTAGAGAAGTCTCTTGGAGACACTAAATTTAAATCAAAAGATGGCTTATCAAAAATAGTGTAAATGAGGATAATGATAGAGGATGATGGTAAAGGATAATGTCACTGAGCTATACAAGTCTAAAGTGCCCTTCTTTACTATAAGGAATTCTAAGGAGAGGAACATGGAACCAGCAGCCAATCATAGCACCTTTCTCCCTCAATACCATCAAAAATACAGTTGGCAGGGTTTTTATTCTCTAATAGTCCTGTCCTATTTCATTTTTTAAAAAATCAACCCCTAAAAATATTACATCATTATCTCACTTCTTCATAGCATTAAAACTCCAAGATTTTTTTCCATTGGTTGCATTTTAAAGTATAACCTTCTTTATAGGCCGCAATCTGTAGATCATCTCTTATTTTTTCTCCACAGAATGGGGGATCGCATCCATTTAATATTTATTCTTGTTAGCTTTTGTTTATTCAGTATTTTCTGACTTCATCATCAAATTCTGCATATATCTTCTTTGATTTCCCTAAGCTGTTCTAAAGACCCACAGAATCCAGATGGAAAAATATAATGGAAAGCATAAACTTTGGAATCCAAAGATTAGTATTTTAGTGTCGGCATGCCACATCTTGGCTATATAATCTCAAGGCTAGTAAGCACAAATCCCTGTTTGTTGTTCTTTCAGTCTCTAAAATGAGGGTAATGATAATGCCAGTCCTGTCTATCTGTGTCATTATGAGGATAAAACTTAATAGGTTTGCCCTTTATAAAATATAGTCACCCTCTCGGTCAGAATTCAGGCAAGGCATAGCAGATGTGGCTTATTTCTGCCCCATGATGTTTGTGACCTCGACTGGGAAGATTGACTGCCTGGAGGTGTCTCAGTGGTGGGGAACTGGAATCATCGGGAAGCTGATTTCCTCCTGTCTCTGATGGTTGAAGCTGGGACCATAAGCCAGAATTCCTCTCTTCAGGTGGCCTGAGCTTCCTCCTAGCATGGCTGCCTCAGGGTAGTGAGACTTCTAACAAGGTGGCTGAGGGCTCCATACCCTCGGGTTCCTGTAAGCAAGGTGGAAGCTGTATTGCAATTTATGACCTAGCTTCTAAAGTCACATAGCATCACTTCTGCTACATTTTATTGGATATGGGTAAGTCACGAAATCTTTCCCAAATTCAATGAAAGACATCCCAAAGAATTTATAGAGATATTTCATTTCAGATAGATCATGTTTAGAATAATGATCTAGCTACTCCGTAGAAATGGCTACTTATCCTTACCTTCTCCAGAGGGGATTCTACACTTACACTCTCCCCCTTTAATTATAGAAAATTGCTGAGACGTATCTCAATATGGTCATGAAGAAGCCTTTACCTTCTTTCTTTAGATTCGGAGGCCTCCACTGTTTGCAAAAATAATGCAGGTCCTTGGCTTTGGACACAGCCTAACTCTCTCGTCTTGGACATTTCCCCCTAAATCTCAGTGCTGACATAGACAATGTTGATGTGCTGAAACCCTCTACACAAAACAGTGACACTGTGTTCTCCGAGCCTGTAATGAGCCAAGCCAGTTTGTGTTGAGCAGAAACAGAAATAACACCTCCCTTTTGTGTTATAGCATGCCATATGGGCATCAAAGCAGTATTATCTTGCGTTCTAAAGTCTTGCAGACATTTTAGTCAATACAGTTCTTTTAGGTTTTGCTCACCATCCCCTTGGGGTCACAAAGAGTTGAACGTGACTGGGCACACATGCACATCCCCTTTCCCCCTACGACATTCATGTTTTCACAGAATGCTGGAAGACAGTCTAGGTGAGAACATTGCTCCAGCAGATGACTGAGACAGTGTTACAAAGCCTTGCTGCGATGTCTGACCCTCTCTTCCCTGACGATATGTTTATTTTCAACTGGTGATTCTATCCTGAAACCTGCATTTCAATAGACACTGAATAGTCCCCACTCCAGTACTCTTGCCTGGAAAATCCCATGGGCGGAGGAGCCTGGTGGGCTGCAGTCCATGGGGTCGCTAAGAGTCAGACACGACTGAGTGACTTCACTTTCACTTTCCACTTTCATGTACTGGAGAAGGAAATGGCAACCCACTCAACTGTTCTTGCCTGGAGAATCCCAGGAGGAGCCTGGTGGGCTGCCGTCTATGGGGTCGCATAGAGTTGGACACGACTGAAGTGACTTAGCAGCAGCAGCAGCAGTCCCATCCATCAGCCAGACTTGACCACCCAGGTCTCATCCCTCATGAATGTTGTCAACTACTGAAATCTGGTAAAAGGCTTCTAGGAAGCTTAGAAACTCCAACCATGTTCAATGCTGTATAGCTAATCACAGTTTAATATTTTATTAATCAAGTTCATCATTACAAATAATACTTCCTGTGTTTAATAGTAGATTACTCTCGTAAGTATTTAGGTGCACATAGAAAATAGAATTGATTTAGCACAACCTTCCTACTGAGAGATACTTGGAACCTCATCTGTAGAATTCTAGAATCTGCTCAGATACTTTAGTGAGGGAGACCTCACTAATACAATACTCTATTCAACTGTAACTTGAAATCTTCCTCTTTGTGACATCTATATTCTGATCTAAGTTTTGGCTTATAGAAGAACACAGGATGAATCTGTTTCTTATTCTGTGTAACTGCTTTCAGATATTTGAAGGAACTTCTCTGAAGGCATTTTTCTCTTCTTTCTGTGTATTCTTTTCAATGTTCCTCTTAAAACGTGGTCCTGTGAATTAAACACTGTTCCAGATTTGGTCCAGTTAACAAAGAATAGACTCTCTCACTGCAATAATCTAGGAACCATGCATTTGTTAATATTATAAAAAAATCATATAAGCAACCCCACCCCGTTATTCTTACATAGGAAGGTTACAGTCAACAAAAAAAAACCTTTGTTGTTTTTTAAATAAAATGCTATTACATCAAGTCTAGGTTTTCAGTCATTTTAGCGTTGGTCATCTCTTTCACTGAAATTCTATTTCTCAGACTTTAACTCTTGAAGGAAGATCTTGCTTTTTAATTCATGAAATTTATTAAATATTATATTTCTAACATTTAACAGGATATTTATATAAATATGTTATTTAATCTTATAACATCTTGCTTATACTATCCTTGGTCTTATTAATTAAATAGAGTTCTTTGGAACATTCTTTGTGAATTTGGTAATATGGGGTGCTGAATTTTTAAAGTTTGCTTTTATTTCAAGGTGTAGTATAGCTTTCCATATAAAATATGGGAAACTGTATCTATATATTGAAAATAGTACCTGATAAGGGATGGGTCATAGCAGGGTGGAGGATGTATGATGGGAGCAAGACTTCCCTGAGTTATCTGAGTATACCTTTTAATATGGTTTTACTTTATGAGTGTAAATAAATGAAAAAGTATAGTCTAAAAAACTAAATCTAATTTCACATCAAATTAATAACATAACTATATGGAGAAAGGGCTTTCCTGGTAGCTCAGATGGTAAAGAATCTGCCTGCAATGTAGGAGATCTGGGTTCGATCCCTGGTTCAGGAAGATTCCCCTTGAGAAAGGAAAGGCAACCCACTCCAGTATGCTTGCCTGGAGAATTCCATGGACAGAGGAGCCTGGAGGGCTATACTCCATGAGGCTGCAAGGAGTCGGACACAACTGAACAACTAACACACATACAGATAAAATGATTAATTCATTTCCTGACTGGAGACTATGGTGGATTTACTGTGTTAAATTATCTCAACTGGACCTGTTTCCCAGAATCCTCTTACATCCTTTACCTGCTGACCATCTCCTTAAGTATATCCCATTGTTGCTGGTCAGTCACTAAATCCTGTCCAAGTCTTTGTGACCCCCATGGACTGCAGCATGCCAGCCTCCTCTGTCCTCCACTGTCTTCCAGTTTGATCAAATTCATGTCCATTGAGTCAACGACGCTATCTAACCATGTCAACTTCTGCTGGCCCCTTTTCCTTTTGCCTTCAATCTTTCCCAGCATCAGGGTCTTTTCCAATGAGCTGATTCTTCATGTCAGTGGCCAAAGTATTGGAGCTTCAGCATCAGTCCTTCCAATGAATATTGAGAGTTGATTTCCTTTAGGATTGACTGGTTTGATCTCTTTGCTGTCCAAGGGACTCTCAAGAGTCTTCTCCAGAACCACAGTTTGGAAGCATCAGTTCCCTAATGCCCAGCCTTTTTCATGGTTCAACTTTCATATCTGTACATGACTACTGGAAAACCATAGCTTTGACTATACAGACCTTTGTTCAAAAAGTGATGTCTCTGCTTTTTCATATGGTGTCTAGGTTTGTCATAGCTTTTCTTCCAAGGAGCAAGCATATTTTAATTTCACGGCTGTGGTCAACATCCACAGTGATTTTGGAGCCCAAGAAAATAAAATCTGTCACTGCTTCCACTTTTTCTCCTTCTGTTTGCCATGAAGTGATGGGAGAGGATGCCATGATCTTAGATTTTTGAATGTTGAGGTTTAAGCCAGCCTTTTCGCTCTCCTCTTTCGCCTTCATCAAGAGGCTCCTTAGTTCCTTTTCACTTTCTCCCACTAGAGTGATATCATCTAAGGTTGTTGACATCTCTCCTGTCAGTCTGGATTCCAGCTTTCGATTTATCCAGCCTGATATTTTGCATGATGTGCTCTACATATAAGTTAAATAGGCAGAGTGACACCATTCAGCCTTGTCATATTCCTTTCCCAATTTGGAACCAGTCCGTTGTTCCATGTCCAGTTCTAACTGTTGCATCTTGACATCCATGCAGGTTTCTCAGGAGGCAGGTAAGATGGTCTGGCATTCCCATCTCTTTAAGAATTTTCCACAGTTTTTTGTAATCCACACAGTCAAGGAAGGACTTTAGCTTAGTCAATGAAGCAGAAGTAGATGTTTTTTGTAATTCCCTTGCTTTCTTCATAATACAATGGATGTTGGCAATTTGATCTCTGGTTCCTCTGCCTTTTCAAAATTCAGGTTGTACATCTAAAAGTTCTCAGTTCATGTATTACTGAAGTCTAGCTTGAAGGATTTTGAGAATAACCTTGCTAGCATGTGAAATGAGTGAAACTGTGTGGTAATTTGAACAGTTTTTGGTATTGCTTTTCTTTGGGATTGAAATGAAAACTGAACTTTTTCAATCCTGTGGCTACTGCTGAGTTGTCCAAATTTCGTGACATATTGAGTGCAGCACTTTAGCAGCAGCATCTTTTAGGATTTGAAATAGCTCAGCTGGACTTCTGTTATCTTCACTAGGTTTGTTCATAGTAATGCTTTCTAAAGCCCTCTTGACTTCACACTCCAGGATGTCTGGCTCTAGGTGAGTGACCACACCATCATGGTTATCTAAGTCATTAAGACCTTTTTTGTACAGTTCTTCTCTGTATTCTTGTCACCACTTCTTCATCTGTTCTGCTTCTGTTAGGTCCTTATAGCTTCTTGATCTGTTCTGCTTCTGTTAGGTCCTTATAGCTTCTGCCATTTATAGTGCCCATTCTTGCATAAAATGTTCACTTGATGTCTCCAGTTTTCTTGAAGAGATCTCTAGTGTTTCTGATTCTATTGTTTTCCTCTATTTCTTTGCATTGTTACTCTTGCCTGGAAAATCCCATGGATGGAGGAGCCTGGTGGGCTGCAGTCCATGGGGTCACTGAGGGTCAGACATGACTGAGTGACTTCACTTTGACTTTTCACTTTCATGCATTGGAGAAGGAAATGGCAACCCACTCTAGTGTTCTTGCCTGGAGAATCTCAGTGATGGGGGAGCCTGGTGGGCTGCCGTCTATGGGGTCGGACAGAGTCGGACACGACTGAAGTGACTTAGCAGCAGCAGCATATTTCTCCTTGCTCTTCCCTGGAACTCTATATTCAGTTAGATATATCTTTCTTTTTCTCTCTTTCCTTTCGCTTCTCTTCTTTCCTCAGTTAATTGTAAAATCTCCTCAGATAACCACTTTTCCTTTTTACGTTTATTTTTCTTTGGGATGGTTTTGGTCACTGCCTCCTGCACAGCATTACAAACTTCCATCCACAGTTCTTCAGGCACTCTTATCTACCAGATCTAATCCTTTGAATCTATCTGTCACCTCCACCATATAATCATTAGAGATTTGATTTAGGTCATATCTGAATGGCCTAGTGGTTTTCCCTACTTTCTTCAATTTGAGCCTGGATTTTGCAAAAAGGAGCTGATCCTCTGAGCCAGAATCAGTTAGCTCTAGGTTTTGTTTTTGCTGACTGCATAGAGCTTCTCCATCTTCGACTGCGAAGAACATAATCAGTCTGATTTCAGTATTGACCATCTAGTGATGTCCATGTGTAGATCATCTCTTGGGTTGTTGGAAAAAGGTGTTTCCTATGATCAGTGTGTTCTCTTGGCAAAACTTTGTTAGTCTTTACCCTGCATCATTTTGTACACCATCGCCAAACTTACATGTTATTCCAGGTATCTCTTGAGTCCCTACTTTTGCATTCCAATCCCCCATGATAGAAAGGACCTCTTTTTTTATGTTAGTTCTAGAAGGTCTTGCAGGTCTTCATAGAACTGGTCAACTTCAGCTTCTTCAGCATCTGTGGTTGGGGCATATGTTTGGATTACTGTGATATTGAATGGTTGGCCTTGGAAATAACCAAGATCATTCTGTCATTTGTGAGACTGCACCCAAGTACTGCATTTCGGACTCTTTTGTTGACTATGAGGGCTACTCCATTTCTTTTATGGGATTCCTGCCCACAGTAGTAGATATAATGGTCATCTGAGTCAAGTTGGCCCTTTCCCATCCGTTTTAGTTCACTGATTCCTAATATGGTGATATTCTGCTTGACCACATCCAATTTACTTTGATTCATGGACTTACGTAAGAGGGTACATCTATCCCATGAGAGGATCCAAAGTCTCTTCACCAAAGAGGTAAGAAATGGATTTGTGAGGGTAACTTTTAGAGCTCTTTGGTGGCTCTCTTTCATAAGCCAGAAATGCCAATAACTGCTACCATTTCTATGGAGTGCACTTTTAGCTGTGGTGGAGAGCACCATCTTCTCCTACAGGATGTCCATCATGGGAGTTGTCATGAGACCCCTGGGTGGTGTGAGTTTGACTTATACTGCAGTCCGTCCTCATGGTTTCCAGCAGTAGACCCAGAAACACTGGTCTCACATAGACTGTCTACCCAGATCCTCAGTTGCATAATATCAAATCCCTAACGTAAATAAATTATTTACATTTCCTAGTGCTTCTGCTTCTGATTAAGTACTTACTGGAAAAGAGTCTAAACACAAAATTAATTGCAAATAAATCTTTATTTAGATTTATTGTTGGTAGTAATCTTGGTTTTGTAATTCTGAAACAGTTTGTAGTTATTGCACCATAGAGCAAATGAGTACACATATTGCTATTGGGAATCTGGGTTCATACTATGGAAAAAGTAGAAACACACATGGAATAGGGGAATTTGAAGAAGAATGCTGTGGTGTTGTATTTAATTGGAATGTAGTAGTACTAACATAAGATTTAGTGGGGAAAACACATACACACACACATATATATACACACACACGGACATTGTATAATTTTTAAAAGAATATATGTTAGTTAATATACAGAGGAATGATACAATTAGAAAAATATATGTTAATAAGTATATCAGTTGTGTAAAAACTTGCTGCTATATAAGTGTTGTTGTTCAGTGGCTCAGTTGTGTCCTACTCTTTGCAACCTCGTGGACTGCAGCACGCCAGGCTTCCCTGTCCTTCACCATCTCCCAGAGCTTGCTCAAACTCATGTTATTTGAGTTGGTGATGCCATCCAGTCATCTTATGCTCTGTTGTCCTTTTCACCTCCCACCTTCAATCTTTCCCAGCATCAGGGTCTTTTCCAACAAGTCAGTTCTTTGCATCAGGTGGCCAAAGTAATGGGGCTTCAGCTTCAGCATCAGTCCTTCCAATGAATATTCAGGATTGATTTCCTTTAGGATTGACTGGTTTGATCTCCTTGCAGTCCAAGAGACTCTCAAGAGTCTTCTCCAACACCACAGTTCAAAAGCATCAGTTCGGCTGCCGCCGCCAAGACCAAGATGGCTCAGAGAGTCGCAGCCTTCCTCAAGAATGTCTGGGCCAAAGAACCGGTGCTCGTGGTATCCTTCGCCATTGTGGGCCTCGCTGTAATCCTGCCCACACTCAGCCCCTACACCAAGTACTCGCTCATGATCAACCAGGCCACACCCTACAACTACCCAGTGCCCCTCCGAGACGACGGGAACATGCCCGACGTGCCCAGCCACCCCCAAGACCCCCAGGGCCCGAGCCTGGAGTGGCTGAAGAGACTGTGAGCGCCTCCGTTGACAGGGAGCAGCCCCCGCCCCAATGGCCCCAATGGCCCCAATAAATGTGTGAAAACCGGAAAAAAAAAAAAAGCATCAGTTCCTTGGTGCTCAGTTTTCTTCATGGTCCACCTCTAACATCCATACATGACTGCTGGAAAAACCATAGCTTTGACTATGGACCTTTGTTGGCAAAGATTGTCCCTGCTTTTTAATATGCTGTCTAGGTTTGTCATAGTTTTTCTTCCAAGGAACAAGTGTCTTTTAATTTCATGGCTGCAGTCACCATCTGCAGTGATTTTGGAGCCTCCCAAAATAAAGTCTTTCACTGTTCCCATTGTTTCCCCATCTATTTGCCATGAAATGATGGGACTGGATGCCATGATCTTTGTTTTTTGAATGTTTTGTTTTAAACCCATCTTTTTCACACTCCTCTTTCACTTTCATCAAGAGGCTCTTTGGTTCCTCTTTGCTTTCTGCTGTAAGGGTGATATCATCTGCATATCTGAGGTTATTGATATTTCTCCCAGCAATCCTGATTCCAGCTAGTACTTCATCCAGCCTGGCATTTCCCATGATGTACTCTGTGTAGGAGTTAAATAAGCAGGGTGACAATATACAGCCTTGACGTACTCTTTTCCCAATTTTGAAACAGTCCATTGTTCCATGTCTGGTTCTAACTGTTGTTTCTTGACTGCATACAGGCTTCTCAGGAAGCAGGTGAGGCAGTCTGGTATTCCCATCTCTCAGAATTTTCCACAGTTTGTTGTGATCCGCACAAAGACTTTAGCATAGTCAATGAAGCAGAACTTCTCTTGCTTTTTCGATGATCCAACGGATGTTGCCAATTTGATCTCTGGTTCCTCTGCCTTTTCTAAATCAAACTTGAACATCTGGAAGCTCTGGGCTCACATACTGTTGAAGCCAAGCTTGGAGAATTTTGAGAATACTTTGCTAGTATATGAAATGAGTGCGATTGTGCAGTAGTGTTAATATTCTTTGGCACTGCCTTTCTTTGGGATTGGAATGAAAACTGACCTTTTCCAGTCCTGTGGCCACTGCTGAGTTTTCCAAATTTGCTGGCATATGGAGTGCAGCACTTTCACAGCATCATCTTTTAGGACTTGAAATAGGTCAGCTGGAATTCCGTCACCTCCGCTAGCTTTGTTGGTAGTGATGCTTCCTAAGGCCTAGTTGACTTGGCACTCCAAGATGTCTGGCTCTAGGTGAGTGATCACACCATCGTGGTTATCTGGGTTGTGAAGATCTTTTTTGTATAGCTCTTCTGTGTATTCTTGCCACCATTTCTTAGTATCTTCTGCTTCTGTGAGGTCCATATAGTTTCTGTCCTTTATTGTGCCCATCTTTGCATGAAATATTCCTTTGGTATCTCTAATTCTTGAAGAGATCTCTAGTCTTTCCCATTCTGTTTTTTCCTTTATATCTTTGCATTGTTCCCTTAGGAAGGCTTTCTTATCTCTTCTTGCTATTCTTTGCGACTCTGTATTCAGATGGGTATATCTTTCCTTTTCTCCTTTGCCTTTCACTTCTCTTCTTTTCTCAGCTATTTGTAAGCCCTCCTCAGACAATCATTTTACCTTCTTGGATTTCTTTTTCTTGGGGATCATTTTGATCACCACCTCCTGTACAATATTTCAAACCTCCATCCAAAGTTCTTTAGGCACTCTATCAGATCTAATCCCTTGAATCTATTTTCCGCTTCCACTGTATACTTGTAAAAGATTTGATTTAGGTCATACCTGAATGGTCTAGTGGTTTTCCCTACTTTCTTCGATTTAAGTCTGAATGTGTCAATAAGGAGTTCATTATCTGAGCTACAGTAGATCCTGGTCTTGTTTTTGCTGAATATATAAGCTTCTCCATCTTCAGCTGCAAAGAATATAATCAATCTGATTTGGGTATTGACCATCTGGTGATGTCTAAGTGTAAACTCATCTCTTATGTTGTTGGAAGAGGGTGTTTGCTTTAACCAGTGCGTTCTCTTGGCAAAACTCTGTTAGCCTTTGCCCTGATTCATTTGCTACTCCAAGGCCAAATGCTATATAATTGTGTACAGCTGCCCCTTGAATAACACAGATTGGAGCTGCACAAGGTCACCTATCTATAGGTCTTTTTTAATAGTAAATACTATAGTACTACATGATCCAAGGTTGGTTGAATCCACAGATGCAGAAATGCAAATATAGAGGAATTGTGTATTCAGAGGGCCAACTCTAACTTATACATGGATTTTCAAGGGCAAGGAGGGTCAGTGCCCCAACCCCTGCATTGTTCAAGAGGTCAACATATATCTTCATAAGTATTTATAATCAATATATCTTTATTTATAAAATAGATATCTTTATTTACTTATAAAGATAAATATATATCTTTATTTATGTATCTATACCTATATAGAGTATATATGCATACTATATAACTACTTTTGTGTGTGTGTGTATACGTATGTATATATTTGCATATATATGCTCAGTCGTGTCTGACTGTTTGCCATTCCCTTGACTATAGCCTGCCAGGCTCCTCTGTCCATTGGATTTCCCAGGCAAGAATACTGGAGTGGGTTGCTGTTTCCTCCTCCAGGATATCTTCCCAACCCAAGGATCAAACCCAAGTCTCCTGTGTCTCCTGCATGGGCAGGCAGATTCTTTATCACTGAGCCACCTGGGAAGTCCTGTATATATGTAAGTACTTATGTGTATATATATATCACATATAGAAGTATATAAATATTCATGTGTATATATATATTGCATATAGAAGTATGTAGATACTTAAGTATATGTGTACTCTGTATTGATATAGATGTAGATTCATAGATTGGTATAGATACAGTTCATAGCTTGTTAGCTCTGCCCACTGAAAGAAGTGCCTAGGAATAGTAGTAAGCATATCTGGTACCTGGGTCTTGATTTTGAAATGCCATTCTCCATTAAAAGTAGCATTCAGTTCAGTCGTGCAGTCATGTCCAACCCTTTGCGACCCCAAAAGTAGCATGAACTTCTTTGAAAAATGGTTCATCCCTCTGGGACAGTAAATGTATAAACTGAGTTTGCACAGGATGTACCCTGTATACGCAAGAGCAAGGATATGATAGAATTAGAAAAATCACCATTTTGCAACCACCAGTGTGGTAATTTGTCTAGGTCAGGACCATGAAGAGTTGCTGAAAATATTATTGGGTAAAAAACTGCTGGGGAACAGGACAGTCTTATGGCTTCATAATAGCACCGCACAGATGGAGAGATCTAGGAGCCACTGTATTAACCAAGTAATAAAGCTTAGCATCACCAACAGGGGGACAGTTCACTATTATATAAGTCCTAATGCAGTGCATCGTCTGTGTTGTGTTTGGGTCCAAAAGTGTTCAACCTGAACGTAATCATGAGGAAACAATCAGAGCCAGAATATGGGACATTATAAATACAAGAACCAGCTCTCTAACTCTTTAAAAATTCACTATTGTGAAAAACAAAAGAAGTCAAGGTCAGAGGACTATTCTAGTTTAAAACAGAATGAAGAACTATAACAACCAAATGTAATACATGAAACTTAATTGAATCCTGGATAAGAAAATAAACTGTTAGGAACAGTTGGGAAAATCGAAATATGGGCTATATATTAAGTGGTAATTTTGAATTACTGTTAATTAATGTTAATATTCTTATTTCTATGAGACGAGTGGTGAAGTGTTTACGGCTGAAATGTCGTATCTGCAACATATTTTAAAGTGGCTGAAAAACAAATGGAGAAAGAAATAAAGAAAAGGTGCAAATATTAGCAATTGGGGAATCTAGACAGATAATGTGTTTATAATATTATTCTTTTAGCTCTTCTGTATGTCTGTGTTGGAAAAAACAGTTTTTATTATATAAAAGTAATACATTAAGTTTTACCTTCTTCTTACATGACCTGCCTAGGATCTACTTCTGATAAATCTTGTTTGAAAATACCATTCATTTTCTGACACATGGGAATTAAATCATTTTGTGTCATGATTTATAGACAATAAGAATCATGAAACAAAAATTTTGCTGTATCTCGCTCAGGTTTCAGTAAGACCCTATAATGTATCTCTCTACCTATCAAGTGAGAATTTTCTCACATCTTAAATGTTGTTATGTTAATATAAGTGTGAGTTTGGAGTACATATTCTTTAATTTCAAATATTTGCAACAAGACCTGTCCTAGTATCTTCTCGTTCTTAAGATATTTTTATGCTGTCTCTTAGTTCATGTCTTCATTTCTTCATTCATTCCACAAATACTTACTGCATACCTACTGGGTGCTAGACACGGTACTAGGCTTTTATGGGATCTGAACAATAATGAGAGTATTATATTTTGATTTGTTTGCTTCAACACTTACCGTCACTCTTAAAGAGCCTTGTTTATATATAGTTGTTGTTTTTCACTCAGTCCTGTCTGACTCTTTGCGACCCTCTGCACTGCAGCATACCAGGCTTCCCTGTCCTTCACCATCTCCCAGAATTTGCTCAAACCTGTGTCCATTGAGTCGGTGATGCCATCCAGCCATCTCATCCTCTGTCATCCCCTTCTCCTCCTGCCTTCAGTCCTTCCCAGCATCAGGGTCTTTTCCATTGAGACTGCTCTTTGCATTAGGTGACCAAAATATTGGAGTTTCACCCTCAGCGTCAGTCCTTCCAATGAACATTCAGGGTTGATTTCCTTTAGGAAAGACTGGTTGGATCTCCTTGCTGTTCAAGGGACATACACACATACAGTAAAAAAGCAAATTGCTAATAGTACCCAACATTAGAGACATCAGAACTTCTGTTACTGTTTTTTGTGTGTGTGTGTGTGTTTAATGTCTCTAATGCTGGTTTCTAAATCTGTGTTTTGCTTTTGTCTTTGATTCTTAGGTATTTATAGAAACCTGTCTGTAGAATCTTGCTTCCTATTTCATGGAAGAAATAGAGGCTTTAAGGCATTAACTCTTGTTTCCAGCTGCCCTAAGTAGGAGCTTCTATGCATTTTTTTTAAAATTTTTTTTTAATTTTAAAATCTTTAATTCTTACATATGCTTTTTTATTCATTCTTATCTCCTTCCCTACCTCATAGTATGAAGTGTCACTCATTATGCATTTGATACTGTTAGCTGTCTCCTTTTTCTCAAAAATCTCTATTGCCTTAGATTTTATGACTCTACACATTCCTGATACTCCTCATAAGAGATCAATTCTTTCTTGGTCTCCTTTTGAGGGTCAACTTTCACCATTTGCAATTTTACCATAGAAATAACCTGGGCTTTCATCTTCTGCCAACTTTTTTTTTCTCATGGAACTCCTTTTATCCTCTTATCAATTCCATTGGTTTTATTTGCAATGATGACATCCATATCACCGTCTAAGTATCTCCACCTTGACCTCAGCCTTCAGTATCCAACTACCAACTAGATGCTTTCACTTGAATATGTCACAAACAGTGCAGACTCCACAAGTACCAAACCAGGCTCTACAATCCACACCTTCTGCTTTAACAGCTGCTGATACTGCTGCTGCTGTTGCTAAGTCGCTTCAGTCGTGTCTGACTCTGTGCGACCCCATAGACGGCAGCCCACCAGGCTCTGCCGTCCCTGCGATTCTCCAGGCAAGAACACTGGAGTGGGTTGCCATTTCCTTCTCCAATGCATGACAGTGAAAAGTGAAAGTGAAGTCACTGAGTCATGTCCAACTCTCAGTGACCCCATGGACTGCAGCCCATCAGGTTCCTCCGTCCATGGGATTTTCCAGGCAAGAGTACTGGAGTGGGGTGCCACTGCCTGGTCATCTTTAATATCTTTAAAAATTAATTTGATCGTACCACCTTTTGACTTCTTAATTTAAGTATAGATACTAATTATATACTTCATTCCTGCTGTAGGTATAACAAAAATCTTTCAGTTGATTTCTGTAATCTTTTTTTAGTAATTGAATTAAGCTACTTTTTAAGTTTTTTAATAATAAATTGGCAAGTGTATGTCTCTTCACCTTCACATCTTTTCCATTTTAGGTGTCCTCAGAAAAATCTGGAGTCTTCTTTTAAAATCCTTTTATTTATCACTTTGATAAGTTTTCAGCTGTCTTTTTTGCTCCTGGTTTCTGGTTTCAGCATCTGCCATGATCACTTCTTTTCACTTTCATTCTCATGACTCAATACTAGATAATTTAAGTCAAATATAACACTATCGCTTTGGGAAACAAATATCCTAAATTATTCTGACCCTTTCATACTGTTTAGAATTAGTGATGGTTTGAAGGTAGCACTTTTCAAATAAGAATTTTCCTTATATGAATATAAATATATCTTCCATGATTTTACACAGGACATTAATTCACTCTTTAGCAAATGTTATTAATTGCTAAAGTAGTGATAGAAGTTAGATGTTGGAAACTTGAGGTACCAAGAACTCTGTTACTTTAATAAGAAGAGTGAATATTTTATCGTATTTGTATTTTCCTGCTACTTGCTGCCTTTCAAAAATACTGTAAGTGTAGTCGATTATTCTGGATGAGACTAGGCTCAAAGATTTTTGAAACACTGAAGAGAAAATACAGTTAAAACTGCCCTAAAACTTACAAGGAGGAGACTGTCAGTGAGAGCAAGGCTAGAGTGGTGGCAGACAGCTAGGTTGGACTCAACCAGAAGTTGAATTTTACTGCTGTTAGTTTACAAGATACTGATAAATGCAGACAGCCACTTCATACTATTACTGTACCTTTCAGTTCAGTTCAGTTCAGTCGCTTAGTCATGTCTGAGTCTTTGTGACCCCATGAATTGCAGCACGCCAGGCCTCCCTGTCCATCACCAACTCCTGGAGTTCACCAAAACTCATGTGCATTGAATTGGTGATGCTATCCAGCCATCTCATCCTCTGCCGTCCCCTTCTCCTCCTGCCCCCAATCCCTCCCAACATCAGAGTCTTTTCCAATGAGTCAACTTTTCACATGAGGTGGCCAAAGTATTGGAGTTTCAGCTTCAACATCAGTCCTTCCAATGAACACCAGGACTGATCTCTTTTAGGATGGACTGGTTGGATCTTCTTACAGTCCAAGGGACTCTCAAGAGTCTTCTCCAACACCACAGTTCAAAAACATCAATTCTTCAGTGCTCAGCTTTCTTGACAGTCCAACTCTCACATCCATACATGGCCACTGGAAAAACCATAGCCTTGACTAGACAGACCTTTGTTGGCAAAATAATGTCTCTGCTTTGTAATATACTATTTAGGTTGGTCATAACTTTCCTTCCAAGGAGGAAGTGTCTTTTAATTTCATGGCTGCAATCACCATCTGCAGAGGTTTTGGAGCCCAAAAAATAAAGTCTGACACTGTTTCCACTGTTTCCCCATCTATTTCCCATGAAGTGATGGGACCGGATGCCATGATCTTCGTTTTCTGAATGTTGAGCTTTAAGCCAACTTTTTCCCTCTCCTCTTTCACTTTCATCAAGAGGCTTTTTAGTTCCTCTTCACTTTCTGCCATAAGGGTGGTGTCATCTGCATATCTGAGGTTATTGATATTTCTCCCCACAATCTTGATTCCAGCTTGTGCTTCTTCCAGTCCAGCGTTTCTCATGATGTACTCTGCATAGAAGTTAAACAAGCAGGGTGACAATATACAGCCTTGAGGTACTCCTTTTCCTATTTGGAACCAGTCTGTTGTTCCATGTCCAGTTCTAACTGTTGCTTCCTGACCTGCATACAGATTTCTCAAGAGGCAGGTCAGGTGGTCTGGTATTTCCATCTCTTTCAGAATTACACAGTCAAAGGCTTTGGCATAGTCAATAAAGCAGAAATAGATGTTTTTCTGGAACTCTCTTGCTTTTTCCATGGTCCAGCGGATGTTGGCAATTTGCTCTCTGGTTCCTCTGCCTTTTCTAAAACCAGATTGAACATCTGGAAGTTCACGGTTCACGTATTACTAAAGTCTGGCTTGGAGAATTTTGAGCATTACTTTACTAGCATGTGAGATGAGTGCAATTGTGCGGTAGTTCGAGCATTCTTTGCCATTGCCTTTCATTGGGATTGAAATGAAAACTGACCTTTTCCAGTCCTGTGGCCACTGCTGTTTTCCAAATTTGCTGGCATATTGAGTACAGCACTTTCACATCATCATCTTTCAGGACTTGAAATAGCTCAACTGGAATTCCATCACCTCCACTAGCTTAGTTCATAGTGATGCTTTCTACAGCCCACTTGACTTCACATTCCAGGATGTCTGGCTCTAGTGAGTGATCACACCATTGTGATTATCTTGGTCATGAAGATCTTTTTTGTACAGTTCTTCTGTGTATTCTTGCCAGCTCTTCTTAATATCTTCTGCTTCTGTTAGGTCCATACCATTTCTGTCCTTTTCGAGCCCATCTTTGCATGAAATGTTCCCTTAGTATCTCTCATTTTCTTGAAGAGATCTCTAGTCTTTCCCATTCTGTTGTTCTCCTCTATTTCTTTGCATTGATCACTGAAGAAGGCTTTCTTATCTCTTCTTGCTATTCTTTGGAACTCTGCATTCAGATGCTTATATCTTTCCTTTTCTCCTTTGCTTTTCACTTCCCTTCTTTTCACAGCTATTTGTAAGGCCTCCCCAGACAGCCATTTTGCTTTTTTGCATTTCTTTTCCATGGGGATGGTCTTGATCCCTGTCTCCTGTACAATGTCACGAACCTCCGTCCATAGTTTATCAGGCACTCTATCTATCAGATCTAATCCCTTAAATCTATTTCTCACTTCCACTATATAATCATAACGAATTTGATTTAGGTCATACCTGAATGGTCAAGTGGTTTTCCCTACTTTCTTCAATTTAAGTCTGAATTTGGCAATGAAGAGTTTGTGATCTGAGCCACAGTCAGCTCCCGGTCTCATTTTTGCTAACTGTATAGAGCTTCTCCATCTTTGGCTGCAAAGAATATAATCAGTCCAATTTCGGTCTTGACCATCTGGTGATGTCCATGTGTAAAGTCTTCTCTTGTGTTGTTGGAAGAGGGTGTTTGCTACGACCAGTGCATTCTCTTGGCAAAACTCTATTATCCTTTGCCCTGCTTCATTCTGTATTTCAAGGCCAAATTTGCCTTTTACCCCAGGTGTTTCTTGACCTCCTACTTTTGCATTCCAGTCCCCTATAATGAAAAGGACATCTTTTTTGGGTGTTAGTTCTAAAAGGTCTTATAGGTCTTGATAGAACCATTCAACTTCAGCCTCTTCAGCGTTACTGGTTGGGCATAGACTTTGATTACTGTGATATTGAATGGTTTGCCTTGGAAATGAACAGAGATCATTCTGTCGTTTTTGAGATTGCATCCAAGGACTGCATTTCGGACTCTTGTTTACCATGATGGCTATTCCATTTCTTCTAAGGGATTCTTGCCCGCAGTAGTAGATATAATGGTCATCTGAGTTAAATTCACCCATTCCAGTCCATTTTAGTTAGCTGATTCCTAGAATGTCAATGTTCACTTTTGCCATCTCCTATTTGACTACTTCCAAATTGCCTTGATTCATGGACCTAACATTCCAGGTTCCTATGCAATATTGCTCTTTACCGCATCGGACCTTGCTTCTATCAGCAGTCACATCCACAACTGGGTATTGTTTTTGCTTTGGCTCCATCCCTTCATTCTTTCTGAAGTTATTTCTCCACTGATCTCCAGTAGTGTGTTGGGTACCTACAGACGTGGGGAGTTCCTCTTTCAGTATCCTATCATTTTGCCTTTTCATACTGTTCATGGGGTTCTCAAGGCAAGAATACCTAAGTGGTTTGCCATTCCCTTCTCCAGTGGACCACATTCTGTCAGACCTCTCCACCATGATCCACCTGTCTTGGGTGGCCCCACACGGCATGGCTTAGTTTCACTGAGTTAGACAAGGCTGTGGTCTGTGTGATTAGATTGACTAGTTTTCTGTGATTATGGTTTGTGTGTCTGCCCTCTGATGCCCTCTCACAACACCTACCGTCTTACTTGGGTTTCTCTTACCTTGGATGTGGGGTCTCTCTTCACGGCTGCTCCAGCAAAGCACAGCCACTGCTCCTTACCTTGGATAAGGGGTATCTCCTCACACCCACCCCTCCTGACCTTGAACGTGGAGTAGCTCCTCTCAGCCCTCCTGCCCTTTAGAAGTTTTTTAACATATAGATCAAGTTTGAAACTCCTCACCTGATATGGAAGGATGCTAAGAGAGGTCTCAAGCTAAAAATGAACAAGTTAAAGGCAGAATTAACACACTGAAGAAATATTAAAGCCTCTTTCTAAAGAAATTGACATGGCTAATTACTGCAGTATCCAAGGTGAGGGTCATCTGTCTTCTTAACTAGCTTATTTTTACCAAGTCTGAAGGTATCTGTTTATTCCTTCTGTGTTGAATTGACATTCTGGTGTTTGTAAACAATAAGTAATATTACAGGTTTCTTGATAATATGGAACAGGAACTATTTCTTCAAGGCCATCATAGCTTTCCTCAAGACACTTGTCCTTGTAATTTGACCTTGCAGCATGTTGGAAACTTGAAGTTATGGAAGGTATCAAACCAGTTCTTCTCTGTCCCTGAAGACTTATTTCATTGTCAGGTTTTCCACATGCAGTTAATTACACATCTTTGGATGTGGTTTATTTAATTATTGCCTATGGGAAAATAAATCATAGGAAGATAGTTTGGAAATGTTAAATATGCTCAGTAAATTAAAAATTTTTTAAAGTTATGAAGTTTCATTTCTTGAATGGGTCTAGATATAAAGCAAGTACCCACTCTTTTTTTCCTCAAAATATATACATACAAACACCATTGAATAGTGGAGGACAGAGGAGCCTGGTATGCTGTAGTCCATGCGATCACAAAGGATCAGACACAACTTAGCAACTGAACAACAACAACAACCACTGAATAACCACAAATACTAGGTGTTCTGATTTAGATATATGCTTCTTTGTCCTTTTGGATGGAGGTTGGAGAAGGCATATGGAGATGTTTGTATTATGCATTGAGGCAGGTTACCCAAAACCAGTTGCTTATTTTCATAGCTAAAGCAGACTCTTGGTAGGGGATGATGTTGAGAGTTGTTTGCAGGAGATGAAGAATGAATGGAGACAGGAAGCTGATTGGTCACTTTGGTGAAAGACTGTGAGGTCTGGGCTTAAGTGCCTGAGAAGCAAAGTGCCATGACTGTAGGGAGTAGGCCTTTCTCTGAATATCTGCACAAAACCCAAGCCTGAGCTGAAATGGGCAAACAGTGGAGCTAGGACTAGTAAGAGACTGCATCCTTGGCGTGAGTAATGGGGAGCTGCCATGGGCATCCTCAACATTAGTATCAGTGGTTCTCCTTTAGACAATGTCAAGGGCAACAGTGGCTGGGGCACCTGAAGCAGAGGAGGAAGAACATAGTAGATCCTTAATGGGAATTGGTCTGTGAACACCTTAAAGGCTCAGGGTCAGTGCTGCGCCATTGCAAGGACACCATTCTCATTTTACTTACTGTGAATCCCAGCTGTGCTCCGGGGAGTGACGTTCACCCAGGACACAGTGTCAGTTGTACCCTGTGGAATTGGGCTATGTGGCTGTCTGATCCTGGGAAGCATTGCTTTCGCAGGTTCCCAGAAATAATTACAGGCTGCCTTAAATGGGCTGCTGAGGTTCAAACTATCAAACACCAGGTAGGAACCCAAGTCATTGTGATTTTGAGTTTTGAGTTAATATATCCTCATTTTATTCATTTATTCTGATAACATCTGGGAATTTGGATTGCTTAGTTTTGTACACTCCTGCCAGATATTGTTATGTTCTCTCACGTAGAGCAGGGATCCAGGGAGAGTCTCAGCAATGTTCCAGATTCAAGCGTATGTGGAGGACTGATGAGACAGGCCTTCCAGCAGCCCATATACAGGAGGGGTTGGAGTGACTTGTAGGTGGATCAAGGACTGTGAACCAGTGTTGAATAGAGCAATTCTCATAATAGTATATCATCGCTTACTTAAATTATTTAAATTTTTCTCCGTTTCTACAGCTCTCACTTATACCAGAGTTTTGAGGTGAATTTGTTAAAAAGAGAAATCTGTTCAGTACAGAGTTCAGTATAGAGCAAGCTCCGCTGGGAGAGTCACACTGTGCTGACCTTCTGGAGTGAGGATATGCCATCTAAAGAAAAGAATTACACACCTTTGAGAAACATTTCCTGGTGTATTACAGGGCCCTCATAGAGACAGACTATTAGAATGTGAGGAACTAAGGATCCATGGGTCCAGAAATGCTCATGAGGGATTTTGTCAGACCTGCCCAGTTATGTCAGATGGCCCTGCAGCCATTCCTCAAATGAGTGACATTAAGGAAGACCAGAGGGCAGAAAGGGAACCTAGACCCCCATGTACCCTCTTCCTCACTCATACGTATGTCTTTTCAGAGGAGGTCCTATAAAACCAGCTAAAGGAAGAGGTTCACAGAGGTGTAGGTTGTTGTTAGTTCTTCAGTTGCTAAGTCGTGTCTGACTCTTTGCCACCTCATGGACTGCAGCACACCAGGCTTCCCTGTCCTTTACTGTCTCCTGGAGTTTGCTCAAAGTCGTGTCCATTGAGTTGGTGATGCCATCTAACCATCTTATCCTCTGTTGCCTCCTTCTCCTTGTGCCCTGAATCCTTTCCAGCATCAGGGTCTTTTCCAGTGAGTCAGCTCTGTGCATCAGGTGGCCAAAGTATAGGAGCTTCAGCTTCAGCATCAGTCTTTCCAACAAATATTCAGGGTTGATTTCCTTTAGGATTGATTGGTTTGATCTCCTTGTTGTCCAAGGGACACTCAGGGGTCTTCTCCAGAACTACAGCTTGAAAGCATCAATTCTTTAGTGCTCAGCCTTCTTTATGGTCCAACTCTCATGTCCTTACATGACTACTGGAAAAACCATAGCTTTGACTATACAGACCTTTGTCAGCAAAGTGATGTCTCTGGTATATGGGTGAAAACTGAATATGGTTATGGCAGCATTATATCTGCTTTTAGGGGTGATCTTGAACAGTAGTAGGCGGGGAAGATCTTCCCAATAGGCAGAGTTATGAATGGTGCCACTGGTCATGCACTTTGTAGGAGGAGAAGTGGGCCAAGAGGAGAGTGTATGCAGATCCTTCAGCCGTGGTCAATGATCAGGATCCTAGAAAGAAGAGACTGACCAATCTGTACAAGGAGATCTAGAGAAAGGCCTTGTGAGTAGACCTATGAGACTTGACACCAGTGAGCACATCTTCATATCGAGTGTTAACATCTACCAGAGAGCATCCACACAGGGATAAGGCATTAAACAACCAAAGAGACAAA
Organism: Capra hircus; assembly: GCF_001704415.2. Lineage (NCBI taxonomy): Eukaryota > Metazoa > Chordata > Mammalia > Artiodactyla > Bovidae > Capra > Capra hircus. Next base: position 16,205,333 of record NC_030811.1, on the reverse strand, counting down.
ATGGTTAGGCCAGTTGATGTCAGCTAGCCTATGTCATAAGATGTCCCAGTACTGGCACAATAGGCACGTGAGCAAATTGGCTGTGGGAGCAGAGACTGAGGTTACTCATGGACCCAACATTTATGTTTGAGAAACATTTCCTAGTGTATTACTGGGAAACAATTGACATTACTGGCCTCCTACTTGCCCAGGTGGCTGTAGCTACTGGGGCCAACCTGCTAGCCAGAGAGACCAATACTGAGTCCTTGATTACACCATTTGTTGAGGAGAACTGTTGGTCACTTGGTGACAAGTTGACCACACTAGACATCTTACTTTTCTTAATATTACCAAAAATATCTGATAATCCCTCAAAGTCAACAGCCATGGCCTGGGTTCAATCCCTGGTTGGGGAACTGAGATCCCCACAGGCTGTGCCATGAGGCCAAAATAAAAAGCAGGTATGACGTTGTTTGAAAAAGGTATGTGCTCAGGCTCTTCAGTCATGTCTGACTCTTTGTGACCCTCTGGACTGTAGCCCATGAGGCTCCTCCGTCCATAGGATTCTCCAGGCAAGAATGCTGGAGTGGGTTGCCATTTGAATAGATAACTGTCGATTAGTTTACAAAAAGTCTCTAATACTTCTTGTTTCCACCAACAATACATGAGGATCCCCTCCCCACATTCTTGCTAGTACTGGCCATTATCACTTTAAAATTTTTTTGACATAGATTTAAAGTGATATCTCATAGTTTATATTTCCCTGATCATAGTATTTTTTTGTTGTTGTTGGAGAACTCAGGTTTATTACACCGGCAGGCTCAGAGGAGTTAACATTTCAAGCTCTGAGCCCCGAACAAAGGGGTTACAGTTTTTATAGAACTACTGTAGTGGGCAACAGTAGCTGCTAATAGGCTGGTTTAAACTACGGTTTCACGTGCACAGGGAAACAGTGGTCAAGATGGGGAGGGGGGTGTCTGACCTTTACATGGACAAGCATGATTAAGCAGGTTTGCAGGGGCTGGGCAATTGCAAAGAGCAGGACAATGGTGAGTGAAATAAACTCCAGTTCCTAGTATTACAAGTCCCCACTTTCTGAGACTACGTGACCTACATGATCTAGACTTTGCAAGGAGCAAGCTAAGTTACAGAGGCAGAAGGACCAAGAGGTTATGCAAAATTTTAACTTTTCCTGTTCATCCCCCACTCCTGATGCTTCTATCACTCATTGTAGAAAGCATCATCTCATGTTTTGGTAGCACATTCAGAGCTCCCCATCGTTTAGGGGGCTATATTGAACTATTACCATTTGTATGTTATGGATTCAATCCAAGAGGTTATGAACTGGGTAATTGCATTGAGAATACAAGGGCCAAACAAGAGTGCTGTCAAGAATATGAAGAGAGAATCTGTTAAAGGGAGAAGCCATGAGGCCCAGCTCCAGATACTGTTTCAGTAACCCCAGGAATTTGCTAGTTGCTCTCTCCTTTTTAAGATTCATTCCCTTAGCTGTTGGGCCATGTCCTTGACTATTCCTGATTGGTTTATATAAAAGCAGCATTCTTCATTTAAGAAAAGGCAGAGTCCTCCCTTTTCAGCTGTTGGTAGGTCTAGCCCTCTCCTATTCTGTAAAACCACCTCAGCCAGGGAGTCTAGTTGGTTCTGTAATGAAGAACTCAGCAATAATGCCGATTAGGGGTAGAGGCCGTGGTTGACAGTGAAAATCCATCGATATTTTGATAGCCGGATCCTTAAGCTTCCACGGTGTGTTGACCAGCCAGCTGCCAGAGTGTAGCTGGAGCAAGATTGAAGAATCCTCAAGCTGCTACCGTGCATTGACTGGTCAGCTTCTAGAGTGACTCGAGCAGGGCTCAGCGTCCTTCGTGGGTGAGGGCTATTGTCTTTGGAACCAGACCTTGAGGAGGTTTGGGGGTCCTTGAAGGAATCTTTTGGGCCTTATATTCTTGAACTGCTTTCCAGGTGTCCTCATCACAGGAAGTCCCTGCTTTCTTGACTCTGGTGTGGTGGATCCAAGGGATGACACCTGTAACTGATCCTGTGGCCATTCCTAGTGAGTTGGTCCATCCCTCCAATGAGTCCGGTAGGGGCTTGGCTATCTAACACTCCCCCCTCAAGAGATGGGAGGCCCAATTCTTTGGGAATAGGGGCATCGAGGTCTTTCTGTCTACTTCATGATGAACTGGGATGGTGAGGGGTATTGGGCCTCCCCTTCTTGCTAGTCTCAAGCCTCAGAGTCCTTATAGCGGTGTCCATCTAAGGGTGTGTGATATTTTCCGTGGTCGGCTATAGTTTTATATCTTTGTTGAACTGGCACTGCATGTTGTAGCTGGTTGACTGGTAGTCCTGAATAGGTATCTGAGATCTCCCAGGGGCTCACAGGTGTATTGGGTGTCCTCTTCTGTTTTCTTCCACAGCTTGACTCGTGAATAGTGAATCCAGGAGTCATGTCCTGGTAACTTGACTGCTGGTGGCAGAGGCTTAGCCCCTATGGTCTCAAAATTGGAGACTACTGCATACCCGGCTCTTCTTTTTCTGTCCAAGACAAAGCTGCTTCCATCAGTGTACCAGATTTCCTCAGGATTGGTCAGAGGATCTTCTGACAATCCTTCTCGGGGTTTTGTCCAGTGGTCCAAGGGCTCTTAACCGGAGGTCTTCTGGAATCTGAGACTGGGCTGTGCGAGCTTTCTGCTGAGTTTGTTTTTCACTGTCCTGGTTTCCAGCACGATGGGCCTTCCCCTGCGCTGGATTTTCTTCGCGTTCTGCCTCTACCGCGGGAGCTTTGCTGAGTTGGGCTCCTGCTGTGCTTGGCCTCTTCCGCAAGGAGGTTGTTTCAGCCAGGTTAAACCCGAGTCACGGCACCATAGATGTCACATGAATGTATGTTCCTTGGTTCTTTGTCTCATCACAACAAAGATTTGGAGTGACAGACATTAAAGCCCTCAGCATGTCACAGCTCTAGGGACAAACTGTGTTATAGCTCTTAGGCAAATCATGGTTACAGCTCTGTGTTATTTAGAAGATAGCAGGAGAATCCATCCTCGAAGTGTGAGGGCATGCCAACCCAAAGACTTGAAGAGAAGAGAGTGGAGGAGCACGTTGGGGAGAGAGAGAGGAAGAGCGCACGCATGCGGAGAGAAAGAGAGCCATAGTATTTTTGTGTGTTTATCAGTTGTTAACTTTTTTTCTTCTGTGAATTGTCTGTTCATGTCTTTTGCCTACTTTTCTACTAGTTTCTTATTCTCTGTGCCTTAGTTTGTAAGAGTTCATTATTTCTCATAGTTGTTGACTATCCTCTTCTGTTACATAAATATTTTTTCTGAATCTGTTGTCTCTTAAATTATGAGATCTCTTCCCTATTTATTCATACCCACAGTTTAAAATTTTTTAGATTCATATGTATCTTTTTCTTTCTTTTATACCTTCTGGCCTTCCAATGCCATCTACCTGTTGATTAAATATATATTTTCCTAGATTTTATTTCCTCAAAGATTTTGTTTGATTAATATTTTAAAGATTTTATCTACCTGTATATTTTTAATATATGGCTCAATAGCTAGCACCATTTATTATATAATTCTTCTTTCCCAAAGTGATTCCACCCACCTTTATCCCATATTACTTTTCACATGTATGCTGAAATCTTTCTGAATTCTTATTCCCTTACATTGATATGTTTGTCTAATTTAGAGCTCTGTAATGATTTGATAACAGTGAGTTTTCAGTGTGTTCTAATATCTGCTAAGTCCTCCTTTGTTGTTTATTTTGCTACATACAATCATTTATTTTAGTGTATAAACTTTACAGGTATTTTATCTAATTCCAACCCGCATCTATACCCTAGAGTATTAATTGAAATTTTATTAAATTTATATATTGTTTTGAGAAAATTGACTTTCTAGTGTTAATGTCCTCATCTAAGAACATGAATGCTTTTCCTTTTGTTCAGCACTTGCTTCATGTTCTGAAATAAGATGTTATTATTTTCTCTATTTGCTGTGCTTTTCTTGTCAAATTTATCTCTAAGTAATATATATGGTTTTTTCTATTGTGAGTAGCATTTTTAACCTCATTTCCTTTTCTAAATGTTTATTAAAGTGAGTAGAGAAAAATCAGTAATTCCTGTACATTCATCTTGTCTTTAATTCTGTTATTAATTCTTGCAGTGTTTCTTTAATCTGTTCCTCTTGAGTTTTATCTCCTTTTCTCATAATATTTGTACCATTTTTCCTGTCTCACTGAATGTACTGGATTGTTTAAGACTGTGTTTAATAATACTGATATAGCATCCTGACTACTTATTGATTTTAATGAAATAGTTTTGGTATTTTGCTATTTAGGCTATTTTCTGTTGGGCTTTGGTAAATAATCCATTATATGAAGGTTTTCCTTCTATTTTCTGTAGAATTTTTATTAGGAATTGCTGCTGGATTTATAAAAAATCTTTTTAGCACCTATCCAACAAATCCATTCTGAAGGAGATCAGCCCTGGGATTTCTTTGGAAGGAATGATGCTAAAGCTGAAGCTCCAGTACTTTGGCCACCTCATGCAAAGAGTTGACTCACTGGAAAAGACTTTGATGCTGGGAGGGATTGGGGGCAGGAGGAGAAGGGGACGACAGAGGATGAGATGGCTGGATGGCATCACTGACTCGATGGACATGAGTCTGAGTAAACTCTGGGAGTTGGTGATGGACAGGGAGGCCTGGCATGCTGAAATTCATGGGGTCGCAAAGAGTCGGACACGACTGAGCGACTGAACTGAGCTGAACATGATTATATAGCTTTTCTCTTTAAAATTTGTTGACAAAATGAATTATATTGGTAGAATTCTTATTACCCACCTCAAAAACATTTGATTACAATACTGGGTTAAATGTAAATTGTTTCGAACCATGCATCTATACTTATAAACTTGGAAATATGTGTCTATACTCATGAATGAGACTGGTCTACATTTTTCCTGTTTTTTTTGCATTTTCTTCATCAAGTTTATATTTAAAATTTGCTAACTTTATAAAATGAACTACTAGGCTTTCTATCTTTTCATTAATAGTCAAGAATTGTTTGCTGCTGCTGCTGCTGCTAAGTCACTTCAGTCGTGTCTGACTCTGTGCAACCCCACAGACGGCAGCCCACCAGGCTCCCCCATCCCTGGGATTCTCCAGGCAAGAACACTGAAGTGGGTTGCCATTTCCTTCTCCAATGCATGAAAGTGAAAAGTGAAAGTGAAGTTGCTCAGTCGTGTCCAACTCTTTGCAACCCCATGGACTGCAGCCTACCAGACTCCTCCATCCATGGGATTTTCCAGGCAAGAGTACTGGAGTGGGGTGCCATTGCCTTCTCCGCAAGAATAGTTTAAATCATATTAAATATTGTGTTCTTTAAAGAATAAATAAAAATCCGCTAGGAACCTATTTGGTTCTGGAACAGTTTACAATGGTGAATTTAACACTTTCAATGCCATCTATAGTAATTCTTCTATTCACATTTGCCATCTTTCTTGGATAGGTTTTATTTGTATAGGAAATCATCCATCTCCAGCTTTCAAATGTATTGATGTAGAGGTATATGTGGTATTCTCTTAGAATTCTTTTAACCACTCCATCTCTGGTATATCTCCTATCTCATCCTAATCGTGTATATTTTTATTCCCTCTGCTGCTGCTAAGTCGCTTCAGTCATGTCCGACTCTGTGCGGCCCTATAGATGGCAGCCCACCAGGCTCCCCCGTCCCTGGGATTTGTCCCTAATTAGACTCATAAAGGTTTATTAATATTTTCACTTATTAAAGATATGTTTTATATTATTACAAGAGAATAATTGAAGTCATAAAGCATCATACATCTCCCAGTTGTCTTTGATGATGAAGAGGGACAGCGTTTTTCCCCAGAAGAAATCTCAAAGAAGCTTTTTTTTTTCTAAAGCCACAAAGGGAATTCCCTGGTGGTCCGGTGGCTAAGACTCGGTGCTTCCATTGCAGGGGCCATGGGTTTGATTCCTGGTCCGGGAACTGAGATCCTGCATGCTGCGCAGTGTGGTCAAAAATAAAAAAGTAAAATAAGAAATCAATTTGGAAAATAAGCAATTATACAGCAGACAAAAACTAATGGAAAGAAACATGAGAAATGCATATGAGTTTAGTATAATTATATTCATTGTCATTTATGAACCCAGAGTAAAACTTTTAAAATAAATGTTCACAGTTTTAACAAATCAGTATGTTTACTTTTGTGTTCGCTGTTGCTGTACTCAGTAATTTATTTCTCCATATAACCTTTAAAGGTTTTTATCTAATTCCAACCTTTTATCTAATTCCTTGCTAAGAGTACTCTTAGTGCTTGTGGTCAGTCGTGTCCAACTCTTTGTGACCCCATGGACTGTAGCCCACCAGGCTCCTCCGTCTATGGAATTTTCCCAGCAGGCATACTGGAGTGGGCTGCCATTTCCTCCTCCAGGGGATCTTCCCAACCCAGGGATTGAATCTGAGTCTTCTGTGTCTTCTGCATTGCAGGTGGATTCTATACCACTGAGTCACTGGGGAAAGCAAGAATACTCTTTACCTTGAGGAAAAAGTGCAGTCAAATTTATACTGAGAAAGAAAATGTTTTCAGTTATCAAGATGTCTTGTCTTAGAGTATTGTGGGGAGTAGTGTTTGGTTTTTCTTATTTTGTTAGGATCTTTTAAAATTAAAATCCTTATCAGCAGATAAGTAGGTCGAGTTTGGTAATACCTTTGTTCTAAGTCAAATAACAAATCTATAAATTTTCTGATAAGGTTACCGTGAAAGTGAAAGAAAGTGAAGTCGCTCAGTCGTGTCCGACTCTTTGCGATCCCACGGATTGTAGCTTACCAGGCTTCTCTGTCCATGGGATTTTTTCAGGCAAGAGTACTGGAGTGGGTTGCCATTTCCTTCTCCAGGAGATATTCTCATCCCAGGGATTGAACCCGGGTCTCCCGCATTGCAGGCAGATGCTTTACCCTCTGAACCACCAGGGAAGCATGACCTAGCAATTCCACTTTTAGGTTTATACCGAAGATAATTGAAACCATATGTTCACATGAAAGCTTGTAAGTGGATGCCCATGGCAGTATTATTTATAGTAGCCAAAAAGCAATCCACATGTTCATAAATTGATGAATGGATAAACAAAATGTTATATACTCTTACAATAGAGTATTATTCAGACATTTAAAGGAATGAAGTACTGACACATGCTTCAACATGGATGAACCAAGAAAACATTATTCTAAATGAGAGAAGTCAGACAGGAACAGTTGCATGTAGTCTGATTCCATTTATAGAAAATGTCCAGAATAGGCAAATATGTAGAGACAAATTAATGGTTTGCCAGTGGTTGAGGGGAGGAAGCATGAGGAGTGACTACTAATGGGCACAGGGTATCTTTTGGAGGTGAAAAAAATGTTCTGGAGTTAGACAATGGTGATGATTGCATAAATTCATGAATATGCTTTAAAAAAGCCACTTGTACACTTTAAAATGGTGAATATTATATTATGTAAATTTTACCTAAAAACTTGTGGAATAAAAAATGCCTAGGGAAAATGTTAAAAATTAGTATGCATGCAAGTCAGGGAAGAGGTCACACTAGAGATACAAATTTAGAAAGATTTCTTTATTGATGGGATATAAAGTGTTGAGGCTATGGTTTTTTCCAGTAGTCATGTAAGGATGTGAGAGTTGGACTATAAGGAGCTGAGCGCCAAAGAATTGATGCTTTTGAACTGTGGTGTTGGAGAAGACTCTTAAAAGTCCCTTGAATAGCAAGGAAATCCAACCAGTCCATCCTAAAGGATATCAGTCCTGAATATTTATTCATTGGAAGGACTGATGCTGAAGCTGAAACTCCAATACTTTGGCCACCTGATACGAAGAACTGACTCATTTGAAAAGACCCTGATGCTGGGAAACATTGAAGGCGGGAGGAGAAGGGGATGACAGAGGATGAGATGGTTGAATGTCATCACTGGCTCCCAACTCTGGGAGCTGGTGATGGACAGGGAGGCCTGGAGTGCTGCAGTCCATGAGGTCGCAAAGAGTCGGACATGGCTGATCGACTGAACTGAACTGAACCGGAAGTTGGGTCTGAGTCTCTGTTTGCAGATAATATGATTTAAAATGTGAGGAAAATCCTATGGATTCCACAAAGCAACCACCACAACTAATATGTGAATTTAACAAGGTCCCAGGAGATGGGTTCTATCCCTGGGTTGGGAAGATCCCCTCGAGAAGGAAAAGGCTACCCACTCCAGTATTCTGGCCTGAATAGTCCATGGGTTCGCAAAGAGTTGGACTCAACCAAGCAACTTTCACTTTCAGGATGCAAGGTTATAAAAAATCAGTGGTATATATATCATAGTAAAAATAATTGGAAAATGAAATAGTATAAAAACTCCATTTATAATAATTATAGAAAGCTAAAATGCTTAGAAATAAATTTAACAAAAGATGTGTAACTACACTAAAATTATTAAACATTGTTGAGAATAATTAAAGAAAATCTAAATAAATGATGAATTAGCCATATTCATAGTGTGAAATAATAACAAATACATATATTGGTGTCTATCCTTGGTTCCTAACACAGAGGTCCTGAATCCCTTATTAATAAGGATGCTGGGAGAACCTTCTGTTTTTACATTTCGTCTCTGACCCAAGTTCCTGGCACAGAGATTCTGAAACTCTTGTAATTTCCAAATGCTAAGAGCACTGGAAGCATCTTTTGTTCTAATATTTGACCCTAGTTTTTGACACAGGGCTTCTGAATTCCTTAGAATTTCCTGGGTGATAGGAGTGTTTTTTGTTTTAATGAGGCAATTCTGGATGGACTGCTGGCTGATTCCTGAGTCAGAGCTGGTCACCAGAAAGACCAAGCCTTGGATAAAGTGTAGAATTTTCAGCCCTACTCCCTCATTCTCAAGGAGAGGAGAGAGGTGCTGAAAATGGAATTAGTAACTGATCATGTCTACGTGATGAAGCCTCCATTAAAACCCCAATAGTGTGGGGTTTGTAAAGCTTCCACATAGGTGAGCATAACCATATACTGGGAAGGTGACAGATCGTGGTTCCACAGGACCCTTGCAAACCTTTGCCCTGTGTATCTCTTCATCTGGATGTTCATCTGTGTCCTTTATGTTATCCCTTATTATACACTAAACAGGTGGGGAGGAGATCATGGGAGCCCTTGAACTGTAGCCAAGTTAGCCAGAAGTTGTGGCTCACCTGGGGACCTACTGCTACTGCTAAGTCGCTTCAGTCGTGTCCAACTCTGTGTAACCCCACAGACGACAGCCCACCAGGCTCTGCCGTCCCTGGGACTCTCCAGGCAAGAACACTGGAGTGGGTTGCCATTTCCTTCTCCAATGCATGAACACATAGGAAGTCCTTAACTATCTCACATCATATATAAAAATTATAATTCTGGGGAAATTTTCCACTATAATCTCTTCAAAAATTTTCTCATACCCTTTCTTTTTCTCTTCTTCTTCTGGGACCCCTATAATTAGAATATTGGTGCATTTGATATTGTCCCAGAGGTCTCTGAGACTGTCCTCAGTTCTTTTCATTTTTTTTACTTTATTCTGCTCTTCAGAAGTTATTTCCACCATTTTATCTTCCAGCTCACTGATTCGTTCTTGTGCTTCAGATATTCTGTTATTGAATCCTTCTAGAGTATTTTTAATTTCAGTGCTTGTGTTGCTTGTCTCTGTAGGTTTATTCTTTAATTCTTCTAGGTCTTTGTAAATTGATTCTTGCATTTTCTCCATATTGTTTTCAAGGTTTTTTTTTAATCATCTTCACTATTATTATTCTGAATTCTTTTTCAGGTTTGCCAATTTCCTCTTCATTTATTTGGACTTCTGTGTTTCTAGTTTATTCCTTCATTTGTGTAGTATTTCTCTGCCTTTTCTTTTTTTTTTTTTAACTTACTGTGTTTGAGGTCTCCTTTTCCCAGGCTTCAAGGTTGAATTCTTTCTTTCTCTTGGTTTTTGCCCTCTTAAGGTTGGTTCAGTGGTTTGTATAAGCTTCATATGGTTAAGATTTGTGCTGAGTTTATATTTGTTTTTCCTCTGATGGGCAAGGCTGAGTGAGGTGGTAGTCCTGTCTGCTGATGGATTGGGTTTGTATTTTTGTTGTTTGTTGTTTAGATGAGGCATCCTGCACAGGGTGCTACTGGTGGTTGGGTGATGCTGGGTCTTGTATTCAAGTGGTTTCCTTTGTGTGAGTTCTCATTATTTGATACTCCCTAGGGTTAGTTCGGAGAAGGCAATGGCACTCCACTCCAGTACTCTTACCTGGAAAATCCTATGGATGGAGGAGCCTGGTGGGCTGCAGTCCATGGGGTCACTAAGAGTTGAACACGACTGAGTGACTTCACTTTCACTTTTCACTTTCATGCATTGGAGAAGGAAATGGCAACCCACTCCAGTGTTCTTGCCTGGAGAATCCCAGGGACGGGGGAGCCTGGTGGGCTGCCGTCTATGGGGTCGCACAGAGTCGAACACAACTGAAGCGACGCAGCAGCAGCAGCAGCAGGGTTAGTTCTCTGGTGGTCTGGGGTCTTGGAGTCAGAACTCCAACTGCGAAGGCTCAGGGCTTGATCTCGAGTTTTGCGTGGTTCTATATATTCCTTTCCTCCGGTCAGGTACTCCTGTCCACTCTTAGCTGGTGTTCTGCATCCACTTCTGTGTCTGAAGGTGTAGTCCTGATGTATCCAGGGAGAGAGATGTACTCCACGTCCACCTACTCCTCTGCCATCTTCAACAATCTAAAAATTAATTCTGAATTTATCATAAACCTAAACATAAAAACTTAAACTATAAAGCATCTAAAAGAAAAGATAGTAAAATATTTTTGTGACTTCTGGTTAAACAAATTCTTTAGAACACAGACTTATCTAGGCAGGGAAGAATAGGTTGGAAAGGGGGAGAGAATGATCAAAAAGTACAAACTTTTAGTTATAAGATGAATAAGTTCTGGATACCTAATATAAACTATAGTTAACAATAATGTATAAGTGGCAGTTCTGGAGATGAAAAGTAACTGAAAATGAAAATTTAGCTTGAAGAGCTCAACAAAAGATTTGAACATACAGAAGAAAGAATCAATGAACTTTAAAGTTAGTTAAATTGAAATTATCCAATGTGAAGAACAAAAAGAAAGAAAAAACAAACACACAAAAAATGAAGAGAGCCCTAGAGATTATAGCCCATCATTAAGTGTACCAACATATGCCTTATGGTAGCCCCAGAAGAAAAATCAGACAAAGGGTGAAAAGAGGATTTGAAAAAAAAAAAAAAGCCCCAAACTTCCCAAATTTAATGTCAGACATTACTATACATGTCAAATTCCGCAAACTCCAACTAGAATAAACAAGAAGACAGTCAGAGCTCGGCACATCATAATCAAACTATCAAAAGTCAGACAAAGAGATCCTTGAAAGCAACAAGAGTTAAGTGACCCATCACATTACAAGGGATCTTCAATAAGATTATCATTTGATTTCTTATAGAAGCTATGGAGGCCAGAAGGCACTGGGGTCACATATTCAAAATGCTGAAAGAAAATCCTGTCAATTAAGAATTCTATATCTGAACAAACAACACCACCAAACTATCTTTCAAAGATAAAGGAGAAATATGGCTTTCTTAGATAAGCAAAAAATGGAAAGAATGTATTGCTAGCAGACCTGCCCTATAAGAAACACTAAAGAGAATCCTTCAGGCTGAAATAAAAAGATACTATAGGGACTTCCCTGGTGGTCTAGTTGCTTAGACTCCATGTTCCCAATGCAAGAGGCCTGAGTTGGATCCCTGGTCAGGAAGCTAGATCCCACATGCTGTGACTGAAGATCCTTCGTGCCACAACTAAGTAAGACCTGGCACAGTCGAATGAAATAAATATTTTTTAAGAAAAATACTAGATAGTAACTGGAATTCTCATGAAATAGAGCACACTTGTAAAGGTAATTGCAAAGGTAAATATTAAAAGCACTATGACTGTATTTTTGGTTTGTAATTCTTTATTTTTCTTGACTTCAAAGACTGATACATAAAAAAATTATAGATCTGTGTTGATACACATACAGTGTGTATTGTGTGACAGTAATAGCACAAAGGAGCAGGAAGGGAATGGAGCTTATAGGAGGAAAGTTTTTTGCATACAATTGAAATTAAGTTGGTACCATGAAATTAAAAGATGCATATTCCTTGGAAGAAAAGTTATGGCCAACCTAGATAGCATATTCAAAAGCAGAGACATTACTTTGCCAACTAAGGTCCGTCTAGTCAAGGCTATGGTTTTTCCAGTAGTCATGTATGGATGTGAGAGTTGGACTGTGAAGAAGGCTGAGCGCCGAAGAATTGATGCTTTTGAACTGTGTGTTGGAGAAGACTCGAGAGTCCCTTGGACTGCAAGGAGATCCAACCAGTCCATTCTGAAGGAGGTCAGCCCTGGGTGTTCTTTAGAAGGAATGATGCTAAAGCTGAAACTCCAATACTTTGGCCACCTCATGCGAAGAGTTGATTCATTGGAAAAGACTCTGATGCTGGGAGGGATTGGGGGCAGGAGGAGAAGGGGATGACAGAGGATGAGATGGCTGGATGGCATCACGGACTTGATGTACGTGAATCTGAGTGAATTCCGGGAGTTGGTGATGGACAGGGAGGCCTGGCGTGCTGTGATTCATAGGGTTGCAAAGAGTTGGACACGACTGAGCGACTGAACTGAACTGAACTGAACTGAATGTGAACTAGATTGTTATACATTAATATGCTAGTTACAGTACTAGATAAGATCTCTCTTGTCTTTTACCAATTTTCCCCTCCTCCTTCTTACCTTAACTATGGAGGGGCACAAACCACATCTAGTTGAATGGAGAGCAAAGTAGGACAAAGTGGAAAAACAGGTGTCACCGAGGGTCACCTTTTTCCATAGCAATCGTCTACCTGTGGGAAACAGCATAAACAGGCTTGAAAGAGTTAAGCAATTTTTGTAAACACTAATATCTAGACTTGTCCTTCACAAAGCTAAGCAAAGCTAATTACTCTCTGACTTCATATGAATCGTATTTTGCACCTGGCATTCTTCTACCCCTACACTCTCTTGTAGCATTCTTCATTTCAAAGAGGACATGGGTGATAACTTCAGGGACATCAGACCAGATTCTAAGTTGCCTGATGCCAGCAAACTTTGCAGAAGAAAAAGCATGACCTTCATGAGGATATAAAACCTCTCCCTGTTCCTGAGAGAGAGGAGGGCACAGTTGTTGAGGAGCTAGCCTACTGCATTTCCTCTTGGCCTGGCAAAGACTAAAACTACTCTTTCCTATTTCCTCCAGTCTCTGTCTCTATATTTTTATTCAGCATCAGTGGACAGGGAGCCAAGACTTATGCAACATTAATGACAAGTTGCTAGTGTCCAGGATACCTGATATACAGTGGTGAGAAGACCAGGATAACGGCAATAAAACTCCCACTCAGAGAAAGGGGGAAATGGGAAATTATAGCAGTTACCAACCTTTAGAAATTATCAAATCCTGCTGGACAATTACCGAATCCTACTAGACAGGAACAGTGAGGACTCCCAGCCCTGATAGAGAAATAAGTTCCTTGATAAGCCAGCCAGTCTGGCAGCCCCTAATCTTTTCCCTGGGGTAAACCTGCGTCTCCCTCCATCTCTGGAGATAGTGCCCTTCTCTTCCTCCTAGTTCTGATTGGGGTCCCAGAGATTGCTTAAATTCAGTAGCCACAGGCTGTTACCACATTCTGTTTGTCTTATTTTTGTTTGTTTTTTAATCTACACAGTTCTCTTAAACCTAGTAGGTTTTTGGAGTATCTATTTCTAATTAATTCTATGTACATGTAACCAGAGTCAAGATTTTTTCCTCTTAATAGATAGTCTTTGAGTTTGAGAATTTGGGGCTCTTAGACCAGCCTTAATACTCTGCCAGTCCTCCACTCCCAGAAAGTAATGGCCCCAGCCGCTGGTGCTGGCAGAGATTAAAGGTAAAAGGTGAAGGGGGCAGCAGAGGATGAAATGGCTAGACAGCATCACCAATTCAGTGGACATGAAGCTGAGCAAATTCTGGGAGATGGTGAAGGACCAGGGTAGCCTGGCATGCTGTAGTTCATGGTGTCACAAAGAATTGAACACGATTTATCCACTGAACAATAACAACAGCCTTGCAGCACTTTTAAAGCAAAGGCAGGAGGACACACCCTTAATCCCTTCTTCTTCCACTGACATTCCTTCTTTGTCAAGCAAAGAATTCTTAACAGTGAAGGTACTGGTTAAAGTTCTGGGCTTCCAGTCTTCTGCGCTGCTGGCCTGTTGCTTCGCAGCCTGGCTTGCTTGGACCTCAGGGTGAGGTATTGAAGGAGCTGACTTTTTCAGTTTCACAAGGATCCCAACTCCAAGACAGCTGGCTTCTGCAGACAGAGCCCCTCTTAGCCCTGAGGTTTTCCACATTCCCTTCCCTCTCTGTTTGCATCTGGCTGACATGAGTCTCAGTTTGCTCCTTTTTGGAGACTGTTCGCTGAAAGTGGCAAGATATTTTGTTGCAGGAAAGCAGACCCCTTCCAGGGCCTGAGAGTGGGCTCCTGTCTAACACTTGGAAATGAATTGTCCCCGGAGACACACATGCTGACAAAGCAAGAGATTTTATTGGGAAGAGGTACCCAGGTGGAGAGCAGGAGGGTAAGGGAACCTAGAAGGACTGCTGGGCCAAGTGGCCCACAGTCTCAGGCTTTAGTCTCGGGTTGCCTCTGGCCAATCATTCTGGCTCAGGGTCCTTCCTAGTGATGTAGGCATTGCTCAGCCTAAATGGATTCCAGTGAGGAGGATTCTGGGTAGGACATGTGGCGGCTCCTTTTGGCCTTTCTGGAATTCTTTAGGCTGGTGGTAGCTTCTTAGCTCTGTGTTCCTTATCAGGACCTTCAGTCGTAAAATAACTCAGGCAGATGGTTACTGTGGTGCCTGCCCAGGGTGGGCAGTTTGATCAGTGGTTCCCTAACAATTTGGCTTCCTGCCACCATCAGAGTCCTTACAGTGGCCCAAAGGCCTCCCATGCTCTCACTCTCCTCCCCCACCCCACCACGCTCCCCTCTACATCAGTTTTTACTATCCTCCTTTTTTTTTTTTTTTTGGACTCCTGTTCTTCCATAAACATTCCAAGGAAGTTCCTCCTACACCCACTGCCTGGACAGTGTCATCCAGGTGGCCTCACAGCTCTCTCCTTCTCTCACTTCCCTCAGGTCCCTGCCTACTTTTCACATTATCTCGGTTTTCTTTCTGACCACTTCACATAAAAAGCAACTCCTGTTCATAAAACTCCCTCATCGCCTCTACTTTGCTGTTTCTTTCCCATGGCTCTTTATAGACTGCACATTATATGACAAGATATGATAGATGATATTCTGCCCAGATATTTCATATCAAATTTCACCACCTTCTCCGCCTGAAATGATTGATTCTTGGTATTCTCTGACCAATTCCACAATATTGTTTTCTTATTCTTGTGGTTTCTCATATCTTAAAAAAAAAAGTCAAAATCAGTCAGGAATACGTTCACTTCCAAGAAACCAAAAACTTCCATGGGGCTATAACTAGATGGAGGAGTATTTGTCTCACACCACAAAAAATCGGGGGATAGGTAGGTAGTCTAGGTCTGGTACAAGGAAGTCTCTGAGTCCAGGCTTATTGTATTAATATCTTTCCACACTTTCAGTGTTTTGGCCTGTGTTCTTTTGCTGGTTGCCTGTTATGCACAATATAGCTGCTGCATCTCCATGCTTTGAACACACATTTGTTCAAGAAGAAGGAAGAAAAGGCATTAGCTGTATCAATAATGAAAAACTTCTCCAGAAATCCTCAGCACTTTCCTTTTTGTTTCCATGGTCAGGACTATATTGTATGGCCTATATTTCCTGACCATGGAAACAAAAAGGAAAGTGCTGAGGATTTCTGGAGAAGTTTTTCATTATTGATACAGCTAATGCAAGAAAATTCTAGAATGTGAATACTTTAAGCTGGAAACATTGCCACCTGAAACAAAATCTGGCTTCTGTTAATAAGGAAGAAGCGGTGAATGGCTGTTGGGTAAACAGAGAAGTCTGTCAGTGTTTTTCTCTTCTGTGAAGTGCTATTTATACATTTTGCCTAGTCCTTCTATTGGGTTATCACCACCTTATTAATTTTTAGTGGCCTGTTGTATAATTGGGATGTTAGTTCTTTGTTGATTTTAAGGATTACAAATACTTTCTACCATTCATTCATTCATTTATTACAAGCTGTAATCAACTACGCATCAAATTTACCATCTTGAGTATTTCTCAGTGTACAGTTCAGTGACATTAAGTAAGTTCACATAGCTGTGCAGCCATCACCAGAACTTTTTCATCTGTCCCTATTTCAACTCTAGACCCATTACATGCTAACTTCCCCACCCCCAGCCCCTGGCAACCACCATTCTGCTTTCTATCTCTATGAATTTGACTACTTTAGGGTTTCACATAAGTAGAATCATACAGTATTTGTCCTTTGGTGACTGGTTTATTTCACTTAGCATAGTGTCCTCACAGTTCATCTATGTTGTAGCATATGACAAGAGGTCCTTTTTCTTTTTACCGAGCTACGGCATGTGGATCTAGGGATTAAACCTGTGCCCCTGCAGTAGAAGCACAGAGTCTTAACCGCTGGACCACCAGAGAAGTCCCGGTCCTTCGTTTTTAAGGCTGAATAATATTCTCTTTGGGGATTTTTCCTGGCAGTCCATTGGTTAAGGCTTTGGCTTCCCATGCAGGGGGTGCAGCTTCGACCCTTGGTCGAGGAGCTAAGACCCCACATGCCTAGCGGCTAAAACAATCAAAACATAAAATGGAAGCAATATTATAACAAATTCAACAGAAGACCTAATAAAATTCCACCTGTGTGTATATATGCTACATTTTGTTTATCCATTCATCCATCAGTGGTAAGTGGACATTTGGGTTGCTTCTGCCTTTCAGATATTGTGAATAGTGCTGCTTTGAACTTGGACGTACAGTGTCTCTTTAAGACTGTGCTTTCAGTTCTTTGGGATATATATCCTGAAGTGGAATTGCTGGATCATGTGGTTATTTATTTATTTTTGAGGATTTATTTTTATTTGGGACTTCCCAGGTGGCACCAGTAGTGAAGAATCCGCCTGCCAATGCAGGAGACCCAAAAGACACGAGTTTGATCCCTAGGTCAGGGAAATCTCCTGGAGGAGGAAATGGCATGCCACTGCAGTATTCACGCCTGGAAAATTCCATGGGCAGAGGACCCTGGCAGGCCACAGCCCATGGGGTTGCAAGGAGGCAGACGCGACTGAGCACACATTCCATTCAATGCCTAGTGATGCTGAGCATCTTTTCCTGTGCTTGTTGGTATTTGCATAACTTTTTTTTTTTTTAAGAAATATCTATTTAAATCCTTTGCCTGTCTTTTTATTATGTTACTTGGGGATTTTTGTTATTGTTGAATTGTAGGAGTTCTTTATATATTCTGAATATTTACTACTCATCAGATATATGGTTTGTAAGTATTTTCTCCCATTCAATGGGTTGACTTTTTACCCTGTTTTTCAAGTTTTTTTAATTAACTAATTTTTATTTTTGGATGCACTGGGTCTTTGTTGCGCTTGGGCTTTCTCTAGCTGTGGAGAGTGGGGACTGCTCTCTAGTTGCAGTGCACAAGCCTCTCATTGTGGTGACTCCTCTTGTTGGCAGAACACAGGCTCTAGGCACGCAGGCTTCAGTAGCTGCAGCTCATGGGCTTAGCTGCTCTGCGGCAAGTGGAATATTCCTGGATCAGGGATGAAACCCGTGTCCCCTGTGTAGGCAGATGGATTCTTACCCACTGAACCACCAAGGAAGTCCTGCTTGTGTCCTCTGATTCACAGAAATTGTAAATCTTGATGTAGTCCAGTTGATCCGTTTTCCACTTTAATTGTCTGTGCCTGTGTCATTCCAAGAAATCATTGTCAAATTAAATATCAAGACGCATTTCTTCTAAAAGTTTTATGGTTTTTACTTTCATGTTTAGGTCTTTAATCCATTCTGAGTTAATCTAAAAAAAAATTTATTTGGCTACACCATGGGACACATGGGATCTTAGTTCCCCAACCATGGAGCAACCCATGCCCCCTGCAGTGGAAGCATGGAGACCTAACCACGGGACTGCCAGGGAATTCCCCTAAGTAAATTCTTATATACAGTGTAAGGTGAGGGTCCAACTCCACTGTTCTACATGTGGCTATCCAGTCTTCCCTATGCTGCTGCTGCTGCTGCGTCACATCAGTCGTGTCCGACTCTGTGCAACCCCATAGATGGCAGCCCACCAGGCTCCCCTGTCCCTGGGATTCTCCAGGCAAGAACACTGAAGTGGGTTTCTATTTCCTTCTCCAATGCACAAAAGTGAAAAGTGAAAGTGAAGTCACTCAGTAGTGTCCGACTCTTAGCAACCCCATGGACTGTAGCCTACGAGGCTCCTCCATCCATGGGATTTCCCAGGCAAGAGTACTGGAGTGGGGTGCCATTGCCTTCTCCAAGTCTTCCCTATACCACTGTTGAAAAGACTGTCCCTCCCCCATTGAATGGTCTTGGTATCCTTGTCAAAAATCATTTGAACACATATGCCAGGATTTATTTCTGGCTTATCTATTTTATTCTATTGAATAACCTCAGATATGCAGGTGACACCACCCTTATGGCAGAAAGCAAAGAAGAAGTAAAGAGCCTCTTGATGAAAGTGAAAGAGGAGAGTGAAAAAGTTAGCTTAAAGCTCAACATTCAGAAAACTAAGATCATGGCATCCAGTCCCATCACTTCATGGCAAATAGATGGGGAAATAGTGACAGATTTTATATTTTGGGGCTCCAAAATCACTGCAGATGGTGACTGCAGCCATGAAATTAAAAGACGCTTGCTCCTTGGAAGAAAAGCTATGACCAACCTAGACAGCATATTCAAAAGCAGAGATACTACTTTTCCAACAAAGGTCCGTCTAGTCAAAGCTGTGGTTTTTCCAGTGGTCATGTATGGATGTGAGAGTTGGACTATAAAGAAAGCTGAGCGCCGAAGAATTGATGCTTTTGAACTGTGGTGTTGGAGAAGACTCCTGAGAGTCCCTTGGACTACAAGGAGATCCAACCAGTCCATCTTAAAGGAAATCAGTCCTGAGTGTTCATTAGAAGGACTGATGTTGAAGCTGAAACTCTAATACTTTGCCCACCTGATGCGAAGAGCTGACTCATTTGAAAAGACTCTGATGTTGGGAAAAATTGAGGGCAGGAGGAGAAGGGGACGAGAGAGGATGAGAAGGTTGGATGGCACCACCGACTCAATGGACATGAGTTTGGGTAAACTCTGGGAGTTGGTGATGGACAGGGAGGCCTGGCATGCTGTGGTTCATGGGGTCGCAAAGAGTCGGACACAACTGAGTGACTAAACTAATTAAACTTACCAACTTTTTAAAAAATCAGTTTTTTAAAAATCAATTTGGGGTTTTCTGTTATTGATTCTATGATTTTCCCTAAGGTTCCTCTTTCTTTTGCTGAAGGGCCTTTGTACTGATTTTTAAGTTATTGTCTTTTAACTCCAAACCCATTCTTCTCTGCCCTGTGATGCTGGGCCTGGGACTTTGGAAACTACACATCTCCTTTGTTAGCTTTGTTTCCTGTCTATAGGTTTCCTGTCTACTTGTAGGCTACAAGTAGATAGGAAACCTGGAGAAAAGAAAAGTGACTCGCTTCTTTTGATTTACATGTTGTTTCTGTTAACATTGCCCCAGAATCTTTACACATCCTACTCATCCCTTTAGATCTGAGGTCCAAAAAAAACACTTTTTTTTTTAAAGGCAGATTGGTGGATGAAAATTCATAATCTTACTACACCGGTAAAGTTTTTTTTTTTTTGTATGCAAGTGGAGAAGGAAATGGCCACCCACTCCGGTGTTCTTGCCCGGAGAATCCCAGGGATGGGGCAGCCTGGTGGGCTGACATTTATAGGGTCGCACAGAGTCGGACACGACTGAAGCAACTTAACAGCAGCAACAGCTTGTATGCAAGTACTTTTGAAAACAGAACTTCCCAGGTGGCACAGTGGTTAAGAACCTGCCTGCTAAACAGATGTGAGTTTGATCACTGGATTGGGAAGATCCCCTGGAGCAGGAAATGACAACCCACTCCAGTATTCTTGCCTGGAAAATTCCATGGGCAGAGGAGCCTCGTGGGCTACAGTCCATGGGGTCACAAAGAGTTGGACACGACTGAGCAACTGAGCACTTTTGAAAAAAATGGAACAACAGCTTTACTGAGATGTAATCTACATTCCATAGAATTCACCTATTTAAATGTACAATTCAGTGATTTTTAGTATACTCAGAGCAAGATGACCACAATATCTAATTTTAGAAAATTTTCATCACCTTCCAAAGTAGCCCCATTAGCAGCCTAATAGAGTCATTTTGGGGACATCCCTGGTGGCTCAGTGGGAAAGAATCTGAATTGTTTTCATCTAAGGCGAGGTTCAACAATTCTGGTCCAGAAATTGTTTTCTCTTGGGCCCTGTCTTTTATTTCTGGATGACTGCATTTGGTGGGTAAGAGATCAGATGAAGAAACAATGCCAAACATTCCAGACCCTCTGCCCTCTGTGTTGGCTGCCACTCCAACAGGCCGCACTCACATGCTGTGGCAGCCTGCTTTACAGGCCCTGTATAAATGACACAGACCGTGGTCAGGATGGACAGGTTCTGTCTGCATAGCATAAGCAACGTTCACGGGAGAAAGTCTGAGCCAAAGGCTTCCTGTTAATTAGTGTTTCTCACTTGTTGATATTACCTGTCTTTTCATCACCTTCCACCTCCATGCCAGAGGCAGCTTGGACCTGGAGGATCCTGAGGCCCACTGCTTAGATTTTATGAATTTTTTGCTGTAAAGAGCAAAGATCCAAGAGGACAATAAGATTTTACTCCTAAGGGATGTAAGCCTGTATATTTTACCATGTTCTTAAATACACAGGAAGCCTTTAAGACTTTATCCTTGAAATAAATCTTGGCAAGACCAATTCCAGGCGCCGCCGTTCACAAAACCTACAGCATGTGAAAGGCACATCCTAGAGTATGGAGTGTAACCAGCACCAATATCCTTAGCCTGAGTC
The DNA here is from genome assembly GCF_001704415.2 of Capra hircus. NCBI lineage: Eukaryota > Metazoa > Chordata > Mammalia > Artiodactyla > Bovidae > Capra > Capra hircus. The sequence goes on along the minus strand of NC_030811.1, from coordinate 16,184,133 downwards.
TTGGCCAGCAGATATATAGTAACAACAGGATAGAAGTAATGAGGAGGATAATTAGCATTCTATGGCACCTTCTGTGTGTGAGATTTAACTAGATTTCTCACAAATGTGTACAGAAAACCAGTGATGTTACTATAGCTCTCCCTTCATATTCCCCCACCCACATCTTTACTGAGGAATAATTGACAAATAAAAATTGTGTGTATTTAAGGTGTACAGCTTGCTGCTTTGCTGTATGTATACATTATGAAATAATTGCCACAGTCAAGCTAATTAACATATATTAATAAAAGAAGCAAATTGTGGAAAAAGGAGAAGAATTCGTAGCAACGTTGACTTGTGGAAAATTGTTCTGTGATTCTCTCTCCCACCCCCTCAGGGGAGTAGTGGGTAATTCTCCCTTTATATCAGATAAGGAAAGAAGACACCCAGCGAACTGGTGCCTGACTGCTACCTGGAAAAGCCCCAAGCTAGAGAAGGGCTAACTTCAGATCCAGATGCAAAGAAGGATAGTGAGAGTATAGGAGAGTGGCTGCTCAGGGTGGTCCTGCTCCCAGAGTCTCAGAGCAGAGATGCTTGAGTATTCTGAACACCCACTGTGGCCTCTCAGTAGACAGCACAGCTGGACCCACACCGGTTGTTGTTGTTTAGTCACTTGGTTGTGGTCTGACTCTTTGCAACCGCATGGATTGTAACCCGCCAGGCTTCTCTATCTGTGGGACTTCCCAGTCAAGAGTACTGGAGTGGATTGCCGTTTCCTTCTCCAGGGGATCTTCCCGACCCAGGAATCGAACCCACATCTCCCGCATCGCAGGCAGATTCCTTACCACTGAGCCACCTGGGAGCCATACTGGCCCCAGCCTCCAAGGACCACACGAAGGAAGGAGGGACTGCAGAAGACAAGAGCCTCCATGGAGCAGACCTCTGAAAAACCAGAGAGAACGCTGGCCAACCTGCAGAAGACACTGGTCTCACACCACAGGAAATGCAGTCCAGAGTTCCCAGGGGCTGCCTCCAAGGAACCCAGGAAGAGTCCCGTGAGAGAAAAATGTCAGCTAGAGACATCTGCCAGGCCCAGTGCTATAAAGTCACCTTCCGAGTATACCAGACAGAGAAGAACTTTCCTTCAGTGCTGTGCCAATCTGCATCCCTATGTAGACCTATCAAATGCTCATCCATATGTTGAACCAAGTGGAAATCTTAATAAAGATTTCACGATTTAAAAACAGGATGGCACATGAAGTCCTGGGTTGCCCAGTCTGCTCTCTCTCCATTGTAAACCCTCACAAACATACTCATCGGGGGACAGAATGACCCGGTGGCCCTTGAACTACAGGCTGATGATTCGAAACACTGTTCCCATTGCACAATAACTCAAGATCATAAGACAAACAAAACTCGACAGTCCGTCTTTATTTACATTTTTGGCGTGTTATTCATCCTGGACTTTTTGCGTTTGATTTCTTAAGAAAACTTTGCATGATTTATCTTGATTACTGATGTCTTTTAAATTTAGCACCTGAAGGAAGCACCTTCCTTCCAACCCTGTTTGCCAGCTCTGTTTTTCTTTCTTTTTCACCCCTTCAGCCTAAGAGAACCCAGAAATCTGGATTATTTAGCAAGAGGGAGGGGAGGGGTGAAGCATGAAGTGAAGAAAGCTTTCCATCTACAGATGATCTGAGCTGGAGGAGAGGAACAGTGGGAGGCAAAAATAAATGTGCTCTCTGATTACATTCCCTGAAGATGTGCTTATTCAAGGTATTGGTCACGTGAAGTTGCATACCAGCTTCAAAACAAAATCACACAGATGCTTGAATTGAGGATAAACAGAGAAACCTCCAGCATGATATGGTGAAAGAACTTAGGGTTTGAGGTCAAAGGTCATGGTTCCTCGATACATGATCTTGCGGAAATACTCTAGTAGCCTCATTCCACCATCCGTAAATTCAGTCAATGTTGTTGAAAACTTCCAATATGATTTTACATCTTTGGGAAAGACAGAAGCAAACAGCCGATGGCTGGCTGTTCAGTAAACCTGGTAGAGCTATCTTCAGGCTGTGTTCCGGCAATGGAGCCCAGGAGCAGAGCAGCCTTCTGACCTGGGGAGCTTAGGAAGGTGACAGCAGAGCTCAGTAGGGCAGAAATCAGAGAGATGGGTCACATGACGCTGCAGGAAAAGAATGCCTTAGCCAGAGGGAACTGTATACACAAAAGCATAGAGGATTCCGCATATGTGCATTAATACATGATATTTGTTTTTCTCTTTCTGATTTACTTCTCCCTATATGACAGACTCTAGGTCCACTCACATCTCTACAAATGACCCATTGTTGTTCCTTTTCAATAACCTCAGATATGCAGATGACACCACCCTTATGGCAGAAAGTGAAGAGGAACTAAAAAGCCTCTTGATGAAAGTGAAAGAGGAAAGTGAAAAAGTTGGCTTAAAGCTCAACATTCAGAAAACGAAGATCATGGCATCTGGTCCCATCACTTCATGGGAAATAGATGGGGAAGCAGTGGAAACAGTGTCAGACTTTATTTTTGGGGGGCTCCAAAATCACTGCAGATGGTGATTGTAGTCATGAAATTAAAAGATGCTTACTCCTTGGAAGGAAAGTTATGACCAACCTAGACAGCATATTAAAAAGCAGAGATATTACTTTGCCAGCAAAGGTCTGTCTAGTCAAGGCTATGGTTTTTCCAGTAGTCATGTATGAATGTGAGAGCTGGACTGCGAAGAAAGCTGAGTGCCAAAGAACTGATGTTTTGAACTGTGGTGTTGAAGAAGACTCTTGAGAGTCCCTTGGACTGCAAGGAGATCCAACCAGTCCATCCTAAAGGAGACCAGTCCTGAGGGTCCATTGGAAGGACTGATGCGGAGGCTGAAACTGCAGTACTTTGGCCGTCTGATGCAAAGAGTTGACTGGTTTGAGAAGACCTTGATGCTGGGATGGATTGAGGGCAGGAGGAGAAGGGGAAGACAGAGGATGAGAAGGCTGTATGGCATCACTGACTCGATGGACGTGAGTTTGGGTGAACTCCGGGAGTTGGTGATGGACAGGGAGGCCTGGAGTGCTGCGATTCATGGGGTCGCAAAGAGTCGGAAATGACTGAGCGACTGAACTGAACTGAACTGAATATACCATTGTATACATGTTCTGCATCTTTATCCATTCATCTGGTGATGGACATTTAGGTTACTTCCACATCCTGGCTAAGAGGGGAAATCTTAAGTGTTCTCACCAAAAAAAAAAAAAAAAGGCAAGCAAATGATAAAAACCATGTGAGGTGATTGATCAAGGGTAAAGGGTTTCTAAGAGCCACGCTGCTGAAGTTCTAGCTGTCTGCTGGAAAGGCCGAGAAGGTAGAGTCTGTCTTGAAAATTCCTTTGGGACTTCTCTGGTGGTCCAGTGGCCAAGACTCCGTGCTTCCAATTCCGGGGGTCTGGATTCCATCCCTGGCCAGGGAACTTGATCCTGTATGCCACCAGTAAGACACAGCACAGTCAAATAAATAAATATTTTTTTTTAAAAAAGAAAATTCCTTTGCTATCAAATAGCTACAGCCTTGGTGACTCAGCTGAAAAGCCCATTTTAACATGCTGCTGCTCTTATATTGAAGAGGTATTTTTCCTCAAGATCTGGACATGGTGAGAGAAAAGAAGTGATGAGTTAAGATTCCTCAGCTCTATGGGATTCCCTGGTGGTCCAGTGGTTAAGACTCTGCTTGTACTGCAGCAATGAGGGTTTGATTCCTGGTCTGGGAACTACGGTCCCACATGCCATGTGACGTGGCCACAAAATAATAATAATAATAATAATAATATTCCTCAGCTCTAAGCTCTGTTCTTAAAGGCAGAAGTCTACATTTTAATAAAAACATAACATTTCAGATTGGTACTTGAGGACTCCTTGGGTGTGATGATGGAGTCAGTGCCTGAAACATCACCTGTAGTGTTCTTACCTGAATCGTGGCCAAAGTACTCATTTCAGATAGAACAGTGATTCCTCAAACTTCGTATTCTTTACTGCATCCTACTGACAGTGGCTAAGACTCACAGGTAAAGATCCGAAAGGTGGAAGTAGCTATAATCTCATTATGAGACCATATGTTATGTATGAAAGATAGAAACTTTGAAGAGGTATATAGAGGTTGTTATTATTAGTTTTCTCCGGAAGTCTGATTCTCTGTGTTCAGTGTCAAAGTATAGGTCAGCCAATTTCTGAGTAATTCATAGATTCAAAATTAGCAGAATTCAATTAAGTAAGTTTTGGCCATGACTGTCTTTATTCTAGTATAGGAATATAATGTCTATCTTTTTAGATTTAGGGGTTACTGGTAACCAGCCTCAGGCCAATTTGTCTGTGCTGTCTCTCTGTTCAGTTCAGTTCAGTTCAGTTGCTCAGTCGTGTCCGACTCTTTGCGACCCCATGAATCGCAGCACGCCAGGCCTCCCTGTCCATCACCAACTCCCGGAGTTCACTCAGACTCACGTCCATCAAGTCTGTGATGCCATCCAGCCTTCTCATCCTCTGTCGTCCCCTTCTCCTCCTGCCCCCAATCCCTCCCAGCATCAGAGTCTTTTCCAATGAGTCAACTCTTCACATGAGGTGGCCAAAGTATTGGAGTTTCAGCTTTAGCATCATTCCTTCCAAAGAACACCCAGGGCTGATCTCCTTCAGAATGGACTGGTTGGATCTCCTTGCAGTCCAAGGACTCTCAAGAGTCTTCTCTAACACCACAGTTCAAAAGCATCGATTCTTCGACATTCAGCTTTCTTCACAGTCCAACTCTCACAACCATACATGACCACAGGAAAAACCATAGCCTTGACTAGACGGACCTTAGTTGGCCAAGTAATGTCTCTGCTTTTGAATATGCTATCTAGGTTGGTCATAACTTTTCTTCCAAGGAGTAAGCATCTTTTAATTTCATGGCTGCAGTCACCATCTGCAGTGATTTTGGAGCCCCCCAAAATAAAGTCTGACACTGTTTCCAGTGTTTCCCCGTCTATTTCCCATGAAGTGATGGGACCAGATGCCATGATCTTCGTTTTCTGAATGTTGAGCTTTAAGCCAACCTTTTCACTCTCCTCTTTCAACTTTCATCAAGAGGCTGTTTACTCTATAAAATTCAGCTTATCCCTTAATCCTAATAAATATTTCTCCTTGAGTCTATTTTAAACTGAAATAGGACAATACTGCAGGATAGGAAATTATTTATGTCAGGCTGATCTGACATTCATCCATCATGTTAAATGTCATTTCTTTAGAGACACTTTTGGGAGTGTTACAAAGGCAGGGATGTGTGTATCTTCAGGAGCTTGCCTAGTGCTAGCACAAAATACGTGCTCTGTCATCGTCCTCTTGATGAATGGATTCATTTACTCATTAACCTGTGACAGGCCTATTGTTCGGTGTGTGCATGCATGCATGCTAAGTTGCTTCAGTCGTGTCTGACTCTTTGTGACCCCATGGACTATAGCTTGCCAGGCTCCTCTGTTCTTGGTCTCCAGGCAAGAATACTGGAGTGGATTGTCATCCCCTTCTCCAGGGGATCTTACCAATCCAGGAATCAAACATGTGTCTCTTATATCCCCTGCATTGGCAGGCGGGTTCTTTTCCACTAGCCCCACCTGGCAAGCCCCTAGTGTTTGGTGACAGTGAAAAGTGTGAGTCGCTCAGCCATGTGCAACTGTTTGTGACCCCATGGACTGTTGTCCACCAAGCCAGGTAAGAATACTGAGTGGGTTGCCATTTCCTTCTAGTATTGGCACTGGGATATAAAGGGGAAAGATGGGGTCCCTGTCCTTGAGTAGCTGATGGTCCCTTTAGCAGAGACTGACAATTGCCATGTGGTGTGAAAATCACTTTGGTAGAGCACTCTGTCTGAGTTGTGTAGGAACACAGAGGAAGAGTGTGTAACACCATTTGGGTGAGAGTGGGAGGAATGGGGGAGTGACTCAGAGAAGGCAGGGTTGCTTGAACTGTGTGTGTGTGTGTGCACACGTGCTCAGTCACTTCAGTGGTGTCTGACTCTTTGCCATCCCATGGACTGTAGCCCATCCGGCTCCTTTGTCCATGGATTTTCCTGGTAATAATACTGAAATGGGTTGCCATGACCTCCTCCAGGGGACCTTCCCGGCCCAGGGATTGAACCTGCATCTCCTGCTTTGTAGGTGGATTCTTCACCACTGAGCCATAGGGGAAGCCTCTGAACTGTTTAAGGACAGGTAAAAGCCACATCAGAGCAGTAAAGGAGAAGACATTGCAGGTTCAGAAGGAAAGGGGACCTGGACTTCCCTGGTGATCCAGTGGCTAGGACTCTCCTCTCCCAGTGCAGGGGGCCTGTGGTTCAATCCCTGGCCAGGGAACTAGATCCCACGTACCTCAGCTAAAGATCCTGCATGGTGCAATAAAGATAAAAAATCTTGTGTGCTGCAACTGTGAGCTGACATGGCCAAATAAATAATTTTAAAAATAAATAAATTGTTTTAAAAAGAGAGTACAAAAAATGTGTCTGTATATCAGGACTGCCCTAAGGCAGAGTCTAAGAGGTATGTGAGTGTGTATGTGTTTGCGTGTGGCTGTGATGAGAGGCCCACTCGTGAGTTCCTCCGAAGACCCACGACCCTATTTCCAAACAATGCATGGAGCTGAAACAGACTCTTTTTCCATCTGCCTGCTCTTTGGCTTGCATCCACTCCCATCCTTCTCCCTCAAATCACCTGTTGGTCCTTGATGCCTGGCTACCTGGCCAGGGCACCTTTTCTTTCCTGTCCCTGTATGGGTGTAATCTCCTCATTTGTATGGCCAGCAGTCTGTGGTGTGGGGGGGCATCACCGAGTCACTCCAAATTGTAGTGCCAGGGCAGTGACACTCCTTCATATCACAAATGGCAATTATTTCCCTGCTATGGAATTATTTGATTGATTGTCTTAATCTTTTATTTTCTTTCCATTCAAAGACAAAATCTGAAATTCATGTTAGTTTTTCCTATGAGAAAAGAAACCGAGGATACCAAACTGCTCAGGCAGTGAAACAGTAACAATGGAATCAGGCTCAGAGAACCAGGTTTCACTAAAACCAGGACCACTGATAAGCTGTATAACCTTGGAAAAGTTGTTTTCTTGTGTTTAAAACAATAGCTGGACCAGTACAAGGTGCTTGCTAAGGTATCCTCCAACTCGGATTCTTGTCAAGGGAGAAATATTTAGCCTTATGAGGAAGAGACAAAGCAGTGTTGATACTGAGCAGAAACAGTAGTAACTGCCTGCTCATCTCTCTGTTATTTCCCCCTCTGTCTCTCTCTCTCACATACACACACAAACACACACACTCCATGGGAATATTTCAGCTAAAGGAAATCAGCTTAACAGAAACTCAGCAGTGGGTGTAAGGTTAGCCTTCTCCATAAATGTTTTGATAATTGTGCAGTTGTAATTAAGTTCTGCTTGAGAAAATTGGTTCTCACGGTGCAACTTGAGAACCTCCTTCATTGCTTATTCAACTCCAAAGCTCAGTGGATCTCTGCTTCCTACTAGTCACCAGTTTAGCTTGTTGTCCTAAGGTCCAGAGAACACTATGATACCACTGAGACACGGTATCATCTACCTGACTTCTGACCAATATGTGGGGGAAGCTAATAATCTGTATGTTTTTGAAACAAAAACAAACAAACCAAAATCTGTTTATATTTAGATTTGATAGACTATCTTTCCATCCAAAAGGAGAGCTGATTACACTGTTTTTCTTCAAGGGGGTAAGTTGGTTCTGAGTCTGGTATTGTGTGTGTGTGGCTATGTGTGTTTACCTGTCTCAAAGTAACAATTCCAGTTTGGCAACCCCCTAATTGCAGGGATTGCTAAAAAGATTATTATACGTGTTATTGCAGAGAACCCAGCACCCTATAAAGTCATGTAGCAGGAACTAGGGTATTTCTCAATTTACCACGTAACGTTGCAATATACCAACTCCTCTTTGTAAACAGCAGGCCAGGACTACTTGGAGGGTGGGCTTGCAGGGTCTTCTGAAAACTTTTTTTTGTTGTTGAGGGAGGGTGGAGAAATCACAGTCATTTTGTTAATTCTTTTGTTCTTTGGCTTTTCTCTTTCTTTTATATCTTTTTTTCTAATTAGAAAAGAAATACATATTGAATGCAGAAAATTTGTAAAATGCATAAAAATATAAAAAAGCAATATAATTAACTGAGATCCCATCTCCTAGTTACAACCATCAACCTTTAGAAATACTCCTTTATTCTCTTTACTCATGCATAAAAAATATTTATGTTCTGCTTTTAACACGTTATAAGACAGGCATTTTTCTTATTTAAAAAATTGTTTACAACTATGATTTCAAGTGGCTACCTAGTGTTTTATTTATAAATTTGCCTAAGCAGACTTCTATCATTAGATGTTAATTAAGTCAATGTCAGTTTTTCACCTGAATATAAAGTTTTACATCGTTCATCTTGATGTCAAAATATTTGTGCATATTTTGGGTAACTGCTTTAGCATAGGTTACTAAGAATGGAATTTCAAGGTCAGAGTGTAGAACATTTTAAAGCCTCTTTAAACACATTGTGAAATTGCTGTCCTAAAATGTTGTGTTAATTTTTATTCCTGCCACCAGCAATATACAAAAGGACCCATTTCACCACACTTTAATCAGTCGAGACAGTCACATTGTAACACATCTTTGCTCAGCTTGTAGGTGGGCAAACTATCATGTATTTATAGTTTTACTTCTTGGTTATTTGCTTTTAGTGAAGTTAATCATTTTACCAAATGTCTATCATCCAATTGCATGTGCATTGTCTATTCATATTGTTTGTCCATTGTCTATTGAGAATTTAGAGAGGTTTTTTTGAACTCATTTGTATGAGCTCATTTAATTCTTGGGCCATAATATTTGTTTTAGTAAATATTTCTCTCAAGTGATTACTTGTATTGCTTCTATATCTTTTTGATGTATAATAGTTTAAATATTCGATACAGCTCAAATTTTAATCTCTTATTTTCTTTTATTTTTTAAACTTAGAAAGTTATCTCCAATCTGGAGATTATTAAAGTTTTCCTTCTCTTTTCTTTCATTGTATATCCAGAAGCTATTTTAAATGCAAAGCACATACTCCCAAAATCTGAGATATACCCATCAGTTCAAAGAAAGCAAAAGTAATGATTCATTAAGAAGGCAAAGCTGGTCTCTGTTAGGAACAAGTTGGACTGCAAACTTTGATGAGTATTTGAAAGAAACACCTGTGACTGTCAATGAGCTGCTGATCATGAAGTGTGGAGGTGACTGCGAGGGGATGGTTAGAGAGTCTGGAGAGATGGATTTTCATACTGATTTTGAGGCCTCTTCATGTCTTCCATTCTTTTCTTAGAATTTCTAAGTTTCTACAATAAATTTGTAGTAGCCATGGATTCAAGGAATGATGACTTAAGACCTTTTCCTAAGATTGACAGATAGCTATGGGTTGCAGAACACACAGTTCCTCATTTTCAACAGACGCAGAGAAATAGAAGAGTTAGAGAACTGGGGCAAAACTAACTGGGAGTCTCTCAGTGTTACCCCATAATAAACAGAAACAGTAGAGAAATGTAAAAGTTGAGTGTCAGGGCACAGGTGAGTTACATGGAGATGTGGAGCTGAAGTGAGAGGTAATGGTTCCTCTTTTGAAATGAAATAAGGAGAATCAGAATTAGATGAAGCATTCATACCATTTAAAATTCAGGGTAAGAAGGGCAGATATTTGTAGTTTCATACGTTTTATTTATACTTTAAATCTACTTATTTTTATTTCATCATTGTGGATTATTTAAATATTTATACTGGTTATCAATTCTGCTAATACATTTAATTTTTAGTTGAAATTATAATGTAAGTCTTCATGATTATTTCTACTTGGACAAAACCTCAGTGGGTCGTCTAGCATCTGCTAAGGAGAATTTATCTTTTAACTTACCTGAACTGTAAACATAGTGACTAAGAGGAACTGCTTGGTTTGTAAAGCACTGGCTTGGTAAACCCAGCCTTATAAAGTGACCACAGATTACACAAATTGACATTTGTGCCCTGTTTGAGGACATTTGCCAAGAGTCCTTCCGTAACCTGGGATCTAGTTCTGCATTTTCAGGGGCCCTTGGGCAAAACATCTGGCTCAAGACATGCTAATTTCTTCAACTGTTACATGGGGGCTTTGACTAAATCTCTAAAGTTGCTTCCAGCTCTAAAAGCTGGACTTTTTTTTTTTTTTAATCCTGCAACTAGGAGAAACCTAACAAGGAAGTTTTCTTGCTATTTTTCTTTAGACATATGAAAAATACATTTCAGGACAGTCACAGGAAGCAGCCTGGAGCTTTATAATTGATCAGGAGTACTAGAAAGGCAAACTAATATTATTCCTTCAAGTTACTCTGGTTGCCTAGGCTCTAACTTTTCTTGAGTAATTTTTTGTTGTTGTTAAATCTTTTGTTTTCTGTTTTATTTATATTGGTATGTAAGAAATAGCTACCATATTCAATTAAGTTTAAAGATTTCAGTAAAGAATTAAAACAGAGCAAAGAATAAAACCATGTATGTTTCAATATATTGGAACACCTTCCTATAGTAAAAATCCTTATTGTGCAAATAACTCAGCCATGACTGAAGCACTATTGCCACCTGCTGGCACATTGCCTAATTACAGGAAAAATATCAAAACAGCTTGTGAAACTAAAACGACAACACATATTATAGGTCTTTGTTTGTCTGTCTAAGGCCACACCTCGTGGCATGTGGGATCTTGGTTCCCCAACCAGAAATTGAACTCAGACACTCTTCAGTGGAAGCACAGCGTCTTAAGCACCGGACCACGAGGAAATTCCCAAATGTTATAGTTTTAAACAAGCCTCTGAAATGTATATTTAACAAGGCAATTACTATGTAGATAAAAGTATTATAATCTAGTAGTGCCCAGGTTGGTGTCACTGAACCTATAGTCAGGCAACATTGCTTATTTTTGCTTTCTTGGGAAGAAAACAAATCCACTTTTTTTTTTCTTCCAGTTGCTCCAGTGGCATTTATTTATTTATTTAACAATTTTAATTAAGTAAGTCATGGATGCTTTTCTGGAAAAGTTAGAAAACCGAAAGAAGCAAGAAGTTTATAAAAGCCATTTACAATGGTATCACCCAAGAGTAAACACTCATTAACTTTTGGGCATATTTCCAATATCATATCATAAGTTTTTCTACATCATTTAAATGATGGGATAAGTGATTTAGTACACATGCAACAATATTAATAATAACGACTGACACTTACATTGTACTTACTGTATGCCATGCTCAGTTCCAAGTGCTTTACGTAAAGTAAATTTGATCTTCATGGCTAGCCTATGAAGAAAGTAATATTATCTTCATGTTACACACAGGAAATTGAAGCATGTAGAAGAGAAGAAGCTTACTAGATGTCGTAATAACAATTGGTAGAGCTGGGATTCAAACTTAGTCTGCTTGGGTTTAGATCTATTCTTAACCGCCTCTCTGCATTAGTTATATTGATATAATTTAGTCACTAAATTACCCTTGTTGGACATTTAGGTAGTTTCCAAAGTTATTGTCCTTATAAACAGTGATAAGGTGGTCATTGTTTTTGTTAATTTTTGCAAACATACTTCATTATACTTTTAGGCTAAATTCCAAGAGGTAAAATGAAAGTCAGATTAACTTCACATTTTTTAAGGTTCATTGTCTAATCGCCTTGTGTCAGTAAGAATGTGCTCAAAGAAAAAAGGGTGTGGTGAGGGAAATCTAAAGGGAGTCAGTGGTATTGGATTGGAATTGAAGGCATGGGTATGAACTTACAGTATTTAAAAACATATTTAGATAGCTAAATATAGAAATAGATTGAGATATGTGTTTATTGAGAGGATATAAATTCATGCATTATATGTTTAACAGCTCTGTCTGCTGAGAGGGCCCCAAAACAATGACACCCAGTAGCAATGAGCACACCTAGCACTCATATCTTGGTTTTTAAGTGCTGTTCTTCATTAAAAGGAACCACATCTTCCTTGGAGAAATGGCTGATTCCAGGGCTGGGGCTGGGAAAGTGCAAGATGAGTGCGCAACATTTTGGTGTCAGAAAGTAAGGCAGTGACCAAAGAAACAGGGAATATATCAGAAGAACGTAGGAATCAGGTAAAAGGGACTCCCACTGACCAAATCTGGGACAATTTGAGCATCAAAATAAATAACGAGAGTAAAGACTCCATGAGTTTAAACCAGTATAAGTAAGTGTATGAAACAAAGAACAAATGATGAATAAATGGGAAAGAGAAAATTTTCCTTAATAGTAATATTCTAACTAATTAATGTTAGTCAGTTAGCTACTTAGGGTTTCCCAAGTAGCTCAGATAGTAAAGAATCTGCTTGCAATGCAGGAGACCCAGGTTTGATTCCTGGGTCGGGAAGATCCTCTGGAGAAGGGCATGGCAACTCACTCCAGTATTCTTGCCTGGAGAATCCCATGGACAGAGAAGCCTAGCAGGCTACAGTCCATGGGGTCATAAAGAGTTGGGCACGACTGAGTGACTAACACACAACAGCTAATTAATGTAGAAGGAATGATGGAATTAGAAAGCCACTATTACAAAGGAAAAACTAGTAAATTAACAGTGGAGAAACCTGGCAGACCTCACCGTCACCAAGTGTTCGAAGTGTAACAGCACCTGTGATGGTTCATTGTGTGCCTCCTGATACGGGGACGAACACATCACACCTGTGATATTGCCATCCCAAAGGATAACCTGAATCATGAGGAAACATCAGACAATTCCAAACTGAGGCACATTCTTCAAAATACTTGGACTTTATTCATCAGAAACATCAGGATCATGAAACAGAGAGAAAGAACTTCCCTGGTGGTACAGTGGATGGGAATCCATCTGCCAGTGCAGGGGATGCGGGTTTGATCCCTGGTCCAGGAGTATGCCACATGCCTTCGAGCAACTGAGCCCACGCGCCGCAACTACTGAACCTGTACCCTAGAGCCCGTGGGCTGCAACTGCTAAGCGTATATGCTGCAACTACTGAAGCCCGCATGCCTAGAGCCCGTGTTCTGCAACAAGAGAAGCTGCCGCAATGAGAAACCCAAGCACCGCAACCAAGAATAGCCCCACTCGCGCAACTAGAGAAAAGCCCAGGCACACAGCAAGGAAGACCCAGCATCATCAAAGAATGGCATTGAAACATGCCTAATATCATTTAAGAAACGAATCGCCAGTCCAGGTTCGATGCAGGATACAGGATGCTTGGGGCCGGTGCACTGGGATGACCCAGAGGGATGGTACAGGGAGGGAGGTGGGAAGGGGGTTTAGGATGGGGAACATATGTACACCCGTGGTGGATTCATGTTGATGTATGGCAAAACCAATACAATATTGTAAAGTAATTAGCCTCCAATTAAAATAAATAAATTTAAATTTAAAAAAAGCAAAACAATAGAAAGACTGAGGCGCTGTTCTGATAAAAGGAGACTAAAGACACATGACAGCTGAATGCAATCCATTATCTGAGATTTCCTTTTCCTACAAAAGTCATTGTTGGGATAATAGTTGAAATATGATTTATAGATTAGCTAATAGCTTTTTATCAAAGTTAATTTCTTGATTTTCCTGATTTTGGTAATTGTATTGTGATTATGTAATAGAGTGCTTTGCTTTAGTAAATAGCTGTATTTAGAGGTACAGGGGAATCATGCCTGCAACTTTCTCTCAGTTTAAACATTCACATATACATACAGAAAGAGAAGGAGAGAGAGAAAGAGAGGAAGTGGAGGAAGGGAGAGGGAGAGAGAAAACAAATGTGACATCTGGGGAATCTGTGTGGAGGTTATAAAGTAATTCTTTGCACTATTTTTGCAATGTAGTGTAAAACCTGAAATTTTGCCAAAATCAAAAGTTAAAAAAACAAACAAACATGTATGTGTTTTCCTGGTGGGTCTGTGGTAAAGAATCTGCTTTCTAATGCAGGAAACACAGGTTCAATCCCTGGATTGGGAAGATCCCCTGGAGGAGGGCATGGCAACCCACTCCAGTATTCTTGCCTGGAGAATCCCAAGGACAGAGCAGCCTGGTCCATGGGGTCCCAAAGAGTCGGGCACAACTTAGTGACAAAACAACAACAGGGAGAAATGTATATGCTATAAAAGGGAAAGTGATTTCTTACTTTTTTTTTTTAATATCCCTTCCCTCAGATATAATCACAATAAGCAGTTTGGTGGGTAGGCTTACAAACATCTGCTACGCATATATAAATAGATGTGTCTGTGTCTGTGTCTGTGTTCTTACACATAATTTTTAAGTCAGCTCATAGTATAATAGAATATTCTGCTACTTGAGTTTTTAAAACGTATCACTGACATTTTCCCATGTCAGAAAATATACATATATCTCTCTTTAAGAACTAGTTGTTTAATACCCAGGGTGTGGATGTGTAGTACAGCTTAGTTAACAACTTTGCCATTGGTAAACAAGTACTTTTCTACAAAAACCAGAGTGAGCATTTTTGTGCATTTGTATCTTTATTCCTGTGCTACAGTCACATGGAAATCCTGAGTCAAAGGATATTCATATTTAACCTCTTGATAAATATGGCAAAGGCCTCTTTAGAAAGCAGAAGATTCCCTACACAGTATCTCTTGATTACCACTGTCAGGGTGTTCAGAATATATGTGAACATCGACTGAGACCAGTTTTGGGGCCATTTGGGTGAGTCTTATGGACCACCGTCTGCTTATGGCTTTGCATCAGTGACCAGCACGAGCAGTGTAAATGCCTCTCATACTCTTGTGTATTACCCGTAAGCATCTCTGGCTGTGGGTTACCTCGTGCAGGCTGGCACATGACTGTAAACAGTTTCCCAAGAGTTCATTGTTAACCTGAGGGGTTGTGCCAACTCTGTAAGTGCCCCATAATTACCTGCGTGTTTTCTGGTGTGTTTGTCTTAAGAACACAGCTATTAATTATTGTGACTCGGATCACTACTTATCTTCTACTTTACTTTCTTCTCTTTACTGTTGTGTGTTGTTATTATTATTTTTTTGCCTTTCACTCACAACCAATTCAGTAATATCAGTCAGATACCTGTAAGGAAATATTGGCATCAAGACAGGCTTAATAAAAATAAATAAATACAATAATTCCTTTTATTATACTGTCCACCACTACTGCCCCCAAATATTTGCTCTGTAACTTGGCTTTTCATTAGCAATGGATATGTTATGTTGTGGGAAAGGTCTGTATTCAAGGGAGAAGCGGCAGAAATAGTTATCCCAGTGAAACATAGGCTCAGAGATTGTTTGTAAGCCAATGGAAATGTTTTTGAATCATGACTGTAAATTGGCAAATTTAAGGACGTAAAAAGGGTTTTTAAAGGATAGAAGGTTACCATATGAAAACCTTCAGGCAGCACGAGGTTTACCATGACATGACTGGAGAACAATGAGAGGAAAAATCACGAAAAGTAGTTTTCATGGAACATTCACTGAGTTTCTGTTCCAAGTCCTGGGCTTTGTGCTGGGGAACATAGATGAGTAAGGCGTGCCCTTTACCCCTGGGTAACTTGCCCTCTTGTGGGGGCATAGACACGGGTGCACATAATTATAACGTGGTATGCAGAGCTATGCACTGGGTGCAGCTGTCAAGTATTAGGGAGCACCGAAGAGAGAGTCATTAGTTTCGGCTCAGGGTACAGCATAAGGGAGGGCTTCCTAGGTGGCTTCCCAGTGGTGAAGAATCCACCTGCCAGTGCAGGAGACATAAGAGACACGGGTTTGATCCCTGGGTCGGGAAGATCCCCTGGAGGAGGGCGTGGCAACCCACTCCAGTATTCTTGCCTGGAGAGCCCCATGGACAGAGGAGCCTGGCGGGCTACACTTCACAGGGTCGCCAAGAGTCAGACACGACTGAACGACTAATACTTTGACTTTTTAGTTGCTTGACAATGTTGTGTTAGTTTCCGCTGTACAGCAAAGTGAATCAGCTGTAGACATACATAGACCCCCTCTTTTTGGATTTCCTCACCATTTAGGTCACCACAGAGCACTGCGCAGAGTCTCCTGTACTATACGAGCATATAGAGTTGTTTAGTTGCTCAGTTGTGTCCAACTCTTTGCAACCCTACATGGACTGTAGCCCACCTGACTCCTAAGTCCATGGGATTTCCTAGGCAAGAATACAGGAGTGGGTTGCCATTTCCTTCTCCAGGGGATCTTCCCGACCCAGGGACTTAACCCACATCTCCTGCTTGGCAGGTGGCTTCTTTACCACTGAGCCACCTGGGATGCATGTGCTGTACAACAGAATCTCATTAATTATCTATTTTATACATAGTTTCAGTAGTGTGTATACGTCAATCCCAACCTCCCAATTCATCCCACATCCCCCTTACCCCTTGGTATCCAAACGTTTGTTCTCCATGTCTGTGTCTATTTCTGCTTTTGTAAATAAGATCATCTATATCAATTTTTTTTTCAGATTCCACATATACAATATTTGTTTTCTCTCTCTGGCTTACTTCCATTTGAGTTATTTGATGATGTTTTCTTGGGTGCTTCAGTGAGAAAATAGATGCATCAGTTGGGATGCCTTGTTTTGAATTCATGACAATGGTTCCTAAAGAGCCACTGTGTTGTGTTTTGTTTTGTTTTGTTTTGTTTTTTGATCATAGAAGTGATGCTTGTGTTTTGCAGAACATTTGACAATAAGCCATGACTTGGAGTGGTCTCGGTTGAGTAGATGATATGGACTATTTTTCTTTTATTCCTGTTTTCCATACCTCACCCTGTGGCCACACCCTCCTTGGGGAGCTGGCTCTGGTGAGTGGTTTGGCAATGTGGTAAACAGAATCCCGGGGGGGCCCACCTGTTGCGCTAAAGACAGACTGTGATTGCCAAATAAGATCACTGAGCTGTTCTTCGCTTTCATCTTCCCTGCTATTAATGCTGGTTGTGAAATGCAGTAGGGAGGCTTCATAAGACTAATGAAGGAGGAGGAAAGATCAAGTGATTGTTTTTCACAAGAAGATCATCCTCATCACGATTTCTGTGATGAACTGCACAACCTACCCAGGTAGTTCGGAGCAGACCCTAAGGCTGGAATCTAGTGCCCAGGGGTTGGACTATCCTTACTTCCTCAGCCTCTCCCTGAACATCCCCACAGAGACCACTGCAGAGACGAGATCGTACGAGATTGTATTAGAATGATAAGCAATGATTAACACCACGGTCTCACTAAGAATAAAATCAGATGGACATGTGAGCCTGTTGGAGGGAATTATAAAATCAGAGGCTGGAGGAGATTGGTGATGAGGACTCCCCAATCCAAAGCTGACTCAAGACATCTTCGATAACATTTCCAAGCACACGATCATCTATCTGGAGGGCAGCATTTAGCGGGCTCAATAAGTAAACATCTTGGAACCAGGGTTTATCTCTTTCAATTTTGGTTCCACCGGATTCCTGAAACATCAATTCTCATTCTTTCAAGCGCATACTGATCACCTGGAAGCACTTGTTGGGAATGCCTATGCCTGGGCTGCCTTGCGGTCAGCTGACTCAGAGAAGCTCCAGGAGGCTGAACCCAGCCGCTGAGTGTCCCTCCTTCCCAGAGTCATGCTGACTGACAAGTGCAGGTCCCATGCGACTGGGGAAGAAAGTTCTGTGTTTCCTCCTGCTGGTTTCCCACCAAGTACTCAGAGTAAAGGCTAAACGAAGAGGTCCAAGGAAAGGAAAAACAGAATAGATGACCCCCAATTTTTACAGCCCAATGTATTTCTCAAAAGTTGCATAAAACTCTAATTTGTATGAGCTTTATCTTAACTTTCTCTTTATTTCAACCCCGACATGTTATATCCACTTTTTGATCTTCATGTGGTCGTGGCTTTGCCACCTCACCTTTCTTTTTCAGCTCCACCCAGCCTCTCCACTGTGAATTTAACTTCTTGTGAATAGAGTAAGCTGGGTAAGTGAGAGCCCCGAGGGCCCCCTGCCTTCACAGCCGCGGAGCCCCTCATCTCCCCCGGGGGTACCTCTCTCAGGCGCCAGCGCCTGTCTCTCGGGGTCACATGGCTGCTGGCCTTCTGCCTCGAGGTGTAGGATTGTTTGCACCCTGCCCAAGGCCCTGGCTCTCCTCTTGCTCTGCCCCGCTGCCTGTCAAGTTGTGCCTGGAGGTGCAGAGTGACTTTACTCTATCACTTGTCAGACCAGGTGCCCCGGTCGGGCTGGTCACCCATCTGGCTTCATTCTGGGTGAGTACCGCACTGACTGAAAGGGATCAGAAGTCATTTCCTCAGAGTCCCAAGTTCCTGCTCTGCAACCAGTGCTTCCTACCTCTGTTTGCTGTCGGAGTAGGTGAGATGCTTCCCAGGGCTTCCCAGGTGGTGCTCGTGCTGAAGAACCCACCTGCCAATGCTGCTGCTGCTGCTAAGTCGCTTCAGTCGTGTCCGACTCTGTGCGACCCCATAGACGGCAGCCCACCAGGCTCCCCCGTCCCTGGGATTCTCCAGGCAAGAACACTGGAGTGGGTTGCCATTTCCTTCTCTGATGCATGAAAGTGAAAAGTGAAAGTGAAGTCACTCAGTCGTGTCTGACTCTTAGCGACCCCATGGACTGCAGCCCACCAGGCTCCTCCATCCATGGGATTTTCCAGGCAAGAGTACTGGAGTGGGGTGCCATTGTGTGGATCACAATAAACTGTGGAAAGTTCTGAGAGAGATGGGAATACCAGACCACCTGACCTGCCTCTTGAGAAATCTGTATGCAGGTCAGGAAGCAACAGTTAGAACTGGACATGGAACAACAGACTGGTTCCAAATAGGAAAAGGAGTACGTCAAGGCTGTATATTGTGACTGTGCTTATTTAACTTATATGCAGAGTACATCATGAGAAACGCTGGGCTGGATGAAACACAAGCTGGAATCAGGACTGCTGGGAGAAATATCAATAACCTCAGATATGCAGATGACACCACCCTTATAGCAGAAAGTGAAGAAGAACTAAAGAGCCTCTTGATGAAAGTGAAAGAGGAGAGTGAAAAAGTTGGCTTAAAGCTCAACATTCAGAAAACGAAGATGCTGGCATCCGGTCCCATCACTTCATGGCAAATAGATGGGGAAACAATGGAAACAGTGAGAGACTTTATTTTTTTTTTTGGACTCCAAAATCTCTGCAGATGGTGACTGCAGCCTTGAAATTAAAAGACACTTGCTTATTGGAAGAAACACTGTGACTAACCTAGACAGCATGTTAAAAAGCAGAGACATTACTTTGCCAACAAAGGTCCATCTAGTTAAAGCTGTGGTTTTTCTAGTAGTCATGTATGGATGTGAGAGTTGGACTATAAAGAAAGGTGAGCGCCGAAAAATTAATGCTTTTGAATTGTGGTGTTGGAGAAGACTCTTGAGAGTCCCTTGGACTACAAGGAGATCCAACCAATCCATCCTAAAGGAAATCAGTCCTGAATATTCATTGGAAGGACTGATGCTGAAGCTGGAGCTCCAATATTCTGGCCACTTGATGCAAAGAACTGACTCATTGGAAAAGACCCTGATGCTGGGAAAGATCGAAGGCGGGAGAAGGAGATGACAGAGAATGAGATAGTTGGATGGCATCACCAACTCGATAGACATGAGTTTGAGTAAACTCCAGAAGTTGGTGATGGACAGGGAAGCCTGGCATGCTGCAGTCCGTGGGGTTGCATAGAGTCAGACACAGCTGAGCAACTGAACTGAACTGATTCTTCTATAAGTAACAGTTGTTGCTTTTCCCCAGTTTATTTGTATCAGTATGAACTCAAGGATATTCATTTTAATCTTTGGGTTTTAAACCAGCACTGTTCTTATTTGTTCTGATGCTCAAATTGTTCCAGCCTTGGCCACCGGGAACTCTTTTAGGTTAAATTCCATGCCTTTTGAGCAAGTTCCCTCTTTTTTGAAAGGGCATTATTTTACTTTCTGGTGTTTTACCAACTGCAGCCTTGGAATCCACTTTCTCCAAGGGGCTGGGATTTCTTGTGTTATAGAATGGTATTTAAAAATAAAAATCTAGATGCTAAGTTGTATTTTTAGGTCAAAGGATATGGGTGTCATTAATGGCCCGGTATACTTGTCAATAGATTCTTTTTCAATAAGGTTACACTAAATATACTACCAACAGCAATCTTCCAGTTTTACTAAATCTTGTCAATCCAAATGAATTATCATTCATTTATTTTTCTCTTACTTCATCCCTCCCTCCCTTTCTTCTTT
Organism: Capra hircus; assembly: GCF_001704415.2. Classification (NCBI taxonomy): domain Eukaryota; kingdom Metazoa; phylum Chordata; class Mammalia; order Artiodactyla; family Bovidae; genus Capra; species Capra hircus. Next base: position 16,163,839 of record NC_030811.1, on the reverse strand, counting down.
CCTTCTCTTTTTTTCTAATATAGTGAGAAAAAATTGCTTTATTAATTTTCCAATTATAAGTAAGTTTGGGTCTTTCATTCATTCAGCCAAAATATAGAGATTTTGACTACAAACCAGGTACTGTTCTAGGCACTGGGAATATGGTAATGAGTGTGAGTAAAATTCTTGTCCACATAGAGCTGGGTTTTTGCAGGAGGAAGAGACAGTACATAAACTATTCACTGTGCCTGGTAGATAAATGGAGCAGAAAAGGATGTGAGGTTCACTAGTGAATAAATATTTGTGATGCAAAGAGTTGACTCATTGGAAAAGACTCTGATGCTGGGAGGGATTGGGGGCAGGAGGAGAAGGGGACGACCGAGGATGAGATGGCTGGATGGCATCACTGACTCGATGGATGTGAGTCTGAGTGAACTCCGGGAGATGGTGATGGACGGGGAGGCCTGGCGTGCTGCGATTCATGGGGCTGCGAAGAGTCGGACACGACTGAGCGACTGAACTGAATCAGAGAAAGCTTTGTGAGGTGACCTTTGAACAAAGACCTGAAAAAGTGAGTTTAAGAGCCAGGTGGGACATTTTGGGGGAGTGTGTTTGGAGGCAAAATATGTACTCTGAGAGCACAGTGTGTACCCTTATGTATTTGTTTACTAATTCTAGTTGCTCTTTTTGTGTCATTTGCCATTTTTCTTTTGTTACTTGCCTGCTTTTCTCATAAAACTGTATAAATTCTTTATATAACTTAAAAAATATCCAATTTATTTGTCTTGTTTGCCGTAAATATTTTTTTGGTATCATTTAAAAACTTTCTTAAGAACCTGTTTTTAATCTGCTGGCCTTTTCACTTTGGCTTCTTTTATTACTTTGAGGTTACAGAAGCAAACATCTGTCCAAGTTTAGGTAATGATTCAGTTCTATTCCCTTACACTTTCCATTACATTTTTTCCCTTGTACTTAATCACTGATCCATGCAATATTTGTTTGGTGTATGGTATGGGGTCGCAAAGAGTCGGACACGACTGAGCGACTGAACTGAACTGATGAGGCGTTAAGTTGTTCTTCCCCTACCCAATTGCTAACTATTTGTCCCAATACCATTTATTAACAAATTTGTGAAGCATCCTTTATTATATGTTCACTATTATGCAAACTATTTCTAGATTATCTCTTTTTGCCCTTCATGATTTATTCTTGTATGAATACCAGTATCTTTAAAAACAATTTAAACTATATATTTGATCTGAGGTAGGTCTTCACATTATTCTTCCTTTGCAGAATTTTTGTGTTCTCTATTTTTCGTTCCAAATGAAATTTTAAATCCTTTTATCAAACACCAGAAATGTATACTGAAATCTTGATAGAAATCAAAAAATAAGTTATATAAATTAAATGTAAACTATTAACATCTTAATAACACTTAACCTTCCTATTTAGGTATATGGGATTCTGCTCCACGTACTCAGTTTTTCTTTTACAGCATCCAGTAGTTTTGTGAACTTTCTCACGCTAAGACTTTCCCCTTACCTGGTTCTACTGCTGTCAAGTTCTGAAGATTTGCTCCTTCTGGATTACGAGAAGGCTTCAGGGTGGCTAAGGAACCTCATTTGAGGTAGAGCCACACTGGTTTGCCAGCTGGTGGGCTTTCGCCAAGTGACTTTAATAGTTCTCAAAGTGTGGTACCATGCTAGCAGCATCAGCAACACTCAGGAAGTGTCACAAATGCAAATTCTTGGGCTCCTGGGAGCCCTGCTGAATAAGACAGTCTGGGGTGGGGCCCAGCCGTGTTTGACAAGCTCTCTCAATGATAGCTGCTGAATACTAACATCTGAGGAACAGTACTTTTAAAAAAAATTTTTTTTTTTTTTTCAAATTTGGCTGTGCCTGGTCTTAACTGTGGTAGAAAAGATCTTCCATCTTCATTGGGGCATGCAGGATATTTAGTTGGGGCACGTAGTCTTAGTTGTGGCATGTGGGATCCAGTTCCCTGACCAGGGATTGAACCCAGGCCCCATGCATTAGGAGCTCAGAGCATTAGCCACTGGACCACCAGGGAAGTCCCCGAGGAATACTGCTTTAAAGCAATGATTCTTAACCTTGGCTGCACAGTACAGCCATCTAAGGAGCTTCTTAAAAATACTGTGGTGAAGTCATTGCTCCCTTCCCACCCCCATGCTGATTGAATTGGCCTGGAGTGGAATCAGCTACAGGGTTCTTCTAACCTCCTGCTGGTGACTCTAACGCATGGCTGGAGCAGAGGGCCACAAATCTAAACTGCAGTTCACATATAAAATGGGCAAAGCTATTATACTTCATAGGGTGGTTGTAAGGATTAAGTGATATAGCTTATGGAGTGAAGCATATTACTTGCCGTGCCGTGCTGCTGTGCTCAGTTGTGTCCGACTCTGCGACCCCATGGACTGTAGCCCACCAGACTTCTCTGCCCATGTGATTTTCCAGGCAAGAATGCTGGAGTGAGTTGCCATTTTCTTCTCTAGGGGATCTGCCCAGGAATTGAACCCGTAACTCCTGCTTTGGCAGGTGGATTCTTTACCACTGAGCCACCTGGCAAGCCCAAGCACAGTGCTTAGCAAATGCTAAAACACTGGACAAATGGTAGTTATTGTTGCAGTAATCCTCAGACTTAGCAGATCTGTGCTACGCCGTCATGTCACAAAAGGTACAGGCTTTGGAGTCAGGTAGCTTGGACTTAACCTTCAGTCTTAAGACATTTGGAGCTGTGTGATTTTTGGCAAAAGACCTAAGCCTCAGTTTTTGCATCTGTAAAAGGGGGGATACTTATGATATGGGAATTAAATAAGATTGGGCTTACAAAGCACAAGCCCTGGCATCTGGTAAGCGCTCTAAAACACTGACATTACTTGCAATCATCGTTGTCACTGCTTGTAAAGTTCCTGATGATTCAAACCACATTGGTCTCTCAAAACGTTTCAAGTTCAGCATACATTTTTTACTGGTTTTCCAGCTATCTCCACATCCAGGCCTTTACTATTTGTTTCCTTGTTTTATCTAAGTCTTCTTGAATGTATTGCTGTTTGTTTTGGTGATTTTATCTTATATGTAATTTTAAATATATATAAAATATACATTTTATATAAATGTGTATATTTTAATATATGTACATATTATATATATATATATTTTAAAAGAAATGCTTCCTTTTGAACTTATGAGTACTTAAGAAGGATCATGAAGTCAGGATTGGCAGGTTGAAAGACATTTCCCTCTGCCTTTTGCTCTTGAAGTTTGTTCCTGTCTCTCATTCTCTAAACTTTGAGACTTAAAAGCTTTGGGAGAAGTGTGTGAGGAAAGAGGAAAAAGGTAAGAGGGTAGAATTTTATTTTTTTAAAGTTTTCATTTTATATTGGAGTATAGCCGATTAACAATGTTGTGATAGTTTCAAGGGGACAGAAAAGGGACTCAGCCATACAGACACATGTATCCATTCGAGGGTGGAATTTTAAATTCTGACTTTTTTGTGGGAGGGCTTCATAAATAAAAGCATTATTATGTATGTGTGTGCTTTTTTTTTTTTTAAATAAGTTACTGGAACCCATGATTACAGAAACAGTAAATGCATCTCACACCTTCTTCCTGAACCTACCACGCTGCTTATAAATGTAGAGAACTCATATTTTTAGCAGGTATTTATCAACATTATCTCGGAAAAATCTGCTAGTAAAACAGAAGCAGTTCTTATTAGTCATACAAATAGCTGTCTGTAAAAATATTTGATTAATCTTTTATAGTATACCTAGTCCTTTTCACAAATGTTTTCATTAATCCCATGAAGTACTATCATGATTTTACAGAGGCAGAAAGTCTCGGAGGTTGTAAGGGACTTAATGTCTCCTAGCTGGTGAGTAGAACTATGTCACAAACCCATGAGTTTTGAATCATGGGTTTGAGAAACCCAGTCTCTTTTTACTCAGCCATTTAAGGGTGAAATCCAAACAGTTTTGGTTGTGACCAGAGAAATTAAACCACCTGGCTAGCCAAAACCCAAAAAGGTATTTTTTCTAGTTGCAGTTAGTTCTTAACTGCTGGTCGCTGGTGTCCTGAAATGTGTCGATTCCCTGGACCTAAGAATTGACAAGAATTGACTCTTCCCTCTCATCTTTTACTTTCCGTCTGGTCCACCGTTCAGTACAGATTGTTTTGAGCTGCACAGTGTTTCCTTATCAGTTGGTTTTAGGGTGCAGCTCATGTACAACTGCATTTTACCCTTAGTTTCTCATTTTCAGCATGGAGCAGTGCCATGCTAATATGCTGAGTTGTCTACAGCTTTCCTGTCAAACAGTGGCTCTTTGGAGGCTCAGGGACCATCAGCGCACCAACACACCGATCCTTGGCTTGTTTTCTGACTCCGGGGAGCTGTTGACATCTAATGCACTCTGTTTTTTGTATAAAAGATTAAAATTATTGGTCTTTTCGGGGAATTCGATGCATCATTGGTGTATTACAACTGAGCCATGTCTTGTAGCTTCATCATTAACTGGTCGTTTTCATGACACTGCTGAGATACCAGTTGTTTCTGCAGAGGTTCAAGGGAAAGGCCTTTTGAGAAGTTTGCCAGTTCCTTCTGTGTATCTATAAAAGCTTTATTCACTCTGTTAACTTTTTCATCATTCATAATGTTTATCTTCTCAAGATTAGGGTAACTGGTTTTATTTTTAACCTTAAAGCTTTTTGACTGGCTATGTGGAATACACTCCTGGACTTCTGCCCTCTTGGTTTGCTCTTGGCCATTGTCTCTCACCAGGCCTCTGACACCCTCGTGTAGCCTCTCAGGTTCCAGGTGACGCCACCTGCGTGCACGAGACCCGGAAGTTTCAGGATGAGAGGGCCTGTCAAAGGCCTCCTCAGAGCCACGCTGCAGTCACTCTCTTTAAAGTATCAAGCTAATGCTCCCAAGTTCCTCTTACAGTCTTCCCCTGAAAAGGTGGCGATGGCGTGATTCAGAACATCCGTTTAGCTACACTGGGGTCAGGCTGCAAGCCTGTTTCCCAGCCCAGCATCCTGGAGCCCGTCTACTCAGCAGGCTCCTCTGCACTGGCCAAGAGTGACAGTGTGTCTGCACTTTCCTGAGCGAGTCCCCAGGATCTGGCCAATGCTTTACAACACACGCCTGTTCATTCCCAGATCCTAGTGACCAAGGCTGTTCGTCTGTCCTCTACAATCATTGTGGGCCAGGTGCTCAGGAAAAGTTCTAACTGAATGGATTCTCAGCTTTCTGTTGAAATTCATGTCTATCAGATGGAATTATCCATTTTTAGGTATTTCTTATTTTTATCAACTGTAATATAGGCCCTAGCCGTACCATCTGGATAAGTATCTCTAAAAATACGATTTATCTAAACATATGGAGCAAGATTCCTACTAGTTCAGGAATTATTCACAGGGCAGTTACTGCCAATACTGCCAGTGTTGCAGGGAAAGGAAATTACGGCTAGAGCAGTGGCTGTTGGTGCCTTGCCAGTGGGGAACAGGGGTTAAAGGTGCTTTATTTTCCACAATAATCTGCATATAGTTAGCACTTCTGTACTGTACACTGAAACAGTCAGGATGGTAACTTTTATGATTTTGCCACAGTAAAAGTATTTTAAAAATTTCCTAGACAGTGCCAGAGGGGGAAAAAAATCAGAGAAGCTCTTGCATTTCATTGGAAACTCACTGCTAGAATACAATAAAAAGTTAATCTGATTAAGTTAACTATGTACAAGTTAATCTGGCTAAGTCCAAGCTTTTTCAAAGAACTTGCAAAACCCTTCGTCTGGCTTTTGTTTCATTATACCTAAAGTCATACTAGTTAGTGTTTTTTCAGTTCCTCAAACTGGACCGTTTCCTTTTATCTTTGGGCTTTGCCAATGGATGTTCTCTATGCCTCTAATGCTTTCCCACCATTTTTATTCTAATACCCTAATTTATTCTTCAGAGCTCTTTAGGGAGGCCTTCTTTAAATTACCTAACGAAGTTTTGGCCTCTTGGTATCTCTCTGGATCAATCCATCGATCCATCCACATTCTCACAGAAGTCTGGATTTTTCCTTTGTAGCGTATAATACAGCTGCATTTGTATAACTGGGTAATATCAGTCTCTCGCACAGGACTGAAAGTTCCATGAGGTAGAGACTGTTTCCTGCAAAGCACTGTATTAGCAGGACTCTGGCAGCTTGTATAAAGCAGGTATTTGGTCCTCTCCTACCAGGCACAGCCTTTTATCCCACAAACTTACCTTACAGATATTCTCAAAGGAGTAGGTGGAGAGGAACATAAAGTTTGTGAGCTTGGTGGTGGAGACAGTGGTTGAACAGCCAGAGAGATCAAAGAGTTTAGGGGTGGTTTAGGTGGGGAGGCAAGAAGGGAGTAATGAGGACGTTCATTTAATGAGTCTCCCCTCCACTCTCCCAACACCCCATCCCCTCCCAAACCAGTCATTCAACAATAAATAGTCATGCATTCCATTTCTTTAGGGAATAAGGTAAACCTCAGATTACAGAACCAAGGCAGATAATTTTGCAGAATTACAATGAAACCAGTCACAGTTCAACTGGGTTAGATTTCAACGCAGAGATGATGGTGTTCCTCCAAACAGTCTTCAACCTGGGAAGCTGACACTCCTCCAGGATGTGGACAGACCGTAAATACACTTCCTCCTACTTTCAGCTGCTGAGAGAGAAGTCCTGCCCTGATGGACCAGCACTATTTCTTTTTCGCTGCTCTTTTCCCTTCTCCTTTCCTTGGCTTCTCCTTTCCACGAAGTTTCTTTAGACGCAGCTGCTCATCCTTGAAGTCCTGATGTTCGTCTCTGAAAGGTGAAAGAAAAAAATAATTAGCCAGTATTTTTATCAGACTGGAAAAATTCACCTGTTAAGAGTGTTCCCTTACGTGGTTCTGGTTATCAAACTCTTGACTTCTACAGCTTAGTGAACAGAAAGGACATGGAGCCCCTGATGTACAGACAGGCTGCGTTCCCAGCGTTCATTTCTAAGTCAGTTTCCCCTCACAGAAGCGAGGTCACGAACAGCAGTTAATTGCCAAGCCCATCTGTGTAAACTGATATTAATTATGATTCAACACTAATAATTGCCCCAGGTTTCCCTGTAACACCAAGACTACACACTGATGGGGGCAGAAAGTGCGTATAAGCTTCAGTAGCTACATGAGACCCTGGGAGGCCCAGGGATCAGCACCTAAGGGGACAGGTGTGGAGGAAGCTGCCTGGATGACAGTGGATGAGTCACACAGAAGTCTGCTGGGGAGTCTCCAGCAGAAGGAAGCTGGGTCAGCAGAGAGGAACTCTACAGCCAGGTCTTTGAGGAATCAAGGCGGCCAGGGCTGTTTGTACATATGAATAGGGTGTAAGCTGAAGACTGCCTGTACTGTATAAAAATGTCTGCATTTTATAATCAAACATGGTCATTCCTCAGTATCCTTGGGGAACTGGCCTAGGACACCCCCCCACCAACAGATACTAAAATCCACTGGTGCTCAGGTCCCTTATATAGCATAGCATATAATCTATACACATCCTCCTGTGTACTTTAAATCATCTACTTATAATACTTAATAAAAATAAATGTAAATGTTATATATAGAGAGTTGCCAGTGCACGGCAAATTCAAGGTTTGTTTCTTGGGACTTTCTGGAATTTTTTTTTTTTAATATTTTCAATCTGTGGTTGGATGAATCTACAGATAGCTAACCTGTGGATAAGGAGGGCCTAAAACAGTATCGTGTTTCAATACGTAAGCTCTGGAACCCATGTGACCCTGGGTTCAAGCCACAGCTGTACCACCTAGTAGCTGTGTGACCTTGGGTGAGGATCCTTCCCTCTCTGCACCCTGGTCTCCTCACCTGTACGAGTGTGGATAGTGGTAAACTAATTAAATGTAAGAGAGTGGTTTCCTGGGCCCAATTTTCAACTCCTGATGCTGTTTTTTTTAGGGTTTCCCTGGTAGCTCAGCTGGTAAAGAATCCAATGCAGGAGACCCTGGTTTGATCCCTGGGTCAGGAAGATCCCCTGGAGAAGGGCATGGCAACCCACTCCAGTATTCTTGCCTGGAGAATCCCCGTGGACAGAGAAGCCTGGTGGGCTGCAAGTCCACAGGTCAGAGTCTGACATGACTGAGCGACTAAGGACACACAGCACAGCTGCTTTTTCATTTTTTTTATCCTTTACCTTTTGGCTGTGCCGTGTGACTTGTGGGATCTTAGTTCCCCAGTCAGAGATTGAACCTGGGCCCTTGGCAGTGAAAGCTCAGAGTCTTAACTGCTGGACCACCAAGGAGTTCCTCCAGGTTGTTTTAAAAAATAGATAGGTTTTATAGGGTTGGATGTTTCATTCCATGAACATGATAGCTACAACAGACCTCTCTGGGATTAGGTATGCGCTGTGCTTTGCTTAGTCGCTCAGTTGTGTTCAGCACTTTGCGACCTGATGGACTATAGCCCGCCAGGCTCCTCTGTCCCTGGGATTCTCCAGGCCCTCCTCAGGATTAGCTATGACTGCCCCCAAGTAAGTCACTCTCAAAAAAGCAGCCAGAGTAATTCTTCTGACAGCCTGGCAAATCGCTCTCTGCTTTCTCAGCCCCCTTCACAACCTGCCTCCTGTTCCATGGCTTTCCCGTCAGCCTGTGAGGCTCCTGGAACAGATGAGGCACATTCCTCAAGGTCTTTGCTCTGCTTTGGCCTCTGCCTTGAAAGCTCTTCCTTGGGCCCCCTTGGCTCGCTCTCCACCCTCAAGTCTCTGCGGAAACCTCTCTTCTCAGTGAGGCTACCCTGACTGCTCTGTTTGATACTGTGATCCGTCCTCGCCCTGCCCACTGAGGGCCCAGTCAGCACTCTTGATCCTGCTCGGCTGGCTCTACTATTTTTTCCCCCTGCATCACATTCAACTTTGTAACATTCCACATGATTTACTTACTTAGTATGTTTTTCCCTCTCTTCTTCCCTCCCGTCAGTCATTTCTGACAACCCCCCAGCCAGAAAGACAATTCCACAGGCAGGGGTCTTTGTGGATGAACCGCCCAAGCACCTGCTTGATGGAATGAGTCACTGTTTTTGAGACCCTGATTCCCTTCCCATTTTGTAGGTCTTTGTAAGATTTTTTTTTAAATTGAAGTCTGCCTGCTTTCATCCTGCCTGACTCCCCAGGAGGCCTTGCGTTAGAGGTGCCATTTACTGTAACTAGTGACCACATACATGGAAATAATTGTGCTTCTCCATGGATAACTAAACCTAAGTGTTTTTCCTCTGTCCCCAAAGGTAGTTGAAGCTTTATTTTTCAAACAAATGGGGAGCAGCAGCAAAAAAGTAAAATAACTGAAGGTAATTTTGATATGGGTTATGATTTTCTACTCAGGACATGTGTCTTTCAATATTTTGTTTGGGGTAAGAATAAAATTAATTTTTATTTTTTGAGCCAAGACTTTAGGGAGATAATCCCAAAAGCAATTCCAGAAATTCAAAATACATCATGGATTATCATCTCTAGTGATATATTAACTAAGAAAATCTATTTTGTTCATAGAACTTTTCCCTTGTGCCCATCTTAAATGCCTGCATATGGAAGGTACTTAAAAAAAAAAAAAATCTGTTGGGTAAATGAATGTACCAATCTCTAGTTATTTGGAATGAACTGTTAATCTTATTATATTAGAGCAAACAGTCCCAAATTAATTTTTGTAACATCGCCCTAAGACAATTAAAACATGTTAAATTAAAAAAAAAAAAGTAGGCATTTGACTTGATACAATTATGTACTGTTTAAATTCTTGTATAATGAGCATGTATTCGTTTGGTAATTAAGACATTTTTTAAAAGAAAAACGATCACAGGGGTATTTGATCTTTTTTCTTTTTAGAGCAGCATATCATCTTAAGCGCCCACTTCCTACACATGCACAAACATACAAATGCATGGTGGAAAGAGCCCGCTACTCTTACTATTACATACTATTATCCTATTATAATATCAATTACCTATTACCCGTAAAGGTAAACTTCAGCTTTAGTATACCAAAAAGGGTACCAATTAAAAATGCCCAAAGAGGGTGAAAGGAAATAAGAAATCCAACAAAACTGCCATCAGGAAAGAATCGAGGCTCCCCCTCACCAGTTAGGAAGCAGGTCGGCTGCGCCCTTTTCACCTGACCAACGGGATCTGCTCAGTGTGTGGACCTATTTCCTCTGCATCCATTGAGTGCTCTTAGATTAACAACTAATTCAAGGTCTCTCTATAGCTCAGTGTCTAGTCAATGTCAGTCACATCTTAGACATAATTAAGGTATGTCTTCTAGGAAGTGCGTGTTTCCTTTTTTTTCTTAGTATACTCATTATGGACATTTCGAAAGCTTTCTCCTCCCACAATTGTACCTTTTAAACTACCTGGGCACTATTATAAGAATAAAAAAACTATGAAAGTAGAAAGGCTCATTTTTTCCCTTTCTGATCTATTAAACAAACCTCCTATAGGTTACTCTTTGTGGATTTTTTTTTTGTCATTACCTGTAGAGGCCAAGAAAACGTAGTATTCCCATGAGTGCAAAATAAGTGTTGTGATTTGGATACCAGTCATACGTCTCCTTCCTCTTGGCCAAAGGCTGCTCACTGAACAGCTTCACCACTTTCATGGATTTGGAATCAGTAGGCCTGGCAACCTCACCGAATAGCCGGGCACTCAGACGACTCATGCGCAAGGCATATTCTGAAAGTGAAGACATTTCTTGAGCAGCAAGGAATAAGAGGCCCTATAGAAAAATGAGAACACAAATGGTTCATGTTAAGAAATTCCCAGATTATCTAAGGAATGCTTTACAAAGTGAAAACACAGAGAGCCACCCCTGACTTAGTTCACGTTGGCAGGACATGCCTTGGGGTTGAGAGATCTCCACAGTCCGAGTGGATGCGCAGTTCCTTTGAGCGCTTTCCACCTGCATCTTTTACGCTTGGTGTTAACATGATTATTCCTGTGCTGTAATGCCCTTTTTCGATGAACGATTTTGTGATTTAATAGATTATTTACTGATAGTCAGCTTACCTATTTGTAGGCTAGACGAGGACAGGGAAACAAGTTATCCAGCTACAGCATCTGTTATTATACCTTCAGAAAACACCGACCTCAGCACTCTGCAGAATAAACATGCTGACTGCTTGCCATCTAAAGGTTTAATCATGGTGGAGAAATAATTATGCTGTTGTCTTTATTATCACCCCTTTGAACACTGTTCTCCTCAAGGGCTCCAGATGGCTCTGAGAATGGCTAATGAGTTATGAGGTCATTTAGCCTCTAGGTTGCTGGACTGGATTCTGCCTAGAGACAGAGAGCCAGTTGGGGAAAACAGAGATAATAGTCTTATAGGAATTGACTCGACGGCTCAAAAGATTCATTTTATTTCTGAATAAAAGGCATTTATGAGTTGGGATGTGACGTGTCTTATCTTCCATCTTATATATTCTGTTTAATGAAAACTTGCTAAATTTGTATTAGCTGAAAACAGAAACTTTTTCTTTGGAGGCATAAAATGGTGAAATAGTGTAAGAATGATATCTACAACATGCAGAAATTACAGGTAATATATATTGAAGATTATATAAGTGATACATTAAAAATAAAGACTGTTCACAAGTACTATACCAATATTTTGTAACTATAAATGGAATATTACCTTTAAAAATTGTGCATCACTATAGGGTATATATGTAACATATAATATTGTACATCAGCTATAATTCAATTACAAAAGCAGTAGAGAGTTTCTTATACTAGAAAAAAGAATGATGCTAGTGAACTAACTCTCATTCCATTTTAGTTCAAATGTAAGGGTAACTGTCAGCAGAGTATACTAATTTACATAAACTTTTGTAGTGACATGAGAGTTTTGTTGACTAAGACAGTATCTTGGGGGACAGTTCATCTAGGATGAAAAGGAGCTGACCTCTGAATAGAAAAAAAAGGCATCAACTAATCTTGAAAAACCAACGGAAGAAATATATTTAAAAAAAACTCTCCTAAACAGGAATGCTGACAAGTAAATTTCAAAATTGCTCTGGCAATTTAAATACCCAGTATTTAAAGAACTTTTCATGTCCATTCCAAGATCCACTGAAAGAGCCTAAAGGATGACCTGAAACCAATTTCAGGTCAATCTCTAACCAGTTACCTTCTGAAAACCAACCAAGCAATCTTGGGCCAACAGTGCCACCTGAAGGCCAGCAATGGGAGAACGGTCAGGTCCAAGGTCTCCCAGCCCATCTCCCCTCCAAGCTGGGATGTGTGCAAGCCTTACTCCTTTCAGCACTCTGTTTCAGGATTCCCTTCTTTCCCAACTCTTGCTCCACTGTGGATGGGGATGGATTGGGGTTGTTAGGGCTAGGTTTATAATTTCATCAATGAGAAAAAGTCACTAACAGTTTAACATAAAGAGAGCTAAAAAGCCTCTTGATGAAAGTGAAAGAAGAGAGCGAAAAAGTTGGCTTAAGGCTCAACATTCAGAAAACGAAGATCATGGCATCCGGTCCCATCACTTCAGGGGAAATAGATGGAGAAACAGTGGAAACAGTGTCAGACCTTTTTTTTTTTTGGACTCCAAAATCACTGCAGATGGGGACTGCAGCCATGAAATTAAAAGACGCTTACTCCTTGGAAGAAAAGTTATGACCACCCTAGATAGTATATTCAAAAGCAGAGATATTACTTTGCCGACTAAGGTCCGTCTAGTCAAGGCTATGGTTTTTCCTGTGGTCATGTATGGATGTGAGAGTTGGACTGTGAAGAGAGCTGAGCGCCGAAGAATTGATGCTTTTGAACTGTGGTGTTGGAGAAGACTCTTGAGGGTCCCTTGGACTGCAAGGAGATCCAACCAGTCCATTCTGAAGGAGATCAACCCTGGGATTTCTTTGGAAGGAACGATGCTAAAGCTGAAGCTCCAGTACTTTGGCCACCTCATGTGAAGAGCTGACTCATTGGAAAAGACTCTGATGCTGGGAGGGATTGGGGGCAAGAGAAGAAAGGGACGACCGAGGGTGAGATGGCTGGATGGCATCACGGACTCGATGGACGTGAGTCTGAGTGAACTCCAGGAGATGGTAATGGACAGGGAGGCCTGGGGTGCTGCGATTCATGGGTCGCAAAGAGTCGGACATGACTGAGCGACTGAACTGAATAACGTATCAGGTTTTGCACATTACCAGAAGTTGCCTTCAGAAGCTACAAAAAGTTTCTTTGCATGCATTATCTTTTCTCTTCCCTCCACCCTTCAGTTCAGTTCAGTCACTTAGTCGTGTCTGACTCTTTGCGACCCCATGAACTGCAGCATGCCAGGCCTCCCTGTCCATTACCAACTCCCGGAGTTCAACCAAAATTGGGTGAACAATTACCTATTGTCTCTAAATATGAGTTTCCCTTTCGGAAAACAAAGCTTGCAGGACTGTGTGCGAAATAAGACAGTGGCACTGAATAAATGGCAAACTAAAAAAACAAAAACCTAAACGTGCCTGGTATTCATACATTCTATATACAGACACATTTGTTTGTTCCTTGTCCTCATTTAACCACGCACAAAAGGAGATGCATACCCCATGCAGCTGAACCCGTGCCTCCCTGGAATGGTATCCTCACTTACAAACACTGACGCCCAGGGAAACACAGGGGAGGGGACCACAGCTTGGCAGTAAGGAGGAAGGGACTCAGCAGGACTGGGGTCACTGAAAGCAACACAGGATGCTAAGTCATTTCCATGCCAGCCTTGGAAGGCAGCAAAGTGCTAGGACATAGCTCATGGATAACAAGGTCTCATTAGAACCCAACGGAGGGCTTCCCTAGTAGTCCAGTGGTTAAGAGTCTGCATGCCAGCGCAGGGGACATGGGTTTGACCCCTGGTCTGGGAAGATTCCCTGTGCCACGGGGCAACTAAGCCCGTGTGCTGCAGCTGGTGATCCCGTGCACTAGAGCCTATGCTCTGCAGCAGGAGAAGCCGCCGCAGTGAGCAGCCTGGGCACTGCTGCTAGAGAAAAGTCCACATCCAGCGATGAGGGACCAGCGCAGCAAAACATAAGTAAATAAGTAGGAAGATTTGTTAAAAAAAAAAAAAAAGAAGAAGAAGAATCCTGTGGAAATGGTCATATCACAAACTCAAGGCCTAGAACTTTTCTGATGGAGAAAGAGAATAAGCTTCTCCAAACCTGAAACATTTACTAGAAACAAAGAAGCACTTGCTAAATAGAAGCAAACAAAATGGCTCTAAAAATTACCAGTTACTGTTTTGTGGCCTCTTACAGAGCCCAGACCTATATGCTCCTGATGAAGGGTGGCATGCTGCTGCTGCTGCTGAGTCGCTGCGAAGAATGGCATAGGTGCTAGGTAATCCTTTCTTTCACATAGATTAAAACAGCTCAAAAGTTATGCTGTCCCTAAATACTGGTCCTGAGACTGGCAAACTGCCACTCTTTACTAGCTTTGATTTTTTTTTTAAGATTGGGAAAGCCTTACCTAGGACTTTTCAGGATCCTCGTATGTCCCTTTACGGAAACTTTCAACTTTATCTTAAAAACAAACAAACAAAAAAGAACATGTTTACTGTGTGAAAGACATTAAGGTAAAAGGCAAGTAAATTAGATTTTTATCCACATGAGGCCACTTAAAATATCAGATTTTCTTTAAATGTGAACTAAATAAAACGGTATCATGAAGAAAAATTACCTGGACTGAAAATGCTAAGTAAAAAAGAATTACTGAAATGTGCTAGCTGGAGCAAGACGGGAGAAAATGTCCGTATTTTTACTTTAGCATATAAGGGCAAGTTTCTGTATCTTTCTGATAGGTCTGATGCAGTAAAAAGGTCAGGTTTGTACAGTAACTGACTTTGGATTATGTTTGCCTGTGTTCTTTGAAAAGTGTGGATGATGTTCAAGAGTTCTTAATCTGGGTATCCCTCAGTGTGGTGAATCTCGGGAAGCTGTATTTAGAAGCATATGCTAAAAGGTGTGTGTGTGTAAATTCTGCTGCGGAGGCAGGCTTCTCAAAAACCACTGGTTAGTGGACAGCGCGAGCTTTGGAGTACAAAAGCTGGCTGGAATTTTGCCTTTCTACTTTAATGGTCATATCGTGTTTGTAGCAGTATGTATTCTTTGCCTTCCTTTTCTCATTTACTACAGGACAGTTATACTATCTCACTGCCTTGCCAGGGTGACAGGCAAAAGTCATCGGGCAAGGAAGTCACACACTGTGCACGCGTGTTTCACACACACAAAAAGCCAACTAGACACAATGCTTTATTATTTTTAAAGCTTGGTGCTAATTATTTGACTGGGTCTCAGAGACATGAACGGCTCTGAATGTAGGTCAAGCTTTACTCATTTCAACAAGAACATCCCTAACCCCCTCCAACTGCCTGGATCACACCTCTCTCCTGTGATGGAAGCAACAGTGTCAAGCTGGGCTTTTCGCTAATATATTTAAGCTGATACAACTTATCTGCATTACCCCCGACTTCCACACACCTAAGGCCGACTGATGAGCATAGTAACCGAGACTTGAATGCTGCCTGATCAGAGTAATTGTCGGGCCGGAAAGGAAACTACGCTAGGGCCCTTCGTTGGGTAAATTCACCAAGTTAAGCAGGAGAAGGCCAAGTTGTTTGGGTGATACCTGTGAAATCTCCGAGCTGGTTAATGAAATTGACTCTTCCTATTCTTGGCTACTCTACAAGGTTGGAGACCCCCGCTCGGTCTCTAAAGCCATCGCCCACAACTCACTACAGAGCCCCCCCCTAAAAGTCACGTACGGCCTTACCTACTTGTGACCTTCTCTCCTCCGAGCATTTTTCCCGGAAGGCCAGCCCCTAGCCCGCCCCCAAGTGCCCGCCGGAGACTTCAGCGGAGAGCATTAGAGAAACGGAAGCGTGGTGGCTAGAGAGGAGTCTTAGGAAAAGACCCGGAACGCTTAACGTCGTACCTGACGCCTGCGCAGGGAGAACAGCGCCTCCAGGTGCATGGAGGACTGACGGGAACGCAGGTTCAGGTGCGAGAGGCTTGGTTTTCATGGACTGTCCTGTAGGGTTCGCTAATTGTATTTTGTTGGAAGTGGCTCTAGCGTGGACCTCCCAGCCTCTGAAGTAGTGTTTATACATGCTCTTTGTCGGGGAGAATGAAATGCGTTTGTTTTTTCTTTTCCTCCTTCCGCTTTCTTTCTGTATGTTTTCTTTCTCTTTTCATCAAGCTTAGGCCTTGACGTGCTCCAAGCGCATTGCTTGACTTTAGGGGCTGAGGAATCTGACTCACCAGGAGCGCTATTCCCTTCCCTCCGGGAGGCTGTTCTTGATTGATACCCCTTTCCTGGGTTAGGGGCGCTGTTTGGAGCACTCTCTCTTTCCACCCATTGTCCTGGAAGCTTCTTCAGAGAGTAGACAGGGTATCTCTCTGACTCCTCAGTGGTTATCTAGACCCTCTTGGCAGTATTTCACTCCGTAAGAGATCTACTCTCAAGCAAGCCACATAGGCATTGAATTGAAGCATTTGTTGAATGTTTGATAGTTCAACTGAAAACTCTACTTATTTTTTGAGCCTTATTCAGGCCTGTAATAAATATTCTAAAAATGTACCCTGGGAAAATGCAAATCAACAGCGTGCTATATACCTAGACACCCTCTTCCCTTCTACAGAACTTTGTATTATTAACTTAGGCTTTGACATCTTATCAATATGTGCTTTAGAATTTATTTCTATCAAGTTAAGTTTTGACATGTTATCAGTTCAGTTCAGTTCAGTCGCTCAGTTGTGTCCGACTTTTTGCGACCCCATGAATCGCAGCATGCCAGGCCTCCCTGTCCATCACCATCTTCCTGAGTTCACTCAGACTCACGTCCATCGAGTCCGTGATGCCATCCATCCAGCCATCTCATTCTCTGTCGTCCCCTTCTCCTCCTGCCCCCAATCCCTCCCAGCATCAGAGTCTTGTCCAATGAGTCAACTCTTCACATGAGGTGGCCAAAGTACTGGAGTTTCAGCTTTAGCATCATTCCTTCCAAAGAAATCCCATGGTTGATCTCCTTGAGAATGGACTGGTTGGATCTCCTTGCAGTCCAAGGGACTCTCAAGAGTCTTCTCCAACACCACAGTTCAAAAACATAAATTCTTCGGCGCTCAGCCTTCTTCACAGTTCAACTCTCACATCCATACATGACCACAGGAAAAACCATAGCCTTGACTAGATGGACCTTAGTTGGCAAAATAATGTCTCTGCTTTTCAAGATGCTATCTAGATTGGTCATAACTTTTATTCCAAGGAGTAAGCGTCTTTTAATTTCATGACTGCAGTCACCATCTGCAGTGATTTTGGAGCACCCAAAAATAAAGTCTGACACTGTTTCCACTGTTTCTCCATCTATTTCCCATGAAGTGATGGGATTGGATGCCATGATCTTCGTTTTCTGAATGTTGAGGTTTAAGCCAACTTTTTCACTCTCCTCTTTCACTTTCATCAAGAGGTTTTTTAGCTCCTCTTCACTTTCTGCTATAAGGGTGGTGTCATCTGCATATCTGAGGTTATTGATATTTCTCCTGGCAATCTTGATTCCAGCCTGTGTTTCTTCCAGTCCAGCGTTTCTCATGATGTGCTCTGTATATAAGTTAAATAAGCAGGGTGACAATATACAGCCTTGACGTACTCCTTTTCCTGTTTGGAACCAGTGTGTTGTTCCATGTCCAGTTCTAACTGTTGCTTCCTGACCTGCATACAGATTTCTCAAGAGGCAGGTCAGGTGGTCTGATATTCCCATCTCTTTCAGAATTTTCCACAGTTTATTGTGCTCCACACAGTCAAAGGCTTTGGCATAGTCAATAAAGCAGAAATAGATGTTTTTCTGAAACTCTCTTCCTTTTTCCATGATCCAGTGGATGTTGGCAATTTGCTCTCTGGTTCCTCTGCCTTTTCTAAAAGCAGCTTGAACATCAGGGAGTTCATGGTTCACGTATTGCTGAAGCCTGGCTTGGAGAATTTTGAGCATTACTTTACTAGCATGTGAGATGAGTGCAATTGTGTGGTAGTTTGAGCATTCTTTTGCATTGCCTTTCTTTGGGATTGGAATGAAAACTGACCTTTTGTGGCCACTGCTGTTTTCCAAATTTGCTGGCATATTGAGTACAGCACTTTCACAGCATCATCTTTTAGGATTTGAAACAGCTCAACTGGAATTCCATCACCTCCACTAGCTTTGTTTGTAGTGCTGCTTTCTAAGGCCCACTTGACTTCACTTTCCAAGATGTCTGGCTCTAGATTAGTGATCACATCATCATGATTATCTGGGTCATGACGATCCTTTTTGTACAGTTCTTTCGTGTATTCTTGCCACCTCTTCTTAATATCTTCTGCTTCTGTTAGGTCCATACCATTTCTGTCCTTTTCAAGCCCATCTTTGCATGAAATGTTCCCTTGGTATCTCTAATTTTCTTGAAGAGATCTCTAGTCTTTCCCATTCTGTTGTTTTCCTCTATTTCTTTGCATTGATTGCTGAAGAAGGCTTTCTCATCTCTTCTTGCTATTCTTTGGAACTCTGCATTCAGATGCTTATATCTTTCCTTTTCTCCTTTGCTTTTCGCCTCTCTTCTTTTCACAGCTATTTGTAAGGCCTCCCCGACAACCATTTTGCTTTTTTGCATTTCTCTTCCACGGGGATGGTCTTGATCCCTGTCTCCTGTACAATGTCACGAACCTCAGTCCATAGTTCATCAGGCACTCTATCTATCAGATCTAGGCCCTTAAATCTATTTCTCACTTCCACTGTATAATCATAAGGGATTTGATTTAGGTCATACCTGAATGGTCTAGCGGTTTTCCCTACTTTCTTCAATTTAAGTCTGAATTTGGCAATAAGGAGTTCATGATCTGAGCCACAGTCAGCTCCTGGTCTTGTTTTTGTTGACTGTATAGAGCTTCTCCATCTTTGGCTGCATAGAATATAATCAATCTGATTTCAATGTTGACCATCTGGTGATGTCCATGTGTAGAGTCTTCTCTTGTGTTGTTGGAAGACTGGAGAAGGGAATGGCAAGCCACTTCAGTATTCTTGCCTTGAGAACCCCATGAACAGTATGAAAAGGCAAAATGATAGGATACCAAAAGAGGAATTCCCCAGGTCATTAGGTGCCCAATATGCTACTGGAGATCAGTGGAGAAATAACTCCAGAAAGAATGAAGAGATGGAGCCAAAGCGAAAACAATACCTAGTTGTAGATGTGACTGGTGATAGAAGCAAGGTCCGATGCTGTAAAGAGCAATATTGGATAGGAACCTGGAATGTCAGGTCCATGAATCAAGGCAAATTGGAAGTGGTCAAACGAGATGGCAAGAGTGAACGTCGACATTCTAGGAATCAGCAAACTAAAATGGACTGGAATGTGTGAATTTAACTCAGATGACCATTATATCTACTACTGCAGGCAGGAATCCCTCAGAAGAAATGGAGTAGCCATCATGGTCAACAGAAGAGTCCGAAATGCAGTACTTGGATGCAATCTCAAAAACGACAGAATGATCTCTGTTCGTCTCCAAGGCAAACCATTCAACATCACAGTTATCCAAGTCTATGCCCCAACCAGTAATGCTGAAGAAGCTGAAGTTGAACGGTTTTATGAAGACCTACAAGACCTTGTAGAACTAACACCCAAAAAAGATGTCCTTTATATTATAGGGGACTGGAATGCAAAAGTAGGAAGTCAAGAAACACCTGGAGTAACAGGCAAATTTGGCCTTAGAATGCGGAATGAAGCAGGGCAAATAATAGAGTTTTGCCAAGAGAATGCACTGGTCATAGCAAACACCCTCTTCCAACAACACAAGAGAAGACATGTTATCAACCTATGATAACAAGTAGCCTTGTTAACTTGGGTCTGGCTTAAGAAGTTGTCACAGGGTGTAATGAATATAGCATGTATCAGTTCAGTTCAGTCGCTCAGTTGTGCCCGACTCTTTGCGCCCCCATGAATCGCAGCACGCCAGGCCTCCCTGTCCATCACCAACTCCTGGAGTTCACTCAGACTCACGTCCATCGAGTCCGTGATGCCTTCCAGCCATCTCATCCTCTGTCGTCCCCTTCTCCTCCTGCCCCCAATACCTCCCAGCATCAGAGTCTTTTCCAATGAGTTAACCCTTCTCATGAGGTGGCCAAAGTACTGGAGTTTCAGCTTTAGCATCATTCCTTCCAAAGAAATCCCAGGGTTGATCTCCTTCAGAATGGACTGTATAACTCAGTAGAAAAAATATACCGGGTGGGAATTTCACCTTGTCTTGGCTTGTTGGCTTCCCCTGAATATTGACTGTTAGAAAGTTTAAAACCAAATTTGCAATGGACTCATGGCAAAAGCTATTATGTGTGTATTTCCATAAGCAAATATAAATCTTGTTGGCTGTTTTGTGTGTCTTCAATTTCCCCCCTTTTAGGCCTATTTATTAGTTGTATTATCAGAATGTTTTGTGAATCTCTGTCAGCTATCATAATTTTTTCTTAAAATATAATAAGGCTTACAGGTGGCTGTGTACTCTGGGGCACTTTACACTATGACTCCTATTAAGTCTTATTTCATAGGGATCGTACTCTTTTCTAGAGCCTACTGTAACAAAATACCACAAGCTTGGTGGCTTTAAACACCAGAACTTTATTCTCTCACAGTTCTGGAGACCAGAAATCCAAAATTGGTATCCTTGAGCCAAACCAAGATGTTGGAAAGGCTGTGCTTCTTCCTGAGGCTCTGAAATAGAATCATTTCTTTGACTCTTCCAGCTTCTGGTGGTTGCTGGCATTCATTGACTTATGGCCACATCATTCCAGTCTTCAAGGCCAGAATCTTCAAATAGCTCTCTGCTTCCTCTTTATATAACCTTCTTCTTGATGTGTATCAGATCTCTTACTGCCTTCCTCTTAGAGGGATATGTGTAATTGCATTTAGGGCCCACTTGATAACCCAGGATAATCTCCCCATCTCAAGATTCTTAATTTATTCACATCTGCAAGGGCCCCTTTCCCTTATATAGTGGGATTCACACCTTCCAGGGATTAGGACTGGCAACCTCGGGGGGACATTTTCCTGCCTGCCACAGAGTTAGAAATAGCAAGTCTATGATACTGACCTGTAGAAACTGTTACTGACTGAATGGGGAAATTTAAATATTAGGGTGGGCAAACTAATGGAACAGAATAAAATTTAACCTCCTGGGGACATTAACTTCCAGACCTTTGCTTACCCACTTGTACCTCCAAGCTAAAGCTTCCTTAAAGACACTTGTTATAGGTAGAAATTGCCTTATATATTTCTCTTTTCTGAAACCCAGTGTATTAAAATTGTGGATTATGAATCATTAGTTGGTTGTGAAATCAATTTAGTGGGTCATGAACAGCATTAAAAGACGTTGGAATAGGAAATATCAGAGTGCATTGCATGTAGTAAGGGTAATTATTGTTTCATGAAACAATCTGTATGTGTATATTGGATCATGATATAAACATACTGCTTACTCTAGGCTTGTAGAAGGCATCTGTTGTAGGCAAATTCACTATTCATCATACTCTATGGCAAGTTGCAGCCAGAATTAAAGTTCACATCAATTGAAATTCTTATTGTGTGGAATAGTCTACGGGGCAGGAGGATCCCTGCTCCCTCAAGTATAAGTTAATTTACAGAACCTTATTTCTATAAGTATTCTTCCCCAGTGTTGGGTAGGTTCTTTTATCTTATTTCTACATTTATAATAGTTCTTTTCTCAATTTACAAAAGAAAGATGCATTCCTCACCCAGGGTTTAAAACCCTCTAGTATAACAAGCAAAGATATTCAAGATGTTTTGGGAGAAGCTTCTTTTTCCCCTTGATCATTATCTGTATTTATTAAAAATTTTTAGTTTTGTATTGAGGTGTAACTTATTAACAATGTTTTGTGGAAGTTTCAGCTGAACAGTGAAGGAACTCAGCCATCCAAATACATGTATCCATTCTCCCCCAAACTCCCCTTCCCATCCATGCTGCCATGTAACATTGAGTCCGTGTGCTATACCATAGGTCCTTGCTGGTTATCCATTTTGAACGTAACAGTGTGTACATGACCTTCCCAAACTCCCTAACTATCCCTTTTCCCCGGCAACCCATAAGTTCATTTTCTAAGTCTATGAGTCTCTATTTTGTAAGCTAAGTTCCTTTGTATAATTTCTTTTTAGCTTCCATATATAAGGGATATCATACGATATTTCTCCTTCTTTGTCTGACTTACTTCACTCAGTATGACACTCTCTAGGTCCATCCTTGTTGTGGCAAATGACATTATTTCATTCTTTTTAATGGCCGAGTAATATTCCACTGTATATATGTGCAACATCTTTTTCTGTTCCCCTGTCAATGGGATTTAGGTTGCTTCCATGTCTTGGCTATTGCAGACAGTGCTGCAATGAGCATTGGGGTACATGTATTCTTTTAGATTATGTTTTTCTCTGGATATATTGCCAGGAGTGGGATTGCAGTGTCATATGGCAGCTCTATTTTTAATTTTTTTAAGGGACTTCCGTACTGTTCTCCATAGTGGCTATACCATTCCTACCAAAAGTATAGAAGGGTTCCCATTGGAAGAAGCTTTCTTTAATGATCAGTCAAGACAACATAAATCTTTCTTAGGCTTCTGTCTTTTCCCATCTTACATATATTCCAGATAAGGGTGAAGTAAACTCTTAGATATGGTAATTGGATATTCGTTGTGACTTTCTGAAATCAGATAGACGGTGTGAGTGTGAATGCTGGGAGTGATAGTAATTTTCCTTTAATCAACACATCTCTTTTATCTTCCGTGGTTAAGAAGTATATTGTTACTGAAGGAGAGTCTGGCAAGAGCAGAGCAAAACTGGCATTGAAGAAAATATTGAGCCCTCATTTTTTTTTCACGTATATAAACATAAGCAAAAAAATTTTTTTCAGCTAGTCTCAATGCTTATCTGTAGGATGTATTGTTATCTGGAAAGGAAAGTGACTTTGAACAACCGAAGGAGGGAAGGTTAGTGACTCTGATTCTTTACCCAGGAATTGAACCCAGGTCTCTTGCATTGCAAGCGGACTTTTTACTAGCTGAGCCACAAGGGAAGCCCAAGGATACTGGAGTGGGTAGCCTAGCCCTTCTCCAGCTGATCTAGACCCAGGTCTCCTGCATTGCAGACAGATTTTTTTTTTTACCAACTGAGCTATCAGGGAAGCCCTCTTTTAAATAAAAAATGAATTATTTTAAGAGAGAAAATAATTATTCATATTTTTTTCCCATTACATAGAATAATATGCAAAAACATCATGCATAATTTTATTTGCTTATTTTTTTGATGGCCACTTTTGGTACCACCTAAAATCATTTTGTGTACACCCATCAGTGCCTTAATTTTATTTTAGATTTGGCATGTGTTGTTCAATGAAATTTAAAACATATTGTGAAAATCGCAGATTACCAAATAGTTCCTGTTCCCTCTCTTTCCAGGCATAAGATTGTAGTTCATTTCATGCCAGTTCTTGGAGTTGGGTAAGGCCATGTGACTACCCATGGTCAGTGGGTTATAAATAGAAATGAAGTGTTGCCTTTACCCGTATGAAACTCTCTGGTGCTCTCCTTTGCCTCTGGAACTGAGGATCATTGCTTTGTCAGCCTTGAGAGTTGTGATTATGAGGAACAGATGCTGTTCTGCCAGCCACAGTGTGCACCTAGCTTAGGTTAGAAAGACGCCTTTGTTGTTTGAAGTCGTACAAATTTGTTTTTTTGTTATGGCAGCATAACATAGCCCATCCTGTCTGATACACTTATTTTATCAAATTCTGTCATGAAGTACATAAATACATCCCTGCTTAATAATTTCTGCCTCTTATTAACAATAAAATTATGTGCTAGCTGCTAGACTGATTTGTTTTTAAAAGCATGTACTTTTATTCTTCATTAAATATAAGGGGAAATTTTTATTATTATTTAAAAAAGCTGCTTAGAGTATTATAGAACTTTTATGTGATTTTTACTTAGTTATTCCTGAAAGTTGAAAACCAAATTTCAGTATACACATGGACATACTTATTAAAGGGATACTGTGATTTAAAAAAACATTATAATTTATAAATAGTATTTATTTTGTTTTACTACTGTGAATTAGCATATTAAAAAGCAGAGACATTACTTTGTCAACAAATGTCTGTCTAGTCAAGGCTGTGGTTTTTCCAGTAGTCATGAGAGATGGACTGTAAAGAAAGCTGAGCGCCAAAGAACTGATGCTTTTGGACTGTGGTGTTGGAGAAGGCTCTTGAGATTCCCTTGGATAGCAAGGAGATCGAACTAGTCCATCCTCAAGGAGATCAGTCCTGGGTGTTCACTGGAAGGACTGATGCTGAAGCTGAAACTCCAATACTTTGGCCACCTGATGCTAAGAGCTGACTCATTTGAAAAGACCCTGATGCTGGGAAAGATTGGGGGCAGGAGGAGAAGGGGACGACAGAGGATGAGATGGCTGGATGGCATCACTGAATCAATGGACATGAGTTTGGGTAAACTCTGGGAGTTGGTGATGGACATGGAGGCCTGGCGTGCTTTGGTTCATGGGGTTGCAAAGAGTCGGACACGACTGAGTGACTGAACTGAACTGCGAATTAAGTGATGACAAAATGCACATACATTTTTATTCCTGATTTTGTAACATTATAAAATGTATCAGTTCAGTTCAGTTCAGGTCCATAGCCTTGACTAGACGGACCTTAGTCGGCAAAGTAATGCCTCTGCTTTTGAATATGCTATCTAGGTTGGTCATAACTTTTCTTCCAAGGAGTAAGCGTCTTTTAATTTCATGGCTGCAGTCACCATCTGCAGTGATTTTGGAGCCCAAAAGGATGAAGTCTGACACTGTTTCCACTGTTTCCCCATCTATTTCCCATGAAGTGATGGGACCGGATGCCATGATCTTCGTTTTCTGAATGTTGAGCTTTAAGCCAACTTTTTCACTCTCCTCTTTCACTTTCATCAAGAGGCTTTTTAGTTCTTCTTCACTTTCTGCCATAAGGGTGGTGTGTCATCTGCATATCTGAGGTTATTGATATTTCTCCTGGCAATCTTGATTCCAGCTTGCTTTTCTTCCAGTCCAGCGTTTCTCGTGATGTACTCTGCATAGAAGTTAAATAAGCAGGGTGACAATATATAGCCTTGATGTACTCCTTTTCCTGTTTGAAACCACTCTGTTGTTCCATGTCCAGTTCTAACTGTTGCTTCCTGACCTGCATACAGATTTCTCAAGAGGCAGGTCAGGTAGTCTGGTATTCCCATCGTATAAACTAACTCTATTAGTTCTTATTAATACATCATTTTAGTCTTGATTGGTTTTGATAATTGATCTTATGAGATATATTTTATAATCTATTTCCCAGTTTTTAGAAAATTTGCATCAAATACACATACTAACACATATATTGGAATTGAAAATTGTCACACTTTTTCTCAAAGTGAATTTCATTTAGATGATTGGTTTGAAAATGAAGATTGACTTTGCTAATTAGATTTTGTGGTCAATAGCACATTTTCTCCAAATTGAATAAATTATATCTGCAATACCTCCAGGGTTCAGCAAAAATATATAAAGTACATGATGTAATGAAAGTGTTTTATAAAAAATATTTTGCATTAAATTAATAACGTTTCCATTTTGCTAATCCTTTAAAGGTTAGTTCAGGTAAGGCAAGATACTTCTAAATGAGAACAAAAGAAATATGGATTTGGTAAACCTTAGTATTGCTTTTTTGATTTATTTCCCAGACATTGTGAAAGTGAATAGCAATGATGCCTGGATAATAAATTCTTTTTCTTTTAACTCAAATTTTAGATTCTGTTTTGGAGGGTAACAGCCTCTCCATTGTTCACTAGTTATGTTATTTTGAGTTGCAGAAATTTTATGTTTTTCCTTATATTAGCATCTGTAGTAGGAATCTTAGCAGGAGACAGTAACGGCTCCAGGTCAATATATTCTTCTAAAATTCAGACTGAAAACAGCTCTTTGTTTTCAGAAAAATTTGAGAAACTATTGAAGTTGTCAGTTGATAGATCATCACAAATAATTTTTATGATAGATTTCTATGTAATCTTTTGCATCTAACTTGGGATGAATTTAAGGACTTGGGTGATATTGCTATGACCTAGCTTATTCCATTCCCATCTACTTGTTCCTGTGAACAAAGTTTCTCAGTGCTTATGTCAATACAAGTAAAAGTAGTATTGATGCTGTCTCATTCAATAAGAAGTAATAGTTGTACATGAATACATTAAATCAATGGGGAAAACTTCTGTCAAGAGATGTGTTAAATTTTTTGTTGTTTATAAGGATTCACCTCGGACAGCAAGAAGGTCAAACAGGTTAATCCTAAAGGAAATCAACCCTGAATATTCATTGGAAGGACTGATGCTGAAGCTGAAGCTTCAGTACTTTGGCCACCTGATGCAAAGAGCCAGCTCATTGGAAAAGATCCTGATGCTGGGAAAGACTGAGGGCAGGAGGAGAAGAGGACGACAGAGAATGAGATGGTTGGATGGTATCACTAACTCGATGGACATGGGTTTGAGCAAACTCTGGGGGAAGGTGAAGGACAGGGAAGCCTGGTGTGCTATAGTCCATGGAGTCGGACATGACTCAGTGATTGAACAACATAAGCACTCTCCAAAATTTATGATATGTTTAATTTGTTTTGATTGCTTGTATATCAAAATATTGTAACCCTAAATCAACCCAAAGGGAAAACTATTTTTAACAGATAGAGAATTTCAGTCACAGAAGTTTAAAAATTAAAATTTGATTTACAAATATTTTATTGCCAAGAAATAGAATAAATGATCAAGAAATGTCTTTTAAGTATAAAAATATAGTAGGATAAGGTGACATTACATAAGGTAAGTAGAATGTAACTTCAAGGAGAAAAAGAGATGGTATAAATTTTTCCACTATCAAAGGTCATATTTGTGTATTTTATAAACAAAATGATGATGGATATGAAAGTACTATTCCATTGGACATTGAAAAGATGATGTAATGCTTTTATTTTAAAATTTTCATGTTGGCAATACACTTTACCATTCTTTAAATTTATGATGAGAAATTTTAGATGTCAACTTAAAATGTATGTGCAAGGGAGCACATGCTTTCTCTTAGGTGGGTCATAAGCAAAAGTTCGAAGATCATTTGTATTTTATTTTTTATGCTAACAGTTTCTAAGGCTATTTCCAAAAGTGCTAACTGGAGAATTAAGGTAGTAGTCTAGGATTCATTACAGTTTCTTTTATCAATTACAGTTTCTTTTATTAATTACAGTTTCCTGTATTAATTACAATTTCTTTCTGACATCTCTTTTTGTGAGAACTCATTGCAGAAAAAGAGTTATACCTGTCACTTCTCTGGGTAATTGTCTCATTTTATAAGTATGTGGGTATTTATGTAGGCTATTTATATATATTTTGGATACTTATCTACATTCCTGGATATCGATATACAGGAAAAAGCAGGTCTCTTCTGGTGGCAGTAACTACTACTAGTGACTTTCATCCTTCTCTGCTGTTTCTGTCACCCGATTCTTGTATGGCTGTTGTATATCATTTCAGACAAAGAAGGTGATGACTAGGGAAAAACAAAGCTTAGAAATATAGGAAAATATTATCTCTTTATCAGAATAATTTAAGTGCACTTTCCCTACATCAGTACATTTAAAAACATCGACAGTTTGTGAAAGGATTTAGTAGCATGTTGGTATCATGTGAAAACCCATTACCAAAGGATCTCTGCATCCAAGGCCCTCTATTTTTTGAGCTTCTCAGCCCTTTATCTCAAGCCTAAAAGCATATTTATCCATTTATCCTACACCCTTTATGTTGTAGTTGTCTGAAGTAGTACATGTACATTTCTTGAAATTTGGAGAATATTAGTAATTTTTGTTCTCAGCAGTTATACATATTTTAAATAAAGAAGAAAAAGAGTCTATTATATTTACCTAGATATTTACCATCTTTGTTGTTCTCCCTTCTTTCCTGATGGTCCGAGTGCCCCTCTGGTATAAGTTCCTTTCAGCCTGAAAAACTTCGTCACTTTTTAAAGAGCAGATCTGCTTGTGACAAATTCTTTCATTTTTGGTTCCAGTGAGAATGTCTTTATTTCACTGTCATTCCTTAAAGGTATCTTCACTGAATATAGAATATTCTGGGTTGAGAGTTGTTGTCTTTCAGCTCTCAAAAATGTTCTGCTGTCTTCTGGTCTTCATGGCTGCTGAGGAGAAATCAGCAGTTGTTCAAATAGTTGTTCCCCTATATGTAATGTGTCAGTTTTTAAGATTTAAGGAAAAAAAAAATCTTTGATCTTCGGAAGTTTATATTTTTGGGACAAGAATAAAAATCATGCCAGATTCATAAATCAAACTTCTGAAGACCAAATTTTTTTCCTTCAATCTTAAAAATTGACATCTGTACACTTATGACTTCACTATATTAGGGAACTTTTGGCCATTATTTTTTCAAAAATTCTTTTTGTATTAATTTACTTCTCCTGTCCTTCTAGGACTCCAGTGACTGAAATGTTAGAGTATTTGATGATGCTCTGTTTATTTCCCCCGCTTTCAGGTTGAATAACTGCTATAATCTGTTTTCAATCTAATCTTTAATTTCACTGTCCCTTTCCATCCTCATTGTCTCTGTTCTTTTGTCAAGCTGTGCATCGACATTTTTATTTCATATAAAATGTTTATTTTCAGTCCTAAAATTTCTATTTGAGTCTTTGCTGTTGAATCTATTACTTTGCAAAAAAAAAAATTGTTTCTATTCACTGAAGGAAGGTTTATCTTCATGAAGCATGGATATGATGACTAAAGTCTTTGATATTTCCAATATCTAGGTTGTCTTGGGGTTGGCATATCCTAATTTTCTTTTCCTTACAAATGGATCATAATTCCCTGGTTCTTTGTATGCTGAATAACTTTGGATTATGTCTTGTATTTGGAGTATTCGGTGGTGAGTCTCCCAGGCCTGTTAAAATTCTCTGGAGGATGTTGATTTTCGTTTGTTTTGGTACACAATCAGCTTGGTTATATTTGGATTGTAAGTTGTGTGTTGCCTTCTACGTCAGTTCAATTTTCAAAGCCCTTGCAATGCTGCTTTGGGTCAGTTCTAAGCATGTGCAGATTAGGGAGTAAGCCTAGTCATGGGTGAGTCTATGCGTGTAGAGAATTAGGGATCCCTTTGTCTATCTGCTCGCTAAGATTTCCCTCACACTCTCTTGAGTCCCAGGGGCCTCTTTTCTTCATCCTCTGGCTGTAAAGACAGGTTTCTGCTAGGAGTTTAGTCACCTGCACTGCATGATGGGGCCACCCATGGGGCCGAATAGGGAGAAAAAACGAAGAGAGAAAAAAATGGTAGAGGTTCCTCCGCAGTCCCTTTCCGCAGGTCCTCTGTTTAGGATGGTAAGTTATTGAGGCTTCGGATGCTTCCTCTACCGCCACTGTCCTACGCCCCAGGACTGGGGCTAATCTTGTGGTAAAGCTGGCTCTCAGGCTCTCCTCTTCCTGGTCCTCCTGACAGTAAGGCAGTGTTTCTCTTGGAGTTTATTTGCTACCAGACCCAAGTTCCTCCCTTGGGTTACCCTTGGGTGAAATCTGGGAGAGACACAAGAGGAAAAACAAAAGGAAACTCATCACGTCTTACCCAGAGATGATTTGTTTAAATTCCAGAGTGAAAGTCTCTCCCATCCTCTGGAGAAGAGATTGCCGTCAGTCCCTTTGTAAACCCTGAGTCTCACAGTTTTGGGGTCTTCACCTTTCGTTTTAGCACCCCTGCATCTTCAGCGTAGCGTCAGGCCCTCGTTGTTGTTCTGTGGGGAACTGGGTATCACAACTGGTGCTAAGATGCTCTCTGAGTAGTAAATGGTCTGCTTGTATAATCCAGAGACCTGGTATTTCTTTGTACAAAAATCAACTCTAAATGTGTCATAGATCTAAATATAAGAACCAAAACTATAAACTTTCTTTGAGAAAACATATAAAAAGACTACTGTGATGTTAGACTAGACAAAGTCTTCCTGGATCGGACATGAACAATGCCAGCCATAAAATAAAAAGTTGATAAATGATGCTTCCTCAGAAATGTAAAACTTCTGATTTTTGAAATATACTTTTAAGAATAGGAAGAGAGAAGCCACAACGGGGAGAAACTATTTGCCGAAATTATACCTGATAAAAGACTTGTGTCCAGTCAGAAAACAGGAAGAGCTCCTACAACTAAAATGTAAGAAGATAAACAACCCAGTTAAAAACACGAGCAAAAGATGTGAACAACTCTTCACCAAAGAAGATACACAGATGAAAACTGAGCACGTCAAAAGGTGTTTAACATCAGGGGAATGTGAATTCAAGGCAACATATTGACTAGAAAGGCTAAAATTAAAACCAGAGAATAAGAATGTTGATATGGATAGCAGAACTGGAAAATGGTATAGCTACTTTGGAATATAATATGGCAGCTTATTATAGTGTTAAATATCTCCTTACCAGAATTCCCCCAGATTGCCACCTAAGAGAAATTTAAAAATATGTTTACACAAAGACTTATACTCAAATGTTTATAACCAGTCGTATTTATGGTCATCCAAACTGAGAGATGTGAAGGGATGTGTGTGTGCAAATGAAGAAGATATTCCGGAAACCAACTGACTGAGAAAGTGTTCTTCTCTAGCTATTTCTTTTTTTTTTCTCCAGCTATTTCTAATGTTATTGTTGAATTGCTTCTCTTTCTGGATCCCTAGCCAGTTTCTCTTAATAAAACAGTGTATAATCAGCCCATCGTTGAGTCTTCCCACTATTTGCTGGTTCAGTACTTTTCCCTATTTTTTTTCTTAGAACTTTTCTAATGGGGTAATTAACTCATCCCTTCACAGTGAATCTTGATTTCTGTCTGCTCACAGGAATTCTAGAAGCCATCATCAACACCGTCATTGTCATTTTATCAGCAGCAGCAGCAGCGTGTAAGTACCATCATCACATCATCACCACCACTTCCACCACCATCATCATCCTTAAAGTGGTTTTTCAGTCATCACTGAAGTGGGCTTTCAATCCCGTCCGTCTAAAACAGGGCAGACGTCACATAACTTAGCTTTAGCAGACTTGCTTTATTCTTCTGAAATAATCTCACTCCCAAGCCTGTTACTGTGGTTCTCATGGAGTGAGGTAGCAGAGTGGTTAAGAGCATAGGCTGTGAAGCTAGACTTCCTGGATTCAGCTTGTGGCTGAGCCACTCACTAGCTGTGCAGCCTCAGGCAAGTTACTTAACCTCTCTGTGCCTAAACCTTGGGAAATTTTTAACCTCTCCGTGCCTTAATTTCTTCCTCTGTCAAATCAGACTGATGCTGGTGCCTGTTTCATAGGATTGTTCTGAGTATTAAATGTAATATTATAAAGCACTTAGAGCAGTGCCTGATACATAATTAGCTCATAGTAAACGATAGCTCAGTTGGTAAAGAATCTGCCTGCAATGCAGGAGACGTGGGTTCAATCCCTGGGTTGGGAAGATCCCCTGGAGAAGGGAAAGGCTACCCACTCTGGTATTCTGGCCTAGAAAATTCCATGGACTGTATAGTCCATGGGTTCTCAAAGAATTGGACACGACTGAGCTTTACTTTCACTTTCGCTTTCAAATGCTAATAGTAAATGAATTATAATAATTACATTGCTGTTCCTGTTTCCTGGAATGTCCTGCCCTCTGCCTTCTATTTAACCAAGCCATCTATCCTGAAGGCTCAGGTTACTTCCATGTCTGACTTGAATCCATCCTGTTTTTTCTTTTTTAAAAATTTTTATTGGAGTATAGTTGATTTTAAATGCTGGGTTAGTTTCAGGTATTCAGCAAAGCGAATCAATTATACATGTATCCACTCTTTTTTAGATTCTTTCCCATATAGGTGATTACAGAGTTTGAGAAGTGTTACCTGTACGATACAGTAGGTCCTTATTAGTGATGTGTTTCACACGTAGTTGTGTGTGTATGCATCCTGACTGTTTTGGTTCTTACTGATAGCCCTCTCCTCTACAGTTATGCGGTACTTATAACCTGACCCACATCATTTAACCAATTGTGTATTGAAGTCTTTCGGCCTCCCCTTCTCTAGCTGCAGTTTAACTTCTCCGAGAGCAGGAAGTGTGTCCTGCTGGAGCTCTCTGAGTTCCAGACTCACATCTTTAAGGATGGGGAGGGAGGGATTTTTGCCCGAGTGTCCCACTGCTGCCATGTGCTGGACATTCCCGCTTGCACCTCTGCATGTACTCTCCACTCTTCTGTGCCCTGCTCTGTGCTTTAGGAGCTCACCTCCTAAGACTGTATTTCTTCGGACCCAGGCATTAGGAGGCACCAGCAAGAGATTAGAGGGTGGTAGGGTATTTATTCCCTTGAGTCCCTCCAGCCTGGGTGGCTCTTTTCCCCAGAGCCCTTGGGCAGCCCTCCCCTGCAGCTGCAGTTCGAGCTAAGCTTGTTAACTGCTTTCCTCCTCTGGGCTCTGCAAGCCTATTGGCAGTAATAGCTTGCTGTTCTGGTGATTGGGATAGTTAACCATCCCTTGTTAGTTTCCTTAACTGTCCATGCCGAATGATGCTAAGTTGCTTCAGTCGTGTCCGACTCTTTGCAGCCTAATGGACTGTAGCCTGCCAGGCTTCTCTTTCCATGGGATTTTCTGGGCAAGAATACTGGAGTGGGTTGCCATGCCCTCCCCCAGGGACCTGGGTTCCAGACTCACATTTCTTACATCTCCTGCATTGGCAGGCAGGTTCTTTACCTCTAGCGCCAACTGGGAATCCCCCTTAACAGCCCACATATCTTTAATTTCTTTTTTTCCTATCCTTGTACTATTATTTTTTTCTAGTCTTTCTTCAGAGTCTAGGGATGCCAATAAAATGTTAAATAGAAGTGATGTTAATGGGAATCTCGTTTTGTACCTGATTTTGAAGAGGAAGTTTGCAATTTTTTTTCCCATTAAATATAATGCCTGCTGCAGTTTACTGTAGACATTATTTATCAGATGATGGCTTTTTGCTTTTATTTCTGCTTTGCTAAGAGTCTTTTCTAAATTATGAATCTATGTTGAAATCTATCAAATACTTTTCTATATTTATTGATGTGGTCATATTTAAAAAAAAATTCTTTTTCCTATAATGCAGTAGATTATAGTGATTGATTTGGTTTTTACTCCTGGAATAAACTGAATTTGACTGTGATATATTTACTGTTATTTCTATATATTTTTGTATTCATTTGCAAATATACTGTTTAGGGATTTTACATGTATACTGATAAGTATTAACCTATAATTTTGCTTTTAAAAAAATGTATTCGGTTTTGGTATCAAGGTTATGCTAGTTCATAAATCTATCCTCTTTTTCTATTCCCTGGTATAGTTTTGAGATCGACATTATTTTTTCCACAGATGTTTAGTAGAATTTGCTGGTAGAGTCATCTAGGCTTGTGTTCTCTTTGTGCAAAAATTTTGAATTACCATTTTTTTCCGATAATCATTATTGTGTTATTTTTTGAAATTCTACTCACTGCCCATCTGAAACAGGACTCTTTTTATGTCGACTTTGATAAGTTGTATGTGTTCTAGAAAGTGGTCCGTATAGCCTAACTTTTAATGTTTGTTGTCAAGTAGGCTATGGGTTATTAATTTTCAAAGAACTGACCTTTAGCTTAGATAATCTCTGCATTTGTTTGTTTTCTATTTTACTGTTTCCTTCTGTTTTTATTATCTTCTTTCCATTCTATTTGGGTCAAATTTGTTGGTTTGGTTTTTTAATTTACTTATAATGTGGAAGTTTAGCATATTGATTTTAAACTGTCTTCCTTCTTACTATATGCAGTTAAAGAAATGATGACTTCTGAGGAGGGTGAGAACCCCATGGGCCAGAGTGGCTAGAGAAAGAATCACAGAGAAACTGGGACTTGCGTTTTCAGAAAGAGGAACAGAAGTGCTTATCAGACTGATAGAATATTGTAAACAACAGCTTATGGCAAGAATATATTAAAAATTTTTAATAGAAAAGTTCAAACATATACACATGCAGACAGAGCGATATAAGGAACCCCTGTGTACCCACTTCCCCCTCTTCTAATATTATTTTGAAGTAAATCATGGATGGCATATGATTTCATATGCTTATATTTCAGCATGCATGTCTAAAAGATTGGGAATCTTTTTTGCTTATTTAAAATAAAATCAGCCTGTTGAGGACTTTGTAATGAGGTGCTAATAATCAGTAGCATTATCATGGTAATTTGGCCTGAGGACTCATGAATATGCAAATCTGGGGCCACATGGCCTTCTTACTCTGAAACCTAAACTCAAATCCTGGAACTGTTACAACTCTGATAGAGCAAAAAGTCACACCTGTCAGTATGAGAGAAGAAGGGTCCGAAGATGTTATCTTAGAGATCGTTGGAAAATACGTTTCCATTAATGACCAGGAATCTTATCATTTAGGCCACTTGTTTAGGAAATTGACACAACCTGGCATAGCCCACAGGCAATTTGGAAGGGATTTTGTGTATGTAAGGGGCATGATGCGTTGCATAAAGTATAGGCACTCACTCTTGTGTTAGCTTGGCCCGGTTTCTGCTGCGTTGATCCACTCCTTCTCTGGCTTTTGGTAGTTCACCTTTGTATCCCACCCCTGGGGTAGATTTTGTGATCCTGGAAGAGGCGTGCCCTTTATCTGCTCCAAAGGGTAACATGGTTTAAAAAAAAGATTTTGGAATCAGAACTAGGTCTGAATCCTGTGTACACCGCTGAAGAGATCTAGATACTCTTGGCTGTTTTCATCATCAGTAAAACAGGTTGGCAATGGGTACTTGGCAAGGCCATTATGAAAATTAATTATGGTGGAAAGCAAAGAGGAACTAAAGAGCCTCTAGATAAAGGTGAAAGAAGAGAGTGAAAAAGCTGGCTTAAACCTCAACATTCCAAAAATAAAGATCATGGCATCCGGTCCCATTACTTCATGTTAAATAGGTGGGGAAACAGTGACAGATTTTACTTTCTTGGGATCCAAAATTACTGCAGATAGTGAGTGCAGCCACGAAATTAAAAGACACTTGATCTTTGGAAGAAAAGTTGTGACAAATCGAGACAGTATATTATAAAGCAGAGACATCACTTTGCCAACAAAGATCTGTATAATCAAAGCTATGGTTTTTCCAGTAGTCGGGTATGGATGTGAGAGTTGGACCATAAAGAAGGTTGAGCACCAAAGAACTGATGCTTTCAAACTGTGGTGCTGGGGAAGACTTTTGAGAGTCCCTTGGACAGCAAGGTGATCAAACCAGTCAATCCTAAAGAAATTCAGTCCTGAGTATTCATTGGCAGGACTGATGCTGAAGCTCCAATACTTTGGCCACCTGATGTGAAGAGCTGACTCATTGGAAAAGACCCTGATAGTGGGAAAGATTGAAGACAGGACGAGATGGGGACGACAGAAGATAAGATGGCTGGATGGCATCACCGACTTGATGAATATGAGTTTGAGCAAACTCTGGGAGATAGTGAAGGACAGGGAAGCCTGGTATGCTGCAGTCCATGGGGTCACAAAGAGTCAGACACAACTGAGTGATTGAACAACAACAATAATATGTGAACCACATGGTGCTTGCTATTAATCTTTCCTCAATGTAAGATTGACCCTGCCTTTCTCAGAGTTACCTGAACCTTAGTATGTATCTTTGGACTTGGTCAACAGAAATTCCATGGATTAGACTCTAACATTTGTTCTCATTATACCAGACCCTCTGAGTTGTCTGCTCTAAGAATGTTTTCCATATTTCTTAATTTCTGAATCCAAAAATTTTCTCAAAGTTTCTAGGTTCTCCACCATTCTGCCCTGGGTGGCGGGAGTTCTTGTCCTTAGCCACACATCAGAATGTTAGAAATTCTCATTTAACTGAAACATCCTGCCTTTGAACTGTCTACTGACAACATTAGCATTTGTAGAACTCCACGTTTATATTTCATTATATCCTCTCTAACCCACTCTGAGTTCTTAATTGAGTCTTAATAAGTTGGAGAGAATATGTTATTTTCCAACATGGGGAATCAGAGTTACTGGATTTGAGAAAAGAGTTTGAGAGAGAGTTTGGAAACCCCAAAGGAAATAGTCATTCACTTCACAAACTTGCCTACAGTTAGCTTGCCCAGTGACTGGACTGATGTTTCACTGGGGCAGCCTCATATCCATTTAGTCTCTGTGGCTTCATTTTCTCATCTTCAACTGATAGATAATAATGCCAGTGGTTGGTATCTTGTGAGTAGATCCTGAATAAGCATTCGTGTGATTTAGTCATAATGGTAGCATCATAATACCTACCCCATAGGGTTACAGAGATAGGAGAGTGTTTGCATTGTGGTTAGACACAAGCGTTTTAGAGCCAGACAATCTAGGTTTCAAGCTCAGCTTTACCACTTATTACCCACATGACTTTGGGCAAGTTACTTAACCTTTTAAAGCTTTACTTTCTTCATCTGTAAAATGGCAGTACTAATAACATCTATTTCATAGGGCTATTAGAGGATTACATGAAATAAATTCTGGTATTTAAGCACTCTCTAAAAGTCTCTTTACGGTTATTCTTTAAAAGTACTAATGGTGATTAAAGTATTGAAATAAGTAGGTATGAAAGCTCCAGCAGAGTAAGTGCTTAATAAATGTGAGAAGTCAATAATTATTTTTTTCTCTTTCAACACTTCCTTCTCTATCAACCGAATAGCAAACATGAAAAGGAAATGGTAAAGAGGTTAAGGACCTGGACTCTGGCATCAGACTGTCAGGATTCAAATCTTAAATCTAAAGTTTACTAGCTGTGTGGCTTTAAGCAAGTTATTTAACTTCTCTGTACCTCAGTTTCCTCATCTATAAAGTTAGGATAATAGCAGAACCTACCTCATAAAATTATTATGAAGATTAAATTGTTTGATATAGTGAAGTATTTAATAACAGCCTCAACAAAGTCAGTGCTATATATTTATATATAAAATAAAAGATACTTTATTTGTCAATTTTTAGTTCCAATTCCAAGTGCATAAGTTTCCGTTTTGTAATATATATGGTGAGTGATTGACACTGAACTTGGATGAACTGTGGGCAAGTTATGTCGTTACCAACAGAGCTTAAAAACTTAGAGAAGAGAAACATGAAGACCAATATATATAGGTATATGTTAATAATTATGGGCTTCCCTGGTGGCTCAGAGGTTAAAGCGTCTACCTGGAATGCAGGAGACCCGGGTTCGATCCCTGGGTCGGGAAGATCCCCTGGAGAAGGAAATGGCAACCCACTCCAGTACTCTTGCCTGGAGAATACCATGGAGAGAGGAGCCTGGTAGGCTGCAGTCCATGGGGTCACAAAGAGTCGGACAGGACTGAGCGACTTCACTTTCACTTTCTTTCATTAATAATTATGAAATACTATGTATCAACTGCTGATTTAAATATTAAGCATGACTTATTTGATTCTCCCACAATCCTTTGAGGTAAGAGCTGTTTTATCCTTATGTTACAGATAAGAGAAATGAGGCACAGAGAGACTATGCGACTTGCCTTGGGTCACAGAGTGCAGCTGGGTTACCTCTGAATCTGTCTCCACAGCCCTTCCTGTCGTTCTGGTGCCCAGTTCCCTTCCCAGTGAGATGGGCAAAACGGTGCTCTGCAGGTCGTGGGCTTAGGCCAGTGATCTTCACACTCTGAGTCACTCACCCTCATGAGATATAAGTAAGTTTAAAGTAAGTTTAAGGCTGGCAAGTTTAAAGCACAAGGTCAGTCTTCTGCATAGCTTAGTCCAAACATTCAAATAACATAAAATAGGTTTATCCCCAATAAAATTTATTTGTCTGTTGATCCCAAGATGTATTTATACAAAAATGAGCATGTGATAAATATAGGCAGTCCTGGGTCTTGCTAGTAATACAAAAATAAACACGTTAACAAATAAATTTGAAAGTGCAGTTGACCCTTGAATAATGTAGAGGCTAGAAGTGCGACCCTCCTCACAGTGGATAATCCATGTGTAACTTTATGATTGGCCCTCCAAACTCCCAAATCCTTATTCTTGGATTCAGTCAGCCTTGTATTGTGTGGTACTGTGGTATGCATTTACTGAAAAGAATCTTTGTATGAATGAAGAACTCGTGTTCAAGGGTTGAATTCACTAAAAGCTGGCTTAATGAAAAAATGTGGTCACCAGTTCAGACAGAATGCTTCCCTGTCAGCAGGATTTCTCTGACAATTTCATTAACAGTTAAATTTCTGAGCACAGAGAAGCAACAGATACTCAAGGGATGTTAGGATGTTTTTCCTGATAAAGCTGTGGAACGGCTACTCTTTGCCACAGTTCCTGGAACCCTTGTGTTCGCCAAAGCCCCGGACCTTCCCTTGCTTTCCAAACAGGAGAGGCTGATACTGAAAGTATGGTTGTTTAGGACCCAGCTCTCCCCCATAGCAGCCACAGGTTACTTCAGTATTATCTTAGACACCCATAGGCAGCAGGTGACTGTTTGGTCACCCATCACACATTTGCTCTTCCTCCCGGTCAGAACATCCTGAATTTCCTCTGGTGAATCTTTCCTCTGTGACTCAACCCTGTGGATTGTGGCCCCTTCTGGCCCCAGAGGTGGCACATATGAACAACGCCTGACTGATCAGGAGTGGACAGTGATCCAAGTTGATCCAATCAGTGTGATTCCAGGACTCACGAGGGAGGTTTAAAAATGGTGCTGTCTTCTCGGCTGGAAGACACCTGGGAGGATGGGAACCCGGAGAGTTGCCAAGTGGAGAATGAGAATGAAGCCAGCAGTGAGAGCAGAGCTGAGAGGTAAGGAAACTGTCATCCTGGTAACACCATTTGGGTTCCAGGCTCATGTCAAGCCTGAAAACCATCCTGAGACTCTTTTCAATAACAAACCAAAAACTCTTTGCTGGTACCAGTTTGAGTTGAGTTTCTGTCACTTGCCACAGGAAGAGTCTTAACTCACATTGCAAAAAGAGAATGTGGAGCTTTGTATTATTCACAGTAGCTTGTACCACTTTTACAAAATTATTAAAAAAATCTATATCTACTATTACCTGTTTCTTTTTCTCTTTAAAATAGAGTAAAAAGTTTTTTTGAGATCTTGCAGATGACACCACCCTTATGGCAGAAAGTGAAGAGGAACTAAAAAGCCTCTTGATGAAAGTGAAAGAGGAGAGTGAAAAAGTTGGCTTAAACCTCAACATTCAGAAAACGAAGATCATGGCATCTGGTCCCATCACTTCATGGGAAATAGATGGGGAAACATTGAAAACAGTGTCAGACTTTATTGTTTTTGGCCCCAAAATCACTGCAGATGATGATTGCAGTTATGAAATTAAAAGACGCTTACTCCTTGGAAGAAAAGTTATGACCAACCTAGATAGTATATTCAAAAGCAGAGACATTACTTTGCCGACTAAGGTTCATCTAGTCAAGGCTATGGTTTTTCCAGTGGTCATGTATGGATGTGAGAGTTGGACTGTGAAGAAGGCAGAGCGCCGAAGAATTGATGCTTTTGAAGTGTGGTGTTGGAGAAGACTCTTGAGAGTCCCTTGGACTGCAAGGAGATCCAACCAGTCCATTCTGAAGGAGATCAGCCTGGGATTTCTTTGGAAGGAATGATGCTAAAGTGGAAACTCCAGTACTTTGGCCACCTCATGTGAAGAGTTGACTCATTGGAAAAGACTCTGATGCTGGGAGGGATTGAGGGCAGGAGGAGAAGGGGACGACAGAGGATGAGATGGCTGAATGGCATCACTGACTTGATGGACGTGAGTCTGAGTGAACTCCGGGAGTTGGTGATGGACAGGGAGGCCTGGCGTGCTGTGATTCATGGGGTCACAAAGAGTTGGACACGACTGAGCAACTGAACTGAACTGAACTGAACTGA
The DNA here is from genome assembly GCF_001704415.2 of Capra hircus. Classification (NCBI taxonomy): domain Eukaryota; kingdom Metazoa; phylum Chordata; class Mammalia; order Artiodactyla; family Bovidae; genus Capra; species Capra hircus. The sequence continues at coordinate 16,123,837 of NC_030811.1, read as the reverse complement.
AAGCAAAATGAAAATATTGGAAATGTTCTAGCTCATTTTTTAGTTAAAAAACTTTAAATCTTTCTGTAAAGTCCACAGTTTACTGACCTTTACATTGGAGATTTTCAGTACTTACTGATACAGGAAAAGCAGAGGCATTTAAATGAGTTCCACTTTAAGAGAAGCTGGTATTTGAGAACTAATATTTATGAAATAACTATTTGAAGGAATGATTATTTGCATAAAAGGTGTTTTCCATTTTAAACACAATCTCTTCTGTGCTTCCCATTAATATTCACCCTATTTGTCTCAAGGACTGAGCGACTGAATTGAACCAATAAAACTGTGCTTAGAATTCTGGAATTTCAGAACAGGAAAAATGCTTGCTTGATGATAATTTCTTAGTTGTAGAAGTTGCAGAATGCAACAAGTTAAATAATTTGTCCAGTTAATGATTGGTTGATTAGTGGGAGTTGAGAATGTATTGCCAGTAGACCCAAATTTTGAAATTTATTCATTAATTTTTGGCTGTGCTGAGTCTTCATTGCTGTGTGGGTTTTCCTCTAGCTGCGGCAGATGGGGGCTATTCTCTAGTTGTGGTGTTTGGGCTTTTCATTGCGGTGGCTTCTCTTGTTGCAGATCATGGATTCTAGGGTGCACCAGCTTCAGTAGTTGTGATACCTGGGGTCAGTAGTTGTGGGTCCTGGACTCTAGAGCACAGGCTTGATAATTGTGAGGCTTAGTTGCTCCGTGACATGTGGGATCTTCCTGGATTGGGCATCAAACCTGCATCTCCTGCATTGCCAGGCGGATTCTTTATCACTGAGCCACTAGCGAAGCCTGACCCCCTTCTGTCTTAAAAGAAGTTCTTCAGGAACCCTCCCTCTGCAACCTGCTCCCACTCTTCACCCATCCAAAGATGTTCTTAGAGGGAAAAATGATATAGTTCTGAAACTTTAGGTTTCATAAAGAAAGGAAGAGCATCAGAGAAGGAATAAATAATGGTAATATAAGTCTTTTCTAAAAATTTCAATTGATCCAACAGATAATAGTTTGCTCAAAATAATAATAGAACCAAGGTGTTTGGTGATTGTAGGTTGTGCACAGTGAAATGAATGACATATAAGAGATGAGTGGAAGGGATTGGGAATACCCTGTTATAATGTACTTGCATTACCCATGAGATTGTATAATTGTATTTGAAAAGGGACTTGGATGAGTAAATGTCTAGGACAGCTGCTAAAAGAATAAATTAAATTAAAAAGTGTAACTAATATCCTGAGAGAGTGGAAAAAATGGGATTATATAACATGCTCAATTAAAAAAAAAGATTAAAAAAATATAAGACCAAAAAAAATGAAAAAAGAAAGGCAATGAATTAAAAACTATGGCAAATACTAATTTGATTATATCAATAATCACTTTAAATGTCAGTGGTCTAAATACACCAACTGAAGAAAACAGAGATTGTGTGTCTGAGTGGATTAAAGAAAACAAGTTCTTATATTTTGTTTATAAGAAGCTCATTTTAAACATAGGCTGGATAGGCTAAAAGTAAAGATAGATAGGTTAAAAGTAAAGAGACGGAGAAAGACATACCATGGTAACACCAATCAAAAGAAAGCTGAGGTAGTAATATTAATTTCAGACAAAGCAGAGCAAGAAAATATTAATATTATCAACATTAATTTGTGTCAATAAATTCTTAATTTATATTAAAATTAATAACATTAATTTCAGACCAAGGAAAATTAACAAGGATAAAGAGAGGAGAGGTATTACATAATGATAAAGAGGTCAATTCCCTAAGAATTCATAATAATTCTTAATGTGTATGTACCCAACAGCAAAGTATCAAAATACGTGAGGCAAAAATTGATTAAGCTGAAGGGAGAAGCAGAACTTTAGAAATTCTCTCAGAACTTCTGAAAGAAGTTCTTTTTTCAGAAGCTGAAAGGAGAAATAGAACTCACTATTATAGTTGGAGACATTAACATCCTTCTCTCAGTAATTGGTAGAAATTTAGAAAGGACATAGCCAAAGTGAATAGCACCATCAATCAATATGATATAATTGACTTTTATAGACAAATTCACCCAACAGGATAATAAAGTGTTTCCTTTCTTTCGCACAGAGCATTCACTAAGATAGACTGTATGCTGGGTCGCAGAATACACCTTAACAAATTAAAAAAAAATTGACATTACACTATGTATGCTATCAGTTCACAATGGAATTAAACTGGAAATCAACAAAAGATAGCTGAAAAATCCTGAAATGCTTGGAGGTTAAACAATACAATTCTCAGTAACATGTAAGTTAAAGAACTCTTAAATTCTAAAGTATTTTTAACTAAATCAAAGTGAAAATGCAATTTTCCAAAATTTGTTGTATACAGTAAAAGCACTGCTTAGAGGAAAATTTATAGCATTGAATGCATATATTAGAAAAAAATAACCTAAAATTACTCATTTAAGTTTCCATCTTTGTTGTGGTTGTTCAGCCACTAAGTCATATCCGTCTCATTGCAACCCCATGGACTGCAGCATACCAGGTTCCTCTGTCTTCAACTCTCTCCTGGAGTTTGCTCAAATTTGTGCCATTGAGTCAGTGATGCTATCTAACCACCTTGTCCTCTGTCACCCCCTTCTCCTTTTGCCTTCAGTCTCCCATCTTAGGAAACTAGACAAAGGAGGAAAAATAAAGTAAGCAGAAGAAAAGATAATAAAAATTAAAGCAGAAGTCAATAAAATTATAAACAGGAATGATGAAATTAAAAGATGGTTGTTTGAAAAGATTAATGAAATTGATAAATGTCCAGCTAGGCTAACTAAGAAAAAGAGAAGACAGAAATTACTAATACTAGAAATCAAAGAGGAGCCATCGCTACTGATCCTATAGATATTAAAAGGAGAATAAAGGAATATTATGAGTAGAAAAGAGTAACAACTATGGCAAATACTAATTTGATTATATCAACAATCACTTCAATGTGACTATTGATATACAAGCTCGTACAAAAAGAATTTGGATTTGCCTGCATTTATTAAACAAAAAACCAGTAACATTTATTGAACCAATAACCTTCTAAACAGAAAGTTTAGACAAACCTAGACACCATATTAAAAAGCAGAGACAAAAGCTATGGTTTTTCCAGTAGTCATGTATAGCTGTGAGAGTTGGACCATAAAGAAGCTGAGCACTGAATAATTGATACTTTCAAATTTTGATGCTGGAGAAGACTATTGAGAGTCCCTTGGACTCCTCAGAGATGAAATCAATCAGTCCTAAAGGAAACCAACCCTGAATACTCATTGGAAGGACTGATGCTGCAGCTGCAGCTCCAATACGATGGCCACCTGATGTGAAGAGTCGACTCCTTAGAAAAGACCCTGATGCTGGGAAAGATTGAGGTCAGGAGGAGAAAGGGGCAAGAGATGATACAATGATTGGATGGCATCACTGACTCAATGGACATGAGTTTGAGCGAACTCCAGGAGATAGTGAAGGGCAAAAGAGATTGACGTGCTGCAGTCCATGGGGTTTCAAAAAGTCAGAATAACTTAGTGACTGAACAACAACAACAACAAATAGCTAGATTTAAATCCCTGCCCCATCATCCACCAGCTGGATTAAGTTGGGCAAGTTAATCTTAGTGTCTCCCTCCCTTCAACCTGATAAAAGTAGATTATATAAAGTAGATGTTTTATGTAAAGTTGATTATATTTTGAGTCAACTAATGCTCAGAATTCTCCAAGCCAGGCTTCAGCAGTACGCTAACTAAGAACTTCCCGATGTTCCAGCTGGATTTAGAGAAGGCAGAGGAACCAGAGATCAAATTGCAATATCCACTGGATCATTGAAAAAGCAAGAGAGTTCCAGAAAATCTAGAACTTGGCTTCCCTGGTGGCTCAGAGGTTAAAGCATCTGCCTGCAATGCGGGAGACCTGGGTTCAATTCCTGGGTCGGGAAGATCCCCTGGAGAAGAAAATGGCAACCCACTCCAGTATTCTTGCCTGGAGAATCCCATGGACAGAGGCACCTGGTGGGCTACAGTCCACGGGATCGCAAAGAGTCAGACACGACTGAGCGACTTCACTTTCACTTTCTTTCCAGAAAAACATCTACTTTTGCTTTATTGACTATGCTAAAGTCTTTGACTGTGTGGATCACAACAAACTGGAAAATTCTTCAAGAGATGAGAATACCAGACCACTTTACCTGCCTCCTGAGAAACCTGTATGCAGGTCAAGAAGCAACAGTTAGAACCAGACATGAAACAATGGACTGGTTCCAAATTGGGAAAGGAGTGCATCAGTTTAGTTCAATTCAGTCGCTCAGTTGTGTCTGACTCTTTGCAGCCTCATGGACTGCAGCACTCCATGCCTCCCCGTCCATCACCAACTCCTGGAGTTTACTCACACTCATGTCCATTGAGTTGGTGATGCCATCCAACCATCTCATCCTCTGTCATCCCCTGAGAACTCCCGCCTTCAATCTTTCCCAGCATCAGGGTTCTTTTCCAATGAGTCAGTTCTTTGCATCAGGTGGCCAAAGTATTGGAATTTCAGCTTTAACATCAGTCCTTCCAATGGATATTCAGGACTGATTTCCTTTAGGATGGACTCTTGGATCTCCTTGCAGTCCAGAGGACTCTCAAGAATCCTTTTCAACACCACAGTTCAAAAGCATCAATTCTTTGGTGCTCAGCTTTCTTTATAGTCTCACACATCCATACATGGCTACTGGAAACTCTCACATCCATACATGGCTACTGGAAAAACCATAGCCTTGACTAGATGGACCTTTGTTGGCAAAGTAATGTCTCTGCTTTTTAACATGCTGTCTAGGTTGGTCATAACTTTTCTTCCAAGGAGTAAGCGCCTTTCAATTTCATGGTTGCAATCACCATCTGCAGTGATTTTGGAGCCCCCCAAATGAAGTCTGTCACTGTTTCCACTGTTTCCCTATCTATTTGCCATGAAGTGATGGGACTGAATGCCATAATCTTAGTTTTCTGAATGTTGAGCTTTAAGCTAACTTTTTCACTCTCCTCTTTCACTTTCATCCAGAGGCTCTTCAGTTCTTCACTTTCTGCCATAAGGGTGGTGTCATCTGCATATCTGAGGTTATTGATATTTCTTCTGGCAATCTTGATTCCAACCTGTGCTTCATCCTGCCCAGCATTTCTCATGATGTACTCTGCATAGAAGTTAAATAAGCAGGGTGACAATATATAGCCTTGACATACTCCTTTCCCTATTTGGAACCAGTCTGTTGTTCCATGTCCAGATCTAACTATTGCTTCCTGACCTGCATACAGATTTCTCAAGAAGTAGGTCAGGTGGTCTGATATTCCCATCTCTTTCAGAATTTTCCACAGTCACCCTGCTTATTTAACATACATGCAGAAGAGTGTATCATGTGAAATACTGGGCTGGAAGAAGCACAAGTTGGATTCAAGAGTGCTGGGAGAAATACCAATAACCTCAGATATGCAGTTGACACCACCCTTATAGCAGGAACTGAAGAGGAACTAAAGAGCCTCTTGATGAAAGTGAAAGAGGAGAGTGAAAAAGCTGGCTTAAAACTCAACATTAAAAAAACAAAGATCATGGCATCCAGTCCCATCACTTCATGGCAAATAGATTGCGAAACTATGGAAACAGTGAGAGATTTTATTTTCTTGGGCTCCAAAACCGCTGCAGATGGTGACTGCAGCCATGAAATTAAAAGACACTTGCTTCTTGGAAGAAAAGCCAAGACCAACCTAGACAGCATATTAAAAAGCAGAGACATTACTTTGTCAACAAAGATCCGTCTAGTCAAAGCTATGGTTTTTCCAGTAGTCATGTATGGATGTGAGAGTTGGACCATAAAGAAAGCTGAATGCCAAAGAATTGATGCTTTTGAGCGGTGGTGTTGGAGAAGACTCTTGAGAGTCCCTTGAACTGCAGGGAGATCAAACTAGTCAATCCTAAAGGAAATCAATCCTGCATATTCATTGGAAGGACTTATGTTGAAGCTGAAGCTTCAATACTTTGGCCATCTGATGTGAAGAGCCAACTCATTAGAAAAGACACTGATGTGGGGAAAGATTGAAGGAAGAAGGAGAAGGGGATGACAGAGGACAGGATGGTTGAATGGCATCACTGACTCGATGGACCTGAGTTTGAGCACGCTCTGGGAGTAGGTGATGGATAGGGAAGCCTGACATGCTGCAGACCACAGGGTCCCAAAGAATTGCATACGACTGAGCGACTGAACAACAATGACAATGAAAATTTGATGATTAGATGAAAAGTCCTCTGTGCAATGCCTGGCACCAAGTATGCAGTCAACAAATGGGGGAGCCTGATGCTCATACCTGTCCTCTGACCTGCCTACCCTTCCAGTTATTTGAGTTGATTACAGAGGTTCTGGCTTTCCTTGCAGGACTCTCTTTGTCCTGGTCTAGTATCTTGCTTTTGGACCACAGTTGCTAATTTCTCTCTGGCTGGTCGTTCTCCCTCATTTAGTAGATGTTTCGAGTCCCATCATCTTGCTTGTTTATTGTGTCCCTGTGATTCTTTTTCTTGGTGCTCTTACTTGGCCCAGGTAAGAGCGCCATGTCCCTTAGGTTCCTCAGCAACCTGCTTTCTAACCTTGGCAAAATCATTTCTAGTCTTGTACCACACCTATGCCTCTTGATGGCATGTGCTTGTCAGACTGAAACATACAGATCCAGTGGAGGGAGGAGATGAGTGTAGTTCACAATGAGCAGAGAACCCTGGAAAAACCACAACTCTTTTTTTTTTAAAAATTCTCCTGTAAAGAGTCTTCACTGTCATAAAATGTATAGCAAAAATATATAGTTCAAAACACTGAGAAACAGAATTATCTCTAAAGAGAATACTCTTAATTTTGGATGTCGATGACTGTTTGATTGATTTTGCACTTTTTGAATGAATTTGTTCATTTTGGAACCTAGGGAAGCCTACCTGCAAGAGGAATTAATCTTGTTGCAGATAATACTTCAGTGTAAATATTTGAACTTTCATTTTTGAGTGCGTATCCAGTGATACCCTTAAAGTAGATTCTTTGTGAGCACTTTACACTTCCAGGGTCCTCTGGTTGCTGCACGGGGTACCACTGAGATCAACTGCAGTGGGGCTAAGTGACCGAAGACACTCTGGGTAGAGGATTCTCTCTGCTAGGATGATTTTTATTACCTTCTAGGAGGGGGCTCTTCCCTGTGGGCTTAGCTGCTTGTGCAAATGAAATGGTAAACGTGAAAAGGCTTTTTATAAAAGAACAGGTTTCTACATCTGTGTGATCGACTACAGGCTGCAGCCATGTGAACACCCTGTAATGCAATATCCTAGGCAGTACTTTCAAGTCTTTTTTTCTTTTCTTAATTTTTATTTATTTAGAATATATGTATTTATTTGTTTTTTACTGTGCTGGGTTTTCGCTGTGGCCAGCAGGGGCTACTCTGTAGTTGTGGCGTGCAGGCTTCTCACTGCAGTGATTTCTCTTGTTGTGGTGCACAAACTTAGTTGCTCTGTGGCATGTCCTGCCTTGACAGGGAGAGTCTTAACCATCAGACCACCAGGGAGGTCCCTACCTTCATGTCTTGCACAGGCATTAGTTGGCCAGTGATTCCTTTTCCTGAACGGAGTACTTGGTAGCAAGCCCAGCATCTGTAGAAGGTGGTGGAGGAATGGAGAGTCCTATACCCCGGGTTCTCTGTGGTAAGACAAGCCCCTGCCAACAAGCTGGAGTCTGGGTTTGCCTGGATAAGCCCTGGCCATGCTGTAGTAAGCCAGGTTGTGTTTGGGTATCTGGCACCCTCCAGAGATGATACAAATTCCTCTCTTTTATGAGGTGGTTTCTCTTTGTGTTAGTCTTGGGTTGCCATAACAAAGCACTATAGACTGCTTGAGTTAAACAACAGACATTTATTTCCTCACAGTTCTGGAGCCCAGGAAGTCTCAGATCAAAGGGCTGGGCAGTTAGGCTCCCGGTGAGTTCTCTCTGCCCGGCTTGTGGATGACTGTCTTCTCTCTGTGTCCTCAAGTGGCCTTTTCTCTGTGATCAAAGGAAGAGAGAGAGAGTGAGATAGGGCTTCCTCCTTTTCCAGTCCGTTTGGGTTAGGGCCCCAACCTTGTGGCTTTATTTAAACCTAGTTACTTCCTAAAGAACTTATCTCAAGATACAGTCACATTGAGGGTTATAAGTTCCTTTGAGTTGCTATGGAAACTCTGCCCAAACAAAATGCCATTAGCTTGGGAGGCTTAACCAACAGAGCTTCAGTGTCTCACCATTCTGGAGGTTGGAGGTCTAAGATCAGAGTGCCAGCAGGGTTGGGTTCAGGTGAGGGCTTTCTTCCTGGCTTGTAGATGGCTGCCTTCTCTGTGTCTTCACACGGCCAGAGAGAGAGGAAGCAAGCTATCTAGAGTCTAATCCCAACATGGGGGCCACACCCTTATGACCTCCCATGGCCTCATCTCTGAATATTACCACATTGTGGGTTAGGACTTCGACATATGAATTTTCTGGGGACACAAACATTCAGTCCAAAGCTGAGAAAGTAGCAAATGATCAAGGACTTGCAGAATCTGGACTCTGAGATGTCAGGTCAGAGAGGAGAATAGGACACTGTCATGACTGCTTAGTCAGGAGGTAAATGCCTGGATACTATCAGGATATTGCATTGACCAGATGACATCAGAGTGTGCTTGTATTGGTCAAAGGCTGCCTGAGAGAAGTGTGTCTACTTGTCCCATTTCCAGATCTTGTGGAATTGTCCCCAGGAGGTCTAATCTCACACAAGTCAAGTGTGCCATGATTTTTGGTGAATGATTAGGTCAGGTTTCCTATTCTTTTTCTTTATAAAAAAAGAAAATCCCAGGGCTTCTGGGGAGGAAGTACAGGGTCTGAGAAGTAGGTATCACACTGTTTAAAATATTGTGACTTTCTAAAATACTCACTTCTGAAAGAGAAATCATCACACAAAAATATCTATTCTCACTAGTAGATTTTTACAGATGAACTTTAGGATTATTTTCCAATAAATATCTAGGTTCCAATAAAATCTCTTGAGACTTTGATTGGAATTATGTTAAATCTATGAATGATTTCATATAGCATGGACATTTTAACAGTATCGAGCTGTTTCATTCAGGAACATGGTCGGTTTCTACATCTTTTTTGGGTCATTCATGTCTAGCAGTAAAATTGTTTTCTTCATATAAAGCCTTCACTTTCTTTGTAAATGTTATACTTAAGAATGTTATCTTAAAAAAAAATTTTTTTTTTCTTTTTGTTTTGGCTATTTCTCATAGCATGTAGGATCTTAGTTCCCTGACAAGGGATTGAATCCATGTCCCCTGTAGTGGAAGTTCAAAGTCCTAGCTACTGGACTTCCAGGGAATTTCTAGGGTGTTTTTTGTTTGTTGTTGTTACTATGCATGGGATAGTTGTCCAGTATTTGTTCTAACAATTGCTTTTATAGTGTATTGATTCCTATGTAGTTTTCTTATATTAGGCCACCTTATTGAACTCTCTTATTAGTATTAACCATTTTAAAGTTTTTTCTTTTGAGCTTTCAGTCATACTTTCCACATATAATAGTTTTACACTCTTCTTTCTGATCGTTGTAAGTCTTATTTCTGTTGCCTGCCCTGTTCTTGATGTTCCACACCCCCGCCCCCCTCCCACCACTAAATAGCGATGGTAGAGAGTGCATATTTTTCTTGGTCTTGATTTTATGGAAATATCCACCTTGTGCCAGTCCATCATAGCCTGTTTTCCCTCATATTTGTTCCTTGACTTCCTTGCTCAGTTCTGTTGCAGGGGGCCGACATTTGTGTGTTGCATGTCCCAATGCTCCCGTGTCAACTGGTGTCCATCTGGGTTCAGCCAACAGGAGGCCCTGGGAAGGACTGATGAACAGAAGGTAGGGAGAAGGGCAGAGCATCTATCCCCTGTTTTCTTCCACAGGTAATAACTGCAGCTGCTGCTGCCTCAGTTTCATGGTTCTGGCTCTGCTGGACAGCTGTCTTCACAGTCCTGCTTCTGTTGGAAAATCGGGTCCTTAAGCTCAGGAAATACCTTTCCTTTTCTGTTCCTCCAGCTAGGCTGCCCTGTGTCCCCAGCAAGAGAGACACTGCCCTATAGATCCCTTGTTTTATTTAAAATTTTTTTGTGGTACTTGGGCTTCTCTAATCATGGTGCATGGGCTTAGTTGCCCCCTGGCATATGGGATCTTAGTTCCCTGACCAGGGATTGAGCCTGCACCCACTCCATTAGAAGGCTGATCCTTAACCGTTGGACCACCAGGGAAGTCCCTCGACCCCTTGTTTTAGAGGGCCCACATATCACACACACACACAATAACGGTTGAAGACCTCATGGTTGCTTCTATGTGTTGGGATCCAGTATCAGTACTGGCACAGGATGGCTTGCAGCCTTAAACATCTATTTTTCTGGTTAACACAGAACAGGCTCCAAGGAGAGGCTTTCCTATACCTTTTGCTCTGCGTCCTCAGTGTGAAAGACCTGCATCTGAGTGCCGTTCAGTTGTGTGGGTTGAGTGGCTGGTGACAGATATTGTTGGTGATAGATACTGTTTTGAGTTGTTGAGAGGATCTGAGGGTGGAGGCACTTTGATAAAAGAAAAGATGAAATGATTAACTTGTCAAAGTCTTCCTCCCAGGTAGATTTTTGAATAAGGAAGTATCATTTCCCTGCAGTGATGAGCATCCATTTTCTTGCTTACCTTTGTGTTCCAATTCGTGGTTCAGACTTATATATGAATTAGGGCAGTGTTTTGAACAGCAGCACGCAGTAACTGAAGAACGTTTTACCATAGTATGCTCTTGCAGTTCATATTGCTGTTTTTAAAGTTTCTTTGTTTTTATTTATCTCGAATGTGCTGGCTCTTCCTTGCTGTGCACAGCCTTTCTCTAGTTGCAGCAAGAAGCGGGCACTGTCTAGTTGCAGTGCACAGGTTTCTCGTGGTGGTGGACTCTCTTGCTGCAGATCACGGGCTCTCAGGAGAGTGTGTGGGCTTCAGTAGTTGCGGTGTGAGGGCTCAGCAGTTGATGTTTACGGGCTTAGTTGTTCTGGGGCGTGTGGGCTCCTCCAGGACTAGGGATTGAACCTATGTCTGCTGCATTGGCAGACAGATTCTTAACCTGCTGGTCATATTGCTCTTAAGCTACAAGTATATTTCTCTAGATCCAACCTGCATTTTGGCCTAAAATCCAGAAGCATTCTTGATAACTTGTGTGGAACATGATTTGAATTTGTTTCTAGTGATGTGGCCTCAACTGAGCCAATAGTCATGAAGTTCTTTAGGGAAACTCAGAGATTATTTATGATACGTCTTAGATCTATCTGTAGATGAAATACATTTAAATTTGACTTTATAGCCACTTAAGACATGTAATGGAGATGTCAATTAAACGTTGTTAAAGCCATTAAATTTAATTTAGAAAGGATATAAGATATACTAGGAGAGCTAAATGAAATAATAGAAGATTTAAATACAGAACAAAGTATAGTCTTCGGTGGATAATGAAATTAATTTTGGATTTGTGCTATCCACAGTTTTCTGATATGAACTATTGCTTGCTATTTATAATATAAACAAAAGCATATCTAAGTTTGGAAATTTCTCAGAAGGATTAAAAATATTAAAAAATTGTAAAGAAAATGGAAATAAACTACTTATAACCAAAAGTGATATTCTAATAAAAGGAAATTAGAACAAAGAAATGCAAATGTTTTTATGACGTTAAAGAAAATTTACATACTATTAATCCCAAACTAATGTTTGTAGTAACTATTTCCAGTCATTACTGATCAAGTTATGGTCTTGTAAAGAGATATGAATCAATTAAGCAATGTGCTGTGATTTTTGGTTTTCTTCATTCTGGCATTTGAAAGAAGAACTTACTAAATATTGTGTGGATCTAGGAGTTACTTTAAGAGCTAGTAAAAATCATGCTGTATGTGATAATGATTTATATGGTAGATGTAATATAGCATTTTTTGCATTAACAATAATTTGTCATATGTGATTGTTACAATTCTTGACCATACCATATAAAATTCCAAATGTAAGCATTGATTTAAGGATTTTATTGACACTTTCAATAGATGTGCTAGTGCCTCAGTAAAGTTTCTCCAAATTAAAATTATTAAAAAAAACTAGGAAATACACTGAATCGAAAGCAGTTATCAAAAACATTTGGCATTACCATCAATAGTATATAATGTTATGTGAAAAGCCTGATTATAACAATAGTGATTTTTCTGAAACAAAAATCAAGAAGAATAAGTCTTATGATACACATATTACAAATCAATTATTAACATCTTTATTTTATTACTTATCTACACATTGTTGGCCCATCAATGCATGTACAATAGTAATTAATTTGGTTGTATTTGATATTTTGCCGTAAAAAACTTTTTTCATACAAAAATCATGACTTTATGCATATTTGAAAATTTTATTGCCATAAATATATTTGTCAGGTAGAAGGATAGAACATATTTAATTACCAGTCATTGTAACCTGCCAGGCTCCACTGTCCATGGAATTTTCCAGGCAAGAATACTGGAGTGGGTTGCCATTTCCCATTTCAGGAGATCTTCCCAGCCCAGGAATGAAACCCATGTTTCTTGTGTCTCCTGCATTGGCAAGTGGGTTCTTTACCACTACATATGGTATGTGGGCCTCCATTTGTATGCTTGCCCTGAGCTCTTTGTTAGGGGTGAGCCTCTTTGTTGAGGGTGGTAGTGACACTCCGCTATCAACTTCCTGTTGCCTGCTTGGCTTCTTGATTCTTCCATTACCCTTTCATTTTGCACAGATAAGCAACCACATGGATATTTTCTTAAATGTCACTTTCTTTTTAACATGAAAGGTAAAGTTATGGGTTGAAGAGTGTCCCCCTGGAATGAGTGTTGAATCCTTATCCTCATGCCCTCAAAATATGGCCTTTTTTAAAAACAGTGTCATTGCAGATGTAATTAGTTAAGATGAGGTTATGCTGGAGCAGGGTAACCCTTTTAATCCAATATGACTAGTGTCCTTATAAGAAGAGAGAAACTTGGAGACAGAGGAAAGGATGATGTGAGTGACGATGGTCACATGCTGACACAGGCAGAGACTGGGGTGAGAAAGCTTCTATAAGCTGAGAAATGTCAAGGATTTCCAGCAGACACTGCGGTTGGAAGAAGCCAGGAAGGATTCTCCGCTACAGGTTTCAGAGGGATCCTGGTCCCATTAAGACCTTGGTTTTGAACTTCTAGCCTCTAGAACTGTGTGACAATGAATCTCTGATGTTTTCAGACACCTAGTTTGTGATACTTCTCATAGAAACACTAGGAAACTAATACAGGTAGTACATTAAAGATACTCTTTGCCTGTTGTACAAGTGCTCTGCAGGCTAAGTACCTAGAAGCACATCCTCTGGGTCATAACAAACCTGTATTTTTCATCTTAACAGGTACTCCAGATTGCCCTCCAAGTGTGGCAGTGTCAGTTTATGTTCCTGCCAGCTGTGCGTGAGAGCACATTTCCTTTGCCCTGGCCAACACTTGACATTAACAGCCATGTAATTTTTTCCCCATCTGATGGGTAAAAAGCAGTATTTAAAAAAAAAAATTGTATTCCCTGATTACTAGTGAGATTGAGTTTTTTTCCCATTTGTTAATTTTTCACTTGAATTTCTTCTTCTGTAAATTGTCTTTTTATAAGCTCTGCCTGATTTCCTGTTGTGATACCAATCATGAATATTTCTTTACACAGGAGATGATCTTATTCATTTAAAACCGTTTCTAGTATAGGAAGAGCTTTTAAACATCGAGAATGTTTATTAGGTTTAATTGGCCGTCTTTTCAGCTTCTAGTGAGATGAACAAATGATATTTATTTGACCTGTTGATATGAGGCACCTGTAACTGTAAGAACCTTAAAAAGCAGACCAGTTAAATATTTTATGGGGCAAGAGGAATGCCAATGTGGGGCTTTTCAAAACATGTTTAGAGAGCTGCCTAGTTAGAACAGAGAGTGTGTCTAAGGGAATATGATGGTCAACTCTAGAAAACAGGCTGAAGCCTTTGTGGGGTGGAGTCCAGAGTTTGAGCTTTACTGCAGAGGTGAGATGGAATCACTGCAGTGTTTGGAGTAAAGGACTGAAGAATTTAAGAAGACGAATATGTTGCTGTGGTGGAGGAAGAAGAAAAATCAAAGCAAAGAGAGGACTTAGATACTCAGGGAGGAGTAAACTAAGAAAATAACCTAATAAGGAAGAAAAGACCAAAGGTAGGTCAGTACACCAGTGTAACTCTGCTGAGTGATTTAGGAAGAAGGTCTTTATAGGAAAAGAAGTGTACCTATTCTAGCATGTCACAGACTTGGGGGACTTTGTCAGGAGGGCTAAAGTAGAAGATAACTTTTGGGTTTCAGACGATGTCCAAGTTGCACAAAGTTATTTAGGAAAATGGAAATAAGAATATGTAGAGGGCCTTTTCTCTGAGCACTGATGTAATACTGATGGAAGGCTAAGAGAAAGCACACCTCATCAACTTTTATTTCCAATTGACAATGTCAAAGAGAGTGATTTTCAGACTGAAGGTGGAGTGTAGGGTAGAACAAATATGATAACTGAAGATAGTTCACAGAGGGTGAGAAATTATAGACGAGCATCTATCTGCTCTGTGTAAAGTGTACCCAAGGAAACTGAGAGAACTTTTAATGATATCTTTATATTTTAACTTTAATGATATCTCTGAATCTCTGATGTTGACCTTTGAGAAAGCCTGAAAAATGTGAACTTAGAAGGCTATGGTTTTTCCAGTGGTCATGTATGGATATGAGAGTTGGACTATAAGGAAAGCTGAGTGCCGAAGAATTGATGCTTTTGAACTGTGGTGTTGGAGAAGACTCTTGAGAGTCCCTTGGACTGTGAGGAGATCCAACCAGTCCAACCTAAAGGAAATCAGTCCTCACTGTTTATTGGAAGGACTGATGTTGAAGGTGAAACTCCAATATTTTGGCCACCTGATGCGAAGAGCTGACTCATTTGAAAAGACCCTGATGCTGGGAAAGACTGAAGGCGAGAGAAGAAGGGGATGACAGAGGATGAGATGGTTGGATGGCATCACTGACTCAATGGACATGAGTTTGAGTAAGCTCCAGGAGTTGGTGATGGACAGGGAGGCCTGGCGTGCTGCAGTCCATGGGGTTGCAAAGAGTCAGACACGACTGAGCCACTGAACTGCACTGAAAAGTAGATGTGTATGTGCTTGTGTGCATGTGTGCAAATGGAATTCCAAATTTCAGAAACATAGATTTCACAGACTGCAAATCCATAGTGATCTTAATGTCAGGGCAAGATCCTAGGACAGCATTCCAAAGGGGATGGCATGTGAACTCCCAGAAGAGGAGGTGAGGATCATTAGAACTCTACATGGGTCATGTAAAAAACTGGCTGATCACGTTTTCTTCTTTATCGGTTGCCATGACTGTTAGATCAAGGATCACTGTTGGTTGCAAGAAGCACAAACAATGAGGAGGTATCAGAAACCCAGTAGGAGCAAGCACAAGGAGGAAATGAACAAAGAATGTTTAGCCTGGAAAGAAGAGAGTATAGTGAGAACGTGATGGCTGATGTTAAATATGAGAAGAATCATTCTATGGAGGAGGGGTCAGGTATCTGTGGACTTCTCCAAGGCCAGTGGGTAGGATTCCAGGGACCTAGGATGAGACTCAGTATAAGGAAGACCTGTTTAACCACACATACCATCCAGCAGTGGAACACAGTGCTTTCCAAGCCAGTGATTTCCCCATCACTGCAAGTATGCTAGCAGAAGCTGGTCAGTCACTTTTTGGGAAATGTTCTAGAAGAGATTCATGTGTTATTGTGTGGATAACTCTAAGCTTAGTCGTGTCTGACTCTTTGTGACCCCATGGACTGTAGCCCACCAGGCTCCTCTATGCATGGGATTTTCCAGATAAGAACACTGGAATGGGTAGCCATTCATTCCCTTCTTCAGGAGATCTTCCTGACCCAGAGATTGAATCTGGGTCTCCTGCATTGCAGGCAGATTCTTTACTGTCTCAACCGCCAGGGAAGCCCAGTGGAAATGAAAGTCGCTCAGTCGTGTCTGACTCTGCAACTGCAAGGACTATACAGTCTGTGGAATTCTCCAGGCCAGAATACTGGAGTGGGTAGCCTTTCCCTTCTGCAGGGGATCCTCCCAACCCAGGGATCAAACCCAGGTCTTCTGCATTGCGGGCAGATTCTTTACCAGCTGAGCCACAAGGGAAGCCCAAGAATACTGGAGTGGGTAGCCTATCCCTTCTTCAGCGGATCTTCCCGACCCAGGAATCGCACCAGGGTCTCCAGCATTGTAGGTGGATTATTTATCAACTGAGCTATCAGGGAAGCCCCAAAGCCTTTCCAATTTTGAGCTTCTGTGATCCTAGGCCAGTGTAGGTGCAAATGAGAAGGATTAGGTTGGAAATAATAGAGACCGTGAAGCTGTACATAATGGGGCAGAAGGAGCTTGAAGAAGACAGTGGGAAGACATGTAGATCGGTTACTTAAGGAGAGAAAATCATACAGTCATATAGTCTAGAGGAAGAATCACTGTCTTTTTTAACTGCAAAGACCAGGATCATCCTCAAATGGTTTAGAGCTGTCCAAAGGCATTACACTTTAAAAGAGGCCTCAAATCAGTACCTTTTATAGGGTTTCTGGGATGTGATGAAGGACAGACGTTTCAAAATGCAATGATAAAGGTGGTCAGAAAAGATGACGACAGTGCCTCATCACAGTCCCATTGAGGACCACTGGGAGGGGCATGGCATGTCACTGGAAGCAGGCCTAAGGCACAGGCCAGGAGAGAAAGCTGACAAGCAAGAGTAAGAGAGGAGTGGAATAATGGCAGAGGGAGGGAGGATAGGACACAGGAAACAGGTGCATTTACTACAAAAAGCAGCTGCCTGGGCTTGCAGAGGCCCCAGAGACTCCTCTTTCAGCTGGGCCTCAGAGGCAGGAGAGAGGGTAGCAGACTCAATAGAGACTGAGGCTCTGATGCTGGCGTGCCCCAACTTCCTGAGTGACCTTGTGGATGTCATTTCACCTTGCTTCCTCCTCCCTATTGTCAAGGGCAGGTATACAGCTCACCTAAAAGTACTCTGGGCTTTACCAGAGAAAATAGGTCCAGAAATTTAAGACATTGTCTGCCTGGGTAGGAAGTGTCTACACTTGTTTCCTTTTTTTCACGGTTGAGAGAGGGAGAACAGGTAAGTGGAGGGTGGAGAGAAAGGTGAGAAGACATTGTGGCCAAAGTCAGCCTAGCTCCCGATCATCGTCCCAGGGAGCGCGGAGCCGGGATGTGGCCGGAGCGGGCTGGGGGCGGGGGCATGCTGCAGCGCGCAGAGAGCCGGACACCCAAGGACCTAAGCGGACATCCTCGGGCTCTGCGGGCGCTTCACCAAGTCCCATTGCAGCATCAGGGACCAAAAGAGAGGCACGCCCCTCCCCCACTAGATGGCACTGAAACGCCTCGTTCGAGATACTCAGAATGCAGGAAGCTAGGAAAAAAGACAAAAAGAATATGGTGGAGGTGCGCTCATTTTGGCTCGCCGGCCCAGTTGTGCAAAGCAGGGTGCCAGACCCTGTCTGATTCCCCAGGGCAGCCCTTCAGTCGGCAGTCCGGGCCTTCGGCTTTGGAATGAGAGTGAAAATGAGGGGTGAGCCTTAGAGCGGAGAACCTAAGGTTTCGACCCGGGAGGGAGGCACCCAGCCCTGCGGCGGCATCTCACGTGAGCCGGGCGGTGTGTGTTGGGAGGATGAAGCTGGCTCGCTTGGGGCCTGTTCGCTTAAGGTCTGGGGTCTCTCCTCGCCACCTCCCAGAGTCCTCGGAGAGCCTAAATCCAGCCACCACCCGGATAAGGACAAACCCCGAACCGAGGTGTCATTTAACCCCACTTCCCCACCTCAAAGCGTGAGCCTCCCAGGCGTTTCCGAAATCTATTAAGCACCCTCAGGCCCCCGCCCCCGGAAAATTCTGTCTCTCTCGTCTAGAAAGCATCACTCAATTTTCTTTTCCCGCTGAGGAGGGAGGTGAGGTGGGTGTATGTTGGAGTGTCTGGCGCTGGCGTGGGGCTGGACCGGGGCTGGTGCCGACAAACCCGCGGACGCGCTCGGCCCCGGGTGGAAACGCCTGTAGCCGGTTAGGGCAGCGCCTGCGGCTTTCTGGGGGAAAACAAAGATCAAATACAATCCAGGACATAGGCGACCGAATCCGGGGACGCAGGGGAACTTCCTCAGTCCCTCTGAAGGCCCACTCCGCAATAAGCAGTCTTTTCTTTCAAGAACTCTGGTCTATTTAAGCGAATTTTGCACTACTGAAAAGAGATAAACGGAGATGGAGGCAACATCCTTACATTTATACTAACGCCCGTAAACATGCTACATATCACATATATGTATATGTGCATAAATATGGATGTGGTTGTGCACATACCTAGCCAGACACCATTGACTTGCCTGGTCACAGAATAAGCCTTAGACATCCTGTGCCTGGGAAATGGTGCACTTTATCTTTAAGGATGCTAGAAAAATAAGAGATGAGGCTCACGTTGCACGGATGACATCACTAGCTTTTGGCTGCGCGCTCCGTGTTCTCGTCTGTGGGTTTCAGCCAAGGCTGCAGCGCCCGGCTCCCGAGCAAGAGAGCAAAGCCGCGGCTTCCTCCAGCGCCCCGCAGCCGGGCGATGCGATTTCCCGAGCCTCCCCGGCGCAGCCCGGGCTCTGGCTCCCTGGCACCGGCCGAGACCGCGAGGTCCCGGAGCCGCCACGGCTAGAGGAGGAGGCAGGGACGGGGAGCTGAGAGTCCCAGCCTCCCTCCCCCACCCTCGCCCCATTCACCTCGGCGACCACCGCTCCTGGAGCCGGATCGTGGAACGCCGAGGCCGGACGCGACTCTCTGCGTGCTGCCGAGTGAGCCGGCATCTCAACCCCTGGGTGGGCTGCGAAGAAAATGGTGCAGTCTGAGAGCGGCTGACCCCAGCTGGACCGAGCAGACGGAGTGCTGGAGTGCCGGGGTTCAGGTGGCGGGAGAAGGGGGCGGATTGCGTCGGAGGGCCGGAGCCGTTGTTTTCCTGGGTACCTGCAGCACCCGGGCAGCACGTTCCCGGGGCTACACGGGAGCCCGATGAAGTGAGGCGGAGGCGTCGCGGGAGAGGCGGGTTTGAAGGTGGCCGGGTGGACACTTCGGGAAGAAGACGGCAGTGGTGGGGGCGGCATGACGCCCTGGGGGCTGGCTGCTGGGCGGGCCGGGCGCGGCGATCGCGCGACCTGTCCATGGTGTTGAAGGCGCCGTGCGTCGATCCCCGCGCGCCCCGCTCTGTGCGCCCTGCCGGGTGCACCCTCCTCGGCGCAGCCAGCCTCTCGCGCCCGCGGGCTGCCGCCCAGTCGCCGCAAAGCCCCGACCAAGGCTCGTCCGGTAACGCCGTCTGGGTGACCGCACCGTCGGCCCGAGGGGCCGCCTGAATGGCGAAGCAAGAGGCAGACGACCCGGGAGCTCGCGGGGAAAGGTCGGGCGAGACCGTGCACCGACTGGGAGCCCGCCTCTGAACGCTCCGCGCTGGCCAGAAGGAGCAAAGGACCAGCTGGTGACCAGAGGACACAGAATTTTTAAAAATTTTTTGGGTAAAAGACCTGATCCAGAGACTTCTCTTGCAGACCAGAAAGGGTAGAGTCGCTGAGAGGGAGACCCAGGCGGGACTCAGGGCAGCCTACCCTGGCTTCTGGAGGTTTCCTGAGCTGGCCGGCCGCATCGAGGGTGATTCAATTTATCCCGTCGCCTAGCATCTCCTCCTGATAGACCCCTCCCCCAAGAAAGCCAAGCGAGTGGGTCCCGCCACTCTGCACAAAGAAAGCCCAGGAGTCCCACCGCAACAGAGGGCACTTCGTGTTTAGTTTCCGGCCCGAGGGCAGCGTCGCCCGAAACCCGGCTGAGTGCTGCGGGCGCGGCGGGTTCCGAGAAGCAGCTTCTTGCGGGGCAGGGAGGGGGCGGGAGGCGGCCTGGCCCGGCGCGGCGCCGCCAGAGGCTGCGCCTGCTCGGGAGGACGCCCAGGGGATCGCCGGAGCCTCTCCCGATCAGAACTTTTTACGCTGCCCGCCCCCATCCCCTGAGGTCCCTGGGCTGCTCACCAGCAGGCAGGGGCCGAGGGGCGCCGCTGCGGAGTCCCCTTGCCGTCCGCTCCTCGGCTCGGCCGCCCGCAGCTTTGTTCCGGGCGCGCTGAGGGAAGGAGAGGCTGCGGCGGATCATGCCCAAGGTGTAGCCGCGAAGCGGAGGCATGGCTGCCGGAAGGTTACTGCTCTACACGGGCCTCTCGCTAGCGCTCTGCGCCCTCGGCATGCTGGCCGTGGCCATATGCTCAGACCACTGGTACGAGACGGACGCCAGGAAGCACAGGGACAGGTGCAAGGCCTTCAACACTCGCCGGATCGACCCCGGCTTCATTTACAACAACAACAACAACTTGCCACTCCGGGCCAGCCGCTCGCGCCTGGACCGCTGGGAGGGCAAGCTCCTCCGGGCCCGCAATCGCCGGCAACTCTTCGCCATGAGCCCCGCCGACGAGTGCAGCCGGCAGTACAACTCCACCAACATGGGCCTCTGGAGGAAGTGCCACCGACAAGGCTTCGACCCCGAGATCGCGGCCCTGATTCGGAAAGGTAAGCGCTTGGAGGCGAGGCGTGGCGCGGCGCTGCGGAGAGCCGCGCGCCTCTAGGCCCGGCTGCCCTCTCCTGCCTTCGCTCGGCCGCAGCCTCTAAGATCTCTTGGTATCAGGGGGTCAGGTTATCCAGGCTCGGCTGAGCCTTGAAGTGGCCACATCTTGCCTCCCAACAGCTCGTAATGAGGCTTACCTCTCCCTCCTCAGCCTTTGGTCTTGCGTTTGCCTGATGGGATTCCGACAGAATCTCATGGCCCAGGGGTTTTACCCAGGAAGATACTTCAGTGGTCTCTGAAAAGGAAGGGAATCTGTAATCTTGTGCGGTTAACAGAGGAGTGAAACCCTTTAAGAGGGTTATGTCGGGGTAGACAGACTCCTAGTTTTAATCTTTGTTTTACGTGTTGCACTGATTCATCAAAGGCAACTGGGGAAACATCTCACAGAGAAGGCCTTATTCATGCCAGAAATGTTGAAGTGCTATACTCTGCTCGGCATAATGCAGGCACTAGTCATAGAAACATCAGTAAATCACAGCCCCGGCCCTATTTCAGCCCAAAGCCTGCTGACCTGTAGCAGCACACCACAGTTCTTGATTTGTCTTTTTGAGTGGTTGACAAAAATGTCTCCTGCACACTGAATATTAGCAGGATCTAATAAGCACACGAAAGTAGTTCCCCACCCCCCCCCCCAGTAACACCAGAGTGAGTACTTAAGAGGAAAAAAAAAATACTATTTTCAGAAGATTTGTAGAAAACATATCCAGAGTATATGAATGCAGAAAACAAACTGCATTTGCTAATGATAAAAATTTACTTGATACTTTAATATGATCACAAAAATGTTTTAAATTCTGCTCATCTGATGCGTTTGCAGATCTTGCATGATTTATACTTTGGGGAGCATCCTGCTCCATTAGCCCACTGAAATATTGTTTGGATGTATATTAATAGTGCTTTGAAGAAGGGACTATGCATGCTGGAATATGCATTAATGATAGCTACACCCTGGAAGTTGTGGTGCAATTTCATGAGTTCCTCCCACCCCCTTCATTTTCTTCATCTGTTAAATGGTAATACCAAGGTGAAAACAATGTTGTTGTCTGAAAAGTCTTTGTGGCTACCATATGAGATAGTTTTTCCTAATGTCAATAATTACAGTGCAGGGTTGCTGCTATTTTAAAATCTTGTATGTGAAAACTGATGTTCTTTGATTTGTTAAAATGTTGAAGTGGATCAGAAAAAAAAAACTATTAATTTGAAAAAAAAAGAGTCAGTTGTTTAAGAAAGACAAACAGTGGGTATAGTTTGAGTGGCCACTCAGATTTAGGTGGGTAGGTTCAGAAAGAGAATCCATCTTAGTATTTGTCTGCATCTTCTGTAGTGTGACTAGGGATTTTAGATGATTTTGTTAAGAATGTGTTACTATTACAAGCATCACATCTGCTTCATGGTTAGACTCTTAGTAAAGTATGGTGACCCGCTTGGAGCTCTACAACTTTGTCAAACTGTATAGGATATTAGAGATTTGCAGAAGAGAGCATCTTGAGTTCGGGAAAGAAGAGGAAGCAAAATAGATTTTGACAATGGTTGACTTTGTAACAGTTTTCAAATTCTCAGATTCAGGAAAATGTTACTTTATGTGTCATTTTCTGCTTTCATTAAAATTGGAATGATGGGAAGTTAGCCGAAATGTGAGGAAGGATTCATGTTAATAACGATAACCACTGGTAGGACTTGCTGAAGGACATTCTTGAATTTTCTTTCTTGAACAGCTTGTGGAACAAGACTGGTATCCTTCTGCCTGATATTGGTTAACCCCAGTGAGAAAAGGGGGGCTGGAATTCATGACTTCTGGTAGTTCCATTGAGAGCTTTGACTCCCTGTTGCTCTGCTTGGCAATCAGACTAGAAAGGTTGACTTGGTCTGTGCACCAGAGGGATTGGTTACCATAGCGACATGTTCTTCCGGTGAAGCTGGAAACACAGCGACAGGGAAAGGAATAGGGGAAGAATGTACAACATTTTGACTTTGTATGGACAGGTTTTTGAATTGAAGCAACAGAAAATGGACAGGGCACAGCAGGGGGATTGAATACACTGATACCTCGAGTTGGCAGGGCATTGTATTTCACTTGAACTAATGGAAACACTGTTTCCCATCACCCAAAATACAGTAGTCACTGTCAGCTGCAAGCACCTGCTTACCATGGCCATTTCTATCCATTTGACATTCTTGTTAGGTTTTACTGAGATAGATAGCATGCCATACTTACAAATCTTGAAAAACTTAAGGTCACTATCTTCATTTTTAATCTCAAAACATAATCTTTGAAAGCCAGATCTGTTTTTTCTCAGCAGTGATGGACATACTGTGGAAATAAGTGC
This sequence comes from Capra hircus, assembly GCF_001704415.2. Classification (NCBI taxonomy): domain Eukaryota; kingdom Metazoa; phylum Chordata; class Mammalia; order Artiodactyla; family Bovidae; genus Capra; species Capra hircus. The sequence goes on along the minus strand of NC_030811.1, from coordinate 16,100,721 downwards.
GTCTTATGTTAGGAGAATTCACAAGCAGTTCTAATAGCGTGCAGAATGATCTTCCTAGATGTGCAGATTTTAGCAGGAAGTTAAAAAATAAAAAAATAAATTGATATCTTTCGTTTAAATTTAAGACATCTTAGAGAAAGATATTTACCTCACGGTGTTTGTTAGCAGTCTTAGACCTTTGGTTTTTTGACAAGCATCTTAGATTAAAATTCTGGAGATATGTGTTAGGCAGGGGGAAGGGAAGTCAGGAAAAAGACTATGTAAAATATGTCAATATTATGTGAACATTAGAGATTTATCCTAGAGTCCTAAAGAACGCAATCATTTATTAAGTCAATGTTCATTACATTAGAAATGTTTGTGCATTTTACAATAATACCACATAATTTAAAAGGAAAAAAAATCAAATCTATATCTGATTTGAAGACAAAGTCCTTTGGATTCATATGCTTTCTGAAATCTGTTTCTTGCCCTGCTGACATGACTGTGCCCACAGGAAGACGTTTCTGATCACTGTGTATTTATTTGTTTGTCTTATTGAACCTTAAGTTCCTGGAGGGCAGGAAAGATAATCATTTGTAAAATACATCCACCCGATGCATGGTACTTGGGAAATAACTCATACAGATTAGGTTCCCAGAAAAGTATCCATCAAAAGCTTATTCTAATTGCTGGAACACTGTGTGGGAATCCAAATAAAGGATTAGTCAGAAAATTGTGCTAGGAAAAAAGAACCAGTTGACTCTCAGGGCAGTTTAATATTGCAACAGAGGCTTCATAATTTAACAAGGGAGATTTCTTGAGCAAAAGCTTTGCTAAGGAGTAAGAGCAACGCAATGCAGTTTTGGATAACACATGTCAATGAATAGACACATATCACCCACAATTGTTATTTTTCATGTTAGACAAGATTTTAATTTTTTCCTTCTAGAGGGTAGGATTTGAGTAGAGGATGTAGCAAAGATCACTTACCCTTGAATTCCCATCTGTGTCTACAATCAGGTTCTCTTGTCTTCTTTCTTTTCAATTTCATCTGTGTCTTCCTGGTAAGTCACTGTGAGCACTGGGGACAGATAAATGGCAGGATCAGTTTCTGAAATCCTAGAGACTTCCAGACTGTTAGAAGGAGCAAACACAGGTAGGAGTTTGTTCCAGGGAAGATTCAGATTCTTTGGTTAGTACTGAAATGTTATGTTGATACGCCTTGAAATCAGTAGACCTTCAGCTGACATGCTAAGAACTTCCTTATTCTTTGAAAATAGGCTTTATAGGAGAACTTGACCTAAGTAATTATGGAGTGGCAGTCAGTGTTCTGAAGTTTGTGTTAATAAAACCTTGTACATATTCACAGATTAATAATGGACTCAGCAAGTATTTATTGCACAGGTATTAGCAAATATCACTGGAACAAAGAGAGACTGGTCCTTAGAATTCCCATCATTCTGTTAGTATCACATAGAGTAAGTGACGAGTCTGGGATAACGAGAGTGACAGAAACAGATGCAGAGAAACCCAGAGAAGTTGACGCTTTATTGTGTTGGCAGTGGGATGAGGTCAGGTGGGAGGGAGTTGGGGAGAGTTGCCCTGAGGAAATGAAATCTGAACAAGATCTTCAGGAAGTTTGGAGGCGGATGGGGAGGAAGGGCATTTCAGGCAAAGAGGCCAGCACAGGCACAGCCTTGGAGGTGCGACCCTGCTGTTAGGCCTGTGAGTGTTGATTTATGGGGCGAGGGAGAGGAGCAGACCAGGAGCTGGAGAGCAGGTGAGGACCGCATTCAGGAGCTTGTGAGCTGAGATCCCCTGCAGCAGTGCTGCCCATGGGGTGGCCACCAGCCACATGTGTCTGTTTAAACTGAAAATAATCATACTTAAATAAATTTTAAAATCACTTCCTTGGTCGCATTACAGATGCTCAACAGCCATATGTGGCTAATGGCCATCATTTCAGATAGTAATAGTATTTCAGTTCAGTTCGATTCAGTTGCTCAGTTGTGTCCGACTTTGCGACCCCATGGACTGCAGCACGCCAGGCCTCCCTTGTCCATCATCAACTCCCGGAGTTTACTCAAACTCATGTCCATTGAGTCGGTGTTGCCATCCAACCATCTCAATCTCTGTCATCTCCTTCTCCTCCTGCCTTCAATCTTTCCCAGCATCAGGGTCTTTTCAAATGAGTCAGCTCTTTGCATCAGGTGGCCAAAAAGTATTGGAGTTTCAGCTTCAACATCAGTCCTTCCAATGAATATTCAGGACTAATTTCCTTTAGGATGGACTGGTTGGATCTCCTTGCAGTCCAAGGGACTCTCAGGAGTCTTCTCCAACAGCATAGTTCAAAAGCATCACTTCTTCGGCGCTCAGCTGAAGTAATAGTATTACTATTTATTAGTAGTATTGCTATTTATTAATAGTATTACTATTTGATTAATAGTGATCAAACTTGATGACCAGGTACTCTTCTAAGAGTTTTACATTTATTAGCTAACTTATTCTTCATGATACTGCGCTGAGGTGGGTATTTTTATTATTCACCTCTATTCTACAGTTGAGGAAACTGACACGCAAAGCTCCATTAACTTGTCACATTCTCATGATAAGAAAATGAAGGTGTCAGGCTTTGAATTCTGGCTCTGGGTTTGAAGACTTACCCACTCCACTCTACTGTTGCCATAGAGTCTATTGGGGTGGGGGTGGGTGGAGAAGAGACTGGGGTATTGATTCCTCAAATTAAAAAAAAAATAGGGTTATTTTGCTGTTTACCTGAAACTAACATGACTTTGTAAATCAACCATTCTTCAATAAAAATAAACTTGCTCTTTCAAAGATACAAAAAAAACAGGAAGTAATTTAGAGTTCATAAAGGTGAGACCTGCTGGAAGTCTTCAGCTTAGCATTGAGAGGAAGGTCATTTCAAAGCAAAACATTTCACCTTGCCTCGAGACCCGTCAACAGAATTTCATCCACCTTTTGTGCTGTAATTTTTGAGTATTTCTTTTTCTTTTTTTCCACTGTGGTAGCTGCTGAGATTATAGAAATGAATGACATACACATTCATTCCACAAATATTTATCAAGAGTCTAGAGGCTGGGCATTGTGGAGAAGCTTATATTCCATGGTAGGGTGGGCAGTGGAGAGAGACAATAAATAAATACAGATGAAATGAAAATAACACCTAATGAGCTAATCAGTATATAATATAACATGCAATAGGGAATGATATGAAATGTCTTTGCCCTTGATAAGCACAAAGGGGAAGATGAAACAATAAGCCCAAAGAATAAATAGTTCTATTAGTTTTGGTTTCATAATATCTGGAGGCTTTACCTGCTCACAGGCATATACATACAAAACCCATGATGTCTGTATAAGGCGTGCATCTCCATGCATGTATGTTACATGTGTGCTGGGGGAGAACAAAGTCATCATGTGGTTCTTGTCCTCAGGGAGCTTACACTCCAGCTCACGGTTTCCCAGGTTCGTTGTCATGTGTGAGTGGATCAGGCTCTTTTGCAGGAGGTCACGTCTGTTTCAACTGGATCAGGAGTCATCTGGTCAGGGAACTCAGGGGTGAGCTCATCTTATTGAGCCAATGAAGTCAAGAGCCTTATTTCTGTTGCAGAGGTCAGTTTATTTATTCTTTTACTGTAGGGTTGGTAAGGATCAATTAGAGGATCGATTCTATATTCCACTTTGGATTGTCAGTTAAAAATATTTTCTCCCTCTTTGCTATTAGTAGGTAATCCTAGGCCTTTAGGCAGCATCCTAAACACACTCTGGATTAGACTCTTCACACACACCCCCACCCCCACACGCACCCACCCCACACACATGTGTATGTCTAGACATTGGATAGTAGAGTCACAGTGTTCATTCAGATGCAGATACTTTTATAACTCCTTACCCCCAGAAATACACACAGAGAGAAGGCTGTGCATGAGTTGGTGGATGAGTGGACAGCGCATTTATTCTAACGTCTTGATTGGACGTCTGCTGTATTTGAGACAATGTATCAGTCTGTCTGTCAGTCAGTTCAGTCGCTGAGTTGTGTCCAACTCTCTGAGACCCTGTGGACTGCAGCACGCTAGGCTTCCCTGTCCATCACCAACTCTGGGAGCTTGCTCAAACTCCTGTCAGTCGAGTCTGTGATGCCATCCAACCACCTCATTCTCTGTCGTCCCCTTCTCCTCCCACCCTCAATCTATCCCAGCATCAGGATCTTTTCTAATGAGTCACTTCTTCACATCAGGTGGTCAAAGTATTGGAGCTTCAGCATCAGTCCTTCCAATGAATATTCAGGACTGATTTCTTTTAGATTAGGATTGACTGGCTGGATCTCCTTGCAGTCCAAGGGACTCTCAAGAGTTTTCTCCAACACCACAGTTCAAAAGCATCAATTCTTTGGCATTCAGCTTTCTTTATAGTTCAACTCTCATATCCATACATGACTACTGGAAAAACCTTACCTTTGACTATATGGATCTTTGTCAGCAAAGCAATGTCTCTGCTTTTTAATATGATATCTAGGTTGGTCATAACTTTCCTTCCAAGGAGTAAGCGTCTTTTAATTTCATGGCTGCAGTCACCATCTGTGGTGATTTTGCAGCCCAAGAAAATAAAGTCTGTCACTGTTTCCACTGCTTCCCCATCTATTTGCCAGGAAGTTATGGGACAGGATGCCATGATCTTCACATACATTCTTTTAAAGGACTTTGTTTCCTCATGTATACAAGAGTGGGTTTGGATTGTATGAATGTCAAACCCTTTCACATTTGATGAGAAAGTTAAATGTAGGTGACAGAGGGTAAATAATGGGCAAATGGTTGAGAGAAGGTAAAAAAGAGGTAAAAGAAAGCAGGGTGAGGCAGGGGGAAGAAAGAGCACATTGAGAGAGATGGAGATGTTGCAGAAAGGATCATGGCTGGGCGCTAGTTTGTAAAAGGAAGAGGTGGAAAACGAAGCAGCTAATTTTGTTCCAATGTAGGACTGTGTAATAAAAACTGACCATCTCTCTTTCTGATGATTTAAAATGCCATGTTGCAGATTGAGGTTAAAAAAATTTAAAACCTTGATGGAGAAAGGTCGTGTTGGTTGCATGACAATATGGATGTACTCAATGTACTAAAAGTACAGAACTGTATTCTTTTTTATTATTAATTTTTATTGAAGTATAGTTACTTTACAATGTTGTATCAGTTTCTGCTGTACAGCAAAGTGGATCAGCTATATCTACACACATATCCCCTCTTTTTTGGATTTCCTTCCCGTTTAGGTTACCTCAGAGCATTGAGTAGAGTTTCTTGTGCTGTGCAGTAGGTTTTCATTAGTTCTCTGTTTTATAGATAGTACCAGTAGTGCATCTATGTCAATTCCAATCCCCCAACTCACCCCACTCTTCATTTCCCCCTTGGTGTCCATAGTTTGCAGAACTGTATTCTTAAAAGTGCTTAATATGATCGATTTTACGTTACATATCAGTTCAGTCACTCAGTCGTGTCTGACTCTTTGGGACACCATGGTCTGCAGCTTGCTGGGCTTCCCTGTCCATCACTAACTCTGTTTTACCACAATTAAAGCAATTAATTAAAAGAATGAAGAAACTTAATAGAGAAAGGAACTGGATTTCTGGTGTGTAGAATACTTCATAACCGAGGATCTTCATTTATTCCACGCATTTTTTGAGTGCCCACTATGTGCCAGGCACTAACTCAGGTACGTTTCTGACACAGAAGTTAACGAAACAGACAAAATATCTGCCCTCATAGGCCTTCCATTGAAACACCTTCGAGGATTGTATCTTTTTTCTAAACAAAACTTTTCAAGAATACCAGTATATAAAACAAGTAAAAATAATGAATATGTTCCTTGGGTCATTTAAAAACCATTGTATGGTAAAGAACACTTCTCTGTGTTTATTCTAAAAATGCCTTTTGAGTTCCAGCTATTTCAGGCGCATTACTTGGGGCTGGAGGATCCTGAGTGAGATAGGTATTAATAGCTCCTGTCCTCAAAGAGAAAAAAGGCAGTATACAGAAGACTGACAAATAAAACCCCCAAGTTTAGTTCTTTTTAAAAAAAAATTTTTTTTAATTTTATTGGAGCATAGTTGATTTACAGTGTTGTGTTAGTTTTAAGCGTACAGCAGAGTGATTCAGTTACACTTACTATTGTTGTTTAGTCACTAAGTTGTGTCCGACTCTTTATGACTCTGTGGACTGTAGCCCCCCAGGCTCCTCTATCCCTGGGATTTCCAGTTAAGAATATTGGAGTGGGTTGCCATTTCCTCCTCCAGGGGATCTTCCAGACCCAGGGATGGTACCTGTATTTCCTGCATTGGCAGGCAGATTCTTTATCACTGAGCCACCAGGGAAGTCCCACATATAAATATGTATCCATCTAGTTAAGGCTGTGGTTTTCCCAGTGGTCATGTATGGATGTAAGAGTTGGACTATAAAGAAAGCTGAGCGCCGAAGAATTGATGCTTTTGAACTGTGGTGCTGGAGAAGACTCTTGAGAGCCCCTTGGACTGCAAGGAGATCCAACCAGTCCATCCTAAAGGAGATCAGTCCTGGGTGTTCATTGGAAGGACTGATGCTGAAGCTGAAACTCCAATACTTTGGCCACCTCATGCGAAGAGCTGACTCATTTGAAAAGACTCTGATGCTGGGAAAGATCGAGGGCAGGAGGAGAAGGGGACGACAGAGGATGAGATGGTTGGATGGCATCACCAACTCAATGGACATGAGTTTGGGTAAACTCCGGGAATTGGTGATGGACAGGGAGGCCTGGAGTGCTGCGGTCCATGGGGTCCCAAAGAGTTGGACATGACTGAGCGACTGAACTGAATTGAATTGATATATGTGTGTACACATATATTTATTCTTTCTTAGACTCTTTTCCTCTCATCTTTTCTCATATAGGTTATTACAGAGTATTGGATAGAGTTCCCTGTTCTATACAACACGTCGCTCATCTATCTTATGTGTAACGGTGTGCCTGTGTTCATCTCAAGCTCCTGATTTATCCCCCTCCTCCTTGTTTTCTCTTTGGTAACCATACGTTTGTTTTTGCTGTCTGTAAGTCTGCTTCTGTTTTGTAAATAAGTTCATTTGTAACTGTTTGGAAAAAAGTTGGATTCCACATATGAGTAACATTATATGATACTGGTCTTTGACTTCTCTTTGTATGATAATCTCTAGGTCCAGCTGTGTTGCTGCAAATGGCATTATTTCATTTTTTATGACTGAATAATATTCTGTAATATATACGTACCATGGCTTCTTTATCCATTCCTCTGTCATTGGACATTTAGGTTGCTTCCATATCTTGGCTATTGTAAATAGTGCTGCAGTGGACATTGGGGTACATGTATCATTTCAGATTATGGTTTTGTACAGATATGTGCCCAGGAGTGGGATTACTGGATCATATGGTAACTCTATTTTCAGTTTGTAAAGGGACCTTCATGCTGTTTTACGTACCAATTTACATGCTACCAACAGTGTAGGAGGATTCCCTTTTCTCCACACCCTCTCCAGCATTTGTTTGTAGACTTTTTTTTGATGAGGGCCGTTCTGACCAGTGTGAGGTGGTAACCTCATTGTAGTTTTGATTTGCATTTCTCTGATAATTAGTGATGTTCATAAGCATCTTTTCATGTGCTTTTTGGCCATCTGTGTGTCTTCTTTGGAGAAATGTCCGTTTAGATTTTCTTCCCATTTTTGGATTGGGTGTTTGTTCTTTTGATATAGAGCTGGATGGGCTGTTTGTATGTTTTGGAGATCCAGGTGTGGTTCTTTGAGAGATTTATGTGCTGAGGTCCTGAGTGATTCTTGAGTTCTGGAGCAATTAGGGGAAGCTTTGCCAAAAAGTGGACAGCTGGTCCTAAGATGTACTTAGGTTATCTGTGGGTTGATAAAATGAAGTCTGAGCCTCAGTTAAAAGTGATTAATTAATAGTGACAAGGTAATACTTGTTGAGTCTGCGTTCCACCCACATTTGTCCCCCAGACACCTAGTCCTTCTCCCAAAAAGCAGCTATTGCTCTCAGATTTTAAGAAATCATAACAGAGATACTCTGTTCAGCAATATTTAAAAATACCAACAAGTATAAATATGTCAGGCAACACACAGGTGATTTAAGGATGAAAAAAGTTTAATTTTTGTAAATCTGTATACACAGAGATGATGTTTAAAGGCCCATTCTAGGAGTCACTAGGAATCTTCTACAGGTGATGTTTATTCTGAGCAGAGGTTGCTGTTGGCATTCAGAGAAGTTTGACAGATTTGCTGCTTTTATGGGGGCCTGCAGAATCTGAATTATTTCAATTGATTTTTTTGGCATCCAAGTATTTTGCCAAGAAAAGGCAATTCACTTTATATTAGGTCATCTTCATAAATTTATATCGTTTCCTGCGTTTGAAAATGCCCGGCTGTTCTATATTCTGAAGCTCTCTCTGTTGGACACTCTATTTGCTTTAGAGCAATCTCTCATTCAGATTTGCCCTCCATTTCTCTTCATCTTTGTAATAGCAGTTCTATTTAGGCAGACACAGCTCTTATTCCCCAAGGCTCCGGAGTGTTTTGTAGACCTGGATGGGGTAGGCTTGTCTTTACCTTAAAGAAGCTCCGGGCTCCTGCGCTGCTGTATGCTACTCAATGCAGCATTAGACGCTACCTTGTGAGGCTGGGGACACACCTGCCCTGTCTCCTGACACTTCTGCCCCAGGCTGTGCACACTCATGAGTCCTTGGAACACATCCAGGAGTCACCACGGCAGCACTGCCTTATCATAATAAAATAACTAAGTAAACAAAAAGGAAAAACTTCTGTTCATTATTAACAGGGACGTGGATAATAGGTATGGTTTGTTCATATGATGGAAAATACCACTGTATATTTAAAAGACATCTACTAGACCTACGTGTTTCCAAGTGGAGAAAGATAAAATTGGAGTGAAAGGATCAGGGTGCAGAATGAAATGATGCCATTTATATGAAACTCAAAAACAGATCGGATAACATGAGATATGGTTATTTGTTTTTATAAAAATATGTATGTGACCGATAAACCCAAAATGAAGGATGATGTTTATCTTCCTCAGGACAAGGAAGGAAATGGAATTGGGATGGAGCTTTCAAATCATCTGTGATATTAATATTTTATTTCTTAAAACAACAACAACAAACAGATCTGAGGCGAATGGGACACACGTATGCATGCACACTGAAGCTATTTGAAAGATTGTTGCTGTTCTGATCAAAAAAAGTTCGCATTTTATTCAGACTCTACTGTTCAGTGTTCAGGAGGCAGGTTCTTTAAAGAAAATTCTTGGAAAACTTTGAGTCAGTCTGTGACTGACTTTTGTAAGTAGTAACAAAGAGGAGAATCAGGTAACCCTTAACCAACGGTGTGCACTGAGAGTTGCTCCTGGGGATAGGAAGGATAAAGTCATGTTTTCCCCCCTTCTGATGTGGTGTAAGAAGAGGAAGCCAAGGCTTTAAAATGGCTTATTTCTGAGATAGAGCGATGTGCACATCGCTCCTTGCTTTGCGGGTTTCCTGCAGCTTGTGGAGAAAAACCCAGCGCTCTAAGGCCAGAAAGTTAAAGCAAAGCCCTCCCTCCAATGGACTTAATCAGACACTGAAGATTAGTAGTCAAGGCATGGAGACAGAGAGCACAGCCCACCAGAGAGTGAGCACGAGCCCCTGGGAAGGCCTGCGGACCCCACGGGAGGACCTCAGATGAGCTAGGAAAGGAAAAGCTGAGAACTGGTAGGAAGGAGTCAGAATTATATTCTTAGAATTGTGTGGGTGACTTCAGCCAGGAGCAGTGGTATGTTTCCACGCCATACGAGCTCCAGCTGGAACGGGACAGGCCCATCAGAATTGCAGCAGGGGTCCCATTTTCACCTGATAATGCTTTTCAAGCACCAGAGCTGGACCTGAAGTTACTAGGGGGTCATGAAAGTCCCAGGGGATTTCAGGGGCGTTGGAGCAGAATAACTTTCACGCTCATATTTCAGTAACCACGGGGCTGAAGAGATGCCCGTGTGAAGCTCTGGGCAGGCCTCCATCTCCAGGTCCCATATGGATGAGCTGCTTCATTCATTGTGCCCTATAAGGATGCTCTTCCTGCCCTTCCTGAGATGAATGACTTTGGGAAGGGCTGGCCTCTGTGTCTTCAACCTCTTCCCCTCGCTTCCGCCTCCAGGAATGTGTTAACACAAAACAGAAGTTCATCTTGCTCGGCCCTTGTTCTTTCCAGGTGTGGCCTCTCTCCTCGCCTGGCTTTCTCGTCTTTTTCACCCTCAGTGCACTTTGAGGCCCTAGCCACTGGGTTTTTCCCCAACTCCCATGCTGGGGTCACTCCTCTCCTTCTCTTTGAAAATGACACCTCCTCTGGCTTTGGGGGCACTGTCCTCTCCTGGCCTGCTTCTGGCTTGTTTCTTTCCTCCTCTCCAGCACTAGCTCTTCTTTCTCAGCCCATGTGAGTGCTCTCCAGGGTACCACTTCTTTTTCTTTCCCTCCCTGTCCCCTTGAGCCATCTCACGTCCATGACCGATTTTGGCCTTGATGTTCACAACCTATTGCACTGGGAATCTCTCATTCAGATCCTCCACCCAAACACCTCACCTGTCGAATATCTCTGCTTGGAGGTTTCATAGGTCCAAAAGAACCTGTTTTCTTTTTCTCCCAGGCATTGCTCTTTCATTTTCCTCCATCTCGGGAAATGACCTCACTGCCTCCCTACTTGCCCAAACCAGAAACTTGGGAGTCATCCTTAGAGATCTCTTCATTCTTGCCCTACTCATCGGAGCAGTGAAGTCACTTTTCCTCCTGATACTTTTCTGCCCATCTCCCCACGCTATTCCAGTACTGCTGCTGTGGTGAGGTCCACATCACCTGTGTTCTTGTAGCATTCCCTGGTCTCTAATCTCATCTCCTGTCAATGCTTTCCATTCAGAGTGATTTTTCTTAAATGTAAATCTAATCATGTTATCACTCTGCTCAAAATTCTTCAGTGGCTCCTCCCAGCCTGTCAATCATGAGAGGTCCATGATAAGGTCGTCTTGGCGTGTGAGGACTCACAGGTCTGATAACATTCCCCACCCCCTAGCCTGCAATTATGCCCATCTCATCCTTTTGCCTGCTTCTCTCCAGCTTGCTCTCCTCCAGCTCTGATGAAGAACTCCTGGTCTCTAAACAGGCTAAACTGTTTGATACTTGAGAGCCTTTGATAGTGAAGCTTCTTTCTTTGCCTAGAGCCTCTGTCCCTGGTTATGCTGCTGCTGCTGCTGCTGCTAAGTCGCTCCAGTCGTGTGCGACTCTGTGCGACCCCATAGATGGCAGCCCACCAGGGTCTGCCGTCCCTGGGATTCTCCAGGCAAGAACACTGGAGCCGGTTGCCATTTCCTTCTCCAATGCATGAAAGTGAAAAGTGAAAGTGAAGTCGCTCAGTCGTGCCCAACTCTTAGCGACCCCATGGACTGCAGCCTACCAGGCTCCTCCATCCATGGGATTTTCCAGGCAAGAGTACTGGAGTGGGTTGCCATTGCCTTCTCCGGTCCCTGGTTATACCCACCCGCAACTCAGCCTGGCCTGCACCTGCTTATCTTTTAGGGATCAGCCATGGGCCTCTCCTCCTAGTCTTGCTTGGGTTCCATCACCTCTGTCTCCCAGGGAGAATTGCCTTCTTCCTCCTTAGCTGTCTGTCACACAACAGACGTCTTCCTAGCACCAGTGACATTTTGTTTCCCCATATGTTTCCCTCCTTTTTAAGACTATTTTTGAACTACTTATTATTCATCTTTTTATCTGCAGTGTTTTGCATAATGCATGGTCCATAATAGGTATTTAATACATAGTTATTGGATGAATGAAGGTTTATTTCCGTTAGTGCAGTCAATCTGGAAGTCTTATTTAACAAAGAGCCATAATTTCACTGGACTAGGGAAACTCACTATTAAAAGGAAACCTGCTGTGAGTTGCTCTGTAATGCATATGATAAACTTTGATTTATTTCTTTTGTTAAGGTTTGTATTTTCTTAAAGTGCCCATATCTCTGATTCACATGAGATTTTCAAGTGGGGATTGGTCCACGTATCCTGGACTGGACCTCTTCATTATGATCTTGCCCACTTCCTCTTCTTGGCATGCTTTTCTTAGTCTGGTCCTTCCCGCCGCAGCATATTGGATACAGAGAAGGCTAGGTCTATTTCATTTTTTTTCTTTTAAAAAATATGTATTTATTTATTTATTTGGCTGCATGGGATCTTCATTACAGAATACAGGGTCTAGTTCCCTGACCAGGGACTGAACCCAGGCCCTCTGAATTGGGAGCGTGGAGTCTTAGCCGCTGGACCACTAGGGAAGTCCCATATCTCCATTTCTTGTCCCCATCGTGGAGTACCTCTGGGTCTGGCATATGTGACTATTCCCTCAAGTTTCTCAGTGTTTATCACCAGGCTTGTCTTCAGGCTGTCTTATTAAAACTTCCCTCTCCACTGTTTACTAAGGGAAGCTTCCTCAAATCTCTTCTCATAGAGAGTTTGGTCAGATAATGGCCAGAAAATAGAGACTGTGTCTTTGTGAATGCCTCTCTGGTTCATACCTCAGTTCACTTTTCGTGACTTCCAGCTGGCGTGGGTCAGTGATGCTGGGTAAACAGGGTCAAGATCTGTTTCCAAGTCTCTGGTGCACTGGCCCCATTGTGGCTGGTGAGCAACATTGCTCATAGAAAGCATACATCCTCTACAGAATGATCTGGGGATGGAAAGACATCATGGCCAACCAACCCATCTTTGCTTGTGAAGACCACTGCGTCCCAGCTCGACAACGGATGAGAGATGCTTTTACTCTCCATGTCACTGGGAAGTGAATTCTCTTCCCAAACAGCAGTGACTGCCGTTCAGGCTGGTCATCTCACAGGGAAGGTTTTGAGAACTTCTCCTTTAGCTATGTGATTTACTAAGGGCAGACCACTGGGGTCATTCGGATAGTAGAATAATTTTTTTTTGTTTTTCAGCAGACAAATATACATCTGGCTACATTGCTTGGCTCTCTAACTAAGCTGAATAAATGATTCTTATCAAGGAAACATTTTCTTTGACCACTGTATCTCCTGGAGTTATATTGGTTAAGTCTATGCTGAGTTAAACTAGAAAAAATGATTTCCAGAACCCTCTGCCTAAGTTGCATAAAGCACCATAGACCAAAATTCAGATTGTACATTCAGTAGTAACCATTGGGTAGGCATCCCAACTAAACACTGAACTTGCATTTTGAAGAGCTAGATTAATTGTAAAAGCTGATTATAAAAAGTATAAGTGATCTATGCAGCAATGCGAGTTTTATAAAATGGAGGGTCGGCTTTACCCTAGTAAATCGTCTCTTGTCATAAATGCTTATTTTAAAACCTATAGGAATCCAGAGGTTTATTTCAAACTGGAGGGTGGCATCCCATCTTTTGGGGTCAGCAGAGTTGTTGCCATTTCAGAAAAGGACGTTTATCTCCTGTGCCGGCAGCACGCCGGTATCAGCTTTTATTACACATATCCGTAGTGGTGTGGTGGCTGGCTGGGCGCTTGCAGATCAATAAAAGCTGCTAAAAAGGGGGATGCATCAGAGACCATAATGGCTCCTTCACAGAAGATAGATCGTCTCCAGGTAGTGAAGTGCACTCAGGAGCAACAGCGATATCCCTGTACTGAGCTCCTTATTATTTAGAAGAGAGAAACGGACTTTCTCAAGGTGGTGATTCCTATGATGCAGACCTTAACATGCTAAACATACACGCCAAAAGAGCTTCTGTTCCAAACGGATTCAGTTTGTTTAAGTAGAAGAATTTCTTGGTGGCGAAATACAGAATTGATTCTCTTGGCCTCAAACATGACTTGATGGTAGTTATTCTGCAGCTTGGTTGTCCTGCTAATTTTTAAAAGTCCTCTTATGACGTGAACACTGATTTTTAAGAGACTCAGGTGGACTTGGGTACAGCATCCGTGACATGTTGGGAAGATTAATGACCCTAAACACAAAGTGATATGAGTGGGGTTTGAGAGCAGTGGAAACTTCCAGAAGACAGTACAGAGTTCCTTGGCTAACGTTCTTGACACATGGAGTCAAGGTTTTGTTTGAGCTGAGTGTACTTATATGCAGGTGTGTCCCTAGGGAATGATGTCAGAGAGGATGGTGACTTTTTCTAGGATGTGTGTGTGATAATTTCTACTCTGTGGTTCTCCTTCCTGATGCCATGAGTAAATTACACAAATTATATATTCACTTATTCAACACATATTTGGTGAATACTTACATATCAGGGTTTGTATTAGGAGCTTAAGGTACAGTGTGCTTAGTCACTCAGTCGTATCTGACTCTTTGTGATCCCATGGGCTGTAGCCCACCAGGCTCCTCTGTCCATGGGGATTCTCCAGGCAAGGATACTAGAGTGCGTTGCCGTGCCCTCCTCCAGGGAATCTTCCCAACCGAACCCAGATCTTCCACACTGCTTGTGGATTCTTTACCGTCTGAGCCCCCAGGGAAGCCCTGGGGTACTGTAGTGAACCAAGTAGGGCACCAGCCCTAACGTGGGAGAAACAGCTAGCATGTTGGAAAAATGACAGTGTTGGAAGAATGGCTGGGGTTGGGGGAAGGGATGAAGGGGAGCACTGTCATAGGATCCGATGTCAGCGAAGAACCACCTCCTGTAGGGTTTGAAGACATAGGATGGCATGAGATGGGAAGCCTCTGAAAAGAGGATTGGCATAATTAGACTAGAGTTATGGCTTAAAAGGATCACTTGGGTTGCAAAGTTAATAACATTACAGTGGGGGCACATATGGAATCAGGGAGACTAGCCCACATAGAGGGTGGCTGGAACTAGAGCAATGGGAGAAGAGACTGGGTTCTGGGTATATTTAGAATGAAAAAGTATCAGGATTGGCTCATGGATCAAATGCAACCTGGGTGAGAAAAAGAGAAGTCGAAGATGGCATCAAAGTTTTTAGCCCGAGTAGCTGGTAGTGTGGCGTGCTTGCACGCTAGGTTGCTTCAGTCGTGTCCCACTCTTTGCCACCCATGGACTGTAGCTCCTGGCTCCTCTGTCCATGGGATTCTCTAGGCAAGAATCCTGCAGTGGGTTGCTGTGCCTTCCTCCAGAGGATCTTCCCAATCCAGGGACTGAGCCTGCCTATCTGTGTTTCCTGCATTGGTGATGGGTTCTTTGCAACTAGTGCCACCTGGGAAGCATGGCGTTGCCATTAAATATGATGGCCAGGGCGGGAGGAAGATCTTGGTTTGGGAATCCATTCTTTTGGACATGATAGTGTTTGAGATACCTTTTGAATGTTCAAGTGGAAATGTTTATAGCTAATTGGATATATGGTCCTGGGTTCAGGGGAGAAATCTCACTTGGGATGTAAATTTAGGAGTCATCAGCTAGCTTATGGTATTTTTAAAGTCATGAGACTGAATGAGATCACCTAGAGAGTGAGTGTAAACAGAGAAGAGAGGAGGTCTAAGGGTTGAATCCTGGGGCTTTATAAACCTCGGGGAGAAGAGGAGGAGTTGGCAAAACACACCAAGAAGGAACAGCTAGTGTAGTGAGAGAGAAATGAGGACAGTGTGGCATCCTGGAAGCCAGGACGTGGTTTAAGGAGGAGGAGGAAGTGATCAACAGTGTGCAAGGCTGCCCGTGAGTCCAGGAAGATGAGGCTGAGACTTGAACTTTGGCTTTCACAACATGGAAGTTAATTGATTCTGGTGGTAGATTCAAGAGTAAAAGAGAGGAGGGGAGGAATTGAAGACAGTGAGTTTAGACAACTTTTTTTTAAAATTTTTAAATTTATTATTATTATTTTTAACTTTACAATATTGTATTGGTTTTGCCATACATCAACATGAATCCACCATGGGTGTACATGTGTTCCCCATCCTAAACCCCCCTCCCACCCCCCTTCCCGTACCATCCCTCTGGGTCATCCCAGTGCACTAGCCCCAAGCATCCTGTATCTTGCATCAAACCTGGACTGGCGATTCGTTTCTTATATGATATTATATATGTTTCAGTGCCATTCTCCCAAATCATCCCACCCTCCCCCTCTCCCACAGAGTCCAAAAGACTGTTCTATACATCTGTGTCTCTTTTGCTCTCTTAAAAGGGTTTTCCATGTAAAAGTAAGGAGAGAAAAGGTAGCTGGACTGAGAAATTTAGACTAAGACAGACTTAAAACTTTTTTTTTTTTATTAGAGAAATACTAGCATAATTGTAGGCTGATGGGGACTCAGTAGATACAGACAAAACTGATGATACAGGGAAAAAAGAAGGAAGACCTGCGGGAGCAATGCTGGAGAAGGTTGAGGCAGAAAGGAAGGCAGAGAAAAGAGTGAAAGGAGGGGATGGAGCCCGGGAAGAAACACATGTTTTAGGGGAGTAAGTAAAAATCTGAGATGATCATTAATTTATTCCTTTTTTTGTTAAAGTATAGTTGATTTACAATATTGTGTTTTAGGTATACGACAAAGTGATCATATATACATATATATGTGTATATAGACATATATATATTCCTTTTAAAAATTCTTTTCCATTATAGTTTGTTATAAGATATTGAATATAATTCCATAGGGAATTGCATATAGTATAATATATTATACAGTCAATCCTTGCTGCTTTTCTGTTGTGTATACAGTACCGTGCATCGTTAATCCCCTACGGCAAATTTATTCCTCTCCCCCCACCCCTTTCCCCTTTGGTAAGCATACGTTTGTTTTCTATGTCTGTGAGTCTGTTTCTGTCTTGCAAATAAGTTCATTTGTACTATTTTTTAGATTTCACGTATCAGTGATAGGTGGTGCTAGTGGTGAAGAACCAGCCTACCAAAGCAGGAGGCGTAAAAGACGTGGGTCTGATCCCTGGATTGGTAAAATCCCCTGGAGGAGGGCATGGTAATGCACTCCAGTGCTCTTGCCTGGAGAATCCCATGGACAAAGGAGCCTGGTGGGCTATAGTCCATAGGGTCGCATGGCGTCGGACACAACTGAAGTGACTTAGCACACACATATAAGTGATGTCATATAGTATTTGCCTTTGTCTGACTTACTTCACTCAGTATGATAATCTCTAGGTCCATCCATGTTGCTGCAAATGGCATTATTTCAGTCTTTTTTATAGCTGAATAATATTCCATTGTTTATGCATACATATCTTCTTATCTATCATCTGATAATGCACGCTTAGGTTGCTTCCATGTCTTAACTAGACTAAGTAGTGCTGCTATGAACATTGGGCTGCATGTAACTTTATGAATAAGAGGTTTTGTCTTTTCTGGATGTATGCTTCGGAGTGGGACTGCTGGATTATATGGTAACTCTATTTTTAGTTTTTTTTAAGGGAAACTCCACACTGTTCTCATGGTGGCTCCACCAATTTACATCAACAACAGTGTATGAGGATTCCCTTTTCTGTACTTTCTCCAGCAATTATTATTTGTAGGCTTTTTGATGATGGCCATTTTGATCCATGTGAGGTGACACCTCCATTATAGTTTTAATTTTCATTTCTCTAATAATTAGTGATGTTGAGTATCTTTTCATGTGCCTGTTGGCTGTCTGTATGTCTTCTTTGGAGAGCTGTCTGCTTAGATTTTCTGCCCATTTTTTGATTGGATTTTTTTGTTATCAAGTTATATGAACTATCTGTATATTTTGGAAATTAAGCCTTTGTTGGTTGCATCATTTGCAAATATTTTTTCCCAGTCTGTAAGTTGTTTTTTCGTTTTATGGTTTCCTTTGCTGTGCAAAAGCTTATCAGTTTGATTAGGCCTTATTTGTTTAGTTTTGGTTTTATTTCTATTGCCTTGGGAGACTGACCTAAGAAAACACTGGTACAATTTATGTCAGAGAAGGTTTTGCCTCTGTTCTCTTCTAAGAGTTTCATGATGTCATGTCTTACATTTAAGTCTTTAAGCCATTTTGAGTTTATTTTTGTGTCTGGGTGTGAGAGAGTGTTCTGACTTCACTGTTTTACATGCATCTGTGAGACTTTCTTGATGCAAGTTATCTATCTTCTTGCTCACACTACTTGTGAGATAATTTGAGCCAAGAGCTTTAGTCTTAGAAGAGAGTTTCTATAGCACGTCGGCATCTTGTTGGCACTGAGCATTTAATGGAAGTTTTCTCTGAAGAAAGCAGGATTGGAGAGTGGACTACACTCTGGTAATGCATGTTGGTTTGCTTTTTGCTTTATAAAAAGGAACTGGTCAGGGTAGCCTGTTTTAGGCATCAGCTGGTTGGTGATTGGTTGGACCCTTGAGACATATTGCACTTAGGTGTTCACTGAAATGTGTTGTGTTGTGTCTTGAAGTATGGTACTCTGAAAAGTTCAAAAGGTTTCAGTTTTAAAAGCTAGCACAACCCGTTCTTGAACCTCTTCGCCTAGCTGCTGTAGTGATCTTTAACAAACAGTTTCTGCAGTATTTTCATTTAATAGCATCACTTTAATTAGGATCTTAGTGTGCTTTGGTGCTGATGACATTCAAGTCATTTTTGAGATAAAGCTGCTTTATTTTCAGGCTGAATAGACATATTCTTGCCTTGTCATGCTAAAAATGCTGCACTGTGTCTGCATTTCAGAGCCACTGATTAAATGAGTGAAGACCTATGGTGGTGTGGAATTCGTCTTCTTTGTCTGTTATACTGTAAGTTTCTCTGGAAAACAAAGCCCAAGAACTTCTGGGAACCTCTCAGCTACAAATATTTTCTATGATTAGTGTAGGAATTTAAGTCACAAAATCTTCCTTTCTTGGGGGAAAAAGAATGCATCGAATTATATGTCTGCATGTTTTTTGAGAACGTATGAATATATTGAGCTTCCCAGGTGGCGCTAGTGGTAAAGAACCTGCCTGCCAATGCAGGAGACGTAAGAGACATGGGTTAAATCCCTGGGTCAGGAAGACCCCCTGGAGGAGGGTGTGGCAACCCACTCCAGTATTCTTGCCTGGAGAATCCCCGTGGACAGAGGAACCTGGAGGGCTACAGTCCATAGGGTCACAAACAGTCGGACAGGACTGAAGTGACTTAGCATAAAAACACACATGGATATCATTAGTCTCTTTGATTTCTTCTTTGGAGATTGTAAAGACTCAAAAATCTAAGAAAAACTGTAAAAGTTCTAGAAACAAAGAGTAACAGGTGCAAGTTAGGGGAGCAGGTGGTGTATAATTTCACCTTTGCCTCCTACTCAGAAATAGAAGGGAAATTAGGTCCCAATTTGGAAACCATGTGAGAAATGTCACTCATTGCTACCTAAAATTGCACATAACTTTTGTTTTTTTTCTTTACCTTTCTGGCTTGTGGCTGGGAGCATGTTTGGTTCCATCTGGAAGCAAGTAGGTTCTGAATTTCCACAAAATGTCTTTCAGGGTGTATGCCATGACCAATTTTATTTTTTCAAGCTCTTATAAATTTCTAAGCTTATCACATTTTTCTATTTGGTTATTGCCACTTTGTTTCACAACTATCACAGTAATAGGTTTATTCAAAGGATGCTCTCCTCCCTAATCTTCTGTCACTTACTTTTCCTCTCTCTTTCAGTAGCTGCTTATTCTCTCATATATACCTTTTCATCAGGACTTTTGTTTTTTACTGAACCGTCACCAGTATGTAGGGCATGTGATTATTTTCATCATTTTGCATATGAGGCACTGGAGACAGAAACGTTTATCATCTGTTGCCTGAGTAGCAAACAGTGAGGACATACCTGGACTATTGCTTTTTCCCATATTCATTCAACCACTACACTCCAGGATACTGCCTCGTAGTGCTGGGTTGAACTGGGGACGTCCCTGTGTATTCTCCTGTTTTGTTCTCCTTCATCATTGCATCCGTGTGAAGGGAGGTGCAAGTGCTGATGGTAGCTCTAGGCAACCAAACCATATCTCTCCACTTGCCTTGACAGCCTCAGACTTGGTATCTAGAGTTGAAGAAACTCAGGACTACATTCTGTACAACATGATTAGCCTCTTGGCAAGATTCTTGCTCTGGCTCTTTATGATTGACATTTCCCCAGACTTGAGGGGAGAGTAGTTTTCCAGCTTAAATATTTTGTTACGCTCTGCTTTCAGTTGTACCGTAGGTCAAATGATTGCCCATCCAACATAAAGTGACTGTTTATCAGATTTATCTCTTTCCTTGTGGGTGCACAGCCAGACTGTTCCCCTCCCACCAGATCTCTGCAGCTGGGTGTGGCCATTTGACTGAGTTCTGACCAATGATATGCGGATGTAAGTGATAAATTTTGCCTCTATGTCTGTGCTATGACATCTTCCTGTGTTATCCCCTACTTTCTCCTGCATTTCTATTTGGATTCTCACTATTTGGATTACGTTGAAATTTGAGGATGAAGATAGTAAAGCCTCAGGAAGAATGACTGGAAATAGTAGTCTTTCCTGTCTTGCTGGCCAGTTGAATTTTAGTGAGCAAGAAATAGATTTCTTAGTTAAGCCATTGAAATTCTAGAATTTATGTGTTAAAGTGGCTAGTATTTCATTGTTTACTTATGTAGGTAATAACTTAGGGCTTCCCTGGTAGCTCAGATGGTAAAGGATGTACCTGCAATGCAGGAGACCCAGGTTCAGTCCCTGGGTTGGGAAGATCCCATGGAGAAGGAAATGGCTAACCTCCCCAGTATTCTTGCCTGGAGAATTCCATGGACAGAGAAGCCTGGTGGGCTACAGTCCATGGGGTCACAAAGAGTCGGACATGACTCAGCGACTAATACACAAACACATAATAACTTACTTGCTGCATCCATTTTCAGCTCTAATATGGAAACCTGTCTTGAGACAACATATAAACTACATCTATATATCTACATCCAGGTTAACACAATAAATTCAAGATACTTCTACCAATATCAGCAGTACAATAGAGTTTTGCTGCTAAGTCGCTTCAGTCGTGTCCTACTCTGTGCGACCCCATAGACGGTAGCCCACCAGGCTCCCCCGTCCCTGGGATTCTCCAGGCAAGAACACTGGAGTGGGTTGCCATTTCCTTCTCCAACAATAGAGTTTTACTCATTTATATATTCTTCTGTTCCCTGATAGCTCAGTTGGTAAAGAATCCGCCTGCAATGCAGGAGACCTTGGTTTGATCCCTGGGTTGGGAAGATCCCCTGGAGAAGGGAAAGACTACCCACTCCAGTATTCTGGCCTGGAGAATTCCATGAGATTGCAAAGAGTCAGACATGACTGAGTGACTTTTACATATATGTTTACAAGATTTGTAGAAATAAAAGATTGAGTATTTTCCATTACTTTTTTCTCCAAATTTTAAAGTATTGTCAAAGATTGCTTAACTTAGATTTTTGATTATTATTTCAAAATCGAAGAGAACCAACTCACCTTGAGTCTTTTTGGCTAATGGAACTCCATGAGAGTCTGTCCATGGTCCTGAAAAATTTAGCATTGTCGTTGTGTTAAATTTGCAATCGTCTCCTTCAAATCTCATCATTCTTAACGTGTGCAATACTTCTTCTTATAGAATGTGTCCATTAGACAGTTAGTTTTCTTAAGCAACTAGGTGTTCCTTTTGTGTCAGCTTGCCAAAATTTTCTGCTTGTGACTTTCTGTTCTGATTCATCGACATTGCCAAAGAGTCCTTACTGCCAGTGTCCTTCTCAACAATATGAGTCTCTGTGACTTTTTCCCAGTCAGGAGGAGGCATCTCTCCAATTTATTGCATCTTTTATTTACTTGAAGTTAGAGTCTATGCCACTTGAAACGTTTAGTATTGAGAAACTTTCCCAGTGCAGATGGAGAATGTTCTTCTAACCCTTATCATGCTCATCAGATTAAAGTTTTAAATCCAAAGCTTATCAGGTTTGTCATAGCACAGTTAAAAAAGTAATTCTGATATCAACCCAATTTAAAAACAGGTAAAATGGGTTTATCTAAGCTTCTATTTTATACTTTACATGTAAAGTGGTTTATCTAGGCTTTAGTTGTAAATATCTTTTTTAGAATTTGAGTAGTAGCAGTGTAGGCCCTAGACTTATACTATCTCCAAGGTCTAACTTCACTGTGTAACTCAGAGCAAATTACTTAATATTTCTAGATCTCAGTTTCCTCATCTCTAAAATGGAGACTTTATTTTTAACCTACGTCATAGAGTAATTATAAGGATTGAGTGAAGTTATATAAGCAAAGATCTGAGGACAGTTCCTGGCACATAATGAGTGTTGTCTATGACCATATTTCAAACTTGCAAAAATAATAGAATGGATTAAACAAGATAAATTATATGTAGGTCTCTGTATTAGATAATTGCCAAAATGATCTCTGTTGCCAGAAGTACCTATGGGCAAGCACATATCTGGGTCTCCAGTTTTAAATTTCTTTAAGGCTTTCTGTTTATCTTTCAAGAGCAGATAATGTTTGCTCTTTTACTAACCCATCTTTGATCCAAGTGCTGGTCATCTTTATTTACAAAAGCAAAACCAAAATAAAATAAACAAAAAATCTGGTAAAAAATACCCTGGAACAACTCTTCAACTTTGCTAAAGCCAGCTTGAGCATACCATCCACAGCCGAACTGGAACTAGACGCAGCTGTGAAATTTGTCTTTGGAGACCCTTGTTTACCCTTTCAGAATCTTTTCCTCCCTTGATAGAATCCTGTTTTGTATCAATTAAAACATTAATCTACCTTCCTTCTTATCATAGCTCTTCAACTGAGGAAAGCATCTGAGTAGGTTCTTTACTATTATATCAGTTGTAAATGACCAATCAAGTTCCACGCTTTGTCCTTCCCAGAGGAATGTGCTACAGATATGGAGATGAAGCCTTAAGCTAAAGGAATACATTTCTAACATGAAATTTTATTAATAACAACTAGATGGGATGAGTAGTTTGTGGTCATACATCCTTTCCTAACATCCTTATAAACTGCTACCCTTTTCCTCTTTCTTAAAAGTTTATACATTAATTCATTCTGAATTGAATTGTCAACCTCTGAATGAACTTTTATGTGGCTAGCAATTTACTGTTAAAGAACTGTAAGTAGAGGCCCTCAAAGAGGGTGGCAGATGAACATAGAGCGCCCATACTCAGTAATGTGCCGGTCTCCTGACTGGGCATGGGAGCTTGATTTGCCCTACTGCAGATCTGTAGCAAATTTCAGTTTCGTATGTACCAACTGTCATTGTCCTTAATCACATGTACTGATGACATTTAGTTGAAACACCACCGTGCTAGGTTGAGTCAAAGCATGGGCTCCTTCTTCTAGCTCTGCCATTTACTTGAGGTCACTGGCCCCTTAGCTTTCCATTTTCTGTTTGTAAAAAGAAAATGGTTCCTCTTAATTCAGGCTGTACTCAAAATCACCTGGGCAGCATGCAGATTCCCAGACCTCAGCTCTCTAACTGCTAAGTTAGTATGTTTGAGTGGGCTAGGTGGTCTCTAATAAGACTGAGTTGGGAATTACTGGATGGGTCCATTTTTAAGGTCCTTTGGGTCTTTTGAGTGAGCAATAATTTTTTCTCTGAAAGCTCTTAGTCTGTCCTCTCTTTAAGTGCAAACATTTACACACGTACTTTCTTCTTGTAAAGTATGAGAGATGCTAGCATCTTTGAAAACCTGCTTCGAGTGGATAATAAGCTAGATTTTGTGGGGAGTACAGGAGAAGTGGTCAGCCTCCTAGATATTCCTGATTTAACCCAGCTCCCTCATCATTATGTGGTTTGTTATTTCAGTTGACATAAATTTATAGAAGTTCCAAAACATCTACATTCGAACATGAAAATACAATAAGCATGCTCAACCAAATTGGAATTCTTTTTAGACCATTCACTCTGAAGTTCTTCTTGTAGATATAAATGAGGGTTGGCTGCGTCTGCATGCATGCATAGTGCATGGCAGTAAGCTGATTTTCTTGCATGGCTGGTAAGCTTATTTCAAAAGAAGCATTCCAAAAGTGTTTTGAGCAGTGGAATAATTATATTAACTGCAAAGGTAAAGCATTAAAGGGCTCTACAGGACAGTAAACTGAATGAGTACATTTGTGTTTGTTTAAACAGACATATCTTTAAGTAGTATGGCTACTTTATAAGTAGACACGTTCTGACTTAGTGTCCTCAAAGATCCTTTTCATGAATATTTGGAAGGGAGAAAAAATTGATTTCCATAGGCTTGATTAGGTAGTTTATAGGTTATCAAATAATCCTTTGAGATACATTCCTTGGAACATTAGATAAGGCATCAAATTCTAAGTCCGTAACCTGCAAATCTGGGAAAAATTATTTTGGCTCTTTTAAACCTAATCTGAGTTTGGCAACAATCACTCCAAATCTGTTGCCTGTTGTCTAACTCTTGATTAATTAATTAATGAACTACAATAAAATGTTTCATGCAATCTTTCTGTTTTTTCTTTTAACTTTAAAAAACTAGAATAATAGATTTTTACCTCTTCCTATCTTTTTGCCTGTGTTCAGGTAGTAAGCAATGATTTCTTTAGCTATGGACCTGACTGCTGTTTAAGAGCTTTTGTGGAAATGGTTGAAGTTATTAACTTGTGTTTTCCCTTGTACGGTGGAGATGTCCTTGGAGCTTGAGGCCTAGGGTGTGTTAGTCACTCAGTCATGTCTGACTCTTTGTGACCCCATGGACTGTAGCCCACTAGGCTCCTCTGTCCATGGAATTCTCCAGGCAAGAACACTGGAGTGGGTTGCCATTCCCTTCTCCAGGGGGTCTTCCTGACCCAGGGATCTAACCTGGGTCTCCTGCCCTGCAGGCAGATTCTTTACCATCTGAGCCACCAGGGAAGCCCCAGAGCTTGGGGCCTAGAGTGTGTTAGTTCTCTGAGGTGGGTTCTGGTGGCTTGGAAGCTGCTGTAATGGTAACAAGCCTGAAACAAATATGTCTCCTGATGTCTTAGTGTTTCCTTATGTTTTGTTTGGTGACTGATGTTTTGTTTTGAGAGACTGGTGGATGACAGACAACTATCTAGAAATAAAAATATATTTAGCATGTTTTGATACAACCAACTCTATTAGGTATCAAATATTTTTGTTGTGGAGTTTAGTTTTAATGACCATATTACTAAAAATTATACTTCCAGCGTGCAGCCAGCGTACTTCACCTCTGTTTTTCTTCTTCTGGTTCCTGGATAGTGTATGTAGGAGTGTGTGTATTTGTGTGCATGTTGTGTGTGTGTGTGTGTGTGCACACATGTGCCTCATGCCTTCCTATATGTCTGAGTGAGTTTTAGTTTTTCAGTAGGCTTTTTGGGGATGTTTGAGGTGAGAATCAGTGAAGAAGAGCAAGGGCCGTTGAAGAGTAATTGCTGCTTGATGGCAGAGCTAAAGCACTGTGAAGAGGTTAGCAACCCCTTTTTATTGCCTGCAATGCAGAGATTTGGTAATTAGTAGTTTCATTAGAGAGTGTGCATGACTATTAAATGGTTTAGGCAAACAAAGCATTCATTGTATTGGAAAATTTACTGTAATCAGATAGAAAAAGTACTGTTTTAGGGAATCATTTGTCAGGTTGAAGAAATCGTTTCAGTATTTGAAAATCTTTTCTTATTAAAAGGGTTTTTTTCCTCATAGTCTTTGAAATGTATACAGGTCAGTGTCTTAGTCCCTTTGGGCTGCTGTAGCAGCCATACCATGGATGGGATGATGTACCCATCAGACATGTATTTTTCACAGTTCTAGAGGCTGGGAAGTCCAAGATCAAGGCACTGGCAGCTTTGAGGTCTGGTGAGAGCCTGCTTCCTGGTTCAGACAGTCATCTTCTCACTGTGTCCTCACATGGTACCAAGATCTCTTTTATAAGGGCACTAATCCCTTTCACGAGGGCTCCACCATCATACCCAATCACTTTCCAGTACCATCTCATTGGGGGTTAGGATTCTGTATATGCATTTAGGGTGGGAGAGGCACAAACATTTAGTCCATAACATTCATTGTTGAAAACATGGTTACTTTGCTAGGGCTCTGTTTGCATTTATCATGCGTTATGTCCTCTGAGTGGGGTTTCTTTACCTAACAGTGCAGGGCACATTTTATTCCATTGATAGAGGTTGACACATTTCTTGGGTGTTGGGATGGTTGTGTTTGGCAGTGGTGTTTGCCTGTTGCAGATTTCATTTTGTGAGCTCTCCTACACTGCTGCTATAAGGCCAACAGAAACGTGCTAGTTTCTAAGCATATGCAGGGTTCCTGGCATGGAAAAAGCTGATGGGGGTTTGCCCACACACCAACTGTCTCTGTTTAGGAGTAGCTATCCCTATTTTTTAACCATCTTCACACTTTGTCGATCCAGAGAGGTACAGTGTATTTTAATCAAGCCCTAAGGCAGCTTTGTGGCTAGGTTAATTATAACCCTCTCTTCTATTTGTACAGTGTTTTTCAGGCTTAAGAACATTTCTACTTATCACAGTTCCTTTGATTTTCTGAGCTTTCTGGGCAGTAGGCAGGGTAGGTGGTATGACCCCATTTTACAGAAGAGAAAGTTAAATCTGATGGCATTAAAGAAAATGTGTCCAGTTAAGTAGGTGGAGCCAGGACTCTGGAGTGTCCATCTGGAACTCTGTCCATCACAGCCTGCCACCTTTACTTCTATCCCCAGGGACAGCTAAATCCAGGAGCCAAAAGATGCCCAGAATAGCCTTCGTGCCGTTTGTGAGTTTCCTCTATGTTATATTTGCCGTTCCCCCGCTACCTAGTTTTCTTTCAAATGGAGAGAGAAAAAAAATGATCACTCCCCAGGTGGTGCCAGCTCATCTTTTCTGTGGACTTGGGAAGGCAGTGACCAGTCTAGACCTGCTGCATCACGTGGCATGGATCCTGGGGGCAGGAAAGAGAGGAGCAGTGGGTAGTGGACGTAGCTGGCCAGACTGGGTTGCAATGATAAAGCATTCAAACCAGCGTGCTCTGCAGTTTTCGCTCTCTTGTCTCCGAAGTCACGAATCAGCTGCCTCCAGAAACCTGAATGCAAGGATCACCTTTTGTTCAGTTTCCATCTTTCTTTCACTTTGGCGCTAGTGTAGCATCTACACATTATAATCTATTGATTTGCCTGTCTACCTTACCTGATAATGAATTCTTTGAAGGCAGGGACTGTATCTCCTCTGTCTATCTCCATTTCTGTCACCCTGCCCAGTATGTAGTAGGCTTTCTCTGAATGTTGGTTGAATGACTGATTGAACTTTCAATGCTGGGCTCGAATGGAGGACTAGTGGTGTTGGCTTTCATGCAGCTTCAGGGGACAGAATTTGACTTGGAAGAAATCTGAATTCGTGCAGTAATGAGGTGTGTTGTTTGAATTTGTACCATGCAATATGTTGTTCTGTTTATTTAATAACAGCATTGCTGACAGATTTCCTTTGAAGATTTATTGGCAGATTTTACTAACTGTATTAGTGCTGGAATTATGGATTTTCCCTTGTAAACCTCATCATAGCAAAGGAAAAAGGGGTGATTGGATTCAGATCCTTCACAGGTTGTCTGCATAATCACTGTTGAGAGAAGAGAGTCTTCCTTACCTGGGTATCAGACTAGAAACAATTGTCTTTGTTTCTTTCCATCCATCCCCGCCCCCTGCAATGCACAACTGGGAGCATATTCATGCATTTTTCAAGCTCTTGCTACCAGTGTTTTAGTTGAATCTGAGTGAGGTCAGATATTGACCAGATTTGAGTGTAAAACAAACAGAATTCATGTTCCCCCAGTCTCCTGAGATGCAGGAAGAGCATCTGGGCAGGTGGCATAGCCTTTGTCTTCTTACCTGGAGGCTCACAGGAAATGGGCTGTCTTGGTTCCTACTGTGGGGACAAAGGGGCCTTCATTGTCAGCCCATATTTTTTGCACAGTGAACACAGGATGGCAGACCTCGGCCTCCAGTGGGGCTCACGATCACCTTCCACTGCCCATGAAAGCGGTAAAGGTCTTTTGCAGAGGGACTCATGTACTGGTGGGTGTCGGGGAAGAACTGCTGTCTACCAAAGCCAAGGTCTTTTCTATGTCTGAAGACACACTCAGATCTCCGGAGTTTTATTCTTCCTCTGTCCGTTGATCTATTTCTGCCATCTGAGCACCATCATCAGTTGTCTCCACTCCTTTTTTTACCCTTGCTTTTGTCATTACTGAGTTGCATCTATTATTCAGTATCTATGGGTTGTGTTCGTTTGCCGGGGCTGCATTGGGAAAGCAGACTGGGTAGTGTGACAACAGAAGTTTATTTCTCACGATTCTGGAGGCTAGAACGCTGAGATCAAGGAGCCAGCTCTGCTGGTCTCGCTCCTTGGCTTGTAGACAGCCATCTTTGTCCTGTGTCTTCACATGGCCTGCCCTCTCCGGGGTCGGCGTTCTAGTCTCCTCCTCTTCCAGTGTTGTCCGCCATATTGGATTTGGGCCCGCCCTAGTCCCAGGCCATGCTGAGGTACCTGTGGTTAGGACTGTAACACGTAAATTTGAGAGGACACGATTTTTTTTTCTTAATTTAAATTTTATTTTTTTACTTTACAATACTGTATTGGTTTTGCCATACATTGACATGAGTCCACCACAGGTGTACATGAGTTCCCAACCCTGAACCCCCCCTCCCATCACCCTCCCCATATCATCTCTCTGGGTCATCCCAGTGCACCAGCCCCAAGCATCCTGTATCCTGTATCGAACCTAGACTAGTGATTCCTTTTTTACATGATAGTATACATGTTTCAATGCCATTCTCCCAAATCATCCCACCCTCTCCCTCTCCCTCTCCCACAGAGTCCAAAAGTCTGTTCTTTACATCTGTGTCTCTTTTGCTGTCTCGCATACAGGGTTATCATTACCATTTTTCTAAATTCCATATATATATGTGTTAGTATACTGTATTGGTGTTTTTCTTTCTGGCTTACTTCACTCTGTATAATCGGCTCCAGTTTCATCCACCTCATGAGAACTGATTCAAATATATTCTTTTTAATGGCTGAGTAATGCTCTATAGTGTATATGTACCACAACTTTCTTATCCGTTTGTCTGCTGATGGACATCTAGGTTGCTTCCATGTCCTGGCTATTATAAACAGTGCTGCGATGAACATTGGGGTGCGCGTGTCTCTTTCAATTCTGGTTTCCTTGGTGTGTATGCCCAGCAGTGGGATTGCTGGGTCATAAGGCAGTTCTATTTCCAGTTTTTTAAGGAATCTCCACACTGTTCTCCATAGTGGCTGTACTAGTTTGCATTCCCACCAACAGTGTAAGAGGGTTCCCTTTTCTCCACACCCTCTCCAGCATTTATTGCTTGTGGACTTTTGGATCACAGCCATTCTGACTGGTGTGAAATGGTACCTCATTGTGGTCTTGATTTGCATTTCTCTGATAATGAGTGATGTTGAGCATCTTTTCATGTGTTTGTTAGCCATCTGTATGTCTTCTTTGGAGAAATGTCTAGTTCTTTGGCCCATTTTTTGATTGGGTCATTTATTTTCCTGGAATTGAGCTGCATAAGTTGCTTGTATATTTTTGAGATTAGTTGTTTGTCAGTTGCTTCATTTGCTATTATTTTCTCCCATTCCGAAGGCTGTCTTTTCACCTTGCTTATAGTTTCCTTTGTGTGCAGAAGCTTTTAATTTTAATTAGATCCCATTTGTTTATTTTTGCTTTTATTTGCAGTATTCTGGGAGGTGGATCATAGAGGATCCTGCTGTGATTTATGTCGGCGAGTGTTTTGCCTATGTTCTCCTCTAGGAGTTTTATAGTTTCTGGTCTTACATTTAGATCTTTAATCCATTTTGAGTTTATTTTTGTGAATGGTGTTAGAAAGTGATCTAGTTTCATTGTTTTACAAGTGGTTGACCAGTTTTCCCAGCACCACTTGTTAAAGAGATTGTCTTTTCTCCATTGTATATTCTTGCCTCCTTTGTTGAAGATAAGGTGTCCATAGGTGTGTAGATTTATCTTTGGGCTTTCTATTTTGTTCCATTGATCTATATTTCTGTCTTTGTGCCGGTACCATACTGTCTTGATGACTGTGGCTTTGTAGTAGAGTCTGAAGTCAAGCAGGTTGATTCCTCCGGTTCCATTCTTCTTTCTCAAGACTGCTTTGGCTATTCGAGGTTTTTTGTATTTCCATACAAATTGTGAAATTATTTGTTCTAGCTCTGTGAAAAAATATTGCTGGTAGCTTGATAGGGATTGCATTGAATCTGTAGATTGCTTTGGGTAGTATACTCATTTTCACTATATTGATTCTTCTGATTCATGAGCATGGTATATTTCTCCATCTATTAGTGTGAGAGGACACAATTTGGCTTATAACATGGGCTGAAAGTCAGTTGCAAGGACAGTTGCACTGAAAGAGTCAGAAAGTGAAAGTGTTGGTCACTGGGTCATGTCCTGCTGTTTGAGACCCCACGGACTATAGTCTGCCAGCTCCTCTGTCCATGGGAACACTGGAGAATCTAGCCATTCCCTTCTCCAGGGGATCTTCCTGACCCAGGGATCAAACTTGGGTCTCCTATATTGCAGGTAGATTCTTTACCATCTGAGCACCAGGGGAAAGAGTCAGAAGCTGGATTTAAATCCATTACAGTAGGTATGACCTTTTGTCTATTTTGACAAAATCCCTATGTGGCCTTTTGTCTAAATGTTAGGGTGTTACAGAGGAGGAATGGAGCAGAGAAAGAGGGGAGAAGAGTAGGAATCAGAATGCATCCAGGAAAGGGCTAGCTGGCTGAGCTGTAGTGTCTGAACTCAGCCTCCATCCCATGATTGTAATCTGAAAGATGGAACATTTTATTTCTTTTGCTTTACTTAGCCACAAATGGAAATGCATGTTAATGTCATTTTCATTAAAATTATTCTCCTCCTTAATTTCCCTCATCAGTTGTAATGACCTCTTCCAAGTTAGAATGCTAAAGGATGTTAGAGGGAAAACATAAAATGCGACGTGCAGCTTCTCAAATAGCTCTGAAACAAAGTATGTGGTCGTTAGAAGACTGTGAAAGCAAAGACAGAAATTTACACAGAGTCTGTTTAACTCAAAAGAGCTTCTCAATAGGACCTTGAAGAAGGGGTCAGTTAGGGTTTGACAAGGCGAAACTGTGAAATATGCCAATTTGTTTTTGTGCTTCCATTTAACTTTGCAACCCTCCTGGTTGTTGTTTGGTAGTTCCCAAGTGTCCTGTGATTCTCAAAGTGGGGTTCCTATACTTCCTAGGAGGATGTGATGCCCAGGAAAAACATGGCACCCCTGTGTCACTTGTGAATTTTACTCTACGATTGTTTGGAAAATCAAATAATTAAACTATTAAATAATTTAGCACTATTTTTATATTTAAACAAATGGATATATTACAGAGAAGAGCACAAAATGTACATGACTTTTAAAGCTGGAACTTGACACTTTAAAAGCATTTAGGGCTTTGATAGGTCATGCCGACTCTTTATTTAGGAATGAAAGTTCATAGTCGTTTATTTATTCTTTGGAGTAAGTTCCCAGGTGGACTGGTGGTAAAGAATCCACCTGCCAATGCAGGGAGATGTAGGGAATGCAAGTTTGATCCTTGGGTAGGGAAAATACCCTGGAGGGGGAAATGGCAACCCATTCCAGTACTCTTGCCTGGAGAATTCCTTGGACAGAGGAGCCTCGTGGGCTACAGTCTGTGGGGTAGCAAAGAGTGAGACATGACTGAGCGATTGGGCATGCACACATGATAGGTTGTAAGAAAGTTTTAGAAATTCTTAAACTCTCTGCAATTACTAGGTGTCTCAAACCTTCTTTTGGCCCCAGGCCACTTTCCAAAGTAACTACCAGATACTTTGATAAAAATATATGTGTAAATACTCTAATAAATGCCAACTCATTAATGGGATCACAGTGGTCCTTGTAACTCATCACCCACTTCATGTCTGGATAAGCTTTGAGTATTTCACTTGTGGCCATTGAGTGAGCATGTCTCTGCCTCTTGTTTCATGTATTCACTCAGCATATTAATATATCACTGGGCACTGACAATGTGCCTGACACTGGTCTAAGCACCTGAGATAGAGGAGTAAAAGAGAAACAAGATACCTGCCATGGCTGAGTCTACGTTCTAGCAGGGAGACAGTCATCAGAATAAGTAAATGATAATATTGTGAGTTTGAGCAAACTCCAGGAGATAGTGAAGGATAGGAAAGTCTGGTGTGCTGAAGTCCATGGGGTTGCAAAGAGTCAGACACAACTTGACAACTGAACAACAACAGCACCGATATTGTGTTTGAAGCTGATGAGTGTTTGGGGGAAAAATGGAAAAAGGTAGGGAGCATAGGGAATGTGGAGGAGGGCACTGGCTTGGGATTTCAAGGAGGCAGGACAGGGAAGGACTCACCAAATAGATGACTTTGAAGGAGATAAAGGACCAAGGCATATAGATTTTGAGGAAAGAGGAGGAAGAATGAGGAAGCAGCCATGTTAAATTGCTAAGGCTGGCATATGTCTGGCCTGCCTGAGAAATAGCCAGAGGCCAGCAGAGTAGAGTGAGTGAGTGAGGGGCAGAGCAGTAGGAGGTGTATTCATGTAGGGCCATCGTTAGGTCTTTGCGTCCACTCTGAGAAGGGATCACAGCCCTGGGGTCGTTCTGGTTGCTGTGCTGACAGTAGACTGTAGGGGGGACAACGACAGAGCAAGAAGATCAGCTGGGAGGCAGTTCACAGCACAGACCGGTGATGGTGGCTTGGGGCAGAGCGTTAGCAGAGGAAGTGGTGAAAAGTGGATTCTGGAGATATTTTAAAGGTAGAGTGAAGAGGATTACTTATGGATTGGATGTGAGGGAAAGAGAGAACTCAGGGAAGGCTCCAGAGTTTCCACTCGACCAGGGATGGAGTTACTGTCAACCAAGATGGAGACCTCAATGTTCCAGCAGACTTTGGGGAGGTAAGGGCTTTGGTTTGGGGTGTATTAAGTCAGAGATATCTGGTAAACATTGCACAGGAGGCATGTGGATATATGTGTCTGGAGTTCAGCAGAGTGATTTGGACTGGGGATGTAAACTTGAGAGTTGTTGGCATGCTGCTGCTGCTGCTAAGTCACTTCAGTCATATCCGACTCTGTGCGACCCCATAGATGGCAGCCCACCAGGCTCCCCCATCCCTGGGATTCTCCAGGCAAGAACACTAGAGTGGGTTGCCATTTCCTTCTCCAATGCATGAAAGTGAAAAGTGAAAGTGAAGTCGCTCAGTCATGTCTGACTCTTTGCTACCCCATGGACTGCAGCCCACCAGGCTCCTCTGTCCATGGGATTTTCCAGGCAAGAGCACTGGAGTGGGGTGCCATTGCCTTCTCCGAGTTGTTGGCATAGGTGGTGTTTAAAACTATTAGCTGAGACCCTAAGGGAATGGGTGAGAGAAGATTAAACACTGAGGCTTGGGGCACTGCACCGTAAAGAGGTCCAGGAGAAAGAGAACCAGGGAGGAGTGGTCAGTGGAAATTAAGTGAAAGAAAGTGTTTCCAGGAGAAGGAAGCAGTCTGTGTCACATATTGCTGGTTGAGCAAATGAAATGAAGAATTAGATTTGTCCACTGGGTTTGACCATTTGGAGGTCATTGGTGGTTGTTTTGGTAGAGTACCAAAAGTCCAGTTGGGCTAGGTTCACAAGAGGATAGAAGAGGAGATATTGGAGACCTTGAGTATAATGAACTTCTCAAAGAAGGTTTGTCATAAAGGTGGTAGAGAAATGGAAGATTAGTTGGAGTGAGAAGTGGCTCTGGGAGAGGGATTTTTAAAGGTGGGAGAAATAACGCAGATTTGCATGATAATAGGAACGGTCCAATAGGGAAGGGAAATTTACCGATGTTGGTGGGGGGAATCCTTACAGTGATGTCATTAACTAGGAACCCAGGGATGGGCTCTAGTGCACAGGTGTGCATCAGACAGGTGTATGAGCAGCTCATTTATAGTAATGGGAGGCAAGCCAGAATGTGTGGTAGTTAGGCACATGCTGGTAGGTAGACAGATGCGGTCATGGGAGTTAGTGGAAATTCTATCAATTGCTTCAAATCTCAGTGGCACAGGATGCAAGATCATCACCTGTGAGGATGGGGAGCAGGTGATGAAGGGGTAGACTTGGAAATATGATATCCTTGCAAGCAGCCTTAAGGGTTCAGTTGAGGCTTGTGGTCTCATATTTAATGTGAGACTAGTGTGGCATGATTGTGTGTTTTTCTCTAGGGTGTTTTGCTGCCTGGGCAAACTCGTGGAGAAAGCAAAGAGGTTTTTTTAAAATTATTTATTTATTTGGCCACATCGATTGTGGCACATGGGATCTGCGTTGCACAGGCTTAGTTGCTCCTCAGCATATGGGGTCTTAGTTTCCTGACCAGTCATTGAACCTGCATCCTCTGCTTTGCAAGGCAGATTCTTAACAACTGGAACACCAGGGAAGTCCCGGCAAAGAATTAGAGTTAATCAAGAGTTTGCTAAAACAGAATATGAAGAAGTGAAAGTGGGTCCTAGAGATGGAGAGTACAAGAGTGATTGGCTATGGCATCCAAACTGGAAAATGTGGAGAGAAAGGACAGGAGCAGATGAGGGACAGTGAAAAAGTGATGGGATGGATGGATTGTAAGTCCCGGTGGGAGCAAAGGATTTTTGGAGATGGGTCACTAGAAGCAATAAACTGGAAACTCAAGAGGTAGTGTACGAAGAGTGTGACCCCTGAAATCGTGCATTATTGGTAAGGACAAGGCCTTTGAATTCTTACCTGACTTTCTGTTCTTGGATTTTACAGACCTGGATTCCTGTCCTTCAGTACCCTTAATCCAGCTAGTAATTAGGCATTTATTATTGTGATAGTTTCCTTCACCAAAGTGTGAGCATCATAAGGGCAGGGACTGTGACTGTGTCTGTTTCTTGTCTGTTTCACACCGTTATGTCACTGTGTGTCTAGTTCAATGCTTGGCAAATTGTAGGAGCTTCATAAATAATTGTTGAATGAAAGGTAAGACCCACATTGATGGTAGTAATGTGAGTCAAGTTGGGATGATGATGTCCACTTGGACCCTATGGATTTTGATAATTCCAGCACAGGGATCAAAACATTGACTCCTAAGAAAAAATCAAATAGGATTTGACAAAACCTCTGTTCTATTGATTAAAAGACAAAATTCTGCATTGTTTTTGAAAGCTAATTTATAGGAAAAAGAAGACACATGGTAGGAAAGATCAGGATTGAATTTTAGGAGCTTATTTCTTTAACAGTCTTACTAAAACAATGTTTTAAACTTTTGAATGAGGTTATTGTATCTTTATTCATTCAACAATTGTATGAATGTCCCTGTGTATCAGACACTATGTAGCTGTGAATTTCATTGGAACAGAGCAAGGTCTAGGTCCCCAAGGGCTTACAGAATTAAGAACTGACTGAAGAAAGAACTTTTTTGTGTAAGTGAGTAGTGGAAATTCAGTGATATAATTCAGAATATACAGTTGCATCAGAACTTGGGAAGAATACACAAATAGTGATTTGAATTGTACTACTTCCTCCTGAGCCATCATACTTAACATGTAGAAACAGCATTTTGAAAGTCAGTAAGCTCACTTTAAAGGTGAATATGCAAAACTGAAGATCTAAAGAAGCGAGGCTGGCATTGTTACGACATGAATGTCTGTTCCCTCTTTCTCTTCCTTCTCCTTTTTCCTCTTTTCCTTTTGACATGAAGGAAATGCCTGGCACATAGTAGGAACTGAATAAATATTGACTGACTGAGTAAATCATCCAGCATCCAGTCCCATCACTTCAAGGCAAATAGATGGGGAAACAATGGAAACAGTGACAGACTTTGTTTTGGGGGGCTCCAAAATCACTGCAGATGATGACTGAAGCTGTGAAATTAAAAGACACTTGCTCCTTGGAAGAAAAGCTATGACCAACCTAGACAGCATGTTAAAAAGCAAAGACATTACTTTGCCAACAAACGTTCATCTAGTCAAAGCTATGGCTTTTCCAGTAGTCAGATGTGGATTTGAGAATTGGACTATAAGGAAAGCTGAGTGCCGAAGAATTGATGCTTTTGAGCTGTGGTGTTAGAGAAGATTCTTGAGAGTCCCTTGGACTGCAAGGAGATCTAACTAGTCATTCCTAACCTAAAAGAAATCAGTCCTGAATATTCATTGGAAGAACTGATGCTGAAGCTGAAACTCCAATACTTTGGCCACCAGATGTGAAGAACTGACTCATTGGAAAAGACCCTGATGCTGGGAAAAATTGAAGGCAGGAGGAGAAGGGGCCGACAGAGGATGGGATGGTTGGTTGGCGTCACTGACTCGATGGACATGAGTTTGAGTAAGCTCTGGGAATTGGTGATGGACAGGGAAGCCTAGTGTGCTGCAGTCTATGGGATCGCAAAGAGTCAGACACAACTGAGTGACTGAACTGAACTGACTGAGTAAATAATTTACCTAAGTTCCAGAGAATAGCAAATTTTTCCACAGGTATTGTTATGGACTGAACGTATATGATCTCCCCTGTTCCCCTCAGTTCATATGCGGGAGCCCTAAAAATAGTATAACTATCTTTGTGGTAAGGAAGTACTTATGGTTAAATGAGATCATAAGGGTGGGACCCTGATCCAAAAGGGTTAGTGTCCTTATGAAAAGAGATATCGAAGAGCTCGCTGGCTCTGGGTCCATGTGCACACAGGGAAGAGAGGCCACATGAAGACCTAGAGAGAAAGTGGCTGCCTGCAAGTGGGGAAGGAAAGCCCACCAGAAACTGAACCCTGTGGACCTTGACCCTGGACTTTCTACCCTCCAGAACTTGGGGAAAATAAGTGTCTGTTGTTTGAGGCACCCTGTCTGTGGTACTTTACTGAGTAAGACAGGCACATGAAGCTGCCTACAACTTGAAGAATATGGCATCTGCCATCCTCTGTTTATCTAATACATTAATTTTCCATTTACGTTATACAGGATTGCCTCAAAAATAGTGTCTTTGCTGACAATTCCCTGGCCTAGGGAATGTTTCTCAAATATGAATTGCTTCTTCTCACCTCAGCTGTGGAGAAGCCAGCTTGCACAGAATCTGAGAAGACAAATGTTGAAAGGTTCAGGGTATTTTCTGATGTTAATTCTGGATTAAAAAATATAAAGAGAAGGAGAAAAGGTCAGAACCTAAACGGCTCTCCATCATCTTACTTTATAATAACTTTTTCCTGGGAGAAAAAACGAGTAGGACAAATGACTGCTGTCATGGACTGATTTTCTATTTATTTTTCTATTGCCAGCAATGAGTGTTTGCTTATATCAATATTTTCATTCTGATTACATCCATCAGTAAACTAAAGTGTGTATACTAATTTATAGAAGTAGTTGAATGAAGTTAACAATTTTGGCATTTCATGACAAAGCCAGAAACATTAGTCTTTAGATTAGAAGTATTAAGGATGCATAATTTACAAAGTCAATAATTGTTTTTTCCTGCCATTTATTGGTATTTGAGCTTTCCTTTTTGCCCATGTGTGTAGTAGGTCATCAGGATGAATTAACTCATGCAGGATGTTTTAATCTGATTTTTGGACTCATTCTATTCTGGAAGATTTACTTGCCTCAAAGCAATTTATCTTCAGAAATCACCTCACTAACTGTCTTCTTACTGGATTAGAATGTAAAAATCTACTAATTGTTCTGGGTCAAGGTATCAGTTATCTCCTCTCTTTCCTGCTTCTCTGTTCCTACCCTTTTTGCAAGAACCTCTCTCCATGGTTTCCAGTCTTCATGGAGACTCCCTCGGAGCTCCAGGGAGGTAACATCAAAGGTCTTTCTCTTGTTTATCAGAGAAGTGAGGATGCTCCTCAAAATCCTGCGTTCCATTCTGCAAGTACGCACTCACCCACTTGGCCTGAGTGATAATTGACTTTTGCCAAGAAAGTACATTTCATTAATGTTACTGCTCGAGCCTCTTCTGGGGAAGAGAAGGAAAAGGAGGTGACATATATGGTGACTTGGGAGCTTGCTCTGCATTTCAGCCTGAGGCAGACCACTGGCTATCCGTGCATACCCTACCAGGTCTCCAAGGGTGAAGCAGTTTCCTCTGAAATTGTCCAACAATACTGTGATGGCAGAATAGCTGGAGACATTTCAAGAAGTGCTGAGGTGGTGGGTGAGTAAACCAAGGTCCCTTGAGGCCCCAGGCCCTGCTCCTGTGGCTGGTTGGTGATATCAAGTGGGTCCCTGCCTCCTACACCGGTGCTTCCCATTCCAAGAGCAGCTTTTACTTTCCAAATGCTTGTTTAACTGTGGAGCTCGTGTTCTAACTCAGGTACTCTAGTTGAAGTGGGAAGGGGACCTCTGAGTCCCGAGCTCTGTCCGGTCCATCCCCTCAGATTGCTGTCCATCTGTTCCCGGGTTCCTGGGAGTCCACATAACACAGAATGAAAACTAGGAGACTTGATAGTCTTTGGACTAGAAGGGCATAGGAGGCTCAGGAGAGGGCACCGCCCAGCCAAACGCGTCTGCGGAGTCCGTCTTCTTCGTATTCTCATGCTTCTCTCTGGGAGCATCCTTCCAGGTGGAACAACCAGTCAGTGCCCAATCTCAACATCTGCTTCTGCAGGAAGCCATTCCCAGTCCCCCCATCGGAATGGGAGCCCCCTCCCTCTGAATCCAGTGCATCTGTTTCCTGGGGGCGCCTCCTGTTGTCTACCTTGTTGATGACTTGGACCATCTTCAGTCTGAGAGTAAGCCTCCCAAGCCCAGGGACCATGGCATACTCACTTCATCTCTTTGGCACCTACAACGTTGCTGCTGTTGTTAAGTCGCTCAGTCGTGTCCCACTCCTTGCGACCCGATGGACTGTAGCCTGCTAGATGCCTCTGTCCATGGGATTCTCCAGTCAAGAATACTGGAGAGGGTTGCCATTTCCTTCTCCAGGATACCTTCCCGACACAGGGATCGAACCTGTGTCTCCTGCACTGGCAGATTCTTTACCGCTGAGCCACCAGGGAAGCCCCAGCACCCACAGTGGTATATTGCAAGTGATGAGGACTCAGCAAATGTTTGTGGAATTGAAGAGACCATTTTATTTGGTATCTACTTAACCACCATTTGAGCTGGATAACCTCTGATATCTTGGTATGTTAATTGTGCCTCCTCAGGCAGGGGGAGAAGGTTATTTAGATAATTGTTCAGAAATGTTATGTAAAAATCTAATGATTGTATTGTCTTGCTGTTTTCACAGTTAAGGCCATTTTCCTATGGGGATCAAAGAGCATTTATAACTGATATAAAGAGGAAGCCTTGAATTTTTCAGGGCTGAAAGTGGATGACCACAGAATATCACTGATTTGTGGGCAAGATCCTCAAGGAGGAAGTGTTTGAGTTGATTTCACCATTAAGGTGACTCATTGGAAAAGACCCTGATGCTGGGAAAGATTAAAGGCAAGGAGGAGAAGGGGACGACAGAGGATGAGATGGTTGGATGGCATCACTGACTTGATGGACATGAGTTTGAGCAAGCTCCGGGAGGTGGTGATGGACAGGGAATCCTTGCGTGCTGCAGTCCATGGGGTTGCAAATAGTTGGACACGACTGAGCGACTGCACTGAACACCATTAGGGACAGCACATCTCTGTTAAGTACAGCCTTGCACTAGGGACTGACGAGCTGTCTCAGACATCTCTGTGTCCTTACATCCTTCTCAACCCATCTTTTACTCCAGCCATTGCTGGGCAAGGAGCCTCACAGAATGTCATAGGACAGCATCTTGCTTCAGTTGTACCGCATAGCTGTTCCTTTCTCCCCATGGGTTTCTGGGGACTCTCACTGGAAGGCCCAGTGGAGTGTGAAGGAGTCAACATCCCTGGGTTAACCCTTACCAGTGAGGGGCGGGAGCTGGTGGTGAATTGCTTCCTTCTTTGTCCTTTGGATGGGGGAGTCTGAGCCATATTCTGTTCATCCTCAGAGGGTCCAGTGCGATGGAGTGAGCCATGCAGGGACCCAACAGCGACCCCTCATTCATGCACATTTGCGTTGGCTCTCTCCCCTGCTGTGTTTCTCTCTCCCCTAGTTCCTCACTCCCGCTCCTGGGATCCATCCCAAATAACCTACTGCACATAAGCTGTTAGTAAAGTCTCTGCTTTTAGTGGGGAATTCAGGCCAAGTTAAGGGATTAAAGAGTGTAGTGAGATCTTTTCCTTGTCCTCCAAAAGCTTATTAGCCTGGGGAGTCTTGTGGAACATTTGGTTACTTTAGAAGGCCAAAATGGGTGGTTCAGACAGAGTGAGTGCTGCTGCAGAAGGCAAAAGGGGAGTTTGGTGTGTGTGTAACTTGTGTACTAGGCACGTCCCGAGAAGGAGGTGAGTGGGCCAGGAGGAAGGCAGAGTACGCGCTGGTGTTATGTAACGGGAGGTGTGAGCAGAAAAGCTGGGTTAGGGTTATTGTAGGGAAAGAGTGAAAAGTGCACTTAGAATTATCCGGTTGTGTGCAGTCATGAATGACAGGCGTAGGATTCCCGATTTTCCTTTGATGAGAAGGTGTTCTGGAAATTTGAAAACTTGGGGGGGTATAGTGTGGAGAAGGAAGAGAAAGGGACGAGAAACTGTCAGACATTGAAGTGGAATCAGGTGAATGAGGGGCAAAGTTCAGTGACCCAATCAGTTGCAAACTCTGTTGAGCATCTGCTAGAAGACAGATTCTAGGGGGAATACAGAGATTAACCTCAACAAGGTACATTCGCTGGAGGGTGTTATGCTGAGTGAAACACATCAGACAGATAAAGACAAATACTGTGTGGTACTGATTATATGTGGAATGTTAAAAACACAACAAACTAGTGAATAAAATGCAAAAGAAACAGACTCACAGGTAGAACAAACCAATGTTTACCAGTGTGTGGGTGGGTGAGTGGGGGGGGTCACAAACTTCTGGGCTTAAGGTAGGCTCATGAATGTATTGTACAACAGGGGGAATATAGCTGATATTTTGTAATATCTATGAATGGCAATTAGCCCTTAAAATTGTATAAAAAATGTTTTCCCATCTTTAAAAAGATAAAAACAAACCAAAAACCCACAAGGGGCGTTCACATCTGAGGAAAAGGCCCATGTATAAGGAGTAGAGTGGTGTTTAAAAGGAAAAATTCTCATGGACCCCCAGAGTTGACTTCAGTTATTTTTGTTATTGTTGTTGTTGTGTGTGTTCATGTTCAATTGTATCTGATTCTTTGCGACCCACTGTAGCCCACCAGGCTCCCCTGTCCATAGGATTCTCCAGGCAAGAATACTGGAGTGGGTTGCCATGCCCTCCTCCAAGGGATCTTCCCAGCCCAGGGACTGAACCTGCATCTCTTATGTCTCCTGCACTGGCGGGCAGGTCCTTTACCACTAGCACCACCTGGGAAGCCCATTTTTATTATAATTTTATTTAAATATAAAAAGGCGCGGTATAAAACCTTAGTACTTACATACCCATAAACCCTAAAGAGATTTACACATTAGAAACCAATCAAATGACACAATCAATAAAATTCAAACTACCACCATTAATTTAACATGATGGATGATGTTTTTGGCTAAAATGAAATTGCTGTGGATGAATGCGTGTGATCCTGCCAGCCTCAGCTTAGACTCCGAGTTCAGGTTGCATTGTGCCCTGCAAAGACTCCATCCTGCTGCCGGCTTGTATTTGAACCACTGAGAAAACCTTTGTTTGAACAGCTGGCCACGAGTGAATGCATTATTTACCCACGGAGGCCGCCTCTGTTCTTTTCTCGTTAGCCAGAGACAATGAAAGTGGCATCCTTTGTGCCAGCTGGGCCCCAAGCAGGAAGCAGAAGCGGCACTGAGCTCTGGGTGGAGGGGGTGGGGGGTGGGAAGGGGGCCCTGGAGGGAAGCTGAGCGATGGAGGTCAGAGGTCGGTAGAGAATTGGGAGAAAACGGTCAGCATCTCATGAGACCGAGAGGGATGCTGGAATATCCCATATTAAGTTCAGCTGGGACCCTGATGTTGATTTCTTCAACTGTTAAATTCCAGCGAATTGGGGATTTCAGAGATTTTTCTGGATTAAGTGACATCCTTGCCCCTGCCCCTGCCATGGCATCTGTGGATAGAGTAGAATATTTGTGGAATATTACATTATTTACTGTCTCCCATACAGTTTGAGGCTTCCCAGGTGGTGCTAGTGGTAGAGAACCTGCCTGCCAATGGCAGAGACTTAAGAGATGCGGGTTTGAGCCCTGGGTCGGGAAGAGCCCCTGGAGGAGGGCATGAAGATGTTTCACCTGTGGCTTGTTCATGGGCCGGCCTCCACCCCAGTTATTCAAGGGCTTCTCACCTGGGGCTGACTCCAGACCTGAGGATGCCACCAGCACTGACTGGACGCTGTTTGGAAGTCTGCCTTCTCTCTTAGAATCAGGGCCTGAAGGTAAGGCAGCCTGGGTTTCAATCTCAGCTTCTCTGTTTCCTGGGGAACTTTTGACCCAGTCTCTTCATAATAATGGCTACTTTGCAGGATGAATACGTTAACATATGTGAAGTGTTCAGGACACTTGGTGGATAGTAAGTGCTGTGTAATAGCGTATGACGGTGGTGGTGATGGTGTTAGTTATATCTGTGATGTTTGACCCTGCAGGGAAGCACTGGGCCTGCTGTTTGAAGGGTTTTTGTTTTTTTACAGGTTCTGTGGGAGACATGATTGGCTGACAATCGTGAGGTCTCTTTGCTAAAGAGGCAACAGCAGGATATAAAAATATATTAGGAATCACGCACCTTGGTTATTTTAGCCCTCGTTCATTTGTGGTCAGTTGAAGTCTGCCGTTGCAAAGAAAGGGTGATGAAGGAAAGGAATGAAGAAACAGTGAGGATGGAACTGAAAGGGCCTTGTCTGAGGAGCTTCAGAAAACCCTACTTTCTAAGAATATTTATCCTGCATTAAAAAACAGATGTGCTAATAATGTGCTGTCTTATTAATTACAATAGGTCCCCAGGGGAAGTTATTTGGCACACTTGGGTCTCTGAAGACATTTTGCTCATTCAGGTCCTGTGTGAGTTGGGGTCGCCCAGAAGTGCACCCCAAGACAGGAAGGCACCCCAAGACAAGGAGGGTTGGAGGGCACAGCAGTAGGTATGGGGAGGGAATGGGACAATGAATGGCTGGTGGGTGGGCTCTTGCTGTGGGCAACCAGGGCTCAATTTTTGCAGAGCTCTGAGGAAATGGCAACCCACTCCAGTGTTCCTGCCTGGAGAATCCCAGGGATGGTGGAGCCTTGTGGGCTGCCGTCCATGGGGTCACACAGAGTCGGACACAACTGAAGCGACTCAGCAGCAGCAGAGGAACGGTGCAGAAAGCGCTTCCAGTTACTCAGGCTGACCCGTGAGGTTGCTGTGCTGCTCATCCACTGATTTCTCCAAGCTCCTGTATGCAGGCCTGCTTAGGCGGGGTGGAGGGTTAGCTCTCTGGCACTTCGGGTCTCTCACAGGGTCCCAGAGGGACCAGAGAGGTGGCCAGAGGGGCTCTTCGGACGTAGACTGTCAGGTCCT
This sequence comes from Capra hircus, assembly GCF_001704415.2. Classification (NCBI taxonomy): domain Eukaryota; kingdom Metazoa; phylum Chordata; class Mammalia; order Artiodactyla; family Bovidae; genus Capra; species Capra hircus. The sequence goes on along the minus strand of NC_030811.1, from coordinate 16,057,231 downwards.
GGCAGGTGGAAGACTAGGATTGCCCACAAAAGAACCGAGGTGCCCTGGATGATGTGGGCTGGGACGGTGGTGAAGTTCTTCCCACGTTCTGTGCTCTGTGCTACACTAACATCTTGGGTTGGCACTCAACAAACACACGTTAAGCGTTTCTTAACATGCTTTGATGCCTTTTGCAGATACATTTGCTAAGTATCCTCAGTGGGGAATCCCCCTGTTTGGTCCCATCTCAGATAAAGGGAGGCAGGGGCTGGTGAAGGGAGCCAGCCAGGGCCCTGCAGGTGGGGAGAGGTTGATGGAGGTCCCTGGAAGTGAAGGGGCTGGGTGCTCTCCTCCTGCAGATGCAGCCGTCATGGATGTGGATCAGGGCAGGCCTCTGCCTTGCAGGACAGAGAAGGTTTGCTTGTGCTAAAGAGTTCAATTGTAATGGCTAAAAAAACCAAAAACCAAAAACTGAAAGTGTTAGTCACTCAGTTCAGTTCAGTCGCTCAGTCGTGTCTGACTCTTTGGGACCCCATGAATCGCAGCATGCCAGGCCTCCCTGTCCATCACCAACTCCCGGAGTTCACCCAAACTCATGTCCACTGAGTTGATGTTGCCATCCAGCTATCTCATCCTCTGTCATCCTCTTCTCCTCCAGCCCCTAATCCCTCCCAGCATCAGAGTCTTTTCCAATGAGTCAACTCTTCACATGAGGTGGCCAAAGTATTGGAGTTTCAGCTTCAGCATCAGTCCTTCCAAAGAACACCCAGGACTGACCTCCTTCAGAATGGACTGGTTGGATCTCCTTGCAGTCCAAGGGACTCTGAAGAATCTTCTTCAACACCACAGTTCAAAAGCATCAATTCTTTGGCACCCAGCTTTCTTCACAGTCCAACTCTCACATCCATACATGACCACTGGAAAAACCATAGCCTTGACTAGACAGACCTTTGTTGGCAAAGCAATGTCTCTGTTTTTCAATATGCTGTCTAGGTTGGTCATAACTTTCCTTCCAAGGAGTAAGCGTCTTTTAATTTCATGGCTACAATCACCATCTGCAGTGATTTTGGAGCCCCCAAAAATAAAGTCTGACACTGTTTCCACTGTTTCCCCATTTATTTCCCCTGAAGTGATGGGACCGGATGCCATGATCTTCGTTTTCTGAATGTTGAGCTTTAAGCCAACTTTTTCACTCTCCTCTTTCACTTTCATCAAGAGGCTTTTTAGTTCCTCTTCACTTTCTGCCATAAGGGTGCTGTCATCTGCATATCTGAGGTTATTGATATTTGTCCCAGCAATCTTGATTCCAGCTTGTGCTTCTTCCAGCCCAGTGTTTCTCATGATGTACTCTGCACAGAAGTTAAATAAGCAGGGTGACAATATACAGCCTTGATGTACTCCTTTTCCTATTTGGAACCAGTCTGTTGTTCCATGTCCAGTTCTAACTGCTGCTTCCTGACCTGCATACAGATTTCTCAAGAGGCAGGTCAGGTGGTCTGGGATTCCCATCTCTTTCAGAATTTTCCAGTTTATTGTGATCCACACAGTCAAAGGCTTTGGCATAGTCAATAAAGCAGAAATAGATGTTTTTCTGGAACTCTCTTGCTTTTTCGATGATCCAGTGGATGTTGGCAATTTGATCTCTGGTTCCTCTGCCTTTTCTAAAACCAGCTTGAACATCTGAAAGTTCACGGTTCACATATTGCTGAAGCCTAGCTTGGAGAATTTTGAGCATTACTTTACTAGCATGTGAGATGAGTGCAGTTGTGTGGTAGTTTGAGCATTCTTTGGCATTGCCTTTCTTTGGGATTGGCACTCAGTCGTGTCCAATTCTTTGCGACCCGGTGGACTGTGTAGCCCGCCAGGCTTCTCTGTCCATGGAATTCTCCAGGCAAGAATACTGGGGTGGGTTGCCATTCCCTTCTCCAGGGGATCTTCCCAACCCAGGGATCAAACCTGGGTCTCCTGTGTTGGCAGGCAGGTTCTTTACCATCGGAACCACCTTCTGGAGGCTCTGTAATGGTAAAGGGGCAGATTTTAGATAAAGGCAGGAGAGTGGCTTGAGGTGCAGATGGAGCTTGCGACTATAGCTTTGAGATGGGCAAGGTCTTTCTTCAAAATTTGGGGGTATTAGCATTCAGAGTGGAGAAGGCAATGGCACCCCACTCCAGTACTCTTGCCTGGAAAATCCCATGGACGGAGGAGCCTGGTGGGCTGCAGTCCATGGGGTTGCTAAGAGTCAGCCATGACTGAGCGACTTCATTTTCACTTTTCACTTTCATGCATTGGAGAAGGAAATGGCAACCCACTCCAGTGTTCTTGCCTGGAGAATCCCAGGGACGGGGAAGCCTGGTGGGCTGCCATCTGTGGGGTCGCACAGAGTCAGACACGACTGAAGCGACTTAGCAGCAGCAGCAGCAGCATTGAGGGATCTGGCTTAGTACAGGGCGGTGGCATCAATGATTAGAGGCAGAGTCTAGGGGGAGGTTCAAACTGTTCTGAGACTTGTGACTTTGGGCAGGTTGACTTCTGCGTCTTCATCTGAAGGAAGAGATGGTAATATGCGGTTTACCAGGTTATTAGGTGAGCTGATGTGTCTGTTACAAAGCAGTCATGTTCTTCAGACTGGTGGGGACGTGGCTGGGGGAGGGATGGAATGGGAGCTTGAAGTTAGCAGATGTAAGCTTTTATAGATAGAATGGATAAACAAGGTCCTACTGTACAGCACAGGGAACTATATTCAATCTCCTATGATTAACCATAATGGAAAAGAATAAAAAAAGAATGTATAACTGAATCATTTTGCTGAAATTAACAGAATATTGCAGAAATTAACACAACATTAAATCAACTATACCTCAGTTTAAAAAACTGATGTAAAAATTAGTACAGCCACTTTGGAAAATATTTTTTAAAGTTTCTTATAAAATTAGACATATACTTACCATGGGGGGAAAAACAAAAAAAATAAAGCAGTCATGTTCTTTTCTTGTGCATAGAATATTTTAAATGTTTACATTCTATTAAATGTTTAATAAAATAATGTACCCTAATGCAATTATTCTATTTACAAGATAATTTCAGGTTTTATAAAAATGTTAATTCAGAGTATATATTAATGGGATGCAAAATTTAAATTTAGTTTTATTTTTATTAATACTTTTTAATCAAAGTAAAAGTGGTAATAAAATACAACTAAAAGTCTCCTAAAGAAAAAAGGCCAGTCCTTTGCCTCTTACTTTCCAAGCCAACTTTTTAGTTACTTTGCATGTTTTTTAATTGTTTCCTCATTTTAAAGTGGTATACTTATGTCATGATGTGTTAGATATTACATTTAAACTTTGATATCATCGATTGAATTTTAGTCCTTATATCCTGTGCTGCTTCATTCACCTCTTTTTCTCAATATAATTATATCACAATTTTTGGTTAAAATCCCTTATCAGTATTTACATTATTATGACTGTGTAAATATCATTTATTAATACTTCTGAGCTAGATAGTATACTCTGATTCTATTTACTTCTCATACATTTTATTTTCCTAGAGGTAATAAAACTGCCTTTTAAAAAAGTGCTCAGTGTTTTATGTATCTTTTGCTAATTTCTCCCCAAGATTCTTTTTTTAATTAATTAATTTTAATTGGAGAATAATTCCTTTACAATATTGTGATGGTTTTCACCATAATCAACTTGAATCAGCCACAGGTATACATGTATCCATTCCATCCTGAACCCGCCCTCCCACCTCCCTCTTCCTGAGATTCTAATAGAGCTGTCAAATATCTGTCAATCCTGTTTTCCAAACACCTCACCAGGAGAGAGACTCTGTAAGTTCTGTTTCCGCTTCTCACATGCCTTTCTCGTTCTGCTCGGGGGGCTCTTTCCTTAGGCCAGTGGTGCAAACCCAGTGATCCGAGGACTTGGACCACTCTCATGGTTAAAATCCCCTTCTCACTAACGTCCTGTCTTTTTTTTCTCTTAGTTTAGTTCCTCTTTTTGCTGCAGCACATCCAGTAGCAACTTCTTTAAAAGGGGTAATTTTTTTGAGTCCATGTTTGTTTGCAAATGCTTTTATTCTCGGTTGACAGAATCCTTTACCTGGTCAAACTAAGTTGAAATGAACTACGTCTAAAATTTGAAAGAATGAATCCGTTGGTAATAAAAGGTGTGATGCTGCTTAGATTGTTTCTCTTTGAGACTTGAGAAACAAAACTTTTTGTTTTCTTCTCCCTGTGTACCTGGACCCTAAGCTGGGAGCCTCTCCAGGGCTCTGTGGTAGAGAATCACTCTGTTTTGGTTAGCATCCCCACTTTCAACCTGCTGAGATTATAACTTTCTTTATATTGTTTAGTCAGATACCCTCCTCCACCTGCTCTCTGTCTTTCAAAATTTGTTGAACCCTTTGACATAAATGCAGCAATATTTTTTAGATTCAGCTCCTAGAGTAGTGGAAACAAAAGCAAAAATAAACACGTGTAACCTAATTAAACTTAAAAGCTTTTGCACAGCAAAGGAAACCATAAACAAATACAACCTACAGAATGGGAGAAAATATTCACAAACGAGGCAACCATCAAGGGCTTAATTGCCAAAATATACAAACAGCTTATACAGCTCAATATTAAAAAAAAACCACAATAAAAAATGGGCAGAAGATATAGACATTTTTCTAAAGAGATACAGATGGCCAACAGGCACATGAAAAGGTGCTTAGTATTGTTAATTATTAGAGAAATGCAAATCAAAACTACAGTGAGACACCACCTCACACTGATCAGAATGGCTGTCATCAAAAAGTCTACAATATTGTAATCATCCGCCAATTAAAAATTTAAAAAATGTTTTTAAAAGTAAAGTACTCTATCAGTTCAGTTCAGTTCATTCGCTCAGTCATGTCCAACTCTTTGCGACCCCATGAATCGCAGCACGCCAGGCCTCCCTGTCCATCACCAACTCCCGGAGTTCACTCAGATTCTTGTCCATCGAGTCAGCGATGCCATCCAGCCATCTCATCCTCAGTCGTCCCCTTCTCCTCCTGCCCCTAATCCCCCCCAGCATCAAAGTCTTTTCCAAAGAGTCAACTCTTCTCATGAGGTGGCCAAAGTACTGGAGTTTCAGCTTTAGCATCATTCCTTCCAAAGAAATCCCAGGGCTGATCTCCTTCAGAATGGACTGATTGGATGATCTTGCAGTTCAGGGGACTCTCAAGAGTCTTCTCCAACACCACAGTTCAAAAGCATCAATTCTTCAGCGCTCAGCCTTCTTCACAGTCCAACTCTCACATCCATACATGATCACAGGAAAAACCATAGCCTTGACTAGACGGACCTTAGTTGCAACATAGAAATAATAAATGCTGGAGAGGGTGTGAGAAAAGGGAACCCTCCTACACTTTTGGTGGGAATGTAAATTGGTGCAGCCACTAGGGTGAATATGGAAGTTCCTTAAACTAAAAAGTTGTATGATCTAGCCATCCCACTCCTGGGCATATGTCCAGAGAAAAACATAATTTGAAAAGATACATGTACCCTAGTGTTCATAGCATGACTATTTGTAGTAGTCAAGACATGAAAGCAACCTCTGTCCATTGAGAAATGACTGGATAAAGATGTGGTGTGTGTGTGTGTGTGTGTGTATACACACACGCACAATGGAGTATTAGTCATAAAAAGAGAACAGAATAATGCTATTTGCAGCTACATGGATAGACCTAGAAATTATCATACTAAATGAAGTCAAAGACAAATATATGATATCACTTATGTGGCTACAAAGGAACTTTATAAAACAAAAACAGAGTCACAGACATAGAAAGAACTTATGGTTACCAAAGGGGTAAAAGGGGAGAGGGATAAATTAGGAGTTTGGGATTAACAGATACACACACTACCATATATAAAATAAATAACAAGGACCTACTATATAACACAGGGAACTATAGTCAATATCCTGTAATAACCATTATAGGAAAAGAATCTGAAGAAAAATATGTGTAACAAAATCTCTTTGCTGTATACCTGAAATGTTGTAAATCAGCGATACTTCAATTGAAAAAAGCAAAGAACCTTCCCAAACAAAAAAATTTGTTGACATCTTTCACATGTTGATGTTGCCTTTTCTTTTTTTAAAAATATTTATTTATTTTAATTGAAGGCTAATTACTTTACAATATTGTATTGGTTTTGCCACACATCAACATAAATCTGCCACGGGTGTACACGTGTCCCCCATCCTGAACCCCCCTCCCACCTCCCTCCCCATACCATCCCTCTGGGTCATCCCAGTGCACCAGCCCCGAGCATCCTGTATCCTGTGTTGAACCTGGACTGGCGATTCGTTTCTTATATGATATTATACATGTTTCCATGCCATTCTCCCGAGTCATCCCACCCTCTCCCTCTCCCACAGAGTCCAAAAGTCTGTTCTATACATCTGTCTCGCATACAGGGTTATTGTTACCATCTTTCTAAATTCCATATATATGAGTTAGTATACTGTACTGGTGTTTTTCTTTCTGGCTTACTTCACTCTGTATAATCGGCTCCAGTTTCATCCACCTCATGAGAACTGATTCAAATGTATTCTTTTTAATGGCTGAGTAATACTCCATTGTGTATATGTACCACAGCTTTCTTATCCATTCATTTGCTGATGGACATCTAGGTTGCTTCCATGTCCTGGCTATTATAAACAGTGCTGCGATGAACATTGGGGTACATGTGTCTCTTTCAATTCTGGTTTCCTCGGTGTGTATGCCCAGCAGTGGGATTGCTGGGTCATAAGGCAGTTCTATTTCCAGTTTTTTAAGGAATCTCTGCACTGTTCTCCATAGTGGCTGTACTAGTTTGCATTCCCACCAACAGTGTAAGAGGGTTCCCTTTTCTCCACACCCTCTCCAGTATTTATTGCTTGTAGACTTTTGGATAGCAGCCATTCTGACTGGCATAAAATGGTTCCTCATTGTGGTCTTGATTTGCATTTCTCTGATAATGAGTGATGTTGAGCATCTTTTCATGTGTTTGTTAGCCATCCGTATGTCTTCTTTGGAGAAATGTCTATTTAGTTCTTTGGCCCATTTTTTGATTGGGTCGTTTATTTTTCTGGAATTGAGCTGCAGGAGTTGCTTGTATATTTTTGAGATTAGTTGTCAGTTGCTTCATTTGCTATTATTTTCTCCCATTCTGAAGGCTGTCTTTTCACCTTGCTTAGAGTTTCCTTTGTTGTGCAGAAGTTTTTAATTAGGTCCCATTTGTTTATTTTTGCTTTTATTTCCAATATTCTAGGAGGTGGGTCATAGAGCATCCTGCTATGATTTATGTTGGAGAGTGTTTTGCCTATGTTCTCCTCTAGGAATTTTATAGTTTCTGGCCTTACGTTTAGATCTTTAATCCATTTTGAGTTTATTTTTGTGTATGGTGTTAGAGAGTGTTATAGTTTCATTGTTTTACAAGTTGTTGACCAGTTTTCCCAGCACCACTTGTTAAAGAGATTGTGTTTAATCCATTGTATATTCTTTCCTCCTTTGTCAAAGATAAGGTGTCCAGAGGTGCGTGGGTTTATCTCTGGGCTTTCTATTTTGTTCCATTGATCTATATTTCTGTCTTTGTGCCAGTACCATAGTGTCTTGATGACTGTGGCTTTGTAGTAGAGCCTGAAGTCAGGCAGGTTGATTCCTCCAGTTCTATTCTTCTTTCTCAAGATTGCTTTTGATCTTGCCTTTCTGTACACCTCAGTGAAGGACTCTCTAGTAACATATCAAGAAGGACAGAAAGTTGAAACCCAGATCTGTTTTGTCTAATGCAGGTTCTTTGTCCACCGTGGATCAAGGAATTGTTATTGATAATGGATTTATCAATGGGCCATGAGAGTGTTGCATTTAGGAATTTTATGCTTGTCAGCTTCAGAGGGCAAAGGGCATTGATTAAGCAAAACAAACCCCATCCTCCAGTACTGCATGGAGACTGCAGACTCAACCTTAAATGTGATTACACAAATGTAATATATCATGGTGAGGGAGAAAATTACCGATAAGAACTTTTTCCTTTTTCATCTTGTCCATTGTTTTTCTTCTTCTTTTTTTTTAGAAACCACTTTTCTTTGTGAATCTGAAGGCTCTGAATGAAAGATAATGATAATAGCTTGTTTATGTAGCTGTAAAGACAACCATTATAGCTAGTTTGTTCCCGTAGCCAGATACTGTATTTCTTGCCCACTTGGAGGTGAATCAAGGCCAGTGGTCAGAATATAAAGAAAAATCTGACTCTGGAAATTCCAGTTTTTGTCAGCCAGGACCAAAGAGAGAGGCAAGATAGGGCAAAGGAAGGGAACAAAAAAAAAAAAAAAAAAAAAAGGCGAGAAGGAAGAGAGGCATGAAGGAAGAGAGGGATCAGTAGAAAAAATGATGCGTCAGTGGAGGACTTCATAGAGACTTATCAAGAAGGACATTCAAGACTGAATTCCAGGCCAGTTTCATGCGCTGTGTCCAACGCTGATGTCCCCTGGTTCTTTTCCTTTAACTATTTTCTTATTGCCCCTTTGTTTTAAGGTTTTTAGTGTCCTGAATGTTGCCCCACCTGTCTTACCTCTCTTCTCTGTCTCCTGATGTGCTATCAGAGATGCAGAAAGTAGGAGTGATGCCCGAGTTGCAGAAGAGTGAATTGACAGGGCAGGAAGAGCAGCCGTAAGCCTTGCCGGATATTCACTGTTTAGTGGGTGTTCAGGTGACTGGGAGGCTCCCTCCTTCCTCATTTTGTGATTTGTGCCAGGGTCAGTGGTGTGGCTGTCGTTACAAGGATCCCCCGAGGTATACACCACTGTCTGTGTCCTTCAGTAGCAAATGTAGGGAAACAGAACAAGAATGGTCCTTCCTCTGTCGTACAGTACAGGGGACTCAGCTCAGTGTTATGTGGCAGCCTGGATGGGAGTGGGGATTGAGGGAGAGTGGATTCTTGTGTATATATGGCTGAATCCCTTCTCTGTTCACCTGAAACTATCACAGTGTTGTTAATTGGCTATTTGAGTGTGTTAGTTGCTCGGTCGCGTCCAACTCTTTGTGATCCCATGGACTGTAGCCCACCAGGCTCCTCTGTCCATGGGATACTCCAATATAAAATAAAAAGTTCTAAAGAAAAAAAATGAATGATCTTTCCTCTTCTCCTGGAGATAGAGAAGAACAGGGAAGCCTGGCACCCTGCAGTCCATGGGATCACAAAGAATCAGACACGGCTGAGCAACTGAACAACAAAAACAGTTTCTCCTCTTGGCTCCTGCACATCATCCCCTTGAATTCCTCGAGTCCAGGGAGGAAGGTTAGCATCCTGCAGAGAGGATGGGAGGTGCTTGTGGCATGTACCTATTTCAGACCAAGGACATGGGGTCCAGTCCCCTTGTCTACACTGTGACAAGTGGCCACTGTGAGCTCAGACACTGACCTCATGGGCCTTGGTTTCCTAGGTTGCATAATGAGGAAACTAGAACTCTCGGCAGTCCTTTGAACTAGAACATTCTGTGAAGTTAGTGGCATATACATATTCTAGAATTGTGTGCAGGAATACCTTGGGGATCCTGTGGGTTCTGATCTAGACATTCTAGAACTTTGCAGTCAAATGAGTCGCACAAACTTTGGGCTTCCCAGTGCATGTAAATGTTGTGTGTGCACCGTACTGTGGTCTTAACTCCATGATAGTATGACGTCTAAAAAACTCACCTACCTTAATTACTGGTAAAAGATGCTAACCATCATCTGAGGCTTCAGGGAGTCAATGTTTTTGCAAAAGCAATAGGAAAGATTACTGATCGCAGACCACCATAACAAATATAGTACTATTAATAGAAAAGTTTGAAAAGTATAAGAATTACAAAAGTGTGACAGAGACATGAGGTGAGCAAATGCTGTTGGATGCATGGCGCTGATAAACTGGCTTGGTGCAGGGTTGCCATAAACCTTCAACGTATTTTTTTTTTTAATGCAGTGCCTGAGAAGCACAATAAAGTGAGGTATGCCTGTACTGGTTACATCTCCTTTCTTAGAGTGACATTCAACATTCACTTTTTAAAAGTTTGAAAGGAATGAACGTCTTCTTCATGTGGACCCATTTTAGCTTTTCTGATAGGGAATATCGAACATCAAGAAGCAATGAGCTTTTTCAATCCTCCAGCCGGGTCCCTTTTTAGGAGTGACAAGCGTTGTCCCCTAGACTGTAATCTCCATGAGGGCAGGACTCCTGTTTCTCTTATTTAAGAGACCTCTCAGAGTTCTGCCTGTTCACATGACTGGAAGTGGAAGTTGGACATATTTTATTTGTTTTGTTTCTTTACCACCTAGCACAGTGCCAGGAATGTAATAAATATTTGTTGAATTGACGCCTAACATATGGTATTCTAAGTATTGTGAATGGTGGAAATTGCAGCGTAAGCAAGGTGAGGGTATGGGTATTGTATTTTTTTTTTCCTAAGAAAAAAATAACAGTGCAGAATAAAACCTTTCAAAGAAGATTACAAAGCTATTTTCTTTCTCATTGCTCATCACTTTCCTCCTCCCCAGAATTCCAAGTCCTATTGTCTCACCAAACAGTGAAAAGAGAAAAATGTAAGAACCTTCCAGAATTACCGAGGCTTTGTACGCCCTCCTTGTTGGATGTGTGTCCCTTTTGTGCTTTGGTTTGGTAGAAATTAAAGAGTAAAGAAATATCTGGGGCCCCATATCGGGATGCTAATTAGTTGTTTTCTTGTCAAAGGAATTAAAAAGATGTTTCTGAGAGAATGTCTATGTTTGATTTGGAAGAGAAGTTTTGTCTCACCCCAGATTTGCGTGATGTCCCCAGGTATGTCCAATTAGCTCAAGAGGTGTTACACCATTAAAAAAAAAAAAAATCTCAAAGTGAAAATTAGTTTGCTTTGGTTTAAAACATACATGCCATGTATCCCTTCAGGAGGAAGAAAGCTATTATAAAATCTGGAAAACAACCTACAAAAAGAACTTAGCTCCCTAACTGCTCGGAAGGAAGTCTGGTGCGCTATACTGTCTGAAACGGACTCGAAAATAGAGGTGTTGTTGTAATTGCAGTTGGCATTTGCAACTCTGCAGGTGAAGGAAGTCAGCTTGCTGGAACATTTCTTTTGGCATTAGAAGCTCAGGAAATTAATAAGAAAGAACTGAGGACAAAGTGGTACTTACCGATTAAAGCAAACTTCTGGAATTTCTCATGGACCCTCAAGTAACCTGTGGTTTGTAGACACTGAGCGATTGCTAAGCAGAGAGCGCTGTGCTGGTGCAGAGAGCTCCCTTCTCTAAAGGACTCTGGGCTTGCTGGGAGTAGGAAGGAAGCAAGACAACTTGAGAGAGAACCAGAGTTAGTGGCATGACGGATCTGATCCTCAGTGTGCTGGGAGGTCAGAAAAAGGAGAGGCCAGGCTAGATTGGAGTCCAGAAAAGAGATACCATGGCTGGCCGGTGGTGCCTGATGGGGTGCCTTGTTTGCCGGTGAGCAGAGAGGACTCGGAAGGGCGTTCAAAACTGAGGAATAGCGTGAGCCAGAGCTGGAAGGCAAGCAGTGTATTGGCACACTGGGTAGAGAGGGTAGTGGTAGGTGGAGGTGATTCATGAGAGAGGAGGCAGGGGAGCTGAATAGGGGGTGATTTGTGGAAAGATGGTGCTGTTTGAGTCTGGAATGTCTTCCCCTGAACTCAGTCTCCTCCATCCTCTGCTCTCTACACCCTTCCCCTTGTTTGGGAGGACACAGAAACTGGTTGGGAAATGCTGCTGTAAACAATGAGTGGTCAGTGATGCTTTGATCAGAGGATGGCATGTCTCAGAAGAGGATTATGTAAGAACTTATTTTTTAATATAGTTTTAATTGTTTCACATCTTGTTTATAGCTGTGGCTATTCAATGGACAGTAGACATGCTAAATGGGATCAGTGTTTGCTGTTTAATTCACCCGGTCAGGAGGGATCTTGGTCTAGAAATACCCTGGGGAGTTTTGAGATCGCAGCCACCCATTGTGCCTGATGGTTGTGGCCTGAGATGACCTCCTCTTTGGTAACCCTCCAAAGTGTGTGTGTGTGTGTGTGTGTGTGTGTGTGTGTGTGTGTGTGTGTGTGTGTGTGTGCGTGTGCGTGCGCGCGCGAATGCACATGCGCTAGTCAACATATTTGGTGACCACAAAGTGGAAGGTACAGAGGCTTTAGGACCAGGCAGATTTTTTTTAAGTTGAAGTATAGTTAATTACAATGTTGTGTTAGTTTCAAGTGTACAGCAAAGTAATTTAGTTATATATATATATATATATAAATTTATATGTATATGCTGCTGCTGCTGCTAAGTCACTTCAGTCATGTTCGACTCTGTGCGACCGTATGGACAGCAGCCTAATAGGCTCCTCTGTCCACAGGATTCTCCAGGCAAGAACACTGGAGTGGGTTGCCGTTTCCTTCTCCCTTATGTGTGTGTATGTGTGTATGTGTGTATGTGTGTGTGTGTGTGTGTGTGTGTGTATAAATTCTTTTCCAGATTCTTTTCCATTATAGGTTATTAGAAAATATCGAGTGTAGTTTCCTGTGCTATACAATAGGTCTTTGTTGATCATCTGTTTTCTGTGTTGTAATGCACATATGTACACATTAATCCCAAACTCCTGTTTTGTCCCTCTTCACCTTTCCTCTTTGGTAACCGTAAATTTGTTTTCTATGTCTGCCAGTCTATTTCTTTTTTGTAAATAAGTTCATTTGTATCATTTTTTTTTCTTATGTAATTTTTTGGCTACACTGCACAGCATGTGGGATCTTAGTTCCCTGACCAGCGATCGAACCTGTCCCCCTGCATTGGAAGCACAGAGTCTTAACCACTGGACTGCCAGAGAAGTCCCTGTATCATTTTTTTTTAAGATCGCACTTATAAGTGATATGATGTATTTATTTTTCTCTAACTGGCTTACTTAGTGTGATAATATGTCGCAAATGGCATTATTTCATTCTTTTTTATGGCTGAATAACATTCCATTGTGTATATGTAGTACATCGTCTTTATCCATTCCTCTGTCAATGGACATTTAGGTTGAGGACTAGGCAGATTTGCATCGGATGCAGGCCTGCCCCTTTCAGCTCTGTGACTTGTGTTGGAGTGCATAGGCCAGCAGCAGCGACCACCAGGGAAAGCCCTGCTGGCAAGAGATGGGGTAGGGAACGACTGACAGGGGCTCTAGCCTCTTGTCGGACACAGTGGCTGCACACGGAGACACAGAGGAGGGTCTCTGCTCCTTGGGCATTTGGTTTTCTTGTATCTTCTCTCCTGCAGAGAGTCTAATCCTGTTTCTTCTTCTTCCTCCAGATTTAGCTTAGAAAGACTTTTTAATCCTTTTTTTTTTAAAGACTATTTCGTGAACTTTGACTCACCTGGGCACTACTTTGTACACATGTAATGGGTTGAATGGTGGCTCCCAAAAAGATATGCCCGAGTCCTAACCCCTAGAGCCTGTGTATTTGGAAAAAGATCTTTGCAAATTTAATTATCACTTTGACATCATCCCAGAGTTAGGGTAACAAGTCCAATGACAGGTGTCCCTGTGAGAAAAGGAGAGGACTCAGAGATACAGAGACACAGAGTGGTGGCCTGGTGGAGATGGAGGCAGCGATGGGAATGATGGATTGGCAAGGACTGCTGGAAACTTCCAGAAGCTAGGAGAGAGGCAGAGAGTGCACCCTCCTGGAAGGAGCCATCCCTGCTCACACTCTGATTTTGGACTCCTCGCCTCCAGAAGAAAGTAAATTCTGTTTTAAGCCATGCAGTTTAGGATAATTTGTTTTGGCAGCCCCAAGAAACTCGTATAGCACCTATGTGGGAACGCTCCATCTCTACTTTGTGGTCGAAGCCCTTTTAAGCTCCCTGAGCAATTTGCTTCTTTAGAATTTTTTCGCGTATCTTTCTCTGCGAGGTAGAGTTAGAAGTTCCTGTTTTAGGTCCAGTTCCTTTGCGCTGTAATTCCTCCGGGGTCTATTGGCCCTGGAGTCTGCACCTGATGAGTGAGCCCTAGGATATTAGGGGACCTGGTCTCTTTCCTGCAAAGGCTGTCAATTTCAGTTTATTGCTCTTGTTTCTTTTACTAAGGTATCTATATAGTATATTGTTAAAACTAAGACACTTGTGAGAGTTAAAAGGAGCCCTGAAAGAAAGTGAAAGTGTTAGTCACTCAGTTGTGTCCGACTCTTTGTGATCCTGTGGACTGTAGCCTGCCAGGCTCCTCTGTCCACAGAATGCTCCAGGCGAGAATACTGGAGTGGGTTGCCATTTCATCCTCCAGGGGATCTTACTGACCAAGGGATTGAACTTGGGTCTCCTGCCTTGCAGGCAGATTCTTTACCATCTGAGCCAGCAGGGAAATGGGGGCACTGCTGATATTTATAACAAATGTAAACTGAGACTGTCTTAGGTGAACCAGGACATCTGCTCATTCTTCTTATTGGTCATATCTACATTCTAAATGCTAGACTTGTGGGGCATCCTTTCTGGTCTTGTCAGTATAATTGCTGGCTAAGCCTTGGGAGTGAGAAATGCAGGGAGTTCAGAATCACTAGCCTTCCTAGTCTCTTTTCTCTTGCTCTAGTGTTCTCTCCAGAGGCTTGATTTCTCTTTTCCCTTTTTAGCTTCATGTCTGATAACCCTGTTTTGTCCTCAGACCTCTTTTGTAAGGTAACACAGCCCCTTGACCTCTTTCTCATTCTCATTTTTGCCTCTCAGTATGCTTCTCTGTAGTGAGTAAGAAGATTGGGACTCCTTTGGATGGACCATCAATTAACTTGAATCCTTTAAAGTAAGTCTTAAAATATGTTAAATTATTAATTCACACCAGAAACAGGAGCAAAGAGTTTGTCATGTTTCATACATTAATACTGCATGGGGCTCTGACACCATCTGGAGCACAGAATCCTGGGGCCCATGATAGGGGCCGTAGGCAGTCACTGAAGTTGTTTCATGATTCCCACACCACTGCCACTGCTGAGAGAACAAAGAGTCGTCTGTTGGATGTTCCTCTGCGGGGTGGAAGCTGGGCCACGTTCTCTAAAATTAGCCTCTTTTCCTCTGCTGTTGTTGCAAATAAGGAGCCTTCCAGGAGGGTATTTGCCATCACCACCAATGACCTAGAAATGTCAGTTACAATTAAGTACCATGCTCTGAGATATATTAGCCATATTGCTCCTCTGGAGAAATGAATGGCCATGCGTGATGTTTCAGTTACTAGATTGGAATGAGAGTCTAAGAGCTCTTTTGGAAGAGAGTGAACTTCTGCAGGACCCTGTAGCCACATTTGAGAAGCTTCTGCCAATTGCCCCAGGATAGTAGGTCACATGTTTGACTGCCCATTTCAAGGATGCCCTTAAAAGTATGGATTATGTTGCCACGTTCATTCATGTGTCCTGCACACCCTGCATGGTGCGAGGCAGCTGGGAGATGCTCGGGAGATGTGTACTGAGTGAATGAGTGATGCTAGGAAAGGTCCAGCATTTCTATCCACTGAAGTCCTATCAGTGGCTAAAACTTCGAGACACTGCATAAGAAACACTCGTATTCCCAAGTGTGCTTCTTTATTTAGCTTGATTGCACTATGGCATGAGGAATAACACAGGTAAGATGCTCAGATCTGTAGTGACCAGTTCCATTTTTGTACGTGTACACACTTACGTCACCACCACTCAGGTCAAGAATCAAGAGCACGTCTAACACATAAGGAAGCTCCTTTGCACCCCTTCAGTTAACAGCTTTCTGTTAAACATAACCACTCTCTGTCTTCAGTTACCATAGGTTAGTTTTGTCTGCCCATGTACTTCTTTTTTTTTTTTTCCATGTACTTCTTATATATGATGTTTTATAGTGTGTGGTCTCTTGTGTTTGGCTTCTTTCACTCAATATTATGTTTCTGAGATTCATTCAAGTTGTTAATTGCTGTGTAGCAGCAGTTTATTCTTTTTATTGCAAGGAGGTATTCCATTATATGAATATACCACAATTTATTTATATACTTTAGTGTTTGGGCTGTTTCCAGTTTGGGCTATTATGAATGTTTTTGTACATGTCTTTAACTGCACATATGTCCTAAAATTTCGTGTTTTACTAATGAGGGAAGGAGAGGAAGGAAATAATAATGATAATAATAACTGATGCTATTGAAAGGTTACTAAATGCCAGGAAGTACAGTAAGCAGTTATGCAAATACTCTGCAGCCTAGTCTATGCATGTTTTTTTATTGCCATACCATTCTGTCTTCCTACTTTGTGCCTTAATTAGAAAAAGAACCCTTAAAAGCAAGATAACCGTCAGTACACATTGTGTACCTGATTAGTCAGCATCTGAAATTATCTAACTGACTTTTTTGTTTGTTTTAAAGCAGCCCCCGTCTTCTGCTGGGGCTTCCCAGGTGGCGCTGGTGGTAAAGAATCTGCCTGCTAATGTCGGAGGCCCAGGCCAGAGAAATGGGTTCGATCTCTGGGTCAGAAAGATCCCCTGGTGTAGGAAACGGCAACCCTCTCCAGTGTCCTTGCCTGGAGAACTCCATGGGCAGAGGAGCCTGGCAGGCTACAGTCCATGGGGTCACAGAAGGAGCTGGATGCGACTGAAGCAACTAAGCCCTTCCCCTGCTACCATGGCTTGCTTCACTAGAATGGGTGCCCTGAAGGTTTGGGACTGAATCCCCAGTAAGCAGTTCTGTGCGGGGCACTGATAAACTGAACCAATAGGCTTACTTACAAGAAAGCTGATTTTTTAAAAAGATTATTTGTGAGCAGGTTGTTTTCGAGTGTCAGACACACTTTGTCACAAAATTGTCTTGGACTGGTCTAATGCAACCTGTTAACTGGAGTGCCAGAGATGGTCACCAGGACCTCCTACCCTCTTAATTTCAAAGAGAACAGCTCTTCAACTCAGGTGTTTCCTGGTATTTTTGTGCCATTTTTCTCTGTTAACCTCATTAAGCAGCCTAAAAAATTAAAAAAGTCAACTTGAGTCTTAGTTAACATATGATAAAATGCCTAGATCTTGAGTGTCCTACTTGATATGTGTTGATAGTTGAGTATAGCCATCACTCCAAATGAGATGCAGAATTTCTCTAGCCCCCCATACTCCCTCCTCAACCCTCCACCGTTTTCCAGGCAACCACAGATCTGACTTCTTTCAGTATGAATTAGTTTTGCCCGTTTTGGACTGCCATATATACGGGAAATACAGTGTGTACTCTTTGGTGACCAACTGTTTTTTTCTTATCATAGTGTTTTGAAATTTACCCTCATTGTATATATTTTTATTGTTGTTGTTGTTTAGTCCCTAAGTTGTGTCTGATTCTTTTGTGGCCTTATGGACTGTAACCCTCCAGGCTCATCTGTTGAGGGGATTTCCCAGGCAAGAATGTTGGAATGGGTTGCCATTTCCTTCTCCAGGGGATCTTCCTGACCCAGGAATCGAACCCTCATCTCCTGCATTGGCAGGTGGATTCTTTACCACTGAGCCACTGAGTATTATTCCATTGTATGAGTATCTCACAATTGACCTACTTTCTTGTTAGACATTTTGGGTCATTTCCAGGTTTTGGCTGTTTTGAGTACATCTTTCACATACATTTTTGTGCAAGTCTTTTGTGGACATAAATTAATTTCTCTTGGGTAATTATATAGAGGTATAATCATTTGGTAAGTGTGTTTATTCAACGTATAAGAACCTTGAAAGTGGTTGAATTATTTTACATTCCTATCAACATGTATGAACATTCCAGCTGCTCCACGTATTTATCAACATTTGGTATTGTCATGGAGCTCTATTTTTAACAAGCTCTGATTTTCCCCAACATTTGTCTTTTTGCAGTTCCACACTTTTTTCTCTCTCAATGTGTACCTCAAGCCTCTATTTACAGCCCTGGCATTTTTTTTTTTTTTGAGTGACAAGTCTGAGAATTTCCTTAGCTCTTCCCAGCTTGAACCCTTGTTCCATATATGGTGGTTTCTGCTTTAGAATAGGAAACTCTTAACTCATCTCAGCTTTCCTGTCCTTGTTTGGCAGATGTTAAGTTCCTATTGAGCATCTAAGGCCCAACTACCATTTTCTATTGGATTTTTTGGCTTTAGCTGAATTGAGCTAGAAGTTAATCTTTTCAAGAGTGATCATCATTATATGACTAGCTTCCAGAACAGTGCTGGTACATGATAAATATTTATTTGATAAGGACATTTTAAGACTATGGATGTAGTAAACATGTTATACATTAGTCAGCATATAGCAATTTATTAAGAGTTTCTGATAGTGCCACAGATAATACTTTGTTTTTCCTTGAAAGCAAAATGGAGTATGATTTAGTGAGAGGGGTATAGAGATAACTAAAGAAAATAGACTGAAGTTATTAATGATAAGACAGATTTCTGTGCAGGCACAGTATTGCCTTCCATATGGTACAAGAGAAGGGGGCTGCTAAAAGTTTTCATTCTGCAAAATATCTTTCCCACCAGGTTGGCAGAACTCCTAAAATGTATGTTAGAGATTTGTTTCTTGGCTTAAGGTATTCAGTATTTTTATTTTCATGAGATTATTTTTAAAATTCAAAATTTTAAGGAAGGCTCATAGGCATCCTTATAAGGAATTAATTTATAATAGACTTCTTCACCAATTCACATGGCTTAGGGATACATAGGAAGGGAGAAGCCGGGACCAGGGTGTTCAACCTAGGGCTTTCTCTCCTGAGGGTGGAGGCATGTGTGTGTGTGTGTGTGTGTGTGTGTGTGTGAATCTGTGTGTGCTTCGGGGTGTGCAGGGGAGTTAATGCTGAATTTGAGAAACAATGCCGTAGGGAAGGTGTTGGAAGGAAGCATGACCTCTGTCAAATTTTAGTTAACATCAGTCAAGCTGTTAAACATAAGACTGATGTGTAGCGACTATAAAAGCTATGCTATACTTTCTTTCAGTTCTAAAATCACATACAAAAAATGACTTAAGTGATTTAATGGCAGTTTTGTTCTCAGATACAGTACATTATGAACACTTAAGTTAAACTTTATCTTTTAGACGTAATCTTCCATGAAACAATCTAGGTGCTCTTTAATATTGTTCTCTTCTTTCAATTAATGCCACAGCCAGCTTAAATCCATTGACTATCCCAAGATGCGTTTAGCTTCACCTTTGCTTTTCCTTTTCAGTCTGTGTAAAAGTTTCCGTCTTTGCCCAGATGTGTTTGAGACCTCTGATTTTTATCTTCAGCATTTCATTTCCCTTTTACTTTTTTATAAAGTGATGGATATAATAAACTATTCCATAGTTGAGCAGACGTTGCTCTGCTGAATAAGATGACTGTGCTGAAGACACTGCCCTCCTTTATTGCTTCTCTCTGCACTTAGAGCAAGATCCTTCTCTTTAAAAGAACTGAGGCCTTGAGTGGTCTCCTACCCACCCCAGCACCCTTGTTTCTTACCAGTCCTCCTTTGTTCATAGCACTCCAGGCGTCTAGCATTCTCTCCATTCCTCAGATGTATTGGCTTCTTTCCTGCTAGAGGGTTTTTGCACATACTGTTTCCTAAGCTCTGAACACGCTCCTTTTTTTCACGTGACCTAGAACTTCAAGTCCACTCTCCAGTGAGGCTTTCTCAGACTTCCCTATTTATTTTTCTGTGTATTTTTATTCATAGACTGAGTTTTAGGAGAGTTCTAGATTTAAGGAAAACTTGAGCTAGATAGTACGGAGTTCCCAGATAGCCTCTGCACAATTCCCGCTATTATTAACATCTAGTGGAGTCCATTAATGGAGATTAATGAACCAGTATTGATGATATTAACTAAAGTCTATTTTATTCAGACTTCCTTAGTTTTTCTCTGTCCTTCTTCTGTTCCAGGGCCCCAATCAGGACCCCACATTATGTTAAGTTGTCATGTCTCCTTAGGCTCCTCTTGGCTTGTGACAGTTTTTTTTTCAGATTCTCCTTGTTTTTGATGACTTCCACAGAGTTGCATGCTGGTTAGAGGTTCTGTAGGATCCTCCTCTATTGGAACTTGTCAGATTTTTTTTTCCTCTCATGATTAGACTGGTTATGGGTGGAAAAGGTCAGTTTTCGTTCCAATCCCAAAGAAAGGCAATACCAAAGAATGATCAAACTACCACACAATTGCACTCATCTCACACGCTAGTAAAGTAATGCTCAAAATTCTCCAAGCCAGGCTTCAGCAATACGTGAACCGTGAACTTCCAGATGTTCAAGATGGTTTTAGAAAAGGCAGAGGAACCAGAGATCAAATTGCCAACATCCGCTGGATCATGGAAAAAGCAAGAGAGTTCCAGAATAAACATCTATTTCTGCTTTGTTGACTATGCCAAAGCCTTTGACTGTGTGGATCACAATAAACTGTGGAAAATTCTGAAAGAGATGGGAATACCAGACCACCTGACCTGCCTCTTGAGAAATCTGTATGCAGGTCAGGAAGCAATAGTTAGAACTGGACATGGAACAACACACTGGTTCCAAATAGGAAAAGGAGTGTGTCAAGGCTGTATATTGTCACCCTGCTTATTTAACTTCTATGCAGAGTACATCGTGAGAAACGCTGGGCTGGAAGAAGCACAAGCTGGAATCAGGATTGCTGGGAGAAATATCAATAACCTCAGATATGCAGATGACACCACCCTTATGGCAGAAAATGAAGAGGAACTAAAAAGCCTCTTGATGAAAGTGAAAGAGGAGAGTGAAAAAGTTGGCTTAAAGCTCAACATTTAGAAAACTAAAATCATGGCATCTGGTCCCATCACTTCATGGGAAATAAATGGGGAAACAGTGTCAGACTTTATTTTTGGGGGCTCCAAAATCACTGCAGATGGTGATTGTAGCCATGAAATTAAAAGACACTTACTCCTTGGAAGGAAAGTCATGACCAACCTAGATAGCAGAGACATTGCTTTGCCAGCAAAGGTCTGTTTAGTCAAGGCTATGGTTTTTCCAGTGGTCATGTATGGATGTGAGAGTTGGACGGTGAAGAAAGCTGAGCACCGAAGAACTGATGCTTTTGAAGTGTGGTATTGGAGAAGACTCTTGAGAGTCCCTTGGACTGCAAGGAGATCCAACCAGTCCATTCTGAAGGAGGTCAGTCCTGGGTGTTCTTTGGAAGGAATGATATTGAAGCTGAAACTCCAGTACTTTGGTCACCTCATGCGAAGAGTTGACTCATTGGAAAAAACTCTGATGCTGGGAGGGACTAGGGGCAGGAGGAGAAGGGGACGACAGAGAATGACATGGCTGGATGGCATCACAGACTCGATGGACATGAATCTGAGTGAACTCTGGGAGTTGTGATGGACAGGGAGGCCTGGAGTGCTGTCATTCATGGGGTCGCAAAGAGTTGGACACGACTGAGTGACTAAACTGAACTGAACTGAATGGATTTGGGAGGAAAATGATACAGGTTAAGTGCCATTTTCATCACATCATATTAACGGTACATCCTATCAACATGATTTGTGACTGTTGATATTTACCTTGATCACCTACTGCTAAGTCACTTCAGTTGTGTCTGGCTCTGTGCGACCCCATAGACGGCAGCCCACCAGGCTCCCCTGTCCCTGGGATTCTCCAGGCAAGAACACTGGAGTGGGTTGCCATTTCCTTCTCCAATGCATGAAAGTGAAAAGTGAAAGGGAAGTCACTCAGTCGTGTCCGACCCTTAGCATGGACTGCAGCCTACCAGGCTCCTCCATCTATGGGATTTTCCAGGCAAGAGTACTGAAGTGGGGTGCCACTGCCTTTGATCACCTAGCTGAAGTAGTATTTGTCAGATTTCTCTAAAGTTCTTTTTACTGCCTTCTTTGGAAGGAAGGAACTACTTCATAGCTAAGGAGTGGGACCATAACTCCCTAGTCCTTTAAGGTGGAGCATTTGCAATTTCTCTGCACGGGAGAGTTTTCTTCTCCATTTATTAATATGTTCAACCATATACTCATAGCAGTATGGATTCATGAATATTAATTTTATGCTTTGGACTATAAGCCAATACTATTTTATTTATTTTGTTGCTCTAGTTGTTCCAGGGTTGGCTGTTGGGAGCTCTTTCAGTTGGTTCCTGTGTCTCTTTGATCTTGCTTCATTAATTACATATTTATTTTTCAACACCTTTCTTTCTGCCATTTCAAGGATCATCTTGTATGTTTCCTGCTCCACCCTTAGAATCAGCTATTTGTCTAAGGAGCCTAGGTTCCTTTTGATGGAGAATGATATTAAGAGACCAAGATCTAGGTGCTAAGTATGCTCATTGCTACTGGTGTTCCCCATTTATTTTTATGCTGATTCTTTCATTCATAGCATAAATCAGATAGTATGTTTGCTTTTTTTAGAACTTGCTTTAATTCTATTATAGAATGATCATTTCCATCAATTAGAGGCACACTGCTGCTGCTGCTGCTGCTAAGTTGCTTTAGTTGTGTCCAACTCTGTGTGACCCCATGGACGGCAGCCCACCAAGCTCCCCCATCCCTGGGATTCTCCAGGCAAGAACACTGGAGTGGGTTGCCATTTCCTTCTCCTGTGTATGAAAGTGAAAAGTGAAAGTGAAGTCGCTCAGTCGTGTCTGACTCTTAGTGACCCCATGGACTGCAGCCTACCAGACTCCTCCGTCCATGGGATATTCCAGGCAAGAGTACTGGAGTGGGGTGCCATTGCCTTCTCCAAAGCTTAGGCTAGGTTCTGGCAAATGCAAAAACCAGAGACACACTAATAATTAATTATTCATTTAAATATTTTTAGAAATTGTTCAAGTCTCTTTGGGAACAGGATAGATTCTAAAAAGGCATTACTCTTTACCATAATGCAAAGCGGTTCTTCCTGACAAGGATTTTTTTTACAAAATGGTATTAAAATAGTTTATTTTATTTGCATGTACTTAAAAAAATTGAGTATAATTGATTTACAATATTGTGTTAGTTTCAGATGTACAGCAAAGTGATTCAGTTATATATATATATGTCCATATACATGTACATGGATAATATGTATTTTTTTTCCCCAGGATAGGTAGTTAGAAGATATTGAATATATTTCCCTGTGCGACACAGTAGGTCTTTGTTTATTTTTTCTTTTATTATTGAAGTATAATTGCTTTGCACTGTTTGGTTGATTTATTGTCTGTCTGCTCACCTTCTGTGGGTCTTCTGTCACCTATATTGGCTGTTCCCTGAGGTTGGACACCATACTTCACCTACAGTGCCTAATGCATAGTTGGCCCTCAAGAAACGTGTGCTGAAGGATGAATGAATGAATGAATACTGGCTGGAAAGCAGGACTTTTAACAGAGAGCTTGAATGTTCATCTAACAGCCATTTAAAGCTGCAATTTAACATAAAAGTGGTGTTCAGACTTACTGTGTTTCGGTATGCAAAGTATTAGGGAGAAGCTAGGCTAGTCCAAAGCTGAACGTGTGACGTTAAGGATTTCTTTTATATATGCACTACTTAAAAATGTATTAATTGTGTTGATGTTTACATTCTAATTCTCTAGTAACTTGTTTATTAGCTTTACAATCAGAAAAAGTATGTATAATTTCTAGCTAAGTATTGCTTAGTGTAGGTGAGATAGCTAGATAGTGAAAGCGCGTGTTTATTTGCTAATAGTTACAGTAAAGACAGTTTTTTTTTTTTTTAATGCCCCCCTCCTCCCCTCCATCCTCAATAGCTGTGGGCAAAGAAGTGCAAGTAGAGGCACAATAAATATGCTCATTATCTTTTCTCTGTCAAAAGTGACGCTTTGGAACAAAGACGTGCTAAAGCACAGAGAGCTGGAATAGGCTGGGAGGGGCTGGGGCTGGAGCAAACGCTCAGTGGGGGTGGTTGCTCAGGGACTCCGGTGTGGTGGTCAGCCCTGGAGGGATCTCCAGTTTCTAGTAGTCAGCCTGGGAGAGTGCACCCTTGGGAGACCACAGTGTGCTTACCATGCGGAATCCAGACACAAACAATGCTGGGTGTCTGAGCCCTCAGTGTGGGAACATTCCGGGGTTGCTTGCAAAGAGCAGGGCCCGAGTTCATCCGGGGAGCTCAGGAAAAGCCCTTTTTTGAAAGAAAGGGGACAGGGAGCATCTTGGGCTCAGGGATGTGGACACAAGGGAGCTGGGGGCTCATCTGCCGGAACTGGAGCCCACAGTGGGAACAAGGGGGCACAGCGTGATGCCGGGACTGGGGAGCTGCAGGGCGGACTCGAGGTTCAGCTCTAACGTGAGCGGGTGCCCCTCCGTTGTCTCCTGTCCTTTACCAGGCTCAGGGCAGGTTGAGGCTGCAGGGCTCAGGGTCTGGGGTTGGAGTGGTTGGTCATGTGACTACAGCCTTAGGTAGAGAGGAAATGCTAGGCCTGACTTGGAGGATCTTTGGTTACTGTTTGACCTTTAGCTCTGGTATAATTGCTTTTGGGAGGGAATTATTCGGAGGTCACTCTGGGCTGCTTACTGAGGCAGCCAGCAAGGCTTCCCCTTGGTCTGCATCCTGTGCAGATAAACACAATGTTCCGAGGGCGGGACGAAGCGAGAGAGCAGCCTTGACAGATATACACTACTCTGTGTAAAATAGATGGCTAGTGGGGAGTGCTGGGTAACACAGGGAGCGTAGCTCGGTGCTCTGTGGATGACCTAGAGGGGCAAGATGGGGACTGGGAGGGAGGCTCAGAAGGAGGGGGTATATATGTGCTTATAGCTGACTCACACTGTTGTGCAGCAGAAACCAAGACAACATTGTAAAGCAATTATCCTCCAATTAAAAATAAAAACACTGCAGCTACTAACCCCAAACTCCCAGCCCATCTGTCTCCCTGCCCCGCCCAGCCCCTTGGCAACCACAAATCTGTTCTCTACGTCTGTGAGTCCCTTTCTGGTTTGTAAATTTGTTCACTTGTGCCATATTTTAGATTGCACGCACGTCAGTGTTAGTTGCTCAGTTGTGTCCCACTCTTTGTGACCCGTGGACTGTAGCCTGCCAGGCTCCTCTGTCCATGGGATTCTCCAGCCAAGAATACTAGAGCAGGTTGCCATTTCCTTCTCCAGGGGACCTTCCTAACCCAGGAATTGAGCCTGGGTCTTCTGCACTGCGGGCCGATTCTTTACCGTCTAAGCCACCAGGGAAGCCCAGATTCCACATCTAAGTGATACCATGTATAACTGAGTCACTTCACTGCACAGCAGAGATTGATACAACACTGTAAGTCAACTATACTTCAGTACCTAAACCCTCCAAAAGACTGCTCCACCAGCCCCAGCAGACACTGGGTTGCCCCGGTGCAGCTCTTTGTGCCAGCTGGGGCTGCGATGCTGCTTTCTGGAGTTCCCTTCCTGGCTCTTGTGAGGAGAGGGCAAATGGGGACTGTTGTCCTCACCTTCTACATTCTATCCCCCAGGAATTTTCTCCCTAACCTCAGATCCCACTCTTCCCCTGCCAGGGGCAGACCTGGTAGAGTTAACCCTGCATGTTCCCTGCTGTGCCTGACTTTTCTGACTTGTGAAGAAGGCTGGGTGAAGGAGGTGCTGTGGTTTCCCCGGAAGATTTTCTGAAAATCCTAGATTAAGAGGCCACTTCTTTGCAGTGATAGAAATGGCCTTTATATCCTGTCTTGTATAAAAGAGACATTCAAAGTTGGCAGCATTGCAGGGCGACTCATTCACTCCTGGGCCATGCATTTATTTGGAAATTTACTTTTTAATTTAGTGGTTCTCAAAGTTGAGGGTGTACAAGAATTTAAACAGTAGAGTCCAGGGCCCTGCTCTGGGCAAGTCGGATTCTGTAGGTCTGAAGCAGATGTAGGCCACTTCGATTCTAAGCAAGAGTTAGAACTCTGATGTCTCAGGGGAGGGGGGTGATTGTCATTGTAAAAGCTACGAGGTGCTGAGCTGCTTGTCTTGTGGTAGCAATAGCTCCTGCCCAGTTACTGTGACCTAACTAATATATACCCAAGGGTCGTAATTTGCAATTGTCCTAATGTTTCTGGAAAGCATTTGGTTTGGGGAGCGTTGGAGAGTAATTGTTTGTTGAAGCAATAAGAAAGTGTTAGTCACTCAGTCATGTCTGACTCTTTGCAACCCCTTGGTCTGTAGCCTGCCAGGGTCCTTTGTCCATGGAATTCTTTAGGCAAGAATACTGGAGTGGGTAGCCATTCCCTTCTCCAGGGAATCTTCCCAACCCAGGGATTGAACCTGGGTCTTCTGCCTTGCAGGCAGATTCCTTACCAGCTGAGCCACCAGGAAAACCCCAAGAAGCAACAAGAGGAAGGGGTTTATTTATTGTGTGCTCACCGAATACCAAGTACTGCACTTAGCACTTTTATATGTAGTATCTTATTAAATTCTAATAAAGCTCATCAAAGTAGATATTAATATCTTCATTTATGGAGGAGGAAACTGATGCTCAGGGAGGTTCATAAGGTACCTGCTGCAGTTTCCACAGCTCTTGGGTGGCAGAGCTAGGATTTGGGTCTAGGTCAGCCTGACTTCAAAGCCAGTGTCCATCCCACTAGTACCTGTCACTGCCTTCTATTCTATGCTTTATTCCATGTTTTATTTCCAAGGAAAGAAAACACACAGCCCCAATTCCAGCATATAGCTCTTAGTGGTCTGAAAGCTACTCACAGGCAGAGTCTTGAATTGGGACATGGGTAAGAACATAGACTCTGGACCTGATGGCCTGGCTAGGAATCCAGGTCTTCCCACTTCTTAGCTGGATGATGCCGGACATGTCAGTTAACTTCCTGGGATCCCATTACAACATCTTTAAGTTGAGGATAATAATATCGACCTCATGAAATTTCTATGGGAATTAAATGAGGTAGTATAAGTATAACCCTTAGTGCCTGGTGTATAGTGACCACAGTTGGAATGTTAGCTGCTATTTGATGGCGATGATGATAACAGCTGCTGCTACTGTGGATCACTGTACCCTGCTGTTACCAGCGTGGCATTTGGCCTGTTGTTGGGACTAAGGGAATGTTGGTGAATGAATATATCCCAGTTGACTCTTCTGTGGACTTCCCTGGAGGCTCAGACGGTAAAGAATCTGCCTGCAACGCAGGAGACCCGGGTTCGATCCCTGGGTCAGGAAGATGCCCTGGAGAAGGAAATGGCAACCCACTCCAGTATTCTTGCCTGGAGAAGCCCCTGAACAGAGGAGTCTGGCAAGTACAGTCCATGGGGTCGCAAAGAGATGGATGGGACCGAGGGACTAACACACACACACGCTCTTCTGTGGTCATCCCTCTTTTCTTCTGTTGACCCTCAGCCTACTACCATCCTTTCCCACCTTCCCTGTTTCTTTATTCTCACATTCTCTAAGCCGCAGAAGTTATCTGCTTCACTTCGGATGTTCGTGTCTTCAGGCTGTGTCTGTGAGGATCAGGGGTGGTTATGGAAAAACACGTGCAGTTGGATGAGCATCTGTCTGGATCATCTGTGTTGTTTGTCTTTCTGTGTGTGGGCATATCTGTAAGGGAATGAGTATTTGCATGAATTTGCAAGTTGGGGTGTGATTTTGCATTTTTGGGGGGTGTGTCTTGAGTAATGAGAATGTATAATCGCTGATATGTACGTTTAAAGTGTCTTGTATGGAGGAGGTGTTTCTACTCCCCGTGTTGAGAGTCCATCTGATTGGGGTTTTGGAGAGGTAAATTCAGTGAAGGAAAGACTTGGGAGTGAGATCAAGCTTTTTCCTCACCTCTCTTCCTCTTTCCTTTCCTCTCTCCTTCCTGTCTTCTAATAGAGGAATATGTTTGGTGGCGTGGAAAGCTGGGCTGTCATACAGAGGAGGTGAGGCTGGGGTGATGGGTTGGGAGGCAGACAGGGAAGCCCTGTAAGTCACATTTAGCAACTTGACTTTTATCCCAGAGGAACCTAGAAAGGAGAGATGTGGAAAGATATTTGCATTTCAAAAAGAAAAATGCAGCGTGAAGGATGGATTTGAGGGAGATGGTTGGAAGACTGTTGTGGAAACCAAGAAGAGACAATGGAGAGGAAGGGACAAGTTTATGAGATGAAATTAACAGGACTTAGAGATGAGTTAGACACTGGGATGAAGAACAGGGAGTCGTCCAGGTGCCCTGCTTGGAACAATGGGTGTATGATGGTGCCATCAGCTGAGACAGAGAATACACGTGGAGAAACAGGTTGGGATGGTGTGGCAGAGGGACTGAGCTGGGGACGTATGGAGTTTGGGGCATCCACTGGACATCCAATGAACGATGTCAAGTAAGCTGTTGAATATGTGAGTCTGAATTTTAGAAGCAAAACATCTGCTTATAGATGGTCACTGAAGCCATGGGTGAAGATGAAGTTGCCTCAAGAGAACATACAAGAATGGAAGAGAAGAGAACTGTATTAGTTGCCTAAGGCTGCTGTAACAAATTACTACAAACTTGGGGGCTTAAACAATAGAAAGGTATTACCTTATGGTGTTAGAGGTCAGAAGTCAGACATGGGTCTTAGCGGACTAAAAGCAAGGTGTCAGCAGACCTGTATTCCTTTTGGAGACTCTTGGGAGTCTTCCTAGCCTCTAGAGGCTGCCCACATTCCTTGGCCACATCACTGTCACCTCTGCTTTGAAGTGAAGTGGAGTCGCTCAGTTGTGTCCAACTCTTTGCGACCCCATGGACTGTAGCCTACCAGGCTTCTCCATCCATGGGATTTTCCAGGCAAGAATACTGGAGTGGGTTACCATTTCCTTCTCTGGCTTAGATCCTCCTACTTCCCTTTCATAAGGATCCCTATAATTATATCGGGCCCACCTGGGTAATACAGGATAACCTCCCCTTCGCAGATTCTTAGCTTTCTCTTTTTTTAAACTTATTTTTGGCTGGGCTGGGTCTCCACTGCTGTGTGGGCTACTCTCTAGTTTTGGCAGCTTCTCTTGTTGCAGAGCGTGGTCTCTAGAGAATGTGGGCCTCAGTGGTTGCAGCACGTGGGCTCTAGAGCACAGGCTCAGTAGCTGTGACGCGTGGGCTCAGTTGCTCTGAGGCATATGGGTTCTTCCCAGACCAGGGATGGAATCCATGTCTCCCCCACTGGCAGACAGACTCTTCACCACTGAGCCACCAGGGAAGCCCTGCAGATCGTTAACTTAATTGAATCTGCAAAGTCCCTTTTGCTGCAGAATGTAACCTATTCACAGGTTCCAAGCATTAGGATGTGGTCATCTTCGGGGGAGCCATTATCCCGTTGACCACAAGGATCTAAAATAGAACCCCAAGGTTTACCAACTTTAAAGACATAGAGGAAGAGGATTGTGCAAAGGAGGCAGAGAGGAATTAGAATGAGGAGACTGTAGCCTATGATCAGCCGGGGTTAGGAGGAGATAGTAGAGAATTGTGCAAAGAGGAAATTATTGCTTCTATCACATACACTAGGTTCTACAGGATAAAGATAGAAAATTGTCCATTGGATGTGACAAAGGAAGAAATTCATTCTTGCAACAAATACTTATTGAGCATCTCTTTTGTGCCAGGCACTCGCAGGTGTGGCAAATATAGCAGAGATGACGTACAGTCCCTGCTTACATCCTCATGGGAAAGATAGGCAGTGAATCAACAAGAAAGCAAATCGCATAGCTATAAGTGCTATGTAAGGAGCTGAGTTAGGAGATGTGAAAGAGAATGACGGGGAAGACCTGTGAAGAGGTGACATCAAAACCTATATCTGATTGACAAGAAGAGTGAGTCATTGAATCCTGGGGCCGGCACTCCAGGCCCTGGGAGCAGCCAGAGGGAAGGTCCTTGCTGGGGTGGGTCCTTGTTTAGCAAGAAGAGAGAGGTGCTCTGTGTGGCTGTAGCATGAGGGCGAGGAGGGGTGTATGGGGAGTGAGGGGTAACTCTGTGCAGATCTTGACCTTGGGCTTTGCATGCCAGGTTTTGTTCCAGGATTTTGCTGTTGGTGGTCAAGAGTGAAACAGAGACTAGGAAAAGAGGTGATTGCAGGGACTTCCCTGGAGGTCCAGTGGTTAAGACTCTGCCATCTAATGCAGGGGGCTTGGGTTCAATCCCTGGTTGGGGAAGTAAATCCCACATGCCTCGAAACCAAAAAACCAAAACAAAATAGAAGCAGTATTGTAACAAATTCTATAAAGATTTGAAAAACTGTCCACATCAAGAAAAAAATCTTAAAAAAAAAAAAGATGATGGCAGTAAGAGGTGATGGTGGCCTAGACTGGGATTATAGTAGTTACAGTTGAATTATGCCCTCCCTGTCCTGTGCTCAGTCATGTCCGACTCTTTGAGACCCTGTGGACTGTAGCCCACCAGGCTCCTCTGTCCATGGGATTTTCCAGGTAAGAATACTGGAGTGGATTGGTATTTCCTCTACTCTAGGGGATCTCTCCGACACCAAGATCAAACCCCCATCTCTTGCATCTCCTGCATTGGCAGGTGAATTCTTTACTACTGAGACACCAGGGAAGCCTGTATGCCCCGCTGCTACCCCTCAAAGATATGCTGAAGTCCTAGCCCCAGGTACTGGTGAATGCGGCTTTACTTGGAGACAGGGTCTTTGCAGATGTAATCAACTTAAAATGAGACCATATTGGATTAGGATGAGCCCTAATGCAAATGACTGATATCTTTATAAATAGAAGGAAACTTGGACAGAGACAAACAGAAAGAGAGAATCATGTGATGACAGAGGCAGATACTGGAGGGATGAAGCTGCAAGCTAGCAAACACCAAGGCCACCAGGAGAAGCTCAGAGGCAAGGCAGGATTCTTCCCTCCAGGTTACAGGTGGAGCATGACTCTACCAACACCTTGATTTCAGACCTCTCATCTCTGAAACTATAAGACAACACATCTGTTGCCCTAAGTTACCTACTTTGTGGCAGTTTGGTATGGCAAGTCGTAGGAAACGAGTACAGTGGTGGAGATGGGCCGGGGAAGCTTGGAGGTAGAGCTGATGAGATTTACTGATGGATTCAACATTAGAGTTGTGAAGGAGAGGGAGTAGTTGGGGACACACTAAATGTATGACCCAAGCAGCTGGGGTAACTGGTGATTTTCTCTGCGGAGACTGGAAAGACCATGGCTGGAGCAAGTTTGGGGAGCAAAAGCAAGACTTGAATGAGTGAGTCAGAGGCTGAGTTGGAAGCATAAGTTTGAGGGTCATTAGCATATAGATGGCATTGAAATAATGAGAGTAAATGAAGTCACCCAGGGAGAAGAAGTTTCAGGCAACTCTAAGTGGCCTTGAAAATTCCTCATGTGGAGAAAAAGGATTTTCCAATGTCAGATGCTCCTCACTTTTTAAGGGTTCTGGTGGGGGATGTGTGCCATTCCTCCACGTCTACTAATGCATGGGTCAAATGAAATGTATATTTCTTTTACTTGGTCTGCTTTGAAACCCTGGCCAAAATATTTTGAAGGTCCTTTCAATCCTATCATCCTCCTATCATTCAACCCTCCTGTCATGAGGTAGAGTCTGTTTCCCCCACCCCCACCCGCCAAATTCCTCCCCACTAAAAATAATTGTATTGGTCACAGGATTGCCTTTGAATGATGAATGTGGTAGAGGTGATGTTGAGTTTGGTCTCAGAGCCTGGACTCCAGAGGTTTTGCGGTTCTGACTTGGCCCTCTTGGACCACTGTTGCCTCCGTGGAAGGACGACTGGGTTCTACTACTGATGGGAAAATTGCCTGACTGCAGCCCACTGAGTGAATCCAAGTGAGATCAGTAGCGGAACTGCCTGGTTAGCCCACAGAACCAGGGAGAATAACACATGATGGTCGTTTTAAGCCACAGGGTCGCAAACTGGTTGGTCCCGTAAAGGGATACACGTGGCATAGAGCTTGCATCCATGCAGGCAGGATAATATCAAAGGGAAGAGCTGTATGCTATTCAGGGTCAGGAAAATGAATCAGGATTTAATCTAGATGCATGATTAAATGGAAATCTAAAAGGTCATGGAATAATACATCTTTCATAAAATGATGAAACACAGAAGGCACATTTCAGAGACCGAATGGCATTCAGCAAATCATTCCTTCAACAAATATTTAAGGGTCTCCTGTCTACAGTATGCCTTCAGGGCGGTAGGTGAGGGGCATGGGGGTGGAGGGGATGAGAGTTCAGAGTACTGTCCCTGTGTGGAGTTTATCGTTGAGGGCATAGCGTGACTATGCACTAGGAATAGGCCACAGATACAGAGTGGGGTTGGCATTAGCAATGGCTGTCGGTGGTGGACCTCTCACTAAGTCCTGTGCCCTTTCTTACTGAGATCTCACACAACCCTATGGCGTGGGGCTTATTTGTTTCCATCCTGCAGATGAACAGACTGGCTCTTGTAAAGAGCAAGGAGCTCGGCCAGGATCACACAGCTGGCAAGCAGTGGCTACACCACCAGTTGTGCCTGACTCCCAAGTTTATAGAGTAAATCCCCTACATACGAACAAGTTTCATTCCAAGAGCGCTTTCATAACTCCAATTTGTTCGTAAATCTGACAAAGTTAGCACTAGGTACCCAACTGACACAACTGACTGTATAGCACAGGACTGTAGTAGGTTTGTAATACTGTTCACACAAGTAATGCGTAAAAAACAAATGCAAAAAATAAAACATCTTTAATCTCACAGTACAGCACCTTGAAAAGTATAGCTAGTCACCACTGCTTTTGCACTTACTTCTTTTGGACATCCTGAGCTTGCAATAAAGATACTGTACTACTGTAAGTAAACTACGCCAAGGCACAATCATTTGTAGAGAATGCACACACGTGACAGTGTATGCCAGACGTGTGACTGGACATGTGCACACATGTTTGAATCTTTGAAGGTTCATATGTAGGAGACTTATTGTGTGCTCTTTTCTACCAGGCTGTCTTAATTTCCCACTAATCCTCTCCTAAGAAGGCAGGTTGCAGGGCCAGATTCCAGTTTGGGTTTGGGGGGGCTCTCTCATCAGATGTGTTCCTATCTGGGTTGGCAACTGACATTGGAAGAATGGATAGATGCTCAACGGTGAAAACCACTGTGGAGATAGAGCCCTCCAGTCTCCCTGCACAAGGAAAATCAGGATCTTGGTGGGAGGGGAAGGCAGAATGAACCCATACCATCTCAAATTCAACCTGTGAAATCTTGAGAGACACCCCGTCTCTCCCCAAGTAGACTTTAACAAGGAGGGGGGCCTCTCCAGGGTATATTCTCATTGTACTGGGTTCATGCATGGCACAGCCATGTGGGTGATGGGGGGTTAGCCGGAAAGGGAGGACCACTGTCAGAGTCAACACCCCTCGCCTCGCAGGTCCCTCCTGGTGCTTGGGCAGTGTTCTGTGAGCTCCACAGCTTGGGGGTGGCAGCTGGGTTCCATCTGCAGAGCTAGTATGTGGTGTCACAGCTGTGGGACAGTGTGCTTTGGTGGGTGTGTGCTAAATTCAAGGAAGGCTTGCATATCACTGGACTCTTAGCAGAGGAGGGAATCATGGTTAGGGTGTGATCCCATGCTGAAAGGAATGGCATTGTGTGGAACTCAGAGGGAGCCCATGGCAACTACTGTCCCAAGAGTCAATCAGAGTGATGAGGTCACAGGCAGAGAAGGGTTCCACACAGGGATACAGAAGTCAGCATCTCAGGATAGGATATGGGGGACAGGCCACATCCTGTGAGGCTGGGCCTGACTCTGTCCTGGAGCTCCTGCCCTTGAGTGGACCACTCTGCAGTGAGACCCCTCTTGGGGGCTGGGGGCTGCATTCAGGCCCCATCTCTGGGAGGGCCTCAGGGTGTCACAGGTCAAGCTGACTCAGCTTCCAAACTTCACAATGAGGGTTGCCTCAAAGATCGGAGTGTCCTTTTGCTTCTTGTTGAACACTTACAGACTCTAGGGTCTCCGAGTCCTGAGGGCAGAGTGTGACCACAAGTCACTTTCTACATCACCGGACCAGGCTTTGTCCTGACTCTGCCACTTAGGATGGTTTTGAAGTTTGAGGGAAAAAAAAAAAAAATCTTAAAGTAACCTTGCTCTGTGGTGGCTGTGGGCTTTGTGGCCATAGGAGCTAGGACATCAGCAGTGGGTGAGTGGTGATGGGAGTCCCTCCCATCCAGAGGCTCTGTGGAGGACCATCAACCAGAGGGGCCATCTCTTTTCGGATAGAACCGGCCTTTTAACTGGGCAAGCAGATTTTGTTAGACCCTAGTAAAGGCTGAAGCCAAGCCTCCAAATGTTTTCTTTCCTCTTTCTTAAAATATTGCTTATTTATTTATTTTTATTGGAATCTTTTACAACATTTCTGTTTGTTTATTTTTGGCCCTGCCATGTGGCATGTGAAGGCATGTGGGATTTAGTTTCCTGACTAGGGATTGAACCCAAGCCACCTGAATTGGGAGTGCAGAGTCTTAACAGCTGGACTGCCAGGGAGGTCCCTCTCTTTTTAAATAATAGTTCATTTTCTCTAACAGCAGTAGTGATATTTACCAGACATTTATTAGGTGCCAGGAATTGTGCTAGGTACTTCACAGAGATTATATTATACAGAGTCTCACAACACTCTGAGGCAGATACTAGCAGAACCCCTTTTGTACAGATGGTGGAACGGAGGTGCAGAGAAAGTAGATTATTTGTTCTAAATCACGTGTCTAGTAACCTGTGGACCAGGAATTAACTAAAGCCTGAGCACTTACCTGTGCTGCTTCCAACAGGCAAAGAAAGAGCAGTCTCAAGGTAGAAGATTTGCAAAACATGAGAGAAAACCAAATCATCTGTAGTCTCCCTCTCCACTGATTACCTCTCTTAATGTCTTTTTCCATGAACATGTAATTAAAAAAAAATAGTTACTATAGTTACTGACCTTAGTCTGCTGTTTAAAAATTCTACAGTATAGTTTGAACATTTTCCAACGTTAAATATTTTTAACACCTTGATTTTTTAATGGCTGGGTGCTGTGTGCTCAGTCATGTCTGACTCTCTGTGACCCCATGGACTGTAACCCACTAGGCTCCTCTGTCCATGCAATTTTCCAGGTAAGAATACTGAAGCAGGTTGCTATTTCCTATCCAGGGGATCTTCCCAACCCAGGCTACTAAGCATTTTATTATATAGGAATCTATAATTTAATTTAAAACATCTCCCTATTACTGGAGCTTCAGATTGTTTATAAGTTCTATTGGTATAAATAATGCTATGGCTGGCAACTTTATTTATGCATCTTTGCATATATCACAGAAGACTGCCTGCTTGAGGATAAATTCTTAGAGGTTCTGCACTAAGAGGCATGTACATTTTAGAGGTTGCTGGTATTATGGGAAAAAAAAAAAAAACGCTTTCCAGAAGGTTGGTAATAATTTCCTTTCTATCAGTTGTTGTTTACTTACTAAGTTATGTCCAGCTCTCACTATCAGAGTACCTATTTATTCCTAATTAAAAGACACTTGCTCCTTGGAAGAAAATCTGTGACAAACCTAGATAATATATTAAAAAGTAGAGCCATCAATTTTCTGACCAAAGTCTGTAGAGTCAAAGCTATGGTTTTTCCAATAGTCATATACGCTTGTGAGTGTTGGCCCATAAAAAAGGCTGAGCACTGAAGAGCTGATGCGTTTGGATTGTGGTGCTGAAGAAGACTCTTGAGAGTTCCTCAGACCACAAAGAAATCAAACTAGTCAATCCTAAAGGAAGTCAACCCAGAATATTCACTGGAAGGACTGATGCTGAAGCTCCAATACTTTGGCCACCTGATGCAAAGGACCGATTCATTGGAAAAGACCCTCATGTTGGAAAAGATTTGAAGCCGAAAGGAGAAGAGGGTGACAGAGGATGAGATGGTTAGACAGCATCATGGACTCAGTGGAGATGAATTTGAGCAAACTCCAGGAGACGGTGGAAGACAGAGAGCCTGGCATGTTGCAGTCCATGGGGTTGCAAAGAATCGGACATGATGTAGCAACTGAACAACAACAACTGCTAACACTGGATATTTCATTATTTTTAAGCTTTGTAAAAGTGCCTAGTGAAAAGCAGTACCTTTCTTTGATGACTAATAATGTTGAACACTATATGTTTATCAGCTACATGTAGTCGTCTTGTGAATTGCTTTTATTTTTTGTTTTTTTATTTTTTCTTCTAGTGTTACTGAGATAAAACTGACATATAACACTGCAAAAGTTTAAGGTACACAGCATAATGATTGGATTTTCAAATATATTTCCATACAAAATAATGACCACAGTGAGTCTGGTGAACATCCATCATTTCCTATTAGGTACAAAATTAAAAAAAGAAAAAAATACTTTTTCCTTGTGATGAGAATTCTTAGGATTGACTTTTAACAACTTTCACATGTATCATATGTCAGTGTCAATTATATAAATCTTGTCATTCATTATATCCCTAGAGCTTACTTATCTTATAACTGGGAGTTTGTACATTTTGACCACCTTCATTTCCCTCTCCCACTCTGGTAACTACAAATCTGATCTTTTTCTTGTTTGGTTGTTTTTGAAGTATAATTTACCTACAAAACTATGTTTGTTTTTGATGCACAGGATAGTGATTTGAAATTTCTATATGTTACAAAATATATTGTTGTTCAGTCACTCAGTCGTGTCTGACTCTTTGCGACCCCAAGGACTCCAACACGCTTCCCTGTCCTTCACCATCTCCCGGAGCTTGCTCAAAATCATATCCATTGAGTCAGTGATGCCATCCGACCATTTCATCCTCTGTCGTCCCCTTCTCCTCCAGTCTTCAATCTTTCCTAGCATCAGGGTCTTTTCCAATGAGTCAGCTCTTCGCATCAGGTGGTCAAAGTATTGGAGTTTCAGCTTCAGCATCAGTCCTTCCAATGAATATTCAGGACTGATTTCCTTTAAGGGCTTCCCAGGTGGCCCTAGTGGTAAAGAACCTGCCTGCTAATGCAGGAGATGTAAGAGACGCAAGTTCGATCCCTGGGTGGGGACGATCTCCTGGAGAAGGAAATGGCAACTCACTCCAGTATTCTTGCCTGGAGAATCCCATGGACAGAGGCACCTGGTGGGCTACAGTCCATGGGATTGCAAAGTCAGACATGACTGAAGCAACTGAGCATGATTTCCTTTAGGATAGACTGATTTGACCTTGCAGTCCAAGGGACTCTCAAGAGTCTTCTCCACAGTTCAAAGCATCAGTTCTTCAACGCTCAGCCTTCTTTATGGTCCAACTCTCACATCCATACATGACTACTGGGAAAACCATAGGTTTGACTAGACGGACCTTTGTCAGCAAAATAAAATCTCTGCTTTTTAATACGCTGTCTAGGTTTGTCATAGCTTTCCTTCCAAGGTGCGTCTTTTAATTTCATGGCTGCAGTCATCACCATGCAGTGATTTTGAAGCCCAAGAAAATAGTCTTACTGTTTCCATCGTTTTCCCATCTATTTGTCATGAAGTGATGGGACCAGATTCCATGATCTTAGGTTTTTGAATGTTGAGCTATAAGCCAGCTTTTTCACTCTCCTCTTTCATCCACATCAAGAGGCTCTTTAGATCTTCTTAACTTTCTGCCATGAAGGTGGTGTCATCTGTATATCTGAGGTTATTGATAATTCTCGATTCTAGCTTGTGCTTCATCCAATCCAGCCTTTCTCATGATGTACTCTGCATATAAGTTAAATAAGCAGGGTGACAATATACAGCCTTGATGTACTCCTTTCCCAATTTGAAACCAGTCTGTTTGTTCTATGACTGGTTCTAACTTTTGCTTCTTGACCTGCATACAGATTTCTCAGGAGACTGGTAAAGTGGTCTGATATTTCCATCTCTTGATGAATTTTCCACAGTTTGTTGTGATCCACACAGTCAAAAGCTTTAGTGTAGTCAACGAAGCAGAAGTAGATGTTTTTCTGGAATTCTCTCGCTTTTTTTAAGATCCAACAGATGTTGGCAATTTGATCTCTGGTTCCTCTGCCTTTTCTAACTCCAGCTTGAATATCTGGAGGTTCTCAGTTCACGAACTGTTGAAGCATGGCTTGGAGAATTTTGAACCTTTTGTTATACATGTTATAGATACTTTTTCTATTTGCCATGTATTTCTATATTTTATGCAAAGTTTTTTTATGGTAAGAGATTTTAAATTTCTCAGTAATCAAATCTACCTATCTTTGCCTTTAGTATTTTTACTTTTGGTCCTGTGCAAGAAGATATAGGTGTCTCCATTTTAAAATGTTATTCTGTTACTCATTTTTAAGTCATTAACTTGGCAAATATCTATTGCTTGCCTGTGCTATATCTGACCTTTTCTAGACATTGAGGGCACATAAGCAAGACAGGCAACTCTTTGACCTTTTCCTTCCATCTGAAATTAATTTTTAAGTATGGTGAGAGAACAGGTTGTAAGAAGATGGTCTTTCTTCACGAGATCAACTGGAGCTTGGTTGACCTCCTCTGTGGTGGCCCTGCCTTCCTTGGGAGGAAAAGGTAAAGAGGAAAATACCTTAGCTAAGGCCAGAATCTTAAGACTTGAACTTGAATGGCTTTCTGCCGCAGTGAAAGACACACCAAAATCAGTGCCCCTTCTGTGATATCTGTGCTGTGCTATGCTTAGTCATTCAGTCATGTCCAGCTCTTTGCGATCCTATGGACTGTAACCTGCCAGGCTTCTCTATCCATGGGGATTCTCCAGGCAAGAATACTGGAGTGGGCAGCCATGCCCTCCTCCAGGGGATCTTCCCAACCCAGAGATTGAACCCAGGTCTCAGGAATATCACTTACCTTCATTCGGTTTCACTATCCTTATCTCTAAAATGATGGTACTGAAACTATTGACGCCAAGGTCTTTCTTCAGCTCTAACATGCTCTGGTTATAAGCACCTTTGGATGATGGCAATATTAATGGGAAATGATATGACTAGAGAATATTTAGACTGATTCATAGTCTATGTGAGGCAGAGAAGAACATGCAAAATCATTTGGGAGAGAAGTTATTTTTGAGTGCTGTAAGACCCTAGCAATAAAATGCAAATTCAAAAATGAAAGAAATTGGGCCATATTTCTCAGGTACAAAAGATGGACACCTTGAAAGATGATGGGGTTAATAGATTCAGCTGTGATGCTTCTGGTGGCTCTAGTTCAGGAAAGAAAGATCCTCCTGGGAAATCAGTAGGAACTCTTTTAGACAGATCAACTCTAAATTATGGAGGGATTATCCAGGTTCAGTCTTGCTTTCATGCATTTTGACTGCATCTTTTCTGCTTAATTACTTACTTGGTTGGCATCTCAGAGCTTCCTCTGTTTTCTTGCAGCCTGTAGGGAATCCCTTTGATGAGATAGGATGGTGTCGTCAGAAAACTGTGGATTAGCAATCAGGAGACCCAATTTCTAACTGTTTCTAATGATAAGACTCCAGCCAATCATTTTTCCAGTCTGGGTCTCAGATGTGTTTATTGAAAAATGAGGGATTTGGGATAGATCAGAGACTTGCAACCAGGGGCTCTTTCTGACTGTTGCTGGTTTGGCTTTGGCTCCCAGCTGCAGGTGGAGCTCGGGTCAGCTTGGCCTGGCTTGCTCCCAGTGCTCTGGGACCAGTGGGGCATGTTCTTCTCTTAGCAGCGGTTCAAGTGCAAACCTGGGATGCTTCTGTGTTTAGGCCGAGTTGAGGCTCATGGTCACTTCTGCCCATAGTCCACTGGCCAAGACGAGTCACATGGACAAGCTGAACATCCTCGTGCAGGGATGTATGCTTCATGTCTCATGGGACAGACTTTTTAAACTATTTTTATTTGGAGGATAATTGCTTTACAGTGCTGTGTTGGTTTCTGCGTACGTCAACATGCATCAGCTGTTAAGTCCTCTACCTCTTGAACCTCCCTTCCCGCTCCCACCCTGTCCTGCCCCTGTAGGGGGTCACAGAGCACTGCGTTGAGCTCCCTGCACTGGACGGCACATTTCCCACTGGCTGTCTATTCTACATAAGGTAGTGTATATGTTTCAGTGCTGCGCTCTCAGTTGGTCTCATGGGACAGTCCTGCGGCGACTCGGGAAATGGGAAGGGGTGAACAGTGGAGACGGTATGCAGTCCCTCGGGGGGGACTCTTCCTCCTGCAGTCCTGAGAGAGGAGCGCTTTTCATTTTATGGGAGCTTGCAGACCAGAAACAAAGGGAAGCAAAGCAGGTCTTTCCTTCCTTGCCCTTAACAATACACACACACACACTTGCACGCACACACAGAGACAGGAACACAAGACACCAAGCAACACAGCAGCAGTGACCGCTAGACACAAAGAGAAGTTGGTGATGGACAGGGAGGCCTGGCGTGCTGTGATTCATGGGGTCGCAAAGAGTCAGACACGACTGAGCGACTGAACTGAACAGAATTGATAGGAAATGCTGCTGACTTATCCGAGGGGCTGGAAGCCAGGCCCATCGCTGCTGGTCTTATTTGTAAATACTTTCAGTTATCCTAAGCCTCAGTCTCACATCTATGAAATGGGGATGATAACTTCAGCCTCCCTCTGCATAGGATGGCTCTGAGAATTGAGTTAAGTAATGGCCGTGAAGCCGATACCTAGCACACAGTGGGTATTAAGACCTTCGTTTCTCCTTCTCTCTCCTCTCTGAACCCTTATCTCACGGTGGCTGGATTATTATCTCATCCTCCTCTGTGTCCCTTCCCACCTTCAGCTTCCCTCCTGATGGCTCTGCTTTTTCCTGTCTCTGTGCCTTTGATGGGGCGCTTTGCCCTGCTTGGTGTACCCTTTCTTCCCCTGTCTATAAAAATAGCATTTTTCTTTTAAGGCCAGCACGAGCCCCACTTTCTTTTTGCTAACAGACATCAGCTTACAACAGATTCTCTTTTTACCATTGGTATTTAACCTTGTGTGGCCTCATGCTGCCAATTGATGTCTCTGCCGAAAGTTCTTCAAGGGCAAAAATCCATGTCTGATCCGTCTCTGTATCTCTTATACCAGCACATTGCAAAGATCATGGTAGGTGCTTACTAAATATTTGTTGAATGATTAAAAAAAAAATCTCAGGCTCCCTAGAGCCGTCACCTTTATCTATGGGGTGTGACTGGGACAAGGAGACCAGCAGGAAGAACAGAACTCAGGAAGTCCTCAGAGATGAGGCCATGTCTGTGTACTGGGGTACTCTGCCTGGAGCTGGCCCTGGACTGCGTGGTCTCAGGAGCTCCTCTTGAGCAAGGGGCCCACTGATGAGCTACTGATTGGCCAACTGTCCGGTTGCCATTTGGAGATGTGGTCTGACCCCCTGCTGGCTTGCATGCCCAAGGCACAAGCCTTCAGCATCCCCTGGTGTCTGGGTGTGGCACTGGGATGCCTGCTTCTGTCTTCTGAGGGTACCAGTTCCTTTCTGCCTACATAGAACTCGATTCTCGGTGTGACCTCTAGATGAGTCATTTTCTGTCCTTGAGGAGTTTGACAGAGAGGCCAGAGAGAATGAAGGTTAAATGGAGATTTATGAGTGCTTAAAGAAAGGAATGGGGTGGGGTGAGGGGTGCTTGGGAGGGCGAGCGAAAGGAGGGAAATTTTGGCAGTGTTTTTGTCCCTTTTGTGAACTATTTAGATTCTTATGTCCCTTGCTCTTCTTCATCTTGAGGAAATGATGTCCCCATACACTCAGGGGCGCAGGCCAGAAACCCAAGTGTTCTTTACTTCCCCATCTGTCCCACCTGTGGTCTGTCCCACCTTTCCCCCATGATCTAACCCTCGTCTGACTATCACTCACCTCTCTGCCCCTTCATCACCTCTCTCCTGGGCTCCCATGAGGTCTTCTCACTGTTTTTCTGGAGCCAGTCTTGCCCTTTACAACCCACCCTCCATCACAGCTAGATCGGGGGCTTCAAGAGCTCCATAAAATCATGCCACTCTTCTGTTCAAAATCCAACTATGATCTCCAGTTTCACTTAAAATTAAACCCCAACTTTTTTTTTGCTATATAGCATAATTTCCTCAGAAAATGAAACATAGTGTCACCATGTAATCCAGAAATTCCACTTTGGGGTATTTGAACTATTAAAAGATAAACTGAATAAGCATATTAAAAACTTTAGGTCTTTATCTGAGCCAGAATTGGCTTGGATCTGGCAGTGCCAAATCAGGAATGGTTAGGAGGACTCGACCATCAGGAGTTCAGGGAAGGAACTTTTATAGAGAAATAGTGGAAGTGAGAAAGTTATGTGATTGGCTGTAGCTTAAGTGGTTATGTGATTTGAGAAGGAAAGCTGCTGTCTGTGATTGGTTGTCCTTAGGTTTTGATATCTTTTTAAAAAATTATTTAATTTTGGTTGCACTGGGCCTTCGTTGCTGTACTTGAGCTTTCTGTAGTTGGGGCGAGTGGGATCTACTCTTCATTGCTGTGCATGGACTTCTCATTGTGGTAGCTTTCCTTGTCCACTGCAGTGACTTATCTTGTTGTGGGGGACATGTTCCAGGACGTGGGCTTCAGTCGTTGCAGCGTGCAGGTTCAGTAGCTGGGCTGTGTGGGCTTAACTGCTCCACCACATGTGGAATCTTCCCAGACCAGGGATTGAACAGCTGCACTGAACACCTGCTTTGGTAGGTGGATTCTTATCCACTTTGATTCCTTAACCTTGAGACATTAAAGGCTTTGGTTGGGGTTTGCTTTCTTAGGCTACTAAGGCATTGAAGCCACCTCAGTCTAATGGCCTCCTTGTTTCATTAATTTTATAGCCTCAAAGAATTGAAGTAAAGTTTGAAGGATAAATTTGCACACCCATGTGC
This sequence comes from Capra hircus, assembly GCF_001704415.2. Classification (NCBI taxonomy): domain Eukaryota; kingdom Metazoa; phylum Chordata; class Mammalia; order Artiodactyla; family Bovidae; genus Capra; species Capra hircus. The sequence continues at coordinate 16,014,588 of NC_030811.1, read as the reverse complement.
GTAGCAGTATTATTCACAGTAGCCAAAAGGTAGTAGCAATCCAAGTGTTCATCACAGATGAATGGAGAAACAAAATGTGGTACATATAGACAATGGAATAGTATTCAGCCTCAAAAAGGAAAGAAATTGGCTACAACATGGATAAATCTTGTAGACATTATGCTCTGTGTAATCAGCCAGTCACAAAAAGACAAATACAGTGTGGTTCCACTTATATGAGGTTTGGAGTCTCATTCAGAGAGATAGAAAGTAGAGAAATGGTGGTTGCCAGGGCATGGTGGAGGGGGAGGGAATGGGGACTTATTTAATAGGCAGAGAATTTTAAGTTTGCAAAATAAAAAGTGTTCTGGAGATGGAGTTGTGGTTGTACAGTGTGAATGTAACACTGCTGAGTTGTGCACCTAAAAATGGTTAAGATGCCAAACGTGTGACTTGCCGATTATAAAGGAGTCCATTCTGTTTTCGAGGTTTTGCATCATCTTTACTACCATTGCTCTGAATTCTTTCCCAGGTAGTTTGCCTCTTTCCTCTTTGCTTATTTGGTCTTGGGAGTTTCTGCACAAGAGTTTATTTGGTCTTGTTCCTTCATTTGTACAATATTCCCCTGCCTTTTCATTTTTTTCTAATTTACTGTGGTTGAGGTCTCCTTTTCCCAGGCTTTAAGGTCATATTCCTTCTTCCTTTTGGTCTCTGCCCTGTGACTCAAGAGATTTCAAACCAGAGCTCTGTGACAACCTAAAGGGGTGTGATGGAGGGGGAGATGGGAGGGAGGCTCAAGAGGGAGAGGACATGTATATACTTGTGGCTGATCCATGTTGATGTTTGGCAGAAACCAACACAATATTGTAATTTGACTTCAGTTAAATAGAAATTAAGAAAAAAAAAAGGAGTCCAAACTTCTCATGACCTGTGAGTCTTCACTTGATCTGCCTCCCTCTGAGTCTCCAGCCTCATGGTCTGGGCCCCTCATACACACTATCTGGGTACCAGCCTCCGTTCTCTGCATCTTCCCTTCTCCTGGAAGGAAATTTGTGTGGCTGGTGCCTTTTCCTGGGTGAGTCACTCTAAGGTCACCTCTAATGTTGGCCCTACCTCACCTTCTCCCAATTACTCTTTATAACCCTTTCTGGACCCTTAGGGTGCTCATTGCTCTCTAGGATGGATTTTGTCCAGCTGCCCCCCTAACCTGCTGTTTGACTTGTCTATCCTCAAGGCCAGCAGAGTGCACGCCACAGGAAAGATGCTCAGTTAACTGCTGGCTGAGTGGTATTTGCTGATGCATGTTTCTGGTTGGCTATTAAGAGGTCATATGCTCTAAGCCGTTTTCCTCATCGTAGGCCTGAGTTACACTGAATCAGCCATGATCCCTGGGCCAGGCCACTTGTGCCCAATGATGGAAACCGGCCGGATGTGGGATTAACAAAATTAATTGGTCCTCATAAGAATTAAATTATTAACCTTGAAGTCAACACGTCTTTATTGGATTTCTTTTATGATTAAGGCATTAGGGAAGGGAGAGTTATAGAGATAAATGAGATGCAGGATGTGTCTCAAAGAGCTTCCAGTCTAACAAGCTAGACAAGATATGCATGCTCAGGGCCATGGTGAACGGCAGGAGGAGATGAGTGCTGTGTGTGGGGAGATGTTACTTTTAGCCATAGGGCTCCAGAAAGCCTCCATGGAGAGGTTCTGCTGGGGGCAGGTCTGGAAAGGTGGAGGGACTCTAAGTGGAGAATAGGCCTGGACCATGATGCAGGAGCAGAACCAGAGATGGGGGTGAGGAAGGGCAGGCAGCCATGGTGTCTGCGTGTGTGTTTGCGGTGTGGGTGTTGTTCTGTAAAACTGAGGGAATCAGTGCCTTCCTTGAGCGCAAGAGTGAGGAGATCAGAGCTGAGTGTCATGACGATCATTTAATAACCACAGGCAGGTTGGCCTGGGTGGGTTGGGAGGTTGGCAGCAGGGGCCCCAGTTAGACTAGAGGCTCTTCCCATGGAACAGGTAGAAAGCAATGCAGGTCTGAGGATAGGTGACTACAAGGTGGACCTCTGTGTGTGAGTGACTGTGTGCGCCAGTGTGAGAGTGTATGTGAACATGCATTTGTGAATGTGAGCATTTGTTGGCAGAAAGGGACGAGTTCCTCCCAGTGCTGAGCTCATTCTCCAGACGGCCCACAGTCAGGTGCCACCTGCAGGGCTTGGCCGCCTCCCCTAGGATTCCCTTTCCCCTCAGGAGCCATGGAGAAGCCCATTTCAGAAGCAGGAAGCTGACTCCGGTGTGGGGCTGGCGTGGGAGGCTGGACGGCCCTTGGCTTCTGCAAACCCCGGAGCCCCAGCCTCCTCCTCTCCGGCCACCGCGTCTCGTCTTGTTCCGCTCATGTCCACATCCCACTGCTGTCCCCGGGCTCTGTGGCTGACTGTCCTCCTTTGACCCCCGCTGGGCCTCTTGGCACCTTGTCTGCTGTGTTGCTGGCATGTGATACATACTGGGCTCTTCTTGTTGCTGGCTGCTGCCCATACCCTGGGGCGGACTCCTGAGCAGAGTTTGCAGAGAGCAACTTGATGCTTAATAAGTGTTCATGGAGTGATTTAAACATAAGCAAAATGGGCCCAACTAAATACATTTGCCTTTTAGCACGACTGCCTAAGGGAACAAAAGGAATATTCAGCTCATTATAGGATGTTGACATCTAATTTCGTTTCCTACCAATGCATAGTTAGAAAAAGAATCGTATCATTCCCATGGTACCAATACCAGCATTTCATTTCATTAATCAAAATGGGCAATGTTTTGTTGAATACAGGCACCGGGAAACATGGGGACTGATATAAATAGTTTTTTAATCATGATTTTAAAAGGTGGTATTGTGTAGGTAAATCAGCATTTGCATGTATTTTTATGGGAGTGGAGAATAAAACTCAAAGAGTGTGCATGCAGGGTAGGCAGACTTTTTAACCATCTGTGCACAGAGGATTGATTGTGAGTATGATGCTAAAGGCATCTGAATCCATCATTTCACAAGCAAACCAAGGCGGTTTCTTAAAGCAAAGTATTTTATGGCAAATACAAAAACTCCATTCTTATCAAAAATAGATTCCCTCCAAAGTTGGGGCTTTAATGCGGTGTATCAGCTAGCTTTTGCTGTGTAACAAACAACCACACAAAGTCAGTGGCTTATAGCACTTTGGGTATGGTGGTCTGTTCTGGTCTCTGCAGTGGGGCTCTGTTGGTTGTCGGCTCCTTCATGCCTCTGGAGGTTGATGGGGATTTGTCTGGGGCACCATAGCTGGGCCGATTCTTTCTGGGCTTCTCATTCTTCTCTGAGCACCAGCAGGCTAGCTTCAGCAAGTCATTCTCACCACAGTGGTGGAAGTGACATGAGTGTGCATGGAGACATGTGAGCCACGGGGCTGGCATCCTGTCACTCCTAGCACCAAAACAATAGCGGCCAGAACAATTCACATGGCTGAACCCAGGTTCTGGGGGTAGGGGAGTAGGCTTTGCTTCATTGGAAGAACTGCAGTTAGATGGAGAAAGGTGAGGGTGCTGGGAGGCCTGAAGAATTGGGACCAAATGCAGGCTACCACAGACTGTGTTTTCTGTCTAGTAAACAACATGTTTTTAAGCAGATTTGATGAAGAAAACAAAGGGGTGTGTGTGTGTATTTGAATAGGTCATTTATCCATAGGTACTGAAAACTGAATGATTGTTTAGTGTTTTGGAATTTTGAAATTATGGATTATTAAGGGAACTCAGAGGAAATTAAACCCCAACTAAACCTCTCATTTTACAGACTAAGAAATTTTTAACCCAGATTGGTGAGGTGATTTTTCTTAGGGTTTTTAGTCATCAGAGACCCTAACTATTAAAACTATATATATTTTCTGAATATGATACTGTTTGGTAGGTATCAGTCAGTCAGTTCAGTCGCTCAGTCGTGTCTAACTCTTTGCAACCCCATGAATCGCAGCACGCCAGGCCTCCTTGTCCATCACCAGCTCCCGGAGTTCACTCAGACTCACGTCCATTGAGTCAGTGATGCCATCCAGCCATCTCATCCTCTGTCATCCCCTTCTCCTCCTGCCCCCAGTCCCTCCCAGCATCAAGGTCTTTTCCAAGGAGTCAACTCTTCGCATGAGATGGCCAAAGTACTAGAGTTTCAGCTTTAGCATCATTCCCTCCAAAGAAATCCCAGGGCTGATCTCCTTCAGAATGGACTGGTTGGATCTCCTTGCAGTCTAAGGGACTCTCAAGAGTCTTCTCCAACACCACAGTTCAAAAGCATCAATTCTTCGGTGCTCAGCCTTCTTCACAGTCCAACTCTCACATCCATACATGACCACAGGAAAAACCATAGCCTTGACTAGATGGACCTTAGTCAGTAAAGTAATGTCTCTGCTTTTGAATATACTATCTAGGTTGGTCATAACTTTTCTTCCATGGAGTAAGCGTCTTTTAATTTCATGGCTGCAACCATCATCTGCAGTGATTTTGGAGTTTGGTAGGTATAATAGTACACAATTTCCTTCCTTCATCCTCTTTTGAATAAAAACCAAGTAAATATAACAAGAGCATTATTTTTAATATTTGAGCTTCTTGTTCACAAAACTCCTAATAGGAAAGTCATGGAATTCTAATTTGCAGATGTGTTACTATATTCAGTAATTGATTTTTAAATGAAAAAACCTAAGGATGTTTTCATTAGAGGTAGGCAGGTCAGTGTGACAACCAGAAGAAGGCTGCATTGCAGGATTTCACCCTGACTCTCACGTATATGACGGCATTAATACTGCAGTGCTGGTGTTTGGAATTGTCACCAAGCAGTGAGGCAGGCGGAGGAGATGGGACTGGGACAGGATCAGACCGGGTTCCTACATTTACTTTGCTGCTGGTGACAGGAACTTGGCCCATGACTCACCTCTTTGGTTCTTATACTCATGTGAAATATAACAGGTTGGATTAGATGAAATCTAAAGCCAATACCAAGGCTAAAATTCTAATTTTTGTATCAGTGCTGGAAATTATACAGGTTTTTCCTATGTTGCTGTTAATAAGGATTAGATTCAGTTGTACTTGACAGAAAGTGAAGTGAAAATGAAAGTTGCTCAGTTGTGTCTGATTCTTTGCGACCCCATGGCCTATAGTCCATGGAATTCTCTAGGCCAGAATACTGGAGTGAGTAGCCTTTCTCTTCTCCAGGGGATCTTCCCAACCCAGGGATCAAACCCAGGTCTCCTGCATTGCAGGCGGATTCCTTACCAGCTGAGCCACCAGGGAGGCCCATCAGTTCAGTTCAGTCACTCAGTCATGTCCGACTCTTTGTGACCCCATGAATCGCAGCACGCCAGGCCTCCCTGTCCATCACCAACTCCCGGAGTTCACTCAGACTTGCGTCCATCGAGTCCGTGATGCCATCCAGCCATCTCATCCTCTGTCGTCCCCTTCTCCTCCTGCCCCCAATCCCTCCCAGCATCAGAGTCTTTTCCAATGAGTCAACTCTTTGCATGAGGTGGCCAAAGTACTGGAGCTTCAGCTTCAGCATCAGTCCTTCCAAAGAAATCCCAGGGTTGATCTCCTTCAGGATGGACTGGCTGGATCTCCTTGTAGTCCAACGGGCACTCAAGTCTTCTCCAACATCACAGTTCAAAAGCATCAATTCTTCGGTGCTCAGCCCTCTTCACAGTCCAACTCTCACGTCCATACATGACTACTGGAAAAACCATAGCCTTGACTAGACGGACCTTTGTTGGCAAAGTAACATCTCTGCTTTTGAATATGCTATCTAGGGTGGTCATAACTTTTCTTCCAAGGAGTAAGCGTCTTTTAATTTCATGGCTGCAATCACCGTCTGCAGTGATTTTGGAGCCCCAAATAATAAAGTCTGACACTGTTTCCACTGTTTCCCCATCTATTTGCCATGAAGTGATGGGACCAGATGCCATGATTTTCGTTTTCTGAATGTTGAGCTTTAAGCCAACTTTTTCCCTCTCCTCTTTCACTTTCGTCAAGAGGCTTTTTAGTTCCTCTTCACTTTCTGCCATAAGGGTGGTGTCATCTGCATATCTGAGGTTATTGATATTTCTTCCCATACTTGACGGAAAATTCCCCCAATAAGTGGCTTATGTAATATAGAGGCTTTCTTATTAATAAACAAAAAAAAAAAAAAAAGGAAGAAGAAGAAGCTTGGAGGTAGGTGTTCAGGGCTTGTAAGATAGTGCTGAGCATCATTGGGGATCCAGATTTCTATCTTGCTCTCCTGGCATCCTCAGGACAGGACTCCTGTCCCCAGGGTGACCTTCAAGGTTGCCTCATAGATCAAAATGGGTGCTGGAGCTCCAGCAGTCTCATCATTTAACATGTCAGCAGTAGAAAGAAATGGAGGAAAGGGCAAAAGCACTTGCCCTTGCTTTTTGGAAAATCATTTTATTTTGAAATTGTTTTAGATTTACTGAAAAGTTGCAAAGATAATTACCTATACCTTTTATTCAACTTTTCCTAATTACATATCATATATAGCCATGATATATTTATTAAAACAAAGAAATTAACATTGGTACAATACTGTGAGTCTAACTACAGTCTGTGTTTAGATTTTACCAGTTTTTAAACTAATGTTTCTTTTGGTTTCTAGGGCTTCATTCTGTATACCACATTGCATTTATTTGGCATAGCCCTTTCAGTCTGTGACAGTTTCTCTGTCTTTCCTTGTTTTTCATGACCTTGACAATTTTAAAGATAACTGGTCAGGTATTTTGTAGAAAGTTCCTCAACCTGGGGTTGTTTGTTCTTTCATGATTAGATAGCAGTTGTGGGTTTTTAGGGGAATTCTCAGAGGTGACATCCCTTTCCTGTTGCATTATATCAGGGTTTATGATATCAACATGGCTTATTACTGGCCATGTTAACCTTGATCGCCTGGTTAAACTGGTGTCTGCCAGGCCTTTCCACTGTCAAGTTATTCTGTTCCCAATTCCAGACACTCTTGGGTAGAACCAAGTTTCTAAATTCAGCTCACACACAAGGAAAGGAGAACTGAGCCCCATCTCTTGGGTCTGCCTCCTTTAAGGCAAATTCTTGTAAGTTCCACACAGAGCTTCGACTTCTATTGGCTGGAATTTAGTGGAGTATAATTGGTGGTGAAGAGCTCTAACTGACATCAGGCTGCTGCAGTTGAAATTGTAGCTCTGGCACTCATTAACAGTATGAATTGGGCAAGTGCTTAACTTCTCTGTCTGTCTCCTTGGTCAAAAAGGGAATAATAACTGTGCTTGCTCATACGGTCGTTGTGAGGGTAAAGTGAGTTTCTACTTGTAAAGTTGCTTAGAATTGTGCCTGGCACCTAATGAGGTACCGTCATTGTTAGCTATTGACATTGGAAGGCTATACCCTGCTATGAGTGAGGCTGGGAAATTCAGTCTTTTTCTCATGAAGCCACATGCTTAGCTAAAACTTGGGATGCTCCTACTAAGGAAGGAAAGGGAGGCAGGATATCCAGAGACAGGCCGCAGTGTCTGCTGTAATAAGATCTGGAGTACAAGTAGGTGGAATGATAACAGCATCTTTCCTGTTACGAAGTCTCCCTTGAACAAGGTCCCCTGTGCTCTTGAAGAGGTCATTTTAGGGCCCCAGGAAATTGAAAAACACAGGTTGTCACCAGAAAGGAGCTCGGAGGTCATCAGGAATTAAGGGTCCTGTTGGGTTCACTTGATCTTCGGGCAAGAATCAGTTCCCTCTCTGGATCACATTCCCAACCGAGGGCACCCAGGATGAATTTGGTGGAAGGAATGGTGCATCCATCTGGAAGTGTTTGCTTTCTTGAGAACATTTTTTATATGTTTTGAAAACACATTCCTCAAAAAGGGAAGAGACTGGGGTTAGCTAGATGTCTTGGTAAAGATCAGAGCTACCTTCTCCTGTCAACAAAAGGGGTGAGAAGGAACCTCCCTGGGATGGGAGGACTGAAATCCAGAAGAGCGGTAGGAATGACCCAGAGCCTGCCCCATCCCACTTTCAAACCAGGCATTCCTTCAGAGCACCAGGAACCAAGGCCTGGATCATTGCCAAGTTGTGCCTTTGGGTTTTCAGGTTTAAAAGGAGAACACAAAGAGGAAGGACCAGGAATGGTTCTGCTTTGGTGATGGGATCACAACACTGATTCTGGCTGGAGCCCAGTGTGCTGCGTCTGACCACCAACCTACCTCCTGAAGCCTGGTCCTGACAGGTGGTTCCTAACAAGCATCCACTCCAAGCCCTATGATGTCAGGTGTCTGGAAACGCTTTCCTTCTGGTCTAATATTTACCCTGCTGAATTTGTGCTTTTCACATAATTTGTTCGGAGAAGGATAGTGTTCAAAGTCATAGCTGGAGCTTGCTGTGTGGCCTCGAGCAGTCATTTAACCTCTCTGGGCTCTAGTCGTCTTTTCTGTAAAATGAAAGTGTTGAATCTATGTGATCTAAGATCCCTTCCAGCAAAACTGCTCTGGGCTCTGCCCTGATCGGAGGCCATGCTGTCCAGAGCTGCCCACTAGGACTACATCTTATCCTTTGATGCAGGCTTAAGAACTCACCTCTTCATCCATGTGTTACCCAGAGTGTCCCTTGGTGTCATTTGTTTCTCTGACTCCAGGCAGCTCCGGTACAGAGTGCTCCATCCTCCCGTGGCAGCAGCCCAGGCCTGCACAAGGGGGGCTCCGTGAGTGCGTGGGAATCTCATTGTTCTGCTAGCCCACCAATTCTTGCTCTGGTCACGTTCTGTTCGGATTGGCGACTCTGCAGCAAATTCGTGGCCTTAATCACTGCACCGTGTACACGAGCCTGGATCCGTGTCACTGACATCCCTCGCTCTTTTTCATCCTTTTGATCAGAGACAGTGCCTGATGTGCTGTCTCACGCTGGGCTTCCTTCCAATCCCTTAAACTGAAAACATTTTTGCAAAAATGCTGGTTCCTATGCTGCCCCCAAATGCATAATTAGGAAGGTAATTATGGTTTCCGAGCCTGCTGCCTCTTCAAGGGCTGGTGAAAGAATTCAGTCCTGGCCGGGCAGCGCGGTGTGCAGGCCCCTCCACAGAGGGCGGTCCACCCCAAGGGCCAGTTTGCCTGCAGTTTGCATGCTCCTTCCCATGAGGTCCAGGGAAACAGATTTCCTGCTACTCTGAATGTAGATCTAGGTCTGCTCCCCACCTTAAATTTGCCCCGGGACTTCCCTGGTGGTCCAGGGGTTAAGAGTCCACTTTCCAGTGCAGGGGATGAAGGTTGGATGATTCCTGGTTGGGGAATTGAGATCCCACATACGGTGGGGTGAGCCCATGTAACCACTGAGCCCACAATGAAGAGCCTGCACATTGGAATGAAAGATCCTGCATGCTGCAACTAAGACCTGACACAGTCAAATAAATAAACAAGTATAAAAAAATTGCCTCTGCATTTCTTAGAAAGTCACAGTATCCTTTGGCTCCTTTCCACCCTTTAATGCACTCACATGCTCCAACATTTCTTGTGATTATGGCCAGGTTCTTATATAGCCCTTTAGAGTTTATTCCATCTATTTCATATACGTTTTCATAACATGTTCGATTTTCATGACATCCACGTGACAGGCCAAGACAGAGACCAGAAATCTGAGTCTCCGAAAGGGCAAGTGATTTGCTTAAGCTGGTGAAATGAACAGCGTCCTTAGCTGGGTCTTGTCTGCTAATCCAGGATCTCTGGTCTTTTATGATTTTGACTAGTGTCATTCGGTTGACTTCTGGATTCAAGTCTGTCTTCTGGTTGCACTGAGGTTAACACATGCTTCATGGCTTCTCCTTCCACAGATGAGCTCTGCCTTGGGGAAGCTCCCCAGGCTCTGGAGAACTGGAGCTCTCCTGCGCTTATGTATTTGGGGAATGAAATTTGTGGAATTGCATCAAAGGGGTGAAATTTAGAAAATTTCAACCAAGTACACTCTTTCTCAGAGCTTGCTCTCATCTCCTATTTTTTATTTTTATAAAAAGGTTCCTCCTGGATATTTTGTTGAACCTCTAATTCATCGAATTAATGTCTAAACACATGACTCTGAATGATCAAGTGGTCCCAGGTTTAGCAGAGAATCATCCACATCGTTGTTTGTAATCTTTCAATATTTATTGAGGTCAGGTTACTTGCAGAAAACTCTGGAGACACAAAGATGAAAAAGACACTGGTCTTGGTTTCAACAAACTCACAGAGATGACTGGAGCTATTAGAGACCTTGGAGATTCCAGCACTATTTCCTTCATTTTATTTTTTTAAACTTGTATGTAGTATACCAAAAATGTTTAACAATATTTGTACAACTCCAAATTAAAATTTCATCCACAGTTTCACCATACCCCCACAAATCAAACTATTCTCAATGTGTTCCATTTCCATGAATATGAATTATGACTTTTCTTCAATATTATACAAATGTTTTTCCCATGTTGCTTTATTTACTACTCAAGTATGTGTTTTATGTAGTCTTTTGTTTACCTCCGGATATTTAGGTTTCTGCTTTTTTGCCATTATAGAGCTCTAGTAAACTTCTGCCAGTAATTTTACAGTTATTTTGGGTTATTTCCTTTGAAGTATGATTACTTGGTCAAAGATTGAACATTTGTATGGTTCTTGATGAGTGTTGTCATCAAGAGTACTGATGACATCAATGAGTTGTCATCAATGAGTACTGATCATTTAAATGGTGGTTATATTAATTTATCCCATCATCAACAAAGTGTGAGTTAATGTTCTTGTCTCAGATTGTCTCTGGATGGCTTCTTTTCCATTGTAACAGTAATCCTTGAGGTCTCTTGGAATAATAATCTTATGATTGAAGCTTGTTTCTTTCATTGCCATTATTCTCAGTTCTTTCTCAGTTGTGATGTGACCAGTGGTAAGATCACGGATGGGTGACCTAGCCTGAGGGTGCTACTGCTTGGTCATCACTAGAGTGGCGACCATCCATTATTTCTGGGTGGTTGTGAGGATCAAACAGTATAATTTATGGAATTTCTCTGTAAATGATCTACAAGTAAGCTGTACTGGTGATGTAACTGATTGCTCCTTAAATGCCTTTTCTCTGCTTTGAATGAGGGTCCCCTGACTGGGGAGGATGGATGACAAAGTTCCCACCAGCAGTAGGGACTCTGCAGTGCATGGCTGTACCAGGGAGGAGATGATGGGATGGGGGGCAAGCATATGTGCTAATGGAGAAAGATCTGAAAGAGCTAAGATAGAACTAATAATCCCAGAACCAGTCTCTGTTGCTCAGGCCTTCAGTAAACAGGGTCCCTTCCTTCCTAACTGTGCTCTCATAAACCCTGTGTGGGCCCCTCTCCCGAGGCACCCTTCTCGCCTGGCCCAACACACTGGTTGGTACCAGAGAAGAGGCTAAAGCCTGTGGAACAGATCTTGCTGGGGGTGGTGAGCCTGGTGGACCACACATGCCAAACCACAGAGCAAAATCGGTGCTCCTCTGTCAACTAGAATCATAGGCCCTGCTGATGGGCATGTACACACTGCTATATTTAAAATGGATAACCAACAAGCACCTACTGTATAGTACATGGAACTCTGCTCAGTGTTATGTGGCACCCTGGATGGGAAGGGAGTTTGGAGGAGAATGAATACATGTGTATGTATAGCTGAGTCCCTTCACTGGTCACCTGAAATATCACAACATTGTTAATCGGCTATATCCCAATACAAAATAAAAGGTTTTAGAAAAATCAGTTATTGCAGATTTCACACAGATATATAAACACCCCATATTTAGAATATGCTCGAGGTATAATGCCTCAGTTTTTAGCCTTAGAATGTTCTTAGCACCTTAATATAGATCTATTGTCTATTTTAAAAATAGCAGATATTTTAGTTTTTACTGCATGATAGAAACTGAGTGTTTTACAGTCATCACCTTATTTTTTCCTGGTAATGATGCTGTGATGTAGGTACTAATGTTAAGTCCAGTTTACTGATTGGGAAACTGGAAACTTAACTTGCCAACAGTCACTTGGTTACTAAACGGTAGAGCTTGGGTTAGAACTTAGGACTTAAAAAATATTCTGCTTACTGGTGTCTCAGGGCTCTGGCTTGGCCAGACCCATACTCACAACTTACTTTGGATCAAGATGCACGAATGTACTTGGCAACCGCAGAGTCCCTTATGATACGGCCTCTGTTGCCGTTCAGTCACTAAGTTACATCCAACTCTTCTGCAACTCTTTTAATAGCCCACCAGGCTCCTCTGCCCATGGGATTCTCCAGGCAAGAATACTGGAGTGGGTTGCCATTTCTTCCTGCAGGGGATCTTCCCAACCCAGGGATCGAACCTGCGTCTCCTGCATCGCAGGCAAATTTTTGACCACTGAGCCACCTGGGAAGCCCTACTGTCTTCTGAGGAATGCTACAAATCCCATACAGAGGGAGATGGCTGGTGTCACAGGGGAGACCAGTGATGGGGACGGTGCTTTGGGTGGGGGAGAGAACAAAGTGGAACACGGCTGTGTGAAGACATACGTGTGGACCAGGGGCAGGGGCAAGGGAGTTATATGCCTGCAATTCTTGTTGGAGTCTCTGCTGTTGATTTTCAACAAATATTATTTGAGCACCTACTATCTGTTGCATGCTGACTGTGCTCCACTCACTGGGATGGGTACTTTATATCTATTTTTTCTCCATTCCTCCCAATGATGCTCTATGTTCCATATGCTTTAACACACAAGGAAATGGAGGCACATAGAGATTAAATATTTGCAATATGGTTATGAAGTTGGAGCCAGGATTGCAACTCACAGGACAGTGAGTGTGAGTAGTTTATATCGTAATTTCATTTAATTTCAGCCGTTCATTTGCACATGTTTACTGAGAGCCTGCCAGGTGCCGATCACAGCGTGAGGTCTTTATTAGATTAAAGGGTGGAATCCCAGATATGCTGCTGGGGAGAATGTGAACAGTGTTCCATAAGAAGTTAAAGACTCCATGTCTCTGTCCTCAATTGGGATCTTTTTTAGCTTGAATTTAAGCTGAAAGGTATTTTTCACACCAGAAAGGAAGCCACCAAACCCCTCTTAGATGCTGCAGTAGAGCAAAGAATGCAGGCTGAGCAGGTCTGGCTGGAGGACTTGGGCCCTGGACCAGAGAGCAAGAGTGGATGGCGGGGCCTCACTCTCGCCAGAGAAGGTGCCCAGCAGAGATGCAGGCTTGGCCACAGCACCGCCTCAGGAGTAATTGACCAGGACACCGTGGCCTCCCAGCAGTGAGTGAGTGCCACAGAGGAGGACCTGAGAAGGGTTAGCAGGAATGAACACGAATGGAAACAATTCCAGCGGCATTGGCCAGGGGAGGAGAAATTAGACATTATTAGGTTATTAGACATTGAAGGTGCGTAGTACTTCTAGATTGCTATACATAATTATGTGTAAGTTCTGTCCCAAAGCAAAAACAGTCATTCGCAATTAATTCTTTTGTTCTCCTCATTAAATCCTACTTAAAATACTCCTTGAGGTATTGTTATAGATGAGATCTGTGCAAACGCATTAGCTTACGAGTATGTGCGGGTGCCTGAAAATAGCTCTTGAAGTCCAGACTGTAAGGCCTTGAGTTGGAATGGGTGGCCAGCTAAGCATCTCAAAGTCTGCTAGACATTGCACTTGGCTCTGGGATCCAAAGGATCCTAGGTGCAATCCTTTGTTGTGAATACAGCACAATCCTTCCTTTTAAGGAACTCAGAGGTACTCAATAAACATTTCCTGATTGAGTTGAGTGAATGACAGACAAATTGTTAAGGGAAGAATGGAACCAATTACTCCCTGACCACCTCCTCCCCATCCCTTTCCATCAGATGTTTGGGGAATGTTCCTTGAGGAGGGGTATTTGAGTCAGATCTTCAAGACTGGACTGTCATCATGGTGAGAATGTGAAGATACCAAAGAAAATAGCCCATCCCACATGAAAAATTGTACAACCTTGGACCATTTTTAGATCTAATTTGAGGCTGTGCAATAATGATGTAGGCCTGGAATTGTTTCCTTCCAAATGTCAACCCAGTCGATCCAAACGACGGCCTGCATTTGTGTTGAGGGAAGGATTTGGAAGTCTCTTACGGAGGCTGGATTGATTAGCTGTGTTTGCCATGGGGGTGGAGAGGTGTTGGTGGTGTTTGTACAGTGTTAATTCTCTGGGCTTTTAAAATAACCCCACTCTGGAAGGAGAGGGTGGGATGATTTGAGAGAATAGTGCTGGAACATATACATTACCATATGTAAAACAGATAGCCAGTGGGAGTTTGCTGTACGATGCTGGGAGCTCAAAGCCAGGGCTCTGTGACAACCTAGAGGGGTGAGAGGGGGGAGAAGATGGGAGGTGGGTACAAGGAGGAGGGACATATGTATACCTATGGCCAATTCATGTTGATGTAAGGCAAAATCTGTCACAATATTGTAATTATTCCACGATTAAAAAATTTACCCCTACTCCTTTCTTTGGCCTCAGCCCCTTCCCCAGGGGGAAAGCAGATCCTGGCATTGCAGTTGGTGAAACTCATGCCAGAGGAGACCTACAGGAGTAAGAAGTGGTTCTCTGCTTTTTCATTAGTTGAGTCTTTCATCAAAAAAACATTTCTTCTGAGACTCAGTGGATGGATTAGGCTTTGAAGAGATTCTAGTGAAGGCGTTCTCTTGAAAAACAGTAATTATCAGAAAGGAATTACGCATCATAGAGGCATAGACATTTTTGCACTGTTCACTTTAATGTAATAATGTCTAATTGTTTCTTCTTGAGTTGTTGAGGTATCAACTGAACCACAGAGGTTACATTTCCAAATCACTTAGGTTTTGTGTTACAAATTTAAACACAGCTTAGAACAATTTAAATGGAAATGACTATAGAACTGATTGTCGAATTTACTTCTTAAGTGACTCACTTGCAAGGGTTGTTATTAAAGATATTGTTAGTGATACATTGCCATCATCATCGGGTCAAGCATTCTGCTGCCATGTAGTTATATCTTCAAGGGTTACTGGGCGGCTTGCCCTGGCTTTTGAGACCTTATGTCTTCATTTTGTTTTTTCTGTGTCTTACTTTGACGTTGGCTATCCACCTCTTGGCTGCTGTCAGTTTGCCCGCTTTCTTAGCAGGATGACTTTTTGTGTTACTGTTCTGTGAGTTTCTCTAAAATCATGTAATTAAGCCTGTTAGAATTTTGTTTGAAGGAAGCCACAGCAGGACTCTGATGAAGGCCTGACGGACATTCCAATGAATAAAGACCACACACTTCCCGCGAATGGTGTTTGGGCTTGGACAGACACCTCTTTTTTTTCACTTAAATTTTTTTTTATAGAATATTTGTTAAAGTTGTTTAATGTACAATTTCTCATCTGTCATTCTGGAAGTCCTTTACTATAAAGATTATTCTTTGATGACAAACAGCAGCCATGTTGTCAGCGATGATTCTGGACCTCCTCATTGGAGGCTGGCTTTTACTTGGTCAAAGTCGCTGCATAAGTGACCTTTGGGTAAACTGAGGTGTAACTATGGTGCAAAAAAATCTCCTGATTTTATGGACGAGCCTTCAAGGTCAGATTTGAAACTGCTGGTCTAGAGAATAAGACGGCAGACTGGAAAGCTGAAGATCTAGACTGACTTGCTAGAATTTGCTTAGCTTCTCCTAAATGTTGAAGAAAATGCTCTCCTTCAGCCTAGAGCCCAATAATTAAAGAATTTAGTTTCTTGGATAAAGGGCTGTATCAAGATCAGTATAAATCCTTGCTCTGAAGGGTTAATAGTCATTTAGGCAACGTAGTGGCAGAATCTGCCCAATGGAAAAAATCCTGGAAAAAGGTGTTTTGATTACTTTCTTTTCCATTTGAGAGGCAGAGGGTGAGGAGAGGCTTTCTGATGAAAAGTCATCATTGAAATGGTTGCATAACATTAGCCGGCAGTCCTTCATTGTGGACACGATGTACCACTGCTGTAATACGCAATGTCACTCGCAGCTCATCCCTTTATTGATTTTTTTTTTCCCTCTGAATTTGCTGACAGCAAAAGATTAGGTCTAGAGAAATAGTTGCAGTTCAGGTTCTGTTTGACAATATTTAGAATTTAAAGTGACCTTTAAAAGAGAGAGGGCTGCCCGAAAGGGATTTAAGTGGTTAGGGACAGGGCCATATTAAGGGTGAGGTAAAAGGCAATGCTTTTTTAATGCTGGTGTCAGGGCAGGCCATCCTGGACAAGCGTCCTCTGTCCTGAGGACCACGTGAGAGCCCAGGGCCAGGTTGACCCTTGGCTTTGTTGTGAAGGAGATGAAGTTTGACTTTTGTCCCATTTAGTCTTTAATGCACTTGACTCTCGCTTCTGTAATCTGCTGTCTCTGGCCTCGTTCACGTTGTCCAAAGCCCTCCACTGTACATCTCACCCAGGCCTGGGCACCTTCCATGCCCTGGGCTCCCATGCCACCTCCAGGAGTCCTCCCATCTCTGCCCATTTTTAAGAGGAAAGTGATCTAATGAAACTAACAAGATGTGTGTGGCTAGTGGTCCTTCACTCCCCGTGAAGTAAAGCCTCTGAAATAGTATACAGACAGATTTTTTTCCTTTGTGCTTATCAGTGTGTCAAGATGGTAGAGGGAGAGAGTTGGTGGATATGGTTTAACATATTAAGAATTTAAATAAAATATAAATATATCCAAAAACACGGCGCTCGTTCTAGCCCTATCCTGTACTCTCTACCCTGCACTGGTGGTCACCCTTTCTCTTTTCCTTAGTCACTTTCACGGGAGCAACATTTATACCCCTCGGTAGACTTGGTGTGTCACATGGAGCTTGCGTTAGTGTTGGTTGTACTTTTAGGAGTTTTCACCTTGGTGTATCCAAATCCAACTGATGTGTTCCATTCTATCCTTTTGCTTTTCCGTATCACCTGGCAGAAGACAGTGATGTTTCCATTAGTTCCCAAATTGCATAATTACTAATTTCTAGTTATTTGACTTGTCATTTGATTCCTCTGGTCTTTAGTTTCCTTATCTGTGAAATTAGAAAATGTGACCAGATACCTCCAAGATCACTTCTAAGTATAAAATTCTAGGTTTTATTGTTCCTTGCCCTCTGTTACTTCTAAATCCAATTCCAAAAGGCTCTACATGAAGAAAAGTCCCAATATCCTTTCAGTCATCCATGTATCTGTCATGTGCCAAGTTTGATAGGGAACTGTATATGGTAGGATGGTGAGAGTTCAAAAGCCATGGAAGATGTGATCCTTTCTCTTGGGAATTTACATTTTAGTTTGAGAGAGAAAATCAGGGTATAGGAAATAGCTAGAGACCAGAAAAAACTGTTAGTTTGTATCACTACAGCAATGTATTCATAAATATTTCCTTAAATGTATAGTTAGATTGTAAGCCCTTTGAGGCCTTAACACATGGTAAATTTTTAATACATGTTTGTTGATATATACATGTTGTGTATATCATGATGAGATATATACAGTGGAAATATACAATACAGAAGTGGCTGAGGTAGAGGGGCTGACTGGGGGACGGTTGATGTAGGCTGGATGAGTAAGGAGGAGCCCAGTGTAGACTGGCTGCCAAGAGGAGGGAGGAATTTTTAGCAAGTGGGTTGGGTGGGTGTAGCCTGAGCTGCAGTTCTGGAAGGGTGAGACGCGTTAGCGTGGCGTTTCTTTGCGTGTGATGTGCCTTTGCCACTTCGAGTCTGCAGTGAGAGTGAGTTCGGGTTCACAGCCAGGAGCGGGGACCGGCTGCATGTACCCTTCTTCTATACTGATCCTGGAGTCTGATCCTCGAATGTCGCTGGACTATACTGCATCCCTCATTTTCTCAAACTCTTGGCATGTCTTCCTTCCTGGGTGTTAGGCCTTTTTGTCACCCCATTCCTTAGAATCGTGGTGCTACCAGCTGCCCAACTAGGAGACTCATCTCAACCCAAAGTGCCCTACAGCCAGCATCCACCACCATCTTGGACCCCTTGGCTGTTAACTAGAGGTGTGGGTATTTGGATTGTTGGTGGTTCACATCCAGGGCTGAACCTTGAATTTGGTAGTTGTTTCCTAGGCCTGCTTGTTCCCAGCTTTGCACATTTCCCTCTTGGCTTATCCCTGGTGGCTCAGACAGTGAAAGCATCTGCCTGCAATGTGGAAGACCTGGGTTCAATCCCTGGGTCGGGAAGATGCCCTGGAGAAGGAAATGGCAACACACTCCAGTACTGTTGCCTGGAGAATCCCATGGATGGAGGAGCCTGATGGGTTACAGTCCATGGGGTTGCAAAGAGTTGACGTGACTGAGCAACTTCACTTTCTTTCTTTCTTTATATCAGGCATGTGTCCTGGGCACCAGGGGAGGCCCATGCATGCCTGCTGCACCTCGGCCTCAGGATGCCCATGATTGAGAAGACAGTTGTAACGAAGAACACATTTGCAGCCAAGAACCTTTTTAGTCTCTTCCTACTGGGTTTAGGTATGGTTATAAGGCATGCTTCATTTGGAATCACACAGGGAAGAGAAGAGAATTGGGTTACCTGGCTGGAAAGAGTTAATGGGGGAAACATATAGAAGGAATGATGTGGACATTAACATTGGTCAGCATGTTGCAATTATTCATCAAGATCTGGAGGCATTAGTAAGTTAGTGAAACAAGAGTCCTAAAGGATATCAAAGTCCTTAATCTTGTCACCTTTTCAGAGTTTTTAAATGGAGAGTAACATGTGTTTGAATGAGGTGTAAAGTACCCTAACTAGCTAAAATTCTTCATTATAAAAACAACGTTGACGCTAAGTCATAACAGATTGTAAGTCAGAGAGCCTCAGCAGAAGGGTTGTGTCCTTGCTGATCCCTTCCCAGATCTGAAATCTTTCAACATCATGGGGTTAAGTGAACCAAGGGAGGCAGGACATAGCTTTGGCAGCCTTCACAGCTCAGCCTGTCATCCACATGCTCAGTCTCAAATTCCAGGTCCTTTGTTTTGCCCTTAATTGTTAGAAATACACATGGACGTCAGTGGTAAAAATTAGCGCTTCATTCAAGTTAGAACTTTGCATTCTTCAAACAGGTTTGGGGTTGGAATTTTTCTTTGTGTTACTTAGGAAAAAATAGTTGATTGAGCATATTAGACATGTAAGTATAATTGTTTGATTTCAAACAATTTAGAGGTACCTCTTTATACCCTGACCATTGATGTGTTAATCACCAAACAATTGTTTTTGCTTACTCATGTGATGTTTCCCTGGACATGATTTCTAGCTTCCTTCATCTTCTTCCTCCTTTCTGCTCCCCTGTCCAAATTAGATTTAAAATGTTGAAGATGAGAATGTATTTTGCAAATTTTCTTACCCTAACCCCTAGTTCAGTGCCCAATACCTAATGTCAAGAGTGATGGATAATTGTGAACCCATATAAGGTTATGTGGGCTTCCCTGGTGGCTGAGTGGTAAAGAACCTGCTTGCCAATGCTGGGGACATAGAAGACTCAGGTTCGATCCTTGGGTTGGGAAGATCCCCTGGAGAAGGAAATGACAACCCACTCCAGGATTCTTGCCTGGAATACCCCATAGACAGAAGAGCCTGGTGGGCTAACAGTCCACGGAGTCGCAAAGGGTCAGACATGACTGAGCGACTAAACAACAACAAGATAAGGTTTTGACCTTTGATAAACAAGTGTGTTTCCTGGCCTTCCCTTATGGCTCAGCTGGTAAAGAGTCCGCCTGCGATGCAAGAGACCTGGGTTTGATCCCTGGGTTGGGAAGGTGCCCTGAAAAAGGGAAAGGCTACCCACTCCAGTATTCTGGCCTGGAGAATTCCATGGATGGTATAGTCCATGGGGACACAAAGAGCTGGACATGGCTGAGTGACTTTCACTTTCACTTCTTTCCTGGAAGGGGCAGGTTTAGAGCAGAAGGTCATGGGGTTGTCTGAGTGCTGGCCTGGGGCCGAGTTCATCTCCACATGCTGGCCTCCTTGGGGCACAGAGCAGCCCTGTTTGGCCTCAGTAAAGGAATATGATCTTCAGAAATGATGGAATCAGAGCCCTCTGGGCTCAGCCTCCTTCTGGGTAGCTCTCCCCACTGGGCTCTTGCTACCCATGCTTCCTTGGAACTCTTTCCTTCAAGAGGGTTTTTTGTTTTTTTTTTTTAACCAAAGGACAGACATTCTTCACGGATTTCTTCTGGGGGGTTCCACTCCCTCACAGGGTCTGAACGGCACGGACCGGTGAGAGCAGCACTTGTGGGGACATGGGTTCTAGGGTGAGATCCTGGAGGCCGTGTCTCCTCCACCGTCTTCCACAGTTGTTTGTGCAAGCGTTTGTTGACTGACTTGTACCTAATTGGAGTGAGTGCTAGACCTGCAGTTGCTTTATTGTTTTGCTTTAGTTTTAGGCATGGATTAGCTCATCCTGATCTTCCAGGTCCTTCTTCCCCCACTATTGTTCTTTCTTGCCGTCGTTCAGCCACTCAGTCATGTCTGACTCTTTGCAACCCCATGGACTGCAGCACCCCAGGCTTCCCTGTCCTTCACTATTTCCCAGTTTGCTCAGATTCATGCCCTTATTGTTCTGTAGGGACCCTCCCGTTCCTCCCAGCAGGTTCAGGAAATCCTAGAGGTATCTGTTTATGTCCACATGTTCTTGGCTCCCCAGAGGGCTCTCGTGATTCACTGAGAAGGAGCCAAGGTCTCTGCTCTCCACCAGCGACTCCTGCCCTACAGCCTGTTCTGTTCCCACCACTCGGCTCTCCCACTGCTGCTTTCGTCTGGTGAGTGGGGCCTCTACCCTCCTAGTCTGTTCCGGACACGGGCTGGCCCAGCTTTCTAGGTCCTGGCTGCCCGAAGCCCGCCTGCTGGTTGTCATTTCACTGGAGAGGAAGGAACTCCGTCCCCCCAACCCCACCCCCATTTCAGGGGTCACCAGCACGTGCTGCCTTGTGTGTGTGTGGCAGTGACTTTCTTACAGGGACTTCTGTCACTTGGCTCGTCCGTTTCTTTTGTTAAATCTGTTGTTCCCAGGGCTCTGGCACAGATCCCAGGAGCTGGGGACTCCAGAATGACACATCCTGCCGTATTTGGAATCGCCCTCCCCCACCCTGGGCTGTGGTCCTTGGGCCAGGCTTGTGCACAGTGACCCTTCTCTTACGATGAATATTTTTCCAGTGGTCTCCGGGTCTTTGCTGCAAATAAACTTCTGGAAAATCCAGAGATGGTAACCTGGGGCTAGACCACATGTTCTGAAGTCCAATCAACACTCTTTCTGCTCTGCAGGGCAGCTGTCTTACCGACCCTCCAGACGTGCCCAGACATGTCTAACACCCCAAGCAGTCACGGAGGCTCAGGCTGTTACCATGGTACTCCCAGCACTTCTGGGGTGCTGATGTTAGTTAGCACCTCATTCGTGAGCCCCATCTAGAGATGGTCTTAATTATGACATTAAATGTAAACTTTGGTCCTGGGTCAGCTTCTCCTGAGAATTCTTTTGTTTTGAAACTTCACCTTCTTAGCTTTTTAGATCCTTAATAACTTGGTCTTCTTTCCTGTCCTCTGTGTCTTGATACTATTAAAAAGAACGTTGGGGCGACCTACGATCAGTGAGTCAGGGTGACAGTTGACGGTTAAGTCAAGGTCATGGGTAGGAAACCAGAGCTGATCCTGCAGGGTCCGGGTAGATGCCAAGAACTGAGAGGGTGGTGCCAATAACCGTGGTCCAAAAAGGGACCAAAATGCAGTTTCCAGCTACATTTTGGAAACTGGCTGCTTTTTCAGTGAACCAGGAGGTTTTCTAGTCTGACTGGCTTGACTTTAAGGAACACAGGTACTCATGTGGAGGGAGGCAATTGGGAGGATGGACCGCAGCTGGGACGATAAAGAACCCGGGCAGTCTCGGATCCTACTGGAAAGAAAGATTCTTTCTGGGCCTCTGCTTCTCCCTCATCTCCTCTTTCTATCCAGCTTCCTACTTCCCTGCCTCCCTCATAACTTTAACCTGCATTTTATTTTGTATATTATTCTGTTTGCTTTTCTTGGTACCAGCTTAACTCGATGGTACCCCTTTATCTTCCGCTGCTTTCCTTCAATGTGTCTGCCATCATTTCATTTGCAGGAAGATTGGCTGAGTTTTGGATCTTATGCTGGAGCCTTGCCATGGGTGGCTGGTGCCCATCCCTGGCCCAGGTTCGGGTTGAGGGTCACATGTTTCAATATATAGCTGTTTAAATGTCAGGAAAAACTGGTGATACTCTCTTAGAAGGGAGTGTGGGTAGGGCAGGATTTCTCTGGTCTCCAGGAAGGTGGTTCTCTTGATTCCCTCCAGACAGTGAGTAGGCTCGTGTGGCCTACTAATAGCGTGGGCTGCCCTCATGTTGGGGCTGTTGCCTCTGCAGCATCTTTAAGGAATCCCTGAGTATCTGACATGTGGTGGCATCACAAGTCCACTTGGATAGTCTCGAGCCTGTGTCTTCTACGTGTGTGCCTTTGATAAGATGTTTGTAAGAGGGCTCTTAGTACCCTGATGGTAATGCCCAGAATGGTGCCATCATATACCAGAACTCCTCAAGCCTTCACAGCAGCCTTGCGGAGCAGGTGCTGTGGCTTTCATTTTACATGGGAGGAAACTGGGAAGTTTCGAGACTTGCTCGATGAGTAAGTGGAAGAGCTTGGACTAAGCCTTCTGACTTCTAGCCTTGTACCTCTTTCTTTCCATATGTTACACATCTGTATGCAGAGCCTTGTACTTCCCTAGGTGTTACGAGAAGATAAAAAAGAAATAAGCTTACCTTCTAGTAAAGAGAGGCTGCAAACAACATCCATTAAGACAGTCATCTGAGAGCTGATTGCTCTTTGCCGGTGATTGTGACCTTGAAGTACTCACATGAGAGGACACACAGAAATTACAGGCTGCTTTGAAAGTCTGGGATGTGCTGTGGATTGAAGATAAGCCTGGAGAGAATCAAGGTCACGTACTTGTCCAAACCTGGGGAACCCTGCCAACAGTCCAAGATATTTGCTGGAAAAAGTAAGCTGGAGGGCGTTCCTGAGTCCCACTGCCTGAGGAGGTCCAGGACTGGTGGTGATGGAATTGACAAAGAATCTGAAGTCCGTTGGAAAAGACCCTGATGCTGGGAAAGATTGAAGGCAGGAGGAGAAGGGGGCGACAGAGGATGAGATGGTTGGATGGTGTCATCGACTCAATGGACATGAGTTTGAGAAAATTTCAGGTGATAGAGAAGGACAGGGAAGCCTGGCGTGCTGCAGTCCACAGGATCACAAAGAGTCGGACACGACTGAGAGACTCAACAATAAAACTGAAGTCCAGACCAGGGGGGTCACTGTATTCTTTGGGAAGAGGGTGGTGGAGCCAGCATAGCTCTGAAGGGTCACACTGCAGTGACAGTTCATCTTCCAGATAGCCGTGATGCCCAAACTGGCTGAGGATGTCACGAGAGGTTTTCTGAGCTGTTTTAAAGTAGCCTAGAATGAAAATCAAATGATGAGAGAGACTCCCTCACTATAATGTACTAGAACATAGCCTAGGGCAAGACTTGAAGGGCTGTTTCTGGGAGCAAAGCTTTGCCAAGTTGGCTGTGGGAGGTGTGGGAGTGAAAACTGAGCTCTCCCGGCAGTGGACAGGGGTACCCGGGGGCAGTCACTCACACAAGGAGTGGAGGAAACCCAGCACCCAGGGCATCCTGGTGGAAGACAGGCAAAGTAATAGGAACTTAGAGGCAGGCTGTGTGCCGCTGGGTCAATGCACAGGAGGCTGGCAGCCAGTGGCTGGGTCATCTCCGGCTCATCCAGGGCTAAGAATGCAGCCATCCATCCAATGCAGCCACCTGGCAAGGGGCAGGTGGAGTCCTCAGCCTGGAGGAACTGGTGATGTAAGTGGCTGGCCTGTGAGCCCTGGTCCTGAGAGGACAAGGCAGGTCTGGTGACTAGGTGAGGGCAGAGTAAGTGGTGAGGTGGCAGTTCTGACCTTGTCCTAGCCTAAGCCTGACCCTGGTGGCCACCGGCTCACCCACTGGCTGTATCAGCCATTGTAATGTCTCTCTGCAAAGGCCTAGCCCTCCTTTTAAGGTTAAGAGAGGGGTGACTCAAATTGTCGGGGAGAGAGGAAGGCTTGGAGGGCGGAGAGGGGTGACTCAAATTGTCAGGGAGAGGAAGGCTTGGAGGGCGGAGAACAGAAAAGTGTCTGTTGAGGACCATCACAGATGCCGAGTGCCATGCAACGATGATGTGGAAGCCAGAAGGGCAGGGATCCCAATCTGTGGTTCAGATAGGGGAGGTGACCGCCTCAAAACCATCCTGGGCAGAGCTGGATTTTCTTTTTTGTGATGTCTACTCTTGTTTTGTTTTTAGCATCATCATTTGCTATTTTTGTATAGGTGAAACATTGACATGGTTCACTGTTTTAAAAATACAAAAGGATTATATAAAATACAAAATGGAGAATGTCTCTTTCCCTTTCATTGTCCCAACCTCCCAATTCTTTCTGTAGAAGGAAATACTACTATTTTCCTCCTGTGCGTTGCCTGCTTGTTCCTCTCCGACTCTTTGCAACCCCATGGACTGGAGCCGGCCAGTCTCCTCTGCCCGTGGGGTTGTCTTGGCAGGAATACTGGAGTGGGTTGTCATTTCCTTTTCCACGGGATCTTCCCAATCCGGGGATCGAAGCATGAGAGACGTGTGTCTCATGTCTCCTGCATTGGCAGGCAGATTCTTTACCAGCTGAGTCACCGAGGAAGCCCATTTTCCCACTAGAGTTATTTTATGCATTTGCCAGCATGTACCGATACATCTATATCTATGTCTATCATCTCTGTCCCCGGCCTTACATAAAAGTGATATATGTTACCTGCTGTCCTGCACCTTGCTTATTTTCACTCAATTCATCTCGTAAGGCTTTCCACATCAGTCTCTAAACAGTTTTGTCTTTTTCAAAGTGCTGTATTGTATTCTATTATGTGAATATACTGTACTTTATCTAACCAGGCTCCAACTGATGGGAATTTGGGTTGCTCCTGTAAGCAAAGTGGCAATGAATAATCTTGTATGTACATCTTTTCACACCTGTGAGACCTCATCTCTCAGATAAATGACTAAAAGAAGAATTTCTGGGTCAAATTGAGCCTTTGTAATTTTAAGAGATATTGATGAATTGCCCTCCAGAGAGGCTGGTACGAATTTATAAAATTTACATTCCAACAGCAGCCTGTGAGAGTGTCTGTTTTCTCATACCTCACCACGGGGCATCATCAAACTTGTGGATCTCTGCCAGAATGAAAATGGCATCTCTCTCTTTTTAGTTATCTCTCCCTTTTCTTTTTAAAGAAAATTATGTATTTATTTATGGCTGTGCTGGGTCTTCACTGCCATGCACAGGCTACTCTCTAGTTGCAGTACACTTGCTTCTCATTTCGGTGACTTCTTTTGTTGCAGCTTGAGGGTGCTAGAACATGGGCTCAGTAGTTGGGGTGCATGGGCTTAGTTGCTTTACAGCATGTGGAATCTTCTAGACTGGCAATCGAACCCATGTCCCCTGCATGGGTAGGCAGATTCTTAACCACTGGACCACCGAGGAAGTCCTGTAATTTATGTTGAGTGTTCTTGAGCATCTTTTCATATGTTTAAGATAGATTATATTTTCATCAACTGTCTGTTCATATCTTTTGCTCATTTTATTTATTTATTTATTTTTATTTTTTTATTAGTTTTTTTTTTTTTTAATTTAAAATCTCTAATTCTTACATGCGTTCCCAAACATGAACCCCCCTCCCACCTCCCTCCCCATAACATCTCTGTGGGTCATCCCCATGCACCAGCCCCAAGCATGCTGTATCCTGCGTCAGACATAGACTGGCGATTCAATTCTTACATGATAGTATACATGTTCTTTTGCTCATTTTAAAATTGGATTGTTGGTCTTAATGTCTAGGTGCATTTTATGTTTGAGGGAAATTAGTTCTTTGTAATGCGAGTTGCAAATATTTCCCTCAGTTCGTGTTTTGCTTTTGTTTCCAGTGTGTTTTACTATGTGGAAATTTTTTTTTTTTTTGTAGTCAGATTTATCAGTATTTTCTTTTATGGATTCTGTATCATAGTTATAAAGGCTTTTCCCCCCTAAGACTACCAAAGGTTTTCCCATAGTTTCTTCTAGTACTTTTATAATTTAACTTTTTTCCAGACAAATATTTGATCTATTTCGAATTTATCCTGGCCTAAGATGCAAAGTATACCTTCAATTTAATTTTTCCCCAGAAGGTTACATTTTTCTGAAAATAATTAATTGAATAAGCTATCTTTCCCCTATGACTTAAGATGCTACAATTACTAGGCTAAGGACTAAATTGTGTTCCATCAAAATTCAGATGTTGAAGCCCCAGCCCCAAATGTAATTATGCTTGGAGATGGGGCCTTCAGGTTGAATGAGGTTCTAAGGATTGGGCCCTAACTGGATAGAACTGGTGTCCTTATAAGAAGAGAAAGAGACCCCAGAGTGCCCTTTCCCCTTGCATCACAGAGGAAGGGCCACGTGGGGACATAGTGAGGAGGCAGCCTCCTGTAAGCCATGGATGAGTGGTCTCATCAGAAACCAACCCTGGCACCTTGATCTTGGACTTCTAGTCTCAATACTATGAGAAAATTAGTGACTGTCATTTAGTTCACCCAGTCTCTGGCATTGTGACAGCTGCTGCTGCTGCTGCTGCTGCTGCTAAGTCGCTTCAGTCGTGTCCGACTCTGTGCGACCCCAGAGACGGCAGCCCACCAGGCTCCCCCGTCCCTGGGATTCTCCAGGCAAGAACACTAGAGTGGGTTGCCATTTCCTTCTCCAGTGCATGAAAGTGAAAAGTGAAAGTGAAGTCCATCGTGTCTGACTCCTAGCGACCCCATGGACTGCAGCCCACCAGGCTCCTCCGTCCATGGGATTTTCCAGGGAAGAGTACTGGAGTGGGGTGCCATTGCCTTCTCTGAGACTAATACATACTATGTAGTAAATTCCCTTGTCTTTTGGGTTGACCTCAGGTTTTCTGAATTCTGGTCCAGTTCTTTTATTGCATCACATTGCCCACTACCTAGGAGCAGGCAGAGTCAGGGCTCCCAGAGCCAGGGGTGGGGGAACAGAGGGACGTGCTGGGGAAGGGAAGCATCCAGTGGTGAGTGGAAAGAGAATGCAGAGAGGGACTGGGATCCGCAGAGACAGTGGATGCTGGAGAAGGACTACCAGGCATGGAGGGGAAACAGACGACACGATTGTGTAAGGGAGAGGCGGGAGCGGCTGGCCCAGTAGAAGGAAGCACCAGGGCAGATATCGTCTGAGCCAGCTGGGAGGGAAGAGAGAGAATGGGGACTCTCCGAGTGGTACTCTTTGTCATAGATGTTAATTTCAGTGTCTATCTCAGTAGTTTAGACTGCAGTTGCTTTGCTGGCTTCATACTTGCCCTTAAACCCCAGCCTCCTTAGTTTCTCTTAATTTCAAAGACGTTCCACAATGGACACTTAGAGTACTAACTCTTAGGAGGGTGGCAGCTCACTAGTTGATGTTTATATTTCTTTCAAAGAATCTCATTGTGTTCCATCTTTTGTAAGCAGGAAAAACATCAGCAAATGGAAATTTCTCTAATCCTAACCGCCCCGTCCTCCTTTAACCACCCAACTCTGTACACCCTGCCTCTCCACTGGTGGGGGTTTGCCTGGGTCCTCTGCCTCCGTCCCTGACTTTGGAGAGCTCCATCTCTTGGCTCTGCCTCCTGGATCCTCTCCAGAAAGGCATCTTGCCAGGCGGAGGCTGCACCAGTTCTGTTTTATGGTGGTGCATGCAGTGACTCCCCGAGTCCTTGCAAAACTAGATTAAAGACAGCTGTCTGTCCATCTTATCTTGTTCTACTTCTGTGTGCTGGCCGCTGATTTCCATGAAGCCTTGGATGCAGAGCCTCAGGGGACTTGGGGGCGATGGTCACTGCCTTTGGCGAGGGGTTGGCAGCCTTACAAGGAGCAGGTTACTCCATTAGGACGATCCGCACCTCTCCACTCATTCAGTCTGGATGTCTGGGGTCCCAGCGGGGGCACACTCACCACCTTTGTGCCCCTGGGGTCTGGATGTTGGGCAGCTGTTTGACTTGGCTGCAGCAGGAATGCTGGTCCAGTGAGCAGGGAGGATGCTGCTAGGCCGCCCCTGCAGGGAGCAGGTCAAAGTCAAGGGGCCAGAAAGCTGGGATAGACCAGAAGTCTCCACAGATGTCCTCCCTGTCCATACTTTCAGCTGTACTTGGGCCGTGCTCTGAGGTCTGGACAAGCACGGCAGCCCCCTGCCCAGGTCCTCCCCTCGGTGCTCTGCTACTCACCCAGACTCACTCTTCCCTGCAGGATTCGCCAGACTTTGGCTGAGGCATGGTCTGTTTCCTATTGAGTTACCTGTGGACTCCCTAGATGTGGGCTGGGCCTAGGTTACCCCTTCTCTCGTATGCTACATCCCCCAAACTGAACAACATGATTCCTTCTTCCTCCATCAGCCTTCCCTGACGTCCTCACTACGACCGCCCCGCCCCCCAGCGCAGTGCAGCGGTCACCACGCCCTCTGTTCCCTGGTGCTTTCCATGTCCCTGTGTCATTGGGCCCTCTGAGCACCTCCTGTGCACTCGGTGGAGGTGAGGGTGAGGCTCATAGGTCGCTACCAGGAGGAGATCAGCGGGAGACAAGCCAGAGCTCCCGGAGGTTCTCCCACTGTAAAAACTCGGATAATGTGGCTTTGATTTTGTTAAGGTGACCAAGTGGATTTCTCCTCCAGAAGTGATGGTGTTCTTTCTCATTGGACCCCAAGGGACTATGTTTGGTAGGAGGATAAAAATCTAGAATACTGAAAAGTGAGAAACTACTGTGGGTATAAATATACAGTTCTGTTTTCACTCGATGTAGTATTTTGAGGTCTATCTCTGTACTAATATGTACAGTACATTCATTTAAATTATTGTATAATATGTGAATATAACCACCAATATTTTTTTCTCCTAATTGATGGACCTTTAGGTCTTCACTATTGTTATTATTATTTTTACAAGCAATGGTATGTAGAACATTCTTGTACTTCTCTCCTCCTTATATACATACGTAGGATTTTGTCTAAGGGTGTGACTTGGGGTCATAGGGTGTATCCGTTTCCAATTTACTTGATATTTGTCAAGTGTTTGTAACAATTTACACTCTCAAGAATAGTGTTCGGAGCTTTCTTCTCCCCATCTTTACTAAACCTTGATGTTATCTGACCCTTAGGTTTTGCTATTTTGACTGGGAGGTGGAACCTCAAACCACATTTCCAGAATGTTAAAAATGAGAAATTCCATCTTAGCACGGACCAATGAGTGATCCATCAGGTGCGGGCTAGGGGACACCCTTCCAGCTAGGAAGGGTCATCTTCACACATCACAGGCTCCCCTAAATTGTTGCTTTCCCGGGTGTTGGTGGTCAGCATCCCCAGTGCTGTGTAGCTGCAGTGATGCTTGCGCTGTCGAGTCTTTGAGGGTCTTACAGGTGGGCACGGAGTCACATTCTATTAATAGAAGTTGGATGGTATTACCACTATTAGAGAGGGTTGGATTTGGCAGGTGTGGAGGGGGGGTGGCCTCAGCCCTTGAGGCAGGAGCGGGGTGGTGGGATGTAATCAGGTTGGAGCCTAGGGGGAAATGCCCTGAGCTGGGGTGGAGGGAACACTAGAGCCACAGCTGAGGAAGCCTGAGGCAGGCAAGGATGGGATGCTAGAAACCTGTCTTGTGGGCCTTTATTTCTTTGGCTGAAACCTGTCAGATAAGTGCTTGCTGCATGTCTTAAAGGACTTATGTGACGTCTGGCACACGTGGTTAATCTTCATCCTATATGGTGATGACATAGTAACAGTAATAAGTGTGTAGCACTTATAAGACACAGGTGCTGATTACTTTACAGAAACTAATTCCCTGATTTCTCACTGCACCCCTGAGGGAGTGGATATTTGTATCACGTCCCTTTAAAGTGAAGGCATGGAAGCACAGTGGACTTTATCCATTTGGCCAAGATCATTGACCCAGAGAGTCTCAAAGCTGGGGTTTGACCCGAGGCAAGCTGGTTCTGATGACTGGGCTCTGGACCACAGACGTGCTGCTGGACACAGTGGGAAACAGTGAATCATTCATTATTTGTATTTTGATGTCTGGTTTTGAATTTTATTTCAACTAGTGAGTCAAGCTGAGTTAACACTTTAATTAACATCTAGCCAAGCCGTTTAACTTAAACAAGAAAATAGTCAATTTTGTGAGTAGAGATGATGGTGGGAAAGATTGAAGGCAAAAGGATAAGAGGTCGTCAGAGGTGAAATGGTTGGATGGCATCACTGGTTCAGTGGACATGAACTTGGGTGAACTCCAGGAGATGGAGAGCGACAGGGAGGCCTGGCGTGCTGCAGTCCATGGGGTTGCGAAGAATCGGACACGACTTAGCAACTGAACAACAACATATAAAGAAAAGTATAATTCATCTGTTTGGGCTTTCTACTTTAATTCTGTGGTCTTTAGTTTGCATTCAGTTTTTAGCAAAGGCACATGGCAAGTTTAGGAGTAAAATAAGGAACAGCCATCAGGGTTTGGTTTCTCATATGGGACAGCCAGCATTTCCCACAGTCTTCCCCAAACACGCATACACAAGCACACACACAGTGTCTCTGCCCCGCCCCCTCTCTGAATTAACTGATAAAAAGGAAAAGCATTATCTAACTCCTTTTTCAAATACAGAGTAGAAAACTCAGTAATCTGGATTTTTTTCCCCTAGCTGAAACCAAACATTCAGCTATTTGGAAATACCTGGGCAGTCATCTGATTTCTCTACCTTCTATCTGGTGCGTCCGTAGGGAATGGCTGGCCTTATGGAGATGCATGCCTGAGGGTACAACCCTCCATAGGAAAAGCTGGCAGTGCCCACCATCCGATCTGAAGCCCATCTGGGAGCAGCAGTGCCAGTCCTGCCCTGGCGTCTGCAGTGCTGGCAACGCAGGAACCATCATCTCCCTTTTCTCTGAAGGAGTGGGAATGAAGAATTTCCAGCTCTGTTCATCTTCTCCCTGTTCCTCCGCTTTAGGACAACCGCCTCATGCTGGATCCTAACTTTAAAGAATATGGATGTTTCCCTCTGGCCTGAGAGCTGGGGATTCTTATCAAAAGTGACATTTCAAAAGTGCCAGACTGGCCTCCTCCCTCTTGCCTGCTCATCCCTCATCACCCCTGCCTGTCTCCATCACGGTCTCCAGATCTGTCTCCACTTCCTGCGTCTCTGGAGAGAAAGCGTGAGCTCACTGTTTTCCAGCAAAACACCAGATTTGGTCTTCCTTCTTGCCTTGTTTGCCTGTCAGGGCCTGGAGATGGATGGTGCTTCCACCCGCTGAAACTGTGCCCAGAGGAGCCACAGGCTTGTGCTCGGGGTGTTGGCCCACCAGAGCGGGAGGCGGCCTTGGGGAAAGCAGTGACAACTTGGGGCTCTGAACTCTCCAGAAGGCTGTTAGGGCTATGATAGGAATAAGGGAGCAGATTATTTACTACACCCCAAATGGTGATTTAAAGCCGTACCTCACCTTCTCATCCTTTCCCAAGCAGCATGTTTCACGCTGGAAAAATAAATGAGCAAACTGGGAAAAAAGGGCGGCTGAAACCTTAACAGGAGGGTGGGTGCTGCGGGGTCAGCACGACGACACCTCGTTTTTTATTTCCTTTCGTGAGGATGTTACAATGTAATGACATTTAAGAATGTCTTGTTTAAAGCATGCAGAAAGACTCAGAGAAGGGGGAAAAGACATCCTGAACCTAGGAACGAGGAAGTGAGGATAAAAAGGTTGTGGATCCCACAGAAGATGAGGTGACCTTTAGCACAGAAGATGGTAAAATGTTAGAGGCTATGATTTTGAGTCAAGGGAGTTACATGGTAAGGTGGTGAGAAGAACGGAGTGGGTGAGCAGGAGTCAGGGGCTTGGAGACCGTGTTTTGCAGGGCGACTGGGGGACGTGGACACGGGTTGTAAACTCGGCAGGTACATGGTGGTCACCCAGCAGGGAGGCCTCATTTCTATTCCTTGATGGGAGTGTTGGCTGCTAGAGGATGTGGAAGGATGGCAGGCAGTGTGGGAAATCATTTCTTCTGTGGGGCCACCCTGTTTGTGAAGGGGGACCAGATGGTCAGAGGAGTTGTGACTTAGGGGTGCCATGTCAATTTTTCAGTAAAGGAGACCGTGGGGATTCCGTGGACACAGACGATCAGCCAGACTCGTGGGAGGCCTGGACAACTGTCCAAGGGTCTACAAAGCAGACGTGGGGGAAGCGCTCGGCCAGGAGGCGGTGATGCCTAGGGACCAGTGTGCAGCACTGAGCTGACCTCATCCCCTGTGTGGGCAGAGTTCCTAGATGAGCTGATGGGGTGAATGGTGCAGATGGGGTCTCGTGACATCCAGGTGCACTAGCTGCAGGAGGGGGTCTGGGGCCAGGGGATGTGGGCAGATTGGGAATGTGAATTCCTTGCAGGCTACAGGGTCCTAACCAAGAGCTCTTAACGGTTTCATTTCTGACTGCAAGCTTCCCTGGTGACTTAGATGGTAAAGAATCCGCCTGCAATGCAGGAGACTCAAGTTTGTTCCTTGGGTCAGGAAGATCCCTTGGAGAAGGAAGTGGCAACCCGCTCCAGTATTCTTGTCTGGGAAATCCCACGGACAGAGGAACCTAGCGAGACACACTCCAAAGGGTCGCAAAGAGTCAGATATGACTGAGCAACTAATACTTCCTTACTTTTTCACTTCTGATTGCAAGGAAATTTGTGGTGCGTGTGTGGGTGCACAGTTCTGCCTTCAATACCCATCCTGTTGAGAGATTTTAGTGATGGCTTGGACGAGGCCAGAAGTGGCCCCACTGATGGAGTTTATGGACTGATGTCTAATTTATGGGAGGACAGGCTCACCACCCAAACATTTCTTCAGGGGCCTGGAACAAACAGGAGACCCTGCAGGAGGTAACAAACTAAATGACATAAAACAGCCCCAGATGAGAGAAACAACCAGCTGCTCAAGCCCATGCTGGCTGAGTAGCTTCCCTGGAGGAAAAACATGGGCCTTGTCCCCTGCATGTGACCAGCCTGTGTCACGGCTGCCCACATTGCTCACAGGGAGCTGGGCTGTGGGCTCTGCCCCTGCAGGTGCAATTGTGCTCAGTGCCCCCCTGGGAGAGATTCTGACACGTGCCTGGGCCTGCGGATGGCCAGAGTGGTGCTGGGCTCTGTGACCGTGGGCGCAGGACCTGAACGGCCTCAGCTGGAAGAGAAGGAGCCGTGGGTGGGAGAGGCGTGAGAGCCGTCTTTAGATATGATGCTGCGCTGCGCTCAGTCGCTCAGTCGCGTCTGACTCTGCAACCCCACGGTCTGTAGCCCGCCAGGCCCCTCTGTCCATGGGATTCTCCAAGCAAGAATACTGGAGTGGGTTACCATGTCCTCCTCCAGGAAATATTCCAGACCCAGGGATCAAACCCAGGTCTCCCACACCAGGGAAGCTCATGAATACGGAAGTACGTAGCCTATCGCTTTTCCAGTCCCAGGAATCTAACCGAAGTCTCCTGCATTGCAGGCCGATTCTTTACCAGCTGAGCTACCAGATATGGATGCGCTGTTATATGGGAGCAGGTGTGTCTCAGAGGTAGAACTGATAAATGAGCATTTCTCGAATGCTTACTCCAGAGCATGTTTTACATAAGTTATCTCAGTTCTTCCTCATCCATCTTAGGAGCTGAGTGCTATCATCATCTGCATTTGCAGATGAAGAAATGAGGTTCTGAGAGCCTGAGTGACTTGCCTCAGGTCCCTGCTGGTGGGTGGCTTGTCCTGGGAGTGGGGTAGGGCTGTGGCCGAGTGCAGGGGCCGGTAGATGCGTTCTCAGTCCCCCTCCACTGTGTCTAGAAGCTGTCTTCTGGCCAGCTCGTGACGGGAGCACTGGAAGCAAACCTTCTGTCTTGTTCTAATAAGAGCAGCAAAGTCTGTAGAACCTGGAAACCTCTGCACATGGAAAAGTTTTGCTTTATTTCTGATGGGAAACATTGGAGGGTCTCTTTCTTGCTGAAGAGTTTGACTTTTCCCAGTTTCTCTTCATGAGCATGCATAGTGTGGCGCTTAGAAAGTGTGGGTAGGTGGGTTTGCATGCCACCTGTGCAACAGCTCTGCATTCTCAGGCAGGACACCTCTCTGAGCCTCTGTGTTCTCATCTGTGAAATGGGGACAGCAGCAGGCCTTAACTTTTATGATTAAATGAGATAATGTGGGATAAAATCCTCTGTACAGTACTTAACACGTAGAATACATTCATTGAACATAAACTATTATTAAAATGAATTATTCTTGACCCTTGAACAATGAGGGGGTTGGGATGGCCCCTCTGTGCAGTTGAAAGTCAAGTATAACTTGGAGTCGGAGCATCCGTATATGCGACTCCTCTGTGTCATTGATTCAACCAGCTGCGGACTGTGTAGTACTGTAGTCTTTTCACTGAGAAAGAAAATCTGAATAAGTGGACCCGTGTAGCTCAAACCCACGTTGTTCAAGGGTCAACTGTATGACACTCAAAGCACCCTCTTGGCCAAAGATGAAAACCACAAGCTCCCCTACCCTAAAGCATTTACTGTATACAGAGAGAAATACATGGTTAATATCCAAGTACCTGTTACAACAGTAACTGGCAGAAGTGTTGGGAGACAGAGTCAGAAATGGGGTGGGTGGAGGGCTGCCCTCTGGAAGTAGGATTTTTAAGAATGCAGTCTGCACATGTGAGTCCAGGGGGCCCCCAGAACACGACTCCTAACAAACATTTATAAAACACTGAATGGAAAGGAATTAAATATTTAGGAGTCTGCCCATGAGTTGCATACAAAACAACATTAAAAGGCCACGCTGATACCACAAACACAAAAAACAAAATACACCAAGTGGAATGCGTTTGAAAGCATTAAAAATAAAAAGTAGGTACCATTTTTCCTCAGTATGAAGAAAATAAAACATTCTTTCTTGCTGGGCCAGCAGCAGCTCTAAGCCTTGAAAATCCTTCAGCTCATAACATCTGGGAGGAGGAGGAGATGCTGAAAATGAGCCGGGGAGGTGGGGTGGGGAGGTTTGTTGCAGGAAGCTTTTGTGAAGAGCTGTCTGAAATCACTTGTAGATATTGCTGCCCTGCCCAGCCCTCTCCCCTTCCCGCCCTGCCTGAGGATGTGGTCTTGCGGGATGTGGAAACTCCAGCTCTGTCTGCCCTCTTTGAACTCCTGGAATTTTGCTGGTTTGTTTCCCTCCCTTTTCATCAGGGACATGGTTTTGCTTCTAATCTCAAACGTTTCACCCCCTAAACTCCATCTCTGCTCTCACAGCAGCTAAAGAATTCGACGCTGGCAGTGCTGATAAATTGATAATGGCTTTCCTAATCGGTCAGGGGAGAATCTCCCTGTCTCCTCTCCCTTCTAAGGTGTCATTTTAACCACTCCCCCAGCTTCTTTTTTTTTTTTTTTTTTCCTTTTTTGAGGAAATGCCCTTTATGGAAGGGATGAAGTCCAAGATTTAAAGCTTCAACCAGTTTCTTTTCTTTTTTTTGAAGGTTGGCTTTCAGTTTTTTTCCAGTGTGTTCTTTACTTTTGACTTACTCTTTTCATTGATTAGGGCTGAATGATGATTGAGAACCGCCAGCTCGATGGGTGAGACGGGTGTCAGAGTGAGAGGGTGAGGGCTCTTGCCGTGGCGGCCTGGGGCCAGGACCGGTCAGCAGGGCACACCCCAGTGTCTTAGGCGCTCTCGCCATTGGCATCAAGGGAGGAAGTGTAGCAGACAAGACATGGGTGATGTTCCTCCCCCCACCCCCCACCTACTCTTTCTTATCAGTGGATGTAAAGTTCCTCCACATACAAGGCTCTGTGGTTGCAAAATAATTCCTGTTCCTCATAAACCTCCTGCCAGGACATGGACTCATTACGGCTGTGGTGTCTGAAACCACTGTGCTGATACCTGGACTCTGCCTGTTCTCCTTGCTGGCTGGCTGGCTGGAGAGAAGGCCTTCACCTCTCTTAAACTCTCCCTTCCTTCAGTCATGTGAGAATACTACTGAATGTGGGCTGAGAACAATGGGAGAGGTAGAATCTTCCTCTCAAGGTTGTTGTGACCA
This sequence comes from Capra hircus, assembly GCF_001704415.2. Taxonomy (NCBI): domain Eukaryota; kingdom Metazoa; phylum Chordata; class Mammalia; order Artiodactyla; family Bovidae; genus Capra; species Capra hircus. The sequence continues at coordinate 15,978,425 of NC_030811.1, read as the reverse complement.
TCACGTGGGGGTAAAGTGAGTGTCCAAAGCCTCACTGTCCGGAAGGCATTGAATAGATTTGTTTTAAAAGAAGGAGCTCTGGGATGAAGGAAACCTGTGGACTCTCAGTAGTGGTCTAGTAGTCCAGTGGGATGCTGGAATGTCAAGAAGAGCATGAGGACCAAGGGAAGCCCAGAAGGAGCAGTGCCTGCCTCAGCCCTGGGTGCCCATCGGACCCTTCACTGTAACCTCAGGATGGAGTTGGACCAACTTTTTCACTTTTTACCATTCACACTGTTTTTAAATCTATAAAGCATTTGCACTACTCTCCTCTGAGGGTTATTCTTCAGTTTCAGTTCAGTTTAGTTGCTCAGTCGTATCCGACTCTTTGCGACCCCATGGACTGCAGCACGCCAGGCTTCCCTGTCCATCACCAAATCCCAGAGCCTGCTCAAACTCATGTCCATCAAGTTGGTGATGCCATCCAACCATCTCATCCTCTGTCGTCCCCTTCTTCTCCCACCTTCAACCTTTCCCAGCATTAGGGTCATTTCAAATGAGTCAGTTCTTCTCATCAGGTGGCCAAAGTATTGGAGTTTCAGCTTCAGCGTCAGTCCTTCCAATGAATATTCAGTACTGATTTTCTTTAGGATGGACTGGTTGGATTTCCTTGCAGTCCAAGGGACTCTCAAGAGACTTCTCCAACACCACAGTTTAAAAGCATCAATTCTTCGGCACTCAGCTTTCTTTATAGTTCAACTCTCACATCCATATATGACTACTGGAAGAACCATAGATTTAACTAGATGGACCTTTGTTGGCAAAGTAATGTCTCTGCTTTTTAATATGCTATCTAAGTTGGTCATAGCTTTTCTTCCAAGGAGTAAGTGTCGTTTAATTTCATGGCTGAAGTCACCATCTGCAGTGATTTTGGAGTCCCCCCAAAGTAAAGTCTGTCACTATTTCCATTGTTTCCCCATCTATTTGCCATGAAATGTTGGGACCAGATGCCATGATCTTAGTTTTCTGAGTGTAAAACTCTTATTAAAGTACCACAGAAGTAAACCTTTTATAGATTGTTAAGCCCAAGTTTTCTTAAAAAATCAATGCGTTTGACCATCCCATGCCCAGCGTGCATCACTCCACTTTTAAAGTGGGGGCTGGAGAGAGGGTTCCTGTGTTCAGTTCTTCCTCAGGTCCACCCTGGTCAGTGCCAGATATGGTTGTGAAGTTTTGGGTTTGGCTTCACAGCACGCCCCGCCCCCTCCTGCCCCCATGAGCTGCTGGGATTCTGTGCCTTTCTCAGCCTCTCTTCTCTAGGGGTGCCCTGCTGCTGAGGGTCCCTCTAGTCTAGTGAAAGTCGCCTAGTCCTGTCCGACTGTTTGTGACCCCATGGACTATACAGTCCATGGAATTCTCCAGGCCGGAATACTGAAATGTGGTAGTCTTTCCCTTTCTCCAGGGGATCTTCCCAACCCAGGGATTGAACCCAGGTCTCCCATATTGCAGGTGGATTCTTTACCAGCTGAGCCACAGTTGAAGCCGAAGAACACTGGGGTGGGTAGCCTATCCCTTCTCCAGTGGATCTTCCCGACCCAGGAATCAAACCGGGGTCTCCTGCATTGCAGGTGGATTCTTTTCCAGCAGAGCAATGAGGGAAGCTCTCTAGTCTAAAGGAAAGGGATTTCAGGATCTCATCCATACTTAGGCCCAGGTGACTGGGGACCATCCCATTTGGACTGACTTAGAAAGTGAAAGAAAGTGAAGTTGCTCAGTCGTGTCTGACTCTTTGTGACCCCACAGACTGTAGACCACCAGGCTTCTCTGTCCATGGAATTTTCCAGGGAACTGGAGTGGGTTGCCATTTCCTTCTCCAGGGGATCTTCCTGACCCAGAGGTCGAACTCGGGTCTCCCACATTGTAGGCAGATGCTTTACCCTCTGAGCCACCAGGGAAGCAAAGTTTTCAAAATAGGGGCCTACAAAAATAGTGTCTGACCGAAAGGAATGACTCTCTAATGCATGAATATAAGTACTGTGGCACCTGTTTACGGGAGGTGATTCTAGATGGCATGGGGCTGAGTCCTAGCACTGCCTCTAAAGTTTCCCTGCCTTAGAAGGTTTCCACTTACCATGAGAAGTAGACTCCTGGAAACCACGCCTTGCTGATAGTAGATGCATGTGAAAGGAACCTCGCCTGTGGTTTCCTTGTAGGGTGGGATCAGAATCCAGAGTTCATCATGTGGGCCATCTCTTCCGCTCCCCTCCAGTCTGTTTCCTCGTATGCCCAGCACATGTCAGGGTTCTGAGCTACAAGTCTCCTAGGGTTACTGCGTATGAAATTTCTCTCTCTTCCTCTCCCCACCCCCATACCCCACGCGCTGCCTCTGTGTGTATGTAATGTGATGCAAACATTGCTGATATTATTTCTGATTTCCTGTGGTCTTTCCCCCTTAGAGTAAGTAGTATCAAGGCAGTGAGTCATCATGACTGTGAGACTGGCCAGGGAGTTTGGGTTTTTCCATAAGACGTTAAGAAAAAGCCCCAGTGAACTTCTTAGCCAACCCAGTAGTATTTATTGAGCACCTGCTGTGTGCAGGGACCACATCAGGACTTGATGTGAATTACCAGACTCATGCCTTGGGTCTTAAAGCATTTGAAATGGAGAGAAAAGATGAGAACTGTGTTCCCCTGTTCTTGTTCCTGGGGCTCCCTTTGTCACTGAGGACTTTGAGAGGTGGAAGGGAAGGGGGTAGGCGCTCCCGTTGGACTAGGGGAAGCTGGAGTGATGATGTAGAAGGGGAGAAGGCTGGATGCTTGCATTTGTCCCTTGAGTCCAGTTGAGTCCAGTTCCATCTTTACCTGCTCTGTGCTCGGAGGCTGGCCTGCCCTTTGACTTCTAGGTGGGTTCAGCTCTGGGGAGACTTGGCAGGAGGTGTGGGTGGGAGGAGTGAGAGATTGGGCATTTACATCCTGCCCCTCACACAGGTGGGCTGTACCCTCCCCACCTCCCTCCCAGGGCCCTCTTCTGCAGATTCCCGTGATGGTCCCTGCTCTGCCTTGCCCATCCTTGGGGTTGCCCCACCTCCTTATGTTGCCAGCCCCGGGGCCCTGCCCCACCCTTGGCTGGTCCCTTTACACCCTATGCTCAGCTTCGTAAACTGACCGCTTTGGAAACCCTCCTCAGTTACCTGTTTGGGTATCCTGTCTCCCTGGGACTCTGATGGTGGCTCAGATGGTAAAGAATCTGCCTGTAATGCAGGAGACCCTGATTCAATCCCTGGGTCAGGAAGATCCTCCTGGAGAAAGGAATGGCCACCCACTCCAGTATTCTTGCCTAGAGAATTACATGGATGGAGGAACCTGGTGGGCTGCAGTCCATGGGGTCGCAAAGAGTCAAACATGACTGAGCAACTAACACTTTGGGACTCTGATACGCAGATTGGAGGGTCCTCAGCTCAGAAGGCAGGGCATGGCTGAAGGTATCAAGTCCTAAGGTGCCCACAGGAGGCACCCCCAACCCCTGATGCCTCACTGACCAGATTTTTGGCCCCTCAGCTGAGGCTGCAGGAGGGGGAAGCTCCCCTCTCTGGGCTAGAGTGCAGGAGTCGGGGAAGGTCACAGGCTTCTCTGTTACCTTCCACCGTCCTTCGCAGGAAAACCTGTTTGTGTTGGGAAGCCCACATTCTGGGCACACGAATTTGGTGCCCAGATGGCGCCTGTATTGACAAAAGCCCAGCACACTGACAGGACCTGCAGACACATGGGTAAATATTTTGCCTTTCTTCTTAGGCAATATTTGAGTCTTTCAAATTTAATTGCTGTCAAAGGCAGGATGCTTGCATCCCTGAGGCAAAGCAAATAGTGAGGGCCTCCAGCGGGGCTGTTGGGAAGTTCTCCAGCCAAGCTCCCTGGCCGGCTGCCCAACGCGCCTGTCCATCAGCGTCTTTCTCTTGTTGAGTGTCAGGTGGCCTCTTCCCTGGCTGGCCGGGTAGGCTGGGGCTGAGGGAGGAAGCCTGGAACCTGTGGCCACTTGTTGAGTATGTTTTGAGGCTGAGAGAACCTGGTCCTAGCCAGGAAATCAGGTACTTCTCTCAGATGTGAGTGACAGGCACTCATCTAGCTGTTACCAGTGGGATTCCATCTCGTATCTTCCAAGCTGGGCCCAGGGAGTATTTTGTTTGATCTTGAAATTATGGAGTGTAGGGTGGCTCCTAGTTCTCATGCCATCTTTGTGCAAATTAGGTGAAGGCAGCCTCTCTGACTGAGACATCCCCTGCATACCCCACCATGGTGCCGGTCTTCGCAAGCAGAGCAGCGGCTGTACTTCAGCACGCAGGTACCCCAAGAGGCATCCTTGTGCGGTGTGCAGCCTGCTCAACTGTGTATGGCCCACCTGCTTGCTCATGATATTCCTGTAAAAACCCTTTCTCCCTAATATCTCCCTCTCTTTCTTTTCTCTGTCTTTTTTCTACCCTGAAACCATTGACCTAGTTGTCCCTTGGATTACATTTACAAAGTGTGGTAAGAGGCTATTCTGTGTTCATATGTGATTGACAAGCCTCTCCTTACATGGTCCAGACAGGAAAGAGGTATTTGCCATAGGCTTCCAGAATTCTGCAACAGTCACCTCCGTTTATTCATGACATTCTAATTTGCCTCCATTATTTTAATCCCTTGCATACAATAGAAGCAGTTGGATTCCTTACCCACTGTGATCTTATAAAGGGCGCCTTGTATTATTCATCGCTTTCTTCAAAGCATAGGTTCTTGGTGCTCACTCTGTGCTGGGGGCCAGGGAGATAAAGATGAATGAATAAGACAAGTCCCTGCCCTCCAGAAACTAGTATCCAGTGGAGGAGAGAGGCGTGTAAATGGATAAATCACAGCTCATTGGTGTGCTGGCTGCAGCAGGACAACCCGATCAGGGAGGGGGAGAGGGGCGGGGCCGTTGGATGCCTGCTGCTGGGTGCTGTCCTAGATGTGAGTGGGGCTTTCCTGAGGAGCTGGAGGCTCCTACCTGGTGAAAGAAAGGTGGGGAGGAGAGGAGGGACAGAGTTGTGAGTGGATCCGCCCTTGATGGGGCAGGGTGGGGAGGGCACCGGACTGGAGCCTAGGGTGTGTCTTTGTTGGGGCTAAGTGGGGGCTGGGACTTTCTGCCAGGAGTGTGGGGTTTATCCCCTGCATGATAGCCTGCATTTTCTTTCTATGGTACAGTCTGAGCTGCAGTACGGAGGGTGGCCTGACAGGAGAGATACTCTAATAAGGCGATCCTGTGTTCTCATCCTGGCCCTGCTCCTACCTTGGGCAAGTCACTTAATCTTCTTGAGCCTCCATTTTCTTCTTTGTAAAATAGGGGTGAGGAGTATAATAGCACTTATTTAATTGGGTTACAGAAGGATTAGTAAGGCATTGTTCACAACAGAGTGTGCCACCAGTGGGACACGCATGTATGTAAGTGTAAGTAAGTGTCAATTGCTCGGTTGTGTCTGACTCTTAGTGACCCCATGGACTGCAGCCCACCAGACTCCTCTTTCCATGGGATTCTCCAGGCAAGAGTACTGGAGTGGATGTCCACTTCCTTCTGCAGGGGATCTTCCTGACCCAGGGATGATGACACATATAGAAACCACACATGGGTTATGGGATCTGGCTACTTCGGCCCTTGGGGAGGCTGGACAAGGCCCAGCAGCCCACCTGCTGCCTTGCACACATCTTTCCTATGTGCTCCAAGACATAAGTTGGAAACCACTGGTCTACTAGGCACTTGGCAGGTCTCTCCTACCGTGTAAGTCCTCAGTCAGTGTGGCTGTTTGTTGAGATCGGTCATTGTGTTCTCGCAGCTATGATGGAGGGAGTGGGGACAGAGGGCAGGCAGGCTGGATTCCAGGGACATTTCTGATATAAAACTGTCGGAATTCGGTGACCAGTTGGATGCCAGGGAGGAGGGGCACCACTGGAGCCCTGGAAAGCCCTGGGGATGGCCCTGGGCTTTGTGATGTAGACTGGATGGGAACTGATGCTGTCAATGGAAATTGTTATAGAAATGAGATGTGAATGTGGGTTCTGGAAGCGGAGACTGTCAGGAAGACTATTTTTTCTAGAAGTGTAGCAGGTGAGGGAAGAAGGAAGACAGAGGTGGGGGATGTTGTGGGGGGGATGGTGGGCCCATGAGAGACTTCAGGATGTTTGTGGACTAAGAGGACAGAGGCGGAAGAGCTGAGAAATTTAAAAAAAAAAAAAAAAAAGAGTACCTAACGCTTTCCTCAAAACTTTGCCTCTGGACAGCATCTGTCCCATCACAGGAGTGTCTGCCAGTAACTAGCAGTGGATGATCGTCCAGATGTGATTTACAATAAGGCGCTGTCTAAATTACTGCACTCCACCTATTGCCAGGTTCCCTGCTGACAGTGAGCCAGGGGTCAGACAATTCAATCAGGTGCCACTACTTATAAATTGAAAATCAGTGGGGTGCAAAATGGATTACCATCAAAATCCATTCAGGTGCAAAACCAAAATTTAAAACCCCTAACCTTTAAAAATCACTCCTTTCCTGATTTTTCATGATGCCCTGACACTTGAGTTTTAATATCCCCTGGATAAGTAGGTGCCAATAGAAGACCTGTAGGAGACCAAGATCTCCTAATCTTGCTTACCTTTTGAATTTGGCCAACCTGGTGGATTTATAAACTCACTCATCGGCAATTCTATTAGATTCTCGAAGGCGGCAGTTTTCAAACTCAAGTGTGCAACAGAATTACCTGGAGGGCCTAGTAAAATTCATATTGCAGGCTCTACCTTGGGGGTTTTGATTCAGCAGGTATGGGGTTAGGCCTGGGAAATGGCATTTCTAGCAGGTTTCCAGGGAATGCTGATGCTGTGGCCCTAGGGCTACCATTTGAGAACCTCTGGCTCTGAGATATAGAACTATTTTTATAATCTGACTAGCAAAGCTTGCACTGATTGATAACAGCGTCTCAGAAAAGGTCGTAATTGGACCAGGCAATTGAGTGTCACAGGACTTCAATTTTGTCCAAGAAATCTGAGAGGAGACTGGTTCAGGGAGGTGCAGATGGAATGGAGTTCTTTGTGTTTAGAGGTGAGGCTGGTGGGGGCCATGGGATAGAGAAGAGGGAAGAGGCCCCTCTAGCTCACCTTTCCACAAGACAGCACGTGCTGCGTGATTAAGGCCGAAGCCTGCTCGCTGCTGGTCCATGGGTGTAGACTGTAAATGTTTTTTAGATACCAAACATCCTCTCTTGACGTATAAGTTGATTTTCTTAAGGTTGAACACATGGGTACTACTTTCTTAACAAGCTGCCATCAGCCTCAACTTGGACTCTTCCTGTCCCTGAATGATGCCAGAGATGTGTGTGTGTGCGTGCGCGTGCCCAGTTGTTGTCTGATTATTTGTGACCCCATGAACCATAGCCCGCCAGACTTCTCTGTCCATAGGATTTCCCAGGCAAGAATACTGGAGTGGGTTGCCGTTTCCTTCTCCAGGGCATCTTCCTAACCCAGGGATCGAACCCCAGTCCCTTTCAAATCCTGCGCTGGCAGGTGGGTTCTTTACCACTAGCGCCATCTAAATTGATGGTGTTTGATTTTGTTCTCCTCTTTTGTTCTTTTGGAGCTGAGGTTACTGCCTTGTATTTATAAAATGTTGGTGTCACCAGGCCCAATATGAAACAAGTCTCTCTCCCCAGGATAGAAAAGCAGATCCTGGAAACTGCCCCAGACATGGTTGCTGCCTCATTAACACTTGGCCTCCTGTCTCTTTTCCAGGAGAAATTGAGCGGTGCACGTACATCAAATACCACTACTCCTCAGCCACCATCCCCAGGAACCTCACCTTCAACATCACGAAGACCATCCGCCAGGATGAGTGGCACGCTCTGCGTAAGTACACCTGAGTCTCTTTCCTTGGCTATGACCTTTGGAGGGCATGGACATTGGATGTCCATCAGCAGTTTGGACAGATGGACCTCTATCAGAGACCTGTGGACAGTCTCAGAACATGGTGGCAATCCTTAAAGTCTGAATATCTGTGGGTCTGAACTGCCCCAGTTGGTTCTGATTGTATTGCAGTTTTGAGGAGTTTGCTTCTACAATTGAAACAAAAAACGATTAGCAGCTTGACAATGATCCATGGTCTTGCTTTGCTACCCTGGTAGGCATTTCAGATTTCACCTACCTGACTGAACCAACTCCTGGGATTCAAGTCCAGCTTGTCTCCAAGTTGCTCGGGGCATTATTGTGGCAACCTGCTAACCCCTTGTGTCATCCTCTGTATGGGTTAAGACCTGCTGTTGGTTGCAGGCAGTATCGCACTGGAAATTTGCAGTTGAGCGGGGGCCCCTGAGTGGGAAGGCCTGGTCCTCCACTGGCAAATTTATCTCCCGGAGAATGAAAGGTTTTGGGACCTGGATTCTCCTGTGATGGCTCAGCGAAGATCAGAATGTGTGCCTTCATTGGTTAGGGAAGATTTTGGTCAGGAATTCTCAGAGACTTAAATTATTAATATGATAAGACCATGACTTAATGAGCAAACAGAGTTGGCTGGCTATTTTTACCTTTCTGCTCCACGGTGATCCACCTGCTTGTCTGTATAAGGATAACTCTGCTTTGTCGCAGGCATGGTTCATGTGAACATATTCTTCCTGCTAGTAAGCTCCACGCCACCGCGGGTGCACTTGTCATTTCTTCCTGATTTCAGCTTTTTCACATAATGTCACAAGGTTGAGTTTCAGTTTTCATGTATACATGAAGGAGGCTCTTTATTGAAAGCAAGGATCCTGTCATGCGTAAGCTTTGATGAAGGCCGAAACCATCTTTCTTCTCTTTGTTGTTGCCTAGTTATTTTTGGCATGCATGGAGCCCACTGGGTCTGTTCCACTTTTTGGTATTGGTTTTAATCAAATCACCATATGTTGATGGGCGGGGTGAGAAACAAGTACAATTAAACAAACAGAGCAATGATCCATTGGTTTCAGGAAAATATTGTGACTAGGTGTCTGGATGAGTGCTATCTAGAGCCACTGGCCCCAAATGGTTGTAGGGGCAGGTGTGAGTAGATGGGAAGGCATTAACCAAATGGTTCCTCCTACAACCTTTATCACTGGTGGAGGCACAAACCAGACCCTGAGGACAGAGAGGGAATGTCCAACAGGCACCCTCGTGTGCTCGATGTTGAGCTAAGCTTCCCACATACTTAACTTTAATGTGAGATTTGCCTTAGGGACACTAGTAAGGGTTATTAATTTCCTTTTTGGAGGTAGACATACCAGAAGCCAAGTATATAAATCCTTGACCGTGACTGCTTATTTTTCACATTGCTTGGTCTAGGATAGTCACTTAATAGACGCCTACAATGCATGTTCAAGATACTTGACAAGCTTGGTTGAATAAACCACTTAATATAACTGGAGGGGGAGTCATCATTGAATTAAAGAAGTTGTTGATATTGCAGCTTCCATTCAATTGCACTCAATTTAGTCCCAGTTACCAAGTTTTTCTGTATACTAGGGCACATGGTGGACACCCAGGCCACAGAGAATTCTTTCAAAGAGCTCATGTCTGGAGGTGGAGGAGGGCGGGGAGGAGTGGAGAGAGACATTCTCAAAGCAAATAATTATAAGGCAATGCGCTAATTACAATATAGTGTAATTGCTTCAAGCAATTAAGATAGCTTGTGAAAGTGTTTCAGCAAGGAGAGTTATTCTAGTGTGAATGGCACAGATGCACTTCATGGGAGGCCTGGTAGAGCTTTTTCGGCTGTGCACACAGCCGAGAATCTGGAATTCAGATGGACGACCCAGGGCGACATCCCTGAAAGTATGTTACATGGTGTTAGCAAAGATCGAGAAGAGGCTGATGCTCAGCGTTATGGACCTTCTCTGAGCCCTGTGTCTCCGGGGTTTTTGTTCTAAAACTGGAGTGCCCTTAGCTTCTGCAGAATCCAGCGTGAGCCTCTGCTGTGGTGAATGGGGGTGCAAACAGATCTATTTTTAACTGATAAAAGCCGTCTCAGTGACTGATGCATGCGGAATTTTGGGCGCCCCATGTTGGGTGGAGTCGAGACTCCCCTTTGGTGTGGGATTCATCTGCCTGTTTCACAAAGCGGCCTGATGGGCTGTGAAGCCAGCAGAGAGCGTCTGCTGTTCCTGACATCCACGGCAGCTATTTTTATCAGAGGGCAGGTGAGCATCGGTCATATCTGAAGCTGCTGCTAAGTGTAATTGGCAGTGTTGACACAATGGGGAACCATAGACAGGAAGAAAAAAGAAAGCGCGTCGTGCTCAGTCGTGTCTGACTCTGCAACCCCATGCACTGTAGCCTGCGAGGCTCTTCTGTCTATGGAGTTTTCAGGAGTTGGGCTACCATTTGCTTCTCCAGAGGATCTTCTAACCCAGGAATCAAACCCAGGTTTCCTGTATTGCAGCTGGACTCCTGCATGGCGGGCAGGTTCTTTACCAACCGAGCCACCAGGGAAGCCCGTGGGGAAGCGTAGTAAATGTCAAGTTTAGTTTTCAAAGGTCAGATATTGATGACACTAGATAGGAAGTGGGCGTATAAGCTCCTTTGAAATAGAGTAGAAATGGTCAAAGATTAGCAAACCCCTATGATGGAGCTTTAGAAATTAAAAGAAGAAAATCAGACTCTAATTTCTTTACTTATTTGAGAATCCTGTATTCTTTAAGATGGTTAGTGGGATCAAATAAATTCATTTAATGCTAGATTGGTTATTGTTTTATAATTTCACCATAATATCTTATATTCAATAATTTTTCTCAGTAAATGATCTTCTGTTAAAGCAAAAAATTTGATTTTTTTCCTGCTGAAATAATTCTGGGCAAATATTTCAGACTTTGATGACTCTTAGGTTATACTGATTACATACATTTTCATCAAGCATTTGCATGTAAGCCTAGATGGAGGGGAGTTTGAAGGAGGATGGATGCATGTATATGTATGGCTGACTCCTTCACTGTTCATCTGAAACTATCACAGTATTATTAATCAGCTATACCCCAATAGTGAATAAAAAGTTTAAATTTAAACAAAAGAATTTGCATGTGATCATCAAACACTCTTGTGAAACAAATCTTTTTTCAAGTAAGAAAAGCACCATTTGGTTTAAAACTATGCTGTGATTTTTGAACAGTTAATTCCACCAATGAGAGGCTTAACTGTTTGGCTGAGAGCTCATTCACCTTATGGTCCTGTGACTATCAGGTAAAAGAATAAAATTAATCTGTAGGTTGTTGGGTTTACAAATCCAAGTGTAAGGAGATAATAACCATCACTCTGGGGAGTAAAGGTCAGAGGTCTCGTGTGTGTGTGTGTGTGTGTGTGTGTCTGTGTGTGTGTCTGTGTGTGTGTAGGGTAATATCTGCAATGGAGGTTTGAATGCTGAGTTTTCTGAGTGATTTGGTGACAGGGTTCTGAATCTGTCTTAGATGGTAATTGCTGACAAAGAGTTGGATGTGCCCATTTCTCCTTCCCACCCTGGCAAGAGCTCCCCCAGAGAAGGTAGAACTCTGTCAATAGTAGGGACTGTGCCTTCAACCCCCCCAGACCTGACTGTCTCCTGGGAGCAGCCCACCTTATCTTCCTGCCTGTCTGCCACCCCGAGCGGCGTTGGTCCAGCCTTGGTGGGCTCTGAGGGGGCACTGGACTCCTGCTGGGTCTTCCTGCCATCTCCAGGGCTGGAGCAGGATGGGCACGTTTGGCCAGGCTGGCCAGGAAGGGGGGCTGGTGGCTGCAGGAGATGAGTGGCAGGGCAAGATTGGCAGTGGTCAGGGGATGCAGGCTGGCAGTATAGTGGCATCTTAAACAGCGACGCTTCCTCCTCTTGCCTGAACACATCCCTATGGGCTTCTCCTGCTCTGATGCTCAGGCTTGGGTCGCGTGCTGGTTTGGAGGATTCTGCTGCCTCCAGGGGCCCCTGAGGCCATCCCCAGCAGCTGTGCCTTTGCTTTCCCTCACTGGTGTCCCTTTGGAATGCCCCTTCACCACGGGGGTGGGGGCCTGGATGTAGCCAGTAGCAGGGCAAGGATGGGTGGGTGGGAAGGGGAGGTCTGGGAGGGCCTCTGATAGGACCTGGGGAAGCCAAGGGGGGCTGAGAAAGCTGGGTCTGGGGAGGGGGTGGTGCTGGGATGTGCGTACTTCTGCAAGGAGAAGCTGCCGTGGAGTGGAGCTGTGCTTGGGGCAACGCCAGTGACCCCGGGGTGGGGGGCACCTGCGGGGGGCCTGCCTGAGGGCTGCAGAGCAGGTACCGCTGGAGGGTGTGGGGAGGACAGCCCTTTATCCACTTGGTCTCCCACTGTGCTCGTCAGGGGCTCCCCTGGGGGTTCGAGCTCCAAGACTCTGGAGCTCTGTGCCTGTGAATTCAGATCCTCTCATTCGGCTTGGCGTTTTCAAGATGGAGGTTTCAGCTCACAGTTGATTGCCCCTGGCAGCGGGAAATCAGGGAGCTGGGGCTCCACGTTCCTGCAATCAGATCCCCTCCATTATCTTTCAAGAGGCTGAGAGCCAAAAAAGCGCGAGTTTTTTTTTTTTTTAAAGCTTCCTTCTATCAAGACTATCAAGGAAGTTCAGCTAATTAAATTGGATGGTCACACAGCACGTTTCCAGCTGGCCAGGGAGGGAGAGAAGGAGAGAGGATCTCCGCCCCCTGACATTCTCCCCCCACCCCCTGCTGTCCTCCTGAGGCTCACCCCACCCTCCTAACCCCCAGTGACACAAACACACACTCACATGGTAGCCTTGCAAAATCGATTCAGAAACAATATGTATGTAGTTCAAGAGGGAGAGGAAGAGGAGGGGAAAGGTATTGGGGGAGGGGTGACAGACAGAGATGAATGCTTTGCAGAGGAGCAAAGACATTTCAGCGAACATGATGCAAAGAAGGAGGAGAAATGAAATTCAGAAGTGTCTTGTCTCATACATGCCCCTTGGATGATACACTTAGATCCCTGACCCCGAGGCCCCTGGCTCTTTACGCTGGGGGCCTGTAGTTTTTAGTTTAGTCTGGTGGGGCACCAGCCCCTTACAGGATGTGTGCCTGAGCTGAAGCTCAGGCTGTCTGCTGCTCTGCTGTGGATCTCCATGCCTCACTCTCCTCTTACTCTGCTTGGTCAAGCCCTACCTGGTTCCTCCTCCAGCCTCTTCCACAGTCTCTTCCACACTCTCCCCTCTTTTCAGAATTAACCCCTTCTGCCCCTGAACCCTTCCTGGTGCTAAGACTCCCTCCAGCCACCCCCAGGTACCGCCCACCTGTTGAGTCCCAAGCTGCTCCTTGCCCCTCCCTGTTGGCGCTGGCCTTCTGGCCTTGGACTTGTGTTGACTCCTTGCCTGATGGTGCTTGTTTTTTCCTTTCCCAATGAACTGGCCTGGTCATTCTGGACCAGCCAGCTCATCTGCCCTCTGAAAGTGAAAGTGAAAGTCGCTCAGTTGTGTCTGACTCTTTGTGACTCCATGGACTGAATAGTCCACGGAATTCTCCAGGCCAGAATACTGGAGTGGGTATCCTTTCCCTTCTCCAGGGGATCTTCCCAACCCAGGGATTGAACCCAGGTCTCCCACATTGCAAGCCCTCTGAACTTTACTCCTATTCAGACCTCTGGACTCACAGCCCAGGAGTTGCCTAGGTTTCTGGTCCCTTATTCCCCAGCCATCTCTGGTCATGACAAGATGAATGTGTAGACACAAGAGCTTGGGATGATGATAACAGTAATTATAACAACAATAACTGCCTCTTTGTTCATACCAGCTGCAATGCTCCTTGGAGGGTGGCTCAAGAGTTTCCTCCTAGGAACCCAATCCACGTTGTGCTGACTTCTTTGTTGATGGACTAACCAAGCCAGGGAGGAAGGGGCTGAGTAGAGGTCTTCTCTTGGCCTCAGAATCCAGGTCTGAGCTCCAGCGGACTCCCTCCAGCTGTTTTCCCTTTTTGTTTTTGGCTGATGTCACGTAAAATGTCCTACTGAGGTAAACATCCCAGACGTGGGAAGCTTACGTCTCCTGCGGTGTCAGCCATTTCCCTTCTCCTGCATCTGTGCCCAGCCAGTGTGAGTTCTCAGCGTGGGCAATCTGTTGTGAGCTGCCTCCTGCTTGCCTGCCTGGCATCCATGGGGGTCATCTCTGGCCAGATGCCCTCCCTGGGATTCTGGAAGCTTGGTAGCAGAGGAACTCAGCCAACAGAGCATCCCTGTAGGTCGCTTGGTGTTCTGAAATCTTGGCCTTTTGTAATCCATTACACATCTGTTTGTCCCCCATCCCCCTAACCTTGCAGGGAACGTTGTCAACCTTTCAGGATACCCAAGCCTGCAGCCCAGAGGCTGCCCTATGCCTGTCATCCTAAAGCTCCCATGGCATTTTTGCGACAGGCTACGCAGAGAAACGCACACTCCTTCATGTGATACCACACCTACATCTGCCTGGCAGCTGTAACTCCAGGCCAGGACTCCTTTCCTTCACAGCTTTCCCTGCCTGTCAAAACCTCCCCCTCCTCTGTCCCACTTCCTCAGGCTTCTGCTAGACAGTGGGTTTACTACGTGGGTGAACCTGTTTGAGTGTGTTAATGCCTTCTTGGGTTACCTCTCCTGATGGCGTTGTTGTTTTCAGGAGACCTCACCCAAATGACTATGAAGTGTTAAAGGTCATGTGGAGACGCTCTAAAATCATGACACAAGTGTAGCTGTTGATCTCACCTACTTAGATGGTGGCCTGCCTAGGGACCAGTGGTGGAGATGGAGTGGACGAGAGGGAGAGTTTATTTTTGAGGTGGTCTTAGGAGTAAGATTTCCCTGGCGGCTCCGTGGTAAAGAATCCACCTGTCAATACAAGAGACGCCAATTTGATCTTTGGGTTGGGAAGATCCCCTGGAGAAGGGAATGGCAACCCACTCCAGTATTCTTGCCTGGAGAATTCCGTTCCATGGACAGAGGAGCCTGGAGGGCTACAGTCCATGGGGTCGCAAAAGAGTCAGACACGGCTGAGTGACTAGCACTTTAACTTTCGCTTTACAAGTAAGGCTTCCCTGTTGGCTCAGTGGTAAAGAATCCGCCTGCCAACGCAAGAGACGAGGGTTTGATCCCTGGGTTGGGAGATCCCCTGGAGAAGGAAATGGCAACCCTCTCCAGTATTCTTGCCTGAGAAATCCCATAGACAGAGGCTTCGGGCGGGGGTGGGGGGCGGCTACAGTCCATGGGGTCGCAAAGAGTCGGATGCAACCAAGCGATTAACAGCAACAACTAGGAGTAGGGAAGAGAGGAGGCCTGGAGTGAGGAGGGAGGGTGTAGAGTAGGCTGCCACCTTTTCGTTAAGGATAGCCACGTACTGAAACTAACCTGAGAACCACTGTGCTGGTGTACTTGCAGGCTTCAGGCCACAGCTCATCTGAGTGTGCAGGTCCGATTTTGTGCTGGGAATTAGTTGGGAGTCTGGCCTAGAGGCATTCTCTCAGCTTCTGCAGATTGGAAGGTGTTTCCTTCTGGCCCAGCATCCTGATCCAGACACCACAAAGGCGACCTGGGTGCAGCCCCGCTGGCTTCCACCGTCCGTTTGTTCTTTTACTCATTCATTATTCATGGAGTGCCTGTTCCGTGAGAAGCCCCGTGTTGGGCACTGGAAGGGATATTAAAAGGTATCCTGCTTTTCCAAATTGGATGATATATTTCCAGGTATCAACTAGGGCAGGGATCAAACTGCTTGTTGCTTTACGTTTATTGACTACCCAAGGAGCGCAGGCTAGTGCAGCTGGTACGCACACACATCGTGGGTCCTGACCTCCACACTTACATGAGCAAGAACTCATTGCATGGGAAATAAGAGCAAAGCATAAGACAAAACTATCCTATTTCAGAGGCTTGGCCTGTTTTTCCCAAGCTGGGGAAAAGTGGGGAAGGTTTAGGATCTGCTGCTTCTTGGCCCTTCGGGGGAGCTGTCCCAGCTCTAGGTGCTAAAAAGGAAGCTCAGTATGGCAGGTGACTCATCTTTCCAATAGTTAAGACAATGGAGCTCTCTGTCCACAGGAGCTGCAGCAGTGAGGGGGAGAAACAGGACCAGGAGCTGATGTTCCAGCAGGCAGGGACAGCTCAGAGATAGGCAGTCTGGGTTGGATGAGACAAAGATGTCTGGGCAGCAGACACTTGTCATCAAGACAGTGCGTCAGCAGGTACGAATACAGTTGAGTGCTCCTTTGGGGGTTTAAGACTACATGATCCAATAGGGAAAAAGCTTGGCCAGCAGAAGCAAGGCACCCGTTCTCAAGAAATCTGGAGCATTAGGGGATTAGAATAAGAAATAGAGGAAAGTGACAAGGAGAGAAGCCAGTTTTAAGGTCAAGGGTACCGTACCTTGATGGAGAAGGAAATGCCAACCCACTTCAGTATTTCTGCCTGGGAAATCCCATGGACAGAGGAGCCGGCAGGCTATGGTTCATGGGGTCGCAGAGTTGGACATGATGTGTTACTGAACAGCAACAACTACGCCTTGAACACGATAAGAGACCACTTTAGTCAGAGCAGCCATCTCAGCCTGTGATCAGGATTGGTCCTGGGATTTGGGGATGAGGCTGCTTCTGAAGATGAGAGGACTATGGAGAGGGTAGGGGAAAGGCGTCTGGGAACCAATGTCACTTAACGGAAAAAGTAATCAGATTCTCCCTGGTGTGGTAAAGGTCCTATTGGAGTCCAGAGCAGTGCTGCTCAATTGTGGTTCATGGACCGGAAGCATCAGCAGCATCGGGAACTTGTTAGAAATGCAGATTCTTGGGCCTTAGCCCAAACCTACTGAGTCTAAACCTTTATGAGCGGGGCCCAGGAATCCGTGACTCTTAACACATTCACGTTTGAGAACTCTTGGTCTGGAGGGTGTTGTGGGGGCTGCAGTGGTCAGTGAAGGCTTCTGGGAGGAAAGAGTGTGGGTGGGCTTTGGATGAGAGCTGGGAGAGGGAATGCTGCGTTTTATACCTCCCACGCGGAACCAGGACTTTTACGTTACTTGCATGCTTGTGTTGTCTGTTTCTATTTGGTTTTAGCTTTGGTGATTTAACATTTTCCATATCTCTTTCTGTTAATTATGGGCTTCCTTAGTGGCTCAGATGGTAAAGCGTCTGTCTACAATGCGGGAGACCCAGGTTTGATCCCTGGGTCAGGAAGATCCCCTGGAGAAGGAAATGGCAATCCACTCCAGTACTCTTGCCTAGACTATTCCATGGACGGCGGAGCCTGGTAGGCTACAGACCACTGGGTCGCAAAAAGTTGAACATGAGTTTGCTTTCTTTTCTTTTCTGTTAATTGTACAAAATGGCATGGGATACATGAGGTGTATTTTCCTTTTTTCCCCCCCTATTATGGAGCATCCTCCTGTTATCTAGCTTGAAATCCCTATTGTGTATCTGCAGTGTTCTCCTTTCAGAAACAGACTTGAAGCTTCACTGAAGACAGGGGACATTGCATTGAGTTCCAGCTCTGTTGCTCTCAAGGTGTATGACCCTGGGCAAACTAGGTGAATGTTTTAAGCCCAGTACAGTCATTAGTAAACTGGCAGTAATAATACTGTCTTGAGAGTTATTATAAAATTTAAGTTAAATAAGATGGTTCATGTGAAATCATTAAAGGCTGATACCAAGCAGTGTTGCTGTCGTTTCAGTTGTTAAGCTATGTTCGACTCTTTTGTGACCCCATGGACTCTAGCCCACCAGACTCCTCTGTCCATGGGATTTCCCAGGCCAGAATACTGGAGTGGGTTACCCTGGATCTTCTCGACCCAGGGATCAAACCCACATCTCCTGCATTGGCAGGTGGATTCTTTACCAGTGAGCCACTGGGGAAGCCCTACCAAGCAGCATGAGGTACTGTTATTACCAGAACACAGAGCTGTGCCTGGCACTGGGTTCCCCATAGGAAATGGGGGAAAGGCTCTGAAATGGTACTTTGTGGACTCAAGGGCTTTGCTCTTCAATTGTAGGTAGCCTGTGTGGGTCATATAAGGCTGTATATGTTGGTGGGTCTGCTTTGGGTTTGCCGTCTGCACAGGTGTGTGTGTGTGTGTGTGTGTGTGTGTGTGTGTGTGTCTGAGTATATTATGTGCTGAGTGGCAATAGTGTGGCATATTGTGAAAGGAGTTTAAGAGCAGAGAATCCTCAGTGTTTGGGATCCTCAGTGGGATAGCACAGAAAAAGTAGTGTCTAATTTATCAGTTGTGTCCAAAAGGGTTGCAGTTTAGACAATAACAGGAGCCTCTAAAAGAAGATTTACATGCTAAGTGTCTAAAAAGTAACATCTTCAGAGCTTTGAAGATAAATATACTGTGAGTACATTTGTGTTGAAATTGTCAAGGGGAATATGAAAATGATTCTTGCTTAACTGTTGTAGCCTAGCCCTGCCTTCCAGGAAGGCTGCAGTTTCCAGTATGTGCTATGATCAGAGCCTCTCTTATTCCTGAGGTGAAAAGACACTTCCCCAAAGAGGATGCAGTGAGTGTGTTGGAAGTAGAGGCAGGAGAGTGTCCAGGAAGAGAATAGGTGATGCTGGAGGCAATATTCCTGTCCTGGGGGAAAGGGAACTCCTTTTTGTCTCTCTCTCTCTCTCTTTTTTTTTTTTTTTGTAGTACAACATACATTTATTAAAAATTTAATAGCAAATTCTTAGTCACCTATTAAGAGTCTTGCTTATGATAGGTACTCAGAAACTACATCTTTTTATATTTTGCTGTTATTCTGACGTTTTCTACATGTTTTTTAAATAAAGAACCAATTAAAGAATGGTGGTCAGGATGCATCATTGCATGTACTCCCAAAACAAAGACAAAAATTGTGGTAAAAGTTCATATTAAAAAGACTTAGGGCCTCATATTCTTAGGGAGCCCCCAGACATGCAAAATTCAATTTTATTTTCTCCTGTTAAGAAAAAAATAAGATTGAAAAAGATACTGAAATAGCCTCAGGGAACTCCTTATTTTCAACCCAGTGCCCACGGGGGGCCAGGGGGTGGTGCTGGCTGTGGTTGGTCATGACTTCTGCCATTCCTTGTTACCAGCTAAGAAGGACTAAGAATTGCAGGAGGATTGGTTACCCTTGGAGATTAGCTGGTGGACTTCCCAGTTGGAAGAGAGGAGGCTACAGCACTGCCCAGCCCATGGCCCTTTGGGAGGAAGAACTAGAACCCGGGTCTTTGTGAATGCAAGGTTCACGCTCTTTCCTTGCTCCAAGGGTCCCTACCTATGTCTTACAGGATAAGCTGACTCACTTTCTCTTTTCCCCTCTCTGCCTGTTTCGCCAAATAAGCTTTACTCCCCCTGCCCCACCATTATCCCAAAGAACAGCTCTAATTCATCCTCCAGCCCCGCACGCCCACCATCAGCCACTTTCCTTCCATCCCATTATCCAAAGTGAATGAGGCTCCTCACCCCTTGAGCAACCAGACTCCCCACCCGCTCCATCCAAGAGTTCTGGTATTCAAAAGAAACGAAAGAAAGCTATTTATTTTCCACTTCTCTGTTTTTCTTTTTCATTTAATTACTGGTATCACAACAGGATTTTTTTTTCTGTTGCTTTTCATTGCATATGTATAGTATTTCATCTACATTATGAGTTAAATAGGCTTTTGTGGGCCAGCCTAGAAACCCAATCATCATTTATAACAGATATGACTTCTCTGGAAATGGGTTCTGAATTCCAAATAACTGACTTACAAATGAGGTTTTAGAATGGAGCTCATTTCAGAGCTGGAGACTGTTCTTCTACTTTCTAGGCAGTTTGCCTCCAAATGGTCTTGCTGTCTTTCTACATCTGTTTTCCTTAGGCTGGATTCCCGCAAATTAGGTACCCTTAATGGGGTGAGAGCTCAGACTGTTCTGTCCCTTGTTCTCAGCCCATAACCAGCTACTGATACATTTAATTAATGTTAATTCGTACTCCATAATATATCCTATGTAGGCTTGGCTGAAATATAGAAACCAACCATGAGACACTGAGCATCCTTGGCGCTAGGTATCGTTCAGTCTCAGGACGCCGCAGCCCCCAACTCAGCTCCTGCTGGTAAAATGAGACTATTTATGTAACATTTCCTGGAGGCTCTTTGCTTGGGTACCTGGCACCAAACTGGAAATGAGCAGTCAGAGTCGTGGGTGTGTGTGAGTGTGTGTGTGTGTGTCCTCCTGAGACTGAGAAGCTGCTAAACATGGGTGTGGAGGTGACACCACGTGGGACCCAGGCAGTGTTCATATTCCTCACACCACCACATCCCACTGACTCACTCATGAGGCCTCTAGATGCTGCACAGTTGCCAGGGAAACCAGGAAAAGGAACTGTAGGAAAGCCATCTCCTCCCTAAGCTCCTGGGCGTGCCCCCTTGAGGGTGGAGGAGGGGAGAAGGAAGGGAGTCCTTCCTGGCTGTGATGGGTGGTTGGGCAGTGCTGACTGCTGAAATTTCAGCTCCCATTCACAGAGCCCTCAGCTCCTGCCCCAAAGCGATCTTTTCATTTCCTGGAAGTCAAGATGACTTCTCCACTTCATAAAAAGTAGGGACCTCTGGCTTGTGGTTAAGATTTGAAATCCAGCTGCTGTTTAGTTTGGCCGAACTAGCAGAAATGTGCCATTAAAAGGATAATTAACTTAGCTCCATCTCCTCTTACAATTGAAGGAAAGGGGCTGGGGTCCTAAGTGCTTACAATTCCCCATCAGAGCTTTGCGGCTCTGGTGAATGAAGATCCGTCTTTGGTCATCCTTGGAATGACCTAAGCTCCTTCATGCCGGGTTGAGGGCCTGAGGTGTGCACAGCATCTGAACCAGGCAGTGAGAGAGGGGTCTTCAGGGGGCCCACAGTCTCCCAGAGGACAAAGGGCAGTGATTTCAGCTTGAGACAGCAGGGGCTGGCGCTACAGGACATGGACAAACCAAATGCTATTAGCAGTGTCCATAGGAGGAAAAGACCATCTCAGCCCAGGATAAAGGGGCAGGAATAGCGGCACTGAAATGCACTTAAAACAGTTGACTTGTTAAGTTTATTGAGTTGCTACCATTTACTGGAAACTGTTCTAAGTACCAGATGAAAGAGGCAGCAATTCCTGCCCTCATGGAGTTACATTCTCATGGGATCATAACTACCATTTATTGGCAAAGCTTAACTTGGGTCAATGGCTATATTCAGTTCAGTTCAGTTTAGTTGCTGAGTCGTGTCCGACTCTTTGCGACCCCATGAATCGCAGCACGCCAGGCCTCCCTGCCCATTACCAACTCCCGGAGTTCACTCAGACTCACGTCCATCGAGTCCGTGATGCCATCCAGCCATCTCATCCTCTGTCGTCCCCTTCTTCTCCTGCCCCCAATCCCTCCCAGCATCAGAGTCTTTTCCAATGAGTCAGCTCTTCGCATGAGGTGGCCAAAGTACTGGAGCTTCAGCTTCAGCATCTGGGTTGTGAAGATCTGTTTTGTACAGTTCTTCTGTGTATTCTTGCCACCTCTTCTTAATATCTTCTGCTTCTGTTAGGTCCATACCATTTCTGTCCTTTATCGAGCCCATCTTTGCATGAAATGTTCCCTTGGTATCTGTAATTTTCTTGAAGAGATCTCTAGTCTTTCCCATTCTGTTGTTTTCCTCTATTTCTTTGCATTGATCGCTGAAGAAGGCTTTCTTATCTCTTCTTGCTATTCTTTGAAACTCTGCATTCAGATGCTTATATCTTTCCTTTTCTCCTTTGCTTTTTGCCTCTCTTCTTTTCACAGCTATTTGTAAGGCCTCCCCAGACAGCCATGTTGCTTTTTTGCATTTCTTTTCCATGGGGATGGTCTTGATCCCTGTCTCCTGTACAGAGTCACGAACCTCATTCCATAGTTCATCAGGCACTCTATCTATCAGATCTAGGCCCTTAAATCTATTTCTCACTTCCACTGTATAATCACAAGGGATTTGATTTAAGTCATACCTGAATGGTCTAGCGGTTTTCCCTACTTTCTCCAAATTGATTCTGAATTTGGCAATAAGGAGTTCATGATCTGAGCCACAGTCAGCTCCTGGTCTTGTTTTTGTTGACTGTATAGAGCTTCTCCATCTTTACATCCCCAATATGCCTCATTTCACTTAAACCTCAATTGTCTTATGAGGAGCATATTATTATTATTGTTATTGCAGCTTACTGATGAGAAAACTGAGGCTCACAGAAGATAGGTAACTTGAGAGAGCCATGTGGCCTGAGTGTTATGACTTTATGATATCTTGAAAGTGTTAGTTGCTCAGTTGTGTCAGGCTCTTTGTTACCCCATGGACTGCAGCCCACCAGGTTCCTCTGTCCATGGAGTTCTCCAGGCAAGAATACTGGAGTGGGTTGCCCTTCCCTTCTCCAGGGGATCTTCCCGACCCAGGGATTGAACCTGGCTCTTCTGCAGTGCAGGCAAATTCTTTACTGTCTGAGCCACCAGGGAAGCCTTAGGAAATGCATCCATCAGCTCTGTCTGGGAGGGATGGAGGGGAGTGGAGTCTGGACTCTGAGGGGGCTTCTGTGATATCCCAGGCCTGAGATCATAGTGATCTGGATTGGACTCACAGCAGTGGATTATGTGAGACTTGAGGAAATAAGATGTAGGTGGATGTGCTTGCGTAAGTGCTCTATGGAGGAGGGTTGAGATTCTGACATGTGTAGACAAAGTCTGAACGAGTGGGTCTCTAACTCACTCCCTACAGGGGCATGGCAACTGTCTTTATCTTGAGAACAACTTTATTAGCACTAACTGTGGACTCAGATGGAGAAGGCAATGGCACCCCACTCCTGTACTCTTGCCTGGAAAATCTCATGGACGGAGGAGCCTGGTGGGCTGCAGTCCATGGGGTCGCGAAGAGTTGGACACGACTGACTTCAGCTTCACTTTTCACTTTCATGCATTGGAGAAGGAAATGGCAACCCACTCCAGGGTTCTTGCCTGGAGAATCCCAGGGACCGGGGAGCCTGGTGGGCTGCTGTCTATGGGGTCGCACAGAGTCAGACACAACTGAAGCGACTTAGCAGCAGCAGCAGCAGTGGACTCAGAATATGAAAAGTAAGCTTTCCTTGAAGTGGAGGGAAGAATTAACTATTTTTTGTTGAGCTTACATTTCTCTTTTCATGTGCAGAAATAAGGTATATTCATTACATCCAAAGATAATTCAACCTTGGCATGCAATAAATGCATGAATCATACATCTCTTTGGCCTTCAAGTCTCAAGGCTAACAACAGTTTTCATTCTGTCATTAAACAAGACCTATTTGATCCTGGTCATTAATCTGTAAAAATTAGTTTTCATATGTATGTTATATTTAAATAAACTAAAATATACCAAGCTCACTGAAACTGTTCTTGCGAATAGAATTGTCAACTGTAACATAGTTGGCAAATACACCTATTACTCATGAACTCAGATTTAAGGGGATAGTTAGATTTTCATCTGTCTTTGGGTGTTTAAACTGGATTCTCACCTAGGGATCATGAAGGGGGGAAAAAATCAATGAGGAGCTATTACTTACTCTCCGAAGAGGGGTTCTTCTACATTACCCGAGTGGAGCTGTGAATAATTCAGCATGTTCCTGGGCTCCTTTTTCCTTTCTTGAGGTTGAGCTTATTAAAATTGCATGGCCAAAGGACACTGGTGAGGAATTGACTGGCTCCCTCCATCTCAGCTGCCAGAAGCCCCAACATGGTCTCATAACAATCTCAGCTCAGTCTCTGGGGACACTGGGCTGCCATCAGCTGGGGATGATGCATGGGTGAATGAAGAAAGTCGGGGAGGAAGAGCCAGGCATCTCCTCCATGCCGTAGGTTTCGTCCACTCACTTGGCAGCCATCCTGGTAGTGCGTCGAAGTGGGATGCTATCTCCATGTTCACTATTGATTAACTTAGTCATTGTTGGCTGCCTCATTAAGTATTTAGAGTTCTTTAGAGTTCACTGTGCTCTAGGTAAGTGATAAACAGTCAGGGCACCCTTTTAGAAGCTTTCCAAGACTATCTAATTCATCTCCTTGAGTGAGGAGAAATCTCTGGAGAAATCATCTAAACTGAAGGATCAGTTGATTATAGTCAGTGCTATGTTTGTTGGGAGGAAGGGGGAATCCGATGACACTAAGTTTTTGAAAATGCTATGGTTCTTTTGGAGCATTTTTTTATGAGTCAATATATATCAGTTTCTTGAACCAGCTAGGATTCAACTTGGAGGCTGAAAATGGTGGGAACTCAAAGAGACTTTTAAATCCTATGGACCCAGGTCAGATTTATTTAAGCGTTGTCAGGGAGATTGAAACTGAACATTAAATCTGATTAATCTTGCAAGGAGGGAGGGAATCTGAGACAGATATCGCCACCGAGTGCTATTCTGGGCAGCAAACATTTGCCCACCATCTGAATCCTTCTTGAAGTCTCTGATTGTAATCCTTCCCTCTTACCACTCACCGCAACTCTGGTTCCTGTTCGTTCTCATTAGATTGATGTGTTCCCCTCCTCCTATCGTATCTCTTTTTTTCATCAGTTTATTTTGCTTCTCCTGATGCTCAAGATAAAACCTGATTAAAAAAAAAAACTTGATATGAAAGTGTAAAACAGCAGAAAAACATCAAATCATCTAAAATTCTACTACCAATAGGCAAGTTACCATTATGGCATATATCCTCTTGCATTTCTTTCCACAGTATAAATCATACTTTTCATATAATTTTTTATCTCATTTTATTTATAATTGCATCATAAGCATTTCCCTTTGGCATCAAAACGCTTCTTAATCACAATTTTAATGGCATCATAATACTCAACCATATGGATATTCACAATTTGCTTAACCTTTCCTTTAAAATTAAATGCTTATGTAGTTCTAGTTTTAGGCTGTTATGGTAATGTTGTAAGGATAACCCTTGTATGTAAATCTTTAACCATCTTTTTGATAACGTGTTGAGGATAAATTCCTGGAACAGGGATTATTGGCTCAAACGATACATATTTTTTTTTTTAGGTTCTTAATGAACAATGCCAGATTTCCTTTCAGAAAACTTGGGCCAGTTTCACCTTATCTAAATTTACCTACACTGAAAATTCTTTTTTCACTCAAGCATATACTAGTTTGATTGATGAGAAATAGTAACTCATTTTTGAAATTGTCATTACCATGAGACAGGTTTGAGCTGAAAGAAGTGGATATTAGCCATTGTGTTTCTCCTTTCTCAAGTTCTCTCTTCAGTTGTCTTTACTTTCCTATTGCCTTATGTTTCCACCTCAGATTAGCCCATCTTCAGGATATGTGTCACTTGACTCCTCCTCTAATCCCCCCGTCAACTCCCCCTTAATCCTTTGCCGGCTCTAAAGATTACTGCTTTCAGGGCTAAGAGGTTGACAACTCCTGGATTACAGGTACAAGCCCTAAGAGATGTTCAGAAAATGAATCCCTGTAGTTACTTAAATGGGTTCAAGAACACTTTGGATTTTGTGGTCTTGGAATTGCCACGAGGAATGAGACCTTGTCTTGCTCGCATCTGCATGACCAGCGCCTAGAACAGAGCTGACAAGCGAGGCAAGGCGCTCAGTGCCCGTTTGTTGAGTGAAAGGGCAGAGCCTTTTCACGTTTCCAGCTTCTTCACAGTGATTTGACTCTCCTGACCCACAGCTCTGTCCCTGACCTCAGGAAAAGAACAAGGGGCTGCCAAGCAAGTTTGAAATTAACCTACATTTTGCAATTTGTACAAGAATATAATTAGATTCCTTCTCCAGAGGTAATCCATTAATGTAATCAATGGTAGTAGTTACTCAGTATGTAGCTTTAAAAAATTGCTGATGCCTCATAAAAACAAACACTTGCCTAGTAAAATTCTCTGCCCAGAACCAGCCACTTATCTGTTTTCTTTTTGTATGAGACATGGTATCTCCTCTGCGGCATGTCCACTTAGAGACAGCAGCCAGGCCTGCTCCCTTGGAGGCTGGAAGGACCCCTCAGTCGTCACACCTGTGAAGTGGAGGGCTCTTGCTGCTGGTGGGAGGCGTGGAGTTGGGTGGCTCTCACCATCAGCTAGTTCTCCCATGCTGGCTAGCTGGTGCTCCCCGTGGCTGACCATACGATCCAGTCAGCACTGCTATTGCCATACAACTTAGCTCTATTATTTTTTTAATAGACATGCAAGTATGTATGAATCCAGCACCAGTTAAACTCATGTAAACTTAGGGAGCCACTTCCTTCTTTTCTCACCTTGTTTCTTCCTTCTCCTGCCAGAAAGCATTCTCTAGCCTTGGGGTGTCGTGGGTCTCCAGCTGTCCTGCCTTTAACTGCAGGCAGGCTCATGCCCCTCAGAGACTTGTGGGGATATATCAGTTAGGCCCTAAACCCAGGAGCAAGAGGCTAGTGATGGAGACTAGCCTGGTTGAGAGAAGCGTGAAGAGGTCATCTGACCACAGCTGTGAGCTGCCATCTCTAATTACCAGGTGGAAGTGGATGATGTCAGTTCCTGCACTGGAAAGTTCTTTTGAGTGACTTGGAGCAGATGGAGAGAGAGCATGGTGATTTGCAGGTGGTGATCCCCGAGGAACCTGTCAATTCTGAGGTTAGGTCTCCACTCCCCTCTCTCCAAGGAAGCCCCTCCTGCATGTCACTCTCAGCACTGTTTACTTCATATCACAGTCACTGACTGTTGTGCTTGTCTACCCGAAGGCTAGGGAGATGTCTTATACACCTCCCGGTATCTGGCACGTCGTAGGCATGAAAACATTTCTTTAAAAAAGTTGCAGAGTATGAGAGTGGAGCTGTTGGATGCAGGGATAGAGCAGAACATCATGGTGCTGACTCATTTGTTGGAAGTAGAATTGATATTGCTCTCAACTGGGCGAGCTCTGTTTTGAGGAAGAAATTTCTCCATTTTCCATATTCACTCTGGAAACCTTTCTCCAAGTGACCCCCGCACCGTAACTCTTCCTCCGCTTCCGGCTTGTCCTCACGGGTTCCTATGCATCTCAGCACAGACAGACGCTGGGAGCTAGACTCGGGGGGGGGGCGGGGGTGTTACAACTTCTGTATCCCACTGGGGTATGTGTTCTGCCGGGGAGGAGTCTGGGCTTCTGGTCACACAGATGCTTCCAGGGTCCTCGGTGTTTGGAAGGTCCAGAGCACTTTGACTTGTCCCTCTGCTGGTTGAAAGGATGTTGAGGATTCTGTGTGTCCCTGAAGTGTGTGTGCGCGCACGTGGGCTGAATGCTTCAGTCGTGTCCGACTCTGAGACCCCATGGACTGTAGCCCATCAGGCTCCTCTATCCATGGGATTCTCTAGGCGAGAATACTGGAGTGGGTTGCCATTCCCTCCTCCCGGGGATCTTCCCACGCCAGGGATCGAACCTGGGTCTCTTACTTACGTCTTGCACATTGGCACGCGGGTTCTTTACCACTAGCGCCACCTGGATTCTCCACCAAATAGACTTCTCTTTCGGAAAATAGGCAGCGCCTAGTTCGACTTCTTTGACTTCACTGTGCCTCTGTCCCTGTCTCATGAAGTGGCCCCGCACAGAATTTCCAAACTGTGGTCTCAGCACCACCAGCACCAGAATCACCTGGCTGGGCTTGCAAAATACCCGATTCTGGTCCTGCCAGTTCAAGCTGCTGAATCAAAGTTGTAAGCAGGGCCCAGGAATCTGTATTTAGCAAACTCTGACAATTATTCCTAAGAGTTGGCTAACTCCTGCCCTAGCACATGGGGGAGCTGGTCTCCTGGGAAGCAGTGGTCCTAAAAGATGTCTGGTCCAGGAGGGGCCAAGGGATAGTCGCTGCCCCCTTTCCACAGCCCACTTCTTGCTGATCCGTAGTTATATATAAAGCTGGTGATATGCATTGTTGGGGTTAAAGTATGAATAAGATGATGCCTCTGACCTGTATTGTTTAAAAGAAGATGTCTGTATTCGTACCTGAGTCACTTTAATACATGATACACTGGGACACATCAAATTCTGTAAAAGACAGGGAGCAGAAGGGAGCATTTTAGGAGGTTAGGATGACCTGGTGAAAGTCTAATGGAGGTGGGATTCAGATTGGACCTTGAAGAGTAGCTGGGACTTCCCAGGCACATGTGGGAAACGAAGACCTTCTAGACTGATGGAGCCACGTGAGCAAACTTCTGGAGGCAAGGAGGATGCTGGGATATCTGAGCAGTGGAAGCAGTCCCATGTGGCTGGAATGTGTGAGGCTTAAGGATGGGAGAAGAGACTGGAGAAGGAGTAAAACTCACATACTTAAGGACTCTCCTCTGTTGGCCCAGGGGAGAACTTGAAACATTTCCTAGTAGGATAAGATATGATCACATCCTCTGGGAACAAAACCTGGTCCAGGGGTTTGCATGACCATCTATTTCCCCACATTTGCGTGAAAGTGTTAGTCACTCAATCGTGTCTGACTCTTTGCGACCCTATGGACTATAACCCGCCAGGCTCCTCTGTCCATAGAATTCTCCAGACAAGAATACTGGAGTGGTTAGCCATTCCATTCTCCAGGGGATCTTCCCAGCCCAGGGATTGAACCCAGGTCTCCTGCATTGCAGGCCGATTGTTTACTGTCTGAGGAACACTTGGGAGTGGTCAGTACATTTGGGTTCAGTTCAGTTGCTCAGTTGTGTCCGATTCTTTGTGACCCCATGAACCGCAACACGCCAGGCCTCCCTGTCCATCACCAACTCCTGGAGTTTACCCAAATTCATGTCCATCGAGTTGGTGATGCCATCCAACCATCTCATCCTCTGTCGCCCCCTTCTCCTCCTGCCCTCAATCTTCCCTAGCATCAGGGTCTTTTCAAATGAGTCAGCTCTTCCCATCAGGTGGCCAAAGTATTGGAATTTCAGCTTCAACATCAGTCCTTCCAATGAATACCTAGGACTGACTTCCTTTAGGATGGACTGATTGGATCTCCTTGCAGTCTAAGGGACTCTCAAGAGTCTTCTCCAACACCACAGTTCAAAAGCATCAGTTCTTTGGCACTCAGCTTTCTTTATAGTCCAACTCTCACATCCATACATGGCTACTGGAAAAACCATAGCCTTGACTAGATGGACCTTTGTTAACAAAGTAATGTCTCTGCTTTTTAATATTCTGTCTAGATTGGTCATAACTTTCCTTCCAAGGAGTAAGCGTCTTTTAATTTCATGGCTGCAGTCACCATCTGCAGTGATTTTAGAGCCCTAAAAAATAAAGTCAACCACTGTTTCCACTGTTTCCCCATCTATTTGGGTGGTCATCTGCAAATTGGCTCTTGCTATGGGTATTTGCCATCTACCTCAATAAGGATTAAATAATAAGCTGCTGATCTTTAACACCAGTGCAAGGAGTTCAAGGTGGAGAGCAGAAATAAGGCACTCTGTGCTCCAGGCTGGGGGAGGGGGGGAACTGGTTGGACAGGTCTTCAGATAGCTAGGTATTTTCAGGAAATGATTTTCAAAGCCTAATTCTTGTATCTCCTCACGTTTAGAAAAGCACTAAAATCCTTCATGGTGACAACTGTTCCTCGTGACTAGCAAAGCTTCATGAAACTAGTAGAAACCTTCTGGAAAAACATGTGCTTGATTGCATGTACTCCCCCTTCACCAAAATCACACATATAGTGTCCTCCGCCCGCCTCTTTGGAGCACTCTCTCAGAGCTATCTGAAGGGCAGTCTCCCAGGCTGCAGTCCTCATTTTGCCCCAAATAAAACTTAACTCACAGCTCTCAGGGTGTGCGTTCTTTTAAGTCGACAGGGTTAACAAAGTCCTTTATTCCCTTTGTGTCATCTCACCCCTCAAGTCCTCAGAATTCTAAACCATCTGTCCACGTGATAGAGCGAAACCTTGATGAGAGAGGAAAGGACGGACAGAGAACAGTTTGGTCATTTCTGCATTGTCCACCACACTGCTGGACAGATAGGCGTGGGAGGTGAAGAATTCACCACAGTGTGTGTTACCAGAGGCACGTATACTTGGCTTTGCAGTGTGTGGTGTGATTGCTGGCAGCAGGAGCAGCTAATTTACCTTCCTAATTAGGCAGGTATTCAAATGAGTTGGCACTCCCTGAACCCATGCCGCCAAATTGCAAGGCCCTGTCAAAGAAACCGTATCCCTCTTCATGTTAATATTAATTATTTACGTTCATACTAGTTAGGGTACTCTGGAGCATTAGCATTAAGAGATCTCCCATCAGCCTGGCTTGTATGGCCAATGGGCTCCCAGCTGGACATCTCCATTTGTGATTGATTTTTTAATGAAGCTGGGAATAGTCTCTACCACACTTGGAATGGTTGAATCAAGGCTTCTGATTTGTTGTGGTAAGCGATATGTTGTTACATTGATAATAGTTTCCTGTTTGGTGGAGAATTCTAGCTTGAAGGCAGATTTCTCTATGTGGCAGCGTACACAGTAGCATGGGAAAGCCATTCATGGTTCTAATTCCCTTTTGAACTTTAGTTTTCCAGTAAAGTACAGATGTGAATGACGGGATGTACTCTAAGCCCATATGTAGACAGGACAGAATTTATAACCATCAGTAAAAGCATTCATCTTTCACTTATGCATCTCATCATGGAATTTAATAGCTAGAAGCAACTTTAGAGATCAACTAATCAAACTTCATCATTTTAGTAATGAAGCCCAGAGAAAGTTAAGGATCTGGAGTCTGTAGCACTAAAAGTGTGTTGTGGGGTACAGGCTAGCCAAGGATACAAAGAAAAGTGGATTGGAACCCTGAAAGCCCTCTGAGGATCATGCCGGGTTGATTGTCTATGTCTATTTTCGTCACTGTACTTCCTACAGGTCCATGCTGGAGAGGGCACTTCTACTTGCTCCTTAACAATTGTCCATTGAGCCCCAAGAAACTGCCAGGCACCCTTCACGATCTTTGGATAACTGATGGACAAGGTGGGCTTAGTCCTTTGCCGTTTGCATCTTGTATTTCCCCCAGACACATGGCGCTTTTTGCTGGCTTCAGGCCTGTCCTAGACCCAGCTCAGCCTTCCAGATCCTGGGTGTGTGATGTTCCTTAAGCTTGCCTGCTGTTTGGTTTTTTAATGAGAGGAAACTGAAGAGCACAAGAGGGATTTTCCCCTCTCTGTGCGATCACCAGCAAGAGTTGAACTGGATGAGAGCGAGAGAAGCAGAGCAGAGCTGCAGTGATGCTATCCAATTCCAGCTTCTAAATGTTCTCTGGGAGGCTAGCCAAGCAAACACCCTCGCCCCCAGGCCCCTGTGAAGGTTGGGAGGGGCGGGATGGAGGGAGCTCGGAGCTCAGGAAGGTTTGTAATGAGGCGGAGAGGAAATGGAAGGGTTCTGCAGCATCTCCTGTATTGGCATGCGGTACTTTACCACTAGGGCCACCTGGGAAGCCCCCTCCCCAGCATCTCTGATTAAACCACGCCCAAGTTTGAGCAGTTACAGAGGTCAGGTGAAGGGGAGCTAGACAAAGGGGGAGATGGGTAAGAGCAAGGGGAAGCAGATGTGTGAGTGGTGATGGGGTTCCCATAGCCCCCAAGAGGAGTTCCAAAAGTCCTGAGCAGAGCTTGTCTCTCCCCTGGATGCAAATAGACACTCCCTGCAGGAGGGGAGGCAGGCACTGGGCCATCACATCAGTGCCTTGTGCACGTGCTGGAAGAAGGTAACAGAGTCAAGCCAACTGCCCAGGGCCTGCTTTTCCCCCACAATACAAGTTATTTCAAAGGGATTGTCTCTGTCCCCCTAAGAATAATTGCAGCATATGGGATGGGTAAGGAGCTAGAATAAAGTAACCCAGAGTAAGGAAAGGCCTGGGAAAGAAGCTGATGAGACACACCTTGAGAGCAGAAGTAATCCACGAGAAAACTATTAAACAAAATAGAAAAGAAAAACAGGTGAATATTTATCTGATGCTCTGATGGGGGAAAGATTTTCTAAACTTAAGGGAAATCACAATGGAAAAGATTGATAGGCTTGTCTACATTCAAATCAAAAACTACACACTCCCCAAATTAATGAAAAATTAAAAGGCAGAGAAACCTGAGCAAATACTTGCAACAAACACAGTAGACAAAACATTAGCTTTTTTAATATGGTAAGAGGGCATGCATATAGATTCAGAGCCCAATAAATAAATGCATAAAGGCTTTGATGAGGTGGCCCAAGGGAAGTTGAAATTCTAATATACATGAAAAATGTACAATTTAAGGAAGTAATCTGAGATGTCAATTAATATAGTAATATTATATTTTTTATTTTTGGCCTAACAAGGTTAAGAGAATGCTCATTCATTGTTGATGTGTTAGAGGGAGATTAAACTGATGTAAGATTGCTTGAGGGGCTTTCCTGGTGGCTCACTGGTAAAGAATTCGCTTGCAATGCAGGAGACATGGGTTCGATCCCTAGGTTGGGAAGACCCTCTGGAGAAGGAAATGGCAACTCACTCCAGTATTCTTGCCTGGGAAACCCCATGGACAGAGGAGCCTGGCAGTCTTCCATCTAGGGGGTCACAAAGAGTCTGACAGGACTGAGTGACTGGGCACAAACACAATATTACTCAAAATATATTTGGCTGTATTTTTCAAAAGACAGCATGTTCATATCCTTGGACTAAGTAATTTCACTGAAGGGCTATTATCCTAAGGGAATAGTCTGAAATACACATAAAGTTCTATATTCAAGCTGTTCATCACTAAAACCCAATAGTGATCATAATACTCAAAAATGGGGTAAGAGTTAAATTATGGCTCGGTCATCTGGTAAATGATGCTGTAACCAGCAAGTGGGATGGTTCTGCAGAATTTTTAAAGCCATGAAGAAATGCTTATATATTGAATGTTAATTGAAAAAAGCAAAATGCAAAATTATAAGTACATTCTTTCCAATTAGAATGTTACAAGGACCTATATACACATATGCAAAGAAAAGGCTACAAGGAGCTAAACCAAAATGTTATCAGTGGTTATTTCCACGTGGTGAGATGATGAGTGATTTTTTAAAGGCTTTCAAAAAAAATGTATTCCTATAAACATGCATGATTCAGCAAACTAAAACAGCAATAACAGCAAGAAAACCAAATACTTTATTTAAAAGTAAGAAGAGGAGGGGTAAATAGAGTACCATAAGCTGGGGACAGGGTGATGTCAGTGGAGACGCATAGCCAGAGAGCTGAGTCAGCAAGTCGTGTAGCTGGTCCCCAGGATTGGAGCCCAGTCGTAGGACAAGTTGTAGATGCAGTAAGTCCAGAAGTCCAGGAGTAGATCTGAGTCCGGGTTGGAAAGGCCCTGCTTCTTTATGGAGGCAAAGAACTCAGTGCAGGGTGGTCCATTTAGAACCTCCAGGGCTTGGGAAAAGAGGCCACCAGGCCATCCATGGAAGGCTGCTGCCCATCCCCACCTGGTCTGACTTGAAAGTGAAGGTGTTAGCCTTGCAGTCGTGCCCGACTCTCTGCCACCCTATGGATTTGTGGCCCTCCAGGCTCTTCAGTCCATAGAATTTTCCAGGCAAAAATACTGGAGTGGGTAGCCATTCCCTTCTCCAGAGGATCTTTCCAACTCAGGGACTGAACCCAGGTCTCCTGAATTGTGGACAGCTTGGGGTGTAGTAAAAGGCCATCCTTGTGCTGTGTCTCAACTGTGTAGAACCTGCACCCCAAGATTCTCTGGACGGGGGAACAATACCTGAGCTATTGAAGTATCAAGAGGAAAAATGTGCGGACTGGGAGTGTGAAGAGCCAGCGGTGGGGGAAGCCACTTCTCTTTGTGAGGGCGGTGGTAAGTGAGCCTGGACAGGTCACAGCAGAGGGTGACTGGGCAGTCCCCGGCGTGCGTGTGCCTGTGCATGTGGCTTGACCTGGTCACCCTTAGCACCA
The DNA here is from genome assembly GCF_001704415.2 of Capra hircus. Taxonomy (NCBI): domain Eukaryota; kingdom Metazoa; phylum Chordata; class Mammalia; order Artiodactyla; family Bovidae; genus Capra; species Capra hircus. The sequence goes on along the minus strand of NC_030811.1, from coordinate 15,944,636 downwards.
ACAGAGGCCTGTGTTCCCCACCTTTCCCTGAGACCAACAGTGTGTGCATGCTGCCAGGAGTCTGGGTGGCAAGGGGCGCTGCTTGTGGTCAGGGAACACGAGAAATTGATATGTCCCCTGGGAATAGCTGAACCAATCTCTGGACTTCCTAACAAAGGGCTTTAGCTAGGTGACATCACCAGCTATATGTGCAGCTTAGCTCTTGGGTGTCAGGATGTCTTTTCTTTGCCTGAAAAAGCAGAGCTGGATGGATGCTTCACAATAATCACAAAAACTGAGAAGAGACAGTGGGAGCTGATAGAAGCTTCATTTTTTTTTTTTTTTTAATATGTGTGTGTCGCTGACCTAAATATCCTGACTTCATTTCTGGATCCAAATGCTAGTACTTGTGTGTGCACACAATACCCTTTTTTCTCCAATGTTTTCTTCACATCTGAGGGTTCACTGGAAAACAGGCTGTCTTAGTTCAGGCTGCTATAACAAAAACATGATAACTGGGAGGCTTAAAGAACCGATGTTTATTTTCTCAGTTTTGGAGGTTGGAAGTCCAAGATCAAGGTGCCTACAGATGTGGCCTGGTGAGGGCCCATCTCCTGATTTGCAGATGGTTGTCTTCTGGCTACAAACGTCTTCACATAGTGGAGGGCAGAGAGAGGGAATGGTTCTCTTTTCTTGTAAGTGCGAAGGCCGTCATGAAGGTTCCACCTTCATGACCTGGCATGACTACCTCCCAGAGGCCCTGTCTCCAAAGCCTGTGACATTGAGGATGAGGGTTTCGGCATGAGTTTGGGGGGCACACAATTGTTCAGTCCATAGCAAAGAGCTTGAGACTGAGCTTCGCATGCAGACAGTTTATTGGGAAGTACCCTGTGAGGGAGGGAGAGGGGAAGAATGGGAAGCAGGATTGGGCAGAAGAAATGATGGAGCTGTGACTGAGGCTTCGGCCAATCGCACAGGGGGCTCTGGAGTTGGGCTGGCCCTTCAGAGTGTTCTGAGACGAGGCAAGGAATTGACCTCCACATTGACCTGTCACCGGATACAGGCTGCAGCTTGGGAAGGGTCTGGCCTTGGGCAAGGCAGTGGCTAGGGAGAGTCTCAGCTGTGAGCCCCTGTGCTGCAGGGGACTTGGTGGCGTCTGACAGCATCCTACACAGGACAGTGAGAAACTCAGAACACCTCACCTCCATCCTGACCACTGTCCACCACCCTGGGCCCACCTTGGTGGTTTCCAGCTGCAAAATAGCTTTCTTGATGGTTCTAGCCACTCCATCAGGGAGGGCTTAGTGAGGTAGGGAGTCAGGGCTTGTCCACAGGGCTTGGTGGTCCCACTCCAGTATATCATCAACCTCATCACCTGTGTGAGTGAGTGTAAGCCAGTGCCTCTGCTCTTAGGGAGCTGATGTTGGTCACTTTGAAACAGCACTGTCCAGTAGAAACATAATATGAGCCGTAGATTGAAACTTAATAGCCATTTTTTAAAAAAGAAAAAGGTCAAGTAAACCTTAATAATAGAGTTTATTTAACCTAAAATAATCAAATTTTATTTCAACATATAGTCTATTTTTTAAAATATTTTAATAAGTTAAAAAAATTTTTTGGTACTAGGTCTTTGAAATTCCGGCTAGGTTTTATAGTCTCCTTTTGGACCAGTGAGACTTCAAGTACTCAGCAGGCACATGTGACTAGTGGCTACTGTATTAGAAATTGCTTAGAATGCCATTTTTTTTTTCTGCTATGAATTCTACCCTCCTAGTTAATAAAATGTAAGTTTTTTGGGTGAAGGAGGGGGAAGCCAAAAATTCAAATTCATCACCATTAATATTAAAATCCACAAAGCATAGGATTGGATCTGCTTTGTGTGTGCAGTACTAAGAAGGGATACCTTCCTCCTAGAAGCCTCTAAGCTTCTGTTAGAGTGTTTACTGATTAAGCTTCTAAATCTACACAATCTGTCTTCAGGATCATCTGGAGTCTGGGAGAAGTTTCAAGAGATGACATAGTTTATGATGAACTGAAAATAACAATAAACCAATACCAACGTGAACCTAGTAACATGAGCAGCAATACCTTAAAAAGTCCCAAGATGCTGAGATATTAAGCTGTAAAAGTAGAAGATAGCCTTCTCTCTTCTGTGGGTTGTGATACCTTCTACTTTCCCAAAGTAGAAAGTTAATGATTTCCTCTGAGCAAAGGAGGACAAGAGGTTCGGTGAGTAGAAGTTTTACTTTTAAGAATATTTGGGAGCAAAACATTTAAATTGACTGAATTGCATTTTCACCCCGAAGAGAATAACCGTCAGAAGTGAGTTCAAGGTACATTTCTCTGTCTTTGGCAAACACCGCGTGGGTTTTCCAGCTGTAAGCTCCTTCTGTGGTCATTACATCAGGCAGATTGCCTTCTTACCCTCCACTGCACTGGGGTGCTGTGTTCTTTCTGTTTATTCACGTCTCTGTTTTTCTCCTCCTCCTCCTGGTGATTGGGTACTTTGCCAGCTTTTGAAAAGTTCTCTGAGGGGCGGGTACTGGCAAGGTTGTTCTGGGACTTCCTGCCCTGTGTCTTCTCTGGGTGGAAAGCCCTCTCTGTGAGGTCAGAACATTGTCACTTCTTCTCAGATTCCTTTTGGATACAAAGCGGGTTCCTACTTCCCCTGAGTCCTCTCACCCCAGAAAGCAACATGGCAGACTATTTAGAATTTATTTGACTTCTCGGCTGTCAAGCTCCAGCAAGATTTGGGTGCACGTGGTGATGCTGGTTTCCCTGAGATCTCCTTTTAAAAATTTTAATTTTTTAACACCAAAAACATTTTGCATTGGTATACAGCTGATTAGCAATGTTGTGGTAGTTTCAGGCGAACACTGAAGGGACTCAGCTATACATGTACCCATATTTGTTCTCCCCCCAACCCCCCTGACACCCAGGCTGGCACATTACATTAGGCAGAGTTCCCTGCGCTCTACAGTAGGTCCTCGCTGGTTATCCATTTTAAATATAGCAGTGTGTACATGACCTTCCTGAAGTCCCTAACTATCCCTTCCCCCAGGCACCTGTGAGTTCATTTCCTAAGTCTGTGAGTCTCTTCATCAGATCTCTTTTACAATAGCTTTGAGAATGGCATTGAAACATGTATAATATCATATATGAAAGGAATTGCCAGTCCAGGTTTGATGCATGATACTGGATGCTTGGGGCTGGTGCACTGAGACAACCCAGAGGGATGGTATGGGGAGGGAGGAGGGAGGGGGGTTCAGGATGGGGAACATGTGTATACCTGTGGCAGATTCATGTTGATGTATGGCAAAACCAATATAATATTGTAAAGTAATTAACCTCCAATGAAAATAAATAAATTTATATTAAAAAAATAAAATAGCTTTGCCTTGCTTCCTTCAGAATAGTGCTATCCAATAGAACCATGATGTGAGCCATATACTTAGTTTTTAATTCACCAGGAACTGCCTTAATAAATGAAACAGGTGACATTAAATTTAATACTGCATTTTATTTAACCCTATATATCCCAAATAATCTCATTTTAATATCTCACCAACATAAAAAATTATTAGTGAGGTATTTTACATTCTTGATTTTCATACTAAGTCTTCAAAATATGATGAGTACTTCACACATCAGAATTTGCGTCCTAAATTTTCTTCAGAAATACTTGATCTTATTTAGAGTTCAAAACATTTATGATGGAAAATGTGGATTCACATATCCAACTTGTTTGAAACATACTTAAAACTTTTTAAGAACTAAGTTGAGTACCCCTCTCAAATCAATTTTCTTTATATATCCACAGTAATAAAACTGGTTTATCAGTGAAGAATGAACTGATGTGATTTTGGAGCAAAGTGAAAAGTAGTCCTACCAAATAAGGCTGTGTTTAATGAAAAAAGATTTCATATTACTTTCATTTTTAAATTTAAACTTAGGTTTGGTGAAAGTTGCATCAGGTTGGGACCTCCGTGGTGGTCCTGTGGTTGAGGCCCCCCCTTCCGCTGTGGAGGACGCAAGTTCCATCCCTGGTTGGGAAACTGAGAGCCCGTGTGCTGCATGGCATGGCCCAAAAAACAAAATAAGCTAACTAAATCTTAAAAAAAAAAAAGTGTCAAATTTAAAATTCACCTTCTCACTCACAGTGGCCACAATTCAGATGTTCAGTTCAATCACGTGAGGCCACTTTAGAATATTTAAAGCCCCATCGAATTGAAAAGAACAAAATTAGAGTGATTTTTTCCCACGATACCTCTCTGTGTAGCTATTTTCAAGGGTTTTGCTTTAAAGGCACACACGTGCGTCTGTGTGTGCTTGCCTGCACGTGTGTATGTCTTCATTAACTCTGTTTCTGACTCTGTGTCTGGGATTATAACTGCTGCGTCCCTACCTTTTACTGCAGTGGGTTTTATTTCCTTCCTTTCTGATACCATTTTTCATCTCATGCTCCATCCAGCTTTTTTTATTTCCCCTCTATCCTGCTTTCCTATCTGACTTTCCGTCATGAACAGGTCACAAAGTGTAATTTTAAGAGAATAGAATTTTTTTTTTAGGGCAGGTTTTAGGATCACAGAATGTACCTCATCCCCCCGCACATTTGTACCCACCTCCATCATCAACGTCTCCCACCAGAGCAGTATGTTTGTTCCACTCGGTCAGCCTACATTGATACAGTCTTATCACCCAAAGTCCATAATTTACCTTAGGGTTCACTCTTGATGATGTGCGTTCAGTGGTTTTGGACAAATGTCTAATGAATGGTTTTGGACAAATGTCTAATGAATGGTTTTGGACAAATGTCTAATGAACGGTTTTGGACAAATGTCTAATCAATGTATCCGTCACTGTAGTATCATACAGAGTATTTTCACTGTCCTAAAGCTTTTCTATGTTCACCTTTTTAAATAATTATTTTTTGTATTGCATAATTTTGAATTCCCAGTAGTAAAAAAAAAATAAAAAGGTAGTGTAGATTTTTTCCCTCACTCTAAAGTAAAATGTAAGCAAACTTAAACAACTAATCCCTTGGAGCCCTTCATTGATTTCCTTTTCTTGAAGGTCATGGGCTAACAAAGGGGGAAAACATCCCTGCTACTGAATCTATCTGAGATCCGCTGGACACTCGGTGTTGGGTTTTGCTGAGAAGGCTGCTGTGATGGTCATTTGTTTTTTTGTTCTGACCCCAACAATTGACTTCTGTTTTGAGATGAAAAAGAACACAGAAATCTCTCAGACCCTCTGTCCTGGTACAGGGTGGAGGGAGGTCAGCTCTGGCTTGTGGGGTGATGGTTGCCATGGGAAGTGATAAACAGCATCCTAGCCAAGGATGTGAGATGTTTATGAAGCTGAGGGACAGGTCAGCTGGGACTGGGTGTCGTCACCGGACCAGACCTGGAGGGAGAGGGAACTGAGGCAGGGCCCTCAAGTTAGCTTGGGCCGGTAGACGTGTGACCTTGAGCAAGTCGGCCGCCTCCTTGGGCCTCAGCTTCCTTCCTCATCGTCAAATCGAGCTGTACCGTGTGTGCTTCCTCCACCATATCGGCCTGTGAGACCAGATCTGCTTCTCAGAGCACTCATTCCCACTGCTGGGCAGCACCCAGGTACAGAGCTGAGAAGAGGTTAAATCAAGCAGTTCCATTATTAGAAGCAATGGGGAGAAGGGAGAAAATAGGAGCTAATGCACCTCCATGTTCCATTTCCACTCCCCAAATAATTCACGTCTGCACGAGTCATTTTTGCTTGACCTGTCATGACCTAAACATGTATTCACCAGCAGATACCCACACACCCACATCGTCCCGATGCCTGGCCCAGTTATGGCCTGGCACTCTGAGCTTTCCTCTGCAGCTGGCAGGAGAGGCAGACTGGGGCCTCTTGGGATGTGGATGTCTTGGGAGCATTTTGCATAGTTCATCTTAACTCAGTTTGCCAAGTGTTTATTGAGTTATCTACTTACTTATCTTTAAACCTATGTTTTTAAGCTCATATTTTGTGCCAGGTCCTGAAATAAGCCTTTTATAAAGATCAGCTCATTGACTTATATGTTGAGATAAACAGATCCTTTTAAGAAAATGTCACAAACACAGTTCTTATCATCCAGAAACTCATAGACTACTTTGAGTTGTATAATATGTCTGCAGGAAACAGTGAAGAGTCTGTTTCTTTTTTTTTAAGTGCATAAATAATAACATAATCAGTAGGTGCTTCAGACATTCAGGGAGGGGAGAGATAGTTTAGGACTAAAATTCAGTCATGAAGGTATTTCTCATATGTGGAGAGGAAGGAAGATAGTTTTTTGAGTAGGAATAATATGGGTTAAAGTTTTCGTTACGATCGACTGGTAAGTATATGGCAATTAAAAGATACATAGGTACATTGTTGAATGAACAGATCACTGACTTCAGGCTTCAGGTTGGGTGACCGAACCTAGTCAGGCTGTTGCAGTAAGAAGAATGGTGATCGTGGTTTCTGTTTCGGGGGAGACAGTGTTTGTGATGATGGCATGGCCACTTGGAGATGCTTGTGGACACTTGAACTGCAGTGTAGTTGTGAAGGAGGAATACAGACTTGAGAGTCATGGAATAGAGGTGATCACCAAGTCATAAGATAGGATTTTGTTTCCTAAATGAAAGAGGGGCATGACGCCTGGAGTCATTTGAAGTGCACAGGGCTTGCGCTTGGGGGAAGAAGGGGTCAGCAAAGGGCACAGAGAAGGGATAAACGGGCACGTGGGAGGAAAGCAAAGAAAAGCATCGCGTGTAGGGATCAAGGAGTCCGGTTTCCTGGTTTGGCCGACACCTGTGCCCTCTGGCGAGAGGTGCGCAGAAAGGCCAGAGGCAGAGCCCAGGGTCCTTCTGGCTGAGGACGAACAAAGGACTTTGTGGAAAGAGGTCTGTTCTTTGTTATGCTTGCTGGCAATTTTGCTTAGAGATCTGGGTGTTACATGATTGCTACCAAGGGTTGAACTTTCAAGTACATTTTGTAAAATAGGAAAACACAACAAAAAAGGCTCTGAGAGCCTGTTGAGTTCACAGCATGGAGAGGAATCACTGAGGTCTCAGAACTCTTCCCTTTGCCTTCTGAGCATCCTCTTCTGCAAACACTCTCGTTTCTGCAAATAGTGTGCATATGTTTTCGCTCATCCCCAAGCTCAGAAGAGGCCACACTGCGCTCATCAGCCAGCGCCCCGACACTCTACATTATTCGGGAGTGTCTAGAGTTGCCAGCTGAAATAGAGGCAAGAGAATCAGCATGCTATGAGCAGGTCTGCTTCCACACCTTCTCCAGATCCATGTTCAGTGTGCCCAGTGAATTTCATTATGGTGCATGACTGAAATGTCACGTGGAATTAGATGTAAATCCAGTTCCATTATGTAAACAAGCACCATTTTGATCTCATTCCAGAACCACCATCAGACTGGAAAAGGGTTAGAAGGTAGAGATGGGAACAATACATTTTGGGAAATGATGTTTTAGGGTTTTCTTTTTTTCTTCTGAATTCTGATTAAACCTGTAACTTCTGGAGATTTCTACCAACTCAACTAGTGTCCACCTAGCTTTGGTTTAGCCCAGCCTACAATTTATTCATGTGAAGAGTTGACTCATTGGAAAAGACTCTGATGCTGGGAGGGATTGGGGGCAGGAGGAGAAGGGGACAACAGAGGATGCGATGGCTGGATGGCCTCACGGACTCGATGGACGTGAGTCTGAGTGAACTCCGGGAGTTGGTGATGGACAGGGAGGCCTGGCGTGCTGCGATTCATGGGGTCGCAAAGAGTCGGACACGACTGAGTGACTGAACCGAACTGAACTGACAGTTTTTTTTTTTTAATATATATATATATATATTTTAGTTTTTTATTTTTTTAATTTTAAAATCTTTAATTCTTACATGCGTTCCCAAACATGAACCCCTCTCCCACCTCCCTCCCCATAACATCTCTCTGGGTCATCCCCATGCACCAGCCCCAAGCATGCTGTATCCTGTGTCAGACATAGACTGGTGATTCAATTCTTACCTGATAGTATACATGTTAGAATGCCATTCTCCCAAATCATCCCACCCTCTCCCTCTCCCTCTGAGTCCAAAAGTCCGTTATACACATCTGTGTCTTTTTTCCTGTCTTGCATACAGGGTCGTCATTGCCATCTTCCTAAATTCCATATATATGTGTTAGTATACTGTATTGGTGTTTTTCTTTCTGGCTTACTTCACTCTGTGTAATCGGCTCCAGTTTCATCCATCTCATCAGAACTGATTCACATGAATTCTTTTTTATGGCTGAGTAATACTCCATTGTGTATATGTACCACAGCTTTCTTATCCATTCATTTGCTGATGGACATCTAGGTTGTTTCCATGTCCTGGCTATTATAAACAGTGCTGCGATGAACATTGGGGTACATGTGTCTCTTTCAATTCTGGTTTCCTCAGTGTGTATGCCCAGCAGTGGGATTGCTGGGTCATAAGGTAGTTCTATTTGCAATTTTTTAAGGGATCTCCACACTGTTCTCCATAGTGGCTGTACTAGTTTGCATTCCCACCAACAGTGTAGGAGGGTTCCCTTTTCTCCACACCCTCTCCAGCATTTATTGCTTGCAGATTTTTGGATCGCAGCCATTCTGACTGGTGTGAAGTGGTACCTCATTGTGGTTTTGATTTGCATTTCTCTAATAATGAGTGATGTTGAGCATCTTTTCATGTGTTTGTTAGCCATCCGTATGTCTTCTTTGGAGAAATGTGTATTTAGTTCTTTGGCCCATTTTTTGATTGGGTCGTTTATTTTTCTGTAATTGAGCTGCATAAGTTGCTTGTATATTTTTGAGATTAGTTGTTTGTCAGTTGCTTCATTTGCTATTATTTTCTCCCATTCAGAAGGCTGTCTTTTCACCTTGCTTATATTTTCCTTTAAAAATATGGAATGCTTCACGAATTTGCGTGTCATCCTTGCGCAGGGGCCATGCTAATCTTCTCTGTATCGTTCCAATTTTAGTATATGTGCTGCCGAAGCGAGCACTGAACTGACAGTTTATTCAAATATGTTTCTGAAGGGGTTGATTCTGAGTAAGAATCAGATTCTAGCAGGTCCTTGGTATCAGTGAAGAATAGCAGCAACTTTGGTCTGTTTTTGTTGATGCTCATTCTACTGGAGCCATGCTTATTTTAGTTCAACTCAAATCGTATCATCAAATATTTATTATTCCCTGAGTAAAATGGAATTGAAAAATACTTATAGGTGAGTGACCCCTTTCCTTACGTTGATGAAAGTGGCAAGTTTTTCATTCGTAATTTCAGCAAGTATCTTTCAGATCCAGGTTATCAGGCAGAGTGTTGTGGGGACCACAAAAGGCTATCTGGGGGTGATGTCCATTCTCCAGGAGCTTTTAGCCTATATGGAGAGACGAGAATAACGCAGATAAAAGGATTTAAAAATAATCTGGCTAAATATATAAAGCATGTTATAGTATAGCCTGTGTGCTTAGGAATTCAAAGTAAGTTAAGTAATATTAAGTGATGCAGGTCACCAGAGACAGCTGGTTGGAGGGGGTCAAGTCGTGGACTGGATGAACCACACGGCCAATGAATGGTTTGCCCAAGGTTTGAACACAGCTGTTGCTGACTTGAGAGCTGGCACTCCTTCGGGGGCCACTTGACCAGCAGGGATGCCCACGTGTACAGTTCTGGGAATGCTCCCAGGGGGAGCAAACTGTGTCCTAGGAATTGTGAATGTTGAGTTCAAAAGCATTCAAGCAAGGGAGGAATTCTGATTTGAATAAGGGCACAGGGTGGTGGAATAATTGGAGAAGGAATCTGAGTTTGGAAGGTGCTTCAGAGTTCTGAGGGTCCCGTGGAATCACTCCCAGGCCTTAGGTGGAGGGTCCTGGCTACCACCACCTCAGCCTTCTGCTGGAACCCAATACATCATCCGTGTGAAACAGGAGCACACGGGCCAGCATTCCTGGTCCTTATCACCGCCCACTGCCCAGGCCAAGCCTGCCAGTTTACATGCAGGACACTCAGTTACATCTGAGTTTCAGATAAACAACAAACATGTTTTTAATTGAAGTATGTCCCCTACAATGTTTGAGACATCCTTGTGCTAAACTTACTGTTTATCTGAAATTTGAGTATAACTGGGCATGCTGTCTTTTTGTTTGCTATGTCCGGTATCTCTGACCCAGGCCCCTGCCTTCTCTGGGGACAGGTTTCTGGCCTGCTTGCTTCACCTCTTGCACCTGAGTCCCGTCTGTTAGGTATATCAGTAGAGGTACAGGCCGCTCTTATGGCACTCCGGCATTAATTTATTGACTCTCCATCCTAAACCTATGAGTGTGTGTACGCTAAGTTGCTTCAGTCGTGTCCAACTCTTTGCAGCCCTATGGACTGTAGCCCACTGGGCTCCTCTGTCCATGGGATTCTCCAGACAAGAGTACCAGAGTGGGTTGCCATGTCCCCCTCCAGGGCATCTTCCCAACCCAGGGATCAAACCTGTGTCTCTTACGTCTCCTGCATTTGCCGGCGGATTCTTTACCACTAGCACCACCTGGGAAGCCCAACCCTATGAGCAAGTACTACTATTATCATTCCATTGTCTAGATGAGACGATGGAAGTACAGAGAAGTTAAGTAACATGTTCAAAGTCACACAGTGAGAGGCAGAGGGAGGATCTGAATGAGGCAGTCTGGCACCAGAATCACGACGCTGTGGCACTGGGATGGAAGCAGGAGGAAACGGTGAAGCATCGTGAAGGAAAGAAAGCATGGTGAAGTCGAGAGAGCTCTTCAGGTCCTGAGCCCAGAGGAAAGAGAAGAGGGTGGCGTGGCTGCTGTTCCCATGGGGACAGAGCAGGTGCCCTGTGCCACCTTCCCTCAGCCCTCGCAAGGCCTCTTGACAGCATCCCAGCCCCCCTCTCCCCTGCCAGAGGCGCCTGCGGAGCCCTGGACGATGTGCTGCTATCCCACCCCCTCCGCCTCTCCAAGATGCACGAAGTCACTTTCTCTTCCCTCTACAGTGCTTTAACCGTCTTCATCAAGTGGAGCCCTGACCAGCGAGCCTCAGGATTTCCAACAAACCCTTTTTTCACAGGACAGGACCCAGTGGGTCTAGTCTCACTATGATCTCCACTTACAGGGGACATTCCTCCAAACTCCAGTTCATGGGAAAGGAAGGTCCACCTTCACAGACCTTTACTTTTGGTGTTTCCCTAAAGGGTCAGCTTTAACAGTCTCCCTTAGGCGCCTTCTGCTGCCCATGCCACCGAGTTCAGCCCTTAAGATACAGTGATGGGTAAGAGACTCTCAGTCTAACTGGGATGGGACCCCCTCTGTCCCCAAGGAGGTAGCATTGTCTTTACCAGAAAATTCTATGCCAGAGGCAAAAACAAACAAACATGCAAACAAAAGCACCCCACAGGAATCAGAGTTCAGTTCAGTTCAGTTCTGGTGCTCAGCTGGGTCTGACTCTTTGTGACCCCATGGACTGCAGCACACCAGGCCTCTCTGTCCATCACCAACTGCCAGAGTTTACTCAAACTCATGTCCATTGAGTCGGTGATGCCATCCAACCATCTCATCCTCTGTGGTCCCCTTGTTCTCCTGCCTTCAATCTTTCCCAGCCTCAGGGTCTTTTCAAATGAGTCAGCTCTCCGCATCAGGTGGCCAAAGTATTGGAGTTTCAGCTTCAACATCAGTCCTTTCAATGAACACTCAGGACTCATTTCCTTAGAATGGACTGGTTGGATCTCCTTGCAGTCAAAGGGACTCTCAAGAGTCTTCTCCAACACCACAGTTCAAAAGCATCAATTCTTCGGTGTTCAGTTTTCTTTATAGTCCAACTCTCACATCCATACATGACTACTGGAAAAACCATAGCCTTGACTAGGTGGACCTTCGTTGGCAAAGTAATGTCTCTGCTTTTTAATATGCTGTCTAGGGTAGTCATAACTTTTCTTCCAAGGAGTAAGCGTCTTTTAATTTCATGGCTGCAATCACCATCTGCAGTGATTTTGGAGCCCAAAAAAGTAAAGTCTGTCACTGTTTCCATTGTTTCCCCATCTATTTCCCATGAAATGATGGGACCAGATGCTATGACCTTAGTTTACTGAATGTTGAGCTTTAAGCCAACTTTTTCACTCTCCTCTTTCACTTTCATCAAGAAGCTCTTTAGTTCTTCACTTTCTGCCATAAGGCTGGTGTCATCTGCATATCTGAGGTTATTGATATTTTTCCTGGCAATCTTGATTCCAGCTTGTGCTTCTTCCAGCCCAGCATTTCTCATGATGTACTCTGCATAGAAGTTAAATAAGCAGGGTGACAACATACAGCCTTTACGTACACCTTTTCCTATTTGGAATTAGTCTCTTTTCTGTCTAGTCCTAACTGTTGCTTTCTGACCTGCATACAGATTTCTCAAGAGGCAGGTCAGGTGGTCTGGTATTCCCATCTCTTTCAGAATTTTCCGCAGTTTATTGTGATTCACGCAGTCAAAAGCTTTGGCATAGTCAATAAAGCAGAAGTAGATGTTTTTCTGGAACTCTCTTGTTTTTTTTGATGATCCAGCAGATGTTGGCAAAAGTTCACAGCTCATGTATTGTTGAAGCCTGGCTTGGAGAATTTTGGGTATTACTTTGCTAGAACTGAAGCATGTGAGATGATTGCAATTGTGCAGTAGTTTGAGCATTCTTTGACATTGCCTTTCTTAGGGATTGGAATGAAAACTGACCTTTTCCAGTCCTGTGGCCACTGCTGAGTTTTCCAGATGTGCTGGCATATTGAGTGCAGCACTTTTACAGCAGCATCTTTTAGGATTTGAAATAGCTCAACTGGAATTCCATCACCTCCACTAGCTTTGTTTGTAGTGATGCTTCCTCAGGCCCACTTGACTTCACATTCCAGGATGTCTGGCTCTAGATGAGTGATCACACCATCGTGATCATCTGGTTCGTGAAGATCCTTTTTGTACAGGTTCTCTATATATTCTTGCCACCTGTTCTTAATATCTTCTGCTTCTGTTGCTGCTGCTAAGTCACTTCAGTCGTGTCCGACTCTGTGCGACCCCATAGACAGCAGCCCACCAGGCTCACCTGTCCCTGGGATTCTCCAGGCAAGAACACTGGAGTGGGTTGCCATTTCCTTCTCCAATGCATGAAAGTGAAAAGTGAAAGTGAAGTCATTCAGTCGTGTCTGACTCTTGGCGACCCCGTGGACTGCAGCCTACCAGGCTCCTCCATCCATGGGATTTTCCAGGCAAGAGTACTGGAGTGGGTGCCATTGCCTTCTCCATGTGCTTCTGTTAGGTCCATACCATTTCTGTCCTTTATTGAGCCCATCTTTGCATGAAATGTTCCCTTGGTATCTCTAATTTTCTTGAAGAGATCTCTAGTCTTTCCCATTCTATTGTTTTCCTCTATTTGCAGCAAATATGGCAGGTAGGAACTTCCCTGGTGGTACAGTGGTTAGGACTTTGCCATGCAATGCAGGGGCTGTTTGTTTGATCCCTGCTCCGGGATCAAAGATCCCTCATACCTCGCTGCCAAAGAATCAAAACATAAAATTGAAGCAGTATTGTAACGGATGCAATTAAGACTTAAGAAAAATGACAAAGGGGCCTGGCCAGTGCATGTGGACAGATGTCCAGGGAAACGCGATCTGTGCAGCTGGGAATGGGCTGTGATGCAAAATGCTACTGGACAGGATCAGGGGAGCATGAGAGGGTGAAGAAAGTGCAAGGTTCTCATAGCTCCTGAAGTTCTACGGCAGGAGACATTTCAATGAACATTTATTGACAGGACCTACTAGGTGCATGATGTAGAGTTCCCAGGTAACTACTTAGCCTGCAAGATTCCTGCATAAGTAAAAATTATTAACTCATGAAGCAATAATTATTAGGTTAAATAATGACAGTAATAACTCCAGAGGAAACTTATAAAACAAAATTAGAGCATTTATTACCCCAGGTCTAATTTAATTTATTGATCCCGAATTGTAATTAACTGTTTGTTATAGTGAGTTCCAACCTACAGTCCTCTGTCCGAGGTTAACACACTCTCATTTCTTTAAGTTATTAGTAGACTTGACCTTAAAGTGACATTTTTTTTCCCTCAGGCTGCCTCCACCTGGGATTTTCATCTGAGGATGTCAGTAGTTACACCCCAGAACTCACATGAGGGGCAGCACGGTTGACTGTTCCCAGGGGGCAAAGGAAGTCCCTTCCTTTGAAATTTCAATCAACTTGATGCTTCTTTTTATCATTGAGTTCTTTTACTTTTCGCTTAGGAAAAAGACATTTCTCCATGATTTCTATTTGCTTAAGGCTTAAGAAATGGGATGCTACTCTTTATTAGTGTTCCTTTTCAAGCTGCTGTGAGATAACAAGAGAAAGATTTTGTTAAGCTAGAGAACTGACTTGCTGAGAGGCAGCTGGTGAGACGGAAAGAGGGCTCCGCTGTGAGCCTGTTGGTCTGTAGGCCCCTCTCCCTGCTGGGCTGACCTGGGGGCGGCCACTAGGTCAGGATGGGAAAGAGGCTGAGGCATGGGGACTTTTGCAGTAGGAGAAGCTGGCCTGCCTTTCCATGTGAAGTCTGGACTTCCATCTCCTTCCCCATTTGGGTGTCTGAGCCCTCTCTCCTGCATAGCAGCTCTGCAACCCAAACTGCTTCATCTTCTAACATTGAACATGTTTACTGTTCTCAAAAGGAACGAGGCAGCCGTGTGAAACCGAACTCTTCAAAGGGAACTGGTCCAGATGTGAGAGTAGCTGTAGCAGTAAAGTTGGGGATCGAGATGAGAATTCCTTGGGCCTGCATTTCTGCTCCTGTGGACTTGATCTCTACCTGGGCCTTGGAGGTGGAAAGTAGACTGTTCCATAGATTGAAGGTAGAGGTATAAAGCTTTGTGATCATCTTAGTTGCTCGTGTGTTATCTACTAAGTCTACACATCTCGGGGAGTTGTTTAGCTTTTGCATCTGTATAATTCTTGGATTAGAGGCACAGGATGTAAAAACTGAGAGACCATGGAAACTGTCTAGTTTGGTCTCTTTCCTGGAAGTCTAACCACGTTAAAGGGTGTCCAGAGTCAGTAGTGGTACAGATGGAACCAAGCGTCCTGGCTCTCCATCTAGGGCTCTTTGCTGGTTTTGTCCACTTGCCCAGCTTTATTCTCTAGGCTCTGGGAGGCTGACCTCAATGAGCTGCATTACCTCCACTCACTAACTCACAGCTCTCCATCTGGGTTTTGCCAGCGGGAGGCACGACCAAAGATGGAGGAGGCCAGAGGAAAGAGGGGTGGTCTCCACCTTCTGCGTCCTCCAGTGTGGCGGTGCTGGGTTCTTCGAGGTGTGGGTCCTGCCAGGGAGCCCTCTTCTGCTGCTCGGACTCTTCCCTGCCTCACAGGTCCCTCCTCTTGTCCATCAGGGGCAGTGATAGAGACCCCCTCATTGCCAATCCCTCAGTGCTTCACTGTCCCTTAAATTCTGCATAGAACTGTTAATGCCCTTCCTAAAACTCCCTTCAGTCAAGTCCTTTGAGTATGTTCTCCATACCCTACCAGGTCCTTCTGGTTCCAGGTGCTTCCCTCCTCCCTGGGCTGTTGGATCTTAAGTCAGCAGCCTCACCAGCTCCAGGCTTCTGCCCTTTCTAATCCTCTGTAGCTGGTGTATCTTGGTTTACACAATAGCTGTACTCTGGAAAATGCATTAAGTTACACAGCTATTAAGTTGAGCTCCTATTTTTCTATACTATTTTTCATTTCAGATATACATTTTCCCTTCAGGTTTGAATGCTTTTACAATGAGTAGTAGCTCCTGAGACTAGGGACCTATAATCCTACCACAAACAGAGCACTTGGGTCCTACTAAAGCCTGCACTTGGGTCCCAGGCAAAGACAGAAGCCTCTTGGTAAAAGGACTTCCATCATCCTGTCTCCTTATTCTTTTCTGCCTTCCAACTTTTTGCTTATTGGTGGGTTTTACTTTTTGCCTTTCAAAATGGTTCCAAAAGTGGGGCTCATCTGGACTCTACTGGTAAAGTAGAAAAGAACATCCCTGATGGGGAGGAAGGATAATTATCTTGTTGTTGAATTTTTTGACTTTGCTTATTTTTATTGAGGCAACATTGATTTATAACATTATATAAGTTTCATGTGTACATTGTGTTTCTAGATCTGTATACCCTACAATGTGCTCACCACCAAAAATTTATTTTCCATTTGTCACCGTTTAGCTGGTCCACTTGACCCATGTTCCCTCCCCCACCACCCCTTCCTCTCTGATAACCACTATTATGTTCTCTGTATCTACATGTCTGTTTCTGTTTATTTTTTAATGTTTCATATGAGTGAAATCATGTGGTAAATCTAACTTATTTCACTTAGCACAATGCCCTCCAAGTCCATCCCTGTTGCTGCAAATGGCAAGATTTCATTCTTTTCGTGGCTGAGTAATACTCCATTGTGTGTGCATATACATAGACACGCATATATGTATGTGCATGTGTGTGTATACACACACACACTAGTATATTTGACATTGGTCTTCAGTTCAGTTGCTTAGTCATGTCTGACTCTTTGCGACCCCATGGACTGCAGCACACCAGGCTTCCCTGTCCATCACTAACTCCCGGAGTTTGCTCAGTCTTACATCCATCGAGACGGTGATGCCATCCAACCATCTCATCCTCTTTCATCCCCTTCTCCTCCTGCCTTCAATCATTTCCAGCATCAGGGTCTTTTCCAGTGAGTCAGTTCTTTGTATCAGGTGGTCAAAGTATTGGAGTTTCAGCTTCAGCATCAGTCCTTCCAATGAAAATTCAGGACTGATTTCCCTTTAGGATGGACTGGGTGGATCTCCTTGCAGTCTAAGGGACTCTCAAGAATCTCCTCCAACACCACAGTTCAAAAGCATCAATTCTTCAGTGCTCAGCTTTCTTTATAGTCCAACTATCACATCCATACATGGCTACTGGGAAAACCATAGCCTTGACTAGACAGACCTCTGATGGCAAAGTAATGTCTCTGTTTTTTAATATGCTGTCTAGGTTGGTCATAACTTTTCTTCTAAGGAACAAGCGTCTTTTAATTTCATGGCTGCAGTCACCATCTGCAGTGATATTGGAGCCCCCCAAAATAAAGTCTGTCACTGTTTTCATTGTTTCCCCTTCTATTTGCCATGAAGTGATATGGAAATCATGATCTTAGTTTTTTGAATGGTGAGTTTTAAGCCAGCTTTTTCACTCTCCTCTTTCACCCTTATCAAGAGGCTTTTTAGTTCCTCTTCACTTTATACCATTAGAGTGGTATCATCTGCATATCTAAGGTTGTTGATATTTCTCCTGGCAATCTTGATTTCAGCTTTTGATTTCACCAGCCTGGCACTTTGCAAGATGTACTCTGCACAGAAGTTAAATAAGCAGGGTGACAATATACAGCCTTGACATACGCCTTTCCCACACTTTTTTGCTTCACAGTATGAAAAATTCGTTATATTCCCTGAGTATTTCAAATCACTGACTCTACCCAGTGGAGATCAGGGAAACTTCATGTGTTCCCATCCACTGTCTTAAACTACCACCGAAGTGGAGAAGTAACTGTGGAGTCAACAGGCGAATAGGATTTCATATACAAAGTCTGATTTCACACGTGATTTCAGGAACATAATGTCAGCCTCTGCCTGTGTCTTTTTATTTTTCTCTGCTCCTAGCAGGGTCTCTTCCAGTGGGATCCAGGCCCCAGAGGCAGGGCTGGGGTACTGACTGCCTCTTCATACTGGGCTGACTCCTTTTCATACTGGGAGAAGAGGGTGGGTATGTGAGAAGCTGCTTAGTGCCAGGTCAGAGTCCAGCCTTGAAGGAACTGACGTACTTTGCTTGTTGTTGATTTTGCTAAGACTTTGGGATTGTTGAAGAGTTGGGTCACAGGGAAAAAAAGGCTGAAGAGCAGGGGCCAGAAACAGTAGTTCCAAACCTTTGATTTCATAAACAAAATCCTTCCTCCATGAGAGGGCAGCATTGGATTCCCTAACCAGTCTTACCATTTATGCAGCCCAGGGGAGCCCAGGGGCCACCTGCAGTAGGTGGAATAAGTGTTGCCTCATGCAGAAGGGTCCCTTTCACTTGAAGATCTGGAATGAAGAGTTAAGTAGGTGATAAGTAATTTAAAAAAACATTGTCCTGGGGGCTTCCCTGGCGCTTCAATGGTAAAGAATCCTCCTGCCAGTGCAGGTGGAATAGGTTTGATCCTTGGTCTGGAAAGATCCCACATGCCTTGGGCCACTAAGCTCGTGCTCTAGAGCCCTTGAGCTGCAATTACTGAGCCTGCAGCCCTAGAGGATGAGCTCTGCAACAGGAGGAATGACCACATGAGAGGCCCATGCATTGCAAGTAGAGAGTAGTGCCTGCTTACCGCAACTGCAGAAAGCCCACACAGCAGCAAAGACCCAGCACCACCAAAACAAAACATTGTTTTCAAATGAATAAACACAGATATAAAGTAGAATGCAAAATTCAGAAAGCAATCCTGTATATGTTTAGATAAAACCATGAGACCTCAGAGAAATTCTACACTTACTCTGCCCACTTTGCGGTATCCCTAGAGGTATGTCTTTATTCTCAGGAGTGTTTTCATTAAAAAATTACAGAAATGCTATAGCATGCTTATTCGCTCAGTTGTGTCCAACTCTTTGTGACCCCATGGACTGTAGCCCACCAGGTTCCCTTCTCCATGGGATTCTCCAGGCAAGAATACTGGAGTGGGTAGCCATTGCCTTCTCCAGGGTGAAATTCTATAGAGATGAGGCTTAAAATGGTTAATGAAAGATAATATAGGCCTCCTGGTAAAAAAGCTTTAAGATTTATTAAATTGGAAAGAAGATCATTTGTCATAATGTAAGTGGTAATCCAAGTTCAGCCTTAATCATTGAAAAGAATTGAGAATTTAATTCTATAATTAAAAAGAAACCCAAACTTAATGAACACATTCCTTGCAGTCAAAAACTGGTAGAGGGCAGCCTGATTGCTGCATAATTGTTTTGTTTGGGGTACAGAGTTTTTGAAATACAATTTGCACGCCAGTTTGTGAGGGGGAGGGAGCAGAGGTGGTGTCCTCCTCCTTCTTGCCTTTATGTTGTAGAGGCATTCCCCTGGGCTACCCTTGAACTGATCAAATTCTAAACTAAAGCGTATTCCATCTCTGGGTTGGGAAGATTCCCCTGGAGGAGGAAATGGTAACCCACTTCAGTATTCTTGCCTGGAGAATTCCATGGACAGACGAGCCTGGCGAGCTTGCCACTGGGTCACAGAGAGTTGGACACGACTGAGCATGAATACACTCATCTCACAAGCCAAGGTTGTGTGTACCACACCAGGGACCTTAAGGCATCTTCTAAAAAGTAGCCGCACCTGGTGGATCCATTTGAGTTGCATGTTTCTCTTTGGGATCAGCAAATGTCCACCTGCTCAGGCTCTGGTTGGAATCTATAGAAAATCAGGTTTGGTGCTCTCTTGCTCCCTCTGCTGGCCCTCAAGGCTGATTCCCTGAAATTGACATAGACACTTGGGCCATGAAATGACTTAAAATAAAATGGAGGCATGCATGTGGGTTGCTTTAGAAACAAAGCAGAAAGCTACAATTTTTTTCTCAAACAGGCAAAGCCAATCCAATGGAAGCTTGAATATGTATATATGTATACATATAAATTATATTTCCAACTCCTCCATCACCCCCCACCCTCCACCTCCTGGTTTCTCTTGGCTACACACAATGGCAAAGCAAAAATGGAAAACTTGGAAAAAAAAAAAAAAAGTTGACAGCATTTCTATGATTCAGCTGGCAATTTGCTACGGTATCCAGGGAGACAGCTTCTCACATACATTAGCATAATGTGAAATGGCAGCTAGAACCAGAATTTACTGTCTAAGCAACTCAGCCTGAACAGCCGTTGACGACAATGCAATTTAAAGGAAATCCAAATATTAGGCTTAAGTGACTGATACAGCCCTGAAACCTCTTCATTTTAAGCATATGTGGTCCAGTTTGTTTCCTCATTTGATTCCTCTTCTTGGGGCAGATGGCTGGAATTCAAGGTTAACAAAGAGAGATACTGTGGCCAGCTGAGATGCAATATAGCATTCAGCTAGCCTCAGCTCACTCCAGCCCTGTTAGCACCAAAGTACATTTTCTTGATTTTTTTTTTAAGATTTTCCATTTCCATTGATATCCAAATGCTGACATTTTCCTTCCTGTATCTTCCCTGTGAGCCTTGACATGAGAATGTATCTCCTTGCTCTCCTATTATCTGGACACCAAGCCACTGCTGATAGCAGCACAACCTTGAAAAGGGTTTTGTTTCTCAGCAGGAGAACCCGGCGAGCCTGGGGAAGACATCCCACTGGGTGTGATTCCTGAGAATTCAGAGCTTGTCCTGGACGGCACTCTTACTGACCTCTGGCGTCCCCAGCGTTCCCCTGGCTCCTCTGTTCCCTTCCTCTGTCTGTATAATTTCCTCCCTTGAGTGGAGGAGCAGGCTCTGTGGAATGGTGCCTGACATTTTCCAGGCAGGTGAGACACATCGACATAGATGGCGGTTTCCCAGATTTGGTCTCCCAGGTGAGACCCCTTCTAATCTCCCTCCAGTCTGCCACTCTGTGACAGCTGATGCCAGACTTAGAAGTCCTAGATGCCCCAGAGGCAGGACCTCACCCGTGTTGTGCTGTGCGCGCAGATCCGAGGATGGTGGGAGGGATGGGAAGGAGGGAGACCTCTGTGCACATAGACTCAGAGAACATAGATCATCAAGAACCCCCTCCCCCCACCCCAGGAGGTCTTGCAAGTGGACACAGAATAATAATTTTAGGCTTTGAGGCTTACCTATTCATGACAGGGAATGATCCAAGGATGTGGGTTTTCAGTTTGTTAGAGATGAACACAGAACCTGGCTGCCCCTCCATAGGAATTTTCCTCCTGGTCTCTGCAGTGTTAGAGGAACAGCTCCGAATACTATTCTCCCCTCCAACACCAGTTGGAAGCTCATGAACACCCACAGTCTCCCTGATGGCTCAGATGGTAAAGGACCCACCTTCAATGCCGGAGACCCAGCTTTGATCCCTGGGTCGGGCAGGTCCTCTAGCCCTGGGTCGGGAAGGGAATGGCCACCCACTGCAGTATTCTTGCCTGGAGAATTCCATGGACAGAGGAACCTGGCGGGCTACAGTCCATGGAAACACAACTGAGTGACTAAACACTTTTTTCAAGGTCTCTCTTAGCATCAGTAATTCACTAGAAAGTCTCACAGAATGTTCTGAAAGCTGTTACACTCATGGTTATGGTTTAGTACAGGGAAAGGATACAGAATAAAATCAGCCCAGGGAAAAAGCACAGGGGACAGAGTCCAGGAGAGTTCCAAACGTGGGGCTTCCGGTTGTCTTCTCCCTGTGGAGTCATGGGAAACACCACTTTCTTGGCATCACACGCATGGGGTACTGCCAACCATGGCAGCCCATTGAGTCTTGGTGTCTGGAGTCTTTATTCAGGTTCCATCATCTAGGCAGAGTTGACTGACCTCATGGTTGACCTCAGCCTCCAGCCCCTCCTGAGGCTGAGCTGATACCACATGAGCCGAAACCTGAAGTCTAAGTCATCTCATCACACTGTACTGCATGACCGTAGGCCCCAGGCGGACAGACCTGCATTTGCTGTTGTATTCCTTGAGCTTAGAGAATTGCCTCCCAGAAGCCCCTGACAAAGGCCAGCCTTCTCTTTGGGCAAGGTTGATTCCTTACTATGCAGCCTGTCTATACTGCTGAGCCAGCTGCAGAATTTGTTCAGTTAAGGCTGAGTGTTCCTGATCTGTATGAGACAATTGGCCATTGTGAAGACGGAAGGGAAAGAACCACAAATGAGTGACTGGGAAGAGAAAAAAACTGTACTGGAAAGAAAGAGGGGCTGCTCTGAAGACATGAACTGCAATGTTATGTATGAATAGAGCGGGAAACGTGAAACCCAAAGGGTTTGTGAAATACTGATTTAGGTAGTGGTTTATTCTTTCATTTTGTCCACAAGGTGTGTGTTAAACCAAGGATAAATATGTCTTAACCTTCAAGGTTGAGAGCTAGTTTTTCCAAAAAAGCAAGATGAATTGGGGTCCATAGGTAGAAATAATTTGCTCTAGTCAATAGAGGAGAAGGCAATGGCACCCCACTCCAGTACCCTTGCCTGGAAAATCCCATGGACTGAGGAGCCTGGTGCGCTGCAGCCCATGGGGTTGCTAAAAGTCAGACATGAGTGAGCGACTTCACTTTCACTTTTCACTTTCATGCATTGGAGAAGGAAATGGCAACCCACTCCAGTGTTCTTGCCTGGAGAATTCCAGGGACAAGGGAGCCTGGTGGGCTGCCGTCTATGGGGTCGCACAGAGTCGGACATGACTGAAGCGACTTAACAGCAGCAGCAGCAGAGTCAATAGAAGCATTGCTTTCTCTGTACATCCATTCAGGCAGTAGAGAAATCAAGGGGCATAGGATGAAATTGGCTGTTTTGTAAGCACGTCAATAGTAATAACTATCATAATTATAAACAATAATGACTACCATTTATAGATGCTTCTAAGTGCCAAGTACTGTTAGATTATTTACCAACATTATAACATTTAATTATTTGAACCTCTCTACGGGATAGGTATTATTATCTGAATTTTATAAATATGAAAATTGAAACAGTGTGGTACTTTAAGCTAAGTCAATAATAGCTTAAAGGCTCACGAGTAACATAGTTAAGACTCAAATCCAGGGCTTTCTGACATAAGTTGTCTAGACTTAACCTGCTACAGGTCCTTAGATGGACATGATTAACATGGTCTACATGATTTACTGGTTTGGTATTTAATGTGCTTATTTTAATAATGACTTCAAAAGACTATGTGGGAATTTCCTGGTGATCCAGTGGTTAAGACTTGGTGTTCTTACTGCCAGGGGCCAAGGTTTGATCCCTGGTTGGGGAACTAAGACCCTGAAAGCCAAAAAAAAAAAAAAAAAAAAAAGAAAAAAGATGATGTATCTGCTAACACTGAGGCTAGGTCCGTGAGAAGCTCAGGTTTCTACATGAAAGGCTTTGGAAGGGCCAAGGTGATGAGATGGGAGGGAGGAGCTGGGAGAAAACTGACTTTTATGGCTTCATGACAGTGATACACACTTAACCTCAGACTTAGCTCACAGCCAGGGGTGGCAGCTGCAGTTTGTTCATCTACACCAGGAGGGAGGTGTAGGCATCTTGCTAGGATGGGATTCACAGATTAAGAACATAAAACAGAGGTGGGAATAGTGTTGGAATTCTCTAGATTCATGCTTCCTGAGACCAAGAAGAGTGTCTCATTTATTGTTCTTTCTCCAGCATCTAGCACAGTGAAGGGCACCCTGGGGAAGTTTAATGAATCTTGAATGAACGAATGGGTAATATGTGAAGTGGTTAGGTGAGATGTATCTCTTCTGGGATTGGGGTCAGATGAAGGAGCAGGGTCAGCTTTTTGTTGTTGTTGTTGTTGCCATTTTATGTGTTTTCCAAAAGTTTCCCGGATACTTTCAAAATAATACTTGATATTGATGTGGGCTTTTGTAGTTTTAACATACTTTTATGTACATTATTTCATTTGATCCTTCAGTTCACTTAGTCATGTTCGACTCTTTGCGACCTCATGGACTGCAGCACGCCAGGCCTCCCTGTCCATCACCAACTCCTAGAGTTTACTCAAGCTCATGTCCATTGAGTTGGTGATGCCATCCAACCATCTGATCCTCTGTCATCCCTTTCTCCTCCTTCCTTCAATCTTTCCCAGCTTCAGGATCTTTTCAAATGAGTCAGTTCTTCGCCTCAGGTGGCTAAAGTATTGGAGTTTCAGCTTCAGCGTCAGTCCTTCCAATGAATATTCAGGACTGATTTCTTTCAAGATGGACTGGTTGGATCTCCTTGCAGTCCAAGGGGCTCTCAAGAGTCTTCTTGATCCTTACAAGATCCTTAAATTTTATAGTGTTCATTTTATATAAATGGAGGGGACACTTGAGGTTCACTGAGATTAAATGACTTGCTGAAGGCTATATAATTCATAAAGGACAAAGAAACTGTGACACCCAAATCCAGTATGCTTTCTAGGACCCCAGAGATGATGGTGAGCACGGGTTATAATGGTGTTCCTCCAGCCCCTGGACTGCTGATGTGGTCATGATGGCTAACAACTCTACCTTCTCGACAGAGTTTGATTTTTAAATGCATTATTGTGACAGTAGGTTGGATTTCTCCAGCTAATGATTCTTTGCTTGCTAGACCGAAGCTCTCCAGCACTGGCCCTGGGTATGACTTGGCTAGGGGACTGGGGTCCCCATGACCTTGGGGAACCTGAGGTTCCCCCTCCTTGAAGTCCTCCTGCTTTGTGAACTGGCCCATCTTGGAACATGGTCAGGGCTTCTCATGGCAGAGACCTTAACCAAAGTGGTTGCTTGGAGACTAAATGAGATAATGTTTTTCCTAGGTTTCTTGAGAAAAATATTGAAACTTCTTTTCAAAAATGTTGAAACCCTCTTCTTTTTTTTCTCCCCCAAAGAAGCAACTTTTTTGGGAAGCATAGTTGAGTTACAAGGTTGTATCAGTTTCAGGTGCACAGCAGAGTGATTCAGTTATACATATATGTATTCTTTTTTAGGTTCTTTTTCATTACACATTATTACAAGATACGGAATACGGTTCCCTGTGACACACAGTAAATCCTTATTGTTTATCTGTTTTATGTAGAGGTAAGTATCTGTTAATCTCAAACTTTTAGTGTATCCATCCCTCCCTTCCTTTCCCCTTTGAAAAACCATAAGTTTGTTTTCTATGTCTGTGAATCTACTTCTGTTTTGTAAAGAAGTTCGTTTGTATCATTTTTTTTTAGATTTTGCATATCTAGTGATATGCCATTTAGTGATATATAGTAATATATAGTGATAACATATTTAGTGATATCATATTTGTCTTTCTCTGACTTACTTCACTTATGATAATCTCTAGATTATCATAGAGATTATCAATGAATCTCTAGATTCATCCATGTTGCTGCAAATGGCAATATTTCATTCTTTTTAATGACTGAGTAGTATTCCATTGTGTATATATACTATATCTTCTTTATCCATTCATGGATGCTGGACGTTTAGGTTGCTTCTCTGTCTTGGCTATTGTGAACAGTGTTGCAGTAAACCCTGGGGGAGATTGTTTCCCTTCAGATCATGTTTTTCTATGGATATACACCCAGGAGTGGGATTGCAGGATCATATGGTCACTCTATTTTTAGTTTTTTAACACTGTCCCATATTCCCATTCACCACTTCTTCGTAGCAGAACAGCCACTCTTCTGATGAGACTGATTCTGTGATAATACTTCGAGGGGGAACCATGCCATTCATTTCCCTTCTGAGACAGCCTGGAGCCCTGATGAGTAACTGATCTCCTTGTCAGCAGAAGGTGTGGCTGAGAGCGAACCCCTTAACCTAGTGATCCTGGAACACCGAGTAGAGAGATAACCTAGTTCCTGCTTCCATTAATTCTGTTAATAACTAGAAACTCTAGTTGCAGCTGCTTTCTCGGCAAATGGTGTACATTTGGAACTATTAGTTCTTGAAAACCTTGTATCAACAGAGTGTTCCTGGTTTCAGCTCACCATCCTTTCTATCCCAGGAAACGTAACTGAGTGGATATTCCTGCTGGCTTTTGGCTTAAGGAAGGCTGTGCAGACCCCCTAGTGGGCTCGGGGGGCTGCCTCAAGGTTCTGAGCAAATCTTGACACCTCTTGCTATGCTCATGACAAGGCATTGCTGCCTTTAGTCTCGGACCTGGCGGAGCTGTACAGCACTAAGTCATCAAAGGGTGGTGGTTGTTTGTAGAAGATTATCCACAAACACTGTAGTTTTGCCAATGGTTCATTGAGAAGGTGTCAGTTACTTGAAGAAATGTGTTTATAAACTGAAATAAGAAAGGAGACTCAGACCCAAGTTATGATTTATGTTCAGTGTTTTCGCTGCAGTTGGGACTTTTCCGAAGGTGTGACTTGTCCAGATTCCTTTCCTAAAACTGCTCAAGAGCCCCTGTGACCTGCCTCTCATTCCCCTGAAATCAGGCGATGCTCCCAGGGGCTTTGTGTTTGGCGAGGTGGAGAGCAGTAGGACCTGAGGGGTGCTGCTGTCTGCTCTTGCTGCCTAAGGAGGTGGGTAGAGGGGAACAAGAATGTGACATTAGAAAGACTCCTTCCTCCGCAGCTGATCTTGAGCTAAAAGCACCGTTGACTCAGGCAAGGTAGAGAAGGAAGGAAACCCTCTAGCCATCCTTGGTCCTTTCTGCAGATGTCTGGTCCTACTTGCTTTAAAGATTTTAAAATTTAAAAAAAATAAAAAATTTAAAAAATAAAATAAAATAAATAAAAAAAATAAAATAAAAAAATAAAAAAATAATAATAAATTTCTCTGTTTAAAGGTTTTTCCTGTCCCTTCTAATGAGGAGCTGAATAATTTGTTAATTTACTTCACACTGTCATAATAGGGGCTTGAGGAGTTACTCCTACCTAAAGTATGGGCTTTACTTTCTAACTGAGAAGAGAGGGTCACATAGCTCAAAACAAAGATGGTGGGTTTCAAGACCTCAGTGATGAAACTGATGTTCTGATGGCAGAGACCTTAACCAGAGTGGCTGTTTGGGGAACTAAAAGAGATAATGTCTCTTAAACATTGTGTTGATTTTCTTGAGAAAAATACTGAAACTTGGAACCCTAGATGGTGCTATAGCTTTGAGCAGCCTCTTTTCTGATCCGGCTTGTTCAGGGCTCACCTACCCTTGGCCTCCTCTTCTTCCATGTTGGCTTCAAGCCGACATCCTCCAAGGCACAGGCGTAGATGTGGGCATCCCTGGTTAATGTGCTGACATCAAGCATCAGGCTGAAAAGCAAGTCACGTCTGCAGAGACCGGAGTGGTTACAGAGCCCTGGGGCAGGCCTTCTGTGCTGCCGCTCAGCTGGCTTCAGCCACTGTGGAGCCACGCTGTTCTCTGGGCTTTGCTGGATCTCTTTCTCTAGCATCTGGCTGAGCATTGTAGTTAATTCATGCTGCGTTCTTGTCTGGGTCACGCTTTTCTTTAACAGCCTCTTCAGGGCTGTGCTGGCCTGATTCTCGAGTCCACCTCCTGGAACTGGGCGAGGGAGGAGCTGGGCTGACAACCATCTCACCCGTGGAAACTGGCTGGCGCCTGCACTTGCATGTGCTTAATAAATATTCTCAGAGCTTCTCCTGAAGGTCAACGTTGGAGCTCTTAAGGGAGTATGAAGTTTGTTTTGCCCAGCTTGGCGAGGGGGGGTGGGCACTGTGTCCTGTGCCACTCTGTTTATGGAGCGCTACAGAATTACACAGAGGCCCGTATTTCTCACTGGCCATCAATAAGAAATGCAGTGACTGTCTAGACATTCATGATAGGATGGATTCCCCCAGATAGGGTATATTTATGTCTTTTGATTAAAGAGCTGTGGTCCCTGAAGTACTCTAAGAATTGTGCAGCTTTAGAATCTGGTAGCAGAAGTAAAGACTCTTGGGGAAACACCTGGTTCAGCTTCTGATTTTTGTATGGTCAGTCTCAGCTCTGATTCAAGCTGAGATGCTCAAGCGGGGAGTGTCTGTTTCAGACTCAGAAGTTCACGTGGGCCAATCAGCCCTGGGGAGTCCCTGGTTCGAGCTGCGTTGCTCAGGTGGGCAGTCTGTAGTCCTGAAAGAGGAGACCCCAGGATGATAAGAAACTGACATTCAGGAATTTTCTTTGAGTGCATTGTCTTTCGATACTAAAATTTCATGCAGTTGTGTGCTGTGTACTAAGTGGCTTCAGTCATGTCTGTCTCTTTGCGACCCTATGGACGGGAGCCGGCCAGGCTCCTCTATCCATGGGGATTCTCCAGGCAAGAATACTGGAGTGGATTTCCATTCCCTTCTCTAGGGGATCTTCCCGACCCAGGGATTGAACCCACGTCTCTTACGTCTCCTGCATTGCAGGTGGGTTCTTTACCACTCACGCCACCTGTAGTTAAACAACATACATATTCATTTAACATCGTTCTTGTCTGTCACATAAGTTCATCAAAAGAAGTTTTGTTAGTTCCATTGTTTTCATTGTTGCTGTTTTTACCATTCTCCCTGAGGTCATCATTTCTAATTAAAATATGGGCTTAAAAAACACTGTATAATTCCAGCTGAAGCTTAATCAAAATGATGCAAAGAAAGATAAACTTTCTTTCTAAACCTCCTAAAAACCGAAGCCATAGCTCATGCTGGCCTCTGCTGCTAAGTGTTAACCATGTCCTCAGTGCCATGTCATTCTGACTAGTACCTAGAAGAAAATGCCACCACACTTCAGCCACTCAGTCAGCCGGGCAGCCAGATGTTCAGAAAAGAATGCTTCCATGATCGTCCTTGTCAGCACCGCCTGTGTCTTCCAGAACATCCTGGTTCTGTTTCTATACATTTCTCCTAGACCACCATTACAGTGGGTCTCAGCATAGCCCACCGCCAGCCACTTTGAAGGTTTGCTTGCTCCCGAGTGCTCTAAGCCAGGTCTGTCTCACATGGGCTATCAAATTCTCTCCTGGGACTTTGAAGGGACGGTTGACTGTGTCCTCAGTTTGCCTGTTGCCCTGGTAACAGAGGAGTTTTGTTATTTTTTTTTAACTCCCACATCAGTTCCTGGATGAGGCAAATCCCACCCGCTCCGTAGCTGGCTGCATCCACATTCCAGTAAGCGTTGTTCCTGCATCACTGAGTCTGCTGAGAAGCTGGGGTTGGGGAGGAGGTATGCATCTAAATCTCTCCACGCTTTCCAACCTTCTGGCCACGACTGTTGGTTGTCTCTGCCTTTAGGGCTTCTGGTTTCCTGACTCGGAGGGTCACAAGGCACCATTCTCAGGTGCTCTGGTTTCGTTCCAACGTTCTCTTTACGAGGTTTTCAAAGAGTGTAAGTGGTTTAGGGCCTGGGCAAGGGTGAGTGGATTCCACTTGTAGTAGCTGCCACTGGGAGGGAGCCATGACCCTCTTCCTATCACTCCCTCATGTTCATTTTCATGACAGTCACCACGGAGCTCCATGAACCATTTCCTGTCTCCAACTGTAAGGTGCTGTCGCAAAGCAAGGTCCCTTCATCGCTGATCTTGGCTCCACCATAGAGCTCAACCCAGTTTCTGTCTGTGTTCTTTTATAACCTTGAAAGTGTAACAGTAGTTAAGCATGTACTGTTAATAGTGTGTGCTTAATAGTGTACCGAGGGTTTAGCCTTTGTTCTGGGTGGTTCTGCCAAGGGCGTCATTTGCATGATCTCCTTTATTCTTAGAGGAGCTAAGTTCTTTTAGCATCCCTGTTTTACAATTAGACAGTGGAGGCTCAGAGAGGCCAAGGAACTTGCTCAAGGTCACACAGCGGGCAAGTGTCAGGATTTAACTTGCTCTCCCATCGGACGGGACAGCCCTGCTCTGCCTCACCGTAATGTCTTTGGACTCAATGTCCCCTTTCTCAGGTCTCCTTGCTCCCGTATTTCAGTGTCCAGCTCAACACCCAGCCCCTGTGTGGACACTCCAGACAGGAGGGAGCTCTTTTTGGGCTCCTGTAGTTCATGGAGCTCAACTACTTAGCACTGCTTACCGTTCACCACCGTGTGCTGTAGTTGGCGTTCATGCTTCTGATCTCTAATTGGCTGGCACGTTTTTCAGAAGGCAGTTCCTAGTGCCTTTCGTTTCTCCTGCAGTGATGGTTATATGTTCCCATATAGTTCATGTTCAACAAATCCTGGTCATTACCTATGAAAGCGAGCTTCCCTGATGGCTCATCTGGTAAAGAATCTGCCTGAAATATGGGAGACCTGGGCTCGATCCCTGGGTTGAGGGAACAGCTACCCACTCCAGTATTCTGGCCTGGAGAATTCCATGGACTGTATAGTCCATGGGGTCACAAAGAGTCAGACACGACTGAGTGACTTTCATTTACCTATGAAGGGAGGAATGCATTTTGCTGAATTGACGTTGTGTAGCACAATTGGAGGGTTTTACTTATTTAATAAGTCTTTTACTTCTAAAACAAAGAAGGAATCATCTGTAGCTATTTCTCTGAAATGATTTATTACAAACAAGAACAATGATTTAGGCAGCTACAGTCAAATCTATAAATAACATTCAGTATCAACTCTGCTGTCTCACTGGAGAGAAAACAACATTCCCATTTGAAACCTAATTTGGGGTCACTCCACCAGAGTCCCGAGGGCCCCTGTGCTGGGGATTATGTCACCAGGCACAACCTCTTTTCTGCTCCAAAAGTCAGGGGTTCTGAGAGCTCCCTTCCAGTCACCTGCCAGGGGGCTTCCCTCACTACCTTACCCAGAGCAGCATATTAACCTCCTCTTCTGGGATGTGACTTGTGGACACAACAGTGGCTTGTGCTGGAAGAGAAAGTCTACAGAAACAACATTCTCCAGCTTTCACAGTCCCTGGGATGTAATGAATGGGGCTTCCCTGGTGGCTCAGTGGTAAAGAATCCACCTGGCAATACCGGAGGCGCAAGAGACTCAGGTTTGTTCCCTGAGTCAGGAAGATCCCCTGGAGTGGTAAATTGTAGTTCACTCCAGCATTCTTGCCTGGGAAATTTCATGGACATGATTGAGCAACTGAGCATAAGTCAAATGCACAAGGGATATAGTGAAAGAGAAATTGAGACATTTTTGTAGAGACATTAGGGCACAAATACAAGACTGATCTAAGACATGATTAAAAAACCACAACTGAACACAGCAT
The DNA here is from genome assembly GCF_001704415.2 of Capra hircus. Classification (NCBI taxonomy): domain Eukaryota; kingdom Metazoa; phylum Chordata; class Mammalia; order Artiodactyla; family Bovidae; genus Capra; species Capra hircus. The sequence goes on along the minus strand of NC_030811.1, from coordinate 15,913,827 downwards.
TCTACAAACTGATAATGATTAGCCATCTAAACAGATACTATTTCAACAAGGTTAGTGTGCTCAGTCATGTCCAACTCTTTGCGACCCCCTGGACTGTAGCCCACCAGGCTCCTGTATCCATGGGATTCTCCAGGGAAGAATACTGGAAAGGGGTACCATTTACTCCTCTAGGGGATCTTCCCAACCCAGGGATCGAACCTAGGGCTCCCTCATTGCGGACAGATTCTTTACTGTCTGAGCCACCAGAGAAGCTCCATTCCTTGTGTCCCAGGGACCATGAGCTGACCATTAACTACAGCTGGAGAGAGACTGTGCCTTTGCTATAATGCTCTCGTGTGCTCTGGGTATAAGTGTCAAGCCGGTCTGCCAAATGTTTCTGTGCCCAGGGCTGTCGCAGGAGCTGGGAAGGGTCCCTGGAAGTCCCTATCCAAGTATTAGGCCTCTCCCAAGAGCAGACAAATCAAAAGCAGTGTCTGAATAAGTGAAGATACACATGGCTTCGGTGTTACTCACAGTTGCAGTGGGGTATCCAGATGACTGTTGTAACTCAAGATTGGATAGTCTGTCATGAGTCTCTCCACTAGTCTTTAGGAGCTTCAGATGAAAGGAGACTGATGTCCAGTGTCTCCAATACAACAGTTGGAGATCACTGGTCCTTGAGTCCCTGTAAAGGAAGGACGGGGGCACAGTCTTCAGCTTCCAGAGGAGGTGGGACTCTCTGAAGGATTGTTGGTACTTGAAAGCAGGGTAAAAGAATTATAAACCTTTCTCTTAGCTTCATTTTCCTTGCCCACAGTGAGTTGCTCCACCAAAGTCCTTTCCGCATATTAAGACTCTATGGTTTCTTTAATTCCACTGGAAGTGAAGTGAAGTGAAATTTGCTCAGTCGTGTCTGACTCTTTGTGACCCCATGGACTATACAGTCCATAGAAGTCTCCAGGCCAGAATACTGGAGTGGGTAGCCTTTGCCTTCTCCAGGGGATCTTCCCAAGGCAGGGATCGAACCCAGGTCTCCCACATTGCAGGCGGATTCTTTACCAGCTGAGCCGCAAGGGAAGCCCAAGGTTCATGGAAAAACTGCAGTATATAGAGAGTGCAGAGCAAGCCCTTCTTATGTACATACTTAGAAGAATTCATTATTGCTCCAGCAGGGACCGAGTGTGTGTCTAGGCTTTTGTTTGGTGTGTGGAGACAGCATTGATGCAGAGAACAATTCTTTGTGAAGGTCTAGAAGTGTTGCCCAGTACAATAGATGTGTTTATGGAAAGTTGCTTGGTAACCACCTATGGGCACGTCAAGTCATACTTAAATACACTAAAGGGGGCTTTGAAGTGATGGGACCAGATGCCATGATCATAGTTTTCTGAATGTTGAGTTTTAAGCCAATTTTTTTCGCTCTCCTCTTTCACTTTCATCAAGATGCTCTAGTTCTTTTTCGTTTTCTGAAATAAAGGTGGTTTCATCTGAATATCTGAGGTTATTGATATTTCTCCTGGCAATCTTGATCCCAGCTTGTGCTTCCTCCAGCCCAGCGTTTCTCATGATGTACTCTGCATAGAAGTTAAATAAGCAGGGTGACAATATACAGCCTTGATGTACTCCTTTCTCGATTTGGAACCAGTCTGTTGTTCCATGTCCAGTTCTAACTGTTGCTTCCTGATCTGCATACAGATTTCTCAGGAGGCAGGTCAAGTGGTCTGATATTCTCATCTCTTGAAGAATTTTCCACAGTTTGTTGTGGTTCACACAGTCAGAGGCTTTGGCATAGTCAATAAAGCAGAAATAGATGTTTTTCTGGAACTCTCTTGCTTTTTTGATGATCCAGTGGATGTTGGCAATTTGATTTCTGGTTCTTCTGCCTTTTCTAAATCCAGCTTAAACATCTGGAAGTTCACGGTTCACATACTGTTGAAGCCTAGCTTGGAGAATTTTGAGCATTACTTTGCTAGTGTGTGAGATGAGTGCAATTGTGGTAGTTTGAGCATTCTTTGGCATTGCCTTTCTTTGGGATTGGAATGAAAACTGACCTTTTCCAGTCCTGTGGCCACTGCTGAGTTTTCCAAATTTGCTGGCATATTGAGTGCAGCACTTTCACAGCATCATCTTTCAGGATTTGAAACAGCTCAACTGGAATTCGATCACCTCCACTAGCTTTGTTCATAGTGATGCTTTCTAAGGCCGACTTGACTTCACATTCCAGGATGTCTGGCTCTAGGTGAGTGATCACACCATCATGGTTATCTGGGTTGTGAAGATCTTTTTTGTATAGTTCTTCTGTGTATTCTTGCCACCTCTTCTTAATATCTTCTGCTTTTTTTACGTCCATACCATTTCTGTCCTTTATCGATCCCATCTTTGCATGAAATGTTCCCTTGGTATCTCTAATTTTCTTGAAGAGATCTCTAGTCTTTCCCATTCTGTTGTTTTCCTCTATTTGTTTGTATTGATCACTGAAGAAGGCTTTCTTATCTCTTCTTGCTATTATTTGGAACTCTGCATTCTAATGGATATATCTTTCCTTTTCTCCTTTGCCTTTCACTTCTCTTCTTTTCACAGCTGTTTGTAAGGCCTCCTCAGACAACCATTTCACCTTTTTGCACTTCTTTTTCTTGGGGAAGGTCTTGATCCCTGTCTCCTGTACAATGTCATGAACCTCCGTCCATAGTTCTTCAGGTACTCTGTCTATCAGATCTAATCCCTTGACTCTGTTCCTCACTTCTACTGTATAATCATTTGATTTAGGTCATACTTGAATGGTCTATTTCCCTATTTTCTTCAATTTGAGTCTGAATTTGGCAATAAGGAGTTCATGATCTGAGACTTAGTCAGCTCCCGATCTTGTTTTTGCTGACTGTATAGAGCTTCTCCATCTTTGGCTGCAAAGAATATAATCAATCTGATTTCGATGTTTACCATCTGGTGATGTCCATGTGTAGTCTTCTCTTGTGTTCTTGGAAGAGGGTGTTTGCTGTGACCAGTGCGTTCTCTTGGCAAAACTCAATTAGCTTTTGCCCTGCTTCATTCTGTACTCCAAGGCCAGATTTGCCTGTTACTCCAGGTATTTCTTAACTTTCTACATCCTTGCATTCCAGTCCCCTATAATGAAAAGGACATCTTTTTTGGGTGTTATTTCTAAAAGGTCTTGTAGGTCTTCATAGAACCGTTCAACTTCAGCTTCTTCAGCATTACTGGTTGGGGCATAGACTTGGATTATTGTGGTATTGAATGGTTTGCCTTGCAAATGAACAGAGATCATTCTGTTGTTTTTGAAACTGCATCCAAGTACTGCATTTCAGACTCTTGTGGACTCTGATGGCTACTCTATTTCTTCTAAGGGATTCTTGCCCACAGTAGTAGATATAATGGTCATCTGAGTTAAATTCACCCATTCCAGTCCATTTTAGTTCACTGATTCCTAAAATGTCGACATTCACTCTTGCCATCTCCTGTTTGACCACTTCCAGTTTGCCTTGATTCATGGACCTAACATTCCAGGCTCCTATGCAATATTGCTCTTTACAGCATCGGACTTCACTTCCATTACCAGTCACATCCACAACTGGGCATTGTTTTTGCTTTGGCTCTTTCTCAATATTCTTCCTGGAGTTATTCTCCACTGATCTACAGTAGCCTATTGGGCACCTACCGACCTGGGAAGTTCATCTTTCGTGTCCTATCTTTTTGCCTTTTCATACTGTTCATGGGGTTCTCAAGGCAAGAATACTGAAGTGGTTTGCCATTCCCTTCTCCAGTGGACCACGTTTTTGTCAGAACTCTCCACCATGACCCATCCATCTTGGGTGGTCCTTCACAGCATGGCTCATAGTTTCATTGAGTTAGACAAGGCTGTGGTGCATGTGATTGGTAAGTTTTCTGTGATTGTGGTTTTCAGTCTGTCTGCTCTCTGATGGAGAAGGATTAGAGGCTTATGGAAGCTTCCTGATGGGAGAGACTGACTGAGGGGGAAACTGGGTCTTGTTCTAATGAGAACAAGAACAACATCTTGTTCCGATGTTCATGACATCCGGTCCCATCACTTCATGGCAAATAGATGGGGAAACAATGGAAACAGCGGCAGAGTTTATTTTTTTGGGCTCCAATATCACTGCAGATGGTGACTGCAGCCATGAAATTAAAAGACACTTGCTCCTTGGAAGAAAAGTTATGACCAACCTAGACAGCATATTAAAAAGTGGAGACATTACTTTGCCAACAAAGGTCCATCTAGTCAAAGCAATGGTTTTTCTAGTAGTCATGTATGGATGTGAGAGTTGGACTATAAAGAAAGCTGAGCGCTGAAGAATTGATGCTTTTGAATTGTGGTGTTGGAGGAGACTCTTGAGAGTCCCTTGGACTGCAAGGAGAGCCAACCAATCCATCCTAAAGGAAATCAGTCCTGAATATTCACTGGAAAGACTAATGTTGAAGCTGAAACTCCAATATTTTGGCTACCTGATGTGAAGAACGGACTCATTTGAAAAGACCCTGATGCTGGGAAAGATTGAGGGCAGGAGGAGAAGGGACGATAGAGGATGAGATGGTTGGATGGCATCACCAACTCAATGGACATGAGTTTGGGTAAACTCCGGGAGTTGGTGATGGACAGGGAGGCCTGGCATGCTGCAATCCATGGGGTCACAAAGAATCGAACATGACTGAGCAGCTGAATTGAAAGGGGGCTTTTATAAATATCTATGACAAGCTGCTTTGTAGATGGAATCTCATTTTTAAAGTAGGTGATGATTATCTCTTTTGGTTCATCTGAATGATTCCAGATTTGCTCTAAACCCTTTTCCTGCATGATGGCCGGTACTACGAATGCTGAGGGACCGTGGGGAAAATGCAGTGAATTGGTGCTGGAGGATGCATTGAGTTTTGAGAAGGCAGAAGGCAGTGATGAGTACTGTGGAGGGGGCTGGTCATTTGTGGAGAGCAGTGTGTTGGGGTGCAGGCAGGCTGCTATGGGCGCATCCAGTGGGTCTGATGGAGACAAGGACAACTCAGAGTTGGAAGCATATAGGTAGGAAGGGGCCTTTGGAAGAAGTCCTTAGGTGTTGCCCTTGGGACTTCTGTGTGATTCACCAGGAACTGAGAGTCCTGGGGGATATTAGGATATGGGTGGAACCTAATGAACCAACACATACTTGTCAAATATCTGCTGAGTGCCACCATGCTAAATACTTACACTTATTCCTTATATCAAAGTGTGTAAGATACCATCTCCAGAACCCTAACCTCTAGTTGGACGGAGAAGATGTGAAGAGTCAGATAAGAATTGAAGATACTGACCCACAAAAAATAAACACAGTTGGCCTAAATGGAAAAGCTCTGTTCTTGGATTGAAAATACCAGTTAAGAAATTCAGAATTGGATTCCCTGAGTCATACAGCAAATTCCCACTGTCTGTCTATTTCACATATGTTAGTGTATATGTTTCCATGCTACTCCCTCCATTCTGGGGCTCCGTGCCAACCTAGAGGGGTGGGTTGGGGTGGGAGGGAGGCTTGAGGGAGGGGACATATGTATACCTATGACTGATTCGTGTTGATGTATGGCAGAAACCAACACAATATTGTAACTACCCTTCAGTTAAAAATAAATGTTTTTAAAAAGTTTAAAAAAAAAAGAATGTTAAGGAAAAAGAAATTCAGAATTGGGAATATCTAAGGGTTTTCGTGAACTCCAGTTTCATAGGAGTCAGCAGTACGAAGTGGCTGCCAGAAAGCAAGAACAGTCTCAAGCTTCGGGAATAAAGGCTTGGTGCCCAGGGCAGGAGGGCCATGGGGCCTTGGCGCTCTGCACAGCTGAGCCCATCTGGTGCATGGCACACAGCTCTGGGCATGACATTTCAAGAAGCACATGGAAATGAGGCGTTGCCTCTTGTGGGACACAGCCCAGAGAGTGAAGGGGCTAGAAAACGCGTCGAATGAGGGACGATTCTTCCTTTCACTCTGCAACACACAGTTATGGAATGTCTGCCGCCTAACCATGACAGGTGCCAGGGCTTCAGACGGAAGCTTGTCATCCTTGAAAATGCTACACAAGGCCTACTTGTTCTGGAGAAGAAAGGACTTCGTGGTGAAATTTAGACACAATTATGTAGCAGGACGGAGAAGGCGATGGCACCCCCACTCCAGTACTCTTGCCTGGAAAATCCCATGGACTGAGGAGCCTGGTGGGCTGCAGTCCATGGGGTTGCGAAGAGTCGGACATGACTGAGCGACTTCACTTTCACTTTTCACTTTCATGCATTGGAGAAGGAAATGGCAACCCACTCCAGTGTTCTTGCCTAGAGAATCCCAGGGACAGGGGAGCCTGGTGGGCTGCCGTCTATGGGGTCACACAGAGTCGGACACAACTGAAGTGACTTAGCAGCAGTAGCAGCATGTAGCAGGAGGGTTCTGAAGGGTAAGACAAGGGCCAAAGAATGGACGTGAGAGGGAGGCAGAACTGAACCCCAAATAAGAAAAAGGCTCAGTAACCATTGGAGTGGGTGAATGGTAAGTTGGCACTCTTTTTATGGGAAGATTTTACAGGTCTGCCAAATTAAAAAAATTGGGAAACACTGTCCAATTCTCTTTCTGGCTTAAAGGCTGTCATGAATTGTAATAATAAGTTCTAAATTTGTGGTAGGCACCACAGATGCTATGGAAATTGATAGAAGGCAGAGACGGCCACTTTCCTCCCAGGCGGCAGGGGATGCTTCCTTAAAAAAGAAAATATCTAATTTAGGAGCTGGACTCTGGTGCACACACCTGGCTGGGAAAGACTATGCTCTGGGTCTCTGAGGTTGGTGGGTGGATGGGCGGGCGGCCTTGGACAGGAAACTGGCTGAAAAGGAGTGCAGTGACTGCCGGGGCAGGTCCCACCCATGAATCCTGAGTCTGACCGAGGTGACCCAGCTCACTGAACTAAACCGGGGTGCCCCTGGGGAAGCTGGCTGTGAGCAAATAGCTTGGGTACCTCTTAGATCACCCTCTTTGTGGCCGTTGGAGGCTTCCCATTGCAAAGCTTCATGGATTTGCAAGTACTCATCTGGTACCCTTCTGGGATTCTGGCAGTCAAAACCCTCAGAGTTCATTTTCCATTTAATAACCTTGGGTCACACGTAGGGCTCTATGGTTGTCCAAAAGAGTCACACAAACCCACCCTGGGTAAACTTGGTCACCAGTTCATTTTCCATGGAATGGAGGGGGGCAGGGGGTGCCAGGCCATACCCACCCATCTTCCTAGGCTCGTGCTCAATGAGGAACTCCAGGTGGCCTGGCCTCTATCAGATGCCCATCCATCCACCTGTAACCCTGATGATGGAGGTGGTGCCAGCTCTTCTCAGATCTGTGCCGTACATCCAGGTAGGGGATGAAGAGATAGGAATTTCCCGTGTTGGAGGGTCAGTGCCAATCTCAGAACAAAGGAAGGCATGGGGCTACTGACCGTGAAGTGTCCATGAGTCAATGCGTGGGAGAGAACCCTGGCTGGGCTGCAGTCATTCTGTGGGCTCCCTGCTGGCTCAGGCCAGTAATTAAAGCCTGAGTTTGTTCATTAACAAGTTGAGAGGAAACAGCCCCAGTTCTTGCTGACACAAGCAGGTCAGAGGCAGGGCTATGTCTCTGGGCACCACTCATAAAACCCTATTTCCTGGGGCAGCTTTCTCTCGCCTGAGTGTTGCTGTCCAGAAAACATGCATTTAAATTATACTTCGTTTTGTTTCCTAGCAGAGATGCTGACCCCACAGGCTGGAGTGGGGTCTGGAATTGATCCTTCAAATACAGGGTCTCAGGTGGCAGATGCAGATGGCAGTGGCCGCACATGGACGAAGCTACCCTTGGTGTCTGTCTGCTTCCCTGCCCAGCGTCCTAGTCTCCCCTTCAGACTGTTAGTATTTTGCAAACAGATGGTTAACTGTACAACGCGAACTCTTTCAGGGCCTGAAGGAATGAAAGCTTTTGCAAAAGGAAGCATAATCTTTTGATGATGGAGCCCACTGTTTCATTCCTTCCCCTCTGTCTCCCAGGCACAGGATATTGTGGTTTGTCAAGGCTCCATGAAGGGCTTTTTTTTTTTTTTTTTTTCTGGATTCAAGGCACCCTGTTACTGCAGGAGCCTGTGATAACACCAGCTATTAGTATTACTTTAAGTCTCAGTTTTAAAATAGCTGCAAGGCTGCACCTGGAATAAAAATGAATTAAAAAGAAAATCACTGAGTGGAATTTAAATAGCGCCCCAGGGATAGGCTTGTTCTTCTGGCACCATCAGTTAAACCCACAAGATTTTTTTTTTTTCTTCCTTTCCAAAAGCTTCCCAGAATGCCACTCACGTGAGCAGACACAGGGCTTTTGTCATCTTTTCTTCTCTGGGGTTTAAAAATATCATTTTGAAGGAAGGCTTCTCTATCTTCTTTAGTTGTTTATCAGCTTGGGTACCAAGTGGCTGACATGTACCATCTGCCCATGAGGGACCAGGGACCACAGTCCAGTAAGGTGGGGGGGCCCTCCTCTTAAGGAACTTTCTGGAGGATGTGAAGGCGGAAGTGTAAATGCACCCCGGTAATGTGCGGGTTCCTGTGTGGGGAGACGGGTGAACAGTGTTTGCAGCGAGGGAACAGCATGGGCCCAGAGGGAAGGGAGTGGCACTGTGGAGAGGCCAGTGGGAAGCGTGGAGAAATGCAGGAGGTTGTGGCAGGGGAGGCAGGCAGGGCCAGATCGAGAAGGGACTTGTGCGCCGTAGGGAGTTGTCTGGATATGATTTTGCGGATGAAAACAATCAAGTAGGAGAGTGATGTGGTAGAGTTTGCTTCTTATTTTTTAACTTTTTATTGTGTCTTGGGGTATAGCTAATAACAATATTGTGGTAGTTTCAGGTGGAACACCGAAGGGACTCAGCCATACATATACATGCATCCATCCTTCCCCAGACGCCCCTCATCCAGGCTGCCACATAACACTGAGCAGAGTTTCCTCGCTATACAGTAGGTCCTTGTTGGTTATCTGTTTTAAATATAGCAGTGTGTACATGTCGATCCCAAACTCCCTAACTATCCCTTTCCCCCATTGACGTTGCCTTTTTGAATGATCATTTTGCCAGCGGACCAGAGATGGGATTGGAGGGTGTGTGGAGTTGATCCCGGAGACAAGGAAACCTATTTGGGAGCCTTGGCAGCGGTCCAGGTGAGCAATGAGAAAGGTTTGAGTTAGGCTAGGGCACTGCAATGAAGAACTGACAAAAAAAAAAAAAAATTCAGAAGATACGACAGAGCAATAGATGCTCTGACCGAAGGGGTGAAGCCAGATGTCAGTGGTAGAGACAATCTAGAGATGGAAATAGTAGTTAGGCTTGAAGCGTGCCCTCGGGTTTGGCCATCATGAGGTTTCTGTAACGCTGACCTTAAAACTGCAGTTTAAAATCATCAGCTAGGGGAGAGGAGGAAGGGAGTGGGGGAAGAGAGGCTGGAAGGGGAGAAGAAACATAGTATTCAACTGTGCAGGATAAGTCGTAAAATTAAGCCACCTGCTTGTAATTCGTAGAGCTTTCCTTTTTTAAAAGTCCCATTTGCTCATTATTTTCACTCCAAATTCCTGAGGGTGAAAGACAGTTCTGAAGATGAGATGCCTGGTCAATGTGGAATTGGGGAGAATCATCGGGAAATTTGTTAATTATCGCTCTATTTACAATTCTGTTACAGAGTCCAAATGGTAGTTTATGACACCAATTTAAGCCTTATTGGATAAGAGGTATTGACATACATGACTCCCTGGAGAGGAATGCAAGTGAAATTCAAACATACTTGGGAATGTAAATTCAGACCCATACAGGATGGTAGTCATGGCACATCCTATTAAATTAATGAACACTTGAAGATCCAGGCACAGCTGACAGCAGGTGATCCAAACATGTTCTTGTTGCTCGTTCTTTCTTCCCAACTGCATGGGGATGAGAAGAGAGGAAAAGGAAGCATCATGAAGAACTCTAATAATAGGGCTAATTTATTAAATGCTCAGATGGTGCCAGATATTGTGCTGGGTATAGTTCATGAACTATCGTCTTTAGATAATCTCATTTATTTGATAGAATTTCCTACAGGTCATCAGGGAGGGACTCTTACTATCCCCATTTTGTTCTTGAACTTGGAGGCCAAGTGGTCATGGCTGGCAAAGTAGGTGTTGTGATCTCTGGTGATGGGCAGACCAACCGTGTTGGCTCCTCCCCAGTATAAAGCTTTGGGTCTCTGCTGCTTTATCAGCAGAAGGTGGAGGTTGGTTCAAAAATACCCGTAAAATGCTCTTTGCCTGAAAAATCCAAATCCTTCCACCTGAGGTTGCAAATGTGCCTCTGCTCAAAGTAAGAGGGACCAATGGGAAAGGATGTAGTCATGCCGGCTTACCTGGAGAAGCAGCAGATGAATTTCAGAGCAGGAATGTTGGCATCCTGGGAACTTTCAGCCTGACCCCATGAGATGCACCAGAGGACTGTGAGCGTCCAAGCTGCAGTCTCCCTTTTCATAAAGATTTCCCGTCCTGTCTCCTGCAGTCAAGGATACCATTTTCCCTGGATGGACTCTGAGCTGCTATTAATTTCGTATGTATCTAGAAATCTTTTTCCTACCATTCACATTTTAACTTTTTATCTTTCACATTTGACATCACTTATTGCAAAGACAAATGTCTGAAGCATTTGTTAAAATCCCCCACATTCTTCCTGAGGTCACACCAGCTCTTTGCCTCATTACTTCTCAGAACACAAGCTTTTCTTGCCAAATATTGCTGGGGTGAAGAATTATTATTGTGTTGGGTTTAGGGGACTGTGAAGAGCCTAGGGGGAGGTGAGGTGTGTTTGGAGCCTATAGGCTCTGAAGAAGATTTGTAAGAAGGGCGAGTGGCCCTTAGGCTCCTCCATCAGCCAGCCGAGAGACAGAGGTCATCATAGAACCAACTTCCAGCCCCGGTACCACATCCGAGGCAGGGGACTCAGAAGAATACACAAGCTGCCAGCATAGGCAGTGTAGCCAAAGTCCACCAGGTTCTGTTGCTTGGAGAGAATGAGCTGAACGACAGGGACAAAATGAACAACTTTCGCCAACTGATTTTCAATATAAAGAAAAGAGATCTAAAACTTCTCCTGAAAATAGCAACACAGCTTGAACATCAGGAAGTTCACGTTCCACGTATTGCTGAAGCCTGGCTTGGAGAATTTTGAGCATTACTTTACAGGAGCTACCCCACGTCCGAGGTCAGGGGCAGTGGCCTAGAGTGCCAGGCTGTGACGGCGCAGTAACGGCCAAGAGGAGCTACCCTGCGTCCGAGGTCAGGGGCGGCCGGGAGGAGCCACCTCATGCCCAAGGCCAGGGCTGGAGGCCAGGAGGAGCAACCCGGGGAGCGGTAGCTGCGCAGGTGCAGGAAGGCCTAGAGGAGCAATCCCACGTGGAAGGTCAGGAACCGGCGGCGGTAAGGAGATACCCCTTCCAAGGTAAGGAGCAGCGGCTGTGCTTTGCTGGAGCAGCCGTGAAGAGATACCCCACGCCCAAGGTAAGAGAAACCCAAGTAAGATGGTAGGTGTTGCAAGAGGGGATCAGAGGGCAGACACACTGAAATCATACTCACAGAAAACTAGTCAATCTAATCACACTAGGACCACAGCCTTGTCTAACTCAATGAAACCAAGCCATGCCTGCGGGACAAACCAACACGGGCGGTTCATGGTGGAGAGGTCTGACAGAATGTGGTCCACTGGAGAAGGGAATGGCAAGGCACTTCAGTATTCTTGCCTCGAGAACCCCATGAACACTATGAAAAGGCAAAAGGATAGGATACCAAAAGAGGAACTCCCCAGGTCAATAGGTGCCCAATATGCTACTGGAGATCAGTGGAGAAGTAACTCCAGAAAGAATGAAGGGATGAGCCAAAACAAAAACAATAACCAGTTGTGCATGTGACTGGTGATAGAAGCAAGATCCAATGCTGTAAAGAACAATATTGCATAGGAACCTGGACTGTCAGGTCCATGAATCAAGGCAAACTGGAAGTGGTCAAATAAGAGATGGCAAGGGTGAACGTTGACATTCTAGGAATCACCGAACTAAAATGGACTGGAATGGGTGAATTAAACTCAGATGACCTTTATATCTACTACTGCGGGCAGAAATCCCTTAGAAGAAATGGAGTAGCCATCATGGTCAACAAAAGAGTCTGAAATACAGTACTTGGATGCAATCTCAAAAATGACAGAATGATCTCTGATCGTCTCCAAGGCAAACCATTCAATATCACAGTTATCCAAGTCTATGCCCCAACCAGTAATGCTGAAGAAGCTGAAGCTGAATGGTTTTATGAAGACCTACAAGACCTTTTAGAACTAACACCCCAAAAGATGTCCTTACATTATAGGGGACTGGAATGCAAAAGTAGGAAGTCAAGAAACACCTGGAGTAACAGGCAAATTTGGCCTTGGAATGCAGAATGAAGCAGGGAAAAGACTAATAGAGTTTTGCCAAGAAAATGCACTGGTCATAGCAAACACCCTCTTCCAACAACACAAGAGAAGACTCTACACATGGACATCACCAGATGGTCAACATTGAAATCAGATTGATTATATTCTTTGCAGCCAAAGATGGAGAAGTTGTATACAGTCAACAAAAACAAGACCAGGAGCTGACTGTGGCTCAGATCATGAACTCCTTATTACCAAATTCAGACTCAAATTGAAGAAAGTAGGGAAAACTGCTAGACCATTCAGGTATGACCTCAATCAAATCCCTTATGATTATACAGTGGAAGTGAGAAATAGATTTAAGGGCCTAGATCTGATAGATAGAGTGCCTGATGAACTATGGACTGAGGTTCGTGACATAGTACAGGAGACAGGGATTAAGATTATCCCCATGGAAAAGAAATGCAAGAAACCAAAATGGCTGTCTGGGGAGGCCTTACAAATAGCTGTGAAAAGGAGAGAGGCAAAAAGCAAAGGAGAAAAGGAAAGATATAAGCATCTGAATGCAGAGTTCCAAAGAATAGCAAGAAGAGATAAGAAAGCCTTCTTCAGTGATCATGCAAAGAAATAGAGGAAAACAACAGAATGGGAAAAACTAGAGATCTCTTCAAGAAAATTAGAGATACCAAGGGAACATTTTATGCAAAGATGGGCTTGATAAAGGACAGAAATGGTATGGACCTAAAAGAAGCAGAAGGTATTAAGAAGAGGTAGCAAGAATACACTGAAGAACTATACAAAAAGGATCTTCACGACCCAGATAATCATGATAAAGTGATGACTAATCTAGAGCCAGATGTCTTGGAAAGTGAAGTCAAGTGGGCCTTAGAAAGCATCACTACGAACAAAGCTAGTGGAGGTGATGGAATTCCAGTTGAGCTGTTTCAAATCCTGAAAGATGATGCTGTGAAAGTGCTGCACTCAATATGCCAGCAAATTTGGAAAATAGCAGTGGCCACAGGACTGGAAAAGGTCAGTTTTCATTCCAGTTCCAAGGAAAGGCAATGCCAAAGAATGCTCGAACTACCGCACAATTGCACGCATCTCACATGCTAGTAAAGTAATGCTCAAAATTCTCCAAGCCAGGCTTCAGCAATACGTGAACTGTGAACTCCCTGATGTTCAAGCTGGTTTTAGAAAAGGCAGAGGAACCAGAGATCAAATTGCCAACATCCGCTGGATCATGGAAAAAGCAAGAGAGTTCCAGAAAAACATCTATTTTTGCTTTATTATCCACTATGCCAAAGCCTTTGTGTGGATCACAATAAACTGTGAAAAATTCTGAAAGAGATGGGAATACCAGACCACCTAACCTGCCTCTTGAGAAATCTGTATGCAGGTCAGGAAGCGACAGTTAGAACTGGACATGGAACAACAGACTGGTTCCAAATAGGAAAAGGAGTACATGAAGGCTGTATATTGTCACCCTGCTTATTTAACTTCTATGCAGAGTACATCATGAGAAACGCTGGACTGGAAGAAGCATAAGCTGGAATCAAGATTGCCGGGAGAAATATCAATAACCTCAGATATGCAGATGACACCACCCTTATGGCAGAAAGTGAAGAGGAGCTAAAAAGCCTCTTGATGAAAGTGAAAGAGGAGAGTGAAAAAGTTGGCTTAAAGCTCAACATTCAGAAAACGAAGATCATGGCATCCGGTCCCATCACTTCATGGGAAAACAGTGGAAACAGTGTCAGACTTTATTTTTTGGGGCTCCAAAATCACTGCAGATGGTGACTGCAGCCATGAAATTAAAAGACGCTTACTCCTTGGAAGGAAAGTTATGACCAACCTAGATAGCATATTCAAAAGCAGAGACATTACTTTGCCGACGAAGGTCCGTCTAGTCAAGGCTATGGTTTTTCCTGTGGTCATGTATGGATGTGAGAGTTGGACTGTGAAGGAGGCTGAGCGCCGAAGAATTGATGCTTTTGAACTGTGGTGTTGGAGAAGACTCTTGAGAGTCCCTTGGACTGCAAGGAGATCCAACCAGTCCATTCTGAAGGAGATCAGCCCTGGGTGTTCTTTGGAAGGAATGATGCTAAAGCTGAAACTCCAGTACTTTGGCCACCTCATGTGAAGAGTTGACTCACTGGAAAATGACTCTGATGCTGGGAGTTATTGGGGACAGGAGGAGAAGGGGACGACAGAGGATGAGATGGCTGGATGGCATCTCGGACTCGATGGACATGAGTCTGAGTGAACTCTGGGCGATGGTGATGAACATGGAGGTGTGGCGTGCTGCGATTCATGGGGTCGCAAAGAGTCGGACATGACTGAGCGACTGAACTGAGCTGAACTGAAGAATTATTTGGTAATGGAATAATGTGTATTTATTTTTTATAAAAAGATTTTTTTCTGAGACCAGATGATCTTAGTATTGGAAAATTTGTACTGCTGGATCCTTTTTCTAAATGTGGAAGGGCTGGGATGCCCAAGGGTGATCCCAAGGATTTGAGCTGAGAGGGGGAGAGATGGTGGTTGTTGATCTGTTGAAGACAGAATAGCTCAGTGGAAGAACTGTTATACTGAGCTGGGCACCACTTCATTCACCTGAACTGTATACGAATTACTGCCATACAATGGCTGCTGTTGCTATTTATTGGGTCTTGGTGTGTGAGGCACTGTGTGAATCAATACTTAAACAGGGATGGTCCCATTTAATCATCACAATAGAACAACACAAAAGCTTACTGCCTATGGCTTGTAAAACTCAACTTTGGTGGACAATATGCCATGTGATTTGAGAGTTGAGCTTTCCTCTGGAGGTTACAGATGTTCAATTTTCTCCTAATGCTCTTACATAGATTTTTCCATAACTTTATCCAAACCCTCCTTCAATTTACATTTTTAGTCTTTACCACCGCTCCATGTCACCAGTTTTGTTGTTGTTATTCATAATTTCTTTCTAACTGCCCTACATTTGTCTGCTTTAAGATTCAAGGGATGATGCTTCAGTGTGGCATTGTGGAATTTGGTGTATGACTGCATTTTTATTCTAAGACATTTGGAAAACTTTGACATTTGTCCTCTCCTAACATTTTTATTTGTCTTGCAGACTCCTAATTTATTTAATTCATCCTTATGAAGGAGGCTTTTTTGTTTTTGATGATTTTAGCTGCCCTCCTCCAGACCTTTTCTGATTCCATTAGATCTTTACCAAGAATTGAAAATGAAAGTGGCATTTATCATAGAATGCCATGGTCTTATTCCAAATTGTCTTAGGACAGAGCAATATAAGGCATAATACAGGGTCATATTGTGAACAACTTTGCTAAGTGTATTAGACAAAGGAATGACCACCACATACCACTGTCTGCTCAGATACAGTATGAAGGGTGAGTCAGATGGGCCGCTGGCCCTGAGGACCTGAACTGGTCAGTTTTAACTCAAGGATGTCAAAGGTGGTTGGAGACAGTGTGATCAAAGGGAAAATGACCCCACGTGGGGATTCAGCTGGGAGCCAAGTGGGTTAGGAGTAGTTGAGAGAGTAGAGTCTAAGATCAGTTGAGGACAATGGATCACAACTGAGGTCAAGGTTACAGGGCTCATATTTTGGGGGGACTGGCTGTGAGATAAATGGTGAGGTCTTCTAGACTGGCCAGGTACAAGTGAAACCTCTTTCCTTAGAGATGGTAACTTAGAAGAGGCAGCTGAAGATAATCATTGGTGGGGTTGGCATGGCCTCAGTGGAGTCTTACCTGAAGACAGGGACTTTTCACTTCCCAACCCCTTCCCCAATGAGGGTCACTAGTTGTCCACTTGGGCCTGCCCAACCTCAGGGAGAATCATGCTTGTTGCTGGTCCCATCAGTGAACAGACCCTCAGTCTTCTTAAAGCCAAACTCTGGACAGACCAGCATAGAGGATGGGGGACCCATTCAGAAGAATGTGGAAAGTTCTCCAGAGTTGTTTTTTTCTTCTTCTTCTTCTTTAATTAGTAGTCAGCTTGTTCTGAAATTCACCTGTACTGAATGTTGCTTAAAATAATCAGGTCAACATTTGGGGACTGAGAATACTTCGATGGTACTGGGAGTGTGTTAAAACAAAGCTTAGTTTGAGTTACAAATAATCATGGAACATAGAATTAAAGGGATTCTTGGAGGTATTGCAAGTTAGATTATCTTACATCTAACTGCAAGAAATTCCTTGAAGTCTTTTTTATCATCACTCACTCTCCCTTTTATGGGGACTCTCAGGTGAAGTTTCCTTGAGGTCTAGTCTCAGGAATAATATTGCTTTTCTCGCCCCACCCCATTTACTTTTCACAATCATTCTTTGAGGTAGATAAAATTATTCTAGTTTTAGAGTTGAATAAACAAAAACTCCTATTGTTTAATACATTTGACTAAGCAAACAAATCTGTAAGTAGAAAAAGTAAGACTTAACTAAAGTCTATGAAACTTCAAAACTCTGCAAACTTAAGAATTCCTAATACAAAACTCTGACCTCCTTAATGAAGAAATACAAGCCATGAGGGTGTGGCTTCTATAACCTCTAATATCTGGCCTTTTAGCACTTCTCTTGCTATCATTTTGAGTTATCTCAAGAGAGTTATTCTCCTGGCCTCAGTTCTTAAGATATTTTTCCATGTCCTACACACCCTTTTCCCTCCCCCATCCATGAGTGTGCATAAGTGCTAAAATGTTTATTGTGCTTTTCTTTCAGTCTTTATATCTTGCTGCCTGCCTCCACACCTGCCTTCCTTTCTCCCTTTCTCCAACTTCTTTGTCAGTTTCCTAGTTGGTGTGAAGTGAATGATCCATCAAGTTTCTCCTTTGCTGTTTCCTGTTAAAACACAGAAAGCCAAACGACTGTCAGTCTTTAATAAGGGAGTCGAGTTCACTCTAACAAATGAGTATAACTCTCTACCGCACGTTTGGATATTAGTCCCACTCATGGCTCCATTTTTATGTCCTTCTGTCCTTTGTTTTTGCTGTTTTTCTTTCTCATATCTCTAAGTCGCAGTGTCTCAGTAGATTTTTCAGTTGGTGTCCCTTTAATCAGCCTTCAATTCTTTTTTGAATGAGACTAGGTGTAAGTAAATGAGTTCAAATCTAGTCACCCCTCTCTCTCAAAATATGAAACTGAGGTTACTTCGCCCAATTGATGGACCCCCTTGGCTTTCG
Organism: Capra hircus; assembly: GCF_001704415.2. Lineage (NCBI taxonomy): Eukaryota > Metazoa > Chordata > Mammalia > Artiodactyla > Bovidae > Capra > Capra hircus. Next base: position 15,896,210 of record NC_030811.1, on the reverse strand, counting down.
TAATTTGTGTGTGTGTGTGTGTGCGTGTGTGTGTGTGTGTGTGTGTGTGTGTTGCTTAGTCGTGTCCAACTCTTTGCAAAATCATAGACTGTAGCCCACCAGGCCTCTCCATCCATGGGATTCTCCAGGCAAGAACACAGGAGTGGGTTGCCATTTCCTTCTCCAAAAGGAACTATAGAAAGAAAGAAAGTGAAGTCGCTCAGTCGTGTCCTACTCTTTGCGACCCTATGGACTGTAGCCTACCAGGCTCCTCCATCCATGGAATTTTCCAGGCAAGAGTACTGGAGTGGGCTGCCATTTCCTTCTCCTATAATTAACATATTCTTTTCTAAATACTCACAAGCCACCAGTTTAGTAACTTGTTCCAGTTTGGGGATCTGCTTGGGGCTCCTAAGGGAGTGCTTTCTTCCTTTTCCTAATATGTACAACATTTGTTCCTTGCCCGTCAACTGTCATCTCTGAAAACTTTCCCAAATACAGACCCATGAGCCATGCCTTCAGTTCTGGGCTTGAAGAGTTGAACTCATTTAAGGAGACCAACTGTTCTCTCCTTATCATTTCACTCTCTCTTTCTCGCTTCACTTATTTCTTTATGATGTTTACCTTCCTCACTTCCCAGATCATTTCCTGAAGGAAAGGCAGACGCAATAGGAGTCTTTTTTGCCATCTGTGAGCACTAAGTTGTCTTCCCCAAGCAGCGAGTTCATCTTTTCCTGGTTGTGTTCTCAGACATAGCTCATAAGTACTTTTAAAAATTATCTTGCACATTTGGAAATAGCAGGCACTCCAAACCCCTGCCACGGAGCATGTACACCCCAGGATCGGAGCCCTCCCCCCATGTTTGTACCTGCCTCTTCAATGTGCGGGCTCCAGGGGACAGCCATCTGGTCTGGGTGCCCTTGTGGCCTCCTTTACATGTCTCCCACTCCTTTTCATCTTTGGGATCTTTTGTCATTTTTCAGCTGCAGTTTCACCTTTCAGAATCTTTCTGGCACAAAGGTTTGACTTGGACACCTCGCCATGAAATTCTATCCATTTTTCTCACCAGTACTATTTCTATTTCACTTTTTTCTGAAGTCCAGGTGCCTCCCTAGGCCTGGACTCTGCCTCATCTTTTATTCTTTGTCTGTTGCAGCTTCAGTTCTGCCTGCCGGCTCCTTACCTCCCACCTACAAAGATAAGCAGAGTTTCCTTGTCCAGAAAAAAGGAAAAAAAAAAGACCAAGAATGAAAGTAAAGAGAAAAAAATAAGAGAGGAACTGTCTTTGATTTTACGGTCCCCCTCCAATAACTATCTTACTTTTCTCCTTCCTTTCAAGTTCATGCCCATGTTCCTTGACAGTCCTGCCTCGCCCTCACTGGGCTCCCCATCCACTCCTTCCACCGTCCTCTGCAGACTGACTTCCAGCCCCCTGGTGCCTTTGAAGCTGTGAGCTCCAGGGTGATTCTGCCAGAGAGCTGCTCCATCCAGGCAGCAGGCATAAAGTGCCGGCCCTCGCTGTGCACTGGCCAACCTGCTTCCTTGGTGCCTCTGCCTTCCTCTGTTCTTTGCCCCACCTCCTGCCTCATTGACACTTCTGACCTGGCTACTGACTTCCCTGTGCGCCATCCTTTCTATCCCTTCCTCCCGCAACTGACCTCCAGGCTCTTGTCCTTCCTGGCTAATGACTTCATCTGTCCTTCTGGCTTTATTTTCCTCTCCTTCCCAGTTAGGCTGAGTGCATCTACAGACAACTCTGAAACTGTCTTCTGGCTGGGCTTGACCCTCAGGATCTTCTCTCCCATGACCATCCTGTCCATGCTCAAAACTTTTCCATTACTTGTTTTAAGGACTGAGCTGAGTCTTTAATCATAAGCTCCGGGTGCAACTCACAGGCCTTTCCAAGGCATGGGGGAGAAGGGCAATGGGGTTGAGAGCTCAGGCCCTGAGACAGACCATATGGGTGCTGGCCTTGGCCCTGCCATCATCCTAGAAGCTCAGTGACTGTGTGCAGGTTGCTCAGAGCCCATAGTATCTACCTACAGGTTTGTGGAGACAACTGTATAGAATTGATCAGCTCAGTGCTTGGCACATAGCAAAGTGTTAGCCGTGGTCATCATCACAGCCTTTGGAATGCGGTCTCATTGTTGTTCAGTTGCTAAGCCGTGTCCGACTCTATTCACCCCATGGACTGCAGCATGCTAGGCTTCCCTGTCTTTCCCTATCTCCCAGAGTTTGCTCAGATTCTTGTCCATTGAATTGGTAATGCTATCCAGCCATCTCATCCTTTGCTGCCCCCTTCTCTTTGTGCCTTCAATCTTTCCTAGCATCAGAATCTTTTCCAGTGAGTCGGCTTTTCACATCAGGTGGCCAGAGTATTGGAGCTTCAGCTTTAGCATCAGTCCTTCCAGTGAAGATTCAGGATTGACTTCCTTTAGGATTGACTGGTTTGATCTCTTTGCTGTCCAAGGGGCTCTCAAGAGTCTTCTCTCCAGCACCACAGTTCGAAAGCATCAGTTCTTCTGTGATGCAGTCCCAGAACTCAGCAGTCTGGTTAAACAAGTGCATCAAAGTACAGGGCTTTCATGGACCCCAACACAAGGAGGCCAGCCCGCCCTGGGAGGGACCAGGATAGGACTGAACGTGGCAAGGCTCATCTCTGCTTTTCTCTGGTTGTCTGCTTCACTCTTCTTCTGCAGACTGCCTTCCCATCTTTCTTTTTCTCTTGCTCTTAGGAGCAGATTGTTTCCCCAGAGCTCCTGAGTTTCTGTTTCCAAAAAGCAACTGACCAGCAGAGAATCCAAATTCTAAATTCCTGGGAGAAAGCATCTGCTTGGCTCAACTTTCATCACGTGTTCACCCCAGTCCAAACAGTTGTGGCATGATGGTGTGAATGGTAACTTGGAACAAAGATGCTTGCAGGGGTTGGGGAGGGCCTACCCTAAGGGCTGGGGCAGTGCTCTAAGAAGACAGGTGTAGCTTATTGAACGCCTAAAAGGCACGTGCTACCTTTTGTCATCCGTCACATCACTGACCACATCATTAAAGGAAATCATTGGGCCAAACACGTGTATGTTCACATTCTAGTTCTCAACCGACTGCCCAGACGTGGAACCTGGGTTCCTCCTTCACACACCCACCCTTTATTTAATCCATCACTGTCCATAAGTCAGCTCTAGTCAGACTCCTGCAGCAGACATTTCCTGACCCCCTTGTCCTCCCCACCAGACACTCTTCCTTCCAGGAACTTGGTCCTTCTGCTTCTCCTTTATCACTGACAAAATGCCCTGCAAGTTATTTATATTCCTTATAAAGTAGAAGCCCTCAAAAGGCAGGAGCCAAACCCAATTTCTGCTCATAGATGCTGGCTATGAGTGATGACCATTTCTACCTGTGCCTTCCATCAGTTCAGTTCAGTTCAGTCACTCAGTCGTGTCCGACTCTTTACGACCCCATGAATAGCAGCACGCCAGGCCTCCCTGTCCATCACCAACTCCCGGAGTTCACTCAGATTCTCGTCCATCAAGTTGGTGATGCCATCCAGCCATCTAATCCTCGGTCGTCCCCTTCTCCTCCTGCCCCCTATCCCTCCCAGCATCAGAGTCTTTTCCAATGAGTCAACTCTTTGCATGAGGTGGCCAGAGTACTGGAGTTTCAGCTTTAGCATCATTCCTTCCAAAGAACACCCAGGGCTGATCTCCTTCAGAATGGACTGGTTGGATCTCCTTGCAGTCCAAGGGACTCTCAAGAGTCTTCTCCAACACCACAGTTCAAAAGCATCAATTCTTCAGAGCTCAGCTTTCTTCACAGTCCGACTCTCACATCCATACATGACTACTGGAAAAACCATAGCATTGACTAGACGGACCTTCGTCGGCAAAGTAATATCTCTGCTTTTGAATATACTATCTAGGTTGGTCATAACTTTCCTTCCATGGAGTAAGCATCTTTTAATTTCATGGCTGCAGTCACCATCTGCAGTGATTTTAGCTACTCCAAATCCTGAGATAAAGTGGGCACTTAGGAGACCCCTACCACTTGCGCATTGCCAGGAGGTTCTTCCCTGATGGTCAGAATTGTGTCACAAAGAGCAGTTTTCCTAATTGCTTTCTCTACCTTTGAAGAGATAATATTGTTAACAGGACAAGGGTGGAATCTATATGATGTCCTGCTTGTAACAGAGTCGGGCTACCAGAGATACCGGCATCCTTGATAGCACTGCTGTGTCTGGATTCTGAGACAGTCTCATCAGCTCTATTGGGAATGTGTTATTTAGCTCCTGCCGCTGGAGGAGTGCTCTGTACCCAGTTACGTCCACTAAAATGACTTCTGGTCATTCCTCCTCTTTTAGGAGACCCTCTGAGAAATCTTTTGAGGATCTTGAGGCCTTTTGACATCATCCTATGACAGATTTTTCTGTCTTATGAAAAGCAGCTGGAATTAACAAACGGTGCTTGTTGCCTGTCATTCTTAACTAGGTTAAACTGGGATGGGTGCTCCCTGTACTGGAGGAGAGCCTGGGCAGTGGCCCCAGGAGTGAGCATCCATAGTGGCTGCCAGAGTCCCTATAAAACTCTCTGCTGAGTAATCACGGTGACTTCCTTTCTTTATTTCTGCTAGAAAACACAGAAATTGTACCACTCACTGTCTAGAATGAGGTAAGAAAGTTGACATCAAGGGAGGTGATAAGAGGTAAGAGCATCTTAATTCACTTTGCCGCCTATCCCCCCAACCCCAAGATGGCAACCCAGGATTGTGGAGTTCATTGAAGAATCTCATCTTCAGGTAGTGGAAATTTTAGGGACAATATTACTTTGGGTCCAAGCTTCCTCTTCAGGGTGCTAAAATTTCCACTAATGACAGTGATGAAACATCAGTATTGTCCAACCCACAGTGGTGAAGCCACCATCTTGGCAACTCACCCATCACCTCCTTTTGTTGTTCAGTTGCTAAGTCATGTCCAACTCTGCGACCCCATGGAATGGAGCACACCAGGCTTCCCTGTCCTTCACTATCTCCAGGAGTTTGCTCAAACTCATGTCCATCGTGTCGGTGATACCATTCACTGTCTCATCCTCTGTCATCCCCTTCTCCTCCTGCCCTCAATCTTTCTCAGCATCAATGTCTTTTAGCATCAGGTAGCCAAAGTATTGAAGCTTCAGCATCAGTCCTTCCAATGAATATTCAGGGTTGATTTCCTTTAGGATTGACTGCTTTGTTCTCCTCGCAGTCCAAGGGACTCTCAAGAGTCTTCTCCAGCATCATAATTCGAAAGCATCAACTCTTTGGTGCTCAGCCTTCTTTCTGGTCCAACTATCACATCCATACATGACTACTGGAAAAACCAAAGCTGTGACTATTTGAACCTTTGTTGGCAAAGTAATGTTTCTGCTTTTTAATATGCTGTCTAGGTTTGTCATAGATTTTCTTCCAAGGAGCAAGCATCTGTTAATTTTGTGGCTGCAATCACCATTCACAGTGATTTTTGAACCTAAGAAAATAAAATCTGCCACTGTTTCCACTTTTCCCCCATCTCTTTGCCATGAACTGATGGGACTAGGTGCCATGATCCATAGTTTTTTGAATGTTCAAGTTTTAAGTGAGCTTTTTCACTCCTTTTTTACCCTCATCAAGAGGCTCTTTAGTTCCTCTTCACTTTCTGCCATTAAAGTGGTATCATCTGCATATTTGAGGTTGTTGATATTTCTCCTTGATTCCAGCTCTTTCTCTAAATGTCCTCCCTTGGAATTCTACACTCTGGTTTGTGTTATCTCCCAGACATACAGTTTTTTTCAAATATCAAATTTCAATATCAAAACCCTGCCTGCTCATTTTTCTCCCATTATTGGCTCTTTGTCATTTCATCTTGGATACACATTTTAGAAAGACAGCACATCTCTGCTTGTTTTGTCGGGTTACAAAGAGCCACCCTGTATCTCTCAGTAGGGAGCCTCCAAGAGCCACGCTGTACCTGTCCCTCCGCCACCCCGCCCTGGGGCACTAATGAGTTTCCTTCTGCCCATGCAGGCATTTCCCTCCGTGTTCTGCAGAGAGAACACTGTTCTTATTTGGACGATTCAGAATATTCATGCATGTGGATCGCAGTTGCAAAGTGATTGGATTTCTCCTCCTCCTCTTGATCTACTGTGTCATCTTCTTTGACATTATTTCCTCTTATCTTTGGTTTTATTCTAATTTCTCAGAAATATCTTTTCACTGTCATCTTGCCATCTTGTCTAGGAGGGCTTTATCTTGTCTAATAAACCAGACTGTGAAGTATCATTCCACAAGTGCCTTTCATCTTGTTAGCCGAGGAAGGAACTTATCCTTGCAAGTTTTTATCCTCGGGCAGGAAAACAAGTTTGGATCCCCGCACATATCCTGCAAGTCACTGACTGGGTGTCCCTGTTCTTGTATCACTAATGAACCTATATCCTTTCTGGCATCTTCTCTATATTCTGCTTTTACATGTTTGCTGCCCCTTCAAGTTTGCTTGCAGATCTTTTTGTTGAGTGCACTGGCTGCTACTCTGAGGAAAAACTGAGTCTGAAATACTGAGATTGTCAGGGTCATGGCAAAAAGGGCCCCATGAAATAAAAATATGACAGGGATCTGTGGACCCACCTCTGTCCTGGAGATCATTCTATTTTTAGAGACAGATCTGGAGAGACTCTAAATCACTCTGATCTGGAGAGGAGGACTCATAGGATTTGGGGGAGATTTAAACTTGAATGGCCTCAGAGATCCCAAACTGAAGTCTGAATCCTCAGCAGACTACACCTCAACCCATCTGATTGGGGACCACCAGGACCACCAGAGGAGGACCTGGCTAGACTCCTGGTCATTACTTAGGCATGGCCTGTGAGCATTTTCCAGGTGTTTCCCTGTTGCCCTCCCAGGAGGCCCAAAGCTCACTAGGAGTCAAGGTCTTTGTCAGTCCTTTCATTCAGAACAATCTCCTTTGCCTCTAAGACTGCTGACTATCTTGGATTTTTTCCACCCCCCCGCACCGGCAAAAAATTTACCTTCGGAGATGGAGTTACTAATGAGCTTATCTACCACAAGTGCATCTGCAACCCCATAATTATGAAGGTGAAGTGGCAAAGAGGCTGGGTGCCAGTGGTGGAAATGGGAAGGAAGGAAAAACGGTGAGACTGTGGGAGAGACCAGCAGGCTGCCTTTCCTGGACTCAGTCCTGCTAAACATTTCCTGTGACCTGCTGGATGTTGTTTGGTGTAATGAACAGCAAAGGTTCTCTTTGCATCTCTTTAATTTGCCTTTGGAGAAGAGAAGGGGGAGCTTTATTTGTTAAGAGCAGAGAGGTTTCCTGTGTAATACTTGTCAAGGTTACCTACCTGTGGCTGGCACCATGCCTGGCATACACAGAGTGAATAGAGTCTATGAATGGCAATAATAGATCCCATTTTTTTTCCATCACAACTGTAAGAAATCCAAGAGGGTATGAGGTCATCATGTGGTTACTTCCTTCTTGATCTTTTGATTTGGAAAGAAGCAAAGGAGAGCACCTCATGTTTTTCTGTTTGACATTTCTGCCCTCTGAACTTCTGAGGTCAGTAGAAGGAGGCTGTGGGTGGTGATGTGAATGACAGAAAACTGGGATCAGGCACCCTGGGCTGAATCCCGAGCTTGCCACTTCGTAGTTGAGCAGCCCTGGGCGAGTTTGTTTCTCTCTGTCCGCTGAGTGATGGTTCTTGCCCGCCCCCAGGGTGCTATAAAGATCAAAGAAGTTGCTATAGAGAGGAATAATTGGGAAGCTGCTCGAGTGGTTTACAAAATTAGTTGCAGTGATCAATAGTAATACAGGTGTAGTTTCCAGTCCCTCAGGCCCCCTCCCACCCCTGCTGACCTCAACTACTTGAACCCATGAAAGGGAACATGGTCCTTCTGAAGGGGACCTTGGCTTTTTCCAAGGCGCAGGATCTCAGCACCAAGGCCAGAGGCAGCAGGACCACATCTCTATCAGCCTCTGGTGCTCACAGGCCTGTCTGGTACGTGGTTACACATCCTTGTGCGTAGACATGTGTAACAGAGAAAAAGAAAAGAGGCAGTTGAAAAATGAAACAACCACTGAACAAAAACAAACACAGAGATACAGAGTGGTAGTTACCACAGGAGACGGGTGAAGTGCATATGGAGATGGATGGAAACTGAATATTTGGTGGTGAGCTGGCCATAGGGTATACAGAAGTAGAAATGTCATGGTGAATCTTACATATTGTTATACACCAGTGTTATCTCAATAAAAAATAAAGCTAAAAGAAAAAGAGACCAACTCAGACTCAGGATGTGCATCCCCTTCTCTCCTGTTATTTTTCAAAACACATTAACAAAGACCCTCAGTTAAACACCCTGTAAGTGAGGAGAGGAGCTGAGATGGGTGTTCCTTCTCTGTAGGCCCAGCACTCTCAGCTCCCAGCCTGGCCCAGAAGGGACCTGCTTGGTTTCTGGGAAGACAGAGGCTTTCAAACCCCTTGCCCACTGGGGAAGCAGACTCCTTTAGAGAATATGGAGAAGAGAACAAAGAAAATAAGTCCTGAACTTTGTGCATTTTACCTTCATTTTTCTTCTGGAGAGAATTAGAATCTCCTGCAAAATCCTGTTGAGCATGCCTTTGTCAGGCTGCAGGCCAGTCATCTGTGAACAGACATCGCTCAGACATGGGCCCTTTTCATTCAAATACAACTCAGTGACACTGCTTGCCCATAGAATTTGGCAGTTTGTATCCTTCCAGACTGAAGTGACTTAGCAGGCATGCACATCCTTCTAGAGAGAGGGATTGTTTGGGGCCTGCTGTCCCTGCCATAGGATGAGATGATGTGCTGAGGTGTGTCCTTCCCTTTAGTGGAGTCCCGCCCAGGGCCGAGGGAGCTGCCTCCTGGGAGCTGGCTTCGGGTGTGATGGGTGTCTACACATGCATGCTTGTTTTGCTACTGGATGTGGATGAAAGCACCTGGATTCCAGAGGGAGATGGGGGTGGGGAGATCTTGGGCTTTGTGGAGTGAATCTCAGGTAGCCCCAGCACGGTTAGGGGAATTAGAGTGTAGGTATGCAGCCTGGGGGCTTCCCAGGTGGCTCAGTGGTTTAAAAAAAAAAAAATCCACCTGCAAATGAAGAGGTAGGTTCGATCCCTGGGTCAGGAAGATCTCTTGGAGCAGGAAACGGCAACCCTCTCCAGTATTCTTGCCTGGGAAATGCCATGGACAGAGGAGCCCAGTGGGCTACAGTCCATGGGGTCGCAAAGAGGCCAACACTACTAAGTGACTGAACGCACACACGCAGACGCACATGCGCACACGCACACACATGCAGCTTGGAAAGGTGCAGAGATGAAAGGGGCCATCTAGAACAGCACCGTGAGCAGACTGCACGTGCCGCCCAGGACCTCGGATCTAGCAGGTGCCATCTGCGATTTCATTTCTGCAGGCTGGTTTGGGCAGCCGCTGTGGCTGGGCCAGCTGGATGCCCCCAGAGGGGATGTCTTGTCTCTTTATTTGTGACCACATTTCGCTCAGGGTCTCGCAAGTCCCAGATACCCGAGGATGATTACGCAGTACCATTATTACGAGGCAGAGGAAGGAGGTGACTGTCAAGCTGTGGTTGGTGAGCCGGGAGTGTTTTAGCAAACAGACTTGGCCTCGCCTTTGGTTTCTGTAGGGGGCCAATTCCTCTGCTCATTCACTTTATCTTTTGTCAAAAGAGGAAATTCACAAAGCACATGGCCAAGAGCAGGGAATGAAATTAGAATGGGTATTTTGGCTGGCAACCCAGAGGCGGGTGCAAGAGCAGAGAGGGAATACCAGCCCGGAAGAGTGGCTCACCTTTGTCCCACATTTCTAGAGAACTGAAGGTGGTCCAGCCGCAGCCCTGTCGCCATTAACCTCCTGATGCTAATGGCAGCTGGTCTGCATTCCCGTTAACCTTTGCTGGCTGGGTATCTGCGGCTGCCAGCAGTGCACACGTGTCTCTTCTTGTTGAGGTTTCCAAAGACACAGGAAAAAATGAAATGCAGCAAAACCCTAAGCATTTGTGCTGGAGCCAAAGGGGAAGGAGTGCTTTCAGCTAGCCTTCAGGGGTGAGGGGCTCGGGAAAGAGGATTAATCCTTTTATGCGTTGAGGTAACATTTACTGTGAGTCTGCAGCATGCCAGGCAAAGCCCTAATCTGCTGGGGATGCAGAGATGAAAAAAAAAAAAAAGGTTCCTGCTGTTGGGAAGCCTGGCCCAGAGTGAGGATGGCGTGGGAGCCAGCTTGCTGATGGCACCAGATTCATTTCCATGGAGTCTTGGGGACCTGGGCTTCTGATTGACTTCTTCTCTCTCTCTTTTTAAACTTATTATCATGAGACCATTTTGGATTCACAGGAAGGTCCTGATGCCCTGCACTCAGTGGTAACATCTTGTATCAATACAGGCCCATCTGGCAGATTTAAAAGTGTGCTTCCTCTGGGCTGCCTCCCACCCCCTATTTTCTTTTCTTCTTCTAAGTGGGTCTTGCTTATCTCACCCCTCCAGCCTTGTCATGATGCTGCAGGGTCTCTCCAGTCATGAAGCAAAGTCGTTTCATTAGTGGATGCATTCGCATTGTGCTGGAGAGGGAAAGCTGACAGTGGCAGTTCTCAGGCTGGTCCGATTCTCACTGTCTACAGGTCCAGCACAGTTTATCACTAGGGGCGTCGAGAATTACTGGCTTAAAAAATGAATGGCGATCGGCATTGTTATAATGACCTTTGCCATGGGCTTCATAGATTGTTGTATCTTATCTGCAGAACAAGACTGTGGAGTAGGACCCGGGACCTTTCCTAATAAGTTGAGAGCTTAAGTGACGTAGCTGCTGAGAAGCTGAGCCTAGATGATCCGCTCCTAAAGCCCCCCCCCCCCACTCTTAACTTCCCCTTAATAAAGGAATGAGTCCATACCAGTGGACTGGGAGGAGCCAGGGAATGTGGAGTGATGTCAGGGGACAAGGAGTCTGTGATGCTCCCCATAGCACACGGCACTCTCCTCTTCCTGTCTTTGAAACCCAAGGCTGGGCCTGCCTGTCTTTATGAAACGTCACTTTACTAAGAACTCTAAGAGAGCATTCTGTCTGGAGAAGGGAATGGCAACCCACTCCAGTACTGTTGTTTGGAAAAGCCCATGGGCAGAGGAGCCTGGTGGGCTACAGTCCCTGGGGTCACAAGGAGTTGGACCCAACTGAGCAACTAATACTAAACTAAGAGACCATCAAGGGAGTAAAGAGAGATTGAGGGTCATAATATATACAGACTAAATTTGGGTAGAATTTTCTGGGATTTTATTTTTAAGCTTGTTCAATTTCAGACAAGAATACTGGAGTGGGTAACCATTCCCTTCTGCAGGGGTTTCTTCCCAACCCAGGGATCGAACCTGGGTCTCTTGCATTGCAGGCGGATTCTTTACTGTCCGAGCCAGCAGGGAAGCCCAGCCTCCAATAGTTCTTTTTAAAATAATTTTTTGAGTGTATCTTTGGCTGTGCTGGGTCTTCGTTGCTGTGTGAGCTTTCCTCTGTATCGTGGTGCATGGACTTGGTTGCTCCGCTGCGCGTGGGATCTTCTCAGATCAGGGATTGATCGTGCACCTCCTGCACTGGCAGACAGATTCTTGACCACTGGGCCTCAGGGAAGCCCTCCCACCCCCACCCCGCCCCACAGTAGTTCTTATTCCAGTAGTTTAGGTTTATGTCATCAGACTAGGAGCTGGGATGAAATAAGCTTTTCTTGTTCTATTGGAAGAAAAGGTTCTGTGAAGTAAATATGGTGAAAAGAGAATCAAGTCCTTAGAAGCTCTTGGGCAGCAACCACTTGCCGATGTGTAAGCCATGGAAGCAGCAGTCAGAACTGGACATGGAACAACAGACCGGTTCCAAAGAGGAAAAGGAGGACGTCAAAGCTGTATACTGTCACCCTGCTTATTTCACTTCTATGCAGAGTACATCATGAGAAACGCTGGGCTGGAAGATGCACAAGCTGGAATCAAGATTGCCGGGAGAAATATCAATAACCTCAGATATGCAGATGACACCACCCTTATGGCAGAAAGTGAAGAGGAACTAAAAAGCCTCTTGATGAAAGTGAAAGAGGAGAGGGAAAAAGTTGGCTTAAAGCTCAACATTCAGAAAACGAAGATCATGGCATCTAGTCCAATCACTTCATGGGAAATAGATGGGGAAACAGTGAAAACAGTGTCAGACTTTATTTTTTTGGGCTCCAAAATTACTGCAGATGGTGACTGTAGCCATGAAATTAAAAGACGCTTACTCCTTGGAAGGAAAATTATACAACCTAGATAGCATATTGAAAAGCAGAGACATTACTTTGCCAACAAAGGTCCCGTCTAGTCAAGGCTATGGATTTTCCAGTGGTCATGTATGGATGTGAGAGTTGGACTGTGAAGAAAGCTGAGCGCCAAAGAATTGATGCTTTTGAACTGTGGTGTTGGAGAAGACTCTTGAGAGTCCCTTGGACTGCAAGGAGATCCAACCAGTCCATTCTGAAGGAGATCAGCCCTGGGTGTTCTTTGGAAGGAATGATGCTAAAGCTGAAACTCCAGTACTTTGGCCACCTCATGCGAAGAGTTGACTCATTGGAAAAGACTCTGATGCTGGGAGGGATTGGGGGCAGGAGGAGAAGGGGACGACCGAGGATGAGATGGCTGGATGGCATCACCAACTCGATGGACATGAGTTTGGGTGGACTCTGGGAGTTGGTGATGGACAGGGAGGCCTGGCGTGCTGCAGTTCATGGGGTCGCAAAGAGTCGGACACAACTGAGAGACTGAACTGAACTGAACTGAAGCCATGTACCAGTTTTAGAAGTCTCATTTTCCCCAAAAGGTCAATGAGAATGGCTCAGTGACTCTGGTTGGTTACAAGAGTACAGATGAGAAAAAAGTGGAGAGAGAACTCACTGTGCTGCTGATATGCTGACCCCTCTGCCATTCATTCCCCCACCCACCCAACCACCTGGCTTACATGCTTACCTGAGTTTTGTAGGAATATGTGGGGTTTTGTCCGCAGGAGTAGGAACCTGTTTAGGGGAGGAGTCAGTGAGAGAGATTACTGGAACAGACCTGTTTTGGGAAGAGGAGCGCTGCCTGGTTGGGAAAGAGAGGTGAGGATCGTGTTTCGGAGAAGAAGGCTTACCAATGGCTCTTTCCTCCGAGAGAGAAAGCTGATTTCCTTACTGGGTCTTTGACATTTCCTGCTCCACTGACAGGCTTCCAGAATGTTCCTGTCAGCACCCAAGGCAGCTCCTGAGGCAGAGCTGAAGTGATACCTTCCAGGAGCTAAGGCTCCTCTCAGGGGTCTTCAGGGGTTCCCTTCTCCGAGGCTTCCGTTCTCCCAGGCTCCCCTGGCCAGGCCAGGCCTGGGTCCTTCCTTCTGAGCTCCCTGGGTCCTCTCTCCTCTGAGCTTCCTGACTCCCTGTTCTAAGCAGGGTTGGAAGACCCCACCTGGTCTCCCTTTGATTCTCTGCTGGTGGCGGGAGGTGGGATTGTCCTCTTTCTGTCCCTTTGCCTGGTCATGCACTTGGCGATCCGAAATCTGGGATCATGGCGACAGTTCTAGGTGGTCTGAGATAGTGGCTTCTCTTGTTTGTTTTTAAATTCGTTGTCAATATTGGGCAGATTTCACATGAAAGTCAGACCATGATTCCTCAGGGAGGAGGAACCATATGGTGGCCACACCCTTTCAGATGTCCTTTCTCTTGCTGATCAGGGTCTTATGACCTGGGCTTCTGTTTCTGCCCTCGTCCGCCTCACCTGGCAGGGTGGGAGGCTGCTGCCTCTGTCATAAACCCATGGAATGGCACATGGTCCCCTCTGGTTCTGTTCAGCTACTCTCAGGGCACATCCTCAGGGGTCTCATATCGCCTCATGCAGCAGTGGTGGGCTGCCGGAAGAAAGGCTGTTTCATTTGGCAGAGCTCAGCATGGGAGAGGGGGATGAGAAACAGTGAGGGAGGAAGGGCCACCCACCTGGTCCACTGGAGCAACAGTCCAGCTACCTTCATGCCCCACCTGCACCTTGTCTCTGAAGTATCAGGAGAGTGAGAATTTGTGTTCCTTCTCTCCAGGAACTTGGACACCTTCTTCTCTTTCTTCTGCTATCTCTTAGCTTCTTGGATCCATTTTTGACTCAGTTCATGGGGTCACAGAGTTGGACACGACTGAGCGACTAACACTTTCACCTTCAAGGCCAGATGTTAAGTGACAAGCTGAAGATGGTGGGGAGAAGCTGCTATTCCCAACACTGACCAGGTTTTTGAACTGCCCGGATGCCAGAGCCCAGCGGTCTGTCCCTGCGAGCGTCCCCCACTTTCCCTGCCCCGTCCAACCCCCACCAGCCCCCACGGCCACTCTCCTTTCTTCTTTTCTCTTCCTCTCTCCATCTCCTTTTACCCTTCTCCTTCATTTCATGTCTTTCCCAACCCACAGCTCCTAACTTGACTTACATTTCTGGTTTCTAGAAGATTCCTCAGTGGTTCCTGTCACTTCCCTTGACTAAACCTCCCTCCTCATTTCTCTTTGACTCCATTCTGCTCTTCTAGGCTGTGCAAAGTGCAGCCTACCTGGAGGACACCTCATTGTGCTCATGAGAGGCTTTGCTCCAGATTCCTCTGTGTTTCGCAGCACCATGAATCTGGAATCTGGGCTCATTTGAGTAAATGCTCAACAACCCAGGAAGTGAGCTTATACCTGAATGATCTGGCAGTATTTGGAGGAAATTAGAATTTAATTAGCGTTTCCTTTTATGCCACTGTGAATATGCCTCTCTTACATTTATGGGGTTGTGTGGGTATCCTCCAGTGACTAATTACGTGAAATTTCTCTTCTTTGTTAAATTCTAATAAACACGCACAATATATATAAAGTTGAAACTGGCTCTGTTACCAAAAGTGAGATTTTTCTCATTTGAATAGGGATTTGTTTCTCTCTTCTTCAAGGAGATGGTAGTTTCACATATTCGTGTTTCATGGATGGGTAGGTGATATTTGTCATTCTTTTTCTTTTATAGGTGATAGCCATGAGTAATCTAAACCAGCAACACTTTCTCTTCTTTTGTTTATGTCCAGAAAGGTTGCAATGAAAGAAAAAACAATAGCAAATGGGCACTTCCATTTAGATTGTTAGTATTGTACTTGGTTTTCCAGCTTCCAGCTCAATGTGGTTAATTATACCAAGAGAAATGTTTTGTAGATGCCTATTAAGGTTAGAACAACTCCTCTCCTTGCCATGCGGGAAGCGTTGGCCCCCTTCTCCCTTGGCAGGCAGGACCTGTGTGTGTTCCCAGAAGTCTCCCCAATCCAGCTACCCCAGAGTTGGCTGTTAGCACCAGCCCAGAAAGAGAACTAACTTGAGGGGGTGACAGAGGGGCCTGGGGCAAATAAGAAAGACTCTGTTGGCACTGAAACAGTTCGCAGGTCCAGGGGCTGTGATCACAGTGTCCATTTTTCAGAAGAAGCTGAAGCTGGGTATGGTCAAGGGTCATAGCAGGTGTGCTTTCTAGAGGCTGAGAGTGGGGGACTTGGGCAGTTGTTGTTTAATGGGTATGGAGTTCCAGTTTGGGAAGATGAGAAAGTTCTGGGGATGGATGGGATAATGGTTGCCCAACAACATGAATGCCCTTAATGCCGCTGAACTGTATACTTTCAAATGGTTGAATGTTTACGTGTATTTTATCATAGTGAAAACCAAGTTTCATAATTGCTAGTCACTAGTTTAAAGATACAAGAATTCAGATGACTAGATTTTTTAAATGTGGCCTATACAGGCAATGAAATATTCAGCCTTAAAGAGGAAGGGAGTTCTGACACACGCAACAGCATGGATGAACCTTGAAAACATAGTGACACAAGAGGACAAGCACGGTGTGACTCCACTTCTGTGAGGTGCTTACAGGAGCCACACTGCACAGACCGAAAGGATGATCACAGTTGCCAGGGCCTGGGAGAGTAGGGAATGGGGAGTTAGTATTTAATGGTTGTAGCGTCTCAGTTTGGAAAGATGCAAAAATTCTGTAGATGGGTGGCGGTGATGGTTGCATAACCTTGGGAGTGTACCCACTGCCACTGAACTGTTGTTGCTGCTGTTCAGTTGCTAAGTCTTGTCCGATTCCCTGTGACCCCATGGACTGTAGCACCCTCCAGGCTCCCCTGTCCTTCACTATCTCCCTGAGTTTGCTCAGACTCACGTCCATTGAGTCAGTGATGCCATCTAATCATCTCAGCCTCTGCTGCCCCCTTCTCCTTTTGCCTTCAGTCTTTCCTAGCATCAGGGTCTTTTCCAATGAGTTGGCTCTTTGCATCAGGTGGTCAAAGTGAACTGTGTACTTAAAAATGGTTAAAATAGTTCAGTTTGTGCATATTTTACAACACAGAGACACACATACAGTCCTGGCAGGCTGCAAGGCACCAAGGAGTCTCCCTTACTGTCCTAGCCCAGCACCCCTTACTTAGTCCTGGCTATCTCTCTGGGAACATCGTGCAAATAAAACCAGACAAGTTTCTCTGTGTCCTGACAGATGCCCACCATTCCTACGTGCCAGAGAGCAAAAGGCTGCCTGATAGACACTTGACCTCTGGGCGTGGAAGACGCAAACACAAATGCCAGCTCGGAAATGGGATTAATGATGTAAATGGTCGGAGGGAAGGAAAATGCTATTAGTGCTAGCTTGGCTCACTGAGAAGGGTCCATTAATTCACATATAGGAATTCCAGGGGGAAAAATGTTGCCCTAATTATGTCTTGGGTAATTTGGCCATTTAAATGGCTGACCAATTTGCAGCTTGGTTCTTCCTCGAGGTATCACATCTTTATTCAGTACTGTCCCTTCCCACCCGGGGCCAGGCTGCTCTTCCGATATATGCAACATTGTGGAGACGTTAGCTTGTCTTGGCTGATTGCTACCCTGCCTCCTCTTCAATCACGTGACCTTGTAGCTCTTCTGTGCAATTGGAAATGTGTCTTGCTGGAGTTATCACCTACGTTAGCAGAATTCTTGTAGCCTCCGGAAGATACAGGGCCAGATACCATGTTTGTAGCATCTTCCATGAATAGCTGTGATGGGTGAGGATCAGCTTTGTCATTCAATTAAGGGGAGATTCAGAACATATCCAGGTCCCGTTCTGGTGAGATGCCTGCTGGAGAAGCTTGGTACGTAGGAAAATGCAGTGCCCTGCTCTCCAGGAAGGACCCGTCCTCCAGAGGTGGCCTTCTCATACCCAATGAGCTGAGTATCTGGACCTTGCCATGAACATCACCCTCAATCGTGATTGACTGATAGGCTCCAGGTGACCTTGCTGATGTTTTTCCCAGGATGCCAGACACATCTCCAGGCTTTGGTGGAAAGAGAGCTTCTGGATCAATGACTATGAGTTTTGCTTCCACCAGTCCCTATCACCTAATGCCTTTATTTTCTTGGACTCCAAGATCACTTCAAATGGTAACTACGACCATGAAATTAAAAGACGCTTGCTGCTTGGAAGAAAAGCTATGACAAACCTAGACAGCATATTAAAAAGCAGAGACATTGCTTTACTGACAAAGATGCGTATAGTCAAAGCTGTGGTTTTTCCAGTAGTTATGTATGGATGTGAGAGTTGGACTATAAAGAAAGCTGAGTGCTGAAGAATTGAGGCTTTTGAACTGTGGTGTTGGAGAAGACTCTTGAGAGAACCTTGGACTTCAAGGAGATCAAACCAGTCCAGCCTAAAGGAAATCAGTCCTGAATATTCATTGGAAGGACTGATGCTGATGCTGAAACTCCAGTACTTTGGCCACCTGATGCCAAGAGCTGACTCACTGGAAAAGACCCTGATGCTGGGAAAGATTGAAGGCGGGAGGAGAAGGGGACAACAGAGGATGAGATGGCTGGATGGCATCACCAACTCTATGGATGTGAGTTTGAGCAAGCTCCGGGAGTTGGTGATGGACAGGGAAGCCTGTTGTGCTGCAGTCCATGGGGTTGCAGAGTCAGACACAGCTGAGCAACTGAACTGAACCACCTTAAGGCAGGCAAAGACACTGAAAGCGTGACCGTGAGAAAATGTGATGTTCTTCCCAAAACAGCGGGAAGAAAAGCAACAACGAGTATTTATTAACAAGATCTCTTTTAATAATAATAGACAAAAGCTACTGTTTTCCATATGCCAGGCTTCATATTGAGTGTGCTGAACATATTTCTTTATCTAATCTTTACAATAACCCTAAGAGGTAATGGATATCAGGGTCTCCATTTTACAGGTTATAGAAAAGAGGCTCAGAGAGGTTTGATGGCTTGTCTCTGATCACAAAGCCAGTAAGTTAGTAGAAGCAAGATTCCAACCAGGTTTTTGGATTCAGATGTCCACATTCTTTTGCCAGTTTATAGCTGCTCAGGGACTAGTGTTCATTGCAGGAGCTGAATGTCTAGGATTTAAGGTAACCAGTGTTAGTTCAGAATCCCAGTGAGCAGCAGTATAGGGTTGTTAATTGGTTCAGTTTCTAAGAGCGCCACGTGTTCCCCCTGTTTCTCTTCCTGCTTTGCAGATCTTTCATACTCTGTGTATTGGTGACTCAAGATGGAGGTAGAGGAGAATGGAAAGTGGTGGCTGGAGGTGGGCAGGCAGCGTTGTCGCAGAGTGGGACTCCATCTTTTGTAACCGGTCCTGTGTTCTTTTGAGGAAACGGCAGTGAATTTGCTCCACTGGCTGTGTGCCCTGTGCTTCCCCCGCCCCCAGGCCTCCTCTCTCCTTTTGTCCCCAACCCCACCCCTACCCCCCACCAACCCCGCCTAATGTTTCCTTCCACTCCACTCAGTCCTGTACTGTTGCCAGATTACTATTCCCAAAGTAAAAGTCAGAGCGCATCAGCTGGGGCACACATCTATTCTGGCCTGTGGCATTTGGAGCTTTCCACGGTGCGACCCCAACCAAGTCACCTCCTGGCCTCGTGCTCTGCCATCACTTCCCTACACTGCAAACAGGGAGAGCAGTAGCCATAGTAGTGATACTACCAGTAGTGCTAATACTACTACTAGTAGTAAGGCAGCAGCAATATAGGGACAGCCAGTGGTCACAGAATGCTGCGTGCTGAGCACCGTCCTAGGTGCCTTCTGTGCTTTATGTATATAAAGTCCTTTAGCTCTCATAACCACCCAGGGAGCAGGTCCTTTAATTCTAGTAAATGCATCTCCTGCTATTGCAGGCCATGCCCTGTGCTTTCCCTCTCCTGTGCCTTTTCTCCTGTTATGTCTGACAAGACTCTGCTCCCTTTACGCCTCTCCAGGTCTGAATTTTACTCATATCCTGAGGTTTATCATAAGTGCCCTGTCCTCCTTGCTATGTTCCATGATGCTCTCCCATTAAATGGGTTCTTTTGTTTCTGCTTCTCTTTCATCCCACTCCTCGTATTCTGCCAGCTGCTGTAGACATGTGTGTGCTTGGGATATCCTCTCTGGTTTCTTGGAAGAACCTTGAGTCCATGGACTATCTCCTCCAGGTCTATAGCCTCTGTGTGCATGCTAAGTTGCTTCAGTCAAGTCTGACACTTTTCGACCCCATGGACTGTAGCCCACCAGGCTCCTCTGTCCATGGGATTCTCCAGGCAAGAATATTGGAGTGTGTTGCCATGCCCTCCTCCAGGGGATCTTCTCAACCCAGGAATTGAAACTTTGTCTCCTGTGACTCCTGCATTGTAGGTGGATTCTTTACCACTGAGCCACCAGGGAAGCCTATATTCTCTGTTCAGCTCAGTTGCTTAGTCGTGTCCGACTCTTTGCAGTGCCATGGACGGCAGCACGCCAGGCTTCCCTGTCAATCACCAACTCCAAGAGCTTGCTCACACTCATGTCCATTGAATCAATGATGCCATCCAACCATCTCATCCTCTGTCGTCCCCTTCTCCTCCCGCCTTCAATCTTTCCCAGCATCAGGGTCTTTTCCAATGTGGCCAAAGTACTGGAGTTTCAGCATCAGCATCAGTCCTTCCAATGAATATTCAGGACTGATTTCCTTTAGGCTGGACTGATTTGATCTCCTTGTAGTCCCAAGGACTCTCAATAGTCTTCTCCAGCACCACAGTTTGAAGGCATCAATTCTTTGGCACTCAGCCTTTTTTTTTTTTTTCTTTGTCCATTTCTCATATCCATACGTAACTACTGGAAAAACCATAGCTTTGACTATATGGACCTTTGTTGGTAAAGTCATGCCTCTGCTTTTTAATATGCTGTCTAGGTTTGTCATAGCTTTTCTTCCAAGGAGCAAGCGTCTTTTAAGTTCATGGCTGCAGTCACCATCTGCAGAGATTTTGGAGCCCAAGAAAGTAAAGTCTGTCACTGTTTCCACTGTTTTTCCATCTATTTGCCAGTTCACAGCTGCTCCTCTGTAGCATCCAGCAAGTACCTTATACAGAGCAGGTGCTGGCTGTATTTGGTTTATTGAGCGGAAGTTAATAGGCTTAAATTCATATTCTGGATTCTTGAAAGACTGATGTCTTCCATGTAGCCTACGCCTTCTAGTTAAATGGCTAGATAAGCCCAACCAAATTAGGAGAATAAAGATGCCAAGGGTGTCTACGTGTGTGCTCGGCCATGCCCAACTCTTGTGACCCCATGGACTGGAGCCCGCCAGGCTCCTCTGACCCTGGGATTTCCCAGGCAAGAATACTGGAGTGGGCTGCCATTCACTTCTCCAGGAGATCTTCCCAACCCAGGGATCAAACTTGAGTCTCCGGCATTGGCAGGTGCATTCTTTACCACTGAGCCACATTTAGTAATTATCTGTGCTCCTTAGAAGAGATCAGTGGGAGGGGACTTTATGGAGGGAATGCCCTTTGTGTGAGGGGAAGGAAAGGTTGGATACATCTTTGAGGCTGTGTTAATAATCCAGGTTCCTGCTATGAGCAGCAGGAAGTTAGTTCTGTAGTTTGAAGAGGTACCCCTATGTGATATGTCTTTCTTAATTAGCTTTAAAAATCAAATATTATTAATATAACTCATTCCTGCAAGTTTATCAATATGACCAGCTTTAACTAGGAAGAGGTTAGAGGCAGAAGTTCATGGGGTATTCGTAACCCTGAGGGCTTGTTTTATTTCTGATCCTTCTGGTCTCCTTAATTCAGCCTATTCCAGCCCACCTTGTCTTCCTCTACAAGCCTCATCTTTTCTTACTATCTTTGTGCCATCCCTCTCTTTAAAAAAACCAGTCACTCCAGGTTCTGGTCTTCCCAAAGTAAACCATATTCATGCCTGTATCCTACTGTTTAGGCTTCAAGCCATAGATCAATTTCCTCTTCTTTCTGGAAGCTGGTTTTGACCTCTTCACTTCACACTGATGCCGCTGTTGTTGTTGTTTTTTCCAAACTTCTACAGAATATATGGCCTATACCAGACAGTTCACTCAGTTATACCCCTGAGTGTTGGTGATGATTGCTTGTCATCTCCCAGATGAATCAGGATCTTCTTAAGCATAGTGGCCTCATCTCATTTTGCTTCTTGAACCCAGCAACTCTTCACTGCATGTTAAGCATACAAGATATGGTTCTCTTTCCTTTTAGATGCTGATTGGTTGAGGAGGTTGGTACCATTTTTTATCTAATAGTGTTAGTCACTCAGTCATGTCTGACTCTTTGCAATCCCACGGACTGCAGCCCACCAGGCTCCTCTGTCCATGGAATTCTCCAGGAAAGAATACTGGAGTGGGTAGCCATTCCCTTCTCCAGGGAATTTTCCTGACACAGGGTTAGAACCTGGGTCTCCTGCCTTGCAGGCAGATTCTTTACCATATGAATCACCAGGGAAGCCCATTTCATAGCTACTTGGTTCTAAAGATAATGGTTGGTCTGCAGCCTAGCTAAGTATTGAAATAATATTTTCCTCCATTAAAGAGGACAACATTTTTTTAATTTTAAAAGGATTTAAAATTTTATTTTAAAAGGATAAGGTGGATTGATTTAGCAAGTTTAAGTATTACTTACATAATAAGTGATTCTTGTAAGGGTTTGTCCCGTAGGCAGTTTATCAAAGGTGCTGGTCCATGAGTGTAACCCAGTATCCCAGGTAGCAGAGGAGGGCACCCTAGAAGGGGGATTCTGGCCCTGGGGCTCTCACTCAGTCCTGGGATCCCTCAGATCCCTTCCTCTTCAGTCCTCAGTGGTATCCCCCTCTTGCAGCCCTTGCCACCAGCCCAACAGGAAGTTCCCATCAGGCAGATGGTATTAGCGCACACGTGTGCCAGAATCCAGCCTTTCAGGGGCAGTTCTTGGTCGCAGGGTCCCTGAGCTAATGAATGTGATGGGCTGGGGGAGTGCTTCAGTTGGGGGTGTTCCTTCTTGACCCTCCTCATTAGGACACAGATTAGCCTTCCTAGAAAATGGGATAGATAGGGACTAAGAAACACAGGCTGTCAGTCCCTTCTTCATTATCCAGGAAGCCACCTCATTTTCAGTACATGTTGGTTGGGGGAGAAACGAATTTCCTATATTCTAGGCACAGGACTAATGGCTTTCCATACCTTACCCACTTAATCCACATGTTGAATGTCAGCCTGGAAGGGTCTTGTGGTTTGGGCATATTGATGAGAACATGAGACCTGCATATAACGAATGATCAATGACTCTCTGTTGAATGGATGAACACAAGTGTGGAGGCTATGATTATGTTTGCTGTGAATAACTTACTTTTAGAGCAGATGTTTTGTATAAAGCACTTTTCACTTGCGGTATCTGAGTCTTCATAACGTTCTGTGGTAGGAATCTTGTTTTTATCCTCATTTGAAGATGAAGAAACTAGGAACAAGAGGGTGAGTAACTTTCTCCAGGTCACACGTCAGGTAAATGTAAGACAAGGGCAGGATCAAGATACAAACTCAGATTCTCCAGTTTTGAAATCCCTTTCTTTTCCACCTGCCTATTGAGAAATAGAACTCCAGCTTGAAGAAATCATTCTGTCTTCTCAGACTTCAGTCCAGACTGTCAGGCGAGGCAGACTGATAACAGGTGGGGTTGGGAGAAGTTGGGAGAAAGTCGGAATATATTTTTTAAACCATTCTTTTAAATAAGCAGAGCCCTTTTTTCAACGTGATTTTGTGTGGAACCCCAAGATAACAAACCAGAGAAATGTGAAGCTGCTCTAGTTGAAGGAGGGGCTCAGGACGTCAGCCCCCACCACTCAGTCTCTCAATCGCCCTACATGCTCAGTTGCTCAGTTGTGTCCAGTTCTTTGAGACCCCATGGACTGTAGCCTGCCAGGCTCCTATGTCCACGGGATTTTTTCAGGCAAGAATACTGGAGTAGGTTGCCATTTCCTCCTCCAGGGGGGTCTTCCCTTCCCAGGGATTAAATCTGCAACCCTCGTGTCTCCTGCATTGGCAGGTGGGTTCTAAACTTCTGAGCCATAGGGACGCTCCATCACCCCATCAGTCTCCAAAGAACACAGTGATGAGCTGGGGACAGAGAGGCATAAGGACTGTGCCTCCTAAATGCCCAGCCTCCATCGTAATTGGCTGTGTCTGTCATGTACACATCCCATGATGTGACATTACAGATCAACCCAAAGTGCCAAAGTAAAACAAGATGGGAACAAAGATATCCCGATTGTCAAGTGCTCTGGGGGAGGACCGAGAAAGTGGATGAAGTTAATCCTATAGAGGAAAGGCACCCAGAACTTGAGCTCGAAATAGGAGAGGCTTTATTTTTGCCTACAGGAAGAGTAAAACAATTCAACTCACATATTTTATTTATGATTTTAATAATAATGTTTTCATTATAAACAAAAAATTCAGAAAAAATGAAATAAAAA
Organism: Capra hircus; assembly: GCF_001704415.2. Taxonomy (NCBI): domain Eukaryota; kingdom Metazoa; phylum Chordata; class Mammalia; order Artiodactyla; family Bovidae; genus Capra; species Capra hircus. The sequence goes on along the minus strand of NC_030811.1, from coordinate 15,872,423 downwards.
TCACTTATAATTTATACTGACAACTGAGATATCTGCTCAAAGGTTTGCATAGTATATTTTCTTCCACTGTTTTTCCTGTATATAATGCATCTATACTTAAGAAGATCAAATTTTTTATTTAATTTCCACTTTTTGCTCTTTAACATTATAGGATGTACATTTCCTTTTCTCACCAGTATGTTGTTGAAAACAATTTAAAACATCTTTCTTGTTACACACTTAATATATATTTATTGTAGATGTTTGGAAATAAATAGATAAGCACTAAGAAGAATATAAAAATCACCAATAATATCATTACCCCAAATTGACTATTTCTTAGTATTTTGGTGTATACTTTTCTAGTCTTTCTATTATGTTTAAACACACACACACATACATATATATATATATATATATATACATCCTTAATATACCCATGGTTATATTACATATACTTAAGTATTTTCCAATGTGGTGAATTAGGGATAGATATTAATTTTATCTTCTTTCATTGCTTTGTGATAAACTTAAAATATTTGTTGATGATTATTTTTATGTAAATTGCCTATCCATGTCTTATCTTTTTAAAATAGAATTATTGTTGATTTATAATGTTCTTTATAGATTAAAGAAATTTATCTTTCCCCTTTTTGCGTCTATGTGAAAATATTGAGTATGTAATTAAAAATCTATGTTTTATTAGTCCTCTAAAGTATCAATATATGAAGTATATGAAATTTACAAGTTTTTGCTACTATAAATAATGCTATACTTAATATAGTTACACATAGATCTTATTTGTTTCATTTCTTCGGGATTGATTCAGAAAAATGGAATTATTGAGCCACTGCCCACAAGAAGTATAGGCAAATATCTATTTCTCTAAACTCTTCCCTGGTAGCTCAGCTGGTAAAGAATCTTCCTGCAATGTTGGAGGCCCTGTTTCGATTCTTGGGTTGGGAAGATCTTCTGGAGAAGGGATAGGCTACCCACTCCAGTATTCTTGGGCTTCCCTGGTGGCTCAGATGATAAAGAATCCGCCTGCAATGTGGGAGACCTGGGTTTGATCCCTGGGTTGGTAAGATCCCCTGGAGAAGGGAACGGCTATGCACTCCAGTATTCTGGCCTGGAGAATTACATGGGCAGAGGAGCCTGGCAGGCTATTTTCCATGGGGTTGCAAAGAGTTGGACATGACTGAGCAACTTTCACTTATTTTTAAAGAGCTGTCCAATTTAATAAGCCCCCCAAAAGACTTTTATTTTCAGTTATTTGATTATTAGAAAGTCTTTTCTTCATATTTTATTACCTATTTGTATCTGAATGCTCTGTGTCTTGGCAATTATTCTTTGCCCAGTAGGGCTGTTATTGGTTTCCTGATTTTTTTATGTTTTTAAAAATACAAATGAAGGACATTAACTTTATGCTATTTGCTACAAATTTGGTTTTCACTTTGTTCAGTGAATTTTTATTTTTATCACTGATTTGATGTTTTAGATTATTTTAGATTATATAGTTAAATCTATTTCATACTTTTCTTTGTGATTTTCTACCATGTGTATTATGCTTAGCGAAGTCTTCTCATTTTTTTTCTGGTTTGATTTGTTCATTTAGCTTCAACATCCGTCGTTAGTATATTTTCGTGTGTCACTGTCTGAGGTGGGACAGTTTTGACAAGACTCTAAGGGAGAATGAGGACCAGGTTTGAGCAGTCATCAGAAGGTGACTGCACATGGAGCTAAAATTTCAGAGGAAGAAGAGAGACTGTGACGCTGGACCTTCAAGTTCAGGTCCTCAAAAGATGTAGAGGTCTTTACAGTTGAAGTACAACCCATAGCTGAGGTTGAGAAAAAGAACCACAAAGGGCAAATACGCTTATTCTTTGTTATTTGTTGTTGTTCAGGAGAAGGAAATGGCACCCCACTCCAGTACTCTTGCCTGGAAAATCCATGGACGGAGGAGCCTGCTGGGCTGCAGTCCATGGGGTCTCGAAGAGTTGGACACGACTGAGCGACTTCACTTTCACTTTTCACTTTCATGCATTGGAGAAGGAAATGGCAACCCACTCCAGTGTTCTTGCCTGGAGAATCCCAGGGAGAGAGGAGCCTGGTGGGCTGCTGTCTATGGGGTCGCACAGAGTCGGACACGACTGAAACGACTTAGCAGCAGCAGCAGCAGACACTCAGTTGTGTCTGACTCTTTGTGACCCCATGGACTACAGCACACTAGGCTTCCCTGTCCTTCACCATCTCCCAGAGTCTGCTCATACTCATGTCCACTGAGTCCATGATGCCGTCCAATCATCTCATCTTCTGGCGTCCCCTTCTCCTCCTGCCTTCAATCTTTCCTGGCATCAGGGTCTTTTCCAACAAGTCTGCTCTTCACATCAGGTGGCCGATGTGTTGGAGCTTCAGCTTCAGCATCAGTCCTTCTAATGAATATTCAGGGTTGATTTCCTTTAGGATTGACTGGTCTGATCTCCTTGCAGTCCAGGAGACTCTCAAGAGTCTTCTCCAGCACCACGGTTTGAAGGCATCAATTCTTTGGCACTCAGCCTTTTTTTTTTTTTTTTTCGGTCCAGTTCTCATATCCGTACATAACTACTGGAAAAACCATAGCCTTCACTAGACAGACCTTTGTAGTAGTAATGTCTCTGCTTTTTAATATGCTGTCTTGGTTTGTCATAGCTTTTCTTCCAAGGAGCAAGCATCTTTTGTTGTTTATTTATTTTTTGGTCATGCTGCACAGCTTCTGGGATCTTAGTTCCCTGACCAGGGAGCAAACCGGGGCCCTCACCAGGGAAAGCACAGGGTTCTAACTGCTGGATCACCAGGAAATTCCCCAGGAATTTCTTGATGGTGGGGCTAGGATGACTTTGATTAGGAATTAGTAAGTGTAAAAGCTATCATTACCCTAGCCAAGGTCACCAAGGACTTGCCAGGTGTCAAATCACTTTCCCTTTATTTAGCTCTTCTGCAGCTTTTGAGTTTCCTGGTTTTCAAAGCACCAGACCCCCTTAGATTCCATGGCACCATCCTCTACTGATTTTCTTCTCCCTTCTGAACTGGGGGCTTCTCTGCTCTTCTGCCATCCCTGCCTTAAGGTTGAGCTCTTCTCCCTCTACTTGAGAAGCTCTTCCTGAGTGACTTCATCAACCCCCACACTTTCACTCTATCCATGTGCCAACCACCCTACTCCTCAGGGTGTATTTCCAACCGGGATCTCTCTTTAGAATCGGACTGAGCATATTTACTCAGTAGTTAGATGCTTTATTGCAAATTTGGAAATATCCAAACTTCACTCATCTTCCTTTCCCACTCTGGCCTCTTCCCAAACCCAACTTACTTTCTTCCAGAATTCCCTGTCTTAGTGAGTGGGTTTCTGTTAGCAAGCTCCCTCTGGGCTCTGCTTTCAGGAGAAAGGGACTCACATCTCTGTAAGAAACTTGGAGTCAACATGAAGTTGTTCCTATGGCTGAGAATGAGTCGGTACTAGTTTCCCAAGGAAAGCTAAAATAGGAGAGAGAACCCGCTGTCCTTCGAGTTGGGAAATAAAGCCCTAACCCCTCAATATCTTCCAGGCCCTGAGAGGTCGCTTGAGAGGCAGAAGTTTCTGAACATTTCTCCAGGATAAAGACTCTTAAAGTAAACCACCCCAGCCATTGGCTTGCAGGTTCAGTCTCCAAAGGTCACATATTCCAAAACAGTTTCTAAATTTGCCTCCAATTTGCATTCGTTAGAAGATGCACCTGCAGACCCTGTAGAGTCACATCTAAGCCGTAAGAGTTTCAGTCCTCCTCTGGTGGTCCAGATAGCGTGGCAGACGCAGTTCCTAAAGCAGGTGGAAACCTTTTAAAGAAAATCTTCCCAAAGATCTCAATTGGGAAGAGCTAGTTCTTTATCGTATTTTTGTTTTTATTAATGAAAGACACAACAGATCGATCAGAAGGAGGGGGGTGTCAGTTCTTTTTAGATAAACTTCCTAAAGCTTCAAGCAAGAGCTATCCAAATTTGGGCTAGTTATTAAATCTTAAAGGAAATCAATACTGAATATTCATTGGAATGATTGATGCTGAAACTGAAGCTCCAATACTGTAGCCAAGTGATTTGAAGAGCTGACTCACTGGAAATCCTGGGAAAGATTGAGGGCAAAAGAAGGGGGTGGCAGAGGATGAGATGGTTGGATGGCATCACCGACTCAATGGACATGAGTCTGAGCAGATTCTGGGAGTTGGTGAAGGACAGGGAAGCCTGGCATACTGCAGTCCATGGGGTTTCAAAGAGTCAGACATGACTTGGCAACTGAACAGCAACAAATTAAATCTTTGAAGGAGAAGAGGTAAATTATTATTTTTTTCATCCATTTGGAGGCATCAGAGCCAGTAGAAAAATGATCAAAGAAGTGAAGCAGCATCAAGCATTTGAGCGAGTAGAAAAGAAGGTTTCCAGTTTGCTGAGAGGAGAAGAGCAGACCTTGCCACAATGTCTCCTCTCCCTATCCTCACCGTGCTCTTTCTGGCAACCACTAAGCTCACCAAAAAGACCAAAAAGAGAAGCTTCCTTTCCACTGCTCTCCAGGCTACTGGATGCTGAGGTCATTCATGCTCCAGGCTCACCCTGAAACTCTTGCCCACGTGCCCCATGCCTTTCCCCAGGGTTGTATGTCTCCTGCCAACGGATAGAATGGAACCCTGCTCAGGACACTGTCATTTGAGGCTTCGTTATCAGCTTTCCTGAAAGTGCCCCACACTGCCTGCTAACGTGAATAAGAACCACAGACATCTTCTTTCAAGGAGACTTTATTATGGATCTTTAGTAGAACCAGTAGATTATTTCACACACAATTGCTCGAAGTTCTATGCCCCCAAACGGTTGGGGCTCCAAATGCTGCTTGGCCTCTGCTGAAATGCTTTCCCTCTGGGGTCTTCAGCTGCCTTCCAGAGATAAAAATGTCACTGTTACACAAGTTACTTCTGCAAGTTGGCAGTCTGAAAGAGGAATATCAGAGTGGCTTTTGGTGGACAAGTAGAGGCCTTCTGGACTTATGTTTATACTTTTCTTTTGGAAAGTCAGCATGTGTATCTTCTGAATTATTGATATGTGTCTTTGGGTAGCTATGTGTGCATGCTAAATCGTTTCAGTCGTGTCCAACTCATTGCGACCCTATGCACTCTAGTCCACCAGGCTCCTCTGTCCAGGGGATTCTCCAGGCAAGAATACTGGAGTGGGTTGTCATTTCCTTCTCCAGGGGATCTTCCTGACCCAGGGATCGAACCCACATCACTTATACCTCCTGCATTGGCAGGCGGGTTCTTTACCACTAGCACCACTGGGAAAGCCCAGTGTCTTTGCGGAGAGGGTCTAATTTCAGAAAGCCATACAGGCACACGTTGCATCGGAGCCCCTCCAATGAGACAAGGAAATTAGGTGCAGAAACCTCTGATTTAAATCCAGTTCCTGACAGGGAGCCGACAGGAAGAAGTTCAAGCTTCCACGAAACGATGATGCCAGCGAGAGCTGAGAGCAATGAGGTGGAAACAGACGGAGCCAAAAGTTCTGGTTGCCCGTGGTACAGCCATTTCAGAGCAGGATCACCACCACCTGGCTTTTCTCTCATTTAGTAGCAACAGCTGGAACTCCTCCCCTGGAAACCCAGGAGGTTCTTCTCTCATCTCTTCTTGGAAATGTTTAACCCCTGCCAGCTGGAATCAACCTTATAGGGAAGAAAGAGCAGCCGTGTGGCTGCTGTCCTCAGATTGATGTGTGTCAGGGCTGCGCCTTGCATGCTGTTGGCCTCGTGGGGTGGTTTTCTCCGGCAGGGTTTCTGTTTTTTCTTGGTTTGCTTGTCAGAGAGGAGGCTGGCTCCTGGCTCTCAGGATGTCTCTACTCTTGAAGACAGGGCGGCGTTCCTCCTAACGGGGTGGGCATGGGGCTGTGTGTCCCCGGGGGGCTGTGTGTGCCCGGGGGATTGTGTGTCCCCGGGGGGCTGTGTGTCCCCGGGGGGCTGTGTGTGCCCGGGGTCTGTGTGTGCCTTCACTACTCTCTTGCATTCGCTGCTGTGTGTGTGATCATGTGAGCAACCCTGGGTTTACTCGTATGAGCTGCCTGCTTCCACCACATACCTGTCCCCATATCTCGTGTCTCCCTGGGATCTAGCTTCTGTCCTCACCAGTCTACGGAGATGATGCTCTCTGAGGAGCAGTTGGTTCAGGTCCAGTGTCCTTTTCTTGGCCATCCTCCTCCTCCTCTCCTCAGCAACGCTTGGTGCTGCTCCTGCGGCACCCCGGTCTTGCTTTCCCTCCTGCCTCGGCAGGTGCTCCTGCGCTGTCTGCATCAGGGGCTCTCGTCTCTCTCCACTCTTCCCGGATGCTCCCTCTGATCCTCAGTGCTCACTGTCCTCCCTCTGGCGTCTCAGTCACCCTAGTGGCCGAGCTGCCTGGTGTATTCAGATATTTCCAGGCTGCACTGTCGTCTCATGCAGTTGCAACAGAAGATGGGCCAGGTGCTCACCGGCCACTTCTATCCCCTTATCACGTTATTATTTCAGACTCATTCTGCTGCAAGCTCATCGAGGCATTCCCCAGCCACACGTGAGTCTTCTTCCTGATCTTCCTCATCCGAGAAAGCCAAGGCCCATTCTTGATAGCTGGTTCTGTTTTAGGGCCACATATCCAGTCAGCTGGGGCTTTCCAGGTAGCTCAGTGGTAAAGAACCTGCCTGCCAATGCAGGAGGTATAACTGATGTGGGTTCGATCTCTGGGTCAGGAAGACCCCCTGGAGGGGGGCATAGCCACCCACTCCAGTATTCTTGTCTGGAGAATCCCATGGACAGAGGAGCCTGGGGGGCTACAGTCCATAGCGTTGCAAAGAGTTACAGGCTATACAGTCCATGGGGTTGCAAAGAGTCAGATAGGACTGAAATGACTTAACACACACACATGCAGTCAGTTGCCAAGGTCTGATTTTTTTTTCCTTTGGAATGTCCCTCCAATCAGTCCCTTCCGGTCCAGTTACACCTGAAATGTTGCTGTTTCCTGGGTGCTGATCTCCTTGCCACCCTGATCACTGTCCAGTTGCTTCTGTACACCTCTACCTGATGAATCTCCTGGAAACACTACTTTCCTGCACCCCGTCCTCTCAGTTCAGTTCAGTCGCTCAGTCGTGACTCTTTGTGACCCCATGAAGCGCAGCACGCCAGGCCTCCCTGTCCATCACCAGCTCCCGGTGCACCCAAACCCATGTCCATTGAGCCGGTGATGCCATCCAGCCATCTCGTCCTCTGTCGTCCCCTTCTCCCGCCCTCAATCTTTCCCAGCATCAGGGTCTTTTCAAATGAATCAGCTCTTTGCATCAGGTGGCCAAAGTATTGGAGTTTCAGCTTCAACATCAGTCCTTCCAATGAACACCTTGGACTGATCTCCTTTAGGATGGACTGGTTGGCTCTCCTTGCTGTCCAAGGGACTTGCAAGAGTCTTCTCCAACACCACAGTTCAAAAGCATCAATTCTTTAGGGCTCAGCTTTACTTATAGTCCAACTCTCACATCCATACATGACTATTGGATAAACCATAGCCTTGACTAGATGGACCTTTGTTGACAAAGTAATATCTCTGCTTTTTAATATGCTGTCTAGGTTGGTCATAACTTTCCTTCCAAGGAATAAGCATCTTTTAATTTCATGGCTGCAATCACCATCTGCAGTGATTTTTGGAGCCCCTCAAGATAATAAGGTCAGCCACTATTTCCACTGTTTCCATATCCTCTTGGCAAACAATTTATCTTATGAACAACCTAAAGTCTGCAATGCATAGGTTGTCACTGAGGAACTCCTGGCTCCGGCCAATGTGAATCCACGCCTCCAAAGGTGTACCCAGAACATGCCTAGGGCACCCTGCTGCACACCCATGCTGGTACTGGCTTCCTCACCCAGGAGGCCTTTTCACACTCCCGTTTGCAGAGCTTACCCCTTCATCAAGGTCTAGTTTAGGATCTGCTTTTCTCATGAAACTTCCTATAAATATTTGAGCCTTTTTAAGGTCTTGACCCTCCAACATCTCAATAATGATATCCAGTGTGCGTTCTCAGTCACTTCGTCATGTTGAACTCTTTGCAGTCCTGTGCACTGCCAAGCTCTTCTGTCCATGGTATTCTCCAGGCAAAAAATACTGGAGTGGGTTGCCATGCCCTCCTCCAGGGCATCTTCCTAACCCAGGGATCAAACCCGCATCACTTATGTCTCCTGCATTGGCAGGCAGGTTCTTTACCCACTGAGCCACCTGGGAAGCCCACGATATCCAGCATTTACATTTAATCACTTATTGATCTTTGACCTTTTTTTTTTTACTGATATGTAATTATTATTTGTGGATTAATGTGTTTCTTTTTGTGTACCTGTTTTATGACACAAATGTAATTATAAGCTTCCTGAAGGCCTGAGCTATACAATTTTTTCCTTGTGTTTCCCTTATTAACTGATACAGAGATTGGCAGGTAGGAGTTACTTGGCACTTGAGAGCAGAATGAGATTGAAGGTCATCTGGGACTTTTGCTTTATTTCAATCACGGTAATCTATTTTAAAAATAACAGTTTTTTTCCTCTACAAGATTATTTATTGACCCGTTCGTCCCTCCCATCTTGCCATCAGTATGTAAAAACGAAATTTTACTCATTGAAAAAAGTGTCCTGTTTCTTGTTTGTGAGCTTGATTATGTCTGATTGACAGCTGAGATGTACAAATACGCTCCGTGTTTTTCACGACAGGTTGTTGGCCCATCGTCCCTGATGAGGCTGCGTGAGTGATCCTCAGGGTGGAATCTTGCCTGTGGTCACATGGTTGAACTCCAGAGAGAGGAGGAAATAGCAACACTTCAGAGGCTGCCAAACCTAATTCAGGCACCACTTGGCCTTGATGCCTTTTGTACTGAAGGATATTAATGTAAAGAGACTGGCTGGCTAGCAAGTGAGGCTGAGCCTGGGTCTCAGCTTGGCAAATCCAGAAATTTGATGTAACGGCTCACTGCATTCTCTGAGGAAGAAATTGGTGTTAACCAGACTTTAAAACACTGTTATAAAGTCGGCATTCAATTAAGCATTTTAGGGACTGAGGTATTTAATCCTTTTTCTAGGGTGGCTTGGAAGGTAGGAAGACATCTAGGCCACCTCATTCTAAATCAGAAAGTTGACTGATGATTGTGAGAGAATCAGAAGGGTGGTTTTGGAGGAGTCTTGAACTCTGGGAAGACCTGAAGAATTTCTTCTGGACAGGTGTGTGTGTGTGTGTGTGTGTGTGTGCGCACACGCGCGCATGCATGCTTATACACTTTCCTCCCCCGCATCCTGAACATTCACACTTGCTATTTGCAAGTATTTATTGAGCACCTACTTAGTGCTTGCTGTCATGTGCTGGAGACAAAGGTGCTAATCCTACACGTTTGAAGTTCATGGACAGGGCTGTAGCCTTTGGCCAGTACTGTGTAAAGAGCATCAATCTCATTCATCAGCTCTTTTTTCCTAACTCTCTCTGGATGACCATTTCTTTTGGGTCTTAAAACTCGCATGTAAGAATTAAAGATTTAAAAAAATAAAAAACTAAAAAAAAAAAAACTCATTTCTGAAGTTGGTGTGTTTATGAAACTAGCTGATACGATCAGTTTCACTTTATTTTTGGAAGTGACATCTTCTAAAGTTTCCTCCAGTTCTGGGTGACAGTCTTCTCGGGGTGCATGGACACATGCTTGTCCAAACCTCCCAGGAAGAGGAACGGGGAGCTATGGGTGGGCATTCGCCACTCTTCCTCCTTTGTCCCTGGTGCCAGAGACCCCCTCTCTCAGGATTATCTGAAATGTCCTGGTGGAAGTTGGGCTTCAGAAGTTCTTATTAAAGCAATCGGTGGCCAAGGCACACAGAGGAAGTTTTAGCTTGCTGACGTGGCTGCTTTGGAAAGTGCCATTGTATTTAAAAGCAGCGTCTAGTAGCCCAGCTATTGGAGCCGCCTACAGGGAGGGGACTTTTCTTTCCTCTTCGGGAGTGGTAGGAAGTTGCCGCCTTCTGGATGAGAGATGAGAGATGACAGGCTGTCCTGCTGTTGTAGAGAGAAGCCCTGGGTGGGTGTAATCCTACCTCTTCCACTCTGCCCACCTGGCTGCAGGTATGTCAGGGAGAATGGCAGAGCTTTTCCAGCCGAGAGGAGGCAAGAAGGGCAGGCTGAGGCGGTGTCTGTAATTAGTGTGAACAACTAAGAGCAGGTGGCAAGAGCCCTGGAACTGGAGACACACTGCTGGTGCCTGTGAGACATGGGGGAGCTTTTAATGCCAAGATGACCTTTAGTCCTGGAGCAGAAATTCCCGGGATGTCTGCCCAGGAATGGTCAGATGCCAAGATCAAGAGTCTCTAGTGTGGTTTTTGGATGATGTGTTTTAATCAGACTTTTGGCACAAAACTGATTGGAAATCCAGAGTCATAACCCAGTCCCAGAAGTGATTTCATTTCATGATCTGATTCAGAGTGAGATAGAAAACAGCATTTTACCAAAGTCTAGGGATTAGTCAAAAGTTGTCCGTGGGTGCCAGCAGTGAAGGATTGGTGATAAACTATGTGGACAAAGACTGTTGCCCTCCATATCTGCAATCAAAAGATGCTGTAGCCATCAGCCACTGCAGCCACTCCTGATGGTACCCCTCCCCTGCCCCTCCCACGGGATTCAGGATGGAGAGAAAGAGGATACTGGCCCTACACAGTTAAGGTGCATATCAAAGGAATGATTTCAGTGAGCCCAGACTCTTGCATCTTCCCATAGTTAGAAAAGTGCTAACTTCATTAATCTGAAGTATCTGGTTTTCTTTAACAGTAATCTTTTGATGTTCCAACTACCTGGAAATTTTTCTGCAAAAACACCTTTATATCCTGGCTCCTCCCTTAATGCTTCTAAACATTCCCTCCAAGCTATCTGAGAGAGTACCTTCTGGACTTAAGTCCTCAGTTTGTTCACTGAATAGAATATAATTCTCAACTTCTAGGTTATGCTTTTTTGTTTTCAGTCAACAAGTATTAAATTGCATTTGGTATATTTTGAGCCAAAAACAAAACAGTAGCTGTGGTGGTTGCGTAGGGTTGTCAAAAGCTGCAGAATATGGCTGTGCTAGCATCTGCGCTTAGCAGCAGCAGCATCTGCAGGCGCGCAGTGTGGGTAGCATTTATCCACTGTCCATAGTTTCAAAAGATTATCTTATTAGACTTTGGCTTTTAAAAATTATGTACTTGAGAGGGATGTAGATTTATTTTTAATTTTAGTTAAAGCATCTCTTATTGAATAAGCTTTATCAGGCCTGGTTAGGATTGTAGTATGATCACAATCTAGGGTGGTATAGAATATCCATCTGTCTGTCTGTCTGTCCATCTGTCTGTCTGTCTGTCCATCTGTCTGTTCATCCATACAATGACGATTCATGGAGCCTACAATGTGGCATCCGCTAAGTGAGTGACATACAAACGTACTGGATGTTGAGTCTCTAAACAAAGTACAGTGATGGCTGGTCATCCTTACAAACCATTTTGAGGATGGGAATGGGGTTGAAAAAAATCAATAATTGGGTATTTTAATACTAAGAAGCTTGGATTTCCATATATCCAAGTTGGCTTGAATTAATTTAGTGGAGGAAAAAACCTAAGTGTGTCGATTCATTAAACCACTCGAGTCTTTCTCTTGCTTCCATTTATTTGCGTAAATGCTTTGTCTGAGCTTAAAATGTTTTTACTCAGAGTAGGGCACTACTCCATCATTACTGTTACAAGTAGTAGCAGGCCAGCACTACTTGTCACTCAAGGGGAAATAGAAACGTATTAGGGACTAAAATGCGTCTCCTCTCTTCAGCCCTATTCCATGTTGCCAGACTGTTTTACAACCAAACCTGAGCCTACCCTTCAGAAGCCTGTAGGAGACATCTGGAACTTTGCTACTTTAAGTCTATCTGATTCGCAGCTCATCTTGATTTTGCAGTATCTGTTACCTTATAGAGAGCAACACACCAGCTCCACCACATGTGCTAAGAATAATACTGTCAAATATTGTTAAACTGCTAGAAAGCAACGTTTGAAAATGGGCTAAATGAATGTGTATCTCCCATGCTGTCTTAATTCAGTTAAGGAGATCTTTTTTTTTTTTTTTTTTTTAACCATATGTGCCAGAAATGCTTACCTTGGATCCAAGCTTGAATATGATATACTGTGCCAGAAAAATGAACAATTTTTACCAAGTTTTAAGCAATTGCAAAAAAAGAAAAATTGGTGACTTGTAATGGTTGGAGAGAATTGTCAAAGACTGAAATATGGGATTCTTTCTGATCTTCAGAAGATAAAATGCAAAGCAGAAGGTCTAAGAATAGCATCAAATCAAGAGAGATGGAGACCCAAATGGACTACTGTATTTAGAACAAGAGCATGGAAGCGTCACTCTAGAAATAAATTGGCTTTTGAGCACCTGGCCGCCAGTGCAGTGGTTCCCATAAGGTTTTCTTTAGGAAAAGAGACCCTCATTGACAGACTGACAGCCTTTCCTCTGAAGCTTCTGGTCTTTTGTAGCTCTGAGCTTGATCCCATGGATAGAAGACTCGGGAATGGCAGTATTCGTGCCCATTTGGTTAGCCTTTGGTCCCCAAAGTAGTTTGAACTTTAGCTTAGTATCTTGTCAGGAAAAGGGAGAATTAGACATTTTTTTGTTTTTTGATGGTGAAAAAATCTCATAGAGGGGCCATTTTCTAAAGAATGGGATGGAAGAACTGCCTTTCTGATTGTGTCCATGTGTTTCTCTTCTGACCATCAGGGTTCAGAACAATGGGGTTTAACGCCCATTTAAAGACCACTTGAGGGGCTTCCCTAGTGGTCCGTGGTTAAGACTTTGCCTTCCAATGCGGGGGGTGTGGGCTCAATCCCTGGTTAGGGAGCTAATATCGAACATATATTGAGGCCAAAAAACCAGAATGTAAAACAGAAGCAATGTACCAAATTCAATAGATATTTTTTAAATGGTCCATTAAAAAAAAAAAGGCCACTTGGAATGCGTTCGATGCTTTTCCAATCACTCGCTGTGAGATCTTAGGCAAGTTTCTTAGCACCCTAGTGCCTCAGTTCTCCCGCCCCCCGTCCGCTGGGGATCTAGCAAACCTGACTTAGAAGAGTGATGTGGGGACTGAAAGTATTAGCTGCGCAGTACAGCGTATGCATTTACCACGCGTTGGCTCTTAGGTTGGGTAAGGGACCTCTATCAGGCATGTGCGTTTGAGCTGGAGAAGTCCAGATGACTTCTGTGGCTGGAGTGAGCTCTGGAAGAGAAGAAACATAACTTACAGTTTCTGAGCCTTGTGAGAGCTCAAAGGGTGGTCGTCTCCTCAGTCCTTGGAGGCCAGATGATCCCACTCTGGTTCCTTGGACTCCTGTCTCCTGCAGCTCCCGTGCCTGGAGCCTTAGACCCCTCTCCACCTTGAGTGAGTCCTGGAATCCTTTCCTTACTCAGTCATCCAGCCATGTATGCCTCCATTCATTCACTCACTGAGCATGTCATTGCTATTCCATTTGTTAAATACTTCGACTCTTACCCTGAATTTAATCCACAAACAAATCTACAATGGAGATATTCCCAGGACCATCCCATTTTGCCGAAAGAGAAACTAAGGCACAGAGAGGTTAAGTAACTTGCTCGAGGTCACACAGCTAGTAAGTAGCAAGAGGTTTGGACCTGGGAGGTCTGAGTCCAGCTCCTGCTCTTAACCTCCAAGCTGTAGCACCCTGTCCATGAGGTGGCTAAAGAACTACTAGCCTTTCTTACAGGGAAAGGCTCCCAGAGTTGAAGAGGCTTCTTTCAATTTGCTTCCCATTTTAGCTCACCTGGATTCCCTCAGAGTCCTTGGTTGAGAATAAACCTCATCACAGTCAGTGGTGAAACATCATCCCATGGACGTGATTCTTGAGAAAGTGAAATCTGTTGGAGTATGACTCGTCTCTGTAGAGGAAGGAATTTCTGGCCACTAAGGATGCACTGAAAGCCTGTGCCCTTGGCTGTGTGCAGCTCAGTGTCCACGGGGCAGCCAAGACCAGATCTATAGCCCTGAGTACCTCCAGACCAGCTACAGACTCACCTCCAGTACGGGGCTGGTGGTTCTTGTCCATACTGTCCAGGAGGTCAGACACTTCCATGATGCCTGTCCTGAAGCGGTTGGCCCCATGATCTTGAGCATCTCTGCCCTCGTGTGTTGAAAGTGCCACCTGTGTGAATAGTGAAGCCTCACTAACCCCCATGGCAAGTGACATTTATTGGGTGTCATGCACACCTCCACTGCACTGGTCAGAGGCCCTGAGGACCAAGATCAGGCTTCAAGAGGAAGCCACGCCAGAGAGGGGAGCATGGGCAATCACTGGTCATCACCTGTGGCCTGCTCAGGCTTCCTTTCTTCCCCAGTGGGCCATGATTCCTTGAAAATGGCTTTAAGCGCTCAATGGTGGTTCTGCTCCCTGTGATTTTGCTCCAGGCCTGAGTAGGACACAGAGGAAGAATGTGTGGCTGAATAGCCTTCAGGCCAGAGCCATAGTTCTCAGCCCTGCTGGCCACTGTGTCACCTGGAGAGCTTCAAAGAGGACTGATACCCAGGCCTCAGTGGGGTTTCTGATGTGCTTGTCTGGGCCCTAATTGTCAGCATTAAAAAAATTGCTCCCCAGATGGGTCTCACATGCAGGCAGGAATGGAGAAGCTTGCGCCCCAGCTTTTAGCCCTCACCCCAGAACCCGCGGGGCTTGGATTTAAACAGATGCAAAAGCTGTTTCCCACTGACTGGAGGCAGCCTGGGTTCATCATCGTTATTGCCGGCATCTATTTGTGGAGCTCCTAAATTGTGCAAACACCCTCTGCGTTGTGCTGGGTAACAGCGAGGTTGAAATCAAATTCGAAGCGCGCAGACTGGCTGGATCAGCTCGGATCATCTGAAAATGATCCGAGGCCCGGGACCAGCCTGTGCCACTCATCTTCTCTATCTTCCCTATCTGCCCTGTCGTGGGCGCACAATACACATTGCTGTTTATATTGTTATTAATAAAAATCATCATCATGACAGCCAACAAGGCCGAGGAATATGTCCTCGGTGTCAGTTAGAAATACTGGAAGCATGAGTTGGTGGGATTGAGAGGGTCAGAAAGCTTCATGGAAGAAGGGCGCTTGAGCAAGTGCAGAAGGACAGGGCATTCAAGGCTTGGCCATAACTGGCACAGAGGCGTGGTGCTGGGGTGTGCCTGGGGCGGTCGGCAGACTCAATTACCTGATCTTGCAGGAATGAGACCTGCAGGTGAGATTGTGTGGCCAGGTAGGCAAGAGACTTTTGTTCTGAGGACCCCCTTTCCTCACAAAACAGTAATGAGCTTGACTGTTTATCTTTTATCGTTTCCTTGCATGTGCTTTTGTGGTCAGGGAAGGGCGTAGGACTTCCTTTGGAATTCTGAAGTCTGCTGTCTGCTTCTGGAAGGTTGGACTGAAATGGTTTGAAGGCCATTATGTGGTGTTAAGTCTAGTCAGCTCTTCACAGGTAGCTAACCCTTGGTAAATGTTAAAAGAGAAAACTCGCCTTACAAAATTCTGTTTAGAAGCTCTTCCGTGTAGAAAATCTGATGCAAAAAGAATAAAGAAAGCAAAAAATCTCCTTAAATTTTTCTACTATAATTGCTTGATCTCTTTCTCTCTTTTCTCATCTCTCTGTCAGCCATCAATCTATCCACACACATACATGCACAAATGGAGTTTTGTAGTAAACAGAGGCGATGCATATATATGATACATATATAATACTTTACATTGTGGTAATACTGTACTTCCTGTTTTGCAGTCTTCCTGTTTGACTTAATCTGTTGGGGGAATCCTTCCACATTAGTGAATAAACACTACATCATTATTTTAAGGACTTCCCTGGTGGCTCAGACGGTAGAGCATGTGTCTACAATGCGGGAGACCTGGGTTCAAGCCCTGGGTTGGGAAGATCCCCTGGAGATGGAAATGGCAATCCACTCCAGTACTATTGCCTGGAAAATCCCACGGACAGAGGAGCCTGGTAGGCTACCGTCTATGGGGTCGCAAAGAGCCAGACAGGACTGAGCGACTTTTTCACTTTCACTTTCATTATTTTAAGGGCTGCATGGTGCATTGTTTTACGGCTGCATCACTATCTGACCAATTTCATGTTCAGAGGCATTTAGGGTATTTCTAATTTTTTCCAATTCCATTTTGTTTATAACTTGTAATTAACACTTGGAGTGCTGATTACTGTATTTTCAGAGTTCATACATTCAACAAGTATTCACTGAGTGCCATGCACTGTACCAGACACTAGAGCAGTGCTTCATTCATGAACAGAAGGGACAAAAATCCTTGCTCTTTTGGAGCTTACATTTTATTATGAGACAGAGATGATGAATGAGATAAATACATGATGAAGTATGCTGGGTTATAAGTGCTAAGTAGTGAAAAATAATGTGGCAAGAGATAGGAAATACTGTGACGGGAGCAGAAATGGAGATTTTTGAGAAGGGTTGTGAGGAAAGGCCTTGGTGAGCAGGGGCTTTTGAAAATAGAGGCATGAGAGAGCCAGGCATGGGAATATGAGAGGAAGGGCATTCCAGACGAAGGACTGGCAAGCGCAAAGGCCCTGAGGTCTGGACATAGGCATGTTCAAGAAACTCCCTGGAGGTCATGAATTTGGAGGAGAGTGAGTGAGGGAGAGCTTGATGGGAGATGATTTGAGAGAGGCAGGAAAGAGGCAGATTATTTGGGGCCATTGGTTCCTGGAAGGGAAGCCACTGGAGAGTTGATCAAAGTGATATGACTTATATTTAATAGGATACAGCCTGAAGGCAGAGCAAAATCAGAGGCAGAGAGATGAGCTGTGGGTATTTCAACAGTCCAGGTTGCAGATGATAATAGCTTGGGTTAGGAGCGTGGCGGGGAGGAGGAGGGGGAGGACTTTGTACTCTGACCCAGGCACATTTACTGACAGCTCAGATGTGAAGTGTGAGAGCAAGAGGAGGAGATGGTTTCAGGGTTTATGTCCTGAATAACGAAGATCAGCCCTGCAGTGAACGGAGAATGATCAGGATAAATGCTCTGTCCACAAGGACAGTGGGTGGGGTGGGGGTCGGGAGCAGAGTTTCAGACTTAATGTGTGAGAAGCTGTCTGCCTTGAACAAATTCTTTTTACAGCAGTGCCTCATTTAAGGTGCAGGTTGGCTTTCTAACACTGTTGATCAATGCAGCTATTAGATTTTAGGAGATTTTTGTCATCGTGGTTTTGAGTCAGGGTATAATGTCCCTTTAAAGAATCATCCGCCACTTTTTGGTGTGCAAATTTGGAAGCACACATCTCGTTTTAGCCGTAAATCTGTTTATCATAGATTTCAGTTGTCATTATTGCAGCAGATTCTTGATAACTGTGCCCATTTGCATACAGACAGGGCCTTTTGTTTCTGAACCAGATGATTAGCTCTTCGCTGGATCTGGATTTGAAGTCGTAATCCTCTCTTTGTGACAGCATAGTGGTTGCTCTTGGAAATGATTAGGATGTCATAATTGGTTTAGGATTCCAGGTGGGGAATAAGCAAGAGGGGTAGGTGATCATTTTCTGAGAAGCAAAAAATTCCTACCTCCTCCCCAGGCTCTCGGTGATCAGAGAGGGAGGCCGGGAAAATGCATGGTCTATAAATAGAACTGCTTCTAAAGAGGCTGCTTTCCTAAAGATCTCATTAGGCATCGGAAAGCCCTTTACTCTTAGCAATTAATGGCACTGATTTGATGGTGCTATATTGTGAAGATTCAGAGAAGAAACCTCAATTTGCTTCCGTATGAAACAGATGCAGGTAAAATGCCTGAGAGAACTCTAAATGGGTTTCTATAAATCTCAAGTCATTTTCCCAGATTATCAAAGTGTTTTGAGGAAGATAACTTTCCGCCTTTCTCTGTGTTAACTCTTCATTGTTGACAGTAGCTAACAGGATGCTGTGCCTCTGTCCTCGCTGCCTTTCCACTGGGAGAACATCCCCAGGAGGGTCTCCAGAGATAAAAGAACCATGTTCACTGCTGGTCCTCAGATGGGCCTCTGTCTTTAACTCGTCCTTACAGGGATCGGCTTATGGTCTGACCTCATTAAGATCACACTCAAGCCTCCTGAACTAACAGGGCTCCAAAAAGGTGAAACAAGCTTGAACTTCTTGGGAAGACTACAGAAAATGTTTCTCTGTATGCTGGATCCTTGTCTCCAGACTTAGAAAAAGACATAAAAACCTCCTTCCCCATTTTTCTTGAGTGAATTCTGTTTAAACCTAGCAGCTCTTCCACCTGGGATGGTTTGAATTCAGACGGATGGCTTCAGTTAGTTACAGAAGACTGCCCTGGGAAAAATGCCTGCTTCTCTAGGGAGTTCAGTCATCGATGGTCAGAAATGTGCAGACCTGTGGGTTCACACCTAGGAATGACTGGAGGGGTTCTCTACCTTCTTAGGTCACAGATCCCTTTGATAGTCTAACAAAAACCATAGATCATGCCGGAAACTCTTACATCCACCCAGCATTACTAATGTAGTAAAGTTATAGAATTCCTAAAATCTGTTTATGAACACTCCTATTTTTGTAATAGTCTTTTTTCTTATTTGACAAGTATTTATTCAGCACCTATCATGTGTTCAGCACTGTTCTAGGTACGAAGAATATAGCTGTAAACAAAGGAATCATATCTGTGTTTATTAGCAGTGGCTAAAAATCTCCTGAGTAGGAACTCAGATAATCCCCTTTTCCTTTCCTATTTTTTAAATTCTGCTTTCTCATTTTTCTAAACCAAAGATGCATTACTTGTATTAGAGAAACATAATAAAAGAGATAAACTTCATGGTTCATTTCTTGAGAATAATGTACAACGACATACGCTCCTTTGAAAGCGGTAATGGCTTTAAATGGATTTGTATTTTATCCATCACGATAATATAGAGATAGTCTGATAAATAAAGGTTCAGGTATACGCTAGACATATTATTTATTTAGTCAGTCTACAGCTACTACTTGTGGTGCCTGTGGATAGATGCCCTGCAGTAATTTAAGACCTCCTGGGAGTCAGATGTCCCTGGATCAGGAATGGTTCCTCTAGGAACCAAATTTCATTGTTATAAACAAAGTTTTATTGGAACACAGCAGTGCCCATTCATTGGCATATTGTCTATGTCTGTTTTCACACTGTAAGGCAGTGCTAAGTAGTTATAGTGGGTAGTTTGGTTGGCTCACAAAACCTAAAACTCTTACTTTATAGCCCTTTCCATAGAAAGGTTGTGGATCCGTGCTTTAGGCTAGCAGTGTCTAGTGCTTCTTTCTGCAGAAACAGTGTTCTGGGTTGGTGTGGTCCTGTCCAAAACAGTAGCCACTAGCCACATGGGTCTGTTGAGCCCTTGCGATGTGGCGAATGTGACGGAGGAAGTGAATTGAATTTCGATTCATTTCAGTCGCTCAGTTGTGTCCAACTCCTTGCGACTCCATGAACCACAGCACGCCAGGCCTCCCTGTCCGTCACCAACTCCAGGAGTCCACCCAAACCCATGTCCGTTGTGTCGGTGATGCCATCTAGCTATCTCATCCTCTGTTGTCCTCTTCTCCTTCTGCCCTCAATCTTTGCCAGCATCAGGGTCTTTTCAAATGAGTCAGCTCTCCATATCACGCGGCCAAATATTGGAGTTTCAGCTTCAGCATTAGTCCCTCAAATGTACACCAGGACTTATCTCCTTTAGGATGGACTGGTTGGCTCTCCTTGCAGTCCAAGGGACTCTCAAGAGTCTTCTCCAACACTACACTTCAAAAGCATGAATTCTTCACCGCTCAGCTTTTTTCACAGTCCAACTCTCACATCCATACATGACTACTGGAAAACCATAGCCTTGACTAGACGGACATTTGTTGGCAAAGTAATGTCTCTATGAGCAAGCATCTTTTAACTTCATGGCTGCAATCACCATCTGCAGTGATTTTGGAGCCCAGAAAAAATAAAGTCAGCCACTGTTTCCACTGTTTCCCCATCTATTTGCCATGAAGTGATGGCACCAGGTGCCATGATCTTCGTTTTCTGAATGTTGAGCTTTAAGCCAACTTTTTCACTCTCCTCTTCCACTTTCATCAAGAGGCTTTTTAGCTCCTCTTCACTTTCTGCCGTAAGGGTGGTGTCATCTGCACATCTGAGGTTATTGATATTTCTCCCAGCACTCTTGATTCCAGCCTGTGTTTCTTCCAGCCTAGAGCTTCTCATGATGTACTCTGCATAGAAGTTAAATAAGCAGGGTGACAATATATAGCCTTGACGTAGTCCTTTTCCTATTTGGAACCAGTCTGTTGTTCCATGTCCAGTTCTAACTGACCTGCATACAGGTTTCCCAAGAGGCAGGTCAGGTGGTCTGGTATTCCCATCTCTTTCCGAATTTTCTACAGTTTATTGCGATCAACACAGTCAAAGGCTTTGGCATGGTCGATAAAGCAGAAATAGATGTTCTTCTGGAACTCTCTTGCTTTTTCAATGATCCAGCGGATGTTGGCAATTTGATCTCTGGTTCCTCTGCCTTTTCTAAAACTAGCTTGAACATCAGGGAGTTCACGGTTCACGTATTGCTGAAGCCTGGCTTGGAGAATTTTGAGCATTACTTTACTAGCATGTGAGATGAATTTGAATTTAAGTAGTCACTCATGCCCTGGACTACTGAATTGAGCAATGCAACTCTAGTCCCAACAGTGAGGTCCATAGTTTAGGTGAGGGTTTGCTCTTGGTGGTGTATACTTCGTGGGTTTTTACCAATGTATAATGTACAAGCTCAAATCCCTTCTGGGGGCAGAAAAGAAAGACATGGTGTCTAACCCAACTGTTAGCCTTTCATTTCTAGATGAAGCTCACGAGCGCCTGTAAGATTCTAAATGAAGGCACAACTTTGGGGATGGAGCCGGAAAGGCAGGTTGAGGATGATGGAGGAGGTGCTAAAAGGAGAGGGAGGAGGATAAAGAAAACTGTTTGCTTTACCATTTGACACATTCTCCTTCCCTGCTGGAAGCTGGAGCTGGGCAGGTAGGCATATGTGAATGTGAATCTATACACCCAGGCATCCTCTCTCCATCGTGTCCATCCATGATCAGAAAGGATGCCATCCCAGTTTCCAGCTCATTTCAGGTGATTCCTGGAGACACCTGGACCCGAAGGCAAGCAGTGCTGGTGATGCAGATGGTCAGCCTAATTTTCCTCAGGAGACACGTGTTCCCAGGGATGGTCTAGTGGCAGCTTACAATGCTCTTATTTTCATACTGATAGTGTTCAATTTCAGTTCAGTTCAGTTGCTCAGTCGTGTCTGACTCTATGCGACCCCATGGACTGCAGCACACCAGGCCTCCCTGTCCATCACCAACTCCCGGAGTTTACCCAAACCCATGTCCATTGAGTCGGTGACGGCATCCAACCATCTCATCCTCTGTCATCCCCTTCTCCTCCTGCCCTCAATTGTTCCCAGCATCAGGGTCTTTTCAAATGAATCAGCTCTTTGCATCAGGTGGCCAAAGTATTGGAGTTTCAGCTTCAACATCAGTCCTTCCAATGAACACCTTGGACTGATCTCCTTTAGGATGGACTGGTTGGATCTCCTTGCAGTCCAAGGGACTCTCAAGAGTCTTTTCCAACACCATAGTTCAAAAGCATCAACTCTTTGGCACTCAGCTTTCTTTACACTACAACTCTGACCCTAAACATGCAACTGACCCTAAAACATGCTTGCTATAAGATCTGTGAACTTTGTTCTTTGAACTTGGCCTCTTTCAGATAGTCTGTGTGTAGCCCAAGATTAATATCTGCCTTTTGCCATGAATGCATAATGTGACTACAGGATGAAATTGCTTTTTTAGGCAACGCACTTTGATATTTTGGTCTTTCAAAAAAAGCTGTATTTATTTTATTCGGAGACTCAGATTTGGGTGATGACCTGATAGCCTGAACTTCCAACTCCTCCTCCGCCTCCGGGGTCTAACTTTATTAATGCACACACTGGAAGGGCGTTTTAAGAATCTCAGTTTCTTTCAGGGAATGTTCTTAAATTCTATTTTAGCACCACACAGATCCTGGTGATTTATTACGCAGTCTTTAATGCATTTTGCAGTTGAAATGAGGAATAGAGAAGATGAGACTGGCATGGGATCTGTAAGATGTGGTCTGTAAAATGGGGAGAAGTTAAACTGCAGTGAACATCGTGGAGTTTTATGAGGCTTATATATCCTAAATTATGGCATAACTGGGGCATACTGGTAGAAAGTAATTTCAGGGGTATCTTCTCTGCCATTTCTGAACCTGCCCCATACCTATTTAGGGTGTGTGTAATTCAGCATGGTCACTGAGTGAATGCTTTTTTTTTTAATTAAAATTTTTTTATTAAAGTATAGTTGACTTACAATGTTGTGTTAGTTTCAAAGCAAAGTGATTCAGCATATATATACATACACACACATATGTATGTACATATAGACTTTCTTTTCAGATTCTTTCCCATTATAGGTTATTGTAAGATATTGAATATAGTTCCCTATGCTGTACAGTAGGTCCTTGTTGTTTATAGATTTCATATATAGTAGTGTGTGTCTGTTGATCCTAAACTCCTAATTTATCCCTCCCTACCTTTCACACTACTTCCCTGGTGGCGCAGAGGGTAAAGCGTCTGCCCATAATGCGGGAGACCCAGGTTCTATCCCTGGGTCGGGAAGATCCCTTGGAGAGGGAACTGGCAACCCATTCTTTTACTCTTGCCTTGAAAATCTCATGGACAGAGAAGCCTGGTAGGCTCCAGTCCATGGGGTTGCAAAGCGTCGGACACGTTTTGCATCCTCACTTTGGAGTCACATCATTTATGTGTGTCACAAGACCTTGGGTTGCACACTCATTTCTGTCCCATCAGTGGAGAAGGAAGGAGGGAGGCTGACTCTGAGGGAGAAGGTGTGTGTTTTCCTTTCTGGTCGTTGCTTTTCTTCTGGAGGCACTGTTACCGTAGTGGTGGAGAGAGATGCCCGTTTGGGATTCTGTCCAAACTTCACACAAGTGGTATCTTGTATCTGATACCTTTCTTTGATGGGAGGAATCTGAGAAGGGGCTGTGAGACACAGCATCTGCTCAGAGGAGAAGAAACAAATGGAGTTCTTCCCACCTCTCCTCTCCCCTGGTGCAGGCTGGGGCTGCAGGAGTTCCGAGCCCATAAAAACCACCATGATGGGGTGGGAAGAGCTCAATCCTGGCAGATGAGACTCCTGGGCTACTGAGCATGGGACAGGTTGCTCAGGATCTACAGGTCTAGACCAGCCATGAGAGGAGAGCTGTTCTTGCATCCTGTGACACATTCTGGCTTAGAAACTGCTCTGTCTTCACCCTTCCCTGTGTCCCATTGCAACACTCAGCATACAGTTTTTATTCTGTGTAAAAAGAGGTTGAAGCTGTTCTTGTGAATCTTCTCTGATGTGGGCCAAAGAGCCTGGCCATGGTCATTTACCATCCCCAGGGTTGAATGATCCAGGCCAAAGATGCTTTTCATTTTGTCTTCCTGAAATGTATCCTAGGCTCATTGACCTGCAGAGGGTCTCGGAAGACCAGCTGGCCTAAGATCAGCTTTGTTTCTAACTCCTTCCTACAGATGAGGCTCAGAAAGTTTCAGGACCTTGCTCAAGGTGACCTAGGAAATTAGTGGTTAGAATCAGGTCTCATGACTCTCAGATCATTTTGATAAGCTGTACTTCTTCCCTGGTTGACCCTGTTTATATATCATATGTGGGTGCGGGCTCAGTCACTTCAGTCCTGTCCCACTCTTTATGATCCTATGGGCTGTAGCCCGCCAGGCTCCTCTGTCCATGGGATTTTCCCTGCAAGAATACTGGAGTGGGTTGTCATGCCCTCCTCCAGGGGATCTTCCCAACCCAGGGATCAAACTCACATCTCCTATTTCTCCTGCATTGCAAGAAGATTCTTACTGATGAACCGCCAGGGAAGCTTTTGTATAGTATACCCTCGCAGGTTTTATTGCTTTCATGTCCTTAGAGTCAACCCCCGAGTCTTAGAATGGGACGGTTGGACACTTGGGCATTGATACTGGATGTCCTTAAACTGAGCAGCTTCTGTTACCGCGCTCCCACCAGTTAACCCAGATGTCCACCAAGAGACTGTATGGAGTTTCGTTGGAACTTGCCGTGGTAAACTGAAAGAAATAACTGCACCCCTCAAGCTGTCACTCCACCTTCCACCAGGGGCTGGGACATGGAACAGTGTCTGTGTGAGCAGTCTCAGACACCCACCTGGGTAAGGCAGGAGGAAGAGAGCTGGGGCTCCGGCTGGAGCTAATTTCCTGGAGCCATTGCCAATTTCCTCCCGTGACTGGGGAGCAGATTCTACCAGCTGGCGGACAGCCTGTGGAACTGCTGTGTCAAATCATCATCCTTTTGTCCTGATCCTTATCAGGTCAGCAGAGCCGCCTTTTCTTCCTTGTCTCCTGGGATAAAGCTTTTCTGTCATTGCAACATATTCAGGTAAAGACGTTTGTTCTTGGTGTTTTCGTTCTAAGGAGCTGAAAAGCGAGTTGTACCACGCTGCTAGTACGTCTACAGAACATTCTATGATAGCTACTGCAGTTGTGTTGGGGAAGGAAATGAACCCATGGCCCAGAAACCCTTAACAAGCACCCCTTTATACAAGTTACACTGTTTGTTCTTCCCCACTAATTAAACAAGTATCAAGGGACCTGCTATCAGCAGGAAGCCAATGAAGGGAAAGCAAATAAAACAGGAGATGCCACCCTAGCTCACAAAGAGTTAAAAACCAATCTGGTCAGGGAAATCAAAGCTCACACAAAGACGGCAAGTCTTTAGAAAGGATTCTAATGACAGGCTGCTAGTTCAGTGTACAGAGCATCAGTGGTAGCCAAATGGGCTCATCCAGGCACGTGGCCAGGAGATACGCCAGGACCACCACTGCACAGCAAAGAGAAGTTGGACTGAAAAAAGACTAGAATATACCCATGAACAAAAAGAAAAAGAAAATCTCTCATAGGCCTACCACCCTCATCTGGCTGCTGTTCCCATCATATGGGTTACACACAGACTGATACACTTACAAACACACGCATTCCACTGGCGTGATCTCTTCACTCAGACCAGCGATCAACATGACCCCCAGGAGCTGTGGGAATGGTGGTCTTTTCCCTCCCTGGGTTTGATTCTCTTCCTTCTCTCTACACAAGTTCCCTGCCTCCTCCACCCCTCTCTCCACTCAGGGTTGTTGTTCAGTTGCTCAATCATGTCTGATTCCTTGCAACCCCATGGACTGCAGCATGCCAGGCTTCCCTGTCCTTCACCATCTCCTGGAGTTTGCTCAGATTCATGTCTGTTGATCCAGTGATTCCATCCAACCATCTCGTCCTGTTGTCCCCTTCTCCTCCTGCCCTCAATCTTTCCCAGCATCAGGGTCTTTTCCAATGAGTTGGCTCTTCGCATCAGGTGGTCAAAGTATTGGAGCTTCAGCATCAGTCTTTCCAGTGAATATTCAGGGTTGATATCCTTTAGGATGGACTGGTTTGATCTCCTCTCAGGGCAGAATCATCAGTTTAGAGATGCACCTGCTCGTCCCGTGATTGTCCATGAAGTTTTCAAGCATCTCTTCTAGATATTCTTTTCGGATTACAGAAGCCAACAGTGTGTGCTTGTGGGACAGGAGGGTGATGGTTGAGTTTGCTCAGAGAAATGGAAGCATGAAATGCGGAGGATTTTGTCTCCTGCCTGCAATGCTGTCTTTCCCACAGGCGAAGCTCTCCACTGCTGTATCTATCCATCCACCTCTCCATCCATCCATCTGTCCATCCATGTATCTCACCTGGAATATGTAAAACATGTGAGCCTTCTCTAGTGCTTCTTTATCTTGTCATGTGTGTTGCAGATTAAATTCCACACTACCCAGCCTAAGTGCTTCAGTGATCATTTTGAGAATGGGTTTATTTTGGTGCTTTGTTGCTTACTTCCTCCCAGCTTTTGGAGGTTTCAGGGGTTCTCCTTAGTGAGCACCATAGAGCATGTGGCTGAGAAGTGTCCCTACCCACTTTGAAAATACCATTTTACATTGCAAGTGTCTTTGTTTTTTTTCCCCTTGTAATCAAGCCACTTTATTGACAGACTTCCAGGGGAAGGTTGAAGGGCCTGGAGGTAATGAGATTTGATGTCCTTGGCCTAGGCTGGGATCACCCTGACTTAACAGCTGCTGAAAAGCCCACTTCTTTGTTGCTGTATCCACTCTTCCCTGCCCCTCCACCTCTCCTAGAGGGTCAGCAGTCCCGAGGGTGGCCCAGAAGCAACATCTACCTTTGACAAGTCCCAGTGGCATCTCACGAAACACTCAGCTCTAAAAATCTGTGGCCTTGAAAATACCACTGAACACAGACATTTGTGTGTCTCCATCACATGCTGATGGGTGGACCTTAGCCAGGCTGAGACCCCTTAAGATTCGTGTAGGTGTAGGGGTGTCCATTTTCTACACTCTGCTTCCCCAGCCCAGCCCCTGGTCACAGTCAAGTACAGCTACTTTGGGCCCATCATTCCCTTTCTCGTCTCTGAAAAGTGTTCATTGCTCAGTTGTATCTGATTCTTTGCAACGCTATGGACTGTAGCCCACTAGGCTCCTCTGTCCGTGGAATTCTCCAGGCAAGCATAGTGGAGTGGGTTGCCATTTCCTTCTCTAGGGGATCTTCCCGACTCAGGAATCTAACTCGGGTCTCCTGCATTGCAGGCAGATTCTTTCTCAGCAATTTCTTATTTGGCTTTCCTGCCTGGGAAATCAAATGTGCCCACACAGTCATTAGCAAGTGTGGAAGTTGCTGTTAGGAGCTGCATATTTGCTTCACACCCACTGATTTTTAGGTGCTGTGCAGAATACGATTGCCAGGGGATGGCTTTTGTCTGAGATGCCAAAAGGAAATTCATTAGCATTGAGAGAAATGCCTGCATTGCAGATGGGATTCTTGACCACCCTGGGCCAGGGTGGGACAGAGCTGGACTGAGACCTCGGGCGGCTGTCCTGGGTGGGGGGCAGTGGGCACCTCCCAGGACCTAGAAAGAGGCGAGCTGGGGGAGGATCCAGGCCCAGGCGGAGGAGGCCCAGAGACAGGGAGGCCAGTCTCCAGAACAGTATGGCATTTATTCATCTTAACTCCACACAGCCCTAGGACAGAATCGAGGACAGATTTTTGGAGTTTTTCTGGGAATGTGTGGGCCTTCCTCAGTCCTGGCTTGACATGCAACACAGGATTTCGCTCAGACTGATGGGCGCTTGAGTTCTGGCTCAGCAACTCATTGTGCTTCCCTGATGGCTCAAGGGTAAAGAATCCACCAATACAGGAGACGTGGGTTTGATCCTGGGGTGGGGAAGATCCCCTGGAAAAGGAAATGGCAACCCACTCCAGTATTCTTGCCAGAGAAATCTCATGGACAGAGGAGCCTGGCCGGCTCCAGTCCATGGGGTCACAAAGAGTGGAATGCAACGTAGCAACTAAACAAGGGCAGCATCAACAAAACATCAATGGCAACTTATTGGTAGGTGACCAGGGGTAGGTTGTATGACATCGCAGAGCCTCTCTTTTCTTATCTGAAAAATGGGTATAATAATACCTCCATGAAGGTTTATTCATATGCAGCTTAAACGTGAAGTACATTAAGAGGTTGGTGTCGTGCTTTTCCTGTGACAGTGGTGTTTTGCTCGTGTGAGTTATTATCGTCCACGTGGTCGTTACCATGGTCAGCTCTAGACTGTATGCTTTGTCATGTCTCCTTGGGACCTGAAGATGAAAACCTGGGAGCCACCGACCCTAGGCAGAATCCTCAGGAAAATACACAGCCTAATTCCTTGGAAGTGGGAGTTCAAATACATGTTGTATTCGAACATGTAAACATCTCTTGATGGGAGTAGAGAAGGAAGCAATGGACAAATGGGAAGAGCATTGTGAAATTTCCATTTGGAAAAAGCAATTGTTACACCTGTGGCTCCCCCTTCTCTCCTGCTGCCCCACCTGGAGGTCACCATCTCAGGACCCTCCTCTTTACAGATCAAGGGGGAGAAGCCTTGGGAAATGCCTGTAGTTGGCATTCCATCCACGTGTGTGCCATGTCCTATAGAAGGAGAGTACTTGATCCAGGTAATTAAAAGTGTCAGCTCCTTATCCAGGAGAGGGTTCTATTAAATTATGTAAATATTTTTGCAAGTTGGAACTCTGAAGAAGACTTATTGATCTGTGGCAAGCCGCCAGGCAGCTGGTAAAGATTGGGAAAATTGTTCTCAATCCAAGGCAGGTCCTAGGAGGGGTGGGAACGCAAACAGTCTGGAGGCTCTTTTATTTCACCTTTATCTTCGCCTCTCATGAGGAGCCTGCAGTTTCTCCCAGGGTGGATGAATCAATAGCAGACAATGACATGAACTGCTTGGTTAGTGCAGCCTCAGTGAGTCTCACACGAGCCATACTGGCATGGCTGCCCAGAGGGGCGGCCTGGATAAGGGAGGGGAAATTTATGTCAGGGGATGGGAGTCTGATCCAGCTGGAGGGCACCTGTGGGAGGTGGCTGGAGGGGACGATGCTGCCCAGATCCTCAGCTCAGTCCTGCCCTCCAAGAGCTCCTTGGCACTGCTGACCCCACCCCCTGAGGCCCATGTCTGCCCTTCCTCCTCTTTCCTGCCCCAGCCCCTGGCTCTGCCCTGAGGATGCTGGAAATGGTGTTAGCCAACTGACGTGTGTAGTCAGCTGGGTCTTGAGAACAGAGATGCAGAGATGGGAAGGGAATGGCTGGCATGGCCAGGAGCTGTTTCCTCGTGGTTTTGGTCCTGTGTGAATTGGGCAAGCATCCTGAGGAGGAGCCAAGGCTGACTGCTGAGAGGGCTGCCCGAATGCCCAGCGCTTCTAGAAGTCCTGCTAGCTAAACTGGAACTACTAGTTTCCTGTTTTATGGTGTCTCTCTGCTTCCTTGCCTTCTCCATGTCAGTATGGCCAGTTCTTAGAACACTTTCTAGCACATAGTAGGTGATCAGCAAATGCTTATTGAATGAGTCAGTGCATGATGATTCCTTGTCTTGATTTAGTTCTCCTGTGAAGGTTCCCAGGGCTGGAGCCGAGGGTAGGGAGGAGAAAGGGCTCTTCTAGTGCTGGGAGGTTTGGGAAAGTCCTCTTGACCCCGTATGCTGAGGCTTATAGTGGGGACCACTCCAGGGACTGAGTCCAGGGGCTTTCTGTCACAGGGGAACTCCTGGCAGCTGGGCTGCAGGGCAGGAGGAGTGACTGGAAACAGAGGGACAGGTGGTCAGGGAAGATGAGACACTGGAAACAGGTCATACATGGTGCTGGCAATGGATACTTTGCATCTCTGCCACCCCAGCCTTGGGCCCTGTGTGTCCAGCAGCTCCTACCTCAGCCTTCTCCTCTCCTCTGGATTCCTCTCTCCAGGGATCTTGGCATGTCTCTGGGGCTGATGCAGATTTGGGGCTCTTTTAGCGCTCTTTCTTCCCACTGCCTGGCATTTTGCAGATCTGTGGCTCATTTACACCTTTAGTGGTTATGGAGGAAGGGTAGAACAGAACCCACAGATAGACAGTTTTGCTGTTTGTTAGTAACTTCTATCAGATGAGAAAAGCTGAACCAAGTAGTAATACCACGTGCGGTTTGTACTTTTTTCCCTTTAGACTTCCCATCGCTTCACCTCTCTCCGTCAGTATGAGGTGGTGGGGACTTGTCTACCTTATGGATGGGTTTGGAGCAGAGCCACATGGTGGTTGCGTCATGTTTCAGCATGTCAGGTGACAGCCTGCGCAGTGCACTGGAGAGAGGTCTGAAAGGATGATGCGTGTGTGCCTGTTGTCCGCGATGGTTCTGAGACCACGTTCTTTTTCTTGCATTCGAGGAAACTTGCTATTTTTCCTCCCAGTGTCTCCGAGTATAGCAAGCCCCCACTCTGCTTGAAGTTTTGTGCTCTGCAGGGAGCTGTTACTTTGCTGTTTAAAAAAGGCTTTATGCTTTGTGGCTTTAGATCATTTCACATGATAAAACACCCTCTCACTACTGACAATTGTAATTTACAGTGTTTGACGGTCTTTTCAACTGAAAAAAGAGTGATCATCACTTGCCACAGGCAGACTTGGAGAGTCTCCATTTCCGAGCCAGTTGGGAGTGTCTTGCTGGCTCCTTCTGGATGAATCTAGTTCTCCCAGGGGCCCACACTTCTTCATTTGCTCCTCTTCCTCACCCTCACTGTCTTTTCATCACCTCAGCTGCTGTCTGCCTCCGAGTCTCACTGCTGTCACCATCATCACCACCATCATCATCACCACCACCATCATCACCACCATCATCATCACCATCACCACCACCATCATCACCATCATCACCACCATCACTACCACCATCACCACCACCACCACCATCACCATCATCATCACCACCACCATCATCACCATCACCATCATCATCACCACCACCATCATCACCATCATCATCATCACCACCACCATCACCACCACCACCATCACCACCACCACCATCATCACCATCACCACCACCATCACTACCACCATCATCACCATCACCACCCCCACCACCATCATCACCATCATCACCACCATCACCACCATCATCACCACCACCATCATCACTATCATCACCACCACCACCATCACCGCCACCATTATCACCACCACCACCACCACCATCACCATTACCACCACCATCACCACCATCACCACCACCATCATCACCATCATCACCACCACCACCACCATCATCACCATCATCACCACCACCATCATCACTGCCACCATTATCACCACCACCACCACCATCACCATTATCATCACCACCACCATCATCACCATCACCATCATCACCATCACCATCATCACCACCACCATCATCACTGCCACCATTATCACCACCACCACCACCATCACCATCCTCACCACCACCACCACCACCACCATTACCATCACCACCATTATCACCACCACCATTATCACCATCACCACCACCATCACCACGACTATTATCACCAGCACCACCACCATCATCACCACCACCATCAATACCACCACCACCATCACCACCACTATTATCACCAGCAGCAGCAGCACCACCACCACCACCATCATCACCACCATCATCACCATCACCACCACCATCATCACCATCATCACCACCATCACTACCATCCATGCACAACTTGCATGCTGTCCCTAGATCCCCATGTCTGCCTCCATCTCCTCATCTATTAAAAACTGGGACTTGGAATCCTGGGCCACAGCTTTCACTGGAAGAAACAGGCAGTGGGAAGAGCTGAACTTTGGAGAGAGACTGGTGGGGAGGAGGATGTTTCTTGAATGACAGAATACTGAGTCCACCACTACCCACTCTGTAACCTTGGGCAGCACTTATTTACCTGTAGGTCTCTGTTATTTATGTGTCAGATGAGACTAGTAATACCTACCTGTTTAGACTCTTGTGAGTCTTAGAGCCCATGTTATAAAGTTCCTGACACAAGGATTGGCTCAGTTTTATCATGAGGATGATATCTGTAGGACAGTGTGTTTCAAAAGTAATGTAAATTGTGTAAACATGCGGTTTTACTATTCATGTTCTCTGGCTCAATAGACTGGATATTATAAAATGCGTACTACCACTGCTTCTGGGGTTTCCCAGGTGGCTCAGCAGTAAAGAATCTGCCTGCCAATGCAAGAGATGCGGGTTCCATCCCTGGGTTGGGAAGAGCCCCTGGAGAAGGAAATGGCAACCGAAATCCCATGAACAGAGGAGCCTGGCAGACTACTGTCCATTGGGTCACAAAGAGTCAGACATGATTTAGTCATTGAACAACAACCGCCATCGCTTCTGCCATCACTGCCGTTACCACTGCCCCACCATCGCCCCTACCAGCACCCGCTGTCACCTCCATCATCACTGCCATCACCGCAGCCACCACCGTGACTGAAATCAGCAATAGGGAACTCTCTGGACTCACTTGCCAAGCATTGTTGTAAGTGTTTCACATGTATCTACTCACTCCATTCCTACAAAAAACTCAGAAGAGGTATTCAAATATCATTAGCCTCATTTTCAGTATTATTACCTTCCTGATAAATGACAAATCTGTCTCAGAGATGTTCAGTAATTGGCCCAAGGTCATGGGGTTAGTAAGTGGTGACGGAGCCTCTGTTCTGTCTACACTTTTGGCTACATCATTCGAGTTATTTACGCATGTGCTTTTGTGTCTGTGTGTCCATGGCATATGTGTTTCTACACAGGTTGGTACATACTTTGTTGTTTTGATGCTGAGGATGCCATGGTGGCCTTATTAAAGACTTTAAGTCCATTACAAATAACAGAGGTAGAAGATATTCACAAGAGATCTCACAGATAAAATAATGCAGCGTGATTTTTAAAGTTATGTGACAGAAATTAGAGTGATAAAGGGGTAAGAAAGGGGAAGGAAAACAGAATTTCGATCATAATACAGTTAAACTCTTCAATAATAACTTTACTTAAAACTGATTATAATCAGTGGAGAAATGCTGTAAATTAGTCAATTATATAATTGAGCTTTCTCTCAGCCCTTCGTTTTATTATCTCCTAACTTTGTTTTCTTCCCTGGAAATCAAAGAAGCATGTAAAAATAGTCTTTGGGATTCAGATTGGAGGGCACTCTTATTCTGGCCAAAAACATGTCATTAAGGCATTAAACATCTCATTAAGACAGCCAGTAGTGGAATACCTGGAACCCTAGCACCCCTGCCCTCTCTCTGACCTTGAGTGGTGATGGAAGGAAGGCAAGGGTAATACCTGCTTTCTTATATGGTTTAAAACAAACAAAAATTAGAAATCTCCCTTTTTAGTGATTCTGGGTGCTAGCACCATGTTGCCCATGAGGTCTGGACCACTCAGCCTTGGGAGCGAGTTCGTGACATTTGATGTGGTCTGGAGTTGTCAGGGGAGAAGTGGCCGAGCTGTCACCCTGGCAGCTGCTAGCCTGGTTGCTTTGGTCTGCCGAGGGTGATGGGGACCCCCTCCGCCTCTCACAGCTGTCAAATCCAGTCCCATCCTGGCTGGTCGGGGTGACACCTCTGCATAAGAAGTCACTTTATTTTATATTTTAGAAGCAGGTACTTGGAAGGATATTTGCTTTGGGTGCACTTTGTTCCCATCACAGATATCATGTTGGGGGATTTATCTTACTGGTAGGAGGCTGGAGCCGTCTATTAAAATGGAAATAATTACTTCAGAAAAATACAGGGACTTCCTTATCAGGGAAAGAAGGGGTATATGTATGTGTGTGTGTTGGAGTAGGGGCATAGGTTGTGACTTTCACACATAGACACACATTATAAATCCCTAAGAGGACTAGTTTCTTCAGACCCAGGTTGGGGAAGGCTCTAGAAACCCTCTTGGGGCCACCTTCCTTCTCTCTGGCTCTTCGCACTGGAAAGTGGACAGATGGTTCTGTGGTCCTACCAAGGGAAGGGATCTGAAGCCAGTGAGGAATCATCTCAGCGTCAAACAGCCTCACACTGGATAAGCCAGCGTCTTTGGTAAAGCTCAATAGACGGATCTGGAGAATAAGCTGCGTGCTGCAGGCAGCCAGGCTGCAGTGGGGCCCCCAGAGCCATGTGGGTGGGTGGGGTGGGAGTTGGTGATGGCTCAGGAGCCCGCTGCAGGGGAAGTATGGATGGCAGATTGGGATTGACATATACGCACTGTTGATGCTGTGATGCTGGGAAAGACTGAGGGCAGGAGGAGAAGGGGGCGACAGAGGATGAGATGGCTGGATGTCATCACTGACTCAATGGACATGAGTTTAAGCAAACTTCAGGAGGTAGTGAAGGACAGGGTAGCCTGGTGTGCTGCAGTCCATGGGGTGCAAAGAGTTGGACACGACTGAGTGACTGAAACCACAATATAATGGATAACTAATGAGGGCAGAACGGGGTCCACTGGAGAAGGGAACGGCAAACCACTGCAGTGTTCTTGCCTTGAGAACCCCATGAACAGTATGGAAAGGCAAAATGATAGGATACTGAAAGAGGAACTCCCCAGGTCGGTAGATGCCCGATATGCTGCTGGAGATCATGGAGAAATAACTCCAGAAAGAATGAAGGGATGGAACAAAAGCAAAAGCACTACCCAGTTGTGGATGTGACTGGTGATAGAAGCAAGGTGTGATGCTGTAAAGAGCAATATTGCATAGGAACCTGGAATGTCAGGTCCATGAATCAAGGCAAACTGGAAGTGGTCAAACAGGAGATGGCAAGAGTGAACGTCAACATTCTAGGGATCAGCGAACTAAAATGGACTGGAATGCTGAATTAAACTCAGATGTCCTTTATATCTACTACTGCAGGCAGGAATCCCTTAGAAGAAATGGAGTAGCCATCATGGTCAACAAAAGAGTCCAAAATGCAGTACTTGGATGCAATCTCAAAAATGAC
This sequence comes from Capra hircus, assembly GCF_001704415.2. Lineage (NCBI taxonomy): Eukaryota > Metazoa > Chordata > Mammalia > Artiodactyla > Bovidae > Capra > Capra hircus. The sequence continues at coordinate 15,837,897 of NC_030811.1, read as the reverse complement.
AGAATGATCTCTGTTCATTTCCAAGCCAAACGATTCAATATCACAGTAATCCAAGCCTATGCCCCAACCAGTAACACTGAAGAAGCTGAAGCTGAACGGTTCTGTGAGACCTACAAGACCTTATAGAACTAACACCCAAAAAAGATGTCCTTTTCATTATAGGGGACTGGAATGCAAAAGTAGGAAGTCAAGAAACACCTGGAGTAACAGGCAAATTTTGCCTTGAAGTACGGAAATGAAGCAGGGCAAAGGCTAATAGAGTTTTGCCAAGAGAACGCACTGGTCATAGCAAACACCCTCTGCCAACGACACAAGAGAAGACTCTACACATGGACATCACCAGATGGTCAACACTGAAATCAGATTGATTATATTCTTTGCAGCCAAAGATAGAGAAACTCTATACAGTCAGCAAAAACAAGACTGGGAGCTGACTGTTGCTCAGATCATGAACTCCTTATTGCCAAATTCAGACTTAAATTGAAGAAAGTGGGGAAAACCACTAGACCATTCAGGTATGACCTAAATCAAATCCCTTAACCTAAATCAAATCCCTTATGATTATACAGTGAAGTGAGAAATAGATTTAAGGGCCTAGATCTGACAGAGTGCCTGATGAACTATGGATGGAGGTTCGTGACACTGTATAGGAGACAGGGATCAAGACCATTCCCATGGAAAAGAAATGCAAAAAAGCAAAATGGCTGTCTGAGGAGGACCTACAAATAGCTGTGAAAAGAAGAGAAGTGAAAAGCAAAGGAGAAAAGGAAAGATATAATCTGAATGCAGTGTTCCAATGAATAGCAAGGAGAGATAAGAAAGCTTTCCTCAGCAATCAATGCAAAGAAATAGAGGAAAACAATAGACTGGGAAAGACTAGAGATCTCTTCAAGAAAATTAGAGATACCAAGGGAACATTTCATGCACAGATGGGCTCAATAAAGGACAGAAATGGTATGGACCTAACAGAAGCAGAAGATATTAAGAAGTGGCAAGAATACACAGAACTGTACAAAAAAGATCTTCACGACCCAGATAACCACGATAATGTGATCACTCACCATTGTGACATACATCCTGGAATGTGAAGTCAAGTGGGCCTTAGAAAGCATCACTACGAACAAAGCTAGTGGAGGTGATGGAATTCCAGCTGAGCTGTTTCAAATCCTGAAAGATGACGCTGTGAAAGTGCTTCACTCAATATGCCAGCAAATATGGAAAACTCAGCAGTGGCCACAGGACTGGAAAAGGTCAGTTTTCATTCCAGTCCCAAACAAAGGCAATGCCAAAGAATGTTCAAACTACTGCACAATTGCACTCATCTCACATGCTAGTAAAGTAATGCTCAAAATTCTCCAAGCCAGGCTTCAGCAATACATGAACAGTGAACTTTCTGATGTTCAGGCTGGTTTTAGAAAAGGCAGAGGAACCAGGGATCAAATTGCCAAGATTTGCTGGATCATGGAAAAAGCAAGAGAGTTCCAGAAAAACATCTATTTCTGCTTTATTGACTATGCCAAAGCCTTTTACTGTGTGGATCACAATAAACTGTGGAAAATTCTGAGAGAGATGGGAATACCAGACCACCTGACCTGCCTCTTGAGAAATCTGTATGCAGGTCAGGAAGCAACAGTTAGAACTGGACATGGAACAACAGACTGCTTCCAAATAGGAAAACGAGTGCGTCAAGGCTGTATATTGTCACCCTGCTTTTTTAACTTCTATGCAGAGTACATCATGAGAAACGCAGGCCTGGAAGAAGCACAAGCTGGAATCAAGATTGCCGGGAGAAATATCAATAACCTCAGATATTCAGATGACACCACCTTTATGGCAGAAAATGAAGAGGAGCTAAAAAGCCTCCTGATGAAAGTGAAAGAGGAGAGTGAAAAAGTTGGCTTAAAGCTCAACATTCAGAAAACTAAGAGCACGGCATCTGGTCCCATCTCTTCATGGGAAATCGATAGGGAAACAGTGAAAACAGTGTCAGACTTTATCTTCTGGGGCTCCAAAATCACTGCTGATAGTGATTGCAGCCATAAAATTAAAAGACGCTTACTCCTTGGAAGTAAAGTTATGACCAACCTAGATAGCATATTCAAAAGCAGAGACATTACTTTGCCGACTAAGGTCCGTCTAGTCAAGGCTATGGTTTTTCCAGTGGTCATGTATGGATGTGAGAGTTGGACTGTGAAGAAAGTTGAGCACCGAAGAATTGATGCTTTTGAACTGTGGTGTTGGAGAAGACTCTTGAGAGTCCCTTGGACTGCAAGGAGATCCAACCAGTCCATTCTGAAGGAGATCAGCCCTGGGTGTTCTTTGGAAGGAATGATGCTAAAGCTGAAACTCCAGTACTTTGGCCACCTCATGCAAAGAGTTGACTCATTGGAAAAGACTCTGATGCTGGGAGGGGTTGGGGGCAGGAGGAGAAGGGGACAACAGAGGATGAGATGGCTGGATGGCATCACTGACTCAATGCACATGAGTTTGAGTGAACTCGGGGAGTTGGTGATGGACAGGGAGGCCTGGCATGCTGCGATTCATGGTGTCGCAAAGAGTCAGACACGGCTGAACGACTGAACTTAACTGAACTAATGAGGACATACTTTATAGCACGGGGAAAGCTATTTACTGCTCTAGGGTGGTCTGAATGGAAAGGAAATCCAAAAGGGAGGGGAGATATAGATATAGATACATACAAAAAAAAAAAAAAATATATATATATATACTATATTTATGTGTGTGTATATATACATATATATATATATTTGGCTGATCCATTTTGCAGTATTTTGTATTAGTTTTACTAGAATCTAACTAATACAATATTGTAAAGCAACCCTACTCCAATAAAAATTAATTTTTTAAAAATGTCAGGCCAAGTAGGAGATCTAGATTTCTTGCACTTCAACAAGAAATGTAGAAAAAGAGTTTCAAAGTAGCAAAGGAGATTTTTTAAAATAAGGAGTTTATAAAATTGAAGTTCCAAATATAAAGTCAAACAGAAAAGCAAGGCCATTCATGTGCATCACACAAGAAAATCTGAACGTGAAAGCAGGTTCTTTTCCCATCTTGCCACATCTCACCCTTGGTAGCAGAAACTAGTCCCCGATACTGTGAATGGGAGGTTAGGCACCTGCTGGAAAGCACCCGTCTGAAGGTGGGGGAATATGTATCAGAAGGATGGGAACAGGTAGAACCTGGCACAGCCAGCCTGCGCTTGAGTGGATAGTCGGCTCTGCAAACATTCGTTTCATCCTGGCATGAAGTCAAACAGCCAGACAATTGACTGCACAAGAGGGTTTAGGGCAAGTTGGAAAAGGTCATTTTGTCAAAGTCTTGCAGTCAGACCAGGATCAGATGAAAATGTGGTGATGGGTAGGCCTGGTTTGTTAAGAATGGTGCTGTGCTAGACAGAATAATTACCTGTGCAATGCCTACGTCTTCATCTCTGAAACCTGAGTGTTCCCGTCCATGGCAAAGGGACTTGGCAGGCATGATTTAGTTCAGGATCTTGAGACAGGGGTTAGACTGGAGTGTTCAGGTGAGCCCAGTATAAACACAAGGGTCTTTAGTACAGGGAGGCAAGAGGGTTGGAGTGAGAGATTTGAAGGTGCTACACTATAGGCTTTGAAGCTGGAGGAAAAGGCCATGAACCAAGGAATTCAGGTGGCTTCTAGAAGCTGGAAAAGAAGGTAACACTTTTCCCCTAGAGCCTCCAGAGACAGCAGTCCTGTTGACACTTTGAGTTTGGTCTGGTGCAAACCATTTTGGACTTCTGACCTACACAGTGATAATTGATTTATTTACTTTATGCCTCTGAATTTGTGGCAACTTATAATAGTTGGACATGAATACAACTACCAATTTCTTTTGAGATATTTCTTGCCAAAGTTTGCTCTAGAATCTTCATCTGTAATTTCTGTTATTATAATTTGGCATGTATAGCTGGGTTGATAACATTGCAGTATGGATTTGTGTTTGCAAAAGGAGTACAATCAAGCTTATTTCAATCTTTGTTAAAACATCAAAAGATGTGTGCTTCTCTGGGCCCTAATTGTAGCCATACCACCACCTGTTGGCAGTACACTGTTCCCTTCAGGAGAAATATCTAAGGAAAACACAAGAAATATCCCGCCTTGACATGAAACTGTACCCTAACAGATTGGTGGACCATTGATGGGTTTTGTAAATATTACATGAATCTGGAGCAAAAATAGTTGAGAAAATAGTTGAGAAAAATAGTTTCTTTCCTCAGTGCATATAGAATACTGTAGGCTATTTTTTTTCTGCACAATCATTGAATACTCCTGTCCCCACCAATGTTATATGATTATGTACCATATGTTCTCAAATATGTGGCTAAATATGAAATTCATTGCTCCCTCCAGATCGGAAACAAAGACAAGCTCTCAAAAAATCATGGTCAAAAGTATTGAGTGAGATCAAAGCAGAGAAACACATACAAGCAGCCCTCACAACAAATCCACATGTAAACATTGAAGAGAAGGAAATGAATCCACTTTCTTTCTCAACCCAGAGCAGGTTTTGACCCTGTTTGGAGTTCTCTGTGCACAAGCTGGAGAGAGGGGTGCACACTGCTTGCTGGTTGTTGTTGCTATGGAAACTGGCAGAGACAAAAGGCCAGGCAAATGAAGGAAGAAGATGACATCTAAGGACTAAAAAACAAAACAAAATGAGGTTTTCTTTCTTCTTTTCTCCCCATTTTGCTACATGAATGTATTAAATGCCATGCTTCGAGCAGCAAGGAACGTAGGAAGGAAAACAGGAAGATGGACAAAGGTCAAGGGCTTGCCTTCTCTCTTGTCACTTGCTTCAGCTGCATAGTCCAGTTCAGGTTTTTCTCTTTTGTTGCCCATCACTTTCCTCTCCTACAAAAACAAAGAAGCTACCCATGTGTCGGAAGGCAAAGCTTTCCTTTCTCTCTAAGGAAGGAAGTGTGACTATCAGCTCAGTATAAAGAAGCTCTTTCTAAGCAGTGGACTGCCTGCCTGCCTTCTCTTTGGGGTATTTTTATCTCTAGCTGTCAAGGTACAGCAGAATGACCCAAAGGTCCCAGGCACTTCTCCTGTCTACTGATTCAGGAATTTGTCATTTCAGTCATTTGATTTAGGGGAAATGGGACTGCGTTTCAAATGCATCTCTTTTTATCTAGGAAAAAAACAAACCCTGAAACATATGATTATAAGGCCCCTTTCCTGGGAAGCCCTAACATGCCCTCTGCCTTTTCACTAGCCCCATTCTACTTGATCTGGGGAATTTCCTTCACTTTGGGGTTGCGGTGACTTTTTGTCACTTTAGAAATTAGTCTTGACTTCTCCAGTGTCTTTTAGGAGAAACTTACAGATTACAAGAATTGAAAAAAAGAGGAATAATGGATCCGGAGATGTCGTTGGTTCCAGCCTTTTTGTCGTTGGATGAGTGAACCATGAAGTATTTCTCTGCTGCCCTAAATCAGGACAGGTGGAGCCCCGTGTTGAAATTCTTGTTCAGAAAATTCATTTTCCTGGAGCCCCTTCTCAGACCTCCTGAAGTGAGGAATCTCTTGGGATGGGCCTAAGGAACCTTCTCATCTGACTCGCATTTTATCCTTCAGATCAAGTTCCACCTATCAACCTAGGTCTTCCTGGCAACCTTCAGGACGGCCAGAGTCTGAGATGGTGCCCATTAAGCTGGTCCGTTGGCTGCTAAAGAATCTCTTTTGGGTAAGCTGAAGCAAGTCTTTGTCTCTTGGGCAGAGAGAAGAGCAAGCTCAGAGTCCACTTTAAATAAGACTCTTCTCACAGATGGACAACTCAATCATTCCTGGTTTTTTCCGTTTGAATTTCTGTGGGCAGTGATGTGTGAAAATGCCCTTACCCACCTCATGTTGTGTCCATCTCCAGTTTCTCTCAGCTTGATTGACTCTTCTGCTCAGCCTGGTAGGTTCTTCACACCGTGGGGTCTGTTATACACACTGTCTATCCTGATAGAAGGCCAGCTTCCTGCCATCTGTGTCAGTGATCACATGTGGCTGTCCATCACATGTGGCTGTCCCTCTTAGACATTCTGTATCATTGGTTTGCAAACTTTGGCTGCATCAGAATCACCTGGAGTCTTGTTAAAACACGGGCTGCTGGGCCTGCCCCCAGGGGTTCTGCTTCAGAAGGTCTGATTCAGATGAGGCCTGGAACGTGCATCTCTGACAGCGATGCTTGCTGAGGCTGGCACTGCTGGTCCGGGGACTGCACTTTGAGAGCTGCTGTCCAGTATTTTACACTTCATGGCTGGACCATGTAGGCCCCTTAAGGAGTCTGATTCATCTCTGTCCCACGCACTGCCTCTGACAAGGCCACGCACAATAAATAAGTGATGCTGAATGGGACAAATGAAACGAGACACCTCTCTGACCTCAGACTAGTCCTTGGATGCTGACTGTGAGCTTCCAAAGCCAGATGGCCCCCCAGAGAGTCCTAGCTGGCATTCCCCAGATCCAGCTGGGGCCTATTGTTGGACTCATTGGCAGCCACAGAATCTAAGGCCAGATTGATGCCAGGGCTGCTGACCTTCCTGCAGCTGCCCGGCTCAGACTCAGGCTTGTTAGAGTTCGCAGCTGTGATGGGAAGACTTCCTTAAGCTTCTGTGCTCCAGCTTGTCCTTTAGAGACAACTGTGGGGTCAGCTGCCCAAGCTCTGGACTCCTGTCTCATCCTCTGAGAGTCTGTGGTCTGGGCCTGGGACTCCTAAACCTCTCTGAAATTGAATCAATGAAAGTGAAAGCATTAGCTGCCCAGCCATGTCCGATTCTTTGCGACTCCATGGACTGTAGCCTGCCAGGCTCCTCTGCCCATGGAATTCTCCAGGCAAGAATACTGGAGTAGGTTGTCATTTCCTTCTCCAGGGGAATCTTCCTGATTTGCTACAATTCAGACTGTCTTATCCTCCGCAGTAGGAAAAAGTAGAGTTAGCATCTAAACCACCACCACCACACCAAGTCTGAAACTACTGTGTATATTTGCCCCTCACTGTGCGCTGATCTAAAGTTCTGTTCTCTGATGTTAATGCGTAGGTGACATTGCCTAATAATGAACACATCAACAGCTATAGAAGTTGGATTATCTCACCGATCTTCTGTGCTGTAAAGTCCTGTAAATCCCATTTCACAGACCAGGACGCTGAGGCCAGGGTGGTTGAGTCACTTGTCTGTGGTCAGAGTTGGAGGCACTCACTGGTCTCAGGTGTCTTTGACTTCGTGTTCCAATGCAGAGCTTGGCCCTTCAGACACCAAGCTTCAGATGGTGTTTTAAGGGATTCAACTTCGATCGAATTCCACTCTGCAATGAAGAGTTATGAAGTTTCATTTTAGAAATTGTTTTTGATTAAAAAAAAAATAATGTGATTTTAAAACTTTTTTGAAGTCCTGGATTTTTAAGTCTTAGTCTTAGAAGGTAGGCTGAAGTATAAAACCAGTTAAGATGTATTGGATTGGCTAAAATGTTCGTCCAGCTTTAAATAAAAATGTAAGACACATTTTTCTTTTTTTTTTTTTTTCATTTTCTCTAAGAGCTATATTGAATAATGTTTATTAACCAAATGAACTTTTTGGCCAACCCAATACCTGGAATGCCCAGAGATTCACAGATCAGTTTGAAAACCACTGGACTGGGTAAAGATGGTGAAACATGGGACATGAGAAGGCCAGGGTCAGCCAGTGGCTCTGCCACCTGCTCTGAGACCTGGTGCAAGTCACCAAGCTCCTCAGGACAGGACTCAGTTGCCTTGGTTATAAAGTCACAGAAATGGACATGAGTCCTCTCATGTCTGTGACTGTGACCTTGATTAATGAACTTGAGCTAATGGCTAAAAATAATTAAAAATAGGTTTTACTTTTATGAAGTGATTAAGTGTGAAAGTCGCTTAGTCGTGTCCAACTCTTTGCAGCCCCATGGACTATATAGTCCATGGAAGTCTCCAGGCCAGAATACTGGAGTGGGTAGCCTTTCCCTTCTCCAGGGGATCTTCCCAATCCAGGGATCAAACTCAGGTCTCCCACATTGCAGACGGATTCTTCACCAGCTGAGCCACGAGGGAGCTAGTCATAATTAGCACCTTACGTTACGTACAACTGTGTTACAAAAAAGAGTTTGGAGAGAAATTATGTCCTAAAGTAAAAGGTCTCAAACACACTGTCACTGATATTAGTACTATTTTAGGGTCCCCTTTCCCCATGCTTTTCCCGTTTAAGACAGCTATATTTTAACCTAACCCTGGTCAAATTGGCACAAATTCATTATCAGTAGTACCTAAATGAATAGCAAGTTACTTATCAAAAGCCCCCACTTTTACAAATACATTTACAGCGGAGGTTGATAATTACGCGATAAAAATTTTTGAATGTCAGTGGTTTGAGCAGTAAAGATTTTTCAGAGATTCTGGAGATGTAGCATGTTGCCTTCCACCTTAATTCTGTTTCCTGTCCTTACTTTCCAGTGCATGGCCTCTTTCTTTGACAAACTACAGGGGAGATGACACTGTTACAGTGAATGATAGAGCTGTCTCGGTGTAAGCTATGGTGCAGGCATCAGGGTCATGTTAGCCTTTTATAGTTAGGTTTTAGGAGATCTTGTCCAAATCTGCACTAGGTAATGGTCTGGTACAGACGGTTAGTGTTGCATGGAAAATGGTGACCCAGTGTGGCCAGGAAAATAATATTTATGTTATAAAGAAAAAAAACCTGAAGAGATTGGTTTAATTAAATATTAAATCAAATTATAAAGGGTTATTTAAAATACCTTTACTGATTATTTTATAGTAACTACCACTTTTACCATGAGAACAGGCCTTTTTAAACTTTAAGGGGGCTGTTAGCCAAATGAGGCTTGGAATTTGGGCATCTTATCACCACGTGGCGAGTGATGGTAAGCTCACTTTGCTTTGTTACATGTGGTCCAGATCTTACCCACTTCTTTACTTTAGTCAAAAGTAACTTTTCACAAAAATAGGTGATATGGAAAACAGTAAATCATGCTGTAGTAAATCAGGTAGAAAAATACTAAAATACACAGGCTTAGGACAATTTGGCATCCTTTTTAGCAATTCTTTGGTGTTAAAATTCTAAAAGACACATGTGCCCCAGAATTCATTGTAGCACTATTTACAATAGCCAGGACATGGAAGCAACCTAGATGTCCATCGATAGATGAATGTGAAAGGAGACGAGATACATATATACAATGGAATATTACTCAGCTATAAAAAGGAGAGATTTGAGTCAGTTCTAGTAAGTGGATGAACCTACAGCCAATTAAATAGAGTGGATAAGTCAGAAAGAGAAAAACAAATACCATATATTAATGCATATATATGGAATCTAGAAAAATGGTACTGATGAACCTATTTGCAGGGTAAGAATGGAGATGCAGACGTAGAGAATGGACTGGCGGGCCCAGCGAGGGAGGGGGAGAGTGGGACGAATGGGGAAAGTAGCATCAGCATATATGTGTATATATATACACACACTCAGTTCAGTTCAGTCGCTCAGTCGTGTCCAACTCTTTGTGACCGCATGAATCGCAGCATGCCAGGCCTCCCTGTCCATCACCATCTCCCGGAGTTCACTCAGATTCACGTCCATTGAGTCTGTGATGCCATCCAGCCATCTCATCCTCAGTCGTCCCCTTCTCTTTCTGCCTCCAATCCCTCCCAGCATCAGAGTCTTTTCCAATGAGTCAACTCTTCGCATGAGGTGGCCAAAGTACTGGAGTTTCAGCTTTAGCGTCATTCCTTCCAAAGAAATCCCAGGGCTGATCTCCTTCAGAATGGACTGGTTGGATCTCCTTGCAGTCCAAGGAACTCTCAAGAGTCTTCTCCAGCACCACAGTTCAAAAGCATCAATTCTTCGGCGCTCAGCCTTCTTTGCAGTCCAATTCTCACATCCATACATGACCACAGGAAAAACCATAGCCTTGACTAGACGAACTTAGTCGGCAAAGTAATGTCTCTGCTTTTGAATATACTATCTAGGTTGGTCATAACTTTTCTTCCAAGGAGTAAGCGTCTTTTAATTTCATGGCTGCAATCACCATCTGCAGTGATTTTGGAGCCCAAAAAAATAGTCTGACACTGTTTCCACTGTTTCCCCATCTATTCCCCATGAAGTGATGGGACCAGATGCCATGGTCTTCATTTTCTGAACGTTGCGCTTTAAGCCAACTTTTTTGCTCTCCTCTTTCACTTTCATCAAGAGGCTTTTTAGTTCCTCTTCACTTTCTGCCACAAGGGTGGTGTCACCTGCATGGCTGAGGTTATTGATATTTCTCCCGGCAATCTTGATTCCAGCCTGTGTTTCTTCCAGCCTAGCGTTTCTCATGATGTACTCTGCATAGGAGTTAAATAAGCAGCGTGACAATATACAGCCTTGACATACTCCTTTTCCTATTTGGAACCAGTCTGTTGTTCCATGTCCAGTTCTAACTGTTGCTTCCTGACCTGCATACAGATTTCTCAAGAGGCAGGTCAGGTGGTCTGGTATCCCGTCTCTTTCCGCATTTTCCGCAGCTTGTGTAAAGTGGATGGCGGCTGAGAGGTTGCTTATAACACAGGCAACTTCACAGTTTGGTGCCCTGTGATGACCTAGAGGGTGAAATGGGGGAGGGGAGGGTGGTCTCAAGACAGGGGGATATGTGTATATTATGACTGATTCCAACTATACAGCGGAAACCAATGCAATGTTGTAAAAATTAAAAACCAAAAAAAATGTACAGATTTAAAAAAAACAAAAACAATTCTTGGGTATTATCCATCAGCCCTGGTATTAGTTTCTCCTTTCCTAATTTATCTAGAATGTCACCTGGAAGAGCAATTCTTCTTGTGACAGTACCCATCTCCAGGACTTGATACCAGCTTTATGTAAGTCTGCTTGCTAAGTAGCATCTTATGAGTGGAAATCCCATGTGACTCTCTGCATCTCCTCCCTGTCCTCACTCCAGCCACCCCAGATATAGGCTGTGACTGTCTCTGTGTACCCATACACAGATAGAATCACATTTTTTAAATTAGAAAATAAATTTCCATTAGAAAGTAGATTGCTCAGAAGGAAAAGGGAGGTATTTCCTGCTCCATTAGGAATCTTCTAGACCAGGTCTGCCTGGGTTTTCCGTGAAATTTAAATATCAGATGGCAGAGAGTCATGCTCTTCTGAGTAGATTCTGAAGTTAGGATGTCAGGTAAAAACCCCTCCAGGGAGACTACTTTGGGTGATGCCATGTGGCAGGTCAGCATGCAGTCTCCCAGGTGTCCGGCAGAGTCTGGTTTCTCTTTAGCCCAGAAAGAGACAGCTGTTTGCTCAGCCGAACATCAGATGCCACAGTTGGTTTGTGTTGAGAAGCCACACTGAGCAAAAACACTTCTCATTAAGGACCAGCATCACACACTCCACGCAGCGAGATGCTTGTATCTGAGAGCACCGTGGTGACTGGATGCGGCTCCAGGGCCAGCAGGCTTCCAGCTCTGGTCCAGCTCACCCCCTCCTGCCCTTTGCACAGAGTCTTGGCACATGCACCAGCTCTTTCTCACTCTCCATCACTTCTCTGCCTTCTCTATCCCGCCCTTGTCCCCCTCCCCTCCCCTCCTCCACCACCCACCCCCACCAGCAGTGAAATGTGTGTATAATCCCAAGACAGAACGTCCTGACAATCTTATTTTGTCAGTGTTGTTACCCAGGAAAGACAATTTCACAAACAGCCTCTGTCATAAAACCTTTCAAAATGCAATTTCCAAAGGTCCCCATCTAATTAACCACAGAAGGTTTAAGAACAATATTTACACGAGTTGGAAGAGAAAATAATTTTTTAAGAGACCTAGCCACATTTGGCAATAAGCCGCATATTCAGTTGCATCTTCTGAAATTTTTATTATACTAACCAGGTCTTTACACTTTGTTTCATTTTGTTCTTAGTGTTTGCCAAAGTCTTGGCTTTTGCTCTAGTGAGTTGTTTTACTTCTTTATTTTTGAAATTTGTTTCTGAATGTCTAAAACTTTCGTTTGTTTATTTCGGGCTGCGCTGGGTCTTTGTTGCTGCGAGGGCTTCTCTCTAGGTGTGGAGCGCGGGCTCTGGGATAGAAGGCTGGTTTTAGTGGCCTTTAGTGTTGCAGCTCCCGGGCTCTAGAGCACAGGCTCAGCCGTTGTGGCACACAGGCTTCGTTGCTCTGAAGCATGTGGGACCTTTCCTGGATCAGGAATCGAACCCGTGTCTCCTTCCTTAGGAGGCCTCCTTATTGCTGAGCCACCGGGGAGGGCTTCCCTGGTGGCTCAGCTGGTAAAAAAAATCCACCTGCAATGCGGGAGACCTGGGTTCAATCCCTGGGTGAGCCACCAGGGAAGCCCTCTAGATTCTGAAGTTGTTTTGTTTCACATAAGAATAAGATGACAGAACCAGTGAATCAAAACTTCTTCTGAAATAAACCCAAATTGTGTAAAGGTTTCCTAAAAGCACATCTGAAGGGAGGGTGTACATTACACTTGTTATGTCTGTCAAATGGGTGTTGTCTTTTCTGGGGACAGGCAGGACAGTGAGGAGGTTGTGAACGAATGGCTTTCTGACTAGGGAGTCAGGTATCAGAAGAAAGACAGATTTCTGGAACTTCAGAAAGGGTCTCTGGGCCATCTTGGCAAACTGTCATTTTGGTAGGGAGCAGCCTGAAATTAGTTAATCTAATTTAGACTGTGAGAAAAATGCAGCCATTTCAGAGAAAGTGTGGATAATTTCAGGCTGAAAGCAAATTCTAACTGACAAGAATATCTCCAGCCTAGTTAAGCTAATGAAACCTTAACTAGGTTACGACGAAATCAGAAGATGAGAGTTTGAAATGGACCTGGGAAGAAAAGGAGCAATTTCAGATAATGTGTCTTACTCTGGATGAAAGACTGATTTTTGTCTGGAAAAGAATAGCTTTAGCCTAGTTAAGAGAATGAAACATTAACTGGGTTACAAAGCCATCAGAGCATGCCTGAGCAGAACTGCCACCTAGAGACTTGTCAGAATCCTGTTAAAAGAGTGACGGGTGGAGTTCATGACAGGGGATGGGAACAGGGTACCACTGATGGACAGACCACGCCTCATTCCCACGTGACTGACACACAGGCAAAGAAGAAAGGTCTACAGATAGTTATTTGAATATATTTTATAAGTTTTCCCATCAGATTCTTCAGTTTATTTTATAGCTAATGTTGTTATTGGTTCATAGATAATAAACAATTTAGCTTTTATTTATAAACTGGAAGTGTTTTGTATTTTTAAAGTATTTCTGATTTATATTTTCTCTTTATCTATCTTGTTCAAATTTTTAGATCACCAAAACCACATATTTTTAAGTATATTCATAGGGCTTGTCTCACCTTCTCTTTGGTGAACCCACCTATCTCTGACTAGAACAAATAACTGATAGTGTTAGTCGCTCAGTCGTGTCCAATTCTTTGCGATCCCATGGACTGTAGCCCACCAGTCTCCTCTGTCGATGGAATTCTCCAGGCAAGAAAGCTGGAGTGGGTTGCCATTCCCTTCTCCAGAGGATCTTCCAGATCTAGGGATGGAACCCGGGTCTCCTGCATTGCTGGTGGATTCTTTGCTGTCTGAGCCACCAGGGATGGATCTTCCTAAAAGCAGACCTCTCACAGGAGAAGCTGAACAGAGAAAGGACCAAGACACACATTACATCAGGCTCCAGAAAAACTGAGATGGGCAAGGTCACATTCAGACATTGAACATACATGTTTGGAACTCTTACTGTGTTCTCAGCATTGCATGAGGCAATGATAATGAACAAAACAGGCAAAGGTCCCACCCTTGTGGGGCTTAAATTCCAGTGATGAGAGACAGGTAAGCAATAAACAAAACAAGTCGGTCAATTATCTGCTGTCAGAAGGTGCACATTGCTATGAAACAAAGAAAAAATATAGCAGGGTGAGAGTTAGGAGTGCTGGGTGTCGGGGTGGGGCAGAATGTGGTATGAAGCCTTACTCATGGCCTGAGTCAGTAGCCACTATTCTCAGATCCATGTGTAAGAGTTAATCTACCATCCACCCATCCATTTGTCCATCCATGCAGTAAGACGGATTGGATACCTGGCACTATTCTGGGCATGAAGATATAGAGATGAGTAAGACATGGTTCCTACCTTCAGGACGTCACAGTGAAAAAACAACCAAGACCGGAAGACCGGTGATGCCGTGGCTGAGCTCTGCCTCTGAGTAACTTCACTCAGGCTCTGCTGGGCTCCTTCATCAGTGAGACCTTTTCGGTCATCTCACCTAAAATGCCTTTCTATTCCCTGACTGTGCACTATTTCACTTTATGGTGCATATCACTCCTGGCATGGTTATTATTTGCGCTTTATTCTCTCCCACTGGAATGCAGGCTCTGAAAGGAGACACGTTGTTTTGTTCATTGCTGTATCCTTATTGTTGTTGTTCGGTCACTAAGTCATGTCTGACTCTTTGCGACCCCATGAACTGAGGCACACCAGGCTTCCCTGTCCTTCACCATCTCCCAGAGTGTGCTCAAACTCGTGTCCATTGAATTGGCGATGCTGTCAACCAAGTCATCCCCAGTTGTCCCTTTCTGCCCCTGGCTTCAATCTTTCCCAGCATCAAAGTCTTTTCCAACGAGTCAGTTCTTCACATCAGGTGGCCAAAGTACTGGAGCTTCAGCTTCAGCGTCAGTCTTTGCCCAGCTTAATTTAGAAGATGCTTCATAAGACTTGTTGAATGAATGAATAAATAAATAAATAAAGTCCTATAGAAGAGGGATACATTAAGTATGGAATTGCTGACCCTGTATCTCCTAATAAAGTAGTGAGTAGAATGCAATATTAACATAAGATCCCCTGGAAACAGTATAAGGAATGATAAAAAATAATCTTATTATAGTAAGAAAATGTAAGATATTTCTTACTAGGTTAAATTTTTTAAAATTATGAAATATTTCAGACAAACAGAAAAGTGCATAAAATATCCATATACATCATTTACATGGGGTTTTGTTTTATTTTTCTGACACACACACACACACATGCATGCACCCTTATACGTCCTTGAAGGTTTTATAATGCTTCAGGCCTAAGATTCAAAATAGCAATGCTTGGCAACAAATACCCCCTGGTCACTTGAAAACTATAAATGTCTTGTCCATCCCTCAGAGAACTTCCCCTACCCCCAACAGTGGTGAAACCATACCCAGGTATCCCTACAACATATGACCTGTGTACCCTCTGGAATCCTTTTGAGCAGATCTTATAACCACGTGGACAATGGATGATGTGGTATACCCTGGGGTTGCTGTTAGTGGTGGGTCAGCCATGACTCTGCATCTCTGAAAGTGGTCTCCGGAGCAGATGGAGCACCAGTTTCCTTCAAAGTAGGGAGCCAAGGAACACTGTCTCTTTCCTTTTACGAAAATAGTCTATCTATACTTTTTGCTATAAGTAACTCCCAAACTCAAGTGGCTTAAAGCAACAGTTATTTGTTTAACTCACAAGTGTCTGAGTTGGTAGTGTGGGCTGGGCTCAGCTGGGCAGTTCTTCTGGTGTTGAGGAGCTCACTCAGGTATCTGCAGTCTGCTGAGGTTGACTGATGACCTCCACTTGAATGGCTGGTCCAGCATGGCCTCAAATGGGATAGCTGGTCTCTGTTCCTGTTAATTTCCCACCCTCCAACCGGGCCAGCCTATGCTTGTTCAAGTGGTGGCCATGCAGGGTTCTGAGAGAAAGCAGCAGTGCATAACTGTAAGGTCACTTCTGCTGGATTCTCTTGCACAAAATAGTCACAAAGATCCAGTCTAGATTGAAAGACGGATGTGGAAACAAAGTTCACTCCTAGATGTCATTTTTTAGAAAAAAAAATCTGAAAATGTTCCTGATTTCATGACCTTTTTGAATACCTCCTACCTTTAGATCCCTGAACTAGGCATTCAGCTGATATGTCCCACCTTCGAGTGGGACATACTACAGAGGCAAATAAGAACTTGAGAACAACACAATTTCATGGAAATGCACTAGGCTGGATAAGAGAAAAGAAAGAACCAAGGATGAATATGATGCGACCTTGTTCTTGAGGCATGCACAGTTGTTTCCAGATCACTTAGCATTGTTTCCCGTAGCTCACTCTCCCTGTGGATTTAAGCACAAAGTCCTGGGGATTTCACTTTGACTTGCCTCCTGGAGGCATCTCTTCCACCACCACCTCAATTCAGTTCTCTCCATCTGTTGCCATGACTACAGCACGACCTTCTCGCTAGTCTCCCTGCCTCAATTCCTCCTTCTCTGCCAGGCTTGGCTAAGTCTGCACTACTGCCAGAATGTCTTCTAACATGAACATTTGGTCATGTCACTCCCCTGTAAATAGTCTTCTGTGGATGTCCCCCAGCCTAAAGGCTTGCAGCTAAAGAGTCTTCTGTGCCCTGCAAGACCCTTTTTGAGCTGGCGTTCCATCACTCCACCATCTCACATTTTATTCTTGAGCAAAGCCAAACCATTGTTATTTTTGTGAATATACTAGTCTTTCTCAAATGTTTTGCCTGACATATGCTGTTCCCTATGACAAGAACAACCTCTCTCCTGCTTGACTACCTAAAGATTTTGACTTTCTTTGAGGGCAGGTTATTCTTAGAAAGGTACCTACATTTTTTAGAGGCTGTATAAGAAATTCAAAGCATATGCTATTGCTGCTGTCTCTGACTTCAGACTTCTATTCCTCCTTCAACTGTATGCCTCGCTGCTTCTCCCCATTGGAATCATACTGTGTGGTCTTGTCTCTTCTCATTGCTATTGTTTTGTTTACTATCGGAAACGTTTAAGGCAGCACCCCATTCTTTTCAACTGTTTAAAATCTAGCAATTAGCAGTTAATGAATATTAATTAAACAAATGAAGTCAAGACAGAAAGGAGTGAAAATATTAAGTTCATTTAAATTTCATCGATGGACAGGCAGCAAGGTATTGTATACTGCTCCCTGGACTTGATGCCAGAAGTTGTTGCTGTATTACTTCACAGCCAGTTGACCTTGAGGAAGTCTGATTCCTTCTTAGAAGTCTCCATTGCCTCATTAGCTAAATAAGAATAAACCTACCATTTACCTCATGGTGTTAAGACAGTCAAGTGAGAGAATGAAATGTGAGCATAGAGTTATTAGCAAGCAAAACTGAGAACTGGCCCTAATCCTTAAGCAGGTTTTGAGGAGTCTTTCCCGACTGCTTTGCTCCACAGTTTATGATGCATGACTTGTAAACCTCTAGTAGGTAATAGCAGTATAGATGCTTTGAGTAGTAATATATGTTATACTTTGGATTTAATACTATAGTCTAAACTCTGTAATTTTTGTTTTCTTGTTTTATAATAAGCTATGGGAAGCCCAAAGTTATAATAAGCTATCCTCAAAGAGCATTAAAGAATTCATGGTATCACAGAAATAGACTATAGTCAGTGGAAATGTTTTGGTGCCATGATATTTATGTTATACCTAGTCAGTCCTCTTCCACTTCCTGCCATGACCCTAGAACCTCAAGTTTGCTATGCCATTCAGTTCTGGCAAAATAACGAAGCAAACTTCTAATCCTTGTATAGTCCAAGAAAATGAGATGCCTAGGGTGGGGAGAGAGAGAGAGCGAGAGAGAGAGCGAGAGAGAGAGAGAGAGTGTGTGTGTGTGTGTGTGTAAGTAGGCTGAGAGGGAATCCATAAGTACATACATAAGTGCTTGAGAGTTAAATTATTTTCATTTATGGGTTTAAAAAAATATTTTTTGTATCCCCTACCTACCTATTCACCCAATTCTCTCCATTCAGTTCAGTTCAGTTCAGTCACTCAGTCGTGTCCGACTCTTTGCAACCCCATGAACTGCAGCACGCCAGGCCTCCCTGTCCATCACCAACTCCCAGAGTCCACTCAGACTCAGGTCCATCAAGTCAGTGATGCCATCCAGCCATCTCATCCTCTGTCGCCCCCTTCTCCTCCTGCCCTCAATCCCTCCCAGCATCAGAGTCTTTTCCAATGAGTCAACTCTTCACATGAGGTGGCCAAAGTACTGGAGTTTCAGCTTTAGCATCATTCCTTCCAAAGAAATCCCAGGGCTGGTCTCCTTCAGAATGGACTGGTTGGATCTCCTTGCAGTCCAAGGGACTCTCAAGAGTCTTCTCCAACACCATAGTCCAAAAGCATCAATTCTTTGGCGCTCAGCCTTCTTCACAGTCCAACTCTCACATCCAAAACCAAATCTTTTTAAGCCTTAAGGGGCTTATTGTGGCAAGTCATCTGTGTGTCCCTCTCTCTCCACCTAGTTTCACTTAAATGGTTTCTATGGTTCCCACTTGGGCACCCCCTTCCATTACATTTCTACATCCTTTATTTATTTCTGAGCCATTGCCATTTGCCTCACCTCCTTCTGAAACATTTCTCTGAGTTTCTCCCTCTTTCGCCTCTTCGGGATTTCGGGATTTCAGGTCTTCTTCTTTCTTCAGTCTTTCTGTGAACTAATGATTAATATCCTTAATGGTTTAAGAGATGCTAGCTGCTGTCTATTTAAGATGATTTTTTTTTACTGTTGTTGTTTTGCTTAGAGAAAAACAAAGTTATTCATGTTAATGAAAATAAATTCATTAAAACAGCCAGACCAAGTAAACAGCCTCCTCAACAAAACTCTGCTGCTTTGATGAAAGGGTGGGAGGGTTGAAGGATCATCCCTTGGGAAGGCAGAGAGAGCACCAGGGTGAATACTGATCATTTCTCAGGGCTATCTCCAGTTTTATTGGAGGGAATCAAATGTTCTTGCTAATTATTGTCAGGGATTTGGCTGCTGTTCAGACTCAGTGACTAACTCAGGAAATAAAGGGAGTCAAAGAGATGGACAGTCTGAAGACAAAAACATAACTACCTCCAAACAGACTGTGAGCCTTAAGGATTGGGGTCCCCAGGGACCCCTGACAGTCTCTTCGTCAGTTATGCATCTGACGTGAATTGAGAGAGATCCAGAGCAGATGAAGACCACTGATTCTCTTAAAGAGGGAAAGAAACTATGGTAAATATTTCAGGATCTTTTTATTCTTGAGTGGGGCAGAGTGAGTATGTACTGGATAGGAAGGGCAAAGTGGAGCCAAGCAAACTTAGATAGACTTTCTACTTGGGTTTGCAGTCCCCACAGAATTGAGGCTGTTGGGGAGAACACACTGGACTGAGCTGTCCAAGGTGCTGACTTGCCTCTGGAAAGTAACTGCTGGACATTGATCTTATCTTCCAGAGATTCTGCCTAAGAGCTTAACTACCTTGAATTTTGCTACCCATGGCACTATGACCGTACCCCTTTGCTCCTTTCAACTTTGTTTCTGGGTCCTAAAATCACCCTCTACCTTCTTCCCTGCAAATATGATATTTTGTAATTCATAAACTACACCTTAACAACTAGAGCATGAGTTTTTAGGGCTCTGTCTCTGACACTAGGATCTATAATGAAATAGAGATATGCAACCATTGTGGGTTGTATTGTAATTTGTTTTAATTGTGTACAGAGGAAAGCAAAAAACCTGATTCGTTAAAACAAGGGTGGATTCTTAAAGAAGGGGAGAAATAGTATAGTATTGGCTCATACCCAGCTGTCTCCAACTTTATCTTCTGCATCCAATGATGTCTTCAAATGAAAGTTCTATTGTCTTCCCTAATGTCAGCCTTAAAGGTTAAGTGCCTCCAGCTCTCCTCTCTTAGGAGCCGCTTATGGCTAAATTGACAAGTTTGAATCCTTTCATATTTCCAGTCAGTACAATCTACTGAAATAATGAGCTACACATCTTTATAAGACTTGTTGTAAACTTGCCTTTTTTGGTCCTAAACTCACTGTACTCATGTTTCTTCTCCTTCCCTCCCGCCCATCTTCGTGTATATAGACATGTGTTGTAAGTTAGTTTATCTCCACTATGCATCTCACGGTAAGCATTGGCCATATCATTTCTCAGCCCTTGCTGTTATGACAAGGTCCTTAGCTTTGGGTTTCCAAAGCCCCGAGGGGCTTTTGGGAGAAATCCAAGGGATTTATGAACTTGTATGGGGAAAATTGCATCTTTATTTCCACTAACATCTAATTGAAATTCAGGATTTTATTCCATTACAAATACCACTAATAACTATCATAGATATTTTTATGTTATGCACAGGTTTTTAAGAGTTTCCTGCATCTTTTTCCAGTAAGCTTAAATCTTTTCTCCCCATACCAGTCTGGTGTCATTTTTGAGACACACTTAGGTCCTTTCTCCTAAACATTGTCTTTAAAGATGCTAAAGAGCACTGGCCTGGTGCTTATCTTTGAGAAACCAGGCTCTTCATAGTTTGCTTCTCTACTCACAGATATTTCTTTAAATACTTTGTTTCCTAAACAACCCTTTATCTATGAAGCTCCATCCCTCCCTGTCTTCCTCAGTTCCATCACAATTCATTCAACAAACTGGAAAGGCATTGAGTGGAGAAACTTTTATTGATGATCAAGAAATTCTGCTCCTCTTTAGAGTCTTTCTTCCTTTCTCAAAAACTCTACAAGTAGGCAGGCATGTTTTCTCTTGTCTGAACCATGTTGTTTTCTTATTAATAAGGATGCTTAGATTTTCTAGTCAACTATTAAAAATGAATATTTTAATAAATATTAGATATCTGGGAGATGGAGTTGAATCATCTGTGAAAGTGGAATTGTGATTTTCAAGAGCTCTGTTAGTTACTAAGTTTTTCCCAGAGGTTCAATCTTTCTCTCACACACACACACACTCACCTCTTCAAGTCCTTCTGCATACACAGTCCATATTTAATAGTTACCTTAAGTGACTCAGACTGACCAGCTGTTTTTCATAAAATAGGTGCTACATTTGGCATTAAATGGATTGGTCCCAAGAAATTCTATTTGGAAGACTCTTTCATGTAAAATCTAGGAATCTTGCACTGCTGCTGCTGCTAAGTCTCGTCAGTCGTGTCCGACTCTGTGCGACCCCATAGATGGCAGTCCAACAGGTTCCCCCATCCCTGGGATTCTCCAGGCAAGAACACTGGAGTGGGTTGCCATTTCCTTCTCCAGTGCATGAAAGTGAAAAGTGAAAGTGAAGTCGCTCAGTCGTGTCCGACTCTTAGCAACCCCATGGACTGTAGCCTATCAGGCTCCTCCGTCCATGGGATTCTCCAGGCAAGAGTACTGGAGTGGGATGCCATCGCCGTCTCTGAATCTTGCGCTAGTATCTTTTTAAAAAGCTGTCTCACTCAGTTTTTACTGTTGCTCTGTTTTCTTTCTGCCTTTCCAGGGCACATCTGGTCTTAGTGAGATGCACATACCAGTTCTGCCTCGGGGTACAGCCCACCAGCTTGGTGTCCTTGTAGCTGACTCTGGCATAATTAACACACTTGCTGGTATTGGCAGAATTCTGTATTGAGCTTCTGTTTATAATTTTCTTATAGTAACTGCCATGCTCTTACCCAGCTTCTCAGATTCTCTCTGTTCCAACCTGCACTCCAGTCTCTCCTAATTGACCCATTATCATTAACTCGATTGTTAGCTTATTCTATCCATAATGACTGTAAACAATTGTGATGATAACCTATTCTTAGGAGGGCTACAAAAACAATTTAGCTCCCAGTGGCTCATGTCTTCTTATTATAGACCCCATCAGCTGTTTCTTCAGATCCACGGTGGAGTTCTTATGAAGAGAGGGTGTGTTTTTAGGAAAGCAGCCTTTAGAACTGGTGGCCATTTATATGAGTGGCTTACATATTGTGGCCAATTTTATTCTTGAATTCCCTCAGAATTCTCAGATCCATGCTACCTCATATAACTAACATATTTATCTTGTAAATTTAAGTTGTGACATCCTTTTCTCAGAGAAGAGCCATGCGGCCATCTCTTACCTGCTCACAGAACCCAGACTCTGTTCACATAAGGGTAAGGAGGGGAAGGTAGGTCCTCTGACAGCCTTGGAGAACAGATCTTGACTGATAACAGCCAGTCATGACAGTCTTGTTCTGCTCTGACAAACGCTCCCTTGACACCTTCTCCTGCACCTAGGGGTGTCTATGGGACCACTGTAGCTAATAAGAGGAAAGGGGAAGTCTGGGGGCTTCTGGCAAGGATTTTGAGTCCAAATAAAACCTGAGATCCTTGTGAGAGGCAAGCCGTTTTCACTCTGCCCCTTCCTTTTTGCTTGGCGTGCAAGCACGCAGGCATAATGTCTGCAGTGGCTGTAGCTGTCTTACAAGCATGATGGAACGGTCAAGAGAAAAACACAAAATGCTGACCCAGCATCCTAACATTTTTGAGCCCTTGCACTAAATTCTGTAGCGGCTCAATTCCAGAACTAGTGTTGTGTAGAATAATTGGACGACTTCAACTTCTCATCATTCAGATATTCTGTTGCTTGCAGCCAAATGCATTCTTATTTGGGCTGAAAACACTGTGTTTTGACTGCTCCTTCCATCCAGGATGTAGGTTAGGTTCTGGGTTTTAGATGTAGTTATAAGTAAGAATCAAACATTTTAGAGGACATTTGGAAGCAAAACATCATCTAATCCTCCTCAGTGGAAGGAAGAAAAAAAGGACAATTTGGTAATGCTTTGAGTTCCAAGAGAAAGACAGCAAGGAGAACATTAATCACTGTGGGCAATTTGGCCCCCCAAAAAAAGCCTCAAAGAAGGGGAACAATGAGTGGAGCTTCTCTAGGCAGAGAGAAGAGAAGGTTAAAGAGTCATTAAACCAGGAGGGACGTGATGCCTGCTGTGGACACGGTCCCAGGTAGTGTGCCAAAATAAGAGTCCCTTTGAAGGGAGAGAATACGGAATAGAGGTCTTGACACTGCCTAGGTCCACGGCACTGCCCTGCCACTGTCTGGTCACATGACCTGGCATCCCCTTGGCTCCTCACTGCTCTCCCTGGGTTGTGGCGGCCTTTGGCACCATGAGGTCATTTGTCTCCACCATCTCTCTAGGTTTTAAGGTAAGGAAGGAGGGAGCAGAGGAACAACCCATCACAGTGCCAAGTGACTCGGAGAAGGTACAGCCCTCCCTTGGTATCTGCCGAGGTTGGTTCCAGGACCTCCTGCAGATATTACAAACTGATGGGCATTCATGTCCCTTAGTCTGCCCACTGAACCTGTGGATTCTGCATCCATGGGTTCCACCAACCCAGTCTGCAATTGGCTGGATCTGCAGATGCAGGACCCTTGGATAGCAAGGGCTAACTGTACTGGAAAACCAGTTCTGTGTTTGAAATGAAAGAATCTTTCATTTCTCTATGTCCATGCTACATTTGGGGGAGAGGTGAACAAGAACAGTTGGAACTGATCTTGCAAGACTATCTCAGAGGTGATTCAATTAGATGCATGTTATTTGACCTACCCACTTCAGGTGTTTAAAAAAAAATAGCTGTTAACATTTAATAATCAAGAGACTTTGCATAAAAACTCATGTTTCTCATCTCGAAACAAGTAGACATCTTGGCAACACGAGGCCTCCATTTCTGCATGCCATTCGGGTGGGAGCAGAGTAACCTTTGTCCCATCGTGTGTTTCCCAGTTTGAGACTGTCACCTTCTCTTTATTGTCTACATGACACCGAGGCTGGGGGTTACTTCATCATCACCCTCCCAATGCTTTTCATTTTCATAAGAGACTGCCTCTCTCAAGAGTGGGGAAACAAAAGAATAGAGGGAGTAGGCTGCGTGTTTCTCACACCCAGCCTACTTCATCATTAAAATTAGCAGCCTACCAACACCTGTAGGCCTTTGAATTTGCAAACCAACTATAACTGTAGTGCAGACCACAAATGGAAACTTGTCTTTGTGACACTTTCACACTCATCCTTCTTGGAAAAAGGGAGGTGAGGAGGTTGATTATTCTTACAAGACGAAGCATCGTTAGTGCATGGCAATGGCTAAATTAATTCAGCTTTCTAGCCCCCTTTGCTGCAAGACAGCTAGTCTGACAAATGCCAAAGCTAATTAGTGTGCCAAGTCGCAGGAGGGAACCTGCTATCTGGCGATCACAATAGTGCTTTTCAATGGGCTCTACAAATGAAGACATAACATGCAATCTTGGCCTGGGTGGCAGTGGTGGGACCTTCATTTTGCCATGGAGGGGGGCATTCCCACTAGGGCCATTTGCTGGGACAAAAATCTCAACTCTGGTGCAAGTAATAAACATAGGACACAGTAGGCATGCTAAAATGGACCTTTTCTGGCTTTGAAATGTATGGACAAGTTGCTTCCAGCTGATTGTCTCTTGGGCTCCAGGATAAGATACTGTCCCCTTGGCATCTGTGAAACTGCTGGTTCCCTCTTTGATTGTTTCCTAAATGTGAAAGCTTAACACGAGTACCATATTTTAAAAGACCTGTTAATTTGCCAGACTGTTAACTTGTCCACTAAAAGAGCTTCACACAACGGGGAGGTCTAGGTTATTTTGTGATCAAAGTGTCCATCTAAGAACCCCCCAGGACCCTGCACATGGGCAGCTGGCTCTCAGGATCAGGGAGTGCTTCGTTGGATGTTTGGTGCTTTTAGGTCAGTCTCAGAGCTTTGTTGAATTTCTGGCTGAAGAACTGGCTGAGGGTCTGGCTTCTGGACCTCAGTGAGTAATTGGGACGGCATCTGTGCATTCTCCACCTCCGCTGGGCAGAGCTGCTTTGAGCAGTTTGAAAGTTACAGGAGGTGGGCAGGAAATCACCCACGCTGTACCCTTCCCTCCCCGAGCCACCAGCAAATGCTCAGCGGACAACTCTTGCCATCCAGAGCAGGCAGCTAGCTGGCTGGCCATCTGGAGAAACCCTGGTGAAGTCAGACACGCAGCAGACAAAGAGACATTTTTTGAGTAGACAGAGCAAGGGGCTGGGAAGGCAAAAGCCCGGCTTGGGGACAGAGCAGACCATGAGGCCCCATGCTGGCGGGCTCTGGAGAACTGACAGGGCAGAACATTCAGGGGAGACAAAACCATGGCAAAAGTCTCCAGGGCCTAAAACAGAGTAGCTCATTAATGTTAGAAGAGTGAGCAAATCTTAATGTGACTCAGACTACGGTGACTCATGAATGGGGCTAGTGTGACACCCTCGGGGTTTGCCTTTGCGGGCTTAGTAAACAGCTAGGAATTCCTTTAATCTTGACATCGAGAGCCAGATTATTTAGAGCAACGTGCATCACTCGTGATTCTCCTCCCTGTGTCTGCTGCGGCATCTTTTGGCTGGTCAGTTACTCACGATACAGTGATCCAGTCCATGAAGAGCCTCCGTGCATGGCCTCGGATGACCTGCCAAGTGACCCCTGGGAGGTGACAGGAGGGTTTCAGTTTCTAAGGGAGGGAAACTGAAGACCAGCGGAATGATTGGCCGAGGTCAGGCCGATAGGTGGGAGTCCAGGACTTGCACCCGACTCTGATAACTGGGCTGTTTCCTCGGTTC
Source organism: Capra hircus (assembly GCF_001704415.2). Taxonomy (NCBI): domain Eukaryota; kingdom Metazoa; phylum Chordata; class Mammalia; order Artiodactyla; family Bovidae; genus Capra; species Capra hircus. The sequence continues at coordinate 15,812,448 of NC_030811.1, read as the reverse complement.
AAGGCTGCATGTTTCCCCAAGATGAGCTTCTTTACCTGTCAGTTTTCTCTCCTCTCTCTCCTTTATGTGCAGGGGTGGGCAAAAGAGATTTCCGTGGAAATTGGATCTCTTTTGTGCTCCTCTGAATAAAGATAAGCCCGGGGTGAAAAGCGGTCTCAGCAGTGGTCAATTTCCCTGTGGCCTTTAAAGGATAAAGAGGCTCCATGAACTGCCTTCACACCCTCTGAATGTCTATTTATGTTTTCATCACCCATGAAAGGATCCTAACTATTTTTGGTGTCATAAAGTTATAGCTTTATGTCTTAAGGAGTTAATGGATTTATGCTTTCTGCGTGTAACGAATGTGACTGCTTTGATTTGTCTTCTAACTAATTCCTTCAAATCTTACTTTGGAGGGTGAACAAACCCCCTTTCCTTTCCTAAAATAATTTCCAAGAGACAACCCCCTTGGTACAGTTAGGGAGTCATTTGTTTTTGCTGTACTTCTGGGCTGTGCCCACTTGAAAAACAAATACCTCTCCGGTGTAAGCACCCATTAAGAAAGTGGGCCCAGATCTCCTAAAGAAAGTCATCTAGCACTCACCAACCTGCTTTTTGCCTACTGTAGCTTCCTTGAGCCTCTTCTCTTGTGCCTACTCAAGATTTTCATTTTCTGCAGCTCCTCAGAGCTCCTTCCTATCTGCTAGACTGGATGCTTCTCACTTTGAATCATTTTTTGCTCAAATAAAATCTTAAAAATTAAATAATTGGGCCTGGGATCACATCCTACAATGTCTACTTTACAGACAAGGCAGGTAACCCAAGAGAGGGAAGTGGGTGGGATGCAGGAAGCGCGGTGCCGCGAGAGAGATGTAACAGGCGGCTGGCATTGGGCATCTGTGTGGTGATCCTGGGAGACTGAGGGTAACGTACTCTGCCCTCTTTAGCCTCAGCCCCGTGATGCCATGTGAGGATGTGGGATATGTGTTGCCAGATCTGCTTTTTCCAATAAAAGCTGGGAATCAAGATTTGAAGGTAATGTCTCCTGACATTTGCATGTCATAACTCATTAAAAAATCTTTTTTCACATTGTGGACTAAACAAAACACATCTGGGACCCAGGGATGGTGCCAAGGACCAACCTGGGGAGGCTGGAGCCCCTCTCTCAGGATGCCCATCTCCGCTTCCTTCTTTGATATGGACGTTCTGCATTTTCTCAGTAAAACCCTGCATCAGTGCAGCTTCGAGAGCCCTCAGTCTTTCCCCCCACATTGTTGGCTTCAAATCCCTGCTGTAGACATTCTGGTTCCACTTGGCCCTTGTGATGTGAGTTAAAGATGCAGTCAGGATATGACCTTGGCAAAGAGGAAGGACAGTTTCTTCATCTGTAAACAGAGGCAGTTAAAGTTGGAGGCCCCATTGGAGCTCCGATCTGATGGAAGGGTATTGGAGCTTTGGGGATTAAGGCTCTTGAATTTATTCAGAGATACTGCCTGCTTCACATCTGCATTAGTCAGGCAGATTTCTTTGACCTCGTGAGTTCCACTTATAAAATGGGGATATGACCATCCCCGGACTTGTAAGGATGTTTGGGGTTACAGGAAATGTGTATAAAGTTCTGGATAGATAAAGTCACTTCAGTCGTTTCTGACTCTCTGCAACGGTTTGGTCTGTAGCCTGCTGGGCTCCTCTGTCCATGGGATTCTCCAGGCAAGAATACTGGAGTGGGTGGCCATGCCCTCCTCCAGGGGGTCTTCCCCATCCAGGGATCCAGCCCTCATCTCTTACGTCCCTGGCACTGGCAGTGGCTACAACCCCCGCTGCACGCCGCTTCCCTTGTCACATGGCCGCCTTCTTCTTGTGTCTGTGTATTCAGATGGCATTCTCCCTTCCGAGTGTGTCTGTCTCTGTGTCTCCTCCTTTTATAAGGCTATCAATCATGTTGGATGAAAGGGCCACTCTACTCCAGTAGAACCTCAGCTTACATCTTAATTACACCTGCAAAGACCCTGTTTCCAAACAAGGTCACATTCACAGGAACCATCTCCAGGAGATCTTCCTGGAGAAGGGAGTAGCTCCCCACACCAGTATTCTGGCCTGGAGAATTCTGTGGACAGAGGAGCCTGGTGGTGGTCCATGGGGTCACCAAGAATCAGACACGACTGAGCGACTAACACTTTCATGGGAACCAGGCATTATGATTTCATATCTTTTTAGCAGACACAAATTATCCCACAGCAGTGACCCACAGCAATTATCCCACAGCAATTCATTTAACCGTTGGAGTATCTGTTCCTTCTTTTATCAAACAGAGGCATGTCGGCCTCACCTGTCTCCCAGGGCTGTTTGGGGGGCCACGCGTGTGCGGGGGGACCCTTCTGTAAAGCATAGGCACTTGGTAACTGCTCGGTATTTCGTCTTCAGCCTAGAAGGGATGTGATAAGGTCAGAGAGGATGATTGTCAAGCATGTGCATTCCCCTGGAGCTATCATAAAAATAAAGCTTGTAGTATTTATTATTAATAACCTGCACACTGGAATCCTTTGACACTCTTCTCATTTTGACTTCTGACCACCCGCTCCAGTTCCTGCCCATACAGAAAGCATGCCCACGAGTTCCATCCTAAATGGCAAATGACTATTTTGTTTCCCTTTCTCCCCCTGCCTTACCACCCTCTCCCCCCCCCCCAAAAAAAAAACAACAAAAAATACCAGAGGGATCTGTTTCATTGTGTTTAAGACCTATTTATTGCTGAGGATTTAACAAACTACACAACCGGGTGAACTCAGAGGTGGTTTGTTTCACAAGAGGGCCCAGATTTCTTGGTGTTTCAAACCCCACTGCCCCATTCTCTTGACTGCACCCTCCTCAACTCCCTTAGATTTTTGTTTATTCTATTTAACACCATTTCATTCAGTTTCCCCTACTTTTCTTGAACCCTCTCATCCAGCTCCATATTTCTCCCCCATTTGTCTTTTTTCGTCCCCTTTCTTCCTTCTTTGCCTCTGCTTCCTTTCCAAAGCATTCTCTCTCCTACTCGCATTCAGTCCTTGTCCTTATCAGCTTGGATGTGATCCTTGGCTAACCTCGGCTTTATTTTACTTCTAGCACACGTGTGTGCTCAGTCCCTTCAGTCGTGTCCGACTCTTTGCGACCCTGTGGACTGTAGCCCACCAGGCTCCTCTGTCCAAGAGGTTCTCCAGGCAAGAATACTGCAGTGGGTTGCTATTTCTTCTAGACCCAAGGATAGAACCCAAGGATCCTGCATTGCAGGCAGATTCTTTACCCACTGAGCCATCTGGGAAGCTCATTTTCCTTCCAGAGACCCCTCCAGTTGCCTATAATACACTCTGTCACTCTCCCGTGACAGTTTATAATCAGTTTTATGAGCCTTAAAACTGCCCCATCCTCTTTCTCCTAAAAGATAGTGACTGATGCTGAATTGAATCCACAGGAGTTTGCAGGTGGGGCTGCTCCTGCCTGGACAGCAGCTTCTTGATGTCCCTTTTGGTTTTGGTTTGTGAGTTGGTTTGTGCTACTGTGATTCTAGGCCACATACCTGGGGAAGAGGCCGAGCAAAGGCTTCCAGCCCCTGGACGACAGCAGGACCCCCAACACAGCCCTGTGGATGGGAGAGAGAAGGGAGAAGACACTGTCATGCGATATCTTTGAAAATTTGAACTTCTTTTATAAACCAATTATTTATAAAAGGATGAGAAGATTCTCCGTTCATTCATCCAACAATTCATTTTTGAGCTCCTGTTAGGGGCCAGGCATCGTGTTGAGTGCTAGGAGTCTAGTGTTAGGTAAAGCCATCTCTTAAAACCAGAAGATGTTAGTGGTCAGGACACAGTGGGTGAAGGAGAATGGGACAAATTGGGAGCATAGCACTGAAAGATAAACATTACCATATGTAAAACAGATAGTCAGTGGGAATTTGCTATATGACGTAGGGAGCTCAAACCCAGTGCTTTGTGACAACCTAGAGGGGTGGGATGGGGTAGGAAGTGGGAGGGAGGTTCAAGAGAGAAGGGACACGTGTTTACATGTGGCTGATTCACGTTGTTGTATGGCAGAAACCAATACAGTACTGTAAAGTAACTATTATCCAGTTAAAAATAAATGTTAAAAAGCATTTTCAAAAAAGACACAGATAGATGGAGAAACGGTGTGTGATGAGAGGCTGTGCTGAGCAGTGAAGTGAAATGAAGTTGCTCAGTTGTGTCCGACTCTTTGTGACCCCGTGGAGTAGCCCACCAGGCTTCTCCATCCAGGGGATTTTCCAGGCAAGAGTACTAGAGTGGGTTGCCATTCCCTTCTCCAGGGGATCTTCCCACCCCAGGGATTGAACCCAGATCTCCCGCATTGCAAGGCAGATGCTTTACCCTCTGAGCCACCAGGGAAGTACAGCTACCTCTGAGTGCTAGCCTGGACTCTCACCTGACCTACATGGTAGGAGGTGGACGGAAGGCTCTCCTGTGAGGCAATGTTCTTGAGTGGACATTTGAAGGGCTTAGCTGTTGGAAGCTGTGGGAGAAAAAGAGTGAGGGGCAGAGGGCACAGGGCTCCAGGATGAGGAGACCATCAGTGAAAAGGCCTTTAGGGCAGGTAGACCTTGGAGCTTTCGAAGATCTGAAGACCAGGGGTCCAGCGAGCAGGGCACGTGAGGGCCGGATGGGCTGTATCAGCCGAGAGGTGGGGGCAGAGGCCATCGTCATTCTGGAAAGAGAGGAATGTTGGAGAATATAAAGCAAGGCAAAATGATCCGCGTTATCCTACCTTTACACATTTGAAACTTTTTTTGAGCTGGAATATGCACACAGTGAGGTGCATGAAGGGGTACATAAGTGTGTGTCTCACTGAATTTTTACATGAATGGACTGGGCTTACAAACTTGTGATTTTATTTTGAATGAAACCTCATACCACAAACATTTTACACTGTTAAAAGGGCATCAAGAATTTGACGCTAAAGATGAAATCCCGCTCCCTTGTCGGGTGTTTTCCACTTCCTCCATTTGCCTGTGTGCCTCTCATATCAGTGTTCGCCTCCTGGACCATGCACCGAACATTGCTGTGTGTAACTGGTGGCGGGTATTTGGTTATCTTCATAACGATGCCACAGGTAAAAAGGGTATGAACGTAGGTGAAGCTCTTGAAACATGGTGGAAGATGGCGGAAAGTTGCAGAGTGGGCGGCGTCCTTGAGTCCCCTCCACATGACTGTCTTCTCCTCTGTCTTGATCTCTCACAAGAGGATCCGGCTGCTGATGCTCTGTTCCCCTACATCTTAGTCTGAACAAAGAAAAATCCTCAAGTCAGGGAACGTGGGTGAGTGTTTGACGTGACAGAGAGGACCCTCATTTCCTTTGAGGTGGGAAACCCTGACCCCCCAAGGCCATGGGCCCCATGTGGAGATGGAGCTGATCCCAGGAATAATGTGGGGAGACCCCACTTGCTCCCCACCCCATCTGCCTGGTCCCGCTAAGAGGTTTCTAAGCTCAAGGAAAGGGTAAATCTCCCATTAGCCTCAACTTGGCTTTTCATTCCCATTGGATCTTCTTATTCCCCATAAGGTATAGATATTCAGGATTTGTTTCTTGAATCAATGAAGAAAGATGTTTCTTAAAGTGATACTGTCTAGCAGTCTCCTCCTGTGTGTGCATGTGAGTGGGTATAGGGGACAGAGGGTAACTTGAACACCACAGAGAAGATGAAATACTGTTGGCCTCTCTGCACCGACTTTCTCTCATAGCAGCAACTCCTTGCTGGGTTTCTGGGCTTCTCCAACTGTTTAAAATGGCTGACCTCATGTTTATTTCCTTGTTTGTGTGTCTGAGCAAAAGGGAGAATTCAAAGGGAGGTGTTTTGCTCTCTCCCTGAACTGGAGTGCTGAACAGGGAAGCACTTCCCCTCGCGTTACTAATGGCGCTCGCCCTCTGCAGACTGGCTCCGAGCCCAGGTTTATGGAAATTCACTTCAGACAAATACATTCTGCCACTTTCTCTCTTGGGAACAGACATGGCAGAATCCCAGTGGGTCACTCCATCTGTCCCCTGGAGCCTGGATTACTTCCTACCTCATTCCACAACAGCTTTTTCCATGGGACTTTTAAATAAACCAGAAAATAAAAATATGCCAGCAAGTGGAGAAGGAGACTACTGGTTGAACAGGCTCATGGATTCATAAAGCTTGGAGAAAAACAAAGAAAACAATATATAAGCCAAAAAAAAAAAAAGAACAAATTTCTATTTATTTTGTCTCTCTTTCTCCTAGCACAAGGCAGACCAAACCTTGTGCTCAGCTGCTTCAGTCATGTCCGACTCTTGGCGACCTCATGGACTGTAGCCCGCCAGGTTCCTCTGGTCCACGGGATTCTCCAGGCAGGAAGTGGGTGGCCATGCCCTCCTCCAGGGGATCTTCCTGACCCAGGGATCGAACCCGTGCCTCTTCAGTATCCCGCATTGGCAGGAGGGTCCTTTACCACTAGCGCCCCATTTCCCTCTTTCTCCCAGCACAAGGCAGGCTCAAACATCAGCCATCCCAAATAAGAGTGGATTCCGTGTGGGTTTTCTGCTCCCAGAGGGATGAGCCAGAGGTCTGCCCCAGGGAGGGGGGTCTGGCATGAGATGGAGCTTTGAGGGAGCCCCCAGTGTATCAATGAACCTCAGAGACAGACGGAGTAGTAATGGGAGTGGCCGCAGAAAGAAGAGGAAACTTGCAGAGAGGTTCATTCAAAGGGAGGATCCAGTCCTAGGATATCAAGAGTAGTGGCCGCGAAAGCCCAGGTATATGCCCGCGAGTGGGATGGCTGGATCCTGTGGCAACTATTTTGAGTTTTCTGAGGAGCTTCCATGCTGTTTCCTTTTTTTAAATTTATTTTTAATTGGAGGATAATTGCTTTACAGTGTTGTGTTGGTTTCTGCCGCGTGACAGTGTGTATCAGCCATAAGTAGACAAATAGCCCCTCCCTCTTGCACCAGCCCACCCCCACCCCCATCCCACTCTTCTAGGTCCTCACGGAACACAGAGCTGAGCTTGCTGTGCTACACAGCAGCAGCCCACTGGCTGTGTTTTGTATATGGTAATGTATATGTTTCAGGGCTATGCTCTCAATTCATCCCACCCTGTCCTTCGCTCATTGGGTCCACAAGTTGGTGCAGTTTTCCATAGTAGCTGCACCACCTTACATTCTCACCAACAAGGTAGGATGGTTCTCTTTCCTCCACACTCTCTCTGTATGTGCTTAGTTGCTCAGTCATGTCTGACTCTTTGCGACCCCATGGACTGTAGCCCTCCAGACTCCTCTCTCCGTGGAATTCTCCAGGCGAGAATACCGGAGTGGGTTGCCATACCCTCCTCCAGGGGATCTTTCCAAACCAGGGGTCACACCCAGGTCCCCTGCATTGCAGGCAGATTCTTTACCATCTGAGCCACCAGGGAAGCTGCATCTATAGAGAAATACACTCTGTCTAGTATTTGTTATTTGTAGACTTTTTGAGGTTGGCCGTTCTGACCCACATGGTAGTTTTGATTTGCATTTCTCTAATACTTAGTGTTGTTGAGCATCTTTTCACATGCACGCTGGCCATCTGTATGTCATCTGTATGTCCGTTAACTTCTTCTGCCCAGTTTTTGATTGGGTTGTTTGCTTATTGTGGTTGTTATTGAGTTGTATTAACTGTTTGTATGTTTTGGAGATTAAGCCCTTGTCAGTCCCATCAATTGCAAAATTAGTACAATATTGAATCAATAAGCCAACTATATTTCAATTTTTAAAAAAAGAGACCCCAAGAAAAGGGAGCAAGGATCCAGGATTTCCACTGGCCAGCAGCTGACAGTGTGATACCTCAGAGTGATGGATATGTATCCGGACTCCGTGCTAGAAGCTGGGAGAGGTACGGGCAACTGGATGTGACTAAACAGGGCTTGTGTTCCAACTCTAAAACTTTGAGAAATGGGATGGAAAGGTGTAGCACATGACCTCTGCCCTCAAGGAGCTTTTAATCCAGTTAAGGAGACTGGTAAATACAAGTGTTCACAGAAAATAGCATGTGATAAGGTCTCCCGGGGTGGGTAATGGATGGGAAGCTCCTTTTGTTCCTTCAGCACAAGGAGAAACTAGCTCAGGCTGAAATAGTAGAGGAGGATTTCCTGGAAAGAGAATGTATGCTGAGTCTTGGAGGGTGAATGAGATTTGGAGATGAAGGAAGGGCAAGGAGTTTCAGACTGTGCTCAGCGACATTTGCTTGGGAGTTGACTGTGGGAAAGTGATAGTCGCTCAGTCGTGTCTGACTCTTTGTGACCCCCATGGACTGTAGCCCGCCAGGTTTCTCTGTCCATAGAATTTTCCAGGCAAGAATACTGGAGTGGGTTACCATTTCCTTCTCCAGGGGATCTTTTTCCGACCCAGGAATCAAACCCAGGTCTCCTGCATTGCAGGAGAATTCTTCACCATCTGAGCCACTAGAGAAGCCATATATATATATATATATATATATATATATATATATATATAAAATATATAAATATATATAAAGAAGCTTTTTAAAAGACTGTGGACCATTTTTACAGCCTTTTTGGAATTTGTTACAGTATTGCTTCTGTTTAATGTTTTGGTTTTTTGGCTACAAGGCGTATGGGAACTTAGCTCCCCAACCAGGAATCAAACCCATACCCCTGAACTGGAAGGCAGAGTCTTAACCACTGGACCACCAGGGTGCATGAGACCAGAATACTCCAGGTCTGAAGGCTGTGACCCCTGGTGTGCATCTGCACAGTAGAGGTAGTCTTGCCAATGGGACCAGAACACACAGTGTCCACTGACTGAAGCCACCTCAGCCCATTTGCCCAACCAACATCCCCCAACCCACCTCCCTCCTAAAGCCTGTCCCCCTACCACCAGATCCCATCTCCTCTTGACTCCTCATGGCATTGCCCTGCCAGGTCTCCACTTCTCTCGTCTTTCTCTCTCTCTTTTCCGTCCATCTCAGCAGCATACAAGTATCTGTTACTCTCCGCATTTTCAAAACGTCTCCTCGGAGCTTCCCTGGAAGTCCAGCGATTAAAACTCTGTGCTTTCACTACAAGGGGCGTAGGTTCAATCCCTAGTCAGGGAACTAAGATCCCACCTGTCACATGGTGTGGCCAAAGTGAAGTAAATGACTAGGCAAGTTGTTAGTCACTCAGTCATATCTGACTCTTTGCAACCTCATAGGCTGTAGCCCGCCAGTCTCCTCTGTCCATGGAATTCTCTAGGCACTCTACTGGAGTGCGTAGCCATTCCCTTGTCCCGGAGATAGTGAAGGGCAGGGAGGCCTTGAGTGCCGCAGGCCATGTCACAAAGAGTCAGGCATGATTGAGTGACTGAATAGCAACAAAGGCAGCTGTTAAAACCAAACAAACAAAAATGTCTCCTCTTGACCCCATTTTCTTCCTGCCAGTGAGTCCTCTGTATTATTCCTCCTTTTAGCAGCAACGCTTGGAAGAGCTGTCCTCTTCCTCTCCTTCCTCTCCCTCCCAACTCACTCTAATCTGGGTTTCACCACCTGTGAGGTGCTCTGGAACTTAGGTGACCCTTTGGAGAAATCCCAGCTGAGATGCGGGGGACCACGGCCATTGGATGCAGGCTGCCCCTGGGCAAGGGACAGAAGCTCCAGCAAGATGGCTGTTCCTATCACCTCCAGGAGAGCACCCAGCTGGGAGCTCTCAGCACCCGGCACCCCCACAAGTTGGGGAAATGCAGGCTTGGTCCTGAAGGTGAGCAGGGCGGCACACCTCCCAGTCCATCACAGGGCTGCTTCCTGTTTTCCACCTGACTCCAGAGGTGGGGGATTGACCCCTCTGCTCAGCAGGGAGGCTAGGAACTCCCAGCTGTGCCACCGAATTCCTCCCATGGACCAACATGTAGTTATGCATAAACCCACCTTTATGGGGGGACATGAACACACAGGGAAGAAAACAGCCGTGATATGTAAAGGACCCACCCTCCTCCCATTTTATTCCTTATTGAGTGGCTATGAGGAACAGCTCAGGTCCACACCGCAGCTTATGGGAAGCCTGGAGTGGTGTCCCCATGGTGTGAGCTTTGCTCCTTTTTAGTGTTTTCTAGGGGAAGCCCAGGACTGTGAACACTTAGGAGCGGTACTTCCATCACAGCCTCACAGTGTTAAAAATGGTGCTTAATCCACAATTCTTGACTGAAAAGCAGCATTTAAATGGGATTTCTGCAGACTTCTGTGGGTCAAAGGGGGTTTCCCAGGTGGTGCTAGTGGTAAAGAACCTGCCTGCCAATGCAGGAGATGAAAGAGACGTGGGTTCTATCCTTGGATCGGGAAGATCCCCTGGAGGAGAAAATGGCAACCCACTCCAGTATTCTTGCCTGGAGAATCCATGGACAGAGGAGCCTGGTGGGCTACAGTCCATGGAGTCACAAAGAGTTGGATACGACTAAAGCGACAGCACGCACGTGACTCTAAGGGGGTCACATCATCACATCTCTTAGCGCCATCCCCGGTGCCCTGGGGTGCCAGACAGCTGAGTGGGTAACCACTATTTAAGATGATTACCTTTACAGCCTCAAAGATGCTGGTCTGCACTTGCAGGCGGTACTCCTGAAGCCTCTCCAGCGCAGTCCCCTTGCCCCTTCTTTGCTGTGTGCATCGTAGTGAAGAGAGGAGCACACAGGTGGGTGAGACAGAGTAAGTGTTCCAGGGAGGGGGTGGGCTGACGGGTGGCCGTAGAATGACTTCCATAGTGCAGCTCAGAAACCCTCACCTGCCTCTAGTGGAAGAGTCCCTCCCACCTGGGCAACCTCCACGTTCAAAGTGCTCTTGGACAGGTCAGCTCACGTGACAATTCCTGGGACCTCCTTGCCCTACCTGGAAACTTGATTTCACTCTGGCATTTACTCTTCCAGGCCATTTTCTCTGAGTGACTATGTATGTACATGTCTGGAATTTGAACTGAATTTGTGAAAATTTAATCTGATAGACTAGATCATTATCGGAGACCGTCCATGCTGCAGATTCCACGTATGCCTGGGCCAGGGTACCGGCTGCCCTGAAACAGTCCCAGGGTGCCTCACACCTCTGCATCCTCCCCAGTATTCGCTTTGTATGTGTCTTCAGATGCATGTCCCCACGTCCCAGGTCTGGGGTTTGAGAATTTGCCTTGCTATTTCCATATGTTTCTTTTTCATAATTTAATGTCTCCTTGGATACCAGCAGATGCTTTCCCTTCTGGATTCTGCATATTTGATGGACAGGTCACCACCCCACTTTATATATTGGGTGATGAGAATTCCTGTTCGCTTTCACTTGCTCCTTTCTACCATTTAAATGTTATTCCATCTCTTTGTGATTTTAATAATTAACATGAGTAAATTATGCCTGTGAGTGTATAACCTTGATGGGTTCTGACAGGATGGAAAGGTCTTGGTGTGGCCCATATTTGCAACTGCTTGCAGCCGGAAAACCCCGGGCCCAGTCATTTCAGGGTCATTGTGATATGTCACGTGAATTGCAAAAAGTAAATCCATCCATTACATCTGTCTTGATTGTACCTGCATAGAGGTTGTCAAAGTCAGACCCTTATTTTTAAATGAAAAAGACAAGGAGTTATAAATACAGTAGAAACCCTTAGTGATGCTGATTTTAGCCAACAGGACTAACCTCTATGTTAGAAGCAGACTGTACTGCACCCTATTTCTTATGGCAGTAGGTAATAGTTCTGTCCCAGGGAGAAAGAATCTGACTCCAGGGGTCTGTCTGCTAGTTTCTCTTAAGGAAGTCACAGGAAATGAACCTCCTGTTATGAGGTATAAGTCTTGGTTGTTGGAGGCTGTGGTTCTTGGAGTATATTTAGGAATCCATGGTTATTGTAGTTTATTTAGAAATGGCGATGAGTCTGGGAGAATTCAATATAGGCTGCCATACAAATTAGGAGGTAGGAGGTGGTCTCACTTACAGGGAGAGATCGTTCTTGGGGAAGAGAGCAGACTGTTAGACATAAAACAGAGAGGCCAAGCCTCAGGTGAGCCACAGAAGGAGACATACCTCTAGGCTTCAAGCCTAGAGGAGGTCAGATGGGAGCAGCCATGAGGCAGTGGCCAGGAGCTGACGGCCTGGGGACAAAGGCAAGGTCACCTTGAAATTGTGCCAGTCCTCTGGACACCTCTCTTAATCTTTGTCAGCCGAAGCATCTTCTATTTTATATTTGTAATACTCTCAGCATTTATCTCTTCTTATACTTCCTTAATGCTTGGTAAAACCTTTTCAATGCTTCCGCCAGCATTTCTCCTGTCTTTTCTGTAGGAACTGTATTTAAGGGTAACCATATAGACCCAGATGATTAGGGAATGTTATACTTTCAAAGAGAAAGCCAGCCAATAAGAAGAAGAAAGAATCTTAAAAATAATTTTGTGAATCCCAGTGAAATTATTGATTTAGGCAAGTGTCATTAATTAGTATGAAAATCACTGGATAGGTAGCTATTAGGGAAAAGGATATTTTGTATACTGCCAAAATTACACTGACTCATGGATTGCTTTCTGACCTTAAGAGGAAAGCATAATTGTACAGTATAAGGAAAAGATGATCACCACCTTCATCTGGTGACCTGTCATAACAGCACTAATGGGGTAACAGCCTGATGTTTGGTGTCTTTTGATGTAATTGAACACAGCTACGTATCACTCACAGTGTTTTCTAGAAAAATGAGTTTAACATTAACCCATGAAGCCTGAGATAGAAATGTCAGTTTCTAGGATGTCCAGGGGGTAGAGGAACAAGCTAAGCATCAGCAGAAGGAAGTAATTACACAAATCCAGGGGCTGAGACATTCTGTAGGACCACTGGCCTAGTATGAGTCTATTGGGGAAACTTACCAAGTTTAAAAATCTTTAAAGGACACAGCAATCAGATGTTGTCATCCTAGATTGGATTATCTGGTGTGGTTTGAAGAAAGAAGTTGTAAGAAAATTTAGGAGGAAATTTGAATATGGTAAAAAGTATTAGTTGATAACAAAAACTTACTGAAATGAAAAAGAAGAAATCATTGGCTGAAAAAAACAAAAAGCTTCAGGACAACATGAACTGTAAAAATCTCACACTGTTAACTATAGATGTGATGTACACATATATATTAATTAGAACGAGAGTCAGAAAGAGAATACTCCATGTGTGATATTTTGATTTTTAGTTTTTACTTGTACATATTTTGTAATTTTCTGTAATGCGTGGAAGGGCTGTTTTTGCTATTTTAAGAGATCACCATAAATAAAATGTATCAAAAAGAAATTAAGATTTCATTTTGTGTTAAGATCTGTTGATTCTTTTGGAACTCAAACATATTTAAAATTTTATATTTTGGAGTAGTTTTAGATTTAGAGAAGAATTATAAAGATAGTACTGAGCATTCCTGTACATCCTTTCTCGTTTCCCCTACTGTCATCATCATATATGACTGTGGTTGGTTTGTCAAAACTAAGAAGTGGGCAGTGGTACATTGTATTAACCAAACTCCAGACTAGATTCGGATTTTACCATTTCTTCCACCAAAGCACTCTTTCGATCCAGGAAGCACATTGCCTTTAGTGCTCATGTCTATTTGCTCTCTTCTGATCTGGACCAGTTTTTCAGTTTTTCCTTGCTTTTCATGACTTTGACAGCTTTGAAGAATAGTGCTCAGGTTTTGTGTACCATGTCCTTCATTCTGGTTTTGTCTGATGTGTTTCCAAGTGTTAGACCAGGGTCATGGGCTTTGGGGGAAGGAGTCCATGGAGATGAGGCACCTGCCTTAGTGTCTATATTATATGAGGGGCTGCCTGCCATCAACATGGCTTATCACTGGTGACGTTACCTTTGATCAGCTGGTCTTGCCACTGTTTCTTACTTTTCTTAAAAGTAAATTTAAAAAGTAAGTACTCTATCCTCTGGAAGTGAGTCACTGAGTTCAGCTCACATTTTTGATTTTCACAAAATGCTGCTCTGTATTGACCCTGACCTTCCCCCATTCACCCCCATCCTGCCCCCACCGCCAAGTAACTGAGGGCACTAATTAACTTTAACTGTGCTACAGGGCGCTTCTTGTTGACCCCTTTTGAAAGAGCATTGTCAGATAATAACACACAGTAGGGGCATGGCATGAGTGGAACTGGTAATGAAATGTGGGAACCCTAAGGGAAAGTGATCCTCAGGGCCAAGGATAGGGTCCCTTGGTCAGCCACTGCTCCTCCACATTTGGCCAACCTCTTCTTCTCACACTCAACTTGAAAAAAATCTGGGCTTCAAATGATCAGAGGATTCAGTTCAGTTCAGTTCACTCACATAGTCCTGTCCGACTCTTTATGACCCCATGGACTGCAGCACGCCAGGCTTCCCTGTCTATCACCAACTCCCGGAGTCTACTCAAACTCATGTCCATTGAGTCGGTGATGCCATGCAGCCATCTCATCCTCTGTCGCCTTTGTCCCCTTCTCCTCCTGCCTTTAATCTTTCCCAGCATCAGGGTCTTTTTAAATGAATCAGCTCTTTACATCAGGTGGCCAAACTATTGGAGTTTCAGCTTCAACATCAGTCCTTCCAATGAAAGTTCAGGACTGATTTCTTTAAGGATGGAGTGGTTGGATCTCCTTGCAGTCCAAACAGCTCTCAAGAGTCTTCTCCAACACCACAGTTCAAAAGCATCAATTCTTCGGTGCTCAGCTTTCTTTACAGTCCAACTCTCACATCCATACATGATTACTGGAGAAACCATAGCCTTAACTAGACGGACCATTTTTGGCAAAGTAATGTCTCTGCGTTTTAATATGCTATCTAGGTTGGTCATAACTTTTCTTCCAAGGAGCAAGCGTCTTTTAATTTTATGGCTGTAGTCACCATCTTCAGTGATTTTGGAGCCCCCCAAAATAAAGTTTGCCACTGTTTCCACTGTTTCTCCATCTGTTTGCCATGAAGTGATGCAACTGGATGCCATGATCTTTGTTTTCTGAATGTTGAGCTTTAAGCCATTGTACATTGTAAGCCATTGTACATTGAGCTTTAAGCCCTAATGTACATTCTGCTGTACATTTCTTATAACTGGAAATTTGTACACCTTCTTGATTATGAGTGTCACTATAAGAAATGAAGGTTTCAGTTCCTTCTTGGGAGTTTTTTTTTTTTTAATCAAATTGAGGGATTGTCTAGGTGTATTATGTTTCTACCTGAAAATTCTTTTACTTTTGGAGAATTTGGAAAAGGATGTATATTTACAGAATTTTACATTGGCTATCTTTTTCTGAGGCTTCCCTAGTGACTTAGTGGTAAAGAGCCTGCCAATGCAGGAGATGTGGGTTCGATCCCTGGGTGGGGAAGATCCCCTGGAGAAGGAAATGGCAACCCACTCCAGTATTCCTGCCTGGAGAATCCCATGGACAGAGGAGCCTGGTGGGCTACATTCCATGGGGTTGCAAAGAGTCAGACAACTTAACAACTAGATAACAACAGCAACAATCTTTTTCTACCCATGAATTCTTACTACTCTAGATATAGACTAAGAAGTTACTTAGCACTCTGCCCCCTACCCATAAATGTAAAATTTGAAAACAAATTTAGTTGCATTTAAAAAAATGCGTATTTCAATGACAAAATTTTTAGGCCTAGATGTATATTTTGGAAACTGATTAAAGTCTTCATACATTTGTGTTGGTCACCCCAGCAGCCTAAAATTGATCATAGTTCTGTAATGGTTAGTGAGGTGGGACATCAGAAAGTGAATTATGTCAGTGTCTGTTGGCTGTGGACAAAAATATGGACATACAAAGTATCTGAATGTTTTGGATTGATAGCAAAACACTTGGAATAACTGAATATCCCAGTTATATTCTTGTGTGTGTGTGTGTGTGTGTGTGTGTGTGTGTGTGAGAAGACCTTTCTAAGGAAGTTGAAGCAGAGACTTCACTTTCTTGATACTCAGTTGTAGGAACCTTTCTACCCCTTTAGAAGGTGATACTCCCCACTCTTTTCTTTGTCGTATCTAAACTTGGTGGGTTTCATAGCAAAATTTTGTAGGTTGCTAGTGTTTTCACCTTCCTACCTGGAATGTACATTTACCAAATGCCCTATTCACATATGCCCATTGCTTCTAGTAAAAATCCAGCTATTTGTTTTTGCTGTCGTGTGTGCACGTGTGTGTGTTTATTTAGGGAAGGATTCTATGCCCTTCTACAAGCAAATATTAATTGATAGCATTTATCATCCTGCTCCCTAAGATAATTATTCACATAAATTGTAATCATCTGCAGCTATATTCAATCATTGCATTGTAAGTGAAGTTGTCTCAGTGTGGTAATCTCATTGTATTTTAGAGGCAGAATATCATCTCTGAAAAGAGACTTATACCTTCCTGTCTGTCTGAAAATTCTGGACTCAGATACTTAGCTAGAAGAAATCAGACCTGTAACTGAGTATTTCAGAGGCTAATACTGTGGATGCTGAGACCCCAGTGCCAGGTGCATCACTGTCTCCTTACGCTTATCCCCTGTAGCACAATACGGTCCACACCTTACCTGCGTGCACAGCAGCATTTCTTCTGTATGCTTGCTTCACTTTCTCATAATAGTACAGCGAGTGAGGTAAGGTGAACAAAAGTGTTCTGGACCGCGAAGTCAAGGCAAGGGTAGCACCCACGTGACTGATCTTTTCATGTAATTCAGTGATGTGCCCTGGCACTCCCACCGCACCCCATCGGAGTCTTGTATGTGGCTTCTCCTGATTTTCCTGTGGCCGTGTTCACACCTCTTAAATTCTTCTAGGTCCTTAATCCACATAAAAGATAGCTCCAGCCCTCCATTCTGAATAGGAGGGCTTCCCTGCTGGCTCAGTGGTAAAGAACCCGCCTGCCAATGCAGGAGACGCAGATCCAGTCCCTGAGGCAGGGAGACCCCCTGAAGAAGGAAATGGCCACCTACTCCAGTATTCTTGCCTGGGAAATCCCATGGACGGAGGAGCCTGGCGGCCTATCTTCATGAAGTTACAAAGAGCTGGGCATGACTGAGCGGCTGAACAACAGCAACAAATTCTGAATAGCGATGTAAATTCTTTCCCTGAAGTTGTTGGGGAAGTAATTCCCCTTTGATTTTCCTGGGCCACACTTGGTTTGTCAGAGAACTAAGTGCTGTGTGAAATTTTTCCTTCCCAAGAAGGAGCAACTTTCATGTTTCATATTTCTTCCTTTTCTTTCCTGAGCTTCAAATATTTGTCTTTAAATTATTATTTTAAAAGGCTATTTCTAAATATTCCCATACTTCTTTCCGTATATCCCTCAAACCTTGTCTTATTAGAGACATATGGGTCTCAGATATATTTAAGTGAATCTAGAAAATGAGGGCCTTAGTAGCAAGCATTCCCTACGTTAAAAAAATGTGTGGGAGGGGCTTTCCTGTCTTAGGACATTGACAATTCAGTCCCCTCCTTTTTGCCCACAGAGATAATACATTTTCTCTTGTAACTGAGAGGAACTGAATGCATTTATACTCTTCTGTCTGGGCTAGAACCTTTTCCACTTTTAATACAGAGAGTAGGTCTCCAGCCTTCATTTATTCATCCTAGATTTAAATCTCCAGCCCTCTTTCCCTGAGTTTGAGGACCAGATACCTCCTGCTATCTAATTGATGTCTAACTGGCATCTCCACACCATGTCTAAGACTTTTCTCAAATTTCACATGCCCCCAAAGAATTGAATTCTCCTCCCCTAAACCAGTCCCCTTCTCTGTCCTGCCTATCTCAATCATGGCACCAGCATCTACCAAATTTGCTCAAATTGTGCTTGATTCCTCTCTTCCCAATCCCATACCCAGTCCATCAGAAATCTATTGACTCTAATCTCCAGTTTATTTTGAGCCAATTGTCAACCCCCAAATTCAGGCCACCAAGATCCTTTGTTTGATATATTCCAATAGGCCTCTCCACAGGGACACCTGGTCTACTTCCTACCAATGCTTTTTCTATCATCTGTTCTCTGCATAGCAGCCAGAGTGACATTTAAATCTGAAATCATATCACTTCCTGATGTAAAAATGTCTGAAGTCTTCCTGTTCACTTAGATCGATATCCAAATCCTTCATTATGAGCCACAAGGCACTGCATGCTTTCATTGCTGCCTTTCAAACTCCCGTACACCAGGCACTACCCTAGGCACTGGGATTCTAGGAAGAACCAGAGAATGTCTGCCCTCCTGAAACTGACAGTCTGGTGGGATTCTGAAGAGATGGGTCTCAAGATATTTGAGAAACTACCAGTTTAGGAATATTACTACATTATTACAAATCCCCCCGTATATTACAGCTTTTGTACTGGCTGGAACACTCATTAATTCTGTTTTCTGATTTCCCTGGTCCCTGTAAGTGGATTTGTTTCATGTGCCTGATCTGCCAAATTTAACATTCCAGTTTTTATTTTATACAAAATACCACTTGCTGAGATCTCTCCTCATCGATCTCACCTGTTACCAGCATTTGCCAATGGCTTACTTTATTAAAGTTTTTTTTTTCACAAGGCACTTTTAAAAAATAATCCCTTTATGAGTGTTAATGCCTGTGTAACAACAAAGGGGAAACAGCACTAATACATTGATTTGGGAATGCCAGGTGGTGGACTAGCCTTTCTCACTAAGCTAACAGACTCAGCCCCACCAACAAACCTTACGATGCACACAGTTCAAAACTCAGCAAAGTAGTGAGCTCCTCTGTGCCTCAGAGGAAACGCCTCCTGGGAAATGCAGAAATCCCAGCAAGATCTGCCAGTGGGAATGCATAGAAGCCCCTTTCCCTACGTTTCCGCACCTTTATCATCGTGGCCCTGTCTTTCCAGCCCCATTCCCTTTAGAAACTTGGGAGCTTGGGAAGCTCATCTTTCTGCCCCAAGCTCAGGTCATTGCTTGGCCGTGATAGGAGGCTGCAGTCCAGCCTTTATTCCTTCCTTACTGCTGATGCCCTCACGTGGCTGGACTTCACACTGGCATTGAGCCATTGCTCTTAGAATGGCTTTTATTTATTTTTATTTAACTTTTATTTGCTACAGAGGTATAGCTAATTAGGGCTTCCCTGGTGGCTCATTGGTGAAGAATCTGCCTGCAGTGCAGGAGACGTGGGTCCAGTCCTTGGGTTGGGAAGATCCCCTGGAAGAGGTCGTGGAAACCCACTCCAGTGCTCTTGCCTGGAGAATTTCATGGACAGAGGAGCCTGGCGGGCGGGCCACAGTCCATGGGGTCACACAGAGTTGGAAGTGACTGAAATGACTAAGCAGCAGCATAGCCAATTAACAAACAATGTTGTGATGGTTTTAGGTGGACATTGAAGGGACTCAGCAGCTTATCCATTCTCCCCCCAAACTCCCCTCTTATCCAGGCTGTTACATAACATTGAGCAGAGTTCCATGTGCTATTTGTTGCTTATCCATTTTAAATATAGAGTGTGTACATGTCCCTCCCAAATGGAATGGCTTATATTTTTAATATGTGGAGGAGACTCTTCACTGGTAGCGTTACTCATCTTCCTATATGTGTGGGGTGGTGTTTTGTTTCTCTGTTGTTGCTGGGTTTTTTTTGTTGGTGGTGGTGGTAATTTCCCTCAGCTTTACCAAGATAGAATTGACAAATACAATTGTAAGATATTTAAAATGTACAAGATGGTAAAACATATATGTTGTGAAAGGAATTCCCTCCATTGAGTTAATTAACCTATCTGTCACCTCACATATTTACCTGTTTTGTATGTGTGAACATTTAAGTTCTAATCTCTTGGCAAATTTCCGTTATATGATAGTGTTATCAACTTGAGTCATCATGATATTCATTAGATTCTCAGACATTATTCAGCTTAGAACTGAAAGTGTGTACCCTTTTGCTAACCTCTGACAATTTCCCCCACCAATTTGTGAATATCTTGTTTTCTATAAGTGATGCCATGTGTTGCATGGTTTATTTCACTTAGCTTAATATCCTTCAGGTTCATCCATGTTACTGCAAATGGCAAGCTCCCTTCTTTTTAAAGGGATGTATGTGTATTACTCCTTTACTCGTTTACCCATCATTGGACACTTAGGTGAATATAGACATTTCTTTGTCATAGTGTTTCCATTTTCTGTGGAGATATTTTCAGGAATGGAATTGCTAGATCACATGATAGTTCTTTTTTAAATTTCTTGAGGCCCCTCCACACTGTTCTCCATAGTGGCTGCACGAATTTATCTTTCCACCCACAGATCCTCATCAGCATTTGTTATCTTTATCTTTTTGATAACAGACATCCTAACAGTTGTGAGGTGATGTCTCACTGTGTCTCTGATTTGCATTTCTCTGATGAGTAGTGATGTTGTGCTCCCTTTCATGTTAACTGTTAGCCATTTGTATATCTTCTTTGGAAAAATGTCTATTTAGGTCCTTTGCCCATTTTTTAATTGGGTTATGTTTATTCTCTATTGAGTTGTATGCTTGTATGTTTTGAAATATCTTCTCACCACTTTCTGTAGGTCAGGTTTACTTGAGATCTCAGTAATTTTAGTATTCTTATTGTCCCTTATGGAACATGCTGACATGCTAACGTTAGTTTTTCCCCATTTCTTTGTTTTTGGATAAACCAACCTTCTTTCTGTGATGAATCCCTGAATTCAAAATTAAACCCAAATCATTCTTTAATCCAGTTGACTGTCCTGACAAATTTATATGAGTCTTCAAAAATGTCCCCCAGTTTTTTTTCCAGCAAAAGAGATTCCTTTCCATTCTTTTCATGTTTTTCAATATAAATCTCATGACCCTGTTTCTGACATTTCAGTGTCATTCGTTATTCCTTTTTTTTTTTAGCACATGCAACATGTCCATCGCTGAAATAGAAGAATCTGTTACAAGACCAGCCCTTAGTGCCAAACCAGATCCCTGGAGTTCTGTATGCATCATTATAGTCCCTACCACCCGATGACCTTTCTAGGAGCATCCTTGAAGGTGGACTGAATTTGTATTATCAAACTTTGGCATTAGCAGAGATATTCAACTCAACCCAGCCATTTGTACTTTTAATATAAAGATTTACATTTGAAAAATAGAAACACATTACATATAATCTTGAACTCTGTTTGTAATTCATACCTTATAGTAAGTAGGGGAAAAAAGACTTCTAGGTTCCAAAAGCCTACCATTAGTGCTTACTTAACTGTTAGTGTTTCAAATAATCGTTTCTGTTATGAGGTCAACCCCACATTGTTATCCAGCCCTGTCTGTCTTGCTTATTTTCAGCCATATATCAAGGCATACATCCTACCTATATCATTAGAACTTTTAATCTTATTCCCTGGCCACCCATTGGTCTTCATTATCCCTAACCTAGGTGAGTCTAGGAATAAATGTTATCAGCTCCTCAGCCCATTCCTATCTCCACAAGTACAACTCTCTGAAAAAATAGAAGATAGCCCCTTCCTACTACCCCATCCTCTGCTTAAGGCAAACACAAAACAAAAGCAAAACAAAACAAACAAAAAAAATCTTCTGACTCATGAGTTTGTTATTTTACAAAGAGATCAGACTCTTCCTCTTAAGATTCTTTCTGAACTCATTACCTGGTGATGACAAGATTTTACTTGAGTCTGTGGACTTCTTACACTCCTCTCCCTTCCAGCATCCACTCATCACACTCATAAGGACCACCTTGAGCCTCAAGGGCAGGTGGCCTCTAAAAGACTGGGCTGGGGTTTTGAGGGGCTGAAAGGGTTTTGAAATATTGCTCCCCTCTTCTAGGCTTTGAGTTGTCATGGATATAATTAGTTCTCTCTGTGTCTTCAATTACTTTCTCTCCTGGATGATGACTTGCTTAAAAATCTTATTTCCTTATTGGTGGGATTCTATTACTCCAGTACTCTTGCTTGGAAAATCCCATGGACAGAGGAGCCTGATAGGCTGCAGTCCATGGGGTCACTGAGTCGGACAGGACTGAGCGACTTCACTTTCACTTTTATCCATTGGAGAAGGAAATGGCAACCCACTCCAGTGTTCTTGTCTGGAGAATCCCAGGGATGGGGAAGCCTGGTGGACTGCCGTCTATGGGGTCCCACAGAGTCGGACATGACTGAAGTGACTTAGCAGCAGCAGCAGCAGCTACTACCAAGGGTCATTTGGGAATTTTGCAGAAACTTTAGCACCATTCCCTGGACTCTGAAATATTGTTGTTTTTGTTCAGTTGCTCAGTCGTGTCTGACTGTTTGCAACCCCATGGACTGCAACACACCAGGATTCCCTGTCCTAAACTATCTTCCAGAGTTTGCTTAAACTCATGTCCACTGAATCAGTGATGCCATCCAACCATCTCATCCTCTGTCACCCTCTTCTCCTCCTCCCCTCAATCTTTCCCATCATCAGGGTCTTTTCCAATGAGTTGGCTCTTTCCTCAGGTGGCCAGAGTATTGGAGCATCAGCTTCAGCATCAGTCCTTCCAATGAATATTCAGGGTTGATTTCTTTTAGGATTGACTGGTTTGATCTCCTAGTTCCCCAAGGGATTCTCAAGCCTCTTCCCCACCACCAAAGTTCGAAAACATCAATTCTTTGGCACTCAGCCTTCTTTATGGTCCAGCTCTCACATCCATACGTGAACTATTGGAAAAACCGTAGCTTTGACTATATAGATTTTTGTTGGCAAAGTGCACAAAAAAGTCTTTATGACCCAGATAACCATGTTGGTGTGATTGCTCACCTAGAGCCAGACATCCTGGAGTGTGAAGTCAAGTGGGCCTTAGGAAGCATCACTATGGACTCTGAAATATGGGAGAAGGTAAAAATATTAAAATCCACTCTCAGGAACTTGGCTCTTCAGTGAATACATGACATGCTACTTTTGTTCTCTGTGGAGCTACCTTTCTTTCACTTTATTAGTTGAAGGTCTTGTATTTTGGAGTTTAATCATTGTGAGGGGGAAAGTCAAGAATACTTTCAAACTATTATGAAGACTATGGATCTTCTCTAAGTGATCTGATTATGCACTCCCTTCGTGTATCATTACTGTGTCCTTTGTTGGCAATGAATGGCCATCAGCTCTGGCCAGTGGAAATAATAAAGGATGCCAGGCTAGCTCATGGAGCTGAGTAAGAGAGAAGCAGCCTAGATCAGAGGAGGAAAAGAACCTGAACTGTCCCAGGGCTTGGGGATCTTCCTGACTCGGCTCCAATAACTCCTAACATCTGTATCTGTCCTTATTTCAAAATCCCAGGAGAAGGAAGAAGTCCTAGCTTGAGTCAGATCAATCAGCTGTACCAGGAGGGTGGGATGCTCATTTGGGTCCACTTTGTGTAGCATGAGGGGCTTCCCTGGTGGCTCAGATGGTAAAGAATCTGCCTGTAATGCAGGAGTCCTGGGTTTGATCCCTGGGTCAGGAAGATCCCCTGGAGAAAGGAATGGATACCCTCTCCAGTATTCTTGGCTGGAGAATTCCATGGACAGAGGAGCCTGGCAGACTACATACAGTCCATGGGGTCTAAAAAGAATCAGACATGATTGAGCAACTTTTTTTTTTTTTAATGTAATATGAGGGTATTCCCAGTGATTGGAGAAATCAGTGTGAGTTGTGCAAGCATCTCTCCTGTGAGCTAACTTCGCACACAACTTCAAGGCATTCAGAACCTCCTGCTTTGGAAGAAGATAAAACCAGTTTTGACAGAATTCATAGAACCTCAGAATATTAGAGTGGAAGGAATTTTAGATAATATATCTTTTTATTGAGCATTTACTATGTGCCAAAGATTGGCTTCCCAGGTGGCTCAGTGGTAAAGAATCCACCCGCCAATGTAGGAGACACATCCCTGGGTCAGGAAGATTCCCCTGGAGAAGGAAATGGCAACCCACTCCAGTATTCTTGTCTGGGAAATGTCCTGGACAGAGGAACCTGGCAGGCTACAAGTCCCTGGGTCAGAAAGAGTCAGATGTGACTAAGCACACACTCATCCATGTGTCAGACATTGCACTAAATATTTTACACACACCATCTCCTTTTATCTCTACCATAACTCCTTTAGGCAAGTACATATTACATCTCATTCTACAGATAAGGGAACTGAGACCCTCAACCTGGAAAGAGATAGCTTGAAATCCCATCTCATCCTTGGTGCTCATAACTTACCTTCAGAGAAAGAAATTCTACTCCTAGTTCTGAGTTCCTCAAGATCCAAATTTTATTTCTGGGTAATCTAGGTAGATCAGAGGTAAAGTACAGAATGACGTTTGTCCCTGCCTAAGATGGGTTTGGTGGCTGATGAATCCCTTACCTTGCCCATCTTTTCTTGGCCCACCCCAAGCTAGGACTTAGGTTTTCATGGAGAGAAGCTCTGTTTAGCAGACCCTGTTTTAATAAAGGGAAAACGCTAAGCCTGCACATACTCACCCAGTTCTGTCACCCGGTAACATGGACTCCGTCTGCCCACCCACCACCTGCTGTGCTTCCCCGTGGCTGGACCCTTGTCCCCCATCACCACATGGCTCACCCACAACCGTTCCGTTTCTGGCCTCTCACCCACCCACCCTGGCTCTGTTATTCTGTCACACAACCCAACACTCATGCATATTCTCCACCCAGCCCTCCATGGTCATCACAGCAGCCACTCCATTCTGTAACAAACCTGTTTTCTCACCCAATCCCCACCTGCCTGCTTCCACTCACCTGTAGTCATTTGCTGAAGGTGCCAAGCCACACACCCCTTTAGCTTTTCATCGGCAGACTCTAAGATGTGTGCTCTCACGGCTGTGAGGCTGTGTTCACTGAAGCATTTGGGGATCTCTGAGGGACTCGATAGGACATTTCTGCTACTGAAGCAGCTGGCTTTACTCACAGGTCTCATTACAGCTTGAGTATCTGTTAGGTAACCATGAAAGTTCCTGGAGGGCAGCAGGAAATAGCCCAGATGTACCTTTGGCTCCTCTGGACCCAGTACAGTGCCAAGATCATGGCAGGCACTCAGTAAGAACTTCTCTGAATTGCCTGGGGCTTCCCAGGTGGCTCAGTGGTAAAGAATATGCCTGCCAATGCAGGAGGCACAGGTTCGATCCCTGGGTCGGGAAGATCCCTAGAGAAGGAAATGGCAGCCCATTCCAGTATTCTTGCCTGGGGAATCCCATGGACAGGGGAGCCTGGCGGGCTACAGTCCATGGAGTCGCAAAGAGTCAGACAGGATTGAGCGACTGAACAACAACCGCCACCTGAATTGCCTCCATCATATCAGTCAGGCTTCAGGTGGAGATGTTTTTCTAAGATGAATGGCAGGCATGCCTTTCTATGTTAAAGCAGGTGTCAGTATTACAACCACCTGGTTTGCTATGAGTGCATCTGGGTTCTCACTGAAGATGGAGCTGCATTTCTTTAGGTGAAAAACATTCTCATCACCTAAATTTATTCAGTCTAAATTCTTCTAACCAACAAGGGAGCAAATTCTTTATTTTTTCCTCCTGAGGTCGTTATGCTTCCTCCCCACTAAGCCTCTTCTTACCCATCAGAAAGATCCTGCTGTGGTATCCAAAACCTAATTCTAGGAATGGCCAAGGAATTAGTTTAAAAGGATTGGAATAGTAAATGCTTCCAACTGGCATTAACTTTTCCTGTCGTGGCAGCCTGAGCCATGAACAGTAATTTCCATGGCTCTAACTCCATTGCAATTCTGAAGTTTCACAATTCTGGACATTTTATATATAGTTTGGGGCTGATTTAGGTAGGAGTCAGGAAGGCTTCCACTCATTTCCAAGGATGTACACACAAAAAAAACAGTAGGCAAAAGTTAAACACTACAGTTTCTTGGAAGGTCTATCAAGAACTGCAGATGTTTAACTGGTGCTTGATTACTCAGACTTTTAAAGAGGTCCTTCCTTCCTCACTGTGCATGCTCAATTGTGTCCGACTCTTTGAGACCCTATGGACTGTACCCCACCAGGCTCCTCTGTCCATGGGATTCTTTATTCTTCTCCAGGCAAGAATGCTGGAGTGGGTTGCCATTCCTCCTCCAGGGGATCTTCCCAACCCAGGGATCGAACCCGTATCTCTTGTGCCTGCTGCATTGGCAGGTGATTCTTTACTACTAGCGTCACCTGGGAAGCCCCTTAACTGGTACAGCTATTATTGAAAACAGTATGGAGGTTCCTCACAAACTTAAAAAGAGAACTATCTTGTGATCCAGCGATCTCACTTCTGGGTATACAGACCCAAGGAAAATGAAATCAGCGTTTTCTCAGAGAGAAAATTGCAGCATTATTTATGATAGCCAAGATACAGAGACAACCTAAACCTTCACTGAAAGATGAGTGGATAAAGGAAGTGTTCAATGGGCTATTATTCAGCCTCAAAAAAGAAGGAAATTCTTCTGTTTGTGACAACATGGATAAACTGTTAAGATATTGCTGCTGCTGCTGCTGCTAAGTCGCTTCAGTTGTGTCCGACTCTGTGCGACCCCATAGACGGCAGCCCACCAGGCTCCCTCGTCCCTGGGATTTTCCAGGCAAGAACACTGGAGTGGGTTGCCATTTCCTTCTCCAGTGCATGAAAGTGAAAAGTGAAAATGAAGTCACTCAGTCATGTCCGACTCTTCACGACCCCATGGACTGCAGCCCACCAGGCCTCTCTGTCCATGGGATTTTCCAGGCAAGAGTACTGGAGTAGGGTGCCATCGCCTTCTCTGCTTAAGGTATTAGGCTAAGTGAAATAAGCTAGAGGCAGGAAAACAAATACTCCATGACGTAACTTACTTGTGGAATCTAAAAATAGAAGCAGAGTAGAATGGCAGTTACTGGGGCCTGGGGGAAGGGAACCATGAGGAGCCGGTGGTCAAGTGATACAAACTTTTATTTGTATGCAAGATAAATAGTTTTAGAAACCTAATGTACAACCGTGTGACTCTAATGACTATTGTATCGTGGACCTGAAATTTGCTAAAATGGTTGACCTTATGTGTTCTTACCACAAATGAAAAGGGTAACAACTCTGTGAGGTGATGGATATGCTCATTAGCTTGATTGTGGTGAATATCGCACAATCAGATTATCAAATTGTACACCTTAAGTGTATGGGCTTCACAAGAGGCACCAGTGGTAAAGAACTCACCTGCCAATGCAGGAGACGTAAGAGGCGTGAGTTTGACCCCTGGGTTGGGAAGATTCCCCTGGAGGAGGGCATGGCAACCTACTGTAGTGTTCTTGCCTGGAAAATCCCATGGACAGAGGAGCCTGGCGGGCTACAGTTCATAGGGTCACACAGAGTTGGACATGACTGAAGCGGCTTAGCACGTACACACACTTTAAATGTATATAATCTTTGTCAACTATAACTCAATAAAATTGGGAAATTTTTTATAAAAAGTTGAGATAGTAAGTAGCATAGCAGCCTATGAATTTGCTGGTTTCTAATTTGCACATTGATTACTGGATGTTTTATATACATGAAATCTTTCCTTTCCAAAACAGATTAAAAAAACAGACTTGCAAATGTTTTGAATATACCATTTCTGCAGTTGCAGCTACATTATTTTACTGTCCTGGGGCAGTCCTAAAACTGCCTGGTGGTACCTTACTCCTGGCAGCAATAAGGATTTAACAGATCACCCTGGGCTGCAAAAGCCATTTGTTTCTAGGTAGTATCATCAGACGTGGATCAACAGGATCCAGAAACTGGATCTTTGGGGGGTTCTTGTGTTTTTCTTTTTTAATCTTTTTATGGGACTATAGTTGCTTTACACTGCTGTCAGTTTCTGCTGTACCACAAAGTGACTCAGACGTTTGCATATATCCCCTCTTCCTTGTGTGGGCTTCCCTGGTGGACTCAGGTGATAAAGAATCTGCCTACAATGCAGGAGACCCTGGTTCGACCCCTGGGTTGGGAAGGTCCCCTGGAGAAGGGAATGGGCACCCACCCCAGGATTCTTGTCTGGTGAATCCCATGGACATAGGAGCCTGGCGGGCTACAATCCATGGGGTCTGGGCTTCCTTCCCATTTAGGTCATCTCAGAGCACCAGAGAGTTCCGTGTGCTCTACAGTAGGTTCTTATTAGTTATACTATTTTATCTAGTTTATAGTGTATCTATGTCAATACCAATCTCCCAATTCATCCCCCAACCCCTTTCCCACTTGGGTATCCATATTTGTTCCCTACATCTGTGTCTCTTTCTGCTTTGCATAACAGATCATCTATACTGTTTTTCTAGGTTCCACATATATGTGTTAATATTACAGTATTTTTCTCTTTCTGATTTACTTCACTCCATATGACAGTCTCTGGCAGAAATCTACTCTTTCCCCTGAACTCCAGTCAGCAGGAACTTGCCAGCAAGTTTATCACTTTTTCACAATACCAACTCCTCTTATTGGGTCCAGGAGGTATAAGCAGAAAATTCATAGTAAAAAATGTGTAGTTTTTCTGGGCTCTCCTCTTGTCAATTGCATGGATAATGTCTAACATAAAAGGGAAAGAGTCTCTTTCTCTACAGCCAACTTCTCATAACGAGTGAGTCATATCTGCTCTCCTAATAACCCCTTCTGGATCCATGGAGTGGTCTCTCCAGTGAATTGGTTTTGAAACTGGGTCATATCCAGGCCTGGGCTTCCATATGTACAGCCTAATGGGGAAAAGAGGGCGTGTGTGTACACGGCTTCACAGGGCGGAGTAGAAGAAACAGCGGTGAGAGTTGTTAACGTGCGCACCACTCAGAGGGTGGCTGGTGAGTCCCGGAGGGCCTCCTTCCGTCTTAAGACCTCTGATTAGCCAGTAATAGCATGCCAGCACAAGTGGCTCAGTGGTAAAGAATCCAGCTGCCAATGCAGGAGATATGGGTTCGATCCCTGAGTTGGGAAGATCCCCTGGAGAAGGAAATGGCAACCCACTCCAGTGTTCATGCCTGGGAAACCCCTTAGACAGAGGATCCTGGTGGGCCACAGTCCATGGGATCGCAAGGAGTTGGGCATGGCTTAGCGATGAAACAACAGCAGCAGCAATTATACTAGCTGTGGGTCACAGCACCACTGCCAAAGTCACCAACAGAGTGACAATCCCATTTACTACCGAGACTGTCCTTGATCAATGGCAAAGACGTTCACTGTTGAGAGTTGTCTGCGTGAATCTGAATGGAGATGATTGTGTTGGGGTCTGCAGTTTTACAAGAAACCTCTGGGCCTGAACAAGGAGTCATTCAGAGATTTGGGGGAGCAATGACATTTCCAGAGATATCCATCTCTCAGCCAGTGCCTGGCATGAGCCCCTTGATGATCTGCCTGGGGTCTTTAGAAAATAGAGAGTCTCTTTTTTTTTATCTTTTAAAAATACAGCTGCTTTGGGAGCTGAGCTGTGCCTTCCGGGACCAAGCGGGTGGCTGGACATGTCTTGTCCAGGTCCTAGGCATTTACTCCTAAGGGGACATTTCAGCTTCTCACTGAGAAATACTTCAAGCACTCAGATCCATTTCTTTTCAAGTTAAGATTCCCTTCAAACAAAGAAGAGAGAATCATTTAGGCTTCGAGGAGAGAGTGGGAGAGGATAAATCCAAACAGAGTGAAAGGGTAAATCGTTTCTCTCCCCGCCACCTTCCTCCTTTCCTTCTGGGCTTTTGGGGCAACACTCCTCCTTTGGTGTCAGGAAGCAGTTACATGTTATTCTTTATCACGTGCACCATGGGCTTTAAGCCCCAGCTGCCCACTTTCCTGTTATGAACAAGCTTTGATGGTTTCTGTCCTCAAGTGACAAATTTTTGCTTGTTTATGTGTGTTTTTATGTACCACAGCCTAGTCCACAAAAATACTTTACTGTGGCTTGGGGTGGGAGCTTCAGCTTCCGCTCAGAATCAAGTGATTTTTACTTGTTGGGGAAATCAGAGCTTTCTGCCTTTTCTCTTCACCTCCAGAGGGATCTCGTCTCACCCCCATTTCTGATGGGGGCTGGTGGGTCTCCTAGTGGGGGTATGCTACACATTACAATCTGGCTTACATTGCTTTGGGGTTTTCAAAGTCAGAAATTCCTCAAACTGCCTGGTGCATCCCGAAATGCCATTTGGTCAGAAATTTTATGTTTAGCTGGAGATCAAGGGTGGAGATCGTAATTTCCCAGCTATGACCTTTAGCTCTCAATCCCTTGTTACCCATGACCTTTCTAATGCATATATCCCCTTGAAAGAAAATTTATGCTGCTTGTACCTCTGCTGGGTCTCTCAAGTGAACTGTACACACAGCCTGCTCAGCCTTGGCCAGATTCTGAGCATAGATTTTGTATATTAAGAGTAAACAGATGTTTATGGAGAATACTGACAAGATGTAGCAGAAATGAGAGAAAGACAGGATCACTGTGATCAGAATTCGGAAGAGTTTTAAAAAGATGATATGTTTTTTGCTAAAGATGGGCACTTGACTTCCAGAATAGATGGGGTTTGACAGATGGGAAAGGAAAGAGAGAATTCACATGACAGGACTAGCAGGAGGAAAGGCGCAGAGGCCGGGCATCGTGGGGTGTGTGCAGGGCCCAGTGGAGCAGGAAGCGCTCAGCAGAACCCGAGGGCCACGAGGCCAGGCTGGGGAGGCTTACTGCTAGCCTGCTTAGCTGCTTCTTTCAACTCTTTATTATGAAGGCTTTCTAATTGTGGCCAAATGAGAGGACTTCCCTTGTGGCTCAGACAGTAAACAATCCACCTTCAATGCAGGAAATCCAGGTTTGATCCCTGAGTCAGGAAGATCCCCTGGAGAGGGAAATGGCAACCCACTCCAGTATTCTTGCCCAGAGAATCTTATGGACAGAGGAGCCTGGAGGGCTACAGTCCATGGGGTCACAAAGAGTCGGACATGACTGGGTGACTAACACTTTATACATAACATAAAATTTACCATTTTAACGGGTTTTTTTCTCATTAAAATTTTTTTAATTATTTGTTTTAATTGGAGGTTAATTACTTTACAATATTGTGGTGGTTTTTGCCATACATTGACATGAATCAGCCGTGAGTGTACATGTGTTCCCCATCCTGAACCCCCCTCCCACTTCCCTCCCCATCTTATCCCTCAGGGTCATCCCATTGCAGCCACCCTGAGCACCCTATGCATTTAACTGTTTTTAAGTGGAAGGTTTTGTCTCATTCAGTTAATTCAACTGTCACCCCCCCATCCATCTGCAGAACTTTTTCATCGGCCCCAACTGAAGCTCTCCAGCCACCAATCACTTCCCCGTTTCCTCCTCCCCTAGCAGGTGACCACTGTGCTACTTTCTGTTGCTATGAATTGTCTACTCTGGGTATCCCAGATAAGAGGAATCACGCAGTATTTGTTGTTTTGTGGCCAGCTTATCACTTAGCACTGCATCCTCAAGGTTCATTTATGTTGAAGCATGTGTCAGAATTCCCTTCCTTTTTAAGGCTAAATGGACGTCCCGCTGTGTGAACATACCACATCCGTTTATCTGCTCATCTGTCTATAGATGTCTGGGTTGCTTCGACCCTTTGGCTATTGTGAAAAATGCTGCTGTGAACATGGGGTGCAAATATCTATTCTGACCCCTACTCTTCCTTCCTTTGGATATATACCCAGAAGTGAAATCTGGATCACAAGGTAACCTTGTTTAATGTTTTAAGGAACCAGCATACCATTTTTGTTACAGAAAATTTAAGCATTAACAAAAATTGAAAGAAAAGGCATGTAGTAACCCCTCAGATTTAAAATAGAGGTCTCAAACCACCTGGCGTTAGAGATATTACTCAAGAGTTTGGAACTGAGGGGCAAAGATAATTGTCTAGTCTAGCCTTTAGTTTTCAATCCCATACCAGACATAAACTTCTTACACTTATCTCTTTGAAAGAAAATTTACACTCTTGTCCTTCTGAAAGGAACAGGTGACATTCATAGGTCCACCATCCACGTCTAACAAATGCTGACATTTTTCTGTATTTACTTCATCTTTCTCTCTTCTCTATCTACCTGTCAAAAGCGTTTAATTCTTAATGAACTGCTCCAATGTAAATTGCAGGCTTCATGGTCCTAAATACCCCAGAGTACTTACATATCCACATTGTCATTACCACGTGCAACAAAATGAATAATAATTTCCTAATATTACCCACGCCTAGTTCATAGTCTCACGTTCACAGTTGTCCTGCAGATGTCTTTTGTGGTTGGATTTCTTTCTTTCCAAATTGGAATCCAGTAGCCAAGAGCCATCTGCAGCAGGCATTGACTTTGTCCAGCAGATGGAAAGAAGAGCCTGAAGGTTTTGAGCAGGGAGAGAGGAGATCAAAGCTGAAATCTGGTGGTGCAGACAGCAGCATTTTTCTGGCGCCCCCTCTGGGCCAGAATCTAACTCTTGGGAATGGATCGAAGAGACGGAAGCGTGAATTCCTGCTCCAGCGCAAACCAGATACAAGTTCTGATGGGGCTTGCATCTGGCATTTAGTCTCACTAAACTTTCAACACTTCTGAAAAAGAAGACTTAGAGTGAGTCATTATCAAGTTACCCGAAGTTCTGCATTTACCATCTCCAAGCCCTGTTATTTAAGGCAAATATCTTGCCAGTTCCAGCACTTTGAGCCTGTGCTTTTGTGGTATGTTTAGACGCTGGGAATTCACAAAGTGTGATAATTCATTTTTTCCTCCTTGTAAAGAGAGCCTGTTACCAGGGAAGAATGCTGTCCTGGGTGCTCCAAGGGGTTCCTCTTCCCCAGGGTAACATGGTCTTTATCCTTCTCTCCCTCCCTCCATCTTTAGGTAACTAAGAAACCAAGAACTCCTAAATCCTTCATCTGTTACTGAATCAGCAGGATATTTACTGAGTGACAGCTCTTTACTCAGCAGTGAGGAAGAGTCAAAGGAAATAGGAAACACTTGACACCAGGAGAATGAGAACTAATAGAGGCATAATAGGTGCAGAAACAATGCGTTCAGCCCAGAGTGTAGCAGATGCTTGGATCAAGGAGGAACGAAGGAGCTGGAGGACTTCCAGGGAGAGATGGGAGTTGAAGAGACTTGAAGGATTTGGGGGTGTGGCTAAGAGGCCAGGAAAAGGGTTCATCCCCTCAGCACTGTGGGGTCAGGGCTCAGCTTAGCCCTGCTGTAGCCTCTTCGTGCAAGCCCCCCACACCTCGTGACTTGATGGATATGCCCGTGGCTGGCATTCCCAGGAGCAGGGTCCCTGAGGCAACATGGCAGCCGTCTGCTGCAAAGATGCTCTCACGCTCTCAAGAAGACCTTCATCTTTCTTTCCACTGCTTTCCATGTTTTGTGGTTCTCACAGGCCACACACGTGCATCTCTTATGGGTGCTGTGTGTGGGTTTGGAGAAGGCTAACTAGACAAGTGACTCTTTGGGTGTGCAACACTCTATTCGGGGGAATTAGTAAAAAAAAAAATATATATATATATACATATATATATATATATATATATATATATATATACATACACACTTTTCACCTTAATTTAGGAGGAATTTATTAGGCTAAATTTTTTTCTTTTCTTTAGACAAAAGGATGGCTTCATTTTTTGGCATTTACCCTATATTACTTATTTATGTTTTCTTTTTTTTTTTTTAACTTTCTAAAGACTGGACATGTTGAAGGAAACTCCTCTTCTTGTCTCACTAAATCATGGGCATGCTGTGTTACCTGACCTCTCCTTGACTTGCAATTGCATTTCTGGGGGATTTTGTTTGAAGATAGATTCCATCCTGTTTAGTTAACATTTTCTCTCTCTGACCGCAGAAGTGTCCTCTGTGGCTTGAGCAAGACTGGACCGAAAGCAGTTCCATGGTAATTGGCCCACAGCCTGACCACTGATGGTTTTGGTACATTTTTCTCCAGCTTCCAGGATGGAAACAAGTTGAACTTTTCTAGGAGGAGATGGGTATGATGACAAGAACTTAGGCTTTACGCATAAGAGAGTTTGGTTGGTTTAGGTGTGGTCTCCTCTCGTCCTAGTTATGGGGGCTTAAAGCAAAGCAGGGACCCTCCTGTCTACCATGAGAAGCAGCTCAGGAGTCAGATATGGTTTGAATCCCAGTTCTTCCACTTAACTGGCTGTGTGGTGTTGGGCAAGACATCTGTTTTTCTCCTTCCTGATCAGTTATGATACCTGCTTCAAGAGTTGTTCAGGGGATTATAAATTATAAAATGCCTCACCCTCCACAGTTTCTGATAACGGAAGCTAGATCATGGCCCCTGTATAGAATGATAACGTCCACAGCTCCTCTACCCCAGGGGTACAGCCCATGACACAGCTGCTATTTTTTCCCACCACCAGTGTCAATATGGATCTATGGGATTTTGAGCCAATTCTATCCTTTTCCAGTTTTCATCTATGCCTGGTTCATTTATAGATTCTCAGATTCTAAGATACAGATAAAGTGAATTGCATAGCATGTATATCTATATGTATTCTTAGCCCTAGCCCTCCTCCACCTCTCTACTCTGAATTTCCCCCAGTGTGCCAGCCCATTTTAAGGTTCTTATTCCGTGTTTTAAATATGTGCCCCCCACACATGTAAAGTCTGGACTCACCTGCGATCCCCTAACCTCCCATCATCATCTCTTTGACTACCTGCAGTCCCCTGCTGCTTCTCACACCCGCTGCATTCCCCTCTCTCCAGCCTCCTGGCGTCTAAGCCGCCCCCACCTCCACTGACTTATTTGTGTCTAATAATTTTGATTCTAGTTCTTTAGTTTGGTTAGGTTTCCAAAGAAACCTGGCTGTAGACAAGCTGCGGAAGACTCTATAGAAGGAATTCCATGGCACATGGAACAGTTACTGAGAATTTAGCTGCTAATGTATACAGCTAAATCGCACAGCTTCCCGGGTTTCATTGTTTTGGTCCTCAGAGCAAGCTCAGTGTGAGCAGGGCTGCTTTGTTATCCCTGTTTTAGGATCTGGAAGCCGAGGCCCAGAGACAGAGGTCCCCAGGGCTTCTGTGTTGGTTTGTGGTGGTACCAGAGGCAGACCTGGGACTTAGTTGGGTGTTTGGTCCACAGTGCTGTCCCCTCCCCTGCCTCAGTAAACAGGGAACGGCATGATGTGTTTACTGTGCATATACATACACGTATGGCTTTTTATATCAGGGGAATGGGAGAAGAGGACGGGGGTGGGGTTGAGAATGGGTTGGAACCGGAGAGCTATAATTAATTCTTTCTCCCACACAAACCACTGAAATACCACATATGAGAAACAGCATCACCAGCAAAATGCCATGATTACGCAGCATCGCTTCGCATTCGGGAGCAAAGAGGGGGTGGTGCTAATTAACAGGTGGAGACGGAATGTTTACAACATCCTATTACTGGTAATGGAATTATCTTCACCCTCCTAATCATCACGGAGAGCAGGGCTCCTCCCAGCCAGGCGTCTGGCCATGCCTTGTGCGAGAGGATGAGGCAAGAGGCTTCGGGGTCTTGACACCCTTCCCCGCCCCCCAGGAGGTGAGGGAGTGCAGAGAACTTGGGAGTGGTGAGGGTGGAGGAGGGGTGGGTCATGACACCAGGGAGGAAGCTGCTCTGCCAGCACCCCTCACCTGTTCCTCATCCCAAGCTGCGCATCGTTGCCTTGGGGGCCTCGTTGTCCAGGAGTTTGATGTCCAAGTTCCAGAGGAAGAAAACAGAGTCTCTTTCCAAAAGTCCAAAGAGGCAAATGCCCTCCCTCGCCTCCCTCCCACACGCCACCCTCCAGCCTGTTTCCCGGGGCATCCCTTGACCACTCAGTTGACCTCCCTTCCTGGAAAACCTTGGTCCTGCTGCCCTTTGGAGACTCAACGGTCTTGGCAGCCAGAAGGATCTTCAGGGCTTGCCCAGCCTGGGCCTGTCACATGACAGAGAAGTAAAGAGTATCAGAAAGGTGAAGTGACAGGGTGTGGCCATTCAAGGTTTCACCAACGCTCAGGCTGATCACTGCCTTCCTCTCCTCTTCCTCATACCTGTATCTGTTCGGAGTCAAGAAGCCACTCCAGATGGGACCTTAAAGAAGAGAAGGTGGGAGACTTCCCTGATAGTCCAGTGGTTAAGACTCCCCGCTCCTGATGCAGGAGGCCTGGGTGCAATCCCTGGTCAGGGAACTAGATCCCACATGTGGTGACTAAGATCCCACACTCAGCAACAAAAATCCTGTGTGCTGCAATTAAGATCTGGTGCAGCCAAAAAATAAAATTAAATGAAAAATGTTAAAAAAATGATGGGCAAGGCTCGGGGTATCTTCAGGCTCTCTTTAACACTGAGGGTTGGCATGGCTCCTAGAAGTCACTCAGCAGTCTCCTGGAAGTCCACATGACGCTAAGAGAACGATCATAAAGAAGGTCACTGTCACAGAGCGAAAGAGCACTTCAGTCGTCCCCGCTATTTAGGGGGTGTTGAAAGCCCTCCAGCAATTCAGTGTGGGGACAATGGCACCCTGAGATGTTTGTGATTGTTGTCATTCATGGGAGAAAAAGAGAGCCCCAAGAGGACAAAACATCATCCAGACTGAACACTTTTTTTGTCTCACGAACATCACTGAGCGTTGAGCATGGGCATTGTATCAGCACCACCAGCACCATAGGAAGGGGACCACGTGTCAGCTTCCCATTAGTGAAGGTTGATGGTTGTAAGAAAAAATGAACTCTGATTGGTGCTTGGAGCGATGAGATCATGGAATTTTTCTCCCCCAATCTTAGTAGTAGTAATTAACTATTTCATTCATTTCTTTCACTTAGAAATTGCACAGTGAGGAAAAAAGATTAAGTAAGCATGAAACTAGGAAAGGTTCCTCTCCCCAGGAGTTCCTAGACCACATTTCACATTGAGTCCTGAGGGCCTTTGCCCTGTGAAGACCCTTCTGTGAGGCTGGTCAGTTCAGGAAGAAAGTCACTTCCTTGAATCTGGCCCCTCCTACCAGCCCTAACATGGAATTATTGGTCTCCAACTTAGAAGGAGCTTGTTCCGAATTTTTCCCTGCAATATGGTGACTGGGAACTC
Source organism: Capra hircus (assembly GCF_001704415.2). Classification (NCBI taxonomy): domain Eukaryota; kingdom Metazoa; phylum Chordata; class Mammalia; order Artiodactyla; family Bovidae; genus Capra; species Capra hircus. The sequence continues at coordinate 15,775,528 of NC_030811.1, read as the reverse complement.
AGAACACAGATTCTGGTAGAAACCATACTATAAACAGTAGGCAGGTTGCCAAGCCAGTGAGTAAAAGCCCATCTGTAACTGAGCTGGGAGTTAGGAGCCCTGGGTTGAGCTCTGTCACTAGCTGCCTCTGTGACCATGGGTGAGTCGTTTAGTCACTGCTCCTGATTTTCGCATGGATTTTCTTTCTTTCTTTTCTTTTTTTTTTTTTTTATATTTATTTATTTGGCTGCGTTGGGTCTTAGTTGAGGTACACTGGATCTTCATTGCGGATTGCAAGATCTTTCATTGCAGCTCGCTTCTCCAGTTGAAGTGCACAGGCTTAGCCTGTGGGATCTTAGTTTCCCAACCAGGGATTGAACTCACATCCGCTGCACTGGAAGGCTGATTCTTAACCACTGGACCACCACGAAGTCCTGAATACTGCTCATCTTTCTATACTGATTTATACAGAATTTAATCACCATGATAAATCCTTTCCTGAGAAGTTACATTCCAGTTTCTAATTTGCAATGCAGGGAATTAATCTGCTCAGTGAGGGGCAGAAGCAGAGCTGTCCTACCGCTGAGGCTTCCAGCAGCTCTTGGGCAAGTGGGACTCTGATGGGAAGGGGCCCAGCTCTGGCTGTACTGGGGGCTGAGTCAAGGTCCGGAGACCGGGGTGGGTGGATAGGTAGGAGGTCACTAAGATAAGCCTGTGGGGAGGTGCTACAGCGTGTAGAGATGGACTTTCTAACATGTTGAAGACTCAGTGAGACGCCTTTAACAGGACTAAGGGTGCTATCAAGGGGGCTTCCCTGCTAGCTCAGCAGTAAGGAATTTGCCTGCAAGGCAGGAGATGAGGGTTGGATCCCTGCGTCAGGAAGATCCCCTGGAGATGGAAATCGCAACCCATTCTAGTATTCCTGCCTGGGAAATCCCATGGACAGGGGAGCCTGGCGGGCTACAGTCCATGTGGTCCCAAAGAGTCAGACCTGGCTTAGCAACTGAACCACCACCACCACTAAGGAAGGGTGGTATCAAAGACCAACTGTAGGATATTGAGACCTTTGCTTGACTCTGATCTAAAGACCTTTGCTAGTACTTTGTAGCACCTCTTGGAGTCTAACTAGAGGGTAAATTTAAGTTCTTGATTCCAACTGAAAAGGAGGAGACTGCTTTATGCCAGTTTCTTCTGAAACAGGCGTCTAGATACAGTACACTGAGGCTGATGCTTGATCCCTGGTTTTGCTACACTGATGCTGTGACCCAGCCCCTTGTCTTGGAGCCTAGGAACACCCCCAGGGAGGTGCGGGAGCTAACACATGGGAGCTGGACTGACTGGCACCTCTCCTCTCCACTGCTTGACTGCTGCCTTCTCTATACACCCCGCCTCCCAACTCCTCTTCCCCACCACTGCAGGATTTCTTTTCTCCCCAGAGCTTGGCGCCTCAAACACCAATGTGGACTTTTCTCTGGGCCATCTGCAAGAGCACATGGGAGGCAAATTAGACTGTTAGGCAGGGAGTAGAAGATGTTCTTCGCTAGAATGGTTTGATGGAGAATCCTGTGTTTTCTGGAAGCAGCAGGAGGGGCTGCAGAGGTCCCCAGCGAGCTTGTTCTCATCGCCTCAGGCAGGGGCTCCTGGAGCTGGCAGGTGAGGCAGGCTCTTGTCCATCCCCCTCTGCCCTCTGTGTACAGATGTGGAATCTGAGCCCCAGAAAGGTGAGCTGACTTCTCCAAGATCACAAAGCTAGGAGGCAACAGAGTCAGGGAATGGCTCCGCCGATTTCATTGTTGAAGCTCCTCCTGCTTTTCCTGAGAAGGGGCATTAAGGAGAGAGGATCTGAAGGGCGTTTTCATCAGCAGCTCCCCAGTCATCCCAATTTAGCAAGCATCAAGCTGTAACCAGTGTTGGGTGAGGACGCGGGCAGCCCAGCTTCCGCACCTGTGTGCTTTCTTTGCCCTTCTCTTTTAATTTTGGAAAGGTTTCCTATCGATGTAAATTCAGACCAGATTTATCTCCCCCATCCTGACTCCCCTCCCATTTTCTTCTTATCTTCAGGGGCCTACCAGCAGCACCACATGGGCTTTGCCTTTATCTCACAGCCAGCCATGGCCAGTTGAAGTGTTTTCCTAATTACTCCTGAATTTTGGCTGCAGGCATCTCACTGGATCCCTGGACCTCAGTTGGTCCCTGATTCAGGAGGCACCACACAGGACTGACAAGATGAGCACTGGGGGAAGGTCATGGGAAATATGGGTTGTGGTGGGTCATATTTTAGCATATTAGCTGATAGATGGTCAAGGCAGAATCATGATAAGAACTCAGGCCTTCTGATTCCTCTTTCCAGGTTATGGTGATAAAATGTTCCCACTATGGATTTCCCTGGTGGTTCAGGAGCTAAGACTCTAAGCTCCCAATGCAGGGGGCCCTAGTTTGACCCCTAGTCTGGGAACCACATGCCGTAACTGAAGATTGAAGATCCTGTATGCTGCAACTATTTGACTCAGTGCAGCCAAATAAATAAATTAAAAATTTTTAATATATATTCTTTAAGAAAGCTTTTTAAAATGTTCCCTATAATCATAAATGTCCTAGGAAGATAACTTGTCCTTATCTGGGTTTGCTGGACACCCCAGAGTCTCTGCCCAAGAGATCAGTTTCACACCTGCTTTCCGCGTATGTGTCTTTACCGTTTCTCAGAAGGTGATTTCTCGAGGTCATTTGTTAGCTTTCTTTGCCTGCATATTTACTGGCATTAAAGGGAGAGTCAGATGACTTCCAGACTGCTAACTCGTCAGGGGCAGATCTACATCTCTCTGAATTCTTTTCTTCTGCTGGTCCCAGAGATTTTCTGTTTTGCTCTCATTTTTAAAGTGGTGTCTTACTTTGGGTCTTGGGATTTTCACTGCTTCTTCTTGCCTCGCTATTTTTGAAAATAAATGCACCAGTAAAGAAAGTTCAATGGGCAACAAAATACATATTCAGGAACTTTTAAAACAGTCTCCGATAACAGCAAATTCTTTTGGGATATGGGATCACAAAGATGGACTTAAGCTGGACTCTTTTCCCAAGGAGTTGATGGTCAAGTGGAGGTTCCAGCTGTAGAAGGAAATATTTATAACATTATCTCCAAGTGCTCTAGGTCATCATACACCCACTGGTAGGGGTTATCCTGGTAGCAGGCACGCTGACACCCTGGGAATTCTATAGTTGTGGACCAAGACTGATTGAGTTCACTGCTTTTTATTTATATATTTTTATCATTTGTGCATCTAGTCACCAGATGATAGGAACCAAGATCCGTGCAGATTAACTCAGATCGAATTTCAGAAGCACAGGCAGGTTTCTGTATCCCCTCCCTCTCCTTTTTCCAGGTCCATCTGCCCTGAATTCCCAGAAACCTTTCCCCCGACTGCTCAAACACACCTGCATTTTCCACCTAATCCCACAGCTTCGATGCAGGCCCTGAGATGTACATGTCACTTTAGCTTGGATCACTTTTGCCCTGCCTCTCCCAAGTCTGTTTCATCTTTCCTAGAACCTCCTTTCTCCTCTTCTTTGTTCCAAGCAGGGAGTACACCCACCCCATTCCCAGAATAGTGTCTTTCACCCATACTCTTGTTTAAGGCAGCTGGCAACTTTACACGGGAGCTGAGTTGCATGCGATTCTGAGAAAAGATATTTAAGTTCTGTTGTAAAGTGAGGGCCTGCATAACACTCACAAAAAAGGCTGCAGCCTACTCTTCTTGGGTGCTGGGGTGGGAGGTGGTCAAGGGGGGCTTCAGGAGGAAGTAGCCTTTGAGCTGGGGCTAGAGCAGGGAAGGTGTTCTTTGTACAGAGTCACTGGTGGGACAGCACGGAATCTATGGCAGGACGTGGTGTGTCTTTGCTCTGGCCCGTTCTCTCTGCCCCCAGATTAGATGGTGACCAGCTGTCCCAATGTCCTACTTTTATTCTCTAAAATCTCCGAAGGCTTGCGGATCACTTCCTCCTGAAGGACCTGCTAGAAGCACTATTAGGCAGCCTGAGAGTGAGCTCGTGACCATTAAACAGTCCAAGACTGAGATAGCTAACTGATTAGCTAGGGAAGTTATAGCCTGAGAGTCCAGTGCTTCTGAATCTCTGCAGTGCCAAGGAATCACATTCAGAAACTTAAAGACCTGCCTCCCATGCCTAATAGAATGGTCTGGGCTCAAAAATTTATCCAACTTATTCACTGATGAGGGAACCGGTAAGACGGAAAAGCTGGTTTGAAGACCACTGAAGAGCGGTGGGTTTTGTGTTTCAAGTGTTGTGTGTTCAGTTGCTCAGTTGTGTACGATTCTTCATGACCCTATGGACTGTAGCCCTCCAGGCTCCTCTGTCCATGGGCTTTCCCAGGCAAGAATACTGGAGTGGGTTGCCATTTCCTCCTTCAGGGGATCTTCCAGACCCAGGGATCAAACCCGCATCTCTTGTGTCTCATTGCATTGACACGCGGATTCTTTACTACTGCACCACTTGGGAAGCCCCTTTGTGTTCCATCAGTTCAGTTCAGTTCAGTTCAGTCGCTCAGTCGTGTCTGACTCTTTGTGACCCCATGGACTGTAGCACGCCAGGCTGCCCTGTCCATCACCAACTCCTGGAGCCTACTCAAGCTGATGTCCATTGAGTCAGTGATGCCATCCAACCATCTCATCCTCTGTCATCCCCTTCTCCTTCCGTCTTCAATCATTCCGAGCATCAGGATCTTTTCAAATGAGTCAGTTCTTCACATCAGGTGGCCAAGGGAAAGACATTTAAGATATCCTAGAAAAGGAAATAAGACTGCTAGGTTAGATACAAAACTGGTTATGAACCACAGGGCAATAAACAATAAGCACTGACTAGGCTTATCTTTTCTTCAGGCTGGAAATCATTTACATCTCTACAGGACAATATTCATTTGCATTAGTCTTGGATGAAATCATTGGTTTGCTATCAGTTTTCTAAAAGTTGACATCTACCTGGATAGAGCTGTAAATATCCTAATCAATAGTAAATAGCAAATCAAACTGAGGCAGAATCAGACAGCCCCAGGCAGCCAGCTGCATACCTCCTGCTAACTCAGGAAAGGAACCTACAGTAAACCCTTTGTTCCATTTCCAAATCTTGGGCAATTTTTTCCAATGCCAGGAAAGGTGGCCTTAGAAATAAGCTCGTAGGAGCTTTGCTCTCTTTTTTCCTTCGCTAATAACAACAGCAAACACATATTGAACACCTTCAGTATGCTAGGTACTCTACTGCATCACGGACATCACGGTCATCATGGTGAAGCTTAAGGTGAGCCCTGCCCTTCTTCTCTGCACTCACAGCTGCTACAAAGAAGGGTTACAAAGAGAAGCAACACAGGCCATTAGTGTTAGTCGCTCAGCTGGGTCCCACTCTTTGCGATCCTGTGGACTGTAGCCCACCAGGGTCCTCTATCCATGGGATTCTCCAGGCAAGAATACTGGAGTGGGTAGCCATTCCCTTCTCCAGGGGATCTTCCCGACCCAGGGTTAGAACCTGGGTCTCCTGCTTTGCGGTTGGATTCTTTACCATCTGAACCACTAGGGAAGCTCTAGCACAGGCCATAGATATTATTAAAGTTCTGGGAAGAGGAAGCTCCCTTCTGGCCTGGAAGGGCAGGAGGGCTTCTAGAGGAAGCCCGTTGGTGCCTGCCGGATGAGCTAACCTCGTTTCCCCTCTCTGGAGTGTGGGAGTCTGCCTGTCTCCCCAGGTGGGTGTGGATGCCTGTCTTTGTGTGTTCTCCAGGGTGGGAAGTTGGGGCTTCCTAACGATTCGTCTCCTCCCTCCCACCAGTGCCTGTCATTACTGCCGATGTTTCTCCCGTTGGAGCTGCATCGTGGTGGATCAAATGCTCCGTTTTGTCTACTCGCACCGCCAGCCCAGGATCAAGCTAGTGGTTGCTCCAGCGTGCAGACAGAACCGAGTGGGGGAGGACAGGAGTGAGAACTGCCGGAGCCGGGGCAGAGTCAGCGTCTGAGCAATGGCCTGGAGATGGCCAGACAGGCATGGACTGGGCTGGATGGACAGGCTGAAGGAGACAGAGGTTACAACCTTGGCCGGTTTGTGGCTGTAATTGTCTGGCTCCCACCAACCTATTGTTACAGGCACTTAGCTGAGCCTGGGAGAGGCCCGAGGTGCCAGGCGCTCAGAGGCCTGAGTGTTGACCGTGAATACAGGGCTGGGGTGGACTCTGGGTTAGAAGCCAAAGGAGTAGGACTGTGAAACAGATACTTACTTTTCATTGTTCATCATGGAATCCCTACCCCCTTAAGGAGGAGGGCTTCCCTGGTGGCTCAGACAGTCAAGAATTCAGCTGCAGTGCAGGAGGCCTGGGTTCGAGCCCTGGGTCAGGAAGATTCCCAGGAGAAGAGAATGGTAACCCACTCTAGTATTCTTGCCTGGAGAATCCCATGGACAGAGGAGTCTGGTGGGCTACAGTCCATGGGGTTGCCAAGAGTCAGGCACAACTGAAATGACTTAACACTTCACTTCAAGGGGGAGCCTGCTACCTTGGGCAGAGCTCTGTTGAGTGCTGTTTTCTGCAATCAGACAGAGGCAGGCCCCAAACCAGAGCACAGGTGCCCTTTCCTTTATGCAGTGTGGCTGGTATGAACTGCTTTTGCCTTGGCTTGTGGTCATTTGAAAGATCTGCCCGAATCCTCATTTGGGTGCCACCCAGGGCATTGTCTAGGTCAGCCTGGACCAATAGAAATAAAGTGGGAGCCACATCAGAGAAGGCAATGGCACCCCACTGCAGTACTCTTGCCTGGAAAATCCCATGGACGGAGAGCCTGGTGGGCTGCAGTCCATGGGGTCGCTAAGAGTCGGACTCGACTGAGCGACTTCACTTTCACTTTTCACTTTCATCTATTGGAGAAGGAAATGGCAACCCACTCCAGTGTTCTTGCCTGGAGAATCACAGGGACAGCCGAGCCTGATGGGCTGACGTCTGTGGGGTCGCACAGAGTCGGACACGACTGAAGTGACTTAGCAGCAGCAGGAGCCACATACATAGTTCTTCCTTTTCTAGTTGCCTCATTAAAAATAAAGTCTAAAATCAAACAGGTGATATATGTATAGATATATAGATATATATAGATATCTTATTTAGCTCAGTAGGTCCAAAATACCATTTCAACATGTAATCAAAATAAGAAATATTAGTGATAATCTAAACTCTTTTCTTTCTACTTGGTGGCACATCTCCACTTGGACTAGTCAAGTTCTGGTGCTCAGTAACCACACGGAGCTCAGGTCAACTTTCCTGGACAGCACAGACCTGGGCAGGACAACCAGGAGCTTATATCCTGTGACATCAGGACTGTGGTTCAGCTAGTCTCTACAGTGAGCCCTGGGTCAATCCTAAAGGAAATCAGTCCTTATTATTCATTGGAAGGACTGATGCTGAAGCTGAAGCTCCAATACTTTGGCCACCTGATGCAAAGGGCAGACTCATTGGAAAAGACCCTGATGCTAGGAAAGATTGAGGGCAGGAGGAGAAGGGGGCAATGGAAGATAAGGTGGTTGGATGGCATCACCGACTCAATAGGCATGAGTTTGAGCAGACTCGGACGTGAGTTTGAGCAGACTCTGGGACGTGAGTTTGAGCAGACTCTGGTGTGCTGCAGTCCATGGGGTCGCAAAGAGCTGGACGTGACTGAGCGACTGAACAGCAGTAATGGGTGGTAAGCGGGCTGAGCGGTTTATCCCCACTGTGTTAGTTCCTGGGGCTGCTGTGACAGTGTACCATAGGCTGCGCTGCTTAACACAACAGGAACTTCTTGCCTCAGTTCTCCAGCCCAGAAGTCCAAGACCAGGGTGTCACCAGTCTCTCCGAGAGACTCCTTTCTGCCTCTTCAGCACCTGGTGGCTTCAGGTGGCCTTTGACTGCAGCAGAGCCCTGTGATCTCTGCCTCATCATGACCTTCTCCCCTGTGTCTCATATGCCAAGTCTTCCAGTCCTTTCTCTTCTAAGGACACCTGTCACTGAATTTTGGGCCCCACCTAAATCTAGGATGGTCTCACTTTGAGATCCTTAAGTTATTTCATCTGCAGAGACCCTATTTCAAAATAAGGTCATATTCACAGGTGTTAGGGGTTAGGACTTGGACACTGTGGCTTTTGTGGGGACACAATGCACCCCATTACACCCATCTTACATATAAGGATATTGGGGCTCCTTCTCTTCCAGGGTTATATGGCTGCTCAGCAACACAGCTGGGACAAGGACCTAGCCCTTCTGTGTCTGGTCCAGGGTCCTGTCCACTACACTGAGCAGCCGTCTGACCACAGCCAGCACCCCACGGGCAAGGCTGCAGATGACATTCCCCTTTGCAGCCTCTGCTGGGCATGGGGGCACGTGGTGCTGCTGCTTTGGGCCTTGCCAGGCATCCTTCTTTCCTCCCACATCAGCACAGGCTTTTCTACGTGACCTGTCCTGGGCACCTGTGTGCATGGGTCCTCAGCTGCACTTAGTCATGCCTGACTCTTTGTGACCCCATGGACTGTAGCCCACCAGGCTCCTCTCTCCATGGGATTCCTCAGGCAAAAATACTGGAGCGGACTGCTATTACCTCTCCAGGGGATCTTCCCAACCCAAGGGTTGAACCCAGGTCTCCTGCTTGGGAGGCAGATTCTTTACTGCTGGGCCACCAGGGAAGGCCACCCTGGGCAGCTGCTTCTTGCTCACTCCTTACAGTGGAAACTAACATGTTTCTGTGGCCCTCCCCAGCCCCACTGGGGCACTTGAACACAGCCAGATCTGCAGGCCTGGAGTCCTAACCGCATGCAGGGAATTTGGATACAGGAATTATAGTTCCTCGGACAGTCTGGTGCCATGTGGGCAACTGGGCCTTTGGGTGCCGTGCAGTGTACCCAGGGCAACTGGACTCTGGTGTTCACAGCAGGCCAGAGGCAGGTAGTGCTGATGATCTCATGTCCCTGGGACAGAGGAGGGACATCCTCATCCTGGAGGCCTTTCCTCAAGCCCAGAGACAAGGTCACGGTCTCTCTGCACAACTTCCTTGACTTTACCTGAATTTGACCATGGGACCCATTTCCCCAAATATAGAATGAGAAAAACACACTCCTGGTCAATCTCGCAGGCTGAGGAGCACAAATGAGCTAAGGTATATGAAAGTGCTTTAATGCAAGTGGTGAGGATTACTCATGATATTACCCTTCGACCCCCACCTTACCCCATCCACAAACTGGAATCCAAATTCCGGAACATGTGTACCTGCCCCTCTGCCCAGAGACAGGGCCAGCAACCTAGACTTTTCAGGGCCTGCCCTCCTGGGGCCTGGGGTCCAGCCTACTTTAAAGGGGGAGGCATGTGCCTCCCACTGCCATGGAAACCTCTGGGCCTCTTTGACATGGGGGTTGGGCTTCCTGGTGTTGTGAAGCAGCTGTGATAGGCTGTACAGACAGATTTCCATTTTAATGGCTGTGTCAGGGCATCAAAATGTCTATGTTACATTAACAGAAGCCCATTGCCACTGGGTACAGAGGAGGTGTGCCGCACTATTTATTGTCTTTTTATCTGTTTTCCTAAAACTGGGCTGTTCGGGTTCAAATAGCAGATGAAGTTGCCACCCACTTACCTCCACCCTGTCATTTTCCAGCTCACATCTCTTCACTGCACATTGTCTGTTAAATGTGACATTACCAGGGTGTCAGAAGCCCCTAGTGGTACCCTCTGAAATTTCATTTGTCCACTTCCTGGCAGCTTATAGGGGTTATTTCCACTCCTTCCTTTTCCTGCAAGGTCCCTGGCTCTGGTTTCCAGCTCTCTGCGTTCTGGCCTCTTCTTCTCCATCTTGTACACCAGGAGGCCCCTGCTGTAAGCCATCAGGAAGTTTCTGCCACTGTCTGTTCATTGCCTTGTCCCCACCTTCTGTCCTGACTCTCTACTTGACCCAGCCCACAATCCTGCTCCCAGACTATACCAGAGTGAAATAAGAAAATGAGAACCGCCCACCGCTCATGAATCCTAAGGACTCTTAGCAAAGCAAAACAACTACTAATTCAACCCCACATCACTTAGAGAGTGATGTCTGCGTGTATTAGATTATTTATCATGACGTGTTCTTACACAATTATTGTACATATATCCTAGATCAAAAGGATGTGCTGCTTTTCTGTAACTTTTATCAACTCCTAGAAAAACAGATTAGTTGAAGTGTATGTAGGATGCTAAAGTTTTCACTTAATAAAACGCATCATATTCTAATTGGGATGAAAAAGAAGCAGTTTGTGTGGGCATACATGGCAATAGGTTTTTAGTTTGAATGATCCTGTACCTTCAGTGTCATAAGATAAAAATCCATGTCCCTCAAATTCTAAAGGTGAAGTGGGATTTTGCTCCAATTGATACACTTCTAGAATTCACACCCCCTGGCTGCAAGAACTAGAGATATAATGAAGTGAATAGCCAATTTCTTTATAATGAATTAACAAAGAAAATGAAGTGTTTTGAATGGAGCCGAGGAAAGGAAGGACCATGATTCTCTCATGTTCAGTTTTTTGGTTCTGTAAGCCAGAGTTTGGCAAATCGTGGCTCGTGGGCCAAATTCAGCCCACCCGATTGGTTTGCATGTCGTCTGCTGCACTTCAGGGGCAGAGTTGAATGCAGAGACAACAAAGACCCTATGGCCTGCAAAACCCAAACTATTTACTGACTGGCCCTTTAAAGAAAAAGTTGGCTGAGCCTTGCCTTAAGCTTTTGTGCACTCTGTGTGGTTTAGCATCCATGGGTGAGTTTAGCATCCATAGGTGAGCTTAGCTTCCATGGGTGGGTTTAGCTTCCATAGGTGGACTTCCTGGCAGGAACAGTCCCTGAAAAATTCTAAAGGTTTCGAAAGGCTATCTTGTTTGATGTCTGAACCAACCACATAAAACCAAAGCAAACCAAGACCAAAGAATCAGTACTCTCTGGTGTGGAGTGTGTGTGCGCGCGCATACACACACACACACACACACAAATACAATTCCGTGTCAAATAATCAGAAGGTTGTATTAAGACTGTTCTTTGTAGATTGTGTACCACCAGGTCTCTTATTCTGTGCTGTTCTCAGGAATGAAAATGGCATCATTAACAGCAGCAAGTAGTACCTTAGTGGCGAGAGTCCCCAGCATTGTTGAATGCTTACAGTACACTTTCAGCCTCTTATATATTCAAACAACACTGAGAGGTGAGTGGAACAATGACCCATTTTACAGACGAGGAAACTTCGGTACAGAAAGAGTAACTTTTCCACGTCACACACTTGTGAACATCACGTTGGTTGAATACGGTATGCCAAGCATTGAATTAGAGCAGGCTTCCCAAACTGGATGGCTTGTTAGAACAGAAGCTCCGTGAGTAAGTCTGTGGTGGGACCTGAGAATTTGCATCTCTAACAAGTTCCCAGGCTGGCGAGGCTTGCTGTCACAGAGAGGAGGGCAAAGCCCTACAGAAAAGAGGGGCGAGAAACTCTTCTCAGCTGCATTTTATCTGGGACCCTTGCTAACTCCATTTTAGGCCATTTTTTTAAAAAGATTATAAGCCAGCTATTGAGGGTCTCGAGAAGGACGATGAAATGTTCCTTTTGATTCCGTTTTGCTGTGTGACCTTGGAGCACTTTTTTAACCTCTCTGTGTGGCTGTTTGCACATCTGTGAAGTGAGGAGGATGTTGGGTTTTTATGAGGAGTATCTGGGGCAGTGGAAAATGCCTCCAGGTACACAGGTACGTTGTAAGTGCCCCACTTACAACCTCACTTAGGAACCACTGAACTCAAGTCTGGAGATGCAGTGATTGAACCAGAGGCGGCGGTAGTTGCTTCCCTCCCTGGAGCTTACGCGTGTGGCTAGATGAATGAAGGAAGAAACGAAGGTCTCGCGGGGGAGAAGGGGGAGGGGGGAAAGATACTGTCGCAGTGCAGTGTGGGAAGAGCTATGGCTGGGGTTAGGGCGGGAGGTGCAGGGAGCAGAGGGAAGAAGCCATCTCAGTCTGGAGAAGGCTTCGTGGAGGAGGTGGCCTGGGGGGATCGAAGGTACAGGACGCGTCATCCAGGCAGAAGGAGGGAGCGAGTTTACGCCCAAGGAGCAGCAGGTGAAAAGGCCCAGAGTTAGGAGAGCAGGAGGCCGGAGAGCCAAGATGAGCTGGGGCTTTCCTGTTCATCAGTGTGAAAGCTGCACTTGCGGGCTAGGGATGCTGGGGCTGGGGCTCGGGAATGGAGGAGATGAGGCTGGAGAGGGAAGACCAGACAAGGCCTGGGATTTCATCCTAAAGGCAGAGGGGGAGCCACTGCAGGATCTTCAGCTGTGGGACGGCAAGATCAGTTGTGCGCCGGAGAAGGTTGCAGTCACTCCCAGGCTGGAGCTGGTCCACCACATAACCCTGCCAGGAGCAGTAGCAAAAGGCCATGAGAGATGAGGGCACAGGACTGAGAGAAGAGGGGCGAGAAGCTCCTCTCAGCTGCATTTTATTTGGGACCCTTGTTAACTCCTTTTTAGACCACTGGAAAAAAACATTATAAACTAGCTATCGAGGGTCTCGAGAAGGATGATGAAATGTTCCTTTTGATTCCGTTTTGCTGTGTGACCTTGGGCCACTTGCTTAACCTCTCTGTGCGGCTGTTTCCATATCTGTGAAATGAGGAGGATGTTGGGTTTTTGTGAGGAGTATCTAGGACAGTGTGGAAGTAAAATGCCTCAAGGTACACAGGTACATTGTAAGTGCCCCCCACGGGTTTGGTGTCTTTATTAATTTATATGAGTTAGTATTTTTGCTTTCCTAGGAGAGATGATAAGGCTGGATATTTCTGTTTCGTCTCTGGTCTCCGTAATTAGCCTGTTTTCTTTAAGAAAGAGAACAAAAGTCTCTCCCAGTACACAATCGTAAGTGCTTGTCCTCTTTGACTGTCTTTGTCCTTTTTTTTTTTTTTAAAGAAGTAATTTCATGGCTCGTGCACTTGAGAATCCATCAGGAAAGCAGGAGAGCAGGCCTTAGCTATCAGGCAGACGATCGCCCCTGCTGGGCACTCATTGGCAAAACACAGCTCTGTTAATTAACACAATGTGGGATTGGAGCTCTCTGCTTCTCTCAAACTCGCCTTTTCTCGCTTGGGGTTTGCGCTGTGGCCTCGCTCCTCCTCTGATCTCTGGGGACACGTGTGTCTCTGAGCCACCCACTTTGTCCTTGCTCATCCTGGGCTCAGCAGCTGGCAGGACAAGGCCAGGTGCCTCCCACACACTCACCTGTCCTGTGCATCTTGTTCTGTCTTTTTTTTTTTTGCCTTTTACCCCAATATTCCCCTCCCCTGCTTTCTGGAAAATTTCCTGATTTCTCCCCAGTATAAAAAGAGACTTGGATTTCTATTCTGAGCACTTTGCTTTGACTTGGCGTGCCTCCCTGGTCTTCGGCAAGGTGCCTGGGCTGTATAATGAGCCTCTCTCTGCCCCGCAGCTGAAGCCCTATGTAGCCCTGCTGTGCGGATGCAGACGGAGCCAGTTCCCCCAGATGAAACCCCTTCATAGATGCGCTCAAGAGTCAGCTCTCCAGCTCTGGTTGTTCTCACTCTCCTACTTCCCTTGAGACTGTATCCTCAGGCATTTTTTGTTTGTTTGTTTAACATACTGGCTTGGTCAGGAAAAACCAAATGAACTTTTTGGCCCACCCAATACAGGCTCAGATAGTAAAGAATCCACCTGCAATGCAGGAGACCTGGGTTCAATCCCTGGGTGGGGAAGATCTCCTGGACGAAGGCATGGCTACCCTCTCCAGTATTCTGGCCTGGAGAATCCCGTGGACAGAGGAGCCTGGAGGGCTACAGTCCATGGGGTCACAGAGTGGGAGGTGACTTAGAGACTAACACTTGCACTTTCAATACATAAACCAGGCTAGTAATGGGTTGTAATCCCCCTACACACAACTCTGGCCTGGGACCGGTCATCAGAGACCTAGAAAGAGCCGGCTCAGGAGGTGAGGTGACTTGTGAAGTTCTCTGCGGAGTCAGGTTCTAATCCAGACCTCCCAACCTCTGTTTTGATATCAGTTCTGAAGGAGCTTGTGTGAAAAGTGGGGAGGGCTGGACCGTGCAATGTATTGTTGCCATTGCCACACTGACACATTAAAAATGATCCACCATGCCACTGAACTGTGTCCTTAAGAATGGTCACAGTGATACAGTTTCTATGATGTATGTGTGTGCTTATGTGCCTACTCATGGACTGTAGCCCGCCAGGCTCCTCTGTCCATGGGATTCTCCAGGCAAGAATACTGGAGGGGGTTGCCGTGCCCTCCTCCAGGGCATCTTCCTGACCCAGGGATCAAACCTGCGTCTCTTGCGTCTCCTGCATTGCAGGCGGATTGAAAAAGTTCTGGAGATGGACAGTGGTGATGGTTGTACAACAAAGTGAATGTATTTAATGCCAGCAAACTCTACCCTTAAAAACAGTTGACAGGGTTACTGTGTTATGCAGAGGCACAGTTTTAAGAGGCTAGGGAGGGGCACCAGAACTGATACCAGTTTCCTTCAGAACTGATATCAAAAAAGAGGTCAGGAGGTCTGGATTAGAACCTGACGCCGCCGAGGACTTCACAAGTCGCCTCACCTCCTGAGCCGGCTATTTCTAGGTCTCTGATGATTGGTCCCAGGCCAGAGTTTGGTGCTTTAAAAATGAAAACACTTTCAAAGCACCAAATGAACATGTGTGGGAAAACAAAAAGATAAAAATAACTTTTTTGAAAGCCCCACTTATTGATTCAAAGACACTTTCCTAGCTTTGGGACGTAAAAATGTATTATTTGTAATTTAGGTTGTTCACAAAATTATCGTGTTTTGTGTATTCAGTTTAAAAGTATAACTCAGACAACTCGCCCGTTTATCCAGCATATTTATGGAGCCTATGTGGGAGGCACAGTGCTCAGCACTGGAGAAAACAATCAGTGCAAAGTCACTAATTGAATTTAATGTAAAACGGTCGACATTTTTCTTACACATAGCTGAACAAGCTGCTGAACTTTCAGAATCTAGCCTCTCTTGGCTCTTGTGGATTTTATTGGTGACTCTCCTTCAGGTCTGCCGCAAAGAGGCAAGTCCAGGTTGTCTTTGCGGCCAGGCTTCTGTTGCAAAGAAACAAGGAAATGAACTGGTGGAGGAGAGCCCTGCGTTCAGCTCCACCCCTTCCCTGGGTCCCAGCGCTTCCAAAACTGGGCTCTGTGGCAACAGTGACTTCACATTTTGGGGTTTCAGGCTGAGCTTGAGTGTATGCCCCTCACATCCCGGGATCACCGAAGAGGATCTGCTTGAGCCAGCTTGTTATTTTTTCAGTGAGAAATGACCCCCATTGGGCAGGGTGTCCCTCTGAATCATCTCCAAAGCATCACATTGTTATGACAATTATGTGACTTAATAAATGCAGAGTTTTTAGGACAGAGCTGTATTCAGCACATGGCAAGTGCCAGAAATATGCTGTCCTTATTATGAGGCAAGGCACAGTGTCAGACCCTATGGACGAGCGTGTGGAAGGCACAGACCAGCTATAAAATCTGACCAATGTTTGGATGCTCTGAATCAACCTCATTCAGGTGGAAATTGTCCATCAACCTGCTCTAAATGTGCCCCAGGCTTTCGAATTGAGGCCAGTGCTGGATCTTCTCTTGTATTTCTGCTTTTGAACCAGAGGCCCAAGAGATTTACAGCAGCGTGAGTTGGTTGACAATAAGATGCATGCTGTTTATTGACCAAAAACAAACAAACAAAAAAATACTTTCACTTAACTTCTGCACTGAGCTTCTGGAATATGTTGGGTTTTATTTGATCACAGCTGTTTGCAAAAGAGCATTTGGAGAGATTCAGATAAGGGAGTGAAAAGAAACCACTTTGCCAGAAACGTGGAGTGTTCTGGGGACTCAGAACCAAGCCCAGCCAGTGTCTAGTGTCCCCAGTAGCTCATTTTCATGGAACGTCTAATATGTCATGTGTGATCCCCTCTAACCCTCATGTTTTGAGGGAGACCCTGTTATTAAGCCCATTTTACAGGTGAAGAAACTGAGGCTGAGAGATGACCAAAGCTGCATGGCTGGCAGGAGCCAGTGCTTAAACCCAGGCAGTCTGACTCCAGACGTTTCTGAGTCTCAAGATTCAACATTTCCACTCTTAGTGAAAACACACCACTGTGACTGGTGAACGCTTGCTCTTTTTAGACCTTTGGAAGAACACTCAGCTTCACCATGTCACAAAGAAGCACAGATAGTAGCACTCGACTGCATGTCATGATGGTCTTTTACATTACAAAAATTGTCAGTGGGTCAACCAATAATATTTCTCGAGCACTTTCTATGTGCCAAGCATGGTGCCAAGTGTAAAGCAATTTTCTACTGTTCTGCTTCCTCTAACATTCAGGATTTTACAGCTGATACATATGCGTACACATCTTCAGGGCACATATACATGTCTTATTTCTACTTGTCTGTAGACAGCTGATTTCATTTCATTTCATGGTGTTTCTCCACCCCAGTCACAGCACATGTCCCTCAGTCTATAATCATTTCAAGTCACACTGGCACTTTTTTCATAGATTCTTGTGTCTGTTCCGATTTTGAAAGTGACCTACAGGAAGATTGCTGAGTTGTTGTTTAGTCGCCAAGTTGTGTCCGATTCTTTTGCGACCCCATGGACTGTAACCCACTAGGCCCCTCTGACCGTGGGATTTCCCAGGCAAGGATACAGGAGTGGGTTGCCGTTTCCTTCTCCAGGATATCTTCTCAGCCCAAAGACTGAACCCACATCCAAGTTTCATGCATTGGTAGGAAGATTCTTTACCATTGAGCCACCTGGAAAGCCCCAGATTGCTTAGTACACAGATACATAATAGTGTTAAGAGTTTGAAAACTCAACAAATAATATAAGGACTTCTATTAATTTGCATTGTTCATCAAGGGCAGAGACGTTACAGGAGGAAAAGAAAGTCTGTCCTTTGGTAAGCTCTTGGTTTCTTTGCCTGGGCATCCTCAGTTGTCTTGCCTGTAGGTAAAGTCATTGAGAATATTTAGTGTGTAGCTGCTCAGAGGATTTTGTTCAGAGCCTGTTGATGAGGAAACCTTTGTGATTAGGCTGTGGAGGCCAGAGGATGCTCAAAGAGCCGCTTGAACTTCCTCCATCCTTATATGTCTTACCTAAGCCCAAGGACTTCAGTTTGTTGCTGTATTTGTTTTTGAATCACTCTGAATATTTTCCTCTTTCATTGTAAATGCAATACATGCTTATTCTTGAGAATTTGGATGTCACAGAAAAGGATAAAGAAGAATATAAAAATCTACCATAAGCTTCTTCCTGCATGATTAGCCTTTTGGTATATTTTCTTATGTTCTTTTCTTCTTGCTTCTTCTTATTATCATTTGTGATTATAATAATTGTTATTATATGTCTGGGAGCAGACAGAATATACAATTTCATATCTTGCTCTTTTCAACATCATTTAATTTCTTTAAAAACATCATTTTTATGGCTGTATAATGGCCCCTAATGTGAGTATACCATAATTTATTTAACCCTTTCCCAATTATTGGAATAGTTTAGGTCATTATTTTCCCTTTTCACAGCAGGGTTTTTAATGTCTGTGATACACTTCTTACATAGAAGGACATGTTTGGCCAGCTTATAACATTTGGAAATTAATACTTCACTAGAGAATATCTGCAAATGACTTTAATTTCTCACACTAATTTACTATCTAGAAATATGGAAATTTCAATGGAAAAACTAGTGTCTGGCTTTTATCTCTGTTTATCCCCCACACCCACAAATACACTAAGCTATGTGAATATATGTTTATGTACTTAGTAATGGCATCTCCTTAACATAAACATTATTTAACTTTGACAATTAAATGATCCCTACAGGGTGCTAAAAGTTGGGTGAATTACATGTGTGTGTTATTACATAGTTTGGTTTTTGCCACAGTCAAGTATCAGGAAGACTTTGCAGAAGATTCAGAGTGGAGCTGAGCTGAATGGGTCAGAACTGGACGCATAGACACAGAGCAGGTGCTGTCTCTCCAGCATCAGGAAAGGAAAGAGCCTAGGAGGGCAGGGAGTGATCCTGGAGATGGATGAGCCATCCAGATGGCCACAGCACAGAGTCTGTGAAAGAGAGAAAACAGAAAAGAGGTTGTGGTGGTGATGAGGGCCAGCTATGAAGACCCTTAAACTAGACTCTCGGTGTGGACCTTACTGCAAGAGTCAGTGTGGAGCAATTCAAGGTTTTGAGCACAGAGGGAGAGAGTGAGATTTGCTTTAGGGGAATTAATCTAGCAGCAGAGCGTGAAACGAGTTGGAGCAGAGAAATCCTGAGAGGAAGGACTCTGGGGAGCAGGTCAGCAAGTAGGAGAAGGAACTGGTGCTCACTGAGCTCCTACTAGGGGCTGGATGCTGTGTGTGCATTTCATGTAAATTCTCTCATGTTATCACTTGTCCTTAGAGATGAGGAACTTGAGGCTTGCTGGAGGTCGTGGGGTTAGAAGTTATAGAACCAGATATTAACCCTAATAACACAGTTCAGGCTCATTTGACTGTACCAGGGGTGAGTGCAGGAGGGCCAGGCAGAGGCAGGAGAGAGGGGAATGTGTGGGTTAATTATCATGGAAGCAAAATTGGGGGAACTTGGTAACTGATCAGAAATGAAGGTGTTAAAAAAACAAGGAGAATTCAAAATCCTGCTGGGGTGTGGCCTATAGTCATGAGGATGATGAGGCCATTAGTGTAAGTAGAGGAGGAGCCCTTTGATGGTGAAGATGAGGAACTGGGTGTTAGAGCTTCAGAAGTAGAAGTGGAGGCAGACCACCCTTGCCAGGGTGTCCAGAACACCCAGGGGAAAGGTCTGCACCCCAACGTAGCATTAATAAACATCGGAGTAGGGGACATGTATTTCTCATTTATGCAGGTAACAAATATATTGCAGTGCGGCCTGAGTACAGTTTAATGTAAGTTCAAATAAACTTTAACTCTACAATAAAGAGGAATACTCTCTTTAAATCCTTTCATGAGTCATAAGTTCCCAGAAGTGGGGAGGGGACAGAGGATGAGATGATTGGATGGCATCACAGTCTCAATGGACATGAATTTGAGCAAACTCCAGGAGAAAGTGAAAGACGAGGAAACCTGGTATGCTGCAGTCCATGGGGTTTCAGAGAGTCAGAGAAGACTGAACGGCTGAACAACAGCAAGTTTCCAGAGCCTGAAGGAGCCAGATTTCAACCTTTTGATTCTAAAACCTTAAATTTTCTTGCCCTGGGTTCTCTGGAACCTTCTAAGCAGCAAGACAATAAGTTCTTTGTTTATAACCTGCACAAAAACATTTAGATGACTCTGCCAGTAGAGTTCATTCTACCCACAGACCCGTGAGTTACAGCACAGGGTCCAGGGGAATGCACCCCCCAAACTCCTGCACCCAAATCCTACAAGTCCAGCAGGCTCTGACTCTTTTCCCCTTTTCTAGTACCAAGGATAGGGACCCTACATGGCGGAAATGAATCTGAAACTCGAGAATTGCTCTGTGATGTTGGTCTGGAAGACACAGGAAGTATAAAGACCTGATGAGCTGATGTCACTACACAGCTTGAGTGCTGTTCCTTTAGAAGTCATTTGAGGGGTAGAAACTATCAGCTATCAACATATAAACATCTTGCCTTAGATATTTTATCTGCATCATGCTTAAAAAAAATCCATGATCCATTTATTTCTTTTTTTTCTAACTTGGAAGTAGACCAAACACACTGGTTCCCTTGGAAGAACCGGAAAAAAGTTTTTGGCCAATGTTGCCCAATGAGTTTTTACTAATCTGTAATGACCTTGGCCTCATTCATATGCACGTTGATAGAACCAGCTTCGATGGCCTGCCACAGAACAAAGGTAACATCCAGGACAGAGGGAGAGATGGGTGCTCGCGGGGCCAGAGGGGTGGGCTTGCTCTTCTCTTGCAGAGCCAGACACAAAGTACATAACAAGCATTGACTTAACAAAAGATCCAACAGCCAAACACTGGCAACATCTAAAAGTGAATGACTACACTGAAGCATGAAAGCGGTTTCCAGTCACGTGAGACCCTTCAAGCATAGAAAGCAAACCATACATAATGGAAAACATTTGAAAACATAAAAATGAAGCCATTAGGCATCACTTTTCAACAAAAGGAGTAGAAAAGCCTTTCTCATCGACTGACTCTAAGTGAACTGTGTACTGTCAACAGTGCCTGGCTCGTGGTAAGTGGCGAATAAGCGTCAGCGTCTTTCTCCCTGAAAACTGATCTTCTGGGAGACACTGTTTGCCCCTACTCGTTTGGGTACCTATGGAATGGAAGAGACTCATTCATTCCTTTGTCCTGTGAGGCTTTAGCGCTCCTACTATGTATTCAGTGCCGTGAGAGCTGCAGAGAAGAAGTGACACCACCCGTTTCTAGGTGATCAGGTGAGCACACGAGACATGGCAGACAGCAGGATAGGAGACCCAAGGCTTCTGGAGCAGCAGCCTTCTCCAGGGAAGGGCTGGAGCCTTACCTGTCTCTGCAGAATACCTGGATGAGGGATGGAGCCCTGCAGGTGGTGAACATGTGAGTGAGTCAGCGAATGGATGAGTGCCCTGAGACAGAGATTGACCCGCAGGTACCCACCACGCCGGGCACATCCTACGTCCTGTGGGATGTGCTTCTGGATAGAACTACTCAAGAGAGTTTCAGAGAGGACGGGGGTCTGAGCCCTACATGGCTTTGGTAGAGGAATGGTGTAAACTCGCCTGGGTGCTCACCCACTTCTTAACCCTCCCCCACCTGCCAAGCTCCATCCTCTCTTACTTCCCTCGTGTCTATTTCTAGGCCTTACTCTCCCAGCACTTTCATGGCCCTTACTCTGTACCAGCCTCACTCAAAGGGATATAAAAATATAATCCCCATAACAGTCTTTGAGGTAGGGACTATTATTATACCTGCTCACAGGTGGGGAAACCGAGGCACAGAGCCGGGAAGGTCACATGGCTAGCAGGTGGTCCATCTGGAATTCAAGCCCAAGTAGTCTGACCCCCAGACTCAGTGTTTCTCACCACCAGCCTCTGCCTTCCTTTGTCAAGGGGAACCAGGGACTTGCCTGGCTCACGTACAGTCTACGCTTTTGATTTGGATATGAGCCAGTGCATGAGAAAGGGTGTTACCTCTGGTATCTTTGGGTTCATCTTCTCTGCTAATTCTTTCTCCTCTGCAGAGAACTACACTCAAGTCTTGCAGACTTTGGAGAAAGAAAAGTCTCCCTCAGGGTCTCTCTGGTTCCTTCCTCTTCACTAGAGTCAGGCTGCTTGCAAACAGAGGCTTGAAGAGAAACTTTTACTTCCTTACCGCCCATTCATTCCTAGTAACTCAGTGAGGTTGACTTCCATGCAAGGAGCCTGTGACAAGGTCATGGGGGACCTTCTAGTTGTGAATCTACTAAGCTCCATGTGGAAGAGACCATGCCTAGCCTATGAATTGCGGTGCTCCCTGTGGCTGGCGTAATGCCTTGCAAACATTTAGTGCTCAGCAAGCCTTTGCTGACTCTCTTATGATGTCAGGTCTTATTTGACCTCAGCATCCTCAGCTGTCACTGAAATCTTTTTCTTATCCCTCCCATGATGGCCCTCACGCTGGATTTTGCCCTGCCCTTCTTGGCTATCCATTCTCATTTTCCTTCTCTTCCTCTTCTCATCCCTTAGTTATTGGTGTTCACGTTCTGTCTTCAGCCTTCTTTTCTTCTCTTTTATACACCTACCCTGAGAGAGTAGGCATTCAGTCCTACAGTTTTAACTCTGTGGTTTTGATATCAATATGTCAAACACTGATCTCTTTCCCACGAGATCCATATAGCCAGTGCCATAATGGACATCTCCAGTGAGATGTCTGTTAAACACTTAACAAATTCAACTTAGCATCCTCCCTTCTCTTACAAGATCTGCCCTTCCCATTCTCCCTCCTTTCCCCTCTCCAAAAAATAAATAAATAAATAAAATAAAACTAGATTCAAACAGAGAAGCAACATTCTCTGCCTCTTCTTCTACTGTGTATCTGGGTCAGTGACATCACTTCGTTTCCCCTTATCCAAGCCAGAGACCTGGGAGTCGGCAGTGACGTGTCCTCCTCCTTCATCTCTCGCATTCCACCAATCACCAGTTCCTATCAATTCTTCTGCCTTTCCCCCAACTAAGTTCTAAAAGAATTTTGCTGGTTATACCAAGTACTTCTTTGTTTCCAAACCTATCACTAGGATTTATCATGTGGCTCTAAGTCAACATGTTACATTGATAATTGTGAAGAGAGAGCTACACCTTTAAAAAATTTATTTATTTATTTATTTACGGCTGTGCTGGGTCTTCGCTGCCGCTTGGGCTTTTCTCTAGTTACGGTAAGTGGGGGCTACTCTTTTGAGATGCACAGGCTTCTCATTTTGATGACTTCTCTTGTTGTGAAGCATGGGCTCTAGGCACGTGGACTCAGTAGCTGGGGCTCCGGGGCTCTAGAGCACAGACGCAGTTGTTGTGGCACACGGGCCTAGTTGCTCTGTGGCATGTAGGATCTTCCCAGGCCAGGGATCAAACCTGTGTCTCCAGCACTGGCAGGTGGATTCTTTAGCGCTGAGCCTCCAGGGAAGCCCAGGAGAAAAGACTATCATCGTACAGGATGGGGTCAGCTCTGCAGTCTTCCTGTTATTCCTCAATCATGCTAAGCAGATGCCCGCCTTGGTGCTTTTGCTTCTGCTGTTTCTTCTTCCTGGAATGCTTTTTTCTCAGGTATGCACCTGTCTGTTCCCTCTCTTCCTCAGGTATCTGCTTAAATGTCCCTTTATTAAGAGCATTTCTAACCTCCCTCTATTAATTAGCAACTCCCCCACTTCTGCCCCATTACATTTCATCCCTTTTACCTACCTTATTTTTCTTCACAGCACCACCACCTCCCATCATGGTGTGATAGATATGCATATATGGAAACCATTTGTCTCTTTCCTTGGAAATTACATTTCAGGAAGCCAGGGGCCCAGTTCTGTTGTTGGACATAGCTGTGGCTTGCTAAACATGAAATGAATGAATAAACGAGTATAAGTTGACTGCAAAGAGGGAATTTCTGTTGATGAATTGTTTTCAAGTAGGGGGTATGATATAATTTTAGTTTCCTTACAGAGGCCCTTTTCTTGGCAAGAGCTTTAACTCTCTGCCAAAGAAGCCTGGGTCACTGATACCCTCCAAAAAACAAGCCACGAGTGCCACAGAGGAAGGCACAAGGGGAAAGGAGAGGACATGCAAGTCCACTCACTCACTGCTGGTCACTGCCAAGCATCTCCATACCAGCGGAGACATTCAGAGTGAAAGAAGGCTCCCAGCCTTGTGCAAGGCATGCAACCTCCTTGATGTATGTTATCTGCTTTATTTATGATCATTCGGCACTCCTCAAAAATAGCTCCAGGATGCAGTGTTAGTGTTTTAATAACACACTCATTATTTTCAAGTTGTGCTCCATCTCTTGAGCTAAAGACAGGCTGGCATATGACAAAAGCAGGGCTGAGAATCACAACTACTAGAGTAGAATCATCTGGTCTACCCTCAGACCTGTGGGCAGGAAAGGTATTATTATCCCCATTTCAGAAACCAAAGGAACCCCGAAATTATAGGACTTACTTGAGGTAATAGAATTAGTGACCAAGGTCAAAGGTCAGATCCCCTATTGCCCAAGGCAGTGGTCGCTCACTATTCCATGGTCCTTAGGACTCCAAAGCACCTTCATTTCTGCCGCATTGCCTGTTCCTGCCATCCCGTGCACATGACTTTGGAAAACCTATTTGCTGCTATGTGGAGAGGATCCTGGTGGACCATTGTCCCTAGGGTTGCAAAGAGCTAGACACAACTGAAGCAACTTAGCACACTTAAGACAGAGGCAAACACATACTTCTTAGGCTCTTCATCATCATACTTCTAAATTAGAAAACAGAATCTGCCGGGATTGCAAATTAAAGATTTGGGGAAGGGCCAAGGAGGGGGAGAGGCTATTGATCTTTTATTTCTCATGTTATGTGTAATGACTGATGTGTCCTGAAACTGCTAAATATACATTCAGTTCAGTTCAGTCCGTTCAGTAGCTCAGTCATGTCGGACTCTTTGCGACCCCATGAACTGCAGCACGCCAGGCCTCCCTGTCCATCACCAACTCCCGAGTTCACTCAAACTCTCATCCATCGGGTTGGTGATGCCATCCAGCCGTCTCATCCTCTGTTGTTCCGTTCTCCTGCCCCCAATCCCTCCCAGCATCAGAGTCTTTTCCAATGAGTCAACTCTTTGCATGAGGTGGCCACAGTATTGGAGTTTCAGCTTTAGCATGAGTCCTTTCAGTGAACACCCAGGACTGATCTCCTTTAGGATGGACTGGTTGGATCCCCTTGCAGTCCAAGGGACTCTTACGAATAATGCCCACTGGGTCCATTGTGTTTGTTCCTCGGCCTTGTAGCCTGCCAGTGAGCATAAGTGCATTTGTGGTGGTGCTTTACAATTTACAAAGGGCTATTGTCACAGATCTTATTTGGTCAATGACTCCAGGAGACTGTGGATCACAGTGATGAAAAGCCTGGGTTTTGGAATCTCCAAAGGCACCTTCTTCCGAGCTGCCTGACTTGGGGCAAGTTACTTATTATCTCATCCATAAAAGGAACATTATAATCTCATCAATTTATTGAGAAGATTACATGGGATAATATATAGGAAGTGCTTAGGACATGCCTGGCACATAAAAAATGCTAGCTGTATTATTATTAGCATTATTATCATTCTGGTTTCCAATGTGACTTTTTGTAAGATCATTTTTAACCAATTTATTGAAAAACCTGCATCTACGACTTTACTTTTTTCCCCCACTACAACCTTCTTAGCCTGGTCTTTCTGGCCTCCTGTTCCCAGTTTAATCTCTGGCAGGTAACCTAACGGTTTCTCGGGTAACTTTCAGGTGTTTGTAAACTGTCATTTGTAGACATTAACATTTGAGTCGGGTCTAGTGTCAGAAGGTCAGTCTTCTATCTGGTCTAAGTCTCCTCGCTTCCCCAGTGCAAGGGCTTGGCTCCCTACAGGACGCCTACAGGAAGAGAGAAGTGCACTTCCGCTGTTTGCTCCCCTTCAGCTCTACTACTTCCGGTTCCTCTGAGGGTTGGGGGGTGGGGCAGGGCTGGGAGAAGTATGATTAAATGGGTCCTGGGATCTAGTTTGCCTGGTGGCATTGCTTCTGTTGGCACCCTGTGTGTAGCAAAGCCCCCAAAGCTGCTCTATCTCTTGCAGGGCACCTTCGTGATTCCTTTGGAAAAGCTTCTCAGTGACTGATGTCCATCACTGTCTCCTGATGTGGGCAACACTGTCTCATCTCTATCTTCCAACTGACCTGGTCCCACTCCCTCCTCAGCCCCCAGTTTTGGTGCCCCTGCAGGGACTCTGGTGTAGTAAACACACCCTACCAGGCGAAGCTCTTGGATCTTTTCTAGGAACTGCTAGTCTTCGTTGGCATTCACGTGGCCCATGGAGAAAGCCCAGGACCCTTCCCCACCCAGACTCAGGGTGTGTAGCTTTGTCTCCACTTCCATAGGAAGCTCTAACCAGCTTCTCACCTCATTTTGGGGTCCACATGTAGGTACAATCTGCAGCATCTTCTTAACTCTGGGGCGCCTGTGTGCTGCTCTCCAGCTGGTTCTCTTAAGTTTCTTCTCTCGGCTTGAGGAGATGGTTCTGGTGGTGAGAGGGGGGATGCCCCATACAAGAAGGGAACACACAGAGCACTCTGCTGACTCTCTTCTAAGAAACCTGCTTCATCAGTCTCTGCTGCTTATCTGATGCTATGTGTAAACTGAAGGTGGCGAACACACAATAAGTCGCAAAACCCTCATAGCAAGTTCTTAAAGTGTTAGTTGCTCAGCCGTACCCGACTCTTTATGACCCCATGGACTGAAGCCCTTCAGGCTTCTCTGTCCATTGAATTCTCCAGGCAAGAATACTGGAGTGGGTAACCATTCCCTTCTCCAGGGAATCTTCCCAACCCAGGGATCGAACCTGGGTCTCCTGCATTGCAGGAGGCAGATTCTTTACCATCTGATACACCAGGGAAGCACAGCAAGTTCTTACCCTTCTCTTTAAAAGCGCTGTCCATTGAAATATAATGCAAACCATAACCCAGTTTAAAATGTTCTACTAGGCCCATTGACTATGTGAAAAGAAACAATAAAATTAATTTCAATAAAAAATTATCTAATCCAGTATATTAAAAATACTATCACGTCAACAGGTAATCAGTGAAAACTCATCCCAGGGCTTTGACAGCTGGCTACGTATTTTGCGTGCACACAGCTCAGGTGCTTGATGGTGATTTCAAGTGCTCAGGCTGCACGTGTGGCCAGCGGCCCCCACAGAGCTTTAGAATATGGAGGGAGCAGGCACTCACCATCCACTGTTCTCAGCTTCATTGTTGTGCTCTCTGTATTGTTCTGAGGCTGCAGAACTGAGTGTTTGGTGTGACCTGTGTGATGCGTTCCAGCCAACACGTGGAAAACTGGGGCTCATAAATGCAGGTCACCTGATACCACAGTCAGCATTTTATCTGTTTCTGAAGCATCGTGCTGCTCAAACAGAAATCGTGGTGTTTGTGCTTGAGAATCTCATGTTGAAGGGACATGTAGCAGGGGAGAAGATGCCTACAGAGACATTCATGCAAGTCTCCTGAGGTCCTCGGGTGTCCTTGAAGTGCCTAGTCCCTAAAACATGGGATGTAGTCAGTCCTGAGGGGACCTACACACCTCACTGAAAGCATCACCTGCAGAAAGATTGGCAGCTGGGTCAGTGACATCTTAAGAGTTCTATCTGCATGCTGGTCTGAGCTGGAGCTGCCGGGTGAAGGAAGCCCTGCCCTCCAATGGCAAGTATTGGGTTGGCCAAAAAGTTCCTTTGGGTTTTTCTGTACAATGGTATGGACAAATCTGGAATGATCTTTTTTGGCCAACCCAGTATTTCCACAGTCCACACTGTTGGCCAAAGAAGAGCATGGCAAGTCTTTTGTGTTCACTGTTTTGAAAGGCTAAAGAAACTAGTTAGCAGCAGTGTGTCTTTAAGAAGAGGTTGCTCATGAAAAGGAATCTGTGACCAGGCCTGAGAGCAGCATCTTCTATCTGTTCAGTTTGCCTCGTTGTTTGTGCTTAAGACTTTAAGAAACGGTAAAGCTCACACCTCCCACAGAACTCCAAGGCTGATTGTTAAAGTAACACGTTCTCCTTGCAGAGAGGAACAAACAAAACTCCAGATGCCACAACCCAGAAAGGCTCCCTGTTAGCATTTGGGGTCCTTCTCCCTTGCTTCTCCTGCACGGGTGGACATGCGCGGATGCACACCTGTATACCCACAGCCTAGGGGTCATATGGAATCGACAGTTGATATTTCATATTTTCCACCCGTGCCTTATTTTTCATTTAACGGTCTGTTATGAACTTTCCCCCATGTCACTGACATTCTTCAAAAGAGTAATTTTAATAGCTGAATCATATTCCATTATATTTTATTGAATGTGAAACTCCCTTCTGGGGTTTGAAGTGGCACGGAACCTGAAAATGACTGAGGAATGGAAAGGGCATGGGCAGACGGGGGCCCTTTCCCAGGCCTGATTGGCTGTGTGACCTTAATCTGCTGAAATTCCACTGTCTCCATTTTTCAAGTTTACAAAGTGAAAGAGAATCTCCTGTATAGAGCCCCTGGGAGGCTAATGGGTGTGTCCTATGTAAATTGTCCAACACAGCGCCTATGCATAGTAATATACACAATAAATGTTCATTCCTATTTATTTTCCCCTTTCCTGGGCCTTTCAGATTCTTTGCTATTAACCAACTCTCAGGTGCCTGCAACATGTTTCTAGAAAGCATAGCACTCTCTAAGGTGCGCGTGTGTCTTTTCTTTATATTTGTTTGTATTTATTTGCTAATTTGGCTGCACCAGCTCTTAGCTGCTGAGTGCAGGACATAGTTCCCTGACTAGGGATCAAACCCAGGCCCCCTGCATTGGGAGTGAGGAGTCTAGCCACTGGACCACCAGGGAAGTCCTGCCCCTGTGTCTAAGCTCCCATCTCCTGATTGCATTGTGGGAATTCTCTAGGGGCACGATCTTGCCACCCTGATTTCTGTCCTCCACCTCAGAGCAGGTGTCAGTGACATGTGATCCAAGATGTCTGTGTGCTGGTTGGAAAAGCATTTCCAGACATGAGGCAGAATGAGAGGAGAATAAGGTTTATTAGCAGGAGATGCTATTAGAACAGCGGGCAGGCTCAAGGGCAAGCCAACTCCTTTTGTAGGCTAGTAGCCAATTTTTGTAGCCTCAAGAGAGAAAATTCCAACTGGAAGGGTGGCATTAGGATGATTGCTTAGGATGCTATAGGTGGGCAATGGGATGGGTATGGGGTCAGGGAACTGGCTATTTTAGATCAGGAGGCCTATGGTAACATTTGCTCTGGGGCTTGGTTTATTCCAGAAATGTTTGTCCTGTGACCTCGGTATAAGGCTCCACGGAGGAGAGGTGGGAGCTTCTCTGGGGTGGCACAGAGATTATACTGGTCTCGCTCCTGGCAAGAAGACCCACCTGTACCCCCACCCCAAGGACAGAGACCTAGGCAGCAAGCAGGTGTATCCGCTGGCCGAGCTTCCTTCTCATCATTCCCGTCTTCATTCTGTGCTGTTGGCTCAGCAGTGTGGCAGTGGGAAGGAGGGAGCCATTCTGAAGGGTTTTGGGTTTGGGACTGCCTCTCAGTTCTGGGTTTTCCCCCTCTTTTCTCTCCAGGCGCTTGCGTCAGCTGCTGACCAAGCTTTCTTTCATCAGGCGAGCGCACATTTTGTGATCTGCCTTCCCTTGTCTTGACAGTGGATGTGATCTGTATATGGCGCCATCACATAACGTCCGTATTTATGGCAGCTCTCTAATCCGGAGGTAGGGTTGGAGAGCAGGAAGCTGCAAGCCCGTCTCTGACCCAGAAACCACTCCTTGTTTCTATAGCAGCTACCTTCCCCTGTGATCTCTTCCTGACTTGGGGACATGGGGGAGGAAAGAACGGTCTGTTGGGATTGTAATCTGTGAGGTATCATATGGGCTTGTTAAACTTTATGAGGGTTCCCAGGTGGCGCTAGTGGTAAAGAACCCACCTGCCAATGCAGGAGACTTAAGAGACTTGAGTTCGATCCTTGGGTTGGGAAGATCCCCTGGAAGAGGAAATGGCAACCCATTCCATAGGAGCCCCCACGTTACATGGTTCTTTGCGATCTGGAACCTGAACTTATTTTGATGTTTTCTTTGTGTACATGATTAAAAAAAAAAAAAAAGCTATGTTGAACTGTTAAACAAAAGTTGATGCTGGCTTTTAAAAATAAGATTGGAGGGAGAGGTTGGCTTCAAGTCACAGTGACATTTAAGATTAGAGGGAGAGGTTGGCTTCAAGTCACAGTGACGTTTAAGTCACATCCTCCTCACCCTGCTTTAGTCCATGGTGCATCCAGTTTTAGAGGTTGTTACAGGGTAGAGGGTGGGTGATATCATTGAGCAAACATTGAGCACTTGCTTATGCCAGGCAATGTGCTGGGAACTGGGAAAACAAATAAACCAAGCACGACCACAGCCCTGAGAAAGCTCACACTGTCGGAGGAAAGGACACATAAGTAATTACAGTAAGATGGTGATTATCAACCAAGTGTTATAGGAGCCTCAAGCACTGGATGCCAGTGTTGGCTAAAGAAGCGCCCCAGAAGCCTCCCAGACTTTCACTTTTTTGGGAGATTTCAAGGATGCTGCAGAGAAGGCAATGGCACCCCACTCCAGTACTCTTGCCTGGAAAATCCCATGGATGGAGAAGCCTGGTTGGCTGCAGTCCATGGGGTCGCTGAGGGTCGGACATGACTGAGCAACTTCACTTTGACTTTTCACTTTCATGCATTGGAAAAGGAAATGGCAACCCACTCCTGTGTTCTTGCCTGGAGAATCCCAGGGACGGGGGAGCCTGGTGGGCTGCTGTCTAGGGAGTCGCACAAAGTCGGACACTACTGAAGTGACTTAGCAGCAAGGATGCTGAGAAGCTTGCTAGGTGGTATGTGTGAGTAGCCATGTTGGCAGAGAGCTCAGTGCCATCAAGGAAAGGGGGGAATGTGCCAAGCCTTCCAGAGAACTGCAATTTCTCATGACTGGAGCACGTGGGGGCTTGGAGAAGGATGGAAGCACAGGGGTGGGCAGAGGGCACTTTTTATGGAAAGCCAAGAACTATTTTGGGCTTCCCATGTAACTCAGTTGGTAAAGAATCTGCCTGCAATGCTGAAAACCTGGGTTCGATTCCTGGGTTGGGAAGATCCCCTGGAGAAGGAAATGGCAACCCACTCCAGTACGCTTGCTTGGAGAATCCCATGGACAGAGGAGCCTGGCAGGCTACAGTCCATAGGGTCGCAAGAGTGGGGTACATCTTAGTGCTATCTTTCTTAAGAGCTATTTTGTTTTCACATAAAAATGGTTTCTTGAATATAACTTCATTAGGATGCCAAACCAATTTACACCCTGGAAGAAAGCCATAGACAAAACCTTTCCATCATAAATACAAAGAAGACATCCAGATAGGTTCCTGGTCCAAATTTGTGAGCCACTTCTCTGTTTCAGTGTTAATTGACTAGATCACTCAAGAGTGATGGTCTTGTGCATCCTTCTTGCTTCTAGATCCGTTCAGTGCTCACTGCAAGAGGTGAGCAGGTTTCGAGCAGCCTCTTTGGCCCCCGGCACCTCTGCTATTAACTGCTGTGGCCTCCAGCTGTTTTGGTCCCCCGAGGATAAGAAGCATCCACACTCGAGATTTGATACTTCTTATTATTAACAAACAGAAACATAAAGCCTGCACCTCAGCCTCTCCTGGTACCTGAGAGGCGCAGGAACAGATCTCAGAAGGTTGTTCCCGCTGGGTACCAAATCCTTAATTAGGGGCTCATCCCAACATGCTGCTTAGCTGTTGTGTGCCTATGTGCAACATGTGAAAGAGATGTAGTGCATGAAAAAGAGAAAACCACTCTAATTTAGGTGACTCCACTTCTTGTATTACTCTAGCTTTGTGGCAGGTTCTATTCTAAGCAGTTTATGCGTATTATCTTGTTTAATCCTCTGAATAACCCTTTGAAGTAGGTAGCGTCATAACTTCCACTTAAAGATGCGGACATTGAGATCTAGGGAGAGGGACCAACTTGCTCACGTTCGCACAGCCAGTAGGTGGTAGAGCCGGGTTTTGAACCGGGGCAGCCTGGTTCCAAGAATCCGTGCTTCCATCCCCATCTGTTGAGCCTCTGTGTGGTTTGTTGTTGTTGTTTAGTCGCTAAGTCGTATCTGAATATTTTTTTGGCCCCATGGACTGTAGCCCTGCCAGGCTTCTCTGTCCATGGGATGTCCCAGGGAAGAATACTGGAGTGGATTCCCATTTCCTTCTCCAGGGGATCTTCCCAACCCGGGGATCGAACCCACGTCTCCTGCATTGGCAGGCAGATGCTTCAGCACTGAGCCACCAGGAAAGCCCTCTGGGTGATTACCCAGCACCAAAACTCCCTCTTCCTTTAGAGATGGATGCTCTGCAGTGACTGGTTCTTGGAATATTCCTTTCTCTGTGAATCAGCTTGTCCTGAGTTAATGCCACAGCTAACATGCTCATTGCCCACCCTTTCTCTCCACCTCTTACTTTCTAGATTGACCCCCTGGGGTAAGAACACCAAGTTCTGTCTTCACCACCATCCTCTGCCTTTCAGCTGTCGCCTTGCACCCCGAAGGGACTGATTAATTTGCAAATGCATGTCTAGCTCCCAGAGCAGCTGATGCTCTTCCGCCTTTGTAGCCAAGGCAGCACCCCCCTCGCCCAGAGGTGCCCCTTGTGGCCAACAGAGGAGGACTGTGACCTTGTTGGTTTCGCAGACTCTTGACCCTGGACCATTAACACAGTGTCCACCCTGCCATCTCCTGTCTTTACTTCACACAGCAAGTTCTAACTCAGACCTACCCTCATGATTTCTGTTTTTTGAATGAGAAAAAAATTCCAATCCTCATCAGTTTTTTTGTACAAGGTCTTTAAAGAGCAAATAGAGATTCATAGCCTACATATATTTTCCTTCTCTGAGTAGTGTTTATTTAAATGCAGATGTCCTGGTTTCCCGTGTAGAGTTGCAAGCAATACCTTTCAATTTAAATGTTAATAGGAGTGTAAACTTCAAATCAAAAGTTTTCCACAAGGGAGAACTGCTTCTTCTGGTTGTATTTGATGGTTCTCCTGGCCATTCTCCCTCCACCACCCTCATCATCCACCCCCCTCAGCCCACTCTTTCTCACTGTGCTGTCAGTGTTCTTTTTCTAAAAGGATTAGAATGCACCTTTGTCATTTTGAACACTAGCCTCTCAAACATTAGAATTGTGGAAGACAGATATTAGACTCAAACCCAACAGGACTCCTGGGAAGATTTTTCTTTATCTCAGCCTTTCCCTATAGAGTCCAGCTCAATGTTCCAAATTCTTTCTAAGGGGATTATTCTTTGTCCAACCCTGTGCAGTATTTTTCCAAGGCTTCAGACGGATGCATTTGGTTTTCCGCTTCCCCTTCCCTCTCCCCTTCTTTCTACAAAAAAAAGCAGGATGAGATAGGGAAAGAAATAACAGTTGACCCTTGAACAACGCAGGTTTGAACTCTATGGATCCACTTATTTGCAGGTATTTCGAAAGGCTACCCACTCCAATATTCTGGCCTGGAGAAGCCCATGGACTGTATAGTCCATGGGATTGCAAAGAGTCAGACACGACTGAGCGACTTTCACTTCACTTTTGCTTTCAAGAGTACATGCAGCAGTAGTACAAGATGAGTGGCTAACTGAGTCCCTGGATGTAGAACCTTCTGTCTTCTGTGAGTGTACAGAGAGCTGACTACAAGCTGTCAGTGGGTTTTCCACTGTGTCGAGGGTTGGCGCCTCTTAACCCTCTCATCATTCAATGGTTAACTGTGCAAGCTGTGTAAATTCCCAGGTGCCAAGTACTGCTGTGGGCACAGTGAACAAGCACAGAGAATTTAAAAAGGCAATTTCTCACTCCTAAAGAAATGAAATTAACACATAGGATAACACAGATGGGATGGAATGGGGCCATCTATATGTGAGTCATTCCATAGGCAGAGTAGCCTTTGGGATTTTCTCAAATACAAATAAAAAGCAACAAAGATTTAAAGATAATGAAAACAATATCTAATGCCTTAAATACAAATATGGTGACTATAATAACCTTTCTAAGGACCTTAGGGTCCAAACTTTGTGTGAGAATGTGATATCTGGCTTCATCTTCTTTTATTTCTTTATTTTCTCTTTCCCTCATTTCCTTGTGCTGTGTGCATTTTGTAAGACTCCTAAATATTTTGGAACAAGATCGGACTCTTACTCCATAAGTTAGAATTGATTTTATACTGTAAATTTCAATGATTTTGATTCCATTATTATAAGGTGTGTTATTTTTGTTTCAGAGAATCCTTTTCCATAGACTCTTGTTCTTATGTCGTGGAAGCAAGCTATGTTTCTTCTCTTTTCTCTTGGGGATGTTTATAGTGATTTAAAATTTTATTTTAAAATTTAAATATAATTTTTAAAGGTTATTTTCCATTTACAGTTATTATGAGATATTGGCTGCATTCTTCTTGTTGTAAATACAGTGAATCCTTGAGCTTATCTACACCCAGTAATTTGTTTCCCCACCCTCAGCCCTGCATTCCCCTCCTATCCCCCCTAACACTGATAGGCGCTAGTTTACTCTATGTCTGAGTCTGTCTCTTTTTGTTATATTCACTAGTTTGTTGTATTTTCCAGATTCCACTTATAAGTGATATACAGTATTTGTTGTTCTCTTTCTGGCTTGTTTCACTTGGAGCATAATGCCCTCCAAGTCCATCCATGTTGCTGCAAATGGCAAACTTTTGTTATTTTTTATGGAATACTGAATAGTATTTCATTGTGTGTCTTTGTATATACATGTATGTGTGTATGTATATATATATATATACATACACACATATATATCATATTTTCTTTCTCCATTCATCTGTTGATGGACACTTAGGTTGCATCCATATCTTGGCAATTGTAAACAATGCTGTTATGAGCCTTGCACATGTATCTTTTCAAACAGTGTTTTTGTTTTTTTGGATATATACCCAGGAGTGGAATTGCTAGGTCATAGGGTAATTCTATTTTTAGTTTTTTTAAGAAAATTCCACGCTGTTTTGTACAGTGGCTGCTCCAATTTACATTCCCACCAACAGGGTACAAGGATTCCCTTTTCTGTACATCCTCACAACAATACTGGTTATTTGTGGTCTTTTGACGATGGCCATTCTGACAGGTGTGATATGATATCTCATTGTGATTTTGATTTATATTTCCAATAATAATCTTTAATTTCTCCTCCCTGCTAGTTTGTTTCTTCAAGTTCTTTTTCTTCCAACTTATAGATTTTCTTAATATTTGGGGCTGCCTCAAAGCCCTGAGTAGGTAGTGGGCTTGTCAATGGGAAGCTTTGCTGTAGATAGTTGGAGGGACTGCTTATGCCTCCCTGCCTCCCGCCACACACACAAATAGTAATGTGTCTCAATATTTTCTCGTGTGCTGGTCACCACCAGAAAGGTCTCTCCCAGCTTCCAGGCTATAGGGCAAAGGCACAGCAGTCTGCTTCTGGGAACCAGGCAGAAGAGGTCTGGGGTCTCAAGGGTAAGCATTCAACATTCTGTAGGTGCACAGACACTTACTTGCCCTGTGTGCAATGACCCTCAGTTGTGCTGACCAGCCGTCACCTGAGCTTATGGACTCCCAGTCCTAAGTACTCCCTCTCCACCCTGGGGGTGAGGAAAAGGGGTTATTCCTCAGAGGTGTGGAGTAGCCGAGGGGAGCTAGGGTTCTCATTCCATCCCAAACAACTTGTTTGAAATCCTTGTTTTAATCTCCCTCCCCTCTGCTTGACTTGCTGATGCATAGTGATTAATGCCAGTTCCTGAGCCTTTGGGGGGTTTGGCAGGATTGCTTTCAGCTTCCCACCCCCCCACCCCTCTGCTGGCTCTGGTCTTGGCTTGTTAGGTCTGTTGAGAATTATACTGTCTCTCAGTTTTGCAGCTTCCAGACTTCTGTTGCCGCCATCTTCTTCTCTGGTTTCCCCTTCCATGTGAATTTCTGTCTTTTAAAAAAATCTTGTAACTCTAATCCTTGCTTTATTTGGGAGGAAAAATGCTAGTTACATTTTTTTCCATCTGTGATGATGATCCTGTAGGTCTTTAATTAGATTATTAATTTTATTTTCCCACACAACTCGGTACCCCAACTCATTCCTTTTAAGTTTACTGGTTTGAGACTGTTGATCAATAAATTATTTAACTTCTCTAAATCCTGTAAAATAGGAATATTTCTTGTCCTGCCTACCTTTAAGTTGTTGCTGCAGCTGCCCTGAGTTACCATGCGGGTCTGAGGGCAGAATAAACAGCTGTATGTACATGGCTCTAGCAAAATCAGGCTCACCGGGTGATGGTGAATATCCTCTCGGGTCAGTGAAAATGCTCAGGCCTGACCTCTGGTTTTCATCCTCCTTTCTAGAGCAACAACTGAGCCTGACTCGGTTTCTGTTGACAAAGCCTTTGGGAGACAGCAGAGCGCAAATAGTCTGTGTTGGAGGCACAGCCCTCCCTGACCTGGGAACACAGATGACTATTGTCTGTCTCAGGGCTTTTGGAAGAGGGGTTATTCTCTCCATTTCTGTTTCTGCCTTTTGCTCTGTTTTCTCCTAAGTGGCGCACTTGGCTTTCCTCCTCTAGCAGCGATACCTTTCCGTTCTGTAATGATTGCCATTTCCCTTTTCCTGCCCACCCCTCTTCCCCATCCCCACCCCAAGTACATATAGCTCACAGGGACCCATTATCCATTCAGTCCCCCAGGTGGCACCTTTGTCCCTTGGGTCTGCATAGCCCAGGGGCCAGTACCCACCAAGAGCGGCAGGAAGGGGCTCTGTGGCTTCTGCAGGGCTGTCCTCTCTAGTGCCACCAGAGAGTCTTCCTAGCAACTGCCCTGCTACTGAAAAGGAAGCCAGTGGTTTCACAGGGGCATAGAAGGGAAATTTCCTGAGCTGTTTAAGGGGATATAAATAAATCTCCTTTAGACTAAAAATACCCTGGTCTCTCATCTCCCATTCCCATCACCTCTTTGCCCTTGACTGCAGTGGAGAGTGGATGAGCCCCCCGTGGCAGAGAGTATCCCACGGCCAGGAATCAGTCCCAGTGGAGTGGGGAGGGGACCTTTTTCCACCAAGGAGGCAGCCCAGAGCTGACTGCCTGAAGTCTGTTGTGACAAAGGAAGAAGGGGCGATGGGACTAAGGCTTGTGGCCGTGGAGAGATGAGGGGCCTGGGTGACCACAGGCAGTTGAAAGAGAAAGGGGTGTGGCCCAGCTGGCAGGAAGGTCCTCCCTTCTTTCCAGCCAGCCACGGATGCCTGAGCACAGAGCCCGCTCAGGAAGCCTGGCACACATTTGAATGCTGGATCTAACACGTCCTCAACAAAGTTCCTTCTGGCATGTTTAGTGATCTGAGCAGTCAGAGCAGCCTGATAATTAGGCCTCCTTGGCAGTGCCCAGGAGTGACTGTACAGGTGTGACTGCTCTCTGGCTGGGCAGGCACTCTGGGGTCAGCAGGGGTGGGAAGGACCCAGGAGAATTCAGTAGAGCAGGAACCTGCTTATGGCTCTCCGTGAACATCCGCCTCTGTGGCAGGGCCCTATCAGGCCCCCTTCATCACCGGGAGGCTCACCTGCTGTTCTCCTCCCCACCCCCCAGCCAACTTCTTCCCCAGGGGTTGAGGAGGGGGCTGCCAGGGCCTCATCTTCAGTGTCAGATCCAGGGGCATGGACCACAGCCAGCTCTGGAGGTGGGGGAGGAGCAGGAGGTCTCAAGCCAGACTGTGCCCAGAAGCCTCTGTCTACTCACCCTGCCAGGAGACTGGAGTGCGAGAGAGGCACAGAGGTGCTCCCCACAGTAACCTGGGTGTTTGTCTCCCCGGAGATGAGAAGAGATCAGTGCTTGCTTGGAATTGGGGGGGTGCTCATGTAGTTTGCTGTCTGGTGTCCCCCTCCCCACCTCCTCAACCTCCTTCCCTTCCTTCAAGAGAAGGGAATGCCCACGGGGTCTCCAGGCTACTCTGCAGTCCCCATCCCCCAGGGTAGAGGCCAGATAAACAGCTCCTGTGTGGAGCCTGATTAGGGGTGTTACTCAGAAGGAAGAAAGCCAGATGATTCCAGGGAAGGAGTACAGAGTGGGTAGGGGGGCGGGGCGGGTGGGGGGGTCGGATACACCAGAGAGTCGGGCTGGAGCTGGGAGGAAGCTTAGCAAGATGCTGAGTGAGACTAACAGAGACATATCAGCAGCTCTGCTGTCTCCCTTCTGCTAAAAATTCCACCTTCCCAGACCTAAATAGAAGGAAATACAAAAAAAAAAAAAAGAGTGGGTACATATAAACGTATAGTTGATTCACTTTGCCTACAGCAGAAACTAAGGCAGCATTCACGTGCTAAGTCACTTCACTCAGGTCAAACTCTTCGACCCTGTGGACGATAGCCTGCCAGGCTCCTCTGTCCATAGGATTCTCCTGGCAAGAATATTGGAGTGGGTTTCTATGCCCTCCTCCAGGGGATCTTCCCAAGCCAGGGATCAAACCCACGGCTCATGTCTCCTACCTTGGCAGATGGGTTCTTTACCACTGAGCCATCAGGGAAGTCCTGTAAGGCAGCAATACCCCCAGTAAAAACTAATTTTAAAAAATCACCTTTCCAGACAGCCCTCCTCCCCCTACATGCCAGCCTTTGTCTGGTGGGTTGGCAGAGCATGGAGAGAGAAGGGCCTGATCAGGAAAGCTGAGGGGGCCTCCTCAGGGTTCAACTTGAGAGCAAGAAGCATGGTTCCCACCCTGCAACCACACGGGCGGGGGAAGCTGAGCCCCCTGGAGTCAGGCTGGAGGATGAGGAAGTCACACAGCTTCCTCTTCACCCCTGATCTCCTGAGAGACCAGCAAACCCTGCATGGGAGGGATAGAATCTTTGGCAAGTGCCCAGACCCAGCCCAGCTCTAAGGGCCCGTTTGCCTGGTTCTCACTTCCCTGAAGGATGAGTGATGCTGGGTTAGGACCTGGGAGCCGCACAGATCTGGGTTTGATGTGGTGTCCTGCACTCTCTGTAGACTTTCCATGGGTTGCTCCATTTTCCAGATAGGGATAAAGACAATAGCTGTCTTAGAAGGTTGGGAGAGATGCCTGGGAAGAACAGTGCTGCACCCAGCACAAAGGAGGGATGCTGAGGAGGTGGCAGCTGTTATGGCGGTGATCTCTCCTTCCACATATGGACTGGCTGTCCTAGCTGTGTTTGCACTCCAGGGTATGGTTCCTGGGGTTTCCCAGCTGGCTCAGGGGTAAAGAATCTGCCTGCAATGCAGGAGACTCAGGTTCAAGCCCTGGGTCCAGAAGATCCCCTGGAGAAGGGAGCTACCTACTCCAGTATTCTTGCCTGGAGAATCCCTGGACAGAGGAGCCTGGAGAGCTGTACAGTCCATGGGGTCACACAGAGTCAGGCATGACTGGGCAACTAAACAACAAATGCGGTCGCCATCAGGGGCTCTGTCCTCTGCAAAGGAAGCTCGGTTGTGCCAACCTGTCTACAAAGGGCCCCTGTGGTGCCCTCACCCCGCCCCCCTGGCCCAGGGTTGGGGTGCACCGGACCCTGAGTTCCAGGCTCTGATGCTAACGGGTACCCACCTGTTTCCCCACAGACCTGCGCAGGATGACGGCCGGCTTCATGGGCATGGCGGTGGCCATCATCCTCTTCGGCTGGATCATCGGCGTGCTGGGCTGCTGCTGGGACCGAGGCCTTATGCAGTATGTGGCCGGGCTGCTCTTCCTCATGGGAGGTAAGGCTCGGGGGTGGTGGGCTGGGAGGTCCTAGTTACTGGCATTCTGAGAGAACAGCTGGTGGACATGCGGATGGAGACCCAGGCTCCGTTGGGAAGACTCCCCTTTCCTTCACTCATTCCCGCAGTGTGCTTTGAGTTCCTCTCAGCCGCTCACCACTGCTGGTCCTTGCCCTCTAGGGTCTCCCACCTGGTGTGCGAGAGACGGTGGTGATGGCATTGAAACAGGTGTCGGATATGGAGCGAGTGTGACCCCAGGAGGTACTTGGGTGTTTTGAGCACGTAGTGTGTGCGTGGTATATACTGTGGGGCAGGAGGCAACTGCTGTCTGGACAGTTTCTTCAAAAACCTACCTCCACCCTTGATTCCTGGGTCCTGCGCTGCTGCTCCCATTTCCAATGAGGCTCTAAAGCTGGTGGGACAAGGCTAACCCTTCTGTCACATGCCTCTTTCACCCTGTCACTGGTGTGGCCATAGGACCAGTCCAGCCCTTTGATGGGTGGTCCATAAGCAGAGCTGTGTAGCTGTGAGGGAACAGGTTCTTATCCGTGGGAAGTAAAAGCTCATTCACAGTCTATGCGGCCTCTTTTCTCCCTGAAGAGTTCAAGTGGGCTTTTTGGTCTCCTGGTTTGAGCCCCAGTCCAAAGCGAAAGCTAACCGTGAGTGTGCCCTTCACAGGGCATTCCTTAGAGAGAGGTGGATGGACAAATTGCATGGAGTTAGGAAGAAGGGGAACTGGTTTTGTGCAGAAGGAACTGAAAACGTATACAGGGAAATGTGTATGGGCAGGAGGAGAAGGGGATGACAGAGGATGAGATGGTTGGATGGCATCACCGACTTAATGGACATGAGTCTGAGCAAGCTCCAGGAGATGCTGAAGGACAGGGAAACCTGACGTGCTGCAGTCCACGGGGTCTCAGAGAGTCGGATACGACTGAGCAACTAAACAATGGCAATAATGAGTCCTGTGCACTGAAGCCAGTGTTAGTTAGATGGCAGACACCACGTGAACTGCCTGACTTGGGGTCTCTGACCAGCCCCAGGAGGTGGGGAGGTGGGGTGTCCTGCTGGAGATTGGAGGAGGCTGTCCTGGGTGGACAGAGAGATCTGGGGGCTAGTGAGCTGTGGGTTGGGAGAGAAGGAGGAGAATTGTTGGGTTCAACTTGGCACTGGACTCTTTATCCTTATCCCCCTGAAGAACAGACGTCCCAAATCTAATTCTCTGTCACCAAGAGTCAGCCATCCCCGCCCAGCACCACCTCCCCTGGGGGTCCCAACTGGACTGAGGCAGAGGCCAGGGGAGGGAGAGGCATGGGCAGCTCCCTCATCCTTCCTTCCATCCCCCGCTGAGACAGGACCCCCCCCCCCAAACGAGCCCCACCATCTTTCCTGCGCCCTGGAGTCCTCCTCACTGAAGCAAGGGTCACACTCGGCCTGGGATGTCCATGCTTGGTTTTAGCAGCGCCTTCCAGTCAGAAATCTTCCGTGGACCCCAGAACGTGAAAAGATCAAAGCGGAGTGCCTCTGTTTGCAACGCATGTTCTCTCTAAGGCTCTTGTGGTTGTACAAAGACAGACTCCAGTAAAACGGGGCTTTTTGAAGGCTCTAGAGAGGCCTCCCAGGAATCCGAGAAAAGCTGAGCAAACAGGCCTCGGGCAGAGCAGGAATCCGGGAGCCAGGGAGCTGATGCTCTTTCATCTCCGCTCTTCCAGGTGCTCCCACCTCCCGCACGCTGCTCCCTCTCCCATCCCTCCAGGCCAGCCCTCCTCGAATCCCACCAGGTGCTGTGGGTTGCCAGCTCTGACAGTTTCCAGACAGAGACAGTGCGGGGGGCCGCTGATCTTTGCAGGTCGGCCACACACCATACCCCAGCACACTCCCCACTCACCTGAGACCTGGGTGGGAACTCTTTCCCAGAAGAGGGTAGGGGACAGGAGGGTGCCTGGGGCCCTGCCCCTCCCACGCCCATTTGCTGGGGCACCACCGGAAGCCTAGGGCTCTGGGATGCCGGGTGAAAGCCCTCAAGCTGGACTGGGGACCCGAGACCCCTCCCCACAGGGGAGTGAGTGATGGTGTTGATCCCCTTCCTCCTGGTTAGTGGTTCCATTTTTTTTTTTTTTTTTTCAATTTACTTTCAGCTGTGCTGGGTCTTCATCGCTGCTTGGGCTTTTCTGTAGTTGCGGAGAGCAGGGGCTACTCGAGTTGCCACGCTCAGGCTTCTCACCGCGCTGGCTTCTCCTGCGGTGGAGCTCGGGCTCTAGGGCCCTCGGGCTCAGTAGCTGTAGCTCCCGGGCACAGTAGTCGTGGCGCAGGGGCTCAGTTGCTCCGAGACATGTGGCATGTTCCCAGATCAGGGATCCACCTGTGCCCCCTGCACTAGCAGGCAGATTCTGTACCACCGTGCCACCAGGGAAGCCCAGCTTAGTGGTTTGTAACCACTGCACAGTCAAATCGCCTGCAGGGCTTTTTAAAGTACAGATGCTGCGGCCTCGCCCAGACTCATCCAAGCCAAACGCTTGAGGTGACCCTAATGTGCGGTAACTGGGAGAGTGGGGGGAGAGCTGGGGGAACTGGTGACTCTAAGAGTCCTCCAGCTCTGAACTGTCACGGTTCTGGGGATGAACCAGTCAGGAAGGCCTCTCAGAACTTAACTTCCTTCCCAGCTCCCCCGCCCTTATTTATGACTGCCTCTCCAGCTCTTAGGCCGCATCAGACAGGTGGTGCTGTCACAGGGCATGGGTTATTATCCTGGAGGCCCATCCGAGCCCTGATCACCAAGGGTTCCAGCTAAACTGGCTTTCCCCGCACGTGGACTCCCTGCTGGCCTTTTCAATGGAAAAACCACAGTTCATGATAAAATGGCAACATCCAGAAGCTGCTGTCCCGAGAGCTGTTTAGTGCTGATGGGAGCATTGTCCTATTATAGGAGCAGAGCCATCTCGTCCACCCTGGAGCTTTGTTACCTGTGTCCGCAGGTAACAAGATCCTGGGGAGGGGAGGGGTGTCCACACATCTCGTGGTGACCTGCAGAGTGGCCCCAAGAGGTGAGAAAGAAGGACAGAGCCACTAAGAGCTGATCCCTTGATCCCTGGTCTTTGGGGGAAATTGAAGCTCTAGGTGGGGGAGGGTACCCTCTCCCTTTTCAAATGAGTGCCCTGTCCCAGGAGGCCTTCCCAGGTGGCACTGGTGGTAAAGAACCCACCTGCCAGCACAGGAGACGTAAGAGACATGTGTTCGATCCCTGAGTTGGAATGATCCCCTGGAGGAGGGCATGGCAACCCACTCCAGTATTTTTGTCTGGAGAATCCCCTTGTACAGAGGAGTCTGGCAGGCTCCAGTCCATAGGATCGAAAAGAGTCGGACACGACTGAGAGACTTAGTAGGCGTGCATGCCGAGGAAGCCAGACACAGTCATGATGAGGGGAGCGGGAGGAGGGTGGCGGTCCTGATGCCCAGAGCAGCTGCTGCCTGCTGACCCCAGGAGTCTGGTTTAGTTCAGAGCCTGGCAGGGAGCAGACTCAGAGCAGAAGCTGTACTTCCCTGTCCCTGCTCAGCACAGAGTTACTGAGAGGTGAAGTGTCTTCCCAGAGACAAAGCCTTGTCGTGAAGACCCTGTGTGTCATGAAAAGACATCTCAGCACCAACTACCCCCAGAACCAGAACTGGACTGGTGCCTATCCTCCAGGAGTTCCTCTTCTACGGGTGACCCATGGAAAGGCTTGGAGAGTCAGCTCCCTCTGACAGCCACCTTACGAACATGGCAAAGCTGTCCCTCAGACTGTAGATATTTGTGACCAAAATGTCCCATGGCTTTAGCTCTCACCCAGATTCATTTCAGTTCAGTCACTCAGCCATGTCCAACTCTGCAACCCCATGGACCACAGCATGCCAGGCCTCCCTGTCCATCACCAACTCCCAGAGCTTACTCAAACTCATGTCTGTTGAGTCAGTGATGCCATCCAACCATCTCATCCTCTGTCATCCCCTTCTCCTCCTGCCTTCAATCTCTCCCAGCGTCAGGGTCTTTTCAAATGAGTCAGCTCTTAGCATCAGGTGGCCAAGGTATTGGCGTTTCAGCTTCAACATCAGTCTTTCCAATGAACACTCAGGACTGATTTCCTTTAGGATGGACTGGTTGGATCTCCTTGCAGTCCAAGGGACTCTGAATAGTCTTCTCCAACACCACAGTTCAAAAGCATCAGTTCTTCGGTGCTCAGCTTCCTTCACAGTCCAGCTCTCACATCCACACATGACTACTGGAAAAACCATAGCCTTGACTAGACGGACCACCCAGACTGGCTCAGTCTCTAGCTGAGCACAGACTAGTGCCCAAGGGGTTTGATTGGATGGCCAGTGAGAACAGCTATTGGGGACCCGTCCGACCACCAAAGGTCTCCCAAGCTGGCCAGGTGTGGGGGTGGTGTGGTGAGCAGGTGGAAAGAAGGGGTCAGTAAGAGCAAAAAAGGTAAATTGAAAGTGAAGGGTCCAAAGATGGAATTGCAGTTGACTTCAGATGACCCAGCCGGGGCCAAAATAAGAGGTTCTATCCATAGTCTCTTATCTGTTCCCAAATGAATAGGGGTGGCCCACACTGGGTGCTTCTCTTTTCCAGGATTTAACTATTTCCAGGCTTAAAGAGAGGGCACCCCGCACCTCAGGAGATGACTAGCAACAAATTGTTTAATTAACGCTCAACCCGGAGGAGGCAATTAGTTAAGTATGGCAGCTCTGTTGGGCCAGGAGGCCGGGGGTGGTGGGTGGGATCCAGTTTCCCCTTTGGCAAGGCTTCTGGGGAGAATCTAGCTCAGACTGGCACAGCAGCGTTTGGTGCGACTGCCAGAAACGAGTGTCTGGTTGAATCACCAGTGGGATTCAGATGTACAGGGACAGGATGGCACAGGAGGAAGGACAGCGTGGCAAGGGGCAGATGACTACGAGGGGCCCTTGTAACTGACTCACCGGGCGCGTCTAGAGCTGCCCCATGGGCACAGGTCTACAAATGGGTGGGAACGTCCAAAGCCTGTGCCCCACCCCCTCAGCACTCCTCTCCCACATCCTCCCACACTCCTGGAAGACATCGTCCTTTGCCATGAGCTTTCATCAAGGTTGACGCTGGAACCTCCTGTGTAGACTGGTACCCAGCAATCAGTACTTCACAGAGCAGTTGGCATCATATTTTTGAAACTATAAATCAGACATTCACTCATCTGCTTCCAGTGTGCCAAAAACTAGCTCTTGACCTTAAAATCCAAATTCCTTACCCTTCTTCCGAGGCTATCTCCTCAAACCCAGGAGCAGAGAGAGTCTGGGACTCCTTCCATCTCTGACCTTCAGATTCTGTTTTTTAAAGAGACTTTCTTTTTTGGAACAGTTTAGGTTTACAGAAAAATTGAGGAAATAGTACAGAGAACTTACATATTCCCCTTTGCCCTTGAACACAGTTTTCCCTGTAATTAACATTTTAGTACAATATATTTATTATAGTTAACAAATGTTGGTACGTTGTTATTCATTAATGTCCATAGTTAGTTGTTTTTATTCCTTTTTGTGTTGTTACCTGATGCCCTTTTTCTGTTTCTGAGTCCCTTCCAGAAACTCCCATTATGTTGTCATGTCTCACTGGGCTCCTCTTCACTATGACCGTTTCTCAGACTTCCCTGGTTTTTGTTGACCTCGCCAGTTGAGTGCTTGAGGAATACTGGTCACGCATAGTGTGGGATGCTCCTCTGTTGGACCTTAGATGGTTTTCTTCTAGTGATTGGACTG
Source organism: Capra hircus (assembly GCF_001704415.2). Taxonomy (NCBI): domain Eukaryota; kingdom Metazoa; phylum Chordata; class Mammalia; order Artiodactyla; family Bovidae; genus Capra; species Capra hircus. The sequence continues at coordinate 15,730,737 of NC_030811.1, read as the reverse complement.
GGTTATGGGTTTGGGGAAGAAGAGTACACAGGTAAGGTGCCATTTTCATCACGTCATTTCAAGGGTACATGCTATCCCATGATCTATGATGGTTGAGATTGCCCTTCATCCCCTGGAGTAAGGAGTATGTGTCAGGCTTCTCCACTGTAAAGCTACTCTTCTGCTTTCTCTGTTTCCATGCTGCTGTCTTTGGAAGGAAGTCAGTAGGCACAGTCCACACCTAAGGAGTTGGGGGCTGTTTCTCTGCCTTTAGGTGGAATAGCTACATAAACTATTCGGAATTCTTCTGCATGGGAGATGCATCTCTTCTTCCCTGTTTATTGAAAGTGAAAGTGTTAGTCACTCAGTCGTGTCTGGCTCTTTGCCACCCTATGGACTGCAGCCTGCCAGGCTCCTCTGTCCATGGGATTCTCCAGGCAAGAATACTGGAGTGGGTTGCCATTCCTTTCTCCAGGGGATCTTCATGACCCAGGGATTGAACCTGGGTCTCCTTCTTTGCAGGCAGATTCTTTAAATTATTTATTCATTTCAATGTGGATTCATGAATGTTGATTTTATAGTTTGAATCATAATTCAGTACTGTTTACCTTGTTGTCCAGCTGTCCCAGTTTTGGCCACTGGGAGCTCTTTCAGTTGGCCGCTGTGCCCTTTGGTATACTCATCAATGTAGCCTTTTGATTTTGCTTTTTGTGAGCACTTCATTAGTTTTGGGCACTTCAAGGTGCTCCAGGCTCATCTAGTGTTATTTCCGGCCCTCATCTTAGAACTGGCCATTTTTCCAAGGAGACTGGTTCCTTCTGTTGGAGAATGGTAAATCAAAACCTGGATATTGGGTGTCTGCCGCATTTTTTTTTAACATTCCCCAACTCCCCACCACCACCAGCAACATAGACATCAGCTCCATGAGCCCCAAAAGCTTATCTGCCTTGTTCTCCAAGGTACCCCCTGGGTCTGAGAAGTGTCTGCAGCCTCCAATATCTGTTGAATGCATGTGTCAAAGGAGGGAATTATGTACAACAGAGAAAGTGTTTTGTTTTTTCTTGATTAGAGTCAGAAGTCCTTCAAGAAATTAGCCTGTCTTATCTTCTGTTCCTGGTCTGACCTTCTCCTCTTCCATGGGGTTTCTTATTCTCCTTTTATCTTTATTTGAACAGTCCTGGAGTCTGTCTCAAATTCCTTTTGGATGGAGGGTATGAATTATACATGACCTCAGAAAGAACTTTCTGTCTTTAATTTGGACTCCTAGAAAGTTAGAAATGGAAGGGGGCCTTAGAGACCATCCAGTTCGACCTTCTTGTATTTCAAGATAAGAGGAGCTATGTCAGCTGTCCTAGGTCACAAGGACCTTGATAAAGGTCCAGCAGTTCTGAAAACTTACAAGCCTAGAATGAAAAGCCTGAGGCATGGGTGTCTGGTGGCAGAAATGGAACCAGGGCCCAGTCGGGGACGCCAGCCTGGCTTCTTGCAGCCCATCCTGCTCTCTCTGCTGCCAGCTTCCCGTGTGGGAGATCCCCATGACCCCCTGTGCCATACATGTCTGCCCACAGCGGCATCGCTCCGATTCTGTACTTCTGCTGCTGCTGCTGCTAAGTCACTTCAGTTGGGTCCGACTCTGTGCGACCCCATAGACGGCAGCCTGCCAGGCTCCCCCATCCCTGGGATTCTCCAGGCAAGAACACTGGAGTGGGTTGCCATTTCCTTCTCCAATGCATGAAAGTGAAAAGTGAAAGTGAAGTCGCTCAGTCGTGTCCAACTCTTAGCGACCCCATGGACTGCAGCCCACCAGGCTCCTCCATCCATGGGATTTTCCAGGCAAGAGTACTGGAGTGGGGTGCCATTGCCTTCTCCGTCTGTACTTCTAAGCAGATGTAACTCTCAGAATCTGGCTCCATTCCCTTTCTATTCCTCCCTTCTCAAAGCACAAAGGGGCGTGTGGAGGAGACGGTGGCCAGAATTGAGGGCACAAGTTCTCATGGGAAGAGGAAGTCTTTAAAGCTCCTTTTCCTCCCACCTGTGATCAGTATAACCTTGTCTAACTCCCCAGTCAGTCAGGAGAGCAAAGAGGATGCTCCCAGAGAAGCTCAAGCTATCCACTTTGAGTGACTGCAGTCATCTGCAAGCCAGTGATGCTCAATGACAGCCCTCCACCAAGCCCACCAGAGAGCAGTTGTACGGTAAACCCCCAGATACCCCTCTTCTGATAGAAAAAGACCTTGATAAAGGTCCAGCAATTCTGAAAACTTCCCTGGTAGCTCAGCTCATAAAGAATATGCCTGCAATGCAAGAGACCCCAATTCAGTTCCTGGGTTGGGACGATCCCCTGGAGAAGGAATAGGCTTTCCAGCATTCTTGGGCTTCCCTGGTGACTCAGATGGTAAAGAATCCGCCTGCAATGTGGGAGACCCAAGTTCAATCCCTGGATTGGGAAGATCCCCTGGAGGAGGGCATGACAACCCACTCCAGTATTCTTGGCCTGGAGAATCTCCATGGACAGAGGAGCCTGGCGGGCTGCAGTCCATGCAGGTCACAAACAGTCAGACATGACTGAGTGACTAAGCACGCACATAAGCCTAAAATGCAGAGCCCAAGGTATGGATGTCTTGACTGGGTGAATGTGTCTTCCAGGCAGTAAGTGGAGTGGTTCTAGGGATGCTATGAAGTAGGATGACCTCTAAGCTTCCCCATCAGCCTCTCTCTACTGTCCTCCCAAGTGCCAGCACTGCTCAGAAAGGTGGCTAGGACTGAGTTTCTCTAAGTTCAGTAGGAACTGCGTCTCAACACTCATGACTCGTGGTTAAGAGAAGCGTGACCACGTAAGTTAGATGCTATTCTGGGGAGAGAGGAGACAATCAATAAGCCCATGACTTAGCACGAGGCACGCTTATAAGAAACCCTCAGCAAATGATAGCTGTTGCTCTTCTGTGTAAATGGTACTAAAGTGGAAGTGAACATTACACACGTACCCCAGGTGAATTCCCTTCTAATAGGCAGAAGAGAGTTTATAATCCGTCCTGACCAACAAGGGCATAAAGCCCATCTACCTGCCTTGCTGAACGGCCTCTATAACTTCAGGTGAGATTTCACTACAACGTCACAACGCTTCTCTTGACTTTTTGTCTTACAGCCTTTCTATCACAGTCCTCAGCAGAGATTCACAGACTACTGCATATCCTGGGATTTATCTTGCCCTTTGGAAGGTGCATATTTGAATATGTTGTAGCATTTGATGACTGCATTCAAAACAAAGACCTTTGTGAGGAGGAGGGACATTGTCAGGAAGATTAGGAAATAACATGCACGCTTGCCTGATGTAGAGCCAGTGGCCAGGACAGGGTGGCTGGGGCTTCATTTTTGCCTTAAGAGTTGAATTAGACCCCAAAGCACGTGCGCCCTTACCACCCAGTGGGACCTCCTCTGTTACAGATTTGCATTTTGGAGGAGAATGGTAAGCAGAGCTGGCTCTATAAACCCTAATCTGGTCAGTGGAGGCCTTCCCAGAATGGCCTGTCACCTGCCCATCAAACACTCAACACAGCCACACCACTACGGATCATCCAGGGCAGACACTAACTGATGCATTGCTTCAATTTTCTCACCTGTAACACAAGGCTAATAATAGTACCCATTTGAGGCATAGTTGTGAATACTATAGAGTTAACTTGTATAAAAAGGTGCCATTGTTCTCAATAAATTTCTAGACCTTATTATTTTTACAACTGAGTTGCTCCTTTTTAAAAAAAAAAAAAAAAACAACTACCTTCAGGGGCGCTTTGCTTTAAGCAGCCCCATATCACCAACACCAACACCAAGAGCACACACACCACAGGGTGGTAAAGATGAAGCTGTTGAACAGATATCATTTCTCTGGCTAATCACCACCCTACTCATGCATTCATTCAATATTGATTGCCTGTACTATGTCCCGGACACTGATTAAGCCGTTGGGCTGTGGTAGGAAATAGGGATCAAGTCCTCATGAAGCTTTCATTCTAGAGAAGCAGACAAGAAGCAAGTCCCATAAAGTAAACACATGATCTGATATCAGGGGGTGAGAACAATGGAGAAAAATTAAGCTGGGAGGGAGATGGAGAGTCCTGGGGGGCCATCATTGTAGGTGAAGGGCCATTGAGTGGGGATGGAGGCCCCTGGGGGTGGTTATGGTGAACAGAGATGTGAGTGAAGGGAGTATGCCGAGCCATGGGAAGACTCAGGAAAGATTAGACCCTGCCAGAACAAACAGCAGGTGTAGAGGACATCCTGAGATGGGGATGAGCTTCTTGGTTCTGAAAAAGCTGAGCAAGGGGAGAGGATTGTGCCAGGAGCAGAGTGAGATGGAGATACGCTCAAAGCCGGGTGGATGGTGTAGGGCCTTGGAGGCCACGGTCTGGGCTTGATTGATTCTGCCTCACCCTCTGTCTATTTCATAGATTGCTCTGGGCTTCTCCCCTAGGTGATCATTGGACATTGTGTGGCATTTATCAGTGGTCTGGCTTCCTTTGGGGGTCCCTGCAGCTGGGGCTTCTTCAGCTGGCCATGCCCAGTTCCAGTGAGTGAGGGTGTGATGTCTGTGCCTGGGGTGGCCAGGTTAGGGTAGGAGGACTGTCATGCAGCCCCTGAAGGTGCTGCATTGCCACACCCCTGGTAACATCTTTCCCCTGCAACCGAGACCAGCTCCGTAATTTGTGAGGACCAGGGTAAAATGAAAACTTGGACCCCTTTGTTGTTCATCGTTCAGTCGTTCAGTCGTGTCCGACTCTTTGTGACCCCATGGACTGCAGCACATCAGGCTTCCCTGTCCTTCACCATCTCTCGGAGCTTGCTCAAACTCATGTCCATCGAGTCGGTGATGCCATCCAACCATTTCATCCTTTGTCATCCCACCATCTCATCCTTTGTCATCCCCTTCTCCTCCCGCCTTCAGTCTTTCCCGGCATCAGGGTCTTTTCCAGTGAGTCAGTTCTTCACATCACGTGGCCAAAGTGTTGGAGTTTCAGCTTCAGCATCAGTCCTTCCAATGAATATTCAGGACTGATTTCCTTTAGGATGGACTGGTTGGATCTCCTTGCAGTCCAGGGGACTCTCAAGAGTCTTCTCCAATACCACAGTTCAAAAGCATCAATTCTTCAGCGCTCTGCCTTCTTTGTGGTCCCCTTATTAAAACATTATTAAGAATTTCAAGATGGCAACAGCAGAATATTAAAGCCAGCACACAGCTGCTCATGTTGCAAGCCCCCGAGCCATCTCCGCCTCCAGCATCGCCCCACACCCAGACTCCCTGATCCCAGGACACCACAGCCTTTTGCTACAGACACTCCCAGAGAACTTGAAAACTCAGGTCTCCTCCCTGTTCTGCATGCAGCTGCCCTCCTCCCTAACTGAGGCCAAGTCTGCTGGGCTGAAAATCACCCCTTGCCCTTTGATGACTGGATAATCATGCAGAACAAGTGTTCCCCCTTCCCTCACATCAAAAGCTCCCTCTCCAAACATTGCGGACACAAGCTGCTAATAAGACGTGGCGGAGTGTATTGCCTACTTCCAACAGGGAGGGGAGCATCTTCCAAAACTGACAGGGTCTCAGACTGGGCAGGTAAGGTCGGAATTTATTGAGACTTGGAACCTTGGTGTAAGACCTTTAGATTTCTATGCAGGTCTTTGATTAAGATTGGGTGAGAATATTGATAACATCCCAGATCAATGGAAACAGCAGGATTGAAAAAGCCTTAGCACTCAGGCTGTCTGTTGATGCTTTAAATGGAAGAGTCGATGGATCTCCCATGTGTGCATGCGAAGTCACTTCAGTTGGGTCTGATTCTTTGCAACCCCATATATTCTAGCCCACTAGGCTCCTCTGTCCATGGGGTTCTCCAGGCATGACTACTGGAGTGGGTTGCCATGCCCTCCCTCCTCCAGGGGATCTTCCCTACCCAGGGATCAAACCCATGTCTCTTGAGTGTCTCCTGCATTGCAGGCAGATTCTTTACCTGCTGAACCATCAAGGAAGAACTGATGGATCTCTTGGGAAGTTCCTATAATGCAGTCCAACCCCTGCATGGGCAGGACAGACTCAGAAGTGTCAAGGTTTAAGGAACGGAATGGCAGGGTTAGGTTACTACAGACGGTGAAGCATGGTTTTGGTACAGCATCTAGGCTGAATCTGGGTAGACGATTTCGGGTCCCACTCAGGATGAGTGATTTCTCCACAACTCTGGTGCCTGCCGGGCTGTCATGCCTCCACCAACACAGACATGAACAGATATAGTCCAGACTCAGTCTGGGACCCTGACAGCCTGTCTTTCCTGGGTTAGAAATACTAACAGGACTGCCCCAAATTGGGGTCTCTTGCTTCCAGACAATGGGCCATCAGCAAGAATGGATTGGGAAGGGCAGCCAAGAAGAGTAGGGGCGGGGGTGGTTCAGGTAAGCTGGAAAACCATCTCTCTCCTGGAATCGTTGTCAAGAAATAAGAGATTTCTCCAGTAGCCTTTCCAGTGGGAGCAGAAAGACCCAGAAGGTGGTGGCAATGCCACAGAACTTGATTGCCATGGAAATTGAGGTAATTTCTAAAGCAGCCTCAAAAACCTCCCTCCCTGGGGTTCTTCGAGAATGTTCTTATAGAGGTGTGCAAGCTTCAGAGAAAGGGAACTTGGCTGCCAAGCTCCTGCCTCTTGAAATCAGTCATCAATCAAAGAAAAATGCTCACTCCTGGAGTAAATGCACAGACCCCTCCTGAAAGCCTTAAAAGCTGTTCCCCAGAAACAGTGACGAGGGAGGCCCTGGTGGACGTGATAAATGGCCTCTCTCCAGTGCTGGGTGCAGAGAGGAGAATAAGGACCTGGAAAGGCGGCATCAGAAATAGCCACACCCAGGAAAGGGGGGGGGGAGGGGACTCCACCCTTGAGAGGCTCCTGTCGCCCCTACTGCTTGGATGTCTATGATGTGCAGTGTGTAAGGGGTTGGAGGGCTTCCCAGGGGGTGCTAGTGATAAAGAACCTGCCTGCCACGCTGGAGGCATAAGAGACATGGGTTCGATCTTCCTGGGTCAGGAAGATCCCCTGGAGGAAGCTATGGCAACCCACTCCAATATACTCGCCTGGAGAAGCCCGTGGACAGAGGAGCCTGGTGGGCTGTACAGTCCCTAGGGTCGCAAAGAGGTGGACATGACTGAGCTCGCATGCATACCACGCCAAGAACTGTAATGTAATCAGACATGTTAAGCCATATTTGACATATTTCCGCAACAAATTCTAACTCAGTTCAAAAAATATTTCTGTGAGAATACACAGTGCTTTGAAAATTGAGTAAACATAGGTCTTATTTTAAGGAAGTTAATTTTCTATACTTTTGATAGAGAGTAGAGTGGGTTTGCTCCCTGGGTCAGGAAGATCCCCTGTAGAAAGGAATGGTAACCCACTCCAATATTTTTGCCTGGAGAATCCCATGGACAGAGGAGCCTGCCGGGCTACAGTCCATGGGGTAGCAAAGAGCTGGGCATGACTGAGGCAAATTAGCGTGTACGCACACATGTGCAGGATTGCTCAGGGTACCAGACACAGGGGAAATGTCCCATACCAGACACAGGGGCACCCAGAGGTAGGCTGAGAGGACATCACCAACAGGTGAGCTGAGGTGTGTGCACAGTAGAACCCAGCTCCCTCTGGGGACCAGAGGGGTGATCTGGAGAAGCAGCCCAGGGCAGAGAGCTGGGGGCAGGGCCAGGCAGCCCCCAGAGTGCAAAGTTAGGCATGCCTTGGGCCCAGGGCTGCACCCCCTCCACCGCCCTTCACCTCACTGTGAATGATGACCCCTGTGGGGGTTAGCAAGCCCAAACCAGTTGCTATCTACATTGTCCCACGATCTGCTGGCGATGGCCTTGAAGGTCTAGGAGCTGCTGGTGGGGGAGTGATTCTTGGCAGACTGAAAGCATGATACTGGAGGTTTGTGAAGACAGACCCAGGGTATCAGTCAACTCTGCTCTTCTGGACCTGCTTCTTCATCCAACAGAACTAGGGCTTTGGGGACAGATGGGGAATGACTCACTTTTCGTCTCACAAATACTTGGTGGCTCGGGATAAAGGAGCCACCTGCAATATACAAGACACAGGAGGTGTGGGTTCAGTCCCTAGCTCAGAAAGATCCCTTGGAGAAGAACACAGCAACCCACTCCAGTATCCTTGCCTGGGAAATCCCATGGACAGAGGAGCCTGGCAGGCCACAGTCCATGGGATCACAAAAGAGTCAGACACAACTGAGCGACTAAACAAACAGAAAAATAATCAGAGAATGAGTGCCTTTGTAGAGCGTTTCTCTCCCTGATGTTCTGGAAGTCTCCTGATTTCAAATATGCTTTGCTCTTATCAGATCACCTCTCATACCATGTGTCTTGATTTGGGGTTTGGAAAATACCCTCACCCTATCTATAGGAGCCATCAGAGCATCAAGGATGTCCAAGATGTGGTTGTGAGAGAGGAGAGCCCATTCCCCACTTTAGTGAGCCACTGGAATCTGCCCAATGTTCATAAGTCATTAAATAAACAACCCCTTAAGTACCTGCTAAGTACTTAAGGATAAAACATATGATACTTTGGAGGATAAAAAATAAAACTCCTGCCTGCCTGAGAGTTGCCTACAATCTTAGAGAGTCAGACACCTAGACCAGTTAGTCTGATAAATGAGCCATTTCCCTTTTCAAGACTGACAACTTTACAATGCAAAATATTAAAAACAAGAGAATTCTGTGTCATTTCAGCAGTAAGGAGGATGAGGACCTCTTTGATCTACCTCTCTACCGTTCTTGGGAAAGGAAGGTGCTGCTCACCCAAAATGAAAGTAAAAGTCACTCAGTCCTGTCTGACTCTTTGCAACCCCATGGACTGTAGCCTGCCAGGCTCCTCTGTCCATGGGATTCCCCAGGCAAGAACACTGGAGTGGTTAGACACTTCTTCCTCCAGGGGATCTTCCCAACCCAGGGGTCAAACCACAGTCTCCTGCTTTGCAGGCAGATTCTTTACTGTCTGAGCTACCAGTTCATTGTGAGTCAGGTGACAATTTTTAGTTCACAGAGCTCCAAAGGGAGGCAAAGTTCCCATTTGACCTTCAACATCCCACACACCACCACCCCAAGAGAACAGGTGGAAGAGGCAGTGAGGAAGGGAAGAGCTCACTTGTTGGAGTATCAGTGCTGTGTCAATGGCAGATGCTGCCCAAACGTTATTTACCTTTCTTCTTTCTGGCAGTCCTTAAGGTTGGCATTAATACGCCGATTTTGTACATAATGAACTTGACCCAGAGATCCAAGAAACAAGTTTCAGTCAGTCAGTTCAGTCATTTCAGTTCAGTTGCTCAGTTGTGTCCAACTCTTTGCGACCCCATGAATCGCAGCATGCCAAGCCTCCCTGTTCATCACCAATTTCCGGAGTTCACTCAAACTCATGTCCATTAAGTCAGTGATGCCATCCATCCATCTCATCCTCTGTCGTCCCCTTCTCCTCCTGCCACCAATCCCTCCCAGCATCAGAGTCTTTTCCAATGAGTCAACTCTTCGCATGAAGTGGCCAAAGTATTGGAGTTTCAGCTTCAGCATCCGTCCTTCCAATGAAAACCCAGGACTGGTCTCCTTTAGGATGGACTGGTTGAATCTCCTTGCAGTCCAAGGGACTCGCAAGAGTCTTCTCCAGCACCACAGTTCAAAAGCATCAATTCTTCAATGCTCAGCTTTATTTACAGTCCAACTCTCAAATCCATACATGACCACAGGTAAAACCATAGCCTTGACTAGATGGACCTTTGTTGGCAAAATATATCTCTGCTTTTTAATATGCTATCTAGGTTGGTCAGAACTTTCCTTCCAAGGAGTAAGCGTCTTTGAATTTCATGGCTGCAGTCACCATCTGCAGTGATTTTGGAGCCCCCAAAAATAAAGTCTGACACTGTTTCCACTGTTTCCCCATCTATTTCCCATGAAGAGATGGGACCAGAGGCCATGGTCTTCATTTTCTGAATGTTGAGCTTTAAGCCAACTTTTTCACTCTTCTCTTTTACTTTCATCAAGAGGCTTTTTAGTTCCTCTTCACTTTCTGCCATAAGGGTGGTGTCATCTGCTTATCTGAGGTTATTGATATTTCTCCTGGCAATCTTGATTCCAGCTTGTGCTTCATCCAGCCCAGTGTTTCTCATGATGTACTCTGCATAGAAATTAAATAAGCAGGGTGACAATATACAGCCTTGACGTACTCCTTTTCCTGTTTGGAACCAGTCTGTTGTTTTCTGTAGAGTCATGCAATTAAGTAAATGGTGGAGCCTTAATCTAAGGTCTTCGGATCGATGCCCCCTCTTTCTTCTCTCTTCCTGGAACATGTGGGAGAAGAGAAAAGGGTACCAGGCGAGGCCACCTGGGATGAAGAAGGAGGCATAAGAAGTGAAGCAGAAGGCAGACACAGGCTCACCCACCAGCTTTCATTAGTGTCTGGAGGCCAGAGGGGTCCTCCTCTCCCCCGCTTGCAAGGGACAGGTAGATGTCCCTTTGGGTAGGACAGGAGGAAGATGGGTAGAGAAGACCTTAAGGGCCACCCAAGCAGAGTGATCAGTGGGGACTGTGGGTGCCCAGAGAAAGGGAGCCTTTCTCTACTGGGAACTCAAGGGCAGCCTCACAGAGAGGCTCAAGATTGAGGCTGCAGGAGGAATTCAGTGAACTCGCCCCTTCAAGGGCTTTCATGTCAATTTATCAAATGAAACTGCTCCTAGGCTTGGAGTTGGCCACTCTTCAGGAGCAGTCCATCAAGTCTTTATTTATTCATTCTGGTTTAGGATTTCACATGTCATTAATACATTTCCGTTCTTATATATCTCTATGTAACTAAACTCTATTGTGAATGAAGCAAAAAAAAAAAAAAGTCCCTTTCATCGTTTAAAAAAAAAAAAAAGCTTAAGCAGCTTTGTGTCAAGTTAAATCTAAATTTAATATGTTATTTGAACCCATAATTTTGGCCCTGGGGAGGAAGGAATCTGGTAGCTGTGTCCTTCCTACCACAGCCGCCCCCGCAACCCCTGCCAACAAAACCCAGGAATACCTTAAAGATTATACCACCCTCATGGGCCACAATTTATTCTAAATAATAAATTAAAATATCCTCTCCCATTTAGCTCTTAACATTTTCAACTGAAATCACATTTCCCAGAAGCCTCTGGGTCACAGATTCCTAGGATCTTTGAGTTAGTACAGCCAAGGGCGGTGGGATAGCATTCTCTCTTTATCTCAGCACTCCCATCTGGGCCCGTAAAGTAGGAAACTTCTCTCCTCTGTTTAGAAGTATACCAACTCTACCTTTTATATATATATATATATATATATATATATATATATAATTTATTTATTTATTTGGCCGTGGTGGGTATTAGTTATGGCATGTGAAATCTTTAGTTGTGGCATGCAGACTCTTAGTTCTGACATATGGGATCTAGTTCCCTGACCAGGGATGGAGCCTGGGCCCCCTGCATTGAGAGCACAGAGTTTTAACCACTGGACCACCAGGGAAATCCCTTCAATTCTACCTGTTAAGGCCCTGCTTCCTAAAGGAGAAGAGGTGACTGACTTCCGATTGGTGAGGTTGCCAGAGGAGGCTGAGCTCCTGGGCCCAGCAGCATCTGGGTAGTCTACTTTTCTTGGCCTCTTTCGTGGCCAGCATTCCCAGAATCAAGGCCCATCACCCAGGCCAGCATCAGGAGGCCACACTGGAGGCCTATTTTTCTTTCTTTTTCTGGCCCACCAGTGTGAGTCACTTCTGGGTGAGTGTATCTCTCTGCAGAACCAAACATTCCCTAGGGAAACTATCCTAAAATGTCAGCCTAGCGGGGGAAAGTATTACTGAGCTTGATGGTGGCCAGGAGCCAAGCCACAGTCGCCATACTTGCCTTAACAGTAAAAAAGCTGATATCTTCTGTCCTCTCTACCTTCTTTCTGGGACTTTCTTCTCATCAGAGTTTGAACTCAGAAAATGAAGAGGGGTAAATGAGGACTGTTCCCCAAGTCTCCCAGACACAAGTGGCGCTGAAAGGGTTGCCAGGCACAGGCTCGCTCGCAAGCCAGCAGCACTGCAGGGAGAAGCCTGCTGATGGGCGGGGCTCCACTGAGCTCCTCTGGGGCTTCTGACCACCAGGTGACTCTGCCCACTGGGTTTGGTTTCTGGCCTCCTGGGAAGCTACCAAAAGTCTTATTGAAAGAGAGTTGATGTTCTAGATCTTGCTTCCTTTCCTTCCTCAACCAAAACATCCTGATCCTCATGGAAAACTCATGTCCCTCTAAAGGAAGTCACCCTTCGGCCCAACATAGACCAGAGTGAAGTTATATGTGGACTGTGATTGGTTTTCCTAATTATCTGGAGAAGTCAGCCATGAGATTTTTATTAACTAAGCCATGAGTCTGAGGGTCACCCAGAACCTCCTTATGGCCATTTTGATAATGATAGGCCCTCTTCTCCCAATCTTACCATCTAGGAGATAAATCTTACTTAATCACCACCATGTATAGGGTCCTGTTGGGGAGGAGAAGAGCTTCTCTGCTTACACTGCTTACAGTCCAGCTCCAGAGACGATACCCATGCACATGAAAGAGCTGGAACAAGAGGAAACAAGTGGCAAAAGCATGGATTTGAATCCTGGCTCCAGTACGTAGCAGCTGTGCGATCTGGGGCAATTTACTTAACCTCTCTATGTCTTACTTTCCCTTTCTAAACCTCATAAGGTTTTGCTTTGAGGATTCAAAGAACTACCATTTCTAAAGCTTTTAGAACAATGCCTATCATATTATGTGAAAGTGAAAAGGGAAAGTTGCTCAGCCGTATCCAACTCTTTGTGAACCGCATTGACTGTATGGAAGTCTCCAGGCCAGAATACTGGAGTGGGTAGCTGTTCCCTTCTCCAGGGGATCTTCCCAATCTAAGGATCAAACCCAGGCCTCCCACATTGCAGGCAGATTCTTTACCAGCCAAGCCACCAGGGAAGCTCAAGAGTACTGGAATAGGTAGACTATTCCTTCTCCAGGGGATCTTCCCGACCCAGGAATTGAACTGGGGTCTTCTGCACTGCAGGCAGATTCTTTACCTGGCTGAGCTACCAGGGAAGCCCATCATATTATAAATAGTACAAATAAGTGTTTGATTCATAGAAAGCTATATATGTGTTCAGTGCCCCAGTGATGGGGTGACGGTATGCCCAAATCACTTGGGTACAGATTTGCGTCTCAAGGGAGGGCCAAGCCAAGCTGACAGATGTGCCGTGCGTGTGGAAACATAAACCAAGCCAGGTGGCAGGCTCTCCTGATCTTCTGCTGCCACCCCAAGCCTCTCTCTTCTTCTACTAACGATCATGGCATTGGCTTGGATCAGATAGGGCAGAAGCCAGAGGGCCAATTTCTTCCAGACACTTAAACAGCTGGGTCCCTATCCTTCTCCGTTTCGAATCAAGGCCGTTCCGAGCTTAGCCTCATATGCACACTGATGGCAAATAATGACATTTAATGGTTTCATTCACCAGCCTTTCTGTGCATGTCAGGAAGTGAGAACCAGCATCTTCTCTCCAGGTGGCTCATGTCTGACAAAATAAGTGACAGCAAGTCCTAGAACAATTCAAAGAGAATGGTACCTTTTTGTCCCAATACCTAGAGTCACAGGATCACTTAGTCAGAAGAATCTTAGAGATCTGGTCTACCCCCTGTATTCTGTGTTCAAGGAGATCATAGCCAAGAGAGATGAAGTGATTTAATCCACTTCTTGGGAAAGAATGGAACCAGAACCTGGGTTTTCTGATTCTTGATGGAGTTGTCTTTCCACGAAGCTATATCCTGGTGGGTAGCAGGTCTTCTCCAAGGAAGCTGGTGTGGGCTGACCCTGGGGGACCTCTGGGTGGGCCAGGAGAGTCTCATGATGACCAAGACAGTGACTCAAACGTAATGAAAGATCAGTTTGTACTGGGCTTCATGCTGGCCCGGGGGGTGGGAGGGGGGTGGTGAGGCGGGATGGGGGTGTGGAGATGGGGCTTTCTCTTGTATCTACTTAGGAAGATGACTGGTACAGTGGCCAGAGAAGTATAGTATCAGAGATGGCCTGCAGGAGGTTTCGTATGCCTTCAGCATTGTCCCCAGCCAGAAACCCAGGGCAAGATTGCCGTCTGCTCTAGAGGTTCTCAAAGTTTGCTCTGTGGACCATTGTTGTCCACCAGGAGGCACTGGCTTAGAAAGAAAAGAGGAGGAAAGAGAAGCAGGAGCAGGAAGATGGCATGTTCTAAGTGGCCTTCCACTTGGAAGCTCACTGTTCACAGCTTGAGAATGTTCCTTTCTGCACAGCTGTGGACGCCACTCTCAGTCTAGTTAAGAAGCCAGTTGGATCCACTAATTCTCAGCTCTGAACCAAGGCCCAGATGGATAGGAAGCTGCAAAGATTCACATTGAGAAAAAGGTGATGCTGTACTCTTGCTTCATTTCCCCCTCTAGAACTCTCCTTCCTGTCCTATTTGGAAAGCTCATAGCTCACCACAGACCACCAGACTCGGATCTTCCCAACTTTTCACTCCTTGAGGCGTGGAATATCCAAGGCCAGTGGGCAAGAGTGGAGTGGGCCAGTGGTTGCTTCTCATGGAGGATGCTGTTTTTTAAGGGGGCCAATGGAAGCCATTGTGATGAATAGTTTTTGGGTGTTTCCACAGTCAAATAGTTTGAGGCTTTACAACAAAACCAGGTATTTGCTCTGTTCCTTATACCTTGGAACCTTCAGCAGATTATTTAATTTTGAATTCAGTTCACTTTAGTTCAGTTCAGTTGCTCAGTTGTGTCCGACTCATTGCCATCCCATGAATCGCAGCACACCAGGCCTCCCTGTCCATCACCAACTCCTGGAGTTCACTCAGACTCATGTCCATTGAGTCAGTGATGCCATCCAGCCATCTCATCCTCGGTCGTCCCCTTCTCCTCCTGCCCCCAATTCCTCCCAGCATCAGAGTCTTTTCCAATGAGTCAACTCTTCGCATGAGGTGGCCAAAGTACTGGAGTTTCAGCTTTAGCATCATTCCTTCCAAAGAACACCCAGGACTGATCTCCTTCAGAATGGACTGGTTGGATCTCCTTGCAGTCCAAGGGACTCTCAAGAGTCTTCTCCAACACCACAGTTCAAAAGCATCAATTCTTTGGTGCTCAGCCTTCTTCACAGTCCAACTCTCATATCCATACATGACTACTGGAAAAACCATAGCCTTGACTAGACGGACCTTAGTCGGCAAAGTAATGTCTCTGCTTTTGAATATGCTATATAGGTTGGTCATAACTTTTATGAATTACATAATTTATGGGATTTGTAAATATATGATTTGCATAAATATATGTAACCTCACAGCAACTTCAAGAGGTACAGAAGATACAAAAACTGAGGCTTGGCTTAAGTCAAGTGCATCTGCCTGAATTTAATCATTTTGATCACAGAATGGCTTCCTTGGGAGAAAGAATGGTGGTGATGTTTTAACAAAAGAAGAAAGAAGGGGCACTTGCCTGGTAGTCCAGTGGCTAAGACCCATGCTCCCAGTGCAGGGAACCCAGGTTCAATCCCTGGTCAGGGAACTAGATCCCACATGCTGCAACTAAGTCCTGGTGCAGCCAAATAAATAAATACTTTTTAAAAAAAAGAAGAAGAAAGAAGGGAAAGTGTTCTGTGTAGACTAAAAACAGCAAGATATAGCTCTCTCAGTCCCTTAGGCAATAGGTATTTAATAAATGA
Organism: Capra hircus; assembly: GCF_001704415.2. Lineage (NCBI taxonomy): Eukaryota > Metazoa > Chordata > Mammalia > Artiodactyla > Bovidae > Capra > Capra hircus. Next base: position 15,714,982 of record NC_030811.1, on the reverse strand, counting down.
ATTTTATAATTTAGTAAATGGGATAGCTATAAATGCTGCCTTTGCATTCCAGAGAAACCAGGGTCAGAGCTTCTATAGCACTCATAAAAGCTTCCCACCTCATGTCACCTAGCAATTTCCAACCCTTCTGTGAAGGCTGCTTCCTTTTACCCCTCCTGGCTGAGCACAAGCTTCACTGCAAACCCACCAATGTCAGGATGTAATCTCTGGTGGATCTGAAACTGCTCTGAGCCCCAAGATAAGTTCTCTTACCAAGATGGGTCTCAGGACTGTATTCTGAGATCTTCCAGATCCCATGAGTTGAGTTCCAACAAAGTGCACAAAACTAAGGGTTGTGAGTGAGCACTTTGTCTGGTCTCTGCTGAGAACAAGCGCTCCCCGGTTCGGCACTTGCCCTTTGACGGGGCCGGGAGAGAATGGAGCAGGTGATGGAGATGAAAAGCAGCGAGCACAAATTTTCTTGTCCTTCAGAACAATTTTTCTTCGCCCTTACTTAAAGTTTTCCCTTTCTAATATTATACCTTACCTATAGAAAGCAATTTTAACTTCTCTAAGCTTTTCCACATTTATTATTATGGCTCTGCAAAATAATCCTGCAGAGAGGGTATTATTCTGATGCTGAATTTCTATAGAAACAAAAATGCCTCCTGAAATCCAAGGTACCCATTGAAACACAAGGTAGGGAGGCACAGACATGTGTGGGCATGCACACGTGCGCGCACACACACACACACACACACTTCACCATCCACAAAATGATTTAGGAGAAAGGAGAGTGGGAGGGCCAGCCATGGTATCTCTTTTATTCCCTTCTGTCTTTCTAAGTCCATATTTTCACTTAAAAGTTCCATAGCTGTTTCCTCCAGGGATATGGATTAACTGCTTAGAGCCGTGTGTAATACAAAAGGAGACGTTGCTGCCCTGCCAGCTCTGGAGGAAGTTACAGTCTAGCTGAACAGAAGCTAAAACAGGGAACAAGAGAAGGTTCCTATAGCTAATCATCGGATTGCCTGTTCCAGACCGAAAATGTTTCAAGGATTCTGAAACAAGTGTGGACCGTCTCATGCCAGGCACACTCAGAGAAGACTTCTTGGGAGATTCGGGACTTAGATTGGGCCATGAAGGAAAAGGGCCAGGACAGCTGCTAGGACTCTGTGCAGACTGGTCAGAGGGTGGAAATGGCAGAGTCCAGTCTAGGAGACGGGACAGTGGTGGTCTGGCCTTAGTTCCCATCCTGACATTTGAACCCACTGACACTCTCTTCCCAAGAAAGAAAAGGCTCTGTCTTGGGTGTAGAGGTCACCAGTGAACTTGTGATCAAATCTAACATACACCCAGAAGAATAAGTGTTTTGATGGGATTGAGTGGGAGTAAATATCAACACCTAGATGAGGGAGATGAGATGGAGAAGAATCCACCTGATGCCCAGCAGCTATCATTTTGCATGGCTGGGTTTAGACGCCTGTTTCAGCTACTGGGTGGCCATCAAGCCTGGTAAGTAAGTAAGTGTTAGTCACTCAGTCATGCCCAACTCTTTGCGACCCCATGGACTGCTGCCCACCAGGCTCCTCTGTCCATGAGATTTTCCAGGCAAGGATACTGGAGTGGGTTGCCATTTCCTTCTCCAGGGGATCTCCCCGACCCAGGGATTGAACGCAGGTCTCCTACACTGCAGGCAGATTCTTTACCGACTGAGCTACAAGGGAAGCCCAAGTCTGATAACATAGCCTTATTTTATCGTGTATAGTAGACATTCTGTTAATAAACCAATTATTATATATTCACCTGTTGTATCAGAGACAGAGGAGCCTGATGGGCTAGAGTCCACAGGGTCACAAAGAGTCGGACACCACTGAAGCGATTTAGCAGGCATGTTGTATCAGATGACACATGCTGCCAAAACAACAAAACAAAAACCACACACTGGGTAGCTTAAACAAGAGAAATTCCTTTTCACACAATTCTGGAAGCTGGAAGTCCAGGATCAAGGTCTCTGAGGCCTCCCTCCTAGCCCTGCGGACGGCCTCCCTCTTGCCGCTCTTCCCGTGGTCTTCACTTTGTGCATGTGGCTGTCTCGTGTCTCTTTGTCCATCCTAATCTCTTCTTACAAAGACTCCAGCCACAATGGCTTATGCCTGGTGCTGGCACTCAGTTGCATCCAACTCTTTTGACCCCATGGACTGGGATTTCCCAGGCCAGAAGACTGGAGTAGGTTGCTATTTCCTTCTCTAGGTCAGCTTCCCGACCCAGGGATCGAACCCCCGTCTCCTGCAGCTCGTGCACTGGCAGGAGGATTCTTTGTTACTAGTGCCCAGATTGGCTGACGAACCACCCTAAGAGCCTCATTTTAACCTAATTAGCTCTTCAATAGCCCTATCTCCAAATACAGTCACATTCTGAAATATTGAGGGATTAAGTCTTCAATAATTTATGAGGATACGATTCAGTCCATGACCCCTGTGTTTCCAGATTTGGTGGCCACCCTGGAGATACGGAAAAACCATGGAATGAAGCTCCAAGTCATATTATAGGAATGTAGAAACTTTTCTTTACAGCCAATGGCAACCCAGCTGAACCAGCCAGTCCCTTTCGTCTCTTGAGTTGGGGATGTGGATGACTGTGGCACCATCATGCCTGGATGGAGACCAGCCTTGCACCGTGCAGACACAGCCCCGGGGATCCAGACGCTGCTTGCCCCGGGGGTGTGGTGGCATTCATGCGGCGACTCTGCCCAGAGCAACTGCAGGGTGTGGAGAACGGTGGATCGTGCTGTCCTAACTCAGGGCCCCATCCCCTGCAGTGCGTTCTCCCTCGGAGCCAGTCACCACCCCCTGCCTCATCCCAGTGAACCCCGAAGGCACCTTGGCTGTAAAGCCCCATGTGACCTGCCTGCTGGCTGATGCTGACGCAATGGTATATAATTCAGCAGTGATTTATATTCCATGCAGGTCTGAGCAAAGCTATAAAGCGCTCTCGAGAGCCAAACGCTGCTGAGGCGTTTCATCTAAGCAGAGGAAGGGTTTGTGTACATCAGCTTCCCGGGATGCAGAGCACGGTGAGAGGAGGAGGGAACCTTCTTCTGTTTGCTGATTTGTTATTTTACGGATTTCCAGATCAGAGAGGGGCGGAAGGGGGAGGGTCTTAGGGAGGACTTGGGCTGCTCCCTGACCTCCTTGACACACATGCCCGCAAGGGCACATCGGCACAGACTGGGGTCAGGACAGAGGTGCTCTGAGTGCCATAGCAACAAGGCGCCCCACAGGGGTCAGGGATACACGTCACTCCTTATCCCAAGAGCAGAAAATGTCGCCCAGATGGATTTCTGGCCCTGGAAAGCTGCAGAAATTCTACTCCAGTGAAATTTTGGGTGCAACTTGGTCACAGAAGGAATAGCTATTTGGGAAAAATGCCCGTGCACACAGTATGAGACCACCCTGCATTCCTGAGAGAACCTTCAGCAGGCCCTCGGTTTCCTAGGCGATGGCTTCTTGAATTAGTAAGAGCACTTCCGCCGCCTGGCCCGAGGCTGCAATTTCAGTGCTATTTCTCCACAGGGTCCATGGCTGTGGGGTTCTTGCTGAGGCTTCTCTGACAATCCCTGAAGGGAGTGTTCTCCTCTCTCCTCCTGTGGATGCTAAAGCAGCAGCTGCACAGGAAGCCCCATCCCAGCCGCCTTACGTACCTGCAGCCGCTGCTCCGAAGTGGCCTGAGCAGAAGGTGATGCCAGAGCTCTGAATATCAGCTTAAAAATACCCTAGTTATCAGCCTTCCAGGTGGTACTGGGTTCAAACCATTTGGGGGCTGCAGAATACATGCTCCCTGGTGACATTTCACGGTTGCAAGAGAATTAACTGCCCCAAAACGATGATCTCCCAGTCTGGCATTTCTTAACACGGCAACCCATCCAGAGATCCAAGTTTCTGTGCTTCAGGCATTAAATTTTCTGTAACTTAACAAGTGAGGAGTCCCAGGTGGCGCTAGTGGTAAAGAACCTGCTTGCCAATGTAGGAGACTTAAGAGACACATGTTCAATCCCTGGGTTAGGATGATCCTCTGGAGGAGCACATGGCAACCCACTCCAGTATTCTTGCCTAGAGAATTCTGTGGACAGAGGAGCCTGGTGGGCGACAGTCCATAGGGTCCCAAAGAATGCTCAGCATTCAGAAAATGAAGATCATGGCATCCAGTCCCATCACTCCATGGGAAATAGATGGGGAAACAGTGGAAACAGTGTCAGACTTTATTTTGGGGGGCTCCAAAATCACTGCAGATGGTGACTGCAGCCATGAAATTCAAAGACGCTTACTCCTTGGAAGAAAAGTTATGAACAACCTAGATAGCATATTCAAAAGCAGAGACATTACTTTGCCAACAAAGGTCCGTCTAGTCAAGGCTATGGTTTTTCCTGTGGTCATGTATGGTTGTGAGAGTTGGACTGTGAAGAAGGCTGAGCGCCAAAGAATTGATGCTTTTGAACTGTGGTGTTGGAGAAGACTGAGAGTCCCTTGGACTGCAAGGAGATCCAACCAGTCCATTCTGAAGGAGATCAACCCTGGGTGTTCTTTGGAAGGAATGATGCTAAAGCAGAAACTGCAGTACTTTGGCCACCTCATGTGAAGAGTTGACTCATTGCAAAAGACCCTGATGCTGGGAGGGATTAGGGGCAGAAGGAGAAGGGGACGACCGAGGATGAGATGGTTGGATGGCATCACTGACTTGATGGACGTGAATCTGAGTGAACTCTGGGAGTTGGTGATGGACAGGGAGGCCTGGCGTGCTGCGATTCATGGGGTCTCAAAGAGTCGTACGTGACTGAGCGACTGAACGGAACTGAAGCAACTTAGCACACACACGCAACTTACAAGCGAGGATTCATTGTTGTAGTCAGTGGAGTATCACTCATGGGTCCTAGGGTGCAGGGCAGGAGGGAACCTATAGGAAGGGTGACCAGTGTGTCCCACTTAGCCCAGGTCTTTCTCATTTTAGGACCAGAACTCAGACTTCCCAGGGACACACCCTCTACCCAACAACTCCCAGACAAGCTGGGATGGTTTATCACCCTGCTAAGGAAGAAGGACTTTGAAAGAAAAAAGTCAGAAACTTAAAGATTATGGAGGAAGCACTGGGAATCTGTGTAGCCAAGCAAGTACCTGGAACATACATGTCCCCCGGGGATTAAGACACATCTTTGCATAATGTGTGATACCACAGACTAGTATATAATCCTATGACTCAGTCATGTTCTGGTGGTGGTTCAAGTTGGAGGAGTGGGTGAAATGGCCAGAAAGGATTTGGGGTCCAAGGAGAACTGGGGGAGCCCCAAGCCTGAGAAGACAAATGAGGAAATGGAGAGGGACCTTGAGGGAGAGGGGACCAAGCTTGGATCGAGGGACAGCTTGGAAACGCAGAGAAGAGACAGCCTAGCAGGAAGAAGTTGTCAAACAGCCAGGAAACTAAAAGTAGGGAGAAAGCTAGAATCTGGTATCTGGCGATCAGAGAGCCATTAATTAGAGATGGCTGCACAGCGAAGGGGTTGGTGAGAAAGCTGTACTTGGTATTGAAACAGGAGTCGGCCGTCTGGACATGAAAGCTGTTTCCTCTGTCTCACCCTCACTAAGCCTTATCTGTGTCTAGAGTGGGGATGCTAAGGGGACTGGAGGCACGATGTGGTGATCCCATCCTCTCCCCTTCCAGCCAGGTGCTGGCGGGACCAGCAGACAAGAGTGACCAGGGCCAGGCCATAGGTTGCCAGGTGACATTGTGGGTGTGATTCCTGATCATGCTCCAGGTGGGGCTGGTCATCCAGGGAAGCAGATACTGTGTGTAAATCAAGAGCAAGCATTTATGTTTACAGAGGTCACCATTACACCCCTTGTTCCTGCCTTCCCGCCTGCAGGTGGAATTTGTGAGGAGGGACTCTAGAGAGGTCTGGAGGACCCATCTGTGTCAGCAAGTCTTGTGAGCACCAACTGCCAGGCTGTGGGAATCTGGGGTGGTGGTGTTCTCATCTAACTGGGCTCCCTGAACACTGAGTCCAAATGAGTGAGAGTCTTGCTGCCGGAAGGGTAATTAGATTTCATTTCTTCTTTTGACTAGCTGCAACTGACCAGTTAGGGTTGGCCGCCTGGAGGGCATGGCTGAGTAAGAGTCTGAGGCCCCTTCCAGGACCAGCAGGAATGAGGGTTGAGATTGATTAGCTATTTCTGCCAAAGGCATGGACTTGAAACTAATAGAAGGGACATTGAACTTTGCTGTCCAAAGCACAGTTCCTATAATGACAGACCTTACAGGCCCCTTGTGAATGGACAAGGTTAGTGCTTTTCAAAAATGTTTAGATCAAATGAAACTTCACATGGAAACAGATCAGAGCAGGGCTCGTCCTGGCCAAAGGGAGGAGAGGGGGCTGGGAGTCTCTTTTACTCCCTCTTGCTTCACAGGGGCAGCTCCAGAGGCACTGCCGTGGCACATGGTTTGAAAATCCCTGGAGGAGGGACTGCTTTAGGAGAGGGCCAGAGAGGGTCTCTCTGAGAGGATGGAACTGGAGTTGAGACCCCAGAAGATCTCAAGAAGAACGCCATTTTAGTGAGAGAACAGCAAGGGCACAGGCCCTGGGGTGAGGACAGGCTTAGCCTGTTTGAGTCACAGAATGTTTTCTCCGGTGACCGGCGTACTGGAACTCGGGGGGGTCAAGCTGAGAGATGAGGTCAAGGAGGTAGGAAGCATCCACCCAGGTGAGGCCATACAGGCAGGGTAAAGAGGTGGGATTTAAATTTTTTTATATATGGCTGGAAGAAGAAGGTGGGGCATCACTGATCTGCTACAGAGGTTCAGTGGGAAGTGATGAAAGCCTGGCAGGAAGGACGGTGGTGAGCATTTCAGAAGTCAGAGGCGTGATGGGAATGGGGTGCAGACATGCCTTCTAAACTCAGGCTTAGAGACCAGGACCCTGGGGCGCTGGGACTGAAGGAAGGATGCTCTCTAGGCCAGGAGAGGACCCCCTTCTGTTTACTGCCTGCAGACACCCTGCTCCTTCTTCAAGACCCTGATTCCTCTGGGAAACCTCCCCTGGCCCAGCATAGTTGTCTCACCATTTACTTCTGGGTATTTTTTCTTCTTTCCCTAAAGATGACTCGATATAGGAGGGACCTTTTAGCTATCTGCTCCAGCTCCCTGATTTACCAATGAGGGTACCAACTGTTCAGAGCGGATGCTAAACTCAGGCCCTTTAATCCCCTGTCTGGCGCTATTTCCACTTCATCCTCAGCTTTTCATTTACGTCTGTCTCCTATCCCCAACGAGATTATAAGATTTTTTTTATCATCTTTTTATTTTAGATTTAATTAAAAATTCTCAAGAACAGCGATCCTATCTTATTCTCCCTTTTATCCCTCTAACATCTAGCATAATGCTTGGTACAAACAGAGAAGTTCAACAGATGTTTGCTGATCGGCTGTCGGGCACGCCGGGGGGCCCGCAGCCACAGGAATGTTCCCCTCCTTCCGCCTCATCGCAGCTAACCTGCCTTCCCCAGGCTTGATGTCCCTTAGATCTGGCAGCTGCACTTCTGCTGTCCCTCCTTGCCTGGCCAGTGTCGCAGCCAGCTCTGGGTACACAGTGGAGCCTTGCTCCCAAGGGAAGGGCTCGGCTAGTTCTTTTCACTTAATTGGTAACTGTGACTATAATTAGTCTGATTGGAATTAGGCTCAAACCCCAAGACATGGGGGAAATTATTGAGAAAATGTGACCACGCATTAGAACGTTTGCCTTTCTTGGATCCTCACTAATCAGACAGAAAGTGCTCCTGAGAAATAAGATAACCCAGGCTGGAGCCCACTCCTTGTATGAGAGGAAGGTTTCATTATTTACCCAAAGCACAACTGTGTTTGGGTGAATGGAAAGAGGCTGTGATCCCCAGTGCTGTAACATCTGTGTATGTGTGTGTTTCAGTTGCTCAGTCATGTCCAACTCTTTGCAAGCCCATGGAGTGTAGCCTGCCAGGCTCCTCTGTCCATGGGATTCTCCAGGCAAGAATACCGGCGTGGGTTGCCATTCTCTTCTCCAGGGGATCTTGCCCACCCAATGATTGAACCTGGGTCTCCTGCATTGCAGGCAGATACTTTACCTTCTGAGCCACCAGGGAAGCACTCGCCCTTTATTTGAGGTGTGTTTTCTAGCAGAGACATTTAGAATCTCTGTGGGTTTCCCAGAGAACCCCAGGGAGTTGGTGGTGGTGGTGGCGGGGTGTGGAAGTTCTGTACTGCACTCTCCCCAGCTGGTCGCAGGCCCACAGGTCTGAGAGTTGGACTTGTCACCTTAGGACACTGAGTCTGGCAGGTCCTTGCCCATCTGGGCCTGTTAGCCCACAGGCACTCTGGGACTCCATCAAAGTACATTGTTATCTCAGCTATCAAAATAGCAGCGGCAACATGTCCTGCATTCAGTCCGTTAACCGAGGACCCACCAGGTGCCTACTTGGTTGTATTTCCAGTTATTAATGCACATCTTTCCAAACTTGAATTTAGAATTGCAGAAGCACATGAAAATATAATTTCTCACCCGTGTCTGTGGGGGCTGACAGATCCTTCCCCACCTCTTCCCATTTTGTCACACAGGACTTCTCCACAGGTTGCACAGATGACCTGCGTAATGGACCATCTTGAGTGAGAGCCCGCAGAGTTTTTTCCCACCTATGGGAATATTGACAAAAGCTAACAAACCACAGAAATTTTTAAAGGTTGCCAAGTCACAGAACAACTTACATGACGTGAAGGCAGGAAGATACCCCAACTAATCCTATTAACATTGCAAGAAGATGTAGGTAAGCCTGGTGGGCTACTGTCTATGAGGTCGCACAGAGTTGGACACGACTGAAGTGACTTAGCAGCTTAGCAATAAGATGTATGTTATCAACAAAATGGGCCATGTCCAATTGGAAGGTAATTAGGTCTATGTGGCAATTAAGTCATTAGGTCTTGGTTTATCCACCACATTCTTTCTGTCCTGTCCAGTCTGCTTGCAGCTGTTGTTGTTAAGTTGCTAAGTCATGTCTGTCTCTTTGCGACCCTATGGACTGCAGCACGCCAGGCTCCTCTGTTCTCCTGGAGCTTGCTCAAACTCATGTCCATTGAGTTGGTGATGCCATCCAACCATCTCATCCTCTGCTGTCCCCTTCTCCTCCTGCCCTCAATCTTTCCCAGCATCAGGATCTTTTCCAATGAGTTGGCTCTTCACATGAGGTGACCAAAGTTTTGGAGCTCCAGCATTGGTCCTTCCAATGAATATTCAGGGATTAATTTCCTTTAGAATTGACTGGTTCGATCTCCCTGGAGTCCAAGGGACTCTCAAGAGTCTTTTCCAGCACCACAATTCAAAAGCATCAATTCTTCGGTGCTCAGCTTTCTTTATGGTCCAACTCTCACATCCATACATGACTACTGGAAAAACCATAGCTTTGACTATACAGACCTTTGTTGGCAAAGTAATATCTCTGCTTTTTAATATGCTGTCTAGGTTGGTCATAGCTTTTCTTCCAAGGAGCAAGCATCTTTTAATTTCATGTCTGTGATTACAATCTGCAGTGATTTTGGAGCCCAAGAAAACAAAATCTGCCATAGCTTCCACTTTTCCCCCATGTATTTGCCATGAAGTAATGGAACTGGATGCCATGATCTTAACCTTTTGAATGTTGAGTTTTAAGCCACCTGTTTCACTCTCCTTTCACCTTCATCAAGAGACTCTTTAGTTCCTCTTTGCCTTCTGCCATTAGAGTGGTATCATCTGCAAATCTGAGGTTGTTGATATTTCTCCCAGCAATCTTGATTCCAGTTTGTGATTCATCCAGCCCAGCATTTTGAATGATGTACCCCACATACAAGTCATATAACCAGGGTGACAATATATAGCCTCAATATACTCCTTTCCCAATTTTTAACCAGTCTGTTGTTCCATGTCCAGTTCTAACTGTTGCTTCTTTATCTGCATACAGGTTTTTCAGGAGGCAGGTAAGGTGGTCTGGTATTCCCATCTCTGCTTGCAGAACACCCTTAAAGTAGTGTCCCTCAAGTTTTACCAGCTACTGGCAACTTGCAAAGATCATAAGGTCAAGATCAATTTTCTTGAGGTCGACCTTCTCTCCCAGAACAGATCACTGGACTTAATCAGCAGGACTATGCCCCATTTGATGAGAAGAAATGTCTCCCTTTTGTAAAGTATCCTGTGTAGGTACAGTTTATAGAGAGCTCTTGGGTGACTTCAGTCACATCCAGAGCTTCGATTTACAAGATGTTGACTCAGTCCATGTCTCTAGCTCAGAAATTTCTACCAGGCCCCAAACCCGTGGTCCCAAGAGCCTCAACATCCTAAGGGCAGCTCAGATTTGAACTCGGCATACACACACATGCAGTCTCTCTCTCTCACTTCTTTTCCTAAATCTAAATTTTAGTAAACAATGTCATGCACACCAGTTTTCTAAACCAGAAATTGAATGCGTACTTGAGGCCCAAGTATTCAAGAATTTGGATTCTTGAAAACTGGTGTCAAAATGGAGCCTTCTCCAGCTCTGCCTCTCCCAGCCCATCGCTGTCTCCTTCCCTCACCCCCTCTGCTTCTTCCCTCACCTGGATCCATGTCTCAGGGTTATACACAGAACCTCTGCCTCACACAGGGTCTCCTCGCTAGGCTGATCAACAGAAATCACCTGAGGAACTTTTGGAAAGGAAAGCGCCCCATCCTGGCCCTCAAGATTCTAATTCAGAGGTTCTGGGGTGAGATGTAATCCACTCTGGGCACCCAATTAGAATTCTGTCTGAACCCCAGGGCAGAGCAGGAGGGACCCTGGGTGCTTTGTAACCCCCCAAGTTTGGGACCATTGTTTTTCTAAGGAGTGATGGTACCGTATGTGTTTGTACATGATGGCTGTTGCTACACAGACAAACACATACACCTACATACTTCCCACACACACAGTTTCATTTATGCCAAGTCCCCTCTGACGCACTGCTTTGCTTTTAGCTGCCTCTACCAACCGTCATCCACTAAACAGCAAATCAGTCCTGGCCTGCGCCTTCCTCCTTTCTCCTCTTGACACAGCAGGGTCCTCCCTGGACTCCCTGCCTCTACACTGCCCTCTGCTCTGCTCCTGACTTAGTGACCTTTGGAAACGCAGATCACCGCCACTAAAGTGCTTGGGCCCCTGCAGTACCATCAGCCCCAGCTAGCCTTCCCAAACGTTGCGTATTTCTTCAAGCTTTTACTGTCCCATCTGCAGTGACAGAGAAAACAAGACACAGGGAATATCAAGAAAAGCTCTTGAACTCATTTTCGGTACATCACATCTCTGTTGGCTAAAAGTGGGCTTAGGATTCTCTTTGATAACGTTCTGTCTCTTGTAGCAGCCTTCTCGCTGGAGGTTAATATGAGCAATGGCTTTCTTGTTTGTTTTTGTTTTTCTTGAGTTTTTTTGGTTGGTTTGTTTTGTCTTCTATTTGGCTGTGTCGAGTCTTAGTTGCAGCATATGGGATCTTTAGTTGGGGCCTGTGGGATCTAGTTCCCTGACCAGGGATTGAATGCAGGCCCCCTGCATTGGGAGCGTGGAGTGTTAGCCATTAGACCATGAGGAAAGTTCCTAAGCAATATGTTTTGTTTTTGTTTTAAGGAGCATCATAAAATAAGTTTGTGAAATACCTCGTAAGACTATGTTGGACAGATTAACTCACTTGACTGTGGATTATGCATCTTCGTGGGTGAGAAGTCACGTACAAAGTTTCCCAGAGTTACTGCCTCTGCTTCGTCGTAAAGCAGTTTTCTCCTAGGCTTGGTGTTCCACGGAAAACACTTTGAGGAATGTTGTCTTACGGGAAAAGGCTTCCAGGATTTGGACGACTGGTTGGTAAATGGATTAAAGGAAAACCCAATGTTGTATAAGACGTTGTATGTGGAAAAGAAAGGAATAAAGATGTTTTTCTCTCTAAAGAAGTAGAGAAGGAGGTGTTTTCTGCATCTCCAAAGAAAGACAATGAATTTTAAATGCTTTTGAAAAATGAACTGAATGCTCTTCTGCTTTACTTCACCCTACACAAACTGGCCTGTGATTTGTTGTTAGGATTCTCCCAAAAGAGAGACGTCCTGAGTTTGTCCAAAACCAGGCAGTTATCAGAGCGTGAGGCAGCCTTGATACTATTCCCCTCTCCATGAATGTTTCCAAATATTGATCTCGTCAGCAGGTTACCCTTAACCTGCATCTTTTCATTTTTCTTATTCAAGAAAATTAAAAAATGTAATAAACCTCCCTTCTCTCTCTCTTCCTCTCCTTCCCCTCACCTTCTCTGCTGCCCCTCCTCTCTCCCCTGTGTCTCCCCTCCCCCTCCAGGAACTTTCTGCATCATCTCACTGTGCACCTGTGTGGCCGGGATCAACTTTGAGCTGTCACGTTACCCCCGCTACCTGTACGGACTCCCCGACGACATCAGCCATGGCTACGGATGGTCCATGTTCTGTGCATGGGGGGGCCTGGGCCTCACTCTGATCTCGGGATTCTTCTGTACCTTGGCCCCTTCTGTCCAACCTGTCCCGAGGACCAACTGCCCCAAATCCAGACCCGAGAACGGGACAGTGTGCTAAAACAAGCAGCCCATACTCACACCCACACACATATATATATATAAATATATATATAATATACATATATATGACAAAGCTCAATCAAGACAATGCCAGTGCCAAGGCAGAGCGGGGGTCGGCTCAGGCACCCACACCTCGCCGGACTCTGTGTCGCCTCATCACCGAGATGGGGGAAGGCGTTCCCCTCACGTGGCTCTTCCATCGATCCGTAACTTCTGACTCCGTGGTTTCTTGAGGACAGCGTGAGCATCACCCCTCAAAGACAGGGTCCCAATTCCCACCACTCGCAAGGACGGGGGCATGGAGGGGGGGAGGCTGGGGAGAGATGGTGCCTGTGGTCCAGGGTGGCACAGATGTAGACAAGAAAATGCCCTCCCCTGAGCTGACAGGACGGGACACCACCCCAACCCCGATCATATCGCAGAGAAACAACGCCCTTAGTTCATAGAATGTAACCAGTTCTTCGAGGCCGTTTCCAGAACCATTTTATTCTCCTGCTCTTCCTGTTCTGATTTCCTTCCTGGCTGACCAGCGACACACCAGAAAGTGGAAGAGAAAACACACCAAAAGGAAGTTTTCTCTCTGCTGCCAAACTTTTGGATGAAGTTCCGGAGGTGGGAATGGGGAGAGAACGCCGTGCTGAGAGGCAAGACCCACATCAATGAAAGGACACTTCCGTGGATGCTCAGAAAGCCCAGTCTTACCTTCCAGCTGCCTTACACCCAGTTAAACAAGAGGCTGCCCAGCCCTGAACCCAACCTGCGCTCCCTGGGCAGATCGGAGCCTTGGAGTAACCTCTGGTGTGTGTGTATGCGTGCATGTATGTGTGCAACAACTTTGGATGGTTTCCTTTTTTTCCTTTTCACCTTTTAAAAATACTGCTGGATCATGACTGTTGTCTATCATTTGTGGTGGTTTCCTGGCCCAGGATGGAGGCCCTAGGAACAAGGTGGGCCTCTATGGGTGCCAGTTCTGCAGCTTGACATCCCTGCTGTGTGTGTGCGCGTCTGTGTTTTCTGAGTGTGGGATTTCTATCATTTGTGTTGCGTTTTTCTATTATTTTTAGTGCAGCTGAAATTCCCCGAGGGCAGAACCAAGAACGCAAGCACTGGGCAGAGGACCTGTGGTGCTGCACATCTCGGGGCTGGGATGCCACGGGACTCGGCCCCTAACTTTGGAGGTTCAAGACACATCTGGGCACACAAGCCGTGAGCAAAGAAGGGAGCACAGATCAAGAGGGAGAAGGGGAGTGGCCTCAGTTACCGCTGGATAAAGTCCGTACACCAAACGAGACCTTTCCCTTCCCATCACGGAAGCTGTCCTTTGTCACTGGACATCCACCCCTTTGCTAGGGGCAACCTCTGTACAGACGAGAGAAAATGGGTCCCATGCAGAGAGAGCCGCCATGTCCCATGGGCTCCAATTTGTATGATATTGTGTAAATTCACAGAGAACTCTTGACTCTTGCCATCTTCGTCCTTTCCCTCTTGATATTCAAGGCCATGAATCCCCAAATCACCATTGTGATGGCTAGCATCCAAGCAGAGGTGGCCTCGGTCCAGCCCAGAGTCCCAGGCTTGGTGGAGCACGTTGGCACTGCAGGTGTTGGCGAGCTGTGATGTCGGCCAGAGGGTTGTGAAAGCTATGGGGACGGGATCTGCTGGCAGGAGTGGGCAGCAGCAGCCAGTGGTCACCTCGGTGACCCCACAGGGGCCAAGCAGCCCTGGTAGGCAAAGAGTGAATTCCCCGAGCAGTCCAGCCATGGGTCCACCGCATAGCCGAGGATTCAGTTGTTTCATAACTGAATGTGCTCTGGGCACTTTGCCTCTCACTCAGCAGCCTTCCCCCCAGCCGTGCCCTCTGTTTCATCTCCCTGTCTTCTGCCCCATCTCCTCTCCAGCTCCCCCCTTCCCCCACCTATGAACCATTTCCCGTCTCACTCTTCCACCCACCAGGCTCTAAGTCCTGCCTCTCTCCTCATCTGCTCTTATTGACTGTGTGTGTATGTGTGTGTGCAATTCACGTCCAAATAGGGCATCTGACATGCACGGATGGGTGTGAGTGTGGGTCTGTGTGTGTGTGTATCTCTGGTGCATTTTGTGTACATTTGTGTCAATGCACACCTGGACACAGATCCGGGTGTACTACTCAAGACTTCCTTGCTAGCGACACGGGTCAGCTTCCTCACAAAGGCTCACATGTGAGTGCCCTGTGCGTGGGGTGCTGGGAGATGACCTGGCGGGAAATGCTGTTAGCTCCCAATTGTACCTCTGAGGATGACTTTTAAAAACAGAGGATTTATTCTATGAGAAAGGAGAGAATTTTCAGGAGAACCCAGTGTTTCAATTGTTTAGGGAATTTTTAAAAAATAATTTTCTTTGAAAAGTTCAATTTCCCGCTTCAGGGGAAAGGCATACTTGGGCTTGAGGAAAAGTAAGGGGAAGTATCTCAGATTGAGAGACCCGTGCCTCGCTTCCAGGCCTCTGGGCTGGGGTCCACCTGCAGGGAGAGGTGGGGGCCACCAGCCTTTGTTTGGGGCAGAGGGCTTGTCTGTGACCAGATCACAGGGCTTGTGACCAGATCCGAACTTCAGCTAGTTCCCAGTTGTGGAAAAATGGAGAAAGAAATTCCAAACAGGGCAATTTGTAAACAGTCATTTAAATTCTTCTTAAGTAACTTTTCTTAAGGAACCAGTACTGTTCACCAACCTGTGATTTATACCCCTTTTTTAAAAATCCTGTGCTTGCCAGCACTCTCTCTGACTGCTCATCTTTATTGTTGTTGTTATTGAGTTGCTAAGTGGTGTCTGACTCTTTGTGACCCCATGGACTGCAGCACACCAGGCTCCCCTGTCCTTCACTGTCTCCCAGAGTTTGCTCAAACTCGTGTCCACTGAGTCAGTGATGCCATCCAACCATCTCATCCTCTGTTGCCCCCTTCTCCTCCTGCCCTCAATCTTTCCCAGCATCAGGGTCTTTTCCAATGAGTCGGCTCTTCACATCAGGTCATCTTTATAACAGACCTTTAACACAGCCTGCTGCATCCGTTTGAAGTGTCCCTAAAATGTTAGGAGAACTCCTAGGAAAGAAGGAAACCACCTGGGCTTTCACCATCAGCAGAGCAGGAGCTTGGACCTGCTTTTTTGGTCATGGGGCCAGAAAGGTACAGACGCACACACTCTGGGTCTGCGTCTGCTCGGGGCCAGGAAAGGCCTGGCCACACAGACAGGATGGAAGCCCTGGGCAGGTGGCCAGTCCTGGCTGTGGGAGAACCGCCCTGATTGACCTCGATCCCTCCAGCATAGGGGCTTGATCCCAGATGAAGACATACCACCCCAAGCTCGTACTGAAGCTGTCATGCTGTGAGGGCTGAGGAAGAAGACCAGGAAGAGAGGAAGGAGGAGGCTCAATCTGTGAGCCTCTTTAGCTTAGACCCTGCTCACCCCAGGTCAGAGTAGGACCCAACCCTCTGGTGGGTTTCATGGTCAGCAGCCTTACCCACCAGCCCACGCCCCAGGTCAAGGTCGAATTCCCTACAGATGTATAGACAAAGCCTATACTATGTATGTGTTCTGAGCTCCATGCAAGAAAACCTTGATCCCAGGGCCTATTTCTGCTTCTGTTCCTTGCCCTATGACCCTGGGGATTCAGGAAAGTGGGGTGCCTGCCTGGAAAGGGTCCTATTTCTTTCTCTCCCCATCTTGAGGGTTTTGGTTTCTTCTTCTGTTTGCTATTCCCTTCTCTCTACTCACTTCCCCTTTCCCTCTGCATCAACTTCAATCAACTAAAGTAATTAAGGAATGTGTCTTCAGAGAGGCTCATATGCTCCAAGCAGCCCCTGCCCCCCACCCCACTCCTTGTTTGTTGGGGCTGTAGGTTTCATGAGTTCTGTGTTTCCCTGGCATCAAAGTATGAGAAAATTTCGAGTGTACCTATTCCGGCTTCAATCCTCCTGCAAGCCCCAGCCTTTTAAGAACTAGACCTTTTTCATTTCAGGGATCACAACGTCACAAAGACTCAGTGACTCCACCATATCAAGACAAAGCCTTCCTGCTTCACATGTCTATATGTGGCACCCTGGGCCTTGGTGCCATTCGGGTATATTCTCTGGTTGGGAGTGAGCGGTTCCTCCTACCAATGCTTGCCTTTCCTTTGATGAGGGAAGAAGGTGCCCTGAGACTCTGAGTCTGGGCTGCACATCTTAATATTCACCCACAGTCACGATGAGAGGTCCACGATTAAAGAATTGCATGTAGTTGTCCTGATTTAGTGGGAGGATGGGCTGCTTAGGGCTCCAAAGCTGCCTACCTGAGTCAGATTCAGGGACCTGAAACCAAGTGCATCAGCCAGAGGCATTTAGAATGGACTCCTCACCTGGATTATTCTGAGCGCATTCAGTTCAGTTCAGTCATTCAGTCGTGTCTGATTCTTTGCCACCCCATGAACTGCAGCACTCCAGGCTTCCCTGTCCATCACCGACTCCCGGAGCTTGGTCAAACTCATGTCCATTGAGTCAGTGATGAGAGCATTAGTGAACTGATTTTCAAGTATCTGGGGAGGGAAGGAGTAGGAAGAACACTCTGGTCATCTTTGGTGTGATTTGTGAAGGATGTTTGCTTGCTTCTCGTAACTAAAGAGAAGCTGTTCTTCAAAGTATGTTTCCTCTGCTCCAGGGACCAGTCTTTCCCAGGGACTCGTCCAGCCCTTTCCAGGGCAGAATGATGAGCCATGGGGTGATTTGACTGCAGATAGAAGTAGTTGGTGCATAACAGCTGGGTTGGCTTCTGTGCTGTCTTCCAGCTGCTATGTAACTGAGTAAGGGGACAGAGTTTTAAATCAGCCCCTCTGAATCGATGGTCACAGAAGCTCCAGATGCCCCTCAACACAGTCACCTTGGTGGGCTGGGTTTTCCCTCTTTCCATTGATGTCTCCATGGGGCAAAATGTTTCTTAAACATTGTTAGTTCTTAGACTCCATTGTTATTGGCTATTTGACTTTTTTTCTTCCTGAATAACACTTACCCATTGTAGAAAATTAGAAAAATAAAATACAAAAGAAAAAAGTCCTAGAAGGTTGTTCATAATTCCATGTCTGTGAGACATCATAATGGCCATAGCCCCGATACCTGCCCAATCGGTGGTGTCTGTGGGTTGGCAATTGGAGCCTGGGGTGCAGCCCGTGACTGCAGAGCCATACTGGTCTGTGTGGAGTTGAGGGCTTCCCTAGTGGCTCAGATGATCAAGAATCTGCCTCCAATGCAGGAGACCCAGGTTTGATCCCTGGGTCTGGAAGTTACCCTGGAGAAGGGAATGGCAACCCATTCCAGTATTCTTGCCTGGAAAATTCCATGGACCGAAGAGCCTGGCGGGATACAGTCCATGGGGTCATGTGGAGCTGAGCCTGTGTTCACGGCAATGAGAGCATAGGGCTTTGAGCCCCCAGAGGTCGCAAACAGGCCTTTGAAGCAGCTCAATGCCAGAGCTCAGGGGCAGTGTAGAGCAGAGCTAAAGGCTTCCTACTTTGTGATTTCTTTCTTCTTTTTTTTTTCTATTTCTTTTCTTTTGGAGTGCCATCTCAATCTAATGATAGATACAGGAGTACTGAAGCCAGAGTGATTCGCTAATTCAGCTACACTTGTCTAACGCAGTTACTGTTCATCTCACTTCAGTTCTGTGCTGAAATGATTGGTGACTCTGGGCACTGTGTATTCTCCATACTTGAACTTCCTCATCCACAAAATGAGAATAGTGATAACACTTTACCTCATGGTATATTAAGGGTGACCAAAGTGGTTTGCAAGCCAGAAGTGTCATATAAAGTACACACTGTTCAGATTCTCCTACAGCAGTCAAGCCCCCACTGAATGGAATTCTTCCATGTAGTTTCTGAGCTTCACTGCAGAAAGGATAACCTAGAATGGGAGGTCCGCTGCTCAACAGGAGGTACTATCCAACTTAAGCATGCGGATTTTATTCAGTCATCCAGGTTCCTCAGAGAAGTCGGCTCCTTAATTTACCCACTCTCAGGCTTCCTTCCTTTTATCCAAAGTCAGCTTTGCCGAGAGCACTCTTAATCCCTCTTTATTATTCCCAGAGGTGATGAAATAAGTAAACCATATGTAGAAAACAGCATATATGAGCTAAAACAGTTAACTGTTAACCAAGACGCATATTCAATGCCCTTTTTTTTTTTTTTTTTTTTTTTTTTTACCATTCTCCTAGCATTAATAATTCTCACTGTCCTTGCCCAAGGGGTTGGGAACACATCAGATTTCTGAAACATTCTAATGGTCTTTTAAGTTGAAGATGGGAATGAGTGTTAAGCCACTGGGATCTTCTTTCTCTGGTCAGTTGGTGAAGAAGATGGCTTTGTCAGAAGCACATGGGTTCTGATAGGTTCTTATGATGCATTCACTGGGAGTTGTTCTGGGCGCGATCCTGTTGGGGGAAAACTCAATCCTAGGTTCTAAACAAGGAAAGATTGCATTTCCCAAAGGGTCAGCATGCTTTCTGCTTTGCAGAGGATCAGCTTACAGTGTTACGATGAGACCACCTCTAAGGGAAAGCTGAGTCCTTCATTGCTCCCAATATGGTTGGAGCCCAGCCAGGGATGGAGGAACCACCCAACCGCAGGGGGTGTGTGTTCACCACTGAGAAACAGAAAACTGGGTATCAGCACGGGGGTCCCACAGCTGTAACTCAAACCTGGCCTCACTCTGCTAGACACCAAGCTCAGCAACTGCCACCCCTGCTCTTCACTTGCAAGGACTGGGTGTTCACTCCTCGGGGACCTCTGTGTCCCTCTGTCCCCTCCTGGCTAAGCGTTTCCCTTCCTCTCTGGGTCACCTTAGACCTTTCCTGGCCTGAGTGTATCCGTGTGTCTGTGTCGCTGTGACTATAAATCTGCCTTTCACATACAGAGCTTTCATAACTCCTCCTCCTCTTTCCCCATCTCCACCCATGGTGTGACTGTTTTGCTATTCAAGACTATCTGTAAAAATGTACAAATAAAAATGGAAACTGAAAATAGCGTGGAGGGAATTGAGACTAGACAGATGCGTTGCTGTAGCCCTCAGTTTTCTGAGGACTTACGTGGACTGCCCGGAAACCCCACTCGGGGTGGGATTCCAAGGCAGGGAAGCCATTGGCCCAGGAGGTTGTTTTTTGTTTTGGTTTTTTCCTGGTTGTTTCTCTGACAGTCACGAGTGTCTGCTTGGAACTCTCTGTTTGAAAGGTTTGGGCCTTTCAAGTGAAATGCATTTTCTGAAAAGTAAAAGTAAGTCATCCAAGTGTGAAGGTGAAGGTCAACACAGAGACCCGATCGGGGGTGGTTTTAATTGCTTTGTCACGGGCTCGCTCAGGGCCTTGGGCGAATCTTGTTACCTCACCGTTGTCTCTGCGTCCTCTCAGCCAAACAGGGGGGCTTCCAGGGCTCCTGGGGCACCCAGTCACCTTGGCCATCCTGCTGCTATTTTGGGAAGTCTTCGAACCCATGCTGGAGCGCGCTTACTGTGGGAGGTACATTCGAGAGTCCCTCCTTGCTGCTCTCGCCCCACGCTTTCACTCCTCGGAAAGTAACCTCAAGCTAACAGCCAGTTTGTGCTCAGAGTCCAAAGCCTATTATCTACCTTTTCATTCTCAGACACCTTTCCACTCACTCTAACGATCTCATTTTACTATCGTTACTGACAGAGCGCTGTCAGTAGGAGGAAGAGTCTCAAAGGAGATGATGTGTGTGAATTGCTTTGTAATCTATAACTTACTCTACCAACCTGGTGGCTACTGTCGGAAGCAGGGGGTCTGGCTAAGGATGCAATCGAATCAGAACGATGAAAGCCTTGGTGGGAGGGGAGGGGAGAGGTGGAGGGGAAGCAGGGGTGGGGTGGGTGGCGGTGGAGGTAAGATAAAACTTTTGGAGGGGGAAATGGCAGAATCACAGAGCATCCTCAGCATGGCAGCAGAGAAGGATCCCCAAAAGGCTGGGCACCCCAAAGAGGAAGTAGGAAAGAGGAACATGGGCAGGTAATCCTATAATACAAAGAGCTGCCTTCCCCTAGGGCTGAGAAGACTAGCTGCTTCAGGGGCGGGATTCACACCAAGCTCGGCCAGTGACCTAACCCTTCCTCCTCCATGGTACTATCAATCCAAACCTTTCTGCTCTCTGATGGTTCAGCGGCCATCTCTGGGGGCAGTGCTGTCCAGCAGATACAATACAATGCAAGCACCATATGCCATCTTAAATATCCTAGTGGCCCCATTTTTAAAAGTCCAAAGAAACAGATGAAATTAATTTTAATACCTGTTTTAACCCAACATATCAAAAAAAAAAGTATCATTTCAACACGGAATCAAAAACTAACATTTCAACATGGACTTGGTATAAAAATTACTGAGCTATTTGATGTTCTTTATATTTTTTTCCAAATGAAGTCTTCAAAATTTGATGTGAATTTTGCTCTTAGAAAACACATCAGTTTGGACCAGCTACATTTCCAGGGCTCAGTAACCCCACGAGGCCACCAGCTACCATATATAAGATAGCAAAGATTTAGACTCTCGGTTAGGGGTTGGAATCCCCCCTCACCTATGAATCACTCAGACCTCATGGCTAATAGGCTGGAGATCTGTGATGGCCCTGAGTAGAAAGCCCAGGAGTGATGTCCAGGCTACCATCCTAGCCGAGGAGAGGACCACTGCTTGTCAAACACGTCACATCTGGCCCAGAGGGTAAGTGCTACCCTTGGACACAGCCCCCCAGGTGACCCATCAGAGTTCTAGAAGCCACAAAGCAAGTCACTTTTTTCAGCTATAGGAGCTCTAACTTATCCTTTATCTAGATGCCCTTTATCTGAGGGTGGAGAGAGGACCAGGCGGACCTTGTCTTTGTCAGGAACAAAGATCTCCACAACCTCTTGTCACCTGGTCCAGTCACCTGCTAATAGCATCTCACCAACATTCAGAGCTGTTTTCTCAACCCCTTACTCTCCTTAAATGCTAAAAGAGCAGTGAGAAGAGCAGTGGCCACAGGCAGACTGGGTCTCCTAGGAGGTGGCAATGGCACTCTGTCCCTTCCACTGGGACTCAGGGTCCACTATTGCCCACCTCTCTTCCCTGCCTGGAGGCCTTCCTTAGATTTGAAGAAACCTCTTTGGGGGTGGAGACAAGAAGTGAGATCTCTAGTGCCAAGTACAGAATAAAATGCAAGCAAACAACCCCTGGGCGTTCTCAAAGCATTTAGAAGACCCAATATGACATGGTTGGGTTCATTTAAAATACCACATTCTGAGCCCTGTGTTACTGAGCAAGAGAGAATGAGCTGATTCGGTGAGTATGTTTTATATTTGATCATTAGACAGGGACCATAGCCGACAAAACTCTCAAAACACCTGGAGTGTTTATGGTCCACCAGATTATTGCTCAGTCAATAGACATTGATTTACCTTTAATTTGCATAGTGCTTTCTGATTGGTTAGACAAGGTGTGATGTGTTCTGCAGGATTCCAACATCACCTCTGCCCTCGGAGGTAGCAATTCCTGTGGTTATTGGTGCTAAAATAAGATTAAATATTATGTTATTTTGTTCTGATACGATGTGAATATGTGTCGTTTAATCTTAACAAGAATGCTACATCTTATCAGATCTATTGTACTGTCTGTTCCTTCTCATAGTTAATTAATTACAGGAAAGGTGATCCAAACCAGATCTCAAAACTATTGTGCTATTCTGAGAGGTGAATTTAACAGGGATGTGGGAGGGGCGGGATGAAAAGGGAAATTGCCAGGTTCCTGTGACTTTGCAAGAACTGAGGAAGCAGAGAGCATTTGGGGACTTCTGACACTGACTGCATCTTGCAATTTTCTTTTTTGAATTTGGCAGAAATACTGTATTTCCATCGATCGAAGAAAAAAAAAGTGGTAATTAATTAAATGACTTGTTCATGGAAAAAATAAAAATAAATAACCTGTCAGTTGTGGAATGTAAACTGATTAAACAATTAAATAAAGAAGATCATGTTGTGTGTTTTAAGTGATTGTGTCTGCTTGGGGAAGAGGGGTCGACCCTGCGCTCTTGGATGGTAAATGGTGGTTCTCCCTCAGGCGTTGTACGAGGAAAAAAATTGAATGACTCATGTAGGTAACAAACTGAAAACTGTAATCCTGAAGGAAATAGACAGTGAACATTTCAAGCACGTGTAAGCCAAAGGCACATGCTTTTCACGTTGGCTGGGGCATGGGGAGGGATTCAGAGAAAAACCAGGAAACTATTGTTCTTTTTCTCCTAGTGTTGACATTCATAACAT
Source organism: Capra hircus (assembly GCF_001704415.2). Classification (NCBI taxonomy): domain Eukaryota; kingdom Metazoa; phylum Chordata; class Mammalia; order Artiodactyla; family Bovidae; genus Capra; species Capra hircus. The sequence continues at coordinate 15,692,065 of NC_030811.1, read as the reverse complement.
TTTTTTAGAGGCTTTATGAGATGCTCAAATTACTGGTTACATTTTAACTTGCCATCCTATTTCTTAGCTTAGTAAGGAGAGAAATTTCTCTCAACAGTCTTCATCATCCCTATCCCACCTTAGAATTCCAGTTCTTTTCCACCCATGTGCCTTTTAAATGTTTCTAGCTCACCCCTGGGGAGGACATCTTCCCTAGATGGGGGGAGGTCAAAGGTGATGGGAGGCAGTTGCTTTCTAAGGATAACGTGTCAGTATCTTGACTTTTAAGCCAGAGTGACTAGCTCTGCCTGATATAAGTGGAAAAGCCATTTACTTAAAAGACATGAGTAGCTGGAAGCCCACAGTGCAGGCAGGAAGAGATGAGCAGCTAGCTGGCCAGAATCATACTCATTCCAGTCTGAACTCGACACCACAGCTGGCTGGTCACTGCTATTACCCTGGAGATGGAAGATGGCTGGGCTGCCTCTGTCATTGGGGTGAATCCCCAGGTACCTGCTTCTTCCAGTCGGTACCCCCAGGGTCAGAATCCTAGGTGGAGGCACCATCTGAGGGAACCAGGAAAACAGGTTCTAGAGCCCTGAGCTTCCCTCTTGGTTGATGAGCCCTGCCTTCCACCAAGAGTCAAAGAGGAGACAGTTCTCCAGCCCCAGGAAGGGGTGTAGATGCTGAGCATCAAAAAGGGGAAATATCCATTAAAGGTAGGAGAGCTGAGCCAGAGGAAGGACCCGTGCGTAAGAGGCACGTTGCTGTGTCTCTGTATGGGGTATCTGAACAGTGTCCAGTGGCTCTGTGTATAATCTTCAAGGCAGTGATGAGCACCATGGCTGGCAGCCTCTGCTGATAGACGTGCACAGTGTTGGGCATTGTAGGGGGCTTCCCGGATGGCGCTAGTGGTAAAGAACCCGCCTCCCAATGCAGAAGGCATAACAGAGGCGGGTTGGATCCCTGGGTCTGTAAGATCCCCTAGAGGAGGGTGCAGCAACCCGCTCCAGTATTCTTGCCTGGAGAATTCCATGGACAGAGGAGCCTGGAGGGCTACAGTCCATGGGGGTCACATAGAGTCTGACACAACCGAGTGACTAAGCGCATGTGCACAGGCATTGTACAGGAAGACCTGCCTAGATTTAGGCACTAATATAGTCAGTATCTGGTAAGTGTCACCCAACACTCTCAAGCAGTTCTCCACATCTCAGAGGGTACCGATCAGATGTCCTACGATTTGACTCAGTTCTGACCCCGTCTACCTGGAGACAGTGTTGCACTCAGAGGGCTCAGTCCCACAAGATTGTCCCCACTTTGCACACCAGTCAGAAGTCCAGGTTGTCACCTGTGCTTTTGATTGACTGGCTATAAATGGGAGGTTGCCTCCTTGAGTTCAATTAATTTGCTAGAGCAGCTTATGGGACTCAGGAAAACAATTTACTTACTAGATGAAGGGTTTATTAGGAAAGAGTTTAACTCTGGAACAGACAGGTGGGAGAGATGCATAGGGCCTGGGATGGGGATCAAGGGGCAGACCTTCTGTGTCCTCTGCAGCCAGCGGAAGCTCCCAGCATCTCTGTGTTCACCAACCCTTGTTGTTTAGTCACTAAGTTCCATCTGACTCTTTTGCAACCTCATAGACTATAGCCTGGCCTCAGACTCCACTGTTCATGGGATTTTCCAGGCAACAATACTGGAATGGGTTGCCATTTGCTTCTTCAGGGGATCTTCCCGACCCAGGGATCAAACCCAGGTCTCCTGCACTGGTGAACAGTTCTTTACCACTGCACCACATGGGAAGTCACCAACCCTGAAAGTCTCCAAACCATGTCCTTTTGGGTTTTTATGGAGGCTTCATTACATAAGTATAATTATATTACTGGCCATTTCCTCCACACTCCCCAGAAGACTGGGGCATGAAATTGAAAGTTCCAACCCTCTAATCACCTGGCTGTTTCCCTTAACAAGCAGCCCCCCATCCTTAGTGACTTTCCAAAACTACCTCGTTAACATAAATTCTGCTGCTGCTGCTGCTGCTGCTAAGTTGCTTCAGTCGTGTCCGACTCTGTGCAACCCCATAGATGGCAGCCCACCAGGCTCCCACATCCCTGGGATTCTCTAGGCAAGAATACTGGAGTGGGTTGCCATTTCCTTCTCCAATGCATGAAAGTGAAAAGTCAAAGTGAAGTTGCTCAGTCATGTCCGATTCTTCGCAACCCCATGGACTGCAGCCCCAGGCTCCTCCGTCCATGGGATTTTCCAGGCAAGAGTACTGGAGTGGGGTGCCATTGCCTTCTCCTAACATAAATTCTAGTGTGGTTGAAAAGGGCTTGTTATGAATAATAAGATACTTCTTCCACCTTTATGGAACTGGAGGTCTTTCAGAATTTTCAGAAACCAATGACAAAGGAGCAAATAGTAGAACCAAAGATGCTCCTGTTATTCTTTTTTCTTAGGAAATCCTCGGGGCTTTAGGAGCTGTGTGCCAGCAACAGGGATGGAGACCTATGTGTGTTTCTTACTATAAATAACAATATCACAAGTGTAATTTTTTTAAAAAGGAAACATATTCTGGAAGTAATCGAAATAAACAGTTAAAACATTTCGAAAGTAAGTACAGGTTAAAGGTAGTGCCTTACAGAATGAGTGAAGGCAAGTTTAACTTGAAGAAATGGGAGACCAGAATCCTAAGGGTCCCCTGCCCTCCTTGTTAGTAATGTCACCTGGAAGAGAGAAGAGAAACACCACTGATCTTAAGAAATGAGCAGGGCCTTTCAGTCCAGCTACCTTCAAGGAGAAAAGCTTCTGCCCCTGCCAGGGCTGGGGTGAGGAGGACTGGGAGCCTGTGACCGGAAGGTCCTATGAGTTTGCTTTGTGCTGCAGTATTCTGACCTAGAAAAGACTCTGATTCTGGGAAAGACTGAAGGCAAAAGGAGAAGGAGGCAGCAGAGGATGAGATGGTTAGATAGCATCACTGACTCGATGGACATGAATTGGAGCAAACTCCAGGAGATAGTGCAGAACAGAGGAGCCTTGCTGCAGTCCATGGGTGGCAAAGAGTTGGACATGACTTAGCAACTGAACAATCCAACAACAAAAATCAACAAAGGAAAAGGCAGGTAGGACAGAGTTCAGGAGAGAGGAGATAGTTTCCAGCGGTCCTCCCCTCATGGATTCGTACCAACAGTGCTTAATTCTCCCAGCAAATCTGTGTAACAATAGAAGTATTGCTAACCAGGGGAGTTGACCAGAGCTTTAGTGTCCAGGGACTTGACTTGAAAGAGGGTCAGTCAAGTGGGCATGTACTCAGCCTCCAGAGGTCAGACAAGGTCTTCACCATACATCACACTATTGGCATAAATTATCCAGAACGGCCCAAGGTAAACCAGTAAACAAAGACACTGACCAGACCGATGTTCCAAGGGCTTAGAGGTTATCTCTCAGGAGCCATCAAATCAGAATCTGCATTTTAACGTGATCTCCAGGTGATTTGTATGCACTGATCTGAAAATTCACTCGCCTAGCTATGTGATTTGATCATCTGTCTCAACACTTCTGCTGATGTCTTTTATCTAGATCAAGATCACAGGATGATTTCAAAGGGCAATGAAAAACATTGTCCCAACCTGAGGTCTTAATGCTGATTGAAACAGGTATCATTTTTTAAAATTTTATTTTATTGAAGTCTAGTTGATTTACAAGGTTGTGCTAGTTTCTGCTATACAGCAAAGTGATTCAATTATGCATCTATAAATATGTTCTTTTTCATATTCTTTCCCATTATGGTTTATTACAGGATATTGAATATAGTTCCCTGTGCTATACAGTAGGATTTGCTGTTTATCCAATCTCTGTATAATAGTTTGCCTCTGCTAATCCCACGCCCGCAACCCACCCCTCCGCCTCCCCCTCGGCAACCACAAGTCTGTTCTGCGTGCATGACTCATAACAGGTATCGTTTTTAACTAATGTGCCAAGAACAATACCTGCTGCTGAGTCTAATGCTGGTTTTTAGGGTCACCACTGGAGAACAAAGCCAAGGAAGTAGGTTTTGTTTCTCCCAGTGAGCAGGTTTGAACTCTGCAGCAGCTGCCCCAGGAGCAGGTGTGTGTAACACCATGAGGTTTCGACCCTGGAGGGAAAGCAGGCGTGGGGTGGCTCTGAGGGGAGGAGGTCACCTCTTGCTGAAAAAGTCTGGACCACAAGACAGAGTTGATCTGGAGTGAGGGGACTTGGAGGCCCTTCACCCTTACCCCTCCTTTCATGCTTTTTTGTGAATGAGATGCCAAGCTTTAGTTGATGACAGCATGACTTAGTGGTCATAAGCAAGGACTCTGTACTCAGATGGCTTGGGCTCAAATTCGGCACCATCTACCAGTGGTATAACCTTGGGCAAGATACTTATCCTTTCTGAGCCTCACTTGCCCCCTCAGCGAATGAGGATGATACTGGTAATATCCACGTTGTGGGGCTGCTGTGAAGATAAAATGGGTTCATATTGTCCATGTACTTAAAACAGTGCCTGGCATGTACTAGCTGCTGTACACGTTTCCAATCTCATGGAAGAATTCAATGGCCTCTGTGAAGACCTAGTGACTAGGGAGACGTGGTCAGAAGGTATGAGTCTGGGACTAAATCTTGGAACAGAGCCTTTGAAAAGAAAGGCAGTGGAGGACTTCCCTGATGGTGCAGTGGATAAGAATCCACCTGCCTTGGTTAGTGTGTGCATGCCCAGTTGTGTCCGACTCTTTGCGACCCCATGGACTGTAGCCCACCAGGCTCCTTGGTCCATGGGATTTCCTAGGCAAGAACAGTAGAGTGGGTTGCCATTTCCTTCTCCAGGGGACCTTCCAAACCCAAGGATCAGACTTGCTTAGTCGCAGAGCAGTTAACGCCTGTGCACTGTAGCTACTGACGCCCATTTGCCTAGAAGCCATGCTCTGCAACAAGAGGAGCCACCACAGTGAGAAGCCCGAGAACCGCACCTAGAGGGTAGTCACTGCTCGTCTCAACTAGAGAAAGCCCTGGCAGCAGTGAAGACCCTGTGCAGCCAGAAATAAATAAGTAAAATTTAAGGGAAAATATATAAAGAATGGCAGTGGGAAAGGGTTTTCTGCAGGGTGTCACTAAGACTCGATGGTGGTCCCAGCTGTCTGGAGGCAGCAGAAGACCTGTCTCCATGAGCACCTACTGGCATCACTGACTGCAGGCTGACACTTCCTGCGTCAAGGGTGTTGCACCACCGATTGGGCTGCGGCCCCTACAGCAGTGACGTCCACAGTTCTGCCTCCTGCTCGGTGGCTGGGATTGCAACCACCCCTCTCTATTTTCCCTGTGCCTCCATCTCTCTACTGTTTAGGAGGAGGAAACAAAGTCTTGCCTCAGGAACCTGATTCCTCCTGCAAATGAGGTGGAGATAATGTGAAAAGAGCAAATGGCAACCCGCTCCGGTATTCTTGCCTGGAAAATCCCATGGACGGAGGAGCCTGGAGGGCTACAGTCCATGGGGTCGTGAAGAGTAGGACACGACTGAGCAACTAACACGAACACACACTCTTATCGCTGAGGTTTGTAACAGGGGGTTTACCTTGGGAGGGGAGGGTCCTCCTTAGCTTTTCCTCCCTGATTTCCCTAAACTACTCTTTACATTTTGGCAGCGTGCCATATAAGACCTGTTTTTTCTCTTTTAAAATAGACACTGTATTTTTAGAACATGTTTGAAGGTGAAAGTCACTCAGTCTACCAAGTGAAATGGAAATTTGTTAGGCTTCCTTCAGCCCTGAGAATCAACCACTGAGATGGCTGTTCAAAGACATTTTTGAATGGAGTTAATGTATCTGGCACTGTGGCTCCCAGACCAACAAAGATCCTCACCATCTGTATTATAGCATAAGGCTCTCCATCTATGCCAGTATTTCCATTACTGTGTGCTTTTTGTGTGTATGCTCACTCAGTTGTATCCAACTCTTTGCAACCCTATGGACCGTAGCCCATCTGGCTCCTCTGTCCATGGGATTTTCCAGGCAGGAATACTGGAGTGGGTTGCCATTTCCTTCTCCAGGGGATATTCCCGACCCAGGGATTGAACCGCATCTCCTGTGTCTCCTGCCTCAGCAGGCAGATTCTTTACCACTCCCTCACATGGAGGGATCAAAAATCATTTTAGTGGTTTAATAGATTTTGGGGACATGAAGATCTCTCTGAAATTTTAGAGTCATCAGTTGACTTCTGAGGATCTTGTTCACAAGAAGAATTATCTCTTCTTTTAGAAGAAAAAAGGAACATTTCAAAAGATGTAAAAATATGAGGATTTAACCAGGACAAAGAAGCTTTTCTCGTCCCATGTGCTCCTTCTTCCCCAGTGGAATCTTTGAAGTTGGTTTTCTTAATCCCTCCAACAGTCTCAAAATTCCTTGGGTGTTTTATACCATAATTGGTGGCTTTAATAACCTGATAAATGTTCTAAAATTGTGGACCTTAAAAGATAATTATCTCTGAGGTTCATAGACTAGAACAGTAATGAGTTGGGAACAAAAAAATAAAAATCAACTTTGATAATCTATATCTACAAGGTGAGTGGAAGAATCCCCAAAAGGTACTGTTTAGAATATAAAATGATTTCTATGCAAAGTAGTTCTCATTAATTCTGAACCAAATGGTCATAAAAATAAAATGGCCTTCAGAAAGTACTCTAGCTATCCAAGCTTGAGAATTTGGTTTCTAGCCCCTAAGACTGAGCTTCATCTACACTAAAATTAGGACTAAGTAAAAATAAAATCTATCCTCAGCTGTTTTGGGGGCCAAGTGTGGATTCATCTTCCTGAATATTACATATTCCAGCATGTACACTTCCTTCTAGAATAACCCAGTTCCTCTGATGCTGAACACTTTTTTGAAACTAAATCACACAATAGCTTTTAGCCATTTTAGAGGAAAAAAATTTGGTATGCTACCTTATCTACACAAAGAACTTCAATTAAAAAAGGGGATTTTTTCCTTTAAGAAATTACTTTCATTGAGGAAAATGCAAAAAAAAAAAAAGAGGAAAACAAACAAGGAGGAGGAGAAAATAAGGAGGGGAGAAGATAAACACAATTAATTACATTTGGCATAGTTTCTTTCTAGCTGTGATTTGCTCAAATCACAGTAAGCATGCTGGTTATAAGCGTAAGTAACATGCATGCATGCTCAGTCCCTCAGTTGTATCCAGCTCTTTGCAACCCCATGGCCTGTAGCCCACCAGGCTCCTCTGTCCATTGGATTTCTCAGGCAAGAATACTGAAGTGGGTTGCCATTTCTGACCCAGGGATCGAACCCACATCTCCTGTGTCTCCTGCACTGGCAGGTGAGTTCTTGGCCACTGTTGCACCTGGGAAGCCCTACAAGTGACATCAGCTTGTAAAAATTAGGAAGATGCTCTTCCTTGCACTGAAGCCTCATCCTTCAATCCTTCATCACCTTCCTGCTTCAACATTGAAATGTTTTAGCTTGAAATGAGGCCAGACTCCAAGCATCAGCTCCAGACTTGATCTGAAAATCTGTCTCAGTTTTATGTCCTGCACATGGCCTTCAAGTACATGTTTGTGAAGCTTTGCTTTTCGCTGTGACTCTCTTTTATCCCTTTATAATTAGCACAAGCATTCTGCCCATTGCTAAGCTGCTGGTTGACTTCTCCATAATTTAATGGATTTTCTTCTAAGAACTATCAGAACTTAATGTTATTTTTCCTGTTGTTAGCCTTTTCAAGGGTTGTATACAGACTATTCTATTGGGATCTGTTACATCTCTCGTTTCTCTTCCTTCCTCCTTCCAGTCTGTCTCTCTTTCTCCCCTTCTCTCCCTCTTCTTTTTCTTCTCCCCTTGTTTACACACACACACACACACACATTGCTGAATCCCACTAATAAGCCCGAATACATAGCTGGGAGCTGGAAAAACACAGTTGAGCAGTAGAGTGTAGGGACTGGATGTGGTCTCAGGGTTGCTGAGTATTTTTGCCCAGAACAGACTATCATGTAAGTGATACCCTCCAGATCTGTGCAGTGCACAACCTGGGCAACGTTCACAGTGGCCCAGTGGCGCAACGTCAAGGCTGAATCCCCCCCCAAATCTGAGACATAGCGTATAGAAAGCAGCGTGGATGCTTGTTCGTTGGTATAGGGGCTGCTACAAATGTTATAGTGGAGACATGGATATGACTGTTGTTTGCCTATAAGCAAACTGCTGCTGCCTATTTGGAAGCATTTGATTTAGTGAGGATGGGCCTCTCCCAGGTAGCATGATTTGTAGAGCTCGTCTCTGAAAAATCAGCTCAGGTCCCCTCCTGCCTTTCCGATCTTCCCACTAGCTGTGGAGGCTTAGACTAGTCTCTTTATCTGACAAGGAAACAGTGTTGGTATACTGACTGTTATGATTTGAATTGTGTCCACCCACAAAGTGATATTACAGTCTGAAGGCCCAGGGTGCTCCTGATTCTATGACTCTATGGACTGCAGTCTGCCAGGCTCCTCTGTCCATGGGATTCTCCAGGCAAGAATACTGGAGTGGGTTGCCATTTCCTCCTCCAGGGGATCTTCCTGACCCAGGGATCGAACCAGTGTCTCTCAAGTCTCCTGTATTGGCAGGCAGATTCTTTACCGCCCAGGAACGTGACTTTATTTGGAAACAGTCTTTTCGGATGATCACGTGATCAACTGGTCCCCTAATCCAGTTTATTTATATTTTTGACCATGCCACATGCCAGAATTTTAGTTCCCTGACCAGGGACTGAACCCATGCCCTTAGCAGTGAAAAGTGCAATGCTCTAACCACTGGAACCACCAGGGAAGATCCCTCCCCTAATCCAGTTTGACAGGTATCCTTATAAAAAGATGAAATTTGGATGCAGAAACACCAACATGTGAAGATGAAGGTGCAAAACAAGGAAGGTTATTCATCGGCAAGTCAAGGACCAACGCAGATGGCCAGCAGACCATCAGAACGAGGGGAGAGGTGAGGACAGGCTCTCCCTCACAGCCTCAGACAGAGCCAACCCCACCAACACCTCGATCTCAGCCTCCTAGCCTCAAGAACCCTGAGAAGATACATTTCTGTTCCCCAAACCACCTAATTCGTGGAACTCTGTTACAACAGCCCTAGCAAAGTACTAGTCCTACTGAGGGTCAGAGAAGCACAGTGGAAATGGACTCTTATTTTCCAGTGACGTCCTTGTCACTGCAGCAAAGCATTACCATCCTTGCAGATGGGTCTCCTAGCCCCCAATACATCAGCATACATTTCTGCAGCAGCTTCTGTTGATCAAGTCCTTGTTAGGTCCTAGGCATCGTGCCAAGCAAGCCCTTTAATGTTTGGCCTCACCATGACCTGCACGGCCTCACCATGACCCTATGCAGACTGCACGGCCATTCACCATTTCTGTAGATGAGAGAATGGATTCACACGGCTACGGCTCAAAGTCCAGATTCAAACTTGGTTCTCTCTCTCTCTCTCTTTCTTTTAATGTTCTTCTGAGCTAAGGAGAAGGGGGTAGTGGTCTGGGATTTCAAAGGGGAGGAAGACAGTTCACAGGGAGATGGGCCGAGCAAATGTTTGGTGAACGTTTGCCTTGCCAGTCCGAGAAGTCTTTCTTATACAAACCACAGTTGTCTTTGGTGATGGCTCTCTTCCTGGTGTTGGTTCCCTATCTAAATTCTTTTTTCAAACTATTTTTTAATTGAATAGTCATTAACTGATGATGCTATGTTAGTTTTAGGCATATAGTACAGAGATGCAGTCATATATATCAACTTTCTTCAGGCTCTTTTTGCGTACTAAGTCACTTCAGTTGTTTCCAGTTCCAACTCTTTGTGACTCTATGAACTATAGCCCGCCAGTCTCCTCTGTCCATGGAATTCTCCAGGCAAGAACACTGGAGTGGGTTGTCAAGCCCTCCTCCGGGGCATCTTCCCAACTCAGGGATCGAACCAGAGTCTCTTGTGTCTCCTGCACTGGCAAGTGGGTTCCTTACCACTAGTGCCACCTGGAAAGCCCACTGTAGGTTATTATAAGATACTGAATACAGTTGCCTATGCTATGCAGTAAGTGCTGGTTATTGATCTGTTTTATATATAGCGGTGTGTATCTGTTAACCCCAACTCTAAATTTATCTCTCCTCTCCCTTCCCCTTCCCTATCACTATCCCCTTTGGTAGCCATATGTTTATTTTCTATATGTGAGTGCATTTCTATTTTGTAAATAAGTTCATTTGTTTCATTTTTTAGATTCCACATATGAGCGATGTCATATGATATTTACCTTTCTCTGACTTGCTTCACTTAACGTGATCATCTCCAGGTCCATCCATGTTGCTGCAGATGGCATTGTTCCATTCTTTTCACGGCTGAGTAATGAAGATGTGACGGATATGCACAGTGGAATATTCCTCAGCCAAAACTTACGTTCTTGGTGACCATTATGCACTTTCTCTGCCATGTGGCTTGTATCTCCAAATTCCTAAAACCTCCTGCATTATTAACTCCCTTTGGACTCTTACCATAAGCACAGATTGTCTTCCTACTTTGTCACAGATTCATATTTTAATTGAGTCCAAAGAAAACACTCCCTGTGCTCACCCCCGGATAATTTTACCTGACCAGAAGCTTGGCTGCTTGCTTTGGAGTTCTCAATGACCAATCACATTAGTTTCCAATTTTTGACCATTTTCTGTATATCTTGAAAGTGAAAGTCACTCAGTCGTGTCCGACTCTGCAACCCCATGGGCTATACAGTTCATGGAATTCTCTAGGCCAGAATACTGGAGTGGGTAGCCTTTCCTTTCTCCAGGGGATCGTCCCAACCCAGGGATGGAACCCAGGTCTCCCACATTGCAGGCAGAGCCACAAGGGAAGCCCCCTGTATATCTTGCGTCACACTAATTGCTTTAGATTAATTGTCTCATGCAGTCTTTATGAGCACTTCCGTTTTCTGTACATGAGTGTGGGCAACTTGCAAAGGTCCCACAGGAAGTGGGTGTCAGGATATGGCGACAGAGCCTGCCTCTTCACTGCTTTGTTTTCTTGCGTACTGTATTTTTCTTTCTAAAAGGATAAACAAACAAAGCCCAAAATGACTTAAAATCTGAGTCCTGCGTCATGAATGCATCATGTATTCTTTCACACAGCCCTCATCATCTCTCACCTGGATGATCACAACAACCTACCTAGGGGTCTATGTCCCTCCTCTCTGACGCCCACCGTCTGGTCTGTACGGGAAGTCCTACTGAAATTAAAATGTGCATCTGATTAGACCACTCTCAAGCTGAAACCCATTCAGTGGCCTGCACGGCCTCTGAGGTCCTAGTTCATCTGACCTTTCTTACTGATCCCCATCTGCCTAAGTTACAGACTTATCTGAAGGCACTCTGATCGAATTCCTGTTCCTGCAACAATGCCCAGGTGGCCCTGTCTCTCCAGCCCCCCTGGAGTTCCCCCGCTGGGCACAATCTCTACCTCTCTCCCTCACTCCCAAGCACCTTTAAGGTCTTGGCTTGCATGACTCTGCTTCATGAAGGCCTTCCCTGACCGTTTAATCTTAGCACTGCTTTTGCTGCATCCGCAAGGATTTAACATCTATACTCCCATGTTCACTGCACAACAGCCACAACAGCCTTCACAACAGCCTTCACAGCAGCCACAATGCGGAAACCACCTAGGAGTCCATCGACAGACGAATGGATTAAAGTAAATGTGATATGTATTTACTAAGGAACATCATTCAGTCTTAGAAAAAAAAAAAAAAAAAGAAATCTTGCCATTTACAATAGCATGGATGGGCCTGAAGGATATTTTGTTAAATGAACAAGCTGGTCACAGGACAGGCTTCCCAAGTGGCACTAGTGGTAAAGAATCCTACTGCCAATGCAGGAGACACAAGAGACATGGGTTCGATCCCTGGGTTGGGAAGATCCCCTGGAGTAGGAAGTAGCAACCCACTCCAGTACTCTTGCCTGGAGAATTCCATGGGCAGAGGAGCCTGGCGGTCTACAGTCCGTGGGATCACAAAGAGTCAGACATGACTAAGCGTACATCTGCACAGTCATAGGACAAATGTCGCACGATTCCTCTTTATTGAAAATCAAGTCATAGACGGAGGTGATACGGTAGTGGTTGCCAGGGCCTGGAGGTAGGGGAGATGAGTTGTTCAGTGGGTGCGAAGTTTCGGTTTTGCTGGTGAACCCTTCTAGAGATCTGTTCTAGGACAAAGTACCTGTGGTTAACGATGCAGAATTGTGCACTTCAAAATACAGCTATTAAGAGGATAGATTTCACAGTAAGTATTCTTACCACACACACAAAAGGGACACAGGGAAATTCTGGAAGGTAGTGAATACGTCTGTTATCTTAATTGGGGTGATGGTATCAGGAGTTTGTAGATGTCCAAAGTGAAGTGAAAGTCACTCAGTTGTGTCCGACTTTTTGCAACCTCATGGTCTATACAGTCCATGGAATTCTCCAGGCCAGAGTATTGGAGTACATAGCCTTTCCCTTCTCCAAGGGATCTTCCTGACTCAGACATCAGACTGGGGTCTCCTGCGTGGCAGGCAGATTCTTTACCAACTGAGCTATCAGGGAAGCCTGGTGTGTGTATGTGTGTGTAAGAGCTCAACTCTTCTGCCTAAAAATATTTCAAAAATGAAATGTTTGAAAAGGGCTTCCCTGCCAGTCCAGTGGTTAAGACCCCACACTTCTGCTGCAGGGGCTGCGGGTTCAATCCCTTGTCAGGAAACTAAGGTCCCACATGCTATGTGGAGCAGGCCAAAAAAAAAAAAAAAAAATGCCAGGCTCAAATGAAATATTTGAAAAATAAAGACAATGAAGCAAAAAGCAAGCCCTTTCCTCTTAGCCTTAACCACAAGCCCTTGATTTGTGGTTAAAAATAAAAATCACCAGACTTTTATTCTAATTTTCATTTCTTTTATTAGCCTGCCTGCTTGTTTTTCCTCAGTCAGCCCCCTCTGCTAAACACTGTAAATTCTAAGAGAACAGAGATGATATCTGTCTTTAATTCTGCAGCCCCAGAGCCCAGCATGATGCTGACCATAGTCAGGTGCTCAGTGTGTGTTGAATGAATGAGGAAAGAGAAGAGGCCAGCACCCACTGGATAGGAACCATATGGGCACAAGTCCTTAGGGCCAGTGTCCATGATGTTGTTGTTTAGTTGCTCAGTCCTGTCCAACTCTTTGTGACCCCATGGACTGTGACCCTCCAGGCTCCTCTGTCCATGGCATTTCCCAGGCAAGAATCCTGGAGTGCGTTGCCATTTCTTTCTCCAAGGGATCTTCCCGACCCAGGAATTGAACCCCCATCTGTTGCATTGGCAGGCAGATTCTTTACCACTGAACCACCAGGGAAGTCTTTGTTTCCACAATAGGCCCTTAGAAAAGAGGCAGGGAGGGGAAAGAAAGGAAAATAGAAGTGGGAATAAACTCTCGCCTCTAATTTTGCTCAGTTTTCATGGTTTCTGGGAACAATGAGCAAATAACCTGCCCTATCGTCCAGCTTTGCCACTCATTGCCCCCTCTCTTCTCCCTGACCTCAATCTCCATCCCTCTACCTCCAGTCACCAGCAAGAGGAGGTCATTCAAACCACAGGGGTCCTTCCCACCTACGCTTAGAAACTTCTCATTCCCTGCATCTTGGATCTCTGCTTTCCTCATTTTCCCTCTCTTCCTCACACACCAAGAGTCCTGTGATGTTTGAGGCATAACAAAATGGAGAAAGAGTGGTGTGTGAGCTGCAGTGGGAGAAACAGAGTGTAGCTGGCGGGGTGGGGAGGGGAGAGGTCTAGGTGGATTGCCAAGTAACAGCTTTGCCTGAGAGCATGGTTGCCAAGGTGATTGTGCATCTTCATCGTGTTGCTCTGACCAGTCCTGGGCAACCAAGGATGGTGGTCCTGCAGCTAGACACCGAGTCCAGCTGAGTTCTCCCAAGCTCAGCTCTCCAGTTCCCCACCACCACCCCACCCATATGCAATCTCTCTCTCCCTCCCTGACCCGACAGGGAGGGGTCGACTCTTCACCCTTCGACAGCAGGATAGCTGGTGAGGGTCTTCTCTATGCTTAGGGGAAACAGGTATCACAACTCGAGGTGTAGGCACTGGTTGTTCAGATGAAAGGCAGAGACTGTGCCCTGTAGATGTTCAAATAGCAGAAATCCAGCCTCTGCAAATCCTAAGCACTGCTGTCTTCAAAATAGAGAAAAGTTGCCCGCCCCTCAGCCTTCCCAAGCTGTTTTGCTGCTAAAGGATCCCCCTTGTTGGGAAGATAGAGACACACAGGTTTCCTGACAGCTGCAAGCCACCTGCTCAGGAAGTTCTCCATTCTGCCTTCAAACCAAGATGAGAGACGCAGAGTCTTCCTTTCTTCATTTCTCCTTCCCTGCTTTCACACCGTCATCACCATCACCTCCTGCGCCCCCGCACATACACAGAGTGAGGGAAAGGTGTGTGCAATGGTCTTTAAAAAAAAAAAGATTTTCAGGAGTTTTTAGCACCGTTTTCAGTCCCCTGTCAATATGTGTCTTTGTCTCTTTCCCTTTCCTCCTCCTTATCGCCTTGGGTTTTAAAGAGAGTTTTTCTCTAGAAGAGAAACCTGATTGCTGGTTGTAGAAATTCAAAGGGGAAAATGCTAGGAGTGATTTAAGGCCATCTGGAGACCCTCATTTTTCTAATCACAGATTTATGGCACTTTATAATTTATTCATGCATGTATTATCTCACTGGATAATAGAGTTCCCATAGGCATCGCTTGACTCCCAGAACCAATGACAAGTCTATCTTCTTTCTTCCTTTCCTTCTTGACCTGTTTCCAGACTCCTAAGAACATGATATTTTAAAGGGTATCTGTGGGTTTTAAACAAACACTATATTAAGATTATGTGCTTTAAAATGAAAGGAACCTCTTATATCTACTTCATTTTGAAAAGCACTTGTCTGCCAAGAGGAAAAGATAGGGCTCCCCTGACCCTAACATATCTTTTTCATGGGGATGAAAGTAGACAGATTTTGTAAATTTTATTGAATTTAGCAGACATTTATTGATCTGGTCACTATTATATAGAAATTCAAACTTGACTCTACTTTTAGTTATTGCCATTTTTTTCTGTTTCCTCAAATCACTAGTATCATCTGAATGTGTTCAGATTGGTCTTTTCCAGCCCTCAAAGTCCAAGAAACAGACGCAAAAGGAGTCTGGAGAATTATCTAAAGTCTCCCAAGGAGAGAGAGACAGAGCTAAGACTTGAACTCAGATCTCCTGGGCCTCAATATTTGCTTTCCTAACATTTAAAAATCCTGTTTAAATCATTTTATGAGGCATTTGGAAATCTGAACACTGACTGAGTTATCTGTGTTTATTTTAAAAGTATATTGTTAATCATTTTAGGTGTAATGGTAATATGAATATTTTTAAAGTTCTTATATTTTAGGGGTAGACACTGAAACAGTTAAGAATGAAATGATAAGATGTCTGAGATTTGCTTCAAAATAATGTAGGAGGTGGGGATTTGGTAGGGATTTGGATAAACAAAATGGGTCATGAATTAATCATTGTAGCTGAGTGGCAGGTATATAGGGGCTCATCATACTACTTCTCCACCTTTGTATATAACTGCAATTTCCCATAATAAAGGTTTGAAAATTAAATAATAAAAATAAAAACATGTTTTATCCACAAACACTTCCCAGACAGATAACAGGGTGTAAAATTATATTTTGATGTTTGCACCCACAGTTTTTGCTGGAAAACAACCTATCAAATCTCAAAATAGGTTGTAGACCAGACATCAGGATTGAAGGAACAGCTAAATATTCAGCCACAAATAGGTCATTGTGGGGGGAAGCTGAGAATGCCCTGGACATGTAGGGAGCGTGTCACCAAGTTGCCAAAAATAAGTCTGGATTCTGGCAGATGGAAAAGCACAGCTGGGCTCTCGTCTTCAGTGGAGTCAGTGCCCAAGGACCTCAGAAGTAGTACCAGTGATGCTTTGTTAGAGAGTCAAAGAATAATAAAGGGCGTTGTTAGCTCTTTCACCCTCATGCCCATTGTTCCACCTTCAGAAAGAAGCCTCCTTGGGCATCATTGGGTGGGTACATCACCCAGTGGGTGGGTACATCAGTGGAAGCACTTTTAAAGGCCAAACTGACAACATGAAAATTATAAAGGCATTTGCAGCTATTCACTTTCTGGGAATTTTCCTCCAGCTGTATTCGTGTATAGATATTCCAGAAGGATATTCATCACAGTATTGTTTTTCCATAGCAAAAATCATAAACACATTGACATTCATTCTTGGGAAGTGGCAATAGTGAAAATAGCCATCGAGTGGAACGCCATACAGCCAAGAAAGCAACCAAGGTCAGTCTCAGTGTGTAGGTATTTAAAGCTGTACGAGCATTAAATGAAAAACACCAGACGTGGTTTACTCCTATAGGAGACCAGCAGTTTCTGGAAGGTGTGTGGGTTTGTCCCTGGACACAGCTGAGGCTCACCCTGTGCTGGGAGAAGAGATTGACAGAGCTGATATTCAATCCCAGGTCAGTCTGACCACCAAGCTGGTGTCCCCAACTGTTCATGACCTCTTTCCATTGACATACCTGGTCTTCTGTGAGTCAGGTGGCATGTGCCCGAGGACTAGGCCACCTTCTGCTACACTCCCCACTTCCTTGGCCCCTGTCACGTTGTTAAAGAGAGGGCATCTGAGCCCTGGGCCCAGAGAGGGCAAGCAGAGCCCATGCTCCTATGGGGAAGCAAGGACCATCTGGCCCACAGCATCAGCCTCTGGAGACTTGGCTTCTCAAGTTTTCCAGCCGCAGGTGGGATGCACTGTCCTTTTATTTATTTCTTTTTCTGGAAATTTCTTTTGGGGAGAGATGAGGAAAGCAGGCACAAGGACTTTCTACTTGCAGTCTTTGGCCTGCAAGGACCCAGTGCGTGATATCGACAAGGGTCTTTCTCCTGTGTGTTCCTTTCTGTTTTCTTTTGTCCCTTTTTTCCAGGAGAGATTAAATGAAGCTTAACATCTCTGTAGAAGGGCAAAGAAGACATGACAGGGAATTGTTTTAAAGACATCACCACCTTTCTCTAAAATATGGAATTACGGCATAAGGTACGTCTGAAACCAGATGAATCCTGTGTCTTCAACTTCAGGAAGTTAATGCTGAGGCTTTGAGGTTGATATGTCTGTATCATCACGCTCATGTGCCGTTACGTACAGCAGTTCACGTAGGCAGGAAAGTTAGTAGTGACGTAGATGCCCACAGTGATTTGCTGAAGACTGAGAAGGAATACTCACTACTGTATATAAAATAGATAAACAGTGACCTACTGTAGAGCGCAGGGAGTTATATTCAATATCTTTTGATAGCCTATGATGGAAAAGACTGAAAGAGAATGTGTATGTATAACTGAATTGCTTTGCCCGACACCAGACTAACAGACCATTGTAAATCAACTATGCTTCTATTGAAAAAGAAAACCCTTAAAAGAAAAATTTTTAAAACAGATAATCTTTTACATACAGGTGGAAAACAAGTCAAAAATCAGGCAGAGGCCACAGGCTGCTGGGGTCAGTGTGAGATTCCAGCGATGAGCCTGAATCTCTTCAACCACTTTGCTCTTGAAGTCCCTCTAACTGGCATGTGGAAATAGTAACTTACACGGTATGAGCTCTTTGTGGGTAAAGAAGTCATCTTTAGTCAATAAGAGTTGATGATGCTAGGCCTTCAAGTCTTTGCAGAGAGAGACCTCCGGCAGGGGAACTTAACCTTGACTGGAAGGAGAGGAGACAGAATCAGCCTCTAAAATTCCATGCTGAGAGGCCAGCAGTTTGGAGGGAAATTTCTGGCTGGGATGACTCCCCTCCCCCTTCGCTCTCTTTCCGCCTACCTGCTAGAGCCATCAGGCAGTAGGTGGGACAGGAGCAGCGGCTGCTTTCAGCAGTCCGGATTCCTTCGCTTCTACTCTAAGTAATGATTTCCTGTCCCTTTATATCCCCCCCTCCTCCAGGGCTCTCACATTCAAAGCATGACAAAATGGGCATCATTTCAATAGAGATCTGACTAACGTAGATTGTAGCCTAATGATTGCTTCCTGGGTGTTGCATGTCACCCTTCTATAAATACATCCCAGGATCACTTTGGAGTGCTTTTCTGCAGTAGCACTCCCTTGCTGCCTGCCTCCATCTGTGGTCGGCCGTGACCTCCCTGGTCTCTGTGTGTTACACCTGTACCTAGTCAGTCCTCGCCAACCCTGTTTGCCCATTACTGGCTTCTCTGTCTCTAAATTTACCATCTTCCACGTTCCCGTTCTCAGAAAATGTGGCATGATATTAGCAGAAGCCAGAACTATTCAAACTCTGCTTGCTTCCGCTCTTGTCTAGCTAGAAAAACATCCTCAAATTGAAAAGAGCAGAAATAAAGAGTAATAGAGAAACCACAACTTGTGTGCAAAAGGGCAGTAGCAAGTTAACCTGAAGCGAGTCCTAAACTGCAAAGCTCCGGGTTCAAGGGCCAGCTCCTTCCTTTGTAACCACGTGACCTTCAGCAAGTCATTGAACCTCTCGGGACTTTGGTTTCCTTATCTACAAAGAAGGCAATTTGACTACTTTATCTCTAAGCTACCTTTTAAAAACCCGAACTTTAATACTGTACCATAAAATGAGTTTGTTACTGGGTCCCTTTTTGAAAGCTTATGGCTTTTTGGAGTTCCAGTTAGGTGGAAAAACAAAGCCTGGCCTACCCTAAAGCTTAGGGTATTTTATTGATCTCATTCTTTGACATATAATGGAAACAAAATCATGGACATTGCCCACCTCATTTCAAAGCTTATAATCTGAACAACGATGGTAGGGGTGAGAGGGAAACACATTCTCCCATCAGGGTGGCTTCCTGTTACCTCTTGGTTCAGGCCTCTTGAACCAAGAGGTAACAGAGAAGCCTGAGGTCTTACCAGGGAAGGAGTGAGCCTGCCCTGTGGCCTCCATCTCAAATTCTGACATCTTTTTTCCTAGAAGATCTTCTAAATTCCTGGCCTCTTGATACTGTGATACAATTCATGGCCTTCAGATGTTCAGCATCACAACATCAGAAGCCCATAACTAACACAGTGTTGTAAATCAGCTATAGTTAAGTTAAAAAGAAAAGACCAGAAGAATACCATTCTTCATATTAACTGGGGAAAATATAAGATGTGTCCTGAGATGAGGAAGAGCAGCTTCATACCAGGTGGTTGTGTTAATAGTTGAAGAAGTTCAAGGTGACAGAAACCTGTCCCATTGCCTCATCCTGCCACTCAGGTGACAATCAGAAGGACCAAAAATCGATCTCTTTGTCTGAAGACCTTTGCCACTTAAACGTGAAGAATAGTTCCCCACGCTTGTTAAGGCCACACACTCCACAGTTTGTTTTCAAGTCTAAGTTTGTTTCATAGGATGTGTAGAGAACTTGTCCTCTGATCTCGTAGTCACAGTGGGTAATTTGTGAGGAATCATGGAAGACTGGATGTGCCTTGAGATGGGATCCCAACCATGGGAAGTCAGCTCAATATTAACGCCGGGCCATAGTCTAAATTGTTGTTGCTTAGTCACTAAGTCGTGTCCAGCTCTTTTGTGACCCCATGTTCTGTAGCCTACCAGGCTCCTCTGTCCATGGGATATCCCTGGAAAGAATGCTGGAGGGGGGTGCCATTTCCTTCTCCAAGGGATCTTCTAGACACAGGGAACAAACCTGCATCTCCTGCGTTGGTAGGCAGATTCTTTACCACTGAGCCACTCTAAATTAGATATACTTAAAAGGGGCAGGGGTTGGGAGACTTAGAAATGCGTGCCATTGGCACCAGAGCCAGCATACACTTGCTAGGAAGTTGTAACATACAAGCCATGTTATATTTGTTTTAATGGATTACTTGGCTGGCAAATTTCAGGAGCTACGCTGATACAGTATGTATGTACTTTAGAAAACCTTTTTAAAATGTTATCCTTAAGATCTTTGTGGATAAGACAGAGAAATAGGAGATGTCTGGCAGTATTTTGGAATGTATTTATCAGCTTATGGTTGATTACTCATGAATTTTATGAGTGATTCTGGATTAACATGGAAGGGGGTGGTTACCATGGGAGCTTTTGTCAAGTCCCAACCCTTTCAACATTGTTGTCACACTGGGAGATAAAAACAGAAATGATCTGCATGTCAGATCTACCAGTGACCTGAAGCCAGGGAGGATTGCTAATGTAGTCACTGATAGCATCAGATTTAAAGTGATTTTGGTTGGATTTAACCTGAAGCCCAAACCAACAAAATATACAGTCTTCCATTTGGGGTTCAAGATAATTGCACATATGCAGAATGTGGGAACAGCAGCATGGCAGAAATCCACGTGAAAATATGTTGGTATTTCAGCTCAATGTGATGTAGCTTTAAGAATAAGCCAGTGCATTCTTCAATTTCTCTTATCAGAAGGAAAATTCCAAGAACACTGTATGTTTTTCTCCCTATATTTTTTGCTGGTCAAAAATGTGGGCAACTAAAAAAAAAATAATAATAATAAAATAAAATAAAAATGTGGGCAACTGTGTTCAATTTGTGACCTTTACAATATTAAGAGAGACACTGAATTTGGCTGTATAAAGGAGAACATTGGGGGTAAGAATATATGATAACTGTGATGCATGAGCAAATGTGGAGTTTCTTTTTACTATTATTAAGCCAAGATTTATTGATCATTAATTATTTGCCAGGCACTATGACAGACCTTGGAAATGCAGAGATACACAAGACATGATCCCATTGTCAAGGTGCTGATAATCTAGCCTGGGAATCAGAAAGATAAGCAACACTTTGGCCCCCTGATATTAACAGCTGACTCATTGGAAAAGACCCTGACGCTGGGAAAGATTGAAGGCAGAAGAGGATGGCAGAGGATGAGATGGTTGGATGGCATCACTGATGCAATGGACACAAACCTGGGAAAACACCAAGAGATCGGGAAGGATAGGGAAGCGTGGCATCCTGCAGTCCATGGGGTCGAGGGAGTTGGACATGACTTAGCGACTGAACAACAACAAGCCACTCAAGGCATATGGAGGAAGTACCATAGGATGCTGAGCATGGTCCTGCGAGTTAGAGTGGCAGGGGCAAGGAATTCTGCTAGGGAGGATCAGAAACTGGACCTGGAAGCTCAGAGGATATGAACTTGGGGGACCATAACCTTTTAAAGTTGGAAGAAACCTTTTTATCTGATGCATATAAAGTGGTAGTGGAGAGAGGGGTGGATGGCTTATTCTAAAGGTCCCTTTGTCTCCAAATCTCTTGAGTGTTGCACAGCTCTTATATCTGAGGCTTGGTCTCTGTATTACAAGGTCACATAGCTAGTCACATTCCTAGAGTTAGAATTCTAGGTCCATATAGTCCTTCTGAATTTCATCCAATTGTCTTTCCTGTGGGCCAGTTTTTCCCCAATTGCTCAACCTTATTTTACATGATTTTCTGCTAGAATTCAGCTGGTCCACCAAATTTAGTATCGCCTGACAATCTGACAGGCATACACTCAATTCCTTTGTCCAGATCACAAAGCCTATGACCAGAATAGATCCACCCTCAATCCAGAGCAGGTGGCTTACCACTAGGTATATCTCCAAGGCTACTCTCCAAGGATTCTTGCCAAAGACAGGATGGATGTTAAAAGACCTCACGCTTGTGAGTGAGGGAAAGAAGTTCAACTGGGAGTTCTGTTGAAAAATGACAGCCTTGAAAATAAATAACCACACTGATCTCAATGAAATAAGTATATATGCCTTTGACCCATGGTAAACATAGAAGAAGGAGAAAGAATGAAAAGGCAAGTCCTATAATTTGTTATCTTGAAAGCATCTGTGCCCTGGGGCTAGTGTGGGTCCCCAGCAGTTACTGACTGGGGCTTTGAGATCAGAATTTGCACATAGAAGGTTTGCTTTCCTAGGATCTCTGCTTCTATGCTGATGGTGGCTCTCCTGGAAGGTGGGGTGGGTGGATTTCCCCCCATAACTCTTCTGTGCTGTCGTCATCAGCTCTGGCTCCATCAGAAACCCCAGGGTCCACAGAACACCTAGTGAAAATAAGAGCCTCCTAGAATCCAGAGGATTCCCTCCACATTTGATAGTCTTCTCTTTATTTACATTTCCTCACGTTTTTGCTATGGCTATAAATGAGATCATTAATACTATTTGCGATTGTTCATTTTATGTGTCAACTTGGATACAACTGTCACAGAATTCAGATATTTGGTCAAACATCAGTCTGGACATTGCTATGAAGGTTTTTTTTTTTTTTTTTTTTTTTGCATGAGATTAACACTGAAATTAGTAGACTCTGAGTGAAGCAAATTACTCTCTATGACATAAGTGGGCCTCATCCAATCAGTTGAAGGTTTTAAGAGAAGGAAGAGGAAATTCTGCCTTATACCACCTTTTGACTTGAACAGCAGCATCAACCCTTCCCTGGGTCTTTCGCCTACCAGCCTGCCCTGAAGATTTTGGACTTGCCTGCCTCTATAAGCATGTGACTCAATTCTTTAAAATAACTCTCACTCTAGGATATATGTACATCTTGTTGGTTCTGGTTCTCTGAAGGACTCTAATACACTCTTTGAACTGGAGAACCAGTTTTTCAAGCCTATACTCACTTTTCCTCTTGACTCCAGAAATAACTTCATCCCAGATATGAAATCCTCCAACTTTCCACTCGTGTACCCAAGAAATTTTCTGGGCTTCGATATGCCCTCACCTCCTACCCTCAAACTAAGAAAAGTTGACCCTGTTCCTCTTTTCAGTTAGATCCCACCCTGGTACCCTCCTGCTTCTCCATCCCACGCTGACCCCAACTCACACTCTCTCTGGGTCTCTGACAATGTCAAACAAACGTACTTGCTCCCTTTCTGCCCTCTTTTTGGGTGCAGTTACAGGTGTCTATTGTAAGCTGGGGCAGTGTACAAGTTGCCTGTGGAATGAGTCTGATAGTAATACCGCCAGCTTATGGTCTGCCCTGGTCCAGGTTTTTCTCACCAGCTTGAAAGAACCTCTTGACAGGTATGTGAAGCAAACTGGAGGAGGAAACAACGCTGGGCAAATTACTGAGATGCTAGAAGACAAAACCGAGCCCCTAAACATCTTTGTTGGAGCCAGTGTGAGAAAAGCAGGAGAGACTCCACCTTGAAGCCTGTCATCCACCTTAAAGACAGGATGTGAACTGGGCTGAACCTTGCTCAAGAGTGAGGAGACTGTTGCTGATGAAAACCAGGTCCCCCGGAGACTTCCCTCCCTACAGATGACTGATAGATGCTGTAGTTGAGGTCAGGCTGCCCCTGTTAGATTAACCATGGAGACATCCCCCTTGATGCATAATCATTGTCCCACCCACCCCCCCCCCCACTTTAACCTTAATTGTTTGTCCCCCTAGCATCTGTTTGTTGTAAAACTCAGTCACATACAGCAAAGAGGTTGCTAACATATAACCAGCCACATAGTGGGGGTATAAAACTGGGCCTCTCAGAAACATCAGGGTCCTTGCAGGAAACTGATTCCCCTTGGACCCGCTGGCATAATAAACTGTACTCCACTGTCTTGAGTGTCCTCCGAGGTGTGTTTTGCAGCTCTGGATTCCACAACATTCTCAACAGGCTGAAACAGTGAGCCAAAACCAAGAATGCATTTAATAGAGAAAAAAAATGGCAGAATCTCAAGAGGGAAAAATCTGAAAGGTCCCTGACCAGAGCCCCTGATTAAATTCTTGGCTCCCTGAATTCCCTCCCTCCTGGTTTCTACTATTCTAGTCACACCTGTTTCTACCTGATTAGCTCTGGAGGTGTGAAGAAATCACTGTATCTATTCAAAAATCTTGTTAAATTCCAATTAAACAGGCTGGGCTGGCTTAGCTTTTTAAACTCCAAGCTCTTAAAGCAGAGGTATCAGAAGCAGACTTGTCTCTAGTTCTGAGAGTGTGATCTTGGCTTGTAAAGAGTTGAGCAAATAAACGTCAGAGGTGTTTGAGATTGACTGGGGCAGTGGTTCTGATGGGGAAAAAAAATCACTGGGAATCTACAATCTAACTGGTCATATTGCAGGTTTCTGTCACCAAAGAGAAGGGCCATACACAAAAAAAGGACAAATTTGTATTCTAGGATGTAAACTAGGAGACGGGTAACCTGACCTGCCTCTTGAGAAACCTATATGCAGGTCAGGAAGCAACAGTCAGAACTGGACGTGGAACAACAGACTGGTTCCAAATAGGAAAAGGAGTACATCAAGGCTGTACCCTGCTTATTTAACTTATATGCAGAGTACATCCTGAGAAATGCTGGGCTGGAAGAAGCACAAGCTGGGGTCAAGATTGCTGGGAGAAATATCAGTAACCTCAGGTATGCAGATGACACCACCCTTATGGCAGAAAGTGAAGAGGAACTAAAAAGCCTCTTGATGAAAGTGAAAGAGGAGAGTGAAAAAGTTGGCTTAAAGCTCAACATTCAGAAAACAAAGATCATGGCATCCGGTCCCATCATTTCATGGGAAATAGATGGGGAAACAGTGGAAACAGTGTCAGACTTTATCTTTTTGGGCTCCCAAATCACTGCAGATGGTGATTGCAGCCATGAAATTAAAAGACGCTTACTCCTTGGAAGGAAAGTTATGACCAACCCAGATAGATAGTATATTTAAAAGCAGAGACATTACTTTGCCAACAAAGGTCCGTCTAGTCAAGGCTACGGTTTTTCCAGTAGTCATGCATGGATGTGAGAGTTGGACTGTGAAGAAAGCTGAGCACCAAAGAATTGATGCTTTTGAACTGTGGTGTTGGAGAAGACTCTTGAGAGTTCCTTGGACTGCAAGGAGATCCAGCCAGTCCATTCTAAAGGAGATCAGTCCTGGGTGTTCTTTGGAAGGACTGATCCTAAAGCTGAAACTCCAGTACTTTGGCCACCTCATGCAAAGAGTTGACTCATTGGAAAAGACCTTGATGCTGGGAGGGATTGGGGCAGGAGGAGAAGGGGAAGACAGAGGATGAGATGGCTGGATGGCATCACTGACTCGATGAACGTGAGTTTGAGTGACCTCCAGGAGCTGGTGATGGACATGAAGGCCTGGCGTGCTGCAATTCATGGGGTCGCAAAGAGTCGGACACAACTGAGCGACTGAAATGAACTGAACTGAACTGAATTTCCATACAAGAGAAATATTAGCAGGTTTGACATTTGGTGAAGTTGCTAAAACCCAAGGCCTTCCAATGTTAAAACTTTAAAAGATTCAGGGTAAACTAGTCCCACCCAAGTCTAGGGTAAAACAAAAGATGAGTTTAAGTAATGAGTGGCAATATGATCGCTAATAATTTAAAACCATGTTTTACATGTCAGTAGGCATCAGAGTCGCTAGGAAGGCTTTTAAAAATGAATCTCTGGTCCCGCCCTGGCAGGACAAGGCCTGGGAACCTGCGTTTTAACAAAGCCCTAAAATGGTTCCTATGCACACATGAGTTTCTGGATTAGAAAACTGACTCTGCTCAAGGTTTTCTTTCTTAGTTTCTCTAACATTCCCCACTGAAACTTCCCAATGCTGTTCCAGTGAATCTGGCCGTGGGTCGCCCCATGGCCGCTTAATCCTCCAGTACTCAGGCTCTCAGCTTCAAGGATCTGGCCCTCTGCTGGGCCAGTTCTTCCTCCCAGGCAGAGACCTCACGAGCCAGGTCCCTAGGAAGATGGCACCAGGTATGTCCTTCCAGTGCGTGACACATTTGCTAGGCCAGGAAAGTCACTGCTCTCCAGTTACTTCTGCAAATGCACACTGCTTCTAGGGCTTCCCTGGTGGCTCAGATGGTAAGGAATCTGCCTGCAGTGCGAGAGACCCAGGTTCAGTCTCTGGGTCAGGAAGATTCCCTGGAGAAGTGAATGGCTACCCACTCCAATATACTTGCCTGGAGAATCCCACGGACAGAGGAGCCTTGCAGGCTCAATCCATGGTTGCAAAGAGTTGGACATGACTGAGCAACTTTCACTTTTTCACATTGCTTCTAAGGCACTTCTCTTTCCTCACCACCTCAAGCCTTTTGCCTTGTATTTATTTTTTATTTATTTTTTTGGCCGCACTGTGCAGCATGTGGGATCTTAGTTTCCTGACCAGAGATCCATCCCACACCCCTTACAGTGGAAACATAGAGTCTTAGCTGCTGGACCACCAGGGAAGTCCTGCCTTTGTATTTTGGGCACGTATTACATACTAATCCCCAATATGTCCCCAAAATATGTCAGGCTCTCCGAGGAACCCCAGCAAGGCCTGATTTGAAAAGAGGGCAAAGCATCAAAAATTTCTCCAAATGAATGGTCACTCCTTGGTTCTCTTTCGTAGGATCAAGACAGGCGATGGACTAAGTCAGCACTGGCTTCTTAATCTCACAAGGTGTCTTGCAAATGATCTGATGCCTGTGAGGATGTAAGAGGCATGGCACCTCTCTCATTGTTCCCCACTTTTGGGGATTCCGTGTGAACACGCAGGCCTCAGGAAGAGCAGGATTAAGCATCTTGTTATGTGTATATTTGTGCAGACGTGTCTGTGTTTGCCAACTAGACACAGGATGGAAGGCGAACCGATCAGGGTGGTGTCTTCTTCAGGAGAAATGAAAGGAATAGATATGAAGGCAAGTGGCAAATATGAAGTGATGAGAATGTCTATGCTCATCTGTGGTGTTTGTGTGGATACAAACTGGTGGGTAGGAAAGCAGGGGATCTTAGGAAATAGAGTGAAGATGGAGGAGAAAAGCACCAAAGGCATAGTAGGGGAGCAGCGGTGCTTAAGTCGCAAAGTTGTGGCCAACTCTTGGGACCCCATGGACTGTAGCCCACCAAGCTCCTCTCTCCATGGGATTCTCCAGGCAAGAAGACTGGAGTGGGAAGATCCTCCAGGGGATCTTCCCAACCCAGGGATTGAACCCGGGTCTCTTTATGTCTCCTGCATTAGCCGGCAGGTTCTTTAGCACTAGCACCACCTGAGAAGCCCTAATCGGCTATACAAAATAAAATGTTCAAAAGGGAGAGAAAAGATTGTGTATTTCTAAGCCAGAACCCAGCTGGGACTTGCCAGCTCTGGAGCCTGCTGACTGGTATCAGTCAAGGTAAAGTGGAACATCCAGGGTAGGCTACGATTGCCAAGACTGGGGCTGGAGCTCTGGCAAGGTGATGGGATTTTCCAGGGCAGGTGTTCCAGAGTGCAGGCTAAAGAGACACTTACATAAGCTGAGCCAGAGCGAAGGGAGGGCTAGGGACGCTAGGAGCAAGGACCTAAGGAAAGAGAGGGAGAACGAAACAGAGCAGAGCTCTGAGAATGGGACACAAGCCTGCGTGGTAGTCCCGGGCAGCCGGGAGAACTACAGGCCTTGGCTTTGAAGCCTTGGAGAGGCAGGCAGGAGAAACGGCAACCGGTCACCTCCTTTCCCCAGAGCCAGCGGGTGCGTGCTCTGTCGCTTGTCAAATCGGACTCTTTTGTGACCCTATGGACTGTAGCCCGCCAGGCTCCTCTGTCCATGGGGTTCTCCAGGCACGGATACTGGAGTGGGTTGCCATGCCCTCCTCCCGGGGACCTTCCCGACCCCGGGATCGAGCCCGAGTCTCCTGCATCTTCTGCACCGCAGGTGGACCCTTTACCACTGACCCACCGGGGAAGCCCTCCCAGATCCGGTGAATCTCACCAAAAGGACCCAAGAGATGATAATGGATTCCTAGAAAGGCCATTAATCCGTGTGGAGATAATTGAAGTAAGACGGCACCCTTTCCAGCACTGTTCAGATGTAACTGAAGTGATGAGTGGGATTCCTATGCGGCTTGTAGCCTCAACTCTATTACTTTAAGACTGCAGTGTGTATCTCGGTTGTTCCTTTCCATTACTTAAACAGCCGTAAAGTCAGTCGCACGTGTCAACTGGCAGGCCTGGGTGGAGTTTGGCAGTGAGGCAGCTTAGTGGAAATGGAAGAAAGTTCCCCAAGGTGCCTGAGGAAAGAAACCTTCATTTGAGGTGGCCTTGGGGTGCTCTCTAGTGATGTGCCCCGTAGACTCAGTAACATCCACCAGAAATCTCAGGTGTGGCCTAGAACGAAGAAAAGGAAGAGAGAGCAAACACAAAAGAGAAAACAAAAGGGGAGAGAGGGAGAAAAAAAAAAAATGCAAGCAGATCTGATGGAGTGAGATAGGGAACTGGCCAGATGAGGGAAGGCCCAGCTGAGAGAAATTGTCCTGAGCGGGAACCTCCGCACCCTGCCCTGCCCACCTGTACCTGGCATTGACCCCCACCTCTTCTGTGCATGCTCTAGCTGCTAAACACCAGCCACCTGAAAGGTATTAGCAATCAGAAGACAGAGGCCAACTTTCAAAGAAGCTCAGAAAGAGGGGCCAGCTTGATCCTTTGTGGCTGATTCTGCAGCTGTTGCTGAGCCTGGGGCGGTAGCCCCCTTGACTACCGTAATTACCCGCCCCCCTGCACCCCCACACCCTCTTTGCAGCTTCACACTTCTTGGCCTCAGGCCCAGCCCTGAAAATCTCCCACGGAGCAGGAGGAAGTCCAGGAGGCAGCCTGCACTCCTGGTGAGAAGCGACCAGGTGACCACGTGCTCCAGGTAAGGGCCCCCCCATCCCCCACCCCTACCTCCATGGGTGGAAGGCGCCCATTCCCTTGGCCTCTTGGTGGGCAAGTGTGCTTATTTCAAACTGCAACTGAGAAGTGGGAGCTTTGAGTATGTCTGCAGGAGGTGAAAACCTAGCATGCCAAGCACAAGGGGACTGACTTCTTTCCTGCAGTGGCAGCTTTCCCCCTCCCTCTTGTGCATCCCTGCCTTTCCTCTGGTCCTTTCTTCCCGTCCCTGCACCTCCCCCCACCTCTTCTGCTCCCCCTCCTGCTCCCAGTGGGGCTGCTCAGGCTCCCTGGAGCCCAGTGAGCCGAATGCACCGTAGTAACAGCTCCACTCAGTTCCCTGGCTGCTGCTGGCCCCTGGGGGTTCTTAAAGGCGCCCTTCCCTCCTTCCGCCCATATTTCCCAGCTCTCTGGAGTTCTCATAATTTTGGTGGTTCATAACACCCCTCCACCGCCCCTTTTCTTCCGAGCTGACTTTCACCTCTGACTTCCCTTCCTCTTTCTCAGTACAGGTTTTTATCATCACTGTTTAGCTTACTTCCTGCCTTCATCTCCCACCCTTTCTCTGAGTTCAGTTCAGTCGTCTAGCCGTGTCTGACTCTGCAACTCCATGGACAGCAGCACGCCAGGCCTCCCTGTCCATCACCAGCTCCCGGAGTTTACTCAAACTCATGCCCATTGAGTCGGTGATGCCATCCAACCATCTCATCCTCTGTCATCCCCTTCTCCTCCTGCCTTCAATCTCTCCCAGCATCAGGGTCTTTTCAAATGAGTCAGTTTTTCGCATTAGGTGGCCAAAGTATTGGAGTTTCAGTTTCAACATCAGTCCTTCCAATGAACACCCAGGACTGATCTCCTTTAGGATTGACTGATTGGATCTCCTTGCAGTCCAAGGGACTCTCAAGAGTCTTCTTCAACACCAACATTCAAAAGCATTGATTCTTCAGCGCTCAGCTTTCTTCACAGTCCAACTCTCACATCCATACATGACCACGGGAAAAACCATAGCCTTGACTAGACGGAGGCCTCTTTCTCTGAGGCCTCTTTCCTTTTTCTCCCAATCAATTACTTATTTTTGGCTGTGCTGGGTCCTCACTGCTGCACCCCGCCCTTTCTCTAGCTGCTGTGAGCCAGGGCTACTCTCTGGTTGGGGTGTCAGGCTTCTCACTGAGCTGGCTTCTCTTGTTGCGGAGCACAGCCCTTAGGTGTGCCTGCTTCAGTAGTCCTGGCATATGGGCTCACCAGCTGTGGTGCTCAGGCTTAGTTGCCTCACAGTATGTGGAATCTTCCCAGACTAAGGATCGAACTCGTGTCCCCTGAATGGGTGGGTTGATTCTTAACTGCTGGACCACCAGGGAAGTCCCTGCCTCTTTCCTTTTTGAATCACTTTCCTCAGCTCCTTCCCTTGCCATGGGTAGCATTACAGGGCCTGCTGGGGAATGAGGCAGAGATCCTAGAAATAAGTAAATTAAGGACACACTTGATTGACATGTTAAACAGAGCATAGGTAACGCACTTGGGCTTTTGTGATGACCCAGGTGGTGAGCGTTGTTCCAAACGAGATGTGGTTGAAGGCACTTTCAGGGTTGACTGTGCTTTGGATCTGCATGGTTTGGTCCTCAACTGTGCTGATTCAGAAACTCAGTCTCTTGGGAGCAATCACGTGTGGCAAAGTTGAGTCACACCGTAACCATCACGAGAGAATAGGGCTTCCCCAGTGGCCCAGTGATAAAGAATCCACCTGCAACAGGGGTCTGATCCCTGGGTTGGGAAGATCCCCTGGAGAAGGCAATGGCAACCTACTCCAGTATTCTTACCTGGGAAATCCGAAGGACAAAGGAGCCTGGCAGGCTATAGTTCATAGGGTTGAAAAGGTCAGACATGACTTAGTGAATAAACAAAAGCAAGGACAAAACCAAAGTTCCAGTATTCATCACTAGGAGGGATGTGCCAGGGACTGGAGAGAGGCTCGCCAATCCTGTTGCTTCTTCCTGGGCATGTGGGAGACTTGATGCCCAGCCTCCTTACTTGCTCTTAGGTGGAATCATGAGATTGAGTTCCAGCCAATGGAATGTGGACAAAAGTGACATCGGCCACTTCCAGACCTGGCCATAGAGTGTCCCAAGTGCCGGAAGGGAGGGACTCTGCAGTACACGATCTGGGAGCCTGAGTCACCATGTGGCAGAGGGCCATCAGCAGAGATGCCGGACTCACAGTGTGGACTGTGATGTGGGCGAGAAGTTAACTTGTAGTGTGCTGAGATACTGAGCTTTAGAGATTATTTACTTCATAAGCTAGCATTGGTATGTCTTCCTAGGGAGAAAGTAACTTGTTTGCACTGATGTGAAATCTCTCTTCCACATCCCGCATGAGAAACTCGATCCTCAGAGGCTTGCTCGGTGAGCAGGACGAGGAGCAAAGCAAGGCCTTGGAGGTAGGGGTGTTTTGGTTTGTTTGTTTGTTTGTTTTTTAAGAGCACATCAGTTCTGTTTAGTTCAGTTGCTCAGTCGTGTCCGACTCTTTGCGACCCCATGGACTGCAGCACACCAGGCTTCCCTGTCCCCATCACCACCTCCTAGAGTTTACCCAGACTCATGTCCATTGAGTCGGTGATGCCATCCAACCATCTCCTCCTCTGTCTTCCCCTTTTTCTCCCACCTTCAATCTTTCCCAGCAGCAGGGTCTGAGTCAGCTCTTCACATCAGGTGGCCAAAGTATTGGAGTTTCAGCTTCAACATCAGTCCTTTCAATGAACACTCAGGACTGATCTCCTTTAGGATGTACTGGTTGGATCTCTGCAGTCCAAGGGATTCTCAAGAGTCTTCTCCAACATCAGTTTTTACCAACTCATTTTTTTAATAATAGTTATTTTTATTTATTTATTTGTGCCAGTTTTTAATCGCAGCACACAGGATCCTTGATCTCTGTTGGGGCATGTGGGGTCTTCTATGGGACTTTCCTTCATACTCCCCTCTCCCCGCCCCCACCAACTTGGAGCTCACTGGGGCTTGGAGGGAAGTGGCTGAGAGCTCACAGGCACCCCCTTACCCCCCCCCCCAAGAGGGAGCCCATGGCTGTGGGTGGGGCTGCCACTGCTGCTGCCGTCGACATTGGACAGACCTCACCTGTACCTGATGGGTGCAGGGGGTCCCCCTCAGCAGGGGGCCTGTGGCTGGGGGGCATCTCCTGGGAAGGGGAGAGGGGGAGGGGCCAGCAGTGTGTAAGGGAACACGGGGAACATGGCATTGGGCACGGTGGGGAGGGAGGGAAGGAGGGCGCCTGGCCCATGGGACACATTCTAATTGCGCAATCATCCTTTGATTTAGGAGTAGGGAGGGGAGCAGTATGAGAGCCAAGGAGATGTTGAACCTGCTCAGACATGCGGGGTAAGGAAGGCAGTGCTTAGATTTAGAGACGCTGTGCAGCGTCAGGCCAAGACAGAGCAGACACTGGGCTGGCCAGGGGGCAGTGGCCAAAACTGTGGGTCACGTGGGCAGGAGTCAAGTTCTGGGTGTACATATCCTGCTGCCTGGCCCACCTCTCCACTTAGAGACATTCCAAATAGAGCAGGTCCCAGAGCGCTCCTCCCTAACCCCACCTCATCTCAGCAAACCTCTCCTCTCCTCTCCCATTTTAGAGTTAGTCCCAACTCCTGTCTACCTCTCCTGCCCCACAGCTGATCGATTGGCCAATTCTGTGTGCTCTTCCTTCTAAATACGTGGAGAAATCAGCTGCCTCTTGTTGTCTGGCTGCTACCGGCCTGGCTCACACTGCCATGATTCCTTGCCTATGTTATTGCAAAGGTCTCCTAATTGATCTCCTAGCTTCCAGCCTCACTCCTCTACTATCTGTTCTCCCCACAGCTATCATCATATTTTTATTTAGAAACGGAAACACATCATGTTGACTAAATTCTCCAAATGCTTGCCGTCTTGCTGAAAATGAAGTCAAAGTTCTTAGCGAGGCCTTACTGGGCCACACCTCCTCTCTGATCTCATCTCCTCCCATGTTCCCACGAGCAGACAGAGCTGGTGCCCTGCCCACACCCCTGGCTTGCCCCCAAGGTCACCCATAGGCCCTGCCCTGCACCCCAGCGGCCTTTGTGCACCCACCTGGATGTATTCTCTGGCCTCCAGGAAAGCTTCCAGAAGCCATCTTCAGCAGTGAGGCAGGAGCTGGAGAATACTGTTTCCTGACTGGTCAGTGGAGCAGTTCTGAGCCGTGTTCCATGTGTTCTCTCAGAGGTCCCTAACAGGACAATGGTAACCCACTTATTATTATTTTAATGTTTATTTTTATTTATTTGACTGCACCAGGTCTTAGTTGAGGCACGTGGGATCTTTGATCTTCATTGCAATATGCAGGATCTTTTCTTGTGGGATCTAGTTTCCTGACCAGGGATGGAACCTGGGCCCCCTGCATTGGGAGCTCAGAGTCTTAGCCATTGGACCATCAGGGCCGTCCCAGTAAGCCACTTATTAATGCCTCAATGTTAGCTTTCCTCCTTCTCTCTCACCCTGGCACTCTCTCTTGGTGCTTTCTCAGACCACTTCCAGAAGAAACTGCTTCAGCCCAAGTCCTTGTCTCAGGGAATATGCAAACTAAGATACCTCTCACTCCACTTCAGCTGCGCCAGCTTCTTGTCTTTAAAACACAACAGATGTCCATCACCCAGAATCTTTGCATATTCTGTTTCTTCTGCCTGGAATACTCTCCCTCCAGTCCTTTGGGTCTCTGCTCAAATATCATCTCTAACTTACATACAAAGTAGGAACTCTGACCCCCAGGAATCACTATCACCTTTCTCTGCTTGCTTTGTCTTTTTCTCATCAGCGGCTAACAGACTGATTACATGTTAATTTGTTTATGTATTGGCAGTTTCCCCCCAGCAAAAGGGGCTTTCTTGGTGGCTCAGACAGTGAAGAATCTGCCTGCAATGCAGGACACCTGGGTTTGATCCCTGGGTTGGGAAAATCTCCTGGAGAAGGGACTGGCTACCCACTCCAATATTCTTGCCTGGAGAATCCCATGGACAGAGGAGCCTGACAGGTTACAGTCCATGGGGTCACAAAGAGTCGGACACGACTGAGCGACTAACACTTTCCCTTTCCCTAGCAAAAGATAAGCTTCATGAGAAGAGGAACTTAGTCTGTTTCATTCTGTTCTCCCAGGCAGCACCAAGAATGATCCCCAGCATTTACTAGGTGCTTAGCAAATGTTTGCCGAGTAAATGGGCATGGAGGATGGATAATAGGGAGAAAAAACAGGTCACCAACATACAACTTGCCTTTGATGATCTTCACTGGTAATTGTTCAGTGTCTACCAGCAGGAATATTACTACTGCATAAGAAAGATTTGGGGGCATGCTGGATTTCCAATTTTCCATCAAAGGATCAGAGGCTTTCCCTGAGTAAAAATGTAGAGAGTTAATTTCATAACTATCTCTTCTTCTTTTAAGAATTATTTTTGATCCTAATTATCATACTGTTCACAAATTCTTTTAATTAATTAATCAAAAATATGTATGTATTGGGCTGTCCCAGGCCTCAGTTGCAGTACATGGGATCTTTCAGCTGTAGCACTAGAGGTCTAGCCCTCTGACCAGGGATTGAACCCAGACCCTCTGTGTTGGGAACACGGAACCTGAGCCACTGAACCACTGGGGAAGTCCCTCTTTTAATTTAGAAAGACTTATTTTATTTTTCCCAAAAATAGCAGACTTGTACCTCTATGCAGCTTCACATGGTTCTGTCCAGGGCAGGAAACTTCCAGGCACTGTATATTCTTTGATAGAAGAAACCTTAGGGGCTGATGCTACCGAGTAAGTGAACAAGCTTAACGAAAAAAATGTAGAAAGCAGCTCCTAAATCTGTCCCAGATCTGAGGGGTCAGCCTGAGCTCTTGTCCTCATCAGCTCTTGGTTTCACTGGTACACTGTCCTCGTGGGCATGACCTGCGGCTCACCTCCATTCGATGCCCTTTTCCTGGTCCTGCTTAAATGTCCCCTCTCAGAGAAACCCTCCCTGACCGCCATCTGTGTGGTGATTCTCTTCCACAGTGTGCCGTGGTTTTCCTTGGCGGCGTTTATCATTACCTGTAGCTGCATGTTTATTTCTTACCATTTCTTTTACTGTTATCTGCCTTGCTAGTGTGTAAGCCCCCTGAGGGCAGGACAGTGTCTGTGCTGTCACAACGGCGTGCAGAGTGCCTGGCACACAACAGACACTCCATTAATGTTTGACGGATGTCAGCATGAAAGAGCAGGTGGAGGAAGGGAGACAGGCCCCGGGGGCGGGGTGGTGGTGGGCTCAGGGACAGATCATCAGCCAGACTCAGGCCCAGTCTCCTGACTTCCCCTCTGCGTCCTCCTCCCAGCCTGCTCTGCGCTTCACCAAAGCTTTTAATCACTTGGCTGACAGGCAGGGTCATCCATGAAAGCAGAAAGAGGAGAAGAAAAATGAGGCACAGGATTGCCGAATGGAGAATCCAGGCTCTTTTAGCAGCCACTATTCCTTATTTCCTGCTGGAGTATTGGCACCTTTAAAAGCCTTGGCTGTCCTCCCCAACCTCCCCACTCAATCACAAACCATAGTGTCTAGAAAAAAATAAAATGGGGGAAAAAATCAATGTGCTAAAGCTTTCCTGGGTTCAATAGCAACTCCCCCTGTAGTTTCCCTCCCTGGCCACAGAACTAAGCTCTCCAGGGCTCTGAACTTGACCCCAGGGGCAGGGAACTTGCACGTTAAAAACATGCCCCTCCTCTTCCCAAATTATTCCCAGCCTGGCAAAGACCAGGGAGGTGGACTTCCCTGACTTCCCAGCTCTGAGTCTCTGTTTGCTGATTCAACTCTGCCCACTAATGCCTCATTAAAAGTTTCCCATTCACATTTAGATCTCCCTCAGGACTTCTCTGGTGGTCCAATGATTAAGACTCTGGGCTTCCAATGCAAGGGGCATGGGTTTGATCCCTGATTGGGGAACTAGGATCCCACATGCAACATGGCATGGCCAAAAAGTAAAAAGAAAAAAAGAAAAATTTAAAAATAGATCCTCCTCTTTCTGGTATGTAGGGAATGAAAGGGAAAGGGAGAATTGTTATCTGCAGGCAGATGGTTGGGTTAAGAACAGAATCCTCTTTTTAAAATATTAAAATGCCTTATTTTCATTTTTCTTTTAAATCGTATTACTTGCAGCAGTCTCCCTCCCAGTCTGAGTCAGGGGGTGTACTGCCCCAGGAAAGGAGGGAGGTGGGTAGAACTGAGAGGCAGTGATTGCCTTTGGGTATGAAATCTCACTGCCTTGGCTTCTTTGTCAAGAGCTTGGTCTTAAAAGCTAGGATTTATGGAAAGAGAAAGCGTCTGTGTCCAAGTGTCTGAGGAGGAAAACAGGCAGTTATAGGTGAGCTGAGATGGTTAAAGTGAAGTGCAGTCCTGGGGCACAAGTCTCTGGAAGCACCTTAGAGGAGATCAGCCGTTCCCAGTTGAAGGCCTATCTGTCCGAGATGACGGAAGAGCAGTAGGAAGGTACTGGCTGAGGGAGTGGCTGTGATGAAGGACCCTGAGGCAGCACTTCTGGGTCCCCTTGGCCAGCTCAGTAAGAGTGGAGGATCCGAAAGTTCCTCCCTCTCTGGGGGGTGGGGGTGGGATGCAGAGAGTGCTGGGGGCACGCGGAAGCTTGGGGTGGGCAGAAGACATTGCCCTGGGCGGAGACATTGAGACCAGGGCAAGCAGCTGGGACCGATCCTCGTTCTCAGCCCCCTTCGCAGACTCCTCGTTTCTCCATGGTCTGAAATTCCTCTCCTTTCTCAGCTCCCCTACTGATATCCTCCAGTGTCACAGCACTTCCCGCGCAGCACAAATCTCCATCATATGTCTCCAGTCCTAGCTTCTCCCTGAACTCAGCCCTTCAAAGCAGCTCCTTCCTCAGCACTTCCCCTTGAACAATCAGTTCAGTTCAGTCTGACTCTTTGCGACCTCATGGACTACAGCACGCCAGGCCTCCCTGTCCATCACCAACTCCTGGAGTTCACTCAAACTCATGTCCATTGAGTCAGTGACGCCATCCAACCTCATCCTCTGCCATCCCCTTCTCCTCCTGCCCTCAATCTTTCCCAGCATCAGGATCTTTTCCAAATGAGTCAGCTCTTTTGCATCAGGTGGCCGAAGAATTGGAGTTTCAGCTTCAGCATGAACATCAGTCCTTCCTTTGAATATTCAGGACTGATTTCCTTTAGGATGGACTGGTTGGATCTCCTTGCAGTCCAAGAGACTCTCAAGAGTCTTCTCCAACACCACAGTTCAAAAGCATCAATTCTTGGGTGCTCAGCTTTCTTTGTAGTCCAGCTCTCATATCCATTCGGGCTTCCCCTGGCGGCTCAGAGGTTAAAGCGTCTGCCTCCAATGCAGGAGACCCAGGTTCAATCCCTGGGTCAGGAAGATCCCCTGGAGAAGGGAATGGTAACCTACTCCAATATTCTTGCTTGGAGAATCCCAGGGACGGAGAAGCCTGATAGGCTACAGTCCACAGGGTCGCAAAGAGTCAGACATGACTACCGGAACAATGAAGATCTCCAAACTGAAGTCCATGCTTTCCTCTCCCCTCCGGAAACCTCCCCTTCAGCCTTCTCTTCTTCCACATGGAAATGCCAGTTTTCCAGTTGCTCAACCAACAGCATTCTTGACTTCTTTATCTCTTATGCCATTGGTGCTATGACCCTGCTTCACGCCCCTGTCATCTTTCACCAGGATTTTTGCAGTCGCCTCCCAACCCACCTCCCTTCGCCCATTCTTCCTCTCCTATAGCCTATTCCCCACCAGCAGCTGTAATGGGACTTTTAAAATGCATGTTACTCCTCTGCTAAAAATCCTCTAAAGGCTTCTCATCTCACAGTAAGAGCACAACTCCTCCCCCGGTCTACCAGGTCCGCCACAATCTGGCTGCCTCTCGCCCTCGCTTCCTCTGGCCCATCCTCTTCTTCCTCCATGTCATACCTGCTCATGCCGCCAGGCTTTGCCCTCATCATTCTGCCTACCTGGAAGGCCCCACCCCCAGAATCAGTCCTGCACCTTCTTTAGGACTTAGCTTCAAATGTCTTCTTCTTAGTCGGGCCTCCCTTGGCCACCCCATGGGAAAGAAGAGCCCTGCCCATCACTCTCTCTTTCCCTTAACCTGCCTCTGCAGCCCCCATATCAACTCTCCCCCCTGACATATTATGTATCATGAGTCTATTTATTTCTGTTGTACCTCTGACAGATTGTAAGGTCCAGAGGGCAGGGACTTTGTCCAGCACTGTCTATGTAGCACTGAGAACATAGTCTTGGGACACAGTAGGAACTTGATAAGTATTTCTGAACATCTCTGCTACCATATGGCCCTGAAAAGACTCTCTACCTTCCCACACCACATCCCTGAAAAGAACTAGGATTGAAGGAAATCTGAACCACTGAGCTTCACCCTACAAACAGCCTGAGTGATTGAATCAAAGAAACAGGCAACCCAGACCATTGTATGCAGAATAAACTGTGAAACTCCAGGTGGATCAAGTGTTAATTTTGTTCCTGTTAGGTACCCAGTGGGATGGGGGCTGATGGTAAAGGGCAGATCAGCTATAGGAAATAAAAATACCACATGTTCTTGGCACATCTGTGTGAACGTAGAAATACGTGTATCTCTTCACACGCGTATCTCTGCACACATGTATTTCTGTGGCTCCCCACACGAGTTCAAGGGCATGTATGACCAACCTGCCTTTGTGTGTGATGCTACAGAGGATTTGTGAGACAAGTTCAGTTTCTTCGAAAGCTCACGAGCTCACTGGGGCGCTGTGATACATAGTAGAGAGTTTGGAGACACCCTTGGGAAAGCGTGTGACCGCACTCGGTGATGGGTGACCGCAGAGCCTCTCAGCAAGGCTCCCTGCAGGAGGAGGCACACTCCTGCACCCTGGGTCATGAAGACATGCAGCCAGTGGCAGAGCTTGGTCACTTGGCTGAGTGACCAGGCCTGGAGCAGGTCAGGGAGATGTGACTTCACAGGACTCTCTTGTTTCCATTGCCTGGAAGCATTTCTCAGCACAGCTGCTTGGGTAACCATCCTAGGGGTTGAGAAGAATCTTGGAACTACTGGTTGCCATACTTGGAGGAAAAGAAGGTCTCATCTGAAGTCTTGCAAGAAAGGAATTTATGCCCTGGACCACTTGGTCTCTCTAGCAAGTGTTTGTTACGGGATATCTAGACTCAGCCATTCGGACACACCATCACCGTTTTCTGTCCTGTGTGCTCTTTGCTCAGTTAACCGGGGTTGCAGTCTATGCCTGTCCCTGAAATCCACAGTGAGGCCCTGCTTTTATGAGCTGACTTTCCAATCAGAGCTGCACTTACGCTTTCACTCGGGTATGTGGACTGCACAGGCCAAGCCTCTGCTACAAATCTCTGCTGATGCAAAGCAGCAGTAGGTGGTTCCCATATTAGTGACCTATTGCTGGGTAACAAATCACCCCCAATGCTTAGTGATTTAAAAGAGCAAACATCTGTTGTCTCAGGATTCCTGTGGGTCAGGCATTTGGGAGTGGTTTAGCTGGTGTTTCTGGCTCAGGGTCTCAAAGGCTGTGCCCGAGGTCTCACAGGCTGAGCTCAAGGTGTCGGTCTGGGCTGCAGCCTCATCCAAAGGCTCAAAGGGTCTCTTGAAAGCTCACTTGTGTGGCTGTTCATGGGGCTCAGAAGCTATGCCTCCATCTTCAGTCATGTGGGCCTCTCCACAGGGCTGCCCCATGACATGAGACCGGTAGGTATAAAAGATTTAATAAGGAAGGGTAACATAGGCATGTGATTGTAAAAACCGCTTTATTGAGGC
Organism: Capra hircus; assembly: GCF_001704415.2. Lineage (NCBI taxonomy): Eukaryota > Metazoa > Chordata > Mammalia > Artiodactyla > Bovidae > Capra > Capra hircus. The sequence continues at coordinate 15,652,561 of NC_030811.1, read as the reverse complement.
ATGTCACAGATATGAAAACTGCCCAAATCTAACACATATAGCTCAGCAAAGTTTCATAAAATGAACACAGCCATGTAACCACTCAGGTCAAGAAACAGAACGTGACCTAGAAGCAAGCAGGAGCCGTACTTCCCCTCCCATCCTCACCTTTCGTGTGCACGCGTGCTGAGCTGCTTCAGTCGTGTCTGACTCTTTGCAACCCTGTGGATCATAGCCCACCAGGCTCCCCTGTCCATGTGATTCTCCAGACAAGAATACTGGAGTGGGTTGCCATCTCCCCCGCCAGGGGATCTTCCTGACCCAGGGATCGAACCCGAGTCTCTTAAGTCTCCTGCCCTGGCAGGCAGGTTCTTTACCACTGAGCCACCTGGGAAGCCCGGATCACCTTTCTTCTTCCTCCCTAAAAGTAGCCACTACCTAGACTCCAGCACCACATGTGCCTGAGTTCCCTCCCTCCCAGCTTTACTGAGGTATAATTGACACATTTGCCTGTTTTTAAACTTTATATAAATAAAATCCTGCCATACGTGCTTTGCGTCTGGCTTCTGGCTCAACATATGTGTGAGGTCCATTTAAGCCGTAGTATGAAGCTGCAACTCATGTATTTCCTTACTGTAAAGGATTCTGTTTTATGAATAGACTATAATATGTAACAATCTATTCTACCATTGGTAGACATGTGGGTTGTCTCCGCCTTTTGGCCGATAAAGACACCACTGCCCTAAGCCGTCTTGTACCTGAGTGCATCCATTTATATTAGTCCTTGGGGTAGACAGATTAATGGTCTATAAAGACATCTACATCCTTTTTAAAAACAATACCTCCAAGATACGCTATTCATTTTCACTGATTTTTAACTGAAGTATAGTTGATGTACAATGTTGTGGCAACCTCTGCTGTTCAGCCAAGTGACTAGTCATACCTCCTGATCCCCAGAACCTATGGATATGTTACATTTTATGGCAAAGTGGAATTAGGGTAGCGAATGGAATTAGGAAGTACAACTGACCTTAAGATAGGAAGGTTATCCTGGATGATTTGGCTGGGTCCAGTGTAATCACTAGCGCCCTTAAAATGTGGAAATGGGCAGGGGCAGAAAAGGAGAGCCGAGTGATTCATGGTGAGACCCACCCGCTCTTGCTGGCTCTTTGACCATCAGCCAAGGACTGCGGGTAGCCTCTTGAAGCTGAAATGATCAAGGAAAAGGATTCTTCCCTAGAATCTCCAGGAAGAACACAGCTTTGCCAACACCTTGATTTTAACCTAGGAGCCTCCATTTTGAACTTCTAAACTGCAGAACCATAAGATAGAAAATGTGTTGTTTTGTTCCAGTAAGCTTGTGGTCATCCATTACGGCAGCAATGGAAAATTAATACGATGATGTTCATTCTTATAAGCAGAGTCATTGTGTATGTCCGTGTTCATCTTTTCTAGACACGGTCAAACAGGTTTCCAATATGGTTGTGACCATTGTCCTCCCACCAGGGATATACGAGTGCTCCCATCGCTCCAGGTCTTTGTCAGTGCTCTGTCAATCACTCCTTTCAATTATAGCCATTTTGTTAAGGCATCTCATTTTTATTTCCATTTGCATTTCTCTGATTACTGAGGAGGTCGGATATTACTTTCATGTTATTGTTAGCCATTCAGATCTCCTCTCTTGTGAAGCGCCTGATGGTATGTGATTCCTTTGTGCAATGTGGTAAAGGAGGGATAGAATTTAGAACATAGCTTCCCAGGTAGCACCAGTGGTAAAGAATCTACCTGCCAATGCAGGAGATGCCAGAGAAGTGGGTTCAGTCTTTAAGCTGGAAAGAGCCCCTGGAGGAGGGGAAGTGGCAACCCACTCCAGTATCCTTGCCTAGAAAATTCCATGCACAGGGGAGCTTTGCGGGCTACAGTCCATGGGGCCATAAAGAGTCGGACATGACTGAGTACTCTAGATTTCTATTCATAAAACCATTCTGCATTCTCAAGTCATAAAATTGGGGTTTTCTTCAATGTTTTCTAAGGCTTTTTTCTTACTCTTCTTTAAAATAAGAGAGAGAAGCAGATTCTGGCATCTATACCACAATATGGCTATTTTTGTGAGTTTGCAACATAACACACACATACACACAGACAAACAGATATGGGACCCTGAAAAGAAATATGCAACAACCATGAAAGCCACTAGCAAATATTTTTAAAAACAGCAGTCATAAATACCAATGGGCCATTAAAGCGGCATTTATAGATTAATAATCTCTGCGTGTGGCTTTTTCTTTCAGAGTCTCTGTGATGGGTGTATTAGGACAAGCCTGAGGATTGAACGTTGAGATCAAAATATGATCTTCCTCAGCTGATATAACTTCTAAAATAAATCATTCATACAGCCGGTGACTCATGCCATCCATTCCAGCATGCTCTGCTGTTTGTCAGGAGGTTTTTATTTAATTTAAGCATTTTCATTATGGCGGATTTTTATTATGTCCTGTTCAGTTCTGAGTCTTGGGCAGTTGTTATAATAAGGTTGCTAGTCAGGGGCTGAAGATAAAGAACAGGAAGCCAATAATTAAAAGGCAACCAAGAGTGCACTCTGCCAAGTGTAAAAGATCAGATCTAAAATGGCATGAAGATGGGCTAAAAGCCAAAACTATTAATGCAAAATATGATTGTTTCCAGTAATGAGCTGATGCATGTTGGGGCTTCTGGGTTACAAGGGGGATTTCGTGAGATAATCAGACCAACAGTATTAGGCGGGACAATCTTGATTTTCCCCTTCCTACAATATCTCCTCCTGGAACTCCATTTTTAATACTTTTAGGATTGCATTAGACCTGGTTCTATTCTTTCCTCTTCTTGTTTATTCCCTCCTTTATTACCACCATTCCTACCTTCTATGTGGCTTTCTGTCCTCAGGAAAAGTATGGTTTTTGAGAGTAAGGCCCTGGTCTTTTCGTTTTCTGCACATCTTTCTCAGTATCTTTTGGAATTGCCTGCTCACCTCTGCTTCCATCAACCTAGCCCACACCATTGTTTCCACTTGGCTTCCTATGGACTCCTGGTCTCTCTGCATCCATCCCCACCCTCACCTCACCCCACCCCACCCCATCTTACTAAGTCTCCACAGAGCAACCAGACTGATCTGGTTGTTACATAAGTTTGATCCTGTCATTTCTTTCCTTAACGTGATTTTTACCGTCACTTCAAATTCCTCCACGCCGCCAGAAAGGCTCTGCCTGTCTGGTTCTGTCCTGCCTTACCAGCCTCTTCTAGACTTCTCTGCTTGTCTTCTAAGCTCCGCCTTTTAGATTCTGAAGCACGTTGCTCTCCTCTCGACCCCAGGGCCTTTGCACATGCTGTTTCCGTCTGCCTGGCTAACAGCCACCAGTCCTTCAGGCCCTACCTCAGCACCGCTTCCTCAGACCAGCCCTCCAGGTAATCCCAACCTAGGTCGGGGATGTTACTGTTTGTTCTCGGCGACCTTTATTTGTCCTTCCTACTACTTACAACAGCTGTGAAATTTTACTCATTAATTCACTCATCCCTTTAACTTTGAGTATTTAGTGTGGGTCTATATTCGTTTGCTAGAGCTGTCATACCAGAGTACCACAAAACGTGGCTTAACCAAAAAACATCTTCTCACGGTTCTGGAGGCTGGAAATCAGAAGGCAAGATGCTGGCAGATTTGGTTTCACTTAAGGCCTCTCGCCTTCTTGCTTGGTGGTCACATGGCCTTTCCTTTGTGTGTGTAATATCTCCCGATCTCTTCTTGTAAGGACACTAATTGTATTGGATTAGGAACCCATCCTTATGGCCTCACTTAGCCATAATCGCTTCCTTCAAGACCTGTTAGGGACTGAATGTTTGTGTTCTCTCCAAAATTCTTGTGTTGAGATCTAATTCCCATTGTGATGCTACTTAGAGGTGGAACATTTGGGAGGTCATTGGGTCATTCTGATAGACCCAATTCTGATGACCCATTGGGTCATTGGGGGGTCATTGGGTCAACCCCTCATGGGATTGGTGCCCTTATAAGAAGAGACCAGACAGTTCTCTCTGTGCCATGTGAGGACACAACAAGGAGTCCCCGGTCTGCAGCCCTGACGAGGGCTCTCATCCGAACCCAACCATGCTGGCGTCCTGAGCTGAGAAATAAATTTCTGTTGTTTATTAGCCACCCAGTCGGTGCCATTTTATTATAGTAGCCTGAGCCAAGACAAGCCCCTGTCTCCTAATTCAGTCACCTCTGAGGGGTAGGGTTTCAACATATGAAATTGGAAGAACACAATTCAGTCCATAACACTGCCCATCACTGAACACAATCTGATGAGCAAGACAGAGGGTCCCTGTCCTCAAGGAGCCTATCGCCTGGGCAGGAAGTGAACAGGTGGGAGAGACAATTAACAAGGAGACTAATGGTTGACAGATAATAACAGGTTAAAAGAAGTACTCAAGGGAAAATAGGATAGAGTGAGAGAGAAGCATGAGCACCTATTGCAGGCTCGGGGGCTAGGAAAGGCCTCTTTGGGAAAACGTTTTTATTTCTTTTTATATGCTATTAATTTAGATTTTGATCTTTAAAAACTAAAATAGTTAATACTGTAAGTGTAAGCCTTTGCATAACAACTAAGTACAGTTAAACTTGATAAATATTAAGTAAAAACGAGAACTTCTACCCATAAACCCTTTTGATATATTTCCCTTTCTAGATAATAGTAATACAATTACTGAGTCAAACCATTACCCCCTGAATATAGGTGACTCTGTGGTAAAGGATTTGTCTTCCGATGCAGGAGACACAGGAGATGTAGGTTTGATCCCTGGGTTGGGAAAATCCCCTGGAGAAGGGAATGGCAACCCATTCCAGTATTCTTGCCAGGTGAATCCCATGGACAGAGGAACCTGGTGGGCTACAGTCCATGGGGGTCACAAAGAGACACAGTTGAGCACGCATGCACAGATGATGTAGGATTACTAGGAAATATTGGCCTAGTATATTCTTGTTAACTAGAAGTTGGAGGTTATAATTTATTTTGCTGATTATGAAAAGGCAATTACAGAATATTCCATAGAACAAAGGCAAAGCATTTTACAGAGTACTTTCCTAAAGCATAAGGTTTCCATAGTTTGAGTTTGTTAAAATATACGGGAATCAGACAAGCCCTGAACCTAAGAGGGTTGTGGTTTTCCTTGAATTCTGCAGTTTGAGAAGATGGTTTTAAGTTAATGGCTAAAGGCTAAGGGACAGCTGGCTGCATCCGTGTCTTTACATAGACCATCCCCTCTGCCAGGGGCATGCAGGCAGATGGGACAGAGTTCAGTGTGTTTGAGAAGAATGAACAAGGCCAGGGTGACTGGAGTGCTCTGAGCAGTGTGGAGAGGAATACAGGCAAAATTAGAAAAGCAGGCAGAGGCAAGATTTCACAGGGCCTTGAGACCGCATAAGGATTTACATTAGGACATGGAACAACAGACTGGTTCCAAAGAAAAGGAGTACGTCAAGTATTGTCACCCTGCTTATTTAACTTCTATGCAGAGTACATCATGAGAAATGTTGGACTGGAAGAAACACAAGCTGGAATCAAGATGCCAGGAGAAATATCAATAACTCCATATATGCAGATGACACCACCCTTATGGGAGAAAGTGGAGAGGAACTAAAAATCCTCTTGATGAAAGTGAAGGAGGAGAGTGAAAAAGGTGGTTTAAAGCTCAACATTCAGAAAACGAAGATCATGGCATCTGGTCCTATCACTTCATGGGAAATAGATGGGGAAACAGTGGAAACAGTGTCAGACTTTATTTTTTGGGGCTTGGAAATCACTGCAGATGGTGACTGCAGCCATGAAATTAAAAGACGCTTACTCCTTGGAAGGAGAGTTCTGACCAACCGAGATAGCATATTCAAAAGCAGAGACATTACTTTGCTGACTAAGGTCCGTCTAGTCAAGGCTATGGTTTTTCCTGTGGTCATGTATGGATGTGAGAGTTGGACTGTGAAGGAAGCTGAGCGCCGAAGAATTGATGCTTTTGAAGTGTGGTGTTGGAGAAGACTCTTGAGAGTCCCTTGGACTGCAAGGAGATCCAACCAGTCCATCCTAAAGGAGATCAGTCCTGGGTGTTCATTGGAAGGACTAATGCTGAGGCTGAAACTCCAATACTTTGGCCACCTTATGCGAAGAGTTGACTCATTGGAAAAGACCCTTATGCTGGGAGGGATTGGAGGCAGGAGGAGAAGGGGATGACAGAGGATGAGATAGCTGGATGGCATCACCGACTCACTGGACATGAGTTTGGGTAAACTCTGGGAGCTGGTGATGGACAGGGAGGCCTGGCGTGCAGCAATTCATGGGGTCGCAAAGAGTCAGACACGACAGCGACTGAACTGAACTGAAGGACTTTAGGAAGTTGTTGTTGTTGTTGTTGTTTTAACCAGGATAGCTAGGACATGATTCCCACTATGTGAGAATTAGAATCTATGGAGGCCACTGTAAAAGCAGGGTTTGCCATCAGACTACTTCCAGTGAAGCCCACGATGGGACTATTAGAGCTAGATTAGCAGGGTGCCCATGGAGATGGGAAGAAACCCGTTAGAGGGGAAACTTCAGTTTTGAACTTGCTTGTTTGAGATGTTTGTGAGACACTCAAGCAGATGTGTCCAGAGGACAGTGATTCAGGCTGGGAGTTAAAAGGGGAGGCTGGGGTTATATGGAGTCTCCTTCGACCTCAGGGTTAAGTTGTTAAGTCAGCGTGGAAAGCCAAAGCATAAACAGTTAGAAGTTGCCTTTGCAAAACTGCCTCTCTTAAACCTGTGCCTCTGGACACTCAAGAGCCAGGGTCTGCTGCTTTTTGTCTTTGCCTTGTGGCCACTGTTCCCATTTCCCTTTTCTCCCAGCAATATCTTCTCTGGGTTAATGAAAAACAAAATATGGTTTGTGGAAATGGAAGAAATAAGGCTTTTATTCTTTGCCATAGGGATGGAGCTGAAATCACTGTACTCGTGATACAACTTTAGTGTATAAACTTGGGAATCATCAGCAACTAGATGGTTTTTAAAATACAGAAAAGGGAGACGGGATGAATTGGGAGATTGGGATTGACATATATACACTATTGATACTATGTATAAAATTGATGACTAGTGAGAATGGACTGTGTAGCCCAGGGAACCGTATTTAGTGCTCCATGGTGACCTAAATGGGAAGGAAATTTTAAAAAGAGGGGATATATGTATAAGTTAAAGCTCAACATTCAGAAAACAAAGATCATGGCATGCAGTCCCATCACCTCATGGCAAATAGATGGGGAAACAGGGGAAACAGTGCCAGACTTTATTTTGGGGGGGCTCCAAAATCACTGCAGATGGTGACTGCAGTCATGAAATTAAAAGGCGCTTACTTCTTGGAAGAAAAGTTATGACCAACCTAGACAGCATATTGAAAAGCAGAGACATTACTTTGCTAACAAATGTCCGCTAGTCAAGGCTATGGTTTTTCCAGTGATCATGTATGGATGTGAGAGTTGGACTGTGAAGAAGGCTGAGCACCGAAGAATTGATGCTTTTGAACTGTGGTGTTGGAGAAGACTCTTGAGAGTCCCTTGGACTGCAAGGAGATCCAACCAGTCCATTCTGAAGGAGATCAGCCCTGGGTGTTCTTTGGAGGGAATGATGCTGAAGCTGAAACTCCAGTACTTTGGCCACCTCATGCGAAGAGTTGACTCATTGGAAAAGACTCTGATGCTGGGAGGGATTGGGGGCAGGAGGAGAAGGGGACGACCGAGGATGAGATGGCTGGATGGCATCACCGACTCGATGGACGTGAGTCTGAGTGAACTCCGGGAGTTGGTGGTGGACAGGGAGGCCTGACATGCTGCGATTCATGGAGTCGCAGGGAGTCGGACACGACTGAACGACGGAACTGAACTGAACTCCAATATCTATCTGCTTCTGTGGTCACAAGACACCCTCTGCTCACACGTGTGTGTGTCTTCAGGGGGCCTCCAGTTCTCGTGTGTCTTTCTCTCCTCCTCTTAGAAGGACATGAGTGCCATTAGACTAGGGGCCATTGCTGTTCCCATATGACCTCATCTTAACTAATTTCATCTGCAAAACCCACTTCCAAACAGGCTTACAGTCGGAGGAGCTGGAGATCAGGACTTCAGCGCACCCTCTGGGGACATTACTCAACCCATAATGAGGGCGCCAGGATAACCTCTGAGGAATAGCAAACATCAAGGGTCAGGCAGGCTGGACAAGCGTGAAAAAATTAGCACCACGATGCCTGTCTTTTCCTCTGGGTCCATGTTCCTATTAACATGTCTGTCTTTCCCTTAAGAATGTGAGACCCATAAAGACAGGGGCTGCACCTCTCTTGCTTACCACGGCCCCCCGACAACCAACCATCTGTGGGTAGAAAATGTGGAACTAAATCGTTTTTACTGTAGTTTCCCAAACCATAGTCTTCGTTTCTTATAGGAAAATTATAAAAAATTTCCAGAGACATTTCACCAATGATCTCTTGACTTTCCAAAGTGGTCTTTCCCCTTTCTGACCACATCTATATTTATTCAGGTTTCATGCCTGTTCCTGAGGCCAGACAGTGTGAAGTGAGCCAAGGACGTAAGAATCACGAATGTGATGCCTCTGTTTTATCGTCTGTGCCCCAGTCATTTTATGGACAGGCCTAGGCTACTTCAGTCTTTTTGAAAAGGGATCTTTCTAGATTTCATTCTTTAGTGCAATGGCTGTGCAACGTTGGGGTACAAATGTGGTCCCATCTCTCTTGTTTTACTAGTTCATTGCTCAAGTGTCTAAAGATGACTTAGCTGAACGCGGGTGACTCTTGAGAACTTTCACTCCCCTCTCAGGGTTTCTGGAGGTTTAGACAGACTCAAGAAGAGCCAGTAAGATTTCCATACCCAGGAGGAGAGAAGTCATCTCATCAGATTTCTGCTGCAGTTGACTCTCGTGACCACAAGGTGTCGCTGTTGAGGACTTGCTCTGAGCCATGTCATGCTGGCTGATTTCTTCTAGTCTGAGCCTCCTAGAAAGGCTGAGATCCTGTCGCAAGCTGTTGCATGTCTGTATGAAGGACAAACCCACACCCTCAGTGCAATATTCTATAAAAACACCAGACTTTTCTATCTGGTCTCTCTGCTTTCATTCTTGCTCTAATGACTTATCCTAAAAGTGGAGAGGAAGCAGTTTCTAAGACTCTGGAGGAAAGAGTTGATGGTAGAGCTGGAAGAAAAAAGTGCATTAAAGATGCTCTTTTATACCTGAAAATGTACTAAATAGTGTCACATAGCCATAGAGTGAAGCCTTGAGTTATAATTTATAGTGTATATCTACAAAATTAGGCTCACTGAGAACCTTGGGAGAAAAATGAATAATCACTAGAGAGTGCAGAAGACTGTTACCAAATTCCTTATTTGCAAGTGTCTAGAATAAAGAGCACTGGATGGATAGGAGGACTTGAATTCCAGTCCTTGTCCTGTAGTATGAACCTGAGAAGTCACTCAGTTTCTTTGACCCCAGTGCCTAAATCTGTAAACTCAGGACAGTACCAGTCCCTTTCATCTTGTGGTGATACTCTTGTGAGAATCAAATGGATTGATTCAGAAACTTTAAAGCCCTATGTAAATATGAAGTCTTTCCCAACAGGTTTTTTTCTTTTTTAATTAACCAATTTTATTTTTAAGCAGTTTCAGGTTAATAGAAAAATTAAACAGAAAGTACAGAGTTCCCATAGAAGCCCTCAACTGCCCCTGCAGTTTCCACTATTATTAAATTCTTGCATTCATCTGTTACAATGAGCTAAACCCATAGTTTATGTTAGGGCTCATTCTTTGTACATTCCATGGGCTTTGACAAACGCTTAGTGACTTATATCCAGTGTTGCACAGAATGGTTTCACTGCCCTACAAATCCCCTGTGCACCCCCATTCATCTCCTATCTCCCCACAGGCCCAGCAACCACTGATCTTTTCACTGTCTCTCTAGCTTTGCTTTCCAGATGTCATAGAGTTGGACTCATACAGCGTGTAGCCTTTCAGATTGGCTTTTTTCAGTTAGTATTGTATTTAAAGTTGCTCCATGTCTTTTCATTGATAGCTCTTTTTTATTGTTGAAAATATTCATTATGGATGTATTCCCAACCGGCATTTTATTTAAAGTGAAAGCCCAAAGACTGAATTGTATGAGAGTTAATTAAATATCCAGAGCTCCGGGAAAGAGAAAAAGAAGATGCAGAGGGCAGCTTGGTGAGGGGGTAGGGTGGGCAGAGAAGCGATACATCACCTCTTCTCGTTTTCATGCAGATGCTGTGTGTTGGAGGAGGCAGGGATTTATGGGCTGGATGTAAACATAAGAACCACGATATTTTCCTTCTTCTGCCTCCTGGAAACACAGCTCAACTGCTAGCAACCCGGTCCCCTAAGTGTAGGGCCTAAAGTGTAAGCCCAAGCACAGTACCTGGGCATGGCGCTGATAGCAGACTAAGGGGGGTGGGGGGAAAAGCTCAAGTCTTGTATCTCACACCACACCACTCCTAGCTATACGGATGGCACACGAGCATGTTCAATAAGTGCTTGCAGGAACAGTAGAGGAAACACAGGGTTGATCCCAGACTTGGGGACCAAGGGAAAGTGTAAGGAAGAGGCAGAAAGATCCAGGCATTAATGATCTGTGATGAAGCTCTGGAAATACTACCACCAAGCCCAAGATCCCCTTTACAAACTGCTGAGCACTGCAGAGAGACTGTGTGCGTCAGCTTCAAGTCAAGACATCCCTAAGATCTCTGACAATAAAGAAAATAGCAGCCTCCTGCCAGCCAGTACACCCAGAGGAAAATAGTAACTTGTGTGCCTTGTGGAGCCCCGATTCTCCTTCTACAGCCGGATCTTCACCGCCACCTAGTGGTGGTCCATTCAGGCTGGCTGCGCTACCAAAGCAATAGACTAGGGAAAACTTCATGGCCTGGCTTAAAACTGGAAGGATTAAAGCATCCTTCTTAAGGTTCAAGATAAGAGACTATGTGGAAATCATGCATAAATTGAGAGCTTTAGACTTAACGTCGGAGAATTTTAAGTCACAGAACTTAATCTCAGCAATTACATGCACAATTAGCGGCAGGGTTTTGGATTTGTGCTTATCTCCCTGAAGCTTGGGGCACTTGAGCAATTCTGGACAGTGAGGCTGAGATCAAGAGTTAAAGTTGCGCAAGGAAGTACAGCACTGAGACGTAGAAGAGAGAATCGGATCCAGCCCCTGCCCCCAGGCAGAGGAAGTGCTGTTTCCTTTTCCCATCGTTTCTCTTGCTCTCTTTTTCACCTTTCACTCGTTTCCCAGCTTCACTGAGAAGCAACTGGCTCATAGTCCGGTAGTCCATTTTAACCCATCCATCTCAGTGTACAGCAGGTTTCAAAGTTACCACGCATACCTCTTCTGGTTTCCTCAGTGCTTATCAGTTTGATGTTAGCAAAACAATCTGATCAAATTAATATTCACTGTATTATCAGGGCTTCATGCTTCAGGAGCATTTGTAACTGGAATAAATAATTCTGTAACTGGAACGTTTCAATTAGCTTTGAAGAGATTTGGAGAAAATAGTTGATGGATCTAAGCTGAATATTTTAAAAATGTATTTCTATATATTTTATATGTTAGAAATAAATAATTCGATATTGAAATTTAAATAGTATCATTTATAAGAGTACTAAAAACATGAAAAAATAAAGATACATTTAACAAAATGTGTCCAAGACATGTATAGTATTGTATACAGTTGCTGTTGTTCAGTTGCTAAGACATGTCAGACTCTTTGTGATCCCATGGACTGCAGCACACCAGGCTTCCCTGTCCTTCACTATCTCCCTGAGTTTGCTCAGACTCATGTCCATTGAGTCAGTGATGCCATCCAACCATCTCATCCTCTGTTGCCCCTTCTCCTCTTGCCCCCAACCTTTCCCAGCATCAGGGTCTTTTCCAGTGAGTCGGCTTGTCACATCAGGTGGTCAAAGTATTGGAGCTTCAACTTCAACAACAGTCCTTCCAATGAATATTCAGGATTGGTTTCCTTTAGGATTGACTGGTTGGATCTCCTTGCTGTCCCAGGAACTCTCAAGAGTCTTCTCCAGCACCAGAGTTCCAAAGTATCAATTCTTTGGTGCTCAGCCTTCTTTATGGTCCAACTCTCATATCTGTACATGACTACTGGAAAAGCCATAGCTTTGACTATATGAACGTTTTTGGCAAAGTGATGCCTCTATTTTTGTAATATGCTGTCTCGGTTTGTCATAGCTTTTCTTCCAAAGAGCAAGTACCTTTTAATTTCATGGCTGCAGTCACCGTCCACAGTGATTTTTCTGCCTAAAAGGAAGGTATGGGTATTCTGTAGGAAAAATAGTAACATTGTCACTGTTCTCATAGAATTTGGAGTATCAGGTGGGGAAGGGGCCTGGCACTAATACAATTACAAAATTATATAGTATTACAGATACAATTGTAAAACACTCAGATTATGATGAATTCCGTGAAGGACAAAGGAGCTCTGGGTGAGTGTAACAGGAGGAAACTAATTTAAATGAATGACCCCGGGAAGGGGTCTGGGGTGAAGTGACCACTTAGTCAAGTGAGTGAATTAGGTGATAAGTGAATGTGCCAGCCTCAGTGAAGACCTTGAAGTTGGAAAGATCTCGGTACATTCTGACAGAGAAAAATAATTTTGAGTGAGTATTTATTTATTTATTTTATTATGGGTGAATTTTAAAAGATTAATATAAATATGAAACCACAGAAAATTCCTGGGAAATAAATACAGGTCAATTTCTGATCATTTGATAGAGGGTTTTCAAGACTATGACTGAGATTCAACTGTATGTCATACCAGAGGTTTTTTGTGGTTTGTTTGTTTACGTTTATTCATTTATTTGGCTGCATCAGGTCTTAGCTGTGGCACTCGGGATCTTCTGTTTTCATCGTGGCATGTGGGGTCTTTAGCTGCGGCATGTAAACTCTTAGCTGCCGCACATGAGATCTGGTTCCCTGACCCAGGATCAACCCAGGGCTCCCTGCATTGGGAGCTTGGAGCCTTAGTCACTGGACCACCAGGAGCATCCCAAATTTCTTATTCCAGAATACTTAGAATTGGGTTCCTGTGGGAAAACTGGGTTTTGCAAAACAGTATTGGAGGCCTTGCTTGATGTAATCAATGTGAACCCTATCATCATTCCCTGTTGTGTGTGTGTGTATTGCTCAGTCGTGTCCAACTCTTTGCGACCCCATGGACTGTAGCCCACCAGGCCCCTCTGTCCATGGGATTTTCCAGGCAAGAATACTGGAGTGGGTTGCCATTGCCTTCTCCCTGTTACTCCTATATTAAACAAGCAACTGGAAAGTGCCAGCCAGGGCCCAGATGTTGTCAGGAGGAGGACATGGCCGAGGAGAAGGAGACGCACTCACAAGAGAAGTCACATTCAGGAAAAGACAGGGCCTGTAGAGATCATGGATGAGTATGGGCGTGGCAGAGGGTGCTGTAAAATCCATGTTAAACGTGGAATATAGTCTCTCTCCTAGGAACCTGCTGGTTTCTTGAAAGGCCTCATTTACATGTTTCCAATCTGTTAGTTACTACTAACAGTGGATATTAAAGGTCACAACAAGGAAGAGATTTTAAGCCTAAATACCAGGAGAACTCCACCTCATACTTTCCTTAGTGGAAACAAAGTAGTCTAAAGAAGAATCTGTGTGCCTAAAATACATACATAAACCCAAACGAATGTTGAAAGAATCTGTACATAATTTTCTATAAGAGAAATTCTGGTGGAGGAGCATCTATTCCCATAAGCAGATTCCATCTGAGAGGCTTCATATAAGACTATTCATAGTGATAAATTTTCTAACCTTTAGCTCTATTTTCATATTAATGAATCTGTAGCCAATGAGTATGGCCCAGGTCCAGGAGAATGGTTAGAGAATGATTTGATTTTTTAAAATTATTTGTTTATATATTTTGGCAGGTCTTAGTTGCAACATGAGGGATCTTTAGTTGCAGCATTCAAACCCTTGGTTGTGGCATGTGGGATCTGATTCCCTGACCAGGGATCGAACCTGGGCCCCTTGCATTGAGAGCATGGAGTTTTAGCCACTGAACCACCAGGTTAGTCCCCTGGCAAATGACTTTAGGAACAATAAAAGGTTAAACATACCAACTGATGCCAACTAGCTCTTTCTGCCGTCTATTTTCATCTGTTTTCCCCTTAAAATTTCAGCATTATCTTTTTAAAAATGTCCTCGCTGTGTCTGCTACTCACCGAGATCCAATGACTTGCACTTTATCAGGTCAGTGCTCTTGGCTGCAAGGAACAGAAAACCCTGACTCTGACTTAGACAATAATGGAATTTATTATTTCACATTATAGGATGTCCAAGTTTGAGCAAACTCCAGGCATAGTTCAACCATTTGCCTCAATGATGTCACCAAGCACCCAAGTTCTTTCCATCTCTTCCTGCTTATCCTCTGTGAGCTAGCTTTGCCCTGGGGCTGGCTCCCTTCATGGCTAAACAATAGTTGTAGCAACTTTAGGTATTATGTACACATATGACCCTACCTGGGGTTTCCCAGGTGGCGCTGGTGGTAAAGAACCCTCCTGCCAATGCAGGAGACATAAGAGACATGGGTTTGACCCCTGGGTTGGGAAGGTCCCCTCAAGGAGGGCATGGCAACCCACTCTAGTAGTCTTGCCTAGAGAATCCCATGCACAGAGGAGCCATTGCAAAGAGTCAGACACGGCTGAAGTGACAAGTACACGTGCACACACATGATCCTATCTGTGGGGAAAAGTGGGACAGACCTTCCCTTTCATTTTTGTAAACAGCATTCAGTTCAGTTCAGTTCATTTCAGTGGCTCAGTCGTATCCGACTGTCTGTGACCCCATGAATCGCAGCACGCCAGACCTCCCTGTCCATCACCAACTCCCGGAGTTCACTCAGACTCACATCCATCGAGTCACTGATGCCATCCAGCCATCTCATCCTCTGTCGTCCCCTTCTCCTCCAGCCCTCAATCTTTCCCAGCATCAGGGTCTTTTCCAATGAGTCAGCTCTTTGCATCAGATGGCCAAAGTATTGGAGTTTCTGCCTCAACATCAGTCCTTCCAATGAACACCCAGGTCTGATCTCCTTTAGGATGGACTGGTTGGATTTCCTTGCAGTCCAAGGGACTCAAGAGTCTTCTCCAACACCACAGTTCAGAAGCATCAGTTCTTCGGTGCTCAGCTTTCTTCATGGTCCAACTCTCACATCCATACATGACCAGTGGAAAAACCATAGCCTGACTGGACAGACCCTAGGAGAAGGCAATGGCACCCCACTCCAGTACTCTTGCCTGGAAAATCCCATGGATGGAGGAGCCTGGTGGGCTGCAGTCCATGGGGTCGCGAAGAGTTGGACACGACTGAGCGACTTCACTTTCACTTTTCACTCTCATGCATTGGAGAAGGAAATGGCAACCCATTCCAGTGTTCTTGCCTGGAGAATCCCAGGGACGGGGGGCCTGGTGGGCTGCCGTCTCTGGGGTGGCACAGAGTCGGACACGACTGAAGCGACTTAGCAGCAGCAGCCTCAGGCAACCTCTAATCCACTTTCTATCTCTGTGTATTTGCCAATTCTGATTGTTTCATATAAATAAAACCATACAATATGTGGTCTTCTGCCGCTGGCTTATTTCACTTAGCATAACATTTTTAAGGGTCATCACCATGTCTTTCTTGAATGTCTCCTTTTAAGAAGAATGAAGGCTTTCTTGAGATCTCTCAGCAGACTCCTTAGACTCTCTGGTCTAAATTGAGTTACCTGATTTATTTCTAATTGAAGCACTAACTAATGGAAGAGGAATTACAATGAGCACCTTGAAGTGATGTAAACCAACTCCCAGCAACAGGGATGGCGTTATCCAGTCATCTGCAAAGTTGTCATAGGCTGGCAGGGACTGTGAATGTGAGAGGCAGATACCTGAGCAAAATTTGGTTCCTTTTAGGAAAGATGGATGGGGAAATGGATGACGGATAAAGAAAGTCTACACTGCATTAGATGGTACAAAGTAATTCCAAATGGAGCCAAGGATCAGTGGTGGAAAAGGCCGCACTTATCTTCGGTATATTTATTCTCATGGTCTTCTTTTCTTCCTGGCTGTTTGTTCTGCATCTGCACGTTTCAGACTCTGGGACACCACGAACGTCCTATTCCTGTAGGCTTACCACGGCCACTCCCCCATGCCACTCCATATACCACCCCTGCCATACCATCAGGTTTCGCTATGCTGACCAAGTACAGGGAAGTTGCAAAGGTGGGGAGAAGTAAGTGAGGTGCAGGCCACAGAGTACACAGACAAAGTTTAACCTGCCACCTTTGTTGTTCCAGCTTCATGTGGTTGATGTATATAACTAGGGAGGTGGTTGAAAGTATGGGAATATTTATATGCACATGCGTGTATATCTGTATATGTATATTTTGTCAGCGAGCAGTTAAAACGTGAAGCCACCTTAAACCTTGAGTCTCTCCCCCTTGATTTAGTCTCACGTCCTCTCACTCTTTTCCACAGTAGGAAGCGATCCGACTGGGCACTCAAGCACTTCTTAAATGCCTGGGGATTTGTGAGTAAGCACGGCTCTCCTCTTTCCTCTTACACTACGTTTAAACAGAGGTCCTTTCCCTTGAACGTTCTTAATAACAGATTTTGCGCCAAGAGAAAGTCATCTCAGGATTGGTTTTGGACGAATGGGAAGCTAGTGGGTTTCTGGATGGTCCGTCATTGTGTTAGGAAAACAAGATTTTTTTTTAAAGATTGTATATTTTTTATTAAAGCATAGTTGATTAACAATGTTGTTAGTTTCAGGTGCACAGCAAAGTGCTTCAGTTATACATAGACTTGTATCTATTCTTTTTCCAAATTCTTTTCCCACTTAGGTTGTTATAGAATATTGAGCAGAGTTCTCTGTGCTGTATAGTAGGTTCTTGTTGGTTATCTATTTTAAACATGTACACACATGTACATGTTCAGACAAAACTGCCTAACTATCTCTCCCCATGCCCCCTTCCCCTTGGTAACTATAACTTTGCTCTCTAAGTTTGTTTTGTAAATAAGTTTATTTGCATCGTTCTTTTAGATTCTGCATATAAGAGATATTTGTGTTTCTTTGTCTGACTTACCTAGTATGATGATCCCTAGCATCCATGTTGCTGCAAATGGCATTATTTCATTCTTCTTATGGCTGAGTAATATTCTATTGTATAGGTGCATCACATCTTCTTTATCCATTCCTCCGTCAGTGGACATTTAAATTGCTTCCATGTCTTGACTATCGTGAAGAGTTCAGCAATGAACACTGGGGTGGATTATCCTTTCAAAGCATGTTTTTCTCTGGATATATACCCAGGAGTGGGATTGCTAGATCATATGGTAGCTCTGTTTTTAGTTTCTTAAATACTACAGATACTGAAACATGAGCAAGACTCTTCCAATGCGAGGGGCTGTTGGCTATCAGTCTGTGCATACTTCTAATCCTCTCAGGGAGAAGACAGAAATATCAGACCACCTTACCTGCCCCCTGAGAAGCCTATGAACAGGTCAAGAAGCAACGGTTAGAACCAGACATGGAACATTGGACTGGTTCAAAATTGGGAAAGGGATACCTTAAGGCTGTATATTGTTACACTGCTTATGTAACTTACATGCAGAGTACAACATGTGAAATTCCCTGGTTGGATGAAGCACAAGCTGTAATTAAAATTGCTGGGAGAAATATCAACAACCTCAGGTATGCAGGTGACACCACCCTAATGGCAGAAAGTGAAGAGGAACTGAAGAGCCTTTTGATGAAGGTGTAAGAGAAGAGTGAAAAAGCTGACTTAAAACTCAACATTGAAAACACAAAGACCATGGCATCCAGTCTCATCACACCATGGCAGATAGATGGGGGAAAATGGAAACAGTGACAGACTTTGTATTTTCTTGGGCTCCAAAATCACTGTGGACAGTGACTGAAGCCATGAAATTAACAGATGCTTGCTTCTTGGAGGAAAGGCTATGAAAAACCTAGACAGTGTACTAAAAAGCAGAGACATCACTTTGCCAACAAAGGTCAGTGTAGTCAAACTTACGGTTTTTCCATTAGTCATGTATGGATGTGAGAGCTGGACCAGAAAGAAGGCTGAGTGCAGAAGAATTGATGCTTTCGAACTGTGGTATTAGAGAAGACTCTTAAGAGTGCCTTGGACTGCAAGGAGGTCAGGCCAGTCAATCCTAAAGGAAATCTGTGAATATTCATTGGAAGGACTGATGCTGAGGCTCCAGTACTTTGGCCACCAGATGCTAAGTGCTGACTCATTGGAAATCACCCTGATGATAGGAAAGTTTGAGGGCAGGAGGATAAAGGGGAAACAGAGGATAAGACAGTTGGATGGCATAATCAATTCAGTGGGCATGAGTCTGAGCAAACTCTAGGAGATAGTGAAGGATGGGGAAGCCTGCTGTGCTGCAGTCCAGGCAAAGAGGTGGACACAGCTGAGCAACTGAACAAAAACGACAGCACATACTTCTAATGCTCTCAGGGAAACACAACTTTATAGGCAACTGAACTCACACTTTCAATGTGTAGTCTATTTCAATACGTGTGTGTGTGTGCTCGGTCAGGTCTGACCCTTTGCAACCCCAGACTGTAGCTCATGGCTCCTCCATCCATGGGATTCTCCAGGCAAGAATACTGGAGTGGGTTGCCATGTCCTTCTCCAGGGGATCTTCCTGACCCAGGGATCAAACTCATGTCTCCTATGTCTCTGGCATTGGCAGGTGGATTCTTCACTGCTGAGTTGCCAGGGAAGCCCAGTTTCAATTTGTAACACGTACCAAATATGGCAGCATGATGCGTGAAGGAGACACAAATCCCTATCTTTGACCATGCAGAATGTTCTCCAGGCACGAGTTGGAGGCCCAGGAAAACTCCACCTGGCAACTGGGAATTGATTTTCTGCTCTTTGGGAACCTCACTCAACTGTTAGCAATAGTGAACAAAGAACGCAGCAGAAGAGTATAAGCCACGCCCTTGTCTCTGACTATGCACCTCTGGATAGTTCTTTGGCCTCATTTAAGGCATGAAAGTGCCATTGAACCTCAGGGCTGGTGCCCAGCATCTAAGGGCTGTGGTGTCAGACCTGAGTGTCCCTCTCTGTACCCTGAAATTCTCATCATGGCCCAGCAGAGATGTTCCAGGACTCTCCCTATGAGAGAGGACCAGTCTCCAGTCCTTGATTAATGGAATCAATACCTGCAAAAAAGGGGGGTGGAGGAGGGGGCAGGGAGAAGGAAGCAGAATGAGGCAGGAGTAGGTGAGCTATGACTCAGACTGACCGCCTCAGTTGACCCCATGAGGAGCTCTGAGGCTAGAATAACCATCAGAGGTCTCTTACTTAGGGTTGAATTTGACCAGAGATCAAATTGCCAACATCCGCTGGATCATCAAAGCAAGAGAGTTCCAGAAAAACATCTATTTCCACTTTATTGACAACGCCAAAGCCTTTGACTATGTGGATCACAAAAAACTGTGGAAAATTCTTCAAGAGATGGGAATACCAGACCACCTGACCTGCCTCCTGAGAAATCTGTATGCAGGTCAGGAAGAAACAGTTAGAACCTGACATGGAACAGACTGGTTCCAAATCAGGGAAGGAGGACGTCAAGGCTGTATATTGTCACCCTGCTTATTTAACTTATATGCAGAGTACATCATGAGAAACGTTGGGCTGGAAGAAGCACAAGCTGGAATCAAGATTGCCAGGAGAAATATCAATAACCTCAGATATGCAGATGACACCACCCTTAAGGAAGAAAATGAAGAAGAGCTAAAGAGCCTCTTGATGAAAGTGAAAAAGGAGAGTGAAAAAGTTGGCTTAAAACTTAACATTCAGAAAACGAAGATCATGGCACCCAGTCCCATCGCTTCATGGCAAATAGATGGGGAAACAATGGAAACAGTGTCAGACTTTATTCTTTTGGGCTCCAAAATCACTGTAAATGGTGAGTGCAGCCATGAAATTAAAAGACAGTTGTTCCTTGGAAGAAAAGTTGTGACCTACATAGACAGCGTATTAAAAAGCAGAGACATTACTTTGTCAACAAAAGTTCATCTAGTCAAAGCTATGGTTTTTCCAGTAGTCATGTATGGATGTGAGAGTTACACTATAAAGAAAGCTGAGCGCTGAAGAATTGATGCTTTTGAACTGTGGTGTTGGAGAAGACTCTTGAGAGTCCCTTGAACCGCAAGATCCAACCAGTCCATCCTAAAGGAATCAGTCCTGAATATTCATTGGAAGGTCTGATGCTGAAGCTGAAACTCCAGTACTTGGCTACCTGATGCGAAGAGCTGACTCCTTGGAAAAGACCCTGATGCTGGGAAAGATTGAAGGCAGGAGAAGAAGGGGACGATAGAGGATGAGATGGTTGGATGGCATCACTAACTGGATGGATATGAGTTTGAGTAAGCTTTGGGAGTTGCTGAAGGACAGGGAAGCCTGGCATGCTGCAGTCCATGGAGTCGCAGAGTCAAACACTACTGAGCGACTGAACTGAACTGACCAGGCTTTTCTGATTTCTTCTAGATCATATTAAGTGCCCATCCGCAGCCTGGGCAGTGCCATGCTCTCATCCAATTGTGGTGATAAGTCACAGACCACAGAGGGAGGACTGTTTTAACTGCCGTGAAACTCAATACACCATGTGCACAGATACAAAGACAGCTGACACAGCTGTCCTCCCCGGGCACTCACAAGGCAGCACGCACACGAGCACATTCGATGTGGTCAGATCACACCCACTCGGGACAAGGATGTGCCAGCCAGCCTGGATTCTGTTGCTTGTTGGTCCTAATGAGAGACATGAGTATAGAGCTCCCTGTCGATGTGTGATCCAAAACAAAGATAAAATCAGCTCTAGAACAACAGAAAAAATGTATGTATAAATAAAGTATACAAAGTATACATCTCCATATAGGGTATAGATATATACTTCAAGAAAAAGCTTTATTCTACATTTCTTCATTTTTTGACTGGAAACTTCTGGAAAAACTCATTTAAGTTGAACTTTTCTCACCGAGGGGAAACACTGTTCTGCTGAAGCCCTGAAGCTTAATCTGCCCATTGGACCATGCAGCATGAAGTTCCAAATTTTTCTAACCTGCAGGCAAGCGGTTCAGCAACTTATTTTTAAATGCAGATGTTTTAAATGGTTGGAAAAGAAGAGTTGAAAACAACTGTCATACCTAAAATATCACAACATTTTACAGCTAGGCAAGATTTTTTTTTTTTTTAATGATGATCTAGTCTCCTAATTTACAGGTGGATGGTTTAGGAAGTTCACCCGACCCTTAATATGGCCCCTTGGGGATTAGAACTTGGCAAGTATGCTTTACTGCACCATAATCTCATTGGCCTGTCTCATTTCTTTTAAATTGTTCATATAGGGGGGCGATAGGAAGGATGTGCGTCTTTATGCAGTAAATGGGGAAACTGGACTGCAAACTCTATGAGGGCAGGGACCATGGGGAGGGGTGATGTACAGGCGTGCATCCCCTGTGCCTAGCGCATGCGCAACTCTCTGCAACTGTTGGTTGACCAATAATGGACGAGAAAAGGAAAGAAAACATTCTTGATGGACTGGCATCGTCTCCACCCTACAGGTGCTAGTCAGCGGAAGAGGTGGGAGGACAGAGAATTAGAACTGCCCTTTGGTGGTCTGCCTGTGCCCTGACGTCTCTGCACTCTCTTACTTGCTAGGATTTATTCACTACATTGTGGATGCTTTGGAACTGTGGTGTTGGAGAAGACTCTTGAGAGTCCCTCGGGCTGCAAGGAGATCCAACCAGTCCATATTAAGGAAATCAGTCCTGAATATGCATTGGAAGGAGGACTGATGCTGAAGCTGAAACTCCAATACTTTGGCTACCTGATACGAAGAACTGACTCATTTGGAAAAGACCCTGATGCTGGGAAAGATTGAAGGCAGGAGGAGAAGGGGATGACAGGATGAGATGATTGGATGGCATCACTGACTCAATGGATATCAGTTTGAGTAAGCTCCGGGTGTTGGTGATGGACAGGGAGGCCTGGCGTGCTGCAGTCGCAAAGAGCAGGACACGACTGAGAGAATGAACTGAACATTGTGGCCAAAGGTGTTCAAAATGCAAATCAGATCACGTCATTCCCTTGACCCTCCGGGTCTTCCCGTCTTGTTGCCTATAACGTGGTCGGAGCTCCTTACTGCCTTGGCCTGTCTTGCCCACCTCTCCGCCTTCACCCCTGTCACCCACTGCTTAGTTCTCTCTGCTTCACCCACACTGGTCCCTGACTTGGTAAACTGCCTCAGACTTTACAGCTTTTGCCCTGATTGTTCCCTCCCTCAAAAAAGAGGACCTTGCTTGACCTGCTCCTTCTCGCCTTCGGGTCTCAGATTAATTGCCCCTTACCGGGAGAGGCCTAACTTAAAACAGTTCTCTCCACCCACTTTCTATCACCTCTTTTCATTTTCTTGTGTACATGTTGTTGTTTAGTGGCTAAGTCGTGTCTGACTCTTCACGACCCCATGGACTGTGTAGCCCGCCAGGCTGCTCTGCGCTCCACTGTCTCCCCGAGTTTGCTGAAATTCATGTCCATAATGAATGAGTGGTATATATCACTGCCTAAAATTCTCTGATTCGGCGCCAGGTCCTAAAACAGTGTTCGCCTTTTAGGCTTGTCATAAAGTATTGTTGAGCGACAGAGGGATAGGTGGTAAGGATGAATGGATGAATGAGGGAGTGAGTGAAGTCGCTCAGTCGTGGCCGACTCTGGGACCCCGTGGACTGTAGCCCGCCAGGCTCCTCGGTTCCACGGGATTCTCCAGGCAAGAATACTGGAGTGGGTTGCCATTTCCTTCTCCAGGAGATCTTCCCGACAGAGGGACTGAACCCAGGTCTACTGCATTGTAGGCAGATGCTTTACCGTCTGAGCCACAGGGATGGAGATCAAATCAATGTTTGATCAAAACCCTAAGTCAGTCCCCTGGCGGCGGCGGCCCCTGCAGACCGCGCCCTCCCTGCGCGCCCGGAACCCGCGGCGGAACCCGAGGGCGGGGGTAGCTGTTTCCCTTCAAAGAGCGGGGGACTCTTAAGGGAGCACACAGGAAAGGCAGGGCGGCGAGCGGGACCAGCCGTGGTGAGTGCGGCGGTGCTGGCGCTGGGAGCCGGGAGCGGGTTTCGTGGACCGTGCAAGCGCTGGCGCGCTGGACTCGGGGGTGTGGGGCGGAGCCCCTGGGGCCGGGCCTAGGTGACCGCTGTCGGAACGCCGCTGCGGGCGGAGGGTGTGGGAGCGAGGGCCGGGCTGAGCGGCACTGGGCGAGCTCCGAGCCTCGGATGGCGGTTCCTGTTGCCCCTGCAGGAGGCACATACCCCGGGCTCTGCTCCCAGAGCTGTCGCTAACTTGTGTGACCCTTTCCTTTTCTTGGGGCCGGGGGTAAGATGGGGTGGGGGGGGGCGGGGAAGAAAGCGATTCAGCTAACTTTTTTGCAAAATAGGGCTAATGGTCTCTGGTCGGTTGATTCATTCATTCCAGCTGCGTTACTAGGTTCTGTTTGTGAGAACCTGCTTTGTGAGGGTTCACAGTCTAAGGAGAGCCCCACCGTATGTGAGGGGGGTCGAATACAATCGGAATTTGGGAGTTCTTAGGGGAAAAGCAAACATGCATTTTGGATGAGACGTGCAACCGTTATTTCTCCAATGAATATTATATGCCAACTTTAAATTTTTTAGTAAAAAAAAAATTTTTTTTAAACTGTGATTGGGGAGTAAGAATTCTGTTGGGTACTTAGAAAGCATGTACATTGGTAACTCATGTTGCATATTCTGATGATGACCTAAATGAGACATTTACAGAGTGCATCGACACCTGGTACAGTGGGAACTTTATAGCCGAATGAGTTGATCAGAGCAGGTGTATCCTCCTTTGGGGGTCGCAAAGAGTCGGACACGACTGAGCCACTGAACTGAACTGATCCTCATTTTATTCATGAAAACATAAGAGACAGGTTAAATGACTTACCCAGGCTCTCACTGCCAATAAGTGACAAAAGTAGGACTTGAATCTAAGCCGAAGTCTTAGACCAATGTTCTTTCCACTGCTCGAGGTTGCTTGCATGGTTCTGCACTAGTTTTATAATGCACAGACCCATTCATTTGTGACGCAAGGCAGTTCCAGTGGGTCATGGGTGGCCTTAAAACAGACTCTTAACAACTTTTAAATTGTTACTCTAATTTCTGTCCTTGCCCTGGGTATTTTATCTGCACTCCATCTTGACCTCCTTCACACTGAATCCCAAATCTATATCTTCTATCCAGTTTCTCCTGGCTTCTAACTGCTAAGTCCAGATACCCATTGATCATGTCCATTGGATTCCCCATGGGAATCTCAAATTCAGCATCTCCTACACCACATGTAACACCTTTCTTTATGAAGCTACTCCCCAGATCCCATGATTGAAATCATTATTCAAGACATTGCCCAGGTACAGACCTTGCTTGGTACCTCTTCTTTCACCATCTATAATCAATTGATCATGGGTGAACATGTTAGTTGCTCAGTTGTGTCTGACTCTTTTCGACCCCATGGACTGGAGCCCACCGGGCTCCTCTGTCTATGGGACTTTTCCAGGCTAGAATACTGGAGTGGGTTTCCATTCCCTTTGCCAAGGAATCTTCCCGACCCAGGAATTGAACCCAGGTCTCCTGCATTGTAGGCAGATTCTTTACTGTGTGAGCTACCAGGGAAGCCCTAATTGATCACTCAGTGCTGCCAAATTCTATTTTCTAAAGATCTCCCAAGTCCATCCCCCTTTGTTCTTTCCTTCATTTATGTGTCTAAAGATTGTAATAACTTCCTGCTGGCTCTTTGTAGCTTTGAACTCAGCTTCTTCCATCCCATTTTCCGTTTTGCTACAAAGTGATTTTTCTACAGTCCAAATGTGATCCTGTCTCTCATATACTTATTCCCTTCAGGGTTTTTTATTATTGTCAATATTGTTTCCAAAGTCTTTAGCATGGATTCAAGGTCCTGCCTGAAGGTTTCTAAACTTCCTGGACCTTCCCCATCCTTTATCTCCAAACTACTTTGTCAGTGTGGTGCTGACCTCTGTGAGAAGCATGGGAGTACTGGTTAATAATGAACATGATAATGCAGATAGTGGCCTCTGCGCAGGTACCCAGTCAAATCTTGGAGGCAGAGTTTTGGGTGAAGAAGAAAAGCATAGCTTTATCGCTTTGCCAGGCAAAGGGGGACCACAGCGAGATCATGCCTTCAAAACCTGTGTGTCTCAACTCTGGGGGACTTGGTGAGTTTTATAGGAATGGTTTACAGGCAGGGTTGTTAATAAGGATCAGCTGTGCAGGGCCTGTGCCCCTTCAATCGGGCCTCAGGTGGGTTTCTGATGCGCTTCTGTGATTCTAGAGTTTATCACACTGTGACCTCTGGGATGAAGAATGCTTCATCAAATAATTAACATGTTCCATCTGTTGGGGGTTCTGAAGAGCGCCAAGAGTCTTTCGGTTTATCACTTGAGGCAGGATCAGGACTTTGCCCCCCAAGGCTGCACTATTGTTTGTTTTTTTTTCCCCTCCTCCCTTGTCTGTGTATCCCCCTCCCTTCCCTGATTAGCAACTATTTGAACCTGCCCTTTGGAACTCGGGGAAGGTCAAGAAATGGGGGGCACAGGCTTTTGTGCCCAGGAGCTCCACAGGGTACTGGTCTGTTTCCCTGACAGCCTGACCAGAATAAGTCAGAATCTCTGGCTCATGCCCAAGAATCCGCATTTTAAACAACTTCTTTGAATTTTAACAAGATTTACACTAGAGTTTGAGAGGCCTTGTTTTCATGGACCCTGTTTCCTGTCTACACCTGGTGACACCCTTGTGTTTCTCTGAATGTACCTTGTTGTCAGTGAGGCCTTTGTGTGCAGAAGTCTCCTTAGCTGCTGCTTTGGTGTTTCTCCTCATTGTTCAAGACCCAGGGTACATGTCATGCCTTTTCGGAAGACTTCCCCAATCATGGACCACCCTGTCACCTCCAGTCCACATTAGGTCATTCTCGGGGCTTTTCACAGAGCCATGACTTAGCCCTCAATCGCCTTCCCCCTGTGTTACAACCATACGTTATGTGATTATTTTGTACTTGTGGCTTTCACAGTTGCCAGCACTTGAGAACAGAGACTTGTGCTTCTCCGCTTAGCAGCCAGCCCAGAGCCCAGCACGTTGAATGAATGAGCGCTTTAGGGCCAGGTGGAGAGGCATCTCATTATCACATGTGCTTTCGGGTTCCCTTATGTGCCATCCTGCACTGGGCCCTGATTCCCAGGAAGGTGGGCTCCCTGGCACCAGTTTCACACGTGACTGGTGATAAGGATGTGTCTGGCCTTGAGAGGAATTTTAACCAGTGGTGGCGGTAAAGAAAAAAGTAGTGACACTTGTTAAAGACTGGTAAGACAGCCTTCCCTCCAGGGTGGGGAGAGGCATCTGGGTGGGTGCAGGAACCGCTGCAGGCATGGTCTTGGACTGAGGGGACGAGCTTGGACTCAAGCCTGACTCCAGTGAGAACAAATGGGCGTTATAGCCAAGAAGCAGGGCGTCAGTGGATGGAAAATTGCTAAAGAAATGTCAGGGGTAGAGGGGACTCTTACTAGGTGACCCAGTAGAATTCTGGCTGAAGGCAGACCAGGGTGATAAGATATCCAGGGTGGTCAGATTCCAATGGTGGGGATGGGAGATTTTCACTAAACCACATTAGTAGGATTCTTGCTCAAATTGGATTCTACGAGGGCCGAGAGGGAAGCCCAAGGTAAGTCCTAGTCCAGCAGAACTCAGAGCCTGATTCAAGTTTCTGGTCAAGAAGAGAGTCCCTGTCGTTAAATGGAGTGATAAAAGAGCTAGTGTGTGCTAAGTCACTTCAGTTGTGTCCAGCTCTTTGCAAACCTGTGAACTGTAGCCTGCCAGGCTCCTCTGCCCAGGGGATTCTCCAGGCAGGAATACTGGAGTGCGTTGCCATTTCCTCCTCCAGAGGATCTTCCTGACCCAGGGATCGAACTCACGTGTTTTACATCTCCTGCATTGGCAGGCAGGTTCTTTACCACTAGTCCTGCCAACTAGAATCAGCAAAAGCAGCTGTTCCCGAGCTGCCCCCAGCCCCATCAGCACTGGTCTATTTATCTCATGCACACATAGTTAAAAATGTCCTGTCTAGAAAATAATTAAGAAAATTTAAAAAATACATTGCAATTTAAAACATAAATATCAGCCATTAACTCACAAGAGGGAATTACTACAAAGTCTTGTGTGTTTATTTCTGTTTTTTTTTTAAATTTATATTTGTGTTTGAATAATTGGTAAATGCCTATTATAAGACTTAAATCCTGCCAGTTTTACTTAAAATTATATTTTTTAGTTTTTTCCACATCAACAAAAATTCTTAGTGAAAAAAAATTTAATGTAGGTGGGGGAAAAGTGTTCCTTGACCCTCGTAGGGTTGCTACCTGGGTCTGGAAATTAAATTGACAAAGACAGATTAATAGGAGCAAAGCATGCAAGTTATCTAAATGTAAGTTTTACGTGACATGAGAGCCTTCATAAGGAAATGAGGACCCAAGTGTTTGAGTAGACTGTGGTAGAGGAACGTGATAGGGTAAAGAGTATGAGGTAATTGTAGCAGATGAAAACCTTAGAGAGGCCTGTGTGTTAAGGAGTGTTTCTTGACAAAGCAAGTGCCTCTCACTGAAGGGTTTTATGATGTTTAAGAAATGGCAAGGTGGGGAGGTGGTCAGAGTGACCTTCCTGCTTTTGCTATTTTCCAAACCTTTTCTGAGTAAGATGTCCACACCCCAACCATGTTTGGGGTACCATGTCTTGAGCCCCATCTCATTCCACAGTTATTTATCAAATGGCTGTTAGGCACCAGATCTTATTTTGGACATGAGGATTCTGCAGTGGATCAGAGCAGTCAAAGTCCTTACTCGTGGAGTTTATGTTCCAGTGGGATAGTAAACTAACACCTAAGGACCATCCACATGATAAGTGTGGTGAAGAAAAACAGAAGTATATATGGTCACTTTTTTTGCACTTTTGTTTTTATTTATTTTTTTAATTGGAGGCTAATTACAATACTGTGGTTGTCCTTGCCATACATTGGCATGACTTTGGTTTTGAGTGTGCCTGTTCAGTGGCTCAGTCAAGTCCGACTCTTTCCGACCACGCATTACAGCCCGTCAGGCTCCTCTGTCCGTGGAATTCCCAGGCAGGCATACTGGAGTGGGTTGCCATAAAGTTATGCTAATTTACCTTCCTTATAGGAGTGTGTGAGTGTCTGTCTCATTTTCTTTTGTCATCAGTGAATACGATCATTTTAGAATTTTGTTCATTTTATGGTGAATGTTGATAGTTCTTTGTAATTCGCATGTCTTTGATTACCTTGGAAGTTGAGCATTTTTACAGTTATGTATATTTCCTCTTCATTGAGTTTTCTTTGAATGTTCTTTTATTGAGGGCCTGGTTGTTTTCTCCTATTTTGAATAACCCTTTTACATCACTAGTTTGATTACTAATTTGATGATAAGCACTTTATATATAAAGGATAAGCAGATACTTTTAAACAGGTATAGTGACTGTAAAAAGAAAGCAGAGACAGGACTCCTAGAATTCCTTTCCTCTTCCTTCTAAGAAAAAAAGTATAGTTTGGCTGTAAAGGAGTGAAGGAAGCAAGAAAATGTAGGTGGGCAGGTAAGAAGATGAAGTATCTAGGAAGGAAAAGGAGGAAGGAAGGAAGACGTGGGGAGGATGAAAGAAGGAAGAGGATGAAAGCGTAGGGCCCACGTGATTCCCTGGATAATTATATTTTTCTTTTCTGCCTGTACTAATCTAGAAAATCCCTAAGAGAAGATGCCTGTGTTCTTTAAAACACTTCGAAATCATTGGAAGAAAACGACAGCTGGGATCTGCCTGCTGACATGGGGAGGCCACTGGGTCTATGGGAAACACTGGTAAGCATCTGACGGCCCCCCACCCCACCCCACCTGCACGTGCAGCACAGTCCACGGGGCCTGTGGTCAGCGTCCTGTTCAGCTGTGCTTGTCTCTAAAACGTTGTGGTATAAAGGGAAGGCAAATATTAAAACCTCAGAGACGGTGGCTTCTTGTAACCAGTTCCGAGAGGTGGAAACTGAAGAACTGTTGAGACTTATACCTCAGTGGACACAGAATACGCCACCAGATCAGGGCACGGAGAGACTGAGCACCGCCTCGAGAGAGAGGCAAGCGGCCTTCCAAGGAAGGGTGGAGGGCTGGAGCTCACACGTCTCCTTGGGGCTTCAGTCCTCCTCTTCTCACTCCAGCCTCTTGATCTGTGACAGTGGCCGTTGCCGGACACTGAGTCTGCTCCCTCCAATGTCTGACTCGGACTTTCTTTGTCTAACTCGTTAGCCTAGGTTCATTTAAATGAAACTAAGACTTTCCAGCCTTTTGTTTGAGTAAGGGATTCCAGGGAGTCCTGGGTTTTAGTTATTACCCTTCAGGTCTGCAGGGAGAAGAAAGTGTCAAGCTTTTCTTCTGGTTTAGCATGCTAATAAGATTTAAATAAACAATTTTTTAAAATAAAAATTATACAGATTATTAAGAGGCCCAGTCACAGTGTAGTCTTTGGGGGATTCAGGGCTACATCTTAAATATATAGCAACCTTCTCTAAAATGCAGTTGTCCTAATTGATTGCTTTGTTAAATGGAACCCACTGAGCAGGCTTTACAATGGAAGTCTCCACATTGAAAAGCAGACTCACCTTGGTCCTTTTGTGAACATCCTCAGTTCACCCGTCAGAGATCATTTTTGGTAAACATGGTATCTACTTTCTGCAGATATGGAGAAGATGAACCATTCCCACCTCCTCTAAAGTATTCTCAAGGCTGACCATGTGAGCTCCATTAGCTAGCATATAAAGAACAGACCCAAGAATCTTAAAATTTTAAGATATTTAAAAAAAGGCAGAGGAAAGGTTTTAATAAATTGTGTCTGGAGCACATAATTGTTTGGCTTTTCCTCCCTTTTCAAGCTACATTTGAGCCCTCGAGGGAAGGCTCCTTACAGCGCCAGCCAAGGAAGGAACTAGGGTTTCCTTTGGAGGAGCACCCAGTCCAGGCCTCAGCTGGCTCAGTGCAGAAGAACCTCCCTCTCACTGAGGGTTGTGGCTGTTGCTACTGCGGGGTGAAGGTCTGAGGAAATAACCATGTCCTCAGTTCAGGATGTCTTTAAGGTACCATAGTTACTTCTCATAGTGTAGTCTTGAGACTTTTAAAAAGGCCCCATTAAGTCTCTAGCACTGAGTCAGAGGTCACATTCTCAGCTGGATCTGAAACAGTTTGAACTGGAAGTGTAGCAGGAGCCTGAAGGCTTCATTTTGCTCTGTCTCTGCCCTTGACATTCAGGGTCGCTGCTTAGAATGCAAATCTCCATTGTCCTGCATAGGTTGCTTTTCTCTACTTCTCTCCTGCATGCTTTGGTGCTACTTAGCACCTCCGCCCCTTTAAAAATATTGTGATAAAAATCACTAGCAGAAAATTTACCACTGTGACCATTTTTAAGTGTACGCTCAGTAGCATGCAGTATATTCATTTTGTCGTACAACAGATCTCTAGAACTCTTTGATCTTGCAAAACTGAAACTCTGTGCGCGTTGAACACTGTCTGTTTCCTCCTTCCAGCCCCTGGCAACCACCATTCCACTTCCTGTTTCTATAAGTTTGACTGCTTTAGTCTATGGGGTCGCACCGAGTCGGACACGACTAAAGTGACTTAGCAGCAGCAGATACTTCATGTGAATGGAATCATGAAGTATTTGTCTTTTGTGACTGGCTTATTTCACCTGGCATGGTATCCTTAAGGTTCATTGATGTAGCATATGGCAGGATTCCTGTCTTTTTTAAGGCTGAATTGTATGTGTAGACCACATTTCTTATCCGTTTATCTATTAATGGACATTTGGGTTGCTTCCACCTCTTGGCTGTTGTGCGTAATGCTAGTACATTGGACTTGGGCATGCAGATATGGCTGCAACATCTTGTTTTCAGTTCTTTTGGATATATATCCAGAAGTGGGGTTGCTGGATTAATGGTATATGTATTTTTAATTTTTTGAGGAAGCTCCATACTGTTTTCTATAATGGCTGTACCATTTTCCAGTCCCAGCTGCACAAGGGTCCAACTTCTCCACATCTTTATCAACACTTATTATTTTCTGTTTTCACTCCCCCCCGTCCCCCATTACTGGCCATCCTGATGGGTGTGATATGGCCTTTTGTAGTTTTGATTTGCATTTCTCTAATGATCAGTGACGTTGAACATTTTTTCATGTTTGCTGGCCATTTGTTTATCTGTTTATTTGTTCACTGTTAGTGTGTGAAAACATGACTGATTTTTGTATTCTGTAACTTCGCTGAATTTGTTTATTCTGATTCTGTGTGTGTGTGTCATCTCAAGTGTTTTCTACATATAAGATGATGTCATCTGCAAACATAATTTTACTTCTTCCTCTCCAATTTGGATGCCTTTTATTTCTTTTTCTTGCCTAATTGCTTTGGCTAAGATTCCCAGTACTATATGCAGTAGAAGTGGCAAGAGCAGGCATCCTTGCCTTTTTCCTGATCCTTAAGGAAAAGCTTTCAATCTTCACTGTTGAATATGATATCAGCTGTGGGCTTTTAATACATGTTCTTTATTGTTTTGAGGTAGTTTCCTTCTATTGTCGTTTTTAAAAAAAATCTGTATATCCCCCAACTTTTCACATAACAGTCCTAACACAATTTTTTATACTAATCTAGTTTTTTTCCCTGAGAAAATCTTCCCCCGAACTCTCTTAAGTAGAAGCTACCCTTGCCTGCAAATGTGTTGGCATTCTCCTAGCTTCTCAGTACCTATTCCAAACCATTACTCTTTCATCATCTTATAAAAAAAAATCTCTTCTCCTTTGAGGTTCATAATACCTGACTATATCATAAAACCATAAAAACCATAAGCCAGATTTCTGGGGTCTCATCTGTTGCATCAGACTCAGGCTTCAGTGCCTGGCTTATCAATATCCTTTTCTCTCTAAGTCTTGCTATCTTTCTCAATGCCCTGAGTGTTTATGTGAATGACCCATCTAGTGGCACCTCATCTTTCCTTTCCCTGACTTCATCTATTCCTGTTACGTTAAGCCTTTGCCTCTTTCATCTCCATCCATTCTCATTGGTTGAATGCTAAACCTTATTATCACTTGTCCCTGTTCCTCTCCTGAAATATGGAACTTCAGCATCTGAATCTTTCATGTCAGCCTTCTGTTATCCCTGTTTTCTTCCTTTACTCCCCTTTTTCAGTGTTATCAACTTCTTGTCTCTTGGGCCCTCCATTTTCTTCCAATCTATCACTCATCCCTGCCTTCTTCACGTCCTTCTGTTCTTGGTTCCTCTATCCAACATATTATACAACTTTTCAGCACCATTTTCATATGCCCTCCCTGGCTTTTTCACAGTCTTATTTTCTCTTCTTCTAAGTTAAACTTTTTGAATAGTCCCCTCTGTTTCCCTACCTCCTGCCTGTGCTACATCCTGTCTGGTCTTCAT
Organism: Capra hircus; assembly: GCF_001704415.2. Lineage (NCBI taxonomy): Eukaryota > Metazoa > Chordata > Mammalia > Artiodactyla > Bovidae > Capra > Capra hircus. Next base: position 15,619,872 of record NC_030811.1, on the reverse strand, counting down.
TAGAATTAGTCTTCCCGGTTTTGTTCCTCATCCTTTTTCACTGCGCAGCTTTAGACACAGTTGATTCTTCCTGAAACTTTTTTCCCCTTGACTTCTGACTGCCAGAGTCCTGTTTTCCTCCTACTCCTCTAGCTGTTTATTCTCACTTTTCACTTTTCTCTTCTACTCAGGCATTCAGTCAGTTCAGTTGCTCAGTCGTGTCCAACTCTTTGTGACCCCATGAATCACAGCACGCCAGGCCTCCCTGTCCATCACCAACTCCCAGAGATCACTCCAACTCATGTCCATCGAGTCAGTGATGCCATCCAGCCATCTCATCCTCGGTCGTCCCCTTCTCCTCCTGCCCACAATCCCTTTCAGCATCAGAGTCTTTTCCAATGAGCCAACTCTTTGCATGAGGTGTCCAAAGTACTGGAGTTTCAGCCTCAGCATCAGTCCTTCCAATGAACACCCAGGACTGATCTCCTTTAGGATGAACTGGTTGGATCTCCTTGCAGTCCAAGGGACTCTCAAGAGTCTTCTCCAACACCACAGTTCAAAAGCATCAATTCTTCGGCGCTCAGCTTTCTTCACTGTCCAACTCTCACATCCATACATGACCACCGGAAAAAGCATAGCCTTGACTAGACGGACCTTTGTTGGCAAAGTAATGTCTCTGCTTTTGAATATTCTATCTAGGTTGGTTATAACTTTCCTTCCAAGGAGTAAGCATCTTTTAATTTCATGGTTGCAATCACCATCTGCAGTGATTTTGGAGCCCCCACAAATAAAGTCTGACACTGTTTCCCCATCTATTTCCCATGAAGTGATAGGACCAGATGCCATGATCTTCGTTTTCTGAATGTTGAGCTTTAAGCCAACTGTTTCACTCTCCTCTTTCACTTTCCTCAAGAGGCTTTTGAGTTCTTCTTCACTTTCTGCCATAAGGGTGGTGTCATCTGCATATCTGAGGTTATTGATGTTTCTCCCGGCAGTCTTGGTTCCAGCCTGTGCTTCCTCCAGCCCAGCGTTTCAGACATTGGGGAAGTATTAATAGTTCTCTAGGACTCTGTCCTAAGGGCTTCCCTGGTGGCTCAGATGGTAAAGAATCTTGCCTGCAATGCAAGAGATCCAGGTTTAATCCCTGGGTCAGCAAGATGCCCTGGAGAAGGGAATGGCAACCCACTCAGTATTCTTGCCTGGAGGATTCCATGGACAGAGGAACGTGGCGGGCCACAGTCCATGGGGTTGCAAAGAGTTGACCACGACTGAGTGACTTTCACACACGCACACAGGACTCTGCCCACTTTATCCGCTTTCCTTACACAGTCGCACCCACTTGCACCACTGTCAGCTGTAGAAAGACAAACCCCAGGTTCATACTTCCATCAAGACCTCTTCTTCTGAGCTCCAGACCTGTACATGTATTCAGCTGCTTACAGCTTGTCTCCTTGGATAATTCCCAGGTGCCTCCAAACTCAACAGACCAAAAATAAAATCAAAAGCTTTCCTGGCAAGCCTGTTTCTTCTCAGTGATTGGTACCACTCACCATCCATGTAGTTTCCCAAACTAAAAATTTGAACGTCATTCTCCGTTCACCCTTCCGCCTTATTTCCCACATTCAGATTGTGGCATTCTGAGTGATCTTGCTGCTTTTACATCGACTTTGTTCAGTTCCTTTGGTCCTTCCTCACTGTCACCGCCTTTGTCTTTACTACCGTCATCTCGGGCCTGGATTCTTACTACACGCCTTCTGGCTGCTCTCCTTGCATCTGTTCTTGACTGCTTCTAATCGGTTTTGTGCTGCCAGTGCCATACTGTCTAAATTACTGTAGCTTTGTAGTATATTTTGAAATTAGTGTTAGACCTTTAAGTTTCCTCTTCTTTTTCAGAATTCTCTTGGCCATTCAGGGCCCCTTGAGATTCCATATGCGTTTTAGGAAGTTACTGACAAACTCAAACTTTTTGGCTAGCCCGATTCAGGTCTTCCAGAATGCCATGTCCTATTTTTTTTTTTTTTTTTTGGGTGGGGGGTCCCTTGGAGAGCCTCCAGGAGTGTTCCCTCCTAGAACACTTTTCCCTCCTCTTCTTCCCCAGCCAACTACTATTTCCCCAGGCCTCAAATGTTACTTCTTCCCTGTCCCCTCCAGACTAGGCAGTCTTCCCGTATTCTCGCCATAGTACTATGAACTACTGTGTAATTGTTGTTCAGTCACTCAGTTGTGTGTCTCTGCAACCCCATGAACTGCAGCATGCCAGGATTCCCTGTCCTTCACTATCTCCCAGAGTTTACTCAGATTCACATCCATTGAGTTGGTGATACTATCTAACCATCTCATCCTCTGCTGCCCTCTTCTTCTTTTGCCTTGATCTTTCCCAGCATCAGGGTCTTTTCCAATGAGTCAGCTCTTTGCATCAACTGGCCAAAGTATTGGAGCTTCAGCTTCATTGTCAGTACTTCCAGTGAATATTCAGGGTTGATTTCCTTTAGGATTGCTTGTTGGAATTCCTTGCTGTCCAAGGGACTCTCAAGAGTCTTCTCCAGCACCATGATTCAAAAGCATCGATCCTTGGGTGCTCAGCCTTCCTGCTGGCCCAGCTCTATGTGATATTCATCACTGCTGTTGTTTTTTTGTTGTGTTTGCTTCTTCTGCCATAAGACTCTGCAGGCAGGGGCCCTGTTTGTCTTTCTCAACGTCATCCCCAGGGCCAGCACATAGAAAGTACTTGACATCTATTTTATTTATCGAGGCAGGAACAAGCAAAAGAAAGAAGGTCTGAGTTCTCAGAGAGCAAAATCTCAACCGTTTTGATTGGCTGCTTCTGAATTCACAAACCCAGGCTTCTGAATATATCCTCCTGAAGAGAATGATACACTAAAGCCATAGTCAGGTTACTCTTCCATCTTCACCAATTTATTTTGAAACAGTGATGAATTTCCTCTGTTTCCTGCTTCACCTTTATCCTCGTTCTTAGACAACCTTAACTCCTACTTCAAAGAGAAAGAACATCAGCACTTACCTCTGTATGCACACTTCTGTTCTTTTTGTCTCGTATGAAGTTGTATCCTGCCCGGGACTAGCCTCTCCAACCCTCATATGGATCCAGGTCTTCCTCCTTTGTTGGTTATCCTTTTCCTTGCTTGTACCTTTTTTTTTTTTAAATTAATTTGTATTGGAGTATAGTTGCTTGACAATGTTGTGTTAGTTTCTGCTGTACCGCAAAGTGCATCAGCTATAGGTATATATATATATATGTATATATATCCCCTGCTTTGTAGATTTCCTTCCCATTTAGGTCACCACAGTGCACTGGTTCAAGTTCCCTTTGCCCTGCAGTAGATCCCCGTTAGTTATCCAGTTTATACATAGTATCAGCAGTCCTCACTTGTATCTTGAATCCCATCCTTCCTACTTCTTTCTCCCCATTTATCAAACTGTTCAGAGCTGTGTCATTTCAGCCGTGTGTTCCCATTTATTTACTGCCCGCGTTCTCCCATTTACAGCGTTCTTGACAGCTTGCCTCACACTTGCATACGTCTCCCTCTTTTTAGAATAAGTTTAGTAAAACTTGGTTTTCTATCCCATCATTTGATTGACCCTGTTCTTGATGAGGTCATTAATGCTTGTTAAATAAAGTAGATACTTTTCAGTTCGCACCTGCCACGTTTGATTCTCCTCAGTTACCTTTAGGGCATCTTTTTTTTTCTCCTATTGTTTGGTATGCCCTGTGGCATGCTGGATATTAGTTCTTTCAGTTCCCCTACCAGGGATCGAACCTGTGCCCCCTTGCAGTTGAACCGCAGAGCCCTAACCACCAGACCGCCAGGGAGTTCCCACCTTTAGGGTGTCTTTTTGCTCTGCTTGTCCCTTAGATGCTGGTGTCCCTATCCTATCCTCATCCCATAGACTTCTTAGGTGATCGTAACCACAGTAGGGTTTTCAGGTGGGATACTTAGATCTTGGAGTCATAGTATTTTCTGGTCCATGTCTTACTTTCCTTGACATCCTGTGTGAGGCGTGTCCCTGGAGTTGTAGCAGGCAGTCGACAAGCACAATATTCTTTCTGAAAGAGACCTCTGATCATGTCACTGTTGTACTGACAACCTGTAAATAGCTCTCCATTGCCTGGAACAAAAAGACCCAGCCCCTTAGCATGACATAAAAGAGCCTTCATGATCCAGCCCTGTCCTCCTCTCCAGCCTTTTTCTGATTCCTTTTCATCCCCCCTCCATTGCACTTAACACTCAACCTCTGTGTTCTGGAAGTCTCTAGAAAAAGCCCTCCCTGTTGTGTGTCCCACTGTCCCTTTGCTTGCGTTCTCCTCTCTAACTGGAACACGTCTGCTCTTCTTCACTTGGTCAGCAGCTCAAAAAATGTGTCGCCAAGCTGTGTAAAGCAATGGTGGCATTACTGAATAAGAATAAAAGAAAACAGCATGTGTTAAGTACCCTATGCCTGCTGGTCTGCTGGTGCTGGGCTCACTGTTTCCATGTACGTACATGGTCTCATGCAGTCCTCAAACCAGACCTGTGGGAGAGAGAATGTTACTTCCATATAGAAATGAAGACGCTGAGGCTCAGAGAAATTAATAACTTGTCTAAAATGGTCTCTCAACCTACTGGTGAAATTGAGATTTGAACCCAGGTTAATCATGTTCTCTAATACATCCCATGTGCTTTCTTTGCTGCTGACCACTTTGAACAGCGATGCTCACTTCAGTATATAAATTCTGCTGCATTGATTAAATGACATTACCTTTTAAAAGCCTTTTTATGCAGCTTTACTAGAACTGTTCTGTTATGTTCCCATTTCATTTTTCGTTGCTCAGATGGAATCAAGCTCCTTTATTAAATAGACAGAATGCATTTATTAGCGTTTAGTAGAGACGAGGTGCAAACTGGACGTGTAGCCCAGGGAACGCGGCCCACTTCAGAACCTTCTGGATGCTCTTGGTTGTCCCTTCATGCTCTCAGTGGTTCTCTGTGGGCCTCTGTTCATATCTGGTCTGACTCCCCCTCTCCCTTTTACTCATTGCTCCTACCCTTTCTCTTGGCCTTTCACTTTTTCTCCGTGTCCCCCGCCTCCTTTTATAAAAGTTTTATGTATTTATTATGGCTGCTTAGGGTCTTTGTTGCTTTCTGCAGTTGCTGTGAGCGGGGGCTACTTTTCATTGTGGTGTGCGGGCCTCTCATTGTGGTGGCTTCTCTTGTTGCAGAGCGCGGGCTCAAGGCACACAGGCTCAGTGGTTGCCCTGCAGCATGTGGGATCTTCCTGGACCAGGGATTGAACCCATGTCCCCTCCCTTAGCAGGCAGATTCTTAACCACTGCATCAGGGAAGTCAGTCCCGTCCCCCGCCCCTTTTAAGCTTCCTTACCTGTTTGTAATTTATAGGTGAGTACATTTATTTTTCTTCCATTCTGTGAAAATCTTCAAAGGTACAGCAAACTTGAAAGCATTTTACAGTAAACATCTGCCTACCTAGTTCTGGGCTTCTAGACTTCACTGTGTTTGTCTTGTCACGTCCCTATCCATCTGTCCATCCTCTCAATCTTTCTTTCTGAAGCGTTTCCAAGTAATTTGTCAACATCGATGTACTTCTACCTGAATACCCAACCATGTGGATCAGTAATTAGAGTTTAGCATTTGCTTATACTGTTTTTTTCCTTTACAATGAAATGTACATACAATGAAATATACAGATTTAAGCCTGCTTTCGCTGAGTTTTGTCAGATGCAGACACCTGTGTAACTCAAGACTCCCGGTAAGACTGAGTGCTGTCATCTGTCCAGGTGCCTTCCTTGTGTTCCTTCGCCATCGCTCCCTGTCCCCCAAACCCTGAGGCAGTCATTATTCTACTTTCTTTTCCCCATCATAGACTAATCTTTTTTTACTTCTAGAACTTTGTATGAGAGAAATCATATAATATAAACCATATTCTTTTTTTGTTAAGCTTCTTCCTCTTAGCATAATGTCTTTGAGATTCAACCATATTGTTCATTTCTTTCTTTTTTTTCCACTGAGTAGTATTCTAGAAGATAAGCATTAAATATTTTATACTTATAGAATTTTAAGTTTTTTGTTCTTACTGACTGCGGTATTTTGCATTCCTCATTTTAAAAAGCAAGCAAATCGTTATGTCATATGTATTTGACTTTCTTTCCTTTGAAAGGAAACTGGTGTCTCCTGATATAGGATTCACATACCAGTAAGAATAATTGACTGTGTTTCATTGTTGACTTTTTGATTAAATAACGACCCTGGTTTGATAGGTTAGCTTCCCTTGTGGCTCAGCTGGTAAAGAATCCACCTGCAATGTGGGAGACCTGGGTTCAGTCCCTGGGTTGGGAAGATCCCCTGGAGAAGGGAAAGACTACCCACTCCAGTGTTCTGGCCTGGAGACTTCCCTGGACTGTTAATAGTCCATGGGGTCACAAACGGTCTGATGTGACTGAGTGACTTTCACTTTCACTTTTAAGGAAAAGTTGTGTGTGTCTGTATGACAGCTTTGGGAAAAAGTGGCATATGTCATTTTTATCCATCCGATTTGGGACTGTGTCTTTGTCTTTGGGCACAGGTATTACTTATTTGCGGGTGTTGTTCATGTTGCTGTATTTATAGTGTTTTCTTCTCCTGTGGGAATTTCTCTCCTTTCTTTCCTCCCTTCCCCTCTGTTTCAAGGGGAAAAAGACAAAACCTGTGACATTCTCGTCTGCACCCTTCCCCCCACAGCAGGTTGCAGTAGTGGGCAGGAGCTGCTTTCAGGACTCTGGAAGGAGCAGGTGAACAGGAGGAAATAACCGTCTTTGCTGAAAGTAAAGAGGATTTAAGTATTGCTCATTCCTCTTCAGCTGCTCTCCCCAAGCTTTCTGGGTTCCCTGGGGGAGACTGTGTTCCGGGTTGTTCAGTTCATCATGTCAGCCGTTACCTGCAACGGTCTTTCTCTCATTCGGAGCCCTTTCAGCGGCAAGCAGCCTGCTAACAGACAGTAGCATAAGAAAGGAGGCCCTTCTAACAGTCTGACCTTGGGCTCTCTGAGCCTCAGGTTCATCTGTAAAGTGGGGCTAATAACAGTACCTCATTGGATCATTGAAGGCTTGAAGTAACTGAAAAGCTCTTAGCATAGTGCTTGATTGATATCAGGGTTCACTACATGCTAGTAACTGAATTAATTTGATGTAATGGGTACTCGCTCACTTTGGGAGTTAAAACGAATTACTGCTGATAACTGGGCAGTGAATGATTCGAGAGCCAGCCAGTGGGGAAGGAAGATGAGGATCGGCCAGATGGTGTAATGAGATCTCAGCCTTTTATTTATTTCACCTTTCATGTGTAACAAGACAGCTTGGAAAAGTGTAATTTCAAGAGTGACAGAACATAACCACGAAAGAGGCAGGGCATAAGTAGTTAAAAAGCCGTGAGGCGTGTCTGAACCCTTAGTCCGTCTGATTTGAGCTCAGATCCTTTCATCTTCGGGGACCTTGCTCATCCTGCCTCTGGTCTCTCTCTCCTCGAGATTCTGGCTGGTGAGGCTTGCCACAGCTTATCGACTCGTCCTCGTGGCTCGGCAGGTGACAGAAGCTCTGTTCTTGCTTAGTTCTGGCTCCTGGTTCTCAGCTTTGGCTCTGTGCTTCTGGCACCAGTTCGGCCACCCACCTTGGTCTGTGACCCGGGACTTCCTCCTGTTTATTTCTGGAGCATATAGCCACTCAGCCAGACATCCTGGTATCTTCTCTGAGAATTTTCAGTCCCACGAACACTATGCATGCCTCCACGTGAAACTTGCAAAGCAGACGTGATACTATAGCACTGGTCCTGGGCCATGTGTCCCGAAGTTTTTATTAATACTGGAATTTTTTCCAGCTGAACATAGGAACGTTAATCTTGATTACGATACATTAATCTTGATTACTATAAGCATTGAGAAGAGCCCACCTTTCAATTCTGTGGTCAAAACAATTGCTTAGAAGTAAAACTAAATGATGAGTTGGCCCAAGGGGTGTGTTCAGTGTCGTTCAGCTTTATTGAGAACGTAGTAGTATTAATCATGAGGATCACTAATACTTCATCAGAGCTTGTCACGTGTCAGACACTGTTCTAAGCACTTCACATTTATTAGCTCATTTTATCTTCCTAGCAACTTTATGAGATGGTTGTTAATCTCAGGCTAGTGTGAGATTAATAGCCCTAGACAGATGAAGAAGCTGAGGGATAGCAAGATGAAGTAATTTGTCCAGGGTCACACAGCTAGTAAAGGCTTCCCTGGTGGCTCAGATGGTGAAGAATCCTCCTGCAATGCAGGAGGCCTGGGTTCGATCCCTGGGTTGGGACGATCCCCTGGAGGAGGGCATGGCAACCCACTCCAGTATTTTTGCCTGGAGAATCCCCATGGACAGAGGAGCCTGGAGGGCTACAGTCCTTAGGGTCGCAAAGAGTCGGACACGACTGAGTAACTGAGCACAATTAGTAAGTGTCAGGACCCTGATTCAAAACCAGGGCCTCCTCGTCCCCTCTCACAATGGCCCCTGTGTCTTAGGTGACAAACTACAAACAGATTGTCCCAGGCCCAAGCCCCACATGGCCTAAGATGATGATAGAACGTCGTGCTTCAAATCTAGCTTCCCTCCCAGTCAGCTGGGTTTGGATTTGAGCCCTTGCCTTTGTCACTTCCTGATGTGTGACTCTGGGCAGATTCTCCAAGCTTGCTAAACTTCACTTTTCCGCCTCCTCACAGTATCTCACATTATTGTGACCTTAAATAAGATCATCGCAGTTTCTGGCAAACATCAAAAAGAGCAGCACCTTTTATTTTGGATGAATAAGGCACTGCGTGCTGTGTCCTGTGTGCTACAAAGTCAGTGTGAGGGGTGCCTAAGGGAAGAAGGGATTACGTGAACATTTTTTTATTATGGAAATTTAAAACATAAAAATGCAAATGGTATGATGAATCCCCATACATCAGCATTTAGCTTCAACAAATATCAGCATTGTATTAATCTCATTTCCTCTGTCTCTTCCTGGTTTTATTTTTCTGGAATATTTTTAAGCAAATTCCAGATATATCTTGTAACTATAACTGTAAATACATTAGTACCTTATTTTTAACAATTAAAGAATTTTTAAAAATCACAACGCCATTAACATGGGCCTAACAAAATTAAGTACATCATGAGAAACACTGGGCTGGCAGCACAAGCTGGAATCAAGATTGCCGGGAGAAATATCAATAACATCAGATATGCAGACGACACCACCCTTATGGCAGAAAGTGAAGAGGAACTAAAAAGCCTCTTGATGAAAGTGAAGGAGGAGAGTAAAAAAGTTGGCTTAAAGCTCAACATTCAGAAAATGAAGATCATGGCATCTGGTCCTAGCACTTCATGTGAAATAGATGGGGAAACAGTGTCAGACTTTATATTTTGGGGCTCCAAAATCACTGCAGATGGTGATTGCAACCATGAAATTCAAAGACGCTTACTCCTTGGAAGGAAAGTTATGACTAACCTAGATAGCATATTCAAAAGCAGAGACATTACTTTGCCAACAAAGGTCCGTCTAGTCAAGGCTATGGTTTTTCCAGTGATCATGTATGGATGTGAGAGTTGGACGGTGAAGAAAGCTGAGCGCCGAAGAATTAATGCTTTTGAACTGTGGTGTTGGAGAAGACTCTTGAGAGTCCCTTGGACTGCAAGGAGATCCAACCAGTCCATCGTAAAGGAGATCAGACCTGGGTGTTATTGGAAGGACTGATGTTGAAGCTGAAACTCCAATACTTTGGCCACCTCATGTGAAGAGTTGACTCATTGGAAAAGACCCTAATGCTAGGAGGGATTGGGGACCGGAGGAGAAGGGGATGACAGAGGATGCCAACCCTGGATGGCATCACCGACTTGATGGACATGGGTTTGGGTAGACTTCGGGAATTGGTGATGGACAGGGAGGCCTGGCATGCTGCGATTCATGGGGTTGCAGAGTCGGACACAACTGAGCAACTGAACTGAACAAAATTAAAAATTCTCTACTGTTGCTTCTGTTTAATCACTAAGTTGTATCTTACTGTCTGTGACCCCATAGCCTGTAGCCTGCCAGGCTCCCCTGTCCATGGGATTTCCCAGGGAAGAACGCTGGAGTGGGCTGCCATACCCTCCTCCAGGGGATCGTCCCAACCCAGGGATCGAACCCATGTCTCCCACGTTGGCAGGCAGTTTCTTTACCACTGAGCTCCCAGGGGTGCTTCCCCCACCCCAAATCCTTTATGTCACCTAATAGTCAGTCTATGTTTACATTCTGCCTGTTGATGCCAATTTCTGCTTTATGGTTTTGTTCAAATCAATATCAAAACAAGTTCCACACAGTGCACTTGATGTCTTATCTTTTAAGCCTCATAAACTCTCACTCCCTCCTCCTCTTGTAGCGTTTATTTGTTTTAGAAACCAGGCCTGTCTGCATTTGCCCTGTAGAATTTTTCATCCTCTAGATTTGACAGTTAACTTACATGGTTCAGTGGTGGGCAGAGTCATATTGGAGCCTGAGGCAAAAGGAAGAATCAGTAATACAGAGTCTGTATTTAAAACTCTGATATTGTGTTCATCATGGATCTTATAGGCTCATTTTGATTTTTTAAACATAATGTATGAAAGTGTTTATCTTCATTCCTGTGTTTTGTGGTGTTCCCTTAAATTTTGCACCTGAGGTGAGTGGTTCCTCCCTCCCTTTGTTCCAGGCCCAGCCCTGAGTTGTTTAACTTATTCCTCTGTCTCATGTGTGTCTTGTACACTGGTGAATAGTTCCCTGCTGCTGCTTTTTTTTTTTTAAGTCTTTATTGAATTTGTCACCATATGACTTCTCTTTTTTTTGTTTTTGTTTTGTGGCTGCAAGGTATGTGGGATGTTAGATCCCCAACCAGGGATCAAACCTGCGCCCCCTGCTTTGGAAAGAGACATCTTAACCACGAGACTGTCAGGGAAGTCCCGAGTTTCGACTTCTAGATCTTTGCTCTTCAAAGCATGAGCCGTGGTCCAGTGGAACAAGTCGCTCCTGGGAGCTGATTACAAATGCAGAAGCCCAGGGTCCAGCCCAGACCTGCTGAGTCAGAACCCCCATCTTTAACCAGATCCCCAAGGGCCCTGCCTGCGCAGTGAAGTCTGAGGAGCACTGTCCCGAGGGTGTGATTCCAGTCGGGTTTAGTGGTGGCGAGAGCGCTTCATAGACGTGTTCTGGATCTTAGTGTATCACATCAGGAAGTATGTGGTGTCTGATTGTCCTGCTTTGGGGGATGTTAAATTGATCAGTGGGTTCAGATGTGATCAGGCTGACCCATCCGTTAGAAGGCTGAGAAATCTCTTCTGAGCGTTCCCTGGAGTAATATGGTGAAGGAGGGGCAGCTGGATGGATCTGAATGTTGACTTACACTTACCCATCTGTGACCCTGGATAAGGTGCCTCAGTTCTTGGCCTGTAAGCAAAGATGGATCATGGTTGATCCACCTCACTGGGCTGTCACACAGATTTTCTTAGAGGCTTGGCACAAAGCAGGCTCTCCATCAGAGGCATTGCTGCCCTTCTTCTCTTCTTTCCTCATCGGAGAAAGTGTTGTAGCAAAGATGTCTTAAGTGGGGCCTTGCAGAGTGGATGGAACGATGTTCTGGGTGAAATTCATGACCTGAGCACAGGCAGGAAACAAAAGTGTGTGGTGTGTTCTTGGAGACTGGCGAAGAATTTGACCTCACTATAGAGGTTTTTTTTTTTTCCTGTAGAACAAGGGGAAAGCCAGATGGTGGAATGCTTTGACTCTAGGCAGTGTATAGTATTTGGAGCCCAAGGAGAGGAGGATGTCTGGAACAAAGAGGCGTTTAGAAGTTGAATTCTGCTGCCTAGGAGGGAGAGAAACGTGTAGACTGTGGAGGTGGGGGGGTGGGGGTGGCGTTTCAGTACTTCACATAGAAGAGAGCAGAGGCCAGAGTGCTGGTGTTAGGAGGGGAAATAAAAGGGCAGACGGGAAGTTGTGGCGCTGTGAGCAGCGGGTGTGGGCGTGGGGGCCATGCCAGCAGGCTTCTCTTTGGTCTGGGTTTTGCTTCTTACTGGTCACATCAAGTTGCTTAACCTCTGAGCCTCCTTTTCTTTATTGGTGAATGGGGACAGTGAGGTCTGTTTAGCAGGTTGCCTGTAAGGATTCAATGAGATGGTGCAGAGATTTCCCTGGCGGTCCAGTGGTTAAGACTCCGCCCTTCCAGCACAGGGGATGTGGGTTCGATCCCTGGTTAGGGAATCAAGATCCCAAATGCCCAGTGGCATGGCCAAAAGAAATTAAAAAAAAAAAAGAAAAAAATGACGTGATGCATGTCACGTGCTGCACTTTGATGAGTGCTAACTGTAATAATTACTAGATGGTTGGTTGGTTGGTTGGTTAAAGGAGAGGAAGTTAGGAGAAATCTTTTTTAGCTTCAAGTCTAGGATAGTTGACATGACTTTGTGCAAGCTCCGGGAGATTGTAAAGGACACGGAAGCCTGGTGTGCTGTAGTCCATGGGGTCGCAAAGAGCCAGACAAACCTGAGCGACTAGGATAATTGGTGATACAGAAAGCGGAAGGTCACCTGGGAGAATCGGTTTAAGGAGGCTGTGTTATATATTTATATTCCCTTTCAGATGTGTTGAGTTTGAGACCTTGATGGGATGTCCAGGAAGGAATGTCAGATTCCAGGGGGAAATGATGCAAGAGCTGCACTTGGCTAGACCCATGCTGTTTCTTTTGGTACAGATATGGTTCCAGTAACGCCTTGTGCTTTATTCCTTAGTATCTCTGGGATTTCTGACAAAGCAGACGTTTTACTTGGATATCCATTCAAATTAGCCTCTGACTTTGCAGTCAGTGGTCCAGAGCGCGGCTGATTGAGCGGCAGTAGAAGGTAGCGAGGCTCTTCTCCCCCATGACTGTTCCTCATTCCAGATTTTGTTGCAGTTTGAAGGAAGCCGTTTGTTTTGCTTTTTAGCCACTTCAAAGTTCCTCTCTCTCTCCCTTTCTCTGAGCACAATCTGATGCTGAAATTTGAGATATCAGTAGGTGCTGTTTAAAGAAATTCATTTATGGACGATTAAATAACATGCCTGTCGGCCCAGATTTGATAAAGAACGGGGACTTTTTTTTTTTCAGTACAATGAAGTTTAATTATTTCCCCGTTCCTTTTAACTCTTGTCATATTATTTAGAAAACAGATCTCTTAAAAAAAAAAAAAGTCTATGTTGTTTATTTTGCCTCCTTTCCATGTATTTTCTATACGTTTACTGGTAGAAGGTGGAGTGGGATGGGGCGGGGGCACTGAGCTGGAACGACAGAGATATATTTATGTTATATTTGGTTTTAATTTTACATAATTTTTAGGCATATTTATGTCAGTGGTTTCAGCTGCTCCAAGCACTGCAGAGAGAATAATCATCAGTTCAGTCACTCAGTTGTGTCTGACTCTTTGTGATCCCATGAATTGCAGCACGCCAGGCCTTGCTGTCCATCACCAACTCCTGGAGTTCACTCAGACTCACGTCCATTGAGTTGGTGATGCCATCCAGCCATCTCATCCTCTGTCATCCCCTTTTCCTTGTTCCCTCAATCCCTCCCAGCATCAGAGTCTTTTCCAATGAGTCAACTCTTTGCATGAGGTGGCCAAAGTATTGGAGTTTCAACTTCAGCATCAGTCCTTCCAAAGAACACCCAGGACTGATCTCCTTTAGAATGGACTGCTTGGATCTCCTGGCAGTCCAAGGGACTTCCAAGAGTCTTTTCTAGCACCACAGTTCAAAAGCATCAATTCTTCGGCACTCAGCTTTCTTCACCGTCCAACTCTCACATCCATACATGACCACTGGAAAAACCATAGTCTTGACCAGATGGACCTTTGTCGGCAGAGTAATGTCTCTGCTTTTGAATATGCTGTCTAGGTTGGTCATAACTTTTCTTCCAAGGCACAAGCGTCTTTGAATTTCATGGCTGCAATCACCATCTGCAGTGATTTTGGAGCCCCCAAAATAAAGTCTGACACTGTTTCCACTGCTTCCCGTCTATTTCCCATGAAGTGATGGGACCGGATGCCATGATCTTAGTATAGGAGATGCTGAAATTTTCCCCTCTCCAGGTGGTCACTGGCATCTCAAACACTGCCTGTCCTGGACCAGCACAAATACTGATCACAGTAGCTGCGAGTTTGTGTGTTTACAGGTCAGAAGTTTTCCAGATCTGTCCTGAATCCTGGAGCCCAAAGTAAATAACCACTTTCTGTGTGCGACTTACATAGGATATGTCATTGAGGGAGATAGAAAGGAATTCTCCCTTCCTGTGCTTTCTTCCTAAATGTTGTTGTTTAGTCGCTGCGTCATACCTGACTCTTTGTGACCCCATGGACTGTAGCCTGCCCAGCTCCTTTGTCCATGGGATTTCCCAAGCAAGCATATGGAGTGGGTTGCCATTTCCTCCTCCAGGGAATCTTCCCAATCTAGGGATCGAACCCATGTTTCCTGTATCAGCAGGTGGACTCTTGACCACTGAGCCACCAGGAAAGGCTTTCTTCCTGAATACCTGTCATAATTTCCATGTCATCTGTTTTCTGTGTTTTCTCTTTCTGTGCAGATAGGTGAGAATACCTTGTACGTAGTTGACACTCCGTGTGTGTGTGTGTGTTTGTAATTATATCCATAAATATGTAATGGTTGATAGAACAGAAAAACTAGCATTTTGGTTGCCAACTAAAGTTAATGTTATACGCGTGTGAAGGAGACTCTGTGGCACAGAATGTTTAAGTTGGCGCGTTGGGTGGAAGTGGATGAATGGAAAAAGAACAGAAAGCAAAAGAAGTAAATGAACCACAAGAGAAAGAGTATTTGTAAGAATTAGGTAGGGGTAGAAATCATCCCAAAAAAGTGACTAGAGGTAGCAGCAGCTCAAAGAATCCCTTTAGTGGGAGCCAAAGTCCACACTTGAGCATAGGCTAGCAGCCAGCTGGAGGTGGTCCTCAGATCTCAGCCTCTGTGAAGGTGTGGACAGCGGAGTTGGGACAGTTGGTATTTTATGGAAAGCAGAGGCTCAAATAAGAAGGTGAAAATAGAATAATTTCATGTTCTAAGATGAGAAAAGATTTAGGCTTCCTCCACATCTGTTTCTCTTGGTCAATGGAATGAAGGAATAACCTGCAGAACACACTTCCATCTCTCTGGTCAGTGGAAATTTCTACAGAACAGACCCAAATGATTCACTTATTATGTGAGCGCAGCCCTCGGGGGATGCTGTTTTGCATTAAGTCATTTCCCGTCCTGAATTAGAGAGGAAATGTTGTGTGGCGTAAACCTGAGAAATCAGAAGCTACTTGAAATATTACGAGCGGTCCACTTAAGTACACATTGAAAGTGCAAGTCGCTCAGTTGTTTCCGACTCTTTGCAATCCCATGGACTGTAGCCTCTCAGGCTTCTCTGTTCCTGGAATTCTCCAGGCAAGAATACTGGAGTGGGTAACCAGTCCCTTCTTTGGGGGATCTTCCCAGCCCAGGGATCGCACCCAGATCTCCCACTTGCAGGCAGATTCTTTACCATCTGAGCCACCAGGGAAACCCAAGAGTACTGGGATGGGTAGCCTATCCCTTCTCCAGCAGATCTTCCCAGCCCAGGAATTGAACCTGGGTCTCCTGCTTTGCAGGTGGATTCTTTACCAGCTGAGCCACCAGGGAGGTACACATGAGTATAGACTGAAACAACTGGGAATGAGTAAGCTTGGAGGAAGCTGGCTTTGGAGTTCTGTGTTTCAGAGAGTAAGAAAGAATAAGCCCTAGTTCACCCAGAGCTTCATGTAGCCGCTGGCCATCACTGTAGACAGGGCCTTCCCACTGAGCACAGAGATTGGGTCTTTGTCTGGCTAGTAAGTGTTCTTGACTTAATGAATAAAGAGTGGGGTTAGATTTAGTTGGGCTTTTTCCTAAGCCGGTTTGCAGGACATAAAGTAATCACTCGTGATCCCTTGTGGATTAAGGTGACCAGAGCGGTAGCTTAGACCCGTGTGTAGTTAGACAGTGGATGGAGCTGTACTGACTGCTTTTTGTGTTATTTGGGCTTGGCCTTAGAGAACAGAGTAGAAGCAGAGTGTCGAGGGAAGAACCACCATTGTTGAGCATGAGAAGGCTTAAGTTCTAATACTGCGTTTTTGAGTAACTTCTGTCTGACAGTGGGCAGATCCCCAGACCAGAAGTTTCTCAGACTAGATGAGTTGGTTATTTTTCAGGAGCTGGAAGGAGATGGCACAGTTGAAGGAGTCCCTGTTGAAGTGAACCTTCAGAATCTCGTGGGGCTTAGGGATTGGAATTATTATATATGTTGTGTGTGTGTGTGGTGTGGTATGTGTGTGTCTGTCTGCCCAGAAGAGGATCACTGCTGTAGTGAACTTGGTTCCTAATGGAATGCCATGTCATTTGATTGATGGGGATCAGGCTGTGTTGGGAGAGGTTGAAAAGCATTGGACTAGATAATTTCTAAGGACTCGCCCAACCTTAAAAATGTCAATTGTCAGGAAATGGAATTTGGGCTTGGATGACGAGGGTTCAATCCCTGTGTTGGGAAGATCCTCTCGAGCAGGAAACAGCAACCCACTGCAGTATTCTTTCCTGGAAAATTCCATGGACAGAGGAGCCTGGCAGACTACAGTCCATGGGGTCGCAGAGAGTAGGGGCTTGAACTTCAAATCAGTTTTGTGTAAAGCAGAAACGCTGTTTGCATGCCTCAAGGGGAGAGCTGGTGGTAGAAATGCTCTACAGTTTGCCTTTAGACTATAGTGGGAAGTATTTTGAAGGGGGGGGAATAGGATGGATCAATGTAATTTTTCTCTCCATGTAGAAGTTGTTAGTGAAGTAACAGCTTATCTTATTTTGCAGTCCTAAAGTAATAAATAAAACATTTATGGCTCAGAATAAATTGAGAGCATCCCATTTCCTGCAGTAGCAGGCATGTTCAAATTCTTTTAAAGCCTCAGGCAGGGTGACATCAGCAGATTTTTTTCTTCATTTTCTAATCCAGGAGCTTCTAATTTCTTTCTGTATAAGAACCCACATTTTAGTACTGAGCAGATCTTCAGGGACCCTTTTTGATATGGCTACATTTTGC
Organism: Capra hircus; assembly: GCF_001704415.2. Taxonomy (NCBI): domain Eukaryota; kingdom Metazoa; phylum Chordata; class Mammalia; order Artiodactyla; family Bovidae; genus Capra; species Capra hircus. Next base: position 15,602,761 of record NC_030811.1, on the reverse strand, counting down.
AGTACCGCTTTTAAATTGTGTTAAACTTCAGTGCTCTCAGGAGACAGCATGCTATAGTGGAAGGAGTATGGGCTTGGAATTTATGCACAATGTTTGTTTTTTTGCTGTTAGCTCTATCTTTGGTTCACATTCAGATACTTGACCCGTTAGCATTCTGGAATTTCTGAGTTCCTGACTTAGCCTTACTAGAGGGTTCTAGCTCCATGACCCTCTCCCACAAACACACACACACACACACACACACACACACACACACACACACACCCGTGGGTCTTCTTGAGCCAGTCAAGGCTACCCACTCCAGTAGTCTTGAACTTCCTTGGTGGCTCAGCTGGTAAAGAATCTGCCTGCAATGTGGGAGACCTGGGTTCCATCCCTGGGTTGGGAAGAGCCCCTGGAGCAGGGAACAGCTACCTATTCCAGTATTCTGCCCTGGAGAATTCCGTGGACTGTGTAGTCCAGTTCAGTTGCTTAGCTGTGTCTGACTCTTTGTGACCCCACGGACTGCAGCACGGCAAGCTTCCCTGTCCATCACCAGCTCCCAGAGCTTACTCAAATTCATGTCCATCAAGTTGGTGATGCCATCCAACCGTCTCATCCTCTGTTGTTCCCTTCTCCTCCCACCTTCAGTCTTCCCCAGCGTCAGGGTCTTTTCAAAAGAGTCAGTTCTTTGCATCAGGTGGCCAAAGTATTGGAGTTTCAACTTCAGCATCAGCATCAGTCCTTCCAATGAATGTTTAGGACTGATTTCCTTTAGGATGGACTGGTTGGATCTCTTTGCGGTCCAAGGGACTCTCAAGAGTCTTTTCCAACACCACAGTTCAAAAGCATCAACTCTTTGGTGCTCAGCTTTCTTCACCGTCCAACTCTCACATTCATACATGACTACTGGAAAAACCATAGCTTTGACTAGACGGACCTTTGTTGGCAAAGTAATGTCTCTACTTTTTAATATGCTGTCTGCTGCTGCTAAGTCACTTCAGTCATGTCTGACTCTGTGCGACCCCATAGACGTCAGCCCGCCTGGCTCCCCCACCCCTGGGATTCTCCAGGCAAGAATGTTGGAGTGGGTTGCCATTTCCTTCTCCAGTGGATGAAAGTGAAAAGTGAAAGTGAAGTCACTTAGTCGTGTCCGACTCTTAGCGACCCCATGGACTGCAGCCTACGAGACTCCTCCATCCATGGGATTTTCCAGGCAAGAGTACTGGAGTGGGGTGCCATTGCCTTCTCCGAATATGCTGTCTAGGTTGGTCATAACTTTCCTTCCAAGGAGAAAGCGTCTTTTAATTTCATGGCTGCAGTCACCATCTGCAGTGATTTTGGAGCCCCCAAAAATAAACTCAGCCAATGTGTCCATTGTTTTCCCATCTATTTGCCATGAAGTGATGGGATTGGATGCCATGATCTTACTTTTCTGGATGCTGAGTTTTAAGCCAACTTTTTCACTCTTCTCTTTCACTTTCATCAAGAGACTCTGTAGTTCTTCTTTGCTTTCTGCTGTAAAGGTGGTATCATCTGCATATCTGAGGTTATTGATATTTCTCCTGGCAATCTTGTTTCCAGCTTGTGCTTCATCCAGCCCAGCATTTCTCATGATGTACTTTGCATGTAAGTTAAATAAGCAGGGAGACAATATACAGCCTTGACGTACTCCCTTCCCGATTTGGAACCAGTCTGTCGTTCCATGTTTGGTTCCAACTGTTGCTTCCTGAACTGCATACAGATTTCTCAGGAGGCAGGTCAGGTGGTCTGGTATTCCCATCTCTTGAAGAATTTTCCACGGTTTGTTGTGATCCACACAGTCAAAGGCTTTGATGTAGTCAATAAAGCAGAAGTAGATGTTTTTCTAACAGATGTTGGCGATTTGATCTCCGGTTCCTCTGTCTTTTCTAAACCCAGCTTGAACATCTGGAAGTTCATGGTTCACGTACTGTTGAAGCCTGGCATGGAGGATTTTGAGCATTACTTTTCTAGCTTGTGAAATGAGTACAATTGTGTGGTAGTTTGAGTATACTTTGGCATTGCCTTTCCTTGGGATTGGAATGAAAACTGACCTTTTCCAGCCCTGTGGCCACTGCTGAGTTTTCCAAATTTACTGGCATATTGAGTGCAGTATGTCTATGTTGACTATATGTCTGTATTGACTATATATGACTGTATAGTCCATGGGATCAAAGAGAGTGGACAGGACTGAGCGACTTTCACTTCACTTTTTTCACTCTTATGACTGGAGTTTCCCCTTCTCTCCTGTCCCATCCCACAGCGAGCCCTCCTCTTGCCATTTGGTGATCATGACCCTGAAAGAGCATCCCCTTCAAGAACACCAGATTCTCCTACAGAAAATAACCTTCAGTGTCTCCTCCAGAACAAAGTCTGCATGAGCACAATGAGTCAATCTCTGCTGTTCAAACATTTGCCACTTATTTATTAAACAGTTATTTATTATCTTAGATTGTGTGTAGAAGTCTGTGCTCTGTGCTGTGGGAAAGAAAATGGTGAATTATCCATGACTTCAGGACCGCTCTCATCAAGGAAGAAAGATAAGACAAGCCGCTTTGTGTGTGGTAGGGTAAGGACTTGGGTGGTGGTGTTTGGTCTTCAGGGTGGAGAAGGAAATGGCAACCCACTCCAGTATTGTTGCCCAGAGAGTCCTGTGGATGGAGGAGCCTGGTGGACTGTTGTCCATGGGGTTGCACAGAGTTGGACATGACTGAAGCAACTTAGCATGCATACATGCATTGGAGAAGGAAATGGCAGCCCACTCCAGCGTTCTTGCCTGGAGAATCCCAGGGACAGGGGAGCCTGGTGGGCTGCTATATGGGGTTGCACAGAGTCGGGCACAACTGAAGCAGCAGCAGAGCCCCAGGGAAGTCCAGCTATGTTCATCTTTAGTCAAGAGCTCTGTCTGGAATTCAGACGTATTTCTGGCTGTCCCCTGGATCCTCCCACCTGGTCTCTCACCGTTGTCCCAGATCGACCGATCCAGACCAGGCATAGCTTCCTGCCTCCTCAACTAGTCCGTGTTGCCTTCCATCTCTGTGAATGTGACACCTTCCGCTGGAAGGTCAAGGGGTCTTTGACCCCTCCCTACTCACGAACCAGCGCTTAAGTTCACTCCTCAACCTCTGCAGAGTCTGTGTTCTCTCCATCCCCACTACCACCTACCTGGTTCTAGACCTTATCCTCGCTGACCTGCGTTCCTGAAGAATCCTCCCTGGTCTCCCTGGATGCAGTCTTCTCTTTGACCCTTGCCCTCTTGACACTGCAGCAGAATGATCCTTCTACCCTGTCAACCTGGTCATGTCAGTTTCCTTCTTAAAACCCTGTAATGGGTAAAGCCCACATTGCTTAAACAGGTTAGAAAAGGCTCTTGGTGGCCACCTGTCCTGGCTCCTCCCTGGTGTGCCGCTGCAGCTGTCCTGAGCTACTTCCACTTCTGGCCTTGGCTGTGACCTGGCACTTGCAGGCTTTCCCCACGCTCTTTCCTTTGCCGGCATTCTCCTCCCTGTTTTTGCCTGGCTACTTTCTGTTTCTCTCCTAGATCTCAGCTTCACTATCCATGTAGACGAGGTTAGATACCTCTACTAGACACTCCTTTTATGGAGTAAAAATGTAAGTCATATCATTTTATGGAGTAAATGATATAAGTCATATCATGTGATTGCCTAGCAAATTGTCTTTCTTCCCTCCTCAAACTGTAGACATCACGAGGATGGGGAATGTTGTTATTCACCTGTGTATCATCTCTGGCATGTTATCTATCAAGAAACATGTCTTTTACTATATCACTGATATTTACCAAGTGCTGTTCTTTGCTCCTGGATCCCAAGCTTCTTCAGGTCAGGACCAAGTCTTGTTCATGGTGCTGTACCTGGCACTTTGTGTTAAATCAGTTTGTTTCACCAATTCCTTTTGGGAGCTTTATTGCACTTGAATTTATATATATATATATAAACTATACGAATATAAATTCTAAGAGTTATGTTAGCTGGGACTAAGAAGTGATGTGATAGCTTAATAAATGTGCTGTAAAGTATGAATCCAAGGAAGTATTGCCCATTCAGTATGGTCTGGAATTAAGAAGTAGCAGCATTAAGGCATTTGAAAGCCCGCTCTCCCACTTAGCAACAGGTGCTCTTGGGCAAGTCAGTTTCTTTGAGCCTGGACTTCCTCATCTGTAAGATGGGAATATACCACCTGCCTTGCAGGGTGGCTGTGTGCTTGGTCCCTCAGCTGTGTCTGACTCTTTGCGACCCCATGGAGTGCAGCCTGTCAGGCTCCTCTGTCCATGGGGATTCTCCACATCAGAATACTGGATATGAGTTGCCATGCCCTCCTCCAGGGGATCTTCCCAACCCCGGGATCGAATCCAGGTATCCTGCATTGCAGGGGGATTCTTCACCGACTGAGCCCCTCAGGGAAGCCCTGCAAGGCTGTTACAAAGACTAAAGGTTTAGGAAAATAATAGCCATAGTATCTGGTGCACAGTAGTTGCTGTGTGGATTTTAAGTTATTTTCTTACTTATTGCAGCAATGCTGCCATTATGGAAAACATACTTGAAATTTCTTTTTTGAAATAGGTTTCAGAACTTGCTGTAGACCTTCAGAATATGTCAACAGGAGAAATATCTTTTCTTTTGAGGATAAGTTTGAGTTTTAGATACAGCTTGGTTCAGAGAACGTGATCAAGATAGCTGATACCATTTTTTGATATTTAAAAAGCTAAGTGTGATTATAATGAGGATTTCTTTTATAATGTCTAAATTGGTACATATTCTGTCTTTCTCACAGGTGGCATTGGCAGCACACATATTCCATCTAGCTCGTTGTAATCCAGGATGTTAACTATCGAAATACCTTTTGATTTTCAATAGCACACTGATACATCAAGCAGTTATTAGTAAGCTCGAGAGAGCTGAGATCTTTAATAATACACTTCATCACAAGTTAACTATCAGAATTTTACTTCTAGCAAAAAAAAAAAATTTTGAGAAAAGATGATCCAAGATGCTTCCCACATTCTTGTATCTGTTTGGGGGTCTTCCCTTTTCAGCTGGGTCCACAGACCTCAGCATGGCTGAAATGCAGTGAGGAAGGTGGTGACTGCTAATGACCCAGATGGGCCTGGTGCCTTCAGAGACTTGTCCTAGTAGAGGAGGAGCTGGCTGGGGGAAGCGGACAGATATATAGAGACAGGCACTCAGCTTTTACAGAAGCATGTGTTTGTACGGAGTCATCCACAGGACGTCTCTGTGGGATAAGACGAGGCACAGGTCATTCTGTCTACTAGGAAAAACACGTCGAGGTGAGGAAGAGGAGGAAGACAGTCTCGTGAGACTGGCAGCGGAAACTTGGGCAGTCTGGAAACTAGACTGAGGGTTAAATCTGCTGAGAATGCTCAGGTGACTACAAGGAACCTAGTGTTATTTTATGATCCAGTGGATACAGAGGGCTCTGTATTTTGCCTCATCATTCTACAAAAGGGCATGAGTCTGAAGGGTTATTGACATGTAACTATTGTTCTTTGGAAGCACTGATGCTAAAGCTGAAACTCCAATACTTTGGCCACCTCATGCGAAGAGTTGACTCATTGGAAAAGACTCTGATGCTGGGAGGGATTGGGGGCAGGAGGAGAAGGGGACGACAGAGGATGAGATGGCTGGATTACATCACCGTCTCGATGGACGTGAGTTTGGGTAAAGTCCGGGAGTTGGTGATGGACAGGGAGGCCTGGCGTGCTGCAATTCATGGGGTCGCAAAGAGTTGGACATGATTGAGCGACTGAACTGAAGTATTTTTAAATATTAGATTGTACCCTGAATCTGCTTCATCTTGCGTGCATGTTCTGTTGACTGTAGAATAATTCACTGAGAGCAGTTGATGGAGAGGCTTGGAAAGAGCGAAGCATTAGTAACTCTTGGGTGGGGGAGGGAGATGAGCTTGTTGGACTCCCTTTGCTGCGGGCTAGTCGGGAGCAGTATCGCTCAAGTAGGGGGCTGAGCCTGGCTGTAAAGGCGCCTTGTGGGGGTACACATCGCAAGGGATCGGTCCGCCTAAAATCTTTGTTGTAGAACCCTATGCGCTTTTCAGGTACTGAAAGTGAAAGTTGCTCAGTCGTGTCTGACTCTTTGTGACCCCATGGACTATACAGTCCATGGAATTCTCCAGGCCAGAATACTGGAGTGGGTAGCCTTTCCCTTCTCCAGGGGCTCTTCCCAACCCAGGGATCGAACCGGGGTCTCCTGCATTGCAGGTGGCTTCTTTGCCATCTGAGCTATCCAGGTTTGAGGTACTGGTGTCGTTGTAATTGTAATGGGACGTCGTCACTGCCCTTAGGTTTCAGGTGGGCAGCAGAGATACTTCCTCTTAGGGAGTGCTTTCTCCTGGAAGCTGATGGCTCTGTGAAATCGGGTTTGTCCTTCAGCCTGGCTATGGAAGAAAATGCCGTAGCGTTTGACTGCAACCATAGCGAAAAGCAAAAGTTTAATTTTAATTAATGTGTATTATTTGTGTAAAAAGTATTATAAACCTATTACAGTGCAGTGCTATATAGTCGATTGTATTAGCTGGGTACCTAGGGTAGCTTGGTTGGACTTATGGACCAACTGGACTTAGGAATGCACCCTCAAAACAGAACTTGTTTGCATGTAGGGGACTTACTGTACTGGAAAGATGCAAAATTCAAGGTCTTTGATGTTATGAGAAAGGTCTAGACAGGAAATTTAAGTAAAATAACCCTTTCTCCTTTTAATTCTTCCCTCTAAGTTGTTTACTGCTCATGTTTTCTGGGTATTCATTTTCTTAACTGTTGTTAGCCAGGTTGAAGTTACAATATGAATGATGCCAGCAACCCGTGTTAGAATGGACCTTACAAGGAGAAGATTCTGGAGCATGGTAGGCAGTCAGCCATTTAAAGTGGTCTTAAGGTATAAGTGGCCCAAACACATTGTAGAAAGCTTTATGCTGGATAGGTGAACATATTCTGATAGAACGTTTTGTTTTTGCAAGCCAAAATTTTACCCCACGCCAGAATTTTCCATTTATGATATAATTGTGTATCTGACTGTGATATAAAAAATAAGAGAAAACACTAGCAGAAGCAACTGTATATCAAATTTATTTCTGGCAAATGACCTGAGTAATTTCTACTGAATCAGAAAAACGCAGGGCATGTGCATTCGTTTTCCTGTTGCTCTCCTAACAGATTGCCGCAAACTTAGAGGTTTAACACAACACAAATTTATTATCTTGCAGCTTTGTGGCGTCCCAGGTAGCTCTGTGGTAGAGAATCTGCCTGCCGATGCAGGAGATGGGGGTGTGATCCCTGGGTTGGGAAGATCCCCTGGAGAAGGGCATGGCACCCCACTCCAATAATCTTGCCTGGAGAATCGCACGGACAGGAGCCTGGCGGGCTGCAGTCCGTGGGGTCATGAGAGTCAGACGCGACTGAGCACAAGCACTGCTGTGTGTGGCGTAGAGCTCCGACACGGGGCTCCCTTCACGTCAAGGTGTCGGCAAGGACAGCGTTCCTCCTGGAGGCTCCGGAGAGAACCCCTCTCCTTCCTGGGCACCCACACTCCTTGACTTAAAGCCACCTTCCATCTCCAAAGCCAGTGGGGTTGTATCTTTCTGACCATCCTTTCCTGGTCACATTTGCTGCTGAAGTTTCTCTGCTTTTGAGGACCCCTGCGATTCCATTGGACCCACCTACGTCATCCAGAATTCTCTCCCATCTCCATACCGTAACTTGATCATGTCTGTAGAAACCCTGTTGCCACATAAGGTAACCTTTTCAGGTTCTGGGAATTAGGATGTGAGCATCTTAAAGGGAGTGGGGATTATTCTGCCTGCTGTTGTGTGGGAACACCTAACACGGATTTCATTCGGAGAAAGTACCTTTCAGATGTGCCCGTGATTTGTTACAGGTCTTAAGAAATGTTCACTTGACTATTTTAAAGAGTTATATGTACTTTAAAAAATGATGATTTGTTTGGATCTGAACCTGCTTGTTAAAGCTAACGTTCCTTCTCTTTTGTTTACTTTGATAGTGATAACCTACTAAGGAGAGCAGCCTGTCAAGAAGCTCAGGTAATGCCGTTTAATATGAAACAATTAAAACCCGCCTTATCTCCACCGTGCAGAAATCTCGGGCTGTTCCAGGGGACTTGCCCAGCACCTTGCATCAGTGCAGCTTGGCTATTTTTTCCCCCACTATCAGGGGATGAATCAGGCTGCCAGCCAACTCTGAATAGAACTCGAGGAAGTTAACCATCTGGCGAAAAGCAGTTCCAACGCCCACCCCTTCAGACTTGTTTACTTCTGGATTAGTCCAAAGAACACAGAACTGGACTGGTTGGCGTTCTGGGAATTTGTTCATGTCTGCAGGTGGCCTGGAAGCTCTGGCTAAAGCCAGATTCATGCCTAAGCCGAATAAGCCCCAAGGATATCAGTTCAGAGCAGTCATTACCTCTCAAAGTCAAATCTTCTTAAAACTGTTGATTCGTACTTTTAAAGCCTGTCTCTTTAGCCCAGCTGAGTCATACCCTGTGCATTGTTATTCCCAGTCTCAGGGTATTGCACTCAAATATTCATCTATCCGGTTAGAGTTGAATTGTTCATCCTTTCAAGTTTAAGATCACATTTCTTTTCTTCCCTCCCCTCCAAATATGCACATTATAACTTGCAGATGAATTTGCATGGTTAAGTTGCTTTTTTGTTATGTTACTTAAGCTTATGATGTCAGAAATACCAAAAAAGAAACATGAAATTTAAAAATGACAAAGGCATGATACATTTGGTAGAAGTAGGGGGCAGAAAACGTTCTGAAATGTTTTCCTGGATGACAATGACAGTAGACACTATGAATGAATTTCTCTCTTTCGGGATTCCCTAAGTGTTCTAAATCCATGTTTTAAGAATTTGATTGCTTTGTTGTTTCATCTCATGGCTCTGAGTTGTTTTGGAAATCAATTCAAATAAACTTTAGTATTAAATTTGAGGTGATCTTCACCCCAAGCTAATTTTCCATTAGCAACTAGAAAATTGTGCACGGGGAAGCCTTTTGCTCTTGAACAAAGAGTCGATATGGGCACTCCCTTTCTTGTGTGAAGTATTAATACCTTCACCTCTGCCCTGAATTCCCTCTCCTCCTCCTTTTTCATGGCCCTTTTCCTTCCGTTGTTTCTTCCCTTGCATATGTCTCCCTCTTCCCACTCTTCTAATTCTCCACTTCCCAACACCCATTTAGCTCCTCTCATCGGAAAAAAGGAAGTGAATTCATCCTTACAGTCTGCTCATTCTAGTTACTTTTCCTGTGTCTGTCCCCTTTCAGTCTAAATTCTTGAATAAAATACTATTTTTTTGTTAAAGCTCACATAAACTCACCTCATTATAGTCTCACGTAAACTCCTTAATCTACTGTAAACCCGAGTCCTGAGCCGCAGGTAGCTAAGGCTTCTAGAGGCTAAAAACCCAGGACCAAGAGGAATAATCTAGAACTATAGATCTGGAATCTGGCCGGTTAATTAAGTCATTCTTGGCCAAATTCCAGAAATAGTATGGATAGAAGAAGAAGAAATTACAGTATTATATTAAGGTCTAACTCAGAGTGAAAACCGTAGAAATTATGATGTACTAGAAACTTTTGACAAAGAAACAGTATATCCTTCTGAAGGTTTCAGGAATAGAGGTTTATTTTTGTTTTTAGAGCAAGTAATAGACAATAATGAGAAAGGATCTCTAGTGGGCTGTCAGGGAGGTGGTAGAGTTGGAATCAGTTACTTAATAAGATACTTGGTATAACTTTCATTTTTCTTCTTTGCTTTGTACTTCTGTACTTGAATCCTACCTTCTTGGCCCAGACCTGCTTCCCACCAGTTAAGATTTGAAATTCGAAATTTTACCTTCTTTGGGATTTCCCTATTCTCCTTCTTTTTGTTGACTGTCTTCTCCCATCCTGATGGAGCAGTGGCAGCTCTGATTAGTCCCCATCGTAACCCCTTACATCTTATCTATGAGTCTGAACTCTATCTCATCCATTATCTTCTCTTTAGAACTGATAGAGTGGAAGCTTGGGTTTTCAAGTTAGATGGATATAAATTCTGAACTTGTAATTTATTAACACATTGACTTAATTTTTCTGAATCTTAGGTTTCTCATCTAAAGACATGGGAATATTTAATTCCTACGTGGTTTCTGAGAACTAAGAACAATATGTGTGGAAGTGGCAAATATTAGGCACTTAGTAAACATTACTTTGCTAACTAAGGTCCATCTAGTCAAGGCTATGGTTTTCCCTGTGGTCATGTATGGATGTGAGAATTGGACTGTGAAGAAGGCTGAGCGCCGAAGAATTGATGCTTTTGAACTGGGGTGTTGGAGAAGACTCTTGAGAGTCCCTTGGACTGCAAGGAGATCCAACCAATCCATTCTGAAGATCAGCCCTGGGATTTCTTTGGAAGGAATGATGCTAAAGCTAAAACTCCAGTACTTTGGCCACCTCATGCGAAGAGTTGACTCATTGGAAAAGACTCTGATGCTGGGAGGGATTGGGGGCAGGAGGAGAAGGGGACGACAGAGGGTGAGATGGCTGGATGGCATCACTGACTGGATGGACGTGAGTCTGAGTGAACTCCGGGAGTGGGTGATGGACAAGGAGGCCTGGCGTGCTGCAGTTCACGGGGTCTCAAAGAGTTGGACACGACTGAGCGACTGAACTGAACTGAAACATTAATTATGTTTCTTTTCCTGTACCAGTTGATGCTACTGAGTTATCATTCAGGGTTGCAAAGAAAGGAAGCAGCTAGAGTATGAGATTTATTTTTTATGTGTATAAAGATATGAAGGTTAATTGGTAACACAAAGATTTTTCATTAATAAGCTTTATATGGTTGGGAAGAACCCCTGGAGAAGGGAGAGGCTACCCACTCTAGTATTCTCGCCTGGAGAATTCCATGGACTGAACAGTCCATGGGGTCACAAAAAGTTGGACACGACTGAGTGACTTTCATTTCACTTAAAAGGAAAAATGATTATATTCTCAAAACTAAAGACAAACTTCCCTTGTGACAGACTGCGCCCTTGTTGGTTGCAATAAACCTAGCCATATCTTACAGAGAAAAGAAAAGTTACTTACCTATAGTAAGTGAATGAAGTGGATGTTTTATTATAATATAATTTAGCTTACTTTTATTAAATAATGTTCCATTAAAAAATTTTTTTGTATTGGAGTATAGCTGATTAAAATGTGATAGTTTCAGGTAAACAGCAGAGGGACTCAGACATATATATATGTATATGTATATGTATCTGTTTTCCCCCAAAATGTGGAAAATTCTTAAACAGATGAGAATACCAGCCCACCCGACCTGCCTCCTGAGAAATCTTTACGCAGGTCAAGAAGCAGCAGTTAGAACTGGAATAGGAAAAAAAAAAAAGAACTGGACATAGAACAACAGACTGGTTCCAAATCAGGAAAGGAGTACATCAAGGCTGTATATTGTCACCCTGCTGATTTAAGTTACATGCAGAGTACATCATGTGAAATACTGGGCTAGATGAAGCACAGGCTGGAGTCAAGATTGCCGGGAGAAATATCAATAACCTCAGATACACAGATGACACCACACTTATGGTAGAAAGTGAAGAAGAGCTAAAGAGCCTTGATGAAAGTGAAAGAGGAGAGTGAAAAAGTTAGCTTAAAACTCAGCGTTCAGAAAACTAAGATCATGGCACCCGGTCCCATCATTTCATGGCAAATAGATGGGGAAATAATGGAAACAGTGACAGACTTTATTTTTGGGGGGGCTCCAAAATCACTGCAGATGTTGAGTGCAGCCATGAAATCAAAAGATGCTTACTCCTCGAAAGAAAAACTATGACCAACCTAGACAGCATATTTAAAAGCAGAGACATTACTTTGCCAACAAAGGTCTGTCTAGTCAGAGCTATGGTTTTTCCAGTAGTCATGCATGGATGTGAGAGTTGGACTATAAAGAAAGCTGAGTGCTGAAGAATCAATGCTTTTGAACATCGATTCAAAAGTGGTGTTAAAGAAGACTCTTTAGAGTCCCTTGGACTATAGGGAGATCCAACTAGTCCATCCCAAAGGAAGTCAGTCCTGAATATTCATTGAAAGGACTGATGCTGAAGCTGAAACTCCCAATATTTTGGCCACCTGATGTGAAGAGCTGACTCATTGGAGAAGACCCTGATTCTGGGAATGATTAAAGGCAGGAGAAGGAGACAACAGAGGATGAGATGGTTGGATGGCTTCACCAACTCAATGGACATGAGTTTGAGCAAGCTCCGGCAGTTGGTGATGGACAGGGAAGCCTGGAGTGCTGCAGTCCATGGGGTCGCAAAGATTTGGACACGACTGAGCGACTGAACTGACTCTCCCCCAGACCCATCTCCCATTTAGGCTGGCACATAGCACTGAGCAGAGTTCCCTGTGCTGTTAGCTACAGCAGGTCTTTGCTGGTTATCCATTTTAATTGCAACAATGGGTACATGTCGATCCCAAATTCCCTATCTCTTCTCCCATTCCTCCCCCTTGGCAACCTTAAGTTTCTTCTCTGAGAATCTGTTTCTGTTTTATAAGTAAATTCGTTGGTGTCATTCTTTTTAGATTCGTGCAGCTTTATTGTTGTTTATGGTGGGGTTGCTGCGATTTCACGGGGTCGCAAAGAGTCGGACACGACCGAGCGACTGAACTGAACTCATGGTGGGGTTGTCAATATGAAATCTTGGAAGAACATTGGCTTCTTCAGGGTAGACACCAGAAGTAAATTCTTTTGGAATGAAAGAATATATGTGTTTACCAACTCAATAAAAGGACACTTACTGAAAACTTTTCTTTGTTCCTTTTTAGGTGTTTGGCAATCAACTTATTCCTCCCAATGCGCAAGTGAAGAAGGCAACCGTGTTTCTCAACCCTGCAGCTTGCAAAGGGTATTTCAGTCTGTGATTTGTTACAAAATCAGTTTTTCTAGGGGCAAAGAGTCACAGTGTCAGGCAGCTGGTTGGAGTCTGTGAAACTGGACGCACTAGGTTCATTGCTCTTGTAGCCATAAGATTCAATTGTAGAAATCACAGTTTAAGGGGATATAACTGTAAAGCTAACTGATGCTTAGCCAACTTGTCTAATTGAATTTTAATAATTATTGAAGAATTAGCACACTCAAATCAGTCTTACCTGCTTGGTCCTAGCCCCCTTGGGAATAGCTTCTGCTATTTTCAGAGGTGGCCAAGAGTATTGTGGCCTTGTGAGGTCAGAAACGTTCTTCCCCAAAGCAGTGAATGTAGAGTTAGGTCTTGGAGGTCAGTCAGGAGGACACTCCGTCTTCTCGACTAAGGAAATGACACATGGAGGTGGGGGAATGTGGTTAGAGATAGGAGGGCTGACTTAGGTCCCTTGCTATGTCATGTTCTGACACTCCTGGAGGGGTCATGTGAGGCAAGTGTGAGAATTAACATGTGAGGACTAGTTGGGACCTTGGCTGATAGTCATGTGTTCATTTATTGTAACATGTACGATACTGGTGCAGGATGTTGAAAGGGAGGGAGACTGTGTGTGTTGTGGGGCGGGGTGGGGGGGCGGATCGGGGAGGGGGTTATGTGAGAACTCTGTACTCTGTACTCTTTTTTACTGTGAACTTGGACTTCCCTGGTAGCTCAGAGGGTAAAGCGTTTGCCTGCAATGTGGGAGGCCTGGGTTTGATCCCCGGGTTGGGAAGATCCTCTAGAGAAGGAAATGGCATCCCACTCCAGGACTCTTGCCTGGAAAATGCCATGGACAGAGAAGCCTGGCAGGCTACAGTCTTAATTTTTTAAAAAGTAGCATAAGCAAAATAAAAAACTTTTTCTTTTATACTATTAGTTGGGAACGACTGTCATTCAGTTGGAAGGGACTTTTGATAGTTTCTAGAAGAAATCATTTAAAATTACAACTGCTTTTTATTTATTTATGGCTGTGCTGGGGCCTTGCTGCTGTGCATGGAGGCTTTCTCTAGTTGCGGTGAGCAGGGGCTGTTCCTTGTTGCAGCGCTTGGGCTTTTCACTGGAGTGGCTTCTCTTGTTGCAGAGCACAGGCTCAAGGGTGTGTGGGCTTCAGCAGTTGCGACACTTGGGCTCAGTAGCTGTGGCGCATGGGCTTAGCTGCTCAGTGGCGTGTGCAGTCTTCCCGGACCAGGGATTGAACCCGTGTCCCCTGCATTGGCAGGCAGATTCCTGTCCACTCTACCACCAGGGAAGTCCTAAAATTATTATTTTTTAAATAGTAAGAATTGGTGGCGGAGGGGGAGACTGAAACCTTTTATTCTTTCTGAGGACCAGAATAATTCTTTTTGTCTTGATTGAGGATCAGAAAATTAATAACTGTATTAGATTGGATTCTATAAAGTCAAAGTCAAACGGCATTAAGATAATGAGAACAACAACAAAAAGCATAGTTGGGAGCGACTCTTAAGTGGTAGGTTTGACGTTGTCTGGAAAGAAAAGCTGGAATTCTGAAATAAGTTTCTCTTGTCTTTTCTAGGGAGGTAGTGAGTGTGGCTTCAACTATGTGAGGACTAGCCCTGCCTTATTTCTTTTGAATTCAGCAATTTGAGATACTTACTACAGACTGCCTAAATCGACTCCATTTCTCTACCTAATTGAATCATATTTGCCCACCTTTGTTGGAGCCACTTCCTGCCACCCTAAACATACTTATCATAAGCCCTTATGATCATTGTTGTTTAATATTTATTTATATATATTTATTTGCTTGGCTGCATAGGGTCTTAGTTGTGGCACGTGGGATCTTAGTTCCCTAACCAGGGATTGAACCTGCGTCCCCAGCATTACTTCAGTATTCTGGGCTGGAGAATCCCATGGGCTGTGTCATCCATGGGGTCACAAAGACTCGGACACAACTGAGCGACTTTCACTTTCCCCGGCATTGCAACGTAGATTCTTACCCACTGGACCACCAGGAACTTCCCCCATTCCTGTTTAAAACAGCACTAAACAAAAATACCAACAAAGGTTCTAACAGAACACAATCAAAATACCCAAGACAGCTAAATAGCCACTGGTGGCTTTTGGGAGAAGCCAGCAGGGAAGTGGATGTGAGTTTAAGAGTCTGGAGGATCAGGTCTGTATCCTCTCTTCTGCTCTGTGATGCTGCGGGTATTGCTTTTTAGTTTCTTAACTCCTCAATTTATACTCATCTGTAAAATGGTAAAATAATGGCACATACCTTATAAGAATTACCATGTAATCCTTCAGGATTAAATGAGACAACGCCTCTAAAGTCTTTTGCATTCCTTCCATTTCATAGTTAGCATTCGATCAAAGAAATATAAGCTGCTGTTCTTGTTGGTACGGACCTGTAGTGTTAGTCATTCTGTCGTGTCCGACTCTTTGCAACCCCATTGACTGTAGCCCACCAGGATCCTCTGTCCATGGGATTTTTCAGGTGTGGATACTGGACTGGGTTGCCATTTCCTCCTACAGGATCTTCCCGACCCAGGGATCGAACTCGAGTCTCCTGCGTCTTGTACATCGCCAGACGGGTTCTTTACCCCCTGAGCCACCAGGGAAGCCCTTACTGACCTATAGGCTAAGTTCAAAAGGCTCTTTACTTGGCTCTCCACCCTTGGACCTCTCCTTCTGTCAGAATTAATGTAACTGTTCCAGGTTCTATTCCTCTAGAGACCTAGTAAGTTAGTAACTTGCCAGTTCTGATAATCTATATGGCAATTGTTTAAGCTATAATCAGTCATTTTGAATTTTTACATGTAAGAGATATTTGCATTTTTAAACAATGAAGACACTTTTTAAAAAGCAGTTTTAGGTTCTGTTTACACTTTTACATGGAAATGTATTTGCGATTTTAAAGGTGAAGTTCTTGTTGAAAAGTATGATACCTTTATCTGCAGACGAGGGTAAGGAAAATTTTTCTAAAGTCATGGTCCGCTTTGACAAGGTGAATCCCTGCATGCTTCTAGGAAGCAGTCACTCTGAAATAGCTTTCGCTACTTAATTGTACTATTTTTATCATCTTGGCTTTGCCCTGACACATAATTTATAATTTATCATGTAGCTATTTCATTATGCAGTACTGGTTTAAAACTACATTAGAGCTTTAGGAAATAAGATAACTGTGTTTAGCATTAATACATAATACATTAAGGAGTAATTATTTTTTGTGTGTGCATGAACTTGGAAATTGCTATAGTATAGAAAGTTTTTATTTGACTCTGGTGCTGTCTCACCCTTAATTATATAATAAATAATACATTTCTTACTGGTAACACTTGTTTTTCAATCTTGTATATGGAACATTAGAAGGAAAAAAAAATGTCTTCACTTTCATCTTAGAGATTTTCTGTACCTGTGGCATCACATAAATATGTGAATAAAGGCCCAAATGTTCAGATATTTTTTCTTTTTTTAAAATTATAGTTGATTTACAATATTGTGTTAGGTTCAGGTGTACAGCAGAATGATTCAGTTATATATACATGTATAGTTTTTCAGATCCTTTTCCATTACTGATTATTATAATACATTGAATATAGTTCCTTGTGCTATACAGTAAATCTTTGTTGGGACTTCCCTGGCCGTCCAGTGATTAAGATGCCATACTTCCGATGCAGGAGGCACAGCTTCAGTCCCTGGTCAGGGAACTAAGATCGCACATGCTGCTTGGCAAAAAAACAAAAAAAAACAAAAAACCTATAAACTGGTAAATCTTTGTTTATCTAATTTATATATAATAGTGTGTATCTGTTAATCCCATACTCCTAATTTATCCCTCCCCATTTTGGTAGCTGTAAGTTTGTTTTCTGTGTTTATGAGTTTATTTCTGTTTTTAAAATAATTTTTTTTTAGATGCCACATGTAAGTAATATTGTATAATATCTGTCATTCTTTCTGACTTATTTCACTTAGTGTGATGGTCTCTAGGTCCATCCATGTTGTTGTGAATGACAATATTCATTCTTTTTTGTGGCTGAGTAATATTCCATTGTGTGTGTGTATGTGTACACACCACATCTTTATCCATTCATCTATCGATGGACACTTTGGTTGCTTCCACTGTGTGTGTGTGTGTGTGTGTATGTGTGTGTGTGCGCGCGCATATGCGTGTGTGTACACACCACATCTTTATCCATTCATCTATCGATGGACACTTTGGTTGCTTCCATGTTTTAGCTATTGTAAACTGTGCTGCTGTGAACATTGGGGTGCATGTATGTATCCTTTCAAATTAGAGTTTTCATCTTTTTTGAAT
The DNA here is from genome assembly GCF_001704415.2 of Capra hircus. Taxonomy (NCBI): domain Eukaryota; kingdom Metazoa; phylum Chordata; class Mammalia; order Artiodactyla; family Bovidae; genus Capra; species Capra hircus. Next base: position 15,585,480 of record NC_030811.1, on the reverse strand, counting down.
ATATGTTATGCCCAGGTGTGGGATTGCTGTATCATATGGTAGCTCTGTTTTCGGTTTTTTAAGGAACCTCCATACTGTTCTCCATGGTGGCCAAACCAATTAACATTCCCTCCAACAGTGTAAGAGGGTTCCCTTCTCTCCACACACTCTCCAGAATTTATTGTTTGTAGATTTTTTGATGATGCGATTTGACTGTGTGTGAGGTGATGCCTTATTGTACTTTTGCAAATCTTATTTCTTAAGCTAACTCAGAGGAGCCCACAGGTGTGTTATAAGTGATTAATACCACCACTTGAGACTTCTTCAGAGTTCTGCCTCCCAGAGATAGATCTGATCCACTTCCACCTGACCCTTTCTTATCAGCCTGTTAATGAAAGCAGTCCTACCAGGAGGAGTGTTTACCAGCTCAGCCTTTTATTATTGGTATAAGCCCCAGCAATGGTGATCTGGGAAGGAGGAGTTTCCATTTAGCCTCTCCTGTTCATTCTAATAAGCATTTAGAGCCGTAGAAGTGGGAGGATAGGTTTTTTTGGTTTGCTTATTACCTGCCTAGGTGGGCCCTTGGTTCAAGCTCTTCTTTTGGCTCTTGTGAAAATTTGCTCAAGCTTCTCAATTTCTGTTTTCATTCATAATCAGAAACATTTTATGTTTTGTATTCCAGGTGGTAGCTACTTCTTTTTAAAGAACGTTGAATATGGTCTGTGCATAACTTTACATGTTCCTCATTCACTGCTTTTGCATCTCTTTCTAGTATAAAATATTCTTAAGAAATTCAAAGCATGCCTCACTGATAAGAAAAATAATCTTTTTGATAGAGGACTGGGTAAGTGTGAATGTAAAAGTTAGATGTTTGGTGTTGATTGTTTTGAAAGTGCTAGCTTTTGTTTCTGTTTTGCGATACGATAGTTGAAAATATTTGCGTAAAAGACAAGTCAGCTGATGGGTATGTTTAACATTGATTCAACCTTGAGACTCTGTGATTGGGAACTTTCTGCAGCTTCTGTATCCCTTGATTTCTAGGCTCTTGTTTTTGAATCTTGACCTGAGTTGGACAAGGGTCACTACTAGAATGATGTGTATGATACTTTTAAAACATACAAGCTCTCCTAAGAGCACTTTATTTCTGTTGTTATCAGATACCACAATGTCTCATTTCCTTTTCCTCACAATATACCTGTCTACATTTGGAATGGATTATTCATTCATTCATAAGTGCATTAAAGTGCATTCAGGTGCTTACTGAATAACCTTCTAAGTAAACCTGTCATAATGCTAAAGGCCACAGGACTCAAGGACTAATAAGTTTTGATGTGTGTGTTTGCAAGGCTTCCAGTCTAGTCCTGAAGACTGTCTTGGGAACCACTATTCCTCATAGAAGGTGAAAGTCCGTAGAAGAGGTGTGGACCATGTGCCAGGGCTACCCTGAGAAGCACATGACTGGGAGTTTTAGAAAGTGAAAGTGAGAGTCGTTCCCTTGTGTCCGGCTCTTTGCGACCCTAGAACTATACAGTCCAGGGAATTCTCCAGGCCAGAATACTGGAGTGGGTACCCTATCCCTTCTCCAGGGGATCTTCCCAACCTAGGGATTGAACCCAGGTCTTCCACATTGCAGGTGGATTCTTTACCCGCTGAGCTACCAGGGAGGCCCCTTGGAGTTTTAGACAAGCTACCAATTATCCCATAGTAAGATTAGGTAATTTAGAACTTCTCCCTTTCTCAGCAGAAATTCTGCCTCCATGGAAAAGAATTTTGCTCTTTCTCCAGGGATTTCACTACAGGCTTAAAACTCAAGAAATGGAGATACCCCTAGTATTTGAAATTTGAAAATGATGTCTCTTTCCTTCAAAGGTGGTGTTCACTGAGTCAGAATTAAGCAATATTCTCTTAGGTTCCATCTGTTCTCTCAGGCCACATGAAAAATGTTAAATACGTTCTCAGTCCACCAGCCGACTATAAAGAAGCCCCTCGAGGGCTTGTTACATTATACCTGAATTACACGTATGTTTGTCTGCCTTGTCCTGTTGTTTGTCCAGCTCCTACATGTGTCTAGCACACAGCAGAAGGTCGGTAGTGCTTGTTGAATGAATCAGACGTTGTTGCTAGACTGGAGCCATATCTAGTGTACACTTTTCCTCTGGAGGAGCTAGAATGTGAACTGTAAGCATCCTGCATGGATAGGGGCAAGCTCCTGGGGGCCCTAGAGTGAGAGAGTCTGTGTTTCTACCCAGAGAAACCCATTCATTACTCATCATTAGTCTTCCTGGGTTGAAGAAATAGAGGAAGCCTGTGTGCTCTAGGCTGTTCCTTGTCCTATTCTAGAGAACATAGTTGGGCTTTTTATTTTCCCTCCTGAGCACTCCTGTTAAAATATTTGTATTTTTTCCTTTGTTTACAGCAAAGCCAGGACTCTGTTTGAAAAAAATGCTGCCCCGATTTTACACTTATCTGGCATGGATGTTACTGTCGTTAAGGTGAGAATTGCTCTGGAGTGCTGATTTTATCCAAGCCACCCCTCCTTATAACATATCCAGTTCTCTTGGCTTAGCAGAAATCGTTTATCACATAAGGAGGTAAGAACAGAGAAATCAACGTTGTTTTCTTCTTCTGATAATTAATACTATTATATTGTTTTTCCCAACCTCTCTGAGCTTTTCATTTTCAAAATAGGATTAAATGGAGCCATGAACTTGGTTCCTTTCCTCTGAAAGATAGGACTTGGAACTCTTGTCTCTTAGAAAATGAAAAGTTGTTATAGCTGTAAGAATTCTTCTGACTCTTTAAAAAAAATAAAAACTTCGAGTAATTAATTTCTTGGCAGACAGGTAAACATTTTCTTTCTAGTAAGGAATTATCTCTGGTGAGGAATTTTAAGTGGTAAAGCTTTAGAATTTTCAAGATTTGGATATGAAGAAAGGGGGTAAAAAATAAATGAGGGGGAATTGTGTACTTCAGAAGATGCCTCAAGGCCCCACTTTGTTGACTTTAAGTGCTTTGTGTATGGTGTGTACATAGGTGAATGTATTTGGTAAAAATCACTGTGTTACCTGTTTTTAAGTCTGTGGTTTACTGATTTTTAATATTAGACACTTTCATTAAATCTTAGAGGTTGAATGGTCATTTAGTCCAATTGACCATGCAGTGCTGAACGCCACCTTGTCTGAGACATGGTCTTCCAGTTGTCTGCCTGCAAGGATGGGAGAGAGGGGAAGAACACTGACGTTTATTTTAGAATCTGTAACGTATACTGCAGACTCTACGTATAAGAGGGCTGAGAATGCCCACTTAAGACTGGTACTATTTATCCCTGAAATGTTTGGTTGAACTCAAAAGCAGAACCACCTGGGCCTACTTGGAGCTTTCTTTGAAGGGAAATTTTTTTGTACGTGTGTATTAAATTTCTTTAGTGTCTGTAGAAGTACATCAAGATGTTCTATTAATATTAGTAAGGGTAAAATTTTTAAAGGAATTTGTGCATTTCATCTAAGTTTTCAAATTAATAGGCATGAAGTTGTTCATAAAATCTTCTTCTTTTAAATTTCTGTACCATCTGAAATAAATCATTGGCATGCTCAATATTGTTTTATTGTTTATCTATACCATATTTTTTTGCCTCCCAGTCATGTGAGAGCTGTGTCAATTTAATCCTTGCCAAGAACCATTTTTTGGCCTGTTGATCCCTTTATTTATGTTTGTTTCATTAATTTTCAGTCTGTCTTTGTTTCCTTCATTCTACTTTCTTTGGATATTTTTTTCTGCTCCTGCTGTTTTGACATTTTAACTTGAATATTTATTTCATTAATTTTCACCCTTCTTTCCTAGCATTTGCTGCTTCAGCTACATCCTAGAAGTTTTGATATATTTTCATTATCATTCATTTCTAAATATTTTCTAATTTTCGTCATGATTTTTGTTTGACCTGTGAGTTATTTAGGCATGTTTTAAAATTTTCAAAACTTTTCCACATCTTTTTGTTAATGATTTCTGATTTAATTGTGCTATAGTCAAAGAATGTAGTCTATATAATTTCAGTAAATTTGTTTTATGGCCTAGCATGTGGTTTGTTTTCATAAATGTTTTATGTATGCCTGAAAAGAACAGGTATCAGTTATTGGGTACCATGTTCTATATATGCCCAGTAAGTCACGTCTGTTAATTGTGTGGCTCAAAACTTGAAATGTCCTTACTGTTTTCTTCTGTTTTAACTGTAGATTATTCAGAAAGGGGTGTTAGAAATATCCAGCTGGATAGATTTGTCTATTTCTCAATGTAGTTTTATTCACTTTTGCTCTTTTATATTTTAAGACTATGTCAGTAGATGCATTCACATTTCAAATTATTTCATTTTTCTTGCATTTTGAACCCATCGTAATGCATAACCCTTAAGCATTGATGCTGCCTTTTACTGTGGTCTATTTTATTTAGTGTTATTAGCAACCATACTAGCTTACTTTGGTTAGTTTTTGCCTGGTATAATTTTTACTTATCTTTTTAATTTTAAGGCAGTCCAACTTATTAATTTTTTATTTTAGGTTTGCTTTCGGTGATTTATTTAAAGACTTATCACCAAACCCAGGATCACCTAGATCCTGTACTGTGTTATTTTCTAGAGATTTTATAGTTTTTTATTTGCATTTAGATCTGTGATCCATTTTGAGTTAATTTTTATGAAAGAGTTTTCTGCGTCCTTAGGCCACTCTTTCTCCTTTCTCTTTGGTGCATTTAGAATTTTCCTCTTAAGGTTAGAGCCTCAAATATGTCATCCCTATTAATGTAGTCTTTTAAATTATGGTCTGTTCAATGTGTCAGTGTCTTTTGAAATTCTGGTTCTTTCATTCCTGTACTCATTCCTATTTTTCACTTTTTCTTGCAAATATTTGAGTCCCCCAGGTGGCTCAGTGATAAAGAATCCACGTGCCAACTCATCAGATGTGGCTTTGATCCCTGGGTCAGGAAGATCCCCTGGAAAAGAGAATGGCAACCCACTCCAGTATTCTTGCCTGGGAAATCCCATGGACAGAGGAGCCTGGTGGGCTGCAGTCCATGGGGTCGCAAAGAGTCAGATACTACTTAGCAACTAAACAACCACAGCACCTCCTATAAAGTAAACTCTGTTCTAGGTATTGAGGATAGAGTCTGAACAAAACATTTTCCCTGTCTGTCCTCAGAGAAATTCTAAAGTGGGAAAAGAAGGGATGCACATGATAAACATATATAAATAAACTTACGGTTTGTCAGGTGGTGGTGAGTGCCAAGAGGAAAAGTCAGGAGGGATAAGAAAAGTAAAGGGGGTGTTAGTTTAGTTCAGGAAGCCGAGGAAGGCTGGCCTTATAAGAGGCCCTTTGAAAGAGACCTGGAGGAAATGAGTGAGTCATGCAGGTGGGCTGGGGAGAGGATCCAGGGCCAGCATACTGCACGTTCAGAGGCTCTGCAGGGTATTTGTGGGTGTTTGAGGAAGAGTAAGAAGGCCAGTGTAGCTAGAGGAGGATGAGGAAGGAGAGACAGGCAGAGATGAGGGTGGATAAGTCAGGAAGGGCAAGATTGTCAGGTTTGTATCACTTATATATTCAGTAAATGACCCTTCCTCTCCCTGTTGATCAAGTGTTATTCAGGAAAAGGCTGAATGGAGAGCCCTAAAGAAATGTCATCAGGAATCTACCTGCAATTTGATGCTCCTCCCCCGGGCGCATGTTACTTTGAACGTAGACATTCACTTGGTGATCAGTTCACCCAGCTGTATTCTAGCGTATTGTTCCCACTTGTCTCCTCCTTGTTCCCAAGGATATTATCAAATAGCTCAGCCTTGCTGAGGACCAGATAGAATGTCTATTTGGATTCTCGTATCTTCTTATCTGTGACTTCCCTGGTGGCTTAGACTGTAAAGAGTCTGCCTGCAATGTGGGAGGCCCGGGTTTGATCCCTGGGTCGGGAAGATCCCTTGGAGAAGGAAATGGCAACCCACTCCAGTATTCTTGCCTGGAAAATCCCATGGATGGAGGAGCCTGGTTGGCTACTGTCCATGGGGTCACAAAGAGTCAGACACGACTGAGTGACTTCACTATCACTATCAAAGATGAGAACAGTCTGAGACGCCTTGTTCTTGGAGAACCCTTGCAGATTACCAGTGGTCACCTATTTCGGGATGTTTACAAAGCCTCCTTTTAAATTAGGATCAACATATATTCTTTTTTTTTTTTTTTTTAATGAAATATTTGGATTGAGTTCAACCACTAGAGGGCAACAGTTTAATCAACCATGGGTATGTAATGAAACCAACATAAAAACCCAAAGAGACAGGGTTCAGAGAGCTTCAGGGCTGGTGAACCTGTGGAAGTCTGAGAAGTGGTGTACCAGAGGGCATGGGACGCCCCTCCCCACACAGTTTGCCCCAGGTACCTCTTCGTTTGTTCATCTAAATCCTTTCTAATAAGCTGTTAACTGTGAAAAAAGATGTATTTGCAAATGTATAACTGCAAAGCCACTCATTTGATTTTTTCAGGATAGAAGTAGAACCATACATCATGAGATGAGGTGATATTAGTGTAGGGGCTTCATTTTTTTTCCCCGTGTTGACTGTGGCCGGGTGCTTTAGCCCGTCTGAAACCTCAGTCTCTTAATTTTTTGCCAGTTAGTTTGTCTAGTAGAATGTCCACAGGAAATAGTGTTTCCTTATTATTAATTGCATTACCTTTACATCTGTTAAAATCCAGTATTTGGTTTTAGTCGCTCTGTCGTGTCCAACTCTTTGCAACCCCATGGACTGTAGCCCACCGGGCCCCTCTGTCCATGGGATTTTCCAGGCAGGAATACTGGAGCAGATTGCCATTTCCTTCTTAGGAGAGCTTCCCGACCCAGAGATTCAGTCTGCGTCTGTTGCATTGACAGGCGGGTTCTTTACCAGCTGCGCCGCTGGGGAAGCCGTTATTTAGCACAGTACCAGTCAAGAACAGGTACCATACTGATTGCTTTTCACGAGAAATCTCTTAGCCTTTCTTCCAGTACACGTGATTTCATTGATAAGGAAATTAAGATCTTGAGGGTTTAAAGCCACTCAGCTAAAAAATAGAGTTGGGGGGGTTTAATCTGGGTCTCTTGGGCTCTCAAATCTGCTCTTTTCATTACATCTGTTTCTCCTTATTTGCGTACACATTTGACCTCTTGCTTTCAGATGGAAGTCATTGGGTAAATGAATAATAGAATCTGCACTGCACTGAGAATGAGTCCCCTGATTGGCTAACTGTAACTGAGACGCATCATCAGTTTGAGTTTGAATTTTATTTTTAAAGCAAGGAGCTGACTGGACGGTTTCTGAGGTCCCTTCCAGCTCTAAACATATGAAACTATAAAAACCATATCTAGTTGCTTTAGCAGCTATTTAGTTTTTCATATGCATCAATTATGAATTTAAGAAAAGATTCAGTGTAAAACTGTAAAGAAACTTCTACATTTTTAGGTCTTTGGGCTTGCGGCTCTAGGATGATACATTTACCAAAGGCTTCCTTTGTATTGCAGACAGATTATGAGGGCCAAGCCAAGAAACTCCTGGAACTGATGGAAAACACAGATGTGATCATTGTCGCTGGAGGCGATGGGACTTTGCAAGAGGTATGGCCACTGTTCTGTCTGAAGCCATTTTGCAAATGAGGAAAACAGAAGTGAGATCTTAGCGCGGGGGCATAAAGTGATTATCATTTAAGGAAATGGTTTCTTGGTAATCCATTCTTCCCAGGATTGTTTTCTCTGTGAAGCAAGCATAGCATTACATTTTTCCTTATGGACTTCTATTTCATTGCTTTGTATAAATTCTGAACCCAGCGCATAGAAAGGTTTTTGTTGTATCAAATTGAAGGTAGATAAAGTGGAATAAAACAGGGTACAAAATGGTGCTGGGTGTGAAACGCTTTTTACATTTTGATGACTCTTCTGCAGTAGCCCTGTTTATTATGGAATCGTAGTTTCAATTTTGGGAAGGTTTCTTGTAAAGCTTAAATAATGATTCCCTTTTTAAAAGAAGGCACGTGTCCATTCGCACATCATTTCCATCCTAGGCAATGTTATCTCCTAATGGTGCCTTTAGAGGCAGAGGGTTCCGTGCTCACGTGTGTGTGCTGCCTCTGTTCTGTAGCACCTTTTCCATATTGCTTCCCTGGGACAGTAAGTACACTGCCCTGGGAATGCTCTTCTCTTCCAGGGCAATAGACTAGCTCCTTCATTACGTATTGGAAGCCCCTGAAGAGCCCCGTGCAGGGGCCCCTCCCCCTCAGTCGCCCCAGCTTGTGTAAACGCTTCATCCGAACCTCATTTCCCTTGCCTTTTGCCTCTACCTCTGGTTTGCCTCAGTGTTTGTGGGTCAAGAGCTCCCAGCAGGCAGGGCATTGTCCTGTGTTTAATTTAGCAACCATGTGAGCCTTAGTAAGCTGCTTTTTAAAAGGCTGTGCTAATGATCTTCTAATTGTTTTTATGGCTTTTTAATGAAATGTGAAGAAACAGATAGCATGCCAACAGAGAATGAAGTGGGCCTCATCAGAGCCCCATTTAATCCCCAAATTCAGGGAGGCAGGAGATGGGGAGAAGATTGGCGTCAGCCTTGACTTTACAAAATGTTTTTAAGAAAGATAACCAAATTGTGTATCTAGTATAATCTAGTCATAAAACTATGCCCTGATTAAAAAACAAGAATTAGAGAGAAATGTAACAGAATGTAAACAACTCACTAAGATGTCTGGTGGGTTAATGAGTAAGTATTCTTTCTTCAGGTATTTTTTACAGCTTTTACAAGACTTGTGCATTATAGTTTAAAAGTGAAAAGTAAATTATGTAAAAATTCAAATTAAAAATGTCTTTTTATAGAGGGAACACAATTCCCCTTGTCTTTGTATTCATCAATAAGAAACTTTTATTGAGAGCAGGCTTCTGAGTGACCCATCTTACCGAACTTAAAACATAATTTTGCTAATATAATGTGGAGGTTTTATAATTATTTTATCTTAGTCTTTATAGTCGTATTGATCCCAGGTGAAGAATAAAACCTAATTTAGCTCTGATCTTATTGGAGAATGGTTTGTGTTTTAAGAACCAATACATCTTTTCTTTTTTTTTTAATTTTTTTTTTAAGAACCAATACATCTTTTGACATAGTTTCTAGGAGGAAAACAGGAACAAGTCTGTGGTCCATGAAAATTGAATCCAATTATTTTATGATAAAGGAACTACAAGGTGTTTATAATAATTTTTTAAAACATTTTTAGGTTATTACTGGAGTTCTTCGAAGAGCAGATGAGGTGAGCTTTAAAATAAGAGTAATTATATTTTGACTTTTACTTTTCTCCTCTTTCTTTATTCCTCCCTTCCCCCCTCCCTCCCTATTTTATGTGTTAAGGTGGGAACAAGTTTTGCTTCCTTGGATTTTAGAAAGTAAAATATGCCTGTCATAGAACACTTATTAACCCGTGGCTGACTTTTGCTGCTTTGGGAATCTAGAATATCCGATGATTTTTTTTTTTTTTAACCAAGAGTTGTTTAAACTATAAAATTTCCCTATAAAATCTTTTTCTCAAAGGATTCCTTCATTAATAAACCATGGTATATTCATATGTTGGAAGCCACACAACAGTTAAAATGAATTAACTAGGCTTACAAACATCTACGTGGTAAATCTAAAAAATAATCAGTAAAAAAGTCAGGTTGCTAAAGCATGTTATGCATTTCTACAAAGTTTTAAAATTCAGAGAACAAAGCTACTGTTGATGGAAGCATCAACTGTGTAGTCAAAGGATGATAATGTGGATGGAAAGGAATTGTACCAAGTCTGTGATGATGGATGGTTGGTTTCCTTTGGGGAAGGGGAAGAGGGAGAGTGTGAGAAGGGACTTAAACTGCATCTGCATCAATTTCTCTCTTAAAACTCTGAAGCAAATATGGCAAAATGTAATACTTGCCAAATCTGGGTCTTAGTTACATGGGTGTTGTGGGATTATTTTATCCACTTTTCTACAGTCATTTAAAGTGTTTTAAATAAGAAGTACAACAAGAAAAAGTAACCACAGTGAAGAAGATCCTTCACAGTCCCTTGGTGGTAATAGATTGAGCTCAAAATATTCTTTGGAACCTTACAGTATCTATTAGTATTTGTAGCATTTGATTAAGTCCTCTGGTAGCCTTCTGCTACTTGACCTTGCATATTCTCTTAGCCTTGTTTATACTTGCAATAGTTTACAAGGCGATTTCACCTGTCCTCAGTTACTATACCAGTGTTAGACATTTTAAATTGAATTTTATCTGCAACTTTGTCAAATAGTTTGGCAACGTAATACAGTCTGTCACAGTCATGCAGTTACGTAATATCCAAGACACTCATTTTCTAAAACAAATTTCTTTCAATCCATTGCTGTTAGTAAGTATTCAAGTATTTCTTCCAAATTTGAAGTTTTGTTGTTTTCATGAATTGCCTTGTTCTAGAAACTGCTTCCTCAGGATTACCTGATGGCTGGTCTAGGGGCGTGGGATGGAAGACAGGGAGGCAGGGCCAGGGTCACTTACTTTGTTTTATGGACACGTCTGTGCCTCTTTGTTCGATCTCATTTTCTGACCATAGCAATAAAACTTCCCTCTCATTTTCTTCCCCCCAGGCTACCTTCAGTAAGATTCCCATCGGATTCATCCCTCTGGGCCAGACCAGTAGTTTGAGCCAGACACTCTTTGCACAAAGTGGAAACAAAGTCCAGTAGGTTGTCAATGTGGGATGGTAGCATTTGTGGGTGAGAGAGCCTGGGAATGGCAGATCCGCATGTGTGATACAGACTGAAGTGACGCAGCAGCAGCAGCAGCCTGAAACTTCAGATCATTAAGAGGAGGAGATCAGAGTTCAAGCATTCGGTTGATTGGGAAGTTTCTCTGTTGGGTGGTGGGACCCTGGTGATCTAATATTAAGTCCCCAGGTGAGGTATGGCGATGAATACTGATGGCCTTTTGTTTCTTATGAAGTTAGCTTTGCTGATCCAAGCATACTCTTTATGTGCTTTTGTGTTGTAAGATTCTCTGGTGAAGACAGATTCGCAGTGCTCATTTGTTTGTGTTAAGTATGCATGATGACAAATAGCAAATCCCCCGTGGAGACCAAACCAGCAGCCTTGGCTCCATTACCTTGATAATATAAGTAGCTAAAACAACCAAATATAGTTACCTCCTTTAGTGAATGCCTAAAGTAGAAGGCAGTACAGAGAAAGTCGACAGAAAGCAGTGCAGCCCTGACATCTAAATCAAATTGCTGTGAGTCTGCCGTTGTCTTCAGGAGTCAGGCAAATTGTTACCATTGCACTTTTCTGTTGAAAGCATTCTGTAAACAAAAGTTGAGTCTTTCAAGAAGATGGGAATCTTGAATTCGAGTTGTGACTTTGATTAGAAATAGAATCTTGGACACATCATTATCAGGGTCTCACTGTCGGTTGCCTGATCTTTATTATTTAAACTTTCTGTTTTGTATTAGGATATAGCCGATTAACAACGTTGTTAATAATTTCAGGTGAACAGTGAAGGGACTCAGCCATGCATATACATGTATCCCTTCTCCTCCAAACTACCCCCTGTCCAGGCTGTCACATAACATTGCTCAGAGTTCCCTGTGCTGTACAGTAGGTCCTTGTTGATTATCCATTTTAAATGCCTGATCTTTAAGGCTTTGTGACACATTGGAGAGGTCAATAAATAGTGTTTGTTGAATGAATGAATTGAAATATTCTCAAGGCATTTCTGTTTATAACCTTCCAGAATCAATGACAAAAACAATATGCAAGTGATTTTCTGTTTTGGATTATTTTCTTTGTTTCTGCTTTGGGATTTTTCTTTTAAAATGTAATGGACATACAACATTATATTAGTTTCAGATGTACAACACAATGATTCAATATGTGTATACCACCACGGTAAGTATAGTTGACATCTGCCACCAGACAGTAGTTACAGAATTTTTTCCCTTACAATGAGAGCTTTTAAGATATGCTCTCTAAAACTTTCAAACATATAGCACAGTATTAGAATTAGTTGCCATGCTATACCTTCCGTCCCCACGACTTACTTATTTTGTAACTTTTGGCTCCCTTCACCTGTTTTGCCCACCTCCCACACCCCACCTCTGACAAACGCCAATCTGTTCTGTGTCATTTATGAACTTCTTTTTTGAAGATGCCACCCACAAAGAAGTGAGATTATATAGTATTTGTCTTTCTCCGTCTGACTTGGACTTCACTTAGCGTAACACCCTCCAGGCTCATCCATGTTGTTGCAAATGCTATGTGTGTGTTTTATTGTTGAATGCTATGTGTGTGTGCACAAACGTATACATGTATCACGTATTCTTTATCCATTCACCTGTCAGTGGACACTTAGCTTGTTTCCATATCTTAGCTATTGCAAATAATGCTGTAACAAATATGGTGCATATATCTTGCGAGTTAGTGCTTTTGTTTTCTTTGGATAAATAGCTAGAAGTGGCATTGCTGAATTATATGGTAGTTCTATTTTTAATTCTTTGAGGAATCTCCATACTGTTTTCCACAGTGGCTGTACCAATTTAACATTCCCACCAACAGTGAACAAGGGTTCCCTTTTCTCCACATCCTCTATAACACTTGTTATTTCTTATCTTTTTGATAATAGCCATTCTCACAGGTATGAGGGGATATCTCTGTGTGTTTCAGTTTGCTTTTCCCTGAAGTTTCATGCTTCTGGGCCATCTTTTCATGTACCTGTGGCCGTCTGTATGTCTTCTTTGGAAAAATGTCTGCTCCAGTCATCTGCTCATGTTTCAAGTGGATTTTTTTTTTCCTCTGTTGAGTTGTATGAGATATTTATATGTTTTGAATATTAACCACTTAGCAAATATATGACTTGCAAATATTTCCTCCCATTCATCAGGTTGCCTTTTCATTTTGTTGCTGGTTTCCTTTGCTCTCCAGAAGGTTTTTAGTGTGATGTAGTCCCACACTTTTATTTTTGCTTTTGTTGCTTTTGGTATCAGATTCAGAAATCATCACCAAGTCTTACGGCAAGAAGCTTACCCTCTGTTTTCTCTTAGTTTTATGGTTTCAGGTCTTATTACATTCAGGTCTTTAATTCATTTTGAGTTTATCTTTGTGTGTGGTGTAAGCTAATGGTGCAGTTTCATTCTTTTGCATGTGGCTGTCCAGTTCTGCTTGGGGATTTTGAATAGACTGGTTTTATGGATTTATTATTGCTGTTTAATTTTAGGAGTCATCTTATATCTTTTAACAATTCAGTTCTTTGTTTTAGATAAAAGCCTTGGTCCATATATCACAGATTAGGCATAAATGTAGACATGCACTAATATCAGATCTTTATTAAAATGTCCCTCATGCCTCAAGTTTCATCTAGTGGGGAGTATCCAGCCCTTTGCCAGTTTTCCTGCAGCTGAACATGGCATTTCATTTTGCTGTATATTTTCCCCCAGTTTAGAATTTCTGAGGGACAATAAATACGACAACCAGTGAGGTAAACGTTTTTGCTTGTCGGAGACAAATCCTGTCTGGTTCGGGTCTTGATCACTTGTGATAGCTGGTCTTTCTGCCTGTCAGTGTAGATTATTCAAACTGCTTGCCAGCATTACCGAATATGTCAGCAGTGCAGAGGCAGACGGCATTCCTGGGAGAATCCCTCACCTATCCAAAGCCAGGGTCTATGCTGGGCGCCCGCCCTCAAGGCCTTAGATAGCCCTCAGTGTCTTGAGAGCTGATTTTCCCTGTAGTTAAACTAATGTTGTTGCTGCTTCTATTTATAATTTTAAGATTTTTAAAACTTAATTTATAAGCATGCCCCAGGGCTCTTAGGTAATTAAGTCGGTCTGCCCTGGGTTCAGAATTTTGTAGACCCTCTTAACATGGCAGGTGCCTGAGGCTATTTAAAAGAACAAGGCTTTGCTTTTTGCATTGCTGTCAAGATTTGTTGTACCATAATTACTACAGAAGAAAAAGGAATTTTGAATTCAGAATGTTGCAGATAAATAAGCCTAAAAAATAGCTGTTCCATGCTACAGGGCTGCTTTATTTAGAACTTTCAATTATTGCTAGAGGATGACAAATTTAAGGTTGCATGTTAACCATCTTCTGCCAAGCAATTTTGAAAAAAATTAATATGGAAAGGCATTTTTCAGTCAGAACATTTTTTAAAGGTCAGCCTCTCAAAAGCACTTCTTAAACCTCTTAATGTGCTAGGTACCACTCAGAGCAAGCATGGGACTTTAGGATTCTTTCTGATAACTTCCTTTGAAATTAATATATTCATATCGAATTAATCTGAACTGGTGAACATGCATCTTGCTTTCCCCTAAATTGAATCTCATTTTCTAGACTTCTACCTACTTCCCACATAGCATCTGTCTTGGAGGGGGAAATAGGATAAAGAGAAATTTGAGAAAGTAAATGAGGTTGTTTATTAAGTTTCAGCTTGCTTACTAGGGAACCCAGAATGTCATCCAAGCATTAACGTGTATATTTTGAGGATTTATTATATTTTTCTAAAATAACTTCAACGAATCCTGTCCTTTATTTTATTTTTTCTTTTTTTGAATGTAATCCCACACCAGAGATACCTAGGTGCTTTTTTTTCTTTTTTAAAATAATCTCATTTATTTACTTTTATTTATGGCTGTGCTGGTCTTTGTTGCTCTGTGGACTTTTCTCTAATTGCAACAAGTAGGGGCTACTCTCTAGTTGTGGTCTGTGGGCTTCTCATTGTGGTGGCTTCTCTTGGTGTGCAGCACGGGCTCTAGGGCACACGGGCTTTAGTACTTGCGGCACGTGAGCTCAGTAGTTGCGGCTCCCTGGCTCTAGAGCACAGGCTTGGTATTTGGGGCGCGTGGGCTTAGTTGCTCTGCAGTATTTGGAATCTTCCTGGATCAGGGGATCGAATTCATGCCCCCTCACTGGCAGGCGGATTCATTGCCACTTAGCCAACCAGGGAGGCCGAGTCCTGGCCTTTAGTTATCCTTCAGATTACTAGAGTAAAAAGGTATATGGTTTTTGAAGTGCTTGACTTTGTTACAGTGAATGAAAGATGGTATGTTATTTATTTATCATAATTTCCAATGATAAGAGTTGGACACAATGTAGACCCTCAGTAAGTGTGAAGTAAATAAATGATTCGTATAAACTTCCCTTTGCTGAAGCCTTCTTTTTGAGTCTGTATCAGAGCCTTCCACTCTGTTTGCATCAGCAATTCTTTTATACTCCCTCATTCTACTTTCTTGGGGGTATTTCGAAGGGATACGTCTTTTTCCTGATTCATCTGTTGGTACTCTGGGCAGGAATGGTTGTGTGAGGGGGGCGAGTGTGTGCATATGTGGGTGTGTGTGTCTTGGGGGGACTGCTGCTTATTCTTCACAATGTGATAATTTCCTTCTTGTTATCTTTTAGACATATTATAGATGCTACACTTGCCATTGTGAAAGGAGAGACAGTTCCACTTGATGTCTTACAGATCAAGGTAAGGAGGTCTTTTCATCAGAGTTTGAAAAAATTACAAGCTAATACATATTTTAAAAAATGTAATAGTTCAAATAATGTTAGAATGAAACCAATTCCTCTTCTTACCCTTTCCTATCTGAAGTATAACTCCACAGAGAAAATAATTTTACCTGGTTATTCTAGCTCTTACCACTAATTAGTATAACTATGATGATACTTTTTAAAATTGTAGTTTAAAAACCCCCACAAAACTTGAAATTTGCATCATAATCATTTTTCTGTGAAATTCAGTGTAGGAGGCGTCCCAGGTGGCACAGTGGTAAAAAACCTGCCTGCCAATCCAGGAGACCCGGGTTCAATCCCTATGTTGGCAAGATCCCCTGGAGAAGGAAATGGCAACCCACTCTAGTATTCTCGCCTGCAAAATTTCATGGACAGAGAAGCCTGGTGGGCTGCGGTCCACGGGATCACAGAGAGTCAGACACGGTAGAGCAACTGAGCATGCACACACAATTCAGTTTAAGCATATGATGCCATGTACTGGTTTATCAGTTTTAGGCCTTATCTCTTGGCCTCTTACATATCAGAAGTCCTCTATATCACCTCTCAATATAGTTGTATCATGATTTTTAGTTCCTCTGTTGATTATGTTTGACCCACAAGTAATTTTTCTTATATGGTTGTTTTGAGTACTGAAAGAGCTAATAAAAGCCCTTGGGACAGCACGTGGTTTCATCGTGTGTGTAGTGGCTGTCTCTTAATCTCATGTTCTGCCACGGGCAGAACCCTTCTCATGACCTGTCTGTCCTCTGGAGGGCCTTCTGTTGGGAATGCAGGTTATTTTGTTTTCTTGTATTCTCAGCTGTCTGAAGAGCTTAAGAAAAATTATGAGTCTGTAGATTATCAGGCTTTTTCTCAGCTTTAGGGTGGGAACAATGTTCTCTGTTGCTTCCTATATCTTCTTTTGGGTGGCCTAACATTTTCTTAGCGGTTTGTAGGTGGACTCATGAATTATTCTGGAAATACGTTTGCTGGCTCTGCCCACTGAAGAGGCTTGAGACAGTGACAGCAAACAGCAGTGAGCATACCTGGCGCCCAGATTTTGGTCTCTTAAGTACATTCCCTAATTAAACTTAGCAGCACTCTGTGCAGAGAGGTCTTTCAGTGGCCGGGCAAGAACAAGGCAAAGAACTACTGAAAAACTAATGGGGACAGCACTGAAATGACGTGGGGGCCAGCCTGATGGGATCCTTCATTGTTGTTCAGTCCCTCAGTTGTGTCCGACTCTTTGCAACCCCATGGACTGCAGCACGCTAGGCTTCCCAGTCCTTTGCCATCTCCCAGAGCTTGCTCAAACTCACGTCCATTGAGTTGGTGATGCCATCCAACCATTTTGCCCACTGTCGTCCCCTTCTCCTCCTACTTTTAATCTTCATCAGCCATCAGGGTCTTTTCCAATGAGTTGGCTTATCGTATCAGGTGGCCAAAGTATTGGAGCTTCAGCATCAGTCCTTCCAATGAATATTTAGGAATGATTTCCTTTAGGACTGACCGGTTTGATCTCCTTGCAGTTCAAGGGTCTTGAGAGTTCAAGACTCTCAAGTCTTCTCCAATACCACAGTTCAAAAGTGTCAGTTCTTCGGTGCTCAGCCTTCATTATGGTCCAAATCTTGCATCCATACCTAACTACTGGAAAAATCACAGCTTTGACTGTATGGACCTTTGTCGGCAAAGGTAATATGTAATATCTGTATTACATATTAATAATTGTAATATCTCTGCCTTTTAATATGCTATCGAGGTTTGTCAAAGTTTTCTTCCAAAGAGCAAGTGTATTTTAATTTCGTGGCTGCAGACACCATCTGCAGTGATTTTTGAGCCCAAGAAAATAAAGTCTGTCACTGTTTCCATTGTTTCCCCATCTATTTGCCATGAAGTGATGGGACTGGATGCCATGATCTTTGTTTTTTGAATGTGGAGATTTAAGCCAGCTTTTTCACTCTCTTTCACTTTCATCAAGAGGCTCTTTAGTTCCTCTTTGCTTTCTGCCATAAGGGTGGTGTCATCTGTATATCTGAGGTTATTGGTATTTCTCCCAGCAATCTTGATTCCAGCTTGTGCTTCATCCAACCCAGCATTACTCTGCATCTAAGTTAAATAAGCAGGGTGACAGTATACAGCCTGGACATACTCCTTCCTCAATTCAGAACCAGTCTGTTGTTCCATGTTTAGTTCTAATTATGGCTTCTTGACCTGCATGCAGGATTCTCAGGTAAAATGGTCTGGTATTCCCATCTCTTCAAGAATTTTCCACAGTTTGTAGTGATTCACACAGTCAAAGGCTTTAGCGTAGTCAATGAAGCAGAAACAGATGTTTTTATGGAATTCTCTTTGCTTTTTCTGTGATTCAGTGGATGTTGGCAATTTGATCTCTGGTTCCTCTGCCTTTTCTAAATCCAGCTTGAACCTCTCGAAGTTCTTGGTTCATGTACTGTTAAAGCCTAGCTTGGAGAATTTTTAGCACTACTTTGCTAGTGTGTGAGATGAGTGCAGTTGTGTGGTAATTTGAACATTCTTTGGCATTGCCTTTCTTTTGGATTGGAATGAAAACTGACCTTTTCCTGTGGCCACTGCTGTGGCCACATTTGGAAAAGAGCAGTGGCTTTGCTGGCATATTGGGTGCAGTACTTTAACAGCATCATCTTTTAGGATTTGAAATAGCTCAGCTGGACCATTACCTCCACTAGCTTTGTTCGTAGTAATATTTCCTAAGGCTCAGCTGACTTCGTACTCCAGGATGTCTGGCTCTAGGTGAGTGATCACACCATCGTGATTATCTGGGTCGTGAAGATCTTTTTTGTACAGTTCTTCTGTGTATTCTTGCCACCTCTTCTTAATATCTTCTGCTTCTTTTAGGTCCATACCATTTCTGTCCTTTATTGAGCCCATCTTTGCATGAAATGTTCCCTTGGTATCTAATTTTCTTGAAGAGATCTCTAGTCTTTCCCATTTTATTGTTTCCCTCTATTTCTTGGCGTTGATCACTGAGGAAGGCTTTCTTACCAGTCCTTGGCTGTTCTTTGGAACTCTGCACACAGATGGGTGTGTCTTTCCTTCTTTCCTTTGCCTTTCGTTTCTCTTCTTTTATCAGCTATTTCGATGGTATCCTACTAGCCACTTTTGGAGCAGTTTGAACATCAAAAAGAGTAATAAGAGTGGATTATAATACATTAAATAAAAATGATCAATCCTGATCTACAGTCATATTACAGAAGAATCACCAAATTGTGTAAGTTATGACAGAGTTAGAGAATTACCGTTTGGCAGTCACTAATGAAGTAATTCAAGCAGAGATCATCAGTGGATGCTGTACACATTGAATAGAAGGTTGTTGAGAAACAAATATCCACACAGTCTCAAATTATGCCAAATTACTGTACTTAATCATTACAAAGGGAAAAAACACCTTTATCATAGAGAGATTTAGCATACACCACCTTATCCAAGTGATCAAACAGCATCACCAGTAACGGGACAGATGAACATCGTCTACCTCCTGATATGATACATTGGGAAGGACACAGCATCACCCACGTAGTGTCTTGCCTAAAACATTAGTCTTAATCTAACTGACTCTAATCTTGAGAAGACAATCAAATCCAAGCCGTAGGACATTCTAGAGGCAACCACTGATTTGGCTTCTTCAAAAATATCAGTGTCATGAAATCTTCTTTTAGAAGATTTAATCTTGAGCAGTTAAGGAAAACTAAAGAAATATCATAATTTAGATAGATCTTGGATTAGAAAAATGAAAAAATAGTGTCAGCTATAAAAGATACCAGAGATATTTTAATACGGATGATATATGGTGCCATGGTGTTATGGTTATGTCTGTGTACGTCCTTTTTCTTAGGCGACACATGCTGAAATTTTTTGAGTGAAATGTCATGAAGTCTGCAGTTTCTTGTACACACACAGATAAAGCTAATATGAGGAAATGTTGGCATGGTGAAGCTGAGTGTGAGGTAAAAATGGTGTTCATTGCACATATAAAAAGTTTTTTGGTTTGACATCTTACCAAAGGTAAAAGTTTGGAGGGAAGAAGCCCCAACAGCTATTGCAGGTTCTTGATCAGAATCTTCTAAAAAGGTTTCAATTCCTGGAAATTGAAAAGGAAAAGATACTCTCGCTTGATAGCAGTTCCTTTGTCATCTATATTTCTCCCCATCCGCCCCCCACCCCCCCGCCAAATAATCCTATAAACAGAGCCAAATAATCCTGTAAACAAACAGTGAATCCCTCATACTTTACTCAGATTTGGCCTTAAACATGTATCAGCTACGTTCAGGTTGTTCTCCAAAGGTTAGGCACCTTTTATATTCGCGCAGGTTTCCGAGTATCTGGAAGCGCTGTGTCACGATTCCAAGCTTCAGTCCTAAAACGCACTCTTGTTCTATAGCTTTCATTATGTGCTTGTTTACAGTTGATGGACCTGTGAGCTTGCAGTCTGTTTTCCTTTTATTTTCTTGTTCTTTATGCAGTGACCTCTGCACTTTCCACCATGACCTTGCTGGTCAGGGTAAAAGTGATTTAAGTTGCAATTGATTCTTTAGCATCTAATAAAGCTTAATTGTTTTCACAAAAGGTACTGAGAGAAATGTTAGGCTAGAAAAGGAAACTGCAGATCAGCATCTATGAAGATATTATTCTAAAATATTGTTACTATCAAAGGAATGAATCAGGGTAGATCTCTTAATAACTGAGTGAGTTACTGCTTCTCATTTATGTGTGAGAAGTTATACATTCTGAAATAATTAGGATTTAACTGGAAATTCGTGACTGTGCTTGCATTTAAATATCTCGTCTCCTTTTTCTTTCAAATATACCAATTCTGTGAATTGATAAAACCAGAGTCAAATTTACCACAGCCACTTTATATTGGTAACACACCCCGGGAAGCAGAAAACTTTAAGATCAATTCCCAGAAAGCAAAGTACAGCAGCCCCTACTGTGGTTTCTGAGGCACCCAGCTAGGCTGAGTTTGTCTTTTTTCTTTTTTCTTGATTTCTGGAAATTGCCTTCAAAATATGCTGGAAAGCATTATAGATGAAGCCTGATACCAGATTCCTCTTTTAAAAAACAAACTGAAACACAGTTAAACATATAATGGAAGATTCTCAAAGATTAAAAAAATGGCCCTTAGAAGCTCTAATAGTGCTTTATATTTTCATTGTAGAGTGTGAGTTCACATCTCCTTAGGTCCTCTAACTCAGTGAGAGAGGCAAGGTGTGTATTAGTGTCTTCATGGGACAGATTAAGAAATAAAGGGTTATCTAATCATAGACTAGCTGTGCTGGAGACAAAAGAAGGATTCTCTGTCTTATGGGCCATTGCTTTTTCCTTCAGTGCTTTGTCCAGGGTGGGGTCACTGTTTTCCCGTCCCACATAGATATCAACAGTGCCTTGAACTTGACTTTAAAGTAACTACTGGAAAGATTTATGGAATTCTTTCTGGTTCTTTATTTTTGGTCTTTTGGTTTGACTCAGACTCTGCCAACCCAGAACCAAATGAGGAGGGCGGGGCAGGCGGTGAGGAGTGAGACGCTCCCCACCCTTCCCCACTGCCATTCCTGGCTCATCACATGGCTTCTTTCTGTGAAAGCCCCAGCTCGGATCCTTCTCATATGATGATGCTTAGGGCTGCTTTAGAGCTCCTTCTACCCTGGGCTTCCCTGATAGCTCAGTTGGTAAAAAAAGAATCCACCTGCAGTGCAGGAGACCCTCGGTTTGATCCCTGGGTCAGGAAGAGCTGCTGGAGAAGGGATAGCCTACCCACTCCAATATTCTTGGGCGTCCCTTGTGGTTCAGCTGGTAAAGAATCCACCTGCAATGCGGGAGACCTAGGTTTGATCCCTGGGTTGTGGGAAGATGCCCTGGAGAAGGAGACCCTGGGTCCGATCCCTGGGCTGGGAAATATTCTGGCCAGGAGAATTCCGTGGACTGTATAGTCGGACACAGCGGAGCCACTTTAATTTTCTTTGCCTTGCTTCTTTTTCTTCATCTAAAATCCTTAAGATTCCTAGATCAGGCAGGTGTCTGGTTGACCAGGATTGTTTTCTTTTCACTGTTCTGTTCCAGCCAGCTCTCCCAGTTAGTTAGTTTCCTCTGCAGAGCACAAGGCCATTCTGTGCACGGAGTCGCTCTGTCCAGGGGAGCCTCTGACTTGGTGCAGCGTGTCTCCTCTGCTGCCAAGATCTGGCTCTGCACCATCTTTCTGTATCCATTCTTGTTTTATGACCTCTCCATTTCATAACCTATCAGCCAGACGTTCACTGCTGAGAAGGCAATGGCACCCCACTCCAGTACTTTTGCCTGGAAAATCCCATGGATGGAGGAGCCTGGTGGGCTACAGTCCATGGGGTTGCTAAGAGTCAGACACGACTGAGTGACTTCACTCTCACTTTTCACTTTCATGCACTGGAGAAGGAAATGGCAACCCATTGCAGTGTTCTTGCCTGGAGAATCCCAGGGATGGGGGAGCCTGGTGGGCTGCCGTCTATGGGGTCGCACAGAGTCGGACACGACTGAAGCGACTTAGCAGCAGCAGACCTTCACTGACCTAAGATACAGTGATGCTTGTCTGTTGGCTTCCACTCCATCCATTTGACCTTGCTTGTTTTTGCTGGACTCCTGTGTTCTCTAACTGGGACCAGTCTCTTCGCTACTGAGCTTGAGACCTCTTCGCATCCTGAAGGCTCTGTACCCATCTGCTTCTCTAGACTCTTCACACTCCTTTCCTATTGTCGAGAGCCCTTTATACCACTTGCTAGAACAGCACCTCATGTCTGTGGAACCTTAAGGTTACAAGGCTTTTCAGTTAGTCTTAACAGGATAGTCCCCAAATTCTTCCCCCTACATGAAGAAAGGGAAAGTGGTTTTAGAGCACCATTCAGGAAATCTTGAGTACTTATCTCAGAACTTCTTGCCTCTGCTACATGCTTTAGAATAGCATTTCCCCCAAGGAATCTATTGTGCAGGATGTCTTTCCAGAGAGGGTTGCACAAACGATTCAGGAAAACAGTATATTGTATTTCTCCTCTTGGAAATCTATAATGTACATTAACATATGAAAGATTCTAAGAAGAACTGCAGTCAACATAACTTGTTTGAAGCCAAATACGTTTGCTATTTGCCAGCCTATTTCAACATGGAATCTTCTGACATCAAAATCATCATCGTCAGATGTGACACTTAAGATCCTAAAAGACATTTGGGAAGTGTTCCCATGGATACAGCGTACTGTTCACGTAGTGTTGTTTCTCTGCCTTAGGCTAGAACTCTCTTTCTCCTCTAGTTTCTTTCCTTTCTCTCTCCTCTTCTCTCCAACCTCCCTAATCCAGGTTCTTTTTTTATTTTATTTTTATTCCTTTTAGGAGAAGGACTGGTGAAATCACTGTGGTATGCACTTATTGTATTGTAATCTAGTATTCTTCCTCAGCTGAGGGACCTGGTTTGTTTCTCTCTTTTTAATTAGCATGCATCTTCCCTAGTCCCAATACTGTATGATTCAGCCTTGTTCATTCTCTTTCAATTCTATATAGTGCTTAGGTCACTGTTGAGAACCTCCTATGTATATCTGCAAAAATTATAATGAATAGATAAACCAGGATTCATGTAAATATAGATGTATATACAGATAAACACATCTATATATGCTGAATCAAAAAATATAGTTACATTGCATTAAAAAAAGTTCCCACCCACTACTTCCTGCCTGTGTGAACCGCCAGTCTGTTTTCTGTATCATCTATGAGCTTATTATTTTGTTAGGTTTTTTTTTTTTTAATGATTCCACATGTGAGAGAGATCATACAGTACTTTTCTTCCTCTGACTTACTTCATTTAGCCTGATGCCCTCAAGGTCCATCCATGTTATCCCAGATGGCAAGATTTCATCCCTTATTTTATGACTGAATAATAAATAACGAGCATGTCTGCATGTGTGTGTACACGTGTGCGTGTGTACACGTGTGTGTACATGCATGTGTGCGTACATGCGTGTGTGTGTACACGTGTGTGTGCGCATGTGCCACAGTGTATCCATTCATCCATCAGTGGACACTTCAGTTGTTTGTGTACCTTGGCTATTGTTAATGCTGCTGCTGTGAGCATGGGGTGTGTATATCTTTTGAGTTCGTGTTGTGCTTTTGGATAAATACCTAGAAGTGGATTTGCTTGGTCACATGATAATTCTATTTTTAATTCTTTGAGGATCTTCCCTACTGTTTTCCATAAAGTGAAAGTGAAGTCGCTCAGTCGTGTCCGACTCTGCGACCCCATGGCCTGTAGCCTACCAGACTCCTCAGTCCATGGAATTTTCCAGGCAAGAGTACTGGAGTGGGTCGCCATTTCCTTCTCCAGGGGATCTTCCCAACCCAGGGATTGAACCCGGGTCTTGTGCACTACAGGCAGACGCTTTACCGTCTGAGCCACCAGGGAAGGGGCTTCACTGTTTTCCATAGTGGATGCACAAATTTACATTCCCACCAGCATTCACAAAGGTTCCCTTTCCTTCGCATTCCTAACAGCATTTGTTTTCTTATCTTTTTGATAATAGCCTTTCCAGTAGATGTGAGGTGTTATCTCACTGTGTGTGATTTGACTTTTCTGATTAATGATGCTGGGCATCCTCTTGGCCATCGGTATGTCTGTTCCTATGCTTTGCCCATTTTTCAATTGGATTGCTTCTTTTTTCCTATTGAGTTGTATGAGTTCTTTATGTATTTTGGATGTTAACCCCTTATCAGATATGTGATTTACGAACATTTTCTCTCAATCATTTGGTTGCCTTTTCATTTTGTTGATGATTTCCTTTGCTCTACAGATGCTTTTTAGTATGATGTAGGCAACGGCACCCCGCTCCAGCACTCTTGCCTGGAAAATCCCATGGACGGAGGAGCCTGGTAGGCTGCAGTCCATGGGGTCACTAAGAGTCAGACACGACTAAGCAACTTCCCTTTCACTTCTCACTTTCATGCATTGGAGAAGGAAATGGCAACCCACTGCAGTGTTCTTGCCTGGAGAATCCCAGGGACGGGGGAGCCTGGTGGGCTGCCGCCTATGGGGTTGCACAGAGTCAGACACGACTGAAGCGACTTAGCAGCAGCAGCAGCCCCACTTATTTATTTTTGCTTTTGTTGCTTTTGCTTTTGGTGTCAGATTCAGAAGTCATTGCCAAGATTTATGTCAAGAAGCTTACCCTCTACATTTTCTTACAGGAATTTATTGTTTCAGGTCTTCTATTTCAGGTCTTTAATCCATTTTGAATTAATCTTTGTGTATGGTATAAGCTAATGGTCCAGTTTCATTCTTTTGCATATGATTGCCAGTTTCCCTAGCATCATTTATTGAAGACATTGTCCTTTCCTCATTGTATATTTTTGGCTCCTTTGTCACAAGTTAATTGACTATATATTTGTGGGCTTATTTCTGGGCTTTTAAAATCTGTTCTACTGATTTTTGCGTCTGGTTGTATGCAAATGCCATGCAGTTTTAATCATTACAGTTTTGTAATATAGGTTGAAACTGGGAATTATAATGCCTTCAGCTTTGTTCTTCTTTCTCAGGATTGCTTTGGCTATTTGCATTTGTGTGTGTGTGTGGTTCCATGAAAATTTTAGGATTATTCTGTTTCTTTGAAAATGTCATTGGAACTTGATAGGGATTACATTGACTCTCTAGACTGCTTTGGGTAGTATGGACATTTGAACATCAGTAATTTTTTCAGTCCAGGACCACAGAGTCTCTTCTCATTTGTTTGTGTCACTCTCAGCGTCTTTCATTAATGCCACGTAGTTTTCAAATTTCACCTCCTTGGTTAAATCTATTCCTGGATACTGTATTCTTTTTCATGCAGTTGTAAATAGGATTGTTTTCTTTATTTCTCTTTCTGATGTTTTGTTATTAGTGCATAGAAATGTTACAGGTTTTTGTGTATTGATTTTGTATCCTGCAACTGTACTGAATATCTTTATTACTTCTCTCATGTCATATGTAAATAATGATAGTTTTTCTTCTTCCTTTCCAATTTGATGTCTTTATTTCTTGTTCTTGCCTAATTGCTCTGGCTAAGACTTCCAATACTATGTCAAATAAAAGTGGTGAGGGTAGACATCCTTGTCTTTGCTGTTCGAGATCTTAGACAAAAGGGTTTCAGTTTTTTGCTGTTGAATAGGATGTTAGCTGTGGTCTTGTCCTATATGGCCTCTATTATGTTGAAGTGTGTTCCCTTTATACCCATTTTATTGAGTTTTTTTTTAATCATAAATCATTGTTGAATTTTATTCCATACTTAAGTGTGTTCCCCTTATAGCCACTTTATTGAGAGGTTTGTTTTCTTTTTATCATAAATCAATGTTGAATTTTATCACATACTTTTTCTACATCTAGTGAAGTGAACATATGATTTTCACCCTTCTTTGTGTTAATGTGTCAAATCACATTGACTGATTTGAAGATGTTGAGCCATCCTTGCATCCATGGAATAAATCTTACTTCATTATGGTGTCTGATCCCTTTAATGTATGGTTGAATTTGGTTTGCTAATATTTTGTTTAGGGTTTTTGCATCTATATTTGTCAGGAATATTGGCTTTTAATTTCGTGTTTTGTCCTTGTCCGATTTTGGTATCAGGGCAATGCTGGCCTCATAAGGTCAGTTTGGAAGAAATCCCTCCTGTTTTTTGGGAGAGTATGAGAAGGATTCGTGTTAATTCTCCTTTGAGTATTTGATGAAATTTACCAGTAAAACTGTCTGGTCCTGGATGTTTGTTTGGTGAGAGGTTTCTACTGATTCAGCCTTCTAACTAGTCATCAGGCTGTTCAGATTTTACCTTATTCTTTAAAATGCATGGATTGTCTTAGAACTTACGTCGTGTTTCCCTGACCATCTGTCTGCTCTGTTCCCTCACTCACCATGCAGTTGCCCCCACCCTGTACTTTCATAACACTCGGTACATATCTCTCTTCTTTGGACCTACTGCATGTTCTTATTGTCTGTGTCTGTCTATCCCCCCATTATACCTCGAGCTTTTTGAGGACAGACATTTTTTATTGCTAGTTCCTAATATATACTGTAAATATCCTTAATGATTCATGGAAAAAATGATTAAATGAATGATTAATAGAGTGAGAAAGACTCAGGCCCTGCTATCTTCCACAGTATGCACTTGGCACCCAGGAGACTAATACATCCTTGCCTTGCCCGTCATGACGTAATCTTACCATCACCTCTTTGCTCTACTATTTCTCTCTTCCTCTACTGTTTCTTCTCTTGCTCAAGCAGGTACAGAGAGCAGAAAAGCAAATCTGCTTCAATGGATAGACAACCAAGGAGTGAGAGGCCAGTGTCTTTTCCTTGTAGACTGGCCCTATTTGTGTATGGTTCTCCTAGAAGACCCTCGCTTGTTTCAGCATAGTGGGAACAGGAGTGAAAATGGACAGACGTCCTCTCCTAAGAGGACTTTCTCTCGGCCAGCAACTCAGAGTGCCGGGGGTCTCCTCCAGTTCCTAATCTTCTTCTTACGCTGGTTCTGATGATGGCACAGTGGAAACTGACCTGGTTCTGTGCATGGTTAGCAAATTCTGTGGAGCTGTGTCTAGCAGTTGGCAGCTCTCTTTAGAATGTGGGGGTGCCTTTGGGCTTTTGCTGCGATTCTGAGCTATAGGGAATGTCCCTTTCAAAATTCAGATGTGTGTATTTTCATCTAGAAAAAAGTCCAGCATGGAGTATAAACTCTTAGAGACAGTGGCATTGTTGATGTTTATTTTCTATAATAGGTATTGCTAAACTCACTGATTTATTAGACTTTGGTGATTATAATATGCAGTATTTGGCCATAAAGCACTGAATTAAACCTGAATCACTTTGCGTCCTGATTTGTTATGACAAATACCTGGCTGTATCTTCGGAGACTCAGATGAAACATTCTGGAACATACCAGAACTCTGATGATCTTGCTTTACAACTCTTGGCCCTCCATAGAGAACACAGATTTAAATTACCTCGGACAAGTACAAGTGAGAGAAGAAGTTCTGGCTGACCCGACTAATTGGTCCAAGAATCAGCATAGTGATTACAGTCTGAAGTATGATACCGTGTTTTCTTGCCAGCAGATTCATGAGGCCTAATACATGAATGTTGGTTTCATTTTATTTCATTACTTTTACTGAGCACTCAAAAGAGTTCTTTCTTAAATTTGGAACATCCCTTTTGGAATTTTGTTTTGATGAAACATAGGCCGTGAACGTTTGCTGGCTACTTACCTGTAGAGAGTTCCAGGTTATTGTCATTAATTTAAGTGAAATGTATTTAATTTCCAGGGTGAAAAGGAACAGCCTGTGTTTGCACTCACCGGCCTTCGATGGGGATCCTTCCGAGATGCTGGCTTCTCAGTTAGCAGGTAGAAGGGTGCTGGGTTGACCAGTGGTGGTTTTTAAACACCTTCTTACTCCATTCCTGTCTTTGAGGTTTCAGTGTACAGTGATCTCGGAATACATGGGGTGGGCCCCACGGTTGAATTATGTATGAATAACAGAAGTGAAGTTTACATTCTGTGTGCAGAGAGGCTGGGGGAAGTCCCAGTTTCCTCCACGCTGGCTGAGTGGTAGCTCAGGATGAGCAGTGTCCACCTCTCTTTCTAGACATCATATGTGTCCGGGGAGAGGGAGGCTCAACTAGACCAGAGGGGCACTGGGTGTTGTCTCCTCCCACTGCCTGCTTAGCTGGGTACCAAGTGCAAGGTACCACTGGGGCTGCAGCCTCCTGGAGCTTTGACAGCCCTGGGCGGAAGACCCCCTTTCCCCCAAGAGGTGTTCTTTCTGAATGCCTAGCGGATTCACCGACCCCAGGCTGCCTCCTTCAGAGGAGGGACAAAGGCAGAGACCTGGGAATGCTGGAAGGTGGAAGAAACATGCCTGCGGAGGAGGCGATGAGAGGGCTGCTGGTGGCTTTTCATGGCAACCTGCTTATTTTGGTGAATTCATTGTGTAGCGTAAGACTGCTGGCTCGGAAAGGGGGTGTGCCCTGTGCTGTGTGCCGTGGAGAGGCCGCGTGGGCAAGGCTTCCTGAGGTGCGGCTGGAGGAGACAGGGTGTGAGGTTCGCTCCTAGCTGGTGGGCGTTATTTTCTTTCTTTACCTCTTCTTGACAACATGCTTACAATTTGAGTGTAGTCTAAATGAATGGTGATTGAGCTCACACACAGCTTTTATCAAGAAAGCTCTCCTTCACTTTGCAGGCATTCTCGCCATTTTCTTTACAGAAACCCCTCTCATTTGTCCCACATGGTTATTCCTGCTAGTGACGTTCCCGCCAGTGGACTGTCAAAGGAGAGAGACCACTGAGTTATGTCAGGCACTGCGTTCTTGTGTTTGCAAGCATGCACGGTTATCTTCATCCCGCAAGTCCTCTTGTATCTGATCTGTAATCTCACGTGACAGCAGTTTACCATGAGGAATTGCTTAGTTTCCCCTGAGAAAGTCTGGTGAGAGTAAATTGCTCTTTTTCTTTTGGCCACACGACGCGCTATGTGGGATCTTCCTTGACCACGTGGGGTTCCTTGACCAGGAATGGACCCCATGCCCCCTACTGCAGAAGTGCAGAGTCCTAACCACTGGACCACTGGGGAAGTCCTACATTGCTTTCTAAGTGTATTCAGCACAAGCATAGGTCAGCCCTTGAGGAGTATCGCACACAGGCCCATGTTCTGTTTCATTTCTGAGCCTGGAATTTTTAAATGCTGGCTATTATTGTACCTGGACTAGAACCAACCACTGAGTCGCTCTGTGTGTTACGGGAGAAACAGTAGGGGTGCAAGAAGCCATTTCCTAGCTGACCTCGCACAGTATCAGTTCAGAATAAAGTTATTTATTTATTTCTAAATCAGTTTAGAAATAAACTGCCTTGGCTGGGAAGTGTTTCTGTCTGGCTACCCTGGAAAAGAAGCAAAGCATCAAGTGAGCTTTCCAACAAAGTAGCAGAAACAAAAACATTAGATAATCAAAGCCGTCCTTAATAGCCTGGTGGTGCTGACTAGGATAATAGTTAGAATGGTTCTGCTCTGCTCGTTGGATGGCTAAACTCCATATTCTGGTGTTCAAGACCAACTTAATCCGTCGTCATCCCTAACTACCGAGTTTTGTGCCTTTGTTGAAAGCTCTTGCTCTGGCGATTACTCTAAGCGCTTCCCGTTGTTTCTCCTTGTCCTGCCTAGAATGATGTCCTTGCCGCCTCCTGTGTCTCCATCCAGCCCAGGTTTCTAGGTCTCACGCCCTCACTTTGTTCTTGTGCCATTTGTTGCGCAGGTGTGGCTGCTGCAGTGATTTTAAGGCCGTAATGATTTCTTGTGCCTTCTTGACTCTCCTTACCAGTAAATAGTGATCACTTTATACCATGTCATAGAAACATGTTTACTTGTCGTTATCTATTATGCTGGGGGGCCTTATCTTCTCAGAAGCCCGCAAAGGCAAGAATTTTGTACTGATTCTATTGCTTCTGTTTCCTCCATATACACAGTAAGTGCTAAATGAGTGCATATTGATTCGAATCGAATAGGGAGCAGTTAAGATGGGCTGGTAGGTGAAAGAGAGACATTTTAAGAGAGAAGTCTACTTTATGCCACTTTTGTAAATCCAGCCAGGCATCTTTTTCTCTTCAGTGGCTTTTAGGAATTTAGCGATATGAAGTAGACCCTCTTTACTCCCAGATTTCACATTTGCCATGTTGAAGCTGCGTAACATGCGTAATGCAAAATGACGCTGATTTACAGATTTTAATTGTATGTTTGTGTGTCGAGAGAGAACGCAGTGTACAGCATGCAGCCGTTTAGCTCACGAGTAATACACCAGCACCCACATCTACATCTCGGCGTGGCTTTATCCCTCTCCACTCATTCAGAGTGCGAACTCAACTGTGTTCCACGGTGGAAAGTACGTATTACAGTGATACCTGTGAATTTAGAGATTCAAGAAGACTCTGATTATATATCTCATAAATTGCAAGGATTTAGCTGCTGTATAACTAATTATGTTCTGTTTGACGTGGTATTCAAATGCAGATTAAAAACTTACTGTAATACTTTTTTATGCTAAACCACAATCTCCAAACCTCCAGGGCAGACACTTCTGGCAGAGGTGTAATTCTAATGTATTATCTGTCCTGAATGGTATCTGGCACACTGATAGTTTTTTTAATAGTCTAATCAGATTTTTATCTTGCTCTTTCTCAGGTACTGGTATCTTGGGCCTCTAAAAACCAAAGCAGCCCACTTTTTCAGCACTCTTAAGGTAAATGCAGGCTACAGTATTGAAATTTGACCTCTGGTATTTTGTTATTCCTTTGTGATGTATGTATTTGGAATTTTTAAAAGTTTCTTGTTATAGATGTATATGGCATGCTCCTAAAATGGGGCCTATTTACTTACACACAAATCCAGAAAGCATTCCTGTTCTGATATTTCTCATCTGCCAACTTATTCTCTATTACCAAGCCCATATTTAATTTCATTTTAGTATTTCACTTCCCTTTGTTCACTCAGTCTTACCAAACAAACCTTGAACACAGTGACCTACATCTCATTAATTACTTGCAAGTGTGTCTATATTTGTATTGAGAAATGAACTGAAGATTTGTATCTGAATACACCATGAAATTAAAAGACACTTACTCCTTGGAAGAAAAGTTATGACCAACCTAGATAGCATATTAAAAAGCAGAGACATTACTTTGCTAACAAAGGTCCGTCTAGTCAAGGCTGTGCTTTTTCCAGTGGTCATGTATGGATGTGAGAGTTGGACTGTGAAGAAAGCTGAGCTCCAAAGAATTGATGCTTTTGAACTGTGGTGTTGGAGAAGACTCTTGAGAGTCTCTTGGACTGCAAGGAGATCCAACCAGTCCATTCTAAAGGAAATCAGCCCTGGGATTTCTTTGGAAGGAATGATGCTAAAGCTGAAACTCCAGTACTTTGGCCACCTCATGTGAAGAGCTGACTCATTGGAAAAGACTCTGATGCTGGGAGGGATTGGGGACAGGAGGAGAAGGGGACGACCGAGGATGAGATGACTGGACGGACTCGATGGATGTGAGTCTGAGTAAACTCTGGGAGATGGTGATGGACAGGGAGGCCTGGCGTGCTGCGATTCATGGAGTCGCAAAGAGTTGGACACGACTGAGCAGCTGAACTGAACACCTAATCGTCTGTGTAATATAGTAGGCTTCAAACAATGCTTTGTGCTTCAAACCATGCTTAACTAGCCAAATATGTGTAGAGGTTGCTGCATTGAACAGTCCA
Organism: Capra hircus; assembly: GCF_001704415.2. Taxonomy (NCBI): domain Eukaryota; kingdom Metazoa; phylum Chordata; class Mammalia; order Artiodactyla; family Bovidae; genus Capra; species Capra hircus. The sequence continues at coordinate 15,553,661 of NC_030811.1, read as the reverse complement.
AGTATGAGACCATTGCCATCATAGGAGAAAGTTCTATCAGGCTATGCTGTTATAGGCTATACAGTGAAAAATATTGGCATAGAGAAAAAACTCAACAATGTATGTTAATGAAAACGCTAATAGAAAAGTCATAGTTATCTTGTACTACATACCATGTTGAGCTTTTATGCACACGAAAGTAGTATATTTACAGTTTGGATCTGAAAATTGGCGGATGAAGTTTAAATGTAGTAAAGAGTTTGGTTCTATCTAATGTTAACATTCAGAGTATCGAATGGGTTTGAAATTTAAAAAGTAATGTATGTCCATTGCAAAACATTTGTAAAATATAGCTGTCTTTACGCAGAGCTATCCAGTTAATCATTAACAAAACCATTAAAGTACTAGGGGTAACCAATCTATATGATTACTAAAATGAACTTGGAGTGGTGGGGAGCAAGGACTTTCTATGCTAAAGGCAAACTGTGTGAGTAAAATGCATGACTGCTGTTGCTTGGAGGAATAATTTCATTGGTGGAATATTCAGGAAGAAATAGAGTAGCTCTGTATTTAAGTTGTAGAATCTGGGACCAGATAAACTTTTTCTATCATTTCAACAGCAGACAGTGATTGCGTACCTATTGGGTGGCAAGCCCTGCTGCATAATCGGAATACCGGGTTGAATAAGACAGGTGTCATGCCCTCAAGAAGTGTTCACATGTCAGGAGTGAGGGCCTGGTGAATCAGCAGTTTGGCAAATGCTTGGAGAGAAGTAGGAAAGAGTAAGATGGAAGCAGAGAGGAAGGAGCCTTTACCTCTGACTGAAGGTCAGTAGAGTCAGCCCAGAGAGGGTGACACTTCAGCCAAATTTTGAAAAATATACAGGACTAGATAAAGGGCATTCCAAGTGCAGGGGTCAGGATGTGTGGAGTCACAGAGGTGTCACAGAGGTGTCACATGGTGTTTACTTACGGCCAGCGCAGTGGAATGGCTTGCGGGCTTACGGCAGGTTTTGACGTGGGATCTGACCTTTATCATTAAGGCACTAGAGGGTCACTGGATCTTAAACAGAGGAATGACAGGAGGAGGCTTTCACTTTGGCAAGAAATTGTTTGGCAGCAGTATGCACGAGACTGGCATTGGTAGTTACAGGCAAAGGCATCAGATAGAAGATTGTTAACACGGTCCAGGTGAGGAGAGATGAGGTCTCGACAAGATGGTAATAGCGAACACTGACCCCAGAGCGTTGACTACAGAGGCATGATCCTCGAAAGTCAGAAGGAGCAGGGAGTATTCCCAGGTTTCTGGCTCGAGGGGCTAGAGTTTGGTGACTAGAATTTTCCATGAATGCTGATAATATTAGAGTTGGATCACGTTCGTGAAGAAAGGTGAAATTCTCAGTTTGGCACTTATCGAGCTTAACATTACCGGTGGTACAGGCCAGTAAAATCATACAGCTATGACTTAGATCTGGAATTCAGAGATATCTGGGCTGATGAAATAGATTTAAATGTTGTAAGTGTATGAGTGGCATTGAGCTATGGGTTTGTTGAAGTTACTGTTGAGAATAGGTGGGCAGGAATAACCATCATTTTAAAGAGGCCGAAATGATGCCCAGAAAATCCAGAAAGAGACTCTGGGAGGAAGTACTGACATAGAAGCCAATGAAAAAGAGAACTTCCAAAAGACAGCGAGATTTTAAGAAGCAGCATCAAAGAGCAAAATAAAGAGAGGAAAGTAAGGATCCGTTGAATCTGGCAACCCCTGCAGGTTTGGTAACATGTTAGGTGGAGAGGCCGAAGCCAAATTGAAGAAAGTTCAGGAATAAACCGGAGGTGAAAACTGGAGGCAGCAGAGCAACTCCTTTAAGAAACTCGACTTTGAAGGAGAGGAGATTGAAAACAGCAGAAGGTACTGAGAAATACGGGTCAGTGGAGCATTCTCTTTTTGTTTTTTTTAATTAGAGAACTGTTCATGTGTTTACTCCCTGAAGCAAAAGTAAAAGCGAATGGGAGGGGAGAAGAGAAAGGGCACCAAAAACATGACTGACTCGGCCAAGTCCGTGAGCAAGAGGAAGGGAGTGGATCAAAGCCCTGGACTAGCCCCAGACAGGGGGAGGGACACCTTTTTCCTTGAGCCAGGGGAGCAATAAAACAGAGGTCCAGATGAAAACACATTTATAAAGAGGTGAGGCAGTTCTCCCTGATGTCCTTGTATTCTTTCTGAATGGTAGGAAGCAAGGTGATCTTTTGAAAGCGAGGTGGGTGGGGAGTTTGGAAAAAGGATGAAAATAGGAAGGTTTAGCAAGATTATCAAGTGACATAGAAGACCTTAGACCAAGAACTTGTTGTGACGTGAGTATGCTCACTTGGGCGGTTGTTTTCACTGGGTCAGTACGCAGCAGGAGGGCCTCGTCTCCCCCTCTGATAATATTGAGCCACGATGTAGCAGTATAGACACCTAGTGACAGATTGATCCAGAACTGAGGCTTTTCAGGGTACATGTTAGAGAAGGAAGACACGAGGGCCGAAAGCGATAGAAGAATGATGTAAAATCCACTGTTCACCTGGTTGGTGCTGAGGACAGCTGGAGAGGCCAGGAGCTGGGACTGTCTGAGAGCCCGGTGTGGTTAGAGTCTTCAGGGGTCCCCAGTTCATAGCCCTCTCTTCCTCCTCTGACTTTGAACCAAGTTATGAAAACAAAATGCAGAAACAAAGCAGATGGAAATTGACATACCAGCTTTATCAGCGTCAGCAGGAGTGAAGGACACAGCGTGGACACGTGGTCACAATCTGATTTCCTCACGGTCCAAATTGAGTTTCTCCACTTAAAAGATCTCCATCAGGACAGAGACTGCTAAGTAAGCCCACTGCATGAGGAATCAATGGATGTGTGACTCCGCAGGACTCTGATCACTTCCAGAGAAAGAAGAGAAAGGTTGGGTCTTTCTGGACTTGGGAGGAGTAAGAGATGGAGTGAGAGAAGTCAGAGTTAATTGTTACTGTTCTGTAATTCACCACGTGGAAACTTGAGAACAGGGGAGTGGTTCACCCTGAGTGCCACTGGGCACAGAAATATCAACTGGAAGAATAAGGGAAGTGATTAGATAGTGGGATACCAGGGCTTGAGAGTTCCAAGATGGAGTAGTTCTGGGTACTGATAAGGACCAGGATGTGGCCATGGAAATGGGTTGCTATGTAGGTTGGAGGCAAAGTCAAGGGCTGAGAGGCTAGGGCATTATTTTAATAATCCTCAGGGACACTGATGAGACCCAGGATGGTACTGGACTCAGGATGCCAGGAAGAGGACAGATCTGGAGTGTGAGAATGATGGCCTTTGAAGCAGGAACGAGAAGCCCTGGGCTGGATTTCGAGGCCAGACCAGTGTGGCCTCTGAGTGGAACATGCTACCCGGAGTGAAGGAAGTATGTGATGCAACTAGATTTCACCTGTCTCATGTTTGTGCCACCATCTCTAAATGAATGATAAATTTCTTATGGTGTGATTCTGTGCTTGTTCATATTGAGAAACTCCAAGAGTTTGTAATTGTGTTGCATGATAAACGTTTTTTTCCCTTCATTGAAAGGAGTGGCCTCAGACTCATCAAGCCTCGATCTCATACACGGGACCTACAGAGAGACCTACCAGTGGAGCAGAAGAGACCCCTCCCCGGCCCTCTTTATATAGGAGAATATTACGGAGGCTCGCGTCCTACTGGGCACAACCGCAGGGAGGTGAGGATCCTGGAGACTGGAGGTTGGAAAGCCCTGGGCAGCTCAGGACTGCCTGAGGCAGACCCCACACCAGTGTCAGACCCTCACAGAGTTGGGGAAGCCTAAACTCAGCCCTCATTGTGCACAGCGCAGGCCCAGACCAGCAGCAGCAACATCCCGTGAATGGGAACAACAGCTTGTGTCATTCCTGACTCCCAGCGACTCCCTCTTTCTCTCGCCAGCCTTTATGTTACTGTAGCTGCTTTTGTTGGGTTGTCTCGGGCCTAGAGATTCCATTTTGAACCTGGCTCTTTATCCCATGTATAAAAAGTATGAGATAAAGAAAATTAAGCCTGGGAGTCCACAGATGGGCTTGGGGGGCCATCTGAGCCGCTGGCAGCTGGCCGTGGGTGGCAGTGCTGAAATGTTCGTGGGAGATAACTGACTTGTATCGGATGCATTCACACAGCCCCGCAAGAGGTGAACCCAGAGGTCTGGAAGGAAGTGCAGCTGTCCACCCTTGAGCTGTCCATCACAACCCGGAACAGTCAGCTTGACCTGGCAGTAAGTGTGCTTTTTTTTTTTTTTTTAAATTAGAAAAGCATTTCGGAAGAGTGACAAAGGCTGCAGAAGCTGCACACTCTTCTAGTAACTTGATGTTTTTATTTTCACCCTGTGTGGGGGAGAGAGGGGTCAGGAACAAGAGGATTCGGGACACCTTTGGGGAATAATAGCATGAGAAGAAACAGCTGAGTGAAGTGCCTAAAAGCTTATGGGGCTCTGGTCAAGTATCTCTCACCAAGCTTTGTGCCTTGAGAGAACTAAGGGCAAAGGGCCTTTAGCAGTGGAGTTAGTCCACTCCTGTTTGTCACAGGAATCAAAAGTTGCAGAACTTTTACTTGAGTAAACATCTATTATTTTTGTGACTGTATTAAATATATAGATTTAGATCTCCAGGGAAGAAAACTATATATATATGTATATACACACACACACAAATATCTATATTTACATATTTTGTGTGTGTATAAATATATATATACACACGCAAATATATATATTTACATATTTTGAGTCCAATCTATTGACATGGACTGTCCAAAATAGTAGCCACTAGTCACAGGTAGCTGTTTAATTACAAAATAAAGCTTAAAACTCATTTCTCCTGCTACATGTCAAGAGCCATATGTGGCTAGTAGCTACCATATTGGAAAGCACAAATATGAAATATTTCCACAGTGCAGAGAGTTCTCCTGGAGAGTGCTGATACAGACAATAACGCTAAAAAATATTCTGAGATAAATCAGAGGTTAGCAAACTGGTCTGCTACCTGTTTACTACAGCCTGCAAGCCAGGAATTGATTTTAAGTTTTTAAATGGTTGGAATAAAGTCAAAAAAGGAATTATATTTTGTGATAGGTGAAAAGTTATACGAACTCAAGTTTCGACCTCCGTAAGTAAAGTTTTACTGGAACAGAGCTGTGTTCATCCATATCCGTGTGGTCTGCAGCCACTCTTGTGCTCCAGTGGCAGAGCTGAGTCATTGTGACGGAGACTGAATGGCCCAAAAGCCTAAAACATTTACTCTCTGACCATCCACAGCAAAGGTCTGCTGACCCCTGGTCTAGAGGAAACCTTAGTAGTTTATGTTAATGAAGATGCCAGCAGGAAGGTTACTCTTAACCATGGACCAATAATACTGTGTTTGGCTTTTAAGTAAATCAAAGTAGTATGTTCACAGTTGACCTGGTCAGTCTGAAAACTGGGACAAGGAATTGAGTGTATGAATGTTGTATGGCGAGTGAGGGAGAGAGGTGCAGTGGGAAGTTTGATTCCAGTATTCAGAGCGTACAACTAATGCATGTCTGTTGTATGACATTCGGATCACATAGCTCTTCACCAAAAGGTTAAATGTTAAAAAAAAAAAAACAAAACTATGAAAGTACTAGAGTAAAATCTTAAGTGATTATCAATATAAACTTGAGAGGACAAGACTAAACCTGGCACCTGAGGCAACAGTCAATATTGACGCATTTGTGTACTTCTAATAAAAAAGAAATAAAAATTTTCATGAAAATTGGGAAAAATATTAGGATGTGATAGACCCGGAATTAATAGCTTTCCTTTGTACTAAACTGTTATACTAATCAATAAGAGATGGGCAAAGGATTCATATAAACAACAGGCAGAGAACAAAAATAGAAATTCACAAAGGAAGTAAACATTAAAAAAACATCGCTGATATTTACTACCTGATAAGCACTGTCCTAAGAATTTTATATAGTGTCAGTGCATGTATTCATCATAACTGTACTATCAGGTGGGTATAATGTCCATCTTAATTTCATAAGTAAAGAAAAAATGCTTAATATCAAAGAAATACAAATTAAAATCATAAATATCGAATGGCCGTAAATTAAAAATCATGTTAGTTTTCAGTGTGGGTAGGGAAATGGGCTGTCGGGTATTACTGGAGGGAAGAGACCTCGGAACACCCTTTCTCCATGGCATTGTGGCAGTATATATGAAGCCTCTGAAATACAAGCATATCACTGGCCCTGTTAAGTATATTTCTAAAAATTTATCCATCAAAAATAATCAGATGATATATAAAGACAAGACAATCTCTTATTTCTTACATAATGGGATTCTGGAAATGTTGGTGAAAGTGAATGTATTAAGGTTAAAAAATACTCTGTTAAAAAGAAAGATAAGACTTCTAATTATGCATTTCCTTTATACCCAGTCTCTGATGATATGTACTTCCAGTGTTTTGTTCATGTTCTTTAACCTTGTTCTTGCTCTGATGATTGAATACCAGTGAATGGATCGAGTTCAGCAAGTAGGTGATTGTGGCTCGAGATTAGCTGCATTCAGAATGCCGAAAGCTTTTTATCTCTGTGCCAATTATAAAAGTATATGATTCTCTGCTGCTTATCTCTGGCAGCAGCGCATTCATTTTCTTTTATTCCAAAACCTCTTTGTAAAAATAAAAGCTAATGCAATAAAATATTCAAAGACAATGAAGCTTCCATGTAATAGCTCAAAATGTTCATTTATCATTTAAAAAAAAAAGTCCATTCAGAGTCTGAAAGAAGCTTTAGGGGTGTAGAATGTTTGAAAATTAGGATCTCTTGTAGAGCTATGTTCACTGTATTTATCATTGCAAAATACATGAAACAAAACTAATCAGGCAACTGATTAAATAGATTTTGATGTGTTGCTCAGTCATGTCCAACTCTGTGCAACCCCATGGATTGTAGCCCCCAGGCTTCTCTGTCCATGGAATTTGAATACTGGAGTGGGTTACTACTTCCTACTCCAATAGATTTTGGTACATGTATTTAAAATGTTCTCTACCAACATGGAAAGATGTTCATTGTATATTTAAATGAAAAACCAGGTAATATGATTTGCATCAAATGATTCCATATATATGTTAAAAAGAAATACTCCCACTTCTAATTGAGTTTTGTGAATGATAGAGTTCAGTTCAGTTCAGTCGCTCATTCATGTCCGACTCTTTGCAACCCCATGAACCACAGCACGCCAGGCCTCCCTGTCCATCACCAACTCCTGGAGTCCACCCAAACCCATGTCCATCAAGTCGGCGATGCCATCCAACCATCTCATCCTCTGTCGTCCCCTTCTCCTCCTGCCCTCAATCGTTCCCAGCATCAGGGTCTTCTCAAATGAGTCAGCTCTTCACATCAGGTGGCCAAAGTATTGGAGTTTCAGCTTCAACATCAGTCTTTCCAGTGAACACCCAGGAAAGATCCCCTTTAGGATGGACTGGTTGGATCTCTTGCAGTCCAAGGGACGCTCAAGAGTCTTCTCTAATACCTCAGCTCAAAAGCATCAATTCTTTGGTGCTCAGCTTGCTTTATAGTCCAACTCTCACATCCATACATGACCACTGGAAAAACCATAGCCTTGACTAGACGGACCTTTGTTGGCAAAGTAATGTCTCTGCTTTTAAATATGCTATCTAGGTTGGTCATAACTTGCCTTCCAAGGAGTAAGCATCTTTTAATTTCATGGCTGCAATCACCATCTGCAGTGATTTTGGAACCCAGAAAAATGAAGTCAGCCACTGTTTCCACTGTTTCCCCATCTATTTGCCATGAAGTGATAGGACTGGAGGCCATGATCTTCGTTTTCTGAATGTTGAGCTTTAAGCCAACTTTATCACTCTCTTTCACCTTCATCAAGAGGCTTTTTAGTTCCTCTTCACTTTCTGCCATAAGGGTGGTGTCATCTGCATATCTGAGGTAATTGTTATTTCTCCCGGCAATCTTGATTCCAGCTTGTGCTTCCTCCAGCCCAGCATTTCTCATGATGTACTCTGCATAGAAGTTAAATAAGCAGGGTGACAATATACAGCCTTGATGTACTCCTTTTCCTATTTGGAACCAGTCTGTTGTTCCATGTCCAGTTCTAACTGTTGCTTCCTGACCTGCCTACAGGTTTCTCAACAGGCAGGTCAGGGGATCTGGTATTCCCATCTCTTTCAGAATTTTCCACAGTTTATTGTGATCCACACAGTCAAAGACTTCGGCATAGTCAATAAAGCAGAAATTGATGTTTTTCTGGAACTCTCTTGGTTTTGCAATGATCCATCGGATGTTGGCAGTTTGATCTCTGGTTCCTCTGCCTTTTCTAAATCCAGTTTGAACATCTGGAATTTCATGGTTCACGTATTACTGAAGCCTGGCTTGGAGAATTTTAAGCATTACTTTACTAGCGTATGAGATGAGTGCAATTGTGCGGTAGTTTGAGCATTCTTTGGCATTGCCTTTCTTTGGGATTGGAATGGAAACTCACCTTTTCTAGTTCTGTGGCCACTGCTGAGTTTTCCAAATTGGCTGGCATATTGAGTGCAGCACTTTCACAGCATCATCTTTCAGGATTTGAAATAGCTCCACTGGAATTCCATCACCTCCTCTAGCTTTGTTCGTAGTGATGCATCCTAGGCCCACTTGACTTCACATTCCAGGATGTCTAGCTCTAGGTGAGTGATCACACCCTTGTGAATATCTGGGTCGTGAAGATCTTTTTTGTACAGTTCTTCTGTGTATTCTTGCCACCTCTTCTTAATATCTTCTGCTTCTTTTAGGTCCATACCATTTCTGTCCTTTATCGATCCCGTCTTTGCATGAAATATTCCCTTGGTATCTCTGATTTTCTTGAAGAGATCTCTAGTCTTTCCCATTCTGTTGTTTTCCTCTATTTCTTTGCATTGATCGTTGAAGAAGCGTTCCTTATCTCTTCTTGCTATTCTTTGGAACTCTGCATTCAGATGCTTGTATCTTTCCTTTTCTCCTTTGCTTTTTGCTTCCCTTCTTTTCACAGCTATTTGTAAGGCCTCATCAGACAGCTGTTTTGCTTTTTTGCATTTCTTTTTCTTGGGGAAGGTCTTGATTCCTGTCTCCTGTACAGTGTCATGAACCTCCATCCATAGTTCATCAGGCACTCTGTCTATCAGATCTAGTCCCTTAAATCTATTTCTCACTTCCACTGTATAGTCATACAGTGGTTTAGTGGTCTAGTGGTTTTCCCTACTTTCTTCAATTTGAGTCTGAATTTGGCAATAAGGAGTTCATGATCTGAGCCACAGTCAGCTCCCAGTCTTGTTTTTGCTGACTGTATAGAGCTTCTCCATCTTTGGCTGCAAAGAATATAATCAGGCTAATTTCGGTGTTGACCATCTGGTGATGTCCATGTGTAGTCTTCTCTTGTGCTGTTGGAAGAGGGTGTTTGCTACGACCAGTGCGTTCTCTTGGCAGAACTCTATTAGCCTTTGCACTGCCTCATTCTGTACTCCAAGGCCAAATTTGCCTGTTATTCCAGGTGTTTCTTGACTTCCTACTTTTGCATTCCAGTCCCCTATAATGAAAAGGACATCTCTTTTGGGTATTAGCTCTAGAAAGTCTTTTAGGTCTTCATAGAACTGTTCAACTTAAGCTTCTTCAGCGTTACTGGTCAGGGCATAGACTTGGATTACCATGATATTGAATAGTTTGCCTTGGAAACGAACATCAGAGGTAAGGAGCAGCAGCTGTGCTGTGCTTCTCTGAAGAGAGACCCCACGTCTAAGGTAAGAGAAACCCAAGTAAGACGGTAGGCACTGAGAGAGGGGATCAGAAGGCAGACAGACTGAAACTACAATCACAGACAACTAGCCAATCTGATCACACGGGCCACAGCCTTGTCTAACTCATGAAACTAAGCCATGCTGTGTGGTGCCACCCAAGATGGGCGGGTCATGGTGGAGAGGTCTGACAGAATGTGGTCTACTGGAGAAGGGAATGGCAAACCACTTCAGTATTCTTGTCTTGAGAACCCCATGAACAGTATGAAAAGGCAAAAAGATAGGACACTGAAAGATGAACTCCCCAGGTCAGTAGGTCCCCAATATGCTGCTGGAGATCAGTGGAGAAATAACTCCAGGAAGAATGAAGGGATGGAGCCAAAGCAAAAACAACACTCAGTTGTGAATGGGACTGGTGATGGAAGCAGGGTTCAATGCTGTAAAGAACAATATTGCATAGGAACCTGGAATGTCAGGTCCATGAATCAAGGCAAATTGGAAGTGGTCAAACAGGAGATGGCAAGAGTGAACGTCGACATTCTAGGAATCAGCAAACTAAAATGGACTGGAATGGGTGAATTTAACTCAGATGACCATTATATCCACTCCTGTGGGCAGGAATCCCTTAGAAGAAATGGAGTAGCCATCATAGTCAACAGTACTTGGATGCAGTACTTGGATGCAATTTCAAAAACAACAGAATGATCTCTGTTCGTTTCCAAGGCAAACCATTCAATGTCACGGTAATGATAGAGGGTGAAGCTCTAATTTTGTCTTCCTTCCATGTAGAAAGCCAGTTGTCCAAGCATCATTTATTGAAATGTGCCCCACCCCTCCCCCTCTCCCACTGATCTGCAGTAAACCTGTCATACATTAAGAATTTGTATACATGGAGGTGTTCCTAAGTCTACTCTGTTGCTTTATTTTTCTATATTTATACTAGTACTAGGCTTGTCTTAATTATTAGTTTTAGAGTAAGTCCCTCTGATTTTCTTCTTAAAGGGTTTCTTGGCTATTCTTGGCTCTTTGACTTCAATAAATCTCTTAGAATGTTTGTTCTGCATAAATATGTTATGAAATCGATCAGGATTCCATTGAACCTGTAGATCAATTTGAGGAGAAATGACATTTTCTACAACATTGACTCTTCTGTTATATAAACATGGCATATCTCTTCATTTATTTAAGCTTTTAATGTCTTTCAGTGAAGTTTTATAGTTTTCTTTAACATTTTGTCTTGCTGAGTAGATTCCTGGTTATCTTAATTTTTGACATTGTTGTAAATAGTGTCTTTTAAAATGTCATTTTTTTTAAACTGATTTAGTAGATGGTCATGTAATTGATTTTTTTATGTTGATGCTGTACCAGCAACCTACAATTCTTATCATGTTTATGGATTCCTTTAGATTTTCAATAGATTCAGTCATGCCAGCTGCAGATGGTGCGGTTGATATGATTTTTTTCCTTTCAAATACTTAACCTTATAACCTTTTGCCTTGTCACGCTGGCTAGGACCTCAGTACTGGGTTGAAGAGAAGCAGTATCGGCGGGAGTCCTTGTCTCATTCCTGATTTAGAGAAAAAGGCTTTACTGCTTCATTCTTTAATTTGATGGGTTTTTTTTAATAGATAGCCTTTATCAGATTAAGGAAGTTCCCTTCCATTCCTATCCTAGTTTGCCAAGAGTTTTTATCATGAGTGGTTATATAATTTTATCAAGTACCTTTTCAGCCACTACTGAGATAAGGCTTTCTCACTGAATCTGTCGTGTTACAATACATTGATTTCCACACTTGCACACTTTACAGAAGTCAACTCCTAGACTCGTATATATATCCACTTACCCCTTTTGATGTCTCATATACATGTCAGTCTTGGCATGTCCTGAGCTCCTGATCTTCCCTCCCACCCCTTGAAAATTGCCTTATTCTCACCCTTCCTCCAGTACAACTGATTCTAATTCCATTCTTTTAGTTGTTCAGGCCAAACATCTTAGATACTCCTTGTCCACACCTGAAACCTCCGAGGAAATCCTAGTGGCTGCACCTTCTGTTAATGAATATTGCCAGCACGTCACAGTCTCCCCTGCCAACTGTTCCAAGCCAGGGTCGTATTTTAGCCCAATTATTACAGTAGGTTCCTAAGTGGTCTCCCTGCCCCTTTCACTCTCCTCTAAACACAGTATCCAGAGAGATCCTTTTAAAAAAAAAAGCACATCCTATTTCTCTGCCTGAGACCTTCCAGTGGCTTTTTGCTGCACTCAGCCTAATGGCCAGCTTCCTTGCAGGGCTGTCCAGTGTCTGTCCTCCCTGATCTCCCCTCCTCCTGGCTCCTTTTCCCTCTCTGCTCCAGCCGTGCCGGCTCCATGCTGTTGTCTCCCATGTCAGACCTGCTCCCACCAGAGGCCCCTGCCCTGCCAGTATCCTTTATGTGGATTGCGCGTCCCTAGACCAGTGGTTCTCAAAGTGTGGGCCTTAGATCAGCAGCAGTAGCATCGCTTGGGACCTTTTGACAATGAAGGTTCTTGGGACCCACCCCAGATCTATTGAACTGTAAGCTCTGAGAATGGGGCTGAGTCTGAATTTAACAGCCACCCTAGTGACGGTTCTTAAAGCTTGCCCTGGGTTTCCACAGTTCTTATACCTTCTTTAGGTGTCTGCTTAGAGGTTACCTCGTCAATGAGGCATACCTGGACTCCTCTTTAAAAATGCCACCAACATCACCTTTTATCTCACTTTTATAATGTACTCATAATATTTCTAATATACTCTATACCATTTATGCTAATATGCATACTCTCCAGCTTACTATTTTTATACTGGTATACTCTAGCATACTTCTAATATCTGTGATCATTTATTACTTTATTATGGTTGTGTTTTGTTCATCCCTTTCACTGTCTCTGGTGTAGGTTCTTTGTAGGCAGAAATGTTCATGTTTCTCATTCATTGAGGGGACTCTAGCACTTAGAAAAGTTCATGGTACAAAGATGACAATAAAGTCATTTAGTAAGAGATGACTTTAGAGCAGTTATCCCTCTGTGTTTTGTAATTCCTGGTTGAGATGTGAAGTTGTGGTTTGGTTGAGCCCTTTAATCTTGGGCAAAGGCTGACAGCTTGCAGAGACCTGGGGATAACGCTGGGGCTATGAATTTTGAACCTTTCCAAAAAGAACAAAATCCTATTTGAAGCAGACCCAGAAGGATTGGGATTGATTTATAGAAGGCCAGATTGTATTGTTCGCTACCAACTGGTAGTAAATTTCGGGGGTGGCCAAAGAAACAAGGCTGTTTTTTTATAGCCACTTCTTGTAGCTTAGTTCTTCCAGAACATTCTGTGGTTGGGAATGCAGTGTTTTAAAAACATTTGTTGTTGTTTAGTCACTGAGTCATGTCCCACTCTTTTTGCAACCCCTTGGACTGTAGCCTGCCAGGCTCCTCTGTCCATGGGATTTCGCAGGCAAGAATACTGGAGAGGGTTGCCGTTTGCTCCTTCAGGGGATCTTCCAACCCAGGGATCGAACCCACAACTCCTGCATTAAAAACACTTCCATTCCATGGCATAAATGGATTGCTGTTCTTCAACTCTGGTCACTCACTAAGTCTGCATGTAGAGAGTTAAAAAAAAAAAAAGAAAATCCAGTTACTTCTGCACACCAAGAAGCCAATCAAGCTGGTGTGGTGTGATGCTGACATACAGTGAGGATGGAGACTTGCTGGGAGAGAGGCTTGCCAGGGAGGGGACCCTCGAGACTGTAACAGTTGTGATTATCAGCAAGCAACAGAACTTGACCAACCTCCAAACCTGAGTTTTTACCTAGCTTTTGTATATAGTGAAAAAAAAAAAAAAAGTAAACAATGGAGATGAATTTTATGGTATGTAAATTATGCTTCAATAAAGGTCTTAATGTAAAAAGGAAGAAAAAGGACTGAAAATATACTCAGGATTAAGTCATTCAAAGTCAAGTCCCTTCTATAATACACAGCTCCAACCACAACCCTCCAAGGCTAAGAGGGCAACAGGTTCCAGAGGCCAAAATTCAGAGCGTTAACATTAGTTTTCCTAACTTTTCAGAGCAAAGAAGACTTTATGAACATCTGCATGGAACCCAACACCATCAGCAAAGGAGACTTCATCACTATAGGGTAAGTGGACTGGGGTTTGTAGGCAGGGAGGCTTTAAGTGGCTTGTATTTTCAGACTTTACCGATCCGAGCGCCCACGAAGTCCAAGCAGAGATCCCACTGGAAACTTGCGTGGTTTGGGAGCTGTAGCACCCTTTTGTTTTTTGGGTTGGCACGCGGAGTGCGTGTCTCCTGGTTTGGCCTTCTCCTTGCATTTTGGGAAGATCAGAGTTTGGGAGCTGTCTTGGTCTTCTGACTGAAATGATAGGAGTCAGTGTCGCATGGTATCCTGCCCAGAATTTTGGCCTCGGGGTCAGAACTGCTGGATACAAACCTTGACTTTGCCACTCACTGGTCTCATGATCCTTTACCGTCCCTGAATCCTGGAGTGGAACAACATAATTGCTTCTCTCTCTCAGGGTTGTTTTTGAGTCTCATATGAGGGACTGTGTGGGCAAAGTCTTTCATCAGCATGAAGTACCATCAGTTACCATTCACGTCAGCTCACCTTGCCTCTTCCCAGGGCTTTAATGAAAAGGTATTGAGTATCTTGGACATTTTCCAGACTTTTTTCCCTTTTCCACTACAAAATACCCTTCCAAGTCCTGTCGTGATTTGTTAAGCCGTACCTCTGCCAGAGTTTTATTGGTTAAGGATGCTCTCAGCCTTCCGCCAGACTTCAGAGCAACTGAGAAGGCTGTGTGTTACCATGCCAACTGGAATCTGCTCCATTTGTTTCTGAACTCTGTCTCAGAGCTCCCTCTCGTGCCCACGTGAGGGTTAGACATTGCTGCTGCAGCGGCCGGGTCTCCATGGCTACCTCATTCTCTGTGCCAGCACCAGCAGCACAATGTCTTTGCTCAGTTTGTGGTGTTCTCGCCTTGGGTACCAATTCTTCAGATGCTGAATAGCTGCTTCTGCAGCCTTTGATTTACTTGCTGTAACTATAGTAAAAGGGAGAAAGGGAAAAGTCTTTCTTCTCCTACGAAGGGTCCAGAAGCTACACAGTGTCCCACAAGCCTGTGGGACCAGCTATTTTCGAATCTCCTTCATAATGCTGACATCCAAAACCAGAAGGAAAAGCTGATGATACTGCTTAAATTAGACGAAGTCATTGTGGTGCACATGGTCCCTGTCGTCATCTGCAGCAGCGGCAGTAACATAGGTTCCTTTTGGTCTCTACGCGAAGGGAAATCAAGTCATGTCAGCTTCCTCTGAGTATCTGATTAGAACACTGTAAAGTTGCTTTAGAAAACCGATGATGTTTAATTGAAAGAATTACTATTGTTAATTAATGATGAAGTGAAGTGAAAATCACTCAGTCGTGTCTGACTCTTTGCAACCCCGTGGACTATACAGTCCATGGAATTACTATACAGTCCATGGAATTCTTCAGGACAGAATACTGGAGTGGGTAGCCTTTCCCTTCTCCAGGGGACCTTCCCAACCCAGGGTTTGAACCCAGGTTGCCCACATTACAGGTGGATTCTTTACCAGCTGAGCCACCAGGGAAGCCCAAAAATACTGGAGTGGGTAGCCTATCTGTTCTCCAGCAATTAGTGATAAAGATGGACTAATTTTAGATTTCGCTTTTACCCATTTCCCACTGACTGACTAGCTGCAGGGTGTATATACATGAGGGTGTGTGTGTGTAGAGAGAGGCCAATAGTTTTATTCCAAAGCCATGTAGTCAAGGTCAAGATGCAGTATTCTAAGTACTGTTTATATCAATACGGAGAATCATACAAAAACTGCTAAGGTTGGTTGTTCATATAAATCCATCTAGTTTAAATTAAAATAAGTTTTCTCTTGCAAGTAATAGACTCACAAGAAGTACCAAATATCAAAAGTTTAGTACTTTTTTCTAAAGTATTTCATTTCATTCCAGTTTTTAAACTTGGGATTTTTAAATAGCCCAAGAATTAGGTATACATGGAACTACTTAAAGATCAGTTGAGAGAAAAATCAGTCTTCATGCACAGTTCTCTGCGATAAATAAACCTTCTCAATCTAGACTGTATCTCAACACTAAGCAAGAAGCACTGGGGGAAAAATTATTCACAGAACCCCCTGGTTCAAGAGACCGTGAGTCCATGTATTTGACTTGACCCAAAGACGTGCAGAACTTGCTTTGTTCTGGCAGTTGAATGCAGTTGCGAGTGCTGGTTTCCAAGGTTGCTTTTTCCTGTACCAACAGAAGTAAAAAGGTGAGAGACCCCAAGCTGCATGTTGAGGGCACCGAGTGTCTCCAAGCCAGCCGCTGCACTCTGCTGCTTCCAGAGGTGAGCAGGGGAGAGCTGCCCCACAGCTTCTGGTCTTTTCCTCTTTGGTCTTCCTTTCTGGTTTTTTCTCCCTCCTTCCTATTAACAGATCCTTCCTTAGGTACCTCATACATGCTGAGTGCTGTGCCAGGCTCTGGGTTCTATTAAGGGAGACCTGAAAAGATGGCAGAAAAGCCCCTTTTGAGTCACAAGTTTAGAGTTTGGCTCCTGAAGACTTCCAGTGTTGTCAAGCCAAGGTTCTGTAAAATAATCCTTCAGTCTCCTGAGCTTTTATTTTTCTGAATGTAAATTATGCAAATGGTTACTATAACAACCCACAGAATTCTCCAGTTTGCAAAAGTTCATAGTGAATTCTAGCTTCACATTAAAAACAACAACAACAACGATCTGGAAGCGTTTTCAGGATGGCAGTAAATTTTTCCGTACTGGGAAATGCCAAGCCATGTGGAATAACCTATAAGTGGGGAAGAAAAGTTACTACAGATGGCCTCTGAAGACTTGGATGTTAAACTAAGGTGGTCAAAAAGGAGTGTAGGTGAAACAGAAGGTGTCCCCACAGTGGCTGGTACCATGGTTTCAACACTGCAAATGTTGAATTAAACACATGAGTTATGGAAGGGTTTTCTAGAGTTTGTAATATTAATGGCGCTATACCTTAGGTGTAAAGGTAAGCAAGTCCTAAAGAACAACCAAGAAAATAATCAAGTGGCTGTAATGGCTTTCCTAAGAGAACTGGCTGTGTTGCTCACTTTTCTTTTGGGCAAGATTAGGGCTGAGAAGGACATATACATCTTATGTGAATTCCTTAAAGATATGACAGGACCCCGTCTTTCAATAAGCATTTGAAAATGATAACCTTGTTTCACAAATCCCAAAATTCTCTGGGAGGAGGCAGAGGCCACTTAAACCTTTTTCATGGTGGTGAAGTGAGGTGAAAGTAACTCAGTTGTGTCCCACTCTGCGACCCCATGGACTATACAGTCCATGGAATTCTCCAGGCCAGAATACTGGAGTGGGTAGCCTTTCCCTTCTCCAGGGGCTTTTCCCAACCCGGGGATTGAACCCAGGTCTCCTGCATTGCAGGCGGATTTTTACCAACCGAGCTATGAGGGAAGCCCCCGTTTCCAGAACCAGCCCTGTGTCTGACACAGGCCCTGCAATCTCTTTGTAAAGAACATTAAGCTAAATCCTCGGAGAGGTTGCGGTTTTCCCTAACAACCTGCCCAGTTGCTCGAGTGATGACGAATCCCAGCCAGCTGTGGGCACGAGCTGTTCTGAGTCCTCTTCCCCCGCGCTTCCACCCCTCCTCCACACAGGGCACAGGGGGCGCCTTCAGCATCGACAGTGAGGAGTACGAAGCGATGCCCGTGGAGGTGAAGCTGCTCCCCAGGAAACTGCAGTTCTTCTGTGACCCTCGCAAGAGGGAGCAGCTGCTGCAGAGCCTGGCCCAGTGAGCGGGCGGCAGGTGGGCGCCCGAGACTGCACTTTAGGGCACCCTGGGACCAAAAGGGAACCGAGGCCTCCCCTGTCCCTCGCAGTGTTGTCAGAGGACCCCAAGGGCCGGTTCACGGCAAGTAGCACCCCTCCCACCCCCCAACCCCCGTCCCCCTCTCAGTGCTTCCCTTCCCAGCAGCGCATGCTCGACTCCGCTGTGATGGCCCGGTCCCCCGTGAAGACCGCTTTTCCTAAGACTAGTTCCAGGAAATCCCCACCCGCAGTGGCCAGAGAAGGGCTCGACCTCATCAGCGCCCCCCAGTGGGGAGCAGGATCCTCCTCTGCGCTGGGGCCCGCGGCCGCCCTGGGGCCAGGGAAGCAAGCCACCCCTTTCCCGCCGCTCTGCCTGTCCCAGGCCCTTCCGCCGGTGCTGCGACTTGGTGAGCTCCGGCTCCGCTTCTTTCAGTTTACTCTGCCCAAGCAAAACACATAGGGAGAGGTGTGTCCCTCTTCAGCCATGGCTGAAATGCTGTCAAGTACTCTATTCTCCCACCTCCCGCCTCCACCCCACAGTCCTCCTTCTGAAATGTCGGTTTGCCCGAGAACCACCTAGGGTGCCAGTTGAAAATTGACTTAGTTGGGGTCCAAGCCGAATTTAGTAACTCGGTCTGGAGGGCGGAGCCCAGGAATCTGCACTTTTTAAAAGGCGGGCCACCCTCCCCAGGTGGTTCTACTAGGAGAGGTCCCCCGAACTGAATGGGACGGTCTTGTAAAGCAGCGGTCCACACACACTGTTATTCTGCTCATGTACGTCCTAAAAGTATTTTGAAAAATCATGTAACCCTCCGCAGTTTTAAATTGACAGCTAAAAATTTTCATGGGTAGTTGCCAAAGTACATACTTTCTAGTGTCATGTAAATATTGATATTTTAAAATAAAACTGTTACATCACTCTTTTAAACATTTTCAGTGTAATTGAGATAGATAGCAATTTGACACTCATCAACCATTTACAAAAATAAACTAGTAAGTTGTTTAGTCATTGAAAAATGCCGATTTTTCTTATATGTGTATTTCCATACCACTTTCTGCAAAGAATGCTATCGTAATGTTTTTATGCTTGAAATTTTTTTTATTGGAACTATCTTCTTGCCAACAAAAAATATAAATGGAAATAACTTTTTTAGTTCAAGTGTCAATTAACTCAAAAGAGAATAAAAGTTATAAATTATTGAAATACAATTGATATTATAAATTTTTGAAAATTAAAAATTAACATTTTATTAGAATGCTATTTATTCTGAGTTGATTTATTGAAAAACAGTTTTATTTAACTCAAGTTTTTGTATTTTTATTTTATATAGTAGTAGTGTTATTACAGTGTTGTTTCAGGTATATATAGCAAAGTGATTCGGTTATGCAGATATGTGTATCTATTTTGTTTCAATTCTTTTTCCATTAGGTTATTACAGAGTGTTGAACAGAGTTCCCAACCAACATTAGGTCCTTGTTGGTTTTCTGTTTTAAATATAGCAGTGTGTACGTGTTGAGCCCAAATTCCTAATCTATCCTCCCCACCCACCTTGCTGGTAACAGTAAGTATGTTCTTTGGGTCTGTGTTTTGTAAATAAGTTCATTTGTGTTTTCCTAAGTTATTTCATATGATATTTGTCTTTGTCTGACTTATTTCACTTAGTATGATAATCTCCAGGTCCATCCATGTTGCTGCAAATGATACTATTCTTTTCAGTGGGCAGTAATTCTGCTGTATGTAGTACGCCTTCTTTTGCCTATTTATCTGTCCACAGACACTTAGGTTGCTTCCATGTCTTGGCTTTGGTAAATAGCACTGCAGTCAACACTGGGCTGCATGTATCCTTTCCAACCACGTTTTTCTCCAGATACACGCCCAAGAATGGGATTGTAGAATCATGTGATAACTCTTAATTTCTTAAGGAACCTCCACACTGTTCTCCAAAGTGGCTATACCAGTTTGCATTCCCACTGACAGTATAGGAGGGCCCCCTTTTCTCCACACACTCTTCAGCACTCATTATTTGTAGACTTCTTGATGATGGCCATTCTCGGTGGTGTGAGGTGATGTCTCATGACAGTTTAGATTTGCATTTCTCTGTAATTAGTGATGCTAAGCATCTTTTTAGGTGCTTCTTGGTCATCTGCATGCCTTCTTTTAGGTCTTCTGCCCATTTTTTTGTGGAGAATGAAATGGCAACCCACTCCAGTGTTCTTGCCTGGAGAATCCCATGGACAGAGGAGCCTGGTGGGCTACAGTCCACAGGGTCTCAAAGAGTCAGACACGACTGAGCGACGGAGTCACATGAGCTGTTTATAAATTTTGAAGATTAACCCCTTGTTGTTCAGCTCCTTTGCAAATATTTTCTTCCATTTCCCTGGGTAGCCTTTGCACTTTGTTTACGGCTTCCCTTCCTCTTCTGTTCTCTTGTGATTTGATGACTAACTTTAGTATTGTGTTTGGTTTCTTGTTTCTTTTTTGTGTATGGTATCTATTGAGGTTTTCCTTTTGCCATTACCATGAGGTTTTGAAACAGCAGTCTATATATACATATGATTGTTTTAAGTTGGTAGTCTTAATTTCTTATGCATTTGTGTTCTCCTCGCGATTTCTGGTTTTGATATATTTGGAATATTTGCATCATTTACAGATGATTTCCTACCTTTACTGTGTATTTGCCTTTACTGGTAAGCTTTTCCATTTGCAGTTTTCTTATTTCTGGTTGTGGCCTTTTCTGCCTAGAGAAGTTCCTTCGGCATTTGTCGCAAAGCTGGTTTGGTGGTGCTGAATTCTCTTAGCTTTTGCTTGTCCGTAAGGCTTTTGATTTCTCTGTCAAATCTGAATAACGAGCTTTGGTAGAGTATTCCTGGTTGTAGGTTCCCTCTCATCACTTTAAATAAATTGTGCCATTCCCTTTGGCCTGAAGAGTTTCTGCTGAGAAATCAGCTGCTAACCTTACAGGAATTCCCTTGTATGTTGTTACATTTCCCTTGTTGATTTTAATATTTTTCTGTCAATTTGATTACTATGTGTCTTGGCATGTTCTTTCTTGGGTTTATCCTGCCTGGGACTCTGTGCTTCCTGGACTTGAGTGTTAGTTTCCTTTCCCATGTTAGGGAAGTTTTCAGTTGTTATCTCTTTAAATATTTTCTTGGGTCCTTCCTCTTCTATGGGACCCCTATAAGGCGAATGTTGTTGCATTTAATGTCCCAGAGATCTCTTAATTGTCCTCATTTCTCCTCATTCTTTTCTTCATTATTCTGATCCGCGGCAGCGATCTCCACCGTTCTGTCTTCCAGCTCATATATTCTTCTGCCCCATATATTCTGCCACTGGTTCCTTCTAGTGTATTTTTCATCTCAGTTATTGTGTTCATCTTTGTTCTTTAAATCTCCAAGGTCTTTGTTAGATATTTCTTGTATGTTCCTGATCTGTGCCTCCATTCCTCTTCTGAGATCTTGGCTCATCTTTACTATCATTCCTCTGAATTCTCTTTGAGGTAGATTGCCAGTCTCTACTTCGCCCAGTTGTTCTTCTGGGGTATCTCATTTTGTCTGACTTTCTGTGACTGTGGCTTCCATTCTTCAGGCTGTAGGGCTGTAGTTCTTGCTGCCTGCCCCTGGCAGGTGCAGCTATCCAAGAGGCTTATGCAGGCTTCCTGGTGAGAGAAACTGGTACTTGCCCACAGGTGGGTGGAGCTGGGTCTTGTCCCTCTGGTGGGCAGGGCTACGTCAGGGACTGTTTTTATTGGGCAGCTGTTTTCTCAGGATTTAAGCAGGCTGTCTGTTGCTGAGTGGAGCTGTGCTCCTGCCCTGTTGGTTGGGTGGCTTGAGGTGTCCTAGCACTGGCTGTTGGGTGGGGCCAGGTCTTGGTGAGAAAATGGGGGCATCCAAGAGGGCTCACACCAATAAGTGTTCCCTAGAACTATAACAACCAGTGTCCTTGTCCCTGCAGTGAGCCACAGCTGCCCCCCACCTCCACAGGAGACCCTCCAATCCTAGCAGGTAAGTCTGGCCTAATCTCTTATGAGGTCACTGCTTTTTTTCCCTGAATCCTCATGTATGTGAGACTCTGTACCCTCCAAGAGTGGTACAGTCAAACCTCACTGGCCTTCAAAGCTGGATTCTCTGGAGCCACCTCCTCCTGTCGCCAGACCTCCACACTGGGGAGCCCTTTGTGGGGCTCAGAACACTCACTCTTGGGGGAGAACTTCTGTGATATAATTATTTTCCAGTTTGTGGGTCCCCACCTGGTTCATATGGGATTTGATTTTAATCTTGATTGTGCCCCCTACCGTCTTATTGTGGCCTCTTTGGATGGAGCATATCCTTTTTGGTAGGTTCCGGCGTGTGTTTTGTTGTTGATGGTGGTTCTGCAGTTAGTTGTGATTCTGGTATTTCCGTAAGAGGTGAGCTCACACCCTTCTATACTGCCATCGTGTCTCCTCCCAAAGGCATATTATTTACAGCTGAGACATTGTTTAACATTATAGATGTAAATAGATAAATAAGCAGATGGGATAGAAAGATTCTGTTACTCAACTCAACTGCATGACATTGTCATATCAAAAATGATAGTGATATATCAGCTTAAACGCTTAATTAGATAGATCCTCCTTTAGTTTGTTGAAAGCAGAGAACTAGACAGTACTGGCCTTGCCATAGATTTGTTAGCCAGTCATTATAATTAATTTGGTGCCCCTGAGCTTTTTATACTCCAGAGGGCAATGCACTGCAATAAGGTGGATGAGACCTAAGGCACTTAAAAAAAAAAAAAAGGAAAAGGGGAAGAATTGGGAGGCTTCTCAGGCAGATCAGTTTTAGGACAGTGCATGTACTTGTACCCACGGATCTTGTGGAGAGGGAAGACCACATGCTTAAAGGATTACAAAGCAGCTATGACAAGACCATGACAAGCAGCTTAAAAAGCACATAAAATAATGCTTACCTGTTTACCTCTGTGTTCTTCAGAGTGGTGTTAAAAGCTGCACTTTTGCAAAAACTAATTAAACAAAAAGCAGACGGGTCCAAACGTGCCGGGCAGGGGGTGCTGTGGTCTGAGAAAATACAGTCTCTACGTGAGCCCAGAGAATCTGGCATATACTGTTTGTATAATACAGTGCAAAAGACCAGCACAGAATCTTGACTACCAGCAGGTACGTGTTTATTTAGTGATTCTAATTTTTCTATAGAAATAATGGAACATAGGATTGGGGAAGGATATTTAATTCGGATTAGTGTGTATTCATTTTTAAATGTAGATATGTCCTAGTTCAAATTTTGTTTTCTTGATTCAGGCTTTTACCTGAGAACACAGTTGCCTTATCATCTACTGCCTTCCTGCCACTGTCCTTCCATATAAGGTCCACGTAAAGGATGTTTAACACAACTGTGACAGACTCCCACATCAGCCAGACCTGAACGCAAAGGGTCCAGTGAGAACCCAAGTCCCCATCCCACCCCACCACCTTCTATTTAGTACAAACCTTATGTCAGACGAACGTCACTGAAAAACCAACAGCATCTCTATTCAAAACAGCAGAGGTTTTATATTAAATATAGCTTAGTATAAAGTCTTTCGCTTGACCCCACAGCCAATGTGCATGCATGGTTATAATTACTGTGTGCCAGTGGTTCACACACACGACTGATTAGCTGTGTTCTCACCACCCGAGGAGCTAGGTAATATGTGGTCGCGTCACTTGGAAGGTAGGAACCTGGCTTAGAACACAGAGATAATTCCTAGTGTTAGGAATTGACTCTATACTGCCTTCAAATAAGTAACTGCCCAAAAGGTTAAAAGTGAGACGTGTGTGTACATCTCAGTATATAATGTTTTAAAGTGAACTTTAGTAGGAAGAAGATGTGAAACAAAAAGGCTTTGGTCTGGGCGAGGTCCTCCAGAAGTCGCCTGATGTGACTGAGAGCACGCAGTCTTGGCTTTTTGACGGAATGCGGATGGTTAATCCCAACTTCGGTTTCCGTTACCTGGAGAGTGTGTATCCAGACCTCAGCCTCGAGGAGGACAGGCCTCTGCAGCCTCCGGCGTCACCCTAAGTGAGGTGAGCACCGTACATTCTGCTCACGCCCGCGGCTGCCGCTCCTTCCTATCGCAGACCACCTTTCTCGGACCAGGCAAAGGAGTGCAGCACACGTGTTCATGTTAAAATGTGAATTTTAATCGTAAAAACTTTTCTGTAAATATAGTTATATCAACCTCTCTGCATACAGCTTGGTTCACATATATACAGATATGATATACACAGATGTTATCTGTAGCACAGGACAAAATCAGTTTGAGAAACATGTACCCGCTGGGATGAATCCCAGCTTTCCTTAGGCCTTCTAAATGATTCCCATCGAAGAGAGAGAACAGCAGAGCCAGATGCAGGACATTCAGGGAGCTGTATCAACTGTCTTACTAATTTCATCCTAGGAGCTGAAGACTTGAAACAAAACTAGATTCCGTTTCTCTTATTGCTATGACTTACACTGGGATATTCATCACAGTAGGGGTTTGACATTTAAGGCGACGGGGAGGCTATGCTGATCTTAAACTTGGAAAACACAGAACTTCTCCCAAGTTTCTTTTTCAGAAAAGACTTACTCGTCAGATCGATTAAAAAAAAAAAAAAAAAATTCGGCCAACACGCCTGAGATGTACAAAGGAGGTTAGTTTTGTTTTCCTCTACCCCATACCCCTCAGGTCTCCTACCCAGTCTTCTCAAAAGCACAGAATCTACAGCTTTCCTCACTGGTCTTGGAGGGCTAGACTGATTTGGACAAAGGAAGGCGTTTTCACTCCAATGTCAAAAATATATGCTGACAACCGGATAACTCAGTGACCCATGTGTGGATTTTTCGTTTTGTGGATCATCTCTGGCTAGTTCATAAAACCCTACACCCCACCTCCGCATCCCCCAACTGTCCTTAGCAAAATAGATGTACCATTAGTGTAAAGAAGCATTCTACAGCAAAGAGAGGTGGTTCGTACCCATCTGTTTATGGTGATTAAATACATTTCCTGAATTGAGATCCTATTACCTGTAAAAGCCCATTCAGTGCTCAGCTTCTAGAAGAAATGCTAAAGAGATGAGAACAGGGCTTTACTTCTCCATCATCAGTTCTCTATATAGTACTAGAAAATTACTTCCTTTCTAAATGTGCAGTTTCATCCAACAGTCCCTGTATTCCAGCTCCAAAAAAATGAGCTAAAGTGAGTTATAAAACTACCTCTGACTCCCTCCAGTTAAGAGGCCTAGCAATCAGCCTGATCACATTCACCCCCTTTTGTACAAGAGTCTTACTTAAAGTTGGTGACTCTGTGTCATCCTCCACAGGACTGTCAACTTTATCTCCTCAAAAGGCTGTTAGATATCACAGGACAGTCCTTATTCACTCACCAGAACATTTAAATTAAAAAAAAAGGGGGTCTCAGCTGCTTCCAAATTGTAATACTGCCCATTTCTTCCAGGATTATCATTTTGATATTTCCTTCCATTTCAACATCTGCATCCTCAATGCATCACATAGTCGTATCCATATAAAAATAAACTTCCATTTCTTATCAGAAAAACATTAACTTAATTCACAGTTAGCCTTTTCCCACCACACTCGGCCCTCCAGTAGCTCCTGGGAACAGAGGTATATTAGTAATACAAATGGAATATTAAAAAAAAATCCATCCATGACTTGGGAGTAAAAGGAGCCCTGAGCTCCTCTTCCCCTACACCTGAATCACAAAAGGGCTTTCCTGAAACAAGAGGGGTGGGCTGGCCTGCTGTGGCGACCGCAGCCACGCAGGAGCCTCACCGCAGGGCACTCTGTGGAGGCAGAGCAGGAGTGCAGAGAAGGGACCGAGGACTGGCGCTTTCGGAGGCCGGGCCCGCAGCCAGGAGCCTGCCGGGGAGATGAGCGCCCACCCGACACACCCCGGTCACCATATTACCACCTTTCCCGCCTGGCGGAGAACTGTCACCACGCCAAGGCAAGTTCATTGTCAAGCTGAACACATGGTCTTATTCAGTAGCACCCCCGGCCCCCTTCCTGTACCTCTGTGAGTATGATCCTCCTGGGATGGGAGAAAGCACCCCCCGGGCTTTCTCATTCCCTGGGCTCTCTGGTTTCTTTTTTCTTTCTTTGATTTAGCAGTCCGAGTCAGGGCTGACTCTTGGCGACCCCATGGACTGTAGCTCACCAGGCTCCTCTGTCCATGGGATTTTCTAGGCAAGAACACTGGAGTGGGTTGCCATTTCCTTCTCCAGGGGATCTTCCCGACCCAGAGATTAAATCCACGTCTCTTGCATTAGCAGGAGACGCAAGTGGATTCTTTGCCACTTGCGCCACCTGGTTAGTTTCATTTCAAAACAAAAACAAGTTCCTGAGGTCCCCGTCTTCCTGGAGGGTTGTTTGTACTGCCATTAAAAGGTTAACGAAAAC
Organism: Capra hircus; assembly: GCF_001704415.2. Taxonomy (NCBI): domain Eukaryota; kingdom Metazoa; phylum Chordata; class Mammalia; order Artiodactyla; family Bovidae; genus Capra; species Capra hircus. The sequence continues at coordinate 15,527,570 of NC_030811.1, read as the reverse complement.
TTCACATCACTGCCCTTTGCAAAAGCCTCCCCAAAGGCCTTGGTTTAAAGGTGAGTAAGCTCATCTTTTTTACTCTGTTTGAAGGGCTTTCAGTGTATCAAGACAAATAGCAAGTTTGCCCTCATAACCACCAGAATGAAAAAGTGGTTCAGCTATGATTTCATTTATCTTTACCTTTATCGTCTAGCTAAAACAGGTAGTTAGACTGATCAATGACTCTTCACATGTGGTACTGAGAATTATCTGCACCCTGTGCTATACTTAAATTTCCCATCTTGCTTTTTCACGTGGGACAAACAAGTTATAAATGCAAATTCCTAGGCTAAATGACTTCTATCAATATATCAATGAATTCAGCTTCCCTTCTCCAGCCAAATGGAAGACACAACGCCATGGTGAGTGATGGAGGCAGCCTTCTAATCCACAGCAATCACAATTCACTGAGGACTGTACGGGCACTCACCTTAGAAGGGGCCTATGCTAGGCCTAAGGGGTGCTTTGTGCTTAGCAAAAGCCAAAGCTAATTCAGAACTGTTATTTGGCCCATACTTTCTGGTCTGGGGCAAGATAAGTCCTACCATTTCTGACTCCTTCAGAATAGTCCTAATCCAGAGGACAACTGGACATTGTCCCAAACGCTGAAGAGTACCATCTGCCAAGCCCACACAAGTGAAAAAAAATCCATTTTGCCAGAACTTTGTCATATCCGACTAGACATCAGCAAACTGCAAGCCTGGATTCTAGGCCCACAAGGACTCTGACCACCTAGAATTTCTTCTGACTTCATCCAATGATGACCCAGTGGCCCCCACATCTCAAGTCAGCAATGTTTCCAGCTTAGGGCATGGCTCACAGCTTGGTTCAACGGGTATAGAATCACCTTGTCAGTGCAGGAGACTCAAGAGATGGGGGTTCAATCCCTGGGTCAGGAAGATCCCCTGGAGGAGGGCATGGCAACGCAGTCCAGTATCCTTGCCTGAAAAACCATGGACACAGGAGCCTGGCGGGCTACATGCCACAAGGTCACAAAGAGTCGGACATGACTGAGCGACTGAACACACACACACGTACAGCTTGGCGTTAGATCAGGCTTAAAGTTCCCCAGAAGGACCAAGCCAGCTGGCATAGTGTTGGGAGGAGGAGGTTTAAGAGTCGAGAGGGACAGAAGGTCACCATCAATCAGTGTACCCACACCTGAGTTTCCCAGCCTGCTCCCGAAGGTCACAGTAATATTATAATAAGCCCTGTTTCTACAGAGGACAGAGAAGGACGTTCTCCAGTGACTTCCAAACAAAAGCAGATGGTTTCTCTGCAAGTATTTCCATAGTGACACAAAAGCAGGTCTGGGTGGCTTCTAGCTTCTGCTGTCCCTGTGCAGGGAGCCCTGCCTGGTACCTCGCCAACAAATTTTCCTTTCAGAGACCTGGCAGCAAGTGATGCTGGCGTGCTGCTCAGCTGAGAGATTGGGGAAGAAGGTGGGGGTTGGGTGGGGGCCGGGGAGGGAGCCTTCAAAAGATGAACTCCAAGAGGCTCCATCCACGTCTCCTCGGGGATGACAGTGACGAGGGTAACACAGGGTAACAGCGTCCTCTGCAGGCCAGCAGAGGGCGCTGCGCTAGGTTCCTGGCCTCACTAGGAAGCTGGCAGTGCAGGAAGGACCAGCGCTCTGCTGGGGAGGCGGAGGGGTGTAAGGGGAGCAGAGGGGTTCTGCTCTGGGGTCAGCCAAACACAGGCTGCATTCGACTTCAGATGTGGCACTGCCGCATGGGTGCACCCTCTCCCAGGGCCACTCCCAGCCCAGGGGACGCCAGATGGACGGCTGCCTACAAGTGCACGGAGTTGAAAGAAGGGGTGTGGAACCCTGGGCCCACCATTCAAAGAGAAATACAGGAACCTCATTTTCACCTGATTACCTTCACATTAGCATGTCTGAGCCTGGAGTTACAATAGCACAGAAACAAAAGCATTCACATGCAGAAGCCCTCTGGAGCAGAAGGGCTTACCATTTGCCCAACAAATTCCTGAGTTCCACAGAACGAGGGCCTACCTGTGTCCTCCAAGAGAACCTGACCTTTCCTTTTACCCCGCCCATCCCAACTTAGAAAGCCTTGAACCTTCCGATAATACTAAAAGTAACTTGACCCAAGTTACAAAGGCTGCTCCTTCTCCAGGAACAAAGAGGAGATGGCCACTCTTCAAGGAAAACGGCAGTGAAGCTTCAGCTTCTAAACGGATTCTTTTTTTCTTCTGTAAACAAATATATTACTGAAATGATGGCTAAACCCACAGAGGAGAAAAATGTACAGTTTACATTTCAATGCCCAAACTTATTTATATATTTACATAAAAGACACTACCTCAATTAGTCAGTGTCTGCATTTCCACATGTGAACTTCTTTAGTCTTGAATTCTGTATCAGGGAGCTGCAGTGAGAATGGTTTTGAATAAAGCAATAAGCCCTACAAAGCTAGTCTCGAGACAAGACACATGATCCATCCATTTGAAAGTGATTTCTCTCTGACGCTAGCCTGGCTGAAACTTGGTCTCGGACACAGATACACAGACACCTATTCCAATAACACAGCCAGGCAGGAATAGTGAAGGGGAGAAAGTTATATGTCACAAACAACCCAGGACCCCAAGTCAAAATCCTGAACTGGCCCAGAAGACCTCTACTCGACTCACAGGAGCTGGCCTCTCTAACAAACCGTGGTTGTCTCACCTAGGCTGACACCCACTGAACACTCCAGCCAAAGAGAACAGGCGGGGCCGACAGGAGATATCCCAGGTCCAAGCACTCCAGAGCACAGCAGAGAAACTCATCACGCACTCACGGGGTTCCCAACCACTCCCCTGGGTGCAGGCACTGCCGCCTCTGCTAATAAGTCTGGTACGTCTCTGGTCCCAGGTCCCTAGCTTGAGGAATGTTGTCCCTGCTAGAGAGAGTTTGTTTATGAAGGCTCCTAACTGGTACACATTCCTGTTGACATCAGCCCGGAGGAATGTGCCAGCTCGTCCCAGGAGGGGATTCAGAGAAACAAGACTATGACATGGAGCGGCCACCGTTAACTTCGAGAAAGGTTTCAAGGCTTCATTTTTACAGCTTTAGTTTCCAGCTGACTGAGAAGCCACCTCTCCCTGCCCTCTGTCTAGAGAAGCTTCATACCTGGTGACAGAAACATCCTTCGTCCCACTCTGAAGTCTCTACGTGAACAGAGAAAACACAGATTTACTCTAAATAAACCAGAAAGGGAATTTGACCGCAAGACAAGACTCTCAGAACTGATGAAGACCTTGGAAGGCCATCTGGTCTAGCTTCTGCTGTGGGCAGATGGCTATGCGAGGCCACACTGGACAGACTGGTCTCATTCTTGATACATCAGATGACAGAGACCAGACAGACTCCCCAACAGTCCAGCCAGGGTGTCCAGAGCTCCTGGTGAGAGGTGGCCTCCACCCCATCACCTCAAGTCAATCATGAGGAGACGAGAGAGGCTGCTTTGATAACTCCTCTAAGTCTGAACCCAGCAGCAGCTTGGAAAGTGGTAGCTTCCAACGACCTCCAAAATCAAAGCACTCTCATCTTACCTCTTGGGAAGAAGGGAAGAAAGGAGATGCAAAAATTACATTTGTTGGAAGTATAAATACTCCTGTGTGTCGATTAGAAATCAGGCCATCCCCGCGTGATAGCGGCGCATCCTTCCTATGGGCAACAGGGGTTGTCAATGACCAACATAACATCGATGCCGTAGGCCTCCAGCAGGTCCATAAGAAAACTCCGGTCTCCTTGGGGGTCTAAACCCATGCCCCGAGCATGCTCAGCTGTCAGAGTCTTGTCTTGACTGGCGGACACCTCCAACAAAGTCTGAAATATCCGGTTGTTTTGCTCAAGGAAAAACCTGCATTCACAAGACAAGACATGGGAAAGAGAGGGCAGAAAAGACACAAAAGTTTACCAAGTAAGCCACATGTGGGGAACCAAAACTACACTGTTTTGCTCGCTATACATTTAAATGGTTTCAAAAGTCAGATAAGCCTTTTAAAAGAAGAAAACAGGATACAAGTGAAAAGTTATTCAAGTGCCACTGAAGTCAGCAAAGAACTGGTGTTAAGCCATTCTATGATTAGCAAAATCTCTGAGTGAGTGATGGCCTGACTGCCAGAAGTCTACAGGAAGGTTACTAGAGGTTTAAACACAGCTGTAGAGAGAGGCCCCATGAACTGTGTTCCGCTCTTTCTGCTTAGTCCTAAAGGGAAGAGAAAGATTAAAAAGCAAACAAAAAAACACGTGATAATGCAGTTCTGAGGTCAAGACTTAATGTGAGAAACTGAAAAACACCTTCCAAGCCCTGGATGGGTAATTAAAGCCAGTGACAGGAGGTGAGCCTTCCCAACGCAGAGAAGGACTCTTAAGACTCTCCAGCCCGAGCCAACCACACAAAAAAGGTGGAGCTCAGAGGTACTGAGGCAGGCACTGGGGAGTCAGAAGCCAGCCCCGGGGGGCGGGCAGGGATGTAGGAGGGGGAGCGAGGCAGAGGGACCGATATCTCCACAGCTCACCATCATCTGTGTATAACTGTGTGTTCCTTAGATGGCTTTATAGGACACCTAGAAAATAGAACAAAGTTCCACTATGGTGGAACTTAAATATAGTTCCTATATGTAAGTGGAACTTAACATATATTTCTACTATATATCACAATAACTTTTAAGTAGATAAATTAAGATTTTTAGTTGGAGTTTCAATATCAAACTCTCACAAATTACTAGGATGAACAGACAGAAAAGTAGAAGGATACAGCAGACTGGAAAAACACTATGAAGCAACTCAATGTAATTAAGATTTACACAATTTTCACATAGGATACAAATTCTATTCAAGTTCCCACAGACTATAAACCAGGAGACAAGGTGCAAAAATGTCATGGTCTAAAGGTATTGAAGTCGTACAGTCTTTTCTCCTACCACTGGAATTATGTTAGAAATCAATACTTTGATGGCTTTGTTTTAATTTGCACAGGGCATATCTGAGTGTCACTGACTTATAGTACTTTATGAATATATGAGCCATATTCAGATATGGCCTGATAACGTAACAGTCTAGACTTTTCATCTGTATTCCACAGAGCAAGGTGCTCAGTGCCCCAAGCAGCTTTGGGCGGTCAGGAATTTCAGATTCAACAGGCAGAGATTCAAAAGCCTTGAGGAGACTCCCTACTCAGCTCCCAGATACTTTTACATCTCAACAGCAGGTGCGCATTAGAAAGTACACTTGATCAGAATCAAAGTACTGCACCTTTGTTGCAACATCAAAAGCCAGCGCTAAGTCGTGTCCGACTCTCGCGATCCCAAGAACTGTAGCCTGCCAGGCTCCTCTGTCCATGGGATTCTCCAGGCAAGAATACTGGAGTGGGTTGCGATTTTTTTCTCCAGGGGAACTGCCCGACCCAGGAATTGAACCCAGGTCTCCCACATTGTAGATGCTCAAAGGCAGAAACAGTTTTAACCGCCGCTACTCCCCACCCCAAGACAGGAAGTTGGCAGAACTGTTTCTGGTTCAATTACATTTCTGTTCTTATCACCTGGCACTATTAAACATAGCTGCTTATAAATGAAATCAATGCCTTAAAGGTATAGAGGCCATGGTTCTAATCCCGACCACCAACTGCTCTGGGGGAAAAGAAATGTCATTCAATTCAAGAGTTAAGTTTTTGATGATCCCGTAATATTTCGTACAAGGAAGTGCTCTATTCAAAGGCAGCAATGGATGACAAGCCCTTGCATCCTGAGAGACAAATTGTATGCAGCGGACATCTGGGTGTAAATGACCAGTAGGGAGATGACTCCTGGGGCTCCCATTTCTCTTAATAACCTTTCCCTGCTCTTGAACTCTTCCAGGTGCCCCTAACCGCATTTCAGGGCTCAGGCTGACTCTGTGGAACCCAGCTCTACGGGCAATAAAGGGCATCCTTGCAGTGCAGCACGTAACACAGGAGGTAGCTGCTGTTGTTTAGTCGCTCAGTCGTGTCTGACTCTTTGTGACACCATGGCCTGTAGCCTGCCAGGCTCCTCTGTGCATGGGATTTCCCAGGCAAGGATACTGGAGCGGGGTGCCATTTCCTCCTCCAGGGGATCTTCCCGACCCAGGGATCGAACCCGCATCTCCTGCACTGGCAAGCGGATTCTTTACCGCTGAGCCACCAGGGAAGCCCAGCACAGGAGGGATCCAGGCTAAAGCTACCAAGTGCTAAGGGACCCTCAGGGAGGCCCATGACCACCACCCAGGCTGACTTACAGCACGAAGAGGTCCTCTTCACAAGGGTTATAGTCTTCTTCCACCTCCTGGGAATATAACAGCATCTGCCTGTCGGGAAGGAAACGACCATCAGCTTCTGGCACAGCTACAAGGACCTCCAGGCCCCAGGCTAGGTCACTGGGAAGGCATCTGCATGGGTCACTGCCTCTCAAGGAGGAGGCTGAAAACCCAGAGCAACACCCCTACCGCTGCCCCGGCCAAAGGCAGGGAGAGAAGGGGCAGCACAGGGCTTGGAGTCCAGGGCTGGGTCTGGCCCTGGGTAATCCAGGATGAGAGACAGCCTTTCCTAATTGTCATACAGTTAGGGTGAGGCCATGAAGTCATTTATCTCACCACTGATAGCAGCGTGCTGCCTCGGGCTTCACAGATTCTAGAGGCCACCAGAAAGGAGTCAGCCCAGGCATGCCTGCTGCCCATCAGTATAGGTGGGGAGCCTCCTCAACCCCCGCTCCCTGGGCAGAAGGGCAAAAAATGTGCAGAGGGAAGGGGCGGCAGGCCGCGGGGCTGGACCAGAGCCCCTCGGGTGTCTGGACAGGGGGAGGCTCCCCTTCCCCCAGCCTCACCTCTGCTCATTGAGCCGCCGGTACTTCTCCCGGTCGGCGCTGTTGATCTTCAGCAGTGGCTGCAAGTGGTCGTGGTGCGTCTTCACGTTCTGGTTGTCCACGTAGACGTCGTAGAGCTCCCGCTTTTCCTCGAAGATCTTCTCCGTGGTGCCTGCGGGAGCCAGCCGGGGTTCAGGAGGCGGGGACCCCCGCAGGGCAGCCCTTCAGGGAACCAGGGCCCCTGGAGGGGCGGGGGGTGCCGGGGATGCGCGGGCCCCGTACTCACAGGCCACGTAAGACACCTCTACCTCCAGGCTCTCGATGTCGGCCACGTTGACGTAGAAGAAAGGCTTGGACTCGGGCACGGTGCCCCCGATGCCAGGCAGGGAGACGTTGGCCAGGCAGCAGCAGCAGTACACTGGCGGGACAGCAGAGGTGAGGGCGCCCGGGGTCCCCCTCCCAGCCTGCCCCCCTGCCTCCAGGGCGGCCAGCATCACTAGAGTCTCCGTTCAGCCACGGGTCAGCCTTTCTCTCAGGAGATCTTGCTTAGGATGTACTGGTGACCTTCCCCCTTAGAACCCTTGCCCACGGCAACCCCTGCCTCTCCTGGTCCCCTCCCCTCTTCTGTCTGCGCTCCTCAGCCTCCTCTGTCTTCCTCCTCCTCTGGCTCACCTCCCGGGCCAGCATCTTCCACGCTGACACATCCCTCCTGATTCACTCTCTCCACGTGGCGGCAGAGAACCCAGCCTGTCCCCCAAGGTCCTGACCCAACTAGACCACTGCCTAGCGTCCACCTCGAGAAGGTCTCAGAGCAACACACACAGGTAGTGTCCCAGTGGGACACCACCCCCCGCCTTGTTCCTCCTCACGTCCCCGGCTGGTGGCCCTACCGTCCTTGTCATCCTGGACTCTCCCGCCCTGACCTCTCACATCAGAACCTTACAACCCAATCTGACACCAGCCTCTGCCAGCTTTCTCTTTTTATATCTGGACGCCATCCTCTCTGCCTTAATCCAGGCCCTTCTCTCTCTCCAGACTACTCCTCTGCCACCCGATCCATCGTCCCTGTTGCCGGAGTCCACATTCTCCGATATCAGTCCAGCTGCGGCCCTCCAGGGATTCAAAGCAGTGAGCCCCTGACACGGATCAACCCCTCTGACCTTGGTCAACAATGGAAAGGATGGGGCAGTTTCTGTCGCAGGGAGCTTGGGCAGAGTCCCTGACCTTGGCTTCTAGTTACCTCTATAGCATACAACGCCCACTGGAGGGGGAGAAAATATCAAAATGCGCTTTCGAAGTAAGGCAAATTTCCAAAGGATGAGGATCTGTTCGCCAAAGAACTTAATAAACTGGGACATGCAGCCAGCTGGGTGTGTGATCTGAAAAAGTTAACAGAGGTGGGTGAGAGGGAGGGAGGAATAACTTGTTAGAAATATTGTAAAAAAATATGCAATGTAAGTGTGTGCTAACTACCCCTCCCCACCAAAAATAACTCAAGGTATAACTAAACAGATACACTGGTATTTTTCACTTTGAAAGTCTTATCTTTAAACCAGACACCTACCATTCAGCAGCTCCCCGGATGCACCGAAGTGAGAGTTTAGGATCATTAACTACTTCGTCTGGGGAAAGGGTGCAGAGGAAGAGAAGCTGGATTGTAATATTTGAATCCGGGATGATGCACACCTTAGTGAGGCCATTCAGCTCCCAAAATGACTAAGCACAGGGAGGAAGGAAAGGATGAACCAACTGTCCTAGGGGACACCTCAAATACACAGGGAATCAGCTCCCGTGGGAGGTGACATGTGGGATTACAGGTTACCCCGCTGGCACAAGGACTCCCAGTACCTAACCCCACCCTCCTGCACCTAACCCCACCCTCCTGCACCTAACCCCACCCTCCTGCACCTAACTCCACCCCTTGCACCTAACTCCACCCCTTGCACCTAACCCCACCCTCCTACACCTAACTCCACCCCCTACACCTAACTCCACCCCCTGCACCTAACTCCACCCTCCTGCACCTAACTCCACCCCCTGCACCTAACTCCACTCCTTGCACCTAACCCCACCCTCTGCACATAACCTCACCCTGGAACCTAACCCCACCCCCTGCACCTAGCTCCACCCCCTGCACCTAACTCCACCCCTTGCACCTAACCCCACCCTCGCACCTAACCCCACCCCCTCTGCCTAACCCCACCCCCTGCACATAACCTCACCCTCGCACCTAACCCCACCCTCTGCACCTAACTCCACCCCCTGCACCTAACCCCACCCTCTGCACATAACCCCTCCCCCTGCACATAACCCCACCCCCATACCTAACTCCACCCCCTTGTCCCAACTCCACCCCCGTCTCCTCTCAGTGCTGGATGCCAGGGCCCCTCAACTCTGAGGGTCACCTCCCAGGCGGGCAGAGGAGCCAAGATATATTCCAGGAGCAACTGCATAAGCTCTATCTGACCCAGGGAAGTCAGAGGCCAGGGTTCTGCTCTGCCCTTTACTGACAGGGAGACCTCAGGAAAGCAAGCCCACGTTTCTGGTTCACTTTCTTTACCTGTAAAATGGGGATATACCATCACATCCCTCATATGGCTAGAAGGACCACTTGAGGAAAATCGTGTGCAACACTTGGCACATGGGAAAGCCACATGACACAACTGTCACTGACAAGACACCAGGTTTCAAGCCAAGTGCTTTGTGAATGATTTGGAAGGTCACTTCCAAGACAAAGTGTGTAGTTTACAAGCCAGTGGAAGAAGCAGGCACACAAGCACTTAAACACCAGCCTGATGAGAGCTGTGATGAAAGAGGGGCTGGGGGCTGCAGGAGGGTGTACAAAGGCCCTGAGGTATGAGAACAAGCTGCTTTCTGGGAACCACAAGTAGCTGGGGGACTGGGCAGGGCCTGTGCCAGGGCCAAACGGGCAGCAGCCCAGCGAGGGGACCTTCTCTCTGCTGAGACGCGGCCCTAGGCTGCACCCCGACTGCACGATACAAGAGATTTCTCCTGTGCTTTCACCTCAACACATCTCCCTCCTCTGGCCTTGGAGCTTTTACAGAGAACCTTCTTTTCTGGACTTGCACAGCTCCTACTTTGAGGTTTCCCTCCAACTTTTCATGTCAGGCACCCCATCCTCTTCTTACTCCCTAACTGTCGCTGGTAGGTCCCTCGGATTCACACTTCATCCCTCACCCCATGTTAATAACCTACATCACACCCATCCATGTTTTTTCCCATGTTCATGTATGTATGTGGACATGGATACATATATGTATGTGGATACATATCTGTATATATGTTCATATGTGAATATATCTACATGTTTGTACATACCCAAGGCAGTGATTATTTTACAGAAGTGATAACATCATACAGTTTTCAGCTCTTTGCTATTCTCTCACAATACTTCCTAGTAGAGCATCCCTCATCAGCTAGTTATGCTCTAATTCATTATTCCGAATGGCTGTGTAATATACGGAGTACTCCATTTGTCTGCCACTCCAAACAATACTGAATTAAACATGCTCATACAGACGTCATGACACGCTGGTGGTTCACAGAGAAGACAGATCCTAAGGAGTGAGACTATCAGATCAAAGGATGCAATATTTTGAAGTTTAATAAAGCACGAACAAATCGTTTTTTTAAAAGAAGACTGTTCGCATTTCTACCTGCAACCTGTTAGTGCCCTTTCCCCAGCATCTCCCAGGGTTTTACATGTCTGCTAATGAGCTGCCCACAATAAGGCAAAAAACAGGCGATTTCACTTTTTCTCCCTCTGGTCCCCTTCTTGGCATCTTGGGGAGAGGAGTATAGGGCACCTAGGTCAGATGCTGGTCACCTCTCTGTGGGTTTGGAGACAGCCTTGAATTCAGAAGGAAAAAGGGGGTCAGAGTTAGGAGTAAAGAGAAGGAAAGTAGGTTTTCATCAATGCAGGCCCAGAACTGCCCTAATGGTCCTCTGACAGCTTCTTAGTTACCGCCTCACAGCACCCGCCCGGGGAATCTTCAAACTACATTTCCCAGACTCTTATGCCCGCTGGCTACCTGTTAGGTTCCACCGAAGGGGGGCAGTGACAGGAGACTGGAGGGCAGGAGGAAGCTTCTAGTTTCAGGGTCCAGCTTCCGCTGGTATTTCTCCAGGGGCAGAGGACACCTCCATTCTAGACTCCAGCTATTCCTGGCATCCCTGGCCCTAGGCAAGCCCTGCCCACACCGTGCCCAGGTGCACGGTGCCTCCCTAAGCGGTCTGAGAACCACCTCCGCAGAGCCCCTCCTCCGAGCTCCTGCAGTTCAGATGTCACTTCCTGTCACTTTCCCCTCTTTCTTACTCCAGCCCCGGGAATGCATGGCAGGAAGGCTCAAGGAGCCCAGGCACACCACCAACCCCTCCCCCACTCACTGGTTACCTGCTGTCTATCTGTGCAATCCTCTTTTCCTCTTGAGTAACTTGCTTTTAACCACTAGAATATGGCAACACTACAGCGCTGTGACTTCCACAGTTAATACAACGGATTGTGACTTCCACCTTGCCAGCAGACTTTTTCACGCATTGGCTTTGATGAAGGAAGCCATCATGTTGGAGAGACCCAACGTGTTTGTTTATTGCCACAGGCTCTAAACAGTCAGCAAGGCTCTCAGTCCAACAGCCCTCAAGGAACTCAATCCTCCCAAGCACCATGTGAACTCACAAGTGGATATTCCCCCAGTCGAGCTCTCAGATAAGCCCCCAGTCATGAGAGACACCTTGACTGCAGTCTTGCAGAGGGCCCAGCAAAGCCTGGATCCCTGACTCACAGAACTGAGAGATGTGGCTCAGCTGGTAAAGAATCTGCCTGTGATGCGGGAGACCTGGGTTCAATCCCTGGGTTGGGAAGATCCCCCGAAGAAGGGAAAGGCTGCCCACTCCAGTATTCTGGCTTGGAGAATTCCATGGACTATATATAGTCCATGGGGTCACAAAGAATTGGGCATGACTGAGCAACTTTCACTGTTTTAAACCATTAATTTGAGGGCAACTTGTGATGCAGCGACAGATAACTAATACAGGGAGGTAGCCACTGTCTGTATTTCTAGCGTTTAGGCTATTTTGTTACCTCTCTGTGACTTTGGTTTTCCAATTCCTGTATTACCGATTCTCTGTATTGAATCAGTCTGAAATACCTGGCATAGTTTGTGTTTTCCTAACAAGACCCTAACTGGTACTTATTCAGGTTCAAATACCATGGTCTAACAGTTAAGGTTCTTTCCAATCTTATTGCAACCTATTTTTCCACTTTTTACTCCTGGCCAGATGACACTGATATTCGTCACAGTCAAACCAGTCTTCTCACGCCCATGAACTCGCCCTGTGATTTCTCATGCACATCCCCACAAGGCAGTGGAGTGGGAGGACTAAGCATTGGCCTTGGCACCAGGCCTGTGTTAATATCCTGGCTCTATCTCCTACTAGTTGTAAGGCCTTAAGCAAGTCGCTGAACCTTTAAAAACTTCAGTTGGTTTATCTGTAAAACATGGATTAAAAAAAAAATCCACTTTAAAGAGTGCTGCAACAGATACAGATAAAGAGTCAGCAGGGGGTCTAACTCACAGAAGGTGCTGACATCGAGTGCTGGACCACAGCCCCCTGCGGCGCATGCCTTCCCTCAGCCTGAGTTAGCATCCCTCACTTTCCTCCAGTTAGATCCCTCAAATGCTCTTCCAAGAGCCTTCTCAGAGTCCTCTCAGAGGACTCAGTATAATTTCTCTACCAGGGAGCCTGAAATTTCCACTGAAGTATCTTGTGGCCGCCTGTAGGGGAGGGGAGAGGGGGTAGGGGAGGAAGACGGGGTGGAGGAGGAGGGACGGGGTTAGAGGAGGAGAGGGGGTAGAAGATGGGGGGGAGGGGGATGGAGGAGGGGGAGGAGAGGAGGAGGGGGAGGGGGATTAGAGGAGAGGGGTGGAAGATGGAGGGGGGAAGGGGGATGGAGGAGGGGGATGGAGAATGGAGGAGAGGGACAAGCAGGGGATGGAAGAGGGCAATGGAAGAGGGGCATGGAGAAGGAGGAGAGGGATGGAGGACGAGGAGAGGGATGGAGGAGGAGGGGGATGGGGGAGGGGGATGGGGATGGAGGAGGGGGATGGGGGATGGAGGAGGGGGATGGAGGAGGGAGGAGGGGTGGGGGATGGACCCCAACCCCATCCTGCACAGATGGCAGAGACTTGGCTGTGGGTAATTCTGTCAACTGATCCCAAAGCCAAGAAAACTACATTAAGGCCCTGGACCATTCGGTTAACGGAGAATCCAATCCTGCCTTTGGGTCAAGCACAGGAGGACCACGGCTACCATTTTGGCACTATGTTTAAAACTGAAAGGAGGGGGAGGGGGAGGGGGATGGAGGAGGAGGAAGCAGATGAGGAGGGGGAGGGCAGAGCTGGGGGAGGAGGGAAAGGGGGGGCTCTTTGTACCCTCCCAATACCTACCGCTTGCTTGGGTATTCTGTTAATAGTAAATAAACATATTCTAGTACACAGTAATTCAGAAAAAATACACAGTAAAGTGATATCAAAAATATGGTGACTAAGAAATATCTCAACTGTTGAACGCTTCATTTTTAGTTCAAATGTCTGCCTTTAAAGCCGAAGCAATCACGAGAATCAGATCCACGCGCCGCCCCCAGGAGTCCACCACCACTGAGCCCTCACATGGCTCTGCACCGCTATTACGGAAGTATTAGAAAGCATGTTAAGACAACTTGCCTTATGTTTTAAATAAGAACCAAATGCTGAGGTTACAATCCTATTCTATCAAAAGCAGACTTTGGGTGTTAGCCCAAGACACAAATTTCCTTATTCATGAAAACAACAATCAGCAACTACTGTCCCCAGACCCAAGCCCGGGACTGCGTGAGACTCTGGCTGACCTACCTTCATCTCAGGGTACACGTATCGGTGGATGGAAGGCAGCCAGTAGACGGGGGGCAGGCCGCCACCTCTCCCCGGACCGGCGTGGAGCACCCCCTTCTTGTCCTCATAGAAGGCAGCCAGGTGAGAGTAATGACCCGGGGTCTCCAGCTGGTGTCTGCACGAGACACACGCACAGTGAGAACGGCTCGGACCGCGGCCCTGCCACTCACCCCCGGCCCAGGGGCAGCAATACTCGGGGTGGGAGAGGGCAAAAGCCTGGATAAACGAAAAGCCTCCCTTCCAGAGGTTGCCTAGGACACTTCCTTCCATGTTACAAGTTCCTTAGCAAAAGCTCTAAGACAGGCTCTGAAACTCCCCGACGTGCTGTGGACACAAGCTCCTTCCCATGGGAAACAGGAGGAATTAACAGACTATTAACTAATGTCCATTGTTCTGGAGCGAAGGATGCTTCCCGGAGAATGGCTACTGGTGATGAGAAGGGGAAACTTGAAAGACCACAGATTCCCTGCTTCAAAGCAAGTTTGTCTTTGTTTAGAAGGCAACTTTGTTTTCTTGCTTAGCTGTCGTGAAAGAAAGAAGCAGCAGCATACTCTTCAACATCTCACATAATGGAAAACAACTATTGGAGGTCATGAAGGGCTGATGTTTGAACCAAGTAATAAAGAGCACAGGACCTTTTCTCCCCCAACCCCATCGTGCACAGGTGGCCGACTTGGCTGTGGCTAATTCTGTCAACTGATCCCAAAGCGAAGAAAGCCACATTAAGGCCCTGGACCATTTGGTTAATGGAGAATCCAATCCTGCCTTCGGGTCCAGCACAGGAGGACCACGGATACCATTCTGGCACTATGTTTACTGAAAGTGTAATAGAGGCTGAATTTAAAATGCAGTCATAATCGGGTATGACTGGTGTCTTTTTTTATTTTTTTGGCCACACTGCGCTGCATACGGGATCTTAGTGCCCCGGCCACGGATCAAACCTGTGCCCCCATCAGTGGAAGTGCGGCATCTCAACGACTGGACCACCAGGAAAGTCCCAACTGGCATCTTGTAAATGGGGACATCTGGACGCACAGACACACACAAGAACATCATGTGCGAGTGAAGGGCCGGAGCGATAAATCTGCAAGCCAGGAACAGCCAAGACTGTTGGAAGCCAGAGAGGAGCAACCACCAGCTTCTCTCAGAGCCCTGGGAGGAAACCAAGCCTGCCGACACCTTGAGTTTAGGCTTCCAGAACTGTGAGACGATACATTTCTGTTGTTCTCAGTCATCACCTAGTTTGTGGTACTTTGTTACAGCAGCCTTCAGACACGAACAGAAGGAAAAATTTAAACGAAAACAACTAAAACTTTTTCAGTCCATTTAAATTACCTTAGAACTGTATAATTTCCATCATACCACACTGAAAGAGAATCAAAATAGAGCTTTACTGAGCCAGGGGAGGCTTCCCTAATTACAGCTGGCCCTGGCACAATGATGACTGGAGGGCAATGCCCCCAGCCTGTTGCTGCTGGCTTTGTCCAAACACCGGCACGCAATGCTCAGACTCAAGACCTGCACTGTCCACCCGGTACCCTGCTGCGCCCCACCCATCCCAGCTCCCGAGGGACCAACGGCTCCTGATGTCAAGGCTACAGCTGCCACTCTGTCACTGTGAGAGCTCAGTGACATTACTGAACTTTCCAAAATCTGCTTTTCTTCCCGTAGATAGCAGCACCACCGCAATATTATTGTGAGGTGTAAATGGAGCTGAGTAGAAAAAGTGCCTAGGACAGTTGGTGATATATTTCAGCTTCTTGTAGAACACCTGGCGGGCTTCCCAGGTGGCTCAGTGGTAAAGAATCCGCCTGCCAATGCAGGAGACATGGGTTTGATTCTTGGGTGGGAAGATGCCCTAGAGGAGGAAATGGCAACCGACTCCACTATTCTTGCCTCGGGAATCCCACGGACAGAGGAGCCTGGCGGGCTACAGTCCACAGGGTTGCAAAGAGTCAGACGTGACTGAGGGACTGAGCACAGCACAGAAAAAACTAAGTTCCTTCCTCCTCAGGATATGGGCAGAGTCTAGCCAGGTGCACAGGGAAGGCTTGGAAACAGTGGGGAAACGGGAAGATTCAGGGCAAGCCCTGGAAGAGAACTTTAGGCAAATTTACATTTTAAAAACAACACAAAACAAAAATCATCAGGTACACCCCAAAAATTCATTACTAAAATAAACTCCTCTCTGAGTGATAGCTCTCTACTTGGTAGGTTCCTACACTTTAAACTTTGCACAAGGAAGCAGTTGTGTAATATAATAATAAATGACTCTGAGGGTGTGTGTGCTTATAATCATTTCTGGTTTTCTTTTATTGTGCTGCACAGCATGTCAGATCTAGTTCCCCGGCCAGGGATCAAACCCATACCTCCTGCATTGGAAGTGTGGAACCTTAACCACTGGACCACCAGTGAAGTCGCTCAGTTGTGTCCGACTCTTTGCGACCCGTGGACTGTAGCCCACCAAGTTCCTCCGTCAATGGGATTCTCCAAGCAAGAATACTGGAGTGGGTTGCCATTTTCTTCTCCAGGGGATCTTCCCGACCCAGGGATCAAACCCAAGTCACCCACATTGCAGGCAAATGCTTTAACCTCTGCAACACCAGGGAAGTCCCTATAATCTTTTCTTTCTCTCTTACAAATGTTCACAGTCCAGAGGGGAAATCCATGAGGCCCAAGCTGTGTCCAGCTATTCTGAGAAGATGGCAGACTTTAGACACCCTTCAGGGATATGTCAAAGAGACAAAAGCTTGATTACTACAAAATAGCATGTAGCCAATTAAGTTCAAGGGTATTTTTATTAGGACCTAATTTCCTTAAAAGGAACAGTGGGAAGCATTTTCTTGTATTTTAATCCTATTATCTTGGCTATATTTTCTAGGTTCACTGTTTGCTGATTTGCTTCTCAATTAACAGCCTTACCTGTTTGACTCCATTAAACTCTGTACTTAAACCAAGAGTCTAAAAAAAGCTCACTACGAAGTTAGAATCTCTTACACTAAAAGGTAGTTTCAGAATCCTGTCCTCTGACAGCCTAAGATACCGCTGGCTGATGGAACAGAATGAAGCAACGACATGGAGTATGGAAACGGACACAGACATAAATATAAACTGGCAGCTCCCAGACAGGTGTTAAACAGCCGTTTTATGAAGGCCTCAAAATGTAAACACAATATAGATTTTGCCATGAGCAAGAATGATTATCAAACCGTAACACCAAGATAAACCGAAAAGTACTGAAAGAAGCCTGAGAGTTTAGAAGATGAGCTGGGTTTCAAAGATGATCCAGGAGGGTGACCTATACGATACAGAGATGAAGCACAGGCCAAGCGCCATGGGAACTGCCCACGAGACACGACAGCATGAAAGAGAGAGCAACCGGCAGAGTCTGAGCTACTGATCCGAGCCGTGGTTCTGGGCCACATCAAGGATTCTCCTCGAGAACCAGAGACACTGGGTTGCTGTGTAGGCCCACAGCCCCTCCACTAATACGGCATAAGCTGTCCGGCCACACCGACACTCACTGCGACTAACCCTGCTTTCCCCCAGCACACCGGGCCATCACGCGCCCAGTGTAAGCATCAGGGATGCCTCTGCACAGCAGTGACACTTCTTCACTCCTGACACTCATGACCGGTCTGAACCACTCTGTCTTCTGGCCTTGCAAGTACAGAAAAACAGGCATTCCCGCTTATCGCTGGTGCAGTACTATCTTTCTGAAAGCCACTTGACATTTGTGTAAAACTGCAGACCCTGGATGTGCCCTCCAACCCAATGGTTCCATTTCCAGGATCAAGGCCTAAAGATCTGTATGTGGATATGAACAACCATTTATTCATAAGGATATTCATGTTCATGGGGGTGAAAAATAAGAACCTAAAAGCCCCAAAACAGTGGAACAGAGACTTCCCTGGTGGTCCAAGGGTTAAGACTTTACCTTCCAGTGCGGAGGGTGTGGGCTCGAGCCCTGGTCGGGGAATTCAGATCCCACATGACTCCCCGAAAACCAAAACATAAAAGAGAATATTCAATAAAGTGACAAATTCAATAAAGACTATAAAAATGGTCCACATCAAAAAAAAATCTTAAAAATAGAACAGTGAAATACATCTAGACATTGAAATGCTGATGTGCTGTGCTCTGCTGCTTCAGTCGTGTCCAGCTCTTCGTGACCCCATGGACTGTAGCCCACCAGGCTCCTCTGCCCATGGGATTCTCCAGGCAAGAATATTGGAGTGGGTTGCCATTTCCTTCTCCAGGGGATCTTCCCCAAATGCTTGGAAACCACCAGAATGATGATAAGGACTATTATTCATGATACATTAAAAGCTTAAATATCTTTCAGTTAGAAAATTTAGACACTGAGTGACCTCAATGTTCTTTTTTTAAAAATTAATGTGTATGTACATATTTACACATGGGAAAAAGACCAGGAGGGTATGAATGTTAACAGCAGATAGGTCTGGCTGGTGCGATCATGTTCGTTTTTAACCCGTTAGCCTTTGCCCGTTTTTCAGTTTTCTGTAATAACTCTATGTTAATTTTCTATTTAGTCTTTAAAAATTTTTCAATATGGAAATTTTCAAACATACACAAAAAGTAGAAAGAAGAGAATAATAGACCCCATTATCCACCACTTAGTTTCAACAACAGTCAATATTTGATCAATATGGTTGTTACAGCTATACTTTATCCTCCCCAATGCCCATCACTCTTTTTCCTGAAATGTTTTAAAGCAGATCCCTTTTAACATTTTACCCGTAAACACATCAGTATGCATCTCTAACTAATAAAATCTTTGTAAAAAATAATGTAACTACCATGCCATTATCTCACCCAACAAAATAACAATGCCTTTAACACAAACTAATACGCAGTCCACTTTCAAATTATATCAACCGTCCCCTAACTGTTATTTTATAGTTGGTAGATCCTGTCATGATCTAAGCAAGATCAAAAATGTGGTTATGTGTTTAAGTCCCTTTTATAACATGCCCTCTTCATTTTTCCAACTAATCCTTTACAATTATAAAATAGTTCTCCAGTATCTTCTGATTAATAAAAAAGAATCATAGAAAAGACTAGGGAGATAGAGAAGTCAAGAGTTATAGATGAAACGCTAACAAAAAAAGGTTAAGATATAAAAATAAGTATAAAACATAGATTGAGTATTTTAGAAAATCAAGTCTAGTTAATTTTTCTAGAAGTCACGGCCACAATCATGTAATATCCCTGGCTACACCTGGGCTTTTATCACCATGCTTTCTCTTCTCCTCATACGCTCTCATGCAAGTCTCTCTCTCGGGTTACCTCAGCTCTCTTTAATCATCAAGCTGGAAAACCTTTCTAGTCATGATTCAAAATCTATAAGCCATACAAAAGTATTGAATTCAGTGAAGAAAAAAAGAAAATGAAGAAAAATTTGCGCAACAAACAAAAAGGAATGTTAAAAGACAAATGACAGCAGCTTCCCTGGTGGCTCAGGGATAAAGAATCCGCCTGTCAATGCAGGAGACATGGGCTTGATCCCTGATCTGGGAAGGTCCTACATACCATGGAGCACCAAAGCCCATGCGCCGCAAACACAGAGCCCGTGCTCCGGAGCCCAGGAGCTGCGCTGCTGGAGCCACCCGCCCTGTGAGCCTGTTCTTTGCAACAAGAGAAGGCACTGCAGTGAGAAGCCTGCACACCCAGCCGGACAGCAACCCCCACTCTCAGCAACTAGAGGAAAGCCCAGGCAGCCGCAAAGACCTAGCGCAGCCTGAATAAGTTTATATCACAAAGAATAAAGTCTCCATCCTGTACAAAGAACTAGAAATTAATAAGAAAAGACTCATGACCAAAAAATAATGTAGCAAAGGCTAGAACAGTTCACGGAAAAGGAAATGTAAATGGCTCAAGCACATAAAAGGGGCTTGTCCTCACTCCTAAGACAAATGTAAATTTATAATATGTTAATGGACTTCCCTGGTGGCTCAGACAGCAAGGAATCTGCCTGCAAAGCAAGAGATGTGGGTTTGATCCCTGGTCCGGGAAGATCCCCTGGAGAAGGGAATGGCAACCCACTCAAAGTACTCTTGCCTAGGAAATCCCATGGACAGAGAGGAGCCTGGTGGGCTACAGTCCATGGGGTCACAAAAGAGTCAAACATGACTTAGAGAACAGCAACAACTGTGCTTTATGCATCGGAATGCCCAAAATCCAAAAGCTGTATTTTAGTGTGGGCAATGCTGTGAGCAAACAGTATTCTCCTGTATTACTGCTGGGCATGCGAAATGGTACAATCTCTGTGTAAAGCAATTTGAAAGTATCTATTAAAATTAGAAATGCATATGCCTTTTGAATCACAGTTTCATTTCTAGAAACTTAATGTACACATACACTTCTCGTGTGTGAAGTGATACTGGCTCATAGGTATCCGGTGCAGCAGCACCACAGCAAAAGACTGCAAACAACCAAATGTCTATCAGTAAGAGACCTGAGCGCCGAGGAATCGATGCTTTTGAACTGTGGTGTTGGAGAAGACTCTTGAGAGTCCCTTGGACTGCAAGGAGATCCAACCAGTCAATCCTAAAGGAGATCAGTCCTGAATATTCATTGGAAGGACTGATGCCGAAGCTCCAGTACTCTGGCCACCTGATGCGAAGAACTAACTCGTTGGAAAAGACCCTGATGCTGGAAAGATTGAAGGCAGGTGGAGAAGGGGTCAACAGAGGATGAGATGGTTGGATGACATCACTGACTCGATGGACACGAGTTTGAGTAGGCTCTGGAGTTGGTGATGGACAGGGAACGCCTGGCGTGCTGCAGTCCATGGGGTGGCAAAGAGTCTGACATGACTGACTGACCTACTGAACTGAACTGAACAGACCTGATAAAGCAAGCATGGTTCTTTTGTGACACAACTGTGGGAAACAGTGAAGAAGGTCTCTGTGTATGAATATGAAAAGATCTCCCAGATATACTGTTGAATGAACAAGGCAAGGTGCAGATAACGTGTATAATATGCTATCTTTTGTATGAAAGGGGGAAAATAAGAATGTACATTTGTATTTGTATAGGCACAAACACAGGCTTAGGAAAAACGCATGGGAGATGAGCAGTGATGACCGGGATTACTGGATGATGTGGGAACTCGGTGAACACTGCTTTTTAATGCCAGTAGTTGATACTGCCACTCTCTTCTTCCCTTAGTAATAGAACCTTTCAAATTGTAGCCAGTCACATGACCAGCCAGTTAAATACCCCATTTCCTAGACTGTCTTGCTGCTAGGTGGGGCTAGTAACTAAAGCCTGGCCAGTGAAATGTGGGCAGAAGTTATGTGTTCAATTTCTAGGATTTCTGCCTTGTTCCCCCTCCGGCAGCCTGGGACACGACCTGCTAACGGTGAATCAGTTTTTACCATGTGGGTGAGGACAATATTCTAGGAGATGGCAGGATACAAAACAGAAAGACTCGGGTCTCGAAATGACCCAGTGGAACAAAGCCTACAACACCGGACTACTTCCCTCTCTCTGGGATTATCATGCTAGAAAAGTTGTACTTCTGTCTCCAGACCTGTCACTGTATTTTGGGTCTCTTTTTTACAGAAACTTAGCCTGGACTCGAGCTAAAGTAGAAAGTGATATTTAGATATGAGTTTCCATGATCAACAATCGTGCACTGGCTTAGCAGCTGGCAAGGGAAAATGGTAAGAAAATAAACATTGCAGACTGACAAGCTGGTAATCCTTGTTATTACTGCAGCAAAAAAACTTTGCTAGAACGTCAATAACTTATAAGACAAGCCATGTGTCATCTGAACTTGTGCCTTTACGGCAAACAGTGGGAAACAGAGCACTGCCGGCTCCTTGATGTTTTTAATGAGCTACTACAAGAGTTAAGATGAAAATAAGCAAGAACTGGTCAGTGTGCAAGCAGAAATAAATATAGCATAAGCGTGTACATTCTGAGTTCCACAATATGAATTAGTTGAGACTCAAAACATTTGGGACCCAATGGGACTGGAAAAACCAATTTCTCTGGACCCAAAAAGCAGGAGGTAAGAATTTCTCTCAAAGCCTCCAAGAAATTCTCCAGTTAAGTATTCTCCGCCAGACATGACCATCAGTTCATTTATCAAGATCAGATTTAGGCTACAGTCTCAAGACCGTTGCCATTAAAATGAGGCAAAGATGGGCTGGCCACAAGCAAAGACCAGCAACTACTCCACAGTCTACTGACTTAAAAGCTCAGACCCAGAAGAGATGTTTGGCAGTGGATATTTTTACCTAGAACTGACTGGAAGCAAACAGACCAGAAGCCTGCTGAGTTCTGAGGGGTCTGGACTGCCGCATGCTTGGCCTTGTATAAGCCCAGGATTTTTCTGGTCCCTTAAGGAAATCACTAGACTTCCAGACCTACACCCACAGGAAACATGTTCTTAAGCTATGCAGCTTTCTCCAAAGTTCTCCAAAGCTTGATTTAAAAGCAGTTACAGTGGGAAACAGATAAAGAATCCCCTAGAAGGCAAAGAGGGGAGCCAAGGAGGAAGATGGACAAGGGGATTCTAGTGAGCAGAACCAAGGTGTAGCCAGGAGCTCCTGCTCTGTGACTACAGGGCGTCTTTGCCATCCCTGCTGGGCAGAATTCCATTATCGTTATGAACTAAGGACTGCTCGTATTTCTCATTCTTATGTTCAAGCAGGAGTCTGTATCATGGCTCCTACTCTATCTTCTATGTTGCATTTGGGAGGTGGGGAGTGGAGGACTGTTCTTTCACAGCTTTTAGGAATAAGAGGAACCATGGCCTGAGTGCCTCATATCACACAGAAACCTTAGATTTTAGATGCCAACATTAACTGGATGAGACTCTGATGTCTCGGGATGGAAGGAATATGCTCTGTGTGTGGGAAGAAGGGTACACACAGATACTGGGGTTGCCAGGGGGGCAAACTGAAGCAGAGGCTGCTAAAATTTCCCCTAAAACCCTTCTTCTTCCTATACAGAAAAGGACCCCCCAGTTTTAACCGGTCACAAGGCCACCCAATTAGAGACGACCCTCCCCGGTGTCCTTCGCTGTCAGCTGTGTCTCTGTGATTGCAGATTTGACCTGCGTTATGAGAAGTTATATGTGGAACTTCTGGCTTTTCCCTCCTACCTGTGGGCTGCAATGCAGACCTCGAGGTGGTGAGCAGCTCTGAACAGGTGAGAAGGACACCTGAGAACACAAAACCTCTCCTAGGATCTGGCAGAACAATCAGAGAAGCAGTGTGGGCCCCGAGAGATTGTGGGAACAGCAGGCTGCCCACCCTGACCACCTGCCTACTTCCAGACCATTCCATGCAGAAGAATCTTCTGTCTTATTGGAACCAGTGTATTTCAGGGCCTCTGTTACCACCATTTAGCCAGGACTCTAACATAATACCTCCTTATAATTTTGGGCTTTTGAACCATGAGAATGTATTGCCTCCTTGGGAAATTGATTTTTCAAAAGGAGTAATAAATTTTTAAAAGTGTTAAGATCCCAATAAAAATGTTCTTTTCCTCACGATTACTTCTGAGACACAAAACTGAGGAAATATTTCAAATACAGAAACATATATATCACAGCTCCAAAATGCAGAGGAGCAGTTAAAAAAAATGAGAAACATGCCAACTGCTCAACCACAGGGAATAATGGCGTAGATTAATGGGACAGCTCTAACATTAGACAGCAATTAAAATAATCATCAGGGACTTCCCTGGTGGCCCAGTCGTTATGAATCTGCCTGCCAATTCAGGGGACACGGGTTCGATCCCTGCTCCAGGAAGATCCCACATGCCGTGGAGCAACTAAGCCCGTGTATCACAACTACAGAGCCTGCGCGCCACAGCTTCTGAGCCCGCAAGCCACAACTACTAAAGCCCTCACACCCGAGAGCCTGTGCTCCTCGACAAGAGAGGCCGCCGCGATGAGAAGCCCGTGCACCACCATCAGAGCAGCCCCTGCTCGCTGCAACCGGAGAAAGCCCACGCGCAGCAAAGGAGACCCAGTGCAGCCAAAGGTGAATAAATAATTTTTTTAAACCATCAAAATGAAAAATATGTAAGACAAGGGCAAGAAAACCTGAGCATAACTGGTGTTGCTGAAGAAGAAGGAAAAATGCAGAGGAAAAGTTGAGTATTTCATGGTAGAAGAAAAAGTTCCTGAAATTGAAAGTCATGTCTCTAGATCAAAAAGCAAGAACTATTCCAGGGGGAAAAAAAAAAAACTGTTCAGAAACAGTTCAGATAAAGAATCTATAGGGACCTAGACAAAAGAGACTTTTTTGAAGCAACCAATATCAGGAGACAGCAAAGCAATAGTTACAGCATCCTGAGAAGAAAAAAGAAAAGATATAAGAATCCTAAACCCAGCGGAGTAAAGGGGAAAGACCAACACCATCAAGCATGCAAGATTTCAGAGAAGACACCACCCATGATCCTTTTATGACAAAAAAAAAAGTGCTTGATGGCAAAACCCAACCAACCAGGAAACGTATCAGGAGCTCAGCAAGTCACAGTTAAGCCCTGGATGTGGTTGTAAACATATAAATGAGACTTAAGCGTCATGGGAATTATGATTACAGAACCAAATGTGATAAACCTCACACTATATAAAGTCAAGAAAGACAGTAGGGGAGGAGCTCTGGGGAAAAGTATAAGATAAATGACTGTCTACACCTCGAACAACCTAAAAGCACCAATGACCCCTGCACAGAGCTTTGTACACTTTATTGTATATATACCATTTCTCGATAAGAATAATACAGTAGCTTCATGTTTTTCAGAGTCTTTTGTCTTAACTTTTATTGTATATATGCCATTTCTCGATAAGAATAATACTGTAGCTTCATGTTTTTCAGAGTCTTTTGTCTTAACTTGGGAGAACTATTCCAAGAAATAATACATCTTACTGTGAAAAAAAATATTCACTTAAAGTTTGACAATTGCTTCAGTTTCACTTACTCTTTTCCTCTGATATATACAAATACATTAAACCAATCCTGCTTTTGGAAAATTATGTGTTTTAGAATGACATTCACTGAATATTGACAATGGATATCTCGTCTTACTGAGTGCTAAGATTTGGGAGAATTTTTAAAATTCATTTGTACTTTTAACTAATTTTTATGTAATAAATATTTTCCCCACAAACTACATTTCATATGCTTTCAAAGATGATCAAGAAAGACAGTTATGTCAAAAATTAAAATAATGATATATTTTAAAAGGATAGGATGTAAAAGTATGTATAGTGTACGATGCCAAGTATATAAATAATTTTTTAAAGTCACACACACACACACACACGCATACCAGAAAAGAGGCAAATGTGCTAACATTTTAACAATGCTTCAGGGATTAGTGATTTCTCCACCAAAAATCTGAAATAAAATTAGGTTACTCACATGATGGGAAAAAATACGAAATATTAACAGTTTTGCAGCTTCTGTTAAAAATTCCCTTCCTATTAATCCTCTCCCATGATAACGATTACTCTAAATAGTAAATGAGGAGGTCTTAAAAGAGTTGAGGGTGGGCGTTGGAAGGGAGGTTTAAGAGAGAGGAGACATATGTATACCTATGGCTGATTCATGCTGATATATGGCAAAAACTAACACAATATTGCAAACAATTATCTTTCGATTAAAAATAAATTTTTAAAAAAGTTGAAAGTCTCTTTGCCTGGGGCAAAGAGGTCATAACTGTGGTTGAAGGGAAGCAAAGATCACTGTACCTGTCAACAAATTAAACAAAACTGATGATAGTGTTAAACTGAAAGCAAAATCGACCCCAGCTCTCAATCGAGTATGAAGGATCAGTACACAGGACGCAGGCTGAAACACAAGGACCACCGCCGGAGGCGTGAAACGTGGCCACGGAAGTTCCCGGAGAGGCACCTACTGCTCTGATTGACGCACGACCTTTAACCCTGAGGGCTCATCACCATCACCCGCCGCCTCCCACCCCTGTCTGTGGGCCACGCACCGAACTTGGTTCTCCAGGAAGTGCATGTGCCGGTACAGCAGGGTGTAGGATGGAGACAGGATGCCCACAGACTTCATTCGGGCGCCACGCTCCAGCTCGCTTTCCACCGGCATGTTGGCGAAGCAGGCCAGGCCGAAGAAGGGCCCCTTCCGGAAATAGCTAAAAGAGACCCAATATGTAGCATAGCTCTAAATCGGAAATTTTGTTTTTTTCCCTTGAGAGGCATGCTAAGACGCTTCAGTCATGTCCAACTCTTTGCGACCTCATGGACTGTAGCCTGCCAGGCTCCTCTGTCCATGGGGATTCTCCAGGCAAGGATACTGGAGTGGGTTGCCATGCCCTCCTCCAGGGGATGGTCCAGACCCAGGGATGGAACCCGCATCTCTTATGTCTCTTGCATAGACAGGCAGGTGGCCTTGCCACTAGGACCACCTGGGAATCCCTTGAGAGGCATCCCAAATAGAAGATGTAACTGTGTCCAGGGCTCCACATGAGAAAGTTCAGCCTGAGAAAAATCTTTTTTAAAATCTCAGGGGGACAATGAGCTCAAGCCATTCAACTTTACAGATGGGACAATCAAGGCTCAAAAAAACACTGGAACTCACTAAGGGTCGTCCCACTGGAGTCAGGACTTGCTCTCCACAAAGACTGCTGTTCAGCTGCCCTTGACCCCAGATCAACTGCCTGTGACCCTGACCCTTCTTTCCTGCATAACAGCTGACCTGATGTGTGCCCTCTGTTTTATTAGCATAAACCGGGTTGATCCTCTCCTCGCTTCCTGAGTCTGTGATGTTTTTAATAGAACATTTGACCGGAGCTGTCATTTGATTTCCTTCCCCTTTCTCACACTTGTGCCTGTCATGGTTTCAGCCCAATGAGAAGATGAAAGCTACTCCGTCACCCTTAGGTTCTAGTTGCTCCTCACAAGAATCTTAACCACACAGGACTACAAACTGGCCTTACTCAGAGCTGAAATTTCAAGTTTTAGCACATACATGTCTTGAGTTAACCCAAATGGAACCAAAAGTCTACTCCATTATTAAAGCCAAACCTCAAATGAGGATCAATCATTTCTTAGAAAAGGCAAGAACCTCTATGGCAGGAGTTCTTAACGTTTTGGGGTCATGAGAACCTAACAAAAGCTTGGGAGCTTCTTGTTACAAACCTGATATAAAAACACAAACCGGTACATATATTTTCAGGACATTTACACACACTTCCTGGAGAAGCCCTGATGACAGCTCTTATTCTCTGGGGAAAGCAGAGGAGGAGTCGAAACGGTGCAGGGCAGACTGGCAATCAGCGCTACTTACATGAAATCAGACTGAATTTTATGGGATCCGCTGGCCATAGACTTGAACTCCACACCTTCAAGGTCAATATCTTGGGGTAAGCACCATTCCACCATGTTTCCTGCGGGGAAGGGAAGATACAAGTTTAAAACAGACAAAATCATTTGAAGGGCTTAGTGCAGGGCCGAGCCCATATGGCTTCCAAGTAAATGAACTGCTGACTCAGCCACCAAACTGCAGGCTCATCCCTCCACCGGCCACAGGCTGGCAGAGTGCCTGAGTCATCCTGCAGGCCAGGAGATGGGCACTGAAGGCACCTCTGGTCTCTGCCTTTGAATGAACACAGTTCTTCCTAGCAAGGCTGCTGGCTTTGCTTCTGCCATTCTGCCTGGCCACCTCCCAATCTCCTTTCTTTTGTAGCCTCACTTCCAGGTGGATATTTTGACCCTCTACCTCCATACTCTCTCCTTAACCCCTCAGGATCCTGCTTCCATCTTGCTTTTCTATAGCCACTAATGATTTTGACAAACTTCCAAACTCTTTTTTAAATTTATTTTTTAAATGTATTTATTTGGCCACGCCAGGTTTTAATTGCGGCATGCAGGATCTTTAGTTGCAGCATAAGGGATCTAGTTGCCCAGCCGGGGGTAAAACCTGAGCCTCCCTGCACTGGGAGTGCACAGTCTTATCTGTTGAACCACCGGGAAGTCCCCCAAACTCTTTTCAATTCAAATCTTCATTGGTTTCATTGTGGCATTTGATAATTCCTCAGTAACCTCTCCCATTTTCCCCTTGACTCTCATGATGGAACACTATCTTGGTTCTTTTCCTTCTTCTCTGGCCAGTATAGCTCTGCTGCCTTCCCTAACTCTCCTCCCTCCTCAAATGAGGCTCTTCTCCAAGGTCCAGACACCAGTTCTTTGCTTCCAGAATTCAAGGGCTCCTTCACTCATCCCTAATTACTGAGTTTCTACTGAGCCAGACATTGGAGCTATAAGTCAAATAAGACATAGTCCCTGAACTCAAACAGATTAGATTCCAGGGCCAGATAAAGACATAATATGGAGATTGGAACACAGCTCTGTAAGTGTTATGTTAAATTCCATGACAGAGTATAATATGGGATTTTAGAATGTAGCAATGACAAGCCTCCATCAGATTGAGAGAATCAGAGAATTTCACAAGACCAGTGTTTCCTAGAGGCTTGAGAGGACACTACAGAATATTCCCTGCTGTTTTCTTGCATATTCAAATTTTTTCCAAATAAAAATACTAAGATAACTTATAAAGATTTCACTTTAGAACGAACTGCTCATCAACATGGCAAACCCTAATTTCCCAGGCAACAGAAATACCATTAATAATCCCTGACAACAATACTTTTCAGATAACTGTTCAGGGCATCAGAGGTCCACCTGTATACAACCCACCCTGAACAGGGCGGGCATCACAGGGACTCAGCCTATCCTGTATTCACAGTCTGCGGTTCTTTCAAGTAGTTTATTTTCAAGAGAGGAATCATAAACCCCAATGATGAGCTAAAACAAAAAGCGTGGGAAAAGGAGTTATGATTTCACACAACAGAAAGTCTAGACCAATGTAGTTGTCAGGGTTAAAGACAAGAAAAAGCATGCTGGGGTAAACATGGGGAGAAAGGTAAAGTTCCCAGCGTCAAGGCCCCCCGACATGCCTTAGCGTCCATGTCTACTGTCTCTTTAGTCCAGTGGCTTCTACCCTGTGTCATGCCTCAGGAAACCCAGGAAACTTACAAACGAGCTGAGACCCACTCCAAATCTACAGGATCTACTCCAGATCTATGATCTGTGCCACGTGGCTGCCTCCGATGAGCCTCCTGTGTACAGGGTCCCAACTCTTTTTTAAAATAATATTTATGTATTTATTTGGCTGCACCAGGTCTTAGTTGCAGCATACAGGATCTTCGATCTTGGATCTGGCATGCAGGCCCTCTAGTTGCAGCCTGAGGGATCTAGTCGGGATCGAACCTGAAACCCCTGCATTGGGAGCACAGAGTGTTGGCCACTGGCCCACCAGGAAGTCCCCAGGGTCCTGCCCTTCATGATGGCAACAGATGTCCAGCTGAGGAGAGGGACAGCCTGCAATGACCCTCTGGCAGACCCTGTCCTCTCACTCATCTGCTTCTTCTAGTATCTGCTGCCTTGTTCCGTGCCCCCATGCCACTCCATACGAGGGTTCAACTCTCCCTAACTTAATTCCCTTCCTTTAATCCAGCATGTCCATGAGCACTCAATGACTTGTTAAAACATTAATGCACCTAAACGTTGTGCTGAAGGATAAGTTCAGAAAAGTGCACAGATCGGACCTATGCGGCACAGTGAGTTTTCCCAGCATGAACATACCTGGGTGAGCAGAATCCAGACCAAGAAGCAGGACATTATCAGCACAGCAGAAACCCATCCAAGTCGCTAACCCTCTCTCAAGGCTAACTATTATCCTGACTTCTAACACCACAAATGAGCTTTGCTGTTCTTGAAATTTACATGAATGCAATCAGCATTTGCATTTAGAGAGCTGACTGGCTCAGATTATGAACTCGTTATTGCAAAATTCAGACTTAAACTGAAGAAAGTAGGGAAAACCACTAGACCACTCAGGTATGACCTAAATCAAATCCCTTATGATTATACAATGGAAGTGAGAAATAGATTTAAGGGACTAGATCTGATAGACAGCATACCTGATAAACTATGGATGGAGGTTCGTGACATTGTACGGGAGACAGGGATCAACACCATCCTCATGGAAAAGAAATGCAAAAAAGCAAAATGGCTGTCTGGGGAGGCCTTACAAATAGCTGTGAAAAGAAGAGAAGCAAAAAGCAAAGGAGAAAAGGAAAGATATTCCCATTTGAACAGCTCCAAAGAATAGCAAGGAGAGGTAGGAAAGCCTTCCTCAGTGATCAATGCAAAGAAATAGAGGAAAACAACAGAATGAGAAAGACTAGAGAGCTCTTCGGGAAAATTAGAAATACCAAGGGAACACTTCATGCAAAGATGGGCACAATAAAGGACAGAAATGGTATGGACCTAACAGAAGCAGAAGATATTAAGAAGAGATGGCAAGAATACACAGAAGAACTATACAAAAAAAGATCTTCATGACCCAGATAATCACAATGGTGTGATCACTCACCTAGAGCCAGACATCTTGGAATGTGAAGTCAAGTGGGCCTTAGGAAGCATCACTACGAACAAAGCTAGTGGAGGTGACGGAATTCCAGTTATTTCAAATCCTAAAAAATGATGCTGTGAAAGTGTTGCACTCAATATGCCAGCAAATTTGGAAAACTCAGCAGTGGCCACAGGACTGGAAAAGGTCAGTTTTCATTCCAATCCCAAAGAAAGGCAATGCCAAAGAATGCTCAAACTACCGCACAATTGCACTCATCTCACATGCTAGTCAAGTAATGCTCAAAATTCTCCAAGCCAGGCTTCAAGCAATATGTGAACTGTGAACTTCCAGATGTTCAAGCTGGTTTTTGAAAAGGCAGAGGAACCAGAGATCAAATTGCCAACAACTGCTGGATCATTGAAAAAGCAACAGAGTTCCAGAAAAACATCTACTTCTGCTTTATTGACTATGCCAAAGCCTTTGACTGTACGTATCACAATAAACTGTGGAAAATTCTGAAAGAGATGGGAATACCAGACCACGTGACCTGCCTCTTGAGAAACCTATATGCAGGTCAGGAAGCAACAGTTAGAACTGGACATGGAACAACAGACTAGTTCCAAATCAGGAAAGGAGTACATCAAGGCTGTATATTGTCACCCTGCTTATTTAACTTCTATGCAGAGTACATCATGAGAAACGCTGGGCTGGAAGAAGCACAAGCTGGAATCAAGATTGCCGGGAGAAATAGCAATAACCTCAGATATGCAGATGACTCCACCCTTTTGGCAGAAAGTGAAGAGGAACTAAAAAGCCTCTTGATGAAAGTGAAAGAGGAGAGTGAAAAAGTTGGCTTAAAGCTCAACATTCAGAAAACGAAGATCATGGCATCCGGTCCCATCACTTCATGGGAAATAGATGGGCAAACAGTGGAAACAGTGTCAGACTTTATTTTGGGGGGCTCCAAAATCACTGCAGATGGTGACTGCAGCCATGAAATTAAAAGACGCTTACTCCTTGGAAGGAAAGTTATGACCAACCTAGATAGCATCTTCAAAAGCAGAGACATTACTTTGCCAACAAAGGTCCATCTAGTCAAGGCTACGGATTTTCCAGTGGGCATGTATGGATGTGAAAGTTGGACTGTGAAGAAAGCTGAGTGCTGAAGAATTGATGCTTTTGAACTGTGGCGCTGGAGAAGACTCTTGCAAGTCCCTTGGACTGCAAGGAGATCCAACCAGTCCATCCTAAAGGAGACCAGTCCTGGATGTTCATTGGAAGGACTGATTCTGAGGCTGAAACTCCAATAGTTTGGCCACCTCATGCAAAGAGCTGACTCATTGGAAAAGACCCTGATGGTGGGAGGGATTGGGGGCAGGAGGAGAAGGGGACGACAGAGGATAAGATGGCTGGATGACATTACCAACTTGATGCACGAGTTTGGGTGAACTCCGGGAGATGGTGATGGACAGGGAGGCCTGGCATGCTGCAAGTCATGGTGTCGCAAAGAGCCGGACACGACTGAGCGACTGAACTGAACTGAATCATCATTTGTATTTGTGTCTTTTTTTTTTTTTGCTCCATATTTTTTGCAAGATTCATCCATGGCGATGCATATAGCAATTATTTGTTCATTTATTATTTCCATCCTATGCTAGTGACACAACTTATGCATCTACTTAACTGTGGACGCACACACAGCTTATTTCTTATTTGAAGCCATTAGAAACAGCACTGGTGTAAACAATTCCATACTTGTCATCTGGTGACTCCATATGCAGTAGCTTTGTAACGCATGACCCAGCTGGGCTAATACACATTTCTCAGAATTCCCTTCTTTGTACGTTTCCAGTTGAGACAGGGAAGGGGAAGTGAAGTGGTAGCCGTATTATGTTTGTGTGGGAAGGTCAGTGAGGGAGCTTCAGGTAAGCTGATACCTGTTGTGCTTATCTTGTAGGCTCATCACACTTTGGTGGGGGCAGGGGGCACGAGGTCTGCTGCTGATGGATCCACTTTCCCTAGATCCTCTTTCAGCTTCTGATTCACACCGCAGGTGTGCGCTTAGTTCCACAGTGAAGGGCATCGGCATCACCAGGTCAGGACACCACGTCATTAGAACTGGAGGCAATGACAGACTGACTTGTCATTCCCACCCATTCTCGTGAGTTCCAGCTTATTCTTTTAAAATTTCTTCTAACTGCATTACTCAAGAGACCTCAATCAGATATAAAGACAGCAGCCTTATGCAGACTATCTACCCAGCTCCCACAAATGCACAAGATCAAGCCTCTGCAGTAAATCCCTGTATTCATCTCCAGTGGTTCTCTTTCTTTAACTAAACCTTGATTTTGACTGACACAATGTGCACACCTTTCTATTGACAAAATCCCTGGAAGTGGAAGTCTTGTAAAAATGTTTGCATTGCTGCAAACTAAGAAACAACTTCAATAATTCCCAAAGCAGTGTTTCCCAAAGCTTAGGGCTTCAGCTATATATATAAAGGGATTTTTCAGGTTAAACAAAAACAGACACATTCTTTTACTGCAGAAATTCTCAGAGCCTTTAATGTTATTCTGCATTATGAATATCTATGATACCATGCTTAAAGTTCCAAAATTATTCTGATAAACCTATTTTTAAGTAGCATCTTAAGGGTTCAATCTTATAGAAGGCTTTTTTTTTTTTAAGAAATACTAGTATATAAGGGGCTGCAAGTTGACCCTTAATACATATCACTATCTTTCTTATAGGGGATAGAACTTATTCTTAGCATGGCATGAGGTGAGGTGAGGTGAGGTGAAGTCGCTCAGTCGTGTCCAACTCTTTGCGACCCCGTGGACTGTAACCCTACTAGGCTTCTCCGTCCATGGGATTCTCCAGGCAAGAATACTGGAGTGGATTGCCATTTCATTCTCCAGGGGATCTTCCCGACCCAGGGATCGAACCCGGGTCTCACGCATTGGAGGCAGAGGCTTTAACCTCTGAGCCACCAGGGAAGCCCTTCAGCATGGCATATGGTCTTCCAAATGATGACTATGTTTCTCTGTACCTTCTTGTAAATAGGTATGGCTACACAAGTAAAATTCTGGCTAATGGGATCTGGACAGAAATTAGGTGAGTCTTTCTAAAGCATGCCTTAAAAGGAAGGCGTACGCTGCCCCCTTCTTCCATCCTACTGCCTGGCATGTGGATGTAGAGATAAGCCATTTCGCATCACTCAGGTGAGGGCATCCGCCCACATATCACGGAAGGGAGGTCAGAGCGACAGCCAGCGTGAGTCTAGGTCCCTGGATGACCCCACGGAGCTGAGCCGGCACTCCAGCCCTGGACCGCCGATCTCCTGTTAAGTGAAAGCTGAACTTTTTTCTTGATTAAGTCTCTGTTAATTTGGGTCTCTGGTATCCATCTTTCCTGGTGGCTCGGTGGTAAAGAATCTGCCTGCCAATGCAGGAGGCCTGGGTTCGATCCCTGGGTTGGGAGATCCCCTGGAGAAGGAAATGGCAACCCACTCCATATTCTTGCCTGGGAAATCCCATGAACAGAGAAACCTGGCGGGCTACAGTCCATGGGCTCGCAAAAAGTCAGACATGAATGAGCGACTGAGCACGTACACTTCTGGTATTCATGGCCAAACATATATCTTAATATACATTAATACATATAGTAATACAGCTTATACAGCTTAATACAGCTGATCTGAGGAATAAAGCCTCCAGTTCCTCAGCTCAGTTCTCAAAGCTTCGTTCTTATTCTTCTGTGCCAGGGCAACCCTCGTTGCACAGAAATTGAAAGAATCAGATGAAGGGAATGAACTCTGTTATTTGCATCCTTCTCTGCTAGATGGATGCAAGCCCCTCTCAGTTGGGAAGGAAGGTCCATCACGGTCAGGCTGAATCACAGAATGGAATGTGGATTCCAGGACACCACTCTGGGAACGGTTCTTTATCCCACAGAAAGAACATCTCTGCTGACATACTCCTTGAATGAAAGGAAAGTAGATAAATCTACTATGGCCCTCATCCCAGCCTAATACAATCACTGTCTTAGATGTCTGTCTCCCCAGGAGACTGGACTTCTTAAAGGCAGGAACTCTGCTTGTTTATCTTTATATCCCAACAGAGCACAGTGCTCAGCATAGGACAGAATGAACATTAAAACAAAAACAAATATCCAGCTTTACTGAGGACAAGCGTGATTTTAAAAAGCTAGTAGTAATGATAGTGGTTTTTTTTAGTTTTTGTTTTTTTTTTTTAATGTGGGACTGTTTTTAAAGTCTTTATTGAATATGTTACAATATTGCTTCTGTTTTATGTTTTGGTTTTTTGGCTGCAAAGTATGTGTGGTCTTAGCTCCCCGACCAGAGATGGAATCTGTACCCCATGTACTGGAAGGTGAAGTCTTATCCAATGAATCACGAGGGAAGTGCTAGATATTGTAGTTAGGTAGAAAAATGTCCTTTTTCTCAGGACGTTTATACTGAAAGGAGTGAAGTCATGTCGGCATTTAGTTTCAAATGGTTGAGGTAAAGAGTTTATATCTGCATTTAGTAAGTTCTGATACAACGCTTCCTGAATTTGTGTCAGTTGATATACATCGAGAATAATGTGTACGCAGGGAATTTCACATTTGCTAATGTAACAGATTCAATGTGATCTCAATGAAAACCCCAGTAAGCTATTTGTGGATATTGACAAGTTAATTCTAAAGTTTACATGGAAAGGCACAAGGCTAAAATTAGCCAGCACGATACTGAAGAGAACCAACACTACCTGATTCTAACTAAGACTGACTATAAAGCCACAGGAATCCAGACAGTGTGGCATTGCCACAGATGGATCAATGGAACAGAATAGACAGCCCCAAAATATACCCACATGAATACAATCAACTGATCTTTGCCAAAGGAGCTCAGGTCATAAAATGGGAAAAAAAGATAGTCTTTTCAACAAGTGGTGTTAGAACAACTGAACATCCATATGCAAAAAACGAATCCAGACACAGACCTTACACTTGACACAACAAGTAACTCAATATGAATAGTATGCTTAAATGGAAAATGCAAAATTATAAAACTTGTAGAATATAGGAGAAAATCTAGGTGACTTTGGGTTTAGCAATATTTTTAGATACAACATCAAAAGCATCATCCACGAACAAAAAATTTGTTAGTTGTACTTCATTACAATTAAAAACTTCTCATCTGTGAAAGATGCTATTAAGAGAATAAAAAGACAAACTCATGATGGGGCAAAATATCTGCAAAAACATTTCTGATAAAGGCTTAAATCCAAATATACAAAGAACTCTTAAAACTCAACAATAAGAAAACAACTCAATTTAAAAAATGGACAAAATATCTAAATAGACATCTCACCAAAGAAGATATGTAGATGGCCAACACGTACATGAAAACCTGCTCAGTATCGCGTCATCAAGAAACTGCCAATTAAAATAATGAGATTGTATTACACACTACTCAGGTATTCTCACCTGGAGAATCCCCATGGGCAGAGGAGCCTGACAGGGGTCCATGGGGTCGCAAAGAGTTGGACAGGACTGAGTGACTAAGCACACACAGAACGGTCAAAATCCAAAACGCTAAAACACCAAATACTGACAAGAGTGTGCATCGACAGGAAACCTTGTCCGCTGCTGGTGGGAGTGCAAAATGGTACAGCCACTTAGAATGACAGTTTGACAGTTTAGTCTACAAAATCAAATATATGCGTACCACACAATCCAGCATCCTTTGTATTTACCCAACGAGCTGAAAACTTATGTCCACACAAAAGCCTGTACATTGATGTTTACAACAGCTTTACTTACAATTGCCTACAACTGGAAGCAACCAAAATGTCCTTCAAAAAGGTGAATGGATTAAAAAAACTGAAGGATATCCATATAAAACACACTGTGCTGGGCTTAGTCACTCAGTCGTGTCCAACTCTTTGCGACCCCATGAACCTTAGCCCGCCAGGCTCCTCTGTCCATGGGGATTCTCCAGGCAAGAATACTGGAGTAGGTTGCCGTGCCCTCTTCCAGGGGTTCTTCCCAACCCAGGAATCAAACCCAGATCTCCCGCATTGCAGGCGGATTCTTAACCATCTGAGTCAACAAAACACCATTCAACAACAAAAGGAAATGAGCCACCAAGCCACACAAAGGCATGGAGGGAACTTCTTAGAAGCATATTGCTAAGTGAAAGAAGCCAGTCCAAAAAAGATATATTCTGTATAATCCTGACTATATGACATTTTGGAAAGGAAAATCTACGGACAGTAAAAAAATATCTGGGGATAATCAAGGATAAATAACCAGAGCACAGAGGAGTTTTAGGGCAGTAAAATTATTCTGCATGATACTGTTATGGTAGATAACCTAACACTGTGCATTCTTCAAAGCCCATAGAAAGTACAACACAAAGAATGAACCCTAATGAAACCATGAACTTCAGTTAATAATAATGCATGAATATTGGTTCAACAATTGTAGCAAATATGCCACACTAATGCAAGATGTCAATAACAGGCAATGTAGGTGGGTGGGTAAGGGAAGAAGGTATATGATATGGAAACTCTGTATTTGCTGCTTAATTGTCCTATAAACCTAAAACTGTTAAAAATAAAATGTATTAATTAAAAAAGCTCATAAATGAACTAACCTAGGTTAATTATCCTGGGGGTAGAAACGATATTGTGGTTTAGGCAGGGTAATGGCCTTTTTCTTAGGAGATTTATACTTAAGTATTTAGAAATGAAATGCCATGATGCCTGCAAGTTACTTTCAAACAGTTCAGGAAAAAAGTATGTCTATACATCCTCAGTTCTGCTATAATGCTGGCTGAATTTGTTCCAAAGCAACCGACATATTAACAGTTTGATCACAGAGAATTCCATGTGTGCTGATACATGATTTTGATCTCAAGGATTACAATGTGCGTACAGAAAACTGCACCCAGCTGCAGAAATATACAAGATGAATCCCAACACAATGCTCAAACCCCTGCCTGCTACCTCGGTTCACCAAGTGTGTCCTGAGCTGCACTTACCTCCTCTAGTGCTACGACTTTCCACCCAGTTTCACAAAACCCTTTTCCACTGCTTCATAGTAACTCACAAGCCCCACCCTTCCAACCACCACCTTCGTAAGCAAACCACAGGTCTTTTTCTTTTTAAGTAGAGTGCCATATTTAAAGTAGTGATGTTCCTATCTTTCAAGTGTTACTCAAGAGGTTTTTAAATGTTGTGCCCCTCACCCCATCTTCCCCAGAAACGCTATGGTTTTTACTGCAGGATTTGCTTAGCACAGTGGTTTTTAGAAATGCATATTTCACATCATGGTAGAACTGACTTTACAAGCATAAAGCAAATATGGCAAAATGTCAACAAACGGGGAGTGAAGGATCTACCTAAGTGAGGGATTTACAGCTTTTTAAATTTCCTAAGGTGTAAAACAATTCAACATATGAGAGGGAGATAAGCTGACAGAGTAGAAGGACTGGAGCTTAACTCCTCCCACAAAAACACCAAAATCATAACTCCCTGCTGAACAACTATCAACAAAAAAAGACTGGAACCTATCAAAAAAGATACTCTACATCCAAAGACCAAAAAAAAAAAAAAAAAAAAAGTCACAATGAGATGTTCTTCCAAGGACAAACCAGGAAGAAATAGCCAATATGAACAAACTAATCACAAGTACTGAAATTGAAACTGTCATTTAAAAACCCAACAACAGAAGTCCAAGGCTTGCTGACTTCACAGGTGAATTCTATCAAACATTTAGAGACGAGTTAACACCTATCCTTATGAAACTCTTCCAAAAAAACTGAGGAGGAAGGAACACTCCCAAACTCATTCTATTAGGCCACCATCACCCTGATACCCAAACCAGACAAAATCAACACACACAAAAGAAAATTACAGGCCAACATCACTGATGAATACAAATGCAAAAACCCTCAACAAAATACTAGCAAGCCAAATCCAACAATACATTAAAAAGATCATACACCAGGATCAAGTGGGATTTATCCCAAGGATGCAAGGATTTTTCAATATCCACAAAACAATTAGTGTGATACACCATATTAACAAACTTAAGAATAAAAACCATATGATTATCTCAATAGATGCAGAAAAAGCTCTTGACAAAATTCAACACCAGTTTATGATTAAAAAAAAAAAAAGATTAAAAAAAACCAACAAACACTCTCCAGAAAGTAGACACAGAGGGAACCTACCTCAACATGCTGCTGCTGCTGCTAAGTCGCTTCACTCGTGTCCGACTCTGTGCGACCCCAGAGACGGCAGCCCACCAGGCTCCCTCGTTCCTGGGATTCTCCAGGCAAGAACACTGGAGTGGGTTGCCATTTCCTTCTCCAATGCATGAAAGTGAAAAGTGAAAGTGAAGTCAGTCGTGTCCAACTCCTAGCGACCCCATGGACTGCAGCCTACCAGGCTCCTCCGTCCATGGGATTTGCCAGGCAAGAGTGCTGGATTGGGGTACCATTGCCTTCTCCACCTCAACATAATAAAGGCCATATATGACAAACCCACAGCCAACACCATACTCAACGGTGAAAACATGAAAGCATCTCCTCCAAGATCAGGAACAAGACATGGATGTCTACTCCTGCCACTTTAATTCACCAGCTTTGCAAGTCCTAGCCGTGGCAAAAAGGAAAAAAAAAAAAAAAAAAAAAATGAAAGGAATCCAAACTGGAAAAGAAGTTAAACTGTCTCTGTTTTCAAATGACATGATACCACACATAGAAGATGCTAAAGATGCTAGTAATACCAGAAAACTACTAGAGTTCATCAATGAATTCAGTAAGGCTACAAGATACAAAATTAATACAGAAATCTCTTGCATTTCTATATACTAACAACAAAAGATCAGAAAGAGAAATTAAGGAAACAATTCCACTTACAATTGCATCAAAAAATAAAATACCTAGGAATAAACCTACCTAAGGAGGCAAAAGATCTGTACTCTAGAAAACTATAAGATGCTAATAAAAGAAACTGAAGATAACACAAATAGCTGCAAAGATATACCATGTTCTTGGATTGGAAGAATCAGCACTATCAGGATGCTTACACTATCCAAGGCAATCTACAGATTCAGTATAATCCCTATCAAATTACCAATGGCATTCTTCAACAAACTAGAACAAACTTTTTTTTTTTAATTTGTATGAAAATACAGAAGGCCCTGAATAGCCAAAGCAATCCCGAAAAAGAAAAATGGGGCTGGCTCCTTGACTTTAAACTACAAAGCTACACTACTCAAAACAGTATGGTACCGGCACAAAAGTAGAAATATAGATCAATGGAACGGGAAGCCCAGAAATAAACCCACACACCTATGGTCAATTAATCTAGGACAAAGAAGGCAAGAATGTACAATGCAGAAAAAAGTCTCTTCAATAAGTGGTGCTGGGAAAACTGGACAGCTACATGTAAAAGACAGCTACATGTAAATCAGAACATTCTCTAACACCAAACACAAAAATAAACTCAAAATTGATTAAAGACCTACAGGTAAGGCCAGATACTATAAAACTCTTAGAGGAAAACATAGGCAGAATGCTCTTTGACATAAATCAAGTAATATCTTTTTGGATCCACCTCTGAGAGTAACAAAAATAAAAACAAAAATAAACAAATGGAACCTAAGTAAACCTAAAAAGCTTTTACACAGCAAAGGAATCATAAGCAAAATGAAAACAGAACCCATACAATGGGAGAAAATGTTTGCAAAGTGACTGACAAGGAATTAATCTCCAAAATGTACAAACAGCTCACGCAACTCAATATTAAAGAACAAACAGCCCAGTCAAGAAGTGAGTGTTCAGTTGCTCAGTCGGGTCCGACTCTTTGATACCGTGAACTGTAGCCTGCAGACTCCTCTGTCCATGGGATTTTCCAGGCAAGAACTGTAGAGTGGGTTTCCATTTCCTTCTCCAAAGAAGTGGGTGGAAAATCTAACTATGCATGTCTCCAAAGAAGACCTACAGATGGCCAAAAGGCACACAAAAAGATGCTCACATCACTAGAGAAACGCATATCAAAACTACAGTGAGGCACCACCTCACATCAGTCAAAACAGCCAACATCAAAAAGTCTACAAATAAATGCTGGAGAGGGTGTGGAGAAAAGGGAACCCTCCTATACTGCTGGCAGCAAGGTAAACTGGACACCCATTATGGACAACAGTACGGAGGTTCCTTAAAAAAATCCCTGCCATATGATCCCGCAATCCCTGGCACACCCATTATGGACAACAGTACGGAGGTTCCTTAAAAAAATCCCTACCATGTGATCCCGCAATCCCTGGCACACCCATTATGGACAACAGTACGGAGGTTCCTTAAAAAAATCCCTACCATGTGATCCCGCAATCCCTGGCACACCCATTATGGACAACAGTACGGAGGTTCCTTAAAAAAATCCCTACCATATGATCCCGCAATCCCAGTTCTGGGCATGTATCTGGAGAAAACTATAATTTGAAAAGATACATGCACCCCAGTGTTCACCGTAGCCCTATTTGCAATAGCCAAGACAACCTAAATGTCCACTGACAGATGAATGGCTAAAGAGGTATGGTACATATCAATAGATACAACGAAATATCAGTCATCAGTTCAGTCGCTCAGTCGTGTCCAGCTCTTTGCAACCCCATGAATTGCAGCACGCCAGGCCTCCCTGTCCATCACCAACTCCCAGAGTTCACTCAGACTCATGTCCATCGAGTCAGTGATGCCATCCAGATTGGGCACCTACTGACCTGGGGAGTTCCTCTTTCAATATATCCTATCATTTTGCCTTTTCGTAGTGTTCATGGGGTTCTCAAGGCAAGAATACTGAAGTGGTTTGCCATTCCCTTCTCCAGCGGACCACATTGTGTCAGACCTCTCCACCATGCCCGCCCGACTTGGGTGGCCCCACAGGGCATGGCTTAGTTTCATTGAGTTGGACAAGGCTGTGGATAAAAAAGAATGAAATAATGCCACTTGCTGCAACATGAAAGGACCTGGGGATTATCACACCAAGCGAATTAAGTCAGAGAAAGACAAATACCATATATTTATATGTGGAATCTAACATGAAAGAAACGAACTTATTTACAAAGCAGAGAGAGACTCACAGGCTTTGAAAACAAATTTATGGTACCAAAGGGGAAAGGTGGGGAGGAGAGATAACTTAGGAGTTAGGTATTAACATATACACAGTACTATGTATAAAACAATCAACAAGGACCTACTGTACAGCACAGGGAACTCAATATTCTATAATAACCTATATGAGGAAAGAATCTGAAAAAGAATGGATATATGTATATGCATAACAGAAGCACTTTGCTGTACATCTGAAACTAACAATACTGCAAATCAACTATACCCCAGGATAAAAGAAAAATAAAAAAAATATATCCTATGAATTAAGGAACATAACTGAAATAACAGAGATGGGAAAAACCATAAGGTAAGCATAAAGGACTTTGCAAAAGCAAAAAATAATTGAGACAATGTGTTATATTTAGGAGGATGAAGCAGCATGATGGCTAAAGGTCATTCTTTAACAGAAAGAAAACATGATGCTCAAACATTAGAAGCCCATTTATATAAGAAAATTGTACAGGCTTAAAGGAAAGTGATTTTGCAAAAATAACAATCCTTGTGGTGAGCCATGCAGGGCCAGACAAACCTCACACAGAATGCTACCTACCCCAGGCTCAGCCCTCACATGCAAAGCCATTCGGTTTTCCAAATCTCCTCACCACACTTCAGGAACCCAGCCAGGGAGCTGAGGCCTGGCAGGATTGAACAGGAGGGCTGATCCCAGGGGTAAGCAATTAAAGAGAGGGGGCAATCAACATGGACAGGTGCCTTATTTCCCAGCTTGCTCTCCTTCCATCTCCAAGTCCCCCCTTGCCTTGGGCCTATCACAGGTACCCACGGTCCCTGCCTAGCCTCCAGCTGCTAAGACAACTTATGTGGAGGGATGGATATGACAGCATGGAGAACAGACGTGGCAATCTGCTTTGTGTACCTTCAGCCAGTCATTCAGTAGATATTGGTGGAACATAACTTGGCAGCCTGGAGCCAGACGCTGGGCTGGGGCACAGGAACTTGCACCAACAGATTACTGAGTTGGAATCTGTCTTATCTCCTACGTACAGGGCCGCCTCTATTTTCTCTTTCGCTCAAAATGTGGAATGACCGCCCCTCGCCCCAGCATATTTGGACTTCATTAACCACCATTTCTCCAGAGGAAAGAAAACATCAGCTGCCACTGTTGCTGCCTGTGAGAAAGCTGATCTCAGAAAACCAAAAGTGGAGAAAGCAATGGTCTTGAACCAAAACAATCTCTTTCTAATGGGAAATACGTGACTTTCCTTCCTCCTTTTCGCCCTCCTTGCTGGGCGGTTCCCAACCAACAATTTCCTCCTGAGGTCTTGATTTCATAATCAGTGACAGATGCAAAGGTCCTGTTACCGCTCCTTTGACCTCCAGTGGGGAGCTCTGTACCAGTTCTCCCCTCTCAGAAGAAATGTGCCTTGATTTTCAGCCTTTCCTTCAGCTTCTGCCCATCAGCATACACACAGGCCCTCATTCCAGTCAGAGGTACAAAGGAATCCTGTCTCATGAAAAAAGGCAAGAATCCAGGAGTACTCGTGGTCCCCACTTCTGCAGTAGGCCTCCAAACCTAAATGGAAGAAACCTCAGAAGCTTACAGGGTTCAGATTCTAACACCAGGAATGTCAACAGCCCATATCATTCGACTGGGTCTTACATAGCTTTGTTGTAACATCACCTAGGATGAGAGTCTATCCAAAGCCAAGGAAGAAAGGGTCAGGATAAAGAAACCTGAGGCAGGAAGAAATTCATCCTGGTGATTTCAAGTCAGCCATATGCCAATCCATGGCTGAATTCCAATGCATTAATTTTACATGGAAGAAACTTTCCATTTCACGGACGCCGTATGATTTTGCACCAGGCAGTGGTGTGGTGTGATGTGGGAAGAACCACAGACATTGGATGCAGGCAGAGCAGGCTTGCCTCTGGGTCCTGCCCCCACCTCTGCTCTGCAACTTAAGATGACTTCACCGCCCCGTGCCTCTGTCTGCCTCATGACTGCGAATGCTGTTGAAGGGATTAGATAATTCCTGGTCCATGGTGGGCATTCGGTAAGCGGTGGGTGTTAAGACTTCCCCTCCTACTCGAGTCTCCACCAGCTTTCAAGAGAAGAAACAGAAGTCACAGCAGATGGTCACCAACTGACTTGTCTCTGAAAACCCCAAGTAGGTGAATCACCAACAGCCTGGGAAAGAGTCTGCCAATATGGGAACTAAAGAAATCCACCGGTTGTAATCCACCAACTTCTGATCGAAAGTACAGAGAAAGGCCATGGCCGAATTACATCACTCGGAGAGGCTTGCTTGCCTTGGCTATCGGAACCAGCCTCCTCTTGGCCTCTATGAGCCGGCCATCCCTAGGACTGCTCTTCCTGTTTCAAAACTACACTCCAAATTTTCCACTCTCATTCTCCTCTGTCACTT
Source organism: Capra hircus (assembly GCF_001704415.2). NCBI lineage: Eukaryota > Metazoa > Chordata > Mammalia > Artiodactyla > Bovidae > Capra > Capra hircus. The sequence continues at coordinate 15,483,760 of NC_030811.1, read as the reverse complement.
TCCCACCAGTGGCTGGAGCCATTTATTATTTGCACGAGTCGGATGACCTGGCAGTCCTCCAAGTTATGCCTCAGACGCTACACCTGGCCCTGTCTCCCTGGGCCTCCATGTCACCGTTGTTAAAAAGAAAATAGCTTGTGTTTTGTTGACTGTAGGGAGAATGTATGGAGGTTAAAACTTGTGCATGTGAGTGATTTTAAATATTATGGTCATTTGAAGCATGCACTAAATTAAATAAGGGGTTTAGATGTAACTGAGGCACTGGCTAGAGGTTGAGGGAGGAACAGGTAATTCATCCCTAATCAGGAAGAACAAAGGAAAAAGAGACATCCTATAAACCGCGACAGGTGTCCCACCCCTCAGCCATCCCCACATAAACACACACATGCGAAGGAATTTTCCCCGGACACCCAAAAAATAACTCTGTAGAAAATGGAGCTGTTGAAAGTAGATCTCATAAATAACCAGTCTGGCAAGGCTGAATCACAGGTATCATCCATCGTAAGTTCAAAGCTCTACCGGGCTCAGGCTCATACACAGGCCCTCAGTTGCACGGCGAGACTGTTAATATCACCTTCAGAGAGGGGGTTGGGGAGGGGGGAGGCTGATTTCCAAGCATGACATTACCTTTTCCCTTAATTAGGCCGAGGAAGAAAATTTCGTTCCTAGAGACCCAAAGAACAGAGTCAAAGCTCTAAATGATGGGTTGGACACAATAAAAAAGCAATATTCTGGCTGCCAATCTCTCCCACCCGGCTCGCAGAGTCAGCATCTGGGCCTGCTTTCAATAGCAGCTTTGTAGCCCAGATGGCCGGCACCACCACCATCCCAGGGACTCCCTGCTCCAGATAAAGACTGAGTGTGTCCGCGAGTGAGTGTGTGAGAGAGAGACAGAGAGGACGGAGCGAGAGTGCGTGTCAGAGAAAGCGAGAGCCTGTACCTCTCTTGACCCTGAAGCCCTGGTCCTCACATCATCTACGGACCCAACCATACTTTAAACTGTAGCTCCAGTGAAAATAACATTCTTTGTGCCCCTACCGTCTTCTCTGATTCTTCCTACAGATGCTCAAGCCCAAACCTGTATCTGAAAGTATATACTCTCTTATTCCCATATAGCAGCTGAGAATCACTGAACATTCCCTGTCCAAGAATGTGTGTGTGTGTAATCAGGTCTACTTCTCCCTCTCACCCGTCCAAGTGTGTGTGTGTGCGTGCGTGTAACCAGGGTCCACTCCTCCGTCTCATTCCCTTTCAGCACACAGACCACTCCCGCCCTGACGGGTGACCCACAGGGGTGGATTCTCTCCTCCCCATCCCCTCTTGCACTCTCGCAGGCACACACACCAACATGTTGTTACCTGCAACCAGGAGGGAAGATGAATGAAATACCCACGCCCTAGGCAGTAAGTGCCTGGGGAGGTTTGGGGAGAAGGGGGAGGGGAGGACGCGGAGGACACAGTGGGAGGCGTGGGGCGCAGATGGGCAGGCATAGAGACTACAGCGTCTCCTATGTAAGAACTTCTGTGATACGATCTGATTTGGGTAAAGAAGCCAGTATTCACTTTACTACTTTGGGTATCATAGGCTTAGGAAGGCAAAAGTCTTGGTGGACCAAGATGAAACAGTACAACAGAGCAGACCTGCCTCCATAGCAGGATAAAGGTTGAGACGCTCAACTGAAACTGGGACACAGAAGCCTGGCCCCAGTGACGTCCGCCACTACCTGGGTATCCGAGGGCCTATGTGTCACCTCTGCAGACCGAGACTCCCCTAACCCTCACACAAGGGACAGGCTCTCTGAGGCCCTCGTCCCAGTGTTGGCCTTTGTGGCCCTGGGAACCCCAGGAGCATTCTTTCACTCATTCATCCCATCTTTTACTTTCAGGTGCCTCATCACACAATTTTTACTCAATACAGATACTATCAGAATTTTTTCTTTTTTTTTTTTTTTTACAGAAAGTAAAGTGCCATTCCGAACTAGGAAAATGATGAAAGAGAATTATGGGCAGGAAACAGCAGCTTTCCAAAAAAAAACAAAAACCATCAATCATAATTAAAAACACACTGCCTCCTGCCCACCCCACTTTTCCCCACCCATTCTTTCCCCTCTCTGCACACAGTTAACACGAAAAGTTAGGAGGGCAGATGTTCACGTCATGTTGTATATACTTGAAAGACAACCAGACTCACAGCCACACATTTATCAGCCAGTTAATATTTCCAAATTACTTAATCATCTTCTGTTTGCTCATGTATAAATGGGGTATAAATGATCATCCAATTAGAATGGTGGTGAGAATTAAGTGAAACAGCATTATAGTAAAACACCTACACAAAGCAGGTGTCCAAAAGCCTGTTAAATCCCTTCTTTCCACACTATCTTAATCTGAAAGCCATTACAAATACACACTTGTGTACGGGTGTGTCTCCACACACTTACCCACAAAACCATGCTCACCAGCTGTGACTAACAAGGCAGGGGGAGGGGCCCAGCTCTGAGGTACTTTTCAGTATTATTAACTCCACCTGTGGTTAGCCCAGAATTATTTTTTTTTCCTCCTCCTCTTCCCCTCTGTCTTTACCATCAGTGCAACCACTGCTAAATCAGACCCTGTGAATGCTCCCTCTCCATTTCTACTCTTAAACACTTTTCAGAAAGAATTTCATGTGCATATCTATTTACAGAAGGAATAAGGAATATTATGAGTTACAAAATAGTATGTTTTTCTCTAGCGATCAAGGTTACTTCAGTCAAAAATGTACAGTTTTCCTGTCTGGGAGTGCCAACCATATGTCAGTTAAGCAGCCTATGTGATGAGCATTAAAAAACAAAACATAGAAAATGACAGTATGTACATGTGAAAGGGATTAGTTCTATTTCATGAAACTTTAATGTATGTATGGAGCAAACTGATTGGTATGTACAATGAATTTCATATGTTGGGTCACAGTCGAAAAAGTTTGAAAGCCATAGGGAAGGGGCCAAGAAATCGCCAGGAGTCAGAAAGGTCTAGTCTCCCCACAGCTGTTCCTATTTCTTCCTGGGCCTTGCTGGGTTCCAATCCTGCCCATCTTCTGACATCTCAAGATCCTCACCCCTTTTCCTTTCCCTTTCACCCCATCACAACCTTTCATGTTTTTCAGAAAGGTTTCTACAGCTCATCCTTGGAGGACCAGGTAGGGAACTAAAGAAAAAACCGACACTCCACATAATCAGACACTCCACATTCCAGCAACTTCAGTGGACTGAGAACAGAAAGACCCATCTGGGTTTTCTTAACCCCAATTCCATGGACAGAGGAGCCTGGCAGGCTCAGGTCCGTGGGGTTGCGAAGAGTCCTACACGACTGAGCGACTAAGTTTTCAGAACCATGAGCTCTCCTCCCTCCACTCCCGACCACTTGAGGCTCTCCGAGGGAGGTATTAGCGACTGCACAACAACTTAACGCCTTCACTTTTGAACCCCAGGAATTCGCTCACCAGTAAAATGCACACTTCCTTACCGGATGGTTAGGTTAAAGATTATGCGAGATCACCCTTTAACTCTCCAAAAACACCCGCGAAGAGCCTACCGGGGAGGTTTCTCTTTTAATCCGTCTCCAGCTTAATCCCTCTGTGCCATCCCTTAATGCTCCAGGCGTTAATTGCTCAAAATAATGCCGTCAGAGAGACTGAACTTGGGCGCTCACAAAGTTACCAGGCGGATAGGGATGGGGAGCGAGGGCGGGAAGCAGAGAAGCTGGAGGCTTAGGACGATTTGTTTCCGAAGGAATTCACCTAGAGGAGTGGAGGGGCGTTCCTCTTCTTCACAGGAGAACCCGATTAGCCGAGCCCGAAAAGAAAACAAAAGCTAGCGTGCCCGTAGCCACGAACAGGATCCTCTATCACCCGAGAAGTGCAAACAGGACTGTGGACTGGGGCGCCGGCTGGGGACCCGCCGGGAGGCAGCGGGACGGAACGGGAGAGGGGGCCCCGGGGGCGCAGGGAACAAAGCCCCACGCCCCCAGCCCTCCGAGGCACCCCCTGCCCGCCCGGGGGGGCAGCAGCCGGCGAGGAGAGGGGTGCAGGTGTGCGGGTGCGCGCGCAGCGAGCCCCTCCCCCGCCGTCCCCGAAGCCCGGTTGGGGGGCGACGCTCGCCCCGCTCCCGGGGCGGCTCTCACCCGAGCGGGGATCGAAGGTGACCACGAACACGGCCACCACCTGGTCCTCCTCCACGTCGCCCAGCTCGAGGCGCCCGGGTTGCCGCAGCTCCTCGGGCTCCCGCCTCCTCGGCGGCTCCGCGGCCGCCCAGCCGCCCCCACCGCCGCCCCAGCCCCGGCCTCCAGCCTGCGGGACCGGGGCCCGCGGCGGGGAGACGGCGGGGCCCTCGGCCCAGCGCAGCAGCGGCGCCGCGTCTCCGCGCTCCACCATGGCGAGGCGAGGCGCGGCGCGGCGGCGAGGAGGAGCCGCGGGCGGCGAGGGGCGGGCGCAGGGGCGGGCTGCGGGAACTCCCCTCGCCGGGCGGGCTGCCCGCCGCCGCCGCCACCGCCGCCACCGCCGCCGCCCGGGCCTCCGCGCACCCGCCGCGCCGCCGCCGCCCCAGGCCCGCACCTGCCCCGGCCGCCCCGCCCCGCGCCCAGCGTCCTCCCACCCCGCTCGGCTGCGTGCCGATCCCGCCCGAGGAGGCGTCCTCCCTACCCGCTTCGCGGAACTGCGTGCCGGGTTTGAGATTTCACGGATGCATCGGCGCTCTCCGGGATGGGGAAAAGTGCGGTGACCGGGACGCGCAGCCACTTGCATCTGTCTACCTGTGCTTTCTCACCTAGCATTCCGTGCGATGACCGTACCGCCGTGAATTGTTATTCGCCACCATTATTTTGAAAGTCCCCTGGACATGCAGACCGTGACAGATAGGTGTTACATAACCCTCGATGTGCGGCCAGAGCTCCCGCGGCGCTGCGAGTGAAGCAGAAGAGGGGAGCGGTGGCTGCCCGCGTTGTTTGCGCTTGGGATGTGGCCTGATCGCCTGAAGCTGTGGGCTTTGGTGTCCGGCCTGGAGCAGTTGTGTGTATCGCTCTGTCGGTGTGCCCTTGAATGGGCTGGAGAGTGCCTGACCCTGGGCTTCCTGGACCCTGCTCGGGGCGCCATCCATTGCAGTGACTGAGTCTCTACAGACAGTGGTGGACCGTCACTTGCCCTTGGCACAGGGTGGGGGGTGGGGGCGGAGAGGTTGCTCTAAAATAATCGCCTAGAGGAAAGCAGTCCCTATTCTTTAGGGTAGAATGCTGCCTGGATTCTGTATTGTTCTGAATTTTGGTCTGGAAGCAGCAACCTTGGGTCATCACTGATGATCTCCTTGAGAAGAGGGGTTAGATCGTGTTATCACAGCCCGTCTAGCTCGTAAATATGACTCTTTATAACACCCCCTGGGTAACAACCAGTAAACAAATCCTCTGGGTCCTTCTGAGGGCAGGCAAAAACCCCAGGCTGTCCTGAACTGTGGAGAAACTGGGTGTCTGAACTAGTCTCTCTCCTCATCTGATTCTTTCTCATTATTTTAATGGCTATTCCTATTTTCCTCCACCTCCTCTGATGACATAACCACCAGATTTACCCTAAGGGTCGAGGCATTCAAAATGTTACTTCTAAATAGAAAATGGAGGTTCATGCTGCTGCTGCTGCTAAGTCGCTTCAGTCGTGTCCGACTCTGTGCGACCCCATAGACAGCAGCCCATGAGGCTCCCCCGTCCCTGGGATTCTCCAGGCAAGGACACTGGAGTGGGTTGCCATTTCCTTCTCCAATGCATGAAAGTGAAAAGTGAAAGTGAAGTCGCTCTGTCGTGTCCGACTCTTAGCAACCCCATGGACTGCGGCCCACCAGGCTCCTCCATCCATGGGATTTTCCAGGCAAGAGTGCTGGAGTGGGGTGCCATTGCCTTCTCCCATGGGGGTTCATAGAATATCCTTAATCCATTCCCAAAGCCATCAGCTTTAGTCTGACTTTCCTACCCCCCCCACCCCTCCTCCACATCAAGGGACTTCCTTTTTCTGATTTTTTGTGTGGACTCACCCCATCCAGAATCCCCTAGTTTTAATACCCTCAAGTTGTATATATATACCAGGAAATAAACTCATAATCTCCATCCCAATTGATTTTCTATATAAACAGAAGACCAAAATGTTCACACCCTAAATCTAGCAGCTTTTCCAATCTTCATTTAAGCAGGAGGTCTAGCTCACCAGCCATCATGTCATTCTTAAGACCTGTGAGTGCTCAGTCACGTCTAACTCTTTGTGACTGCGTGGGCTGTACTCTGCCAGTCTCCTCTGTCCATGGGATTTCCCAGGCAAGAATACCGGAGTGGGTTGCCATTTCCTTCTCCAGGGGATCCTTCCTACCCAGGGATCAAACCTGCATCTCTTGTATTGGTTCTTACCACTGAGCCCCCAGAGAAGCCCTGCATAATGCATGCTCAACAAATATTTGTCAACTAAGTAAATGAATGAAAGTAGAGCCTTAAGCCTCTATACAACTGGCCCCTCCCACCAGGCTTAATCTCATATCTTGCACATAGAGCTCAAAAACGTTAATGATGCTGATGACACCCTGCTTAACACATTCACAGTATGAAAGAGGCTCTGTACCTGACCATCAGATTGATCTTTTGTCTATTGAATTTCACAGGATGATAGGAAGGGAACTAATTGAACTTAGCTGTTGGAATAGAACTGGTGAGAAACCTGTGTTGAAGACAAGAAGAAATAAAGATCTGTCACGTTCAGAGACCTGAGGATACTGTTGAATTTATTTTATTTTCTGGTGACGCCACGTAGCATTGTTGTCATTGTTCAGCCTCTAAGTCATCTCCTACTTTTTATATGACTCCATGGATTGCAGCATGCTAGGCTTCCTTGTCCTTCACTGTCTCCTGGAGTTTGCTCAAGCTCATGTCCATTGAATTGGTGATGCCATTCAACCTTCTCATCCCCTGTCGCCCCCTTCTCTTGCTCTTAATCTTTCCTAACATCAGGGTCTTCTCTAATAAGTTGACTCTCCATATCAGGTAGCCAAGTATTGGAGCTTCAGCATCAGCATCAGTCCTTCCAGTGAATATTCAGGGTTGATTTCCTTTAGGACTGACTGGTTTGATCTCCTGGTATCCAAGGGATTCTCAAGAATCTTCTCTAACACCACAGTTTGAAAGCATCAGTTCTTTGGCACTGAGCCACACAGCATACAAAATCTTCATTCCCCAACCAGGGACTGAATCCACGCCCTCTGCAGTGGAAGCATGGCGTCTTAGTCACTAGACCACCAGGGAAGTCCCAATGTTAAATTTTTTAATGAGTTCCCCCAGAATCCCATATATCTCAAATTTTAAAAGAAATTATTTTACTTTTCCAAATACCAATATGTCTACATTATGTAAAACACATTGCATAAAACATCTATATTATGTATCTATAATATATAAAAATACATTGTAAGATATATTAAAGTATTTTTGCTTTATCATCTTACCACTGAGTTGGCCCCTGTTAACATTTTGTTTAGTCTATCTCATCAATTGTAGGGTGCAAAATTTTTCACTTGTTAGGATTGCTATGGTGGCTCATATATGCTGCCAGCCCTGTTGAGGTCTAGGTCTCACAGGGGAGATGTGTGTCTGTTTTTGCAGCCATCTGAGGCAACACCAACCTGAGTTGATGCTCTGAGTTAAATTGCCCTGAGTTAAATTCTCTGCTGGAAGTTCTTTGGACCATGCTGGTAGTGTGAATTCAAAATGCAAGCTAGTGCGAGCCCTACCTTATAATTCTTAGGTGAGATTTTTTTTCTTCTTCTCTGCATCCAATGACAAAGTTGAGACAAGCAAGCTCCCTTGCCCGGCCTTCTCTACATGGGAGGTTTATTTGCCGAAGCTATGTAGACAACATCATATTACACTCAGCATCACGGACATTTTTTATTCTCAGTGGTATGTGAAAATAACAGTAAAATAATGGTGTATCTTAAAATAAATGATAGATTTAGATGTTTTTCTTCCTGGGTGTTTACATGTTGAAATCATACTGTATATCAATTTTGTATTCTTTTTTTCACTTATCAAACTGTGAACAATTTGCTATTCTATTAGAAACTTTATACACATCATTTTAATGGTTCCTCATGTATGCATTCTGAAAATTTATTTACCCATTCTCATTGTTGGAAAATCAAGCTTTTCCCTTTTTTGCTGTGGCTGAATTTCACTCTGAACTCACAATAGGTACTTACACTATGCCAAGTCCTGCTGTGAAGAAAACAGACATCCCTTCCCATCAGGCTTTCAGCCTAGCAGACAAGGCAGCTATCAGGGAAAAAATGAAATCTAGAATGAGGGACGACAAACAGGGCAAGTACAATCGGTCACTCAGGCTGCTGACTTACGACAGATTGCCAGAGGTGGCAATACCGGCTTAAGGTGCATCCATGTTTTGATTGTACTGCCAAATTGTTGAGTCACAAGTGTACAAGGGCCTCAATCTCACTTCCCTCTCATCCCAAATAGATAGTGCCATTTAAAATCTTTTTTTTTTTGTGCCAGTTGTCAGATGGCCGTGGTATTTTAAGTTAATCTTTTGTGACTGAATCTAATCATGGTTTTGAAATAAATGTTGGTGGTTTGTGGTTCCTCTTCAGGGTAGTGTCAGAAGACACTGTCTGAAGAATTGTTATCAACTGGCATGAGTTCTTTATGCAGCAAGAATATTCATCTTGTATGTCTGTTATTAATGTAGAATATTAATATATATATGTGTGTGCGTGTGCTGTGTGCTCAGCCCCTCAGTCATGTCCAAGTCTTTATTACTCCATGGACTGTAGCCTGCCAGGCCCCTCTGTCCATGGGATTCTCCAGGCAAGGATACTGGAGTGGCATGCCATTTCCTATTCCAGGGGATTTTCCCAACCCAGGGATCAAACCTGCATTTCTTCTGTCCCTTGAATTGGCAGTCAGGTCCTCTACCACTGAACCACCTGGGAAACCACATATATAAATTCACATATAAATTTCTATTTCTAGGAGAGGTAGTCTTCTTTCTTTACTCATTTTTTTTTTAAAGTCATCGGCTATTTCTTTGACAATCATTTTTCCATGTTACATTTAAAATCATTTTATCCAGTTTCCTTGGAGCCGATTATACAGAGTGAAGTAAGCCAGAAAGAAAAACACCAATACAGTATACTAACACATATATATGGAATTTAGAAAGATGGCAGTGACGACCCTGTATGCAAGACAGGAAAAAAGACACAGATGTGTATAACGGACTTTTGGACTCAGAGGGAGAGGGAGAGGGTGGGATGATTTGGGAGAATGGCATTCTAACATGTATACTATCATGTAAGAATTGAATCGCCAGTCTATGTCTGACACAGGATACAGCATGCTTGGGGCTGGTGCATGGGGATGACCCAGAGAGATGTTATGGGGAGGGAGGTGGGAGGGGGGTTCATGTTTGGGAACACATGTAAGAATTAAAGATTTTAAAATTAAAAAAATTAAAAAACTAATAAAAGGAAAAGAATAAAAAAAATAATAATAAAATAAAACCATTTTATCCAGTTTCCAAAAAATTACGAATTATTTTCAGGTCTAACTGAATGAGATCTGACCCCTAAATAATGCAGGTTTGAACCACATGACATCCGCTGGATCACCAAAAAAAGTAAGAGAGTTCCAGAAAAACATCTATTTCTGCTTTATGGACTATGCCAAAGCCTTTGACTGTGTGGATCACAATAAACTGTGGAAAATTCTGAAAAAGATGGGAATACCAGACCACCTGACCTGCCTCCTGACAAACCTGTATGCAGGTCAGGAAGCAACAGTTAGAACGGACATGGAACAACCGACTGGTTCCAAATAGGAAAAGGAGTACGTCAAGGCTGTATACTGTCATCCTACTTATTTAACTTCTATGCAGAGTACATCATGAGACATGCTGGGCTGGAGGAAGCACAAGCTGGAATCAAGATTGCCAGGAGAAATATCAATAACCTCAGATATGCAGATGACACCACCTTTATGTCACAAAGTGAATAAGAACTAAAGAGCCTCTTGAAAGTGAAGGAGGGGAGTGTAAAAGTTGGCTTAAAGCTCAGCATTCAGAAAACGAAGATCATGGCATCTGGTCCCATCACTTCATGGCAAATAGATGGGCAAACAGTGGAAACAGTGGCTGACTTTATTTTTCTGGGTTCCAAAATCACAGCAGATGGTGATTGCAGCCATGAAATTTAAAGATGCTTACTCCCTGGAAGGAAAGTTATGACCAACCAAGACAGCATATTAAAAAGCAGAGACATTACTTTGCCAACAAAGGTCTGTCTAGTCAAGGCTATGGTTTTTCCAGTGGTCATGTATGGATATGAGAGTTGCACTATAAAGAAAGCAAAGTGCAGAAGAATTGATGTTTTTTGAACTGTGGTGCTGAAGAAGACTCTTGAGAGTCCCTTGGACTGCAAGGAGATCCAACCAGTCCATCCTAAAGGAGATCAGTCCTGGGTGTTCACTGGAAGGACTGATGCTGAAGCTGAAACTCCAATAGTTTGGCCACCTCATGCGAAGAGTTGACTCGTTGGAAAAGACCCTGATGTTGGGAAAGATTGAGGGCAGGAGGAGATGGGGACGACAGAGGATGAGATGGTTGGATGACATCACTGACTCAATCAATGGACATGGGTTTGGGTGGACTCCGGGAGTTGGTGATGGACAGGGAGGCCTGGCATGCTGCGGTTCATGGGGTTGCAAAGAGTCGGACACGACTGAGCAACTGAACTGAACTGAACTGATGAAGGCAAAACTTCAGTGTGGGGATCTTGTCATTGAATCAGTAGGAAGAAATGACTGAGAATGTTTGGGCAAATTTCTTGGGACTTCCTGAGCCCACCCCTCGGAGTAGAGAGAGAGAGTCAAGAATGAGGCACAACAGACCCAGCCCTTAGAATGAGGCTTTTTCATCCATAATAATTTCTTCCCTTTAAAGTAGTGAGTGTGTATGTGTTTGTGTATGTGAGAAAGAGACGCAGAGAAACAGAGACACAGACACAAAGAACCTCATCTTTGTGGCTGCAGGACTGGCCTTGGACTTGGTCACATAGGCAATACTGCTGTAATTGTAGAGATCCTGGGGATGGTCAAATGCCACGTAAATTCTTCCAACTGTGCCCACAGAGAAAAGATCAGTCTAATGACTCTATATCATTTTAAACTCTCTGCTCCTTAAAGTATGGGCAGTACACCAGACATCTCTAAATTATTGGGATTTCAGGTTAGAACTTTGTTCCTGTTCTAAGAAGAACACTGTCTTGTGAGAGGACAAGTAGTTTATCTCTGTTTTAACAGCCATTCTGATGAATATCCTCTAGTTCTAGCAAACAGGCAATTCATTAGAATCTAATTTATTATATAGTTTTATAGTAGGTTTCAAATAAATAGATTAATCTAAGGATTTTTTCTAATGACGCCAAAGTATTCATGGGTTAAAGGACATGTTATCCACAATGGGCTGTAAAATATTCTAGCACCCACCCCCAAGGAAGGTGCAAATGTAAGTGAAACAAGGTTGTAAAATTGCTCTTAATTTTTGGAACCTAGATTACTGGTCCATCAGGACCCATTATACCATATTTCCTCTACTTTTGGTGCATTTGAACATTTCCACAAGAAAAAACAGAACAAGAAAAATATTCGTGATAGACTCATCAGCTTTAAAATGACTTCCAGGCTTTATCTTAACTGGCCCACAATCTTTCCTTGGAATTCTGTTCTGCTGCAAATGCTGTTTATTAGACATAGATGTATAAGCACTTACAAAGGAGAAACATGGAGGCCAAATATAAGCATTTTCAGTTCAGTTCAGTCGCTCAGTCGTGTGCGACTCTTTGCAACCCCATGAATTGCAGCACGCCAGGCCTCCCTGTCCATCACCATCTCCTGGAGTTCACTCAAACTCACGTCCATCGAGTTGGTGATGCCATCCAGCCATCTCATCCTCTGTCGTCCCCTTTTCCTCCTGCCCCCAATCCCTCCCAGCATCAAAGTCTTTTCCAATGTGTCAACTCTTCGCATAAGGTGGCCAAAGTACTGGAGTTTCAGCTTTAGCATCATTTCTTCCAAAGAACACCCAGGGTTGATCTCATTCAGAATGGACTGGTTGGATCTCCTTGCAGTCCAAGGGACTCTCAAGAGTCTTCTCCAACACCACAGTTCAAAAGCAACAATTCTTTGGAGCTCAGCTTTCTTCACAGTCCAACTCTCACATCCATACATGACTACTGGAAAAACCATACCTTGACTAGCTGGACCTTTGTTGGCAAAGTAATGTCTCTGCTTTTGAATATGCTATCTAGGTTGGTCATAACTTTCCTTCCAAGGAGTAAGCCTCTTTTAATTTCATGGCTGTAGTCACCATCTGCAGTGATTTTGGAGCCCCCAAAAATAAAGTCTGACACTGTTTCCAATGTTTCCCCATCTATTTGCCAGGAAGTGATGGGACCAGATGCCATGATCTTAGTTTTCTGAATGCTGAGCTTTAAGCCAACTTTTTCACTCTCCTCTTTCACTTTCATCAAGAGGCTTTTTAGTTCCTCTTCACTTTGTGCCATAAGGGTGGTATCATCTGCATATCTGAGGTTATCGATATTTCTCCTGGCAATCTTGTTTCCAGCTTGTGCCTCTTCCAGCCCAGCGTTTCTCATGATATACTCTGCATATAAGTGAAATAAGCAAGGTGACAATATACAGCCTTGACGTACTCCTTTTCCTATTTGTAACTGGTCTGCTGTTCCATGTCCAGTTCTAACTGTTGCTTCCTGACCTGCATATAGGTTTCTCAAGAGGCAGGTCAGGTGGTCTGGAAATTCACAAAAACAAAATGGCTGTCTGAGGAGGCCTTACAAATAGCTGTGAAAAGAAGAGAAGCCAAAAGCAAAGGAGAAAAGCAAAGATACAAGCATCTGAATGCAGAATTCCAAAGAATAGCAAGAAGAGATAAGAAAGCCTTTCTCAGCGATCAATGCAAAGAAATGGAGGAAAACAACAGAATGGGAAAGACTAGAGATCTCTTCAAGAAAATTAGAGCTACCAAGGGAACATTTCATGCAAAGATGGGCTCGATAAAGGACAGAAATGGTATGGACCTAACAGAAGCATTGTTGAGTATTGTTAATGATTGATGTGATTATCAGTAGATTGACTGGGGCTGGTGATGCTGTCTCTGTGCACTCTCTCTTAGTTGAGGGAGGAGCTCAAGATAAAGTCCCCTTCATGGCTCTTGGCTTTGCTGACCACCCTTGTCATGGGAGAGATTCCCTGGTAACTCAGCTGGCAAAGAATCCTCCTGCAATGAAGGATGACCCTGGTTTGATTCCTGGGTCCGGAAGATCCCCTGGCGAAGGGATAGATTACCCACTTCAGTTTTCTTGGGCTTCCCTGGTGGCTCAGCTGGTAAAGAATCCGCCCACAGTGCAAGAGACCTGGGCTGGATCTCTGGGTTAGCAAGATCCCCTGGAGGAGGGAAAGGCTACCCACTCCAGTATTCTGGTCTGGAGAATTCCATGGACTACATAGTTCAAGGGATAGCAAAGAGTCGGATATGTCTGACTTTCACTTTCTTTTTTGTTGGGAGCCAGCGTGAGGAATCCCACCCGTGACAAGGTCACGCGGAAGGAAGCCTGACAAAACGCAAGGACGTGTTCGGCTTCAGGGATTCCCCCTGGAAATTCCTGAGCATCCACCCCCCAAGACCAGAATCTGCCTGATTTCCTGTGTTATGCTTTCCACCTACTCTTCTGTCATTAACAGGGGACTGTCCCCCCACCACCTTTTTCTGGAAAAAATTAGAGCTTTTAGATAATAAATCTCCTGGGCATAAAACGAGTGTTTCAATCCAAAAACCCCTCTGATGGCTTTCTAGCCTGCCTGCAGGCTGCGCGTGTGATTGTTTGAGGCCTCCGGACTGCGGGAGGCACAGGAAGCTTAAAACATCCTAGGAATGTCGGGGCTTCCGAGGAGTCAAAATCATTAGAATAGGACTGATTAAAGGTTTCATTTGTTGAGCCAATACTTGCTGCCAAATTTTCATATCTTTTATTTTTAGGTATAGTTGGTATATAGAAAAACAGGTAGTAGACCTGGTATTAGCAACATTAAATCTTTGAGTTAAGTGCTTTCTTTGTTATAACCCACTGCACCTTTGTTCTACAGGAATGTAACTTTTTTGTACTTTGAGGGTGATGCAGAGTAAAGAAAAAACACTTCTAGGGAAAAGGAGTTTTCTGGACAATTATCCAGGAAGAGAGCCATAAAAACGTTAACAAGCCTCTTGGCCAAAAGATAATGTAAACCACCTGAGACCTTTTGTATACCGGAGGGTATGCAAAAAGAAAGCCTTGTCTCAATGAGGGTCAGGACTGCTGCCCCTGCGTAACTCTATTTCTTTATGTACAACTTGGGGTATATAAGCTGATTTTGAAAAATAGTTTTTGGAGTCTTGCACCGATGCTGGGCTTCCCCATGTCGTTCTTTTCTTTTTCCGGCTGAATTCCCATCTGGAGCAGGGAGGCTCATCATGTCTACTTATTTGTCCTGGCTTCTAAGATCCGTAAGAGAGAGAGCCCAAGGCGGGGCACTCTCCGATATTCAAACGGACGCCGGTGGCCTAACGTAGATGGTGCAAGCTCCTTGTCTGGAACTTTATTGGTCTTCCACATAATCTAAGTTATTCAGCCCTCTTTCTCTACTTAATTTTCCTACTATACTATTGTTTCTTAATCTAATCTTATATTAATAAACAAATAAGTTTTTCTCATGCCAACGCCGTCCCCGCTTCGAATTCCCTGGATCCGCTGGGGCAGGACCCTGGCACTTTTTCACTTGTCTTGGGAAGAGGGGTCTTAGAAGCAGGAACACCTGGGACCCTTGCTGGGATGGGCTCCAGGACTGGGACAGCTGTGCCAACCTTTGGACCTGCTCTAGGCCAGGGCCGCTGAGGAACTGTCCAGGTTGCTAAGTAATACATGTCACATGTCGGTAATGAACGTGTTCTGCTTTTCTCTAAGTTATTGCATATTTCTGCCCCCATCACCCCTCCCCCGCCCCCACCAGGGTTGAAGCAACATTTCCGGATTTCCGGTTGTGATGAAAGACTGAGCGAGAAAAGGACAAGGAAGACAATGGGGTTGAAGCCTGAGGGACCTTCGAGATATCACTGCCTAGACTTCCTGTTTCCCCAGTGAGCTGGCAGTGTTGCCTCTACCTGTTATCGAGGCCCTCGGGCCCTTTCCTGAAAACCTTGACTGCTGCTCTCTTGCCTCTGCGGTTGTCCTTCAGTCGTTCCGTCGTGTCTGACTCTTTGTGACCCCCTGGGCTGCAGCACGCCAGGCTTCCCTGTCCTTCACTATCTCCCTATCGCCTCTAGAGGGCACATGCTGGGGATAAAGGTCAGCTTTTCTCCCCTTCCCAGAAAGTCTGGCGGTAAAAACGCCCAATTCTTACCTGGGAAACCAGACTTCCCAGTGGTTCCCCGTGGGGCAGTCCTATCAAATACACCATGATCCAACATTGGTATTTTTTCAGAGTCTGGATTGACTCACTCTTAATTCAGTCTTCCGGAAAAATGTGGCGGAGCTTCACTTTAGCTTGTTCAAACGTTTTTTACATTTCTCCCTCCTTGCTGAGGAGAAGATCAGGTCGGCATGTTCCTTCTTGGAGCTCTCACGTTCATTACCGATATGTGACATGTATTACTTAGCAACCTGGACAGTTCCTCAGTGGCCCTGGCCTAGAGCAGGTCCAAAGATGGGCACAGCTGTCCCAGTCCTGAAGCCATCCCAGTCCTGAAGCCATCCCAGCAGGGGTCCCAGGTGTTCCTGCTTCTAATAGCCCTCTTCCCAAGACAAGTGAAAAAGAAAGTGAAAGTCAGACATATCCGACTCTTTGGGATATAGACTCTCAAATGTTTTCCATGACCTTAGTTTTACTTTTGAAAAGGAACGGTATGCCTTTCCAATGTAAATGTAAATTTCTAGAAATGTAAATTTCTACCTTTTGCAAATCCGACTGGAATTAGCTGGATTTTCCTGCTTCTGTTCCTCCCATCAGAGAATGACAGAGACCTTCAGAAACGTCAAAACTGAAGTGTGGTCAGAGCTCTGAGTTTGGAAGCTTTCTCATCACTCAACAGTGTCAGTAGAATGCGAGCTTTCCCCAGGCACGTGATTTTGGGAACCCAGCCCTGAGATTCAAAGGTGAGTTCCACCTTGTAGATCTCACTCCTGAGGACATGAACTTTCTGCTCTGCAGAAATCCTTGTAACGATATGAGAAATGTTTGAATTTCAAAACAAAAAAAAGTCCAATACTGAGAACTTTTAACAAAAACTGAGGTACGTTAATTTTATTTTCCCAAGTCCATTCAAAAACAGCTTATGGAACACCCATAATGCGTTCTACTTTAAAAGAAAAAATCCTTCCCCCTCTTTTCCTCTTATTGCCACAGATTACTTGGGTTCCCCTTCTGACATCTCATCTCAACTGTGATGGGAAGCTTTGTGCCTGGGATGGGTGCCTATTAACACACACTGAAGCAAAGATGCAATTTTGCACAATGTAAAGAGGATAAGGACAAAGAAAAGAATAAAACATGACACCAAAAACAGCAGGGCTGTGGACCAGACAGAAGATGTGCATCTCCCGGGACCCTTGGGACATCAAGGTCAGTGACTGCACAATCCTTACTGTTCTATTTTCCAGATTGGGAATATTTTTTTTGTACTTGTTATTATAACTAGTTGGGCTTTCCGGGTGGCACTTGCGGTAAAGAACCTGCCTGCCAAAGAAAGAGATGCAACAAACGTGGGTTTGATCCCTGGGTTGGGAAGAGCTCCTGGAGGAGGAGGTGGCAACCCACTCCTGTGTTCCTGCCTGGAGAATCCCATGGCCAGAGGATCCTGGCGGGCTACAGTCCACAGGCCCACAGAGTCAGACATGACTGAAGCGACTTAGCATGCATGCATGCATTATAACTAGTTATATCTGAGGCCATAGCGACAATCATCAGTTCAGTTCAGTTGCTCAGTCGTGTCCAACTCTTTGCTACCCTATGGACTGCAGCACGCCAGGCCTCCCTGTCTATCACCAACTCCTGGAGCCTACTCAAACTCATGTCCATTGAGTCAGTGATGCCATCCAACCATCTCATTCTCTGTCGCCCCCTTCTCCTCCCTCCTTCAATCTTTCCCAGTATCAGGGTCTTTTCAAATGAGTCAGTTCTTCACATCAAGTGGCCAAAGTATTGCAGTTTCAGCTTTAGCATCAGTCCTTCCAATAAATATTCAGGTCTGATTTCCTTTAGGATGGACTGGTTGGATCTCCTTGCAGTCCAAGGGACTCTCAAGAGTCTTCTCCAACACCACAGTTCAAAAGCATCAATTCTTCAAGGCTCAGCTTTCTTTATTGGCCAACTCTCACATCCCTACATGACCACTGGAAAAACCATAGCCTTGACTAGATGGACCTTTGCTGGCAAAGTAATGTCTCTGCTTTTTAATATGCTGTCTAGGTTGGTCACAACTTTTCTTCCAAGGAGCAAGTGTCTTTTAATTTCATGGATGCAGTCACCATCTGCAGTGATTTTGGAGCACAAAAGAATAAAGTCTGCCACTGTTTCCATTGTTTCCCCATCTATTTGCCAGGAAGTGATGGGACCGGATGCCATGATCTTCGTTTTCTGAATGTTGAGCTTTAAGCCAACTTTTTCACTCCCTTCTTTCACTTTCATCAAGAGGCTCTTTAATTCTTCTTCACTTTCTGCCATAAGGGTGGTGTTATCTGCATATCTGAGATTATTGATATTTCTCCTGGAAATCTTGATTCCAGCTTGTGCTTCCTCCAGCCCAGCGTTTCTCATGATGTACTCTGCATAGAAGTTAAATAAGCAAGGTGACAATATACACCCTTGATGTACTCCTTTCCTGATTTGGAACTAGTCTGTTGTTCCGTGTCCAATTCTAACTGTTGCTTCCTGACCTGCATACAGGTTTCTCAAGAGGCAGGTCAGGTGGTCTGGTATTCCTATCTCTTTCAGAATTTTCCACAGTTTATTATGATCCACACAGTCAAAGGCTTTGCCATAGTCAATAAAGCAGAAATAGATGTTTCTCTAGAACTCTCTTGCTTTTTCGATAATCCAACAGATGCTGGCAATTTGACCTCAGATTCCTCTGCCTTTTCTAAAACCAACTTGAACATCTGGAATTTCGCCGTTCCACATCAGGAAATTCCATCTGGAATTTCCATGGTTATGTACTGTTGATGCCTGGCTTGGAGAATTTTGAGCATTACTTTACTAACAAGGCAAAATGATAGCATACCAAAAGAGGAACTCCCCAGGTCACTAGGTGCCCAATATGCTACTGGAGATAGTGGAGAAATAACTCCAGAAAGAATGAAGAGATGGAGCCAAAGCAAAAACAATACCCAGCTATGGATGTGACTGGTGATAGAAGCAAGGTCCAATGCTGTAAAGAGCAATATTGCATAGGAACCTAGAATGTCAGGTCCATGAATCAAGGCAAAGTGGAAGTGGTCAAACAGGAGATGGCAAGGGTGAATGTCGACATTCTACGAATCAGTGAACTAAAATGGGCTGGAATGGGTGAATTTAACTCAGATGACCATTATATCTGCTACTATGGGCAGGAATCCCTCAGAAGAAATGGAGTAGCCATCATGGTCAACCAGAGAGTCCGAAATGCAGTACTTGGATGCAATCTCAAAAACAACAGAATGATCTCTGTTCATTTCCAAGGCAAACCATTCAATATCACAGTAATCCAAGTCTATGCCCCAACCAGTAATGCTGAAGAAGCTGAAGTTGAATGGTTCTATGAAGACCTACAAGACCTTTTAGAACTAACACCCAAAAAAGATGTCCTTTTCATTATAGGGGACTGGAATGCAAAAGTAGGAAGTCAAGAAACACCTGGAGTAACAGGCAAATTTGGCCTTGGAATGCGGAATGAAGCAGGGCAAAGACTAATAGACTTTTGCCAAGAAAATGCACTGGTCATAGCAAACACCTTCTTCCAACAACACAAGAGAAGACTCTACACATGGACATCACCAAATGGTCAACACCGAAATCAGATTGATTATATTCCTTGCAGCCAAAGATGGAGAAGCTCTATACAGACAACAAAAACAAGACCAGGAGCTGACTGTGGCTCAGATCATGAGCTCCTTATTACCAAATTCAGACTTAAATTGAAGAAAGTAGGGAAAACCGCTAGACCATTCAGGTATGACCTAAATCAAATCCCTTATGATTATACAGTGGAAGTGAGAAACAGATTTAAGGGCCTAGATCTGATAGATAGAGTGCCTGATGAACTATGGATGAGGTTCGTGACATTGTACAGGAGACAAGGATCAAGACCATCCCCATGGAAAAGAAATGCAAAAAAGCAAAATGGCTGTCTGGGGAGGCCATACAAATAGCTATGAAAAGGAGAGGCAAAAAACAAAGGAGAAAAGGAAAGATACAATCATCTGAATGCAGAGTTCCAAATAAAAGCAAGAAGAGATAAGAAAGCCTTCTTCAGCGATCAATGCGAAGAAATAGAGGAAAACAACAGAATGGGAAAGACTAGAGAGATCTTCAAGAAAATTAGAGATACCAAAAAAAAGAGAAAATTAGAGATACCAAGGGAACATTTCATGCAAAGATGGGCTCGATAAAGGACAGAAATGGTATGGACCTAAGAGAAGCAGAAGATATTAAGAAGAGCTGGCAAGAATACACAGAAACTATACAAAAAAGATCTTCATGACCCATATAATCATGATGATGTGATTACTCATCTAGAGCCAGACATCCTGGACTGTGAAGTCAAGTGGGCCTTAGAAAGCATCACTACAAACAAAGCTAGTGGAGGTAATGGCATTCCAGTTGAGCTATTTCAAATCCTGAAAGATGATGCTGTGAAAGTGCTGGACTCAATATGCCAGCAAATTTGGAAAACTCAGCAGTGGCCACAGGACTGGAAAAGGTCAGTTTTCATTCCAATCCCAAAGAAAGGCAATGCCAAAGAATGCTCAGACTGCCGCACAATTGCACTCATCTCACATGCTAGTAATGTTCAAAATTCTCCAAGCCAGGCTTCAGCAATACGTGAACTGTGAACATCCAGATGTTCAAGCTGGTATTAGGAAAGCCAGAGGAACCAGAGATCAAATTGCCAACATCCGCTGGATCATGGAAAAAGCAAGAGAGTTTCAGAAAAACATCTATTTCTGCTTTATTGACTATGCCAAAGCCTTTGACTGTACGGATCACAATAAACTGTGGAAAATTCTGAAAGAGATGGGAATCCAAGACCACCTGACCTGCCTCTTGAGAAATCTGTATGCAGATCAGGAAGCAACAGGTAGAACTGGACATGGAACAACAGACTGGTTCCAAATAGGAAAAGGAGTATGTCAAGGCTATATATTGGCACCCTGCTTATTTAACTTCTATGCAGAGTACATCATGAGAAACGCTGGACTGGAAGAAACAGAAGCTGGAATCAAGATTGCCGGGAGAAATATCAATAACCTCAGATATGCAGGTGACACCACCCTTATGGCAGAAAGTGAAGAGGAGCTAAAAAGCTTCTTGATGAAAGTGAAAGAGGAGATTCACCGGCGGTGACCGGCGGCGGCAGCCAGCGCGGCAGGCGGAGGGAGCTGCCGCCAGGTGTGCAACAGAGGAACATGGCTCGAGAAACTAATCCAGCCAAGTGCCTATGCTTTGTTCCACTGGCTGCGGATTTTATGGAAACCCTCGTACGAATGGCATGTGTTCAGTGTGCTATAAAGAACATCTTCAAAGACAGAACAGTAGTAATGGTAGAATAAGCCCACCTGCGCCTTCTGTCACAAGTCTGTCTGAGTCCTTACCAGTCCAGTGCACAGATGGTAGCGTCCCAGAGGCTCAGTCAGTGCTCGACTCAGCAGCTTCATCTATGCAGCCAAGCCCTGTGTCAAATCAGTCACTTTTATCAGAATCTGTAGCGTCTTCCCAAGTGGACAGTACATCTGTGGACAAAGCAATACCTGAAACAGAAGACCTCCAAGCTTCAGTATCAGAAACGGCACAGCAGGCATCTGAAGAGCAAAGCAAGTCTCTTGAAAAATCAAAACAGAAAAAGAATCGCTGTTTCATGTGCAGAAAGAAAGTGGGACTTACTGGGTTTGAATGCCAGTGTGGAAATGTTTACTGTGGTGTACACCGTTACTCAGATGTACACAATTGCTCTTACAATTACAAAGCTGATGCTGCTGAGAAAATCAGAAAAGAAAATCCAGTAGTTGTTGGTGAAAAGATCCAGAAGATTTGAACTCCTGATGGAATACAAAATCCTTTGACCATCTGCAAACTAAAAACTGACTTGAGGTTTTTTTTTTCCTAGTCATTGGGAATGTAGAGCAATATATCTTGCATAGACCTTTAATCATACATGTCATCAGAAGAATAGATTTTTGTTTTTGTTTTGAAAATGACTCTGAACATTTATTTCCACTGCAGTTTCTGTGGCTGAAAAAAGTAAACTTTACAAGTATTATCCTTTTAAGATCATTTAAATTTTAGTTGAGTGCAGAGGGCTTTTATAACAAATGTGGAGAAATTTTGGAGGGCTGTGATTTTTCCCAGTATTAAACATGCATGCTTTAATCTTGCAGTTTATTTTCTCATTGTGTATGTATATATAGCTTTTCTCTGCAGCACGATTTCTGTTTTGATAATGTCCTTTAGGGCACAGCTAGTTATCAGTAACTGAATGTATCTTAATCATTATGGCTGCTTTTGTTTTTCCTTAACAAAGGTTATACATATGTTAGCATATAGTTTCTTTGCACCCACTATTTATGTCTGAATCATTTGTCACAGGAGAGTGTGTGCTGATGAGATTCTAAGTTTGTGTGTTTTTAAGTTTTTTTGAGCGAAGGAAGGAAAAGCTATACGCATTTCTTTGCTGACTGCAGGTTTCTTTCAGATGATGTTCATCGGTCTGTGTGTATACAATATGAAGAATGATCTGAAGTAATTGTGCTGTATTTATGTTTATCCACCAGTCTTTGATTAAATAAAAAGGAAAACCATAAAAAAAAAAAAAGAAAGTGAAAGAGGAGAGTGAAAAAGTTGGCTTAAAGCTCAACATTCAGAAAACGAAGATCATGGCATCCGGTCCCATCACTCTATGGGAAATGCTGGGGAAACAGTGGAAACAGTGTCAGACTTTATTTTTCTGGGCTCCAAAATCACTGCAGATGGTGATTGCAGCCATGAAATTAAAAGACGCTTACTCCTTGGAAGAAAAGTTCTGACCAACCTAGATAGTATATTCAAAAGCGGAGACATTACTTTGCCAACTAAGGTCCATCTAGTCGAGGCTATGGTTTTTCCAGTAGTCATGTATGGATGTGAGAGTTGGACTGTGAAGAAGGCTGAGCGCTGAAGAATTGATGCTTTTGAACTGTGGTATTGGAGAAGACTCTTGAGAGTCCCTTGGACTGCAAGGAGATACAACCAGTCCATTCTGAAGAAGATCAACCCTGGGATTTCTTTGGAAGGAATGATGCTAAAGCTGAAACTCCAGTACTTTGGCCACCTCATGCAAAGAGTTGACTCATTGGAAAAGACTCTGATGCTGGGAGGGATTGGGGGCAGGAGGAGAAGGGGACGACCGAGGATGAGATGGCTAGATGGCATCTCTGACTCGATGGACGTGAGTTTGGGTGAACTCCAGGAGTTGGTGATGGACAGGGAGGCCTGGTGTGCTGCGATTCATGGGGTCGCAAAGAGTCAGACACGACTGAGCGACTGAACTGAACTGAACTTACTAACGTGTAAGATGAGTACAATCGTGTGGAAGTTTAAGCATTCTTTGGCATTGCCTTTCTTTGGGATTGGAATGACCTGAACTTTTCCAGTCCTGTGGCCACTGCTAAGTTTTCAAAATTTGCTGGCATATTGAGTGCAAATTCATCTGCTGAGTGCTAATATACAGAAGGTGAATGGCACAAGTTTCTGATAGAATTACTGCTGATAACATAAGATCTAAGTCATCATGATGGCATAGTTGCTGCCCTAGGCAAACAGTGCAGTCCTAAATAAAGGTAATTGAGAATTCTAGCAGGGCAGAGAGGAAAGCCAGGGGTGATGGTGAATACAAATGCAGCAACCCTGTTCTCTGCCTGCAGGCCTGTGATCCAGACTGTCTCAGGTTAGGCTCATCCTCCTTGAGAGCAGAGCCAGTCTCCAGCTGTCCTGGAGAGGTGAGAATGACTAGTTATGACCTCAAGAGGGGAAAATTGATCAGCACCAAGGCTGTAGTGAAGGTATTATATCATATGGCCTCCTGGTTTGTAAAGTGAAAGTGAAGTCACTCAGTCATGTCCGATTCTTTGTGACCCCTGTGGACTGTAGCCTACCAAGCTCCTCTGTCCATGGGATTCTCCAGGCAAGAATACTGGAGTGGGTTGCCATTTCCTTCTCCAGGGGATCTTCCCAGCCCAGGGATCAAACCCCGGTTTCCCGCATTGGAGGCAGATGCTTTAACCTCTGAGCCACCAGGGAAGCCCCCTGGTTTGTAAATAAGAACCCAGCTCCAAAGCCCAGAATTTCAGTTAACAGGAACTTCTTTGTGAAAAAGTGAAAGCATTAGTTGCTCAGTCATGTCCAACTCCTTGTAACTCCATGGACCCCACCAGGCTCCTCTGTCTGTGGGATTCCCCAGGCAAGAACACTGGAGTAGGTTGCTATTTCCTTCTCCAAGGGGATCTTCCTAACCCAGGGGGTCTTCCTGAAGACCCACAGATCGGACCTAGGTCTCCTGCATTGCAGGCAGATTTTTTACCATCTGAGCCCCAAGGGAAGCCTGTGGGATGCCAGATCTCTGACCAAGGTGAGCAGGGAGCTACCCTGTTGAATGATCTGGAAAGTCGGCACAGCAAGAGGGACCGGGAAGGACAAAAGGAGGCTTGGGTGGTGTGCACACCTAAAAAGCTGGGGCATGAGAAGGTGTTTAGCTGAAAAGACACTGTCATATGCCCCCAGTTACTCTTCTCTTGGATTAAGCTCCTCGTGAGTTCAGCTGGGGAATAGGAAGGGAGTGAGAGGGGAGAAAGGAGTGGAAGGATTGTTAAAGAGAGAGAAGGTGGAAGGTGGGTGCCAAGTAATGGGTGACCAAACACCATCAAGAAATGGGACAGTGAGTTTGTTTCATTCAAGACCAAACCCAGGACTTCCTGGGGGTCCAGTGGCTAAAAATCCCTGCTGTCAATGCAGGGGACCTGGGTTCGATCCCTGGTCGGGAGCTAGATCCCACTTGCTGCAACTGAGAGTTCGCATGCCACAGCTGAGACCTAGCACAGCCAAATTAAAAAACTAACAGCAAACTCATGCTCACCAGTTCTCTCACTTTGGGTCCACATCTGTCATGCAGCCAATTTCTCCTGTCCAGTCCCTCCAGAGTCTCCCCTGAGGGCACCAGGGGCTCATTGCATCATTTTCCTTTTTCACAGATTGCTTTCACATGGTTTCTCCTATAAGATGATATCAGTGGCCTTATTTTGCTCCTGAAAGCATTTTTTACATTCCCCCCACCCCTGCCGCAATAGGGACCACTCTGAGAAAGAAATTGAATAATGTGTGTAAAAGATATCTAAACAGTAAGAAAATACATTTTATAAAATAAGGCATGTGGGGCCCAAGTAGTCACCATTTTCTAGTAATACATTTATCTGTCTCTGTGTTGCTGATCTTTCTACCTTTCTTTGGGGTATAAAAATGTGTCCAGTTCTCTAAAAGCTTTAATCGATCATTCCCAGGGGTAAGAGGAGAGTGTGGAGATGCCTAAATTAGGACAGGTGTGTCTGGTAGAGATCTCAAAGCGAAGTCGCTCAGTTGTATCCAACTCTGTGTGACCCCATGGACTGTAGCCCACCAGGCTCCTCTGTCCATGGGGTTCTCCAGGCAAGAATATTGGAGTGGGTTGCCATTTCCTTCTCCAGGGGATCTTCCCAACCCAGGGATTGAACCTGGGTCTCCTGCATTGCAGGCAGACGCTTTATCCTCTGAGCCACCAAGGAAGCCCGGTACAGATCTCAGGTGTGTGTCTGTTAGAGAGATGAACTCCAGCCAAGATACATTAGCTGCTGTTTGAGGATCATTATGCTATCCAGGTGATACTGAATTCTAAGGAACTGCTATTAGCCACTGAGTGGGTGGTGAGTGTGGGGAGAGAAGAGGGCCAAGAGTGAAAATGATGTCTTTCCAATAATGAGCTTATTCCTAATTAGCAAATGTGTATTTTTAAAAATTTATTATAATACTTTATTGTTAAGTAAAATTACAGATACTGACGTGTATGTTTAAAGCCATGCTAAAGTAAATAATCCAAGTGTCTTCCTAGTAGTTGGTAGAATATGGGTTCAGGGAGACTGCGGGAGTTCTATACATGAATTGGATTTAATTGCTCAAAAAGTTACTGCAGCCTTCTTTAATCAGAATGGAGATAGGGAGGAGCTGAGAGCTCACAGGTGCACGGTACTTAAGTGAGAAACCCAATGGCGTGTCTCTGTGTAGCTGTTAGTTGGCTGAAAGAAAGCAGGGCTGGGACGGTGAACTTGTCAGCTTATGTTCTTCTCCTCATTTCAGTAGCTCCGTTTCCTTCTGCTAGGCCTTCTTGCCCAGGTGGTAAAGCGCTTTGGCTGAGATGGGTGACAACGATGAGCACAAAGAACTGAAGCAGAAGTTAAACTTTTCCTGTTGTGAAGAGGATCATGAGAACAAGGGGCAGAAGGAAGCACAGGCAAGCGAGGAGGCCCAGAGTCCAACCCCAGAGAGGCCCAGAGGTCAGGATTCAGAGGCGAAGCTCACACCTCCCAGGACGCCCCTTAGTAACGAATGTGACCTCAGCACACTTCGGGAAAGAGACCCAGCTAGTCCAGGTCAGGGTCTCGGGACTCCAGTGGCACACTCCCTGGCACGCCCGGAAACACCACCAGCCCCACCAGACAAGAGCAGGCTGTCACACTGCGAGAGCCCCTTCACTCCCAAAGTAAGTCCACTATCGGGGGGGAGGGAGCCAGGCCACCTAGGCCTGCGGTCCTTCAGTTCAGCTGATAGAGACTGAGGGTGCAGTCCTAGGTGTGTGGCAGATGTGCTTCATGCTCTGTGTATGTCTTCAATTACGTATTTGCTGGTGAAAATGAAGAGTCGAAAGCTACCAGAAAACAGAATTGTCTTGCTATCTGTCTACTGAAAACCATTGCTGTAGGCCCCAGATAAATCTTGGATGGGGAAAACTTTCCTAGTGAAAGAATATGGGAGCTGGAACAAATAGAGGTCTATAGGCCAACCTGTACCCTGTTGTTGTTTAGTCGCTAAGTCATGTCCAACTTTTTGTGACCCCCATGAGGCTCCTCTGGCCATGGGATTTCCCAGGTAAGGATACTGGAGTGGGTTGCATTTCCTTCTCCAGGAGATCTTCCCGACCCAGGGATCACACCCACGTCTCCTGCACTAGCAGCCAGATTCTTTACCACTGAGCCTCCAGGGAAGCCCAGCCTGTACTCTACCTATGAGAAAACCAAGGTCTTAGGAGAAAAGGGGGCCTGTTATTCAGCCAATGGCAGTGAAAGGACTGGATACACAATCTTTGGAGCTTAGTCTATTGTTCTTTCCATTATGCCAACTGCCTCTATTTTTCTGTGATTATTTACTATTATTGCCTAATACGTTTACTTCACTGTTTGAACATATATATATCTTTGCTAATGCTCTTTTCAGAAAGAAGTCTTCACCCTTTCTTGGTCTAGTGAGGAACAGGCTCTTATAGGTGAACAAAGACGTGACATTGATACTACTTTATAAGTTGAGGATGGCAAACAAGCAAAAGTCCCGAGAAAGCATCTTCCTTTCTTTTGCTGTGCTTGGTCTCCCGTTGTATCACGCATTCTGTTAAAGCTAGGACTGGGCAGGGGTACCTCTGATAGACTGGTGCCATGGCACAAGAGCCTTAGGCCTGGAATTAGCTCTGCTTCCTGCTGGCTGAGCTTGAGGCACTTAAGATCATGGTAATAGCATCTCTGCTTCCGATGGCAGCACAGTCACTGTCAGAGGTCTCCTTTGTACCTGCTGAGGGTGGCTGCCACATCTGCCAGGAAATACCAGGCTTCCTGTCTGAGTGATAGACAAGCTACTTTCATACCTTCATGCATCCATCTGTGGGGTTTTCAACGGTCCCAATAACCAATCAATCATCCGTTTATTTTTTGAGAACCCACTGTGGGCTGGGAGCATATTGGCAGTCTCCAGGAGGGGAGATGTGTCTGCAGATACCACGTGGTAGGTGATTCAGGGGTGGTCAGAGTTCTCCAGGTGGATTGCTTCTCAGTGGCTGGTCAGGAAAGAAATGAAAGTAAAGCAAGTATAAGAAGGTCAATGAAAGTAGGTATGGTTTTAACACTTGGCAATTAGGGGGAGAGTGGATTGAGAGCATATGGTTCTGAGCAAGAGTGCACAGGCAAGGAGGAGGCATGGTATGTGTATTTTCATCCATTCGCTGAAGACTTTTAACACCTTGATACACTCGCAGACCTTCTGCTGATAAGCCACGCACTGCCTCAGCAAGCGCCTGCAAAATGGTGTGAGGCAAAAGCTCATTGTAGTTTTGACTTGCATTTCTCTAATAATTAGTAATGTTGAACATCTTTTCATGTGCCTCTTGGCCATCTGTCTCTTTTTTTTTGACAAATGTCTATTCAGGTCTTCCTTCTGCCCAGTTTTTGATTGGATTGTTTGTTTTAATGATATTAAGCCTCACGAGCTGTTAGTCAATTTTGGAGGCTAAATCTCTTGTCGATCGCATCATTTGCAAATGTTTTCTCCCGATCTGAGGTCTGTCTTTTGATTTTGTTTATGGTTTCCTTTGCTGTGCAAAGGCTTTTGAGTTTAATTAGGTCCCATTTGTTTATTTTTGTTTTTATTTCCGTCATTCTGGGAGACAGATTGAAAAAGATATATAATAGTAAGCAATAGTAAGTTAAGGTCAGGTATGCTAGAGGAGCGGTAGTGTGGTGAAAACTAACGAGGCATGAAGTCTCAAGACAACCAGGGAACCTTTCCAAAGAAGGCAATATTTGAGAGCAATCTTACAGAATGAGTTGGAGTTTGCTAGGAAGAGAAGGATTGAGAACTCAAGGCCAGGGGAAAAATATCTACTGAGTCCTGGAGGGAAAAGATCATGCCACACCTGGAAAACTCCATGTTATTCAGAGCAGCAGGGGTCTGGGTGTGCGAGAGGGCAGGCAGAGGGGCCAGAGTAGGTAGGTAGGTAGGTAGGAGCTTGACCAGGATTTTATCCTGAAAGTGTTGAGAGAGCCATTAAGTGGTTTTGGTCAGAGACATTTTTGAGAAATCATGACTTTCATGTGAAGGATGGAATGGAGTGGGAGAGACCAATGAGGCAGGGCAGTGTTCCCAACAGATCTGTTGAGAAAAGAGAAGGGCCTTTTCTCAAAAAGGCCTGAACTAGGACAGTGGTGGACTGTGGTAAGCTGAGAGATGTTTAGGAACTGGTAACTGACTTGAGGGAGGGGTCGCCGGGAAAGGAGTGGTCTCAGGGGCTGTGAGGCTTCCTGCTTGTCTGATTGAGTAGGTGGTACTTTGAATCAAGGTAGGTGACATTAGAGGATGTAAGGGTTTGGAGAAAGAGATATGGTGTAAGTTGTTCGATACATGGCTCTACACTGCAGGAAAACAACCCCAGTTGGAGAGCTATACTTGGATATCACCGGCATTTAGGAAGCTGTTGAAGCCATGGGTGTGTTTAAGTTTATGTAACGTGTCTGCCAGAGTAAGAAGAGAAGTGGTACGAGTTAGGAACTCTAGAAACACCAAGATTTAAGGGACAGAAAGAAAACAGAGCTTGGGAGGGAAACTGGAAAGCAACTGAAAAAGTATACACTTTATGAAAAATATAGCTGGGATCACGATCAGAGGAGAGAGGCCAGGGTGATGGTACTTGGTGATGTTATACTAAACATGGGCTTCCCGGGTGGCTCAGTGGTAAAGAGTCGACCTGCCAGTGCAGAAGATACAGCAGCTGTGGGTTGGATCCCTCAGTCGGGAAGATCCCCTGGAGAAGGGAATGGTAACCCAGTCCAGCATTCTTGCCTGGAAAGTCTCATGGACAGAGGAGCCTTGTGGGCTACAGTCCATGGGACCGCAAAGAGTTGCACGTGACTGAACACACAACACACATGTTCTAAAGACAGGGATGCAGAGCGAAGGAGGGTTGGCTTAGTTCATCCTTGCTGCAGGGACAGGACCAGAAATCCTGTGAAATGACCAGGTCACCACAAGGACTTCCTAGCAGAATTATCTAGATATAGAAGAGTTTCCTTAGGAGGTAGCAAGTTCCCTGTGGCTAAATGCATGGAACACTAGTTGATGACTAGTGTAGGAATACTGTAGCAGGGATTCAAGCGTCAGGAAGCTAACAGTTGGTTCAGTTCAGTTCAGCCGCTCAGTCGTGTCTGACTTTATGCGACCCCATGAATCACAGCACGCCCAGCCTCCCCATCCATCACCAACTCATGTCCATGTTCAGACTCATGTCCATCGAGTCGGTGATGCCATCCAACCATCTCATCCTCTGTTGTCCCCTTCTTCTCCTGCCTCCAATTCCTCCCAGCATCAGGGTCTTTTCCAATGAGTCAGCTCTTTGCATCAGGTGGCCACAGTATTGGAGTTTCAGCTTCAGCATCAGTCCTTCCAATGAACACCCAGCACTGATCTCCTTCAGGATGGACTGGTTGGTACTAGGCCTTAAAAGTCTTTCCCAGTCTCTGTGATGTGTGTCTTACAGGAGGTTGCCGCCTTCTCTCACCATCTTCAAAAGTCAAGGAGCTATTCATCAAATTTCCTTACTTTCTCTTAATCACCTGTCATAAGAGCTGCTACTTACACAGAACTAGCTACACTCTATGGGACACACTTTACTTTCCACCTGGTCCTCTTTCCATGTTTTCAGTCTGTTTTATTTTCAAGCAGAGCTCATTTTCATCATAAATCTTCTTGCAAACTGTATTCTTTGGGATTTCAAAAGGATTACTCATAATTCTATCACTCTGGCAATAACATCTGTATTAATATCTTTCCCTATATTTTAAGTGGTGTTCACAAAATCAGCCCTCATATTTCTGGACTAGGAATTCTGGTACTGTCTGCCTTGATACAAACACTTTCCCTTACTTTTAGCTGAAAAGTTTCTAGGCCCTTTTTGTCGTTCTTGAATTGTATCCACTGGAATTATGTGCCCTGTTCCAGGAGTGGGTGCCCGACTGCTTCATACACGACAGGAGTATTTTATTTTCTGTGATAATCAGCATCACACACGCACAAAACTGTTTCAGAAAATGATTTACTATAATTCTAAATTCACTTCCTGAATCACATTGACCATTGAGAAATACCATATTGTGTAGTTTTATTTCTTTTAAACCAATGCTCAACAGTAAACTTACAGTAAACTTATGGGAAAATTGATTGTTGTTGATGGCTTTGAACAATGATAGCCCCAAGGTTGTTGACCCTCTGAACTCTAAGACCTATGTAGTTAGTTAAGTCGCTCAGTCGTGTCCGACCCTTTGCGACCCCATGGACTGTGTAGTCTACTCCATCCGTGGGATTCTCCAGGCAAGAATACTGGAGTGGGTTGCCATTTCCTTCTCCAGGGGATCTTCCCGACCCAGGGATCGAACCCAGGTCTCCTGCACTGCGGGCAGACGGTTTAACCTCTGAGCCACCAGGCAAGCATAAGACCTATGTAAACCCTTATCAGAACTCTTCACGGAGTCCATTTTTCCTTCATTTAAAACAAGGTTAGGTTACTATGTGTACTCTGTTGCTTCCTTCATTTCTGCTTCTATTAATCATTTAATGAGTATTTATAAATAAGTTCAGGATACATTCTTTGTAGCCTCACATTTTAATTACCTTTTTGTGTAGTGAGTCATGTTGTAACCTAGCTTCAGCTTTGACACTCAAAGGTCATGGGCAGAGACAATCAAAATGGTAGAATTCCTTTTGAAAGAGCCTCACAACACAATGGCTATAGTTAGGCACTCAGTTGTGTCCTACTGTTTGTGACCTCATGGACTGTAGTCAGCCAGGCTCTTCTGTCCATGGAATTCTCCAAGGAAGAATACTGAAGTGGGTAGCCACTCCCTTCTCCAGGGGATTTTCCTGACCCAGAGATTGAACCCGGGTCTCCTGCACTGCAGGTGGATTCTTTACCATCTGAGCCACCGGGGAAGCCCACAGTAATTCTACTGTGAGGTAATATCTTGGCCCCCGGGTCTACTACTGTCCTCTTGAATCTATAACACACCCATTCTTCTGGCTCCTGGTGCTTAGGTCATGATAGCATGCTGCTGTCTCATCAGAATTCTTTGATTTCTTACCTCTGTGGTTTAATTCTGGTTAGGTTTTAGGCTGGTGCTCTTTCACTGTACCCACTGGGAGTGGTAAGTCCTGCACATTTTCCTATGGATTAGTATGCTAGTTACAGCCCTTGCAGAGCCTTGCATCTTAAGGGCTTAGACTATTCCTTTTCAATCTTTCTACCCCATTTCACGGAGCTCTTCTCAACTGGTGCTACATTTTAAGTGGAATCCATGCTTAGTCTATGAAATCTTTCCCTTACAAAGTGGTTGTGAGCTGCTGACTAGTGGACTTCATGTGTTTTAAGAGCTGGAATTCATCCTTCAGCACCCAGCCCAGCAAGAACCCAGGTCTCCAGAACTGCAGGCAAATCCTTTACCGTCTGAGCCACCAGGGAAGCCCATGTGCTACTTAGGAGGCAACAGATATTGGAATGAATGACTGAGGGGAAATTAAAGTGTACGCTCTGGGAACCAAAGTGCCGGGTCTTTTAGAGTCATCTGTGTTTGTCTAAGCTTCAGTGTCTCCTTTAAAAAGCTGGAGGTAGGACTAGAACTGGTGGTCTCATAGCTGGGTAGCCAGAATCGCCCAGGGGAAGGGGGTGGAGCTTGACACAAGTACAGATTGTGTGAGGGTTGTACACCAACGTGAATGTACTTACTGCCACCGAACATGCTGAACGTAACATACAGGTAAGTATGGTTAAAATAGTATGTTTTATATTCTGTGACTTTTACCACGATTTAAAAAAAAAAAACATTGAAATGAAAGTACAGATTGCTGTGTGGATCCCAAGAATCAAGATGTTTCACAAGAGGACTAGTTACCATGCAACTAGTTTGCACTGTACCAGGTACCCTCTAAGATCCCTTTCAGCAATAGCTTTTTTTTTGGTTCAAGTGTTAACTACCTAACTGATACAGAATCTTTTTATTTTTTTAAATTAATTCCATTCTGATGTGCCTTCTGTCATCCTCATTCAGGGCCAGGTGAGCCAGTCAATGATTTCTTCAACAGGGAAGCCTCTCCCCCGAAGCTCTAAGCATCTGAAGCTCACACCCGGCCCCTTCATCGATGAGATGACCTCAATGGCTCTGGTCAACATTAACCCCTTCACTCCGGAGTCCTATAGAAAACAATTCCTTAAATCCAATGGCAAGAGGAAAACCCGAGGCGATCTGTAAGTATCCTGTTATGACTCTTGAGAACTGGTCTTACTATTGTCAAAAGGAAAGGAGAGTGTTAAAGACTAGCAATAAACAATGTCTGTTTGAATGATAAAAATCGTGTTTATGTATCCCCTCCTTCCTAAATGTCAGTGTTGGCTATAACCTTCTTCATCACAGAGATCCTAACACCGTTCCATAACGAAGAGCACGGTAAAATACTTTCTCTTTGAAAGAACAGAGCAGAGTAAGTGAAGATCTGACTTTAATATTAGGAAGTCGAACAGGCGGTGGAATTGCTCTCAAGGGCTCCCCTCTGGTTACAGTGAAGCTTGCAGTTGGGGAAGGTGTTGTTCTCATTTCAGAGAGTACATTGCTGTTTTGAATTCAGTGGTATGACTGGCACTGAGAGCTACAGAGCCAGAATTCGAACTCCTCTGCAGGTGATGGAAGATTGGCTGAATAGAAAAAGAGCGTTGCTTTTGGAGGTGCTAATAGATGCAAAGCTGACTACACTATTCTAGAAAGGTCAGTCAGTGGCAGAAATTGGCTACATAAGGAGTTTGCAGATTACTCAGGGGCTTTTTTTTTTTTAAGTGACCCTATCCATACGTGAGGGAATGAAGGGGTACTTCCTTTCATTTTTATTTATTTATTTTTTGGCAGCATGTGGGATCTTAGTTCCCTGACCACGTATGGGGGAACCTGTGCCCCCTTTAATGAAATGAGGAATCATAACCACAAGACCATCAAGGAAGTCCCTCAAGGACATTTCTTTATCTTCAGTGCTGCTTTTTTTTTTTTAATAGAATGGAAGCACCTCTAAAACAGGCCAGTCTTTTGTGCTCAGATGTACTCGGCAAAATAAAGGTAGAACTAACAATCTTAAAGTCTACAGAGCATTTAACGTGTTGTGTTCTTTTGGAATCAGTGACCGTATGTTAATCAGCCTTGTAGCCAGAATAGGTTTTTCTCAATACTGTTTCTTGGATCTTAAGTAAATAGGACTTGAGCACAAGTACACTGGATCTATTCTTGTTACTGAATATTCCACTGGTTTTTAGCTCTTCAGGATTCTTTGTAAACCTGCAGAGTGAATGGATTCATCTCTCACTGAAGCTAGCAGGAAAAGACTGCTGATTTGAATTCCTGGCTCTAAAAGTGATGATGCTTTCATAAAATCACTTAATGATTCTGAGAGGGTATTTTCCCTTCTTTTTCATTGTGGTGGTGTTATTTTATAAAGATTAGAACGTAGTATTAAATTTAAGTCACAAGTTTGCCTGCATCAATTTCTTTGTGTGAATATAATGTCCTCCATTTGCCATTTTGATCCTGTCCTTGTCCAGAAAAGAAACCTAACTGATCTAGAAACTGAAATTTTGCTTAAAGATTCCAGAATGCATCTGCTCATGCCAAAAGAGAATATCCATCAGAGACTTCAGCTTATTGAAAAGTAATTGAAAACATCTTAGCTAGGATTAGAGTGCATTTTGCTATGCCTACAGTCAGCTCGTGAGCCTAAGACAGGCCAGGCCCTGGGGAAGGCAAGCAGGGCAGGGGACGCGTTATACTGTGGGGGAGAACAGCCTTAGAGTTTCTCACATGTCCCATAAGCTCTCTTGACTCCACATCTCAGCATACCTTGTTCTATTTGTCTGAAACCCTTTTTCTTTTCTCTTAGCTGGTTCCTCCTCATTTTTGGAATCTTAGCTAATATATCCTCTTTTTTGCAGAAAGGCTTTTACTTTCAAAATAGAGTACATAGTACTATCTAGAGTAGCCTTCATGTCTTGTTTTTAATACTGTCCTAGGTTCTTGTATTAAAAAGTTCTGTTTATTCCTGCTTCTAAATATAGATTGAAGAGGGAGAGTAATTGTCTTATTTACTTGTACTGTACCCAAACCTAGCACAGTACCAGGGTCCGTAAGTGTTAATTGTACATTGATAATCATTTTTTCCCCCCCAAGTGAGGAATCCAGTCCAGGAGAAGGCAAGGGAGAACAAGGGCTGCCTGCTAAGGTGAGCACTGCTCTTTGGACCAGCTGTTGTAACACAGCCATTTCATTCTAAAACCTCTCCTTTCTCCCTCCCTTCCTCCCTCCCCAAACCTTGACACTTGTAGTGAATCTGTCTTGCAGGTGAATTTATCTGGACTGTAATCAGGGTCTATATTCTTAGCTAGCTGTTACTTTATCAGCCAGTGTCTAACATCTATACTGCTGAATCATTACCTTGGACTATTCTTCAATTCAAGCTACTGTTTCTGTCTTTGATCTGGGGGAAAGTTCTGTATTGCTGGGGTACCGAAGTAAAAGGAACATCAAGATATCAAAGGTCCAAAAAGAAAAAGAACAAAACAACAGAAAAATAGCGTAAAGCCAGAGGTTTATATGTAAAAGTTTTAGCTCTTAAATGTGTCAATATTTACTGATTTTATAATGTTCACAATCTTTGATCTAGTATCACTCATTTGATAATCTAAATTAAGAAAATAATGCTGTAAATATTACCACCAGAGATGTTTGTTTCAGCCTTAACTATAAGAGCAGAAAAAGAAAAGAAAATAGAGGAAGTACCAAATATCCAGTAATGGAAGGATGGTTAAGTAAATTAGACCATTAAAGTCAGTGGAATATTAAATTGCCATCAAGAAGACATGTTGGACATAGGCATGTTTTCATGATATTATAATGTTCAGTGTCCGTACAGGGCAGGGAGGAGGATGGGGAAGAGGTGATATGGATAGTAAGCTGGTACTTGGTGTCTGAGATGAGGATATAAGGGAGCAGGTAAGCACTACTAGAGCCTTCAGGCCTCTGATAGAGGAGACAGAGAAAGGGCTGGGCAGCTGGAGCAAGTCCAGAGGTGGAGGAAATTGAGCTTGAGATTGGTAAGGGCAAGGAAAATTATCGATCTTGTTGATGAAGACTGACTGGGCCTGGATGTTGAAAATGAAGAGCTGGTAAGAGTCAAGATTTTTTAAACATTTAAAGTTAGATGGGAAAAGTTCTTGCTAATGGAGATATTGGGAAAAGGTGATTTCACAGAGATGAATCAGTTTGAACTGAGATTCTTATAAATCTATGGATATTTCCATCATCATAGCTACTGTTTACTGAGAATTTATATGTATTCGTGATACATGTAATTTTCATACAATATTTGAAAGGACCATGAGACATAGTTGCTCTGATCCTTCTCTGACAAATGAGAAAACTGATACAGGAGTTCAGTGACTTGCTCGAGTTCCTTACCTAGAAGAGCAGTGAGTGATGTCACGGTTGGCCAGTAGGGGGAGCGGTTGCTGTAGCTGAGCACACAGTCTGAAATAAGTCAATTTGACAATTTTGTTCTCTAGACTAAGGCTTTGGGGGAAGCACACTAAAAAGTATGTTTATTGCACTTAAGATGAAACATTAGCAGCCAGAGAGTGAGAAAAGTAAACAAGAGTCAAAGAGAGGTGTTCTGTTTGGCGTCCTCCTCCAAGAGCCCGTCACTCCTTTCCGCTGAGGACAGTAGCTTTGGCTATGGGGGCAGTGTTCCCTCTAGGGACAAACATAGGGAAGAAAACCCAAACAGGAAATAATACAGAGTAAGATTTAATAAGTTAGCCAAGAGAAGTGTCGGTACAGAGTTTTATGGAAGGCTATAAAGAGCACACAGAAGGTAGTCAGCAACTGGCAGGGCGGTGGGAAAGGGGTGGTTCTTGCCACCATGAATATTGACATAGACAGACTCCAGTGGATTTGCCTCAAAAGTCTTTTTGGAAACTTGGGGAAATTGAGGGATCTAATATGCCTTAATTTTATTCTAAAATATTTCACTTTTTGCTAAAATATTTCAGAGATGTGTTTTACGAGAAACCAACATGGCTTCCCGCTATGAAAAAGAATTCTTGGAGGTAGAAAAAATTGGGGTCGGGGACTTTGGTACAGTCTACAAGTGCATTAAGAGACTGGATGGATGTGTTTATGCAATAAAACGCTCGACGAAACCTTTAGGAGGATTATCAGATGAGTGAGTACCTTTAAAATGTACTATAAATACACACTTGGATTTATCAAAACATTTTGAGTAAGAGCACTGATGTCATTTGCTACTTTAAAAAAGTCAACCTTACCACAGAAAGTTGTCTCACATTTGTAACCTTTCTGAATTTTCAAGATCAGAGATAAATTATTTCCTGAAATATACCATGAGCAATTGGAATTGTGCTGTGGTTTTTTTTTTTTTTTTTTTTTTGTATTTCTCATGGCTTTTACTGCTGGTCTTACTACTTTTTTTTTTTCTAATGAATGGATTTAGGAAAGGATCTTCTGGTGTCTGTTTAGTTCATCAGAAATACTACCAACCAGTGAGTTATTGTTAACTCACTGGTTATCTCTCAGTTCAGTTCAGTCGCTCAGTCGTGTCCGACGCTTTGCGATCCCATGAATCGCAGCACGCCAGGCCTCCCTGTCCATCACCAACTCCCGGAGTTCACTCAGACTCACGTCCATCGAGTCCGTGATGCCATCCAGCCATCTCATCCTTGGTCATCCCCTTCTCCTCCTGCCCCCAATCCCTCCCAGCATCAGAGTCTTTTCCAATGAGTCAACTCTTCGCATGAGGTGGCCAAAGTATTGGAGTTTCAGCTTTAGCATCATTCCTTCCAAAGAATATCCAGGGCTGATCTTCTTCAGAATGGACTGGTTGGATCTCCTTGCAGTCCAAGTGACTCTCAAGAGTCTTCTCCAACACCCCAGTTCAAAAGCATCAATTCTTTGGAGCTCAGCTTTCTTCACAGTCCAACTCTCACATCCATACACGACCACTGGAAAAACCATAGCCTTGACTAGATGGACCTTTGTTGGCAAAGTAATGTCTCTGCTTTTGAATATGCTATCTAGGTTGGTCATAACTTTCCTTCCAAGGAGTAAGCATCTTTTAATTTCATAGCTGCAATCACCATCTGCAGTGATTTTGGAGCCCCCTCAAAATAAAGTCTGACACTGTTTCCACTACTTTGTATTAATAATAAATTCAATAGTCAAGTTTGAAAAACTCCAAGCCAGGAAAAACTAACAAAAATTTAAATTTCATTCCTAGAACTAATTGTTCAAAAGTTCTTCCTTTTCACAAGGAAAACAAGTATTTTCAGATTCAGCCACTGCTTTTTGTGAACTCTGGGAAATATAATACTAAAATGCTGAATCTGAAATTAGTCTTTGGAATTCTTCATTTATATACTAAAATCGATCAAGCACTGCATTTTGCTTCTTTTTTTGTGTTGGATTTTCTATTCTATAATGGACATCTGTCTTCAGGACCATCCCTGTGGCTACATCATACCTGCAGAGTTTAGTACTGACTATAATTAAGGCTTCCCTGTCGGCTCAGTGGGTAAAGAATCTGCCTGCAATTCAGGAGAAACGGGAGACCCGGGTTCGATCCCTGGGTCTGGCAGATGCCCTGGAGTAGGAAATGGCAACCCACTCCAGTAATCTTGCCTGGAAAATTCCAAGGACACAGGAGCCTGGCAGACTACAGTCCAAGGGGTCGCAAAGAGTTGGACACGACTGAGCAACTA
This sequence comes from Capra hircus, assembly GCF_001704415.2. Taxonomy (NCBI): domain Eukaryota; kingdom Metazoa; phylum Chordata; class Mammalia; order Artiodactyla; family Bovidae; genus Capra; species Capra hircus. The sequence continues at coordinate 15,445,504 of NC_030811.1, read as the reverse complement.
AGCACACACATAACAACTGTCTAACTTTCATAGGGATGGTAGAGGGCCCATCACAATATCCACAATCAAGTCCATTTCTTGTTAAGCCCATCAGGGTTTTTAGATTGTGAAAATTAGAATCAAAACAAGTCTGCTCCTGAGGTAATGGACACCTAAGATTCCTCTCTACGTATATCCTGTTCAGTCAAAAAACCGTGGGCTTGGGCCCAGGACAACCAAGGTTCTGATCTTAGATCTACCATTACCAGCTCAACTTTGGGCCAGTCACTTAACCTTTTAAAGGCTTCATCCTTGTCACTATGTCATATAGAGGAGTTACAAACATTAAATGTGATAAGATAGTAAGTAAGCAAGCAGTGAGCATTCAGCAAATGTTCTGCCACGGTGAATAATGCCTCATATCTCACCTTTAAAGACTTTGCATGTGTATTGTTTTCAGTTTCCTCAGTGCTTTCCCATCTCTTAGGACTCTGGCTATGCATGAAGTTTATGCCCATGCGGTGCTGGGACACCACCCGCATGTGGTTCGTTACTACTCTGCGTGGGCAGAAGACGACTACATGATCATTCAAAATGAGTACTGCAATGGTACGTAAGTGGGCTCATATCTGCGGAGAAGCAGGATTAGCTTTTAAGTCTTTGGGGAAAAAACTCTTTGCTTCCTTCTTGTACTTAATAGCAGGTATAGCAGAATCATATCTAAAAGTCTGTACTACTGGTTTGCTTGGAAGCAGAGAGCTGGAGGAAATGAGTTGAGCTGGAAAGGAATCTCAGGCTTATGCTATTAGGTGTTTCTTTCAAAGCTGATGTGTAGTTGGTACATAGGAGCTATCACGTCCTTCACACTTTAATACTTAGAAAGCTTTTACGCTAGTGGTTTGGATGATAAATCATCTTTTTACCATTTACTAGGTGCTCTAAAAGATGTAAGCCATAGTCTCTACTATTTTGGAGGAGGGAGTGGTAAACTAACATAACCAACTTTTGATTAATTTGGAAGTGGATTCCTGTGTTTGGGGATTGTTCACGTTTCTTGCTGCTTCTTACTTTGGACCTTTAAGCGTTCTCACAAGAGTAGGGGCATGGGGTGGGGTGCTGGGACTGAAATCTAGTGATTCACATACATCCTCCTAGGTCCTTCAGGACTATGTATACATAGTAACCAGTAAAACTTTTTTCTGAGCTACTTAAATCACAAAGCATGGTCCTTTGGATTAACATATTTCTAACTCTTGATTTAATAGTTCTTATCTATAATTAAGGGGTTACATAACAGCAGTTATGTATCGTTATTCTTGGAAATGCATTTTTATCAAAATGTCTAGTGATATAGTAGGAAAGAGCTATCAATTGGGTAGAAGCTCGTCATTGTTTTAGGATACATCCACATTTTGTAATACGTATTTTAGCCCCAGTAATTTGGAGAAGGAAATGGCAACCCACTGCAGTATTCTTGCCAGGAGAATCCCATGGATGGAGGAGCCTGGTGGGCTACAGTCTATGGGGTCACGAAGAGTCAGACACAACTGAGAGACTTCACAATACTGGATAATGGCATCCCCCCAACATATACACCTCCCCTGAGTGTTTTTTTTAATGGTGCAGTCTGTCTTTGGGTAAGTTTAGTTACCACCAGACAGACTGGCTTTTGAGGACAGTGATCAGTGATAAAGCTTCAACACTGTATACATGATTACTTTCACCAGTAGGTAAGTAAATAACATGAGATGCTAGAAGCATAGAAAATGGTACACATATTCTACAAAATAGTAATTTGGCATCTTCCTTGTTATTTACTTATAGCCTGATTTTCCCATAGCCTTACTTGTGAACTTCATGAGTTTTTTTCTTTAATAAGCTCAGCCAAAATCCCTTTTTCTAATAGTTTCTTTGGGTTAAAACAAAATGGACCCTTTCGTTATACTTGTGATTGAGTAGTTAAGACCTTGTTTTTAATCATCTTCTCTTAATTTCTTCTTATCATAACCTGAGAGTCCCTATTCTTTTTTTCTTCCCTCTCTCTATAGAGAAGATTGATTTTTTTTTTCTGTTTATTTTTTAAATTTTTTTTTATTAATTAACTGTATGTATTTATATTTCTGAAGGGTTTACAGTTTGGCTTTTTTTTTAAATTTTTTTTAATTTTAAAATCTTTAATTCTTACATGCGTTCCCAAACATGAAAAAATATGGAACGCTTCACGAATTCACGTGTCATCCTTGCGCAGGGGCCATGCTAATCTTCTCTGTATCGTTCCAATTTTAGTATATGTGCTGCCAAAGCCAGCACAGAGAAGATTGATTTTATTTCCATAACATTTACCTATTAACAAAGATAATATCAAATTTAAAAATCAGTCAATAAAGCAAAGTTAACTAATTTTAACCTGTGGGCAATGTAAAATTTTAACTGGGGCAATGTAAAAGTTTCAAATTTTCAAAAAGAATAAGATGAAGCAATCTATTACAAAATCATCTCATTCTTTTCAACATTTGAATATCTTCTTCAGGCTTGACACTGTGTTAAGCTCTCAGGTGCAAAATCCTGTGGAGTGAGGTAAGTCCTTACTTCAAGAAGCTTTATTCCATTTGCTCTCTTATAATGAGCACAGAAATTGGCCAGAGAGGGGGAATGTGGGCAAAGGTAGCAGGGAGTGGTGGGATGGGCCTGAGCTTTAGAGTCGGCAGACTGGAGCTCAAAGCCCAGCTCTGTCACACAGCTCAGTTGGTAAAGAACCTGCCTGCCATGCAGGAAACCCCAGTTTGATTCCTGGGTGGGGAAGATCTCCTGGAGAAGGGATAGGCTACTGACCCCAGTATTTTTGGGCTTCCCTTGTGGCTCAGCTGGTAAAGAATTTGCTTGCAATGCAGGAGACCTAGGTTCGATCCCTGGGTTGGGAAGATCCCCTGGAGAAGGGAAAGGCTACCCACTCCAGTATTCTGGCCTGGAGAATTCCATGGACTATGCAGTCCATGGGGTTGCAAAGAGTCAGACACGACTGAGTGACTTTCACTTCACTTCAGTTCTCTCAGGATCACTGAGTCATCATTTAATCTCAGTGAATAAAGAGACAGTAATATTTACTTAATGGAGTCATTTGCGAAATTAGCAACAGTGTGTGTCAAACGCTAGCACATCATTAAGTCCGAATACACAGTAAGAACATGGTAATACTTGCTATTAGCATAGCCTGAAAAAATGTCATGTAGGAGTTAAGACTTGAACGAGACCTTGCAGGAGTATTCCTTGAGCTTATGGAAGCAGAGGGAAGACCAGCACGCAGGCTGGAAGCATGGTACTGGGCTTGCGTCTGGCCTAGTAGATAGAAAGGAGACTAAACAGGACTGAGCTGACCCCTGTAGGGGGAAATCAGACCAGCAAGGTGAAGTGTGGGAAGCCTGTAGTGGGCATTGAAAGCCAGGCAGCGAGTGTGGACTAGATGTAAGATACTATGGGAAATCAGTGTTTGTTCATTGTGGTGCTTCAGCTAACTTCACTCAATACTTGCCAACTCAAACGTAACTGTGATTTAGCAAAATCTAATTCACGCACATTGAACCTTTCAAATGTGAACTGATAATGGAAAATAAAGCATGCCCTTTTGTGGGACTTCCCCGGTGGTGCTAGTGGTAAAGGACCCCGCAGGCCAATGAAGGTAGACGTAAGAGACATAAGTTTGATCCCTGGGTCGGGAAGGCCCTCTGAAGGACGGCTCAGCAGCCCACTCCAGTACTCTTGCCTGGAGAATCCCACGGACAGAGAAGCCTGGCAGGCTGCAGCACATAGGGTCACAGAGAGTTGGACACGACCGAAGTGACTTCGCACACATGCAAATCTTGTTTGTCGTTGAGGATAATCCATGTTGAGACTTTTCACAGTGGTGCTGGTGGTCTAGTTGCTAAATGGTGTCACACTCTTGCGACCCCATGGACTGTAGCCTGCCAGGCTCCTCTGTCCGTGGGATTCTCCAGGCAAGAATACTGGAGTGGGTCTAAGTAAAGGATAAGAAATCCAAAGTATGTGTCAGGTAGCCGGGGCTTCTTTCCCTCCGCCCACATCCTCCCCCTCCTCCTCCGTCTCACCTCTTCATCCTATGCCCTGTTTCCCAATACCCACCCTTACCCACCCATATCGACCCAAACCCCTCTACCCAGCCTCTCATAGCAGTCAGGCTGGAACATGCATGGTGACAGTTTTAATTTCAATTATAAATTAGACGAGGTAGATAACATAGATTTTAACTGTGAGAGACCAACAGTCATCTGATTTCCTGCTTGTCCCTCATTAACCCTGAACCAATCAGAAGTTTCCGCCCTCTCTGCCACCCTAGCCAAGGTCCCCTACAAGGTCACCTCTGGGCCAGCCTCAGAAATCTGAGGTCTCCAGTAGCCAGCTGATTCTGCAACAACCAGGCTTCTAACCGGCTCAGCGCTGGATAATTACTCTCTCCCTGCGTGTGTGCGTGCTCAGTCGCTTCAGCCATCTCCGACTCATTGTGACCCTATAGGCTGTAGTTCCGCAGGCTCCTCTGTCCATGGGATTCTCCAGACAAGAATACTGGTGTGGGTTGCCATGCCCTCCTCCAAGGGATCTTCTCGATTCAAGGATCAAACCTGTGTGTCTTACATCTCCTGCTTTGGCAGGCAGGTTCTTTACCACTGGTACCACCGGGGAAGCCCAATCTCTCCCTAATCGCAGTGTTTTCTTGTGATGTCTTCTGGCATAGAAGTTTTACAGAGCACGATCCCCTAGAATACTGGTCTCACATTTGCTCAAGTGATATGACATCCAGAAGTTGGAGCACCATGAATACAGGTTATATTTTCCCACAAGATAAGGGACTATTTTCCCAGCAGAAAAGTAGGCTTGTGTGGTTGGCAGCAAAGTAGCATAGTGAGAATACAAAAACATAAATAAGACGTGCTGTTGAACTGTTGGCCTGCTGTTTGCATTTCATCGTCAGAAGGTATTTGCTATTTCTTTGTTTTGGCATCTGTTAGGTCTTATGAGCAGACAGGAAAACAAGGATATATTTTTCTGAAGTATCTTTTCTCCTACCAAGTGGGGCGAATACATTTATCTAAAGGAAGGAACCCAGCAACTCATCTGACAAAGATGGTTTGAAAAGAACTGCCCGGGAGCTGGCCATCTTCCTCCTAAGGCACCTCCTAAGGCACCGAGCCAACGCCAGGGGTTACCTTGGGTTACGGAGCTAAGGCTTCAGTGCAGCCGGGCGGATTAAGAGGGATGAAGCTTACAGTTCATTCAGTATTGCTATGTCTATAAATGCATGAAAGTGAAGTGAAACGTGTTAGTCACTCAGTCATGTCTGACTCTTTGCGACCTCACAGACTGTAGCCCGCCAGGTTCCTCTGTACATGGAATTCTCCAGGCAAGAATCCTGGATGGGTAGCCATTCCCTTCTCCAGGGGATCTTCCTGATCCAGGGATCGAACCTGGGTCTTCCGCATGGCAGGTGGATTCTTTACCATCTGAGTCACTGGGGAAGCCCCCTGTCAATGGCTACTTCTTGTTAATACTGTTTAGTAAAGAACAGTTCATTATGCTGTTCTGCAAGAGTGTGCGGACAATCAGTTTTAGCTCAAGCAAAATTAGGATATTCTAACACAGTCATATGAATGAGTACTTTTCAGTAACTTCTGTTCTACAGTTTTATCACTTGGCTAACTTTAACACTACCTATAGAGATTCTAAGTAATTGAAAGTGCTGCGATCACTGGTCTAGTTCCTCTTACTAAATACCCATCACACTTCAGGGGATTAGAAATCCCTATACTTATAATCTAAAGGAACATATTAAAGGAATGCTAAGTAACTCACGATGCTTATTTCTTTCCATGCATTTCATAGGGGCCTTCACTTAGTCTTTTTCCTCTGTTACCAGGATAGACATTCAGTTCAGAAAATACTGATTACATGCCAGACCGTGGGACAGGAAGGATGAATGAGCTGTGGGCCTGTCCTAAAGGAACAGCCAGGCTAGTGGAGACCCAGGGGCTTTGATGCAACCTCCCTTTTCCTCCATCACATCTCATAAACTCATCTGCAAACTTAGCCTCAAGGTGGCTTTGTTTATAATAACCCTAATGCACTCTTTATTTATTCTTCCTTCTTAATGTCACCTACAGTTCATAAATTCTTTCCTAAGGACATTTCCAGGGAAAAACAAAAACCTTCTATTTAGCACCTCCCCCCTTTTTTTTGGTTTCTGAAAGGTGCTGAATTCTCCGTTCTGAATTTATTTGAATGTGGCAGTTCAACCTTTACATTCAATTTTACATTAGAGAGTTTTAAATATAGATTTCCTTAAAAGTATAGTTACCATCTCAGACCCTACTGTTCTGATACACACTTGAAGGGGGGATTTACAGGCCTTATAACTGATGGGGGTCCCAGAATTCTCTAATTTGACTGAGGAGGCTACAGACAAATGCTAACTAATGAATCAAAAGGTTCAGAAGCATTCTAATACCTTAGGGCAGGGGCATCTGAGGTCAGGTAGTCAGATGAGCTCAGGGCTTATCTTTTTATTGATAACAGTAATAGAGCTGATAAACACAGTGGCTCAAAGAGGGTTTAGGTGTACATGGAGGTTTTATATTTTCTTTGGGTCAGCCATCATTAAATGTTCTTATTTTGTGATATATGTTTTAATGGAAGGAAACTTGAAATCAATTACATTAAAGTTACTAATGGCCTATAAGCACTAGCTTGACACCAACATGGAATTATTCATCGATACCATAGTAACTATATGACTAGGCCTGACTGATCTTCTGTTGATAACAAGGTGAAGCTTTTTAAATGTTAGCTGGGGGCATACTCAAGGCAATAGAGCCACATATTAGCTACCTAGGATATAGCATTTTCTTTTTGCTCTTTAAAGGTCCTTAATTATTCTTTCCGATATGTTTGTGGTATAGACAGGGAGCTGATATTCTGTCTATGGGAGAGACATAATATCACACCGACACTGAAGCAGTTGAGACTTGTTCGACTGAGTTCATTCATGAGGAATGTATTGAATAAGTACTAGGCTTTCATGTATAAGATTCACACCTTTTTCTCTCACTCGGTGGGGCTATTCTGTTGTTCTTTCCTAGGTGGGAGCTTGCAGGCTGCAGTAACTGAAAACGCAAAGTCTGGCAATCATTTCCCAGAGCCCAGACTCAAGGACATCCTTCTACAGATTTCCCTCGGGCTCAAATACATCCACAACTCCGGCATGGTGCACCTGGACATCAAGCCCAGTCAGTCCGGCTCTCCTCTGCTCCTCTGGCCGTGTTGATTCCTTCCCCATTGTTGTCAGAATCTGTGCCTACATGACTGTCAAAGAGGCTGTTAGCTGGCAGAATCCCTCCACGTCCCTCTCCCCCTGCCCACATTTCAGTCAAACAGCTTTAACTACTTTCCTATTGCTCCAAGAGGACAGAAAGAAAAGACTCCCAGATAGTGAAGCCCAAGTATGAAAATAAGTATTGAATTTACTGCATAGATAAGAGACTCCATCCTGACTGTTTACAACTAGTGGGTTAAGGCACTCATTCATCTGAAATGCAAGGAAATGTTACTATCCTGTGTTGTTGATTATTTCTTTGTTTTGAGGTCACCAGCCTCTTCAAAGAGGTTTGAGGTTTAAGTTCCACTGAAATAGGTATTATCAATCGCTGAGCTGTTTGGAAGTAGTGTGAGAGATTCCATGGAAGAAAAGAAACCTTGGTGGTCTTGTTACCTGCACACACAGAAGAGGAGGATGATTGAAATGTCATTTACAGAAAAGAGTCTTTGAGGTGAAAAGGTTTAGGAATCATTCCTTACGACAGTTCTATATTTTTTTTCAGGTAACATCTTCATTTGTCATAAGATGGAAAGCGACTCTCCCGTAGTCCTGGAAGAGGCTGAAAATGAAGCTGATTGGTTTCTCTCTGCTGATGTGATGTATAAAATTGGCGAGTCTGTTTTGTAACTTGATTGGTATACTCTTATCCTACAAAATGTATGCTGATGACTCTAATCCATTTATTCCAGTTTTAAGAAAAACATGCTTTGAAAGAACTCTACTTCTTTTTTCTTTTTTTAGGTGACTTGGGTCATGTGACATCAATAAGCAATCCCAAAGTGGAAGAGGGGGACAGTCGCTTCCTGGCTAATGAGATTTTGCAAGAGGTATAGATTTGGGGAACAAAGGGTTTTTAATAGTCCATTGAAATGTTTGCAAAGAGGGTGGCTCAATCAATGGATTAATCAACATTTTTTGCTGTTTTTTTGTAAAGTTCTTTTGCTATTTCTAATATTTTTTAGAATTCTTAGCATTATGAATTTCCTAGCAGGAAGGAAGCCTTTATTGGTCCAACCCAACCTTTATTATGAGACTAGCCTTTTGACAGCACCACCAGCCTTGGTCACTGAAATGGCCTTCAGTTATTGCTCATCTTTTAACATGTCTATGAGTCTGGCCTAGGAAGGATATAACTTTCTACAGGATGATAGTTGGGGGAAAAAAGAGGAGTCTTTCCTCTTTATGATCAGTCAATCTAAGTTTCAAGCCTTTTTGAAACTGAGAGAACAAAAGAGTGCTGAGATTCTGCCTCTGACTCTGGAGGGCAGCATATTTTTTTAAAAAATTTATTTAATTTTTAATTGGAGTTTAATTACTATACAATATTGTGATGGTTTCTGCTATACATCAACATGAACCAGCCATAGGTACACATACGTCCTCCCCCTCCTAAGCTGCCCTCCCATCTCCTCCTCCATCCCACCCATCTAGGTCATCACAGAGCACCAGCTTTGGGTTCCCAGGACCAGGGCAGTATTACTCAGGTGGATTGATGCCCTGTCCTCTGTCTTCTCTAGAAAGAGACTACTAACCATAGCAGATATGACCTGCCCACTGTGTCTGTTTAAGGTCGTGTGTGTTCAAGCAACTCTCTCTTAGCAGTTGTATTTTAGTCTAGACTCGCCTCACTTGGCAAGCTAACCAGCCTTCTTGTCTTCTTCTGTTTTGAAGAATTATCAGCACCTCCCCAAAGCAGACACGTTTGCCTTGGGGTTGACCATCGCGGTGGCTGCAGGAGCAGAGTCGTTGCCCACCAACGGCACCGAGTGGCATCACATTCGTGAGGGGAACCTTCCAGACATTCCTCAGGAGCTCTCCAAGGAATTCCACCAACTACTCAAGGTGCTGTCTCTTGTGAAGAAAAGATGGAAATGTATTTTTTTTTTAATGTCTTGGCAAGTAGATGTCTACCTATTTCTATGTGTAAATCGTCCTTAGAGTTAGTTGATACTTATACTTACTGAGGAGCTCAGTGTTGGTCCTGTGCTAGGTAATAAGTCTATGCTAATTCATTTAATTCTCACAACAGTCCAGAAGGTGAATATTGCTATTCCAAATGCCAGTAAAGGAAGACTGAGTTTCAGCAAAGTGTTGTGACTTGCTCAAGGATACATACTAAGTAGTGGAGTGGACTCTGAACGTTGCTCCTCAAATGGAAGGGTCAGTGTTTCCTTCATTATTTGACACTAACTGCTGTTTACAGTGAGGTATTTTCTACTGTATTCCAGTCATCTTAGGCTCTAGACACCCTCTGAAGACAAAGGCTGTAGGAATACTGTCATGGTGGGATATCCTTAATTAATTTTAAGTGAAAAATGGACACATGATGGAAGTAAGTGAGCTGAACTAGCAGTTGGGTAACCCAGGTTTTAGTCTTGGTCCTGTCAATAACTCGGACAAGCCACTTTATCTCGGGACCTCAGTTTCCTCTGTTGAAAATTAAGACATTAGACTAGTTCAATCAGCTTTAAAAGAGGATACTTGAGAAAGTCAAAGGTATGGATGATGGATGCTATCACATAAGGATAGTATTTCTGTCCTGGGTGAAGCTAAGTTTTTATTTATTTCTTTCCTTTGCACAAAGGAGAATTGAGTTTCAAAAAACCCACCAGCAGAAGCTGGGTTGGAGTTGGTTGGGTGGGCAGATTTTCTCAAGAATGAAACTTCTATTTCCTCCCTTTTGGTCCCACCTCATCAGAACATGGTCCACCCTGATCCAGCAGAGAGACCGTCTGCAGCAGCTCTGGCCAAGAGTCGAGTCCTCTGTCCCTCCCTGGGGAAAACAGAAGAACTTCAGCACCAGCTGAACTTGGAAAAGTTAAAGACAGCCACACTGGAAAGGTAGATTTTTGGATGCTGGAGTTGAGGAAGAACCTATTTATGTGGTACTCACAATGACAACCGGTCTGGTGTATCTTCTCTATGGATTCAAGTGGAATCTAACATTGTGACACAGAGGCTCCTGCTCACAAAGAGGGGCCCTGTGTAACAAGGGGATAGATGCTGTATGAGTAGGCAGCTTGAGAGAGACAATTCCAGTTAATGCAAATGATTGCAAGGAAATACAACTGATAAAGAAAAATTAGGATTCTAAGTGACAACAGTATTCAAGTAACTGGTAGATGACTACCCAAAGTAAGATAACCATAACTAAGGTGGGAAGGGACCCACTCAGTTCAGTCCAGTTCAGTTGCTCAGTCGTGTCCGACTCTTTGCAATCCCATGAATCGCAGCACGCCAGGCCTCCCTGTTTATCACCAACTCCCGGAGTTCACTCAGACTCACATCCATCGAGTCCGTGATGCCATCCAGCCATCTCATCCTCTGTCATCCCCTTCTCCTCCTGCCCCCAATCCCTCCCAGCGTCAGAGTCTTTTCCAATGAGTCAACTCTTCACATGAGGTGGCCAAAGTACTGGAGTTTCAGCTTCAGCATCATTCCCTCCAAAGAAATCCCAGGGCTGATCTTCTTCAGAATGGACTGGTTGGATTTCCTTGCAGTCCAAGGGACTCTCAAGAGTCTTCTCCAACACCACAGTTCAAAAGCATCAATTCTTCGGCTCTCAGCTTTCTTCACAGTCCAACTCTCACATCCATACATGACTACTGGAAAAACCATAGCCTTGACTAGACGGACCTTTGTTGGCAAAGTAATGTCTCTGCTTTTGAATATGCTATCTAGATTGGTCATAACTTTTCTTCCAAGGAGTAAGCGTGGCTGTAGTCACCATCTGCAGTGATTTTGGAGCCCCCCAAAATAAAGTCTGACACTGTTTCCACTGTTTCCCTATCTATTTCCCATGAAGTGATGGGACCGGATGCCATGATCTTCGTTTTCTTAATGTTGAGCTTTAAGCCAACTTTTTCACTCTCCTCTTTCACTTTCATCAAAAGGCTTTTTAGTTCTTCTTCACTTTCTGTCATAAGGGTGGTATCATCTGCATATCTGAGGTTATTGATATTTCTCCTGGCAATCTTGATTCCAGCTTGTGTTTCTTCCAGTCCAGCGTTTCTCATGATGTACTCTGCATAGAAGTTAAATAAGCAGGGTGACAATATACAGCCTCGACGTACTCCTTTTCCTATTTGGAACCAGTCTGTTGTTCCATGTCCAATTCTAACTGTTGCTTCCTGACCTGCATATAGGTTTCTCAAGAGGCAGGTCAGGTGGTCTGGGATTCCCATCTCTTTCAGAATTTTCCACAGTTTATTGTGATTCATACCGTCAAAGGCTTTGGCATAGTCAATAAAGCAGAAATAAATGTTTTTCTAGAACACTCTTGCTTTTTCCATGATCCAGCGGATGTTGGCAATTTGATCTCTGGTTCCTCTGCGTTTTCTAAAACCAGCTTGAACATCTGGAATTTCACGGTTCACGTATTGCTTAAAGCCTGGCTTGGAGAATTTTGAGCATTACTTTACTAGAGTGTCAGATGAGTGCAATTGTGCGGTAGTTTGAGCATTCTTTGGCATTGCCTTTCTTTGGGACTGGAATGAAAACTGACCTTTTCCAGTCCTGTGGCCACTGCTGAGTTTTCCAAATTTGCTGGCATATTGAGTGCAGCACTTTCACAGCATCATCTTTCAGGATTTGAAATAGCTCAACTGGAATGCCATCACCTCCACTAGCTTTGTTCATAGTGATGCTTCCTAAGGCCCACTTGACTTCACATTCCAGGATGTATGCCTCTAGGTGAGTGATCACACCATCATGATTATCTGGGTCATGAAGATCTTTTTTGTACAGTTCTTCTGTGTATTCTTGCCACCTCTTCTTAATATCTTCTGCTTCTGTTAGGTCCCTACCATTTCTGTCCTTTATCGATCCCATCTTTGCATGAAATGTTCCCTTGGTATCTCTAATTTTCTTGAAGATCTCTCTAGTCTTTCCCATTCTGTTGTTTTCCTCCATTTCTTTGCATTGATCACTGAGGAAGGCTTTCTTATCTCTTGCTATTCTTTGGAATTCTGCATTCAGATGCTTGTATCTTTCCTTTTCTCTTTTGCTTTTCACCTCTCTTCTTTTCACAGCTATTTGTAAGGCCTCCCCAGACAGCCATTTTGCTTTTTTGCATTTCTTTTCCATGGGGATGGTCTTGATCCCTGTCTCCTGTACAGAGTCACGAACCTCATTCCATAGTTCATCAGGCACTCTATCAGATTTAGCCCCTTAAATCTATTTCTAACTTCCACTGCATAATCATAAGGGATTTGATTTAGGTCATACCTGAATGGTCTAGTGTTTTTCCCTACTTTCTTCAATTTAAGTCTGAATTTGGTAATAAGGAGTTCATGATCTGAGCCACAGTCAGCTCCTGGTCTTGTTTTTGTTGACTATATAGAGCTTCTCCATCTTTGGCTGCAAAGAAGATAATCAATCTGATTTCGGTGTTGACCATCTGTTGATGTCCATGTGTAGAGTCTTCTCTTGTGTTGTTGGAAGAGGGTGTTTGCTATGACCAGTGCATTTTCTTGGCAAAAGTCTATTAGTCTTTGCCCTGCTTCATTCCGCATTCCAAGGCCAAATTTGCCTGTTACTTCAGGTGTTTCTTGACTTCCTACTTTTGCATTCCAGTCCCCTATAATGAAAAAGACATGTTTTTGGGGTGTTAGTTCTAAAAGGTCTTGTAGGTCTTCATAGAACCGTTCAGCTTCAGCTTCTTCAGCATTACTGGTTGGGGCATAGACTTGGATTACTGTGATATTGAATGGTTTGCCTTGGAAATGAACAGAGATCATTCTGTTGTTTTTGAGATTGCATCCAAGTACTGCATTTCGGACTCTCTGGTTGACCATGATGGCTACTCCATTTCTTCTGAGGGATTCCTGCCTACAGTAGTAGACATAATGGTCATCTGAGTTAAATTCACCTATTCCAGTCCATTTTAGTTCACTGATTCGTAGAATGTCGACATTCACTCTTGCCATCTCCTGTTTGACTAATTCCAATTTGCCATGATTCATGGACCTGACATTCCAGGTTCCTATGCAATATTGCTCTTTACAGCATTGGACCTTGTTTCTATCACCAGTCACATCCACAGCTGGGTATTGTTTTTGCTTTGGCTCCATCCCTTCATTCCTTCTGGAGTTATTTCTCCACTGATCTCCAGTAGCACATTGGGTACCTATTGACCTGGGAAGTTCCTCTTTCAGTATCCTATCATTTTGCCTTTTCATACTGTTCATGGGATTCTCAAGGCAAAAATACTGAAGTGGCTTGCCATTCCCTTCTCCAGTGGACCACATTGTGTCAGACCTCTCCACCATGCACCCCCGTCTTGGGTGGCCCTGCAGGGCATGGCTTAGTTTCATTGAGTTAGACAAGGGACCCATGACAAATCCATTAAATCATAGGGCAGGCAGATATTCTCTCTTGATTGTTACAGAGCCTATGGCTGATTCATGTTGATGTATGGCAGAAGCCAATGTAATATTGTGGAGCAATTATCCTTCAAGTAAAAATAAATAAAAAAACAGCAAAAAAATTTTCTGTCTTGGCCCATGTTTAAGACAGAAGTATTTTTCTAAGCCTAAGGAAGCAATCCTATTTCTTACGCATGTAAGCTTGTATTCATGCATGCATTTATTAATCTATTCCTTCATTTAACAAGTAGGAATTAATTAGATAGCATGGATCTGATATTATAAAGGTCAGGCAGTGATGGTTGAGCAGGATCCTGAAGGCATTTTAAAGTAATCATTACATCCAGTGAATTGTTGAAAATATAAAAGGAGACGAAAAGACCCAGCATCAGGGTCATTTCCAATGAGTCAGTTCTTTGCATCATGTGGCCAAAGTATTGGAGTTTCAGCTTTCAGCATCAGTCCTTCCAGTGAATATCCAGGAATGATCTCCTTTAGAATGGACTGGTTGGATCTCCTGCAGTCCAAGGGACTCTCAAAAGTGTTCTCCAACACCACAGTTCAAAAGCATCAATTCTTCAGGGTTCAGCTTTCTTTATAGTCCAACTCTCACATCCATACATGACTACTGGAAAAACCATAACTTTGACTAGACAGACCTTTGTTGGTAAAGTAATATCTCTGTTTTTTAATATGCTGTCTAGGTTGGCCATAACTTGTCTTTTAAGGAGCAAGTGTCTTTTAATTTCATGGCTGCAGTCATCATCTGCACTGATTTTGGAGCCCCCCAAAATAAAGTCTGCCACTGTTTCCACTGTTTCTCCATCTATTTGACATGAAGTGATGGGACCGGATGCCATGATCTTTGTTTTCTGAATGTTGAGCTTTAAGCCAACTTTTTCACTCTCCTCTTTCACTTTCATCAAGAAGCTCTAGCTCTTCTTTTGCTTTCTGCCATAAGGGTGGTGTCATCTGCATATCTGAGGTTATTGATATTTCTCCCAGCAATCTTGATTCTAGCTCATGCTTCATCCGGTCTAAGATTCCGCATGATGTACTCTGCATATAAGTTAAATAAGCGGGGTGACAATATACAGCCTTGACGTGCTCCTTTCCTGATTTAGAACCAGTCTGTTGTTCCATGTCCAGTTCTAACTGTTGCTTCTTGACCTGCAAACAGATTTCTCAGGAGGCAGGTCAAGTGGTCTGGTATTCCCATCTCTTTAAGAATTTTCCACAGTTTGTGGTGATCCACACAGCCAAAGGCTTTGGCATAGTCAATAAAGCAGAAGTAGATATTTTTCTGAAACTCTCTTGCTCTTTTGATAATCCATGGATGTTGGCAATTTATTCTCTGGTTCCTCTGCCTTTTCTAAATGCAGCTTGAACATCTGGAAGTTCACAGTTCATGTACTATTGAAGCTGGCTTGGAGAATTTTGAGCATTATTTTGCTAGCGTGTGATATGATTGCAATTGTGCGGTAGTTTGAGCATTCTTTGGCATTGCCTTTCTTTGGGAATGGAATGAAAACTGACCTTTTCCAGTCCTGTGGCCACTGCTGAGTTTTCCATATTTGCTGGCATATTGAATGCAGCACTTTCACAGCATCGTGTTTCAGGATTTGAAATAGCTCAACTGGAATTCCATCACCTCCACCAGTTTTGTTTGTACTGATGCTTCCTAAGGCCCACAGGATGTCTGGGTCTAGGTGAGTGATCACACCATCGTGATTATCTGGGTCGTGAAGATCTTTTTTGTATAGTTCTTCTGTGTATTCTTGCCACCTTTTCTTAATATTTTCTGCTCCCATATAATTTCTGGTCTTTATTGTGCCCATCTTTGCATGAAAATTTCCCTTGATATCTCTGATTTTCTTGAATAGATCTCTAGTCTTTCCCATTCTGTTGTTTTCCTCTATTTCTTTGCATTGATTGCTGAGAAAGGCTTTCTTCTCTCTCCTTGCTATTCTTCGGAACTCTGCGTTCAAATGGGTATATCTTTCCTTTTCTCCAATGCCTTTAGCTTCTCCTCTTTTCATAGCTATTTATAAGGCCTCCTCAGACAACCATTTTGCCTTTTTGCATTTCTTTTTCTGGGGATGGTCTTGATCACTGCCTCCTGCACAATGTCACAAACCTCCTTCCATAGTTCTTCAGGCACTGTCAGATCTAATCTGTCTATAAGATCTAATCCCTGCAATTTATTTGTCACTTCCATTGTCTCAAGTATACTTAAGTCCAATTTCTTTTGGATACACAGTCCATCTTAGAATGATTAGCTTTAAAGTCCCCCCCGTCCCCAGATAATTTCTTGGCATTGAGTTGTGGAAACTCTAATGAAGACTTTAGTGAAGTAATCCTTCCTTGTAAGCAACTTCCTAATAATCCTTCCTAATATTTTTTTTTTTGCTCTATTTCCGCTAACAAATAAAATACAAATATATATGCTGTCACAGGAGTATAAGTATTCCTTAAGGTGTGGTGTGTATATCTGTGAAGCCAGACGTGGATGTACAGGTGTGTCATCGGTCATTACCGGTAGTGAGCACCCATCATGGAGATGAGGCAGATGCCTTGAAATTGTCTAGACCAGGGGCTGGCACACTCTTCTGTAAGACCAAGGTGGTATTTTATCCTTTGTGGGCCATATGGTCTTAGCTGTAATGACTCAACTCTGCTGGAGTGATGTGAAAGTGATCAGAGATCATACAAAAATGAATGTGAATGGCTGAATTCTGGTAAGGCTTTATTTACAAAAACGGGTGGCAGGCCAGATTTGACCCATGGGCTGTCCTTTTGCTGACCCCTGTAGAGTCGTCTCCTTATTTCTCTTTAATTTTAAAGACCATTTATGCCCCAATCAGTAGAATTCTGGAGAAGGCAATGGCAACCCATTTCAGTACTCTTGCCTGGAAAATCCCTTGGACAGAGGAGCCTGGTAGGCTGCGGTCCATGGGGTCATGAAGAGTTGGACACGACTGAAGCGACTTAGCAGCAGCAGCAGCAGTAGAATTCAGAAAGGCAAACTTGCAATGTGTTGAGGCACTTGTGTGCTAGCCCTTTCTAAAGATAATCACAGGAGTTAATTTTCTATTCTGCGTATCATTCATGCTTGTTTCTATAAATACTGAAATAAAAAGAAAAATCTATGCTGGTTTTGATCATAAATATCACCTCTAATTTAGGACTGAAGAATGTACACTTTTCCTTTTTCATTATCAGGGAACTGAAAGAAGCCCAGCAGGCCCAGTCCCCCAAGGATGGCCGCAGTGTCCCCGGGGTCTTTGAGACCCCCACCAGGTCAAGGAGTGCCAAACGTCTGGTAGGAGGAAAGAGTGCCAAGTCTTCAAGCTTCACCTCGGGGCAGATTTCCCCATAAGAACGTCTCTCCCATCAACTTACTCTCTATCCTCAAAACAGATACTAGCTGTGTCAACCTTTCTCATGTAAAGGGAGGAACTAACAGACTTGGGAGGCTGAAGATTTCAAGAGCCACCCTAATTTAGCATTTTCAGCCAAGATCCTACAGCCACCAAGGCTTCCTAGCAGCACTGGTGGCAGGCACTACCATTAGCAGCCATTTTTCTTCTCTTGTTAAGTTCCTACCACCACCTGTCAATAGCTCAGTGACTTCTCAGATTTGCTGATGCACAACGGGAAAGCATGGGCCTTTGAACTGAAAGCAGTCGCCCCCCACTCCCCCCCAGCCTGTGGACTACGTGGCTGCCTACCTACCTGCCTACCAACCAAGAATCCCAGGGACTCTTCTGGCACACAGAAAGAAAGTCAATTTTGTTTTGAGTTGAGGTAGCATTTTTCTAAGAAAGTATGCCTGGATTTCAACAACACTTCCCAGGCTAGATGATTTTATTCCTCAAAAAATTCTCAGTTGCTTTGAGTGAGTGATTTTCCTCCTGTATTCTCTGAATGGATGAATGGAGACAATCCCTTTCTCTGATACTGTTTTTACAAATTAAATGACTTCACTATGTGAGGTAGGTAGAAATAAGACTCTATGTGACTTGAAATTCCTGAACTGGCTATTAACTTTTGAAAAAAAAAAAAAAAAAACAAACACTGGCTAGAGGGTTTGAGGGAAATCTGATGTGGTTTGTTGTCCCCCAATCTATTTGCTTTGACTCTCTTGTAACTGTTAGAACAGGTTTTGATTTTTGAGTGTTACTAATTTCTCCTGGATTTTATGAAAAGTTGGCTTTGCTTCCTGTGATTTTATCCTATTTTATCCAAGTCCTTTACTCTGTATATATATTCAAAGGAATAGAATGTTTGTAAATAAAGTTTTTTTTAAAATCTTATCCAAAGCCAAATAGGAGTAAAGCACTCTTTTTTGTAAATATGTACCTAACAAAGAATGAGAAATTCATGTTGGAAACCACAGTAGGTAGGAGAGAGAATTTAGTAGGCTAGGGCTGACAGCTCTTGGCTTTAAGGCTCAGTTTCACAGCCTTCACAGCTACTAATGGCCAGGCTATGACACAAAATCATGTTGGTCACAAAAGCATTTGAGAACAACTAGCTGTGTCTTTTAATGATGTTACTCCTGTTGTGGCTTGTAGGCTTTTTGGCTGCCTTATTTTCTTCTTTTCCCTTAATTTTTAAAAGCAAATTAAGTTTTAAAAATTGAATACACCAGTGAACAAACCGGAGAAGGTGATGGCACCCCACTCTAGTACTCTTGCCTGGAGAATCCCATGGATGGAGGAGCCTGGTGGGCTGCAGTCCATGGGGTCATTAAGAGTCTGACACGACTGAGTGACTTCCCTTTCACTTTTCACTTTCATGCATTGGAGAAGGAAATGGCAACCCACTCCAGTGTTCTTGCCTGGAGAATCCCAGGGACGGGGGAGCCTGGCAGGCTGCCGTCTATGGGGTCGCACAGAGTCGGACATGACTGAAGTGACTTAGCAGTAGCAGCAGCAGCAGCGAGCAAACCATCACATCATTCTTACATTTTGGAGTAGCAATTTCTTCCCTTCAATTAAATGAGGTATAGTGCTCTGTACTGCCCATTGACATTTTTAAAAATTAGTCTTTATTCAAGTATTTTTTCTGTATACACTTGTGTATTTTATTTTTATTTATTTTTAAAATATATTGGAATATAGTTGATATTTAGGTTTTCAAACTGAATTTACTTCTTGCCTCCCTGACAATAGCCATGTCCCTTGCAGTATGGTGCAAGGTCAACCACACTTTGTGATTTTAAAACAGGTATATTATTAAAAGTAAGCAATGTATTGGCCTTCCCAGGTGGTGCAGTGGTGAAGAATCCACCTGCCAATGCAGGAGACACAGGAGACCAGTGTTTGATCCCTGGGTGGGAAGATGCCCTGGAGCAGGAAATGGCAACCTACTCCAGTATTCTTGCCTGGAAAATTCCATGGACAAAGGAGTCCAGTGAGCTTCAGTCCAAAGGGTTGCAAAGAGTTGGACACAACTGAGCAACTGAGCACAAGCAATATATAGCCCCACGTTCTGTGTCTACACCTGTCTTCTTCAAGTGAAGTGAAAGTGGCTCAGTCGTGTCCACTCTTTGCGACCCCATGGACTATACAGTCCATGGAATTCTCCAGGCCAGAATACCAGAGTGGGTAGCCTTTCCCTTCTCCAGGGGATCTTCCCAACCCAGGGATCGAACCCAGGTCTCCCACACTGTAGGCGGATTCCTCACCAGATGAGCCACCAGGGAAGGCACTGACAACTATTATTAGGGCCTGTGACCCCTTCTCTATGGCGTTTCTCAGAGCCTCTTCTAGCACCTGAAGCCAGACTGTTCGTTTCCCTCCCTTTCTCTCTGCTGCACTCCACAGAAGCAGGAAGTCACCAGAAGAGCAGGAAGCTGCATAGACACTGCACGTGACACGGACTGGCTCTTCTCTGGGCTCAGGGCTTACTCTCTTCCATTTCAGTTGGAAGTTGACCCCTGGCCTCAGCGAGAAGCTCCATCCTCAGGCATGAAGTTCTGTTGCTTAAATATGAACACTGACAATCAGGTGCCAACAGATCATCTTGAGTTAGAGAAACCTTATAAAGAGATACTACTGGGCTTTCCTGAGGCTTTCCTGGTGGCTCAGTCAGTAAAGAAGACACATGCAATGCAGGAGACTGCCTGCACTACAGGAGTCCAGAGTTCGATCCCTGGGTTGGGAAGTTCCTCTGGAGAATGAAATGGCAACCCACTCCAGTATTCTTGCCTGGAAAACCCCATGGACAGGGGAGGCTTGCAGGCAACAGCCCATTGGGTTGCAAAGAATTGACACAACTGAGTGACTAAACCACCAATGTATCTACCAATTCATAGAAGCTGTTGATCTAAAAGCTGTAGAAAGATGAACACTGAAAGATAAATGTCAATATAGTCCCTGAACAATTAAGTTTTAAAAATCTCTGTATGAACCATTATGTCAATCTTGAATTGCATAAAAATTGTTAGGTTGATTTTTTAAAATTTTAGAAAAAGTAGCCATGGTTAACTATAGAGTATTGCTAAAGTAGATTTGAATCACTATAAAATAGATGCTAGTAATTAGGTTAGGTTGGAGAAGGCAATGGCACCCCACTCCAGTACTCTTGCCTGGAAAATCCTATGGACGGAGGAGCCTGGTGGGCTGCAGTCCGTGGGGTCGCTAAGAGTTGGACATGACTGAGCGACTTCACTTTAAATTTTAACTTTTAACTTTTAACTTTTCACTCTCATGAATTGGAGAAGGAAATGGCAACCCACTCCAGTGTTCTTGTCTGGAGAATACCAGGGACGAGGGAGCCTGGTGGGCTGCTGTCTATGGGGTCACACAGAGTCAGACACGACTGAAGCGACTTAGCAGCAGCAGCAATCAGGTTAGGTAATAAGTGCTGTCATTTTTTTCTAACAGTTATTATGAGGCTTCGGGAAAAACTGATTTAAGAGCAAAGTGAAAACTTTGATTAAAATAAAATCAAATATATAAAAAGTGTGCTTATACAGCGTTGGAATTGTCCAAAGCTTCCTATCTGTGAGAAAGTATTGCCAATCATGGTTTGTACCAGTTGATACCTACAGCTGAGACTTTCTTTTAATTTAGGGGAAAAAAAAGGCAAGGCCAAAGATAACTCTGTGGCTTTGGGCATACACTGTAGACTTGTCTCGTTCTCAGCTAGCTGAGATGAAAGGATGCAAAGGATGCTTTCATGCAAAGGATGAAAGCCCTGAATTATTCCACTAAGATCAGCGGTAATGGTAGCTGACTAAAGGCATGATGCTTTCACCACTTCTCAGTATTGGGAAGGTCCTTCCTTTCTGGGCCCATGGATGAACTACAGAAAAAGCTTATGATTATGTTAAAGAGTGGGTGCAGGTCTGTGCACATCATGAAGAGGTTTCAGGAATTCCTCACCAAAATGCAAACTGCAGATTTCTTGCAAAGGCAGTATGTTTAATAAATTTTTTTCTGCTACGCTTCCAGATTATTATTTTTTAAAAATTTCTAATTTCAGGCCTACTTGAGTATCCTTCTGTGTTCTATTTATTTGTTCTCACCTGTGGTCTATTCTTGTTTAAAGCATAACTGCTGACTGGATATTCACAAGAAGGTTCCTGTTCTCTAAGAGCTCACAGTCAATGGGGAAGAGGAGGTACCTTCAGTTCAGTTCAGTCGCTCAGTCGTGTCCGACTCTTTGCAACCCCATGAAGGTACCTCCTTCATGGGCATTTAAATTTTAATACAAGATAAGACTTAGGGTGTAAAGAAAGTGAAATGAGAGAACAAAGGAAGGATGATGTGCATAAAGAATTTTGAAATTACAGGAAAGAACACTTCTGATGATGAAGATAGAGCAAAGCAATGCTGAAGTATCTGCCATGTTGGGAAGGAGGATCTATTTGATAACAGAAGATGTTTTAACTCCATTCTGCCATGATTTCATACATCTTAATATGATTTTCTTTGTCAAAGAAGACAGCACTTGCAACTTTCTCCAGCCAACAAAGGAAAATGTGAATTGATAATTCCTGTCTGAGAGAGAATTTAGATTAGCCCAGATTCCCCACTAAGATATTCTTCATAAAGTTTTGCGTGTGACTTTCAACTTGCATGGTGCTTTCTGCCTTTTTTTTTTTTAATAAACTTTTCCACATTCCTTTCTCCAAAGTGTTTGTGAACAGAAAGAAAGAGGGAGTGATTTGTGGCCTAATAAAGAACTTTTAAGGCCAAGTGATTGGATGTGGATGAGCAGATGTGGGTGATCAGGGAGAAGTTTCAAAGGTGATTTCAAGTTCAGGTCTGGCAGAATCTTGGTACCATTAAAACACACAAGGCACTTAGAAGAGGGAAACTGGCTTTGAAGGAAAGGATGAATCTGGTTTTTCACTTGACTCAACAGCTCAAGTGAAAGTAGGATTTTTAAATAGGAAATCATCAGAGGGCAAGCTACAGTAGTAAATGGGGGCATGTAGGATGATTCATGTCTGAGCAAGGCCTGAAGGCAATTAACATGGTATGTTTCCAGGACAAAACATGTTTTAGGTGGAAGTAAAACAGGTAAGCATCATGAAATATACCAACTAGGAAGTCATACTATTAATACTGGGTTAAGGTATGTGTTGGAAACATGAAATAGTTCATATTTTTCCTTTTAGGGCAAAATTGGGCCATTGAAGAGTTTTAAGTTGGGTTCTGAGGAGATTTGCTGATTAGGATGACGTGGCTGTACATTTTCTAGAAGTTGGACAGTACCAGAACCAGATGATGGAGAGGCCTGGGGAGGCATCCCCCAGCCTGTATCCTACAGTCTGTCGGCCTTCCTCCCCCTCTGTCACCAAGGCCAGGATTAGTGGGCGCAAGACAAAATTTAAGGAATGGCTAGGAAACCCAGCATTCAAGACTAATGCTTCATTTTAAAATTATTAAAATTAATGAAATCCACAATGAATTCTAAATAAAGGCAAGATTGGTAAGCTTAAGTTAATTAAGAATGCCACTTCCTCGAGAAAAATTATCAGAGATGGAAATTCCTGCAGTTGGAAATAAGGCAAGCAAAGGCTTTTGAAAATATTATCGGTTATTATACTTCCAATCAAGATTGGAAGGTAAAATTATAACTCTGTTTTTGGTATTGAAAAATAACAGTGTTGTGAGTTTTAATACACCTAATTTTTAAATATTCAATCTTTCTTCAAGTACTTTAATGTTCTGGGAAAAAAATGTTCAAATACATAACGTACATAGGCGCGCAAGTTTTTCCTGGTGCCGTAGGAATCTACTTGGCTCATATACTCTATTTAGTACAAATTACATTGTATTCACGGATTTGTTCCTTAATTCTGACTTTAAAATATTGCACTAATATTTGATACCTCCCTCTTTTTTTTTTTTGGTGACCCTTAAATTTTGCACTTTCAGCTCTTTCCCCATTCAGTTTTATTTTTATTTGTTGTTACTGTTTTTTTCTTCTTGTTTTTGGAGGCTTGATCCTTTCTATTTTTCTCCAGAGTCACAGCTGTTTCGCTCACGTTGCCGAGTCCTGGGCGGACCCCGGAAACTCTTCAAATACAGTAATTTCATTTCATTACAAAGTTAAAATCAGGTTAGCTCGCCGATAGGGAGTGTTGATATATTGCTCCCGCCCGGAAGGAGGCTCCCGGAACTACGGCGTTAAGGGGGCGTGTTTCCCGCAACGCCGGCCGGCTGCATTTTCACGATGCACTCAGAAGACTTTCCGGTTCTTCCTTCTCGCGAGCCTTCAGTCCCGGCAGCAGCCGGAAGTGATTCCCTGCCTGGAGGCTGTGCGGGCCAGAGCCTCAGGTGAGGGCGGGAGAAAGGGCGGAAGGCCAGAGTGTTGCGTTAGGTGTGCGTACGGCTGTGCGCGGGTCGGGAGGAGTTGCTTTGTCGGCGTGTAGATCTCCTCTTCCCGCGCGGAGGAGTCTGTGGTTTCGTCTCATCTCCCAGGCCGTATACGTTGTTGATTGGGAGCGTCAGCTTTGAGCAAGTGCGCCCGCACATTTCAGCGGTGAGACGGCAAAGCCCAGGGATCGCCTTGTTCTTTGCAAAAGGGATTGAAGGCAGTAATTTTGCGGCAGCACGTTCCAGATTGAAGCGCCATGATAACATTTTAGTATTTGCTGAGCTCTTTGTCTTAGGAGCTCTTTTAGAAGTATTGGGTGTAACAGTGAAGAAATGAGGCAGAAATCCCTGCCAGAAGGGAACTTGCGTTTAACGGAATTTGGGAGAACAGTGGAATAGAAATGGGGGTATAATCAGAATTTTTGTATGGGTTAAAAGAAGAGGCAGTTAAGGGGGACCAAAAAAAAAAAAAGGTGCGAGAGATTTTGGGGAGTGGGAGAGGATCCTTGTCTAATGTGCAGGGGCGTGATACGTTACGGTCTCAAGGTTGGTTGCGTAAAAGCCCTGAATGCCGTTAGGAAACAGTGTTCTTGCTATAGGATATAATCTCTTTTTCTTCAGGAAAAGACTAAAGATTAGATTGGAAGAAGAGAGAGTAGAAGCTATGTTTCGAAGACCTGTAGTACAGGTAATCACTTCTCCATGTTAATGTTGAGATGTGTTATTATAAACCGTAGCGATCACGTTTCTTTAGGGTTTTGCCTGCAGAGGCAGAAGCCCTTTGAACCCACCTGTC
The DNA here is from genome assembly GCF_001704415.2 of Capra hircus. Classification (NCBI taxonomy): domain Eukaryota; kingdom Metazoa; phylum Chordata; class Mammalia; order Artiodactyla; family Bovidae; genus Capra; species Capra hircus. Next base: position 15,421,144 of record NC_030811.1, on the reverse strand, counting down.
TTATTGTACTTAGTTGATATGAGGGTTGGGGACAGATTTTGGTGCTAGATGCAAGCTCAGCCGTGTCTGACTCTTTGCAACCCCCATAGACTGTAGCCCACGAGGCTTCTCTGCCCTTGGGCTTCTCCAGGCAAGAATACTGGAGTAGGTGGCCATTTCCTGCTCCAGGGGATCTTCCCGACCCAGGGATTGAACCCGCATCTCTGGCGTCTTCTGCACGGCATGCAGATTCTTTACCACGTGAATAAATAGTGTTCACTAAAGCAAAAGCAAACAAAAACGTTTCTAATTTACTCACATACATGATGAGAGTAGTTACTTCTTAAAACGTGTTACTTGCGTGTAGAGCAGTTAGAGAGCGTTTAAAGTCCTTGATCTAAAGTCTATGAGAATTGTTTCAGCTTTTTTTTTTTAAATCACGTGGTTTGTTTTCTGACCACCTACTTTTGTTGTCAGTCTGCCCCCCCCCCCCCCACACGCCATCTCCCTGCTGTGGAGAGCAGGTCAAGTCCTAGAAACTCTGCAGATGAACTATGTTACAAACTCCTCATTTCACCCAATCAAGCTCCTCACCTAATCTCTTCAGTCAGTCTAGCCAGCCTTGAGTCAGCCTAGACCGCTTTTCCTCGCTTACCTCATTTGGGCACCGAGTTGTATAGATTTTCCTTTATAACACCTCTCATAACTCCCATCTTGTTAAGGAAGAGTCATTTCCTCAATGGAGCCTGTTCAGGTCTCCTCCACTCTGCTGCAGAATTGGCTCTATATTCTTGGATCCCTGTTTTAACTTATACGTACTTTTAAAATATATACCTTTTAGTGTGTTGAAACCTGGAAAAGTTACTCGTGTCTTAATACACAATTCTACAGTATTAAGGTAAATTTAATACCATATATAAAAGGGTTAAAAGTTTAGTTTCAAAAAATTATCCCAGTTAAATAATTCATTCCCTATTTTTGCTTCTCCGGTAGGTGTTGATTTTTGTGTGCCCCCCATGGGACAGATTATTATTCCATAAAACATGTGAGCTCTGGCTCATCTGAGCATCAGGTTAGTACATTTCTAGCATCATGACATAGGTACCAGTTAGCAGGTTGATTCTTTACTATGTGGTAACTCATAATTTTTATTTTTCTACCCACCTTCTGCCCCCAAGCATAGTGCTGGGATTCCGTAGCCAAAAGTACCCCTGGAGTGGGTGGTGTTTCAATTGGTAGATACCTGCTGTATGTTAACAGTGCCAGTTCTGGACACATGTTTCTCTGATATAATGGTTAGCTCTCTGAATCCAGTGATGTTCTCAGTAACGTGTACTCAAATCTTGGCAGTAGCCCTTTAACAGAGGCAGCAAAGGACAGTGGGAAAGCCAGCAGCCTTGGGGTTGGGGCCCTGAGTTCCAGCTGTGACTTGCCACTTTTCTCCTGTAGGATTTTGGGCAAGTTACTCACTCTGTCTCTGAACTTCATTTTTGTCATCTGTAAAGTGGTAGTAATTTTACATAGTTTATAGGTTTATTCTGAGTGTTAATTGATAAGAGGCAAAGCACTTATCTAGTATTCACTAATGATGGACTACTATGGACTATAGCTTGCCAAGCTCCTCTGTCTATGGAATTTTCCAGACAAGATACTGGAGTGGGCTGCCATTGTGTTCTCCAGGGAATCTTCTCGACCCAGGAATCGAACCTTCGTCTCTTGCATTGGCAGGCAGTCTTCACCCCTGAGCTGTCTGGGAAGCCCTTTCAGTTAATGATGGCTTTGGTTATCACTGAGTGCTACTGAAAGACTGATTCGAACAGTCTTATTTTTGTACTTAATCAAAGAACCATGTTTGTTTATCTTAGATTTTTTTCTTGGGGCTGTCAGAAGCACAGATTTTTCCAACACGCGTTGTTTACCGTTTTATGTGCAAGCACAGAAGCGCCATGTCAGGAGGTTGCCACGGAAGCATCAGGGAAGACCTGTAAATGGACTCTGGTGTACTCCCTCGAGCCACCTTTGTGCCTGTGCGCTTCTGCAGGAGGCTGCCCCTAAGTGTTTGTGTGGTCCTCCTGGCCCTGTGGGGTTTCCCCAGTGGTTCAGTGGTAAAGAATCTCCCTGCAGTGCAGGAGATGCAGGAGATGTGGGTTCAGTCCCTGGGTTGGAAAGATCCCCTGGAGAAGGGCATGGAAACTCACTGTAGTATCCTTGCCTAGAGAATCCCATGGACAGAGGAGCCTGGCGGGCTCTAGTCCATAGGTTTGCATAGAGTTGACATGACTGAAGCCACTGAGCATGAGTGCGTGCCTGGCACTGTGATGGGTGCACCTCTCTCGTGTGGGTATGTGCCTTAGGGGCTGCTGACTAGGTGGTGACCAGGTGTGAACTGGTTTTTTGTTTACATTTGCCTTTCCCCCTGTACTAAAGCTATTTTACTCGTTTGTTCCACTTTAGGTACTTCGTCAGTTTGTAAGACATGAGTCTGAAGTAGCTAGCAGTTTGGTTCTCGAGAGATGTAAGTAGTAGTTGATTTCCAGTTTTTACAGCAGTGTGCTCATGTTCTCAGATACATTGCAGAAGAGGTGCATTCATTGGGTTGTACTCTGTTAACCCTCATGCTTTCGGTTCATATCTGCGTCTCTGTCCTTGGCTGCAGGGGCCTTCTGTAAACCTGGTCCTTCTTCCCTTATCATACACTTTTTACCCACTCTTATTGTCACTTTCCTGCCAAAGAAATTCCTTGGGTCCTTTTTGGTTACCTAAGACATCCAAGGCTGTGTGCTAGTTGGCTAAAGCAGTGAATGTGGTGAAAGGTGGTTGTTTCACAGAAATAGTCCCTGTATTTATAAAGATTTTCAGATCTCAATTTTGTTCCTTTACAAACAGTTTAAACAAGTTTTTTAAAGGTATTTAAAAGATGAATTGATGCTTTTGAACTGTGGTGTTGGAGAATACTCTTGAGAGTCCCTTGGACTGCAAGAAAATCCAACCAGTCCATTCTGAAGGAGATGAGTCCTGAATATTCATTGGAAGGACTGATGTTGAAGCCGAAACTCCAGTACTTTGGCCACCTGATGCGAAGAACTGACTCATTGGAAAAGACCCTGGTGCTGGGAAAGATTGGAGGCAGGAAGCAAAGGGGACAACAGAGGATGAGATGGTTGGATGGCATCACCACCTTGATGGACTTGAGTTTGAGCAAGCTCTGGGAGTTGATGATGGAGAGGGAAGCCTGGTGTGCTGCAGTCACGGGGTTGCAAAGAGTTGGACACGACTGAGTGACTGAACTGACTGAACTGAAAAGAAGAATTTAGATAAAGAGCTTAATGCTTGTTTTGTGGGGTTCTAGGGATATTTTCTCCTTTCTTGTCAGTCCTCTTTTTTCCCTCCAAGCCTCTTTTTATTTGCTCCTCACACTTGTTTTCTGACCTTCTAGTGCTTGGGTTTTGCTTAATGCCGAGATTGAAGTTGAAGTAGTGATTGTAGCTGTTCCTCTTCTGGACATTTCTGTCAGTCTTATGTTATCTACGAATTGCTTTTCAGCTCTGAATCGCGTGCAGTTGCTTGGTCGAGTAGGTCAGGACCCTGTCATGAGACAGGTAGAAGGAAAAAACCCAGTCACGATATTTTCCCTAGCAACAAACGAGATGTGGCGATCAGGGGAAAACGAAACCTACCAAATGGGTGAGTATGAAAGACTGGGGTTTTAGTATTATAGTAATTAGACGTTATTTAGTGTGAATTGATACTTTAAGAATACTTTCGTAAAGGATCTCCCTTAACTCTTGTCCTGTCTCTTAGAAACCGTGGCGTGGCTTAGCTGGACATGATGTCCTTTGGCAGTTGTCTTTCGCATTTGTAACCACATTCCCTGTCCTTGTGATTCTCGTGACTTAGGTGATGTCAGTCAGAAGACAACATGGCATAGAATCTCAGTGTTCCGACCAGGCCTCAGAGATGTGGCGTATCAGTACGTGAAGAAGGGGTGAGTTGAAGAAGGAGGGATCTTACAGATTGAATGGTTTAAAAAACAAACTAACTAAGAACGTATTTTCATGGACTCTGTAGCTCTTCTATTTATAAAGTACCACTCATTACTTTGGGTTAGCTCAAGAGGTATTTATTCAGTGCTCAATACCGTATGCATAGTGTCATATGTGACTAGTTTAAAGGTTTTAACATGGTTTAGCCTTTTAAGAACTTAGGACAGTAGGACGTGAACTTGAACAGCACTGATGAGGCGAGAGAGAAGGCAGAGGGCACCGTGTGCCTGTCACGGGCACAGCAGTGCTTGTGGGGGTTCCCAGGCCGCCATGGCCAGCGACCCTGATGGTGGGTGTCTTGCCCTTGGCACCCGTGGTGGCCTGACAGAGGGTCTGGGAGGTGGGGAGCCTGACGCAGTGAGGTATTCTGGTGATAATTCAGGGCAGTTAATTCATATTTGATAATTTTATATGAACTTAGCAATTCCTTTTTGAAATGTTTGGATTATGTATAAGAAGTGTCTTTTCCAAATCCTTAGAAGGACAAAAGTTTGTGTTTAACAGCAGCTGTAGTCATAGTTTAGAAATGTATTATAGAAATAAAACATTTCATGAAACATAAGTTTAGCAATAATTAAAATTTCTATTTTTTTCAATAATTGCATACCTTTTCTTCATATGAACTTCCATCGTGTGTGTGTATAGTAATCACACATAAAACACACCAGAGGACATTTCAAGGAAAAGGTATCCAGTTTCAGCTAATGGCTGATGAATCTGTGTGACTGTTCCCTTTGGCACCCAGTCATTTTACTAGTCTTACTTTCTGTATTGTGCAGTATCAGTGCTGTTAAATTCTGAAATTGGTGCCACTATGGCCATTTTCTGCCCTTTAAAGTCGACGTTAGATTTGTCTTCTAGTTCATCCTTCTAGAGAGTGCAGAATAGCCTTAGTAATTAACTCTGGGTGAAATACTAAGCTGAAAACTTGTATTTTGAATTTTAATAATCTAAGGTCATTTGAGAGTAAGTTCATGAACCTCACTGCAGAAAGGAACTGAAAAATAAGTGAAAAAAAAAAACCAAACCCGTTAGATAATTCAGGGTCAAAGGGGATAGAAAAATCACATGTTGGAAATCAATCATAGAGATTTAAAGGATGCTCTTCATTTTCAGGGTCTTAAGGTTGCTTTTTTTTGACTTCACATTTGGAACTTTTTTTTTAAACTTCATAAGGGCCACAGGCAGCTAAAGGATGAAAACATCCTTTTTTCCACAGGGTGGCAAGGCAAGTCCACGTGTACTTTCTGTTTCGGTACTCTTGTTCTTTGCCTGTGCCTCGTGGCTTGCAGGATCTCAGTTCCTGGATCAGGCAGTGAAGGCGTGGAGTCCTAACATCAGGAGACTGTTTTAGCACTCTTAATTCTGAGTTAAGAAGTGGTATATGTGATTATCTATTTCATCCTTGAAGAGTATACGCATTACTCTCCTCTGACCTGACTCTCTGCTGTAAAGCATATTGAAATCTCCAGACTAAAACTGGTAAATTTTATTTGTATCAGGTCTCGAATTTATGTGGAAGGGAAAGTAGACTATGGTGAATATACGGATAAAAACAATGTGAGACGACAAGCAACAACAATTATAGCTGGTAAGGCTCTTGTGATAATAGCTATTCTTTTTTCTTTAAATGCTTGGCTATGTTGTAGCCTTCAGTTCAGTTCAGTCGCTCAGTCGTGTCCAACTCTTTGCGACCCCATGAATCGCAGCACGCCAGGTCTCCCTGTTCATCACCATCTCCCGGAGTTCACTCAGACTCACGTCCATCGAGTCCGTGATGCCATCCAGCCATCTCATCCTCGGTCGTCCCCTTCTCCTCCTGCCCCCAATCCCTCCCAGCATCAGAGTCTTTTTCCAGTGAGTCAACTCGTCTCATGAGGTGGCCAAAGTACTGGAGCTTCAGCTTTAGCCTTACCTGAGGCTGTTAGTACTGATGCTTATGAGATTGTAAGGCACCTCACCAGGAGAATCCCGAGTGGAGTTTGTGGGCCTGGTCTAAGTTTCTAGATATATATCCCTTCTTTCAGAAAGTGATCTCTGTACTCACAGTTTTAGTTCACAAGTAACTTTAGAATTATCCATTGCACTGTTGATGCCTCTTTGAAGGATATGGCCTAAATGGAAAAGCATGTACCAAGAAGAGTTACACTAATATTGGCATCAGACATTTGTACAGCTTCATTAAGAGCCTGTTTTTTGGTACTTAACGTGATGATTTTGTTTTAAACTCCTATTGTTCTCATTAAACAAAATACAAAACAACATAGAAAAATGAATGCACAGAGCTTAAAGGAGGTTAAGAAGATATCCTCTAGAGGAGAGTGTTCAAGCTTTTCTGAAAATTCTGCAAGAATTTTGAAACCAGTATATACCCCTTTGAACATGTTTAAGTTGACATTAAGAGTTTTTTTCAATATAAAATTATGTTGCTCTTAAAGGTATTAAGGGATCTAAATATCATAACAATTTGGTATCCATCATCATTAAAAAGATACAAGCTCTTCAACATTTGGAAGGTTTATGATTCCCTTTTCTCTGGACTTGTTTTTCAATCCCATTTTCTCCTTAGAAGTGTATCTTAATATAATATATTGTATAGTCAAAAATATTTTATTATTTTATTCTGTTAAATGTAACAAAAGTACATACATAAATAGAAATTTTAAAATATTTAAAAAAACTTTGCAATAGTGAGACTCTGAATGTTAGGTTTCTCCTTGAATAGGTTATCATTACAGTTGTTTTTAGAACATAATTGACCGAAACAACTGTAATATATAAATACAAAAGCTGTAACATTTTATTGAAAATGTGTCTTAATGAGATAGATGATGCATTTTTTGTCTTTTGGATTAATTGCTAAACTTGTTTTTTATGGATATAAAACTCAAGAAACTTTTCTTAAGTAGATGAGGATGAAAGAGCTGTTTATGAGCTTCCTGAGATATGCCAAAATTAGACATTTAAAAGTTAATTTTTTATTATGGAAAATGTCAAACATACACGAAAGGAGAGAGGAGTGAAAAACACAAACTCCCATCATGCAGCTTCAACAGTTATCAACAGATGGCAAATACTATTTCATCTATGCCCCAGCCTACTTTTCCCCCACCTGGATCATTTTGAGTGAATCTGAGACATTGTGTCATACATAAATATTTCAGTAGGTGTCTCGGAAATGTATGGATTCCTCTTTATAGTGCTGTTATCAGAGCTAGTATTAAAGAACTCATTATTAAATTTATCTTTTACTAGATGTCATAGTATTGAAATTTTTTTGACTGTTCTATGAACAGCAATCTATACATTTTTTATTACATGGTTTATATATATCAAGTCTCATTAAAAAAAAAAAAATTTAGATTTGGGAGGCTAAAAGTCTGACAACTTAGGTCTCCTAACTGACAGATTTTCCTTTTTCTCTTTGCACTTGTTTCAGAGTTCATGTCTTAACTACTATGCCTTATTGATAAATTATAATTTGTTATAAATGATAAGCATATATTTTCTTACTGCTTTCTTGAAAACATATTGACCTTGAGAACCAATATAGGTATCTTCCTCCCCTCATTATTAAACCTAAGAGAAGGTTCTTTCTGACCAGTTTGCTTTCGTATTTCTTGAGTGTCTTGAGTGAATCACTTCCTGCTTGCCTTGTTCTTCCTTGGCTCATTCTTATAGAGGTATCTAACTGTTTAAAAATTATTTTTCAGACCTGTGTATGGTATAAAACTATGCCTGTGATTTTAGCAGTGGAAAATCAAGCTTTCTAATAAAATAGTTGACATATTTATAAAGCATTTAATACTTTCATCTTCCACTGTAAACCTATTGTGTTGGCAAATCTCAAATTTAAATTGTGTGAAGTTTTATAAACCAGGTTAAAGAGAAACATTTCAAATTATCTGCCATTTTCTTCTTGTCAGTATTATTCACCAGCATGGATGATTAAGCAATTAACGTAGGTTTATGGCTAATAGTAAAATGAATAGGTCTTTAGTGCCATTAGTATGGAAGGGAATAGAATGTAATTTGGCTCATCTGTTTTATAGGCTATATTTTTTTTTCTCCTAGAAATCAGTGTAACTTAAAAATAACCACCAGCAGGTGGCAGTCTTGTCTTTTTACATAGTGATGTCAACTTGGATAATCTCTTCCGAAATAACCATTCTATACCAAAATGCTCTAGTTTTAGAAGACTGTAGTCATGAACAAATACTCAGTTATTGTATAGTAACCGTTTTTGGGATAATTGTAAAGTTTTAAGAATGTCATTGTTTCAGTATTATGTAGAAGGTACTGCTGCTTTTCCTTTGCTTGTCCTAAACTAATTGTTTCTGGACAACCTTTTAGGAGCAATGTCTGATGTTTTTGGATAAAAATGTCCCTCTGAAATATTGATTACTAGAAAATTTCCCAGGACTAAATGTGTAAAACTCATTTTGTTTTGAAATTTAAAAGTACTGTTGTTCTGTATGAGTGTTCAGACTTAAAAAACACAAATAGATCTCTCTGTCCTGATGGGGCCATATTGAACCCCGTCCTTCCCTCTTCCCTCCAGCACGTGGTCTGTGATGCCACGACCCTCTTCTGGGTTAGGATGTGCTCCTTGGTTTACTGGCTTCTATCTGAGTGTTGCAAGCATCGAAGTGTGTGACGAGCTCTTTTGTAGAAAGTTACTACTGAGAAGACCTTTGCTACCTTCAGGGAAGACGAGAAGTATTCCACCTTTTCTCACAAGGTCTGAATTACTGATAAACCATCAAAAGCCCAGCTTTTACCTCCATTATGCCTATCATAGATACCTGTTAAGAACATCAGTTAGTTCCATTGCTCAGTCGTATTCGACTCTGCGGCCCCATGAACAGCAGCACACTGGGCTTTCCCGTCCATCACCGATTCCTGGAGCTTGCTCAAATGCGTGTCTATCGAGTTGGTGATGCCCTCCAACCATCTCATCCTCTGTCATCCCCTTCTCAGCAGGAACCTAGTATTTTGAGAATTTGTCTAAAGTTTTTTTGGTGACTAGCACTAAAATACGTATGTGGTAGAAGGGAATGATTAAGTGGGGTGGAGAAAGAGTTCTGGAAATAACATTTCTGCTTTGGCTTCTTTACAGATAATATTATATTTCTGAGTGACCAGATGAAAGAGAAGCCGTAGACTGGACGATCCTTCTCTGGCTGGTGTTTGGTACAGTCTCATTTCCAAATCATGCTAGTGTTTATAGTTTCTAAGGACAAGAATTAAAATCCTGTTCATTATAAAATGAGTGATAACATTTTTGTGACTATCACTCCCCTTCCCTTATTTGTGTCATGAACTCTGGTAGCTCCTGCCTGTTAATGGTATTCACTGATTGTTTATTCTTTAAGAGATGGTTTCTGTGTACAAACTTGTGAACTTTTAGGTTCATCCATGTTATGGCAAAGGGATGAATGTCCTTTGGGAAGGCCCCCCCTCCCCCCCGCCTTTTTTGTGCATACTTCTATTATAGCATTGAGTCAAGCACCACAGTGTTTTTGAGTATTGCTGTATGTCAGACATTTATCCCATGGTTGTAGATACTGATTTCCTTATCTCGTTTATAGACCAGAAGGCAAGGGCTGTATCTTTGTATACTTGCATGTTTAACCAGTGCTTTGCACAGAGTAGGCAATAAATGTTGACACGTGAATGATCCCAATAGGATAATGAGCTTTAGCCCAAAGTGAAGGGGTTTGCTGAGCAGCATTTAGTATCTAACCTAAATAGCTTCAAGACTAAGCTACCTCAGTCCTGTCTTTTGTTTTTGGACAGTTTTACTAGTAGCATTTATGAAACAGTTTACCAGTGGTGAAGACCTAAAGTGCAACTGGGGATGAAGTTGTTCGTCTCCAGGAGGTGAGCCAGGGGCTCTGGTTTCACTATTTTCTGTCTTTCTAAGCGCCTCTTCTCTGTCCTTTTAGTTTCGTGCGGAGCTATCCCTGTTTAGGGAGCCCCTAAGCCACCTCTGGCACTGCGTCCATAGGTTAGCGCCCCAGGTATGTGTCCCTTTAATTTTCCTACATGGCCTTCTGCTGTACATACCGTGTACACTTGGGTACACACAGTCACTTTCATTATAAGATTGTGAAAATCACAGAGCACTAATAATTTACTAGTAACTATTATATGAAATAAACTCTGATTTAAATGCGTCTTGCACTTTTTGAGGTTGGCATCAGCCCCTGCTGGGTGTGCGTGCTCACTCGCTGCTATGTTACAGAGGCTGGCTGCTGCTGGGCAGGTTGTCGGGTCACACGTGCATCCCTGTTCTCAGGCTCCAGCTCCACCTCTAGCCCAGCCTGGTTATTTGTGTCCCAGCCTGTGTGTCCTCTCCCCCTGCCTCTGAGTGTGATGCTCACTGTAGCTTACATCCTGCTGGACTTAAACAAGAACCACATTCACACATTATTTTATGGGCCCTTGGCTGTTTTAAGGTATTTTCTGCACACTTCAGCAGCTTTTTGTACTCATACTACAGTTTGGCTAAGGAAAATTAGAGTTCCTTAGTTTATCCCTTTTCATGCCAAGATATGGGAGAAAATTACTGTTTCCTCATATCAACCATCTTTAAATTTAATGTTTTTTTTCAGCCACCTTTTTCTTTTCTTTTTTCCTGTACTGGGACTATTAATCAACATGTTACATCTGCCCTCTTGATTCCCACATTAAAACTGTCTAGTGTTGTAGTACTCCTTGACCCCACATGCCTTAAAGCAAAATTGTAAAGTAAATAAAATTTGTCTTTTGGGCAACTTTTTATTCTTGTCCTCAGCAAAGCTACTTTTATGCCCCTTCAAAGTTGTAAGAGGTCATGCATATAAGTATTCCTGTTTAAACTGGGTGATGAATCTGTGCTTTGGGAAAGGGACATGGTGAACAAAACAGTTTAATGGCCAAGTGATTCTGAGTCTGGGTGCAGGGGCCAGAGAGTGTGTCCTCCAGATCCTGTGAGCTGAGGGGCTCTTCTGCAGACTCCCACTGACGTTCACTTGAGAGGCTCTGAGGTGGGCAGTGGGGCTTTCAGAATTAGGTGTTCAGGGCGGAGGCCTCAGCGTGCATGTGATGCTACAGATCTGGGGGTCCACAACCTGGGGGCCTGTGGGAGCATCAATTCTGCTCTCCCCTGCAGGCAGCCCCAGCTGCTGAGAAACCTCCTGAGGTTCCCAGGCTGGTCTCAGAGGAGACGGAGAATCCAGTAGCAGTCACAGGCCGTAGGGGTCTTCTAGTTTTGTGTCCTGCCTCTCCTTAATTTCATGGTCTTACAGTGTCAGGGACTGTACCTGTAGAAGACTGCTCTGTGACTTTGATTTTGGGATTGCATGTTAGTTTAATGATGAGTGTGATATTCATCATTAAGTGTGGGAGAAGTGTGGGAGAACGGCACGTGTGGTTTGAAAATACATCCCGTATTTGGAAAAGAAGTAATTAATAATAGATGTATACCTCAAGTCTAGAAGGAGAAAAAACAAAATGTTCTGATGATCTCTGAATGGGAAGATTGTGTATGATTTGCTTTACACTTTTGTGTATTCTTTTTTTTTTTTAAGCATTGAGTATGTATTACTTTTATAATAAGAAATAAAGCTGTTTACATTTGGGGGGAAAAAAAAAAACTTTTCCATTATTTCCAAGCCAGGCTTTCTCATTCACGTTAAGCTAGTACCACCTCATGCTTAGACACGTCATCTTTTTTTTCTTTTCTTCTTGTATTCTCCTCTTTAAGTATATACAGCCTGGAAGGGTTGACTTTAAAGACTATCACATATGAGATCCACTATTTGCTGTGAGGTGCAGTTCTCAGAGAGTCATCCTTTTCTTAAAAATTGCTGGGTGCTTACTTGTCCAAAGACATCCAGAATCATTAGAGACATTTTTCTGTGGCTGTTTTGGGGATTACCTGTCATTGCCAACTGGGTTTTAGCCTACCCTTCGTAGCTCATTTAGGGGAAATTAATGGTAGTTTCTCATTGTTCCTAAAAGATAACGGGCAGTTCTTGAGGGCAGGGTTGTCTTTTACTCAGACTGCCCTTTTACCCTTGTCCAGCTCAGCCGAGCGCAGTGATGGTTTAGGGCCTTGTAAATGCCTGTTCTGTCAGACTGCCCTGGGACATTGACATGCAAATGAGGGCAGGATCACCTTACTTGTTTTGCTGTCAGGGTTTGCATTATATGCCCTGAAGATTGGTGGGAGTAACAGCAAGCAAATCATCATAGAAAACAACAGATCGTCACAAGGTTAGTGAGTTATAGAGAACTATCTTACAAGGTCACAGTATTATATTAGTGGCTGCACACCAGGCCCTGAGCCAAGTGCTTTTTACTATTGACTCATTTAACTATTACGCTAAGAAGAAGGTCATATTATCCCCATTTTATAGGTGAGGAAACTTGAAATTGAGAGATTAAGACAAACGTCAAAGTGGTGCAGCTTGTAAGGGCACATCTGGGGTTTGAACTTGGATAGGTGAGGTTTGCATTTTGCTTTCTGCCCACAGGCTCCTTAGGGGCTTCCCTGTAGCTTAGCTGGTAAAGAATCCTCCTGCAATGCAGGAGACCCCGGTTCAATTCCTGGGTCAGGAAGATCCCCTGGAGGAGGGATAGGCTACCCACTCCAGTATTCTTAGGCTTCCCTGGTGGCTCAGTCGGTAAAGAATCCACCTGCAGTGTGGAAGACCTGGGTTTGATCCCTGGGTTGGGAAGATTCCCCTGGAGGAGGGCATGGCAACCACTCTGGTATTCTTGCCTGGAGAATCCCACGGACAGAATGGACAGAGGAGCCTGGTGGGCTACAGTCCATGGGGTCACAAAGAGTCAGAAATGACAGTGACTAGGCCCACCGCAGCGTAGCCGCCTTCCCATTCCTGTTGACCTTGAATAACCAGAACCCCACTGCTGACTTCTGCCTGGAGCCCCATGCAGGGTGCATCTGAATCACACCAGGATTCCGTACCTTCTAGGCTTTAGTTGGGGAAGAATTCTGAGCGATGGGGAAATACCACCACCTCTTTAGTATTCTTTCTCATTTTCAGTTTAATGATTCCCACAGGAAAATAAGTCACAGTTAATTTCCCTACCAGGTTATCTTTACATATTCCTCCTCTTTTTTATCAAGCAGTGTCTCTTTATTGGTTAAAGTAAGTTCAGGGTGTCTGCTCCTTTTATTGTTTCCTCCAGTTGTTTCCTTCCTGCTGAGTGTTGAGATGGTCCAGAAGATTGTTCAGGAATTTGTCAGGCTCGCTTTTTAGAGAGTGAGACTTTTGGCCGGCACCAGCATCATTGACGTCCCCTCTCATTCTCTCTTTACTGTTCATCTATTAGCTCTCTGCCATGCTTTGAACCTCAGGGTCCTGCTTGTCCGTATTGGTGTACATCTTGACGCTTTCTTCTTTCTCTCCTCTACCTGTCACTTGGAAAAAAGGTGGTCTGTCATAATAGTTCACTGAAGGCTGTGCAGTCAGAGAGCCTGCATTTGAATCTCTGCTTTGGTCAGAGCAGCTGAGTGAACTCTGGTGAGTTTCCTAATGTTCCATGCCATGATTTTTGTTGTTTTGTTTTCCTGTGAATAAACCAGGGGTAATAGTAGTCCTACTTTTATGGCCCTCCTGTGAAGAACGTAGTAAATAAAACATGGAACTTACATAGCACATAGTAACTGCATCAAGTGCTCAGTACATACTGGATGTTATTACTGTTGTTGCGGTTATTTTAAATAAGGTGTATTTCTCTTCCAGTCACCACGTCCATCTCACTGAGTCTCTCGGGATCCTTAGAGGGCATTTCAGTTTATCGTCCTTTACCTTTTTGTGGTTGTATTGTCAACACCCGTGGATTACTGAGCACGTGTTCCATTGTGGTCATTCTTTTTTCTTGGTTTTGTTGTTGCTCTTCTATGGCTACTTCCCATTAACCTGGGCATCTTTTTAAACTCAGAAGCCACGTGGGCACCTGTCATATGCCATGCATCCATGGAGCCGGGACGTAAGGCTGAATATAACAGGGCTCCTGCATTGAAGGAACTCGTGATGTAGGATGGTGGGGGTTGGGTGGGGAAGACAAAAGCAGGAGGCTGTGTAGTCAAGTATGATACCCTAGTCACAGTAGAAACAGTCCTGCGAGACACAGAAGAGAATAGTTAGGTCAGAAAGCAGCATGAACAGAGGTCCCGAAACTTAAAGGTCTATGAAACATTCAAAGAGAAAACACAAAAAGTAGTTTGAGGCTAGACTGCAAAGGGCGTTGAAAGCTTGCAGAGAACTTTGGCAGTAGGAGCCTTAGAAGATTTCACAACAGGGACATCTCATCAGAATTATCCTTTAAGAACTGTGCAGACAGGGGAAGGGTTAGAGGGAGGAAAGCAGAGAGGTCATTAGGAAGCTACTGAGTAAGCCTGGGAAGGGTTAGTAGAGTGGGGATAAGAGGTGACATGACGGCTGTATGGGATTCACATGGACTCATTCATCTGTGTGCCTACTGTGTGCCAGATCCTGTGCTAGGCCCTGAGCTGGGGATGCAGAGAACACGTAACTCCTACCCAGGATCTAGTGGTGACAGAACACATGTGTTGGTGGTGAGAGAAGAGTCAGAAGAAAATTTTGAAGCTTCTGCTTGGGCAGCTGCTGAGATAGTGACATTTTTATTTGAGACTAAGGAACGTGGGCACTGGGGCCTTGAAGATCCCCCTTCGTGGATTACAGCCTTGTTGTGGCGAAGGGGCTTGCATAACTCACTGAAGCTATGAGCCATTGCTGTGTAGGGCCCTCCAAGATGGACAGATCATAGCGGAGAGCTCTGACAAAGTGTGGTCCACTGGAGGAGAGAATGGCTAGCCACTCCAGTATTTTGCCTTGGAACCCCATCAACAATATGAAAAGGCAGAAACATACAACACTGGAAGATGAGGGCCCTAGATTGTCAGGTGTCCAGTATGCTACAGGGTGGGGGAGGGCAACAGAGGGTGAGATGGTTGGATGGCATCACTGAGTCTATGGACATGAGTTTGAGCAAGCTCCAGGAGATAGTGAAGGGCAGGGGGAACCTCACATGCTTCAGTTCACGGGGTCACAAACAGTTGGGCATGACTTAGCTACTGAGCAACAACAACAATGAACATGGATGTGGGAGCAGATTTGAGAAGATGGAAGATACTGAGTTTAGTTTTGTTTAGTTGTAGACTTTCTAGCTTATATTTGGGAGGGTGAAGATTAATGAGTCTGGTGCTCAGAAGAGATGCTGAGGCAAGAGTGACATTTTTTTTCTTCCCTCCAGACACATTGTAAGCAGATTTTTGTGAGATAACCTTCAAATGTGGCCAGGATTCCAGCTTTCTGATGTGGAAAGCCGTATTGTGGGAAAGATTTCTAGTTGTCTACTTGTTTTCACGATATGGGGTTGGTTTTAATCAGGAATGGTATGATGACAGAGGCAGCTGTCTGTGAGAGAAGAGCTCCTTACTTGCAGTTCTCGAGTGGAGGGCATGGGCCACACCGTGCTCACATGGGGAGGTGCCAGGGTAAGTCAGGAGGCAGTGGGAGCAAGGAGGAAGCGTGGGTGAGACAGGATAGGGGAGCCGAGCAAGTTTAGGGTTCGTCAGCTCAAATACATTTCAGTAGGCAGTGGGTAATGGGTCGGTCCCTGGGTGTCGGGTACCTGGCCGTGGGGGGATTTCAGGCAGAGGAATAATGTGGTGAGGGCTGTGAGCTCAGGAGGCTGATGGGGGCTGTGAACTCAGGGCTGCTTGATGTGCATATCAAAGGCATGCTTGTGGGCAACTCCTCTACTATTTCTAGGAATCAGCTACCCTTTGGGGGTGGGGTGGGGGCGGTGGCTGTGCCCCAAGATGTCAAAACATGGTAAAATACAGAAAATAAGACGCGTTGTTTAAAAGAAGAAGCATGCATTTGCTGCCCAGTATCTGTTATTCCTTCTACATTTACGGAACCCATACTTTTTGGGGGTGACAGTACAAACAGCAAAAGTACTGCATTCCTATTCTCCTTTGCAGTTAAGAATTGCCCGGGGCTGGGGGGTGGGGGGCGCGTGTAAGCAGAAGTCACTGTTGGCATTTCCATGAAAGTTCCTTCAATGACCTAAGTCTGCCGGGAGGCTCATCCTGTGTGCTTCTCTTCACTGTTGTCTGACTCTTTCTTGCCTAAAATGTGGCCGTGGTGGCTGAATCTCCAGTAGCCATCTTAAAGCGTGAGATGGTCTTCGGGCTGTGGAAGAAAGAGGAAGCTGGGATCCGTGATGACCATGGAGCCACCATACCAGTCCCGGACAGTCTACTCTGGACTTCTTTTGGCGACACAAATAAATCTACCTTGTAGCCACTTGTTTGTGCTTTGCAGTTAAATCTAATCAACAAATTCACGCATTTGTAACCTTTTATCTCCATACACGTGATCAGCTCATTACTCTCACCTTTCTCCTGCATGACTCTCCACTGAGAGTAGAAGTGAAATCTTACTTCTGCTCACACAGTCCTCCAGGCTTTTCACTTACCATCTTATTCTGAATTCGAGGAGGAGATTGGGACATAAGACCTACACAGAACCTTAACAGCGTTAAAAAGAGTGAATCTGAGCACTGTCAAATAAATACTGTGTAATTTTGCTTGAATCCCTAATGAGGACCCTTAGTTTAACCACTCCCTGTTAAATAAAGGAGCACTTAAGAACAGAAATACTACCCTCATACTTCCCCTGCCAGTATAGCAGACCAAGTAATCTGGAGTGAGATTTCCCAGAGGAAAAGTAACTGAATCCTGAGTTTAACATAGTTTTTATTGCATCATTGAATGTCTTAATTGAGGGTGCTATAAGAAAGTACTATAGACAAAGTGACATAAACAACGGACATTTATTTTGTCACCATTATGGAGGCAGGGAGTCCTAAGATCAGGGTGCCAGCATGGTTTCTTGTGAGGCTTGTGCCCCTGCCTTCGAGGTGGCCGCCATCTTACTGTGTGCTCACATGACCTCTTGTTTGTGAGTGCTGGTAAAGAGAGCTCTCATGAGGAGCTAATCCTGTTGTATTGGCACAGTGAGGAAGGGGAAAGAAAAAAGTATTAAGATAACAAAGAAAGTTGCAGATGCTGGGATTCCATAGAGTATACAAGGGAATCAATAGATGAGTAAGTAGGAGTTGCTGGAAATAAGATCAGTGTATGAAAGTCAATTGCAGACAGCCAAGAAAATGTAATTTCAAAAAGATCCTATACACAAGAGCATCAGAAGATGGAAGGTGTCCTCAAGTGTGTGGTCCCTTTGGGGGTTGTTATAAAACTTTTGAAATGCATGAAAAGAAGACAAACTGGTATGTCATGTTTATTGGAAGCATCAAAATGGAAAGATGTCAGTTCTCCCCTAGTTGATGTTTTACAGATCAAAAAATTCCCAGAAGTGTTCTGGGGGCAACTGGACAAGCTGATAGTAAAGACGTGTTCTTGAGCAAAAGTCTGAGACCAGGCAGTATGCTCCTAAAGAGGAAGGGTGAGATGGGGGCTTGCTCTGCCAGTTGGCAAGACAGGTGTTTTTTCTTTTTTAAGTAATAAATGAAGTATACTATGGGTGCAGAAATAAGCAAATAGAACAGTGGTATAGAATAGAGAACTCAGAAACAGGCCATGCATATATGGAAATGATAGGGTGAAAGTGGCATTATAGATCACTAGATTAAGTATAGATTATTCAATAGATGTTGCTAGGAAAATTTATTATCCATATAGGAAAAAAATGAAATTGAATCTCTACATCTTATACAAAAGTCAATTCTTGGTTATTTAAAGAGTGAAAGGCAAAACAAAATTTTAGAAGAAAGTACAGGACAATGGCTAGGTTTTTTAAAATAAAATCTTGAACATAGAAACAAGCAATAAATTTATCTTAAAAATAACCTTTTTAAACCAGAAATCACCACAAAGAAAGCAAAAGGACAAGTCACAAACTGGCAGAGAAGATATTTGAAATGATACACCTGAAATAGTCTGGAATATAGAAAGGCCTAGAGAGCAAAAAATAGCTGGAATATATGAAAAACACAAAGCAAGGAAATGAGAGCTTAGTAAGAAAAATGGTCAAAGACAGAAGCACTTAACAGGAAATATAAATTATCCACTAATGTATGAAAAACTGTTCAATCTCGTTAATAATCCAGGAAATGCAAAACCAGAAACTTCAATAAACTCTGATTTTAAGACCTCCGTGCTAGCAAGTTTCAGCACATTTGATAGAACAAAGTGTGAAGGAGGAGGTTGTAGACCGTGGAAACTAGCGGGGGGATTAAATTGGCACCTCTTGAGGCAGATAACTTGCATTTGAGAAAACATTTCGACACTAGCTTGTAATGTTGACCTTTCACCTAGTTATTCTACCTTTAAGATAGACTGTAGACCAGTCTCGACCGTGCAGACTAAGAAACAAGTCCAGAGGTGCTCATAGCAACAGTACGTAATAGTGCAAAACTGGAAACAATCCAAGGTTCGTCCACATAGAATGGGTAAATAAATGCCCACACAGTGGATTATCATATAGCTGGGTAGATACAGTTATATCGTGACAAGAATAACTTTATAAACATATACTGCATTAATATCAGGTTGCAGGGGATATTTGTATAGCATGTTGTTTTTATACAGGTTAAAACCAAGCAAGTATAGAATATTTTTAATAGATAGGGACTTATATAATGAAACTATTCAAAAAGGGAAGGAGTGATAAATACCTAATTCAAGGTGAGTTTCCACAGGAAACGGGCAAGGCACAGGGGTAGGACAGAAGCAGCACGCACACACGTGCCGCGGTACACTTTGTGGATACCTAAGTTGGATGGTGGGATTATGGGTACTTACTTTGTTTGCTTTATAGCTTACATATATGTTACATGTATTTTTATATGTATTAAATATCACAGTAAACATAGCAGTTTTCATAAAAATATCCCAAGTATGGTTAGTGTATAGGGCAGTGACCCTGTTAATAGCTAATGTTTAAAAAACACCCCTACGGATTTCCCTGGCCATTCAGTGGTTAAGACTGTGTTTCCAATGCATGGGGCCTGAGTTAAATCCCTGGTTGGAGAACTATGATCCCCACATGCCATGTGGTGTGGCCAAAAAAAAAAAAAAAAATTGTGTTTTTTTTTTTTTTAAAGCTTGCATTTTACATTTTTATACTCACTGTCTTATTTAATTACTGTAACAATTCTATGAAATAGGTACTAGTATGCCTGTTTTATAGATGAGTGCATTGAAGTTTAGGAAGATTCGTTTGCTTCAGATAATATAACTAATGAGCAGAGCAGTGGCATTCAGATTTCAGATCTAGGCCTGATTCCAGAACCCAGGTCCTTAAACGATTCATTCATATTGACTGTCTGCTCCCTCCTCACCTTTCCAACCTGAGGATCAGAGAGATCAGGAAGTTTGCCAGATGCCACCCACACAGTTAGCTTAAAGCATTTCTATGGCAAGGGTGCAGGTAGCGTAGGTTGCTGTCTTCGGGGATTTTTCCAATTTATCAAATCACCAATTGATAAAATGTGTTATACAGATAAATGAGGAATGTTAAAGGCAGAGAATGGGACCCAGATGTTTCTCAATGAAACACCTGTTGGTTTAAGGTACATCCCATGATTTGGGAGTTTATAGGGATCATTAGGAACCAGAGCAGATGAAGCAGTGTGATATAAAAGAAAGGGGCTCTAAGATCTTGTCCCTGACTAACATTACTGCTCCAGGCCCTATTTTTTTCCTTATATTTATTGAGGTGTCACCAATAGGTGGTTTTTGCGATCTTTAGTTAAGGCAGTGGATTCTGAAGCCCTGCCTGGGTCAGAATCCTTGCTGTGCTGCTTACTAGCTCTATGAGAATCTCTGAGCCTTAGTTTTATCCTCTTTAAAAATGAGGACAATAATAGAACTTACCTCATGTCTTGAAAATTAAATGACTTACTCCAGTTACCTTAAAACAATTTGTAGCATATAATTAAGTGCTATGTATATTTATTATTTTACAAGTGCATGGTTAGTTGCTCAGTCATGCCCAGCTCTTTGAGACCGTTTGGACTGTAGCCTACCAGGCTCCTCTGTCCGTGGGATTTTCCAGGCGAGAATACTGAAGTGAGTTGCCATTTCCTCCAAGGGATCTTCCTGACCCAGGGATCGAACCCACGTCTCCTGCATTGCAGGCAAATTCTTTACCCACTGAGCCATTGAGGAAGCCCATTATTATTTGATATGTATTATATATTGGTCTGTGGATATATTGGCAAATAAATCATCACCACCATTATCGCTTCTATTTTTGAGGTGCATGGAATTCCCTTTTCTTTACCTTGCCTGCCAGGTGAAACTCCCATTTGTTTTAAGAGATGTATCTCAAATGTCATCTCTTCTTTCAAGCCTGTGACTATTCCAGGGAAAATTTGTTCCCTTGTCTGTGCAAACATGTATATTTTGTATCTATCTTACAGCATTGGTCATATCTTTTTATTTTAAATCTTTCTCAATAGCAGTCTTTATTTTTTGTTTTTTTTTTTTTAATTTTTATTTTTACTTTATTTTACTTTACAATACTGTATTGGTTTTGCCATACATTGACATGAATCCACCACGGGTGTACATGCGTTCCCAAACATGAACCCCCCTCCCACCTCCCTCCCCATAACATCTCTCTGGGTCATCACCGTGCACCAGCTCCAAGCATGCTGTATCCTGCATCGGACATAGACTGGCGATTCGTTTCTTACATGATAGTATACATGTTTCAATGCCATTCTCCCCAATCATCCCACCCTCTCCCTCTCCCTCAGAGTCCAAAAGTCCGTTCTATACATCTGTGTCTCTTTTGCTGTCTCGCATACAGGGTCATCATTGCCATCTTTCTAAATTCCATATATATGTGTGGTCATATCATTACATCATTTTTTTTGTAGCTGTGTCTCTCTTGCTTACTAGTCCATGAATTCCTGCACCTAGTACACTGCCTGTCACATTAGTAGATTCTCAAGAAATGTTAGATGAGTGAATGGCAATATAGAAATAAGATTTAACTTTGAGTTCATCTATTTTCCATTATTTTTCCTGAAATCCAACAAAATGAATCCAATACTAGAAAATGAATCTAAAGCTTCAGATAAAAAAAGTAATCAAACTTGTGGGAAATTTATTTATTCACTATGTATTTATTGAAGTTCTGCTGTATTCCCAGGACTGAGCTTAGGGCCTGAGTGTTCAGTGAGTAAAACTTCAAAAGGGGGCATTATTAATAGTTACTTGGAGTGACAGTTACATAACCATGATTGCCCTAGACGAGTGGGATATATGATCACTCTTATTACAGGAAATTTATACTGTAAAGAGGAAGGTTGTCCAGAAATAACCCTTGGAGTTCAATCTAGGTTGCTTGGACGACTCATTATCTGGGCAAAGAGAGTCTCTTGCACTTACATGAAGCACTTATGTATTTCACATAAGCTCAGTTCCCTCAGAATTGATGATTTTCTCCTTCTGACACTGGGAACTAACATCAAGGTCCTCAGGTGTTGGTCAGGTGGCCTTCCTGACCACTGTAGTAGCTGGCTTCCTAAATCCAGATTTTTCTGACATTAAACAGACTGCTTATTTTCCTAGTGGTGATTGCTTTCACACTTTGATTACAAGAAGTGAGACCAACAGAGAGCATGAGGTATCTCTCTGGCATACATATGTCCACTGCTGACCTAGCAGTGCCCAGATCCCTGGGTGTAGTCCGAGGAGAATGAGGAGGAGCCAGGCTTTCATTTCTGTTGTTACCTAGAAGGTTCCTCTTACTCCAGTAAAGCCTGTTTCTTAACTCAGACCGTGTGGTATTAGACAGTTTATTTTGAATTCTGTTGAATGCAGAAGGTTATTTAGAAGAGGTTCTCAGTATAATGCACAATGTTGTCAGGAAGCATTTAACAGGAGGCTTCCTGTGTGCTGTGTTGGATCTGTCATGAATCCTCTGTCCCTTATTAATTCCTGAATATTCAGGAATTAAGAGGAGTTGGCAAACCGCTCCCAGGACTGAGGAATGCATGCATTTCCTTTGTTAGTTTTTCCATACGGTGATAAGTAACTATTTACGATCCTCTTCCTTTTTATGAACCATACAGTAAAAGTGGTTATTTACAACCCTCTGTCTTTGATATGGATTGCCTTATGATAATTTGTAAGTCTGGACATTTGATTTTTATCTTTGCTGAAAATAGCTACCTTGTAAGACAGTATATATACCCACACTGTGTTGAATAAAATACCTTTGCTCCATCAGAGCTTGGGTCCCTGTGTCTGTCTGTCTTTCTTTCTTTCTCTCTCTCTCTCTCCAGCTAATTCTCTGGAGCGTAGAAACCCGTAGTGCTCACTCTCTTGCCCAGGCTTCTAAGACCCTTTCGAGAAGGCGCACTGTGCCTTCACTCCCTCGAGAGGGCGCCCGGTGCCTTCATGAGTGACTCAAGCTCTGTGTCAAGAGCTTTATTGGTTTTCTGCATAAAACAAGGAATATCAGCCTCTTTCTCTATCTCTTTTACTTTCTTATTGTCGACTCCAGACCACCAGGTTCCGGTCCATTAAAGGACCTCAACATATGAGGAGTTTATGGTTTGTGTAGTTGTACTGGGAAACCGGGGAAGTGTTTTAAGTAGTGGAGTGGAATGATCTAATTTACATGTTCAGAGGATCATTCTTGTGGCTGTGTGGAGAATATATTATGGGGGAAAAGATTAGAAGTAGAAAAATGAGTTAAGAGGCCGTGAAGCAGTTTAGAGGAGAGATCGTGGAAGTCTGCACCAGGATAGGGGCAGTGGAAATGGAAAATTATCTGTGTTATTCATGTTAGCCACATTCAGAATGTGTTTATGCATATAAGGTTTGAAGGTGGGCCTTCAGGATCCTAATTAAATGCTCACTTAGATTTATTAACTGGATTACAAGATGGTGGAGGAGAAGGACGTGTGGTCATCTTCTCCTGTGAGAACTCCAAAATTAGAACTTGCTGTTGAACAACCATCAATAGGAGAATGTTGGATCCCACCAAAAAAAGATACCCCATGTTCAAGGGCAAAAGAGAAGCCCCAGCAAGATGGTAGGGACAAAATCATGTTTAGAATCAAACTCCATACTCGCCAAAGATACTCGGGGGGCTCCAACAAAGCCTTGTGCACACTGGGAAACCCCACAGAGACTGAGCCAGACCTGCCTTTTGAGTGTTTGAGTGTCTCCTGCGGGGGTGAAGGTCAGCAATGACCTGTTGCAGGGGCAGGGGCTCTGGGTGCAGGAGACCTGGGTATGGCATAAGCCCTCTTGGAGGAAGTCACCATTAACCCCACCATAGAGCCACCAGAACTTACTGGGAAAACAGTCTCTGGGAGGGCACAAACAGAACCTTGTATGCACCAGAACCCAGGAGAAAGGAGCAGTGACCCCACAAGAGACTGACCCAGACTTGCCTGTGAATGTCCAGGAGTCTGGTGGAGGCGTGGTGCAGGGTTGGGGCCACTGAGTGTGTCAGTGAGTGCACAGGTCCTTTTGAAGGAGGTCGCCATTTTCTTCATTACTTCCACCATAGTTTGGCCCCAGGTAAATAGCAGGGAGGGAACACAGCCTTACCCATCAACAGAAAATTGGACTAAAGATTTACTGAGCATGGCCCCGCCCATCAGAACAAGACCCAGTTTCCCCCTCAGTCAGTCTCTCCCATCAGGAAGCTTCCATAAGTCTCATCCTTCTCCATCAGAGGGCAGACAGACTGAAAACCACAATCACAGAAAACTAACCAATTTGATCAAATGGACCACAGCCTTGTCTAACTCAATGAAACTATGAGCCATGATGTGTAGGGCCACCCAAGAAGGATGGGTCATGGTGGAGAGTTCTGATAAAACGTGGTCCAGTGGAGAAGGGAATGGCAAACCACTTCAGCATTCTTGCCTTGAGAACCCCATGAACAGTATGAAAAGGCAAAAAGATAGGACACTGAAAGATGAATTCCCCAGGTTGGTAGGTGCCCAAAATGCTACAGGAGATCAGTGGAGAAATAACTCCAGAAAGAATGAAGAAACAGAGCCAAAGCGAAAACAACACCCAGTTGTGGATGTGACTGGTGATGGTAGTAAAGTCCAGTGCTGTAAAGAACAATATTGCATAGGAAACTGGAATGTTAGGTGCATGAAGCCGGGCAAATTGGAAGTGGTCAAACAGGAGATGGCAAGAGTGAACATTGGATGTTTTAGGAATTGGTGAATTAAAATGGACTAGAATGGGTGAATTTAACTCAGATGACCATTATATCTACTAGTGGGCAAGAATCCCTTAGAAGAAATGGAGTAGCCCTCATAGTCAACAAAAGAGTCCAAAATGCAGTATTTGGGTGCAATCTTAAAAATGACAGAATGATCTCTGTTTGTTTCCAAGGCAAAACATTCAATAATCACACTAATCCAAGTCTGTGCCTGAACCAGTAATGTTGAAGAAGTTGAAATTGAACAGTTCTATGAAGACCTACAAGATCTTCTAGAACTAACATCCAAAAAAGATGTCCTTTTCATCATAAGGGACTCGAATGCAAAAGTAGAAAGTCAAGAGATACCTGGAGTAACAGGCAAATTTGGCCTTGGAGTACAAAATGAAGCAGGGCAAAGACTAACAGAGTTTTGCCAAGAGAACATACTGGTCATAATAAACACCCTCTTCCAAGAACACAAGAGAAAACTCTACACATGGACATCACCAGATGGTCAATACCAAAATCAGATTGATTATATTCTTTGCAGCCAAAGATGGAGAAGCTCTATACAGTCAGCAAAAACAAGACTGGGAGCTGACTGTGGCTCAGATCATGACTCCTTATTGCCAAATTCAGACTTCAATTGAAGAAAGTAGGGAAAACCACTAGACCATTCAGGTATGACCTAAATCAAATCCCTTATGATTTTACAGTGGAAGTGACAAACAGATTCAAGGGATTAGATCTGATAGAGTGCCTGAAGAACTATGGACGGAGGTTTGTGACATTATACAGTAGGCAGTGATCAAGACCATGCCCAAGAAAAAGAAATGCAAAAAGGCAAAATGGTTGTCTGAGGAGGTCTTACAAATAGCTGTGAAAAGAAGAAAAGCTAAAGGCAAAGGAGAGAAGGAAAGATATACCCATTTGAATGCAGAATTCTGAAGAATAGGAGAGATAAGAAAGCCTTAGTGATCAATGCAAAGAAATAGAGGAAAACAGTAGAGTGGGAAAGACTAGAGATCTCTTCAAGAAAATTAGAGATAGCAAGGGAACATTTCATGCAAAGATGGGTACAATAAAGGACAGAAATGGTATGAACCTAACAGAAGCAGAAGATATTAAGAGGTGGCAAGAATGCACAGAAGAACTATACAAAAAAGATCTTCATAACTCAGATTACCACAATGGCATGGTCACTCACGTAGAGCCAGACATCCTGGAATGAGAAGTCAAGTGGGCCTTATGAAGCATCTGTGTGAACAAAGCTAGTGGAAGTGATGGAATTCCAGTTGAGCTATTTCAAATCCTGAACGATGATGCTGTGAAAGTGCTGCACTCAATATGCCAGCCAATTTGGAAAACTCAGCAGTGGCCACAAGACTGGAAAAGGTCAGTTTTCATTCCAATCCCAAAGAAAGGCAATTCCAAAGAATGCTTAAACTACTGTACAATTGCACTCATCTCACATGCTAGTAAAGTAATGCTCAGGATTCTCCAAGCCGGTCTTAACAGTATTTGAACTTCCAGTTGTTCATGCTAGATTTTGAAAAGGCAAAGAGATCAAATTGCCAACATCTGTTGGATCATCGAAAAAGCAAGAGAGTTTCAGAGAAATATCTATTTCTGCTTTATTGACTATGCCAAAGCCTTGTGTGGATCACAACAAACTATAGAAAATTCATCAAGAGATGGGAATACCAGACCACCTGACCTGCCTCCTGAGAAATCTATATGTAGGCCAGGAAGCAACAGTTAGAACGGGACATGAAACAACAGACTGATTACAAAATCGGGAAAGGAGTATGTGAAGGCTGTGTACTGTCACCTTGCTTGTTTAACTTATATGCAGAGTACATCATGTGAAATGCCAGGCTGGATGAAGCACAAGCTGGAATCAAGATTGCCGGGAGAAATATCAATAACCTCAGATATGCAGATGACACCACCCTTATGGCAGAAAGCAGAGAAAAACTAAAGAGCCTCTTGATGAAAGTGAAAGGGGAGAGTGAAAAAGTTGGCTTAAAACTCAACATTCAGAAAATGAAGATCATGGCATCTGGTCCCATCACTTCCTGGCAAATAGATGGGGAAACAATGGAAACAGTGAGAGTCTTTATTTTTGGGGGCTCCAAAATCAGTGCAGAAGATGACTGCAGCCATGAAATCTTTTAATTTAACACTTGCTCCTTGAAAGAAAAGTTATGACCAGCCTAGACAGCATATTAAAAAGCAGAGACATTACTGTGGCAATAAAGCTAGTCAAAGCTGTGGATTTTCCAGTAGTCATCATGTATGGATGTGAAAGTTGGACTGTAAAGAAAGCTGAACACTGAAGAATTGATGCTTTTGAATTGTGGTGTTGGAGAAGACTCTTGAGAGTTCCTTGGACTGCAAGGAGACCCAACCAGTCAATCCTAAAGGAAATCAGTCCTGAATATTCATTGGAAGGACTGACACTGAAGCTGAAACTCCAATACTTTGGCCACCTGATGTGAAGAAATGACTCAGTGGAAAAGACCCTGATGCTGGGAAAGATTGAAGTGAGAGGAAAAGGGGATGACAGAGGATGAGATAGTTGGATGGCATCACCAACTCGATGGACATGAGTTTGAGTAAGCCCTGGGAGTTGGTGATGGACAGGGAATCCTGGCTGCAGTCCATGGGGTTGCAAAGAGTCGGACACAACTGAGCGACTGAACTGAAGTAGACTTATTACTGGACATGGTGCATTCTTCAGGTCAGGACTTTAAAGGCCCTGCAAGGCTGCAGACCTGTTATCATTTTATTTGTATTGCTGATATCTCTGCTGTGTACACTCAACTCTGCTGATTTCCTTCTGTGTTCTTCAGATTAGTGAACTTTGATTGGTATAAATGCATATTGTCTAAGATTTGTCTTGATGTCAGTCTGAGTGTACTACTAACATTTAGCCACACAGTTGTCATGTAGAGTAGTATCAGAAGCAGGAATGATGCAGAGACTTGGACCATGATGTCTAAGTCCTTGGGGAGAAAGTGCCAAGAATAATGAAGGGGTGGAAGATTATCTGAGAATGCCTTGTTAGTCTGCTGACCGGTATTCTCTCAGCTGACCCTCTTTAGGGTCTCCCAGCTGAAAAAATCTCAGCTAATGGTCTGGAGGTCCCCTCTACACACAGCTGTCTCTCTGGGAGTGGTATCATATTATAGTGCCCTCTCTTCCTGCCCTGGAGTCCTAAACTATCTGTATATAGTTTCCCTAATACTCTGTCTTCATTTAAAAAATAATCCCCTTTTAAAACACTTCTGGAATGACGTAGTCTGCAAATTATTTTGGCCAGTGCCCTGACTTACCTTACTTACTTTGGTCTTTTACTGAAAAGAATGGTTGAGAGCAAATGTGTGATCTCAGTATTCTTTCTAGGTATCTGCAGCCTGGGTTGCCACAGTATCACAGCTCCAGTATTGATTTCTCCAACAAACTGCAGGCTTAATAGAATGGAAATACATGTGTTTACTTGGTAGACTGTGGTCAATGTAGATTTTGGAAGCAGCCTTTAGTAATGCTGTGGTTTTAGTTATAGTATGATGGTTCTACTATTTATGTTAAGAAATAAGAATAGTTATAACTGTGGGCTCATATCACTGATACCTGATGGAATGATGGCAGTGATAATGATGACATTCAACAAAGTCATTTGAGAAATTGAATTCTGGTCACCAGCTAATGAGATATACATGGAAGTACACTGTCCTGGGAAATTTGTAAGGCACTGTTTTGGTTCACAGAGAGTGTCTATATATGTTTTTTTGGTCAGCCTGAATTATTACTGACATGTCAATACAGTGCAGGCCCTCTGAAAAAATCCATCCTTTGAGCAGCTTTTATGATACTTCATTATTGTTATCATTTAAACATTCAGGTACTTAAGAATTTCCGATATCCTGGCTCCCTAGAGATGAGCCTGTAGCCCCTTCATGTGAGGCATACTCTAAGAAAACAAGGAAAGAGGCACTAAGAGGCACACCATTTAATTCTGGTCCAGGACCATTGACTGAATTTTTCCTGTTTTATGAATGTAAACCTCCCTCCAGGATGATTGTGATAGTGCCATATGGTGAAATTCTGATATTTCCCCCTTTTGTATGTGTCCCTGAGTCGTTCCTCCTGAGTGATTCTGTGTGACCCTTCTGGTGACCCACCTTTCCACTCTGGGTTTCCACTCCACTTTCCACTCAGAGCCCTACTACCTTTGAAATGGAGTCCAAATCCTCCATCTTCTTGTGACTCATCTCTTCCTTCTTTGCGTGACACTGGACACTATTTGCATTTTGGCAAAGAGCTTCTGAGTTTAGATTGTAGATGGAATGTGACAAACCAAGTCGTCCTCTGAAGAGGACAGACTAACCTGAAAGAGCCAGAAGAAGGTTTTCTGTGTTGTGTCTACAACAGACCAAACTGGGCAGAGATAAGAGACAAGTACAGAGAAGCAGCAGATAGAGGTGATTAACAGGAATTTCAAATCAGGAAGAGAATGTTTCTCAATGGAAAGAACAAAGACCAGGTCTGCTGAACAGCTAACATGTTGAGACTCAGCAATTTGGGGTTTCTGGTTCTGACCGCCATTCAGTTCATCCTGGGAATGCTGGGGAATGGTTTCATAGGGTGGGTCAATGGCAGCAGCTGGTTCAAGAGCAAGAGGATCTCTTTGCATGACTTCATTATCACTAACCTGGCTGTCTCCAGGATTGTTTTGCTGTGGATTCTCTTGATTGATGGTGTTTTACTGGTGTTCTCTCCCAAACTACACGATGAAGGGATAATCATGCAAATTATTGATGTGTTCTGGACATTTACAAACCATCTGAGCATTTGGCTTACCACCTGTGTCAGTGTCTTCTACTGCCTGAAAGTGGCCAGTTTCTCCCATCCTATGTTCCTCTGGCTCAAATGGAGAGTTTCCAGGGTGGTTGTATGGATGCTGTTGAGTACCCTGCTGTTATCATGTTGCAGTGCCATCTCTCTGATCCGAGAATTTAAGATCTATTCTGTTCTCGGTGGAATTGATAGAACCGGGAATATGACTGAGCTCTTTAGAAGGAAGGAAAAAGAATACAAACTGATCCATGTTCTTGGGACTCTGTGGGACCTCCCTCCCCTAGTCGTATCTCTGATCTCCTACTTTCTGCTTATCCTCTCCCTCGGGAGGCACGTGCGGCAGATGCATCAAGACTGTGGCAGCTCCAGAGATCCCAGTACCGAGGCCCACAGGAGGGCCATCAGAGTCATCCTCTCCTTCCTCTTCCTCTTCCTACTCTACTATCTTTCCTTTTCTGTTTTAACATCCAGTTATTTCCTACCAGCAACTAAGATGATTGCGAAGATTGGAGAAGTAATTACAATGTTCTATCTTGCTGGCCACTCTTATGTTCTCATTCTGGGAAATAGCAAGCTGAAGCAGACGTTTGTGGCGATGCTTCGGTGTGAGCCTGGTTGTCTGAAGCCTGGATCCAAGGGATCTGTTTATCCATAGAGCATCGTGGGGTGTGGGAGGGAGCCTAGGGGTCCTTAGACCTAGGAGTCCTTAGCCAGGATCACAGGGCTCTTCCTCACCCTCCTGTGGCACCAATTCTATAACTGTCGCTTCATCCTGTCCCCCTGGGGACACTTCCCACGGCCTCTCCTTTTGTGGTTGCTTTGAAGAGGCTGAAATAGTCTTTGGAACATGTAGACAAGGAGTTGTATTTTAGTAAGTATCAACTCAACATAATGAGCTGATTACTAGCTTTAAGTTCAAGTTTATACTGACAGTGATGTAGTGAATAGAGGGGAGAGAGCAAAAAAAAACATTGTAGTCCCACAGGCTCGGGTTTGAATTCTGATTCAGTCCGTTTTTCACGACTTGTTTTTGGCCTTAGGGGAGTTACTTTAATTACCTGTTTGATTCTGTCTTTCCCCATTTTAAAATGCAGACTGTGATACTGACTTCACAGGGTTTTAGAGATTCAGAAGACAGTGTGAGCTGTCATTTCAGCACAGTGCATTGTGTCAGGATTATATCAGAATTAGAGGAGAAGGGGGCAGTTGAATGGCATCACTGACTCCATGGACATGAGTTTGAGAAAACTCAGGGAGACAGTGATGGACAGAGAAGCCTGGCGTGCTGCAGTCCACGGGGTCACAAAGAGTCAGACATGACTGAGTGACTGACCAAGAAGGAAATCTGCAGGCAGTGAAGCTGTTACTATAACAGTGAAGTGTGCCGCCGCCGCAGTCACCGCAGGAGACCTGCTTCCACAAATCCATTATGTACTGATAAGCAGAGAAATGCAAGTCAAGACTCGTGGATACTAGGTTCCAATCCAGTCTCCTGGTTAAGTCATTTTACTCTAATTTCAATAGTCCTTTGCTTTCCTTTATAATTTTGCTGAAGCAAATTTTCAAGTAATCTTTAATTTTT
Organism: Capra hircus; assembly: GCF_001704415.2. Taxonomy (NCBI): domain Eukaryota; kingdom Metazoa; phylum Chordata; class Mammalia; order Artiodactyla; family Bovidae; genus Capra; species Capra hircus. Next base: position 15,390,416 of record NC_030811.1, on the reverse strand, counting down.
TAGATTGGTCAAATGTCCAAGCATTAAAAAAAAAAAATTATCCAAGATGCATATCTGTGTTTAAAATGTCAGAGTTTTATGCAAAATAAGTGGTTTTTCTAAATGTAATCACTTTTATTTTAATAAAATTATGTAGGCTTTGATTTCCTTCCTGTCACTGAGCATTGCTGACAAGTCAGTGAGAATGTTATTGCTTGAGATCTCAAACTTGTAAACATATTTAGGACACATGGCAACTCTAAATCTGGATTTCTGTCACTAATGGAGCTCTCAGGTATAAAGTTTTGTGGCTAAAAACGTAGACCAGGTGGCCTGAGCTCAAATCCTGACTCAGACCTTAACAAACTGAGTGACCTTGGGGATGTTTCTTAACCTCTCTCTATTTCACTTTCCTCATATAGTCAAAGATATGGTTTTTCCAGAAGTCATGTACGGATGTGAGAGTTGGACTGTAAAGAAGAATGAGCGCTGAAGAGTTGATGCTTTTGAACTGTGAACTGTGATGCTGGAGAAGACTCTTGAGGGTCCCTTGGACAGCAAGGATATCAAACCAGTCAATCCTAAAGGAAATCAACCCTGAATATTCATTGGAAGGACTGATGCTGAAACTGAAGCTTCAGTACTTTGACCCACCTGATTCGAAGAGCTGACTCATTGGAAAAGATCCTGATGCTGGGAAATATTGAGGTCAGGAAGAAAAGGGGGTGACAGGATGCGATGTTTGAATGGCATCACCAACTCAATGGATGAGTTTGAGCAAACTCCGAAAGACAGTGAAGAACAGGGAAGCCTGGCGTGCTGCAGTCCCTGGGGTCGTAAAGAGTTGGATGTGACTTAGCAACTGAACAACAACAATTTGTAAAATAGAAATAGTATTTTCTTAATAGATTGTTGAAAGCAATGAGTGAATCAACACATGAAAACTAGAGTCCCATGTGGAGTAAATCAGTAAATACTGCTATTATTATTGTTTTTGTTTTGTGAAAAAGGTTACATTCTGACATAGCATAAAGAGTTAACATATTCCTTAGCACTTTGTCATATGTAGCCCAAAGTGAGTTTCCAGGTTGTTCTGATTTATACATTCATTTTCAAAATTATAGAAATAAAATGTCTTTTGGTCTGAATTGTCTGCTTTCATATTGATAATTTGCCTCTTGGAGGTGCTAGGAAAATTCCTAATTCTGACATAAAGTTCTCTTTGAAAAAGGTATCTATTGAAACTTAAAATAATGATTTTTTTCTTAATAAAAATTTTATTTGAAGGAAGAAGGAATTTTCCAAGAGGTTGTAGACACACAGAGAGAAACAAATGGGAAAAAAAAAGCTAAAAATATACAGAGAAAAATCATCAGTGGACATAATGATTTAATATTCATGCATAATTCACTAACATAGAAGGATTCTAAAAGGGGAAATTCTGTAATTAAAAAATCTGTGCTTCTTTTCAGCACAGGGAAGTTTAACTGTGGAAAAACTGCAGTCTCAACTGATATGTGCTTTGTTCACCTTGAACCCTACTCTTGGATTTATCCTCTCTGACTCTTGAACACTTGTTCTTACTTCTTGTCATTTTGACAGCTTCTCCACCTAGCCCTGACTTTCTGGTTCTTTAGTCCTTACCGGAATTTCTAATCCTGCCTTCTGCCTTGGGTGTGGGGATTTTCTTCTCTTTTAATTGAACATAGCATTTTATTAGAGATTTTGGCTTGGCTGTTGTTTGTTTCTTGGTGCCTTTGGCTAACTCCTGGATGGTACCTCCTCCTTTTTCTACTGAGGTTTCATTAAATCCTACCCCAATCTAACAGATTCAGATGGGTGGGTCCAATAAACTTGCTCAGGCTACCACTAATGTTCATTCCACTGGAGCCTGGAGTATGGATGGAAAATGTAGAATTCCCCAGTAGGGAGTCTGTTGTGGTAGTCAGTTGGCTGAGTGCAGAGTTTCGCTCCCTGAGAGCAAATGAAATCAGATTCATAGGTGTGGCATTCCCAACCCCTCCCATTTCCTCTTTCAGAGAAATCTGGAGGTGACTCCTGGGAAAGCTCAGACTTTGTTATGTGACTTCAACAATATATTGGCTGCCCTTAATCAAAGACTGGGGTGGGAGTGGGGACGTGAGTCTGAGCAGTAGGTGATTTGCTGAGGAAAGGAGTCTTACTTGTGGCTAGAGGAACACTGAAGGGAAGTTTAGCTCTTTTGGAGAGGATATGGTCTTCTGAACCCACCAGGGAAAATACTTAATCTGCCTTCTCCTAACTGAGTCCAAGGCCATAGGGGAGAATTACCTAATACCTCACTCCCATTTTTGAGAAACCCTGCAAGTGGCCATCTTGTTTGTTTTGTTTTCATTAAATTAGCTTTAGTTGCTAAATCCCTTAAGACTCTTACATATGGCCGTTTTAGGCACAAAGGACCAGAGCATATCTTTTCCCCGCTGTGACCAGGTTCTTAGGGTCAAAGTATGAGAACAAGAATTGTCCTTGCATTTGGAGTCCAGTTACAGGCTAGAGCTTGTTCCTGAGGCCACGTGTCTCCACCGAGCACATCTGTTCTTTGGTGTATGGTGGAGAGGCCTTTAACACATGAATCCACAGTAAATTATGACAGTACCTCATGAAACATTCCACCAGGTTTCCACCAGGGCCCCCTGTATACCCTGTGTCTCATGGAACTACTTCTCGTTTTTGATACTCTCTGACCTCTCTGGCTTATCTTGATTCTACTTGATTCTTTCATACTACAGACACTTATTTAACACTCTCTCTGCACCAGTGTGCTAGATCAATCATTATTCTCAGAAGAATTGCATGTAGTGGGCAATACAGATGCAGAAATCAGTATTCCATCTCCATCACTGAAACAGATGCTTCAGGTATGATGGAGGGATCCTGTCATTATCAGAGGGTTCTGGCCCAGGTGATCTTTATCTCTAGCTCTCTCTGACAGCTATTAAAATGTACTGTTACAATATTGTAAAGTAATTAGCCTCCAATTAAAATAAATAAATTAAAAAAAAAAATGTACTGCTCATTTCTCTTGCCCTGGGGAGCAAAGCTGACTGAGGGCTCCAGCTGCTGAGGCCACACTTCCTGCAGACTGCTCCCAGCCAATGATGGAGACCGGAGTACTAAGGTAGGTCTGCTCCACTGAGACATGAGACTCTTCCAACAGGCAGTTTTGGCCCAAGGACTCTCCGTCAGCTTGGGTGACCCTTTTTTGAAACTGTGCTGCAGTCTAGAGCTCTTCTTACCCAATTCTTTCTTCTCCCTCCCTTTTATAGGTATCAGACGTACATTGCTATCTGAATATTCACCTTCTTTCGCTTCCTGCCACCTAAAATCTCTTGCATGTCTAATCCTATTTCTGCCTATGTTTCTTGTGTAAAAGGTATGTGTTGTGTTTTTTCAAGTGAACTAGAATTTTGAAAATCATCCCAGATTCTTCCTTTTCCTTCAGTTTTGATATTCATTTGGTCACTAAATCTGTTTGGTTGTACTCTAAAATTTTTTCTCTCAAATGCCCTGCTAGTCTCTATTTGTACTCTTTTCATTCCTTAAGAGTGACTGCAGCAGGATTTATTTATTTATTTATTTATTTATTTTAATATCTGTTTATTTAGCATCACTGGGTCCTAGTTCCAGTGTGTGGGATCTAGTTCCCTGACTAGGTATTGAACCCAGGCCCACTGCATTGGGAGCTCAGTGTCTTAGCCACTGGACCACCAGGGAAGCACCTTAAGCATGATTTAACTAGTTCCCTTTTCCAGTTCCATCCCTTCCAGCAAAGCATTTCCGCATTACTGGGTTGTGGGCTTCATGCAGTGAACATACAATCACAGTGCTCTTCTCAAAGTCCTGCAGTGACTCTCCATTGCTCACTCCAGTCTTTTGCCTGGATAACCTCTTTGCATCTTCAATAGTTAATTTATATGTCTCCTTAAGGATGCCTTTTGTGAATCCTCAAAGCTGTGTTAAAGGCTCCTCTGGAACACTCCCAGTGTACCCTTTGTTTTTCCTTGTTATAACACCTAATACATGATCTAATTGTCTATTTGTCTGTCTCTTCCACTATTCTGTATGTTCCTTGAAGGCAAGGTGTGCTGTGGGTGATTCTTCCCTGTTTCCTTAGCACCTAATGTATAAGTGACTGGCTGATAATAACAGTTTACTGAATGAATGAACCAATGAGGAGCTGCCTAGTGTACTGGACAGAGCTCAGTCTCAAAAGACCTTCCAAATTAGCCACTGATTTTCTGTGACATTTGGCAGTCGGAGAAAAGGAAAGATAGAAGCATCTGAATGCAGAGTTCCAAAGAATAGCAAGAAGAGGTAAGAAAGCCGCCTTCAGCGATCAATGCAAAGAAATAGAGGAAAACAACAGAATGGGAAAGACTAGAGAGATCTTCAAGAAAATTAGAGATACCAAAGGAATATTTCATGCAAAGATGGGCTCAATAAAGGACAGAAATGGTATGGACCTAACAGAAGCAGAAGATATTAAGAAGAGGTGGCAAGAATACACAGAAGAACTATACAAAAAAGATCTTCACAACCCAGATAATCACGATGGTGTGATCACTCATCTAGAGCCAGACATCCTGGAATGTGAAGTCAGGTGGGCCTTAGAAAGCATCACTACGAACAAAGATAGAGGAGGTGATGGAATTCCAGTAGAGCTATTTCAAATCCTGAAAGATGACGCTATGAAAGTGCTGCACTCAATATGCCAGCAAATGTGGAAAACTCAGCAGTGGCCACAGGACTGGAAAAGGTCAGTCTTCATTCCAATCCCTAAGAAAGGCAGTGCCAAAGAATGCTCAAACTACCGCACAATTGCACTCACCTCACATGCTAGTAAAGTAATGTTCAAAATTCTCCAAGCCAGTCTTCAGCAATATGTGAACCGTGAACTTCCTGATGTTCAAGCTGGTTTTAGAAAAGGCAGAGGAACCAGAGATCAAATTGCCAACATCCGCTGGATCATCAAAAAAGCAAGAGAGTTCCAGAAAAACATCTATTTCTGCTTTATTGACTATGCCAAAGCCTTTGACTATGTGGATCACAATAAACTGGAAAATTCTGAAAGAGATGGGAATACCAGACCACCTGACCTGCCTCTTGAGAAATCTGTATGCAGGTCAGGAAGGAACAGTTAGAACTGGACATGGAACAACAGACTGGTTCCAAATAGGAAAAGGAGGATATCAAGGCTGCATATTGTCACCCTGCTTATTTAACTTATATGCAGAGTATATCATGAGAAACGCTGGACTGGAAGAAACACAAGCTGGCATCAAGATTGCCGGGAGAAAGATCAATAACCTCAGATATGCAGATGACACCACCCTTATGGCAGAAAGTGAAGAGGAACTAAAAAGCTTCTTAATGAAAGTGAAAGAGGAGAGTGAAAACGTTGGATTAAAGCTCAACATTCAGAAAACGAAGATCAATGCATCTGGTCCCATCACTTCATGGGAAATAGATGGGGAAACAGTGTCAGACTTTATTTTTTTGGGCTCCAAAATCACTGCAGATGGTGATTGCAGCCATGAAATTAAAAGACGCTTACTCCTTGGAAGAAAAGTTATGACCAACCTAGATAGCATATTGAAAAGCAGAGACATTACTTTGCCGACTAAGGTCTGTCTAGTCAAGGCTATGGTTTTTCCAGTGGTCATGTATGGATGTGAGAGTTGGACTGTGAAGAAGGCTGAGCGCCGAAGAATTGATGCTTTTGAAGTGTGGTGTTGGAGAAGACTCTTGAGAGTCCCTTGGACTGCAAGGAGATCCAACCAGTCCATTCTGAAGGAGATCAACCCTGGGATTTCTTTGGAAGGAATGATGCTAAAGCTGAAACTCCAGTACTTTGGCCACCTCATGCAAAGAGTTGACTCATTGGAAAAGACTCTGATGCTGGGAGGGATTGTGGGCAGGAGGAGAAGGGGACAACAGAGGATGAGATGGCTGGATGGCATCACTGACTCGATGGACGTGAGTCTGAGTGAACTCCGGGAGTTGGTGATGGACAGGGAGGCCTGGCGTGCTGTGATTCATGGGGTCGCAAAGAGTCGGACACGACTGAGTGACTGAACTGAACTTTCTTTGATCTAAATTTTCCTCATCGAAGTACGAATAACCAGATTTCGCTCTTAGAACTGTTTTAAAGATGAACTGAGATTTATAATGCCTGGGAACATAATCACTCAAGTGTAAGAAATATTAATAAATGTTTTCTTCTCTCTTCTAAGCAACATTGGTACTCTTTTGAAAACAATTCAAAGTTTTTAATTCCTGTTTATCCGTGCTTGATCTCATTCTTCAAAATCTTCATCAGATAAACCAAGGCATCCATTTGCTTTAACTGTTTGCCCTAAGACTTCTCCTACAGATCTACTGAGTAACAAAGTATGAACTCAGGACTGCACTGTATCCACCCTGGGTCTTCTTGGGCTCTATAAATAAAACAAAAAATGGTCAGACTCACAAGATGTCTTAGGCCACTCTGGCACTAGTGTACTCAGATGGGTATAGTTCAGGGGTCCAATTCAGCATCAGGGGAATGTCAGACCTTCTTTTGCAGTGTGCTTGCTGCCAGTTACACAGTTCAGGTACAAGGAGAAGAGATCCACCTTTAGATAAGGTTAGAAGCTGCCCTAAAATAAAAGCTTCATGTTTCAAAGAATCAGTTTCTCTTGTAATAATTTCATGGCCTTAGTTTCCAGGTTGAGCCAAAGGATACACACCTACGAGTTATCCATCACATTCAAGGAAGCAAGAGGTCTCCATAACATATTTAACTGAAGGTCAAATTCTCATATAGGGGGAGAAGGGATTTAGTTAACACTTTGCCTATAGTGACCCTTTCAGAAATGACTTCAGATAGAACCAGCTTACTCATTGCTCTTGCTAGTTAACATGATCACATCTTAATTCCATGCCTCCTGCTGCTGAGAACTCAACCACTTCATGTATCAGCCTCTGAATGTGGCCTATTACTGCAAGACACTGGGTTTCCTCTTCTTTTTTAGAACATTTACTACTTTTTTCTTTTAATTAAAGTATAGTTGATTTACAATGTTTTGTTAGTTATTGGTATATAGAAAAGTGGTTAAGATGCACACACACGCACACACACACACACACATATTCCTTTCAGATTTTTCCACGATATTACAAGATCTTGACTATAGTTCCCTCTGCTATACAGTAGCTCCTTGTTATTTATTTTATACATAGTAGTGTGCATCTGATAATCCCAAACTCCTAATTTATCCCTCCCTGATCTTTTCCCTTAGGGTTGCTTTGGCAGCTCTGGGTCTTCTGTGGTTCCATATAAATCTTAATACTTGTTTTAGTTCTATGAAAAAATAGCATGGGTAATTTGGTAGGGACTGCATTAAATCTGTAGATTGCTTTGGGTAGTATGGCCATATATTCTTTTAATCCAAGAGTGTTGGATAACTTTCCATGTGTTTATATCACCTTCAGTTTCCTTTATTGGTGTTTTATAGTTCACAGTATATAAGTTTTTCATCTCATTTGTTAGTTTTATTAAGTAGTTTTTTAGATGTGATTTTAAAAGGGATTTTTTTTTCACTTTTCTGATATTTCATTGTTGGTATAAAGAAATGCAATTGATTTCTGTATACTAATCTTCTATACTGCTACCTTTCTGAATTTGTTTATCAGTTCTAGTAGTTTCTGTGTGGAGTCCTTAGGGTTTTCTATATATAGTATCATGTCATCTACATATAAAGATGATTTTACCTCTTCCCTTCCAATTTGGATACCGTTTATTTCTTTTTCTTGTTGGATTGCTGTGGCTAGGACTTCCAATAATATGTTGAATAGAAGTGGTGAGAGGGGACATCCTTTTCTTGTTCTGGATTTAGTGGGAAGGTTTTTAGCTTTTCACTTTTGAGTGTTATGTTGGTTAGGTATTTGTCATAAATAGCTTTTATTATGTTAAGATAAGTTCCCTGGATATCCACTTTGGTAAGAGTTTTTGTATCATAAATAGATGTTAAATTTTATCAAATGCCTTTTCTGTATCTATTGAGGTGGTCATGTAGTTTTTGTTTTCTTTTGTTGATGTGGTGTATCACATTGATCGATTGCCATATGTTTAACCATCCTTGTGACCAGGAATGAATCCAGCTTGATCATGGTGTATGATCCTTGCAAAAGCTAACAAATCAGGAGAACACATTGGTCATAGCAATACCTTCTTCCAACAACACAAGAGATGACTCTACATATGGACATCGCCAGGTGGTCAATACTGAAATCAGATTGGTTATATTCTTTGCAGCCAAAGATGGAAAAGCTCTATAGAGTAAGCAGAAAACAAGACCTGGAGCTGAGTGTGGCTCAGATCTTGAGCTCTTTATTACAAAATTCAGGCTTAAATTGAACAAACTAGGGAAAACCACTAGGCCATTCAGGTATGACCTAAATTAAATACCTTATGATTAAACAGTAGAGGTGATGAATAGATTCAAGAGATCAGGTCAGGCAGACAGAGTGCCTGAAGAACTATGGATGGAGGTTCATAACACTGTACAGGACATGGTGACTAAAACTATCCCAAAGAAAAAGAAATGTAAGAAGGCAAAGTGATTGTCTGAGGAAGCTTTACAAATAGCTGAGAAAAGAAGAGAAGCAAAAGGCAAGGGAAAAAGAGAAGGACATACCCAACCAAATGCAGAGTCCCAAAGAATAGCAAAGAGAGATAAGAAAGCCTTCTCAGGTGAAATGTAAAAAATAGAGGAAAGCAACAGAATGGGAAAGACTAGAGATCTCTTCAAGAGAATTGGAGATATCAAGGGAGCATTTCATGCAAGGGTGGGCATGGTAAAGGTCAGAAATGGCAAGGACCTAACAGAAGCAGAAGAGATTGAGAAGACGTACCAAGAATACACAGAAGAACTATGCAAAAAAGATCTTAATGACCCGGATAACCACAGTGGTGTGGTCACTCACTTGGAGCCAGACATCCTGGAGTGGAAATCAAGTGGGCCTTAGGAGGCATTATTATGAATAATGCTAGTGGAGGTGATGGAATTCCAGATGAGCTATTTACAATACTAAAAGAAGATGCTGTTAAAGTGCTGTACTTAATATGCCAGAAAATTTGGAAATGCAGCATTGGCCACAGAAGTGGAAAAGATCAGTTTTCATTCCAATCCCAAAGAAGGGCAATGCCAAAGAATGTTCCAACTACCATGCAAATGCACTCATTTCACATGCTAGCTAGGTTATGGTCAAAATCCTTTAAGCTAGGCTTCAGCAGTATGTGAACTGAGAAATCCAGATTTACAAGCTGGATTTAATAAAGGCAGAGGAACCAGAGATCAAGTTGCAAGCATTCATTGGATCATAGAGAAAACAAGGGAATTCAGAAAAACATCTATTTCTGCTTCACTGACTATGCTAAAACCTTTGACTGTGTGAATCATGACAAACTATGGAAAATTCTTAAAGAGATGGGAGTACCAGACCACCTTACCTGCCTCCTGAGAAACCTGTATGTAGGTCAAGAAACATCAGAACTGGACATGGAATAACAAACTGGTTCAAAATTGGGAAAGCAGAATGTCAAGGTTATATATTGTCACCCTGCTTATTTGACTTATTGCAAAATACATCATGTGAAATGCTGGGCTGGGTGAAGCTCAAGTGGGAATCATGGTTGCTGGGAGAAATATCAACAGCCTCAGATGTGCTGATAATACCACCTTAATGGCAAAAAGTGAAGAGGAACTAAAGAGCCTTTTGATGAAGGTGAAAGAGGAGAGTGAAAAAGCTGTCTTAAAAGTCAACATTCAAAAAACAAAGATGATGGCATCTGGACCCATCACTTCATGACAAATAAATGGGGAAGAAATGAAAACTGTCACAGACTTTTTTTTTCTTGGGCTCCAAATCCACTGGGGACGGTTACTACAGCCATGAAATAAAAAGATGCTTGCTCCTTGGAAGAAGAGCTGTGACAAACCTAGACAGTGTATTCGAAAGCAGAGACATCACTTTGCTGACAAAGGTCATATAGTCAAAGCTATGGTTTTTCCAATAGTCATGTATGGATGTGAGAGTTGGACCATAAAGAAAGTTGAATGTCAAATAATTGATGCTTTTGAACTGTGGTGCTGGAGAAGACTCTTGAGTGTTCCTTGGACAGCGAGGAGATTAAACCAGTCCATCCTAAAGGAAATCAACACTGAATATTCATTGGAAGAACTGATGCTGAAGCTCCAGTCTTTGGCCACCTGAGGTGCAGAGCCAACTCATTGGAAGAGATCCTGATGCTATGGAAGATTAAGGGGAGGAGAAGAAGGGAGCGACAGAGGATGAGATGGTTGGATGGCATCACTGACTCAATGGACATGAGTTTGAGCAAACTCCAAGAGATATTAAAGGACAGGGAAGCTTCGTGTACTGCAGTCCACAGGGTTGCAGAGTCTGAAACGACTGAGTGAACAAAACAATTGATAGATATGTATTTATTGCTGCTTTAAACCTTGTTTTCCAGTTGATTTTGTATTTCTTTTTGTTCCTTTCTTTTTCTTTTTTGTTTTTCCTTTTGTGGTTTGAAGATTTTCTTTGTCTCATGCTTGAGTTCTCTTGTTTTTGTGTTTGTGAATCCATTGTATGTTTTTAATTTATAACTACAAACCTTGGTTTTCAAATATTGAACGTTAATTCTTATCAGCTCAGTTCAGTCGCTCAGTCATGTCCTATTCTTTGTGATCCCATGGACTGCAGCATGCCACGCTTCCCTGTCCATCACCAACTCCCGGAGCTGGTGATATAATTAAGATGTAATTCTTGTATCTTACTCTTTATTGTTTATTCTGTTTAAATGTGGTAGGTATAATATTTCAATGTAATTACTTCAATGTAATAATCAATTTTGTAGATAGTTAAGTGGAAATATGTTCTCTGATACAACCTTTCCTTTAATTGTTGCCTTGCTTGCTCACTCTGTGTTGCCTGTTTGATGTGGCCACCTGTGGTTGTGTGTGTGTGTGTGTGTGTGTGTGTGTGTGTGTGTGTGTGTAGGAGCGAGGCATGGGAATTCCCATCATATTCTGAGGTTGCTATGAAGAGAAGTCCAGACATGCTAGACCAGAATTCAGTCATTTGATTTTGATAACCTTGGAGTCTGCTGTAATTTTTCCCTCTAGCTTTCCTTCTCCCGGAGAAGTGGACTCCCAGGTTCACTTTGGTGGTTTTAATTAGGCATTTCTAAGGAAAACAGGATATGAATGAAGAAATAGTAATGCAATCCTTGGAAGATTTGCATCTCAGTAAAAGCAGCTGGCTCTTAGACCACTAATGGTTCATTTACCACAGTGGGGAAATTAAAATAGGAAATATCTTTTCTGGCTTGGTACTGGTGCCTGCTTGTACATTACAATATTTTCCCTGCTCCCAGCATCGGCACCACATCTCCTGAGTCCTCAATGAGTAAAGATGCTTCGGATAGTCTTTTTTTCTTCTATCGTTGTCTCTGAAATTTTAACTTTTGTAGGACTCATTGTGAATCTCTTCATTGTAGTGGTCAGTTACAAGACTTGCATCAAAAGCCACAGGATCTCTTCTTCTGACAGACTCCTGTTCAGTTTGGGCATCACCAGATTTTTTATACTGTTACTGAATGTTGTTGTCATCATCTCTCCAAATGTGGAAAGGTCAGTCTCCTTATCCTCTTTCTTCCTGTCATGTTGGATGTTTTTGGACTCTAGTAGTCTTTGGTTTGTAACCTTGCTCAACGTCTTGTATTGTGTGAAGATTGCTAACTACCAACACTCCGTGTTTCTCCTGCTGAAACGAAATCTCTCCACCAGGATGCCCCGGCTGCTGCTGGTCTGTATGCTCCTTTCTGTCTTCACCACTCTCCTGTATGTTATGCTCAGACAGTTGGCACCCCGTCTTGAATTTGTGACTGTGAGAAATGGCACAGTATTTGACATCAATGAGGGACTCCTGTCTTTGGTGACTCCTTTGGTTTTGAGCTCATTTCTCCAGTTCATCATTAATGTGACCTCTGCTTCTTTGTTAATCAATTCCTTGAAGAGACATATACGGAAGATGCAGAGAAGTGCCACTGTTCTTTGGAATCCCCAGACTGAAGCTCATGTGGGTGCAATGAAGCTGATGATCTGTTTCCTCATACTCTACATTCCATATTCAGTTGCTACCTTGCTCCATTATCTCCCTTCTTCTATAGGGATGGATTTGAGAACCAAGTCTATTTATGTTATTATGTCCACCATTTACCCTCCAGGACATTCTCTTCTTATTATTCTCACACATCCTAAACTGAAAACAAAAGCAAAGAATATTCTTTGTTTCAGTAAATAGTGGGATTTCAATAATAAATGGTGCTAAAGTCACTTCAGGGGGAGCAAGATTTTCTTTGTTGGTAGTTTTCCCAGTGATCTGAGAAATTCATTTTTGTAATTACTGATCTGACTCCATAAACCTTTAAGTGCCCGTATTTCAGTTCATTCTACAATATATTGTTTAGTAATATTCTAAAATCAGGCACTTTCTGTAAGGAACTTGTTGGAGGCATTGCTTATCGTGTTTTGCATGGGCATCACATCCCTGGATCATGGAAATCACCACACTGTTCCACTGGCTACTGAAGTGTAATGGGTAGTTCCCCCAAATTAAGCAATATATTAGAGGTCACTTCATTAGTTAAATTTTTGAAGTTTAGCTGAGGAACCCTGGGTAAGGGATCAGCAATGGGTAAATGGTCATCGGGAGCCACTCAACTGGCTTAGGCGTAACAAGAGGGTGCAGCGAGAAAAAGAGGAAGGGAAAGTTTCAGAGAGAAAAGAGAGGAAAGAGAAACATCAAAGGAGATACGTGAACATTATGTTAGATGTAGAGAAAAAGGGTCCTCAACTTCCTGACAGTAACTGCCAGGAAACTCAGGACTGAATTTCTACTTTTGTTCTGGAAAAAAGGGAAGGGCCAGAATTAATGGGTGGAGGGAAGTGACCAGCATTAAAGAAGCCCAATCCAGGATAGCTTTAAGGATCTTCAAATCTGGGAAGCCAAGTTCAAAAGCATATGCCACAGAGTGAAATCAACACATTCTGAGTGCCACTTTACAAAAGATTTGACCCTATCATATGATACGGAATTCAGTAGAAAGCTGAGAGGAGACACTGGACTAGTGGTGGAAACACCTGACCTTTGGTGAACTTCCGTCGTCTCTGTGTGAATTTATGCACTGAATTGTATGGGCACTGCATAATTCTCCAGAATGTTGCACTTTCTGTTTATTTGTTTGTTTGGAACAGCAGGACTGTGGCTACAGGGGAACAGAAATCTGAAGTTGAAATACTGATGTTTTGAAACGGGATTTGGGAAATAATTTATATAGTTTTTTGTGTGTTTACAGGATATGTAATATTTACACATCTCAAAAGAATCTTATTAAAATAACATTTTCCTTATTAAAAATTATCCCAAGAAATCGCCAAATTTTACAGTCTACCTGATATCTCTCATCCCAGCCACCAGAATCTTGACTAGAGTATTAAGTAAGGTTACCCAAACCAATATTTTATACTCCGAAACCTGGAGGTATCTGTTGGATTAGAATCTGAAGATTAGGAGATAAAAGGATTGCTGAGAGTGATTAAGCTACACTATGACATCAGAACTCTAAAGGAATAGCAGAAACCCTGATGGACCCCAACATCTTTTCTTTTCCCCCATAAATTGATAGTTATGGAATTTTTAGCTGCTCAGAATTCTGGTAGCTTTCTCTTGTCATTAGGTATTGCCATATGATTGAGTTCTGCCAATACAGTATGAGCAGAAGCTGTGTATATGATTTCTAGGTGGTGCCCCCAGAACGGGTGTTAAGAGGTGCCTTGCCTTCCTCTTTTCCCTTCTTTCCTGTGGGCTGGAACGCTGATACAAGGATTGGCTGTCTTGCATCACAGATGAGGTGGCGGCCTGGCGATAGTGGAGCAGATTTTCATCCTAGACTTGGCTGTTTGGTTCCTAACACTGTGGAACTGCCTTACCTAACTCCAGGACCGCTTATGAAAAATAAACATCTCCATTCTTTTTGACTCTGTAGTTTGATGTTTCTATTGCTTTACTCAAATAACTTATGCTATACCGTAAGTATGTACAATAGCATATATCTTTATGATGAAGTAGTGTGTAGCTATTTACCATTTTATAGTCAAGGAACATTTTTATATGATCTGATAAAATACTTACACTAAGTGAAATAAAAATAAAGTAATGCATATGCAAAAAAATTGAAAACAATTATTTTTAGGTAGAAAGTTTTGAGCTTTGCTTTCCTGGTGGCTTAGATGGTAAAGAATCTGCCTGCAATGCAGGAGACCCAGGTTTGATCCCTGGGTCATGAAGATCCCCCGGAGAAGGGAATGGCAGCCCACTCCAGTATTCTTGCCTGGAGAATCCCATGGACAGAGGAGCCTGGTGGCTACAGTCCATGGGGTCGCAAAGAGCTGGACACGACTGAGTGACCAACACTTTCACTTTCAGAAAGTTTTGAGTAATTCCACCCCCCCCCCACCAAGTTTCCAAGTTTTCTATGGTGAACATATGTTTCTTTGGTAATCAGAACAAACTACATACTTTAAAATATAAACAGTAAGAAATTATCTGTCTGTCTGTCTAGAGGAGCTATGGGGTCTTCTGATGTCAAAATTCTAATTTTCCTCACTAAGAAAGGCTGCGTGAGTAACTATTCTTCGGGTTTATCTGGATTCTTTTTCTAGTATTGACAAAGTTCTGCTAATTCATTTATTGATTGTCTTATATTGTATTCATTTATTTCCTATTTGGACTGGGTGTATTGGTTTTGTATTAGGAATTTTTTAAATTAGGTTTTGCTATTTGAAGAAAGTCTAGAACCTTCCTTCAACTTGAGACTCTTTCTTCAAACTCTTTCTTTAGAAGAGTCACTTTCTGAAATGAATGGCAGGCCCCAGAACATCATGAAATGTCCACTGTGGTAGCTGTAACAAGGGGATTTGTTACTTAACTTTTAACTGCTACAAGTCCAAATATTCTCTGGGCTACATTTTCACATGCTATTTTATTGGTTCCGCACAATTTCTTTGGTAATATAGGTATCATTATGCCCATCATAACAGTGAAACTAGGAGAGGGTAGACCCAAGGCTCCAATTCCTCTTCTGATTCTAAAATCCAATTATTTTTCCCCTGTATCACAAGATGAGTGGGAAGACATAGTGGCAGAGTAGAAAAATGTCCAATTATAAAGCTTTATTTTCTAGGACAAGAAAAAAATATTCAAAATGATGTCTGAAGCAGGATGTATCCAACCTGAAAATCTCACCCTAAGGCTGCTTAGAATTTATATTTATCTATTTATCTGTATCTGTCTATTTATCTGAGAGAGGTAGGGGAGATATGAAATCTTGTGGGTGCTTAGTTTCCTTCCAAAATAAGTATTATGGGATCCTGTAGATACTGGATTTTTAGGCCGTGGAATTTATGTGAGATATGTTTTTTAAACCAACAAGTAGGAACATTAAAGAAGAAACCATTTTACAGTTTCTTTTGAATGCCACTACTTGGGAAGGAATAGGCCAATAGAAAGAGGGTAGGAAGGGAGATACAATTCATGGAAGAACTAAATGAGATTCTTGGCCTTTTCAAGTATTTTGAAGGTTTCTCTATATTGCTGAGATTTCACTTAAACATATGTGACTTTGGGTTTCCCTGATTGTTGTTACCAGCTTTTTTCAGTTGTTTCAGTTAAAAAACAAAACAAAACAACACTAAAAAAAGAAAGAAGGGATTAAGAGGAAGAAGACAGTAGTGTTTGAAAGCATAAATTGAATGTAACTTTTAAGATAGCCTCAGATGCCAGGGTTTTTCAGCGAAACTGAAGCTTACTGAAAGCATTTAGAGTAGATTTCCCAATAATGTTCTTTTTTATAAGCTCAGGCTGGAGATGTATCCTCTCATCTGCCCACTGCTTCTTAGAGAGTGCTGGAGAAGCTGGGACTTCTTTCGAATTCTGTATGCTTGCTTCCTGTTCTTCCTGAGTGAGTAGAAGGTGGAAGTGGTAATTTGATAAAACTCCCTAAGGATTTAGATAACTGACCCTTGGCCAGTCTGATTCCTTAAGTGAAAAAGGGAAAAGAGAAACTCCATGGATGTGTGAGAATTTGCCTGGCATGGAAACTGACAACAGGTAGGTGATACAAGTTAATGGAGGTTAGGGAGGGGTGGGAGGAGGAGAGGGATCAGAGGGTAAGGACCGCAGCAGGGGGAGGGGCACAGACTGCACGCCAACCTCCCCAAGTGTCTGGGGTGGGTGTAAGGTCAGTCTTCTTGGGGCATGCCAGTAGTAACTTCACATCAGAGCAGCTGGCTTGTTCTCTGGATGATGGCTGAGGGCTGGGTAGGGTCTGGGAAAAGGCAGGAATGTAACTCGATGTCAGGAGGAAGGGGCCTGAGGCCCTGGGTGATGGCTCCATGTGTGCACAACTCGCAAATGAGGTGTCTAAACACAGGTACATGATTTGTTTCATGCTTTTCTGACCTATTTTATATATAAAGTGAAGTTGCTCAGTCGTGTCTGACTCTTTGCGATCCCATGGACTGTAGTCTACCAGGCTCCTCCATCCATGGGGTTTTCCAGGCAATAGTTCTGGAGTGGGTTGCCATTTCCTTCTCCAGGGGATCTTCCTGGCCCAGGGAGTGTAGACAGACGCTTTACCATCTGAGCCACCAGGGAAATCCTATTTTATATATATATATATATTTATATATTTATATATATATATATATTTTTTTTAATTAGAGTATAATTGTTTTATAATGTTGTGCTGACTTATTTTAAATACAGAAAATTATTTGTCTCAGTTTTGCTACTTTCATAGTTGGGACAATGACTATATAATGACCTGAATTCAGGGCTCTCAAGAAATAATCGAACATATTGATATTACTCAGAAAAATCTCTCTAATTCCCACTTGTTCCTCTATATGTTTGACTTCTCTGCCTGTTTTTAAAGGCCTGTCTCCTATCATCACTCTTACTGTCCAGAAATTCTGAAATTGTGTGGAGCTGATCACCTTTTTAGAAGCACCATCCCAGGTCTTATATTTGCGTACTGTGAATACCAGCAGACTTCAGATGTTCCCCTACTTTGTTGACAGGAGTGAGTATGGAGAGAAATCACCAAGGAAGGAAGGAAAAATACTGACGTTAATTTGTAGGAACCAGGCTAGGCAAATTCATATGTCCTTTTGTCATCACAATATCCCTGTGAGGTAAGCATTATTATCAAAACTTTCTTTATAAGGAGGAACCAGGAGCTCTGAGATCTTAATTGACTTGTCTAAGAACATGCCTTCTGACTGGTTGAGCGGGGAGGCACACCCCAACCTGTCGGATTTTGAAGCATGGTGCCTTTCTGTGAGTGGCCCCAAGCACCCCTCTTTAAATTCCCCTTACAAGGAGCTGGTCAAGGGATTTGTGTCCCATTGAGGGTTAGCGCTAGCACGGGACTGTGGACGCTTTACTTTGGATGAGCAGATAGCCATAACATCCTGTCTGCCATCTCTGTCGCTCAACTCTTTTCTTAGTACGATCTTGCGAGGGGAAAACCTCCATCTCCCAAATTTCCTCTGGAAAAGCACAAGTGCCAAAATGTTAAAAATGTGATTGTCATGCAGACAGCATTCTGTAACTGGGTTTTATGTACCTTTTCAAAAATAAAGTTTTAATTTTATTTTGCAGAAAAGTTGCAAAGAGAGTATGTAGGGTTCTTATATTCTCTTCTCTCAGCTTTTCTGATGTTAATTCCTTACATAACCTGATACATTTGTTGAAACCAGGAAACCAGCATTCATACACTGTTAACTAAACTACAGACTTCATCCAAATTTTACTGGTTTTCTCATACATGTTCTTTCTCTGTTCCAAGATCCAATCCAGGATATCACCTTGCAGATAGTTTTGGTCTCCTCTGGTCTCTGATGTTTCTCAGTCTTTGCTTGTTTTTCATGAGCTTGACAGCTTAGAGGGTTACTGTTTGGGCATTTTGTAAAATGTCTCTTCACCTGAGTTAGTCTGATGGTTTCCTCACAGTTAGACTGGGTTTGAATGCCTTTGGGGAAGAGTACAACAGAGGTGAAGCACCCTTCTCATCACATCACGTCACATCAGGGGTGCATGATGCCGTGATGACTATTCACTGGTCCTGTTAACCTGGATTGCTTGGTTAAGGTAGTGTCTGCAGGTTTCTCCACTGCCTGCTTACTCTGCTTCCTTTTCCAGACATTCTAGTTTAGAGGTAAGTCTCTACGTCCGGTTCAGTCTCAAGGGAAGCAGCATTAAGCCATGCTTTCTAGAGGGTCTCCCAAATCTTGTCTATCTTATTTCTCCTCCGAAATTTTCATACTTATGGAACCAGATAAAACAGCTTCTGCTCTCCTATCTTGGAGAAGGCAATGGCAACCCAGCCCAGTACTCTTGCCTGGAGAATCCCATGGACAGAAGAGCCTGGTAGGCTGCAGTCGATGGGGTCGCTAAGAGTTGGACATGACTGAGTGACTTCACTTTGACTTTTCACTTTCATGCATTGGAGAAGGAAATGGCAACCCATTCCAGTACTCTTGCCTGGAGAATCCCAGGGATGGGGGAGCCTGGTGGGCTGCCATCTGTGGGGTTGTACAGAGTTGGCTACAACTGAAGTGACTTAGCAGCAGCAGCTCCCCTATCTGCCAGGTCCCCTCACTACCATTTCCTTTTTCTGCCCCAGTGTTGCTGCTGCTGCTTATATTTTTACACTGATCCTTGCTGCACACAAGCCATGGAGGATGATATAGTTTGGCACTTCCTTCTCCCTGCAAACACCTGAATTCCAGTACCCAAGACATGGTATCAACCCAAGAGAGCAAGAACTCCACCTCTTCATAAAGTGATGGAAAGAAGCTGGAAAGACAATAAATATATGTATATTGATAGTTTTGGTGGCATATGCTTATTAATAACATGCTTAATTTGCTCAGTTTCTGAATGTTTAGACTCATACAGTGTATTAAGAGAAGAATTAATTTGCTCAGGTGAACACCTGCTATTGGTGAGTTGCCTTCTAGATGCCTTCTGATGGCAATGCGGGCACAGTTCTGGGAAGCATTGAAAAAGGCTGTGTGCAGGAGTACAGAATGGTTGAGTCCCCAAGATATGTCAGATGTAGGAGCTGGAGCTGTACTGAGTCTGGTAGTTTATAGGCAGAAGGCATTTTTTGGATGAAAGTGTCAGACTTGAGCCTTTGAAACCAAAGTCTCTTAGTTGCTTCTTCCTTCTTCATGTGGCTTTCATGCCTTGGCTAGCCTCTCTGCCATCATCTCCAGCTCTTCCTCTGCTGAACCCACCACTGGCTCATCTCTGAGATACTCATGGCTGCCTTTATGTATTGGGCTTCCCTTGTAGCTCAGCTGATAAAGAATCCACCTGCAATGCAGGAGACCTTGGTTTGATTCTTGGGTCGGGAAGGTCCCTGGAGAAGGGATAGGCTACCCACACTAGTATTCATGAGCTTCCACTGGTGGCTCAGACGGTGAAGAACTTGGCTGCAATGTGGTTAGATCCCTGAGTTGGGAAGATCCCCTAGAAGAGGGTATGGCAGCCCACTCCAGTATTCTTGCCTGCAGAATCCCCATGGACAGAGGAGCCTGGCAGGCTACAGTCCATGGGGTCACAAAGAGTTGGACATGACTGAGCGACTAAGGACATTTAGATTATAATGGTTAGGAGGAATCAGACCTGTTGAAGAATTCTATGGAGGGTGTCCATGACATGGGAGGGAGATCGAGTCAGCCCTTACTCTAGAAAACTGCCAATAGTAAAATTCACTTACTGTAAAATTAACTTATTATAATTAACTTACTGTAGAGTTAATGAAATTTCTGTTCTCTTTTTCTTATTTCTTCTTTAAGTTTGAAATAAAATGAGAAAGTAGTGTGAAAAGGAGAATAGAAATCAGAGCTGTTGCTCTCTAAGCAATGCTAAGTGCTTGTTTTGTTAAACTCCAGGTGTCAAAACTGAGTTTTCATGTTTTGCATGGAAAGGATCACATTTTTCTAAATTATTATAGGTAATCCAATTCTCTTTGCCAATGTAGACTATATATCCCCTGATGAAAGGAAGTAAAAAAATAGCTGTAGTTTTGAAATAATGAGTGTTAGAAAGACTTGAACCTTGTGTTAGTTGCTAGATGTTTTTTAGACAAACATTTTTCTTATTAGAGTTAACTAATTATCTCAGTTCTCTATGTGGTTTCAGTTCAGTTCAGTCGCTCAGTCATGTCGGACTCTTTGCGACCCCATGAATCGCAGCACGCCAGGCCTCCCTGTTTATCACCAACTCCCAGAGTTCACTCAGACTCACGTCCATCGAGTCAGTGATGCCATCCAGCCATCTCATCCTCGGTCGTCCCTTTCTCCTGCCCCTAATCCCTCCCAGCATCAGAGTCTTTTCCAATGAGTCAACTCTTTGCATGAGGTGGCCAAAGTATTGCAGTTTCAGCTTTAGCATCATTCCTTCCAAAGAAATCCCAGGGCTGATCTCCTTCAGAATGGACTGTTTGGATCTCCTTGCAGTCCAAGGGACCCTCAAGAGTCTTCTCCAACACCACAGTTCAAAAGCATCAATTCTTCGGCTCTCAGCCTTCTTCACTGTCCAACTCTCACATCCATAATGACCACTGGAAAAACCATAGCCTTGACTAGACAGACCTTAGTTGGCAAAGTAATGTCTCTGCTTTTGAATATGCTATCTAGGTTGGTCATAACTTTTCTTCCGAGGAGTAAGCGTCTTTTAATTTCATGGCTGCAGTCACCATCTGCAGTGATTTTGGAGCCCCCACAAATAAAGTCTGACACTGTTTCCACTGTTTCCCCATCTATTTCCCATGACGTGATGGGACCGAATGCCATGATCTTTGTTTTCTAAATGTTGAGCTTTAAGCCAACTTTTTCACTCTCCCCTTTCACTTTCATCAAAAGGCTTTTTAGTTCCTCTTCACTTTCTGCCATAAGGATGGTGTCATCTGTATATCTGAGGTTATTGATATTTCTCCTGGCAATCTTGATTCCAGCTTGTGTTTCTTGCAGTCCAGCATTTCTCATGATGTACTCTGCACAGAAGTTAAATAAACAGGGTGACAATATACAGCCTTGACGTACTCCTTTTCCTATTTGGAACCAGTCTTTTGTTCCATGTCCAGTTCTAACTGTTGCTTCCTAACCTGCATACAAATTTCTCAAGAGGTGGGTCAAGTGGTCTGGTATTCCCATCTCTTTCAGAATTTTCCACAGTTTATTGTGATCCACAGAGTCAAAGGCTTTGGCATGGTCAATGAAGCAGAAATAGATGTTTTTCTGGAACTCTCTTGCTTTTTTGATGATCCAGCGGATGTTGGCAATTTGATCTCTGGTTCCTCTGCCTTTTCTAGAACTGGCTTGAACATCAGGAAGTTCACGGTTCACGTATTGCTGAAGCCTGGCTTGGAGAATTTTGAGCATTACTTTACTAGAGTGTGAGATGAGTGCAATTGTGCGGTAGTTTGAGCATTCTTTGGCATTGCCTTTCTTTGGGAATGGAATGAAAACTGACCTCTTCCAGTCCTGTGGCCACTGCTGAGTTTTCCACATTTGCTGGCATATTGAGTGCAGCACTTTCACAGCATCATCTTTCAGGATTTGAAAGAGCTCAACTGGAATTCCATCACCTCCACTAGCTTTGTTTGTAGTGATGCTTTCAAAGGCCCACTTGACTTCACATTCCAGGATGTCTGGCTCTAGATGAGTGATCACACCATCGTGATTATCTGGGTTGTGAAGATCTTTTTTGTACAGTTCTTCTGTGTATTCTTGCCACCTCTTCTTAATATCTTCTGCTTCTGTTAGGTCCATACCATTTCTGTCCTTTATCGAGCCCATCTTTGCATAAAATGTTCCCTTGGTAGCTCTAATTTTCTTGAAGATCTCTCTAGTCTTTCCCATTCTGTTGTTTTTCTCTATTTCTTGCATTGATCGCTGAAGAAGGCTTTCTTATCTCTTCTTGCTATTCTTTGGAACTCTGCATTCAGATGCTTATATCTTTCCTTTTCTCCTTTGCTTTTTGCTTCTCTTCTTTTCACAGCTATTTGTAAGGCCTCCCCAGACAGCCATTTTGCTTTTTTGCATTTCTTTTCCATGGGGATGGTCTTGATCCCTGTCTCCTGTACAGAGTCACGAACCTCATTCCATAGTTCATCAGGCACTCTATCTATCAGGTCTAGTTCATTTAGGTCAGATACACAGAACACTCATCGTCTGCCAGGCAGTGTAGCAGGCACAGGGACACAGCAGTGAGCAGTCCCTGCATCCAGGGTGCACGCGTTATACCTCACCCCACCCACCTGAGGACCTGGCACCTGAGAACTCCTCCTGCAGCTGTGGAGAGGCAAAGGGGAAGACCACAACTGCCACTGGTCAGAGAGCTGGGATAAGGCACGAACCTCTCCAAGAGCAAGGCTTCTGTGGTGACTTTAAATCTATTTCTCACGTCCACTGTATAATCATAAGGGCTTTGATTTAGGTCATACCTGAATGGTCTAGCGGTTTTCCCTACTTTCTTCAATTTGAGTCTGAATTTGGTAATAAGGAGTTCATGATCTGAGCCACAGTCAGCTCCTGGTCTTTTTCTTATTGACTGTATAGAGCTTCTCCATCTTTGGCTACAGAGAATATAATCAGTCTGATTTTGGTGTGGACCATCTGGTGATGTCCATGTGGAGAGTCTTCTGTTGTGTTGTTGGAAGAGGGTGTTTGCTTTTCTTAGCCTTTCTTAATACCACTCATAATTTGTCAAGAAACCATCTTTTTGTTTCTGGTGATTTTTTTTTTCTTTTGAGGCGAGACTGGGCTTTCTGGATACATGTCAGTGGCTACCCTGCTTTGCCTGAGGTTCTACTGCCCAAGACCTTGAGTGCGACAGATGGGAGAGGAGGACAGTTGCACCTGCTACCTGAAAAGTCACCACAGAAGCCTTGCTCTTGGAGAGGTTCGTGCCTTATCCCAGCTCTCTGACCAGTGGCAGTTGTGGTCTTCCCCTTTGCCTCTCCACAGCTGCAGGAGGAGTTCTCAGGTGCCAGGTCCTCAGGTGGGTGGGGTGAGGTATAACGCGTGCACCCTGGATGCAGGGACTGCTCACTGCTGTGTCCCTGTGCCTGCTACACTGCCTGGCAGACGATGAGTGTTCTGTGTATCTGACCTAAATGAACTGAAATCCAGTCCTGCAATCCATTATATTTTTAGTGGAACAGCTGAGACCTCGAGAGGGTGGTGGCTCACTTGCAGCTTCATAGAGTGCCCCAGGTACTGCTGGGACGTGGAAAAGAACTCTTTTCACTACACCCGTGCTGCCCTCCTAAGAAGCCAGCCTGGCCTTTCCCCTTCTCTCCAGTCCAATTCCACTGTCTTCTCACTTCCTTCATAGTTGTTTCTAGCCTGTATCAAATATCATACTGGTTTTCTGTTCTCTGCATAGCAAGACAAGTTTAGCAGCTTAAAACAGCATACTTTTATTGTGTCATGGTTTCTGTAGATTAGGCTCCCAGCATAGCCCAAGTGGGCTCTGTGCAGGCTTCTCAAAAACCACAGTTAAGATGTTGGCTGGGCTGTGTGCCTTCTGGAGCTCCGGGTGCTCTTCCAAGCTCTTGGTTATTGGCAGGATTCAGTACTTTGCATTTGTGGGATGAGGTCCCATTTTCTTGCCAGCTGTCAGGTGGGGGTGTCAAATCTAAGCATCTTGGGGCCTCCCATAGTTCCTCAACATGTAACACTCTCATAACATGGCAGCTGGACTCTTCAGGGTCAGCAGAACGGCTCCGTTCCTCCTCTAAGACATTAACTGATTAAATCAGGTGACTCTCCTTTTTGATTAACTCAAACTTGACTGATTAGGGCCTTAATTACATCTGCAAAAGCCCTCTGTCTTTGCCATATTACCTAATCACAGGAGTGACATCCCCTGTTATTCATAGCTCTACACCTGCTCAAGGATTATTCAGGGTGTGTACACCAAGGGGTGGGAACTTTGGGGGCCAGTTTAGAATTCGGCCTCTCGCAAACACATTTGCTTTTGGCTGGTCCCAAGGAAGTTGGAATCTGAACAATAAATGAAGCACTTTCCCTGTATTTCATGATAACTATGCTAGTCGTTTTTTCCCCTTCTTTGAGCCCATCTCCTTTCTCTTAAGATTTTGATGTGAGATATACACTAAGTCAAGTGTGTGTGGATAATTGATCATGAGGGCATATGACCTCAGAGATCTTGATTAATAGTGATGGTTTCTGTACCCTATCTCCTATATATTTTTTTCTATTATTTGCCGCTTAAGTGAAATATGTTCTGGTTCTCTGATTGTTTTCTTTCCCTGGACTCCCCTAATTCTGTCTTTAATAATAAAATATATTTTGAAGTTCTGAGTTTATTCAGCTTTCATGCTTACATGTTCAAAATTCTTTTTATGAAAATAGATTTTCTTTTTTATGTGAACAAGCTCACATCTGGCATGGTGTAGAACTAAATGTTTTGATTTGGTCTCTCTCGTTGATGTGCATATATGCTAAGTTGCTTCAGTTGTGTCCAACTCATTGTGACCCCATGGACTGTAGCCCATCAGGCTCCACTATGCATGGGATTCTCCAGGCAAGAATACTGGAGTGGGTTGCCATTTCCTACTTCAGGGCATCTTCCCAACCCAGAGATCAGACCCGCATCTCTTATGTCTCCTGCATTGGCAGGGGGGTTCTTTACCATAGTGCTACCTGGGAAGCCCTTATTATATGATGTGTTAGTATCTAATGTTAACCCAATATCCTTGAGAAGTAGACTTGATATCTGTGATCTTTCAAATGTCTTGTTTCAGGGTTTGTCCATGTTCATTCACGTGAATGCAAATACAGAGAGATTTGTAACTTCTAAACTCTTTGTTCCTGGTCAGAGCTGTTCAGTCCATGCTTGAGAACAGATTGCAGAAGGGTAAGACCAAATCCAGATTTTGTGATCTAAGAATTTACCTTGAGTGTGGTATCGCCTTCAGGGAATCTTTAGCGTAGCCAGGAGCGGTCTACACTTATCTGCGCTAAAGCAGAGCACCTTCTGCGACAGCAGTGAGAGACTTCTCCAGCCATGCTGACTTCTATCCCAGGACTGCTGATGCTGGTGGCAGTGGCTGAATCTCTCATTGGCCTCACTGGAAATGGAGTTCTTGTGGTCTGGAGTTTTGGAGAATGTCTTCGAACGTCCAGGGAGTCCTCGTATAACCTCATTGTCCTGGGCCTGGCGGTCTGTCGGTTGCTTCTACAATGGTTGATTATGGTGGACTCAAGTCTGTTCCTGCTTTTCCAGAGCAGCCATTGGCTTCGCTGTCTCAGTGTCTTCAGGGTTCTGGTAAGCCAGGCCAGCCTGTGGTTTGTGAGTTTTCTCAGTATCTTCTATTGTAGGAAGATCATGACCGTTGAACACCCTGTCTCCTTGTGGCTGAAGCAGAGGGCCTGTTACCTGAGTTTCTGGTGCTTTCTGGTGTACTTCATGATCCATTTGTTACTTATAGTCAGGGGTAGCTTAGACTTCTCCAGTCCTTCCCAAGGAAACAGCATCTTATTCCCCATTTCAAACTGGCACTATATATGTATATTACAGCTCAATACAGTATGATGCCTTTCATGACGTTTCCTCTTTCCTCTGGGCTGCTGATTGTCTCTTTATATAGACACGACAGGAAGATGAAGGTCCATACAGCTGGCAGAAGAGATGCTCAGGCCAAGGCTCGCATCACTGTCCTCAAGTCCTTGGGCTGTTTCCTTGTACTTTACATGGTCTATACCCTGGCCAGCCCCTTCTCCATCAGCTCCAAGACTTTTCCTGCAGATCTCATCACTCTCTTCATCTCTGAGACACTCATAGCTGCCTGCCCTTCTCTTCATTCTGTCATTCTGATCATGGGGAATCCCAGGATGAAGCAGACATGTCAGAGAATCCTGCGGAAGACTGTATGTGCTTGAAGAGCCCAGGGCCTGTGAGCTGGAGAGAGAGGAGTGGTCAGGAGACTGTTTTGAGATAAGTTTTTGATAGCTCTCCCAAAGAGGACTGACTTAAAAATTTTTCCCTCTTTAAAATTTTTTTTTATTTTATATTGGAGTATAGTTGATTAACAATGTTGTGTTAGTTTCAGGTATACACAGAGTGATTCAGTTGTACATATATATGTATCTATTCTCTTTCAAATTCTTTTCCCATT
Source organism: Capra hircus (assembly GCF_001704415.2). Taxonomy (NCBI): domain Eukaryota; kingdom Metazoa; phylum Chordata; class Mammalia; order Artiodactyla; family Bovidae; genus Capra; species Capra hircus. Next base: position 15,364,069 of record NC_030811.1, on the reverse strand, counting down.
CAGGCTATTACACAATATTGAGCATAATTCCTTGTGCTATACATTAGGTCCTTGCTGGTTATCTGTTTTAAATTTACCAGTGTGTACATGTCAATCCCAAACTCCCAATCTGTCCCTCCCTCAAACTCTTTCCCCCTGGTAACCATTTGTTCTCTTAAGTCTGTGAGTCTGTGTCCCTTTTGTAAATAAGTTCGTTTGTATCAATTTTTTCTTTTTAGATTCTGCTTATTACCTCAGCTGGTGAAGAATCCGCCTGCAATGCAGGAGAGCCCAGTCCAATTCCTGGGTCATGAAGATCCACTGGAGAAGGGATAGGTTACCCATTCTAGTATTCTTGGACTTCCCTGGTGGCTCAGCTAGTAAAGAATCCTCCTGCAATGCAGGAGACCTGGATTTGATCCTTGGGTTGGGAAGATCCCCTGGAGAAGGGAAAGGCTGCCCATTCCAGTACCCTGGAGAATCCCATGGACTGTATAGTTCATGGGGTCACAAAGAGTTGGACATGACTGAGTGACCTTCACGTTTTATAAGTGGTATCATATATTTGTCTTTCTCTGTCTGACTTATTCCACTTAGTATGACACTCTCTAGGTCCATCCATGTTGCTGCAAATGTTACCTCATTCTTCTTGAAAAATTTTTTATTGGAGTATAGTTGATTTACAATGTTATGTTAGTGTCAGGTGTATAGCAAAGTGAATCAGTTACATATATTCACATATCCACTCTTTTTGCAGACTCTTTTCCCATATAGCCATCACAGAGTATTGGGTAGATTTCCCTGTGCTATACAGTAGGTTCTTGTTATCTATTTTATAGTGTGAATATTTCACTGTTTTTAGTGGCTGAATGAAAACTTTCCTTCTTTAACAGTACATCAACAAATGGGAAATAGAGAATACAGAGTAAAAATCAGTAGTGTTTCTCTCTTGACAGTACATTATTTTCATGTATTGTAGAAATCAAGGCTGGAGCTTCATGTTTGGTAAAAGAAGTGTTATATTCTGTTTATATATAACAAATAATTCATTTCTTTTAAATTTACATATGTAAGTTGTGTTTTTCCTATTATATGAAATAGAGGTTAGGAACAGTTAATAAAGTGATCATTAATTTGTATGAAATTTCATCTATCTGTTAATGTTAGTCATTTTAGATAAGTTTAATAAAAGTATCAATGGATTTTCCCATTTCTCTAGTTATCTAACTGAAAAACAAAACAAAAAAAAATTTCTATTTCTGGAAGTTTCTTTGAGCCCTAGACCTGCCTTTTAGGATAAAAGTCAATTGGCTGCCATAATTGGTATTAAGTTCTGATGCCCAGGATCTGGGGGAAGCAAGATGGGAGCGAGGGGCACTTGCTTCCGCTCCCCAAAAGAACACCACTCCCTTCAGAGGTCAAACCTTATTTTCTTGGTCATTCAGCCATCCTGACTGTCCACTCTGGCCTCTCCACAGCCTAAAGGCAGAGATTTAGCACGTTGGGTCTTTGAGTTGGATGGAGATCATCCAGCACATCACATCCATGACGGTAGGAGCTGTGCCTGTTTTTGTCTCCTGCGTAGGTTCCTGGAGCCTGGAATATTACCTGGCCTATAAGAAACAGTTTCTAAATGGTTGATTTGCTGTGTGAAGTAGCCTTCTAACTCCTTTTGTATATTATAGAGAAAATGAGGCCCAGGGAGGGCAATGGGCTGCTCCAGAGTTTCACAGAGAGCCAGAACTAACTTTCCTGACTCCTATCCCAGGCTTTCTTTATATCACACTACTTTCCTAAGGAGTTAGCTTTGTGTCCTTTGTATATACTTCCTCAGCCTTCTTTTTAGGCTTATTTGAACACATTTCCCCTCTGTAATCTAAAGAACAGTACTTGGTATACTTACACTGTTTTCATTGCTTACTAACCATGCTAGTCTACTTTCATTAACATGTTCTAGCACGTATCTTTTCCTTATCCAAAGCTGTGAGCTGAGGACTGTGCTGGGCGCATGTAGATGCTGGTCATCATTCAAGGGAGGCATGGTTCCACCGATGTCACTGTGAGTTGTGTGAGGTCAAGCACCATGTTAGTCTTCTGGAAATGATAATAATCATCCTTTTCAAGTAGAGAGATACCTCTCTCTGGCTATATTTTTAGTAGTAGGATAGATTTTCCATTATGCCATGCCTATACAGCTGTCTGTTGTGACCAATTGTAATAATGATAATTACCTAACATTTGTATTGGGCTTTATATCAAGTATTCTTCTATGTAGTCTATTATCTCATTTGATTGGAATAGCAACTCTATGCAAGTGGTAGTTGTTTTCCTATTTATGTAGATGACAAAACTTAGGCTGGAGTGATGATTTGCTCAAGATCATCAGCTAATGAAACAGTCCCAGGTGTTTGAACCCCAAATCTTGTGCTTTTTCCAGTAAACCTTAAGTTCCTCTTGTTCATACTTGTGAGACTTCATTCTGGGATTAGCCTGTGGCATGCTCAAGTTTTTGAGTATTTTTAAACAGGTGAAATAAGCAGCTAATCTTTTAAGTTTGGTGTTAGTGGGATGCTTGGGAGCCAAAATCCAAAATCATGACAGACTGAAGTTTCTGTGACTTGCTTTTCTCAGGGACAGAACACTTGCATTTTCATCTTTTGGGATTGAATTTCCTTCCTCTTCTGTATGTGATTTAGCTCATGATGGATGTGAAGCTACTTTGTGTTTTACCCAAGGAAACAAATCTGGAGGCAAATCTGTGCTCTTGAGTTAAATCTTGTGTAATTAAATCTTTTATAGTTTGCATTCTCAGAGCTGCAGCTGGGTCCGTGTGCATGTGCGTATATGTGTGTGTGTTGGGGTGGGGGGTTCAGCTAACCTTCCTTTCTCTTATGAACTGAGATCTCTAATGGTGCAGCCTAGAGGGGAACTAGAAGAGATGTGAATAGTACAGTAAGGTAGAAAAGGTACAGCAGCATTTTCCCATTCCATGCCATGAAGTTAGTCCCAGATGTAGTCACATTTTACCTTTTGTCTTCATTCTTCTGGTGATGACTTTCACAACTCTAAATATTTTGCCTCTCTTACTTGGTTTATTAACTTTGAACTGTAACTTTTGAATCCCATTCATCAAAGTTTGGGGATTGTCTCACTTAACCTCAAATTTATTCCCCTCTCCAATATTTGATTATTTTTATTTACCTGTCATTCTTCTGGTCAAGAAATGACTTTAAATAATATAGTTTTTACTTTGCTTTTTAAAACCATAACTTATGACAATATCTACAGAATCTGAACTATGTAGAAGGAAGAAATTAGTTCTTTAACTCTCCTGTGCTCTCCCCACATCCCAACTCATGTGTCCAACTTGATATGATTTAAGAATAAATTTAATTTATTGGAAGGGAATTGGCTATCTCTTGGGATCAAAGGGATGTCTGGAGAATCGGTATCAGAAAGAGAATCAGGGGGTTTAAACAACTGAGAACACAACCAAGTCATTCTTGAGGGACTGATGCTGGCACCACCATTCACGTTTCAACTGTTAGCATTGTGTCTTTGACACTGCCACTGCCTCTGTGAACATGTCCCTTTGAATTATAGTACCAAGGTCTAAAATCCTGGCTAAGAGCTTCTGCTTGGTTGATTCTAGGTCATACGTGCCATACATGACAGGTCCTGTGGCGAGGAAAAATCTGATTCCACTTTGGTTTCTGAAACATGTATTTTTAGATTAGATGACATATTCAACAGTGACATTAAGCATCAGAATCAATACAGCTGTTGGTGAATTAATGAACTGAAAGGTCAGCTCAAAGAACGCTCTGAGAAGGTATCAGGAAACAGTAAAAAGATGGAAATAGGAGAAATAGACCAAATAAATTAAGCATATAGATTGAAGACAAAATGAACTGTTGGAGACACCTTACTTTCAATTAAAAGAGAAAACATTAGCAATGTATGAGCATTTTAAGAACAAAGCTGAAAACTTTGCTGAGGTTCTTTCCTTTAGTGCAAGCTAGTGAAATAGCTTCAAAACTTCAACATTCTACATTAAATACAGTTACTATATAAGCCAGCAGTTCCTCTCATAGGTATATAGCCAAGAGAAATGAGAATGTATGTCCACACAAAAACTTACCAATGAATGCTCACAGCAACACTGTTCATACCAGTCAAGAAGTGGAAACAACCCAAATGTCTGTTGTCTGATGAATGGATAAACAAAGTGTGATGTGTGTGTGTGTATGTGTGCGCACACATAATCATATAATAGAATATTATTCAGCCATAAGAAGGAAAGAAGTACTGATATATGGCACAGCACAGATGGACCTGGAAACATGCTAGCTGAAAGAGGCCTGTCAGAAAGACTTCATGTTTTATGATTCCCTTTATATCAAAGGTTCAGAATAGGCAGATCTGTAGAACAGAAAGTAAATTGGTAGTTTCCAGGTGCTGGGACTGTAGGTATTGGGTAGTAACTTTTTATGGATATATATGGTTTCTGTCAGGGTCATGAAAATGTTCTAGAATTAGATAGTGCAATATTTTTTGCTTAGGTCTGTGACTATATGAACAAAACCCACTGATTTATATGCTTAACAACACATTAAAGAAATAAAAAACTTTAAATATTAGAAAAGAAGAAATAAAACTGTCATTATTTTAAGCAGATATGGTTGTCTACATAGAAAATCCAAACAATTAAAAAATTTTAGGAAATAATTTAATTTAGAAAGGTAACTATATATAAGGTCAATATCTAACAGTTAATATGTTTCTATATTAGCAGTATGAAGCAATCAGTAAACATGAGTTTTTAGAAAACCATTTTTTGTAGCCTCTACTGTTCTATAAAATTCTGGGAAAGCTTTAGATAGTACATGCTTCATGGTAAAAGTTAGTTTCAAGTTCTCAGTCTTGGCAGCATATGAGAATCACTTTGGCAGATTAAAAGGTATCACAAATACCCAAGTCTTGCCCAAGAGCAATTCTGTCAGAGTCTCTGAGATAGGACTCAGGCATGATGTCTTTTAAGTGTGCAAAAGAGGTTAAGAAGAGCAGAGTATTAATCTCATTGTAGTTTTCTTAGCATAGTATCATTAAGATGAACGTATCCTGAATTTAAGGTAAAAGATAACTGAAAATCAGGTATCAACAGTTTAGGCTTTCTTTTAATAAGGTTTTGTAGCTTGGCACTGGATATCTCTGAGGAGCTAGTAGAAGAGTTGGGGGACTACCTGATGGCAGCATCTTTCACTCCCAGGCCCCTAGCTTTGTAAATTGGTTTTGGGCTTTCCCAGTATCTCCAGAGGAATGGTAGCCAATTCAACCCTTACTCCTGAGATTCCTGTCCTGGATGTTCCCTCGATGGATCTCTTATCCTCTTCCCTTCTTCTGCCCATTTGTCAGCATCAGTGCCTTCTGGGTACGTTCAAGACTCAGGAGCCACATTCCGTCACACTTTACTATCACAACTTGTCATAGCATGTTCCTCATCCTCACTTCCTCACTCCTGATCGTCGCATTTTGACTCTTCTGTGTTAATCATGATTTCTCTAGGAGGGCAGACACCGCCTTTCCCAAGCACCTTTCAACTCTGTTTTCTGCATCTCCAAGAAGATTTCATAGAACCTACTCCAGTTTTGGGGATCCTTGTTGAGTAATTCTCAATGTATGTTTTCTTTAAAATGTTACCTCAGTATTCCCAGTTTTACTCTAGTTTTTTTTCATAGTACTTACCTGACATAATACATTTTAAAATTTACCTGTGTCTCTAAACTAGAATGTATACTCCATGAGGACAGAAATCTTTGATTTTCTCCTGTGTCTTCAGTGTTTAGAACAGTAGGTATTATTGAATGACCACACGTATTATTGTGTATGATTGTACTGCCTTTTAAAAAGTGAACCACACTCTGTGGCCCCCCACCCTACCAGTGTTTTGCTCTCTACGGTGTCACAGTGAACATCCTTGTAAAACTCTAAAGGTAGATGTCAGAGAATATGCGAATGCGTAGTTCTAAGGTTTATCCTATGCATTGCCAAATTCTTATGGAGGATGAACACGCGCTGGAAGTGAGGTCCTAATTTTAGATAGGGTAGTCAGACAAGACTTTACTAATAAGATATTTATTATTACTTAAAAAATTGTTTATTTAATTTACTTATTTGACTGCACTGGGTCTTAGTTGTAGCATGTGGTCCTAGTTCCCTGACCAGGGATTGAACTCAGGGCCCCTATATTGGGAGCATGGAGTCTTAGCCACTGAACCACCAGGGAAATCCCTGTATGCTTTTAAAAAATGTATTTATTTATTTACTTTTGACTGCTCTGAATCTTAGTTGCTGTGTGGGGGCTTTTTCTAGATGCGATGAGTAGGGGCTGCTTTATTACCATGTGCAGGCTTCTCATTGTGGTGGCTTCTCTTGTTGCAGAGCACAGCTTCTGGGGTGCACAGGCTTCAGTGGATGTAGCACGCAGGCTCAATAGTTGGAGCTTCGGGCTGTATAATGCAGGCTCAGTAGTTGTGGTGTATGGGCTTAGTTGTATGGGCTTAGGTGTATGTTGGCAGGCAGATTCTTATCCACTGTGCCACCAGGGAAGTCCAGGAAATATTTAAACAAAGATTTTAGGGAGTGAGGGAAGTAGCCATTCAGGAATCTGGGAAAAGTGTGAAAGTTTTGAGTAAAAAAGTGTCAAATGTGTTCAAGGGAGAGCAAGGAGGCCAGTGTGGCTGGAGTAGAGGTGTGGGTGATGAGGTCAAAGGGGTGGGGGGGGCATGGTTTTAGGGCCTATATAGTCCACTGTACACATTTTTTGTTTATTCTGAGTGAGGGAACCATTGGAGAGTTTTTAGCAGAGACAAGTGACAGAACTTGACTTATGTTTTAAAAGAAGTTGTATTGAGAGTAGGTTGAACTTAGTAAGGCAAAAGTGGGAGATACTGCAATACTCCAGGTTTACCAGAGTGGTAGCAGTGGAGGCGGAGAGAAGAAGTAAGATCTGATAGACAGAGTGCCTGACAAACTATGGACGGAGGTTCATGACATTGTACAGGAGACAGGGAGCAAGACTATCCCCAAGGAAAAGAAATGCAAAAAAGCAAAATGGCTGTCTGAGGAGGCCTTACAAATAGCTGTGAAAAGAAAGGAAGCCAAAAGCAAAGGAGAAAAGGAAAAATATACCTATTTGAATGTAGAGTTCCAAAGAACAGCAAGGAGAGATAAGAAAGCTTTTCCTCAGTGATCAGAGCAAAGAAATAGAGGAAAACAATAGAATGGGAAAGACTAGAGATCTCTTCAAGAAAATTAGAGATACCAAGGGAACAGTTCATGCAAAGATGGGCTCGATAAAGGACAGAAATGGTAGGGACCTAACAGAAGCAGAAGATACTAAGAAGAGGTGGCAAGAATACACAGGAGAACTGTACAAAGAAGATCTTCACAACCCAGATAATCACGATGGTGTGATCACTCAACACGAGACATTCTGGAATGTGAAGTCAAGTGGGCCTTAGGAAGCATCACTACGAACAAAGCTAGTGGAGGTGATGGAATTCCAGTGGAGTTATTTCAAATCCTGAAAGATGATGCTATGAAAGTGCTGCACTCAATATGCCAGCAAATGTGGAAAACTCATCAGTGGCCACAGGACTGGAAAAGGTTAGTTTTCATTCCAATCCCAAAGAAAGGCAATGCCAAAGAAAGCTCAAACTACCACACAATTGTACTCACCTCACACGCTAGTAAAGTAATGCTCAAAATTCTCCAAGCCAGGTTTTAGCAATACGTGAACCGTGAACTTCCTGATGTTCAAGCTGGTTTTAGAAAAGGCAGAGGAACCAGAGATCAAATTGCCCACATCCACTGGATCATGGAAAAAGCAAGAAAGTTCCAGAAAAACATCTATTTCTGCTTTATTGACCATACTAAAGGCTTTCACTGTGTGGATCACAATAAAGTATGGAAAATTCTGAAAGCGATGGGAATACCAGACCACCTGACCTGCCTCTTGAGACCTTACAAATAGCTGTGAAAAGAAGAGAAGCAAAAAGCAAAGGAGAGAGGTACCAGGGAACAGAATCCAATATCTGTTGTAATGCTATGGACTTGCCTATAATTTCAAGGGTAAGAGCACAGGGCTAAGAATCCGGCATTTTGGGGTTCCATTTCAGGCTCTGCTAAACTACCACCTATAGATAATGTTAAGTAACTTCTCTTTGTCTCATTTTTCCCATTTGTAAAGTGGGAAGAAAAGACAACCTCGCGGATTTGTTATAAGCTTTAAATGAGATAATAGGTATAACCCAGGACAGTGTGGAAAGTGCTTATTTCATGTTTCATTCTTGGTTCTTCAGCTCATTATGGGATATGCGCAGAGATACAAATGAGAGAACACAAGATACTGGTGTGGTAAATCCAAATATTTCTATTTGGATGTTTTATTTTGAATTTGGGGTAAGTTGTGGTTGGTATCGTCCATGGCAGGGCCACTGGGATGCTTAGGGAGAAACATGGTCTCATTTGTCTTTAGTGGTGCTCTCAATCCAGCTGACATATTTCTGAACGTTGGTGTAGATGCCCACATCCCCTCCCATGAAGTGTCCGACCTCGATCCCCTGCAGCTTGTTTTTGCAGATGACAGTAGCAACGGCCACCTCCTACAAGGGATCACACAGAGAGAGGGAGGCAGACAGATGCAGTCAAATCTCCTTATAGGCACTCTCTAGTCCCCATGTGGATGCACCCTGGCTAGAGGTAGCGTGCTGCATCAAGATAAGAGTCCGCAGACTGGAAGCTTGATTCATTCATCTAACTTTGTCGCAACTAGCCTTGCGTGACATTGAGAAAGTCAGAGAAAAGCCTTTCTAGAACTCACATGTAAAAGGAGTCAAACTCCACTTACTTGAACTGATGAAGCCTGTTTCAATTTGTGAAGTATTTGAATTATTTTTTTTAAGTGCTACCCATTTTCAGTTGCAGCTATGAGAATAAAAACCAATTATTAACTCTAGCTGTTGCGTGATGCCCCTTAATGAATACAGACATCTCTAATGAGGGTCCTTTACTGAAGATAATGGGAGGCTTTGCTGCAGCCTTACCAAATTCTCAAAAATTTATGAAGTTGTGGGCTTTCTATTTTTTAAATACTGTGGTTAAATAGTTAACTAGACATATCCAAATGAATGAAAATTGGATAGAGAGAAAAGATTACCCCAAAAATTCGACTGAACACTTTTAGAAATTTAACACATATGGAGTTTCTGTGGCTTTTTCCTTGTTCGGTTTCCTGGCAGGCTGTGTTGGACATCACAGGGGCCTCCAGGTTCTGCCTTAAATCAGGGTGTCTGCCTGAGGGAAGACAGAGATAAAAGAAACCTTCCTGTTCACAAATGCCATTTAGCTTTCCAATCCCCAGTCTCTGTTTCAACTGATGTTTTGTGTCTGTCTGAACAATACTTGAGCCACCTGATGTGAAGAGCTGACTCATTTGAAAAGACCCTGATGCTGGGAAAGATTGAGGGCAGGAGGAGAAGGGGACCACAGAGGATGAGATGGTTAGATGGCATCACTGACTCAATGGACATGGGTTTGGGTGGACTCCGGGAGATGGTGATGGACAGGGAGACCTGGCGTATAGCAGTCCATGGGGTTGCAAAGAGTCAGACACGACTGAGTGACTGAACTGAACTGAACAAAATAATGAGGAAGAAAGAAGACGTGATTTTGTGCATGGTTATGAGAGTTAATCTTGAGGATTTTGAAATGGCCTTTATGCCTCTTTAAAAAGCAGCATTTTCTTTCTACTCTGTGTCTGTTCTTGGAGGAATAAGAGGTGACCTGACTCAAGTTCTCAGGTGTCCTCCACAAGAGAAGTGAGCCAGTATGGGAAAGAGAAGCCTTTTTAATGTGAACTATGACCATCAGGAGGCGTGGCTTCTGTGCTGAGTCAGGTGGCCTGGTGGCTCCATCTGCCAAAGCTCTGAAGAAGCAGTAGGGCTTTAGACACCCTGGGAAAGGAGGACTCTGGGCTTCTGGGAGGGTCTGTTTTTGCCAGACCCCTCAGATAGTACCTCCCCTTTGTCTCCCCTCCACCCTCCTCTGCTCTCAGTTACACAGACATGGGGCTCCTCCCCAACCTGTCTCATCAGATATAACTGACAACCTGATGTTTGGGGGCAGGTGCACTCACCATTGTTGTTTTGGCTCCAGTCCAAACCGGAAAGCATGCAGATGGTGCCTGGCTTGACGGTGCTGGTGGCGAGGGCAATGGGCTGGACTTTTTCGTTGAGGATGGCGGGCTTAGCCAGCCTAATGAGCATGAGGTCATCTTGGGGCGCACTATGACTGTGGTTCCAGTAGCGGATAATCTGGATAGGGCTAATTGTCTGCTCTGTCCCATCTCTGATTCTGATCCTGAAATTTCCCAGCATCACCTTCAGATTTCTGGAGGGATAAGGGGTTGGAAGTCACCATCATCATCACTGTTGGTATCATCATCAAAGCTGATGTGACAGTGGGCCAGGTGCTTTGCCAAGAGCTTTGTCTGAGTCCTGGATTCACTAATTTACTACTCACAACAAAGCAGTGATTCAAAACAGAATCCCCGTGTTACAGGTGGAGGAATGGAAGCACACGGGAGTATTCACCCATGGTCACACAGTTAAGTGGTGGAGTCTTTAACTTCTCTGTTTTCATGTAGTGGGAGAGAAAAGAATGCATGGTCTAGAAATATTATTTCCCCTCCTTTCCAGCTCCAGCCTGTCTGGGCATTTCCAATCTGGTGTCGGGAAGAGAATGAGGTGACTTGAGTGTTGGACAGCTCCTGTTTGCTTTATCAGATCTCCTCAACTCTATTTCATCCATCTCTGTACTTTGGAAGGTGAAATAGGTGGATTAAGTCAATGAGCTTTCTTGTCCTCTGGCATTTGATTGGTATTTGGCTGATAAGAAGCACCAAAAAGGAATTGGAAGGAGAAGGGAGAGGTTGGGGTGTTTATCCTCACACCTGCCCTGCCCCGTTGGGTTGCCACAAGGTTGTGGCTGTTGACCGTCTCCTGACAGAAGGTTAGGACCTCTATCAGGCCATCTCTGCACAGTGCTGTCTCTCTCTCATGGACTCTTTTCCTCTCCCCGCTTAAAATCATTCTCCCCCTGCCTCTTTAGGTCTGGGAGTAGTAAGTGCATCATTCTAGTACTGAACCCCAGAGGACCTGAACTGCTGTCTATGTTTTCCCTGTAACTAGACCATACCTTTGTCATTAGTTCTTTTTATAAATTCTCAATTTAATAAAATCTAAGTGCACCATCAGTTGCCTGCTGGTTCCTTAACTGACAAAACTCATATTGCCAGTAAAAAAACCTTGGGAAGACTGATGGGAGACTGAGGAGGCTCCCCAGCGGCCCTGTTGACATGCAGGGCTGGATGACTGTTGTGGAGGCGCTGCCATGTGCAGCGTAGGATGGTAAGCAGCATCCTTGCCCTGGCATCTGTTCACCAGGCAGATGCCGTTAGCACAGCCCTCCCCGCAGCCCTCACTCTATTGTGACAACCAAGAATGTCTTCCTTTGCCAAATGTACCCTGGGGGGAACGTTGCCCCTGTTTGAGAATCACCAATGCAAAGTGAGTAGAGTGGGTGAGGATGCTCAACACTCACGGTAGGTAGCAGTGAGCAGGGGCCAGCACCCAGTTGCTTTTGATGAGGACGCCCACACAGGGGTTGAAGTGAGACTTGAGGTAGACCAAATAGGGGGCAGGGTCATCTTTCTGCACAGATGAGTGAGCGGAGAAAAATGTCCCTGAGGAATAGATATGAGAAGTTCTTAGAACAAACAAGACAGTCACCAGCTTCCTAGCTGAATGGAAATATGGACGATTTTAAAGTAGTAATCAGTTGGGCAGGAAATGTGAAGGTACTTGACATTAAAAAATCAAAATGTACATGAAAATGACATACCATTGTATCTAATAGTTTTGATAATGATTTTTGTCTGAAGGAGATCAGCTCTGGGATTTCTTTGGAAGGAATGATGCTAAAGCTGAAACTCCAGTACTTTGGCCACCTCATGCGAAGAGTTGACTCATTGGAAAAGACTCTGATGCTGGTGGGGGATTGGGGGCAGGAGAAGAAGGGGATGACCGAGGATGAGATGGCTGGATGGCATCACCAACTCAATGGATGTGAGCCTGAGTGAACTCCGGGAGTTGGTGATGGACAGGGAGGCCTGGCGTGCTGCGACTCATGGGGTCGCAAAGAGTCGGATGTGACTGAGCAACTGAACTAAACTGAACTGAACAATGTTCAACCTAAGAAAGTACGATGAGAAAGACTCTCATTTACTACTTATAGGAATGGGAATTGATTCTGTCTTCTTCAAAAGCAATTTAAAAATGACCATCAAGAATTGTAAATGGTTTGTCCCCTTTGACCTAATAATTACAACCCCAAGAATTCTTGATTCTAAAGAAATAATCAGATGTAGATCAAGATTATTAGTAAATGTGCTCATTTTAACACTATTTATAATAGGTAATTCTTGAGCTACCCTTGTGGCTCAGCTGGTAAAGAATTTGCCTGCAATGTGGGAGACTGGGTTCAATCCCTGGCTTGGGAAGATTCCCTGGAGAAGGAAATGGCAACCCACTCCAGTATTCTTGCCTGGAGAATCCCATGGATGGAGGAGCCTGGTAGGCTACAGGATTGCAAAGAGTTGGACATGACTGAGTGACTTCACTTTCTTTCTTTCTTACAATAGGTAAATGTTTTAAATATGAATGTCCGATACAGTAATGTTGGATATTGAAATACAAAGGGATGTGAACAAATGGAACAGCATATATATTAAAACTGCATTTATAAAGAATATTAAACAACAAAGGAATACTAATAACCTTTCAGTTAAAAAATAATAAAAATGTACATTTAATCTAGTAATCCAATTATCTAAGAACAAGTAAAGAATCAAAAATAAACCATTAAAATAAATAAAATAAAGCCTGGGAATAAATTCAAACAGTGCATTAGCGTGTGTTGACTGAGGGGACTATGAATGATGTTTATTTTTTATACTTTTTAATATTTCTCAATTTTCTAGTGTGACTGTGCGGTGCTTTTATAAATGAATTATTTTAAGAAAAAGAGAAGAAAGAGGAGGAAGGCTGATTCTAATATCAGAAATATTGTTTTTGTTTCAGCTGCCCTTGGTTCTTATGTTAATCCTTTCCAAACCCAGGCCTGTACCTCACCACACCCTTTTCTGTGAAGTCACACTGTTAGAAACCCCAAGGAAAAAAGGGTGGGGTAAAAATAAGGACAAGAGCCATTGCACTCTTGTTCTAAATCTTCACAATGACTCTATAATATAGGTAGTAATATCCCCATTTTGACTGTAGAAACTGAAGCCCAGATAGATTAATTAACTTGTCCAAGCTCACGAACAGCTAATTTGTGATGCAACAACCTAGGCAGTCAGGGTGTGGTGGGAAAGGCTGGTCTGGCGAATTCAGAAGAGCTTCACGATAGGGAGTACAGGATGGAGGGTCCTTGCATTTGGTCTTTTGTTCCCATCTTCTCCATTCCCCGCATTCTGAGTCTCTAAGCTTTTGCAACAGGGAGGCATATCAGTCATCAAAATGAGTTCTCTGTCCTTGTGACTGCACTGAGACTTGCCCCTGTGTGATGAAGCCTGTAATTTGGAATAGCCATGGTGGAACACTGACTGTTGAGTGTTGAGTGTGGGACTCTCCAAGGCAGGCATACACCATAAACTGCCCCCAAGTTTAGCACTGGGCTCCTCAGCCTGTCCAGAGAGCCTTTGGCCAGTCTGAGAGGGGATCCCCAGTGCTGCTCCTCACAGTTTCTCTTGACTCTTTTTTGCACCATCCCCACATCCTGCATCTGCTCTCCTCCTTTCTATATTAACCTGTGCCTTATATGACAGAGTAGAAAGTCCTGGATACATACCAGCAAGGACACTCAAACAGAAGGTAAATTTCATAGTCTCCCCTTGTGAGGTGCAGAAGATCAGCAGAGTATGGAGCTCTCCGTTCAGTAGTTTCTCTGGAACACCTAGTAGAACCAGTGGGTACGGTTAGGCAGGAGGGTTGAAAGGCAGCTCTGGGCATGAGCAGAACAGGGGAAGAGGGCTCCAACAGGCAGATGGAGGCCCTTCTGTTCCAGGGAAGGTGGGGGACTATGCCTCTCATGGAAAGACAAGGAAGCTTTGTGTCTGGACTTCAGGACCCAGGTCCCTCAATTTGCTGTCCCTAAAAGCCCATCTGCCTAAAAGCAGTTCAGCTATCTGTGGGAAAGGGAACTCCAGGCTTAGGACTTATGTCCCCATGGAGTTTTTCAGGCCAGAGCTGTGGGGGACAGGATTCTATACCTTAGTTCAGGAAGACGGTGTGCACAGGTTTGCTCTGAGCCCCCTAACAGTTACTTATACTTTACTTCAGCCCCTCCCCTCTTTATTACATTAGCTTCATCTTTCCCTGGGGTCACTATTTCATCACTCTGCCATCATAGCTTGGCCTGGTTGTTGTCATCAGCAGGTCTGAGCTAAGGAAATGGGGAAACGTAAAGCATTCATTGAGCAGTCATTTTGACAGTCAGGGAATGATTTACATTCTAGATTACATTAGATCTAGGTTCTACTGAATGGTTGGCAGGACCTCTAAGTGCTTTTTGCCTAATGAAGAGATTGGTCAGCCAATAATAGACTGCCATGTCATCCTTGGATAACTGGGAACACAGAGTCTGGATGCTAATAGCCAACATTCTGTGAGCATTTACTGCATCCCAGCCACTGACCACAGTTCTTTACAGACATTGTTAGTGGTGATTTTATGTCAGGTTTTATATGAAAACCTGAGATACAAAATTAAGTAAGCTTTGTATCATTCTTACCCCTGAAAATTTCATAAACTCGCAGTCTCATTCCAGTGTCACAGCCACCCTGGAAAGATGAGTCAGGGCTGGTATGATTCCTTCTGTTCTCCTGATCTGTAGTGACAGGACTGAAACAAAGAATTTGAATGATTTTCTCAAAATCACACGTGGCTGGAAAGACTAGAAGTACAGTATCTATATTTTATTACTGGATACCCACCGCTTTTTAGCCACATCCTCCAAGCTTCACCTCATCAGCCAGCATTCATGAATCCTGGAAAATTACACAGTCACTCAGACAAATTTCCTGAAGTGTGGAAAGAAAAGGCAACATGGGGGCTTCTCTCGTGGCCCCGTGGTTAAGAATCTGCCTGCCAGTGCAGGGGAGACGGAGCCAACCCCTGCTCGGGGAAGATCTCACATGCCTTGGTGCAGCTGAGCCCCTGCACCACGACTACTGAGCCTGACTCCAGAGCCCGCAAGCCGCAACTACGGAAGCCTGTGCGCCTGGAGCCTGTGCTCCGCAGCAAGAGAAGCCACTTCAGCGAGAAGCCCGGACACCACAAGGAAGAGTATCTCCTGCTTGCCACGACTGGAGATACTCCGCGCGTCGCAGTGAAGACCCTGCGCCACCAAAAACAAATAAGTTTTTAAAAGTTACCATGGCACATACTTTCCTAAACCTCACAATGAACACAGAGCCACACTGGGATGAGGGCTCGTTTATGAAATACACTTGAGATTCCTGGACAGGATGGAGTTGTGGAAGGTTTTCTGCGGTGGGGGTTCAGTTCAGTTCAGTCACTCAGTCGTGTCCGACTCTTTGCGACCCCATGAATCGCAGCACGCCAGGCCTCCCTGTCCATCACCAACTCCCTAAGTTTACCCAAACTCATGTCCATCGAGTTGGTGATGCCATCCAGCCATCTCATCCTCTGTCATCCCCTTCTCCTCCTGCCCCCAATCCCTCCCAGCATCAGAGTCTTTTCCAAAAAGTCAACTCTTCACATGAGGTGGCCAAAGTATTGGAGTTTCAGCTTCAGCATCATTCCTTCCAAAGAACACCCAGGACTGATCTCTTTTAGGATGGACTGGTTGGATCTCCTTGCAGTCCAAGGGACTCTCAAGAGTCTTCTCCAATACCATAGTTCAAAAGCATCAATTCTTTGGTGCTCAGCCTTCTTTATAGTCCAACTCTCAGGTCCATACATGACCACAAGAAAAACCATGGCCTTGACTAGATGGGCCTTTGCTGGCAAAGTAATATCTCTGCTTTTCAATATGCTGCCTAGGTTGGTCGTAACTTTCCTTCCAAGGAGTAAGCATCTTTTAATTTCATGGCTGCAATCACCATCTGCAGTGATTTTGGAGCCCCCCAAAATAAAGTGTGACTCTGTTTCCATTGTTTCCCCATCTATTTCCCATGAAGTGATGGGACCAGATGCCATGATCTTCGTTTTCTGAATGTTGAGCTTTAAGCCAACTTTTCCACTCTCCTCTTTCACTTTCATCAAGAGGCTTTTTAGTTCTTCTTTACTTTCTTCCATAAGTAGGGTGTCATCTGCATATCTGAGGTTATTGATATTTCTCCTGGCAATCTTGATTCCAGCTTGTGCTTCTTCCAGCCCAATGTTTCTCATGATGTACTCTGCATATAAGTTAAATAAGCAGGGTGACAATATACAGCCTTGACAGACTCCTTTTCCTATTTGGAACCAGTCTGTTGTTCCACGTCCAGTTCTAACTGTTGCTTCCTGACCTGCATATAGGTTTCTCAAGAGGCAGGTCAGGTGGTCTGGTATTCCCATTTCTTTCAGAATTTTCCACAGTTTATTGTGATCCACACAGTCAAAGGCTTTGGCATGGTCAATGAAGCAGAAATAGATGTTTTTCTGGAACTCTCTTGCTTTTTTGATGATCCAGTGGATGTTGGCAATTTGATCTCCGGTTCCTCTGCCTTTTCTGAAACCAGCTCGAACATCTGGAAGTTTACGGTTCACGTTTTGTTGAAGCCTGGCTTGGAGAATTTTGAGCATTACTTTACTAGCGTGTGAGATGAGTGCAATTGTGCAGTAATGGTGGGGGTGGGATTAGTTAAATAGAGGTTAAAAATTTGAGAAGGAGAGAGACTTTACTGTCAGGTTTTTTTTCCCTAGTTCTTTTGGATGAATTCTGGGCCAGGAAGGGAGTTTGTCTGGGGATGTGAGGACTGAGAGCAGAAAAGCAGATTTTCTGGAGAAGCTGGCACCGGGGTCTGCTGCCTGTTGATGAGCTTCACATTGGTACCTGTAGCCCAGAGCTCTGGTCCTGCATACACGACTGCTTCCTGGAAACTACTGTTTGCATCTCCTCTCGGCTCCTGAAATGTAGCCTGTCAAGCTAAACTCCTTATTCCTCTAGCCTTTCAAATTCAGTCTTCTGCCTCTTTTCTTCCTTTTAGGAGACAGCTCTACCTTTCAGTTAAAATTTTTTCTCTTTTTCTGACCACTCAATCCCAAAGTCCATCCTGCTTCCCCAGATCTCTTCAATCCATCCATGGCTTTCCATTCTCACTGCTGCCACCCTACTCCATGCCATAATCTTGACTTACTTGAACTAATGCATGTGCCTGCCTACTATTGCTCCACTTAACCTTGTTTTACTCAGTCATCTTTCCTAAAATGTAGGTGAGAGAGTATTAGTCTCTTTCTTAAAACTCTTGAGCAGTTCCCTACTGACTGTAGAATGACCCCTAGCATGGTTTAGGAAGATCCCTTGACATCACCTCACTTCGTCATGTCTCATCCCCTCTTTGCCACCCACTCCTGCCTGCTCACCCAACATACTTATTTGCAGGCCTGCAAAACTACTTTCAAGTGTGAATTTTCTTGTTTCAATAAATAGCTTTTTTAATGATACATTTAGTCCTTGAATGTTTCCTTTAGTTTGCCAATTTCATTTTTCCCCCCTTTTTCTTTTGAGATATTGATATCTGATACGGACATTGTTCTCAAAGTTTCTCTTTGTGAAAGATAACTTTAGAATCCTATGAGTATATATGTATATGTATGATATTCAACATTTCCTCATGTTTGTAAATTTCTTATTGTTAAGTTCTTTATTAGAGTTATTATAGATTCCATACATATATATACATGGAGATATACCTGTCCGTGGCCTCATTCCACAGAATATCTAAGGTTTAAAGGGACTCTAAATCTATTACTGTTTCATTCTGTCATCTAACAGATTTTCTATTTAAGCAATATCCTTGTTGTATTTGGGCTTCCCTTGTGGTTCAGCTGGTAAAGAATCTGCCTGCAATGTGGGAGACCTGGTTTTGATCCCTGGGTTGGGAAGATCCCCTGGAGAAGGGAAAGGCTACCCACTCCAGTATTGTGGCCTGGAGAGTTCCACGGACTGTATAGTCCACGGGGTCACAAAGAGTCGGACTCAGCTGAGCAACTTTCACTCACACTTGTTGTATTTGCTGCCAAAAAATCCATTTAAACAAGGCAGGCACAGAGAAAGGAGAGAGTGAGTGAACAAGAGTACGCTGTCCCAGAGGGTAGTGTAGTAGGAACAGATTTGGAGATCTGACAGGGGCCTCTAGTACTGGTGTTGGTTGAGAACTTTTCTTCAAATGGTATTTGTGAATACAGCCTGTACAAGTGAAGCGGTTCTGAGGAGGGGTGGGCTGAGTGTGACATGAATAAAGGAGAAGGGAGTCCATGTCACAGAGAAGGGTGGAGACATAGCTCTGCTTCATCAGAGTAGCCCAGAAAGCAGAGGGCCAATGGGACATGTAGAGGGAGGGGTGCTAGTTAAACACTGTGGGGAAGAAACTGGTGAAAAGAACTGCGAAGCTAGGGAAAGAACTTGGGATGAATTTTAATACCACAGAAAGTTCACTCGCTTCTCACTTCCTTAGATAAGGGATAAGGCTTAGACCCCTGAAACTCATCTTCCCATAGGGCAGATATCAATTAGACTGCGAGGATTTCTGTGCCAACTGACTCCTTTTTTATACTAAGGATCAAGACTGGGAGAAGCGGCCTCTAAATGACAGACTTATAGAGTCCTCATCCCAGTTCTCTCATTTGCACTTCATCCTGCTCTTCAGAATCCCTAAGTGGGTTATAAGTTCTGTTCCTGCTTTGTGACTATTCCCATTACAACCTTATCCTCAGGACGAGATTCAGGCATCAACATGAAGTGTATCCTATTATCCTTGCTGATGATAACTGGTGAGTGACTAAAGGTATCTCTGTCTTGTTTGATTGGGCCTCAACTATGAGATAAGGCTGTAGAGCTCTGTTGGGAGGGAGAGCTGATGGACCAGAAACAGGGAAGTTTGGGAAATATGTCATCTACCAGCCATTGTCTGTACAGGCTGTGCAGAAGCTTTTTAGTGTGATGTACCATCACTTGTTGATTTTTGCTTTTGTTGCTTGTATTGTTACTGTCGTATCAAAAAAAATTGTTAAGACCCATGTTAAGGAGTTTCTTCCCTATGTTTACTTCTAGGAATTTTATGGTATCCCTTTTATAATAGCATAAAAAAATAAAATACCTAGGAATAAATTTAACAAAGGAAATGAAAGATCTGTACAATGAAAACTGTAAGACTTTGAAGAAAGAAATTAAAGAAGACATAAACAAAATTGAGATATCTCGTGTTCATGGATTGAAAGAATTAATGTTAAAATTTCCATACTACCCAAAACCATCTATAGATTCAATGAAATCTCCATCAAAATTCCAATGACATTTTTCACAGAAATAAAAGAGCAGTCCTAAAATTTATATGGAATCACAAAAGACCTCAAATAGCCAAAGCAGTCCTGAGAACAAAGCCAGAAGCATCACACTTCAGACTGTACCACAAAACTATAGTAATTAGAACATTGTGGTATTGGCATAAAAATAGAAATGTAGAACAGTGAAACAGAATAGAGAGCCTAGAAATAAATGCTTATATATTCAATCAGTTAATATTTGACAAAGGAGGTAAGAACCCTCTACAAAGAAGGGATAGTATCTGCAATAAATGGTGTTGGGAAAACTGAATAACCACATGCAGAAAACTGAAATGGAAAACCTGTCTTACACCACTCGCAAAAATTAACTCAAAATGAATTAAATACTTAAACAAAAGACCCAAAGCCTTGAGATTCCTAGAAGAAAACGTAGGAAAGAAGCTCCTAATTGGTTTTCAAATGTTGAGCCAGTCCTGAATACATAGCAGAAATCCCACATGGTCTTAGAGCATCTATATTTTTTTTATACATTGTTGAATTAGATTTGACTAATATTTTGTTGAGGATTTTTGATCATGAGAAGTTTTTTTTTTTTTTTGTAGTTTTCTTGTAATGACTTTGTTTTTGGTATCAAGATAATGCTGGTCTCATAGAATAATTTAGGACATATTCCTTCTGCTTCTATCTTTTAAAAAAGATTGCAGAGAATTGGTGTAATTTCTTACTTAAATGCTTGGTAGAATTCATGAGTCAACTCATCTGGGCCCAGTGCTTTCTCTTTTGGAAGGTTATTGTTTAATCGATATGTTTAACAGATATAGACATATTTAGATTATCTATTTCTTCTTGTTTGTGTTTTGGCAGAGTATATCTTGGACAGAATTCATCTAGGTTTTCATGTTTGTAGGCATAGAGTTGTTTATAGTATTCCTTTATGGTCCTTCTGGGCTTCCGGGTGGCACAGTGGTAAAGAATCCACCTGATTATGCAGGAGACATGGGAGATGTGGGTTTGGTCCCTGGGTCAAAAACATCCCCTAGAGTAGGAAATGGCAACCCACTCCTGTATTCTTGCTTAGAAAATTCAGTGGACAGAGAAGTGTGGTGAGCTACAGTTCATGGGGTTGCAAAGATTCAGACATGACTGAGCATTCACGCTAACAAGAGATGGTCTGGATTCAGGGATAGATTGTGGGAGTTAAATAAGAATTAGATTTATGTGCTGGAAGAGTTTAGAGTAAGAAGGAATGAGAACATTGCCTATGCCAGTGGTTTGCAACCTTTTTGATCATAAGAACCCCTCTTAGTCTTATTAATAAAACATGATGTATTAACATCATATATCTTGAGAGTCCCTTGGATGGCAAGGAGATCAAACAAGTCAATCCTAAAGGAAATCAACCTGAAATACTCATTGGAAGGACTGATGCTGAAGCTGAAGCTCCAATATTTTGGCCACCTGATGCGAAGAGCTGACTCAGTAGAAAAGACCCTGATGCTGGGAAAGACGAAAGGATAAGATGGTTAGATATTATTACCAACTCAACGAACATGAATCTGAGCAAACTCCAGGAGACAGTGAAGGACAGGGAAACCTGGTGTGCTTCAGACTATGGGGTTGCAGAGTCATACATGACTTAGAGACTGAACAACAACATTAGCATCATAAAAAGATTCAAAATATTTTAAGACTAAAAGGAGTTCTTATGCTAAAAAAAGTTGTGAAGCAGGTGGCGCTAGTGGTAAAGAATCCACCTGCCAATGCAGGAGATGCAAGAGACACGGGTCTGATCTCTGGGTTGGGAAGATGTCCTGGAGTAGGAAATGGCAACGCACTGCAGTATTCTTGCCTGGAGAATCCCATGGACAGAGGAGGCTGGTAGACAACAGTCCATGGGTTTGCAGAGAGTCAGACATTACTGAAACAACTTAGCATGCATTCATGTATGCATGGCAGAAACCAATTAGTATTCAACAGATTAAAAAATGCATGCATGTATATATTTGGACAGAAGTACACATGTCTGTATACATAATATTAGCCTTTAGTGATGATGCTTGCTTCATATATGAATCCATAAAACCCTTGCATTAATTTCAGAGCCTTCGCATGGCCCCTTGCATGCAAAGTGAGTTTTACTCTAATCTCTCATTCATTTATTTGTATAATACCTATGTACTGAGTTTATACCATGTGCTCAGCATTATGCTGAATGCTTGGGGATATTGCATAAATCATTGTTCTTTTACTGCTTATTAGATGAAAACCCATAGACCCAGAAATATAAATTGATATAGCAAGAGAAACCCCAGTTGGAACAGAGATTTTTTTAAAATAAGTAATAGTTTTATATTTTCCTGTCTCCTTTCCTGAACTGGAGAAAGCAATATTTGACCTAAGTTGTTGAACCCACTAACCAGATGCCAGCAAGAACAACACCAAGAATTTTTTAAAGTGAGGTTTATTTAACTTTATGCAGCAGGGACAACCTCCAGAGAACGTCATGTGTCCCAGTAAAGGGAACTTGGGAGGAGCATCTTAAAAGGTTTGATGGATAATTTGGAAGATGGAATTAGAGAAATGGAGTCAGTTCAGAATTTGGTGTTGTCAAGAAGGAACATTCTGACTCTAACTGGGGTACCCTAACCCTAACTGGGTACTTTAAATGTTTTAATTAGTAGATAGGAGGATTAAATTAGGGCTGGAGCTGTCACTGATAAACAAGTAGCAATAACGCAAATAAAGGGTGATATCAGTCAGTATCCAGTGTTTAGTTGTTTGGTAGGTAATGGAGAGGCTTTGTCTGTATCTTTTTCTGAGTATTAGTTTGCAATTTATCAGTATAAAAATATTCTTGAAACTGCTATGGTATAAAATAACATTTACTGAACACACATTATATGCATTATATGCCAAACATAATGCATTCAGTTTTCACAGCAACCTTAGGAGAGAAGTTCGTTTGTGATTTCAGTGTACAAATAAGGAGATTAAGCTATAGAGATCTACCTAATTTGTACAAGTTCCTACTACTGGTAAGGATAGAGCTAGAATTTGAATCCAGATAATCTGTTTCCAGAGAATAAGTACTGTCCTATATTTAAGTGCCCATCTGTTCAGAATATCTCTCCCTATATTTTCATGCCAGAATTGAAGTTTCAATTTTGATTAACTAATGAACTTATTGCTGTTGGAGTCACAATGACTGGTCTCTGAGCATCCCTGCAGTGTGCTAGTAGGAAAAGTCAGGGAGCTGCAGGACAGGCTGCGTGACTGTGACTGTGGATAGAACCAAGAAGTCCTAAGCCTTTGGGAGACTGGAATGAGCTAAGTCGTCCTGGAAAACTGCAGACAGGGTGAAGAAAAGCGGGAGATCATGTGGAGGAGAAGGATGTACATGGGATTTGGAACCAGATAGACTGAAATTGGGATCCTTGAACAAACCATCATTTACTAGTTGTATGACCTTAAGTATGTTTCCTAAGGTTCAGTTCTTACCTTGTAAAATAATATAAAATGTATCCACTCTATCTTGTTTCCCGTGAAAATTAAAAAAAATTTCTTTTTTTAAAAGAACTTAAAGTGCTTAGTGTGGCTTCACAGGTGGTCCAGTGGTAAATAATCCACTTGCCAGTGTAAGAGACATGGGTTCAATCCCTGGTTTGGGAAGATACCCTGGAGGAGGAAATGGTAACTCACTCTAGTATTCTTTCCTGGGAAGTATTCTTGCCCATAGACAGAGAGGCCTTGTGGGCTACAGTCCATGGGATCTCAAAAGAGTTGGACACAACTGAGTGACTAAACAACAATAACAAAATGCTTAGTACAGTGTTTGTACAGTATGGGACTCTAGTACCATGAAGTGAAAAGTGAAACACTGGACTAGGTTGCCATTTCCTTCTCCAGGAGTACTTCCTGAACCAGGAATTGAACCCACATCCCTAACATTGACAGGTGGATTCTTTACCACTGAACCACCTGTGAAATCCCACTAAGCACTTTCAGTTCAGTTCAGTTGCTCAGGGGTGTCTGACTCTTTGCGACCACATGAAACACAGCACTCTGTCCATCAGCAACTCCCAGAGTCCACCTAAACCCATGTCCATTGAGTCGGTGATGCCATCCAACCATCTCATTCTCTGTTGTCCTCTTCTCCTCCTGTCCTCAATCTCTCCCAGCATCAGGGTCTTTTCAAATGAGTCAGCTTTCACATCAGGTGGCCAAAGTATTGGAGTTTCAGTTTCAATATCAGTCCTACCAATGGACACCCAGGACTGATCTCCTTTAGGATGGACTTGTTGGATCTCCTTGCAGTCCAAGGAACTCTCAAGAGTCTTCTCCAATACCACAGTTCAAAAGCATCCATTTTTTGGTGCTCAGCTTTCTTTATAGTCCAACTCTTACATCCATACATGTCCACTGGAAAAACCATAGCCTTGACTAGACGGACCTTTGTTGACAGAGTAATGTCTCTGCTTTTTAATATGCTATCTAGGTTGGTCATAACTTTCCTTCCAAGGAGTAAAAGTCTTTTATTTTCATGGATGCAATCATCATCTGCAGTGATTTTGGAGATCAAAAAAATAAAGTCAGCCCCTGTTTCCACTGTTTCCCCATCTATTTGTCACGAAGTGATGGGACCGGATGCTGTGATCTTAGTTTTCTGCATGTTGAGCTTTAAGCCAATGTTTTTACTCTCCTCTTTCACTTTTGTCAAGAGACTCTTTAGTTCTTCTTCACTTTTTGACATAAGTAGGGTGTCATCTGCATATCTGGGGTTATTGATATTTCTCCTGGCAATCTTGATTCCAGCTTGTGCTGCTTCCAGCCCAGCATTTCTCATGATGTACTCTGCATAGAAGTTAAATAAGCATGGTGACAAATATATAGCCTTGATGTACTCCTTTTCCTATTTGGAACCAGTCTGTTGTTCCATGTCCAGTTCTAACTGTTGCTTCCTGACCTGCATATAGGTTTCTCAAGAGGCAGGTCAGGTGGTCTGGTAGTCCCATCTCTTTCAGAATTTTGCACAGTTTATTGTGATCCATACAGTCAAAGGCTTTGGCATAGTCAATAAAGCAGAAATAGATGTTTTTCTGGAACTCTCTTGCTTTTTTGATGATCCAGCGGATGTTGACAATTTGATCTCTGGTTCCTCTGCCTTTTCTAAAACCAGCTTGGACATCTGAAAGTTCATGGTTCATGTATTGTTGAAGACTGGCTTGGAGAATTTTCAGCATTACTTTACTAGCATGTAACAGAAACAGAAGATATTAAGAAGAGGTGGCAAGAATACACAGAAGAACTGTACAAAAAAGATCTTCATGACCAAGATGATCATGATGGTGTGATCACTCACCTAGAGCCAGGCATCCTGAAATGTGAAGTCAAGTGGGCCGTAGAAAGCATCACTATGAACAAAGCTAGTGAGGTGATGGAATTCCAATGGAGCTATTTCAAATCCTGAAAGATGATGCTATGAAAGTGCTGCACTCAATATGCCAGCAAGTGTGGAAAACTCAGCAGTGGCCACAGTACTGGAAAAGGTCAGTTTTCATTCCAGTTCCAAAGAAAGGCAATGCCAAAGAATGCTCAAACTACTGCACAACTGCACTCATCTCACATGCTAGTAAAGTAATGCTCAAAATTCTCCAAGCCAGGCTTCAGCAATACGTGAACTGTGAAGTTCCAGATGTTCAAGCTGGTTTTAGAAAAGGCAGAGGAACCAGAGATCAAATTGTCAACATCCGCTGGATCATGGAAAAAGCGAGAGAATTCCAGAAAAACATCTATTTCTGCTTCATTGACTATGCCAAAGCCTTTGACTGTGTGGATCACAATAAACTGTGCAAAATTCTGAAAGAAATGGGAATACCAGAGCACCTGACCTGCCTCTTGAGAAATCTGTATGCAGGTCAGGAAGCAACAGTTAGAACTGGACATGGAACAACAGATTGGTTCCAAATAGGAAACAGAGTACGTCAGGCTGCATATTGTCACCTTGCTTATTTAACTTCTGTGCAGAGTACATCATGAGAAATGCTGGGCTGGAAGAAGCACAAGCTGGAATCAAGATTGCCAGGAGAAATATCAATAACCTCAGATATGCAGATGACACCAGCCTTATGGCAGAAAGTGAAGAGGAACTAAAACATCTCTTGATGAAAGTGAAAGAGGAGAGTGAAAAAGTTGGCTTAAAGCTCAACATTCAGAAAACGAATATCATGGCACCTGGTCCCATCACTTCATGGGAAATAGATGGGGAAACAGTGGAAACAGTGTCAGACTTCATTTTTTTGGCTCCAAAATCACTGCAGATGGTGACTTCAGCCATGAAATTAAAAGACATTTACTCCTTGGAAGGAAAGTTATGACCAACCTAGATAGCATATTCAAAAGCAGAGACATTACTTTGCCGACTAAGGTCCGTCTAGTCAAGGCTATGGTTTTTCCAGTGGTCATGTATGGATGTGAGAATTGGACTGTGAAGAAAGCTGAGTGCCAAAGAATTGATGCTTTTGAACTCTGGTGTTGGAGAAGACTTGCAAGTCCCTTGGACTGCAAGGAGATCCAGCCAGTCCATTCTGAAGGAGATCAGCCCTGGGATTTCTTTGGAAGGACTGATGCTAAAGCTGAAACTCCAGTACTTTGGGCACCTCATGCAAAGAGTTGACTCATTGGAAAAGACTCTGATGCTGGGAGGGATTGGGGGCAGGAGGAGAAGGGGAAGACAGAGGATGAGATGGCTGGATGGCATCACCGACTCAATGGATGTGAGTCTGAGTGAACTCTAGGCATTGGTGATGGACGTGGAGGCCTGGCGTGCTGCAATTCATGGGGGCGCAAAGAGTCAGACATGACTAAGTGACTGAACTTACTAGTGTGTGAGATGAGTGCAATTGTGCAGGAGTTTGAGCATTCTTTGGCATTGCCTTTCTTTGGGATGGCTTCCCTGGTGGCTCAGAGGTTAAAGCATCTGCCTGCAATGCGGGAGATGTGGGTTCAATCCCTGGGTTGGGAAGATCCCCTGGAGAAGGAAATGGCAACCCACTCCAGTACTCTTGCCTGGAGAATCCCATGGATGGAGGAGCCTGTTGTGCTATAGTCCACAGGGTCGCAAAGAGTTGGACACGATTTAGCGACTTCACTTTCAGTTTCACTTTCTTTGGGATTGGAATGAAAACTGACCTTTTCCAGTCCTGTGGCCACTGCTGAGTTTTCCAAATTGGCTGGCATATTAAGTGCAGCACTTTCACAGCATCATCTTTTAGGATTTGAAGTAGCTCAACTGGAATTCCATCACCTCCACTAGCTTTGTTCGTAGTGATGCTTTCTAAAGCCCACTTGACTTCACATTCCAGGATGTCTGGCTCCAGGTGAGTGATCACACCATTGTGATTATCTTGGTCATGAAGATCTTTTTAGTACAGTTTTTCTGTGTTTTCTTGCCACCTCTTCTTAATATCTTCTGCTTCTGTTAAGTCCCTACCATTTCTATCCTTTATTGAGCCCATCTTTGCATGAAATGTTCCCTTGGTATCTCTATTTTCTTGAAGAGATATCTAGTCTTTCCCATTCTATTGTTTTCCCCTATTTCTTTGCATTGATCGCTGAGGAAGGGTTTCTTATTTCTCCTTGCTGTTCTTTGAAACTCTACATTCAAATGGGTATATCTTTCCTTTTCTCCTTTGTTTTTGGCTTTCTTTCTTTTCACAGCTATTTGTAAGGCCCCCTCAGGCAACCATTTTGCTTTTTTCATTTCTTTTTCTTGTAGATGGTCTTGATTCCTGTCTCCTATGCAATGTCATGAACTTCCGTCTATAGTTCATCAGGCACTCTGCCTATCAGATATAGTCCCTTAAATCTATTTCTCACTTCCACTGTATAATCATAATGGATTTGATTTAGGTCATACCTGAATGGTCTAGTGTTTTTCTCCACTTTTTTCAATTTAAGTCTGAATTTAACAATAAGGACTTCATGATCTTAGCCACAGTCAGTTCCTGGTCTTGTTTTTGCTGACTGTATAGAGCTTCTTCATCTTTGGCTGCAAAGAATATAATCAATCTGATTTCGATGTCCACCATCTGGTGATGTCCATGTGTAGAGTCTTCTCTTGTGTTGTTGGAAGAGGGTGTTTGCTATGACCAGTGCGTTCTCTTGGCAGAACTCTATTAGTTTTTGCCCTGCTTCATTCTGTACTCCAAGGCCAAATTTGCCTGTTCCTCCAGGTGTTTCTTGACTTCCTACTTTTGCATTCCAGTCCCCTATAATGAACAGGACATCTTTTTGGGGTGTCAGATCTAGAAGGTCTTGTAGGTCTTCATAGAACTGTTCAACTTCAGCTTCTTCAGGATTACTGGTTGGAGCATAGACTTGGATTACTGTGATATTGAATGGTTTGCCTTAGAAATGAACAGAGATCATTCTGTTGTTTTTGAGACTGCACTTTAGATACTTTAAAAATACATTAAAAAATTTTCACAGGAAATAAAAAGGGGGAGTGGATGCAGTTTATATTATTTTACAAAGTAAGAACTTAACCTTAGGAAATTTACTTGAAGTCGTATAACTAGTAAATGATGGTTGATTCAAGGATCCTGACTTCAGTCTATCTGAGTCCAATACCCGTGTATGTCCTTCTTCTCTGCATGATCTCCCTGCTTCTCTTCAGAAGCAAATAGAAGCCCACTCCAGTGTTCTTGCGTGGGAAATCCCATGGACAGAGGAGCCTGGTGGGCTACAGTCCATGGGGTCAGAAAAGAATTGGATATCGCTGAGCGACTAAGCAACAATAGCAAAGTGCTTAGTACAGTCTTTGTACAGTATGAGACTCAGTACCATAGGGTAGGCTAAGTGATTATTGTGGGAAATATTGATACTATCTGACACTGGCATCTTAAAATCTCCATATCCATGCCAGTTCCCTTTCATCAGGTGGGTTATATCCCAATGATTCTTCTCTTTGTGTGTTTCAGGTGTTATTTCAATTTTTATTGAAGATACTGCAGACCTAAACAATCTTTTCTATTTATTATATCTGAAATCCAGTTACAAGCCCTGCATGGGGACTCTGATTGCTCCTCAGTGGGTGATAACGGCAGCACACTGCTTCTTACCGTAAGTGGTGGGGAATGTTCTACTCTATTAAGGCTTCCAGGCTGGGGCTCAGCACGCCTGTGGAAATTCTATAGAACTTGTGCTAATCAGGAAGTCTTAATGATTTGATGGTAAAAGGGAGCTCAAGTACACAGATAAAATTTAACTACACATTCTTGTGTTTAACATGTCCAGAAAGGAAACAGTCTTATGGTATAGTACAATATTTCATATACACATAAAAATAAACCTGCATTTTTAAGATTCATCCAAAACTGTTAGATGTAACTGTATTTCATTTTTCATTGCTGTATAATTTTTCAATGTGAATGTCACCCAGTGTGGTTCATTCTTTTCTTGATAGATGTTTCAGTTATTTCTAGCTTTCTGCTATTTTGAAGTATTACTGTAAACATACTTGTACCATGTACCTTAGAA
Organism: Capra hircus; assembly: GCF_001704415.2. Lineage (NCBI taxonomy): Eukaryota > Metazoa > Chordata > Mammalia > Artiodactyla > Bovidae > Capra > Capra hircus. Next base: position 15,334,919 of record NC_030811.1, on the reverse strand, counting down.
CTTATTCTTGTATAGGTATCTGTGAGAGATATTCTGTATCTATATATGTATTGGTATCACAACATTTGTATCGGTAAGTATACCTGTTGGTATATAAATAGAATATATAATAAAGAGTGGAATTTCTTGGTTGTAGAGCTTGCAGATGTTTATTTGTACACACCTTCCAGCAATTTATGAGTTCTTCCAACACTGGGTATTGTCAAGCTCTTTAATTTTTTTGCTGGTTAACTGTCAATTATCCTAATGGTGTTACTTTGACTAGTAGTGATGATCAACATCCTCCCACCCCCTCCTCCTCTTCCTTCTCCTGACAATAATGTATCTTTTGGGAAATACTCTCTTTTGTCTTTTAAACTTTTGTGTATTATAAAAATACTGCTTCATAGGATTTCTATAAGTGCTCTAGATATTACTCGTTTGTCAGTTATACATGTTGAAAAAAGCTTCCACTCTGTGGCTTTATCTTCTCTTTAGGGTGTATTTTCATGCATAAGAGTTCTTAATGTAAAAAAAGAGAGAGAATATATAAATAAATAAATATTTATAAATAATAAATTATATATATATATATATAAATAGAAACCCACATGGTACTTTGCAACTAACATTTAAGACATATATTCAAACATATAAAGCATGCAAGCTTTCAGTGAAAAAATAAGTGATTCATTAATATAAAAAGAGTTCTTAACTTCAGTATAATTAAATTTAAAACTTGAATTTTCAGTCTTTATTTGTGGTTGTTGATCATTGTGCCTAGTTGAAAATATCTTTTATGATCATAAGCAGAAAGATATTCCTTTACATTTACTTCTAAAGATTTTAAAGCTTTGACTTTAATATTTAAATTTTTGTGTAATTTGGAATTGATTTTTGTGAATGATGTGAAGTAGGGATCCAATTTTATTTTTTTTAACATATTGAGCAAAATATCCAAATATCATTTGTAAGTAGTCCCTTCTTTCGCCACTGATCCATAGTATCTGTTTGTCATCTATCGAATTTCCATCTGTACATGGGTCTGTTTCTGGGCTGTCATTGCTATTCCATTGGTTTCTTTATTATAGGCCACAGTGCCTTAATAATTATGACTTTATCATAATTTGTGATGTGTGATGTGGTTGGCCAGCCATCTTATTCTTCATCAGGAATGCTTAGGAATTCTTTTACATAAATTTAAAAATCAACTTGTTGCATTCTATGAAAAATTCTATTGGGATTTATTTGGAAATGCTTTGACTTTTTATATCAGTTGGACAGTAATATCACTAATTATTAAAGAAATGCAAATCAAAACCACAATGAGATATCACCTCATACCTGTCAGAATGGTAATCATGAAAAAATGTACAAATAACAAATGTTGGAGAGGATGTGGAGAAAAGAGGACTCATATACACTATTCGTGGTAATGTAAATTGGTGTGCCAGTGTGGAAAACATTATGGAATTTCTCAAAAAACTAAAAATAAAACTGTAACATGATCCAGCAATTCCATTCCTGGGCAAATATCCAGAAAAAATGAAAACAGTAATTTAAAAAGATACATGCACCCCTGATGTTCATAGAATCATGATTTACAGTAGCCAAGATATAGAAGCAACCCAAGTGTCCATCAACAGTTGAATGGATAAAGAAATTGTGATATATATATCTCCACATATATATATTCAATGAGAAGTTACTGAGCCATAAACAAACGAAATTCTGCCATTTGCAGCAATGTCGATGGACCTAGAGAATATTATGCTTAGTCAAAGAAGTCAGAGAAAGACAAATACGATATGATTTCACTTAAATGTGGAATCTAAAAGATAATACAAATGAGTATATATGCAACACAGAAACAGACTCCCAGATAGAGAAAACAAGCTGGGATTTACCAGAGGGGAAACAGATGGAGGAAGGGGAAATTAGGGGTATGGCATTAACAGATACAGACTACTGTGTTTGAAATAGATGTGCAACAAGGATATATTGTATAGAATAGGGAATTACAGCCATTACCTTTTAATGACTATGAATGGAGAATAATCTGTAAAAATACTGAGTCACTATCTTGTACACTTGAAACTAATATAATATTGTAAATCAAATATACTTCAATAAAAAGGAGTAAAATAAAATTTCCACTTGATTAAATCTTCCATTTGTAAGTTTAGCATTTTGGGAGTGAATTTTCTAAATTTTTCCAAATTAAAAAAATGTTTTGATAAGAGAAACTTCTTCCACTGTTGGTTGATGGGGATGTGAATTGGTGCAGCCATAATAGAAAGCAGCATGGAGGTTCCTTAAAAGATTAAAAGTAGAGTTACCATATGACCTAGCAATCCTACTCCTGGGCATATATCCAAAAGACAAAAACTCTAATTCTAAAAGATATATGCACCCCATTGTTCATAGCAGCATTATTTATTGTACAATAATCAAGATGTGGAAGCAATCTAAATGTCCAATGACAGATGAATAGATAAAGAAGATGTGGTATAGCGATATAAAGTGGAATATTCAGTTCAGTTCAGTCGCTCAGTCGTGTCCGACTCTTTGTGACCTCACGAATCACAGCACACCAGGCCTCCCTGTCCATCACCAACTCCCGGAGTTCACTCAAACTCCATCGAGTTGGTGATGCCATCCAGCCATCTCATCCTCTGTCCCCTTCTCCTCCTGCCCCCAATCCCTCCCAGCATCAGTCTTTTCCAATGAGTCAGCTCTTCACATGAGGTGGCCAAAGTACTGGAGTTTCATACTCAGCCATAAAAAAGAATGAAATAATGCCATTTGCAGCAACATGAGTGGACCTGGAGATTATCACACTAAGTAAGTCAAAGACAAAGATCACAGGGTATCGCTTATTGTGGATTCTAAAAAAAGATACAAATGAACTTATATAAAAATCAGAAATAGATCTACAGACATAGAAAACAAACTTATGGTTATCAAAGGGGAAATGTAAGGAGGGATAAATGAGGAATTTTGGATTAACAGATACACACTACCGTTTTGTGGTCTGAGAATGTGATCTATGTGATACTGATTCTTTGAAAATCATTGAGACTTAGTTTTGGGACTAGTATGGAGTCAGTTTTTATAAATGTTTCTTGTGTGGTTGAAAGAAAGTGTACTCTCTAATTTTATGGGTGAAGGTTTTATGTATGTTAAGTATATCCAGTATATCAAACTTTTAAATTATGTAGTTCAAATCTTCTGTATCCTTTCTAATTTTTTTTTTTTTTGGCTTTATACCAGGAAATGAGAGGATTGTGTTGAAATTATTCCTCTGTGTTAGTAGACTGGTCAAAATAGTTCTATGAATTTATTTTTATTACTTTTTGTTTTTTAAAAATATATTTTAGGCTATTTTATTTGGTATCTATAAATTTAGGTACATTTATAAATTTGGGTACTTGGTACATTCCTGGTAAAATCAAACCTGTTATTATATGTCATTTCTTTCTCTCATACAGTTAATATGTTTTATCTTAAAGCCTATTTTTGTCAGCTTTTAATACACCAACCTGGTTTTCTTTTGGTTAGTGTTGCCCTGGTATATCATGTTTATATCTTTTCTTTTCAAACATTCTGTATCCTTTTGATTTAAGCATGTATCTTAATTTATATATAGCAGGACTTAAAAAAATGTAATACTCTATTTGTCTTTTAATTGGTGAATTTAGGCCATTTGTGGTTATTTTGGTTATTGCTATATTTATATTTGCTTTTTAGCTATTTTGAATTTCTACTGTATTTTGTTTGGATAAAAAATACTTTTGCTTTCTTCTTATATTAGTAATTTAGATAACTTTTAAATTTTCCTTTTTTCTATTCTTTCGGTTATTACTTTGTAAATTTTAATGGCTTCCCTGGTGGCTCAGCTGGTAAAGAATCCACTTGCAATGCAGGGCACCTAGGTTTGATCCCTGGGTTGCGAAGATCCCCTGGAGAAGGGAACGGCTACCCGCTCTAGTATTCTGGCCTGGAGAATTCCATGGACTGTGTAGTCCATGGGGTCACAAAGAGTAGGACACGACTGACTTTCACTTTTCAAATTTTAATATGAATATTTAATAAAGTCTTAAGTTAAACAATATCCTAATGCTCATCCTAAAATCCTTCTCAGTTACTTTCCCTCATATTTCTCAGAGGCATCTACTATTCTGGTACTTTTTCACTGTAATTTAGCTTTCTGAAACATTATTTATTTTATTTTTGGTTGTGCTGGGTCTTCTTTGCTGCAAGTGGGCTTTATCTAGTTGCAGTGAATGGGGGCTACTCTTTGTTGCAGTGCGTGGGTTTCTCGCTGTGGAGCATGGGCTCTAGAGCACAGTAGTTGTGTACAGGCTCAGTTGTCCCACGGCATGTGCCATCTTCCCGGACCAGGGATCACACTGGTGTCTCCCGCATTGTCAGATGGATTCTTTACCACTGAGCCATCAGGAAAGCCCTCCTCTACGTCATAGAGTTGTTTTAAGCTGAAATTCACTTACCATAATTTGCCCAAGAATCATCTGTTTACTTATGAATTTTCTTCAATATAAGCAGACTTCTAAATTATAAATATATATTACGATGCTGTTGTTGTTCAGTTGCAAAGCTGTGTCTGACTCTTTGCAATCCCATGGACTGGAGCATGCCAAGCTCCCCTTCCTTCACTATTTTCTGGAGTTTACTTAAACTCCATGTCCATTGAGTCAGTGATGCTATCTAACCATCTCATCCTTTGCTGTCCCCTTCTCCCAGCATGAGGGTCTTTTCCAGTGATTTGACTCTTTGCGTCAGGTGGCCAAAGTATTGGAGCTTCAGCTTCAGCATCAGCCTGTCCAATGGATATTCAAGATTGATTTCCTTTAGGATTGACTAGTTTGATCTCCTTGTAGTCCAAGGCACTCTCAAGAGTCTTCTCCAGCACTACAGTTTTATCTTATAAACTCCCAACAGAGTGGCAAGAATAGATTGAGACAAGTTATACTGCTGTTAGGAGATAAATAAATTTAGCATTTGAGATTGCAGCAGAAAAGTGGTGTTCAGTACCGATATGGTATTTATTTTACTGTTATGGTTGGAGAGATCCCTGAGTGGGAGACTCAGGGGTCTCAGAGAAGTGTCTGAATTTAGAATCTTGAGCCATGTTAGTGAGTGGATTTCAACTGGATCTCAGTGGAACATCCAGTATTTTTGACTCTTATTCTTGTAAAGGACCATCAGAAAACCCTGTTAATTCAGTGAATTTTTGATTGAGATGAGTAGAGCATAGCATATTTGGATGATCCTCCCTAGCTTTAAAATATTTCAACTCTCTAAGCTGTTAATTATTTCATTTGTACAATCTCATATTTTCTGTTTACCCCTAACACCCAAAGAAGTCCACTTACAGAAACTACTTTCAGAGAAGCCTTGGCTATCCACTTGTGCACTTCTTTCAGCTATTTCTGGGTGTCAAATTGAAGCTTCTCCCTGGAAATATGCTTAAATTGGAGACCAAGCTATTATATGCTTAAGTCCTGGAGGTACCATTCACATTATAGTCTAGGTTAATGGCAACCATAAAGAAGGCTGAATACTGAAGAATTGATGCTTTCAAACTGTGGTGTTGGAAAAGACTCTCGAGAGTCCCTTGGACAGCAAGGAGATCAAACCAGTCAGTCCTAAAGGAAATCAACCCTGAATATCCATGAGAAAGACTAATGCTGAAGCTGAAACTCCAGTACTTTGGCCACCTGATGTGAAGAGCTGATTCATTGGAAAAGACCCTGATGCTGGGAAAGACTGAGGGTAGGAGAAGGAGGTAACAGAAAATGAGATGATTGTATAGGATCATCAACTCAATAGACATAAGTTGGAGCAAACTCTGGGAGACAGTGAAGGATAGGGAAGCCTGGCGTGCTGCAGTGCCTGGGGTTGCAAAGAGTTGGACACGACCAAGCAACTGAACAACAACAATGGTAACCCACTACATTTTATGGCAGACACCCTACATGACCACAAGTGGTAGCTATGCATAAAGGTGTAGATGGACAAAGATGAGAGGAGGTTAAATGGATTACTACGGAAGGAAAGTGCACGTGACTGTGTGTGTGTGTGAGGGAGATAGAAAGAAAGAGAGAGAGATTAGCCATGTGATATGTGATAGTAGATAGTATCAACGTTTTTTCTCTCCATTTTCCAGAGATCTCCAGGTTATCTTAACTGGTGGAGCCATCACTTTTCAAGAGTTAATTGGGGAGATTCTGCCTTATGAGGAGGTCATCATTCACCCAAACTTCACTTTTACTTCTCCTAAAAATGATCTTATGCTGATAAAGTTGTCTGTACCTCTCACCTTCTTCTCTGCCAGCATGTTTCAGTTGCCTGTTTCCAATTCAAGTGACATTGCAGATTGCTTGGTTTACACCTGGGTGGAGGATAAAAGACCTCTTGGTGAGTGACTGTCAAAAAAGAATAATTAGCTGTATTCTTGGATATGTTCACATCTTCGGGATCTCTGAGGAGTCAGGGGAAGGAATTGGAACGAATTTTTAAGCATCCAGTTGTAACGGTAGAAATAGAGCAATGGTGTCAGCTCTTTAGAATAGAAGGGGTCATCTCCTTTAGGGCTTTGGGAATCCTGAATCAATGTGTTGCGTGTATGTATCACAGCGGTACACACTGCAGAGGGCTGAGGCTCAGGGATTTATGTTTGAGTTTTGGTTCTGCCATTTATTATATGATTACTGAAAGATCCTTTAACTTCTCTGAATCTTAATTTGCAAATTGATGAAAATCATATTTTTCCTTTACCTGCCTATCAGTGATATGGTTATCACTTACAGCAATGATAGATGCTACCATTTGTTGAACACTAATTATGTCCCAGGCACTAAGCATCCTGTATGTATTATTCAGTCATCATCATATATCATGTGGATCAGTTTTCTTAGGATTTATATCTTATAAATGAGGAGACTGAGACTCAGGGAGGTTAACTAGTTGTCCAGAGTCATAAACTTTGTGATGGCAGAGCTTGGATTCAGATATTGTTTGGAGTGTCTTGGTTGGTACCACACCTTGATGCTGATCGTCTTCAAAGGTGATAAATAAACAGGAGGACGTATTTAATCCATGATCTGTTCCTTCAGTTCTTTCTCTGCAGTCCATTCTAACTGAAAAGAAGCCCTGATGGAGACGGAGGCAAAATACCTTGTGAAAATGAAAATAGGAATGAAAGTCTCCTTTATTTATTATGCTTAGGAAATAGAAGAGGTTACCTGCAGAGCTTCATGACTGAACTGAGTGCTGATTCGGTCTGCAGAACATTACTGCATAAAACGTTCTTTGAAGACTTGTTCTGTGTGGGACACTTAAGAAAAAACACAGATGAATGCCAGGTAACCTTTCCATTTCATTTGCCCATAAGCTCAGTCTCTGTTCTTTCTCTTTGTCTTTGTGTCTCTGTTACCTCCCATCCTTCATGAGGGTCTGTATTTTGCAGACAGACTGAGAGCTCAGAGAGTAAAGGGCTGAAGAATGATGACTCTGTCTCCTCCATCCTATGTGAGAGATGAGAGAGATAGATTGTTGGGGAGTGTAAGGCTGTCTTCCAGCTACCATTTTGAAATTTCTGTCCAGGGATGACTGGGAGGTAGTGGTGGTTAATGCAGTGGAAAGCTTTCGCACTGTTGTATCCCGGGTCCTTTTGCATGGCAGATATAGTGGCCTTTGCTTTTGTTCAAGAGTTGACAAATTTCCAGGTGGGAAGAAGTTCTGATCCCCTCTGTTCTGTCTGGCAGGTGACCACAGCTGCACCAGCCACATGTGACAATAAATTACAAGGAATTATGTCTTGGACAACTGGATGTTTTCTGACTGATCATTCTGCTGTCTTCACTAACATCTACAGCCACATTCCATGGATCAAGAGCATTATTTCTACATAAGCTGATTCGCAACTCCACTGATACCCTCCCTACATCCCAGCTGATCCATGGAAACCACTTTCTGTATCTTAGTCCCAATTTTTCCTAGGATCTAGGCTTGAGTGGAGTTTTAAAAGAAATCATTGATGACTCCTGGGTGTTGACATTTCTCTAGTTTCTTTAACTACTTCTTTGCTTATTCCCAGCTCACGAACAAGTGTCTATAACATTGAAAACAGGATGCTGGTCTCAAGAAGTGTAGTCCTCGATTATACAGAGTGGAGTAAGCCAGAAAGAAAAACACCAATACAGTATACTAACACATATATATAGAATTTAGAAAGATAGCAATGACGACCCTGTATGCAAGACAGCAAAAAAGACACAGATGTTTATAGTGGACTTTTGGACTCAGAGGGAGAGGGAGAGGGTGGGATGATTTGGGAGAATGGCATTGAAACATGTATACTATCATGTAAGAATCGAATCGCCAGTCTATGTCCGATGCAGGATACAGCATGCTTGGGGCTGGTGCACGGTGATGACCCAGAGAGATGTTATGGGGAGGGAGGTGGGAGGGGGGTTCATGTTTGGGAACGCATGTACGCCCGTGGTGGATTCATGTCAATGTATGGCAAAACCAATACAGTATTGTAAAGTAAAATAAAGTAAAAAAAAAAAAAAGTGTAGTCCTACCAACTCAGATACTTCTGTTAAAATACTGCCTGTTTTATCCTAAGGACACAGAAGATAAGTGGATATGAGGAACAATAACTCCTAGGAGTCTGTTTGGGCACGATGCAAACTACATACCTGAGCAGTAATTTGCTGAAATTAGTTAGATGATTTAGTAATTCTTCTAGTGACCAAATGTCTTCTGGGTGAGTAAGAGACAGAGAGAGTGTATGTGTGTATGGGTGTTATAGTTAATATTTCCATTACCTACTTAAAAGATCTGTGAAATCAAAATTTTCTGAGGTTTGCTGAGGCAACCCATAGGTCAGTGTAATTTTGGAATATGGATTTATATGAATTTTGTAATTCATATTACAAATATCAAGGATTTCATAAGTGGTTGGATTGGTTTTTTTCCAATGTATTTTCCTTCCAATACATTTTCCTTTCTTACAGGGAAATGCAGTAGTGAAATTCATGAGGATTTTGGCTGAGGGATTTTATTTATGACCCTGAATGCATTCTCTAGGCCATGCATATATTTGTGAGCACACGCTTTTATTCTCAAGCACACCCCAAAGACACTTGTTTGTTGTTCCACAAATATATTCTCCAGATATCAAGTTTCATTAATCCATGATAGAGTAAACTGATTTTGATCTAAAATTTGCTAATTTTTATATAAAATACTGAGTGATCAAGAAATTTTAGTATCTGAAGTGTAAAACACATATTTATTTTGTCCAATGCAGTGAAATATTGGGATTCTTTTGTTTAAACTGCTGATTGATATGAATTGCTTACTTTCACATAGCTTCTCAAAATCAAAGCCATTATTCCTTTTAAGACTATTGTGGTGATCAGAGATAATGTGCTAAGTACATTGGAATGCATAGGAGGGATTCAAGAATTGGCAACAGTTAGTAATTTTAACAATTTCCAACTGTTTCATTTTTTGTTGCCTACTTAATTCCTACTCCTTAATTCTGTCCTCCTTTTTCTGGCCTCATTGTTACAGTTCTCAGTGTCTTTGTCCCCCTGCAGTTGTTCTGGATTGAATCAGGCCCTCTACTTGCAGCCCTGTCTTATTGATTGCGTCACCGATACTTCAACCATTAGGCATTTTTGCTTCTTTATATCTTCTGACTTTGGATTTTCCTGGTATGTATTGCCTTCTTTCTATCTCACCTTGCTCTCCAATGTAAAAAGGAAAGGGTAAATCATTGCCTCTCTCTATATATATTTATCTGTGAATGAATGTGCTTCCTTGGTGGCTCAGATGGTAAAGAATCTGCTGCAATGGGAAAGATCCAGGTTTGATCCCTGGGTCAGAAAGATCCTCTGGAGAAGGAAATGGCAACCCACTTCAGTATTCTTGCCTGGAAAAACCCATGGACAGAGAAGCCTGGTGGGCTACAGTCCATGGGGTCACAAAGAGTCAGACACAACTGAGAGACTAACACATGAACAGTTAATCAATCTACTAATTTGTGGAGAGTGTGAATACTTTCTACTTATCCGGTCAATTTCTTCTAAACCCAATTCTGTATATGAAAGAAAGTGAAAGCGTTAGTCACTCATTCCTGTCTCACTCTTTGCAAGGCTATGGACTTAGCCCACCAGGCTCCTCTGTCCTTAGGATCCTCGGCAAGAATACTAGAGTGATCTCCCATATCACAGGCAGATTCTTTACCATCTGAGCCATCAAGGAAGACCCAATCTTGCATATGGTTGCAAAGCCTTTTCATTTCTGTCCCACATTTAACTTGGTTTATCAGTAACTTCAGGTAGCCTCTGCCCTGTCTTCCCTTCACCTCCCTCTCCTGACGTATCTACCAGTCACTGTTGTATTCCCTTTCTGGTTCCTTTTTCTCTTTCCATGGATTGGGGTTAATATCCCACACCCTTCTCTTTAGCTTAGGTCTGTTGCACTTAAATGGACCCCTGATACAAAACAGCAGATTTCAATGTGGTAAATGAAGAACACAACAAAAATGGGAACATGAATGATGGGCCTGGTCAGGCGGCTGGTTCTCCTCTGCAGTGTGGAGGAGAACTATCTTGTTTCCAGCCTTCTGATTCAATCATGTCTGATCTTTAGCTCATGAGAGAGATCACCTTTCATGGGTCTATAACTTACAGATTATTTCAAAGATCCTTTCTGAACTCATGTGTAAATGTTGGCTATTAACTTCTATTTATCCCCAATTTATTCTGTTTTTATTTATTTATCTTAGACCCATTCCAGTGTCCTGAAGAGTTCATTCCAAAATCTGATTATGGGTCTTCGTTTCTGTTGGTTCCCTTGGTAAACTATTCTACTTGCACCACCTCTGTTATTACCACATACTTGCCGACTTTTGCAGACTTCTGACATCACATCTTTCCGTCCTCAGTCCACCTTCTTCTTTGGAAATATGTGAGGGATGATATACAGTAGATTGTGGTCCCTTTATTAGAATTGACAGACTATGTAAATTTAGAAAATAATTGGGCTTTGGCTTTTAGATTTATTTGATATACAAAATGAAAGCATTAAACCTGTGGATGCTGTGGTTGCCTTCCCAGCATCCACTTTTCCCTCTCCTCTATTATGTCATTTATCATGTGCTAGGGATGTGACCTGCTTGTCCTAAGCTTAGCAGTGAAATCCCTGTGTTTGGCTCAGGAGTGGATATATGACACAGTTGGTCATATTAAACATCAAACCCTTTATTTATGTTCAGTGTTGGGATAACACAGAATGAGCTGTGTTGACACATTGCTCTGGGCATATGAGCATGGCCTATGAATGAGAAGCAAAGTTGCTGCTGTCATTTTGCAGTGACCACTGGGGAAACTGCCTGAGGATGAAGCCCACACACAGAAGTCAAAAGAAGAGAACTGCCCAGAAGTGGAGCGGAAGTCCTAATAAAACTGTGACAGAATGTAGGCCTTTTCTCTAGACATTTTTCAGTTATCATTTACTAAATTCCTTTCAAGGTATAAGATAGTTTAAGTCAGTCTTTCAGTTGCTACAATTACAACCATCTCAAATGATACAGTTTCCAAAACCTCTTCCATCTCTGCATCAAGCTATACTTAATGCTTGTGCTATCTAGCTATACTTGTGCTATATAGCATTAGCTATACTTAATGCTAGAACAAATGCTTTATATGTTTATTCTTATTTTCATAGCATATCTGTGGGGTCATTTTAATGGACACAGATCTATAACTTCTCAGATCCTCTCAACCACCTCTTTCTTTCCAAGGGCACTGCCTGCATCCTGGGCCATACTGCTGTCACCTATTCTGGGCTCTTTCCAAGCTGACTGGGGCCACATGAAGCTCTGAGCATGAATAACTCTCATGTCCCTGAAAAGTCAAAGCAAAAGTTGCTTAGTCATGTCTGACTCTTTGTGACCCCATGGACTATACAGTCAGTGGAATTCTCCAGGCCAGAATACTGGAGTGGGTAGCCTTTCCCTTCTCCAGGGGATCTTCCCAACCCAGGAATTAAACCTGTGTCTCCTGCATTGCAGGCAGATTCTTTACCAGCTGAGCCACAAGGGAAGCCCAAGAATACTGAAGTGGGTAGCCTATCCCTTCTCCAGTGGCTCTTCCTGACCCAGGAATCAAACTGGGGTCTCCTGCATTTCAGGTGGATTTTTTACCAACTGAGCTACCAGGGAAGCCCATAAGCTGGGCCTATCCAGGCCAACCTGCCATACTACTTTAAAACTTGTCTGAAAAAAACGTTTCAGACCTTGCTTTGGGCTTCCCGGGTGACCATCAAGGGAAAGATGATGCTATCGTAAGTTCTGAATAGTTATATCCTGGGATATGAACCTTGACCTTCGAGAAATGAGATAGGGAGCCATACAGATACACTGCCAAGGGCTGGTCTGAGCTGTGTTTTTGTCTATCACATCCTCCTATAGCTTTACTTCATGTGTCTTTTTACCTCACTTCCACTTTCTTCTCACTCTTCCTTCCCTGGTGTTCAAATTGTGTTAGTTCTTGAATCCTTGCCTCTGCTGCTGAAAGGACCATCTTTATTCTAAAAAGGTAACACCTCAGGTATTAGCTTGTTCCGGATCACTCAGTAGCAGCTCCTGGATTTGCATCTGGGTCTCACAGGAAGCTAGATTTCCATAAATGTTTCTAAATATTTACTTTGCATGCATGCTTACATGCTAAGTTGCTTCAATCGTGTCCAACTCTGTGCGACCCCATGGACAGCAGCCCACCAGGCTCATCTGTCCACGGGATTCTCCAGGCAAGAATACTGGAGTGGGTTACCATTTCCTTCTCTGATTTAGTTGCTAAGTCACATCTAACTCTTTGGAACCCCATGGACCATAGCCCACCAGGCCCCTCTGTTCATGGGGTTTTTTCAGGCAAGAATACGAGAGTGGATTACCATTTCCTTCTCCTAATATTGACTTTACAGTTTGTAATTTGCTTTTCACAGAACAGTAACAAACAGTTTAAGGACCACTGGTCATTGGACCACACTTCACATAGTGCTGTTCATGCTAGCACTACAGACGCCTCAGAGTCTCCAGTTGTGTTCTCTTGGCCTCTTCACCCCAGGCATCCTTCCTGCCACACTTGCTGGGAGTGGACTTGACTGGTTGGGAAGATATCAAAGGGACTTTATTTAGTCCATTCATTTATGCATTAAGTAATTCACACTTCATTGCATACTTTCTTTATTTGGAGATGGAATTCATGCTTTTGGGCCCTGGAACATCTCCCAAGAGTTTGTAATGGCATTGTGTTTGATGCAGGGGGAAGATTGGAATTTGTTTCCTAGGCTTTTAGTTTATCTATAGATATCTATGGGGCTTGCCTCGTAGTACAGTCAGTAAAGAATCTGCCTGCAATGTAGGGGACCTGGGTTCGATTCCTAAGTTGTGAAGATTGCCTGGAGAAGGAAATGGCAACCCACTCCAGTATTCTTGCCTGTGAAATCTCATGGACAGAGGAGCCTGGCAGGCTACAATCCATGGAGTTGCAAAGAGGGTCACAAGAGTCAGACACAACTTAGTGACTAAACCATTACCATAAATCTCTATAATATTCACAAGTATTTTAGCTTGTATTTCACTCAGGCTGTATCCTGTCTTCCTGAATTGAGGCCCAAAGCTCTGCCACTTAAAATATTTCTAAGTTTATAAGACATGAGAAGAGGTTCATTTGTAAGGAAAATAGTAGATGGTAGGAGTTGATATGAAACTGTATAATCAGATAAGTCTAATTTAAAAAACCAGCCTCACTATTAATAAGCTGTGTGTCTGGGGGAAAATTATTTAAACCCTCTGGTCCTTAGTCTTGTCAGTCCAAAGGTAGAGATAATAATAACTAGTCACTCTCAGGGTTCAGTCTATAGAGTCGGGCTGCTGGTATTTGCATCCTGGCTTTATTATTTATACCTAATGAGAATCTTGAGTGTGTTACATAGCTTCTGTTTCATTCTCCTTACCTATGTGTAATACACTAAGTCCTCACTTTTTACAAACTTAAAGGGGAAACAGTGACAGATTTTATTTTCTTGGGCTCCAAGATCACTGCAGATGGTGACTGCAGCCATTAAAAAATGCTTGTTCCTTGGAAGAAAAAGTATGACTGACCTAGTTCAGTTCAGTTCCGTTGCTCAGTCATGTCTGACTCTTGCGACCCCATGAATCACAGCATGCCAGGCCTCCCTGTCCATCACCAACTCCCAGAGTTCACTCAAACTCATGTCCATTGAGTTGGTGATGCCATCCAGCCATCTCATCCTCTGTCGTCCCCTTCTCCTCCTGCCCCCAATTCCTCCCAGCATCAGGGTCTTTTCCAATGAGTCAACTCTTCGCATGAGGTGGCCAAATATTGGAGTTTCAGCTTCAGCATCAGTCCTTCCAATGAACACCCAGGACTGATCTCCTTTAGGATGGACTTGTTGGATCTCCTTGCAGTCCAAGGGACTCAAGAGTCTTCCCCAGCACCACAGTTCAAAAGCATCAATTCTTTGGCGCTCAGCTTTCTTCACAGTCCAACTCTCACATCCATACATGACCACTGGAAATACCATAGCCTTGACTAGACGGACCTTTGTTGGCAAAGTAATGTCTCTGCTTTTTAATATGCTATCTAGGTTGGTCATAACTTTTCTTCCAAGGAGTAAACATCTTTAAATTTCATGGCTGCAATCACCACGTGCAGTGATTTTGGAGCCCCCACAAATAAAGTCTGACACTGTTTCCACTGTTTCCCCATCTGTTTCCCATGAAGTGATGGGACCAGATGCCATGATCTTCGTTTTCTGAATGTTGAGCTTTCAGCCAACTTTTTCACTCTCCATTTTCATCAAGAGGCTTTTTAGTTCCTCTTCACTTTCTGCCATAATGGTGGTGTCATCTGCGTATCTGAAGGTTAGGTGTATTAAATGCATTTTTACTTGTGATATGTTCAATTTGTGATGAGCTTCTCTAGATGTAACCCATTGTCCAAGAAGTCTAGGAATATCTATATACTCTTACCATACAATCCAAAAATGAGCTCCAAATTTGCTCATTTGGATATTTACGCAAATAAGTTGGAAACTTATGTCCAGACAGACATCTGCACAGGTATGTTTACTGTGACTATATTTATAATTCCCCCAAATTGGAAGCAGCCAAGATGCCTATTATGGGTTGAATTACATCCCTCAAAATTCATTTGTTGAACTGCTAACTTCCAGTAGCACAGAATGTGAACTTAATTAGAAATAGATCAATGCCAATGTCATTAGTTAAGATGAGGTTATACTGGAGTAGGGTGAGCCCCATCCTACACAATTATGTAATTGTAATATGGAAAGGTTTAATGCGCATGCACACACATACATAATGTGGAACACACACACATAGATATTATATAGATAGATATTATATAGCTGAATATTCAGCCCTGTATTTTCATTGGAAGAACTGATGCTGAAGCTGAAGCTCCAATACTTTGGCCACCTGATGTGAAGAGCCAACTCATTGTAAAAGACCCTGATGCTGGGAAAGACCAAGGGCAGGAGGAGAAGAGAGTGAATGAGGATGAGAAGGTTGGATGGCATCACCAACTTAATGGACATGAATTTGAGCAAATTCAGGGAGATGGTGAAGGAAAAGGAAGCTTGGCGTGCTACAGTCCATGGTCGCAAAGAGTTGGACACAGATTAGTGACTGAACAACAACAAATGTTATATACGTATTCAGAAAAAGGTAGTAGGATAGTTTATTTATTAAAACATGGTTTACTCAATAAGAATATATAGAGATATTCATGTATATACACAGAGAACTTCTATATTAATACAATAGAAATCTATAATAATATTTAGCTTTAGGAGATGGATCAGTAGAATCAAACAAATGGGGAGAGGGACATTTAAATTTTAGCCTGGGTCCTTCCATGTGAAATTTAAATTTTGATCTGTGCTAATTTTATGAAAAATGACAGTTGGTTTTGAAAGTGTAAAAATTAAATATTTAAAATATGATTTTGCTATTTTACTAAGCATCCCAAGCATGTTCACTTCTATGTTTTTTAAAAATCTTTTTTATCAGTCCTCAATGTTGTTTCTAAACCACTGTTATCCCTCAATTCAAGCTGATGAGGGAGGTTACCCAATCGCATTTGGAGACCTAGAGGGGAATGTATGGCTGGACAACCCCACTTGGAACACATGGGGGTTAGAGAGATGGGAATGGGCTGTGGGATTAACAGGTGTGCAGTGGAGTAGGTCGCAGATCCTCTCAGTTCATCTCTGACCAGGGTGTGTAACTGTGGCCAGGAGGGTGTGTGGTACAGAGAGGGCAGAGGTCATCTGGGAAAGACGGGCTTCATGCAGCCCTGGAGATGAATCGAGAATCTGGACAGATGTCCACTTGGTGGCCTCTTAGGTTCTCGACAAGCGTCTTGAGTCCGCTGGTGGGTTCACAGCTTCGGGGTGGCTTAGGCTCCACAGGGCTCCATGTAGTCAGGCAGAAGCACATAGCAGCTAAGTTGGCTGACTGTTGACAGCTGGGATTGTGTGGTGGTGTGTTAGGGCCTGGGAGGGAGGCAGCTGGTTGTTGAGAAGTTCCTGACTGGGAGCTTTCAAGTGTGCCCACTGCACAAAACTTAAACTTCCATGGTCTCCAACTTGATTAGCCTCAGGAGGGAAGAGTGAAAGTTTCTTCAGCTTTTCCTTGACTGCCTCCCTAGTGTGCATCTGCCTTGCGAATTGTTCCTTAGTGAATAACCATCCTTGGGGACAGACTAGGGAGAGGAGGAAAGAGGCAGAGAGAACGAGAGCCAGGGAGACAGCCTGGTGCTGGATCCTTCTCAGCACCATTGTTTCTGGACTTCTTCAAGTTTCTGTGTGTGGCCAGTTGTTCCTCATTGTGGGTGCAGATAGCAGAATCAGACTGTCTGCCAAATATTGCTTCCTACTAGCTTTACAGGGGCTGGGCTGGACGCCTAAAGGGTGGTAGAAGTTACATTCTGTCTCCTCTGGAGGTGAGTGTCTTCCAAGCGATTTCCCTCTGTGAAAAGCATCACCATGGGAAGTCCTGAGCTGAGCTGCCTCCTGCAACAAGGCTGACGAGTGAACTGAGAAAGCTGCAGAGGAGACGAGCTGTGCATCTGACCTTCCCTCTGTAGCAAGAAGCAGGTTGAGGGGTGTAGGCCCAGCCCTCTGCCTGAGAGAGCTAAGACCCTACCCTCTCTTTTCTCACTATCTCTTCCTTATTCATCTGCAGCAAGAAAGATTGCAGGCTAACTGGAGAATGGTTTAGAGAAGAATGAGTGAAGGGAAAGCTAGTCAGATTAGACATTATTTATTGTACGGTTCTTTATCTACTAATGGATATATTCAGTGTATGATATTTACAGAGCACACATGTTGTCAGACTCTATTCCTGTCACTTGTTGTGATATAAGAATACTAAAGAATGTGCCCTCAAGGTTCAGTTCAGTTCAGTTCAGTCACTCAGTCGTGTCCTACTCTTTGTGACCCCATGAATCGCAGCACGCCAGGCCTCCCTGTCCTTCACCTACTCCCGGAGTTCACTCAGACTCACATCCATTCAGTCGGTGATGCCATCCAGCCATCTCATCCTCTGTCGTCCCCTTCTCCTCCTGCCCCCAATCCCTCCCAGCATCAGGGTCTTTTCCAATGAGTCAACCCTTCACATGAGGTGGCCAAAGTACTGGAGTTTCAGCTTTAGCAGTATTCCTTCCAAAGAGCACCCAGGACTGATTTCCTTTAGAATGGACTGGTTGGATCTCCTTGCAATCCAAGGGACTCTCAAGAGTCTTCTCCAATACCACAGTTCAAAAGCATCAATTCTTCGGTGCTCAGCCTTCTTCACAGTCCAACTCTCACATCCATACATGACCACGGGAAAAACCATAGCCTTGCTTGACGGACCTTTGTTGGCAAAGTAATGTGTCTGATTTTCAATATGCTATCTAGGTTGGTCATAACTTTTCTTCCAAGGAGTAAGTGTCTTTTAATTTCATGGCTGCAGTCACCATCTTCAGTGATTTTGGAGCCCAAAGATATAAAGTCTGACACTGTTTCCACTGTTTGCCCATCTATTTGCCATGAAGTGATGGGACCAGATGCCATGATCTTAGTTTTCTGAATGTTGAGCTTTAAGCCAACTTTTTCACTCTCCTCTTTCACTTTCATCAAGAGGCTGTTTAGTTCTTCACTTTATGCCACTTTGTGCATATCTGAGGTTATTGCTATTTCTCCCGGCAATCTTGATTCCAGCTTGCGCTTCTTCTAGCCCAGCGTTTCTCATGATGTGCTCTGCATGTAAGTTAAATAAGCAGGGTGACAGTATACAGCTTTGAAGTACTCCTTTTCTTATTTGGAACCAGTCTGTTGTTCCATGTCCAGTTCTAAGTGTTGTTTTGGCCTTCAAGGTACTTAATTCTAATGAAGGGATTTTGATTGGGATGGGATTTGATTTTGATGGGATTTTGATGATAAATGAATAAACAAGTAAAAGCATGATAGATATCAGATATTGATTAGAGCCAAGTGAAAGCCATCTGGTTGCAGAGGAATTGTAATCTCAGAGGTAGAAATCATCAACTAGAAACTGGCCAGGTTTTTCCTGCATAGAGGAGACATATTCAGTGAAGGCAGAGATGGAAGATCATGTTTATCATAAAAGTAAAGAGGAAGACATGGATAATTCATTGTAGGGAGCCAGCTCCCCTTAAATCAGAGAAGTACTTTGTTTCAAAAATGGCTTTTATCTCATGACAATGTTTTGGATTGACCCAAATTCCCAACAGCATGCCCAAAATGATAAATATAAGAGGCAACAAATTTAAAATGAACGTAATTGAAATGGAGCCTGTTTTTAGCAGATACAGAGGAAAGAAGTAACTATGTCTGGCTGTGATTAACTGGGAATTCTGTCTCACAGGCTCCTCTGGTGGCTGAGGAGGTAAAAAATCTGCCTGTAATGCAGGAGACCCAGGTTTGATCCCTGGATCTGGAAGATGCCCTGGAGAAGGGAATGGCAACCCACTCTAGTATCCTTGCCTGGAGAACTCCATGGACAGAGGAGCCTGACGGGCTCCATCGGATTGCAGAGTCTGACACGACTGAGTGACAAACATTTTTTTTGTCTTATAACTGTTTACGTATAGCAGTTTTTGCAGGACATGGACAAAACAGGCACAGAAGACAATTTAGGGCATTCAGAATGGAAGGGGTCATTGTATAAATGAGCATGTTGCATTCCAGAAAGTAGATAGGGTAACAGGTGAGAGCAAAGCTGTGAACTGAGAGGCAAGGGTGCCTATTGGGGATGGTGGGTTTTCATGCCTAGGGTGGTATTGGTGACCATTGCTCATCTTTTTGGACCTATGTTATTATCTTAATATATTACATGTTCCTTCATAAAGTATCTACTATTAACTTTGTGTAGAAAATAGTCATGTTGTAGAGCCTAGGAGTAGGGTGTATTTCCTCAAGTTGAAAATGTTTTTCGTCTTTCTGAGGTTAGAAGTATGTTATCTCTCCCTTGCTCTCTAGACTTCACAAGGAACAAAAGTCCAAGCTACATGTTGGGGAATCACTCCAGTGCCACTGAATTCTATCTCCTTGGCTTCTCTGGATCTAGAGAACTACGCCATATCCTCTTTGCTACCTTCTTCTTCTTCTACTCAGTGACATTTATCGGTAACACAGTCATCATTGTGATTGTCTGTCTTGATAAACGGCTGCAGTCTCCCATGTATTTCTTCCTTGGTCATCTCTCAGCCTTGGAGATCCTGGTGACCACCATTGTCGTCCCCGTGATGCTCTGGGGGCTGCTGCTCCCTGGGATGCAGACAGTATCTCTGGCTGCATGTGTCACCCAGCCCTTCCTGTACCTTGCTCTGGGAACCACAGAGTTTGCCCTGTTGGGAGCGATGGCTGTGGACCGTTACGTGGCCATCTGTAACCCCCTGAGGTACAACGTCATTATGAACAGCCGCACCTGCAACTTGGTGGTAATTGTGTCATAGTTGTTTGGGGTCCTTTTTCAAATTTGGCCAGTTTATGCCACATATCAGCTTTCCTACTGCAAATCAAACGTGGTGGACAATTTTTTCTGCGACCGAGGGCAATTGCTCAAACTATCCTGTGATAATACTCTTTTCATGGAATTCATCCTCTTCTTAATGGCTGTTTTTGTTCTTTTTGGTTCTTTGATCCCTACAATTGTCTCCTACACCTACATCGTCTCCACCATCCTCAAGATCCCCTCGGCCTCCGGCCGCAGGAAAGCCTTCTCTACGTGTGCCTCCCACTTCACCTGTGTTGTGATTGGTTACGGCAGCTGCTTGTTCCTCTACGTGAAACCCAAGCAAACACAGGCCACGGACTACAACCGGGTTGTTTCCCTGATGGTTTCCGTAGTCACCCCTTTCCTCAACCCTTTCATCTTCACTCTCCGGAACGACAAAGTCATAGAAGCACTTCAGGACAGAGTGAAACAGTGCTGTCATCTGTTCAGAAACTAGTCTTGCCCTAAAGCTTTTTATTCCGGAGAAGGCAATGGCACCCCACCCCAGTACTCTTGCTTGGAAAATCCCATGGACGGAGGAGCCTGGTAGGCTGCACTCCATGGGGTCACTAAGAGTCAGGCATGACTGAGCGACTTCACTTTCACTTTTCACTTTCATGCATTGGGGAAGGAAATGGCAACCCACTCCAGTGTTCTTGCCTGGAGAATCCCAGGGACGGGGGAGCCTGGTGGGCTGCCGTCTCTGGGGTCGCACAGAGTTGAACACGACTGAAGCGACTTAGCAGCAGCAACACCAAAGCTTTTTATATGGAAAAATACATTCTGAATTCTAGAATGGTCTGAAAAGCACTTTGAACCGGAGCCTAATCATCATCAAATAATCTGTGTGCAACAGAACTCTTTTATATTATGGCCATGGTGTTTATCATTATAGGTTGTTATATAAAAATTCACTTTATTTTATATATATATATATTTCACTTATGGTACATTTCACAATAAAATGTTTTAAAATTAACTGTAATAATAATATATGTGATATTTAGGTTTCTGAAGAGGAGAGTATCAGAAATATATTCTCTGGCTCCAGAATTGAATAACTACTTGATTCCAGGTTCTTGAATCATCGTCTCATAAATTGTCCTTATCTTTGTATCCTCTGACTGTGGGAAGCTCCCTATTCCTTCTCTGGCTCCAGCATATTCTCTTGTTTTCCTATCCCAAAGTCCTGTGGCCTGAATACTTCTCTACACATTTTCTTGGCTGGCTGTGAGCTCAGTGCACAGTCTGATACCTGTACAGTTTCAGGGGTGGCTGTTGTTTAGGTGCAGACACACCTGTCTAATCTGTGGGCTTTCTCAGGGTGTGGGAGGAAGGGCTGAGCAAGGAGTTCTCCCACCTGCTGGCCCCCAGGTTGTGCTGCCCGCCAGGAGCAGGGTGGGTCAGCAGAGCTGCTGTGCCCAAGCTGGAATGGAGGGGAGAGCTGACCTTGCCGGGTGGCTGGGCTGAGGGGAGTGCAGGAGTGGAGGAAGAGGCAGCCTTTGTCCCCTCCCTGTATTTCTCACATTCTGCCATCCCTTCAAGGTCCCTGCTTCCTGTCCCTTCGTTTGTTCATCCTCTCCTGGCCGCTTTCTCTCCTGATTCCTCTCTATAGTTCTCTTTCTGTGGTTCCAGGTCTTTGATTCATCTCTGGGTCCTTCTTTTCCCTTCCCTTCCTTCACCCCGAGTTTACCACACTAGTATCCAGACTTCCGCAGAGATGTCTCATGCCTCCCTTATAGCACTGGCAACCTCAACACTCCCCTAATCAGCACCCATACCCCAGTCCTAATCCATCTCCCCATTTCTCATGTCATTAGCACAATGTTATCAGCGTTTTTGTTACAGTGTCTTTGTAATAACAACATTGATGGCAATGAGATATCTATAGGTGGCTGGTTAAATAAATTCTGTTTCATCTGTATAATAAAATAATTTTTTGTTCAGTTGCTCAGTCGTGTCTGACTCTTTGTGACCTCTTGGGCTGCAGCACACCAGGTTTCACCATCTCCTGGAGTTTGCAAAACTCCTGTCCATTGTGTCGATGATGCCATCCAACTATCGCATCCTCCGTTGGCCCCTTCTCCTCCCGCCTTCAATCTTTCCCAGCATCAGGGTCTTTTCCAGTGAGTCAGCTGTTCAAATCAGGTGACCAACATATTGAAGTTTCAGCTTCAACATCAGTCCTTCCAATGAATATTCAGGACTGCTTTCCTTTAGGATTGACTGGTTTGATCTCCTTGCTGTCCAAGGGACTCTCAAGAGTCTTCTCCAGCACCACAATTTGAAAGCATCAGTTCTTCAGTCCTCAGCCTTCTTTATGGTCCAATTCTCACATCCGTACATGACTACTGGAAAAGCCATAGCTTTGACTATATGAACCTTTGTCGACAAAGTGATATCTCTCCTTTTTAGTATGCTGTCTAGATTTCTCATGCTTTCCTTCCAAGGATCAGTGTCTTTTAGTTTCATGGCTGCAGCCACCATGTGCCGTGATTTTGGAGCCCAAGATTATTTTATATTAATCTTTAAAAATGTGAGACAGAATTTTTCCTATGTGATGCTGGTGATGCTGAGATCAACAGCTTATTCTGCACCAAGTTCCCAGCATTTGGAAGTCAAGAACTTCATCACTTCAGAAGATAAAAGTAAGAAAAAAAGATATGTTTTTGCACTTGATTTCTTACAGGGGAAGGGACATGATTACCTGGTTGAAAGAATTGCATCAGAGTCTCTCAAGAGAAATTCTGAGTGATTTTGTGCTGGAGGTATTAGTAGAAGCTGAATTAAGGTATATGCCATCTAAGAAGGAGATAATTGGTTTAATTCCTTTCAAAGTTTTCAAAGTGAGGAAATAATTAATTAGTCCCTGTGAGTCCGTGCAGAGAAACTTTTCAGCTGGAGAAAAATATTTCTCCTGGTTTAGAATGCCACCCAACACTTACAGATGCTCAAAGATGGAGAAATCTCCCCTTCCTGACTAGTAGCTTTTGGAGAAGACCCTAAATTAGGGATTAAACAGCTCTGTGTTATCTACAGGTTAGCATTCATAAAGTATGTTCCTACCATATACTTATGTGTGTGCACACATGCAAGTGCACACGCACATGCCTGAGTTTAACTCACCTCTCCACCTGCTGTGCAAAACCAGCAGCCTTGGGTCAGAGGGTAACCATCCACTCTGATATTTGTGTTAGAAATGTGAGGGATGTCGCTTCTCCAGTTACAGTGTCAGCAGTTCCTTGCAGTATTTAGGGTCAACTTATAAATATTTATCTTCTTACTTTTCCAGTTTTGACCCTTTCCACACTCAATGTCAACCAAGAAAACAGGTATTTTCTAAGCTCTTCATGCATCCCTCCTCTCTGCATGACTCCCTAATTCCAAGAGAGAGCTCAGAGGAGGCACCTCTCCTAAATCTGCCCCTTTTCAGCCATTCCAGTCCTCCAAACCAAAGCACAGCTCTAGTTTGTTCTCTTCCTCTGTTCCAGATAGGAGCACATTCACTCTTTGTGAGTGCCCTAATAACTCCTTTGTTCCCTAACAAGTCCAGGGCCAGAAGATAGAGAATGAAGCACCAGGGAGGGTCAAGATTCATGAAAAAGAAACAGCTGACCCCTCACCCAGGATGCTACAGTTAAGTTCCAGGGAGGAGAATAATAATTCTTTCTATTTAATGTGATCAGCTGACCATTTCCACTTACTCTCCCAATCACACTAAAAGGCATTGTAGGAATCAAAAATTGTTAATTAGCAAGGACAAAGAGAATGGAGAAAAAGTTACAACAGATAATATTTTACAATTTTTAAATATGGAAAACAAAAATAAGTGTTTCCAAGGTAATAAGACTGAGGTACAAACTAAATTCTGCAAAGGGGAAAGTAAGAAGAAACAGGTCAATTCACCCAACAGAACTGGTCAGTCAGCACATGGAGGCCTCAGCTACCAAGGACTGTGAGGGTGAGAGCTTATAAACAGGAATACTGCTTAAAAGTTTGTACAGATAGCAACCAGGCACTGCAAGTCCCTTGCATTTTCTGTGTAGGCAAGGAAATACTTGTTCCACAAGTAGAGTGACCCCTCATCCCACGTTATCAAGGACTGTCTCATTTAAAAAACTGAAGGTCCCATATCCCCAAAACTCCTTAGTCAACTGTGAAGCCAGGACGGTTGGTCACATTATCTATATCCAGATGGCCTACCACAGCAGTTGGAGGAACCAAGAGAACGAAAAACAGAAGAAAAAAAATTTGAGGAAAATGAAGATCAGTTAGGAAGCAAAAACAATTTTAAAAAATCCTATAATGCATATCCTTTTAAAATTAGAACATGTTTTGTTCTGAAGAAGAGGATGTTGTGTGAAAAAAATCAGAAAATGAAGGAAAATGCTCCTAGAATATAAGATTAGGACTAGAAAAAAGAAATTCATTAATAGACTAAAGAAAAAAAAATGCCCAAAGTATATCAAAAATAGACAAAAATTTGGAAAATTAGAAAGGTAAGAAAACTGCAAGCTTAATTCAGGAGTCCCATATCTGAACATAAAAGTTCTACAAAGATAGAACAAGGGACACATAAATGGGTCACTTACAAAAGAAAGTGTCAGACAATCTCCCAGTTCTGAAGAATTTGTCTCTGCAGTTTGAAGAAGTCTCTAAATGCAGAGCACTGTGAGCATATGAATGAAAACCTGCATAAAGGCATCTGGCATCCAAAGGTGGGCAGCTGGAATACTGCAGGGTCAGGAGTCCATGGCATAGATACAGCGACTGATAAGATTTTGTATAGAATTTTGAAGATTCAAGTGGGAAGATACTTAAAAGCCAGTCCATGGAACTCAGGGCTTCCCTTGTGGCTCAGATGGTAAAGAATCTGCCTGCAATGCAGGAGACCTGGGTTCAATCCCTGGGTTGGGAAGATGCCCTGAAGAAGGGAACGGCTACCCACTCCAATATTCTCGCCTGGAGAATTCCGTGGACAGAGGAGCCTGGCGGGCTACATTCCATGGGGTCACAAGGAGTTGGACACGACTGAGCGACTAAAACTTTCACGTTTTTCACGTTCCATGTGACTCAGAAGGGTAGAAGTCGGACAAAGGTAGACGTTACATTAAGTTATTTTAAGGCTTGACATAAAGTTAAAGAGTTCAATAATTAGAGCTTACTTCCACAGCCATGTGTTCATCCCTGGAAATGGTAAAGCTGTGTTTCAATTTTCACCTATTAGTAATGCTACAGGGAAGGTTCTTTCAATAGGGAACCTCCCTGTGGCCTTCTTGTTTGTAAGTTTTGAGTCTGTCACATCACTCTTACATTTGGGAAAGTCATCCCTACACACCTCTCCAATGTACATCCTGGGACAAATAGACAGAAAGTAAGGATAAGAAGCCCTAACAAACTCACTAAGAAAGAATTTAAGAATATATATGTAGATACTGGCAAGAGTGAACATCAACATTGTAGGAATCCGCGAACTAAGACGGATTGGAATGGGTGAATTTAACTCAGATGACCATTATATCTACTACTGCAGGCAGGAATCCCTCAGAAGAAATGGAGTAGCCATCATGGTCAACAAAAGAGTCCAAAATGCAGTATTTTGATGGAATCTCAAAAACAACAGAATGATCTCTGTTCATTTCCAAGACAAACCATTCAATATCACAGTAATCCAAGTCTATGCCCCAACCAGTAATGCTGAAGAAGCTGAAGTTGGACGGTTCTATGAAGACCTATAAGACCTTTTAGAACTAACACCCCTAAAAGATGTCCTTTTCATTATAGGGGACTGGAATGTGAAAGTAGAAAGTCAAGAAACACCTGGAGTAACAGGCAAATTTGGCCTTGGAGTACAGAATGAAGCAAGGCAAAGGCTAATAGAGTTTTGCCAAGAGAACGCACTGGTCATAGCAAACACCCTCTTCCAACAACACAAGAGAAAACTCTACACATGGACATCACCAGATGGTCAACACTGAAATCAGATTGATTATATTCTTCGCAGCCAAAGATGGAGAAGCTCTATACAGTCAGCAAAAACAAGGCCCCGGCTGACTGTTGCTCAGATCATGAACTCCTTATTGCCAAATTCAGACATAAATTGAAGAAAGTGTGGAAAACCACTAGACCATTCAGGTATGACCTAAATCAAATCCCGTATGACTATACAGTGGGAAGTGAGAAATAGATTTAAGGAACTAGATCTGATAGACAGAGTGCCTGATGAACTATGGATGAAGGTTAGTAACATTGTACAGGAGACAGGAATCAAGAACATCCCCAAGAAAAAGAAATGCAAAAAAGCAAAATGGCTGTCTGAGGAGGCCTTACAAATAGCTGTGAAAAGAAGAGAACCAAAAGCAAAGGAGAAAAGGAAAGATATACCCATTTGAATGCAGAGTTCCAAAGAATAGCAGGAGAGATAAAGCCTTCCTCAGTGATCAATGCAAAGAAATAGAGGAAAATAATAGAATGGGAAAGACTAGAGATCTCTCAAGAAAATAAGATACCAAGGGAACATTTCATGCAAAGATGGGCTCAATAAAGGACAGAAATTGTAGGGACCTAACAGAAGCAGAAGATATTAAGAAGAGGTGGCAGAATACACAGAACTATACAAAAAAGATCTTCATGACCCAGATAATCATGATGGTGTGATCACTCACCTAGAGCCAGACATCCTGGAATGTGAAGTCAAGTGGGCCTAGAAAGCATCACTACGAACAAAGCTAGTGGAGGTGATAGAATTCCAGTTGAGCTCTTTCAAATCCTGAAAGATGATGCTATGAAAGTGCTGCACTCAATATGCCAGCAAATGTGGAAAACTCAGCAGTGGCCACAGGACTGGAAAAGGTCAGTTTTCATTCCAATCCCCAAAAAAGGCAATGCCAAAGAATGCTCAAACTACCACACAATTGCACTCATCTCACATGCTAGTAAAGTAATGCTCAAAATTCTCCAAGCCAAGCATCAACAATACATGAACCGTGAACTTCCAGGTGTTCAAGCTGGTTTTAGAAAAGGCAGAGGAACCAGAGATCAAATTGCCAACATCCATTGGATCGTGGAAAAAGCAAGAGAGTTCCAGAAAAACATCTATTTCTGCTTTATTGACTATGCCAAAGCGTTTGACTGTGTGGATCACAATCAACTGTGGAAAATTCTGAAAGAGATGGGAATACCAGACCACCTGACCTGCCTCTTGAGAAATTTGTATGCAAGTCAGGAAGCAACAGTTAGAACTGGACATGGAACAACAGACTGGTTCCAAATAGGAAAAAGAGTACGTAAAAGCTGTGTATTGTCACTCTGCTTATTTAACTTCTATGCAGAGTACATCATGAGAAACGCTGGACTGGAAGAAACACAAGCTGGAATCAAGATTGCCAGGAGAAATATCAATAACCTCAGATATGCAGATGACACCACCCTTATGGCAGAAAGTGAAGAAGAACTAAAAAGCCTCTTGATGAAAGCGAAAGAGGAGAGTGAAAAAGTTGGCTTAAAGCTCAACATTCAGAAAACGAAGATCATGGCATCCGGTCCCATCACTTCATGGGAAATAGATGGGGAAACAGTGGAAACAGTGTCAGACTTTATTTGTGGGGACTCCAAAATCACTGCAGATGGTGACTGCAGCCATGAAATTAAAAGACGCTTACTTTTGGAAGCAAAGTTATGACCAACCTAGGCAGCATATTAAAAAGCAGAGACATCATTTTGCCAACAAAGGTCCAGCTAGTCAAAGCTATGGTTTTTCCAGTAGTCATGCATGGATGTGAGAGTTGGACTATAAAGAAAGCTGAGAACAGAAGAATTGATGGTTTTGAACTGTGGTGTTGGAGAAGACTCTTGAGAGTTCCTTGGACTGCAAAGAGATCCAACCAGTCTATCCTAAAGGAGATCAGTCCTGGGTGTTCATTGGTAGGACTGATGTTGAAGTTGAAAGTCCAATATTTGGCCACATGATGTGAAGAGCTGACTCATTTGAAAAGACCCTGATTCTGGGAAAGATTGAAGGTGGGAGGAGAAGGGAATGACAGAGGATGAGATGGTTGGATGGCATCACCGACTCAATGGAAATGGGTTTGGGTGGGCTCTGGGTGTTGGTGATGGACAGGGAGGCCTGGTGTGCTGTGGTTCATGGGGTTGCAAAGAGTTGGACATGACTTAGTGACTGAACTGAACTGAAATGATTATACATTTTTTCCATGGCAAAACCCAAATAAACATTTTGACCAATCCAATATATGTTTCATTCTCAAGATTCCTTTAAAAGACACCTGAATCTTTAAAGCAAAAATCATGATCTTTTTATAGCACCTGTAGACCTTAATATATGTGATAACAGTACCACGATAGATAGGGTCATAAATGTCACTGTAGTTTTACAAAGCTTTTACATTTTTATGCCAAGTGGTGCAATATTAATTCCTGATTGTTGTTGTTCAGTCACTAAGTCGTGTCTGACTCTGCGAACCCATGAACTGTCCTTCACTATCTCCTGGAGTCTGCTCAAATTCATGTGCATTGAGTGGGTGATGTTATCCAAACATCTCATCCTCTGTCAGCCCCTTCTCCGGCTTTCAATCTTTTCCAGCATCAGGGTCTTTCCCAATGAGTTCGCTCTTTGCATTAGGTGGCCAGAGTACTGGGGCTTCAGCTTCAGTGTCAGTCCTACCAATAATATTCAGAGTTGACTTCCTTTAGGATTGACTGGTTTGATCTCTTTGCTGTCCAGGGAACTTTCAAGAGCCTTCTCCAGCACCACAATGTGAAAGCGTCAGTTCTTTGGCTCTCAGCTTTCTTTATGGTCCAATTCTCACATCCATACATGGCTACTGGAAAAACCATAGCTTTAACTATAGGGACCTTTATTGGTAAAGTGATGTCTCTGCTTTTTAATATGCTGTCAAGGTTTGTCATTGCTTTCCTTCCAAGTAAATAGAACCTTTTAATTTCATGACTTCAGTCACCATCCACAGTAATTTTGGAGTCCAAGAAAATAAAATCTTTCACTGTTTCCCCTTCTACTTGCTATTAAGTGAGGGACTGGATGCCATGATCTTAATTTTTTGAATGTAGAGTTTAAAGCCACTTTTTTCACTCTCCTCTTTTACCTTCATCAAGAGATTCTTTAGTTCCTCTTCACTTTCTGCAATTAGAATGGTATCATCTGCATATCCAAGGTTGTTGATATTTTTCCTGGCAATAACTCCTAGTAGACTGTGATAATTTAAGAGTGCATATTATAATCCCAGAGAGTGACACTAAGGTAATGAAAAGAGTTATGTATAAAATGCAAAAAGAAATTATAACAGAAAAGATAAAATATTAATTAATCCAGAAAAGACAGAAAAGGAAGAATAGAAGAAAAGAAATGTATCTAGGACAAAATAAAAAGATAGGAAAATGGTACACTTAAAAAAATAAAAAATCATATTCTATGTAAATGGACTAAATGCTGAATAAAATTGTCAGGCCAGCTCTTGATGTCTGTCCTTGATACACTTGAAATATAAGGATAGGTTGAAATCAGAATGACAGGTAAAGTTATAACATGCAAACCAGATGCTTAAGAAATCTGGCAGTGTTCTATAATATTAGAAACCATAGACTTAAGGCAAGAAATATTACCAGATGTAGAGAGACTACCCAGATACTCCAAGATAATCTCCCCATTTTAAAAACCTTAACTTAATCACAGCGGTAATGTCCTTTTTGCGGTATAAGATAATATTCACAGGTTCTGGCAATTAGGGTGTAGATTTTGGGGCAGGGTGATCAGGCATTATTTAGCTACCACTACTTGTAATTACAAATTTTCCTGCAAAGAAACTCTTGGTCTGGATGTTTTTACTAATTAAGTTTTCCAAATTTCCAGGGGGAAATATAGGCATACTTCAGAGACATTACAGGTGTGGCTCCAGACCACTGCAATAAAGTGAATAATGTAATAAAATAAGTGATACGAATTTTTAAACTTTCCAGTGAGTGCATATGTTATGTTTAGACTGTCTTACCTGTTAAGTGTGCAATAGCATTGAGTAACTTCACTTTCACTTTTCACTTTCCACTTTCATGCATTGGAGAAGGAAATGGCAACCCACTCCAGTGTTCTTGCCTGGAGAATCCCAGGGATGGCGGAGCCTGGTGGGCTGCCGTCTATGGGGTCACACAGAGTCAGACACGACTGAAGCGACTTAGCAGCAGCAGCAGCATTATGTGTAAAACAATAATGTACTTACCTTAATTAAAAATACCTTATTGCTAATGAAGGAGGAAACAGACAGAATAGGCTCCATCTCGAAAGCAGGACTCCATCTTGGGCTGGACTGTGGACTTTGAGCTATATGCCCAGTATCTATGGAAATGACATACCAACTGGAAAACCAGACCCCTCGGATGGAAGAACCACAGGGCTCATACCTAGACTCTCCATTGCCTAAAAGAATATCCTAATTATCTGTGTAGCCAAATAGAATCATAAATTCTATTATGCTTATTGGGTATGACCACAGGCCTATTGATAATTGTCCACTGTTAACTACCTAGGCTTAAGGCATATGAATCATGGGTTAACTTTGTATTTTTCTCTTCTTTGTTCAGACTAGTTTCAGGGAATTTGGGGAGGTGGGTTTGGGCACGTGAACTTAAGGTCTATAAGGTTTTCAGAAAAACTGGTCGGGGTCCTTGGCTAAGAGGAGACTCTGCCTTGGGCCCGCTGGTGTAATGGACTGCACTTCACTATCTGCATCATCCTTCTGAGTGGGGCTGTTTCCCGGAACGCGTGGCTACAACACTACCATGGATTATGATTATTTTTGACCTATTTTAGAGCATTTATAGTGGACTCATAAAGTTGGAGAAGGGAAAGGCTACCATTTCACTATTCTGAACTGGAGAATTCCATGGACCATATAGTCCATGGGGTCGCAAAGAGTTGGACACGACTGAGTAATTTTCACTAAACTTCATAAAATAGTCAATCTTTGCTGTGCCTGGCTTCTTTCATTCAGTGTAATGTAGGTCAGGATTGTCCACGCTGTGTGTTTCAGTAGTTTGTTACTTGAGTAGTATTTCCTCATATGACTATACAGTTGATTCTCATTATTTGTGTGGTTATGTCTTTGAAGTTTCTGAGAACACTGAATGCTAATTCATTGCTGTAGGAGAAATGTTCCTGGGAACATTTTTCACAAGATTTTCATCAACTGATGGGCCCATAGCCTTGTTTTATGTTTGTTGATATTCAAACACACCTTACTTAATAAATATTATTTATCCATTAATATGGACACAGAGCCAACACCTGTAACTCATGCCTGAAGGAAGTTTTGTTGTTGTTTAGTTGTTCAGTCATGTCCAGCTCTTATGTGACCCCATGGACTATATCCTGCCAGGTTCCTCTGTCCATGGGATTCTCCAGGCAAGAATACTGGAGTGGGTTGCTGTTTCCTCCTCCATTCCGACCCAGAGATGGACCTGCGTCTCCTGCATTGGCAGGCAGATTCTTTTCTACTGAACCAGCAGGGAAGCCCAAAAGAAGTTTGCCTAACACATTTGTGTGTGTGTGTGTGTGTGTGTGTGTGTGTGTGTGTGTTTATTCAGTTAGTTTTGGTTGTGCTGGGTCTTTGTTGCTGGGCCAGCTTTCTCTAGTTGTGGTGAGCAGGCTTCTCATTACCCTGACTTCTCCTGTTGTGGAGCATGGGCTCTCGGCTGGAGGCCTCACTATTTGTGGCTCAGGAGCTTAGTTGCTCTGCAGCATGTGGAATCTTCCCAGACCAGTGATGGAATCTGTGTCCCCTGCATTGGCAGGTGGATTCTTATCCACTACACTACCACAGAAGTCCCTGGAATATGTATTTTGGGTAAAAAAGCTTGTTTAATGCTTATCTAAACTCATTTTCTCTGTAAGAAACGTAAGAGCTTTCTTACACTTAGCAACAGTAGGTAGGCACCTCAGCACTGTGCTTGGGAGTCATCTTTAAGAGCAAAATCACCAATAAAATGTCAAAAACATGCTGCTAATTAGACAGCAGAGAAGCCATTATTTATGTTGTAGGAATTGCAACAAGAAGATGGGGATTTTGCCATTTCCACCTTTAGTTGAGAACATGTGCTCCCTTGAAAGCTCTTGGAAATATTGATTTTGGAGCTACACATAAGTTTTCACGAGTAGATGAATTCACAAATACAGAGTGTGTGAATAATGAGGATTGACTATACCATTCTCTTGTTGATAAGTATTTGTTTTGTGTTACTTGATGTAAGGAACTAAACTGATATGAAGATTAAAATAAACATCTCTGTGAGGATGTATTTTTTCATTTCTTAGGTAGATAACTGGGAGCAGAATTGCTGAGTCATAGAGAAGGTGTATACTTAGTTTTAACTAAATGACAACAGACAACATTTTTCCTAACGAGATTTGCTAGTATCCACTGCTTCCTACTTCTGAAGTATCTGTTGGGTTCCTGTGGCCTTAACACTGGAGGGGCATCTGGAGTAAATGAAGCGGGCCCTGAATTAGGGAAGCTGGTTTTGCAACAAGGTTTCTGAGAGAAGAGTCTAGTTTCCTTGGATTCCCTCCTTCGCCAGCAGCCTCGCCTCATGCATCTCCAGCTGTCATGACAGGAGCCAGCATGATCCGAGCTCAGAGGCTGAGAGGCAGATGCTGGGTCAAGTGTCCTGGGCAGCTGGCAGCACAGTTCCCTTGGGGGTGAGAACTTCTGGGCTGTGTCTTTACTTCATGATGTAAGTTCTGACTCTTCATATGTTAGTATCATTACAAACAACTGCACACGATGAACATGGTAATAAAAATTTCCCACAGCTTCCTCTGGAAATCTGTATGGCTGGCCCCCATATAATCTCATTTCAAGAGATTGTAAATTGATCCAACGTTTTGAAGAGTGATTAGATAATAGCTAAGAAGTGTAGCATAATTTAGGGAACTATTACTGTGCAAAGGTACATGCTTATCAGTTCAGTTCAGCTCAGTTGCTCAGTCGTGTCCGACTCTTTGCGATCCCATGAATCGCAGCACGCCAGGCCTCCCTGTCCATCACTAACTCCTAGAATTCACTCAGATTCATGTCCATCGAGTCCGTGATGCCATCCAGCCATCTCATCCTCTGTTGTCCCCTTCTCCTCCTGCCCCCAATCCCTCCCAGCATCAGAGTCTTTTCCAGTGAGTCAACTCTTCACATGAGGTGGCCAAAGTACTGGAGTTTCAGCTTTAGCCTCATTCCTTCCAAAGAAATCCCAGGGCTGATCTCCTTCAGAATGGACTGGTTGGATCTCCTTGCAGTCCAAGGGACTCTCAAGAGTCTTCTCCAACACCACAGTTCAAAAGCAGCAATTCTTTGGCGCTCAGCCTTCTTCAGGTAAAGGTATTTATTGCAGCATCATTACACTCATGAAAAACTAGAGAAGATGCAATGTTCTTGAGCAGGGTACTCAATAAGTAAATGGTGGTTATTTTCATAAGGTGAAAATTTATTTAGTAATAAGATGATGTGAGAAATACATGAATGCTAATATGGAAAGGTTTCATACACCCACACACATAAACATATAACAAAGAAAGTAGCAAGACATTATGTCAACTAAACAAGCAAGTAAAAGACCATATAGAGAAATGCAAGTGTATGATAGAAAATTTCTCTATGGATATAATAGATGTTAATCAGAGTATTTAAACATACGAGACAGATCAGGAGAATCAAGCTTTGGTGAGACAGACATTTGCATTTTGTTTTCTATTCCTCTATAAATTTTTTTAACCAGGAGTTTTTTTTTTTTTTCTTTAACTTTTTATTTTCTACTGATCACTGAGGAAGCCTTTCTTATCTCCCCTTGCTATTCTTTGGAACTCCGCATTCAAATGGGTATATTTTTTCTCCTTTGCCCTTTGCTTCTCTTCTTAGCTATTTGTAAGGCCTCCTCAGACTACCTTTTAGCCTTTTTGCATTTCTTTTTCTTGGGGATGGTCTTGATCACTGCCTCCTGTACAATGTCACAAGTCTCCGTCTATAGTTCATCAGGCACTCTGCCTATCAGATCTAATCCCTTGAATCTATTTGTCACTTCTACTGTACACTCATAAGGGATTTAATTTAGGTCATACCTGAATGGTTTAGTGGTTTTCCATACTTTCTTCAATTTAAGTCTGAATTTGGCAATAAGGAGTTCATAATTGGAGCCACCATCAGCTCCTGGTCTTGTTTTTGCTGACTGTATAGAGTTTCTCCATCTTTGGCTGCAAAGAATATAATCAATCTGATTTTGGTATTGACCGTCTGGTAATGTCCATGAGTAGAGTCTATTTTTGTATTGTTGGAAAAGGGTTTTGATATGACCAGTGCATTTCCTTGGCAAAAGAGATCTCTTCAAGAAAAATTAGAGATACCAAGGGAACATTTCATGCAAAGATGGGCACAATAAAGGACAGAAATGGTATGGACCTAACAGAAGCAGAAGATATTAAGAAGAGGTGGCAAGAATACACAGGAGAACTGTACAAAGAAGATCGTCACAACCCAGATAACCACGATGGTGTGATCACTCACCTAGAGCCAGACATCCTGGAATGAGAAATTAAGTGGGCTTTGGAGGTGATAGAATTCCAGTTGAGCTATTTCAAATCCTCAAGGATGATGCTGTGAAAGTGCTACACTCAATATGCAAGCAAATTGGAAAACTCAGCAGTAGCCACAGGACTGGAAAAAGTCCGTTTTCATTCCAATCCCAAAGAAAGGCAATGCCAAAGAATGCTCAAAATACCACACAATTGCACTCATATCACACACCAGCAAACTAATGATCAAACTTCTCCAAGCTAGGCTTCAGCAATACGTAAACTTCCAGATGTTCAAGCTGGAAAAGACAGAGGAACCAGAGATCAAATTGCCAACATCCATTGGATCATGGAAAAAGCAAGAGAGTTCCGGAAAAACATCTACTTCTGCTTTATTGACTATGCCAAAGCTTTTGACTGTGTGGATCCCAACAAACTGTGGAAAATTCTTAAAGAGATGGGAATAACAGTCCACCTGACCTGCCTCAGGAGAAGAGTTGACTCATTGGAAAAGACTCTGATGCCGGGAGGGATTGGGGGCAGGATGAGAAGGGGACGACCGAGTATGAGATGGCTGGATGGCATCACGGACTTGATGGATGTGAGTCTGAGTGAACTCCGGGAGATGGTGATGAACAGGGAGGCCTGGCGTGCTGCGATTCATGGGGTTGCAAAGAGTCGGACATGACTGAACGACTGAACTGAAGTGAACTGAACTGACCTGCCTCCTGAGAAATCTGTATGCAGGTCAGGAAAAAACAGTTAGAACTGGACATGGAACTAGACTGGTTCCAAATAAAGGAAGGAATACGTCAAGGTTCTATATTGTCACCCTGCTTAATTAACTTCTATGCAGAGTACATAATGAGAAACGCTGGACTGGATGAAACACAAGCTGGAATCAAGATTGCTGGGAGAAATATCAATAACCTCAGATATGCAGATGACACCAACCTTATGGCAGAAGAAGAACTAAAGAGGCTCTTGATGAAAGTGAAAGAGGAGAGTGAAGAAGTTGACTTAAAGCTCAACATTCAGAAAACTAAGATCATGGCATTTGGTCACTTCATGGCAGATAGATGGGAAAACAATGGAAACAATGTGAGACTTTTATTTTGGGGGGCTCCAAATCACTGCAGATGGTGACTGCAGCCATGAAATTAAAAGATACTCCTTGGAAAAAAAGCTATGTACAACCTAGACAGCTATGGTTTTTCCAGTGGTCATGTATGGATGTGAGAGTTGGACTGTGAAGAAGGCTGAGCGCCGAAGAATTGATGCTTTTGAACTGTGGTGTTGGAGAAGACTCTTGAGAGTCCCTTGGACTGCAAGGAGATCCAACCAGTCCATTCTGAGAGAAATCAGCCCTGGGATTTCTTTGGAAGGAATGATGCTAAAGCTGAAACTCCAGTACTTTGGCCACCTCATGCGAAGAGTTGACTCATTGGAAAAGACTCTGATGCTGGGAGGGACTGGGGGCAGGAGGAGAAGGGGACAACAGAGGATGAGATGGCTGGATGGCATTACTGATTTGATGGACATGAATCTGAGTGAACTCCGGGAGTTGGTGATGGACAGGGAGGCCTGGCGTGCTGCGATTCATGGGGTCGTAAAGAGTCGGACATGACTGAGTGACTGAACTGAACTGAACTGAACCTAGACAGCATATTAAAAAATAGAGACATTACTTTACCAACAAAGGTCCATCTAGTCAAAGCTATGGTTTTTCCAGTAGTCATGCATGAATGTGAAAGTTGGACTATAAAGAAAACTGAGCGCTGAAGAATTGATGCTTTTGAGCTGTGGTTTTGGAGAAGACTCTTGAGAGTCCCTTGGACTGCAAGGAGATCCAACCTATCAATCCTAAAGGAAATCAGTCCTGAATATTCAGTGGAAGGACTGATGCTGAAGCTGAAACTCCAATACTCTGACCACCTGATGCGAAGAACTGACTCATTTGAAAAGACCCTGATGCTGGGAAAAATTGAAGTCAGGAGGAGAAGGGGACAATAGAGGATGAGATGGTTCCTTGGCATCAGCAACTCTATGGACATGAGTTTGAGTAGGTTCTGGGAGTTGGTGATGGACAGGAAGGCCTGGCATGCTTCAGTCCATGGGGTTGCAAAGAGTTGGATTTGACTGAGCAACTGAACTGAACTGATTTTATATTGAGGTATATAGTCAGCAATGTTGTGATAGTTTCAGTGAAGGGACTTAGCCATTTATATACATGTATCCATTCTCCCCCAAACTCCCTTCCCATTGAGAAGGTAACAAGCAGAAAGTCCAGGGGTCTCCAAACAGAGGAAATAGCCTGCAAGTGTCAGATATTTTTATGTCTCTTAAGTGGCGGGAGGAAACAAACTAGAGATATTTTTTTCTTCTCTATACAAATTTAAAAGGAGGTTTCTCTTAAAATACTGTTGCCATAATGACACCTGGTTTCACCTAAAGTTAACTATTCTCAAACCTTGAGATAACCAAAGCATTTTTCTTATGGAAATGTTTATCTTAAGGTATGGTAATGTACTATTCATTTACCCCAAACTCTGTCTTCAAGTCAATTCCAATTCTGCCTAATGGCTCAGAACCTACTTGACAAACCAGTATATTACGCTCAGATATTGTTCCCCTAAACTATGTAAATGAAACTGTTTGTATGGTAATCTGCCCTTCTACAAGATTCAAGTTAATCATTTTTTGGCCCGGGATGAACCATTTGGTGCCAAGATTACCCCAAAATGCATCCTATGGGTGAGGGGCCTGGTGCCATTCTGAGTTTTAAGACATTCCTTTCTTTCATTAACAGGCTGCCAGTGACTATATAACATTCAGCTGAAGACTAGCAGGGGGGTACTGTTTCTGCCCTCTTCTGATGCCTATGTCAGAAGCTTTCTCTATCTCCTTTATACTTTAATAACTAAGTGCAGGTGGCTGCGAGAGCTGGCGCACTAAGCGCCGCCGAGAGGAGCTACCCCACGTCCAAGGTCAGGGGCAGCAGCCTAGAGTGCCAGGCTGTGACGGCGCAGGAACGGCCGAGAGGAGCTACCCTGTGTTCGAGGTCAGGGGCGGCAGCCAAGAGGATCTACTCTGCGACCGAGGTCAGTGGTGGCCGGGAGGAGCTACCCCGCGTCCGATGTCAGGGGCAGCGGCCAGGAGGAGACACCCCTCGTCCGAAGTCAGGGGCAGCGGCTGAGAGGAGCTACCCCACGTCCAAGGTCAGTGGCAGCCGGGAGGAGACACCCCGTGTCCGAGGTTAGGGGCAGCCAGGGGAAGCCACCTCGCGCCCGAGGCCAAGGGCAGCAGCTGGGAGGAGACACCTCTGCCCGAGGCCAGGGGCGGTGACCCTGAGGAGCCACCCCAAGCTCAAGGCTAGGGGTGGTAGCTGGGAGGAGCATCCCAAGGAGGAGCGGTGGCTGCGCAGGTGCAGGAGGGCCTAGAGGAGCTATCCAACATTGAAGGTCAGGAATGGCGGCAGTAGGGAGATACCCCTCGTCTAGGGTAAGGAGCAGCGGCTGTGCTTTGCTGGAGCAGCCGTGAAGAGATACCCCACGCCCAAAGTAAGAGAAACCCAAGCAAGATGGTAGGTGTTGCAAGAGGACATCAGAGGGCAGACACAATGAAACCATACTCACAGAAAACTAGTCAATCTAATCACACTAGGATCACAGCCTTGTCTAACTCAATGAAACCAAGCCATGCCTGTGGGGCAACCCAAGACGGGTGGGTCATGGTGGAGAGGTCTGACAGAATGTGGTCCACTGGAGAAGGGAATGGCAAACCACTTCAGTATTCTTGCCTTGAGAACCCCATGAACAGTATGAAAAGGCAAAAAGATAGGACACTGAAAGATGAACTCCCCAGGTCAGTAGGTCCCCGATATGCTGCTGGAGATCAGTGGAGAAATAACTCCAGGAAGAATGAAGGGATGGAGCCAAAGCAAAAACAATACCCAGTTGTGGATGTGACTGGTGATAGAAGCAAGATCCGATGCTGTAAAGAACAATATTGCATAGGAACCTGGAATGTCAGGCCCATGAATCAAGGCAAATTAGAAGTGGTCAAACAGGAGATGGCAAGGGTGAATGTCGACATTCTAGGAATCAGTGAACTAAAATGGATTGGAATGGGTGAATTTAACTCAGATGACCATTATATCTA
Source organism: Capra hircus (assembly GCF_001704415.2). Classification (NCBI taxonomy): domain Eukaryota; kingdom Metazoa; phylum Chordata; class Mammalia; order Artiodactyla; family Bovidae; genus Capra; species Capra hircus. The sequence continues at coordinate 15,296,043 of NC_030811.1, read as the reverse complement.
CTACTGTGGGCAGGAATCCCTCAGAAGAAATGGAGTAGCCATCATGGTCCACAAAAGAGTCTGAAATGCAGTACTTGGATGCAATCTCAAAAATGACAGAATGATCTCTGATCGTCTCCAAGGCAAACCATTCAATATCACAGTTATCCAATCTATGCCCCAACCAGTAACACTGAAGAAGCTGAAGTTGAACAGTTTTATGAAGACCTACAAGACCTTTTAGAACTAACACCCCCATAAGATGTCCTTTTCGTTATAGGGGACTGGAATGCAAAAGGAGGAAGTCAAGAAACACCTGGAGTAATAGGCAAATTTGGCCTTGGAATGCAGAATGAAGCAGGGCAAAGACTAATAGAGTTTTGCCAAGAAAATACACTGGTCATAGCAAACACCCTCTTCCACCAACACAAGAGAAGACTACACATGGACATCACCAGATGGTCAACACTGAAATCACATTGATTATATTCTCTGCAGCCAAAGATGGAGAAGCTCTATACAGTCAACAAAAACAAGACCAGGAGCTGACTGTTGCTCAGATCATGAACTCCTTATTGCCAAATTCAGACTTCAATTGAAGAAAGCAGGGAAACCACTAGACCATTCAGGTATGACCTAAATCAAATCCCTTATGACAATACAGTGGAAGTGAGAAATAGATTTAAGGGACTAGATCTGATAGACAGAGTACCTGATGAACTGTGGACTGAGGTTCGTGACATTGTACAGGAGACAGGGATCAAGACCACCCCCATGGAAAAGAAATGCAAAAAAGCAAAATGGCTGTCTGGGGAGGCCTTACAAATAGCTGTGAAAAGAAGAGAGGCAAAAAGCAAAGGAGAAAAGGAAAGATATAAGAATCTGAATGCAGAGTTCCAAAGAATAGCAAGAAGAAATAAGAAAGCCTTCCTCAGTGATCAATGCAAAGAAATAGAGGAAAACAACAGAATGGGAAAGACTAGAGATCTCTTCAAGAAAATTAGAGATACCAAGGGAACATTCCATGCAAAGATGGGCTCGATAAAGGTCAGAAATGGTATGTACCTAACAGAAGCACAAGATATTAAGAAGAGGTGGCAAGAATATATGGAAAAACTGCACAAAAAAGATCTTCATGACCCAGATAATCATGATGATGTGATCACTAATCTAGAGCCAGACATCTTGGAATGTGAAGTCAAGTGGGCCTTAGAAAGCATCACTACAAACAAAGCTAGTGGAGGTGATGGAATTCCAGTTGAGCTATTTCAAATCCTGAAAGATGACGCTATGAAAGTGCTGCACTCAATATGCCAGCAAATGTGGAAAACTCAGCAGTGGCCACAGGACTGGAAAAGGTCAGTCTTCATTCCAATTCCAAAGACAGGCAATGCCAAAGAATGCTCAAACTACCGCACAATTGCACTCATCTCACATGTTAGTAAAGTAATGCTCAAAATTCTCCAAGCCAGGCTTTAGCAATACGTGAACTGTGAACTCCCTGATGTTCAAGCTGGTTTTAGAAAAGGCAGAGGAACCAGAGATCAAATTGCCAACATCCATTGGATCATGGAAAAAGCAAGAGAGTTCCAGAAAAACATCTATTTCTGCTTTATTGACTATGCCAAAGCCTTTGACGGTGTGGATCACAATAAACTGTGGAAAATTCTGAAAGAGATGGGAATACCAGACCACCTGAACGGCCTCTTGAGAAATCTGTATGCAGGTCAGGAAGCAACAGTTAGAACTGGACATGGAACAACAGACTGGTTCCAAATAGGAAAAGGAGTACGTTAAGGCTGTGTATTGTCACCCTGCTTATTTAACCTCTATGCAGAGTACATCATGAGAAACGCTGGACTGGATGAAGCACAAGCTGGAATCAAGATTGCCGGGAGAAATATCAATCACCTCAGATATGCAGATGACACCACCCTTATGGCAGAAAGTGAAGAGGAACTAAAAAGCCTCTTGATGAAAGTGAAAGAGGAGAGTGAAAAAGTTGGCTTAAAGCTCAACATTCAAAAAACAAAGATCATGGCATCTGGTCCCATCACTTCATGGGAAATAGATGGGGAAACAGTGGAAACAGTGTCAGACTTTATTTGTGGGGACTCCAAAATCACTGCAGATGGTGACTGCAGCCATGAAATTAAAAGACGCTTACTCCTTGGAAGAAAAGTGATGACCAACCTAGATAGTATATTCAAAAGCAGAGACATTACTTTGCTGACTAAGGTCCGTCTATCAAGGCTATGGTTTTTCCTGTGGTCATGTATGGATGTGAGAATTGGACAGTGAAGAAGGCTGATCGCTGAAGAATTGATGCTTTTGAAGTGTGGTGTTGGAGAAGACTTGAGAGTCCCTTGGACTGCAAGGAGATCCAACCAGTCCATTCTGAAAGAGATCAGCCCTGGGATTTCTTTGGAAGGAAAGATGCTAAAGCTGAAACTCCAGTACTTTGGCCACCTCACCAATGATGAGTTGACTCATTGGAAAAGACTCTGATGCTAGGGGGATTTCGGGGCAGGAGGAGAAGGGGACGACCGAGGATGAGATGGCTGGATGGCATCACGGACTCGATGGACGTTAGTCTGAGTGAACTCCGGGAGTTGGTGATGGACAGGGAGGCCTGGCGTGCTGCGATTCATGGGGTCGCAAAGAGTCGGAGACGACTGAGTGACTGAACTGAACTGAACTGAAAACTTTATTACACAAAAGCTCTGAGTGATCAAGCCTCATCTCTGGCACTGGATTGAATTCTTCTCCTTCAGAGGCCAAGAATCCTGGCGTCTTTTCGTTCAGCAACAACCTTTCACCATCCAAGCTGCCACATAACACTGAGCAGAGTTCCATGTGCTATACAGTAGGTCTGTGTGGTTACCCATTTTAAATATAGCAGTTTGTGCCTATCTATCCCCAACTCCCTAACTATCCCTTCCCACATCCTCCCCCTGCCCTAAGAAACCATAAGTTCTTTCTCTCAAGTCAGCGAGTCTCTTTCTGTCCTGTAAGTAAGTTTATGTGTATATTTCTTTTTAGATTCCACATATAAGGGATATCGTACTGTTACAAGAAGGGAGACTGCATCCTGGGCCCGAAACTGGGCTCTTGTCTAACACTCAGAAATGAATTGTCTGAGGAGACACATGTGCTGACCAAGCAAGAGATTTTATTGGGAAAGGGCACCCAGGTGGAGGGCAGTAGGGTAAGGGAACCCAGGAGAACTTCTCTGCCGTGTGGCTCGCGGTCTCGGGCTTTATGGTGATGGGATTAGTTTCCGGGTGGTCTCTGGCCAATCATTCTAATTCACAGTCTTTCCTGGTGGCACACGCATCACTCAGCCAAGATGGCTGCTAGCGAGAGGGATTCTGGGAAGTGGACGGACACACCTTTTGACCTTTCCCGAACTCTTCCGGTTGGTGGTGGCTTATTAGCTCAGTACTCCTTATCAGGATCTCCTGTCATAAAACAACTCATGCAAATGGTTACTACGGTGCCTGGCCAGGGTGGGCGGGTTCAATCAGTGAGCTTCCCCTGAAGGGACAATAGTTCTCCTTCTCTAACTTGGAGAAGTTCGCTTAGTATGACATTTCCAGGGCCGTACATGCTGCTACAGATTCCATTCTTTTTAATGGCTGAGCCAAATTCTGTTGTACTGTACCACATATACCATTGTATATATGCAGCACATCTTTTTTTTTATGCATTCCTCTGTTGATGGGCATTTAGGTTGCTTCCATATCTTGGCTATTGGAAACAGTGCTGTAATGAACACAGGGGTGCATGTATCCTATTGGATCATGTTTTCCTTGGGATATATGCTCAAAATGGGATTGTAGGGTGATATGGAGAAGGCAATAGCACTCCACTCCAGTACTCTTGCCTGGAAAATCCCACGGATGGAGGAGCCTGGTGGGCTGTAGTTCATGGGTCGCTGAGAGTCGGACACGACTGAGCGACTTCACTTTCACTTTTCACTTTCATGTATTGGAGAAGGAAATGGCAACCCACTCCAGTGTTCTTGCTTGGAGAATCCCAGGGACGGGGGAACCTGGTGGGCTGCCATCTATGGGGGTCGCACAGAGTGGGACACTACTGAAGCTACTTAGCAACAGCAGCAGCATGGTAGCTCTATTTTTAATTTTTTAAGGAACATCATATTGTTCTTCATAGTGGCTGTATCGATTTACATTCCCATCATAAGTGTAGGAGGGTCCCTTTTCTCCACACCCTCACTAGCATTTATTTTTTGTGGATCTTTTGATGATGGCCATTCTGACTGGTGTGAGGTGATACATCATTGTAGTTTTAATTTGCATTTCTCTAATAATTAATGATGTTGAACATCTTTTCATATACTTCCTGGCTCTCTAAATGTCTTCTTTGGAGAAATGTCTATTTAGATCTTTTGCCCATTTGTTGGTTGGGTTGTTTGTTTTGATGTTATTAAGTACCATGAGCTGTTCATAAACTTTGGAGACTAATCCCTTGTCAGTCACATAATTTGCCAATATTTTCTCCCAATCTGTGGATTGTCTTCATTTTGTTTATTGTTTCTTTTGCTGTGCAAAAGGCATTGAGTTGGGCTCGATAAAGGACAGAAATGGTATGAACCTAACAGAAGCAGAAGATATTAAGAAGAGATGGCAAGAACACACAGAAGAACTGTACAAAAAGGATCTTCATGACCCGGATAATCACGATGGTGTGATCACTCACCTAGAGCCAGACATCCTGGAATGTGAAGTCAAGTGGGCCTTAGAAAGCATCACTACGAACAAAGCTAGTGGAGGTGATGGAATTCCGGTAGAGCTATTTCAAATCCTGAAAGATGATGCTGCGAAAGTGCTGCACTCAATATCCCAACAAATGTGGAAAACTCAGCAGTGGCCACAGGACTGAAAAAGGTCAGTTTTCATTCCAATTCCAAAGAAAGGCAATGCCAAAGAATGCTCAAACTACTGCACAATTGCCCTCGTCTCACACACTAGTAAAGTAATGCTCAAAATTCTCCAAGCCAGGCTTCAGCAATACGTGAATCATGAACTTCCTGATGTTCAAGCTGGTTTTAGAAAAGGCAGAGGAACCAGAGATCAAATTGCCAACATCCACTGGATCATGGAAAAAGCAGGAGAGTTCCAGAAAAAAAAAAGCCATCTATTTCTGCTTTATTAACTATGCCAAAGCCTTTGACGGTGTGGATCACAATAAACTGTGGAAAATTCTGAAAGAGATGGGAATACCAGACCACCTGAACGGCCTCTTGAGAAATCTGTATGCAGGTCAGGAAGCAACAGTTAGAACTGGACATGGAACAACAGACTGGTCCCAAATAGGAAAAGGAGTACATCAAGGCTGTATATTGTCACCCTGCTTATTAACTTATATGCAGAGTACATCATGAGAAACGCTGGACTGCAAGAAACGCAGCTGGAATCAAGATTGCCAGGAGAAATATCAATCACCTAAGATATGCAGATGACACCCCCCTTATGGCAGAAAGTGAAGAGGAACTAAAAAGCCTCTTGATGAAAGTGAAAGAGGAGAGTGAAAAAGTTGGCTTAAAGCTCAACATTCAGAAAACGAAGATCATGGCATCCGGTCCCATCACTCCATGGGAAATAGATAGGGAAACAGTGGAAACAGTGTCAGACTTTATATCTTTGGGCTCCAAAATCACTGCAGATGGTGATTGCAGCCATGAAATTAAAAGATGCTTACTCCTTGGAAGAAAAGTTATGACCAACCTAGATAGCATATTGAAAAGCAGAGACATTACTTTGCTGACTAAGGTCCATCTAGTCAAGGCTATGCTTTTTCCAGTAGTCATGTATGGATGTGAAGAAGGCTGAGCACTGAAGAATTGATGCTTTTGAACTGTGGTGTTAGAGAAGACTCTTGAGAGTCCCTTGGACTGCAAGGAGATCCAACCAGTCCATTCTGAGAGAAATCAGCCCTGGGATTTCTTTGGAAGGAATGATGCTAAAGCTGAAACTCCAGTACTTTGGCCACCTCATGTGAAGAGTTGACTCACTGGAAAAGACTCTGATGCTGGGAGGGATTGGGGGCAGGAGGAGAAGGGGACGACAGAGGATGAGATGGCTGAATGGCATCACTGACTCAATGGACTCGAGTCTGAGTGAACTCTGGGAGTTGGTGATGGACAGGGAGGCCTGGCGTGCTGTGATTCATGGGGTCACAAAGAATCGGACGGGATTGAGCGACTGAACTGAACTGAACTGAAGGGTCCATTTGTTTATTTTTGTTTTTATTTCCATTTTTCTGGGAGATTGACCTATATTTCTATTTTTGTGCCCATATCATACTGTTTTGATCATAGCTGTGTAGCATAGCCTGAAGTCAGGGAACTTGATTCCTCCAGCTTTTTTTTTTTTTTCCTCAAGATTGCTTTGGTTATTCTGTGTCTTTTTTGCCTCCATACAAATTTTAAGGTTTTTTGATCTAGTTCTGTGAAAAATGCCATTGGTAATTTGATAGGAATTGCACTGAATCTGTAGATTGACTTGGGTAGTATAGTAATTTTGGCAATGTTGATTCTTCCAATCCACAAGCATGATATACATTTCCATCTGTTTATGTCTCTTTGATTTCTTTCATTAGCACCTCAAAGTTTTCAGAGTGCAAGTCTTTTGTCTCCTTAGGTAGAATTATTCCTTTTCAACCTTAAATATTTTATTCTTTTCAATGTGATGGAAAATGTACTTGTCTTGAATTTCTCTTTCTAATCTTTCATTCCTAGTGTATAGAAATGCAACAAATTTCTGAGTATTAATTTTCTAACCTGAAACCAAATTCATTGATGAGTTCTATTAGTTTTCTGGTAGACTCTTTAGGATCTGCTACGTGTAGTATCATGTCATCTGTAAACAGTGACAGTTTAACTTTTCATTTCCAACTTGTATTCCCTTTACTCTTTTAATTTCTCTGATTGCTGTAACTAGGACTTCCAAACTGTGTTGAATAACAGTTACCAGGAGTAGTTTTAAATGGAAGCTGTTTTAACAAGGTAAATATTTTATTTTATTTATTATTTTTTAAATTTTTAAATTTTTATTTATTTTTTGTTCGTAGTGATGCTTTCCTTTTTTTACATTTTAATTTAATTTTATTTTACTTTACAATACTGTATTGGTTTTGCCATACATTGACATGAAGCCACTACGGGTGTACATGAGTTCCCAATCCTGAACCCTCCTCCCACCTCCCACCCCATATCATCTCTCTGGATCATCTCCACGCACCAGCCCCAAGCACCCTGTATCCTGTATTGAACATAGACTGGCGATTCGTTTCTTACATGACAGTATACATGTTTCAGTGAGCATCCCAGACATCACCTTTACATACTGTTTTTGGGGGTTGGTTCTGTATGTTTGTTCATCCTTTTCCTCTCACTTTAGACAGGTCAGGAAGGTGCCCTGGTAGCATTTCAATTCAGTTCAGTCCCTCAGTCATGTCCGACTCTTTGCGACCCCAAGGACTGCAGCATGCCAGGCCTCCCTGTCTTAGTACCTAGGGCAACATAGAGCTGAGCAGCACAGTTGGAAAGCATGCAGGTTAGAGAGATTGGAACCAGCTGTGGCATTCACAGGCGATAGGTTGTTGTGCATGGCAGTTTCTCCCTCATCTTTCTGTCTTCCCAGGTTCCCGTATCTGTGGTCAGAGACTATCTGGTAGGTGGAATGCAGAGATCATCAGGAAAAGATGGGGTTCCTGGGGACTGGGATGAAGGAAAACTTTTGACAGAGGCTATTTGGTGGCTGTTGGGTTTTGATATGTCAAGCTGGTTTCAGAAAAGGCAGAGGAACCAGAGATCAAATTGCCAACATCTGCTGGATCATGGAAAAAGCAAGAGAGTTCCAGATTGACTATGCCAAAGCCTTTGATGGTGTGGATCACAATAAACTGTGGAAAATTCTGAGAGAGATGGGAATACCAGACCACCTGACCTGCCTCGTGAGAAATCTGTATGCAGGTCAGGAAGCAACAGTTAGAACTGGACATGGAACAACAGACTGGTTCCAAATAGGAAAAGGAGTACATCAAGGCTGTATATTGTCACCCTGCTTATTTAACTTCTATGCAGAGTACATCATGAGAAACGCTGGACTGCAAGAAACACAAGCTGGAATCAAGATTGCCGGGAGAAATATCAATCACCTCAGATATGCAGATGACACCACCCTTATGGCAGAAAGTGAAGAGGAAATAAAAAAAAAGCCTCTTGATGAAAGTGAAAGAGGAGAGTGAAAAAGTTGGCTTAAAGCTCAACATTCAGAAAACTAAGATCATGGCATCTGGTCCCATCACTTCATGTGAAATAGATGGGGAAATAGTGGAAACAGTGTCAGACTTTATATCTTTGGGCTCCAAAATCACTGCAGATGGTGACTGCAGCCATGAAATTAAAAGACACTTACTCCTTGGAAGAAAACTTATGACCAACCTAGATAGCATATTCAAAAGCAGAGATATTACTTTGTCAACTAAGGTCCATCTAGTCAGTGCTATGGTCATGTATGGATGTGAGAATTGGACAGTGAAGAAGGCTGAGCGCCGAAGAACTGATGCTTTTGAACTGTGGTGTTGGAGAAGACTGTTGAGAGTCCCTTGGACTGCAAGGAGATCCAGCCAATCCATTCTGAAGGAGATCAGCCCTGGGATTTCTTTGGAAGGAATGATGCTAAGGCTGAAACTCCAGTACTTTGGCCACCTCATGTGAAGAGCTGACTCATTGGAAAAGACTCTGATGCTGGGAGGGATTGGGGGCAGGAGGAGAAGGGGACAATAGAGGCTGAGATGGTTGGATGGCATCACTGACTCAAAGGACACGAGTTTGGGTGAACTCCAGGAGTTGGTGATGGACAGGGAGGCCTGGCGTCCTGTGATTCATGGGGTCACAAAGAGTCAGACACGACTGTGCAACTGAACTGAATTGAGAGTCAGTTGAGGTGTCTTCTGTTTGTGGGTCTGTAGGCTCTGCAGGGCTGAATGGAATCAGGGAGACACAGAAGAGCGCAGGGTTTGGCCATTTTCTGATCATTTTGATGACAACCAGGACTTGGGGTCTGAGGGAAGGCCAGCTGGGTGTTGAGAAACACCTTGCCCCAGGCAAGTTTGTCCGTTTAGAACTCTTCCATGTTCTAAACTTGATCAGCCTCTAGAGGAAAAGGGAAAAGTTTCTTAGACTCTCCTTTCACTGCTTCTCTAGGGATTCTCTGAACTTGGATGATTTATTTCCATTTCAGCTACTGATGAGAGCTAATAAGAGAAAGATACAGTTTAAAGAGAGCACAGAGTATGAAGAAGCACTTGTATTTCCTCGGTGAATAAGTCTCCTTGGGGCAGAGAGATGAAGAAAAGAAGGGGAGAGAGAGAGAGAGAGACAATGGTGATGCTCCATAGCACTTTGATCTCTGGACTTTCCTTTATGCTGCTAGTGTGAGGTGTTCCCTCTTTCACTGAGAGTGAAGACAGTAGTTGCTTGCTCTGGCTCACAAACTGTGCTCAGCACTCATCAGGCTGGGGGTACCCAGGGCTTATCCTGGAGCCATAGAACTTTGCAGTCCAGTTCCCTTCTCTGGAGGTGAGTATATGCCATGGGTTCCCCTGTGGGAAAGAGTGAGTGAGAGAAGATGAGGATAAGAAGTTCTAGGCTTCGCTACCACGTAGAAGAAAGACATGTGGGATGCAAAGAGTAGACGCAGGGAGCTGCATGGTGAGCCAGCTCTACATTCACTGTTTCCTCTAGAGCAAAGAGCACATGCAGCTGTTCTCAAAGCTGGTGGCAGACAGCTCTGCCATTACCGAAGACCCTGCTCTCTGACTTCTCCGCTGTCTCTCTCACTTCTCCCCACTCTTCCTTTTGTGCACTTGCCATCATGCAGGGGATCACCAGGGAGAGAGGCCACAGACTGAGCAGAGTAGTCCTCACTAAAGAGTGGAAGAGAGCCCTATCCTATAGGAAGAGGAAAAGTAGATCAGTATGGACATCCTTTTCTATTCATTGACCTGTTAGTGATTCATTCACTGATGTATTTACTGCATAAATATTAGAAGAGTACTTGTTCACTCTGCGTCAGACTCTGTTCTTAGCACTGGAGTTGTGATGATGGACAAGAAAGACTGTGACGGAGGACAGCTGTTCAAACTATCATGTGATAGTTTGTGCTTTTTTAAATGGCTACTTTTGTTCTTTTTGGTTCTTTGATGCCTACAATTATCTCCTACACCTACATCATCTCCATCATCCTCAAGATCCCTTCAGGCTCTCGCCACCGGAAAACCTTTTCTGCATGTGCCTCCCACTTCACCTGTGTTGTGATCGGCTACAGAAGCTCTTTGTTCCTCTATGTGAAACCCAATCAAACACAAGCAGCTGAGTATAACAGAGTGGCATCACTGATGGTTTTAGTGGTGAACCCTTTTCTGAACCCTTTTATCTTCACCCTCCGAAATGACAAATTCACAGAGGTGTTTCGAGATGTCATGAAAAGCTGCTACCAACTCCTCAAGGATTAGCTGTGTCGTAAGGACCACGATGGACTCATCATCTTGGGCCTGAGTAAGCTGAGAGCTCTGATTCAAATCTGAAATAATCATTTTCATCATCAAATAGTTTATGATCTACAATGTGACTTTTAGCTTTTGAAAATTACTTCCATATTTTTCAGTGGATATATTCATTTATACACATTATTCTAGTTAAAGTACAAAATAAAATATTTATTTTTTCTCACAAAATAAATTTAATGCAACTTTTCTGGTGTTCCAGTGGTAAAGAATCCACTTGCCAATGCAGGGAAATAGGTTTGATCACTTGTCCAGAAGATCCAACATGCCACAGGCAACTAAGCTTGTATACCACAACTACTGAAGCCTCTGTGCCCTAGAGCCTGTGCTCTGCAAAAAAGAAGCCATGACAATAGGAAGCCTGAGCCCCAGCTAGAGTAGCCCTGACTCACCCCAACTAGCAAAAGCCTTGTGCAGCAAAAAGACCCAGCATGGCCAAAAAAATAATAATAAATAAAAATAAAATAAATACATAAAATAAAAAAATTAACAACTAAAAATATAAAAGGTGTTCATCATTATTAAAAATAGCACTGAGATATCTGAATGGGAAATGTGTAGAAAAGTGTCATTCATTCTCTGACAACTAACTGACCTAAAAGTTTGAATCTAGGTGCTGGGTCATCTTCGCCTATATTGTCCCGTATTTCTCTGGTTTTCTCAAAGCCTCAGATTCCCATATGATTTCCATGAGTGATGCCACGTCCAACTCCAGGGTTTAACCTTTTCTTGAGGCTTCTGGCCCAAGGTGCAACAGTGATAGTGCCTTCCTGGAGATTTTCTCAACCAGTAGTTGTAAGAGGAATTCACACCTTACCAACATCAAGGTTGAATGTGTTAATACAGACAAGTCTCTATCTATTATGCTAGAAGCTGGTGAAAATAGGAAATGGAAAGTTGTCTCTAGGAAATGGATCAGAGGATTCAAGCAGATGGGGAGAGGGACATTGATGTTCCATCATTCTATTTGATTTTTGACTATGACTTGTGTTCATTTTATGAAAAATGCCAATTGTTTTTGCAAACGTATGGCTGAACAACATCACTTGGACATGCATGCTGGAGAGAAGGGAATGGGCCATGGCATTAACACATTGGCAGTAGAGTAGGTGGCAGATCCTCTCTGTGGATCTCTGACCAGGATCCATAAATATGACCGAGGGTGTGTGGTCCAGAGAGGGCAGAGATCATCTGGGAAAGATGGGCTTCTTGTAACCCTGGAGATGAAGAGACAATCTGGACAGAAGTCCATTTGGCCACTAGGTTTTTGACAAGCGTCTTGAATCCACTGGTGAGTTCACAGCTTGGGGGTGGCTTAGGCTCTGTAGGGATCCATGTAGTCAGGCAGAAGCACATAGCAGCTGTGTTGGCTGATTTTGACTGCTGGGAACGTGTGGTAGTGGGTAAGGAAGGTCCAGGGAGTAAGGCAGCTTAGGTGTTGAGAAGCTCCTGACTGGGAGCTTTCAATTTTGCCCACTGCACAAAACATCCATGGTCTCCAACTTGCTTAGCCTCAGGTGGGAAGAGTGGAAGTTTTTTCAGCTTTTCCTTAACTATATCCCTGGTGTGTCTCTGAACCTGTGCAAATTTTTTCCTCAGTGAATAACAATCCTTGAGGGTAGACAAGGAAGAGGAGGAAAGAGGCAGACAGAATGAGAGGCAGAGAGACAGCAAGATTCCTCTTAGCACCATTATTTCTGTACTTTAAGTTTCTGTGCTTGGCTAGGTATTCCTCATTATGAGTGAAGACAGCAGAATCAGAATGTCTCCCAAGCATTGCCTTGTATTAGCCATGTAGGGGTGGTGGTTGATGCCTGAAGGGCAGGAGACCTTTTAGTCCTTCCCCTTCTCTTGAAATGAATGTCTTAGAAGCGATTCTCCTCTTCAAGGAGAGAATAGCAATGCATCTCTTTGGGAAGCCTGAGCTGGGCTGGCTTCTCAAACAAGGAGTAAAGTGAGGCAGCTGCAGAGTAGATCAGCTGTACTTCAGATCATCCCTCCATAGCAAAGAGCAGGGTGAGGATGCGCAGTGCTGGGTGTAGGCCCAGCCTTCTGCATAAGAGACCCACAACCCTGCTCCCTCTTCATCTCTTCTTTATGCCACTTCTCAGTTTGTAAAGGGTCTGTGGCAAGAGAGATTGCAAGTTGAGTGGACACTGCTTTAGAAAAGAGTGAGTGGAGGGAAAGCTAGTCAGGTTGTGCATTCTTTATCTATTGTATTGTTCTTTAATCTACTTATTGATATATCCATTGAATAGTATTTATAGAGTACACATTTTGTCAGACTCTCTTCTTATCACTGTTGTGATACTAGAATGCCAAAGAAGGTGCCTTCAAGGTGCATAACTGTAATGTGGAATTTTGATGTTAAAATGATAAGTACAAATGTAACATGATTTGAGATGTTGATGAAAGCCGACAGAAAGAGAAATACATCCTAAAGAGTTTAGAGAGTGAGCTGTGTTTGTGTTGTTATACAGGTGATGATGTGTTAAAGGGATCGATTGAGCAAATATATGCATCTAGCGAGTGAGGAGCCAGGCAACTAAGGGACACAGTACCATCTGATTTGGTATCTTCTAACATTTTCCTTGCTCTAGGGCTCTCAACAAAACAGAAAAATCAGAGACAAGCAGATATGTTTTTGAGAACTTTACAAGTTGCTCTATGAAGCTGAGATGATGGCAGTTTGGTCCGCGGGACAAACTATCTATTTGAAGGTCTGGCTCCTTGCTGCAGCTAGAGATTTGGGACCCCAGAATAGAGAGGATGTTGCCTCTAAATTACAGCTGCTTTCTTTGTGTCCTGATCCTCAGATGGAGACTGTGTCAGACAGATGGGACATAGGGATCAAAGTCCTGAGCCTCTTCATTCCTTGGGACCTCTCCTCTCTTGGCATGTGATCACAAAAGGAAATATAATGTCAGAGCTTGAGGTCATCAGCTTGGAGCTGGCCAGGTTCTTCTTGCTTAGAGGAGACACATTCTCTGAAAGCACAGATGGAAGATATCTTTTTATCACAAGAAATAAGTTGAAGAAGTGGATAATCCATACTAGGGAGCTGAAACCATTTACCTCAGATTGAGTCTTGAACTCATGTGCTGGGACTCAGACCCAGCCAAAACACTCAGTACCTGGTTTCAGGACCTACTGGAGTTCAGGTTCTTGATGTCTCATCTCAGAAAGAATTTAGGGAGCGACAAAGTGATAAGTAAGAAGTGGATTTCTTTAGAGTAGAGAGAAGCACTCTCCACAGAGTGTGGGCCATCTCAGAGTGCAAGTCTGGCCACCTTGAAATAAGGCATGGTTAGCTTTTATGGGCTTTGTAATTTCATAGGCCTATGAGTGGGAGGATTATTCCAATTTTTTGAGGAAGGGATATAGAGTTCTAGGAGTTGGGCCACCACCCACTTTTTGATCTTTTGATGGTGACTTGAAACCATCACGGCACCTCTGGGTGTGCCATATAGCTTTCTGATTGAGGATCAGTTCATTTCAGTCACTCAGTCATGTCCGACTCTTTATGACCACATGGACTACAGCACACCAGGCTTCCCCATCCATCACCAACTCCCGGAGCTTGCTCAAACTCATCAAGTGCATCAAGTTGGTGACGTCATCCAACCATCTCATCCTCTGTTGTCCCCTTCTACTCCTGCCTTCAATCTTTCCCAGCATCAGGTTCTTTTCCAATGAGTCAGTTCTTCACATCTGGTGGCCAAAGTCTTGGAGCTTCAGGTTCAGCATCAGTCCTTCCCATGGGTATTCAGGACTGATTTCTGTTAGAATTGACTGGTTTGATCTCCTTGTTGTCCAAGGGACTCTCAATAGTCTTCTCTAATACCACAGTTCCAAAGTGTCGATTCTTCAGTGCTCAGCCTTCTTTATGGTCCAACTTACACATCCATACACGACTACTGGAAACCACAGCTCATTTTCAAGGTCTAGTCAAAGTCGACTTGTCTTCCATCTTGGGCCCATTTGATTCTAATCCGTTTATATTGTGTCCTTAAGCTATGTCATTCTATGTCATTCTTTCAAAAGTTGTGCCCTACCCCCTCTCCTCCTGTTAACACTCTCAGCAGGGCAAACTCAGAGTCCTAACCAGTGGACCACAGGGAATCCCAGGGATAGTTTCTTAAATCTGTTCACATACAGCACTTTTTTCAGGACGTGGACAAAAGAGGCACAGAACACAGTTTACAGTTGATTATGGTCGCTTCCCTGATGGTTTCAGTAGTTATTGTTTCCCTAATGGTTCAAGTAGTTATTCCTTTCCTCAGTCCTTCACCCTCAAAGTGACAAGGTCGTAGGAGCACTTTGCGATGGAGTGAGATGATGTTGTCCTCTCCTTTCAAGGAGATAATTGCAAGATAATGGTCTTGACTTCCTCAACTCCTCCCCCTCTGTCCTATGAAATAACCAGGCATCTGCAGCCCCCAAAATATTAGTGTGAAATATTAGTCTGCCATCTTCTTGATCAATCGGCTTTCCAAATCAAGTATTCCTTGCCTGAACACGTTGTCTCTTGGTTTCTTGGTCTGTCCTGTGGTGAGCAGACTGATGTTGGACTAGTTAACAAATTCTAGGTTTGACTCTTTGCTAGCTCACCAAATTTGTACTTACTGATTTAATTTTCCTTTCATCAGCAAGTCAGTTCATAACCTTGTTTTACGTTTGTTTCTACTGAAAAACATATTGCTTAATATGTATTACTGATTCACTAATATTGACACACAGCCAAGAGACTGTAACTCATGCCTGAAAGAAGTTTATCCAACAGGCATTTTAGATGATGACGCTTGTTTAATACTTATCTAGGCTTCCCTGGTAGCTCAGCTGGTAAAGAATCCACCTGTTGTGCAGGAGACCCTGGTTCAATTCCTGGGTCGGGAAGATCCCCTGGAGAAGGGATAGGCTACCCACTCTAGTATTCTTGGGCTGCCCTGGTGACTCAGATGATAAAGAATCTGCCTGCACTGTGGGAGACCTGGGTTGGGAAGATCCCCTGGAGAAGGGACCGGCTACCTACTCCCGTATTCTCACCTGGAGAATCCTCACAGAGGAGCCTGGTGGGCTACAATCCATGGGGTTGCAAAGAGTCTGACAAGACTGAGCGACTAAGTATAGCACAAGCTTGTTTTCCCCATTAGGTACCTAACATTATTCCTGCACTTAGCACCAGGAGATCAGCATTTCAGCATTATGTTTGAGAGCCATCTTAAGCAGCAAAATCACCAACAAAATGCAAAGAAATGCCAAAACATGTTGCTAATTAGACAGCACAAAATATATTTATTTTATGGTATAGGAGCTGCAACAAGAAGGCAGGGTTGTTGCCTTTACCTCAGTTGAGAACTGTGCTCCAGGTGGCTTCAATTTTTCCTATGAGCATACATGCCCATATTGATTAATGACCTTGAATGTGCTTGGAATTTTGATTTTGGAGCTACACATGATTTTTTGTAGATGAATGAGTAGATATAGGATGTGTGAATGATTTGACTACAGCATTCTCTTGTTGGGTTTATTTGTTTTGTGTCACTTGAGGTAATGAATTAAACTACTATGAACATTAAAACAGATCTTTGTGAGCATGTATTTTCAGTTCTTAGGTAAATACCCAGGAGTAGAATTGCTATGTCAAGGGGGTAGGTATATCCTTAGCTTTAAGAAGCTGGCAGAATCTTTCCTAATGCATTGTATTAGTATACACTCCTTTCTACTTCTGAAGTGTCTGTCTGGCTCCTGTGGCCTTAAACAACACTGGAGGGGCCTCTAAGGTCAATGAACCATGGCCTGAATTAGAGAAGCTGCCGCTGCAGTAGAGGCTCTGAGAGAAAATACCTCCCTCCCTCTGATTTCCTCCTGTGCCAGCAGCCTTGCTTCACATTCAAAGAACAGTCAGGATAGGAATGATGATTGGAGCTCAGAGGCTAACAGTCAGTAACTGGGACAGTGGTGGCCTGGGCAGCTGGCAGCACAGTTCCGGTGGAGATGAGCACCTCTGGGATGTGTCTTTCATTCACCATGTAGTTACTGACTCCTTGTATGTTAGTATCATTACTGGGAACTCACATGGTGAACACAGATATAAAAATTTCCTGCAACTTCCTGTGGAAATCTGTTGTGCTGGCCCCAATAGACTCTCATTTCAATAGATTATAGATAGATACAACTTTTTGGTGGGTGATGGATATCAGCTAAGATATGTAATATGATTTAGGAAGCTATTACTGTGGAAATGTACATGTTGCAGGTGAAGGTATTTATTGCAGCATCATTATACTGGTGAAAAACTGGAGAACATGCCATGTTCTTGAGCAAGGTACTCAATAATTACATGGCGGTTATTTTCATAAGGAGAATATTTATTTAGTAATCACTTGAAATGTGAGAGAGTGCTAACATAGAAAGGTTTCATATGCAAATAAACACAAACATAAATATATAACAAAGAGAAAGTAGCAAGGCATTATGTTGGCTAAACTAGCAAGTAAAGTCCATATAAAGATATGCATGTGTATTATAGAAAATTTTGTGTGGACATAATAGAAATTAATCATAGTATTTACATGATGAATAGGAGAATCGTACACTGGTGAGGGGGAATTTGTTTTCTATTCCTCTATAAAATTTTATTTTCTAACCAGGAGTTGTTTTAAATGAAAGTTGTTCTTAAAAAGGTAAATATAAATACTATAAATGTAATTTTACTATCTTACTCAGCATCCCGGCTGCTCTCAGTTTTATATACTATTAACATTTGTGGGAGTCCTGTATATTGCTCCTTCTGCCTGTACGTCTCACTTCAGGCAGGTCAGGAAGGTGCCCTGGTAGCGTTTGGCACGTAAGGGAATATACGAATGAACCGCACAGTTGGACTGTTTGCAGGGTGGAGAGCCTGGAAGGGTCTGTGGCATTCACAGGCTGTGGGGTTAGGGTGCATGGCGGTTTCTCCCTCGTCTTTCCCTCTTCCCAGGTTCCCATATCTGTGGTCAGAGTATCTGGTAGGTGGAATGCAGAGATCACCAGGAAAAGATGGGGTTCCTGGGGACTGGGATGAAGGAAAACTTTTGACAGAGGCTATTTGGTGGCTGTTGGGTTTTGATATGTTTGAGAGCCAGTTGAGGTGTCTTCTGTTTGTGGGTCACTAGGCTCTGCAGGGCTGAATGGAATCAGGGAGACACAGAAAAGAGCAGGGTCTGGCGATTTTTTTACTTTTGATGACAACCAGGACTAGGGGTCTGAGGAGAGGCCAGCTGGGTGCTGAGAAACACCTTGCCCCAGAAATGTCAAGTTTGCCCATTTAGAACTTTTCCATGTTCTAAACTTGATTAGCCTCGAGAGGAAAAGGGAACAGTTTCTCTGACTCTATTTTCACTGATTCTCTAGGGATCCTCTGAACTTGACAGATTTAGTTAATCAGTGAATCAGTCTCTCTGGGGACAGACAGGTGAAGGAAAAAAGGAGAGAAAGACATAGAAAGCCATGGTTGGGCTCTCACAGCACTTTGATCACTAGACTTTCCCCTAAGGTGCTGTTGTGAGGTGTTCCCTTGTTCCCTGAGTGTGGAGAGAGCAATAGTTTGCTGTGACCAAAGGCCTTGCCCAGCACTCGTCAAGCAGGGGCACCCAGGGCTGACCACAGAGCCATAGAACTTTGCAGTCCAGTCCCCTTCTCTGGAGGTGAGTGTCTGCCAGTGGTTCCCCTCTGTGAAGGAGCTAGCAGGAGAGGACGAGGATAGGAAGTTCTGGGCTTTGCTACCATGTAGAAGAAAGACACCTGGAACATGAAGAATGGATTAAGCGAGCTGCACGGTGAACCCATTTCCTTCAGAGCAGAAAGCACATTTTGCTGTTCTGAGTGCTGGCGACAGAGCTCTCTGACATTACCTGCGACCCTGCTCTCTCATCCCTCCCTGTTTCTTCTGTGTATGCTTCCTGTTCTGTAGGGGATCCCCAGGAAGAGAGGCCACAGATTGACCAGACATGTCCTCTGTAAAGAGTGAAACAGAGTCCTATCCTGTAAGCAGAAGGAAAAGCATGTCAGGATGGATACTCTTTGTTCATTCATTAACCTGTCTGTGACTCATTCACTGATTTATTTAGTGAATAAATATTAAAAGCGTACTTGTTCACACTGTGTCAGGCTCTGTTCTAGGCACTGGAGGTGTCACGGTGAACAAGGAAGAAAACAGTCTTCATGGTAGTTCAATTTCAGCTTCTGGTGAGAGCTAATAAGGGGAAAATACAGCTTCAAGAGAGAACAAAGTGTGAAGAGGCACATGTGTAGCTTTAGAAAGTCTGGAAGAGCCACAGGATTTGAGACCTTAGAGCAGTCAGCTGCAGGTGGTGAGGGCCTTGCGGCTACTGCTGCTGGTAAGTCGTTTCAGTCGTGTCCGACTCTGTGCGACCCCATAGACGGCAGCCCAGCAGGCTCCCCCGTCCCTGGGATTCTCAAGGCAAGAACACTGGAGTGGGTTGGCATTTCCTTCTCCAATGCATGTAAGTAAAAAGAGAGTGAAGTCATTCAGTCATGTCTGACTCTTAGCAACCCCATGGACTGTCGCCCACCAGGCTCCTCCGTCCATGATATTTTCCGGGCGAGAGTACTGGAGTGAGGTGCCATTGCCTTCCTCAGGTGAGGGCCTTACCTTATTGAATTATCCAGTGGAGCTCAGGATGATCCTTTTTGATATTTTCTGACAGTTTTCCTTATTTGTAGGACTCAGGAGACAATAGAGGACTTAGATGAGCAAATGTGGCCTGGGGACGTTTCCACACCTCCTATAGTACTCAGATAATAATGGGTTGAAGTAGGGATGCACTGCACCTTTGGATGTCTCTTCTTCCTAGAGCTAGAAATCTGAAACCCCAGAAGGCCAGCAGTCGCTACCATTAAATCATAGCTCTTTTGTAGTTTCTGGTTCGAGATTATGCAGTAGGGATGGGAGTGATGGAAGTTGGCAAAGACAGTCCCAGCCTCTTCACTCTTCCTGTTCCCCTACGTTCTGCAGTCCCCTGGTGACAAGAGGAACCATCAATCTGAGCTGGAAATCACTAACTAGGTTCTGCTGAGGCTCTTCCTGTTAGGAGGAGACACACTGAGTGAAATGGGAGAGAGAAAGGGACTTTTTTCATAGGAATAAGGAGGAAGAAATGGAGAGCTCCCTCCAGGGAGGCTGCTGCCCAGAAGTCAGGAAAAGACTCAATAGTTTGTCTCAAAACAGCTCTTGTCTTAGGCCATCGCCCCATCTCCCTGCCTGTCATCCTTCCCAAGAGGCAGAAATGATACAGACAACTGAATTGAAATCTTTAAGGGGAAGATAAGGCAAATGAATCTGCATTCAAAGGAAGGAAGGAGAAGGAACCATGTCTCAGTGAGACTGACTAGGAATACTTTCTTGTAGCTGCTGAGGTGCAGCAGTTATCTCAGGGCATGGATGTCAGAGAGAGATTAGGACACTTGGAATGGAAGGGTCATGATGTAAGTAGTATGTCGTGGCCAGGGAATTAGACAAGGTGGTGAGGGATGGTGGCAGAGCTGGAGTCCAAATGTCCAGTGAATTGAGAGACAAATGTGATTCTTGGTTTGGTGTGTCCTTATAATGATACTGGTGATTATTTCTTATCTTACTGGAGAAACACACTTATCTTCATATATTATATATTTGTTGTTTTTCAGTCACTAAGTCATGTCCGACTCTCTGTGACCCCATGGACTATAGGCCACCATCCTCCTCTGTCTGTGGGACTTCCCAGACAAGATCCTGGAGGGAGTTGCCATTTTCTTCTCCAGGCGTCTTCCTGGATCCAGTATCTAACCTGTTTCTCCCACGATGGCAGGCATATTCTTTACCACTGAACCACCAGGGAAGCCCACATATTGTTTATAAAACATTTAACATCAACTTTGTACCGAGAATAGTGAAATATGAACCCAGCTGGTCATTCTATGGAGCCTGAAAGAGCAAGAGATGATATCCTGTCAACCTGTGAATGTCTTTAGTGTGTTGAAATTAGCAGCACGTTGTCTCTCCTTTGCCCTCCAGATTTCAAAAAGAGAAGAAGCACCCAGCTAAATGTTGAAAAATTACTCTAGCACCACGGAATTTTATCTCCTTGGTTTCCCTGGCTCTAAAGAACTACGTGATATTCTTTTTGCCACTTTCTTTTCCTTTTACTTGGTGACAATGGTGGGAAATATCCTCATTATTGTGGTTGTCTGTGTTGATAAACGTCTGCAGACCCCCATGTATTTCTTCCTGGGTCACCTCTCTGTCCTAGAGATGCTGACCACAACCGTGACTGTCCCCTTGATGCTCTGGGGTCTGCTACTTCCTGGGATGCAGGCAATATCCTTGACTGCCTGTTGTGTACAACTGTATCTGTACCTGTCTTTGGGAATATCGGAGTTCATATTATTTGCTGCGATGGCTGTGGACCGTTATGTGGCTGTCTGTAACCCTCTGCGGTACATCATCATTATGAACAGCCACACCTGTCTCTGGGTGGTAGTTGTGTCCTGGGTATTTGGCTTCCTGTTTGAAATCTGGCCAGTCTATGCCACGTTTCATCTTACTTTCTGCAAATCAAATGTGCTAGATCATTTTTACTGTGACCGAGGACAGCTATTCAAGCTATCATGTGATAATAGCTTTTTCACTGAATTTATTCTTTTTTTAATGGCCGTTTTTGTACTTTTTGGTTCTTTGATCCCTACAATTGTCTCCTACACCTACATCATCTCCACCATCCTCAAGATCCCTTCAGGATCTGGCCGCTGGAAAGCCTTCTCTACATGTGCCTCGCACTTCACCTGTGTCGTGATCGGCTACAGCAGCTGTTTGTTCCTCTATGTGAAACCCAAGCAAACGCAGGCCGCTGAGTACAACAGGGTAGCATCACTGATGGTGGTAGTGGTGAATCCTTTTCTGAACCCTTTTATCTTCACCCTCCGAAATGACAAATTCATAGAGGTGTTTCGAGATGCCATGAAAAGCTGCTATCGACTCCTCAAGGCTTAGCTGTTGTAAGGACCGCCATGGATTCATCATCTTGGGCCTGAGTAAGCTGAGAGCTCTGATTCAAATCTGAAATAGTCATTTTCATCATCAAGTAGTTTATGATCTATGATGCAACTTTTACCTTTTAATAATCACTTCCTTATTTTTCATTGGATATATTCATTTATACACAATATTGTAGTTACAGTGGATACATTCATTTATACACATTATTCTAGTTAAAACGCACCTTGCAAAATAAATTTAATAGGACTTACCAGATGATCCAGTGGTAAAGAATCCACCTGTCAATGCAGGAGACCTGGTTTCAATACCTGGCCGAGAATATCCAACGTGCCATGGGCAACTAAGCTTGTGTACCACAAATACTGAAGCCTCTGTGCCCTAGAGCCTGTGCTCTGCAAAAGAGAAGCCATCACAATAAGAAATCTGAGCCCCAACTAGAGAGTAGCCGTGCCTCACCCCAACTAGCAAAGCCCGTGTGCAGCAAAAAGACTCAGCACAGCCAAAAAAATAATAATAAATAAAAACAAAACAAATAACATAAAATAAAGAAAATAAATTTAACAACTAAAAATATGAAAGATGTTCATGGTTTTTAAAACAACGCTGAGATATTTGAATGTGAAGTGTGTAGAAAAGAATCAGTTCTCTGACAGCTGACCTAAATGTTTGAATCTAGGTGCTGGGTCATCTTTACTTATATTATCCTGTGTTTCCCCGTTTTCTCAAAGCATCAGCTTACCATACGATTTCCATGAGTGATGCCAAGTCCAACTCCAGGGTTTAACCTTTTCTTGAGGCTTCTGGCCCAAGGTGCAACATGATAGTGCCTTCCTTGAATTTTTATCAACCAGTAGTTGTAAGAGGAATTCATGCTTTACCAACATCAAGGTTGAATGTGTTAATACAGACATGTCTCTATCTATCACACTAGAAGTTTAGTTTGTGAAAATATTTAGCTCTAGGAAATGGCAGAAGACTCAAGCAGATGGGGGGAAGGACACTGATGTTCCATCATTCTATTTGATTTTTGACTATGACTTGTGTTCATTTTATGAAAAATGGCAATTGTTTTTGCAAATGTAATAATAAATATTTCAGATGTGATTTTGCAGTTTTACTTACCATCTCAGCCATTCTCACTTTTATGTAGCATTTTTGGGATTAATTTTGAATGTTTTTTAAACCTTTATCCCTCCATCCTAGCAGCTGAGATTTTTGAGCAGGGCTCCAAAACCCAATCGCATTTGAGGACCTAGAGGGAAACGTACGGCTGAACAACCCCACTTGGAATGCATGCATGCTGGAGAGATGGGAATGGGCCAGGGCATTAACACATTGGCGGTAGAGTAGGTGGCAGATTCTCTCTGTGGATCTCTGACAGGATCCATAAATATGACCAGAGGGTGTGTGGTGCAGAGAGGGCAGAGATCATCTGGGAAAGGTGGGCTTCTTATAACCCTGGAGATGAAGAGACAATCTGGACAAACCATTTGGCCACTAGGTTTTTGACAAGCGTCTTGAATCCACTGGTGGGTTCACAGCTTGGGGGTGGCTTATGCTCTGTAGGGCTCCATGTAGTCAGGAAGAAGTACATGGCAGCTGTGTTGGCTGATTTTGACAGCTGGGAATGTGTGGTAGTGGGTAAGGAAGGTCCAGGGAGTAAGGTGGCCTGGGTGTTGAGAAGCTCCTGACTGGGAGCTTTCAATTTTGCCCACTGCACAGAACATCCATGATCTCCAACTTGATTAGCCTCAGGTGGGAAGAGTGGAAAATTTTCAGCTTTTCCTTGACTATATCCCTGGTGTGTCTCTGAACCTGTGCAAATTTTTTCCTCAGTGAATAACTATCCTTGGGGGTAGACAAGGAAGAGGAGGAAAGAGGCAGAGAGAATGAGAGACAGGGAGACAACCTGATTCCTCTTAGCACCATTATTTATGTACTTCTTTAAGGTTCTGTGCTTGGCTAGTTATTCCTCCTCATGAGTGAAGACAGCAGAATCAGAATGTCTCCCAAGCATTGCCTTGTATTAGCCAGGTAGGGGTGGCAGTCGATGGCTGAAGGGCAGGTGACATTTTAGTCCTTCCCCTTCTCTTGAAATGAATGTCTTCCAAGTGATTCTCCTCTTGAAGGAGAGAATAGCAAAGCATCTCTTTGGGAAGCCTGAGCTGGGCTGGCTTCTTAAACAAGGAGTAAAGTGAGGCAGCTGCAGAGTAGATCAGCTGTTCTTCAGATCATCCCTCCATAGCAAAGAGCAGGGTGAGGATGCGCAGTGCTGGGTGTAGGCCCAGCCCTCTGCGTGAGAGACCACAGCCCTGCTCCCTCTTCATCTCTTCTTTATGCCACTTCTCAGTTTGTAAAGGGTCTGTGGCAAGAGAGATTGCAAGTTGAGTGGACAATGCTTTAGAAAAGAGTGAGTGGAGGGAGTGCTAGTCAGGTTGTACATTCTTTGTCTATTGTATTGTTCTTTAATCTACTAATTGATATATTCGCTGAATAATATTTATAGAGTGCCGGGAGCCAGCGTGAGGAACTCCGCCCATGGCAAAGGTCATGAGGAAGGAGGCCTTGGCATACGCAAAGGTGGGATCAAGCCTCAGGAAACCCCCCGTTCCCGAGCATCTGCCCCCCAAACCAGAGTCTGCCTACTTTACTGTTTTATGCTCTCACCTACACCTCTGACTTTATGGGGGGCTCTCCCCCATCACCTCTCTCGGAGGAGTTAACCTCCTGCTCCAGTTAATAAAAATTCCTGGGCGTGACAAGAGTGTTTCAACTTATGAACTCCTCTGAAGGTTATCTAGCCTGCCTGTACAGGTTCGTCCAGCCACATGTGATTGTTTACAGCCTCCCAACTGTGAGAGGCACAAGATGTTTTAGACTTACTAAAGGCAGATTCTTTTAGGAAGTTAGAAATTATTAGTATAGTGGGTTAATTAGGAATTGTATTGGTGAAGGGTTTTTCATTTGTTGAGCCAATATATGCTGCTAAGTCTCCATATTCCCTGCCCTTATAATGAATATATAACTAGCATATAGGAGAAATAAGTCTTAACCTTTAGATTAATCATGTTAACCTTCAGTTCAGTTCAGTTCAGTTCAGTCACTCAGTCGTATCTGACTCTTTGCGACCCCATGAATCGCAGCATGCCAGGCCTCCCTCTCCATCACCAACTCCCGGAGTTCACTCAGACTCGCATCCATTGAGTCAGTGATGCCATTCAGCCATCTCATCCTCTGTCACCCCCTTCTTCTTCTACCCCTAATCCCTCCCAACATCAAAGTCTTTTCCAATGAGTCAGCTCTTTGCATGAGGTGGCCAAAGTATTGGAGTTTCAGCTTTAGCATCATTCCTTGCAAAGAAATCCCAGGGTTGATCTCCTTCAGAATGGACTGGTTGGATTTCCTTGCAGTCCAAGGGATCTCAAGAGTCTTCTCCAACACCACAGTTCAAAAGCATCAATTCTTCAGCACTCAGCCTTCTTCACAGCCCAACTCTCACATCCATACATGACTACTGGAAAAACCATAGCCTTGACTAGATGGACCTTAGTCAGCAAAGTAACGCCTCTTCTTTTGAATATGCTAACCTTAGGCTAAGTAAATTTCTTTCTTAATTGTAGCCCACTACACCCTCACCCTATAGGAATGCAACTTTATCTGGTACCTTTGGAGAGTGGTGCCTGGTTTAAGAAAAATCACCCCTGGAATATAAGTTTTTTGGTTATCAGAAAGAAAGGATCATAAAATGTCAGCAGGCCTTATAGCCAGAAGATGATGTAAAACCCCTAAGACCTTTATGTATACTTTTATATGAAGCACCTGATTTTGATAAAGGTCAGAACTGCTGACCCCCATGTGACTTTAAAATTTCCATTTGTCTCTATGTGTAACAAAAGGTATATAAACAAACCTAAAAATAAAGAAATCAGATCAGTTTCTGGAAAGACTGATTCCCCCATGTCGTTCTTTCTTGTTCTCCGTTTTTCTGGCTGAATTTCCATCTGGAGTGTGGGTGCTTGCCAAGCCTGCTAATTTTGCCCTGGCATATAAGTTCCACGCGAGAGGGAGCCCAAGGCGGCTCACCCTTCAATATTCAAGTGGGCGCCGGTGGCCTGCGTAGGTGGTGCAAGCTTCTTGTCTCAAACCTTTATTGGTATCCCATGTAAACCAAGTTATTCAGCCTCTTTTTCTCCACTAATTTTCCTACTATGCTATTTCTTTCTAATCTCCCTCTATATCTTTAATTAAGCAATTAATTCCTAGGACCCTGACTCCGTCCCCACTTCGAATTACCCTGGATCCACCAGGGCTGGACCCCCGCAATAGAGTACACATTTTATCAGACTCTCTTATCACTGGTTGTGACACTAGAATGCTGAAGAACGTGCCTTCAGGTACTTAATTCTAATGTGGAATTTTAATGTTAAATGATGAGTACAAATGTAATATGATTTGAGATATTGATGGAAGCCAACAGAAATAGAAATACAGCCTAGAGAGTTTAGAGAATGAGATTTTGTATGTATTGTTATTCCAGCAATGAGACTAAAAGGGGTTAATTGAGCAAAGGTATGCATGTAGCGAGCAAGGAGCCTGGCAACTAAGGAACACAGTACCATCTGGTTTGGCATTTTCTAGCATTTTTCTTATGCTAGTGAAAGTGAAAGTGAAATTGCTTAGTTGTGTCTGACTCTTTGTGACCCCATGGACTATAGCCTACTAGGCTCCTCTGTCCATGGGATTTTCCAGGCAATAGTACTGGAGTCGATTGCCATTTCCTTCTCCAGGGGATCTTCCCGACCCAGGGATTGAACCTGGCTCTCCCACATTGTAGACAGACACTTTACCATCTGAGCCACCAGGGAAGTCCCTAGGGCTCTGGACAAAATAGAAAAGTCATAGACAAGCAGATACATTTTTGGAGACTTTACAAATTGCTCTATGAAGCTGAGATGATGGCAGTTTGGTCCGAGGGACAGAGTATCTATTTGAAGGTCTGGCTCCTTTCTTGCAACTAGAGATTTGGGAACCTCAGAATATAGAGGATGTTGTCTCTAAATTTTCACTGCTCTTTTGTTTCATGATCCCCAGATGGAGACTGTGTAGGATAGATGAGACATAGGGATGAAAGTCCTGATCCTCTTCATTTGTTGGGACCTCTCATCTCTCATGGCATGTGACCACAAGTAGAAATATAATGTCAGAACTTAAGGTCATCAACTTGAAGCTGGCTGGGTTCTTCGTGCTTAGAGGAGACACATTCACTAAAAGCACAGATGGAGGAAGACTTTTATCACAAGAATAAAGTTGAAGATAATGGATAATCCACACTAGGAAGCCAGCTCCCCAGAAATAAGGGAATGATTCAATACTCTGTGTCAAATTGTCTTATGGAAATGTCCTTGATAGGCACAGATTCTCAACAGCACCCCTAAAGTGATACATAAAACAGGTAACAACTTTAAAATGCATATAATCCAAATGAAGCCTGAGTTCAGTGGATACAAAGAAATGAAGTAACCATGTCTGGGTGGGATTTTCAAGGCAAACTTTCTTTTGTTTTGTATGCATCATGGGGCTTGCAGGATCTTAGTTCCCCTACTGTGGATTGACCTGGAAACCCTGGCATTGAAAGCTCTGAGTCCTAACCAGTGGGACCAACAGAGATTCCCAGAAATATTTTCTTAAAACTGTTAATATACAGCAGTTTTTTCAGGATGTGGACAAGACTGGCACAGAACACAGTTTACATCCAATTACAATACAGTGGTTTCCCTGATGATTTCAGTAGTTATTTCTTTTCTCAATCCTTCAACCTCCAAAGTGACAAATTCATAGGAGCACATCAGGATGGAATGAAACTATGTTGTAGATGTTCATTTCAGGAGATATTTGCAAGATAATTGTCTTTACTTCCTCAATGCCTCCTCCTAACTGTCCTATAAAAGAACCTGGCATCCACACCCCTACAAAATGGTTATTTTGAGACATTAATCTGCCATCTTCTTGGTCAACCGGCTTTCCAAATAAAATTGTGTTCCTTGCCTCTATACCTCATTTCTTGGCTATGTTGATTAAAAAGATACACAACTTGAGAGTTGTCAGTGAGTTTTATTTGGGGCAAAATGAGGACTGAAGCCCAGGAGTTAGCACTTCAGATAGGTCTGAGAAACCTCCAAAGAGGCAGTGAGGGAAGGTCATTAAATAAGATTTTGGTGAAGGGGCAGTTCAGTGCAATCAAATGCTTACTTTACAAAAGGTTTTTTGCTAGTCACGAGGATCTGATTTCACCATGATGGGATTTGCTGCTTTCCTAAATATGAAGAGATGCAAGGATTGGGATCTTGAAATTAGTTCCTGAAAATATCTATCTAAAGACTTGTTCCATTGGCAAAATGCTGTTAGCCTTTGCCCTGCTTCATTTTATACTCCAAGGCCAAACTTGCCTGTTACTCCAGGTATTTCTTGACCAGTCAATCATAAAGGAAATCAACTCTGAATATTCACTGGAAGGGCTGATGCTGAAGCTGAAGCTCCAATATTTTGGCCATCTGATGCGAAGAGCCAACTCATTGGAAAGGACCCTGATGCTGGGAAAGATTGAAGGCAAGAGGAGAAGGGGATGACAGAGGATGAGATGGTTGGATGGCATAATTGATGCAATGGACATGAATTTGAGCAAACCATGGGAGATAGTGAAGGACAGGGAAGCCTGGTGGGCTGCAGTCCATGGAGTCACAAAGAGTCAGACACTACTGAGCAACTGAACAACAGCAACAAAAGACCTGTTCCCCCAGATTCCCTGGAGCATAGAGTGCCTCACTCTCACCCTGAGCTCCCTCAGGGTGTGTTGAAGGTCAACAGCTGCACAGGGTTCAGTCTCTGCAGAAGCAGATGGCAAATACCCTTGGCAAGCGCCAATTTGTAATTGACAGTTAACCAAATTTGTTTTTACTGATTAAATCTTCCTTTCATCAACTAATCTGCATATAAGTTTGTTTTATGTTTGTTTCTATTCAATGCTGCTGCTGCTGCTAAGTCGCGTCAGTCTATTCAATGACACCTTGCTTAATATGTATTATTGATCCATGAAGATTGACACACAGCCAACAGCTTGTAACTCTTGCTTGCAGAATTTTAGCAAACACGTATTTTAAATAATGAAGCTTGTATAATACTTATCTAAACTTATTTTCCCCATAAGGCACATAACAGCCTTCTTGCCCTTAGCACCAGGAGGTAAGCATTTCAGCATTATGCTTCAGTTCAGTTCAGTCACTCAGTCATGTCCAAGTCTTTGCCACCCCATGGACTGCAGCACGCCCAGCTTCCCTGTCCATCACCAACTCCCAGAACTTACTCAAACTCATGTCCATCGATTTGGTGATGCCACCCAACCATCTCATCCTCTGTCATCCCCTTCTCCTGCCTTCAATCTTTCCCAGTATCAGGGTCCTTTCCAATGAGTCAGTTCTTTGCATCAGGTGGCCAAAGTACTGGAGTTTCATCTTCAGCATCAGTCCTTCCAATGAACATTCAGGACTGATTTCCTTTAGGATTGACTGGTTTGATCTCCTTGTAGTCCAAGGGACTCTCAAGAGTCTCCTCCAACAGCACAGTTCAAAAGCATCAATTCTTTGGTGCTCAGCTTTCTTTATGGTTGAACTCTCATATCCATACATGACTACTGGAAAAACCGTATCTTTGACTAGATGAACCTTTGTTGGTAAAGTAATGTCTCTGCTTTTTATTAGGCTGTCTAGGTTTGTTATAGCTTTTCTTCCAAGGAGCAAGTATCTTTTTATTTCATGGCTGTAGTCACCATCTGCAGTGATTTTTGAGTCCAAGAAAATAAAGTCTGTCACTGTTTCCATTATTTTCCCATCTATTTGCCATGAAGTGATGGGACGGGATGCCATGATCTTCATTTTTTGAATGTTGAGTTTTAAGCCAATTTTTTCACTCTCCTCTCTCACTTTCATCAAGAGGTTCTTTAGTTCCTTTTCACTTTCTGCCATAGGGTGGTTTCATTTACATATCTGAGGCTTATTGATATTTCTCCCTGCATCTTCCTTCCAGCTTGTGCTTCATCCAGTTCAGCATTTCATATGATGTACTCTGCATGTAAGTTAAATAAGCAGAGTGACAATATACAGCTTTGATGTACTTTCCCTATTTGGAACCAGTCTGTTGTTCCATGTCCAAATCTAACTGTTGCTTCTTGACTTACATACAGATTTCTCAGGAGGCAGATAAGGTGGTCTGGTATTCCCATATCTTAAAGAATTTCCCACAGTTTGCAAAAACATTATGCTTCAGTTCAGTTCAGTTTCTCAGTCGTGTCTGACTCTTTGCGACACCATGAATTGCAGCACGCCAGGCCTCCCTCTCCATCACCAACTCCCAGAGTTCATTCAGACTCACATCTATCGAGTCAGTGATGCCATTCAGCCATCTCATCCTCTGTCGTCCCCTTCTCCTCCTGCCCCCAATCCCTCCCAGCATCAGAGTCTTTTCCAATGAATCAACTCTTCGCATGAGGTGGCCAAAGTACTGGAGTTTCAGCTTCAGCATCACTCCTTCCAAAGAAATCCCAGGGTTGATCTCCTTCAGAATGGACTGGCTGGATCTCCTTGCAGTCCAAGGGACCCTCAAGAGTCTTCTCCAACACCACAGTTCAAAAGCATCAATTCTTCTGCACTCAGCCTTCTTCAAAGTCCAACTCTCACATCCATACATGACCACAGGAAAAACCATAGCCTTGACTAGACAGACCTTAGTCGGCAAAGTAATGTCTCTGTTTTTCAATATGCTATCTAGGTTGGTCATAACTTTTCTTCCAAGGAGTAAGCGTCTTTTAATTTCATGGCTGCAGTCACCATCTGCAGTGATTTTGGAGCCCCCCAAAATAAAGTCTGACACTGTTTCCACTGTTTCCCCATCTATTTGCCATGAAATGATGGGACCGGATGCCATGATCTTCGTTTTCTGAATGTTGAGCTTTAAGTCAAGTTTTTCACTCTCCACTTTCACTTTCATCAAGAGGCTTTTTTTTAGTTCCTCTTCACTTCCTGCCATAAGGGTGGTGTCATTTGCATATCTGAGGTTATTGATATTTCTCCCAGCAATCTTGATTCCAGCTTGTGTTTCTTCCAGTCCAGCGTTTCTCATGATGTACTCTGTATATAAGTTAAATAACCAGGGTGACAATATACAGCCTTGACGTACTCCTTTTCCTATCATCAAATTGAACAATCTTTAAGGAAATCAATCCTGAATACTCTTTGGAAGTACTGATGATGAAGCTGAAGCTGAAGCTCCAATACTTTGGGTACCTGATGAGAACGGCTGACTTATTGGAAAATCACCTCATACTGGGAGATCGAAGACTTAAAGAGAAGAGGATGACAGAGGATGATATGGTTGTATGGCATCACATATTCAATGGACATGAATTTGGGCAAACTCTGGAAGATGGTGTGGGACACGGAAGCCTGGCATGCTGCAGTTCATGGGGTCGCAAAAAGTCAGATATGTCTTGGTAACTGAAAAGCAACAATAGCTTAAGCAGGAAAATCACCAATGAAATGAAAACAAATGTCAAAAACATGTTGCTAATTGGACAGTACAAAAGACATTTATTTACAGTATAGAAGCTGCAACAAGAGGCAAGGTTGTGCCTTCTTCAACCTCAGTTGAAAAGATGTACTCCAGGTGACTCCAGTTTTCTGCTATGAGCATACATGCCCATGTTGATTAATGACCCTGGAAATTGCTTGGAAATACTGATTTTGGAGCTACACATAAGTTTTTCTGAGTAGATGAATGCGCAAATACAGAATATGTAAATAATGAAGATTGACACTACCATTCTTTTGTTGGGGCTGTTTGTTTTGTATCACTTGATGTAAAAGAATTAAACTGCTAGGAACATCAGAACAGACATCTTTGTGAAGATGTATCTTTTCATTTCTTAGGTAAATTTCTGGGAGCAAAATTGCTGTGTCCTAGTAGCTATATCCTTAGCTTTAAGAAACTGACAAAATTTTTCCTAATGGGTTTTTTTTTTACTGTACATTCCTTCCTACTTTTGAAGTGTCTGTTGGGCTCCTGTGGCCATAAACATCACTGTAGGGACATGTAGGGTCAATGAACCATGTTCTGATTTAGGGAGGTTGGCTTTGCAATAAGGGTTCTGAGAGGAAACGTCTACCTACCTTACTGCCGGGGTCCAGCCCCAGTGGATCCAGGGTAATTCGAAGCGGAGACAGAGTCAGCGATTGATTTAGAGAGAGATAAGGAAAAAATGTTGTAGATAAGAAAATAGAGGAGAAAAAGAGGCTGATATTCCTTTGTTTACATAGAGAACCAATAAAACTTCGAGACAAGAAGTTTGCCCTGTTCACGGAGGCCACAGGTGCCCTCCTGGTCTCCCAAGGGAGTGAAGACGCAAAACGTCTTCCCGTTCAGGTCTTAGAAACCTGGGCAGATGAGTGAACGCAGGGAGCCTCTATGCTCCAAGGGATCAGCCTGAAAAAGAGAGTGAGAGGGAGAGAGAGAGAATGATTGACATGGGGAGACCAAGCTGCTTTGGTGAGCGAGGCCCCATAACTTTATTTTCAAAAGGACTTTTATACCTTTCCCACAAATGATGTTGTGTACATTATCTTCTGGCCTTGGAGGCCTGTGAAACATTTTAAGACCCTCTTTTGATAAAGGCTGCTCGACCAGAAAACTTATTTTCCCTTGAAGTGTTTTTTCTTTATATTTCTAATCTATGTCATCTTCAGAAAGTATCAAACAGTGCTACATTTTCACAAAGCAAAGGTGCAGTGAGTTACAACAAAGAAGGAACCAATTAGCTCAAAGGTCTGATGTAGTTAGTTTCAAGGCTACACTTGTTTTTCTTACATTCTAACTATGTTAACAAATGTACTCCCAGGTGCACAGTGGATAAGAGATATGGGAACTTAGCAACAAGCATTGGCTCAACAGTGAAATCTTATACCAGCACTACTCTAATAATTCTTTAACTCTTTGAAAGGCTTTATGTTTTAGGCTTCCCGTGCCTCTCACAGTTGGGGGGCTGTAAACAATCACATGCGTAGTTGTAAAAGTCCAGGTAGGGCAAGTTAGAGAGCCATCAGAGGGGTTTGAGCTGAAACATTCCTTTTATATGCAGGAGACTGTTAACTGGAGCTCTAAGTTAACTTTTTCCAGAGAAAGATGGTTGGGGATAGCCGCCCCCTGTAATGTCAGAAGAATAGGTGGAAAGCATAATGCAGTAAGGCAGGCAGACTCTGGTTTGGGGGGGGTAGATGCTCAAGAAAGCCCAGGGGGGTTTCCTCGAGGCCTGATCTCGCCTTTGCATTTTGTCAGGCCCCTTTCCTCATGACCTTTGCCATGGGTGGGATTCCCCATGCTGGCTCCCGGCACCTTACCTCCCTCAGATGTCCTCATGTGCCAGTAGCCTTGCTTCACATACTAGTCTTGATAGGACCTGACACGTTCGGAGCTCAGAGGCTGAGAGGCAGTAGCTGAGACAGCAGTGTCTTGGGCAGCTGTCATCACAGTTCCCATGCAGATGAGGAACCCTGGGATGTTTCTTCCCTTCATAATGTAATTACTGTCTCTTTGTATGTTAGTATGATTACTGGGAATGTCATATGGTGAACACGAGAATAAAAATTTCCTGCAACTTCCTGTGGAAATCTGTCTGGGTGACACCAATATAATGTCATTTCAAGATTATAAATTGATACAACTTTTTGGAGGGTGATTGGAAAGCAGCTAAGAAATGTAATATGATTTAGAAGCTGTTACTGTACAAATGTACATGTTACAGGTAAAGGTATTTATAGAGCTATGTATGTGTATGATAGAAAATTTCTGTATGGACATAACAGAAATTAATCATAGTATTTAGATGTATGAGATGGTCAGGAGAATTGTACATTGGTGAGAGGGAATTTATTTTCTATTCCTCTGTAAATCTTTATTTTCTTACCAGGAGTTGTTTTAAATGGAGTTGTTTTAAAGGTAATTATAAATATTTAAAATGTAATTTTGCTATCTTACTCAGCATCCCGGCTGCTCTCAGTTTTATATACTATTAACATTTGTGGGAGTCAGTCCTGTATATTGCTCCTTCTGCCTGTATGTCTCACTTCAGGCAGGTCAGGAAGGTGCCCTGGTAGCGTTTGGCACCTAAGGGAATATGTGAATGAGCCGCACAGTTGGACGCATGCAGGGTCGAGAGCCTGAAAGGGTCTGTGGCATTCACAGGCTGTGGGGTTAGGGTGCATGGAAGTTTCTCCCTCGTCTTTCCCTCTTCCCAGGTTCCCATAACTGTGGTCAGAGAGTACCTGGTAGGTGGAATGCAGAGATCACCAGGAAGAGATGGGGTTCCTGGGGACTGGGATGAAGGAAAACTTTTGACAGAGGCTATTTGGTGGCTGTTGGGTTTTGATATGTTTGAGAGCCAGTTGAGGTGTCTTCTGTTTGTGGGTCACTAGGCTCTGCAGGGCTGAATGGAATCAGGGAGACACAGAAGAGAGCAGGGTCTGGCAATTTTTTGACTGTTTTGATGACAACCAGGACTTGGGGTCTGAGGGGAGGCCAGCTGGGTGCTGAGAAACTCCTTGCCTCAGAGATTTCAAGTTTGCCCGTTTAGAACTTTTCCAGGTTCTAAACTTGATTAGCCTCGAGAGGAAAAGGGAAAAGTTTCTCTGACTCTCTTTTCACTACTTCTCTAGGGATTCTCTGAACTTAACAGATTTAGTTCCTCAGTGAATCGGTCTCCCTGGGGACAGAGAGGCAAAGGAAAAACGGAGAGAGAGAGACAGAGAACCATGGTCAGGCTCTCACAGCACTTTGATCACTTTGATTTCCCCTGAGGTGCTGGTGCGAGGTGTTCCCTCTTTCCCTGAGAGTGGAGAGAGTGGTAGTTTGCTGTGGCCTGCAGACCTTGCCCAGGACTCGCCATGTGAGGGGGCACCTGGGCTGATCCCAGAGCCATAGAACTTTGCAGTACAGTCCTCTTCTCTGGAGGTGAGTGTCTGCCAGTGGTTTCCCTCTGTGAAGGAGTCAGCAGGAGAGGATTGGAATAAGAAGTTCTGGGCTTTGCTACCATGTAGAAGAAAGACACCTGGAACATGAAGAATGGATTAAGCGAGCTGCACGGTGAACCCATTTCCTTCAGAGCAGAAAGCACATTTTGCTGTTCCGAGTGCTGGTGACAGACAGAGCTCTCTGACATGACCTGAGACCCTGTTCTCTCATCCCTCCCTATTTCTTCTGTGTATGCTTCCTATTCTGTAGGGGATCCCCAGGAAGAGAGGCCGCAGATTGACCAGACACGTCCTCTGTAAAGAGTGAAAGAGAGTCCTATCCTGTAAGCAGGAGGAAAAGCAGGTGAATACGGATACTCTT
Source organism: Capra hircus (assembly GCF_001704415.2). Classification (NCBI taxonomy): domain Eukaryota; kingdom Metazoa; phylum Chordata; class Mammalia; order Artiodactyla; family Bovidae; genus Capra; species Capra hircus. The sequence goes on along the minus strand of NC_030811.1, from coordinate 15,261,002 downwards.
TGTTCATTTGTTGACCTGTTTGTGATTCATTCACTGATTTATCTACTGAGTAAACATTAAAAGAGGACAGGTTTACTCTGTGTCGTACTTTGTTCTTGGCACCAGAGGTGTGACGATGAATGAAAAAGACAAGCTTCCTTGAGTTACTTCAATTTCAGCTTCTGATGAGCACTAATAGCCGGAAAATACAGCCTAAAGAGAGTACAGAGTGTGAAGAGGCACATGCATAGCTTTAGAGATTCTGGAAGTGCCCCAGGGTCATAGACATTTGAGCAATGAGCTGTATGTGGTGAGGGAAGGAATCCAGTTAATCTCAGGAGCTCAGAGTGAGCCATTTTGATATTTTCTGACACCTTTCCTTACTTGTAGGACTCAGGAGACAATTGAGAACATAGGTGAGTAAATATTCTCTGGGGACTTCTCATACTGCCCCAGGTTCCTAGGTCCAAGGCTGGTTGAACACAGGGACACATTTCCCATTTTAAAGTCTCTTCTTGCTAGAACTAGAAATTTGAAGCCCCAGACAAGCAGAGCATGTTGCCTTGTATCATAGCTACTTGTAGTTCCTGGTTCCAGATTTTGCAGCAGGAATGGCAGTGATGGAAGTTGGCAAGGGGAGTCCCAGGGTCTTCACTTCACCTGTTCCCCTCCACTCTGCGGTCCCCTGGTGACAAGAGGACTCATCACCTCTGAGCTAGAAGTCACAGACTGGGAGCCAGTGAGGCTTCTCCTATTGAGGGGGCACATCCACTGTAATGAGCAGAAGAAAGTGACTTTTACCATAAGAGTAAGGAGGAAAAATTGGACAGTCAGCTCCAGGAAACTGGCTCCTGGAAGTCTGGAAAAGCCTCAATAGTTTGTCTCAAAATAGCTCTTATCTTATGACATCATCCTGAGTGGACCCCACCACCCTGCCTGTCATGCTTCCCAGGAAGAATGATGATACAGATAACTAAATTGCAAACTTCAAAGTGAAGGTGAGGCAAATGAATCTGTGTTCAAAGGAAACAAGGAGAAGGAACCATGTCTCAGTGAGATTGACTAGGAATACTTTCTTGGAACTGTTGAAATGCAGCAGTTATTTCAGGGCATGGACATAACAGGCTCAGAAAACAGATTAGGACACTCAGGATGGAAGGGGTCATGGTCTAAATGAGTATGTTGTGTCTAGGGAAGTTGATAAGGTGATCAAGGAAGGGTGCAGGCAGAATGTCTAGTGAATTGAGAGACAAGGGTGATTCCTGGGGTGGGTATGATCTTACGCGTAGAGTGGTGTTGGTGATTATTTCTTACTTACCTGGACATGCCCACTTATCTTCATATATTATGCATGTAGTTCATAAAACACTTAATATCAACTTTTTATAGGGAACAGTGAAATGTGGACCCTGCTGCCCATTCTATGGAGCCTGAGAGCAGGAGGGGATATTTGTCAAACTGAATGTCTGCCGGGGTCCAGCCCCGGTGGATCCAGGGTGATTCAAAGGTGGTGACGGAGTCGGCATCTTTGGAAAAATACATATTTAATCACAGATATAGAGAGATTAGAAATGGATAGTGTAGTAGGAAGATTAGTGGAGAAAAAGAGGCTGAATAACTTGGATTACGTGGAATAGCATCCATGCTCCAGATGGGAATTCAGCCAGAAAAACGGGAGCAAGGAAGAAGCGACATGGGGGAACCAGTCTTTCCGGAAACTGATTCGATTTCTTTATTTTTGGGTTTGCTTATATACCTTTTGTTACACATAGGGATGAATAGAGTCACGCGGGAGTCAGCAGTCCTGACCTTTATCAAAATCAGGTGCTTCACATAAATGTATAAAAAAGGTACATCATCTTCTGGCCATGAGTGAGACCTGCTGACATTTTATGATCCTTTCTTTCTGATAACCAAAAACTTATTTCTTCCAAGGGTGTTTTTTCTTAAACCAGGCACCACCCTCCAAATAAAGTTACATTCCTATAGGGTGAGGGTGTAGTGAGTTACAATCAAGAAAGGAATTTATTTAACCCAAGGTTAACATGATTAGTCTTAAAGGTTAATACTTATTTCTCCTATATGCTTAAAGGTTAATACTTATTTCTCCTATATGTTAGTTATATTCATTATAAGGGTAGGGAACATGGAGATTTAGCAGCAAACATCAGCCCAACAAATGAAAATCCTTTCACCAATGTTCCCCTTAAGATCTATTTAGTCTTAAGATATGATAAAGTTACATTTTTACATAGCAAGGGCACAGTGATTTATGACAAAGTACAGTGATCTATTACAAAAGAGAAAATCCATTAACTCAAAAAGTCTAGTATTGCTAACATCAAAAACTACTGTATTTCCTTTTCTATATTCCAAATACATTGATTAATATATTCCCAGGTGCCTAAGGATATGGAGGCCTGGCGGCAATCATTGACTTAACAAGAAGAAAAAGCCCTATGCTAATTAAGACTCTCAAAATACTCCAAAACTCTCTGTGCTGTTTATGGTTAAGAGGTAGTAAACAATCATGTGGCAGGAGTATGGATAATCCTGTCACACAAGCTAGTCTGTCAGCAGAGAGGTTTGACCTGAGACATCCTTGTTCCACCCAGAGCAGGGAATTAGCAGCAATTATTGACACAACTAATGAAAAACCCTTCACCAATATAACTCCTAACCAACCCATTATACTAATAATTTCTAACTCCCCCAAAGAATTTGCCTTTAGTAAGTCTAAAACATCTTGTGCCTCTCAGATTTGGAGGCTGTAAACAATCACATGTGGCCGGACGAACCTATACAGGCGGGCTAGATAACCTTCAGAGGAGTCCGTAAGCTGAAACACTCTTGTCATGCCCAAGAATTTTTATTGCCTTGGAGCTGCACGTTTACTCCTTCTCCAAGAAAAACGGTTATGGGGGAGAGCCCCCCGTAAAGTCAGAGGTGTAGGTGAGAGCATAAAACAGACTCTGGTTTTGGGGTTAGATGCTCAGGAACAGGGGTTTTCCTGAGGCTTGATTACGCCTTTGCATATGCCAAGCCTCCTTCCTCATGACGTTTGCCATGGGCGGAGTTCCTCACGCTGGCTCCCGGCAAATGTCTTTAGTGATTTGAAATTAATAGCATTTTGTCTTTCCTTTGCCCTCTAGATTTCAAAAACAGAAAAGCACACAGCTAAATGTTGAAAAATTACTCTAGCATCACTGAATTTTATCTCCTTGGCTTCCCTGGCTCTAAAGAACTACACAATATTCTATTTGCCACCTTCTTTTTCTTCTACTCTGTGACATTAATTGGAAACATGGTCATCATCTTGACAGTCTGTGTTGATAAACGTCTTCAGTCCCCCATGTATTTCTTCCTGGCTCACCTCTCTGTCCTAGAGATCCTGATCACATCTGTGGCCGTCCCTGTGATGCTCTGGGGTCTGCTTCTTCCTGGGATGCAGGCAGTATCTTTGAGTGCCTGTTGTGTACAACTGTATTTGTACTTGTCTTTGGGAACATCAGAGTTGTTACTAATAGGAGCGATGGCTGTGGACCGTTACGTGGCTGTCTGTAACCCTTTGAGATACACCATCATTATGAACAGCCGCACCTGTCTCTGGGTGGTAATTGTGTCCTGGGTATTTGGCTTCTTGTTTCAAATCTGGCCAGTCTATGCCACGTTTCATCTTACTTTCTGCAAATCAAATGTGCTAGACCATTTTTACTGTGACAGAGGGCAACTGCTCAAACTATCCTGTGATAACAGTCTTTTCACAGAGTTTATTCTGTTTTTAATGGCTGTTTTCATTATTGTTGGTTCGATGATCCCTACAGTTGTCTCCTACACCTGCATTATATCCACCATCCTCAGGATCCCCTCAGGCTCCGGCCGCAGGAAAGCCTTCTCTACCTGTGCCTCCCACTTCACCTTTGTTGTCATCGGCTACGGCAGCTGCTTGTTCCTCTTTGTGAAACCCAAGCAAACGCAGGCCGCTGAGTACAACAGGGTAGCATCACTGATGGTTTTAGTGGTGAACCCTTTTCTGAACCCTTTTATCTTCACCCTCCGGAATGACAAATTCATAGAGGCCTTTCGAAATGTCATGAAACGCTGCTATCAACTCCTGAGGGATTAGCTGTGTCCCGAGGATGGACTCATTACCTTGGGCCTGAGTAAGCTGAAAGCACTGATTAAAATCTGAAATAATCGTTTTCATCTGCACACTGTTTGTGATCTACAATTTAACTTTTAAATACTGACATTGCTTCAATTGATAAGTGAGTCATTCCTATATGGTAGATTGTTATTTTTTTCAGTGCTTATATTCATTAATACATATTAAAATGCTTTTCACAAAATAAATGTAAGAACTGTAAATATACAAGTTATTAAAAAACGCTGAGATGTTTGAAAGGGAAAAGCATTCAAAATGTTGTTCATTGTCTTACAGTTGACCTAAATGTTTGATTCTAGGTGCTGGGTCATCCTCACCTATATTGTTCTATGATTTTCTGGTTTTCTCATTGCCGGAAGTTCCCTATATTACTTCCGTGAGTGATACCAAGTCCAACTTCAGGGATCAACATTATTGAGGCTTCTGCTCCAAGGTTCAACAGTGACAGTGACTTCCCTGTAGATTCTCTCGACCAGCAATTGTGTCCATCCTCTCCTGCTACTTTCTTCCCTCCTTCCTCTCTGTAGCTCTCTTTCTTTGGTTCCAGGCCTTTGATTCATTTCTGGGCTCTTCTTTTCCTTTCCCCCTCACACACCCCAAGTTTACCACACTATTTTCCAGCTTCTCACAAATTTGTCCTTCTTCCTTTTCTCCAGCATTGCCATTCTCATCATTCCTCTAATCATCACCCTGGTTCCTAACTGACCCCCTGTTTCTTATGTAATTAGCACAATTTTATCGGCATCTTTTTTTACAGCATCTTTGTAATAACAAAATATTGATAACTAATATCAATAGTGACTGGTTAAATAAATTATGTTTCATCTGTATAATAAAATATCTAGCTATAGAAAGATTAAAGAAGCTCTTTCTTAAATAATTAGAAACAATCTTTGGTCTATATTGTAAAGTGAGAAAAGTAAAGTACATTGAATTTATTATTCATCCTTATGTGTTAGGAAGGAATAGAAATGCATATAGATTCATATTTGCTTATATTTTCATATGAACGCCATCAGAAAAACCTAATAGATGGTTTACAGTTGGATTATAGTAGTGAGAATTGGCAGATAGAACGAGGAGGGAATCAAGAACTTTTCACTCTATGCCCTTCAATATTCTTGTTATTATTTTATTATTACATATGTAATCATACATATGTATGCCTATGAAAAAGTTCATGAACGCATTTCTCTTATATCTTAAGACATGCACTAATTCAATTTCTCACCCTTGTAAATTAGGATTGTATATTTTAAATGTGTGAGCTTTATCATATGTGAATTGTATCTTTGTAAAATTGGCAACGAAATTGTACGTTAGATGGTGGAAAAGTGAAATGGAAATGAAAGGAACTATCTGTTGGGAGAGTGCTGAAATTTTAAATAAGGTTGTTAGGAAAAGTTTGAAAGAGGTGAAGTAGTGAGTCATGTAGACATTAGTTAAAGAACATTCCAGGCATGCAAACAATAAGCAGAGAGATCCCAGGGAAGGCATAAGCAACATGCTGGGATGGAGTAAGCCTAGATGAGTAAGAGAAAATGAAATCAGAGAGGTAATCGAGATTTAGATCATGTAGAGCCTTGTAAGTCTTTTAAAGACGTTTGTTTTTTTTTAGGAGTGAAGGGGAAAACTATTGTAGGGTATTGAAGAATAGTGACAGAATCTGCCTGGTACTTTAACAAGATTATTCTGACTCCTGGGTAGGCAATCAGTTGAAAAACAGGAAGAAAGAAGGAGGGAGATCCATTAACTTTTGCTGTATAGGACACACACACAAAGCTCCAGTGACGTACAATGGTAAGCTTTTATTTTCATGCATTAGGGTTTCAGCTTATCAAGGCTCGGCTTAGCTGGTGGCTCTGCTGATCAGGAGGGCTTATCTATGAGTCTAAGAATTGGATGGTAGTCAGCTGGTTTATGGCTGGCTCTCCATTGATGTTGCAACTGGGGTATCTTTCCTTTTTCTAGGCCCAGCAGACTCACCTGGGCATGTTTTTCCTATAATGACAGCAGAACACAAGAAAGCCCAGGTGGAAACACTAGCGGCCTCTTAGGACCTGGGCTCAGATCTGGCATACTGAATCTTCAGTCTCATTGTGTTGTTCAAAGCCAGTTACATGGAGAAATATCCAGAATCAAAGTGTGGATAATATGCTGCTGCAGGACACGAGGCCAGGCAGAGGTTTACCAAGATGTCCTTAATTCTCTTGGCTTGACTAAACTTAAGCTGGGCTTATTCCTGACTCTAGGCCCCTGGCATTTGTATTAGAACACTTGCAATTGTAAAATCTTTTTCTGTTCCTTTGAGATGTAAACTTTTTAAAAAACCTGCTGCCAGTTTTACATCCCAAGGAGGATTTTCTTGGGACTTGGGAGCCATACCTTTGAAACATAATCATCAAGGAAGAAAGTGCCCTTATTCCCAGTCTCTGTAGGAGGGGATGAGCCTGACTTTGATGGATACCAGATAGCAAGCAGAGATGGACTCATCACAGAAAAACACCTTTTACAAACTCAGGAAAACTCAGTGTGCTCAGCATCTATTGATCAACCTCTCCTAGCTAAAGTCCTTCAGTACTTTTCCAGCAGTTCATGTCTATGGTTAAAAACTCTCCCACTCTGTGAGTGAAGATAGTGCAGGCATGGGTTCCCTTTCCTGTTGTGATAACCTTGAATAGTCTGCTGTGCCTGTTTAATGTTGTCCAGGGCAAGTTTTGCTTTGACAGGGATGAAAAGAGTGAATATTTTAGATGATTGTCTAACTAGCCTTCAGTTCAGTTCAGTTCAGTCGCTCAGTCATGCCCGACTCTTTGTGACCCCATGAATCGCAGCATGCCAGGCCTCCCTGTCATAGACCTTTACAATAACCTAGGCAACAGGTGATAATCATTTGGATGAAGGTGATGGCAGTAAAGTCTGTTTCTAAAGACTATATTTTATATATAACTAATCTAATATAATATCATCTTATTTATATCAATCTATAGACAACAGCATTTGTTTGGATTTGATATGAAAAAAGAGATGAGTTAGTGACTTTACATTTTTTTGGGGGGGATCTAAAAAACTAGAAGGATAAAATTGTATTAACTGAGATGAAATTCTGTTGACTGAGATGGTACCATGGAATGAGCCAGTTTGGGGGGAATATCAAGAGCTCAGTTATGAACAAATTAAGTGTGAGATGTCTAATATTAACTGTCTAAGAGAACATGTTGAGAAGACAGACATAAAGCCCTGGAGTTCAGGGAACTTCAGGCTGGATATATAAATTTGAGAGTGAATATTCAATTCAGTTCAGTTCAGTTGCTCAGTCATGTCTGACTCTTTGCTACCCCATGGACTTCAGCACACTGGGCTTCCTTGTCCATCACCAATCCCGGGAGCTTGCTCAAACTCATGTCCATTGAGTCGGTGATGCCATCCAATCATCTCATCCTCTGTTGTCCCCTTCTCCTTCTGCCTTCAGTCTTTCCCAGCATTAGGGTCTTTTCCAATGAGTCAGTTCTCATCAGGTGGCCAAAGCATTGGAACTTCAGCTTCAACATTAGTCCTTCCAATGAATATTCAGGACTGATTTCCTTTAGGATTGACTGGTTTGATCTCCTTGTAGTCCAAGGGACTCTCGAGAGTCTTCTCCAGCACCACAGTTCATAAACATCAATTCTTCGGTGAACCCAGGGATGGAACCCAGGTCTCCTGCATTGCAGGGGAATTCTTTAACAGCTGAACCACAAAGGAAGTCGAAGAATACTGAAGTGGGTAGCCTATCCCTTCTCCACTGGATCTTCCTGATCCAGGAATTGAACTGGGGTCTCCTGCACTGCAGGCAGATTCTTTACCAACTGAGCTATCAGGGAAGCCCAAGAGTGAGTGTAGGTGGTATTTAAAGCTATGAGAATAACTGATTGGCCAAGGGATGAAGCACAGATAAAGAGAATAATAATGCCCTGAGTTTTCAATATTTAGGGACCAACTAATGAATAGGAGTCAGTGAGGGAGACTGGGTAATGGCCAGCACAATGGGAGGTAAACCAGAAGAGTCATGTCTTGATATACTATGTCGTATTGTCCTGAGAGGTCAAGTAGGATGACCACTGGATTTCACTATGTGTAGGTTATTGATGACTTTGATGATCTCACAAGAGAAGTTCTCATAACACTTTCTTGATAGCTCTAAAACTCAGGGAACATCATAAAAATCTTCTGTATCTTCAGCTGCTTCTTTGAATGTTACACGGGTCTTTGTGCTGTACTTGAAACATACTTCCTCTAAGGACACTGTGCACCCAGAGGTCCCCTGAAGTTATATGTACATAGAAGAAGATCTTGTATGAACCAAGGGTGAGAATGCCTTGTAAATGAAGCATTGTGATTGATTCAGTTCTTTGTATCTGCAGTTGAGAGACATTGACCATGAACTGTAGCTTTGGAGATATTCAAATACCTCTGCTGCCTCAGACTCATGGCTGGTAGTGAAGATGGTCTGAAGGAAGCTTGAGGACCCAGCAGGAGACTTTGGTGAATCCTAAATCACCACGTCAGTCAGAGGTGAGGGGAAAGTAGAGGAGAGCTAAGACTTCCACTGCATTGTTACTTGGTCTGTGTTGTGAGAAACTCAGCGGGTAAAATAGGACTAACCAGAAGACAAAGGCTTCTGGAAGTAGGGGGTTGGCAGCAGGGACAATGGGCAAAGGCTGCCTATACCTGATGCCTTCAGTCATCCATCCATCCATGTTGATTTGTCAACACTGAGGACAAGAGGATCAGTGACTTTACTCATGGGACCAGTAGGTCACACAGAGAGGAAGAGGAATTTGTGTGTAAGCCAGAGACAAGGAAAGCATGGCATTGATGTCCAGGGGGCCACAGAAATTTTGAGCCACCTTTCCCTGACTTGGGCAGGTTTTTATTCCCATATTGTAAAGGAGTAAACAGGTTGTGAGAAATGGTGTCTTGCCTACATTCAGCTTCTTGCAAATTAAAGAGCAACTTCTTGGATGAAGATCTCAACTTCAAATCTTCCACAATGTGTGTCCCTCATTGTGTATTGCTGTTGAAATACACACACAGTGTGGATATTATTTCATATATATCTAAAAGAGTTTTGTGAGCCAGGTATTACTGCTTCATGTAATAGGCAAGGGAATCAAGGCACAGAATGAGTAAGAAATCCATATGGATTCACATATCATATTGGATGCACAATCAAAACTCTAATCCAATAGTTTATTAAATTTCCATTGCTTTAAAAAAAAATAATACCACTGCTTCCCAATAAGGCTACAGTTACTTACCCTTCTAAGGATTCAGCAACCCTCCCCCCATTCTCCAGTGAAAGTGAAAGTCACTCAGTCATGTCTGACTCTTTGAGCCCCAGTGGACTGTAGCCTGCCAGGTTCCTCTGTCCATGGAATTCTTCAGGCAAAAATTCTGGAAAGGGTTGCCATTTCCTTCTCCAGGGAATCTTCCTGACCCAGGGATCAAACCTGGGTCTTGTACATTGCAGCTGGATTCTTTACTGTCTGAGCTCCCAGGGAAGCCCATTCTCTAGTAATGAACTTAAACCAAAGTCCACATATTTGCTCCCAGCTCCCCTCACCAACAGCCCCATCCCAGCTCCCTGTGGTTAGAACTTGTGCGGAAGTACCGCCTCATCTTGGGGAAAAATTGAGCCGCCCACCAGGGAAACCACTCAGTGTCTACATTTCCTGACTATGAAAGCCTGCGACTTATTCTTTCATAAAACAGGAAGTGTGGCAACCTCAGTTCTCCCTTTGCCAAACAGAAGGGTTGTGGTTTTCCTTTTGCTGTCAGAATCCTGGGCTTACCTTAGCTCAGAATTCTGTTCATTCTTTCCTTTACCACACTTTCAACCTCTGCCTTCCTTCTCTGTAGCACTTGCTTGTCACTGACACCATCAGAGAGCTTGTATCTTCACTGAGTTCTAATATCATTCCAACATCCACTCCACCAAGATGCAAATTGTTGGGCTGGCCAAAAAATCATTTGGGATAAACTCTGAATGAAAACTTTTTGGCCAGTTCAATGCTTCTAATAAACTCCTTCATGCAAGTTCTAACACATAATGTATTAATCTCATTTTTAAACATTGTAAGTGGCCATGCTAATTAACCCCAAATTGGGAAGCCTAGGAATATAGAACCAGAGCTCAGTGTTGTAATAAAATATAAAACTGTCATCAATTTAATTCGACATACATCAAGTGATGTTCACAATCATTGTAGTACATTTTTATTGGACATAAATGGTGATCTCTTTACTCGAGTGACTATAATTTCTAGTAGTTTTATGCAAACTTCCCTCATGGCTTCAGTCAGTCAGTTCAGTCGCTCAGTTGTGTCTGACTCTTTGCGACCCTATGGACTGCAGCACGCCAGGCTTCCCTGTCCATCACCAACTCCTGGAGCTTGCTCAAACCCATGTCCATTGAGTCAGTGATGCCATTCAATCATCTCATCCTTTGTTGTCCCCTTCTCCTCCTGCCTTCAATCTTTCCCAGCATCAGGGTCTTTTCCAATGACTCTGTTCTTATGGCTTAATTCTTGTTAAATTAAAACACATACATATTTCTTTTCTCTTTTCCACGTACTGAGAAGGGTCTGTAGCTGATGTCTTCCTGCAAGTACAGAGGACAGATAGGATGTCCACAAGACTTTTCTACCTTTCTCTTGCCTTTCTTTCAGTATGGCCAAATGAGCTCTTTTTCCTCCTGTGTATGGCTTTCCTGTGTCCCTGGAGTTCCCTTTCTACCAAATGCCCACAACTTGGCTCCATCCAATGTCTCCTTGAGCAGTCCTCCTCTTTTTCTAGTCTGTGGTCAGCTGGACCAGTCCTGGGTCAGGGTGGTACCAACCAGTGCTGGCGTCTTTGGGGTGAGTAGATTGTACCTGGCAGTGTCATCTCTCTAGAACTGCAGGCAGGAATACATTATGACTACTGGGACCCGAGGAACTATACCAAACTATTAATAAATAGTCAACAAACAGGTCATCAAAACCCATTCAAATGGAGATTCAGGCCAAGACCAAGGAAATATTTAGCTTATTTCTTTAGGACTTTGCTGAAGAACAGAGATTCAGTTTTCTGAAGTGTGGTCATCTTGGGTGTTAGGTAGTCTTCAGAGAGGTTTCCTAGCAGATTCCTGCCCTGCCCAACTCCCTCTCCATTCCCATGAACAGTGCTGTCTCTGGTCCTAGCTTAGCTCTCAAGACCATTCCTAGGCCTGGCCTCAAAGCAGATTGAAGAGGGCCTCTGCTGTCCCTCCCCAGGTAGGCTGGAGGGTATGAGAACAGGGGTCTCTCGGGAAAAAAAGTGAACTCCAGAAGCTGAGTTGATCCCTCTTCCACTCTTGCTATTCTCTAAATAACGTTCACACCTGCTCAGTCTGCAGTTTCTCCCTGGTAGTATGGTCATGTGCTCTGAGGACAAAACAAAGCCTGTTGATCAGTCAGAAATCCTTGGTTCTATAGAAGCAGACCTCATCTCTGTATCAACCAGCTGTCTCCATCAAACTGAGTCTGTCTCCTGGTGATATTAATAGTATCCAGTCCCCCAAGGTGGAATGCAGAAGCTGATTTCCCCCAATAGCCAAGGACCTCTACTAGTAGACAGATGGATAAAGAGATCATTTGATCAGTTGACCCATGTAGATCCAAAGCCACAGGTGTGTCTCTCACAGGAAATAGGGTCTTGGGGGGTTGCTGATTCAGAATGAGGAGTTTGCCTCAGCTGTGTGTCTGCAAGTATATTTGTGGAGGGCCTGGTTCTTTGGCACTGAGGAGCTATTAGGGGGTTCTCCAGTGACCTGTGGAAGACAGATGTAGGAATTTGATGTTTTGTATTTCCCGGATCAGTCCCAGTTGCCAATATGATCATTTGCTATCTCTGCTGTATATTTGTTGTTCTTGTCAGAGGCCAACAGAGAACTTCATCATTGGGCCTTCTTCTCACAGATCCAGCGGTAGGTGATGTTACATGAAGCAGCATCATATGTCTTTGTTAGGCCTATGGTCACGCAGTGGAAATTCTGAATTGGATTGGTAACGCTAGTTGAGAAAAGAAAGCATGGTTAAGGCCTGTCTTTTCAGCCTGCCTTTCCCTGGTTCTGGTACCCCCTCAGCATCCCCACGGAGAAGGAAATGGTAACCCACTCCAGTATTCTTGCCTGGAGAGTCCCAGGGACAGAGGAGCCTGGTGGGCTTCCATCTATGGGGTCGCACAGAGTCGGACACAACTGAAGCGACTTAGCAGCAGCAGCAGCAGCAGCAGCAACAACCCCAAATCCAGCTCAAAAACTGATGCTTTCCTGTCAGCTCTCCTTTGAGCTTTTATGGACTCGTTGTCTTGGATTAACTGACTCTGTTTGGTTAGAAACACCTCATGGGTTGTTTGTCCTCTTTTCTCCTAGACATAATGTTTCAGTGCTGGAGGTCCTATGTTTTCAACAGGAGACCCAAGAGGAGAAGGCGGAAGGAGATTTCTCTTCCTTTCCTGGACACCAGCTGGCTTTATGAAAAACCTGGTTGGTCTTTTCATACCTCTTTTAACTGTCTTTCAGTCTGACAGGGAATAGTCTGGTTTCATGGGAAGGTCATAAGTTTTGCAGCCAAGTGGATGCAGGGTCGAACTGCAGCTCTCCCACACCCTGGCTTTGTGATATTCAACACATTTCTAAGTCTCTCATCCTCAATTCAGCTGTCTGTTAAGGGGGAATCAATAAAGGCTTTTCCTAATAGCAGCATTGCGAATACTACCAGGAATGATGTGTAAAGTGCTTAGCAAGGGCCTGAATGAATGTTCACTTACTCCTCTCTGTGAGCAGCTGGTTATAGTTTGGGGAACTGACTTGCTTTCTATCTGACTCACTATTTTCATAGGTCCACTGGGAAGTCATGTTCCCCACCATGGCTATGGCCATGGAATAGTACATAGGACATAGATCTTGGGAGTTAAAGTTTAATAGCTTTAAGGCATAGACAACTTGTTTATAATAACCTTCCTTTAGACAGAGAAGCCACATCTGGGGAACTTGTAAGAACTTAGTTAAAGAAATGTGATCTCTGGGTTAAAAGATACTTATGAGATGTATTAAACATGATATGTATGTGGATTTGTTTGGATCTTGATTTGAACAAAATAATTTGGTGAATGAACAGTCCTCTCTACTCAGAAATATTTGATATTTTCCATAATAAAAAATTTACCCCCAAAATGTGTCTCTGGGAATAAGTGGGTTGGAATAAAGGAGAGGAAGAGAACATGCAGCTAAGTCTCAGCCTTTGTGCTGTTCGAGGATAAACCCACTGAGTCTTGGATCTAGTCTCTAGAGGCAGCTAAGATCCCAGAAAAATGTGAGATGTCCACGTACACGTTGTTAAACTCAGCGTTGTTGATCCAGCGCCACTTTTTCTCTACAGGCTGGTATAATAAGCCAATAAAATACTTCTCAGCACCAGTTATGTCCTGGAGAAATTTCTAGAAATTAAAAAGAGATAAAACAATCAGCAAAAAGTTATTTTCTGTTGGTTCCTTCGTGCCAGTGGGCTCATGATTATATCTGATTCTGGGAACAAGTAAAGGACTCCAGGGCTGGCTATTCCTGGCACTGCCCACCAGCCCTAGAGAAGTGATTCTCATTTTACCCAGAGCATCAAAATCGTGCAGTGGTCTTGTTAAAACGTAGATTGCTGGGCTCTGGTTTAAGGGGTGGTGTAAGGGACCAAGAATTTGCATGATGAAAGTGAAGGTGGAGAGTGAAAAAGTTGGCCTAAAGCTCAACATTAAGAAAACAAAGATTATGGCATCTGGTCCCATCACTTCATGGGAAATAGATGGGGAAACAGTGGAAACAGTGTCAGACTTTATTTTGGGGGGCTCCAAAATCACTGCAGATGGTGACTGCAGCCATGAAATTAAAAGACTCTTACTCCTTGGAAGAAAAGTGATGACCAACCTAGATAGCATATTCAAAAGCAGAGACGTTACTTTGCCGACTAAGGTCTGTCTAGTCAAGGCTATGGTTTCTCCTGTGGTCAAGTATGGATGTGAGAGTTGGACTGTGAAGAAGGCTGAGCGCCGAAGAATTGATGCTTTTGAACTGTGGTGTTGGAGAAGACTATTGAGGGTCCCTTGGACTGCAAGGAGATCCAACCAGTCCATTCTGAAAGAGATCAGCCCTGGTATTTCTTTGGAAGGAATGATGCTAAAGCTGAAACTCCAGTACTTTGGCCACCTCATGCGAAGAGTTGACTTATTGGTAAAGACTCTGATGCTAGAAGGGATTGGGCAGGAGGAGAAGGGGACGACAGAGGATGAGATGGCTGGATGGCATCACTGACTCGATGGATGTGAGTCTGAGTGAACTCCGGGAGTTGGTGATGGACAGGGAGGCCTGGCGTGCTGTGATTCATGGGGTCGCAAAGAGTTGGACACGACTGAGCGACTGAACTGAACTGAGCAAATTCCCAGGTGATGCTGATGCACTGAAAATGAAGGAGGAGGGGACTATACCATCTAAAAAAGGGTAATTTAAAATACAAGTTTCTTTGATCTACTCTGCATAAGAATGTTTTCATTGTCAGAAGTTTTACATTCCAAATAAGATTGGATCATCTTGGAGAAGGAAACGGCAACCCACTCCAGTATTCTTGCCTGGAGAATCCTGTGGACAGAGAAGCCTGGTGGCCTGCCATCTATGGGGTCGCAGCGAGTCAGACATGACTGAAGCGACATAGCAGCAGCAATAGCAAGACTGGATTAAGTAAATTCCTTGAATACTTGGCAAGGGAAAACAGGGAGATTTGAAAGTGTGTTGCCAAAGCTGATAATGCCACAAGAAATAATCAGTTGCCAACAAAATTCTGTCTAGTCAAGGCTATGGTTTTTCCAGTGGTCATGTATGGATGTGAGAGTTGGACTATAAAGAAAGCTGAGTGCTGAAGAATTGATGCTTTTAAACTGTGGTGTTGGAGAAGACTTTTGAGAGTCCTTTAGATTGCAAGGAGATCCAACAAGTCCATCCTAAAGGAGATCAGTCCTGGGTGTTCACTGGAAGGACTGATGCTGAAGCTGAAACTCCAATACTTTGGCCACCTGATGCAAAGAACTGACTCATTGGAGAAGACCCTGACGCTGGGAAAGATTGAGGGCAGGAAGAGAAGGGGATGACAGAGGATGAGATGGTTGGATGGCATCAATGACTCAAAAGACATGAGTTTGGGTAAACTCCGGGAGTTGGTGATGGACAGGGAGGCCTGGCATGCTGCAGTCCATGAGGTCACAAAAAGTCAGGCATGACTAAGCAACTGAACTGAACTGAACTGATTGAGTGCCTGCTAAAATGACAGTGACCTTAGACATCTTACTTCCTGCATTAAATTAATGGGTCACAAATCACTGTGGCCAGAAACCTGGGAGTCCCCTGGACTCTCCTGTATTCTTCACATTCCTCCCATTATCAGTGGCTATCCAAGCCCACTTAAGTATTCTCTCCATCCCCATGATTACAGCCTTTATTGCTCCTTTCCTAATAGTTTTCTTCCCTGAAATAATTATTTTTAAAGCTTGATTACCAGATTTACTCATTTAGTAAACTATTTTTTGAGTATCTGTTGTGTGCCAGGCATTGTATTAGGTTGGAGATACAGAAATAAATTTGCTTCTTTTAAAAAAATTTATGATCTAAAATGGGTTGGCAAGATATGGGCAATGGGTCAAATTCAGACTGGAGCAAATTTTTATAAACAAGGTTTTAATGGAACAAGCCGTGGCAATTTGTTGCAGATTGTGTATAGCTGCTTTTGAACTATGATGGCACTATCAAGTAGTTGTGACAGAGGACATATGACCTGAAAAGTGTCAAATATACACCATCTATGTTTTAAAAAAATGTTTGCTGACCCATGGTCTAAAACAAGGGTTCTTAACCCTTCTATCTCTTGCTGGAAGCAGGGATGGTTTCTACACGGATCTATAAAACCGCTGGAATTTTATTAAAAATATTGTGCTTATGTAATGTTTCTGGAAAGAGAGGAATAGATTTCATCACCATTTCTAAAACCTCAGTTATCCCAACATGTTGAAAATCTGCAGATCTAATAAGAGAAGATAGACGAGTTGACCAGCATAGTAGGGCATCCTAGGTATAGTGCTTTTAGGAGATATGTATTAGATATGGACCAGGAGGGCTTCCCCCATGGCTCAGAGGTAAAGAATCCACCTTCAATGCAGGAGCCACAGGAGATGCGGGTTGGATCCTCGGGTCAGGAAGATCCGCTGGAGGAGGGCATGGCAACCCACTCTGGTATTCTTGCCTGGAGAGTCCCATGGACAGAGGGGCCTGGTGGGCTACAGTCCATGGGGTCTCATAGGGTCAGATGTGACTGAAGCAACTTAGCATGCATGCATGCCCAGGGAGAAAGGAGGAAGTGAATAATTATACCTGGATTTTGGAGTCTATATAATAAAGACTGTAGATGAGGTAATATGTGAGATGGATTTGGGGAGATAGTTACTGTAAGGCAAGTGCTAGGAGCGGGGTGTGGGTGTCGGGGGGTGGGGTGGTCAGGGTTGGACTTCCTGGAACAGGAAGCATTAGATCATAGGCAGACTGCAGAGAGTGCGTGCGTGCTCAGTCACTTCAGTTGTGTCCGACTTTTTGTGACCGACCCCATGGACCATAGCCCGTCAGGCTCCTCTGTCCATTGGATTCTCCAGGCGAGAATACTGGAGTAGGTTTCCATTTCCTCCTTCAGGGCATCTTCCCAACCCAGGGATGAAGCCCGCTCCTCTTCATTTCCTGCATTGGCAGGTGAGTTCTTTACCACTAGCGCCACAGGCTGGAGCATCTGTGGAACTACAAGATGCTGAATTCGGTTGGTGCAGAAATAGGAGGAAGGTGGGTTCAGAGACAGGATTGGAGAGAAGGCAGAGGCTGGACCATACAAGGCTTACATGTCATGTTAGGGAAACTGGACTTTAACTCACTTTGTTCTGGAAAATGGCACAGATAGTTTAGAGCCCTAGAGCAATTAGTAAGTCAGATCTGTGAAGGAGAGGCAAGAAGTGGCAAAACTAGGGGCAAGGAGAGAAATTAGAAGAATCCCAAAGAAACCCAGGGGAGAGCTGAATGATTTGCTGTGGAGATAGCAGGGAAAGAACTTGGTTAGCAGCTAATTTAGGAGGAAAGCGAAAAGGCAAAGTCCCAGAAAACTGTCGGTGTTCCATTTCAGTTGACATGATGACTCACCAGTATTTGGGATACAAGAGGAGGAGCAGTTGGAGTAAAATACATTTGATTTCATTTCAAGCATGGTATGTTTGTGGTGGTTTTGAGACATCAAAGTGGAATGTGATACACTTCCTGGTCTAGGGAAGAGAACTGAAGATATGGATATGAGAGTCATTAGCAAGCCATTGGTGTGATGAGCTTTTTCTGGGCTTAGCATGAGTGTAAGCGTAATTGGCAGAGAATGCCAAGGATGGCTTTTGAGATGCATCAACCCTTAAGGGTTTAGTAGAGGAACAGAGGTTATGGACTTCTTTTCTCATTCTCCTCTTTTCTTCTTTCCTTTTTCTCTTTTCTGCACTCTGTCTTGCTCTTGGTTTTCTACTTTAAGGCACTTTTCTCTTCCCACTTGAGTCCTTAGCCCTAGAGGAGCTGTATCATCACCATCCCTGCTCACTGTTGGGCACCTACTACTGAGATTCACAGAGATGCTCTCATAAACTCTTCAGCACCAGGGACTTTTTAGAGGAAGTGGGAAGGGAAGAGAGGAAAGAAGCTAGAATGCCGTGGCAGCACGTCTGCTGCTGCTGAGTCGCTTCAGTCGTGTCTGACTCTGCGACGCCGTAGACAGCAGCCCACCAGGCTCCTCTGTCCCTGGGGTTCTCCAGGCAGGAACACTGGAGTGGGGTGCCATTTCCTTCTCCAATGCAGTGCTCAGCAAATACTTAGGGTTTGAAGGAGAGGCAACTGTAAATAAAATTATGGCCTAAAATTTAGTCGCTCAGTTGTGTCCGACTTTTTGCAACCCCCTGGGCTGTAGCTCACCAGGCTCCTCTGTCCATGGGGATTCTCCAAGCAAGAATACTGGAGTGGGTTGCCATTTCCTCCTCCAGGGGATCTTCCCAGTCCAGGGACTGAACCCGCAGCTCTTGTCTGTCTCCTGTATCAGTAAGCAGATTCTTTACCACTAGCAAGCACCTCCTGGGAAGACCTAAAATTGATTAGAGTGTGGGTTTTGGACTTAGAGAGATCTCAATTCAATTCCATGTGCTATCATTTATTAGGTATATGACCTTGATCAAATTATTTTCCTGTGCCCAAATTTTTTATATTTAAATTTTGTTCCATTTGTCTAAGCACAAAAATTCACTTCTTAAAATCGAATTTTTATTGGAGTATAGGTGGTTTCCTAGTTTTCCCATATATAAAATATGAAGAACTATAACTCCTCAGAATTGTTATTATGATAAAAAGAGATAATAAAGCTTTTTTAATATAGTGTAAGCTATTTTTACTCTCATAATTGCACACTGCAACCCCAATTCTATGACTTGATTCTTTGTTTTGCATATTACTTTGTTATTTTAAAACTTCCTTACTTATTAGGCTGATTGGGATCAAACATTAACGGCTCACCTCTGTGAAGAATTCCATAGTTTTAAAAGCTTTATACACATCAGCTCATTTAGTCATTCCCTGTGTTTTAAATGTCCTGGCCCCTCCCCAACACACTGCTCATGGGAGAGACCATAGAATGCGGATTTCATTAGCTCAGATGGGTCGGAGGAACACACCCCACTGCTATTGAGAAGAGCCTCCCACCCCGTGTCCATCCCACCCCCACCCATCCCCTGCTCCACAAATCAAATTGCCCCACCAACTCGACTCCACCCACTGATGCCGGGGAAGGGGATGCTGCTTTTCTCTACCATTCCATGGGCTCACCAGTTTCTCTGGCGTGTTGACAATGGCCAACGTGGATCGTTTTTCTTTGCAAAAGTTCATGCTCTTGTTCCAAGACAATTCTGATTTGGACAAGAAAAAACATCTTCCTTGATGAAAATCCCACCCCTTGGGGCAGACTACAGAAATCCAAGAAAAGAGAGGATGAGATTAGTGAGATTTTGGATGTGCACCTTGGGAGTGAATCATAAGACAGTAGGATGTGGGTTTCTTTATAATTATTATGCCAATACAATTCTCTTCAATCCAGGAAGAAATTTCATCCACTTTAGCCCCAGTTTCCCTGTCTGTAACATGAAGAGAATGATGATAAGGTCATTATGGCCCCATTGAGTCAAGCAGTTTCATAAGAAAGGAGACAATGGGAAAAGTCTCTAAGAATTCACTACCTAAGAACCCGGAGGTGGAGAGGGCTATAAGCATGCACTGTACCTGTTCCGTAGCTCTCTGTTGGAGTGAAGCTGACAGTGCCATTCCCCAAAATCTGCGGAACTGAAATGAAAAGAAAACCTGAAGATAGCTGGATGATGGATGTGATGCACAAATGTCACAGCAGATGTCCAGAATGGACAGTAGAATTAACAAGGGACTCCTTGCCTCTCTGTGTTGGAATTTTTCAGATTTTTTTCCTTTGGAACGCCCATCCAACTACTACTATGATTTGACCTGCCTCGGGTCCTATTTTATGTCTCCTTTTTGGTGTCTCATATATACCTTTGATGGGCTTCCCAGGTGCCTCTAGTGGTAAAGAACCCGCCTGGTAATGCAGGAGACATAAAAGATGCGAGTTTGATCCCTGGATTTGGAAGATGCTCTGGAGGAGGGCACGGCAAGCCACTCTAGTATTCTTGCCTAGAGAATCCCGATGGACAGAGGAGCCTGTGGGCTACAATCCATAGTGTTGCAAAGAGTTGGACACGACTGAAATGACTTGGCACACACTCACATATACTTTTGACAGTGTGAAATGCCAAGAAAAAGAGCATGAGAAAGGAAGAGGAATAGATGCATTTAGTACCAGAAAGGAAACCTCCCTGTTCTTTCTCATCTATGCCTTTTACAGTGTTTTCCCCAAAGAGCTGTTTGGAGCACTTCTCTCCAGGCTCCACAGAGCACCTTTGCTGTTCTTCCCACTGCTGGTGCCTTAAACCCTATGTGAAAACCCATAGTCCTGATGGGCAGCTCTTGACTCTCTCTCATCAGCAATTATCAGCTCTAAGGACTGTGCTAACTGAAACAAGATTCAGAACTAGAGGATGTTGGCAGGCAAGGAGGCAGATGGACATTCTAGAGGTTTCTCTTTTGTTTTTTGGCTATGCCACATGGCATGTGGGATCTTATTTCCTTGACCAGGGGTTGAATCCATGCCCCCACCCCCACAGCAGAAGCACAGAGTCTTAACCACTGGATTGTCAGGGGAGTCCCCAGAGATTTCCTGTGGGCAGAAGAGTCTATTCATCTCTTTAAACATAAAAGGAGAATCAGTAGGCCTCCAAGAGGCCTCATTATTTTTGGGGAACACTGGCTGTTGGAGTGAGTAGTTACAGTGGCTCCAGAGGTCGATCAGACTTTTCCTCAATGGACCGGTTGTTTGTCCATGGTGGTTGAAGACCAGTTTAGTTTACCCAGATGCCAGTTAGCTACTTACAATCATATATAAAACATGCAAGTTAGCATTCACTTTTTATTTCAGTCCCCTGCTCAAAGGCTCTTTGTAATATAGCATAACCTGGTTTTCATTAGAAATGACTTGGGGATTATAACTGAACAGAACTGTATACATATTTCATGAGCGTTTCCTCCTTTTGGCTCACTGTACTTACTGGGTGCCTCGGGTACTACAAAAATGAAGAAGAAATTATCTTTCTGATAAAGATGTGGTTAGTAATAGGTTTGTCTTAAGAGCAAGTAAGAAGGAGATCCTTGGAAAAGCTTCAGAAGGAGGTGGGGTTCATAAGGAGAGCCGTGCCTGACATGTCTTTATCCCCCATAGCTTCTGGCATTGGACTTTGTGCTTTATCGATGATAGCTGACTAATTTCTCCTGTTTTCAGTCTCCTTCTGTGTTTGGTCTAGCATACTGCTTGGCACCAAGAAAAAGGTGTTGAATATAATTTTTGATGATTTTTGTGGGGCATGGGTTTCTTTAAACAATTCTTTAAATGACAGGGTTTATAAAGTACTTTCACATCATATCACACTCAGTTCAGTTCAGTTCAGTCGCTCAGTCGTGTCCGACTCTTTGCGACCCCATGAATCGCAGCACGCCAGGCCTCCCTGTCCATCTAGTTATATACAAATCATCCTCATTCCCAAGAGGAAAACAGGATCTGAAATTTCACCAGGTCTAGTCTTGGTTTCTCATCTCTAAAAGAAAATTAATTGGAAGATCTTTGTTTTTCTGGGTGTGCTGCATTTATTTTACTTTTCCAGCTTTATTGAGATATCATTGACACATAACATTGTGTAAGTTTAAATATACAACATGATGATCTCATACATGTACTTATTGCAAAATTATCAACACAATAAGGTTGGTTAACTCCTCCATCACCTCGCATAATCATCTTTTTTTTGTGCGTCAGGAGAACATTGAGCATCTATTCTTCTAGCAACTTCCTTGCATACAATACACTGTTAGTACTTACAGTCACTATGTTGTACATAGGAGTTTTGGAACTCATTCATCTTGTAACAATTATCCGCTCTTTATGAACTCATTCTACAGAAGAATGTCTAGGGGAAGGAGGCTTTGAGAAAGGTCTCTAAGACTTAAGCACAGAAGAACCTGGAGAGGGGAGAGGAGGTTATTTTCATGTACATTACCTGTTCCAGAGCTCTCTGTGGGAATGAAGATGACATTATTTTCGCCAAAAATCTGTGGGACTGCAAAGAAAATCAGCTGTTGACTCAGCCTCAAAGGTGGCTGTGCAGTGAGTGTTACAGACAGACGTTACTGTGGGGCTGGTGGGACATAGCACCTGTCAGTGGGACAGATTGAGCTCGTGGCTCGGGTCAGCCAAGATGGGCATGTGCTTCCTGTGGGCATATTCACTCATTCTCATCCTGCTCTCTTATGTGGTAGAAACTGCACCTTGAGATTGGGCCATATGGTCGATACCTCTTACCCAACTGTTGCCTCCAAATCACATTTCCTTCCTCATTTATCTTCCCCACAGGCTTCTGAGGATGGAGAAGATTTTACTTGCTGCAACTGTGGTAGAATCTTTTGATATGAGGCCTCTTTTTCTGAACATTTGGATGAATTAGTCTCTGTGTACATAAAGGAAAATATCTTGCCCAGTAAAACCCCATTAACCCTTAATGTAGCTCCAGGTGGCACTAGTGGTAAAGGACCTACCTGCTAATGCAAGAGACTTAAAAGACTGGGTTCAATTCCTGGGTGGGGAAGATCCCTGGAGGAGGGCATTGGAGAGGAAACCCACTCCAATATTCTTGCTGGAGAATCCCCATGGACAGAGGAGCCTGGTGGGTCACAGTCCATGGGGTTGCAAAGAGTCAGACACAACTGAAGTGACTTAGCACATCCCACAGCTTATCATTGGGTTGGACTGGAGTTGTATTTTCAAATTAGCAACTATAACAAGCACTGCAGAGTACTTCAGCTCAGATTACCCAATGAATACTCTCGTGGCAAAAATTTTGTGTGGAAGTCTAATTATCAGACACCCCTCTGTTTTGTATCTCCAAGGTAGACCAAGGTACCCTGCTCACTCTGTGTGTCTGGGAATGAGAAGGGCCATCAATTGCCCTCAGCTGGAAAGTCTTGAGCATTTAACATTTATATTCAACCCTGCATCCTAAGGGAAGAGGCAAGAACAGTACAATCTGAGTTCAATAAGAGGTTGATCAGATACTCACAATAAAGCAGAAATAAGGTCATTCCGACAATCTTAAGCACCACTACTATAAGCCCAGAGATTATCATATGCCAGTTCATGATGCAGGAGATGAGGCTGCCTGTGGGCATGAGAGCAGAATATCACCATCAGAATCTGGGACAAGGCTTCTTCCCAGCAGGGGACGTGCCGGACTCTCAGAGCACCCCTTAGGGGCTGGGAAGCCAGGCATGACATTGATAGGTGCAAGGAGGAGACCCAGCACCCAGCACCCAGCACCCAGAAGACAGGGAGGAGCTTGTGCTCCTCGGGAACCTCTGAACTGGGTGTGCTGCCTCTCCTCTGCCATCCCTAGCTCTCAGCCTCAATCCTGTTCCCATCTGTGGCTCTTAAACTCTGTCTGATGAATAAATCCTCTCCTGGACTTTGAGAACCCTTAACCTTGAAATGATCCTTGCTCCCCAGGCCTTTCATCTGTAGTCTTGGCCATATGGTCAAAGCTCTCAGAAGTCACTGGAGTCTGACAGACAGGACAAGTGTCCCTGAGGTCCTTGGCTTGGGAGCAGAGCCAACAATCTGTATAGAGAGGACACGCAGAGACTCACCTGATGTCCCCCTGGAAGGCTCGTCTGGTCTGCAGGTGGGGATCTTTCCCAGTGCCCTTGTGCTTGGTGTGGCGGGTGGAGGCCCTTCCAGTGAGAACAGGCTCCTTGTGTGTGGGCAGTGTCCTTCCTTCCTTTCGTAGTCTCTGTCTCACCAGCATCCCTGAGCAAACACTTCTTCCTGTTCAGTGTTCTTGGCCAAGGAGCGGGAGGGGCTAGGAGGGGAAGGGAGTAGCCTCTGAAAGAGGAAGGTCCCCGCCAAAGGGGTTCTCATAGAGGGGAATGATTGCAGGATTATTTAGGAAATGGAATATCTTAATACCGACTTGTTCTGTGTGTCTGAATCTCCTTGAAATAGAGTGGAAAGAAAATGTAGTAAAATGTTAACAGATATGAGTCTGGGTGAAGAGTGTCTGTGAATTATTTATTTGGACTTTCCTTACAACATGTCTGCAAATCTGAAATTGTCAAAATAAAAAATTTTAAGAAAAGAAGTTCATCTGAAGTCACTACGTTTAATAAGGAGGTCTTCATATGTCCCATTGGTTCCATAACTGCAACCTGGCTCTCTGCTCAGTCCCCTTTATCGTGGACTCCTCCTCTCTGGTCCCACCCAACAGCCCATCTCCCTGGCCTCATGCCTCGAGAAGGTGATGACTATTCAGTATTTCACTAGCATGGTGCTCTGCTGGATACAGGGGGTCTGGTGAGGGTGAATAATACCAAAGTCTTACTATCAAAGATATATTACCTCTGAATGTTTCCTTTTATCATACTTTTCCTACTGTAAAGGCTATGTGTACTCATTGGTACTTCGCTGATGGCTCAGATGGTAAGGAATCTGCCTGCAGTGCAGGAGACCCGGGCTTGATCCCTGGGTTAGGAATATCCCCTGGAGAAGGGAATGGCAACACACTCCAGTATTCTTACCTGGAGAATTCCATGGACAGAGGGGCCTAGTGGGCTACAGTGCATGGGATCATAAAGAGTCGTACACGACTGAGTGACAAACACACACTAATTACAAAAAGTGGTTAGAGGAGCTTTCCTGGTGGTCCAGTGGCTAAGACCCTGTGCTCCTAATGCACATGGCCCGGGTTCGATCCCTGGTCAGGGAGCTGGATTCTGCACGCCACAACTAAAAAACCCACCTGCTCCAATGAAAATCAAAGAACCTGCTTGTCCCAACTAAGACCCTGTGCAGCCAAATAAATGAACAAATATTTTAAAAAGTGGTTAGAAAATACTGGCAATGAAAGTTGAGAAAATAATGTTCATAAAATTTTACATTTAGCAATAGTTGCTGTTAACATCTCTGGGTGTGTATACTTTATAGATGAGCAGATAGATAAGAAGATAGATATATCAATATATAGATCCTGGGTTGTTTAGAAAACTGGGATCATACTGTATATATTATTTGTAATCTAAGCACTATAGGTTAAACTCACACTGTATTACATGCATCCCTTCAAGTCGAAATATAGATTTTTGATGATATATTATTATTGCATATACATTTATATGATTTATTCAACAATTGGACCACTGTAATTCTTCTGGTAAAATGTAACTTCTGACTAGTTTCACTTTTCATTGAGATGTTCCACAGACAACCCAGTGTGGACATACCCTCGAGTGTATTATTTACCATCCTCTGCTAAAACGAGGCTTCCCTTATGGCTCAGTGGTAAAGAATCCACCCACAATGTGGAAGACCTGGGTTCGAGCCCTGGGCTGGGAAGATCCCCTGGAGAAGGAAAAGGCTACCCACTCCAGTATTCTGGTCTGGAGAATTCCCTGGACTGTATAGTCCATGGGGTTGCAAACAGTCGGACACGACTGAGCGACTGTCACTCACTGCTAAAACATGTTCATTCTCTTAAGTTCTTTATCTCTGGATGGGAAGACCATCTATTCAGTTGCCCATAGCTTTAAATTAGGGTATTATCCTTGGTTTCTCTCTCTCCCCTCCTTCCCATCCAATCAAACTCTAAGTCATGATGATTCTCTTTCCTTGGAGCTTCTCAACCTGCCTTCTCCTCCACTTCCTCAATGCTACCTTGTCCCCGGTCTCCACCTGCTCTATCCTTGATCTTCTCAGCAATGTCTAAAGAAACCTCTGTGCCATCATCTTGCTTTAGCAATTCCCCACTCTTCAGCAATAATGATCTTTCTAAAATGCAGACTTGACCCTATCATTCCTGTGATGAAATATTTTAGTTACTTTCCATTGCTCTGAAGAGTTGGAGCCTGGAGGTGAGGGGTGGCTCTTGAATCAGCAGAAGGGAGGATTTGGAGCCTGTGGAGAGACGGTCAGGTTCTAGAACAGAGATCCCAGGGAGATGTTCATACTTGGCTTTCACGTTGTGTAGTGGCTCATTGAATAAATTAGAAGTTCTGCTGCTGAGGACAGTTATCCAATTGGGTAGGGAGGACATGACTTCATTTCTATCAAGCTGTCACAGCATCAGCCAGAAGAAACTGTGTTCAACGATCAGACTTTCTGCTCAGGTTTTCTGTAGCCTGGCAAAACAAAACCAAAGAAAATAAAATACTTCCCCTTACTCTTTGGAAGAAAAGTTATGATCAACCTAGATAGCATATTCAAAAGCAGAGACATTACTTTGCCAACTAAGGTCCGTCTAGTCAAGGCTATGTTTTTTCCAATGTCATGTATGGATGTGAGAGTTGGACTGTGAAGAAGGATGAGCACTGAAGAATTGATGCTTTTGATCTGTGGTGTTGGAGAAGACTCTTGAGAGTCCCTTGGACTGCAAAGAGATCCAACCAGTCCATTCTGAAGGAGATCAGCCCTTGGTGTTCTTTGGAAGGAATGATGCTAAAGCTGAAACTCCAGTACTTTGGCCACCTCATGCAAAGAGATGACTCACTGGAAAAGACTCTGATGCTGGGAGGGATTGGGGGCAGGAGGAGAAGGGGACGACCGAGGATGAGATGGCTAGATGGCATCACGGACTCGATGGATGTGAGTCTGAGTGAACTCCGGGAGATGGTGATGGACAGGGAGGCCTGGCGTGCTGCAATTCATGGGATCGCAAAGAGTCGGACACGACTGAGCGACTGAACTGAACTGATCTTCCTTCATCAGATCTTATGCTATTTAACACTTCCAATGTTTATCTAGATCCATTACATATTTGAATGTTGGGGAAAGCTCCCTAACCTCCTACTTCAAAGTTTAATATGTAGGAAAAAAATCAATGGATGTGTGAGAATATAACAACTCAAAATAAGGTGAGCATTATGAAAAAAAACATCCAGTGACTGTCTGCAAAATAAAGTCGTTATTGTTGTTGCTATTCAGTCACTAAGTCATGTCCAACTCTTTGTGACCCCATGGACTGAAGCATGCCAGGCTTCCCTGTCCTCCACTGTCTCCCACAGTTCACTCAAGTTTATGTCCATTAAGTCGATGATAAGACATAGGAAATGTTGGAAAACGTCTCACTTATGTTTTCATTCAGAGTTTAGAGAACACTGAAAAGAATATCACCTAATATAATGAAATTAATAAACAAATGCCAAAAGAAGTAAATGTGATTAGAGGGGAAAGAAAGAGAGGTGTGTTGTCAGATCTAGCAGATCAGGTACATATGTTGTGGTTTGCAAAAGAGAAAACATGAAGGCTGAATAAACAGCAGCAATAATCAAAGAAATCATGGGAGAAAATATAATCAAAAAAGCTGAAAGTTAGGCAAAATCCGTGAAAATAGATTCAAACCTGCATAATTCTGGTGATTTCTTTAAATTTAAAAAAAATAGGTAACATGTATTCTAGAGGCTTCTAAATAGGAAAACCTAATAAGTAAAATACCATTTTTCATATTTTTGTTCAAAAATTCTAGGTCCCAGAAGATGATAAATCAATATTTAAGGTTCTGAACATTGTGATTTAGGAACTAACAATATGTCAAGTGCCATACAGAATTTAACTCATGATTACTCATGAGTTCCGCCCAGCCGCCACTCTCTCCATACCAGGAGCTCTCAGAGAATTCCTGTGGTCCCCAGACATGGGCATAATCAATAGGAGGAAGCTTAGTAGGATGGAAGTGTCTACCCTTCTGTATAGTTTGGAAATTCAGCAGCTTTCAGAACTCTGCAGTACTATATGCACCAGTGAATACCAGTCCAGCATTGCATTCACTTTTTTTTAAAAATTAATTTTTACTGGAGTAGAGTTGTTTTACCATGTTGTGTTAATTTCTACTGTACAGCAAAGTGAACCAGCCATACATACAAGTATATCCCCTACTGAGCATCACAACAACATTCTGAGTTATTCAACCTAAATAACACCTTCTTAAGAGTTTATCTCAGGGTCCTTTCTCTCAGTTCCTCATTTCTTTTCTGCTCAAACAGAAAAATACTCTCTCATATCCCCTTAAGGAGAGGCTGCAAATTGGTAGCAGAGATTGCAAACTGGGGGCCCACAGATTGCAGCAATATTTTGTTTGATAAGCAGAAAGAAATTTGAATTAACATTTTGAAGTTTGAGAGATCTCTATAGCCACCTAGGTATTGAGAAGATCTGGCACTATTGACATTATGTTCCCTCAGGGCAGCAGTTGGCTTGATGGAGGGTGAGGGCTCAGTCCTCTGTTTCTAGTCTCCACCTCATTGGAAGGAACCCAGTTACCAGCTATTGTCATGCTCACATAGCTATTTGTTTCCCCCTGGAGTAGAGCAAGTGTTGTTTAAAGTATTGCCTCTATTGAAAGAGGGAAAACAAAAGGAAGAATGAAGAGTCTACATGCTTTCAGAAAAATGGGAGAGAATATTTTTCCTTTTTGCAAAAAAGTAAACAATATTTTATGTGTCTTTGCCAAAGAATAAAACAGGAGACAGTTATGAAGCAAATTAAGGGACAACTGCTTCATAGAAAAGACATATGATGAAAACTCAATTAATAGGAAGAACTAGAATTTCCACAGTTGATTTCTGAATGCAAACAAAATAGGTTTCCCAAATGCTTTTGTGAAAAAGTGACCATAAAATCCTTTACAGACAACAGATTTCTGAAAGATTGTCTATGGAGTGAAGGCGACATTATGTGGCTTACACAGAATCAAACATTCATGAATATATTATACTCAGGAATACTGTCACTTAGAATATCGGGCTGAGAACTTGCTGGAAAGTGAAAGTCACTCAGTCATGCTATACAGTACAGGGAATTCTCCAGGCCAGAATACTGGAGTGGATAGCATTTCCCTTCTCCAGGGGATCTTCCCAACCCAGGGATCAAACTCAGGTCTCCCATGTTGCAGGTGAATTCTTTACCAGCTGATCCACAAGGAAAGCCCAAGAATACTAGAGTGGGTAGCCTATCCCTTCTCCAGGGGATCTTCCCAACCCAGAAATCAAACCGGGGTCTCCTGCACTACAGGCAGTTTCTTTACCAACTGAGCTAGAACTTCCTGGGGAGGAATTAAATAATCTGTGGTGTGTTATAATTGCAGTGGATGAAGCAAGGGTATAAATAATAATTCCAAGTAGCTAGCTATATTTACTTGTGGTATTAATTGAAAACTTCATGTAACCAATGAATTTATTAAAATGGCACTGTTGATGTCTACAACATCAAGAGATAATCTGTGTAATAGGAAAATCTTTGACGTTTTTCTGTAGAAAGGTCCAGTTAGTAAGCATGACTAGGGGTATATTCTGTGATGGTATGTGATGTTACTTAATTCCAACCGCTGTGGCAACATTTCACAATGGCACGGAACTGAAGCCTACTCACCACATCATTTGTCAGGAAACACACTGCAGTAAAGTATTCACGGATGTGGTCATTAAAGCTGTGTGCCAGACACGCTAGAAAGGTCTAGAACTACACAAAACCAGAGTTTTGCATGAGTTCAAGCTATTCATAACACAATAGTCCATTGTACTACATGCACCTACTAAGCACGTTGAAAATTAAACAAACAAACACATGCACTGAGATTTAAAATATACCATATTTCATTGACTCAGAGAAGCATGTTGCTTTCCACATGACATTTCTGGATTTAAGCTGTATGTAATCAATGATAAGAAAACATTGCTTAATTGGTAGCTTTGAATTTTTTTTCCTTAGTGGTGTATAAAATAAGGATGTATCCTAAAACTGATGCTGTTTTACACTCTGTGAAATATGATAAGAAAATACCACAAATTTAAGCCATTAAAGTTTTTTTTCTTTTTTTAATTAAATTTTTATTTTTACTTTATTTTACTTTACAATACTGTGTTGGTTTTGCCATACATTGACATGATAGATAAATCATGACACAATACATCAAAATTGACTCAAGAGAAGAAAACTTGAAGTGTCTTTGTTAACAGATGGTCTTAAGATTTTGGAAAATTGTAAAGCATAAACTGCAAGAAAATGTTTTTTAAATGTGGCAATTTCTGTGTTAAGATTGAAATTGAAATCATTTTTGAGGAACACAATTCCTTCTCTTTAAAAAACTTTTGAATTGACCAGATACACAGTTGTAAAGGTAAGACCTACAAATTTTGTAGTTTTAGCTGGTGCAAACAATGAATTAACTGCATTAAGGTATACATTAAGCAACAAATTTCATCATTTTGTTTGGTGATGGATATTGTGTGTAATTCTGCCAAAGATAAGTCTCAGAGATCTTTCTCACTCCTTTTGAGTGGAGAAGCACATCTTTCCTTTACCTACTTTTATAGTGTTGTGGTTTATAAACCAGCAGTTTACAAACCCAAAAACCTATAGGTTCTTGACAATGAAATAACATGTGAAGTTAACCAGGCATAAGACAAACACTTACCAGAACTATATGAAACTTATTTTTGACTCAGCTGAATACATAACACAAATACATGATACTGGAGATGATATTTTAAATTCATTAAAAAAATACAGGTTGAATGTTAAAATATTTAGTTGCTCTATCTTTGGAACTAAAAACATAATACTTTTTCTTTTGTGGATTGCATTTTCAGGTTAACATTGTGCATGGAGATGTCAAGTATAGAATTTATCCTTGAATCCTTTTAACTAGGAGTCATATTTAACAGCATTCTGCTTCATACATGGAAAATAGTTCTTTGAAAGTATAGATTCTTCTAAATATGAATAGAACATTTGTCCAATAATTTTGAAATTGGAGAACATATAATGAAAATTAATTTTTTATAGCCTTAGAAATTTATTTCATCTTATTTGTTTCATTTCTGATAAGGACTTTTGGATCAGAAAGTGAAACTGGATTATTTAGTGCTAAATGAGTTTTCCCAAATCAGACTTTTTGTAGGACAGAGTAAATCTAATTACAGTGGTGTGCCTCCATGTGAATGCCCCAGCAAAGACGTATTCAGAGTACTTAGATGACATGTAACGTTAAGTCTTTGATGCATTCTTTTAAAAACTACTGTATTGGCCAAAAAGTTCATTCAGATTTTTCCATAACCTCTTGCAGGAAAACCCAAATGGATTTTTTGACCAACTCAATGTATCATGTCATATTTCAGATGTACAAAAAAGATAAAGAATAATCTAATAAACAGCTGTCTCCTAATCCAAGAAATGAAACATTACATGGAATGTTTGAACTCCTTTGTACTATTCACAAATCACGTCCTCTTCTTCCATCTATGGGTTATGTACTACTCATTGTATCATAGGTCTTTTAGTGGCAAGTGAAAGAACTTCAAACTAGTTTAGGCAAAAGTGGTATGTATTGGCTCATGACATATGTCAAAGGATCACACAGTGAAACCAAAATAAAGCAAAGATATATCTGAACCTCTGGAACATCAAGAATCAGATAAAACTAGGTCTTGCCATATTCATCTCTTGTCTCTAATCACTTTCTCTTGTGATAGGAAATATGGCAGGAATCATAGCCATGAGAAGCTGTTGTATTTCATGTCTTACAAGTTAGAAAAATCCCAAAGGTAGACATTGATGGGTCTATCAGATGATGGAGACCCATCAAATATGGTTAGGGACAGGATCATGGTAAACAGTCTAACTGGAGCATGAGGAGCAGTTATCCCAAGACGAAAGTGGTTGTTTTCAGAAGAAGGAAGGTGCTGGGAAGGCACATGCACACACACATATATGCATGCGTGCACACACACACACACACACACACACACACACACACACACACACTCACCCCTGGCCTATTCCAACCGTCCTTATTACCTCTTGCCCACTTGCTGCTTCCAGAACTTTATGGCCTCCAACTTTGCCAACATTTTCCATCTACTTTTATAACCTCATTTAAAATTTATGTTTTTCCAAACTGGCTTGTCCTTGGATGACCATGTGTCTATTTCTAGGTCTGTCCTCTAAACTGAATTTTAGTTCTTCATTTCCAAGACTCTGCTGGTGTTTCCAAGTAGGTGACATGATGTCAATTCAGTTGCAATAAGTTCCAAACCACATTTACCATTTTCCACAAACTCAATCCAACTTCCTTCTTCAACTTCTTTATTTTTGTTAGTCATTATATCATATTACAACATACTCAGACACTGAAAGCCTCCTTGATGCTTCCTTCTTGGTCAAACACCATGTGAAGACCCTAGTCGATGATGTTTTTCAAAAGTTCTGTTACCTCTACTTCACCTCTCCATTCCTACCACCCCCATCCTAGCCTAAACCTTTCGCTGCAGTTGGAGTGCAAATGGTCTGAAACCTTCACCTTTCTAATGTTCACCCTTCAACCTTCACCCTCTCAATCAATATTAGAAAATGCTATTAGACAAAACTTTATAAAATCATCGTTATGATCATGTCACTTCCCTATTTAAGTTTCCATTATAATCATTAACTGGAGAAGGAAATGGCAACCCACTCCCGTGTTCTTGCTTGGAGAACTCTGTGGATGGAGGACCCTGACGGGCTGCAGTCCATGGGGTCACAAAAAGTCAGACACGACTGAGCAACTAACACATAACCATTAACACTAACAAACCTCAGCTCTTGAGCTTAGCTCTACAACCTGACCTTGATCTACTTGTATACTAATCATTAGGGAAATGCAAGTCAAAATCAGAATGAGATATCACCTCACACATATTAGAATGGCTGTGATTAAAACAATAAGTGATAACAATATCTAATGAAGATGTGCACTCTGTTGATGGGAATGCAAATTAGCATAGTCGCTATGGAAAACTGGGAAGTTCCTTGAAAAGTTAAAAATAGGACTCTTTCATTGTTGTTGTCATCTAGTCACTTAGTTACGTCCCACTCTTTTGCGACCCCATCGACTATAGCTCTCCAGGCTCCGCTATCCATGGGACTTTCCAGGCAAGAATACTGGAGTGGGTTGCTATTTCCTTTTCCAAGGGATCTTCCTGATCCAGAGATAGAGCCCGCTTCTCCTGCATTGACTGGTGGATTCTTTACCATTGAGCTACCTGGGAAGCCCCACAGGACTCTCATATGATCCAGCGATCCTATTTCTGGGTGTATATTGTGAAGGAAATGAAATTAGTATCTCAGAGAGATGTAGGCACTCCTATGTTCATTGCAGCATTATTCACCACAGCCAAAATGTGAAAACAGCCTAAGTGCTCACTGACAAATGAATGCATAAGGAAGATAGGTGTGTGTATACACATACGTGTGTGTGTGTGTGTGTGTGTGTGTGTGTATATATATATATATATATATATAATATTCACCTGTGAGAAAGAAGAAAATCTTGCCATCTTGCCATTTGCCATTCATAACAGCATAGATGTACCTGAGGGACATTCAGTTCAGTTCAGTTCAGTTCAGTTGCTTAGTCATGTCCGACTCTTTGTGATCCCATGGACTGCAGCACGCCAGGCTTCCCTGTCCATCACCAACACCTGGAGTTTACTCAAACTCACGTCCATTGTGTTGGTGATCCCATCCAACCATCACATCCCCTGTCATCCCCTTCTCCTCCTGTCTTCAATCTTTCCCAGAATTAGGGTCTTTTCAAAAGAGTTAGTTCTTTGCATCAGGTGGCCAAAATATTGGCGTTTCAGCTTCAGCATCAGTCCTTCCAATGAATATTCAGGACTGATTTCCTTTAGGATGGACTGGTTGAATCTCCTTGCAGTCCAAGGGACTCTCAAGAGTTTTCTCCAACACCACAGTTCAAAAGCATCAATTCTTCGGCACTCCATTTTCTTTATAGTCTAACTCTCACATCCACACATTACCACTGGAAAAACCACAGCTTTGACTAGATGGACGTTTGTTGGCAAAGTAATATCTCTGCTTTTTAATATGCTGTCTAGATTGGTCATAACTTTTCTTCCAAGGAGCAAGTGTCCTTTAATTTCATAGCTGCAATCACCATCTGCAGATTTTGAAGCCCCAAAAAATAGTCTGTCACTGTTTTCACTGTTTCCCCATCTATTTCCCATGAAGTGATGGGACTAGATGCCATGATCTTAGTTTTCTGAATGTTGAGTTTTAAGCCAACTTTTTCACTCTCCTCTTTCACTTTCATCAAGAGGCTTTTTAGTTCCTCTTCACTTTCTGCCATCGGGTGGTGTCATCTGCATATCTGAGGTTATTGACATTTCTCCTGGCAATCTTGATTCCAGCTTGTGCTTCATCCATGTTATATTCTGCATATAAGTTAAACAAGCAGGGTGACAATATACAGCCTTGATGTACTCCTTTCCCGATTTGGAACCAGTCTGTTGTTCCACACCTGGTTCTAACTATTGCTTCCTAACCTGCATACAGATTTCTCAGGAGGCAGGTCAGGTGGTCTGGTATTCCCATCTCTTTCAGAATTTTCCACAGTTTGCTGTGATCCAAACAGCCAAAGCCTTTGGCATAATCAATAAAGCAGAAGTAGATGTTTTTCTGGAACTCTCTTGCTTTTTTGATGATCCAGCAGATGATGGCAACTTGATCTCTGGTTCCTCTGCCTTTTCTAGACCCAGCTTGAATGTCTGGAAGTTCACGGTTCACATACTGTTGAAGCCTAGCTTGGAGAATTTTGAGTATTACTTTGCTAGTGTGTGATATGAGTGCAATTGTGTGGTACTTTGAGCATTCTTTGACATTGCCTTTCTTTGGGATTGGAATGAAAACTGTCCTGTGGCTACTGCTGAGTCTTCCAAATTTGCTTGCATATTGAGTGTAGCACTTTCAGAACATCATCTTTTAGGGTTTGAAATAGCTCAAATGGAATTCCATCACCTCCACTAGCTTTGCTTGTAGTGATGCTTCCTAAGGCCCACTTGTCTTCACATTCCAGGATGTCCGACTCTAGGTGAGTGATCACACCATCGTGACCATCTGGGTCTTGAAGATCTTTTTTGTATAGTTCTTCTGTATATTCTTGCCACCTCTTCTTAATATCTTCTGCTTCTGTTAGGTCCATACCATTTCTGTTCTTTATTGTGCCCATCTTTGGTATCTCTAATTTTCTTGGAGGGATCTCTAGTCTTTCCCACTCTATTGTTTCCCTCTATTTCTTTGCATTGGTCACCAAGGAAGGCTTTGTTATCTCTCCTTGCTATGTTTTGGAATTCTGCATTCAAATGGGTATATCTTTCCTTTTCTCCTTGCCTTTTGCTTCTCTTCTTTTCTCAGCTATTTGTAAAGCCTCCTCAGACAACCATTTTCCCTTTTTGCATTTGTGAAATAAGCCAGACAGAGAAAAGCAAATACTAGTTGTCAGGGACATCCAAATTAAAACCACAGTGCAATACCATTCACCTCCACTAGAATGGCCCAAATTAAAAAAGAATTGACAGTACCAAATGTTTGTGAAAATGTAGAACAAATCTCCTGCACTGTTGATGGGAACCTGAAATACTAGATTCACTCTGGAAAACTCTTCAGCAGTGTCTTGTAAAAATAAATGCACATCCACTTTATGACACAGTAATTCCACTTCTAGGAATTTATCTAAGAGAAATGAAAACTGCTGTCACCAAAAGGTGGATTCAAGAATGTTTATTCAAAAACTCTCCAGAAAGCAGGAATACAAGGAACATGCCTCAACATAATAAAAGCTGTATACGACAAACCCACAGCAAACATTATCCTCAATGGTGAAAAATTGAAAGCATTTCCCCTAAAGTCAGGAACAAGACAAGGGTGCCCACTTTCACCACTACTATTCAACATAGTTTTGGAAGTTTTGGCCACAGCAATCAGAGCAGAAAAAGAAATAAAAGGAATCTAAATAGGAAAAGAAGTAAAACTCTCACTGTTTGCAGATGACATGATCCTCTACATAGAAAACCCTAAAGATTCCACCAGAAAATTACTAGAGCTAATCAATGAATACAGTAAAGTTGCAGGATATAAAACCAACACATGGAAATCCCTTGCATTCCTATACGTTAATAATGAGAAAATAGAAAGAGAAATTAAGGAAACAATTCCATTCACCATTGCAACGAAAAGAATGAAATACTAGGAATATATCTACCTAAGACTTTGATGCTGGGAAGGATTGGGGACAGGAGAAGAAGGGGACGATCGAGGATGAGATGGCTGGATGGCATCACTGACTCGATGGATGT
This sequence comes from Capra hircus, assembly GCF_001704415.2. Lineage (NCBI taxonomy): Eukaryota > Metazoa > Chordata > Mammalia > Artiodactyla > Bovidae > Capra > Capra hircus. The sequence goes on along the minus strand of NC_030811.1, from coordinate 15,224,871 downwards.
GAGTCTGAGTGAACTCCGGGAGTTGGTGATGGACAGGGAGGCCTGGCGTGCTGCAATTCATGGGGTCGCAAAGAGTCGGACATGACTGAGCGACTGAACTGAACTGAACTGAAAGAAACAAAAGACCTATATATAGAAAACTATAAAACACTGGTGAAAGAAATCAAAGAGGACACTAATAGATGGAGAAATATACCGTGTTCCTGGATCAGAAGAATCAATATAGTGAAAATGATTATACTACCCAAAGCAATCTATAGATTCAATGCAATCCCTATCAACCTACCAATGGTATTTTTCACAGAGCTAGAACAAATAATTTCACAGTTTGTATAGAAATACAAAAACACCTCGAATAGCCAAAGCAATCTTGAGAAAGAAGAATGGAACTGGAGGAATCAACTTGCCTGACTTCAGGCTCTACTACAAAGCCACAGTCATCAAGACAGTATGTACTGGCACAAAGACAGAAGTGTAGATAAATGGAACAAAATAGAAAGCCCAGAGATAAATCCATGCACCTATGGACACCTTATCTTTGACAAAGGAGGCAAGAATATACAATGGAAAAAAGACAATTTCTTTAACAAATGGTGCTGGGAAAACTGGTTAACCACTTGTAAAAGAGTGAAACTAGAACACTTTCTAACACCATATACAAAAATAAACTCTAAATGGATTAAAGATCTAAATGTAAGACCAGAAACTATAAAACTCCTAGAGGAGAACATAGGGAAAACACTCTCCTACATAAAGCACAGCAGGATCCTCTATGACCCACCTCCCAGGATATTGGAAATAAAAGCAGAAATAAACAAATGGGACCTAATTAAAATTAAAAGCTTCTGCACAACAACGAAACTATAAGCAAGGTGAAAAGACACCCTTCAGAAAGGGAGAAAATAATAGCAAATGAAGCAACTGACAAACAACTAATCTCAAAAATATACAAGCAACGTATGCAGCTCAATTCCAGAAAAATAAATGACCCAATCAAAAAATGAGCCAAAGAACTAAACAGAAATTTCTCCAAAGAAGACATACAGATGGCTAACAAACACATGAAAAGATGCTCAACGTCACTCATTATCAGAGAAATGCAAATCAAAACCACAATGAGGTACCATTTCACTCCAGTCAGAATGGCTGCGATCCAAAAGTTTACAAGCAATAAATGCTGGAGAAGGTGTGGAGAAAAGGGAACCCTCTTACACAGTTGGTGGGAATGCAAACTAGTACAGCCACTATGGAGAACAGTGTGGAGATTCCTTAAAAAACTGGAAATAGAACTGCCATACGACCCAGCACTCCCACTGCTGGGCATACACACTGAGGAAACCAGAATTGAAAGAGACATGTGTACCCCAATGTTCATCACAGCACTGTTTATAATAGCTAGGACATGGAAGCAACCTAGATGTCCATCAGCAGACGAATGGATAAGAAAGCTGTGGTACATATACACAATGGAGTATTACTCAGCCATTAAAAAGAATACATTTGAATCAGTTCTAATGAGGTGGATGAAACTGGAGCTTATTATACAGAGTGAGGTAAGCCAGAAAGAAAAACACCAATACAGTATACTAATGCATATATATGGAATTTAGAAAAATGGTAATGATAACCCTGTATGCAAGACAGCAAAAGAGACACAGATATATAGAACAGTCTCATCGACTCTGTGGGAGAGGGCGAGGGTGGGATGATTTGGGAGAATGGCATTGAAACATGTATAATATTATATGTGAAACGAATTGCCAGTCCAGGTTCGATGCATGATACAGGAGCTGGTGCACTGGGATGACCCAAAGGGATGGTATGGGGAAGGATGTGGGAAGGGGGTTCAGGATGGGGAACATGTATACACCTGTGGCGGATTCATGTTGATGTATGGCAAAACCAATACAATATTGTAAAGTTTTTAAAAAAAGAATGTTTATTCATAATAGTTCCACAGTGTAAACAATGCAAGTGATCATCAAAAGTAGATAACAATTTATGACTCACATACTGTTAAGGATGAATCTCAAAGGTATTATGTGGAGTGAAAGTAGCAAAACAAGAGTCCAAATCACATGATTCCATAAAAGAACAGACAAAACTCATCCATGGGAAGAAATAAACTGTGAAAAAATTAGTACAGTGGTTGCCCATGGTGGGTGAAGATTTATTGGAAGAGGAATACTGGAACTTTCTGTGCTGATGGAAATATCATATATTATATTTGAGGTATTGGTTGCATGAATATATATACATATAAGTATATACATATTAATCAAGCCTCATCAAGTTTTACATTTAATACCTGTGCATATTACTGTGTATAAATTTTGCCTACAAATGAAAAAATTCTGCAAATAGTTACTGAACTCTTGTTATTCTGCTTCTGCAGTGTTACAGGATAGAAATTCTGAAACCACTTTTTCTGTATGCTACACATACGCAAACAGGCAAATATATTGAACATAAATGCAAGGTATTTTTCATGGTTAAAGGCATTATGAATATATAGAAGAAGAAAACTAAAGTGAACCTTATATTTTGGGGTTGGAATTGTGGGGAGGAGAGGATAGAAATGGGGCAAATGAAAGAAATGGGTACATCTGGATAAAGGGTATATGGAAATTCTTGCAACTTTAAGTATAAGATTATGTCAAAATATAATGCTAAAAAAGCTGTGGAGAGCAGTAAGATGTAATAGAGACCTGTCCAGAGAGAGTTTAGGCAAAACAAGAGGAAGAAAAATAAGAAAGGCTGTCCTTTATCGTTCTCTTTCTTAGTCCTCCAAGTCCTCCAGGGGAAGGTGGAATTAAAGGGTCACAGTACAGTTCAACTGAAGGACCACATCGTCCCGCTCAATAATAAGAGTGACAGGAACAGGGAGTCTCAACATTGGTTGTACCCTGGTAACCCTAGGGTCCTTAAGAAAATGTTGCCTAGGTTCTACCTCCAGTTCAGTTCAGTTCAGTCGCTCAGTCATGTCCGACTCTTTGCGACCCCACGAATTGCAGCACGCCAGGCCTCCCTGTCCATCACCAACTCCTGGAGTTCACTCAGACTCATGTCCATCGAGTCAGTGATGCCATCCAGCCATCTCATCCTCTGTTGTCCCCTTCTCCTCCTGCCCCCAATCCCTCCCAGCATCAGAGTCTTTTCCAATGAGTCAACTCTTCGCATGAGGTGGCCAAAGTACTGGAGTTTCAGCTTTAGCATCATTCCTTCCAAAGAAGACCGAGGGCTGATCTCCTTCAGAATGGACTGGTTGGATCTCCTTGCAGTCCAAGGGACTCTCAAGAGTCTTCTCCAACACCACAGTTCAAACACATCAATTCTTCGGCGCTCAGCCTTCTTCACGGTCCAACTCTCACATCCATACATGACTACTGGAAAAACCATAGCATTGACTAGACGGACCTTTGTTGGCAAAGTAATGTCTCTGCTTTTGAATATGTTATCTAGGTTGGTCATAACTTTTCTACCTCCAGAGATCTGATTTAATCAGCCTAGTGTATGGCCTAGCCATTGAGATTTTGAAAGCTCCCCTAATGTGCATCCAAGAGTGGAGACCACTGTCTTTGAGGGAAACCTAGAGCTTAGCTGGTAAAGAATCCACCTGCAATTCAGGAGACCTGGGTTCAATCCTTGGGTTGGGAAGATTCCCTGGAGAAGGGAAAGGCTACCCACACCAGTATTCTGGCTTGGAGAATACCATGGACTGTATAGTCCATGGGGTTGCAAAGAGTTGGACATGACTAAGTGACTTTCACACACAGGATAACTTTGGTTATCTATCTTACATATGGTTGTGTATATAAGTCAGTCTTACTCTCCCAATGTGTCCCATCCTCTCCTTCCCAAACTGTGTTCACATGTTTATTCTCTACATCTGTGTCTCTATTCCTGCCCTGGAAATAGGTGCATTTGTACCATTTCCTAGATTCCACATATATGTGTTAATATTTGGTATTTGTTTTCTCTTTCTGACTTACTTTTCTCCGCACAGCAGACTCTAGGTCCACCCACATCTCTATGAATGGCCCAGCCTCATTCCTTTCCATGGCTGAGTAAGAGTCCATTGGTCCACTGTACGCCTGCGCCACATCTTCTTTATCTGTTTCCCTGCTGTTGGACCTTTAGGTTGCTTCCATGCCTTGGCTATTGTGAATAGTGCTGCAATGAACATTGGGGTGCATGTGTCTTGAGTTATGATTTTCTTAGGGTGTATGCTAGTAGTGGAAAAGTCCAAGACCAGATGACTTCACGGGCAGATTCTATCAAACATTTAGAGAAGGGCTGGGCTATGCATTCAAGCCTGTAAAGATCTAAGCCTGGTATACCTGTCTCTCTACTGAGTCATTTAGGTTCTGATTTGAGGGAAGACTTCCTGGCTAGGCTCCTGCGCAGGAAGACAGAGAATGCTGGTCTCCACAACCATGTTTTTCGGCAAGACTACTTCGGCGGGTTCCCCAACTAGACTGATCAATGCTTGGTACTGACCTCAAGTGGGAATAGAACCAGAAAGCACAGACAGGCTTTGCATCCAGGGCACCCCACTGAGCAAGTATCTTCCTTTTTATCTCTCAGTATAAAGCAGGTTGAATATACATTTCTGAATCAGTGCACTTTCAGACAAAATGACCCATCCTCTAGTTCCTGTAGGAGCTTTGATGTAGTGCTTCTTGAAACCGAAATGATGATGTCACTTCTTCCGTGTTTGTCTTTTCATATTGTATGTTTCCATGAAAATTGTGGAGTTTGAGGAGGATAATATCATTGCCAAGGTAGTGAAAATGTTCAAATATTATACTTGCATCTATTTTAAGAAATAGCCAGCATGTGAAAAGCCAACCAATGTCCCTTGGAATTTAGATATCATTTCATAAGAGGTGATTTCTCATGGTGTGGGTCATACCAACCATATGGTATGTGGTTCTGCACATAGTATGCAGAACATTTACATTGAGTACTTTGCTTCTCTATTTTGTTCATTTTTAAAAGTTTCCCTGGTGTTTCAGATGGTAAAGAATCTGCCTGCAATGCAGAAGACCTGGGTTTTATCCCTGGGTCAGGAAGATCCTCTGGAGAAGGGAATGGCTACCTGCTCTAGTATTCTTGCCTGGAGAGCTCCATGGACAGAGGAGCCTGGCGGTCTACAGTCCATGGGATTGCAAACAGTTGGTCATGACTGAGCGACTAACAACACTTTCTGTCAAGAGAAACCTAGGCAATCAATGCCATTCTACTTGCCTACACCATGTGTAGAGCTTTCATTGTTTTATTCTACCGTGGAAGGGCCCATTGATGTAGACAGACTTGGAGTTATATTTCATAGAAGAAATTGGAGTGGGTTTCTGAAGGCTTTATGAACAATCAGAGGCATAGCCACACAGGGCCCGTTTCATGTCTGCTCTCAACACAGATCTGGTGTCCTCGGATCTGCCTTGTGGTCCATCCTTACCCTGAAACTGCTCTTTGCCCAAAGCAGAATGGTGTCCATAGCCCTCCTCAGCTTGGCATTCCCTGAGATCAGGATGACTGCATGTCCCGAGGGACAGGCTGCCATTATCCCTATGCAGACCATCACCCCAACCTTGCTGTGCCACAGCGTCAGCAACGGCACCGAGACTAAGGCAGCGGAGAGTGACAGCACATACAGGCAGAAGAAAGAGACGAGAGACCTGAGTGCCCGGGTGTGAGCCTCCAGGCTGGGGTCCCGAGAGCCTCTGGTTTCAGCCCTCATCATCCTCATGTGCCTCCCCAGGGAGAACACTAGCATCCCAGAGGAAACCAGGAAAAGCAAGAAAGAAGGGATGGACGCCAGGCTGCAGAAGAGGAAGGAATGAAAGAAACTGAGTTTTGCAATGTTCAAATTGAGTTCAGTACTGTTATTCGTGAGTAGCCTAGTTACAGCTGAGAAACGAGATCCACTAAAAAAGTTCCATAAGCAGAGAAGAGTGCAGACACAGGAGAGAACCACAGCACCCAGAAGCATCTGGGGGATCTTTCTGGAGATCCAGCTTGCTGCACGGAGCAGGAAGGCGTGAGAGAAACGGACAATCTTGGAGCAGTAAAGGAGACTAAGGCACGTGGTGAGCCAGAGGCCGGCTTGGTGGACGATCATCCAGAGCACGATGATGGTCTGGTAGCTGAAGCTCAGTGGGTCTCTTATTCGCTGGAAATGAGTAAGCTGGATGGCCTTCAGAAAGAGCAGCCCGTGCAGGACAAGCCGGGTGAGGCTGAGACTCAACAGGACAAGATCACAGTGGCTCAGTGGCTGCCTCCTCACCAGGTCCCGGAAATTCACCAAGAAAATGAAGGCGTTGACCAGGATCCCTACTGCAAACTCCAGGACTGAAAAGAACAGAAATGCATTCCTGACTTCAGAGGGCACAGATGCGATGTGAGTCAGAGTCACCATGATGCCTCTTCTGACTTGGCTAATCTAAGACTCATGTACCGCCCAGGAGAGAAAGTATGTTTGTGTGCTAAGTCAGGACCTTCCTTTACAAGGCATCCGCTCTTGATCCAGAGTTATCCCAAGGTGAGTGCATCAAAAGTTCAGACAGTAAACTTAGAGGGACAGTACTTATTTAGAATATCCCTTGGATACTCACAGATGCTCATTGTGAGAGCAGAAGAATGATGGTTCTGTCTCTTGGGTGATGCAGAAGCTTTGAATAAACCCAGGTATTCTGTAATAACAGCCTTCCCTGAGGGCCACGGCATGACATCACGGATGCAAACAAGATAGGATCTTGACTTCCCAAACCCAGTTTTGCATGTCCATCTGGGCGCCCATGAGTGCAGAAGACAGTAGAATTTGTTTATGGGTTTTCAGTAAACTGACAGCAGGCAAAGCATATATTCTCTGTGAACTGAGGTTTGAAACAGTGCCTCTTTCCATTTGCATGCCTTCCATCACCCCTGAGGGTGACTCTGATCACAGACTATGTTTTTAATATGGACAAGGGCAGGCATGGCTCCTCTGCCGTTTGACTAGTATGACTGCCGTCGCCAAAGACTTCATTCAGCCATCATCATTATGCCAGGTACCACGCTTGGCAAGAGGACCGTTAACATGAACAAGGCAGCATCTTACTATGAAGGGAGGGGGAATGGGGAGTATCTGGCCTGGATCATTGCAGAAGTCTTGCAACTGCTCTCTCTGCTTCCCACCCCTACTCCCACACCACACTTTCTACAAAGCAGCAGTCGTGATCCTGTTAGCATGTAACTAAAATCATGCCGGCTTCCCTGGTGGCTCAGAGGTTAAAGCGTCTGCCTCCAATGCGGGAGACCTGGGTTTGATCCCTGGGTGGGGAAGACCCCCTGGAGAAGGAAATGGCAACCCACTCCAGTATTCTTGCCTGGAGAATCCCATGGACGGAGGAGCCTGGTAGGCTACAAAGAGTCGGACACGACTGAGCGACTTCACTTACTTACTTACTTAAGATCATACCATTGCCTGGAGAATCCCATGGGCAAAGGAGGTTGGTGGGCTACAGTCCATGGGGTCACAAAGAGTCAGACATGACTGAGTGACCAACACTTGGCCCATGAAGTCCAGTCAATCAGTGCTAGTTATAGAGCCATCATAGGATCCAGCAATTTCTCTTCTGGGTATATATCCACAGGAAATGAGAGAGGATATCAAAGATATATCCATACTCCCATGTTCATTGTGGCATTATTCACAAGAGCCAAGATATGGCAGCAACCCAAGTGTCCATTAATGGATGAATGAATGCAATGGAATCTTACTCAGGCATGAGAAAGGGAAATCCCACGATGCGGGACAACATGGATGGGCCTGAGGACACTGTGCTAAGTGAAATAAGCCAGGCAGAGAAGGACAAATAGTGCATGGTATCACTTATACTGTATGTGAGAAAAAGACTTAAACTGATAGGAATGGAGTAAAAAAGTGATTTCCAGTGGTTGGGAGGTAGGAGAAATAAGGAGAGGTTGTGAGTGTATGCTATGTCGCTTCAGTTGTGCCTGACTCTTCGTGACCCCGTGGACCATAGCCCACCATGTTCCTCCTGAGATTCTTCAGGCAAGAATACTGGAGTGGGTTGCTGTGCCCTCCTCCAGGGGGTCTTTCAGACCCAGGGATCCAACCCATCCACGTCTCTTACATTTCCTGCATTGGCAGCCAGCTTCTTTACCACTAGTGCCACCTGGGAAGCCCCCAACTTAAAGCTAGAAGATGAATAAAGTCTGAGAATCTGATGTGTAACACATCATATATAACGCTGAATTGTATAAATAAAATCTTAGAGAGTAAAACTTATATGTTCTTATTGAATACAGATTTCACATGGAAGTGAAAACATATAGCGTTTCTCTTTCTCTGACTTATTTTTGCTAAGCGAAATACCCTCCAGGCCCATCTATATTGTTGCATTTGACAAAATGTCATTCATTTTGATGGCTGAGTAGTATTCGTATATATATATACACCACATCTTGTTTATCCACTTATGTGTGATGTGCACTTAAGGTTGCTTGTCTATCTTGGCTATTGCAAGAAAGTATGTACATTTTTGAGCACACAGTGAGCTTCCTGTTTGAACATCACTGAGCTGAGATTCCTCAGTCCCAGCAAACTTTTTCCTCCCTCACATAATTGATTATCTAGATGCAAAGCAAAGGGGTGACGGGGGAGACGTGACAGAGAAGTAAGTACCATGAGATCTGGGGCAAGTGAGCCAAAGGAAACAGGACTGTGAGGAAATGGCGGTTTACATGAGCATGCCCCTCTGGGAGAAAGTGCATTTTAATTTAGAGAGGAAAGCACAGCTAAGTGACTTGAGACAACAGGGTTAACTGAAAGAAGCAGTGTAATGTTAGTGGGACAGGTCACTGACAGGAAACAGATGGCTGGGGTGGTGGTGTTCTCAACCAGGGCCATGGTGATGAAGGAGGGCATGGCCACCAGAAAGTGCCCTGGGAGGAAGGAGGCCAGTGCTCTGATGGGTGAGAGGAGGCCAGCGGACGCCTTGCAGCAGGAGCGGAGACTGGAGGGGCTGGGCTCCTGACCAAGACCGGTTCCCTTCTCTTTTGTGTAAATTATAATATAAAGTGATCCATGGATGGCTTCTCATCTGGCACCTGCCCCCATTCCTACCTGGGGACTGGAGAGTTTCTCACCCTGCGGATAGGCAGTTACGGAGTGTTGTTTGAGACCAGTGGGTAAGACCAGGTAACTGGCTCTCAGGAAGCCTGGTGTCTGAGGATGAGTCGATAATTGAACCACATCACTGTCGTTTTTCCAAGTTCAGGCCAGCTTGGGATCCAGAATCTTCCTATCATTACTCAACAGCTGCCACTAGGTGGCACCAGACCACTGTGAGGTCTGGAATTCCTGGCCTGGTGATAGCAGAGTTGGTAAAGAACCCATTTGCAATGCTGGAGAACCTGGTTCGATTCCTGGATTGGGAAGATCCGCTGGAGAAGGGATAGACTACCCACTCCGGTATTCTTGGGCTTCCTTTGTGGCTTAGCTGGCAAAGAATCCTCCTGCAATGCGGGAGACTTGGGTTGGGTTGGGAAGATCCCCTGAAGGGCAAGTCTCCCCACTCCACTATTCTGGCCTGGAGAATTCCGTGGACTGTATAGTCAATGGGGTCACAAACAGTCGGACACAACTGAGTGACTTTCACTTCACTTCCTTTCACTTTGTGCAAGCTCACCCCAGCCATTGATTTAATCTTGCAACCCTGTGACCTCGTATGTTACAGAATTGAAATCTTAAGACTTCATCATGTATCACTCTGTAGTAGGCTGAATTGTGAAGAGTGTGGTGATACTTCCATTTTACTGATGACAAAGTAGAGTTTCAGAAAGGTTAGTTAAGTAGCTGGGCCAAGGTAACTAAATTACTAAGTGAGGAGTTAGGATGCTGATGCTTTAGATGGGATTTAGCCAAGAGTCCTGGAAATTCCTATGTCCAGCTCTGACAATCACTCCTATCACAGGAGAGGAGCAACAGGGAAATTGGGTGTAAGGTGCATTACTTTATTAAAAGCTAGACCTGCGTCTAAGAGCTCCCAAGAAAGAGCTCTGATAATAGTTGGTTTGGAGCATGCAATAGACCTAGGCAGAGTCCACACATCCAACTTGCCACTCTGTTCAATAGCGGTCATGGTTCAGTCGCTAAGTCCTGTCCGACTCTTTGCGACCCTATGGACTGCAGCACGCTGGGCTCCCCTGTCCTTCACTGTCTCCCAGGGTTTGCTCAAATTCATGTCCGTTGACTCAACAGTGGTGGTTGCTGCTAACTGCCTGCACACTATTAGTTCTTTCCTTTTCATTGTCAACGTATTATCAGGTGTGTCAATATTAACTAAATATAAACTGCATTTGCCATCTTTCTTTCAGGTTAGAGTGTCCAGTGAAACACAGGAAGAAGACATTGGGTGGGAAAATCCCTTCGAAAGCCCTAGTTTCCTTTTCTTCTGTCTGGGCCTGAACTTGGATGTTACGGTTGGAGCGCCAGTCAGGAGGGAAAAGCCAAGAGAATCTCAATCCCGCAGTTTTACAAGTTCTTGAAACCCACCAGCGACTTCTCTGCTCCAGAGGGAGCAGAGAAAGTGAGCAAGGTCATCGCTTTCTGTCTTTAAGTCACGGTGCTTGGGCTTCTGTGACTGGAAGCCGGACGCAGCAACTCACCGATGACTTGCCTGTGAGAAGGGCTCAGTCTGTTTGCCTGTCTGAGCACTTGAAGCCAGGAAGCGGACTGAGAGGAGGGCAGCTTGTCCAGCTAGCTCCGTGTTTAGGTTCACTTACGAAGAGGCAGAAAACAGGAAGCAAGAGAGGAAATGAAACGGAGCCTCTGCTCCCTGCATTTAAAGCTGCGGTTCCTAATATTTTTGGCAGCAGGGACTGGTTTCATGGAAGACGGCTTTTTCGCGGATGGAGGTGGGGAGTGGGAGGACGGTTTCCGGATGATTCAAGTGCCTTACGTTCACGGTGCTTCTTTGAGACTCTAATGCTGTCATTGATCTGACGTGAGGCAGAGCTCAGGCGGTAATGAGGAGGATGCAGAGCAGCTGTAAATAAAGACGAAGCTTTGCCCGTCCCCCTGCCGCTCACCTCCTGCGAGGCAGCCCAGTTCCTAGCGGGGGCCACTGATCGATGGCCTGGGGGTTAGGGACCCCTGATTCAAAGCGTGTTCTGTCCACTTTGAACTGACAGAGGGAGGAGGGCAAAGAGGCAGCCGGGGAGACGAATTTAAGGATGGTCTCACTCAGCTCTTATTTCTGTTTCTCGATCTTTCCACTTTGCTCCTGCTGCTGACAGATCCTGCTACCGATTCTCTGTGTGTTCCATTCAGAACGAGGACCTGAGTGGTCCGGTGCTCGCACAGCAGGCGGAGTCTGGAGATGCCAGTCAGTGGGAGGACTGGCTCTCTTGGGTTCTGCCCAGCCCAGGTTCAAGCAGCTCAGGGGCCAGCACGGAACCTTGTGATTTGGGTCATACTTAGGTCACTTTCCCCAGCAGGGACCTCATGATAGGGCTCCTCTAGAAGGTGCTCGGACCCCTCCTTGAGCTTTGTCTTGCCCACTAATATGAATGATGCAAGAGGAGGTTGTGAGTAAACGCTGATAGAACTGTGAGACCTTGGCTGACCATCCGTCCTTGTTCTGTTTCACTCTAGTGGAAACAGGAAGAGACCACGGAGCGGCAGTGTGGTCTCAGGCAGACACTGTGAGGGTTCACTGTCCAGCAGAGACAGGGGTGGTGGTGTGACCTGGTGATTTCCAGAGAGGGGAACAGAGAGGGAGTTTGTGGGAGAGAGGAGGAGCCGGGCAAGAGGGTACCAGGGACAGCCAGAGCCTGAGCATGGCTGAGAGACATTGTCGATGCCTTGAAGACATTCCCTCCCCATTCTTTTCACGATTTCTCCTGGGGTGGGGACCTGGGGGAAGCAGATTTACCAGGCGCTCATCACAGAGGAAGATTTCTGTAAGCTTAATGTTCAGGATCGAAAAACATTCATGCATGCTATTACTTTATACGGCCGTATTTTTCATAATTCCCAAATATTGATACAAATTACTGATTCTTTTCCAAGGACCTTTTAAAAAAATTTTATTTATTTTATTTTTGGCTGTGCTGGGTCTTCGTTGCTGGGTGCAGGCTTTGTCTAGTTGCAACAAGCAGGGGCTACTCCTGAGTTGTGGCCTGTAGACGTCTCATTGTGGTGCCTTCTGTTATTGCAGGGCACAGATTCTAGAGTTCACAGGCTTCAGTAGTTGGAGCTCGTGGGTTCGGAGCTGCAGCTTGGGGGCTCTAGAGAGCGGGCTCAGTAGTTGGGTGCATGGGCACACGTGGGCTCGGAGTTGCAGCTTGGGGGCTCTAGAGAGTGGGCTCAGTAGTTGGGTGCATGGGCACACGTGGGCTCGGAGCTGCAGCTTGGGGGCTCTAGAGAGCGGGCTCAGTAGTTGGGCTCATGGGCTTTGTTGCCCTGAGGCACGTGGACTCTTCCCCAGCCAGGAATTAAGCCCGTGTCCCCTGCATTGGCAGGTGGATTCTTAGCCACTGGACCAGCAGGGAGATTCTCCAAGGACTTTTGACTAAAGTCAGTTTTCCAAGGTGTGTGCCTCTCCATGCGTCACCATATAACCCCAGGTTACATGTATCTTGAACTAAAAAAGACACTTCTATGGGGAGGCCAAATAATCCAGAGGCATCTTGTGAGGATTTGAAGGGCACACAATTGCAAGTGGTTGTCGAAGCCAACAAAGTACTGACAATATTCTACTGGTAGATTGAACTGGAGTGGTCAGAGGCTTTTGGTGAAGGTATTTACACTGGACAAAGGGAGACGAGTCTGTAAAGAGCAGGGCCAGCAGAAGCTGTTGGATTGCTTGGCATAGAAATAGAGTGTGGCTTCAGGAAAGGATGATGATGGTGATGGTGGTGGTGATGATGGTGCTGGTGGTGATGGCAATGGTTGTGATGGTGGTGGTGGTGGTGGTGGTGGTGATGGTGGGGGTAGGGTGATGGTGCTGGTGGTGATGGCAATGGTTATGATGATGGTGGTGGTGGTGATGGTGGTGATGGTGGGGGTACGGTGATGGCGGTAGTGGTGATGGTGATGGTGATGGTGATGATGGCAATGGTGGTGGTGCTGGTGGTGCTGGTAGTGATGACGGTGGTGATGGTGGTGATGGTGGGGGTGTGACGATGGTGCTGGTGGTGATGGCGATGGTTATGATGATGGTGGTGATGGTGGGGGTAGGATGATGGCAATGGTGGTGGTACTAGTGGTGCTGCTGGTGATGATGGTGGTGGTGGTGATGGTGATGATGGTGGCGATGGTGTTGATGGTGGGAGTGTGATGATGGTGCTGGTGGTGATGGCGATGGTTATGATGATGGTGGTGATGGTGGGGGTAGGATGATGACAATGGTGGTGGTGCTGGTGGTGCTGGTGGTGATGATGGTGGTGGTGGTGATGGTGATGATGGTGTTGGTGGTGGTGATGGTGGTGATGATGGTGGTGGTGGTGGTGATGATGGTGTTGGTGGTGATGGTGGTGATGATGGTGGTAGTGGTGGTGGTGATGATGGTGTTGGTGGTGGTGATGGTGGTGATGATGGTGGTGGTGGTGATGGTGATGATGGTGTTGGTGGTGGTGATGGTGGTGATGATGGTGGTGGTGGTGATGGTGATGATGGTGTTGGTGGTGGTGATGATGGTGGTGGTGGTGGTGGTGGTGATGGTGGTGGTGGTGGTGATGGTGATGATGGTGTTGGTGGTGGTGGTGGAGGTGATGGGTTAGTAGTAGATGCAGTAGTGGTAGTAATATAGAAGTAGTATTTTGGTGAAGAAGCAGGAGAATCACATGAAATTCTGTTGTGCATTGTTCTTCACAGAATAGGGAAAATACAGGCAGCTTGTCTCTACGTTTTCTTCTTTGGGGTTGAATAATCTCTTCTGCTACTTTCTATGTGTCTATTCTATTCTCTTTTGGGAAAAGAGGTATTTTCAATAAAACTTTAATTTCTGCCTCTCAGTAACATGTGAGTATGATTCAGACTCTAGGTGTCAAATCCTAGTTTCTGGGAGAGAGCACCCCATTGGAACAAGTTGGATCATCTGTCTAGTGCTGGTCCAGTCAGCTGGGACCGGTAAGTAAGGGCTGTGGTAAGGGTCCCTTACAGGAGCTTGTTGGTGTATCTTACATTTTGGGGAGGAGGGACGTGGAAGAAATGGTAGAAATTTCTAGGACAAGATTTGAACTGAAGAGACGTAGCTGTTTACGAGGGGAGGATGGTAGAATTTGATAACAGAAGGGAGCTGAAGTTTCCTCTTTGGGACACGTGGTGGTGAGTGAACTTTGAATTTGTTGAGTGAATGAACAAATATTTAATCTGAAAAAGCAATTTCTGGATTTACTACCTTCAGACTCTGTGAACATTGGATTGCTAGATTAAAAGTAAGTTAGCACAGGTTCATCTTGGGCCACTCTTTGAATGACCTTTAGCAAGTCATTTTCCTTAATTTGTTTCCTCATTATACATGGGGTTTAAAAATAATCCTACCTTATCTGTTTGTGGTGATCAGAGAGATAGTACAGATTAAAGTGCTCTGAAAACTGCAAGATGTAATACAAATATAAAGTTTTATTATGAACATGTGAATACTAAGTAATATCCCTAATAACTCTCTCCTTGGACTCATGCTGGTATTTGCACATGCTCCTGTCCATGGGGGTGAAAGGTAGAAAAGGATGAAAGGCCTTGTAAAACTGCTGAATAATAGGTATTTCACAAGAGGAGGAAATGCTGTAATCCCCAGTTTGCTTTATTCTCACCTTCCTTTGAACATTTCTGGGTGGGCAAATTACTTTCACTCTAAGCAACTTCTTCATTGCCAAATAGCCGCTGATGCGAAGAGCATATTTTGGGAGCAAAAGAAAGATAACCAACTTGGTTGCAATAAAAAGAAGCATGCAAGAATACTGGAGTGGGTAGCCCTTCCTTTCTGCAGGGGATCTTCCCAATCGAGAGATCAAACCCGCGTCTCCTGCATTGCAGGTGGATTTTTTTTTTTTTTTTTTTTTTTTTTTACCATCTGAGCCACCAGGGCAGCCCTAAAAAGAGGTATGATTTATACAGTTTTGTAGGCTATGGAGACTGTGAGAGATGCTTTGTGGCATGAAGGTGTGGAGATGGCGTGTGCTTGTGTAAGGGGGTAGGAGGGAGATGGGGGAAGAGGGAGTGTTAAGGAACCATGGAGAACACAGTCATGGGCTCAACCGGTGTCTCTCCTTTAGCCTGTGGTTCAGGGTGGGAGGCACTGATGCTCTGCACTTGTCTGTCGGTGGTCCATGGAGGGAAGAGACCACTTCCTCCAGCCCACACTAGTGAGGCTGTTTCTGGGGGTGGATGAACTGAAGGAAGAGTTGTTAACAGAATTTAAGCTAATGGTTCCACTTGCTGGGTTTTCTTTGACTTTAAGAAAAGACAGTTGGAAAGGGACTGGGGAAACTGCGACCCTGGATATCAGGTTAACTACTATCTCAGCTTAGGCTCAAAGTAATATATGTCAAGCCTATTATTACCTCCAAATCACAGAGAGGGCAATTGACCTTCAGAACATTGGAATGATTGCCCGAGGTCTGTGGCACATAAAAGAGAATCCAATATTCAAACCGTGGCTTGTTTGATTCCAAACTGCGTGCTCTTTCTATGACACCAGCTGAAGACTTAACATGGAAACAATGTCCAAGAGATGGTTTAACTTGATTTCAATGTTATGTCCATCTATTTCCAGTTAATTGGCTTATGTATGGATACTTTCAGGATCATCTAACCCACCCACAGTCCACTGCAGGTAAAACCCAGACAGATGAGTATCTTAGTTTTTACCAGGCTTTTATTCTGAGAAGGGAGACTCCATTGTCATGTTCAATGCTTGGAGAATGGAAAACACACACTGGGTGGTCATCTGTCCCTTCTCTGCTCAGAGGTCAGTCCAGGCTCCTTGCTTGGGTTGGGCTTTGATGGAAACTCTGAGGGACCTCAACCAGCAGGGACTTGATGGGAGGCTAGCTGTTCTCTGAGCATTTTGGGGTATGCTCACCTATAAAACAGAACACCTGTGTTGAATGTACTGTGACTTTAGCTGTTCAGAAATGGGGAACCAACAATGTTAAATTGAGCATTTAGAGAAAATATCAGACCAAGTAAGTGGATTTTAAGCTTAGCTTTGCAAGAGGAGAGGGGTTTTCGCAGAAGACAGAGGCCAAGAGGGTGTAGATCCAGCGCTGGAGGAGGGCTGCCCTCAGGCAATGATGCAGAAGCAGCCATGAGCCAAGTTTAATGGTGCCTAGAAAAAAAAAATCAGAGAAGGCGATGGCACCCCACTCCAGTACTCTTGCCTGGAAAATCCCATGGACGGAGGAGCCTGGTAGGCTGCATTCACGGGGTCACAAAGAGTCGGACACGACTGAGCGACTTCACTTTCACTTTTCACTTTCATGCATTGGAGAAGGAAATGGCAACCCACTCCAGTGTTCTTGCCTGGAGAATCCCAGGGGCAGTGGAGCCTGGTGGGCTGCTGTCTATGGGGTCGCACAGAGTCGGACACGACTGAAGCAACGTAGCAGCAGCAGCAGTGAAAAAACACTGCATTAGTGGAGTCAAAATGACAAGGAGGGCCTTAAAGAGAGAAAGAAGAGTTTGAAATTCATCCTGAAGAGCAGACCATGCCTATTTTGTTTGGACTATGAAGTTTGGAGAAGGTTGCGTGGTCTTCTTGCTCAAGATCGACTGTGACCCACCAGCTCTTTGGTCGTCAGGGAATGCCCCTGGAGGATCTCATGGTAGCAGAGTTCCATGCTTTTGGGCCACTCCAATGGACATGCGGCTTACACAGGTCCCAGCGTTCCCTGTGACTATGACTTGTTCTGTTTGGAGGTGTGGGAAGAAGCAATATTCTCAGTAAAAACTCACAGTGACAGATAATCCTGCACATTGAATCCTAGGCAGAGATCCTAGGCTCAGAAATCTATTTCATGTTAATGAGAGCCTGGGCGGTGTCTTGTCTGAGGTGGGTCCCTGTTGCTGGTGGAGTCTTCTTGCCAACAGAATCTCTGTAATGTGGTGGCTCTAGTGTACTTTTACAATATTGTCCCTGACTTTGTCACAACTGTCTTCCTCTGCCTTTTTGCTAAAGTTCCTGAAGCAGGTCTCGTTCTTCTAACCTCTGTGCCTTGTTGATTCCTTAGCCCCCAGTCTCCTTCAATCTCTCCTTCCCTTCCCACTCCCATCTATCTTGGCCTTTGGTTTCTTTCCTGTCCCTCATGGTTGGGGTTGTTCTTTTCCCAGTGGCATTTTTCAGTGCTCTCTTGTCTTTTGTAGCAGAGCCATTAAACTTCTCACCTGCTCCTGGCTGTGAGGTTATGGAGACACCATTCACATTGGTATTCCAGTGCAGGCTTGATGAGACTGCCTGCATCTGCACGCTGGTTTGACTTTCTGTTACACAACCTGTGGGCAGTTGCTCTTTTTGCCTCAGGTTTCTCCACTTGAAAACTGGGGTAATAGGGTCTTCCCAGGTTGTTCAGTGGTTAGGAGTTTGCACCCTGCAGGGGGTGTGGATTTGATTCCTGGTTTGAAAACTAAGATCCCATATACCATGTGACTTGGCAAAAAAAAAAAAAAAAGGATAAAATAAAACTGAGGTGATAACAGTCACTGCCTCATAGTGTAGTTATGAGGAAAAATTGAAATCTTGTCTGTGAATCATTTAATGTAATGTATGGGTCTTAATAAGTGTTCCAAAAATGTTGCTGTCATTGCTATTCTGATAGACCCTCAGTTATAACACACATATAATAACTACATGTGATTGCAGCCATGAAGTTAAAAGATGCTTGCTCCTTGGAAGAAAAGCTATGACAAACCTAGACAGTGTATTAAAAAGAAGAGACATCACTTTGTGGACAAAGGCCCATGCAGTCAAACCATAATTTTTCCAGTAGTCATGTACAGATGTGAGAGTTGGACCATAGAGAAGGCTAAGCACTGAAGAACTGATGCTTTCGAATTGAGGTGCTGGAGAAGACTCTTGAGAGTCCCTTGGACTGCAAAGAGATCAAACCAGTCAATCCTAAAGGAAATCAACACTGAATATTCATTGGAAGGGTGGATGCTGAAGCTGAAGCTCCAATACTTTGGCCACCTGATGCCTAAAGCCGACTCATTGGAAAAAGACCCCGATGCTGGGAAAGATGAAGGGTAGGAGAAGGGGGCAACAGAGTATGAGATGGTTGGATAGAATCACCAACTTAATGAACATAAGTTTGCACAAACTGTGGGAAGGACAGGGAAACCTGGTGTGCTACAGTCCATGGGGTCACATAGAGTTGGACACGACTTAGCAACTTAACAACAACTTCAATCAAAGTCCTGATTTAGGAGAGAAGGAGATACTGGCCTATTTGAAGTCACATGCGGTTGGGAGTCCAGGGTCTGGGCTCTGGTCGCAGCTGTGACAGATGCATAGTAATCATAATAATTGCACTTGACGCCATTTATTGTGCAACACCACATTTTTAACTTGTGCTATAGGGTTTAATCTTTATAATTTGATGGGGTGTGGGTGCGTGCATGTTCAGTGTGTCTGACTCTTTGTGACCCCATGGACTGCAGCCCACCAGGCTCCTCTGACCATGGAATTTTCCAGGCAAGAATGCTGGAGTGGGTTGCCATTCCTCCTCCAGGGGATCTTCTCCACTCCAGGGTTGAACCCTCGTCTCTTACATCTCCTTCACTGGCAGGCGGCTTCTTTACCTCTAGTGCCACTTTCATCTTCATTTAGGTTAAGGAAACTGACATTTACTTGGCTGTACTTCCCTAGCCAGTAAACAGACCTGGGCTTTGAACTCAGATCAGTCTCCTCACTTGTAAAATGATGTGATGATCTCTAACGTTCTTTAGGGTTGATACTAAACAGACGACGTGGGCTCTGATGCAGAGCTGACGAGCACCCATCTGGCAGTTGAGACCCTCGCTGCCCTTGGGCCCTTGTGAATATTGATGAGATAATGTCAACGAAAGACTGCAGTACCCAGCAGGCCTCCACGCACCTTAGTTTTCCTTTCCTTCCTCTTCTAGTTCTGAATTCTTTGTGGTACCAAACAAACACAGTAGATGGGGGATTTCCAGTACCTGTCTGCAGGTTTTATTGGTTCCCATCATTTCCACTGGTTGATGAAATGAGAAAAATGACAAGAGAGTAAACTTTTCAAAATGATAAATTCATTCCATTTTTAATAGGCTGTGTCCACAATGAAATAATAATAGATGTTGACTTTGTCTAGTTTTTCTAGGTGATACGGCTTATAAATTTAGGTCCCTTAGCCTGAATTTTTCCTGAATTTTCTCTTATCCAGAAAAGCAAATGACCAGGCATTAACCATAGTTGAGCTGAGTTTTTAAAATGCTCTGTCATTAAAAAAAGAAAAGGTTAAAAAATTTTTCCATTAGGTCACAGATCGAGACTTTCATAAATATGAAATAAAAATAAATGGCCAGGAGAATTAAATTAAAAAGCACACACACATATATATATATACATATATATATATATATATATATATATACACACAAACACAAGCTCCATTTTTTATTATTAGGTTTGCTGCTGCGTCGCTTCAGTCGTGTCTGACTCTGTGAGACCCCATAGACGGCAGCCCACCAGGCTCCCCCGTCCCTGGGATTCTCCAGGCAAGAACACTGGAGTGGGTTGCCATTTCCTCCTCCAATGCATGAAAGTGAAAAGTGAAAGTGAAGTCGCTCAGTCATGTCCGAGCTCTTTGCGACCCCATGGACTGCAGCCTACCAGGCTCCTCCGTCCATGGGATTTTCCAGGCAAGAGTACTGGAGTGGGGTGCCATTGCCTTCTCCGATAGAAACAGAAATTTCTCTGACAGGTGGTAATAAATGTTTGTAAATACCTATCCTCAGTTTTAATACTTATTTCCTTGGGACTGGCAATAACGGGTTCATGGATCACTGGCATCACTGGGGCTTTCCTGGTGGCTCAGACGGTAAAGAATCCACCTGAAATCCAGGAGATCCGAGTTTGATCCCTGGGTCAAGAAGATCCCCTTTGGCTACCCACTCCAGTATTCTTGCCTGGAAAGTTATATGGACAAAGGAGCCTGGCAGGGTACAGTCCATGGGGTCGCAAAGAGTTGGACACGACTGAGTGACTGACACTTTCACTTCATTTTATTGGAGCAGAGTTGATTTACACTGTTGTGTGAGTTTCTGCTGTGCAGCAAAGTGAATCAGCTATAAGTCATTATAAACTATTGAGTAGAGTTCCCTCTGCTACACAGTAGGGCCTTATTAGTTACTAGTTTCACATATGGTAGTGTGTATATGTCAACCCCAGTCTGCCTTTTTATGAGCCTGGTAACAGAGCAAGACTGACTCAAAATGTAGAAAAAATAATGTATCTTATCTGTCCTACTTTGAGGGAGGGTCTGCCTAGCAATAGAGTTCTTAACCTGGGGTTCATGCATTTAGTTCAGAAAGTAGGTGAATTGGAAGGGGAAAATATTTATGCTTTTTTTCTTTGCTGAAATACTGACATTTAATCTGTCAAAGTGTAAAGTCAGGCCACGAATCACTGTCGTGTGAGCAGTATATAAGACTTTGGTTCCAAGAGAGGTCACGGTTACTTTTATATCATATATTGAAGATAATCTCAAAATACTGTCTACACTGTTTTGAAACTGCAGTAACTGCTAGGTTTGTTAGTTAATATATCCTTAAAGAAGCACTTTGACTGTGTGGATCACAACAAACTGTGGAAAATTCTTAAAGAGATGGGAATACCAGACCACCCGACCTGTCTCCTGATAAATCTGTATGCAGGTCAGGAAGCAACAGTTAGAACTGGACATGGAACAACAGACTGGTTCCAAGTGGGGAAGGAGTACGTCAAGGCTGTATATTGTCACCCTGCTTATTTAACTTCTATGCAGAGTACATCATGTGAAATGCTGGGCTGGAGGAAGCACAAGCTAGAATCAAGATTGCTGGGAGAAATATCAATAACCTCAGATATGCAGATGACACCACCCTTATGGCAGAAAGCAAAGAAGAACTAAAGAGCCTCTTGATGAAAGTGAAAGAGGAGAGTGAAAAAGTTGGCTTAAAACTCAACATTCAGAAAGCAAAGATCATGGCATCCGATCCCATCACTTCATGGCAAATAGATGGGGAAACAATGGAAACAGTGAGAGACTTTATTTTTTTAGGCTCCAAAATCACTGCAGATGGTGACTGCAGCCATGAAATGAAAAGATGCTTGCTTCTTGGAAGAAAAGCTATGACCAACCTAGACAGCATATTAAAAAGCAGAGACATTATTTTACCAACAAAGTTCTGTCTAGTCAAAGCTATGGTTTTTCCAGTAGTCATGTATGGATGTGAGAGTTGGACTATAAATAAAGCTGAGCATTGAAGAATTGATGCTCTTGAACTGTGGTGTTGGAGAAGACTCTTGAGAGTCCTTTGGACTGCAAGGAGATCCAACCAGTCAATTCTAAAGGAAATCAGTCCTGAATATTCATTGGAAGGACTGATGCTGAAGCTGAAACTCTAATACTTTGGCCACCTGATGGGAAGAACCAACTCATTGGAAAAGACCCTGAAGCTGGGAAAGATTGCAGGCAGGAGAAGAAGGGGACAACAGAGGATGAGATGGTTGGGTGGTATCACTGATTTGATGGACATGAATTTGAGTAGGCTCCGGGAGTTGGTGATGGACAGGGAGGCCTGGTGTGCTGCAGTCCCTGGGGTGGCAAAGAGTCGGACATGACTGAGTGACTGAACTAAAAAGAACATACATTATTATAAAGCAATTTAAGAAGTATTTTAGTAACTGTGACTTCCCTAGTGGCTCAGAAGGTAAAGCGTCTGCCTACAATGCGGGAGACCTGGTTCGATTGCTGGCTCAGGAAGATCCACTGGAGAAGGAAATGGCAACCCACTCCAATATTCTTGCCTGGAAAATCCCATGGACAGAGGAGCCTGGTTGGCTACTGTCCATGGGGTCGCAGAGTTGGGCACGACTGAAAGACTTCTATTTATCTATTAGTAACTGTAGCTCAATGAAATTGGTTTCTTCTGTATTCTTATTTTGTGCCGCTGTATTTTGTCTCATGCATTAAAACAATGTAATCCTAAGAGAAGTCCAGAGGAAGCATAAGACGGCCAAAGGGCCTCTTTAGCCCACGCACACGCACACACGCACACACGCGCACACGCACACACGCGCACACATACAGCTTTAAAAAGAGGCAGCAAAAGAAGAGAACTATTTTGTAAACATTTTCAGAACCATTTCCTTCAAAGACTGATCAGCGAACCAGGCTGGAGTCGCGGAGAGAGGGAGCTCTTCTGGGCCACCGGCTCATTTTGTTGTTGTTCTTCTTTGTCGTCTACACTTTGAGTCGGTCTTGCTCTGGTACCAGGCTCATGGAGCGTCACTGCTGCAGAGACATTCTGTGTTCCTGGGTTCAGGGTGGTCGCTTCTTGCCCCACGGTCAGAAAGGATGTTCGCCTCAGAGGAAGACCTTGATTACTAATTAACCAGCAAATCAGCCTGAGAAAAAGCTGGGCGGTGATTTGCATTTGAACTCCATTAACATCAGCACAGTAACCGGTTACCAGGGCTGTGGCTGCTTTCTCTGGACTGTGCTCTGCACGGATTACCAGCCCATCCTTCAGAGAGAGGACACAGCCTCGGAGTGATGAGGTATGTTCCTAAACCGTGTGCTCATTGATGGCTCCAGATGTGCGTGTACAAGTGTGTGTGGACTTGTGCTCATCTCCTTCAATCAGATGCCCTTCTGAACTGGTTAAACGCAAAGACAAGCATCGATAACAAACCACAAAATTATACAAACACATATTCAACAAAATACAACTCTTTTTGTCCTTGAGACTTGTGTGTGTGTGTGTGTGTGTGCGCGCGCGTGGTGATGATTGCTTAATATTCGAGGTGAATTCTGGTTCTTGAGATGAGGTGGGGGAGGTGAGGGGAAGGAGTTAGAATTTGGGAGTTAGATGAGGGCAATTTGGGATGTTCCTTCTAAACGGACGTGGAGCTGGTGTTTCGAGAATCCATCACAGGCAGCAACTTGAGAAATCTGTTTCTATCCCTGTGAGTTTGGTGCCTTTGCTGACCAGATAAAGAATTGTTATGGGGAAGAGTCTAAAGGTGTGTGCGTGTGTGTGTGTGTGTGTGTGTGTGTGTGTGTGTGTGTGAAGTATTGGGGTGTGTACCTGCTTTGTTATGTCAGGAGTGTGAGAGATTTCCTGTGGGGTCTGGAAGAAGGAAATGACGGGAAAGACTGGACGTCTGGACCGACCGTCGTGTGTCAAAATGAAATGCATGCCTAGGGGAGTGGAAAGGTGATGGATCACTGCTGGACTCTCTCTGACAAAGTGAAGAAAGAGAGAGTACTGTCTTCACTGATTGTTGAGAGTCTAGCTGAACACAGTGGGCATTGCTTTTCCGATGAGCCATGGAGGTGAGAAGGAAGAGTTGCAATTGGGGAAACAGAAAGGAGACAACGATCAATCCTGTGGGTCTCACTAGAAATGGCTTCCATGGGTTTCCAATAGAAGGTCTGAATGGTGGCTTTCCTGCGCGGAGCGGGTATTCCGAACCTCTAAACTGCCGACTGCTCTTTGTGACGGTGTGGAGCAGCATGTGTGCATGGTAGGCAGGCAGGAGGAAGAGAGAGGGGTCTTTGTTTTGCTGTGCTGGGAAGGGCCAAATGATGGGGGGCCCTCTGCTCGGTACCCCCAACTGAGCCTAGCACGTCACTGTTTCACTCACACTTCCACAGATGCCAATGATTTTTAGCATCAGGCAACCCTTACAAATGAATTTTGATGGGCTAATACCATTACTTTATATGTAAACTATTCCCTGAGCATGGAATACTAAGGGCTAGATGGCCCTAGAAGAAGAGATTTTCCATCTGAAAATTTCCAAAACTGCCAAATGTGATGGAGAAAATAAGCCTTTGCACACCCTGCTGCTGGGGTGACAATTGGGTCATAGCTGTCTTCCAGAGATGATCCAAAGATGATTTGGGGTTTGGATGAGGAAAATGAGACCCAGAGGGGTTCAGCAGTTTTTCCAAGGTCACACAGCTAAGTTAGATCAAGCTTTTAGATCTTTGCACTTTGGATGTGACAAGACTTGGGAGAAAAAGACCGTTAGCTCCCTTTTTCCTTCCCATTCTCTAAATATCCAGATGACAATGTATCAAGCCAATAAATTTTACCCAGGAGTTTTGAGGAATAGCCATGACTCGCTGGGGTCCTCTTTGCAAGTTATTCTCAGTCTCTGTAAAATGAACCCTTTCTTTTCCACAAGAGCTCTTGCCTTGTGTTATCAAAGAATTTTTAAAAGACTTAAATTGCCATATGCCAATCAGCTACTGGCTATACATAAAAAAAAAGAAAATTGATTATCTAGTTTTTTGAGTGAATTCAGATAGCCATCTCAAGTTTGGGCCCCACCTGACTTATCTATCTACTTTGCTTAAATTATTAGAGCAGTACTAGGAGAATGAGCTTTGGCAATTATTCATATAAGTGTTTTAACTCAAGAGGGAAAAAATGACCACAGAGTCCACATGATTTATGTACAGCAATAAATTTCAGCTTTTCCATGAGACTTTTCCTAATTAAAATTGCAACCGCCACCCCCATTCTCCCCCATTCCTCATCCTCCCCCCACCCAAGCTTTTTTTTTCTCCAGGGCACTAATCAAAGTCCTATCTGTCGTACAGTCTCAGCTGAGAGGATAGTTGTCAGGACAAAATGAAATAATGCATGTTATGCATCTCACCCCGGGCCACACCCGTTCTAAGCACTTGGTTAATGACCCAGACACTATCTGATAAAAGCGCAGTCTTGCCAAAAGCTTCTCTGGAGTGCACCATGGGCATCGTGGCATGGAATAACAGAGCAGTGGTTACAAGTTCTGGCTGTGAGGTCCAAAGGGCTGGTATTCAAACTGTGACTTTGCCCCTTATCATCTGTGTGAAATCAGGCAGGTTATATGACCATGCTGAAGCTCAATTTCCTCATCTGAAAGTGAAGATGGTAGCAATAACTCACTGAGGGTTGCTAGGAAGATTGCCTGCAACAAATTATGTAATCTTCTTAGCACGTTACTCAGTTGTTGGTAGTGATTGTTATCATTGCACAGTTTAAGCTTGTCACATGAAATAGACTATCCAAAGACTGGCGACAGTCTGCTGAGTAGGTTTTCTTTCTTTCTTTCTTTTTTTTTTTTTTTTAACAATTTTTCTCTTAAAAGCAGTTAAATCTATTTAAATTGCTTCCTTATTCTATTTGCCTCCTGTCATTTTTTCTTTTCTTTAATTTTTTAAAAAATTTATTTTTAGTTGGAGGATAATTGCTTTAAAATTGAGTTGGTTTCTGCTGAACCACAACATGGATCAGCCATAAGTATACGTGTTTGTCATTTTTCTTGATTTTAATTTTTTCTGAATCGTATTTCCAATTTAGAATATGGTAAGGTTTCACCACTGAGATCCTTATAATTTGGGAAGTGAGGTCAACCAGATGATGCTGATGAGGGATGTTTTCCTTTAAGGCTTAAGGAAATATGTCTCTCCTATAGTTGGAAATTTATTATCTTTGTCCCATAGAGCAGGTAACCATATTTAAATATATAATGCAAAAGGACATTCTGATGAGAAGCAAACAGATTTTTTAAAAATGTATATTTTAAAAATGATATTTTTTCAAAAGTCATATTTACTCAGGTATGTTAATTATCTATTGTTGCATAACAAATTGCCCCAAATTTAACAACTTAAAGCAATAAACATTTATTATCTCACAATTCCTGTGGGTTTGGAATACTTAACTTTGATGATTGCCTCTCCATGCAGCCCAACATGTCTCTCCATCCTTGTATTTCCTGTAAATTATTAGACCTGGAGTTTTGACAGATACAGATTTGTTTTCTGTAGCATGAATGGAGCATAGATGGGAACAGCATCTTCCAGCAGGACATGCATAAAATCTAGCAGATTCTTTTTTTGCTTTAACTGTTCACAGCCATTGGGGAGCGTTTCTTCACTCCACTATTTCATTAGAAATTGTGATATAGTGACATTGTAATTTTATCATTCTTTGTTTACTTATTAAATGAAATATTCCTATAGAAAGAAATTTCCCCTCATCCATCATTTGGTTTATACAGGAACAGTTTGTAGAGGAAAGGTAGGATAAACATTTGACTTTTTGTTTACTGGTTTTCAAACTAAGGAGTTTTTCTCCTAGAATCCTCCAAAGGGAATCAATGAGGTTTTCTGGCCCAAAATCTTTATGAACTCGTAGATTTAAATACATTTCATCCATATTAGTCCACTGATGGCACTATTATTATTAATGCTCATGTTGTCCCACTTAACCCAGTGAGAGTCTCTTCAAGTTGGTTCCTGGTACTCTTTGGTAGCTCCCTACCTGCTGGTTTAACATGATAAGCTAAGCTCCTTTTGTACATTTCCTGCCCCAGTCTCTAAGGACTCCTTAGATGTTGCCTTTACGTGGGAAATGGTATTTAGAATAGTATTGGACCTCCCCGGTGGCTCAGTGGTAAAGAATCTGCCTGCCAATGCAAGAGACTCAGGTTTGATCGCTGGGTCAGGAAGGTTTCCCTGAAGAATGAAATGGCAACCCACTCCAGTATTCTTGCCTGAAGAATCCCATGGACAGAGGAGCCTGGCGGACTAGAGTCCAAGGGGTCGCAAAGAGTAAGACATGACTGAGTGACTAACACTTACTTTAGAGTGAGATTAGCCAATTGATAATTTTTTTAATCTATTAATAGTTGATGGGTACCTAGGCCTTTGTTATTTTACTCATTCCTCTTGTATATACATTTGAGCTTTTTCATTAAAAAAACTTCGCCGACTATATGTGAAAGAAAACTGAAATCTAAAATTGTCTTCTTTTTCTTTGTAGATGGCAAGAAAGAAGCTGAAAAAGTTCACTACTTTGGAGCTTATGCTCAGTATTCTTCTGCTTGTGGTGTTTATCATCACTATTCCCATCTTCGTGCTTTCAGCCAGAGATTCCCTGGAATCACAAGGTAACAAGGAAGTCTGGAGTTATCCCTCCATATGTTGCTCTTTTCAAAGCAGAAACCTCATAAATGGCAGGGAAGTAAGTAATGGTTTCATGTTCACTGGTGTGAGCCTGTATATGTGTGTTGGGGACCGTCTGACTCAAACTGTGACAGAACAGTTCAGTTCAGTTCAGTTCAGTCGCTCAGTCGTGTCTGACTCCCTGCGACCCCACGGACTGCAGCACACCAGGCTTCCCTGTCCAGCACAGCTCCCAGAGCTTGCTCAAACTCATGTCCATCGAGTTGGTGATACCATCCAACCATCTCATCTTCTGTTGTCCCCTTCTCCTGCCTTCAATCTTTCCCAGCAACAGTGTCTTTTCCAATGAGTCAGTTCTTCGCATCAGGTGGCCAAAGTATTGGAGCTTCAGCTTCAGCATCAGTCCTTCCAATCAATATTCAGGACTGATTTCCTATAGGATATACTGGCTGGGTCTCCTTGCAGTCCAAGGGACTCTCAAGAGTCTTCTCCCAGACCACAGTTCAAAAGCATTGATTCTTCAGCATTCACCGTTCTTTATGGTCCAGCTCTCACATCCATACATAGCTACTGGAAAAACCACAGCCTTGACTAGATGGGCCTTTGTTGGTAAAATCATGTGACAGCACAAAGGTATACATTGTAGGCCTAACTCTGACACTTTTATCCCCCAGTTTAGCATAGTACAGGATTCCACAACTGGCGCTTGAAATATATTGGCCAAATTTCATTGAATACTTGTATTTTTCCCCAATAATAGTTAATAATACCCTTATATGAAACTCTAATACTTTGGCCACCTGATGCAAAGAACTGACTCATTGGAAAAGACCCTGATGCTGGAAAAGATTGAAGGTAGGAGAAGAAGGGGACAACAGAGGATAAGATGGTGGGATGGTATCACTGACTCGATGGAGTCTGAGCAAGCTCCAGGAGCTGGTGACGGACAGGGAAGCTCGGTGTGCTGCAGTCCATGGGGTTGCAAAGAGTTGGACACAACTGAGTGACTGAACTGATATGAAACATAGTCAAATAAGTATATAATCAAGTGAAGTATATTAGGCCCAAGTTTGTTCTTTAAGAAAATAATAGCTAATAGGGAGTTATTAAAAGTTTATTGAGCTGTATTATTTTCAACGTGGGGCTAGATTGTGCTGAGTTATCCATGATTTTGTATCTGGGCTTCATCTAAGAGCAGCTTCCAAGTCGGGGCACGCAACGAGGGCCAGTATGTAGCCAGAGGAAAAACTATTCCCTCTTTCCCTAATTCTCAGCCATGCCATTTCTACTTTTGTGGGAAGCTAGATTAAATAATCTCAAAGGTTGTTAAATTCTTAAAATTCCCTGATCCTAAAGATGAAACTAAATAAAGCCTGCATGCGGAAACTGGCATAAATATGAAGTTCTTTTAATCCACCACTTTTGGGGTATTTTGTTTGATTTTTTTTTCAGTTTTTTGTTTGTTTGTTTGCTTTTGATGTGGGCCATTTTTAGTCTTTATTGAATTTGTTACAATATTGTTTCTGTTTTATGTTTGGTTTTTGACCTTGAGGCATGTGGGTGGGATCTTATCTTAGCTCCTCAATTAGGGATCAAACCTGTACTCCCTGCCTTGGAAAATGAAGTCTTTAAACCACTGGACCACCAGGGAAATCCCAATGCATCACTTTGAATTGGAAACCCTAGTGAAAAGAAAGCTTATTAAAAGCCTCGTTGTTTTGTCCTAATATTGTTATGAGCTTATTGTAGAGAGCCCTAAAGAAATCTTTGATGAGCTTCCAAACTAATGGTGGAATCCAGCTCCTTGCTCTTGTATGCACTCGGGGAAGGCCTTGCTGGTAGAAGGAGATGGTACAGGTGTGCATACGTGCTAAGTTGCTTCACCTGTGTCCGACTCTTTGCAACCCTATGGACTGTAGCCGGCCAGGCTTCTCTGTCCATAGGATTTCCAGCCAAGAATGCTGGAGTGGGTTGTCATGCTCATCTCCAGGTACAGGTATATATAGGGTTAAATGCAGTCAGCAAGAACAGAATGAAGCTTTATAAAGTGAATATGTACACTTCAAAGTCACACAGTGAAGCCCAATCAATAGTGACATCCATATAATTGGAAGTGTTGAGAGCTATGGGGGTATCAAACGCCTGTGATGTTAATTCTGTCTGATGGTCTCATCTTATGTTTGTTTTTGGGATAATCCTAGATCCTGGGACGACAGTTAGCCCAGATCCTGGGACAAGTACCACCCCTGGTTCTGCCGAGTGCCCAGTGGTAAATGACTCGGAACGGATAAACTGCATCCCTGACCAATCACCAACAAAGGTTTGAGTTATGAATCTGGTTTTCATTTAAGAGTTTATGCGATTGGATAAAGTGTTTTTTGTTTGTTTGTTTGTAGCCCGTAGAATTGTTGTTTGCATTGCAGTTATTGCTGATTCAGAAAAAGTAATCCTGTATTCATGCTTAAATGACAGTGCAGCTTTAGGAAGAGAACTAGAAAATTACCTTGGGTTGCTGGATTCAGCACATA
The DNA here is from genome assembly GCF_001704415.2 of Capra hircus. NCBI lineage: Eukaryota > Metazoa > Chordata > Mammalia > Artiodactyla > Bovidae > Capra > Capra hircus. The sequence continues at coordinate 15,195,139 of NC_030811.1, read as the reverse complement.
AAAGTATAGGCTGCCCAGTTAAATTTAATTTCAGATAAACAATGAATTTTGCTTTAGTATATGTTCCAAGTAAGACTTGGGGCTTACTCATACTAAAAATGTATTTGTCTTTTATCTGGTAACACTGCTTGGTTACTAGTTCTCTCTGACTCTTTCTTCTCTCCTTTGTCAGTCTCTCTTTTTTCCTTACACATTTCCAATAGGTTATCTAGGATACAATAAAAAGTCAACCACAGGCACAAAACAGTATTTTAAATAAGGACAAAGTTTCCAGAGCCTTCCTTTGCGTCTCAGCTGGTAAAGAATCCGCCTGCAATGCGGGACACCTGGGTTCGATCCCTGGGTTGGGAAGATCCCCTGGAGAAGGGAAAGGCTACCCACTCCAGTATCCTGGCCTGGAGAATTCCAAGGTCTGTATAATCCATGGAGTTGCAAAGAGTCGGACAGGACTGAGCAACTTTCACTTTCCAGAGCCAAGTGTGTTGAAGGAAGAGGTAATAAATACCAGATTAAAGATAGTACAGACATCTGGGCATTTACTGTAGGGCAATGTTTCTTGATCATCAGCTGAAATCCAGCAGGATATTGGGATTATAAAGTGTATTGCACACACCGTATCAGTCATATTTCATGTTGGAAGTGAATAAACACAAAATGCAGGCTTCTGAGTGAAGTCCACTGACGTGTAATGGCAGGTTTGTATCAGGTACGGAGAGGATGCTTGCTGCCTGTGAGTCTTGGGCATGTGACACCCTCACATTTACCTCTGGGCTGTCCTATTGTTTGTGGGCTGGAAAAATCTGTGATGTTCTTGAGAGATACTATTTTAGCTTGTCTAAAGGTCCTAATACCAAAAGGCATTGTATTTCTGTTTTTTTCTCATACATCTGGAGGCTAGAAGTCCAAAACCAAGATGTTGCTAGGGTTGGTTCCTTTTTTTTTTTTTTAAAGAATAACTATATTTATTCATTTTTGGCTGTTCTGGGTCTTTGCGGCTATGCTCGGGCTTTCTCTAGTTGTGGTGGGGGGTGAGGGCTTCTCATTGTGGCGGCTTCTCTTGTTGCTGAGCATCAGCTCTAGGGCGTGGGCTCCACTAGTTGTGGCACGCAGGCTTAGTTGCCCTGTGGCGTGTGGGATCTTCCTGGACCTGGGATTGAACCTGTGTCCCCTGCATTGGCAGGCAGAGTCTTAACTACTGGGCCACCAGGGCAGTCTAGGGTTGGTTCCTTTGGAGAGCTCTGAGGAAGAATCTGTTCCATGCATTTGTCCCAGCTTCTGGTGATGCCACAATGCTCGGTATCTCTTGGCTTGAAGCTACATCGCTCCATTCTCTGCCTCTGCCTTCACGTGGCATTCTCCATGTGTGTGCGTGTGCCTCTGTTCAAATTATTGTAGTTAGGAGAAGAGTGATTTGACAGAGCTAGTCAGGAAGCTCAGAGGCCATGTTGAAGGCAAGAGAGAGCTCCAGTATGGTTGTTTTTGTTGTTGAGTCGCTAAGTCACGTCCAGCTCTTTGCAGTCCCATGGAGTGCAACACACCAGGCTCCCCTGCCCTCTCCTTCACCATCTCCTGGAGTTTGCTCAAACTTACGTCTGTTGAGTCAGTGATACCATCCAGCCATGTGGTCCTCTGCTGCCCCCTTCTTCTCCTGCCTGCCAAAATCAGAAAGAATCCCAATTAGACTGATTCATCTCACCAAGACTCTAGCACCCTTCATCTGTCATCTTATCCTGAGCAAAATTAATGTAACTCAGTCTTAGATTAGTGAAGAGACATGCCTGCTTGGAGTAGGAAGAAATGAATCTGAGCAGGAAAAGGGGGATTCAGATTTTGGAAGACCTTGGATTTGGGGTAGTTTGGTTTTTTATGTGACATATAGCATCTAGGAGAAGCCACTGAGGGCTGAACGAAATCATATAATCGGAAACTAAGAAAAGAGAATAAAAGATGTAGAAATAAAGGAAAAAGAAGATAGAAGAGAGAAAGAAAAAAAAAGGCACTTCAGTCTGGGGCCAAATGTCAAAAAGTTTAGTGTTTTAGATGATCGAGTCAATAGGTAGAGGAGATAACCGAAGTAAATAAATAACAAGACTATAAAACAAAAATTTGTGAGTTGTAAATAAAATACAGTGTGGATCACGAAACAGAAGAGATTATTACCAAGGAGAAGGTGGTGGTCTGGAATTAGTAGTAAGTAGGATTTTTGACCAGAGAAGGCAATGGCACCCCACTCCAGTATTCTTGCCTGGAAAATCCCATGGACGGAGGAGCCTGATGGGCTGCAGTCCATGGGGTCGCTAAGAGTCAGACATGACTGGGTGACTTCACTTTCACTTTTCACTTTCATGCATTGGAGAAGGAAATGGCAACCCACTCCAGTGTTCTTGCCTGGAGAATCCCAGGGATGGCAGAGCCTGGTGGGTTGCTGTCTATGGGGTTGCTAGGAGTCAGACATGACTGAAGTGACTTAGCAAGCAAGCAAGCAAGGATTTTTGACAGAGATGAGAGAAATGGAAAGTGAATTCAGAAAAGAGGAGACAGTGCACACGAAGTGACAGAGAGGACATGCGGGGCACGTGGGACGTGTTGAGCGGCCCTAAATGGCCAAGTCATAGGACGGGTGCCAGAGAGCACACAGAGTTCGGGACTATACGGCAGATTGGAGCTTGCTGTAGAGGGCCATCGCCGCGCTGCTTTGTCAGCAGGAATGGGAAGTTGTGGTCTAGGCAGGTTGTACCCAAGCAGGTTGTTTCCAGAAAGCTGATCCACACCCATTTACCTGCCCCTGAGATAGCGTGCTAGGAAACTACTTGCTCAGAAGCCCGCCTGGAAGACTAATGCATCTTCAGCCGGTTCACCCTCCTGCAACACCCCATCTTGTTGCTGGCCACGTGAACGTCACATGTCACTGCTGCCTCAGGATTCGGTCTTTAGTTTTATTATAAGGCCTTTTAATAAATGCTGTGGTATCAAGATCGTAGTTCAGTAAACAACCTTTGCCTTGCTTCTATGTGTTATACCCAAGGGAATTAATCTATGACCTTGGCATTCAGTCGCTGGCCTGCTCCTCTTCAGCTCAGCCAGAGGGAAAGACTCTAGAAAGCACTTTCAGGGGTTGGGTTTTTCATAGAAGGTATTTCTTAGGTATTTTGTTGTGTGTTTTAAGTATCCTGGATGCTGTATGCTGATCCAGGCTGTTGTTGAGAGGCTCTGATTCTATGGGTAATGATGTGTATGTGTGTGTATCGATACAGATAAATATCTTACAGATACTTAATATTAAAGTATCTATATACATATAGATAAGTGTATTTGTTGAAGGAAAGTATTAAGGCTATATGGGGGAGGGAAGTGGGAAGAAATTATGAATATGACGCCGGGCTGGGCACAATGTCTTACTGCTGAGGCCATTGCTGTAATGTTTTCTTATTCAGCTCACCTTCTCTCCTCTGGGGTTGAAGAACTGACAGTATAAATCTCCCTTCAGATGATTCTCTGTTGTAAATCCCGTTGTTTCTTATCCCAGTGAAGGGAGGGAATCCTGTGTCCAGGACAGAATAAAGTCATCTGTCAACCACCCCCCAGTGCTCTTGGGAGCCTTTTTAGAGAGAATGGGCTGAAAGGGCCCCTTTCATGGGTCTCAGAAGGAAAGATGGCTCAGTTATTAGTAGCTAAACCTCTAGTCCTGATCTCTAGTTCTGGACTAGGAGCTGGTTACAGGGCATCTTCACCTGGATGGCTCACAATCATGGCTCTGGAATGCACTGCCTTCTCACCAAATCTGCTTTCCTGTCTCAACTGCAGATTTGTCTGGGCAGTTTTGTTTTGCTTCTAGTCTATGAGGTTGGAACAGCATAACTTTTGCTTGACTCTTCCCCTTGGTGCTTTTGGTCAATATTTCATGTATTTTAAAACATTTTTCTTAACAATATTTTCTAGGAAAAGCGCATCATTTCTGTTCTCACCGCTGTCATACTCAAGCACTGAGTAAGACTGAGTAAATGTTACTTCATGCCTGGACTACTCAGTAGGCTGTGAGCGTCGCTTCTGAATTCCATTTCTGCCCCTCCCGCCTGTTTCATTGCATGCATGGTTGAAGCGCTCTCCTGAACATCCCACTTCCATTCCGTTTCTACCTAACTAGAGTACCTACAGCATGCATTACGATGCATTGGGTAATATTCAAACACTTCCTTCTGTTGCCTAAGACCCTAATTACCCTTTTCTGTGCCTCTGTAGTGTCACTTAGAGCATCCCACCCATGCAGATTTTAGCGACAGCTGGAGGGCATGGCAACCCCCTCCAGTATTCTTGCCTGGAGAAGCCCATGGACAGAGGAGCCAGGCAGGCTACAGTCCGTAGGGTAGCTAAGAGTCGGACATGACTGAAGCAATTTAGCTCACACTCTATATTTACCCTGAACCTCTCCATTCTGAAAGAGTGTGTCACTTTCCACTTCCCTGATCAAGCCTTTTATCCACCATTCCAGAATTTAGTTGAACGATCCCACTGATGGCATGCAGCAGAAATATTTAACATAAATTCCAGATATCCAGCTTGGGAGAGAGATGGTGGGTAATGATTTTCAACTCTTTGATTTTCAGGATTGGAATGTATTGTATAAAAAGAGATTTACATGGTTAAACTAAACCTGCTGAGTAATCATTTAGTTAAGTTGAGAACAATTTGCAATTATGTGTTTCCTGTGGATAAGATTAATAATAATACTAATGGTAATCTTTTTGATGATATTTGAGTGGTCACACTATTTCTTATTCAGAAACTTTCTCATATTTGATAACAAACATACTTGGTAATTATCTACTTATTACTTATGTCTTTTTCCAAATTCCAGTTTCTTATCAATAAGTGTTTAATGAAGCAAGTTTTACAGTATATTAGCAAGTATATTGGAGAAGGTGATGGCACCCAGCTCCAGTACTCTTGCTTGGAAAATCCCATGGATGGAGGAGCCTGGTGGGCTGCAGTCCATGGGGTCGCGAAGAGTCAGACATGACTGAGCAACTTCACTTTCACTTTTCTCTTTCATGCATTGGAGAAGGAAATGGCAACCCACTCCAGTCTTTTTGCCTGGAGAATCCCAGGGACAGAGGAGCCTGGTGGGCTGACGTCTATGGGGTTGCACAGAGTCACAGACACAACTGAAGCGACTTAGCAGCAGCAGCAGCAGCAGCAGGTGTATATCAGATCATTATTAGTCTCCAACCTCAGAATTACTCTGTGTCCACACAACATTAATTAAGAGCCATTGTACTGTACTGGGAAGGACAGTGAGCTGCAAAGGCCTGAATATAGACTTAAGTTGTCTTGAACCAATAGTGTAGCCATTGGGCAGCAGCATGTTAGGGGAGCCAGGATATTAATTTCTGGTCTTGGCTGTACTTCTGAAAAACTCTGCCACTTGGTCACTAAATCACATTTCCCTTGCAGACTGTCCCTTGCAGACAGTCAAGACCTTATCAGTGACATGAGACAATGTGGACACTGAAATTTATTCACTAACAAATGACTACTGAACAAGTGCCAGGAATGCTACTAAATCCTATAGTTAACAAGATTTTAAAATAATGCCTCTGAGGCCCTGACAGATGTTCTGTGAACTTCACTGTAGTGTAATTTAGGGGACTCGAGATTCTAGATCATAAGAATTGCAGACATGGCATGTTCTTTGCTGTAAGACTTCACTATGGGATAGAAAGAAGTGGTCAGGTTAACTTTCTAAACCAAACTTAAAGTGTGTATTATGAAATTATAAGTAAGGCATTTTAATGAATTGAGATTAATTTCACTCACTTGTCAAACTTCCTGAACATAAAAGTGTCCAGGTAATGTTTGACTAAGTAGAGGGTGATTTGGAAGTGTCTTCTTAAGTATTTTTCAACTTCTAAAATTGCTGCCAGTATTTGAGAATGGGATACCTTTCCTCACTCTTATTACCTTTGTATAAAAACTTTCTGGTTCTATATTTATTCGCAACATCAAGTTTTCCTGGTATTTTAGAAAAGTCTTTATTATCCATAACAACAGAGGGCAGAAGAGATACAGAAACTGGATAGTTAAAAATGTATTTATATTTGGGTTTGGGATCTAGTTCATTTGAATGAATGCATCCAACGTTTTTGGATTCCCTGTAGGTCAGTGATAAAACCGTTCTGAGAAGAGCTAGGCAGCTATGAGCCCTGCTGCTTCTCACCTGCTCCACATTCCCTCCATGTTGGACCAAGAAAACCAGGCCTAAATTGTTTAGGTCCCCTATTTTCTTACAGCATGGTCTCTGTATTTATTCACTGCTGCCAAATGAACTACTCCAAACATATAGCAGCAATCATTTCGTAACATCTCCCGTTTCCATGGGTCAGAGATTTGGGAAGGGTTTGGCTGGGTGGTTCTTCTGCTCTATGTGGTGTGGACTGGGATGGCTACACACTTGCAGGCCGATGGGCTCTGGAGGGTCCAAGATGGCTTCACTCATGTCTGGCACCTTGGTGAAGATGGTTCTGAGGTTCACCTCACCTGGGCCCCACCCCCTTTCCATGTGGTCTTAGAGTCTTTCTCTCTGAAGATTGCAAGGACAAACGCAAACAGGAGAGAAGGAGGCATCCCAGGTGCAGTGCGATTCAGTGCGAAAGGCGGTAGCCCCCCTCTCCTGATGGTGCTGTGTCAGGGACGTGCAGCCATTTCATACATTCTGATTTTGATCAGAGTAGGTATTGGCAAACATGAAGCATGTGGAGAGCCACTGGACGGTATAGGAAGAACAGGACGGAGGGATGGAGGGCTGGAGGAACCAGTACCTGATACAGGAGGGATGGAGGGCTGGAGGAACCAGTACCTGATACAGGATGGCTGGCAGGGCTGAATGAGCAAGGTCCACTGCGGACCCTTCCCCTCCAGTGGCAGGAGATGGCTTAATTCTGACTCACTCAGGCCGACTCTCATTGCACCAGGGATGCTCATTGCACCTTCTCGCCTGTTTGCACTTGTCTTTGCAACCTTGCTTTCCATCTTTTATAAATGCTACAGTTGCTGAGGTCCTGATTTTTCAATTTAATCTTACATCTGCTGCTTCCTAATGACCTAATGATCAACACATTCCCAGGCATATGTAGTTTTATCAGTAAATTATTTTCAGTCTTTCTGATTTGTACACATTTCTTGCTCGCCTTATTCTAGATTCTCCTCCTTGTTTTTATTATACATGTTGCAAATGTCTTCTGCTGTAATGAGGCGGTGTTAACCTATTTTATGCTGTCTTAATGAACAGATGTTTTATATTTTAGTGTAATCAAGCTCAATCTTGAGGAACAGTTCCAGGAACACTAAAAGCAAAAAAGAAAAAAAAAATTGTAACTTTAAAAGAAAGCAGATCTAATATAATAATTAACTTATTTTGTATAAATTTATTTCTATAAATTTTCTTAGATTTTAATTACACAATATTATGTCAGAAAATAATGATGTCTTAGCTTCATCCTTTTTGTTTTACAATTTTTAGAAAATTAATTTATATATTTTTTAAAACATTTATTTTTAATTGAAGGATAATTGCTTTACAATATTGTATTGGTTTCTGCCATATATCAACATGAATCAACCATAGATATAGACATATCCTCTACCTTTTGACCTCCATCCCACTTCCCACCCTTCTCTGTTGTCACAAAGCCCCAGTCTGAGTTCCCTGAGTTATACAGCAAATTTTATTTTCTTGTCTTATTAGTCTTGTAGTGTTAGGACCTCCTATACATATTTAATTATAATAAGTCATAGATATGGGTCATCTACACTTTTTTTCTGATTTTAAAGGAAAAAGGGAATGTTTCTAACATTTCACATTTAGTGAGATGCTTATTATAGGTTTTAGGTAGATACCCATTATCCAACTAAGAAACTTACTTTTATTCTCAGTTTGCCAAGAATTTTATCTTGAATAGCTGATCAATTTAAAGGGTTGTATTGTGTACTTCCTTTAATAAGTTATGACAAATTATACAGTGGGTTTCCTAGTGTTGAACGATTCTTGTGTTTCTGGGAGAAGCACCACCCGCTCTTTATTTAATATGTGGCTGATTTCTATTGTTAAAGCTGTGTGCTCGTTTAGGTTTTTACATTCATGGATAAGACTGGATGCTAGGTTTCCTTTTTCTTTCAGGTTTGACTATGATGCAAAATACTTGCTTTTTTGTTTCTTTTCCTCTCTCTAAATGCTAAGAAGGATTGAGGGGTAGAGGAGAAAGGCTCATGTGGAGCAGAGCTCGACTAGGTCATAAAGAGTGTCTTCAGCATCTGGTTTCTCACCGTCTCTGAGTTCAACCCAGTGTTTCCCTCTGTCTTAGTGTAGGAGCCTGTACGCATCTATTAAGCAAAGAGCAAAGTAGCTTTACTTTTTGTCTACTTTATCTATCAGTTACTGAGGGAGTTCTTTAAAACTAGTCCATGATATAATTAATATCTTTTTCGGGTTTCCGTTTCGATTCTTTAAATTTTTTTTTTCCTGTAAATGCTTAGAGTCTTTATTATCAGGTGCATATCAGATTTGAGATGTCATATCTTCCTGGTGAGTTTTCATCTTCATATAGTGACTCTGTGTCTCCCTAATAGTGAATATTTACTTAAAGTCTACTTATCAGCTATTACTATAGTTCTGGTGTTTGGTTAGTATTCTTCTCACATAACTGTTTCCCCCGTTTTCTGTGCTTTTGTAAGCTTAAATTTTGGGAGTGCTGTCTATAAGCAGCTTCAGTTGAATGTATTTCTGTAAATGTAATCAGATCATCTTTGTTTTCTAAGTTAATTATTTAAGCCATATAGCAATTGACCTGAAAAACTACAGTCTCATTTCGTGTTTTCCACTTGTTCTTTTTTTCACATACTGCTCCCCACTCACCTTCACTCCCATATACATGTTTTCTTTCCTTATTTTTTGCATTGAGAATTTTTTCCCCTTAGTACTGTATTGGAAATGCTACACCCTATATTATTTTGGCAGTTTCTCTTAAATTTTAATTCTCAGGTTTGACTTCAAGGGTTGTTTTTTGTCTTGGGTTTAGGTCTGATTCTTTTTGTGTGCCTTCGATCCTTTTCATATTGTCTTTTTCATAGCTTTTCTCTGCAACTCATTTCCGATATTTCGCATACTCTTTACTCTCTTGTCTGTGTGCCTGGGCTCTGCTTCTTCCCGCACTGCTTCCCATCACTGCTTAGCTCAGCTGCAGGGCCTGGGGTTTCCAGGCAGCCAACACTTCTTCTGCTGCCTGGGCCACTCTTTGATCTTTGCCCTTTCCAGTTCAATGAAGAGATTATTAAGCTCCGGGAGCATCCTGAAATCATTCTTCTTAACACTCTTTTCAACACCTTTCTCTTTTCCTGTTATACTGAAGTTTCATCTGAATGGGTTTTGAAAAGAGAAAACAAAACCTGAGGACTAGTTGAGTTCACAATGAAGCCTGATTCCATAGCAATAGAAGCCACAGATGGACACCATTTTTTGATCGTTAATATCAGTTATTAGCATAAAAATTAGCATTTGATTAAATCTAATTGTTTATATATCTAAGCAATTTTTATGTGTCTTACATTTGTAAAGCATTCCCATATCCCCTGAAAGTATGTTCAGTTCAGTTCAGTTGCTCAGTCGTGTCCGACTCTTTGCGACCCCATGAATTGCAGCACGCCAGGCCTCCCTGTCCATCACCAACTCTCGGAGTTCACTCAGACTCACCTCCATTGAGTCAGTGATGCCATCCAGCCATCTCGTCCTCTGTTGTCTGCCGGGATCCAGCCCCCGCAGGATCCAGGGGAACCTGAAGGAAAAACGGTGTTGGTGGATGATTTAGAGAGAGATAAGGAAAGAATATTGTAGATAAGAAAATGGAGGAGAGAAAGAGGCTGATATTCCTTGGTTTACGTAGAAAGCCAATAAAACTCTGAGACAAGAAGTTTGCCCTGTTCACGGAGGCCACAGGTGCCTTCCTGGTCTCCTGAGGGAGTGAAGATGCAGAATGTCTTCCCGTTCAGGTCTTAGAAACCCAGGCAGATAAGTGAACGCAGGGAGCCTCTATGCCCCAAGGTATCAGCCTGAAAAAGAAAGTAAGAGAGAAAAAAAAGAGAAAAAGAGAAAAACACGGGGTGACCAAGATTCTTCGAGAGAGGCCCAATAGCTTTATTTTTAAAAGGTACTTTTATACCTTGTCTTATACATAGAGGGAAATGAAAGATGCAAAGTCATACAGAGTCAGCCCAAACATTACATCTGTTTTGTCTTTATCGAAACCAGGATTTTTTCTGCAAACCTTTTCCAAAAACAATATTGTGTACATTATCTTCTGGCCTTGGAGACCTGTGAACACTTTATGACCCTCTTTTGATAAAGGCTGCTCAACCAGAAAACTTATTTTCCCTCAAAATGATTTTTCTTATATTTCTAATCTATGTCAGCCTCAGAAAGTATTAAACAAGTTATATTTCTCATGAAGCAAAGGTGCAGAGAGTTACAAGAATGAACCAATTAGCTCAAAAGTCTGATGTGGTTAATTTCAAGGCTACACTTGCTTTTCTTACTTTCCAACTATGTTAACTAATGCACTTCCAGGTACACAGTGGATAAGAGATATGGGAACTTAGCAACAAGCATTGGCCCAATTATGAAATCCTATGCCAGCACTACTCTAATAACTTAACTCTTTGAAAAGCTCTATGTTTTAGGCTTTCCGTGCCTCTCATAGTTGGGAGGCTGTGAATAATCACATGCGTAGCTGCAAGAGTCTGGATATACCTGCCAAGCAAGTTAGAATGCCAAAAGAGGGGTTTGATTTGAAATATTTTTCTCATGTCCAAGAGACTTGTTAGCTATAGCCCTAAGTTGATTTTCTCCAGAGAAAGGTAGTCAGGAATAGCCTCCTGTTAATGTCAGAGGAGTTGGTGAAAGTCATGAAATAGTAGAACAGACAGATTCTGGTTTTGGGGTAGATGCTCAAAAACGCCTAGGGAGCCCGTTGAGTCCTGAAGCCTTGCTAAACAGTTCTCTTCCACATGACCTTGTCATGGGTGGGATCTCCCGTGGTGGCTCCTGACAGTCGTCCCCTTCTCCTCGTGCCCCCAATCCCTCCCAGCATCAGAGTCTTTTCCAATGAGTCAACTCTTTGCATGAGGTGGCCAAAGTACTGGAGTTTCAGCTTTAGCATTATTCCTTCCAAAGAAATCCCAGGGCTGATCTCCTTCAGAATGGACTGGTTGGATCTCCTTACAGTCCAAGGGACTCTCAAGAGTCGTCTCCAACACCACAGTTCAAAAGCATCAATTCTTTGGCGCTCAGCCTTCTTCACAGTCCAACTCTCACATCCATACATGACGACTGGAAAAACCATAGCCTTGATTAGATGGACCTTAGTTGGCAAAGTAATGTCTCTGCTTTTGAATATGCTATCTAGGTTGGTCATATGTTCAGCAGATACTTAACCCAGACTATAGAAACAAACAAACAGAGAGCAAGAGAACTAAATTTTGATCCTTGCCTTCTCAATAGCTAACTAAGTGAGCTTTGGCAAATCACTTCACCCCTGTGAACTTTGAATTCTGTGGCCCGAGGTTCTTCATTTGTAAAATAATGTAGCAGGGTGTGTTCATTATCTGTTGCTGTGGAAGAAATTATCTCCAAAATAATGGCTTGGCGCAGCAAACATTATTTCCTCACAATTTCTATGGTCAGAAATCTGGCCTTCGTGTATCTGAGTGCTCTTGGCCAACAGGCTTCTGACACACTGTGATCGAGGTGTCTGCTGGGACGGGGGGATGATTCTTTTCAAGGGAGAGTGTTGTGATTACTGTAATCATTAGCAGAATTCAGCTGCTCAAGCGTGGCTGGGCTGAGGGCCTGAGTGCCTTGCCGGGTGTTGCCCAGAGGCCTCCCTCGGTTCCTCACCATGTGGGTCACACTGCAGTGCAGCACCTCACTTCCCCCAGAGGGAGGGCTCCGACAGAACAAGGGAAAGACAGGGAGGAAGACAGGAGACTTTCTGTAATCTGATCTTGGAAGCTACAACTTATTTTTGCTATAATATTTTATTATTACTCTTCAAGAGGAGCACTTTCTTTGCATTTTGTTGTATTTAATTTGACGGCTTCTTCCAGATTAGTTGACATGAGAAAGAGATTGTATTCATTTTAGTTATCCACGTGCATGCAGGCTGAGTCACTTCAGTCATGTCCTACTCTCTGTGACCCTATGGACTGTAGCCCGCCAGGCTCCTCTGTTCGTGGGATTCTCCAGGCAAGAACACTGGAGTGGGTTGCCATTTCCTTCTCCAGGGGACCTTCCCCACCCAGGGATCAAAGTCACATCTCTCTTGTTTCTTTTGTTGGCAGGAGGGCTCTTCACCACTAGTGCTACCTGGGTAGCCGGTAGTATCCATGTGATTGAGTCGTTAATTATAGTTAAAGGCATGTAACTTTTAAAAATAAGAATTAGAATCTATTTGGGTTTCATGGAACAGTTGCTTTCTGCCTTGGGATGAACTGAGAGACTATATATAAAAATGTATATATATATTTACAAATATACATAATATATATGCATATATGTCACATATACTAAGTATACAAATTTATAATATACACATTTAAAAGTCAAAGCAAATTTACTTTGATTTCAAAGCTTCTGAATAAAGTTAATTGCCAAGTCTTTTTTTAAAAAGCCAAAACCAAAATTAATGAATCTGTATTTGTCATTTTGGCTTACTGGTGATATAGCTATATTGTAGTTTAGAATCTTTAAATAAATTTATCAGTTTTATTCTGATGAGAGGTATAGAATGCACTGCAATCATATACTGTTATATGATAACAATAACAAAGAAAGATGTTAGCCAGAAAAATGAGTTTTGAGGGCAAACACTGCTTTGACTGGGCTGCGGCACAATTCCTCTGACTATCAGATTACTTATTTGTAAAACAAGGTTCATGAGACCACAGGCTCCAATCATATTTATCAATGAATGGAGTTACTCTGACTGATCTCTTATTTCAGGCTACCTGTGACCAGCGTGGCTGTTGCTGGAGTCCTCAGGGAACCATAAGTAAGCCCTGGTGCTACTATTCTAAGAGTCATGGCTATCAAGTAGGGGGCGACCTCATGAACACAAATGCAGGTAAGCCGAACTGAGCCCTGAAGAAGGAACTCCAGGTCCTCTGGAGGGTGGCTCTGTACACTGCAGTAGGAAGCTGTACCAGCAGGCAGGGTGTTGCTCTGCACGGCCACAGTGCCTGTGATAGGATGGGCACTGCTCTCAAGCATGGACTGGAATCTATTTTGGCATCAAGGGAAAAGATCACTCTCTGCCTTAAGGGTTGGGAGACATGTCCTGTTCCTGTCTTTGTCCTTATGTGTGTGTGAGTGCACTCAGTTGGGTCCAACTCTTTGTGACCCCTTGGACTGTAGCCCCCCACACTCCTCTGTCCATGGGAGTTTTCAAGCAAGAATACTGGAGTGGGTTGCCATTTCCTTATGCAACCTTGTCTATACATCGTGATCTCTTTGTTCCCCAAGTTTCTAACTTTTAAAGAGAGATTTGGACTCAGTCACCTCTGAGACTACCAACAACTCTAATACAATGCAATTTTAATGATATGGAAACAATTCCAATTTTATCAACATTTTATTAAAGTTAGCTAGTCACTGTCACTGTTCATGGACTAAACATCCCCTCTTCTTTTCTCCCATCGTAAAATGCAGCTATAATAATGAACATTCTGGGGATAACAGAAGTTGACCACTTGGGGGAGGCTCTTAGCATAAAGGAAGAGCATGCTCTTCCTCCAGGGCCTCTTGGCCCGATGGACTTTTCTAATAAGGTCTGGACTCTCATCTGGTGTGTCACCTAACTAAGGAGATGGCGTCAGTGCCTACGATCACCTGTGATGTAACATGAAGACAACAGAGAGGGAATAATGGATATGAACACATAGAGGACTGAGAGTGTAAAGGGTGTAGGAGTGACTGATGGGCTGATGGAAGGAGAGGGGTGTTTCTGTTCAGATTTTGGAGAAGAGAGGCATAGCTTTTGAATAAAGTAGCAGCAATGCCTAGCTTCAGAATCTGGTCCAGTGTGGTATGCGTGCATGATGAGGTCCACATCTGTGTCTCCTCTTCTGATGGGAAGCTAAGGCTTCTCACCAGCCCCTTTGACACGAAGGTTACTTGTATGCAGCTGTTGTTTGTGAATTTACACAGCTGACTCTGAAAACTCTCTTCCTTTTCACGTTAGGATTCACAGCCCAGCTGGAAAGGTTGTCTTCTCCATCTCTGTTTGGAAATGATGTCAACAATGTCCTTCTCACAGCAGAATACCAGACATCTAACCGTTTCCACTTTAAGGTTGTAGTTTATTTATATTTTTCATATTATTTTCTATTACAGTTTATTACAAGATATTGAATATAGTTCCCTGTGCTCTACAGTATGACCTTGTTCTTAAACATTTATGCTATATATTATAGTTTTGTTATGTATTATATATATGTTAATATGTTATGTATTATAGATTTTGTTTGCTAATCCCAAATTCCTAGTTTATCCCTCCTCAACCCCCTTTCCCATTTGGTAACCAAAAGTTTGTTTTCTATGTCTTTTTCTGTCATAAATACATTCTTTTGTGTCATATTTTAGGTTCCACATATAAGTGGTATCAGATGATACCTGCTTATTTAGAAAAATTTTTGTGAAGTTCTTGTTCCCTTCCTGAGGACTGCAGTTACTACAAAAGAGAAAAATTTGCTAGTAGAGTATTTTTATCTACTGTCATTTTCTTACTTAGCACCTGTATGTTGAAGGTACCTATTGCCTTCCTTCAGTGTGATAAGTTCCCAGATATATATTATAGGGTTCACTGGTGAGTTTTGGCTTTCATGCATTTTCCCTTGATACCACGTGAAATGTGGTAGGGAGGGGAAGAAAAGAATGATCACAGCTTTGAAAATTCTTGAGATAAGTCATGTCTGCAGACTTACAGTGTATGTTTCTACCTAAAGACTAACTTATGTCCAAGTGTTAAACATCTGAATTGGGTGACGTAATTTCAGATTAGGATGTAATCTGCTGCCCAGATTCCAGTGCCAGGAGCATAGGTGTTGGGAAGCATGGTGTTGGTAGGCATGCTTCTGTTTTAGAAAAAGTAGAGATGTTTCCAATTTGACTTATTTTTGCTAACCTCTCTGGACAGTTAACTGACCAAAACCAGAACAGATATGAAGTACCCCATGAACACGTGCAACCCTTCACAGGAAATGCTGCCTCTTCCTTGACGTATAAAGTTGAGGTCTCCAAACAGCCGTTTGGCATCAAAGTGATCAGAACGAGCAACAATCGTGTTCTGTAAGTTTTGGAAACTTACCTAGAGAGCTGAGTCTGAAGGTTATGGAGGAGGGAGGTTTGCAAACCTGAAAAAGAATGCCTTTCTATAATAATCTAGATGATTGTAAGCTCACTGATGGTGACCAGACTCTCCACCTTCAAATGCATACTTTTCGCTGCCTTTCTGCCTCTTTCTTTCTTCTTGCTCCACTATTTCTCTTTCTCCCCCTCCTCCTCTGTTATGACTAAGCATTTATTATAGGCCAGGCACTGGGCTGTGTCCTTTTTCTTTTTCTTCCTTCCATTAGGTCATTTTTCCTCTTTATTGTCCCTTTTTTCCCTTCCATCTTTCTAACACCTATGCACCAGTAGCTCTCTGTAGAGCATCTACAATAATGTAAGAATAATCTGATCACATAATAGAGTATTAGGGGGACGAATCTAAGAAATGTGCCAAATGGTACCTGATCTCTTTCTTGTTATCCATTGGAAAATATCACAGGAGGGCAAATGGAGCCAATTAAACAGGGAGCATCGAGTCTTTGGAGGCTTCCCAGGTGGCATTAGTGGTAAATAATCCAATTCAGGAGATCCAATCCAGTCTCCAATGCAGGAGATCCCTGGGTCCATCCCTGGGTCAGGAAGATCTCCTAGAGAAGGAAATGGCAGCCCACTCCAGTATTCTTGCTTGGACAGTCCCATGGGCAGAGGAGCCTGGTGGATTATAGTCCACGGGGTCACAGAGAGGTGGACGCAGCAGAGTGACTGAGCAGAGCACAGCACACTGAGTCTTTGAGCTGTAAGGACAATTTTCTAAGCAGCTGCATTCTCTCCACACCACTTGCCCACCTGTCCCATGTTTTCTACCTGTGTCCAGGTTTGACTCCAGCGTTGGGCCCCTGCTGTTTGCTCACCAGTTCCTGCAGCTCTCCATCCGACTGCCTAGTGCCAATGTGTATGGGCTGGGAGAACACGTGCACCAGCAGTACCGGCATGACATGAACTGGAAGACCTGGCCCATATTTGCCAGGGACACCACCCCCAATGGGGTAAGCTTTCAGATGGGCCCCCCTTCACTGAATATCATAGCCTCTTCATGAGGTCACTCCTAGCAGTGCAGTTCGGTTCAGTCGCTCAGTTGTGTCCATCTCTTTGCGACTCCATGGACTGCATCACACCAGGCTTCCCTGTCCATCACCAGCTCCTGGAGCTTGCTCAAACTCATTTCCATCGAGGCAGTGATGCCATCCAACCATCTCATCCTGTGTCATCCCCTTCTCTTCCTGCCTTCAATCCTTTCCAGCATCAGGGTCTTTTCAAATGAGTCAGTTTTTCACTTCAGGTTCAGCATTAGTCCTTCCAATGAATATTCAGGTTTGATTTCCTTTAGGATGGACAGGTTTGATCTTCTTGCAGTCCAAGGGACTCTCGAGAGTCTTCTCCAACACCACAGTTCATTCTTCAGTGCTCAGCTTTCTTTATGGTCCAACTCTCACATCCATACATGACCACTGGAAAAACTGTAGCTTTGATTAGATGGACCTTTGTCAGCAAAATAATGTCTCTGCTTTTTAATATGGTGTCTAGGTTGGTCATAACTTTTCTTCCAAGAAGCAAGCGGCTTTTAATTTCATAGCTGCAGTCACCATCTGCAGTGATTTTGGAGCCCCCCCAAATAAAGTCTGTCACTGTTTCCATTGTTTCCCCATCTATTAGTCATGAAGAGACGTGCACGCAGTACAGTATAACAGTTAGGAATAAGCTGCTAGGGTGAGGCTACCGGATCTGAATTCTGGTGCTGCTACTCACCAGTAGCAGAAGAGGGCAACAGAGGATGAGATGGCTGGATGGCACATCTGATTCAATGGACATGAACTTGGGCAGACTCCAGGAGATGGTGAGGGACAGGAGGCCTGATGTGCTGCAGTCCCTGGGGTCACAAAGAGTTAGACATGATTTGGTGGCTGAACAATAACAACAGCACTCACCAGTTATGTGGTTCTGGGCAGGTTTCCCCTCTGTATCTTTAGTTCCCCATTCATAAAATGGGGGTAGTATACTTACTTCATAGGGTTGTGATGGTGATTAAATGAACAGATACATATAGAGTCTCTATAAGAGTGTCTTCCACATAGAAAGTGCTCAATAAATACCAACTACTTTTATTTTATTTTCCTTTTGAACTAACCAGTTGTGGAAAAAACCAATATTGATTCTTCACAATATGTTGGTTCTGATCACCACATTTTAGGTTGACCTTTACAAATTACCAACTTACCAGGTTTGTCAGCAAAATAGGATAAAATGTCAACTAAAATTCTGTATTAATCATTCTTTCCTTGAAGAATGTTTGGGGCAGTGAGAGAATAGAAGGAATAAAGTTTCATTGTTGTTAATTATTTTATTTTTTCTCTGTTTTGTTTTTACTGCTAAAATTCAAAGTAGAGATATTTTCTAGGCTCAGCAATACTACATTCAGGTTTTGTTCAGCAACTTTCCTGATTAAGCAGAACTAGTGACTGGATGAAAGGAAATTAGAGGAATAATTTATTAAATGACTTTAAAAAATGCATTATCTCTATTTACCAAAAGAACTCTGAAAAAATAAGTTTATTTTACTCCATCTAACAGACAAAGAAACTGAGGTTTAGAGAAGCCAGATAAACAGCACAATGTAAAAAATAAAACCAAAACCCAAACAAGAGCTTGCCCAGTAGCTCAGTGGTAAAGAATCTGTCTGCCAGTGCAGGAGATGTGGGTTCCATCCCTGAATCAGGACGATCCCCTGGAGAAGGAAATGACTACCTCCTCCAGTATTCTTGCCTGGGAAATCCCTTGGACAGAGGAATGCGGCGGGCTACAGTCCATGGGGTCCCAAAAGAGTCAGATGTGACTTAGCTACTAAACAACAAACACAACAACAAAAAATAGTTTGTAAGGAACAGAGATAAGATCTAACCCCTGGCCCATGCTCCTTACCATACCACATCCTATCAGAAAAACAGGACCTGATTCAGAGCAGGTCCTCTGGGATATGGCTGCTGATGCTTGTTTAATAAGGAGCCTAAGATCCTTGCTGCTTGAAGTATGCAGTACAGGAAACACCACACGAGAAATTTGGGCTCTCAGCTCTCTCTTCTAACTACTAAATCAGAACCCACACCTTAATTAAATTCCTTTGGAATTTTTATGCATGCCAAATTTTGAGACGTACTGTCCCAGAGCAGTGATTCTCAAACATGATTACACTTTGGAAACACCCCAGGAAATTCAACAAACTATAGCTGCCTGCTTCTGTCTCCAGAGATTCTGTTTTAATTGAGGTAGAATGTGGCCCAGGTTGAGAACTACTGTTCTCAAGTCTAGAAGCCCAGCTCAAGTTCTAATTTTTACTTTTGTAAAGACTAGAAGACCAGATATCTTAAATAGATCTCCATCTAGTTGCAAATTAAATGGTGCCTGATTTATATATGACAGAGGATGAGATGGTTGGATGGCATCACCAACTCAATGGACATGGTTTTGGGTAAACTCCAGGAGCTGGTGATGGACCGGAAGGCCTGGCGTGCTGCTATCCATGGGGTCACAAAGAGTTGGACATGACTGAGTGACTGAACTGAACTGAACTGATTTATATAAGGACTTGATGGAGTTTTTGCAGGTGGGGTTAGGTCAAACCTCTTTGAGTCAAGGTCAAGCCTGTTTGAGGGCTGCTTTTTTCAAAAAAAATTATTGGAGTACAGTTGATTTACAATGTTGTGTTAGTTTCTGGTGTACAAAAAAGTGATTTAATTATGCATATACATATATCCATTCTTTTCTCATATAGATTATGACAAATTATTGAGTAGATTCCCTGTAGATCCTTTTTGGTGATCTATCTTATAGATAGTAACATGTGTATGTTCATCCCAAGCTCCTGATTTATCCCTCTCCACCCTGCCAAGTTTCCCCTTCGGTAACCCTAAGTTTGTTTTTGATACCTATAGAGAAGAGCTTTTATGAACGACAGTTTCAAAACTCCTGTTCTTCTACATCTTAACACATCGTAAGCTCTCACAGCCGACTCATTAGTATAAGAAAATACTAATTCATTTGATTAACATCAACATCAATATAGACCTTGTATTAGAAATCTGTGTCTTCTTTGACCACAAGTTCTTTTGTCCATTTCTTGCATGATTAATACTGATTTCCTAAGCTCTTTCTGGCCACGTGGGGCTTATTTGTAAATTTTTTATTTTAAATTGTCTCTCTGCAGGATGGAACTAACTTGTATGGTGCACAGACATTCTTCCTATGCCTTGAAGATGCTAGTGGATTGTCCTTTGGAGTGTTTCTGCTGAACAGCAATGCCATGGGTAAAAGACTAAAGGAATATTCATGAAAAAAGTACTCAGGAATGACTTTCAGTCCCTTTCTGACAGCACCATGATAAAGGAATGGCGCCCTTTAGGGTTTCATATCTCCTCTGATTGGATCATCCCTATTTCATTACTTGTTGACCCGTGGTGGCCATGAGTTGAGTGTCCTCTCCTAGCTTATGATTTTCTTCCATCTGTTTGCCTCTGTTGGAAAATTTCCTATTTTTGAGTTAAAGCAGCTAACCTTTAGTATAAGCTATTCTGAGGCAGTTTCTACCAATTTATCTTTCTCCTTCCTCAGACATCCATCCAGTACAGGGGTTAATATCAGCTTTGGTAAAAAACAGGTAATTCTTCTAGTGTGTGCATGCTTTGTGTCCGACTCTTTGTGACCCCATAAACTGTAGCCCACCAGGCTTATTCATCCATGGGATTTTCCATGCAAGAATATTAGAGTGGGTTGCCATTGCCTACCCCAGGGTTTCTTCCCACCTCATGGATCAAACCTGCATGTCTTGCATGTCCTGCATTGGCAGGTGAATTCTTTAACGCTGAACCACCTGGAAAGTCCAGTTGTTCTAATAGCTGAGCCTAACCAAGGAGATACAACTGAGCAGTGAATGTTGCATTGAGACACCAAGGGTAGCAAGGTGAAGTGGGGTGAGTGTTGAAGGCCATGCAGAACATTTTCAGACAGTTTAAGATCTCATGGTAATATCATAGGATTCCAGAAAGTAGCTCACTCCCTTATCTTTGAAGGTTTTAGACCAGATCAATGATTCTTAACTATTTTTCTACTTGCACCATCCCATATAATCCCAGGGCTATGATTCAGTCACTGTAGAGGAAGAGCAGTTGTGTCAGAATCCCAGAGTTGATGATCAGCATAGGATATTGATCCCCACCGTTTTCTCAACTGAGACTCAGTAGACTAGATCAGGGCCACTCAAAGTGTGGTTCGTGGAAGGTTCACAGACTGTTTCAGGTCTACAGTAAGACAAATATAGAAACTGAAAGTAAACATTGCTATAGCATCCAAGTGCATGCATGAACCTTTTTTCTAGTGTTTAATTTTTGTGTTATTTTACAAAAGCATCAGTTTGCAAAGAATCAGAAATTTGAAAAATTAGGCTCTGATTTTTTTTTTTTACCAGATTGTTTGAGAATAACTCGAGTGATACAAGATGATTCTAAGATACTTAATTGAATCTTAGATGATTCTAAGCTACCTGATAGTCAAAGAATAGAATGAGGTAATGCAAATGCAGTTTCCAGTGGCTGAAAGGTGGCTTAGTGTATCTAGGGTCCTGTGACCTTTCCCTCTAAGCCTGGCCAGACTGATTTTTAAAAATTTATTCCTTTTAATTGGAGGATAATTGCTTTACAATGTTGTGTTGGTTTCTGCCATCCATCAATGTGAATCAGCCATAGTTGTACATGTCCCCACCCCCTTGAACCTCTCTCCCACCGCCCACTCCATCCCTCCCCTTTAAGTAGCCACAGAGCACCAGGTTGAGCTCCCTGCATCGTACAGCAAATTCCCACTAGCTCTCTATTCCACCTGTGGTAATGTATTCATCTCAATGCTACTCTGTTCGTCCACCCTCTCCTCCCACTGTGTCTGTGAGTCTGTTCTTTCTGTCTGCATTTCCATTGCTCCGCTGCACACAGGTTCATCAGTACCATCTTTCTAGATTCCACATATATGCATTAATATATGATATTTGCTTTTCCTGTTTCAGACTTACTTCATTCTGTATAATAGGCTCTAGGTTCACCCACCTCATTAGAACTGACTCAAATACATTCCTTTTTATGGCTGGTAATATTCCAATGGAATATTACTGAGATGGTTGGATGGGATCACTGATTCAATGGACATGAACTTGGGCAAACTCCAGGAGATGGTGAGAGAGAGGGAAGCCTGGTGTGCTACTGTCCAGGGGGTCATGAAGAGTCAGACATAACTTGGCGACTGAACAACAACAGCAATGACAATATGCATCACAACTTCTTTATCCATTCATCTGTCAGTCGACATCCAGGTTGCGTCCCTGTTCTAGTTATTGCAAATAGTGCTGCAGTGAGCATTGGGGTACACGCGTCTTTTTCAGTTACGATTTCCCCAGGGCATATGCTCAGCAATAGGATTGTTGGCTCATATGGTAGTTTTATTCCTAGATTTTTAGGGAATCTCCATACTGTTCTCCATAGTGGCTGATCAACTTACATTCCCACCAACAGTGTAGGAGGGTTCCCTTTTCTCTACATCCTCTCCAGCATTCATTGTTTGTAGATTTTTTGATGATGGCCATTCTGACCAGTGTGAGGCGATTCCTCACTGTAGTTTTGATCTGCACTTCTCTGAAAACGAGTGACATTGAACATCTTTTCTCGTGTTTACTAGCCATCCATCTGTCTTCTTTGCAGGAATATCTTTTTAGGTCTTCTGCCCACTTTTTGACAGGAATTTTCGTTTTCCTGGTATTGAGCTGCATTAGCTGCTTGTGTATTTTGGAAATTAATCTTTTGTTAGTTGTTTCATTTGCTATTATTTTCTCCCATTCTGAGGGTTGTCTTTTCACCTTGTTTATAGTTTCCTCTGCTGTGTAAAAGCTTTTAAGTTTAATTAGGTCTCCTTTGTTTATTTTTGGGCTTATTTCCATTACCCTAGGACATGGGTCATAGAGGATCTTGCTGTGATTTATGTCCAGGAGTGTACTGCCTATATTTTCTTCTAGGAGCTTTATAGTTTTCTGCCTTACATTTAAGCCTTTAATCCATTTTGAATTTATTTTTGTGTATGGTGTTACGAGGTATTCAAGTTTCATTATCCCTAGTGCAAATCAAGGTGATGGGGAGACTTCATCTTTGAGAATTGCAATGGGGGCTTAGAGAGGTTTTGAATTTATAATATCATCTCTAACATTGTTTTAGTTTGGCTCTTGCTTGGTGTGAGATCTGCTGAGGCTATGACCTCTGTGAGTCTAGCTGGGTCATATCCCTGTAGTTATGATGGGTAATGGGATTGGAAGAGCAAGTTCTGTAGTTGTGAATGTCTGAGGAGAAAATTTTTTTCTCTGTCCTCTTAAGTTAGGTATTTGGGGGCCTGTGAATCAATCTGACAAAAGACAGGTTAGTAAGAGAAAGACCAAGTTTATTTACATGAGTGACATACATATGCACAAGAGTGCTCAATAAGTAGCTCAAAGGGTTGGTTAGAATCTGGGTTAGAATTTACATACCATCCTACGGGCTTCCCTGTTGGCTCAGATGGTAAAGAATCTGCCTGCAATGTAGGAGACCTGGGTTCGGTCCCTGGGTTGGGAGGATCCCCTGGAAAAGGGAATGGCTACCCATTCTAGCATTCTTGCCTGAAGAATTCCATGGACACAGGAGCCTAACAGCCTACAGTCCATGGGGTTGCAATGGGTCAGACATGACTGAGCAACTAACACTACCATCCTAATAAGGGAGAGGAAGAAAGCTACTCAGGATGAAGCAAATGACTCCCTGAAGGGGTGAGAGGGCATTTAATGTGACAACAAATGACTTTTCGGAAAGATTGCAGAGTCCTTAGGAGAATAGTGGGCTCCCCTGGTGGCTCAGAGGTTAAAGCGTCTTCCTGGAATGTGGGAGACCCGGGTTCGATCCCTGGGTCGGGAAGATCCCCTGGAGAAGGAAATGGCAACCCACTCCAGTACTCTTGCCTGGAGAATCCCATGGAGGGAGGAGCCTGGTAGGCTACAGTCCATGGGGTCGCGAAGAGTTAGACACGACTGAGCGACTTCACTTTCACTCTAGGAGAACAGTGCGAGTTGGATATTCTTGTGGCCATGTCTGTTTGGGTGTGCTGCCAATTTATTTATTTAAAGATTTTGTTGATGTAGACACTTTTAAAAGTCTTTATTGGATTTGTTGGAGAAGACAATGGCACCCCATTCCAGTACTCTTGCCTGGAAAATCCCATGGACGGAGGAGCCTGGAAGACTGCAGTCCATGGGGTTGCTGAGGGTCAGACACGACTGAGCGACTCAACTTTCACTTTTCACTTTCATGCATTGGAGAAGGAAAAGGCAACCCACTCCAGTGTTCTTGCCTGGAGAATCCCAGGGACGGGGGAGCCTGGTGGGTTGCTGTCTCTGGGGTCGCACAGAGTTGGACACGACTAAAGTGACTTAGCAGCAGCATTGGATTTGTTACAAACTGTTTCTGTTTTATGTTTTGGTTTTTTGGCTGTGAGGCACACGGGATCTTAGCTTCCTAATCAGGGATCAGACTTAAACCCTGTACAGTGGAAGCCAAAGTCTTTAACTACTGGACCACTATGGAAGTCTGACAGCAGAGTACTTATGAGAGGCTTTGTGTTTAGGTTGATAAGGGATTTTTTTTTTTTTTTTTGATAAGGGATTTCAGAAAGTCAAACATCTTCAACTTATAATCATTCTTATGCTACGATGGTTGCTTTTACATGAAATCCTGATACAACACTGAAAATACTCCAGTCACCAGTATGAAAATCTGCTACAGAACAAATGTTTTGACCCCTCTCATGATGTGAGAGTGGACTTTGACCATCAGAGTTTGTCCCTTTTTATACAAAAACGAGGTATTATGATCACTTCATTAGTGTTCAGATGATGGGGGATCTTCTAGTCTAAAACTTTGTAATTATTACTCTAGAACAAATTCTAATGTTTATTTGCTTCATTTTTAATCTTCAAGAGGTTTTCCTCCAGCCCACCCCAGCTATCACTTACCGCACCATCGGGGGCATTCTTGACTTTTACGTGTTCTTGGGGAATACTCCAGAGCAAGTTGTTCAAGAATACCTAGAGGTAAACTTATGATATCATGATTATGGTTAAGGAAATCTTAAATAACACAAAGAAAATGAAATTTAATATAAGTGTGACTTATAAACATATGCTGTTAATATTATAAGTAGCTGCTACAAATGTGCTACTACAATTTGACCCTACCCTCCATGATTTATAAAGGGGCTGGAAAAATAGACTAGCATCTGACATAAAGGAAATGGTGTGTTGGGAAGTGGGTATATTTTGTGCCCCCAAACTAATGCTCAGAATAAAATTTTTTAAAAGCAGAATATTTCCTAACTTTCATTTTATATCATTCTTTCAGCTTGTTGGACGGCCAGCCCTACCCTCATACTGGGCGCTTGGGTTTCATCTCAGTCGTTATGACTATGGAACCCTAGAGAACATGAAAGAAGTCGTGGAGAGAAACCGTGCTGCACAGCTGCCTTATGTAAGTAAGATTTCAAAAAATGCTCAAAAAATAAAAGAATTGGGGAATAAGAACGTCTGTTTATATTTTCTCCTCCTGAGTTTTTTTTAAAAATATATAACAAAAATATTTTTACATATTCAGAATGCCAGACTTTTTTGTTGGGTCAAGCATTCCTTTAAAGCAACTGGTTCTTTATAGCAGGTAATAGTTCTTAGAGACCACATTTATGGGGTTGGGAGACAATCTGTTTCTTTCTCTATTTTTCTTACCACATGTTTTGATAGTACAATTTCCTTATGCTTACTGTATTGATTACATTTCACATAATGCATTTGTTATTTGACTTCTCAAAACACTCATTTTCCTAGTTTAAGTGATCAAAAGGATATAGTACATGCATGTAGTAACACATTTTTATGTTTTAAATGACTGCACTTGAATGTGTCTATTATATAATGAATAGTGAGGTTTTGCAAGAGATGCAAAGGGAAAAGCCCAAAGTTCTCTGGAATAATCATCTTCTCTCCTCTACCTCATGCCCTTGGAGGCAGAGATTAAGGTCTTATAGCAAGAATCAATTTCATTCTGGGCTCCACTGTTTTTGTAAGAGTAAGATTAGGAAAGAATAAATGTCAAAGACGGCTCGAAGTAGAAGAGAAGCAACAAGACAAAATGGGGACAGTCAAATGAGGGAGAGGAGGTGGGGGACACAGCCCCTTCCCTTCTTTGTTGTGGATGACATAGCATTTAGGTAATGGATGTGCTTTGACAGCCTTAGTGATTTTTTTGTGATTGTCGTGGTTTGTTTGTTAAATTGGACTTTAATGCTAGAGGGCCAGACAACAAGGCAGAGTGATGCAGCTAATCTGATTCCAGGGATGGGCCCATAAATTGTGGACCTTGTGTATTCTTTCAGGATGTTCAGCACGCTGATATTGATTACATGGATGCAAGAAAGGACTTCACTTATGATCCAGTAGCTTTCAAGGGCTTCCCTGAGTTTGTTAAAGAATTACACAATAACGGACAGAAACTGGTCGTCATTGTGGTATGGGCAGTCCTCTTATACCCCCACATCAGGTCCTTGCTCTTCTTTGTCATTGAAGCCCCCTCTCCCCACCTCATCCCCAATTTCCAATCTCCTTTCAGTGCCTCTGGCTTAAAGCTAGGTTCCTCACTGTATTTTTGTCCTTCTTAGGATCCTGCCATCTCCAACAACTCTTCCCTAAGTAATCCCTATGGCCCGTATGACAGGGGTTCAGATATGAAGATATGGGTGAATTCTTCAGATGGAGTGACTCCACTCATTGGGGAGGTAACTTAATGGGGAAGCTAGGAGCTGGTAGAGGGGGCTGTGGCTGTGTTATATGTGTGTGAGTGTGTGTGTGTGTATAATTGTTCTGTTTTACATTTTCAGTTATCATATTTGCTGGGGATCGACTTGCCCTTGTGCTTTCATCTCCAAATACCTACTAGCCATCTGAGCTCTTACATTCCCTTCATAGCAAAGTCCCTTTGAACAATAGACATAGATACTGCATATTTCCCTCCTCACTCCCCATTTGCTCTTTAGCTGACTGCAGTCTGCTTTTTTCCCCCATCCCTCCTCTGACAAATGGCACCAGTTATTTTCAAACTGGCAAATCCAGTGGAACTGTTTCTTTCCTTTTCTTACTCAATTTTTTCTGTTATCTGACAAGTTTGGCTAGTTCTTTTTCAAATTTCTATTTGTCCTTGTCTTCCATCAAATTATTATCTGCTGCTTCACTTCTAATATCTCTGCTGACCTGAGTATGTAGTGTTGGACAGGAAGTGGATAGAAAGACAACAGAGAAGAGTGCCTGATGGTTGGAATATACAACTTGTGATGCATCAGTTGAAACTACACAGTACTCTTCCTCATTTGCTTCCCCTGTGCTCAGTCAGTAAAGAATCCACCTGCAATGCAGGAGACCCGGATTTGATCCCTGGGTCAGGAAGACCCTCTGCAGAAGGATCTGGCAACCCATTCCAGTATTCTTATCTAGGAAATCCCATGGACAGAGGAGCCTGGCGGGCTACAGTCCATGGGATCGCAAGGGTCGGACTGGACTTAGTCACTAAACCACCACCATTCCCTCATTTATCATTCCTGGGACTGGGAGTTGAACATTAACAACGATTTAATCATTAAAAAAAAAAACTTCTTTTCTTCAAGTGTCAGTTGACAACTCCTATTTATCCTAAGTATTTGAAGTGCTTCACGTCTTTAACTGAAAGTGACCTATGTCTGGGCCGCTCTGTTGCCATAATCATATTAGGAGTTTCTTTGTAAAGTACTGTACTCTATTTTACTCTGTACTCATTTAACTTTCTCTGATTAATTATTTTCTTTTCTTCCTGAAGGTCTGGCCTGGAAAAACTGTGTTTCCTGATTACACCAACCCTAAGTGTACTGCTTGGTGGACAAATGAATTTGAGCTTTTCCACAGTCAAGTAGAGTTTGATGGAATCTGGATTGTGAGTTCTTAACATTTTTTTCTCTTTCCCTAAAATTAATTTTTATTGAAGTGTATTTGCTTTACAGTGTTGTGTTAGTTGCTATTGTATAGCAAAGTGAATCAGCTCTGCTTATACATACATCCCTTCATTTTTGTATTTCCTCCCCCTTTAGAGCTCTGAGTAAATTCCCCTCAGCTATACAGCAGGTTCTCAATTGTTATCTAGAGTTCTTAACATTCTGTTGAGTAGGCGGCTAACAATCAGACTCTATGTCACTGAATCATGGAGCACAGGGTCAAGAGGAAAGGAAAGCAAGAGTGGCAGTGATTCCAAGTATTCCCTCTCTTACTATTCAAATAATCTTACCAAGACATGTAGCTTAGACTCAAAAGCAGATTGTTAGAATGGAAGTAAACTCAGGAATCAGTTCTATCCAAGTCTGTGTGCACTCAGTGGCTGAGTCATGTCCGACTCTGTGCAGCCCTATGGACTGTAGTCTGCCAGGCTCCTCTGTCCATGGGATTCTCCAGGCAAGAATATTGGAGTGGATCACCTTGCCCTCCTCCAGGGGATCTTCCTGATCCAGGGGCTGAACCTGGGTCTCCTGCATTGCAAGCAGATTCTTTACCCTCTGAGCCACCAGGGGAGACGTTGTCATTGTCACAAGGTACCTGAATGGTTCAATGGCCAGTTCAGACAAGTTGGATACACTGACCAGAGCCAGAGTACTCAGGTGTGGACAGAACTGTGGCTACAGAAAGGACAAATGTCTCATAGACTAATAGCGAATGAAAACCAATGCAAAGCAGGAGGTGTTCAACACAATTTAGGGAGCGCTAGCATTGAAATTCTTTCTATTTATAAAGGAAAGGTAGAAAATGTAAACAGAAGAGCTAAAGAGAGGAGAAGGGCAAAAATGATATCAACCAGGGGCATGTACCATCAGTATTTCTGTGTTCATCTTTACAGACCTCTCACTTGCACAGCTGTGGGTACCTGCTTATTCACTCACTCTCTCTGCATATGTTTGTATATGAAATGCATATATATATGTGTGTATTCATAGCTATATTTGCATATCTAGAGAATGTATCAATATAGTTGATTTATATGGGATCATATAAATTGAAATACGATTCACCTAATATTGGATTGGCCAAAAATTTCATTCAGGTTTTTATGTAAGATGTTATGGAAAGACCCAAATGAACCTTTGGCCAACCCAATATTTTGAGAAATATTTCAGTTTAAATGATTGAAGACATATATCATTTTGAAGGGATTTTAACAACCTTCTCCATAAAGCCTTCAATAGGTAGGGAAGACAGGGCAGGAACATCTGTTTCTCTCTTTAACCTAAGGACTTCCTTAGAAAAGAAATATGTAGAATTATTTCTCTGAGTCCTTAAAAAAAAGACACCATGTGTACAACATATGAGGAAATGTTACTCTTTCTTAATAGTTTTTGCTCTTTGTCTTGTAGGATATGAATGAAGTCGCCAACTTCGTGGATGGCTCAGTTTCAGGATGTTCCACGAGCAATCTAAATTATCCCCCATTCACTCCCAGTAAGCGTTGATTAGTCTGATTAAAGTGGCAACACATATCTCATATTTTAAATTCATAAGGATAGGTATGAATAACCTGCTGAGGATTTTTGTACATAAATTGCATAGAGGAAGGAAAATGTGGGTACCATTTTTCTTTATAGAAAACCAGAGAAGAAAATCAAAACACTGCTTTCTTAGATGAGGCATAAATTCAGAAGGGGTAACCTAGTCCTTCTGCTTACATCTGAGCTGTTTCTAGGGGAAAGTCTGGAGAAGATGTGGGACAGAAACCAGAGGCTAGTAGGTAGTTCATTTTGCTCTCAAGTGTGGACCCAGACAGGTCAGGGCTTACCAGAGAGAGACCAGATAACTAGGTTTGGTCTTCAGATGAAGTTAAGTTTGGTCAAGTCAAGAGAGTGAAGAAGAGATTTGGATGAGAGGATGAGAGGGAGCCAGAACCCATGGCTTGGGAGGACAAAGTCAGTGTCAGTGAATACAATGCTAGAGAGATCTGATTGAATTTTGACCAATAGAATCTCCCAGGGTGTGGCCCTAGGATCACAGCATTTGTTGTATTTTGAAGAAAACTAGAGGCTCACAGAGAAATAGTATCTTGAATAATCTGCTAGAATTATAGCATCTTTTGAAGACTTCCAATCTAAGATCATGGCATCCAGTCCCATCACTTCATGGCAAATAGATGGGGGAACAGTGGAAACAGTGGCTGACTTTATTTTTCTGGGCTCCAAAATCACTGCAGATGGTGATTGCAACCATGAAATTAAAAGATGCTTACTCCTTGGAAGGAAAGTTATGACCAACCTAGACAGCATATTAAAAACCAGAGACATTACTCTGTCAACAAAGGTCCGTCTAGTCAAGGCTATGGTTTTTCCAGTGGTCATGTATGGATGTGAGAGTTGGACTATAAAGAAAGCTGAGTGCCAAAGAATTGATGCTTTTGAACTGTAGTGTTGGAGAAGACCCTTGAGAGTCCCTTGGAATCCAAGGAGATCAGTCCTGGGTGTTCATTGGTTGGACTGATGTTGAAGATGAAACTCCAATACTTTGGCCACCTGATGCGATGAGCTGACTCATTGGAAAAGACCCTGATGCTGGGAGAGATTGAGGGCAGGAAGAGAAGGGGATGACAGAGGATGAGATGGTTGGATGGCATCACCGACCCAATGGACATGGGTTTGGGTGAACTCCGGGAGTTGGTGATGGACAGGGAGACCTGGCATGCTGCGGTTCATGGGGTTGCAAAGAGTCGGACATGACTGAGTGATTGACCTGAACTGAATCTGACAAGAAAATAAGAAATTGGAACAAATGGGTCAAGATTAAACAGTGAGGGAATTAGATGGGAGGCTTCATTCTTTTGGTGATGGAAATTACTGATATTTTAGTAATGGAAATATGGCAGTCAGATGGTTTTGGAAATAGTGATCTGGCATCATGTGTGCTTCTAATATGAATTAGAAAGTCGATAGATCAGAGGTCAATAAGCCATTAAGGATATGATTGCAATAGTTAAGATCCAAAGTAATTTGGATCTGAACCAGAGTGGTGTGAAGGGAGCAGAGAAGATTGGATGAATGAAAGACAGGTTGGTCGATCATCCTTTATAGTATCTGGTCAACAGAGAGAAGGGATAGAAATTTATTTTTAATAAATATTTTTGTTCTTGGACCACTCAGCTAAGTCTGCAGACTTCAGATTTAACTTCACATCTAACTGGGCCCACTTACTTCCAAGTGCTTGCTTCTGGTCACCTGAGCACCCAGGTGGGAGGATGTGTGTGGGTGTCAAGTCAGCACAATTGTTTTGCATAACAGAGAACCTACTGCAGGTGTATATAGCTCTCTGATTGTGCAGATGGTGTATGTCCACTTCCGGGATGGCAACACAGTTGCCTGCTCAGGGAGCCGCCTTGTCTGGTGATAGTCGAGAAACGGGGAGTGTGTAGCTCAGGCTCTCATTGACCGAATCCTCTTTTGTCGCAGAAATCCTGGATGGGTACCTGTTCAGCAAGAGCATCTGCATGGACGCAGTGCAGCACTGGGGGCGGCAGTATGACGTCCACAACCTGTACGGCTACTCCATGGCCATCGCCACTGCAGAGTACGGCCATTACTGCTGTGGGCTCGATACGTGGTCAGAGCGACTTAATACATGACCAGATTCTTAGTCTTGTCAGACTCCAGGTGCTACTATGTTATTTTTTAGAACTTGGCAAGATAAGTAAGGCTGCTATTATTGAACGAATGAAGAAAATCCTGGGCACATAGAGAAGAAAGTGCAAGTGTCCGACTCTTTGCGACCCCAGGGACTATACAGTCCATGAAATTCTCCAGGCCAGAATACCACAGTGGGGAGCCTTTCCCTTCTTCAGGGGCTCTTCCCAACCCAGGGATCGAACCCAGGTCTCCTGCGTTGCAGGTGGATTCTTTACCAGCTGAGCCATAAGGGAAACCCAAGAACACTAGAGTGGGTAGCCTATCCCTTCTCCAGCAGTTCTTCCTGACCCAGGAATTGAACTGGGGTCTCCTGCACTGTAGACAGATTCTTTACCAACTGAGCTATCAGGGAAACCCAAAGGGAAGAAGGAAGCTAATAAGTATTTATGAAATGTATATAATGAAAGAAAGAGTGAATACATGCATGAATGGAAAGTTGGAAGAAAGAAAGAGAAGTAACCCAACCAAGGTCAAACAGCTAATAAATTGTAAGAGCAAAATTTGGACTCATTTCTGCATGAGTCCAGGGTTTCATGTATTTTCCTCTCTGCCATACTCTATAGACTGGCGTACAGAGGGTTAAGTAACTTACAGACTTCATGTGCTCTGGGATTTTAGGTACCAGCTCAGTATTCTTGTACTGAAATTTGATTTTATGGAGTTAATGATGTACATAAAGTACCTAAAACAAAATATAAACATACCCAATGGGGCAGTCTGCTCCCAATAGCAAATCTAGCCCTACAGGAGAGAACTAGAAGAAAACAGTAGGGTATTAACTTGAGAGCTTCAATATCATCACATTAACCTCTGGGCTAAGACTCACTAAGGTCACACACTGATTCCCTCTCTCCCTTTCTAGAACTGTCAAGACTGTGTTCCCCAACAAGAGAAGCCTCATTTTAACCCGTTCTACATTTGCGGGTTCTGGCAAGTTTGCAGCCCACTGGTTGGGAGACAATGCAGCCTCCTGGAACGACCTCCGATGGTCCATCCCTGGCATACTTGAGTTCAACCTTTTTGGTATCCCAATGGTGAGTCCACATGACAGTCCCCAGAATGCCTCATTCTAGATGGTTTCCAAATAATAAATCCTCCCTCCTCTGCCCTCCGCAGCCCAGGATTAAGTGTCTGGTGAGCATTGCTTCATCTCCATTCGTATGACACTGATACCATGCCATTCTTTCCTGTACTGCCTTATAAAAATAGAACCTTGATACCACCTTGAAGTGGTATCATTGGAACATTTTTTAAAAATTAAAGTACAACCTACATGTGAAAAAGTGCACATATCTATAAGGTTACAGATGATGATTTTCACAAACGAAACACATCTGTGTATTTTGCACCCAAATGAGGAAGCACAATACTATCAGCATCCTAGAGATGGCTTTGGGATCTTTTAGTTAAATTCGACATGTCTATTTATTGAGCTCTTACTCTGAGCAAAGTATTGAGCTAGGTGTACATGAAGAGAAACATTAATATAGTAATGAAAACACCTTCCTTTCCTCCCCACCCCCAAGTTTATACACAAGCACACACACAAAATTATGGCAAGCTAGGGTAAAGGTGCCAACAGGAACATATAATTTAAATGTTAAAAGAAATCCCGAGAAAGGGAATTTTCAACTCTAATAAGATTACAAGAAACAAGGGGAGTCACGGGAAGAAGCCAATAGTGACTTCATATAGAAGATGGCACTTGAGTTTAACCTTAAAAGTGGGTATGTTTATCAGACTAATGGTTAGGGGAGATCATTTTAAGACTGAGAAATAAACTTGAACAAGACCAGCAAGAGGGAGCATTTGATGTATCTGTAAGGATGGGTATGTAGGACTGGAATGAGAAATGATGCTGGAAAGGTGAGTTGCAGCCAGTTACCATGAGTTACCAGGAGGACGAGCAGCAGGAGATCCTGGAAATTTTTGAAGAGATGAATGACCTGATCAGATTTAGCTGTTGGAAAATTAATTGTGCCAGTGCTGTGGTCAAAGTGATAATATCAGCAGTATTTCTAGTTACTATTCACCAAAAAGCTATTGTATGTCATGTTTTACTTATATCATCTCATTTACTAAAACCCTGGAGTGCCCGCTTTAATAAAATGAGGAAACTGAGGCACAGAGCGTTGAGTAACTCATTTGAAGTCACCTGGCAGTAAGGAGTGGACACGGGACACAGCCTAATTCCATCACACTGCATTCACCTTCTCAGGGAGAGATCAGCCAAGTTGGGTTGGCAGGTCTCCGGTAGAAAGCAAAGCCCAGGAGCAGGGGGCAGCAATGGAAGTGAGGTCCACATGCTGTCACTGTCTGTGTGTCCTTCCAGGTGGGTGCTGACATATGTGGCTTTCTACTGGACACTTCTGAAGAGCTCTGCAGACGGTGGATGCAGCTGGGAGCATTCTATCCATTTTCCAGGAATCACAATGGCCAAGGCTACAAGGCAAGTCAGTCTCCCAGGAGATATGATTAAAATAGACTTGGCATTCAGTAGGACTGGATCTACCTGCATCCTCACCTGGAAGTCTGTTGAGCCATCTTCCTCCCTGGTGCTTCACTTAGGCTAACTGGGACCACTGCTTGCAATTGACCAGAACTCCTGAGGTGCCGTTAAAATGCTCTGTTGCCGTGGCCTCTGCTATTTCTGCTGCAGCAGTCAAAGAAATGGCGAGTCTGTGAAGGTTTTCAATCAAACCTCTAGACCTCTATGTTACTCATTTTGAATAAAAATAAGGAAATACTTCAAATATTTAAATGACAGTCTACTGAGAGAGAGCTTCCCCGATGACTCAGCAGTAGAGAATCCACCTGCCAATGCAGGAAACAGAAGACTCTGGTCCGATCCCTGGGCTGGGAAGATCCTCTGGAGGAGGAAATGGCAATCCACTCCAGTATTCTTGCCTGGAAAAAATCCCAAGGACAGAGGAGCCACGGGGTTTCAGAGTCACACACGACTGGGCAACTAAGCAAGCATGCACTGCCGGGAGAGCACCCCTAGAATGAACGAGGGGGAGGCATCACAGGGTGAAGAGCACCCACTTACTGGGTGAAATGAACTCCCTTTTCTCAACCCTATTGCTCAGAAGCAAAGTTGCAAGGCAGCTCCGGGTCTGGCAGGAATAAAACTCTTAGTTGTGATGAACGGAGTCTGATTTCTGCAGATCCTTCTGAGGCAGGAGGTAGATGGGCTCCAGGCTAGACATTTATCACTAGCCTCCTGTTTACATTTTCTGAGGAAGGAGGCAAGTGGACTCCAGGCTAGGTATTTACAACCTAGGCTAGGTATTTACAGGCTAGGTATTTACAGCCTCCCATTTGCACTTTGAGATAGAAAACAAAACAAAACCAAACAAACAAGAACAGAGTAAATAGTCAGAAGGGGCACTTTTTAACTGTCAGGCAGGAACAGAGAGGAGTCAAACCCTGCTTGTGTAAAAGATCAAGGTCATTTCCCCTCCCTGGGGCAAGGGAAACACTGCATATGTGCAGGAAGGCTCTTTGGGGATCAAAAAGGAGGGGGTACCACCCCAGAATAGGTGATGCTAAGGCCCCCCCATAGGACTGGACTTTTTCCCCTTCTTGGGAAAGAGTTGCACATGCATGTTGGGGAGGGTCCTAGGGCAGGTCAGAAGTGGAAAAAGAAACTAGATAGTTGGCCAAAGGTAAAGACCCAGAAGAACTGCCCCATATAAATGACTTAACCACCTCTTCCCTGAGCCCCTCCTCAATCCGGGGGGTGGTGGGGGAATGCCCACACCCTTTGTATCCAGGTATGCCTCTCTGCCTTGCTTCTGTCTTAACTAAACAGACTGTTTCTCTGTGTGCACTCACACTTGTGCTGTCTCTAATAATAAACTTTGCACCTGCTTTTATGGTTTGCCTCCTTGAAACATTCTTGCTTTTAAACAGAGGCAAGAGCCTGGGAAAATTTGCTTCTCACCTCTAACACTTGCTGGTTAGAGTGGCTAGGATTCCTGGTTTTCATTCAGGTCACCCAGGTTCAATTCCTGAGCAGGGAACTCAGCGCTCACTGCTGCTTCGCTGAGATCAAAACCAGATGACAACTACCACCTCTTGTTTCTTCCCAGGCCCAGGATCCAGCCTCCTTTGGCACCGACTCGCTGCTGTTGAATTCCTCCAGGCACTACCTGACCATCCGCTATACCCTTCTGCCCTATCTCTACACCCTCTTCTACCGTGCTCACAGCCGCGGGGATACCGTGGCCAGGCCCCTTCTGCATGAGTAAGTTCATCTAATCCACAGGAATCGTATCAATATAACTGGGTGAAACTGACTGTATCATCAAATGGAAGCGGGAAAATTAAAACAATCCAGTTAATCAGATATGTTTTTTCAACTTGACTAGTCATTTGGCGTTTGCCAATTCTATTACTGCCTATATATCAATGCTATTTTAAGTATATTCAAGTGTTATCGCCTTATCCCTTTAGGAACAAGAAGTGTTCTAAAAGTCATGGGAGTTGGAGGTCTTTGTTCTCCCAACTGACTCCATACCTTAGACAAATCATTTAAGTTCTTTCATCCTTAGCTTCTTTGAAAGTGAAAGTCGCTCAGTCATGTCACAGTCTTTGTGACCCCATGGACCATACAGTCCATGGAATTCTCCAGGCCAGAATACTGGAGTCGGTAGCCTTTCCCTTCTCCAGGGGATCTTCCCAACCCAGGGATGGAACCCAGGTCTCCCACATTGTGGGTAGATTCTTCACCAGCTGAGCCACAAGGGAAGCAATGTCCCCTACCTCTGGTCTCTAACGCCTGATGATCTGAAGTGGAGCTGATGTAATAATGATAGAAATAAAGTGCACAATAAATGTAACATGTTTGAATCATCCTGAAACCAGTACTCCTTCCTCCCAAGTCCATGGAAAAACTGTCTTCCATATACCTGGTCCCTGGTGCCCAAAAGGTTGGGGATCATTGATTTAAAGGCTTTGCTATCTTGGAGCTGATGGTCGCTTTTGTAATGCACTCTGTTTGGGTTCTAGGAATGAGCCTGTCATTTACACACTGATAAGAATATTACTATGCAGGATTTCCAGAAATCAGAATTTTTATCTTCACCCAATGAGTATCTAATTTGACTCTAATAAAGAGCACTTTTAAGAGACTCTCCTTAAAACTGGCCACTTAGTATGAACTAATGCCTTAACAGATTAGCCAGCAGGTATCTCTGGGGTCTTCAGGCAATCCTGTTTTGGGGCTGGAAGCAGCTGTGAGGAAATACATGCTGGATAGAGATTTGTGCTAGGAGAGGGTGTGTCCTTGCTTCCGAGATGATGCTGTGGGGCCCTCTAGTGGCTGCAGAATGAGTCGCTCTGTGGTGGGGTTGGCATTCTCCTGAGTGGCCCCAGAAGGATCAGGAGAAGGAAGCGTGTTTAGAAACTGAGGATTGAGATGATGCTAGGAAGCTTATGTGAAGCTAGCCGGCTTGAGACAGAGGCTGTGGTTTAGGTAGGGACCCTGCCTCAGCTGGCCTTCCCAGGTAGCTCAGTGGGTAAGGAATCTGCCTGCAGCGCAGGAGATGTGGGAGATTTGGGTTCATTTCCTGGTTCAGGAAGATCCCCTGGAGGAAGGCATGGCAACCCACTCCAGTGTTTTTGCCTGGAGAATCATATGGACAGAAGAGCCTGGCGGGCTACAGTCCATAGGATGGCAAAGAGTTGGACACGACTGAAGTGACCCACAAAAATAGAGATATTAGGTTAAACTAGTGTTTGCTGTTAATTAGATCAAAGCTTCAGTTTGGACATAGAATTCAACCAGTTTTATTGATTGGCTTGTACGTGATTCATTCTGACAGTTTTGAGCACAGATGTTCTGAAAGCCAAATACCTGGATATTGGAGGATATACTTGCTGGTCATCAATGGGGAAATCTTTGAGGTCTATATTGGTCACATCACATAAAAAAATAGAATCTATTTTTTCTTAATTACCTTTATTTATTTTTTTAAATTTATTTTTATTTTTACTTTATTTTACTTTACAGTACTGTATTGGTTTTGTCATACATTGACATGAATCCGCCACAGGTGTACATGAGTTCCCAAACATGAACCCCCCTCCCACCTCCCACCCCATATCATCTCTCTGGATCATCCCCATGCACCAGCCACAAAAAAAAAAAAAAAAAAGAATCTAGGTCTCATTTATTTAAATTAACAGAATAATTTTACACTCTACAAATAAAGAGACTTTTTTCTTGTCAAAATCAAAACACAGTTAATTCCCTTATGTTTCTGACATTTTAGGCTTCAGGTATTATATTATTATAATATATATTATGATATTTATTTATTCTTGTGGGTAAGGTTTTGCTATCTCCTGGAATTATCTATTAAAACGCAGGTATCCTAAAAGAGAAAAGAGTAAAGTTTTAATTGTTTTTCTTTTTTTTTTTTTGGAGGAAGGGTGATCAGATCCAATTCTTTTTGGATAGTCAGCTGAAGTTTCAAAAATATCCTGCTTGTTTTATTTTTGAAGGGAGATATGGCAAATAGAATTACAGCCTGGAACCTGCCCAGCACAAGTACTGAAATAGGAATTTCTGTCCAAATTAGGGGAAGCATAGGAGGGTAGAGAGGCTGGGAAATTAGGTCTGCCTGCAGGAGTGCGGGGAGGGCTAGGAATTGAATAGGGGTCACAGAATAGGTGGGAGAATTTGCCCCAGGCAGGGAGCCTGCAGGTTTTAGACAGGCTTGGGGGAGAGCCGCCAGAAAGCACTGGCCCATATCTCAGGGAAGATTTCTCCGTGTCTAGGTTCTACCAGGACAGCAACACCTGGGATGTGCACCAGCAGTTTTTATGGGGGCCCGGCCTCCTCATCACTCCAGTCCTGGATGAGGCAAGTGTTTCCACAGAGAAACCATGGCGACCTCTGCTTTTGTTTCGGCTAACTCCAAACTCCTCTCTTCTTGCAACCATGTATCTTCTTCCTATTCCCAAACCATTGCCGACATGCCTGGCTGGGGCAGCCTTAAAGGCAGCGTGCTGGAGCTTGGGGAAGACGGGTACACATTTTTGTCTCTAGGGGTCTCTTGTCCTTGACCAAGTTTCCAATCAGTGTAGAAGCATCTATGACTCTGGAATCAAGAACGGTCCTATGCACTGTCAGATTCACCCAGCAGATCATAACTTGCTCCGTGATGGAGAGACAGGGTGGAGCAGAGCCCTAGCACTCATTCTAAGGTCAGGCTGGCCTTGGTGTTGGTTGTCACCTCTGCCACTTGGCACCAGTGATATCTGGGGGAAATGACATGCTAGTTCCTCAGCTGTGAGGTGAGATAACAATAGCCCGTATCACTGGCGACTCTTGGGAAGGTTAAACGCGGTATACAGTGTAAACCTGGAAGTGTTATTTTATCACAACATGCATTTCAGTATTCTTCTTCTTCTTCCTAATGGGATTCCACCTGGGGTTTTTCTTTGAGTTGCCAAGTTATCGCCTCTATTAGATGAAAAGCACGAGTTGATAACAGAGAAAAGAAAGGCCATGTATGCATTCTCAGTACATGTTTAAAACTTTCCCTAGGGAATGCTAAGAAATCCATTTTTTTTTCTCCTTCAGAGGCTGGGCCAAGAAAGACAAGATTTTGTTTTAATTTCAGGGTGCAGAGAAAGTGACCGCATACATGCCTGACGCTGTCTGGTATGACTATGAGACTGTAAGTAGCTTTGACTTTTCTCCACTCTTCAAGCTGCATAGACAGGATACCTCTAGGCAGAGAGAAACATCTATCTGTGTACTGAGGAATGCTTCTGCCGTGCTTCCAGTAGTAATTCACAGCTGAGTCAATAAAGTGAGCCTAGGTCACTTGACATCAGTCATGATGAAATCTGAAAAAGATACTTCCATGTACTTTATTCAGCAATAAAATATAGACGGAAGTAGAAGGTCTCATGGGCAAATACTGGGGCTGGTAGACAATTTGAGCCCGGTTTTGAGTCAGATTCTTATTTAGTACGCTCAATTCCACAATGTATGTCAAACAGCCTCAGCAAGACATTGTGTTCCACCAAGCCCTCAACTGATTCCAGAACCTGTTGTTCTTAAATTCTTTCCCTTTTCTTGTTTGATTGCCTGGCTAGACAGCAATTCAGCTAGGTGGGAGAAGGACACAGCTGTAGGTAAGTCAGCAGGTGGTTAAGAGGTGAAGTGCATGCTGACGTGTTTGAGTTGTCTGTATGCCTCAGGGGGTCCAAGAGAGATGGAGGAAGCAAAAAGTGGAGATGGAACTTCCTGGAGACAAAATTGGACTTCACCTGCGAGGAGGCTACATCTTCCCCACGCAGCAGCCAGCCACGACCACAGTGGCCAGGTACAGTGTGGCTGGGGGTTTCCTTATAAGAGGGGGAGGCTGACAAACCTGGTCATTTCTGTTCCCATCTGTTGTCTGCATAGAAGAGGCTGATGCATTGCGTGGACTGTGGGGAGGAAGGGTGTGTGTGTGTGTGTGTGTGTGTGTGTATGTGTGTGAGGTCATCAAACTCTGTCCCTAGATTTCCCTAGGCCTCTTCTGGAGAAGCTGTGGTTTACAGCTGCATCCAAATGGATTTTCAAAGACCTGAATCTCTGTCCTTCCTTAACCCTTCTGACTGTCTCCTCAAAACATACTGACATCTGTGGTGGTGAACCTTGCTAGTTTTCCTAGGACCATTTCAGTGTTAGCCCTGAAAGTCTCAAGTTTTGGGGAACATCTCAATTCCGGGTAAAGGAGGTCTGTTGATCTCCCCAGCTGCCTTAATTGGACCATCATTCCACTGTGCTATGCTCCTGACACCCCATTTCTAGGGAGTCGGGTCCATTTCCACTCCCCTATAATTTCAGTTTCCTGTTCCTTTCTTCCCATAAGCCATTTCTTGTGATGCAAAACAGTGTTCAGAAATTATTTCCTGTGCAGTTCAAATCTCCTTCATGTCACTACTTTCTCCTTGATGGTTTTGATTCTCAAATTATACATTCCATCTGATACTAAAGAGACTCATGTTCATATTCATGTCTCTAAATTGTTAGCTTATTAGCTTTTAATAGTCAGGGAATTTTTTGGAGGTTAGGAATCCTTTTCTTTCGAACATTCCTTCCTACCATAATTTTTCAAATTTTCACTTCGTAATGCTGATGGAAAATATTTATACACCCAGTACCACCTGCTTTCTTTTTCTTTATTCAGCTTTATGCTATGCTGTTCTGCATACTGATACCAAAACTGTCTTTCCAAAATGAGGATCTCAACTTATTGCTTCCCAGGTTAAACTCCAAAATCTGTCATTAGCGGAGTGTGGAAGGCCAAATAATCTGGTTTCAAGTTAACAAACGAGTCTCCTGACACATCTTGCTACACACCTTTAGATTAGCAATGCCAAGTCTTGTTATTCTCCAAACATACTCACCTCTTTCCCTGCCTTTGGGCTTCTCTATTTATTGTCCTTTTCAACATTCTTTGCCTGATACATTCTTAATGATCTTTCCAATTAAACTCAGATTTCTTCTGTGAGAAATCCTCCCCTAAAACTCCAGCAGAGGGAGTTTTGGTACTTGCAGCTTTCTGCTTATTATTTATACTTCATTACTGCTTAGCTAATTTTTCTCCCCTTCTTAACATTGTTAAGTATTTCAATCATAGTTACTTTATACTTGGCCGCTGAGATTTCTAGTCTCTGAAATTCTTAGTAGACTCTTAATAAATCTCGTTAGTTGCTTTTGCCATCTATCTTTCATGCTGGCTAGTTACCTCATGTGTTTAGTCATTTTTTTGTTTTTCAAATGCAGTGACTGCAAGGATCCAATTATAGGTCTCATTCTTTCAGAGATGATTAGCCTTCTTTTTGGTTGCAAACGAGGATTGCTGTCACCTTGGGTTTCACATTAGCAACCTTCAGGGATCAGGTGTCCAGTTTATCCAGAGCCAAGTAGTTGAGTGGTTGAGTCCTTCAGGCTATTGGCTTCCCACGTGGCCGAGTGGGAATCTGCCTGCCAGTGCCGGAGGTTGCAAGAGATGTGGGTTTGATCCCTGGGTCAGGAAGATCCCCTGGAGCAGGAAATGGCAACCCACTCCAGTATTCTTGCCTGGGAAATCCCACGGACAGGGGAGCCTGGCGGGTTATATATAGTCCATGGGGTCACAAAGAGCTGGACAGGACTGAGCAACTAAGCGTGCACATACGCCTTCAGAGTATACGGCACCCTCCAGGGTGTCTAAGTCACCGTGATGTTAGAAGTATCAGTATAGACTCCTGTAAGGATTTTAACTGCTGTGCCACTCAACTTTCTGCTTTGATTATTTGGTAAATATGTTTCCTCTTTCTTACAATATTTAAGGTGGAGCTGTGGTCTGTTTGGTTTTGTATTTCTTAGACTTCCTAGCATTGAAAGCTGCGCAGTACGTGTGTGTTAAATGAAAGCAGGTGACTTTGTTGATAATAGAATCTGGCTTGCACAGGGCACTGTGGAAGGTTGAACTGTGAGAGAACACAATAGGGGATGTAAGGGGTGCAACTGGAGCCAGAAATTGGGAGGTGGTTTGGGGGGGATGAAATAGGGAGAGATTTCAAGTGCAGTTGCTCTTCCTTTCTCTGTCTCTATGTCCATATATTTCAGCATCTTTTGAGTGGTTTCTTGTGTTTCATTTTCTAAGTCAGGGTCCCCAGCCTCTAGGATCTAAGGCCTGATGATCTAAGGTGGAGCTGATGTAGTAACAATAGAATAAAGTGCACAGTGAATGTAATGTGCTTGAATCATCCCAAAACCGCCTGTCTCACTCCTGGTCCGTGGAAAAGTTGTCTTCCACGAAACTGCTCCCTGGTGCCAAAAAGGTTGGGGACTGCTGTTCTAAGTTATGTAGCAAATAATTAGAATGTTTCCTTTTTCTGTCTCAGAATGAACTGAAAATAAATAATCAAGTTAGGAAAATTGCCCTCATACAGATGGATTCTATTGTATTTTCGTGGTTTCTGAGTCAACGTGGTTCTCAGGCAGGGAAAAAATATGTCCTCCTGATTTCAGTGAATACTAACCCTGCATGTATCAGCTATAAAATGATTAGGCTGAACCAATTGTCATCTAGGATTTCTCTTCTAATAGTCTGTATTCAAAATAATAACAGCATTAACAGCGTTTATTGTAGCTATTGTAGCAATTCTGGTGATTAATTCTTGCCTCCTACATCGATGTTTTTCGCCAGTGTTTGGGGTATTTCTGTCTCCTACGACACTAGTGATTCTGGAAAATGATGCCCCTGTAGATTTTGCCTTTGTGCCTGAAGACGAGCAGAGCCATCTTCTGCTAGGAACCTTTCCCACTTGAAATCTGATGGAATCCTTCACAGCTCATTTAGCAAAATTCTTTGAGCCCCAAGTCTTTGCCTCTCACATAAATCTTGTTTCCCACAGTCGACGGAACCCTCTTGGTCTAATCATTGCCCTGGATGAGAACAAAGAAGCAAAAGGCGAACTTTTCTGGGATGATGGGGAAACAAAAGGTGAGTACCACGCTGGGGTTTCCAGACGTGCATCTTTGAGTTTCTCCTGCTGCTCATTCAGCAGTGGGAGACATCTCACCAGGCATGGTAGCGTTAATCACTCAAGAG
This sequence comes from Capra hircus, assembly GCF_001704415.2. Lineage (NCBI taxonomy): Eukaryota > Metazoa > Chordata > Mammalia > Artiodactyla > Bovidae > Capra > Capra hircus. Next base: position 15,152,272 of record NC_030811.1, on the reverse strand, counting down.
AAGAATTCTGGTTTTGGTTGTGCTGTTTAGGAATAGTGGTAGATGAAAGGATGGTAGAGGTTTTCCTTAGATGGAAGGGAAAACTCCCCTCCACCTCTCAGAATTCTCCCACTGGCCAGCTATATTGTATATGTATAGGCTCTCATTTGATTTTCAGTCAGCCCCTGAAATATGTTTTCAAGGCTGTTTCTGCCATTCAGTGCATTTTCCTTCACTCCAAATGCTTATGAACAAGCCTGGAGGACGTGTAAAACATGCCCATGCTAGTGAGGCAGTGAGAAGACACTTTCCTAGTGGACCTGCATCTAGCCATTCTTCTCAGCTCATTTGTCTGTCTCCAGGGCACTATGGGGGGGCCCGGTGGGCTGACGTCTATGGGGCCACACAGAGTCGGGCACGACTGAAGTGACTTAGCAGCAGCAGCAGCAGTGCACTAAGAAGTCTTGTGGCTCAAGCTTAGGAAGCAGATTCACTGGAGGCATATGCTTTGGAAGCACTTGGGAGGGAACCTTTTCAAGGTTAAGGTAGGAAGGAAAAGAGAAAACAGTGGCTCAGCCTTGGAAACTCTATTTGTAATCTGTCATTCTCAACGTGAAGCTCTGTTACTGAGTCCAAGCTTGCTCTGCTTGCCACATGACCGGCCAATGAATTGGAGATGAGGTGTTGAGGCAAAGAATAAAGATTTTATTCAGAAAACTGGCAAATGGAGAAGATGGCAGACTAATGTCTCAAAATAACCACATATCCAGGTCTGGATGTCAGGTCCTTTTATAGATTAGAGGACGAGGAGGTGAAGAAGTCAAAAGGTCGTAAGTCTTGCACTTGTCTCCTGGAATGGCCAGCCTTGGAGAGGGGGTGTGTTAATTTCTTCCTTCCTGCAACTGTTCACAGGCAGTTAGGGTAAGGACGGCTCCCTGAACAAAGGCACTTTGATTTAACATTCAGGCTTAGGGACAGGGTTCCCCAAAGCAGGCCATTATGTATAGACAGTATCCTTTTAGTGAACAAAAGCAATGGGAAACAGAGGTTCAAGTAAAAGAAACAGATCCAACTTGTAGTAGGTTTTCTTCTTCCCTGTAAAAGCTTCAAGGAGCACCAGGAGGAAATCTGTTTTTCCGTATTCGGCAGGCCAGAGTCTGACTTGCCCTTCTCTCCCTTTCAGATACTGTGGCCAACAACCTTTATCTCTTATGTGAGTTCTCCGTCACCCAAGTGAGTAGTATATTTTTATGAATCTTAAGTGTGAGCTTTGGTCTGATAATTAGCTCCTATCTGTTTGTGTGTATGTGTATTTGTAGCTTCATTTATAACAATAGGGGGACACATTTCTGTTTATGACTTAACGTCCAAAAGAGGCAATGATATGGGTAAATCAAAGAGTCAGTCTTTTTAAATGAATTTTCAAATGAAGTTTCATGTGTGTGTGTGTTTCTCTCACCCTCCTTCTCCCTGGCTCAGGGGAAAAATAAGTTTGTGTTTGAGCACACATTCGTAGAGACGACTAAGAAGCATTCAGGGCCATTTGGGTAGCTGGTCTAGGACAGACAACTTGAGTGGCTTGAGCATCTGTGTATTCAAGGCAGATTTTTGTGTTTAACTGTTTTGCAGAACCGCCTGGAGGTTAAGATTTTGCAGTCAACCTACACAGACCCCAATAATTTAGCATTTAAAGAAATTAAAATCCTTGGAACCCAGGAGCTTAACAACGTTGCAGTGAAACAGAACGGTGTTCCAATTCAAGTTTCTCCTAATGTCACTTACGATTCTAACCTACAGGTAAATAGCTTAGATGTTCCTTCTTGCCAAGGTTACATTGGTTTCTAAAGGACCAGGGCACACTCTGAAGTCAGAAGTGGGGAAGTTAGAGGGTTAGGATAGAAAAAAATAAAAGAGGGAGCCAGAGCTGGGATGAACAAGGAGGCTGCTGAGATACTGGGAGGAAGTAAACTGGTCCTTTCCTCTTTTTTCCCTTATCTGCCCTTCAGTCTTCTGTTCTCTCTGCCTGGAACAGAAGAATAGCAAAGACAGGAGTCTGGGGAACAGGATTAGAGGAAAACTGGGTCTAAAAGCTGCTGATTGATTGGTGCTAGAAGGGTTGAGGTGGGATTCCCATTAATTTAAAATTTCAGGTGCTTTTCTTTTTTCTTTACTCTATAGAGCTAGATTCTCACTCCAACACATTCTTAGAAAATATTTTGAGTCAATGAATTTGATAAGCTTAGCTAATGCTACTTACTTGGTTAGGTGATAATAATAAAAGAATTTTTCATCACTTTTAATGAGATGATGTTCTGGAATAGGTTATTATCAATTCCTCTGAAATTTTAGCATTATGAGGGATCCTTTTCCACAACACTGTTTGCTACAGGTGTTCAAGATAATCCGGGATAGGGAGCAGTGGGGTCATCATGGTTTGTGAGGAACCTTCCAAATTTGGAGAAAAATAAGTAAATTTTGTCTTCTACTAAAATGATATATTGGTATCATTGGACATTTTGTCCTAACAACATACATTGATGATGCATACATTATAAAGTTAGAAATAAAGTATTATGTGACTGGTTATCGGAGGAAGGCAATGGCACCCCACTCCAGTACTCTTGCCTGGAAAATCCCGTGGATGGAGGAGCCTGGTAGGGTGCAGCCCATGGGGTCGCTAAGAGTCAGACACGACGGAGAGACTTCATTTATGTGTGCAGCAAAGTGCAAGTCCTTTGTAAGATGCTCATATGAAAACAAACTGATTACCAGTTTGATAAACAGATTAATAAATATACAAAAAACTCTTTTATTATTTGCATTTAGGTGGTGGACAGGAAACCCAATCCTACCTTTAGGAAATGTTAACTTATATTCTTTCCAGTTTCATGTTCAAAGCTTCATGGAGTCATTGAGCAAAAGCTTTGGCGGCATTAGGTCTAGAGCTGGACCTAAAGACGGTGCATCTGTGTAGAGATTTGTTCAGCTGCAAGTGACAAGAAACTCAGCGGAATGGTAGTTTAAACAAATGGGGATTGTTTTTTTCTTATGGTACTGAGAGTTTAGGACGTGCTCAGTTTCTGGCATGGACTTAGGGCCTCAGGGTTGTTAGTGCTGAGGTCTTTTTTTCTCTTGTGATTGGAAGTGATGGCTTAATTCCAGTCACTCTAGCCTTGTTAGAGGAAAAAAAATAAATAAAACAAAGAAGAAGGAGCTGGAAGGAAAAGGGGAAGGTGACGATGAAAGAAAGGGAGGGGGTAGGCCGTTAAATCAAGAAAGAAACCCTTGGCCAGCCACTTCTGGTGGACTTGCACTCATCTATGAATGGCTGCAGCTGTGTTACATGGATTAAAAAAAAAAAAAAAAGTTCTTCTTTGTTGGTGTTCCAAACTGAAGTAGTAAGAAGGGAATTTTCCATTGGGCAGGTGGCTAGAAGTCTGTTTCACAAATGGGCACCATAATCCTTGAAAGGGCACTGGTATAGGTAAAGCAGTCAAGGTTCGGGTATTAGCATAAGCCAATCCTGGGACTAAGAAAAGCCTTTTGTTAGCCTGTGAGTCCGTATAACTGGAATAGGCAAGACCCACATCTGGAAGAGGGCCTAGTTTGGACAGATTAACTTGTGGTCAGCTTTTGGAGGGTCTTAGATGCCAAACTAAGAAGGATGTGATCTAATTCTCAAAGGGTCTCCTATTGATCCTTGAATCAATATGCACCATTGTGAGACTGTTGTTCTGTGGTGGTTTTTAAGGTATAGGGAAATGTGAGATGAACGTAGACTGGGGAGAGACCGGAAGGATGATAATCCTTAGCATGGGATTTTATGACTCTAGATAAATGAGAACTTTCACTATGGAAGTTACTATTTTACAAGGAGACAACCAGAAGAAAAACACATGGAAAAAATGAAATATTTGAATTAGTGAATGGAACTCAAAGAAAGTTTCAAGTTTTGAGGCTCTGGGCTTGGACCAGTGAAGAGACTAGAATATTAAAAATGGAAGGAGATATGATTTTGCCTACTTATTAGTTTTGTAATTGGTAAACTGAGACCCAAGGAATTTGAAAGAATCTGTCCAAGTTTCCTCAGTGGGATGGAGGGGAGAACCCAGGCCATATGATTCTTATTTCTCTGTTCTTGCCCCCACTCCAGACCTGTGGGGAATACTGGTTTGGGGGATGGAGGGCAAGAAGATGAGCTCAACTGAGGATGACGCCGCATGCTTGTGTTTTCTGTGCTACAAGGGGACTGTCAGGAAGAGAGTCTTCCTGACAAAATAAGGAAGAGGAAGAGGAGTCAGGGGAGGAGAGAAAGGGTGATTACAGAAGGTTGCGGTTGACCTGATTCTTTTCAAAATGTTATGCACAAGATTCTGATAGAATTGTACCATTTTCCCTGTGGTTATTGTCTAACTCCCTGCCCTCTCTCTCTCTCTCTCTTTCTTCATGGAAGCTCCAGTGCCATGTTACTTGGATTCTTGAGGGACTGGTCTGATTTTTATTTTCTTTCCTGAAAGAAATCTCATACCTTGCGAGGTCTTTGTCCTGAGGATACATTTCCTTGATATTTCCCCATTCCTACAGGTGGCCCTTATCACAGGAATTGATCTTGTTCTGGGAGAAACATACACGGTGGAGTGGGATGTGAAGATACGAGATGAAGAAAAAATAGACTGTTATCCTGATCAGACTGGTGTTTCTGCAGAAAACTGCACTGCCCGCGGTTGTGCCTGGGAGGTAACCATGCTGACGGTGTTAATATACATGACAATCCTCTACACTTTGTTTTAAATTGAAGAATAGTGGATTTACCATGTCGTATTAATTTCTACTGTACAGCAAAATGATTATGTCATACGTATATTAATATATGACAGTCCTTTTCATATTCTTTTCCAGTATGGTTTATCACGAGGTATTGAATATAGTTCCCTGTGCTGTACAGTAGGACCTTGTCATTTATCCATTTTTTTATATCATAGTTTGCATCTGCTAACCCCAAACTCCCAGTGCATCCCTCCCCCAGCTCCCCTTGGCCACCGTGAGTCTGTTCTGTACATCTGTGAGTCTGTTTCTGTTTTGTAGACAGGTTCGTTCATGTCACGTTTTAGATTCCATGTATAAGTGATATCTGTCTTTGTGGTACTTGTCCTTCTCTTTCTGACTTACTTCGCTAAGTATGATAATCCCTAGTTCCATCCATGCTGCTGCAAATGGCATTATTTCATTCTTTTTTATGACTGAGTAGTATTCCATTGTGTCTATATATCACATCTTCTTCATCCATTTATCTTTCTGTGGACCTTTAAATTGTTACCATGACTTGGCTATTGCCAACAGTGCAGCTATGAACTTTGGGGTACATGTGTCTTTTTGAATTTTAGATTTATCTGGATGTATGACCAGGAGTGGGATTGCTGGGTCCTATGGCAGCTCTATGTTTCATTTTTTTAGAAAGCTTCCTACTGTTTCCCACAGTGGCTGCACTAACTTACATCCCCACCAGCAGTGTAGGAGGGCTCCCTTTTCTCCACACTCTCTTCAGCATTTGAGACTTTTTACTGATGGCCATTCTGACCCATGTAACCTGGTACCTCATAGTAATTTTGTAAAATCCTTTACACTCCATCTACAATTTCACAAGCATGGCACCAGTGCCTAAGTCACTACTTAAAATCTATAGAAAGGGCAGACTTCCAAGTAACCTGAGTTTTTATCTGGATGTGAAGAATAGATGGGACAGAAATGGGTCTTTCTTTAAACAAAATTTTACACGGAGACCAGGAGTGAAAAGTTACGTCACTACCAAAGGGTATATAAGGAAAAGACTGATTTTATCCTTATCTCCCTGAAAACTGCGTTTTCTAGCCCCTTTCAATTTGGTCATTCTAGAGCTCATGCTGAACTGAATTTGCCTTTACTTTTCAGGGATCCAGTTCCCCTGGAGTCCCTTTATGCTATTTCGTCAGTGACCTCTACTCTGTCAGTGATGTTCAGTATGACTCACACGGGGCCTCAGCTGTCATCTCCTTAAAGACTTCTCTGTATGCCTACTCCTTCCCCTCAGTACCTGTGAACTCCCTCCGCCTGACTGTGACCTACCATAAGGATTACATGCTGCAGTTTAAGGTATGTGTTGACAGTATACGTATCAAGTTCCTACTTCGCACTTTTTTAGTTTCATTCTTTTTTGCTTGTCAGGATCACAGAACCATGCAATCAGTTTGCTCTTCTGAGTTAGCCACTGAAAACTGTCGCGTCCTTGGCACACACTTTCATAGTTTTGTTCTCCATCCATTTGGGATAGGGATCAAGCAAGGCAAAAGTGTCTTGATATTTCACATGGGCTTTTGAGGCACTGTTGACAGTGGAGGCTTTTTTCCTGATTTTTTGACAAGTGAATTTTTGCACACATTAAATTTGTGACTTTCAGCAACTGAAAACACATTGAAAATTAGCTGATGTACATAGTTTATCCTACATGGGCTTCCCAGGTGGCCCTAGAATCTGCCTGCCAATGCAGGAGATGCAGGGGACGCAGATCCAAGCCCTGGGTCGGGAAGATCCCCTAGAGTAGGAAACGGCAACTCACTCCAGTATTCTTGCCTGGAAAATTTCAGGGACAGGGGAGCCTGGTGAGCTACAGTCCACGGGGTCACAAAGAGCTGGACAGGACTGAGTGGCTGAGCTCACACACAATATACTAGATCATTATCCTAAGAGTAATTTGGGACCATTGACGGGACAGTGAGGCCTGGTCCAAACTGCCCTTTGAAATGATTACTATTTCTACCATAAGAAAAATGGTCGGGAGGACAAGGGTGAAAAAGGAGACAAGCTAGGACGCTACCAGTTGGGTAATCCGGATGAGGTCCTGAGCTTAGACCAGGCACAGAAAGGCGAGGGAGACCTGGACAACTTCAAGAGAATAAGAAGTAGCATCATGGGATCTGGTGCTTGATTACAAACAGGCCATGAGGGAGGGAGAGACTTCAAGACAACCACCAAGTTTCTAGTTTGCGTCTCCAGATGGATGGTGCTGTCATCCATGAAGGGGAACCAGAAGGGGAACACTGGAAAGATTCTGCTTAGGCAGAATACAGGGATGAATTCAGTTTTGGACACTGAACTTGGGATATATGAAATACCTAGAAGAGTGTACTGGTTTCTTTTTCTTTCACGATTTAATGACATCTCAGGACAAGTGATGGTCTGTTTTTCGTTTTTTATTTCTGTAATTTTTAAAAAGAAATTGGGATATAGTTGCTTTACCGTGTTGTGCTAGTCTCTGCTGTACAACGAAGTGAATCAGCGGGTGTATACCTATATCCCGGACCTCTTTCCCATTCGTCACACCCCTCCAGGTCACCACAGAGCCCCGAGACGAGCTCCCTGCGCTATACATCAGCTTCCCCCTAGCTATCCGTTTCACACAAGGCAGTGTGTGTATGTCATTCCCATTCTCCCAGGTCATCCCCTCATTGCCATGCCCACACATCCATTCTCCACGTCTGTGCCTCTGTTTCTTCCCTGCAAATATGCTCGTCTGTACCATTAATGATGGGCTATTTTTACGGTCTTTTTCACTATTGAATTATAAGTTTCTCGAGGACAAGAATTTGTCCTTTCGTCTTTTTACCTCTGAGATGTAACACAAAGCCGAGTAGATAGTAAGTTCTCAATGTGTATTGAGAGAGTAAAGATTCAAGTAAGTGTGCATTGCCTGAAAGCTTCTTCACAATCTGATATCAACCTGGACTATGAATTCTTCTACATCTTGCAATGCAGGGATGATGCTATTGTATCTTTCCATCCTCACCTTTGTATTGGCATGTGGTAGGTGCCTCGTGGGTTTGAAATAAATGAACTTACTCAACTTTTCAGGTTTAACTCTTCCCTGCTCTACCTCCTGGATGATACAATAGCTCTCTCCAAAATAATTGCCTCTTTCTTTTAATTCTCTGTGCCACTGCGTTTATTTCTCTGCCAGGAATGACTTGGTTTTCTTTCTGTGCTTGATTAATGGCTGTAAAGCTTTGAAGATTCAGCCCCTTTCCCCAGGAAACCATCTCAGTCTTCTGGAAACATTGATAGGCATTTCCTTCCCTGCAATCTCACTCAGGTGTTTTGGGCACACTCTTTCACCTTTCATGTGAATTTCTTAAAAGCAATAACTGTGTCTTACTCAGTTTAGTAAACCTTGTGTCTTACTCAGTTTAGTAAACCTTGTGTCTAGTACAGTATCAGGCAGGAATATAGTAGGTACACAGTGAATCAGTTGAGACCCCAGTTTTTAGTGAGAATATCTATGATTATTTTAATCAAGAAGAGTTCATGTTTTTTAGGGGAGAAATTTTTTTCAATTCAGAAAAGTTTTCAGGTAGTCATGTACACTGACACGCCCACAAACAAAATAATAAAGAATATATCCATAAATTCCAGACTGATTTTCCAAGGTAGAACCGATGTGAAAATAATGTGTTGCTCTAAGAGGATTTAAAAATAAGTTATGGCAGACTCAGATCAAAATGATAAATCTGACATTGTTCTTCAATTTTTTAATTAAGTTCCCAGTATCATGAGCTTAAAGAAGAGAAATATAGTGTTCAGACTCTTTGTCAAAGACGTCAGGTTTCTGCTAAGGGTATAGGTTTCAAGACTACCATATTTACCTAAAATCTGTCTCCTCTGGTCTAGATTTATGATCCCAACAACAACCGCTATGAAGTTCCAGTCCCTCTCAACATACCCAACGTTCCATCTGGCACCCCTGAGAGTCAACTCTATGCTGTCCTCATCAAGGAGAATCCATTTGGGATTGAAATTCGCCGCAAGAGTACAGGCACTGTCATGTTAGTGGCCGTTAGTCTGATTAGGAGTTGTGTGTCCTTGCCTGGTCCAGTGTCCTTGGAGATACCCTGCTCAAAGCAATGCACCAGCCACTCCCAGATTCTTGAATAAGTCATTTCCCTCTGTTCTTATGAGGAATCTTTAGTGTCCTGGAAGTAATTCCTGAGTCAGCTGCATGTACCTAGGGGTTCATTCAACCAATTTTGATGGAGTGCCTTCTCCATATTAGGTGGTTATAGAAGATGAGGTCTCTCTTTCTATGACAAAAATAATAAGGAAATAACAAAAATAATTTGTTAAAATATGCAGAGATTTAGATAGTGACAACGCTATGCAGGAAAAATCACAGGGTAATTGATAATTATAGGGAGGTGACTGCATTTGATACTGTGGTCAGAATTGATGTCTCCAAGGAAGTGAGCTTTAAATAGGACCTTGGGGAGGAGAAGGAGCCTCCCATGTGGAGATGGGAGAAGTGGGCAACATTTCAGACAGATTGAGTAGTCAGTGTACAGGCCATGAAATAGGAGTCAACTTGCCTTATGAAGGGGAAAAATTCCAGTGTGGGTGGAGTAGTTTCACAAATGAGGTAAATGGCAGGAGATGAGGCTGGGGTTTAGGTAGCTTCAAATCAGGAATGGCTTTGAAGACTTCACCAGATGCTTCAGTGAGAATCACTGAAGAATTGTAAACAGGGGTTGACATGATGTGAGATACTTAAACAAAAAATAACTCAGGATGCTGCATAGCAAGTGGACTCTGGTGGGGCAAGAGTGGAAACTAGGGCTGCTGTGAAGTGGGGCAACTGAGATGATGAAAGTGATTAGATCTGGCATTCCGGAAGGACCACTGAAGGGAGGGAGTGATAAAGGAAAGTAGAAAAAGATGCTGGCTCCTGGACTTGCAGACGTGGCTGCTGTGATTATCTTAATAGTACTGACTTTATGTTTTGTGTGGGAGGTTCACAGGAAATCAAGAGTTCAATTTCCCTGAGACTCTAGCGGCTTGAAGCCGTTAGAACAGCCCATTTCTTTTCCAAACATGCCCTCTTGTGTTGCAGCTGGGACTCTCAGCTCCTCGGCTTCACCTTCAATGACATGTTCATCCGCATCTCCACGCGCCTCCCCTCCCGGTACCTCTACGGCTTTGGGGAAACTGAGCACACAGCCTTCCGAAGAGACTTGGGATGGAACACGTGGGGGATGTTCTCCCGAGACCAACCCCCGGGGGTAAGGGCAGAGCACTTGGGATCTGGGTCGTTGCCTCTGTCCACCCACACTGCGTACACGTCACGCAGCAGGTGTTTCCTCTTCCCACTCCCGACTCGGAGGCTCACAGTCTGCTTTTAGACAAGCAGGTCGACTCCCAGGCTCCTTTGTTTCTTATGTGTTCATTTCACAGAGAAGACTAGACACACCTTTTCAATCAATTTGTTGAGTTTTTTTTTTTTTTCTCAATCTGTCTTTTCAGTCTCTGTCTTTTAACCTCCTGCCCTTTTCCCCATGACTCTCTCAGTACAAGAAGAACTCCTACGGTGTCCACCCCTACTACATGGCAATGGAGGAGGATGGCAGTGCCCATGGAGTGCTCCTGCTGAACAGCAATGCCATGGGTAAGGTGATGCTGGCATCTTCTCTGTTTTTGTGAATCAGTCCTTCTTGAGGAACTTCAGAATGTGTTCAATCATGTTGCCCCTGAAGTCAAAATTATTATCTTGTGGACAGTGTTTTTCTTTTTTTTTCTTCATTCTGTTTATTTCAGTTCAGTAACATGTAGTAAGGGCTTCTGTGGTGGTTCAGCAGTAAAAACGGGCCTACCAATGCAGGAGACACAGGTTCAATCCCTGGGTCAGGAAGCTCCCTGGAGAAGGAAATGACAACCCACTCCAGTAGTCTTGCCTGGAAAATCCCACGGATGGAGGAGCCTGGCGGGCTATAGTCCATGGGGTTGCACAAGAGTCAGATACAACTCAGCAACTAAAAAACAACAACAAATTGTAGTAATAAGAATGAACTCATTTGGCATAAACAGTGTAGGATGGGATAGCAAAATCAAGGGAGTCCCAAGCGTCCTAGAGGTTAGTCAGTGGGAGCCATTTATATAATTTGAGTTAGTGATGAGAGGTTGGTCAGAACACTCACTCTGGTGGCACGAGGGTGTAAAGAAAATTTGAGTAGTATATTGGAAAGACAGTGGGGAATCAAGAAGTAGAGTTAAAGAGCGTGCTTGTGAAAACTGGAGAAATCTGAATAAGGCCTATATCTGAGTTAATAGTATTATATCAACATTAGTTTCCTGGTTTTGATGACATAACAATGGTTATGTAAGAGTTATCATTGGGGGATGCTGGGGGAAGTGTCCAAGAAAAGTTTTAGGTACTATTTTTGCAATTTCTTATAAGTCTTAAACTGTTCTGAAATAAAATCAATAATAGCAGTTTTAAAAGAACAGAAGGACAAAACATATAATAAGGTAATAGGTGCATCAGAGAGAAAAAAGGGCGGGGATAGTGGACATATGCCCTGAAGACTTTCACTTAACTTTTAAAATTCTGTGTAGGTTTAGTACAAATTGCCTTCTCTCAATACTCCACAATAGAAGCATAGGAAGAAGGAGAATGTATGAACTTCAGGGGTAATTTCTCACTTGAAGGTTTCCATATTGATTGGAATTTTCTACATTTCCAGATGTGACCTTCCAGCCCTTGCCTGCCTTGACATACCGTACCACAGGAGGAATTCTGGACTTTTATGTGGTTTTAGGGCCAACTCCAGAGCTTGTCACTCAGCAGTACACTGAGGTAGGAGGGAATTCAGTTGGTTACCCAGTATTTATACAGCACTTTCTGTAGTTCTTAGATGATAACTGAAATGGTTGGTCTTTCTGGGTGACAGGTAGGTTATAGAATAATGAACAATAAATCTGTCCCAATAACTGTTAAATTCATAGCCTCTCAGAGCATTGCAGAGTAGCAGAAGTAGTAATAGTACCGCTGGTTATAGCTGGCAGTGGCAATGGTGATCGTGGTGATGGTGTGATGATGGTGGTGTGGTGGTGATGGTGTGATGATGGTGGTGATGGTGGTGTGGTGGTGATGGTGGTGGTAATTGTGGTGAGGGCGGGGATAGTGGACATGATAACTGTGGTCGCAGAGGTTGTCACAGTTGCTTTGGCATCAGCCAAACAAACAGTGTTATAAAACTTACTCTATGTCGCTGATGTATTACTTGCTGCACATCAGATCACTTTCCATATATTAATTCACTCCGTCTTCACAAAACACTATGAAACAAATACGTTCTTATCCTCGATTTACAAGTGAAGAAACATGTATGAGAGGTTATTTCACTTTTGTCCAGAGTCACATAGCCAGCAGAGATTGGACCCTATAGGGCAACCCAGGCATTTTGTTTCTGAATTTCATGTTCTTAACCAGCAAGCTAGAAATCACTGGAAATAGGAGTAAAGTCAGATTTTCAAGAGAGGCCAAGTCTGGCAGGATGATTTCTCCAAGTTAATCCTAGTGGCTTTGCATCCTCTTTGTTGTCTCTGGGTTTGAGTTTGCTGATTATCTAACTGGGGACACTGGAAAAACATTATTACTTTGTGTACAACTTTAATCCAAATTCTTCTTTTTAAGGACTAAATTTTCTGTTTATTTTCTAGTTGATTGGTCGGCCGGTGATGGTTCCTTACTGGTCCCTGGGGTTTCAGCTGTGTCGCTATGGATACCAGAACGACTCTGAGATTGCCAGCTTGTACGATGCGATGGTGGCTGCACAGATCCCCTATGTATGTCGTCAGCCTGTGGGGTTCTGGCTCTGGGACCTCGTGGTCAGCCCTTGTCTCGATGTCTGCATTTGTCTGATTTTTGTCAGACTCTACGAAATTACAGAGCCCTTTCTCATACAGGATCACACTCAGTCTCACTCTACCCAGTGGTTATAATATAAGCTGTGGGGGGGGGGGTGTCATTGTCCCCAGCTTGAAGAGTCACAGTGATTTGCCAAAGGAGGGGGGCGTTGGGTCAGCTCTAGGGTTCTTTCTACTAGATCATGCTTCCATTTCTTTCACATGACTTCATGGCATCTAGTCAAAAACATCCTTGCTACTGTATAAAAGGTAAAGAGTAGTTTTGCTTCGTTAAAAGAAATTGACCCAAATTCAGTCAGACTGTTGTGTCTATAGGTATAACCTCAGTTCCGACACTTCGCCAGCACTAAAGCTCAGTGTTCCCCCAGCTTTGATCTAATTCTTGGTTGAATGTAGGGATCTTGGGACTGGTTTCCAGAAGAAATATGTGTGAGACAAACTTCACCTTTACTTGAAGATGAGTTGTTTTTTAGTCTCTAAGTTATATCTGACTCTTTTGTGACACCATGAACTGCAGCCCTCCAGGCTCCTCCATCCATGGGGTTTCCCAGGCAAGAATACTGAAGTGGGGTGCCATTTCCTTCTCCAGGGGATTTCCCTGACAAAGGGATTCAACCCGCATCTCCTGCTTTGGCAGGCAGATTCTTTACTGCTGAGCCGTTGATTTTTCTATTAATCAATATTATTCTCTGAATTTTCTCTTGTTTCCTATTAATGGAAAGTCTAGCATGCAATATTTTATTCTTAATAAGAAAGCTGTGTCTGATTACCCCCAGGATTGTTGTTCCAAAGCAATTAGAGATGCTTTTGTTTGTTTTATTTTTAGTGGATTTACTGTCCATGTTGTTAGTACTGTGCTAGTACTGTGTTAGTATGTTATTTTGTCTGAATCTGAACCCCTGATACCTGAGTTGGCTTCCTGGAAGAGATAACTGTGTTTCCTCTTTCAGTTCAGTTGAGTCGCTCAGTCATGTCTGACTCTTTGCAACAGCGTGGACTGCAGCATGCCAGGCTTCCCTGTCCATCACCAACTCCCAGAGCTTGCTCAAACTCATGTCCATCCAACCATCTCATCCTCTGTTTGCTCCTTATTCTGACCCTTTACAAAGCACTCTCATCGACTTTTTTCGTGTATCTCCCCAGACAAAATTGTGGAGGTCGACATTATCATTCTGCTTTTTGCTAATTTAGTTTTTTTTTTTTTCTATTTTTACTACTAAAAGTTTGAGAATTAGGTGAATTTTCCAGAACCTAATACCTAGCAAATAACAGAGGTGGGACTTGAAAGAATCAAGAAGATGCCATCTGAACTTCACTCCTGGTTACTGGCCCTGGTTACTGGACCATTGTTCTCATGTGGACCTGGGCTTGTGTAAGTTTCCTCTGTCCTCTTCCAGGATGTGCAGTACTCGGACATTGACTACATGGAGCGGCAGCTGGACTTCACCCTTGATGCCGAGTTTGAGGGGTTTCCAGCTCTGATTACTCGCATGCAGGCCGATGGGATGCGAGTCATTATCATTCTGGTTAGTTGCTATGTGACTGGGTGGAGTCTGTTTGGAAGATTGAATGGACTTTGGTGGAGAAAGCTTTATGTGTGTTTTGTTCCATGCTATGAGTAGAGAAATTAAGTATATTTCCTTGGGTTCACAGAAGCTCGATAGCACGGGTGGAAGGCATGCCTCCTCTTGGGAGGAATTCTCCTTTTCCCTACCCTGAGTCATTCTCTGGCTTTGGTTTTCTCAACTGACCTGTGCTTTGATTTTAGGACCCAGCCATTTCTGGCAACGAGACCAAGCCCTATCTGCCATTCACACGGGGTGTAGAGGATGATGTCTTCATCAAAGATCCGAGTGATGGGAGCATTGTCTGGGGAAAGGTATGCTCTGATCAGTGAGTCACTAATCCCCACACTATCAGTGGGTTTGCGCATTTTTTTTTTCTTTTTTCCATTTGGACTTTGAGGTCAGAAGTTCTCATATTCTCCATGGGTATTTGTCACCACTATTAAGGAATTTTAAAGGAATGTGTGTGTACACTGTGTGATCCAGTTTTCTCTAGATCAATCCTGCAAGAAAATCGAAGTACTATCAGCCCTAGAACAAGGTTTGTAATTTCTCGTGTGCTTAACCCTTCAGTTGAGTCCAACTCATTGCAACCCCATAGACTATAGCCCACCAGGCTCCTCTGCCCATGGGGTTTTTCATGCAAGAATACTGGAGTGGGTTGCCATTTTCTTCCTCCAGGGGATCTTCCCAACCCAAGGACTGAATCCGTGTCTTCTATGTCTCTTGCATTGCTGGTGGATTCTTTACCACCTGAAAGCCCTATGGTTTCTTAGGAAATACTATATAAGAGAAATTATCTAGTGCATTGCTTTAAAATACGTTTCTCTTCCCAGGTCTGGCCTGATTTTCCTGATGTGGTAATAAACAGTTCTCTAGACTGGGACAGTCAAGTGGAGGTAAGGGGCTTGTGTGGATGTGGGGGATCAGGGATGTCAAGAAGGTACCACCGTGCTTAGAATACTGGACATCTCTGTGCCGTGAGCACGGGCAAGATGAGGAAACTCACACAGGGAACGTGTCCTGTGCATCTCTCTGTGCCAGTCGCTTTGCATGCAATAGTTTACCCCAGGTGGGAGGTAGGTATTTTTATGCTTTGCATAAGTAAGACTCAGAGATCTTAAATTACTTGTGTCCATGGTTTCAGGTGACAGAGTGATGGTTTCCGCTCCATGACTCTCAGATTATAAACATCCAGGAAATTTCCACTGAATGAAACCTCTAAGAAACGCTGTCTTTTGACTGAATTAGCATATTTATTCTTCCTTTTGCAGTTTTTGCTCTGAGTATCCTTTTCAAACAGTCTCTCACCCCTGTCTTTCCTGATTGGTACATCTCTCTTTTGGGGGGTAGACTTCTCCATCTTCACTCTTATGAATCCCCCCATCTTTCCTTGGGTTTCTCAGCTTTGATCTCTTTTTCTTTCTTTTGCTGTGCTGGGTCTTTGTTGCTGCACGTAGGCTTTCTCTAGCTGTGAGCGGGGGCTGCTGTCTAGTTGTGGCGCATGGGCTCCTCACTGCAGTGGCTGCTCTTGTTGCAAAGCATGGGCTCTAGGCATGTGGCCTTCAGAGGTTGTGGCACGCAGGTTTAGTTGCTCCACGGCATGTGGAATCTTTCAGGACCAGTGATCAAACCTGTGTCCCCGGCATTGGCAGGCAGATTCTCAACCACTGGACCACCAGGGATGTCCCTCAACTCTGATCTTACCTCCAAGTTTCTAGCCATATGTTAGCACTTGCTCTCTCCTGGGAGCAGGTTCTCACTTATCATGGATCTCAGATGAGGATCCAAGGGAGAGAACCTAGCGTCCTGCAATCTCTGTTGTTTCTCACAGAAGATCACTTGAAGATTGGTGGTCTAGGCAGGCCACATGGACATAGGAGTCTGCCAAAGAAGTTCAGGGTCATGGGCTCCTTGACTTTTACTTACTTATTTTAGTTTTTAGTATTTTCCTCCAGCTGAACTGAGGTATAATTGATAAATAAAATTGTATGTATGTAAAGTATACAATGTGATCATTTGATATACATGTATATCATGAAATGATTACCAGCATCAGGTTAATTAACACATCCATCATTTCAGATAGTTGCCGTTTGTGTATGTGTGTGGGGAGAACCTACTCTCTTAGCACCGTTTAAGTGTATAATACAGTATTATTAACTTAAATCACCACATTGGATATCAGGTCCAGGAACTCATTCATCTGATAAATGAAGGCTTGCAACCTTTAACCAGCATCTCCTCATTTCCGCACCTCCTCACACCTGGTGATCACTATTCTACTCTCTGTTTCTATGAGTTCAACTTGTTTTTCTCCGATTCTACATATGTGAGATCATACAGTGTTTGTTTTTCTCTATCTGGCTTATTTCACTTAGAATAATGCCTTCTAGGTTTATCCATGTTACTGCAAATGGCAAGTTTTCCTGCTTTGTCATAGCTGAGTGATATTCCACTGTATACACACACACATACATACACATGTTCTTTATCCATTCATTTGTGGGCAGACACGTAGGTTATTTCAACGTCTTGGCTATTGTGAGTAATGCTTCAGTGAACATGGGACATATCTCTTCAAGATACTAATTTTGCTTCCTTTAGAAGATATACCCAGAAATAGGATTGCTGGATCACTTGGTAGTTCTATTTTTAAGTTTTTGAGGGAACTCCATAGTGTTTTCTGTATATATTTTCTGGCTATACCAGTTTATATTCCCACCAGCAGTGTCCAAGGAGTCCCTTTTCTTCACATGCTTGCCAACACTTGTTATCTGTCATCTTTTTCATAAAAGCTGTCAAAACAGCTTATCATTGTGGTTTTAATTTGCATTTCCTTGATGATTAGTGAAATGAAGAACCTTTTCGTGTATCTGTTGGCTATTTGTAGGCCTTCTTTCCAAATATGTCTGCTTAGGTCCTTTGTCCATTTTTAAATCAATTTATTTGTGGGTTATTTTCCTTGTTATTGAGTTTTATAACTTCCACATGTATTTAAAATATCAACTCATTGAGTATTTGCCTGTTAAATATTTTCTCCTGTTCTGTAGACTGCCTTTTCATTTTGCTGATTGTTTTTCGTGGAGAAGCTTTTTATTTGATGTATTTCATTTAATTTTCTTTTGTTGCTCGTGCTTTCAGTGTTGTCAAATCCAAAATGTCATTGCCAAGACCAGTGTCAAGGAACTTTTTCCTGTGTTTTCTTCTAGAAGTTTTATGGTTTCAGGTCTTACTTTTGAATGTTTAATTCATTTTGAATTAAGTTTTAGAGCTTCCCTGGTGGCTCAGAGGTTAAAGCATCTGCCTGCAATGTGGGAGATCTGGGTTCAATCCCTGGGTCGGGAAGATCCCTGGAGAAGGAAATGGCAACCCACTCCAGTATTCTTGTCTAGAGAATCCCATGGACAGAGGAGCAGAGTCGGGCACGACTGAGCGACTTCACTTTCACTTTCACTTTATGAGCAGTATAAGATAGGAGTCCAGTTTCATTCTTTTTTCATTTTATTTTTGGTTGTGCTGGGTCTTCGTCACTGCACAGGCTTTTCTCTAGTTGGGACAAGCGGGGGCCACTCTCTAGTTGTGATGCTTGGGCTTCTCATTGTGGTGACTTCGCTTGTTGTGGAGCATGGGCTCCGGGCATGCGGGCTTCAGTAATTGCAGTTCCTGAGCTCTAGAGTACAGCCTCAGTAGTTGTGACACACGGTCCTAGTTGCTCCTAAGCAAGTGGGATCCTCCCGGATCAGGAACCAAACGAGTGTCTTCTGCACTGGCATTCACTGCATTCTTTACCACTGAGCCACAAGGGAAGCCCCAGTTCCATTCTTTTGCATGTGGATATCCACAATTTTCTTTTCTCTATTTTGCCCACTCTACCCAGTTTGTAGGATCTTAGGGGATTGAATCCAGGCCCCCAGCAGTGGAAGCATGGAGTCTTAACCACTGGACCACCAGAGAATTCTCTTCATGTTTTTCTAACACTGTTAATAGAAGGCTACCTTTCCCCATTTATACTCTTTGCATCCTTGTCAAAAATTAATTGACTGCATATGCATGGGTTTATTTCTGGGCTTTTCTATTCTGTTCCACTGATCTATGTGTCTTTTTTTTTTTTTTTTTTACCAGTTGTTGTTTTCGTTTACCTGCTAAGGAATGGGGCCAGGTGGGTACGTCATGGGTTGAGGATGAGGGGAAATAGCATTGCAGAAGCAATGAAGCAAGAGTGGAACACAGACTGGAGTGAGGTAGAACTAGGACCTTGGAGAACAGCAGAATTGTCTTCATTTCATGGGCAAGAGCCCCTTTAGTGGGGTTCATAAATCAGAATGGGCAAATCGCTCACTTTTGTCTCATTCGAGACTCAGTTATCTCTCAGATGTGACTGGTGTTGACTCTGTCTATGCTAATCCTCCACTTTCCGCCTCTGCCTGAGCTGGAGCTCTCTGTTTCTGGTGAAAGGTTCTGTTTTGTTGTTTCTATATTTCTACCTCCATTTTCTAACAAAAAAGGCCTTCTTGACATGCTTGTCCTCCACAAGATGCTCAGTGATGCGACTCAACACCTTGACGCTCTCTGCGAGCTGGATCCCTGTGCGCTGGTCCATCTTTGTTTTTTCTTCTTGCTGCTCCTTGTGGTCTCTTATCTAGACGTTGGTTTTCTGCTTGCCTATTATCTGCTGTGTATCAGAACTGGAAGTCCCCTAGTCCAAGTCCTCTTCCTGTTGTTCCCATGCCACCCACAACCTTGCCACCAGCATTGTTTAGTGGCAATTATTTATTATTTATTTTATTATTTATTATTATTAAATTATTTAATTATAAATTATTTATTATTATTTTAGCTCTTGAAATGCACTGATGAACACAGAAGAACCGATTTACTAAGACATACAAAGGGCCATAAGGGTCCATAACAAGCATCATAGTTATGTAGAAATTTATGAAGATTTGCTGTTGTTAAGTGGAATGAATTCACAATTATGCAGTTTCTAAGCTCATTGTGGTGGGGGAATACAAGGGTCAACGAGGGCCTTCCTCTCCAAAGGGTTATAGTTCTTGAGTTATACCTTGGGTCCATTTTCCAGGTTAAAATAAAGACACTGTTTTTATCATTTGAAAAAGATAAGAGAAAGGGGAGTTGAAACTTTCTCTTTAAATTCTTCCAATTTAGTTGACACACAATTAATCCTTCTTCATAGAATTAGGATAAGAATTACATGAAATAATGTACATATTTAAAGCCTAGGTCACGCAAGAAGTATTTGACACTGCACTTTTCAGGTGACTCTGAAACCATAGAAAACCCAGATACATATCGGTTAGATAGTTTAATGTAATGAAATGCAAACTTACCTCTTACAGCCTTTTCCTCCCGAGAATGAAATAGGGGAGAATCACCTGGATGTTTCTTTCCAACCTGTCGATAATACATCTGCTCTCTGCCCCCTTCAAGCTGCAGTCTCCCTGGCTCATGGTTTGTATTTGAGGAGAGCTTAGGAAACTTCAGGATGGAGGTTGAGGAGTGGGTATCTAATAGATGAAACAGTGAGTTCAGGGTGTTGGTAGCTACCATTCATGTTGAATCAAAGAGGAAAACAGTCCATGAATGCTTTCCGGATGATAAGAAGGGGTTTCATTCATTTGTGCTCAGTTCTATTATTGGCATTCATTGTATTTCAAATAAGCTAAGAACATTCCTTAAGCTCTGTTTGGATTAACTATCACCGCACAGTATGGGTTTTGTAAGTTAAGTTTCAGGAAATGCCAGTTTTCTGTCTAATATATTTATTTGGGACAAATAAATTATATTTCCTTCTTACAGAAATACCGGGCATTTGTGGCCTTTCCAGACTTTTTCCGTAATTCAACCATCGCATGGTGGAAGAGGGAGTTGAAAGAACTGTACACCAATCCGCGGGAGCCAGAGAAGAGCTTGAAGTTCGATGGCTTGTGGATTGTAAGTGTTCACATTTGCGTCTGTGTACATGGGGACAGTTGCGTTTCTATCTTTGCGTGCCTCAGCATATGTATCCCTGACCTTTAATCCGAAGAGGTAATAGTCATCCAGGAAAGACTTTGAACGCATCAGACTGCAGCTCTTCCAGTCAGGACCGGCCCACTCTGATACGCCTCTTAGCTTGTGCCTTGTCTGAAGTTCTGGTTATAAAAGTCCAAGGTGATAACCAGGAATTCCTTGGAACCAAGCCTACTTTACACCCTCAGTGAGAGTTTTTTCAAATCCTCTAGCCAGTCTTTCTGTAGGGCTTCCCTGATTTTTCTCAAGCTGGATTTGATGAATCTCCCTGGGCTTGTATCTATGGAACTATTGGATGGTGAACAATATACTCTCTGCTTCTTTGTCTCTGGGTTGACAGGATGTAACTCTTCTTAAAAGTAAAGTATTTCCGGGTTTGATATTTCTAGGATATGAATGAACCAGCGAGCTTCGTGAATGGAGCAGTCCTTCCAGGCTGCAAGAATGCCACTCTGAACAACCCTCCCTATATGCCACGTGAGGACCCTTGGCCTTCTCTGCTGGCAGCTTCATGGGTACAGGGAGTGAGCCCTGCCAGAGCCCAGCAGCCTGGCATTTGCCCTGATGCTCAGGGACATCCTGACTGATGCTCTGTTTTGCAGGGGGGTGGAGGGGGCGGCAAAGTGACAAGTGCATTCCTGAGAACTTTACCCAGTTGGGTGTGGGCAAGTTATTGGCCCCTTTGAGTGCATTTCTCAGTTTTTTTCAGAAAACGCTCAACAGTGGTAATGTCTCCAACAGACCCTATAGCTCAGTGTCTTACTTCCGCAGGCTCACGTGAGTCCCTCCCCAGGAATTGGTTGTGTCACCAGTGGGTGGGCACGCTCCCTCCCCTTACCATGGAGACGGTGACTTTGACACTGTCCTTGTGTTCATGACTTGGATCCAATTATTATTTTCTCCATGAGTGGTATGAGCTTCAGCAGATGACTTGCTTTTTCTAAATCTCAGTTTTTTAAACTGTAAAGGGAGGCTCATGACATCTTCTTCAAAGAATCATGATAAGTATTATATGAAACAATGTACATGCTAGAAGCTTGGTTGGAGCCTGTCCGTGTTTGACAACTGTGTCCTCTGCACGCCACTGCTTTCTCCTCCGGGGTCCTGGATGCTGACAACACCTGCAGGTGCCACTGTAACTAAGAGCCAGGCACATTTCCAGGACGCTGGGGAGAAGAGGGACCCATGCAGAGGTCAGCTTAGACTTAAGAGCCAGACACTGCCTTGCTTCAATCCCATGAAGCGAGGTCAAGGCTAAACAGGATCAGGCAGGGGTCAATGTCACATCACTAGATGTTTCTCCTCAGATCTGGAGTCCAGGGACCTGGGCCTGAGCAGCAAGACCCTGTGCATGGAGAGCCAGCAGGTCCTGCCTGACGGCTCACCGGTGCGCCACTACGACGTGCACAGCCTCTATGGGTGGGCCCAGACCAGACCCACATACGAGTGAGTCATCATTGCTCTTCTCCAATGGGGACAGCCTGAGGGGACAACCTGGGACTGGGGAAGCCACCCTGCTCCTCCTCTCATTCCCTCTTCCAAGAGTTCAGTCAGTCAGTTCAGTCACTCACTTGTATCTGACTCTTTGAGACCCGATGGACTGCAGCACACCAGGCTTCCCTGTCCATCACCAGCTCCTGGAGTCTACCCAAACTCATGTCCGTCGCGTCAGTGATGCCATCAAACCGTCTCATCCTCTGTTGTCCCCTTCTCCTCCTGCCTTCAGTCCTTCCCAGCATCGGGGTCTTTTCCAATAAGTCGGTTCTTCAGGTTCTTCCATTGAAGTTGGTTTCTTTGCATCAAGAGTTGGGTAGATTTTAATTATAGCTCTATAGCAATTCTCACTTATTGGGTTGGCCTTAAAGTTTGGGTTTTTCTGTAACATCGTATAGAAAAACCCCAATGGACACTTTTGCCAACCCAGCATTAAACACTCATGAGCATGTAGCCACATCCTGTGATCCTAGTGAGGAGGACAGATTTAAATAAGAGCTGGTCGTGCTGGTGAAAGGCTAATAGTCCTCATGGAGGAAACACACACGGAGACACAGGCAATCATCACAGGGTACGGATGATGCTATAGTAACTTTAGCTATTAGAAGGGAACACAGAGGACTGGGTATCTCTTTCCTTGACTTCAGAAGTGACTCAGCTCTATTGGGATTGATTGATTGATTGATTTTGTCATTCCTGTTGGCTAGCCAACTGGTGTTCTACTGGATTATCCCTGCCTCAGTCCATGCTTAATAAGAATTATCCTAAGGAAAACCTTATATAGGAATTCACCTTCTTCTTTCCCCAGTATATTAAACTGAGTATTGAGTAAATAGATAGCAAGATTCAGTGACCAGCTATTATTTTTAGGTGATCCAGTGAGCCTATTATGTTCTGTAGTTTTTATAAAACATTGTAAAATACCATATAAAGGCACAAGTTTTGATATTATCTCCATCTCCTGGAATCAGTCAGTCGGGACCTCATGACCTGGTTTTCCATATTCCCTTCTGGGACGCATGAGATGATTTGTCCTTGAGCCGTAGGCTCAGGAGCTCTGGGGCTTTCCTCCCCTGCTCTGCCCTAAGTCATGCCCTTGTCCCCCTCCGAGCAGAGCTGTGCAGGAGGTGACAGGACAGCGAGGGATCGTCATCACTCGCTCCACTTTCCCCTCTTCTGGCCGCTGGGGAGGACACTGGCTGGGAGACAACACGGCCGCGTGGGACCAGCTGCAGAAGTCAATCATTGGTGTGTGGGCTGCTGGCGGGAGCGGAGTCAGGATCTTGGATCAAGGATTCTCTGGGGAGGGAGGAGGAGGCAGGTCATGAGTGCCTCGTCTGACCCAGCCATGGTTCTCTTGCAGGCATGATGGAGTTTAGTCTCTTTGGTATATCCTACGTAAGTGTCCTTTTCTGTTCTTTTTAGAAAAAAAGTATTTATTTATTTGTTTATCTGGCTGCCTCGGATCTTAGTTGCGGCATGTGGGGTCTCTCATTGCAGCGCACTGACGCGGTAGTTGCGGCACGTGGGCTTAGTTGTTCTGTAACTTGTGGGATCTTGGTTCCCCGAGCAGGGATCGAACACTTGTCACCTGCATTGCAAGGGGGAACTCTAACCACTAGACCACCAGGGAAGTCCCTGTGGTGTCCTTGGGATCACTCTTAATCACGATGCAGATGGTAACATCTTTCAGAAATCATTAACTGGCCCATTTTGTTCTATCTTGTTTCAGACAGGAGCAGATATTTGTGGATTCTTTCAAGATGCTGAATATGAAATGTGTGCTCGCTGGATGCAACTAGGGGCCTTCTACCCCTTCGCAAGGAATCACAATACCATTGGGACCAGGGTAGGACATTAAGCTCAGAGCTCAAAAGTTCACCAGGAACACAGACTCCCATTTGAACTACAAGTAATGTATAGGCTTCCCAGGTGGTGCAGTGGTAAAGACTCTGCCTGCCAACGCACGAGATGCAAGAGATGAAGGTTCAACTCCTGGGTCGGGAAGCTCCCCTGGAAAAGGAAATGGCAACCCATTCCAGTATCTCGCCTGGAAAATCCCACGGACAGAGGAGCTTGGCAAGCTATAGTCCATAGGGTTGCAAAGAGTCAGGCATAGCACATGATGTTGTTTATATTCCCCAAGGACATCTTATAAACCATTAAACCCTTATGTTCCTTTAAAAAAAAAAAAACTTGAAACATATTATGAAATTATTACCACAGTAGGGTCAGTTAACGCCTCAATCACTTCACATAATTACCATTTCTTTTTTGTGGTGAGAACATTTAACATCTATACTCTTAGCAACTTTCAAGTTTATAATACAGTGTTGTTGTTGTTGTTTAATCACTAAATAATGTCTGACTCTGTAACTGCATGGACTGCAGCCCTCCAGGATCCTCTGTCCGTGAGATTTCCCAGGCAAGAATACTGGAGTGGGTTGCCATTTCCTCCTTCAGGGGATCTTCTTGACCCAGGGACTGACCCCATGTCTCCTGCAATGGCAGGCTAATTCTTTGACCACTAAGTTACCAGGGAAGCCCTTATTATATAGTATTGTTAACTATATATAAAACTAAGTATTGAGCAAACTCTGGGAGATAGTGAAGGACAGGGAAGAGGACAGGGCAGTCTGGTGTGTGGCAGTCCATGGGGTCTCAAAGAACTGGACACGACTTAGCAATTGAACAACAGTCATTAGTTATAGGCACCATGCTGTACATTTAATCACCAGAAATATTTAACTTCTAACAAGAAGTTTTTATTCTTTGACTGACAATCCATCTCTGTCCATCCTGCAATCTGAATTAAAAATGGGCAGAGGAACGGAATAGACAGTTTTCCAAAAAAAGATATACAAATAGCCAACAGATACATGAAAGAACCTTCATGTTTCAATGAATCATATTCCTCAATGTTCTTCAGATTATTCTTTTGCTTTGGGCATTGTACCAGATATGTACCTCCCACCCCCCGCCCAATTTCTTATGAGAAAGTTTTTCAACTGTCCTGGGAAGGCTTCAGTGATTTCTTTCAGTCTCTTAAACATACTTGCTGAGCCTCATCTGTAGTCATCATTGGTTTAGCTGTGTGTGATCTTCATTTGGACTAACCATGCAGTGACCTCTTTAAATCCCCTAGCTCCCCTAAGCACGGAACACTCTTTTTTCTCTCCTTAGAGGCAAGACCCCGTGTCCTGGAATTCTACCTTCGTGACAATCTCCAAGAGTGTCCTGGAGACCAGATACGCCCTGTTGCCGTATTTCTACACCCTGATGCACAAGGCCAGCACAGAGGGCAGCACCGTCGTGCGGCCTCTCCTTCATGAGTGAGTGTCCAGCCAGGATCCCAGTGACTGTGATAATTTCCTTCTATATAGTAGCTATTGCAGAATTCTTCCAAATTAAAGACAGGACTGTCTTTGCCAAAAGCTCTCTAGGCACAGACCATACATTATGACTCTTTTAAGCATGGTGTCAGTCACACCTTCACTCTTTGATAAAAGGGTACTGAATATTTTTAAAAATTCAACATGATAGACAATGCAACATAGAATAATTTCTTTCTAATTTGGGCATTTGTAGTAGCTCACATCATAAAAGATGGTATTCCAGGGGGATATCTGAGGAATGAAGACCATTCTTGCACTGAAGTTGGAGATACTGATAGCGGAGAACATGTCTAAACCCAGCCATTTCTGGGTTTGAAGAGCATGGCATGTAGAAAGTGAAGATGTGTCTGATTAAGGTAGGCCTAGGGAAAGAATAAAGACGGCATAGAATGCAGCTGGATTTGCAACTTAGGTCTGAATTTGAGGAGTTTCCTCAAGGCCTTGACCTGGCCACCTGTAGAGGGGGTCCTAACTGTGATACCTCGGTTTCCCTCCCCAGGTTTGTGTCAGACCGGGTGACCTGGACTATAGACAGTCAGTTCCTGCTGGGCCCAGCCTTCCTGGTCAGCCCTGTCCTGGAGGCTGTGAGTATGGAGGCCTCTGATGAACAGGGGGTCCCGACTGTGTGGCCAGAGACTAGTTACGAAGCAGAGGCCTCATTGGATTGGGGTCCTGAGGGGTGCTTTCTTATCCTTCATCTGCCTTTGTCTCTTCTTCTCCCTCTGAACTGAAGTCCTTCACTTAGAGGTTCTGGTCTTCAGCTCCCTTGTCTTTAAAATCAGCATATCAAGTTCTGATTCATTGAACAGTCGAGAAGGAAAAGAACCCTCTGATATACTTAAAGATATAATTGTTTCTTCTTTAATTGAAATGAGTAGGAGTCAGGTGGGGGCAGTACTATTAATACAAAGAAATCCTTCCTACCCTCTGTCACTGTTAAAGCAAAACTTTTCAGAAGAATTTTTTGCAGCAATGTGTATAATGTCATCACTGGCCAGCCCTTCCCTTCCTCCAAAAGAGGTCCTCAGGCAGCCATTTCTTTCCTTCTTTTACCTATGATTAGGCTTCTGATTAAAATATCAGTTAAATGGATTTTCTCCAAAACTTATTGCACTAGTCATAATTTCTGAAGTATTGATGTCCATAAACCTGCAATTTTTCTTTTTCTTTTTCTTTTCTGCTCTAGACCCAACCTCAGTTTGTCTCTTTGACGAGGGTATGGGATAAGCTTATAGGCAAATGATGATTTTTTTTTTTTTCCCTCTGTAAGTTCCGGATCCCAGAGGGTTTTACAGAAGCCACCACTTTTGGTTAGGCAAATCTCCCAGTTTGAGAAGAGGGCAGGGAAGGAAGCCACTCCCAACACCAGCAACCTCTAGAGAGGGGAGGTCTGTGGGTCAAGGCCATTACTGTTGCTTTGGCTCCTCTACTATGCAAATGGGTTACTCTGCCCTCCCTAGCTGAGCCTACTGCACTCACACCTTATTTTTGTTTAATTTTAGAACGCTAGAGATGTCACTGCATATTTCCCCAAAGCCCGCTGGTATGATTACTATACGGTAAGTTTTTCTGATTGCCTCTATAGAACCTGGGGAAACGATAGCACTCCCAGTCTTCAGACTCTGACAGACCTCAGGTCAAATTCTGGCTCTGTAGCCCACTTGCTGTGTGCTCTTGAATGAGGCAGTTTTACCCTTGTGGACTCAGTTTTCTCACCTCCACGTGGGAAAGGCCACTTTCCTCACAGAGCTGTTGTGAAGTGCATAGAGGCATCTCCTGCAGTTCCTGGCTTTTGGTGGGTGTTCTTTGTTACTTTGTCTCTTTCCTTACACCACCACTTTTCACAGTGCTGTATATTGCAGACACTAGAAAAATGCTTGAAGTTGTGCTGGAAACTATGGTTTTTATTTATATCCTCCCTGTTAGACTGGAAGTTCGTAAGTATTAGAAGCCTTTTCCTCTCTGTCTTTTTACATACCTGCTTCTATAATAGAGATGCCCAAAGGGTTGTTGAATGTACTTTCTAAGGTAAGCAAGGTCCTTGGCAGTGTGCAAAAGGTACGTAGAAGTATAAGGCCTGACTCCTGCGAGCTGGTGTAATGTAACTGCATTTAGAAATAGGGAAGGAACACAACCTTCTCCATCATACAACTTTTCCAGGCTAGTCTTAACCCCAGAGACTCAGCTGGGGAAACAGAGTGTTTCACAGAAGCTTCCAGCAGGGACCTTTTGCTGGGATACAGAGAAGTCAGACTTTGATCCTTTTTTTCATTTTGGTAGATTTTTTAGGGTTTTGTAAATATGTATAATATGACAGATCAATATGTCATCATCCTTTTTCAGAAATGCTTTTGATTGTTATTTTTGTATATTCTCCCAGATTACATTAAAATAATATTGTCAATTCAGAAAATAAAAGCAAACTTGAAGTAACATATATTAGATAGTATATCACTATCTATTATATACTAACTGTATAATTAATACCTACTTCATTATATAATTATGTATTAGTAACCATATATAATTATGTTATTTAATTATGTAATTAATATGTCATATATATCACTTTATTATAAATCAATTGTATAATTAATATATACCAATTAATTATATAACTATGTATATGTTAATGTATGCTGCTGCTGTTGCTAAGTCGCTTCAGTTGTGTCCGACTCTGTGCGACCCTATAGACGGCAGCCAACCAGGCTCCTCCCTGGGATTCTCAAGGCAAGAACATTGAAGTGGGTTGCCATTTCCTTCTCCAATGCATGAAAGTGAAAAGCGAAAGTGAAGTCTCTCAGTTGTGTCCGACTCTTTGCGACCCCATGGACTGCAGCCTCCCAGGCTCCTAATGTATATCTGGGAAGAAATGATAATGTTACAGATTTATTCCTAGAGTGTATATATTTTACCAAAAAAGTCCAAGAATATTTCATAGCAGCAAGATTTGTAAAAGAGCAAAAAACTGGAAATAAGCCAAATGTCCATCAACAGTAAAATGGATAAGTAGATTGTATTCTATTTTTAAAACTAG
Source organism: Capra hircus (assembly GCF_001704415.2). NCBI lineage: Eukaryota > Metazoa > Chordata > Mammalia > Artiodactyla > Bovidae > Capra > Capra hircus. The sequence continues at coordinate 15,124,046 of NC_030811.1, read as the reverse complement.
ATACTAATAAAGTGTTGCTACACAAATAAAGATAATAAATATCACAAACATAGCCTTGAGCACAAATAGCCAGATACAATTTATGAAATTCAAGTTCAAAACCAGGCAAAAATGATAAAAATCAGAAAAGTTGCTGCCTCTGGTGTGGTGATTATTATGAGAGGGGAAGAGAGAGCCATTTGAGATGCTGGTAGTAGTCATTGATCTAGGTGGTGGTTTCATGGGTGTGTTCACTTGGTTAAACTTTATTGAGCTGTGTACTTGTTATTTGTATAATTTTCTGTACATATGTTATTAAGAAGTTAACTAGAAAATTTGTTTCCTCAGAAAGATGAGAAGATATGCCTGAAATAAGACAGCATGCTTTTTTTTTAAAATTTTATTTATTTTTTTATTTTTTAAATTTTTAAAATCTTTAATTCTTACATGCGTTCCCAAACATGAACCCCCCTCCCATCTCCCTCCCCATAACATCTCTCTGGGTCATCCCCATGCACCAGCTCCAAGCATGTTAAACAAGATATACTCACAAAGCAATCCTTGCAAATTAAAGGCATGATGCAGGAATGTTGCTTAAAAGGAAATTGTAAGGTACAATCTAGGAAATTACCCAGAAAGTAGAACAGACAGGCAAAGAGATGGAAAGCAGGAAAAGAAAAAATAAGAAGGCCCATTTGTTTTGAGAGCTCCCATTTCTGCGCAGTTTCTCTGCTGCTTGTCCAGAGGAACTGGGAGTGAGCAATTGCTTGAGGGAAGGGTGGGCGAAGAATGTAAGACTCCTAGCTCCCTACCTTGGTGGCTCCCACTTCCCGGGGATCCTGACTCTTCCTCATTGCTGCCTTGGTAGCTGTGGACTCTCATCCCCCACTGTCCCTTCTGGGCTCATCTGACTGCAAAAGCAGCATGGAGTGCTTACTCTTGATCTTCAGGCCCCACCTGTTTGATGAAGGGGCAGGTATCTTGAGGCAGGACAGGCTGGTGCACTTCTGCCAAAGCTGGACCTCCATCTACTCAGACTCTCGGATTCTGGAAACAAGCTGCAGAATCAGCAGTTGCTAGCTCTTCGCAGAGTTTTTGCCTGTCTCAGCCGTGCCTGTGTGACTGCACAGGCCGTGATGTTGGCTTCTACCCCCCCCCCCCTTTCCTTTCTATCGTATTGGGCATTACCATTTGCAAACTACTGGGACACGGAGAAGCATGGAACTATTCTGACTTGTCTTACTGATTACCTATTTTAGTTACGACTGAGAGCATATAGTGTGTGTGTGAGTCAGTTTTCATCTACTTCACTTGTGGGCATTTTGTTTGTTTACAGTGTAGACTATATATTGGATTTTGAAAACAGTGTTTTTCAGTCATATTCAGTGATTATGCGGTTGGTGAGAATTCTCCTGAACAAAGTCATGTTAAGTTGTCTATTCTTATTTTAATAGTGCTGCTTTAAGATTTGACCTTAGAGTCATGTCTTCATGGATATTTTAACAGGCACTTTTTAGGCGAGCCCAGTGAGAAATGATTTCAAGGAAAGTAAACAAGCTTGTGACTCATCAGGTACTAGGAAGGAAATCATGAGAAGGTATCAAATCCTGTGTAGCCACAATGTGTGGTAGAGTGAAAAATAAAAACCATTGAAAGAAATAAAGAATTTGGTAAGAAGATAACTTTGACAGTTTTACATGTATCAAGTTTCACTTGAAGGTAGAACCATCAGTCCAGTATTCATAAGATACTGGAATAAATTCTCATTAGAGAGCATATAATTCACTTTTCTCATGATATCAGTGAGGAAATTGAAGAAGCCCAGAGATATGGGCTGGAATTTGTATTAAGTTCTGTAGACTCTGGAGTCCTAAGGCCGCCCATGAACAGTCTGACCCAGGGAATGTGATAGAGATCAAATCTGTATAGAATGAACATCAGGGACCGACCAAAAGTGAAGAAATGGTAGCTTTTCTCCTTTACCTCTAAAGTGGTGATTCTCCGATGGGAGGACTTGCCTACCAGGGGACACTGGCCAAGCCTGGGGATATTTTTGGTTGTCACAATGTGGTAGAAGGTGGGGGAGAGGCTGCTGGCCTCTAGGAGATGGACATTGGTTAACATCCAGAAAGCACAGAACGGCCCCCACAACGGAGTTAGCTGGCCCAGAATGTCCATAGTGCTGAATATGAGAAGCTGGGCTCCAGCTTGAGAACATGTTAGGAAGGAATTGAGATTCATGGCTTGGGGTGAGAGCCACTTCTCCCTGTCACATATGAGGCAAGATCAAGAAGTGAAACATAAAGGAAGATACAGTGACTTAAAGATAAGGATCTGTGAAGCAGGTCCATTCACTTTAATGATTTCTGTCGAGTAGGAGTCAAAGGTGTTAGTGAAGTTGGTGGGAGCAGGGCATGGGGCAGTGGAGGGAGATGGAAGCAGAGTGGGGACCGAGCAAAGGGAAGGTCTGGACATGTCGTTGTGGGGAGTGAGTCAGGAGCCGAATAAAATAAAAGGATCATTCAGCCTCCTCTGGCAGTGCTGCTGGATGCAGAAACAGATGTGGAGTGAGGCTAGGGTGAGAGGCAGCTATGGTTGAGATCCTGACCTCATGTCCAGGCAGCCTGGAGCCCACACAGCAGGCGGTGAGTGTGGAAAAGCGTGATAACCGATGACAGACGCCAGCAGGCCCTGAGCGTGGACACGATGGCTTGTAGATCATTGTCCAGACAGAGGCGTTCCCTTATCATCCCTGACCTTCTTCTCGCCCACAGGGTGTGGACATTCAGTCGACGGGTGAGTGGAAGTCCTTGCCAGCGCCTCTTGACCACATTAATCTTCATGTCCGTGGGGGCTACGTCCTGCCCTGGCAAGAGCCTGCACAGAACACCCACTTAAGGTGAACAAGGTCCCCAGATTTCTCCTTTCCACGCCTGTTAACTCAGATCCTGGTGAAGCCCACCAATCTGTAAACTGTACCCTCAGGCCCAAAAGCACTTTTACGGGGCTGGCCAAAAAGTTCATTTGGGTTTTTCCGTAAGATGGTATGGAAAAATTTGAATGAACTTTTTGGCTAACCCAATAGTAAACATTTTTGTTTGCTTGCTTGTTTGTGTGGATTTTAGCCTTTTTCGGATTTTGTACTCTTCAAACAATTCTTAATTAACAGCTGTTTGAGATCTAAGTGGGTGAGGTGTTAGGTTTAAATAGTGACATTTGAAATGGAAGTCAAATAGGAGCAACCATGGTTCATGCTAGTTTTAAAAGACTACCCAGGAGCCTGGCATGCTACAGTCCACAGGATTGCTAGAGTCTAGGTGATTTAGCAACTAAACCACCATCGCCACCAGGGACTTCCTTGGTGGTCCAGTGATTTGACTTTACCCCACAATGCAGGGAGTTCGGGTTTGATCCCTGGTGAGGCAGCTAAGATCCCACCTATCTCGTGGTCAAAAAACCAAAATGTGAAACAGAAGGAATACTGTAACAATTCAATAAAGACTTTAAAAATGGTCTACATCAAAAAAACCTTAAAAGACCATCTGGATCATAATTGTCTTTTTGCTAAGAATATTATTGCTAAAAACTTGTGTAAGCCAGATGGAAACTGAGGCTGAGATTCCTTATATGCAAGGTTTAAAAATTCTAGGCCTAATGTATAACCTATATATTCTAGACCTATATAATAATTGATAATAGTTGACATCAGGTGAATGCTTGCTCTGTGCCCAGAACTGTACTAATATGGAGACTTCTATTTAGAGATTTTCTATCTTTCCTAACAAAAGGAAAACTAAGCCCTTGGTATAAGTACTGTTATCATCCCCATTTTGCAGATGAGCAACGAGAAGCTTCAGGAGGTTAAATGATTAACTTAGAGTCATATAGTAAGTAGTTGAACAGAGACTAAAATCCATGTCTATCTAAAATCCATGTCTATCTGATGTCAAATTAAAATCCTTGAAGCCCTATTGATTTGATTGCAAAAATTCAGTTAAAAACTGAAGAACTTAGGACATCTGTAAGCAGAACTTCGCTGTACGTGTGGAGATCAGGTCGTGAAGGAAGAAAGATGGAAACACTAGGCTTTCCTCACAGTGGGGGAAGAAAGGAAACCAGTACATTTACCTGTAGTTCTTTGCAGACACTGTAGAACTCCTGTGAACTTATAGAGCCTTAAAATTCCCCCTGATTCATTCATTCATTCCTGACATGAAATTGTCGAGCTTATGGAGTCAGAACTAGAACTAGACCCCAAAGCTCCAGAATCCTAGCACCCAGTCTTTACATCTTGAAGCTCTTCCTTTTTGTTTCTATGAAAATGCTTGGTTTGTGGCTGTGGCTTTGTTTTTATCCAATGTCTCTTTCCTACCTCACTGCAGCCGTCAGAAATTCTTCGGTTTCAAGGTCGCCTTGGATGATGAGGGGACCGCTGAAGGCTGGCTCTTCTGGGATGATGGGCAAAGCATTGGTGAGTAAGGGCTGCCTCCAATTCCTTCATGTCAATACCAGGTTCCTGGATATCTTATAGAGCTGCTATTTTTTCCTTTTATGTGTTAAGACAATTGTGCATTTTAAAATATAGTCATTTGTTGCTCTAAGTGTATAATACATGATCTTTGTGCCTCACCTATATGAAGCTTAGTTCACAATCTCTCACCATTATCTAGCTGTCCTAATCCATTGTGAAAAAGAGCAGTATAAGGAGCTGTAGGGAACGTTTCTTTGCAGCCAGCTGAGCTATACTGCCATATATAGTTTATGTTCAAAGGCAATTCCCTAATTATGTGTTCCACTAAGAAAAGCAACGCTTCTGTCAGCTTTGCTATTATTCAGAAGAGGGGGTTTCTATTAAGAGTTTTACAGGAATTAGTAAACTCTCAAAAGGATGTCTCAAGTACTATTGTTATTTCTATGCCCAGGGATGTCCAATAGGACTTTCTGCAACAATGGAAATGATCTATATCTGGGTTGTCCAACATGGTAGCAATTAGGCATATGTGACTGCTGAGCACTTAGAATGTGACGAGAGTATCTGAGCAACTGAAGCTTAAATTTTATTTGATTGTAATTAATTTAAATGTAAATAGCTACATTTGTCTAGTGGCTGCTATCTCAGACAGCACAGTTCTAGAGGATAGGCAATACCTTCTGACTGAGTGGTAAGGAGCTCCCAAAGAGGCAAGCGTCTAGGGAAGAGGGAGGAAGCCACAGAGTTAGGGTGTGTGTGTGGGAGTACCTGTAATAGTAAGGCTTTGGCTAGTCCACCCTTAAAGATATTCTCCCTGCACCTGTGGCATAAATTAAGGATAAGAACAAAGAAGTCTTTTCTCTGGAGACTGCATTTTAAAAAATTGCCTAAAACCACTCAAGATTAACCGACCAATTGTACACCAGTCTTGGTGTTTGTGATGTGAGTGTTCATGCATGTGTGTGCATATATGTGTCTCTAGCAGAAGAAATTTGGGAATTCCAAGGTGACTACCAAGAGGTTGGGAATCACAAAAGAGAGAAGAGGATTAAGAGCGATGTTAGAAAACTCCATTATAGGAGGGACCTCTGTTAGACCAAGGCATCTGTATACACTTGTTTCAGACAGTCTGTGTAAACTGAGGTTGGGGGCAGATTCTGACTCATCCCTCAGAATGAAAGTCTGTAAAGAAGAAAAATAAAATTTAAAAAGATCACAAACAAAAAACATCCCTACTTTTCCAGCCAAGATAGGTAAGCCATTAGAATTCTAGGGCGCAGTTCCAGGTCATGCTTACTTTGTTGTTTGTTTGCAGATACCTATGAAAAAGGACAATATTACCTGGCCCACTTTTCAGTCAGCCAGGTGAGTGTGGCTGGGACTATGAGGGTGAATGTAGAGTTCTGCCAGCTTGCTAGGGCGCTGGACATCGTAGGATACACATCATCACTTAGAATTCTTTTACTGTTCACCTTCCTAAGTTGCATCTTCAGTTCAGTTCTGTTCAGTTCAGTTGCTCAATCATGTCCAACTCTATGTGACCCCATGAACCTGCAGCACGCCAGGCCTCCCTGTACATCAGCAACTCCCAGAGTTTACCCAAACTCATGTCCATTGAGTTGGTGATGCCATCCAACCACCTCATCCTCTGTCGTCCCCTTCTCCTCCTGCCCTCAATCTTTCCCAGCCTCAGGGTCTTTTCAAATGAGTCAGCTCATCAGGTGGCCAAAGTATTGGAGTTTCAGCTTCAACATCAGTCCTTCCCATGAACACCCAGGACTGATCTCCTTTAGGATGGACTGGTTCTCCTTGCAGTCCAAGGGAATCTCAAGAGTCCTAACCCTAATTTGCATCTTACCCTTTCTCTAGACTTCAGATAGACATGTCAAGTGCTCCCAGGAAGTTTTCTGTGATTAAACACACTCATATTTCATCAGTAACTTAGTCCAATTCACCAAGCAAGATGGGCAGACCATTTCAATGTTTTCTAGCCTTTGTTCCTATGTTGTCTTGGAATGATTGGCATGCTTTGTTACTTCTCCACATGCAGGATATAAAGGTTCCTGCTAGCTGAGATTCTTTGTCTTCTTAGAGTTGGAATGACTCTAGAGACCTTACTGGTGTTTAACCAGTGCAAAGGTGGGTGGTGGCTGGCGATAGGAGGCAGAGTGTTAAATCCATGGTCTCACTGTCCAAGGTCACAAGGTGGGGACTCCTTTAATTGTCTTATTTCATGCTCTACATTTGTGCCTAAAAGAGATTGTAAGAAATTGAACAAATTTTTTTTTTTTCCCCCTCTTCTGGTTTCTTTTGTCTCCAATTGACAGAATACCATGCAGAGTCATATAATTTTCAACAAATACATCAGTGATACAAACCCTTTGAGACTGGGCTACTTTGAGGTCTGGGGAGTGGGCAGTGACTCCATCTCCAGTGTCAGCATCTCTGTGAGTGGCGTGGTTATAACACCCACCTTCTCCTACAACTCTACAACACAGGTTTGTGACCAGTTCAAAGTCCAAATGGTATTTCCCAACCCTGAGCCATCGAGTGCAATTTCTGCCTGCTCCCATTCCCAACAACACCCTCTCCTGCAAAGCCTTTCTGGAATCCCTCTGTGTTCAGGGTATCTGGGTGGACAACATAGAAATAAAGGGAAAGTTCAGAGTTTGTCATCATCTGGAATTGATGGTCTGGATCCTTACCTGTCATGTACGTCCTCCTGTCTGCAAACTTAAGGAAACCTTGTCTTTGATCTACTTCTCAAACAGCTTTAACCTTTCAAACAGCAGTAGCCTTTCATCAGTGATAAGATACCCATCAGTTGAAGGTTGCTACATTTTTTCATGTGCCACAAAGAAAGAAACAAGATCACAGAAGTATGAGACAATGCTTTCCTCTCACTTAAAACTTCTATTTTAAAAGTACAGAAGCTTTACAAAACTCCTTTAAACAGAGATTTTTATCATTTTAATATGATACTACAGAGGAAAATGTTGGGTAGAGACACATGGACACTGAGACATCTGCATCAAAGTATTAATAATTTAAAAGAGGTAAAATCTGAATGTGAGGAGATATTAAACATAACCAATTTGTATCACACATTCTCTTCAATTTAAATTTCTATGTAAAATTTTAATTTACTTTAAATTATAATTTAAATTAAATATTTGATTTAATATTTAACAATTAAGTAAATTAAATACTTAATTTCATAATTAAATAACTTACACAAAATATTTAATTTAAATTTCTATGTTAATATCTAAATTACTTTATTATTTTAACAGGAGACTATGTGGCATGGAATTGGTTAAGGTATTTCCTCTCTATTATCAGAGGTATTGGTGATACATCATTTCGTGAAAATTCTTTCACTGCTGCCTATGAAATTTTCTCCAAAGCCACTTATACGCTTTATACAAGTTTTCATCATAGCATTTTCTTGGTTTTACTGTCAGCCAAGATTTATATTCATTTCTGAAATAATCTTGAAGTAGTTTTGCAGTCCATCCATTCATAATACCAGGAATAACAATGAAGTTCACACACGCACAGACGAACAGTCGTCAGGAGAGCTACTTGTTCACAGTAATTCCTAGGCTGTTGATGGTAGAACAGATCTTGATTTCATGAATATTAAATATGTGAAAAATCTGCACCTTGGAATTACTGCAGTATAGTGGTCCTAATACCTAGCCTCACGGTAAATGGGCTCTTTCCTTATGTGCTTGCTTCTTGCTTTGCACAGAACTCTTTCTCTCATAATCCTTCCTAATTACAAGGCCTTGTTTCCTCATGTTTGTGGTTTTCTTGTCAACCAACTTCCCCACCTCTACCAAGAGCTTATAAAGGACTTTGCCCAAGTTTGTTACCGACACACAAGCTGACTGCTGCATGTGTGGTGAAACTATGGAAAGTATTTGCCTAGAAAAAAATGCTGAAATATCGACTCTTACTGGACAATCATCAAGGCACTATGAGGGAGAAGTGGGAAACGAAAAGAAAGCTCTGAGTAATGGAAATGAGAACATTTTCTCCAATTTGTCTGCGCAATTGCTTCTCTGCAGTGGTTGTGTGTTCCATTACTTAGGGTCTTGTCATCTTTTCCCTGTCACTGAATGATTTTTGTGCTCTAAGGGATTAAGAAACACCCTTCTCACCTGAAAATCTGAGGGTGGTTGGAAGCGAGGCAATAATTTGTGAAAGTGTCTGTGGACCACTGGCTTCTATCTGTTTTGTTCAACTGCAGGAAACTTCCATTACCAGATGTCCAACACTTTTTCTTTGATTCCCAACAGGTGTTAAATATTGATGTGACCAGCAGAAACATCAGCCTACATAATTTCACTTCATTGACATGGAGAAGCACACTGAATTTTTAGAGCAAGATCCTAACTTCAAACGGCTTTGAAACTACTTGTATATTCGGTTGGCCAAAAAACTTCGTTCAGGTTTTTCCTCAAGATGTTACAGAAAAACCTGAACCTACTTTTTTGGCCAACCCAATGCTTCATGCTCATAAAATTATTGTGTGTTGCTAATCAGTTTATACCCAGTATGGTGAAAATGTTTTCTTAGTTTTGTTTTGCTTGGTCAGTGGTTTAGCCCTATGGAGTAGGCTGGAGGGCGGTGTGGAAAGCTGTGGGTTATCTTGATGTCTCCATGTGATTAGTATGGTACTGATGGCTCATTACATATTGACTGAAGATGCACTGGGTCCATGATGAAGCATGTGCGCATGTGTATATGTGTGTAATTAGGCGATGGGCCCACTCTTGCTAAATATACAAGCTACAGCTTTCCAGGACAGGTCAGGTCCTGGAGTTAACTAACATCACACACACACACAAAATAATCCAGAAAGAACATCTGCCAAGTGGTTATAAGGAGATGGGATAGTATGCCAAGAGCATGATCCAAAGGGAAGAAAAGGCCAATGCAGGGAAGATAAGTAGGAAAGATGAGAGACAGCAGGTGATAAGGACAAAAGTGATCATGACAAGTAAGAGGATTATGCAAAAATATGAAGAATAGTAGCCTCATTGGAAGGAGGAAGGAAGAGCCAATTCATTTGAAAGCAAGAGGAGGAGTTTGGAGGAAATTCTTAGCACAAGGGAATAGGGCTGGGGTGAGATTTGAGCATGCAAAGTTGAAGGAAGGAGTTTGAATGTAAAAAGTAACTTATTATTTTTTTTTTTACTGTGGTATGCTTTGAAATGTGTAAATCTTATTTCTCTATTCTGTGCCTAATGTACATAACCACAGTTCACACAAATGCATGCAATTTATACACCAAAGGAAAATAAATGATCAGATTAACAAGAGATTTTGAGTTCTGTGGTAATTTGACCATGGGTAATCTCACTTTGGTATTAAGACTTCTTATTCAGCCAACCCTTGTGAACTGGTCTTATTCTCTTTGGCATCAGAGTGACTGCAGGCTAATTCATCAATGGAATGAACAGACCTGTGATTATCCACCCTTTTCCTTGTGTCTCTGGCATGGGTTTCTCTTAAGGTTTAGGTTTGTGGGAGAGTGTATTTGGATGATTGTTGTTTTAATCATCATAAAAATTACTATGTTTGGTAACATATCAACCCTGGAAAAAAACAGAATTTGGAATGGTTATTGATTAAAACACTAAATGGTTAGAATTTGGGAATAAAGAAATTACATACTAATGTTTAACAAAGATATTTAAGTATTACTTGAAAATGAGTATATTGGAGATAGTGTTTACTTTTCTATATCTTTTTAATTTCTTTTCTTTTAAAAACTGATGGATAGTTGATTTACAATATTGTGTTAATTTCAGTTGTACATCAAAGTAATTCAGCTATATGCTCCTACTAAGTCACTTCAGTCGTGTCCGTCTCTGTGCGACCCCATAGACGGCAGCCCACCAGGCTCCCCTGTCCCTAGGATTCTCCAGGCAAAAACACTGGAGTGGGTTGCCATTTCCTTCTCCAATGCATGAAAGTGAAAAGTGAAAGTGAAGTTGCTCAGTCGTGTCTGACTTTTCGCGACCCCATGGACTGCAGCCCACCAGGCTTCTCCATCCATGGGATTTCCCAGGCAAGAGTACTGGAGTTCAGCTATATATGTATATGTTAATACATACATATATATTTTTCAGAATGTTTTCCATTATAGGTTATCATAAGATGCTGAATACTGGTTCCACTCAGAGAACATGTCTATAGTAAATCCTTGCTGCTTATCTATTTTATATACAGTAGTATGTATCTGTTAATGCCCCTACTCCTAATTTATCACTCCCACCTTTCCCCTTTCTTTCTTTCTTTTTTTTTTTTTGATGCCAGAAAGCCAGATTATATTTGTATACTCATGTGTCAGTGCCTCCATAAGGCTACAGAAAGATAACATTATTAAACTGACAGTGTTCTAATTATCAAAATAAAGAGCTTTTGAATGAGGGCTTGCACAAATTTAGGCAACTAGTGAAACATGGAAATATAGCCACAGGGACCCCTTGATCAAAAAGGTAGGAAACTTGTCAGCTATCCTATGATAAACCCAGGGAGGCTACCAGAAGGAAACAATTATTTACTTGCTATTTGAGAAATATTTCATGTTATCATCAAGGACATATTGGTAGAAATTGGCTCTGGCTGCTACAAAATGCTCAAGAACATTTCTGACTAGAGAATCCTGGTTGCCAAGTTTCTGAGTGAGGCATGGAAGGGCTGACAGCATTTATAGAGTCAAGGACCCTCTCGGCAGTCTAGTGATACCTGTGGAACCCCTCCCGAGAGTGATGTTCTTAAATGCATAAAGTTTAATACACACTGTTGGAAAAGAATATTATTATACTAAAACGTGTGTTCAGTCACTCATTCGTGTCCAACTCTGCGACCCTGTGGACTGTAGCCCGCCAGGCTCCTCTGTCCATGGGATTCTCCAGGCAAGAATATTGGAGTGTGTAGCCATTCCCTTCTCTAGAGGATCTTCCCAACCCAGGGATCAAACCTGTATCTCCTGCATTGTGGGTGGATTCTTTACTGGTGAGCCACTGGAGAAGCCCTCATTTTAATAAAATATATTTCTGCAAAATGTTTTAAAAGTTTAATATAGTAATACATGATGTGTTTTAAAATTATAACATTAAATAACAAGATTTAACTGTGGGTCTAATAATGTCAAAGCTTCAATGTGATGAGCAGCTTGAACAATATTTTGAGATATTTTCTACAGTTTCTTAATGTGACATGAAAATATTGTTGATTCCGTTTTTGTAAAACTCCTGTGCACTAGTAAAATTACTGTGCCCCCTGCCTCCATTCATAATCTAAGGAATTTCAGTTAGAAATTGATGAAAAAAGATATAGTTTCCCCATCTATGTTTACATCTGCCTAAGTTGTACCTTTTGGTGGGGACACCAGTTCAAGAACCTCTTGAACTTAAGGCATGCCAGCTTCCCAGACTTCGATTCAGCAACTCAGACCCTGTGTAACTGTGACTGTTGCAAGAGTTCCCAAGCCTTGGTCTGTCACCTTCTCTCGAATTCATTTGTCCTTTTGGGTTTTAAGCAGGCATCTGGACATGAAGACATTTAGTCTAGAATTAGAAAGATTCTGAACAGCTCTGGAAAAGGAGATCAGTGGGGTATTTGGGTCTCCCTTAGTTTCTCTGTCTGGAGCAGAGGTATTCTTTTCTGAGTTTAAGGTTGATCGCACCTTGCTCCATCACAGGGGTTAGGTCTGCTGATCAGGGCATTTTGTACGGCTTTTGTCTGAATGAGAAAATCTCAGAAGCAAGCTTTAGAGTCAGAGACTTGGTTAGGTCACGTTGTCTCTCTGGGATGCTGTTTGCTTCCTTATCTGCAAAATACTGGTGTTAGACTGAAGCAGTGACTTCCAGATGATGGGCTGTGCAGAGCTTTGGGCTCTTCCTTACCCTCTGAGAGTGGGGAGAAGGCAGAGTGGCAGGGTTCTGAGTGCCTAATCCTGGCTTCGGTCATTCACTAGCTTACATACTGGAATTCTAGTTAAACAAAGGATTTTAAATGTATATTTAAATATATTAAATATTATATGTATATTTACATACTGGCAGCCCACTCCAGTATTGTTGCCTGGAAAATCCCATGGACAGAGGAGCCTGGCAGGCTGCAGTCCATGGGGTCGCAAAGAATCAGACACGACTTCACTTTCACATACTTAGTATACATTATATATATTTAAAACCTTTAAGTGGAGTATACCTGCATGCATCCTTATATATAGCACATATATATGTAAAAAACTTGAAAATCAGTGTACCAGATCAGTAGTCCTCAAATAATTTGGTCCCAGCACGTCTTCACATTCTTAAAAATGATTGTGGATTCCCAGAGCTTTTGTTCATGGGGTTGTAGCTATTGATAGTTATCATATTAAAAATTAAAGTAACTATTTTCCAAAACAAACACATTTAGTCAGAAGAGTTGCATAATTTTGCATTTTTACAAATTTCTTTAAAATATGGCTCAATGGATAAAAAAAAAGAATTCTCACAGCTGTTTCTACATTCAGTCTTTTGTGATAGCACATTATGTAGCCTCTGGAAAACTCCACCATATGCTCACAACAGACAATAAGACAGGCAAACAGCTTCTCGGTGTTTTTATGAAAATAGTTTTACCTCACAAAACTCCTGAAAAGGTCACTAAGACCTCCCAGAGGTTGATCCACAGCCCAGACTTTGAAGACCACTCCACATGGAGCCATACATTTGTGGCTACCCCAGAGCAGCTCCCAAAACATGGACCTATGCTCATGACTCCTGGTAAGCTATGAGGGAAAAGTCCGGGGGCCTTTTGACATATTCTGTCTTCTACAGGTCATATAATTTCACTTTGTCTTTTCATGTATGCCAAAATAAAAAATAACAATCCCAAATATTTTTACCTAAAGAGGAAGAAAGTCATTCTTTTCTATTAAGAGCATCCTTGTTATAACATTAGTGACTGTAGGTACCTACAAAGACAAGCTTATGTTGACCTTGGCAGGTATGGTCTGGGTCTCACCAACATCCGTCCCTTCTTGTCTTGGCAGCAATGTCACTGAGAGTTTGGCATCTGGCCTTGGAGGATGAGGTCATACATATTGTTGGTTTCTGATCTGAAGAGTCCCACCATTGGTTTGCTTTTATCTCTTTCTGAGAGAAAAGAGTTATGCCAGTATTCACTTTCCCATGCCTTCTTGTTAATAAGCAATGGGAAGATGTTGGCTAACAAACTTGTCTCTTCCCTTCAAAATGTCTGTTACTTTTTCATGGGTCAGCGCAAGCATGTGACCCAGGATCTTGCAGCTGCTAGTCAGCAAAAAGGGATGACAAAGCTCACTGTTTTCTGCCTTTTAGGAACAGATGATAGCTGGGATCATCAGTTAACATTTAGCATGAAAGATGTCACCAGTGGGCATGGGATGTGGGGAGTGAAGTGTAAATGACCACACAAAGAATAGAAAGATCTTGCGTAACAATAAATCTCTTGGCTTGATCTTTTGCCAGAATATTGTCCCAGTCTGAAATGGGATCCAGGTGCTATTTCCTCTAACAAAGGCTCTCCTGTTTTAAAGCAAAAGATAAGGTGTATACGTCATTTCACGAGTTTATAGAGGCAGAAACCAACCAAGTTTCTGTGTATTTGTATGTGGGTGTGTACTGGTCATACACTGAACATTTGAAGCAAATAAACTCCTATGGGTACTCTATTACTTGTGTGTTGTGTGTGTTCACTCTTTGCAACTCCAGGAGCTGTAGTCCACCAAACTGCTCTCTCCATGAGATTTTCCAGGCAAGAACACTGGAGTGGGTTGCCATTTCTTTCTCCAGGGGAATCTTCCTGACCCAGGGATCAAACTCATGTCTCTTGTGCCTCCTGCATTATCAGGCAGATTCTTTACCTGTAGTGCCACCTGGGAAGCCCTTAGTTATATTACTTGGATGCCCTCAAAAGATGGTATGCCCCTATATATTGCTATATATAGAATATGCAATAGTCTTATATGTTGCTGGTGTGAAGGTAAAATGTTGCCACTACTTTGAAAAACTTCTAGAGTTCTTCAAAAAGTTAAAACTGGAGTTGCCATATGACTTAGAAGTTCCATTCCTAAGTATAACCCCAAGAGAATTGAAAATACACATCTCCACAAAACTTGTACATGTACATTCACAGTAACATTGCTCATAATAGCTGAAAAGTATAATCAACTCAAATGTACATCAGCTGATGAGTGAATAAACAGAATGCCACTACAATCTGTATCATCTGGCCAGAAGAAGGAGTGAAGGGGACTTCCTTGGTGGTCCAGTGTTAAGACTCCATGCTGCCAATGCTGGGGGCACAGGTTCCATCCCCGGTCAGGGACTAATATCCCATATGCTGCATGATGTAGCCAAAAGATTTAAAAAATAATAATAAAGTACTGATACCTGCAGGTACCGATACCTGCAACAACATGAATAAACGTTGAAAAAGTTATACTAAGTGAAAGAAGTCAAATGGCCATGTACTGTATGATTCCACTCACATGAACTATTCAGAATAGGCAGATCCATCAAGACAGGAAGCAGATTGGCAGTTGCAGGAACACAGGAGAGGGAAGGATATGGCTTCTTTTTGGTATGAGCAAATGTTCTGGAATTGCATAGTTATGATGATTGCACAACTTTGTGAATATACTAAAAAACCCCTGAACTCTACACTTTAAAAGGATGAATGTCATGGTATGCAAATTATATTTCAAATTTTTAAAAAACCTACTTTAGTTAGTGTAAGAGGAAACAAATTTTTAAAAAGATATTAGTGACTCGCGGAAGCTCCAGGAGGGCTAGAGCATCATGTCTATAAGCTATGTGGTCAGAAAACAGCCATGATCACCTAGTGGGATACTCTATTGCCATTTCTCTTACCACATGTCTGGAAATTTGTACCCCAGATCTGAGCATAGGATGCTACTAAGTCCCTGTTCCTGCTGACTCTGAAATGTGTCTCTCCACCATCTTGGATTCCACATGACACTTCCTTCTTCCCTCTACTTTCTTCTGGATCACAAGCATAGACCATTGGCCACCCCCAGGCTCCTTGCCTCTACCTTGGCTAGAAGGAAGACTGTGAAAGTGATTGTCTAGCATCTTCCTTGAGGAGGCAGAATTCTCAAGATGGGAAGCTCCTGAAATGATACAGAAGCTTTTAAAAAAATTATTATTATTATTATTTTATTTTTTACCATGCTGCATGGTTTGTGGGATCTTAGTTCCCTGACCAAGGATCGAACCTGTGTCCCTGCAGTAGAAGTGCTGAGTCTTCACCACTGGACCACCAGGGCAAAGTCCCTTGACAAGGCTTATAAAGATGCCGAGCAGTCAGAGAGCATGACAAATATCAAGTAGCAGTGCCTTCCCACTTTAAGATAATATAATTTCCATTTCAATGGTGTTTCTTCTATTAGGATAATTGGTGGGGAGGCTTATTTGAAATGAAAAACTGAGTTATACCAAGAGAAGCTGGGGAGATAAAAATGGAGAGAGAAACTGTGATGAACCTAGCATTACTCATTCTTTCACTTACTTATTCAACAAACAGCTGTATATTGAAAAATATCAGTGGACATTGGGTCGAATGCTAAGTACAGGAGATGCAAGCTGAAGAAGATGATTGAGACCCCAGCTCTTAGGCAACATGGACAGACAAGCGAGTATAATAGAAGGTGACGAGCAAGTAATCGGATATGAACAGAAACACAGAAAAAACAAAACTGTTAGAAGAAACCCCGCCTTCCCCCTTTTATTTGCAAAGGGAGCTTTCCTCCTGTCACAAGGAAAATGAGGGACTTTTTATGGTCTTTTGGCAACTGCACTCTTCTCCTCCAATTGCCGCTCACTTTATAGGGCTATAAATCGATCTTGGCAGAAGCTGACTACATCAGCCCGATCACCTTTGCTCAGTGCTCCTCAGGAACCACTGAAGGACAGACACAGCACATACAAAGATACGGCTATGAGGTGAGTGCTTTTCCCCATGCACATGGTTCTTTGACCAAGTGTGTCCCTTTCTTCTTGTACTGGCTGGAGAGGAGAGCTGTGTGTGAGTCTGTATGTATGTGTGTGTGTGTGTGTTTGGGGGAGGGTCTTGTGTGTGAGGGTCCTCTCTCCTGGAGAGAAACCAATGAAAGAATAAACAGATGGGCTCCTTCTGGCCACTAGCTGAATGTGGTGTGGATTGGGAGAAAGGTGAACTTGTCTCTTTGGGCAGAGAGGGAGATGGTTATCTAATCCTTAAGGCTTTTGGAAAAATAGCCAGGATTTTTATTATTCTAAAATGTTGTTTGATACAGAAAAGTAGCTTTGGGCCGGGAAGGTATCTAAGCAGGGAAGAATTTCTACCTTCAGGAATCCCTACTCCTACCCTATGCATGATGACAATGGTTCCAATAGCTGGAAAATTCCCAGGATTGTCCCCAGGGTGTCCTGAACCTCTGGGAATTACAGGTGCTGAAACTGCTTCTCCAAAAGAATTAAGCAGCTTTGGAAGAGGTGCTTGCTTTTGGTTTGAGGAGGCTGGAGAGAAAAATCTCCCCATGGAGAGAATTAAGAGAGATTTGGAGGAAGAGGCTAACTGATGGATAATGTATTCACTGCGGTAGTGAGTCCTGGGCTGAATGGATGAGGAACTAGTCAGGTTATTGTGAACATGTGGGCTGGGTCATTCAAATTTCTCTTACTGCCTAAAATTCCACCATCGGAGAGTTAGCCTCCAGACCTTTAAGCTCTTCAGTCTAGGAGACATTGTGGAGAGAGTAAGAATGTGTGTGTGCGCTCTCAGCTGTGTCTGATTCTTTGCAACCCATGGACTGCAGCCTGGCAGGCTCCTCCATCCCTGGAGTTTTCCAGGCCAGGTTACTGGAGTGGGTTGCCATTTTCCTCTCCAGGGGATCTTCCCGACCCAGGGGTCTAACCCAAGTCTCCTCCGTCTTCTACATTGGTATGTGGATTCTTTACCACTGAGGCACCTGGGAAGTCTGAGAGTAAGAATATTCAAATTCTTATTTAAGAAGCAGGGCATTTCAGTTTTTACATCAGTTCCACAACTAACTGTGATTAGACGAAGTTCCTTAACTTTCCCTTAAAAATAGGAATCATGACGCCTGCCTGATCAACCCTGACGTAAGAATTTTATGGAAACATAGTCATATGAGATATATCTTATGGGTCTGAGAGTAAACCTTTAAATAATTTAGGCCAGTGGCAGACACCTGACAGATTTCAGCAACTAGGAAAGAATGGCGAATAAATAATCATTAATAAACTCCAGCTTCAATTCCAAACCCCAGTCCTCAACTCCATGTTGGCAAATGGCTGTAGATCTTTGCTCCTCACTCCCATTTCACAGTTAAGGTGCTTCTTTTCTTGGCTTATTAAATATTAACCTAAAGGCAGACTCAGATGAAAAGTGAAGCTATATGCATAAGAAAGTGCTTGCAGAAATGGTCATGGCATTGGGCTGGGGTTGAGAAGAGCAGGGGTGTGGGGGAATGGAAAGTTAAAGGAGAGACAAAGTTAAAAAGAGAATTCTTTATCTCTATCAATTTATAGATTATCACTGCATAAATGTTGGTTTGGTACAGCTGAAACCCAGGGAATGAAGAGGGTGGGGGGTTGGGCATGGGAGTTGTCATGAAGACCTTTGGTTACACAGCTGAAGAATCACTGAAGACTTGAATACAAGAGAATAAAACGATCTTGTTCGTGCTCTAGAAAGATCAATCCAGCTGCAGTGTGTTCAGCGGATTTCAGGAGCAGGGAGAGTGGAAGCGGGGGGCTATGGGGAAAGCAGTGTTGACAGTTCAGGCCAGAAACGATGGTCTGAATAAGGTGTTTCCACTAGCAATGGAAAGGAAGGGACATATTTGAAAGATATCGGTAAAGTATTTGACTGAACACGTAGCTGGTTGTGAGAACTAACAGGAGAGGAATCAGAAAAGGTTTCCAGGTTTTTGAAGACATTGTGATTCTGTTCCGTAAGGTATTAACTGTTTGAGAAGGAGCCAATTTGGAAGAATTGGTGAAACTAGGACTGGGCTATGGGGAGAGATGATTTCATGTTTAAACAACTTGAATTTAAGCTTGTGGGAAATCCAAATGAGACATCTAACAAACAGCTGAATATATGAATCCAAATCTCTGAGCTAGAAACACAGGTTGGATTGTCCTCAGATATTATACAAAGTCACAGGAGCAATGAAAATCACTAAAGGAGAGTGAGCAGTGGCCCCAAGATGAAATGCAGGGAATGGTGCATTTCACAAAATAGGAGACTACAAAGAAAATTGAAGAGAAGCCAGAAGAGTAGGTAGGAAATTAAGATTGAATGATATCAAACGATCCAAAGCTAAAGAATTTTACAGAGGAGGAAGTGGTTGGAAGGGCTAGGTGATTAAGATAGTGCTCTTTGTATTCAGCAGCTAACCCCTAGTGATCTTGGCAGGAGCAGTTTTAGTGGAATGCGAGAAACAGAATTCATGCCAGTAACATGAGAGGAAGGTAATGCAGAGTGCATGGAATTATCGTTTTGGAAAGTTGCTAAGAAAGGAAAAAGAAAGCTAGAATGGTCTAGAGAAGAATACAAGTCATCAACAGAGTTTAAGGCGAACTTTTTGGCCAGCTTAATATTTATGAGAGAAAAGAGCAAATTCAGGAGGAGAGGTGGATAACATAAGAGGGAAGAAACCTTCTTGGTAGAATAAGAAGTTTGAAAAATTCAAAGGCTCTGAGATCTAGGGAATAGATGCTAGGATTACACTGAGACAAGAAGAGGAAAAACTCTTTCATTGCGAAGAGAAAAGGACCAGAACTTACCCAAATATGGATAATTTTTTTAGAAGAGCTTGAGTTGAGAAGCAAGGAGATAAAATAGTTGCTGCAAAATAGTTATCTTGTCTGGAATGTTGAGATAATATTGGAAATACACATCCAAATAGCTGAAATGCCCATCAGTCAGTATGAAAACTAGGATAAGAATTTGAAGTTCTTTGATTCCTAGTTCAGTTCATACCCTCTAAAATAACAAATATTTTAAAAGTTGTATCTATGCCTGATGTTTAGAGCTTGGGTCTGGGCTCAATATTTAGAGCTACTGTGTGCCACTAAATTTACATGGTTTCATGTGCCATGACCGTACAAGCAAGCATTATATTGAAGATCAGGACTAGTTTCATTTTTGTTACCCTATTCTTAAAAGGATTAGTGAGCTCTAAACAGTTAAACACGTCAGCATCACTGGCATAGGAATTAGAATAAGAAGACTTGGATTCAGGTTTTGTTACTTTCCCCCTCCCTGAGTGGACCTTCCTTTCTCTGCCCACGGAGGGTGTGAAGATCAAAGTGGCATCTAGAAGGGCTTTTGGAGCCATCTCAACCCTTCCTGTCTCTCCCGTTCTCTGTTCCACTCCTCCTCCCCTCCCTTCAG
Organism: Capra hircus; assembly: GCF_001704415.2. NCBI lineage: Eukaryota > Metazoa > Chordata > Mammalia > Artiodactyla > Bovidae > Capra > Capra hircus. The sequence continues at coordinate 15,104,116 of NC_030811.1, read as the reverse complement.
TTCTTTACGTCTGATATAGTTTTCCTTAGACAGTAACCAATCCCTTTGCAGACAAAAAGGGCAAGAGTCCTACATGGGTTGGATGCACTGACCAGAGTTTCTTGGAGACACTGTGATGAGCTGAAACAGATACTCCTTGGATTACATAAAGAGGAATGCTGATAATCATGTCAACTGGCAAGGAGTATCAAGTAATCAGGATGCCTACCTATTCTTTTGGAATGATACGGTTTTGCAGTTTACTTTAATCCTGTTGCCTGTGTCCATCTAGATGGCGAGGAAGCTTAGTGCATTGGAAATTCTTCTGATCATCTTCATCATAATTGTACTTGCTGTAGATATCCTCTTGTTGATGCTTCTGTTGGAGAAGCCTTCAGGTAAGGGAGATGCTTGCGGCTATTGGGTTGGAAGGATTGAAACAGCAGTCCCCTCAGGATGCCAAAGACATCCTTTTATGTCTTCATTCCTCAGCATGCCACCACATTGCATTATTCACAGTCTATATCCACAATTAATTTAGATAAATTTCCAAATGCTGTGTTCTTGTTCTGCAACTATACCTAAAATTATCAAGGTCTCCCAAGTCCTATTTCATGTAATTTTAGCAAAATGCAAAATGAGACTCATCAGAAGCCTGTCCTTCAACCTAGAGTCATGAATGAAACAAAAAAGCCTTCAAGAAGAATAGTTAATAGTGCCCAGTCCCTTTACACTATGGAAAAAGAAATTGGGCTACAGTAGATTTAGGAACTGATTAACTTGGCCTAAATATGTCAATTACAATTTGCCTCCAGCCCATATTCTGATTAAATGCCTACGATTTCTTCATGGATAACTTTGAAATTCTTCTCTCGTAGAAACATCCCACAGAATGTCTTCTTTCCTTCATCTGAGCCACCAGGGAAGCCTTCCCTGCACACATTACACTCTAAATAATAATATACACAATGCAAAAATCTTTTCTTAAAATGAGTTTGAGGTTTGCTCTGCTTGATAAAGCTCACTATATCAATATAGATTTAGCGTGTAGTGAAAAGAACCTGTACCCATAGCATAATCCTACTTACTTATTCTTTTCACCACTCTTCACAGTAAACATTGAGGTATTTTCTAGGAACAATTATGATTTTGTGAGATGATATGAAAAAATATACAGGCCTTCTTTCCATAGTGTAGTGGTTATCACATTCACCTTACACGCTCAAGTTCCCCAGATTGAAAGTGGGTGGAAACAGACTTTCTTTAGGCTTCCCAGGTGGCACTAATGGTAAAGAATCTGCCTGCCCATGCAGGAGACATTGCCGGGGTCCAGCCTCAGTGGATCCAGGGTAATTCGAAGTGGGGACAGAGTGGCGAGGAAAAACTTATTTATTTAGAAATATAAAAAGAGATTAGGAAGCAATACTATAGTAGGAAAATTTAGTGGAGAAAACAGGCTGAACAACTTGGTTTACGGGGAAAGCTAATAAAACCTCAGGACAAGAGATTTGCACCATCTATGTTGGGCCACTGGCGCCCGTTTGAATATCGAAGGGTACCCCGCCTTAGGCTCCCTGTTGCGTGGATCTTAAAAGCCAGGGCAAGTAAGTAGACTTGGCGAGCCTCCGTGTTGCAGATGGGAATTCAGCCTGAAAACAGAGTAAAGAAGACACAGGGGAAACCAGTCCAATGACTGGCCCATCCTCTATTGTCCGGGAAGGACTTTTGTACCTTTTTCTGTACATAGAGATTAATGGATAATATAAAATTAAGCAGCATCAGTGGCCCTGACTGTTACTGAGACCAGGTTTTCTCTCTGCATACCTAGTTGTATACACAAGTCTTAGGTGACTTACATCATCTTCTGGTCAGAAGGCCAGTTAACATTTTACGGCCCTTTTCTGATAAGGGTTTGTCAACCAGAAGACTTATTTGTCTTAAAAATGTTGTTCTTCCCAAAGTCTGGTGCCACTCTCAGAAAGCACTAAATAAAGTTACATTCTTACATAGCAAGGACACAACAATTTATAACAATGAAAGAAGTACAGTGATTTATAACAAAGGGAAAAGTAATTAACTCAAAAGTCTAGTGTGCTAACATCAAAACTACTATATTCCTTTTTCTATATCCCAGTTACATTGATTAGTATCCTTCAGGTGCCTAAAAGATAAAGAATATGGAGGTCTGGCAGCAGTCATTGACTCAACAGTGAAACCTGTCACCAATATAATTTTTAGCTCTTTAGAAAAGGCTCTGTATCTTTAAGATGCTTTAAGCTTTGTGCCTCTCGCGGTTGGGGGGCTGTAAACAATTCACAAATTGTAAAAGTCCGGGGGAACCTGTCAGGTAAGTTAGAGAGCCATCAAAGGGGTTTGAGCTGAAACATTCTTTTCATATGCAGGAGACTGAAGCCCTGAGTTAACTTTTTTTCCAGAGAATGTCAGAAGAGTGGAAAGCACAGTACAATAAAGCAGGCCGACTCTGGTTTTGGGGGGTAGATGTTCAGGAAAACCCAGGGGGCACCCCTGAAGCCGGATCATGCCTTTGCATTTTGTCAGGCTTCCTTCTTCATGACCTTTGCCACTGGCAGGATTCCTCACGCTGGCTCCTGGCAAGACATAAGAGATGAGGGTTCGATCCCGGGTCGGGAAGATCCTACGGAGGAGGAAATGGTAACCCACTCCAGTATTCTTGTCTGAGAAATCCCATGGACAGAGGAGCCTGGAAGCCTACAGTGTGTGGGACAGCAAAGAGTCAGACATGACTGCAGCAACTAGCACATGAAAACTATAACTCAAAATGGATCCAAGCTCAAAATGTAACAGCCAAAACTATAAAATTCTAAGTAAAACATAGGCATAAATATCAATATTTGTGACTTTGGATTAGGCAATAGTTTCTTAGATATGATACTCAAAAAAAAAAGCATAGCAGCCAAAAGAAAAAAAAAAGAGCAAATTGGACTTCAAAATAAAAAATTTTGTGCTTCAAAGAACACTAGCAAGGAAGTGAAATGACAAGCCACTAAAGGAGGAACATATTTACAAATGATGTGCTTGAAAATGGTCTAGCATTCAGAATATGTAAACCTTATGATTCAAAATTAGAAGAAAAATAATCAAATTTCTAAATTGAGCACAGGAGTTAACAGACATTTCTTCATGGAAGGTCTATAAATGGCCAATAAGCCATGAAAATAATAGTCAATATCATCAGTTGTTTGGGAAATTCAAGTCAAGTGAAATATCCTTTACACCCATTGAAGTAAAAATGTCTGACTATTTGCAACCCCATAGACTATACAGTCCATGGACTATCCATGAACTTCTCCAGGCCAGAATATTGGAGTGGGTTGCCATTGCCTTCCCCAGGGGAGCTTCCCAATTCTGGGATCGAACCCAGGTCTCCTGCATTGCAAGCAGATTCTTTCAGCTGAGCCACAAGGGAAGCTTGTGGAAGGGAACAGTTAATAAGTGAAAACAACCCAAATGTACATTAACTGATGAGTAGATTTTAAGAAGTGTTATTTTCATATCATGAAATATGATTCAGCCACGAAAAAGAATTAAGTACTGTTACATGCTGCAACATGAATGAACCTTGAAAACATTACACCAGGTCGGAGCCAGATGTGAAAGGCCACGTATTTTATGATTCTGTTTATATGGAATGTTCAGAATAGGCAAATCCACAGAGACAGAAAGTAGATTCATGTTTACCAGGAACTGGGAGAAAAAAGAAATGGGAAGTGACTACTAATGAGTACATGGTTTCTTTGGGGGTGATGAAAATGTTCTGGAATTAGATGCTCATCATTGGACAACTTTGTAAAATATTATAAGCCATTGAATCACACACTTTAAACACATGAATTTTATGGTATGTGAATTATATCTCAAAAAATGCCCAGCAAAACAAAAAGTGTACGTGTTGAACCCTTGGAGAAGTGTTAAACATTCTATGCAAATGTAGATCCCAGTTACTAGCAATTACTGACTGGAGAATTGACGGAAAGTCTAGGACTGCTTCTTCCCTAGGACTGTGAGTACACACCGCATTTTCAATTCCGTCCTTTAATTTCTCTGCAGGCGCTTCATTTGTTCCAGAGTGCCCAGAAATCCCTGAATCAGAAAGGATAGACTGTGCCCCTGGCCAGGAGGTGACAGAGGTCAGAGAAAAATGGTCCTTGCTGCGGGCCTGCTGGGTTTTATTGAAAAGAGGAGCATGTGCTGTGGGGAGAGGGTGGAGATAGAGTGGATTATGGAGTACTTTCTTTCTTGCCTGATGAAATGAACAGCAACACCGAGGAAATCGGAAGCAGCCAGGGGTAAAAGGAAGAGGAGGAGAAACTAACAAAGGGGCTGGCCGTGGGGTCTGAAGTCCAGAGCAGAGGGAGAGTTCTTCGTGTTGCTGAATGTGTCCTACCGTGATTCCCAGGAGAGTCACGGGAAGGTTAACGTTTGAGGGCTTGCATTCACATTCCTTGAGAACAGAGGCCATCAGGCACATATAATGACTGAGCTGCTGTAGAGCCCAAATGACTTGTTATAACAAGAATCTTCTGAAATCATGTTACTGGCAAGTCATCCCAATGAACATATGTTAGAAAACATAGATTTTCTACTCAAGTAGTTTCCATAAGAATGTCAACTATTGGAAGCCTTCTTAGTTGTAACTTAATGACTTTATCATAAAGGTATACATATTTAGACTGTATTTCTTTATCTCATGTTCTATATTCTACATCCCATAATTAGGACTGCATTAAGAGTTAGGTTTAATTTAGGTAACAGTGACATAATTTTAAACATTCTCATTTTAAAAACATATTCAATACAACCTCTTTTCATTTCAACTCTTTTATACATATATGCATATTTCTCAACTGTCTTCATATATATTTCGTTCAGTTCAGTTCAGTCACTCAGTTGTGTCTGACTGTGTTGTGACCCCATGAATTGCAGCACTCCAGGCCTCCCTGTCCATCGCCAACTCCCAGAGTTCACTCAAACTCGTGTCCATCGAGTCAGTGATGCCAGCCAGCCGTCTCATCCTTTGTCATCCCCTTCTCCTCCTGACCCCAATCCCTTCCAGCATCAGGGTCTTTTCCAATGAGTCAACTCTTCGCATGAGGTGGCCAGAGTATTGGAGTTTCAGCTTCAGCATCAGTCCTTCCAATGAACACCCAGGACTAATCTCCTTTGGAGACAGGGATCAAGACCATCCCCATGGAAAAGAAATGCAAAAAAGCAAAATGGCTATCTGGGGAAGCCTTACAAATAGCTGAGAAAAGAAGAGAAGTGAAAAGCAAAGGAGAAAAGGAAAGCTATAAGCAGCTGAATGCAGAGTTCCAAAGAATAACAGGGAGAGATAAGAAAGGCTTCCTCAGCGATCAGTGCAAGGAAACAGAGGAAAACAACAGAATGGGAAAGATATATTTCGTTACAGATGTATTATGAAATATTTTTCCTAGATGTTGCATATACAAAAGTTCTGTTGTAAATATAGTTTATTATATTTGCTACCTGGTGCTTCTTTTATTACTAAAGATTATTTTACATTTATTAAATATTTTATTAAATTTTATTATATATTATATTGATATATTATGTTATAACATATTATATTAATTATACAATTTGACCAACTTTAATTTCTCATTGTCTCTAAAGTGGTTTATATAGCTCATTTTATTGTCATTAAGTATATATTTATATAGGCTTCCCTGGTGATTTAGATGTAAAGAATCTGCCTGCGAATGCAGGAGATCTGGATTCTCCCCTGAGTCAGGGAGACCCCCTGGAGAAGAAGTGGCTACCCACTCCAGTATTCTTGCCTGGATAATCCCATGGACAGAGGAGCCTGGCTGGCTATAGTCGATGGGGTCGCAAAGAGTCAGACACAACTGAGAGACTAATACAGCAACCCATATAGTTATACCCTAGGCAAATAATTATACATAATGAAAAATCCAGTTCATAGGATTTTTATCTTTATTATCTTTCATGATAATACAAAATAATATAAGAAATAACATTTCAGTGAACATTAAAAGTAAAATATAAAATGTTAAAAGTAAAAGTAAAATGTTAACTCTAAAAAGAAATCTCTGATTTTGAAAGAAGTTGGCTACACATCATTCACAGAATTAAAGCATCTATCAGAGATTCTACTGAAAAAATATCCTTGCCTCAAATGGAAGTTGAATAAGATAATTTCCAAGCCTATTTTCAGTTCTCAAGTTCCATTAGTCAGTAAGTTCTGAGGGCAAAACGACATAAACATCTATGAGAAAGACAACTGAAGAGTACTCTTTAGAAAAGTTTGGTGCTAAGGAAATCACAGAGATAGATTTGTTATGAGTCAATTGCCATAATCCAGGTGTGAGTTTATGATGATGTGTGTTATTGCCTAACTATGGAAACCAAAAAGGCCATATGTATATCTCAGAGGTTTCACTTCTGGTGTCTGGGATACAGGAAGTGCCTTAAAACTGAGACAGGAATGTTAGGGCAGACTTCATGCACAAGTGTTGTCTTTATCTGACTTAATTGGATTTCTTGTCTTAACTTTTTTTTTTTTTAATAGAGGCTGGTAGACTTTGGAATGATTTATGGCAATGTAACTGACCTTTTGAACTTTAATGATCTCAGCCTCAGAGGTAGCAGGGCTACTTGAATATCCGTCTCAGATTTAGGAAACTCAACAGCTTAGGAGTTACCCCAAATTCCCAAACTTCTACACTGATCCCTTCCAACCTATTTTGTATTTAAAGAGAATGAAGCAGGAATATCGGTTATATATTTGGAGAATTAGTAAGTACTTTTAAGAGATTGTATGGCTATAATGTAATTTTTGTTCCATCTAAGTTGTGTCTGTCCTGTATCGAGCCCATCATTGCATGAAATATTCCCTTGGTATCTCTAACTTTCTTGAAGAGATCTCTAGTCTTTCCCATTCTGTTGTTTTTCTCTGTTTATTTGTATTGATCACCAAGGAAGGCTTTCTTATCTCTCCTTGCTATTCTTTGGAACTCTGCATTCAGATGCTTATATCTTTCCTTTTCTCCTTTGCTTTTCGCTTCTCTTCTTTTCACAGCTATTTGAAAGGCCTCCCCAGACAGCCATTTTGCTTTTTTGCATTTCTTTTCCATGGGGATGGTCTTGATCCCTGTCTCTTGTACAATGTCACAAACCTCCATCCATAGTTCATCAGGCACTCTTGTCTATCAGATCTAGTCCCTTAAATCTATTTCTCACTTCCACTGTATAATCATAAGGGATTTGATTTAGGTCATACCTGAATGGTCTAGTGGTTTTCCCTACTTTCTTCAATTTAAGTCTGAATTTGGCAATAAGGAGTTCATGATCTGAGCCACAGTCAGCTCCCAGTCTTGTTTTTGCTGTCCATATAGAGTTTCTTTATCTTTGGCTGCAAAGAATATAATCAATCTGATTTCGGTGTTGACCATCTGGTGATGTCCATGTGTAGAGTCTTCTCTTGTATTGTTGGAAGAGGGTGTTTGCTATGACCAGTGCGTTCTCTTGGCAAAACTCTATTAGTCTTTGCCCTGCTTCATTCCATACTCCAAGGCCAAATTTGCCTGTTACTTCAGGTGTTTCTTGACTTCCTGCTTCAAGAAAATTAGAGATACCAAGGGAACATTTCATGCAAAGATGGGCTCAATAAAGGACAGAAATGGTATGGAGCTAACAGAAGCAGAAGATATTAAGAAGAGGTGGCAGGAATACACAGAAGAACTGTACAAAAAAGATCTTCATAACCCAGATAATCACAATGGTGTGATCACTAATCTAGAGCCAGACATCTTGGAATGTGAAGTCAATTGGGCCTTAGAAAGCATCACTACGAACAAAGCTAGTAGAGGTGATGGAATTCCAGTTGAGCTATTTCAAATCCTGAAAGATGATGCCGTGAAAGTGCTACACTCAATATGCCAACAAATTTGGAAAACTCAGCAGTGGCCACAGGACTGGAAAAGGTCAGTTTTCATTCCAATCCCAAAGAAAGGCAATGCCAAAGAATGCTCAAACTATGGCACAATTGCACTCATCTCACATGCTAGTAAAGTAATGCTCAAAATTCTCCAAGGCAGGCTTCAGCAATATGTGAACTGCAAAATTCCAGATGTTCAAGTTGGTTTTAGAAAAGGCAGAGGAACCAGCGATCAAATTGCCAACATCCACTGGATCATCGAAAAAACAAGAGAGTTCCAGAAAAACATCTATTTCTGCTTCATTGACTATGCCGAAGCCTTTGACTGTGTGGATCACAATAAACTGTGGAAAATTCTTCAAGAGATGGGAATACCAGACCACCTAATCTGCCTCTTGAGAAACCTATATGCAGGTCAGGAAGCAACAGTTAGAACTGGACATGGAACAACAGACTGGTTCCAAATAGGAAAAGGAGTATGTAAAGGCTGTATATTGTCACCCTGCTTATTTAACTTATATGCAGAGTACATCATGAGAAATGCTGAGCTGGAAGAAGCACAAGCGGGAATCAAGATTGCTGGGAGAAATATCAATAACCTCAGAGATGCAGGTGACACCACCCTTATGGCAGAAAGTGAAGAGGAACTAAAAAGCTTCTTGATGAAAGTGAAAGAGGAGAGTGAAAAAGTTGGCTTAAAACTCAACATTCAGAAAATGAAGATCATGGCATCTGGTCCCATCACTTCATAGGAAATAGATGGGGAAACAGTGGAAACAGTGTCAGACTTTATTTTGGGGGGCTCCAAATCACTGCAGATGGTGATTGCAGCCATGAAATTAAAAGACATTTACTCCTTGGAAGGAAAGTTACAACCAACCTAGACAGCATATTCAAAAACAGAGACATTACTTTGCCGACTAAGGTCCGTCTAGTCAAGGCTATAGTTTTTCCAGTAGTCATGTATGGATGTGAGAGTTGGACTGTGAAGAAAGCTGAGCGCCGAAGAATTGATGCTTTTGAACTGTGGTGTTGGAGAAGACTATTGAGGGTCCCTTGGACTGCAAGAAGATCCAACCAGTTCTTTCTAAAGGAGATCAGCCCTGGGATTTCTTTGGAAGGAATGATGCTAAAGCTGAAACTCCAGTACTTTGGCCACCTCATGCGAAGAGTTGACTCATTGGAAAAGACTCTGATGCTGGGAGGCATTGGGGGCAGGAGGAGAAGGGGACGACAGAGGATGTGATGGCTGGATAGCACCACCGACTCGATGGACGTGAGTTTGGTAAACTCCGGGAGTTGGTGATGGACAGGGAGGCCTGGCGTGTTGGATTCATGGGGTCACAAAGAGTCGGACACGACTGAGCGACTGAACTGGACTGAACTGAACTGAAGTTCTGTCTGACTCTTTGCAAGCCCATGGACTGTAGCATGCCAGGCTTCCTTATCCTTCCCTGTAATTGCTTTGTTTATAATAAGTGTGAAAGATTGATCTGTTATATTTACTTAGTTATTTTAATTTAATTAACTTATTTTTAATTGGAGGATACTTGCTTACAATATTGCATAGGTTACTGCCATACATCAACATGAATCAGTCTCAGGCATACACATTTATACTGTGATTTTTCAGAGCAATTATAATAGATGTTGTTGTTGCTGCTGCTGCTAAGTCGCTTCAGTCGTGTCCAACTGTGTGCAACCCCATAGACGGCAGCCCACCAGGCTCCCTTGTCCTGAGGATTCTTCAGGCAAGAAGACTGGAGTGGGCTTCCATTTCCTTCTCCAATGCATGAAAGTAAAAAGTGAAAGTGAAGTTGCTCAGTGGTGTCTGACTATTAGAGACCAGCATCTAAAATACTTTCTAAATGAGTAGTATTGTGACATATTCTTTTGTTTTTTAAATCACAAAATCTATACTTGGATATATTCCTTTAGTATGAAAGATTCAGACTTTATAGTTATGTACAAAATAAAAATAGGAAAGTCCATATTTGTAATGCTTTCTCTTTATTTCCAAATCACCTCCCCAGAACCAGGTCAAGAGCTTTGTATTTATCTTTCTCTTGATCTTTCTAAGCTTTGCCTGGTTAACATAGGTTTTTATATATTTTGTACATATATTTATATATTTTTGGTTTTGTTTTCACCTGAATTTAGTTGTACTATATATCTTATTTAATACTTGCTTTTAAAATTTGGGTCATTTTTATGTATTAGAAAGTGCTTGAGATGATCATATAAAATTTTTTTTTGGTCAATGTTGTGAATTATACTAAAAAGATTTCTTAATTTTTAACCACTGTAGCATTCTCTTGAGAATCCTCTCTTGACTATTATGAGTTAATTCTTTGAATACCCTAATGAGTTCAGATTGCTAACATTTTATTAAAATTTTACATATCTGTCTTTTTAAAGTGAAATTGGCTTATATATTTTTATTTGATTCTTTGCTTGGCCTCTCTTTATCTAGTTTGTTGCCAGGATTATTCTAGTTTAATAAAATTAATCAGAAAACTTTTTTACCTTGTTCTGAATATATATATATATATATATATATAACATGAAAATATTCTATTCCCTAAATCATAAGGGCAAAATATAATTTTTTTAGGGAAAGGCCTTTGACTACTTTTTATAATTTTCATGGTTAATGGGCATTTGATTTTGTATCTCTTCTTATCTAATCTTGATTATCTAATGTTTCACTATTTGAAGATTCAAATTACAGTTTACCATTCATTGGTAAATATTTGTGTAAACAGTTTTCTCTTAATTCTTATTTATGTTAAAAAAAATAGTATCTGGTGTCATTCTGCATCTTTTGGTTCCTAATCTTGTTTGTCCTCCTCCCTCTTTGTCAAAATAAGACTTGATAATGTTTTCATATTTCTTAGATCTTTGCAAAGAGTCCCCTTTAGGTTTATTTATCTGCCAAGCTAATACCAAAACATGTCTTCACACTATAATAGTTATCAGTGTGTAATTATAGCAGGAATTGATATGTATACCATTAGAATATAATAAGAAGTCCTTAAACACATATTTGGAGAAGGCAATGGCACCCCACTCCAGTACTCTTGACTAGGAAATCCCATGGACGGAGGAGCCTGGTAGGCTGCAGTCCATGGAGTCAAGAAGAGTTGGACAGGACTGAGCAACTTCACTTTCACTTTTCACTTTCATGCACTGGAGAAGGAAATGGCAACCCACTCCAGTATGCTTGCCTGGAGAATCCTAGGGACGGGAGCCTGGTGGGCCGCTGTCTATGGGGTCGTACAAAGTCGGACACGACTGACGTGACTTAGCAGCAGCAGCAGCAAACACATATTCATATTCTCATATTTGCACACTTAAATTTAGTTTATAATAAAAATAGAATTTCAAATCAATAGTAGAAGCTAGGTCTATTTCACGGGGATGTCTGGCTTACTTTACAATGCTTGCTGACAACACAATAGCACATATTCTTAGATTATTACCTGGGAAAAATATTTCATGTTTTGAATTGATTGTAGGTACTTGCTTCTTTTCTCTTTCATTAATTACTGCTTTTACTGATTAGTTTTTCATGTAGCTTTTATGGCTTTATTTTGTTCTTTACCAGTTTCCTGTGTTGTATATTAAGTTGCTCGTGATATATAACATTACTTTCTCTCTTTCCTTGGTTCCCTCTTTCCTCCTCTATTTCTCTGTTTACTCCATTTGGAATCTTCTAGGTGAATGTTGCTCTGTGAGTCCATTGGTCACTTAACTAACCCTTTCTACTTCCATTTATTTATCTTTGTGTATTATGTTCTTAGATAATCTTAAATTGAATTAAAACTATTTTCTTGCCTTGATGCATCTTTCTTTTATTGTTTCCTTTTTGTTATTCAGTAGAAATATTGCATTTTAAACCTTGCTGTTAGATATCTTCACTTTCAACCCTCTTTACTGCTTTTCTTAATGGAAGCAACTGCTGTGTGCCCGTGTCTGAAGGTAGTAATTATATTTATTTTGAAGGCTAATAATAATTTTTCTATTAACTGCTTCCTCCAATTTGTTTATTAAGTTTGGCCCCTTCCTATCATGATGTTCAGTTCAGTCACTCATTTGTGTCCGACTCTTTGCAACCCCATGTACTGCAGCATGCCAGGCTTCCCTGTCCATCACCAATTCCCAGAGCTTACTCAAACTCATGTCCATAGAGTCAGCAATGCCATCCAACCATCTCATCCTCTGTCATCCCTTCTCCTCTTGCCTTCAATCTTTCCCAGCATCAGGGTCTTTTCAAATGAGTCTGTTCTTCGCATGAGGTGGCCAAAATATTGCAGTTTCAGCTTCAGCATCAATTCTTCCAGTGAATATTCAGGACTGATTTCCCTTAGGATAGATTGGTTGCAACTCCTTGAAGTCCAAGGGACTCTTAAGAGTCTTCTCCAACACCACAGTTCAAAAGCATCAATTCTTCAGTGCTCTTTTTTGGGCTCCAAAATCACTGCAGATGGTGACTGCAGCCATGAAATTAAAAGATGCTTACTCCTTGGAAGGAAAGTTATGACCAACTTAGACAGCATATTAAAAAGCAGAGACATTACTTTGACAACAAAGGTCTGTCTAGTCAAAGCTACGGTTTTTCCAGTAATCATGTATGGATAATGATGTTAGTTTCTCTCAAATGTTGGGTGGCTTGACTGCCATCTTTGTATTTCATTATTTATGACTGCCTGTCCTATTTACCTTAGCTCATGCTGAGAATTGAGGAGAGGGCTGATGGAGAGAAAAATGGATGCTTATCTGGAGGTGGTGCTGGTGGCCAGTGGGGGGGGCAGTTTATTAGCTGCTACGTTGCCGTACCTTCTGGCTCCCCGCATGTCTCCTCACTCCCTTACTCAGTCACTCAGTTGTGTCTGACCCTTTGTGACCCCATGGACTATAGTCCACCAGGCTCCTCTGGCTATGGAATTTTCCAGGCAGGAATACTGCAGTGGTTGTCATTTCCTCCTCCAGGGGGATCTTCCCGATCCAAGGATCAAACCTATGTCCCCAGCATCTTGTGCATTGGCAGGCGGATTCTTAACCACTGAGCCTCCTGGGAAGCTCCTTCAGTCCCTTAAGCTAGGAATAAACACTTTCGGATGCCCACCCATTAGCAGGAGCTAACCAGTAGCTGTGACAGTTTCCCAATTAATCATCCAGGGCTACATCCCAGGTTTCTCTTCCACTTCTCCACACCTACCTGACTTGGAGCAGTTCTTTTTCTTCTCTCGTGTTTTAAGTTATGAATATGTGTTTTCCCTAGAGCTGATAAAGTTGATTTTCTGTGTTTCAGGAATTTCATAACTTTTCTGGTCTGCCGTACTGAACTATATTTTGCTGTTTTACAATGGATTTGTAATTTCTTTCTTAATGAGACTTCTGTCAATTCATGTAGAATCAGTTGGGTGGGGAGATGAATACCCGTGCTTATTTCAACATTTTGGTTCAACTTGCCATCTATTTAATTTATTATAACAAAACAAATTTTATGTAAATTAATCTATCATTGAAACATGTATATTATCATATGTGAAACACATTGCCAATCCAGGTTTGATGCATGAGACAGGGTGCTCAGGGCTGGTGCACTGGGATGACCCTGAGGGATGGAGTGGGGAGGGAGGTGGGAGGGGGTTCAGGAAGGGGAACACATGAAAAAAAAATTTGTAGGAACTTTAGAAAATATATCTCACCAAATGATAGTAATTTTAAAAAATTTATAATCAAACCACTGTGAGAAACCACGTGTGGTTTATTTTTACCTTGTGGACACTGTAAATTTGTTTGACATCACTGTCTATCCTAGTTTGATCTTAACTTTCTCTGTGTTCCTTTGTTTTCCTTTTCTTCTTAGAAATGCATTTCTTCATGCCGTGTGCATGCTAAGTCACTTCAACGGTGCCCAACTCTTTGCAATCTCATGGACTATAGCCCGCCAGTCTCCTCTGTCCATGGGATTCTTCAGACAAGAATACTGGAGTGGGTTGCTGTGCCCTCCTCCAGGGGATTTTCCCAACCCCGGGATCCAACCCAAATCTCTTATGTCTCACCTGCATTAGAAGGCAGGTTATTTACCACTAGCGCCACTTGGGAATTCACATATTGTTAGCTATTTCCATGACTCTTCCTCGTGAGAAAGTCCATAGTGCTTGGTCCAGCATTCAACTCACTGTTGGTATGGATACTGTGGGCCTCCAGTCTCATTTCTCTCCCTTGGTATTTTTGGCACAATGAATTTACAGATTTACTGAGTCTCTTGCGCATTGCTGCTTTCTCTGCTTGGAGTCCTGCTCTGCTGGTCACGCGTCTAACCGCTCCTAGTGAATTAGGGTTGGACTTACCTTTCACTTACCTGGAAGCCCACCCTACACCCACTCCACCCCAGTCTTCTAGGCTGGACATTGTGGCTGGTGTGTCCCCTCAGCCCCTGGGCACACCATTGCAGCACTCATCATATTGTGAGTACCTGGATTTACAAGTAGATTGCAAGTTTGCTAAAGGCAAGAACTATCAATAGTTCCTTGTTGAGTAGATAATACATGCATATTGGATGGATGGAAAATTGTATAAATAAAAGAAGAATAAATACATGACTGAATGGAATTGTGCCCCATCAGAAATTCTTCTTGGAGTAAAATTGGTTACAAATAAATAGATGACTAGTATTTTCCTTCATTTCATGTAATGCTCATTCTGTGCTGTTGTTATAGGATGTCTGCAGACAGAAATATAAGTGCTGCTGGAAACCTGTGCCAAATACTGCCATCCCCTGGTGCTTCTTCCCCAGGAACTGGGGCTACGAAATCAGCTATTGGGTTAACAATACAAGCACAGGTGAGCACTTCTCTAATGTTGCCCCGGGGTATCACTTTATATGGACCAGATAAGTTAACTGCAAAATAAAGACCAAATACTTCTCTCTCCTTCCTTGACCTCTAGGGTATGCTGCCCGGTTGAGAAGGTTGCCATCACCATCTCTGTTTGGGTACGACGTAACCGACACCCTCTTCACAGCTGAACCTCAGACATCCAATCGTTTCCATTTTAAGGTTAGCTTGATAGTTATCGCTGAAGACATCTCTGCAGACAGCGGAGCCTCCATGCTGGGTTCAGATAATTCTCCTTTATAAGCTCTGGAGGCAGGAGGTGCCTTTGATTCTGTCTGCAGGGATCTCCAGATAGGATGGACAGACTGATGTTTATTTGATGGGGGACTTGTGACTTTTTTATTTCCTTTTCAAATCAGGAAACCCAGGGTCAAGAATTAGAAGCTGTCATTACTGGGGGTTATTTGAGAGTGAAAATTTTTGTAGAATCTCTAAAAAGAAGCGTCCTTTCTGTTTTCCATCTGACAGATCACTGATTTCAATAACATGCGCTATGAAGTCCCCCATGAAAATGTTAAGCTCTTTGATGGGAATGCTGATGCTTCCACTTTGAGCTATCATCTAGAAGTCAGTTACAAACCCTTCAGCATCAAAATAATGAGGACCAGCAACAAAAGAGTCTTGTGAGTTTTTCAACCTTCTTTGAATATACGTCCCAGTGAGTGGCATCCATTCTGACTTAATTGCAGGTAGTTGAAGAGATGAGTATGACTTGGGAAAATGTTTGAACCTGAAAAATGTCAAAGCTGTTACTGTAAATCATTAACACTGGGAATCTGTCATGATCGCAGAACAAAGAATACTGAAATGTAATGTGCTCATTTGCTCGGTTATGTAAATACCTTTATGATTCATGTATATTTTAAAAGTGGTAATGTTACTCTTTTAGATTACCATTTACACTGGAACTACAACTTCACTATTTATCATCCCAAAGTATTATTTCCTGAGAAACTTACCAATAAGCACCTAACAGCAGCTTAAACTTAAACCAGAAATTGTACTGGAGAAAATATAAGGATAATAATGTCAGTGAAATCTATGCAATCTTGTCACACTGAATTACCACTCAGCTGTGTGATCCTAGGCAAATTATCTCACCTCCTCAGCCTCCGTTTCCTTGGAATCAAAACAGCCACTGTTGCTGTGTGTGCTGAGATGTTATTTGTAAAGCATCCAGAGTGGTGCCTGGCAGGACGCTGATGGAAGTAGATGGATGGGGTTGCATTGAATAGCTGGCCTCATATCTCCAGGGCTGTGCTCCTTGAGAGTCAAAGAATCGGAGACAGGACCTTCAAAGGTAGCATATAAGCAGATGATGGTAACACCTGAAACAGCTGTTCCCCGAGTGGACAGGCAGGGAAGCAGAGAGACTGCTGCCACAGAGAGCTGTTGGTTGACTCCCGCTCTTACTCTATGGCCCTTTCTCCAGGTTGGACACCAGCATTGGGCCCCTCCAGTTTGCCCAGCAGTACCTGCAGCTCTCCATGCGACTGCCCAGTGCCAACGTGTATGGGCTGGGTGAACACGTGCACCAGCAGTACCGCCACAACATGACCTGGAAGACCTGGCCCATCTTCACCCGGGACGCCACCCCTACCGAGGTGAGGTTCCCGGCCTCCTTCCGATGGCTCACAGCAAGCAGTGCCTGCTCTTCTTTCCAGGAAGTAACCTACAAAGTAAAGCAGACCATCAAGTAATGTAACCTACGAAGTTACATTGATAATTTGCCCAATTTATATAGATCTGTGTTGAAGAATATTTGTTCACAAGGTTTATAAACTTACAATCAGTAATATAGAGGTTTTGAAAAGCATCTCACTTTTAAAGGAAAATACAGGTTTTTATGAGAAAGTTTTCTTATTTATTTATGGCTGCATTGCATGGCTTTGGTGAAGGAAATGGCAACCCACTCCAGTGTTCTTGCCTGGAGAATCCCAGGGATGGAGGAGCCTGGTGGGCTGCTGTCTATGGGGTCGCACAGAGTCGGACACGACTGAAGCGACTTAGCAGCAGCAGCAGCACTGCATGGCATGTGGGATCTTAGTTTCCCCACCAGAGGTCGAACCTGTTCCCCTGCAATGGAAGCTTGGAATCTTAACCACTGGACTGCCAGGGAAGTCCTAAAGGAAAATATAATTTAATGATTATATTATAGCCTAATGTATACTAGAAAAAACATCTGCAAAATACCTTTGTTTGTCTTCAGTAACTGAGTAGTGTCTAGGGAAAAGCTTCAGCAGGGGCCATTCTCAGTAGAACTTTATAGACTTAAAAAAAAAAAAATGCCTCTTTTGGCTGCTTTGTTCTGCTGATTGATGTGTATTCCAGAGACAGTGATGTTGGCATCACCTGGGAGCTTGTTAGAAACACAGAAACCCCAGGCCTTAGCCCAGACCTACGAATCAGAACCTGCCTTTCAACAAGACCCACAAGTGAATCACATGCACATTAAGATGGGAGAAAAGCTGGTTTCGAGCAGTAACTTATTTGTAGTACAGGAGTCCTTCCTCCATCCCTCTCTTCCTTCCTTTCTCCTCTGTCTCTCCCCTTCCCTTTCTTTTCTCTTTCTTATCTTCCCTCATCCCCTCCACCTCTCTTTCTTTCTTCTTAATATTTTTAAAAACATAGCCTGTTTTCTCTCCAAGTGAAGCTTCCCTGATGGCTCAGTTGGTAGAGTCTGCCTGCAGTGTGGGAGACCCAGGTTCGATCCCTGGGTGGGGAAGATCCCCTGGAGAAGGAAATGGCAACCCATTCCCATTCTCACCTGGAGAATCCCATGGACAGAGGAGCCTGGTGGGCTGCAGTCCTTGGGGTCACAAAGAGTCAGTCACGAGTGAGTGCCTAACACTTTCACTTTCTTTCTATCCAAGTGCTGATGTCGTGAGTCTTCCTGGCTATAATTTCAAAACCAGCCTAACTTTGCATAGGCCTGCTGACCTTCCGTCCTTTGCATATCATGCTCACTCTCTTTCTCCTCATCTCCTGGAATTTACTGTGATCAGGTCTGTATCAGGGGTTAAGTTTACCACATCATACCAGGAGCTTTCATAAAGCTTTCTGTGTGTTATAATCTCAATAGCTTCTATTCTTTTAGTACTTACATTTATACACAGTCTCTCTTTTTGTATCAGTGCTCATCACAGCCTTGTGAGTGATTCAGTATCTTTTTTAAAATTTTAAACTTTTGTATGTTATTTATAGAAAAATTGGAAAATAGGCATAAAGAAGAAATTCAAAATTGCTCATCATATTCTCTTCTTCTGCCAGCATTTTACTGTGTGTCGTTGACAATATTTTCCAATTAAAAAATAATTTGATGGTTATTGTTATTTAGTTGCTCAGTCGTGTTCTGCTCTTTGAGACCCCAGGGACTACAGCACACCAGGCTTCCCTGTACTTCACCATCTCCTGCAGTTTGCTCAAACTCATGCCCGTTGAGTCAGTGATGCCATCCAACCATCTCATCCTCTGTCGTCCCCTTCTCCTCCTGCCTTCTATCTTTCCCAACATCAGGGTCTTTTCTAATGAGTCAACTCTTTGAATCAGGTGGCCAAAGTATTGGAGCTTTAGCTTTAGCATCAGCCCTTCCAATGAATATTCAGGTTGACTTTCTGGAGATATGATTTATACCATGATATTTATCGGTTTTGTGTACAGTTTAATAACTTTATAATTTAATAATTTTAGTTTCAATGTACAATTTAATAATTTACATGAGTTGAGTTACATGATGGTTGAGTTGTGCAACCATCATCATAATCCAGTTTCAGAACATTTTCGTTACCCCAGTAGGATCCCTCCTTCTCTTTTAGATTTAATCCCATCCTATCCCAGTTGCCTACTCCAGCCCGTCACTAATCTGCTTTCTGTCTGGATAGATTTGACTTTTTTGGATGTTTTACATGAATAGGATTGTGTAATATATGGTCTTTTGTGTCTGTTCTTTTCACTTAACCATAGCGTTCATGAGGTTGATGAGACTTCCCAGGTGGTCTAGTGGTTAGGACTCTGCAGTTCCACTGCAGGGGCACAAGTTCAATCCCTGGTTGGGAAACTAAGATCCCACATGCTGCACAATGTGGTCAAATAAATAAAATTAAATTAAAAAACATATTTCAGAAAATAAGTTTGGCCTGACTCGGTTAAAAAGAAAACAACAACAACAGAAAAGTCATTTATGAGGTTGACACTCGTATCATGAATCAGTATTTCAGTTCTTGTTTATGACTACTAGCGTTCCATTGGATGGATACACCATACTTTGTCTGTCCATTTGCCTGTTGATGTTACCATTGCGAAACCTCTTCGGTACAGTACTAAACTACCTCAAATGTTGACAGAGTATCTATTGTGCATGGCTTTTGATTTTATTTTAGGACGAGTACAAATGTTTTCAACAGGTACTACCATTATTTCTCTTTATTTTTGTTGTCAGGGCATGATTAATCTATATGGAGCTCACACGTTCTTCTTGTGCCTAGAAGACACCAGCGGCTTCTCTTTCGGGGTTTTTCTGATGAACAGTAATGCCATGGGTAGGAAACATCTCTTTCTCTTGGCAGCAATATGTCTTGGAATGCTGCTTTTATAAAAATGGTTTTCATAGTGAGATCATTGTTTAAAGTTGAAGGTATTAATATATTGGACCTATAATATATTTCTATAGAAACTGAAACTCAAACATAGATTAACCTGTTTACAAATCCAGTTCAAGCTGGAAGCTATTTTCATTGAAAACTGCTTCAGTGTTCTCTATTGATGCAATGTTACCCATAATATTTTATAGATAATAGACTCCATTGATAGACACCTTCCAAAGATACCTGTAGATTTCAACATCAAACCATGCTGCCTGTCTGTAGACAAGAAGGCTGTGTTTGGTAGGGTTTCTCATAGGCCACCCCATCTGCCTCTAGTTTCTGGACTAATGGTGCTAGAATAAGAGTTCATTTTTATTTTTTAACTGTAAGCTCGTCTAATAAGGTTTTAAAAACTTTTCCTTCAGGCTAAATCACTCACAGATCCCAGGCATTTGTATTTTTATATGGTTAGATTAGAACAGATTTTGTCCTTCTTTCTCTTAAAAAATAAATTCATTAGTATTTTATTAATTTAATATTTTTATATTCTGGTGAACTGAATATTTTGATGAACTGATGAATTGATATTTTGATGAGCTGAATGTTTTGATGAACTGATGAATGATATTTTGATGATGAATATTTTGATGAACTGATGAATATCTTGATGAAAGTGAAAGAGGGGAGTGAAAAAGCTGGCTTAAAACTCAACATTCAAAAAGCAAAGATCGTGGCATCCAGTCCCATCACTTGATGGCAAATAGATGGGGAAACAATGGAAACAGTGACAGACTTTATTTTCTTGGACTTCAAAATCACTGCAGATGGTGACTAAAGCCATGAAATTAAAAGACACTTGTTCTTTGGAAGAAAAGCTATGACAAACCTAGACAGCATATTCAAAAGCAGAGACATTACTTTGCCACCAAAGGTCCATCTAGTCAAGGCTATGGTTTTTCCAGTGATCATGTATAGATGTGAGAGATGGACTGTGAAGAAAGCTGAGCACCAAAGAATTGATGCTTTTAAACTGTGGTGTTGGAGAAGACTATTGAGAGTCCCTTGGACTGCAAGGAGATCCAACCAGTCTATCCTAAAGGAAAGCAGTCCTGAATATTCATTGGAAGGACTGATGCTGAAGCTGAAAGTCCAATACTTTGGCCAAATAATGTGAAGAACTGACTCAATGGAAAAGACCCTGATGCTGGGAAAGACTGAAGACAGGAGGAGAAGGGGACAACAGAGGATGAGATGGCTGGATGGTATCACCGACCCGATGGACATGAGTTTGAGCAAGCTTCGGGAGTTGGTGCTGGACAGGGAAGCCTGGCGTGCAGCAGTCCATGGGGTTGCAAAGAGTTGTTAGACTGGGTGGCTGAACTGAACTGAGTATTTTGATAAACTTCAGCAATCATCCAAAGGAAAGAACATGTGTGATTTTCAACTCTTTAACAATGAGACTGAGCCTGTTTTGGATAACTCAGGCATTCATATTGCAGAGATGGGTATATTTTCAACTATAACATTCTAAGAACTCTTATCTTACTGCTTTCAGAGGTCACCCTTCAGCCCGCTCCTGCCGTCACTTACCGCACGATCGGGGGTATCCTTGACTTCTATGTGTTCCTGGGAAATACTCCAGAACAAGTGGTTCAGGAATACCTGGAGGTACGGTCTTGGTGTTTAGATAATCAGAAGGTTGCGCGGAGTTGGACACGACTGCAGCAACATAGCATGCCCACATGCTCGCACAATCATTATTTATTGCTGTTATCGCATACATTCATTATAAATTAACAGGAGAACAATTAACGTTGTGAGTGAATTATGGATTCCGAACGCTGGGACTGCGAGTCTTTCATTAGCTGGAAGCACGTTCGTTTGTTTGGCTGTTCCAGATCTTAGTCGTGTAATGTGGAATCTAGTTCCCTGACCAGGGGTTGAGCCTGGGTCTCCTGCATTGGGAGCGCAGCGTCTTAGTCATGGGATCACCGGGAAAGTCCCAGCTGTTCATTTAATTTGATGCTCATTTATTGAGTGCCTTCTACATGCTGAAGAGGCCCTGTGCAAGGCTTGAGAAATGCAAAATTAAGTTAGATGCCATCCTACTCCTGTTTTCAAGGAGCTCATAGTCCATCTTTGTATGATGAATCATTGCAAAGATAAGATCTAGGGCCACAGATCAGCAAAATCTATTCATTCATTCAACAAATAAAAAAAAAATTAGTGAAAAGAAACTATGGAAAAGGAACTGTGCTACTTATTTTCAGTTCAAGCTGTAGGGCAGGAAGGAACTTTAGACACCATTTAGCCTAAACTTTCTATGCTGCAGACAAAAAGCATCAGGTACAGAAAAATGAGGTGATTTGTTCAAGATGGCACAATTTATAATAACATAGGAGAAATACAACAAAGCCTGAAATAATAGTAATAGGAAACACCTTATAATCAGTGCTACTAATAAGATGCAAATACACTGCATGGGGACTCAGAGGCATGAGAGTCTCTCTGCTGAGGTGACTCTCATAAGGAAGGACAAGACAGTGGCTCTCAGGGAACATTTAAGACAGGGCTGTATGTGAGATCTTCTCAGAATGTTGGCTTGAGCAACTTATAGGATTGGATTTCAAACATAGTCCATTATTTCTTCATCCATCCCGTTCAATATTAGTCCCGATGCTTTATGCCTAGCACTTATTGCTGTCTGAAATTAGACACTGATGTGAGAGCAGGAATCACTTTTGCTGTATGCCACTATATCCCAAGTGCCTTGCCAATCCTTTGCTACAATATCAACACTTAGAAAAGATTCACTGAGTGAATGAATGTTGCTTCTTTCTTTCCCCCAATATTATATTGGGATTCAAGCATTACCTGCAAATCCCACTGTTTTCTGATGTTGCTCTTGTCAGGAATACATTTAGGTAGTTAGGTGAGCTGTAGAATTTTGCAAATTGCCCTAGGAGGTTACTCTTGGCTTCACCATTTTTAGATCTGAGGGCTTAAGAGAAAATGAAGTGAAGGGAGTATTTTCTATGTCAGACGTGGTGCAACAGTGTGTGTTCTAAATGCTTAGACACTTCTTTATTTATTTTTTCAGCTTGTTGGACGACCATTCTTGCCTCCCTACTGGAGTCTTGGGTTCCAGCTTAGTCGCAGGAATTATGGTGGCATTGATGGATTGAAAAATGTTGTAAACCGAACTCGTGAAGCTGAGATCCCATATGTAAGTTGGAACTTCTCTTATCAACTTAGAAGAACTTCATATGTTTTGGAGTATGTAGTAGGTTGGACAAAAATAGCATCTGGAAGCCAAGAGCCTATCAACAAAGCCCCAGTTGACCCCCACAGACTCATGCACCCGTGACTTTGGGAAATGTCACTTAACGCCTTCACATTTCAATCTTCTCCTTAAGAATAACACCTATTTCTCATAGGATGCTGTGCAAACACAAAACACACACATGCATGAGAGTTTGGTTAATTAAAGCTCTATGCTTTTGTTATTTATCTTTGTTAATTATTACTCTGGCAGTTTTAGGACGAGAAGACCATTTTCTCCACTTATCACCTATTCTAGTTCCACGTTTAGGCTCCAAGTTAGAACATGGTTATAACGTTACTAATATACTCATTCAAACACACTTTAAAGAGAACTTGTTTTATGTCAAGCATCCAACTTCTCAAGTTACAAGGATGAACAAGACCCAGTCCCTACCTCAAGTTCTTCTCAATTCCTCATGACATGCTTCTATTGGTCTGAAAAGGCAAACCTGCAATCTGAGAGTGATGGAATCTTTCAGAAAGGTTTCTTTACTCCTAGAATATAGCCAAGTCTGGACAGTTCTGAGGTCGTTAAGAACTGTGGCTTCAGTTTTAATTACCAAGAACCAGAGCTATAATCTCTTCCATCAGCATGGTCCTATTTCTCGGTTCTAACTGGCCAGCACTGTCTTTCAGGATGTCCAGTACTCTGACATAGACTACATGGATGAAAAGAAGGGTTTCACTATTGACGGAGTGGCTTTCCATGGTCTCTCAGATTTTGCCAAAGAGTTACATCAAAATGGACTGAAATATGTAATTATTATGGTACGTTCAAACACTTATTCTGTTGCCTAATTTTTCCTTTCAAAGTGGAAAAAGTTACTAAACAGTATTTAATATTATATTCACTTATTAGAATCCTGGCATCTTAAATAACTCTGACTACCAGCCTTATGTGAATGGAAGCAGAAAGGGAGTGTGGATCTTGGGGAACAAAGGCTTTGCTGTTGGGCAGGTAATTTCTCAAGAAAATTGGAGTAATTACGATCATTTTGGGAAGTGTGTACTTTTGGTATGAAGATGAGTAGGTAGAAAGCAAGTTACAGTGTCATTACTGTTTTAGTGGGGTTTTTATTATTACTTTCAGATCAGTAGAAAGAATGATAGAATGATTAAAATTCTGAAGGATTTTCTAGTTGAAATATATATATATAAATAATAGTGTATAAGTTTAAAGTATGTAACAAGTTGATTTGATCCATTTATATAGTGCCATGTGACTGTTGTTGTAGTAATAATTAGTATTTCTATCACTTCATATATTATGATATTTTTATTGTGGTGGGAAAAACAGAGCTATTCTAATTAAAAAGCTATATCCTAACTCTCCAATACTACGGATGATTGAGAAGAAATATTTTTGAAGATTTATTTGTTTATTCTATTTTTTGGCTGTGGTGAGGCTTTGTAGCTTTCACAGACTTTAGTTGTAGTGAGTTGGGGCTACTCTTTGTTGCAGTGTGACTTCCACTGACCAACAAATAACACGAATCATTTGATCTAGGATGTTGGCAGAGGTAGTCATAGTGGGGGTGGTTGGGGTTCATTATAAAGGCATTCAGTTAGCATAAAGTTTGCTGGCCCTGCTCTGGGTGGAATGTTGCTGCAAGAGACTTCTTTGCCACATGCCTGTCCCCTGAGGTCCCACATTATCTCCAATTATGATCTGCTGTTATCACCTAAAACGAAGGACCAGGAGTTCAGTCCACTTAAAGGAAGGACTTCAAGCTCTTATCTTGAGTTTTAAGAAGCTTCTGCATTATAAATATATGTAAATTGTATACATCATATTACTTGAGCATAAAATTGTCCCTAAACGACAATCTATACATTTGCTGGGGAAATGAGCAAGAAAGTATGCACAAAAGCTTATATCCCATAAATTCATAATTTACTATAATTTGGCTATGGCTGTATCTTTGTGCTACTTGTAGAAAATGTTAAAAGCTGCACTTTGATAGGAATAGATAGGAAGAGAAGATAGGGTGAGAAATAACTGGGCCTGAGTAAGAAGCATGAAATTCACTTAACCACTTAAAAAAGATGGCTTATATGCTGAAACCGATGTATTATTTAGAAATATTGTTATTCAAAGTAGATTTTAGATTACCTTTAATTAATAACACATTAGAGAAATTTAGTCATTCTCTTCTAAAATATTATCTAGTTAGATTTACAGTATTTTAAACAGTTTTTCTCCGAATTGGCCTGACATAATGAAATTTTACCTTTTTTTTTCAATAGGAAAAAGACTGATGGCTTCTTAGTTATTTAATAACTTCTTTTTCCTTTTCTTTTTTCTTTCCTTGGCTCCTTGCTCCTATTTGACTATTAAATTTTAGGAAGAGAGTCACAAATTCTTAAGTGATAAGATGCATGGGGATTCTTGTAGAAGAAATGGTAGCCAGAAATAAATCCAAAGTGAACCATTGAACAGACTAATTGCTACAGCCTTCTTTCTTCTCTAGGCATATCCTGGTTGGACAGTTTTTCCTGATTTTACTAATTCAGATTGTACTGAGTGGTGGAAAGAGCAGTTCAGTGAATTTTATAAAACTCTGGAGTTTGATGGAGTGTGGATTGTAAGTTGTTATTTCAGGATCAAACCTATTTTGGGAATAAATATTCCAAATTGTGAGATAAACTTTCACTCTGATCTGTAATAAAATGGTTTGCTTGACCTAGTGGTATTTAAAATCCTTTTACTTGATGCTGAATTTATATGCAATAAGTTAGACTCCTCAAAACTCTGGGAAGTTTAACTCTGGATCTGCCACTGATTGGTTATTTCTTTTTGAGAAAGTCCTTTGTTTTCTCATGGCTTCAGCTTTTACCTCCATTAACTGTATTTTAACTTAAAAAATACTGTTTTATGAGAAGCTATTAATATAATTATTATTGTCACACTGATTCATTAAAATTTAAAATTACTTATTAGAGAATTATTTCATGAGCATCTTTTATTTTCAGGTGGGGATAGCTGGTGGGGATAGTTCTTTGAAATTTAAAAAATTAATTGTTTAGTAAAATCAGGCATCACCTACTTTTAGTCCATATTTAAAGAAGTGGATAGAAAATTTGGGGCTTCTAATTCAGTAAGCATTACTCAACAGCTAACTGTGCATCAGTAACATTTTCCATTTTGTGTATTTTGTGTCTTTGTAGGAAATGGATGAAGTATCTAGCTTTCTACAAAGTTCTGATCAAGACTGTGAACTAAACAACTTCAACTTTCCTCCTTTCAAACCTCGTAAGTTTCAGCTTGTTTCCTAGTGATGGAGGGATGAGACGTGTTTAAGACAACCGCGATACTGCTTGGTGTGGCCAGGAGCAATCTACTTCCCAGTTCAAGGGACTCCCCGTCCAAACACCCTGACCACCCTGACCACTCTTCTGCTGGAGACCTTGCTTCATTGTTCGGTCTCTGATTACCTTCTCGTTGCCATGATCTAAGAGCAAGCACACGGTGGAAGCCGAATCTCCTGTAGTTGCAGAGTTTTACATACTTCCCACCCTGTTCACTGTCTCCAAACCCTTCATACACGTGGTTCAATGTTAAACTTTATAATCAGAGAATATCAGAGTACATTAAGGTACAGACTGCCTGCCATTAAAGCAAATCTTTATTTTGTTAGCTTTTTTCGTTTTTAAAAAATTGTTGCTGATTTATTTTGGGCCGTGCTGGGTCTTCATTGCTGCCTGCGGGTTTTCCCTAGTTGTGGAGAGCAGCGGCTACTCTCTAGTTGTGGTGCATGGGATTTTCAATTGCTGTGGTTACCCTTCTTGCAGAACACAGGTATATGACTTCAGGCTTAGTAGTTGTGGCACGCTGGGCTTAGTGGCCCCATTGCATGTGGGATCTTCTTGGACTAGGGACTGAATCCTTGTCTCCTACATTGGCAGACAGATTGTTTACAATTGAGCTACCAGGAAAGCCTTTTTGAAAAAAAAAAAAAAAAAAAAAAGTTCATTAGCAACAGTTTAAAGTATGATTCCTTTTAGGTCTTTCCTATTTTTAAGGCCTTTTTCTAATGAGTTTTCCAATCCCTGTTGTATGGCAAAACCAATACAATATTGTAAAGTAATTAGCCTCCAATTAAAATAAATAAATTTAAATTTAAAAAAAAGAAAGAGTGTAAGTGTGTCAAAGAGAGAGGAAGAGGGAGAAACAGTGTATAATAGATTATGCTGGAATCTGGAAACAAGTGAACATCTCAGTGGATAAACACAAGTTTATTCACATAATACCCTTTGTGGGACGTGTGACTCTCATCCAGCAATGATTCAGGGATCTAGTTCCTTCCACAGTCTGTTCTCCCATCCCAGGGTCCTTTGCTTCCAACTTACTGGGTGAAAGAGAGGATAGAGGGACTCTTATGGACACTCCTGGAAGTGGGGTGTATTTAATACGTTCACATTCCTTTGGCCAGACTCCAATAACATAGTCTCAGCTTAATGTCAAGTGAAAGTGTGAAATATTCTCCCAGGAGGAGAGCACAGGCTTGCTGAGCCGCTGGCCAATTTCTTCCACTTTATTCTGACTTGTCCACTTTGTGTGCACCCCTGGACCAAGGTTTAGCCCTTTCTTTAGCCCCTTTTGGTCACTGCAGGAGTGGAGAAGTTTTCAGGCAGAGTCTTGACTTTCAACCATCTAACTTTTTGTAAAATCTACTGTTCGCTTCTCTCACTTATTCCTTTTTCTTAATTAAAATTTTTTTTTAGCCATGCTGGGTCTGCATTGCTACTCTCGGGCTTTCTCTAGGTGCGGCGAGTGGGGTCTACTGTTGAGCACCTTTAACAGCTTTCTCATTGTGATGCTTCTCTTGTTGCAGGGCAGGGGCTCCAGGCAGGCGGGCTTCAGCAGTTGTCGGGTGTGGGTGCAGTAGTTGTGGCGTACAGGCTTGGTTGCCGCACTAAGTGAGGTCTCCCCAGACCAGGGATCGAACCTGCGTCCTCTGCATTGGCAGGCAGATTCTTAGCCACTGGACAACCTGGGAAGTCTCACTCCTCCCTAGTCTCATCTTCATCTCTATGTTCCCTCAATTTTTCTTTCCACTATGAATCAGCTTATCATGTTTCCCTTTTAATCTCTTAGTTTTTTTCTTGGCCATAACCGAGTGTTTTCCTCTACAGAAAATGGCAGTCCTATCGCCTTCTACCTGCTTCTGTTGAGCACCCCATTCTCTACCTGCTGGTCCTTAGTCTCCTTGTGTGTATAACCAGCTGCTTTGTTTTGTAGCTGGTTTGCTTCTTGGATTTTCAGGACTGGACAGTATACATTAGCGTGATAAAGATTTATATAAATTAACTTTGACCCTGGGAAAATTTTAGTGTCATTTCTTATAATTGAAGTTGTCATGAATCTCATTCCACAATCTGAACTGTGCCAGAAACAGAATTTTCTTTATTTCTGAAAAAAACTTTCTGAAACTGTGCCTCATACTGAAGTCCTATGTGGAGACAAGGCTTCATGAAGGCAGGTCCCCAGTCATCAGTCTTCAAGGAGAAGGGAAAAGAAGCAGGTGTATAAATTAGGAGTTTGGGATTAGCAGATACAAATTACTATGTATAAAGTAGGTAGCCAACAAAGTCCTACTGAACAGCACAGGGAATTGGATTCAATATCTTGTAATAAACCATAACGGAAAGGAATAAATATATATATATATATACATATACATACACACACACACACATATATATATGCACACACACACATACACATATATATCTGAATCACTTTGCTGTATACCAGAAATGAATACAACATCATAAATCAACTATATTCAATAAAAGCTAATAAAGAAAATGAAAAAAAAAAGACAGTTGCAGATAAGGCAGAAAATACTGAGTATCTTAGGCATGAGAAAGGGAAAATACAGAAATAGTAGTGGTTGCTAGAGGCAAGATCTGAATTCTTATTCATGAAACCACTCCAATATCTTACATCACTTTTAAAAGAAAATCTAACTAGGGTGTGAATGTCTATAATATAAAAGTGAAAATGTCCACTGCCCTCATCAGTCTGTTCAGTTCAGTCGCTCAGTAGTGTCCGACTCTTTGCGACCCCATGAACTGCAGCACACCAGGCCTCCGTCCATCACCAACTCCCGGAGTTCTCTCAAACTCATGTCCATTGAGTCAGTGATGCCATCCAGCCATCTCATCCTCTGTTGTCTCCTTCTCCTCCTGCCCTCAATCCCTCCCAGCATCAGAGTCTTTTCCAATGAGTCAACTCTTCGCATGAGGTGGCCAAAGTACTGGAGTTTCAGCTTTAGCATCAGTCCTTCCAAAGAACACCCAGGACTGATCTCCTTTAGAATGGACCGGTTGGATCTCCTTACAGTCCAAGGGACTCTTAAGAGTCTTCTCCAACACCACAGTTCAAAAGCATCATTTCTTTGGTGCTCAGCTTTCTTCACAATCTAACTCTCACATCCATACACGACCCCTGGAAAAACCATAGCCTTGACTAGACGGACCTTTGTTGGCAAAGTAATGTCTCTGCTTTTCAATATGCTATCTAGGTTGGTCATAACTTTCCTTCCAAGGAATAAGCACTGCCCTCTGCCCTCATACCTGTTCTCTATTCTTCTTGACAAAATACATGTTGATAAATGCAAGTGCTTTGTTTATATTTAAACTCAGATGAACCATTGCTCTGAACATGTTTTCTCAAGTGCCTAAGTACTGTTCTTTGTGAGCTCATGGAAATGCAAATTAATTTTAATGATCTAGCTCAGGGTAGGCCCCAGGTGCGTGTGTGCTCAGCTGTGTCTGACTCTGCAACCCCGTGGACTATAGCCCACAAGGCTCCTCTCTCCATGGCATTCTCTAGGCAAGAATACTGGAGTGGGTTGCCATTTCCTACTCCATGGGATCTTCCTGACCCAGGGATTGAACCCACATCTCTGGTGTCTCCGGCATTGGCAGGCAGGTTCTTTAGCACCAAGTCACCTAGGAAGCCCAGGCCCTGGGTAGGAAGTACCATTTAGGATATTTAAAATCTGGAAAGGATTTTCTCAGGCGGATACTATCAGGAAAGATCAGTAACCAGGAAACAAGTGATTGGGTAGTTCTTTTGTTCAGTTGGTGGACAGGGATATGCCTCACAGATGGGTGTTTTCCCACAGGAGTTCTGGACCACTTGCTTTTCGCAAGAACCCTCTGCATGGACACAGAGTTTCGTGAGGGCCTTCACTACGATGTCCACAGCTTGTATGGCTACACCATGGCAAGAGCCACGGACGCGTAAGCATGGGTTTCCTCCTAATTCCAGATTTGGGGAGGTGGGAGGCGAAGGGTTTCTCTTGTCTTTCATCACTGTATATTTCAAATATTTTTGTGGTTATAAGCATATGGAAACTCA
The DNA here is from genome assembly GCF_001704415.2 of Capra hircus. Classification (NCBI taxonomy): domain Eukaryota; kingdom Metazoa; phylum Chordata; class Mammalia; order Artiodactyla; family Bovidae; genus Capra; species Capra hircus. Next base: position 15,073,993 of record NC_030811.1, on the reverse strand, counting down.
GATCTTACAGGGTACTTAAGAGGTTTTCCTCATAATCCCAGGTTTTTAAGCAGGATTATTTTTGATTGGCTTCATTATTTCAGGAACTTCACTATTTTGAAGATACTCAAAGGCAATAACATGCAAGATATTTAGAGGTCCCAACTGAACATTAGTACTTGCTTCCATCCTATTACTGAATGTACTAAGATCACCACACTAGGGTTGCCTGATTCAGCCAATAAAAATACAGGCTACCCAGTTAAATCCACACTTGTTGTTTTTATTGTTCAGTTGCTCAGTCGTTTCTGACTCTTTGTGACCCCATGGAGTACAGCACACCAGGCTTCCCTATTCTTCATCATCTCCCAGAGTTTCCTCAGACTCATGTCCATTGAGTCAGTGATGCCATCCAACCATCTCATCCTCTGTCATCCCCTTCTCTTCCTGCTCTCAACTTTTCCCAACATCAGGGCCTTCTCCAGTGAGCTGGCTCTTCATATCAGGTGGCCAAAGTATTGGAGCTTCAATGTCACCATCAATCCTTCCGGTGAATATTCAGGGTTGATTTACTTTAGGATTGACTGCAAGGGACTCTCAAGAGTCTTCTCCAGCACCACAGTTCAAAAGTATCAATTCTTCAGTGCTCAGCCTTCCTTACGGTCCAGCTCTTACATCTGAACATGACTACTAGAAAAACCATAGGTTTACAATCTGCTTAATGTGCCAAAATCTTATTATTTATATATATATATATATATTTTTTTTTTTTTTTTTTTCTTGCTGGACTGTCAGTTTTTAAGATTAAAGGTGCTCATGTATCCCTAGTGTACAAACTAAAACAGACTTGTTGAATGAATAAATGCTGGGCCTGAGGAAGAGAAGGTTAGGATGGGCCCCCGAGGGACCTAATTCTAGAGGCAGAGTCTGTGTTGACTTTGTCTTCCAGCACCATTTTGCCATCATGACTTTTTATTAATGCTGAATCATCCAGATCAGAGTAGATCCTTGTCTAGTAAATGAAAAATTGTTTATTTCAATGAAAGATAAGCTTCAAGAAGGACACGCATTTCTGATTTTCTGTCTTATTTTTCTGGCTTCTTTTTCTCTTTCTCTACTTTTCATGAGAAATAAACTAGGTGAATAAGACTCAGTTTCCCCATCTTTGAAATGAGAGACTTGGGTCAATGTTTTCTATAGCAGCAGTAGTGTTAGTCACTCAGTCGTGTCTGACTCTTTGCGACCCCGTGGACTGCAGCCCACCAAGCTCTTCTCTCCAAAGGATTCTCCAGGCAAGAATACTGGAAGGGGTTGCCATTTCCTCCTCCAGGAGATCTTCTAGACCCAGGGATTGAACCCGAGTCTTTGGCATTTCAGACAGATTCTTTATTCACTGTCTGAGCCACCAGGGAATCCCATGTTTCCTATAGTACCTTCCCATTTTATCTGTACACTTAGATGTGCCAATCTAAGGATGGAAGGTAAGAGGGAGAGGGCATAAATAGCTAGGGTAAAAAGGAAGAGTAAGGAAGGGTAGTAGGAAGGAAAGAGACTTTAAATTGCATTATTGTTAGTGTCTCCATGTGACAAAATGCTTTAACATCATGATGGGGTTGATTAAAACATTCTACTAGCTCTGGCTGAGAGTTAAAAGGTAACTATGACTGAGTAAGGAGTAAACACCCTTCTAAATTCCCTATGTCACGCAGAATGACCTAAATTTCCAGAGAACTGTGGAAATAACCATAACTTAGCCTTCAGGTGGGGGGCAGAGATGGCTGAAAAAAAAATGGGATCTGGGCATCAGGAGAACTTAAGTTTTATGTTTTCCCTGGTGGCTCAGAAGGTAAAGAATTCACCTACAGTGCAGGAGACCCAAGTTCGATCCATGAATTGGGAAGATCCGGTGGAAAAGGGAATGGCTACCCACTCCAGTATTCTTGCCTGGAGAATTCCATGGACAGAGGAGCCTGGTGGGCTACAGTCCATGGGGTCACAAAGAGTTGGACACAACTAAGTGACTAACACTTTGACTTTCACACCAAGTCTTGGATCTAATGAGTATCTGGCTCCATCTTAGCTGGCAGTCCAGTCTGGGGAAAGTGGTTACTGATACACCCAAAGGAGGAAATTCACTTCCATCTAGTCTGAAAGCAGAAGACCAGATTCTTTCAGAGATCAGAACCTGACCATAAATAGGTCAAACCTGAATGGTAGGAAAGAGAAATGAAAAGATCTCTCAGCAAGCTTTTATCTCTGAGCTGGGAAAAAACAGTTATCTCCTCTGTGTTACCTTAACAGCTGAGCTTTAAGTAAACTGTAACTGCAGATAATGTCATCCCTGTTTGAGTTTCACTCTATAAAGCTGAATGTGTTTCTTTCATGACTGATGACTGCAGAAGGCAATAATCCCTCTGACCAACAGCAATAAGGGCAAAGTGTCTGCCAATCTAGACCGAAAGAGAGACAGGGACGAGAACTGAAGAGTATGTCCTCTCCTCCAACCTACTCCCATCTTTCGATCGTTGAATTGTTAGAATGGAGCAGGTCTTTTTCATGAATCAGCCTCCTAATTCAGAATTGTCCTCCTTTTGTCATTCTAAGTCACTCTGCATGCAGAGACTCTCCATAAAATCCTTAGGAATGCGAAGTAAGGAAGCATTGGTGGTTGTGTTGGTGTCTATGAGGAATTACCTGAGGCCTGTTGATAACATTTTCTCAGACCATGTGTTGAAAGGAAAGATAAAAGAACTGGCCTGCAAAGAGCTAGCAGCCATTGTGTTACTGTCAAGTGTTATCGTCTTGCAGCTGTATTATTGTTCATTTTTGGAGTCTAAAGGAAGGTGTGAATTATTCAGTGTGAAAGAAGAAAGATGGCAGAGGCCTGTCAGTAAAGTGCCTACGTAAGAAAGTGTGCAGAATAGAAGCTAAGAAAATAGCCTACATCTAGCAGAAAATATAAATATTTTCCTTGTATTACATATAAAACATGTAATAAAATATTACGTACCGAATGAAACTATATGGAAAAGACAGCAAAGGAATTAAAAACAGAATTCAAAGATGATAGCTTCAGGATTCAGGGTGGTATAATATATAGTTAATAATGTTATTAATAATATTAACTATATGCAATTATCTTTCTGAATTCTGTTTTTAATTCCTTTGCTCTCTTTTCTATATAGCTTTATTTGATATATAATATTTTATGTGTAATACAAGGAAAATATTTTATATTTCAGTTGTTTTTAACTTTATAAAGACTGCCGTATATCATCCTTGACATTTCACTTGTCGGTTCATGTGTTATTCTCATTTCAATTATTATTTGGTATAGATTACAAATTTCTCATATTAGACATTGCTAATGATAAGTTGTGAAGCTTCAGAGGAACCAGGTGCTTGGAGCTGTACACACTCTCTTCTTGGGCCAGCAGTGGGTACAGGGTTGCAGCCTGAGCTGCTGTTGTGCTGAACAGGATTACTGATGGGCAGCAAGGCATGGGAGCAAGGAACACTGAAGAAACCTTGTCTAGAGGGAGAAGACAGGGCCAAGAACCCAAAACACGGTTCCAGGGTAGTTTTGACCCCAAAGGCAGAGCACAACGTGTTCCAACAAGATAGAGAAAACATAATCAAGAGGATAGGAGCTTAGAGAAATTCCTTGGTGGGGGGAGGGGGGTGATCTGTAGAGGTTTGTACTGACATGTGAGATCTGAAACTTTATCCAGAAGAGAGAAAGAAGGTCTTAAACTTGCCAAACTAGTTTGCTTTCCTGATTCCCGACACTTTAGTGTTTTTTCTGAGTTTGATTGGAAGGCCCATTACTGCCCTGGGGGTAGGTGAGTCCTAGTCATTCCAGCTCACTTAACTGTATTCCTTTTAAGGGCCATGGAGACTATCTTCCCCAAAAAGAGACACTTCATCTTATCACGTTCTACTTTTGCGGGATCTGGCAAATTTGCTGCTCATTGGTTGGGGGACAATGCAGCCAGATGGGACGATCTCCGATGGTCCATCCCTGGGATCCTGGAGTTCAACCTATTCGGCATCCCCATGGTGAGTTCCATTCTGAAACGAGGAGCTTTCACCATTTGTCCTTTGACACTGTTTTCATCACCAGACTTTGAGGGTGTCTGGAAACCAAGGAGCATGTATTTCACTGTGACATGTATTGGGGAAATAAGTTTTTTTTGGCTGTGCTGCCTGTTCATTGCTGTGTATGGGCTTTCTCTAGTTGCCGTGAGTAGAGGCTACTCTCGCGGTGCTTGGGCTTCTCATTGCAGTGATTTCTTGTTGCAGAGTACAGACTCTAGGCCCGCAGGCTTCAGTAATTGTGGCTTTCAGGCTCAATAGTTGTGGTGCACAGGCTTAATTGCTCCACAGCATGTGGGGTTTTCTTGGACCAGGGAGCAAACCCATGTCCCTTGCATTGGCAGGCAGATTCTTAACCACTAGACCACCAGGGAAGCCTGGGAAAATCCATTTTTATGTGCCTTGTCAGCTGTCTTCTGAAGGTAGAATGGTAAACGTAACACACATTAGTGTCACAGAAAATCCCATCAGCAGAGCATCTATAAATGCCAAACCTTGAAAGCGAAAGCTGAATGTTGAGGAAGAGCCCTTAAAAAGACAGTTTTATTCTTGTCAGTAGATTTGCCATGCATACTTGTTTCTTTCTCCCATTTGGCTCCAGCCAAATGGGACTTCCTTATGCATGGAAGGATGGAAATAAGAGATGCTATTTTTCCTTATCATATAGGTACCCAGTCAATGCCCTCTCCTCTCTCACTGACCATGCGCTTGTGTGTGTGCTAATTCTCCAGGTAGGTGCCAACATCTGTGGTTATACAGAGAATGTCACAGAGGAGCTCTGCAGACGGTGGATGCAGCTGGGAGCATTTTATCCACTGTCGAGGAATCACAACGGGCCTGGGTTCAGGGTAAGGTTCCAGGAGAAATGATGGAGACTTCTTGAATTTTATGATCTACTTATGCTTATGCAGGATTGAAGAAAATCCTACAGGGTGGCCCTACTTGCAGAGGCAGAATAGATAAACCTTGGGCGACAGGCTTCAAAAACAGGGTGTGGGGATGAGGGTATGTGGGGAATAGAATGCATGTGACTAACTGGTTCCATTGCTGGAAACTCACCAGTAAGGTGAGAAGCATTTGAAAGTGTCCATGGTGCTGCTATTGCTTCTGTTGCTTGTTGTTGTTTTGTCTCTAAGTCTTGTCTGACTCTAAGTCTTGTTTTGACTCTAAGTCTTTGTCTCTAAGTTTTGTCTGACTCTCTTGCAACGCCATAGGCTGTAGCCCTCCAGGGATTGTCCGTGGGATTTCCCAGGCAAGAATACTGGAGTGAGTTGCCATTTCCTTCTCCACCCCTGGACCCAGGGATCAAACCCACGCCTCCAACATTGGCCTGCAGATTATTTACCGCTGAGCCACCAGGGAAGCCCCATTGCTTCTGTTACCACCTTATATAAGTTGAGACAGAGTCCACTGGGCTTTTCTTCAGTTAATACAAGGGAAACTTCTCCAAGATAAAGGAAGGATTTAGGGAGGGACAGGCCAGGAACTTGAACTTTGTTTTCACCTCGTTACACACTCTGTCTTTCTACGAATGGTTCATGAAACCACCCCCACTGCTTCTCATGACTCATCGTACTTTTAGCCTCTTCTATATAAGGTCCTATTTTTGATGGGCAAGTATAGTTGTAGGTTTGAAGTCCCCTTTCTTAAAGTATATTAAATTTTATTATATGTTGCTAGACTTTTCCGGAATGACTGTAAAATTGACATTTCACCCTAGTACCGTGTCTCCTTTCCCCCTACATTTCATTTTTTTTTAAGGTGGAGTACACTTGATTTACAATGTGGTATTAGTTTCAGGTGCACAGCAAAGTGGATCTATTATACATATTCATATATCCACTCTTTCTAGGTTCTTTTCCCATATAGGTCATTACAGAGTATTGAGTAGAGTTCCCCATGCTATATAGGAGGTCCTTACTAATTGTCTATTTTATATACAGTGATGTGTATATGTCACTTCCAATCTCCCAGGTTATCCCTGCCCCTACCCCTTCCCCTCTCATGATCATAAGTTGGTTTTCTACATCTGTGACTCTGTTTCTGTTTTGTAAATACATTCTCTGGTACCATTTGCTTAGAATCTGCATATAAGCAATATCATATATTTGCCTTTCTCTTTCTGATGCACTTCACTCCCTGTGACAACCCCTGGGTCCATCCATGTGGCTCCAAATGGCATTATTTCATTTTGCTCTATTTCATGGCTGGGTAATATTCTACTGTGTATGTGCACCTCATCTTTACCCACTCCTCTGTCGACGGACATTTACTCCAAGTCCCCCTTAAGGAGATGTCTTTGGTGATGCTAGGGATGAGTAAGGTGGGATGCTCTTTCTTCTAACGACCTCATCCACAATCGAAATATTTCATTTGAGTGGTTTAGCTCTTAATAGACTAATTAGAGTAACTTATTGATGGTCATTTTAGTTTTGGTTCTCAATTTTATCCAATGACATGTCTCTAACTTGGGAAAGACTCGCAGCCAAGTTTTTTATCCCTGGCCTTTCCTTGCTATTGATGATCTATAGAGAGATAAACTATTTCTGGACTTCTAAGCAAGGGGCTGGGAGCAGGTAGGGTGGGCTCACTTTCTGAAGAGATGGACTGGAAGCACTTAATACAGACAAGTGCACTCAGAGCACATAGGTTTTTGGGTTCCAGGGCCTTTTTCCTCTCCTCTCAACTAGTGCTGTTCAATAGAATAATAATGAGAGCCATACATCTAAGTTTAAGTGTAAATTTGTTTTAAATTAGAAGAAATGGGGTCAATTATTCTTAATATATTTTATATAATTCAATATATCCCTAACATTATAATTTCAGTCTGGATTTGACACTAATATTAATGAGCTATTTTATATTCTTTTTTTCTACTAATTAAGTCTTCAAATTATGTGTGCATTTTATACTTGATAGTGCATATCAATTAGGATGCCAACTTTTCAGTAGTTGGAGTTAAGTGTAATCCTACCAAAATAATAATGTTTAATGGAAAAAATGTTTTATGTTGATTCCATTTTTAGGGTTATATTTAAATGGGTTAAAATAAAATGAAATGAAAAGTTCTGTTCCTCAGTCTTCCTAACCCCATCTCAAGTGTGGAGTAGCCTCATGTACCATGTAGCCACCATATGGATGGTGCAGCTCTGGACTTTCTCTGTTGGAGACCAAACTGATGGAGGCTACGGAGTGTTGTTTGCTTTGGTGTTTGGCCTCAGGATTTTCATGAGTTGCACACTGGGGCCATTGAGTGGTCTCATGGAATAATTCTGTGCAGAAGGAGTGAAATGGGCATCTTAAGGATGAAAGAAAAAATTTAAACAATTTTCTCTAAAATTTTTCCAGAAATAGAATACAAGATGACTGATCTAAATATGGCATGCATATCTTTCACATCTTTCCAACTATAGTGAGAATGAACATAATGACTGCTCATCATTAACGGAAAATTTCTGTTTCTGGGAAGCAAATTAGATTTTTCATCTAAAGGGTTCTTTTTTTTTTTTTTTTTTTTTGTCTGTTCTTGGATAAAATCTAATAAGAGCTTCCCAGGTGGCTCAATGAGCTTGCTTGCTCAGCAGGAGACATGGGTTCGATCCCTGGCTCTGGAAGATCCCTGGAGAAGGAAATGGCAACCTATTCCATTGCTCTTGCCTGAAAAATCCCATGCACAGGAGCCTGGCAAGCTACAGTCCATGGGATCATGAAGAGTTGGACATGACTTAGTGACTAAAAGACAACAGTATCTACTAAAGGCTGTACTCATGATTTTTTTTTTTTTTTTTGCACATTGTATATTGAAGAACAAATAGAGGTCATTGTCTTTGGAATAGAGAAAATAAAACATATTTTGATGGTGAAAGCATTACAGACAAAACCAGACATAAATTTTAAACTTGCAAACTTCTAAAACTGTAAGGAAAGGGAGGGAAGGATTGCACACCATGGTGGCAGGCAGTGTGGCTTAATGCCATTGGTTTCAAATAGTATTTTTGTAGGAGTGGCTCAGATGGTAAAGAATCTACCTGCAATGTGGGGGACCTGAGTTCGATCCCTGGGTTGGGAAGATCTTCTGGGAAAGAGAATGGCAATCCACTCCAGTATTCTTGCCTGGAAATTTCCATGGACTGATCCACCTGGCAGGCTATAGTCCATGGGGTCACAAGGAGTCACACATGACTGAGCAACTAGACTTTCACTTTTCACAACTTTATTGCATTATATGCCAAATAAAGTATTATCAGAAACCTTAATAAATAATATACATTGGAGCAACAGCTCTAGGGGAGTAGGGCTCATTATAGCCCCTTTATCTCCATGGCCACTTCTGAGGGCCTCTCAATTACCCTGAGGCTGCAGATGCATCGTAGATTGGCAGATATATCAAATTTAAACTGTGCCACTTGCTTACAATTTGACATTGGGGAAGTCATGTAATCTTTGATACTATTTTTCCATCTATAAAATGAAGAAGGAGAACCAAGATCCTTGCAGTTCTAGAAATGCTTCGACATCCTCTGAATTGGGAAACATGACTGCTTTCCCTTGAGAAAGCTTCTTATCCCAAGAGAGAGAGCGTCAGAGATTTGATGGAAATATTTAGTAATTGCTTACATTTCCTTCTAGGACCAGGATCCTGCTGCCTTCAGTGAAAACAACGCTATGCTATTGGAATCCTCCAGATACTATCTGAACATCCGCTACACCCTGCTGCCCTATCTCTACACCCTTTTCTACCGAGCTCATACCCTGGGCGAGACCGTAGCAAGGCCCCTCGTCCACGAGTAAGCTTCCTGACCTGCAAAGACTCCCTTTCAGATCAGAACGTCACTGACCTTGCTAGTAGCAGCAAGGTTAGTTAGGACCCTGCTGCCCTACCAAGTGTGGCTATTTTGTACTCAGGCTTTACCTGCCTTCTCTGTTTTCCAGGTTCTACCAGGACCCAGCCACCTGGGAGGTGCACGAGCAGTTCCTCTGGGGGCCTGCACTCCTCATCACGCCTGTTTTATATGAAGTGTGTTTATAATCTGAACAATGGGGTGGACCTCCCACTTGTTCTCGTGGATTTACAGCTGAATAAGCTGGGGCCCGAGTGTCTGTGTTTAAAGATAAATCTGACTACAAATAGGAGGGAGAGAGCACGAAAATTCGGAAATTAGAAAAATAGTAATTATTGATCTCACTCTCAATTTGCCAAGCCAAACAATCTCCATTTTGCAAAATTACCTTAAAGCTTGTTTCCTTAAGCATTGGCCTTGGTACTGATGGGGGCTTTTAATACCTAAGAGTTCAGGCTGATCATCTGTCTGTGCTTCCTGTTCACCAGAGGGGGTGTTTCTTAAAGTCAGCGTAGGGGAAGAGAAGAGGTGGGGAGAGGAGTGTGGAGGGAGAGAAGAGTGCTGGGTAAGGGGAGGGTGTTACTCTGGAATCCCTGTAGGAAGGACCAAGTAAAATCAAGGGCAGGGGTGAGTAGTGAAGAGTAGGAGAGGGGTCAGGATTATGCTGATCTGTTTATAAACATGAGAGATGGCTCATGGACTCAAGTCAAAGGCCCTTGGAGCTGACCTTTTAGCCCCAGCATCTCATGGTAGGTCCTGCCAGCTCACAAGTAATCCTCCTGCAAAGCTCTCTGGAGGGCCTAGCTGCTTCATTCTCCTCCTATCAGATTACACAAGGGACCTAGGAAATACACTTTCTTTGCTTTTCTCAGCAGTCTCCAAGCAAAACAATCTTTATTTCTAGGAACAGCTCTGTTTTGGTTAATCTGCCCAGTTTTTCTGAGGATCTATATTTTACTTGCGGGATGTGTGATCCCAACTTTCTCTCTGGAGTGTTGCGATGAGCACATGCCACCATGGGTGAGGGTGTTGTGTAAACTGTAAAGGGTTGTGATAGTGTTGCTCACCGTTATGTTTCCCCAGGGTTTGAACTATGCAAGAGCATACATACCCGACGCCATCTGGTACGACTATGAAACGGTGAGTGAGTCTCGGGTCCTTGGGGTAGGCTAATAGAACAAGGTTTTACATGTTGTTGCTTATGGGTACGTTCCTGGGAAGAAGGCCTTTCCTGAGGCACGGTGAAATAATTTGAATAACTAGAGTAGGTTTATGGAAATTTTCAGTAGATTTGACTGGCTATTCTGCAGCCATGTGGACTAGTAGTGGGCCTTACGTTGTGATGATCTACAGAATTAAAACCCAAGTGGGAAATCACACACAGCATGGTGTAATATAAGGAAATAGGATAGGTTGGAGTCTTGGCTCTGCTGTTTCCTATGCGCCTTGGGCAAGTCACTTCACTTTGGGAGGTGCGGTGGCGGGGGATCCTCTGCTTTCCTCTTGCTTAAAATGAAGCAACTGAACTAGATAATTCCAATGTCACTTGGAGCCCAAACAACGTATTTTCTGGTCTTTTCCCCTTTTTTGGCTAGCAAGTAGCCATAGAATGGAGGAAACAATTTGTGGAGCTGCTGCTGCCAGGTGATAGGATAGGACTTCACCTCCGAGGGGGCTACATCTTTCCCATCCAGCGGCCAAACACGACCACAGAGGCCAGGTAAGCTCCTCACTCTTCCGAGGGTACAGAGTGTTATGGGGAAGAAAAATTGGAACTGAAAGTGGATCAACTAAGGGGAAATAGCTTCAGTAACTCATCTTTCTCACTTCCTCTCAAGGTCAGCCCAAAATTGGCATCTTCATTTAGCAGGGGATAGCTGTAGCCTCGGTTCCTTTACATTCCCATTGTCTTTCACTTGTAAGTTGCATCAAATTGTAAGGGTGGTCAAAATAATCACTCATGAGGATTCCCCAGGTCCAAAAGCATCCTCAAATAGATTTCCTTAGGCATGAGACAATGCAAGTTAATAGGAGGTAAGAGATACCATATGAAAATCAACATAGATTTAAGGTCAAGAGCTAGAAAATTTGGGTTCAAGCCTCAGCTCTGCTACATACAAGAAGCATTACCATGGGCAACTTACTTTGTGTGTCTCTGCTCATCATTAGTAAACTAGAGATGATGGTAGTTCAACTTCTTAGAGTTATTAAGAGGCTCAGATGAAATAATAGATATGGTTTAAGGAATACAGGATGCTTAGAAGAGTGCCAGCCACGTGGAAAGCATCCAGTAAGTACTAATTGTTAGTATTATCACAAGTGCAGTTCTCAGCAAGAACTGCCTCCAATCTACTGTTCTTAAGCTCATTCACTACTCGCCTCTGCTGTCTACCCACACCCTGCTTCCGTGTTTTCAGACACCATCAGTATCTACTTAATAGCTGAGATTGACTCCAAAATGGTCTGTCCCTGGGGCATGAAGGGGGCTGGCTTAAGACCATTCTATCTCTTCTTCATTCTCTGAAACTGAGAATTGCTCCTTTACAGCCGGAAGAACTCTCTGGGACTCATCATTGCCTTGGACTCTAAGCGAGAAGCAAACGGAGAGCTGTACTGGGATGATGGTGTCTCTAAAGGTAGACTTCCTTATGGAACCATCACTGCGCTTCTCCGTGGCAGTTCATCTCGGCAGACTGCCCAGTATGGCACGAGCTTTGTTATCACTGATGCTTTTTTCTATAGCTTAGAATCAATGCATTCGTAAAGTTCCACTAGCCAAACACATACATTAAAATAGACTTCAGATGAGCAACTTGTGTGTTATTGACTCTACCAAAGCATAAGATATGATTGGATTTAGTTTATTCCTTTCTCTGGATGTCATTATTAATAATACATTATGTTAATGTGTATATGTGCTCAGTTGAGTCTGACTCTTTGCGACCCCATGGCCTGTAGCCTGCCAGGCTCCCCTGTCCATAGAATTCCCCAGGCAAGAATGCTGGCACAGGTTGCCATTTCCTACTCCAGGGGATCTTCCTGGCCCAGGGATCAAACCTGCGGCTCTGGTGTTTCCTGAATTGGCAGGCAGATTTTTTACCACTAGCACAGCCTAGGAAGCTACAATTTATTAATAGATTGTAAAATATTGCCTTGGTTGCTATTGAGAGGCAAGTATCTAATTTGTGTGGTGTTTTTTCACACATAAGTACCTCACATAAGCTTCGGGTCTCATTATGTAAAAATCTGTGCCACATAGAATTAGCATTTATTAATAGTTCTTGGCTATTTATTATTGGGCCATGTGCAGGGCCTAAACTTTCCAGGTGACTCTGTGGGTAAAGATCCCACCTGCAAATGCAGGAGATAGAAGTGAGGCAGGTGCAATCCCTGGGTCGAGAAGATCCCCTGGAGGAGGGCATGGCAACCCACTCCAGTATTCTTACCCAGAGTATCCCTATGGACAGAGGAGCCTGGTGAGCTACAATCCATAGGGTCACAGAGTCAGACACGACTGAAGTGACTTAGCACACAAGACATAGCTGTTGCCCTTGAGGAAGTCCTGGTCCAGAGAGAGGGAGGGCATGTAGATAACTACAAATGCAAGTCAGAATGTTTTTTTTTTAATTATTTGTTTATTTATCGTATTGTTTATTTTTGGCTGTGCTGGGCTTTTTCTCTTGTGACAAACGAGGGCTACTCTCTAGCTGTGGTGCATGGCTTCTCGTTGCGGTGGAGCACAGGCGCCAGGGCACGTGGGCTTCAGCAGTTGCGGCTCCCAGGCTCTAGAGCACAGGCTTAGCAGTTGCGGTGCACGGGCTTAGTTGCCCCATGGCATGTGGGACCTTCAGGAACCAAGGATTGAGCTCAGATCTCTTGCACTGGCAAGCACATTCTTTACCACTGAGCCAGCAGGGAAGCCCCCAACATGCTTTAAATGCCGACAAAATGGTTCCACCTCTGCCGTGGAGTTCAGAGGAGGGAGTAGTTACTGGCGGCTGGAGTAGTCCGGGAGAGTCTGCAAAAAAACAGGTAGAACTCGGGGGAGCAGAGCTAGTTGGCAGGGGCGTTCCCAGTGGAGAGAAGAGGAAGCCCAACTGTTCTGCTTGCTGTAGTAACTGGCCCTCCTCCATCTTTCTCTTTCAGATGCTGTAACTGAAAATAATTATATTCTGTACAATTTTTCCATCACCTCTGTAAGTACTGTTTTTGGGGGAACCCACAGGGCATGCTCTTTTTTGTGACTGCTTTTTTGAGTTTGGGGTTTTCTGGAGTTGCTTGCCTTTGTGGGCAGTGCCTCATTGCCACAGTCCCAGGAAGGATTAGCATTAAAATGAAAAATTTTAATCTGAGTTAGAAACATTAACCGATAGAAAATCAGCATGTGTTTGGTGAAGAAGTTCTCTGTTTTTCTGAAAAAAAAAAAAAAAAAAAAAAAATCATTGTTTTTGAGTTTTATATGATGAGTCTGGGCTTCCAAGATGTACCCTTATTTGGGAGAGTACAAGTGGGTGGGGGTGTGAATGAGGGGTGATGAGGTATGCCTTTTGAAGTTGTTCCATCAAGGAACTTCCTTTCTAGCCCCTAAAGCTTGGCCTTGGGCACAGGTATTATGTGGTGGTTTTGAGAGATTGGGAGATACAGTGCATTACTTGCTGGGTGTCTGCTTCCCAAGGGGACCAAGAGGAAGAATGGCAGTAAGGCTGGAAGGGGATGGGAGAACCCTGAATTGGTTTTCTTAGATGTCTGTTTGTGCATGGGCAAAACTTTCCTGTGTGGGACTCTCACTCCCTTATTCCTTCTTTCTTTTAAATTCATATTGCCTTTTATTTTTTAAATGTTTATTTATTTGGCTGCATTTGGCCCTAGTTGCCATGCACGGGCTTAGTTGCTCCATGGCATGTGGGATCTTAGTTCCCTGACCAGGAATCAAACCCACATCCCTTGTATTCTAAAACAGATTCTTAATAACTGGGCCACCAGGGAAGTCCCATGTGCTGACTTACTCAGTCCTGTCTGACTCTTTGCGACCCCATGGACTCTAGCCCACCAGACTCCACTGTCCATGGGGATTCTCCAGGTGAGAATACTGGAGTGGGTTGTCATGCCCTCCTCCAGGGGATCTTCCCAACTCAGGGATCGAACCCAGGTCTCCTGCATTGCAGGTGGATTCTTTACCATCTGAGCCACAGGGAAGTCTGGGAAGTCCCATATTGCTTTTTAAATGATACTTTTTGTATTGACATAATTATAGAGCCCCATTTTATAAGAAATAATACAGAGTTCCCTTGTACTCTTTACCCAGTTCCCCCTAATTGGAACATCTTATAAGACTATAGTACAATTTTACAACAAGAATATTGACATCTATACTATTGAAAGATTGTTGCTGAGCTGTGAAAGATGCTGGGATTCTTGGCCTCTAGAGGAGAGGAATTCAATCCGGGGCCAATTCGAGGCTTGATCACTCAGAGCTTTTGTGTATTAAAGTTTTATTAAAGTATAAAAGGGTGACGATATACAGCCTTGACGTACTTCTTTTCCTATTTGGAACCAGTCTGTTGTTCCATGTCCAATTCTAACTGTTGCTTCCTGACCTGAATACAGATTTCTCAAGAGGCAGGTCAGGTGGCCTGGTATTTCCATCTCTTTCAGAATTTTCCACAGTTTATTGTGATTGACACAGTCAAAGGCTTTGGCATAGTCAATAAAGCAGAAACAGATGTTTTTCTGGAACTCTCTTGCTTTTTCCATGATCCAGTGGATGTTAGCAATTTGATCTCTGGTTCCTCTGCCTTTCCTAAAACCAGCTTGAACATCAGGAAGTTCACGGTTCACGTGAACTTTGGGATTGCAATGAAAACTGACCTTTTCCAGTCCTGTGGCCACTGCTGAGTCTTCCAAATTTGCTGGCATATTGAGTGTAGCACTTTCACAGAATCATCTTTCAGGATTTGAAACAGCTCAACTGGAATTCCATCACCTCCACTAGCTTTGTTCCTAGTGATGCTTTCTAAGGCCCACTTGACTTCACATTCCAGGATGTCTGGCTCTAGATGAGTGATCATACCATCGTGATTATCTGGGTCGTGAAAATCATTTTTGTACAGTTCTTCTGTGTATTCTTGCCACCTGTTCTTAAGGAGTACGTCAAGGCTGTATATTGTCACCCTGCTTATTTAACTTCTATGCAGAGTACATCATGAGAAATGCTGGACTGGAAGAAACACAGGCTGGAATCAAGATTGCTGGGAGAAATATCAATAACCTCAGATATGCAGATGACACCACCCTTATGGCAGGAAGTGAAGAGGAACTAAAAAGCCTCTTGATGAAAGTGAAAGTGGAGAGTGAAAAAGTTGGCCTAAAGCTCAACATTTAGAAAACGAAGATCATGGCATCCGGTCCCATCACTTCATGGGAAATAGATGGGGAAACAGTGTTAGACTTTATTTTTGGGGGCTCCAAAATCACTGCAGATGGTGACTGCAGCCATGAAATTAAAAGACACTTACTCCTTGGAAGAAAAGTTATGACCAACCTAGATAGCATATTCAAAAGCAGAGACATTACTTTGCCGACTAAGGTCCATCTAGTCAAGGCTATGGTTTTTCCTGTGGTCATGTATGGATGTGAGAGCTGGACTGTGAAGAAGGCTGAGTGCCAAAGAATTGATGCTTTTGAAGTGTGGTGTTGGAGAAGACTCCTGAGAGTCCCTTGGATTGCAAGGAGATCCAACCAGTCCATTCTGGAGATCAGCCCTGGGATTTCTTTGGAAGGAACGATGCTAAAGCTGAAACTCCAGTACTTTGGCCACCTCATGTGAAGAGTTGACTCATTGGAGAAAACTCTGATGCTGGGAGGGATTGGGGGCAGGAGGAGAACGGGACAACAGAGGATGAGATAGCTGGATGGCATCACTGACTCGATGGACGTGAGTCTGAGTGAACTCTGGGAGTTGGTGATGGACAGGGAGGCCTGGTCTGCTGCGATTTATGGTGTGGCAAAGAGTCGGACACGACTGAGCGACTGAACTGAACTGAAAGTGTAAAAGAGATAGAGAAAGCTTCTGACATAGATATCAGAAGGGAGTAGAAAGAGTGCCCGCGCCCCCCCCCCCCCCCCCCCGCTAGTCTTTAGCAGGGAGTTATATAGCTACTAGCATTGTGCTAATTAGAGAAAGGAAATGTCTCAAAACTCAGAGAGTGGCACCAGGCCCCTCACCCACAACATGTATTTTGAGATAACATTGGCGCAGGTGAGTCATCCCAGGCCATAAAATGATTGACATGAATCTTGAAGAAAGTCAGGTTTTCAAGCAAATACATAGTCTCATTAACATAACTTAAGACAACATTTGCATGAGTAAAACACACTGGTTTGTCAAGTTGGTTCTGAGTCTTAGGCAGAACCAACTTGAAGAAAGACAGAGTCTAAGGTAAATACATAGTTCATTAACATAGCTTAAGAAAAACATTTCCATAAGAAAAATTGCATTGGTTAGCTCAAGATTTAAGAAAAGTCAAGTTCAGGTGGAACCAGGTGTTGTCATGGCAACACAGAATTTTAAGAGAAACCTCCTTTTAATTTTGTATATATAGAGAGACAAAAAAATGTCTGACACTTGCAGCCTATTTCCTCTGTTTGGAGACCCCTAGCCTTCGTGCATGTTACCCTCTCACTATCAAGCTGCAGAATATTTCCATGGCCAAGAGGAACCCTCCTGTTGTCCAATCTACTTGCCTCCACTTGCCCCAAGCCTCAACCTCATCCTTAGTTCTTGGAAACCACTAATTTGCTCTCTATTTCTAAAATTTTGTCCTTTCAAAAATGTTATGTAAATGTAATCATACAGCATGCAGCCTTGGGGACTGGCTTTTTAAATTCAACATGATTTCCTCAAAATTCATCCAAGCTTTTCCATGACAAAAGTCAGTTCGTTTTTATTGCTGGGCAGCAGTCCAAGATATGTTTAACTATGCCCTTAAGTAAGGGCATCTGGGAGCATTTCCAGTCATGGGTTATTACAGATAAGGCTGCTAGGAACAGATTTTTATGTGAACACAAGTTTTCAATTGTCTGGGATAAATGCTCAAGAGTGCAGTTGCTGGGTATTATGTAAGTATATGTTTAGTTTTATAAGAAACTGCCGAATTCTTTTTCAGAATGGCTATACTGTTTTACATTTCCATGACCAATGTATGTCACCCAGTTTCTCTGCATTGTAACCAGCATTTGATGTTGTTACATTAAAAAAAAAAAAAAAAGATTAGCCATTTTGATAAAGGTGTAGTGATAGCTCTGAGAAGGCAATGGCACCCACTCCAGTACTCTTGCCTGGAAAATCCCATGGATGGAGAAGCCTGGTGGGCTGTAGTCCGTGGGGTCGCTAAGAGTCAGACACGACTGAGCGACTTCCCTTTCACTTTTCACTTTCAGGCATTGGAGAAGGAAATGGCAACCCACTCCAGTGTTCTTGCCTGGAGAATCCCAGGGACGGGGGAGCCTGGTGGGCTGCCGTCTATGGGGTCACACAGTCAGACACGACTGAAGCAACGCAGCAGCAGCAGCAGTGATAGCTCACTGTGGTTTCAGTTTGTATTTCTCTGGCATTTAATGATGTTGACCATCTTTTCATGTATCTTTTCATTAGCCAGCTGTATATTCTCTAAGATAAAATGTTCCAGTCCTTTTGTGCATTTTCTAATTGGCTTGTGTAACTTATTTTTCTGTTCAGCTTTGAGAGTTCCCTTCTTGGCTACATGGTTTGTAAAATTTCTTTTTTTTTTTTCAGTCTGTAGGCTGCTCTTTTCATCTTCTTCACAGTCTTTCTCAGAGGAAAAATTTTTTATTTTCACGGGTCTAATTTATCATTTTTCCCATTTCATTTATGGATCATGTTTTTGGTGTCTAGTATAAGAACTCTTTATAGCTCTTCAATACTTCTCATTTTTTTCCTAAAATTTTTATAGTTCTGCCCTTTATATTTAAGTTTATTACCTATTTTGAGTTAATTTTTTTAGATTAAATTTAAAAGAAAATTTTGGGCCACACTGTAGGTCTTGCGGGACTTTAGTTCCCTGATCAGGGACCGAATCCAGGCCATGACAGTGAACGCACCAAGTCCTAACCATTAGACCACCAGGGAACTGCCAATTTTGAGTTAATTTTTATATAAGACATGAGGTTTAGGTTGAATTTTGCGTTTTGCCTATGGATGTCCTATTGCTCCAGCATCATCTGTTGAAAAGGCTGTCCTTTCTCCATTACATTACTTGTGTAAAAAAATCATTTGGACATGTATCTGTGGGATGCTTAATTTTTTTAAACATCCAAGTGTCCCTTTTTTTCTTCAGTCATCGGTTCTACCTTCTTTGTCACAGCTCAACTTTGTCCCTTTTGAACTGTAGTTCCCTGGATAGGTTTTCTACATTATCTTGGCTTTAGGCTCCTCATCTGAAGAACAGGGATCATTAGAGCCTCAACCTCATAGTTTGCTGTGAGAATTGAATGAGATGATACATGTGAAACGCTTAGCACAAGGTCTGGCACACAGTGAACATTCATAAATGTTAGCTATCACCATTATCATTAAAAGAAAAAATAATTATTGGGGCATGATTTTGTATGTGTATGAATGTGTGTATCTTTGCATGCCTATGGGTCTCTTTTTGTATGTGTGGCATCTTGTCCGTTTGATAATTCCATGGTTTCAGCAACATATTTTCTGAGTAATAGAATCAATAAAGAACCAGTAAACTAAAACAAGTACATAATATTACTAAAAGATTACTTAAAGACTGTTACGAGTCTTACTTGAAAAATCCCCTGGGGATGACCCCCCAGCACCATTTAGAACCTCAGAGGTAAAGGATCTCTTGGGATCTCAGAAAGATATGGAATGGTATTTGGACACAATCAGAATGAGATATACCTGGTCTCTAAACTGACTTCTTTTCCCCACAGAACCGTCTACAGGCAACGATTATACATGCTAATTATACAGACCCTGACAAACTCACATTTACAGATATCATGATCTTGGGAATGGACAAGGAACCTACTAATTTTACTGTCTCCCTAAATGATGCTACCACCTCCATTTCAAACGTTGTCTACACAGAATCAACAAAGGTGGGATATTGTTCCTTGCTGGGGTGCCCCTGTCAACAGCCCTTGCCTGAGCTCCTGACAGCCAGCTCGTTCTTGCTCTCTTAACTTTGGGTGGGCACAGAGACAACTGGCTTTCTGGGGAACCAGGGGAGAATGTAGAAGGAGAACTCTGTGCATGCTTGATATGGACCCTGGAGCTTTGCTTGCGTTGGGACTCTGAGGCAGGCAGTAGGAGCTGATACCCTTGAAGAAGGCAGTTCTTCTCTGGGCTATTTAAAAGTAGATGTGCTAATGTCAGATGTGACAGAGAAAATATGATTTAGTACATTGGCCTCGTTCTGGAGAATATTGACATCTGTGTTCTCTCATTCACATTAAGGACTTTCTTTGAAACACAGTCGCTATTTTTCCTTCCTATTCTAAACTGTTTTTATACCATTGCAGATAATGAGAATTTAATCAAACACAAGGAGTTTTTATTCTTTGTGTTCTTACGGAATGTTTCCCTTACACGATAATCTTTGAAAAAGAAAAATCCCAATCGTTAGTTAACATTTCAAGCACTGGAAAATTCACTGTTCCTTACAGCAGACCTCTTTTTAATTTTAATTTTATTTTTTAAAACTTCTTTTGGCCGCACAGTGTAGCATGCATGATCTTAGTTCCCTGATGGGGGATCGAACCCTTGCCCCCTGCATTGGGAGTGCAGAATCTAACCACTGGACCACCGGGGAACTCCCCGCCCCCTTCCACTTTGACAACACATATAGAAAAGGACAAGAGCTTGCTTTATAGGATTAGGCAGAATAGGGTTCTAATCCTAGCTCTGCTGAGCCCTAGCTGTGAGATCTTGAGCAAAACAGTAAACCTCTCTGAACCTCAGAGTTCTGATATGTAAAACTGAGATACTTGTATTATATTGAATATATTATAATATTATATATAATATATTTTTATTTATATATTATAATATTATATATAATACATTATATATATAGTACTACTGACTATAATATATATAGTCAATATATTATTATTCATTGCATAGGATTGTTTTACAGGACTCATAGAGACAATGCATATGAAGTGGTTATCACAGTACTTGACAGACTCAGTAAAGTTTAGTTCTCTAAACTGCCATTGTTAGTAAAATGTCTGAGCACCGTACCCAGGGGGCAATGAATCTGAAATGCCCGCCCTGCCTGTGACCTCTGTTCCTTAACGTGACTGAAGCTCTTTCAATTCAATATCCCACATTGGCTCCATGAGATCAGAAAGGTCTGGAGGAAGTCAGATTCATTTTCCCGACAGAGAGGTCGAAAGACCCAGAGGAGAAAAAAGAAGGTTACGAATTTTCCTCACCAAAGCGGTGTTGGTCAAAGGGCTGGTTTCCCCGGTCCCAACTACATGACCATCAGGGAAGGACAGTATCCAGGCAGCTGCGCCTCGTCTCGTGTGTCATCATGGCCCTTTCTCTTTCCTCAGGTGGTGAACATCACTGACCTCAAGGGACTGGTACTGGGACAAGCATTCTCCATTCAGTGGGATCTGCCGGTCAGTGACCTGCAGAAGTTCAACTGCTTTCCTGAGCAGCCCGCTGTCTCCGAGGAGAGTTGCAGGGAGCGGGGGTGCCTTTGGGAGGTAAGGGCCAGGAGCAGACTGCCCCAGTGAGCAGGAGGCTGTAAAAAGTGTCCCACAGGTAATTGGGCACCCAGCAAACACTTTTCAAATGTTGATAGATTAAACTGTAATCATCTTCAGGAAGCAAATGATGCTATGGCAGCTGATGAGGTGTTTTTATCAGCTGCATGTGATAGGCGATCAGTGTTTCATTCAGAGATCTGAATGAGGATCAACTCACCGACTCTCTCCTACAATCACACCATTTCAAATCCCACTTTGTTCTGAACATGGCTGTAATGCAGTGGGAATGCACTGAGTATTTTAAGTGATTTCCCCCTCCCCCCCCATCTATTGGAGAGTCCAAGCAGAGAGGTAAGGCAATGCTGTTTCTCTCCCTTTGAGAAATAGAGAGAATGAAGGCCAGAGAAAATCAGTGATCTCCTCGAGATCACAATAAGGGACAGCAAGGACATGGGGAACAGAGCCCTGCCTTAGGAGCCCATCACGATTGGGTGAGGCCAGTGAGTGTGTGTGTGTGTGTGTGTGTGAGTGTGTGTGAGTGTGTGTGTGTGTGTGTGTTTATTTTCTTTATTTTTATCTGTTTATTTGGTTGTGCCAGGTCTTAGCTGTGGCATGTGGGACCTTTAGCTGTGGCCTGTGGGATCAGTTTCTCCGACCAGGGATTGAACCCAGACCCCCTGCATTGGGCGCTTGGGGTCTTAGCCACTGGACTACCAAGGAAGTCCCTGTGTATGTTTAAATGGATGTATTCATTTGCTAGGGCTGCCATAGCCAAGTACCACAAACTGGGTGACTTAGAACAACAGACATTTATTATCTCAGCGTCTGGGAGCTGGAAGTCTGATATCAAACTGTCTGCAGAGTTGGTGCTTTCTAGGGGCCAAGAGGGAAAATCTGTTTCATGTCCCTTTCCTGGGTTCTGGTGGTTTGCTGGCAATCTGCAGTGTTCCTTGGTTTGTACAAACATCACCCTGACCTCTTCATCTTCACATGATGTTCTCTCCAGGTGCATGTCTGTGTCTCAGTTTCCCCTTTTACTAAGGACACTAGTCATATTGGCTAGCTCTG
The DNA here is from genome assembly GCF_001704415.2 of Capra hircus. Classification (NCBI taxonomy): domain Eukaryota; kingdom Metazoa; phylum Chordata; class Mammalia; order Artiodactyla; family Bovidae; genus Capra; species Capra hircus. Next base: position 15,052,253 of record NC_030811.1, on the reverse strand, counting down.
TCCCAATGACCTCATTCAACTTGATCACCTGCAAAGATCCTATTTCCAAACAAGGCACCAGGTACCTTATTCACAGGTACCAGGGGTTAGGACTTACCATTGCTTTGGGGAATATAGTTCAACTCATAGCAATGGACATAGGGTAAGAGACTGAGTCTGGTTTAACCACCTTCTTCTGTAATTAGAGTCTCGAAGCGTCATGCCAGAGGCTGACCTTGAAGTCCTCCTCTTGTTCCAGCCCACGACGGTTCCTGGGGTGCCCACCTGTTTCTATGACACCATCCCCAGTTATGCTGCCAGCAACATTCAGTACCTGCCTACGGGCATCACTGTAGACCTCACCCACCTGACAGCCTCGGAAGCTGCAGAAGCTACGGTGCCACCACCATCATCACGGGACGAGCTACCCCCACCTGCAGCCATAGCGAAGGCCGCCTCTGCCTCTGACACTCTCTCTGCAACCATCGGCTTTCTTCGCCTGAGTGTGATCTACCACACAGAGAACATGCTGCAGTTCAAGGTAATCCTGTGTCTCCATGGTTGGAATTCTTAGCTGACAGCTCCATGCAGTTGGAAGACATTGAAACATCTTTAATCCAAATCCCTCATTCTACAAGTGGGGCTGCTGAGGCCCCAAGAGGCGAAGATCAGAAAGTTAGGAGAGAGTTGGGGTGGGATGTAACCTTACAACACTGAGGGTGGTAATTTCTTATAATAGTGAGTGCTCTAAGTCATGAACATCCTTAAAGAGTCCTTCTTTAGCCCTGAGAAAAGTGTGTCTGCTGTGTGGTAAGTCATAAGTGGCAACAACCCACTTCTGACATCAGAGTTATTTCTCTAGCTGTGGTTCTTAAGCTTTAGCACCTGCACCTGTATCAGAATCACCTGCAGATCTTGTTAAAAGATGGCTGGGCTGACCCCCGAGAGTTTCCAACCTGAGAATCTGCACTGCTAGCAAGTTTCCAGGTGGTGCTGATTCTGTAAGTTAAGAGGCCACTCTTGGAGACCTACTCAGCTCAGTTCAGTTGCTCAGTCATGTCCAACTCTTTGTTGACCCCATGGACTGCAGCATGCCAGGCTTCCCTGTCCATCACCAACTCCTGAAGCTTGCCCAAACTCATGTCCATCAAGCTGGTGATGCCATCCAACCATCTCATCCTCTGTCATCCCCTTCTCCTGCCTTCAATCTTTCCCAGCATCAGGCTCTTTTCCAATGAGTCAGTTCTTTGAATCAGGTGGCCAAAGTATTGGAGCTTCAGCTTTAACATCAGTCCTTCCAATGAATATTCAGGGTTGATCTCCTTTAGGATTGACTGATTTGATCTCTTTGCAGTCCAAGAGACTCTCAAGAGTCTTCTCTCTGCTCTAATAAAAATGCAGTCTGAACCATGGGTCTTCATTGCCACATGTGGGGTCTTTTGTTGTAGCATATGGACTCTCTAATTGTGGTACAGGGGCTTAGTTCCATGACCAAGGAAGGAACCCACATCCCCTGCATTGCAAGGCAGATTCTTAACCACTGGACCACCAGGGAAGTCCCCACATGTTTTCTAATAACTATAGCTTTAAAAATATATTTGGAAAAAAATTAATGAAATTTATTTTAGTGACATTTTATTTAACCAGTATACTAAAATATTATCATATCACCATGTAATCCAAATACAATTTAACCATACTATGTCCTCAAAATTTGCTGTGTATTTTGTACTCATGCTGCTGCTGCTGCTGCTAAGTCGCTTCAGTCACGTCTGACTCTGTGTGACCCCATAGACGGCAGCCCACCAGGCTCCCTCATCTCTGGGATTCTCCAGGCAAGAACACTGGAGTGGGTTGCCATTTCCTTCTCCAATGCATGAAAGTGAAAAGTGAAAGTGAAGTAGCTCAGTTGTGTCCGACTCGTAGCAACCCCATGGACTGCAGCCTACCAGGCTCCTCCATCCATGGGATTTTCCAGGCAAGAGGACTGGAGTGGGTGCCATCGCCTTCTCTGGTTTTGTACTCATAGTGAGTCTCAATTCAGACAGCACTTTCAAGTGCTTCATGGCCACATGTGGTGGGTACCTCCTTGGACAGGTCAGCTCTAGACTTTGCTTTTCACACTTTAGTGTTTAATGAGTCACCTCAGAGATCTTATGAAAATGAAGAGCCAGATTCAGAAAGTCTGGGGTGAGGCTGAGATTCTGTGGTCTTAACAAGTTCCCCGGCTGGTGGGGCAGAGGTTAAAGCGTCTGCCTGCAATGTGGGAGACCTGGGTTCGATCCCTGGGTCAGGAAGATCCCCTGGAGAAGGAAATGACAACCCACTCCAGTATTCTTGCCTGAGAATCCCATGGACGGAGGAGCCTGGTGGGCTACAGTCCATGGGTCGCAAAGAGTCGGACAAGACTGAGCGACTTCACTTTCACTTTCTAACAAGTTTCCCGGTAATCCTGTTTAACATTGTGAAATATTGTGAAAGCTGCTTTTGACCTGACAAACACAATATTGAGAAGCAAAGCTTTAGAGAAAACTTGTCTGAAACAGGAGGTAAGGGGACAAGGGCACAAGAGAATAACAAAACCTGAGGACAGGACGTAAACTGATTAGATCCAAATGGGTCCAAAATGGCAGACAAATCAATTTCCACTAGACTTTGAGCCTCAATATAGGATCTTTGTAACACATAAGCAAGCTAAATGACACACCCACAGGCACCGTGACAATTCTGAGGCTGACTATAAAGTGCTGAAAAATGGGTGGTGGCTCAATTCATGGAAATCCCTGCCCATTCCCTGAAGTAGTTGGAATAACCCTCCCACTCATTAGCCCATGAAATTACCCAGCCCATAAAAACTAACCATGCCATATTTTGAGGTGGTTCTTGCATTCTGAGGTGGCCCACACTCTGTCTGTGAAGCGTGTTTCTCTCTAAATAAACCCACTTCTTACCTATCAAGAAAAGAGACTTGTTTGAAGTGTAAAAAGTTGGCTAATAATATGATAAGGAAGAGGATGCTTGCTCATCCTGGCACTACTCCAGGGCCTCCAACAACACTCTTCCCTTGTCTCATTTTTCCCACACAGTTTTCTCTAATTTTCCTACCTGTCAGGTAGAGAGGAGCAAGCAGTGGGTACAAGAGAGCCATCTTAGGGATGGAAAAACTGTACAGCATCTGGAAGTTCCCCCAGGAAGAAGACCTCAGTGTCCATAAGTAAATTCAATTTTCTAATTTCTAACATATACTCACATGCTCACACATAAGGTACTGTATACACATGCATGTTCCCATACCACACCCTCATAAACACACACACACACATACATTCTATCCATGAGATTCTATACCCTTATATCACAAATTTTTTAGAAATGTCCTTGCTGGCTTTGAACAGGTCATATTGAGGCATTTTTGGAGTTCAGGCTCCATATTGGGCACAGTAGGTGTGTAGGCCTCACACTTGTTTGTTTCAGGATATTTGAGGCCTCCTGATATGATTCAGACCATGGAAACTGAATTGTATTTGATATAAGCTGGCACAAGGAATTGTAGGCCTGAGATTCCATGAAGAAGCTTCCTTCTCTCTTCTTGGCAGATCTATGATCCCACTAATAAAAGGTATGAGGTCCCAGTGCCTCTGAACACCCCTTCATCTCCAGTGGGCTCCCCTGAAAACTGTCTGTATGATGTCAAGATTCGGAACAATCCTTTTGGGATCCAAATTCGAAGAAAAAGCTCCAGCACTGTGATGTAAGCACTCTTTATTTGGTTCTAATTAGAGTGGTTCTAGATCTAATTGTAGTGGCTCTCGTGAATGAGAGTGAAATATTAATTTTAGAGGCTCTATGTCAATATGTTTGATGAAGAATGTATCTATTGCCCCTACTTCAATAAAAATTTTATTTGCCATTAGACCTTGACAAGAAAAATGAATCAACCAAAGGTTTACAAAAGCTAATTAAGTGGTGCTTGTTTTTAGGGAAAGGAAAATACATGTTCTATTCTTTGTTCCTGTTAAGTAGGACAGGAAACTCTATTTAATAAGTATGACATTATCTGTGATAGAAATCAGTTCTATATACCCTCATTAAGAAATAATAACAGAAGAGTCAGGAGAGAAGGACAAAGGTTACTGAGGCTTCAGTGAAATGGCTTCTTACAGTCTTTGCTTCTATCGACACTCAAGACTCAAAGCCTCTTCACAGTGTTAAGCATGAAAGGAGTTGTCATCTCTCATCCCTTGCCCTGCTGCTGAGTGGAATGGAGTGAAGGTCTGGATTTTGCCTGGGGCTGAGGTTCCCCATCCATGGAGAAACTGTGACCTGGGTGCACACGTGTGCTTTCAGCTCTCTCTGACTGTATGCCTGACTTTCTATCTGTTCCCTTCTTTGGTAATGTCAGGTGAGTGTATGCTCCTCGGTTCTGTCTCGTCCACAACAAAGATTTGGAGTGACGGACATTAAAGCTCTCAGCGTGTCACAGCTCTTGGGTCTTGGACAGACTGTGTTATAGCTCTCAGGTCTCAAATGGACCGTGTTATAGCTCTTAGACAAATCAGTGTTACAGCTCCATTTTATTTAGATAATAGCAGGAAAATCCATCTTCGAGGTGTGAGGGCATGTCGACCCAAAGACAGGAAGGGAAGAATGCCCCAGCATGCAGGAGGGGGGAGAGAGAGAGAGAGCGCCCTTTGGCTCCTCTTTTTATATGTTTTCCCCTCCCCCGGGGCCTGCCCTATGCAAATTGGGCTCGCCAGAAGTGCTGTTTGTTCTCCCTGAAGTCCTCACTCTGGTCCTTGGATCTTCCTTTGACCTTCCTTTGTTCTATTTTTGCGGGCTTTTCCCTTCCTTGACTTTTAGCCACCACCGTTTTGGACTCCTGTTTCCTATTCTAACTACCTAACAGTAAGAAGTTCTTTGGCCAATCCAGAAAACCATTCTAAGAGTATCACATTCTCTACAGAAAAATGTGCCTCTATCTTATCCATTCACTCATGCATTTATTCAAGCTGATATGCTGGGCAAGGAGAAGTAGAAATACAGAGATGAGGGTGATGTGGTCCTTGTTGTCCAGGAACCCAGGACCAAGTAAAGGAATTCTCAGCCTTGCAAAAGACAGATAACAAATAAACATGCCAGCACAGAAACTTGGCAGCAAATTATGGCCCTTGTTATGACCTGGGTCATCTCACAGTATTTGAACATGGATCCAGATATTCAGCTACTCAGGAGGCTTCATGGAGCCCATGTTTGTGCTGGCCTGTGCCCAGCTCTGAACCAAGGTCTGCTCTCGTGTTGCAGTTGGGACTCTCAGCTCCCTGGATTCACCTTCAGGGACATGTTCCTTTCCATCTCCACACGCCTCCCCTCTCAGTACCTCTATGGCTTTGGGGAAACTGAGCACACAACTTTCAGAAGAAACATAAGCTGGCACACGTGGGGGATGTTTGCCCGAGATGAGCCACCAGCGGTAAGCAGAGACAAGATCATCAATATTTCTACTGTATATAAATTTAGTTTAATCCCTGTATATTTTGCTCTCAAATGAAATACACCATGTTTAAGGTTTTCTTTCCTTTCTGTCCCTAAACTACCTATTTATATATATTTCCTGTGGACTATGGATTTTATTTATTTCACAAACTTTTATTTAATATATTCTACATGTCAGGCACACGTAGAATGAGACAGTGTCTTATTAAGATACTGTCTTTTTCTCCAGATGCTTATAAACTAGTAAAAGAGAGAAAAAGAGAGAGAGGCAGAAACAATGGTAACACAGTGTAACCAGTGCTACAATAGATTTGTATAGTAATAAACAAGGAAGGCATAGGAGGAGAGGGCACTTAGGTTTTCACTTGGGATGGAAGGAAGGGTCAAGGAAGTCTTCACAAGAGACATGACATTGTACTGAATCTTCAGTACTGCACAGGAGTTTGCTGTTTGGGTTATGATGTGAACATGATTTCTTGGATTTTCTCTTCTTGATTATCCACCTGCTCTTCCCACAACTCTCCTAGTATAAGAAGAACTCCTATGGTGTCCACCCCTACTATATGGCACTGGAGGAGGATGGCAGTGCCCATGGAGTGCTCCTGCTGAACAGCAATGCCATGGGTAAGACAGACACACATTCTCTGTGTACCACCAGAAACATCTGTGACCACTTTTAGCAATCTGGAGTATCAACAGAGATAAGGAAAGTCAAGGGCAAGGGAAATGAGACAGACAAACTCACCTACCATTCATTCATTTATTCAGGTTTACTAAGAGCACTAGGCCAGGTATAAGGAGTATGATTTTCACTAAACACAGTGCCTATCTTGTATGACCTTATTTTCCTATACACTTAAGCTCTTTTTTCACAAAGTGATGTAAGGTGTTGAGACTGAGATTATGTTTGAGGTACCTGAATATCCCTCTGATTCCACTGCATGGGAAACAGCTTATTAGAGGAGGTGGGCATTAAAATAAGAATGTAAGAAAGTGAAAATAGCAAAATTTAGGGCAGATTCCCTGACTGGGTTATTTATAGTTCCAGGGATACTCCTCACCTTCTTTTTTCTTTTTTTTTAACAGATGTGACATTCCAGCCTACTCCTGCCCTGACATATCGCACCACAGGAGGCATTTTGGACTTTTATATGGTTTTGGGGCCAACCCCTGAGCTTGTAACTCAGCAATACACTGAGGTTGGAAGTTATTCTACCCATCAATATATCATCCAATGTTTGCTGGGTATTCCCATGTTCTTAGCACTGAGAAAGGCCATTTTCCCCTCCTTAAGACCCTTAGATGTCCCTACTACATTATTGCTATCTTTCCTGAAAGTTGGGATTTAGTGTTTAGGGGCTCTACAGGTGTATTGATATCCCATACTTCTCTGAGCTATTTGCCTTTCTGAGAATTTCAAATCAGTGATAACCACTGAGTTCTCAGGTTTCCTAGAGTTGATACTGTTTATAGAGACTTTCTATCATTCTGCATCTCTATGGTTAATCCATATTTATATGACTTTCTTATTTTTCTTGACTGAGGCCTCTTAGATGAGATAGCTTCATAGAAGAGCTCAAGCTGCTTCAAGTAGAAGCCAATCATCTTTTCTTCCCAAAGAAATGTAATTGAGTCTATTTTTCTTTTTTATTTTAGTTGATTGGTCGGCCAGCAATGATTCCCTATTGGGCCTTGGGATTCCACCTGAGTCGCTATGGATACCAGGATGATTATGAAATCGCCAGTTTGTATGTTGCAATGACGGCTGCTCAGATTCCCTACGTATGATACCCTCATTCAGTCTGTGGTTTAATTAGTGGTGGGAATTTGTGGCTAAGTATAGATTGGAAAATCTTCATAGAAAGTCATTCAAGTAGTGATGACTACTTTAGTATGAAGAAAAAGTGTAGCTGTGGAGCTAGAAACATTACCTCTTAAATTTATTTCAGGCAACCCTTTAAAATCAAGGGTTGCAGACTCAGAGTTGCATAAATCCTTCAGCAGTTTGAGGGATGCTTGGGGGATATTGTTCCTGCCTCTTGCCAGGAATATCCTGCAGTAGCCATGGCTGGGCTTTGAGGCATGACTTTGGGGCCTGAAAATCATCTCAAGATTATAACCATTTTAGGAAATTGTACTGTGGCTATTCTTGGAGAGAGTAGCTATAAAAGGACAATATGAATGAAACCAGTTAATACTAAGCCTTCACTTTTTCTTAAACACACACATACACATAAGCATATCCTACAGCTACAATCTCAGAACAGCAGTACACGCAGGCTAAGTCTTATCCAGCTCTTTGTGACCCCATGGACTGTAGCCCACCAGGCTCCTCTGTCCATGGAATTCTCTAGGCAAGAATACTGGAGTAGGTTGCCATTTCCTTCTCCATAAAGCCCTAGAAGTGCAGTCATTTGCTGTCAACAGACAGAATTCCATAAATAGCATGCTCTTTATCCTCTTGTAATGATCAGTTTCTCATCACGCAGTTGCTTTGCTCTCAATTCACCTCCTGAGGTTTTGGAGGACAATTAATGATTGGCAGCTGAGAATAAAATAAACATTATGATATTCTCATCAAAGATAATTTGAAACATTCATCTAGGCTTAATTTTTCTTTTTATAGACTGCTATTCTAGATACTTATTAAATATAAATTAGAAAAGATGGGAAAATTAAAAGACTAAAAAAAAATCCATGGATTTACCTCACAGAGACAACTAATGTTAATAATTTGTTCATTCATTCTTTCTGAGTTTTGGCTTATGAACAAATCTCTCCTCCCTCGAAGAAGTTTTACTTAAAGTCTTAAGGCAATACAGGTGGTTATCACTTTCAGGTTAAAAAGAATCATCATCTCCCCACCAGGAACTGAATACTAACTACTTGATGTTATTATCCAACAATCAAGGATTAAGTGAATTTCATGTGCCGAAACCTGAGTTGGTGCTTTATAGAGAAGAGAGAAGACAAGGTTCTTACTCCAGGCTCATCCAGTCAAATGAGAGTGGCAGAAATAAATACATTCTAGAAAACTAGAAAACAATGTAGCTCTAAATGTGAATAAATTCCGTCGGGTTTACTGGAGGGAGGGGGGAAAGACACAGATATGTTTCTCAGGCAAGTATGGCTTTCTACCCTTGAACATTCAACCATCATTTTGTTTAATAGGCTCACTGAGTTTGAGATCTGAAGAATGGAAAAGACATAAATTGAGGGAAGGAGTGGGAGGAAATACAGTTGGAGGAGCAGCATGAGAAAGAATGGGGACTGGTGAGCTGGATGTAGGGATCAGAAAGCAATTTCAATCAGCAGAATTGAAAAGTCAGTCTAGGAGAGTAACAGAGAAGGCGTTCAGCGAGGCCTGGTCTGGAGTCTGCAGGCAGCAGGGCCAGAGCCTGGCCAAGCAGTTTGTGTCCCCTGAGGAGCTCCTGCCGCAGGGGCCCAAGTATCCTGCTTGCTTCCTTCTACAGGATGTCCAGCATGTAGACATTGACTACATGGACCGGAAGCTGGACTTCACCCTCAGCCCCAGCTTTCAAAATCTTGGTCTCCTGATTGAGCAAATGAAGAAAAATGGCACGAGATTTGTTCTTGTTCTGGTAGGTATTTAGAAAGATTAGATCCTGTTTTCTGCTTCTATAGTTCAAAACTAGTACCATTGAGGGAAACTGGAGGAAAAATACAGAAGACCTCCCTGAACATTTTTTGTAACTTCTTATGAATCTATAAGTTTTTTAAAGTATTAAAAAGCAAATAAACAAAGGAAGAATGAATGAAAATGGCTTTTAAAAGATGATGGATTGCAGTATTTATTTTTCATAACTGTGTTGTTTGGAGGTAATTTATTGTTACATTCTTTTGGTAGAGTTAGAAAACTGAAATGCTAGTTAACAGCCAAAAGTACAGAAGAGTGTGTAACACTAGATATAGCCTCCAAAACACACACACACACACACACACACACACACACACACAGTAAAGGAGAGAGTGTGTGTTTCACTGTTTCAGGCTATGCCTCAGAGAAAATAGCTGTATCTTAATCTCATTTTTCCCTTAGGGGCTCAAAAACCTCTTAAGATACCATTACCAATACTCAACAATGGTGAGGTTTAAGGGACTTATTTCTTCTTAATTAAATTCACAAACAACTGATTTAAGATCCAGAATATCAGCTTATTATTTCATATTGGGGGCTTACCAGGTGGTACAGTGATAAAGAATCTGCCTGCTAATGCAGGAGACAAGAGGCAATGATTCGATCCCTGGATTGGGAAGATCCCCTGGAAGAAGAAATGGCAACTCACTCCAGTATTCTTGCCTGTGAAACCCCATGGGCAGAATGAGCCTGGAAGGCTACAGTCCATGGGGTCACAAAGAGTTGGGTTTGCCTGAGCGACTGAGCACATGTTTTCCATTGGAAGCTGTATCTTGTCAAACACAGAAGTAGTTACCTACAAATGATCCTTCCTTATAGCCTCCAGGAATTACAGCATTATTCTCTGACTTTTGTTCATTCATTCATTCAAGTATTGACTAAACATTGGGTCTTTGAAAATCACTCTTCTAAAAAATGTATTTATAATCTAAGAGAATACGATGTCCTAAAGGAAAAAAAAAAAAGATGTCCTTTTCCTTACAGAGATTTTATTCTTTTGGAGTGAGACCTCCAATAAATAAACATTAAAAAAAGATAGTTCCAGATAGGTGGTGACAATTTCTATGACAGTTGTGAAATATGATGCTATTTAGAGAGCAGTTGAGGCAGGTATGAGATAGACTGAACAGGGAAGAGAACTTGAGAGAGACAAGTTGGGTCACAGAATAGGAGAAAGGAATTTCATGTTCTTAAGGACTATTGCCATTACATTGTGGAAACACAATCAATTAGACTTCTCCACTTGAGAGTAATGTTTTATTAACCTGGTTTATCTCCAGGAATTGTTTTCGAACATTAGCATACACTTTTTCCTCAAGAATGTTATAGAGAGGGACTTCCTGGTGGTTCAGTGGCTAAGACTCCACACTTCAATGCAGGGAGCGTGGGTTTGATCCCTGGTTGGGGAACTAAGATCCCACATGCCACACGTTGCAGCCAAAAAAATAAAAGAATAATGTTATAGAGAAACATCAATAAAGTTTTTTGCTCTCAGTTATCCATGGGATGTGTGTGTGGTGTTGTAGTTCTTTCTCACCATTTCTTTCTGTACTGTGAATTGTTAAAAATTTAGAGAGGAGATTTCTTGGTGACATTTGTCTCATGTCTGCTGTTCTAAACCCTTTCCCTGCAGGACCCAGCCATTTCTGGCAATGAGACCCAGTATCTCACATTCACCAGAGGGAAGGAAAGTGATGTGTTCATCAAATGGCCAGACAACAGCGATATCGTCTGGGGAAAGGTAAGATTTTGGATAAGGTGCCTGTAATTAATCAGTATCACAATTGATTAAAAGAGATGCAATAACTCTTGGCAATATATATTGGGTAATTTATAAATTGTGAATGAGTAGAAATCTGTCTGATACTGATTGGCTCAATAAACATTAACAAGGCTAAGGTTTCAGGTCTAATCCTCTAAAATATCGGTGAGCCTTGTTTTATTGTCTGGAAGTATTCTAATGACCCACCCCTTATACATGCCAACTGGTCATTTAACAAAGATAAAGAACCCCTTTGAAAAGGACTTTGGAATCTGTCTCTCAGTCACCCACTCTCATCTTTGACCCAGGATGCTTAATCAGTATGTAAATAAATCACTGAATGCTATGAATTAATCTCCTTCTCTTATCTCCTTTCATTCCCTTTTGTGGTCTCAATCCTCATACTCATTGTTCGACTCTTAGCAACAAGATTTTAAGCGGACTTCCTGACTCTGGATGACAGTAGCTCTTAGCCAGGGTTGCTCTGTAAATATCTCATGCTGCTTCATCTTGTTGCCAAAACCTTGGCTTCTTGTCTACCGATGCCGAATAGGAATACAGAGGCAACATTTGGAGGAAATAGAAAAAGATTAGCTTTATTATTTTTACCAGGCAAAAGGGAAAAACAGTGGACTAGTGACTCAATAATTGTGCCCTGCTCTCTTAGGAATAGGGAGAGGTTTTATATCCTCTTGAATGTCTTGATTTTTTTTTTTTTTTTTCTGCTGCAAAGTTTCAAAATGGCCACAGCTGGCATCAGGCAACTCAGCAGCCAAGTCTGGTGTCCCTGAAGTTATCAACCCAGGACCTTCTTTCTGAAATGGAGAATGCTACAGGAGTGTAGGAGGAGAAGAATGCCAAGTAGAGTATAATCTATATGGAATCAGAGAGTAATTAGCTTTGTGAAGGACAAGTCCAGCTACAAGTGTCTGTTAGTTCAGTTCAGTTCAGTTGCTCAGTCGTATCCGACTCTTTGCAGCCCTACAGGAGTGTAGGAGGAGAAGAATGCCAAGTAGAGTATAATCTATATGGAATCAGAGAGTAATTAGCTTTGTGAAGGACAAGTCCAGCTACAAGTGTCTGTTAGTTCAGTTCAGTTCAGTTGCTCAGTCGTATCTGACTCTTTGCAGCCCCATGGACTGCAGCACACCACACTTCTCTGTCCATCACCAACTCCAAGGGTTTACTCAAACGCATATCCATTGAGTCGGTGATGCCATCAAACCATCTCATCCTCTGTCGTCCCCTTGTCCTCCTGCCCTCAATCTTTCCCAGCATCAGGGTCTTTTCCAAGGCGTCAGCTCTTCACATCAGGTGGCCAAAGTATTGGAGCTTCAGCTTCAGCATCAGTCCTTCCAATGACTATTCAAGACTGATCTCCTTTAGGATGGACTGGTTGGATCTCCTTGTTGTCCAAGGGACTCTCAAGAGTTTTCTCCAACACCACAGTTCAAAAGCATCAATTCTTCGGCACTCAGCTTTCTTTATCGTCCAACTCTCACATCCATTTATGACTACTGGAAAAACCATAGCTTTGACTAGATGAACCTTTGTTGGCAAAGTAATGTCTCTGCTTTTGAATATGCTGTCCAGGTTGGTCATAACTTTTCTTCCAAGGAGTAAGCGTCTTTTAATTTCATGGCTGCAGTCACCAACTGCAGTGATTTTGAAGCCCCAAATAATAAAGTCTGACACTGTTTCCACTGTTTCCCCATCTATTTGCCATGAAGTGATGGGACTAGATGCCATGATCTTCGTTTTCTTAATGTTGAGTTTTAAGCCAACTTTTTCACTCTCTTCTTTCACTTTCATCACAAGGCTCTTTAGTTCTTCTTCACTTTCTGCCATAAGGGTGGTGTCACCTGCATATCTGAGGTGATTGATATTTCTCCCAGCCATCTTGATTCCAGCTTGTGTTTCTTCCAGCCCAGCGTTTCTCATGATGTACTCTGCATAGAAGTTAAATAAGCAGGGAGACAATATACAGCCTTGATGTATTCCTTTTCCTATTTGGAACCAGTCTGTTGCTCCATGTCCAGTTCTAACTATTGCTTCCTGACCTGCGTACAGGTTTCTCAAGAGTCTGTTAGTAGTAACAGCTAAAACAATAACCAAAACCATTGTAGGCCTGTTTGGCTGGTATGTGCCAAAGGCTGTTCACTTGTTTCTGCTTTGCTGCAACACTCCTGCTCTGGGTTAATGCCCTGTTCAAGTGCCTTTGAATGTTTCCTTCCCAACTTGCCCAAATAATACCCGCACTTCAAGGCCAGCTTAAATGTTCACTCTTAGGAAGCATTCAAGACCAGCTGTGTTCTCCCTTTTCTGTATTGCAACTCTCCGAGAGTGTAACGTGCAACCTAGTGCTTCTGTTCCATCTGTGAGCTTGGAGAAAACAAGGACTGTTTCTTACTTACGGCTCAGCAGATACAGATTACAGAAGTGAGCCTGGCATGTAGTAAATGTTCAGTATTTGTAGAATGAATGAATGAATCAATGTATATAGTTGAAAAGTGGAAGTGAAGTCGTGTCTGAGTCTTTGTGACCCCATGGACTAGAGCCTATCAGGTTCCTCCGTCCATGGGATATTTCAGGCAAGAATACTGGAGTGAGTTGCCATTTCCTTCTCCAGGAGATCTTCCCAACCCAAGGATTGAACCCAGGTCTCCCACATTGTAGGCTGACGCTTTATCGTTTGAGCCACCAAGGAAGTCCAAAATGTATACAGTTAATGTCCTTCTAATTATAGATGAAATTGGCTGATACTATGAATTTTTTAATGCTGTGTATACTTGGGGTCCCTAGTAAGTTGTGATACTGCTTAAAAGCATTGAGGCTAAGCGTATGGGTTGTGAACAGAAATCAATCTTATTCCTTTAGAGTCACACTTAATATGTATTTTTTATAAGGGGAAATTTGTTACAAGTCTGTGATAGGCAGATCAGTGAAAAAATCATCATTTGCAAAGTGATTGTACAGAGGATGTGCTTAGAAGGGATTTAGTCAATAATATTCAAAAGTAAAATTTTGAAAACTGATGGAATGAATCAAGAGATCCCAACCTATATTCACCTAACAAAATTTCATATATTCAGACTTTGCAATTTAATTAATGGCAAATATCCCCCAGAATTGTATGGAGATGCATGTCATTTGAGTCTAACATGTGAAACATCTCATGGTCTGTGCAATGCTTTTTAAAGATTTTAATTTTTCTTTTTCTTTTTTTTTTTCTAGGTTTTGCCAGATCTGCCCAACGTGAATGTGGATGGGTCCCTTGATCTTGAAACTCAGGTTAAGGTACAGTAATGCACAGATTTTTGTCTACATGGTTCTACACATCTGGATACTTATGAGTTTTACCCTGATGTTTGGTTAAGTAGCTCTGAGTTGAGTATACTTGTCAACGGGTAATTTTCTGGAAGCAAAATTTTCCCTGAATGGAAATCCAACAGGTAGCTAAACTGGAATCGTACAGAAGGGAATCATGTATGAAATACCTTTACCTGTGCACCTTCAACGGGTTGTATTTTGTTTGAACTTAATGTTGCTTGAAAAATAATGAAGGAAAGTCTGGGATCTTTTCACTGGAGAGGTTATGAACAGATTGGGTTTTAACGAATAGTCTACATTTAGAAGAAAGTGCTGGCCAGTTGAAAGGAGCAATGGCCTTGACTCAGCACTTGATGCCACATTAGTCTTGGGCATCCAGCATCCCATCCACACTGCAGCTCACATTTCCCTGCATGACTGATCTCCTTGATATGGCCAACGTAGTAAAAACACTTGTGCTCTGAAGTTTGACTGTTTAGACACTGATGGCTAATTTTCCTGTTTATATGATGACATGCCTAATCATAAAGTGAATCCCATGTTTAAAATGGGTCTTAAAGACTATCTAACCTTCTAGGAAAAGAGAGAATGGAGTCACCTTTCCTGGTGTGTGTGTGTGTCCACAGTAAACTCTGTGCAGCTGCAGACACTGATATGAGGTTAGGGCACACACTGAGTGGGCAAAGCCTTGCACAAATACCTGCTTGTCTCCCCTTCCCGGTCCTGGTGCACCCCCCTTCCCGGACAGGCTGAGACCCCACATAAGAGCATGTGTCATCCTTACAGCTGTACAAAGCCCATGTTGCTTTTCCTGACTTCTTGCGGAACAGCACAGCTGCCTGGTGGAAGAGGGAAATAGAAGAGCTCTACAGAAACCCTCGAGAGCCAGAGAAGAGCTTGAAGTTTGATGGACTGTGGATTGTAAGTCATCTTTCATGCCTTTCTTTGAAAACATTAGCAGTCAAAACTCAGGGAGATAACTCAGAACCTACTAAAGCAGCAAGCTAGGGCTGGAGGAGTGGATGAGAGGGATGCTGTTATAGAGCTGAGGTGCTGGGACTACCAGGAAGAGCAGAGAGAATCATACGTCTGCCCAGGGACATACTGCCTGGTGGAAGTTGGAGTCCCTGAAGGCAATGAGCCACCGCTCAAGTTGCTGCCTGAAAAAGAAAGAGGGACACATACCTGACTTCTCTTAGCTCCCACCCTCTAACCTCTTGCCAATGCTTTCCATTGGCCAGACCTACACAGAGGCCAGTGCTAAAGGAGCCCAAGAGCCCGTCCTGTGATACAGGGCAGGGCCAGGGGTGGGCAAGTCATGGATCAGAGGCAACTGATATTCATCACAGGGCTGGGAAAATGCCAGCTTCAAAGGTCCATTCCGATGCTTGCTACGCTTGTTGGTTGGGCTTAAGAGCAGGGCTTCCTGAGATGTCTCTGGGACACACATTCGAAGTCTCCTCTGTTGGTGTTTTTCTAGGAGTGGGAAGCATATCAGTGCCCCAGTTTCCTCCTCCACTGTGCAGTGGTCTGAGCTCCCGACCATATTCCAGGTCACCTCTGAAGAGCTTCTCCCGTTTGGGCCAGGCTGAAAGAAGCTTGCCACTCACCCAGAGACAAACCTCTCAGCCACCCACTGGCGGCCCTGGGCTTCCCTGGCCACCATCAGGATAGGCAGACCCAGAGTAGGCACACAGAAGGACACAGATTAACCCAAACTGTGAAGAGATGGGGCGGGCCCTGAGGAACACAGATCCCAACAGCTCTGCGGTGTTTGTTCCACTGCAAGAAAGGTGTAGCTAAACAACTCCAGTAGCCAAGAGTCCTCCCAAACAGCTTGCCTTTGCATTTTAATATGTCCTACTTAAGATCACCAGGGGCTTCCCTGGTGGCTCAGACAGTAAAAGTGTCTGCCTGTAATGTGGAGACCTGGGTTCAATCCCTGGGTCAGAAAGAGCCCCTGGAGAAGGAAATGGCAACCCACTCGAGTACTCTTGCCTGGAAAATCCCATGGATGGAGGAGCCTGGTGGGCTACAGTCCACGGGATCACAAAGAGTCAGACACGAGTGAGCAAATTCACTTTCACTTTCACTTAAGATCACCTAATATACAATATTTTAAGTTTTCCATTGATAATGTAGGCTGTGAATATTCACCTCGGGAACTGCTATTTCTTACATTTAAGTAATAGATCCCTGCAAGTAGTATTTGATTTCTAGATTGTTTCTGAGTTACCTACAACTTTTTAGGACCATATCTACTGTAGAAAGCTAGAGATTTCTCCTGGTTTTGGTCTATGCTGATGTCAGAATCAATAATCTAAACTATATCAACAATGAGGAGATTATGATAACCATTAGCCGCAGATAAAAAGTGAGTCATCCACACAGAAAAGATGGGCTTGTGTGGGGAGATGAGTCAAAAGGAGATTTACTTAGGTCATGATTCCAGCCTAATTTCAGTATTTTGTCACTATAAGCCAATCCTCACAGGTCTAAAAATTCCAAGTAAACTAGAGGTTTAACACTCTTCTTAAACCAAAATGATTTCTTAGAATCCTTATGGGTTGAGATTACACAGAGTCAGTGATGCAACCAGCTGGTGTAAATTTGACCTTGTCTCTGTGAGGTCAGTGTCATCTATAGGAAGGTCCATGTTGCCTCTAACCCACAGAATTTTTTTTTTTATTTTTGCTATCTCATTGCAGAACATGAATGAACCATCGAACTTTGTGAATGGATCTGTCACGGGCTGCAGAAATGAAATTCTTAATAATCCACCCTATGTGCCATGTATGTAAAATGATGTCTTCACCAAATTACTTCTCTGCTCAAAAGCCTTGCAAATTTTCCTGTTATTGTCAAAGTGAAGCCTAATTTTGGCAAGAAAACACTTTTAAATCTGACGTAAAATCCCAAATAGAGTAACTTTGAATAAGTGCAAATAAACAACTAATCAAGCATAGAAACAATAGCATGATGTGGTATGAAAGAAACCAAGCAACGATGTGCATCTGGTTATAGTGATGAGTATGGACTGATAACTGAAACTCCCAGTCACCCCCTGCACACCACATACACCATACATACAAACCACACACTACACTGCACACACACCACACACATGCACATACAGACATGTCACACACCACACACATCACACACCCTGCAACATACTACACATGCACCACAAAGACACGCATGTACACCTACCATACACACACACCCTGCATACACACTTCACTCGTTTGACTAGATGATGGAAATCTAGCTCCGTCAACTCCTTCTGCCCGTGTTCACAGAACCTGCATGAGACTCCCTGTTTGTCCCGTGGTAAAAGCGGAAACAGAATGTCAATGGGCCCTGGGTTTAAAGGTGTCTTAGGAGCTGAACACCTTACAAGGTGAACTCTTTCCTTGCCTTGAACTCGTACCTTGCTTGAACTCTTGCCTAGGGAAGGAAGTGACTCACTTCATGAAGAGCACTGTCCCAGTAATTCGTGGACTCCACGTTGCCTGAATTGTGGGTCACTGCTAGGCTTCCTGCTGCTCACTAGCTCCTTCCTTCCTTCCTCTCTCCCTTCCTCCCTTCCTTTCTGCCTTTTTCTCCTTCTTTCCTTAATTTAATATCTGTGTATCAGATAAGTGATGACAAATCAGAAAGCTTTAGCCGTACTAGTGCAGTGATGAAATAGGACCTGTTCCCTTGAGAACATTACCATCTAGTGGAAGAGACGATCATAACCACAAAGGGGTGTCCTAACTGGACTCTGGCAGCCCCCTGTGGCTGTTGGAGTTGGAGCAAACAGAAGGGTTCCCTTCCTGGCTCCATACCCTATTCTTACCTTTCATTAATTAAGCAGCCACAGGACCCTGATAACAAAAATTTCTTAAAACTGGAGCTGTTATTGGTAACGAGGATGTTGGCTGAAGCTGAGAAATGCATAGATGATGGGCATTTCTGGTGAATGTGCAAATCAGGTTTTGTAAGAATTAACTCTGCATTTCCTCCCAGACTTGGAGGCCCGGGACCAGGGCCTGAGCAGCCAGACCCTGTGCATGGAGAGCCAGCAGGTGCTGCCCGATGGCTCACCGGCGCGCCACTACGACGTGCACAGCCTTTATGGCTGGGCCCAGACCAGACCCACGTACGAGTGAGTGTGCTTTTGTCTTTGGCCAGCAAGACAATTTTCATTTCTTCCCATGGCTGTAAGTGTCTAGAGTTCTGACATGGTCAGGGACAAAGTTCTTTGCATCACGGGCATCCACCCTTATTCTGTGTGTATGTGCTAAGTCACCTCAGTCATGTCCAACTCTGTGCAACCCTATGGACTGCAGCCCACCAGGCTCCTCTGTCCATGGGGACTCTCCAGGCAAGAAGACTGGAGTGAGTTGCCATGTCCCCCTCCAGGGGATCTTCATCGAACCTGCATCTTCTATGACTCCTGCACTGCAGGAGGATTCTTTACTGCTGAGCCACTGGGGATACCCCTGCCTTATTTCTTGCCTTCATTACCTCTCACTGGTGTGTGTGTGTGTGTGTGTGTGTGTGTGTGCACGCGCGAGCATGCGTGTATGCATGCATGCATGCCCACACATCCCTGTCCATTTTTGGACTTGTGTAAAATATTGGCAGTAACCTAAATGGATTTGTTTCCGCTATAGCTAACTTATTTTCCTGTTGTCACTTACTGAATACTGTATCTCTGCCTATTGATGTGATGCTTTCTTTAGCAAATATTTGGATTACATCATACACCAGCATCTATCAGATTTTCTCTTTTGTTCCACTGATTTTTCTCTCATATCTTGTTTTCATTTTTGAGCTAAAGCATCTTACAGAAGACTGACCTTCCATTGATAAATATTTAAACATCTTTTATGTGTATTTGTCTCTCTGTGCAAAGTTTTTCCTGCATTTTGAGGATTAGCCTAGCAGAGAGCATATTACCAAAGGGAGCTGTAGTCATATATAGTTTTATTTGGGTACCAGATCTACCTCGTTGCTCTTTAAATGACTGACAAATTATCTCTCTCCTTTGAGCCTCAGTTTCCTGACAGTAAAAGGAGGCCAGAGTTGTGAGATGCACATATGAACATGACCGGTACAATACCTGGGATAGAGTAATTGTTCTATGAATATCTGTCTTACCCCAGCCCTCCTCATACCTAGAAGTAGACAGCTAATTAATTTTTTTAAGAAAAGAAATCCACATATTGTTAATCAACTATATTCCAAAATAAGATAGCATTTTTTAATTAAAACATTTTTTTAAAGAAAAAGAAATCCATATTTTAGTTGATGCTCTATCTGCAGTTGTTCTGCTGGGAAGTTGATTGGGACTGTCAGCATCACTTAAATAGCAGATGCTTTCTGGCTTAAAATGGAGCAGCACTCTGCTGCCTTACATTTCCAGGCTGCAGCTACTCTTTATGATAAAGTCCCTCAACTGTCCAGCCTCAAATTCACCCTCAGCTCGCCCCCTTGTCCCCCTCCGAGCAGAGCCGTGCAGGAGGTGACGGGACAGCGAGGGATCGTCATCACTCGCTCCACTTTCCCCTCTTCTGGCCGCTGGGGAGGACACTGGCTGGGTGACAACACGGCCGCGTGGGACCAGCTGAAGAAGTCAATCGTTGGTGTGTGGGCTCTCATCCTGGGGCCTCTCCAGGAGGGGCGGGGGCTAGAGTGCTCCTCAGCGGGGTTGTCATGTCTAATTATCCTCCATGCGGTCAGTGAAAGCCACGGGACCTGAGTGCTCTGTGTGTGTGTGAGTTTTAATGCACACCCGTCTTTTGACATTTTCACCACGAGCGGCTCAGAGCTCTCAAATGTGGAACAGAAGAGACAGGTCAAACCTACCCTTCCCACAGTCTGCTCTCCCGTGTCCAATGCAGCTGCATCTTCTCCCCGCAGGCATGATGGAATGCAGTCTCTTTGGAATCTCCTATGTAAGTCCTACTGGGGCAATGATGGATCCCCTAGTTCAGATTTCGGTGTGTCTGAAACCCACAAAGTCCCACTTAAAACATGCTCTGATTTTGCATCTTCTCAGACAGGAGCAGACATCTGTGGATTCTTTGGAGATGCTGAGTATGAGATGTGTGTTCGCTGGATGCAGCTGGGGGCGTTTTATCCATTTTCCAGGAACCACAACACATTCGGGACCAGGGTGAGGGAAGCGGGTTACGGTGTGGGTGTTTCGTGTCTTCACATCACAACTTCCTCTTGTAATTCTATTTATGTATTTGTTTATTTTTGGCTGTACTGGGCCCTCATTGCTGTGTGGATTTTTTCTCTAGTTGCGGCGAGGAGGGTCTAGTCTCTAGCTGCAGTGTGCAGGCTTCTGCTGTTGTGGCCTGTGGGCTTTAGTGGTGGCAGCAGTTTGGGCTCAGCAGTTGTGGCTCCTGAGCTCTAGAGTGTGGGCTCAATAGCTTTGGTGCACCGGCATAGTTGCTCCGCAGCATATGGGATCTTCCCAGAGCAGGGATTGAACTTGTGTCTCCCGAACTGGCAGGTAGATTCTTTACCACTGAGCCATCAGGGAAACCCCACCACTTCTTAACCCTCAAGAACATTGTGCTTATTTGTATGATGAAAAATTATAAAATCACCAGCAACTCCAGTGTTTGGAAAATCCACAGAGTTCAAAAGCCCAGACTACCAACCATTTTTCAAGAATATACTTTTTCCCATCTCTTGGGTTATTCATGCCTATGAGGAGAAATATTTATGGCTCCTACGGAGCTGAAATAAAAAGAGGCTCCCTTTGCTTTTAGAAATGATGGGTTTGTATTTTACTTAAATCTCACTGAGTTATGTCAGTGCTGCATGGAGACCCATCTCTCTCTACACACGTGCAGGGGCAAGACTAGGCCCCATCCTGAAGTGTTCATGAAAAGGAAAGAAAGCAAGAAACTCCAGTTTATAAAGATGGCAGGTGGAGGGAAACAGGAAGCCAGAAGTTAGAGGAAAAAGCATGTGTAACCTACACAGCTTTTGAACTGTGTGTTGGAGAAGACTCCTGAGAGTCCCTTGGACGGCAAGGAGATCCAACCAGTCCATTCTGAAAGAGATCAGCCCTGGGATTTCTTTGGAGGGAATGATTCTGAAGCTGAAACTCCAGTACTTTGGCCACCTCACACAAAGAGTTGACTCATTGGAAAAGACTCTGATGCTGGGAGGGATTGAGGGCAGGAGGAGAAGGGGACGACCGAGGATGAGATGGCTGGATGGCATTACGGACTCGATGGACGTGAGTCTGAGTGAACTCCGGGAGTTGGTGATGGACAGGGAGACCTGGCGTGCTGCCATTCATGGGGTCGCAAAGAGTCGGACACGACTGAGCGACTGAACTGAACTGAACTGAACCTACATATGGGATATGTGCCTGTGCGTGAGTGCTTAGTTGCTAAATCCGACTCCTTATGGCCCCATAGACTGTAGCCCGCCAGGCTCCTCTGTCCATGGGATTTCCCAGGCAAGAATGCTGGAGTAAGTTGCCATTTCCTTCTCCAGGGGTTACTCCCAGATTAGCGATCAAACTCACGTCTCCTGTATTGGCAGGGGGATTCTTCACCACTGAGCCACCAGGAAAGCCCATATATGTGTGCTGGTCCTTTTCTCATACTGCTAGGAAGGAGGAGGTAACCTTCCACTTGCTCCTTTACCCTTTTAGAGACAAGATCCTGTGGCCTGGGACTCAAACTTTGAGATGTTCTCAAGAAAAGTCCTTCAGACCAGATATACTCTGCTGCCTTACCTCTACACTCTAATGCATAAGGCTCATGCTGAGGGCAGCACTGTGGTTCGACCCCTTCTCCATGAGTGAGTAGAGCTGGGTTCCCCCAGTGACAAGTCTGGGATGTCTTGGGAATAACCCTCTGCAACTGTCATAACAATATGGGCATATTTTTCACATTTTTTCTTTAAGGTTTACAGAGGAACGCACAACATGGGATATAGACCATCAGTTCATGCTGGGCCCTGCCATCTTAATTAGCCCCGTGCTGGAAAATGTGAGTTTTCCACTGTGGCTCAGGTACCCTCCAATCATATAATCTAAAGAACAGGAAGGGCATTTTATGGATCTTTTTTTTTTTGGCTGTGCTAGGTCATTGTTGCTCTGCGGGCTTTGCTCTGGTTGTGAGCGGTGCCAGCTCTCTGGCTGTGCTGTGAGGGTCTCTCATTGTGGTGGCTTCTCTTGCTGCGGAGCACGGGCTTTAGGGCACGTGGGCTTAGTGGCTGCAGCTTCTGGGCTCTCGAGCACGGGCTCAGTAGTCGTGGCGCACAGACTGAGTTGCCCTGTGCTTAGTGGCAAGAGGGATCTTCCCTGACCAGGCATTGAAACTGTGTCTCCTTCATTGTCAGGCGGATTGGATTCCTTACCACTGAGCCACAAGGGTAGCCCTACAGGTTGTCTTATCTAGCTCACTGTTTTCAGGCAAATGCATTTCTAGAACTTCTAAGGGAGAGCTTGGTTGTTTTTCAAGATCTCCATTAATGGAAACTTTACCCCCGCAAAGGATTCTCATTTTGGTATCTTGTCATATTGCATTCTTGCAAAATCTACCTTTTCACAAATGTTATGTTTCTCTGTGTTTAAAGAAGAATTTCCTAGGATCTTTGTCAATAGAACCTTTCCAACTCTTAAAGTCATTAATCAAGTTCCCTTTTTAATCTTATTTCTACAGAGATAATTTTAAAAATTAAAAGTAAATTATTGGCATATTCATAACGACGTGTTTATTTTGTGTTTCAGAACACATTTCAGGTCCAGGCTTACTTTCCCAGAGCCCGTTGGTATGACTACAGCACGGTAAGAACTAACATTGTTTCTGGACCTGGGTTGGTCCCTGCAGGCAGAGAGAGGGGCCTGGAACTTTCTCCTGACTTCCAGGCACATATTTTCTAAGGCAGTAAGTTTCAGCCTTTCAGTCATGCAAAGTTTACTTAAATAAAAGTATCCATAAAACCATAAATATTAGAAAATCTGATGCCTATGTTACATTGCCTCCTCCCCAACCACTTACCTTTTCTGGACAATACAGAGAAAAGACTAGATTTTTAGAGGTTTTAGCAAAGCTGAAAACCAGAGATTTTCTGCTTCGATTTGCAGTATTTTGCTGATTTTCTTGGATAGGAAGGACTTCTGCTAAAGCAGGCACTGATTTCATCTATTTTTCTCGTCATTATTCCTTGCCTACTTTCTCCCTTCTAGGGATCGGGCAATGAATCAAGAGGTGAGTGGAAAGTCCTGGAGGCTCCCTTGGACCATATCAACGTTCATGTCAGAGGAGGCTACATCCTGCCTTGGCAAGAACCTGCGATGAACACTCACTCCAGGTAAAGGATAGAGGTGGTGTTTATTGGCCTTGCTCTCCCATAACGAGGCAGCCTTTTCGGAAGTGGCCCACCTCGATGGAGGATAAACTAAATATGGACAGTTTCATTAATCTGATTCTGAGAGTACCTTCCAGGAGGGATCTGGGGGAGAATGAGTTCATCAAGTCAGTCTTGGGGAGAACTTTTATCTGTAGCTTCTGTGTCAAAGGTTCAAAGTACGTTTTCCCGAGGGTACCATCATGTACCTCTCTCCACAGCATTTAAAAATTCAGGAATAGGAGTGAGCTCTTTGATTTGTGATGTCTACCCAGAGTTTTAGTACTTATCCTGAGGTCTACTTTGGTGTACTCAAGAGAAATTATACACACACACACACACACACACACACACACAAAATAGAACATGTTATGTCAAGAGAGACATGCGTAACAAGAGTAGTAACAACTACTTAGTGGTTAGTAAGTGGAAGTTAGTGGAAGTTAGCTTTCACTCTTGTGCTATAAAAATCACGGTTTCAGCTCCGGGCTGAGTCTTGAATAACAGAATTTGAATGTATGAAAACAAGAGAAAGGGATATACTGGGAGGATTAAAGAACTAAAGGTGAAAAATGAGTTAATTTGGAGGACAGTAAACCATTCATGCTGAGTTTAACTGGAGCACTGATAAAGAGATAAAGTAAATAAAAATCAAGCTGGTTAGTATCAGGCCATGGAAAGTTGTGAATACAGAAGAAGCATTCTGCATTGTACTCTACAGCAATCTGGAAGCTGCTAAATGATTGTTTTTTTTTGTGGGGGGGAGAAGCTTCTTATATTACTAATAATATGTATGTAAGTAACATGTATGTATTTGATTTTTGGAGATTTAAGTTGTATTGAACGTTTCATTAAAATATAAGCATTTTATTCTGTTAGCTTTTAAATATCTTTTATTTGATCTCATCTGCTTTTAGAATTTAGGTGTATTTTTAATGCATTTACTTTTTTTCTGGATGACTATATATTTTCCAAAGAAGCTGTCCTTCATTCTTACAACCTGCAGTCTATAGAAAAATAACTTTTCTTTTAATAGCCGAAAGAAATATATGGGATTGATTGTTGCTTTGGATGACAATGGGAGAGCTGAAGGTCAGCTGTTCTGGGATGATGGACAAAGCATTGGTGAGTAGGAGCTTTCCTGGGTCCGCACACAGCATTCAGGGAAGCCATACACGGAGGCTCAGGATATAATTGGCATGAACTGAAAACCTGTTTCTGTCACTACTATTAATAAGGCGGTGGTGTTGGGAGGATTTTTGCAACTTTTGTTTCTCATATATATTATGCTGTAGTTGTAATAGAAGGGTATAGGGTCCCCAGCTTTGTAAGATAATCAATTTGATATTATAGATTCAGCTGGGGGACTTAACCTCCCTATAACTTTCTTGCTCTGATAAGAGTGTTACTGCAAATATCAAGCTGACCATCCACTCTCAGTGGTTCATAGATCTGCCTCTATTTGGGCCAACCATCTAGAATCAGGCACCCTTTGCCTCCAAAGGGGTGGCTCAAACAGTAAAGAATCTGCCTGCAGTGCACAAAACTGGGCTCAATCCTTGGGTTGGGAAGACCCCCTGGAGAAGGAAATGGCAACCCACTCCAGTATCCTTGCCTGGGAAATCCCGTAGACAGAGGAGCCTGGCAGGCCCCAGTCCAGGTTCTCAAAGAGTCAGACATGACTGAGTGACTAACACTCTTTTAGTGCAGGCCACTCAGGAAACATATTAGAGCTTAGAAAATTTCTTAGTGTCTCAGAATTTGGGAATTAAAGTTGTCAAAAGAATAATTATGTCAATGAAATATTGCTTTGTGTACTTTCTCTTCCCAGTCTAGGAACACGATAGTTCTATCTTAGATATTGGTGCTTGTCACTATAACTGGAATACCCTCTTCCTCAGGCATTGCTGTAGATTTATAATCTCTCACCAACTGATGTCCATTTTCCAATACTTTATTACTGTGGACCTCTAATCTTGTAGCAGGTAGCAGTTACTGAATTTATAGTTTTTTTTTTCAATAAAATAAAATATTTTTTCTTTATTTACAAAAGTAAAATATTTCTAAAGGTTTCCTCCTTTTGATTTTATTCATTATAATGGTAAACATATCATCATTAAAGAAAACATTTTAGAGATAAAAAATTAGAAAAAAAATTAAAACCAGTTGATATTTTTGCGGTAACACCTTTTGCTTTCATTTTACTTAAAATAATGCTTAACTTTCAATAATGCTGAAACAATGCATGCTCAGTTGCTTCAGTTGTGTCCAACTCTTTGCGACCCTATGGACCATAACTCCTCAGTCCATGGGATTCTCCAGGTATTACTTCTTGGGTGGGTTGTCATTTCCTCCTCTGGTTGAAAACATGAAGTGAAGTGAAGTTGGTCAGTCATGTCCAGCTCTTTGAGGTCCCGTGGACTGTAGCATATCAGGATCCTCCATTCCTAGGATTTAACAGGCAGGAGTACTGGAGTGCGTTGCCATATTTAATTTGTGAATCCTGTTTCTTTGCACTTAACATAATGACACAAATATATCTAGATATTATTTTATACATCTTATCAATATCACACCTTACGACGATCACATTCCATTGAGAGGATATTCCATAATTTATCTTTCTATAGTTATTCCCTGTGCAGGATGTTTTCAGTTTTTATTGTTATAAAATAACAACATTGAGTATTAACATTTGTTTGTATTTCAGATTATTTCCATAGGGTAGATTCCTAAAAGTAAAATTATTGTTTTCTAATTAACTTGATAGTAGTAGTAAAGTCGCTCAGTCGTGTCCGACTCTTTGCGACCCCATGGACTGTAGTCTACCAGACTCCTCCCTCCATGGGATTCTCGAGGCAAGAGTACTGGAGTGGGTTGCCATTTCCTTCTCCAAAGTGTATCCATTTTAAGTTTACAGTTCTATTAATATATGTTTTGACAAATGTATACAATTGTTGGTTTGCTACTATGACCATAAATATGTAGAATATTTTTGTAAACACAAAGCCCTTCTACTTCTTTCCAGCAAACTGCCCCCCACTCCCAGTTTATTATTGCCAGTCTCTGACAACCACTGATCTGCTTTCTGACATTATGAATTAGATTTGTCTTTTCTAGGTTTTATGTAAATAGAATCCTACAGTATGTCCTCTTTGTGCTTAGCCTCTTCCACCTAACAAAATATTTTTAAGGATTCATCCATTTTATTGCACATAAGAGTTCATTACTTTTGACTCCTGAATAATCATCTTGTGGGAGTACCACAATTTATCCATTTACTTACCGATAAACATATTAGTTGTTTCATATTTTTTACTATTACCTATAACCTGCCCTGGTTATTTGAGCATAAGTCATTTTGTAACATATGTTTTCACTTCTCTTGGGTAAAATCCTAGAAATGGAATTGCTGGGCCTGGTCATGTGACAAGTGTATGATTACTGGTTAAAGAAAATACCAAATTGTTTTCTAAAGTGTACTATTTTCTATTACTAACATTACTAATTAAGAGTTCCAGTTTAGTGCATTTCATTATGGATGTGATTTGCACTTCCTTGATGTTGAGCATCTTATCATGTGTTTATTGGTTGTTTATATACAATTATATACATTCTTTGGAGATGGCAATGGTAACTCACTCCAGTACTTTTGCCTGGCAAATCCCATGGACGGAGGAGCCTGGTAGGCTGCAGTCCATGGGGTCGCTAGGAGTCGGACACGACTGAGCGACTCACTTTCACTTTTCACTTTTATGCACTGGAGAAGGAAATGGCAACCCACTCCAGTGTTCTTGCCTGGAGAATCCCAGGGACGGGGGAGCCTGGTGGGCTGCTACCTATGGGGTCGCACAGAGCCGGACACGACTGAAGTGAGTTAGCAGCATATACATTCTTAGGCCTTCCCTGATAGCTCAGTTGGTAAAGAATCTGCCTGCAATGCAAGAGACCCTGGTTCAATTGCTGAGTCAGGAAGATCTGCTGGAGAAGGGACAGGCCACCCACTCCAGTATTCTTGGCTTCCCTTGTGGCTCAGCTGGTAAAGAATCCACTTGCAATGTAGGAGACCTGGGTTCAATCCCTGGGTTGGGAAAATCCCTTGGAGAAGGGAAAGGCTCCCCACTCCAGTATCCTGGCCTGGAGAATTCCATGGACTGCATATTCTGTGGGGTCTCAAAGAGTCGGATACAACTGAATGACTTTCACTTCACTTCACTTCACATACCTTCTTATGTGAGGTTCAAGTCCTTCACCTATTTTTTTATTGTCATTTGTCTTTATTATTGAGTTCTATGAGTTACATATTTTACCGTCTTTTATCAAATATATGGTTTGTTCTCCCTGTCTGTGACTTGCCCTGTCAATTCCATGATGGTATCTGGCAAAGAGTAACTTTAATTTTGATTAGACATCAATTTATTCATGCTTTTCTTATATGATTTGTGCTTCTTGTGTCTTAGCCTAAAGAGTGTTGTGGTACCAGTTCCAGCATATGTATATGTGAGTGTTTTTCCATACCAACAAGCAACTCTGGGACACCAGCTGGGTGTGCTACAATTCAATTCAATTCAATTCTGACACTAACTACTGGAGATCATGTCAGATCCCAAGGTTAAGGGGTCGGTTTCACAAGACTTCCTCCTCCTGCCTTCTCCACCCTCTTCTGATGCTAGATCTGTGCTTCTGAATGACCAACTATAAATTGGAGGGTCCCATGACCCCCTCCTCAGGTTGGATTAATTTGCTAGAGTGGGTAGCAGACCTCAGAGAAACATTTTGCATAATAGTTTATGGGTGTATTACACAAGGATACCACTCAGAAATAGCGAGATAGAAGCAATGCATAGGGCAAGTATGAGAGAAGCGTTGTAGAGCTCCCCTGCCCATTCCAGGCGTCTCCCTCTCCCCACATTTCCATGTGTGTTCTAAGCTCTCTGGACCTCATTCTTTGTGTTTTTCTTATTGTTGTTGCTGTTGTTGTTTTTCTGTTTTTGAAAGCTTCATTACATAGGCATGGTGTTTAAATTCTTGGCCGTTGGCTACTGATGCAATCTCCAGCCCCTCTCCCTTCCAGAGGTCTCAGAGTAAGACTGATAGTTGGTTATTCTGGCAACTAGGGGGAGACCTGGGTTCGATCTCTGGGTTGGGATGATCCCCTGGAGAAGGGCATGGCAACCCACTCCAGTATTCTTGCCTGGAGAATCCCCATGGACACAGGAGCCAGGCAGGCTACAGTTCATGGGGTCACAAAGATTCGGACAGGACTGAGTAACTAAGAACAACACACAGCACACAGCCACCATCCTGAGTCGCTTTTCAAAAGTCACCTCATTAACATAACAAAAGGCACCTTGATTGCTCTCTTCACCTGAAATTCCAGTTTTAGGCTTCTATAGCAGCTTCTCTGTCCATGGACTTTCTAGACAGGAATACGGGAGTGGGTTGCCATTTCTCACTCCAAGGGATCTAATTGCGTCTTCTGCTGTGGCACCACTTACTCTGCTAGGGAGGCCCTCTGATGAAGACCAAATATGTATTATTTATCATAAATCATATCACATAGCCTAACTGAAGATTACCAGTTTTACAGTCTTAGCTTTTATATATTAGGAATCCACCTCATTAGTATTATATTTTGTATATATGTAATAGTCCAGGTTCATTTCCCCCCATGTTTGTCCAGCTGATCAAGCACCACTTTCTTGAAAGTATAATCTTTTTTCCTTGTTTTATTTTCCTGACATTTCTGTTAGCTATCAATAGGTTATATGTGGTTGAGAGTTTATTTTGGGTTAGTTTTTCTGTTGATCTGAATGTTTAATCCTTATGCCACTATCATATTGTCTTGACTAAAGTAGTTTCAGATTGGTTTATTGTAGTTCCTTTGGATTTCATAAAATATTTTAAATCAACTTGTCAGTACCTAACAAAAAGCTTATTAGAACTTTAACAGAAATGCATTGATACTAAAGATAAATTTAGGGTTATCGATCTTCCTCTCTATCTCATCTTCAATTAGGTAAGTAAGTAAGTGAAAGTATTCTTTAATTACTTCAGCAACATTTTATAATTTTCAGTGCATGGGTCTTGCACATATTTTGTTAAGTTATCCTAAGTATTTCTAAGTTTTTGATGATGTTGCAAGTAGCATTTTAAATTACTCTTCTTCCTGTATGGATAATACTTTAGAAGCCTATATTCCTTTAACACAATATATAAGAGAGATGTTTTTCAAATTATTTTCTTTTGTCTCATTTATAGGTGGAACTGGCAAAAAATGGAGGGATATAAAGGAATTAGATTACTTTTATTTTCAAAGTTCCATTTAGTCTCTGGATTTGTTTTTTAAGTTAACTCTCTGGAGAGACATGTGATATATTGGAATTCAATAGGTCTGGCTTCAAAAACCATTTCAGTCATTTATTAACTGCATATCTATTGGGAAGCTTTATAGCTTTATATCGGAGAAGGCAATGGCACCCCACTCAAGTTCTCTTGCCTGGGAAATCCCATGGACAGAGGAACCTGGGAGACTATAGTCCATGGGGCCACTAAGAGTTGGACACGACTGAGAGACTTCACTTTCACTTTTCACTTTCATGCATTGGAGAAGGAAATGGCAACTCATTCCAGTGTTCTTGCCTGGAGAATCCCAGGGACAGAGGACCCTGGTGGGCTTCCGTCTATGGGGTCGCACAGAGTCGGACACGACGGACGTGACTTAGCAGCAGCAGCAGCAGCAGCATAGCTTTATATCTTTCTGCCTGTATTTCCTCAGTTTTCAAAATCTGCAAGATATTACTTATCGTGTAGATTTTATGCAGAGTTAATTGATTTAATATATAGATAGAATTCCCGAAACATAGTTGCTGAATAAAATGTGTCATTAATATGCAAGATAAATAATAAATTTCCATTACAAGCTTTTAAGTTATTTTACATTTAAATCAGAGTGGCTAGCATAAAAACAAAAAGCCCAAAAATCAGAGAAAAGAGATTAACTAGCCACCCAAGCCAACTTTTAAGGGAGTGGGACTTGAACCTTACAAGAAAATAATATGCCACAAGGTCAGTTTTTAAATATAAGAACTGTGTTTATTAATAGGCTAAGATGTTCTCATCTGTTAGGAAGTACATCTTTTTCCTTAAGTGAAGTGTATGTGAAAGATGAAACTTCAGTCAAGAATTTGTTTGGTGAGCAGAAAATTATAGCAACAGGAATTACCGGCCAGTAACACACTGTCTTGATTATAATTGCTTTGAAGTAGCTTTTTTAAAAGATTTTTAAAATATGGGCCACTTTTAAAGTCTTTATTTAATTTGTTGCAATATTGCTTCTGTTTTGTGTTTTGGGCTTTTGACCTTGAGGCATGTGGGATCTTAGCTCTCCCACCAGAGACTGAGCTCACAAACCCTGTATTGGAAGGCAAAGTCTCAACCACTGGACTGCCAGGGGAGTCCCTGAAGTAACTTTTGAAATTAGAGAGCAAGAATTCTCTTCTCTTTTAAGAAAGTGCCTTTATTTGTGCAGGTTTTCTCAACCTTGGTAACATCGACATTTGAGAAATCTATATGCAGGTCAGGAAGCAACAGTTAGAACTGGACATGGAACAACAGACTGGTTCCAAATAGGAAAAGGAGTACATCAAGGCTGTATATTGTCACCCTGCTTATTTAACTTCTATGCAGAGTACATCATGAGAAATGCTGGGCTGGAAGAAGCACAAGCTGGAATCAAGATAGCTGGGAGAAATCTCAATAACCTCAGATATGCAGATGACATCACCCTTATGGCAGAAAGTGAAGAGGAACTAAAAAGCCTCTTGATGAAAGTGAAAGAGGAGAGTAAAAAAGTTAGCTTAAAGCTCAATATTCAGAAAATGAAGATAAGGGCATCTGGTCCCATCATGGCAAATAGATGGGGAAACAGTGGAAACAGTGTCAGACTTTATTTTGGGGGCCTCCAAAATCACTGCAGATGGTGATAGCAGCCATGAAATTAAAAGACGTTTACTACTTGGGAGGAAAGTTATGACCAACCTAGATAGCATATTCAAAAGCAGAGATATTACTTTGCCACCAAAGGTCCATCTAGTCAAGGCTATGGTTTTTCCAGTAGTCATGTATGGATGTGAGAGTTGGACTGTGAAGAAAGCTGAGCACCGAAGAATTGATGCTTTTGAACTGTGGTGTTGGAGAAGACTCTTGAGAGTCCCTTGGACTGCAAGGAGATCCAATCAGTCTGTCCTAAAGATCAGTCCTGCGTGTTCATTGGCAGGACTAATGCTGAGGCTGAAGCTCCAATACTTTGGCCACCTCACGTGAAGAGTTGACTCACTGGAAAAAGACTCTGATGCTTGGAGGGATTGGGGGTAGGGGGAGAAGGGGACGACAGAGGATGAGATGGCTGGATGGCATCACCAACTTGATGCACATGAGTTTGGGTAAACTCCAGGAGTTGGTGATGGACAGGGAGGCCTGAGGTGCTGCGATTCATGGGGTTGCAAAGAGTCAGACATGACTGAGGGACTGAACTGAACTGAACTGAATTCTTTGTTATTGGTGGTGGTTGAACCATTAATTATACAATGTTTATACACCCCCACGCTTTACCCACTAGATGCTAAAACTCTCCAGCTCCAAAACGTAACAACCAATGGGTCTCTAGATAACTGCTACATGTTTCACCAGCAGAATTGCTGCTGGTTAAGAACCAATGTTTTAAGGGAATCTGGAATCCTTTCCAGCTTCCCTGCTGGGTCAGTGGTAAATAATCCTCCTGCCAATGCAGGAGACGTGGGTTTGATTCCTGGATCGGGAAGGACATGGTAACCCACTCCAGAATTCTTCCCTGGAAAATCCTGTGGACAGAAGAGCCTGGCAGGCTACCATCCATGAGGTTGCAAAAGTTGGACACGACTTAGCAACTAAACAACAAGAATCCTTTTATACAGCTTGAGTTGATTAGGACTAGATGATTAATATCATGTTGGGTTTATAGCACCAAAGTTAGTGTGTAAAATCAGCTCTCTATGAGCAATATATTCAAAAATAGGAGGGAAAAAACAATTTTCTGTAAAACTTTGTTTTTGTTTAGTCACTAAGTCATGTCCAACTCTGTTTGTGAGCCTATGCACTGTAGCCCAGCAGGTTCCTCTGTCCATGGGATTTTCCAGGCAAGAGTACTGGAGTGGGTTGCCATGTCCTTCTCCAATAAAACTTTAGGTTCCTACAACAAATATATTCTAGCCTTAAAGTTAAAAATTAGTACTCCCAGCAAGTTTTAAACTTTTTACACTGTTTAAGGTCTACGCAGAAGCACTTTTCCCTTTTTCACCAGCCCTAGAAATTAAAATTTAAAATATGAAGATACAAGTATAGATTTAATTTAATTTTTCTCTTAACTGTAATTATTTTTAAAAATTTACTTAGATTTAAGGAGATTCAATAGTTAGGTCAAAGTTAATCTTAAATAGCTTATATGAACAGAATCTCATTCTTTAAAAAGTTTATATTAAAACTGCTAAAATAGGCTATGGTGTTTTCTTATGTTCACTTTCTAGCCAAAGCTCAGTTTAAAAATAAGGGTTTACAAGTGTTCATTTCCACAAGAGTGGAGTTAATTTAAAAAACAAAGACATGGAAACAACCTAGATGTCCATCAGCAGATGAATGGATAAGAAAGCTGTGGTACATATACACAATGGAGTATTACTCAGCCATTAAAAAGAATACATTTGAATCAGTTCTGATGAGATGGATGAAACTGGAGCCGATTATACAGAGTGAAGTAAGCCAGAAAGAAAAACACCAATACAGTATACTAACACATATATATGGAATTTAGAAAGATGGCAATGACGACCCTGTATGCAAGACAGCAAAAAAGACACAGATGTGTATAACGGACTTTTGGACTCAGAGGGAGAGGGAGAGGGGGGGATGATTTGGGAGAATGGCATTGAAACATGTATACTATCATGTAAGAATCGAATTGCCAGTCTATGTCCAATGCAGGATACAGCATGCTTGGGGCTGGTGCACGGTGATGACCCAGAGAGATGTTATGGGGAGGGAGGTGGGAGGAGGGTTCATGTTTGGGAACGCATGTACACCTGTGGTGGATTCATGTCAATGTATGGCAAAACCAATAACAGTATTGTAAAGTAAAATAAAGTAAAAATAAAAAGTAAAAGAAAGAAAAAAGAAAAAAAGAAAAAAAATTAAATTAAATTAAAAAAAAATAAAAAACAAAGACTATTATTGGGTTCAGGGAGAGACTATGTTGGCATACTGATTAGAGATGAAATGTTGACTAGGGCCAAGAATAAAACATGAAATGAAACTGACTTTTATGAAACAGGCGTTTAGCCACATAAGAAAAATGAGTAAAGCAGATATCAACTGAGGAGTATTTCAAAGAGGAGATGTGTGGGCAAAGAAGCTAAAAATCTTGAACATCACGATGAGATATTGAAATTTAATATACTTTATCATTGGTGATTTTGAAAGGACCAGATTCAGTGGGGAAAAACAAAAGAAACACAGGAGCTGAAGAGTGGTGGATATAGGATTGAACTACAAGTTGAACACATAGATGTAACAAGCTGAGGCCAGAGGCCTTAGGATCTGTAAGACTGTGGAAGGATGAGCTAAGGGTAGGGAGAGAGGAGCCAGGAAGGTAGAGATGATGATGACTTTGATGATGATTGTGAACAACAAATTTTGAGCACTTATCAACACAAGTGGCATGTTGTAGACCTCATTGCCTTGAGCTGGGTATTATTAACATCTCCAGTCTACAAATGATGAAATGTTAAGTAATTTCCCAGAGTTTTCACAATAATACAAAAGTGGAAATTTGAATCTATGTCAATGTCTCTTGAGAGCACAAATTCCTAACCACTCTCCCCAGTTCTAAGCCTTTATCGTCACAGCCATGTGACTTCTCAAGGCTATGCGCTTGCTGTGTGTTAGTTGCTCAGTTGTGTCCCACTCTGCGACTGCATGGACTGTAGCCTGCCAAGCTCCTCTGTCCACAGAATTCTCCAGGCAAGAATTCTGGGGAGTGGGTAGCCATTCCCTTCCCCAGGGGATCTTCCTTACCCAGGGATCAAAGCCAGGTCTCCTGTACTGCAGGCAGATTCTTTGCTGTTGCAATCAGTAGCCTCCATGCTTTTTCATCTATGGTGTCTATTAGTTCAATCCAGATTCTCTTGTATTTGCAATCTCCTGATGCTCACCTCAAAAATACCCTCTTCCATAGGTACATCCCCACACTAACCAGGGGTGAGATATTCCCTCAGCTACTACCTTTAGTGCTGCTCTACAGAGGTCATGATTTGTCGATCAGTACTTGGGATCCCAGTGAAATATTTTCTGACTGCATGAAAGATTATCTGCTATTGTTGAAACAATGAGTAGTTGCTTATTCTTTTTTCTTGCTTGCAGATACCTTTGAAAATGGAAACTATTTCTTGGTAAACTTTACAGCAGCTCAGGTAAGACTGTTTTATTGAATTTTATAAATCCTTTCCCAGTTAGCTACAGATTGAATGTAATCAGTGAACGATATCATATCCCACATCTTCCTGCCTTTACATTTACAAATCAGATCTACTGACATGAAAATAAGGAAGAAACAGTTCTTATTTTGACAATTGCCCAGTATACCATCACTCTATTAAAAAAAATTGTAATTCATATAATGCTGGGGAAAAAATGAGTCCTTGAATATATGACATGTTTTTAGGAAATGAGACACTTTCTGGCTGATAAAAATTTGAAGGATAAATGCTAGATTGGCTATCTGTTACACAAAAATGGTGCAAAAACAACCTCATGACTTCATAAAAAACAACCTCATAACTTCAGCAGCATGTAGTAATTAATGCTTATTTAGCTTATAACTTTGCAGTGCTTAGATGGTCTAAGCTGGGCTTGGCTGATCTTGGCCGGCTCACATTCATCTGCAATCAGTCATGGGCATGTCTGTTTGCTCCGGTGATTATATATCTGGAGGGGGTGGTCACATGTTGGAGGTCAGCTGCTCTTGGATGATCTAAGATGGTCTTATGTGCAGGTCTGGGCATGACATTTCCATGATTATGAAAGAGGGCAAAAACAGAGGTGGAAAAGCCTGAGTGAGGGCTTTCTGAAATCTCCATTTGTAGTAAGTTGGCAATAGGCAAAGTCATATGGCTAACCCCAACAGAGGTGGGATAGAATGCCCCATCCAGAGAGGGAGGTCACTGCACAATTGCATGGAAAAGAGTATAGATAGGGAGGGGCAAATCACTGGAGGTCATAATACAATCAACCTACTAGGCATGTTAAATGATTCCATGGATAATCCATATAGTTTTAATTAGAGTAGGAGGATCATTCTCTATCAAACCTATAATCTGCTTCTCTCTAATTTTTACTTGTGGATTTAACTAAGGAATAGTATAACATAAACCTACTGTGTTTCTTCTACATAACAGTGCTTCAAGTGTTTGAAGGTATCTGTCACATACTCTTTCTGTCTTCTTGGAGTTATACATCTCCAGGCTAACTTCATACTTCCTCTGTTTTGTGCCTACCCTGGTTTCCAGATTAGCTTATTCTGTTTGGACTAGTTTAGTCTAGATTTCTCTTAAAACGTGGTCCCAGGATTGAGAGATTATCTTAGAGCTGCACTATGGTATGCAATGATAGTCACTAGCCTCATGTGGCAATCAAGCTTTTGAAATATGACTAGCTTAATTTTAAATATTTAAAAAGATTATAAAATATCACATTAATATTTTATGTTAAACATATGTTAAAATAATAATACTTTGGATGCGTGTTAGTCCCTCAGTCATGTCCGAATCTTTGTGACACCATGGACTGTAGCTTGCCAGGCTCCTCTGTCCATGGGATTTCCCAGGCAATAATACTGGAATGGGTAACCATTCCCTCCTCCAGGGAATCTTCCTGACCCAGGAATCATACCTGGGTCTCCCTCATTACAGGCATATTCTTTACAATCTGAGCCACCAGGGAAGCGCAATATTTTGGATATATGGGGTTAAAGAAAACATCATCAAAGCAATTTTTCCTTTTTCTCTTGTTAAATTACATATATAATTTACATTAGAGTCTATAAGACAGTGTGGACTTTCTGTTGCCAAAAAAAAAAACCAACCCAAAACCAAAAATTCAAAACCTCAGTGGCATGCAACAATAAATACTTATTTAGTTCATTACCTAACTCTTAGCTCCTTTTAGCTAAACTGTTTTCTTACTGTTATTGCATCACACTATGTATTTTTTTAAACATGTGTATCAAATTATCTTCATAGACATTATTATTGGGTCATGATGTTGACATCCTGCGTTTGCCTTTCTGAAACAAAATGCAAGACTTTGTATACTAATTAGGCATGTAACTTCTCTGTTCTAAGTTTAAGAAAAGAATTAAAGATTCTATCATTTTCCTCTGAAAATATTGCTTTTTAATGAAGCTGTCCATCTAGAAGTCCTGGATTTTAGTTCTCTTCCTACTGCTAAATAGTTATTCAAGCTAGGGAAGATAGTTCTCCTGTTTCTTGATTATAATATATTTGGTTTCTCATAAATGTTAATATCTTCTAATGCTAAAATTCCATTCTTCTGTTATTCCAAGGTAGTGATAAATGGATTCTTATTTCTATGTGATGTTTGATGGAGTTTTTCCTAAGGATCAGTGCTTTGACATGAAAGAGAGCTTCCCCTGGGAGTAATTTTTATCAGTGGTGTTCTGGCTGGTAGGAGGTTATGGGAGTTGGTGGCTGATTTGTAGCATTTGTTAATTTCTGTGTGTGAAATCTGCCATCACGTTACTCAATTTCAGGCTATCGACTGGCTTGTGAAATCCCAGACAATTTGAAAATAAGCTCTCCCAAATCATAAGAGTTAGCTCCAAAACATCCATTTACTTCATATTATATTCCTTTTTCTTAATTTTCTCTTGATTCTTATTGCTCAATCAGTCCCAAAAGTCTGGTTAATTCTCCATAATGCCAACTGAACATCATTTTCTTTCTACTGTTGCTATCAGAGTCTAGGAGTTTATAGTTTCACTCTACTGCAGCTGTCTCCTTAATTGATTGCATCAAGTCATCATCTTAGGTACTTAACCAGTAATTGCCCTGCTCAGTGCCAGCATGAACTCAGGAGCCCGTGAATTCAGGGCCTTTGCCAGGTGTCTCTGCCTCCCTCCACCCCATTCCCTTTCCTGTTCATTGTGTCTTCATCAGCTCTATCTGTCTTCCCAGGACTTCTCACGTTCCACGTCGTTCCTAAGTCCTTTCTTAGCAACCCTATTCCCATGGTGATTCTTTTTATTTTCTTTTAACACCCATAACAAATATTCATGATGATTTTCATTTAGGCCTTAATCTTCTAACATCTCGTGACTTCATTCACATTATGGTAACCCATGTGTTGATACTTAAAATAGTTGATAATTTAGATTTGCTGCAAACTATCCTTAGTCTATGCTAAAGCCTTTGACTGTGTGGATCATAACAAACTATGGGAAAATTCTTTAAGACTTGGGAATACCAGACCACCTGACCTGCCTCTTGAGAAATCTGTATGCAGGTCAGAAGCAACAGTTAGAACCAGGCATGGAACAACAGACTGGTTCCAAATTGGGAAAGGAGTATGTCAAGGCTGTATATTGTCACCCTGCTTAATTAACTTATGTGCAAAGTACATCATACTAAATGCCAGGCTGGATGAAGCTCAAATTGGAATCAAGATTGCTGGGGGAAATATCAATAACCTCAGATATGCAGATGACACCACCCTTATGGCAGAAAGAGAAGAAGAACTAAAGAGCCTCTTGATGAAAATGAAAGAGGAGAGGGAAACAGCTGGCTTAAAATTCAACATTCAGAAAACTAAGATCATGCCATCCGGTCCCATCACTTCATGGCAAATAGATGGGGAAACGATGGAAACAGTGACAGACTTTATATTTTTGGGCTCCAAAATCACTGCAGATGATGACTGCAGCCACAAAATTAAAAGATGCTTTCTCCTTGGAAGAAAAGCTATAACAAACCTAGACAACATACTAGAAAGCAGAGACATTACTTTGCCAACAAAAGTCCATCTAGTCAGAGCTATGCTTTTTCCAGGAGTCATGTATGGATGTGAGAATTGGACTATAAAGAAAGCTGAGCACCGAAGAACTGATGCTTTTGAATTGTGGTGTTGGAAAAGACTCTTGGGAGTCCCTTGGACCACAAGGAGATCAAACCAGTTCATCCTAAAGGAAATCAGTCCTGAATATTCATTGGAAGGACTGATGCTCAAACTGAAGCTCCAATACTTTGGCCACCTGATGCCAAGAGCCAACTCACTGGAAAAGACCCTGATGCTGGGAAAGATTGAAGGCAGGAGGAGAAGGGGATGACAGAGGATGAGATGGTTGGATGGCATCACCGACTCAAAGGACATGAGTTTTAACAAGCTCTGGGAGTTGGTGATGGACAGGGAAGCCTGGCATGCTGTAGTTTATGGGGTCGCAAAAAGTCGGACACGAGCGAGTGATTGAATTGAATGACTGATCCTTAGCCTAGGGACAAGTTGCCATAATCATTTATTTATACTGTGCTAAGTCATACAGTGCTACGCACATAAGTTCATCATGATTCCAACCATATAAATGCCTTTAAGCTGTACAACCTTGACCTTCTCATTTTCTCTCCCAGAGCCTCAGTTTTCTCATCTGAGAAACAGACATAAAGATTTTTTCTTTTCAAAATCATTGTAAGAATTAGTAATAATGTAGTTAAAAAGCTTTCATAATGTTGAACACAAACCTGTTTTGAGCACCTCAAATTTATTGTCTTAAGTACTCAGGAAGTATGTCCTCATGAAAAATTTAAGAATAAAACCAGCATTTTTGTTAACATTGTAATATAGAATTTAATCTATTAACAGATATATTATGTATCTTTTCCTCTTTATACATTCTTTGCAGAGTGTACTGCAAATCCAAATGATACATAATAATTATTTGAGTGACACTAATTCACTGAAAGTTGGATATATTAGTATCTGGGGCATAAACTCTACTGATATAACACAAGTGACTGTCTCCTATGACAATCAACAATTCATGGTGATGAATTTCAAGAGTGACCCTTACAATCAGGTATGTCTTAAAGGAATGCTATCATATCATACATTAATTTTATTTTTCTGTAAAGTTATTAGCACTATTGTTGTATTTACTTATACTTGAAAGGTTATATATATTTGCAAATGTTGACTCATATTGTACAGTGCACATTAGTGATCCTCTCAGGATAGTCCAGGGATCAATGATCAATGATCTGATGGAATCCTCTCCATATGTTTCCCAAAGAGATTGTGCTGTGTGTTAGATTGGTCTTAATAAGTTGCATTGCACAGTTGTTATACTGTAATGTGAGGTTTAACTTAAATGTGATATTTAACAAATTTTAAAATACCAACTTCATCTCTTCTTTTCTGGCAGACACTAAATATTCAATTGACTGACAAGATTATCAGCCTGGAAAAGTTAACTGAGGTTACTTGGATTCACGGTGGTCCTATAGTTTCTACGACAACTATGATGAGTACCTTCCCAATGAGCTCTTCACATCCTTCCACAGCTTCTACTACTGCTGCTACTTCTGTTACCACCAGTTCTTCTGCTTCAAGTGGCACTGGTACTGGTACCGCTGAGAGCACTAGTGCTGCTCTCGCTATGACAACCACTCCTTTCCCAACAAGCGCTGCTGAAGTTTCAGCTGGTGCTACTGTTGCCAATACCAGTGCCTCTCTCCCTACAAACACTGCTACTGAGAGCACTAGTGTTACGCTTCCCGTCACAACCGTGCCTTACCCAACAAGCGCTGCCGAGGTTTCAGCTAGTACTACTGTCCCTAACGCCACTCTCTCCTCCCCTGTAGATACTACTCTGGATAGCACTGACATTACTCTTCCTACCACGGACACGCCATACTCAACAAGTGCTACTCAAGTTTCAACTAGTACTGCTGTCCCTGATACCACTATACATTTCCCTAGTAATACTACTACTGATAGCACTAATGTTACTCTTCCCATCACAACCATGCCTTACCCAACAAGTACTGCTGAATTTTCAGCTAGTACTTCTGTCCCTAATGCCACTATACCTTCCCCTATAAATACTACTACTGATGGCACTAATGTTACTTTTACTATCACAACAATGCCTTACCCAACAAATGCTACTGAAGTTTCAACTAGTACTACCATCCCTAATGCTACTACATCTTTCCCTATTACTACTACTACTGATAGCACTGATATTACTCTTCCTATCACAGACATGCCTTACTCAACAAGTATTACTGATGTTTCAACTAGCACTTCTGTCCCTAACACCACTGTATCTTTCCCTATAAATACTACTACTGATAGCACTGATATCACTCTTCCGGTCACAGCCATGCCTTACCCAACAAGTACTACTGATGTTTCAACTAGTACTACTGTCCCTAATACCACTATTTCTTCCCCAATAAATATTACTACTGATAGCACTGATATCACTCTTCCTGTCACAGACATGCCATACACAACAAGTGCTACTCAAGTTTCAATTAGTACTACTATCCCTAATGCCACTATACCTTCCCCTATAAATACTACTACTGATAGCACTATTACTCTTCCTATCACGGACATGCCATACACAACAAGTGCTACTCAAGTTTCAGCTAGTACTACTGCCTCTAATAATACCACTATTTCTTCCCCAATAAATATTACTACTGATAGCACTAATGTTCCTCTTCCAGTCACAACCATGCCTTACCCAACAAGTACTGCTGAAGTTTCAACTAGCACTTCTGTCCCTAACACCACTGTATCTTTCCCCCAAAATACTACTACTGATAGCACTGATATCACTCTTCCAGTCACAGCCATGTCTTACCCAACAAGTACTATTGATGTTTCAACTAGTACTACTGTCCCTAACACCACTATATCTTCCCCTATAAATACTACTACTGATAGCACTGATATCACTCTTCCTGTCACAGACACGCCATACACAACAAGTGCTACTGAAGTTTCAACTAGTACTACTGTCCCTGATATCACTATATCTTCCCCAATAAATACTACTGCTGATAGCACTAATATTACTCTGCTAGTCACAACCATGCCTTACCCAACAAGTACTACTGAAGTTTCAACTAGTACTACTGTCCTTAATACCACTATATCTTCCCCTATGAATGCTACCACCAATAGCACTAATGATCCTTTTCCAGTCACAACCATGCCTTTCCCAACAAGTGCTACTGAAGTTTCAACTAGTACTACTGTCCCTAATACCACTCTCTCTTCCCCTGTAAATACTGCTACTACTGATAGTACTCATATCACTCTTCCTGTCACAGCCATGCCTTCTTACACAACAAGTACTACTGAAGTTTCAACTAGTACTGCTGTCCCTAATACCACTATTTCTTCCCCAATAAATACTACCACTGATAGTACTAATGTTCCTCTTCCAGTTACAACCATGCCTTACCCAACAAGTGCTACTGAAGTTACAACTAGTACTACTGTCCCTAATACCACTATTTCTTCCCCAATAAATATTACTACTGATAGCACTGATATCACTCTTCCTGTCACAGACATGCCATACACAACAAGTGCTACTCAAGTTTCAATTAGTACTACTGTCCCTAATGCCACTATACCTTCCCCTATAAATACTACTACTGATAGCACTATTACTCTTCCTATCACGGACATGCCATACACAACAAGTGCTACTCAAGTTTCAGCTAGTACTACTGCCTCTAATAATACCACTATTTCTTCCCCAATAAATATTACTACTGATAGCACTAATGTTCCTCTTCCAGTCACAACCATGCCTTACCCAACAAGTACTGCTGAAGTTTCAACTAGCACTTCTGTCCCTAACACCACTGTATCTTTCCCCAAAAATACTACTACTGATAGCACTGATATCACTCTTCCGGTCACAGCCATGTCTTGCCCAACAAGTACTATTGATGTTTCAACTAGTACTACTGTCCCTAACACCACTATATCTTCCCCTATAAATACTACTACTGATAGCACTGATATCACTCTTCCAGTCACAGCCATGCCTTACCCAACAAGTACTACTGATGTTTCAACTAGTACTA
This sequence comes from Capra hircus, assembly GCF_001704415.2. NCBI lineage: Eukaryota > Metazoa > Chordata > Mammalia > Artiodactyla > Bovidae > Capra > Capra hircus. Next base: position 15,009,442 of record NC_030811.1, on the reverse strand, counting down.
CTCTCTCTAATACCACTATTTCTTCCCCAATAAATATTACCACTGATAGCACTAATGTTCCTCTTCCGGTCACAACCATGCCTTACCCAACAAGTACTGCTGAAGTTTCAACTAGCACTTCTGTCCCTAACGCCACTCTCTCTTCCCCTGTAGATACAACTACTGATAGCACTGATATCACTCTTCCTATCACAGCCACGCCTTACCCAACAAGTACTACTGATGCTTCAACTAGTACTACTGTCCCTAATACCACTATTTCTTCCCCAATAAATATTACTACTGATAGCACTAATGTTCCTCTTCCAGTCACAACCGTGCCTTATCCAACAAGTGCGACTGAAGTTTCAACTAGTACTACTGTCCCTAATGCCACTCTCTCTTCCCCTGTAGATACAACTACTGATAGCACTGATATCACTCTTCCTGTCACAGACACGCCATACACAACAAGTGCTACTGAAGTTTCAACTAGCACTACCATCCTTAATACCACTATATCTTCCCCAATAAATACTACCACTGATAGTACTAATGTTCCTCTTCCAGTCACAACCATGCCTTTCCCAACAAGTACTACTGAAGTTTCAACTAGTACTACTGTCCTTAATACCACTGTATCTTCCCCTATGAATGCTACCACTGATGATAGCACTAATGTTCCTCTTCCAGTCACAACCATGCCTTACCCAACAAGTGCTACTGATGTTTCAACTAGCACTTCTGTCCCTAATACTACTATATCTTCCCCTAAGTATACTACAACTGATAGCACTGATATCACTCTTCCGGTCACAGCCACGTCTTACCCAACAAGTGCCACTGATGTTACAACTAGTACTACTGTCCCTAATACCACTATGTCTTCCCCAATAAATATTACTACTGATAGTACTAATGTTCCTCTTCCAGTCACAACCATGCCTTACCCAACAAGTGCTACTGAAGTTACAACTAGTACTACTGTCCCTAATGCCACTCTCTCTTCCCCTGTAGATACAACTACTGATAGCACTGATATCACTCTTCCTATCACGGATACGCCATACACAACAAGTGCTACTGAAGTTTCAACTAGTACTACTGTCCCTGATATCACTATATTTTCCCCAATAAATACTACTGCTGATAGCACTAATGTTCCTCTTCCAGTCACAACCATGCCTTTCCCAACAAGTAGTACTGAAGTTTCAGCTAGTACTACTGTCTCTAATACTACTATATCTTCCCCTGCAAACACTACTCGTGTCTAGCACTAATGGTATTCTTCTTGTCACAATCATGCCTTTCCCAGCAAGTGCTATTGAAGTTATTGATATGAATGTTCCTAATTCTATTGTGCCTTTCCCTGCAAATACTACTACTGCCAGAACTAGTGCTACACTTCCTATCACAGCGACTTCTTTCCCAACAAGTACTACTGATACTAGCTAGCACTTGTACTCCTGTTCTTATTACCTCTACTCATTCTTCAACAAATACTGTTGCTACTAGCACTAATAATACTCGCCCACTACACTGTATTCCTACAGATATTGCTGCTGATACTACTAGCAATAGTTTTCTATTGTGACTCGTTTCTCTGAAAGTATTTATGATAAGAACACTACTTTTGCTACAGTAACCTCTCCTCTTACAGTAACCCCTTCTCCAGCTGCTAGCCTTGGTACTGATGCTCTGATTACAAATTATCCTTCCCCTAAAATGCCTGGGGACAATAGTACTAGTAATGCTTTTTCTGCAGTGACTACTTACCCTTCATAAACTCACGCCATTTGCACAAATACTCCTCCTGTGACTACTTTTTTTCTGTATGTATGGGGGCTGCCAGCAATGGTAATATTGTTCCTGATGAGTACTCTTTCTTCTCCAAGTACTGCTGCTATTAGTACTTATTTAAGAGATAATACTAGATTGTTGCTGCTCCCTCTAATGACTGAATTAACTGACGAAGTGCTAACTCTTCCACAGACCAGAAATCACCCAGACAGAGATGAGTAGGTAAAGATATGAGACAGGGGAGACAATCTCTACCCTGGGATCAGAGTTCATAGTTTTGTTTGCTTTGTCTTCTACTTACCAGCTTTTCCCTCCTTGTTTTACTATCTAGACTCTCCTTCAGTGTGTTAAGACTTTCAGCATGTTCTTGGACTTTCATACCCACAATCACCATTTATTCCTGATCTATTATTTCCTAAGATCACCCCTGTGTATAGGCTCATGGTCATAACCAAATATTGCCATTTAGGTGCTACTGAAGGCTTAACCCTAGGACAGTATTTTGAAAATGTAGTTTGGGAAACCAGGGGAGACCCCAGAACTCTGGGGTCTACAAGGTCAAGCCTCTTTTCATATAAATACTCTGGTGTTTTTGCCATTTTCACTCATCCTCTCATTGATATACAGTGTCACTTTCCAGAGACCACGCTCTGTGGTGTCCCAATAGATGAATATGGAAACTGATACAAGAATCCAGCTGTCTTCCATTAAGCCAGACATTAAATAGATTTACAAATGATACAACAATGTCATTCTTCTCACTGTTTTTGCTTTGAAAAATATAGTGGCCTTTCATTCAAAATATATTATTTATGTCAACATGTATTTGATATATTGTTATTTTTAATGAATGAAGAAATAAATATTTCGCAAAACATTTGACAAATGACTCCATTTTTCTTAATGCAGCAAATGTTTGGAGATATAATCCACCCAAACAAAACACAGGGTCTTCACTAAATTTGAAAGTAAAGTGGTCCTGAGACCAAAAGTTTGAGAATCACTTCCCTAGGACAACAACGGCCTAGTTTCACTGTCAGGTCCTGGGCAAATATAGTGTGCAAACAAAACAAAGCAAAACTCATCATTCTAAACGATATCAACGGACTTGCTCCCAGGCTCCCTCACGTGTATGTCTATTGAGGGAGCTCCGAGGCATTTCTCTTGTTGGCACCACAAAACCTGATCCTGGACAAAGAGCTCTGTGTCCCATGGCACATGAACCCTGTGGCCAGGCTGCCACACTGGGGCAGATTCATTGGCCAAAGGCTTCACTTTTTTTCTGAAGCCTTTGGGACTTGAAACACTGAAGAGGAATTTGTTCAAACAATCATAGTTCTCTAGTTAGTGAACTTCAATCCCTCTGTGTATATACATGGATTGTAATTATAAGCATGGAATTTTGAAAAGGTAAGTGCTCCCTGAAAAAAGAACAACAGCCCCAAACAACAAATGCAGAGCTATATTGAGAACAGATAACCAACAAGTCCTGCTGTGCAGCAAAGGGGACTCTGCTCAATATTCTCCAACAGCCTGAATGGGAAAAGAATTTTTAAAAGAACAGACACATGCATACGTATAATTGAATCACTTTGCAGTATATCGAAAATTAACATACGACTGGTAATCAGCTAGACTCCAATAAAAAATCATGATCGCATAAGCAGCAACAACAAAAACAGAAAAGAAAGACAATCTGGCCTTACTTCAGACATTTGAAGAAACTCGAGAATTGAAACTCCAGTCCGTCCACAAGATGTGGTCCTGGAACCAGGTTCAGAAAACTGGGAGAGGCAAGAGGTGAAAGAAAGCATTAGCTTGCTGCTTCTGAGTCTTAAGCTTTGACGACACCTTAGTCGTCATAGTCTTAAGATGGCACCTATGCTTACATCTAAAACACACGGTCGCCTTCACTGGACCAGTTCTGGAAGCACCACCTGTACAGATCGGTGCAGGGACAACTGCTACCGGTGGACACCATCGTCTGTTACTTGTCTCAGCTTCCTCATCTACGAGGTTGAGTCAACATTGGAAATGCGTTTTCATTCTGTAAAACACTATACAATGTTTTATTATGATGATTACATAATCCCTCGAGTGTTCTTATATCTATTTAAACTTTTTCACACAGTAGTCAAAATCTCTTGCTTAGAAAAGCTGACATTTTTCTAAATTGAATTTTTTTCTAAGTAACTCTTTATGTATCTTTAAAAAAATTTTTGCTCCATTTTCATACTTTCTTTGTATAGATCTCATGCTTATTTCTTTTTTAAAAATTAACATTTTTGTTTTGAAATAAGCTTGGAGAAAAGTTGCAAAAATAGCTAAAGACCTTCACTATCCTTTTCACCCAATTTTCCCAAATATCATCCACAAATTGTAAATTATGTACCATATTTACTCTCTCTCTCACACACACACATGTGTATAATTTGAGAGTTGTAGACACAATGTCTCAACATCACAAAATGCTTTAGTATAAATTTCCTTAAAACACGAGGACATATTCTCACATAATCACAATATAATCAGACAAGTCAGAAAGTTGATGTTCATACAGTGCCACCATATGATGCAGAGACATTAGTCAAATTTTGCCAATCATCCTAATAATGTTGTTTATAAAGAACACTAAACACGGACTTCCCTGGCAGTCCAGTGGGTGTCCACTGACCTGGACATGGGTTCAATTCCTGGTTGGGAAACTAAGATCCTGCATGTCTTGTGGCACAGCCAAAAACATTCTGAAAAAGAAAAAAAAACCTAAGCAAGGATAATGACAAGGAGCACATGCTGCATTTGCTTAATGGAATTTTTGTTTGTTTTTCAGTCTTCTCTCCTGTGGAACTATTCCTCAGCCTCTCTTTTTCTCCTTTGATTTTGATGATTACAAGTCAGATCTTTGTAGAATATTCCTCATTAGGGGTTTGTCTAATACTTTCGCATGATTATATTGAGGTTGTATATTTCTTGGACAGATATAACATAGAGTTGATGTTATGTCCTTCCTGGTACTCCTGTCAGGAGGTAAGTGGTGTTTGTCCATGATTGGTGATGCCAACTGGCTGACTTGGTTGAAGTGGTGACTCTCAGTCCTCTGCATGGGAAAGTTACAACTTTTTCTCATCATAATGAATAGCTATATTATATGGAGATAATTTGAGGCTATGTAGCTATCTAGTTCCTCTTCTACTAGTTTTTATCATCATCTATCGATGATTCTTATCTGATTCAATTATTACTATGAATTTATTAAATGGTGATTTTCTAACTTCACATTTTTTTCTGTATTTGTTACTTGGCATTATAAGGGCTCTTCTTTCTTTGCTATTTTTTAAAGTAATCAATTTATTTTAATTGGAGCCTAATTACAACACTGTAGTGGTTTTTGCCATATATTGACATGAATCAGCCATGGGTGTACATGTGTTCCCCATCCTGAACCCCCCCTCCCACCTCCCTTCCCATCCCATCCCTCAGGGTCATCCCAGTGCACCAGCCCCGAGCACTCTGCCTCATGCATCAGACCTGGGCTGGAGATCTGTTTCACATATGATAACATACATGTTTCAATGCTATTTATTTTTTGAGTGGTGTTTGGTAAATAGCCACTTCCCTGAGCCCCCACATGCACCCCTTCTCTGAGGTCCCCACACGTCCTCACAATCTAGCAACTAACAGTCTAGCTCTTGGAATTCAGGGAGCTTCCAGGGCTTGTCGTGGCTGGTGTTTACTCGGACTGGTCAGCCCTTGTGCTGTCGCTCCAACGTGTGAAGCCAGAGTGGGATTCCTGCTCATTCAGGAAGCTGACTGGTTAAGAGCGGTGGAACTTCTGGTTCAGTGGTCCTCAAGCTCGGGTGCATATTGGAAACACCCAGAGAGTGTAATGATGGATGCTAATGCCTGGACGCTGCCCCCATCACCCAGGTGACTCTAACCTGCCATCAAGGTAGGCAGCCACTGGGGTGGGGAGGCAGAGGAGTTGAGAAGCTTCTTGCTCAGTCTGAGCTTAGTATAGCATGAATTGAGACTTGATGAGAACTCTAGCAAACAGTAGTAACAAATTACGTTATCAACTTCATGAAGGAGAGGAAGAGAGCCAGGGGAAGGATGAAGAAGTGGGTGGTAGGTGGTGGGGACGAGGAGCAGAGAAAAAGAGAAAAGATGGCAAGAGAGGAGAGAGAAGGAGAGAGAAACAGGGCAAAATGTAAATGGATAAAGCTCGTTTAAAGGGCTTATGGGAATTCTTGCAACGATAAATTTGAAATTGTATCAAAATATTCTTATTCCACGGGAAAGACCAGAATCCTTGTAAACTTTATGGGTCCTCTTGTCTTCCAGGGCTTCCCAGGTAGCTCCAGTGATAAGGAACCCACCTGCCAATGCAGGAGACATGAGCAGATGCAGGTTTGACCCCTGGGTCAGGAGGGTCCCTGGGTCAGGAGGGTCCCTGGGTCAGGAGGGTCCCTGGAGGAGGGCATGGCAACCCGCTCTAGTATCCTTGCCTGGAGAATCCCACGGACAGAGGAGCCTGGTGGGCTACAGTCCATAGATCACAAAGAGTCGGACCTGACTGAAGCGACTTAGCACGCATGCACCTCTTGTCTTCACACACGAAAAAGCAATGAGGGAATAAATGATTTATTTACCCTCCACATTTAAGATGGAGTTTTGAGTAGAGGAGGTAGGATGGGAAAAAAGTTATAGTCTCAGAGTCACTCAGAGCTGACCTGAACTTAGGGACCAACTGAGGGGTGAGGTGTGGCAGACACCCAAGTGCCAAGATGTTCTAGGAGGAAGTAGGGGTCATCCTTTTCTACCTTAACACTCAGCCCGTCTATTTGAAGTGTATCATTAGGCTTTCTGGAAATAGTCACAAAACACATAAATTGGGGGAAAAAAAAAAAAGCTTGAGGTCATATAATTCCCAGCAGTATCATCTAATGTTTTTCCGTCACCTAGTTTTGTCCGACTCTTTGCGAAACCCCATGGACTGCAGCACGCCAGGCTTTGCTGTACTATCTAAAAGTGAAAGTCTCTCCATTGTGTCTGACTCTTTGCGACCCCATGGATTATACAGTCCATGGGATTCTCCAGTCCAGAATACTGGAGTGGGTAGCCTTTCCCTTCTCCAGGGGATCTTCCCAACCCAGGAACCAAACCCAAGCCTCCTACATTGCAGGTGGATTCTTTACCAGCTGAGCCACAAAGCTCATATTAGCCATATGTATAGTCTAATACATATGCATAAGATAAATGCACTCCTTTTAAATATAGAAGCATGTCATTATCCATAAATTGATATAAATTATAGTTTCTCTCCAGAGGCAGTCAGTGGGGAGAAATGGTCCACTAGGAAAGGCTTAGAGGAGCGTGCCCTGAACCCAAGGCAAAAATGGCCAGCCAAGGGCTCCTAGAAGTTTGATCACAGCTCCACAAGGTTGGGTCAGAGGGGCGGGGAAGGTGGTGCTGTCCATTTCCTGTTCATTTCAGTAGCTCCTATTCTGACCTAATGTCAAGCTCACAGGTGGTGCTCAGTGAATATGTACATGATGACTAGCTGCTGAGATCAGGAGATGGAGAGGAAAATCAATGAAAGAAGGAAAACTAAAGTGGGTGCAGAGGAGTGCAATAGTGCGAGGGACGTGCACCAGTCTCCGGGCTGGAGAAATGGAGCATTGGGAGATTCTGACTGCAGAACTCTGGGGAGGTCGCTCAGCTGACTTGAACTTATCAGGACAGACCTGAGAATAAGGCTGCAGCACAGACTGAGGTTTGACATCAGAAACCCATCCAGGAGGTTCTTCTATTTTCTTTTTGTTTTTACCTGAAAGATCGAGGGTGGAAGAATTTGCTTGCAGGGGTGGGGGGGTGCGGGCGCTTGGAGTAACACAGTTTTGAATAGAAAGGTCAGACTTTTTTGTGAGTTGGGCAGACTGGAGAGAAAAGGTCCGTTTTGCTTTTGTTTGATGTTTATTTATTTGTTTGCTCCAGGTCTTAGTTGTGGTACCAGGGATCTTCAGTTGCATCATGTGGGATGGAATCTGGTTCCCTGAGGAGGGATTGAACCCAGGCCCCCCTGCACTGGGAGTGCAGAGTCTTAGCCACGGGGCCACCAGGGAGATGCCCAAAAGGTCTGTTTTGATTGTTTTAAGTTTCAGTCTAGATTAGTTTTGATCTGTGTGTTTCTTCATGCTGTAGAAAGTCATTTGTGAACCTCAAACTACTGCCAAAGGGCCTTACCAATGTTTTTAGATTATTACTTACAGAAAAGCCTCCATTTCCCTTGAATGGTGACCACAGCGAAGCCCAGTAGCAAACTCTGGCTTCGGGTAAGCCATGTTTTCTGCTTTGCTTGGCAACCCACTCCAGTATTCTTGTCTGGAGAACCCCATGGACAGAGGAGTGCGGCTGGCTATGGTCCATAGGGTTGCACAGAGTTGGACATGACTGAAGCGACTTGGCATGCACACACATGAACTCCAGCAGCGGCAAGAAATTTAGAGACCAGATCTCTAATCTTCAGGGAATTAAGATCCTCTAAACACCCTGGAATATTCAGGGTAGGGGTCCCTTCCAGAGGACAGGGGAACCATGGGCAAGGTAATTCACAGGCTGGCATGCCCTCGACCTGTTTTCAGAGCCCAGGTCAGCCTCCCTAGCCAGGCAGGCTCTTGACACCTGGTGATCTGAGTGTTGAGAATGTGATACATATTGAGGGGCTAAAGATCACCTGGCAGTCAAGGCACACCTGAGGCAAGCGAACGATGTATTAGAAGCTGCATTTAGGGCAACCGGATCCTCAAATGCCCTCTGGATGCCTCAGCCTGCGCCTTTAAGAGACCACCTTAGTGGCAGCTGCTTCCCCTGGACCAAAGGCTCAAAGGAAAGAGAAGGCACTGGGAAGCGAGTTGAATTCTGTTTAATTTGGTGACTTGAACTTTGTCCCCTATAAACAGAGCCTCTCCCTTCACCACAAGAAGCACACATGTGGCTGCCTCTGCCTCACAGGGAGGGTTGGACAAAGCTGTCAGCAGGAAAGAGAAACAGGAGCCCCTCCAGGGCCAGCACGAGCTGAGGAGGGTTTACAGGGCTCCCTCTGCGCATTCAAGCACCCTCCTCCCCCCACAGCATCTCCTTGAGCGAGTCTGGGTACCGGACTGCTCAGAGACCTCGTCCCTCACCCAGCCTTGAATCCAGATTTCGTTAGAGGACGTGTGGTCCTGCCAATGCTTCTAGGATGCTTTGAAGGATGGATTGTCAAGCTTGTCATGGGACAGGCTCTGTGGTCTCTGTGTCATGCCCAGGCCTGCAGTCATGACTGAGGTCATGGGAAGGGGCACAGATGGGGACTTTGGGGGCCAAGGGGGGAGTTCGTGTGACGATAAGGGGAGGTGCGAGCAGGAAAGGGGCCTAAGTATGTGGCTGAGGAGACGGTATCAGATTCCAGCCTGCAGGGTGGCAAGGAGCCAAGACAGGGCCCCCTGCCCAAACAAGAGGGTGGCCAGGGGGAGGCACCTCAGGGTGGCACTGCTGGACCCCGAGAGGACCCTGGGGGCTGCCCTGAAGCCTGCAGGGGTTTTGTCCTGGGGCTCCACTTTGCCTCCAGAGGACTCCAAACAAGGGCCCCGGGGAGTAGGGTTGATGTCCTGAATCCAGCCTGTTGTGTTTTCCACTAGCTCCTGCAGGAAAAGGAGGGAAAAGGCTGAAGGCAGACGCGCCCCCACCTCCTTTCATTTCTAAGACCTTCCTTGGCCATCCCCAGTCCCTGCAGCCTCACAGGCTGACCGGGAGACACCCACCCACACCCAGAGCTGCATCAGCCCTCCTCTGCTCGCTCAGCTTCTTCTCTGACCCAGCGTTCCTGCCATTGCCATGCACACCCCCTTTCTCCTCTTTTCTGGCCTCGTCCAAACCATCCCTCACTCCTTTAGCCCTAGCCCTGAGAGCGCAGTGTCTCCCGGGACACTTACATCAATGGTCTTTATTATCACTGTCTGCTGGGCCTCCTTGCAGGCATTCTCAGCCTTCTTAATGCTCTCTGGGGTCCACTCCACATTGCTCATGGCCATCATGCCCTCCATGGAGCTGCCGTGGGCAGAAAGAGCAGACACTAGTTCAGGGGTGACTTAAAGCTTTGGCAAAATGTGTGAAAAGCAGCCTCACTTTTGTTAGCATCAGTTCCATGTCAGCGTAAACTAAGGAATGTCTTACAACTCAGTAAGACAACCGTGAGCATGGCAGAAGGCAAATCATCAGAATTAGAGATGAGAATTTATTTAAAGTGAAAAACAGGAAGTGCTGACTCTTTACAGAAGTGTTTCTTGATCTGGGGACCATGAAGTCCAAGAAGGTTGATGGGATGACTTCTGGGAACCCATACATGTTCTGAAATTGTCTGTGAAATGAAATGTGTTTGCAAAGATGTGCATTTTTCTTGGAAAGGAGCTTCAGCATTTTCATCAGAGCCTCAGGGAGGACCTTAGTCCCAAGTAATGAAAAGGTTACTGCATACGTGCTGAGTCACTTCCAACTCTTTGTGACCCCATGAACTCGATAGGCCTTGGTAAGTATCCTGGTGAAGGCATTACATTAGTCAATGATTATCCATTAAAATTATTAAAGTGCGAAAAGGGAAAGTTGCTCAGTTGTGTCTGGCTGTTTGCAACCCTGTGAACTGGAGCCTGCCAGGCTCCTCTGTTCATGGGATTGTCCAGGCAAGAATACTAGAGTGGGTTGCCATTTCCTACTCCAGTGGATCTTCCCAATCCAGGAGCTGAAGTCGGATCTCTTGTGTTTCCTGCATTGGCAGGCAGAATCTTTACCACTGCACCACCCAGAAAGCCCCAATTAAAGGTCACTCCTTGAAAGCAAACAGTGTTCGAATCAGGGAAATGCATGAGAAAAAGGCAAATACTTTGCACACAAATGATCTGACTTCTAGAGGTCAGTCTTGGTCTTATCTTCCAGGATGACTCACTCTGATACCTCCTCCCCCAGCTCGTGGGCCACATAGATGATGTCAGGGTACCCCTGGCAGCTGGAGACGTTGTTTCGGGGATAGTAGAAGAGAAAGACGAGGCACATCTCGTTAATGGTGCTGGGACCCCCCTGGAGAAGAAGAGAGAGCTGGCAACAGTCTTAGTGAGTCATTGACTGAGAAAATGGGAATCCTGGTACCCATCTTATAGTCATGGGATGTGAGCGCATGAAGCCCCACGTGAATCGGTAATACCTTGGAGAAAGAAAGGGGCTTCAAGTGGGATCATCTGAGTCATGGGATAGCCAAGACCAGGGGTAAAGCTATTCCGAGGCTTATTGTCATTCACCATGGTGGGGAGATAGGTACTTACGAATGTCAAGGAGTCGCGGTCCAGCGTCTGGTAGCGACACTCTACCAGCAATTCATCCCCCTGTGCGGAGAGACACAAACGCTGAAAGTAAGAGGCAGAGGGACCAGTCCAGCCTTAGACTTCTTGGCTAACAATAACAAGTGCTGATCCTGCCTTCCCCGGATGCCAGCCATGCCTCCCCAAGCCCGCCTCGCACCGGCTTGATCACCACTCGATAAGGTAAATCTCGAGTCTCCTGCAGATTGAAGTCGTAGGCATCATCTTTACAGATTACGCGGAGTTGAGTTCCATTTCTGGAGGGAGACAACGTGGGGAGAGGAGTAAGGCGAAGCCGACGCGGGGAGGGGGCTCTTTCAACAAAGCAGCAGCGTGTGGGCACAGATGGCCTGTAAAACAAAAGTCTCCACCCTCCGTCATCTCTACTCCAGGAACAGTTCTAGCTTCTCCTGCTCCAACTGAGCATAACCTCATGCTGCAGAATAAACAACTGCTCCTAAAATGTATTTGCAAACACAGAAGGGAGTGCTTCCAGTCTGTGTCTCCCTTACCTGTACTGCACCGCCTGCAGAGCGCGGCCGGCCAAGTGGGTGTGGAGCAGGTAGCCGAAGACTTGGATGTCGGGCACTGGAGCCCGGTTCATCTGCGGCAGGGAGGAGACCACCTGGTCCGTTAGGAACGCTACTGCTTCTTGGTTTCCTCCTTTACTATCTGACACCTTCCTCTGAAGACTGGAACACACCCCTTTAGTCCCTGCTGGGCCTTCTGGCCCAGCCATGACTCCCACCTCCCCTCCACCAGCCAGGTTGGGTCAATTTCCCAAATCACCAGGCGGTGGGCCTTCTCTGGCTTGGAGACTCGGGCTGTGCGCTGGTGGATCACACCAGATCTATGACTGGGAACGGGGCATCTCAGGGGAAGTAGGGGGTGGGGGGCCACCTTCCAGCTTCACCTCTTCAAACTTCTCTGTCTTACACAGTCCATAGGACCTGAAGGACTCGGCGCTGGGGGGGATGAAGTGGATGGGGAAAGTGAAGACACCCAGCTGCAGGACGCCCATGTCAAACTTGCGCAGGTGCGCGGTGTAGTATACTCGGATCCCCGATGAGTCGTACAGACCTGGGGCAGGCAGGACCAGTCAGAGGAGGCGGGGGAACGGGTCACAGGCTGCAGAGAAAGAGGCCTGGGAAAGCAAGGGTGGGGCTGCGAGCAGGAGTCAGCGGGCCTCCTGCATCAATGCCTAGAGGACTCAGCCAGCCCCATCCACGGGCGCTTCCATAAACGCTGTAGAGGCTCACCAGGCAGATTGTGAAAATTGCTGTAATGAATCTCCAGGCGGATCCACTGGGGGTCCAAGGGCGTCCCAATAGAAATGCCCACGTCGTCTGGAAACTGGTAACTCTGGTGGAAGGAGGGAGGTTTGGCAGCAAGAATGGCTGGGAAGTAGATGCAGGAGACGCCCCCCACCCTGGCACTTACCCGTGTCTTCTCGCCTCCATCCCAGACCTCCCTTGTCTCCATCTTCCACCCATCCACCAATCCTCACTGCCTGACCACAGGTGTCCCCTTGGCCACCGATTTCCCTCATCACAGGGACTCACTGCGCCCCCGACAGCCCAGCCCACGATGACCTGCGAGCAGAGGGAGAAGGCGGGGTCGGCCCCGTAGCAGTCGCTGATGCCGGTGGGGAGAGCGCTGGCATTGCCGCAGGCGTACACCAGGATGTGGTGCACAATTGTCTCGTTGTGCTGGACCAGCTTGGGCTCGAACTGGGCACGGGATGCAAGACACAGCACGGTCAAGATCTTCTGGGTCAAGTCCTTATCCTTTGAGTCCCCACCCCCACCTCGCTTTCTTTTCCTCAAATATTAATGAAACTATGCCCAGGTCTCCACGTCCCTCTTCCTCGTCCATTTCCTCTGTTTCCTCCTTCCCCAGCCTGTCATTTCCCTGGCACTCCACCCGACTCCTCTCTCAGCCCTCATTCGTTTTAAAACCCTTTCCTGAGAACACAGCACAGGTCTAGCCGGGAATATCCCAAGACTTCCGACTTCCCTTTAATAACCTCATCGGTTCCTTATATCTGAGCCTGTGGCCACACCTTGTTGGAGTTGCTCTCTAAAGAAAACCATGGTTCGCACACTTTGGCCATTCACAGTAAGGTCACACTTTCATTTATTCGATCAAAATTGTAATCACTCAAATGTGAAATCAGGTGACCTACCTGAGTCTCCTCTGACCAGACTTTGCCGACCTGACAGCCTTTGGCCACATGTCCCTACTCCCCCACCAGCCTGCACTTCCTCCAGGGCTAAAAGAACACATTTCTGGGTCCAAGGTAGGGCTCATCCTTTGGTCTTTGCAGGCACTTAGTAACTAATGACCATCATCAAAATCACTGCTGCACCATGGGGCATGAGTGAAACAGTGCTGGGAGCTGTAGTTCTGGGCTCAGGAAATCCTGGAACTGCCACCTACACCAGACCTGGCCTGGCCCCCAGGTCCTCCTGGACACCTTCATCCTACACCTCTTCAGAGTCAACCGTGCCCACTGCCTGTCTCAACCACCTTGACAATGTCCCGTCATCTGGTTCATGGTACCTTGTAGATGTGGTGCTTCTTGCTAACGATGGGGAGAGGAAGGAAGGTGCAGGCGTACGTGGTGTCATCCTCTGGGATGAGGAACTAGAGGGGGACATGCAGAGGCTGAACGGGTGGGAGGGAGGCTCCCAGAGAAGCAGGGGAAGGGACAGGTCAGGGAAGGGCAGCCACTGGAGGGCCAGTTTGACCATCCTCAGGGGACCAAGGGGAGTCAGAGGAACCTGGGTTCCAGGAATGTACTGACTATTGGGTGCAAGAGGAAGGTCTGGATAGAGTGGAAGGTGGGGAGGGGGCTGGAGGTGACTGGGCAGGAAGGAGGGGGTCTTACATCAGTGATCTCCAAGTCATGGATGATGGTGTCCTCAGGGGCATCGAGATCATCAGGGTGGACGATTTGGAGCAGGAAGATGGACTTCACAAAAGTACGCTCCCGATCTATCTTTGGGGTGTCATCCAGGCCGTAGGCGGCCAGCACCCTCACAGTGTCGCTCTGTGGGTGTCAAGGGCGTCCAGCTGCTGCCACCCACAAGCAGCACTTTGCACACACCCACACCCAACCACCGCACAAGTCACTGGCTTACAGTGCAACTGATAGGGACAGGGTGAAGGGACAAAGTGGGTGATTAAATAGTTAATCCCACTAAGGGATTAAAAGTATGAGAGACCCCTGTGAGTTAAAGATTATTCAAGAAAACAGGTTTGCATGTGTTAAGTCACTTCATTCACATTTGACCCTTTGCAACCCTATGGACCAGAGCCCACCGGGCTTCTCTGTCCATGGGATTCTCCAGGCAAGAACACTGGAGTGGGTTGCCAGTGCTCTCTCTAGGGGATCTTCTGGACCCTGGGATGGAACCTGGACCTCTTGCATCGCAGGCAGATTCTTTACCATCTGAGCCACCAGGGAAGCCCCTATATGTCGCCAGGGAACTCCGACCAAAGCAGGTTTGAAAGTGAAAATTGCTCAGTCACGTTCAACTCTTTGCAACCCCATGGACTTTACAGTCTATGGAATTCTACAGGCTGGAACACTGGAGTGGGTAGCCTTTTCCTTCTCCAGGGGATCTTCCCAGTGCAGGAATCGAACCAGGGTCTCCTGCATTGCAGGCAGATTCTTTAATAGCTGAGCTATCAGGGAAGCAAAACCAAACAGGCTTATTTAGCAACAAAACCATGCAGCAGAAACAGGAGACATTCACCCAAACAATAAAACAACGGTGGTGTGAAACACACATCCTGCCGGCGAGCTCAGTTAGTTAATGACCACCTAGGACATACTCTCTACACACATAAAAAACAATAATTTGTGGAAAGGTGACATGTGAAAGTGAAAGACCCTCATTGTACTGAGACCCGAAACAATTTTTCCATAGCACCATGACAGTCCTGGCTTGACCATGTAGAGACAAGCAAACTCCCTCACCTGATGCTGAGGAGAAACGGAGGATGGAAGTGTGATGTCTACTCAAGAATGGGGCAGAAGGTGGTCTTCCCCCCGCCTTCCCACTTTTCCTTTGATTATAAACCTGTAACGCACTAGGTTCTCAAGGGCAGCTCCCTCTCACCCACCCGATGTAAGCCCCACAGGTGTCCTCTTCTAGTAAATCCCTTCTCATCTATCACTTTGCCTTTTGCTGAATTTTGTTCTGTGCTGAGACATAAAGAACCAGAGTTCCTCGGAGCCGCCCCCGCAGAACGCCACATTGCAGTTTCAGAATGGACAGGGCTTGAGATTAGGGATCAGAACTAGTTGGGTTTTGGTTCTTCTTAGAGGCTGACCTGCTGCAGATGCTGGGCAAGCCACACCCCCTCTCTCATCCCGTCTCTGAGCCCGTGTCTACAGGTGGTTCACGACACCCTGCAGTTCAAGGAGATCAGGCAAGGTTCTTCAAGAGGGGACGCCAGTGAAGGAGGCATGGGGGGTCAAGGGAAGGCTGCCCATAGAGGGCTGGTGGAGTCACAGGCGGCAGGATTGGGGGGTGGCCATGCTGGAGAATGCTGAGAGAGATGGCAGCCCTGGGAACCGAGACTGGCTGCCCGATGGGCACGGCCACTCCAGGTTGGGATGACATCACCGCCCAGGAGGAAAGGCTGCTTGAAACCAAATGTTCCTCTCCCCTCTCTCTTTTACCGTGATGTCTTGGTCGTGAGGGTCGCAGGAGCGGAAGGGCCTGGAGAAGCGCATGGTGGTGTAGACGGCATCTTCCGTCAGCCCCTGCAGCTCTGCATCCTGGCTCCCATCCTCCTCCAGCGTGTCTTCATCCACCAGGTGCTGGTCCTGGGGCCCAGGGAAGGTCACGGGGTGAGAACTGGGAGCCCTAAGTGCTCACGGCTTTGGAGTAGTCTGAGTCCCTTTAGCCTCACTAAGGTACCAAATTAGCAGAACCTGGGTCTATACAATGTAGTTCACTCCTGGGACAGAGCATGGCATCAAGGGGAGATTCATGGGGAAGAGGGAAGGCATCTGATCCTGCTTGACTTCTCCCATTTCAAATCTCATCTCCACGAATCCTAATATTCCTATATCCCCGAGTCTTAAAAATCCACTTATTCTCTGAAAGCTGTATGCTCTTCGTCTTTTCAGGGGGCTCTTAACATTGACCCTTCCCCATATAAATGCAGTTCAGAATGAGACTGGGAGACAGGTGAGCTGCTTCTTCATCCATAAAGTGGGAGAATAATCCTGTACTTCCTGGTGATACTGGGAGGTTTAATGTGCAAAGATTTGGACCAACCCCTGCTTAACTGAAAGTGCATAATAATTTTAAGCTATTATTATTGTGGGCACTGATGTCATTCCTAGACTATTCAATGTTGTGGTCTCTCTCACTGAGCCTAAAGGTAACAGAGGATGGTGACTGTATCCTAAACAGCTTGGATTCTCCCCCGGTGACCTGCACTGAGACTGTGGCCCAGGACACTTTCTCTTTCAGTCCAATGCCCCCATTCCCTGGGCACTTTAGGGACATTCAGTCTGGAAGACCTAGATTCAACCTCTCCAATGGACCATTTCTGTAGGGAGAGGTCAGCCTTCAGCTGGTGTTCTGGGCCTATGCCTGAATATGTTTGGAAAATATGGATCCTTCCTGGATTCAGAGTCATCCTCCACCCAGCAAGAGACCCAGCATGCTTGGGAGGGAGCCACCCTCAGACTCACCGAGAAATAGACATTGCCGTCAGGCGAGACGCCTCCGACAACCAGGTCACCTCCTGCTCTGCTGTAGCGATTTGTGACACCCAAGCCCACCCAGCCAGCTGTCCGGACCTGGAGCTCGAAAGTGATGATTTCAGCCTCAAAGTCAAAGTCCCAGCGCAGGAAAACAGCGTTAGAAGCGTCTAGGAACCTGGAATAACGCAGATGCGGCGTGGGGCCAAGGCGATCGCCTTGGGAGGGAGTTGCAAGTGCCGTAAATAGAAGCCAGGAGAGAAGGGGACAGGCCATGGCTTCTGGGGTTTGGAGCATCTCTCCTTAGATGGACACTCAAGAAGTACGGACTTATATGCTCCTGCATCTGCGCCAGGCACTGTGCCAGGCACTGTGCCACGGGGGAGGGGCAGACTGGGGCCCCTCTGATCTGATTATCTCTGGGTTCAGAGTGGAGCCACTTACGTAACTCAGGAGATGTGAGGTGCTCAGAGAGAAGGTGCTCTTGCCCTGCAGTGGGCACCTGGCGTGGAATGCTCAGGAGTGAATCACCCTGGCTCTCCCCTGCCAACCCGAGGCAAGCGTCCTGCCCATGGGGACTCCGTGGAATCAAGGCGGCTTTGTTTCTTCCTTCCTCACTCTCTCGCCCTCCTTTTTTTATTTTTTGCAATGCTTCTCTCCCTCTACCTCCCTGCATTCTTTCCCTTCCTGCCCCCCATCCCTGTATCCCTGGATGTTCTTACTGAGCCCTCTGCCCTCTGGCACATGTTCCCCACCCCAGTTTTCACGAGCGTTTTCTATTTTGTCTCTGCGCAGAAGTGATGCACAGACCGGGAGTGGGGGTGGGACTGCACGTAGCCCTGTCTTCCAGCCTCCCTACAGCACAGGAAGGAGAAGAGGTGCTGGCAGGGGGCGAGGAAGGCTTCGATTTCCATCTCCTGGAGGAGTCTTGACTACTAATCCCTGGAAGGACATGTAGAGGTGAGGGAGACATAATCAGCTTTCCAGACGGGCAACTCTGGGGCAGCTTCGAGTTTCTGCACATTGCTGGGGAGGAGCAAGGAGGAGGACGAGACAGAGAAAATGGGGAATAAACATGAATTTGCCTTTGGGATGCTCTGCACTTTCCCCTTCTTCCCATGAATTGCCTTTCAGAGAAATCATATTCAGGGACCCTCCACCAGAGACTTGGCCAGCTTCCCCGCTGGCAGCTGGCAAGCTTTTCAGTGCGATGCAAACAGTGGAAGCCCAGAGGAATATTATAGCATCAAAACACCAGGATGAAAAGGAACTTCAGATCCACTTGATTTCCCAGCCCATTTAATTTTTGGATGAGGAGATGGAATCATCAAGGAGTGACTTGATCAGTGTCTGAGCTCCCATCTGGTCAGTGGCAGAGCAAACATGAGTCCACAGGGGCCCAGGAGAGTGAACACGCCCTTAGGTCACCGACACCCACCGAGAACTCCTTGCCCTGCAGGCATTTCTACCATAACTTGTCCTGGTGGAGGGAGCTGGTGTCATTCACTGGCTGCTCCTTAGGAAAGGGACAGAAGCCTCTCAGCCTAGAGTTCTTTCTCCCATTATCTGATAGAGCCATCCTCACCTGACCCTCAGTGTTCTTTCATCAGACAATGGAGAGGATCTGAAAAAACAAAACAAAACAAGGCTAGCCTGGAGGGCCTCCTCCATCACAGAGTCTGGGCCACACATTTCTACACAGGAATTCAGCTTAAATAAGGGTGGATAGACACTGGAGCCTCTGTCTGAGCCTCCATATAGGGAAGATGAGTGTTCTCATCACCTGCTGAGCTCATCAAAGCTGGTAAGAACCTAGCTGAGGTTGTTTGCAGCTGCTGGGAGCACCTGAGTAGTAGCTGGGGTGCAGCTGAGAGAAAGCACCTTTCTCAAGAGGACAACCGTACCACCCACCCTGAGCAGGGCAGGGAAGGTAAGGAGCTAGGCAGCCATCTGGAAGGAAGAGGCTTACCTTGGCCCTGGATAGGAACCGGGCCAAGAGCAGAGCAGGAGCTTGGGGAGGCACCGATCTTGAAGAGCGGGAGCCTGGGGAGGAGATAACAGGGGTGTCAGAGACATACTGATCCCAATCGCATTTGGGGATTAAGGAGAAGGGAAAAGGGAGAAGGAGCTGTGAAACAGGACAGCCAGGCCTGTAAACCGAGATAGGCCCACGATCTCTTTCCCTGCAATCTGCTCACTGGCCAGAGCACTGACCTGGGGAGAGCCAGTAACCACTGCAACACAGGGGATCCCTGCTCCTGGGTCTCCTCTGTCTGGCTTCTTGTGGGGCTTTTCTCTACTCTCGCTCCCCTTTTCCCCGAGTTACCATTTTCTCCCCTCTCCCAGCCTACTTTCCGCTCATCGTCTAAACCCCAGAGTGATTCTCATGAGAGGAAACATCAGGATTCGGTGCTTGAGTCTTGTGAGGGTGAGCACATATCTTGGCATGCCCGTTGGTCTGGTATTCAAGAGGTGTGATTTGGGCAATGCTTCCCTGAGCTCACTTCTCTCCTTCTCTGGAGTCCTGATGCTGGGAATAGGAAAAGGGGCTGAAGGCAAGAGTGACTCAGCACAGGAGATCAGAGGAGTGGTTACCTGAGAGAAAGGACATCAACAGCACAGTGACAGATGCTGACCACACTTGTGATCACTTTGCAGAGTGTTCAGGTGTTGCATTATAATGCTGTACATCTGAAACAGGTCTTTCCAGGTGGCTCAGATGGTAATGAATTTGCCTGCAATGCAGGAGACCGGGTTCGATCCCTGGGTCAGGAAAGTCCCCTTGAGAAGGGATGGCAACCCACTTCAGTATTCTTGCCTGGAGAACTCCATGGTCAGAGGAGGCTGGTGGGCTATAGTCCATAGAGTCTCAAAGAGTCGGAAACGACTGAGTGACTGACACTTTCAGGCCTGAAACTTCTGAGAAATGGAATATTTCCTGCCATGTTGGTAAACAAAGGATGTCACGGTCATCAGCAATTGCAGCCACCACCAGATGGTGAGCTGGTGAGCTCCAGGCAACTCAGGAAGAAGAATACCTTCTAGCTAACAGCCTTCAGACTATAGCTACTCCCTACAGTGATCCCTGAAGAAACTCAGGGAGTGAAAACACAGGATACTGGCCCCAGATGGCTGAGGTGTATATCAAAAGAATGATTTCACTGAGCCCAGACTCTTACATTTTCCAATACAAAGAAAAGTGCTCAATTCCTTAACTCTAGATAGCTGGTTTTCTTTAATTAACAATTACCTATTGATGCTCAGACTACCTGATCTTTGTAGCAAAACTCCTAAATACCTTGGCTCCCTCCCTTGCTTCCCCCACAGCAGTTCTCAGGGTTACTTGAGATGCACCCTCCCTGGCTTGAAGTCCTAAAAATTCTCATCAAATGAAACGTAACTCTCAACTTTTAGGTTGTGAATAATTTTGTAGTCAACAGTTATATATAAAAAGGGTAGATCCTCCCCCAACAACAAAAAAAAGGGGGAATCAGCACATGCTACTTAGAATATAGTGCAATTCACATTTTGTGCACATTTCAGTTCAGTCGCTCAGTCGTGTCCAACTCTTTGCGACCCCATGAATCGCAGCACGCCAGGCCTCCCTGTCCATCACCAACTCCCAGAGTTCACTCAGACTCACATCCATCGAGTCCGTGATGCTATCCAGCCATCTCATCCTCAGTCATCCCCTTCTCCTCCTGCCCCCAATCCCACCCAGCATCAGAGTCTTTTCCAATGAGTCAACTCTTCGCATGAGGTGGCCAAAGTATTGCAGTTTCAGCTTTAGCATCATTCCTTCCAAAGAAATCCCAGGGCTGATCTCCTTCAGAATGGACTGGTTGGATCTCCTTGCAGTCCAAGGGACTCTCAAGAGTCTTTTCCAATACCACAGTTCAAAAGCATCAATTCTTCAGTGCTCAGCCTTCTTCACAGTCCAACTCTCACATCCATACATGACCACAGGAAAAACCATGGCCTTGACTAGATGGACCTTAGTCGGCAAAGTAATGTCTCTGCTTTTGAATATGCTATCTAGGTTGGTCATAACTTTCCTTCCAAGGAGTAAGCGTCTTTTAATTTCATGGCTGCAATCATCATCTGCAGTGATTTTGGAGCCCCCAAAAATAAAGTCTGACACTGTTTCCCCATCTATTTGCCATGAAGTGATGGGACCGGATGCCATGATCTTCGTTTTCTGAATGTTGAGCTTTAGGCCAACTTTTTCACTCTCCACTTTCACTTTCATCAAGAGGCTTTTTAGTTCCTCTTCACTTTCTGCCATAAGGGTAGTGTCATCTACATATCTGAGGTTATTGATATTTCTCCTGGCAATCTTGATTCCAGCTTGTGCTTCTTCCAGCCCAGCATTTCTCATGATGTACTCTGCATAGAAGTTAAATAAGCAGGGTGACAATATACAGCCTTGACGTATTCCTTTTCCTATTTGGAACCAGTCTGTTGTTCCATGTCCAGTTCTAACTGTTGCTTTCTGACCTGCATATAGATTTCTCAAGAGACAAGTCAGGTGGTCTGGTATTCCCATCTCTTGAAGAATTTTCCACAGTTTATTGTGATCCACACAGTCAAAGACTTTGGCATACTCAATAAAGCAGAAATAGATGTTTTCCTGGAACTCTCTTGCTTTTTCCATGATCCAGTGGATTTTGGCAATTTGATCTCTGGTTCCTCTACCTTTTCTAAAACCAGCTTGAACATTTGGAAGTTCACAGTTCACGTATTGCTGAAGCCTGACTTGGAGAATTTTGAGCATTACTTTACTAGCATGCGAGATGAGTGCAATTGTGCGGTAGTTGGAGCATTCTTTGGCATTGCTTTTCTTTGGAACTGGAATGAAAACGGACCTTTTCCAGTCCTGTGGCCACTGCTGAGTTTTCCAAATCTGCTGGCATATTGAGCGCAGCACTTTCACAGCATTGTCTTTCAGGATTTGAAACAGCTCCACTGGAATTCCATCACCTCCACTAGCTTTGTTCATAGTGATGCTTTCCAAGGCCCATGTGACTTCACATTCCAGGATGTCTGGCTCTAGATTAGTGATCACACAATCTTGATTATCTGGGTCATGAAGATCTTTTTTGTACAGTTCTTCTGTGTATTCTTGCCACCTCTTCTTAATATCTTCTGCTTCTGTTAGGTCCAGACCATTTCTGTCCTTTATCGAGCCCATCTTTGCATGAAATGTTCCCTTGGTATCTCTAACTTTCTTGAAGAGATCTCTAGTCTTTCCCATTCTGTTCTTTTCCTCTATTTCTTTGCATTGATCGCTGAAGAAGACTTTCTTATCTCTTCTTGCTATTCTTTGGAACTCTGCATTCAGATGCTTATATCTTTCCTTTTCTCCTTTGCTTTTCGCCTCTCTTCTTTTCACAGCTATTTGTAAGGCCTCCCTGGACAGCCATTTGGCTTTTTTGCATTTCTTTTCCATAGGGATGGTCTTGATCCCTGTCTCCTGTACAATGTCATGAACCTCATTCTATAGTTCATCAGGCACTCTATCTATCAGATCTAGTCCCTTAAATCTATTTCTCACTTCCACTGTATAATCATAAGAGATTTGATTTAGGTCATACCTGAATGGTCTAGCGGTTTTCCCTGCTTTCTTCAATTTCAGTCTGAATTTGGTAATAAGGAGTTCATGATCTGAGCCACAGTCAGCTCCCTGTCTTGTTTTTGTTGACTGTATAGCGCTTCTCCATCTTTGGCTGCAAAGAATATAATCAATCTGATTTCAGTGTTGACCATCTGGTGATGTCCATGTGTAGAGTCTTCTCTTGTGTTGTTGGAAGAGGGTGTTTTCTATGACCAGTGTGTTCTCTTGGCAAAACTCTGCTAGTCTTTGTCCTGCTTCATTCCGCATTCCAAGGCCAAATTTGCCTGTTACTTCAGGTGTTTCTTGACTTCCTACTTTTGCATTCCCGTCCCCTATAATGAAAAGGACATCTTTTTTGGGAGTTGGTTCTACAAGGTCTTGTAGGTCTTCATAGAACCATTCAACTTCAGCTTCTTCAGTGTTACTGGTTGGGGCATAGACTTGGATAACTGTGATATTGAATGGTTTGCCTTGGAGATGAACAGAGATCATTCTGTCTCTGTGCACATTTAGGTTATGCAGACTTGAAAGTGTGATGTAGAAAATATTAATGAAGTTACTTTATACATGTTATTGGTGTTGAGTAAGTAAGTTGTATCTGACTCTTTGCACCCGCATGGACTGCAGCATGCCAGGAGATTAAAGACCAATACGGGTGTGCGCTTAGTTGCTCAGTTGTGTCCAACTCTTTGTAACCCCATGGACTGTAGCTCACCGGGCTCTTCTGTTCATGGGGATTCTCCAGGCAAAAATACTGGAGTGGGTTGCCATGCCCTTCTCCAGGGGATCTTCCCAACCTAGGGACTGAACCCAGGTTTCCCACATTAGAGGCGGATTCTGTACTGTATGAGCCACCAGGGAAGCTATAATTGTCATATCTTTATTGAATTGGAAGGTTACAATTGCAACATTAGAGGTCAACTCCTACCGAGTGAGTCTTAGTAGGAGCTCCGTTCTAAGAAATTTTCATATATTAATCCACTTACTCCTATGAACTAGCTTCCAATATTATCTCCATCTTACAGAGAAATGAACTGAGATCCAAGGTCACACTGCCAGGAAGTGGCAGCACTGTGAGTTGTTGGGAAAATACAATCAAAAATAAAAGTTAAAGTCGTGCAGACGTGTCCAGCTCTTTGTGACCCTGTGGAATATACAGTCCATGGAATTCTCCAGGCCAGAATACTGGAGTGGGTAGCCTTTTCCTTCTCCAGGGGATCTTCCCCACCCAGGGATCGAACCCAGGTCTCCCGCATTGCAGGCGGATTCTTTACCAGCTGAGCCACAAGGGAAGCCCTAAGAGAAGCGATAACTAGTCCTCAAATGAGAGGACTTGGCAGTCCACTTCGGTAATCCGCAGTCCATGCCAAAGTCCCTTGAGAATTGAGGTGTCTATCTGTGTTTGCTAATTGGCTTTACCAAAGGAAAAATAAATGTCATTGTATTTTTCTATTTTTTTGGCCACCTCCTGTGGCATGCAGGATCTTAGTTCCCCAACCAGGGATCAAACCTGGATCCCCTGCAGTGGAAGTGCAGTGTCTTAACCACTGGACAGCCAGGAAGTCCCTATATCATATCTTTATGATGAAACCATTTTGCAACATGGTGCCAGGCATCTGCTCTAGACCAAGTTAGGCTTATCTTCCTTCATGATTTTATTCCAAAGAAATGGTTGCAGGTCCTTGAGAGAGACATGCCTGGGTCTTAATACTGGCAAGAGGTGATATAGCTTTTAAGGAGAGTACGGTATGTATATTTCAAAGAGGCAGAGAAAGAACTTAGAAGTTTTCTTTTTTAAAAATTGTATTTATTTATTTTTATTTTACTTTACAATGCTGTATTGGTTTTGCCATACATCGAAATAAATGCTCTAAGAAAATGGAGGGGTTGGAAGTCTCTTCCCTTATTCTGTTTTGTTTGTATTTGCTTTTACAGAGGAAAACGCGGGTCATCAGAGATGAGTGTTCCTTACCTAAGTTGCCCTGCAGGAGCCTCTCTGCTGTTCAGCCTACAAGTTTGACTTGGTTGCTGTCTAGTTGCTCAGTCCTGCCGACTCTTTTGTAAACCCTATGGACGATAGCCCTCCAGGCTCTTCTGTCCATGGATTTCCCAGGCCAGAATATTGGAGTAGGTTGCCATGCCCTCCTCCAGGGAATCTTCCTGACCCAGGGACTGAACCTGTGTCTCCTGCTTTGGCAGGAGGATTATTTACCACTGAGCCACCAGGGAAGTCCTGTGACTTGGTTTCATTGAATTATTTTAATTCCTTGTGAAGATTTGAGATACAGATTCAGTGTCACGTTTCTAGGAATCTCTGCAAAGCAGCTGAGAGGGTGCAGGTCCAGGTACACTCACCAAGGCCCCCGGGGTGAGTGTGGGGAGTGTGTATGCGTGTGTGTGAGTGCGCATTGGTGTGCCGAAACAGGAAACTCCAGTTTGAGGTTTGAGCTTTAGTGAGCAGATGAGACAAGATACTGAGTTTCCTGGAAAAGCCACTCCCTTTTGAGTGTCAGGCCCGGAGAGTCTCAGCCTCTAATCGGGCCTCCCAGGTCAGCGTCTGCTCTCCTGCCTGGTGGCCCCATCCCCTTGACCTGCTGGAGAGGCGAGGGAATGGCCCTGTTTCCCGTCCTGTGGGGCTGGGTGCTCCTGGCTGCCGTGAGTACAGGTCAGGGGCCTGGCAGAGACAACCACTTGGTGGACTGATGGAGGAAAAGATGGGCTGGGTCACAGGGGTGCCTGTAGGTGCAGAAAGTTCTGCTCCCTGACCCCAGCCTTGCCAAGACCGCCCTGCGGTCCGCTCAGCCTGTGAAAGGACCCCTTCTGCAACAGCCTCCTTCGGCACTACTCATGGGATCCCTCTTCAGGTTTTGGCTGCAGCTAGAGATCTGGTGGTGACCACTACCCCCAGGAGCTTCAGCCTGGCCGGCCTGTGTGTTTCAGATGCAGCCACGAGCTTGGTGGAGCAAAAGCCCAGGTGGGTCCTGGTACCTCACGGACAGGCTGAAACCCTGCGGTGCATCCTGAAGGATTCCCAGTACCCCTGGATGAGCTGGTACCAGCAGGATCTCAGGGGGCAACTACAGGTGCTGGCCAGTCTGCGGAGTACCGGGGATGAGGAAGTCATAAACCTCCCTGGAGCGAATTACCGGGCCACGCGGGTCAGTGAGAGCGAGCTGAGCCTACACGTGGCCAATGTGACCCAGGGCAGAACGCTGTTCTGCACCTGCAGTAAAGACACAGTGAGACACCCTAACTGGGAAAATGAATAAAAACCACCCTCTGGGTCCCAACCACAGACCCAAACTCCTCCTCTTCCCCCTCTGCCCTGATGGCCCTCCTCAACCTGGATCTTCCCTTCTGGCCCCTTTACTACAAGCAGACTCTGCCTGCGCTTCAGAAAACACTCAGCCCAGTGAGTTCAAGGCTTGATCCGTGGCCCAACAGCTGCTTGTGCCTCTGGGGAAGACTTCTCCTTGAAGCTTAGGCTCTGTTTGCAAAGTACTGACACTAATTCCCCAGCTTAGAAGGTTGCTTCTTGGATTAAACAACCCAGTTCAGGTGAAGCCTTTAGGAAAACACAGAGTCATGTAGGAAGGACTTAATCACTGTTGGCTATTCTCTCCACAGTGGTGGTATTTTGCTAAGTTGCCTCACTCACGTCCAGCTCTTTGCAACCCCAAGGACCATAGCCCTCCAGGCTCCTCTGTCCATGGGATTCTCCAGGCAAGAATACTGGAGCGGGTTGCTGTGCCCCCCTCCAGGGATCTTCCTGACCCAGGGATCGAACCTGTGTCTCAACATCTCCTGCATTGGCAGGTGGTTTCTTTACCTCTAGTACCACCTGGGAAGACTTAACCACTGTGAACTATTTTCTCCACATGTATAAAAAGCATATTGCTTTTTAAGACCAGTATCAATGTCCGGAGGAGAGAAGGACACCCAAAGAGATCCTGGGAGCTCAGAAAAGAGGTAGAGTGAATATCTCAATGTATGACACCCCCGCCCCACCACAAACACCATTTGCGTAAACACGCACGCGTTTTCCCAATTAGATCCACATCCTCTGCCCTCCGCACCTCCTGAACTTCTCACGCCTCAATCTCCAGTTGACCTTTTTAAAAGCAAGATCCACAGAGAGGGCCTGACCTAGAAAGGACCAGGGTCTGGGTTCCGGAGTGGGGGGCTCACCAAATATTGACCTAAAGCCATGGCTCAGAAATGGATCTGCAGCCTGAGGAAGGGTACATGTGGGCTCAAGGCAGAACAGCAGGCTCAGCCCCAGGTGAATGGCCGGGAACCACAGGGAGGGGTGTTATGAGAAAGACGCCAGTCCTGAGACCCCTGCAGAGAAGGGAGACTGGACTGCCGCTGACCCACCCCGCTTCCAGCTCGGAGCTTCTCCATCCCAGACGGTGCGGTCCACGAGAGCAGGTGACTGGGGTGTCGGGTGGGCGTGAGTGAATGCGGAGGCATTTCAAAGGCAGCCCCATCTCTGGTTTGCCAGGCGGAACTACCAGCACCTACCTGCTCTTTTCTCTGCGCTTGTGGGGAGTGAGACTCTTTCTCCACCAGGGGGAGCCATCTGCCCGCGGATCGCCATGACCTGCACAGAGGTCATGATGGCAGCCATAGTGTTGGTCTTCTCTCAGTCCCTCTCAAGTGTGGTGGTGAACACCTGCCTGACTCCAGAAGACAAGGACGACGAGGAGGAGGAGACCGACAGCCTGGCATTTGGATACCTGAGTCCTCTCTCTTTGGCATTTTGGTTGAATTTTGGTCAGTGCTGTTGCCAGAAATCCCAAAGTGAGATCATCAAGGTGCCTACTGCTGCACTGAGTTTTCAAAGGGTCTGGGAGTGATGGCCTTGGGATTCCTCGAACCTCTGGCTCCCCGTCTTTAGCTTCCAGTGGGTGATTTCTCTCTTAATTTTAAATTTTTATTATTGTCTTGTTCGGTTTCATCTAGAACCACAGCTTTGTTTTCGTTTGGTCACACTGGGATGGCGTGTAGACACTTAGTTCCCGGATCAGGGATCAAACCCACGCCCCTTGCATTGGAAGCATGGAACCTTAACTGGACCTCCAGGGAAGCCCCCAGTAGGCAGTCTTATTCTGTTCCAGGTGTCCTAGCTGATGACTTTAAACCAGGGCTCTTTTCCCACCCTGGTTCCCTACTGAGCAGAACTCATTTTATGGTTTCTAAAACCCTCCCATCCTTGAAGGAAATACACAGAGGAAAGAAACTTTAAATTCTATGAAGTCTTTGAAAGCCTCATCATTGCAGTAGCTGGTGTTTATTTCTGTGCACAGGCGCAAGCTCTAGCCTGATCTTCACCTGGTTTTTGTATGATCCTGGCCCATCCAGTCACAGCTTTGGAGAATCATAGCTCTTCAGCCTGGAGAATGGGGTTTATAGGAAGTATCCCCTTACTCAATCAGCATGCTCTCCAAATCTTAATGTCTTATTAGGATCTGAGGAGGCTAATAAGTGACACCCCTATTTTCTTTACAGAAATTCTGAACAAAGTGAGATAAAGGAGGAGGCAGATGAAGAGGGAAATTTCTAGCAATGTGACTTACAGAGTTGATAGAGAATATGGCTTGGACACGTGACAACAGCAGGCTTCCTAAGGCTGTGACTTAAAATTAGACTTATCCCACCCTTCGGGATGCTGAGTCATAGATGCCGTCCTACTTTCTCTTAAAAATCCAACATGCAAATGAACAGAGAAGCCTGTTCAAAGAAGAACTTTGCAGGGGTCACATTTCCTCCTCTTTCAGTATCATTTAGCTCCTGCTAAAGAACTTTTTGCATTTTAAAGGGTAATAACTTGCTAAAGGAAAATAGACAACGTCAAGTTACTCATTTCACCTGCTTCTCCAACTCCTAAAATGGAAATGAATGACACAACACCGGTAATGTTTTGGAGCCTTTAAGAGGATTCTTTCAAGGACTCGCCATTAAAATGGGATCCAGGGGTGAAACTGACAGGTGAAGTTATTTGATTTATAGAACCAAAAGTAAGCCAAAACAACCCCCACAGATTTGATAGCAGTGGAGTGATACATGTCAATAAGCTAAAGTATTCCAGCCTCCTTCTTCTCTTGCAAACTTGTTAGTTATATTAACTGATTTAATTCCCTTTGAGCCAAAAAGAGCCTGGGTGCCCTAGAGCAGGGGTCCCCAATCTCCGGATCTACAGCCTGATGATCTGAGGTGGAACTGATGTAATAATAATGGAAGCAATGTGCACAGTAAATGTGATGCCCTTGAATCATCCCAAACCATCCCTGGGCCCTGATCTGTGGGAAAATTGTCTTTCATGAAACCAGTCCCTGGTGCCAAAAAGGTTGGGAACCACTGCCCTACAGAATGGATCCTGTGCTGAGAATGAGTCTTCTTTTAAGCCTATAAAAGAAGAGCCCCTATTTACTTGGTGACTTAGGCATGGTAGCTTCAGTTGTGTCTGACTCTTTGTGACCCCATGGACTGCAGCCCACCAGGCTCCTCTGTCCATGGGATTCTCCAGGCAAGAGTACTGGAGTGGGTTGCCATGCCCTCCTCCTCTTGTGATATTAAAACCCCTCGGAGGGATGCCATGAAGGAAGAAGGAGAATTGAATTCTTCTCAGGAGCCAGAAGATCAATCAACATTATCTAGTTCTCATTCCTGAGGTCAAGATCAATGTGAATTTCTTGAGAGTGGCTGATGCTCTGCCCTGGTAGACACTTGGAAGGAGCAGAATGGGGACATGGGGATAAGCTATTTGAGGAAGAATTAATGTACTAGAATTTTTCAAGGTCAGTTTGGAGGAGGAAAATATGGTATCCCTGAGAATTCTCACCAAAATGCTCTCACTGCAGAAGACTTGAATGAGCAGATAGGCAAGCTGGTCTGTTTTAAAGTCCTTCTTCATTGTTCTCATTGCTTTTAAATGAGAACAAGCAAAGTGAGCAATGGAACCAAATGGAGCATGTGCAGAGACTTCTTGCAAAGACCTAATTTGCAAAAATGTCCTGACCAATCTCGCCCTTAATATAATACTGGTCAAAGGCCACTCCCCATGGAAATCTATCAAGTAAAGCTCTCAGGTGGTAACTGGAGCTGCAGAGGTGAGATGAAAAGAGAAGAAGGAAGGAAGAAAAAGGCAAGAGTGTTTAACCGGGGAGAATGAAGCTCCTGGGGCAGCTGGCATCATGGAAAGAGCACATTGGGAAAATCCACCCTGTACTCTCTGTTCATCTGCTGTGTCCTAAACCCCAGTTACTTTTGGTATTAACCTCTCAGAGCTAAGCCCCTACTGAGAGTGCTGCAAAATGAACGTCCAGAATCCATGTCTGGTGCTGAGAGTTGTGTGGGCAAGGAGAAACCAAGTGCCATCATTCCTCCTATGGTGTCCCCCCTTAAACCCACTCTCCTCCCTGGGAATTCTGTTTAGTTTGATCCTTCTCAGCCTTCCAGCTGGCATGTATAACTTGCCCAAAGCACATGTGATTGAATCCAGTGCAAGTAGTAGGTGTTTTGTCACCCAAGATGGCAATCGAGTGACTTTTTTTTTTTTTTCAGTAAGGCAATGATCAATTCATTAGCGAGAACACAGTCGCCACTTCATAAATTCCAAGAGGTATGGAGTTTGCCATCATCATCAATACGGGAGGAGGAAGAGCTCCCATGTATAGTCACATACAGGGAGGCACCAGCCACCCACCCTGTGGGGCAGGCATGAGACAGACGTGTGGGATGCAACTCAGGACACCTGATTAGATTTAATTCTGAGGCTGGACTTAGGAACAGGTGGTGTCACAGGGTCTAGAATTCCTGCCATGAGAACTCAGTTGTTCCGGATGGTATTTTCAATCCAGGGTATGTAGTTAATGATCCTGGTATAGATTCCCACATCAGCTCTCAAAACACACCCATCTGCAAATGTCAGGATTCCTTGAAGTATCCCATTGCACACCGCTGGGGCAGCTGTGACTTCCTGCCAGGGAAAAGGAGACTGAGTTATTTTTCTGGCAAAGGACACAATCAAATGGGGACATTAAGGCACGGAGAGCACGTTACCTTGCAGGGCAGCCTCCTTCCTGGCACGATGCCCACGCACATCATATTGTCTCTGATGCGGATGTTTTTATAGGCTCTGCGGCACTCACCTTTGGAGATTACAGAGACATTCACATTCTGCAGTGAGTCAGGGTCCTTGTCTGGAAGAAAGAAAGAAATAGACTTCCTTAGGAGTTATGAGATACCAAACTTCCTTCTTTCCTTTCCTTCGTTTTCAACATAGTTCCTTCCCTGGTAGAAACAAAAAAGAGTTCAAACACAGAAATCAAAACCGCAGCCACTAAGACAGTAGGAAGTGATCAGATTAACAATTTCTCATGATACAAAGCGTCTATTTATAAAAGAGGTTAAATTCTTGGGAGTTAGATGGAAATACAAGACATTTCTGCAATGAAGTGAAACAAATTACTTACAATCTTTTTCTGGCAGGTCAGACATTGTAAAAGCATCCTTTAAGTTGGAATTTTTGTTTATTCAGTTTAATTTTATTTTACTTTTTGAGCTTTCAGGTTTATAATTTGCCCTACAGGTTATATTCATCACCTGTTCCTTTCTAACTTTTCAATTGAAACACACTGACATGAAACATTGCATAAATATGAGGTATACAGTATATTGATTTGCCACATTTGAATATTGTAGTATTGAGTCAGAGGTAGATGTCCCCCCGCCCCGCCCCGCAATGGTAAAGTGATAGGAGATTCATTCTCTGTGGACCAAAAACTCCAAGAGGAGAATAGTAGGACAATTAAGGGAGGAGGCTGGGCCCTGCCCAGACTACATATTTCTCATTCTCAAAGTCAAGAGGCCTCCCTGACCACTTATGCATAGAAAGTTTCCTTAGAGGTCCAAGTGGAGTGATATCAAGGGAGGCTCTACCCGTAGGCCTTTGCGGTAGAATCCCTCTTGGTTAAGAGATGCATGTGCACACGTAGGAGGATCCTGAGATATGCCAGATATGGACTGTGAGCCTGGCAAATCAAAACGACTGGCCTAACGAAACCTGGAAAAAGTGCCCCATGCAAGCGACTTAACCTGCCGTGAGGTCTCAACTCTCTCTTTCTCCGTCTGAGTCTGCCCGTGTGGCTATGAACACATACTGTGTACTCTTTTTCCTCCTAATGAATACTTTACTTGTTTCACTACTTTCTGTCTTTGTGGGAATTCATTTCTGGAAAACTGAAGAGCCACGGTCCTTGTCACTGACCACTGGTCTAGTGGCTAGAATTTGGTGTTCTCACTGCTGCAACCTGGCCTCAATCTCTGGCTGGAAACTCAAGCCCCACGTCAAGCCACTGGAGGTCAAGGCCACTAGAGATCAATATGATTGGCCACAGTCCACTTCTATCACCGCACAGAATTATCATTTCTTTTTTTTTTTTTTTGGTGGGAAAAATTAAGATCCAATCCCTCAGCAAGTTTGATTATAATACCGTATCACTATCTATATTCACTTTGTGTGCTTAGTCGCTCAGTCTTGTCCAGCTCTTTGCAATCTCATGGACTGTAGTCTGCCAGGCTCCTCTGTCCATGAGAATTCTCCAGGCAAGAATAGTGGAGTGGGTTGTCATGCCCTTCTTCAGGGGTTCATCCTATACTGTGTATTAGATTTCCAGAACTTATTTATCTACTAGCTGCAAGTTTGTACCATTAGACAATGTCTCTCTTATTAATATTTTCAGAGTCTGAAGGAATTTAGAGAGATCTAAGCCTAGTTTTTCATTCATCAGGTCAAAAGTATCCAGTATCTGCTAAAAAAAATCACGCAAAAAGTGGTTTCTCTTAAACCCATAAAACTTGGATTTGAAACTAGGTCTCCTCATTTCTAATTCAAATCATTTCCTTTATATCAATGGTTCACACATATTGTGAATTCTGAAGATCTATAACAAAATGTTTCCAACCTGCAACAAAATGAGAGAAATAAGAACAAAGAAGTTTCCATACACATGTTGGGAACTTGCCGAGGATTCTTCTTTGGGAGGAAGCATATTATTTTGAGATTTTGCTTCTTAGGGGTGTGTTTATTTCAGTATCTTTATTTGAAAATAACATATTAATTTTTTAAAAGAAAATGATTGAGATTCTTTGCCTTATTTTCTAGTCTAGCAGTAACTGTATAGCTCAACTTTTCTTTTGGAAAGGCCTTTTTAAAAAATGCTTACTTAACTACTTCATGAGCCAGATCAAAATAAACTGCATTTTTTTGTAAGTTACGTCTTTTTTTGATTAAAATGACATAACACAAAACTCAAGTTATCTCTCAAAGGACAAGGAATTTCTACTTTTTTTTCCCCCACTGGAATATAGTTATTTATAATGTTGTGTTAGTTTCAGGCATACGGCAAAGTGAATCAGTTATACATATATCCTTCCTTTTTAAGGTTCTTTTCCCATATACGTCATTACAGAGTGTTGAGTAGACTTACCTGCACTATATATATAGGTCCTTATTAGTTATCTATTTCATGTATAGTGTATATGTCAATTCCAATCTCCCAATTTATCCCTTCTGATTTTCTGATGAAGCGAGTGAATATTCATTTTTAAAATGTTGCCAGTTAAAAGTCTTAAACTTTTGCTGATCTGTATCACAATTTTGCATAAAGAAGTTCTGCATGATTGAGCACAATATTGTATATTTATCTTGTGTTTACTACATAAACATAATTTTGCTCTGTTTCAGGGCTTTAAGTATCTTTAATGCCTGCAATGGTTTGAAACCATCTATTGTAGTTTATGCCTCATTTCAGAATTAAGAAAATTAAGGCTTCAAAGGTAAAGTGACCAGTGAGCTGTCATACAGCAAATGAAGCCCAGAATACAAATGTCTTCTTCCCACTAACACATCTGTCAGATATGAAAGCAAAGATGCAGAAAGATACAGAAAAGACTTCAGGACTGCTACAGTGAGACTCTGGAGAAGGGAAAGGAGATGAGAGGATGAATGGAAAGGCTAGAAGAAAGTTCGGTGGGGAAAATGGCAGGAGCTAAGGAATTGTGTAGGTGGGAGAGGCGCGTGTCTGGTTCTGAGAGCCACCCACAGAGATCACACAGGTTGTAGGCCCAGGTGGAGACGGTGCACATGTCGTCTTCAGCAGCAGGCTCTCTGGGCAGGCTGACCATTTTCACGTAGTCATTGAGTGCAATATGGGTTTGCAGCTTGATTAACATGAGGTTGTGCTCAATAGAAGTGATGGAAAATTGTGGGTGACGAATCATCTTCTCGTAACCAACCACTTGTATATATTTTTCTTCATATATATTGGATGGTTTTGTAACCCCCAGTGCTAACTGAAGCCTCCTGGAACAATAGAGATGTTTGTGAAAAGACTGAACAGACATGGATTATCCATCCTTCTGGACCTTTATGGGGTTTCCCTCATGGCTCAGATGGTAAAGAATCTGCCTGCAATGCAGGAGACTTGGGTTCAGTCTCTGGGTTGGAAAGATCCCCTAGAGAAGGAAATGGCAACCCACTCCAGTTTTCTTGCCTGGAGAATTCCATGGACAGAGGAGCCTGGTGGTCCAAGCTCCATGAGGTCACAAAGAATCGGATATATGACTTAGCAATTAACACACTATAAGCCTTGATGAGCTCTTCCCCAAAGCCTTTTCTCTACTACTGAACATCCCCAGAACGTCTCTCAAATCCCATTTAACTGAGTGGACCCCAGGGAGGATTCTGGTCTGTGCCCAACCTGAGAACTCAAAGCGTAGTGTGATGTTGGAGGCTTATTACTCACAGTAAGTTACAGTGTGCAGCTGTAATCACCCAAAGAGGGTGGATCAGGACTCCAACACAAGGCAAGTAATCAGACTTCAAGTAGATCAGGTAGGGGGGAGTGATGGCGTCTTTGTAGTCTGGATCAAAGGTCAAAGCAACTGGACAGAGACACATAGAACACAAATTCTGAGATTGTTTTTCAGGTATTATTTGAAAAAAAAAAAACAAAACAAAAGAAGAGAACTCAATAGGCACGTTGCCCCACCCTTCTCTCCAGGATTTTTATCTGTAAGTTGAATATGTAAACTGGATCACTTTGTTGTAAAACATGAAGAAAATGATAAAAACATATATTTCATAAGATGAAAGGGATTTTCCCTTTTAGTTGTCATTAGGTGTTCTTCAAAGTATGGATCAAACACAACCTTCCTTAAATACCTTCCAAGATTCAGTAGATGTATGACAAATCAGCTCATGGAGAACTTCCTATCTTTGCCACGTTTAGAACGCTTTAGCCAGTATTATCCCTTTCTCCTGACAATGCAAGGCTGGATGATACATGTCATTTAAAGAACAGAGCAAATGTTAACAGAGTCTGACAAGGGAGGTAACCATTCATTCAACAAATAAATATTGAGCATCTAGTATGTGGCAGGCTCTAAGCGCCACATTTAGAGATATGCCCCCTGCTGTCATACATTCTGATGAGTGGAGACATTCAGTAATAGTAAATACAGGAAAACATCAATGGTATAGCATGTTGGGTGGTGATTAGTGCAGGGAGCAAGGGAGGGGAACTATCAGAGGTGTGCGTGCACGTGGGTATGTGGGGG
Organism: Capra hircus; assembly: GCF_001704415.2. Classification (NCBI taxonomy): domain Eukaryota; kingdom Metazoa; phylum Chordata; class Mammalia; order Artiodactyla; family Bovidae; genus Capra; species Capra hircus. The sequence goes on along the minus strand of NC_030811.1, from coordinate 14,974,308 downwards.
TCATTGCGCAGTATTGCATCAGCAGTTGGGAAGACCTCAGGGCTAATGTGAGAGATGAGCAATGCAATGAAGACATGGGAGTTAATCAGGTGTCTAGGGAAAGGAATTCCAGTGAGAGAATATGTCTGGAGCAAGAGTCCTAAGGCCTGTTTAAGGCACATCACAGAGGCCAGGGTGGGGGACAGGGAGAAAGGCAGGAAGGGGAAGAGGCCAAAGAGGTGATACGAGATTTTGTAGGGTGTTGTAAGGACATGAACTTGTCCCCTAGTGACACACGGAATCTCTTCAGGGTGTTGTGTAAAGGAGTGAGGATAATTTCCTTACAGAGAAGTGTGGCATGTAGGTATATAAAGCAAAGAGCCCTGTTAGCAGGATGATTTGGTAATAAAGACAGAAGAGGGTGTCTTGAGCCATAGCGATCTGTGGAGGTGGTGACATGTGATTGGATTTAGGAAATGTTTAGAAGACAGAGACGGCAACAGGTTCTGATCAGATTGAGTGTGGGGTATAAGAGGGGATCCATGCATACCTCCAGGTTTTTTGCTTGAATGACTGGAGCCATGTCTGGACAAGACCTAAACCCCTGAATGTTCTGCTATGTCCATTAGCTGGACCCCTGTTTTCCACCCTGGACTCCACTTCTCATTCGCGCATACCAAGCATCAGTCCTGTTCTCCACAGGCCCAGTCAGGCCCCTGTCTTCCTTAGAGACTCTAGGGTCAGGTTTCAGGGTCCATGCCTCCCCCGAAAGCACCCAGGCAATCACCCTGAGGCAAAGACCCAGGAAGAAACCTGGTGGGAAGTGCTGAAGGAGTCAGTCCTGCACTTGCAGTCTGGAACCTTGCTCCTGTCTTCACCCATCTTTCGTGATTCCCTCAGGATTTCTCTTGGGCAGTTAAGGAGAAAGACATGCAGATACTCACCAGGCAGGTTCAAGAGAGCCCACAGAAGGATTAAATTCATAATCATGTTGAAAGCCTTTTCAAAAGATGAGGTTCAGTGCCTTGAAAAGGATGCCAAGGAAGGAGAGAAGAATACTAAGATGAAGCAGGAAGGGCTTCTAGAGTTGGAACAACTGTCATCTGAATTCTTTCAACTGCAGGATTGAGTTCCAGAAGAGCAGGATGTGGTGCCAGATATCAGAGGTGCATTGACAGAGACCGGATGGCTTGGTCCTTGACACAGTGCAGAACGGGTGTGGAATCCAGCATCTCTCACCCCCTCTTCAGGGAAAGATGCACCTAATTTGAGAGGTGCTAAAGCTCGCGGAGCTCCCTGCTGTATAAGTCTCAGACCCCATGTCTCTCTCTGAACTACAGACTGATTCCTCCTACCTTTGTGATGCTAACCCTCACCTGTGTGACACCGACATTTATTTCCAGTGACCAAAACCCCACCCTCGGGGGCTGATCTTGACCCATTTGCCTGACACTAAACTCCTCATTGAGATATATGAGTCCTTTCTTCCATGTCATTGCTCATCCATTCATTCTCTTAGCCAGCCAGTGATTTACACTATGTGTCTGACATGTGCCAGGCTGTATGCTGATACAAGAGGTACCCAGATATGAAGACACTGCCCCAACTGCAAAGAGTTATAGACTAGTGGGAACAGCAGGTCTATAAACGGGCGATTGTGAAACAAAATATTCAGAGCTAAAAATCTAGATATACCCGTCTCTAGGGAGAAATATTTGCAAAATGTGTATCTGCTAAATGATTTGCATCTAAAACATACTATGGAATATGAAAATTCAACAATATGTAAAACAAACAACCAGGTTAAAAAGTGGGCCAAAGATCTGAACAGTTTACCAAAAGCATTTGTCTGCCCAAGCTGCTATAACAAAATAACACAGACCAGGTGGCTTCAACAACAGACTTTTATTATGTTACTTTGTTGTAAAACATGAAGAAAATGATGGAATCAGTTGTAGTAATTCAACACGCATGATCAGGGTACTAACACATTCAGTTCCTGGTGAGAGCTCTCATTCCAGTTTGTGGCCAGCAGCCTCTCGCCTTATTATCATGTGATGTTTCCTCTATAAGCAGAGTAGCAGTAATAGTGCTCAGCTGCTCAAAGAGTGAGCTGCTCATGGGGTCATGTCTGACTTTTTGCAGCCTCATGGACTATAGGCCTCTAGGCTCCTCTGTTCCTGGGATTTCCCAGGCAAGAATACTCGAGTGGGTTGCCATTTCCTCCTCCAGGGGATCTTCCCAACCGAGGGACCAAACCCATGTCTCCTGCATTGGCAGGTTGATTCTTTACTACTGAGCCATCTGGAAAGGCCCTGACTGAAAGTTTCATGAAGTTAACTGAATCACTTTGCTGTGTGCCTGAAACTAACACATTGTAGTAAATCAAGTATGCTGCTGCTGCTGCTGCTAAGTTGCTTCAGTCGTGTCCGACTCTCTGCGACTGCATAGATGCCAGCCCATCAGGCTCCCTGTCCCTGGGATTCTCCAGGCCAAGAATACTAGAAAAAAGTAAAAGAAGTGATCAGATGAGCATTTTATTAAAAACTCTGCAACAAATATAGATGTGATTCAATAAAGAGCTCTGGGGGCACTGATCAGTGAGTCAGAGACAGAAAGCAGGGCGTAACTAGAGACAAGCCCACTGGAGAAGACAAGCAAACAGGGGGGCTTGTGGTTTAGATGGACCAAAGGGTACAAGAAAAAGAAGCGGTGTTGAATTAAATGGGCTTAGTGTCCAAATGTGAGAATTTGGTTTTCTTGTATGTGCCAGGATAAGCTGCGGCGTTCATCATAACCCAGCCATTTTTTTTTTCCTGTTCTGTTGTTGTTTTAATTTGTTTTGCTTTGCTTTGATAGGAGAGAAATGCATCCACACTCAGAGGGTATCAATATAAAAAAACCAAACCCCCTCAGCAATCTCTGCAGACAGATTCACCATGTCCCTCATGAGATGAACGCCAAATCTCTTCACTCTTTGAAGTCTTTTTCTCCTCTGGGGTGAGTCTCTCTGCTCATCTCTCTGTTCCTTTTTCCCCTTTTAACAGATAATCCCATGTCATGCCGTCCCTCTGCTACATGTAACTCCATAGCCTCTCATATATCACTCGGTCCCCTATTTTTGGGTCATTTGACATCTTCTCGATGCTGTAATTTTAGGTGTTCAGGTCAATGGGTTTGGGATTCTGTACATTGCCGCTTTATGCCAGTGTGAGAGACGCACTGATCGTAGGTCAAAGCCCCTCGCAATAGCCCAGAACTTTACTTAAGGCTGCACCTATTACCTATAAACACAGAAACTGCCTCATTGTTTCATTATCATCAGAGATCCAGATCTTTGCTAGAAATGGCCACCTCTATTTCCTTCAAGGATCTCAAACATAACATGCCCCACCTTGCTCCTGATCCATTACAGATGGAAACAGTACTTCTCTTTATATTACCATCTAGTATTCTTGCCTGGAGAATCCCAGGGACGGGGGAGCCTGCTGCCATCTATGGGGTCGCACAGAGTCGGACACGACTAACGTGACTTAGTAGCAGCAGTATCAGAACCACCATCTACCTTGTTGTTCAAGTTAGAAACGGGGGTGATCCCTGACTCTGCCCCTTCTGTTTCTACTCACAGTCACTGTGTTTAAAGCTTACAGACTCTGTGTTCTTACATCTCCCAATTCAGACATTTGACGTTCTATTTACCATGGTGGCTTTGATGACTAAGCCCCTGATGCCTACAAGATAAAAAAAATCTAAATTCCTTTACCAAATAGGTCAGGCCTTTTGCTATCTAACCCTTACCTGCATAAATAATACTTTTCTATCACATTCTCTCTTCCCTTCTATGAACAATTTATTTTCCACCCTTCAGCATTACTTATTTACATGTATTTTCCAGAACATAATGGTTTTTACGCTTTTCTGACTTTTATCTAACTATACCTCAGTTCTATGATACTCTCCTCTAATTTGTTGGCCTCTTGGGTGGCCAACAAAAAAAAATATATTTTTTCCTATATTCTCACTGAACTTATTGCTCATCTCCACTGCAGTAATTATCAGCAGGTAATAGAACTGGCTAATTGATGGCAAAGTCTGCATTATATCTACTCATGTACCCCTAGCGTACGTGCATGCACGCATGCTCAGTTGCTCAATTATGTCCGACTCTTTACGATCCCATGGACTGTAGTCCTCCAAGCTCCTCTGTCCATAGGATTATCCCAGCAAGAATACTGGAGTGGGTAGCCATTTCCTCCTCCAGGGGATCTTCCCAACTCAGGGACTGAACCCACATCTCCTCTGTCTCCTGCATTGTAGGTGGATTCTTTGCCACTAAGCCACCTGAAAGCTCCAGGCATATGCCCGGGGACATTTCAAATAGCAGACATTACAACAATTTTTGAATGAACAAATGGTTGGGAATGTGGTTAGATTTCTCATCATGTTTACAGTTTATATGATAGAGGAATATGTTTTTAGTGTCACAGCGCTTTAGTGTCATTTCTTTTTAATAAATTCTGCTCAAGAACAAGAAACATAATAAAGAGAGTTGTAGATCCAGGCTGGAAATCGTGAAGATACTGCACTGAGGGGATGGAGCACCAGAGACCCCTCAGTAGCTTTCAATGATGCTCATAATCCATCTTGAATAAGAACTGATTTCTGTGAAGAATCCTTCGTTTCCAAGGGTGACACTTCCTCTTGACCAGCTCAAGATTCCATGTACCCTCCCACTGCAGATGGCCGGAGCTGCCGAGACTTCCTGCCAGAGAGAGGGAACGGGGGGTCAGTGTTGCGTTGTTCCTCATCCAACAAGGATTTATTCTAAGAAGTGGCACATTGTGATAGCAGAAACTTCTATCAGACTGGAATCATTTTTCTTGAGAGGGGAGAACCCTTTCTTCACATCCATGCAGGTCTCACCTCTCTAGGTTTGAATTTGACCAACCTGAGTGCAAGTAGGAGGAGAAAGGACAAATGACTCTCCCCTGACTCTCTCCCACTCTAAAGGAAGGCAGGGGAATGGATGACCAATCCACAGACTGAGGAGGCAGAGGAAGACCGCAGGCCTTCTGCTTGGATACCGCTTGGTCTCCTGCAAGCACCTTTCCCAATGGACCCCTTGCCATGTGCTTGTCTGGAGATAGCAAAGATACCTTAGTGTCGGATAGGGTCTTTAGAGGCTGCCCCATGCACATGGTGTTTACTGCCGTTCTTTCGTCGTGCATATTCTGGCACTCATAGTAGGGACGAGTATATTGGTTTATCCAAGTCAGGATGTCAGGGTCAGTAACTGTGGGAAAGAGAAAAGTCCAGGGTGACTCTCCTTATCACATTTACTCTTGTGATCAGCCTCTGTTCTGTGAATACACTGCATATATTTATAGTGGGTATCAGACATTCCATCCTTCTTAGCGCCCCTTGGTTCAGTATCTCTGTGTCTGACCAGTGGATTCAAAGCATTACATGAGTCTTACATCAGATATCATCAGATCTACAATTCTCTCTGTACTGTGCATAACCTGGAAAGCTTAAAATCCCACAGGAAAATTATGAATGATTATGAGGAGAGAGAGAAAGAAAGCTGTTGTCTATAAGAAATCTTCCTTTTGGGGACTTACTTCATCATCTTTACATTTAATCATAAAGGGAGAAAATTATTTTTAATGTGTTTTAAACTCTGTTTTTTTATAGTGAGTTCATTTATAAATGGATTATTTATAAGTACATATGTATATATATAAATTTACATATATAATTTCCCCTAAGAAGTAACATTTCTCATCTTACTTATTGCAGTTGTTACTATACTGTTAACCTCAGGATGTAAGGAGTCTAACCAACACATTATGTAATTTTAATCTCTGGTGGAGAGTAATAAGGAGGAAGGAAGCAAAAAATTGACTAGAGATCTCTCAAGTTAAACCTAGCGTTACTTATAAAGCAGAATATTTTGGATACATTTCCAATCTAATGTTTTAAATCAAATCAGATCAGGAAGCATCAGGTCAGAAAAGGATGAGAAGAGTTATGTTCAGTTTTAACTTTTCTGGAAATCTAATTGAAATACTTAGAACAAGTGAGGTGAAAGTAACCTACTTACTTGAAATAGTGAATGCTTAATAAATATTGGGAGGCTGGCCCTAGAGAGCTTACAGAATTGATTTGTCACTGTGATTCTGCCATGACATGCAGAGCCCGTGTGATGAAACTTTTTGTAGTTTTATTTTGCTTTCAAGTGGTATGTCATAAATTACTTTGTAAAATGTGAAGCAGTTACTTTGAATACGATTTAAAAGCTTCAATTTGTTCAGAAAATATATTCACTTAGATTCTCTAGAACGTTGCTTCTAAATTGAAGTTGCCAAATTTCACTGGCACTGAGAATACAAAAATGCTCACTTGTTACCTTTACAAAACAGACTGATAGACCAAAACAGTCTCCTACTTTTTATTTGTTGTTATAGAATGTATGACTTGTTCTCTAACCAGAGGAGAAAGGTTTAAACCTGATTACTATCCACAACTTGCCTTAGTGAGTAGGCTTTATCAAGCCAGTCCATCAATGTCACCCTTTAAAGTCAGCATGTTAGACTCCTCCAATAAACAACGGAGTGCCAACCAATCAGCAACAATCTCACCCAGGTAATCAAGCCTCTACAGATGGCATCACCTCTGTTCAGCCTCTGAAAGTCCTCCAGACTCTCAATGGAAAGCTTCCCACAAACCCCGTATAAGCACTGCTTAGGACTCTGTACTGCTCTTTGAGACTGTGCCTGCTCAGCACTGCTCTTCTATACTAAGCAATAAGTTCAGCTTTCTCATTTCAGATATCAAGTAATGGTTCCAGTACCCTCTGTTAATGAAAGGGAGGATAATGGTAGTATAAGCTACGTCCTTCACTTGTGTGTGTGCTGTGTGCTCAGTCATGTGTGACTCTTTGTGACCCCCAGGAACCTGCCAGGCTCCTCTGTTCATGGGATTCTCCAGGCAAGAACACTGGAGTGGATGGTCATGCCCTCCTCCAAGGGATCTTCCCAACCCAGGGACTGAACCCTCATATCTCTTGCATCTCCTGCACTGCAGGCAGATTCTTTACCACCGAGATGCACCTGAGAAGCGCTTCAGGTATATCCCTCTTCATTTTCCCCAGCGCCAAAACCTTCCCAGGATGAAGAACACAGAGTCAAACACTTACGGTTTTTATAGTTACTCCAGGTCCAGGTTGGGATAAAGCAGGATTCATTAAGTGATAAGGGTTCCATAGCTATGGCTATGGTTCCCACCTGGGTGGTGATTTTAGCAGCCTCAGACAGTTTTATCATCATCAGGTCATCGTTCAGATATTCTGAGTTGAAGTCAGGGTAGGGCACAGTCATCGAGTAACTCTGGGTCTGCTCATGCTTATTTTTGATGTTGGGTTGATAAATTCCCAATCGGATTTTAACACTATGGAAGAAGCAAGACAGGGAGATTAAAAAAAAAAAAAACAAACCAGGGTTTACAGAATGTCAGAACTGCAAGAAGTGTCATAGGTGACTTTCTTTAATCATCTAATCATCTTCATTTTATTTCTTAGACCTGAGAACCAAAGTGACCTGCCTTGGCCTGTAAAATAGTAGTAACAATAGTTTATAGGGTTGTTGTATTAGAGTCAATGTATATACATAAAACCTGACATGGTATCTGCCACCTAGAACATACTCAGTGGAATCTAGTTGTTGTCATCGATGATGTTAAGGATCACAACGACAACCTGGATAATCTGAATGAGTAGGTAACAGATATGGCCCCAGAACCCATTATTCCAGAGGTCTTTGCCTGCCCTCCACTGTCTGAAACAACTCTGGAGCAAGTATATTGTACCTGCTGTTTCTGGATAGTCTTAGGCCCTTTCCAGCTCCTTTTGGGCCCATATCCTTGTATTTACTGAAGTTTGCCTACGCTGATTATAGATTCAAAAGACTCTTAGCAGCCTAACAGGACTCCCACTGACCACTTTCTGTGATATTTCCTGGACAAATTCAAACCCACCCATTTCTATTGCCGGGAGTCCAGTCATGTAACAGACACAGGAGCCACTGCCTGCCAAAAGACAGTCTGTGCATTAGGTCTGGCTGAGAGAACAAAATCCAATTTTCCAATGCCACTTCCTGGAGCGGATGGACTATATTTCCCGCCTATATTTCCTTTGTATTTCTCACTGACACAAAGCAGGGGGTCGATCTGTGTTTGAATGAACTGTCTTGAACAACCAGCTGGCTGAAAACTCTGAGTTAGAAGTGACCCTTGTACATTCCTGAAACTGTGACTAGGTTGCAATTATCTAACACTTTGCCACACACAACAGAGACACCGGTTTGTAAAGGACAGCGTCATCTCGTGCCGAGCTCCTTCTCTCTTCTTACCTGTATCACATGGCTTCTGCCTAACACTTCACCCTCAGCCTGTGAACACCCACCCCTACTCACGAGAGTCTCTGTACACTCTTCCCTCTGCCTAGAATTTCCCCCAGAATTTATTCAACCTGGCTGCATCCTCCTCTTTGTGTCCATCTCATCTCTTCAAACAGAACTGATATGATCACCCTAACTAAAGTAGGTATCTTGTTTTATTCCTGTATATTGCTGCTTAGCACTCCTTTCGATGTTTTATTTTGGGACTTTTATTTGCTTTAGTGTATTTCCTCTACCAGAATGTGAGCTCCATGAGGAAAGGCTAATTACCATCTTGTTCCCTTGCTGCTTTTTCCTTTCATTAAGCAGTCCCTGGAATATGGTAAATGTTCCAGAAGTATGTTGGATGAAAGTCAAAAGTGTTAGTCATTCAGTTGTGTCCAACTCTTTGCCACCCCTTGGACTGTATGTAGCCTGCCAGGCTCCTCTGTCTGTGGAATTCTTCAGGCCAGAATACTGGAGTGGGTGGCTATTCCCTTCTCCAGGAGATCTTCCTGACCCAGGGATCGAATCCAGGTCTCCTGCATTGCAGGCAGATTCTTTACCATCTGAGCCACCAGGGAAGCCCTCAAGTAGGTTGGATGGATGTCTATTATTTATTTTCCATGAGAAGGAGACTTCTGACATTCCTCTTCATCTCCTCCTAAACTGCCCAAATGTATCTTTTTCCCCATTGGGAAGATGACTCTCTCTCTTCCTGGGTCTTCAGATTCCCTGGGATGCCGTTAGAACTTGCTGGGATGCCTCACAAGAACTGCTTTTAAATTTTATTTATTTATTTTTAAGTGAAGGATAATTGTTTTGCAATACTGTGTTGGTTTCTGCCATACATCAACATGAATCAGCCATAGGTATGTCCCCTCCTTCTTGAACCTTCTTCCCATTTCCCATGTCTCATCCAAACTCAACCGGGTTGAGGGCCCTGAGTCGTATAACAAATTCCCACCGGTGATCTATCTTACACGTGGTAGTGTGTATGCTTTGATGTTACTCTCTGTATTTGTCTCACACTCTCCTTCCTCCCCTCCCCTCACCCGTGTCCTCTCTATGTCTGCCTCTCCATTGCTTCCCTGCAAATAGTTTCCTCAGCACTGTCTTTCTAGATCCAATAAGCATCCATTTATATAAGGTATTTGTTGGTCTCTTTCTGACTTCCTTTACTCTGTGTAATAGGCTCTAGGTTCATCCACCTCATTAGGATTGACTCAAATGTGTTCCTTTTTACGGCTGAGTAATATTCCATTGTATATATGTATCACAGCTTCTTCATTCATCTGTTGATGGACATCTAGGTTGCTTCTATGTCCTAGCTGTTGTAAATAATGCTGCAATGAACATTTGGGTACATGTGTGTTTTTTTAATTTTGGTTTCCTCAGGGTATGTTTTAGCAGTGGGATTGCTGAGTCATATTGTAGTTTTATTCCTAGTTTTTTAAGGAATCTCCATACAGTCATCAGACCTGCTTTTGTTTAAATAGATCCCCCCTGGCTCCCAAGAGCAGAGAAATACTTACGGAGAGGGGCAGTGAGCAGCGGTCAGTACCCACTGAGGGTGAATGAGTGTGCCCACACAGGGTTCTGGGAAGGACTGCAGGTAGACCATATAAGGGATAGTAAAATCTACTTCATTCGTCTTCTCAGGGTTAGATTCTTCTGCCAGAATGACTCCTAAAGAATCAGTGGGGTCACAGGTAGAGAGATAGGGCAAGAGGTGAAAGTTGGCTATGATAGTTTTTCCCACCCTAAGGTTTTCAAGCTAAAATAGTCTTCCGCTGCTGCTAAGTTGCTTCAGTTGTGTCCAACTTTGTGTGACCCCAGAGACGGCAGCCCACCAGGCTCCCCGTCCCTGGGATTCTCCAGGCAAGAACACTGGAGTGGGTTGCCATTTCCTTCTCCAATGCATGAAAGTGAAAAGTGAAAGTGAAGTCTCTCAGTCGTGTCCAACTCTTCGCGACCCCATGGACTGTGGCCTACCAGGCTCCTCCGTCCATGAGATTTTCCAGGCAAGAGTGGGGTGCCATTTTTCCCTATTTTATTTTAATTGAAGGATAATTGCCTTACAGTGTTGTGTTCGTTTCTGCTGTACAACAACTCGAAGCAGCTATAGGAATACGTGTCCCCTCCCTTTCGACCTTCTCTCCCTCCCACCTCCATCCTGCCCCTCCACGCTGTCACAGAGCCCTGTGCCATGCTCCCTGTGTTATATGGCAGCCTCCCACCAGCTGTCTGTTAATATTCACACACGGCAGTGAGTGTATGCCAATGCTACGCTCTCAATTCACCGCAAACTCTCCTTCTCCTGCTGTGTCCACAGCTCCTTTCTCTGTGTTTGCCTCTCTTTGCCTGCCCTGCAAATAGGTTCATCTGTCCCATTTCTCTAAGGGAAATCATGCATGTCACCCAAGCTCTACACATTAAGAAAACTGATACGTGTCTTTTCTTGAGATGGAGGTATACTAAAGTTCTGTGAAACTAACGCAAAGGCATATCTGAGGCTGATCATAAACCCTGATTGGCAGTGCTGTGTATAATAAAAATGAAAAAAAATTGCTACTTAAAAAATATTATTCTAAATTCACTTTTGCCAGGAATGAAAGTAAAAAAGTTAAATCCTACCTTGACTTTGGTGCTGAAAGGAGTGGAAGAGCTTGGGGGAGGGACCTGAGGCTCTCACCCCTCTTCCCAACCTGCACTTACTCCTCCAGAGTCCATCTGCCCAGAGAAAGGGAAGATGTACTTTTCTGCTCTCTGTCCAGGAGTCCTGGGAGAGTGCAGGGCACTTATAAAGACATATGCTAACTTGCTCGCAGGTGCACAAGAAGCTTAGAGAGACCGTTGATGGGGTGAGCCATGCATCAAGAGTGATACCTTTCCTTCCATTAGCAGTTAATTGAAGGATATGCCCACCACCTCCTCTCTCTTCAGTTTTGGCCAGCTACTTCCTTCTCTGATCCATGTGTGTGTATGCTCAGTTGTTTCAGTCATGTCCGACTCTTTGAGATCCTATGGACCATAGCCCACCAGGCTCCTCTGTCCATGGGATTCTCCAGGCAAGAATACTGGAGCGGGTTGCAGTGCCCTCCTCCAGGGGATCTTCCCAACCCAGGGTTCGAACCCATGTCTGTTATGTTTCCTGCATTAGCAGGTGAGTTCTTTACCACTAACACCACCTGGGAAGCCCCATCCTCCCACACATCACCACATCACTCCCTAAGCAGCAACAAGACCTAGACTCACCAGCCATGCTCATGAGCATGAAGAAGACACAGCACTTCATGTCAGGCTGGGATCTTGCCAGCAGCAAAGTCAAATCAAGCTCTCAGCTGTCTCAATCTTTAGTCCAAGTAGCCTTGGCAAGAACAGCTTTGCTGGCGGGGGGTGGGGGGTGGGGGGTGGGGGGGGGTGGGGGATATTACTTTGTGGGGGTAGGGAAGGAGCAAGGATGCTAGAGCAATCTTCAAACTAGCTCTTATCAAAATCCAGTTATATAAGGCACAGCTGGGAGCTGGCTCTGATGTGGGTGAAAGAGGAAGGGGCAGACACGTCCCACCCCTGGTGCTTCTTCTCTGACCCTAAAGATCTCAGGAGTCATGAAGTACCTGCTGACATCCCCCTCCCCTTTCTGTGACATAATCATTCTTTGTTGTCCCCTCCTCCCTTTGTGATGGTGAACCTTATTCCCTGCCCTCACTTGTCATCTCCGTTTCCCCAAGAATCCCTCTTCTCTTCTCAGAGACTCCTCAAACATTGGGGTATGACATAAAGGTAACAAGGCATCCTCCCCTCCCTGTTTTAGTGTTGAGGATGCTGTGGTCTTCACGGAAGTCAGCAGCAAAGTTAGGACTTGAAACTGAGTCTCCAGATTTCCTCTGATGTGTTGAATTGTACCTGAGTCCTGTGCTCTCAGAAAACACGGGTGTGTGAAGAAGTTTTGGCTTACCACAAAGAATGACCCTTCCCCATGTTAGTTTGAAGAGATTCTGCCCACTCTTTCTCAGGGCTCCCATAGGACTTTGGATGACTTCTTTGTTGATCTGTGACAAGGTCAATCACAGGCCCTTTTCTCTTTTTTACCTGAACTCACTGACACGGCCAGACATGGACCCTCCAATTCCCCAATTTGTCTCTCATCAATGATTAGCTGAGCTTGCAGCTGTTACCCCCACCCCACAACAAATCTAACTACAACTAGAGAGAAACACTTCCTGTTCAGCTAACTGAGAATTCCTTGATTGTAAAACAACCTCAACTGTTCACCTCTCCAGCTGTGACTTGTATATATCTCCCTACAAAAGTCTTAAGGTAAAACCATTCTGCTGAGACACTCTGATCTTCAAATACCTCTTATTGCAGTAATCTGAATAACACGAATCTCCTTACCTGTTCAGTTTTTGTGTTGGACACTCGCTACTCTTTTTAATGTTATCCCACTCCTTTTTATAAGTTAGCCTTAACTTTCTGACTGCCCTCCCCTCACGCTGAGATATGTAACTAATAATGGGTTCAGTCATGGATATTGGTCTGTAGTTTTCTTGTGTTGTTTTTGGCTTGGGTATCAGGATAGTGCTGGCCTTGTAGAATGAGTTTGGAAGTGTTCTCTCTCCTTCAATGTTTGGAGGAGTTTGAGAAGGGTTGGTGTTCATTATCTGAATGTTTGGTAGAATTCTCCAGTGAAGCTCTCTGATCCTGTCTTGTTTTCTGTGTTGAGAGGTTTTGATTACTGATCTGATCTCTTTACTCATTATTGGGCTGTTCAGATTTTCTATTTATAAAGGGCTTAGAACAGTGAGTTCTAATGGTAAATAGTAATGCTACATAAACACTTGTTAAATAATAACCTTAGGATCCCCATATTTTTCTGGGGACACATTTTGCTCTTTATGTTCAAATACTGCTGTTAAGTCCTTCAGTTCAGTTCAGTTCAGTCGCTCAGTCATGTCCGACTCTTTGTGACCCCATGAATTGCAGCACGCCAGGCCTCCCTGTCCATCACCAACTCCCGGAGTTCACTCAGAGTCACATCCATCAAGTCGGTGATGCCATCCAGCCATCTCATCCTCTGTCGTCCCCTTCTCCTCCTGCCCCCAATCCCTCCCAGCAATGATCAACTCTTTGCATGAGGTGGCCAAAGTACTGGAGTTTCAGCTTTAGCATCATTCCTTCCAAAGAAATCCCAGGGCTGATCTCCTTCAGAATGGACTGGTTGGATCTCCTTGCAGTCCAAGGGACTCTCAAGAGTCTTCTCCAACACCACAGTTCAAAAGCATCAATTCTTCGGCACTCAGCTTTCTTCACAGTCCAACTCTCACATCCATACATGACCACAGGAAAAACCATGGCCTTGACTAGATAGACCTTTGTTGGCAAAGTGATGTCTCTGCTTTTGAATGTGCTGTCTAGTTTGGTCATAACTTTTCTTTCAAGGAGTAAGCGTCTTTTAATTTCATGGCTGCAGTCACCATCTGCAGTGATTTTGGAGCCCCAAAAAATAAAGTCTGACACTGTTTCCACTGTTTCCCCATCTATTTCCTATGAAGTGATGGAACCAGATGCCATGATCTTCATTTTCTGAATGTTGAGCTTTACGCCAACTTTTTCACTCTCCTCTTTCACTTTCATCCAGGGGCTTTTTAGTTCCTCTTCACTTTCTGCCATAAGGGTGTCATATCTGAGGTTATTGATATTTCTCCCAGCAATCTTGATTCTAGCTTGTGCTTCCTCCAGCCCAGCGTTTCTCATGATATACTCTGCATATAAGTTAAATAAGCAGGGTGACAATAGACAGCCTTGACATTCTCCTTTTCCTATTTGGAACCAGTCTGTTGTTCCATGTCCAGTTCTAACTGTTGCTTGCTGACCTGCATATAGGTTTCTCAAGAGGCAGGTCAGGTGGTCTGGTATTCCCATCTAACCTTAGAATTACTCAGCTAACCTTAGAATTACTCAGTTCAGTTCAGTTGCTCAGTCATATCTGACTCTTTGTGACCCCGTGGACTGCAGCACACCAGACCTCTCTGTCCGTTGCCAGCTTCTGGAGTTTACTCAAACTCATGTCCATTGAGTTTATAGCCCTACTCTCACATCCATTTACGACTACTAGAAAAACCATAGCTTTGACTAGACAGACCTTTGTTGGCAAAGTAATGTCTCTGCTTTTTAATATGCTGTCTGGGTTGGTCATAACTTTTCTTCTAAGGAGCAAGCATCTTTTAATTTCATAGCTGCAGTCACCATCTGAAGTGATTTTGAAGCCCCTCAAAATAAATTCTGCCACAGTTTTGCCATCGATTTGCCATGAAGTGATGGGACCGGATGCCATGATCTTGGTTTTCTGAATGTTGAGCTTTAAGCCAACTTTTCCACTTTCCTCTTTCACTTTCATCAAGAGGCCCTAACCAAATATATACCAAGTAGACCATGTTTATTGACAAATAAAAGTCTACTCCTTGCTTGGATGGTGTGCCATGTAACTTGATTATAAGTTTCAACAGTATAATCTCCTTCAGTGATTGGCTCAATTATGTGCAAGTGACCAAATTCAGTTAAGGAGACACATACAATATTTGACAGGGACTTCTGAGGAAAAAGCTGCTTTCTCCCTAGATACAGGCAGGGGGGCTAAGATGATTAGGTGAATAGGTATATATTGGTGGTGGTGATGGGTGGGATAAAAAGACATATCACAGGGTACAAGAGAATCTTTAAATTCATTTGTTTCTGTAGGGAAGCCTGAGATTTTTAGATAAGACAGACATAAGGTAGTGAATCCCAGGGACGGGAGAGCCTGGTGGGCTGCCGTCTATGGGATCGCACAGAGCATTAAAAAAAAAAAGTTACATGTGAAATTATTTTAGGCCATAAGTAAACATAAATGCAATTCAATAACAACTAAGGAAACACACAGGGCAGATTAGTTATAACTGAACACTTCAGAGCCTTGAACTCAAGGCTAAGGAATTTGGGCTCCATCCTAGTGGCATGATAAGGCAATATTAAAGACTTCAGGACTGCTTGGTACAAATGTGGATCCAGAGGTATACAAAGGCATAGAAATTTGGTAAAAGTAATATACCTCTTGCTGTACCTTCCTCTTCTAAGATACCTGTTATGGACTATATATTTGTATTCCTCACCACCAAAATTCATATATGCAGTCTAACGCCCAAGGAGCAAGAAGGTAGAGCCTTTGGCTTTGTTGTTGTTCAGTCGCTCAGTCCTGTCTGACTCTTTGTGACCCCATGGATTGCAGCATGCCAGGCTTCCCTGTCCATCAGCATCTCCTGGAGTTTGCTCAGACTCATGTGCATTGAGTCAGTGATGCCATCCAACCATCTCATCCTCTGTCGTCCCCTTCTCTTCCCGCCTTCGATCTTTCCCAGCATCAGGGTCTTTTTCGATGAGTTGGCTCTTCACATCAGGTGGCCAAAGTATTGGAGTTTCAGCTTCAACATCAGTCCTTCCAATGAAATTTCAGGGTTGATTTCCTATAGGACTGACTGGTTTGACCTCCTTGCTGTCCAAGGGACTCTTAGGAGTCTTCTCCAGCACCACAGTTCAAAAGCATTAATTCTTTGGCACTCAGCCTATTTTATCATCCAGCTTTCACATCTGTACCTGACTACTGGAAAAACCATAGCTTTGACCATAGGGACCTTTGTAGGCAAAGTAATGTCTCTGCTTTTTAATATGCTGTCTAGGTTTGTCATTGCTTTTCTTCCAAGGAGCAAGCATCCTTTAATTTCATGGCTGCAGTCACTGTCCACAGTGATTTTGAAGCCTGAGAAAACAATGTTTCCATTGTTTCTGCATTTATTTGCCATGAAGTGATGGGACCAGATGCCATGATCTTAGTTTTTTGAATGTTGAGTTTTAGGCCAGCTATTTCACTCTCCTCTTTCACCTTCATCAAGAGACTCTTCAGTTCCTCTTCACTTTCTACCATTGGGGTGGTGCCATCTGCATATCTGAGGTTATTGATATTTCTCCCGGCAATCTTGATTCCCGCTTGTGCTTCATGCAGCCTGGCATTGTGCATGATGCAGTCTGCATATAAGTTAAATAAGCAGGATGACAATACACAGACTTGATGTACTTTCCCAATTTTGCACCAGTCTGTGTTCCATGTCTGGTTATAATTGTTGCTTCTTGACCTGCATGCAGATGTCTCAGGAGGCCAGTAAGCTGATCTGGTATTCCCATCTCTTTAAGAGGGAAGGAAGGCTTAGATGAGGTCATAAAGGTGGAGCCCCCATCATGGAATTAGTGGTCTTACAAGAAGGTGATACTGTCACCGAACACAAGTTCCTATGCCCACACAATGAAGCTGAACAATACCCAAACACTGGAGTTTGGAGAAGAGAAAAGTTTATTGCAGGGCCATGCAAGGAAACAGGTGGCTTAAACATGGAGTTTGGCTTAAACCCCAAGTTCCCTGAAAGCTGTCAGCAAAGCCTTTTTATAAGAAAATTGAGGAAGGGGGTGTGGCTAGTTGTTACAAACATCTTGGCATCAGAGCCTTTGTTCTTAAGGTAGGGTCATGGCTGTCACCACGTTGCTATAAATCTCCACCAAAACAAATGTTATTCTCTGTTCTGACAAGAAAAGGAAAAGTCCCAAGGCTCTACTTTCACCTGCCAAGATCCAGGCCCTGGCTAAGAAAACGGGGTGTCTGCCCAGGTCGGTTACCTGCAGCGTTCAACCAGCATCTAACCTGCATCTCCCCGCTAGTGCCCAGGCCCAGCTGATGAGACAGATCCCACCTGGCTCCCTCAGGATCGAGTCCCCAGACCCTGCCCAGCTGTCATCACTGAGTGTGCCAGGTGCCCAGGACCCAGCTGGCCCCCAGGCTCCTCAGGCCACCCAAAGTTGTGAAGTGGGGTGTGTATCATGGACCCAGGCAGACAGCCCCAGCCATTAGGTTGCAGAGGAAGTGATGGGAGACAGACTCTTCCAGCCAGGGGGTGGCCTCAGTGAGGACTCGGTGCTCTGCAGGACACAGCCCCCAGTCTGTCCCCCCAGCCCACCCAGGTTCCCTGCCTGCTCAAGGTGGGAAGGCCTGCAGGGGCTCGGGGAGAAGGCCTCCACTTACCCCTTACCACACTCTCCTCTGGGAGGACCACAACACAGCCAACCATTGGCCAAGGGCAACTTCCACCCACCAGGTGAAAGGCCTCCTTCTAATGATCTGGTAGTAATGGTTGCTTGGTAACAGGGTAACAGCTGTGTGCTGTTGGCTGCACTCCACTCGCCCCTATTGAAGTACCAGAGTCAGCTCTCTCAAGTATGTGAGGATACAAAAAGGCAGCTATCTACAAGCCAGAAACTGGGCCCCCTCCTGTGTCACCTTGATCTTGGACTTTCCAGCCTCGAACACTGTAATTAATGTCTGTTACTTAAGCCACCCAATCTGTGGTTTTCTGGTTATAGAGCACCAACTAAGATAACACCCATCCATCACCCACCCATCATGTGATCCTACTGGGGATTACAAACATTTTTACCTTTCAGACCTCCTCCTCCTATTCCAATGCTTTTATGTTTACACCGTATTGTATCTTTTCTCCCGTGTGTGTGCTAAGTTGCTTCTGTCTGGCCTAACTCTTTGCGATCCTAGGGACTGTAGCCTCCCAAGCTCCTCTGTCCATGAGATGCTCAAGGCAAGAGCACTGGAGTGGGTTGCCATGCCCTCCGCCAGGGGATCTTCCTGACCCAGAGATCCAACCCACATTTCTTATGTCTCCTGCATTAGGCAGATTCTTTACCACCAGCGCTACCTGGGAGACACCTGTTTTCTTGATTCATATCGAATACACATAGGAATCATGTGTTGGGACCTGTACTCCTAGTCATTCTCTGAATGATCCAGGGAACAGAGTTAAAGGGCTAAAGGAGGTGTCTGTGCTTCCTCTTGGGATAAGACTGAAAAGAACAGAGAACACCACCCTTGTAGCCTAGACTTTTATGACCTCAGGGTAATAGATCAATTTTCCAAAAACTTATCTACATTCCATCTTCACATAATAGTTCAACTCTATGTCTACTGCTTTCTCAGCAGCCAGACTGAAGAGAAAGTACATAAAAAACAACCAATGACCCTTGAACATATTTGGTTTTATAAATGATTTTATTTCAGTAGTGTTTTCAGGATGGGAGGAAGGTGACGCTGGCTAACAGGGAGGGTCATGAAGAGATGAAGCTGTTTAGTTGGAAGCGATGGTCTGCTGAATCCAGCTCACGTAGTTGCAGACCTTGGTGTAGACCCCAGGCTTGTTTTTCTGAGCACAGCCATAGCCCCAGGAGACAATGCCCTGAAGCTTTCCACTGCAGACCACAGGGCCGCCAGAGTCACCCTGGGCGGGAAGGAAGAGCCAGTTAGAGCTCAGAGCTCTGCGCAGAGGGGAGAAAGGCTCAAAGGTGTTCCTCCTTTCCCCGGGGACCACGTTTCCAAGTGCTGATCCTCCATGAAGCCCATCTCTTTCCCGGGAAAGCCCACCCTCGTTCTCCACGCCATGCCCCTTTTTTTTCTCCTCCCTTCTTCTAGATCCCTTCTTTCCCCAGCTGCAGGTCTGTAAGGCCAGAAAGGAATGGGCAGTTCAGTGCTGCCCACCCAGCCAGGCTCTTTTCAGAGTTTGCCACCGCTATATCCTTCCTCAGAAGGGCACCTGGATGTACAGCTTGCACACGATCTGTGTATCTTTTCGCCTAAAACTTAATCATTTATACAGCAAAAAGAAAACTTGTTATTTTTCCCCAGCCTATCCTGAGCCCTCATGATCAGTCCCAGAGACTGCTTCTCAATGTTCTGAGTTTCAGGAACTGGGGAAGGTGGCGGAGATACGTGAGGCTGAGCTGAAGGACAAGGAGTGCGAAGCAGCTCACCTGGCAGGAGTCCTTTCCGCCCTCCAGGTAGCCCGCACAGAACATGTTGCTGGTGATCTGGCCTGGGTAGGCACTTTTGCAAGAGCTGTCTGATAGGATGGGGGCCTTCAGACACTGCAGGACATCAGGGTAGCTGGCTGTTGGGGACAAGGTTGAAAAGAGAAGAGGATTACCCATACATTCTGGGAAATATCTTTCTCAATACCTCTCCCCATCTTCCCAATATTCCCATTCCTTCCCTCCAATTGCTAGTAGCTTCTATTTTGGAAGAAAAACCATTATCTGGAGGGTCTTCCAAATGGTTTTAGTCAGCAAATTGTTCTCTCCCTAATACTAGTATCTGATGCTGGGAGGGATTGGGGGCAGGAGGAGAAGGGGAAGACAGAGGATGAGATAGCTGGATGGCATCACGGACTCTATGAACATGAGTCTGAGTGAACTCCGAGAGATGGTGATGGACAGGGAGGCCTGGCGTGCTGCGATTCATGGGGTCGCAAAGAGTCGGACACGACTGAGTGACTGAACTGAACTGAACTGAACTGAATACTAGTATCAGTGACCACATATCTTCAACCTGGAGACTTTATTTCTGAAGCAGGGCTATACTTTGAGCAGTTCCAACCTCAGCCTCTGTTCTATGTACCTCCTCATTCTTTGCTTCTCGGCAAATCACCATTCATATTTTAGCTGCATGCCTGGCAACTTTAGCATAGTCCTTTCTTTCTGTGTTGTCAAGCAGAGAGCCTACACATTTCAGTTATATATCCCAAGATTCCACAGAACGCCAGTCTCCTCTGGGAACGCTGCCTTGGGTGACAGAGGGCTACCTGACCCTGAGCATGGTTTTCACCTCCAGGATTCTCAGACCTGCAGACTGCGTCCCCGTGAGACTTACTGCCGCTGCTCTTGGTGTTGCCCCAGCCAGAGATGAGACACTGGGTGCCAGCAGAGGCGCAGGATGTTGGCAGAGAGACAGAGGCTACTCGGCTGTTGAGACTGGCAGCTGATTTCAGTTTAATCAGCATGATGTCGTTGTTTAAGGTGTTTGAGTTGTAGCTGGGATGGACGATGCTCTTGGATGCGCTGATGAATTGCTCATTGCCCTCAACGACGTTAATGTTGTCTTCTCCCAGACGCACTTGGATTCCGCTGGATCAAAAGATGACAAGTTCTCTAAGTCTCCAGTGTGAAGGCCTCCCCCTCCCCGTGGAGCCCAGTCTTGAGCATAAGCACAGACAGAGGGCCCTTGCAGTGCACGCATGTGCACGCATACACACACACACACACACACACACACACACACACACACACTCATCTCCTTCTTCCCCTGCATTGGTAGGGTGATTCTTTACCACTGAGCCACCTGGGAAAGAGCTATGTTAGAATACTCTAGATATATTCAACCACTCACTATTTTCCTCCCTGTGTCTTTACTGCCTTCATTTGGAAGGCCTCAATGCATACAATGTCTGGTGGGGGCGTATAATGAGGTCTTGGAATCTGAATGCTCCCCCTCAAGCATGACTCTGTTCACCCTGATTGTCTGTGGCATGGTTGAGGATGCCCTGACCTCAGAGAACAGGGCTGTTGAGTACCGGTTACTTACGACTTGTAGCAGTGAGCTGCAGACACCACCCACTGGCTGTTGATGAGGGAGCCCCCGCAGAAGTGGTAGCCAGAGTTCAGAGACACTTGGTAGGGGACAGTATTTGCCCCACAGGTGTAGCCGCCCACGATCTTGTCATCATCATCCACGGGGAAAGCAACTGACAGAGGAAAGTTGGAAACTATCTGAAGAACTGATCCACTGTGGAATTTCTACTCAACAGCAAGGTTTTGCAGATGAACCAGAAAAAAAAATAGGTCCTATTTTCTTATCAGGGATAATCAAGGAACTGTGATTTTAGCATTATTATTTTCAAAATCTTATTGGTCTATACCCTTGACACATATGCTAAATATTTATGCTATTATAACTATTAATGTTTCATGCATGCTTTACATTTGATCAATATACAGATTTCTTTTTTTATGTATGTGATACACACACTCATAGCAGAGACTCCTTACACAATATAAGCCTTGAAGCCCACTACCTGAGAATATAAAGAATATTTTTGGCACAAAGGAGACATTTAAGTATGTGTTCAGTGCACAGTCACCATCATTGTGTTTATTTGTAGAGTTCAGTACAGTATAAATGCCAAAAGAGGTAATAGAAAGGAAACTCTTAAATGCCGCCTGAGTTGTTCTGACCTGTAAAAGAATAAGGAATTTTGTGCTTTTGCTCCCCCAATTTCTTCTTGGTTCTCACCTAAAATATTCACTAAATAATCTCATAGAACATTATAAAGTTTTTCTCTCCAATCTTTCTCCTCATCCCAATCATGTTTCCAACATTTTCAATTTATTCAGCACTAAATTTTGGACCACTGACTTACTATGATTCCTAAAGACTCTAAATATCTGGGATCATATGCTCTATGCCCCATTGTTCATATTTCCTAAACTAACTTTGAGATAGACACTTTTGATATATAAGTAGGCCTATTGAATTCATTTATAATAATCAAATTTGAGGAAATTTTATAATAAGTTTGAAGAATAAAAACTGAATAGTCTTTGCATTACTCCAAAATTTCATTAGTGAAGATGTGGTAAAACCCAGCCCGAAGATTTTATTCATAAGAAATAGAGTGTCTTTGCCTGTTAAGCTCCCTCTTAAGAAGCTTTTTAGTATAGAGGAGAGTCAAGTGAGATACTCACAGCCTCAAGGAGCTTGAGCGGTCATTTGTTCCAATTGTTAGCTACAAATTCTTTTAAAGATCTAAACATTTCCTTAATGTTGACTATCTTCTTTTTCCCTCTTCATAGACCGTACCTGAAATTCAGGGCAGATTCTTCCTCTTGATGCTTTCTACACTGATCACCCCAGCTCTCCTTAATCTCCAACAAGTGAGATTTAGTTTTCTACAGACATGTGTACTATACACTCTTGTTTCAACATCTTAAGCCTCTTGAGTACAGAGATTATATTTGGCATTCACTGTTGGCTTCCAGAGTATGAAGTACAACCTTAAAAAGTTATAGACCCCTACTGATCACTTATTTGTTTAGACTCACCAGCGGCTCCCAAGAGAGCCAGAAAGACGAAGGTCTTCATGGTTGCTCACCGGTTCTGGACTAGGGACTAGGTTGCAGGATTTCCATCCACAGCTATTTATATGTCCAGGTTTGTCATTGACACCCATGGCCACGGGTGCCAGAAATGTGATTTCCCTGGAAAGTCACAAATCCAAATTTAGAATTCAATTCCATGCCACACTGAAGATAAGTCAGCATCCAATTTAAACATCCGCCTGTGTCCACTTTTCCAGAAGGTTATGGGAATGGAAGAAATGAGTCCACCTGGTGGACACTGCTCCCCTAAATAAAAAAGTAAGTTGGGGAAAGATCACACAACAGGGCTACAGGTGGCTTGATTCCCAGACAAAAAATTTAGGTCCTTGGTTGTCTCAAGTGTGAACTTTTATCCTGAGGATTATTATCTTGAGAGCTACACCCTTGATGTTTAATTAATATTGCCTGTTTCACAGTTATGTCATCTGTCTTGTGGTAGCTCTGGCCTTGTATACCCATGTTGTTTTGTTATTAATAGGAACACTTGTTGCCCTAAGAAAAGAACAAAAATTTTATTCAAAACCACAATAGTTCAAAATAGAGAAGAGAAAGTGAGCCCAATTTATACTTATCTGAGCTTACTGTTTAATAGGCATATTCTAAATACTTAGCCTATGTCAAATTAGTAAATCTCTAGACAAATGTATAAGATCCCTCTTATGATTTCCATATCACAGATGAGAAAACTGAAGGCTCACAAAAATACAAGGGACTTTGCTAAAATCACAAGGCAAGTCCATGGTAGGGTCAGGATTCCAGCCTTGGAAATCTGGCTTCAGTGTCTATGCTCTCAACCACTATGTAACACTTCCCTAGTCAGTTCACCATAATCTGGAGGCTGAAATGTTACAGAATTCTTGGCCAGTTAAAAGACAATGGGAATTTATTGAGTGCTTATAATGTATCAAACACTGGGGACGGGCCTTCCGAACGGGCCTTCCGAACATCAGCTCATTCAGTCCTTACAACCAGCTTTGTGAGTGCTGCGCTCTAAGTTTTGCCATTTTTATAGATGGAGAACTTGTACTTAGAGAAGCTAAGATTTTTTCCACAAATTTTCAGTTCTGTGAGGTGATCCATACAGGATTCAAACACAGTAAGCCTCACCTCAGAGCCCATGCCTTCCACGTGATGCCATCCACATAACAGAGGAATGATGAAATAACGTACTTTAAGGCAGGACAGCAAAAATTAAACAATTTAACATTTTCTTTGCATCACTTTGGACTTCTTCCTTTCCTCCTAATGTGCAGTGTGCTTCCACTTTTCATAGCTCCTCAAAAATGGAGTGGTTGCAAGACAATAAAGTTCTTTTTTTTTTCATTTCTTCTGAAGCTGGCAATATAACTTCTTAAAAGTTTTGGTTTTTCCCAGCTCTGTAGGGGTCACGATGTCTTGCTTCTTGCTTTGTACATGCTTACCTTGACTGTGTATTCTTGGTGAACTTTACGTAAGCTATCACCATGTCATTTCAGTGTATGATGCTGGGACTCGAAAATGTATATATCTGTGCCTTTGATGTCTAACAGGCGGAACAGTCTTCAGAGCTTCTTACAGTCTGTCTCACGGGTTGTAACCCTCAGCTTGGGTTGTGTAAAATTCCCTTTTCCCCCCCTTAATTTGATTGCTAATTGAATTTTTCTCCATAGGAGAAAACTCTGAATTCTACCAAATTAAGGGATGATTACAAGGAGCATATGAAATTCTGAAATATCCAAGAAATGGGTTCTTGGAGCAAGAACTGTCATAATAAATGTGACCCAGGAGAGGTGAATCTAAGTGAGAATGAACCTCTAGCTAGATTATTGCAAGATTCTGCACCTATACGATGCATCTGGATGGCATCCTAGGATGCTGTTTCTTCTTTAGCAAATTGTCACTCCCAAAGTAGGTTCTGTGTCTTTTTCATTTGAAAGTTTTCTGATATGGAGATAACTTAGTAGAAGGCAGAGTTTCTCCACTCTGGCACTGTTGATAGTATGAGCCAGATAATTGCTGTGGGGTGTTAGCCAGCACATTGTAGGATATTCATCAAATTCCTGGCCTAAAGTTACAAGTAGCACTAGTCTTCCTCTAGTTATGACCAAAAGTGTCTCCAAATGTTGCTGAAGGTTCTCTCAGTGGTCCATTTCATCCCCAGTTGAGGATGACTCAATGGAGGTAATATTTAGCAGAGCAGCTTCTAAGGATGCAGCCATGGAAAGTGCCTATATTGTCCTTAACTGAACTCATACCCACTGAGTACATTGTACACGAGGCAGGAAGCTACCAGTCACTAATGCCTAGAAATCAAGAAATGCTAAGGAGTAAGAGGAGAACCAGATCCAGAATGAAAAATGGGGTATCTTCTCATCATATTTAATTATCTTCCACTTTTGATACCTCCACAATGAGGTATTGGGTATTGTATTATTCTATATCATCCCTGAAACTTCCCCCTAAACTTCATCAAGGATCTTAACCCATACAAAAACACATTCTAGAGAAGAGTTTGCACAATAATTGGCTTGTGTGCTGCTGTGTCCTAGAGGTCTCTGTATGGTGTACCCTGGGCTTTTTGACTTGAATTCCTTCTATCGGGATGGGAAAGAATGAAGGTTCCAAGTTTAGGACAGTTATCTAGGAAGAAAGGCAAATTCCCACAAAACCCCTTGAGACCTGTTTGGCTGCAGTGTGATGATTCTTCACTCATCTAAAGCAGTAGCAGGAATAT
Source organism: Capra hircus (assembly GCF_001704415.2). Lineage (NCBI taxonomy): Eukaryota > Metazoa > Chordata > Mammalia > Artiodactyla > Bovidae > Capra > Capra hircus. Next base: position 14,949,102 of record NC_030811.1, on the reverse strand, counting down.
AAGAAAAATGCCAAGTGATTATTTCCAGACTTCAGTAGTTCCCATACAACTTTCACACATGTTGCATGTAAACTGCTTAGCATAGTGTTTGTACTCTAGTTACCGTCTCACTTTCTTTTTTTTTTTTCTTTTTAATTTATGTTTTAATTGAAGGATAATTGCTTTACAGAATTTTGTTGTTCTCTGTCAACCTTAACCTGGATCAGCCATAGGTATACATATATCCCCTCCCTTTTGAACCTCCCTCCCATCTCCCTCCCCATCCCACCCCTCTAGGTTGATACAGAACCCCTGTTTGAGTTTCCTGAGCCATATAGCAAATTCCTGTTGGCTATCTATTTTACATATGGTAATGTAAGTTTCCATGTTACTTTGTCCATACATCTCACCCTCTCCTCCCCTCTCCCCATGTCCATAAATCTATTCTCTATGTCTGTTTCTCCATTGCTGCCTTGTAAATAATTTCTTTTTTACTGAAGAAATTTTTATTCTAAAAATGTAGAAATTTTCTAGATTCCATATATGTGCATTAGAATACGATATTTATTTTTCTGTTTCTGACTTACTTCACTCTGTGTAATAGGTTCTAGGTTCATACACCTCTTCAGAACTGACTCAAATGCATTCCTTTCTATGGCTGAGTAATATTCCATTCTGTATATATATCACAATTACTTCATCCATTCATCTATCGATGGACATCTAGGTTGCTTCCATGTTCTAGCTGTTGTAAATAGTGCTGCAGTGAACAATGGGATACATGCGTCTTTTTCAATTTTGGCTTCCTTAGGGTATATGCCTAGGAGTGAGATTGCTGGGTCATATAGTGGTTTTATTCCTAGTTTTTTAAGGAATCTCCATACCATCTTCCATAGGGGCTATATCAATTTTCATTCTCACCAACAATGCAAGAATGTTCCCTTTTCTCCAAATCCTTTCCAGCATTTATTTTTTGTAGCCTTTTTGATGATGGCCATTCTGAACAGTGTGAGGTGATATCTCATTGTGGTTTTGATTTGCATTTCTCTAATAATGAGCAATGTTGAGCATCTTTTCACGTGTTTGTTAGCCATCTGTATGTCTTCCTTGGAGAAATGTCTGTTTAGGTCTTTTTCCCACTTTTTCATTGGGTTGTTTGTTTTTCTGGCATTGAGTTGTATGAGCTGCTTGTATATTTTGGATGTTAATCCTTGGTCAGTTGTTTCATTTGCTATTCTTTTCTCCCATTCTGAAGGTTGTCTTTTCACTTTGCTTAGTTTCCTTTGCTGTGCAAAAGCTTTTAAGTTTAATCAGGTCCCACTTGTTTTCTTTTGTTTTTATTTCTGTTCCTCTAGGAGGTGGGTCATAGAGGATCTTGCTTTGATTTATGTCATTGAGTTTTGCCTATGTTTTCCTCTAAGGGTTTTATAGTTTCTGGTCTTAACATTTAGGTCTTTAATCCATTTTGAGTTTATCTTTGTGTGTGATGTTAGGAAGTGTTCTAATTTTATTCTTTTACATGTAGCTGTCCAGTTTTCCCAGCACCATTTATTGAAGAGGCTGTCTTTTCCCCATTGTATATTCTTGCCTCCTTTGTCAAAAATAAGGTACCCATAGGTGCATGGGGTTTATTTCTGGGCTTTCTGTCTTGTTCCATTGGTCTATATTTCTATTTTTGTGCCAGTACCATACTGTCTTGATGACTGTAGCTTTGTAGTATAATCTGAAATCAGGAAGGTTGATTCTTCCAGCTCCATTCTTCTTTCTCAAGGCTCTTTTGGCTATTTGGGGTCTTGTGTGTTTCCATATGAATTGTGAAAATTTTTGTTCTAGTTCTGTGAAAGATGTCATTGGTAATTTGATAGGGATTGCACTGAATCTGTAGTTTGCGTTTGGTTGTATTGTCATTTTCACAATATTGATTCTTCCTACCCAGGAACATGGAATATCTCTCCATCTGTTTATGTCATCTTTGATTTCTTTCATTTTTTTTCATTTATTCCTGCTTGGATCTTCATGATTTCTTTTCTTCTACTAATTTTGGGGTTTTTTGTTTTGATTTTTCCAGTTGTTTTACGTGTAAAGTTAGGTTGTCTATTCGATGTTTTCCTTGTTTCTTGAGGTAGGATCGTATTGCTATCAACTTCCCTCTTAGAACTGCATTTACTGCATCCCATAGGTTTTGAATTGTCATGTTTTCATTGTCATTTGTTTCTAGAAATTTTTTGATTTCCCTTTTGATTTCTTCAGTAACCTGTTGGCTATTTAGAATCATGTTGTTTAACCTCCATGTGTTTGTGTTTCTACAGGTTTTTTTTTTTTTTCTCTCTTGTAATTGATATCTAGTCTCATAGCATCGTGGTTGGAGAGGGTGCTTAATACAATTTCTTTTTTTTTCTTTTACAATTTCAATTTTCTTAAATTTACTGAGGTTTGATTTGTGACCCCAAATGTGGTCTATCCTGGATAACGTTCCATGTGCCCTTCAGAAGAAGCAGTATTCTTCTGCATTTGGACAGAATGTCCTGAAGATATAAATGAAATCCATCTCATCTAACATATCATTTAAGACTTGTGTTTCCTTATTAATTTTCTGTTTTGATGATCTGTCCATTGGTGTGAGTGAGGTGTTAAAGTCTCCTACTGTTATTTCATTACTATCAATTTCTCCTTTTATATCTGTGAGTGTTTGTCTCATGTATTAAGGTGCTCCCATGTTGGGTTCATAGATATTTACAATTGTTATGTCTCTCTCTTGGATTGACCCCTTGATCATGATATAGTGTCTTTCCATATCTCTTGTAATCTTCTTTATTTTAAAGTCTATTGTGTCTGATATGAGGATTGCTACTCCAGCTTTCATTTGCTTCTCATTTGCAAGGAATATATTTTTGCATCCTCTCACTTTCGCTCTATATACATCTTTAGGTCTGAAGTGGGTTACTTGTAGACAGCATATATATGGGTCTTGCTTTTGTATCCATTCAGCCAGTTTGTGTCTTTTGGTTGGAGTATTTAATCCATTTACATTTAAAGTTCAGTTCAGTTGCTCAGTCATCTCTGACTCTTTGTGACACCTGTGGACTGCAGCACGCCAAGCCACCCTGTCCATCACAAATTCCTGGAGTTTACTCAAACTCATGTCCATTAAGTCAGTGATGTCATTCAACCATCTCATTCTCTGTCGTCCCCTTCTCCTCCTGCTTTCAATCATTCCCAGCATCAGGGTCTTTTCAAAGGAATCAGTTCTTCGCATCAGGTGGCCAAAGTATTGGAGTTTCAGCTTCAACATCAGACCTTCCAGTGAATATTCAGGACTGATTTCCTTTATGATGTACTGGTTGTATCTCCTTGCAATCCAAGGGATACTCAAGAGTCTTCTCCAACACCACAGTTCAAAAGCATCAAATGTTCAGCACTCAACTTTCCTTATAGTCCAACTCTCATATCCGTACATGACTAGCTGGACCTTTGTTGGCAAAGTAACGTCTCTGCTTTTTAATATGCTGTCTAGTTTGGGCATAACTTTTCTTCCATGTGCTATCAAACATCTTTTCATTTCATGGCTGCAGTCACCATCTGCATTGATTTTGGAGCCCCCAAAATAAATTCTATCACTGTTTCCACTGTTTCCCCATCTATTTGCCATGAAGTGATGGGACCAGTGCCATGATCGTAGTTTTCTGAATGTTGAGCTTTAAGCCAACTTTTTCACTCTCATTTTTCACTTTCATCAAGAGGCTCTTTACTTCTTCTTTGCTTTCTGCCATAAGTGTGATGTCATTTGCATATCTGAGGTTATTGATATTTTCCCAGCAATCTTGATTCCAGCTTGTGCTTCATCCAACACAGCGTTTCTCATGATGTACTCTACATACAAGTTAAATAAGCAGAGAGGCAATTTACAGCCTTGACATACTCCTTTCCCTATTTGGAACCAGTCTATTTTTTCATGTACAGGTCTAACTGTTGCTTCCAGACCTGCATACAGATTTCTCAGGAGGCAGGTCAGGTGGTCTGGTATTCCCATCTCTTGAAGAGTTTTCCACAGTTTGTGGTAATCCACAGTCAAAGGCTTTGGCATCGTCAATAAAGCAGAAATAGATTTTTTTTTGGGAACTCTCTTGCTTTTTCGATAATCCAACAGATGTTGGAAATTTGATCACTGGTTCCTCTGCCTTCTCTAAATCCAGCTTGAACATCTGGAAGTTAATGGTTCACGTATTGCTGAAGCCTGACTTGGAGAATTTTGAGCATTACTCTACTAGCGTGTGAGGTGAGTGCAATTGGCATTGCCTTTCTTTGGGATTAGAAAGAAAGCTGACCTTTCCCACTCCTGTGGTCACTGCTGAGTTTTCCAAATTTGCTGGCATATCAAGTGAAGCATTTTCATAGCATCATCTTTTAGGATTTGAAATAGTTCAACTGGAATTCCATCACTTCCACTAGATTTGTTCACAGTGATGCTTCCTAAGACCCACTTGACTTCACATTCCAGGATGTCTGGCTCTAGGTGAATGATCATACCACAGTGATTATCTGGGTAATGAAGATTTTTAAAATATAATTCTTCTGTGTGTTCTTGCCACCTCTTCTTAAAATCTTCTGCTTCTGTTAGGTCCATACCCTTTCTGTCCTTTATGGAGCCCATCTTTGCATGAAATGTTCCCTTGGTATCTCTAATTTTCTTGAAGAGATTTCTAGTCTTTCCCATTCTACTATTTTCCTCTATTTATTTACACTGATCACTGAGGAAGGCTTTCTTTTATCTCTCCTTGCTAGTCTTTGGAACTCTGAATTCAAATGGGAATATCTTTCCTTTTCTCCTCTACTTTTTGCTTCTCTTCTTTTCACAGCTATTTGTAAGGCCTCCTCAGACATCCATTTTGCTTTTTTGCATTTATTTTTCTTGGGGATGGTCTTGATCCCTGTCTCCTGTACAATGTCACAAACCTCCGTCCATAGTTCACCAGGGACTTTGTCTATCAGATCTTGTTCCTTAATTCTATTTCTCACTTCTACTATATGATCATAAGGGATTTGATTTAGGTCATACCTGAATGGTCTAGTGGTTTTCCCTACTTTCTTCAATTTAAGTCTGAATTTGGCAATAAGGAGTTCATGATCTGAGCCATAGACAGCTCCCAGTCTTGTTTTTGCTGACCGTATAGAGCTTCTCCATCTTTGGCTGCAAAGAATACAATCATTCTGATTTCAGTGTTGACCATCTGGTGATGTCCATGGGTAGAGTCTTCTCTTGTTGTTGGAAGAGGGTGTTTGCCATGACCAGTGCGTTCTCTTGGCAAAACTCTATTAGCCTTTGCCTTGCTTCATTCTGTACTTCAAGGCCAAATTTGCCTGTTACTCCAGGTATTTCTTGACTTCCTACTTTTGCATTCCAGTCCCCTATAATGAAAAGGACATCCTTTGGGGGTGTTAGTTCTAGAAGGTCTTGGGGTCTTCATAGAACCGTTCAACTTCAGTTTCTTCAGCATTACTGATTGGGGCATAGACTTGGATTACTGTGATATTGAATGGTTTGCCTTGGAAATGAAGAGATCATTCTGTCATTTTTGAAATTGCATCCAAGTACTGCATTTCAGACTCTTTTGTTGGCCATGATGGCTACTCCATTTCTTCTAAGGGATTCTTGCCCACAATAGTAGATATAATGGTCATCTGAGTTAAATTCACCCATTCCAGTCCATTTTAGTTCTCTGATTCCTAAAATGTCAATGTTCACTCTTGCCATCTCCTGTTTGACCATTTCCAATTTGTCTTGATTTGTGGACTTGATGTGAAGAGCTGACTCATTTGAAAAGACCCTGATGCTGGGAAAGATTGAGGGCAGGAGAAGAAGGGGACGACAGAGGATGAGATGGTTGGATGGCATCACTGACTCAATGGACATGAGTTTGGGTAAACTCCGGGAGTTGGTGATGGACAGGGAGGCCTGGTGTGCTGCGATTCATGGGATCACAAAGAGTCGGACATGACTGAGCGACTGAACTGAACTGAATGGACCTAACATTCCAGGTTCCTATTGTAAATAGCAATATTGCTATTTACAGCATCAGACTTTGCTTCTATCAACAGTCCCATCCACAACTGGTGTTGTTTTCACTTTGGCTCTGTCTCTCCATTCTTTCTAGAGTTATTTCTCCACTGATCTCCAGTAGCATGTTGGGCACCTACCGACCTGGGGAGTTCATCTTTCAGCGTCCTATCTTTTTTGCCTTTTCATACTGTTCACAAGGTTCTTAAGGCAGGAATACTGAAGTGGTTTGCCACTTCCTTCTCCAGTGGACCACATTTTGTCAGAACTCTCCACCATGACTCGTCTGTCTTGGGTGGCCCTACATGGCAAGGTCCATAGTTTCATTGAGTTAGAGAAGGCTGTGGTACATGTGATCAGATTGGTTAGTTTTCTGTGATTGTGGTTTTCAGTCTGTCTGCCCTGTGGTGGAGAGGGATAAGAGGTTTATGGAAGCTTCTTGATGGGAGAGACTGACTAAGGGAGAAACTGGGTCTTGTTCTGATGGGCAGGGCCATGCTCAGTAAATCTTTAGTCCAATTTTCTGTTTATGGGTGGAGCTATGTTCCCTCCCTGCTGTTTACCTGGGGCCAAACTATGGTGGAGGTAATGAAGATAATGGCGACCTCCTTCAGAAGATCCCATGCATGCACTGTTACACTCACTGCCCCCAACCCTGCAGCAGGCCACCACCAACCCATGCCTCTGCTGGAGACTCCTGGACACTCCTGGGCAAGTCTGGGTCAGTCTCTTGTTGGGTCACTGCTCCTTTCTCCTGGGTCCTGGTGCACAAAAGGTAAAGGTTGGGCTTCCCTTGTGGCTCAGCCAGTAAAGAACTTCCCTGCAATGTGGAAAACCTGGGTTCGATCCCTGGGTTGGGAAGATCCCCTGGAGAAGGGAAAGAGTACCCACTCCAGTATTCTGGACTAGAGAATTCCATGGAAGTATGTCCATGGGGTTGCAAAGAGTCAGACACAACTGAGCAACCACTAAGTAGGAACATTTGAAGTAATTGTTGATGTATATGTTCCTATTGTCATTTTCTTGATTGCTTGGGGTTGATTTTGTAGATCCTTTTTCTTCTCTTGTATTTCTTGACTATATACGTCCCTTTAACATTTGTTGTAAATGAATTCTCTTAACCTTTGCTTGTCTGAAAAGCTTTTTATTTCTCCATCAATTTTGAATGAGATACTTGCTGGCTACAGCAATCTTAATTGTAAGTCTTCCCCTTTCAGTACTTTAAATATATCCTGCCATTCCCTTCTCTCCTGCAGAGTTTCTGCTGAAAGATCAGCTGTTAAGCATATGGGGTTTCCCTTGTAAACCTGTTGCTTTTCCGTTGCTGCTTTTAATATTGTTTCTTTGTGTTTAGTCATTGTTAGTTTGATTAGTATGTGTCTTGGCATGTTTCTCCTTGGGTTTATCCTGTATAGGACTCTTTGTGCGTCTTGGACTTGACTGACTATTTTTTTTTCATGTTGGAGAAATTTTCAACTATAACCTTTTCAAAAATTTTCTCATACCCTTTCTTTTTTTCTTCTTCTGAAAGTGAAAGTGAAGTCGCTCAGTCATGTCAGACTCTTTGTGATCCCGTGGACTGTAGCCCACCAGGTGCCTCTATCCATGAGATTCTCCAGGCAAGAATACTGGAGTGGGTTGCCATTTTCTTCTCCAGGGGATCTTCCCGACCCAGGGATCGAACTCAGGTCTCTTGCATTACAGGCAGACACTTTAACCTCTGAGCCACCAAGGAAGCCTGGGACCCCTATAATTAGAATGTTGGTGTGTATGATATTGTCCCAGAGATCTCTGAGACTATCCTCAGTTCTTTTCATTCTTTTTACTTTATTGTTTAGAAGTTATTTCCACCATTTTATCTTCCAGCTCACTGATTCATTCTTCTGCTTCAGATATTCTGCTATTGATTCCTTCTAGAGTATTTTTAATTTCAGTAATTGTGTTGTTTGTCTTTGTATGTTTATTCTTTAGTTCTTCTAGGTTTTTGTTAATTGATTGCATTTTCTCCACTTTGCTTTCAAGGTTCTTGACCATCTTTCCTATCACTATTCTGAATTCTTTTTCAGGGAGTTTGCCTATTTCCTTTTCATTTATTTGGACTCCTGTGTTTCTAGTTTGTTTCTTCATTTGTATAGTATTTCTCTGCCTTCTCATCATTTTTTTCATTATTGCGCTTGAGATCTCCTTTTCATTCTTTCTTCCTTTTGGTTTCTGCCCTCCTAATGAAGGAAATGGCAACCCACTCAAGTACTCTTGCCTGGAAAATCCCATGGATGGAGGAGTGTGGTAGCTTACAGTCCATGGCGTGGCAAAGAGTTGGACACGACTGAGAGACTTCACTTTCACTTCACTAATGATGGTAAGACTTCACTTTCACTTCACTAATGATGGTACAGGGGTTTGTGTAAGCTTCATATAGGGTGAGATTTGTGCTGAGTTTTTGTTTGTTTGTTTGCTTGCTTGTTTTTCCTCGGATGGGCAAGGCTGAGTGAGGTGGTAATCCTGTATGCTGATGATTGGGTTTGTATTTTCATTTTGTTTGTTGTTTAAATGAAGTGTCCTGGACAAGATGCTACTCGTGGTTGGGTGATGCCATGTCTTGTATTCAGGTGGTTTTCTTTGTGTGAGTTCTCACTGTTTAATACTTCCTTGGGTTAGTTCTCTGGCAGTCTGGGGTCTTGGAGTCAGTGCTCCCACTCCAAAGGCTCAGGGCTTGATCTATTCCTAGTCTCTGCTACAGCTTCAGGTATCCACTTGACAGTGTTCCAGTCACTGGATGGAAGAGGAAGTCTGCTGGGAACTTTTGGAAAGGATCTTTTTTCCTTATAGTGGGACAGACGTGCAGAGTACTCTCTGGTACAGCTCCTTCACTCTTTCCACCTTGAGTGTGGACATGGAATGCCCTGATGTGTAGAACTGCAGCAGCCATCACGTGGCCACTGTCACTGACAGAGCGAGGCTGACCCACCTGCTTCAAGAGGCAGCAGGTTTGGGCCATCCCAAGCTGGCTCCCCTGGCCTGGAAACAGGCTTCCTCATGCTCCATCTAAACCTCAAACAGCCACCTCCACCTTCTTATTTTCAAATTACACTTCTTTTCTTGAGTCTCTTCTTAAACAAAGATGTTGATATGGTGTGTCTTTGTGAATTTTAATCTAATGCACATCTAAATGACACATGCCATTTTAAAAAGCTATTTAAGTAAAAATGGTCATCCATGAATTACCTAAAATCATGCTGAAGAATTCTAATGATGAACACAACAGCATGGGACCAGTCAGATGTTTGGACAGCATGAAGGTGGGGAAAACCAAGGATAGCGGATGGTGGGGGTGGGGAGGTAGGTGGAAGGGGTAGGGAGCAGAGTAAACCTGGTATTAAGTGAAAGAGCTTTGCATTCTAAGTGAAAGTCATGAGGAGAATGGCCCCTGTTGAAGAGGCCAGGGACGAGGGTTAGTACGAGGTGTCTCTGTCTATGTATGTGTTCTTGTCATTTCTGTGAAGCAGGTTAACGAATCTGAAGAAAACATCTTTGCATGGTTGTGCAAGAGCTTGGACCTTCAAAATATTTTATTCTTCTGAGATATCGAGCTGTTTCTGTGAAGTTTGAACCTAGGGAACTGAGTTGGGTCCCAGACTGAATAAATATTTTTATCTGCATTTTATACGGTTTGGTACTTACACTTCTTTTCCTAACTTCAAACACAGAGTGGCCCAGAAGTATGCATCTGTGTTCATTAATCTGCATTTGTCACCTCTATTTTCCATGCACATGGCTTTGTGGCCTCGGAGGATTATTTAAACCTGTGACTAAATTGGGTGCTGATTGGGCTCAAGCAAACATATTGATATTTATATTGGCAATAACAAGAGTCAGTGGCCTCTAAAGGTAATCTTATGCCCTTTCCTTCAATGAATCTGCATTTCCTCTTCTTTGGCTTCCCTAGTCACTTTTCCTGGCTAATACATCACCAGTCACTGAGGCTGAGTTGTTCTGGCTCTTTAACACTCCAATGGATAGGGAAATTTTAAATAAGAATGTCTCCCTTGAAAAAAATGATATACTAAGAAACTTACTAAAAAAAAAACTGAAGGAAGCAATCAGAGCAACTCAAGGTTAGTGAATAGCATGTTCTTTTTTACTTACATGAATTCTGGAACCAGGTTGCAATTTCCTTGAGAATCTCATTCACAGGTGCCATTAGTTTGGGGACATTTCTATTTTTATAGCTGCCTGTGTTTTTCTCCATATTTTATGTGCAAGTTCAGAAACCTTTCCCTTTTCCTGTAAAGGGCCAAAATTGTAATTGTTTTAGGCTTTGTAAGCAATATATAGATATAGATAGTTATAGTTCTATATCATAACCACTCTGCTCTTGACTATGAGTGGCCTTAAATAATAGGTGAATGAGTGAACGCAGCCATGTTTCTTTGTGGGGGAGGTGGTCTGGACATTAATATTCTCATGGATAACATGAATATCCAGAGGAAAAAAGGGGAAATGGGAGAAATTAACAATCATTGATCTACATATCAGAATTTTGTTGAAGTGCCAACTGAATTCGATTATGTTTCTGTCAGAATTCACTTCACATTGCTCTCTCATCCCACTTGCAGCCACATCCTACCTCCACTCCTCAAGGTTAAGTTGGTAAAGCGGACTTAATGGAAGAACAATTAATTTTTATCATAGAGGTTTCCAGGAATATAACCTGAGGCCACAATTGCAGAAAAGCATGTGCAAATGCCACCATGAAATAATTTGAAAACGTTCCTCTTCTGAATACGATGGACTGGTGAGGCATTTCTTAAAAGAAAATGTTCTGCTGGATTGGAAGGAATTGAGATAAGGAAGAGAAGCGGAGAAAGTTGGAGGTAAATGTGATGGTGAACATCAAGATAGAGCATCGTAAATGGAAGATGACAGGAAAGAGGGAGAATTATAGCACACGTGTGTGTGCATGCATGCTCAGTTGTGTCTGACCCTTTGCGATCCCATGGACTGTTCGCTTGTCAGGTTCCTCTGTCCATGGGATGTTCCAGGCAAGAATACTGGAGTGGGTTGCCATTTCCTCCTCCAGGGATCTTCCCAACCCAGGCATCGAACCCGTATCCCCTATGTCCTCTATATTGCAGGTGGACTCTTTACTGCTGAGCCACCAGGGAAGCCCATTATGGTATATACCCCACAGCAATTTTTTGAAAAAGACGATTTTCTTTCAGCTATATTTATATCCCCACCACGAAAACATTTTCGTGATTTGTCTCGGAGCTCCATCATCCCAACCCGTTTCAATGCATCCACCTTGGTTTTATGTGATACATTTCCTAAATTAAAGTAATGGATATCCAAAAAACCAGTAGGCATCTTGAATTCCACTCTAGGAGGAAGACATAGGTCCTGGGACATACACTGATCAGCAACTTTTCACAAGTGCTGTAACTTTCAGAACTTTTAGTCACTATCACTTTCCTACTTCATCCTTGGAGTTACAGTCATTAGAGTATTTAGCAAACGTAGCAGAGAAGACAGGTTCACATAGGACAAGTCATGTCAAGCTGACCTCATTTTCTTTGGCATGAGCTCACTATATTAAAGACTTTAGAGAAAAATTGCTTGTGTGTCTTATTCAGCAAAGTATTTGACAATGTTTCCATGGTATTTTTGCAGTTTCCATGGTATTTATGCAGGTATGCAGCTGATACATGCTCTAGCAGCTGCACTCCAAGGTAGATTCCCATATGAATCTAGAAAAGTAATTAACAACTTTTCTCCAAAGTGTTATCTCAGAGCCCATATGAAATGTTGACAGGAAGTCCCTGAGGCCTCTGACTTGAAATGACAGAAAGCCAAGTAGCTATTTGCTAATGACCCAGAGCTGAGAAAATGCTCAGCCCAGCTGGCGCTAGTGGTAAAGAACCTGTCTGCCAACACAGGAGACTTAAGAGACGATAGTTCGATCCCTGGGTCAGGAAGATCCCTTGGAGAAGGAAATGGCAACCCACTCCAGTATTCTTGCCTGGAGAATCCCATGGACAGAGGAGCCTGGAGGGCTACAGTCCATAAGGTTTCCCAGAGTCAGACACGACTGAAGCAACTTAGCATAGCATAGCACACAGCACAGAGCTGAGAAGAATCAACACAACAAATGACCAGATCAAGGCACCAAAGAGATAATATTCAATGCAAAAATCTCTCTGACTTGTCCAAGTAGCTCTCCAATGATCTAAATCACTTAAGTGCTACTATCAAAATCAGCTTAGACTCACATTTTGATATAAGTGCAGTCCTGGACAAACAGGATATAAGGAGGCCAAGCCCAGTGTCAGAGCTTCAAGTCATCTTTCTGGGCTCTTGTCTCCTCTTTGCCCAAGAATCTTACTTGTCACCATTATCTTGTGACAAAGTCCTCCATTGATACACCACCGCCAGTACATGGGTCTCTCCTGTCCCTAATATATTTGTGTCAATACCCACTTGGTATCCCAGCTTCTTGGAGAAAGGGTTCAGTCTTGCTGGCACCAGTCTGAAGCCAGACTGTCAACACCAAGCCCAACTTACTGCTTCACTGCTTCCTGATTGGCTCAATTTAGAAAAAATTTCATTGAGTAAGTAGATTTTAAAAGTAAACTAGCACAAAATTTGGATTTGGTTTTCCTCTCTGTAAAGAGGACAAGTTTTCTTAAATTGTTGAGCTGCCTTTGATAACAGATTTTAAGTTTACTTTCTAAGTGATCTGTCCTATATTTGCCTTTGAAATCTTTGATTTTCACTTTGGTTAAATGAGTCAGTATTGTTTCGTGGTGAAAATTGTGCCATGAGGATCCAGATAACAGGATTGGGACCAGGAAGTGGATATTATGAAAGAGTGTGTGTGTGCGTGTGTGTGCGTGCGCGTGTGTGCACACGCACGCTCAGTCATGTCCAAATCTTTGTGACTCCATGGACTGTGGCCCACCAGTCTCCTGTGTCCACGGAATTTTCCAGGCAAGGACACTGGAGTGGGTTGCCATTTCCTTCTCCAGGGGATCTTCCCAACCCAGGAAGTGAACTCACGTCTCTTGATTCCCCTGCATTGGTTAGGCAGGTTCTTTACCAGCTGAACCATCAGGGAAACCCATATGGAATTGCATACCATGACTTAATGGAGCAGAGACCTTCTTAACAACAAATGGAAACCATCCAGGTGCAGCAAGAGGCTCCCTCTGTGTGATGAATGGAGAATAAATCTAGCAATACTTTCATTAAAGGAAAGTTAATGTTCTTTGATAAGCTTTGTTTTATCTTAGTCTTTATCACTTGAATATAAATTAGTGTATTTTGGTGTTTGAAACAGTATTATCTCTGCAGTTACCAGTGGTACAGCCTGAAAGAAAATCTGAGTTTGTGATTGTGTTGCCCTGAATAGGCTTTGTTGATTGCAGAGTGACAGCAAGCTGAGCTGAAGAAGGGTTCCTAGAGGAAGAAATGAGTCCCTGGGCCAGGCATCCCCAACACTGGAGTTTGTAAGCATCATATCCAGGTGGTGGTTACAAACACATAGAAGTTTTGATTCTTGGTAGGGACCAGGAATCTATAGTATTAAAAAGCTCCTTGGAATTCTAGGTGGTTTGGGGACCTTATTTTGTGAAGCTCTTCTATACACCTTTCCCCTGAAACTGTCCAATTTGGAGGGATGGCACCATGGGAGCAAAGGTATTTTACTGACACCTGTATGTGAGAGATCAGGCTTCCTTGGTGGCTCAGACAGTAAAGAATCCACCTGCAGTGTGGGAGACTGGGGGTTGATCCCTGGGTCAGGAAGATCCCTGAATAAGGAAATGGCTGCCTATTCCAGTATTCTTGGGGCTTCCCAGGTGGTTCAGTGGTAAAGAACCCGCCTACCAATGCATGAGATGCTAGAGACATGGGTTTGATCCCTGGGTCAGGAAGATTCCCTGGAGAAGGAAATGGCAACCCACTCCAGTATTCTTGTCTGGAAAATTCCATGGATAGTGGAGCCTTGTGGGCTACAGTCCATGGGGTTGCAAAAAGCTGGACACGACTGAGCAACTAACACTTTCACTTTCTTTCACTTCATGTGAGAGATCCGAGGTCTCCAGAGGTAAAACAAGATGAGAGTGGGGTTCATGCTCTAGAATTGATTCTCTTTACATAGTCATCAGGTTTGTTTTGGCAAGCATAGTCTGCACCCCAGGAAACAATACCCCAAAGTGTCCCACTGCAGGTTACAGGGCCACTCAAGTCACCCTCAAGTGAGAGGAAGAGAATGTCAGAAGGATGTTCATCTCCTTACCGATGCAGGGCTCCAAGCAGGGATGAGGACAAATCCACCTGCCAGGTGTGTTTTAACCCTTAGGAAAGTCCCAGCAGATCATGATGTTGTTAATCAGGTCTCAGCGGACTGGATGGCACATGCTATTGGAGAGCATGGGACCCTTCATGTTTTCAGAGAGTTATAAAGCCTGGACCCAGCCCTTTCTCCATTTTTGTCTTTTACTATGGGATAACAGTTGGCTTAAAGCTCAACATTCAGATAACTAAGATCATGGCATCCAGTCCCATCACTTCATGGCAAATACACAGGGAAACAGTGGAAATAGTGGCTGACTTTATTTTTCTGGGCTCCAAAATCACTGCAGATGGTGATTGCAGCCATGAAATTAAAAGATGCTTACTCCTTGGAAGGAAAATTATGGCCAACCTAGGCAGCATATTCAAAAGCAGAGACATTACTTTATCAACAAAGTTCCATCTAGTCAAGGCTATGGTTTTTCCAGTGGTCATATATGGATGTGAGAGTTGGACTGTAAAGAAAGCTGAGTGCCGAAGAATTGATGCTTTTGAGCTGTGGTGTTGGAGAAGTCTTTTGAGAGTCCCTTGGACTGCAATGAGATCCAACCAGTCCATCCTAAAGGAGATCAGTCCTGGGTGTTCATTGGTAGGACTGATGTTGGAGCTGAAACTCCAATACTTTGGCCACCTGATGCAAAGAGCTGACTCATTTGAAAAGACCCTGATGCTGGGAAAGATAGACGGCAGGAGGAGAAGGGGACGACAGGATGAGATGGTTGGATGGCATCACTGACTCAGTGGACATGGGTTTGGGTGGACTCTGGGAGTTGGTGATGGACAGGGAGGCCTGGCAAGCTGCGGTTCATGGGGTTACAAAGAGTCGGACACGACTGAGCGACTGAACTGATGGGATATCTCATTTCTGCACAAAGCGCATGGCAATGATTGCTATCTATATATAGACACTGAAGAACACTCACCATCCACAGATATGGACTTCTCCAGCCTGGTTCTTCAAACTCTCCAGAGAGGCAGGTCCCCACAAAGGGCAGAGATAGCCTTTCATGATGGTTATGATAACAACAGTTCTAACATATCTTGAGCGCTTACTATGTGCCCTTTACTGTCTAAAGCTCATTATATCCCTAAACTCAAGTAGTGAGCTAGGTTGTTTTTTTTTTTTAATCCCCGTTTTACAGTGAAGGAAACCACAGCAAACAAGTCAAACCAAGATAGGTGATGACACTGGACAGTCAGTATGTAGAATGAGAGAAGTAAGCAAGCTCTATATTTTCAGAAGTTGCATAATAGAAACTGAGCTTTGCATCATCCCATAGAGGTCTTAAGAGTTGGAGCCAAGGCTAAACCTCGTTTTCTTAACTCTGAATACAGTGCATTCTCTTCATACTCCATTTCCTCGTGTCCAATAAGTTGAGGTTATTTGCACCTGAAAACAGCCATTTTGTGGGGGGCATTATCTAAAAGTCCATACTAGAATGTTCACATTGTATCATATTGATTGTGTGTGCAGTCCTCATTGAGAGAAAAGGAAATAAGACGACTTTTCGTGATAAGAGAAAGACCAAGACAAAATTTTCTTTACTTCCCTATCTTTCTGTTGGAGAAGAAATAATTCCTGGAGTGAAATAATTTTAGGAACTTTTCTTTATGAAGGGATGAAGGAAGAAAGGAAAAAGGGAGGGAGAAAAGGAAGGACAAACAAGATGCTATAGATCTGAGGGATGTGCCTAAACTTGGAAATGGTCTGGGGTCTAAAACAAGGTTTTTGGTATAAAGATGTATCCTCAGGCTCTTTGTCTTGATAAAGGAGGAGGAGCATTTTGGTTCTGTCCAGAAGCTAACAGCATCAGGAAGGATGTGACTTAGGTAGACTCCGGGCCAGTCCACATGGGAGGCCGTCTGTTTCTTGCCAATAGGCAGATATTTTCAAACTCTGGCAAAATCTTGTTACTTTTTACTTTAATTTTATATGAAGAAGGTCCAAAGCAGACACATCTCTGGGTGCTTATCAAAAACTGAAACCAGGGATACAGTGGAGAGGAAACTGAGAGGGACAAGGTCCAGTAACATTGACCTGGAGCCCTGTTGGTACATGTAAGTTGACCCCAGGTCTTGTTTTACTTGGGACAGTTCTGGTTTATGCATGCTGCCTTGGGGCAACTGTCAACTGTGCCATCTTTCCTTCTCAAAAATGTCCCAGTTTGATCACTGAATTACATGGTTGCACTGGTTACATAGCATGGTCTCGATAATCCTCAGAATTGGATGAGTGAGGGAGAGGTAGGGTTAGAGTCTGCTGTCATCTGTAGCGTGTTCTGTCCCTAAAGGGGGTTGAAATGTACAGAAGTAGACCCCATATGGTTAAGAACTACTTTCGGCTTTCTTGGTTTATTGGGTAGTGGTAATGACACAAAGAAATATTGAACAGAACTCGACAGTTGAACAGACTCTGCATCACTTGCACAATGAAATACTTCTACCAGATTAACGCACAGATTCTGTTCTCAATGTGCATATTCCCTCTCTTCAGATTTGTAAAAGGTTATTTCTTATAATACAGAATTTTGTCTAATATCAAAGCTTCCCAGCCTCCTGAACTATGAAAAATTAATATTTGTTGTGTAAGCCACCTAGTCTATCTTTCTTTGTTATAGCAGCTCAAACTAACTTACATAATACACATCTTTCACCTTATCTCTGAGATGGCAAACATTTCCCCCTTTCAAACTTCTTCCACCTGGTCCAGTGATTTCATGCTCAAACCCCATTATATTTTTCCCTTGATCCATACCACATTTGCACAGGAACAACATGCTCTAAATATTCTCTGGATGACCCAGGCAACAGTGGAGAGTTCAAGGAGTGCTTAAGGACAGAGAACACACCTGTGGCCAAGACTTTTATGTCCTAAGAGTAACAGATCTATTTTTGGCAAATGTATCTGCATTTATACCTTTTTTGCATGCTGTTCAAAATAGTACATGGTTTGGGCTGGGGTTTGGGAAGTATACTTTGGGATAGTGGTACAGATTTCTGGCAGAAATCTTGCCTGCTGTAGCAATAAAATTCCAGACAGAAACAAGAATATCTTGGAGAATAAAAGAAATAGGTAGGTGAAACCTTGGAAAATACAACATCTGTGGGGTGTTTTTTTTTTTTTTTTTTTTTTTTTAATCTGTGATTTTTAAAACACTCTCCAGAGTCACAGCAGGGACTTCATCTCAACTTTACTATGACTAGGCCAGTAACTCTGGGAAGTCAGTCTTAACATTCTACATCTTAGTGTCATTATCTCTGTAAGAATGTGATGGCGACATAGACTCATACCCTTATCAATCTTAATAGCTTCAACATCCACACAGAATTTGGCATAGAGTAGATGAATATCAACTTATTCTGATGAGACTGGATGAATGACTGAATCACCTTTCAAACTCCATCTTCATATAATAGTTCAACTCTATGTCCACCATCTTCTCAACAGCCAGATTGAAGAGAAAGTATGTAAAAATCAACTAATTTCACTTGAACATATTTGGTTTTATAAATGATTTTATTTCAGTAATGTTTTCAGGATGGGAGGAAGGTGACGCTGGTTAACAGGGAGGGTCATGAAGAGATGAAGCTGTTTAGTTGGAAGCGATGGTCTGCTGAATCCAGCTCACGTAGTTGCAGACCTTGGTGTAGACCCCAGGCTTGTTTTTCTGAGCACAGCCATAGCCCCAGGAGACAATGCCCTGAAGCTTTCCACTGCAGACCACAGGGCCGCCAGAGTCACCCTGGGCAGGAAGGAAGAGCCAGTTAGAGCTCACAGCTCTGTGCAGAGGGGAGAAAGGCTCAAAGGTGTTCCTCCTTTCCCCAGGGACCACGTTTCCAAGTGCTGATCCTCCAAGAAGCCCATCTTTCCCTGGGAAATCAGCTCTTGTTCTCCACACTGTACCCCTATTCTTCTCCTCCCTCCTTCTCTCTCCCCCTTTTCCTCAACTGCAGGTCTGTGAGGCCAAGAAGAGATGAGGGATGGGAAGTTCGATGTTGCCCATCCAGCCAGGCTCCTTTCAAAGTTCCCTGCTCCTATATCTCTTCTCAGAAGGGCACCAGGATATACTGTTTGCACATGATCTGTTTATCTTTCCCCTTGAACCTTAACCATTAACACAGCAAAAAGAAAACTTGTTATTTTTCCCCAGCCTATCCTGAGCCCTCATGATCAGTCCCAGAGACCGCTTTTCAATGTTCTGGGTTTCAGGAACTGGGGAATGCGTGATACGTGAGGCTGAGCTGAAGGACAAGGAGCGCGAAGCAGCTCACCTGGCAGGAGTCCTTTCCGCCCTCCAGGTAGCCCGCACAGAACATGTTGCTGGTGATCTGGCCTGGGTAGGCACTTTTGCAAGAGCTGTCTGATAGGATGGGGGCCTTCAGACACTGCAGGACATCAGGGTAGCTGGCTGTTGGGGACAAGGTTGAAAAGAGAAGAGGATTACCCATACATTCTGGAAAATATCTTTCCCAATACCTCTCCCCATCTTCCCCATATTCCCATTCCTTCCCTCCAATTGCTAGTAGCTTCTATTTTGGAAGAAAAACCATTATCTGGAGGGTCTTCCAAATGGTTTTAGTCAGCAAACTGTTCCCTCCCTAATACTAGTATCAGTGACTGCATATCTTCAACCTAAAGACTTTATTTCTGAAGCAGGGCTATACTTTGAGCAGTTCCAACCTCAGCCTCTGTTCCATGTACCTCCTCATTCTTTGCTTCTCGGCAAATCACCATTCATATTTTAGCTGCATGCCTGGCAACTTTAGTGTAGTCCTTTCTTTCTGTGTTGTCAAGCAGAGAGCCTACACATTTCAGTTATATATCCCAAGATTCCACAGAACGCCAGTCTCCTCTGGGAACGCTGCCTTGGGTGACAGAGGGCTACCTGACCCTGAGCATGGTTTTCACCTCCAGGATTCTCTAACCTGGTGACCGCGTCCCCATGAGACTTACTGCCACTGCTCTTGGTGTTGCCCCAGCCAGAGATGAGACACTGGGTGCCAGCAGAGGCGCAGGATGTTGGCAGAGAGACAGAGGCTACTCGGCTGTTGAGACTGGCAGCTGATTTCAGTTTAATCAGCATGATGTCGTTGTTTAAGGTGTTTGAGTTGTAGCTGGGATGGACGATGCTCTTGGATGCGCTGATGAATTGCTCATTGCCCTCAACGACGTTAATGTTGTCTTCTCCCAGACGCACTTGGATTCCACTGGATCAAAAGATGACAAGTTCTCTAAGTCTCCAGTGTGAGGGCCTCCCCCTCCCCGTGGAGCCCAGTCTTGAGCATAAGCACAGACAGAGGGCCCTTGCAGTGCACGCATGTGCACACACACACACACACACACACACACACTCATCTCCTGCGTCCCCTGCATTGGTAGGGTGATTCTTTACCACTGAGCCACCTGGGAAAGAGCTATGTTAGAATACTCTAGATATATTCATCCACTCACTATTTTCCTCCCTGTGTCTTTACTGCCTTCATTTGGAAGGCCTCAATGCATACAATGTCTGGTGGGGGCGTATAATGAGGTCTTGGAATCTGAATGCTCCCCCTCAAGCATGACTCTGTTCACCCTGATTGTCTGTGGCATGGCTGAGGATGCCCTGACCTCAGAGAACAGGGCTGTGAGTACCGGTTACTTACGACTTGTAGCAGTGAGCTGCAGACACCACCCACTGGCTGTTGATGAGGGAGCCCCCGCAGAAGTGGTAGCCAGAGTTCAGGGACACTTGGTAGGGGACAGTATTTGCCCCACAGGTGTAGCCGCCCACGATCTTGTCATCATCATCCACAGGGAAAGCAACTGACAGAGGAAAGTTGGAAACTATCTGAAGAACTGATCCACTGTGGAATTTCTACTCAACAGCAAGGTTTTGCAGATGAACCAGGAAAAGAGAAGTCATGTTCTCTTACGATGCATAATCAGGAAACTCTGGTTTGTGTAATTGTTTTCATAATCTTATTCTATCACATATGCTTCTTACACTATTATAAGTATCTAACTTTTAGGTTTTAATGCTTTAAATTTGATCAATATAATGATTTTTACATTTGTAACATACATACACACACAAGTAAGAGATTCCTTACATAGTAAATGTCTTGAAGCCCACTACTTGAGGTAATAATGAATACTTTTTACACAAAACCCTGATGAGCAGACATTTACGTATGTGTTCAATAAAACTTTGGGGTCACCATCATTATGTTTATTTGTAGAGTTCAATATAGGATGAATACCACATGAAGTAACGGAAAGGAAACTTTTAAATGCCATCCGAGAAGGTTCTGACCTGAAGGTAATGGAAAGTTTTATTCTTTTCTTCCCCAAGTGTCTTCTTGGTTCTTGCCTAGATGTTCATCAAATGATTTTATAGAACATTATAAGGTGCATGTTTCCCCTTATCCCAATTGTCTATCTAACGATTTAAGTTTATTCAACACTGTAAAGTCGTGACCACTGAGTTGTTATGTTTTCTAAGGACTCCAGTACCAGAGATTGTTACATGTACCCTATTATTTATGTATTTTAAAGTAATTTTAGGAAAGACATTTCCTGGTATATAGATAGGTGAAATGAATTTACAACTAGGCAATTTGGGAAAATAATGTAGTAAGTATGAACTGTGTACAAATTAGTAGTATAAAAATAGAAATAGTAATTTTCTATTTCTTTTCACGATTGCATGACATGTCATATTATATCAGAGGGATATCATTAGCAAAGATGTGGTAAAATCCAGACCAAAGCTTTTATTCATGAGAAATAGAGTGTCTTTGCCTGTTGAGATCCTGCTTAAGGTGCTCTTTGGTATAGAAGAGATGTAATGCTCACAAGACTAGTCCCAATTATTTAATGCAGATCCTTAGAAAGGACAAAACATTTCCTTAACATTGACTATCACTTCTTTTTCACTCTTGCTTCATAGATAGTACCTTGATGTTCAAGGCAAATTCTTCCTCTTAACGTTTTCTGCATTGATCACCCCTGCTAACCATAATCTCTAACAAATGAGATTTAGTTATTTACAGACATATGTACTATTACACTGTTATTTCAACATCTTAAGCCTCTTGAGTACAGAGATTATATTCAACATTCATTGCTGTCTTCCAGAGTAGAAAGCACAGCCTTAAATATATCATAGAACCTACTATCAACACTTACCAGCAGCTCCCAGGAGAGCCAGAAAGACGA
This sequence comes from Capra hircus, assembly GCF_001704415.2. Classification (NCBI taxonomy): domain Eukaryota; kingdom Metazoa; phylum Chordata; class Mammalia; order Artiodactyla; family Bovidae; genus Capra; species Capra hircus. The sequence continues at coordinate 14,927,515 of NC_030811.1, read as the reverse complement.
AGGTCTTCATGGTTGCTCACCGGTTCTGGACTAGGGACTAGGTTGCAGGATTTCCATCCACAGCTATTTATATGTCCAGGTTTGTCATTGACACCCATGGCCACGGGTGCCAGAAATGTGATTTCCCTGGAAAATCACAAATCCAAATTTAGAATTCCATGCCACACTGAAGATAAGTCAGCAACCAATCTAAACATCTGCCCATGTCCACTTTGCCAGAAGGTTATGGGAATGAAAGAAATCAGCCCATATGGGGACACAGTTCCTCAAAATAGAAAGTAAGTTACAGTGAGGTCACAAAGCACGGCTACAGGTGGCCTGATTCCCAGACAAAAATTTAGGTCCTTGGTTGTCTCGAGTGTGAACATTTATCCTGAGGACTATCCTAAAATCTACACCCTTGAAGTTTAACTAATATTGCTGACTTCACAATATATAATTTGTCTTATAATAGCTCTGGTTTTATATATCCATGTCAATATTTCATTATTAATAGGAACACTTGTTCCAATGAGAAGAATAAAATCATTCTGATTTGAAATCAAAATAGATCAAGACAGCTAGGAGAAAAGTATAAAAAAGTACAAAGTGAAGTCACTCAGTCGTGTCCGACTCTTTGCATAGCTTACCAGGCTCCTCCATCCGTGGAATTTTCCAGGCAAGTGTACTGGAGTGGGTTGCCATTTCCTTCTCCAGGGGATCTTCCCAACCCAGGGATTGAACCTGGGTTTCCCACATTAAAGCAGATGCTTTAGTGTCTGAGCTACCAGGGAAGCCAGCTAGGAGAAAGAATGAGCACAATTTATATTTACCTGGAATTGCTATTTAGTAGGCATATTTTAAATACTTACCCTATGTTATTTAGTAATCTTCATGACAGCATTTTAAGAGACCATTATTATTCCTTATTAATCAATGGGAAAACACATACACAAAAGTATGAAGGACTTTGCCAAAATCACAAAGCAAGGACATGGTAAGGTCAGGATTCCATCCCAGGAAATCCGGTGTCAGCATTTGTGCTCTTAACAACTGTGTAACACTTCCCTACTCAGTTCACCCATCACTAGAGATCACAAAAATACATAAGTCTTGGCCAGTGAAAAGACAAGGGACTTATTGAGTGCTTACTGTGTATCAGACACTACAGTTGGGATTTTCCAAAGAGCAGATCATTCTGTCCCTAAAAACACATTTTTAAGTGTTGTGCTGTAATTTTTGCCATTTTCTAGATGGGATGGTTGAAGTTTAGATAAGGTGTTTTTCTCAAATTTTCAATGCTATGAAGTAGTCAATACAGGGTTCAAACACAGCCCTTTCACTTCAGAGTCCACGGCTTCCACTGTGATGCCATACACATAATCAAGGAGACCAACCTGGACTCTATCAAAATAAGACATGACTCAAAGGGGTATACGGAATTCTGGGTGGTGGTTTTCAGTCAATCAGTTATGTCTCACTGTTTGTGACCTCATGGGCTATAGCACACCAGGCTTCCCTGTCCTTTACCATCTCCCAGAGCTTGCTCAAACTCATGTCCGTTGAGTCAGTGATGCCATCTAACCATCTCATCCTCTGTTGTCCCCTTCTCCTCCTGCCTTCAATCTTTCCCAACATCAGGGTCTTTCCTACTGAGTTGGCTCTTCGCATCAGGTGGCCAAAGTATTGGAGCTTCAACTTCAGCATCAGTCTTTCCAATGAATATTCAGGATTGATTTCCTTTAGGACTGACTCGTTTGATCTCCTTGCTGTCCAAGGGACTCTCAAGAGTCTTTTCTAACAGTTCAGTTCAGTTCAGTTGCCCAGTTGTGTCCGACTCTGCGACTCCATGAATTGCAGCACGCCAGGCCTCCCTGTCCATCACCAACTCCCGGAGTTCACTCAAACTCACGTCCATTGAGAAGGTGATGCCACCCAGCCATCTCATCTTCTATTTGCCATGAAGTGATGGGACTGGATGTCATATCTTTGTGTTTTGAATGTTGAATTTTAAGCCAGCTTTTTTACTCTCCTCTTTCACCTTCATCAAGAGTATCTTTAGTTCCTCTTTGCTTTCTGCCATAAGGGTGGTGTCATCTGCATATGTAAGGTTATTGATATTTCTCCTGGCAATCTTGATTCCAGCTTGTGCTTCATCCAGCCCAGCATTTGCCATGAGGTACTCTGCATATAAGTTAAATAAGCAGAGTGACAATGGAATTCTAGAAATTCTAGAAAATGCAAGAAATGGGTTCCTGGAGGAAGAATTATCAAAATTGCTGGGATATGGCAGATGTTTCCAGAATAAGTGAATCTATGTGAGAACTAAGTTCTACCTAGATACAGCCATTCTGCACCAAATAATGCATCTGAATGCCGTACTAGTATGTCAGTTCTTCTTTAGCAAGCTGTCACTCCGGAAGTAGTTTCTGTGTCTTTCATAGCTGAAATTTTTCTGATATGAAGATGACTTAGTAGAAGGCAGAGTTTCTCAGTTCTGGCACTATTGATGATATGAGCCTGGTAATTGCTACAGGATGCTGGCATGCACAGTGTAGGACATTTATCAGCATCTTTGGCCTATAGCTACAAGTGGCGCTAGCTCTCCCCCCAGTTCAGTTCAGTTCAGTCGCTCAGTCATGTCCGACTCTTTGTGACCCCATGGACTACAGCACGCTAGGCTTCCCTGTCCATCACCAATTCCTGGAGCTTACTCAAACTCATGTCCATTGAGTTGGTGATGCCACCCAACCATCTCATCCTCTGTTGTCTCCTCCTCCTCCCACCTTTGATCTTCCCCAGCATCAGGGTCTTTTCAGATGAGTCAGTTCTTTGCATCAGGTGGCCAAAGTATTGGATAGCATTAACGTGGGAAAAACCAAGGGTAACTGATGGTGGTGGTGCCTGTGAGTGGGAGGAGAAGGGAGCAGAGAAGACCTGAAGGAGCTTTGTATTCTAAGTGAAAGTCACTAGAGAAATCTCTCTGTGGAAGAGGCTAGTGGAATACTGGATCCAAGGGGGGTGTCTCTGTATCTACGTATGCATATTTGTCATTTATGTAAAGTAGGTGAGCAAGTCTGAGAAAGACATCCTTGCATGATTGTGTGGGAGCTTTTTTGAACCTCAAGGTCTCTTATATTTCTGAGATGCTGAAAACTTTCTATAAGGTTTGATCCTGGAGATAGGACTGAAAATTCCCAAACTCAATAAATATTCTTGTCTGCTCCTTATGTGTGCAAACCTCGTGATCTCAATAACTTCAATGATTTCTCATTTAGGATCAACACAGAACATGCCATAATGTGTGGCGATCTCCTTCTTCAAACTCTTCCCATAAAAGAACCATAAGCTATGTATGGGGAATATACATATTTTTTTACCCCAAAATGTGAGTTGGTGTCTATACTACTTTTTCTAACCTCATATGGTGGCCCAGAGGCATGTGTCCATATTAATTAATCTGTATCTTTGTCACCTCTCTTTCCCATGCATGTGGCTTAGTGACCTTGGAGGCACTAGTTTAAATAATCCTCCAGCAAATATGTTAACATTTGTATTGGCAGGAACAACAGTCACTGGTCTCTAAGGGTAATTTATGCCCTTTCCCTCAATAGTCTGTTTTTCCTTTTCCTTGGCTTCTTCTGCCATTTTCCTGGTTAATACATCACCAGTCATCAAGGCTACACCAGGCTGACTCTTTACTACTACAATGTGTAGGGAAATTTTATTAAGGATTCCTCTTCTTGAGAAAAGATGTACTAAGTAACGTACTAAAAACTGAAGCAACAATAAGGCAGCAAAATACAAAAGGATCAAGGTTCAGAGCATATGCTTTTGTAACACCCTCGGTGCTGACCTGGGAGTCTGTGCTAAGCCGAATTTCTAATGCTGCCTTTTTCACTTTTGATAAAGGAACCCTGGAAACAGGCTGAGTTTTCCTTGAGAGTCCTGCTCAAGGGTGGCATTAGTTTGGGGACATCTCTAGTCCAGCTTCATGTGTTTGCCCCCACATTTTGGTTGGAGCATCGGCAACTTTTTTCTGTAAAAGGATAGCTAGTACCTGCTTTAAGATTTGCAGGCAGTATGGTGTCTGTCACAGCTACTCTGCTCTTGACCATAAGCAACTCTAACAGTATGTGAAGGAGTGAGCACCGCTGCATTGCAGTACAAGCTTATTTACTAAAACAGGCTATAGGCCAGCTTACTTCTGGGTCACAGTTTGTCGACCCTGCTTCAGAAGATAAGGGTGAAACCATTAAATGCCCCACATCCAGACTTGAAGGCTTAGTGCTGAAGAATTGATGTTTTCAAACTGTGGTGCTGGGGAAGACTCCTTGGACTGCAAGAGATCAAGCAGTCAATCCGAAAGGAATATTCATGGGAATGTTCATGAATATTCATGGGAAGGACGGATGCTGAAGCTGAAGCTCCAATACTTTGGCCTCCTGATGCAAAGAGCCAACTCATTAGAAAGGACCCTGATGCTGGTACAGCTGGAGGGCAGGAGGAGAATGGGACAACAGAGGATGAGATGGTTGGATAGCATCACTGATTCAGCGGACATGAGTTTGTGCAACCTCTGGGAGACAGTGAAAGTCAGGGGAGCCTGGCGTGCTGCAGTCCATGGGCTCGCAGAGTCCGACACAACTGAGTGACTGAACAGCAACAAACATTCAGACTTGAAATTAAATGGTGTTCATTTCCAGTGATCTGAAAATGACTTGAAATATTACCATCTAATTTGTTGCCTTTTCTTCAAGCAATATTTTAGGTAGAAAAGAAGAAGAGAGGGGTTGAGGATTTAGAGCCAGAATATTGAGGTGACAGAGAGCAGGGCAGGAAAAAGGAAATTCTGACAGAAATAGATCATTTTACCAAAGAAGGAGCAGTGACAATATACTGAAAAGGAATATTGAGAATCTGGAACCAGAGTTCTAGCCTTCATTCAGTCACTAGATTTTTGCCTTTTTTTTTTTTTTTTTGTCCCTGAACTTTAATATCCTCATGGGTAAAATTAATAGCCATAGAAAAAATTTGGTGAGATGCAGAGGTTGACTTGATCTTTGATTCACATAATAGAATTTTGTTGAAGTGTCAACATAAATAAATCATATCTCTGTCAGAATTCACATTTCCATGCAAATTTTAAAATTATTTGTTCTAGCTCTGTGAAAAAAATGTCACTGATATTTTGATAGAAATTGCACTGAATCTGTAGATTGCCTTAGGTAATTTGATCATTTTAACACTGTTGATGCTCCCAATCCAAGAACATGGATTATCTTGCCATCTGTTTGTATCATCTTTCTTTCATTAGTGTCATAGATTTCTGAATTTAGGTCTTTTACCCCTTTAGATAAATTTATTCTTAGGGATTTTTTTTTTTGATGTGATGGTAAATAGGATTGTTCCTTTAGTTTCTCTTTATGATAGTTCATTGTTAGTGCATAGAGATGCAACAGATCTCTGCATATAAATTTTGTATCTTGCAACTTCATTGATGAGCTCTAGTAGTTTTCTGGTGGTATGGATGTCCAGATCGATCAGGGGGCCTACCTCCCCAAGGAAATAGCCGGTGGTGTTGAGATCTATAGCAAGATCAAGGTGTCCAACACACTCGAAAGTCAGCTGGACCTCATAGCCCAGCAGATGATGCCCGAAGTGCAGGGAGCCTTGTATGGTGCAAATGCCAACAGGAAGCTTTCGGACTAAGCCAGCAGGAGGTGCGTGACGTGGACGCTCCCAACATTGGAAGAAACGAGATGGCCTGTACAGCTTCCTCTTTGCTGTCCCCTGCCCTTATTTGTCAGTGGGAGGCTGCGACCCGGCACACTAAGCACGGCTGAGAGGAGTTACCCCACGTCCGAGGTCAGGGGCGACAGCCGGGAGGAGACACTCCGCGTCCGAGGTCAGGGGCAGCAGCCCAGAGGAGCTACCCAGTGTCCAAGGTCAGGAGCAGCCGGGAGAAGCCACCCCTCGCCCGAGGCCAGGGGTGGCGGCGGCCAGGAGGAGCCACCCAGCGCTGGAGGCCAGGGGTGGTGCCCGAGGCCAGGGGCGGTAGCCGGGAGAAGCAACCCAAGGAGCAATGGCTGTGTGGGTGCAGGAGGGCCTGGAGGAGCCATCCCACGTTGAAGGTCAGGAAGGGCAGCGGTAAGGAGATACCCCTCGTCCAAGGTAAGGAGCAGTGGCTGCGCTCTGCTGGAGCAGCTGTGAAGAGATATCCCATGTCCAGGGTAAGAGAAACCAAGTAAGATGATAGGTGTTGCAAAAGGGCATCAGAGGGCAGACACACTGAAACCGTACTCACAGAAAACTAGTCAATCTAATCACACTAGGACCACAGCTTTGTCTAACTCAATGAAACCAAGCCATGACCGTGGGGCAACCAATGACGGGCAGGTCATGGTGCAGAGGTCTGACAGAATGTGGTCCACTGGAGAAGGGAATGGCAAGCCACTTCAGTATTCTTGCCTTGAGAACCCCATGAACAGTATGAAAAGGCAAAATGATAGGGTACTGAAAGAGGAACTCCCCAGGTCAGTAGGTGCCCAATATGCTACTGGAGATCAGCGGAGAAATAACTCCAGAAAGAATGAAGGGATGGAGCCAAAGCAAATACAATACCCAGTTGTGGATGTGACTGGTGATAGAAGCAAGGTCCGATGCTGTAAAGAGCAATATTGCATAGGAACCTGGAATGTCAGGTCAGTGAATCAAGGCAAATTGAAAGTGGTCAAACAAGAGATGGCAAGAGTGAACGTCGACATTCTAGGAATCAGCGAACTAAAATGGACTGGAATGGGTGAATTTAACTCAGATGACCATTATATCTACTACTGCGGGCAGGAATCCCTCAGAAGAAATGGAGTAGCCATTATGGTCAACAAAAGAGTCCGAAATGCAGTACTTGGATGCAATCTCAAAAATGACAGAATGATCTCTGTTCATCTCCAAAGCAAACCATTCAATATCACAGTTATCCAAGTCTATGCCCCAACCAGTAATGCTGAAGAAGCTGAAGTTGAACGGTTCTATGAAGACCTACAAGACCTTTTAGAACTAACACCCAAAAAAGATGTCCTTTTCATTATAGGGGACTGGAATGCAAAAGTAGGAAGTCAAGAAACACCTGGAGTAACAGGCAAATTTGGCCTTGGAATGCGGAATGAAGCAGGGCAAAGACTAATAGAGTTTTGCCAAGAAAATGCACTGGTCATAGCAAACACCCTCTTCCAACAACACAAGAGAAGACTCTACACACGGACATCACCAGATGGTCAACACCGAAATCAGATTGATTATATTCTTTGCAGCCAAAGATGGAGAAGCTCTATACAGTCAACAAAAACAAGACCAGGAGCTGACTGTGGCTCAGATCATCAACTCCTTATTATCAAATTCAGACTGAAATTGAAGAAAGCAGGAAAAACCGCTAGACCATTCAGGTATGACCTAAATCAAATCCCTTATGATTATACAGTGGAAGTGAGAAATAGATTTAAGGGCCTAGATCTGATAGATAGAGTGCCTGATGAACTATGGACTGAGGTTCGTGACATTGTACAGGAGACGGATCAAGACCATCCCCATGGAAAAGAAATGCAAAAAAGCAAAGTGGCTGTCTGGGGAGGCCTTACAAATAGCTGTGAAAAGAAGAGAAGGGAAAAGCCAAGGAGAAAAGGAAAGATATAAGCATCTGAATGCAGAGTTCCAGAGAATAGCAAGAAGAGATAAGAAAGCCTTCTTTAGCGATCAATGCAAAGAAATAGAGGAAAAGAACAGAATGGGAAAGACTAGAGATCTCTTCAAGAAAATTAGAGATACCAAAGGAATATTTCATGCAAAGATGGGCTCAATAAAGGACAGAAATGGTCTGGACCTAACAGAAGCAGAAGATATTAAGAAGAGGTGGCAAGAATACACAGAACAACTGTACAGAAAATATCTTCATGACCGAGATAATCATGATGGTGTCATTACTAATCTAGAGCCAGACATCTTGGAATGTGAAGTCAAGTGGGCCTTAGAAAGCATCACTGTGAACAAAGCTAGTGGAGGTGATGGCATTCCAGTTGAGCTGTTTCAAATCCTGAAAGATGATGCTGTGAAAGTGCTGCACTCAATATGCCAGCCAATTTGGACAACTCAGCAGTGGCCACAGGACTGGAAAAGGTCAGTTTTCATTCCAATTCCAAAGAAAGGCAATGCCAAAGAATGCTCAAACTACTGCACAATTGCACTCATCTCACATGCTAGTTAAGTAATGCTCAAAATTCTCCAAGTCAGGCTTCAGCGATACGTGAACTGTGAACCTTCTAACGTTCAAGCTGGTTTTAGAAAAGGCAGAGGAACCAGAGATCAAATTGCCAACATCCGCTGGATCAAGGAAAAAGCAAGAGAGTTCCAGAAAAACATCTACTTCTGCTTTATTGACTATGCCAAAGCCTTTGACTGTGTGGATCACAATAAACTGTGGAAAATTCTGAAAGAGATGGGAATACCAGACCACCTGATCTGCCTCTTGAGAAATCTGTATGCAGGCCAGGAAGCAACAGTTAGAACTGGACATGGAACAACAGACTGTTTCCAAATAGGAAAAGGAGTACGTCAAGGCTGTATATTGTCACCCTGCTTATTTAACTTCTATGCAGAGTACATCATGAGAAATGCTGGACTGGAAGAAACACAAGCTGGAATCAAGATTGCCAGGAGAAATATCAATAACTTCAGATATGCAGATGACACCACCCTTATGGCAGAAAGTGAAGAGGAGCTAAAAAGCCTCTTGATGAAAGTGAAAGTGGAGAGTGAAAAAGTTGGCCTAAAGCTCAACATTCAGAAAATGAAGATCATGGCATCTGGTTCCATCACTTCATGGGAAATAGATGGAGGAACAGTGGAAACAGTGTCAGACTTTATTTTGGGGGGCTCCAAAATCACTACAGATGGTGACTGTAGCCATGAAATTAAAATATGCTTACTCCTTGGAAGAAAAGTTATGACCAACCTAGATAGTATATTCAAAAGCAGAGACATTACTTTGCCAACTAAGGTCCGTCTAGTCAAGGCTATGGTTTTTCCAGTGGTCATGTATGGATGTGAGAGTTGGACTGTGAAGAAGGCTGAGCACTGAAGAATTGATGCTTTTGAACTGTGGTGTTGGAGAAGACTCTTGAGAGTCCCTTGGACTGCAAGGAGATCCAACCAGTCCATTCTGAAGGCGATCAACCCTGGGATTTCTTTGGAAGAATAATGCTAAAGCTGAAACTCCAGTACTTTGGCCACCTCATGCGAAGAGTTGACTCATTGGAAAATACTGATGCTGGGAGTGATTGGAGGCAGGAGGAGAAGGGGGCAACAGAGGATGAGATGGCTGGATGGCATCACTGACTTGATGGACATGAGTCTGAGTGAACTCCGGGAGATGGTGATGGACAGGGAGGCCTGGCGTACTGCGATTCATGGGGTCCAAAGACTCGGACACGACTGAGAGACTGAACAACAGAACAATAGCTCTTCTGTAGCTAATGTTCTCCGACTGATGGGTAATGATGGGAGTCTCAGTTAGTACCATAGGAAACTTTCCTCTAGCTTGTCTCAAAGTAGCACAGTTTCCCTCCATTCTGTAGCGTGCAGTTGCAGGGCCAGATGTGGGTGCGTGCGTGTCCCGCACCTCCTGCTGTCCTGGGCTCCACCGTCCAGCCTACAGGCGGTGGGGTGGTAGACTCAGTCCTCAAGTGCACATGGGTCTCATCCCTTCTGGCAGCAGCAGCTTCTCGCCTACATGTTTGGACCTAGAAGTGTCTGTAAATGTGATTTTAAGGTCTATTCCATGAATCTGCTCTATTTATTAAAACACAACGTGGAGGTAAAAAAAAAAAAAAAGGAAGATCATGTGGCTTATATTCTTCAGTTTGTTAATGTGGTGTATCACATTAATTCATTTGATTTGAAGATACTGCAAATCCTTAGTCCCTGGGATAAGTGCCACTTGATCATGGTGTATTATCCTTTTAATGTACTGTTGGATTGTTAGTTGGCGTGTTTTTGCATCTATGTTCATAAGTGATATTTTACCTATAATTTTCTTTTTTGTGATAGATTTGTCTGGTTTTGGTATCAGGCCTGTAATTTTCTTTTCCTGTGATAACTTTGTCTAGTGTGAGCCTCACAGAATGCATTCAGAAGTGTTCCTTCCTCTGCAATATTTGGGAATAGTTTGAGAAGGAAAGGTGCTAACTCGTCTCTAAACATTTGGTGGAATTCACCTGTGAAGCCATCTGATCCTGGCTTTTTCTTCTTGGGAGTGTTGTAATTACTGATTCAATTTTTTTTTTTTTTTTTACTGGTAATGGTCTGTTATTTATTATTTCTTCCTGGTTCAATGTTGGGAGATTGTCTCTTTCCAAGAATTTGTTCATTTCTTCTAGGTCGCCCATAGTTGTTTATAGTAATCTCTTAAGGTCCTTTGTGTTTCTGTGATGTTGCTGTAACTTCTTTTTCATTTCTGATTTTATTGATTTGGGCCCTCTCCCTTCTTTTTTGGGTAAACGTTCATCAATTTTTTTACCTTTTCAAAGAACAGCTTTCACTTTCCTCGATCTGATCTCTTCTGCTGTTTCCTTTTAAGTCTGTATTTCATTTATTTCTGCTCTAATCTTTATGATTTCTTTCCTTCTACTAACTTTGGGTTTTGTTCTTCTTTCCCTCATTCTTTTGGGTGTAAAGTTAGGTTGTTTGAGATTTTTCTTGTTCCTGAGGTAAGCTTTTATAGCTATAAACATCTCTTTTAGAACTGCTTTTACTACATACCATACGTTTTGGATCATGGTATTTTTGTTACTCTGTCTTCCATTTGCAGCTGCATCAACCCTCCACCCTACAAGATTAGCTGGTAAAGCAGACCTAATAAAAGGACAATTCAGTTTATCATAGAAATGTTCAGGCATGTAACCTGAGACCCAGAGCATCAGTAGAGCATGTGCAAACGCCATTATGAAATGATTTACAAACTTACCGCTTGTGAGAATTATGATCTGGGGAGGCATTTACGGAGAACATTTATAGAGAGGCATTTATATAGAACATCCTATTGGATTAGAAGGAATGGAGATCAGGAAGAGAAACAGAGATGGATGGAGGTAAAAGCGAAGCTGAAGGTCAAAATAGGGCAACAAAAACAGGAAATAATGAGAAACAAGGAAAACATAGTACCCAACCCAAGTCAAGTTTTTGATTAAGGCAGTTTTCTGTCAAATATGTGCATATCCTCAAGAATGCTGAGCCCATAGGTAGGAAGTCAGGAAAACTTGTTTTTTTGGTGATTTGTCTTAGGCTCCATCATCCCAAATCCCTTTAATATACATACCTTGCTTTATGGGGTATAGTTCCTATCAGAGCAAATCGATACCCAAGGAGATCCACTACTTAATTCAGAAATATTTTTTTATTTTGGTTTTAGAAACTACACTTTGGAGGATTAGGAAAAGGAAAGTAGTAGGCACCTTGAAGTCCACTCTAGGAGGAAGACATAGGTCCTTGGGCATGGGAGTGAGCAATCATTCACAAGTGTTGTAACTGGCAGGACTCTCAGTCAGCTGTCATTTTCCTATTTCATCCTTGGGGAGTGACAGTCATCAGGCAAACCATTTAGCAATCTTAGAAGAGAAGACAGGCTCACATAGGACAAGTCATCTCAAGCTAACCCCATTTTCTTTGGGTGAGCTCACCAGGTTGAGGACTTTAGAGAAAAATTGGAACCTTGCATGTCTTGTTTTCAGCAAAGTACTTGACAGCATTTCTATGACATTTTTGCACTTTCCATAGTATTTTTTACAAGTTGATACATGCTCTTGCTGCTGTACTCCAAGATATATTTCCAGCTGATTAACAACTTTTCTCCAGAGTTCTCAGTGCCCATACAAAATGTTCACGAAGTTGCTGAGCTCTGATTTGACATCCTGAAAGCTAAGTAGCTGATTTGCTAATGAACCAGAGCTGAGAAGAATCAGTACCACAGATGGCCAAGTCAAGGTACCAAAGATGTAACATCCAATGTAAAAATCTCCCTAGTTTACCCAAGTAGTTCTCCAATCATCTTACTCTCTTAAGTGCCACTACCAGACTCGACTTTGACCCACAGTTTGATATAATACTATTATTCCTAGACAAATGGAATTCAAGGAGATCAAAGCTAATGACAGAGCCTCAAGTAACATTGGCCAATCATCCCCCTGGGCTCTTATTTCCTCTCTGCTTGAGGGCTGTCACCATTTCCTTGTGACCAAGTCCTCATTTGATATATCATCTCCAATAAATGGGTTTCTCTTGTTTTTGTGTCATTACCCACTTAGTATCCTAACTCCTTAGGAAAGTGTTCAGTGTTGCCATTCTGAAGCCAAATTTCCACCCCTGAGCCCAACTTACTGCCTTCTTCTCACCCCTCTGAGGCTGGTACTCATCTGCTTGGGGGTTTGGGCGATGAATCTATTCCTCTGACCTTGCCTGGGTATACTCAGTCCCGCCAAAGTAGTCCCAACCCACCTCTTGAGGTGCAAAGCCTGAGAGGGAAAGAGGAAACGTGAGCTGTAGAAACTAGCAAGGGCAGTGTCTCCCCAAGCAAATCCTCCCAGGGCCAGGGAAGCACACTCCAAGGACAGAAACCCTGGCAGGGAGACCCTGGGTCCAATCCTGTCTGAGCTGACGAGGGCTCTGGGCTCCTCTGCTGTGTGGTCCTCTGTCTCCTGGAGCAGGTGAGGCCTGGGAACAGGTGGGACATTTTTGTCTTTGGACTTCTGGCTTTGCTCATGGAGTAGCCTTAGGAGAGTCTCTGAACATGGTTTATCACTCTCTCAGGCCCTTTGGACGATGGAATGACCCAGATCCCTAAATGCCTGGTGACAGTGATGGGGAGAAAAGGAATCTACAGTTTGAACAACATCTGAGACATGACTCTATATATTGGTACATACAAAATGTGGCAAAATCACCAGAGCTCCTGTTTTTCTAACCATAGTTCAGTTCAGTTCAGTCGCTCAGTCATGTCCGACTCTTTGTGACCCCGTGAATTGCAGCACGCCAGGCCTCTCTGTCCATCACCAACTCCCTGAGTTCACTCAGACTCACATCCATTGAGTCAGTGATGCCATCCAGCCATCTCATCTTCGGTCGTCCCCTTCTCCTCCTGCCCCCAATCCCTCCCAGCATCAGAGTCTTTTCCAATGCGTCGACTCTTCGCACGAGGTGGCCAAAGTACTGGAGCTTCAGTTTTAACATCATTCCTTCCAAAGAAATCCCAGGGTTGATCTCCTTCAGAATGGACTGGTTGGATCTCCTTGCAGTCCAAGGGACTCTCACGAGTCTTCTCCAACACCACAGTTCAAAAGCATCAATTCTTCAGCGCTCAGCCTTCTTCACAGTCCAACTCTCACATCCATACATGACCACAGGAAAAACCATAGCCTTGACTAGATGGACCTTAGTCGGCAAAGTAATGTCTCTGCTTTTGAATATACTATCTAGATTGGTCATAACTTTTCTTCCAAGGAGTAAGTGTCTTTTGATTTCATGGCTGCAGTCACCACCTGCAGTGATTTTGGAGCCCCCAAAAATAAAGTCTGACACTGTTTCTACTGTTTCCCCATCTATTTCCCATGAAGTGATGGAACCAGATGCCATGATCTTTGTTTTCTGAATGTTGAGCTTTAAGCCAACTTTTTCACTCTCCACTTTCACTTTCATCAAGAGGCTTTTTAGCTCCTCTTCTAACCATAAGCCTCATCTATATTGAGAAGTCAGTTTGAGATGGAAGGGACTAGGGTTAATCTGAACCTTCTGATTGCAGGCACCTAGGTATGGATGTGAGAGTTGGATTGTGAAGAAGGCTGAGCACCGAAGAATTGATGCTTTTGAACTGTGGTGTTGGAGAAGACTCTTGAGAGTCCCTTGAACTGCAAGGAGATCCAACCAGTCCATTCTGAAGATCAGCCCTGGGATTTCTTTGGAAAGAATGATGGTAAAGCTGAAACTCCAGTACTTTGGCCACCTCATGTGAAGATCTGACTCATTGGAAAAGACTTTGATGCTGGGAGGGACTGGGGGCAGGAGGAGAAGGGGACGACAGAGGATGAGATGGCTGGATGGCATCACTGACTCGATGGATGTGAGTCTGAGTGAACTCCGGGAGTTGGTGATGGACAGGGAGGCCTGGCGTGCTGCAGTTCATGGGGTTGCAAAGAGTTGGACTTGACTGAGCGACTGAACTGAACTGAACTGAGGACCTCTTACTGCCTTCCGGTTTTGGTCCAGGAGAGAAGAACTAAGTTTTCCCTTTGGTCACAAGGGAGACCATCCTAAAATTCAGGGAGAAGAAAGAGGGTTGAGAGAAATCCCTGGATGGGAGAGGGGTGAGAGAGAGTCCAGGTTTGTTCACAACACAGGAGAATGTGGTTTGCAGAGGCTGTGAGTCAGTGCAGAAAGGTGAGGGGTTAAACACACACTATTGACTTTGGGTTGATCTGCAGATGTTTTTCAGAGAAGGCGATGGCACCCCACTCCACTACTCTTGCCTGGAAAACCCCATGGATGGAAGAGCCTGGTGGGCTGCAGTCCATGGGGTCAAGAAGAGTTGGACACGATTGAGCGACTTCACTTTCACTTTTCACTTTCATGCATTGGAGAAGGAAATGGCAACCCACTCCAGTGTTCTTGCCTGGAGAATCCCAGGGACGGGGGAGCCTGGTGGGCTGCCATCTCTGGGGTCACACAGAGTCGGACACGACTGAAGCGACTTAGCAGCAGCAGCAGCAGCAGCAGCAGGTGTTTTTGCCCCAGTAAAGAGCCTGGACTGCCAGACCTGGTGCCTGTGAGCCTGCCTAGCAGGAGCAGAAAGGAGAGGGGTGTGAGGTGGGGTGGGGGGATCCCTCAGGCAGGTGTGGGTACAGGCACAGAGCCAGGTCAGAGAGGAACAGGAGAGCAGTGTTCTGTGAGCCTCAGGAGCTCAAGCGGTGATCCTGGCAGCCAGAGTTTTCCTGGGGATCTTGAAGAGATAGTCATCACCTAGGAACACCTACTTATGAGGCAGACGGGGACCTGGAGCCCCATCTGACACTGCAGAGTGTCAGGGAGTTACAGTTAAAAGGGCTGTAGTCATACCCCTCTGCTGGGTGTTCCTCCTCCTTCCCGGAACAAGAGAGCTGGGAGCAATGACAGGAAATCACATTTCAGGGTCTGCTAAAATGGTTTCATTAAAATATCAGCAACAACCTTTCTTCTGGACTCTGCCTCTGACTTCCACCTCTGTCAACAGCGATGCCTGGAACCTAGAACTGCCCACACATGAAAACAGTTGATTCCAAAAACCTAGAGATAGAAGAGACAGACATCTAAGAGATAGACCTAGATACAACTTTTCACTTTGTTTTGACTGAAGGCTTCTGTTTCATAATAAGAAATTTAGATTTGAGCTGACTCATTTGTCCATGCATATATCTAAATTTCTTAACTTCTTATGAGACTTTTAAAATCTGTTGAAAGTTATAAACATTAGAAAATGAGAACACACACAATATTGAATATTCAGAGTGACTACCTTTGACTTAGGGATTGAGAAGCCAGGGTCCTCTGGACCTTCCTCACTCCCACCCCAGCAAAACATCTACACCGTCTTCCTTTAAAGCAAAAATAAGGTGACATCTACTCATTTTTGAAATTTAATAAGTAACACCTTCACATCATGGTATTGTGTTTAACATTTGTCAATTGTTGTCTGTATTACTTTCAAAGACCTACTGCTTAAACATTTGTGATCCATATAATAACAGAAATAGTAAATGTAAATATTTTAAGTTAGATGAGATTTCAAAGGCTAAAGAGGTAAGTGGCATTAGCTTATTAGGTGAAAGGTGCAGACTGTTCCATCTGGTTGTAATCTGGATTTTCATTTAGAAAACCAATGGCCTTTGGTCCACCTGTAGGAGTTAACACGTACATTGACTTTTGTATTTTTGTCAATAAGAAAGGAGATTTCTTTTCAAGGTCAGAGCCACCAACAGCTAGCAGCCAGGTGAGAAGAATGGAAGGTAAACCATGGTCTTTGTTAACCTCACAAACCTAAGAAGCTAATTTTGAGCACCAGTAAAGAAAGAGATGAAATTTGATGACACTGAAATCTTCATGGGACTCTGTGCTCAGGTACCTAAATTCAACAGAATTGGGATCACGAGATTTTTCCTCCCATCCCACTCTGCCAAAGCACACAGCTCAGTCCCACCTACCCTGCCACCGTTTTAGAGAAGTGGTGAAAAGCGACCGCTCTGTCAGGAGAAATCCTGCAATTGTGAAAGTCATAGAAAGCAGAGGCCGGGGTGGAAGTTTTGTTTCTAGAATGGGAGGAGGGTTTAACTTTCAAAACATGCTAATACATGCCTCTTCCCACTAACACCCAAACTCTAGGAAACTGTCCAAACATGAGAAGGAGTTTAAATATCAGACAGCCAAAAATATGGCCAATGTCCAAAACACACATCCTGATACCGTTTCAGCCTGTTTCTCTCCAGTCTTCTGCCTCATCACCAGAGTCCTAAGACTCTTCACCTTTTTGTGGATAAAATGATCTTCAAGCTAAAATCACTGGATTTTCTTCCCTTGTTTACTTTCTCGCTGTAATTAACCCCTGGCACTTCCCAGACATCCCAGCATCAGCCCCCCATTCTCCCTGCAGAGGCTTCTCCTCGGCTTTAACTGGACCTACCAGAAAAGAAGTGCAAAGAAGCTATTTCTTTGTTCCCCTCATTCCTTTGGGCAATTCTTGAAGGACAATGGGAAAAACAGTGCTTTCAAACCCTCCCGTGAGGAACAGGAAACAATGAACAGAACTGATGTAGCTCATGCGAGGTGTGTTTCTTGCCATCAGTTTTCTTCTGGTATCTCTTTGGATGATTTGCACCTGATTTTTCAAGCGTATGTGCATGAAACGCTAATGTAAGTAACTCATTTGAAATCTGCTTTTTAAGAAGAGGGCTTCCCATTTGGCTCAGCTGGTAAAGAATCCACCTGCAATGCAGGAGACCTGGGTTCAATCCCTGGGTTGGGAAGATCCCCTGGGGAAGGGAAAGGCTCCCCACTCCAGTATTCTGACCTGGAGAATTCCATGGGCTGTATAGTCCATGGGGTCACAAAGAGACGGACACGACTGAGCGACTTTTCATTCATCATTTTTAAGAATGGTTACTTCTTTCTATGGTCAGAATCACTAACATATGTAGCCTCCTGTCAGTTTCATTTTTTGACCCTTCTTTCCATCTGTCCTTTCTTCTCCCTGCCTTCTTCCCTTTCCCTCTTTTCTTTGAATAGCTTCACATGTGAGTCATGTGATATAATCAGGTAGGTACCCGAGATATCATATGCATGAGAGCCACCAGCCAACAAACATCTCGTGCTGCCCCTGGTTGTTAGTGTGTCAGTTGCTCAGTCCTGTCCAACTCTTCGTGACTCCGTGGACTGTGGCCCACCAGGCTTCTCTGTCCATGGAATTCTCAAGCCAAGAATACGGGAGTGGGCAGCAGTTCTTTTCTCCAGGGTATTTTCCCAACCCAGGGACTGAACCCAGGTCTTCCGCACTGCAGGCAGATTCTATACCATCTGAACCACCCCAGGGAAGCAGATGTATAAGAGCCATCAGCAACAAACATCTAGGGCTGCCCCTGGTTAGGATCATACAATCTTAAAACCGGACAGAGACTTAGACATTATTTATTACAGCCCATTGTTTCATAGATGAAAAAATGGGAGGCCATGTTCAGGACAGTATTTAACTGTATTAATACTGATTATATTTCTAACAACTGTATAAAATATATTTTATGTTTCTGGTCTAGGGTAATCTGTAAATTTCTTTCTGCCATCAGAAGATAAACATCATGAGAGGAGAATATTGTCTTACTCCGGCTTTGCACTAAGCAACGATTCAGCGATGCCAACAGAGAAAGCTTGCCTGAGTTTCTGGGACAGAGGTCATTTCCGTTTCGTTCACTGTTACGACTCTAGTGCTTGTTCTGTGCTTGGTGAAAATCTAATGAACCACTGGGTCCGTCTCTGGAGGTCTTTCACTAGTAGCTGTGTGTTGCTATACGTTGTGCACTTGTGTGTCTGTGTGTGTGAAACCTCCACGGCGCGTGGTGCCCTGGTTTTACTCAGGGTCCTTGCTGACAGATATTACCCAGGGCTGCGGGAGAGGGAGTCCCAGGAGCGCTGAGATCTGAGAACTACACATTTCTAACCGCTAGGAGGCGCTATAGCCCCATGGAAACCCAGAGGCTGTTGGAGGAGGGCAAGGACCCTGAGAAAGAAAAAAGGGAGGGAGGTTCTTAATAGAGTAGGAAATGGCAACCTGCTCCTGTATTCTTGCCTGGAAAATTCCATGAACAGAAGAGCCTGGCGGGCTACTGTCCTTGGAGTGGCAAAGAGTCGGACACGACGGAGCACATAGCACAGGTTCTCAATGGGGGTGATGCCACAGTCTGGGAACAGTTTTCGCTGTCACAACAGGGGTGGGAAGTGCTACAGGCAGGCAAGGCAGAGAGACCAGCAATGCTGCTAAACACCGTGTTGCCCCACAACCAAGAATTATCCTTGCAGTATGTCAATAGCATGGAGGTTGAGAAACTCCAGGCCGGGTTTTGAGCTTTAATGCACGCTTTGTGTGCCCAGTCGTGTTGCAACCCCAGGGACTCTACCCCACCAGGCTCCTCCATCCATGGGATTTCCCAGGCAAGAACACTGGAGTGGGTTGCCACTTCCCCCTGGGGGAGGTGGGGATCTTTCCAACCCAGGGATCCAACCTGTGTCTCTGGCAGCTCCTGTACTGGCAGGCAGATTCTTTACCACTGAGCCACCTGGGAATCCCTATTGAGCTGTAAACTTTGTACCAAAAGGGAACGTGACCTATAGACAAAGCAAGGGCAGTAATATCCTGTTTAGATTTTCCCAACTTCGTTTTATTCTTCTCCTCTCTAATCTCAAGCTCTGGTCACATTCTGACCTTTTATTTCCCTTCTATTCCGCTCATGGCTCTGCCTCTAACGGAAAACATCACCAGGAATAGGATTTCCATTTATTCCTCTTGAAGACTCATCAGCAGAGTGTGCTCCTAAGAGCAATGCATGGTTCTGTGTGGTCTGCAGCCGGTTCTCGGGGAGACCTCAGAGTCAGTCTGTTGATGGTAACTGAAATAATTAGCATAAACCACACATTCAAGGGAGCCAAGATGTGAGTGGGGTTGTCGTGCATTATTGTGATGGAGAAGCATGGGATCCAGAGAAGGGAAACCAGCCTGACTCAGAGAGGGATACCACATGGGGTACCAAGAAGGAGGTGGCCAGGTCCTGGGGCAGGGAGAGAGGAGGGAGGCGGTTGCTGGCGCAGAATGACCATCCGAGAAGCATCCTTGAGGCCACTTGCTCACCGTACTCACAGTGTCCCTAGGAATCCCAAACTCCCTTGAAAGGAATAGAAATGAACATCACTTTGCACAGAGCGAGTGCGACTGTGGAGAAGGAGGGGAGCAGGTTAGAGGAGGCCTGAGGATGAGGAAGTCATTCTGGGCTGTGACGTCACAGGCCCAGCCCCTGGGAGGGCAGTGAGCATGGCAGCCTGGTCTTCTTACCACTGAGGACCAGCGTCCTGGGCCAGGGCTCCCCCATGCAGTCCGGACTCCTCTGCTGTGTGGCCCTCGGGCTCCTAGGAGTAGGTGAGTCCCGGATCCAGGCGGCTGGATCCCTCTTTGATTCTCTAAGTCCATCCATCAAGCCTCCAAAGCCTGGCTATCTCCTGGGACTTATCTGAGTTCTGTTTCTTTCCTTCTCAGGTACCTGGGGCACAGGGGTTTTCCAGACTCCAAAATATCTCCTCACACAGATGGGGACTAAGACGTCCCTAGAATGTGAGCAAAAGCTGAACCATGATAATATGTACTGGTATAAGCAGGACTCCAAGAAATTGCTGAAGGCTATGTTTCACTACAATAATAAGGAACTCGTTGAAAATGAAACGGTGCCAAGTCGTTTCTCACCGGAGTCTCCTGACAAAGCTCATTTAAACCTTCACATCGACTCCCTGGAGCCAGGAGACTCTGCCGTGTATTTCTGTGCCAGCAGCTGAGACACAGCCCTGCAGAGTCACTGCCGGCTTGTGCACAAAGCCCCTGGCCTAGGCAGGAAACCTGTGGGACGATGCGTTCACCCAACTCCAGGCTCCCCGGGAGTTTCCATCTGCAGGGCAGCCTGGAGCACACTGCACCATGCAGTTCTACAATTAGACACACAGAAGCCTTGCAGAATTGCACTTCTCAGCTGGAGCAGAGAAGCGGGATTAAATTCTCTAGAACACTCAGGACTCCACAAGCAAGAAAGGACCCTGCCCCATGCCCTGAAGATCTTAACTGAGGGGAGAAGCCATTCCTTGCGCTCCTCTTCTGCACATATCGCAGAGCGCATTGTTCTGACTGAAAACACACTATTTGCAGAGAATGCTTGATGAGTAGAAGTCGAAAGGAAGAGGAGGTGAAGATAAAAGTTTCTAAGACCAAAAGGAAATTCAGATTATCAGTGAGATCACTGTTTAATGGAAAAAAGATTCGGAGAAGCAGGAAAGTCCATGGTGACAGGGGTACAGTCAGGCCACTTAAGATGGCTGTTCTCTCGTTCCCTGAACAGCCTCTGCTTGGCCAGGCCGTGCTCCACTCACACGACTCTCCAATCCTCCTAATTATAGTGCTTGGTCCCTGTAACTGACGCGCCCACCTGACATCAATTCCCCCATAAACGTTCCTCCTCCCCGAGGAGCTAGGACTGCTGCCATGTCCTGCCTGTGCACGATGGGGTGTTGCCCCAGCACGCTTTGTGTATGATCTCCTGTCCAGGAAACCACTGGTGTCTCTGGACTCATTCTTTACTGTCCTGGACGACCACAGAGCTTGCAGGCCTGCAGGGTGCAGCCCAACAACAGGTGACCTAGAAAGGGTGAGCCAGAAGCACCGGCCAAGGCAGGCTTGTCCACTGCAGACTTCCTTCTTCCAAGAAGGAACACAGGGCCTTTCATCCCAATTCTGATTGAGTGTCATATTTGAAGCTTCCTGGAGATCAGGCAGTACCCAGATGATGCAGGGTATTAAGGATGTGGAAAGGACTTTCACCACTAATCTCTTGGCAGGAGCTGAACAGTGGTCCTGCCTTAAGCGAGATAACACGATCAACATATTTTGGTATAGGAACACTGGTAGCAGTAAGCATCAGAAGGGAGACAGAGTCCGAGTGGGATGTACCATTAGAAGACAACTGAAGTATTCTGCTTTAAAGATTATGAAGGGGATGCTGAGGGGTTTTATGGATGATATAGAGGAGAGGCTCTGGTTTTATCCTGGCAGGTCTGATTGTGGCATTTGCTAGGAGCAAATACTCTTAAGGGCTTCCCAGGTGGTGTTAGTGGTAAAGAATCCTCCTGCCAACAGGAGACATCAGAGTCATGGTTCAGTTGCTGGCAGGAAGATCCCCTGGAGGAGGGCATGGCAGCCCACTCCAGTATTCTTGCTTGGAGAATCCTATGGACAGAGGAGCCTTGTGGGCTACAGTCCATGGGGTTGCAGAGTCAGACATGACTGAAGTGACTTAGCACACACACACACAATCCTCTTAGGGAGCCTTAGCATGCAGCCTCATTATTACTAGTGCTTGGCCCTCCTGGGGTCTCTGTGGGACTCAGCTTATTCACCAATGTCTCTATCTCTCTAACTGGGACAGGCCACTGTCTTCCAGCTGAGTGTCTTCAAACAACAACATAGAGTGACTCACCCTGGGTCATCTAAGCTAGTCCCAGGTTGGAAAGCTGTCTGGACAACGTATGGGCCTGGTTTGGTGTCAAACATGCTAGCCATGCACAAGGCTTTGGAGATCATTTCAGCTCAATTCCTGTGTTGTAACAGCTGTCTGCTCTGCTAAGGCGCTTCAGTCGTGTCCGACTCTGTGCGACCCCATAGACCGCAGCCCACCAGGCTCTCCCGTTCCTGGGATTCTCCAGGCAAGAACACTGGAGTGGGTTGCCATTTCCTTCTCCAATGCATGAAAGTGAGTAGCAATTGTAAATATGCTATCACATGCATGAAGTGAATCCTGAAATACTGGCACATTTCTCAAACTTCATATAAGATACATTTGAGTCCCTAGTGGTTGTCCGTGACTAAGCATAATTGTGTGTGTGTGTGTGTGTGTGTGTGAGTCGCTCAGTCCTGTCTGACTCCGCAGAAATCGAGCCCGGGTCTCCTGCATTGAAGGCAAATTCTTTACCGAATGAGCCACCGGCGTAATTACCCCCATCACAATAAAATTCCAGGGGTGAACGTGTTGATGTTTGTGCTTGCTCCTAGCTGTTGCTCAGTGAGTATTCATTGAACAAATCAAGATGGCCTATAAGCTCTACAGGGACCTGGGTAGTAGCCGCAGGTCTGCGTTTTGTTCACACCTAGGGATCCAGACATAACCGATCTCTGTTGGGTAAAAAATGGAATGCCCTAGTTACGTGGATGGATGGTACTGTTGCCAACTGTTCTGGTTGTTTCAGGTGCTTCTTTCTTCTTCGTGATTCCCTGAAGCCTCGTATCTATCACGGAAGCTCCTGATCTGTGGAACGGGTCATCGATCTGGGCTGCTGGCGCTGTGGGGGTCAGAGACCTGCGATCTGGACAATGTGCGGCTTTGGCCACAGGGAGGCGCTCTGGCTCCGCTGAAACGCCGAGGCTGGTGGGGGGAGGGGCCGAGGCGAGGCCGGGGATGGGGGTGCGGTGGGGAGGAAGGGAGCAGGGCGTTGGTCTTCCATCGTTGTTATCAGTAGGGTGCGCGTCATTTGTAGTCTGTGGGGTCGCACAGAGTCGGACATGACTGAAGCGACTTAGCAGCAGCAGCAAAGACATCGAAGTCATTTTCAAACTGAGATCCGTTTGCCTTGTGCTGTTTTCTTGTGGCAACCTGTTTGCTTTAAGCCCAGCCAAGCGCTGTACCCTCGATACAGGCACAAGTGAAGTGAAAGTCGCTCAGTCGTGTCCGGCTGTTTGCGACCCCGTGGACTATACAGT
This sequence comes from Capra hircus, assembly GCF_001704415.2. Taxonomy (NCBI): domain Eukaryota; kingdom Metazoa; phylum Chordata; class Mammalia; order Artiodactyla; family Bovidae; genus Capra; species Capra hircus. The sequence continues at coordinate 14,904,414 of NC_030811.1, read as the reverse complement.
CCATGGAATTCTCCAGGCCAGAATACTGGAGTGGGGAGCCTTTCCCTTCTCCAGAGGGTCTTCCCACCCAGGGATTGAACCCAGGTCTCCCGCACTGCAGGCAGATTCTTTATCAGCTGAGCCACAAGGGCAGCCCCTTAACAGGCACAAAATATGGCTTATCTCTTGCATGGTCCCCTCAGCACTCTTCCCAGGGTCTGGCTCCTGGCTGGCATCATGGTATCGTGCCTTTTAATGATGGGCACCGGTCCAGAACAGGACTATGGCCTTTCGGTTTTCCTCCCTCCACACAGCTGGGCAAAGGAGCTCAGGGAGTGTGTTGTTCAGTTGCTCAGTCGTGTGGGACTCTCTGCAACCCCATGGACTGCAGCACGCCAGACTTCCCTGTCCTTCACTGTCTCCCAGAGCTTGTTCCAACTCGTGTTCCGAGTCGGTGATGCCATCCTACCATCTCATCCTCTGTTGTCCCCTTCTCCCACCTTCAATCTCTTTCCAACGAGTCGGCTCTTTGCATCAGGTGGCCAAAGTATTGGAGCTTAGACACTGAGAGAAATGGTGTTTTGAATGTTGTCCTGCCTGACTGAGCAGGGAAGAAGGAGATGTCTTGAAGGGGATATAATTTGTCTGAGAGCAGCTCTTGGAAGGGAGCGGGACAGGGAGAGAATCTATATAATGAGGAGAGCAGCTAATAGCAAAAGAGCTCACTGTCAGAGGACTATCCCAGCCCAGTGGATTCAAATCTACCTTCTATCAGAATCTATATAAGGCATGAAAAGGGGAAGAAGAAACATCCCTCGGCACTGGGGAAACTGTCAGCATACTGACGTCACAGATGAAACTGCCAACCAAGGTGGAGGAGGCCAGACCCCCCCCCCCACCCCCCACACACACCCCCCCAGAGCATCCACCTTGACCCTGATTCCACCATGGGCTTCAGGCAGCTCTGCTGTGTGGTCCTCTGTCTCCTGGGCATAGGTGAGTCTGGAGTTCACACGGGCTGTCCCCTAACCCCAAACCATTTCCCTGTGGCTGCAGCAACGCCTTCCCCTCTGGCCTTTGTCTGAATTCTGTCCTTTTCTCCCAGCTGTCTCTGCGGACCCTGGGATCACTCAGATACCAAAATACCTAGTCATGGGAATGACGGACAAGAAATCTTTGAAATGTGAGCAACATCTGGGACATAATGCTATGTACTGGTATAAACAGAGCGCCCAGAAGCCGCCAGAGCTCATGTTCATCCACAGCTACATGAAACTCAGTGGAAATGAGAGTGTTCCAAGCCGCTTCTGGCCTGAATGCCCAGACAGCTCTCAGTGCCGCCTGGACCTGAGCGCCCCGAAACCACAGGACTCCGCCGTCTATCTCTGCGCCAGCAGTAGAGACACAGCCCTGCAGAGTCGATTCCTTCCTGTGCACAAACCTCCAGGGTCCAGGCAGGAAGCCGTGGGGGCCATCCAGGTCTTGGATTGGCATTTCCCATCAGACCATAGCCCTGCCTGTGGGGTCACGTGGCATGGCAGTGGAGAGTTTCTTCACAGACATCAACAGTGTATGCCGGGCTCGTCCAAGGAGAAAGACTGAAAGACTGAGAAAGACTTTCTCGTCCGAGAAAGACTGTGCCAAGCCATTCAAGTGTAAGGAGTTTCTTAACCTGCTTTTTGCCGGGGGCCAGCGTGAGGAACTCCGCCCATGGCAAAGGTCATGAGGAAGGAGGCTTGGCATACACAAAGGCGTGATCAAGCCTCAGGAAACCCCCTGTTCCTGAGCATCTAACCCCAAAACCAGAGTCTGTTTTATGCTCTCCCCATAACCGTTTCTCTCGGAGAAGGAATAAACGTGCAGCTCCAAGGCAATAAACATTCCTGGGCGTGACAAGAGTGTTTCAGCTTTCGGACTCCTCTGAAGGTTATCTAGCCTGCCTGTATAGGTTCGTCCAGCCACATGTGATTGTTTACAGCCTCCCAACCTGAGAGGCATGAGATGTTTTAGACTTACTAAACGCAAATTCTTTTGGGGAGTTAGAAATTATTAGTATAGTGGGTTGGTTAGGAATTATATTGGTGAAGGGTTTTTCATTAGTTGTGTCAATAATTGCTGCTAATTCCCTGCTCTGGGTGGGACAAGGGTGTCCAGGTCAAACCTCTCTGCTGACAGACTAGCTTGTGTGACAGGATTATCCATACTCCTGTCACTATGCACATGATTGTTTACTACCTCTCAACCATAAACAGCACAGAAAGTTTTGGAGTATTTTGAGAGTCTTAATTAGCATAGGGCTTTTCTCATTGTTGAGTCAATGATTGCCGCCAGGCCTCCATATCCTTAGGCACCTGGGAATATATTAATCAGTGTATTTGGAATATAGAAAAGGAAATGTAGTAGTTTTTGATGTTAGCAATACTAGACTTTTTGAGTTAATGGATTTTCTCTTTTGCAAGAGATCACTGTACTTTGTTATAAATCACTGTGTCCTTGCTATGTAGAAATGTAACTTTATCACTCTCTTAAGACTAAATAGATCTTAAGGGGAACATTGGTGAAAGGATTTTCATTTGTTGGGCTGATGTTTGCTGCTAAATCTCCATATTCCCTGCCCTTATAATGAATATAACTAACATATAGGAGAAATAAGTATTAACCTTTAAGCATATAGGAGAAATAAGTATTAACCTTTAAGATTAATCATGTTAACCTTGGGTTAAATAAATTCCTTAATTGATTGTAACTCACTACACCCTCACCCTATAGGAATGTAACTTTATTTGGAGGGTGGTGCCTGGTTTAAGAAAAAACACCCTTGGAAGAAATAAGTTTTTTGGTTATCAGAAAGAAAGGATCATAAAATGTCAGCAGGTCTCACTCATGGCCAGAATATGATGTAATATCCCTAAGACCTTTTTTTCATACATTTATGTGAAGCACCTGATTTTGATAAAGGTCAGGACTGCTGACCCCCCGTGACTCTGTATTCATCCCTATGTGTAACAAAAGGTATGTAAGCAAACCCAAAAATAAAGAAATCGGATCAGTTTCTGGAAAGACTGATTCCCCCATGTCGCTTCTTTCTTGCTCCCGTTTTCTGGCTGAATTCCCATCTGGAGCATGGATGCTATTCCACGTAATCCAAGTTATTCAGCCTCTTTTTCTCCACTAATCTTCCTACTACATTATCCGTTTCTGATCTCTCTCTATATCTGTAATTAAATATGTATTTTCCCAAAGACGCCGACTCCGTCCCCCCACCTTCGAATCACCCTGGATCCACCAGGGCTGGACCCCGACAGCTTTTCACAATCGCTTTGATCCTCTGGGAACCCTTTCATAAGACCCTTGACCCTCTGGCCACAGCAGTCCTACCCATCCTCCTTCTAAAAGGTGCTTTTTCTCTGACTTCCCCTTCTATCCAAGCTAGATCCTGGATCTCAGCCCAGATCCCAGCTCCAGATATGCTCAAACCTTCTTCAAAGCACCTTGTTATCTCTCCAGGGTCTCTGTCCATTCCTGCCCTTGAGGACCACGGACCCCCGATCCTGCTGGGATCGCTGTTCTCCAGTTCAGCCTCCTGGCTGCTTATTCAAGGGCTCAGCCCCTCACTGGCCTCTCTTCCACTCCAGCCTTAACCCTCAGCTTGATTCCTTTTTTCTTCTTTCTCTTCAGATCTTTACACCCTGCCATATCAGCCACAGAGTCCGATGTCCTTGGGTCACTGCTCACAACAGGCAGTGAGAACAGGCAGCGGCCTCCTGACATTTCAGAGAGGACTTTGTGTTCGGGGTTGTCTTTGCTGAACCCTGTATCTTCCAGCCTCGGGGTTGCACATACCCACAGCCCAGGGCTGGCAGAGAGCCCTGCGTCCTGGAGGGTGAGCTATCTGCCATCTACACAAAGGCTCCCTTCTCTTTCCTGCAGAGGGCCCTCCAGGGGTGGGGACCCCTGACAGAGCCCCAAACCATAACAGCTCTGGCCAAGTCAGTCTACACGGTGACTCTATTCTATGTCTTTAGAGTGTGGGGATTTTTTTTTTTAAGCTGAGTGTGACAATGCCCTGGCAAATAGTTAAAAGATAAGCACATCCCGATCTAGTATTTTAATGCCTTGCTTATTGTGAAATAAACAAGCCTGCTGTAAAGTGGATGGTTTGGCTTAAGGCTTCACAGGGATCCTCTAAACAAACACCAGCACCCCCGGGATCCTCTAAACAAATGCCAGCACCCCAGGACTCACGCCCTACACGGGCCCGGAGGATAAGAAGGATGCTGCTGCCCTGTGGGGGCGGGTGGGGGGGTGGTGCATTGCTGGGAACTCGGCAGGTGCCTGGCTTCTGTGCGTCTCCTTTCCAGGAACCCCTGCAGCCAAGGGGAATCAAAGGAGGACTCCAAAGCAAGGGTCCCAGGGCTGGAGTCCCCACAAAGGACAGCGAGAGACCCCGGCTTTGGGAAGCAGGTGTGAGAAATGTGTCCTCTGTCTTCACCTGTTCTCTTATCCTATAATCCAGCTCATCTGTTCTCTGATTTGTCCTGTTCCCACTTAAGGCTAGAACCTGAGCCCTACCCTGATCAAAGTCCCATGTCTGCACAGGCCCTTGCTTTCAACCCCTCAGGCAGCCAACGGGCCCCTGCACCCCTCAGTTGAGGGCTAGCATGATGGGCTGGGTGCTTACTTTCTCACCTACTCTCCCTCTCTTGCGCTGAAATGTCCTTCTAGGTTTCTGGCCTCAACTTCTCACTTCATTTCCTCTCCACAGTGACACTTACAGGGATTTTCTTTTTGTTTTGTTTCCTTTGGTCTCTTCATTCCCCAGGTTTTCATCATTAGGCTCAGAAGTATGACACGCAGAGTCCATGCCCCCAGATTGTGGCTCTGAATTGGCCGTCGGAGCGGGGAGTGGGTCCCTCCCGTCTGTTGGGATCTTCACACTGCGCCTAGGTGTCCTGAAGCCTGTATTCTCCCAGGGTCCCTCTGCAGCTTGGGGGCTGGGAGTCTGCACCCCTCAGGACACTCAAGGGCCAGTCCTAAGAGGCTCCCTCATGTGGGGGCACTCCTGAGTCTGTGGGTGCTGCCCAGGACTGTGACATCATCACAGAATCTCCTCCCTGGGGCTGCTAAGGACCAGATGCCTGACTGGGAGATGCTTCAACCCTGCCAGACACCCCCATGGACAGCAGGCTCTTCTGCTGGGCGATCCTTTGTCTCCTGGGAGTAAGTGCGTCCTGGAGGTGTGTGGGAAACTCCCATCCCATTCCCTTGACCTAAAGGCAGTTCCACACCTTTGCCTCATTCTCTTTCTGGCCTTTGTGCCTTTCCACAGGACACTTGGTACCTGGTGTCAGCCAGAGCCCTCGCCACTACATCACAGAGATGGGATGGGATGTGACTCTGAGGTGTGACCCCATGCCTGGTCATTTGGACCTCTACTGGTACCGACAGACCCTGGGAAAGGGCATGGAGTTTCTGATGTCCATCTACAACAAAGAGCCTTCAGAAAAGGCACACTTTATGGAGGATTGCTTCTCAGCTGAGATGCCCGATGGAGCGTACCTCATTCTCAAGATGCAGCCTGCACAGCTAGGGGACTTGGCCATGTTTCTCTGTGCCAGCAGCTTGCCCACAGCCTTGCAGAGATGCTTCCTGCCCTTTCACAAACTCCACAGTGTCTCTATGCCCTGCTCAAGCCTGCAGTGGGTGGGGGTGGGGGTTTGGGATGCTGAAACTGCTTTCCAATTTGCACAGGTCAAAATCAGCTTTAATTTGCAGAAGAAGAAATGTTGCATAGGACATCTGGGACTGTGGTATTCAGGAAAGGCTCCCAGGCACCACAGAATATGGCCATGGCCCCCAGCAATGGCACCGACCTGGCTAATGAGTGACCTGGAGAGCCTACAGGGCAACCTCTGTATTCTCTTCCGCTCTCTTTGTGTTATTCCCTATTTTGCAAAACATGCCTTCCTTCTATCTTTGAGTGGAGACTGGCTTACTGGAGAGGAGAGGGGAGAATTGCAAGGGAATATCCAGGAGCCGCCAACTGGGAACTTTCCAGAAGACAAAGGATCTCAACAGCAGAGCTGAGTACTGGTGGGAGAAGGATGTTCTGGGACAGAAGGTATACAAGGCAGAAGTACCATGGGACCCTGCTGGCCAGCATAGGGAGTTTCTTTGGCCCTGTGTATGTGACCTCATGCTCTTGGGCTTGCAGAGATCCGGTCCAACAAGAATGTCACCACAGAGGACGGACTAGGCAAGAGCAAACATGCACAGGGCATCCTATGCCCAGAGCTGCTTGCTCTGAACCTGATGGGTGAAGACAGGACTGACTTCTCAGAGGCTAAGACCTGAGGGTTCCTGAACAATGGCCTGGAGAGATTGAAAGTTTGTGGTTGTGCGCCATGAGCTATGTTGGGATTCATGACCTCCAGAGGAGAGGATTTTGATCCGAGGCCAGAGACGAGCTTGATCACTTGAGGCTTTTGTGCAATAAAGTTTTATTAAAGTATAAAAGGGATAGAGAAAGCTTCTGACATAGACATTAGAAGGAGGCAGGAAGAGTGCCCCCCTTGCTAGTTTTTAGCAAGGAGTTATATATCTGCTAGGGCTTCCCTTGTGGCTCAGCTGGTAACGAATCTGTCTGCAATGCAAGAGACCTGGGTTCGATCCCAAGATTGGAAAGATCGCTAAAGAAGGGAAAGGCTACCCACTCCAGTGTTCTGGCCTGGAGAATTCCATGGACTGTATAGTCCATGGGGTCGCAAAGAGTCGGACACGACTGAAGCAACTCAGCAGCAGCAGCAGCAAGCTCGGTGGCTTGGTGGTAAAGAGTCTGCTGGCAATGCAGGAGCCGCAGGAGACTTGGGTTCAATCCCCGAGTCAGGAAGATCTCCTGGAGAAGAGAACGGCCACCCGCTCAAGAATACTTGCCTGTAGTGTTCCATGGAGGAGCCTGGTGGACAGCAGTCTGTGGAGTTGCAAAGAGCTGGACATGACTGAGCAATGAACGCTTTCACTTTTCACTCAATTAAATAGATCTGGCAGACCAGAAGGGGGAGCTCTTGTCTCCTGTGATGGTAGCAGATCCCAACAGAAGGAAGAAAGATTCCTCCTCTTTCCTGTCAAGGACTCAGTCGCTGAAAAACCAGACCTTCCTTTCTAGCTCTCCCACCTTCCTTTTCCTCTCTACAAAAGCATGGTGCAGGAACCTGCACATGACTTACTGTAGCTACAGAAAGCTGTGAGTCAAGTTTACTCAGTGTCTTTCTGAGGGATATAGCCAGGGAGACAGCCTCTGAGCGAACTCTGAGAAACTGCTCTGAAAGGTGTGGGGGTGGTGGGGGCTTGGGGGAGGTAACCATATCTGTGATTTGGGGAAAGGGATTATGTGCAATCATTATGTGCATCTCTTTAGAAGGTTGCTGCTAGTCACAAAGTACGGGAATACACAAGGATCCATGTTCTTAAACTTTTCTTCTGAATATATCTATCAGAAGCCTATCTGCCAGCTTTCCCAGAGCACAGAGTGCCTCACTTCTGATCTCTTCCTTGAACTCCTTTCAGGGTATGTTGAAGGTCGGCAGCTGTGGTGGCTAAAAACTTAATCCTTATAGAGGCAGATGGCCAGTGATATTCTTTAGCCAGCCATGCCCATCTTTGCTGGAGAAATACTGAGCAGTCTATTTATTTCAAGTCAACAGTAGCTACAGTGTAGGGAGCTCTAAATATCTGATAAAGTGTCTATAAGTATCTTTCAGTTCAGTTCAGTCGCTCAGTTGTGTCCGGCTCTTTGCGACCCCATGAATTGCAGCACGCCAGGCCTCCCTGTCCATCACCAACTCCCGGAGTTCACTCAGACTCACGTCCATCGAGTCAGTGATGCCATCCAGCCATCTCATCCTCGGTCGTCCCCTTCTCCTCCTGCCCCCAATCCCTCCCAGCATCAGAGTCTTTTGCAATGAGTGAAGTCTTCGCATAAGTATCTTTAGAAAGAACACTGTTCAAAAGGATAATACAAAAACATTAATGGTTGTTGACTCTGGGTAGTGGGACACGCTTTTATTACAGGCAGTGAAATGAGTAATATTAAATGCTAATTTTATGCATTTTGTCAAATAGATATACTCGAGCAGCATCGCTTCAGTCAAGATACAGATGTGTTATCACCTCTTGTGTGTTTTGTCTCCTTCCAGTTAATACCCCCTTCCCCATTGGTAACTTCTGGTCTGATATCCATCACACTTTTTTGTGACTAGCATCATTCATGTAACATAGTTCTTATGTTATTCATCCTTATTGTTCTGTTATTGGTAGTTAATTCTTTTATATGGTGTATATTTGGCTCAGATGGTAAAGCATCTGCCTGCAATGTGGGAGACCCAGGTTTGATCCCCAGGTTGGGAAGATCCTCTGGAGAAGGAAATGGCAACCCACTCCAGTCCTCTTGCCTGGAAAATTCCATGGACAGAGGAGCCTGATAGGCTCCAGTCCAGGGGGTTGCAAAGAGTCAGACACGACTGAGTGACTTCACTTTCACCACAATTTCTATATTCATTTACATGCTGATGAACACGTATGTTGTTCTAGATTTTGTCTGTTGTGTATAAAGCTGCAATAAGCAGGGTTCTGATTATAACGCTTTTGTGTGGACATACACTTTCATTTTTCTTGGGTAAATACCTAGGAGTGGGCTTGCTGGATTGTATAAGTACTTATTTCACTTTATAAAAATGAGTACACTATTTTCCCAAGTGGTGATATCATTTAGCTTCTCACCATGAAGGTGAATTCTAGTTGCTTCAGTTTGTGCTGGAAAAGAAGCAGAATGGCAGGGAAGTGAAGTAAATATGGTGATTTAAAGGAGTTGTGACTAGCACTACAACCAGCTGGGAAATACCACACAGGAAACCTGGAGGGCTCCAGAGAAGATGGAGGTAAAAAAAAAAAAAAAAAATCCAGGAAATTACTGGAAAGCTTCCTGCCCCAGATGACAATGTAAAAACTTCCAATTTATTAGGAGGGGGTACTGTGGAGGTTCTCCTTGGTCATTTTACATTGTTGTTGTGCTAAATCCGTGGCTTAAGCCCAGCTGTTTTCACTGATGACTGTGTGCTTAGCAAGACCTCATGTGGCCCTGCCTGTCCCGTCCACTTCACAGCCAACCGATGGTCAGGTCCTTGCTCTTTTCAGGTTATGAGGAGGATGAGGTCTTCAGGTTGAACAGGGTGCAAGGGCACTTCAGGTGAATAGACAGACCTGTTGGAAGCAAACTTAAAGGCAAGGTTGGTATAGTGGCTATAATTTTGACCTAATTAGCAGTGTGGTGATGGTTTAGTCACTAAGTCATGTCTGACTCTTGCGACCCCATGAACTGTAGCCCACCATGCTCCTCTGTCCATGGGATTTTTCAGGCAAGAATACTGGAGTGGGTTGCCCTCTCCTTCTCCAGGATATCTTCCCAGCCCGGGGATCGAATCCACGTCTCCTGCATTGCAGGCAGATTCTTTACTTCTGAGTCACCGGTTGATCCTTTAAAGCAGCTGTCCTCAACCTTGCTGGCACCAAGGATCAGTTTCACGGAAGACAATTATTCACAGATGGAGGGTGGGGGGATGATTTCAGGATGATTCAAGTGCACTACAGTTATCGTACACTTTATTCTTTTTAATATTACATCAGCTCCACATCAGATCATCAGGCACTAGATCCCAGAGGCAGGGGGCCCCTGCCGTACAGCACCACCCAAATCTCCATTAGAATCTATGAAACTCATTGGGTTTTCATAATTTTCTTGAGGAAGTCAAAGGCAGTCTTAGCTTTTTGGCCAGGTAACGTGACAGGGTTAGGGAAGGCCAGGGGAATGCAGATTCCATGGGCATGGTCAGAAACCCCTGGAAGGGCTTTGAATTTTCAAATTTTTTGGAATTTATAAGCTCTGGGAAATTTCACTTAGTTTTCAAAGGAGAGCTCCACAGTTCTTATCTGGATTATTAGCTGAAATCTTGTTTGGGGGGAAAATAAGGGGAAAAGTTCCTTGATGGTAGGAGTCATTATTTCAGGAAAAGATGGATATATACTAGTTTCTACTGGAATAAAAACTAAGTGTTTACATGAAACACTGGCTTCTCTTAGAGAATTTGATAACTTGAACATCCTTCTCCATAATACAACATTTTGAAATGCTGATATAAAATATGCTAGGTGGGCTACAGATTAAGAGTTCCTATTAATTGGCCTTACATTTTCTTACATGGTAACATCTTCCATATTCTTATTTATATTGCAGATCTTCATGTAGTATATTTGTTATGCTTGTTTTAAATTGTTAATTCATTGAATTCAATAACTCACTTTCTGGGGCTACATATTGTACAGTTAGTTTTATTCTTTCTGGTCCTTTAGTGGTATTTCATACCCAGCTATTGATTTCTGCAATAAAAATGCAGGTAAGATTGTCTCAAAGTAAAGAAGGGCTAAGGCAAGAGCAGAATGAAAATTATTTTCACCAATTGTTTTCTCACTGCTGACCTGGACTCACCCCTCATCTCACTCATATTCCAGCCCCAAAGAGCTTCAGTCTTTCCAGAATATTCTCTTGATTTTTGATGAATCTCTAGTGCTCACATTTACCTCTTGTCTCATCAGGTTCCCCTAATGAAGGAGCCAGGTGATGCACCTAGGTGATGCTAGGTTGCAATTTTAGAAGGGTCCAGAAGCCAGTGGCTCTACGTTTTGTCCATTGTTACAATATCAGTCGGGCTTCTCTTGTCTGAAATATAATGACTGTTTATTATGGGGCCTCAGGCATCCCTTAAACAATCTTCTGAGTTTTTTTTTTTTTTCCTTCAAATACTTAAGTTCTGACTGGCAATCTTGCAATTTTTTTCTAATTGACACCAAAAGATGCCAAGTGTTCCATAAAGCAGAGAAATACACCTTCCTCAGTGTAATTTATAGTGATTGCTCATATTTCTATGATTTTGTGTAGAACCTTCTCCTTATCTACTATCAGAAACTCCATAAGACACATATGATGCTGTTGTGAAAGGTTTTAATGAGTTATGTGTACACAAAATTGGTAAAAAGTATTCAGTTACAGGACATTTCCATCTGGGCTTGAGTTAATTTGATCTGACTTACATCCATGAAGATTCACTCAGGGTGGAATTTCCCTCCGCTGGGTGGATCTTGTAAGAGGTCTGGTCACTCTTAGCTTGCTGGCACATCAGCTAGTCATCGATGACATTGACACACTGCCTGACAGCGTCACATGCAGCCGAATCAGGGATCTCTTCTCAATGGTTCTTGGAGGGCTTGTTGCCTTCAGACTTGGAAAGTCAAGAAATAGATTCCATTAGAATATCTATATTCACTCTATATAATTCACTATGTAAGACCAAGTAACAGATAATTCAATGTAAACATATAAAGAAACATGGATTGGAAGTAAATTATCTCCAATGGGAGATACTGGCTCTGGAAATAAGTCCTTCTTAGATTCTATTTTCCCAAATCCCTCTATTAATTTTGTTATTCTGCATTAATCCATTAGTATCCTTTCTGGCATAATAGTTACAGAAGGTTAGGATATTTAATTTCCTACTTGAGCATCAAAGAAAATTCTAGAGAAATATGATCATTTATCTGTACACATTTACTTATATATGGGCAAATGGGCATTGTATGAATATTATTATCAATGAACAGAGGCAAAAAGAGGATTTCTAAAAGAGACAGGATAAAAGATTTTCCAGAAACAAGGGGCATTATTTTCTTATCTGGGGTAAGCTGATTAGTGGGAACATTGCAGAAAGGCCTATGTGGTCTGCTTGAGTAAGTTGTCTGCAGTCATGAGAAGAAAACCAAGTTTAATGTCTCACCTAACCTAAGCCAGGTTTGTACCATTCGCCTCATCAAAAACTGCTCAAAGTCAAAACAGTTCTTTCAGGGCCACATTTCTTTTTTGCTTAAAATACAAAATTACAAATCATCTAGGGCTGGCTTGTATATGATCTGTGTGTGTGTGTGTGTGTGTGTGTGTGTGTGTGTGTGTGTGTGTGTGACTTTAGGAGATACTGTAATAGGCAAACATTGAAATAGTTTCTAATTTAAACACATCCCATGATTATTATCTCAGGGCAAAGTCAATGTCTTGGTTATCACCAATAGGTCTCATGGGGGCACTGTGGACTGCCAAACTCCAGAAGTTTCTGGGGCAGAGCAAGCAGATAGAGCTAGTGCCTGGGACCAGGAGTGTTAAGAAACAGCATTATGTGGTGCTGTTTTCCTCTAGAAGCCTCACTAGCATAGGCACTAATTTGCAGGCTTGCTGTCCCAGCTGGCAGCCATGAACGTCAACTATGCAGAGCTGAGGGAGCCTCTGAGGTTGCTGGAAAAGTGAAGGGCATGGAGCTGGGAGGGGGCAGACACAGGAAGAGAAACACCCACCTCAAAGGGAAAGCAGAGGAGCCATGGGGAAGGGCGTGTGGCCTAAATCCAGCCTTGCCTTAACTAGCACATTCAGCTCACATGTCATCTAAGAGACTTGGCGGGACAGAGCAGGGTTCCTGGATCAGCTGACCTGGAAAGGAGGGGCCAGGCTCATGAGAACATGCAGAGGCAATGACATCAGAGCAGTGACGTCGCTGCCTCACCTCCAGTCAGAGGGAGGAGGCCCAGAACCCCAGCTCTCAGAGAGCAGAGCTCTGAGCAAGGAGACGCCTGCCCGCTCTGCCCCTCCTGCTATGGGCTGCAGCCTCGTCTGCTGTGTGGCTCTGTGTCTCCTGGCAGCAGGTGGAGACTCTGCCTGAATCCAAGACAGGATCGGGTTCTCTCCCACGTTCTTTCTCAGCCCCAGTCTTCTACCCCTGGAAGCCCCAGTCTTCCAGGCCCTGTGGATTCTGGAGTCACTCAAACCCCGAGATACATGATTAAAGCAAGAGGACAACGAGTGACACTGAGGTGCTCCCCTGCCTCGGGCCAACCCCCCACCACCCAGGGTATCTTGGTACCAACAGGCCCTGAGTCAGAGACCTCAGTTCTTTGAGTTTTATGAAACTGCAAAGAACTAAAGGCCACTTCCCAGATCTGCTGCTGCTGCTAAGTCACTTCAGTCATGTCCGACTCTGTGCGACCCCATAGACGGCAGCCCACCAGGCTCCCCCGTCCCTGGGATTCTCCAGGCAAGAACACTGGAGTAGGTTGCCATTTCCTTCTCCAGTGCATGAAAGTGAAAAGTGAAAGTGAAGTCACTCAGTCGTGTCCGACTCTGCGCGACCCCATGGACTGCAGCCCACCAGGCTCCTCCGTCCATGGGATTTTCCAGGCAAGAGTACTGGAGTGGGGTGCCATTGACTTCCTGGATCAATTCTCAGCAAAACAGTTTAGTGACTCCCGCTCTGAGCTGAACATGAGCTCCTTGGAGCTGACTGACTTGGCCCTGTACCTTTGTGCCAACAGCTTGGCACAGCCCTGCTGAGTCACCTGCTTTGTATGTACAAAGCTTTCTACCCCAGTGTGGAGCAACATCAGAGCTGCGAGATCCATGAGAGCCTGGGGTCTGCAGTGGGAAAGAAAAATGACTGGGGGCCCTGGAAAGCAGCCTTGGGCTTTCATGCCACACAGGGAGGGACAAGAGAGGCCAAGAAGATGTGTTCAGAGAATGGGGTCACATCACCAGGTCTGCTCCAAAATGACCTTCCTTGTCTGACGTTGGATGCTACCGGGGAGAAGAAGGGTTTGTCATTTACTAACTGGAGGCTTCTTTTTTGAGGAAGAGAGTGTTCACCTGGGGAACAAAATGACATGATAAGTGTGTGATTCTAACAGCGTCACAAGCGTTTGATTTGTATAATTTAGGGAGAAGAAATTGACGTATGGGGAAGGTCTAGGGCGGAAACTACGCATGAAGTGGTTGAGAATAGATCTAGAGCTACAAAATGAGTAAAAAAAAAGAAAAAAAAATAACAACTGTGTTTTTCAAAGCAATCTCTTTCCTCCTCCCTCCCACAGTCTTGAATCACCAGTGTTTATAACAACCAGCATCACCTGGGGCTAGTCCAGGTGAGGTCCTCACCATGTAGATGATGTGATGATGGTGTATGAAACCCAGAGTTGACCTTATTCTTTCTAGACCTCTCTCCCTTGCCTGCGTCCTCTGGGCATGGTTCGGTGCCTCCCACACACAGAAGAGGGCATGGCTCCCCTGGTTATAAATAGGCAGAGGCTCTCCAGATCAATTCTGCTTCCGTGGAATCACTTCACCACCCAGATTCTATTTGCTTCAGATCACTGCTTTGGGGCCATCTCAGGATGCGATGCGCTCTGTGACCACACTTTGCTAAATTCCCTGAAACACAGAAGGATCTTAAATCCTCTGCATCCACTCTCTGTCTTCCCACGGCCCCACGGGCCCTCTCTCCTCTCCACACACGACCGGGTACTACTCATTTTTCGGGGCCTGGCTCAGACCTGCCTTCGTCCTTGCTTCTTGTCCTGACTTGCTACGGGGCTATACTGTTGACTAGTTTGCTCATGCTGTGCTGTGCTTAGCTGCTCTGTCGCGTCTGACTCTCTGCAACGCCGTGGACTGTAGCCTGGCAGGCTCCTCTGTCCATGGGATTCTCCAGGCAAGGATACTGGAGTGGGTGGCCGTGCCCTCCTCCCGGGGATCTTCTCAGGCTGCCATAATAAACACCAGGCTGTGTGACTTAGACAACACACGCTGATTTTCTCACAGTTCTGGGGCCTGAAAGCCAAGATGCAGGTGCTAGGGTTTGTTTCCGGTGAGAACTGGAAGCCAGCTGCCTCCTCCCCGTGTCCTCATGGGACCTCTCCTCTGGGTTTTCACAGAGAAAGGGCTCTCTGGCATCTCTTCCTCTCGCATGAGGATGCTAGTTACGCTGTGTTAGAGTCCCCTTGCATAATGCTATTCATCTTTAACCACCTCCCTCAAGGTCCTAAGTTCAGATACAGTCTCACGGGCTTTAGGACTTCAACAGTTGAATTTAGGGGAGACATAAGTCCTTCTATGAAAACTGTCTTACAGCCTTTACTTTCATAGAAAAAGCCAAGTATGTAAACTTATAACTTGTGATAATTAATGCCCATTTGCATAGAGTAGCTCAGTGGTAAAAGATCTGCTTTCAATGGAGGAGATGCAGGAGATGTGTGGAAGATGTGGGTTCCATCCCTGGGTGGGGAAGATCACCAGGAGTAGAAAGTGGCAACCCAGCCCAGTATTCTTACCTGGAAAACTCCATGGAGAGAGGGGCCTGGTGGCCTACAGTCCATGGGGTCACAAAAAGTTGGACATGACTGAGCACGCACAGATATGCTGTGAACAGAGCTGCATGGAGTGTTTTTCCCCAGCAAAATTTAGACATTTATCCTCGTGTATGAACAACTGGATTCAAGCCCAGACTTCCAGTTTGTGTGAACGTTTCAACATTTTCTTTTCTGGCTATGTCTTAAGTCTTGTCAGAATATTCCACACTGAGCACTCATCTAATCAAAGTATACTTGTTAGTACAGCTCTTGGTGAGTGTACTTTAAAGTGACTATAGTAACATAGTATGGTTTCTTTAAAAAACTATGGCTTATAATTAAATGTGGGTGTGAATCCAAGTTGCCACTCCTTTGCAGCTTCTCTAAGTCTCCTAAGTCTGACAATCTCAGAAGCTGGAGTTGGGATTTTTTCTATTTCTCCTTTGTATCACCTGTATAGTTGATTTATACTGTTGTCTTAGTTCCAGGTGTACAGCTCAGTGATTTGGTGATGCATATATACACGTACACATATAGAAGTGGAAAACGTAGAAGCAGTAACAGATTTCATTTACCTGGGCTCCAAAATCACTGCAGATGGGGACTGCAGTCACAAAATTAAAAGACGCTTGCTCCTTGGAAGAAAAGCAATGACAAACCTAGACAGCATATTAAAAAGCAGAAACATCACTTTGCCAATAAAGGTCTGTCTAGTCAAAGCTATGGTTTCTTCAGTAGTCATGCATGGATGTGAGAGTTGGACCATAAAGAAGGCTGAGCACTGAAGAATTGATGCTTTCAAACTGTGGTGTTGGAGAAGACTCTTGAGAGTCCCTTGGACTGCAAGGAGATCAAACCAGTCAATCCTAAAGGAAATCACCCTGATCATTCATTGGAAGGACTGATGCTGCAGCTAAAGCTCCAATACTTTGGCTATCTGATGTGAAGAGCTGAGTCATTGGAAAAATCCCTGATGCTGGGAAAGATTGAAGGCAGGAGGAGAAGGGGATGATGGAGGATGAGATGGTTGGATGGCATCACTGATTAAATGGACATGAGTCTGAGCTAACTCTGGGAGATAGTGGAAGACAGAGGAACCTGGGATGCTACAGTCCATGGGGTCGCAAAGAGTAAGACACAATTTAGCGGCTGAAAAGCAACAACGAAAATATGTATGTGTGTATGTATATGTTTTCAGAATCTTCTTCCTTGTAAGCTGTTAGGAAATACCGAGCACAATTCCCTGTGCTATGTAGCAGGTCCCTGTTGATTATGTATTATCTGTTTTACATATTGTAATGCATATATGTTAATCTCAAACTCCTAATTGATCCCTCCCCGCTAACAGTCGGACACGACTGAGAGACTTCACTTTCACTTTTCACTTTCATGCGTTGGAGAAGGAAATGGCAACCCACTCCAGTGTTCTTGCCTGGAGAATCCCAGGGATGGGGGAGCCTGGTGGGCTGCTGTCTATGGGGTCACACAGAGTCGGACACAACTGACGTGACTTAGCAGCAGCAGCACCACCACCTTTCTCCTGGTGACTCAGGCGGTAAAGAATCTGCTGCAATGCAGGAGACCCGGGTTCCCTCCCTGGGTTGGGAAGATACCCTGAAGAAGGAAATGGTGACCGACTCCAGTGTTCTTGCCTGGGAAACTGCATGGACAGGGAAGCCTGGTGGGCTACAGTCTATGAGTCAGACACGACTAAGCGACTAGCAATTTCCACTTTCACTTTTCCCCATTGGTAACCATGAGTTTCTTTCCTATGTCTGTGGGTCTATTTCTGTTTTGTAAATGAGTTCATTTTACCTACTTTTTCTTAGATTCCACTTGTAAGCTATATCATATAATATTTGTCTTTCTCTGCCTTACTCCATTAGTATGTTAATCTCTAGGTCCAAACATTTTATTGAAAATAACATTATTTCATTCTTTTTGTGGCTGAGTAATACTCCATTGTGTGTGTGTGTGTATATATATATATATATAATGTGTATATATATATATATATACATACTATATATCTATTCATCTGTTGATGAATATTTAGGATGCTTCTATATCTTGAGTATTGTAAATAGTGCCACGAAGAACATTGAGGTCCATGTATTTTTTAGAATTATAGTTTTGTCTAATTTTATGTCTACAGGTGGGATTGCAAGATCATACAGTAACTCTATTTTTAGTTTCTTAAACAGCCTCCATACTCTTCTAAGACTCATTTGAAAAGACCCTGATGCTGGGAAAGATTGAGGGCAGGAGGAGAGGGGGGTGACAGAGGATGAGATGGTTGGATGGCATCACTGACTCAGTGGACATGGGTTTGGGTGGACTCTTCAACCCCTCCCAGGCAGCCTGCTTACCATGGGCCCACAGTGGCTCTGGGAGTTGGTCCTAGACAGGGAGGCCTGGCATGCTGCAGTTCATGGGGTCTCAAGAAGTCGGACACAACTGAGCAACT
This sequence comes from Capra hircus, assembly GCF_001704415.2. Classification (NCBI taxonomy): domain Eukaryota; kingdom Metazoa; phylum Chordata; class Mammalia; order Artiodactyla; family Bovidae; genus Capra; species Capra hircus. The sequence continues at coordinate 14,886,701 of NC_030811.1, read as the reverse complement.
GAATTGAACTCTTCTAATAGCTATGCCAGTTTTCATTCCCACCAACAGTGTAGGAGGGTTTCTTTTTCTCCACACTGTCTCCAGCATTTATTACTTGCAGACTTTTTAATGATGCTTATTCTGACCAGTGTGAGGTGATACCTCACTATAGTTTTGACTTGCATTCCTTTAATAATTATTGTTGTTGCCAAACTTTTCTTGTGCTTGTTGACCATCTGCATGTCTTCTTTGGAGAGAAGTCCCCCTAGGTCTTCTACTGACTGGATAGTTATTTCAAGATTTTATAAGATTAGAAATAAATAGGTTCATATGTATAAAACCTCTTTATAAAGTACACTACTTAGAATTTGGCAATACTTAATTTAAACATAAAATCTGGAAATATATGGTTCTGATTAATCAGAAGGAGCTATGGAATACATGTTTCCAGGATGGCTTCACTTGAGAAACCATCAGAGTGTTTATTTTATGGCCTGTACTATTTCATCTTAGCAGACTACCGTGATAGTGATGGTGGAGCAATTTTTTTTTCTTAGTTGAAGTGTCTCTTCATACAATCTTCTACCTCCAGAGGCTGAGTGGATTTCAAGATCAACCCTAATTCAGCCAGATTGGGGAGGCATAAGAACAGGAGTGTGAGGAGGGGTGTGCGTGCGTGCGTGCGTGCGTGCGTGTGTGTGTGTGTGTGTGTGTGTGTGTGTGTGTGTGTAGGGGTTGTCCTGAGGGCTGTTGGGAATTTCCATTCCTGCTTTAGACCTAAAGTACAAATCCAAGAGACTGTGGACCATTGGCCACTAGGAGCCACTGTGGGCCCATGGTAAGCAGGCTGCCTGGGAGGGGTTGAAGAGGCACCCAAGAGAGCGGAGCTTAAGGGAACCTTGACTACATGCCTGCATTAGGGAGCAGGTGTGAGTTCCCCTAGTGCTTCCAGGACACAAGGAACCAGGGCAGACTCACTGCCCAGGGGAGTGAGGACATCCCTGGAGCTTCAGGATGTATTCAGGGGGGCCCTGCATGGGAAGTGGAGGGTGAGGGGTTCAGGTGGCTGGTGAGGGCTCAGTGATGAGTGTCAGGAAGGAGCAGAGAGAGGAGAAGTCATATTGTGGACATATGGAGACATGGGGAGAATGCACACTTCACACCCACCCTTTGCTGAGCTGCTGTGCAGGACAGGGAAGGGCATAGAAGAACCAGCCCTGGGTCCTCCCAAGGGGTCTAGTGGACAAGGGCAGCCTGCAGAGACACAGAGCAGTGATGTCATCATAGGCAAATGCTCCAATCAGGGAACAGGAGGGTCAGAACTCTATGCCACTCACCCCAGGAGCCTCTCCCCCAGCCAGCAGCAGTCTTGGGTTCCTGATGCTGCCATGGGCTCCAGACTCCTCTGCTGTGTGACTCTCTGTCTCCTGGGAGCAGGTGAGTCCTGGACACAGTGTGGGAGCTTCTGAGATGTCTTTGCCTCTCTGGGATAGAAGCCTGGTGATGAGGGCTGCAGCAGGAGGCTTCCCCTGTGCTCTGCCCTTAGCTTCTGTCTGTCTCCTCCCCAACAGGCCTGGTGGATTCTGAAGTCACCCAGACCCCCAAATACCTGATCAAATCAAGAAAGGAGCAAGCGACTCTGGGATGTTCCCCTGAATCTGGACACCGCTCTGTGAACTGGTACCAACAAGCCCTGGGCCAGGGCCCCCGGTTCCTCGTTCAGTATTACCGCGGACAAGTTAGTGGAGAAGAAAACATGCCAGATCGATTCTCAGCAAAACAATTTAGTGACTTTCGCTCTGAGCTGAATTTGAGCTCCTTGGAGCTGACAGACTCAGCCGTGTATCTCTGTGCCAGCAGCCAAGACACAGCCTCACATGATCAGGTGCCTCTGGAACAAAAACACTCCTGCCCCAGCTCAGGAAGTGGCCTTGAGGGTGTTGGCTGCCAGCCAGCCAGGCCCAGGCTCTGGTAGAGTGGACAGATTTTCCCAGACATTCTTTCCTTGCCGTGTTTTAATGCTCACAAAGATCATGCAAGATAAGTACTATTGTAATTGTTTATACACCCGAGGGGAACTGACTTGCCCAGGTCTCATACTTCATTACTGTCAGACAGGGAATCAGACTCAAGTCTCCTCAACACCTATGGTCCTTGCCCCCCTTAGAACTGTCCCCCCATAGAACAAACATTAGTATACATGTTTTAAAAGAGTAGGTTCACGTGGTTGTTAAGGCTGGTAAGTCCCAAAACTGGATACTGGCTGGTGGTACTGGAGACCCAGGGAGAGCTGAGTTTTAGCTCAAAAGCTGAAGAACTAATGGTCCAGTTTGAAGGCCACCACCTGGACAATTCTCTCTTACTTGGGGAGGGTCAGTCTCTCTGTTCTATTCATGTCTTCACTGGTTGGATGATGCCCACCGACACTATGAAAGGTCATCTGTTTACAATGCTACAATGTTAATCTAACCTCATATTAAAATCTACCTGTTTACATGTTAACCTCTTCTAACAGCATCCTCATATAACACCTAGAATAATGTTTAATTAAATATCTGTGGCATAGTCAAGGTGATACATTATAATAGCATTATACCATGTTCCACTGCTGTATAACTACTTAATAAGCAGGAAGTCCCTGGCGCATAACAGCACTCTGGACTTCTTGATTCCGTTTGCTAAACTCTGACAGCCTCTTCTACCATTTCCTAGGTGCAAAGGTAGAAATGGACATATGTTACCTTGAAATCCTATAGTTGAGGATATCAGAAGTCACAGGAAAAATTCATTTATGCCTGATGAGTCATCACATGAAATTAACAAGAGTGTGTAATATATATGCCTCCTAGATATTTTAAAATGTGAATTATATGTGTGTGCTCAGTTGTGTCTGACTCTTTGCCACCCTATGCACTGTAGCCTGCCAGGCTCCTCTGTCTATGGGATTCCCCAGGCAAAACACTGCAGTGGGTTTCCATTTCCCTCTCCAGGAGATCTTCCTGACCCAGGGGTCGAATCCACGTCTCCTCAATGGCAGGTGGATTCTTTACCACTGTGCCACCTGGGAAGCCCTATGCAGGCTTAGGACCCCTGAGGCATCCACAACGCCGTAATCAAAACTTTGTGTATAACTTCACATTCATCCGTCTGTATGCGGGATTCCAGGTCCACAGATTCAGCCAGTCAAACTGGGCAGTACCTTCAGTTCAGTGCAGTCACTCAGTCGTGTCTGACTTCTGAGACCCCATGGACTGCAGCACGCCAGGCTTCCCTATCCACCACCAATTCCCAGAGCTTGCTCAAACTCAAGTCCATGGAGTCAGTGATGCCATCCAACCATCTCATCCTCTGTCGTCCCCTTCTCCTCCCACCTTCAATCTCTCCCAGCATCAGGGTCTTTTCCAATGAGTCAGCTCTTCACATCTGGTGGCCAAAGTATTGGCGTTTCAGCTTCAGTCCTTCCAATGAATATTTAGGATTGATTTCCTTTAGGATTGACTGGTTTTATCTCCTTGCAGTCCAAGGGACTCTCAAGAGTCGTCTCCAACACCACAGCTCAAAAGCATCAATTCTTCGGCACTCAGCTTTCTTTATGGTCCAGCTCTCACATCCATACATGAGTAATGGAAAAACCATAGCTTTGACTAGACGGACCTTGGCTGGCAAAGTGATGGCTCTGCTTTTTAATATGCTGTCTAGGTTTGTCACTGCTTTTCTTCCAAGGAGCAAGAGTCTTCCAATTTCCCTTAGTAAGTATTTATTAAAACATCCACACATAAATGGACCCACTCAGTTCAAACCTGTGTTGTTTGAAGTTCATCTGTAAATACCATAAACATTACACACTGTATAATGGACAGATCTGTGGTTTCAATCAACATACATACGTGTGCCATGCAACATCCACCCTATTACAATAAAGAATATTTCCATTGCCAGAAAGTTTCTTCAGGCCCTTTCCTATGCCTCTCTCCTTCCCTGACTACCAACAATTTGATATCTGTTGCTAGAGATTTGTTTTACTCAGGCATCTTTTTACTGAAAATATAAGCTTTATACCCATTAAAGCAATTCCCTTTTAGGCAAGTGCAAAATATTGAAGAAGGTTAGGTGCTTCCGGAAAGTCTTACGGTTAAAGAAGTGCTTGAAACCATGTGAGCATCACATCCATGTCAGGGACTGTCCTATCTGGAGATGGGCGATTTGATAAAATGACCATTAAAAGGTCATGCCAGCTGCTACAAGCTACTTTTTGTAAAATTTATTTACTCACCTTCATAAATTTGTTCTCATGAACCCATTCCCTGAAATCATTTGATAATGATATTTTGACAAGAAGTCATCACTTCCCAGGAAATGATGTTGAGATTCCATGAGATACACACATAGCTAGGTTTCATCCTCACTCAGTGTGTTCTCCGCTGGCAAGACCGTGGGCACTAGGAATTTTGGTGAGAGACAATTCCATGTTGAGACACGGGTCCTCTTTGCTTCGACCATAAGTATCCAAGACACAGGCCTTGAGCTGGAAAGCTGCTCTTTCTCTTCTGGCATGGCCTGAGCATGAGTGTCCTGTGCTGGGTGCCCTGCTGTCTTCTGGAAGAAAGAAGTTCTGAGCTGGATGTGGAACCACTCGTGGGCTTGCCAGACCCCAGGTCAAGTCTTGCTGCTGTGGTCATGAATTCAGACTCCTTTGCTGCTTCTAACTTTCGTTTCTATGCCTCTCTCTCCCAGGTGCCAGGAATGCAGCATTACCCAGCCCCCAGACATGTGCTTGGGATCAAGGAAACCCAGAACATCAGGAGGTCATCACAGGTCCAAAACCATGTAACCAGGACCAGCTGCATAATTTGCAGGGACCCTGTTTCAACTGTTGTTGAGTGTTTGAAGATCACAACAGCAGAGCATTGCATCAAGTAGGGGTTCTTCAAAGTCGGGGGTTATGTGTAACAGGGTAGTTTGGGGCTCTGTGATATCTGTTCATTAAGATCAGGCATGCTACATAAAGGCTTCCCTGGTGGCTCAAATGGTAAAGAGTCTGCAATGCAGGAGACCTGGTTTTGATCACTGGGTCAGGAAGATCCCTTAGAGAAGAAAATGGCAATCCACTCCAGTATTCTTCCCTGGAAAATCCCATGGACAGAGGAGCCTGGTGGGCTAGATCTAGTCCATGGGGTTGCAGAGTCGGACACGACTGAGCGACTAACACTTTCATCTTCGTCTATGCTACTTAGGGAGGAGGAGTTACTTTCATGGAATGTCTGTCTCGAATAAATAGGGAGCAGTTTCCCTTTGCCCCGAGTCTGCCACCTCCCCCCAGTCCCTTCCGCATCTGTCTTCCTTTGTGCTCCCACGTCACCCACGGTGCAGAGCAACCATCTACTCTCCTAGAAGAAAGGTGGGTTACAGCTGTGCTGCTTCCCCCATTCAGACACGGGAAGCATGTTCTCTGCTGAACATGAAGGAGCTGTAGCCGCATTTAGCAGGTGCCCAGTCTATCAGTGAATTGGTAAGAAATAGACTCAAAGGATTCTTCAAATGTTGATGAGCCTGCCCCAAGGTTGGGGAACCAGATACCAGAAGAATCAGGTGGAAGAAACAAAAAAAAAAACAATTGCAGTCAGCTAAACAAAGTAGAAATGGACACTTGAAGGCATAGGTGGGACGCAAGAGTCATAAAGGGCAGCAGAAGGCTATAAGGACTTTTCCCCAAGAATCAAAACTAAGAAATCACGTTACATATGTAAAGTAGAGAGTTAGTGGGAAGCTGCTGTACTGCACAGGGTGCTCAGCTGTTTGCTCTCTGAGGACCTAGAGGGGTCAAGTGCGGGGCTCAGAGGGAGGGAAGTTCAAGAGGGAGGGGATATATGCATACTAACGGCTGAGTCACGTAGTGTACAGGAGAAACCAACACACTTTGCAAAGCAATTATACTCCAGTTAAAAATAACTTTAAAAAGGCTACATAAATATGTGGATAAATAAGACGAATATAAGTTTAATGAAGAATTATCTCTGGAACAAAGTATATATAAAGTTGCAAACAGTTGACAGGTTATAACAACTTGTAAGGCTTATGCCTATTGAGCTGGATGGTTCTCCACGTTGTGAAATGTTCACTCAGGTTCATTTCTGATTTGAGCCTCTGGGGGAATGGGCGTGGCCCCCTGAGTGACAGGTTGGCTCTGGGGCCTGGCAGGGACAGTGACATCTCAGAAGGACTCCCTGGAGAGCCCCTCTCCCTCTCATCCACACTCAGCCAGGAGGGCCCTCTGCCCGCCCCGCCCCCGCCATGAGCCCCTGCCTCCTGGGCTGTGTGGTCTTCTGTCTCCTGCAGGCAGGTGAGTCCTGGGGGGCGGGGTCCCCTTGGGGGTGCCAGCGCTAAGCTTGTCTGCTGTGACTGCAGCATCGGTCCTTCTTCTCCACAGGGGCGGTCCATGCTGGTGTCACTCAGGACCCCAGATTCCAGGTGGTGAGGACAGGACAGAGGGTGACACTGAGATGCACTCAGGATCTGAACTATGATTATATGTACTGGTACCGACAAGACCCAGGACACGGGCTGAGGCTGATCCATTACTCAGATGGCCCTCCCGCCACGGAAAAGGGAGACGTGCCTGACGGGTACAATGTCTCCAGACCAAGCACAGAGGACTTCCCTCTCACGCTGGAGTCTGCCAGCCGCTCCCAGACATCTGTGTACTTCTGCGCCAGCAGTTACCCCACAGCGCTGCAGGGTCACCTCCTCTCTGTGCAAAAAGGCAAGGCAGCCCCTCGCTTGTGGGCTCCCAGCACCAGGAGCCTCAGGGCTCTGCTGCCACGTGCCTGCAGTGTGACCCTGAGTGTATGGTCTGTGCTGGCCCGGACCTCACTCCAGGCCTTGCGGACATGTGTCCACCATCCATTGCTGTCTTTTCTCTGTATCGTCCCTGTGAACCAGGAGTTTCCCCAGCTCTGACTCCTAGTCCAGGAGAGAAGGTTGTTGGTAAATTAGATAAAAATAGGCCCCCCCGTCTCACTTCAGGCAGCTCACTGCTGTCTCTCAGGAAGGTTCTCCCCCAGCCTGGCTCTCACATGCTCTCTTCTCTTGCCCACCTTTCCTGGGTGGATAAATCATCACTCTCCCCACCTCCCTGGCATCAGCTTCCTGGCCCTTTCTACTCCAGCCACAGTGTTCCTCCTTCATCTGGGTCATGAAAGTGAATGTGAAAGTCACTGAGTCGTGTCTGACTCTTTGTGACTCCATGGACTGTATAGTCCCTGGAATTCTCCAGGCCAGAACACTGGAGTGGGTAGCCTTTCCCTTCTCCAGGGGATCTTCCCGACCCAAGAATCGAACCAGGGTCTCCCACATTGCAGGTGGATTCTTTACCAGCTGAGCCACAAGGGAAGCCCAAGAATACTGGAGTGGATAGCCTATCCCTTCTCCAGGGGATCTTCCCAACCCAGGAATCGAACCAGGGTCTCCTGCATTGCACGCGGATTCTTTACCAACTAAGCTATGGTCACGTCCCTTCCCAAATCACAAGGTAGTTTTTAAAGTGGCCTGTCCATGTGGTCTGCTTTGAGCAAGCTGTCTGGAGTCATCAAAGAGAAACCAACTTCAATTAATTATCAATCATCCAAAACTCCTTGTGAGTCCATTGAAGGAAGACAGACTGGCTTTGTGTGTTCTTCCCCCCGCCCCCTGACTTCCTTAGCATCTCACCTAACCTAGGCCAGGTTGGCCCACCTCCATCATCAAAATCTTCTCAAAGTCAAAATATATCCTCCATTGCCTCATTATATCAAAATTTTATAAGTGCAGAAATAAATGAGTCCACATATACAAAACCTCTTTATAAAATGCCTTACCTAGAATTTGGTAATAAGCTTAATTTCAATAGGAAATCTGGAAATATATGCATCGGATTAATCAGAAGTAGTTATGGAATACATGTTTCCTGGCGGATTCACTTGAGATCTTCAGAGCATTTATTTTGTGGTCATGTATTTTCATCTTAGCTAACTACTGGCATTGTAGTGGTGCAAAAATTACTTCCTTCTTAGTAAAAATGTCAGATCATTCAGTCCTTTACCTCCAGAGGATAAGAGTGGATTTGAGGATCAACCCTAATTCTGTCAGGCTGGGAAGACAGTAGATCAGGGGAGTGTATTTGTGTGTCTGTGTGCGTATCTGTGTGTAGAGGGGTTGCAGGTGGGGTTGTGAGGAATATCTATTCTTTTTTTGTTTTAATTGTGTCTTTTAATGAAAGTGCAACTCATATGTGAACACAGCTAGTTAAAGCACAGAACAGCAGGCTTGTAAGTTTAAATTCCTGCAGACTTTATTAGAATCCCAAGGAGCACTGCTACTTGAAAGGTTTTTTCCTTTAAGACCACCTTTGATCTTTAGAGTATATTTTGGCCAGGCAGGGGAGGGGAAATGTCTAGAGCCCAACAAATTTCTCATTAGCCCAACTTTCTTACCAGCATATTTCCATTTTACAGCCATAGAAAGCTTAAAGGTGTTCCACGACATATTCATCATCTCCTGAGGCCCAAGGCCCAGAGCACTCTATAGCAGTTATCACAAAAGGAGCGCTTAAGGAAGGTACTTATCAGATTAGGAGTAAGAGTTAGTCCAGTAGTTTCTCTGCCATGCTTCTCTCAACATGCACTTCTGAGTAGTATTCTTCCATGCACAGCAGAAGCAGGATGGGCAAGAATGAAATGCAGGAGTGCTGAATAGCTAGTCTGTTACATCCCGCAGAAACTTCAAGGAATCACCCCCACCAGCCCACCCAAGATCCACTAAAGAGGCCATCTTCAACTCTAGATTATTTGAACAAACGGTAATTAACGCACCCTTCTCCAAAAGACTTCTTTCTTTAAAGGAATGGATTTTGAAAAGAAAAAAAAAACATGTGGTAGAGAGGTATGGAATAGAAAAATGTAAGCCATTTTGCTGACTGCTTTATAACCACAACAAACCAGTACAGAGAATGCCCTCTACAAAACCCAATAAAGGTTCAGAGACGGAGGTGTTCCCTTAGGCAGGGCTGAAGACTGCAGTCTCTGGTGTTTGGACTTTAGGCTGCAGCCCTTGTTTTTGGATGGATCACCGGGTGTGTGGCCCAGTCCATGCTTTTAACCGGATTTGAACAGGAGATTGGCCACTTGGCCCAGGGAGAAGCAGATGAAGTCTTTGGTTTCACATGTCACATAACTACAGAAGTTCCTCCCCTCGATGCAGTGCCAGATGGGGTGGTACTTCTTGTTAGACTCCTTGATGTGGGCCACGATGGCCTTCTCTGTATTATACTTCTCCAGGGCCTGAGCAGCACACTCCAACGTGTCCCGTTGCATCTGCTCTGACATATCGGCATTCTTGATCACGGCCCTTCAGTCACACATGGCCACCAAGGAGCAGGGTCTGGCCTTGGTCTCCTGGGAAAGGTGCCGGCCAGGCTCACACCTGAACGGAGAGGCCGTCACTGCCGAAGCCATGGAGCATCTAAATTTCTGTTCTTGATTTAGACAGAAGGCGCAGATCCGGGAGACTGTGGACCGTTGGCCACTAGGAGGCACTGTGGGTCCATGATATGCAGGGTGTGCTGGGAGCGGGTGAGAGTCACCCTGGAGAGGGCAGCTTAGGGGAACCTTGGCTACATGCCTGCATCAGGGAGCAGGTTTGAGTTCCCTGAGTGGTCCAGACACATGGACCCAGCACAGACTCCTCGCTGCCCAGGGGAGTGGGGACATGCCTGGAGCCTCAGGATGTGCCCAGGGGATTCTCTCCTGGAGCACCATGGAGAGTGGAGGGTGAGGGGATTAGTGTGGCTGGTGAGGGCAGGGTGATGAGTGTCTGGCAGGGACAGGAAGAGAAGAAAAAGCCATGTGATGGGCATATGGGGACCTGGGGACAGTGCTCACCTCACACCCACCCTTTGCTGAGGGGCTGTGCAAGACAAGGAAGGGCATAGAGGAGCCAGCCCTGGGTCCCGCCAAGGGGTCCAGTGGATCAGGAAATGGCCTACAGAGACACAGAGCAGTGACGCCATAAGCAAATGCTCCAATCGGGGAAACAGGAGGGTCAGCACTTTACACCACTCACCCCAGGAGCCCCGCCCCCAGCCAGCAGTAGTCTTGGGTTCCTGATGCTGCCATGGGCTCCAGGCTCCTCTGCTGTGTGACTCTCTGCCTCCTGGGAGCAGGTGAGGCCTGGACACAGTGTGGGAACTTCTGAGATGTCTTTACCTCCCTGAGATAGAAGCCTGGTGCTGAGGGCTGCAGCAGGAGGCTTCCCTGTGCTCTGCCCTCAGCTTCCTTGTCTCCTTCCCAACAGGCCTGGTGGATTCTGAAGTCACCCAGACCCCCAAATACCTGATCAAATCAAGAAAGCAGCAAGCGACTCTGAGATGTTCCCCTGAGTCTGGACACTTCTCTGTGTACTGGTACCAACAGGTCCTGGGCCAGGGCCCCCAGTTCCTCGTTCAGTATTACAACCAGAAAGTGAGCGGAGAAGCTCACCTCCCGGATCGATTCTCAGGAAAACAGTTCAGTGACTCTCGCTCTGAGCTGAACCTGAGCTCCTTGGAGCTGATGGACTCCGCCATGTATCTCTGTGCCAGCAGCCAAGACACAGCCCTGCATGATCAGATGCCTCTGGTACAAAAACAATCCTACCCCAGCTCAGGAAGTGGTCGCCAGGGTGTCAGTTGCCAGCCAGCGAGACCCAGACCCAGGTAGAACTGATAGACTTTCCCAGACATTCTTTCCTGTGTATGTTTTAATGCTCACAAAGATCATGCAAGATAAAGATTAGTTTAACTGTTTATGCATCTGATGGGAAGTGACTTGCCCAGGTCTCATATTTCCTAACTGTCAGACAAGGAATCAGAATCTAGGCTGTCCTCAACACCTGTGTTCCCTGCTCCCCATCTTTTAAAGGAGTTCGCTCCACGTAGCTGTTACAGCTGACAAGTCCAAATCTGCAGGTTGGACTGGTGATACTAGAGGGTCAGGGAGAGCTGATGTTTAAATTCAAAGGCCCAAGAACTGATGGTCCAGTTTGAAGGCCATCAGCTGAACAGTTCTCTCTTACCTGGGGGAAGATCAGACTTTTCCTTCTATTCTTATCTTCACTGGTTGGATGAGGCCCACTAAGACTGCGGAATGGAAGATCATCTGTTTAAAATGTTAATCTAATCTAATGTTAAAATCTACCTATTTATATAGGTTAACCTCTTCCAAAAACACCCCCACTTAACATCCAGAATAAAGTTTAATTAAATGTCTCTGCCACAGTCAAGGTGACATGTTCAATTAGCCATCACACCATATTCCTGGGTTTCATAAGTATTTAATAAGCATGAAGTCCCTGGGACATAACAGGACTCTGGATTTCTTGATTCCCTTTGCTAACCTCTGACAGCCTCTTCTACCATTTCCTAGGTGCAAAGGTAGAGATGGACACGTTTTGCCTTGAAACCCTTTAATTGAGGGAATAAGAAGTCCCAGTGAAAGGAAAATTATGCCTAATGATTCATTACATGAATTAAAAAGAGCTTGCAACATCTCACCTCAGATATTTTAAAATCACTTTTATTGATATTTGAACTGTAGTTTACAAGTAAACAATGTAGATTTTAGGGTCCCTGAGCCTCTTACAACCTTATAGTCTGGGGGCTTCCCTGACAGCTCAGTTGGTAAAGAATCCACCTGCAATGCAGAAGACCCCAGTTCGATTCCTGGGTCAGGAAGATCCACTGCAGAAGGAATAGGCTACCCACTTCAGTGTTCTTGGGCTTCCCTTGTGGCTCAGCTGGTAAAGAATCCACCTGCAATACAGGGGACCTAGGTTGGGAAGATCCCCTGGAGAAGGGAAAGGCTACCCTACCCACTCCAGTATTCTGGCCTGGAGAATTCAATAGACTGTATAGTCCATGGGATTGCAAAGAGTCAGACACAACTGAGTGACTTTCACTTGCACATTCAACGGTGTATTTGAGATTCCACATCCATGGATTCAACCAATCACAGTTGTTCAGTACCTTAGTACATGTTTATTAAAATATCCACCCACAAGTGGACCCACTCAGTTCAAACTTGTGTTGTTCAAGGGTCAGGTGTATATTCACACTGTATAGTGAAGAGATCTACAGTTTGATCAATATATATGTATATGCTGATGAAACATCTGTCCCTTTAAGACAGAGAACATTTTATCACCAGAAATTCCCTCAGGCCCCGTTCCCAGGACTCTCTCCTTCCCTGACAACCAACAGTATGATTTCTGTTGCTGTAGATTTGTTTTGCTCATGTATCTTTTTAGTGAAAACATAATGTCTATACCTATCAGAACAATTCCTTTTTAGCCTGAAGCTAACTATGTAAGACAGTTAAGTGCTCCTGGAAAGTGTTATAATTAACAAAGTGCTTGAAACCATATGAGATACCATTTCCGTGTGATAGACAATCCTAACTGGGAATTAATGGTTTGATAAAATGACCATCAAAGGTCTTACCAGCTGGTACAGGCTGTTTTTGTAAGATTTATTTACTCAATTTCATAGATTTTTTTTCTCATGAACCCTTTTTCTGAAATCATTTTATAATGATTTTTTGTTAATATTCTATGAGAAACAACATAGCAAGGCTTCAGATTCACGCATTGGGTCCTGGGCTGGCCAGACCACCAGCAGTAGTTGTATCAGTGAATGATAATTCCATGTCAGAGAAGGGTTCCTATGACTTGATCCCAAGGATTCAGGCCACAGGCCTTGACTTGGAAAGACCCCTTGCTCCTGGCCTGGCCTGGGTATGACCCCCTTTACTGTGTGCTTCTGTCTCCTGGACCAGAGAAGTCCTGAGCACATGTGTGGAACCCCTCGTGGGCTTGCCAGGCCCAGATTCAAGGCTAGTTGCTGTGGTTGTGACATGAGGTTCCTTCTTTGTTTCTCACTTGACTTTCAGTGTCTTTCTGTCCCAGGACCCAGGAGTAGTTAGTCACCCAGACAGTAGACGTGTGGTCATGCTAAAGGGAAACCGACCATCAGGAGGTCACAGCGGGTCTAAAATCATGTAACCAGGATCTGGTACACAATTTACACAGTCCATGGTTCAAAGACTATGAAGAATTTGAAGATCCCGACAGCAGAGCATCGCTGTAGGTACAGGGTCCTTTTGAGTGTGGGGTTTGTGCAACAAGATAGACTAGGGCTCTAAGATATCAATTTATTAATGGCAGTCGTGCTTTGCAAGGAAGTATTCCCATGAGGTGGATGTCTCACATAAAGTCAGAGCACTTTTCATTTATCCTGGAGTCCGGCACTTCACCCCAAATCCCTCTCATATATGTGGTCCTTTGTTTGAAAATGTCATCCGCGTTGAGCAACCAGCTTCTGGCCACAAAGACAGTTCTGTCTTAGGGCTGCGGTGGTTCCACTTGCTGTGTCCCCTCCCTGCGCCCTCAGACTCGGGAAGCACATACTTTGGCGAACGTGAAGGCGCTGTACCTGCGTTTGGCGGGTGTCCTGTCTGTTAGTGAACTGAGAAGAAACAGAGCCAAACGATTTCTCAAATACTGATGAGTCTGCCCTGCCGTTAAGGAACCAGACGCCAAAGAATCATGGTAGGTGACAGGACAGGAGCAGGACTGTGGTCAATTGAGCAAAGCAGAAACAACACTTGAGGGAGTATTTGGGATGCATGGGTCATAAAGGACAGCAGGAAGCCCTAAGGATGTCCTCTGAGATTCAAAACTACAGAAATATGTAGACAAATAAGCTAATATACAAATTAAGGAATTATCTCCGGAGTGAAATATACATAAAGGTACAAACTACTCTAAGGAAAGGTTACAACACTTTGTAAGACTTACATCTGTTCAGACCATGTCCAAGCAATCTGTCCAAGCCATCTCCTTGTTCTAAGCTACTGATTTAGAATCAACTTTGACTTGAGCCTCTGGGGGAAGGGGCGTGGCCTCCTGAGTGACAGGTTGGCTCTGGGGCCTGGCAGGGACAGTGACATCTCAGAAGGACTCCCTGGAGAGCCCCTCTCCCCTCTCATCCACACTCAGCCCAGAGGGCCCTCCGCCTGCCCCGCCCCCGCCACGAGCCCCTGCCTCCTGGGCTGTGTGGTCTTCTGTCTCCTGCAGGCAGGTGAGTCCTGGGGGCAGGGTCCCCTTCAGGGTGCCAGCACCAGGCATGTCCGCTGTGACTGCAGCATCGGTCCTCTTCTCCACAGGGGCGGTCCATGCTGGTGTCACTCAGGACCCCAGATTCCAGGTGGTGAAGATAGGACAGAGTGCGACACTTAATTGTACTCAGGATCTGGGTCATAACTATATGTACTGGTACTGACAAGACCCAGGACACGGGCTGAGGCTGATCCATTATTCAGCTGGGCCTCCCACCACGCAGCAAGGAGACGTGCCTGAGGGCTACAGTGTCTCCAGATCAAACAAAGAGAACTTCCCTCTCACGCTGGAGTCTGCCAACCCCTCCCAGACATCTGTGTACTTCTGCGCCAGCAGTTACTCCACAGCGCTGCACGGCCACCTCCTCTCTGTGCAAAAAGACAGGGGATCCAAGTGAAAGCTCCTAGCACCGGGAGCCTCAGGGCTTGGTTAGCCATGAGCCTGCAGTGTGACCCTAGGTGTGTGGACTGCTGCTGCTGCTGCTGCTAAGTCACTTCAGTCGTGTCCGACTCTGTGCGACCCCATAGATGGTAGCCCACCAGGCTCCCCCGTCCCTGGGATTCTCCAGGCAAGAACACTGGAGTGGGCTGCCATTTTCTTCTCCAATGCGTGAAAGTGAAAGTGAAAGTGAAGTCTCTCAGTCATGTCTGACTCTTTGCGACCCCATGGACTGCAGCCTATCAGGCTCCTCTGTCCATGGGATTTTCCAGGCAAGAGTACTGGAGTGGGGTGCCATTGCCTTCTCCCAGGTATGCGGACTAGGTTGACCCAAACCTCACTCAGGGACTCTGAGACATGTGTCCACCATCCATCTCTGTCTTTTCCCTGCATCCTCCCTGTGAACCAAGAAGATGCTTCTCCAGCTCTGACTGCTAGTCCTCACCTGAGCCTAGACCTCCAGGAGGGAAGGTGGCTGGTAAACTAGATGAAAACAGATCCCCTTGTCTCATGTCAATGCTGTCTCTCTGGAAGGCTCTCCCCGACTGGCTCTCACGTGGTCTCCGCTCTTGCCCACCTTTCTTGGGTGGGCAGGACGTCCCTCTCCTCACCTCCCTGGCCCCCTCTAGCACACCCATGCTGCTCCTCCCTCATCCGGGTCATGTCCCTTCCCAAGTCACACGGAAGCTTTTAAAGTGCCCTCTGCACATGGTCTGCTTTGAGCAAGCTGTCTGGAGTCATCAAAGAGAAATCAGCTTCAGTTAATCATCAATCATCCGAATCTCATGTGAGTCCATCTGAAGGAGACACTGGCTTTGTGTGTTCATCCTCCCGCCCCCGACTTCCTCAGCATCTCACCTAACCTCGGCCAGCTTGGCACCACCTTCCTCATCAAAATCTTCTCAAAGTCAAAATACATCTTCCATTGCCCCATTATATCAAGATTTTATAAGTGTAGAAATATATGAGTTCGTATATATAAAAGCTCTTTATAAAATGTATTAACTAGAATTTGGAAATGCTTAATTTATACAAGAAATCTGGAAATATATGTATCTGATTAATCAGAGGTAGGTATGGAATACAGGTTTCCAGGCATATTCACGTGAGATCCTCAGAGTGTTTATTTTATTGTGATTATTTCCATCTTAGCTAAGTACTGTCTTTGCAGTTATACAGCAATTTTTTCCTTCTTAGTGAAACCGTTGGATCATTGAGTCTTCAACTTCCAGAGGCTAAGAGTAGATTTGAAGGTCAATCCTAATTCAGCCAGGATGGGAAGGCAGTAGAACACTAGAATGTGTGTGTGTGTGAGTGTGTGTGTGTGTGAGTGTATGTGTGTGTGAGTGTGTGTGTGTGTGCGTGCGTATGTATTAAGCTTGTGGGGTTCTGTACCCCTGCTTTAGACAGAGGATGCAAATCCATGAGACTGTGAACCACTGGCCACCAGGAGGCACTGTGGGCCCATATAACCAGGGTGTGCTGGGAGGGGTTGAGGGTCACCCAGGAGAGGCCAGCTTTAGGGAAACTTAACTACAAGCCTGTGTCAGGGAACAGGCTTGAGTTCCCTGAGTGATCTTGGGACACAGGGAGCCAACAGACTCCTCAGTGCCAGGGAAGTGGGGATGTGCCTGGAGCTTCAGGATGTACTCAGGGGGGACCTGCAGAGGGGCCCTGCATGGGAAGTGGAGGGTGAGGGGATTGGGCGGCTGGTGAGGGCTTGGTGACGAGTGTCAGGAAGGAGCAGAGAGAGGAGAACAAGCCATATTGTGGATATATGGAGACATGGGGAGAGTGCACACTTCAAACCCACCCTTTGCTGAGGGGCTGTTCAGGACAGGGAAGGGCATAGAGGAGCCAGCCCTGGGTCCTGCCAAGGGGTCCAGTGGACAAGGGCAGCCTGATAGACACAGAGCAGTGAAGTCATAGGCAAATGCTCCAATCAGGGAAGCAGGAGGGTCAGTGCTTTCACCACACACCCCAGGAGACCTGCCTCCAGCTAATGGTAGTCCTGGGTTCTTGATGCTGCCATGGGCTCCAGGCTCCTCTGCTGTGTGACTGTCTGCCTCCTGGGAGCAGGTGAGTCCTGGACACAGTGTGGGAGTTTCTGAGATGTCTTTGCCTCCCTGAGATAGAAGCCTGGCGATGAGGGCTGCAGCAGGAGGCTTCCCCTGTGCTCTGCCCTCAGCTTCCTTGTCTGCTCCCTAACAGGTCTGGTGGATTCTGAAGTCACTCAGACTCCCAAATACCTGATCAAATCGAGACAACAGCAAGTGACTCTGAGCTGTTCCCCTGAATCTGCACACCACTCTGTGTACTGGTACCAACAGGCCCTGGGCCAGGGCCCCTAGTTCCTCGTTCAGTATTACAACAGGGAAATGATACAAAAAGGAAAGATATCAGATCGATTCTCAGGAAAACAGTTCAGTGACTTTCACTCTGAGCTGAACTTGACTTCCTTGGAGCTGACGGACTCAGCCGTGTATCTCTGTGCCAGCAGCCAAGACACAGCCCTGCATGATCAGGTGCCTCTGGGCCAAAAACACTCCTGTCCCAGCTCAGGAAGTGGTGGTGAGTGTGTCAACTGCCTGCCTGGCTGGCCCAGGCCAGGCAGAGTGGACAGTCTTCCCCAGATACTCATTTCTTGATATGTTTTAATGCTCACAAAGATCATGCAAAGTAAGTATTATTTTAACTGTTTATACATCTGAGTGAACATGAATTGCCCAGATCTCATACTTCATATTGTTATAGCAAGGACTCTGACTCAAGCCTGTTTTCAACACTTGTGGTCTCTTTTCCCCAATGAAACTGTCTCCCTACAGAACAAATTAGATATGCATGTGGGTTATGTGAAACAAGATAGAATTTGGGGCTCTATGATATAAATTGTTATTCATGAATTGCAGCCACGGATCACAAGGAGGTATTCCCATGGGTGGAATGTCTCAAATAAAAACAGCATTTTTCATTACCCTGGCGTCTGCACCTCCCTCCATGTCCCTCCTAAGCCTTCATTCCTTTGTGTCAATATGCCATCCTGTGCTGGGCACCCAGCTTCTCTCCACCCAGAAAGGTGGGTCACAGGCCTGAGAGGGCTCTGCTTACTCCCTCCGCCGACATGGGAGGCCCTGGATCCTGTCAGCATGAATGACTGTACCTGCTTTGTCCGGCAGACCGTCTTGTCAGTGAATTGATAAGAAATAGTCCAAACAAGTCCTCAAGACTTGATGAGCTTGCGATGAGGTTGGGAACAGATACCTGGATAAACATGGTGGGTGGAGGGACATTCTCAGGTCTGCGGTCAAGTAAACAGGAAACGGGCCTTGAAGTCCTATTGGGACACAGGAGTCGTAAGGGCAGCAGGAAGCCAGAAGGATTTCCGCAAGACGTAAGACTACAGAAATATGCGCATATATAAAAGTAATAAATATACTAATGAAAAATTTAAAAAAGTATCTGTGGACTAGAACATACAAAAAATTTTACCAGTTTTACGTCAAGGTTACAGCAACTTGTAAGGCAACAGTTCACTCAGGTTTGATAGCTTACGTTGAAAGGTGTCGGATTCATGATCTCCGAAAAGATTTACCTTTGGGGCCAGGGACCAGTTTTCACCACCCAAGAGCTTTTGTGTAGCCGAGTATAAAAAGGGACAAGGAAAGCTTCTCTCATAGACACCGGAAGGGGAGGGAAAGCACCCCCACTTGCTAGTCTAATCAAGGTCTTACGTATTTCATCGGACCCACTCACAACATACATCTTAAATTAACAAGATTAGAACTGACAATAGAAAGGTCTCACTAAACTCACTGCTACAATATACATCTTAAGATAAAAAGATTAGTCAGAAGGTTCTTGTTAAGGAGAAACATGTTCTTGAGCAAGATACTATGCTATATTGACTAAACAAAGCAATGTAGAAAGAATGTTTGTCCCTTTCTCCTTGAGAGCCCTGGACCCCTTTTGCCTTCTCGAGGACTCTGGAACCCTTTCTCCTCAGGGACCTGGACTTCTTATCAATTGGCCTAGGGATTGACTCTCTCAGATTCATCTTTGATTTGAGTCTCTGGGGGAAGAGGCGTGGCCCCTGAGTGACAGGTTGGCTCTGGGGCCTGGCAGGGACAGTGACATCTCAGAGAGAGAGCCCCTCTGGAGAGCCCTTCTCCCCTCTCATCCACACTCAGCCCAGAGGGCCCTCCACCCACGCCGCCCCCACCATGAGCCCCTACCTCCTGGGCTGTGTGGTCTTCTGTCTCCTGCAGGCAGGTGAGTCCTGGGGGGCAGGGTCCCCGTCGGGGTGCCAGCACTAAGCCTCTGCGCTGTGACTGCAGCATCGGTTCTCCTTCTCATCAGGGTCGGTCCATGCTGGTGTCACTCAGGACCCCAGATTCCAGGCCGTGAGGACAGGACAGAGGGCGATACTGACATGTACTCAGGATCTGGGTCACGACCGTGTGTACTGGTACGAACTGCCACTTGGAGGCACTGTTCCATAATAAGCAGAGTGTGCTGGGAGGGTGTGAGAGTCACCCTGGGGAGGGCAGCTTAACAGAACCTTGTCTATATCATGCCGCCTCTGGGAGCAGGTCTGAATTCCCTGAGTGGTCCTGGGACACATGGAGCCAGCACAGACTCCTCACTGCTCAGGGAACTGGGGATCTGCCTGGAACCATGGGATGAACACAGAGGGTCATGACCTAACTCAGCACGGGAAGCGGAATAGTGAAGGGGTTGGGGTGACTGGTGAGGGCCTGGTGGCTGGTGATGAGTGTCAGGCAGGGTCGGGCAGAGAAGAACAAGGCATGTTGTGTGCATATGGGACCAGGGGATGAAGCTCACCTCACAGCCAGGCTTGCTAAGGGGCTGTCAGGACAGGGAAGGGCATAGAGGAGCCAGCCCTGCGTATTGGTAAGGGGTCCAATGGACAAGGGCAGCCTGATAGACACAGCAGTGACATCATAGGCAAATGCTCCAATCAGGGAAGCAGGACCTTCAGCACTTTACACCACTCACTCCAGGAGACCCGCCCCCAGCCAGTAGTGGTCTTGGGTTCCTGATGCTACCATGGGCTCCAGGCTCCTCTGCTGCTTGACTGTCTGCCTCCTGGGAGCAGGTGAGTCCTGGACACAGTGTGGGAGCTTCTGAGATGACTTTGCTTTTGCCATCCCCAAAATGCAAGACTCCTGGAAAGCGCTGCAGCAGGAGGCTTCCCCTGTTCTCTCCTCTCTACTTCCTTGTCTCTTCCCAACAGGCCTGGTGGATTCTGAAGTCACCCAGACCCCAAAATTCCTGACCAAATCAAGAAAACAGCAAGTGACACTGAGATGTTCCCCTGAATCTGGACACCGCTCTGTGTACTGGTTCCAACAGGCCCTGGGCCAGGGCCCCCAGTTCCTCGTTCAGTATTTTGATGGAAAAGTGTATCAAAGAGGAAACATGTCAGATCGATTCTCAGGTCAACAGTCAGGCTCGGAGTTGAACTTGACCTCCTTGGAGCTGATGGACTCTGCTCTGTATCTCTGTGCCAGCAGCCAAGACACAGCCCTGCATGATCAGGTGCCTCTGTGACAAAAACAGTCCTGCCCCAGCTCAGGAAGTGGTGGTGAGCGTGTCGACTGCCAGTGTGCCAAGCCCAGTCTCTGGTAGAGAAATAGATTTTCCCAGACATTCATTTCTTGATATGTTTTAATGCTGAGTTGGTGATGGACAGGGAGGCCTGGCATGCTGCAATTCATGGGGTCGCAAAGAGTCAGACACAACCGAGCGACTGAACTGAAATGGACTGAACTGAAATGACCTGAACTGAACTGAAGATCATGCGAGGTAAGTATTATTTTAACTGTTTATATATCTGAGGGGATTTGAATTGCCCAGATCTCCTACTTCATGACTGTTACAGCTAGGATTGCAGCTCAAGTTTCCTCTCAACACTTTCCTCATGGAACCGTCTTCATACAGAGCAAGTTACATATACGTGTTGTGTTATGTGTAACAAGATACAGTTTGGGGCTCTGTGATATGAAATGTTACTCAGTGAATGGCAGCCACGCATCACAAGGAGGTATTCCCATGAAAAGAATGTCTCAGATAAAAAAAGCACATTTTTCACTTACCCTGATGTGTGCCACGTCTCACCACTGTTGCTCCTAAGTCTGCATTACTTTCTGCCAATCCGTCATCCTGTGCTGGGCAACCAGCTTCTCTCCTCCCAGAAAGGTGGGTCACAGGCCTGAGGCCTCTCCCGACATGGGAAGCAGGGTCTCCTGTGAACATGAAGGAGCTGTACCTGCCTTTGGCTGGTGGACTGTCTGTCAGTGAGTTGATAAGAACAGATCCAAACAATTCCTCAAATGCTGATGAGCCTTCAATGAGGTTGGGAGCAGAAACCTGGAGAAACATGGTAGGTGGAAGGCCATTCTCAGGGCTGCAATCAGTTAAAGCAGAAATGGGCCTTGAAGTCCTACTGGGACTCCTACCATGAAGGAGAGCAGGAAGCTAGAGGGAATTTCCCAAGATGCAGAGCTATAGAAATATGTAGACAAATTAAAGTAATACACACATTTACGAAGAATTGTCTCTGGAATAAAGTATAGATAAAATCGCAAACTGTTTACAGAAAGGTTACAATAACTTGTAAGGCTCAAGTCCATTAATCTGGATGGGTCTCCCTGTTGTGAACTATTCACTCAGGTTCGTTTCTGGTTTGACCCTCTAGGGGAAGGGGCGTGCCCACCTGAGTGACAAGTTGGCTGTGGGGCCTGGCAGGGACAGTGACATCTCAGAAGGCCTCCCTGGAGAGCCCCTTTCCCTCTCATCCACACTCACCCAGAGGGCCCTCCACCCGCCTGCACCCGCCATGAGCCCCTGCCTCCTGGACTGTGTGGTCTTCCGTCTCCTGCAGGCAGGTGAGTCCTGGGGGGCAGGGTCCCCTTGGGGGTCCCAGCACTAAGCCTGTCTGCTGTGACTGCAGCATCGGTCCTCTTCTCCACAGGGGTGGTCCATGCTGGTGTCACTCAGGACCCCAGATTCCAGGTGGTGAGGACAGGACAGAGGGCGACACTGACATGTACTCAGGATCTGGGTCATGACCGCATGTACTGATACCAACAAGACCTGGCACACGGGCTGAGGCTGATCCATTACTCAGCTGGTATGCACACTAGCAAGCCAGGAGGCGTGCCCGACGGGTACAATGCCTCTAGATCAAACACAGAGAACTTCTCTCTCACGGTGGAGTCTGCCAACCACTCTCAGACATCTGCGTACTTCTGTGCCAGCAGTTACTCCACGGCGCTGCACAGCCACCTGCTCTCTGTTGAAAAAGACAAGGGGCCCACAAGCAGGATCCTAGCACTGGGAACCTAATGCCCTTGGGACCACGTGCCAGCTCTGTGACCCTGATGTGTGACCTGGACAGGCCTGCGTCTGACCCCAGGGACTCGGAGACACATGTCCACCATCAGGCTCTGTGTTTCCTCTGCATCCTCCCTGGATGTAGTTCGGAATGCATCCAGTTCTAACTAGTTCTGACTATTCCGCATCAGCTTAAGACCTCCGGAAGGGAAGAATATTAGCAAATTAGATATATCTAGACCCCCTTGTCTCTCCATGGCACCTCATTGCTGTCTGTCTGGAAGTTTCTCCCACAGCCTAGCTCTCAAGTGCTCCCTGCTCTTGCCCTCCAGAGGGGCGGGTCTTTCCTCCTTTACTGCCTTGGCCTCAGCTCCCCTGCCCTCTCTGCTCCAGACACACTGCTCTGCCCTCATCTGGGCCATGTGCATTCCCATGACACAGGGAACTTTGTAACCACGTGTAAGCGGTCGTGTTTCAGCAAGCTCTTGGGGTCATCAAAGAGAAAACAACCTCAATTAATTAGGAACCATCCAAAATCCCTTGGGAGTCCATTCCCAGGAGGAGAGACAGGCTGGGTGTGTGTGTTCTCCTTCCCTGCCCCTCTTTCTTAGCATCTCAATTAACCTGGACCAGATTTCTATCATTTCCCTCAGAGAAATCTTCTCAAAGTCAAAATTTTCCTCCATGGTATCTTATTATATAAAGATTTTACAAGTTCATAGGAAATAAATAGGTTAATACACATTTAAATAGGAAATCTGAAAATATATGCCTCTGATTAATCAGAAATAGCTATGAAGACATGTTTGCAGGCAGATTCACTTGAGATCCTCTGAGCATTTATTTTATGACATATATTTCCATTTTTAGCTAACTACCATCATTGTACTGGTGAAGCAATTATTTCCTTGTTAGGAAAATGGTCAGATCATACAGTCTTCTACCTCCAGAGCCTAAGAGTGGATTTGAAAATCAACCCTAATCAGCCAGTCTAGGAAGGCAGTAGAACAGATATGCGTGTGTGTGGCTGTGTGTGTGTGGCTGTGTGTGTGTGTGTGTGTGTGTATGTGTGTGTGTGTTGAGGGTGTGGGATTTTTGAAACCTTGCTTCAAACAGAGGCTGCAAATCCATGAGGCCATGGACCTTTGGCCACGAGGAGGCACTGTGTTTCCGTGGTGAGCAGGCTGCCCTGGGAGGGGTTGAGAGTCGCCCTGGGGAGGGCAGCTTAAGGGAACCTTGGCTACATGCCTGCACCTGGGAGCAGGTTTGAGTTCCCTGAGTGGTCCTGGGACACAGGTAGCCAGCACAGACTCCTCTCCGCTCAGTGAAGTGGGGTCGCGCCTGCAGCTTCAGGATGTGCCCAGGGGCCCATCCTCTGGAGCAGCATGGGGAGGGGAGGGTGAGAAGTTGGTGCATCTGGTGAGGGCTGGGAGATGAGTGTCAGGCAGGGTCAGACAGAGCAGACAGAACAAGAGTGTGTGGACACATGGGACCAGGGGACGAAGCTCACCTCACACCCATCCTTGCTGAGGGCTGTCAGGACAGGGAAGGGCACAGAGGAGCCAGCCCTGGGTCCTGCCAAGGGGTCCAGGGGACAAGGGCAGCCTGCAGAGACACAGAGCAGTGACGTCATAGGCAAAAGCTCCAATCAGGGAAGCAGGAGGGTCAGCACTTACCCTCTCATCCTAGGAGCCCAGCCCCAGCCAGCAGCAGTCCTGGGTTCCTGATGCTGCCATGGGCTCCAGGCTACTCTGCTGTGTGACTCTCTGCCTCCTGGGAGCAGGTGAGTCCTGCACACAGTGTGGAAGCCTCTGAGATGTCTTTGCCTCCCTGGGATAGAAGCCTGGTGATGAGGGCTGGAACAGGAGGCTTCCCTGTGCTCTGCCCTCAGCTTCCTTCTGTCTCCTTCCCAACAGGCCTGGTATATTCTGGGGTCACCCAGACCCCCAAATACCTGATCAAATCAAGAAAGCAGCAAGGGATTCTGAGATGTTCCCCTGAATCTGGACACCTCTATGTATCCTGGTACCAACAGGCCCTGGGACAGGGCCCCCAATTCCTTGTTCAATATTATGATGGGAAAGTCCGTACAAAAGGAAACATGCCAGATCGATTCTCAGGTGAACAGTTCAGTGACTCTCACTCTCAGATGAACCTGAGCTCCTTGAAGCTGTCGGACTCAGCCGTGTATCTCTGTGCCAGCAGCCAAGACACAGCCTTGCGTGATCAGGTGCCTCTGGGACAAAAACACTCCTGCCACAGCTCAGGAAGTGGTTGTGAGGGTGACTGCCTCCCTTTCAGGCCTACATAGATCCGATAGACTCTCCCAGACATTTTTCCTCTGCTATGTTTTAATGCTTCCAAAGATCATGCTAGGTAAGTGTTATTTTACCTGTTTATACATCTGACGGGAACTGTCTTGTCCACATCTTATATGTCATTACTTTCAGAGTAAGGAATTTGATTCACGCCTGTCCTCATTACTTGTGGTCTTTGTCCCCATAAAACTTTCCCCCACATAGAATAAATAAAACACTTAAACACACACACACACACACACACACACACACACACACACGTGCATGTTTTAAAGCAACTGGCTCACATAGTTGTTAAGACTGGTAAGTCGAAAAGCTGCAAGCGGGTCTGGTGCTACTAGAGACTGAGGGGGAGCTGATGTTTAAGCTCAAAAGTAGAAGAACTAATGGTCCAGTGTGAAGGCCATCGGCTGACAATTCTGTCTTACTTGGGGGAGGATCAGCGTTTTCATCTATTCATCTCTTCACCTGGTTTCATGAAGGCCACCGACATTATGGAGGGTCATCTGCTTTATGAATTAAAATGTTAATCTAATCTATTATTAAAATATACCTATTCACGTTTTGAAAGTGAAGTTGCTCAGTCGTGTCTGACTCTTTGTGACTCCATGGACTGTAGTCCACAAGGCTCCTCCATCTGTGGAATTTTCTAGGCAAGAGTACTGGAGTAGGTTGCCATTTCCTTCTCCAGGGGATCTTCCCAACCCAGGGACTGAACCCGGGTCTCCCACATTGCGGACAGACGCTTTACCATCTAAGCGAAAAAATATCCCTCTTTGGAGCACCCAAAGAATAA
Organism: Capra hircus; assembly: GCF_001704415.2. NCBI lineage: Eukaryota > Metazoa > Chordata > Mammalia > Artiodactyla > Bovidae > Capra > Capra hircus. Next base: position 14,861,630 of record NC_030811.1, on the reverse strand, counting down.
AGCTAAATATCCAAGGCAGAGTCAAGGTGACATACTGTATTAGTCAGGACAGCATCTTCCAGGGTTGCACAAGAATTTAATAAGCATGAACTCCCTGTCAAGTAACAGGACTTTGGATTTCTTGACTCCATTTGCTAATCTCTGACAGCCTTTTGTAGTGCTTCCTAGGTGCGAAAGTAGATATGGACACATTTTGACTTCAAACCCTATACTTGAGGACTTCAGATGTCAGAGGAAAGAAAGTAATTATGCTTGCTGGTTCCATACATGAGATAAAGAGAGCATGTAACTTACCCTCAGGCATTTTTACATCAACTTTATTGGCATGTGAATTGTAGTTAACATTTGAATAATGTGAAGTTTGGGGGCCCTGAACCAGCCTTAACCCTGCTTTAAAAGTTTGTTTAAAAGTCAGTCAACCCTGTTTATGATTTCACATCCACAGATTCAACCAGCCACAATTGTGTGGTACTGTGAAAAGTGAAAGTGAAAGTCACTCAATCATGTCTGACTCTTTGCCACCCCATGGACTATACAGTCCATGAAATATAAATTCTCTCCAGGCCAGAATACTGGAGTGGGTAGCCTTTCCCTTCTCCCGCGGATGTTCCCAGCCCAGGGATCCAACTCAGGTCTCTCACACTGCAAGCAGATTCTTTACCAGATGAACAACAAGGTCTGTGATTAGTATCTATTAAAAATTCCACACAAAACTGGACCCATGAAATTCAAAAGAGTGTGGTCCAAGGGATCTGCTGTATATACAATAACATTACACACTGTATATTGAACAGATGAATGGTTTTGATCAATCCATAGGTATGTGCCCATGGAATATTCACCTATAATGACTGAGAACATTTCGTCACCAAAACTTCTCTGAGGCCCCATCCCAGGCCTGTCTCCTTCCCTGACAACCAACAGTATGGTTTCTGTTGCTGACATTTTTTTTAAGTCCTCTTTAGCCCAGAGCTAAATATTTAAGCGATTGCTCCTGGAAAGTATTATGGTTGAAGAAGTTCTTGAAAGCATGTGAGCACCATATCTATGTCAGGGACTATCCTATCTGGAGATGGATGGTTTGGAAAATGACCATCCAAAGGTCTTCCCTGCTGCTACAGGCTTTTTTTTTTCTTTAGTTAGATATGTACTTTCATAAATTTCTCTTCTCGTGCACACATTATCTGAAATCATTTTATGATGCTATTTGACAGGAGGTCCTCAATTCTTAGGAAAGTACTTTGAGGTCCCACGTGATATACACACAGCAAGGCCTCCTGCTCACAAACTGGGTGCTGGGACTGAGCAGGCCACCAGCAGCAGCGATTTTGGTGAGAGATCATTTCATGTCAGGAGAAGGCTAGCCTTTGATTTGACCCCAGCGACGAAGTCACAGGAGTTAAACTGAAAAGTCCCCCTTTCTTAGGGGCCTGGCCTGGGCACTAGTATCCTGCGCTGTGGGTCCCACTGTCTCTTGGACCAGAGACATTCTGAGCACAGGTATGGATCCCGTGGACTTGCCAGGCCCTGATTCAAGGCTTTTTTGTGGCTACAACATCAGACTCATTCATTGCTTCTGACTTTAGTTTCTGTGTTTTTGTCTCTGAGGCCCCAGGAATGGTTAGTCCCCAAGACCCCAGACGTGCGGTCGGGTTCCATGGAAACCAGCTCATCACGGTCCCCCACTCATGACCAGAGCATGATATTCAGGTTCAGAAATTATTCAGAATTTGAAAACCACAGCAGCAGAGCATGGCGGCTAGTGCAGGGTCCTTCTAAATGTGAGGTTTGTGCATGTGATACAGTCTAGGGCTCTAGGATATCGGTTACTAAATGGCAGCCACGCTTCACAAGAAGTACCCCCATGCAATGGATGTCTCATGTAAAATCGGAGCATTTTTCCTTTACCCCGGGGTCAGCCATCTCTCCCAACATCCCTCCCATGTCTGTTCTCCTTTGTGCCAAAATGTCATCTGTGGTGCTGGGCAACCAGCTTCTCTCCTCAAAGCAAGGTGCGTCACAGGCCTGAGGCGGTTCGGCTTGCTTCTCCCTGACTCCTCAGACTCAAGAAGCGCATGCTCAAATGAATGTGAAGGTGCTGAGCCTGCATTTGACAGGCACCCAGTCAGTCGGGGAATTAATAAGAAATAGATCCCTAGGATTCGTCAAGTGTTGATGAGCCTGCCCTAAGGTTGGGGAACCAGATTCCGGAATCTAGTGCTGCAATTATTTCCTTCTTAGTAGAAATGTCTGATCATACAGTGTGTTACCTCCACAGGCTAAGACTAGACTTGAAGATCAGCCCTAATTCATCCAGGCTGGGAAGGCAGCAGTTGAGGGATGTGTGTATGTGTTTGTATGTGTGAGTAGGGGTTGAAAGTGTGGAGTGTGGGGAATTTGTATTCTTGTTTTAATAAAGGGCGCAGATCCGTGAAACCACTGGCCACTAGGAGGCACTGTGGGCGCATGGTAAGCAGGGTGTGCTGGGAGGGGGTGTGATTCACCCTGGGGAGGGCAGCTTAGGGGAAACTTGGCTACATGCCTGCATCAGGGAACAGGCTTGAGTTCCCTGAGTGGTCCAGACACATGGACCCAGCACAGACTCCTCACTGCCCAGGGGAGTGGAGACTTGCCTGGAGCCTCGGGATGTGCCCAGGGGATCTTCTCCTGGAGCAGCATGGGGAGTGGAGGGTGAGGGATGAGTGTGTCTGGTGAGGGCGGGGTGATGAGCCTCAGGCAGGGACAGGAAGAGAAGAAAAAGCCATGTGATGGGCATATGGGGACATGGGGACAGTGCTCACCTCACACCCACCCTTTGCTGAGGGGCTGTGCAGGACAGGGAAGGGCATAGAGGAGCCAGCCCTGAGTCCTGCCAAGGGGTCCAGTGGACAAGGGCAGCCTGCAGAGACACAGAGCAGTGATGTCATAGGCAAATGCTCCAATCAGGGAACAGGAGGGTCAGCACTTTACACCACTCACCCCAGGAGCCCCGCCCCCAGCCAGCAGCAGCCTTGGGTTCCTGATGCTGCCATGGGCTCCAGGCTCCTCTGCTGTGTGACTGTCTGCCTCCTGGGAGCAGGTGAGGCCTGGACAGTGTGGGAGCTTCTGAGATGTCTTTGCCTCCCTGAGATAGAAGCCTGGTGAAGAGGGCTGCAAGAGGAGGCTTCCCCTGTGCTCTGCCCTCAGCTTCCTTGACTGCACCCTAACAGGCCTGGTGGATTCTGGAGTCACCCAGGCTCCCAAATACCTGATCAAATCAAGAAAGCAGCAAGTGACTCAGATGTTCCCCTGAATCTGCACACCACTCTGTGTACTGGTACCAACAGGCCCTGGGCCAGGGCCCCCAATTCCTTGTTCGGTATTACAACCGGGAAACGATACAAAAAGGAAAGACATCAGATTGATTCTCAGGAAAACAGTTCAATGACTTTCTCTCTGAGCTGAACTTGACCCCCTTGGAGCTGACGGACTCAGCCGTGTATCTCTGTGCCAGCAGCCAAGACATAGCCCTGCATGATCAGGTGCCTCTGGGATAAAAACATTCCTGCCCCAGCTCAGGAAGTGGTGCTGAGTGTGTCAGCTGCCTCATGAACCCATTCTTTGAGGTCATTTAATAATGATATTTTGACAAGAGGTCATCATCTTTTTGTCAAAATTGTTGAGATCCCATGAGACACACGCATAGCAAGTTTTCACGTTCACTCAGCGTGTGCCCCATTGGCCAGACCATGGGCAGTAGAATTTTGGTTCTGTAATCAGGAGAAGAGTACTATTTGCTTCAACCCTAAATATCCAAGCGCAGGCTTTGAGCTGGAACTCTTCAATTTCTGTTCTGGCCTGGCACAGGCACAAGTCTCCTGTGTGGTGTGTTCTTCCATCTCCTGGATCAGGGATGTTCTGAGCAGAAATGTGGAACCACCATGGGCTTGCCAAGCTCCACTTCAAGACTTGCTGTTGCGGTTACAATACAAGGCTCCTTCTTGCTTCTGACTTGAGATTCTGCATCTTTGACTCTCAGGTCATAGGAAAGGTTAGTCACCCAAACCCAAGACATGTGGTCATAGTGAGTGGAAACCAGCACATCAGGAGGTCACCACAGTCATGCACTCAAGACTAGCTACATGATTTGCAGGGTCCACAGTGTGAATATTATTGAGAATTTATTGTTGTGTAAGGAAATGAACAGGACTGTGGTCAATTAGACAAAGTAGATACAAACACCTGAGGGAGTATTTGTGATGCGTGAGTCATAAAGGGCAGCATGAAGCTAGAAGGATTTTTTTCTTGAGTTTCAGCTCTCAGCAATATGTTGTCGTTGTTCAGTTGCAAAGTCCTGTCCAACTCTTTGTGACCCCTTGGACTTCAGCATGACAGGCTTTGTTGTCCTTCACTATCTCCCTTAGCTTGCTCACACGCATGTCCATCAAGTCTGTGATGCCATCCAACCATCTCATCCTCTGTCATCCACTTCTCCTCTGTCTTCAATCTTTCCCAGCATCAGAGTTTTTTCAAATGAGTCAGTTCTTCTCATCAGGTGGCCAGAGTATTAGAGGTTCAGCTTCAGCATCAGTCCTTCCAGTGAATAATCAGGACTGCTTTCCTTTAGGATGGACTGGTTTGATGTCCTCAGAGTCCAAGGGACTCTCAAGAGTCTTCTCCAGCACGCAATTTGAAATTATCAGTTCTCCAGTACTCAGCCTTCTTTATGGTCCAATACATTCATACGTGACTCCTGGAAAAACCATAGCTTTGACTAGACAGACTTTTGTTAGCAGACTAATGTCTCTGTCTTTTAACATGCTGTCTAGGTTTGTCTAGTACTGCCCCACTCCAGAACTCTTGCCTGCAGAATCCCATCGATGGAGGAGCCTGGTGGGCTACAGTCCATGGGGTTGCTAAGAGTTGGACACGAATGAGCGACTTCACTTTCACTTTTACTTTTCACTTTTCACTTTCATGCATTAGAGAAGGAAATGGCAGCCCACTCCAGTGTTCTTGCCTGGAGAATCCCAGGGACAGCGGAGCCTGGCGGGCTGCTGTCTATGGGGTCGCACAGAGTTGGACACGACTGAAGCGAGTTAGCAGCAGCAGGAACAGGTTTGTCATAACTTTTCTTCCAAGGAGCAAACATCTTTTAATTTCATGTTTGCAGTCACCATCCACAGTGATGTTGGAGTCCAAGAAAATAAAGTCTTTCACTATTTCTATTGTTTCTCCATCTATTTGCCAAGAAGTGATGGGCCTGGATGCCATGATCTTAGTTTTCTGAATGCTGAGTTTTAAGCGAGCTTTTTTTGCTCTCCTCTTTCACCTTCATCAGGAGGCTCTTTAGTTTCTCTTTGCTTTTTGCCATTAGGGTGGTGTACTGATATCTCCTGTCATGAGGACAGGACAGAGGGCGACACTGAAATGTACTCAGGATCTGGGTCATGACCGCATGTACTGGTACCTAATGGTACCACTGGTGGTGTACTGGTACACCACCCTAATGGCAAAAAGCAAAGAGAAACTAAAGAGCCTCCTGATGAAGGTGAAAGCGGAGAGCAAAAAAGCTGGCTTAAATCTCAGCATTCAGAAAGCTAAGATCATGGCATCCAGTACACTGTTGTCATCTGCATATGTGAGGTTACTGACATTTCTTCCGGCAATCTTGATTTCAGTTTGAGCTTCATGCAGCCCGGCATTTGGCATGATGTACTCTGCATATAAGTTAAATAAGCAGGGTGACAATATACAGCCTTGATGTACCCTTCTCTTTTCCCAATTTTGAGCCAGTTCATTATTCTATAAAAGTATGTAGGTAAATAAACATACATAGTAATGAAGATTTATCTCTGGAATACAGCACACTTAAAGTTGTAAGCTGTTACAGAAAGGATACAACCGCTCATAAGGCTGGACATTGAGCTGGACATAAGTTCTGTTGCGAACTGTTCACTTAGGTTCATTTCTGATTTGAGCCTCTGGGGAAGGGGCATGGCCCCTGAGTGACAGGTTGGCTCTGGGGCCTGGCAGGGACAGTGACATCTCAGAAGGACTCCCTGGAGAGCCCCTCTCCCTCTCATCCACACTCAGCCCAGAGGGCCCTCCGCCCGCCCCGACCCCGCCATGAGCCCCTGCCTCCTGGGCTGTGTGGTCTTCTGTCTCCTGCAGGCAGGTGAGTCCTGGGGGCCGGGGTCCCCATCGGGGTCTCAGCACTAAGCCTGTCCACTGTGACTGCAGCATCGGTCCTCCTTCTCCGCAGGGGCGGTCCATGCTGGTGTCACTCAGGACTCCAGATTCCAGGTCGTGACGACAGGACAGAGGGAGACACTGAAATGTACTCAGGATTTGAACCATGACAGTATGTACTGGTGCTGACAAGACCTGGGACATGGGCTGAGGCTGATGCGTTATTCAGCTGGGCCTCCCACCACCGAGCAAGGAGACGTGCCCGAGGGCTACAGCATCTCCATATCAAGCAGAGAGAACTTCCCTCTCACGCTGGAGTTCGCCAACCCCTCCCAGACATCTGTGTACTTCTGCGCCAGCAGTTACTCCTTGGCGCTGCACAGCCACCTCCTGTCTGTGCAAAAAGACAGGTGAGGCCCTGCAGCCTGGAAGTCAGAGATCCTCTTAAAGGTTCCTAGCACTTGGAGTCTCAGGGTTTCACAGGTCATGTGCCTGCAGGGTGACCCTGGGTGTGTGGAATAGGTTGACCCAAACCTCACTCAGGGACTCCGAGACATGTGTCCACCATCTTTCTCTGTCTTTTCCGTGCATCTTCCCGGTGAACCAAGAAGATGCTTCTCTAGCTCTGACTGCTAGTCCTCACTTGAGCCTGAGACCTCCAGGAGGGAAGGTGGCTGGTAAACTAGATGAAAACACATCCCCTTGTCTCTCGTCAATGCTGTGTCTCTGGAAGGCTCTCCCAGACTGGCTCTCATGTGGTCTCCGCTCTTGCCCACCTTTCTTGGGTGGGCAGGACGTCCCTCTCCTCACCTCCCTGGCCCCCTCTATTACACCCATGCTGCTCCTCCCTCATCCGGGTCATGTCCCTTCCCAAGTCACATGGAAGCTTTTAAAGTGCCCTCTGCACATGGTCTGCTTTGAGCAAGCTGTCTGGAGTCATCAAAGAGAAATCAGCTTCAGTTAGTTATCAATTATCCGAATCTCATGTGAGTCCATCTGAAGGAGTGACTGGCTTTTTATGCACATCCTCCTGCCCCCGACTTCCTCAGCATCTCACCTAACCTCGGTCAGCTTGGCACCACCTCCCTCATCAAAATCTTCTCAAAGTCAAAATATGTCTTCCATTGCCCCATTATATCAAGATTTTATAAGTGCAGAAATACTGAGTTCATATATATAAAAGCTCTTCATAAAATGTATTAACTAGAATTTGGTAATGCTTAATTTATATAAGAATTGTGGAAATACATGCATCTGATTAATCAGAGGTAAGTATGGAATACAGGTTTCCAGGCAGATCACGTGAGATCCTCAGAGTGTTTATGTGATGGCCATATATTTCCCTCTTAGCTAAGTACCATCACTGCAGTGGTGCAGCAGTTCTTTCCTTCTGAGCAAGAATGGCAGATCATTGAGTCTTCAAATGTGAGAGGCTAAGACTAGATTTGAAGGTCAACCCTAATTCAGCCAGGATGGGAAGGCAGTAGAACACTAGAATGTGTGTGTGTGTGTGTGCGTGTGTGTGAGTGTGAGAGTGTGTGTGTGAGTGTGTGTGTGTGTGTGAGTGTGTGTGTGTGTGTGTGCGCGCGCGTATATATTAAGCTTGTGGGGTTCTGTACCCCTGCTTTAGACAGAGGATGCAAATCCATGAGACTGTGAACCACTGGCCACCAGGAGGCACTGTGGGCCCATATAACCAGGGTGTGCTGGGAGGGGTTGAGGGTCCCCCAGGAGGGCAGCTTTAGGGAACCTTAACTACACGCCTGTGTCAGGGAACAGGCTTGAGTTCCTTGAGTGGTCCTGGGACACATGGAGCCAACACAGACTCCTCAGTGCCAGGGAAGTCAGGACGTGCCTGGAGCTTCAGGATGTACTCATGGGGTCCCTGCATGGGAAGTGGAGGGTGGGGGGTTCGGGCGGCTGGTGAGGGCTTGGTGACGAGTGTCAGGAAGGAGCAGAGAGAGGAGAACAAGCCATATTGTGGACATATGGAGACATGGGGAGAGTGCACACTTCATACTCACCATTTGTAGAGGGGCTGTTCAGGACAGGGAAGGGCATAGAGGAGCCAGCCCTGGTCACACAAGGGGCCCAGTGGACAAGGGCAGCCTGCAGAGACACAAGCAGTGACGTCATAGGCAAATGCTCCAATCAGGGAAGCAGGAGGGTCAGCACTTTACACCACTCACTCCAGGAGCCTGCACCCAGCCAGCAGCAGTCCTGGGTTCCTGATGCTGCCATGGGCTCCAGGCTCCTCTGCTGTGTGACTGTCTGCCTCCTGGGAGCAGGTGAGTCCTGGACACAGTGTGGGAGTTTCTGAGATGTCTTTGCCTCCCTAAGATAGAAGCCTGGCGATGAGGGCTGCAGCAGGAGGCTTCCCCTGTGCTCTGCCCTCAGCTTTCTCTGATCTTCCCCAACAGGCCTAGTGGATTCTGAAGTCACCCAGACCCCCAAGTACCTGATCAAATCAAGAAAGCAGCAAGCAATGCTGAGATGTTCCCCTGAGCCTGGACACCTATCTGTGTACTGGTACCAACAGGCCCTGGGCCAAGGCCTCCAATTCCTCATTCAATATTACAATAGGGCAGAGAATGAGAAAGGAAACATACCAGATCGATTCTCAGGAAAACAGTTCAGTGACTCTAGCTCTGAGCTGAACGTGACTTCCTTGGAGCTGACGGACTCAGCCGTGTATCTCTGTGCCAGCAGCCAAGACACAGCCCTGCATGATCAGGTGCCTCTGGGACAAAAACACTCCTGCCGCAGCTCAGGAAGTGGTGCCTGTGTGTCAGCTGCCAGCCTGCCAGGCCCAGTGTCTGGTAGAGCGAGAGACTTTCCCAGACATTCACTTCTTGATATGTTTAAATGTTCACTAACGTCATCAAGATAAGTATCATTTTAACTGGTTGTACATCTGAGGGGTCGTGAGTTGCCCAGATCTCATATATCATAAGTATTACAGCTAGCATCCTAGCGCAAGTGTGTTCTCAACACCTGTGGTCCCTTCGCTCGTGGAACTGTGTACACAGCAAATTACATATACGCATTGTGGGGTGTATACAGTTTGGGGCTGTGTGATATGAAGTGTTACTCAGTGAATGGCAGCCATGGATCACAAGGAGGTATTCCCATGAGAGGAATGTCTCAAATAAAAACAGCATTTTTCATTACCCTGGTGTCTGCACCTCCCTCCACGTCCCTCCTACATCTGAATTCCCTTGTGGCTAGACGTCATCCTGTGCCGGGCACCCAGCTTATCTCTACCCAGAAAGGTAAGTCACTGGCCTGAGGGGACTCTGCTTGCTCCCTCCCCTCAACACGGGAAACATGGGCTGCTGTGAACATGAAGGAGCTGTACCTGCATTTGACCAGTGGACAGTCTGTCAGTGAATTGATTAGAAACAGACCAAAGGATTCCTCAAATGTTGATGAGCCTGCAATGAGGTTGGGAGCAGAGACCTGGAGAAACATGGTAGGTGGAGGGACAGGCTCAGGACTGCGGGCAATGTTGTGGAAAGGGAGCCTTGAAGTGCTGCTGCTAGGTTGCTTCAGTTGTGTCCAACTCTATGCGACCTCATAGATGGCAGCTCACCAGATTCCCCCATCCCTGGGATTTTCCAGGTAAGAACACTGGAGTGGGGTGCCATTGCTTTCTCTGCTTGAAGTGCTCTTGGGACACGTATCATAAAGGGCAGCAGGATGCCAGAAGGATTTCCCCGGGATTCAAAACTTCAGAAATATGTAGATAAATACAAGTAATATACATGTTAATGAAGACTATGTCTGGAATAGAACATACAAAACATTTAATCAGTTTAACATCTACAGAAAAACCTTTAATATTTTCAGAAAGGTTACAGCAACCTGTGAGATTACGTCTGTTGTCCTGGATGGGTCTCCGTGTTGTGAACGGTTCACTCAGGTTCATCTCTGATTTGAGCCTCCAGGGGAAGGGGCGTGGCCCCTGAGGGACAGGCTGGCTCTGGGGTCTGGCAGGGACAGTGACATCTCAGAAGGCCTCCCTGGAGAGCCCCTCTCCCTCTCATCCACACTCAGACCAGAGGGCCCTCCGCCCGCCCCGCCCCCGCCATGAGCCCCTGCCTCCTGGGCTGTGTGGTCTTCTGTCTCCTGCAGGCAGGTGAGTCCTGGGGGGCAGGGTCCCCTTGGGGGTGCCAGCACCAAGCATGTCTGCTGTGACTGCAGCATCGGTCCCCCTTCTCCACAGGGGCGGTCCATGCTGGTGTCACTCAGGACCCCGGATTCCAGGTGGTGAGGACAGGAGAGAGCGCGACACTGAGATGCACTCAGGATCTGAGCTTTAGCTATATGTACTGGTACCGACAAGACCCCGGACACGGGCTGAGGCTGATCCATTGCTCAGTTATCCCTCCCGCCACGGAGAAAGGAGCCGTGCCCGAGGGCTACAGCGTCTCCAGACCAAGCACAGAGAACTTTCCTCTCACGCTGGAGTCCGCCAACGCCTCGCAGACATCTGTGTACTTCTGCTCCTGCGGTTATCCACGGCACTGCACGGCCACCTCCTCTCTGTGCAAAAAGATGAGGGAAGCCCTGCAGCCTGGAAGGAGGAGAGCCCCTTGCAGGCTTCTCACACCCGGAGCCTTGGATTCCAGGGCCACATGCCTGCAGTGTGACGCTGAGTGTGTGTCTCATATCACGCCCAGCTACATCGACGTTAAATGTAGTGGGCGGGTGGTTTTTTTTATTTCAAAGTTTTATAACATTAAAAATAATTGGGTTAATATATATAATATTTGTATATAAATCCATTACTTAGTATTAGTAATAATTTATAGAAAATCTAGAAATATCTGGATCTGATTAATCCGAAGGAACGAGGAATGCAGTGTCCCAGGCTGTATTCGCCTGAGCTCAGCAGAGTGTCTGTAGGAAGGCCTCTGTGATTGCACCTTAGCATACTACTGTCAGCGCAATTATGTTCTTCTTATGGAAATGTTGGTTTCTGCAGTCTTTTACCTCCAGAGGCTAAGAGGGAATTTGAAGACCAATCTTAAGGCAGCCAGTTTGGGAAGACAGTAGAACAATGTGTGTGTGTGTGTGTGTGTGTGTGTGTGTGTGTTTGTGTTCAGGGTATTTACATTTCTGCTTTAGACAGAAGGCACAGATCCAAGAGACTGTGGACCATTGGCCACTAGGAGGTACTGTGGGCCCACAGTAAGCAGGGGCTCCTGGGAGGGGTGGAGAGTCACCCTGGGGAGGGCAGCTTTAAGGAGCCTTGGCTACATGCTTGCATGAGAAAGCAGGCCCCGCCCCTAGCCATTAGAGTTCTTGGGTTCCTGATGCTGCCATGGGCTTCAGGCTCCTCTGTGTGACTCTCTGCCTCCTGGAACAGGTGAGTCCTGCACACAGTGTGGGAGCTTCTGAGATGTCTTTGCCTCCCTGAGATAGAAGCCTGGCGATGAGGGCTGCAGCAGGAGGCTTCCCTGTGCTCTGCCCTCAGCTTCCTTGTCTCCTCCCCAACAGGCCTGGTGGATTCTGAAATCACCCAGACCCCAAATACCTGATCAAATCAAGAAAGCAGCAAGTGACGCTGAGATGTTCCCCTGACTCTGGACACTGCTCTGTGTAATGGTACCAACAGGTCCTGGGCCAGGGCCCCCAGTTCCTAGTTCAGGATTTCAACACAATGTGAGAGGAGAAGCTAACCTACCAGGGCGATTCCCAGGCCAACAGTTCTGAGCTGAGCCCGAGGTCCCTGGTGCTGCTGGACTCAGCTGCGCATCTCTGTGCCAGCACCAAGACACAGCCTTGCATGATCAGGTGCCTCTGAAACAGAAACACTCCTGCCCCAGCTCAGGAAGTGGTGTGAGGGTATCAGCTGCCAGCCAGCCAGGCCCAAGTCTTGGTTTAGCAGATAGCCTTTCCCAGACATTCATGTCTTGATATGTTTTAATAACCCCAAAGATCATGCAAATAAGTATTATTTTAACTCTTTACACACCTGAAGGGGAGTGGCTTGCCCAGATCTCATACTTCATAAATATCAGAACAAGGAATCAGATAAATGTCAGAACAAGGAATCAGACTCACGTCTGTCCTTGTCACTGTGGTCTTTGCCCCCATTGTATGATTCTCCCATAAAACAAACAAACAAATCCTCTCTTTTAAAGGAGTTGACTCACATAGTTGTTAATAGTGATAAGTCTAAGGTCTACAAGCTGTACTCATGTTGTTGGAGACCTAAGAAGAGCTGATGTTCAAGTTCAAAGGCTGTTGGCAGGAAGAAGTGATTATCTAGTGAAGGCCGTCAGCTGGATACTTCTCTCCTACCTGGGCGAGGTTTAGGGTTTTTGTTCTATTCATTTCTTCATCCCATTCGATGAGACCTACTACATTATGGATGTTCATCTGCCTTACCAATAAAGATGTTCATCTGATCTGATTTTAAAATCTATTGATAACTTTTCACATATTTATCTCTCACCAAGACATCCTCACAGGGACATCAGAACAATGTTGAACTAAATATCTGTGGCCTAGTCAAGGTGACACATTAAATTAGTCATCCCAACAACTTCCACACTTGCCTAGGAATTTAGTAAGCATGAAGTCCCTGGCACATAACAGGACTCTGGATTTCTTGATTCCCTTTGCTAATCTCTGACAGCCTCTTCCACCATTTCTTAGATGCAAATGTAGAGATGGACACATTTTGCCTCCAGCTGAGGCCTTTAGAAATCTCAGGGGTGAAAATAATTCTGCCTGTTGATTTAGTGCACAAAATGATCCAGAGCATGTAACATACATCCCTCCTCAGGCATGTGAAAATCAACTTTACTGATGCATGGATTGTAGTTGACTCTTCACCAATGTGCTGTTTAGGAGCACTGAGTGACCCCCTAACCCTGCAGTTAGAAATCTGCATATAACTTCACACACTTAGGAATGAAGAATAATCTCTGGAATACAACACGCTTAAGTTGTAAACTGTTTGCAGAAAGGACACAACTCATAAGGCTTAAGTCCATTGAGCTGGATGGGTTGTTTCTCTTTTGAACTGTTCACTTAGGTTCATTTCAGATTTGATTCTCTGGGGGAAGGGGCGTGGCCCCTGAGTGACAGGTTTTCCCTGGGGCCTGGCAGGGACAGTGACATCTCAGAAGGGCTCCCTGGAGAGCCCCTCTCCCTCTCATCCACACTCAGCCCAGAAGGCCCTCCGCCTGCCCCACCCCCACCATGAGCCCCTGCCTCCTGGGCTGTGTGGTCTTCTGTCTCCTGCAGGCAGGTGAGTCCTGGGGGGCGGGGTCCCCTTTGGGGTCCCAGCACTAAGCCTCTGCGCTGTGACGGCAGCATCGGTCCTCGTTCTCCACAGGGGTGGTCCATGCTGGTGTCACTCAAGACCCCAGATTCCAGGTCATGAGGACAGGACAGAACGTGACACTGAAATGTACTCAGGATCTGGGTCATGACCCCATGTACTGGTACCGACAAGACCCGGGACCCGGGCTGAGGCTGATCCATTACTCAGCCGGGCCTCCCACCATGGTTCAAGGAGACGTGCCCGACGGGTACAGTGTCTCCAGGTCAAGCAAAGAGAACTTTCCTCTCATGCTGGAGTCTGCCAACCTCTCCCAGACATCTGTGTATTTCTGCGCCAGCAGTTACTCCACGGCGCTACATGGCCACCTGCTCTCTGTGCAAAAAGACACATACTTAGGAATGAAGAATGATCTCTGGAATACAACACACTTAAAGTTGTAAACTGTTTACAGAAAGGACACAACTCATAAGGCTCAAGTCCATTGAGCTGGATGGGTTGTTTCTGTTGTGAACTGTTCACTTAGGTTCATTTCACATTTGAGCCTCTGGGGTAAGGGGCGTGGTCCCCTGAGTGACAGGTTGTCTCTGGGGCCTGGCAGGGACAGTGACATCTCAGAAGGACTCCCTGGAGAGACCCTCTCCCTCTCATCCACACTCAGCCCAGAGGGCCCTCCGCCTCCCCGCCCCCGCCATGAGCGCCTGCCTCCTGGGCTGTGTGGTCTTCTGTCTCCTGCAGGCAGCATGTCCACTGTGACTACAGCATCAGTCCTCCTTCCACAGGGGCGGTCCATGCAGGTGTCACTCAGGACCCCAGATTCCAGGTCGTGAGGACAGGACAGAGCACAATACTGACATATACTCAGGATCTGGATCATAACTCTATGTACTGGTACAAACAAGACGCAGGACACAGGCTGAGGCTGATCCACTACTCAGCTGCCTATCCCACCACGGAGAAAAGAGAGTGCCCGAGGGCTACAGCGTCTCCAGACCAAGCACAGAAGACTTCCCTCTCACGCTGAAGTCTGCCAACCGCTCCCAGACATCTGTGTACTTCTGTGCCAGCAGTTACTCCAGGGTGCTGCACAGCCACCTCCTTTCTGTGCAAAAAGCAGATGAGAGCCCTGTAATCTGGAACTTGGGGAGCCCCTTGCAGGCTCCAGGCACCTGCAGACTCGGAGTCCACAGACACATACTGGCAACATAGCCAGTGATGTTTGATCTTCCTGGCACCGACCTAACAGCAGGGCCTCATGGACATGTGTCCACCCTCACTCTGTCTTTTCACTCTAGCTGCCATGTGAGCCTAAAGATGCTACCCAGCTCTGACTCCTAGTCATCAGTCTGAACATGAGGCCTCCAGGAGGGAAGGTTGCTGGGAAATCAGATACATCAGACCTCCTTGTCTCTCCCCCAGCACCACATGCCTGTCACTATGGAAGGTTCTCCCCCAGGCTGGCCCATGCATCGTCTTTGCGCTTGTCCAACTTCCCAGATGTGGGGCGTTTCTCTCCCACCTTCCTGGCCCTCGTTCCCACCCTTCTCTACTTCAGCCTTGCTGCTCCTCCCTCAACTGGGTCATGTCCTTGCCCATCACCCAGGGAACCTTGTAATGATCCCTAAGTGGGCATGTTTGAGTGTGCTCTCTGGGGTCCTCAAAGAGAATGCAACCTCAGTTAATTATTACTCATCCAAAATGCCTTGGTCATCCCTGAGGAGGAGAGACAAGCTGTGTGTGTATGTGTTCTCCACCATTGCCTGTCTTTAGCATCTAAATATCCTCATGCAGGGAAAGACTGAAAGCAAGAGGAGAAGGGGGTGGCAGAGAAAGAGGTGGTCCCATAGCATCACTGGTTCAACAGACATGAATTTGAGCAAACTGTGGGAGATAGTGAAGAACAGGGGAGCCTGGTACGCTGCATTGCATAGGGTTTCAATGAGTTGGACTCGAGTTAGCAACTGAACAACACCACCAGCAAAAGCTAACCCAAGTTTGTAGCATCTCCCTCATCACAATCTTCTAAAAGTCAAAGTATTAAATATTTCCTGCATGAACTCATTTCTTTTCTCTTGAAATACAAAATCATAAATCAACTATGGCTGGTTGGTATGTGTGTTTCTAATTGTGTGTGTGTTCTTTAGAAAAACAAAGCAAGCAAAAACACAGTGCAATCGGCAAACAGTGAAATATTTTCCAATATGAACACATCCATGACTAGTAAATCTGGGCAGACAATCTTGGTTTCCACACATAGACCACATGGGGATGCTGTGTAGCTGAGAAACTCCACAAGTTTCTAGGGCAGAGCAAGCAGACAGAGCTAGTGCCTGGGACGAGGAGGCTTAAGAGAAAGCTTTATTTGGTGTTCTTATCTCTAGAAGACTTACTTGAATAGGCACTGATTTGCAGGCTTGCTGTCCCAGCTGAGAGCCATGTACTTCAACTATGCAGTGCTGAGGAAGCCCTGAGGTTGCAGAAAAAGTGAAGGATATGGAGGTGGGAGGTGACAGGAAAGAGCAACAGAAAAGAGCAACACCTGCCTGAAGAGGAAAGCGAAGGAGCCCTGGGGAAGGGCGTCGGGCATAAAGACAGCCTCGCCTAGACCAGCAGTCCAGCTCACAGGTCATCTAAGAGA
Source organism: Capra hircus (assembly GCF_001704415.2). Taxonomy (NCBI): domain Eukaryota; kingdom Metazoa; phylum Chordata; class Mammalia; order Artiodactyla; family Bovidae; genus Capra; species Capra hircus. Next base: position 14,845,524 of record NC_030811.1, on the reverse strand, counting down.
CTCTGCAGGACAGAGCAGGGTTCCTGGATCAGCGACCTGGAATGAGAGGTACAGATTCCGGGGATCCGGCAGAGGCAATGACATCAGAGCAGTGACGTCACTGCCTCACCTCCAGTCAGAGGAAGGAGGCCCAGAACCCCAGCTCTCAGAGAGCAGAGTTCTAAGCAAGGAGACACCTGCCTGCTCTGCCCTCCTGCCATGGGCTGCGGCCCCGTCTGCTGTGTGGCTCTGTGTCTCCTGGCAGCAGGTGGGTGTTTGCACAGGGGGAACCCGTGTTCCTAGCCTGACTCTGCCTGAATCCAAGGCATCATCAGGTTCTCTCCCACGTTCTTTCTCAGCTCCAGTCTTCTTCCCCCACAGGCCTTGTGGATTCTGGAGTCACCCAAACCCCAAGATACCTGATTAAAGCAAGAGGACAGCGAGGGACCCTGAGATGCTCCCCTGTCTCTGGACACCTCTCTGTGTACTGGTACCAACAGGCCCTGGGCCAGGGACCCCAGTTCCTCGTTCAGTATTACAGGCAGGAAGTGAGCGGAGAAGCACAGCTCCCAGATCGATTCTCAGGAAAACAGTTTGGTGACTTTCACTCTGAGCTGAACTTGACTTCCTTGGAGCTGACGGACTCAGCCGTGTATCTCTGCGCCAGCAGCCAAGACACAGCCCTGCATGATCAGGGGCCTCTGGGACAAAAACACTCCTGCCGCAGCTCAGGAAGTGGCTGTGAGGGTGACAGCCTGCCTGTCAGGCCTACGTAGATCCGGTAGACTCTCCCAGACATTCTTCCTCTGCTGTGTTTTAATCCTTCCAAAGATCATGCTGCTGTTGCTGCTGCTAAGTTGCTTCAGTCGTGTCCAACTCTGTGCGACCCCATAGATGGCAGCCCACCAGGTTCCGCTGTCCCTGGGATTCTCCAGGCAAGTATTATTTTACCCGTTTATACATCTGAGGGGAACTGACTTGTCCACATCTTATATTTCATTACTTTCAGATCAAGCAATTTAATTCAAGCCTGTCCTCATTACTTGCGGTCTTTGTCCCCATAAATCTTTCCCCCACATAGAATAAATCATACACACAAACATACATGCACACACACACACACGTACATGTTTTAAAGCAATTGGCTCACATAGTTGTTAAGACTGGTATGTCCAAAAGCTGCAAGCGGGTCTGGTGCTACTAGAGACTGAGGGGGAGCTGATGTCTAAGTTCAAAAGAAGGACTAATGGTCCAGTGTGAAGGCCATCGGCTGACAATTCTCTCTTACTTGGGGGAGGATCAGCGTTTTCGTCTATTCATCTCTTCACCTGGTTCCATGAAGCCCCCCGACATTGTGGAGGGTCATCTGCTTTACGAATTAAAATGTTAATCTAATCTATTATTAAAACATACCTATTCACATTTTGAAAGTGAAGTCACTCAGTCATGTCTGACTCTTTGTGACCCAATGGACTGTAGCCCACCAGGCTCCTCCATCTGTGGAATTTTCTAGGCAAGAGTACTGGAGTGGGTTGCCATTTCCTTATTCAGCGGATCTTCCTGACCCAGGGATGGAGCCCAGGTCTCCCACATTGAGCCAAAAATATCCCTCTTTGGAGCACCCAGAAAAATAAAGCTAAATATCCATGGCAGAGTCAGGTTGACATATTGTATTAGTCAGGACACCATCTTCCAGGGTTACACAGAAATTTAGCAAGCATGAAGTCCCTGGCAGGTAACAGGACTCTGGATTTCTTGACTCCATTTGCTAATCTCTGCCAGCCTCCTCTAGTGCTTCCTAGGTCTGACAGTAGATATGGACACATTGTGACCTCAAAGCCTATATTTGAGGTCTTCAGATATCACAGGAAAGAGCTTGCTGGTTCCATACATGAGATAAACAGAGCATGTAACCTAGCCTCTGGCGTTTTTACATCAACTTTATTGACTTATGAATTATAGTTAACATTTGAATAATGTGAAGTTTGGGGCCCCTGAACCAGCTTTAACCCTACTGTAAAAGTTTGTTTAAAATTCAGTCAACCCTGTTTACAATGTCCCATCCGCAGATTCAACCAGCCGCAATTGTGCGGTACTGTGAAAAGTGAAAGTGAAACTCACTCAGTCGTGTCTGACTCTTTGCCACCCCTTTATGTCCATGAAACTCTCCAGGCCAGAATACTGGAGTGGGTAGCCTTTCCCTTCTCCAGTGGATCTTCCCAACCCAGGGATCCAAACCAGGTCTCTACCATTGCAGGCAGGTTCTCTACCAGATGAACCACAAGGTCTGTAGTTAGTATCTGTTTATAGTTCCACACAAAACTGGACCCATGTAGTTCAAAAAAGTGTGGTCCAAGGGGTCTGCTGTGTGTACAATAGCGTTCCACACTGTACAGTGAACAGAGGGGTGGTTTGATCAATCCATATGCGCGTGCCCCTGGAACATTCACCTGTAAAGGCAGAACATTTCGTCACCAAAACTTCTCTGAGGCCCCATCCCAGGCCTGTCTCCTTCCCTGACGATCAACAGTATGATTTCTGTTACTGACATTTTGTTTTAAAGTCCTCTTTACCCAGAGCTAAATATTTAAGCGATTGCTCCTGAGAAGTATTACGGTTGAAGAAGTTCTTGAAAGCATGTGAGCACCATATCTATGTCAGGGACTATCCTATCTGGAGATGGGTGGTTTGGAAAATGACCATTCAAAGGTCTTCCCTGCTGCTACAGGCTTTAAGTTTTTTAAAAAAATAATTTATTCACGTTCATAAATTTCTTTTCTCCTGCACACATTGTCTCAAATGATCTTATGATGTTATTTTGACAGCACGTCCTCATCTCCTAGGATATTACTTTGAGGTCCCACTTGATATGCACACAGCAAGGCCTCCTGCTCACACACTAGGTGCTGGGATTGAGCAGGCAACCAGCAACAGCTATTTTGTGAGAGATCATTTCATGTCAGGAGAAGGCTTGCCTTTGATTTGCCCCCAGTTTCCAAGTCAAGGAGCTGAACTGAAAAGTCCCCCTTTCTCAGGGGCCTGGCCTGGGCACTAGTCTCCTGCACTGTGGGTCCCACTGTCTCTTGGACCAGAGACATTCTGAGCACAGGTATGGATCCCGTGGACTTGCCAGGCTCCAACTGAAGGCTTGTTTTTGTGGCTACAACATAGAGCTCCTTGGTTGCTTCTAACCTTAGCTTCAGTGTTTTTGTCTCTGAGGCCCCAGGAACGGTCAGTCACCCAGACCCCAGATGTGCAATCAGGTTCCATGGAAACCAGCTCATCAGGAGGTCACCAGGGTCCTCCACGACCAGGTGCATGATATTCAGGTTCAGAAATTATTGAGAATTTGAAAACCACAGCAGCAGAGCATGACAGCTGGTGCAGGGTCCTTCTAAATGTGAGGTTTGTGCATGTGATACAGTCTAGGGCTCTAGGATATCGGTTACTAAATGGCAGCCACGCTTCACAAGGAAGTACCCCCATGCAATGGATGTCTCAGGTAAAATCGGAGGATTTTTCCTTTACCCCTGGGGTCAGCCATCTCTCCTGACATCCCTCCCCCGTCTGTACTCCTTTGTGCCAACATGTCATCCGTGGTGCTGGGCAACCAGCTTTTCTCCTCAAAGAAAGCTGGGTCACAGGCCTGAGGCGGTTCGGCTTGCGGCTCCCCCACCCCTCAGACTCGAGAAGCACGTGCTCAGGTGGACATGGAGGCTCTGAGCCTGCATTCGACAGGCACCCTGTCAGTCGGTGAACTAATAAGAAAGAGAGCCCGAGGATTCTTCAAGTGTGGATGAGCCTGCCCTAAGATTAGGGAACCAGATCCAGAATCATTGTGGGTGGAAGGACATGAACTGGACTGTTCTCAATGAAACAAAATAGAAACATGAGGGATTATTTGGGCCACGTGAGTCATAAAGGGCAGCAGGAACCCCTGAGGATTTTCCCTGAGATTCAAAACTACAGAAATAATAAACTACAGATCAATAAACTGAATATATGTAATAATGAACAGCTATTTCTGGAATAAAGTGCACATAAAGTTGTGAACAGTTTTATGGAAAGTTTACAACAAATGTAAGGTTATGTTCATTGAGCTGAATGGGTCTCCCTGTTGTGAGCTGTTCAGTGCAGTTCAGTCCCACAGTCGTGTCCGATGCTTTGCCACCCCATGGACTGTAGCACATCAGGCTTTCCTGTCCATCACCAACTCCCGGAGTTTATTCAAACACATGTCCATCGACTGGGTGATGACATCCACTATCTCCTTCTCTGTTGTCCCCTTCTTCCCTCATCTACTATCTTGCCCAGCATCTGGGTCTTTTCAATGGATCAGTTCTTTGCACCAGGTGGCCAAAATATTAGAATTTCAGCTTCAGCATCAGTCTTTCCAGTGAATATTCAGGACTGATTTCTTTTGGATGGACTGCTTGAAACTCCTTACAGTCCAAGGGACTTTCAAGAGTCTTCTTTGACACCACAGTTCAAAAGCATCAATCCTTCGATGCTCAGCTTTATAGTCCAACTCTCAAGTCATACATGGCTATTGGAAAAACCATAGCTTTGACAAGATGGACCATTGTTGGCAAAGTAATGTCTCTGCTTTTCAACATGCTGTCTAGGTCGGTCCCATGTGCACAGTTCACTCAGGTTCATTTCTGATTTGAGCCTGCAGGGGAAGGGGCGTGGCCCCTGAGTGACAGGTTGGCTCCGGGGCCTGGCAGGGACAGTGACATCTCAGAAGGACTCCCTGGAGAGCCCCTCTCCCTCTCATCCACCCTCAGCCCAGAGGGCCCTACGCCCACCCCGCCCCTACCATGAGCCCCTGCCTCCTGGGTTTATGGTCTTCTCTCTCCTGCAGGCAGGTGAGTCCTAGGGGGCAGGGTCCCCTTCGGGGGTCCCAGCACTAAGCTGTCCGCTGTGACTGCAGCATCGGTCCTCCTTCTCCACAGGGGCGGTCCATGCTGGTGTCACTCAGGACCCCAGATTCCAAGTCATGAGGACAGGACGGAGCACGACACTGAAGTGCACTCAGGGTCTGGGTCATGACCCCATGTACTGGTACTGGCAAGGCCTGGGACACCGGCTGAGGCTGATCCATTGCTTAGATGGCCTCCCACCACGGAGCTAGGAGACGTGCCCGATGGCTACAGAGTCTCCAGATCAAGCAAAGAGAACTTCCTTCTCACGCTGGAGTCTGCCAACCTCTCCAGACATCCGTGTACTTCTGTGCCAGCAGTTACTCCACGGCGCTACATGGCCACCTGCTCTCTGTGCAAAAAGACAGGGGGCCCACGTGCAAGCTCCTAGCACTGGGAACCTCACAGTGTTGGGGACCACGGGCCAGCGCTGTGACCCTGGATGTGTGACCTGGACAGGCCTGGATCTGACCCCAGGGAGTCAGAGACACGTGTCCATGATCCATCTCTGTCTTTCCTCTGCATCCTCCCTGGATGCAGTTTGGAATGCATCCAGTTCTGACTAGTTCTGACTCTTCCTCATCAGCCTAAGACCTGCAGAAGGGAAGAATATTAGTAAATCTAGACGCTCTTGTCTCTCCCAGCACCTCATTGCTGTCTGTCTGGAAGTTTCTCCCACAGCCTAGCTCTCAAGTGCTCCCTGCTCTTGCCCACCAGAGGGGCGAGTCTTTCCTCCTTTACTGCCATAGCCTCACTCCCCTGCCCTCTCTGCTCCAGACACACTTTTCTCCCCTCTTCTGGGTCATGTGCATTCCTATGACACAGGGAACTTTGTAACCACGTGTAAGCAGTTGTGTTTGAGCAAGCTCTTAGGGTCATCAAAGAGAAAACAACCTCAGTTAATTAGAAAACATCCAAAATCCCTTGGGAGTCCATTCCCAGGAGGAGAGACAGGCTGAGTGTGTGTGTTCTCCTTCCCTGCCCCTGTTTCTTAGCATCTCAGTTAACCCGGACCAGGTTTCTACCATTTCCCTCAGACAAGTCTTCTCAAACTCAAAATATGCCCTCCATGGTATCTTATTATATCAAAATTTTACAAGTTCATAGGAAATAAATAGGTTAATATACATAAAGCCTCTTCATAAAATGCACCCGCTAGAATTTGGTAATGCTTAATTTAAATATGAAATCTGGAAATATATAGATCTGATTAATCAGGAGGAGGGCTGGAATACAGGTGTCCAGGCTGGCTTCAGTTGAGATCATGAGAGCCCTTATTTCTATTGCCTGTATTACTCCATTTTAGCTAACTGCTGTCATTGGAGTGGTGCAGCAATTGTTTCCTTCTTAGTAGGAATGTCTAATCATACAGTGTGTTACCTCCACAGGCTAAGGCTAGACTTGAAGATCAGCCCTAATTCACCCAGGCTGGGAAGGCAGCAGATAAGAGGTGTGTGTGTGTGAGTGTGTGTGTGTGTGTGTGTGTGTGTGTGTGTGTGTGTAGGGGTAGAAAGTGTGGGGTGTGGGGAATTTGTATTCTTGTTTTAGGTGAAAAGCACAGATCCATGAGACCATTGGCCACTAGGAGGCACTGTGGGCGCATGGTAAGCAGGGTGTGCTGGGAGGGGGTGAGAGTCACCCTGGAGAGGGCAGCTTAGGGGAACCTTGGCTACATGCCTGCATCAGAAAGCAGGTTTGAGTTCCCTGAGTGGTCCAAACACATGGACCCAGCACGGACTCCTCACTACCCAGGGGAGTGGGTACCTACCTGGAGCCTCGGGATGTGCCCAGGGGATCTTCTCCTGGAGCAGCATGGGGAGTGGAGGGTGAGGGATGAGTGTGTCTGGTGAGGGCTGGGTGATGAGTGTCAGGCAGGGACAGGAAGAGAAGAAAAAGCCATGTGATGGGCATATGGGGACCTGGGGACAGTGCTCACCTCACACCCATCCTCTCTGAGGGCTGTCAGGACAGGGGAGGGCATAGATGAGCTAGCCTTGGGTCATGCCAAGTGGTCCAGTGGACAAGGGCAGCCTGCAGAGACACAGAGCAGTGACATCATAGGCAAATGCTCCAATCAGGGAACAGTGGGTTACCACTTTACACCACTCAGGCCAGGAGCCCCGCCCCAAGCCAGCAGCAGTCCTGGGTTCCTGATGCTGCCATGGGCTCCAGGCTCCTCTGCTGTGTGACTCTCTGCCTCCTGGGAGCAGGTGAGTCCTGGACACAGTGCGGGAGCATCTGAGATGTCTTTGCCTCCCTGAATTAGGAGCCTGGCGATGAGGGCTGCAGCAGGAGGCTTCCTTGTGATCTGCCCTCAGCTTCCTTCTGTCTCCTCCCCAACAGGCCTGGTGGATTCTGAAGTTACCCAGACCCCCAAGTACCTGATCAAATCAAGAAAATAACAAGTGATGCTGAGATGTTCCCCTGATACTGGACACCTCTCTGTGTACTGGTACCAACAGGCCCTGGGCCAGAGCCCCCAGTTCCCTGTTCAGTATTATGATGGGGAAATTTATTAAAAAGGAAACAGATCGATTATCAGGAAAACAGTTCAGTGATGCTGCTTCTGAGCTGAACTTGACTTCCTTGGAGCTGACAGACTCAGCCGTGTATCTCTGTGCCAGCAGCCAAGACACAGCCGTGCATGATCAGGTGCTTCTGGGATAAAAACACTCCTGCCCCAGCTCAGGAAGTGGTGCCCGTGTGTCAGCTGCCAGCCTGCCAAGCCCAGTCTCAGGTAGAGCAATAGACTTCCCCAGACATTTACATCTTGGAATGTATTAATGCTCACTAAAGTCATCAAAATAAGTATTATTTTAAATGTTTGTACATCTGAAGGGTTGTGAGTTGCCCAGATCTCATACTTCATGGTGTTACAGCTAGCATTCTGGCGCAAGTTTGTTCTCAACATCCGTGGTCCCTTTGCTCATGGAACCGTCTCTGTACAAGCAAATTACATATATCTGTTGTGTTGTGTGTAACAAGATACAGTTTGGGGCTCTATGATATGAACTGTTACTCAGTGAAAGACAGCCACACTTCACAGAAGGTATTCTCATGTGAAAATGTCTCAAAAAAACCAGAGCAATTTTCGTTTACCCTGGCGTCTGTACCTCCCTCCATGTCCTTCCTACATCTGTATTCCTTTGTGCCAAAATGTCATCCTGTGCTGGGCACCCAGCTTATCTCCACCTAGAAAGGTGGGTCACCAGCCTGAGGGGGCTCTGCTTGCTCCCTCCCCCCAATACGGGAATCACCGGCTGTGTGAACATGAAGGAGCTGTACCTGCGTTTGACCGGTGGACCTTCTGTCAGTGAATTGATTAGAAACAGACCAAACAAATACCTCAAACGTTGATGAACCTGCGATGAGGTTGGGAGCAGAAACCTGGAGAAACTTGGTGGGTGGAGGGACAGGTTCAGGACTGCGGTCAATGTTGCAGAAAGGGAGCCTTGAAGTGCTCTTGGGACACAGATCATAAAGGGCAGGCCGAGGTGATAAGGATTCCCCAGGATTCAAAACTGCAGAAAACTGTTGATAAATACAAGCAATATACATGTTAATGAAGACTTATCTCTGGACTAGAATATACAAATCGTTTAATCACTTTAATATTTATGGAAAAAATCGTTAATATTTACAGAAAGGTTACAGCACCCTATGAGACTTGTGTCTGTTGATCGGGATGGTGGTCCGTGTTGTGAACTGTTCACTGAGGTTCATTTCTGATTTGAGCCTCTGGGAGAAGGGGCGTGGGCCCTGCGTGACAGGTTGGCTCCGGGGCCTGGCAGGGACAGTGACATCTCAGAAGGACTCCCTGGAGAGCCCCTCTCCCTCTCATCCACACTCAGCCCAGAGGGCCCTCCGCCCGCCCCACCCCCGCCATGAGCCCCTGCCTCCTGGGCTGTGTGGTCTTCTGTCTCCTGCAGGCAGGTGAGTCCTGGGGAGCAGGGTTCCCTTCGGGGTGCCAGCACTAAGCCTCTGCACTGTGACGGCAGCATCAGCCCTCCTTCTCCGCAGGAGCGGTCCATGCTGGTGTCACTCAGGACCCCGGATTCCAGGTGGTGAGGACAGGACAGAGGGCGACAGTGACATGTACTCAGGATCTGGATCATAACTCTATGTACTGGTACCAACAAGACCTGGGACCCGGGCTGAGGCTGATCCATTACTCAGCTGGCCTCCCACCACGGAGAAAGGAGATGTGCCCGACGGGTACAGAGTCTCCAGACCAAGCAGAGAGAACATCCCTCTTACGCTGGAGTCCGCCAGTCACTCCCAGACATCCGTGTACTTCTGTGCCAGCAGTTACTCCACGGAGCTGCACGGCCACCTCCTCTCTGTGGAAAAAGACGGATGAGGGCCCCGTGCAGGCTCCCAGCACCTGGAGCCTCAGGGCTTTGCAGACCACGTGCCTGCAGTGTGACCCTGGGTGTGTGGACTCGGTTGGCCTGAGCTTCAGTCCTGGGCCTCAGGGCCATGTGTCCTCCATTGATCTCTGTCTTTCCTCTGCATCCTCCCTGTGAACCAGGAAGATGCTTCCCCAGCTCTGACTCCTACTCATCACCTGAGCCTGAGACCTAGGAGGAAGGTTGTTGGTAAATTAGATACATCTAGACACTCTTGTATCACCTCAGGCAGCTTATTTCTGTCTTTCTGGAAGGTTCTCCCCCAGCCTGGCTCTCACCTGGTCTCTGCTCTTGTCCACCTTTCCCAGGCAGGCAGGACATTCCTCTCCCCACCTCCCTGCATCAGCTCCCTGGCCCTCTCTATCACAGCCACAAGCTCCTCCCTTATCTGGCTCAGGTCCCTTCCCAGGTCACAGGGAGGCTTTTAAAGTGGCCACTCCATGTGGTCTGTTTTGAGCAAGATGTATGGAGTCATTGAGGAGAAACAAACTTGAGTTAATTATAAATCATCCAAAAACTCACGTGAGCCCATCTGAAGCAGGACAGATTGTCTTTGTGTGTTCTCCACCCTCCTGCCCTTCAGCATCCTTAGCATGTCCCCTAACCTATGCCAGGTTGGCACCACCTGGCTCCCTCTTCAAAATCTTCTCACAGTCAAAATATATCCTGCATCACCCCATTATTTCATGCTTTTATAACTGCAGAAATAATTGAGTTCACATTCATAAAATTTCATTATAAAATGAACATATTATCTAGAATTTGATAATGCTTAATTTTAAGAGGAAATCTGAAAATATATGCCTCTGATTAATCAGAAGTAGTTATGAAGACATGTTTGCAGGCAGATTCACTTGAGATCCTCTGAGCATTTATTTTATGACATATATTTCTATCTTTAACTAACTACCATCTTGTAGTGGTGGAGAAATTATTTCCTTCTCAGGAAAACGGTCAGATCATACAGTCTTCTACCTCCAGAGGCTAAGAGTGGGTTTGAAGATCAACCGTAATCAGCTAGGCTAGGAAGACAATATAACAGATCTGTGTGTGTGTGTGTGTGTGTGTGTGTGTGTGTGTGTGTGTGTGTGTGTGTGTGCATATAGGGTGGGGGATTTCTGAAACCTTGCTTCAATCAGAGGCTGCAAATCCATGAGACCAGGGACCTTTGGCCACGAGGAGGCACTGTGTTTCCGTGGTGAGCAGGCTGCCCTGGGAGGGGGTGAGAGTCGCCCTGGGGAGGGCAGCTTAAGGGAACCTTGGCTACGTGCCTGCACCTGGGAGCAGGTTTGAGTTCCCTGAGTGGTCCTGGGACACACGGAGCCAGCACAGACTCCTCTCTGCTCAGTGAAGTGGGGCCGCGCCTGGAGCTTCAGGATGTGCCCAGGGGCCCATCCCCTGGAGCAGCATGGGGAGGGGAGGGTGAGAAGTTTGTGCATCTGGTGAGGGCGGGGTGATGAGTGTCAGGCAGGGTCAGACAGAGCAGAACAAGAGTGTGTGGACACATGGGACCAGGGGACGAAGCTCACCTCACATCCGTCCTTGCTGAGGGCTGTCAGGTCAGGGAATGTCATAGAGGCGCCAGCCCTGGGTCCTGCCAAGGGGTCCAGGGGACAAGGGCAGCCTGCAGAGACACAGAGCAGTGATGTCATAGGCAAATGCTCCAATCAGGGAACAGGAGGGTCAGCACTTTACACCACTCACCCCAGGAGCCCCGGCCCCAGCCAGCAGCAGTCCTGGGTTCCTGATGCTGCCATGGGCTCCAGACTCCTCTGCTGTGTGACTCTCTGCCTCCTGGGAGCAGGTGAGGCCTGGACACAGTGTGGAAGCATCTGAGATGTCTTTGCCTCCCTGAGATAGAGGTGAAGAGGACTGCAGGAGGAGGCTTCCCTGTGCTCTGCCCTCAGCTTCCTTCTGTCCCCTTCCCAACAGGCCTGGTGGATTCTGGAGTCATCCAGACCCCCAAATACCTGATCAAATCAAGAAAGCAGCAAGGGACTCTGAGATGTTCCCTTGAGTCTGGACACCGCTATGTATCCTGGTACCAACAGGCCCTGGGCCAGAGCCCCCAGTTCCTTGTTCAGTATTTCAATAGGGAAGTGAATGAGAAAGGAAACATGCCAGATTGATTCTCAGGTGAACAGTTCAGTGATTCTTGCTCTCAGATGAACCTGAGCTCCTTGGAGCTGACAGACTCAGCCGTGTATCTCTGTGCCAGCAGCCAAGACACAGCCCTGCATGATCAGGTGCCTCTGGGACAAAAACACTCCTGCCCCAGCTCAGGAAGTGGTTGTAGGGTGTGGACTGCCAGCCAGCGAGACCCAGGCACTGGTAGAGTGGACAGCATTTCCCAGACATTCTTTCTGATATGTTTTAATGCTCACAAAGATTTTGCAAGATAAGTCTTATTTTTTCTGCTTATTTATCTTAGGGGAAGTGACCTGTCCAGATCTCATATTACTTAACTGTTAGATCAAGGAATCCTACTCGAGTCCGACCTTATCACTGGTGGTCCTCACCACCCCCCCAACTGACCCTTGCAGGAATGATGCGTCATCCAGACCTGTGATGTGTGGTGGTGCTCCGGGGAAACCAACACATCAGGAGGTCACCACAGGTCCACAGTCACGTAACCAGGAATAGCTACATAATTTTTAGGGTCCCTGCTTTCAAATACCACTGAGAATCTGCAGAGAGCAGAGCACTGCAGCATGTGTGAGGCCTGCTATGTGTGGAATGATGCACAACAAGATAAGAGTATGAGGAGCTCTATGATATTGTTACTCAGTTAATGCAATCCCCACTTCACAAGGAGGCATTCCCATGGAATGGATTCTCACGTATAATCAGAGCACTCTTCGTTTAACCTGGAGCCTGCCACCTCTCCCTGCATCCCTCCCACATATACCTTCCTCTGTCATCTGCTGGTGTGTGTGAGTGTTTAGTCATTCAGTTGTGTTTGACTCTTTGTGACCCATGGATGTAGCCAGTCAGGCTCCTCTGTCCATGGGATTCTCCAGGCAAGCATGGTGGAGTGGGTAGCCATGTCCTCCTCCAGGGGATCCTCCCAACCCAGGGATCAAAACTGGGTGTCTTATGTCTCCTGCATTGGCAGGCAGGTTCCTTGCCACTCTCACAATCTGAGAGAAGCCCAGGTCATCCGTGGTGCTGGGCAACTGGCTTCTCTCCACAAAGAAAGCGAGCCCCAAGCTTGAGCTGGTTCTGCTTGCTGCTCCCCCTCCCACTTCAGACACTGCAAGCACTGCGTGCAGTGAACAGGATGGGAATGTAGATGCGTCTGGCAGGTGACCCGGCTGTTGGTGAAGTGATAAGAAATAGAGCCAAGGGTTCCTCATGTGTGGGTAAGTCTGACCTGTGGTTGGGGAACCAGATGCCAAAGAATCATTGCAGGTAGAAGGACCCCAACAGGACCGTGGTTAATTAACGAAAGTAGAAACGGACACTTTCCCAGGTGGCAGTAGTGGTAAAGACCCCAAGGGCCACTGCGGAGATGTAAGAGATTTGGGTTCGACCCCTGAGTTTGGAAGAGCCCCTGGAGGAGGAAATGACAACCCATTGCAGGATTCTTGCGTGGAGAATCCCACGGACAGAGGGGCCTGGTGGGCTACAGTCCACAGGTTGCAAAGAGCCAGACACGGCTGAGCAACTAACACTAACACTTAGACACTTCAAGGCGTATTTGGGATTCATGAGCCATAAAGCGCAGCAGGAAGCCCAGAAGACTTCCGTGAGGTTCAACATTCCAGAAATATGCAGGAAAATGTGACATATGTGAGAATGAAGAGTTATCTCTAGAAAAAGTACGTAAGTTGCAAACTGTTTACAGAAATATTACAACAACTTGTGAGGCTGATGCCCATTGGGCCGGACGGAACCCCTGTTTTGAACTGTTCACTCAGGTTCATGTCTGATTTGAGCCTCTGGGGAAGGGGTGTGGCCCCTGAGTGACAGGTTGGCTCCGGGGCCTGGCAGGGACAGTGACATCTCAGAAGGACTCCCTGGAGAGCCCCTCTCCCTCTCATACACACTCACCCAGAGAGCCCTCTTCCCGCCCCGCCCCCGCCATGAGCCCCTGCGTCCTGGGCTGTGTGGTCTTCTGTCTCCTGCAGGCAGGTGAGTCCTGGGGGCGGGGTCGTCTTGGGGGTCCCAGCACTAAGCCTGTCTGCTGTGACTGGAACATCGGCCCTCCTTCTCCACAGGGGCGGTCCATGCTGGTGTCACTCAGGACCTCAGAATCCAGGTCATGAGGACAGGATAGAACATGACACTGAAATGTACTCAGGACTTTACGGGTGGCTCAGATGATAAAGCATCTGCCTACAATGGGGGAGACCCGGGTTCAATCCCTGGGTCAGGAAGATCCTCTGGAGAAGTAAATGGCAAACCACTCCAGTACACTTGACTGGAAAATCCCATGAACGGAGGAGTGTGGTAGGCTACAGTCCATGAGGTCGCAAAGAGTTGGACACCACTGAGTGACTTCGTTCTGGGTCATAGCTATATGTACTGGTACCACAAGACCTGGGACCCGGGCTGAGGCTGATCCATTACTCAGCTGGGCCTCCCACCACGGAGAAAGGAGATGTGCCCAATGGGTACAGAGTCTCCAGATCAAGCACAGGGGACTTCCCTCTCACGCTGGAGTCCTCCAAGTGCTCCCAGACACCTGTGTACTTCTGCGCCAGCGGTTACTCCACGGCCCTGCATGGCCACCTCCTCTCTGGGCAATAAGACAGATGAGGGCCCCGTGCAGGCTCCCAGCATCAGAAGCCTCAGAGTTTGCAGACCACGTGCCTGCAGTGTGACCCTGGGTGTGCGGACTCGGTTGGCCTGAGCTTCAGTCCTGGGCCTCAGGGCCATGTGTCCTCCATTGATCTCTGTCTTTCCTCTGCATCCTCCCTGTGAACCAGGAAGATGCTTCCCCAGCTCTGACTCCTACTCATTACCTGAGCCTGAGACCTAGGAGGAAAGTTTGTTGGTAAATTAGACACATCTAGACACTCTTGTCTCACCTCAGGCAGCTCATTTCTGTCTTTCTGGAGGTTCTCCCCAAGCCTGGCTCTCACCTGGTCTCGGCTCTTGTCCACCTTTCCCAGGCAGGCAGGACATTCCTCTCCCCACGTCCCTGCATCAGCTCCCTGGCCCTCTCTACCACAGCCACAAGCTCCCCCCTCATCTGGCTCAGGTCTATTCCCAAGTCACATGGAGGCTTTTAAAGTGGCCACTCCATGTGGTCTGTTTTAAGCAAGATGTATGGAGTCATCAAAGAGAAGCAAACTTGAGTCAATTATAAATCAACCAAAAACTCACGTGAGCCCATCTGAAGGAGGAAAGACTTTGTGTGTTCTCGACACACAACCCCCTGCCCCCCAACATCCTTAGCATCTCACCTAACCTATGCCAGGTTGGTACCACCTAGCACCTTTATCAAAATCTTCTGAAAGTCAAAATATATCCTACATTGCCCCCCTTATATCATGATTTTAGAAGTGCAGAAATAATTGAGTCCAGATTTATAAAACTTCTTTATAAAAAGTATTATGTAGAATTTCATAATGCTTAATTTAAATAAGAACTCTGAAAATATATGCCTCAGATTAATAAGAAGTAGTTTTAAATACATGTTTGCAGGCTAATTCACTTGAGATCCTCTGAGTATTTATTTTATGATCATATATTTCCATCTATAGCTAACTGCCATCGTTGTAGCAGTGAAGGAACTATTTCCTTTTTAGTAAAACGGAAATATCTTACAGTCTTCTACCTCCAGAGGCTAAGAGTGGATTGAAGATAAACCCTAATCAGCCAGGCTAGGAAGGCAGTAGAACAGATATACATGTGTGTGTGTGTGTGTGTGTGTGTGTGTGTGTGTGTGTGTTATTGTGTGTGGGTGTGTATGTATTCCGGGTGTTGGGTTTGTATACCCTTGTTTAAACAGAGGCTACCAATCCATGAGACCGTGGACCTTCAACCACGAAGAGGCACTGTGTTTCCACGGTAAGCAGGGTGCCCTGGGAGGGGTTGAGGGTCACCCTGCAGAAGGAAGCTTAAGGGAACCTTGGCTACACGCTTGTATCTGGGAGCGGGTTTGAGTTCCCTGAGTGGTCCTGGGGCACACAGAGCCAGCACAGACTCCTCACTGCCTAGGGGAGTGAGTACCTACCTGGAGCTTCAGGATGTGCCCAGGGGGCCATCTCCTGGAGTGACATGCGAAGGGAATGAGATACGTTGGGTATCTGGTGAGGGCTGAGTGATGAGTGTCTGGCAGGGTCAGACAGAGCAGAACAAGGCACGTTGTGGGCACATGGACCAGGGGATGAAACTCACCTCACACCCACCCTTTGCTGAGGGCTGTCAGAACAGGGAAGGGCATAGAGGAGACAGCCCTGGGTCCTGCCAAGCAGTGCAGGGGGCAAGGGCAGCCTGGAGAGACCCAGAGCAGTGATGTCATAGGCAAATGCTCCAACCAGGGAAAAGGAGAGTCAACACTCTACACCACTTACCCCAGGAGCCCCGGCCCCAGCCAGCAGCAGTCCTGGGTTCCTGATGCTGCCATGGGCTCCAGGCTCCTCTGCTGGGTGAGTCTCTTCCTCCTGGGAGCAGGTGAGTCCTGGACACAGTGTGGGAGCTTCTGAGATGTCTTTTCCTCTCTGAGATACAAGCCTGCTAATGAGGGCTGCAGCAGGAGGCTTCCCTGTGCTCTGCCCTCAGCTTCCTTCTGTCTGCTCCCCAACAGGCCTGGTGGAGTCTGAAGTCACCCAGACCCCCAAATACCTGATCAAATCAAGAAAGGAGAAAGTGACGCTGAGATGTTCTCCTAAATCTGGACACCGTTCTGTGTACTGGTATCAGCAGGCCCTGGGCCAGGGCCCCCAGTTCCTCGTTCAGTATTACAGTCAGCAAGTGAGCGGAGAAGCACAGCTCCCGGATCGATTCTCAGGAAAACAGTTTAGTGACTTTCACTCTGAGCTGAACTTGACTTCCTTGGAGCTGACAGACTCAGCCGTGTATCTCTGTGCCAGCAGCCAAGACACAGCCCTGCATGATCAGGTGCCTCTGGGACAAAAACACTCCTGCCGCAGCTCAGGAAGTGGTGCCTGTGTGTCAGCTGCCAGCCTGCCAAGCCCAGTGTCTGGTAGAGCAAGAGACTTTCCCAGACATTTCCTTCTTGGTACGTCTTAATGCTCACAAAGGTCATCAAAATAAATATTATATTAATTGTTTGTACCTCTCTGGGGTCGTGAGTTGCCCAGATCTCATAGTTCATAACTGTTATAGCTAGGATTTCAGCTCAAGTCTGCCCTCAACACCATGGTACCTTCGCTGAGGAACTGTCTCTGTACAGAGCAAATTACATACACGTGTTGTGTTGTGTGTAACAAGATACAATTTGGGGCTCTATGATATGAATTGCTACTCGTTGAATGGCAGCCACACTTCACAAGGAAGTATTCCCATGGGAGGGTGTCTCAAATAAAAACAGCAATTTTCATTACCTTGGAGTCTGCACCTCCTTTCATGTCCCTCTTAAGTCTGTATTCCTTTGTGCCAATACGTCATCCTGTCCTGGGCACCCAGCTTCTCTCTACCCAGAAACGTGGGTCACCAGCCTGAGGGGCCTCTGCTTGCTCCCTTTCCAACAACACAGGAATCATGGGCTTCTGTGAACATGAGGAGCTGTACCTGCGTTTGACTGGTGGACTGTCTGTCAGTGAGTTGCTTAGACACAGACCAAAGAATTCCTCAAATGTTGATGAGCCTCCGATGAGGTTGGGAGAAGACACCTGGAGAAACAGGGTAGGTAGAGGGACAGGCTCAGAACTGCGGGCAATGTTGTGGAAATGGAGCCTTGAAGTGCTCTTGGGACACATATCATAAAGGTCAGGACGACGTGAGAAGGATTCCCCAGGATTCAAAACTGGGGAAATGTGTAGATAAATACAAGTAATATACATGTTAATGAAGAATTATCTCTGGACTAAAACATACTGAACATTTAATCAGTTTAACATTTACAGAAAGGTTACAACATGTCAGGCTTATGTCCCTTGTGCTGGAGAGGTCTCTGGGTTGTGAACATTTCACCCAGGTTCATTTCTGATTTGAGCCTCTGGGGGAAGGGATGTGGCCCCTGAGTGACAGGTTGGCTCTGGGGCCTGGCAGGGACAGTGACATCTCAGAAGGACTCCCTGGAGAGCCCCTCTCCCTCTCATCCACACTCAGCCCAGAGGGCCCTCCCCCCGCCCCGACCCCGCCATGAGCCCCTGCCTCCTGGGCTCTGTGGTCTTCTGTCTTTTGTCTGCAGGCAGGTGAGTCCTGGGGGGCAGGATCCCCTTGGGGGTGCCAGCACCAAGCATGTCTGCTGTGACTGCAGCATCGGTCCTCCTTCTCCACAGGGCTGGTCCATGTGGAGCTGGACCACATGGTGTCACTCAGGACCCCAGATTCCAGGATGTGAGAAGAGGACAGAGGACGACAATGAGATGTACTCAGGATCTGGGTCATAACTCTATGTACTGGTACCAACAAGACCTGGGACACGGGCTGAGGCTGATCCACTACTCAGCTGGGCCTCCCACCACGGAGAAAGGAGACGTGCCCGACGGGTACAGAGTCTCCAGACCAAGCACAGAAACCTTCCTTCTCACTCTGGAGTCTGCCAGCCATTCCCAGACATCTGTGTACTCTGCGCCAGCGGTTACTGCATGGAACCGCACAGTCCCCTCAGTCAGTGCAAACACATAAGGGAAGGCTTGCAGCCTGGAAGTAGGAGAGCCCCTTGCAGGCTTCTCACACCAGGAACCCGGAACCCAGGGCCACATTCCTGCAGTGTGACACTGAGTGTGCAGTCTCATATCACGCCCAGCACATCTACGTTAAATATAGTGGACGGGTGGTTATTTTAATTCAAAGCTTTATAACTTTAAAAATAGATGGGTTAATATATATATAATCTCTGTATATAAATCCATTACCTAGAATTGGTAATACTTAATTTATATAGAAAATCTAGAAATATGTGGATCTGATGAATCCAAGGGAGCGAGGAATGCAGTGCTCCAGGCTGTATTCGCCTGAGCTCAGCAGAGTGTCTGTATGAAGGCCTCTGTGATTGCACCTTAGCATACTACTGTCAGCGCAATTATGTTCTTCTTATGGAAATGCTGGTTTCTACAGTCTTTTACCTCCAGAGACTAACAGGGCATTCGAAGATCAATCGTAAATCCGCCAGCTTGGGAAGACAGTAGAACAAGTGTGTATGTGTGTGTGTGTGTGTGTGTGTGTGTGTGTGTTCAGGGTATTGACATTCCTGCTTTAGACAGAAGGCACAGATCCAAGAGACTGGACCACTGGCCACTAGGAGGCACTGTGCGCCCACGGTAAGCACGGGGTCCTGGGAGGGCTGGAAAGTCACCCTGGGGAGGGCAGCTTTAAGGAACCTTGGCTACATGCCTGCATCAGGAAGCAGGTTTGAGTTCCCTGAGTTCCTGAGGTTCCAGGACCCATGGAACCAGTACAGACTCCTCACTGCCCAGGAAAGTGGGGATGTGCCTGGATCCTCAGGATGTGCCCAGGAGATGGTCTCCAGGGGCTGCAAAGGAAGCAGAGGTGAAGGTGTTGGGGTGGCTGGTGAGGGCTGGGTGATTGGCAGCCGATGGCCTGGTGATTGCCAGTCAGGTGAGTGCCTGGCTGCGTGTCAGGCAGGGGCCGGTGGAGGACAACAAGGTATGCTGTAGGCATTGGGCACATGGGGATGGTGCACCCTTCACACCCACCCCTCAGGGGCTGTGAAGGGCAGGAAGGGCTCACCTTTGGTCCTGGCAAGGAGTGCAGTGGAGAGGGCAGCCTGCAGAGGCACAGAGCAGTGACGTCATAGGCAAATGTTCCAATCAGGGAACAGGAGGGCCAGCATTCTACACCACTCACCCAAGGAGCCCCGCCCCCAGCCCACAGCAGTCTTGGGTTCCTGATGCTGCCATGGGCTCCAGGCTCCTCTGCTGTGTGACTCTCTGCCTCCTGGGAGCAGGTGAGTCCTGGACACAGTGTGGGAGCTTCTGAGATGTCTTTGCCTCCCTGAGATAGAAGCCTGGCAATGAAGACTGCAGCAGGAGGCTTCCCTGTGCTCTGCCCTCAGCTTCCTTGTCTCCACCCCAACAGGCCTGGTGGATTCTGAAGTCACCCAGACCCCAAATACCTGATCAAATCAAGAAAGCAGCACCTGACGCTGAGATGTTCCCTTGACTCTGGACACCTCTCTGTGTACTGGTACCAACAGGTCGTGGGCCAGGGCCCCCAGTTCCTTGTTCAGGATTTCAACAGAATGTGAGAGGAGAAGCTAATCTATCAGGGCGATTCTCAGCTCGGCAGCTCAGTGACGCTCGCTTTGAACTAGCTTGACTCCTTGGAACTGAAAGACTCAGCTGTGTATCTCTGTGCCAGCAGCCAAGACACAGCCCTGCAAGATCAGGTGCCTCTGGGACAGAAACACTCCTGCCCCAGCTCAGACAGTGGTGTGAGGGTATCAGCTGCCAGCCAGCCATGCCCAAGTTCTGGTAGAGCAGACAGCCTTTCCCAGACATTCACATCTTGATATGTTTTAATGCTCCCAAAGATCATGCAAATATGTATTATTTTAACTCTTTATCCATCTGAGGGAGGCTGGCTGCCCAGATCTCATATTTCATAACTATCAGGACAAGGAATCAGACTCATGTCTGTCCTTGAACTGTGGTCTTCGTCCCCATTGAATAATTCTCCCATAGAACAAATATATATATCTGTGTTTTATATATATATATATATTCTATGAGATATATATATTTTAAAGGAGTTGACTCACATAGTTGTTAATAGTGATAAGTCTAAGGTCTACAAGCTGTACTCATGTTGTTAGAGACCTAAGAAGAGCTGATGTTCAAGTTCAAAGGCTGCTAGGCAGGAAGAAGTGAGAGTCTAGTGAAGGCCATCAGCTGGATACTTCTCTCCTACCTGGGCGAGGTTTAAGGGTTTTGTTCTGTTCATTTCTTCATCCCATTGGATGAGACCTACTACATTATGGAAGTTCATCTGCCTTACCAATAAAGATGTTCATCTGATCTGATTTTAAAATCTATTGATAACTATTCACATATTTATCTCTCACCAAGACATCCTCACAGGGACATTCAGAACAATGTTGAACTAAATATCTGTGGCCTAGTCAAGGTGACACATTAAATTAGTCATCTCAACAACTTCCAGGCTTGCCTAGGAATTTAGTAACATGAAGTCCCTGGCACATAACAGGACTCTGGATTTCTTGATTCCCTTTGCTAATCTCTGACAGCCTCTTCCACCTTTTCTTAGGTGCAAGGATAGAGATGGACACATTTTGCCTCCAGCTGAGGCCTTTAGAAATCTCAGGGGTGAAAATATTTCTGTCTGTTGATTTAGTGCACGAAATGAGCCAGAGCATGTAACATACATCCCTCCTCAGGCATGTGAAAATCAACTTTACTGATGCATGGATTGTAGTTAACTCTTCACCAATGTGCTGTTTAGGAGCACTGAGTGACCCCCCAACCCTGCAGTTAGAAATCTGCATATAACTTCATACACTTAGGAATGAAGAATGATCTCTGGAATACAACACACTCAAAGTTGTAAACTGTTTGCAGAAAGGACACAACTCATAAGGCTCAAGTCCATTGAGCTGGATGGGTTGTTTCTGTTGTGAACTGTTCACTTAGGTTCATTTCTGATTTGAGCCTCCGGGTGAAGGGGCGTGGCCCCTGAGTGACAGGATTTCCCTGGGGCTTGGCAGGGACAGTGACATCTCAGAAGGACTCCCTGGAGAGACCCTCTCCCTCTCATCCACACTCAGCCCAGAGGGCCTCCACCTGCCCCACCCCCACCATGAGCCCCTGCCTCCTGGGCTGTGTGGTCTTCTGTCTCCTGCAGGCAGGTGAGTCCTGGGGGGCAGGGTCCCCTTCAGGGTCCAAGCACTAAGCCTCTGCGCTGTGACTGCAGCATCGATCCTCCTTCCACAGGGGTGGTCCATGCTGGTGTCACTCAGGACCCCAGATTCCAGGTCGTGAGGACAGGGCAGAGGGTGACACTGAGATGCACTCAGGATCTGAGCCACGATTATATGTACTGGTACCGACTAGACCTGGGACACGGGCTGAGGCTGATCCATTACTCAGCTGCTGCTCCCAACACGGAGAAAGGAGACGTGCCCAAGGGCTACAGCATCTCCAGACCAAGCACAGAGGACTTCCCTCTCACGCTGGAGTCTGCCAACCGCTCCCAGACATCTGTGTACTTCTGCGCCAGCAGTTACTCCACGGCGCTGCACGGCCACCTCCTTTCTGTGCAAAAAGCAGATGAGAGCCCTGTAATCTGGAACTTGGAGAGCCCCTTGCAGGCTCCTAGCACCTGCAGACTTGGAGCCCACAGACACATACTGGCAGCATAGCCAGCGATGTTTGATCTTCCTGGCACAGACCTGACAGCAGGGCCTCATGGACATGTGTCCACCCTCACTCTCTGCCTGTCACTGCAGCTGCCACGTGAGCCTAAAGATGCTACCTGGCTCTGACTCCTAGTCATCAGTCTGAACATGAGGCCTCCAGGAGGGAAGGTTGCTGGGAAATCAGATACATCTAGACCTCCTTGTCTCTCCCCGGGCACCACATGCCTGTCACTATGGAAGGTTCTCTCCCAGGCTGGCCCATGTATCATCTCTGCTCTTGTCCAACTTCCCCAGATGTGGGGCCTCACTCTCCCACCTTTCTGGCTCTCGTTCCCACCCTTCTCTACTTCAGCCTTGCTGCTCCTCCCTCAACTGGGTCATGTCCTTGCCCATCACCCAGGGAACCTTGTAATGATCCCTAAGTGGGCGTGTTTGAGTGTGCTCTCTGGGGTCCTCAAAGAGAATGCAACCTCAGTTAATTATTACTCATCCAAAATGCCTTGGTCGTCCCTGAGGAGGAGAGACAAGCTGTGTGCGTATGTATTTTCCACCATTGCCAGTTTTTAGCATGTAAATAGCCTAGACCCTGATGCTGGGAAAGACTGAAAGCAAGAGGAGAAGGATGTGGCAGAGCAAGAGGTGGTTCATTCAACAGACATGAATTTGAGCAAACTCCAAGAGATAGTGAAGAATAGGGGAGCCAGGTACACTGCAATGCATGGGGTTTCAATGAGTTGGACTCGAGTTAGCAGCTGAACAACAACACCAGCAAAAGCTAACCCAAGTTTATAGCATCTCCCTCATCAAAATCTTCTAAAAGTCAAAGTATTAAATATTTCCTGCATGAACTCATTTCTTTTCTCTTGAATTAAAAATCATAAATTAGCCATGGCAGGCTGATTTGTGTGTTTCTAATCATGTGTGTGTTCTTTAGAAAAACACAGCAAGCAAAAACACAGTGCAATCGGCAAGCAGTGAAATATTTTCTAATATGAACACATCCATGACTCTTAAATTAGGGCAGACAATCTTGGTTTCCATGCATATACCACATGGGGACGATGTGGAACTGCCATACTTCAGAAGTTTCTGGGGCAGAGCAAGGGGACAGTGCTAGTGCCTGGTACCAGGAGGCTTAAGAGAAAGCTTTATTTGCTGTTTTTATCTCTAGAAGCCTTAACAGCACAGACACTAATTTGTACGCTTTCTGTCCCTGCTGGGAGCCATGTACTTCAACTATGCAGAGCTGAGGGAGCCCTGAGGTTGCAGCAAAAGTGAAGGGTATGGAGCTGGGAGGGGGCAGAAAAGAGCAACAGAAAAGAGCAACATCTGCCCGAAGAGAAAAGGGAAGGAGCCCTGGGGAAGGGCATCTGGCATAAAGCCAGCCTTGCCTAGACTAGCAGTCCAGCTCACAGGTCATCTAAGAGACTCTGCAGGACAGAGCAGGGTTCCTGGATCAGCTGAGCTGGAAAGGAGGGGCCAGGCTCATGAGAAGCTGCAGAGGCAATGACATCAGAGCAGTGACGTCACTGCCTCACCTCCAGTCGGAGGAAGGAGGCCCAGAACCCCAGCTCTCAGAGAGCAGAGCTCTGAGCAAGGAGACGCCTGCCCGCTCTGCCCCTCCTGCCATGGGCTGCAGCCCCATCTGCTGTGTGGCTCTGTGTCTCCTGG
The DNA here is from genome assembly GCF_001704415.2 of Capra hircus. Lineage (NCBI taxonomy): Eukaryota > Metazoa > Chordata > Mammalia > Artiodactyla > Bovidae > Capra > Capra hircus. The sequence continues at coordinate 14,822,068 of NC_030811.1, read as the reverse complement.
CAGCAGGTGGGGCCTTGGAACAGGGGGAACCCGTGTTCCTAGCCTGACTCTGCCTGAATCCAAGGCATCATCGGGTTCTCTCCCACTTTCTTTCTCAGCTCCAGTCTTCTTCCCCCACAGGCCTTGTGGATTCTGGAGTCATCCAAACCCCAAGATACCTGATTAAAGCAAGAGGACAGCGAGGGACCCTGAGATGCTCCCCTGTCTCTGGACACCTCTCTGTGTACTGGTACCAACAGGCCCTGGGCCAGGGCCCCCAGTTCCTCGTTCAGTATTACAGCCAGAACGTGTATGGAGAAGCACAGCTCCCGGATCGATTCTCAGGAGAGCAGTTCAGTGACTCTAGCTCTGAGCTGAACTTGACTTCCTTGGAGCTGACGGACTCAGCTGTGTATCTCTGTGCCAGCAGCCAAGACACAGCCCTGCATGATCAGGTGCCTCTGGGACAAAAACACTCCTGCCGCAGCTCAGGAAGTGGCTGAGAGGGTGACTGCCTGCCTGTCAGGCTTCCATAGATCTGGTACACTCTCCCGGACGTTCTTCCTCTGCTGTGTTTAATGCTCCCGAAGATCATGCTAGGTAGTATTATTTTACCTGTTTATACGTCTGAGGGGAACTGATTGTCCACATCTTGTATTTCATTACTTTCAGAGAAAGGAATTTGATTCAAGCCTGTTCTCATTTCTTGCGGTCTTTGTCCCCATAAAACTGTCCCCCACATAGAATAAATAATACCCCTAAACACACACACACACATATATACACACATACTCACATACATGTTTTAAAGCAATTGGCTCACATAGTTGTTAAGGCTGGTAAGTCCAAAAGCTGCAAGCAGGTCTGGTGCTACTAGAGAGTGAGGGGAAGCTGATGTTTAAGTTATAAAGAACTAATGGTCCAGTGGGAAGGCCATCGGCTGACAATTCTCTCTTACTTGGGGGAGGATCAGTGTTTTTGTCTACTCCTCTCTTCACCTGGTTTCATGAAGGCCACCGACATTGTAGAGGGTTATCTTCTTTACTAATTAAAATGTTAATCTAATCTATTATTAAAATATACCTATTCACATTTTGAAAGTGAAGTCACTCAGTCGTGTCTGATTCTTTGTGACCCAATGGACTGTAGCCCACCAGGCTCCTCCATCCATGGAATTTTCTAGGCAAGAGTACTGGAGTGGGTTGCCATTTCCTTGTCCAGCGGATCTTCCTGACCCAGGGATGGAACCCGGGTCTCCCACACTGCGGGCAGATGCTTCACCATCTGAGCCAAAAAATATCCCTCTTTGGAGCACCCAGAAAAATAAAGCTAAATATCCATGGCAGAGTCAGGTTGACATATTGTATTAGTCAGGACACCATCTTCCAGGGCTGCACAGGAATTTAGGAAGCATGATGTCCCTGGCAGGTAACAGGACTCTGGATTTCCTGACTCCATTTGCTAATCTCTGCCAGCCTCCTCTAGTGCTTCCTAGGTCAGACAGTAGATATGGACACATGTGACTTCAAAGCCTATATTTGAGATCTTCAGATGTCACAGGAAAGAAAGTAATTATGCCTCCTGGTTCAATATATGGAATAAACAGAGCACGTAGCTTACCCTCAGGCATTTTAACATCAGCTTTATTGGCATTATAGTCAACATTTGAATAATGTGAAATTTGGGTCCTTGAACCAGCCTTAACCCTGCTAAAATGTTTGTTTAAAATTCACTCAGCCCTTTTATGATATCACATCCGCAGATTCAACCAGTCACAGTTATGTGGTACTGTGAAAAGTGAAAGTGAAACTCACTCAGTCATGTCTGACTCTTTGCCACCCCTATACAATCTATGAAATTCTCCAGGCCAGAACACTGGAGTGGGTAGCCTTTCCCTTCTCCAATGCATGAAAGTGAAAAGTGAAAGTGAAGTCGCTCAGTCGTGTCTGACCCTCAGCGACCCCATGGACTACAGTCTTCCAGGCTCCTCCATCCATGGGATTTTCCAGGCAAGAGTACTGGAGTGGGGTGCCATTGTCTTCTCCACAAAGTCTGTAGTTAGTATCTATTAAAAATTCCACACAAAAGTGGACAAATGAAGCTCAAAATAGTGTGATCCAAAGGGTCTGCTGTGTGTACAATAGCGTTCCACACTGTACAGTGAACAGAGGGGTGGTTTGATCAATCCATATGCGCGTGCCCCTGGAACATTCACCTGTAAAGGCAGAACATTTCATCACCAAAACTTCTCTGAGGCCCCATCCCAGGCCTGTCTCCTTCCCTGACGATCAACAGAATGATTTCTTTTGCTGTCATTTTGTTTTAAAGTCCTCTTTATCCCAGAGCTAAATATATAAGAAATTGCTCCTGGAAAGTATTATGGTTGAAGAAGTTCTTGAAGGCATGTGAGCACCATATCCATGTCAGGGACTATCCTGTCTGGAGATGGGTGGTTTGTAAAATGACTATCCAAAGGTCTTCCCTGCTGCTACAGGCTTTAAAAAAAAAAAAAAATATATATATATATATATATATATATATATTTATGCACTTTCATAAATTTCTTTTTTCAAACACACATTGTTTGAAATGATGTTACGATGCTATTTTGACAGGAAGTCCTCATCTCCTAGGAAATTACTTTGAGGTCCCACGTGATATGCATACAGCAAGGCCTCCTGTTCACACACCGGGTGCTGGGACTGAGCAAGCAACCAGCAGCAGACTTTTTAGTGAGAGATCATTTCATGTCAGGAGAAGGCTTGCCTTTGATTTGCCCCCAGTTTCCAAGTCAAGGAGCTGAACTGAAAAGTCCCCCTTTCTCAGGGGCCTGGCCTGGGCACTAGTCTCCTGCACTGTGGGTCCCACTGTCTCTTGGACCAGAGACGTTCTGAGCACAGGTATGGATCCCGTGGACTTGCCAGGCTCCAACTGAAGGCTTGTTTTTGTGGCTACAATATTGAGCTCCTTGGTTGCTTCTGACCTCAGGTTCTGTGTTTTTGTCTCTGAGGCCCCAGGAACGGTCAGTCACCCAGACCCCAGATGTGAGATTGGGTTCCATGGAAACCAGCACATCAGGAGATCACCACGATCACGCACTCACAACCAGGTGCATGATACTCAGGTTCAGAAATTATTGAGAATTTGAAAACCACAGCAGCGGAGCATGACAGCTAATGCAGGGTCCTTCTAAATGTGAGGTTTATGCATGTGATACAGTCTAGGGCTCTAGGATATCGGTTATTGAATGGCAGCCACTTTCACAAGGAAGTACCCCCATGCAATGGATGTCTCAGGTAACACTGGAGCATTTTTCCTTTACCCCAGGGTCAGCCATCTCTCCTGACATCCCTCCCCTGTCTGTTCTGCTTTGTGCCAACATGTCATCCATGGTGCTGGGCAACCAGATTCTCTCATCAAAGCAAGGTGGGTCATAGGCCTGAGGCGGTTCAGCTTGCGGCTTCCCCACCCCTCAGACACGAGGCGCACGTGCTCAGGTGAACATGGAGGCTCTCAGCCTGCATTCGACAGGCACCCTGTCAGTCGGGGAATTAATAAGAAAGAGAGCCCGAGGATTCCTCAAGTGTGGAAGAGCCTGCCCTAAGGTTAGGAAACCAGATCCAGAATCACTGCGGGTGGAAGGACATGAACTGGACTGTTCTCAATGAGACAAAATAGAAACATGAGGGATTATTTGGGCCACGTGAGTCATGAAGGGCAGCGGGAAGCCCTGAGGATTTTCCCTGAGATTCAAAACTATAGAAATAATAAATTACAGATCAAAAAACTGAATATATGTAATAATGAACAACTATTTCTGGAATAAAGTATATATAATGTTGTGAACAATTTAATGGAAAGTTTATAAAAAATTGTAAGGCTTATGTTCATTGAACTGGATGGATCTCCCTGTTGTGAACTGTTCAGTTCAGTTCAGTTCATTTCAGTCCCACGGTCATGTCTGACACTTTGTGGCCCCATGCACTGCAGCATGTCAGGCTTTCCTATCCATCACCAACTCCCTTAGTTTACTCAAACACGTGTCCATCGAGTTGGTGATGCCATCCAACCATCTCATCCTCTGTTGTCCCCCTCTCCTCCCACGTACAATCTTGCCCAGCATCTGAGTCTTTTCAAATGAGTCAGTTTTTCCCATCAGGTGGCCGAAGTATTGGAGTTTCAAGTTCAGCATCAGCCCTTCCAATGAGTATTCAGGACTGATCTCTTTAGGATGGACTGCGTGGATCTCCTTGCAGACCAAGGGACTTTAAAGAGTCTTCTCCAACACCACAGTTCAAAAACATCAATTGTTCTGTGCTCAGCTTTGTTTATAGTCCAAATCTCACATCCATATATGACTATTGGACAAACCCTAGCTTTCACTAGACGGACCTTTGTTGGCAAAGTAATGTCTCTGCTTTTTAACATGCTGTATGGGTCGGTCCCATGTGAACAGTTCACTCAGGTTCATTTCTGATTTGAGCCTCTGGGGGAAGGGGCGTGGCCCCTGAGTGACAGGTTGCCTGTGGGACCTGGCAGGGACAGTGACATCTCAGAAGGACTCCCTGGAGAGCCCTTCTCCCTCTCATCCACACTCATCCAGAGGGCCCTTTGCCTGCCCTGCCCTTGCCATGAGCCCCTTCCTCCTGGGTTGTATGGTCTTCTGTCTCCTGCAGACAGGTGAGTCTTGGGGGGCAGGGTCCCCTTGAGGGTGCCAGCACTAAGCCTGTCCGCTGTGACTGCAGCATCAGTCCTCCTTCTCCACAGGGGCGGTCCATGCTGGTGTCACTCAGGACCCCAGATTCCAGGTCGTGAGGACAGGACAGAGGGCGACACTGACATGTACTCAGGATCTGAGCCACGATTATATGTACTGGAACCAACAAGACCTGGGACACGGGCTGATCCAGTACTCAGCTGTGCGTCCACTAGCGAGCCAGGAGATGTGCCCGAGGGCTACAGGGTCTCCAGATCAAACACAGACTACTTCCCCCTCACGCTAGAGTCTGCCAACCGCTTCCAGACATCTGTGTACTTCTGCGTCAGCAGTTACTCTACGGTACTGCGTGACTACCTGCTCTCTGTGCAAAAAAGGAGGGTCCCATGTGCAGGCTCATAGCACAAAGAGCCCCAGAGCCCTGGGGACTACGTGCCAGCACTGTGACCCTGGATGTGTGACCTGGACAGGCCTGGATCTGACCCCAGGGACTCGGAGACACGTGTCCACCATCAAGCTTTGTCTTTCCTCTGCATCCTCCCTGGATACAGTTCGGAATGCATCCAGTTCTGACTAGTTCTGACTCTTCCTCATCAGCTTAAGACCTCCAGAAGGGAAGAATATTAGTAAATCAGATATATCTAGACCCTATTGTCTCTCCCAGCACCTCATTGTTGTCTCTCTGGAAGTTTTTCCCGCAGCCTAGCTTTCAAGTGCTCACTGCCCTTGCCCACCAGAGGGGTGGGTCTTTCCTCCTTTATTCCTTGACCTCAGCTCCCGCACCCTCTGTGCTCCAGACACACTGCTCTGCCCTCATCTGGGTCATGTCCCTTCAAATGACAGAGGGAACTTTGTAACCACGCATACGCGGTCATGTTTGCACAAGTTCTTGGGGTTATCAAAGAGAAAACAATGTCAGTTAATTAGAAACCATCCAAAATCCCCTGGGAGTCCATTCACAGGAGGAGAGAGGCTGGGTGTGCGTGTTCTCCCTTCCTGCCCCTCTTTCTTAGCATCTCAATTAACCTGGACCAGGTTTCCACCATTTGAGATCATGAGAGCGCTTATTTCTATTGCCTGTATTACTCCATTTTAGCTAACTACTTTTACTGCAGTGGTGTAGCAATTATTCCCTTCTTAGTAGAAATGTCTGGTCATACAGGCTTTTACCTCCACAGGCTAAGACTAGACTCAAAGATCCACCGTAATTCATCCAGGCTGGGAAGGCAGCAAATGAGGGGTGTGTGTATCTGTGAGTAGGGGTTGAAAGTGTGGCTGCTGCTGCTGCTGCTAAGTCGCTTCAGTTGTGTCCGACTCTGTGCAGCCCCATAGACAGCAGCCCACTAGGCTCCAACGTCCCTGGGATTCTCCAGGCAAGAACACTGGAGTGGGTTGCCATTTCCTTCTCCAACTCATGAAAGTGAAAACTGAAAGTGAAGTCGCTCAGTCCAGTCCGACTGTTCGCGACCCCATGGACTGCAGCGTACCAGGCTCCTCCGTCCACGGGATTGTCTAGGCAAGAGTGCTGGAGTGGGGTGCCATTGCCTTCTCCATGGAAGTGTGGAGTGCAGGGAATTTGTATTCTTGTTTTAGGTGAAAGGCACAGATCCATGAAACTACTGGCCTCGAGGAGGCACTGTGAGTCCATTGTAAGCAGGGTGTGCTGGGAGGGGTTGAGAGTCACCCTGGAGAGGGCAGCTTAGGGGAACCTTGGCTACATGCCTGCATCAGGGAGCAGGATTGAGTTCCCTGAGTGGTCCAGACACATGGACCCAGCACAGACTCCTTACTGCCCAGGCAGTGGGGACATGCCTGGAGCCTCGGGATGTGCCCAGGGGATCTTCTCCTGGAGCAGCATGGGGAGTGGAGGGTGAGGGATGAGTGTGTCTGGTGAGGGCGGGGTGATGAGTCTCAGGCAGGGACAGGAAGAGAAGGAAAAGCCTTGTGATGGGCATATGGGGACATGGGGACAGTGCTCACCTCACACCCACCCTTGCTGAGGGCTGTGCAGGACAGGGAAGGGCATAGAGGAGCCAGCCCTGGGTCCTGCCAAGGGGTCCAGTGGACAGGGGCAGCCTGCAGAGACACAGAGCAGTGATGTCATAGGCAAATGCTCCAATCAGGGAAGTGGGAGGGTCAGCACTTTACACCACTCACCCTGGAGCCCCGCCCCCAGCCCACAGCAGTCTTGGGTTCCTGATGCTGCCATGGGCTCCAGGCTCCTCTGCTGTGTGACTCTCTGCCTCCTGGGAGCAGGTGAGTCCTGGACACAGTGTGGGAGCTTCTGAGATGTCTTTGCCTCCCTGGGATAGAAGTCTGGTGATGAGTCCTGCAGCAGGAGGCTTCCCCTGTGGTCTGCCCTCAGCTTCCTTGTCTGCACCCTAACAGGCCTGGTGAATTCTGGACTCACCCTGAGCCCCAAGTACCTGATCAAATCAAGGAAAGAGCAACTGACTCTGAGATGTTCCTGTGAATCTGGACACCGCTCTGTGTACTGGTACCAACAGGCCCTGGGCCAGAGCCCCCGGGTCCTTTTTCAGTATTATGATGGGAAAGTGTATCAAAAAGGAAACATATCAGATTGAGTCTCAGGAAAACAGTTTTGTGATGATGCTCGCTTTGAGCTGAGTTTGACCTCCTTGGAGCTGACAGACTCAGCCATGTATCTCTGTGCCCGCAGCCAAGACACAGCACTGCTGATCAGGTGCTTCTGGGACAAAAACACTCCTGCCCCAGCTCAGGAAGTGGTGCCCAGTGTGTCAGCTGCCAGCCTGCCAGGCCCAGTCTCTGACTTTCCTAGACATTTACTTCTTGGTATGTTTTAATGCTCACTAAAGTCATCAAAATAAGAATTATTTTAAACGTTTGTACATCTGAAGGGACGTGAGTTGCCCAGATCTCATACTTCATAAGTGTTAAAGCTAGCATTCCGGCGCAAGTTTATTCTCTATACCTGCGGTCCCTTTGCTCATGGACCTATTTCTGTACAAGCAAATTACATACACGTGTTGTGTTGTGTGTCACAAGATACAATTTGGGGCTCTATAATATGAATTGCTACTCAATGAACGGCAGCCACACTTCACAAGGAGGTATTCCCATGGGAGGAATGTCTCAAATAAAAACAGAGCATTTTTCGTTTCACCTGGCATCTGCACCTCTATCCACGTCCCTTCTACATCAGTAGTGCTTTGTGCCAATACGTCATCCTGTGCTGGGCACACAACTTCTCTCCATACAGAGCAGTGGGTGACTGGCCTGCGGGGCCGCTGCTTGCTCCCTTTCCGCCAACACGGGGAACACGGGCTGTGTGAACATGAAGGAGCTGTACCTGCGTTTGACGGGTGGACCGTCTGTCAGTGAATTGATTAGAAACAGACCAAACAAATTCCTCAAATGCTGATGAGCCTGCGATGAGGTTGGGGCAGACACCTGGACAGACATGGTAGGTGGAGGGACAGTCTCAGGACTACTGTCAATGTTGCGGAAACCGAGGCTTGAAGTGCTCCTGTTGCTGCTGCTAAGTCGTTTCTGTCGAGTCTGACTCTGTGAGATCCCATAGACGGCAGCCCACCAGGCTCCCCTGTCCCTGGCATTTTCCAGACAAGAACACTGGAGTGGGGTGCCATTGCCTTCTCTGCTTGAAGTGCTCTTGGGACACATATTATAAAGGGCAGCAGCACGCCAGAAGGATTCCCCAGGAGGCAAAACTCCAGAAATATGCAGATAATTACAAATAATATGCATGTTAATGAAGACTTCTCTCTGGACTAGAACATACAAATAGTTTAATCACTTTAACATTTACGGAAAATATCTTTAACATTTACAGAAAGGTTACAGCACCCTTTGAGGCTTGTGTCCATTGATCTCGATGGTTCTCCACGTTGTGAAATGTTCACTCAGGTTCATTTCTCATTTGAGCCTCTAGGGGAAGAGGTGTGGCCCCTGAGTGACAGGTTGGCTCTGGGGCCTGGCAGGGACAGTAACATCTCAGAAGGACTCCCTGGGGAGCCCCTCTCCCTCTCATCCATACTCAGCCCAGAGGGCCCTCTGCCCGCACCGCCCCCACCATGAGCCCCTGCCTCCTGGGCTGTGTGGTCTTCTGTCTCCTGCAGGCAGGTGAGTCCTGGGGGGCAGGGTCCCCTTCGGGGCCAGCACTAAGCCTCTGCGCTGTGACTGCAGCATCGGTCCTCCTTCTCCACAGGGGTGGTCCATGCTGGTGTCACTCAGGCCCCCAGATTCCAGGTCGTGACGACAGGACAGAGGGTGACAGTGACATGTACTCAGGATCTGGGTCATGACCCCATGTACTGGTACTGACAAGACCTGGGACACGGGCTGAGGCTGATCCATTACTCAGCTGGGCCTCCCAGCACAGAGAAAGGAGATGTGCCCGATGGGTACAGAGTCTCCAGATCAAGCAAAGAGAACTTTCCTCTCACGCTGGAGTCCGCCAGCCGCTCCCAGACATCCGTGTACTTCTGTGCCAGCAGTTACTCCACGGCACTGCACGGCCACCTCCTCTCTGTGCAAAAAGACTCATGAGGGCCCCATGCGGGCTCCTAGCACCGGGAGCCTCAGGGCTTTGCAGACCATGTGTCTGCAGTGTGTTCCTGGGTATGTGGACTCGGTTGGCCTGAGCCTCATTCCCAGGCCTCGGGGCCATGTGTCCTCCATTGATCTCTGTCTTTCCTTTGCATCCTCCCTGTGAACCAGGAAGATGCTTCCCCAGCTCAGACTCCTAGTCATCACCTGAGCCTGAGACCTAGGAGGAAGATTGTTTGTAAACTAGATATATCTAGACACTCTTGTCTCACCTCAGGCAGCTCATTTCTGTCTTTCTGGAAGGTTCTCCCCCAGCCTGGCTCTCACCTGGTCTCGGCTCTTGTCCACTTTTCCCAGGCAGGCAGGATAGTCCTCTCCCCACGTCCCTGCATCAGCTCCCTGGCCCTCTCTACCACAGCCACAAACTCCCCTCTCATCTGGCTCAGGTCCATTCCCAAGTCACAGGGAGGCTTTAAAACTGGCCACTCCATGTGGTCTATTTTGAGCAACCTGTATGGACTCATGAAAAAGAAACAAACTTTAGTTAATTGTATATCATCCAAAAACTCAAATGAGGCCATCTAAAGGAGGACAGATTGTCTTTGTGTGTTCTCGGCATGCACCCAACGCCCCCCAACATCCTTAGCATGTCCCCTAACCTAGGCCACGTTGGCACCACCTGGCACCCTCATCAAAATCTTCTCAAAGTCAAAATATGTCCTGCATTGCTCCCATTATATCATGATTTTATAAGTGCAGCAATAATTGAGTCCACATTTATCAAACTTCTTTATAAAAGTGTTACATGGAATTTGATAATGCTTCATTTAAATAGGAAATCTCAAAATATATGCCTCTGATTAATCAGAAGTAGTTATGAAGACATGTTTGCAGGCAGATTCACTTGAGATCCTCTGAGTATTTATTTTATGATCATGTATTTCCATCTTTAACTAACTACCATCATTGTGCTGGTGGAGGAATTATTTCCTTCTGAGGAAAACGGTCAGATCATACAGTCTTCTACCTCCAGAGGCTAAGAGTGGATTTGAAAATCAACCCTAATCATCCAGGCTAGGAAGGCAGTAGAAGTGCTGTGTGTGTGTGTGTGTGTGTGTGTGTGTGTGTGTGTGTGTGTGTGCTCGGGGTGTGGGATTTTTGTACCATTGCTTTAAACAGATGCTGCTAATCCATGAGGCCCTCGACCTTTGACCACTTGGAGGCACTGTGTTTCCATGGTAAGCATGGTGCCCTGGGAGGTCTTGAGAGTCACCCTGGGGAGGGCAGTTTAAGGGAACCTTGGCTACATGCCTGCACCTGGGAGCAGGTTTGAGTTCCCTGAGTGGTCCTGGGACACACAGAGCCAGCACAGACTCCTCACTGCCCAGGGGAGTGGGTACCTACCTGGAGTTTCAGGGTGTGCCCAGGGGAGACATGTCTCCCGGAGCAGCATGGCAAGGGGAAGGGAGAGGCTGGGGTATCTGGCGAGGGCTGGGTGACGAGTGTCCGGCAGGGTCAGACAGAGCAGAACAAGACATGTTGTGGGCACATGGACCAGGGGATGAAACTCACCTCACACCCACCCTTTGCTGAGGGGCTGTGCAGGACAGGGAATGGCATAGAGGAGCCAGCCATGGGTCCTGCCAAGGAGTCCAGGGGACAAGGGCAGCCTGCAGAGACACAGAGCAGTGATGTCATAAGCAAATTCTCCAATCAGGGGACAGGAGGGTCAGCACTTTACACCACTCACTCCAGAAGTCCCGCCCCCAGCCAGCAGCAGTCTTGGGTTCCTGATGCTGCCATGGGCTCCAGGCTCCTCTGCTGTGTGACTCTCTGCCTCCTGGGAGCAGGTGAGTCCTGGACGCAGTGTGGGACTTTCTGAGATGTCTTTGCCTCCCTGAGATAGAAGCCTGGCACTGAGGGCTGCAACAGGAGGCTTCCCCTGTGCTCTGCCCTCAGTTTCCATCTGTCTCCTTCCCAACAGGCCTGGTGGATTCTGGGGTCACCCAGACCCCCAAATACCTGATCAGATCAAGAAAACAGCAAGCAACGTTGAGATGTTCCCCTGAATCTGGACACCGCTATGTATCCTGGTACCAACAGGCCCTGGGACAGGGCCCTCAGTTCCTTGTTCAGTATTATGATGGGAAAGTGCATACAAAAGGGAACATGCCAGGTCAATTCTCAGGTGAACAGTTCAGTGATTCTCGCTCTCAGATGAACCTGAGCTCCTTGGAGCTGACAGACTCAGCCGTGTATCTCTGTGCCAGTAGGCAAGACACAGCCTTGTGTGATCAAGTGGCTCTGGTACAAAAACACTCCTGCCCCAGCTCAGGAAGTGGTTGCCAGGCATCAACTGCCAGCCAACGAGACCCAGGCACTGATAGAGTGGACAGCCTTTCCTAGACATTCTTTCCTGAAATTTTTTAATGCTCACAATGCTATTGCAAGATAAGTATTATTTTATCTGCTTATTTATCCAAGGGGAAGTGACCTGCCCAGATCTCGTATTTCTTAACTTTTAGAGCAAGGAAGGCTACTCGAGTCTGTCTTTATCACTTGTGGTCCTCACCACGTCCCCCCAGCTGACCGCTGCAGGAATGATGCATCACCCAGACCTGTGACGTGTGGTCGTGCTCTGGGGAAACCAGCACATCAGGTCACCACAGGTCCACAGTCAGGTAACCAGGAATAGCTACATAATTTTTAGGGTCCCTGCTTTCAAACACCACTGAGAATCTGCAGGGAGCAGAGCACAGCAGCATGTGTGGGGCCTGCTATGTGTGGAATAATGCACAACAAGATAAGAGTTGAGAAGCTCTCAAGAAGGCAATGGCAATCCACTCCAGTACTCTTGCTTGGAGAATCCCGTGGACAGAGGAGCCCGGTAGGCTACAGTCCATGGGGTCAGAGTCAGACACAAGTGAGCGACTTTACTATGATATTGTTACTCAGTTAATGCAATCCCTACTTCACAAGGAAGCATTCCCGTGGAATCAATGTCTCACGTAAAATCGGAGCACTCTTCGTTTAACCTGGAGCCTGCCACCTCTCCCTGCATCCCTCCCACATATACGTTCCTCTGTCATCTGCTGGTGTGTGTGAGTGTTTAGTCACTTCAGTTTGTGTTTGACTCTTTGTGATCCCACGGATGTAGCCAGTTAGGCTCCTCTGTCCATGGGATTTTCCAGGCAAGCATAATGGAGTGGGTAGCCATGTCTTCCTCCAGGGGATCTTCCCAAGGCAGGGATCAAAACTGGGTGTCTTATGTCTCCTGCATTGGCAGGCAGGTTCCTTGCCACTCTCACTATCTGAGAGAAGCCCAGGTCATCCATGGTGCTGGGCAACTGGCTTCTCTCCACAAAGAAAGGCGAGTCCCAAGCTTGAGCTGGTTCTGCTTGCTGGTCCTCCTCCCACTTTAGAAACTGCCAAGCACTGCGTGCAGTGAACAGGATGGGAATGCAGACGCATCTGGCAGGTGACCCGTCTGTTGGTGAATTGATAAGAAATAGAGCCAAGGGTTCGTCAAGTGTGAGTAAGTCTGACCTGTGGTTGGGGAACCAGATGCCAAAGAATCATTGCAGGTAGAAGGACCCCAACAGGACCGCGGTTAATTAACGAAAGTAGAAACAGACACTTTCCCAGACGGCGCTGGTGGTAAAGACCCTGCCTGCCAATGGGGAGACTTGGGTTTCATCCCTGGGTCTGGAATATCCCCTTGATGAGGAAATGGCAACCCACTCCAGTATTCTTGCGTGGAGAATCCCATGGACAGAGGGGCCTGGTGGGCTACAGTCCACAGTTTGCAAAGAGCCAGACACGGCTGAGCAACTAACACTAACACTTAGACACTTGAAGGCGTATTTGGGATTCATGAGTCATAAAGGGCAACAGGAAGCCCAAAAGATTTTCCTGAGATTCAACGTTACATAAATATGCAAGGAAAAGTAACATACGTATGAATAAAGAGTTATCGCTAGAAAAAGTTCATAAGTTGTGAACTGTTTACAGAAATATTATAACAATTTGTGAGGCTGATGCCCATTGAGCCGGATAGATCTCCCTATTTTGAACTGTTCACTCAGGTTTATTTCTGATTTGAGCCTCTGGGGAAGGGGTGTGGACCCTGAGTGAAAGGTTGGCTCTGGGGCCTGGCAGGGACAGTGACATCTCAGAAGGACTCCCTGGAGAGCCCCTCTCCCTCTCATCCACACTCAGCCCAGAGGGCCATCCGCCTGCCCCGCCCCCGCCATGAGCCCCTGCCTCCTGGGCTGTGTGGTCTTCTGTCTCCTGCAGGCAGGTGAGTCCTGGTGGCAGGGTCCCCTTCGAGGGTCCCAGCACTAAGCCTGTCCACTGTGACTGCAGCATCGACCCTCCTTCTCCACAGGGGCGGTCCATGCTGGTGTTACTCAGGACCCCAGATTCTGGGTCATGAGGACAGGACAGAACGTGACACTGAAATGTACTCAGGACTTTACGGGTGGCTCAGATGATAAAGCATCTGCCTACAATGGGGGAGACCTGGGTTCAATCCCTGGGTCAGGAAGATCCTCTGGAGAAGTAAATGGCAACCCACTGCACTACTCTTTACTGGAAAATCCCATGAACGGAGGAGTGTGGTAGTCTAGTCCATGAGGTCGCAAAGAGTCGGACACCACCGAGCGACTTCGTTCTGGGTCATAGCTATATGTAGTGGTACCAACAAGACCTGGGACCCGGGCTGAGGATGATCCATTACTCAGCTGGGCCTCCCACCACGGAGAAAGGAGATGTGCCCAATGGGTACAGAGTCTCCAGATCAAGCAAAGAGAACTTCCCTCTCATGCTGGAGTCCTCCAAGTGCTCCCAGACATCTGTGTACTTCTGCGCCAGCGGTTACTCCACGGCCCTGCATGGCCACCTCCTCTCTGGGCAATAAGACAGATGAGGGCCCCGCGCAGGCTCCCAGCTTTGGAAGCCTCAGAGTTTGCAGACCACGTGCCTGCAGTGTGACCCTGGGTGTGTGGACTCAGTTGGCCTGAGCCTCACTCCCGGGCCTTGGGGCCATGTGTCCTCCATTGATCTCTGTCTTTCCTCTGCATCCTCCCTGTGAACCAGGAAGATGCTTCTCCAGCTCTGACTCCTAGTCATCACCTGAGCCTGAGACCTAGGAGGAAGGTGGTTTGTAAATTAGATACATCTAGACACTCTTGTCTCACCTCAGGCAGCTCATTTCTATCTTTCTGGAAGGTTCTCCCCCAGCCTGGCTCTCACCTGGTCTCTGCTCTTGTCCAGCTTTCCCAGGCGAGCAGGCCATTCCTCTCTCCACCTCCCTGCATCAGCTCCCTGGCCCTCTCTACCACAGCCACAAGCTCCTCCCTCATCTGGCTCAGGTCCCTTCCCAAGTCACATGGAGACTTTTAAAGTGGCCACTCCATGTGGTCTGTTTTAAGCAAGATATATGGAGTCATCAAAGAGGAGCAAACTTGAGTTAATTATAAATCATCCAAAAACTCACGTGAACCCATCTGAAGGAGGAAAGACTGTCTTTGTGTGTTCTCGACACACAACCCCCTGCCCCCCAACATCCTTAGCATCTCACCTAACCTATGCCAGGTTGGCACCACCTAGCACCTTTATCAAAATCTTTGAAAGTCAAAATATATCCTACATCGCCCCCATTATATTGTGATTTTAGAAGCGCAGAAATAATTGAGTCCAGATTTATAAAACTTCTTTTTAAAAAGTATTATCTAGAATTTGATAATGCTTAATTTAAACAGGAACTCTGAAAATATATGCTGCTGATTAGTCGGAAGTAGTTTTAAATACATGTTTGCAGGCTAATTCACTTGAGATCTCTGAGTATTTATTTTATGATCATATATTTCCATCTATAGCTAACTGCCATCATTGTAGCAGTGAAGGAACTATTTCCTTTTTAGTAAAACGGAAACATCTTACAGTCTTCTACCTCCAGAGGCTAAGAGTGGATTGAAGATAAACCCTAATCAGCCAGGCTAGGAAGGCAGTAGAACATGTGTGTGTGTTTGGGTGTATGTGTGTGTGTGTGTGTGTGTGTGTGTGTGTGTGTTATTGTGTGTGGGTGTGTATGTATCCCGGGTTTGGGGTTTGTGTACCCTTGTTTAAACAGAGGCTACCAATCCATGAGACCGTGGACCTTCAACCACGAGGAGGCACTGTGTTTCCACGGTAAGCAGGGTCCCAGGCCGGGTTGAGAGTCACCCTGGATAAGGAAGCTTAAGGGAACCTTGGCTACATGCTTGCATCTGGGAGCGGGTTTGAGTTCCCTGAGTGGTCTTGAGTGGGTTTCCCTGAGTCCCTGAGTGCACACAGAGCCAGCACAGACTCCTCACAGCCTAGGGGAGTGAGTACCTACATGGAGCTTCAGGATGTGCCCAGGGGGCCATCTTCTGGAGCAGCATGAGAAGGGAACGTGAGACGTTGAGGTATCTGGTGAGGGCTGGGTGATGAGTGTCTGGCAGGGTCAGACAGAGCAAAACAAGGCAATTTGTGGGCATATGGACCAGGGGATGAAACTCACCTCACACCTACTCTTTGCTGAGGGCTGTCAGAACAGGGAAGGGCATAGAGGAGCCAGCCCTGGGTTCTGCCAAGCAGTCCAGGGGACAAGGGCAACCTGCAAAGACACAGAGCAGTGATGTCATAGGCAAATGCTCCAATCAGAGAAAAGGAGAGTCAACACTTTACACCACTCACCCCAGGCATCCTGCCCCCAGCCAGCAGCAGTCCTGGGTTCCTGATGCTGCCATGGCCTCTAGGTTCCTCTGCTGTGTGAGTCTCTTCCTCCTGGGAGCAGGTGAGTCCTGGACACAGTGTGGGAGCTTCTGAGATGTCTTTTCCTCTCTGAGATACAAGCCTGCTAATGAGGGCTGCAGCAGGAGGCTTCCCTGTGCTCTGCCCTCAGCTTCCTTCTGTCTGCTCCCCAACAGGCCTGGTGGAGTCTGAAGTCACCCAGACCCCCAAATACCTGATCAAATCAAGAAAGGAGCAAGTGACTCTGAGATGTTCCCCTAAATCTGGACACCGCTCTGTGTACTGGTATCAGCAGGCCCTGGGCCAGGGCCCCCAGTTCCTTGTTCAGTATTATGATGGGGAAATTTATCAAAAAGAAAACATATCAGATCGATTCTCAGGAAAACAATTCAGTGACGCTCGCTCTGAGCTGAGCTTGACCCCCTTGGAGCTGACAGACTCAGCCGTATATCTCTGTGCCAGCAGGCAAGACACAGCCGTGCATGATCAGGTGCCTCTGGGACAAAAACACTCCTGCTGCAGCTCAGGAAGTGGCACCCATGTGTCAGCTGCCAGCCTGCCAAGCCCAGTCTCTGGTAGAGCAATAGACTTTCCCAGATGTTCACTTCTTGGTACGTTTTAATGCTCACAAAGGTCATCAAAATAAATATTATATTAACTGGTTGTACATCTAAGGGGTTGTGAGTTGCCCAGATCTCATAGTTCATAACTGTTAAAGCTAGGATTTCAGCTCAAGTCTGCCCTCAACACCATGGTACCTTCGCTAAGGAACTGTCTCTGTACAGAGCAAATTACATACGCGTGTTGTGTTGTGTGTAACAAGATACAATTTGGGGCTCTATGATATGAATTGCTACTCATTGAATGGCAGCCACACTTCACAAGGAGGTATTCCCATGGGAGGGTGTCTCAAATAAAAACAGCAATTTTCATTACCTTGGAGTCTGCACCTCCTTCCATGTCCCTCTTAAGTCGGTATTCCTTTGTGCCAATACATCATCCTGTGCTGGGCACCCAGCTTATCTCCACCCAGAAACGTGGGTCACTGGCCTGAGGGGCCTCTGCTTGCTCCCTTTCCCCCAACACCAGAATCATGGGCTGCTGTGAACATGAAGGAGCTGTACCTGCGTTTGACTGGTGGACTGTCTGTCAGTTAATTGATTAGACACTGACCAAAGAATTCCTCAAATGTTGATGAGCCTCTGATGAGGTTGGGAGCAGACACCTGGAGAAACACGGTAGGTGGAGGGACAGTCTCAGGACTGCGGGCAGTGTTGCAGAAATGGAGCCTTGAAGTGCTCTTGGGACACATATCATAAAGGTCAGGATGACGTGAGAAGGATTCTCCAGGATTGAAAACTGGGGAAATGTGTAGATAAATAAAAATAATATACATGTTACTCAAGAATTATCTCTGGACTAAAACATACAAAACATTTAATCAGTTTAACATTTATGAAAGGTTACAACATGTGAGGCTTATGTCCCTTGTCCTGGAGAGGTCTCTGGGGTGTGAACAGTTCACTCAGGTTCATTTCTGATTTGAGTCTCTGGGGGAAGGGGCGTGGCCCCTGAGTGATAGGCTTTCCCTAGGGCCTGGCTGGGACTCTGACAACTCAGAAGGACTCCCTGGAGAGCCCCTCTTCCTCTCATCCACACTCATCCAGAGGGCCCTCTGCCCGCCCCGGCCCCGCCATGAGCCCCGGCCTCCTGGGCTGTGTGGTCTTCTGTCTTTTGTCTGCAAGCAGGTGAGTCCTGGGGGGCAGGGTCCCTGTCGGGGTGCCAGCACCAAGCATGTCTGCTGTGACTGCAGCATCGGTCCTCCTTCTCCCCAGGGGCGGTCCATGCTGGTGTCTCTCAGGACCCCAGACTCCAGGTGGTGAGGACAGGACAGAGGGAGACAGTGACATGTACTCAGGATCTGGGTCATAACTCTGTGTACTGGTACCGACTAGACCCGGGACACGGGCTGAGGCTGATCCACTACTCAACTGCCTATCCCAGCACGGAGAAAGGAGACGTGCCCGGAGGGCTACAGCATCTCCAGACCAAGCACAGAGGACTTCCCTCTCACGCTGAAGTCTGCCAACCGCTCCCAGACATCTGTGTACTTCTGTGCCAGCAGTTACTCCAGGGTGCTGCACGGCCACCTCCTTTCTGTGCGAAAAAGCAGATGAGGGCCCTGCAGCCTGGAACTTGGGGAGCCCCTTGCAGGCTCCTAGCACCTGCACATTTGGAGCCCACAGACACATCCTGGCAGCATAGCGATGTTTGATCTTCCTGGCACGGACCTGACAGCAGGGCCTCTTGGACATGTGCCCACCCTCACTCTCTGCCTTGTCACTGCAGCTGCCACGTGAGCCTAAAGATGCTACTCAGCTCTGACTCCTAGTCATCAGTCTGAATATGAGGCCCCCAGGAGGGACGGTTCTGGGAAATCAGATACATCGAGACCCTCTTGTCTCTCCCCGGGCACCACATGCCTGTCACTATGGAAGGTTCCCTTTCAGGCTGGCCCATGTATCGTCTCTGCTCTTGTCCAACTTCCCCAGATGTGGGGCCCTACCCTCCCACCTTCCTGGCTCTCGTTCCCACCCTTCTCTACTTCAGCCTTGCTGCTCCTCCCTCAACTGGGTCATGTCCTTGCCCATCACCCAGGGAACCTTGTAATGATCCCTAAGTAGGCATGTTTGAGTGTGCTCTCTGGGGTCCTCAAAGAGAATGCAACCTCAGTTAATTATTAATCATTAAAATGTCTTGGTTGTCCCTGAGGAGGAGAGACAAGCTGTGTTTCTATGTATTCTCAACCATTGCCTGTCTTTAGCAACTAAATAGCCGAGAACCTGATGCTGCGAAAGACTGAAAGCAAGAGGAGAACTGGCTGGCAGAGCAAGAGGTGGTTAGATAGTGTCACTGACTCAACAGACATGAATTTGAGCAAACTGTGGGAGATAGTGAAGAACAGGGGAGCCTGGTACGCTGCAATGCATGGGGTTTCAATGAGTTGGACTCGAGTTAGCAACTGAACAACACCACCACCAACAAAAGCTAACCCAAGTTTGTAGCATCTCCCTCATGACAATCTTCTAAAAGTCAAAGTATTAAATATTTTCTGCATGAACTCATTTCTTTTCTCTTGAAATTCAAAAGCATAAGTCTGCTATGGCTGGCTGGTGTGTGTTTCTAATCGTGTGTGTGTTCTTTAGAAAAACAAAGCAAGCAAAAACAGTGCAATCGGCCAACAGTGAAATATTTTCTAATATGAACACATCCATGACTAGTAAATCTGGGCAGACAATCTTGGTTTCCACGCATAGACCACATGGGGACGCTATGGAACTGCCATACTCCGGAAGTTTCTGGGGCAGAGCAAGGGGACAGTGCTAGTGCCTGGGACCAGGAGGCTTAAGAGAAGGCTTTATTTGCTGTTTTTATCTCTAGAAGCCTTAACGGCACAGACACTAATTTGTAGGCTTGCTGTCCCCGCTGGGAGCCATGAACTTGAACAATGCAGAGCTGAGGGAGCCCTGAGGTTGCAGCAAAAGTGAAGGGCATGGAGCTGGGAGGGGGCAGGAAAGAGCAACAGAGAAGAGCAACACCTGCCCGAAGAGGAAAGCGAAGGAGCCCTGGGGAAGGGCGTCGGGCATAAAGCCAGCCTCGCCTAGACCAGCAGTCCAGCTCACAGGTCATCTAAGAGACTCTGCAGGACAGAGCAGGGTTCCTGGATCAGTGACCTGGAATGAGAGGTCAGATTCCTGGGAACCAGCAGAGGCAATGACATCAGAGCAGTGACGTCACTGCCTCACCTCCAGTCAGAGGAAGGAGGCCCAGAACCCCAGCTCTCAGAGAGCAGAGCTCTGAGCAAGGAGACGCCTGCCCGCTCTGCCCCTCATGCCATGGGCTGCGGCCCCATCTGCTGTGTGGCTCTGTGTCTCCTGGCAGCAGGTGGGGCCTTGGAACAGGGGGAACCCGTGTTCCTAGCCTGACTCTGCCTGAATCCAAGGCATCATCGGGTTCTCTCCCACGTTCTTTCTCAGCCCCAGTCTTCTTCCCCCACAGGCCTTGTGGATTCTGGAGTCACCCAAACCCCAAGATACCTGATTAAAGCAAGAGGACAGCAAGGGACCCTGAGATGCTCCCCTGTCTCTGGACACCTCTCTGTGTACTGGTACCAACAGGCCCTTGGCCAGGGCCCCCAGTTCCTCGTTGAATATTACAACCAGGACGTGAGGGGAGAAACGAACCTTCCGGATCGATTCTCAGGAGAGCAGTTCAGTGACTCTAGCTCTGAGCTGAACTTGACTTCCTTGGAACTGAGGGACTCAGCTGTGTATCTCTGCGCCAGCAGCCAAGACACAGCCCTGCATGATCAGGGGCCTCTGGGACAAAAACACTCCTGCCGCAGCTCAGGAAGTGGCTGTGAGGGTGACTGCCTTCCTGTCAGGCCTCCATAGATCCGGTAGACTCTCCCAGACGTTCTTCCTCTGCTGTGTTTTAATCCTTCCAAACATCATGCTAGGTAGTATTATTTTACATGTTTATACATCTGAGCGAAACTGACTGGCCCAGATCTTATGTTTCATTACTTACAGAGCAAAGAATTTGGTTCAAGTCTGTCCTCATCACTTGTGGTCTTTGCCCCCATAAAACTGTCCCCCACAAAGAATAAATAATACAGACACACATACATACATATACTCATACAGTTTAGAAGCAATTGGTTCACATAGTTAAGGCTGGTAAGTCCAAAAGCTGCAAGCTGGTCTGGTGCTAAAAGAGACTGAGGGAGAGCTGATGTCCAAGTTCAAAAGCAGAACTAATGGTCCAGTGTGAAGCCCATCGGCTGACAATTCTCTCTTACTTGGGCGAGGATCAGCGTTTTTGTCTATTCCTCTCTTCTCCTGTTTCATGAAGCCCACCTACGTTATGGAGGGTCATCTGTTTTTGAAATAAAACGTTAATCTAATCTATTATTAACATATACCTATTCACATGTTAACTTTTCCAAAAACACTTCCTTAGGAGTGTCCAGAAAAATAAAGCTAAATACCCATGGCCGAGTCAAGTTGATAGGCAGGTCTGACTATGCGACCCCTTGGACTGCAGCACTCCAGCCTCCCTGTCCATCACTAACTCCCAGAGTTTACCCAAATGCATATCCATTGAGATGGTGATGCCATCCAAACATCTCATCCTCAGTGGTCCTCTTCTCCTCCTGCCTTCAATCCTGCCCAGCATCAGGGTCTTTTCAAATAAGTCAGTTCTTCGCATCAGGTGGCCAAAGTATTGGAGTTTCAGCCTCAGCATCAGCCCTTCGAATGAATATTCAGGACTGATTTCCTTTAGGATGGACTGCTTGGATCTCCTTACAGTCCAAGTGACACTCAAGAGTCTTCTAGAAAACCACAATTCAAAAGCATCAATTCTTATATAGTCCAACTCTCACATCAATACATGACTACTGGAGAAACCATAATTTGACTAGACAGACCTTTGTTAGTAATGTGATGTCTCTGCTTTTCAATATGCTGCCTAGGTCGGTCATATGTAAACTGTTCACCCAGGTTCATTTCTGAATTGAGCCTCCGGGGGAAGGGGCGTGGCCCCTGAGTGACAGGTTGGCTCTGGAGCCTGGCAAGGACAGTGACATCTCAGAAGGACTCCCTGGAGAGCCCCTCTCCCTCTCATCCACACTCACCCAGAGGGCCCCCACCCGCCCCGCCCCCTCCATGAGCCCCTGCCTCCTGGGCTGTGTGGTCTTCTGTCTCCTGCAGGCAGGTGAGTCCTGGGCGGCAGGGTCCCCTTCGGGGTCCCAGCACTAAGCCTCTGCGCTGTGACAGCAGCATCGGTCCTCCATCGCCACAGGGGCGGTCCGTGCTGGTGTCACTCAGGACCCCAGATTCCAGGTCGTGAGGACAGGGCAGAACGTGACACTGAAATGTACTCAGGATCTGGGTCATAACTCTATGTACTGGTACCGACAAGACCCGGGGCATGGGTTGAGGCTGATCCATTACTCACGTGGCCCTCCCAGCACGGAGAGAGGAGACGTGCCCGACGGGTACAGCGTCTCCAGATCAAGCAAAGAGAACTTTCCTCTCACGCTGGAGTCTGCCAACCCCTCCCAGACATCCGTGTACTTCTGTGCCAGCAGTTACTCCACGGCGCTGCACAGACACCTGCTCTCTGTGCAAAAAGACAGGGTCCCACGTGCAGGCTCCTAGCACCGGGAGCCTCAGAGCCCTGAGGACCACGTGCCAGCTCTGTGACCATGCTGTGTGACCTGGACAGGCCTGCATCTGACCCCAGGGACTCAGGGACACGTGTCCACCATCAGGCTCTGTCTTTCTTTTGCATCCTCCCTGGATGCAGTTCGGAATGCATCCAGTTCTGACTAGTTCTGACTCTTCCTCATCAGCCTAAGACCTCCGGAAGGGAAGAATATTAGTAAATTAGATATATCTAGACCCTCTTGTCTCTCCGCAGCACCACATTGCTGTCTGTCTGGAAGTTTCTCCCGCAGCCTAGCTCTCAAGTGCTCCCTGCTCTTGCCGTCCAGAGGGGCGGGTCTTTCCTCCTTTACTGCCTTGGCCTCGGCTCCCCTGCCCTCTCTGCTCCAGACACACTGCTCTGCCCTCATCTGGCCCATGTCCCTTTCTATGACACAAGGAACATTGTACCATGCCTAAGTGGTCGTGTTTGACCAAGCTCTTGGGGTCATCAAAGAGAAAAAAACTTCAGTTAATTGGAAACCAGCCAAAGTCCCTTGGGAGTACATTCCCAGGAGGAGAGACAGGCTGGGTGTGTGTTCTCCCTTCCCTCCCCTCTTTCTTAGCATCTCAATTAACCTGGACCAAGTTTCTACCATTTCCCTCAGAGAGATCTTCTCAAAGTCAAAATATTTCCTCCATGGTATCTTATTATATCAAGATTTTACAAGTTCATAGAAAATAAAATAAAACCTTTTCATAAAATACACCTGCTAGAATTTGGTAATGCTTAATTTAAATATGAAATCTGGAAATATAAAGACATGATTAATCAGAAGGAGGGCTGGAATACAGGTGTCCAGCCTGGTTTCATTTGAGATCATGGAGCGCTTATTTTTATTGCCCGTATTATTCCATTTTGTCTTTGGAGTGGTGCAGGATTTATTCCTTCTTAGTAGAAATGTCTGATCATACAGTGTTTTACCTCCACAGGCTAAGACTAGACTGGAAGATCAACCCTAATTCGGCCATGTTGGGAAGGCAGCATGTGAAGGGTGTGTGTGTGTGTGTGTGTGTGTGTGTGTGTCGTGTGTGTGTGTGTGTGTGTGTGTGAGTAGGGGTTGAAAGTGTGGAGTGTGGGGAATTTGTATTCTTGTTTTGCTGGAAGGCACAGATCCATGAGACCATGGTCCGCTAGGAGGCACTGTGGGCGCATGGTAAGCAGGGTGTGCTGGGAGGGGCTGAGAGTCACCCTGGAGAGGGCAGCTTAGGGGAAGCTTGGCTACATGCTTGCATCAGAAAGCAGGTTTGAGTTCCCTGAGTGATCCAGGGACACATGGACCCAGCACTGACTCCTCACTGCCCAGGGGAGTGGAGACTTGCCTGGAGCCTCAGAATGTGCCCAGGGGATTCTCTCCTGGAGCACCATGGGAAGCGGAGGGTGAGGGGATTAGTGTGGCTGGTGAGGGCTGGGTGATGAGTGTCTGGCAGGGACAGGAAGGGAAGAAAAAGCCATGTGATGGGCATATGGGGACCTGGGGACAGTGCTCACCTCACACCCACCCTTAGCTGAAGGGCTGTGCAGGACAGGGAAGGGCATAGAGGAGCCAGCCCTGGGTCCTGCCAAGGGGTCCAGTGGACAGGGGCAGAGACACAGAGCAGTCACATCATAGGCAAATGCTCCAACCAGGAAAGCAGGAGCATCAGTACTCTACATCACTCACCCCAGGAGGCCCGCCCCCAGCCAGCAGTAGTCTTGGGTTCCTGATGCTGCCATGGGCTCCAAGCTCCTCTGCTGTTTGACTCTCTGCCTCCTGGGAGCAGGTGAGGCCTGGACACAGTGTGGGAGCTTCTGAGATATTCTCATGGCAAGAATGTCTCAAAAACAGCATTTTTCATTTACCCTGGAGTCTGCACCTCCCTCCACGTCCCTCCTACAACTGAATTCCTTTGTGCCAATACAATATTCCTGTGCTGGGCACCCAGCTTCTCTCTACCAAGAGAGCTGGGGCACAGTCTTGAGGGGGCTCTGCTTGCTTCCTTCCTGGCACCTGGCATGTGGGGCACCGACATGCGAAGCAGGGCCTCCGGTGAACATGAAGAAGCTGTATCTATGTTTGGCCGGCAGACCATCTGTCAGTGACTTGATTAGAAATTTACCAAACAGATTCCTCAAATGTTGATGAGCCTGCGATGAGTTTGGGAGCAGAGACCTGGAGAAACATGGTATGAGGAGGGACAATCTCAGGACTGCGTTTAATGTTGTGGAAACGGAAGCTTGAAGTGCTGCTGCTGCTGCTGCTAAGTCGCTTCTGTCAAGTCTGACTCTGTGTGTCCCCAATAGACGGCAGCCCACCAGGCTCCCCCATCCCTGGGATTTTCCAGGCAAGAACACTGGCGTGGGGTGCCATTGCCTTCTCTGCTTGAAGTGCTCTTGGGACACAAATCATAAAGGGCAGTAGGATGCAAGAAGGATTTCCCCAGGATGCAAAACTTCAGATATATGTAGATAAATACAAGTAATATACATGTTAATGAAGACTTATGTCTGGACTAGATCATACAAAATATTTAATCAGTTAACATCTACAGAAAAACTTTAGCATTTACAGAAAGTTTACAGCAACATGTGCACTTGAGTCCGGTGATCTGAATGGTTGTCTGTGCTGTGGACTGTTCACTTAGGTTCATTTCAGATTTGAGCCTCCGGGGGAACGGGCGTGGCCCCTGAGTGACAGGTTGGCTGTGGGGCCTGGCAGGGACAGTGACATCTCAGAAGGACTCCCTGGAGAGCCCCTCTCCCTCTCATCCACACTGAGACCAGAGGGCCCTCCGCCCGCCCCGCCCCCGCCATGAGCCCCTGCCTCCTGGGCTGTGTGCTCTTCTGTCTCCTGCAGGCAGGTGAGTCCTGGGGGGCAGGTTCCCCTTCGGGGGTCCCAGCATTAAGCATGTCCACTGTGACGGCAGCATCGGTCCTCCTTCTCCACAAGGGTGGTCCATGCTGGTGTCACTCAGGCCCCCAGATTCCAGGTGGTGAGGACAGGACAGAACGCAACACTGACATGTACTCAGGACCTGGGTCATGACCCCATGTACTGGTACCGACAAGACCTGGGACATGGGCTGAGGCTGATCCATTACTCAGCTGGGCCTCCCAGCACAGAGAAAGGAGATGTGCCCGACGGGTACAGAGTCTCCAGATCAAGCAAAGAGAACTTCCCTCTCACGCTGGAGTCCGCCAGCCGCTCCCAGACATCTGTGTACTTCTGTGCCAGCAGTTACTCCATGGCGCTGCACAGCCATCTCCTGTCTGTGCAAAAAGACAGATGACGCCCTGCAGCCTGGAAGTCAGAGGTCCTCTTAAAGGCTCCTAGCCCTTGGAGTCTCAGGGTTTCACAGGTCATGTGCCTGCAGGGTGACCCTGGGTGTGTGGAATAGGTTGACCCAAATCTCAGTCCAGGGACCCCGAGACATATGTTCACCATCCATCTATGTCTTTTCCCTGCATCCTCCCTGTGAACCAAGAAGATGCTTCTCCAGCTCTGTTAGTCCTCACCTGAGCCTGAAACCTCCAGGAGGGAAGGTGGCTGGTAAATTAGATGAAAACACATCCCCTTGTCTCACGTCAATGCTGTCTCTCTGGAAGACTCTCCCAGACTGGCTCTCACGTGGTCTCCGCTCTTGCCCACCTTTCTTGGGTGGGCAGGATGTCCCTCGCCTCACCTCCCTGGCCCCCTCTAGCACACCCATGCTGCTACTCCCTCATCCGGGTCATGTCCCTTCCCAAGCCACACGGAAGCTTTTAAAGTACCCTCTGCACATGGTCTGCTTTGAGCAAGCTGTCTGGAGTCATCAAAGAGAAATCAGCTTCAGTTAGTTATCAATTATCCGAATCTCATGTGAGTCCATCTGAAGGAGTGACTGGCTTTTTATGTACATCCTCCCACCCCCGACTTCCTCAGCATCTCA
This sequence comes from Capra hircus, assembly GCF_001704415.2. Classification (NCBI taxonomy): domain Eukaryota; kingdom Metazoa; phylum Chordata; class Mammalia; order Artiodactyla; family Bovidae; genus Capra; species Capra hircus. The sequence continues at coordinate 14,795,869 of NC_030811.1, read as the reverse complement.
CCTAACCTCGGCCAACTTGGCACCACCTCCCTCATCAAAATCTTCTCAAAGTCAAAATATATCTTCCATCGTCCCATTATATCAAGATCTTATAAGTGCAGAAATATCTGAGTTCATATATATAGAAGCTCTTTATAAAATGTATTAACTAGAATTTGGTAATGCTTAATTTATAGGAAATGTGGAAATACATGCATCTGATTAATCAGAGGTAGGTATGGAATACAGGTTTCCAGGCAGATCACGTGAGATCCTCAGAGTGTTTATTTTATGGCCATATATTTCCCTCTTAGCTAACTACCATCATTGCGGTGGTGCAGCAGTTCTTTCCTTCTGAGCAAGAATGTCAGATCATTGAGTCTTCAAATTTGAGATGCTAAGAGTAGATTTGAAGGTCAACCCTAATTCAGCCAGGATGGGAAGGCAGTAGAACAATAGAATGTGTGTGTGTGTGTATGTGTATGTGTGTGTGTGTGTGTGTGTGTGTGTGTGTGTGTGTGTGTATGTGTTCAGGTTGTGGGGTTATTGTACCCTTGCTTTAGAGAAAGGCAGCTAGGAGGTACTGTGGGCCCATATAACTAGGGTGTGCTGGGAGGGGTTGAGGGTCACTCAGGAGAGGGCAGCTTTCAGTTCAGTTCAGTTTAGTCGCTCTGTCGTGTCCAACTCTTTGCGACCTCATGAATTGCAGCACGCCAGGCCTCCCTGTCTGTCACCAACTCCCGGAGTTCACTCAGAGTCACCGTCCATAGAGTCAGTGATGCCATCCAGCCATTTCATCCTCTGTCGTTCCCTTCTCCTCCTGCCCCCAATCCCCCCCACCCTCAGAGTCTTTTCCAGTGAGTCAACTGTTTGCACGAGGTGGCCAAAGTACTGGAGTTTCAACTTCAGCATCATTCCCTCCAAAGAAATCCCAGGGCTGATCTCCTTCAGAATGGACTGGTTGGATCTCCTTGCAGTCCAAGGGACTCTCAAGAGTCTTCTCCAGCACCACAGTTCAAAAGCATCAATTCTTTGGCACTCAGCTTTCTTCACAGTCCAACTCTCACATCCATACATGACCACTGGAAAAACCATAGCCTTGACTAGATGGACCTTTGTTGGCAAAGTAATGTCTGCTTTTCAATATGCTATCTAGGTTGGTCATAACTTTTCTTCCAAGGAGTAAGCGTCTTTTAATTTCATGGCTGCAATCACCATCTGCAGTGATTTTGGAGCCCCCCAAAATAAAGTCTGCCACTGTTTCCACTGTTTCCCCATCTATTTCCCGTGAAGTGATGGGACCAGATGCCATGATGTTCGTTTTCTGAATGTTGAGTTTTAAGCCAACTTTTTCACTCTCCCCTTTCTTTTCATCAAGAGGCTTTTTAGTTCCTCTTCACTTTCTGCCGTAAGGGTGGTGCCATCTGCATATCTGAGGTTATTGATATTTCTCCCAGCAGCTTTAGGGAACCTTAACTACACGCCTGTGTCAGGGAACAGGCTTGAGTTCCCTGAGTGGTCCTGGGACACATGGAGCCAGCACAGACTCCTCAGTGCCAGGGAAGCGGGGATGTGCCTGGAGCTTCGGGATGTACTCAGGGGGGCCCTGCATGGGAAGTGGAGGGTGAGGGGTTCGGGCGGCTGCTGAAGGCTTGGTGACGAGTGTCAGGAAGGAGCAGAGGGGAGAACAAGCCATATTGTGGACATATGGAGACATGGGAAGGGTGCACTCTTCATACTCACCCTTTGCTGAGGGGCTGTTCAGGACAGGGAAGGGCATAGAGGAGTCAACCCCAGTCACACAAGGGGCCCAGTGGATAAAAGCAGCCAGCAGAGACACAAGCAGTGACGTCATAGGCAAATGCTCCAATCAGGGAAGCAGGAGGGTCAGCACTTTACACCACTCACTCCAGGAGCCTGCACCCAGCCAGCAGCAATCCTGGGTTCCTGATGCTGCCATGGGCTCCAGGCTCCTCTGCTGTGTGACTGTCTGCCTCCTGGGAGCAGGTGAGTCCTGGACACAGTGTGGGAGTTTCTGAGATGTCTTTGCCTCCCTGAGATAGAAGCCTGGTGAAGAGGGCTGCAGCAGGAGGCTTCCCTGTGCTCTGCTCTCAGCTTTCTCTGATCTTCCCCAACAGGCCTGGTGGATTCTGGAGTCACCCAGACCCCCAAGTACCTGATCAAATCAAAGAAGCAGCAACTGACGCTGAGATGTTCCCCTGAGTTTGGACACCGCTATGTATCCTGGTATCAACAGGCCCTGGGGCAGGGCCCCCAATTCCTCATTCAGTATTACAACAGGGAAGTAAATGAGAAAGGAAACATACCAGATCGATTCTCAGAAAACCAGTTCAGTGACTCTCGCTCTGAGCTGAACTTGACTTCCTTGGAGCTGACGGACTCAGCTGTGTATCTCTGTGCCAGCAGCAAAGACACAGCCCTCCATGATCAGGTGCCTCTGGGACAGAAACACTCCTGCCCCAGCTCAGGAAGTGGTGCCCGTGTGTCAGCTGCCAGCCTGCCAGGCCCAGTGTCTGGTAGAGCGAGAGACTTTCCCAGACATTTACTTCTTGATATGTTTTAGTGCTCACTAACGTCATCAAGCGGAGAAGGCAATGGCACCTCACTCCAATACTCTTCCCTGGGAAATCTCATGGACGGAGGAGCCTGGCAGGCTACAGTCCATGGGGTCAGGAAGAATTGGACAGGACTGAGCAACTTCACTTTCACTTTTCACTTCCATGCACTGGAGAAGGAAATGGAAACCCACTCCAGTATGCTTGCCTGGAGAATCCCAGGGAAGGGAGCCTGGTGGGCCCCTGTCTATGGGATCCCACAGAGTTGAACACAACTGACGTGACTTAGCAGCAAGGTCATCAAGATAAGTATCACTTTAACTGTTTGTACATCTGAGGGGGCTTGAGTTGCCCAGATCTCATACTTCATAAGTGTTACAGCTAGCATTCCGGCTCATGTGTGTTTTCAACACCCGTGGTCCCTTCGCTCATGGAACTGTGTACAGAGCAAATTACATGTACGAATTGTGTTATGTGTATGTGTAACAAGATACAGTTTGGGGCTCTGTGATATGAAGTATAACTCAATGAATGGCAGCCACACTTCACAAGGAGGTATTCCAATGGGAGGAATATCTGAAATAAAAACTGAGCATTTTTCATTACCCTGGCGTCTGCACCTCCTTCCGTGTCCCTCCTACATCAGGGTTCCTTTGAGCCAAAACGTCATCCTGTGCTGGGCACCTAGCTTCTTTCCACCCAGAAAGGTGGATCACTGGGTGGAGGGGCCTGTGCCTGCTCCCTCCCCACAGCATGGGATTCACGGGCTGCTGTGAACATGAAGGAGCTATACCTGCGTTTCAGTGGTGGACCATTTGTCAGTGAATTGATTAGAAACAGACCAAACAAATTCCTCAAATGTTGATGAGCCTGCGATGAGGTTGGGAGCAGACACCTGGAGACACATGGTAGGTGGAGGGACAGTCTCAGGACTGCGGGCAGTGTTGCGGAAACGGAGGCTTGAAGTGCTGCTGCTGCTGCTGCTAAGTCGCTTCTGTCGAGTCTGACTCTGAGAGACCCCATAGACGACAGCCCACCAGGCTCCCCCCTCCCTGGGATTTTCCAGGCAAGAGTACTGGAGTGGGGTGCCATTGCTTCTCTGCTTGAAGTGCTCCTGGGACACATATCATAAAGGGCAGCAGGACGCCGGAAGGATTCCCCAGGATTCAAAACTCCAGAAATATATAGATAAACACAAGTAATATACATGTTAATGAAGACTTCTCTCTGGACTAGAACATAGAAATCATTTAATCACTTTAACGTTTACGGAAAAAATCGTTAACATTTACAGAAAGGTTACAGCAATGTGTGTGAGGCTTGTGTCTGGTGATCTGGATGGGTCTCCGTGTTGTGACCTGTTCAGTCAGTCAGGTTCATTTCTGATTTGAGCCTCCGGGAGAAGGGGAGTGGCCTCCTGAGTGACAGGTCGGCTCTGGGGCCTGGCAGGGACAGTGACATCTCAGAAGGACTCCCTGGAGAGCCCCTCTCCCTCTCATCCACACTCAGCCCAGAGGGCCCTCTGCCCGCCCCGCCCCCGCCATGAGCCCCTGCCTCCTGGGCTGTGTGGTCTTCTGTCTCCTGCAGGCAGGTGAGTCCTAGGGGGCAGGGTCCCCTTCCAGGTGCCAGCACTAAGCCTGTCTGCTGTGACTGCAGCAACGGTCCTCCTTATACAGGGGCGGTCCATTCTGGTGTCACTCAGGTCCCCAGATTCCAGGTTGTGAGGACAGGACAGAGGGTGACACTGAAATGTACTCAGAATCTGGATCATAATTCTATGTACTGGTACCGACAAGACCCGGGAAATGGGTTGAGGCTGATCCATTACTCACGTGGGCCTCCGACCACAGAGAAAGGAGACATGCCCGACGGGTACAGCGTCTTCAGATCAAGCAAAGAGAACTTTCCTCTCATGCTGGAGTCCGCCAACCCCTCCCAGACATCCGTGTACTTCTGTGCCAGCAGTTACTCCACGGAGCTGCACGGCCACCTGCTCTCTGTGCAAAAAGACAAGGGGCCCACGTGCAGGCTCCTAGCACCGGGAGCCTCAGAGCCCTGGGGACCACGTGCCAGCTCTGTGACCCTGCTGTGTGACCTGGACAGGCCTGCGTCTGACCCCAGGGACTCGGGACACGTGTCCACCATCAGGTTCTGTCTTTCCTCTGCATCCTCCCTGGATGCAGTTTGGAATGCATCCAGTTCTGACTAGTTCTGACTCTTCCTCATCAGCCTCAGACCTCCGGAAGGGAAGAACATTAGTAAATCAGATATATCTAGACCCTCAGGTGTCTCCGCAGCACCTCATTGCTGTCTGTCTGGAAGTTTCTCCCACAGCCTAGCTCTCAAGTGCTCCCTGCTCTTGCCGTCCAGAGGGGCGGGTCTTTTCTCCTTTACTGCCTTGGCCTCAGCTCCCCTGCCCTCTCTGCTCCAGACACACTGCTCTGCCCTCATCTGGGCCATGTGCATTCCCATGACACAAGGAACTTTGTAACCACACGTAAGTGGTCGTGTTTGAGCAATCTCTTGGGGTCATCAAAGAGAAAACAACGTCAGTTAATCGGAAACCAGCCAAAGTCCCTTGGGAGTCCATTCCTAGGAGGAGAGACAGGCTGGATGTGTGTGTTCTCCTTCACTCCCCTCCTTCTTAGCATCTCAGTTAACCTGGACCAGGTTTCTGCCATTTCCCTCAGAGAAGTCTTCTCAAAGTCAAAATATTTCCTCCATGGTATCTTATTATATGAACATTTTACAAGTTCATAGAAAATAAATAGGTTAATATACATAAAACCTCTTCATAAAATACACCTGCTAGAATTTGGTAATGCTTAATTTAAATATGAAATCTGGAAATATATGGATCTGCTTAATCACAAGGAGGTCTGGAATACAGGAGTCCAGGCTGGCTTCACTTGAGATCATGGAGCGCTTATTTTTATTGCCCATATTGCTCCATTTTAGCTAATTATTGTCATTGGAGTGGTGCAGGAATTATTTCCTTCTTAGTAGAAATGTCTGATCATACAGTGTTTTACCTCCACAGGCTAAGACTAGACTGGATGATCAATCTTAATTCAGCCATGCTGGGAAGGCAGCATGTGAAGGGTGTGTGTGTGTGTGTGTGTGTGTGTGTGTGTGTGTGTGTGTGTAGGGGTTGAAAGTGTGGAGTGTAGGGAATTTGTATTCTTGTTTTGATGGAGGGCACAGATCTATGAGACCATGGGCCACTAGGAGGCACTGTGGGCGCATGGTAAGCAGGGTGTGCTGGGAGGGGGTGAGAGTCACCCTGGGGAGGGCAGCTTAGGGGAACCTTGGCTACATGCCTGCATCAGGGAGCAGGTTTGAGTTCCCTGAGTGGTCCAGGGACACACATGGACCCAGCACAGACTCCTCACTGCCCAGGGGAGTGGAGACTTGCCTTGAGCCTCGGGATGTGCCCAGGGGATCTTCTCCTGGAGCAGCATGGGGAGTGGAGGGTGAGGGATGAGTGTGTCTGGTGAGGGAGGGGTGATGAGCCTCAGGCAGAGACAGGAAGAGAAGAAAAAGCCATGTGATGGGCATATGGGGATATGGGGATATGGGGACAGTGCTCACCTCACACCCACCCTTTGCTGAGGGGCTGTGCAGGACAGGGAAGGGCATAGAGGAGCCAGCCAGCCCTGGGTCCTGCCAAGGGGTCCAGTGGATAAGGGCAGCCTGCAGAGACACAGAGCAGTGATGTCATAGGCAAATGCTCCAATCAGGGAAGCAGGAGGATCAGTACTCTACATCACTCACCCCAGGAGGCCCGCCCCCAGCTAGCAGTAGTCTTAGGTTCCTGATGCTGCCATTGGCTCCAGGCTCCTCTGCTGTGTGACTCTGCCTTTTGGGAGCAGGTGAGTCCTGGACACAGTGTGGGAGCTTCTGAGATATTCCCATGGGAGGAATGTCTCAAATAAAAACAGAACATTTTTTATTTACCCGGGCGTCTACACCTCCCTCCACGTCCCTCCTACTTCTGAATTCCTTTGTGCCAATACATCATCCTGTGCTGGGCACCCAGCTTCTCTCCACCTAGAGAGGTGGGTCACAGTCTTGAGGAGGGTCTGCTTGCTCCCTCCCCTGCACCGACATGGGAAGCAGGGCTTCCTGGGAACATGAAGAAGCTGTACCCACATTTGGCTGGCAGACCGTCTGTCAGTGACTCAGTTAGAAATAGACCAAACAGATTTCTCAAATGTTGATGAGCCTGCAATGAGTTTGGGAATAGAGTCCTGGAGAAACATGGTAGGTGGAGGGACAATCTCAGGACTGAGGTCTGTTATACAGAAATGGAACCATGAAGTCCTACTGGGACACACGAATTAAACAGGGCAACAAGAAGACAGAATGATTTCCACAAAATTTAAACTACAGATATATGCAGATAAATAGAAGTAATATATGTATCAATGTGAATTATCTCTGGACTAGAACACACACAAAATTTAATCAGTTTTACAGAAGAGTTACATCAACTTGTAGGGCTTATGTCCATTGATATAGATGGGGCTCTGGGCTGCGAATTTATCTCTCAGGTTCATTTCTGATTTGAGCCCTGGGGGAAGGGGCGTGGCCCCCTGAGTGACAGGTTGGCTCTGGGGCCTGGCAAGGACAGTGACATCTCAGAAGGACTCCCTGGAGAACCCTTCTCCTCTCTCATCCACACTCAGACCAGGGGGCCCTCCGCCCGCCCCACCCCCGCCATGAGCCCCTGCCTCCTGGGCTGTGTGGTCTTCTGTCTCCTGCAGGCAGGTGAGTCCTGGGGGGCAGGGTCCCCTTCGGGGTCCCAGCACTAAGCCTCTGTGCTGTGACTGCAGCATCGGCTCTCCTTCTCCACAGGGGCGGTCCATGCTGGTGTCACTCAGGACCCCGGATTCCAGGTGGTGAGGACAGGAGAGAGCGCGACACTGAGATGCACTCAGGATCTGAGCTTTAGCTATATGTACTGGTACCGACAAGACCCGGGACACGGGCTGAGGCTGATCCATTACTCAGTTATCCCTCCCGCCACGGAGAAAGGAGCCGTGCCCGAGGGCTACAGCGTCTCCAGACCAAGCACAGAGAACTTCCCTCTCACGCTGGAGTCCGCCAACGCCTCCCAGACATCTGTGTACTTCTGCTCCTGCGGTTATCCACAGCGCTGCACGGCCACCTCCTCTCTGTGCAAAAAGATGAGGGAAGCCCTGCAGCCTGGAAGGAGGAGAGCCCCTTGCAGGCTTCTCACACCCGGAGCCTTGGATTCCAGGGCCACATGCCTGCAGTGTGACGCTGAGTGTGTGTCTCATATCACGCCCAGCTACATCGACGTTAAATAGAGTGGGCGGGTGGTTTTTTTTATTTCAAAGTTTTATAACATTAAAAATAATTGGGTTAATATATATAATATTTGTATACAAATCCATTACTTAGTATTAGTAATAATTTATAGAAAATCTAGAAATATCTGGATCTGATTAATCCGAAGGAACGAGGAATGCAGTGTCCCAGGCTGTATTCGCCTGAGCTCAGCAGAGTGTCTGTAGGAAGGCCTCTGTGATTGCACCTTAGCATACTACTGTCAGCGCAATTATGTTCTTCTTATGGAAATGTTGGTTTCTGCAGTCTTTTACCTCCAGAGGCTAAGAGGGAATTTGAAGACCAATCTTAAGGCAGCCAGTTTGGGAAGACAGTAGAACAAGTGTGTGTGTGTGTGTGTGTGTGTGTGTGTGTGTGTGTGTGTTCAGGGTATTGACATTCCTGCTTTAGACAGAAGGCACAGATCCAAGAGACTGTGGACCATTGGCCACTAGGAGGCACTGTGGGCCCACAGTAAGCAGGGCGTCCTGGGAGGGGTGGAGAGTCACCCTGGGGAGGGCAGCTTTAAGGAACCTTGGCTACATGCCTGCATCAGGAAGCAGGTTTGAGTTCCCTGAGTTCCTGAGGTTCCAGGACCCATGGAACCAGTACAGACTCCTCACTGCCCAGGAAAGTGGGGATGTGCCTGGATCCTCAGGATGTGCCCAGGAGACACTCTCCAGGAGCTGCAAGGGAAGTGGAGGTGAAAGGGTTGGGGTGGCTGGTGAGGGCTGGGTGATTGGCAGCTGATGGCCTGGTGATTGCCAGCCAGGAGAGTGCCTGGCTGCGTGTCAGGCAGCGGCCGGCGGAGGACAACAAGGTATGCTGTGGGCACTGGGCACATGGGGATGGTGCACCCTTCACACCCACCCCTTGCTCAGGGTCTGTGAAGGGCAGGAAGGGCATAGAGGGCTCACCTTTGGTGCTGGCAAGGAGTGCAGTGGACAGGGCAGCCTGCAGAGGCACAGAGCAGTGACGTCATAGGCAAATGCTCCAATCAGGGAACAGGAGGGCCAGCACTCTACACCACTCACCCAGGAGTCCCTCCCCCAGCCAGCAGCAGTCCTGGGTTCCTGATGCTGCCATGGGCTCCAGGCTCCTCTGCTGTGTGACTCTCTGCCTCCTGGGAGCAGGTGAGTCCTGGACACAGTGTGGGAGCTTCTGAGATGTCTACCTCCCTGAGATAGAAGCCTGGTGAAGAGGGCTACAGCAGGAGGCTTCCCTGTGCTCTGCCCTCAGCTTCCTTGTCTCCACCCCAATAGGCCTGGTCCATTCTGAAGTCACCCATACTCCCAAATACTTGATCAAATCGAGAAAGCAGCAGCTGACGCTGAGATGTTCCCCTGAGTCTGGACACCGCTCTGTGTACTGGTACCAACAGGCCCTGGGCCAGGGCCCCCAGTTCTTTGCTCAGGATTTCAACAGAATGTGAGAGGAGAAGCTAACCTATCAGGGCGATTCTCAGGCCACCAGCTCAGTGACACTCGCTTTGAGCTAAGCTCGAACTCCCTGGGGCTGAAATACTCAGCTGCGCATCTCTGTGCCAGCAGCCAAGACACAGCCCTGCCTGATCAGGTGCCTCTGGGACAGAAACACTCTTGCCCCAGCTCAGGATGTGGTGTGAGGGCATCAACTGCCAGCCAGCAGGCCCAAGTCCTGGTAGAGCAGATAGCCTTTCCCAAACATTCATGTCTTGATATGTTTTAATGCTCCCAAAGGTCATGCAAGATAAGTGTTATTTTAACTCTTTACACATCTGAGGGGAAGTGGCTTGCCCAGATCTCATACTTCGTAAATATCAGAACAAGGAATCAGATAAATATCAGAACAAGGAATCAGACTCACGTCTGTCTTTGTCACTGTGGTCCTCGCCCCCAATGTATGATTCTCCCAAAAAACAAACAAACATATATTTTTATATATACATATATATATATATATATATATATATAATTTAAAGGAGTTGACTCACATAGTTGTTAACAGTGATAAGTCTAAGGTCTAGTACTGGGCTCATGTTATTAGAGACCTGAGAAGAGCTGATGTTTAAGTTCAAAGGCTGTTAGGCAAGAAGAACTGAGAGTCTAGTGAAGGCCATCAGCTGGATACTTCTCTCCTACCTGGGCGAGGTTTAGGGGTTTTGTTCTGTTCATTTCTTCATCCCATTGGATGAGACCTACTACATTATGGAAGTTCATCTGCCTTACCAATAAAGATGTTCATCTGATCTGATTTTAAAATCTATTGATAACTTTTCACATATTTATCTCTCACCAAGACTTCCTCACAGGGATATTCAGAACAATGTTGAACTAAATATCTGTGGCCTACTCAAATTGACACATTAAATTTGTCATCCCAACAACTTCCAGACTTGCCTAGGAATTTAGTAAGCATGAAGTCCTGGCACATAAGAAGACCCTGGATTTCCTGATTCCCTTTGCTAATCTCTGCCAGCCTCTTCCACCATTTCTTAGGTGTAAAGATAGAGATGGACACATTTTGCCTTCAGCTGAGGCCTTTAGAAATCACAGGGGTGAAAATATTTCTGCCTGTTGATTTAGTGCACGAAATGAGCCAGAGCATGTAACATACATCCCTCCTCAGGCATGTAAAAATCAACTTTATTGATGCATGTTGTGTAGTTGACTATTCAACAATGTGCTATTTAGGAGCACTGAGTTACCCCCTAACCCTGCAGTTAGAAATCTGTATATAACTTCACACACTTAGGAATGAAGAATTATCTCTGGAATACAACACACTTAAAATTGTAAACTGTTTATAGAAAGGACACAACAACTCATAGGCTTAAGTCCATTGAGCTAGATGGGTTGTCTCTCTTTTGAACTGTTCACTTAGGTTCATTTCTGATTTGAGCCTCCGGGTGAAGGGGCGTGGCCCCTGAGTGACAGGTCTTCCTTGGGGCTTGGCAGGGACAGTGACATCTCAGAAGGACTCCCTGGAGAGCCCCTCTCCCTCTCATCCACACTCAGCACAGAGGGCCCTCCGCCCACCCTGCCTCCGCCATGAGCCCCTGCCTCCTGGGCTGTGTGGTCTTCTGTCTCCTGCAGGCAGGTGAGTCCTGGGGGGCAGGGTCCCCTTCGGGGTCCCAGCACTAAGTCTGTCTGCTGTGACGGCAGCATCGATCCTCCTTCCACAGGGGCGGTCCATGCAGGTGTCACTCAGGACCCCAGATTCCAGGTCGTGAGGACAGGACAGAGCACAACACTGAAATGTACTCAGGATCTGGGTCAAAACTCAATGTACTGTTACCGACAAGACCTGGGACTTGGGCTGAGGCTGATCCATTACTCAGCTGCCTATCCCACCACGGTGAAAGGAGACGTGCCCGAGGGCTACAGCGTCTCCAGACCGAGCACAGAGGACTTCCCTCTCACGCTGAAGTCTGCCAACCGCTCCCAGACATCTGTGTACTTCTGTGCCAGCAGTTACTCCACAGCGCTGCACAGCCACCTCCTTTCTGTGCAAAAAAGCAGATGAGGGCCCTGCAGCCTGGAACTTGGGGAGCCCCTTGCAGGCTCCTAGCACCTGCCAGCTCGGAGCCCACAGACACATACTGGCAACATAGCCGGCGATGTTTGATCTTCCAGGCACGGACCTGACAATAGGGCCTCATGGACATGTGTCCACCCTCACTCTCTCTTTTCACTCTAGCTGCCACGTAAGCCTAAAGATGCTACCCGGCTCTGACTCCTAGTCATCAGCCTGAATATGAGGCCCCCAGAAGGGAAGGGTGTTGGGAAATCAGATGGATCTAGACCCTCTTGTCTCTCCCTGGGCACCAAATGCCTGTTGCTATGGAAGGTTCCCCCCGCCCCCCCAGACTGGCCCTTGCGTGGTCTCTGCTCTTGTCCAACTTCCCAGATGTGGGGCCCTACCCTCCCACCTTCCTGGCCCTTGTTCCCACCCTTCTCTACTTCAGCCTTGCTGCTCCTCCCTCAACTGGGTCATGTCCTTGCCCATCACCTAGGGAACCTTGTAATGATCCCTAAGTGGGTGTGTTTGAGTGTGCTCTCTGGGGTCCTCAAAGAGAATGCAACCTCAGTTAATTTTTAATCATCCAAAATTCCTTGGTTGTCCCTGAGGAGGAGAGACAAGCTGTGTGTCTATGTATTCTCCACCATTGCCTGTGTTTAGCATCTAAATAACCTAGACCCTGATGCTGGTAAAGACTGATAGCAAGAGGAGAAGAGGGTGGCAGAGCAAGAGGTGGTTCGATAGCATCACCGACTCAACAGACATGAATTTGAGCAAACTGTGGGAGATAGTGAAGAACAGGGGAGCCAGGTACGCTGCAATGCATGGGGTTTCAATGAGTTGGACTCGAGTTAGCAACTGAACAACAACACCAACAAAAGCTAACCCAAGTTTATAGCATCTCCCTCATCACAATCTTCTAAAAGTCAAAGTATTAAATATTTCCTGCATGAACTCATTTCTTTTCTCTTGAAATAAAAATCATAAATCAACTATGGCTGGCGGGTGTGTGTGTTTCTAATCGTGTGTGTGTGGTTTAGAAAAACAAGGCAAGAAAAACACTGTCCAATCGGCAAACAGGGAAATATTTTCTGATATGAACACATCTATGACTATTAAATCTGGGCAGAGAACCTTGGTTTCCACGCATAGACTGCATGGGGACGCTGTGGAACTGCCATGCTCCAGATTTCTGGGGCAGTGCAAGGGGACAGTGTTAGTGCCTGGGACAAGGAGGCTTAAGAGAAAGTTTTATTTGGTGTTTTTATCTCTAGAAGCCTTAACAGCACATACACTAATTTGTAGGCTTGCTGTCCCCCCTGGGAGCCATGAACTTGAACTATGCAGAGCTGAGGGAGCCCTGAGGTTGCAGCAAAAGTGAAGGGTATGGAGCTGGGAGGGGGCAGGAAAGAGCAACAGAGAAGAGCAACACCTGCCTGAAGAGAAAAGCGAAGGAGCCCTGGGGAAGGGCGTCAGGCATAAAGCCAGCCTCGCCTAGACCAGCAGCCCAGCTCACACATCATCTAAGAGACTCTGCAGGACAGAGCAGGGTTCCTGGATCAGCTGAGCTGGAAAGGAGGGGCCAGGCTCATGAGAACGTGCAGAGGCAATGACATCAGAGCAGTGACGTCACTGCCTCACCTCCAGTCGGAGGAAGGAGGCCCAGAACCCCAGCTCTCAGAGAGCAGAGCTCTGAGCAAGGAGACGCCTGCCCGCTCTGCCCCTCCTGCCATGGGCTGCGGCCCCGTCTGCTGTGTGGCTCTGTGTCTCCTGGCAGCAGGTGGGGCCTTGGCACAGGGGGATCCCGTGATCCTAGCCTGACTCTGCCTGAATCCAAGGCATCATCGGGTTCTCTCCCTTGTTCCTTCTGAGCCCCAGTCTTCTTCCCCCACAGGCCTTGTGGATTCTGGAGTCACCCAAACCCCAAGATACCTGATTAAAGCAAGAGGACAGCAAGGGACCCTGAGATGTTCCCCTGTCTCTGGACACCTCTATGTGTACTGGTACCAACAGGCCCTGGGCCAGGGCCCCCAGTTCCTCGTTCTGTATTACAGCCAGGACGTGTATGGAGAAGCACAGCTCCCAGATCGATTCTCAGGAAAACAGTTCAGTGACTCTAGCTCTGAGCTGAACTTGACTTCCTTGGAGCTGACGGACTCAGCTGTGTATCTCTGTGCCAGCAGCCAAGACACAGCCCTGCATGATCAGGTGCCTCTGGGACAAAAACACTCCTGCCGCAGCTCAGGAAGTGGCTATGAGGGTGACTGCCTGCCTGTCAGGCCTCCATAGATCCGGTAGACTCTCCCAGACGTTCTTCCTCTGCTGTGTTTAATGCTCCCATAGATCATGCTAGGTAGTATTATTTTACCTGTTTATACGTCTGAGGGGAACTGATTGTCCACATCTTATATGCCATTACTTTCAGAGCAAGGATTTTGATTCAAGCCTGTTCTCATTACTTGTGGTCTTTGTCCCCATAAAACTGTCCCCCACATAGAATAAATAATACACATAAACACACAAACACATACTCACCCATACACACACACACACACACACACACACACACGTCAGTGTTTTAAAGCAATTGGCTCACATAGTTGTCAAGGCTGGTAAGTCCAAAAGCTGCAAGCGGGTCTGGTGCTACTAGAGAGTGAGGGGGAGCTGATGTCTAAGTTCAAAAGCAGAAGAACCAATGGTCCAGTGTGAAGGCCATCGGCTGACAATTCTCTCTTACTTGGGGGAGGATCAGTGTTTTTGTCTATTCCTCTCTTCACCTGGTTTCATGAAGCCCCCGACATTGTGGAGGGTCATCTGCTTCATCAATTAAAATGTTAATCTAGTCTATTACTAAAATATACCTATTCACATTTTGAAAGTGAAGTCACTCAGTCATGTCCGACTCTTTGTGACCCAATGGACTGTAGCCCACCAGGCTCCTCCATCCATGGAATTTTCTAGGCAAGAGTACTGGAGTGGGTTGCCATTTCCTTGTCCAGCAGATCTTCCTGACCCAGGGATGGAACCCGGGTCTCCCACACTGCAGGCAGATGCTTCACCATCTGAGCCAAAAATATCCCTCTTTGGAGCACCCAGAAAAATAAAGCTAAATATCCATGGCAGAGTCAGGTTGACATATTGCATTAGTCAGGACACCATCGTCCAGGGTTGTACAAAAATTAAGTAACATGAAGTCCCTGGAGGGTAACAGGTCTCTGGATTTCTTGACTCCATTTTCAAATCTCTGCCAGCCTCCTCTAGTGCTTCCTAGGTCAGACAGTAGATATGGACACATTGTGACTTCAAAGCCTATATTTGAGATCTTCAGATGGCACAGGAAAGAAAGTAATTATGCTTTCTTGTTCCATACATGAAATAAACAGAGCATGTAGCTTACCCTCGGGCGTTCTTACATCAACTTTATTGGCATATGAATTATAGTTAACATTTGAATAATGTGAAGTTTGGGGCCCCTGAACCAGCCTTAACCCTGCTGTAAAAGTTTGTTTAAAATTCAGTCAACCCTGTTTACGATGTCCCATCCACAAATTCAACCAGCCACAATTGTATGGTACTGTGAAAAGTGAAAGTGAAACTCACTCAGCCTTGTCTGACTTTTTGCCACCCTAAACAGTCCATGAAACTCTCCAAGCCAGAATACTAGAGTGGGTAGCCTTTCCCTTCTCCAGCGGATCTTCCCAACCCAGGGATCCAAACCAGGTCTCTCCCATTGCAGGCAGGTTCTCTATCAGATGAACCACAAGGTCTGTAGTTAGTATCTGTCAACAATTCCACACAAAACTGGACCCATGAAGGTCAAAAAAGTGTGGTCCAAGGGGTCCGCTGTGTGTACAATAGCGTTCCACACTGTACAGTGAACAGAGGGGTGGTTTGATCAATCCATATGCGCGTGCCCCTGGAACATTCACCAGTAAAGGCAGAACATTTCATCACCAAAACTTCTCTGAGGCCCCATCCCAGGCCTGTCTCCTTCCCTGACAACCAACAGAATGATTTCTTTTGCTGTCATTTTGTTTTAAAGTCCTCTTTATCCCAGAGCTAAATATTTAAGCAATTGCTCCTGGAAAGTATTATGGTTGAAGAAGTTCTTGAAAGCATGTGAGGACCATATCCATGTCAGGGACTATCCTATCTGGAGATGGATGGTTTGGAAAATGACCGTCCAAAGGTCTTCCCTGGTGATAGAAGCTTTAAAAAAAAATTTATGCACTTTCATAAATTTCTTTCCTCGTGCACACATTGTCTGAAATGATTTTATGATGTTATTTTGACAGGAAGTCCTCATCTCCTAGGATATTACTTTGAGGTCCTATGTGATATGGACACAGCAAGGCCTCCTGTTCACACACTGGGTGCTGGGACTGAGCAGGCCACCAGTAGCAGCGATTTTGGTGAGAGATCATTTCATGTCAGGAGAAGGCTAGCCTTTGATTTGACCCCAGCATCCAAGTCACAGGAGTTGAATTGAAAAGTCCCCCTTTGTATAGGGCCCTGGCCTGTGCACTAGTCTTCTTCGATGTGGGTCCCACTGTCTCTTGGGCCAGAGACATTCTGAACACAGGTATGGATCCAGTGGACTTGCCAGGCTCCAACTGAAGGCTTGTTTTTGTGGCTACGACATCGAGCTCATTGGTTGCTTCTGAACTTAGCTTCTGGGTTTTTGTCTCTGAGGCCCCAGGAATGGTCAGTCACCCAGACCCCAGACGTGCGATCGGGCTCCATGGAAACCAGCTCATCAGGAGGTCACCAGGGTCCCACACTTATGACCAGAGTATGATATTCAGGTTCAGAAATGACTGAGAATTTTAAAACCGCTGCAGGAGAGCATGACAGCTGGTGCAGGGTCTTTCTAAAAGTGACGTTTGTGCATGTGATATAGTCTAGGGCTCTAGGATATCGGTTACTGAATGTCTGCCACACTTCACAAGGAAGTACCCCCATGCAATGGATGTCTCATGTAAAATCGGAGCATTTTTCCTTTACCCCTGGGGTCCGCCATCTCTTCTGACATCCCTCCCATGTCTGTACTCCTTTGTGCCAACATGTCATCCGTGGTGCTGGGCAACCAGCTTCTCTCCTCAAAGAAAGCTGGGTCACAGGCCTGAGGTGGTTCAGCTTGCGTCTCCCCTACCCCTCAGACACGAGGACCGTGTGCTCAGGTGGACATGGAGGCGCTGAGCCTGCATTCGACAGGCACCCTGTCAGTCGGGGAATTAGTAAGAAAGAGAGCCCGAGGATTCCTCAAGTGTCAATGAGCCTGCCCTAAGATTAGGGAACCAGATCCAGAATCACTGTGGGTGGAAGGATGTGAACTGGACTGTTGTCAGTTAAACAGAATAGAAACATGAGGGATTATCTGGGACACGTGAGTCATAAAGGGCCGCAGGAAGCCCTGAGGATTTTCCCTGAAATTCAAAACTACAGAAATAATAAACTACAGATCAATAAACTGAATATATGTAATAATGAACAGCTATTTCTGGAATAAAGTGTACATCAAGTTGTGAACAGGTTTTTGGAAAGTTTACAACAAATATAAGGCCTATGTTCATTGAGCTGGATGGATCTCCCTGTTGTGAGCTGTTCAGTTCAGTTCAGTTGAACAGTCGTGTCCGATGCTTTGCGACCACATGGACTGTAGCACGTCAGGCTTTCCTGTCCATCACCAACTCCCGGAGTTTATTCAAACACATGTCCATCGACTAGGTGATGCCCATCCACCATCTCTTTCTCTGTTGTCCCCTTCTCCCCTCATCTACTATCTTGCCCAGCATCTGGGTCTTTTCAATGGGTCAGTTCTTTGCATCAGGTGGCCAAAATATTGGAGTTTCAGCTTCAGCATCAGTCCTTTCAATGAGTATTCAGGACTGATTTCTTTAGGATGGACTTCTAGGATCTGCTTGCAGTTCAAGGGACTTTCAAGAGTCTTCTTCGAAACCACAGTTCAAAAGCATCAATTCTTCAGTGGTCAGCTTTTTTAGAGTCCAACTTTCAAGTCATACATGACTACTGGAAAAACCATAGCTTTCCTTAGACGGACCTCGGTTGGCAAAGCAATGTCTCTGCTTTTTAACATGCTGTGTAGGTCGGTCCCATGTGAACAGTTCCCTCAGGTTCATTTCTGATTTGAGCCTCCAGGGGAAGGGGCATGTCACCTGAGTGACAGGTTGGCTCTGGGGCCTGGCAGGGACAGTGACATCTCAGAAGGACTCCCTGGAGAGCCCCTTTCCCTCTCATCCACCCTCAGCCCAGAGGGCCCTCTGCCTGCCCTGCCCCTGCCATGAGCCCCTGCCTCCTGGGTTATGTGGTCTTTTGTCTCCTGCAGGCAGGTGAGTCCTGGGGGGCAGGGTCCCCTTCGGGGTCCCAGCACTAAGTCTTTCTGCTGTGACTGCAGCATCGGTCCTCCTTCTCCACAGGGGCGGTCCATGCTGGTGTCACTCAGGACCCCGGATTCCAGGTCGTGAGGACAGGACAGAAGGCGACAGTGACATGTACTCAGGATCTGGGTCATGACCGCATGTACTGGAACCAACATGACCTGGGACACAGGCTGATCCAGTACTCAGTTGGTGCATCCACTAGTGAGCCAGGAGATATTCCTGAGGGCTACAGCTTCTCCAGATCAAACACAGACTACTTCTCTCTTACGCTGGAGTCTGCCAGCAGCTCCAGACATGTGTGTACTTCTGTGCCAGCAGTTACTCCACGGCACTGCGTGACTGCCTGCTCTCTGTGCAAAAAGACAGGGTCCCACGTGCAGGCTCCTAGCACCAAGAGCCCCAGAGCCCTGGGGACCACGTACCAGCACTGTGACCCTGGATGTGTGACCTGGACAGGCCTGGATCTGACCCCAGGGACTCAGAGACTTGTGTCCACCATCAGGCTCTGTCTTTCCTCTGCATCCTCCCTGGATGCAGTTCGGAATGCATCCAGTTCTGACTAGTTCTGACTCTTCCTCATCAGCTTAAGACCTCCAGAAGGGAAGAATATTATAACTCAGATATATCTAGACCCTCTCGTCTCTCCCAGCACCTCATTGTTGTCTCTCTGGAAGTTTCTCCCGCAGCCTAGCTTTCAAGCTCTCCCTGCCCTTGCCCACCAGAGGGGTGGGTCTTTCCTCCTTTATTCCTTGGCCTCAGCTCCCCTGTCCTCTGTGCTCCAGACACACTGCTCTGCCCTCATCTGGGTCATGTCCCTTCAAATGACAGAGGGAACTTTGTAACCACGCATACGCGGTCATGTTTGAGCAAGTTCTTGGGGTCATCAAAGAGAAAACAACCTCAGTTAATTAGAAACCATCCAAAATCCCTTAGGAGTCCATTCGCAGGAGGAGAGAGGCTGGGTGTGCATGTTCTCCCTTCCTGCCCCTCTTTCTTAGCATCTCAATTAACCTGGACCAGGTTTCCACCATTTGAGATCATGAGAGCGCTTATTTCTATTGCCTGTATTACTCCATTTTAGCTAACTACTTTTACTATAGAGGTGTAGCAATTATTCCCTTCTTAGTAGAAATGTCTGATCATACAGTCTTTTACCTCCACAGGCTAAGACTAGACTCGAAGATCCACCGTAACTCATCCAGGCTGGGAAGGCAGCAAATGAGGGGTGTGTGTATCTGTGAGTAGGGGTTGAAAGTGTGTATGCTACTGCTGCTGCTAAGTCGCTTCAGTTGATTCTGACTCTGTGAGACCCCATAGACAGCAGCCCACCAGGCTCCCCCGTCCCTGGGATTCTCCAAGCAAGAACACTGGAGTGGGTTGCCATTTCCTTCTCCAACGCATGAAAGTGAAAACTGAAAGCGAAGTCACTCAGTTCTGTCCGACTGTTCGTGACCCCATGGACTGCAGCCTACCAAGCTCCTCCGTCCATGGGATTTTCTAGGCAAGAGTACTGGAGTGGGGTGCCATTGCCTTCTCCATGGAAGTGTGGAGTGTAGGGAATTTGTATTCTTGTTTTAGGTGAAAGGCACAGATCCATGAGACCATGGGCCTCTAGGAGGTACTGTGGGCCCATGGTAAGCAGGGTGTGCTGGGAAGGGTTGAGAGTCACCTTGGAGAGGGCAGTTTAGGGGAACCTTGGCTACATGCCTGCATCAGGGAGCAGGTTTGAGTTCCCTGAGTGGTCCAGGGACACATGGAACTGGTACCAGACTCCTCACTGCCCAGGGGAGTGGGGGACGTGCCTGGAGCCTCGGGATGTGCCCAGGGGATCTTTTCCTGGAGCAGCATGGGGAGTGGAGGGTGAGGGATGAGTGTGTCTGGTGAGGGCTGGGTGATGAGTGTCAGGCAGGGACAGGAAGGGAAGAAAAAGCCATGTGATGGGCATATGGGGACATGGGGACAGTGCTCACCTCACACCCACCCTTTGCTGAGGGGCTGTGCAGGACAGGGAAGGGCATAGAGGAGCCAGCCCTGGGTCCTGCCAAGGGGTCCAGTGGACAGGGGCAGCCTGCAGAGACACAGAGCAGTGATGTCATAGGCAAATGCTCCAATCAGGGAATTGGGAGGGTCAGCACTTTACACCACTCACCCCAGGAGCCCCGCCCCCAGCCAGCAGCCGCCTTGGGTTCCTGATGCTGCCATGGGCTCCAGGCTCCTCTGCTGTGTGACTCTCTGCCTCCTGGGAGCAGGTGAGTCCTGGACACAGTGTGGGAGCTTCTGAGATGTCCTTGCCTCCCTGGGATAGAAGTCTGGTGATGAGTTCTGCAGCAGGAGGCTTCCCCTGTGCTGTGCCCTCAGCTTCCTTGTCTGCTCCCTAACAGGCCTGGTGAATTCTGGACTCACCGTGACCCCCAAGTACCTGATCAAATCAAGGAAAGAGCACCTGACTCTGAGATGTTCCTCTGACTCTGGACACCGCTCTGTGTACTGGTACCAACAGGCCCTGGGCCAGAGCCCCCGATTCCTTTTTCAGTATTATGATGGGAAAGTATATCAAAAAGGAAACATATCAGATAAAGTCTCAGGAAAACAGTTCAGTGATGATGCTCGCTTTGAGCTGAGTTTGACCTCCTTGGAGCTGACAGACTCAGCCATGTATCTCTGTGCCAGCAGCCAAGACACAGCACTGCTGATCAGGTGCTTCTGGGACAAAAACACTCCTGCCCCAGCTCAGGAAGTGGTGCCCAGTGTGTCAGCTGCCAGCCTGCCAGGCCCACACTGGTAGAGTGAGAGAGTTTCCCAGATATTTACTTCTTGGTTTGTTTTAATGTTCACTAAAGTCATCAAAATAAGTATTATTTTAAATGTTTGTACATCTGAGTGGATGTGAATTGCCCAGATCTCTTATTTCATAAGTGTTAAAGCTAGCATTCCAGCGCAAGTTTATTCTCTATACCTGTGGTCCCTTTGCTCATGGACCTATTTCTGTACAAGCAAATTACATATACCCGTCATGTTGTGTGTCACAAGATACAATTTGGGGCTCTATGATATGAATTGCTACTCAATGAATGGCAGCCACACTTCACAAGGAGGTATTCCCATGGGAGGAATGTCTCAAAACATACAGAGCATTTTTCGTTTACCCTGGCATTGCACCTCCCTCCACGTCCCTCCTACATCAGTAGTGCTTTGTGCCAAAACGGCATCCTGTGCTGGGCACACAACTTCTCTCCACACAGAATGGTGGGTCAACAGCCTGCGGGGCCGCTGCTTGCTCCCTTTCCGCCAACACGGGGAACACGGGCTGTGTGAACATGAAGGAGCTGTACCTGCGTTTGACGGGTGGACCGTCTGTCAGTGAATTGATTAGACACAGACCAAACAAATTCCTCAAATGCTGATGAGCCTGCGATGAGGTTGGGAGCAGACACCTGGACAGACATGGTAGGTGGAGGGACAGTCTCAGGACTGTGGTCAATGTTGTGGAAACCGAGGCTTAAAGCGCTGCTGTTACTGCTGCTAAGTCGTTTCTGTCGAGTCTGACTCTGTGGGACCCCATAGACGGCAGCCCACCAGGCTCCCCTGTCCCTGTCATTTTCCAGACAAGAACACTGGAGTGGGGTGCCATTGCCTTCTCTGCTTGAAGTGCTCTTGGGACATATAGCATAAAGGGCAGCAGCACGCCAGAAGGATTCCCCAGGATGCAAAACTCCAGAAATATGTAGATAATTACAAATAATATACATGTTAATGAAGACTTCTCTCTGGACTAGAACATACAAATAGTTTAATCATTTTAACATTTATGGAAAAAATCTTTACCATTTACAGAAAGGTTACAGCAACGTGTGAGGCTTGTGTCCATTGATCTCGATGGTTCTCCATGTTGTGAAATGTTCACCCAGGTTCATTTCTCATTTGAGCCTCTAGGGGAAGAGGCGTGGCCCCTGAGTGACAGGTTGGCTGTGGGGCCTGGCAGGGACAGTGACATCTCAGAAGGACTCCCTGGAGAGCCCCTCTCCCCTCTCATCCACACTCACCCAGAGGGCCCTCTGCCCGCACCGCCCCCACCATGAGCCCCTGCCTCCTGGGCTGTGTGGTCTTCTGTCTCCTGCAGGCAGGTGAGTCCTGGGGGGCAGGGTCCCCTTCAGGGTCCCAGCACTAAGCCTCTGCGCTGTGACTGCAGCATCGGTCCTCCTTCTCCACAGGGGTGGTCCATGCTGGTGTCACTCAGGCCCCCAGATTCCAGGTCGTGACGACAGGACAGAGGGTGACAGTGACATGTACTCAGGATCTGGGTCATGACCCCATGTACTGGTACTGACAAGACCTGGGACACGGGCTGAGGCTGATCCATTACTCAGCTGGGCCTCCCAGCACAGAGAAAAGAGATGTGCCCGATGGGTACAGAGTCTCCAGACCAAGCAAAGGGAACTTCCCTCTCACGCTGGAGTCCGCCAGCCGCTCCCAGACATCTGTGTACTTCTGTGCCAGCAGTTACTCCACGGCACTGCACGGCCACCTCCTCTCTGTGCAAAAGGACTCATGAGGGCCCCATGCAGGCTCCTAGCACTGGGAGTCTCAGGGCTTTGCAGGCCATGTGTCTGCAGTGTGTCCCTGGGTGTGTGGACTCGGTTGGCTTGAGCCTCACTCCCAGGCCTCGGGGCCATGTGTCCACCATTGATCTCTGTCTTTCCTCTGCATCCTCCCTGTGAACCAGGAAGATGCTTCTCCAGCTCAGATTCCTAGTCATCACCTGAGCCTGAGACCTAGGAGGAAGGTTGTTTGTAAATTAGATACATCTAGACACTCTTGTCTCACCACAGGCAGCTCATTTCTATCTTTCTGGAAGGTTCTCCCCCAGCCTGGCTCTCACCTGGTCTCTGCTCTTGTCCACCTTTCCCAAGCAGGGAGGACATTCCTCTCCCCACCTCCCTGCATCAGCTCCCTGGCCCTCTCTACCACAGCCACAAGGCCCTCCCTCATCTGGCTCAGGTCCCTTCCCAAGTCCCAGGGAGGCTTTTAAAGTGGCCACTCCATGTGGTCTGTTTTGAGCAACATGTATGGACTCATGAAAAAGAAACAAACTTTAGTTAGTTACATATCATCCAAAAACTCACGTGAGCCCATCTAAAGGAGGACAGATTGTCTTTGTGTGTTCTCAACACACACCCACTGCCCTCTAATATCCTTAGCATGTCCCCTAACCTAGGCCACGTTGGCACCACCTGGCACCCTCATCAAAATCTTCTCAAAATCAAAATGAATCCTGCATGGCCCCCATTATATCATGATTTTACAAGTGCAGAAATAATTGAGTCCACATTTATAAAAAACTTCTTAATAGAAAGTATTACATGGAATTTGATAATGCTTAATTTAATAGAAAATCTCAACATATATGCCTCTGATTAATCAGAAGTAGTTATGAAGACATGTTTGCAGGCAGATTCACTTGAGATCCTCTGAGTATTTATTTTATGATCATGTATTTCCATCTTTAACTAACTACCATCATTGTGCTGGTGAAGCAATTATTTCCTTCTGAAGAAAATGTTCAGATCATATAGTTTTCTACCTCCAGAGGCTAAGAGTGGATTTGAAAATCAACCCTAATCATCCAGGCTAGGAAGGCAGTAGAAGTGCTGTGTTTGTGTGTGTGTGTGTGTGTGTGTGTGTGTGTTCAGGGTGTGGGATTTTTGTCTCCTTGTTTTAAACAGATCCTGCTAATCCATGAGGCCTCGACCTTTGACCAGTTGGAGGCACTGTGTTTCCATGGTAAGTGTGGTGTTTGGGGAGGGCTTGAGAGTCACCCTGGGGAGGGCAGCTTAAGGGAACCTTGGCTACATGCCTGCACCTGGGAGCAGGTTTGAGTTCCCTGAGTGGTCCTGGGAGCCAGCACAGACTCCTCACTGCCCAGGGGAGTGGGTACCTACCTGGAGTTTCAGGATGTGCCCAGGGGGCTGTCTCCTGGAGCAGCATGGCAAGGGGAGGGGAGAGGCTGGGGTATCTGGTGAGGGTTGGGAGATGAGTGTCTGGCAGGGTCAGACAGAGCAGAAGAAGACATGTTGTGGGCACATGGACCAGGGGATAAAACTCACCTCACACCCACCCTTTGCTGAGGGGCTGCGCAGGACAGGGAATGGCATAGAGAAGCCAGCCCTGGGTCCTGCCAAGGGGTCCAGGGGACAAGGGCAGCCTGCAGAGACACAGAGCAGTGATGTCATAAGCAAATTCTCCAATCAGGGAACAGGAGGGTCAGCGCTTTACACCACTCACTCCAGAAGTCCCGCCCTCGGCCAGCAGCAGCCTTGGGTTCCTGATGCTGCCATGGGCTCCAGGCTCCTCTGCTGTGTGACTCTCTGCCTCCTGGGAGCAGGTGAGTCCTGGACGCAGTGTGGGACTTTCTGAGATGTCTTTGCCTCCCTGAGATAGAAGCCTGGCACTGAGGGCTGCAACAGGAGGCTTCCCCTGTGCTCTGCCCTCAGTTTCCATCTGTCTCCTTCCCAACAGGCCTGGTGGATTCTGGGGTCACCCAGACCCCCAAATACCTGATCAGATCAAGAAAACTGCAAGCAATGCTCTGTCTCCTTCCCAACAGGCCTGGTGGATTCTGGGGTCACCCAGACCCCCAAATACCTGATCAGATCAAGAAAACAGCAAGCAACACTGAGATGGTCCCCTGAGTCTGGACACGGCTATGTATCCTGGTACCAACAGGCCCTGGGACAGGGCCCCCAGTTCCTTGTTCAGTATTATGATGGGAAAGTGCGTACCAAAGAAACATGCCAGATCGATTCTCAGGTGAACAGTTCAGTGACTCTCGCTCTCAGATGAACCTGAGCTCCTTGGAGCTGACAGACTCAGCCGTGTATCTCTGTGCCAGTAGGCAAGACACAGCCTTGCGTGATCAGGTGCCTCTGGTACAAAAACACTCCTGCCCCAGCTCAGGAAGTGGTTGCCGGGCATTGACTTCCAGCCAACGAGACCCAGGCACTGATAGAGTGGACAGCCTTTCCTAGACATTCTTTCCTGAAATTTTTTAATGCTCCTGAATTTTTTTAATTTTTAATGATATTGCAAGATAAGTATTATTTTATCTGCTTATTTATCTAAGGGGAAGTGACCTGCCCAGATCTCGTATTTCTTAACTGTTAGAGCAAGGAAGGCTACTCTAGTTTGTCCTTATCACTTGTGGTCCTCAACATGCCCCCCAACTGACCGCTGCAGGAATGATGTGTCACCCAGACCTGTGACGTGTGATCGTGCTCTGGGGAAACCAGCACATCAGGAGGTCACCACAGGTCCACAGTCAGGTAACCAGGAATAGCTACATAAATTTTAGGGTCCCTGCTTTCAAATACCACTTAGAATCTGCAGAGAGAGGAGCACTGCAGCCTCTGTGGGGCCTGCTATGTGTGGAATGAGGCACAACAAGATAACAGTTTGAGGAGCTCTATGATATTGTTACTCAGTTAATGCAATCCCCACTTCATAAGGAAGCAGTCCCATGGAATCAATGTCTCACATAAAATCAGAGCGCTTTTCATTTAACCTGGAGTCTGCCACCTCTCCCTGCATCCCTCAGACATATGCTTTCCTTTGTCATCCACTTGTGTGTGTGAGTGTTTAGTCATTTCAGTCGTGTTTGACTCTTTGTGACCCCACCGACTGTAATCAGTCAGGCTCCTCTGTCCATGGGATTCCCAGGCAAGCATGGTGGAGTGGGTAGCCATGTCCTCCTCCAGGGGATCTTCCCAACCCAGGGATCAAAACTGGGTGTCTTATCTCTCCTGCATTGGCAGGCAGGTTCCTTGCCACTCTCACAATCTGAGAGAAGCCCAGGCCATCCATGGTGCTGGGCAACTGGCTTCTCTCCACAAAGAAAGGCGAGCCCCAAGCTTGAGCTGGTTCTGCTTGCTGCTCCCCCTCCCACCTCAGAGACTGCAAGCACTGCGTGCAGTGAACAGGATGGGAATGTAGACGCATCTGGCAGGTGACCCGGCTGTTGGTGAATTGATAAGAAATAGAGCCAAGGGTTCCTCACGTGTGGGTAAGTCTGACCTGCAATTGGGGAACCAGATCCCAAAAGAGTCATTGCAGGTAGAAAGAAGGACACCAACAGGACTGTGGTTAATTAACAAAAGCAGAAACGGACACTTTCCCAGGTGGGGCTAAAGTGAAAGAAAGAAAGAAAGAGTACAGAACAGTCTTTTGGACTCTGTGGGAGAGGGAGAGGGTGGGATGATTTGGGAGAATGGCATTGAAACGTATAATATCATATATGAAACAAATCACCAGTCCAGGTTCGATGCAGGATACAGGATGCTTGGGGCTGGTGCACTGGGATGACTCAGAGGGAGGGTACAGGAAGGGGGGTGGGAGGGGGTACAGGATAGGGAACGTGTGTACACCCGTGGCGGATTCATGATGATGTATGGCAAAACCAATACAATATTGTAAAGTAATTAGCCTCCAATTAAAATAAATAAATTTAAATTTAAAAAAAAAAAGAGAAAGAAAAATAAAGTGAAGTTGCTCAGTCATGTCTGACTGGGATCCCATGGTCTGTAGTCTACCAGGCTTCTCTGTCCGTGGGATTTTCCAGGCTAAGGTTCTGGGGTGGGTTACCATCTCCTTCCGCAGGGGACCTTCCTGATTCTGCCTGCCCATGAGGGAGATGTAAGAGACTTGGGTTCAGTCCCTGGGGCTGGAAGATCCCTGCAGGAGGAAATGGCAACCCACTCCAGTATTCTTGTGTGGAGAATCCCATGGACAGAGGGGCCTGGTGGGCTACAGTCCACGGGTCACAAAGAGCCAGACACAACTGAGCAACTAACACTTACCTAGACACTTGAAGATGTATTTGGGATTCATGAGTCATAAAGGGCAGCAGGAAGCCCAAAAGATTTTCCTGAGATTCAACAATACAGCAATATGCAGGTAAAAGTAATATACGTATGAATGAAGAATTATCTCTAGAAAAAGTACATAAAGTTGCAAACTGTTTACAGAAAGGTTACAACAACTTGTAAGGCTCAGTCCATTGAGCTGGCTGGGTCTCCCTCTTGTGAACTGTTCACTTAGGTTCATTTCTGATTTGAGCCTGCAGGGGAAGGGGCGTGGCCCCCTGAGTGACAGGTTTGCTCTGGGGCCTGGCAGGGACAGTGACATCTCAGAAGGCCTCCCTGGAGAGCCCCTCTCCCTCTCATCCACACTCAGCCCAGAGGGCCCTCCGCCCGCCCCGCCCCCGCCATGAGCCTCTGCCTCCTGGGCTGTGTGGTCTTCTGTCTCCTGCAGGCAGGTGAGTCCTGGGGGGCAGGGTCCCCTTCGGGGTCCCAGCACTAAGCCTCTGCGCTGTGACTGCATCATCGGTCCTCCATCTCCACAGCGGCGGTCCATGCAGGTGTCACTCAGGACCCCAGATTCCAGGTCATGACGACAGGACAGAGCATGACACTGAAATGTACTCAGGATCTGGATCATAACTCTATGTACTGGTACCGACAAGACCCGGGACATGGGTTGAGGCTGATCCATTACTCACGTGGCCCTCCCAGCACGGAGAGAGGAGACGTGCCCGACGGGTACAGCGTCTCCAGATCAAGCAAAGAGAACTTTCCTCTCACGCTGGAGTCTGCCAACCCCTCCCAGACATCCGTGTACTTCTGTGCCAGCAGTTACTCCATGGCGCTGCACAGACACCTGCTCTCTGTGCAAAAAGACAGGGTCCCACGTGCAGGCTCCCAGCACCGGGAGCCTCAGAGCCCTGAGGACCACGTGCCAGCACTGTGACCATGCTGTGTGACCTGGACAGGCCTGCATCTGACCCCAGGGACTCGGGGACACGTGTCCACCATCAGGCTCTGTCTTTCTTTTGCATCCTCCCTGG
Source organism: Capra hircus (assembly GCF_001704415.2). Taxonomy (NCBI): domain Eukaryota; kingdom Metazoa; phylum Chordata; class Mammalia; order Artiodactyla; family Bovidae; genus Capra; species Capra hircus. Next base: position 14,768,165 of record NC_030811.1, on the reverse strand, counting down.
ATGCAGTTCGGAATGCGTCCAGTTCTGAGTAGTTCTGACTCTTCCTCATCAGCTTAAGACCTCCAGAAGGGAAGAATATTAGTAAATTAGATATATCTAGACCCTCTTGTCTCTCCATGGCACCTCATTGCTGTCTGTCTGGAAGTTTCTCCCGCAGCCTTGCTCTCAAGTGCTCCCTGCTCTTGCCCTCCAGAGGGGCGGTCTTTCCTCCTTTACTGCCTTGGCCTCAGCTCCCCTGCCCTCTCTGCTCCAGACACACTGCTCTCCCCTCATCTGGACCATGTCCCTTCCCATGACACAAGGAACATTGTACAATGCCTAAGTGGACGTGTTTGACCGAGTTCTTGGGGTCGTCAAAGAGAAAACAACCTCAGTTAATTGGAAACCAGCCAAAATCCCTTGGGAGTCCATTCCCAGGAAGAGAGACAGGCTGGGTGTGTGTTCTCCTTCCCTGCCCCTCTAAGCATCTCAATTAACCGGACCAGGTTTCTACCATTTACCTCAGAGAAATCTCAAAGTCAAAATATTTCCTCCATGGTGTCTTATTATATCAAGATTTTACAAGTTCATAGGAAATAAATAGGTTAATACACATAAAACCTCTTCATAAAATGCACCTGCTAGAATTTGGTAATGCTTAATTTAAATATGAAATCTGGAAATATATGGATCTGTTTAATCAAAATGAGGTCTGGAATACCGGTGTCCAGGCTGGCTTCATTGAGATCATGGAGCGCTTATTTTTATGGCCATATTACTCCATTTTAGCTAACTATTGTCATTGGAGCGGTGCAGGAATTATTTCCTTCTTAGTAGAAATGTCTAATCATACAGTGTTTTACCTCCACAGGAGCTAAGACTAGACTGGAAGATCAACCCTAATTCAGCCATGCTGGGAAGGCAGCATGTGAAGGGTGTGTGTGTGTGTGTGTGTGTGTGTGTGTGTGTGTGGGGGGTGGTGTGTGTGTGTCGTGTGTGTATGTGTGTGTGTGTGTAGGGGTTGAAAGTGTGGAGTGTAGGGAATTTGTATTCTTGTTTTGATGGAAGGCACAGATCCATGAGACCGTTGGCCACTAGGAGGCACTGTGGGCGCATGGTAAGCAGGGTGTGCTGGGAGGGGGTGAGAGTTACCCTGGAGAGGGCAGCTTAGGGGAACCTTGGCTATATGCCTGCATCAGGGAGCAGGATTGAGTTCCCTGAGTGGTCCAGACACATGGACCCAGCACAGACTCCTCACTGCCCAGGGGAGTGGGGACTTGCCTGGAGCCTCAGAATGTGCCCAGGGGATTCTCTCCTGGAGCACCATGGGAAGCGGAGGGTGAGGGGATTATTGTGTCTGGTGAGGGCTGGGTGATGAGTGTCAGGCAGCCACAGGAAGAGAAGAAAAAGCCATGTGATGGGCATATGGGGACCTGGGGACAGTGCTCAACTCACAACCACCCTTGGCTGAAGGGCTGTGCAGGACAGGGAAGGGCATAGAGGAGCCAGCCCTGGGTCCTGCCAAGGGGTCCAGGGGACAAGGGCAGCCTGCAGAGACACAGAGCAGTGATGTCATAGACAAATGCTCCAATCAGGGAAGCAGGAGGGTCAGCACTTACCCTCTCATCCGAGGAGACCTGCCCCCAGCCAGCAGCAGTCCTGGGTTCCTGATGCTGCCATGGGCTCCAAGCTCCTCTGCTGTGTGACTCTCTGCCTCCTGGGAGCAGGTGAGGCCTGGACACAGTGTGGGAGCTTCTGAGATATTCTCATGGGAGAAATATCTCAAATAAAAACAGAGCATTTTTCATTTACCCTGGCGTCTGCACCTCCCTCCACATCCTTCCTACATCTGAATTCCTTTGTGCCAATACGTCATCCTGTGCTGGGCACCCATCTTCTTTCCAGCAGGAGAGCTGGGGCACAGTCTTGAAGGGGCTCTACTTCCTTCCTGGCACCGACATGCGAAGCAGGGCCTCCGGTGAACAGGAAGAAGCTGTATCTATGTTTGGCCGGCAGACCATCTGTCAGTGACTTGATTAGAAATTTACCAAACAGATTCCTCAAATGTTGATGAGCCTGCAATGAGTTTGGGAGCAGAGACCTGGAGAAACATGGTATGAGGAGGGACAATCTCAGGACTGCGGTCAATGTTGCAGAAACGGAGGCTTGAAGTGCTGCTGCTGCTGCTGCTGCTAAATCCCTCTGTCGAGTCTGACTCTGCATCCCCATAGACGGCAGCCCAACAGGCTCTCCCATCCCTGGGATTTTCCAGGCAAGAACACTGGCATGGGGTGCCATTGCCTTCTCTGCTTGAAGTGCTCTTGGGACACATATCATACAGGGTAGCAGGACGCCAGAAGGATTTCCCCAGGATGCAAAAATTCCAGAAATATGTAGATAAATACAAGTAATATACATGTTAATGAAGACTTATCTCTGGACTAGAACATACAAAACATTTAATCAGTTTAACATCTACAGAAAAAATCTTTAACATTTACAGAAAGTTAACAACAATGTGTGGGCTTGCGTCCGGTGATCTGAATGGTTGTCTGTGTTGTGAACTGTTCACTTAGCTTCATGTCTGATTTGAGCCTCTGGGGGGAAGGGGCGTGGCCCCGGAGTGACAGGTTGGCTGTGGGGCCTGGCAGGGACAGTGACATCTCAGAAGGACTCCCTGGAGAGCCCCTCTCCCTCTCATCCACACTCAGCCCAGAGGGCCCTCTGCCCGTCCCGCCCCCGCCATGAGCCTCTGCCTCCTGGGCTGTGTGGTCTTCAGTCTCCTGCAGGCAGGTGAGTCCTGGGGGGCACGGTTCCCTTCGGGGTCCCAGCAAAAGCCTCTGTGCTGTGACTACAGCATTGGTCCTCCTTCTCCACAGGGTTGATCCATGCAGGTGTCACTCAGGACCCCAGATTCCAGGTCGTGAAGACAGGACAGAGCACGACACTGAAATGTACTCAGGATCTGGGTCATAACTCAATGTACTGGTACCGACAAGACCCAGGACTTGGGCTGAGGCTGATCCACTACTAAGCTGCCTATCCCAGCACGGAGAAAGGAGACGTGCCCGAGGGCTACAATGTCTCCAGACCAAGCACAGAAGACTTCCCTCTCACGCTGAAGTCTGCCAGCCGCTCCCAGACATCTGTGTACTTCTGTGCCAGCAGTTACTCCACGGCGCTGCACAGCCACCTCCTTTCTGTGCAAAAAAGCAGATGAGGGCCCTGCAGCCTGGAAATTGGGGAGCCCCTTGCAGGCTCCTAGCACCTGCAGTCTTGGAGCCCACAGACACATCCTGGCAGCACAGACAGCGATGTTTGATCTTCCTGGCACAGACCTGACAGCAGGGCCTCATGGACATGTGTCCACCCTCACTCTCTGCCTGTCACTGCAGCTGCCACTTGAGCCTAAAGATGCTACCCGGCTCTGACTCCTAGTCATCAGTCCGAACATAAGGCCTCCAAGAGGGAAGGTTGCTGGGAAATCAGATGCATCTAGACCCTTTTGTCTCTCCCCGGGCACCAAATGCCTGTCACTATGGAAGGTTCCCCCTCAGGCTGGCCCTTGCATGGTCTCTGCTCTTGTCCAACTTCCCAGATGTGGGACCTTTCTCTCCCACCTTCCTGGCCCTCGTTCCAACCCTTCTCTACTTCAGCCTTGCTGCTCCTCCCTCAACTGGGTCATGTCCTTGCCTATCACCCAGGGAACCTTGTAATGATCCCTAAGTGGGCATGTTTGAGTGTGCTCTCTGGGGTCCTCAAAGAGAATGCAACCTCAGTTAATTATTAATCATCCAAAATGCCCTGGTTGTCCCTGAGGAGGAGAGACAAGCTGTGTGTCTATGCATTCTCCACCATTGCCTGTGTTTAGCATCTAAATAGCTGAGAACCTGACGCTGCGAAAGACTGAAAGCAAGAGGAGAACTGGCTGGCAGAGCAAGAGGTGGTTAGATAGTGTCACTGACTCAACAGACATGAATTTGAGCAAACTGTGGGAGATAGTGAAGAACAGGGGAGCCAGGTACGCTGCAATGCATGGGGTTTCAATGAGTTGGACTCGAGTTAGCAGCTGAACAACAACACCAGCAAAAGCTAACCCAAGTTTGTAGCATCTCCTTCATCACAATCTTCTAAAAGTCAAAGTATTAAATATTTCCTGCATGAACTCATTTCTTTTCTCTTGAAATAAAAATCATAAATCAGCTATGGCAGGCTGGTGTGTGTGTTTCCAATCGTGTGTGTGTTCTTTAGAAAAACAAAGCAAGTGAAAACACAGTGCAATTGGCAAGCAGTGAAATATTTTCTAATATGAACACATCCACAACTATTAAATCTGGGCAGAAATCTTGGTTTCCACGCATATACCACATGGGGATGCTGTGGAACTGCCATACTCCAGAAGTATCTGGGGCAGAGCAAGGGGACAGTGTTAGTGCCTGGGACAAGGAGGCTTAAGAGAAAGCTTTGTTTGGTGTTTTTATTTCTTGAAGCCTTAACAGCACAGACACTAATTTGTAGGCTTGCTGTCCCCCCTGGGAGCCATGAACTTCAACTATGCAGAGCTGAGGGAGCCCTGAGGTTGCAGCAAAAGTGAAGCGTATGGAGCTGGGAGGGGGCAGAAAAGAGCAACAGAGAAGAGCAACACCTGCCCGAAGAGAAAACAAAGGAGCCCTGGGGAAGGGCGTCGGGCATAAAGCCAGCCTCGCCTCGACCAGCAGTCCAGCTCACACATCATCTAAGAGACTCTGCAGGACAGAGCAGGGTTCCTGGATCAGTGACCTGGCATGAGAGGTCAGATTCCTGGGAACCACCAGAGGCAATGACATCAGAGCAGTGACGTCACTGCCTCACCTCCAGTGAGAGGAAGGAGGCCCAGAACCCCAGCTCTCAGAGAGCAGAGCTCTGAGCAAGGAGATGCCTGCCTGCTCTGCCCTCCTGCCATGGGCTGTGGCCCCGTCTGCTGTGTGGCTCTGTGTCTCCTGGCAGCAGGTGGGGCCTTGGAACAGGGGGAACCCGTGTTCCTGGCCTGACTCTGCCTGAATCCAAGGCATCATCAGGTTCTCTCCCACGTTCTTTCTCAGCTCCAGTCTTCTTCCCCCACAGGCCTTGTGGATTCTGGAGTCACCCAAACCCCAAGATACCTGATTAAAGCAAGAGGACAGCGAGGGACCCTGAGATGCTCCCCTGTCTCTGGACACCTCTCTGTGTACTGGTACCAACAGGCCCTGGGCCAGGGCCCCCAGTTCCTCGTTCAGTATTACAGCCAGGACGTGAGGGGAGAAGCACAGCTCCCAGATCGATTCTCAGGAAAACAGTTCAGTGACTCTAGCTCTGAGCTGAACTTGACTTCCTTGGAGCTGATGGACTCAGCCGTGTATCTCTGTGCCAGCAGCCAAGACACAGCCCTGCATGATCAGGTGCCTCTGGGACAAAAACACTCCTGCCGCAGCTCAGGAAGTGGCTGTGAGGGTGACTGCCTGCCTGTCAGGCCTCCATAGATCCGGTAGACTCTCCCAGACGTTCTTCCTCTGCTGTGTTTTAATCCTTCCAAACATCATGCTAGGTAAGTATCATTTTACCTGTTTATACATCTGAGCAGAACTGATTGTCCGCCTCTTCTATTTCATTACTTTCAGAGAAAGGAAGTTGATTCAAGCCTGTTCTCATTATTTGTGGTCTTTGTCCCCATAAAACTGTCCCCCACATAGAATAACTAATACACATAAACACACAAACACACACGCACACATATACACACATACTCACAAACATGTTTTAAAGCAATTGGCTCACATAGTTGTTAAGGCTGGTAAGTCCAAAAGCTGCAAGCTGGTCTGGTGCTACTAGTGATGGAGGGGGAGCTGATGTTTAAGTTCAAAAGCAGAACTAATAGTCCAGTGGGAAGGCCATCGGCTGACAATTCTCTCTTACTTGGGAGAGGATCAGTATTCTTGTCTATTCCTCTTTTCATCTGGTTTCATGAAGGCCACTGACGTTATGGAGGGTCATCTGCTTTACGAATTAAAATGTTAATCTAAGCGGCCAGGGCACTAAGGGCAGGCATCTGCGGCTGGCGCACTAAGCATGGCCGAAAGCTACCCCACGTCCGAGGTCAGGGGCAGCGGCCTGGACTGCCAGGCTGAGACGGCCTAGGGATGGCTGAGAGGAGCTATCCCGCATCCTTGGCCAGTGACGGCAGCTGGAAGGAGCAACCCCACGCCCAAGGCCAGCAGCTGCTGCTTTGTGGAACAACCCCACATCCAAGGAATGATGGCTGCGTGGACACAGGAGGGCCTGGAGGAGCCATCCCATGTTGAAAGTCAGGAAGGGCGGCGGTGAGGAGATACCCCTCATCTAAGTAAGGAGCAGCAGCTGTGCTTTGCTGGAGCAGCTGGGAAGAGATACCTACCCCACGCCCAAAGTAAGAGAAACCCAAGTAAGATGGTAGCTGTTGCAAGAGGGCATCAGAGGGCAGACACACTGAAACCATTCTCACAGAAAACTAGTCAATCTAATCACACTAGGACCACAGCCTTGTCTAAATCAATGAAACTAAGCCATGCCTGCGGGGCAACCTAACACGAGCGGGTCATGGTGGAGAGGTCTGACAGAATGTGGTCCACTGGAGAAGGGAATGGCAAACCACTTCAATATTCTTGCCTTGAGAACCCCATGAACAGTATGAAAAGGCAAAGTGATAGGATACTGAAAGAGGTACTCCCCAGGTCAGTAGGTGCCCAGTATGCTACTGGAGGTCAGTGGAGAAATAACTCCAGAAAGAATGAAGGGATGGAGCCAAAGCAAAAACAATACCCAGTTGTGGATGTGACTGGTGATAGAAGCAAGGTCCGATGCTGTAAAGAGCAATATTGCATACAAACCTGGAATGTCAGGTCCATGAATCAAGGCAAATTGGAAGTGGGCAAACAGGAGATGGCAAGAGTGAATGTCAACATTCTAGGAATCAGCAAACTAAAATGGACTGGAATGGGTGAATTTAACTCAGATGACCATTATATCTACTACTGCAGGCAGGAATCCCTCAGAAGAAATGGAGTAGCCATCATGGTCAACAAAGAGTCCGAAATGCAGTACTTGGATTCAATCTCAAAATGACAGAATGATCTCTGTTCGTCTCCAAGGCAAACCATTCAGTATCACAGTAATTCAAGTCTATGCCCCAACCAGTAATGCTGAAGAAGCTGAAGTTGAACGGTTCTATGAAGACCTACAAGACCTTTTAGAACTAACACCCCCAAAAGATGTCCTTTTCATTATAGGGGACTGGAATGCAAAAGTAGGAAGTCAAGAAACACCTGGAGTAACAGGCAAATTTGGCCTTGGAATGCAGAAGAAAGCAGGGCAAAGACTAAGAGAGTTTTGCCAAGAAAATGCACTGATCATAGCAAACACCCTCTTCCAACAACACAAGAGAAGATTCTACACATGGACATCAGCAGATGGTCAACACCGAAATCAGATTGATTATATTCTTTGCAGCCAAAGATGGAGAAGCTCTATACAGTCAACAAAAACAAAACCAGGAGCTGACTGTGGCTCAGATCATGAACTCCTTATTACCAAATTCAGACTCAAATTGAAGAAAGCAGGGAAAACTGCTAGACCATTCAGGTATGACCTAAATCAAATCCCTTACAGCAGAAGTGAGAAATAGATTTAAGGGCCTAGATCTGATAGATAGAGTGCCTGATGAACTATGGACTGAGGTTCGTGACATTGTACAGGAGACAGGGATCAAGACCATCCCCATGGAAAAGAAATGCAAAAAAGCAACACGGTTGTCTGGGGAAGCCTTACAAATAGCTGTGAAAAGAAGAGAAGGGAAAAGCCAAGGAGAAAAGGAAAGATATAAGCATCTGAATGCAGAGTTCCAAAGAATAGCAAGAAGAGATCAGAGAGCCTTCTTCAGCGATCAATGCAAAGAAATAGAGGAAAAGAACAGAATGGGAAAGACTACAGATCTCTTCAAGAAAATTAAAGATACCAAGGGAACATTTCATGCAAAGATGGGCTCGATAAAGGACAGAAATGGTCTGGACCAAACAGAAGCAGAAGATATTAAGAAGAGATGGAAAGAATACACAGAAGAACTGTACAAAAAAGTCCTTCACAACCCAGATAATCACAATGGTGTGATCACTCATCTAGAGCCAGACATCCTGGAATGTGAAGTCAAGTGGGTCTTAGAAAGCAACACTATGAACAAAGCTAGTGGAGATGATGGAATTCCAGTTGAGCTATTTCAAATCCTGAAAGATGATGCTGTGAAAGTGCTGAACTCAATATGCCCGCAAATTTGGAAAACTCGGCAGTGGCCACAGGACTGGAAAAGGTCAGTTTTCATTCCAATCCCAAAGAAAGGCAATGCCAAAGAATGCTCAAACTACCGCACAATTGCACTCATCACACATACTAGTTAAGTAATGCTCAAAATTCTCCAAGCCAGGCTTCAGCAATACGTGAACCGTGAACTCCCTGATGTTCAAGCTGATTTTAGAAAAGGCAGAGGAAACGGAGATCAAATTGCCAGCATCCGCTGGATCGTGTAAAAAGCAAGAGAGTTCCAGAAAAACATCTACTTCTGCTTTATTGACTATGCCAAAGCCTTTGACTGTGTGGATCACAATAAACTGGAAAATCCTGAAAGAGATGGGAATAGCAGACCACCTGACCTGCCTCTTGAGAAATCCATATGCAGGTCAGGAAGCAACAGTTAGAACTGGACATGGAACAACAGACTGGTTCCAAATAGGAAAAGGAGTACATCAAGGCTGTATATTGTCATCCTGCTTATTTAACTTATACGCACAGTACATCATGAGAAACGCTGGACTGCAAGAAACACAAGCTGGAATCAAGATTGCTGGGAGAAATATCAATAACCTCAGATATGAAGATGACATCACCCTTATGGCAGAAAGTGAAGAGAAGCTAAAAAGCCTCTTGATGAAATTGAAAGAGGAGAGTGAAAAAGTTGGCTTAAAGCTCAACATTCAGAAAACGAAGATCATGGCATCTGGTTCCATCACTTCATGGGAAATAGATGAGGAAACACTGGAAAGTGTCAGACTTTATTTTTGGGGACTCCAAAATCGCTGCAGATGGTGACTGTAGCCATGAAATTAAAAGATGCTTACTCCTTGGAAGAAAAGTTATGACCAACCTAGATAGCATATTCAAAAGCAGAGACATTACTTTGTCGACTAAGGTCCGTCTAGTCAAGGCTATTGTTTTCCCAGTGGTCATGTATGGATGTGAGAGTTGGACTGTGAAGAAAGATGAGTGCTGAAGAATTGATGCTTTTGAACTGTGGTGCTGGAGAAGACTCTTGAGAGTCCCTTGGACTGCAAGGAGATCCAACCAGTCCATTCTGAAGGAGATCAGCCCTGGGATTTCTTTGGAAGGAATGATGCTAAAGCTGAAACTCCAGTACTTTGGCCACCTCATGCAAAGAGTTGACTCATTGGAAAAGACTTTGATGCTGGGAGGGATTGGGGGCAGGAGAAGAAGGGCACGACAGAGGATGAGATGGCTGGATGGCATGACTGACTCGATGGTCGTGGGTTTGAGTGAACTCTGGGAGTTGGTGATGGACAGGGAGGCCTGACGTGCTGGGTTGCATGGGGTCGCAAAGAGTTGGACACGACTGAGCGACTGAACTGAACTGATTCACATTTTGAAAGTGAAGTCGCTCAGTCGTGTCTGACTCTTTGTGACCCAATGGACTGTAGCCCACCAGGCTCCTCCATCCATGGAATTTTCTAGGCAAGAGTACTGGAGTGGGTTGCCATTTCCTTGTCCAGCGGATCTTCCCAATCCAGGGATGGAACCTGGGTCTCCCATATTGTGGGCAGATGCTTCACCATCTGAGCCAAAAAATATCCCTCTTTGGAGCACCCAGAAAAATAAAGCTAAATATCCATGGCAGAGTCAAGTTGACATATTGTATTAGTCAGGACACCATCTTCCAGGGTTGCACAAATTAGTAAGCGTGGAGTCCCTGGCAGGTAACAGGTCTCTGGATTTCTTGACTCCATTTGCAAATCTCTGCCAGCCTCCTCTAGTGTTTCCTAGGTCAGACAGTAGATATGGACACATTGTGACTTCAGCGCCTATATTTGAGGTCTTCAGATGTCACAGGAAAGAAAGTAATTATGCTTGCTTGTTCGATACATGAGATAAAGAGCAAGTAACTTACCCTCGGGCATTTTTACATCAACTTTATTGGCATATGAATTATAGTTAACATTTGAATAATGTGAAGTTTGGGGCCCCTGAACGAGCCTTAACCCTGCTGTAAAAGTTTTTTTTAAATTTAAGTCAATCCTGTTTTACGATGTCCCATCTGAAGATTCAACCAGCCACGATTGTGTGGTACTGTGAAAAGTGAAAGTGAAACTCACTCAGTCGTGTCTGACTCTTTGCCACCCTAGACAGTCCATGAAACTCTCCAGGCCAGAATACTGGAGTGGGTAGCCTTTCCCTTCTCCAGTGGATCTTCCCAACCCAGGGATCCCACTCAGGTCTCTCCCGTTGCAGGCAGATTCTCTACCAGATGAACAACAAGGTCTGTAGTTAGTATCTATCAAAGTTTCCACACAAAAGTGGACCCATGAAGTTCAAAATAGGGTGGTCCAAGGGGTCCGCTGTATATACAATAGCATTACACACTGTACAGTGAACAGATGGATGGTTTTGATCAATCCATATGTGTGTGCCCCTGGAACATTCACCTGTAAAGAATGAGAACATTTCATCACCAAAACTTCTCTGAGGCCCCATCCCAGGCCTGTCTCCTTCCCTGACAACCAACAATATGATTTCTGTTGCTGTTATTATTCTTTTTAAGTCCTGTTTAGCCCAGAGCTAAATATTTAAGCGATTGCTCTTGGAAAGTATTATGGTTGAAGAAGCTCTTGAAAGCATGTGAACACCATGTCCATGTCAGGGACTATCCTATCTGGAGATGAATGGTTTGGAAAATGACCATCCAGAGGTCTTCCCTGCTGCTACAGGCTTTTAAAAAAAAAAATTACTCATGTTCATGAATTTCTTTTCTCATGCACATTTTGTCTGAAATGATTTTATGATGCTATTTTGACAGGAAGTCCTCATCTCCTAGGAAATTACTTTGAGTTCCCACGTGATATGCACACATTAAGGCCTCCTGCTCACACACTGGGTGCTGGGACTGAGCAGGCCACCAGCAGCAGCAATTTTGGTGAGAGATCATTTCATGTCAGGGAGAAGGCTTGCCTTTGATTTGACCCCAGTGACCAAGTCACAGGAGTTGAATTGAAAAGTCCCCCTTTCTTAGGGGCCTGGCCTGGGCACTAGTCTCCTGAGCTGTGGGTCCCACTAACTCTTGGGCCAGAGACATTCTGAGCACAGGTATGGATCCCGTGGACTTGCCAGGCTCCAACTGAAGGCTTGTTTTTGTGGCTACAACATCGAGCTCATTGGTTGCTTCTGACCTTAGCTTCTGTGTTTTTGTCTCTGAGGGCCCAGGAATGGTTAGTCACCCAGACCTCAGACATGCAATCAGGTTCCGTGGAAACCAGCACATTAGGAGGTCACCAGGGTCCCCCACTCACGACCAGGTGCATGATATTCAGGTTCAGAAATTATTGAGAATTTGAAAACTACAGCAGCAGAGCATGGCAGCTAGTACAGGGTCCTTCTAAATGTGAGGTTTGTGCGTATGATATAGTCTGGGCCTCTAGGATATCGGTTACTGAATGGCAGCCACTTTCACAAGGAAGTACCCCCATGCAATGGATGTCTCAGGTAAAATCGGAGCATTTTTCCTTTACCCCTGGGGTCAGCCATCTCTCCTGACATCCCTCCCACGTCTGTACTCCTTTGTGCCAACATGTCATCCGTGGTGCTGGGCAACCAGCTTTTCTCCTCAAAGAAAGCTGGGTCACAGGCCTGAGGTGATTCGGTTCGCTGCTCCTCCACCCCTCAGACACGAGAAGCACGTGCTGAGGTGGACATGAAGGAGCTGAGCCTGCATGTGACAGGCGCCGAGCCTGGTGGGCTGCAGTCCATGGGGTGGGGAAGAGTGGACACGACTGAGCGACTTCACTTTCACGTTTTACTTTTGTGCATTGGAGAAGGAAATGGCAACCCACTCCAGTGTTCTGGCCTGGAGAGTCCCAGGGATGGGGGAACCTGGTGAGCTGCCATCTCTGGGGTCCCACCGAGTCGGACACGACTGAAGCGACTTAGCAGCAGCAGCAGCAGCTATCAGTCAGTGAATTAATAAGAAAGAGAGCCCAAGGATTCCTCAAGTGCCGATGACCTTGCCTTAAGGTTAGGGAACCAGATCCAGAATCATTGTGGGTGGAAGGACGTGAACTGGGCTGTTGTCAATGAAACAAAATAGAAACATGAGGGATTATTTGGACAACATGAGTCATAAAGGGCAGCAGGAAGCCCTGAGGATTTTCCCTGAGATTCAAAACTACAGAAATAATAAACTACAGATCAATAAACTCAATATATGTAATAATGAACAGCTATTTCTGGAATAAAGTGCACATAAAGTTGTGAACAGTTTTTTGGAAAGTTTACAACAAATGTAAGGCTTGTGTTCATTGAGCTGGATGGTCTCCCTGTTGTGAGCTGTTCAGTTTGGTTCAGTAGCACAGTTGTGTCCCATGTTTTGCGACCCCATGGAGTGCAGCACATCAGGCTTTCCTGTCCATCACCAACTCCCGGATTTATTCAAACAAATGATCATCGAGTTGGGTATGCCATCCACCATCTCATTCTCTGTTGTCGCCTTCTCCTATTGTCTACAATCTTGCCCAGCATCTGGGTCTTTTCAATGGATCAGTTCTTTGCATCAGGTGGCCAAAATATTGGAGTTTCAGGTTCAGCATCAGTCCTTCCAATGAATATTCAGGACTGATTTCTTTAGGATGGACTGCTTGGATCTCCTTGCAGTTCAAGGGACTATCAAGAGTCTTCTCCAGCACCACAGTTCAAAAGCATCAATTCTTCAGTGCTCAGCTTTCTTTATACTCCAACTCTCAAGTCATACATAACTACTGGAAAAACCATAGCTTTAACAAGATGGACCATTGTTGGCAAAGTAGTGTCTCTGCTTTTTAATATGCTGCCTAGGTCGGTCATATGTGAACTGTTCACTCAGCTTCATTTCTGATTTGAGCCTCTGGGGGAAGGGGCATGGCCCCTGTGTACAGGTTGGCTCTGGGGCCTGGCAGAGAGAGTGACATCTCAGAAGGACTCCCTGAGAGCCCGTCTCCCCTCTCATCCATACTCAGCCCAGAGGGCCATCCACCTGCCACGCCCCCGCCATGAGCCCCTGCCTCCTAGGCTGTGTGGTCTTCCATCTCCTGCAGGCAGGTGAGTCCTGGGGGGCGGGGTCCCCTTGAGGGTACAAGCACCAAGCATGTCCACTGTGACTGAAGCATCAATCCTCCTCCACAGGGCCAATCCATGCTGGTGTCACTCAGGACCCCAGATTCCAGGTTGTGAGGACAGGACAGAGGGCGACACTAGAGTGCACTCAGGATCTGGGGCATGACCGCATGTACTAGTACGGGAAAGACATGGGACCCGGGCTGAGGCTGATCTGTTACTCAGCTGGGCCTCCCACCACAGAGAAAGGAGATGTGCCCGATGGGTACAGAGTCTCCAGATCAAGCAAAGAGAACTTCCCTCTCATGCTGGAGTCTGCCAGCCGCTCTCAGACATCCGTGTGCTTCTGTGCCAGCAGTTACTCCACGGCGCTGCACAGCCATCTGCTCTCTGTGCAAAAAGACAGGGGGCCCACAAGCAGGCTCCTAGCACCGGGAACCTAATGCCCTGGGGACCACGTGCCAGCTCTGTGACCCTGCTGTGTGACCTGGACAGGCCTGGATCCGACCCCAGGGACTCGGAGACACGTGTCCACAATCCGTCTCTGTCTTTCCTCTGCATCCTCCCTGGATGCAGTTAGGAATGCATCCAGGTCTGACTAGTTCTGACTCTTCCTCATCAGCCTAAGTTCTACAGAAGGAAAGAATATTAGTAAATCAGATATATCTAGACGCTCTTGTCTCTCCCAGCACCTCATTGCTGTCTGTCTGGAAGTTTCTCCCACAGCCTAGCTCTCAAGTGCTCCCTGCTCTTGCCCTCCAGAGGGACGGGTCTTTCTTCCTTTACTGCCTTGGCCTCAGCTCCCCTGCCCTCGCTGCTCCAGACACACTTTTCTCCCCTCATTTGGGTCATGTGCATTCCTATGACACAGGGAACTTTATAACCACATGTAAGCGGTCGTGTTTGAGCAAGCTCTTGGGGTTATCAAAGGGAAAACAACCTCAGTTAATTGGAAACCAGCCAAAGTCCCTTGGGAGTCCATTCCTAGGAGGAGAGACAGGCTGGGTGTGTGTGTTCTCCTTCCCTGCCCCTCTTTCCTAGCATCTCAGTTAACCTGGACCAGGTTTCTACCATTTCCCTCAGAGAAGTCTTCTCAAAGTCATAATATTTCCTCCATGGTATCTTATTATATCAAGATTTTACACGTTTATAGGAAATAAACAGGTTAGTACACATAAAGCCTCTTTATAAAATACACCTGCTAGAATTTGCTAATGCTTAATTTAAATATGAAATCTGGAAATATATAGATCTGATTAATCAGGAGGAGGGCTGGAATACAGGTGTCCAGGCTGGCTTCAGTCAAGACCATGAGAGCCCTTAATTTCTATTGCCTGTATTACTCCCTTTTAGCTAACTGCTGTCATTGGAGTGGTGCAGCAATTATTTCCTTCTTAGTAGAAATGTCTAATCATACAGTGTGTTACCTCCACAGGCTAAGGATAGACTTGAAGATCAGCCCTAATTCATCCAGGCAGGGAAGGCAGCAGATAAGACGTGTACAGACACATGTGTGTGTGTGTGTGAGTGTGTGTGTGTGTGTGTGTGTGTGTGTGTGTGTAGGGGTAGAAAGTGTGGAGTGTGGGGAATTTGTATTCTTGTTTTAGGTGAAAGGCACAGATCCATGAGACCATTGGCCACTAGGAGGCACTGTGGGGGCATGGTAAGCAGGGTATGCTGGGAGGGGGTGAGAGTCACCCTGGAGAGGGCAGCTTAGGGGAACCTTGGCTACATGCCTGCATCAGGGAGCAGGATTGAGCTCCCTGAGTGGTCCAGACACATGGACCCAGCACAGACTCCTCACTGCCCAGGAGAGTGAGGACATGCCTGGAGCCTCGGGATGTGCCCAGGGGATCTTCTCCTGGAGCAGCATGGGGAGTGGAGGGTGAGGGGATTAGTGTGTCTGGTGAGGGCGGGGTATTGAGTGTCTGGCAGGGACAGGAAGAGAAGAAAAAGCCATGTGATGGGCATATGGGGACCTGGGGACAGTGCTCACCTCACACCCACCCTTTCTGAGGGGCTGTCAGGACAGGGAAGGGCATAGAGGAGCCAGCCCTGGGTCCTGCCAAGCGGTCCAGTGGACAAGGGCAGCCTTATAGACACAGAGCAGTGATGTCATAGGCAAATGCTCCAATCAGGGAACAGGAGGGTTAGCACTTTACACCACTCACCCCAGGAGCCCCGCCCCCAGCCAGCAGCAGTCTTGGGTTCCTGATGCTGCCATGGGCTCCAGGCTCCTCTGCTGTGTGACTCCCTGCCTCCTGGGAGCAGGTGAGGCCTGGACACAGTGTGGAAACGTCTGAGATGTCTTTACCTCCCTGAGATAGAAGCCTGGTGCTGAGGGCTGCAGCAGGAGGCTTCGCTGTGCTCTGGTCTCAGCTTCCTTCTGTCTCCTTCCCAACAGGCCTGGTGGATTCTGGAGTCACCCAGACTCCCCAAGTACCTGATCAAATCAAGAAAGCAGCAAGTGATGTTGAGATGTTCCCTTTACTCTGGACACCTCTCTGTGAACTGGTACCAACAGGCCCTGGGCCAGAGCCCCCAGTTCCTTGTTCAGTTATGATGGGGAAATTTATCAAAAAGGAAACTTATCAGATCAATTCTCAGGAAAACAGTTCAGTGATGCTGGCTCTGAGCTGAGCCTGACCCCCTTGGAGCTGATGCACTCAGCTCTGTATCTCTGTGCCAGCAGCCAAGAGACAGCTCTGCATGATCAGGTGCCTCTGGGCCAAAAACACTCCTGCCCCAGCTCAGGAAGTGGTGCCCGTGTGTCAGCTGCCAGCCTGCCAAGCCCAGTCTCTGATAGAGCGAGAGACTTTTCCAGACATTCACTTCTTGGTACGTTTTAATGCTCACTAAAGGCATCAAAAGAAGTATCATTATAACTGTACATCTGAGGGGTCGTGAGTTGCCCAGATCTCATACTTCATAATGTTAAAACTAGCATTCCGGCGCAAGTTTGGTCTCAACACCTGTGATCCCTTTGCTCATGGAACCATCTCCGTACAAGCAAATTACATATACCTGTCATGTTGTGTGTAACAAGATACAGTTTGGGGCTCTGTGATATGAACTGTTACTCAATGAATGAGAGCCACACTTCACAAGAGGTATTCCCATGTGAGGAATATCTAAAAAAAAAAAAAAAAAACAGCATTTTTCATTTACCCTGGCGTCTGCACCTCCCTCCATGTCCCTCCTACATCTGTATTCCTTTGTGCCAAAACAACATCCTGTGCTGGGCACCCAGCTTATCTCCACACAGAAAGGTGGGTCACCGGCCTGAGGGGGCTCTGCTCGCTTCCTTTCTCCCAACACGGGAAATATGGGCTGCTGTGAACATGAAGGAGCTGTACCTGCGTCTGACCGGTGGACCGTCTGTCAGTGCATTGAGTAGAAATAGACCAAAAAAATTCCTCAAACGTTGATGAACCTGCGATGAGGTTGGGAGCAGAAACTGGAGAAACACGGTAGGTGGAGGGACAGGTTCAGGACTGCGGTCAATGTTGTGGAAACAGAGCCTCGAAGTGCTCTTGGGACACAGATCATAAAGGGCAGGCCGAGGTGATGAGGATTCCCCAGGATTCAAAACTGCAGAAAACTGTTGGTAAATACAATCATTATACATGTTAAGGAAGACTTATCTCTGGACTAGAACATACAAATCATTTAATCACTTTAACATTTACAGAAAAAATCGTTAACATTTACAGAAAGGTTACAGCAACCTGTGAGGCTTGTGTCCGGTGATCTGGATGGTGGTCCGTGTTGTGAACTGTTCACTGAGGTTCATTTCTGATTTGACCCTCTGGGGGCAGGGACATGCCTGCCTGACTGACAGGTTGGCTCTGGGGCATGGCAGGGACAGTGACATCTCAGAAGGTCTCCCTGGAGCGCCCCTCTCCCTCTCATCCACACTCAGACCAGAGGGCCGTCCGCCCGCCCTGCCCCCGCCATGAGCCCCTGCCTCCTGGGCTGTGTGGTCTTCTGTCTCCTGCAGGCAGGTGAGTCCTGGGGGGCAGGGTCCCCTTCAGGATTCAGCACTAAGCATGTCCGCTGTGACTGCAGGATTGGTCCTCCTTCCACAGGGGCGGTCCATGCAGGTGTCACTCAGGCCCCCAGATTCCAGGTCATGAGAACAGGACAGAACGCGACACTGAAATGTACTCAGGATCTGGGGCATGACTGCATGTGCTGGGACCAACAAGACCTGGGACACGGGCTGAGGCTGATCCACCACTCAGCTGGGCCTCCCACCACTGAGAAAGGAGACGTGCCTGACGGGTACAGAGTCTCCAGATCAAGCAAAGAGAACTTCCCTCTCACGCTGGAGTCTGCCAGCCACTCCCAGACATCCGTGTACTTCTGTGCCAACAGTTACTCCACAGCGCTGCACGGCCACTTCCTCTCTGTGCAAAAAGACGGATGAGGGCCCCGTGCAGGCTCCCAGCACCAGGAGCCTCAGGGCTTTTCAGACCACGTGCCTGCAGTGTGACCCTGGGTGTGTGGACTCGGTTGGCCTGAGCCTCACTCCCGGGCCTCGGGGCCATGTGTCCTCCGTTGATCTCTGTCTTTCCTCTGCATCCTCCCTGTGAACCAGGAAGATGCTTCCCCAGCTCTGACTCCTAGTCATCACCTGAGCCTCAGACCTAGGAGGGAAGGTTGTTTGTAAATTAGATACATCTAGACACTCTTGTCTCA
Organism: Capra hircus; assembly: GCF_001704415.2. NCBI lineage: Eukaryota > Metazoa > Chordata > Mammalia > Artiodactyla > Bovidae > Capra > Capra hircus. The sequence continues at coordinate 14,750,075 of NC_030811.1, read as the reverse complement.
CCTTGGGCAGCTCATTTTGTCTTTCTGGAAATCTCCCCCAGCCTGGCTCTCACCTGGTCTCGGCTCTTGTCCACTTTTCCCAGGCGGGTAGGACATTCCTCTCCCCACCTCCCTGCATCAGCTCCCTGGCCCTCTCTACCACAGCCACAAGGCCCTCCCTCATCTGGCTCAGGTCCCTTCCCAGGTCCCAGGGAGGCTTTTAAAGTGGCCACTCCATGTGGTCTGTTTCGAGCAAGATGTATGGAGTCATTGAAGAGAAACAAATTTTAGTTAATTATAAATCATCAAAAACTCACGTGAGCCCATCTGAAGGAGGAAAGACTGTCTTTGTGTGTTCTCGACCCCCTGACCCTCAACATCCTTAGCATCTCACCTAACCTATGCCAGAGTGGCACCACCTGGCTCCCTCTTCAAAATCTTCTCACAGTCGAAATACATTCCTCATCACCCCATTATATCATGCTTTTATAAGTGAAGAAATAATTGAGTTCACATTTATAAAATTTCATTATAAAATGAACGTATTATCTAGAATTTGATAATGCTTAATTTAAAGAGGAAATCTGAAAATATATGCCTCTGATTAATCAGAAGTAGTTATGACTACATGTTTGCAGGCAGATTCACTTGAGATCCTCTGAGCATTTATTTTATGACATATATTTCCATTTTAGCTAACTACTATCGTTGTATGGGTGCAGCAATTATTTCCTTGCAGGAAAATGGTCAGATCATACAGTCTTCTACCTCCAGAGGCTAAGAGTAGATTTGAAAATCAACTCTAATCAGCTAGGCTAGGAAGGCAGTATAACAGATGTGTGTGTGTGTGTGTGTGTGTGTGTGTGTGTGTGTGTGTGTGTTCAGGATGTGGGATTTTTGAAACCTTGCTTCAATCAGAGGCTGCAAATCCATGAGACCAGGGACCTTTGGCCACGAGGAGGCACTGTGTTTCCATGGTAAGCAGGCTGCCCTGGGAGGGGTTGAGAGTCGCCCTGGAGAAGGAAGCTTAAGGGAACCTTGGCTACATGCCTGCACCTGGGAGCAGGTTTGAGTTCCCTGAGTGGTCCTGGGACACATGGAGCCAGCACAGACTCCTCTCTGCTCAGTGAAGTGGGGCCGCGCCTGGAGCTTCAGGATGTGCCCAGGGGCCCATCCTCTGGAGCAGCATGGGGAGGGGAGGGTGAGAAGTTGGTGTATCTAGTGAGGGCTGGGAAATGAGTGTCAGGCAGGGTCAGACAGAGCAGAACAAGAGTGTGTGGACACATGGGACCAGGAGATGAAGCTCACCTCACACCCATCCTTGCTGAGGGCTGTCAGGACAGGGAAGGGCGCAGAGGAGCCAGCCCTGGGTCCTGCCAAGCAGTCCAGGGGACAAGGGCAGCCTGCAGAGACACAGAGCAGTGACGTCATAGGCAAATTCTCCAATCAGGGAAGCAGGAGGGTCAGCACTTACCTTCTCATCCTAGGAGCCCTGCCCCCAGCCAGCAGCAGTCCTGGGTTCCTGATGCTGCCATGGGCTCCAAGCTACTCTTCTATGTGACTCTCTCCTCTTCAGAGCAGGTGAGTCCTGAACACAGTGTGGAAGCACCTGAGATGTCTTTGCTTCCCTGGGATAGAAGCCTGGTGATGAGGGCTGCCACAGGAGGCTTCCCTGTGCTCTGCCCTCAGCTTCCTTCTGTCTCCTTCCCAACAGGCCTGGTGGATTCTGGAGTCATCCAGACCCCCAAATTCCTGATCAAATCAAGAAAACAGCAAGTGACTCTGAGATGTTCCCCTGAGCCTGGACACCGCTATGTATCCTGGTACAGGCCCTGGGACAGGGCCCCCAGTTCCTTGTTCAGTATTATGATGGGAAAGTGCGTACCAAAGGGAACATGCCAGATCGATTCTCAGGTGAACAGTTCAGTGACTCTCGCTCTCAGATGAACCTGAGCTCCTTGGAGCTGACAGACTCAGCCGTGTATCTCTGTGCCAGCAGCCAAGACACAGCCCTGCATGATCAGGTGTCTCTGGTACAAAAACACTCCTGCCCCAGCTCAGGAAGTGGTTGTAGGGCATGGACTGCCAGCCAGCGAGACCCAGGTGCTGGAGGAGTGGACAGCCTTTCCCAGACATTCTTTCTGATATGTTTTAATGCTCACAAAGATTTTGCAAGATAAGTCTTATTTTATCTGCTTATTTATCTTAGGGGAAGTGACCTGTCCAGATCTCATGTTACTTAACTGTTGGAGCAAGGAATCCTACTTGAGTCTGACCTTATCACTGGTGGTCCTCACCACCTCCCAACTGACCTCTGCCAGGAATAATGCGTCACCCAGACCTGTGACGTGTGCTGGTGCTCCGGGAAAACCAACACATCAGGAGGTCACCACAGGTCCACAGACAGGTAACCAGGAATACTTACATAATTTTTAGGGTCCCTGCTTTCAAATACCACTGAGAATCAGAGAGCGGAGCACTGCAGCATTTGTGGGGCCTGCTATGTGTGGAATGAGGCACAACAAGATAACAGTTTGAGGAGCTCTATGATATTGTGACTCAATTAATGCAATCCCTACTTCACAAGGAGGCATTCCCATGGAATCAATGTCTCAGGTAAAATCGGAGCACTTTTCGTTTATCCTGGAGCCTCCACCTCTCCCTGCATCCCTCCCACATATACGTTCCTCTGTCATCTGCTTGTGTGTGTGAGTGTTTAGTCAATTCAGTCGTGTTTGACTCTTTGTGACCCCATGGATGTAGCCAGTCAGGCTCCTCTGTCCATAGGATTCTCCAGCAAGCATAGTGGAGTGGGTAGCCATGTCCTCCTCCAGGGGATCTTCCCAACCCAGGGATCAAAACTGGGTGTCTTATGTCTCCTGCATTGGCAGGCAGGTTCCTTGCCATTCTCAAAATCTGAGAGAAGCCCAGGTCATCCATGGTGCTGGGCAACTGGCTTCTCTCCACAAAGAAAGGTGAGCCCCAAGCTTGAGCTGGTTCTGCTTGCTGCTCCTCCTCCCACTTCAGAAGCTGCAAGCACTTCGTGCAGTGAACAGGATGGGAATGCAGATGCGTCTGGCAGGTGACCCGTCTGTTGGTGAATTGATGAGAAATAGAGCCAAGGGTTCCTCACGTGTGGGTAAGTCTGACCTGCGGTTGGGGAACCAGATGCCAAAGAATCATTACAGGTAGAAGGACACCAACAGGACTGTGGTTAATTAACGAAAGTAGAAACGGACACTTTCCCAGACGGCGCTCGTGGTAAAGATCCCTCCTGCCAATGCGGAGATGGAAGAGATTTGGGTTCCATCCCTGAGGTTGGAATATCCCCCTGATGAGGAAATGGCAACCTACTCGAGTATTCTTGCGTGGAGAATCCCATGGGCTATAGGCCACAGGTTGCAAAGAGTCAGACATGACTGAGCAACTAACACTAACACTTAGACACTTGAAGGCGTATTTGGGATTCATGAGTCATAAAGCGCAGCAGGAAGCCCAAAAGATTTTCCTGAGATTCAATATTACAGAAATATGCAGGAAAAAGTAATATATGTATTAATGAAGATTTATGTCTAGAAAAAGTACATAAGTTGCAAACTGTTTACAGGAATATTACAACAACTTGTGAGGCTGATGCCCATTGAGCCGGACCGAACTCCCTGTTGTAGACTCTTCACTCAGGTTCATTTCTGATTTGAGCCTCTAGGGGAAGGGGCGTGGCCCCCTGAGTGACAGGTTGGCTCTGGGGCATGGCGGGGACAGTGACATCTCAGAAAGACTCCCTGGAGAGCCCCTCTCCCTCTCATCCACACTCAGCCCGGAGGGCCCTCTGTCTGCCCCGGCCCCGCCATGAGCCCCTGCCTCCTGGGCTGTGTGGTCTTCTGTCTCCTGCAGGCAGGTGAGTCCTGGGGGGCAGGCTCCCCTTTGGGGTCCCAGCACCAAGCATGTCCGCTGTGACTGCAGCATCGGCTCTCCTTCTCCACAGCGGTGGTCCATGCAGGTGTCACTCAGGACCCCAGATTCCAGGTCGTGAGGACTGGACAGAACGCGACACTGTATTGTACTCAGGATCTGGGTCATGACCGCATGTTCTGGTACCGACAAGACCTGGGACACGGGCTGAGGCTGATCCATTACTCAGCTGCCTATCCCAGCACGGAGAAAGGAGACGTGCCCGAGGGCTACAATGTCTCCAGACCAAGCACAGAGGACTTCCCTCTCACGCTGAAGTCTGCCAGCCGCTCCCAGACATCTGTGTACTTCTGTGCCAGCAGTTAATCCACAGCACTGCACAGACACTTCCTTTCTGTGCAAAAAAGCAGATTAGGGCCCTGCAGCCTGGAACTTGGGGAGCCGCTTGCAGGCTCTTAGCACCTGCAGACTTGGAGCCCACAGATACATCCTGGCAGCACAGACAGCGATGTTTGATCTTCCCGGCACGGACCTGACAGCAGGGCCTCATGGACATGTGTCCACCCTCACTCTCTGCCTGTCACTGCAGCTGCCACTTGAGCCTAAAGATGCTACCCAGCTCTGACTCCTAGTCATCAGTCTGAACATGAGGCCTCCAAGAGGGAAGGTTGCTGGGAAATCAGATGCATCGAGACCCTCTTGTCTCTCCCCGGGCACCACATGCCTGTCACTATGGAAGGTTCCCCTTCAGGCTGGCCCATGTATCGTCTCTGCTCTTGTCCAACTTCCCCAGATGTGGGGCCTCACTCTCCCACCTTCCTGGCCCTTGTTCCCACCCTTCTCTACTTCAGCCTTGCTGCTCCTCCCTCAACTGGGTCATGTCCTTGCCCATCACCCAGGGAACCTTGTAATGATCCCTAAGTGGGCGTGTTTGAGTGTGCTCTCTGGGGTCCTCAAAGAGAATGCAACCTCAGTTAATTATTACTCTTCCAAAATGCCTTGGTCATCCCTGAGGAGGAGAGACAAGCTGTGTGTGTATGTATTCTCCACCATTGCCGGTTTTAGCATATAAATAGCCTAGAACCTGATGCTGGGAAAGACTGAAAGCAAGAGAAGGGGGTGGCAGAGCAAGAGGTGGTTCGATAGCATCACCGACTCAACAGACTTGAATTTGAGCAAACTCCGGAAGACAGTGAAGAATAGGGGAGCCTGGTACGCTGCACTGCATGGGGTTTCAATGATTTGCACTCAAGTTAGCAGCTGAACAACAACACCACCAACAAAAGCTAACCCGAGTTTATAGCATCTCCCTAGTCACAATCTTCTAAAAGTCAAAGTATTAAATATTTCCTGCATGAACTAATTTCTTTTGTCTTGAAATAAAAATCATAAATCAGCTATGGCAGGCTGGTGTGTGTGTTTCTAATCGTGTGTGTGTGATTTAGAAAAACAAAGGAAGCAAAAACACAATGCAATCAGCAAACAGTGAAATATTTTCTAATATGAACACATCCATGACTATTAAATCTGGGCAGACAACCTTGGTTTCCACGCATAGACCACGTGGGGACGCTGTGGAACTGCCATACTCCAGAAGTATCTGGGGCAGAGCAAGGGGACAGTGCTAGTGCCTGGGACCGGGAGGCTTAAGAGAAAGCTTTGTTTGCTGTTTTTCCCTCTTGAAGCCTTAACAGCAAAGACACTAATTTGTAGGCTTGCTGTAACTATGCAGTGCTGAAGAAGTCTCTGAGGTTGCAGCAAGAGTGAAGGGTATGGAGCTGGGAGGTGGCAGGAAAGAGCAACAGAGAAGAGCAACACCTGCCTGAAGAGAAAAGCGAAGGAGCCCTGGGGAAGGGCATCGGGCATAAAGCCAGCCTTGCCTAGACCAGCAGTCCAGCTCACACGTCATCTAAGAGACTCTGCAGGACAGAGCAGGTTTCCTGGATCAGTGACCCGGCATGAGAGGTCAGATTCCTGGGAACCAGCAGAGACAATGACATCAGAGCAGTGACGTCACTGCCTCACCTCCAGTGAGAGGAAGGAGGCCCAGAACCCCAGCTCTCAGAGAGCAGAGCTCTGAGCAAGGAGACGCCTGCCCGCTCTGCCCCTCCTGCCATGGGCTGTGGCCCCATCTGCTGTGTGGCTTTGTGTCTCCTGGCAGCAGGTGGGGCCTTGGCACAGGGGGGAACCCGTGTTCCTAGCCTGACTCTGCCTGAATCCAAGGCATCATCGGGTTCTCTCCCACGTTCTTTCTCAGCCCCAGCCTTCTTCCCGCACAGGCCTTGTGGATTCTGGAGTCACCCAAACCCCAAGATACCTGATTAAAGCAAGAGGACAGCGAGGGACCCTGGGATGCTCCCCTGTCTCTGGACACCTCTCTGTGTACTGGTACAAACTGGTGCTGGGCCAGGGACCCCAGTTCCTCGTTCAGTATTATAGCCAGGACGTGTGGGGAGAAACGAACCTTCCGGATCGATTCTCAGGAGAGCAGTTCAGTGACTCTAGCTCTGAGCTGAACTTGACTTCCTTGGAGCTGATGGACTCAGCCGTGTATCTCTGTGCCAGCAGCCAAGACACAGCCCTGCATGATCAGGGGCCTCTGGGACAAAAACACTCCTGCCGCAGCTCAGGAAGTGGCTGTGAGGGTGACTGCCTGCCTGTCAGGCCTCCATAGATCCGGTAGACTCTCCCAGACGTTCTTCCTCTGCTGTGTTTTAATCCTTCCAAACATCATGCTAGGTAGTATTATTTTACCTGTTTTTGAATCCGAGTGGCTCTGATTTGTCCACCTCTTATATTTCATTACTTTCAGATCAAGCAATTTAATTCAAGCCTGTTCTCATTACTTGTGGTCTTTGCCCCCATAAAACTGTCCCCCACATAGAATAAATGATACACACACACACACACACACACACACACACACACACATGCTCACATACATGTTTTAAAGCAATTGGCTCACATAGCTAAGGCTGGTAAGTCCAAAAGCTGCAAGCTGGTCTGGTGCTACTAGAGACTGAGGGGGAGCTAATGTTTAAGCTCAAAAGCAGAAGAACTAATGGTCCAGTGTGAAGGCCATCTGCTGACAATTATCTCTTACTTGGGGGAGGATCAGAGTTTTTGTCTATTCATCTCTTCACCTGGTTTCATGAAGGCAATCGACATTATGGAGGGTCATCTGCTTTCCGAATTAAAATGTTAATCTAATCTATTATTAAAAGATACTTATTCACCTTTTGAAAGTGAAGTCACTCAGTTGTGTCCGACTCTTTCTGACCCAAAGGACTGTAGCCCACCAGTCTCCTCCATCCGTGGAATTTTCTAGGCAAGAGTACTGGAGTAGGTTGCCGTTTTCTTGTCTAGCGGATCTTCCCGCCCCAGGGATCAAGCCTGGGTCTCCCACATTGTGGGCAGATGCTTCACCGTCTGAGCCAAAAAATATCCCTCTTTTGAAGACCCAGAATAATAAAGCTAAATATCCATGGCAGAGTCAGGTTGACATATTATATTAGTCAGGACACCATCTTCCAGGGTTGCACAGGAATTTAATAAGCATGAACTCCCTGGCAGGTAACAGGACTCTGGATTTCCTGACTCCATTTGCAAATCTCTGCCAGCCTCCTCTAGTGCTTCCTAGGTCCGACAGTAGATATGGACACATTGTGACCCCAGAGCTTATATCTGAGATCCTCAGATGTCACAGGAAAGAAAGTAATTATGCTTCCTGGTTCAATACATGAAATAAACAGAGCATGTAGCTTACCCTCGGGCGTTCTTACATCAACTTTATTGGTTTATGAATTATAGTTAACATTTGAATAATGTGAAGTTTGCGGCCCTTGAACCAGCTTTAACCCTGCTGTAAAATTTGTTTACAATTCAGTCAACCCTGTTTACGATGTCCCATCTGCAGGTTCAACCAGCCACAATTGTGTGGTACTGTGAAAAGTGAAAGTGAAACTCAGTCGTGTCTCACTCTTTGCCACCCCTTTATGTCCATGTAATTCTCCAGGCCAGAATACTGGAGTGGGTAGCCTTTCCCTTCTCCAGCGGATCTTTCCAACCAAGGGATCCAAACCAGGTCTCTCCCATTGCAGGCAGGTTCTCTACCAGATGAACCACAAGGTCAGTAGTTAGTATCTGTCAACGATTCCACTCAAAACTGGACCCATGAAGGTCAAAATAGTGTGGTCCAAGGGGTCCACTGTGTGTACAATAGCGTTCCACACTGTACAGTGAACAGAGGGGTGGTTTTGATCAACCCATATACATGTGCCCCTGGAACATTCACCTGTAAAGGCAGAACATTTCGTCACCAAAACTTCTCTGAGGCCCCATCCCAGGCCTGTCTCCTTCCCTGACAACCAACAGTATAATTTCTGTTGCTGACATTTTGTTTAAAGTCCTGTTTAGCCCAGAGCTAAATATTTCAGACATTGCTCCTGGAAAGTATTATGGGTATAGAAGTTCTTGAAAGCATGTGAGCACCATATCCATGTCAGGGACTATCCTATCTGGAGATGGATGGTTTGGAAAATGACCATCCTATTTTTAAAAAAATTATTTATTCACATTCATAAATTTCTTTTCTCATGCACACATTGTCTGAAATGATTTTATGATGCTATTTTGACAGGAAGTCCTCATCTCCTAGGAAATTACTTTGAGGTCCCGCATGATATGCACATAGCAAGGCCTCCTGTTCATACACTGGGTGCTGGGATTGGGCTGTCAACCAGCAGAAGCCATTTTGGTGAGAGATCATTTCATATCAGGGAGAAGTTTTGCCTTTGATTTGACCCCAGTGACCAAGTCACAGGAGTTGAACTGAAAAGTCCCCCTTTCTTAGGGGCCTGGCCTGGGCACTAGTCTCCTGCACTGTGGGTCTCACTGTCTCTTGGACCAGAGACATTCTGAGCACAGGTATGGATCCCGTGGACTTGCCAGGCTCCAACTGAAGGCTTGTTTTTGTGGCTACAACATCGAGCTCATTGGTTGCGTCTGACCTTAGCTTCTGTGTTGTTGTCTCTGAGGCCCCAGAAACGGTCAGTCACCCAGACCCCAGTCGTGCCATCAGGCTCCATGGAAACCAGCTCATCAGGAGGTCACCAAGGTCCCCCACTCATGACCAGATGCATGATATTCAGGTTCAGAAATTATTGAGAATTTGAAAACCACAGCGGCAGAGCAAGGCGGCTAGTGCAGGGTCCTTCTAAATGTGAGGTTTGTGCATGTGATACAGTCTAGTGCTCTAGGATATCGGTTACTGAATGTCTGCCACACTTCACAAGGAAGTACCCCCATGCAATGGATGTCTCAGGTAAAATTGGAGCATTTTTCCTTTACCCCTGGGGTCAGCCATCTCTCCTGACATCCCTCCCACATCTGTACTCCTTTGCGCCAACATGTCATCCGTGGTGCTGGGCAACCAGCTTCTCTCCTTAAAGCAAGCTGGGTCACAGGCCTGAGGTGGTTCGGCTTGCGGCTCCCCTACCTCTCAGACACAAGGACCACGTGCTCAGGTGGACATGGAAGCACTGAGCCTGCATTCGACAGGCACCCTGTCAGTTGGGGAATTAATAAGAAAGAGATACCGAGGATTCCTCAAGTGTCGATGAGCCTGCCCTAAGGTTAGGGAACCTGATCCAGAATCACTGTGGGTGGAAGGACATGAACTGGACTGTTCTCAATGAAACAAAATAGAAACATGAGGGATTATCTGGGACACGTGAGTCATAAAGGGCAGCAGGAAGCCCTGAGGATTTTCCCTGAGATTCAAAACTACAGAAATAATAAACTACAGATCAATAAACTGAATATATGTAATAATGAACAGCTATTTCTGGAATAAAGTGCACATAAAGTTGTGAACAGTTTTATGGAAAGTTTACAACAAATGTAAGGTTGTGTTCATGGAGCTGGATGGGTCTCCCTGTTGTGAGCTGTTCCGTGCAGTTCAGTCCCACAGTCGTGTCCGACGCTTTGCCACCCCATGGACTGTAGCACATCAGGCTTTCCTGTCCATCTCCAACTCCCGGAGTTTACTCAAACAGGTGTCCATCGAGTTGGTGATGCCATCCAAGCATCTCATCCTCTGTTGTTCCCTTCTCCTCCCACCTACAATATTGCCCAGCATCTGAGTCTTTTCAAATGAGTCAGTTTTTCCCATCAGGTGGCCAAAGTATTGGAGTTTCAAGTTCAGCATCAGTCCTTCCAATGAGTATTCAGGACTGATTTCTTTAGGATGGACTGCTTGGATCTCCTTGCAATCCAAAGGCCTTTCAAGAGTCTTCTCCAACACCACAGTTCAAAAACATCAATTCTTCTGCATCAGGTTTGTTTATAGTCCCACTCTCACGTCTATACATGACTACTGGAAAAACCATAGCTTTCGCTAGATGGACCTTGGTTGGCAAAGTAATGTCTCTGGTTTTTAACGTGCTGTATAGGTCAGTCCCATGTGAACAGTTCACTCAGGTTCATTTCTGATTTGAGCCTCTGGGAGAAGGGGCGTGCCCACCTGAGTGACACATTGGCTCTGGGGCCTGGCAGGGGCAGTGACATCTCAGAAGGACTCCCTGGAGAGCCCCTCTCCTCTCTCATCCACACTCAGCCCAGAGGGCCCTGCGCCCGCCCCACCCCCGCCGTGATCCTCTGCCTCCTGGGTTGTGTGGTCTTCTGTCTCCTGCAGGCAGGTAAGTCCTTGGGGGCAGGGCCCCCTTCCAGGTGTCAGCACTAAGCCTCTGCACTGTGACAGCAGCATCGGGCCTCCTTCTCCTCAGGGGTGGTCCATGCTGGTGTCACTTAGGACCCCAGATTCCAGGTTGTGAGGACAGGACAGAGGGAGACAGTGACATGTACTCAGGATCTGGGTCATGACTGCATGTACTGGAACCAACAAGACCTGGGACACGGGCTGATCCAGTACGCAGCTGGCGTGTTCACTAGAGAGCCAGGAGATGTGCCTGAGGGCTACAGCATCTCCAGATCAAACACAGACTACTTTCCTCTCACGCTGGACTCTGCCTACCACTTCCAGATCTGTGTACTTCTGCGTCAGCAGTTACTCCACGGCACTGCATGACTACCTGCTCTCTGCAAAAGACAGGGTCCCACGTGCAGGCTCCTAGCACCAAGAGCCCCAGAGCCCTGGGGACCACGTGCCAGCACTGTGACCCTGGATGTGTGACCTGGACAGGCCTGGATCTGACCCCAGGGACTCGGAGACACGTGTGCACCATCAGGCTCTGTCTTTCCTCTGCATCCTCCCTGGATGCAGTTAGGAATGCATCTAGTTCAGACTAGTTCTGACTCTTCCTCATCAGCTTAAGACCTCTAGAAGGGAAGAATATTAGTAAATCAGATATATCTAGACGCTCTTGTCTCTCCCAGCACCTCATTGCTGTCTGTCTGGAAGTTTCTCCCGCAGCCTAGCTTTCAAGCGCTCCCTGCTCTTGCCCACCAGAGGAGCGGGTCTTTCCTCCTTTATTCCTTGACCTCAGCTCCCCTGCCCTCTCTGCTCCAGACACACTGCTCTGCCCTCATCTGGGTCATGTCCCTTCAAATGACAGAGGGAACTTTGTAACCACACATAAGCAGTCATGTTTGAGCAAGCTCTTGGGGTTATCAAAGAGAAAACAATGTCAATTAATTAGAAACCATCCAAAATCCCTTGGGAGTCCATTCACAGGAGGCGAGAGGCTGGGTGTGCGTGTTCTCCCTTCCTGCCCCTCTTTCTTAGCATCTCAAATAACCTGGACCAGGTTTCCACCATTTGAGATCATGAGAGCGCTTATTTCTATTGCCCGTATTACTCCATTTTAGCTAACTACTTTTACTGTAGTGGTGCAGCAGTTATTTCCTTCTTAGTAGAAATATCTGATCATACAGTCTTTTATCTCCACAGGCTAAGACTAGACTTAAAGATCCACCGTAATTCATCCAGGCTGGGAAGGCAGCAAATGAGGGCTGTGTGTGTGTGAGCAGGGTTTGAAAGTGTGGCTGCTATTGCTGTTTCTAAGTCATGTCATTCATGTCCAACTCTGTGCGACCCCATAGACAGCAGACCACCAGGCTCCCCCGTCCCTGGGATTCTCCAGGCAAGAACACTGGAGTGGGTTGCCATTTCCTTCTCCAGTGCAGGAAAGGGGAAAGTAAAAGCGAAGTCACTCAGTCCTGTCCGACTCTTCGTGACCCCATGGACTGCAGCCTACCAGGCTCCTCCATCCATGGGATTTTCCAGGCAAGAGTACTGGAGTGGGGTGCCATTGCCTTCTTCATGAAAGTGTGGAGTGCAGGGAATTTGTATTCTTGTTTTAGCTGAAAGGCACAAATCCATGAAACCATTGGAGGCACTGTGGGCCCATGGTAAGCAGGGTGTGCTGGGAGGGGGTGAGAGTCACCTTGGAGAGGGCAGCTTATGGGAACCTTGGCTACATGCCTGCATCAGGGAGCAGGATTGAGTTCCCTGAGTGGTCCAGGGACACACATGAAATGGGGACATGCCTGGAGCCTCGGGATGTGCCCAGGGGATCTTCTCCTGGAGCAGCATGGGGAGTGGAGGGTGAGGGATGAGTGTGGCTGGTGAGGGCGGGGTGCTGAGTGTCAGGCAGGGACAGGAAGAGAAGAGAAAGCCATGTGATAGGCATAGGGGACCTGGGGACAGTGCTCAGCTCACACCCAACCTTTGCTGAGGGGCTGCAGGACAGGGAAGGGCATAGAGGAGCCAGCCCTGGGTCCTGCCAAGGGGTCCAGGGGACAAGGGCAGCCTGCAGGGACACAGAGCAGGGATGTCATAGGCAACTGCTCCAATCAGGGAAGTGCGAGGGTCAGCACTCTACATCACTCACCCCAGGAGCCCCGCCCCCAGCCAGCAGCAGTCCTGGGTCCTGATGCTGCCATGGGCTCCAGGCTCCTCTGCTGTGTGACTCTCTGCCTCCTGGGAGCAGGTGAGTCCTCGACACAGTGTGGAAGCATCTGAGATGTCTTTGTATCCCTGAGATAGAAGTCTGGTGATGAGTCCTCCAGCAGGAGGCTTCCCCTGTGCTCTGCCCTCAGCTTCCCAACAGGCCTGGTGAATTCTGGACTCACTCTGGCACCCAAGCACTTGATCAAATCAAGAAAAGAGTAACTGACTGTGAGATGTTCCCCTGAATCTGGATACCGCTCTGTGTATTGATACCAACAAGCCCTGGCCCAGGGCCCCCAGTTCCTTGTTCAGTATTATGATGGGGAAATTTATCAAAAAGGAAACATATCAAATCGAGTCTCAGGAAAACTGTTCAGTGATGCTTGCTCTGAGCTAAGTTTGACCCCCTTGGAGCTGACGCACTCAGCCGTGTATCTCTGTGCCAGCAGCCAAGACACAGCCCTGCATGATCAGGTGCCTCTGGGACAAAAACACTCCTGCCTCAGCTCAGGAAGTGGTGCCCAGTGTGTCAGCTGCCAGCCTGCCAGGCCCAGTCTCTGGTAGAGTGAGAGACTATCCCAGACATTCACTTCTTGGTACGTTTTAATGCTCACTAAAGTCATCAAAATAACTATTATTTTAAATGTTTGTATGTCTGAGGGGATGTGATGTGCCCAGATCTCTTATTTCATAAGTGTTAAAGCTGGCATCCCGGATCAAGTTTGTTTTCTATACCTGTGGTCCCTTAGCTCATGCAACTATTTCTGTACAAGCAAATTACATATACCCGTCATGTTGTGTGTCACAAGATACAATTTGGGGCTCTATGATATGAATTGCTACTCAATGAATGGCAGCCACACTTCACAAGGAGGTATTCCCATGGGAGGAATGTCTCAAAACATACAGAGCATTTTTCGTTTACCCTGGCATTGCACCTCCCTCCACGTCCCTCCTACATCAGTATTGCTTTGTGCCAAAACGGCATCCTGTGCTGGGCACACAACTTCTCTCCACACAGAATGGTGGGTCAACAGCCTGCGGGGCCGCTGCTTGCTCCCTTTCCGCCAACACGGGGAACACGGGCTGTGTGAACATGAAGGAGCTGTACCTGCGTTTGACGGGTGGACCGTCTGTCAGTGAATTGATTAGAAACAGACCAAACAAATTCCTCAAATGCTGATGAGCCTGCGATGAGGTTGGGAGCAGACACCTGGACAGACATGGTAGGTGGAGGGACAGTCTCAGGACTGTGGTCAATGTTGTGGAAACCGAAGCTTAAAGCGCTGCTGTTACTGCTGCTAAGTCGTTTCTGTCGAGTCTGACTCTGTGGGACCCCATAGACGGCAGCCCACCAGGCTCCCCTGTCCCTGTCATTTTCCAGACAAGAACACTGGAGTGGGGTGCCATTGCCTTCTCTGCTTGAAGTGCTCTTGGGACATATAGCATAAAGGGCAGCAGCACGCCAGAAGGATTCCCCAGGATGCAAAACTCCAGAAATATGTAGATAATTACAAATAATATACATGTTAATGAAGACTTCTCTCTGGACTAGAACATACAAATAGTTTAATCACTTTAACATTTACGGAAAAAATGTTTAACATTTACAGAAAGGTTACAGCAATGTGTGAGGCTTGTGTCCATTGATCTCGATGGTTCTCCACGTTGTGAATTGTTCACTTAGGTTCATTTCTCATTTGAGCCTCTAGGGGAAGAGGCGTGGCCCCTGAGTGACAGGTTGGCTGTGGGGCCTGGCAGGGACAGTGACATCTCAGAAGGCCTCCCTGGAGAGCCCCTCTCCCTCTCATCCACACTCAGCCCAGAGGGCCCTCTGCCCACACCGCCCCCACCATGAGCCCCTGCCTCCTGGGCTGTGTGGTCTTCTGTCTCCTGCAGGCAGGTGAGTCCTGGGGGGCAGGGTCCCCTTCCCAATGCCAGCACTAAGCCTCTGCGCTGTGACTGCAGCATCGGTCCTCCTTCTCCACAGGGGCAGTCCATGCTGGTGTCTCTCAGGACCCCAGATTCCAGGTGGTGAGAACAGGACAGAATGCAACACTGAAATGTACTCAGGATCTGGGTCATGACGGCATGTACTGGTACCAAGACCTGGGACACGGGCTGAGGCTGATCCATTACTCAGCTGGGCCTCCCAGCACAGAGAAAGGAGATGTGCCCGATGGGTACAGAGTTTCCAGATCAAGCAAAGAGAACTTCCCTCTCACACTGGAGTCCGCCAGCCGCTCCCAGACATCTGTGTACTTCTGTGCCAGCAGTTACTCCACGGCACTGCACGGCCACCTCCTCTCTGTGCAAAAAGGCAGATGAAGGCCCCATGCAGGCTCCTAGCACCGGGAGCCTTAGGGCTTTGCAGACCATGTGTCTGCAGTGTGTCCCTGGGTGTGTGGACTCGGTTGGCCTGAGCCTCACTCCCGGGCCTCGAGGCCATGTGTCCTCCATTGATCTCTGTCTTTCCTCTGCATCCTCCCTGTGAACCAGGAAGATGCTTCTCCAGCTCAGATTCCTAGTCATCACCTGAGCCTGAGACCTAGGAGGAAGGTTGTTTGTAAATTAGATACATCTAGACACTCTTGTCTCACCTCAGGCAGCTCATTTCTGTCTTTCTGGAAGGTTCTCCCCCAGCCTGGCTCTCACCTGGTTTCTGCTCTTGTCCACCTTTCCCAGGCAGGCAGGATATTCCTCTCCCCTCCTCCCTGCATCAGCTCCCTGGCCTTCTCTACCACAGCCACAAGCTCCCCTCTCATCTGGATCAGGTCCCTTCCCATGTCACAGGGAGTCTTTTAAAGTGGCCACTCCATGTGGTCTGTTTTGAGCAACATGTATGGACTCGTGCAAAAGAAACAAACTTTAGTTAACTGCATATCATCCAGAAACTCACGTGAGCCCATCTGAAGGAGAACAGATTATCTTTGTGTGTTCTCGACATGCACCCAGCGCCCCCCAACATCCTTAGCATGTCACTTAACCTAGGCCAGGTTGGTACCCCCTGCACCCTCATCAAAATCTTCTCAAAGTCAAAATGAATCCTGCATGGCCCCCATTATATCATGATTTTATAAGTGCAGAAATAATTGAGTCCACATTTATAAAACTTCTTTATAAAAAGTATTACATGGAATTTGATAATGCTTAATTTAAATAGGAAATCTCAACATATATGCCTCTGATTAATCAGAAGTAGTTGAAGATATGTTTGCAGGCAGATTCACTTGAGATCCTCTGAGCATTTATTTTATGATCATGTATTTCCATCTTTAAATAACAACCATCGTTGTGCTGGTGAAGCAATTATTTCCTTCTTAGGAAAAGCAGTCAGATCATACAGTCTTCTACCTACTTCCAGAGGCTAAGAGCGGATTTGAAAATCAACCCTAGTCAGCCAGGCTAGGAAGGCAGTAGAAGCGCTGTGTGTGTGTGTGTGTGTGTGTGTGTGTGTGTGTGTGTGTGTGTGTGTGTGTGTGTGCTCAGGGTGTGGGACTTTTGTACCCTTGCTTTAAACAGATGCTGCTAATCCACGAGGCCCTCGACCTTTGACCACTTGGAGGCACTGTGTTTCCATGGTAAGTGTGGTGTTTTGGGGAGGGCTTGAGAGTCACCCTGGGGAGGGCAGCTTAAGGGAACCTTGGCTACATGCCTGCATCTGGGAACAGGTTTGAGTTCCCTGAGTGGTCCTGGGACACATGGAGCCAGCACAGACTCCTCACTGCCCAGGGGAGTGGGTACCTACCTGGAGTTTCAGGATGTGCCCAGGGGGCTGTCTCCTGGAGCAGCATGGCAAGGGGAGGGGGAGAGGCTGGGGTATCTGGTGAGGGCTGGGTGACGAGTGTCAGGCAGGGTCAGACAGAGCAGAACAAGACATGTTGTGGGCACGTGGACCAGGGGATAAAACTCACCTCACACCCATCCTTTGCTGAGGGGCTGTGCAGGACAGGGAATGGCATAGAGGAGCCAGCCCTGGGTCCTGCCAAGGGGTCCAGGGGACAAGGGCAGCCTGCAGAGACACAGAGCAGTGACGTCATAAGCAAATTCTCCAATCAGGGGACGGGAGGATCAGCACTTTACACCACTCACTCCAGAAGTCCCACCCCCAGCCAGCAGCAGCCTTGGCTTCCTGATGCTGCCATGGGCTCCAGGCTCCTCTGCTGTGTGACTCTCTGCTTCCTGGGAGGAGGTGAGTCCTGGACACAGTGTGGAAGCATCTGAGATGTCTTTGCCTCCCTGAGATAGAAGCCTGGTGATGAGGGCTGCATCAAGAGGCTTCCCCTGTGCTCTGCCCTCAGCTTCCATCTGTCTCCTTCCCAACAGGCCTGGTAGATTCTGGGGTCACTCAGATCCCCAAATACCTGATCAAATCAAGAAAGCAGCAAGTGACTCTGAGATGTTCCCCTGAATCTGGACACCGCTATGTATCCTGGTACCAACAGGCCCTGGGCAAGAGCCCCCAGTTCCTTGTTCAGTATTATGATGGGAAAGTGCGTACAAAAGGAAACATGCCAGATCGATTCTCAGGTGAACAGTTCAGTGACTCTCGCTCTCAGATGAACCTGAGCGCCTTGGAGCTGACCGACTCAGCCATGTATCTCTGTGCCAGCAGGCAAGACACAGCCTTGCGTGATCAGGTGCCTCTGGTACAAAAACACTCCTGCCCCAGCTCAGGAAGTGGTTGCCAGGAATCGACTGCCAGCCAGTGAGACCCAGGCACTGATAGAGTGGACAGCCTTTCCTAGACATTCTTTCCTGAAATTTTTTAATGCTCACAATGCTATTGCAAGATAAGTATTATTTTATCTGCTTATTTATCCAAGGGGAAGTGACCTGCCCAGATCTCGTATTTCTTAACTGTTAGAGCAAGGAAGGCTACTCGAGTCTGTCTTTATCACTTGTGGTCCTCACCACGCCCCACAACTGACCGCTGCAGGAATGATGCGTCACCCAAACCTGTGACGTGTGGTCGTGCTCTGGGGAAACCAGCACATCAGGAGGTCACCACAGGTTCACAATCATGTAACCAGGAATGGCTACATAATTTTTAGGGTCCCCACTTTCAAACTGGAGAAGGAAATGGCAACCCACTCCAGTGTTCTTGCCTGGAGAATCCCAGGGACGGGGGAGCCTTGTAGGCTGCCATCTATGGGGTCTCACAGAGTCAGACACGACTGAAGCAACTTAGCAGCAGCAGCAGCAGCTTTCAAATACCACTTAGAATCTGCAGAGAGCAGAGCACTGCAGCCTCTGTGGGGCCTGCTATGTGTGGAATGAGGCACAACAAGATAAGAGTTTGAGGAGCTCTATGATATTGTTACTCAATTAATGCAATCCCCACTTCACAAGGAGGCATTCCCATGGAATGGATGTCTCACGTAAAATCAGAGCATTTTTCACGTAACCTGGAGCCTCCACCTCTCCCTGCATCCCTCCCACATATGCCTTCCTCTGTCATCTGCTTGTGTGTGTGAGTGTTTAGTCACTTCAGTCGTGTTTGGCTCTTTGTGACCCCACAGACTGTAGCCATTCAGGCTCCTCTGTCCATGGGATTCTCCAGGCAAGCATGGTGGAGTGGGTAGCCATGCCCTCCTCCAGGGGATCTTCCCAACCCAGGGATCAAAACTGGGTGTCTTATGTCTCCTGCATTGGCAGGCAGGTTCCTTGCCATTCTCACAATCTGAGAGAAGCCCAGGCCATCCATGGTGCTGGGCAACTGGTTTCTCTCCACAAAGAAAGGCGAGTCCCAAGCTTGAGCTGGTTCTGCTTGCTGCTCCCCCTCCCACCTCAGAAACTGCAAGCACTGCGTGCAGTGAACAGGATGGGAATGTAGACGCATCTGGCAGGTGACCCGGCTGTTGGTGAATTGATAAGAAATAGAGACAAAGGATTCCTCAAGTGTGGGTAAGTCTGACCTGCGGTTGGGGAACCAGATCCCAAAAGAATCATTGCCGGTAGAAAGAAGGACACCAACAGGACTGTGGTTAATTAATGAAGTAGAAACAGACACTTTCCCAGGTGGGGCTAAAGTGAAAGAAAGAAAGAAAGAGTACAGAACAGTCTTTTGGACTCTGTGGGAGAGGGAGAGGGTGGGATGATTTGGGAGAATGGCATTGAAACGTATAATATCATATATGAAACAAATCACCAGTCCAGGTTCGATGCAGGATACAGGATGCTTGGGGCTGGTGCACTGGGATGACTCAGAGGGAGGGTACAGGAAGGGGGGTGGGAGGGGGTACAGGATAGGGAACGTGTGTACACCCGTGGCGGATTCATGATGATGTATGGCAAAACCAATACAATATTGTAAAGTAATTAGCCTCCAATTAAAATAAATAAATTTAAATTTAAAAAAAAAAAGAAAGGAAGAAAGTGAAGTTGCTCAGTCGTGTCTGACTCTGTGATCCCATGGACTGTATTCTACAAGGCTTCTCTGTCCGTGGGATTTTCCAGGCAAAGGTTCTGGGGTGGGTTACCATCTCCTTCCGCAGGGGACCTTCCTGATTCTGCCTGCCCATGAGGGAGATGTAAGAGACTTGGGTTCAGTCCCTGGGGCTGGAAGATCCCTGCAGGAGGAAATGGCAACCCACTCCAGTATTCTTGCGTGGAGAATCCCATGGACATAGGGGCCTGGTGGGCTACAGTTCACGGGTTGCAAAGAGCCAGACACGACTGAGCAACTAACACTTACCTAGACACTTGAAGATGTATTTGGGATTCATGAGTCATAAAGGGCAGCAGGAAGCCCAAAAGATTTTCCTGAGATTCAACAATACAGCAATATGCAGGTAAAAGTAATATACGTACGAATGAAGAATTATCTCTAGAAAAGTACATAAAGTTGCAAACTGTTTACAGAAAGGTTACAACAATTTGTAAGGCTCAAGTCCATTGAGCTGGACATAAGTTCTGTTGTGAACTGTTCACTTAGGTTCATTTCTGATTTGAGCCTGCAGGGGAAGGGGCGTGGCCCCCTGAGTGACAAGTCGGCTCTGGGGCCTGGCAGGGACAGTGACATCTCAGAAGGACTCCCTGGAGAGCCCCTCTCCCTCTCATCCACACTCAGCCCAGAGGGCCCTCCGCCCGCCCCGCCCCCGCCATGAGCCTCTGCCTCCTGGGCTGTGTGGTCTTCTGTCTCCTGCAGGCAGGTGAGTCCTGGGCGGCAGGGTTCCCTTCGGGGTCCCAGCACTAAGCCTGTGCGCTGTGACTGCAGCATCAGTCCTCCTTCTCCACAGGGGTGGTCCATGCTGGTGTCACTCAGGACCCCAGATTCCAGGTCGTGAGGACAGGACAGAGGGCAACACTGAAATGTACTCAGGATCTGAACCACGACAGCATGTACTGGTACCGACAAGACCCGGGACACGGGCTGAGGCTGATTCATTACTCATCTTTCACTGACGCCACTTATAAAGGAGATGTGCCTGATGGGTACAACGTCTCCAGATCAAGCACAGAGAACTTCCCTCTCACGCTGGAGTCCGCCAACCCCTCCCAGACATCTGTGTACTTCTGCGCCAGCAGTACTCCACAGCCGTGCAGGGTTACCTCCTCTCTGTGCAGAAAGATGGGGGAGGCCCTTGTAGGCTCCTAGCACTGGGAGTCTCAGGGCTTTGCTGCCCCATGCCTTCAATGTGACCCTGGGTGTGTGGTTTGTGCTGGCCCAGACCTCACTCCAGGCCTTGTCCACCATCCATCTCTGTCTTTCTCTGCATCCTCCCTGTGAGCCAGGAAGATGCTTCTCTAGCTCCGACTCCTGGTCATCACCTGAGCCTGAGACCTCCAGGAGGGAAGGCTATGGGAAATCAAATACATCTAGACCCTCTTGTCTCTCCCTGGGCATCTCATTGCTGTCTTTCTGAAACTGTTCATCAACCTGGCTTTCACGCGGTTTCTGATGTTGCCCATCTTTCCAGAGGGGGCAGGGTGTTTCCACCCTTCATCTCTCTGGCCTCAGCTCCCCTGTCCTCTCTTCTCCAGTCACGCTGCTCCTCCCTCACCTGGGTCATGTCCCTTCCCATCTCAGAGACACCAAAAATGCATCCTATGCCCTGCGGAGGGGTTCTGCCTTTCCTAGTGATTAACTCCTACCTGTGATCCCACTCAAGGTCCCACTGTGTGGTCAGGCACGTCCAGGTACACCTGTTTCCCAGATGAACTGTGAGCACAGGTGGGATGTCTTTCTTCTGACTTTTGAGTCCTAGATTGTGGACTTTTCTCTCCTGGATGTGGTCTCCGTCTACTCAGAAGCAGGGCTCTGTCTCCCGTGCGTGTCTCCTCCTCGAGCTCCTGTGATGATGGAGCTGCATGGGTGCTGGGACAGCTGATCAGTGTAACAAGACCAGTGGAGACCGTGAGATGGAGCATCGCCTCTGAGGACCCTCCTGGATCCAGGTCAGTAAAGACACAGAGCTACAGAGCGTCCCCCTCCTGGACTCCACAGCCTTACTTCTTCCCCTCAGTCATTTCTGGTCCTGCTCCCTCCTCCCCCTGAAAGAGAGGATGTTTGTAATGACCGTTAGCCTGTGAACAAATGACTTTTGAACAAGCAGACTCTCTGATAGCAGTGAAAGTGAGAACTACATTGCTTTTGCAACATTGCCTCTTAGGTTTCCAGAAAAGCAGAGTTATTATTGTATTGATATATTACACACCAGTGTTTTAAAGGTCAGTGAAATTGGGTCTTCTGTGAAGAAGCTTTGAGGAACCTGTGTTTTAATGAGTAGTGACTTAGATGAATGTGAGGCTCTGCTGAGGGCTGTGGAGACGTGAAGCTGCATGGAGACTGAGGAACACAGACAGGGCCATTGGTCTGTGGCCTGCAGAAGGGAATAGAAGCTTCCAGCCCAGGTCTCTTCCCGGGGCATCATTTCATCCCTTGTGTCTCTGAATATGTCAGTGACTTCATCAGGCTTCTTGGGCCAAATCAAGTCGGCCCCTCCATTGCCCACCCTCGCCTAAGAAGTGAGTGCCGTGGAGCCTGTATGACTATGGGACCGTGTGGCGGGGGTGCTGGACTGGATCAGAAATAGGGGGACTCATGGGAGACCGTGATGTGCAAGTAAGGCAAAGAAGTCACTACCTGGTGTCTGGCTTTGGGGGCTTCCCAGGTGGGAATAATGGTGAAGAACCCACCTGACAACGCAGGAGACTAAAGACGCAGGTTCGATCTCTGCGTAGAGAAGATCCCCTGGAGCAGGGAATGGCAGCCTGCTCCAGTATTCGTGCCTGGGAAATCCCATGGACAGAGGAGTCTGGGAGAATAGGGTCGCAAAAAGTCAGACACAACTGAAGGTGCTGTTGACCCTCTGAGTGCCCTGCAGTCAAGGGGAGATGGAGGATGAGAAGATTAATGTGGAGATGCAACGTGTGAGCCCTGTGGGAAGGCAGCCCTAAAACCCACACATTGCTGTGTTAAAAGGGGAGCTTGCGAGCGTGCCTGCTAAGTCACTTCAGTTGTGGCCAACTCTTTGCAACACTACGGACTGTAGCCCACCGGGCTCCTCTGTCTAAGGGATTCTCCAGGCAAGAATACTGGAAGGGGTTGCTGTGCCTTCCTCCAGGGGATCTTTCTGAACCAGGGATCTAAGCCACGTTTCCTGGGGCTCCTGCATCCCTGGCAGATTCTTCACTGCTGAGACACTGGGGGAGCCCAAAAAAGGGGAGATTATAAATATTTAAATTAGTCATCTATGTATACTATCAGGCTGGCCAATAAGTTCATTTGGGCTTCCTGTAACATTTTATGGAAAATCTTGAAATGTTTTGGCCAACCCAATGTACATTACACGTCTCTGAAGTCATGGGCGTTGACAGAGGCAGTGATGTCACCATGGGAAGTGCCCTATGGGGACAGGTGACGGCCCCCACCTCCTCTGCTCATGCTCACAAGGACCCTGAGTTGGTGAACTTCCCATTGCTGCTCTGTCCCTGCCATGGGCTCCAGGCTTCTCTGCTGGGCGACCCTCTGTCTCCTGGGGGTGGGTGAGTCCTCAGCAAACCAAGTGGTTCCAATGTATTTGTGTGTGTGTTGGGGGGGGATAAGGCTCTGCCTGACTGTCCTCCATTTCTGTCCCCACAGGTCACACAGGAGCTGGAGTAGTGTCCCAGTCCCCCAGGCACAGGGTCGCAGGGAGGGGCCAGAATGTGACTCTTAGGTGTGATCCAATTTCCGGTCATATTTCCCTTTATTGGTACCGACAGACGCTGGGGCAGGGCCCGGAGTTTCTGACTTACTTTCAAAACGAGCAAGAACTAGACAAATCAGGGATGCCTAAAAACAGGTTTTCTGCTAAGAGGCCTCAGAGCACGTACTCCTATCTGAATATCCAGCCAGCGGAGCCTGGGGACTCGGCCGTGTATCTCTGTGCCAGCAGCCCAACCACAGTGCGGCGCAGTCACCTCCTTCCTGTTCACAAACCTCATCCTTCTCTCTCCTTGCAGCTCCCAGAGCCTCTAAATAGGTTGTTTTTTTGCTTTCCACTCACCAATATGTGGCGCTAGTGGTAAAGAATTTCTGTGCAATGCAGAAGACCCTGGTTCCAACCCTGGGTCAGTAAGATCCCCTGGAGAAGGAAATGGCCACCCACCCAGTATTCTTGTCTGGAAAATTCCCTGGACAGAGGAGTCTGATGGGCTGTAGTCTACGTTGTCATAAAGAGTAGGCACACCTGAGCACAAACACACCCCCCCCCCAACAAAAAGAGGTAGATTTGGACTCAGCTGTTCTTTGGACAGAAAGAGATCATAGATTAACTCCTGAGATACTGCAGCCATAAATGTTGGTGGATAGAAATCATTAAGGGTCACTGGGTTCCAGCAGTCTCAGGGCCAGCTCAGTGCTCCAAGGCACGGATCACAGGCTTCTACGGGACCTGCAGGTGTTTGCCCACACACGTGACTTCAGCTGCCTGTGTTTGTAGTGAGTTCCTCTGCGGTTGTTGTTGGCAACTGGAAAGTTTCCGACTACCTCCTCAGGCATATTCCTTCTTCTAAAGCCTCTCCCATCCCTGTCACAGGTGGCAATATCAGTAATGAACCCGACTGCCAATGCAGGAGGCTTAAGAGACTTGGGTTTGATCCCTTGGTTGGGAAGATCCCCTGGAGGAGGGCCTGCCACCCACTCCAGTATTCTTGCCTGGAGAATCCCATGGCCAGAGGGGTCTGGCAGGGTACAGTCCATAGCGTCACACAGAGCCCGACACGACTGAAGCAGCTGAGCACACACGTCCCTGTTACATTGCAAGTTTCCCACAACACAGCATCAAGCCTATCCTCGTGTTTGAAGTAAAATCCTTACTTACTGCTTCTGTGCCAGTCAGTTGACAAATACAGTGTTGAAAACAGTAAGACTTTATTTCCTTTGCCTCATTCAAGCAACCCACTTTCTCTATTTTGTTTTCATGTTTTCACTGCTGCAGTCCTGACAGACTAAAGCATACTTTCGCAACCTCTCCAGTTCCATCCTGATTCCCTGAATAAATCTGTTCTCTAGAGGTTGTTGTAATTCACACCCTAGGCTTTTGATTTGAAATAGTTTCACAGAGTCAGACATGACTGAAGCGACTTAGCATGCATGCATGCATTGGAGAAGGAAATGACACCCCACTCCAGTACTCTTGCCTGGAAAATCCCATGGACGGAGGGCCTGGTGGGCTGTAGTCCATGGAGTCGCTAAGAGTCAGACACGACTAAGCGACTTCACTTTCACTTTTCACTTCCATGCATTGGAGAAGGAAATGGCAACCCCCTCCAGTGTTCTTGCCTGGAGAATCCCAGGGACGGGGGAGCCTGGTGGGCTGCCGTCTCTGGGGTCGCACAGAGTCGGACACGACTGAAGCGATGCAGCAGCAGCAGCAGCCCTGAGGTCTTTAACTCAAGAAGACACGATATTTTCTAATGCCTCTATTCCTTTTCATGTGTTTGCTATATTATATATTGTTATACATATTGGTTATAAATATAAATACCTATATTGTAAGTAACACCTTCTATCCATCTTCACCCACAGATCAATCCATGAAATCTAAAGCCCTGGTCAGAGTGGATGTGATTATGGGTCATGGTTTCTGGGAGTCCGAAGAGATAACCAGATAACTCTGGTAGGTGGGATGGTAAAGAACCCATCTGCAATGCAGAAGACCTGGGTTCGATCTCTGTCTTGAGAAGATCCCCTGGAGAAGGGAATGGCAACCCACTCCAGTATTCGTGCCTGGAGAATCCCATGGACAGAGGAGCCTGGTGGGCTACAGTCCTTGGAGTCCCAAAGAGTGGGACAGGACTGAGATACTGACACTTTCACTTTTCAAGAGGTAACCCAGCTGCAAGACTGGGATTGAATGGCATAGCCTCGGCCATGACAGGGGTGCCCTGAGCCTTGCATAGCAGATAAAGGGGATGACAGTCGCCCTAAACCCACTTATTAGAAACTGGAGTCACTCAGGACACCAAGGTTCTTTCCCAAGAGCAGGAGTGCCCAGAAGGGGTAGTTTTCCTGGTCTTTGTGGTATCAGCAAAGCTTTCCTGGCTCTGGGGAGCAAGGAAGGTCAGATACACACAAGAATTCCCTACTCTAGCAATCCCATTTGAAGGACTCCCTTTCCAGATTCTCATCTTCAATTTTTTCCCCCATTTTTCCCATCTTTGCCACATGAACTTGGCAGATTCATCTTCCTTATAATACTGTGTTGTACCGCTGTTTTCATATCTTCCAATTCCACTGCTTCTTCCAGAACCATCTGTTCCCTCCCTGCTGCTCAAATTGGCACAGTGTTCAAGTTAATCATTTAGTGGAGACTGTTCCTGGCTGATCTCAATTCCATCCATCCTTATCTCCCCATGAGATACTGTTCCTCCGTGATGGCTTATGGCTTTATAAGATGTTCTTTTTTGTTCTTACATTCCAAGTTTACTTTTTATTCAGACACAGTTGACCCCATCTCAAAGGCAATTTCATTATCTCCTCAGTCCTTTGCTGATCTATATTTTGGAGTTAACACTGATTGTCTTTTTTTTGTTGTTGTTAGCAGTTTTGTTTCTCTTTAGTAATGAAGATAAAAGAATCTCCTTACACTTCAACTTCTGCGTTTCTCTTACTACCTTTAATAAACATTTTCTTTCATTTCTCCCATCCTATTCCTCTCCCTTTCAGAAGACAGTTTTAAGAAAGATCTCAGTTGGACTATAATTGCCAGATAATGAGATAGAGGTTCAGTAGAATGAAGATTGCCTATTAAGTATGATAAATCAAAGGGATAGTTAGGGTTAGAATTAGTGTTGGGATTAGAACTGAAGGAAATTGAGTATAAAATGTGATCACTCAGACATTTCCCAGCACCCCTTGGACCACTGCAGAAGAAACAATGGTGACGCTTCAGTTATTGGCCACAAGGTGGCACTGTGATGCCACTGAGATCTGAGGGGCTCTGGGCAGGATCTGGGAGAGAAACCTGGGAGCGAAAGTGTTAAGAAACAGGCAGGGATCCAGCAATAGGCAGCTGTTGAAGTTTTCAGTTATTTCCAGGCTACCTAACAACTATGGAAGAAGTGGGAGGCCCCTCTAAACCTTAATGAGATCAGCAGTTGAAGGGTTTGGGCAAAGCAGCTTTGATGTCAGGCAGGGGCAGGTGCAGACAGAGGAGCAACTGTCTCAGAGTAATACCAGGGACCCAGGGGCTGAATCCATGCACCCAAAACTCAGTACACTGCAGCCCCGCCCATCTCCCCTGCAGCAACATCTAAGCCAGGAGGAGCTGATGTGCCTGAGCCAAGTCACAAGGAACCCTGGGAGAACCTGCAGGAGTGGGGGCCAGCATCCCAGGCAGGCCCATCTGGCCTTTGGAGAAGAGCCCCAGCTCCCTCTCTCAGCCCTGTGGATCAGAGCAGCTAGCAGGGACAGTCCTCCTCGCCCTGACCCTGCCACGAGCCCCAGACTCTTTGCGTGAGTCTGTCTCCTGGCATCCGGTGAGTTTGGAGCTGGCTGAAACCTCTGCAGGGTTTGCAGAGTCCCAGCTCCAAGTCATCCCTTTCCTTCTCAGACCCAGGTTACTCTTCTCACTGAGCCATATCTTTGCTGTGTGTATCTGCCTCTCCAACAGGACCGGTGGATGCGGCAGTCACCCCGAAACCAAGAAACTGTATTATACAAACAGGAAACAAGATGGTCCTCGAATGTTCTCAGCGTATGAACCACTTGAGAATGTTCTGGAACTGGCAAGACCTGAGACAGGGGCTAAGGCTGATCCATTATTCAAACGGTGTCCGTGACACTGGCTGGGGTGGGGGTGGGGGTAACAGAGAGATACTGTATCCCCCTGAATCCGGAGCAAGAAGGAGATTTTCCCCCTGACCCTGGAGTCGGCCAGGACCAACCAGACCTCCTTGCACCTCTGTGCCAGCAGCGAACCCACAGCGTGGCATAGCCAGCTGCTCTCTGCACAAAAAGGGCAGCCACAGGCATGAGGCGGACCCTTCTTCCTGAGGCCACGTCTCACCAGGGGAGAAAACTGCTCATTTTGGAGATCTCACGAGACTAGTGTGAACGGAGCTCCATCAGCATGAAGTGTGTGTGTATGCTGCAATTCGAGAAGACAGATGACCTTATTGTTCACTGCAGCACTATTTACAACAACCAAGACATGGGAGTCACCTAAATGTCCGTCAACAGATGCATAAATGAATAAAGATGAAGTTCATATATAAACAGAATATTACTCAGCCATAAAAAGAATTAAATGATGCCATTTGCAGCAACATGGATGGACCTGGAGATTATCATAACACATGAAGTCAGACAGAGAAAGACAAATATATGATATCACTTTCATGGAATCTAAAAATGATATGAATGAATTTATTTACAAAACAGAGATCGACTCACAGACACAGAAAACAATCTTACGGTTACCCGAGGGGATAGCAGGGTGGGAGGGAGATATATTAGGAGATTGGGCTTAACATATGCACACTGCTACGTATAAAACAGACAACAAGGACCACTGTACAGTGCACGAAACTATATTCTGTGTCTTGTAATAGCCGATAATGGAAAACAATCTGAAAAAGATTATATATATGCATATATAACCGAATCACTTTGCTGAACACCTGAAGCAAACACAATATTGTAAATTAATATCAATGCTTCAATTTAAAAACAGTTTAAAAAAGTAAATTCAAATAGCACTTAATGTTACATCTCTCAATTGAGAATATTCTGGTAATTGAGCAAAGCCAAGAAACAGTAGCATCCAACATGAAATTTCTATTTCTCTTTCTTTTTTTAAGCAGAAAGCACCCAGGCAGCTTTAAATTCCCTGAGTGATCTGAGCTCTCGCATCTTGAAACTGTTACATAAAACTGCTTGGGGCTCACTGAATACCAGGCAAGAATTCTCCAGAGGAAAAACAATCTCAGTAATAAATTATAAAACACACAAGTAAACAAAACTCTTAGGAGAAATGTTAGTAGATGCATCGAACAGCCGCATTAAACCCCAAGATGATTTATATGCAGAATTATCAAAACTGGATGACAAACTAAGCCGCTCTTGTGGGCATAGGGCAGAATTTTGCATCTTCTCAGGTTACGAGGTCTTCTGAGGTCACAGAGACCATCTCACGCCTCAATATTTTATACATATGACTATTCCCATAGTCTCTTACTTGAGTGTGATTCACTTCTAAGTTGAACTGCATGGAACACAAGCATAAAATTGTACATGACTCCCACTTGTATGCAGTTCGGTAATTTAGAAAGAACATTTTTATCATCCATTTGATTTGGATTAAAGTGTGTAAGTCTAATTTTTTCTTGTAAAATATAAAATTTTTATCAAGCAACAATTTCATTCACCCCTAGGCCGTATCCTTCCTTGAATCCTTACAGGTGGAAGCCCACACACAAAGGGCAGTTTCTTCACGTGGGATCCATTGACTCCAAGACTGGGGGTTCACAGCTGGGTTTCACAGGAAGGACAGACCCCAAGTGCTGCTCACCCCTTGACCTTCTATGCCACATACACCCTGGGACAGGGGAATACCGGTTGACCCAGGACCTGATCAAGACAAGAGAGCAGGTTGCTTGCTGGGCAAAAACTCCACTCACCAATTGGCCAGTCTGCTGAAAGTCTAAATGGTGAAATTGACGAATAAACAATTTTGATAAGTTATGGTGTTTACAGCACTTCAGGATGCTTGGAATGATTTCAACAGTCTTTTGGTTTTTTTTTTTTTCTTTTGAAGTTTTTGATTGGCTACAGCTTTCTTTCAGCCATTGATTCTCAGCTGTTTCTGGGCAACCTTGTCAGTCCAGTTTATTTTGAGGTCAAATTTGGATGTTGTATATTTCAGTCACTGAGGACTTCTCACGTTCTCAATATTTGACGCCTGTGATTGTTCTTGCCTTCTCTTATTTGTGTGTGGTTCACTTGTAAGGTGAGTTGCTTGGAATACAAGCAACAACATGAACCCGTCTCCTGTGTAATTGTGTATTTATGTTTTAGGAATACTTTAAGGTGTAATTAATAGGGAGAAAATGCTCTAATTAATATATATATAATGCTCTCAGTTCAGTTCAGTTCAGTTCAGTTCCATCGCTCAGTCGTGTCCGACTCTGAGACCCCATGAACTTCAGCACGCCAGGCCTCCCTGTCCATCACCAACTCCCGGAGTTCACTCAAACTCATGTCCATCAAGTCGGTGATGCCATCCAGCCATCTCATTCTCTGTCGTCCCCTTCTCCTCCTGCCCCTAATCCCTCCCAGCATCAGAGTCTTTTCCAACGAGTCATCTCTTCTCATGAGGTGGCCAAAGTACTGGAGTTTCAGCTTTAGCATCATTCCTTCCAAAGAAAACCCAGGGCTGATCTCCTTTAGAATGGACTGGTTGGATCTCCTTGCAGTCCAAGGGACTCTCAAGAGTCTTCTCCAACACCACAGTTCAAAAGCATCAATTCTTCAGTGCTCATCTGTCTTCACAGCCAACTCTCACATCCATACATGACCACAGGAAAAACCATAGCCTTGACTAGATGGACCTTTGTTGGCAAAGTAATGTCTCTACTTTTGAATATGCTATCTAGGTTGGTCATAACCTTCCTTCCAAGGAACTAGTGTTTTTTAATTTCATGGCTGCAGTCACCATCTGCAGTGATTTTGGAGCCCCCCAAAATTAAGTCTGACACTGTTTCTACTGTTTTCCCCA
This sequence comes from Capra hircus, assembly GCF_001704415.2. Taxonomy (NCBI): domain Eukaryota; kingdom Metazoa; phylum Chordata; class Mammalia; order Artiodactyla; family Bovidae; genus Capra; species Capra hircus. The sequence continues at coordinate 14,720,066 of NC_030811.1, read as the reverse complement.
TCTATTTGCCATGAAGTGATGGGACCGGATCCCATGATCTTCATTTTCTGAATATTGAGCTTTAAGCCAACTTTTTCACTCTCCTCTTTCATGTTCATCAGGAGGCTCTTTAGTTCTTCTTCACTTTCTGCCATAGGGTAGTGTCATCTGCATATCTGAGGTTATTGATATTTCTCCCAGCAATCTTGATTCCAGCTTGTGCTTCTTCCAGCCCAGCGTTTCTCATGATGTACTCTGCATAGAAGTTAAATAAGCAGGGTGACAATATGCAGTCTTGACGTACTCCTTTTCCTATTTGGAACCAGTCGGTTGTTCCATGTCCAGTTCTAACTGTTGCTTCCTCACCTGCATACAGGTTTCTTAAGAGGCAGGTCAGGTGGCCTGGTATTCCCATCTGTTTAAGAATTTTCCACAATTTATTGTGATCCGCACAGTCAAAGCCTTTGGCATTTGGCATATAATGCTCTAATAATACCTAAATATACAAAATAAATACAAAATGCTCTAATATAATATACTCAGAGCTCAGTCATGCTGACTCTGTGACCCCATGGACTGTCCATGAAATTCTCCAGTCCAGAGTGTGGAGTGGGTAGCCTTTCCCTTCTCCAGGGGATCTTCCCAACCCAGGGATTGAAGCAAGGTCTCCCACATTGCAGGTGAATTCTTTACCAGCTGAGCCGCAAGGGAAGCCCAAGAATATTGGGCAGAGTAGCAGATCTTCCTGATCCAGGAATCAAGCCAGGGTCTCCTGCATTGCAGGTGGATTCTTTACCAACTCAGCTATCAGGGAAGCCCAAATCAATACACATATTTCTGGGTAAAGTTTTGACAAGGGCATACACCAATGCAACCATGACTGAAATCAAAATGAAGAACATTCCCTTCACCCAAGAAATTTTCCTCATGCCTCTTCCGAATCAGTTTATTTCCAAGAAAAGCACTTTTCTGATTATATGACTATCAGTTCAGTTCAGTTCAGTTCAGTCGCACAGTCGTGTCCGACTCTTTGTGACCCCATGAACCGCAGTACACCAGGCCTCCCTGTCCATCACCAACTCCCGGAGTTCACTCAGACTCACGTCCATCGAGTCAGTGATGCCATCCAGCCATCTCATCCTCGGTCGTCCCCTTCTTCTCCTGCCCCTAGTCCCTCCCAGCATCAAGGTCTTTTCCAATAAGTCAACTCTTCGCATGAGGTGGCCGAAGTACTGGAGTTTCAGCTTTACCATCATTGCTTCCCAAGAAATCCCAGAGTTGATCTCCTTCAGAATGGACTGGTTGGACTTTTGTCTAATAGGAAATGCTGTTTTGACTGACCTCTTTTTCTCAAAATTATTAATTTTTAAATTTTATTTTATTGATTTTATGTTTGGCTGTGCTGGGTCTTCACTGCTGCACGGGTTTTCCTCTGGTTGTGGTGAGAGGGGGCTCTTCTCTAGTTCTGGTGCGCAGCCTTCTCATTGCGGTGGCTTCTCTTGTTGACGAGCATGGGCGACAGGGTGCACGGGCTTCAGTAGTTGCGGTGGGTGGGCTTGGTAGTTGTGGCTCGTGGACTTTAAAACACAGGCTCAGTAGTTGTGGCACACAAGCTTAGTTGCTCCAAGATATGTGGGATCTTCCTGGATCAGGGATCCAACTCGTGTCTCTTGCCTTAGCAGGCAAATTCTTTCCCACTGAGCCACCAGGGAAGCCCCTCAAAATTATAATTTTTGAAATGCACTCAATTTGTGTCTATCAGTACTTTTCCTTTTATATTACTGAGTAGTAGTCTATCGTATTGGAGAAGTAAATGACAACCCACTCCAGTACTCTTGCCTGGAAAATCCCATGGACAGAGGGGCCTGACGGGCTCCGGTCCAGGGGGTCGCAACAGTCGGACACGATTCAGCAACTAATCTACCACCTCCAGTCTATTGCATCTCACAATTTGCTTATCCACCCTCCTATGGATGGATGACTAGGTTGTTCTGGTTTTCAACTCTTATGAATAAAACTGCTCTGAATGTTCTTGTACACATCTTTTCGGGTAAACGCATTCATTTCTCTTAGGTATAAATGTTAAGAGTGGAATTATTGATTCATAGGGTAAAGCCATGTTTGACTTTATTAGAAGCAGTTGAACAGTTTTCCAAAGTGGCTGCACCAATGTACAGCACCAAGCGTAGGGGGTCCCCTGTACCCCCATCCACACCTGTATTTGGTATTCTCCTTTTTATTATTAGCCATTCTATTGGGTTTATAGTGATGCCTCATTTACACTTTATTAATCAGTAATGATATTTACTTTTTCATATCTTCCTATCTTTTTTATAACATGCCTGCTTTTAAATTTGTTCATATTTAAAAATCATGTTGCTTTATGTTACTAATTTGTAGAGGATATTTTTATATCCTAGATAGGAGCCTTTTGACCACTAAATAGATTGACTCTGTCTTCTCCCGCTTGGCTTGCCTTCTTGCCTTTTTAATGCTGCCTTTTGGTAAACTGAAGATTAAAATTTTTATAAGGCCTAATTTATCACTTTTTCTTTTTCACTTGGTGCCCTTTGCATCCTGTTTGCCTATCCCAAAGTTATCTTTCTATTTCTTGTTCCACTGCTTCACTTTAATAACATAATTCCCTGTTCCTTGCCATCAGCTGGAAATGACCTACCTCCAAAATCACGACTTAAACATCTCACTCTGCCCACGGTGTCCTATCCTCACACACCTATCCTTTGACAATACCAGGATCTCCTAGCCATTGGTAACTAGTCTTCCTTTCTTCTACTCCTTAGGATCCTTCCATATTTTCATCACCTCCTGATAGAGTAGATTTGATGATGTTACATTCTTTTAACCCTCCCTTGCAAATATTCCATCTTCAGCCATGACCTTTTAGGTTGCCCTCATATTACAGAAACCCAAACCAGAGTGGATGCATTGATCTCTCCTTTTCATAACAGCAGCTGAGAGCTGTCAGAGTAAGCCACATCTGTACAAACTAGTATCTAATGTGAAAATCGAGTCACTAACCTTACCTGCTTTATTTATTTATTTATTTTTGAGTTTCCTGATCTTTATTTTTTTATTTTACAATATTGTATTGAGATACTAGTTAATTCACTCGCTCACTTTCCAAAACACTATTCCACATATATAAAATGCTTTCCACTCTCTGTAAAATATGCCCACTTCTTGCCTCTTAATTCAAGGGTGAATTCTACAGCAGAGGGCAGTGCCCTTCAAGGGGGATCTTTGTGGGGCCCCTGGTCTCTATGGAATATGTGAAGAAACCCACCCTGCTGTAGACTTCCCTGAGTAGAGATAGGTAAGGAGTAGAGTGTGAATTCCCTGGATCCCCTTCAGAGTCTGTGTCCTGAAGTCACACTATTTATTTTCACATTGCATATCCCTCTCTGCTTCTGCTGCCTGCCTCAGCAATGCTAATCACAGAACATTAGACATTGTGTTACTGCTCATTGCAGAATGTTGGAAATTTGTCATTGCTAATTGCAGACAGTTAGAACTTTTTTTACTGCTAATTGCAGAATGTTAGAACTTTCTCTTTTTTCTTAAGGCAGAATACATTCTCCAAGCTCATTTTCCCCTTTTCGCCTGGCTGCTGCTACTGCTAAGTCGCTTCAGTCGTGTCCGACTCTGTGTGACCCCAGAGATGGCAGCCCATAGGCTCTCCCGTCCCTGGGATTCTCCAGGCAAGAACACTGGAGTGGGTTGCCATTTCCTTCTCCACGTCTACTATTTTACCGAGCAGGTGATAGCAGGTTGAGGAGGACCAATGAAGATCCTATTTATAAAGGTGAGACAGGGTTCAGGGAAAGCAGAAAAGGAAGGAGAAGCGTCCTAAGGGTGGCATAAGTGGGTGGCTCTTATCCTCACAGACCTGAAAGTTGGCGGGGTCGGGGGGAGGCTGTTTCCTGGCAGTAGGGTGTTGTAATTTAGGGAGCCAGGTCTGGCCTTTGGTAAGAAAGAGTAGCTAGGATGAAATGTAGGGAGGAGAGGAAGCCACGGATAGACATTTATTATAAACCAGGACAGTGGTGCCTTGCTTCCCTTCACTCTCCTGCCATCATCTAACTCAATCTAGACGAAGCCCAGTTACTAGAATCCATAAAGGTCAGAATCACAGGGTAAGACGGATCTGTAGGGACAAACGGTAACTCCCCAGAACTGAAGATGGGCTTGAGGACAGTAAACCTCAAGTTAGCTAGGTCCCTGCCCATGAGTGGATCATGGCTGAGGCTTGTTTCTGGAGGACCTTCACTCCCAAGAATTTATAGACAACCCAGGCCCCCTGCAGACCCAGTGAGATGGACTAACTCTTAGAGTCTCTGCATCACTGGCCAGTCAGGACAGGGGGGCCGCCCAGGAAAGGAAAATATCCAGACAAGGCTTGGTTTGACCCAGGTATCAAATAGACGAGGGCGCACAGGCTGAGAGGAACCTGGAGGCTTCCTCACAGACCCTCCCCCTCGGCTGACGTCGTGGTGGGTGGGCTTCAGCACAGAGACCCGCGAGCAGAAGCCCGTGGGGCTAAGGAAGGTGAGGGGAGACAGGGCTTCCTGGTTGCTGGTGAGGGTGGGTGTGGGGGCAGCAAAGGGGTACCCACCTCAGAGAAACATCAGCACAGCTGTGTGGGGACAGACCAGACGTCGCCCTGAGCCTTCTTCCTGCTTGGCCTCCGGAACCCACAGGGTGGGGACAAAGGGGCGGGGCTATCACAGGATAATCCTCCAATCAGAGAGAGCGAAGCTGCAACTCCTCTCTCACCCAGGAGGACCAGACTCTGAGCTCTAGGCGCCTGCAGCCCACCCCGGGGTGCCATGGGCTCCAGGCTCCTTCCCTGGGTGATGTTGTATCTTCTGGGAGCAGGTAAGTCCTGTGGACAAACAGATGATTGCCCTTTGGGGCTTGCCGACTCCCGAAAGCTCCACCTCACCTTGGGGGTAATCATCAACCTCTCTCCGGCGCTCATTTGATCTCTGTGGTTCCCACAGGCCCTTTGGAGGCTGAAGTCACCCAAACTCCAAGACACTTGATCAAAACGAAGGGACAGACAGCGACCCTGAGATGTTCTCCTATGTCTGGACACAGCAGTGTATCTTGGTACCAACAGGCCCGGAGTCAGGGCCCCCAGTTCCTCTTTGAGTTTTATGAAACTCTGCAAAGAGATAAAGGAAACTTTTCGAATCGGTTCTCAGCAAAACAGTTCCGCGACTTTAGCTCTGAGCTGAACGTGAACTTCTTGGAGCTGACAGACTCTGCCCTGTACCTCTGTGCCAGCAGCTTAGCACAGCTGTGCTGAGTCACCGGCGCTCTGCTCACAAATCTCTCTGCCTTGGCTTGAGCAGAGACAGAGCAGTGCAGCTTCCCACCCAGGTTTCCCTCCTCCGAGGGATGTATTTAGCCGCTTCAGATTTGCTTCTTGTGCCCTGCTGAGCTCAGAGCCCCGGGGAAGAGCAGTCAGGGTATCCTCTGGGCACTGAATGCTTCCACATCTCCCAGCATCAGCCAAGTAGTGGGGACCATCAACAGAAAGGGCCACCTGAGCCCTTCGTTTGTGCTAGAGTCTCTGTACATATCATAACCTTTAAAGCTCTGTGACAGTCATGCAAATCAAATATTCTTATGCCCACTTTATAGATACAAGAGCTCAGGGACACTAAATCATTTTCCCAATGTGTCATGATTTAGAAGGAGCAGAACTGGGAGGCAAACATGTCTGTGTACAAACTCCATACTTCCTCCATACGCCCAGCTGTTCCATCATTAGCCTCTTCGGCCCCATCAGAGAGAGCAGAGGCAGGGCTTCACCTTCACCTGTCTTGCTGGTCAGCAGTGGAAAGCTGATACCACATCGTGGACATCACCATGGCCTCCTCCTTGGCAACACTGAGGAACATGAGATTTCACACAGATTCATTCTCATTTGTATGCAGCCCTCTCATCTTTTTTTCAGTCTGTAGCTCACCTCTTTGTTTTTTACAGTCTGTTTTGATGGACAAAAGTTTAATGCAATTGACATTATAGTTTTCTTTGTGCCTCAACTAGACAAATGCTTCCTCAAACAAGTACCTGGAAATAGTCTCCTTAATTTAGTCTAGTAAATTTAAAATTTTCTTTTCATAAATAATAATAAAATATACATGAAATATATTTTCATGTAAGGAATTAAGTAGAGATCTTGGACTATAAGGAAGGAATATATTTGCAGAGATGTGGAGGGACCTAGATAGGGTCATACAAAGTGAAATAATTCAGAAGCAGAAAAAGAAATATCATGTATTGACATTTACAAGCGGAATCTAAGAAAATGGTACAGATGAACAAACCTTTTTTGGATATATTAGAGGTCACAGGACCTGGTCCACTGAACTATGTGGTGGATGTCCACTTCCACGGATCACTGGGCAATGCCAGAGACACAGAGCTGAGGGTCACGTGTCTTCAAACCCCAGCCTCCTCTAGCCCGCACCCTGCCTGTGGGGTGGATTGCTAGGCAGTGCTCTTTCTGGGCTCCCCGTCTTCATCCCCAGCCATTTCAGAAATGCTGTTTGTGACAGCAAAGCCTCCATTTATAGAGAGAGGCCATGTATTAGTCCTTGAATAATTGTGTGAGTCTTTCTGGGAAGAAATAATCAAATATACAATTGCCTAGCATGGCCTAAGAATAGACCGAAGCCCTGGTTTTGCCTGAATGATTCCCATCAATGCTTTAAAAACTAATGCAGCTTCATCTCCTTAGGCAGCGAAGACTAAAAACAGACTGCTCATTTCAAAGAGTCGAACCTTAGAAGACTGGAGTTAGAACATGTGCCCTGGGGACAGCACCTCTTATCACCCTTTGGTGATAAGCTGTGAGCTGCTGCTGAACACTGGAATAACATCGCGACCGACACTGGAATGGGTAATAGGAGCATTTTTGCTGCTGCTGCTGCTGCTAAGTCGCTTCAGTCGTGTCCAACCTTGTGCCACCCCATAGACGGCAACCCACCAGGCTCTGCATCCCTGGGATTCTCCAGGCAAGAACACTGGAGTAGGTTGCTATTGCCTTCTCCAAGGAGCATTTCTAGAGCCAGTGAAAATGTAACTTATTTTTAAATTGAGTTTGGAAATGCAGGCACTAGGGGCCGCTCATATACCTTCTTTTTCAAGTAAGAATTATTCAAGGCTTGTTCTAGAATGAGGGGTCAGAGGCTCTGCTCCAGGCGTTGGCCAGTTTTTGTACAAACAGAAGCCACGTTAATCCACACTCAGCACAAAATGAAGTCACTATCGACCTCATCATTCACCCAGCTCACCGAGCAGGGGCCAGCCATGTGCACAGGGCACTTGTGTTCCTTTACCCTTGGCTTATGTTTTAAAATAAGCATTTATACTGTATTCCACGGTCAGTGCCTCTCTGGATATTGTCTGTTTAGACACCACAAATTCTACAACCTGATCAAGGATCTGAGTGTAAAGCTCTCATGTGGTTAGGCTGTTTTTGTTTTTCAGTAAATCGTTGTTGATTATTTTATGTATAGTAGGCTTGTATCCGTTAATCCCTTTCTCCTAGTTTGTCCCTCCTTCCCTCTGTTTCCCCTGTGGTAACCATGGATTTGCTTCCTATGGCTGTGAGTCTGATTTTGTTTTGTGTATACATTAGTCTTATTTTTTAGACTCCACATACCGCCGATACCCTGCAGTATTGGTCTTCCTCTGTCTGGCTTATTTCACTAAGCATAATGTTCTCTGAGTTCATCCACATTGTGCAAATGACAATATTTCATTCTGTTTATAGCTGAATAATATTCCATTGTATATATACAATATATAATATGTATTATGTAATGTAGCACACACACATATATATACATATATTTATAAGCCACATCTTTGTCTGTTCATCTGTTGATGGGCACTTGGGTTGCTTCTGAGCCTTCTTAATAATGCTAAGCTATGTTCTATAGTTAGAGCTTCCCTTGTGGCTCAACTGGTAAAGAATCCACCTGCAATGCAGGAGACCTGGGTTCGATCCCCTGGAGAAGGGAATGGCTACCCACTTCAGTATTCTTCCCTGGAGAATTCCATGGATAGAGGGGCCTGATCGGCTACAGTCCATGGGTCACAAAGAGTTGTACATGACTGAGTGACTAAAACACACGTTTTACAGTTAAAAAAAAAAAAAGCATCAACAATGTATAAAGACAAATGTTAATAATCCCCCTCCTCCAGACATACCCCTATCCAAGCCCATCTTCAGGGTGCGTTTCTTATCTTCTTCTCAATGCTGATGCAAAACTATCTACCCAAATACACCCCCAAAGTGCGGCCACCTGTACAGACTAACTGCCACTTGCACACTTCCTTCCATTAGTCCACTTCGGACATTTTTTTCAAATCAGTGGATAGAGATCTAACTTGCTTCTATTAACTGCTTCATATTGCATAATGGGGGTGGACAGGAAGGTTAATGGCCCCATGCATGGTCTCAGAGCTGATAAGTGATGACCCAGATTACAAAGCACAGTTTGTCTGCATCTGTGTTGGAGGGCATGGGAGCTATAGGGTCACTGTGGGAATCAAAGATACAGAACCACTGGGGGTTTTCGGTCTGCAGGTCAGACATGAGAGGTAAGAGGGTCTGAGCATTTCTTATAGTGCTGCCGGTAAAAGCATCGTGATGTTGGCAGAGGAGAAGGGTTAGAGGTGTCTGACTGGGGCTAAGCCCCAGAAAAGCCAAGCTTTGAGCAAATTATTCCAATCCCAAGATGCATCAGAGACACAAATGTAAATAAATTAGGGGAGGAAACTTTGTGAGCAACTGTTGTTAAAATGAGAAGTGGGGAGAGACACAACTGAGTGGTCACTTACCAAACATGAAATGCAGAGGAAGACAACGTTAACTAGACTCCACGCTGGCTCTGATCAGTTCTGCTTGTTAAGGCAGGTGGAAATGGGAAAACTGATTGTGCAGGTGAAGTTACCAGCTGGACTACTCCTTTTCTGTCCATGAAGGCGAGAGACAAAGGGAGAAGTGCTGGGGCTGGGACCAAGCTTGCCTGCTCAGTTGTCGTCCGTTGTTCACTCTCTACTTCATGTCTGACTCTTTGCGACCCCATGGACTGCAGCACGCCAGGCGTCCCGTCTTTCACTATCTCCTGGAGCTTGCTCAAACTCATGTCCATCGAGCCGGTGATGCCATCCAACCATCTCACCCTCTGTCGCCCCCTTCTCCTCTTGCCCTCAATTTTCCCTGGTATCAGCACTTATTCGGTGAGGTGCACGAATAAATCATGCTTTGACCAAAGAGACTCTCAGGGGCTGGACACAGGTCAGTTTTCCTGCCTAATAAAGTTGGAGGAAACTTATCTTCTGGAAGGGATTGTGATTCTTGTTCCTTTTATGAAGGCGTGGTCTGCATAAGTGCATGCTCAGGTGTCTCCAACGTTTACGACCCCATGGACTGTAGCCTGGCAAGCTCCACTGTGCATGAGATTTTCCAGGCAAGAACACTGGAGTGGGTAGCCATTTCCTCTTCCAGGGGATCTTCCCAACCCATGGATCAAACCTGCATTTCCTGTATTGATAGGCAGACTTTTTACTACTGAACCACATGGGTAGCCCGCAGGCATCTTAGATATACTTAATTGATTACTATCAGTGAGGCTCAGTGATGTCACCATGGGAACTGCCTTGTGGAAACAGGTGATGCCAGTCCTCCTCTGCTCATGCTCACAAGGACCCTGAGCTGGTGAACCTCCCATTGCTGCTCTGACCCTGTCATGGGCTCCAGGCTCCTCTGCTGGGTGACCCTCTGTGTCCTGGGGGTGGGTGAGTCCTCAGCAAGCAGGTCCAGTGTGCGTGTGTGCGTGTGTGTGTGTGTGTGTGTATGTCTGTGTCTGTGTATGTGTGGTGATGATTACAAATAGGCTCTACCTGATTGTCCCCCACTTCTGTCCCCGCAGGTCACACAAGAGCTGGAGTAGTGTCCCAGTCACCTGGGTACAGGGTCACAGGGAGGGGCCAGAATGTGACTCTAAGGTGTGATCCAATTCCTGGTCACCAAGTCCTTTACTGGTACCGACAGATGCTGGGGCAGGGTCCGGAGTACCTGACTTATTTTCAGGGCAAGGAGGAACCAGACAAATCAGGAATGCCTAAAAACCGGTTTTCTGCTGAGAGGCCTGAGAGCACGTACTCCTATCTCAAGATCCAGCCAGTGGAGCCCAAGGACTCAGCCGTGTATCTCTGTGCCAGCAGCCCAACCACAGTGCGGCACAGTCACCTCCTTCCTGTTCACAAACCCCTACATGCTCACTTCTCTTCATGGTTCCCAGAAATGCCAGAAAAAGGAGCTACCTGTTCTTCCTTCTGCAGCAGGGGTAAGTGGATTTGGGGCTTCAGCTGTTCTGATAGTTGGAGGTCAGAAAATTACCTTTGAAAGACTAGAGCATCTGTAGGGTAGTCATAATTTTCGCTTATGGGTTTCTAAGATCCCTTTATATAGGAACTATAAAATTCTATAATTGGGCTAGAATATCAGACTTTAGTCTCAGACAGACTGAAATACACTCTTGTAAAACTATGTAGTTTTAGCACATTTATAATAAACTCTTCATACTGAGTGTCACCAGCTCAGACCACACCGTGCCCAGAGGTAGGCCAGCCAATGCGGAACCCTTGTAAGGTCATCTGTAGCTTACTAGTCTTAACAATAAATAAATTAGAATCCTAAGTGACTGATATAAATTATCCACAAGGAATTGTCATCCGTAATAATGTATGCTAATGTCCCATATATTGCTTTTTGCTTCTTGACAATCCTGAAGTCATTTTGTGTTTAATTTCCTTCTTCTCTAATCTATTTCTTTTTAAATAGAAACTCAGCTTGGTTTTCATAAAAGATAACCCTACTTGAGAAGATATCAAAGAAGAATGGTTAAAAAAGATTGGAATAAGAGTCATGTCAAACATTCAGGGTTCTTGGAGGTTTCCAACTTATACTCCCACCAGAAGTATATGAGCCTTTCAACTGGCTTATATAGACATATGCACACACATTCTGTGGGCTACGTTTTCACTCTCTTGATGATGTCTTTTGATGAAGAGAACTCCTTAATCCAAAATTATTCCAACCCCCCCCCAATTGTGGTTTGCATTTTGTATTTTACTGTCTAGGAATTTTTTTCCCATTTCAAAATGATCATGTTTTCTTATATTTCCACCTAAATTCTTTATGTTTTAAACTTTTACATTACTATCTAATCCAACTGGAGTTAATTCTTTGTATATGAAATGAGGAAAAGGTCATGTCATGATACTCCATATGGATGTTAAATTGACCCAATATTATTTGTTGAAGCGTAGGTCACACAGAGTCGGACACGACTGAAGCGACTTAGCAGCAGCAGCAGCAGCACTTTTCGTACCACTCTGTAATACCACTTCTGTCATATGTCGGTCCTTGAATATGTGTTGGTCTGTTCTGTCAGTTCCTGCACAAGTAACACACTGCCTTATTTACTGTAGCTTTATAATATATCAGCTTCCCTGGAGGCTCAGATGGTAAAGCATCTACTTGCAATGCAGGAGACCTGGGTTTGATCCATGAGTTGGGAAGATTCCCTGGAGAAGGAAATGGCAACCCACTCCAGTACTCTTGCCTAGAAAATTCCATGGATGGAGGAGCCTGGTACTCTACAGTCCATGGGGTCCCAAAGAATTGGACATGACTGAGCGACTTCACTTTATAATTTATCATATCAAATACTATAAAAGGAAAACCATACAATCACATCTACAGATATTCAAAAAAAGTTTGATAAAATCTAACATCCATTCCTGATTTTAAGAAAAAAACTCTTAGCAAATTAGGAATACCTGGAAACTTCATTGTTTCCATTATTAATGAAGAGCATTATGCTCTTCATTAAAGAGAGCATTATGGGTAGTGTTAGTCACCCACTTCTATCAAACTCTTTGTGACCCCATGGACTGTAGTCTGCCAGGCTTCTCTGTCCATGGGATTCTCCAGGCAAGAAAACTGGAGTGGGTTGCCATGCCCTTTTTCAGGCAATCTTCCCAACCCATAGATCAAACCCAGATCTCCTGCATTGCAGGCAGATTCTTTACCATTTGAACGACCAGGGAAGCCCGTTTATGGGAAACCTATGGTTAATAGAGCCTTTCTGCAGGTAGACTATGATAAGGTAAAGATGCATATTGTAATCTCTAGACCAAACACTAAAAGCAGCACAATGAGGGAAAAACAATTTTTTTTTTTAACAAATGGTGCTGGAAAAAAATGTATATCTTGTGGGAAAATAATGACTTTCAATTCTTATCTCAATCCATAAACCAAGACTGGTACACACTAAGGTCCACAGGCCAAATAGGGCCTCTGTCTGTTTTTATACTGCCCAGGAGCTAACAATGGTTTTTGCATTTTTAAATAGTTAAAAAAATATAAAGAATACTGTTTTGTGGCAGATGATGATTATATGAGATTCATATTTCAGTATCCATAAGTAAAGTTTTCTTGGAATAAAGCTAAGCTCAATCTTCCATGTATTGCTTCTGGCTGATTTTGCATAGCAATGGCAGAGTTGAGTAGTTGTAGCAGAAACTTCATGGGGTCCACAGAACCAGACATATTTACTATCTGATTATTTACGGAAAAGGTTTGCTGATCCTTGCCAAAAGCAAAACTTAATATGAGATGGAGCAATATTCCCAAATGATCTTAAAGCGTCCGAACTATAAAGTTTCTGAAAGAAAAAAGAGGATAAAAAAATGTTCTAATTTTTAAAGTATTAAATTTTTCTTTATCAAAGTTTTAAAATTTGTATTCATCAAAAGATACTAAGGAAATTAGGTAATATATGGATAGAGGAGCCTGGTGGGCTAAAATAGTCCATCGGGTTGCAAAGAGTCAGACATGACTGAGTGACTAAGCATAGCACAGATAGATGAGAAAGAGTACGTATTCATAATATAAAGAATTCCTACAAATCAATACTTAAAGTGACAAATTTAATTGAAAATTGTAAATCAATTTTTAAAAGATTTGAATAGGGTGTTCAGATAAGAGAAGATATATAAGTAGGCAGTTTCCTCTTCAAGGAATTGATGGGCTTGTTTCCCTGGCTGCTTGGAAGATGTTTTGGTTGATAGATTTCCACTGGCAGCCTCTCTTGGAATGTATATCATTACATAGGGTTAAACAAAGCTTTATTCAAAGTCCCACCTCTTTCTGTGTTTGTGTGCGCAGTTGCTCAGTCGTGACCAACTCTTTGCAACCCTGTGGACTGTAACCCACGAGGTGCCTCTGTCCACGGGCTTCTCCAGGCAAGAATACTGGAGTGGGTTGCCATGCCCTCCTCCAGGGGATCTTCCTAACCCAGGTGCTGAACTCAGGTCTCCTGCATTGAAAGTGGATTCTTTACCATCTGAGCCACCAGGGAATCCCATGAATACTGGCGTGGGTAGCCTATTCCTTCTCCAGGGGATCTTCCCAACCTAGGAATCAAACCAGGGTCTCCTGCATTGCACGTGGATTCTTTACCAGCTGAGCTACCAGGGAAGCCTGGCATCTAATGACTGGCCAGTATCCCCTTTCCTGGAATTAATGAAGTTTAGAATTTTTATTCTCTTTTGGAAAAGTGTTTGCTTCATGCCTCCCTCACTACCATGTGCAATGGGTGAGCCCGCGACAGATAAACAGCAAATCAGCACGACCTGTGCCTTGAGTATCCTGGCAGATTCTGATTCAGATCCTAGTTTAGATAGTACCAAGACTGCTTGGGCTTCCTGGGTGGCGCTAGTGGTAAAGAATCCACCTGCCAATGCAGGAGACACAAGAGATATGGGTTCGATCCCTGTATCTGGAAGATCCCCTGGAGGAGGTCATGGCAACCCACTCCAGTATTCTTGCCTGGAGAATTTCATGGACAGCGGAGCCTAGTAGGCTAGAGTCCATGGGGTTGCAAAAGACACTACTGAGTGCACAAGTGTGCATACAAACACACACACACACGAAGATCTGCTTGAGCTTCTTCAACAACACTACTGCACAACGGGCCCCTTGAGGGCACTGTGGATCCACTGAGTGAGCCTCTGTTAGCAGCACCTGGCAGGGGCATGGAGAGAGCGGGAGAGGGAGGGGAGGGGGTGTCAAGTGAGACTCAGTCCTGGCTTGGTCCCTGAGTCAGGGAGGTCATTTGGTGAATCAGCTACTGCTGGCATTTAGAGAGCTGATTGTAATCTTCTCGCATTAACAGATATGCCCGTGTGTTTGTCACAGCAGGGAGCCATGAACTTCCCCTGGTGGGGAGTAAAGGCCTCTCTTCCTTGGAGGCTACATTTAGGACAGAGTGTGCTGGGGCTTCAGTGGGGCAGCCTGGATAATGCAAGCCAGATGTGAAAAAAAGGAGCACCTGCTCCAAGGGCAGTAGAGAGGCAGTGGGGGTGGCCCCTGGCCCAGCCCTGCACGGCGAGCTCTTCCCGCTCCCTGGGGGCTCCCCGGGGGCTCAAGGGTAAAGAATCCGCCTGCAGTGCGGGAGTCACTGTTTCGGTCCCTGGGTGGAGAAGCTCCCCTGGAGGAGGAGATGGCAACCCACTCCAGTATTCTTGCTTGGAGAATTGCATGGACAGAGGAGCCTGGTGAGCTATCGTCCACAGGGTCACAGAGAGTTGGACACGACTGTGCAACTTAGCACACAGTGACGGGACAAAAGAGAACATTCTCAACCAGCTGAGCCTGATTAGTGGGAGGTTGGGGCATGGGGGTAGCGCAGAGTGCCTGCGGGAGCCCATAAGGACAGGGACATCTGAAGAGTAATGTCACAGGTAAGCCCTCCAAAGGGAAAAGGAGGAAATCACACATCTGCTGTCTCACCCCCAGAGACCAGAGCCCGGAGTAGGGAGAAGCCCAGTCTCCTTCTGCCGGAGTTGACCAGGGTGCTCGGCTTCTTGGCTGTGTGCCCTGCTGTCTCCTAGGAGCAAAGGAGCTCTGAGTTCAGCAGCACAGCCCTGGACCCCAAGGCTTTAACTGTTGCTGGAGTGTCTGCAGCTTCCGCCTCCTTCCTCCGGGGTTCAGTGGGTGCTGGAGTCACCCAGTCCCAATATACCTAGTCAGAGGCAATGGGGGAAGGCTGTTCTGGAATGCTGTCCCATCTCTGGACACAACAGTGTGTGCTGGTACCAGCAGGCCTTGTGGCAGGACCCCAGGCCCCTTAGTATTATGAAAAGGCACAGAGAGACAAAGGAAACATCACTGATTGCTTCTCAGCTCAACGATTCAGTGACCATAGCTCTGAGCTGGATATGAGCTCCTTTGCAGCTGGGAGACTTGGCCTTGTACCTCTGTGCTCGCAGCTTAGCATAGCCCTGCACAGTCCCTGGCTTTCTGTACTCAAACCTTCCTGTCCCAGCAGAAGATATAGTGGGGAGAAGAAGGGGGCTCTTAACCAAGTCTGAGGGATGTTTCAATTTCTTTTCTAATATTCTCTCTGTCCTGCTAAGCTCAAGCCAAAGCACTCCTGAACATTCAGACTCCAGATTCACTGAATATTCTCACCCATTCCTAGCAAATGACAGGTGCTCCTCCTCTGTGCTAGAGTGGAGGAATTCACTATGTGTTTTAATGCAAGATAGTGGTGCTGGAGAAGACTCTTGAGAGTCCCTTGAACTGCAAGGAGATCAAACTAGTCAATCCTAAAGGAAATCAACCATGAATAGTCACAGGAAGGACTGATGCTAAAGCTGAACTCCAATATATTGGCCACCTGATGCCAAGAGACAACTCACTGGAAAAGATCCTGATGTTAGGAAACATTGAGGGCAGGAGCAGAAGGGGGCGGCAGAGGATGAGATGGTTCGATAGCATCACCAACTCAGTGGACATGGATTTGAGCAAACTCTGGGAGATAGTGGAGGATAGAGGATCTGGCATGCTGCAGTCCATGAGGTCACAGTGAGTCAGACATGACTTAGCAACTGAACAACAATAAACATGGGTATGTCCACTCTCTCGATGAGAAAGGTCTCTGTAAACCATGGAATAAACAGCAAGCTGGAGATCATGGACTTTCCAAATATTTCCTATTTCAAAGTATCAGAGACAGGATCCAACCTACATCATCATGCTTCCAAAATCAATGTTCTGCTAAAATTCCATGAGGTTTCCTGGGCTCTGGTCAACAAGTTGTAGTAGATCACTGTCTCTTCCATCTGAAGACTGGCTGAGCTGTAGCATTTGGCCGCACATCATGGAGTGGTTACTACAAGCTTATTACCCGTGAACTTCTAGGACATTTGACTTCAAGCCAGATAATGTTTGTTCAGACATAATTCCTTATAGAATGAGGCATGGTAGCCCCCAATACAGGAACTAGTGACTAGAGGGGGAATTTCCAGTCTATCAGAGGATTCAGTAAAGGAAACAGAAACCCTCCAGGAATTTTCAGCAGAATGGGAGTGAATACAGGGGATTCATGCTTCTAAGCCATGGATGGGTCTGGAGAAGGAAGAGTCTCCAAAGGTTGTGGCTTGTTCTCAGGTGGACTGCTTTTGATCAGAAAATCTGAAATTGCTACTTTTGCCCAGATCAGCCACTATAGAAGACAGCTGAGAGTCACAACTACTAAATGCGTGGTGTTGCCACTTATAGATTGCAGGCACAAGTTTATTAATGAGTGCAGACTGCTTTTAGAGGCACAAGTTTATTAATGAATGCAGACTGCTTTTAGCCTGGTGAAGTTATAGAAAATTCTTTTATTTATCCTTCATTTTCTCTGTGCCATGTACATTATTTCAATTAGCTTTCTTAAGAGCCACGTAGATAGAGCAATATATCCACATTAAGGTGAAAAAAAACTGACTCCTGAAGAGTTTAGTTAATTTGCTAAAGCAGGCACAGCTAACAAATAACAACTGGGACTCAAACCCATCCATGGTTTTGATCCACTTCTGTGTTTTGGTAGTGGGAGACATCTCCAGTGTCAAACCACTGACCCAAGTCTCGTTCAGAAACACTAAGCCTGACGCAAGTTATCTTCACAACATCTTTCACATGGGAGGCTAAAAGGACAAGAGTTCTGACTTCAGAGACCTTGGTCTGTTCTGCTGTTGACTATTCTGACCTGCCTTGAGCTGGTGACTTGGAGAAGGTTTGGCTGAGTTTTCCCATTTGTAAACTGAAGCCAGTGATACGTGACTTGCAGAGATTTTATGCGAGAAAATGAAACAGATTGCCTAATGCAAAGTACAGGCTTAAGAAACCCTAGTTCTCTGTTAACTCTCTGACAAATCTCTGGCCTAGCACAATTACTGACTGTGCCCAATTCTAGGATCAAAGACAAGGACGGATTACTCTTGTCTGAGTCAACTGTGTTCCAGACACAAAGTCATTTGCAATGCAAATACAGTTGCCTGATCATTTATTATGTGAAACTGGCTACAAAGACTTGCCTCTTGAGCAAAAATGAAAAGGGAACCCAGCACAGCCTTTCCTGTTTGATATTAAGTCTGATATGCAAGAAGGTGTGGTGCTTCCAGAAAATTCCAGTTTCCAAGCTGTTAGCAGTTATGCACAAGATCTGCTAGAAGAAGGGACAGTTCTTTCACCTGAAGAGCGGCCACCATGGAGCTTCTAGGGTTTTCCATCACATCCTCATCCCACTCTGATTTCAGCCTCAACTGCAGTGAAGGTTACTTGCAAGTCTGCATCCATTTGCTCCAAGCTATGAGAGACTTTATTTGGGGGGGGGGGCCTCCAAAATCACGGCAGAGGGTGACTGCAGCCATGAAATTAAAAGATGCTTGCTCCTTAGAAGAAAAGTTATGACCAACCTAGACAGCATATTAAAAAGCAGAGACATTACTTTGCCAACAAAGGGTCCAGCTAGTCAAGGCTATGGTTTTTCCACAAGTCATGTATAGATCTGAGAGTTGGACTATAAAGAAAGCTGAGCATGAAAGAATTGATGCTTTTGAACTGTGGTGTTGGAGAAGACTCCTGAGAGTCCCTTGGACTGCAAGGAGATCCAACCAGTCCATCCTAAAGGAGATCAGTGCTGGGTGTTCATTGGAAGGACTGATGTTGAAGCTGAAACTCTGATACTTTGGCCACCTGTTGTGAAGAGCTGACTCACTGGAAAAGACCCTGATGCTGGGAAAGGTTGAAGGCAGGAGGAGAAGGGGACGATAGAGGTTGAGATGGTTGGATGGCATCACGACTCAATGGACATGAGTTTGGGTAAACTCTGGGAGTTGGTGATGGACAGGGAAGCCTGGCATGCTACCGTCCATGGGGTTGCAAAGAGTCGGACACGACTGACCGACTGAAGTGAACTGAACTGAGCAGTCTCCTTCCATGCATGCTGGGAGGCCCTCCCTCTGCTTTCTGCCCCAGGGTTTTCTGTGTTGTCCTAGGAGCCCCCGCAGCCTGTACCCAGAGCAGGCAGAGCTGTAGGGCTGCTAATGCTCCTGATGGGACAGAAGCCAAGGGACACAACTCTAGTGTTTCCATCAGGGATAGTCTAGGGAGGCATTCCCTGTGCTTCTTGGGAGGTCCTAATGGAATCCGTCTTCTGTTGCCCAGCACAACCTCAGTATGGTGCCTTATCCTGGTTTTCTCCTTCCATTCTTCATTCTGCCTGCTCTCTGACAGGGATGGAATGACGTCATCAAGGGAGGCTTCTCCTTGGAAGAGACCGCCATTTTCCTTTTCTTCATACTGCCGTTCAGTCATTCAAAGTCTTATGGTAGCCTATATGAATGAATCTTTCCTCGTTCATTTTGGTTGATTTTGAATTCCCAACAGACTCACATAGTCTCTGCTCTCTTAAATCTCTGAACCTATTTGCAACTAGAATTACATTTACAAAAGTAGAGTTGGCTTGAACCCAGATAGTCTTTTTTTTTTCAGTCATTCAACAAACACTTGTTGAATGCAGAGTAGATCCAGGTTTTGCAAGACCTAAATCTTATATAAAGAATGGAAATATTTTAAAAGTCCTTGATTCTGTGCAAATGAGAAGGCCTGAAGTTATTTTATTCTTCACTGACTTCATGGTCGATCTACTATTTACTACTCACCATGTGTAGGTTCTGTTCCATACTGTTCTGGGTGCCTGGAGACACCAGTGCAAAAAACAAAACAAAAAAAAGCCCAAATCCCCAAAGAGACAAAGCTTCTAGATGAGGTGTATGTTTTCAGCAATACCAAAGCTGAAACTCAGTTATTGATGTAAAAATAAAAAGGAAAGTTTCTGGCAAATACTCATCTCCCTAAAAAAGCCAGAATGTTGTTGAAAATACTAATATTAGAGGTAGTTAACACCTTATTGTGAGAACAATCCTCAGCTTTTAAGAATCCCATGCACCCTACCTCAAAGAATGTGAGTCTCAACTGAAAACCTCCCTTTTTGGCACTAACCAGCCATAGGAAGTAGGCTGCTTTGCTGTGAGGCTCTCGGTCCCTGGGACCAAGTGGGTCCTGGGAAGAGATGGGAAAATTCTTTCCTGAGTTTGCCAGGCCCCAGTCACAAGCTTTTCCATGCCGTTCTATATCACCCTCCTCCTTGTCTGATTTTGGATTCCATATCCTTCCTGACTGTGGTGTGATCATAGGGATTCCCCATCCAGATACTACCAAGATAGGGGATCACAGAAATAGGGAAGCCATCCAAGCACATATCCACGACCTATATATGACTTAAAGTAAGCACTGATATTGTCTAGCTGTAAGTTTTGCACTATAGCCAATTTACGATTCAATCAATACGCTCTCATTCGGTGGATATAACGTCTGCCACACGGAGACAGAACATTTCCCTGTGGCCCTGGAGGCATCAGGTATGTGTACATCTGGGTGAGTATTTTATCCACATTGCTAATAAGCTTCATTTCTTTTTCACAAAAAACACAGTCACAGAAGTGAGTGATCTAGCTCTCCATGGCCTCCTCTGGAACTAAGGGAGGACTCTTACCCCTCAAGGATACAGAGACCTGAGCACGGATGGTGGGGCTCCCATCATAAATAGTTCTTGAAATTCCCATGACTTTGACCTTGAGACTGAAAACATTCTGGAAATGAAGTAGCTCTTTTTTCAATGGAAATATCTCTGTTGGCTGATAGTCGAGTATTGAGAGTTTAGGCCAAAAAAAAAAAAGAAAAAGAGCTAGTACAATTTTGAGCACAGAAGTCACAAAAGTACCAGGACTGCCAAGAGAATATTTCTTAGTCCATAGAAGTATGAAAAATTTTTAACAGTGTCCAAATAAGGAATATTATCATTATGCAGAGAGGAAAAAAATTCCTTACTGAAAGGTGGAGGGAAAGCTCATAGATCTAAGATTTCTTTTTAAAGCAGACTTACTAATTCTTCCTGTTCTGAGCTGTTCAGCTTTATATAGATTATTGACTTGCTCCTGTGGGAAGGTCTGTGACTGCTGAGCTTTGCAGCTCACGCATGTGTCAAGGACAGTGACATCATCTTTTTTTTATTATTATTATTTTTGGTGGTGTCACATATCTCTTGGGGCCTTAGTTCCCCAACCAGGGATTGAAATTGGCTCCTGGCAGTGAAAGCGCCAAGTCCTAACTACTGGACCTCCAGGGAATTCCCGAGAGCTCAAGTTCTATTTCCCTAAAACAGAGCTGGATGACATGAGTCTCTGTCCTGGGCCAGAAATGGTCATCAGGCACTCCTCCTGTGTGACTTTTCATCTCCTGTGGGCTAGTAAGTACAGGTGGGGTCTCTCCCTGGAATTCTCAAGACCTCACTACAAGCCTCCTTTTTGGGATAATGACATCAGCTCTGTCTCTCACAGGACCTGTGGAGGCCGGGATAGACAAGATACAAGATACGAGGTCACAGTGACAAGGAGAGGTAATGACTCTGGAATGTCACCAGACTGATAACCATGACTGTATGTACTGGTACCAACCAGACCCGGGACACGGGCTGAGGCTGATCCATTACACCTATGATGTTGGCAACACTGGGAAAGTTGAAATCTCCAACGGGTACAGCATCTCAAGATTGAATATAGAGGATTTCTACCTGGCCCCGGAGTCTTATCCCCTCCCACACATCCATGTACTCCTGTGCCAGCAGTAACTCCACAGCGCTGCATGGCCACTTCCTCTCCGCACAGAAAGGATGGTTAGAAAGACTGAGGGTTGACTGCACGTGTGAGGTCTGGCCCAAACCTCTGGAAGTCTCTGTCTCCATCAAAGTCACGGAGCTCTTGCCAGCCTGGGGGCTTGACTGCAGTGGGCAGTGTGACCCTCAGTGCTAAGTCTGCCCCATGCCAGTCTCAGACTGCAGGTCACCCCAACACCTTCGCTGGCTGGTCCTCTCTGCTGAAGCCCCTCTGCTTGCAGAAAGGAAAATGCATCTCTAGTTGAGATGCATGAAGAGCCCCTTGATAATCTCAGAGTCCCACCCTCTTCTCCCCGCTGTAGGCTTTGCAACTTCTTCATCTACCGCTTACCCTTCACCTTACAAGTCAGAAGCCTTCACTCACGCGGCCTCTGCTCCCGACTGCCTTTCTTTAGGGCAGTCGTCCTACAGATCCCTCTAATGTTTGCCTTCCTTCTGTCCCTCGCCATCATTCTGCATAAGTTTCCCCTGACTCTTCCTGCTCCTGCCGTAAGCATCCACGTTTAGTTATTTCCTCCTCTGGGTCGTGTTCCTTGTTGCTGTAGGATCTTTTCTATAGACTATTTCTTCTGCACTAAACATATATCCCTCCTTCTTATTTCTAGATCTCTGCTTCATTCTTTACATGAAAATCTATTTCAGGTATTTGTGCCTGCTTAGTCACTCGGTCGTGTCTGACTCTTTGCAACCCTTTGGACTGTAGCCCGCCAGACTCCTCTGTTCATGGGATTTTTCAGGCAAGAATACTAGAGTGGGTTGCCATTTCCTCCCCCAGTATACCTAATTGTAATTGTGAAGAGCAAATTTAAATTTTACTAGGAAAAATGAAGGAAAAATATTTGGGGGCGTTCATCTGAGAAAGGATTTTTTTTTTTTTTTTTAGAGAAACACAAAAGAACACAAACTACCTGAACTTTCTAGGTGGTCCAGTGGTTAAGAACCAGCCTGCCAATGCAGAGGACGTGGGTTTGATCCCTGGGTTGGGAAGATTCCACACGTCATGGGGTAATTAAGCCCATGCACCACAGCTGCTGAGTCTGCACGCTAGAGCCTGTGGACCACAAGAGAAGCCCCTGGGCTGAGAATCCCATGTGCTGCAATGAGAGAGGAGCCCCTCTATCTGGAACCAGAGGAAACCCACGTGCACCAATGAAGAACCGGCACAGCCAAAAAGAAATGAATAAAAATAAAATAAAAGCCAAAAAAAAAAGCACACAAATTGCAAAGAAAATATTTATAATGTGAGTGCATTCAATTAAACCCTTGTACATAAACACACTGTAACACACTGTAAAAAAAAAGTGAAAAGGTAAGCTGCAGACTAGGTAAAGATATGAAGGCTGCAGACAAATGATACAGAATCAGTGTGACAGAGTCTAACCCTGCTCACCAAATTCCCATGGCCCCTCTGTGATTCCAATATCACTTACGGTTGGAGGGCTGGGAACCTAAGACTTGGTTCTGAACAATGGGATGCATGTAAGTCAATTATGGAAGTCAATTTCCAGCCTTGGCCCTTATAATTTTCTATGGCACTGTGATGGGATTCCCCAAGTATCCTCCCATTTGGAGATTTGACATCATCAGATATGACATAGAGTTGTAGTCATGGCTAAGATTTATTAGTTTACAAAAGAAATATTCGGTGGCAGATCATCAAGGAAAAAGAGTTCGGAAGAATCCAGACACGGCCTTGCTTATGCTCTCTTCCTCCTGGGAGGGCTCACACAGCACAGAGCTCACTGTCCCTGGGTCACAAAAAATGCAGCAACATGGGTGTGATGATCCTGCCAAGGGAGCCCGTTGAGGACTCTGCAAATCTGGACTCTGGCTGGCATCCGGGAACTTGGCTGGTGAACAGCTGTCTACAGTGATAGAAACTTTTCTTGAGTCTCTCATTGTGCCCCGCCATTAGTGTGAACAACATAGCTTACGCTGTATACTGGATTTCCCTCTGGGAGACTAGATTTTTTTCATTAATGGTAGGCAGAGCGTGCCTATGGGATCAGATCCCCACAAAAAACTCGGGCCGAGTTCTCAATGAGCTCCCTTGGCAGAAGTCAGCCAAATTCTCAGGAGTCTATGGAATGGAAAACAACTGCCTTGGGAGACCATCAGAGAAACCCTAGAGAAGCACCTGTACCCCAAACCTAACCCCTCCTAGTTCTGTGCCCTAGATACTGTATAGGATGATGCAAGAGAGATTCAGGGGAGGAGAGTAGATAATTCTAGACCTTGTCTAGGCTAGTCTTGAATTGCTCACACCGGTGACATGGCAAATATCCTTAATAAGAATCAGATCAGCCAGAACGCCAGCCTTTCCTCCTCTGAGCAGTGAGATGCCCCCTTCCCACCCCGCCTGGGTTTTGTCTTGGATTTGTTCCATTTTGCGGCTTAGGAAGCAGGAGAGGCCGGGAACACAGACGAGATTTCTTCCTGGAACGCTCACACCTCAACTACAAGCATTTCATATGTAGCCCGAGAGGGCCCTGTCTCCAGTCACCCAGGTCACCACCCACCATGAATGCTGCTGCTGCTCAGAACCTTTAACCCCTGGGCACAAGGATGGGCCGCGTAACGACACCTCAGTGTGAAGAGGCCTCTCATCAGAGGGTGATTAACTAGTGCCAACATAAACAGGACTCAGACCACAGGCCTTTCTGTCTCAATAATAGAGAATTTAAGAAGGAAATGGACGGTCCTAATAGTTCTACATCTATGGGTCTTAAATGGATAACGTTGGCGTGTAAGCCCTAGAGTTTGAATACTCAGAAGACTGTCTCAGAGAACATGACTCTACTGCTTCCAGCTCTCTGACACACATTTCCTTGTTTTCGGGTTTCATACCAACTCTCAGGGCCTTCTTCAGACCTCTAACCCTTTCTACCTCACCACTCAGACAATGAAGAACGTGTTTCACAACAACAAAAAAAAAGAAACACATTTTTAAAAAGACGCTGATCACTGAAATTCAATTGTACGTCTGCTACGCTATTTTTAAAGATTCCAGAAGCTCTTGTTCAATTTTATATTTATTGGTATCGTATCCATCCTGGTACTTCTAGGGATAAGGGGGTTCTCTGCCTTCTCAACTAAGATTAAAGGTATTGCATTGATGGCCTTGAAGTACAGGCAGCACCATGTCAAAGGCTTTGGTACACGATACATATGGAGAACAGCAAAAGCAAAGAGGAAGCTGGTCTTTGCCCTTCAGATAGAACAAAGCTGCCAACTTAAATCTACACCCAGGGTATCATTTTATCCCTTTATCTTCAAGTGTGTCTGTTAGTTCACTGTGCTTCTAGGATAAAGCTGTGGCAATTACCCCAGCTTCCACCTTGTCTTGGGCTTCAAGGTAGCTCAGTGGTCAAGAATCCGCCTGCAATGCAGGAGACTAGGGTTCAATCCTTTGGTTGAGAAGATCCCCTGGAGGAGGAGGAAATGGCAACCCACTCCAGTATTCTTGCCTGGGAAATCCTATGGATAGAGGAGCCTGGCAGGTCGCAAGAAGTCAGACACGACTGAACATGCACGCACACACACCACCTTATCTAAGCTCATCTGATTGGGAAAATTGAGAACCTGGTAAAAGAGACATCTCCGAAGAGAAGGATAAGTATAGATAACAGAAAGAGGGCATTAATTAATATCTCAAACTTGAGTCACCTTTGACATATCTAAGTAGGAACATCCAGCAGAGAGTTAGATGATGGTGATGGGAGATCCACTCATTCAGGTTCTGGAGTGATGGGTGAGGATGCTTCGATGAATTCACCTCCAGTCTAAGACATTCAACAAACTCTAGATATGTTTTAGTTAATAGCAGTTGGCTTTGAAGGCTATGGGCCTTTACAGAGGCAGTGATGTCACCTTGGGAACTTCCAGTGGGGACAAGGGCAGCCCGCTTTGCTCACGCCCACAAGGACCCTGAGATGGTGAACCTCCCACTGCTGTTCCTGCCTGCCATGGGCTCCAGGCTCCTCTTCTGGGTGACCCTCTGTCTCCTGAGGGCGGGTGAGTCCTGAGAATATCAAGCTCTCGCTGCGTTTTTCTCTTTCCAGTTAAAGTTTCAATCATCTCCTTTTTCCATTTTCAAATTCTATCTTTCCCCCCAACCTCGACAGAACTCACAGAAGGTGGGGGTAGCCCAGTCCCGCAGACACAAGATCACAGAGAAAAGAAAGACCGTGGCTGTGTGGCGCAATCCTGTTTCTAACCACAGCATCCTTTACTGGTACCGTCAGACCCTGGGATGAAGTCTGGAGTCACTGATTCTCTTTGAGGAAGAGACTGAAATAAACGTTATGCTGTTGCCTGAGAATTGATTTTCTGCAGAGAGGCCCAGAGGCGCAGACTCCACTCTCTGGATCCAGTCTGCAGAGCTGGGGGACTCGGATGTGTATTTCTGTGCCAGCGGCCAACCATAGCCTCACAGAGACCCTTCCTTTCTGTGCACAAATTTCGTGATCCTCCCTCTTTGTAGCTCACGGCAGCTCCAGACAGGCTCCCCTGCCACCGCCCACCCCCACCTTATTCCTCATCATGTGAGGGGAAGACATGGGTTTGCAGAAATAAGCTGTGATGTATATAAATGGAGAACACAAGCTTTTCCTTAAAACACAAGAGCTGAAATTGAAAATCATTATGACTCAGGGATTGGAATCATTTCATGTGACAACTCAAGAATCCAAAATGAAAGGGCTTGTCACAGATTCAGCCCTCAGGGGCTAGTGATGGGTGTTCTTCTGTAATATGCAATCAAAAAGCATGTCCAATAAACTTTAATAATACAGGTGGTGACTCTGTGAGTGCAGCAAACAGCAGGCTCTCTGAGGATTTTTTTCCATCATCTGAATGATTCAAGTTTACATCCTTCTCTTTTGCTTTTACTTCGGAAGCTTTAGGCATCAAAGTCTCAACACAGAGTATGTGTTTGGAAAACATTCCCCCCCCCCTCCATTTTTATGTGGGGAATTTTATGATGTTGTTGATGGTGATGATAATTTCAGCTATTTTATTCAGCCATTTTTCAGCTTCAAAGAAATACATACAAATAGATATCCTGGTAACCAGTCTTAAATCCTAGGCCAAAACAAATTGTTGCTCTGGAATTGTCTAACTTTCATGATAACTAACACAACTCAACACTCTATATAGGTCTGCGACTTCCCGATGGTCCCGTGGCTAAGACTCCACACTCCCCATGCAGGGAGCCAGGGTTTGATCCCTGGCCAGGGAACTAGATCCCACGTGCCATAACTAAAGATCCTGTGTGCTGCAAGTAAGACCTTGTGCATCCAAATAAGTAAGTGAATTTAAAAAAAAAGAAAGAAAAACACTATGTAGGCTTGAGCCAGACATTCAGAGGCTATTGAGGATATTTCCAGTTGTCTGGCTTAGTATATGAAAATAGTTCCTTAACACATTAAAATATTTTTTAGTAAGAACTTCTAAAACAATCAATTGCCCCCTCTGATACTGTATTCTCTCCTCTAACTTCTGCCTGGGTTCTCAAAGATAATTAGAGAAATCATTCTGAAGCATTGGTTGGAACTATTTGGAAAGCAGCTTACTGAGACCCTCTTGAAGGCAGGGTCACTACCCCTCAGCCTCTGTTGGTTTTACTTCTCTCCTTGTCCAACCAAGACTGCAAGTCATAATGCATATTCATTCACTCAGTGCACATTCCTCTCCACGGCTCTGCCCATATCTCCACCCAACTTCCTCGTCTGATAAAACTCCAGTCACTGATGACCATCTCTTTGCTGTTGTTGATTAGTTGCTAAGTCGTGTCCGACTCCTTTGTGATCCCATATATACACATGTATACATACACATGTATCCTCTCTTTTCTGGATTTCTTTCCCATTTAGGTCACCATGGAGCATTGAGTAGAGTTCCCCAGGCTGTACAGTAGGTTCTTGTTACCGATCTGATACATAGTGGTGTATATATGTCAACCCCAATCTCCCAATTCATTCTATCCCCCTTCCCTTCTTGGTATCCATAAGTTTGCTCTTTACATGAACGGGTGTGTGCTAAGTCGTTTCAGTCGTGTCTGACTCTGTGTGACCCTAAGGACTATAACCTGCCAGGCTCCTCTGTCCATGGGATTCTCTAGGCAAGAATGCTGGAGTGGGTTGCCTTGCCCTCTTCCAGGGGATCTTCCCAACCCAGGAATCAAACTCTTGTCTCTCATTTCTCCTGTTGGCATGCAGGTTGTTTACCAGTAGCACCACTTGGGAAGCCCATTCTCTACATCTGTCTCTATTTCTGTTTTGCAAATATATTCAGTTGTACTATTTTTCTAGATTCTACACATAAGCAATATTATACAACATTTGTTTTTCTCTTTCTCACTTACTGTATTCTGAGGACTGTCTCTAGTTAGCCATGTCTCTGCCAAAGACACAATTTCATTCTTTTTTATGGCTGAGTAATATTCCATTGCATGTATACACCACATCTTCTTTATCCTTTCCTCTGCTGATGGAAATTTAGGTTGCTTCCATGTCCCGGCTATTGTAAATAGTGCTGCAGTAAACATTAATGAATTGAAGTTTGATGATTATTTTTACCCAACTATTTAGATTAAACAAAGAAGGGTTGACTTGAGAGTTCTCATCTGTAAGTACTAGAATTAAAGTTAAAAGAATTTTATTTGGAATTTTAAATAAAAATTAATCAATGTTAGATTCTTAATCTGAGATTGCTTAGATATTTAGCTTAAATGACCTAGAGATGTTACACTTTAATTTTAACCAAAGTATTTCTTTTAAAAACTTAAAGAGTATTTGTAATCAAATTAAGACATTGGCTTTGCCATTTTATTATTGATGTTTTAAACTGTTTTCTTTTTTAAACCTTTATTTATTGTATGACTTCTGATGTCCCATTGGACCCTGTGGCAGGATGTGAAATGAAATAGGGAGTGGAAATTTAGACTTGATCACAGAGTACAGAATAAATTTGGGGTTAGTTTAGTTGCTGCAATGTCAGGACATATACGTGCTGTCTTCTTAAGTATACCAGAGGAGCAATGGTTGGATTTGGGGAGAGTAACGGACACGTTTCTGTCTTTTCATCTCCTCTTTAATTCAGTTTTCTAGGACAGTGCTTTATTTGATATTCCCCATGTTTGGGAATTTGATAAGGTAATCCTCCTATTCTAATCTTTCTATTCCTCGCTGAATCTACTCTATGGGAAGAGAAATAGATAATCTTAGTTAACCTCTTTTTCTGCTTTAGACTCTCATCTCCTTGCCTTCTTCTTACTGGCTATCTACACAAGAGATAGATGTTCCACATGTACCAAGAAGAGCAAAGAACTTTCTTATCCATAGCGGGTCATCCTGTAGTTTGGAGGAGAGAGAAAATGAGTTAAGTTCCTATTCAGCATAGTGTAAACCAGTCCTTTTGGTTTCACATCTGAGCCCTGTTATTACCAATATCAAAACTGATATTATTATCTTTGCCTGACTCCAATGTCTAACTCTAAGGTGGTTCCATCTTAGGCCATAAGACAATATTACTCATTGTCCCTCTAACACCAAGAAACCGTAATACCCATATGTCCTGTACCTAATGAAACAACACAAAATCCCCTTATGTTTTCAGTTCAGTTCAGTCACTCAGTCGTGTGTGACTCTTTGTGACCCTGTGGACTGCAGCATGCCAGGCCTCCCTGTCCATCAACAACTCCCAGAACTTGTTCAAACTCATGTCCATCAAGTCGGTGATGCCATCCAACCATCTCATCCTCTGTCGTCCCCTTCTCCTCCTGCCTTTAATCTTTCCCAGCACCAGGGTCTTTTCCAATGAGTCAGTTCTTTACATCAGGTGGCAAAAGTATTGGAGTTTCAGCTTCAGCATCAGTCCTTCCAATGAATATTCAGGACTGATTTCCTTTAGGATGGACTGGTTGGATCTCCTTGCAGTCCAAGGGACTCCCAAGAGTCTTCTCCATCACCACAGTTCAAAAGCATCAATTCTTCGGAGTTCAGCTTGCTGCTGCTACTGCTAAGTCGCTTCAGTCGTGTCCGAGTTCAGCTTAGTGAGAGCATATTTGTGCTGCTTCTGCCCACTGGCCACTAAGGGGCGCTGTGGCGTCGTTGTCATCTAGTGTCTATGGTGGTGCTGCCTGAAAGGATGGCATTAAGGGAAACCAGAGGGTTGGATTTAGAGTTAGGGAGTTGCAGATGTCTTGAGCAAAGGCTGAGAGTGAAGGAACTAGAGACCAACCCTTCTCCCTCTGTTGTGTAGGTGGGTTTTGCTCTGACTGGACCTCTGAGTGCTCACTCACTTCAGTCGTGTCTGACGCTGTGACCCCATGGACTTCAGCCCAGCTGGCTGTGAATGACAGGTGCACCTGAACAGTGGCTATTTCTCTGAATTTGCTAAAGTCATGGCTGCGCAAGGAATTGGGGTGCAGTAGCTCGTAGGTTCTGGGTTGGGGAAAGCAGAGAAGCAGTTTGAGTGTCAGAGCAGCCCAGCCTAGCAAGACAGAGCTCAAGCCACTGGCTCTGCTGAACTTAGAGGGTAGGGCTGGGAGAAGAGCAGGTGCTAACCTGGACCTCATCAGGGGACCCTGGCCCCGGGAAGCTGACAACCACAGGGACACCACTGGCAAACCCACGTGTCAGGCAGGGACTGGGTGGATCGGAGGAACAGAATTTCTCCCCAGGAAGTTTTGCTCTCAGCAGGAAGATACGTAGTGGAGTTTCGCCATTCACTCCAGATTCATATAACCCTTCGGAGCAGATGAAATCGGGCAGAAACGAGAATTTTTTGTCTGGGCTGCCTTGGTCTCATTTCAGGTTCTTTCTATGGGACTGCGTCAGTCTCCCCTCTGTATCTCCTATCTAGCCTCTGTGGCCTCTTTCAACCAGGAGCCCCATGTACCGTGATTGATTACATGCCTGTTGCTGTTCTCACAAATTACCATACATTTTGTAGCTTAAAACAATACAAGTTTATTGTCTGATAATTTTGAAGATCAAAAGTCCAAAGTGAGTCTGTGCCGTGCTTAGTCGCTCAGCCGTGTCCGACTCTGTGTGACCCCAAGGACTGTAACCCGCCAGGCTCCTCTGTCCATGAAATTCTCCAGGCAAGAATACTGGAGTGGATTGCCATGCCCTCCTCCAGGGGATCTTCCCAAGCCAGGGATCGAACCCAGGTCTCCTGGACTACAGGCGGATTCTTTACCAGCTGAGCTACCAGAGAAGCACCAAAATGGGTCTAAGTGGGTTAGAATCAAGGTGTCAGCAGGGCTGCTTTCCTTCTGGAGGCTGGAGGAGAGAATTTGCTTTCTTGCCTTTCTCAGCTTCTAGAGGCCACAGGATTTCTTGGCTCGTGGGCGTTTCCATCTTCAAAGCCAGCGATGACAGATCAAGTCTCTTCTCACGCTGCATCACTGTGACCCTTACTCTTCTTCCTTCTTTTTCCACATTTTACCGTCCTTGTGATTACATTGGGCCCATCTGAAAAATCCAGGTTTGTCTCTCTACATTAAAGTCGGCTGACTAGCAACCTTAATTCCACTGAGAACCCGGATTCCTTCCTCCGTGTTACATAATATAGCATATCCACAGTTCCAGGGATCAGGCAGTGACATCTTTGGGGAGCCATCATTCTGTCTACCATACCCTAGGTACCTGGTAACGAGGAAGGAACAAACAATGATCCTTTATAAAAATATAGTAATGGCCTCAGTTTTATGTATAAGATCCAACAGAAACCAAAGGGATGGACTCTGCAAGGGGAACAGGTATTTCTGGTAACATAACTTAGCCTGTAGACTCTCTGCTCTTTAAAATTGACAAGTGCATCTTCGATCTCTTCCAGTGGCTCAGTGTTAAAGAATCTGCTTACAATGACCCAGATTTGATCCCTGGGGATCCCCTGGAGAAGGGGATCTCAACCCACTCTAGTATTCTTGCCTGGGAAATCCCATGGATAGAGGATCCCTACGGGGCACAGTCCATGAGGTTGCAAAGAGTCGGGCATGACTGAGTGACCGACACTCCTTGGTTCAGAAGACTTAGTAGTGCGTCTCAGTTAATCACAAAAGACTGAACTTGTCCTTCTTCTTGGTTAACACATAACTCACTTGAACAAGCCAGTAAACAGAGCGTTGCTTCTCTCAGCTTTCTGTAACCTCAACCATGAGGGGAAGTGGGTTTGTGGCACCAAACCCCTTTTACAGGCAAAAGGCGAAACATTAATGTAAAGACATTGAGTTTTTCCAGAAATAAGGATAGTATATAAATCAATGCCAGTGGATTTTATTTGCAAAGAGAACATGAAAATCTTCTGCTTATTTCATGGCAGGGATAGAGAAATATGGGAAATGCTATGCTAGGAGTTTTGAGAATTTAATAGAACTTGAGGCTATATAAACTCAGAAAGATCTTTCACTGTAAAAAGAGATTTCAAGTTGGATCAGTTCTCAGGGCATCAGTTCAGCCCTTGAAGCCCTAACAAGGCAGTTGCTATTCTTGTTTATCCTGGAGCGCTCAGAGCCAAACTTCTGAACGAGTTTGAGTGTGATATGACCAGGGTCATCTAGCCATTGGTGAGAGGAGTACCAGGGTTCATGGAGGAACTGGATTGCGATGAGACAATGAATTCATCTTTAAGTTCTTGGAGTTTGAGACTCAAGTGGAAATATTGGGTTGGCAAGCTCTAGATAAGAGTACAGAGAATGAGGCATTATGAATTGATGATACCAAAATAAATCTGTGGGAACCTCTACCTCATATCAGTTATAATTGAGTTCAGTCCTGCCTGATTCATCTCCCAGAGACACGGCCTTCTCTGAAGGGAGCTGCCGAGTTGGGAGTGGTAGCTCGTGCAGTGATGTCACCGACAGACACATCTTGCCAGGGCAAGCGGTCCCGAACACACTTCTCTGCTCATGCTCACAAGGGCCTGATCTGGGTAATTCCCCACCGTTCTCATCCTGCCATGGGCACCCAAGCCCTCTGCTGTATAGCCCTTTGTCTCCTGGGGGTAGGTAAGTCCTTGGAACATGCAGCGTCCTCTTGTTGGTTTGCCCTATTGTGACTCCAATATTTTTCTTATTCTGTTTCCAAATTCTTTCACAGGAACCACAGATGCTAACTTAGGAGTCACTCAGACCCCTAGGCATGAGGTGACAGAAAAGGGACAGGCAGTCACTCTGAGTTGTGAGCCGATTAAAAGCCACACAGCCCTTTATTGGTACAGACAGACCTCGGTGCGGGGACTGGAGTTACTGATTTACTTCCGCAGTGAAGCTCCTGTTGACGAGTCGGGGATGCCCAAGGACCGATTCTCAGCTAAGATGCCAAACGCATCGTTCTCCACTCTGAAAATCCAGCCCACAGATCCTGGGGACTCGGCCACGTATCTCTGTGCCAGCAGCAAAGACACAGCGCTGCAGAGTCGCCCCATCCCCAGCAGAAAACCTCTGCTTCCCCTTCCGGTTCTGCCCTGAGCCCTCTAAGTCATCCCTACTTCTCTTTCACCAAGAGAAGTGAGTGGGTTTGAGGCTTAACAAGAACAGGAAATAAGGTATCAACATAGACAATCTTGCATAGGAAATCCTCTAGGAATGGGATTCAGAGATTGCTCTGAAATTGTCAATGGGCTCAAAATTCATCCCACATATAAGATAAGACTTAATTACTCAGATCATAGAATTTCCTGCCTTCCTGCACTTACCACCCCCATCTGAATGGAAGAAGCTCCAGGTAATGGTTGCTCAGCATTCTCCATTCTTTTTCAACTCTAAGTTGTTAACAGAATCCTGCCCCACTCCAACACAAGTTTTTTTTAAATAGGACCCTCTTTATTGTGATTACAGACATCCCATTCTAATGATAATATCAACTTAACATATATAGGGCTTTCTCAACACATTTTGGGTAAAGTAAACAACTTAATTCACTAGGTGTAAGTTGCCACTCCTTGAATCTTGGTATTTATTTCTCTCTCTCCTGCCTAGGACAGATATTGACATTGAAATAAAACCACTCAATATCACAGCAATCCAAGTCTATGCCCCCATCAGTAATGCTGAAGAAGCTGAAGTTGAACGGTTCTATGAAGACCAGCAAGACCTTCTGGAATCAACACCCCAAAAAGATGTCCTTTTCATTATAGAGGACTGGAATGCAAAAGTAGGAAGTCAAGATATACCTGGAGTGACGCAAATTTGACCTTGGGTACAGAATGAAGCAGGGCAAAGGCTAGTAGAGTTTTGCCAAGAAAACGCACTGGTCATAGCAAACACCCTCTTCCAACAACACAAGAGATGACTCTGTACATGGACTCCACCGGATGGTCAATACCGAAATCATATTGATTATCTTCCTTGCAGCCAAAGATGGAGAAGCTCTATACAGTTAGCAAAAACAAGACCGGGAGCTGACTGTGGCTCAGATCATGAACTCTTTATTGCCAAATTCGGACTTAAATTGAAGAAAGTAGGGAAAATCAGTAGACCATTCCCAAGAAAAAGAAATGCAAAAAGGCAAAATGGTTGTCTGAGGAGGCCTTTCACATAGCTGTGAAAAGAAGAGAAGCAAAAAGCAAAGTAGAAAAGGAAAGATATACTCATTTGAATGCAGAGTTCCAAAGAATAGCAAGGAGAGATAAGAAAGCCTTCCTCAGAGATCAATGCAAAGAAATAGAGGAAAACAATAGAATGGGAAAAACTAGAGATCTCATCAAGAAAATTAGAGATACCAAGGGAACATTTCATGCAAAGATGGGCTCAATGAAGGACAGAATGGTATGAACCTAACAGAAGCAGAAGATATTAAGAAGAGGTGGCAAGAATACACAGAAGAACTTTACAGAAAAGATCATGACACAGATAATCATGATGGTGTGATCACTCAGCTAGAGCCAGACATCCTGGAATGTGAAGTCAAGTGGGCCTTAGTAAGCATCACTATGAAAAAAGCTAGTGGAGGTGATGGAATTCCAGTTGAGCTATTTCAAACCCTAAAAGATGATGCTCTGAAACTGCTGCACTCAATATGCCAACAAATTTGGAAAAAGCAGCAGTGGCCACAGGACTGGAAAAGGTCAGTTTTCATTCCAATCCCAAAGAAAGGCAATGCCAAAGAACGCTCAAACTACCACACAGTTGCGCTCATCTCACACGCTAGTAAAGTAATGCTCAAAATTCTCCAAGCCAGACTTCAGCAATACTTGAACTAAGAACTTCCAGATGTTCAAGCTGGTTTTAGAAAAGGCAGAGGAACCAGAGATCAAATTGCCAAAATCCACTGGATCATGGAAAAAGCAAGAGAGTTCCAGGAAAACATCTACTTCTGCTTTATTGACTATGCCAAAGCCTTTGACTGTGTGGATCACAAAAAATCTGTGGAAAATTCTGAAAGAGATGGAAATACCAGACCACCTGACCTGGCTCCAGAGAAATCTGTATGCAGGTTAAGAAGCAACAGTTAGAACTGGACATGGAACAATAGACTGGCTCCGAATTGGGAAAGGAGTACATCAAGGCTGTCACCCTGCTTATTTAACTTATATGCAGAGTACCTCATGAGAAATGTTGGACTGGATGAAGTACAAGCTGGAATCAAGAATGCTGGGAGAAATATCAATAACCTCAGATATGCAGATGGAAGAAATGAAGAACTAAAGAGCCTCTTGATGAAAGTGAAAAAGGAGAGTGCAAAAGTTGGCTTAAAACTCAACATTCAGAAAACTAAGATCATGGCATCTAGTTCCATCACTTTATTGCAAATAGATGGGAAAACAATGGAAACAGTGAGAGACTTTATTTTGGGGGGCTCCAAAATCACTGCAGATGGTGACTGCAGCCATGAAATTAAAAGACACTTGCTCCTTGGAAGAAAAGTTATGACCAACCTAGACAGCATATTAAAAAGCAAAGATTCAATGCAATCCCCATCAAGCTACCAACAATATTTTTCACAGAACTAGAACAAATAATTTCACAATTTGTATGGAAATACAAAAAACCTCCAATAGCCAAAGCAATCTTGAGAAAGAAGAATGGAACTGTAGGAATCAACCTGCCTGACTTCAGGCTCTACTACAAAGCTACAGTCATCAAGACAGTATGGTATTGGCACAAAGACAGAAATATAGATCAATGGAACAAAATAGAAAGCCCAGAGATAAATCCATACACCTAAGGACACCTTATCTTTGACAAAGAAGGCAAGAATATACAATGGAGAAAAGACAATCTCTGTAACAAGTGGTGCTGGGAAAACTGGTCAACCACTTGTAAAAGAATGAAACTATAACACTTTCTAACACCATACACAAAAATAAACTCAAAATGGATTAAAGGTCTAAATATAAGACCAGAAACTATAAAACTCCTAGAGGAAAACATAGGCAAAACACTCTCTGACATAAATCACAGCAGGATCCTCTATGATCCACCTCCCAGAGTAATGGAAATAAAAGCAAAAATAAACAAACAGGACCTAATTAAACTTAAAAGCTTTTGCACAACGAATGAAACTATAAGCAAAGTGAAGACAGCCTTCCTACTGGGAGGAAATAATAGCAAACAAAGCAACTGACAAAGAATTAATCTCAAAAATATATAAGCAGCTCCTGCAGCTCAATTCCAGAAAAATAAACGACCCAATCAAAAAATGGGCCAAAGAACTAAACAGACATTTCTCCAAAGAAGACTTACAGATGGCTAACAAACACATGAAAAGATGCTCAATATCACTCATTATCAGAGAAATGCAAATCAAAACCACAATGAGGTACCATTTCACGCCAGTCAGAATGGCTGCGATCCAAAAGTCTACAAGCAATAAATGCTGGAGAGGGTGTGGAGAAAAGGGAACCCTCTTACACTGTTGGTGGGAATGCAAACTAGTACAGCCACTATGGAGAACAGTGTGGAGATTCCTTAAAAAACTGGAAATAGAACTGCCATACAACCCAGCAATCCCACTGCTGGGCATACACACTGAGGAAACAAGAATTGAAAGAGACACGTGTACCCCAGTGTTCATCACAGCACTGTTTATAATAGCCAGGACATGGAAGCAACCTAGATGTCCATCAGCAGACGAATGGATAAGAAAGCTGTGGTACCTATAGACAATGGAGTATTACTCAGCCATTGAAAAGAATACATTTGAATCAGTTCTAATGAGGTGGATGAAACTGGAGCCGATTATGCAGAGTGAAGTAAGCCAGAAAGAAAAACACTAATACAGTATACTAACACATATATATGGAATTTAGAAAGATGGTAATGATAACCTTGTATATGAGACAGCAAAAGAGACACAGATGTATAGAACAGTCTTTTGGACTCTGTGGGAGAGGGCGAGGGTGGGATGATTTGGGAGAATGGAATTGAAACATGTATATTATCATATGTGAAACAAATTGCCAGTCCAGGTTCTATGTATGGGACAGGGTGCTTGAGGCTGGTGCACTGGGATGACCCAAGAGGGATGGGATGAGGAGGGAGGAGGGAGGGGGTTCAGGATGGGGAACACATGTACACCCATGGCTGATTGATATCAATGTATGGTAAAACCACTACAATATTGTAAAGTAATTAGCCTCCAATTAAAATGAATAAATTTATTAAAAAATAAAATAAAAAATAAAAATAAATGGTGAAAAAATAAAAAAATAAAAAGCAGAGACATTATTTTGCCAACAAAGGTCTGTCTAGTCAAAGCTACAGTTTTTCCAGTAGTCATGTATGGATGTGAGAGTTGGACTACAAAGAAAGCTGAGCACCAAAGAATTCATTCTTTTGAACTGTGATGCTGGAGAAGACTCTTGAGAGTTCCTTGGAAAACGAGGAGATCCAATCAGTCCATCCTAAAGGAAACCTGTCCTGAATATTCATTGGAAGGACTGATGCTGAAGCTGAAACTCCAATACTTTGGCCACCTTATGCAAAGAACTGATTCATTTGAAAAGACCCTGATCCTGGGAAAGATTGAAGGCAGGAGGAGAAGGGGACGACAGAAGTTTAGATGGTTGGATGTCATTACTGACTCAATGGACGTGAATTTGAGTAAGATCTGGGAATTGGTGATGGACAGGGAAGCCTGGCATGCTACAGTCCATGCGGTCACAAAGAGTCAGACACGACTGAGCGAATGAAATGAAATGAACTGAAATGAACTGAACTCCTGCCTAAGGAGAGTGCAGGCCTGACTGACCTAGAACAGAAGACAGCGGCCAACGCCAGCTGAAGGCTTGTGTGGGACTCCAAACACCAGTGCTGCCTCTTCAGCTGTCTGTTTGGGAGCAGTGACTGGACTCCTTTGAAGAAAAACTATGAAAAAACTAGACAGCATATTAAAAAGCAGAGACATCACCTTGAGGACCAAGGTCTGTCTGGTCAAAACTACGGTTTTTTTTCCAGTAGTCATGTACAGATGTGACAGTTGGACCATAAAGAAGGCTGAGTACCAAGAATTGATGCTTTCAAACTGTGGTGCTGGAGAAGACTCTTGAGAGTCCCTTGGACAGCGTGGAGATCAAACTAGTCAATCCTAAAGGAAATCAACATTGACTATTCATTGGAAGGACTGTTGATGAAGCTAAAGCTCCAATACTTTGGCCACCTGATGGGAGGCGATGACTCACTGGGAAAGACTGAAGGCATGAGGAGAAGGGGACGACAGAGTATGAGATGGTTGATGGCATCACTGACTCAATGGACATGAGTTTAAGCAAACTCTGGGAAACAGTGAAGGACAGGGAAGCCTGGCATGCTGCTGTCCACGGTCTTGCGAAGAGTTGGACATGATTTAGTGACTGGAGAACAACAGTAAAGTGGACTCCACATTGGGATATCTAAATGTATGCAGACCTGTCCAGTCTAACTTTGCTCTTTTTTTTCCTCGATCATATGTCCTTAAGACCCAAATCTCTATTTTTCTTCTGATTTATGCAGAGATATCTACATAATATTGGCAATCCATTCTGAATGGTCATAATTACTCTCTTCCAAGTTCTTTTTTTAACATCCTGATCCCTTCTCAGCCCCTATGAGGACATCTTTGGCAACTGATGCAAAATTTTGAGTGCTTGAGGCAATTCAGGTTTGCCAGAGTTAAGAGGCAAATTCCACCTACAATTGTCCTAGGTTTGCCATTCAGGGGCCCTAACTTTCAAGATGGAAACTCGGTTTCCTGGTTTCTATTGTGTTTACACTAATAGATATAATATGCTTTTGGTTTGATTTTAGCACTTTCTTTTTCCTCCTGGCTACTCCCCACTGCTTCTAGATCGTTTTTCTCCCTCTTGCTTTAAAACCCAGCTCCTTCCACACACCTGGCATGAGCATGTTCCCCTTCATGTGCCATTGCAGTTGCTCCGTTCCCATCAGGCCTCGCCTTCTCATTCCATGCCCCCAGCGATTAATCCTGTGACCATTCTTGGTGATTTCATTGTCGTGTAGGCCATTTACACATGGTTTTGGTTTCTTAGTTTCTTGACCTCCTCCTCCTTTTTGCCTGCACCTCAGGTGCAGGTCCATGTTGACAGACCATATAATGAGCAACACATAAGTTCCTTCCAAATTTTATGCTTCAGTCATCTTTGCCTCCTTTCTTTCCATCTCATGAACTCCGCTTCCATCCCTCCTACCATCCCATCCACTGAACCTCAGCCCCTAAATCCAACAGACATGAAACTCCCAAGTTCTTAATTCTCACATTGTTTAAAACAGAGTTCAAGGTTTAGGACTATAATTTCAACCCTGGTTAAATCTAATGGATTGAAATATTTGTTTGAGATGCTTTAAAAATATATTCAGTTATTTATTATGGTTATGTTAGGTCTTGGTTGCTGCTATCAATAAGAAAATGGATAGATAAATTCTTGGAAATTCATCCAATTATTTTATACTAAACCAAATTTTGTATAGTTTATACTAAACTAAATCTATTGGATAAAATAGATAAGTATGTAAAACAAATTTTAGAAATTCAAGTCTAATATAGCACCACTCGATTTCATTTCAAATACAGGTAAAAGAACACTCTTTATTGGCTAACGAGGTAGATTGCAAGATCATTTACTAAATATGTCACCATGGACGATTACTTCATCTCTCATCATTTTAGATTTCTCATCTTTGAAGCAGGAATAATAATTATAAGTGCATTATGGTATTTTAAAAAGGCAATTTATAAAAAAAACACTTAAAAGAATGGCTGAAACTTTTAAGCTTTCAACACACATACCCATTTATTTTCATTATTGTGTTTGATAAAATTCACATGCAGTAAAAGTATAAAAGCAAAAGAGGAAATAGACTCACCAAACTCAGACTAATTGTTGCAAAAAGAAAAGACCAAGAAGGGATAGTAAAGAGCAGCTTACTTGGTTTGCTGTACTTTTCTCTAATTTAAAAAATGCAAAACTAATTGGTCAAATGTTTAAATTTGTTCAAATTCCATTTTTAGAGAT
The DNA here is from genome assembly GCF_001704415.2 of Capra hircus. Lineage (NCBI taxonomy): Eukaryota > Metazoa > Chordata > Mammalia > Artiodactyla > Bovidae > Capra > Capra hircus. The sequence goes on along the minus strand of NC_030811.1, from coordinate 14,680,449 downwards.
TTATTGCATTAGGAGTTGAAGAGATTATGGTCTGCACAATTCCTGTTGGTGTATCAAATCTTACTATTTCTAGGGTCTCTGAGTCACTCCCAAGTGTGGTCATTAGCTCTTACTGAGGCTAACCCACTAGTCCTTGGCCATTCATGGACCCACAAGTTCAAATTCAACAACATTCCTTCCCCCAAAATGGAATACTACTTGCTTCACATATAAAAAGAATGCATCACTTTAATCTTCCAAGTAGATTGTTATAATTATGTGTTAATTACATCCAACAGATTTATTTGGGGTTATTAACAGTTCTATTCTTAATCCTATTCCTCAGTTCAAATGCAGAAGATGCGTTTTGGATGGTCCAGTTGCAGGCTAGGGTTTTTCCATTAAATATAAAGCTATACAATGGCAGCTACTCGTGGCTCGATATTTTCTGAGATCCTGGTTGATTACAACGTCCCCGTTCTTGGTGAGAGATTAAAAAATTCAAGGTCAGTCTTGATATTGAGTCTTCAGACAGTGAAAAGAAACCCATGGAAATAGCCTTTTTAGGTAGATTGTCATGGAATCATCTATATTTCCATGGTTCTTCTTGAAATCAGAGTGAACTGTCAGTAACTGATGAACTCTCAGATAGACATAATTTAGAGAATGTGATAATAAGCATGACTGGCCAGGCCCTCTCTCCTGAAGGAAAAATGAATGGGGAAGACTCTTAAGGAGAAATGGAATAGATCAAATGCACAGAGAAATCCCAAATTATTCAACATAATTATTGCAAAAGCTTAAAGAACACTTAAAAGAGCATTTGTGCCTGAAATACTGTCACGGGGAATTTAAAATGGCCAAGAGGATGGATGAGACATTACAGTGGTTTGAAGTTATTCTTCCTTCTTACCATCAGGATAGGAAGAGAGGGACAACATCTACAGTAGAAAGTTCTTACCTGCTTCTTCCTGTGTGATGGGCGTTCCACTAGATGCGGAACACATTCCATCAGTACCCCATATTACAGCCAAGGAAACTAAAGGAGAAAACTTGTGTGTAATTTTTCAAAAGTCACCCAGCTAAAAAATGGTGGAAAAGGGATCCAAAGACAGGAAATTTGAGACCAGATTCTCTTTAATCATTTGCAAACCACTAATAAACAAAAATAAAAGTATAGATTCACTAAACTGGAGAAAGAAAGATAAATCTTTAGGAAAAGCACTAAAATCTTAGAAGACTCAGTGTTCTTATGCGGAAGGAAAAGGCAGCCTCCAGTCAGGAGAGACAGATTTTAAAGAAAAGGGGGCGTGCATTTGGGCTCAACTGCTCTCAAAGTTATTAGAAAAGACAGAACTGTTTTCTTAGCTGTTTCCAAAGTTGACAAGAAAACTGGGCCCCCCAAAGCCCTTTGGGAAGATCCTCTGGAGGCGGGCATGGCAACCTATTCCAATATTCCTGCCTGGAGAATCCCCGTGGACAGAAGAGCCTAGTGGGTTGTGGTCCATGGGGTCACAAAGAGTGGGACATGACTGAGCTACTAAGCGCACACAAAGCCCTTGAGAATTAAATGCACAATCTCAGAGGTCACAGGGAAGATAGGAATGACTCTGAAAATCAACCTGATTGAAGGACGAAGTGCAATCTGGACTGTATTGACAGGGATTGAAGTGAAAATATTCACATTATTGTACAAACATTATCTATAGGCTATTTTAAAGGGCCATGCCTAATATACTTGCAAAATTACGATTCCTATGAAAGGCTTAGGAAAAAATGGGGTGTATTAAAGCAAAAGCATGTGAAACAAGAGAATGCCTTGTAGATGGGGTTGCTCAACCGGGGAAACTGAAAATATGCAATATTTGTTTTAATAGCGCTGGTTTTAGAGGACTCGGAGCTTAATTTCACATTTCTCACTAGGGAAGATAGCAGAGATAAAATCTACAAGAATGTATTAAAGAGATTAATGATTTGGGCCAGGATGCAAACATAACATTGAAGAAGGTATTCAGTTCCAGTGATTGCTGCTAACACCGCTGTGTCTGAGGAACAACCGAATGAATTTTAAAGGCGTTTAAAATTTTTAGAACTTCGATTAAATCTTTCTTAAAGGATTAGGTAATCACAGAGGGAAATAAAATGATTAAATTGGGATCTTTCTGGTAGAAATAAAATGCTGTAATGGAAATACTATTCAAATCCTGGAGTATTCCAGATTTGAAAAAAGAGTGTGAATTGATGAAAAATAATTAATGACTTAGATTGTTGTTTTCTAGAATTTCATAATGGAAGTAGTACTTATTTAAGTTTGGGGTGACTTTGAGTATTGGCATTTAATCATTGGAGAAGGCAATGGCACCCCACTCCAGTACTCTCGCCTGGAAAATCCCATGGATGGAGGAGCCTGGTGGGCTGCAGTCCATGGGGTCGCTAAGAGTTGGACATGACTGAACAACTTCTCTTTCACTTCTCTCTTTCATGCATTGGAGAAGGAAATGGCAACCCACTCCAGTGTTCTTGCCTGGAGAATCCCAGGGACAGGGGAGCCTGGTGGGCTGGCGTCTATGGGGTCGCACAGAGTCGGACACGACTGAGCAACTTAGCAGCAGCAGCAGCAGCAGCAACTCATCATCATGTCATTTTTTTTTTTTTCAAGATTTTTTTTTGGATGTGGACCATTTTTAAAGTCTTTATTGAATTTGTTACAATATTGCTTCTGTGTTATTTTTTGGTTGTTTGGCCTTGAAGCAGGTGGGATCTTACCTCCCTGGATAGCAATCAAACCCATACCCCCTGCATTGGAAGCTGAAGTCTTAACCACTGAGCCACCAGGGAAGTCCCTATGATGTCATGTAAGTGTGTCATCGAACCTCTGTTTGGTCATAATGGGAATATAGCAGGTGAGATTGGAAAGGGAAAGGGAAACGGAGAGCTAATTCCCAGTGTTTCAGCCAGTCTGGCCTGTGAGTTCTTTAATTACTATACTGCTGTACACCATTTCATGTCCTGTGAGGCCCCGCTTAATTGCCCCCTGTGGCTCCAGGAGTAAATCCCGAAGAGCAGTAATTAATACTGGGGGGAGCCCCTTAAGAAGGTGGAAATAGAGTTGTCCTACGACATGGCTCATCTCTTGATCATAGACGCAATGGTCAAGTTCAAGGTGTTGGGGGAACACGAATCTTGAGAGTCTTAGGGGGAACATCTATTGCCCACTTTCGTTTCTGGGAGTTCCTGGAGCAATATCCTAGCCCCTCTGCCGTCCCCTCCCTCTTCTCTTTGGTAAGAGAACTGAATTATGATTAGAGAATTTTTTAAAGGAGGAACTCAGCAGGCTTAGACTAAACCTTCCTACTTCTATCTTGTGTTTGTCTTTTGTCTGCAAAGAAGATGCTTTCTATTCTCCTGGCTCAGAATTATGGTAAAATTAGTGAGCAGACTGTATTTAGTGGGGAAGACTGGCTGCTGGGGAAAAAGTAGTCGGGGGTATACCTTCATCTCAGAGGATATGAGCTACCACTCGGCGACACGTCTTAGCCCCACCTTTACCGGAGCCAATGCTGATGTTTGAATTTCAGTTTGGCTTCAGTCTCTCTCTTTCTCAAGTGTTTGATCTGAGCAGCAGGATTATTTTTGAACTAAAATATGAACACAGATAACTCCCCATTGTCCATATACCAATGTAACAGCACAGTTCTCCTTGAGTCTTGACAAAAGGTTCCTTTCTAGTGACACTGCCCAACTGGCCACCAGGAGATGCTGTGGTTCCACATTCCTTAGTGGCTTGCTGGAAGAACTGGGAGAACTGCCTGATGGTGGGGGTTACAGAGAAGCTCTAAATCTCATGGTCTCTGAATCATGAACCTGATTTGCAGACACTGAGCAGGTATTGGAGACAGAAAGATAGAGACCAAAGACTTCTATTCTTGTGCAAACGGGTTAAGACCCATAGTGAGCACGGACTTACAGGCAAGCCTGAGATGGATTGTATAGTCCATGGGGTTGCGAAGAGTTGGACACTGGGCGACTTTCCCTTTCAATTTCACTCTCTGGGATGGTTGCCATGTAAAGGAGACAGTGATACACTAAACGTTACCACCATGCAGTCCAAATTAATACGTGTGTGTGTGTGTGTGTGTGTGTGTGTGTGAGAGAGAGAGAGAGAGACAGAGAGAGACAGAGAGAGAAAGAGAGAGAAGTGCAGAAGAAACAGAACCTGTGTGATTCCCATCCTCCTTTATCCTCAGCTCAAGTCTCATTAACCCACAGAGATGTGTGTTTAGGTGGGTCATAGGTAGATTGCAAAGAGTATGGCCAGTATTCTAATAGATGCCTCATGATACTGTAGATATTCTGTGGAACAAGAGGGCTGAGCAGGGGACATCTCTGTGACTTCAAGAGATATCCCCTTCATGGTTAAAGTAATGGTCTTAATGGAAAGGAAGATCCTATTTTTCTGTAAGCTAATGAAGATCATCGAGCCAGCTCTCTGCTAAATTACTGAAAAAAATTTAGAAAATAAGTCCTCAAGGTCATTTCTCGCTGCTCCAGGGGGGCACCTCTTGAGCCTGTCAAGATGTGGGCAGAGAAGGAGATGGTTGGTAAATTTTTGTGTCCTGTTAGAAGGAAAGCAAAACAGCTCCTGGGTCAGGACATAAGAGAAGCTGTTGGAATGGGCTTCCCTCTAAACCCAGCCTGGTCCCATCCTACCACTATTGGAGGCCTTTATGGCAGGACCCCAAAGTGGACAGCCTGAACTATGTTCTAGGTCAGAGGGGACCTGAGCCTTCAGAAGTCCACAAGAAGGTCTGTATACCAGGGCCTGGGGTGACCCTAAGACTGATTTTTCTCTCCACGAGAGATTGGAGCACTTAGGAGGTAGCTGGCTCACTCATATTCTGAACTTGTTATAGGCTCACAGCTTCTCTGTTTCGCAACAGTTTGTATCTTATAGGAGATTAGTCCTGGACAGGAGTCAGAAAGTCCACATCCTGAAGGCTGTGTCCTGATTTGCAGTGTTCTCTATTTGTCTCTGCTGTTATTGTCCCCCCCTAAAGAATCTGCCTGTCAATGCAGGAGACATGGGGTCGATCCCTGGATTGGGAAAATCCCCTGGAGAAGGAAATGACAACCCACTCAATATTCTTGCTGGAAAATCCCATGGACAGAGGAGCCTGGCAGGCTGCAGTCCAAGGGATTGCAAGAGTCAGATATGACTTTGCAACTAAGCAACAGCAACAAAAAACCCTGTGTCCAGCTCTGCATTCTTCAATCTCAGGTTGCAAGATGCTCTCCTGAACCAAGTAAACACTGGACTGGGGAGTGGGCACTGCTGATTCCATAAAACTAAGAAAGTTTCACTATCATATTTCCAAGTAGCCGGTCATATGTTTCTCTCTGTCTCTTGACAGACTCTCAAGTTTGAGGAGTTGAGGAACGTGTTTTTGTGCCAACAGCCAAGACATGGAGCTAATGTGTTCCATTTCCTCTGTAAACAGAATCTTACTACTCTCCATACCCCCAAGAACTGGGTCATTTTCCAGAGTCTCATCCTCACCACCAGAAAGAGTTCATTTATGAGTATTGGTTGCCTTAGTACAAGGAGAGTCAAGTGTTAACCATCAAAGAGCCTTTTAGAGCTTTGCTAGGGGTTGAAGAGGATTAGAATGAACTGAGAGTGCTTTATCACAGTTCTTCAAAGAAGGTTGAAGCCCTCATTTTTCACTGCACAACCCACACCAGGACCTGCAGGATTAAGGCAATTCTGAGGAGTTGGACATGACTGAGTAACTGAACTGACTGAGGTTCATCACAGAGGTAAGATGGCTTCCCTGGTGTCTCAGACAGTAAAGAAACTGCCTGCAATGCAGGACACCCAGGTTCAATCCCTGGAGAAGGAAACGACAACCCACTCTAGTATTCTTGCCTGGAGAATTTCATAGACAGAGGAGCTTAGCAGGCTATAGTCTGCTGGAAGCCAGTGTGAGGAATCCCACCCGTGACAAGGTCATGAGGAAGGAAGCTGACATATGCAAGGTGTGATCAGACTTCAGGGGGCCCCCTGGCATTTCCTGAGCATGTACCCCCAAAAAATAAGAATCTGCCTGCTTTTCCACTCTTCTGATATTCTCTGGAAAAAGTCAAATCAGGGCTTTAGTCTTCTGCATTTGAAAGGGATGTTTCAGTTAAACCCCCTCTGATAGCTCTCTAGCTTGCCTAACAGGTTCCCTGGACCTCTTACAGCTTGTGAATTGCTTGCAGCCCCCAACCGCGAGAGGCACAAAGCTTAAAAGCATCTTAAAGTTACAGAGCCTTTTCTAAAGAGTTAAAAATTATATTGGTAGAGGGTTTTCACTGTTGACTCAATGATTGCTGCCAGATCTCCATATTTTTTATCTTTTAGGCACCTGGGAGGATGTTAATCAATGTAAATGGGATATGGAAAAAGATATATAATAGTTTTGATGTTAGCAACACTAGACTTTTGAGTTAATTACTTTTCTCTTTGTTATATATCACTCCTCTTGTGTCCTTGCTATATAAGAATGTAACTTTATTTAGTGCTTTCTAAATAAACCACTGGACTTTGAGAAGATCAAAGCAAATAAGTCTTCTGGTTGACAAACCCTTATCAGAAAAAAGGCTGTAAAATGTTAATTGGTCCTTTTGGGCCAGAAGATGATGTAAATCACCTAAGACTTGTGTATACAATTAGGTATGCAGAGAGAAAAGCCTGGTTTTGATAAGAGTCTGGACTGCTAACGCTGCATAACTTTGTGTTACCCATTGATCTCCATGTTTTATCAAAAGTATTTAAGGCCTTCTCAACAATAGAGGCCAGAGCCAGTCGCTGGACTGGTTTCCCCCGTGTCTCTCTCTTTTTCCTCTTTACTTTAACTTCAGGCTGAATTCCCATCTGGGGCGTGGAGGCTTGCCAAGTCTACTTACTTGCCCTGGCTGTTAAGACCCACGTGAAAGGGAGCCTAAGGCGAGGCACCCTTAGATATTCAAGCGAGCACTGGTGGCCCAACGTAGATGGTGCAAATTCCTTGTCTGGGATTTTATTGGCCTTCCACGTAATCCAAGTTATTCAGCCCTCTTTCTCCACTTAATTTTCCTACTACACTATTTCTTCCTAATCTGATCTTATATTTCTTATATTAATAAATAAATAAGTCTCTCCTCACCAACGCCATCCACGCTTCGAATTCCCTGGATCCATCGGGGCTGGACCCCGGCAATAGTCCACGGGGTCGCAAAGAGTCAGACACGACTGAGTGACTAACATTTCCTCTTTCTCTTTATGAGGTAAGATGGAGCCCCTTCATGGAAAAGGTGCAGACATATAGAGGCCCTGTGCTGCGGGCTGGGGATTATGCAGCATAGGGCTTTTGCTGGGAATAAAATCTTCCCAAGCCAGTCTCTTTCCAAGGCTTCCATTTATGCCCCTTCGAGATGAGCATGGTGGCCAAGTACAAAGGCTTTGGGAGGAATCTGTGGCAAAGCTCTAACCTAGCAAGGATTTATTTTGATTTTCTATATCCAAGTGATAGGGAATGCCAGTAAGAGGCATGTTGAAGGTCTTAATGTGTAAAGAGTAATTTACTGATGTCTGGAATTTGTGATGCGGGTACCACAAATTCAAGCAGAAACGTTCAATGGACCATTGACATATGACACACCAGAGGAGGCCAGAGGGGTGGGAACACCAGGGCTGGGAGAGGCGACAGCTGGGGAAGGTGCTGGGGGGGCGGGGGGGGGGCGGGGTCTGTGAATAAGCCAGTACACCCTGGAAGAGTTGGGAACTGTTCAGTCGGTCTTTTGCAGAGAATGAACATTCCCCTTTGGAGGGAGGTCCCCTGAGCAGGGTCAGAGTGTAGTGACCCTGCCAGGTCCCTCTCCGCTTTGCAGAGGACTCAGAAGCCCCGCCCTTCTGCTCACACTCACAAGAGCCCCATCTGGGGGAAGCCTCCTCCTGCGGGCATTGCCATGGCCACCAAGCTCCTCTTCTGTGTGGCCCTGTGTCTCCTGGGAGTAGGTAAGTCCCCAGAAATAATCTGCATTCTTGGATATTTCCCGTTATGATTCCAATCATGCTTCTTATTCTGTCCCCAAACTCTGTCCTTCTCCACAGGGCCCACGGATGCTGGAGTCACCCAGACCCCTAGGCATGAGGTGACAGAAAAGGGACAGGCAGTCACTCTGAGTTGTGAGCCGATTAAAAGCCACGCTGCTCTTTTTTGGTACAGACAGACCTCGGTGCGGGGACTGGAACTGCTGATATATTTCAACAACCAATCTCCTGTCGACGAGTCAGGGATGCCAAAGGACCGATTCTCAGCTAAGATGCCTAACGCATCGTTCTCCACTCTGAAAATCCAGCCCACAGAGCCTGGGGACTCGGCCACGTACCTCTGTGCCAGCAGCAAAGACACAGTGCTGTAGAGTCGCCCCGTCCCGAGCAGAAAACCTCTGCTTCCCCTTCTGGCTCAGCCCCCAGCGTCATCAGCTGTCTTCCTAGGCTCCTCCCCTAGCAGCCCAGTGGTTCAGCCTTCTAGGGACCCTAGGGAAGGCAAGAATAGAATGAAACAACCCATCACATTAGAAGACATTTGGGGGAAGGCAGTAGAGGGCTTGGTTTCTGGCATTTCTCACAACTTTTCCACAGAGGCTGACAGTTCACTTGTTGCTGTCATTGTTCAGGCACTCAGTCCTGTCTGACTCTTTGCGACCCCATGGATTATAGCATGCCAGGCTTCCCTGTCCCTCACCATCTCCCAGAGCCTGCTTAAACTCATGTCCATTGAGTTGGTGATGCCATCCAACCATCTCGTCCTCTGTCATCCCCTTCTCCTCCTCCTGACAGTCCATGGCTAAGGGTAAATGTCACCCACTGGGCCTTCAAGTGATTATATAACCAGCAGATAAACTCATTTTGAAAGGGCTTCTACAGAATGCTTGACTGGTGATCCTCAAAAGGGCTTCCCAGGTGGTTCTAGTGGTATGGAACCTGCTTGCCAATGCAGAAGACGTAAGAGTCATGGGTTCGATCCCTACGCTGGGAAGATCCCCTGGAGAAGGGCATGGCAATCCACTCTGGTATTCTTGCTTGGAGAATCCCATGGACAGAGGAGCCTGATGGGCTACAGTCCATAGAGCTGCACAGAGCTGGACACGACTGAAGGGACTGAACATGCACGCATGATTCTCAAAACTGTCAAAATCATTCAAAACAAGAAAAGCCTGAGAAACCGTCATGGCTTGAAGAAATCTAAGGAGACAGGTCATCTAAATGTTCTCCAGTGTCCTGGATTAGATCCTGGAACAGAACAGTAGAAAAAAGAAGGAAATCAGAGTTTAGCCCGTAGCTGACTTGTGCGTATGTTAAATCCTTGGTTCTGAGCAAAGAATCATGCTTATGCATGACGTTTACAACAGGGGCAGTTGGATGAAAGGTAGAGAGGAACCATAGTATCTTTACAACTCGTAGGAAATAAGTTCTCCAGTGCTGGGTCTCCAGAGTCCCTGCTAAACCAACAAGGGATGTTACTGTTAATCGTCCTTGTTCCCCAGGCTCAGAGCACTCAGACAGATCCAGGCTCAGCTGCTGCTTCTTGGTCTCCGCTCCAGTGCTTCCTGAACATCAGGCAGGGTGATGTAGGCTGAGCATAAGCCTGCAGCGCAGAAGTCCACCACCAGGGCTGGCCCACCACTTCTTTGAGGCTCCCCGTCTGTCTCCTCTGCACACCACCACCACGCACATTGAGGTCACTGACTCCGCCATCGCTAGCTGCTGCGAGCTGACAAACACTGAAGCTTAACAGTGAAGAGAATGTGTTGTAGATTTATATACAAAGGGCTCAAGTTGATTCATTTAGTATTATGGGGAAATGACACCCATAAAAACTTCCCAAATGATCAGCAGAACATTTTGTATTGTGTGGCAGGCTGAATAATGACCTCTAGCCCACTCCACCGTCCCAAAGATGCCCATATATTCATTCCTGGAACCTGTGGATATTGCCTTAGATGGCAAAAATGGACTTTATAGATGTGATTCAGCTAAGACTTTGAGAAGGGGCATTTATTTGGGATCATCCAGCTGGGCCTTAAGGAGACCATGTGTATCTTTATCAGAGGGAGGCAGAGGAGATTTGATACAAATAGAAGAGGAAGAAGCCAGGTAACCACAGAGGCAAAGGTCAAACCCATACGAGGTCAATACCTAGTTAAATGCATGAACAGACCGATTTTTTTGGTGTCAGATCACCCCTCAGAGGCAGCCTTCTTTGGGGAAAAATAAGCGTGCTCTTTCTTCTGTGCTTCGTTTCCCTAGAGGGAGCCACTGAGACTGAGGACGCCTGCTCACAGGGTGATGTCAGTGCCAGCCCACCCCGTACAGGGCCCCCGGGACATGGATCTGCTTTCATTTCTGCTCCTACACGCAAGTCCCCTCATCTGGGAAAGCTCTCATTTTCATCCGGATCCTGCCGTGGTCTCCAGGCTTCTCCGCTTAGCGTCGCTGTGTCTCCTGGGAGCAAGTGAGTCCTTAGAAATGCGAACGTCCCCCTGGGCACTTTTCCTGCCTGTCCCTGTCACGTATGTCCTTGCCTTCTCCCACAGGGTGCATATCAGCTGAAGTTGCCCAGTCCCCCAGCCACAGGGTCATAGAGAAGAAACAGGCTGTGAATCTGAGCTGTGACCCTGTTTCTGGACATAATTCTCTTTTTTGGTACTACCATGCTGTGGGGACAGAAATGAAGCTTCTGATTTACTTCCTAAGAGAGTCTGTGCAGGACAACTCAGGGATGCCCAAAGGCCGATTCACAGCAGAAAGGACGCAAGGGACGTCTTCTACGCTGAGGGTCCACTCTGCAGAGCTGGGTGACTCGGGGGTTTATTTCTGTGCCAGCAGCCGAGACACAATGCTTCAGAGTTCTGTCCTTGCTGTGCAAAACCACATTCTATCCGCTCCTCTCAAGTCAGGCAGCCCTGAACAGAAGTCTTTCCCTGTGCTGCCTCCCCAAGGAAGAGAGGAGGGGAAGAACTGGAATTAGCTGTTGAAACTCAAGAGTATTTTTTAAAAATTTAACTGGGGATATCTGTGACTTGGGAGACTCCTGGGTCTCCTCACACAGAACTCAGTCTATGCAAATCTATTTGTTTTAATTTAGCTTATTGGCGTATAGATGGTGTGCAATGTTGTGTTAATTTCTACTGTACAGCAGAGACTCAGTTACACACACACACACACACACACACATACGTTCTTTTTCATATTCTTTCCATTATGCTTCATCACAGGGTATTTAATAAAGTTCCCTGTGCTGTACAGCAGGGACTTTTTGTCTATCCCTCCTATACATACTAGTTTGCATCTGCTAGTCCCAAACTCCCAGTTCATATGCAAATCTACGTGTGTGTGTGTGTGTGTGTGTATGTGTGTGTCTTATCCTGACGTAAAGCACAGTGGGTTTCTTGCCTACCTTGGCGCTCTGATCTAAAAGGAATTGTGATGCTGATTGTACCCACATGTTTATATTCCTTATTACATCACAAACAAGTGTCCCTGATAGAAATAAAAACCATGAATCAAGATGCATTTACTCTTTCAGTTTGCTCCCTGATAATGGAGATGACAAGTTTAAGTTACATTTGTCTAGCACACATCCATTATCCAATACTTAAGAAAACCTCATTTTTGAGTGGAATAACCAGGTCAGTTATCATCAAGATAATTTTCCTTTATCAATAGGGTCTGATTTTTCTAACGTAAAAAGCACAGGTTAGTGCTAAAACGCTAACGTGTGTCACCCATCCCGACCATTTGTGAGGTCGGGTCCAGTAGCTGCACTGAGGCTCTGCATCTTGGTGAAGCTGAGTCACTGGTGTGGCGGCCTGACGCTTCCAGATGCAGTCAGAGCGGAATGAGGGACTGGATACATCTCTAAGCCCTGATGTGTCTCACCCTCACCCTTCGCCCGGGTTTGCTCGGACCAGGGTAGGAAGGCTGCTTCTAGGCACATTTCTACTGGCCATAAGGAGGCACTCTGTTGTCACTGATGGCTAAAAGGTGTAGACAGTTTCTCTGATGCTCCCTGAAAAGTGGTCATAAATAGAGGGATTCCAGGACCTGATTCCTGCATGGTGAGGAGAGTATAGTTTGCAAACATCAGACACCCATCTGTGATGCGGAGGGCAAAACACAAAGACGTTGTCTCAACAAGACTTTAGCAAAAGCTATTCGTGTACTGGGGGCTTCCCAGTTTGCTGGTGGTAAAGAACCTACCTGCCAGTGCAGGACATGCAAGAGATGCGGCATCGATCCCTGGGTTGGAAAGATCCCCTGGAGAAGGAAGTGGCTATCTACGCCAGTACTCTTGCCTGGAGAATCCCATGGACAGGAGAGCCTGGTGAGCTAGAGCCCATGAGGCTGCAAAGACTCTGACACGGCTGAGCGACTTAGCACAGCTCACACATTCACGTGCTGAGGAACCTCTGAAATATCTTACAGGAAGAAAAGAAATGAGGAGGGAGAGGGAGAGGCCAGGATGAAATGGGGCAGATGCCAGGATCAGGGGCAGATAAGGGAACATCACCTCTACTTTATACCGGATCCAGCCAAGCCCAGATGCCCCTGTCAAGCAGGAAGCTGTGTCCACTATCAGTGAGGGCGTCCTTGTGCTGATGACATTGACGTCACAGGCCGACCTGCCTGTCTGTCTCTCAACCCAGAGACCAGAGTCTGGAACAGAGGTCTCCTTCCTGTCCCAGCCCTGCCATGGAGCCCAGGCTTCTCCTCTGTGTGGCCCTGTGTCTCCTGGGAGCAGGTAAGTCCTGGTCAGGAAGGACATCTCTAACTAAAGCTTGTCCCCAGTTCTGTGCCTTTTGTCTACCGCAACAGCATGACTCTCCTGCACTCTGCCTCTAAATCTTCCTCCTCCTCCACAGGTCACGTGGGAGCCATGGTCATTCAGAACCCAAGATACCTGGTTACCGGGCTGGGAAAACCAGTGACCCTGAGCTGTTCTCAGGATATGAAGCATGATGTCATGTACTGGTACCAACAGAAGCCAAGCCAAGCACCAAAACTGCTGTTGTACTACTATGACAAAGAAATCACCAGGGAAAAAAACACCTCTGAAAACTTCCAGTCCAGCCGGCCTAACACCTCTTTCTGTTCTCTTGACATCCGCTCGGCAGGCCTGGGGGACTCAGCCGTGTATCTCTGTGCCAGCAGTAGAGACACAGAGCTGAAGCCTTCCCTGCCCTCTGTTCATAAACCTCTGTTTCCCAGAGCCAAGAGTCCCCTCTAGACCTGCCTCCCCTCTGGCAACCACGAGAGGAAGTGGTTTAAGGCTGTCATCATCTCCTCCGTAGATAGAAGTTGGATCTAAACCTACAAAACCCATTAACAGTTATGCCAGGAGTGGAAAAGCGGTTACTCTTACCCGACATTCAGTTGGTGGTAATTTCCCTGGATCATCCCTTCTGTTCTCTTCAGTACAGTAATAGAATCTTTTTTTTTTTAGTTGTTTCTTTTAAAGTCTGAGTGGTTGACTCAGAAACATGTTTAAGGACAGACCCAGGCAAAAGGTAGCACCGCTACCTGAATTCTCTCTCCCTGAATTCTCGCCATTAGAGGAAACTGCCCTCATAAGCATGTGAATGCAGTCTCATTGGTTTCTTATCAAGGAGGGAAAATTGATGGTGATGGTCTAGTTGCTAAGGCATGTCTGACTCTTGTGACCCCATGGACTGTAGGCCATCAGGCTCCTCTGTCCATGGGATTTCCCTGGCAAGAATACTGGAGTGGGTTGCCATTTCCTTCTCCCCTTCCCAACCTAGGGATTGAACCCAGGTCTCCAGCACTAAGGTGGGTCTCCTGCACTAAGCTGGATCTCCTGCACTAAGCTGGATCTCCTGCATTGCAGGCAGATTCTTTACCAACTGAGCCACAGGGAAGCCCAGGGAAAATTGGAACTGCTAAAATTTTGTGCCAGATTTGAAGGCACGTGAATTGCCTGGGCCATGCATTATGCACAGTGCCTCTGTCTATTTTTCCTGATATAAATCCATCTATGAACCATTTAAGTGGCACAAATAGGTCTCGTGTCAAAATTGAGAAGCAGCCCTGTGGAAGATGTATTAAAATTACAAGAGTTTGCCCTATCTTTTTAATATTAATAAAAATACCAAATACCACAGCTTGTTTGAAAGAAAAGGGATTTCTGCGCTCTACTATGAACAGCTTTCTGAAAGCCAGTATGTGTCCTACGTCCTTTACTAGGTTGAAACACTTATGGTGACTGATTGAATAAGTGGCGCATGAGTGAATAAAGCTCATCAGTGCAGCAGGGAACTGGCATCTGCTGGCTCTGAGATGCCTGATTTAGAAGATGAGAGCCTTTTAATGCTGTGTCCCTGTTTTAATGCTGAAGGACACAGATATCCTTACTATGCAATAATGTGTTACATAACTGCATATAGTCATCAATATCACAGGTGTCCAAGTCTTTAATCAAGAGACCAAGAAGTACTGCCCTAGATCCAATTCCGGTGATGTTAGGTAAAAATCAGAGAAGCTGAAAACTAGCATCTGAGCCACCCACCATCTAACTTCCATGTTTTACTCTTCTCTTTCTTAACCCACCATACATTTGCACTGCCTTTCTTGTGAGTGATTAAACCCTTTGGCTCTTTATTCATCTACCCAGATGTCGAAGTTTTCTTCTATAAAAGGAGATGTTGGGACTAGATTAATCTAGGGCCGCTCACGTTTTATGGCTCATGGTACAGTCTAGAAAACTGACCCATGTTGAGTGTAATGGCCAAAGCATTCCACCAGGGGGCAGCAGATGAGCTGCCAACTGTTTGCTACTTTCCTTCCGCAAACATTCCACTTCCTTTTGAATAAAAAGAGGGGAGAAATGAAGACCACGGGCTCATCTCATTTCAGGCCCAGATGAAAGGTGATATGAGCCAACGAAAGAAAATAAAGGAACGAAAGATAAAAAGTGGAGAGGGGAGTGGCACGAACTGTTTCGGAAGCTAAGCGCCCGTAAGGAAGGTTCAGTTCAGTTCAGTTCAGTCTCTCAGTCGTGTCTGGCTCTGCGACCCCACGAATCGCAGCACTCCAGGCCTCCTGTCCATCACCAACGAAAGTTATTAATGTCTCAACACTGTCCCCCATATGGACACATTCTAAACTAGGTTGTGTGTATAGTTAAGAAAAGATGCTCCACTCCACTGATGTACAAGATTAGTTCTAGAAATAATCTTTTTTTAGAGAAAATGCCTGTTGAGGGGAAATGGGAAGGAAGCCAAGGAGTCTGGGGAGGCCATCTGGCTGGGATGCAGATCCCACCTTGTGAGGAGAGAGGGAGGGAAGGAAGGAGGAAGGGGAGGAAAAGAGAGGAAGGGGAGGAAAAGAGAGGACGGAAGAAACGCAGGGCTTCGGCTGCCCTTCCTTAAGTCGCAGTAGAGCTCTGAAGCTCTGTGTCGTCGTGGCCTGCCGCGCACCATGGGGGCAGGGACAGTGGCTCGCTTCTCTTGGAACGACACCCTTCTGCTCTGAGTGGGTCCCTGGGTGTGGTCTTCTCGACCTGCCCCACCCCCCCTCCCAGAATGGAACCTCCACCCTATGGGCAAGTCAGAAAGAGGAAGACTGGGGCCTTGTGTTCTTGGCCTGTTATTTCTGGAAGAGTCCGCCCTCTGAATAGGTGCTGGTGGAAGGAGGGAACACAGACCTCTGGGCTGGACTGGCCAGGAACAGAGTTTCTACACCTCAGATCTGGAGGGGAGGAGCATTGCTGGCAGCTGGCCGCTCTCCAGGAGAAACTCGGGGATCCTGGTGTTCTGGACCACATCCCCATGGGCTAGAGCTTCTATCACAGAGCGACGGCCAGAGTCATGGCTCAGTGACACAGACTTGCAAGGCTTCTCCCAATATTTAGAAGATTTCCTTGAGTAACTGTTTCTCCATTTGCCGTATGCTCTTGGGACAATTTTCAGAGGCTACAAATGCGTGTTTCTAAATGTTCAGCTGTCATGCCATGTTCTTTGGAAATGAGGTATTCAGAGCTCCTCAAGCTGTCATCCTGGAGGTGCTTTTCGCCAGTACAAGTTTTCACATAAACAGGTGGCCAGGCCCTGGGTTATAATTTGCCAACCCCTGCTTGAGCCTCATTTTGTCCCAGGACAAAAGCATGGCTGTTCTGGGAGTACTGGTGAATCTTTTCTGAGCGTTCTCTCTAATGTTTGCTAGTTCCATTCTACCGAGACACAGACTACTCCTGAGTCAAAGTATTACGATCCCTTCAAAGGCTTCTGGAGCTTTTTGCGTAGCTTCTTCCTCTCTGGTAGTCTTCCTCACAAACTGTAGGCGCTTTTGTTGCCTCTATCTTCTAACCTCTGTCTCATGCCAACATTTACCTTCTCTGTTTTTCCTCCACACTTGTTACGTGTCCAATTCTGTGTGTCCCCATGGACTGCAGCATGCCAGGCTTCCCTGTCCGTTCCCAATTCCCAGAGTCTACTCAAACTCATGTCCATCAGGTCGGTGATGCCATCCAACCGTCTCATCCTCTGTCTTCCCCTTCTCCTCCCACCTTCCATCTTTCCCAGCGTCAGGGTTGGCTCTTCGCATCATCCCTCCTCACTGTGTACAGATTTCCCCCCATTCTTTTCTCATCTCGGAAGAGTCAGTCTTGTGCTGGCTGTTTTCCAAAGACTGAGTACAGTTGTTTCCTATATTCTATTTTTTCACTGGCACAGAGTAGGATTCTAAATTTAACAGATAGATTTAGGTTCTGGTGACTGCATTTAATAACATAATACATAGGAAATGGTAAATCTGATGGGAGATGAATGAAACTGAGAGAAGAGAAATTTCCAGGACCTAATGGATAGTCTATAGTCAATGCTGTCAAATGCTTCAACGAAATCAAGCAGGCAGAGAAAATAATTAAGTTTGGGAGCTTCCCTGGTGGCTCAGTGGTAAACAATCCACCTGCCAATACAGGAGACATGGGTTCGATCCCTGATGTGGGAAGACCCCACATGCTGTGGAGCAGCGATGCCCATACACCACAACTATTGAGTCTGTGCTCTAGAGCCCAGGAAATGCAACTATTGAGTACATGTACCGCAATTGCTGAAGCCTGGAGAAGGCGATGGCACCCCACTCGAGTACTCTTGCCTGGAAAATCCCATGGATGGAGGAGCCTGGTAAGCTGCAGTCCATGGGGTCGCTAAGAGTCGGACACAACTGAGCAACTTCACTTTCACTTTTCACTTTCATGCATTGGAGAAGGAAATGGCACGCCACTCCAGTATTCTTGCCTGGAGAATCCCAGAGACGGGGGAGCCTGGTGGGCTGCTGTCTATGGAGTCACAGAGTCGGACACGACTGAAGCGACTTAGCAGCAGCAGCAGCAGCAGCACACACTCTTGAGCCCCTGCTCTGCAGCAAGAGATGCCACCGCAATGAGAAACCCACGCACTGCAGCTCAAGAGTAGCCCCCATTCTCTGCAACTAGAGCAAAGCCTGCCCAGCAATGAAGACCCAGCACAGCCAAAAATAAATAAAATAGAATAATTTGAAAACATAAGTTTTTGTCCTAGTAAATATACCATACTAATCTGTAGAGGAATCATTTTATAAGCATAGATAGAGTGGAAATACACCATAGGAAAGCTGAAGGTGGCATCTAAAGGAGTGACTTCTTTGTGCCAAAAGCAAACGTCTTTATATAAATTTCACTGGGTTCCAGGAAGTGATCACATCACAGAGGAGCCGCTCACAGGGGATGAAAGAGCCTCAGAGAAACCCGCTTGCCTCTGCCCGTTTCCTGATGCTGCCATGAGCCCCACACTCACCTGCTTCACAGTCCTTTGTCTCCTGGGTGCAGGTGAGTCCCTGTTTTGATCTGGCCAGTGCCCTGCTCTCAGCCTTTCATCCAGGTCATCAGACGCCCACCAGGGCTAAGTCTCCAACTTCTGTGTGCTTTCTTCACAGGTTTCCTTGAGGCAGAAGTC
The DNA here is from genome assembly GCF_001704415.2 of Capra hircus. NCBI lineage: Eukaryota > Metazoa > Chordata > Mammalia > Artiodactyla > Bovidae > Capra > Capra hircus. The sequence continues at coordinate 14,662,431 of NC_030811.1, read as the reverse complement.
ACCCAGACTCCAGGGCACCTGGTTCAAGGGAAAGGACTGGAAGTGGAAATGTATTGTGTTCCCAAAAAAGGACATATTTATGTTTTCTGGTATCAGCAGATCCTGGCAAAAGAGTTCAAGTTCTTGATTTCCTTCCAAAATGATAAAGTCTTGGATGATAAAGAGATGCCCAAGAAGAGATTTTCAGCTAAGTGCCCCTCAAACTCACCTTGTAGTCTGAAGATCCAGCCTGCAGAGCCACAGGACTCAGCTATGTATTTCTGTGCCAGCAGTGATTGCACAGTGAGAAATATTGGCTAAGCTTAATGCACAAACTCAACCCAGGCTCAGCTCAGGAAGCAGGTGGTACAGTAGGCTGAAAGGAAATAACAGACAAGAACTAGAGCAATCTTAAGCCATATGGACATTTCTTGCAAGGCTGAATGTATTATTGTACATCTTATAAAATCTTAAAACAAGACACAGGCATTCTTTTGGAATGAAGTCCTGAAACTGTGACATGGTAGATTTGATGACTCCTTTCTTTTTCCAACTTGTTGGCTCCATTTATTCTCCCTTATTATAAACTGTCTCCTCTATTGCTTAGATTTCATAGTAAGCTGTTGTTCAGTCACTCAGACATGTCTGACTCTTTGTGGAGTGGACTACACTCCATGGACGGCAGCACGCCAGGCTTCCCTGTCCTTCACCATCTCCCGGAGCCCGCTCAAACTCATGTCCATTGAGTCAGTGATGCCATCCAACCATCTCGTCCTCTGTCACCCCCATTTCCTCTTGCCTTTAGTCTTTCCCACATCAGGGTCTTTTCATAGTATGTAGAAGATTATAGATTCAGATGTCAGCTCTCCAGCCACATTAAGGACCAACTTTCTCTCATGTTAGATTCCAAATCTAGAAAATCAGGGAAAAGATGATCCTGTTTTACTTGAAAACATGCTTTTGGAAAATACATTAGCCAAAGGGGTTGGGCTATTTTGAACAACATGGCAGCTGAGGCTTTGTCACTTTGACTTTATAGATCAAAAATTGCAAAGAGAGGAATTCTTTAATTAGGAGACAGGACACCCAAGAGATGGTCATCACACATGAAGTATGAAGGATAATTAATGCATTTGCTGGACACAGAAAACCTAGGAAAACAGAAAGAACTAGAGAAGAGAGCAGATCCTTAGTTTCTAAAATAATGTCAGCCCAAGTGAAGATTCTGGTTAATATCATTTTTAAGGCATTAAATCCAGGTAACACACACACAAAAAAAAACATGTTAATTTTAAGTGTGACCATATCAGACCCCATAGTCACCAATTATATTCTATGGAGTTGATGGAGGAGACAGATTAATATGTTCTCAGCAAAAAAATACCTGATGTGCAGACAACTGAAATCCAGATAATTAAAAAACCCTCAGGTATCTGACCCAAGTTGTAATGAGGGACAATACAATCCACATCAGTGTAAGTGAAGGGAGCTGGGGAGGTCATTGCCATGACAAGGAACAGTTAGAGAATTCAAAATTCCTCTGTTAACATCTAATGATCCATTCTTTTTACAAATCTGATCATTTAGCACCACATAACAGAAGTTTATTTCCTCTTTCTAGTCATATCTGTTCTTATTTCAGTATGAGCTGAACCAAATGTGTTATTCCCAGAAGTCCAAATATAATTCTTTTTTTCTCAGGCAAAATTTCATTCTGACCCTCTGAAACAGAAACTCAGAGAAATGTTCCTTAGTGTCCCTTTTTGTTCCTCTCCAAATCCAGTCTTACTCTTGATCACCAGCACTTTTGTTTTGTCACAGAAGAGTCACTCCTTTGAATGCTATCTTTGGCTTTTTACGGGGGTATTCCCATTCTTATGAAACTATTAAATATTCAGTTCAGTTCAGTTCAGTCGCTCAGTCGTGTCCGACTCTTTCTGACCCCATGAATCGCAACACTCCAGGCCTCCCTGTCCATCACCAACTCCTGGAGTTCACTCGGACTCGCATCCATCGAGTCCGTGATGCCATCCAGCCATCTCATCCTCTGTCGTTCCCTTCTCCTCCTGCCCCCAATCCCTCCCAGCATCAGAATCTTTTCCAATGAGTCAACTCTTTACATGAGGTGGCCAAAGTACTGGAGTTTCAGCTTCAGCATCATTCCTTCCAAAGAAATCCCAGGGCTGATCTCCTTTAGGATGGACTGGTTGGATCTCCTTGCAGTCCAAGGGACTCTCAAGAGTCTTCTCCAACACCACAGTTCAAAAGCATCAATTCTTCAGTGCTCAGCTTTCTTCACAGTCCAACTCTCACATCCATATATGACCACTGGAAAAACCATAGCCTTGACTAGGCGGACCCTAGTCGGCAAAGTAATGTCTCTGCTTTTGAATATGCTATCTAGGTTGGTCATAACTTTTCTTCCAAGGAGTAAGCGTCTTTTAATTTCATGGCTACAGTCACCATCTACAGTGATTTTGGAGCCCCCAAAATAAAGTCTGCCACTGTTTCCACTGTTTCCCCATCTATTTCCAATGAAGGGATGGGACCAGATGCCATGATCTTCGTTTTCTGAATGTGGAGCTTTAAGCCAACTTTTTCACTCTCCTCTTTCACTTTCATCAAGAGGCTTTTTAGTTCCTCTTCACTTTCTGCCATAAGGGTGGTGTCATCTGCATATCTGAGGTTATTGATATTTCTTCTGGCGATCTTGATTCCAGCTTGTGCTTCTTCCAGTCCAGCGTTTCTCATGATGTACTCTGCATAGAAGTTAAATAAGCATGGTGACATTAAATATTAGAAACTCCTAAATATTAGAAGCATATATTTTGCTGGAATAAAGTCTTATTATTTGACAATACTGACTATACCATAGGCCCTGGAAATTTCTCTTCCTTCACCTTCATTCACATCATTTCCAATTAGGTTTCTTGTTTCCTATCTATTTTTTAACTCAATTTTCAGAACATGAATCTGTCCATTAAATATCCCCTTTCCCAGGCTTCCCTGTAGCTCAGACAGTAAAGAATCTGCCTGTAAGGCAGGAGACCCAGGTTTGGTTCTCAGATCAGGAAGATCCCCTGGAGAAGAGAATGGCAACCCACTCCAGTATTCTTGCCTGGAGAATTCCACGGACAGAGGAACCTGGTGGACTACAGTCCATGGGGTCACAAACAGTCGGACATGACCTAGTGACTAACACTACTTACCGAGGTCCAGCCCCGGTGGATCCAGGGTGATTCGAAGGTGGGGGGACAGAGTCGGCGTCTTTGGAAAAATACATATTTAATCACAGATATAGAGAGATTAGAAATGGATAGTGTAGTAGGAAGATCAGTGGAGAAAAGGAGGCTGAATAACTTGGGTTACGTGAAATAGCATCCATGCTCCAGATGGGAATTCAGTCAGAAAAACCGGAGCAAGAAAGAAGCGACATGGGGGAATCAGTCTTTCCGGAAACTGATCCGATTTCTTTATTTTTGGGTTTGCTTATATACCTTTTGTTACACATAGGGATGAATACAGAGTCACGTGGGGGTCAGCAGTCCTGACCTTTATCAAAATCAGGTGCTTCACATAAATGTATATATAAAAAGGGTCTTAGGGATATTACATCATCTTCTGGCCAGGAGTGAGACCTGCTGACATTTTATGATCCTTTCTTTCTGATAACCAAAAAACTTATTTTTTCCAAGGGTGTTTTTTCTTAAACCAGGCACCACCCTCCAAATAAAGTTACATTCCTATAGGGTGAGGGTGTAGTGAGTTACAATCAAGAAAGGAATTTATTTAACCCAAGGTTAACATGATTAGTCTTAAAGGTTAATACTTATTTCTCCTATATGCTTAAAGGTTAATACTTATTTCTCCTATATGTTAGTTATATTCATTATAAGAGTAGGGAATATGGAGATTTAGCAGCAAATATCAGCCCCATACATGAAAATCCTTTCACCAATGTTCCCCTTAAGATCTATTTAGTCTTAAGATATGATAAAGTTACATTCTTACATAGCAAGGACACAGTGTTTTATAACAAAGTACAGTGATCTATTAAAAGAGAAAATCCATTAACTCAAAAAGTCTAGTATCACTAACATCAAAAACGACTATATTTCCTTTGCTATATTCCAAATACATTGATTAGTATATTCCCAGGTGTCTAAGGATATGGAGGCCTGGCGGCAATTATTGACTCAACAAGAAGAAAAGGTCCTATGCTAATTAAGACTCTCAAAATACTCCAAAACTCTCTGTGCTGTTTACAGTTGAGAGGTAGTAAACAATCATGTGCCTAGAGGCAGCGGTATGGATAATCCTGTCACACAAGCTAGTCTGTCAGCAGAGAGGTTTGACCTGAGACATCCTTGTCCCACCCAGAGCAGGGAATTAGCAGCAATTATTGACACAACAAATGAAGAACCCTTCACCAATATAATTCCTAACCAACTATACTAACAATTTCTAACTCCCCAAAAGAATTTGCCTTTAGTAAGTCTAAAACATCTCATGCCTCTCAGGTTGGGAGGCTGTAAACAATCACATGTGGCCGGACAAACCTACAGGTGGGCTAGATAACCTTCAGAGGAGTCCGTAAGCTGAAACACTCTTGTCACGCCCAAGAATTTTTATTGTCTTGGAGCTGCATGTTTACTCCTTCTCCGAGAGCCCCCCGTAGAGTCAGAGGTGTAGGTGAGAGCATAAAACAGACTCTGGTTTGGGGGTTAGATGCTCGGGAACAGGGGGTTTCCTGAGGCTTGATCACGCCTTTGCGTATGCCAAGCCTCCTTCCTCATGACCTTTGCCATGGGCGGAGTTCCTCACGCTGGCCCCCGGCAACTACTATACTACTTCCCAGGAAATTCTTGTTCTACTTCAATTTTAACATGTAATTTAATGCCTTGGGTGTCTTTTTTAGTCAGTTTAGCCTATTGAGAATCTCTACTTGAAAAAAATGTAGTGTGATCTGAGACAACTTGCCTCACCTGAGGGACAGAATAAACAGGTACATTCTAGGACAGCATCAGGATTTCAGAGGCAAAATTTCTGGGGTGGGTTATAGGAATGCATATAATTTTGCCAAGACCCTGGTGATTTTTTGTTCATATTAAAATTTGAGAATATATGTCAAGAGAACTTTATATGATAGAATTGCAACCCTTGTGTAGAGCTCTACCATTCTCTTCTTGATCTTTTTTTTTTTTAATTTTCACTCTCTTCTTTTCCCTTTTCTATTTATTCTTGCTTCTTTTTGTTGTTAGAATGATTTCTATATTTGGTAGATAACAGGATGCTGGTAAGATAGCTCCCCATGAAAGGAGAGACATAACTACAGCTAAATAATTTAAAATTCTAGATCAGTATTAAAGACACCCACTCATTTCTGATGAAAATTTTGCAGCACGTGCTTCAGTGTCAAATGAAAAAACATATCCCAGAATTGCTGGCAGAATCACTTCCTGATTCTCCTCCAGGTCTTCAGGGGTCCCGCCTGCCGGTCTTGTTCCAGGTTGATGTCAGAGGACTCGGTTGGCAAGTACTGTGATTCCATGACCCAGCTTCTCTGGAGTAATGGGGCCAGGGTTTGGCAGCAGTCTCTGGACTCAGAGATTGAATTAAATCCAACAGAGATGTCTCATACCTGCTAGTGCTGGAGGGTCTCCTGTGGAGGAGTGGGTTGGCAGGGGCTCATCACAGGCACGGGGTACTGCCAGCAGCAGTCCTGGAAGGTCCCCCTTGGCATAAGCCCTCCTGAAGGTCGCCATCAACCCTACCACAGAGTCTGCAGACCCTAGGGCTGGGTCACCCCAGGTCAGCCAACCAACAGGGAGAGAGTACAAACTTCTTATGTTTTTCTTAAACTTCCACTTTCCTAAGAGCCCTCAAGTGGGTTTGGAGCCTGTTCACATCATCCAGGTAACAAAATCAACAAGAGGTCAAACATTTGGCCTGAGGGTTCCCTGTCTCCTGCAGAAGGTGCCCCTCAGGCTGTGGGTGTTGTCAATGGGGCCCACGGTCTGCAATTCTCTTTGCTGCTGTGCGTCAGAAACCAGTGCTGGGAGCGCTCTTCCTACTCTGACCCTGCCATGGACATGAGGCTCCTCTGCTGGGAGACCTGCCTCCTGGGGGAGGGGATTTTGAGGGTGCATGAGGACCTGTGTAGAAGATGTCTTCTAGAGCCACAACAGAAGCACTCTCTGTGCTTCTCTCTCTTCCCACAGGACACGCAGACCCTGGGGTCAGCCCAATACCACCCACTGGATCACAGAGATGGGACGGGGTGAGTCTTAGATAGGATCCAATTTCTGGTTACATCAGTTCAGTTCCGTTCCGTTCATTTGCTCAGTTGTGTGAGACTCTTTGCAACCCCATGGACTGCAGCATGCCAGGCTTCCCTGTCCATCACCAACTCTCAGAGCTTGCTCAAACTCATGTCCTTTGAGTCAGTGATGCCATCCACCCATCTCATCCTCTGTCGTCCCCTTCTCCTCCTGCCTTCCATCTTTCCCTGCATCAGGTCTTTTCTTCTCATCAGGTGGCCAAAGTTTTGGAGCTTTAGCATCAGTCCTTCCAGTGAATATTCAGGACTGATCTCCTTTAGGACAGACTGGTTGGATCTTGCCATCCAAGGGACTTTCAAGAGTCTTTTCCAACACCACAGTTCAAAAGCATCAATTCTTTGGTAATCAGCTTTCTTTATGGTCCAGCTCTCACATCCATACATAACTACTGGAAAAACCATAGCTTTGACTAGGTGGACCTTTGCTGGCAAAGTAATGTCTCTGCTTTTTAACATGCTGTCTAGGTTGGTCATAGCTTTTCTTCCAAGGAGCAAGCGTCTTTTCATTTCATGGATGCAGTCACCATCTGCAGTGATTTTGGAGCCCGAGAAAATAAAGTCTGTCACAGTTTCCATTGTTTCCCCATCTATTTGCCAGGAAGTGGTGGGACAGGATGCCATGATCTTCATTTTTTGAATGCTGAGTTGTCTGGTCACGTATTTGTTGAGGATGTCTGGTCACATATTTCTTTACAAAATGTGAGGCTGGAGATGGAGTTTCTGTTTCCTTCCATATTCCCGAAGCACCGCAGCTGATGGATTCTCAGCCGAAAGACCTAAGGGCACCCATTCTCTCCTGAAGCTCCAGCTTGCGGATCCAAGGACTCAGCTGCGCATTTCTGACCCTGGTGCAGTGTGGCTGAGTCAGTTTCCTCTGGTGCAGGCTCGCTGGCCTCTCATCTCCCCCTGGGCTCTAGGATGATATTTGAAAAGGCCCTTCCTCATCTTTCTGCCTCAGAGGAAAGCAGCAGCTTGATGGCTGTGACTCTAGCTGCTACCAGCAGGGAGCCAGACTGTAAATTCTGTCTTGAATTATCCTGGTGGATGTGCTTTGGGACTTGGGCTTCTGAAATTCCTAAAAATAATGCAGAATTAGGCAGTCTGTGGTTAGGCCTGTGATTAAAATTGGGTTTAGTAGTAAAGACCCCCATCTCAACAATTTCAAGTACAGAAGCCAGATAGCTGAAGTCAGTATCTCAGAAATGCTAAGAAACTCCTTCTGAGCTTACCTCAAACACAACTCCCCTGCAAACTCTTTCTCCATCAACATACCTTCCCAAGATGACGACCTCCACGTCTGTGGGACCACGGACAGCTGACAACTAGGGGTTTATAAGAGTCCTTTATCACAAGTCTGTCTTCTCCGCAGACTGGCAGACCCTTAAAGGCAGTGATTATATGGGAGTAGCTGTGAAGGAAGAGCAAGTACAGTCTTCCTGAGAGGAAGGAAGTCAGATAAACGCTAACTAGTGATCCCCACTCAGAGACACTTTCAGGAAACTCAAATCTCAGTCCTTGTACAGCTGCCCAGGAAAGCATGAAATGATACTCCATGCTATCAAACCCTCAACTCCTCCATTCTCTCTCTGATAGGCTCCAGGTCCGCAGGCACTGAAACTGGAGTTTTAGGAAACCTGCCTCTTAATTCTAATTCTGGGACTTCCCCGGTGGCTCAGTGGTAAAGAGTCCATCTGCCAGTGCAGGAGCCGCAGGAGACGCGGGTTCGATCCCTGGGTTGCGAAGATCCCCTGGAGGAGGAAATGGCAACCCGCTCCACTATTCTTGGAGAACAGTGAAAAATCCCTGGAAAATCCCATGGACAGAGGAGCCTGGTGGGCCACAGTCCATGGGGTTGCAAAAGAGTTGGACACAGCTTAGCAACTAAAACAACAACAACAATCCCAATTCTGGCTTTTATTTCAAAAAGCTGTAGGATGCTGGCAGACACCCTCGACTTTCTCAGACTCAGTGTCCTCTTTAAAATTAGAGACTTGCATCATTTACTTGTTCTCCAAGATCTGACATGACTATTATTTTTTGACTCAGGATGTATCTCCATTTTCTCCCCCAACACCTGTGACCACCGGGATTGCTGGGGAAGACATGTCACAGCCATCTGGAAGTAACCATGCATAATTGTGCTTGTGGATATGACTGATCCAAGAACACCTGCTGGGAAGGGGCCCCGTGGAACACCCCTGCAAGCCTCAACATGGATTCTGACTTGAAATGTGTCCCTATCATAGAAAACAGTGTATATTTTCTGCAATCTCCCCTGATGGCAATAAAGGAGTGTGTCAGAAGGTCCACCACCACAGAAAGTGGTCAGACCTTCTGGTGTACATGGCAGCCCTGATTCAGACCCATCATCCTGGCCTCATTATAAAGAGCATCTTTTTCACATACTAAAGGGTTCTGTTTGGGACCACAAATACATGGCCATTGTATACCAGAATACAACTTGCAGCTTCCTGCTGTGAAGAGCAGACCATTTATTATCGCGGTGAACTGTGTCAAAGAAAATTTTACTTAGACACTTATTACAATGAAAAGGCAGGCTTTATTCAGTGAAACCACAGCAATGGGGTTTTGTGGTAGGGGAGACGGATTGGGCACAACTCAAATAAACAAAAGTTTACTCTATAGTCAAGGAGTAGGGAGGCAGAGGGGTTCAGTAGACAGAATTACTAAGAGGAAACTTCAGGAATAAGGGGAGATACTGGCTAAACTGAGCTACCTGGGTTGTTGTTGAAGGCTGGTCAGGCTGATCAGACATCACCTTGAGGGGTTGGGGGGTGAAGGAATTAGGTTAGATAACAAGGGTATCAGTTACTGAGGGTGGGTATTCTGGCTAACTGACTTATGAGGGTTTTTGCTAAAATTGGGCTCTTGAGGACCGCCCAAGAACAGAGCCTAGTTCAAGAAGGGAAGGGATTCTTAATGTAGAGAATGGTCAGAGTGTTAACACATTTGTTGTAAGAAATGAAGGAGAATGACGAGGTGAAGAGACAAAGATGACTCTCAGATTTTAATAGTTACAGGATGTTCAACAAATCCAGGAATCAGATAAAAGAGAACACTGAGTGAACAAATTCAGTTTGGATCACTTTTGAAACTCTGGTACGTTTGAGGTGTCCACATGGGTATCCTTACAACCTTCCCCTGCTAAGAACCTCTCTCTCTTTCCTTTTTCCATGGCCAGTGACCGCACCCACTGCTGCCCCACATTTCAAGGCTAACACACACGTGCACACACATGTGCATACGTACACATCTGTAAGACATCCATTTAAGGCACACATCAGCTCTTTCTCTCCCCACCTTCCCCAGCAGAGGGCAGTATCAGATTTAAAAACCAGTCATCTCTTAATTTTATTACTACCCTCTCTTATCTAAATCTTGTGCATAACAGGAATACTATTCCAGTGAAGTAAAAGAAAATCCGTATTTCTGGTTTTACTATTAAGAGGTATAGAGTAACAAACTAGAGTTTTTCTGAGGCCTTATGCATCAAAATAATAAAACATCTAGGAAAAAATTAATAAAATGAAAGCTATTGACTGAAAAGGACAGAATATCGCTTGAAAGAAATTAAGGAAGGTCTCAATAAATGGAAACCTATCCCATGATCATGTATTGGAAGAGTTAATATTATTGAGAAGGAAAAACTGAATTCCAAAATTCCAGCTACCTTTCTTGGCCTGGAAACTGACAGTTCAGTTCAATCAGTTGCTCAGTCTTGTCCGACTCTTTGCAACCCCATGGACTGCAGCACATCAGGGCTCCCTGTCCATCACCAACTCCCAGAGTTTACTCAAACTCATGCCCATTGAGTCGGTGATGCCATCCAACCATCTCATCCTCTGTTGTCCCCTTCTCCTCCTGCCTTCAATCTTTCTCAGCATCAGGGTCTTTTCAAATGAGTCAGTTCTTCACACCATGTGGCCCAAGTAATGGAGCTTCAGCTTCAGCTTCAGCATCAGTCCTTCCAATGAATATTCAGGACTGGTTTCCTTTAGGATGGACTGGTTGGATCTCCTTGCAGTCCAAGAAACTCTCAGGAGTCTTCTCCAACACCACAGTTCAAAAGCATCAATTTTTCAGCACTCAACTTTCTTTATAGATCAACTCTCACATCCATACATGACTACTGGAAAAACCAAAGCTTGGACTAGATGGACCTTTGTTGGCAAAGTAATATCTTGGCTTTTTAATAGGCCGTCTAGAAATTGACAGGCTGATGCTAAAATTTATATGGAAATTTAAGGTACTAAAATTAGTCAAAACAGTTTGAGAGAAGAAAACTTTCAGATGACTCACATGTCCCCATTTCAAAACTTGCTGCACAACTACAGAAATCAAGACAGTATTGTTGAGGAAACAGGATAACCACATAAATCAATATAATTTTTATTAAGAATAAAATTACTAAAGTCAACATTAATAAAATTAATGGCATTAATATAATTATATTAATTTAATTGAGAGTCATCCCAAATAAATCAATATATTTGTTTGGAATTGACTTTAGATAAGAGTGCTGCTGCTAAGTCGCGTCAGTCGTGTCCGACTCTGTGCGACCCCATAGATGGCACCCCACCAGGCTCCTCCATCCCTGGGATTCTCCAGGCAAGAACACTGGAGTGGGTTGCCATTTCCTTCTCCACTTCATGAAAGTGAAAAGGGAAAGTAAAGTTGCTCAGTCACGTCTGACTCTTTGCAACCCCAGAGACTGTAGCCTACCAGGCACCTCCGTCCATGGGATATTCCAGGGAAGAGTACTGGAGTGGGTTGCCATTGCCTTCTCCAGATAAGAGTGCAAAGGTCATTAAACTAGGAAACAATATTCTTTCTAATGAACGGTGCTAGGAAAACTGGATATCCATGTACAAAAGAATTCAGTTTTATCCCTTCCTCATACCATATACAAAAATTCACTCAAATGTATCAGAGAGCTAAGTATAAGATCTGAGATTATGCTTAGAAGAAAACAAAGGTGTAAATCATCATGATGATGGAATAGGCAATGATTTAACTATCACACCAAAAGCACAGGCAGCTAAGAAAATCTAGGTAGGCTGGAATTCTTTGAATGGAAAAAAAAAAGTTTGTGCTTCAAAAAGCGCTCTCAAGAAAGGTAAAGATAACCTCCAAAATGAGAAAACATTTATTAATCATATATCTATGATATATACATATATTTTAAAGGCTTATATATTTTTTTTAAAAAAGCTTACAACTCAACAATAAAAAAAGGACAAATAATCCAACTTTAAAGTGAGCAAAAGATCTAAATACACATCTCCAAAGAATATGTAAGTGGCCAATAAATGTAGCAGATAGTCAGCATCATTAATCATTAAAGAAATGAAATTAAAATCACAGTAAGATGCCATCTCACATCCACTTGGCTCTAATGAAAATGACAGAGAACAAAAATTCGGGGGCAGCTGGGGAGGAATTGGAGCCTCGTGCATTGCTGGTGAGAATGGAAAATGGTGCAGCCACTTTGTAAAATGTATGGGCAGTTCTTTGAAAGTTAAAGTGGAATTACCATATAACCTAGCAATTTCGATTGAAAGCATGTGTCCACACGAAAAACCTTCACGTGTGTGTTCAGGCAGCATTATCTGTAATAGCCAAAAAAGTGAAGAGATAACTATTTCCCTGCTGCCCTAGCAGCCTGAGGATTCCTGGATCTGACAGCATCCTGAAAGAGTCCCTTCAGGCTAGACGTGTGTGTTCAGTGATGGACATTTTTGTCAATAGCATTAGTGAACAATTTGGAGTGTTTTCAGGAGAAATGACTGAGCGGATTCTAAGCGGTGATGGCAGCTAAGTTCTGACTGAAGCATATAATTGGGTAAGCCTACGAATACCTCCCACAATAAGAGAGACCCTTCGAAGAAGGCCTTAGGATCCTGCTATTATAAAAGAAAGTCTTGAGCCACGTTTATTTGGACACTGAAAGTTACTATGATCTTATTTATTATTCGAGGCCTGAAGCATCCTAGATGTACAGGTTACATCTCCTCCAGGGAGCCCGTACATTCTAAAAGGGAGGGATGGTGTCTAATTCCTTCTTTGCATCTTCTTTCATATAATTAGCTACTGTCACAGGGTAGGAAAGAAGGACAAAGGAATGGAAGGAAGGAAGATCCCTCACACACAGGTATTCCATTCGTGATTAAAAAGAATAATACACATAAACAGAAATGAGACAAAAGGTTTGAGAGGGAGAGTTTATGGTTTTTCTAGTGACTATTCTTTGTATTACTTACATCAAAACAATCAAGTGGGATAATAACAGAGAAGAAAATGGATTATGAGCCATTAACTAAGGTTCCCTCAAGATGCTTGAAGCCTTGCTCAGCTGAGGTGGAGGAAAGAAACTGAATCAAATCATTTTCTGTCTCTATTGATTTTGGCAGAAATTCTGGTCTCCACTTCCCTGCCTCTCAACAAATGTACCTAAATATCACATGTGGTCACTACCTGTACTCCGTAATGGAAAATGGAAAGATGATACAAGCCAATGAAAGAAAATAACGGGATTAAAAATAAAAAGGGTGCAGAAGTGGCGCTAACTGTTTCAGAAGCTTAGGACTGATAATGAAGCTACTCATCTCTCAGCACTAGGTCCATACTGAAACATTCTAAACCAGATTGTGTGCATAATTCAGGGGGAAAAAAGACTAATCTTGTACCGCAGTTCCATTTAACTGAGGTGAAAGAATAATTTTGGAGACAATAGGATGCACTGGAAATGATGATCTCACAGGAAGACCGCCTCATAGAAGCCAGCTTTGAGCTCTAGCTCCCCGAGCAGATGCAGTAAATATGCTTCCTGGTCCTGCCTGCAGGCTCCCCTTCATGCCCAACCCTGCCACGGGCACCAGCCTACTCAGCTGAGGGGTCATCTGGCTCCTGGCGGCAGTGAGTTTTGAGCTAATGGATCAGCACCACTGGACTTAATCTGTTGGTCAATAGCTGTGTCTTGAACATGCCCTGGACCTCCATGTTGCCCAGAGATGTTCTAAAAGGTATTGACATTCATACCAATGCAAATAATTGCATTTTGGAGTAAAAAGCAAAATTCCTGTGAACTTTTAAATGAATGCAGGAGACTTCAAACATTTCTGAGCTCCCTTGCCTTGCTTCATGGGAAGGCACTCACGTCCCCTTCTATTAAATCTCTGCCTCATGCAGTCCCTTTTGCTCTGAGGTCCCATGAATGTTGGCATCTCCAGGAACACAAGACACCTTGTCAGGGGCGAAGAACAGGAGGTAACACTGAGATGCAGCCCAGTGAAAGGACACAGTTAAGTTTACTATCAGCAGCTCCTGGAGGAAGATCTGAAATTCATGATTTACCCTGAGGAAGCAAAAAATCATAGATGAGTCAGGAATGCCAATGGAGTGCTTTCCTGCTGAATTACCCAAAGAGGGACCCGGTGTCTTGAAGATACAGTTGGTGGAGCTGGAAGACTCTCTAGTGTGTTTCTACGCCAGTTCCTAATCCATATCAATGCAGTCATGTCCTTTCACTGCACAAACATTCTCCAGGCCCATCCCCCAAACAGCCGTGGGCTGGGGAAGCCAGCATGTCTGATAAGTGAAATTGGCTACAAAGCCTTCCAAGGGATGAAGATGGAGATAGGAGAGGGCCGGAACATGCCAGCTGAAGCTCAGGGATGAAGACTCTGTTACCCCAAAATAGGAACATAATTTAGAACAACATCATTTGTCATGGTAAATATGCATTGCCTGATGCTTCTCTTTACTTCATACTCTATTTCGAGTTCTCTACCCCATGCTTTAAATATAGGATTTTATTTAATCACCAAGACAAGCAAAGGCACTATTTTCTTCATTTTCAAAATAGGAAAATACAATTTCAGAAGTTCATTTTTTCTTCCTCGAGCTCAAAAAAAAAAAAAAAGGGGGGGAGGTGGGCTGTGGAGAAACAGAGAGAGAAAACACAGGTTTGTTTGGCCAAAAGGGTTGTGGTCTTTATACCAACCTATGCTGCCTCTTATTCTTTCTGGAACGTTCCCTGCCTAGGGCTTGAGCAGGTAGGTACGGATGCCAGGATTAGAAATTCTTCAAATGTCTATGGTACATCCCAGAGATGGTGGGAATAGAGTTGGATAAATTGGTCTGGAATTTAAGAGATGGGTCTGATCCTGAAATATTATTCATTAGAAACACATCACCTCAGATTTTCATCTCAGTGAACCTTATTTTTTTTATTCTCATCACACAAAAAATGTTGGACACTTACAGAACACCATTTTTTTATCATTTTCTTTGATGGAACAATTGCAGAAAATCAAAAAGCAGATGAACCAACAAGGACCTGCTGTACAACACAGGCAACTCTGCTCAGGGCTATGTGGCAGCCTGGATGGGAGGGGAGTTTGGGGGAGATGGATACAAGTATATGTATGGCTGAGTACCTTTGAAAACATCAAAACATGGTTAATCAGCTATACTCTATTGCAAAATAAAAAGTTAAAAAAAAAAACTCTGCATTCTTGTATGACCAGAGCATCTACTGTGCTCCCATTGTGATCAAACCTTCATTACTGCAGGGAGAAAGGTGGGCCAATCACAGTGAGGCTCTGGCCTGGAAATGTGGGGTGCTGCCCACTAAGGCCAGACAAAATGCAGAGTTTGGGGGAGGGAGGCACAAGGGAGGTGCAAGTGATTCAGATCTCTGTCCTCAGTCGCCTCATCTGCCAGATTAGGCAGCCCCTCTTGAATATCTACAGGATCCTGCCCAACTCTCCTTTCTGGCCTTCTGATAGATTCCACACATTCAACCAGGGGGAGCCCCATAGCTAAGTTTCTTTCCTCATCGGTCTGTGCTGGGGACCACAAGGTGACCCCCTTCCCACTATGTGCAACCAGGTGATCTGCTGCGTGGCCCTTTGTCTCTTTGGAGCAGGTGAGTCCCGGGTTCCAAGAGCAGATTCCCATCCTAAAGACGCTGAGCTCCAGAGCTAAGCCTTTCCCTCACGGCAGCAGCATTGGCTGCCCTCTTGGGCCATGTTTCCTGAGCCGCTCCCTTTACTCCATAGGCACCGTGGCTGGGGAGGTCACTCAGACCCCTAAATACCTGCTCAAAAAGGAAGGTGGAGCTGTGACCCTGGAATGTGAACAGGATTTTGATTACGACTCAATGTACTGGTACCGACAAGACCCAGGTCTAGGACTGAGGCGGATCTTCTTCTCGCAAGTTGTAAAGGATGTTCAGGAAGAAGACATAGCTAAAGGCTACAGCGCTTCTCGCGAAAAGAAGCCATTCTTTCCTCTTACTGTGACATCAGCACAAAAAAACCAGACGGCTCTATATCTCTGTGCTGCTAGTAGAGACACAGTGAATCAAAGCCACCTCCTCTCTGCACACAAATGAGTCCTGCCTCGCCACCAGGTGGCGGGGCTTTTCTGTGTTCAGCACCCTGGGCAGTCGGCTTCTTCCTCCTGAACCAGGCACCCAAAGCAGCTGCTGCAGCAACACACGTTGTGGAATGGCACAATTACAATTCAGCATCCACAGGTTGATTCTTAAAAATCACACCTATCTACATTAAGGGGCTTCCCAGGTGGCACAGCAGTAAAGAATCTGCCTGCCAACGCAGGAAATGCAAAAGATGTGGGTTCAATCCCTGGGTCAGGAAGATCCCCTAACGAAGGAAATAGCAACCCACTCCAGTATCTTGCCTGGACAATCCCATGGACAGAAGAGCCTGGTGGGCTACAGTCCATGGGGTTGCAAAGAGCCAGATATGACTTAAAACAATTACTGAAAGGATACAGGTTTCCTCTTTCCAGTGAAAGAATTTATGACAAAAAAAGCAGATGAGCTTCACTTGATTTTAAAACATCCACTGTAAAACTATCAAACTCTTTATTATTTCAGGGTGGTCCTAGTATGAAAAAGAACTCTTTGTGAAATTTCATAATGGCCCCCATTCCCACGGCCAAGTTGTAAGAAAGTGACTGCATGAAAGTCAAAAAAGTTAAAGTATCACTCGATGTTTTCTTAGTGTTAAGAAGCCATTGCATCAATTACCTTGGAAGAACAATTTCTAGAAAAATACAATCAAATAATATTTCTTGGACACCATACACACAGTTTCTGAATTTAAAACTATACTAGAAAAACTAATGAGTAAATTAGACAAGTCAGAAAACCAGTTTAATTGTATAAAAACCTAAATAGTCCAGAATTCTGAGGAAATAGGGATATGTGAGAAAAGCCTACTGTCACGGCTGCTCTACTCACGGTGACCTCAAACTGGAAAACACCCAAACGACCATCAGCAATACGGTGAACAAATAGCTACCCTTAGTAATGGAATAAAATCTAGCAGAAAAGCACATGATATTTGTGAAATCATGGATGGATCTCAGAAATGTATGGATCTCTTCTTGAAAAAGAAGCCAGAGCACAGACTGTACAAAGTTAAGACAGCAGCTACATTCCGAGGGCATTGTTAATTTATTTGTAGAGAAGCATGAGGGAGGCTTCTGGGTGATGAAAATGTTCTATATCTTGATCTGGGTCGTAGTTGTATAGATGTACTCATTTGTGAAATTTCACTATGCTGTACACTCAAGATTTGTGTCCTCTATTATATGTGGATTTTATATCTCATTTTAAAAGCTTAGAAAAACAACAGTAACAACAACAGCCTTAAAATGTAGTGACTTAAACACATATTATCTCTCACTGTTCTGGGGGCTGAGTGGGCCTGGCTGGGCAGTCCCCATCTGGGGCCGCTCATGCGGTCACGGTCAGATAGTCCCCGAGGCGGAAGACGCCTGAGGCTCCAGTCGCCTGCACATCCAAGATGGCGTCTTTCCGCGCATGGCTGATCCCTGCCCCGGGGTGCCCGGGACGGCTGTGGACCAGCCTAGCATGTCTCTCTTTCTACCCTCAGCCCCTCAATGTGGCTAGGTGGGTTTCCTTGCAGAATGGTGGCCTCAGGGTAGTGAAAGTGATTATCGCGTGGCTGGCTTCCCCTAGAGTGAGCATTCAAGAGACCCTGGAGGGATCTATAAGGTTACTTGTGACCCAGCTTCAAAACTCATAGCATCACTTCTACCAGATTCAGAGTATAATGAAGAGATGCGTGTTTATATAATACATAGATATGTTTAGTGTTCAGTCCATCATATGAGGGGACGGGTATAAGATACTCATGAAATGAAGACTTCATTGAGAAGATGAGGAAGTGTCTTTTTCACTGTGAAGAAGCATTGAGCTTCCAGCCTAGTAGTCCTTATGTTCACCTATAGTTCTAGTGATTAATAAGCATGAATTCTCTTGATTACTTTGAGGATACATTACAAAAGTAAAGAATTAACAATAATGTCATTTACTACACAAATATAGCCATTTCCTTACATAAGGCTAAGAAACTAGTATCACTTCAGTGATCTAGGCCTCAGTTTCTGTCCTATAAAATTGAGAATTGGGTTAGAACATCTCTGAGGTTCCTTCCAGGAATGTTTGAACGGTTCTTTTATGGAAAAGGGCTTCCCTAATGCCTCAGACAGTAAAGAATCTGCCTGCAATACAGGAGACCCAGGTTCACTCCTTGGGTTGGGAAGATCCCCTGCGGAAGGGCATGGCTATCTACTCCAGTATTCTTGCCTGGAGAATCCTACGGACAGAGGAGCCTGACGGGCTACAGTTCGTTTGGACATGACTGAGCGACTTTCCTCTTGACCCTTCTGCACCCACACAGCACCGCTCCTTGGATGTGGGTTGCTCCTCTCGGCCACCGCCCCTGACCTCTAGGTGGACAGGAGTTTAGAGCTCTGAAAATCCCTGTCTTGCCCGGAAGTTGCATTTGACACTTCTGAATGGGGTCATGGCAGAAGGATGGGAATAGCTTGCGCCACCCTAGCCCCAGGGAGTACCCATTCAGACAGGAGTGGAGAAGTGAGGTGAGTGTCCCTTGGTTCCGAACCATGGGTCAGATCTGAGCAGGCCCCAGGGCCCTGAGAGACTGAGAGTCCCGGAGGAGAGCAAGGCTCAGAGTCGCTTCCAATAGATGGGAAAGACTAGAGATCTCTTCAAGAAAATTAGAGATACCAAGGGAATATTTCATTCAAAGATGGGCTCAATAAAGGACAGAATGGTATGGGCCTAACAGAAGCAGAAGATCTTAAGAAGAGGTGGCAAGAATACACAGAAGAACTGTACAAAAAAGATCTTCAAGACCCAGATAATCACGATGGTGTGATCACTCACCTAGAGCCAGACGTCCTGGAATGTGAAGTCAAGTGGGCCTTAGAAAGCATCACTACGAACAAAGCTAGTGGAGGTGACGGAATTCCAGTTGAGCTATTTCAAATCCTGAAAGATGATGCTGTGAAAGTGCTGCACTCAATATGCCAGCAAATTTGGAAAACTCGGCAGTGGCCACAGGACTGGAAAAGGTCAGTTTCCATTCCAGTTCCAAAGAAAGGCAATGCCAAAGAATGCTCAAACTACCGCACAGTTGCACTCATCTCACATGCTAGTAAAGTAATGCTCAAGATTCTCCAAGCCAGGCTTCAGCAATATGTGAACCGTGAACTTCCAGATGTTCAAGCTGGTTTAGAAAAGGCAGAGGAACCAGAGATCAAATTGCCAACATCCACTGGATCATGGAAAAAGTGAGAAAGTTCCAGAAAAACATCTACTTCTGCTTTATTGACTATGCCAAAGCCTTTGACTGTGTGGATCACAATAAACTGTGGAAAATTCTGAAAGAGATGGGAATATCAGACCACCTGACCTGCCTCTTGAAAAACCTATATGCAGGTCAGGAAGCAATAGTTAGAACTGGACATGGAACAACAGACTGGTTCCAAATAGGAAAAGGAGTACGTCAAGGCTGTATATTGTCACCCTGCTTATTTAACTTCTATGCAGTGTACATCATGAGAAACGCTGGACTGGAAGAAGCACAAGCTGGAATCAAGATTGCCAGAAGAAATATCAATAACCTCAGATATGCAGATGACACCACCCTTATGGCAGAAAGTGAAGAGGAACTAAAAAGCCTCTTGATGAAAGTGAAAGAGGAGAGTGAAAGAGTTGGCTTAAAGCTCAACATTCAGAAAACGAAGATCATGGCATCCTGTCCCATCACTTTATGGGAAATAGATGGGGAAACAGTGGAAACAATGTCAGACTTTATTTTTGGGGGCTCCAAAATTACTGCAGATGGTGACTGCAGCCATGAAATTAAAAGACGCTTACTCCTTGGAAGGAAAGTTATGACCAACATAGACAGCATATTCAAAAGCAGAGACATTACTTTGCCAACAAAGGTCCATCTAGTTGAGGCTATGGTTTTTCCAGTGGTCGTGTATGGAGGTGAGAGTTGGACTGTGAAGAAGGCTGAGCACCAGAGAATTGATGCTTTTGAACTGTGGTGTTGGAGAAGACTCTTGAGAGTCCCTTGGACTGCAAGGAGATAGTCTTTTGAAGGAATGATGCTAAAGCTGAAACTCCAGTACTTTGACAGCCTCATGCGAAGAGTTGTCTCATTGGAAAAGACTGATGCTGGGAGGGATTGGGGGCAGGAGGAGAAGGGGACAACAGAGGATGAGATGGCTGGATGGCATCACTGACTCAATGGACGTGAGTTTGAGTGAAATCCGGGAGTTGGTGATGTACAGGGAGGCCTGGCGTGCTGCGATTCATGGGGTCGCAAGGAGTCGGACGCGACTGAGCGACTGAACTGACTGACTGACTTGACTGACTGACTGAGCGACTTTCACTTGATTGAAAGAGGGGTGGATCCTGCATCAGTGGCAATGATGACCACCAGGGGGCAGATTAGAGCATCCTTAGAATTATGCAGACAGTCAGCCCCCCTTCTAGGGTTGGAGAAAGAAAGGGCAAGGTCCTATCTTTCTTCTGAGAGGCGTGGTGTGAGGCCAGCTCCTGAAGATGCTGGCGCTTCTGCTGCTTCTGGGCCCGAGTATGAGCCTTATTAGCTAAGTAGCTTGGTCGAGTTTGTGTGTGTGTGTTGGCATGAGTGAAGTGATAGTCAGGGATTGTGGACTTTTATAATTTTTGAAGTTTTTCTGGCTGCTTGGTTTGTGGGATCTTAGTTCCCCCACCAGGCATTGAACCTGGTCCCTGGTGGTGAGGACACTGAATCCTAACCACTGGACCACCAGGGAATTCCTTAAGATTGTGGATTTTTTTACACTGAACAAAATGAGAGGGGACATTCCGTCCTATTTGGAGGTGTAAAGGGTAAGGTTAAGAGTCACCAGTCAGGAGAGATGGGGGATGATAAGCTTAAGAATTAGGACAGGATGATTTCACAAAACAAACAAGATTCCCTTGGAGCCGGGAGAAGGGAGAGCGAGTGAGCAAGGCTGTGGTTTTCTGCCTGGGGTCATGTCTTCCTGTCCTGCTGGGCTCTCATCTCCTTGACCTCTGTCTCAGCAGGCTCTGGGCTTGGCGCTGTCGTCTCTCAGCAGCCCCGCAGGGCTGTCAGCAAGAGTGGAGCCTCTGTGACCATCGAGTGCCGTGCAGTGGACTTTCAAGCCACAACTGTGTTCTGGTACCGTCAGTTCCCGAAACGCGGCCTCGTGCTGATGGCAACTTCTAATGCAGGCACTGATGCCACATACGAACAAGGTTATAACAAGGACAAGCTTCCCATCAGTCAGCCAAACCTAACATTTTCATCTCTGATGGTGATGAATGTGGATCCTGCAGACAGCAGCCTCTACTTCTGTGGTGCTAGAGACACAGCGCTGGGCAGAGATCAGAGACCCAGACAAGAATCTTGGTAGCAGCCCCCTTCCCCACCCCACTGAACCATGGGGCCCCATGGAAGGAGGTGTGGAGAGAGAAAAGCCACAGCCTCTCCGACTGAGTCATCTGTGGCTGTGTGTGTGTAGAGAGAGAAAGAAAGAGAAAATATCTGAGTACAGAGTGGGGAGAAGGTATGGTGTTTGAGAACTAGCCATGTGCGGATGCAGCTAGGCCTATAAATGGCCAACCAACCTGGAAAGTTCCCTGGGCTGAAAATTATAAAATCTGGATTTTTTTTTTTCTGATTCTCCCATATGCTAATCATAGTTCTTAGATAAATTGACACATAATTCTATAGGTAGATTCTCAAATGCTGCTATAAAACAATGAGTACTTCTATAATGGGCTTCCCTGGTGGCTCAGACAGTAAGGAATTCATCTGCAATGTAGAAGATGGGAATTTGATCGATTCCTGGGTTGAGAAGTTCCCCTGGAGAAGGGAATGACAACCCAATCCAGTATCTTGCCTGGAAAAATCCATGGACAGAGAAGCCTGGCAGGCTATAGTCCATGGGATCACAAAGAGTCAGACATGACTAAGTGACTAACACTTTTATAATAAACACTGGAGTTTTTCCCTCCAGGAAAATTCAGCACTGTCTTGTCACCATCCTAGACTCTCAAGACAAATGGAATCATTAGGCAGCCAAGTAGAGATGTTCACTCATGAAAGAATTCAGGGATGTGCTTTATACAGTATTGAGACTGATGAAAGAACAGAGCATGACTGGACGGGGCAACCCTCTACCCCCAAGTACAGAGCATGCACAGAACCTTCACAAAGGGATCAGGGGAGGAGAAGACAGAGGATAAATGAGAAAGACTTCAGACAACGAGGCTTGTCTGCAAAACTAGAAAGTTCTGTCGGAAGCCACAAGATAGTAAATGAAGCACCGAGTTTAAACCCCTAGAAAAATCCTTTTCTAGGAAAAAGAAAAATCACACATTGACCGTAAATCTTGTATAGCCCAGTAAAAATAAGCAAAAGATATTAACATACACTTTGGAGAAGAAACATCTATAATCTATAAACATTGATTTCCTGGTGATCAAGAAACATGGCGAAAGATGCAATTATATGTAATTGATATCCATTTGATTAGCAAAATATAAAAAGCCTAGAAATAAATACTGTTAAAGCGAGTCTTTCAAATTGTGGTGCTGGAGAAGACTCTTAAGAGTCCAACCAGTCCATCCTAAAGGAAATCAGTCCTGAATATTCACTGGAAGGACTGATGCTGAAGCTGAAGCTCCAATATTTTGACCACCTGGGGTGAAGAGCTGACTCGTTGGAAAGACCCTTATGCTGGGAAACAGTGAGACCAAGAGGAGAAGGGAGCAACAGAAGATGAGATGGGTGGATAGCACCAGAGACTCTGGACCCAGCGAGATAGCGATAGACAGGGAAGCCTGGTGTGCTGCAGTCCATGGGGTCACGAAAGAGTCTTGGGCACGACTTAGTGACTAAACAACAACCCGCATGTGAGATCAAAAAGGAGAGACAATAAAACAAACTACCGGAGGGATACTGAAGCTAGGACGATGATGGTGGCAGTGCTAGAAATACAGGGAAATGAGAGTTTTAAAGCATGACTAGGAAATAAAATCAAAGACCTGGGTAACTGATTCATCACAAGAGGCAATAGATGGAGAGAAAGGTTTTGACTACAAGTCAGATGAATCAGGAGGACCAAGTGGGAAGAAGATCATGATTTTCTTGACATTGGGGATGCCTCTGAGACAGAAATCTCACCAGAAATATGCAGAAAGCAGTGGTACATAGGAGTCAGGGGCTCAAAAAACGGACCTGGGTGAAGGTGAAAATTTGGGACAATTTCCATAATTGGAAGAATGAAAGTGCCTTCTTGATCCCTTGATGACAGAATATACAAAGAAAAGATCGAAGAACTGAGGACAGAGTTCTGAGGAGCCCACCCACCTTGAATGTGGCCCTAAGAGATTAAATTTAATTAACTGATCAATAACACCAATCAGTACCGGATTAGTGACTGCGTGACTAAGTGCTAGTGACAAATCTCTGCAGTACTCCCGCAGGTCACCACACAGATGGCTGCATGTTCCCATCCTGATGATTCTCGGGGTGTCTGGCTGCCACTGTGCAGCGTAGAGGAACTCCCCTCTCGCCACACAGGAGGTGAAGACCACCTGAGACCAGAGGGCCTGTGAGAAGTGTGCCCCTCTGACCGTCTAGTCAAGCAGTCAGTCAGAGTTACCAGGGCTTCCCTTTGGCAAAGAATCCTCCTGCAGTGCAGGAAACTCCGGTTCAATTCCTGGGTCAGGACGATCCACTGGAGAAGGGACAGGCTACCCACTCCAGTATTCTTGGGCATCCCTAGTGGCTCAGCTGGTAAAGAATCTGCCTGCGATCCGGGAGGCCTGGGTTCGGTCCCCTGGTTGGGAAGATCCCCTGGAGCAGGGAAAGGCTACCCATTCCAGTACTCTGGCTTGAAGCATCTCGTGGACTGGCGCAGTCGGACACGACTGAGAGACTTTCACTTGACCACTAGGGGGTGATGTGGGTCTTTCTGTAAAACACTTCAGAGCGTAGAGAGCAGCACCAACCTTCCTTCATTTGAGAAGTCGTCTGATACTTCTGGAAACTCAGGTGAGATCTTTTAGGTAGCGGTTGTGAAACCATGAGTAAGGATTAATGAAATCCATTGCACCTGCCTTCACTAATCAAGGTCGTTTTAAGACTTGCTTGGCTTCCAAGTGGCAATGTATCCCGAATAAGATGTTTGCCTGAGTTATTTTCCAGGAAACTGCCGGTAGTGTAGCAGATCCCAGAGTCAGCTGTGTCTAGTTTGAGCTGAACTGGTTGAGACTGGTTAGAACCAGCAACACTCCTCCTGGGGAGGTACAAGTGTCTGCCTGGGGACCTTTTGACCTCAGAGGATTTAAGACTCCATTCTCAGGTTTTGCTGAGCACTTCTGTGGTGAACGGGCAGAGGCTATAGCTCAGTTACCCCAGCAGAGAAGGACAACACATGCACGTTTTTTCAGTCACCCTCCCCCAGGCTGCCCAAGCGCCCCAGGCTCCCCATGTGCACGTGCTCGGTAGCTAACTCATGTCCCGCACTTTGCGACCCCGTGCATGTAGCCCGCCAGGCTCCTCTGCTCATGGGATTCTCCAGGCAAGAATACTGCAGTGGGTTGCCATTTCCTTCTCCAGGGGATCTTCCCGACCCAGGGATTGAACCTGCATCCCTTGCATTGGCGGGGCGGATTTCTTTACCACTGAGCCACCAGGGAAGCCCATATCTCAGACAATCAGGTCATGCTTCTTTCATGACCCTGTAAGTACCCTGTGCCCCTTGCCTCTGCGGAGGCGGATCTGAGGTCTTGTTTTCTCTGGTGGCTCAGTGGTAAAGAACCCACAGGCCAACGCAGTTGACATGGATTTGATCCCTGGGTCGGGAAGATTCCCTGGAGAAGGAAACGACAACCCACTCTAGTATTCTTGTCGGGAGAATCCCATGGACAGAAGAGCCTGGAGGGCTACAGTTCATGGGTCACAGAGTCAGCCCAATGGGGTAGGGGGGTGGGGGATGCTCTTGCTTGGCTGGCTTGAGAAGAAGCCCTTACTTTGCTGCAAACATCAGAGTCTCAGCAGTTTGGCTCCTTGTACTCAGGGCAAAATGAACCCGGTAACATTTGGGAGAATGATTTGCAGCTATCCTGGGATGACAATAGGTCTTGAAAACAGCAGGATCTAATTTTCCACTTCCTAATCCCCAGAGCATGTATCACAGTATACAGTACCTGTAGTTGTTCTGGTCATACGTAATTGATAAGTAAGTCAGTGAACATCATCACTATTTCTGTTTCACATTGCGTTGAATTTACAGCCTGGTAAAACAAGAAAAAAGCATGAAAATGAAAAGAGAAGGGGGAAGGAGTGATTATAGACAGATGACAAGTTTAGAAGGCCCAAAGGAATCTAAAGAAGCATTGCATTATTTATAATAACATTTAGTAAGTTAATGAAAATTAACATAAGGTCAGTTTATTCCCATATGCTAGCAATAGATTTTTAAAGAGAGATCATTTAGTAACAGAAAATATAAAAGATAATACACCTAGATGTATACAAAGATAAACAATTCAGAAATTTATTAAATTTTAGAGGAAGGCATTTTAAAATCTGAAATAACTGAAGTTACATGCCATGATCATGAATGAGTTAAACCAGTACTAAAAGTATTCCAATTTCAGCACTATCATCTATGTATTCTCTATAGCAAACAAAGTCACAAAAGGAATTACATGAAATTTGACAAAAGCAGTCAAAATTTAAGTGGAAAAAAGAGGAAAGAATACTCAAGATAATACTAAAGAACTACAAAGTGATGTGAATTTGCAATCTAATCATCAAATTATGTTATAATTTTGTATAACTAAGTGGACAAATGGAAAATCATAAATTTAAAATAGCACGATTCATATATAGGCACTTAATATATGGTAAAGCCACCACTGCAGGTATGTAGGGGAGTAATGCAATATACAAGTTCTTCTGGGACAAGTAGTTCTCCACAGGAAGAAAAATTAATCTAAACTCTTTCTCATAACATAAGCAAAAAAAATTTTTTAAGGATTAAATGCAACATTTAAATTATTAACTATTTGGTAAATGTTATAGGAATATATTTTTATGAACTTGAGCTATGGAAACATTGCTTATAAAGAATTAACGAATTCATACCTTCCCCCAACAAAGAATGATAGACTACTAAATAAGAAATACCAACAAAAAATTTATGAAGAGTTAAAACACAAGTCACAAATTGAAAAGATATTAGCATACAGGTAAATGACAAAGTTTAGTATCTGAGATATATGAAGAACTGTTACAAATAAATGATAGTTAATCTACCAAAAATATGAGAAAAGAGCAATGTACAGAAAAACCAGTGGCCTATAAATGTATTAATTCAGAATATCAATCTCCTTAGCAGTCATAAAAATGCAAGCTAAAGCTATGGTGAGATGCCACTTTAACCTAATAGACTGACGAAAGTAAACGAACAGTACATGCCAATTGAGTGCTCGATGAGGAACATTTGAAGATGGTTCATAAGCTGCTGTGGGACTATTTATTTGCTTAATTAATTTGGAAGCCATTTTGTCTTGCTATGTAAAATAGACATGGTGACCCTAAGGCTCAATTTTTACAATCCCAGGTATAGAGAAACTTTATACCTAAGTATGTAAAGAACTGTGTAAGAATGCAGTCCTATTTGTAGTAGCATTAAAATCTGGGTGAAAAAAAAAACAACTGGGGTGCATGAGGTTAAATGGATAATAGATTCTGACAAACTAATAAATGGAATCCTACATATTAGTGAAACTGATTTATCTAAAACTACATGAGACAACATGATTTAATATCGTAGGCCTATGCTGAATGAAAAAAGAGCATGGCCAAGAAAAAGAACTCCCACAAAAAAATTTTAAAAACATACAACACTGATTAATACAAAATTTGCAGATTTTTACATAAATGAGAAAAACTGAAATGAAAAGCGAGTGAATAAAAATATGAACTTCAGGAGTGTAGTTACATGGACATGGTAGAAACACAACAATAAAGTCTATAAAAATAACACAGGGGCTTGAAAATTCTTAGTGCTAATCTAACTCCTAAGCTGATTGATTCAAACAAAAGGATTCAGTTTATTTTTTCCCTAAATGCATTGCATATTCATCATAAATATTATTTTGCATAAGTTCAACATTTAACTTTTTAATTTAAAGAGGAAGATATTTTTATGTGCAGTGGAAACTATGATTGATAACAGCAAGCTGTTCATTGTCTGAGAGGGAAGGGAGGAGACAAATCTACAAGTTAAAAAAGGAAATAAATTGTTAATATGTAAATAAATTTTATTTTTAAAGAAATAGTGAAAGAGCAGAATCAGGAAAAAGAAAATTAAAGCAGCTTGAAATCCACACTAGTTGTTTAACCAGCTTTCTCTGCCCTCCCAGGCTGTGCAACATTAGTCTCATTTTCCATATAATGACTACGAAAAGTAATCGCGTCACAAGGAGGTGCTGAAGGGGGATGAGGAGCCTTAGAGAAAAAGTCCCTGCCCTGCTTTCTCCCTGAGCCAGCCATGTGCTTCAGCCTTCTGTGCTATGTGGCTTTTTTTTTTTTCTTCTGGGGAGCAGGTGAGGTGAATTTATTGGATTCTAGTTTCAGGACTTTCTCCTGTGGCTGCAAAATCAGGGTTTCTCCTGGGCTTTCACTGCACTTTCTCTCTCTTTCCTTACAGGCTCCATGGACACTGAGGTCACCCAGAGTCCCAGTCATCTGGTCAAAGGAAAAGACCAGAAAGCAAAGATGGATTGTGTTCCCATAAAAGGACACTCTTATGTTTACTGGTATCGCAAGAAGCCAGAAGGAGCATTTGAGTTTTTGGTTTACTTACAGAATCAAGATGTTGTGGAAGATACAGCCATGTTCAAACAGCAATTTTCAGCTGACTGCCCCCCAAACTCACCCTGCAGCCTGGAAATCAAGTCCACCAAGGCAGCGGACTCAGCTCTGTATTTCTGTGCCAGCAGCCAGTCCACAGTGCTGCACGTCAGCTCTTCTTAGAGCACAAACTCACCATGGACCCAGCTCAGGAAATCTGTGGTGTCATAGGACGGTAGGAACTAACAGAAACCCACCTTGAGAGAGCATATACCAGAAGGAAAAATCTGTAAATGGCAACACAGGGTGAGCAGAAGGGGAGGTGGAAAACACAAATCCAAGGACGGGGCAGGAAGCTGTAAGGGGTCTCAGATTCCCCAGTTGGCAGGGTATCTGGCAAAGGAGAGACACAGGATGTGACCTTGATGGATTAGTAACAATCTTGTTAAAACATGTAGTTCTGTGTTTTTCACCTGATAAAGCTGTGCCTTCAGGAATAGGGATGACCAGCAGGTCATCTGTCTTCCCTGGGCACCCTGATCTCCTGGCTCTGTACATTGATTGATCCAGACCCAGAGACCCCTCAGGGTTCATCACCCTTCTCTCAGCTGTCCCTGCCAGAGAAAGTGAGCAAGAAACTCAGCAGCTCCCTTCGTCCAGATTCCTGCAATCATGCAACTTTTAAAAGCATCTTTGAGGCATAACATACCTACAACAAAATACACCCATTTTAGGCACATATTGATGTATTTTGACAAGTTTTTACACCCATGTAACCAGCATGACAATCAAGACACAGAACATTTCCGCCGTCCCAAAACATCCCCCATGGCATTTTACTGAGGTCCTTTTAACTTCTCTCACTATTGCTTTGTATATTTTTCTTTATCAATCATGTTCTGCACATATTTTGTTGAATTTTTCTTAGTTTTCCCTGAAATTATTTTAAGAGATATATTATGAATGCACTTTTTAATACTCATAAGGAATTTATTTATTAAAATATTTTCTGTGAAGACTGTATATTTTCCTACTTTGATTTACTCTTTACATTTCTCAGTTGATGTCTCAACCTCAGTATAGAGGTTTATAGAAAGGACCTTTTCCAGAAGTTAGTGTTTACCGGCAACCAAAACTGAGATCACAAAAGTAGCCTCATTTTCTGTGTGCCCAACTGTTAGTACTGCTCTGCTTTAAAGTAAAAGAGACTAAATCAAACATATTGTTAAAGTTAAGAAGAAATATATTTTGCTTATGAAAATAACCTAGTGAGTTAAGAATAATTAAGGAGTATATTTGACAAAGCACATGATTTGCAAAGAAAAATGTGGATGCTGCCTCTCTGCTGGTCAAGTCTGTGAATACATTTCTTATTTTTCCCATCGGCCAGTTCTACAGTTAATATTGTTAAAAAGGTCTGTACTACAGATTTACTGCAGTCTCTATCAAAGTCCCTAAAACAAATAGTTCTAAAATTGGTATGACACCACATAAGACCCCAGATAGTGAAAGCAATCAAGAGAAAAAAGAACAAAGCTAGAGCTATTACAATCTCTGATGTCAGTGAACGCTCAAAGCTATAATAATCAAAACAGAATGGTATGGGTGCAAAATGGACATAGAATGGAGAGCCCAGAAATAAACCCAGGCATGTATGGTCAGTTGAACTATGGCAAAGAATGCAAGAATATACAGTTTGGAAACAACTTCCTCTTCAATAAGCAGTACTAGTGAAACTGGACAACTACATAAAAGAATGAAATTAGGACATTTTCTCACACCATACACAAATATAAACTCAAAATGGATCAAAGACCAACATGTAAGACCAGAAACCACAAAACTCCCAGAAGAAAACCCAGGCGGAACATTCTTTGACATCTATTGTAGCAATGTATCTTTTCGTCTGTCTCTACAAAGAAAAGAAACAAAAGCAAAAATAAACAAACGGGACCTAATCAAGAGTAAAATCTTCTCACAGAAAAAAAGAAGAGACAAAAAAAGTTGTTGAAACAAAAATCCAACCTGATGAATGGAAGAAAATATTTGCAAAAAGTAACACCAGTAAAGCATTAATATCAAAAATATCTAAACAGTTCAGGCAATTCAATTTAAAAAACACAAAACAACCCAATTACAAATTGGGCATAAGATCTCTCATCTCTTTGCTTTGTTGCCGTGCAAACAAACCTCTTCTTGCTCCAAACACGGGCATCTAGTGTTTTGCCTTCCTGTGGGTCAGCCAAGATGAACCTGGTCCAGTAGCATTTGGGATAATGATTTGCAGATATCCTGGCATGCCAGTAACTCCTTTAATAGTAAGATCTAATGTTACAGTTTGTAACCCCCATAGCATCTACCACATATCCAGTATCTGCAGCTGTCTACGTCAGACATAGCTGATGAATAAGTAAATGAATGTGACCACAATTTCTAGTCAAGACTGTGCTGAATTTCAAACCAGCAGAACAAGAGAAAAGAATGTGAATAAGAAAAGGAGGGAAAAAAGTGATTAAAGACAGATGGCAAATTTAGAAGAACCAAAGGAATCTAGAGAAGTTGCATTATTAACAACAACAAATTTAATAAGTACTGAATTTAACATGAATATAAAAAGTCAGCATATTTCTATATTTTAGCAACAAACAGTTAAAAATATTTTTAGGGAGAGACCATTTACAAATTCCAAAATAACATATAAAATACATAAAAACAAATTGATTAAGTAAATGAGACTTTAATATGAAAAATATTAAATCTTGAAAACATTTTAAAAATCTGAAATAAGTGAAGATTTATGCCATGATCATGAAAAAATTAAACCAGTAGTGTTTCTGCACTATTATCTATGAATTCAATGCAGCACAAAACAAAATCACAATAGGTATTTTCATGAAATTTGATGAAAGTAAACTGAAATTTATGTGGAATAGAAAGAATAGGGAAGATAATATTGAACAAGTAGAAAATGAGGTGGTTCCTCTTTGAATCACCAAACCATTTCCTAATTTAGGACAATTAAAAAGGCATAAGGTGGGAACGCATGTAAGAATTAAAGATTTTAAAATTAAAAAAAAATTAAAATAAAAAAATAAAAATAAAAAAAATAAAGTACATATGAAACAAAAAAAAAAAGGCATAAGAATTTACAAATGGAAAATCATAGGCTTGAAAGGGCAGCATCCTTATATAGGCATATTATTTATGATAGAGCCATCACTCCATATATGCAGAGGAATAAGGCACTACACAAAATGTTCTTCTGGGACAAGTTGTTATAAAAGATTTTTAAAATTAAAATTCCCATACATTATAAAAGAATTAAACACTTTAGTGCAACATTCAAAATGTCAGCTGTTTGATAAATAACTTGTGAATTTATCTTTATGACCTTGGAGTATGAAAGCGTTGCTTATAAAGAATTAAATGTGTACACTCCATAAAAAGAATGTAGACCCAACTAAATTAGAAATAAAAATAAAAAACATTCCAGGCACTTTCCTGGGGTCCGTTGGCTAAGACTCAGTGCTCTCAGTGCAGGGGGCCCAGGTTCCATCCCTGGCCAAGGAACTAGACCCCACAGGCTGCAACAGTGAGCCTGTGTGCCACAGCCAAGACCCTGAGCAGCCAAAGAAATACACAAACATATTTTTAAAAAATTACAAAGAGTGAAACACAAGCCACAAAATCAAAAGGTATTGGTAACAAATGTAACTGACAAAATTTGGTAACCAGAATATATAAGGAACTGTTATAAATAAGTAATAGCTACCAAGCCAGAAAGAAATATGGCCATAGCAGTGTACAGAAAACACTAGTGGCCTATAAACAGAAAAAAATATACTCAACCTCCTTAACAATCATAAAAGCGCAAACTAAGACTACAGTCAGATACCATTTTATCCTAATAGACTGGCAAAAGAATTGTGCCAACTGAGTCCTAGATGTGTAACACTAGAAAACACACAATAAAATGTTCTTGAGATCATTTGATTTAATTAATTTGGAAAGCATCTTGTCTTATTATGTAAAGTTAACGTGGTGACCCTACCGCTCAAGTTTTATATTCCCAGGTATAGAGAAATATTACAACTTGGTTTATAAAGAAAGGTATGAGAATGCAGTCCCCTTTGTACTAGTACCAAAATCTAGAGGAAAAAACTACTGTGAATAAATTCAAGAATGGATAATAAATTCTGACAAACTAATAAATGGAATTCTACTTATTAATGAAAATTAATTATCTAAAATTATGTGCAAAACCATGAATTATTGGCACAGACGCACTATTGAATAAAAAAGAACATTACCAGAACAAACTATAAACAGAATGAACCCCTTAGATAATTTTCAAAGACATAAAACACTGATTAATAAATAATTTACAGATTCTTACATAAATCTAAAAGTGGTAACAGAAAGTGAGTAAAAATTTGAACTTCGGGATTATGGTTACTTAGACCTGGCAGAAAAGAATGATAGACTCTAGGAAAAATAACAAGGACTTTAAATTCTCTGGGAAAATCTACCTTCCAAACTGATTGCTTCAGGCAAGATTATTCATTTTATTATTTGACTATATTTATTGCAGGTTCATCACAAATATTTCTTTTGTTCAAAATTTGGTTTGTTAACATAAAATAGCTGCCATACCATTTTGTAAGTGCAGTAGAAGTTATGATTGACATACCGCAAGTTATATAGTTCATTGTCTGAGAAGGAAGGGAGGAGGAGAGGGGGCAAACTGACAAATTTAAAAAGCAAATAAATTATTCATGAGACATGATTTTATATGTATTTTATATGTAAAGGAGTGACGGAAGAGCAGAATTGGGAAACAGAAAGTTAAAGCAGTTTGGAATGCATCCTGATTATTTCGCAGCGTTCCTTGCCCTGTCAGCCGATGAACTATTATAGTCTCAGGTACCCGGGAACCGTGATGACCACAGGAAGTGACATCATCACAAGGAGGCGCTGAAGGGAGATGAGGCGCCTGAGAGGAAAAGCCGCTGCCCTGCTTTCTCCTGGGGTCAGCCATGTGCCTCAGCCTCCTGGGCTGTGTGGCTCTTTTTCTCTGGGGAGCAGGTGAGGCAGATGTATTGAATTTAAGTTTCAGGACTTTCTCCTATGGCTGCCAGATCAGGCTCCCTCTTGGGCTTTTTGTGAACTTTCTCTTTCCTTACAGGCTCCATGGATACTGAGGTCACCCAGAATCCCAGTCATCTGGTCAAAGGAAAAGACCAGAGAGCAAAGATGGATTGTGTCCCCATAAAAGGACACTCTAATGTTTACTGGTATCGCAAGAAGCTGGAAGCATTTGAGTTTTTGGTTTATTTGTGGAATGGAAAAATTACAGAAGATACAGCCATGTTCAAACAGCGATTTTCAGCTGAGTGCCCCCAAAACTCGCCCTGCAGCCTGGAAATCAAGTCCACCGAGGCACCAGACTCAGCTCTGTATTTCTGTGCTAGCAGCTAATCCACAGTGCTGCACATCAGCTCTTCTTAGAGCACAAACTCACCGTGGACCCAGCTCAGGAAACCAGTGGTGTCGTAGGAGGGTAGGAATTAACAGAAACCCACCTTGAGAGAGCATAAACCAGATGGAAAAATCTGTAAATGGCAACACAGGATGAGCAGAAGGGGAGGTGGGAAACAGCTGGTGGGAACACAAACCCAAGGAAGAGGAAGGAAGCTGTAAGGGGTCTCCTATTCCCCAGTTTGCAGAGTATCTGGCGAAGGAGACACAGGATGTGACCTTGATGGGTTTCTAACTATCTTTATTAAAACATGCAGTTCTGTGCTTTTCATCTGGCAAAGCTGGGGCTTCAGGAATAGGGATAATCGGCAGGTCACCTGTCTTCCATGGGGACCCTGATCACCTGGCTCAGCACATTCCTTGATCTAGACCCAGAGACTCCTCAGGGCTCATGACTGCTTCTCATCTGTCCCCGACAGAGCGACTGAGCAGAAAAATCAGCATCTCCCTTCAACCAGACACCTGCAACCGTGCAACTTTTAAAAGCAACTTTGAGGCATAACATACCAAAACAAAATGCACCAATTTAGGTCTGTATTTCAGTACATTGTGACAAGTTTTTAACCCATGCAACCAGCATTAGAATCAAGACACAGACTATGTCCCCCTCCCCCAAAATCCCTCCATGCTATTTTACTAAGGTCTTTTTAACTTCTTTTACCATTGCTTTGTAGATTTTTTTATTGACTATGTCCAGCACATATTTTGTTTATTTTTTTTTTTACTTTTCTCTAATTTTTTAAAGACAGGTATTATGAATTTACTTTTTAGTACTCGTATGGAATTTATTTATTAAAATATTTATTCCAAGACTTTTCATTATCCCACTTTGATTTAGTCTTTACATTTCTCAATTGGTGTCTCAACCGCAATATATTATAGAAAAACATCTTCTCCAGAAATTAGTGTTCACCGGCAACCATACCTGAGATCATAAGAGCAGCCTCATTTTCTGTGTGCCTGTTAGTACTGTTCTGCTTTAAAGTAAAAGAAACTAATTCAACCATACTGGAAGAGTTAAGAAGAGATACATTTTGCTTATGAAAATAAACCAAGGAGTTAACTATATTTAAGGAGCTATTTGACTGCAAAGCACATGACTTACAAAGAAAAATTTCAGTTGTTGCATCTCCGCTGGTCAAGTCTGTGAATTCATTTTTTGTTCCTCTCCTGGGCCATTTCTAAAATTAATATTGCTAAAAGGTCTGTACTACAGATTTAATGCAGTCCCTATCAAAGTGCCTACAACAATTTTCACAGAACTAGAACAAATAGTTCTAAAATTTATGCTAAAGACACAGAAGACCCCAGATAGTAAAAAGCATTCATGAGAATTTAAAAAATGCCCACAAAGCTAAAGGTGTCATACTCTGTGACGTCAGTTAATATTATTAATGCAGAGCTATAATAATCAAAACAGAATGGTATTGCCACAAAAATGGACATACGATTGAAAGTCTAGAAATAAACCCACATGGTCAGTTAAACTATGTCAAAGAATGCAAGAATATACAATTTAGAAAAAATTGTCTTCAATAAGTAATACTGGTAAAACTGGACAGCTACATGAAAGAATGAAGTTAGAACATTTTCACACCCCACACACTTATATAAACTCAAAATGGAT
Source organism: Capra hircus (assembly GCF_001704415.2). Taxonomy (NCBI): domain Eukaryota; kingdom Metazoa; phylum Chordata; class Mammalia; order Artiodactyla; family Bovidae; genus Capra; species Capra hircus. The sequence continues at coordinate 14,627,666 of NC_030811.1, read as the reverse complement.
TAAAGACTGACTTGCAGGCCAGGAACAACAAAACTCCTAGAAGAAACACAGTCAGAATGCTCTTGGCATCTATTGTAGCAACGCGTATTCAGATCTGTCTCACTGGGGAAGGAAAACTAAAGCAAAAACAAGCAAATGCAATTGAATTAACCTTAAAATCCTCTTTCCCTGGTGGCTCAGAGGTTAAAGCGTCTGCCTCCAATGCAGGAGACAAGGGTTCGATCCCTGGGCTGGGAAGATCCCCTGGAGAAGGAAATGGCAACCCACTCCAGTATTCTTGCCTGGAGAATCCCATGGACTGAGGAGCCTGGTGGGCTGCAGTCCACGGGGTCACAAAGAGTCGGACACGACTGAGTGACTTTACTTACTTACTTACTTACTTACTTAAAATCTTCTTACAGCAAAAACAAACAAACAAAAGAGAACCACTGACAAAAGAAAAAGATAATGCGCTGAATGGAAGAAAATATATGCAAACAAAATAATCAGTAAACCATTAATATTCAAAATATGCAAACAGTCAGGCAACTCAATATGAAAAACACAAACAACACAATTTTAAAAATGGGTAGAAGATCTTTCACCTCTCTGCCTGATTGCTTTGCAAATAAATCCCTTCCCTGACCCAAACGAGCTTCCCTTGTGGCTCAGCTGGTAAAGAATCCGCCTGCAATGCAGGAGACCCCAGTTCAATTCCTGGGTAGGGAAGATCTGCCGGAGAAGGCACAGGCTACCCACTCAAGTATTCTTGGGCTTCCCTGGTGGCTCAGCTGGTAAAGAATTCACCTGCAATGTGGGAGACCTGGGTTTGATCCCTGGTTTGGGAGGATCCCCTAGAGAAGGGAACTACCCACTCCAGTATTCTGGCCTGGAGAATTCCATGGATTGTATAGTCCATGGGTTCGCAAAGAGTTGGACGTGGCTGAGTGACTTTCACTTTCTGCAGCAAACCTGGGCATCAGTGTTTTGGCTTCATGTGGGTCAGCCAAGATGAACCTGGGCCAATAGCAGTTAGAAGAGTGATGTGCTCCCCTGGTGTCACTAGTGGTAAAGAACCTGCCTGCCAATGCAGGAGACGTAAGACACATTCATTTGATCTCTGGGTAGGGAAGATCCCCTGGAGGAGGGCAAGGCAACCCACTCTGGTATTCTAGTCTTGAGAATTCCATGGGCAGAGGAGCCTGGCAGACTACAGTCCATGGGTGGCAAAGAGTCAGACACGACCGACGATCCCGTTCACTTTCACTTGGCATGTGGATAACTCCTTTAATAGCAGGGTGTAATCTCATACCTTGTAACCCTCAGAGCATCTGCCACATATTTAGTACCAGTAGTTCTCCAAGTTAAATATAATTGATAAGTAAATGAATGGCACTAGCATTTCTAGTGAAGATTTTGCGAAATTCCAGCCAGTAGAACAAGGAAAAAGGCTGAGAATGAGAAAAGGAGGGGAAGAAAAGTTTTAAAAGACAGATGGCAAGTTTAGAAGAAGAACCAAAGGAATCTAAAGATGCAATGCATTATTAATATTAACAGATTTAATAAACTCATTGAATTTAACACAAATATAAAAAGTTTATTCCATATGTTATCAACAGCTAAAATATTTTTTAAAGAGAGATGATTTTAAAATTCTAATGTAACATATAAAATGCATAAAAACAAATCTGTTAGGTAAATGAGACTGCAATTCAGAAAAGGATTAAATTTTAGAGGAAAACATTTAAAAAATCTGAAATAAGTGAAGATGTGTACCATGATCATGAATACGTAAGACCAATGGTAAGAGTATTCCTAATTCTGCACTATAATCTGTTTGTTCAGGGCTGGTCAAAATCAGGAAAGATATTTTCATGAAATTTGATGAAAGTAGTCTGAAATTTAAGTGGCCAACACAGAGAAAAAGAAACTAATGTTGAACAGGGACAAACTAAGGTGATTTCTCCTTGAACTATCAAATCATTTCTTAATTTAGGATAATGAAAAAGGCATAAATAGACAAATGAAAATCATGGATTTAAAAGGAGAGCAAGTTTAAGCTGGATTATAGAAAAAGAAAGAGAGTTCCAGAAAAACATCTATTTCTGCTTTATTGACTATGCCAAAGCCTTTGACTGTGTGGATCACAATAAACTGTGGAAAATTCTGAGAGATGGGAATACCAGACCACCTAACCTGCCTCTTGAGAAACCTATATGCAGGTCAGGAAGCAACAGTTAGAACTGGACATGGAACAACAGACTGGTTCCAAATAGGAAAAGGAGTACGTCAAGACTGCATATTGTCACCCTGCTTATTTAACTTCTATGCAGAGTACATCATGAGAAACACTAGGCTGGAAAAAGCACAAGCTGGAATCAAGATTGCCGGGAGAAATATCAATAACCTCAGATATGCAGATGACACCATCCTTATGGCAGAAAGTGAACAGAACCTAAAAAGCCTCTTGATGAAAGTGAAAGAGGAGAGTGGAAAAGTTGGCTTAAAGCTCAACATTCAGAAAAATAAGAGCATGGCATCTGGTCCCATCACTTCATGGCAAACAGATGGGGAAACAGTGGAAACAGTGTCAGACTTTATTTTTCTGGGCTCCAAAGTCACTGCAGATGGTAATTGCAGGCATGAAATTAAAAGATGCTTACTCCTTGGAAGGAAAGTTATGATCAACCTAGACAGCATATTAAAAAGCAGAGACATTACTTTGTCAGCAAAGGTCCGTCTAGCCAAGGCTATGGTTTTTCCAGTGGTCATGTGATGTGAGAGTTGGACTATAAAGAAAGCTGAGCTCAATGGATGCTTTTAAACTGTGGTGTTGGAGAAGACTCTTGAGAGTCTCTTGGACTGCAAGGAGATCCAAACAGTCCATTCTAAAGGAGATCAGTCCTGGGTTATCTTTGGAAGGAATGATGCTGAAGCTGAAACTCCAATACTTTGGCCACCTGATGTGAAGAGCTGACTCATTTGAAAAGACTCTGATGCTGGGAAAGATTGAGGGTAGGAGGAAAAGGGGACGACAGAGAATGAGATGGTTGGATGGCATCACGAACTCGATGGATATGGGTTTGAGTGGACTCTGGGAGTTGGTGATGGACACGGAGGCCTGTCGCACTGCAATTCACGGGGTCGCAAAAAGTCGGACATGACTGAGTGACTGAACTGAACTGAACTGAACTGAACTGGTGTTTAAGTAAGCATTTTATATATGATAGAGCTGTCACTGGAGGTATGCAGGGGAATAATGCAGTGTTCTTCTGGGACAAGCTGTTATCCACAGAAGTAAGGATGGATTTAAATTCATTTTCACAGCCTAAGAAAAAATAATTATTATTAAAGAATCAAATGCTTACACACAACTTTAAAATGTTAGCTGTCTGGTAAATAACTTGTAAGTATACCTTTATGATCTTGAGGTACAAGAACATAATTATAAAGAATTAAATGTATACCCTCCCCAAAGAGAATGTTTTTGCTAAGTCACTTCACTCGTGTCCGACTCTGTGCGACCCCATAGATGGCAGCTCACCAGGCTCCACTGCCCCTGGGATTCTCCAGGCCAGAACACTGGAGTGGGTTGCCATTTCCTTCTCCAAAGCATGAAAGTGAAAAGTGAAAGTGAAGTCGCTCAGTCATGTCCGACTCTTCGTGACCCCATGGACTGCAGCCCACCAGGCTCCTCCATCCATGGGATTTTTCAGGCAAGAGTACTGGAGTGGGGTGCCATTGCCTTCTCCGAAAGAGAATGTAGACTCGACTAAATTAGGAATACCAACTAAAAAAAAAGGCATTACAAAAAGTGAAAGACAAGCCACAGATTGAATAGATATTAGCAGCACATGTAACTGACAAAGTTTGCTATCAGGAATATGTAAGGAATTGTTACAAATAAATAATAGCTGAACATTCAAAAAGAAAATATGGTCAAAAGGCAGTGTACCAAAAACACTAGTGGCCTATAAACAGAAAAAATATATTCAATTAAAAAGTAAGAGAATTATAGAAAAAGGTCTATTTCTGCTTCACTGACCACGCTAAAGCCTTTGATTGTGTGGATCACAACAAACTGTGGAAAATTCTGAAAAAGATGGGCATACCAGACCACCTAATCTGCCTCCTGAGAAAACCTGTATGTGTGTCAAGAAGCAACAGTTAGAAATGGACATGGAACAAGAGACTGGTTAAAATTGGGAAAGGAGTACATCAAGGCCATAGATTGTCACCCTGCTTATTTAACTTATATGCAGAGTACATCATGTGAAATGCTGGGCTGGATGAAGCACAAGCTGAAATCAAAATTTCTGGGAGAAATATTAATAACCTCAGATATGCGGATGATACCACCCTTATAGCAGAAAGCAAAGAGGAGCTAAAGAGCCTCTTGATGAAAGTGAAAGAGGACAGTGGAAAAGTTGGCTTACAGCTCAACATTCAAAAAACTTAGATCATGGCATCCGGTCCCATCACTTCCTGGCAGATAGATGGGGAAACAATGGAAACAGTGACAGACCTTATTTTCTGGGCTCCAAAATCAGAGCAGATAGTGACTGCAGCCATGAAATTAAAAGACTCTTACTCCTGGGAAGAAAAGCAATGACAAACCTTGACAGCACATTAAAAAGCAGAGGCATTTACTTTGCCAACAAAGCTCTGTCTAGTCAAAGCTATGGTTTTTTCAGTAGTTTTGTATGGTTGTAAGAGTTGGACCATAAAGAAGGCTGAGCACCAAAGAACTGATGCTTTTGAACTGTCGTGTTGGAGAAGACTCTTGAGAGTCCCTTGGACTGCAAGGAAATCAAACCAGTCAATCGTAAAGGAAATCAGTCCTGAATATTCATTGGAAGGACTGATGTTGAAGCTGAAGCTCCAACACTTTGACCACCTGATATGATGCCCTGACTCACTGGAAAAGACCCTGATGCTGGGAAAGATTGAAGGCAGGAGGAGAAGGGGATGACAAAAGATGAGATGGTTGGATGGCATCACCAACTCAATGGACATGAGTTTGAGCAAGCTCCAGGAGTTGGTGATGGACAAGCCTGGTATGCTGCAGTCCATGGGATCACAAAGAGTCAGACATGACTGAGTGACTGGACTGATCTAAACTGAAAAATTACAAAAATGCTAACTAAAACTAGAGTGATATACCATTTTATCCTAACAGACTGGCAAAGTTAAAAGAACATAAATGACAGGACTTCCACGGCGACCTAATGGTTAAGATTCTGGGCTTCCCCTGCAGGGGAGGGGGGAGTAGGGGGTGGGGAGGGGGGCTCGGTTCTATTCCTGTTCAGGGTAATAATAAACTGCATGCCACCGGGCACAGCCAGAAATTTAAAAAATTAGGAGGAATAGTACCAATAGAATTTTAGATGTGCAACCCTAGAAAACACACAACAGTTGTTGGGATTATTTATCTGGCTTAATTTGGAGCTTCGCTGGGGCTACCCTTGTGGCTCAGATGAAAAAGCATCTGCCTGAAATGCTGGAGACCCGGGTTCAATCCCTAGTTTGGGAAGATCCGCTGGAGAAGGAAATGGCAACCGACTCCAGTGTTCTTGCCTGGAAAATTCCATGGACAGAGGAGCCTGGCAGGTTACAGTCCACGGGGTTACAAAGAGTTAGACACAACTGAGTGACTTCATTTTAATTTGGAAAGCATTTTGTCATAGAATGTAAAGTTGACATGCTGACCCTAAAGCTCAATTTTTATATTCCCAGGAATAGAGAAATATTATACCTTGGTATGTAAAGAAAGATATAAGAATGAAGTCCTGTTTGTACTAGCACCAAAATCTAGAGGAGAACACTAGTGTACATTAACTCAAGAATGGATAATAAATTCTGACAAACTATTAATAATAAATGGAACCTTATATATTAATGATGGCTCATCAGGTAAAGAATCCGCCTGCTTTGCAGGAGACAGGAGATGCAGGTTGGATCCCTGGGTCGAGAAGATTCCCTGGAGGAGGACATGGCAACCCACTCCAGTATTCTTGCCTGAAAAATCCCAGGGACAGAGGAACTTGATGGGCTACAGTCCGTGGGGTCACAAAGAGTCAGACACGACTGAGGGAATGAGCAGGCATGCACGTATTAGCAAAAGTGAATTACATAAAATTATCTGCAAAGACATAAATTATTATCACAGACATAATACTTAATAAAAATATGACGCAGACAAGGTAAAACAGAATAAATCCCTTAGATAAATTTCAAAGACATAAAACACTGATTAATATATAATTTACAGATTCTTACGTAAGTCTAAAACTGATAATGGAAGGAAAGTGAGTAAAAACTTGAACTTTAGGATTATGTTTTCCTAGACCTAGTAGAGAAAGAATAATGAAATCTGGAAAAAATAACACAGGGACTTAAAAATTCTCAGAGATAATCTGTCTCCTAAGCTAACAGTTTCAGCCTAGATGACGCATTTTGTTATTTCTCTGGATGCTTTATATATCCATTACAAATATTTCTTTTGTATAGTTCAAAATTTGGCTTGTTAGTATAAGGTAGCTGCTGGATCCATTTGTAAGTACAGTAGAAGCTAAGACTGATGTACAGCAAGTTGTGTATTTCATTGTCTGAGAGGGAAGGGAGGGGGGAGGCAAACTGACAAGATAAAAAGCAAGTGAGTTATTGATGTGCAACTGGTTTTCAATTTAAAGAAATGATCAAAGAGCAGAATCCGGGAAAAGACAATTGAAGCAGTCTGGAATCCACACTAGCTGCTTCGCCAGCTTTCCCTGCCCGCCCAGGCTGTGAAAAGCTAGCATCTCATGTACATGGGGACTGGGGTGACCACAGGGAGCAACCACGTCACGAGGAGGTGCTGCAGGGGATGAGGCACTTGAGAGGAAAAGCCACGGCTCTGCTCTCTCCCTGAGCCAGCCATGTGCCTCGGCCTCCTGTGCTGTGTGGCTCTTTTATTCTGGGGAGCAGGTGAGGTGAATTAATTGGATTCTAGATTCAGGACTTTCTCCTGAGGCTGCAAAATCAGGCTCCTTCAAGGGCCTTTTCTTCACTTTCTCTCTCTTTTCTCACAGGCTCCATGGACATTGAGGTCACCCAGAGTCCCAGCCATCTGGTCAAAGGAAAAGACCAGAGAGCAAAAATGTACTGTGTCCCCAAAAAAGGACACTCTTATGTTTACTGGTATCGCAGGAAGCTGGAAGAAGCATTCGAGTTCTTGGTTTACTTACAGGATGAAAAAATTATAGAAGATACAGACATGTTCAAACAGAGATTTTCAGCTGAGTGCCCCCAAACCTCACCCTGCAGCCTGGGAATCAAGTCCACCAAGGCATCAGACTCAGCTCTGTATTTCTGTGCCAGCAGCCAGTCCACAGTGCTGCACGTCAGCTCTTCTTAGAACACAAACTCACCATGGACCCAGCTCAGGAAATCAGTGGTGTCGTAGGAGGGTAGGAACTAACAGAAACCCACCTTGAAAGAGCATTAGCCAGAAGGAAAAAATCTGTAAATGGCAACACAGAATGAGCAAAAGGGGAGGTGGAAAACAGCTGGTGGGAATACAAATCCAAGAATGGGGCAGGAAGCTGTACAGTGGTCTCAGATTCCCCAATTTTCAGGGTATCTGGCAAAGGAGACACAGGATGTGACCTTGATGGGTTCCTAACAATCTTTAATAAAATATGCAGTTCTGAGCTTTTCATCTGGCAAAGCTGTGCCTTCAGGAATAAGGATAATCAGTAGGTCATCTGTCTTCCCTGGTCTCCCTGATCACCTGGATCAGGACATTCATTGATCCAAACAGAAATGAATGTCTAGAAATAAAACCACATAAGTATGGTCAATTAAGCTGGTTTTAGAAAAGGCAGAGGAACCAGAGATCAAATTGCCAACATCCGCTGGATCATGGAAAAAGCGAGAGAGTTCCAGAAAAACATCTACTTCTGCTTTATTGACTATGCCAAAGCCTTTGACTGTGTGGATCACAATAAACTGTGGAAAATTCTGAAAGAGATGGGAATACCAGACCACCTGACTTGCCTCTTGAGAAACCTATATGCAGGCCAGGAAGCAACAGTTAGAACTGGACATGGAACAACAGACTGGTTCCAAATAGGAAAAGGAGTACGTCAAGGCTGTATATTGTCACCCTGCTTATTTAACTTCCATGCAGAGTACATCATGAGAAGCGCTGGACTGGAAGAAGCACAAGCTGGAATTAAGATTGCCAGAAGAAATATCAATAACCTCAGATATGCAGATGACACCACCCTTATGGCAGAAAGTGAAGAGAAACTAAAAAGCCTCTTGATGAAAGTGAAAGAGGAGAGTGGAAAAGTTGGCCTAAAGCTCAACATTCAGAAAACAAAGATCATGGCATCTGGTCCCATCACTTCATGGGAAATAGATGGGGAAACGGTGGAAACAGTGTCAGACTTTATTTTTGGGGGCTCCAAAATCACTGCAGATGGCGATTGCAGGCATGAAATTAAAAGATGCTTACTCCTTGGAAGGAAAGTTATGACCAGCCTAGACAGCATATTCAAAAGCAGAGACATTACTTTGCCAACAAAGGTCCGTCTAGTTGAGGCTATGGTTTTTCCTGTGGTCACGTATGGATGTGAGAGTTGGACTGTGAAGAAAGCTGAGCACTGAAGAATTGATGCTTTTGAACTGCAGTGCTGGAGAAGACTCTTGAGAGTCCCTTGGACTGCAAAGAGGTCCAACCAGTCCATTCTGAAGGAGATCAGTCCTGGGTGTTCATTGGAAGGACTGATGCTAAAGCTGTAACTCCAGTACTTTGGCCACCTTATGCGAAGAGTTGACTCATTGGAAAAGACCCTGATGCTGGGAGGGATTGGGGGCAGGAGGAGAAGGGGACGACAGAGGATGAGATGGCTGGATGGCATCACTGACTCAATGGACATGAGTTTGAGTAAACTCCGGGAGTTGGTATTGGACAGGGAGGCCTGGCATGCTGCGATTCATGGGATCGCAAAGAGTTGGACGTGACTGAGCGACTGAACTGAACTGAACTGAAACTATGATAAGGAATGCAGGAATAAACAGATTGGAAATAGACATGCTCTTCAATAAGCAGTGCTGGTTAAACTAGACAACTACGTAAAAAAATGAAATTGGAGCATTTCCTCATGCCATACACAAATTCAAACACAAAATTGATTAAAGATAGACATGTAATGCCAGAAACCATAAAACTCCTAGAACAAAACACAGAACACCCTCTGCCATCAGTTGTAGCAATATATGTTTTGATCTGTCTCCTCAGGAAAAGGAAACAAAAGCAAGAATGATGAAGTGGAAACTTATTAAGCATAAAACTTTCTCATAGTCAAAACCAAAAAACAAAATGTTGACAAAACAAAGACAGCCTGCTGAATGGGAGAAAATATTTGCAAATGATATAACCAGTAAAGCATTAATATCCAAAATTTTCATATTAAGTTCAGTCTACTCAATATGAAAAACAAAAACAACACAAAAAAATCGGCAGATCTCTCGTCTTCTTGCTTGGCTGGCGGCCTTGAAGACAACCCTCTTCTCTCCAACAAACCTGGGCATCTCTTATTTTGGCTTTCCTGTGGGTCAGTCAAGAAGAACCTGGCCCAGTAACAGTTGATTTGCAAATATCCTGGCATGCCAATAACTCCTCTAATAGCAGGAACTAATTTTACACTTTTTAACCCTCCATAGCACCTACCACATATCTACTACCTGTAGTTCTCTGGGTCAAACATAATTGACAAGTAAGTAAATGAAGTCCGCCACTATTTCTGGTCATGATTATGCTGAATATCTAGCCAAGAGAACTAGAAAAAAAGGGTTAGAATGAAGAAAGAAGCGAAGAAATGATTAAAGACAGATGGAAAACTGAGACAAAGAACCAAAGGAATCTAAAGAAGCATTGCATTATTAATAACAACAAATTTAATAAATTTACTGAATTTAACATAAACTTTAAAAGTCAATTTATTTCCATATATTAGCAAGAAACAGTAAAAACATATTTTTTTTAAGAGAGAGACCATTTACAAATTATAACACATATAAAATCTGTTAAAAATCTATTAGGTAAATGATTATTTAATTCAGAAAATTATTACATTTTAGGGAAAACATTTTAAAAATCTAAAACAAGTGAAGCTATATACCATGATCATGAATAAGTTAAACCAATAGAAAGAGTATTCCTATTTTTGTACTATCATCTATGTATTCAATGCAGCACTAATCAAAATCACAAAAGATATTCTCATGCAACTTGATGAAAGTCATTGAAATTTAGGAAAAGAGAGAGAATAGGGAAGATAATGTTGCGATTGTCAAGATAGGTAGAGAAAGAAAGATAAGAATCTAGAAAAATAACACGGAGACTTGAAAATTCTCAGTGAAAGTCTGTTTCCTAAGCTGATTGTTCCAGGCGAGATCATTCATTTTGCTATTTCTCTAGATGTACTGCATGTTCGTGGACGGAGGAGCCTGGTAGGCTGCAGTCCGTGGGGTTGCTAAGAGTCAGACACGACCGAGTGACTTCACTTTCACTTTTCACTTTCATGCACTGGAGAAGGAAATGGCAACCCACTCCAGTGTTCTTGCCTGGAGAATCCCGGGGATGGGGGAGCCTGGTGGGCTGCTGTCTCTGGGGTCGCACAGAGTCGGACACGACTGAAGCAACTTAGCAGCAGCAGCACAAATATTCGTAGAGCTCAAATTTTGTGTTTTTAACATAAGTTCAGTTCAGCTCAGTCGCTCAGTCATGTCCAACTCCTTGCGACCCCATGAATCACAGCACGCCAGGCCTCCCTGTCCATCACCAACTCCCGGAGTTCACTCAGACTCGCATCCATCAAGTCAGTGATGCCATCCAGCCATCTCATCCTCTGTCGTCTGCTTTTCCTCCTGCCCCCAATCCCTCCCAGCATCAGGGTCTTTTCCAATGAGTCAACTCTTCACATGAGGTGGCCAAAGCAAGTAGCTGCTATGTAATTTTGTGAATGCAATAGAAGCTATGATTGACATATAGCAAAGTGTATCGTTCATTGCCTAAGAGGGAAGGGAGGAGGGGAAAAGGCAAATTGACAAGTTAAAAAAGCAAATAAATTACTGATGTGAAATGACTTCTGTTCTTTAAAGACTGATGAGAGACAAGAATCAGGAAAAAAGAAAAATAAAGCAGTTTCAAATTCATACTAGTTGTTTCACGAGCTTTCTGTGCCCTCCCAGCCTATGAAATGTTAGCGACTCATATACACAGGGGCTCTAATGACCATGTGAACCCACCACGTCACAAGGAGTTGCTGAAGGGGGAGGAGGCACGTTAGGGAAAAAGTCACCGCCCTGCTTTCTCCCTGATCCAGACATGTGCTTCAGCCTCCTGTGCTGGGCAGCTTTCTTTTTCTTCTGGGGAGCAGGTAAGTCCCTGTTGTGAAGTTGTTGGATTCCAATCTCAGGACTTTCTCCTGTGGCTGCAAAATCAGCCTTTCTCCTGGGCTTTCATTGCATTTACTGTCTCATCCCTTACAGGCTCCATGGACACTGAGGTCATCCAGAGTCCAGGTCATCTGGTCAAAGGAAAAGACCAGAAAGCAAAGATGGATTGTGTCCCCATAAAAGGACATGTTCATGTATACTGGTATCGCAAGAAGCCGGAAGGAGCATTTGAGTTTTTGGTTTACTTACAGAATCAAGACATTGTGGAAGACACAGAAGTATTTCAACAGCAGTTTTTGGCTCAGTGGCCCCAAAACTCACCCTGCAGCCTGGAAATCAAGTCCACCAAGGCAGCGGATTCAGCTCTGTATTTCTGTGCCAGCAGCCAGTCCACAGTGCTGCACGTCAGCTCTTCTTAGAACACAAACTCACCGTGGACCCAGCTCAGGAAATCAGTGATGTCATAGGAGGGTAGGAATTGACAGAAACCCACCTTGAAAGAGCATACATCAGAAGGAAAAATCTGTAAATGACAACACAGGATGAGCAGAAGGAGAGGTGGAAAACAGCTGGTGGGAACACAAACCCAAGGACAGGGCAGGAAGCTGTAAGGGGTCTCAGATTCCCCATTTGGCATGGTATCTGGCAAAGGAGAGACACAGGATGTGACCTTGATGGGTTCCTAACAATCTTTATTAAGAAGTGTAATTTTGAGCTTTCCACCTGGCAAAACTGTGCCTTCAGAAATAATCAGCAGGGTCACCCTGGTCACCTTGCTCAGCATATTAACTGATCCAGACCCAGGGACTCCTCAGGGGTTCACGGCTGCTTCTCTCAGCTGTCCCTGCCAGAGGAGCTGAGCAAGAAATGCAGCAACTCCCTGGGTCCTGAATACTACAATCACACAAGCTTTAAAAGCAACAACTCGGCAATAAAATGCACCCAATTGGAGTATATGTTTCAACACTTTTTGACGAGATTTTGCTGTATAGATAGCTGGCATGACAATCAAGCCACAGAATACTTCTCCCTCCCCTAAAGTCCCTCCTTGCTATTTTACTGAGGTCTTTGAAAGTTCTCTAAGCTTGGCTTCCTATTTTTTAATCATAAGATCATAGCATCCAATCCCATCACTTCATGGCAAATAGATGAGGAGAAATTGGAAACAATGAAAGATTTTATTTTTTTGGTCTCCCAAATCACTGCAGATGGTGACTGCAGGGATGAAATTAAAAGATGCTTGCTCCTTCGAAGCAAAGATATGACAAACCTAGACAGCATATTAAAAAGCAGAGACATTACTTTCCTGATAAAGGTCTGTCTAGTTAAAACTACGGTTTTTCCAGTAGTCCTGTGTGGATGTGAGTTGGACCATAAATGAAGCTGAGCACCGAAGAATTGATGCTTCTGAACTGTGGTGTTGGAGAAGACTCTTGTGATGCTGGAAAGCCCCTTGGACTTCAAGGAGATGAAACCAGTCAATCCTTAAGGAAATCAGTTCTAAATATTCATTGGAAGGACTGATGCTGAAGCTAAAGCTCCAATACTTTGACCACCTGATATGAAGCCCTGACTCATTGGAAAAGAGCCTGATGCTGGGAAAGATTGAAGGCAGGAGAAGTGGGTGACAGAGTACGAGAAGGTTGGATGGCATCACCGACTCGACGGCAAGCTTTGGGAGTTGGTGACGGACAGAGATGCCTGGTGTGCTACAGTCCATGGGACCACAAAATGTTGGACACGACTGAGCAACTCAACTGAACTAAACTGAAAAATCATAAAAATGCAAACTAAAACTAGAGTGATACACTATTATATCCTAATAGACTGCTGCTGCTGCTGTGTGTCCGTCTCTGTGCGACCCTATAGACAGCAGCCCACCAGGCTCCCCCGTCCCTGGGATTCTCCAGGCAAGAACACTGGAGTGGGTTGCCATTTCCTTCTCCAGTGCATGAAAGTGAAAAGTGAAACTCAAGTCGCTCAGTCGTGTCTGACTCTTCGCGACCCCATGGACAGCAGTCTACCAGGCTCCTCCACCCATGGGATTTTCCAGGCAAGAGTACTGGAGTGGGTGCCATTGCCCTCTCCGCCTAGTAGACTAGCAAAGGTTAAAGAACATTAAGCGCCAGGGCTTCCATGGAGGTCTAGTGGTTAAGATGCTGGGCTTCCCTGCAGAGGGCGCTGGTGCTATTCCTGTTCAGGGTACTAGTAAACCACATGCCACCTGGCACAGCCAGAAATTTTAAAACTTAGAAAGAATAGTACCAATTGAATTTTAGATGTGCAACCCCAGAAAACACATAACAGTTGCTGGGATTATTTATTTGGCTTAATTTGGAAAGCATTTTGTCTTAGTATGTAAAGTTCATGTGGTGACCCTAAGGCTCAATTTTTATATACACAGGCATAGGGAAATATTATACCTTGGTATGCAAAGAAAGGTATAAGAATGCAGTCCTGTTTGTACTAGCACCAAAATCTAGAGGAAAAAACTAGTGTACATTAACTCAAGAATGGATAATAAATTCTGACAAACTATTAATAATAAATAGAACCTTGTATATTAGTGATAGCTTAGCAGGTAAAGAATCCGCCTGCTTTGCCGGAGACACAGGAGATGCAGGCTGGAATCCTGGGCTGGGAAGATCCCCTGGAGGAGGAAATGGCAACCCACTCCAGGATTCTTGCCTGAAAAATCCCAGGGACAGAGGAACCTGGTAGGCTACAGTCCAAGGGGTGACAAAGAGTCAGACATGACTGAGGGAATGAGCAGGTATGTACATATTAGCAAAAGTGAATTATATAAAATTATCTGCAAAAACAATAATAATAAAGTATTATCATTTAAATTATTATATAAAATAATCATAAATTATTATCACAGACATAATGCTGCATAAAAAATGACACAGAGAAAAGCATTAACAGAATAAACCCCTTAGGTAAATTTCAAAGACATAAAATACTGATTAGTATGTAACTTACAGATTCTTACACAAGTCTAAAACTAAAAATGGAATGAAAGTGAGTAAACACTGAAACTTTGGTATTATGTTTTCCAAGACTTGGTAGAGAAAGAATGATAAAATCTAGAAAAATAACACAGGGACTTAAAAATTCTAAGAGAAAATCTGTCTCCTAAGCTAACAGTTTCAGGCTGCTGCTGCTAAGTTGCTTCAGTCGTGTCCAACTCTGTGCAACCCCACAGACGGCAGCCCACCAGGCTCCGCCGTCCCTGGGATTCTCCAGGCAAGAACACTGGAGTGGGTTGCCATTTCCTTCTCCAGTGCATGAAAGTGAAAAGTGAAAGCTAAGTCGCTCAGTCGTGTCTGACTCCTCGCGACCCCATGGCCTGCAGCACACCAGGCTCCTCCATCCATGGGATTCTCCAGGCTGCTAGATGACTCCTTTTATTATTTCTTTAGATGCTTTATATATCCATCACAAATACTTCTTTTGTATTGTTCAAAATTTGGCTTGTTAATATAAAATGGCTGCTCTATTAATTTGCAAGTGCAGTGGAAGCTATGACTGACATACAGCAAGTTGTGTATTTCATTACCTGACAGGGAAGGGAGGAGGGGAGGAGGCAAATAGACAAGATAAAAAGCAGGTAAGTTATTGATGTGTAATTGATTTTCATTTGTTAAAGAAATGATGAAAGAGCCGGATCAGGAAAAGAGACAATTGAAAGTCTGGAATCCACGCTAGTTGTTTCACCAGCTTTCCCTGCCCTCGAGTACATGGGGACTGTGATGACTGCAGGGAGAGACCACGTCACACGGAGGTGCTGAAGGCGGATGAGGAGCCCTAGAGGAAAAGCCACGGCTCTGCTCTCTCCCTGAGCCAGCCATGTGCCTTGGTCTCCTGTGCTGTGTGGCCCTTTTCATCTGGGGAGCAGGTGAGGTGAATTTCTTGGATTCTAGATTCAGGACTTTCTCCTGCGGCTGCAAAATCAGGCTCCTTCAAGGGCTTTTTGTGAACTTTCTGTCTCTTTCCTTACAGGCTCCATGGACGCTGAAGTCACTCAGAGTCCAAGTCATCTGGTCAAAGGAAAAGGCCAGAAAGCAAAGATGGATTGTGTCCCCATAAAAGGACATATTAATGTTTATTGGTACCGCAGGAAGCTGGAAGAAGCATTAGAGTTCTTGGTTTACTTACAGAAGCAAGACATTGTGGAAGACACAGAAGTGTTCAAAGAGCAATTTTCAGCTCAGTGCCCCCAAAACTCGCCCTGCAGCCTGGAAATCAAGTCCACCAAGGCAGCGGACTCAGCTCTGTATTTCTGTGCCAGCAGCCAGTCCACAGTGCTGCACGTCAGCTCTTCTTAGAACACAAACTCACCATGGACCCAGCTCAGGAAATCAGTGGTGTCGTAGGAGGGTAGGAATTGACAGAAACCCACCTTGAAAGAGCATACATCAGAAAGAGAAATCTGTAAATGGCCACACAGGATGAGCAGAAGGGGAGGTGGAAAACAGCTGGTGGGAACACAAACCCAAGGACAGGGCAGGAAGCTGTAAGGGGTCTCAGATTCTCCACGATGCAGGGTATCTGGCAAAGGAGAGACACAGGATGTGACCTTGATGGGTTCCTAATAATCTTTATTAAGAAGTGTAATTCTGAGCTTTCCACCTTGGCAAAACTGTGCCTTCAGAAATAAGGATAATCAGCAGGGTCACCCTGGTCACCTCGCTCAGCATATTAACTGATCCAGACCCAGGGACTCCCTAGGGGTTCATGGCTGCTCCTCTCAGCTGTCCCTGCCAGAGGAGCTGAGCAAGAAATGCAGCAACTCCCTAGGTCCTGAGTAGTCCAGTCACACAAGCTTTAAAAGCAACAACTCGGCAATAAAATGCACCCAATTGGAGTATATGTTTCAACACTTTTTGACGAGATTTTGCACCTGTATAGATAGCTGGCTGGAGAAGGCAATGGCACCCCACTCCAATACTCTTGCCTGGAAAATCCCATGGACAGAGGAGCCTGGAAGGCTGCAGTCCATGTGGTCACCAAAGAGTCAGACACGACTGAGCGACTTCACTTTCACTTTTCACTTTCATGCATTGGAGAAGGAAATGGCAACCCACTCCAGTGTTCTTGCCTGGAGAGTCCCAGGGACGGGGGAGCCTGGTGAGCTGTCATCTATGGGCTCGCACAGAGTCAGACACGACTGAAGCGACTTATCAGCATAGATAGCTGGCATGACAATCAAGCCACAGAATACTTCTCCCTCCCCTAAAGTCCCTCCTTGCTATTTTACTGAGGTCTTTTTAAGTTCTTTAAGCTTGGCTTCCTATTTTTTAATCATAAGATCATAGCATCCAATCCCATCACTTCATGGCAAATAGATGAGGAAAAGTTGGAAACAATGAAAGACTTTATTTTCTTGGGCTCCCAAATCACTGCAGATGGTGACTGTAGGCATGAAATTAAAAGATGCTTGCTCCTTGGAAGAAAAGCTCTGACAAACCTAGACAGTGTATTAAAAAGCAGGGACATCATTTTGCTGACAAAGGCCCATATTGTCCAATATGGTTTTTCAGTGCTCATGTACAGATGTGAGTTGAACCACAAAGAAGTCTGAGAGCCAAAGAATTGATGCTTTTGAAATGTGGTGCTAGAGAAAACTCTTGAGAGTCCTTTGGACAGCAAGGAAATCAAACCAATCAATCCTAAATGAAATCAACTCTGAATATTCATTGGAAGGACTAATACTGAAGTTGAAGCTCCAGTAGTTTGGTCATTTGACGTGAAAAGCCAACCCACTGGTAAAGACCCTAATGCTGAGAAAGATTGAAGGCAGCAGGAGAAGGGGCTGACAGAAGATGAGATGGTTGGATGGCATCACCAACTCAGTGGGCACGAGTTTGAGTAAACTCCAGGAGTTGGTGATGGACAGGGAGGCCTGGCGTGCTGCAGTCCATGGGGTCACAAAGAGTAGACACAACCGAGCAACTGAACAATAAAATCCCCTGCATATATTTTGTTAAAGTTTCCCGAAGATTTCCCTGATGTAAGAATTATTTTATGAAAGTACATTTAGATACTCATAAGAAATTTATTTATTAAAATATTTTCTGCCAAGATTTCTCATTAGTGCTATTCAATGTAGTATTTACCTTTCTCAACTGATGTCTCAGTCTAAGTGTCAATCAACAGATGAAGGGATCCATCATATATATATAACATATATATATGTACTTTACATATATATATATATACATATAATAGAATACTACTTAGACCTTAAAAGAAATAAAACACTGCCATTTACTGGTTGCTAATGTCTAAGGAGAAAGGGGACATGAGGAGTTGTCAAATTGAAATTTCATGAGGACGAGATGGTTGGATGGCGTCACCGACTCAATGGACATGAGTTTGGGTAAACTCTGGGAGTTGGTGATGGACAGGGAGGCCTGGTGTGCTGCAGTCCATGGATTCGCAAAGAGTTGGACACAACTGAGCAACTGAACTGAACTGATGCTAATTCGTTAAACTGTGTACATTAAATATGTGCAGTTTTGGTACATAAATTATAGCTCAATGAAGCTGTTAAAAATAATTAGAAAGTAAGTAAATCTAGGGCTTCCCTGATAGCTCAGCTGGTAAATAATCCCCTTCAATGTGGGAGACCCCAGTTGGATTCCTGGGTTGGGAAGATCCCCTGGAGAAGGGATAGGCTACCCACTCCAGTATTCTTGGACTACCCTTGTGGCTCAGCTGGTAAAGAATCCGCCTGCAATGTGGGAGACCTGGGTTAGAACTCTGGGTTGGGAAGAAGCTGTTAAAAATAAATAAAAGGTTCAGTTCAGTTCAGTTCAGTCGCTCAGTCGTGTCTGACTCTTTGCGACCCCATGAATCCCAGCACGCCAGGCCTCCCTGTCCATCACCAACTCCTGGAGTTCACTCAGACTCACGTCCATCGAGTCCGTGATGCCATCCAGCTATCTCATCCTCTGTCGTCCCCTTCTCCTCCTGCCCCCAATCCCTCCCAGTATCAGAGTTTTTTCCAATGAGTCAACTCTTCGCATGAGGTGTCCAAAGTACTGGAGTTTCAGCTTTACCATCATTCCTTCCAAAGAAATCCCAGGGTTGATCCCCTTCAGAATGGACTGGTTGGATCTCCTTGCAGTCCAAGGGACTCTCAAGAGTCTTCTCCAACACCACAGTTCAAAAGCATCAATTCTTCGGTGCTCAGCCTTCTTCACAGTCCAACTCTCAAATGCATACATGACTACTGGAAAAACCATAGCCTTGACTAGACAGACCTTGGCCGGCAAAGTAATGTCTCTGCTTTTGAATATGCTATCTAGGTTGGTCATAACTTTTCTTCCAAGGAGTAAGCGTCTTTTAATTTCATGGCTGCAGTCACCATCTGCAGTGATTTTGGAGCCCCCAAAAATAAAGTCTGCCACTGTTTCCACTGTTTCCCCATCTATTTCCCATGGAGTGATGGGACCGGATGCCATGATCTTAGTTTTCTGAATGTTGAGCTTTAAGCCAACTTTTTCACTCTTTCACTAAAAGGTAAGTAAATGTAATTCAAGCCAAAAGGGCTGCTTTTAACAGTGCGTGTATGCTTGCTCAGACATGTACAACTCTTTGCAGCTCTTTGCAACACCATGGACTATAGTCCACCAGGCTCTTCTGTCCGTGGGATTTTCCAGGCAAGAATACTGGAGTGGGTTGCCATTTCCCTCTCTTGCTTAGAATTGCAACTTACATATTAAAGGGAATTAGTGGAAAGGATTGTTAGATGAGCTCAGAGGGGATAAGAGAAGAGGTAATCAAGTGCAGTTTAATAAGAACAGAAACCTTCCTGCCCTGTTGCTAAGCAACAGAAGCTCATAATTCTTCTTTCTAAAAGACAGGCATAAAATGCCTCAGCAACTGTTACTTTCTGTGTCTAAGGCTCTGATAAAGTTTCATATTCATGGAAAAAAAATATTTATTGCGATCTGGTGTCCCTTCTATCAGTGGGACTTGGGGAGGGTATTAGTTGAATCCAGTTGCTACTTTTTATGACCAGGAGACTTAATAGAGTTACAGAGAAGTTTCCTTAAATAAAATCGTGTTTACAATGACATCCTAAAGATGGGTTGGAGTTTACAAAGTGGGACTGGGGATAGAGAACAGACAAGCATGGATAGAAGATCTGGTGAAAAATTGTTCAGGTAGGAAAGAAACCAGTGTGCTTAATGAATGAAGATGCAGCAACATGAGAGGAGCAGAGAGAGGAAGGAGGTGAGCGAGAAGTGAGACAGGAGAGAAGCAGGCAGACATCAGCCATCAGACCGTCCGTGAACTTGCAAATCAAAGTATACACTATGGAACTTAACATACAATTTGATGCGAGTCGAGTTCTTTCATAGCCTTAATTTGCCAGAACAGTTTCAAGTTCACAGAAAAGTTGAGCAGAAGGTACAGAGTGTTCTCAGATGCCCCTTGCCTTGCCATTAAGATTTTAGGTATTTGACTTCTGTAGTAATCATGTTAGTATTTGTTGATGTGGGTGTGCCTGCACACGAGTTTTTTTAAAAATCATCCTGGCTATAGCATGAAGCTACAAAGGACAGTGTGCAAAAAGCATAGGCTGAGAATACATACAGTTGTGAATGCAGTGACCTAGGCAGCTGGCAGTGAAGCTGTTCGTGCAATGATGATGATGGTAGTGAAAGCCATACACGAAAATGAGAGATTTAAAACATAATTAGGAAATAAAATCAAAGGACTTCGTAATTGGTTGGACACAGGAGGCAACAGAAGGGGAGAGCTGAGAGGGCTACCACAGCCATATAGGATAGATGGTGGCTCAGACGGTAAAGAATCTGCCTGCAATGCAAGAGACCTGGGCTCAATCCCTGGGTCAGGAAGATCCCCTGGAGAAGGGAATGGCAACCCACTCAATATTCTTGCCTGGAAAACCCATGGAAAGAGGAGTCTGGTGGGCTACAGTCCATGGGGTCACAAAGAGTGGGACAGTAATGAGCGGTTGTCACTCACTCACTGCAGCCACGGGTTAGGACCAAGTGGGAAAAAGAGTTGCAAAAACTGACCACTAGGGGGTGATGCGGATCCTTCTGTAAAACTCTGAGCACAAAGCGCAGGCACAGACTGACCTCCCATCTGAGAAGTTGTTGGGTGCTGCATGGAACCCAAGTGAGATCTCTTAATAGTGGCTGTACAACTGTGGGTAATGATTAGTCAAAGCCCCCTCACCTGCCTTCAGTCCTTTTAAGAGTTGCATAGCCTCCAAGGGGCAGGTAAGTCTCAACAAGGAGATGTTTGTCCCACTTGTTTTCCAGGACCTGGAATCAGCTGCCTGTAGTTCAACTGTGTCTACTTCCAGTTGAGCTGGTTAGGAATGGATAGAACCAGAGACCCTCCAACTGGAAGTAAGCAAGTGTCTGCTTGGTGACTTTTAACATTAGAGGACCAAAAACTTCACCCTCAGATCATGCTGAGAGACTTCATTTATGAACCTGCAGAGACTTGTAAGCTTAATTACCCCTGTGCAGGATCAGGATTACCATACCTTTTCCGAATCACCTTTCCCTATGATCCCCATGCACCTCACACCTGAGACAGCCCCATTTCTTTATTCTTGATCACATATGTGCCTGAGTCCCTTGGCTGCAGAGATGGGGATATGAGATCTGCTCTTCCATCTTCTTGCAGAGTCGGACAGGACTGAGCGACTTTCACTTTCACTTTCACTTTCAGATGCATTGCATATTCAACAGAAATATAATTTTTATAAGTTCAACATTTAATTTAAATAGCGGCTGCATGATTTTGTGAATGTGGTAGAAGCAGCTATGATGGACATATGGCAAGTTGTATGTTTCATTGCCTGAGAGGGAAGTGAGGATAGGAGGAGGCAAACTGACAAATTTGAAAAGCAAATAAATTAATGATGTGTGGTTTTATGTAGAAGATAACGAAAGAGAAGATTCAGGAAAAAAATTAGAGCAGTTTAAAATTCAAGCTAGTTGTTTAACCAGCTCTCCCTCCCCTAAGCCTAAGAAATGTTAGAGTCTCAGGTACCCTGGGACTGTGATAACCACAGAAACCGACCACGTCACAAGGAGGTGCTGAAGGGGATGAGGCACCTTAGAGAAAAAGCCACTGCTCTGTTTGCTCCCTGAGCCAGCCATGTGCCTCGGCCTCCTATGCTGTGTGGTCCTTTTTTTCTGGGGAGCAGGTAAGTCCCTGTTGTGAAGTTGTTGGATTCCAATCTCAGGACTTTCTCCTGTGGTTGCAAAATCAGGCTTTCTCCTGGGCTTTCACTACACCATCTGTCTCTTTCCTCACAGGCTCCATGGACACTGAGGTCACCCAGAGACCAAGTCATCTGATCAAAGGAAAAGACCAGAAAGCAAAGATGGATTGTGTTCCCAAAGAAGGACATCCTTACGTTTACTGGTATCGCAAGAAGTTGGAAGGAGCATTTGAGTTTTTGGTTTACTTTCAGAATCAAGACACTATGGAAGATACAGTCGAGTTCAAACAGCGATTTTCAGCTGAATGCCCCCAAAACTCACCCTGCAGCCTGGAAATCAAGTCCACCGAGGCAGCGGACTCGGCTCTGTATTTCTGTGCCAGCAGCCAGTCCACAGTGCTGCACGTCAGCTCTTCTCAGAACACAAACTCACCGTGGACCCAGCTCAGGAAATCAGTGGTGTCATAGGAGGGTAGGAACTAACAGAAACCCACCTTGAGAGAGCATACACTAGAAGGAAAAATCTGTAAATGGGAACACAGGATGAGCAGAAGGGGAGGTGGAAAACATCTGGTGGGAATGCAAACCCAAGTATGGGACAGGAAGCTGTAAGGAGCCTCAAATTCCCCAGGTTGCAGGGTATCTGGCAAAGGAGACACAGGATGTGACCTTGCTGAGTTCCTAACAATCTTTATTAAAACATGCAGTTCTGTGCTTTTCATCTCACAAAGCTGTGCCTGCAGGAATAAGGATAATCAGCAGGGGTACCCTGATCTCCTGGCTCTGCACATCCGTTGATCCAGAGACGCCTCAGGGTTCATCACTGCTTCTCTCAGCTGTCCCTGCCAGAGAAACTGAGCAAGACACCCAGCAGCTCCCTACCTCCTGAACACTACAGTCACACAAGCTTTAAAAGCACTTTGAGGTATAACATAGTCACAATAAAATATACCCATTTCAAGTATATATTTTAACATGTTTGATAAATTTTTAGACCCATGTAACCTACATGATAGGGCTTCCCTGGTGGCTCAAACAGTAAAGAATCTGCCTGCAATGGGGGAGACCTGGGTTCGATTCTTGGGTGGGGAACATCCCCTGGAGAAGGAAATGGCAACCCACTCTAGTATTCTTGCCTGGAGAATCCCATGGACAGAGGAGCCTAGTGGGCTATAGCATACGGGGTTGCAAAGAGTTGGACACAACTGAGCTACACACACACACGCACACACACACGCACACACACACACACACACACACACACAGGAGACCTACCTGATGGGTTTCCCTGATGACTCAATGGTAAAGAATCCACCTGCCAAAGCAGAAGACAAAGGTTTGATCTCTGGGTGGGGAAGACCCCCCAGAGGAGGAAGCAGCAACCCACCCTAGTATTCTTACCTGGGAAATCTCACGGACAGAGGAGCAATAACAAGCATGATACCCAAGATACAGAATATTTCCCCCTTTCCAAATGTCCCCACATGCTGCTTTATTGAGGTCTTTAAATTCTCTCAGCATTGCTCTGTATTTTTTATCCAACACTTCTTACATATATTTTGTTGATTTTTTCCTATTTTTCCTAAATTTATTTTTTAATGTATTATAAATGTACCTTTTAATACTCAGAAGGAGTTTATTGATTAAAATAGTTTCTGCCAAGACCTCACATTAGCCCACTTCATTTTAGTCTTTACAACTCTCAACTGATGTCTCAATTTTAGCATATTATATAAAAACACCTTCT
Source organism: Capra hircus (assembly GCF_001704415.2). Taxonomy (NCBI): domain Eukaryota; kingdom Metazoa; phylum Chordata; class Mammalia; order Artiodactyla; family Bovidae; genus Capra; species Capra hircus. The sequence goes on along the minus strand of NC_030811.1, from coordinate 14,604,267 downwards.
CCAGAAGTGAAGATTCGTGTTCACCAGCAGCCACACCTGAGATGAGGTATCACCTCATGTCTGTAAGAATCATGTTTCCAGGACTAGAACACAATCTAGTAAGTCCTGTTCTTGTCATAACTTAGGTCTGTCAATCAGTCTAAAAGTGTTTTATTTTTTTAATCAAACCCCTTTAACAAATCTGAATTTGCACTGTAGATAAAATATTTCTTCCTAATACTTCCTGTCCATGTATTTTATCACAAAGAATATTCTCTTCTAAGGCACAAATTTTTAACCTGGGACCCATGGCCCTCCAAGGGGTACAAGGACAGAATTCAGGAATCCATGAATCTGAGTGGGAAAATGAGTCTTTATTTTTACTAATGTCTAACTAAAATACAGCTTTTGGTTCACGATAGATGTAGTGAATAAACCAGAGCAGTGTTAGTAGAACCTGTGACAAAGTCAATAATGGAAATCACAGGGTATTTGCATAAATTTTTTGTGTATTATAACACTTGATGTGTATTACAGTTGATATGAAATTTTCAGATGTTTTCATATCCCATTACATAGAGTAAATATCATTCAATATATTTCAGAATATATATATATTTTTTCAACATTTACCTATTTATTTGGCTGCATAGTGTCTACTTTCAGCATGGGGGATTGTTTGTTGGGCTCACAGTTTTCTCTAGTTGTGGCACACAAGCTTGGTTGCCCCATGGCAGGTGGGATCTTAGTTCCCAGACTAGGGATCAAACCCATGTCCCCTGCATTGGAAGGCAGATTCTTAACCACTGGACCACCAAGGAAGTCCCCCAGGATATGTTTTATTAAATGAATTTTGAAGATGTATATATATCATAAATTTCCTTGAAATATCTTGATAATGTTTGCATTTATTCTACATTTCAGAATAAGTGGTGTCTTTTGTAATACTTTATATCCTACTTTATGAGTTTAAAATATTATTCTCAGAAGCAGTCCCTAGGATTTAACAAATCACCAAAAGTGTTCCTGTGTGAAGAATGAGGTCCTCAACTTTACAGATGTGCTTTTCAACCTCAAGCCTGCATCCAGTGTTTGGAAGTGAGCTCTGAGCCCGCATTCTTTCTCAGAGTTCTACCCCAGAGCTGCATTTTCTCATCATTCACATTCTAAATCATACGTCATTTCCATTCCCTTTGTATCTCTCTCTCACATACACATACACACACACACTCACACACGTACCTTTCTTCCAGAAAGTGGCAGAGACAGTGTCTGAACCACCAGATTCCAACCAAGTTTCATCATAAAGTTGTCTTTTATCACAGATGACCCCAGATATAAAAATAAAACAAAAATTTATCCACCAAAATAACAACATTTGGTAAGAAGTAATCTATGACCACATTACCATTTATCTAAGATTCTGGAATAAATGATTTTATGCAACGAATGTAAACTTATCTCATAAATTTCAGCTCAGTGCTGGAAAATGATATGCTTGTGAGCTTGCACAATCCAGTGTCAGTAAATATCTGAATTTCCTGGATGTAGTATTAGCTTCCTAAGTCCTCTTAGTGAAATAAAAAGTCCAAAAAATAATAATAGCAAACACAAATATGGTGCTTGTTCTGTGTGAAGAACTGTTCTAGATTCTTTATATAATATTTAGAACAAAATTTCAAGCAGATAGATGCTCATTATATCCATTTTACAGGTGAGAAAATCAAGGGGAGGATAAGAGACTTGCCCAGTGACATGGCTGCTAGTTGGCAGGGCCAGAATTCAAGCCCAGGTTTTCTCCCAAACCCTTGATCTAATCCACCGACATGGGGGTGGGGGTGGGTTTAGGGCCCTTTGTTTTTTGCTAAAATTACCCGACTCACCTCTGCTTCATCTCTACTGTATCAATTTGTTGTTGTTGTTGTTGTTGAGTCTCTCAGTCATGTCTATCTCTTTGTGACCCCACAGACTGCAGCACACCAGGCTTCCCTCTCCATCACCAACTCCCGGAGCTTGCTCAAAATCCATCGAGTTGGTGATGCCATCCAACCATCTCATCTTCTGTCATCCCCTTCTCCTCCTGCCTTCAGTCTTTCCCAACATCAAGGTCTTTTCTAATGAGTCAGTTCTTTGCATCTATTGGCCAAAGCATCTGAAGTAACTGTATCAGTTATTTGTGAAAAATACAGAGGACAGAGAGAACTGGCTTTATGTTATAGCAAAGCCTCTGAACCTCTTCTTGTGTTTGGAGTTCCCCACTAACAGTGTTAGCAGGAAATTGAGCTGTTGATAGAGAGGCAATAGACTCTGAACATGGTAGGTATTTCCCTTTCCTAGTTTTCATCACGGTGAATGCGCAGGCACGGTCTGTTTGTGACTCTGACCAGGAAATGGGAGATTCAGTCTCCTCACCATTTGGCGTTTGTCCGGTTAGAAAGGATATAAAGAGCTCTGTTGGGCGGAAGGGGAAATGCAAGCGTCCTGACCTTTCTCGGTGTCTCCGTGTGCAAACTCAGCTGCGACAGTCAGTTGACAGCAGTGACAAATTCTGCGTGTTGAGCCAGGGGGAGCTCTAGGTTCCAGCCTCGGCCCTTGGCCTCCCTCATACTTTGTCTGGGGTTTTACAAAGACCCAGTCCTTGCCATGGGTAGCTGGGCCCTCTACCTGGCCCTTTGTCTCCTGGGAGCAGGTGAGCCCAACACCCAGTCAGCAAAGTCTGGTCCTGGGCGTGCAGAGCCCCACCCACTCTGGCACCCTCATCTCACAGTAGTGTCTGGCTCCCTTCTAGGTGTCATCACCAGCCTTTGTATCTTTATCCTACAGGCCCCAAGGATGCTGAAATCTACCAGATAGGATTTCTGCTCGCTGAGGCTGGCCAGGATGTGACCCTGGAGTGCAAACGGAACCTGGGCTACAGTGCCATGTACTGGTACCAGCAGGACCCAGGGCAGGGTCTGAAGCTGACTTATTACTCTACGCTTGAAACGGACATTCAGAGAGGAGACTTATCTGAAGGTTACAGTGTCTCTCGAGAGAAGAAGGAGCTGTTTCCTCTCACTGTGAAGTCTGCTCACACCAAGCAAACAGCCGTGTACCTCTGCTCCGGAGCACCACAGTGGAACACAGCCACCTCTCACCTGTGCACAAACCCACTCCAGCCCCACAGCCCCCGATACAGCCTCCCTCTAAAAACTTGTAAAGCACCCTTTCCCTTCACGCTCTGAATTCCTAATCAAGAACTCATCAGAACGGACCCAGAGGATACACTTTGTTCCTTTGCCTTTTCATCACTCCTTGTACACTTATCAATAGCTTTTCTTGACATTTTCCTATGTTCCGCTATTTTTCCAAATACAAAGGGTACAAACCTGGGTAGAAGACAGATCTTTTCTCTAAGGAGCTGACAGCCTAATAAGGAAATAATTATGATGGATTTGAACATAATAATCTATAAAATCATATAGCATATAATAATACAATATAATATATTATAATACTATAATCAGAAGTCCTTTGGGAGCTCCGAGGAAGACATGCCAGTTCTGTCTGGTTGGATTAGAGAAAGCTAAGAGCATTTGAGCTTCATGAGATGGCTCTGATTGTGAGTAGGACATTCATATTAATGAGTCATACTTCGAAAAAATTACAGAAGAGAAAGAACTTAATCAACCGATCCAAATTTTATCCAGTAGAACAATTTTGAGAGAGTTGATGGGATGGAGTTTCTTAACAAGACGAGTTTCTGGTTTCATGGATGTAAGTGTAGACGTGTATGATAGATAGGTTGTTGCTCGAAAGAGGGAACTGAAACAACGAAAATATTCAGCTGTCATTAGCAGACAGGCGATCAATACAGTTTTTCAGTGGTCTTTGTATGACTTTGGTTCCTTACAAAGCTGCAACGTCAGATAAAATGGGACCATGCTATCAGTAGCAATCCCCATTTGAGATAGTAGAGTTTGAATTGTTTATCGGATAATGAGATAAGAATTGGAAGTAGGCAGTTGTATATACAGACGTCAATAGAGCTGGGTTAGAAATACAGGTTCTGCAGAATTCAGCCTATAAAGGATTAAACTATGGCACCAGAAAAGTCCACCCAAAATACAGATTTAGGTAGTGATAAAATACTTGGAAAGATATACTGTGGTATTCTAGTTCCTTTAGGAGATAAAAGAAGACAGGAATTAACTGTAAGGGGATTGATCAAGGCATGGAATGTTTGAGAAAAAAAAAGAGGGAATTAAGATAGAATGTGAGGGGTTTCCCTGGTGGTCCAGTGGTTAATAATCTGCCTGCCAATGCACAGGTTTCATCCCTGGTCTGGGAAAATACCACATGCCACAGCACACCAAATCCCTGGCACCACAACTAGCATTATTTCTGTTAGTAAAAATAAATATAAAAGAGCTTAAAATAAACATTTTTACAAATGAAAACTTTAATTGAATGAAATATAAACTAGCTATATTTTCTGAACTAGGATAAAAGCTTTTCTTCTGATACCATGAAATGTTCTGCCCAGTAACATGATGGTTATGAGTCTACAAAGTGATCACCTCACTAGAAGGCTGCTGATGGAGACTTTAAAACCTCACCCTTGTGCTTCTTTGGTACAACCATGGGCCACAGCTTCTCTTCTGTGTAGCTCTTTGTCTCCTGGGAGCAGGTGAGTCCTGAGCACAGACAAAAAATCCTGCTCTGGGCTTGCCAACTCCCTCAACCAAGTGTTTTCCTTGTCAGGGTCCCTCTTGGATTTTGTCTATAGTTTCTCTACAGGTTCTATTGATGTCAGAGTTATCCAGACTCCAGGACACTTGGTCAAAGCAAAGGATGGAAAGCAAGGATGGAGTGTATTCCCCACAAAGGAAATGTATTTTTTTAATCAATATCAATGGATATAGAAAAAAGAACTGGAGTTTTTTTATTTCTTTTCAGAATGAACAAGTCCTTGATCAAATCAAGTTGGTCCAAGAAGTAAGTCTCAGCTACATGTCCCCCAAACTCACCTGGAAGCCTGGAAGTCCAGGACCTGATAAACTTACTTACTTTTCTTCGACATTATACTGGAGGTCTTAACCAGTGTCATGGGGTCAGATAAAAATGAAAAAGAAATCCTAAATATTGTAAAGGAAGATGTGAAATTGTCACTATTTTCAGATTACATGATTGTCTATAGAGCATTACTTATGGCTCAGACAATAAAGAATCTGCCTGCTATGCAGGAGACCTGGGTTCAATCCAGGGTTGGGAAGATCCGCTGGAGAAGGGAATGGCAACCCACTCCAGTGTTCTTTCCTGGAGAATTTCATGGACAGAGGAGCCTAGCAAGCTACAGTCAGTCTGCTGGGTTGCAAAGAGGTGGACGACTGAGCAACCAACACTTTCATACTTTCACTTTCACTGATTGTTTATATAAGAATCAATGAGCCACAGATAGAAAGAATTAGCGAATTTCGAAAGATCACAAGATGCAAAATCAAGTGTCTTTACACTAGTTGCAAACAAGTGAAAAATAAACTTCAGGAAACAATTCCGTATATGATAGTATCAACAACAGAAATAAACTTAACAAATGATGTTCCATCCATCACAAAGGGAAACTAAAGAAAATTTAAAAATGGAAAGATAACCCTTGTTTACGGATTGAAAATTTCAGTGCATTAAGGTACCAATTTACTTAACAAATAATGTTGAGGTAAATGGATAATTGTTACTTAAGTTGCTTCAGTCACGTCTAACTCTTTGCAACCTTAGGGACTGTAGCCTTCCAGGCTCCTCTGTCTATGGGATTCGCTAGGCAAAAATACTGGTTGTCATGCTCTCCTTCAGGGGATCTTCCTGACCCAGGGATGGAACCCACGTCTCTTGTCCCTTGGATCAGCAGATCTGTACCACTAGCGGCATCTAGGAGATCTGATAGCAGGTTATAGTCACCTCCTAAATCTCTATTCTGGTCAAATCACTGCCTACAGCAGGGGGCAGCAAAACATTAAGCTCAAGAATTGCAAATTAGGGCAATTATATTTTTCCCATTAAGGACAAAGGAGAAGTGATCATCTTTATCACAATTACCCTGTCTGTGTTAATGGAACACCAGGATAAGCAATTTACTGGAATGAATCCACTTTTCTGTTGGCATGACTAAGGAGAACTCTGCCAGAAAGAGAGAGAAGGAAGAGAACACTGGGATATGTCACATGGAAAGGTGCACCAGCTGGGAAATGTGGTTGGGTGCTCCTAAATAAATCAGGAACTGTGCAAAATGAAAGAGAGAGAGAAGCAAATGGGGAATAAATGAGAGAGGCCATGAGCTGGTAATTATTATTATTTTTATGCTAATTTAAAAACTTTTCCCTCCAGTCTTTCCATTTAGCTGCATCAAGTCTTCGGATCTTTATTGGCATAAGGGCTCTCTAGCTGTGGTGCATGGGTTTAGTTGCTCCACAGCATGTGGGATCTTAGTTCCCAGACCAGGGATTGAATCCTTGATCTATGCATTTGCAAGGCAGACTCAACCACTGGACCACAGGAAAGTCCCCATGAGTTGGTAATTATTGAAGCCAGGTAATGTGGGGATGAAATTAAAAGACCCTTGCTCCTTGGAAGAAAAGTTATGATAAACCTAGACAGCATATTAAAAAGCAGAGACATTACTTTGCCGACAAAGGTCTGTATAGTCAAAGCTATGGCTTTTCCAGTAGGCATGTGTGGATGTGAGAGTTGGACTATAAAGAAAGTTGAGCACTGAAGAGTTGATGCTTTTGATCTGTGGTGTTGGAGAAGACTCTTGAGAATCCCTTGGACTACAAGGAGATCAAACCAATCAATCCTAAAGGAAATCAACCCTGAATATTCTTTGGAAGGACTGATGCTGAAGCTGAAGCTCCAAGACTTTGGCCACCTGATGTGAAGAGCTGACTCATTGTAAAAGACCCTGATGCTGGGAAAGATTGAAGGCAGGAGGAGAAGGGGACGACAGAGGATGAGGTGGTTGGATGGCATCACCGACTCAAAGGACATGAGTCTGAGCAAACCCCAGGAGACAGTGAAGGACAGGGAAGCCCAGCGTGCTGCAGCCCATGGGGTCGTAAAGAATGAGGCATGACTGAGCATCTGAAAAACAACAAATGTGGGTCATGGAAGTTCATTATATGATTACATCTACTTGGCATATGTTAAAAATTTTCATAATCAAAAGAAAAAACATTAGAAAGAAGGCTTGCCCGATGTGAGATGAAGCAGGATTGACTGTTGTGGGATGCCATGATATATCCACAGATTGGGTGGAACCAGGACAAGCTCAAACAGCAAACACCGTTTGCTTATTATGTCACAAAGGGCTTCAGATCATCGTAGCTTAACTATGGTATTATTTGTAGTACGTTGCCTTGAAATACTGAGCACTTGACTCCTAAAATCAGGAACAATTTATGTTATGCCAAAATTCTCTCTCTTGAAGGAACCATTTACAGTTATTCAAAATATGAGTGAAGATGTTAATATTTCTTTGAAATATATGCCCATATTAAGTTAATATCTCCCTGCCATGCACCAATACTTTCAGTAAAGATATGCACCTTGGAAACATTGACCAGAAAAACATCAGTCATTTAAGGAACTGTAGCAATTTGAAACAAACTTATCATGTTGCCCTTCTTTTAAAAAAATTCTCAAACTTCACAGTGCATATATTCAAGTTGCAAAACTTATCTAGACCTGAGTTAGAAAAAAATAAATGCAGAAAAATAGAAAAGTTACACAAACCTCCAGTGAGACTAGACTCCTTTTGTTTGAGAGGATTCTGAATGTTCTCTGTTGCCTAGCCAACTGGGAGGGTGATGCTCCCTTGAATGACTGAAATAGATAAGGTCTGAGAAGCAGAGACCCTGCTCTCTGACAGATGGCAGAGAAGAGGAAGGAGTAAAAATTTCAGCATCTGCTGATATGATATTCAATAAGCCAAAGCACCACCTAAGAAGTAAGGGAGTGAAGAAGGTTAGGGCCTTGGGGGATGTGATGGGAAGGGGTGTGGCTGCATCTTTCTCTGAGACTTGCTAAGTTGGGAGGGGCAATGACATCGCTGACAGAATCCTTACAATATCCTATTTCCATGCCCTGTTCCCCTGGCACTCAAAGCTGAGACCGTCTTCATCCTGCTTCTCCCCGCCATGGGCTCCGTGCTCCTCTGCTGTGTGGTCTTCTGTCTCCTGGGAACAGGTGAGTTTGGGAAACGTGGGAAACCCTTGCCTTAAATTTCCCAAGTCGTGGCTGAAGCTTCTCCCTTGAGATTGTGGCAAGGGGTCCCTTCCTAGGCTCTGCCTCTAGTTTCTCTCTTGTTTCCTCACAGGCTCCATGGATACCGGTGTTACCCAGACCCCAAGAAATAGGATCGCAGTCACAGGAAAGAGCACTGTACTGGAATGTTCTCAGACTAAGGGCCATGAGTCTATGTACTGGTATCGACAGGACCCTGGACGGGGGCTCCGGCTGGTCTACTCCTCCTACGATATCAATGGTATTAACAAAGGAGATGTCTCTGCTGGGTACAATGTCTCTCGTAAGGAGAAGGCAAAATTCTCCCTCTACCTAGAGCCTGCTACCCCCAACCAGAAGGCCATTTACTTCTGTGCCAGCAGTATTTGCACAGTGCTTCCTGGCCACCTGCTGTCTACACAGAAAGGCCGCTGCGTTTGCTTGGAAGGGCACACAGGCTTCCTCGATGTGGGGTGTGGGTTCCTTAGAGGTTGTTTCTGTACTGTGTGAGCCTCAGTCTGAACTTAGGGCCACCTTGGGTCAGTGTCCCCAGGCCATGGGGTGGCTCCTAAACCCCGGACTAGACTGATCCTACCTCCCCTGCCTGCTGAACCTCTTGGTTTTTTTTTAGTGGTAGTGGCCAGCCCAATACTGTCCTCCTGGGAGAATGAGCCTGAGAGCTTGGGAACACCACCATGATTTTTAATAAAAGCATTTCTTATTAGCTTATTCATATTGTGGCTTTTAATGGTCCTTTGGTGTCTGTCTCCACCCACCTTGCTATATCCTCATCCACTCTGTTAAAGCTGACAGTTCCTTTACCCCACCAGCCCTTTCTCATCCCATCCCTTCCAAGCCTACTCTTTAGGTCTGTAGTTGATTGCCTTTATACCAAGAACAAACTGACTAACTTGTTTCCTAAAACTTCATTCTAAGTAAATTTAATCACCATTAAATCTGACTCAGAAGATGAAGTTAAAGTCACTGGAGAATGTGATCTATAAAAGTTATCTTTCACCTACTGCCTGACACATGGATCTCTGCTGAGATCAATCTTAACCTGCAGGAGCAAATAGACTTGCTTCATTTTCTGGATTTACTGAATTCCAAAATACTTGCCTGCTGTCCAGCATGGAGCCGAAGCTAGGAGCTTGGAGACTGCCCTTTCTCTCAGGACATTGGAAAAAACCCTGAGTGCCCTGCTGGGAGGACACTACTTGGAGCCAGTGAACTCTAGACACAAAAGTGCTTAATCAAAGGCTGCTAAGTATGATCCAAAAGTCTGCCTGAGAATCAGGTCGAAGCCTTCCTCAAGGGCTTTGTATTCTTAACTCATATACCTCAATTATTTCCACAGAAGAATCCACAGGACCTGATAACAGTTCAGGCACAAAGAGCCCAGTTTCTTTTATTTTCTACTTGTTCTAATTGGGGGAAAAGTCATAGTTCTTTGTTTCATTCTCCTTTATGAGTTCTATCTCATCTGCTCTCCGTTTAAAAAAGAAATCCGTTTTCTGTGGACTTTTGTTCCCAGCTTTTCTCTGCACACTTCTTCAGCAGTCTCATCTGCAATAATAATTTATCTTTATTTCATAAACTGTAACTGTTCAATTTGTCTACTGAACATTTTTAGTGGTAGATTTTCCTAGACTTTTCTTCTGTCCTCTTTCTTCCTCAGTATAAATATTCATCCTTATCCTTCTCGTGGGATCCCGGGTGGTGCAGGGGTAAAGAATCTGCCTGCAATGCAGAAGACCTAGGTTCAATCCCTGGGACAGGAAGATGCCCTAGAGAAAGGAATGGCTACCCACTCCAGTATTCTTGCCTTGAGAATTCCATGGACAGAGGAGCCTGAAGGGCTACAGTCCTTGGGGTCTCAAAGAGTTGGACACGACTGGGTGACTAACACTGAACCTTTCCATCCATGATCATGACAATTTCTTTCATAAGTTCCTAACTGGTAAATCCAACCTTCTACTGGCCGCTTCCAGCTGGATGCTCCACAATTCAAAGGCAAGTAATTTATTGCTGAATTGGTTGCCTTTCCACCCCTACCTGCATCCATTCTGGCCTGTGTATGCTATTTCTGTGTCAGTGATTGGAGCAGTGCCTCTGAGTTCCTCTTTCCCATTAGTCCTCACATTCCTTTGCTTGATAAATCTATTACTTCTATATGGCACATTGTCATAGATTTGGTTTCCCGGAAAATGGACATTGCAGGGGGCATTAATGCACAGGAAAGTTATTAGAAAGTGACTTATGAGCCACATGGATGGAAGAAAGAAGGGGAAGTGGGGCTGCCTTGCAGCCTCAACAAAGGCCTAAGCTACATCCCCAGAGGGGCTGGGAAGTTGTGTCACCCTAGAACCATCCAAAGTTAAGGTGAGGGGCCCAGGTCTTAAGCTCATTTCCACTGCAGCCATGTCACTGGGATAGTGGCCCTGAGAAAAGGCATGCCCTCAGGGGAAGAGGTGCCTCTAGTAGCCAAGACAATCCACAAGGAGGGCGTTCAGCCAGCCATGCTCCTACAGATGGGGGAGAATGTCCTTCATGCCTGAAGGGGGGGACAGGAGAGCATCACAGTCTCTGATACACGCGTTTATCGGATTCAGCTGCTCCTTTCCTCCCCCGTTGCTTCTGTCTCATGCAGGCCCTCGTCACCTGTGACCGAGGAGAACTACATCGCCCTTCTCACCGCCCCACCAGCCTCCTCCTGTATCTGCTTTTCTTCCATCTTGGACATTGCCACCAGCCTGATTGGGCCTGTCATTCTTTACTTGGTGCACAGAGTCCTCTATAAATGAGTCTCTATCTAAAAATATAGCCAAGTCTTCCAAATCCATGCCAGCACTTACAGTCTAGTTCTACTGAAGGGTGTGTGTTTCGCTGAATAGGCCAAGCTGAACTGCACCGCTAATGGCAACCCACTCCAGTACTCTTGTCTGGAAAATCCCATGGATGGAGGAGCCTAGTCGGCTGCAGTCCATGGGGTTGCAAAGAGTTGGACATGACTGAGCGACTTCACACACACACAGACACACACACACACACACAGACACACACACACACAGAGACACACACACACACACACACACACACACCTTTGCCAATACTCTCTCTTGTGTCTGAAATGGGCGATTACTTCTTGACCACTGGGCTCACTCCTGAACATCCTTTCATTCTGAGCTCAGAGATTAGCTTATCCATAGAGGCTCTCCTGACTCCTACAAAGAAGTCTCAGCTCCTTTCTATTTCAAAACTACCATAGTCAGTGTATTCTTTCATCATTCTTTCTATACTCACTCTTCCCAAGACTCTATATTCTTCAGTTTCAGAGTCATGTCCCTCCAATTATGTATCCCTAGACTGAGTGTAATGTTTGACTTAATGAAGGAAAGATAGAAGAAAAGGAGGGAGGGAGGCAGGAAAGGAAAATAGACTCAAATATGTCTCAAGCAGTCTTCATGATTTTCTTCCAAGTAGTATGTTTTCTGCAGAGAAGGCAATGGCACCCCACTCCAGTACACTTGCCTGGAAAATCCCATGGATGGAGGAGTCTGGTGGGCTGCAATCCATGGGGTCATTAAGAGTCGGGCACGACTGAGCGACTTCACTTTCACTTTTCACTTTCATGCATTGGAGAAGGAAATGGCTACCCACTCCAGTGTTCTTGCCTGGAGAATCCCAGGGACGGGGAGCCTGGTGGGCTGCCGTCTATGGGGTCGCACAGAGTCGGACATGACTGAAGCGGCTCAGCAGCAGCAGCAGCAGCATGTTTTCTGAGTTCTGGCGCGTGTGTATTAAAGTCCTCCGCACCACCTGACCTACCAGTCCTTTTAAGCAGAATTATATAAGAAGACAAAGAGTGGAAGGTGAGAGAAGCTGGACCAAAAGTGTGTAGAGAGTATGTAACCATTATGGCTGACGATTCCTGCATCCTCAAGTGCTGACATTTAGAAACTCTCAGCAGTTGCTGCAGAGACCTCCCTGGGTGTGTACTCAGTTATTCAGTTGTGTCCAACTCTGCGGCCTCACGGACTGTAGCCCGCCAGGCTTCTCTGTCCATGGAGTTTTTCAGGCAGGAATACTGGAGTGGGTTGCCATTGGCTGCTCTAGGGGGTCTTCCCGACCCAGCAATTAAACCCACATCTCTTGTATCTCTTGGTTGGCAGGCAGACTTTTTACCACTGAGCCACCTGGGAAGCCCCATAGACTTCCTTAGCTATACCAGAAAGGTAAGTCATTCATGAGTTATTCTTGGATTGAGAAACAAGGGGTAGATGTTTTATCCCTGCCTTCAAGCATCCCTTCATTTGAGGACCTGAGCTTCTCTCGTATCTACTCCCAACCCAACTTCTACCCCGTCATTCTTCCCTCTTTCTTTAATCACTTCTACTGTGAGATGCAGATTTTACATCCAGTCGCTGCCGAGAGCTTTTACCAACTCATCACTTACCCAAAAACCTTTTCACACCTGAAACAACCGAAAGTCTCTCTCCTTCCTGTGTCTTTAAAATTGATGAGAAAGAATCCTCCCAAGTCGCTAAGCACCTGTTCAGCAATTTCACCTTATTTTCGGCAGGTGGCAGTAAAATTCCATTTATTTCCTCTTGCTGGCGACTTCCTATTAGAGTAAGATCGACTTTAAAGTAAGCGCAAAGGAAAAATGTCACTAATGATTTGAATGATAACCCTTGTCTTAAAGGAGCCCCTAATGGAACAAGAGGTTTGGTCAGTTATAATTGGTATATTTCTTCAGGACATGAGAGAGCCAGAGTGAGCAGGAGCCTATAGGTGTTACATACAATAGATGAAGACTGAAGAGATGGTCCTCAAATTGTTGTTTAGTCTCTAAGTCTTGTCTGACTCTCTTGCGACCCCATGGACTATAGTCTGCCAGGCTTCTCTGTCCATGGGATTTCCCAGGCAAGTGGATTGCCATTCCCTTCTCCAGGGGATCATCCCACCCCAGGGATCAAACCCATGTCTCTTGCACTGGTGAGAGGATTCTTTGCCACTAAGCCACCTGGGAAGCCCTGATCCTCAGATAACGAATCCATAACAGTCAAAATCCAAAGCCCCAGCTCAGCAGCCTCTATGCAAGAATTTTATTGAATGTCAGCTGTGTATTCTAGTGAACTGGGGCAAAGGGAACAAAGAGGGAAAAGATTCTGGGATTAACCTCTGTGATTCACAGTCAAAGCTAAAATTTTTTCTTGAGATGAAATGAAGAAAAGAGAGGAGAGTGGTTTGGAAGCTGTTTACTGCAGCAGCACCCAAAATTTTTTAGCCAACATTACCAAAGTCTGTACTGGAAAAAACTGTGGATCCCAATTTTCTGTTCTGGTGCAATTGATGATGCAGTTAAAAAAAGATGAACCTAATATCATGAAGCCTAAGTTGAGAAAGTGGATGAAATCTGAACAACAAGTAGTGAGAAATGAGACAGAGAACAATGTGTGGTTATCACACGGTAATAACAACATATTTTCTGAGAACTCAGTGATGGCCAGTCACTGTTTTAAATGCTTCGTGTGTATTGCCTCAGTTAATCCTCACAACATGCTCTCCTGCGTCGTGCTTGACTGGGCCACTCTGCTGCCTGAATGCTCTTCTCTCTCAGCTTTGTAGGCTTCCGACCGATTCATCCTTCCAAAGTCATCTCAAACATCACTTCCTTTTCTAACCTCCCTAATTAGACAAAATCCTCCTATTATAAGTCTTCAGAGCTTTGGTGTCCTCATCTTCATAGTTTGTAAAACAGGTGTGATTTAATGTTTCATAAAAAGAATTGGAGGAGGCGATGGCACCCCACTCCAGTACTCTTGCCTGGAAAATCCCATGGATGGAGGAGCCTGGTGGGCTGCAGTCCACTGGGTCGCAGAGTCGGACACGACTGAGTGACTTCACTTTCACTTTTCACTTTCACGCACTGGAGAAGGAAATGGCAACCCACTCCAGTGTTCTTGCCTGGAGAATCCCAGGGGCGGGGGAGCCTGGTGGGCTGCCGTCTATGGGGTTGCACAGAGTCAGACATGACTGAAGCGACTTAGCAGCAAAAAGAGTAGAGACTTAAGATAAGCCAAGCAGCTAGCCTGTTATGGATGAGAGAAGTGAACAAAAGTATCAGTCTTTTGAAGGGTAAAGGGATATACATGACACCACGCTATCAACAGGATGTGGCGCCCAGAAATGCAGCAACACCGTCGTCACAGTCTTGATGACGTCACCAACTGCCCATCCCACCTCCCCAGACCGTGCGCTCCCGGCCCTGACTGCGGCATGGCTGTCAGGCTCCTCTGCTGTGTGACCCTTTACCTGCTGGGTGCAGGTGAGTCATAGACGCAGAATTCCCTAAAATCAAAAAGGAACATCTTTCTCTGTGCTAGGTTTGCTTCCGGCTTCAGCGTTAAGGCCCATCTTGGACTCTGTGACCAATTTCTGTCTTTTTCTCTCAGGCTTCACGGATGCTGATGTTTACCAGACCCCAAGACACTGTGTGACAGGGACGGGAAGGAAGATTACTCTAGAATGTTCTCAAACTATGGGCCATGACAATATGTACTGGTATCAGCAAGACCCAGGAATGGAACTGCAGCTGATCCATTATTCATACGGGGTTAATACCACGGAGAAAGGAGAGCGCTCTTCTAGGTCGACTGTCTCCAGAATAAGCAAAGAGCATTTTCCCCTGACGCTAGAGACCGCCAGCTCCTCACAGACATCTAGCTACTTCTGCGCCAGCAGTGACTACACAGCGCGACACAGGCCCCCACAGACTGCACAAAAAGACAGTCACAAAAGCGAAGAAGTCCCACCTGCTTAAACCTCACCTCAAACTACAGAAGTGAAGTGAAGTGAAGTGAAGTCACTCAGTCGTGTCCGACTCTTTGTGACCCCATGGATTGTAGTCTACCGGGCTCCTCCGTCCATGGGATTTTCCAGGCAAGAGTACTGGAGTGGGTTGCCGTTTCCTTTTCCAGAGGATCTTCCCGACCCAGGGCTCGAACCCAGGTCTCCCGCAGTGTAGGCAGACGCTTTACCGTCTGAGCCACAAGGGAAGCCCAACTACAGAAGCTACTGCAAATCTCCCAGACACCTCAGCCGTGAGGGGCCGGTGTGGCCTGAGCAACAATCTGCCCAGAAAGCGATCCTGGGTCAGTGTCTCCCAAGCTGGGGAAGGGCCCAGTCAGTCAGGACTGACTTCCCCCCTGCCTGTGACTACACTGCCCAGTGAGACTTGAATAAATTGTGTCCCTCAAGATAAGTGGGATATTAACTTGATAGTTGCCTAATAGACACCTGCAGGGGGGCCTTTGCTAGCTAAGAAACAGGAAACGTTTCCTTCGGCTTCTTCCACGGACTGTCTATCTCTGCTTAACGGTTCCTTCCTCACGTTAGACTTGTTTCTTCACACACAGCGACTCAGAGTCCTTTCCTTCCCCCACCTCAGTCCCCCTTCTCACAGCTTCAGGTCTCCTTCTGTGATTTTGATTTTGAAATAATAGAAGGATCTGAACTGATTATTTTCACTGTGTGTGCTCAGTTGCTCAGTCATATCCAGCACTTTGCGGCCCCGTTGACTGTAGCCTGACAAGCTCCTCTGTCTGTGGGATTTTCCAGGCAAGAATATGGGAGTAGGTTGCCATTTCCTCCTCCATGGGATCTTCCCAATCCAGGGTTTGAACCCATCTCCGGCATCTCTTGCATTGACAGGAGGATTCTTTACCACTGAGCCATCTAGGAAGCTTACCTCTACCTCTAATTTGATGGAATTTTAACAAAATCTACATGAGGCATAAGGAATGGAAATGGTGCCTACAAAGAAAACCCTCCAACCTCTTCTCTTTATTCAGCCCTGAATTTCTTCAGCGACCACCCTGACCACTGGGAAGCCATTTCACAGGTCAATGCTTCTTCTTACTTGGATGCAACAAATCCAAGGGGTGTTGATTTTTATCTGCATGGGACCAGACCTGGAACCTTGAATAGATATGTTGCTACTCAGGCAGTGGACAAAAATGCATTTGTCAGTGACAGATGAATGAAATCATCACATTCTATCAAGTCTAAGAGGTTTTTCACTTCTTTCTGAAGCAGTGGGGGAAGAGGGTGTGGTTTCCGGCCAGGAAGCAGATGAAACATGTTGGTTTCAGAGACTAGATTCATCCCGGGGCAAACAGAATTCCTCATCTGATGCTGCCATGCGCAACAGGCTCCTCTGCTGGGTTGTTCTTTTGCTTCTCAGAATAGGTGAGTCCTGATCACAGGTGAGGAACTGTGGTCACTGGCTTCCCAGGCTCCAGCAACAAAATGTCTTCTCAGGACCGTAGCATTGGGCTCCCCTCCCCAGCCTGTCTTTATGTCATCCCTGCTTTATCTCCCACAGGCCTGGAGGATGCTGCAGTCATACAGTTCCCAAGGCACCGGATCTTGAAGGCTGAAAAGGAATTCACTCTACAGTGTTCTCAGAAAATGAATCATTATGCAATGTACTGGTATCGCCAAGATCCGGGATTTGGACTTCAGCTGATCTATTATTCAACTGGCCCCGACACCTTTAAGAAAGGAGATGTCCCTGAGGGGTATCACGTCTCTCGAGATGAGCTGGACCATTTCCCCCTGACCCTGAAGTCCGCCAGCCCCAACCAGACATCTGTGTACTTCTGCGCCAGCACTGAATCCACAGTGTGGCACGGCTGCTTCCTCTCTGCACAAAAAGAGGGGCAGACCGAGGTCCTCAAGATTCCTGACCCCAACTAGAAGTTTTTTAAAAGCCTGCACCTAAGCCCTGCCCTGATCTTACTGTTCTTTACTCTCTTCTTCCCATTCTTGTCCCTCTAACTCCATCCCTATTGTAATCAAAACCTTTGCTTCTGCTTGATATTCCACTTGACTACAGGCTTTTAACCCAATGTGAATGT
Organism: Capra hircus; assembly: GCF_001704415.2. Classification (NCBI taxonomy): domain Eukaryota; kingdom Metazoa; phylum Chordata; class Mammalia; order Artiodactyla; family Bovidae; genus Capra; species Capra hircus. Next base: position 14,587,108 of record NC_030811.1, on the reverse strand, counting down.
TTTCTAAAACAGACTTCAATTTTCAGATTCAAATGTAAGAAAATTTTGATGAAATTGAATTCTGTTCAATTAAGGAAAAAGAGCCCTTAGATCTGCAAAGATCTTCAAAGATTCTTCAGTGAGTCTCTCAACATGAGTCTCTCAACATGAGTCTCTCATGTTGTATAGGAAAATAGGTAGGGGACTGAGATGACCTCAGACATGGAAGGGCTTCCCAGGTGGCTCAGTGGGTAAAGAAACCGGCTGCAATGCAGGAAATGCAGGCAGATGTGAGTTGGATCCCTGGGTCAGGAAGATCCCCTGGAGGAGGGCATAGCAACCCACTCCAGTATTCTTGCTTGGGCAATCCCATGGGCAGAGGAGCCTGGTGGGCTACACCCCATGGGGTGCCAAAGAGTCAGACATGGCTGATGCAACTGAGCACATATGCATACCCAGACATGGAATGGCCTCAGTAAAAGGATCCAGAAAATAGTGAAAAGTTTCAGATAATGTGTGGCTTTAGGACCACCCAGAGAGAGGAGAAACTTACTTTGTGTGCGAGGGGAAGGAGTAGGAAGTGAAAAAGAAAATGAAATGTGTTTGTCTCCAGGGATTATTAAGGAGCAGAACTTTAAAGTTACCGTGTAGTTACCCCAGAGAAGCGTGTTTTGTGATAAGCAACTGTCCATGCCCTAGTCCTTGGAACCTGTGAATATGTTCAGTTCAGTTCAGTTCAGTTGCTCAGTCGTGCCCGACTCTGTGACCCTATGAACCGCAGCACACCAGGCCTCCCTGTCCATCACCAACTCCCGGAGTTTACCCAAACCCATGTCCACTGAGTTAGTGGTGCCATCATCCTCTCATCCTCTGTCGTCCCCTTCCCCTCCTGCCTTCAATCTTTCCCAGCATCAGGGTCTTTGCAAATGAGTAAGCTCTTCGCATCAGGTGGCCAAAGTATTGGAGTTTCAGCGTCAACATCAGTCCTTCTGATGAACACCCAGGACTGACTTCCTTTAGGATGGACTGGTTGGATCCCTTACATGAAAAAAGAGAATTAGATTTGTAGATGCAGCTAAATTTGCTAATCAGTTGACCTCGAGACAGGGAGTCGCCTGAATCACCCTGTGGACCCAATTAGACACACAGGCCCTTAACAGCCCCTGGCGTCTGTGTACTTTGAGGAGGGTTCCATCTGCTGTTACTGGCTTTGAAGATGGAAGAAGGAATCCAAGGGACGTGGGTGGTCTCTAGGAATTGAAAAAGACAAAAAAACAGATTCCCCGCTAGAGCCCCAGGAAAGGCACAAATCCCTGCATACTTTGATTTCACCCTAATGAGACCCATGTCAAACTTCTAACCTTTGGTAAGATAGTTAATTTATGTTCTTTTAAGCCACTGAGTTTGGATAATTTTGTAACAGTGAAGAGCAAAACCTGACTCCAGGTTGGGTCTCCTTTGACTTAAACCTTTTCTTTCTGTTGCTCTTATTATAATCATACATAATGGCCTGACTCTGGGAACCCTGCCCTTCTGCCTGAATGTTAAACAAGTCTTCGTTCAGCTCACTGAACAAAGAGACAATCTGATTCTGCCCACAGGGCTTCCCAGTGGCGCTAGTGGTAAAGAACCCATCTGCCAATGCAGGAGACATAAAGAGACGCGGGTTCAATCCCAGGTTGGGAAGATCCCCTGCAGTAGGAAATGGCAACCCACTCCAGTATTCTTGCCTGGAGAAGCTCATGGACAGAGGAGCCTGGAGGGCTACAGACCATAGGGTTGCAAAGAGTCAACACTGCTGAAGTGACTTAGCATGCAGCACCTGTGAATGGCTACAGGAAAGCAGAAATTAAGTCATTCCACCCCCCACCCCCCAGTGCTGGCCAAGCCAGGCAAAACTAATGGCCTTTTTACTTGACTTCCTCACCTTCTCCCCTTCTCTGTTCCGTAAAAGAAACTGGAATCCAAACCCTGATAATATGATTTTGGGGAGATGTTAGTCCGCCATCTTCTTGGTCTGCTGGCTTTCCAAATAAAGTCTCTATTCCTTACCTCAACACCTCGTCTCACGATTTATTGGCTGATCCTGTGGTGAGCAGAGTGGGCTTGGATTTGGTAAACATTTGTTACAGCAGGAATAGAAAGCTAATACAGAGCCCTACTGCCAAGCTGCTGCAAGAAGAGGGCTGATGAAGAAAGCTACTCTGCGAGCAGTCTAAGAGGCAAAGAGTAAGGATGGGAGCCTGAACCAGATGACGCACTTTTAAAGGAGGGTGCTACCAGTTTCTGCTCTTGACAAACTCCATTTCTGCTAATGCCTCATCTCCACAGGTTTAGGATTAGAAAGTTCCAGCAGGGAGCCCCACTGTCATTGCTAGCCCCAGGGAGGCACTGTTCCCCTGGGAGGAGTTCCTTCCTCTGCTCTGACAGTCTCTGCTGGGTAGTACAGAGCCACCAGGGTGCTGCTGTCGAGGAAAGCAAGGAGGTGTGACGCATGAAGTCACCCTCCAAACAGCAGATTGGAATTTGCCCTTGTTATTGACCATATCAGAAGTCCATTCACTTTTCTGCTTCATACCACTGTAAAGTGACCACACAAACACACTCATATACACAGGGGGAAAGAGAGAGGGAGATGGAAACTGGGAGAGAGAGAGAGAGAAAGGGAAAAATAAAAGGATCAACCTTCCCTTTGTGAAATGAAAAACATCTCCTGCCACATCAATGAGCAAGAAATGTCAGAGCCATCAGTGATTTCTGGACTCAATAAGTGAATCAGTTCAGTTCAGTCACTCAGTCATGTCCTGCTCTTTGCGACCCCATGGACTGCAGGATGTCAGGCTTCCCTGTCCATCACCAACTCTCGGAGCTTGCTCAAACTCACGTCCATTGTGTCAGTGATGTCATCCTACCATCTCATCCTCTGTCATCCCCTTCTCCTCCTGCCTTCAATCTTTCCCAGCATCAGGGTCTTTTCAAATGAGTCAGTTCTTCGAATCAGGTGGCCAAAGTACTGGGGATTCAGCTTCAGCATCAGTCCTTCCAGTGAATATTCAGGACTGATTTCCTTTAGGATGGACTGGGAGGATCTCCTTGTAGTCCAAGGGTGTTGGTTGTGTTGGAGAAGACTCTTGAAAGTCCCTTGGGCTGCAAGGAGATCCAACCAGTCCATCCTAAAGGAGATCAGTCCTGAGTATTCATTGGAAGGACTGATGTTGAAGCTGAAAATCCAATACTTTGGCCACCTGATGCAAAGAACTGACTCACTTGAAAAGACCTTGATGCTGGGAAAGATTGAAGGCAGGAGGAGAAGGGGATGACAGAGGATGAGATGGTTGGATGGCATCACTGACTTTGGACATGACATTGAGCAAGCTCCGGGAGTTGGTGACGGACAGGGAAGCCTGGTCCATGGGGTTGCAAAGAGTTGGACATGACTGAACTGAACTGACAGTAGCTCTCTTTTCAGCTGTCTTTTTGTTTTGTTTGCACTTTCCTTGCTTTTCCCATCCTAATTGCTTTACCACATCATGCCACACTTCTTTAGTGTTGGTGATTCTATTTTTTTCTGTTGCTTCTATAGCAAGTTACCACACACTCAGTGGCTTAAAACAACACAGAATTTATTATCTTACAGTTCTGGAGGTCAGAAGTCCAACTCGGGTCTCACTCAGAATCAGTCTATTGGCTAAACTCCGTTCCTTTCTGAAGAGTCTCCTTTCCTATGGCTCCCTTCCTCCAGCTTCAAAGGCAGCAGCATTCAGTCTGTCTGACTCTTTTTCCAGATGCACGTCTTCCTCTAAATACAGCTGGGAAAGGTGATCTGCTCTTAAGGATTCATGTGATTCAGTTGCTCCCTCCTGGGTAATCCAGGGTACTGTCCATAGCTCTGCTGCTGCTAAGTCGCTTCAGTCATGTCTGATTCTGTGCGACCCCATAGACTGCAGCCCACCAGGCTCCCCCGTCCCTGGGATTCTCCAGGCAAGAATACTGGAGCGGGTTGCCATTTCCTTCTCCAATGCATGGAAGTGAAAAGTGAAAGTGAACTCACCCAGTCGTGTCTGACTCTTAGCGACCCCATGGACTACAGCCCACCAGGCCCTCCATCCATGGGATTTTCCAGGCAAGAGTACTGGAGTGGGGTGTCATTGCCTTCTCCGACTGTCCATAGCTCAGGACCAGCTGATTAGCAACCTTAATTGCTTCCACAACCGTAATTCCCTTTTGAATATAAACATTCACCGGTTATGGGGATTCGGACTTGAGCATCTTTAAGGAGCCATTACTTTGCCTCCTGCAGTTTTATTCCACTGCTGCTGCTGCTGCTAAGTCGCTTCAGTCATGTCTGACTCTGGGTGACCCCATAGACGGCAGACCACCAGGGAATTCCCTGTCCCTGGGATTCTCCAGGCAAGAATACTGGAGTGGGTTGCCATTTCCTTCTCCAATGCATGCACGCATGCTAAGTGACTTCAGTCGAGTCCAACTCGGTGCAACCCCATAGACAGCAGCCCACCAGGCTCCTCTGTCCACAGGATTCTCCAGGCCAGAATACTGGAGTGGGTTGCCATTTCCTTCTCCAGTTATTCCACTAGAGGGCACTAATATGTTCTTTAATAGAAACTTCCATCTAGTCAAGGCTATGGTTTTTCCAGTAGTCATGTATGGATGTGAGAGTTGGATATAAAGAAGGCTGAGAGCCAAAGAACTGATGCTTTTGAACTGTGGTGTTGGAGAAGACTCTTGAGAGTCCCTTGGACTGCAAGGAGATTCAACCAGTCCACCCTCAGTTCAGTTCAGTTCAGTTCAGTTCATTTCAGTCTCTCAGTCGTGTCCGACTCTTTGCGACCCCATGAATTGCAGCACGCCAGGCCTCCCTGTCCATCACCAACTCCCAGAGTTCACTCAGACTCACGTCCATCGAGTCGTGATGCCATCCAGCCATCTCATCCTGGGTCATCCCCTTCTCCTCCTGCCCTCAATCCCTCCCAGCATCAGAGTCTTTCCCAATTAGTTAACTCTTCGCATGAGGTGGCCAAAGTATTGGAGTTACAGCTTTAGCATCATTGCTTCCAAAAAAACCCCAGGGTTGATCTCCTTCAGAATGGACTGGTTGGATCTCCTTGCAGCCCAAGGGACTCTCAAGAGTCTTCTCCAACACCACAGTTCAAACGCATCAATTCTTCGGCTCTCAGCCTTCTTCACAGTCCAACTCTCACATCCATACATGACCACAGGAAAAACCATAGCCTTGACTAGACGGACCTTAGTTGGCAAAGTAATGTCTCTGCTTTTGAGTATGCTAATCTAGGTTGGTCATAACTTTTCTTCCAAGGAGTACGCATCTTTTAATTTCATGGCTGCAGTCACAATCTGCAGTGATTTTGGAGCCCAAAAAAATAAAGTCTGCCACTGTTTCCACTGTTTCCCCATCTATTTCCCATGGAGTGATGGGATCAAATGCCATGATCTTCGTTTTCTGAATGTTGAGCTTTAAGCCAACTTTTTTGCTCTCCTCTTTCACTTTCATCAAGAGGCTTTTTAGCTCCTCTTCACTTTCTGCCATAAGGGCGGTGTCATCTGCATATCTGAGGTTATTGATACTTCTCCTGGCAATCTTGATTCCAGCTTGTGTTTCTTCCAGTCCAGCATTTCCCATGATGTACTCTGAATATAAGTTACATAAGCAGGGTGACAATATGCAGCCTTGACGTACTCCTTTTCCTATTTGGAACCAGTCTATTGTTCCATGTCCAGTCCATCCTAAAGGAAATCAATCCTGAATATTCATTGGAAGGACTGATGGTGAAACTGAAACTCCAATACTTTGGCCACCTGATGCAAAGAACTGACTCACTTGAAAAGACTCTGATACTGGGAAAGATTGAAGGTGGGAGAAGGAGGGGACGACAGAGGATGAGATAGTTGGATGGCATCACTGACTCAATGGACATGGGTTTGGGTAACCTCTGGGAATTGGTGATGGACAGAAGCCTGGTGTGCTGCAGTCTGTGGGGTTGCAAAGGGTCAGACACAACTGAGCGAATGAAATGAATTGAACTGAACTGAAAATTGAATACTGATTAAAAGAAAACTCAAGTAAGATCATGTATGAAATAAAGAACTAATGAAAACATGCTCTATAGCACAGGGAACTCTACTTACTGCACTGTGGTGACCTGGATGTGGAGGAAGTCCAAAAGGAAGGGGGCGTGTGTATATATATGGCTGACACACTTTGCTGCACAGCAGAAAGTAACATGGCATTTTAAAGCAACTATACTCCAATAAAAATTTATTTTAAAAAGAAAACTCTATACAAATATCTCTCACTAGATTTTTGAAGGTTAATCATATAGTATAGGAAAATATACAAGATAGAATGATTTCCTCAGAATTGAAAATAGCTTCAGTTCAGTTCAGTCACTCAGTTGTGTTCGTCTCTGCGACCCCATGAATCGCAGCACGCCAGGCCTCCCTGTCCATCACCAAGTCCCGGAGTTCACTCAGACTCATGTCCATCGAGTCAGTGATGCCATCCAGCCATCTCATCCTCTGTTGTCCCCTTCTCCTCCTGCCCCCAATCCCTCCCAGCATCAGAGTCTTTTCCAATGAGTTAACTCTTCACATGAAGTGGCCAAAGTATTGGAGTTTCAGCTTTAGCATTAGCCCTTCCAATGAACACCCAGGACTGATCTCCTTTAGGAGGGACTGGTTGGACCTCCTTGCAGTCCAAGGGACTCTCAAGAGTCTTCTCCAACACCGCAGTTCAAAAGCATCAATTCTTCAGCACTCAGCTTTCTTCACAGCCCAACTCTCACATCCATACATGACCACTGGAAAAACCATAGCCTTGACTAGATGGACCTTTGTTGGCAAAGTAATGTCTCTGCTTTTTAATATGCTATCTAGGTTGGTCATAGCTTTCCTTCCAAGGAGTAAGCATCTTTTAATTTCATGGCTGCAGTCACCAGAAGTAAAATAGGATTTGAAGGGTGGTGAAAATTCTGTAGTCTGTTTCTATACTCAAGATCATCCAGAGGTTAAAAAAAAAAATGCTGTGTATTTAAAGGGACAAATGTGTTCTACTTGCAGGGATTTTAAAGAGATATTTCCTCAGTTGGGTAGAGGCAAGCATGATTATTATTGTCAAGAGATTGTCAGCCAGGAGGAGGATGAGAGATGCTGCAGGGTTTACTAAGCAGAGCCCCAGAGAGGAGGCTGAGAGCAATTACTGAAGAGGCGCAGGGAAAGACAGAAAGAAATGGACAGTGCTGAGTAACAGGTGTTACATTAAAGTGCAAAAGATGGAGGGGCCATTTCGGAGCTCCTGGACATCTCGAGGATTCTGTTTTCTTCTCACTCCCTTTGTTAGGGACGCGGGAGCCTGGCCCATACTGGGGAACTGGAGTTCCCAAAACTGTTGAGTGTGTTGGTCTTGGGAAGGAGCAATCAGAAGGAAGTTCTGAGAAGGAAGGGCGAGGAGGTATAGGAACTGGTTCCTAGTATAAGGATATGGGGGACTCAGGTCAACAGCATCACTTCAGTGTCCTCCTTGATGATGAGAAAGAGGAAACCAGAGCAGCTTCACAGTCAATAGGACAGGGATGGGGGAAGAAGCATGCATCTGAGAGTGAATTAGCTCATGGCTTGGGAGGAATATAGAAGCAGCTGCCTCCTAAATATTGGGTTAATTTAATATAGGAAGTGCTTGGGATAAACTATAAATCTTTGAGTACTGTAATTGTCCACCTCTATGGTGAAACCTATATGCAGGTCAGGAAGCAACAGTTAGAACTGGACATGGAACAACAGACTGGTTCCAAATAGGAAAAGGAGTACGTCAAGGCTGTATATTGTCACCCTGTTTATTTAACTTATATGCAGAGTACATCATGAGAAATGCTGGGCTGGAAGAAGCACAAGCTGGAATCAAGATTGCCGGGAGAAGTATCAATAACCTCAGATATGCAGATGACACCACGCAGATGACACCACCCTTATGGCAGAAAGTGAAGAGGAACTAAAAAGCCTCTTGATGAAAGTGAAAGAGGAGAGCGAAAAAGTTGGCTTAAAGCTCAACATTCAGAAAACGAAGATCATGGCATCTGGTCCCATCACTTCATGGGAAATAGATGGGAAACAGTAGAAAGTGTCAGACTTTGGGGGGCTCCAAAATCACTGCAGATTGTGACTGCAGCCATGAAATTAAAAGATGCTTACTCCTTGGAAGGAAAGTTATGACCAACCTAGATAGCATATTCAAAAGCAGAGACATTACTTTGCCAACAAAGGTCTGTCTAGTCGAGGCTATGGTTTTTCCTGTGGTCATGTATGGATGTGAGAGTTGGACTGTGAAGAAGGCTGAGAGCCGAAGAATTGATGCTTTTGAACTGTGGTGTTGGAGAAGACTCTTGAGAGTCCCTTGGACTGCAAGAAGATCCAACCAGTCCATTCTGAAGGAGATCAACCCTGGGATTTCTTTGGAAGGAATGATGCTAAAGCTGAAACTCCAGTACTTTGGCCAATGCGAAGATTTGACTCACTGGAAAAGAGTCTGATGCTGGGAGGCATTGGGGGCAGGAGGAGGGGATGACAGAGGATGAGATGGCTGGATGGCATCGATGGACGACTGACTTGATGGACGTGAGTCTGAGTGAACTCTGGGAGTTGGTGTTGGACAGGGAGGCCTGGTGTGCTGCGATGCATGGGGTCGCAAAGAGTCGGACATGACTGAGCGACTGAACTGAACTGAATGGTTTTGAAAGTGCCATGGAATTTGGAAAATCCAATGGATAAAAGTATAAATACACAGTGATTTTATCTTTGTGAATGTAGACAAACTGGAAAATTTGGAAAGATGCAATTTGGAATGATAAGGTTTCCTTATAATACAAAATTATTTACTTGAGGCAGGTTCATGAGAACTAAAACTACTTTTCCCCCCCTTCGAGAACACTTGTACCCATAGCTAGGATATGGAGGACTGCCTACGACTGAAGGAGAGCCAGTTTTGCTCCCCACCATCTTTTCCAAAAGGAATGGCACAGGGCTGGTGGCCCAGTGGTTGAGAATTCACCTTGCAATGCAGGGGCCACCGGTTCAATCCCTTGTCTGGGAAGATCCCACGTGGCGCGGGGCAATTAGCCTGTGGACCACAGCTACTGAAGCCTGTGTGCCTCTAGAGCCCGTGCTCCACGGCAAGAGAAGCCACCACAATGAGAAGCCTAAGCATTGCAACAAAGACCCGGTGCAGCCAAAAATAAATATTTTTTTTAAGGAATGGCACAGAAATAGAAAAAGAAAGAAGACTTCTCCTTAGAGCAGAGTTAATGTCATGACAGCAGCTGCATCTCCCTTATTCGTATGGAATAGGGACCGTTGGCCCTGAACTCACTCCACCATGAAGGGGACTGCAGGCAAGAAAGCCATCTCTGAAGTTTGAGATGAGGACCCATTTCTTGCCTGGAGATGACAGTGATTCAGCAAAGCTCTAGCTGTGGCTGAAGCAATTAGGAGGATGGGGCAGTGTCTTTCCTTCTCTTCCTGCCCAAGAATACTTTGGTTCCAGCAAAGCTCAAGAAAATCTCAAAGGTGTTCAATGCAAGGAAATATTCTCAGCAATCCCAGGAAAGTCACCTCCATGCAGGAAGGACATTGCGTCCTGGAAAAGGGGCGATATGTGAGTGGCTGGAGGAGCTAAGAAGATGGTACGACACCCCAGTTATAGGCAGAGCTCCCCGTGACTGCGATCCAGAGCAGAGAACACAGCCTGGCTACAATGCAATACCCAGCGACAGAACCCTCCCATGTGGAGCCCCATCTGGAGACCACAAACCAGGAAAGCCACACCCCACAAGCAGCAAAGAAACTGAACTGGCTGGTAAAAGTAAGAGGTTATTGAAGAAGACAGATCTCTTCTCTGCCTTTCACAGCCCCCATAAAACGAGAGAAAAGAGAAGGAAGAAAGATCCATCTAACACCAGCCTTGAGAAAAGTTACTTATATAGTTGCTGTTGTGACCACATGGACTGCAGCACGCCAGGCTTCCCTGTCCTCTACCATCTCCCAGAGTTTGCCCAAACTCATGTCCATTGAGTCAATGATGCCAACTTAGACTGGCTACTACTAAATTTAATCTGCCAATGAGAAAAGAGCCCTGAGTCTCGGATCTTGAACTGAATACAGATTGATAAAATAACCCATCAAGTGGATTTGGCTAAGTTTTTACACAGGAGATACTTTCAAAAGGTCATGGCTGAAAAACACACCAATGGATAGTCAAAGATAGGAATAATCTTGGAATTTTTTCCTACAGAGTAGAAATGAGAACTTCAAGGTAGAAAAACTGTTGCTTTGATGATAGTGGAAGTTTCATGTACTCACATTTCTAAGTGATGATCAAATATGTTATACCAATTTTCATGATAAAGATATAAAAATACAGAAACATTTTTCAGCTTTGACAAGAGTGTGCTAATAAGAAGATGTCAAATGGATAGAAACCAGCAGTCTCAGAGGAGGGCAAGGAAAATGCCAGTGACTGCAAGCCTTGCCAGCCCACATTGGCCAGGACCTGTAAGGAAGTGGGAGGGGCTGCTCTCCTGAAAATGAGGGTCAAGTAACTGCAGAGAGACATCACAGATACCAACTAGGGCCCACAGGGCAGGCAGTTGTGCCTGAGTGACGCTGCCTTGGGCCCCCGGCTCCTGGGCTGTGTCCTGTTTTGTTTCCTGGGAGCAGGTGAGTCCCAGACCCATGGGCAAGCCTTGGCTGTATCTTGCCGGTTTTAGCTCAAGTCCTTCTCTGAAGGTTGCAGCACCAGGTGCCTCCTCAGCTTTCTCTTGCTCTACCTCCTTCCTCCTCAGGCCCCCTGGAAGCCGATGTGACCCAGAGCCCAAGACACCGCATCACAGAGACCAGAAAGAGGGTGACATTGACTTGTTCTCAGAATATGAACCACGATGTGATGTACTGGTATCGACAAGACCCAGGGCTGGGTCCAAAGCTGGTCTACTTTTCAAGGAATGTTGGCTTTGTTGAAAAGGGAGATATCTCTGATGGATACACTGCCTCTCGAGAAGAGAAACCAAACTTCCCCCTGATCTTGGAGCTGACCAGCACCAACCAGACCTCCTTGTACCTCTGCGCCAGCAGTGAATCCACAGCATGACATAGCCAGCTGCTCTCTGCACAAAAAGGGCAGCCACAAGAGAGAGGAGGCTCCTTCCTTGGGAGGCCCCACCCAGCCAAGGGGACAAACTTCCCCACCATCAGAGACCCCAGGAGTCCTCCCCTGCCTCCCCAGCTTTGGGGACTCTGAGCAAGGCAGCCCCTCGGCAATGTGTCCCCCTCTTACTTCCGGTACCCACGAGCTTTTCAAAGTGCAGGCAGAACACGCTCCCTGTGTGAAGTCTAGCACCAAGGGTAAAGAATTTCTCTCCTAGAAAAGGAATTTTATGCATACTGCAACCCTTCCTCCTTGCTGAGCTTCACTGTAGCCCAAACTGAAGATTTCATTTTCAGCTGAATCACTCAACCAAATTTCAGTCTCACCTTCCAGGACCTATTCCTGGAGGTTTTGACACCTGGGGAGAATAGCACACCTGAGTTGTTAACTAAATCTAATATCTCTCCCATTTCCCTCATCTCCGCAAGTGGTCTGCCATCCAGCCAAACGCACGAGCCAGAGATGTAGCAGTCATCCTCACCGTCTCAGACATACTCTCCCTCCACACTTAATCCACCACCATCGCCTGCACGCTTCTTAGTATTAAATTCCTTGCAAATTTTACCAATTTTTCTAATCTCACTGATAACACTGTGATCTGATATGTGCTCCCCCACCACCTTCCAATGTGCTCCCTGCCCCCACCCACAAACCACTCTGGAGCCTAAAACCCATCAGTGTCTTTCATTTACTTGAAAGTAGCAAGTTTATGGTAGTCCACAAGCTTCTCAACACCCGCCAAGATGCAGTCTTTGCACCTGTCTTCCTTCCTAATTGGGCTTCCCAGGTGGCACTAGTGGTAAAGAACCCACCTGCCAATGCAGGAGACATAGGAGATGCAGGTTTGATCCTGGGGTTCGGAAGATTCCCTGGAGGGAGGCATGGAAACCCACCCCAGTATTTTTGCCTGGGGAATCCCATGGACAGAGGAACCTGGTGGGCTACAGTCCACAGGGTCTCAAAGAGTTGGACACAACTGAAGTGACTTAGCATGCACGCATGCACTTTCCTAACTAGAGAAGGAAACGGCAACCCACTCCAGTACTCCTGCCTGGGAAATCCCATGGACAGAGGAGCCTGGTGGGCTACCGTTCATGGGGTCGCAAGAGTTAGACACGGCTGAGGGACTAAACCACCACCTTCCTAAGAGGAACGTCCTCTTTCAGTTACCACACCTGCTTTCCATTCAAGGAGACAGAGTCCACCTCCCTCAGGTCCTCAAATGTGTCCTACGCTGACTCGTTCTTGGATCTTCACCAGTAATGTTCACTCTCCCAGAGCCCTCTCCCTCTCCCTCTCCCTCTCTACCTGGACACCTAGCTGATGATTTCTCCGCATACCAATCCAGAAGTCTTTTCCTCCAGGGAGTTTTCCTCGAATCTCTGATGGGATTATTTCCTCTGCTATGTGCTCTAGTAAAGTGAAGTCACTCAGTCTTGTCTGACTCTTTGGGACCCAATCGACTCTAGCCTACTAGGCTCCTCCTTCCATGGGATTTTCCAGGCAAGGGTACTGCAGTGGATTGCCATTTCCTTCTCCAGAGGATCTTCCCAACCCAGTGATCGAACCCAGGTCTCCTGTATTGCAGGCCGGCACTTTACCGTCTAAGCCACTAGGGAAGCGCTCTAAAGACAGCCTAAACTATTATTCTCAGGGCAATTAACACACTCCATTGTTTGCTATTTAAAATTTATATGAATAAAGGCAAAGTCAACGAGAGCAGGGACTCTGCCTATACTGGTTCCTCTTTTCCCTGTACTTACCAGAGTGCCTGAAACGAGTCCTGTTATATGCATAAAGGAACTGGTCTTCTTTTCAATCGTCTTCCCAATACTTCTCTGACGTGTCCAGGAACTAAGTCCCCTGCAAAGTCCTCTCCCACACCTACCTTGGGGAAATGGCAGGGGTTTCCACCTGGGCACGTAAACAAGATAAAGCATGTCCTCTGGTAGGTTTATTTTTCCTCTACTGCAGCCCCCGTTTACTCTGTGCTATGTCACCAACAAGGCTGTTGCCTCTCTTGGGTACCACTGTATCCATTGGATTCTTTTCTGCTGAGCCCTAAAATACCTGTCAGCCACTGCAGATGCTTCAGCTTTGCGGCTCAATACAGCAGACCCTATTATTGTTCCCAGTGGGTTCCATCATCACGCCCAGGTAGAGTGTCCTGCTGAGTGGCACCTCTATTGATGAAAATACAAGAAAAAGCCTTTGGCTCAACCTTTTCTTTGTCAGTGCTGAAGGGGCAAGACTACAGATCTATGTCTTGATCTTCAATGTCTTACTGAGATTTTAGCACGCAGTTTCGTTCAATTACATACATTCCAACCATTAAAATGATAGTTTTACCTTGAAGCAAGGGAAGGCAGAGGACCTCATCAAAGAAGGCAGTAAAACCCAGCTGAGCTTAGAATCTGCTCATCTGTTCAAGAACTATGGCTATATTACTGGGTAAGTTTATCCTGCCAGGCTCCATGCCTACCCTTACTTCAAGGTGAGTTCTCTCCTGGGAATTATTACACGCTGTCATATACAGAGACTTCCACAGGACCATTCTCTCTTTTTTCCAAGACTTACCCAAGGTATTGATGAACTACTAAAGTTGTTGCTCTTTAGGTCCAAGCTGGATTATACCTTTTATTATGGCTGTGCTGTGTTCAGCCATGTCTGTCTACCCCAGGCAAGAATACTGGAGTGGCTTGCCATGTCCTTCTCCAGGGGATCATTCTCACCCGGGGACTGAACCCCCACATCTCCTGCATTGGCAGGCTAATTCTTTACCACTGGTGCCACCTGGGAAACCCCACTTTTATTATATTCTCAATATAAATAGAATTATACTAATTAAATAAAAGATGTCAGTGGAGACTGACACCCAAAGATTGCCTCCTGTGAAATAGAGTCTATATCCAATAACTTACTCTTAGTTCCTGGAAGTCATCACAAGTGAACCCTATCTCTTGAGAGACTCTGAGACAATGATGTCTACAGACCCCTTTGCACTTATATAGAATCCATAAACCCAGTGCCCTCCATTGTATCAGAGCCTGGAGCTGCTGCTGCTGCTGCTGCTAAGTCACTTCAGTCATGTCCGACTCTGTGTGACCCTTTGGACAGCAGCCCACCAGGCTCCTCCATCCACAGGATTCTCCAGGCAAGAATACTGAAGTGGGCTGAGCCTGGAGCTGGCATACCATTGTTCTTGACTTAGACCTGCCCTCGGGCACCAGTTTTCTCTTTGTTCCTAGGACCAGGAGAGTTCTAATTTAAACTGTTCCTTAAAGGAATTCAGTCTTGGTCTTCCTTAAGGAATCTTTTTCTGGTGCCTAATCTCTACCTCAAATAACTGCTCAGATGCTAAAGAAATGTCTACAGAATTGGGTGGATTTTTAGAGCTAAAACATGCTATGGCCTGGATGTTTATGTTTCCCCCTCTATCCGGAATTTATGTTGAAATTCTAGTTGCAAATGTGATGGTATTGGGGGTGTGGCCTTTGAGAGATGATTCCTGTACGCTTAGTCACGCAGTCGTGTCTGACTCTTGGCAACCCCATGGACTGTAGCCTGCCAGGCTCCTCTGTCCATGAGGATTCTCCAGGCAAGAATACTGGAGCGGGTTGCCATGCCCTCTTCCAGGGGATCTTCCCGACCCAGGGATTGAGCCCAGGTCTCCCTCACTGCAGATGGATCCTTTAATGGCTGAGTCATCAGGGATGCCCAGGGAGATGATTAGGTCAAAAGAATGGAGCCCTCGTGGATGGAATTAATGCCCTTATAGAAGAAAGCCCAGTGAGCTCCCCAGCCCACCCTCTAACCAAGTGAGGCTGCAAGAAGTCTACAACCAGAAAAGAGCACCCACCAATAATGCAAGCACCCTGATCTCAGACTTCCAACCTCCAGAACTGTGGGAAATAATTTCTGTAGTTTATAAGCTACCCAGTCTGAGGTTCTGTTAAAGCAGCCAGACTAAGGCAGAACACTACTCATAATCTGTTTTCTTAATTTTTCGTTCACTCACTGTCAATGTAGACTACTATTTCTGTATTTTTGCATTAAATCAATTTTTTCCAGTATTCCATTCTTTTTCTCTCTTCTCATTACTTTATGCATTTTCATGGAACAACATCATTCAAGTTCATCACTTTAATAAAACTCTCTATTCTAACAACTATCAGATTTGGTATTCTAGTCAGTTACCTAATTTGAGCTTCAGCCCAACTTACACAACTTTCTACACGGTAATGTCACTTGAAGTCTCCATTGGTACTTCAAACTCAATTTGCCATGTTCTACAAACTTAATCTTTCTGCCAGTCTTGATGAAAATGAATTCATTCAGTCTTTGAAGAGAAGGTCTTTAAAGCAGTAGTCCACGTTAAATGAGGTCACTGGGATGGGCCATCTGCCAATATATGGCTGGTGTCCTTACAAGAGGAAAAAATGAGGACACAGAGACACACAAAGAAGCAAGACAACGTGAGGACAGGGGAGAAGACGGCCACCAGCCCTCCAAGGACAGAGGCCTCGGGAGAAACCAACCCACCGACACTTTGATCCTGAACTTCCAGCTTCTAGAACAGTGAGAAGATAAATTTCTGTTAATCGCCCCTTCTACAGAACTTTATTAAGGGAGCCTTAGCAAACTGAGAGGAGAAGGCAATGGCACCCCACTCTAGCACTCTTGCCAGGAGAATCCCATGGATGGAGGAGCCTGGTAGGCTGTGGTCCATGGGGTTGCGAAGAGTCTGACATGACTGAGCGACTTCACTTTCACTTTTCACTTTCATGCATTGGAGAAGGAAATGGCAACCCACTCCAGTGCTCTTGCCTAAAGAATCCCAGGGATGGTGGAGCCTGGTCGGCTGCCGTCTGTGGGGTTGCACAGAGCTGGACACGACTGAAGCGATTTAGCAGCAGCAGCAGCAGACTGAGAGAGCTCAGCACACAGGCCCTTGCTGTCTAGCACATGCTGAATTCCAGACTCAGAGAAACACAGCAGTGCTCAGCACAAGCTATATTGTTTGTGCGAGCACTCTAGGTAAAATGAATCACAGCCACCAGCTATGAAATGGTGAGAACACTCCAGAAATTCAAGTTCCCAGGCCGACTGGGATGAAGCCAAATGCCAGCTTTGTAAGCAGGTCCTTCCACAGATCAGACAACCTTAACTTTTTTCTACACACATGCACACACACACGTAGCCCCACAAGGGAAAGAGCTGGCTTTCACTTTAGCACCTCCTGACTCTCTAGAATCTGAGCGGCTGAGGAACCGTGAGCTTGGGCGGGACCATGACTTCATAGCCCATTCTTCTGTAGCCTGGGTCTGGGAGAGGACCCTCTTGCCTTGAACCTGCCATGGGAATCAGGCTCCTCTATGCCTTTTGCTTCCTGGGAGTAGGTGAGTCCAGAAAGTTGGTGGCAAACCCCTGTCCCATTGCTTCTAGACCCTGGATACAAGATTTTCCTCTCATCAAGCGTGCTGTGTGTGCCTGTATGCTTAGCCATGTCTGACTCTTTATTACCCCAAGGACTGTAGCCCACCAGGCTCCTCTGTCCATGAAATTTCCCAGGCAAGAATACTGGAGTGGGTTGCCATTTCCTTCTGCAGGGGATCTTCCCCAATCCAGGGATCAAACCCTGGTCTCCTGCACTGCAGGCAGACTCTTTACCACTGAGCCACCAGGGAAGCTTCCTGATGGCCTCTTTTTTCACCACCTCCATCCTCCTTCACAGGCCTCATGGATGCACAAGTAACCCAAACTCCAAGATATCTGGTCAAAAGGAGGGGAGAGAAAGTTGTGATAGAATGTATGCAGAACATGGACCATGAGAGAATGTTCTGGTACCGACAAGACCCAGCTCTGGGGCTACGGCTGCTCCATTTCTCAATCAATGTTGACGTGCTTGAGGAAGGAGATGTGCCCTATGGGTACAGCGTCTCCAGAACAAAGAAGAAGAGCTTCCCTCTGACCCTGGAGTCTGCCACCACCAACCAGACGGCTATGTACCTCTGCGCCAGCAGTGAATCCACAGCGCGGCACGGCCACATCCTCTCTGCACAAAAAGGGCAGATGCAGGAAGCAGGGTGGGGGGGGACCCTGAGTCAGGGTCCGAGTTATGCTGCTCCTACGGCACGTGTGTGCCCTTTAGAAGAAAGGCAGACAGTGGGAGGGACCAAGTCCACAGCCACACTTCTTGGCCAGGGCAGCATAGGCTAGTTTTTAAGCCCCCGTTACCACCCTTCTCCAAGTAAGGGGCCATTCTGGAGTGGACCTGCCCAATCTTCTATGTTGTTCCCAACCTAAAGTCATGAAACTCGACCCACACCGGGAGGGCTCCTCTCTCAAATCCACACTAGGGAACTTCTCCCCTACCATTTCTTTTTTTTTTTTTTTTTTGATTAATGCATTAGTCTTTGAAATTCTATTTAAACTGTAAGGGTCTCAGGTTATGAAAAGTGGTGATGTAATTTTTTAAACATCTATTTAGAATTTGTACAAAGGCAAATTAGAGCCTCGTTGCTGTTGTGCTTGTGCCCATTCATATCTGACTCTGAGAACCCCCCAGGACTGTAGCCTGCCAGGCTTTTCCATCTGTGGAATTTACCAGGCAAGAATGCTGTGCACAGAAATGAAGAACGAGCACAGCCAAAAATAAATAAATAAAATGTTTAAAAATTATAGTTTAACATTAAAAATAATTTTTTATTGGAGTATAGCTGTTTATGCCCTCAGTTCAGTTCAGTTCAGTTCAGTCACAAAGTCATGTCTGACTCTTTGCGACCCCATGAATCGCAACATGCCAGGCCTCCCTGTCCATCACCAACTCCTGGAGTTCACTCAGACTCACGTCCATCGACTCAGTGATCCCATCCAGCCATCTCATCCTTGGTCGTCCCCTTCTCCTCCTGCCCTCAATCCCTCCCAGCATCAGAGTCTTTTCTAATGAGTCAACTCTTCACATGAGGTGGCCAAAGTACTGGAGTTTCAGCTTTAGCCATCCTTCCAAAGAAACCCCAGGGCTGATCTCCTTCAGAATGGACTGGTTGGATCTCCTTGCAGTCCAAGGGACTCTCAAGAGTCTTCTCCAACACCACAGTTCAAATGTATCAATTCTTTGGCGCTCAGCCTTCTTCACAGTCCAACTCTCACATCCATACATGACCACAGGGAAAACCGACTAGAAGGACCTTAGTCGGTAAAGTAATGTCTCTGCTTTTGAATATACTATCTATGTTGGTCATAACTTTTCTTCGAAGGAGTAAGTGTCTTTTAATTTCATGGCTGCAGTCACCATCTGCAGTGATTTTGGAGCCCAAAAAGATAAAGTCTGACACTGTTTCCACTGTTTCCCCATCTATTTCCCATGAAGTGATGGGACCAGATGCCATGATCTTCGTTTTCCGAATGTTGAGCTTTAAGCCAACTTTTTTGCTCTCCTCTTTCATTTTCATCAAGAGGCTTTTTAGTTCTTCTTCACTTTCTGCCATAAGGATGGTGTCATCTGCATATCTGAGGTGATTGATATTTCTCCTGGCAATCTTGATTCCAGCTTGTGTTTCTTCCAGTCCAGTGTTTCTCATGATGTACTCTGCATAGAAGTTAAATAAGCAGGGTGACAATATACAGCCTTGACGTACTCCTTTTCCTATTTGGAACCAGTCTGTTGTTCCATGTCCAGTTCTAACTGTTGCTTCCTGACCTGCATGCAGATTTCTCAAGAGGCAGGTCAGGTGGTCTGGTATTCCCATCTCTTTCAGAATTTTCCACAGTTTATTGTGATCCACACAGTCAAAGGCTTTGGCATAGTCAATAAAGCAGAAATGGATGTTTCTCTGGAACTCTCTTGCTTTTTCCATGATCCAGCGGATGTTGGCAATTTGATGTCTGGTTCCTCTGCCTTTTCTAAAACCCAGCTTGAACATCAGGAATTGGTTAAATCCTTTTTTTCCTTTCCTTTCCTATCCTCTTCCTTTTACTATACATTTGCTACCTGCTCAGTATCTTTGTACTTTTAAAAAATATTTTAAAAATTTCTATTTGTTTCTTTATTCTGTTTTTTTTTTTTTTTAATTTACTTTTGGCTGTCCTGGGTCTTCACTGCTGTGCAGCTTTTTCTAGTTGCTGCAGCCAAGGCTGCTCTCCTTTGCCATGTGCAGGGGTCTCCTGGTGGTGGCCTCTCTTGTTTCAGACCTCGGGCTCTAAGCACACGAGCTTCAGTAGCGGCACGCACGGGCCCTAGAGCACGGCTCAGCAGTTGTGGCACACAGGCTCAGCTGCCCCAAGGCATGAGGGATCTTCCCAGACCAAGAATCCAAACTGTGTCCCCTGCATTGGCAGGAGAATTCTGAATCAGTGGACCACCAGGGAAGTCCTGAGTAGCTTTACTCTCCACTGAGGACAGTCACACATTGTCAACCCTTCCTTGAGATGAACTTGATCAACCATATGTGCTGATTCCAGAGAAGGTTTGGGGAATCCAGATTCTGTTCATTCAGCCTATAAAGGAAAACTGAGAAAAAGGAAACTTTCTCCACATTCTCTGAACGGTCAGTAATGACTGAAGAGTTCTGAGAGAAGGAATAAGCTAGGATGCAGGAGGTGGTAAGAATTTGGTTGTATCTGAGGTCACAGCAGGGCTCCCTCACTTTCTCCTTCATCTCCAGGAAGAAGAGAGTTACTCCTGGAAGCTGACCTAGAAGAATGAGAAAAGCTTTTCCCAAAGGCCTTGCAACCTCTCATAGCATCTCATCGGCCTGCATTATGTCTCATGTTCCTTCCTGAACCAGTTACAATCAGGTTATGATGGTTTAGATTTACTGAAATGCATCCAGGTATGTTCATGGAACAGGAAACAAGGTCAGAATTGCCTAACTTAATGGGCAGCATGGGAGACAGACAGATAACTAGTCAAACTTATCAGCATTCTTGTAGGCAGGAGACGGAGGAGATTTGTATTGCGTGGGTGACTAACAATCATGAGGGCTTCCCTGGTGGCTCAAACAGTAAAGAATCCACCTCATTGCAGGGGGCCCAGGTTCAATACCTGGGTCAGGAAGATCCCCTGGAGAAGGGAATGGTCACCCACTCCAGTACTCTTGCCTGGGAAATCCCATGGACAGAGGAGACTGGTGGGCTACAGTCCATGGGGTCACAAAGAGTCGGACACAACTGAGCTGCTAACACACACACTCACAACAATCACGAGTGCCGACCCCACATATCTCTGGCTTCCCCCCTTCCTGAAACGTGATGGGATGGTACTTCTGGCTTCTGGAGGTTGGGGCTAAGGCAGGGCATGAGACTTGTTGCCGAGAATGAGCGATAAGTACAAGTGACATGTTACTGCCAGGCCAGAAAGTTTTAGCAGCCAATGTAAGATTTCCAGACCTCTCTTTAGTTCTGCCTGAGAGATGAGTGAGTTCTGGAGACGGTGGCTTCAGAGGGGCCATCGCCTTGCAGTCTCTTAGGCAGCTGCAGTCAAGGACTCAGACCCCTGGGCTGGCCATTGGGAATGACACATACGCACTATTGATGCTATGTATACAATGGATAACTAATGAGAACCTGTCGTATACAGCACAGGGAACTCTACTTAATTGCACTGTGGGAAGGAAGTCCAAAGGGAGGAGATATGTACACTTACAGCTGATTCATTTTGCTATACAGTAGAAACTAACACTACATTGTAAAGCAACTATACTCCACTAAAAAACAATTTAAAATTTTTAATATTCTTTTTCAGGACCTCCCTGGTGTTTCAGTGGCTAAGACGCCACACTCCCAAGGCAAGGAGCTGGAGTTTGATCCCTGGTCAGGGGAATAGATCCTGCATGTTGCGTCTAAGAGTTCCAACACCTCAACCAAGATTGAAGATCTCATGGATTTCAACTAAGACTTGGAGCAGCCAAATAAATAATAAATACAGTTTAAAAAATATATGTACTTTTCATAGTATTTGCATCCCTAGCCCTGGAACTGCATTGCTAGGTCTCTTTAGCTGAGGCCTTAGGCTTTGGGTGGAGGGTTTTCTCAGCCCCTCTGTCGAGGCCTCCTCCTAGGAGAAGGAGGGGGAATCCAGGGACAGTTTCCCCTCTAATTCAGCTCCAAGCGCTTCTAGATCCTAGCTCCCTCTTACAACGTCCTCTCCACCTCAGGGCCCAAAGAGTGTTTTGTCTGGAGCTCTCTCAACAGTGGGAAGACCCCAACTCCTGTGCTGATCCACCTGACCCTTGAGCAGTGCCTCATTACATCTGGGAAATGGAACAGGGAGTCAGGGCTTTCTCCCAGTTTAGATTCTTGCTTATGCCTTCACAGTAAATCACTAGGCAATTGTCTGAAGAATTTAGGATTGCTAAAACAGAGAAAGACTGGGTTATTTTGGAAGAACGTTTGATATATTTGACCAAGAGATTTTAATGTAGTTAATGTTTCATGTCAAGAAAAAATTGGATTATTCTATACCTTTTACCTGGTGGCTCAGCTGGCAAAGAATCTGCCTGCAGTGAAGAGACTCTGGTTCAATTTCATGGTCAAGAAAATCCACTGGAGAAGGGATAGGCTACCCATTCCAGTATTCTTGGGCTTCCCTGGTGGCTCAGATGGTAAAGAATCTGCCTGCAATGCAAGAGACCTGGGTTCAATGCCTAGGTTGGGAAAATCCCCTGGAGAAGGGAAAGGCTACATTCTCCTATATTCTGACTTGGAGAATCCCATGAACTTTATAGACCATGGGGTCGCAAAGAGTCAAACACAACTGAGTGACTTTCACTTCACATACGTTTTACCAGGATGCTACTTGGTGGGGTTTATTTGGAACTACTGTTTCTAGCATCTGCCATAGATGTAGAGGCAACACACGCGTGCACACACACACACACACACACACACCACATAGAAAAGGGCTACTGGAATATTGTTATCCCTAACATACCACATTTTCTCCTTCTTTTTTTGGTTCTTTTTTTTTTTTTTTTTACTTTACAATATTGTATTGGTTTTGCCATACATCAGCATGAATCCGCCACAGGTATACATGTGTTCCCAATCCTGAAGCCCCCTTCCCATAGCATCCCTCTGGGTCATCCCAGTGCACCAGTCCCAAACATCTTGTATCCTGCACCAAACCTAGACTGGCAATTTGTTTCTTGTTTTTCACAGTTTTACTTTTCTAAAATATTGGCAAATCCTATAATCAATGTTTATTACTACTATAGTAGAATTAACCACCACCCCAAAACAATAAAAGTTATTTTAAAGTACATTGTACAATAGATGGCATCTTAGAATCAAAGAAATAAGTTAGTTTTGCAGGGATCTCTTTCTAGAGATCCCTCATTTCCTTTAGGGTATTAGGCCTATAGTTTTCAGTCATCCACCAGCTTCTACTCTACTAAGGCAGGAGTAACGGAATGTGAGACAACCTCTTGTGGGACCTATGCTAGCTTTTGAGCTTTGGTATCATGTACACATGGATCCATGTCCTGCTTCTGCGGCTTAGTCACAAATTATGTGAACTTGATTAGGTTACATCTTTGGGATGAGATGGTTGGATGGCATCACCGAATCAATGGACATGAGTTTGAGCAAGCTCCGGGAGATGGTGAAGGACAGGGAAGCCTGGAGTGCTGCAGCCCATGGGGTTGCAAGGAGTCGGTTACAACTGAGCGACTTAAATGAACTGAACTAAATCTATAAACCTTCCCAATCTGTAAAATATGGGATCATAGTTGCCTAAGTAGCCTAATTTATAGATAGTCTGAAATGACACGTGTAAAACAGAGTAAGTGTTCAAAAATACTGGCTTAGCTTTTACACAAGTGTTAAGCTGTTTCAGGAAGTTTCATGATAGAGGAAACAATTGAATGATGAAAATGGACCATAGCACTGTGGCCAAATTTTACAGATGGAGATCTGTCTTATAGTCCATAATGAGCTGCATTATAATAGAAGAAACCTTATTACAAATAGCCATTAAGTAAAGAGGAACCAGTTATGACTGAGATGACCAAAATGAGGAGGAGATGTGAAAGATGAGAGAGGTACAGTGCATTTAAGTTGTGAATTAATAAATGAGAGAGGTGAGAAGAAAATAGATAATGAAGATGAACTTCTGAGCCTAGACAACAAGACAAGTGGGGGTACCATTTATTAAGAGGAATGAATTCAGAAACAGGAGTCAGTTTACCAGAGTAGGTACCAGGGAAAGAAAATTCAGTCTGGAATAACCAAAATACTCAGCCAACGGTTGCAATCCTGAGTTATGTTACCCCAGTACTCTTGCCTGGAAAATCCCATGGATGGAGGAGCCTGGTGGGCTGCAGTCCGTGGGGTCGCTAAGAGTTGGACACGACTGAGCGACTTCACTTTCACTTTTCACTTTCATGCATTGGAGAAGGAAACGGCAACCCACTCCAGTGTTCTTGCCTGGAGAATCCCAGAGACGGGGGAGCCTCATGGGCTGCCGTCCATGGGGTCGCAGAGAGTCGGACACGACTGAAGCGACTTAGCAGCAGCAGCAGCAGCAGTATTCTAAAATCTTACCTTTAGTTATCTGAGGTCAATACTGCATCCCATTCTTGCTTTATACCGAGGAGTAGAATATGCATGAGTGGAAAAAAAAAAAAGAACATGAGTGGGGCTCAACAATGATGGATGGGGAGTGGCGGAGGGTGGTGATGAGACCACAGCTGCAAGCTGGAAGCCTCGTGAATCAAGATCCAGCCCAGGTGAAGAGCCACACAGCCCCACTAGGGGGCAGAAGAATCGTCTCCATGTTCTGCAGAAACTAGGCTTCCTGCGACAGGCGAGGAACAGTCAGTAGGGAAGCGCTACACGGTGGTGAAGGAGGAAGAACTTGAACTTGATGCATTAGTGCCTTTTCTCTGCGGAGAGGCAAGGCTGTCACCTAAAGATGTTGACTCTTCTGCTACTTCTCCTGGGACTGGGTACGGCCTTATCCCGGGGGAAATTTGGGGTGAATATGCATGCTGAGGAGGAGAGGGTCTGAGGCCCCCAGTCCGCGGATGGGAGCGATGTTCTCTTAGGGAATCCTAACACAGTACTGCTGGAAGAACAAATCCAGAGAGGAGGCAGTGCTCCGGGGCTGTTGGGAGCTAAGGTGAGACTGGAGCAAATAGTAGGAGCCCCTCCTGCCTGGGGACAAGCTTCTCAGCTCTCACGGGTGTTTCTGTCTCTCTGGATCTAGGTTCTGTGTTCGGTGCTCTCCTCTCTCAAAAGCCAAGCAGGGCCATCCGTCAACGTGGGACCTCCATGACGATCGAGTGTCAGGCCGATAGCCAGCTCAACTTCATGTACTGGTACCGTCAGCTTCCAGGACAGAGCTTGGTGCTGATGGCTACTGCCAATCAGGGCTCCAAGGCTACTTACGAGAGTGAGTTCACTGAGGACAAGTTTCCCATTAGCCGCCCGAACCTGGCGTTCTCAACTCTGACTGTGAGCAACGCGAGCTCCGAAGACAGCAGCTCTTATTTCTGCAGTGCTGGAGACACAGTGCTGGGCACGGATCAAGGGTCTCAGCAAGAACCCCTCTCCCTCCCACCCAGCTCTCAGCCAGGTGAGCCTGAGAACCCTGGGAGGCAGGCTGGAGGGGGAAACCACAGAGGCAGCTGCCTGTGTGCTGGTGGGCGGGGTCGGCGTGAGTGGGTCGGCTGGGGATGAGGCGGGAACTGGGGGATCAGCTGGGGGACTTCATCCACAGACAGGAAGGGTGACTACTGAGGATAAAATTTCTCCCAGAGGACTGTTTAGAAATAGTAAAGACAATCAGATACAGTTTGCCTTCGAGTGGCAGAGTCAGAAATACCCTTTAAGTATTTTATCTCTGAGCTATATTTAGCCTGTTCTCTATTAATATAGTTCAGAATGCACTTAGTCATATTTATATCATACTGGTCCATTACACTGAGGGCATTTTGCTGATTGTTCTCAGCGAAAGGGAATTACAAAGCCCTCTAGATGCCTTGGTGTGATATATGGATGGCTGCTGCTGCTGCTGCTGCTGCTGCTGCTAAGTTGCCTCAGTCGTGTCTGACTCTGTGCAACCCCATAGACGGCAGCCCACCAGGCTCCCCCGTCCCTTGGATTCTCCAGGCAAGAACACTGGAATGGGTTGCCATTTCCTTCTCCAGTGCATGAAAGTGAAAAGTGAAACAGAAGTCACTCAGTCGTGTCCGACTCTTCGAGACCCCATGGACTGCAGCCTACCAGGCTCTGCAGACCTATGTAAATCTGCAAAAATTCAGGAATCTGCACCGTTGGTGAGCTTCTGAGTAGTCCAGAGGTGTGAGGTATGCTGGAAGGTCCTCCAAAGTGAGAGGCGAGCTGTTTCCAGACGTGGAGAAAGAGGCACAACGCTTCGTGGGACCCTTTGGATTTTGGAGTTAACATTTACTACTCTTGGGCATGCTACTCTGGGCCATTTACTATACAATCCGTAAGGCTGGGCCAGTGCAAAGCAGAGCTCGGTAGCAGAACGAGGCTATGATGGAAGCTTCTCAGCCACCAGGGTCATAAACCAAGCAGGCTCAGTTGTTCTTGAAGTGCCTGTGGCAGATATCAGTGCTCTGTAGAGCTCCTGACATTCCCCAGTGAGAATCACGAGGCTGACGCACAGAGCTCTGTGTCACGATTTACTCCCTTCTACCTGCCAATAACTATTTTCCCTTTGAAAAACTGCTCTTGGCTCTTTACTAAAGGCTTATCATGGCATTCAGACCTGGACGTCAGCAGACCTGCAAAACTGTAAAGTTGAAGACGGGCGGAGTATTCTGTTACGAAGCAGAAAATGTATGATCAGGACCAAATTCCAGCACAGCTGGAAAGAGGCACAATTCAATTGCAAAAGCAAGTCCCAGTGTCACGATACATACTCCCATTGCACCCACACCTTACCCTCAGTCTACAGTTCTGTGGGAATTTCCCTGTTCCCCAGTTGAAAAGCCAGGAGCCTGTTTTCTGGGTAGGCTTGCACTTTATTCTGGAATCATCACTACATTTTAACACAAGTGTGGTTCAGAAAGGTGGTGGTGAAGGAAAATCTTCGCAAGGTCCAGAACTTCAGTCCTGAAGGACAGACCTAGCTTGTGTTCAGCTTCCTTTCACTGTCATCTAGACTCTGGCCATTCATTCACATTTCCCCCCGTTTTGCTTCTCTCTACTGTGTTAGGGGGTCATTTCTTTAGACTCTCTGTCCCGTTTACTGATTCACACCTTAGCTCCAATAACCTGTTTCACCTTCCAATCGACTTTTTAAACTTTATTTTCACTTCTAGGAAATCTACTTGGGTCTTTCACATATATGAGCCATCATTTTTAAAAATTAACTAATTTTTAGCTGCACTGGGTCTTCATTGCTGCATGTGGGCTTTCTCTAGTTGCAGCGTGAGAGCTTCTCCTTGTGGTGGCTTCTCTTGTTATGAAGCCCAGGCTCTAAGGCACGCAGGCTTCAGTAGTTGCAGGGCGTGGGCTCAGTAGTTCTGGCCCATGAGCCCTAGAGCATGTTGTGAAGCATGGGCTTAACTGCTGCACTGCACGTGGGATCTTCCCAGACCAAGGGCTGAACCCATGTCCTCTGTACTGGCAGCCAGATTCTTAACCACTGGGCCACAAGGGAAATCTGATGAGTAGTCATTTTTAAAGAACCTTGCTCCACATGCATTTTATTTCTCTAGGGATAGGTGGCACAGTGGTAAAGAATCCACCTGCCAATGCAGGAGACACGAGAGGCAGGTTCAATGCCTGGGTCGGGAAGATCCTCTGGAGTAGGAAATGGCAACCTACTCCAGTATTCTTGCCTGGGAACCCTCATGGACAGAGGAGTCTGGCTGGCTACAGTCCATGGGGTCGCAAAGAGTTGGACACGACTGAGCACTGAAGAAAATTAAACTTCTACTTGGAATTTTTATCTATTCGTGCCAACCTCAGTTTTCTGGTGGTTTCTGCTGCCTCTCACTCAGAGTGGCTTATTTCTTATGCATTATGCAATTTGATATTATAAATTTATCATTGGGAATCCCCTAAATCTTGGAGTAAAGGTAGGCTTTCCAGGAAATATACATTTTTGGCTCTGTCAAGCAACTGGGATGCAATAGACGTGATGTTTTCTTTTGTAATTTTCAGTGTCCATCTTTGTGGCCATACGGAGTCTATGCGAAACCCCAGTGGGCTGACTACTCAGTGGCCATGAATATTCAGAGGAAACTATTTATAATCCTCCAGCCAAAGCCAAGACCAAGAAAAATAATAGTCCCTGTCAATTGCCTGAGAGGTTAGCTTTGTAGTTTCCCTTTCACTAAGCGTGTGCTCTTCCTGCATCCTGGCTCAAGGAAGGAGCGACTCCCATCATGCTTCTAGGGCCACACAAGGTCCAGTGGGGCTCAGCCAGTTTCTACACATGCTGAGTCTCCTGGTCACCAGGATCCATATAAGCACCTGTTTGATCAAATGGATCAAAAATGCTGGCTTACCTGTATCCTGCTCCACTTCCCTAGGAAGTGGGCAAATTCACCTACAGGTAAGCTTTCGACTGTGAGCCCCCTCCTACAAAACGGCAAAATTTTCTCCTAAGAAGCAGTAAAAACACCGTGGTTAGGAACTTGATCTCTGTCCTCAGGCAGACCTGAATTTAAAACTTGGCTCCCCTGCTTCATCACCAGGTGTAACCTTGAACGGGTTACACAGTCTCATATTCATACATATAATATCCTCATATATAAAATGAGGATAATAGTGATGCAAAAATACAAGGAATGGGGTTTTCATAAGAGTGAGATGAAGTCATCCGAGTAAACCACATAGCACTGTGCCTGGAAGAGACAAAACACACATTTTAATTAATATCTAAATTTATTTCTCACTGTGACACATGACATTTTACCATTAACAATTCCACCCTCAAGATTAAGTATTGCCCTCTCTGGGAAATTTTTATTTATTATTGTAACTGTTTCTCTTTATTTTAACTATTTCTTTGACAAAATTAATGCATAGTGTAAAAGACACAGATTATTAAACTGAGGAAAATTAAAATCACTATTTAAATGAGATTAGATAATATGATATATATTTTATAATGCATTTTCTTCAGTTCAGTTCAGTTCAGTTCAGTTCAGTCACTCAGTCGTGTCTGACTCTTTGCGACCCCATGAATCCCAGCACGCCAGGCCTCCCTGTCCATCACCATCTCCTGGAGTTCACTGAGACTCACGTCCATCGAGTCCGTGATGCCATCCAGCCATCTCATCCTCGGTTGTCCCCTTCTCCTGCCCCCAATCTCTCCCAGCATCACAGTCTTTTCTAATGAGTCAACTCTTCGCATGAGGTGGCCAAAGTACTGGAGTTTCAGCTTTAGCATCATTCCTTCCAAAGAAATCTCAGGGCTGATCTCCTTCAGAATGGACTGGTTGGATCTCCTTGCAGCCCAAGGGACTCTCAAGAGTCTTCTCCAACACCACACTTCAAAAGCATCAATTCTTCGGCGCTCAGCCTTCTTCCCAGTCCAACTCTCACATCCATACATGACCACAGGAAAAACCATAGCCTTGACTAGATGGACCTTAGTCGGCAAAGTAATGTCTCTGCTTTTGAATATACCATCTAGGTTGGTCATAACTTTCCTTCCAAGGAGTAAGCGTCTTTTAATTTCATGGCTGAAGTTCATTCTCTTAACCCAACAATATTTCATAAATGCCATGTCAAAAGAGCTTACCTTAACTTATAAGAATGTTTCAGTGTATCGATGACCCTCCTTTAAATACAACTTTTTACACTAAAATTAATACCAAGGTGAAGTATCCATATGCCAGATGATAGGGTAATTTAATTTAAAAAGCAGTCATTGTAGGTGTTAATTTATTTCTCTCTCTTTTTTTTTTTTTTGCTGTGCCATGCAGCCTGTGGAATCTCAGTTCCCCAACCAGGAATCGAGCCCTTGACCCTGCTTTGGAAGTGTGGAGTCGTAACCACTGGATCACCAAGGAAGTCCCTGTGTAGACTGGGCAGGGAATGGCAAAAGCACTCCATTCCCAAGCTTCACCTGAATTGAACAGGGCTGACGTCTTGTTATCCAGGTGTCAGCTCAAATACCATCTCCCCAGAGAGAGCTTTCCTAACCTTCTATGCTCACACAGTACCTGTGGACTCAGCCACCAGTTACTCACATTTATTATCACTTTATCCTATTTCACTAAGACCTAATTATCAGTTAGTTCAGTTCAGTTCAGTTGCTCAGTCGTGTCCGACTCTGCGACCCCATGGACTGCAGCCTGCCAGGCTTCCTTGTCCATCACCAAATCCCAGATCTTGTTCAAACTCACATCCATCAAGCCAGTGATGCCATCCAACCATCTCATCCTCTGTTGTCCCCTTCTCCTCCTGCCTTCAATCTTTCCCAGCATCAGGGTCTTTTCCAATGATCTAATCATTGGAATATAATCAATTAATCATTATACTTTGATATAAATAGTTGATCCTTGAACTAGGTACAGATTAGGGACACTAACCCTCTGCACAGTTGAAAATCCACGTATAACTTTGTAGGCACTTCTTCGTATCTAAAGTTCCACATCCTGTATTTAACCAACCTCAAATCATGTAACACTACAATAGTTATTGAAAAAAAAATTCCATGTATAAGTAGACCAGTGCAGTTCAGATTCCATCTTGTTCAAAGATCAACTGTATATATTATATACACATCATACATATATATAAAGATACATATATTTTTTAATGTACTATCTGCCTCTCACAGTTATATCTCCTTTCATATGTGTGGACACGCACACACATAATTACACATTGTTGTGGTTTAGTTGCTAAGTTGGGTCCAACTCTTTGCAACTCCATGGACTGTAGTCAGATAGGCTGCTCTGTTCCTGGGATTCCCAGGCAAGAATATGGGAGTGGGTTGCCATTTCCCTCCTCCAGGGGACCTTCCCGACCCAGAGACTGAACCTGCCTCTCCTGCATTGGCAGGTGAATTCTTTTACTGCTGAGCCACCAGGGAAGTCTGTAAATACACCCAGATGCCAGGAAAGAAGGGACCTTTTTACTATTATCTTCCTTGCTGTTTCCATACAGGTTAGAAAAATTACAGGAACATCACAGGAACATGGTAAATATTGCCTGGGTGCTATGGACTGAACTGTGTTCCTCCAAAAGTCATATGTTGTAATCCTAACCCCCAGTCCCTCAGAATGTAATAGGATCTTTAAATAAATAATTTAATAATTAAATTTAATTAGGGTGGCCCTTAAGCCAATCTGACCTTGTTCTTATCAGAAGAGATTAGGGTATATAAGGAGAGCCACTAGGGAGGTACCCACAGAGAAAAGGCCATGTGAAGTCAGTGAAAAGATGACCATCAGCAACCCAAGGAGAGAGACCCCTGGAGAAACCAACCCTGTTGACAAAAATAATAAATGATCTGAAATAGGAATAGAAACAAGTTTTATTTAAGCCAAGCTGAAGCCTAGAACCCAAAAGGCAGCCTCTAAGACAACTCTGAGGAGCTGCTCCAGAGAAGCAGGGTTTTCAGCTCAGTTTTATATCTTGGCAGAACAAAGAACATTAAGCAAGTCAGAAATACATTCCCTCTAGGTCTGAAAAAATAGATCAGCAGGAACTCAGTGAGTCAGTAGGGCGCTGGCCCCTGGGAAGGGAGTCGTGTCATCAAAGGAGCACTGGCCCCAGTGTCCCAGGAAGGGAGGCACTTTATCTTTTAACACCGACATCTTTTACTTCTGGTCAGTGTGCCCTTTTCTTTATTAAAGAAAGCAGATGTACAGTGTATGCTTGATAGGCCACAAATAGGCTGTTTTAGTTGGTACAAAACTCAAGCTAACTCATATATAAGCCAGAATGGCTTCTCCATGACTCAATATATGAAAAGTTTCTTCTATCAACACCTTCCTTGATCATGCACTTCTCAGCTCCCAGAACTGAGAAGATGCATTTCTGCCGTTATTTTATTATGGCAGCCCTAGCAAATTAACACACTGAGTCAATAAATAGGATTCAGAAGAAAGAAAACTCTGCCTAGCCATGTGGACTGCTGTGCAGAAGAGCTCTACAGAAAGCGTCTGAGTTTAGGCAACGTAAGGCCACTAGCAGTGAACCAAGTCATTCTAACAGAGGGGACAGAGGCTCTTACCTTTCTATCTGAGCAGAATGGTGTCCCAAAACATGAGCCGGCCCCCTCTGCCCCCCACCTTCACCCCACAGGCTGGGAAAGGAAACAGATGTGACGTTTCTCATCCTCTAAAGCCAGGCTTCCTGTGAAGACCCCACGACAAGGGGGCAAAACGAAATAGCATATTTTGTGATATTTCTGCAAAGAAAAGCCTCTGTGATGGAGGCTCCACAACCTGGGTGAGTACAACCTGCCTTTGACGTGGCCCAGAGGGGCCCAAGGCCATGGCAAGGTGGGACTGGGGGGAGTGGGGGCCAGGTGCCAGGTTAATTCAAGCTGCTTTCTCTGTCAGGGAGGCCAGATCAGGAGGGATCCGGATGTAGTCTGTTCCCTGGCCTGACCCCTGAGCTGCCATCTGCAGTGATTCCCACACTTCACAGTACTTCCCTGTCCTCCGGCAGCCTTGAGGTCAGCTCTGCCCTTTTTAGGTCTACGTTCTCAGACAAGACGGAACCTTTCTGACGCCTGGTCTCAGCCTCTGTAGCAGGAAATAATGTTGTTCTGCGCACCTCATGATGAAAACATGAAAAGGGAAGCTTGAAATTCAACACAAAGGAAAATCAGCATACCACCACTGCTTGTGTGTGTGAAAGCTCTTTAAAAGCTGTTGGGCGCTATACAAATACAGCAGTATTGCAACCTAGAGAGGAGCCCGGCAGGGATTAGAGGGTGTGCAGCTCTGAGGAGTGGGTGTCCTGTCGTGGAGAAGCTGGCTTCCAGCTGTGCCAGGCACCAGACCAGAAGACACCCTGTGGGTCCCTCTCCACCCAAGAGCCTGCCCCCCCATTTCTCCCAGTTCACTATTTCCATTTACTCTGTCCTTCCAGCTTACTTCCTGTCTTGCCACCAGACTTCTGAGCTTTTCTGACTTTGTTCACCACCTTCAGAACATTCACTCATTTTTACCTTTCCGAGAGTACCTATATAGACTCTGCCCACTCCTGCCCATCAGGAGCCCCGAGCTCAGAGGAGGTGAGCAGGAGAAGCCTCTCCATGGGAAGGCTTGTCAACCTGGCTCACAAGGTTAGGTTCCAGCACAGACGCTAGTTACCTCTCTATACCCCCCTGGCCAAGTGGTGCCTCAGTAAATTACAAGATTGTATCTTGACAGACATCAAAAAAAAAAAAAAAAAAAAAAGAACGAAAAAGAAAATTCCAAAATCCACCCCACCCCCCCACCTTCAACGTTGTTTTTAATCACTCGGTTTCATGGACAGAGGAGCCTGGTGGGTTTCAGTCTACGAGGCTGCAGCGTCGGATCGACTGAGCGCATGCGCACACCTTCTCAACCTTTATCGTGCGCCAGTTTCTCTACCTGCTGCTGATTCTCTGATAAAGAGCGAGACTTACCATTGTGCAAACCTTTTTTCTAAAATCTGATCCGGAACATACAATTCTGGCTCAGGCTGTCAGCTCCTAGCAGGTGGGGGCAATTTTCAAACCGTTAGTTGCAGGCTCCCAGGGTGACCAGGAGGCTGCTTAAAAAGAACCCAAGGCTGCGTGAGCGATGAGAAAGACAAGCGTCTTGACAGTGAGGAAGAGGAGGAATGGGACACCGGTCTCGTTACCCCAGAGCATCAGGTAAACGCCTACTTAATCCTTGGCCTCTCCTCCGTCCAAATGCCTCCCCCGACCCAGTCCCTCAAGCTCTGGTAGGAAGGAGAGCCAGCTTGAAGGCCCAGACTCACAAGAAACTCTGCCTCTCCCATTCCGTCACTTCTTGGTGTTGGGGTCCTGGTTCCCTAAGGCTTGGGCTTTGACCTTCTGTTAGACTTGACCAGGGTCTTTTTGTGTACAGGTATGACATAGGCAAGACTTCTTTCCTCTCATGGGACTTCAGGATACCAAGCGGCCAAGTTTGCTAATATCAGCCCTTCCTTAAAGTAAGTTGAGTAAATCTCCATGAGGTCAGAGGATCCCCAGGGTCCCGGGTCATTCTGCCTTCCCTTCCTCATTCCATCATCCGCTCGGTTTAAGGCAGCTCAGCTGTGGGAAGCAGGGTCTTGGCTTCCCCTGTGTTCCTCACCCCAGAATATCCTCCTGAGAGCCAGCTAGTCTTCCTCTGTGTCCTCAGAAAGTAAGTTTCCTTATCACCCGGAAGTCATGAATCCACGGAGTGGCCAAACACAGCAGAACTGATGCAAGAGTCCAGGACAGGGGAAGCTGCAGGTGTGTTTGTCCTGGGAGGGGTGGTCCCCCTCCACCCCCTCCCTCTCCTCAGGAGGTATAAAGGCTCGCCACCAGCGATGCAAGCACGCTTCTCCACCATGCATCCCCTGCTGATCCTTGCCTTTGTGGGAGCTGCTGGTGAGTCCCACGCATTGCTTCGGGTTCCACTAGCCCTTCTCCTGGCAGAGATACACGCTTCACCATTCCTCCAGCCTCTCCTGTTCTACCTGTGTGTCTTCTCCCCTCCCTGGCCAGCACCCCTCCTTCCCACTCTGGGGCTCTCTTTAACCTTCACTCTCTCACCCTCTGCCTGGTTCCACTCCCATCCCTCTCATCCATCCATTTCAGGGCTTTGTTGGGAGAGGCGAGAAAGGCAAACCAGGTGGAGATGGTCTGTGAAATGAGCCAGGCCTTAAGGCTTGGCTGTGACAACCGTAGGTAACTCCACTTGAACTGTTCCTAGCCTCGGATGCTCCTGGGGAGACAGAAGGTGACTCACGGTGGAGTCCTGTTTATTGGCCTGGGAATGTGACCCATGCACTGACTTTTTAAGCTTCCTGAGTGGTTTTAAGATTCCTGGATGTATAGCCACAGCTGCGAATCACTGTTCTATTGGCCAATAACAGTAACCACCTTTATCCTGCACAAAGGGTGCCTGGGCTCCCTGCTCAGGTGTGAGCTATGGGAGGAGGCTGGTACAGCAAAGCCAAGGCTTTGCAGCCACATCTCCCTAATGAGGCCAACCCATCGTGACAAACTGGGGTTGAAACTGCAGCAGGGAGTAGACTGGTGATGAATAAAAGGGAGAGAAGCAGCCAGTGGGTGAGAGGACCACATTCAGACCCTACGATGCTGAGTGCACCATGAGTGGGGTTCACTGTCCTTGACCTGGTGCCCCCAGTGGAAGTGTGAGCCGGAGCCCCTGCAGGGTCCCTAGCTCTGTGTCCTGCAGACACACAGTGACTTGGGAGAACTTACCCCTGTGAGACCAGCCAGGGATGCTCCCTGATGGCCTTCCTCCCCTCCCTGTGCTCGGTCAGGATCCTAATTAGCAGGGTCCAGCCACAGGGCTCGGGGCTCCACCCTCCTGCTGAATCAGCCTCTCCTCCCCTGTTTCCACTCAAGTGGCTTTCCCCTCGGACGACGATGACAAGATCGTCGGGGGCTACACCTGCGCAGAGAATTCCGTCCCTTACCAGGTGTCCCTGAATGCTGGCTACCACTTCTGCGGGGGGTCCCTCATCAGTGACCAGTGGGTGGTGTCCGCGGCTCACTGCTACCAATAGTAAGTGCTGGGCCCCTGATGACTGAGCCCACTGCCCAGGGCCCTCTGGAAGGGCTGGGATCCGTCCAGAGCTCAGAATTATGATGGGGAAGAGAAGAAGAAGTGGGCAATGGCAGCTGACTCAGCAGGAGCTGTGGGTGAAGAGGGGCACCTGCCAGGCTCATGTGTCCATGGGATTCTCCAAGCAAGAATACTGGAGTGGGTTGCCATGCCTTCCTGCAGGAGATATTCCCAATCCAGGGATCAAACCTGGGGTGTTATGCATTGGCTAGCACAGGTTCTTTGCCACTGGTGCCATCTGGAAAGTCCCATAAAAAGTAGGCACAGAGTATTTTGAAGGTGGGAATAGCCAGTGGGGAAAGCAGGGAAAGACCTCACTCAAATAACCTTTGTCAGTTGGCTACATGTTAAAACCTTGTAAGATATTTTGTTGTTGTTGTTTAAAAAAAATTATGATGATTCCTAGTTCCCATTTAACTCAGAATTCTTAGGACGAGTTTGAATATTGGTGAGTTTTCAACACTCTCTGCCTCTGGCAATTCTACACTTCCGGGCAGAACTGAGAATCACTGCCAAAAGCAAGAGTTCTCCAACCTGAATGCACGTAATAATCACCTGGAGGGCCTGTTACAACACATGTGGCTGGGCCCCTCCTCAAGGGTTTTGGATGCAGAAACCCCGATGCAAGGGTCTGGGCAGAAGAGAGAATCTGAGTTGCTAGCTCGTTCCCAGGTGACTGATGGTGCAGGTCCTGTGGCTGTTCTTTGAGAAGGGCTGTATTAGATCACAGATAGTGCTAGTGGTAAAGAACCCACCTGCCAGTGCAGGAGATGGCAGAGACACAGGTTTGATCCCTGGGTGGGAAAGATCTCCTGGAGGAAGGTATGGCAATCCACTTTAGTATTCTTGCCTGGAGTATCCCATGGACAGAGGAGACTGGAGGGCTACAGTCCATGAGGTCACAAAGAGTCGGACACGAGTGAAAGACTTAGGATGGACAGACCGACAGACAAATCAGATCACACAGGATGGTGGCCCTTACCAGATCAAGAAAGGAGGGAGCAAAAGTGACTGCACGTAGTTTGCAAGGTTGCAGAGGTTGAAGGATGTCTGGGGAAGTTGAAATGGTGGGTTTGCACCCAGGGCACTGGGTGCTGAATGCATGAGGGGTGTGGGAGAGGCGGCTGGAAAAGCAGATGGTCCCTAGCCGGACCCCTTCACCACATCCCTTCTCCACGGCCAGGCCCCCTGAAGCACGGAGGTTGTTGTCTCACACCTGCACCGACCTACCACCCCTCTACGGCTCTTGACATTCCTACACCCCCACCTGCAAGCAGGGAGAACCCCTAGGGGATGTGGGGCTGTGGACAAAAAGGCCTTAACTGTGCTTGCCCTCAACAGCCGCATCCAGGTGAGGCTGGGAGAACACAACATTGACGTCGTGGAGGGTGGTGAGCAGTTCATCGACGCGTCCAAGATCATCCGCCACCCCAGGTACAGCAGCTGGACCCTGGACAATGACATCCTGCTGATCAAACTCTCCACGCCTGCGGTCATCAATGCCCGGGTGTCCACCTTGGCTCTGCCCAGTGCCTGTGCTCCCGCGGGCACCGAGTGCCTCATCTCCGGCTGGGGCAACACCCTGAGCAGTGGCGGTGAGTGGGACCCTCACGTCTTCACCCTCTGACCTACCCACACTGCCCAGAACCGAGCATCACCTGAGCTCGGTTCCAGTCTTTGCTTCCAACCTACAAATTCCCAGCAAGTACCTACTACACATACAGGACTCTGTGCCGGGTACCAGAGGGGGGCAGGCGTCCCAGACTTGAGCCCGAGAATGGAAAGACAGGACAGATGTGGCCTCTGCTCTTGGCGCCTTTAGAGAGGGGTCCATAGCGAGCCTGCTGGGAATCGAAACCCAGTGTTCGCTGGGGACCTCTCCTGGCCGCCCCCAGGGTTCAGCCCTGGGTTACCATCCCCCGTCGCATCCTAACCCACATTTTCCTTTCCTTGGTCTCTTTCCTATTCCTCAAAGTCAACTACCCGGACCTGCTGCAATGCCTGGAGGCCCCGCTGCTGAGTCACGCCGACTGTGAAGCCTCATACCCTGGAGAGATCACTAACAACATGATCTGTGCTGGCTTCCTGGAGGGAGGCAAGGATTCCTGCCAGGTGAGACGCCTGCCCAGACGTGGCAGCCTCCCTGGGGGCAGGATGTGAACGCCCAGGGCTGTGGGCTGATGGTCCGTCCCCTGGAGAAATGAGGGAGGTTCGGCTGTGGCCTTTCTTGACAGTGAGAAGGGTGTGGGGCCCACAGCCAGTGGGAACAGGGTCTTGTGAAGTTCAGACTGTGTGTGGCTCCCATTCCCTTTTCTTCTCTGTTTATAAAGCTTATCTCATCACTTCCTCCCCAGGGTGACTCTGGCGGCCCTGTGGCTTGCAACGGAGAGCTCCAGGGCATTGTGTCATGGGGCTATGGTTGTGCCCAGAAGGGCAAGCCTGGGGTCTACACCAAGGTCTGCAACTACGTGGACTGGATTCAGGAGACCATCGCTGCCAACAGCTAAAGACCCCCCCCCCCCCGCCCCGTGCCATCATTATGCTAATAAAGTGACTGCTCTATCTGCCCAGGTGTGCAACTTCTTCATCAACCCCCAGCCTTACTCTGGGAAACACCCTCCCACCTGAGGCCAGACAGGGCACTGCCCCTTACAGATGTGCCTACTTCTCAAATGGGTTCCAGGGCACCCTGGTGTAACAGCAGAAGTGAAAGTCACCCAGTCGTGTCTGACTCTGTGACCCCGTGGACTGTAACCCATCAGGTTCCTCTGTCCATGGGATTTTCCAGGCGAGATTACTGGAGTAGGTAGCATTTCCTTCTCCAGGGGATCTTCCCAACTCAGAGACTGGGTCTCCCCCATTGCAGGCAGAGTCTTTACCATCCGAGTCCCCAGGGAAGCCCACATGTAAAGAGAAGGAACAGAGAATATCAGTGGGGGAGGGGTCCCTGGAGAAACTTCCTTCCAGAAAGGCTGCATTTGCCTTGGTGTGTCTCTGGGTCATGCGTGCAGGGCTGATGTGTGCACATGCATGCACACATGTGCACACGTGTGGGGCATGGTCTGTAAGGTCCCACACCTCTGCTCACTGGTCCCCACGCCTAGGGAAGCACCTGCCAATCACCTTGGCCTTTCCTGAGTCCCCTCCATGTCCCCGGCGTGTGTTCCCCCCTGGAAGCAGGAGGCCCCCCTGGCCCCTGTTTTCCCAGGACCAGCTCATGTGTCTGAGGGAGATAAGAGCTCCCTGGGTCTCTCTCCCTCCCACTCCTGAGAAACCTGCCTTCTGTTCTTCCCACGTGATGATACGAACACCCTCCTGCATCCTTGATAGGCACTTTCACATTTAGTTCCCTCTGCCTCTGCAGTGTTTATTATTCCGGAGATACAGACAAGGAAACAGGTTCAGACAAGGTTGTCAGCTCACCCACATCCCTCCTCCAGCAAATGACAGATCTGGAGTTGAGCTCTATTTGCCCAGCCCCCAAGCCCAACCCCTGCTTCCTCTATCCTACCTCATGGGCCCTCCAGCTGCAGTCCATCAGCTCTGCTACTCAACATCTCTCCAGCTCATCCCCTGCCTGCAGCACTTCCTAAGGGGCACTTACCTCCTTGCAGTCTTCTAAGCCTGTGCTCAGAGCGGTCCTGTGTGTCGTTAGCTTTCTGGTTAATACCTTTCCTGATGCCCCACAGCTTTCGAAGTAGAAGCCAAGCTCCTCATCACAGAGACGCACAGTTCTTCCCGCTCTGGCCCTGCCTGCGTTTCCAGCCTGGGTTTCCTCACCCCTCCCTTCACCTGCAGTGCCCCAGGGCTCAGAAGTGCTGAGGGTTCTTCCAACATGCCCTGTACCTCTGACCTCCAGCTCTGGACACTACTGCTCCATTTGACACGATACCCTGCCCACCCACCTGTTCACCCTCTTCAGAGAAGCCCTTGCCTCTTCCTACTCCCTGTTCTCTTCCCCACACACCTGCACTGGCGCCATGACCTCCGGTCTGAGTAAGGGGTCCTCATTCTCTTCCACGCTTACTTCTATCACAGTTCGGCTCATGTTGTTGTGTATGGATGTGCCTACCGTGGCCTTCAACCATGAGCTGCTCATAGAAGACGTCTTGTCTTACTCATCCTGGTATGTCTACTGATTAAACAACAGCTAAGACATAACAGGCAGCCAGGGGTTGAATAAACAAAGTATGAGCTAGAAAAGTGAGGGGCGCTCCACAGAGAGAGGCAGTGGAACTTCCCTCAGCAAAGCCGAGGAGTCCCGAGGAGAGGTGAGCCTGCTGTCCGCCAACCCAGCCCCTCGGTGAGTGAGAGACAATCAAACGCGACAGGGATTCCATCTAAGCAGTTCGGCTTTATTGCCACAAACTCTTGGTTTATATAGGCAAGCAAGGGGGGTTTGCGAGGGACTTTCTATAGTTGCACCAATCACCTTAAAGGTCAAATCGTCATGTGCCTTCATTATAACAGGAGTCTACGGTGGTCACGCACTGTCCACGTGCACGGAAATCAAGAGAGCCAATCAAAAACTGTAACATAGACCACGCCCCTATCTCTTCTGCCAGGCGCCATCTTAGTTTCCCACCGCAAAGCTAACCCATCTTTAAGGTTTCCCATGTAGGGCCCCACAGAAGAGGAAGCAAATATACTGAAGAAAAGGCCTTCCAGAAGAACAGTTCTCAAAGTGTGGTCCCTGGACCAGCAGGACCAGAATCACCTGGGAATTTAGGAGGAATGCAAATTCTTAGGCTCCACCCCAGACCTACTGAGTCAGGAATTCTTGGAGCCCAGCAGCTTGCCTTTAACAAGACTTCCAAGGCATCCTGGTGGATGTCAGAGCTTGGGAACCAGTGTGGTAGAGAGAGCTCTAGCCCAGTGTTGTCTGTGAAAACAGCAGTCACCAACGCCTTGACTGACTGTATGCAGGCATATGACAAACGTTTTTGCGTGTGTGCATGCTAACTCACTTCAGTCGTGTCCAGCTCTTTTTGACTCCATGGACTGTAGCCTGCCAGGCTCCTCTGTCCATGGGATTCTCCAGGCAAGAATACTAGAGTCGGTTGCCATGCCCTCCTCCAGGGGATCTTCCCAACCCAGGGACGAAACCCATGTCTCTTATGTTTCCTGCATTGGCAGGCAAGTTCTTTACCTCTAGCGCCACCTGGGAAGCCCAATAAACCTTTTGTTGTTCATTTGCTCAGTCGTGTCCAACACTTTAGGACCCCATGGACTATAGGCCACCAGGCTGCTCTGTCCATGGGTTTCTCCAGGCAAGAATACTGGAATGGATTGCCATGCCCTCCTTCAGGGGATCTTCCCAACCCAAGGATTGAACCCAAGTCTCTTATGTCTGTTGAATTAGCAGGTGGGTTCTCTACCACTAATGCCACCTGGGAAGCCCAATAAACCTTTAGGTGTATTATTTATGTCTCACAAGAGCTCCATAAGGTAGGTCTTATTTTATCATCATCATTCCCATTTTACAGTTAAAGAGTGTTAGTGTAAGTTGCTCGATCGTGTCTGATTCTTTGCGACCCCATGGACTGTAGCCCACCAGGCTCCTCTGTCCATGGAATTCTCCAGGCAGGAATACTGGAGTGGGTAGCCATTCCCTTCTCAAGGGGATCTTCCTTACCCAGGGAACCTGAGTCTCCTTCATTGCAGGCAGTTAAGGAGACTGGAGTTTTTAAAAAATCCAGTAACTTGCCCAGGGTTTGAAGCAGAGGGCATGGGAGGGAGCTCTCAGTCTGGCTACTGGAGGTGAGATTCCCTGAGGAGCAGGGCCCCAGGGCTCAGGAGCAGCACCTAGGAGAGTCCCAGATCTTAAATGAGGAGGCCGGAGTTCTGGTTCCAGCCCTTTCTCCTTGTCTCCTGCCACTTTGGGGGACCCTTTAGCCTCTCCAGACTTCAGTAACATCTGGGAAATTAGGAGACAAAGTTCGGGTTAAAATGGATCAATTCACGTGCAAAAGTTTAAAAAAATTACACATAGATATTGTTTGCGGGTCTCCTCCCTACATCCCAACACCCAGCTTGAGAAAGGCACACAGGTAACCAGCAAGCTTTCCCTTGGGTTCTCTGAGCACTATGACATTCTTCTTGCCCCCTCAAGTGGCCACACTGAGTGCAGCTGGTTAAGTCGAACCAAAAAATGAGGAAAGGCTGCCCCCTGCTGTCAAAGATGAAGAAAGGCTTCACGTGGCACCTGCCTGACCTGTCTAAACTCCTTTCACCAAACAAAAAGCTTCGTGGGCACTTGAGCTACTAACAGTGTGACAAAGTTGAGACAATCCCCATGAAAACAAAAGGTGGTTGTGGAGCCAAGGCAGGGTGGTATTCTTTTTAAGTTTAAGTTGGCATGAGAGTCCCCAGGTCAAAAGGAAACTCTAACTTAAGGAGTAAATCACTGAAGTGTAAATACCCAGGGCAATTTTGTGCCTAATTGTTTATTTAAATACAAATTAATAAACCCAGAGACTTGGAACTCTGAACATCCTGGGGATTACTCCGAAATATGTGTTTCTCACCAGGCTCCTAGGTGACTGGAGATTCATTCAGCAAACTCAGTACCATGAAACAGCTTCTTATATAAACTGTTCTTCTTTGAAAAAAATGACTTTGTAAATGAAACAAGTATTTTTTTTTACATTGGTAGATTTCAAAATATCACTTAAAGTAGTATTTTGTTGTTTTCTTTTAAAATTTTATTGTTTTCAGTCCAGTTCAGTCGCTCAGTCATGTCCGACTCTTTGCGACCCCATGAATAGGAGCACGCCAGGCCTCCCTGTCCATCACCAACTCCCAGAGTTCACTCAGACTCACATCCATCGAGTCAGTGATACTTTAACATAAAATAGATAATAGCTCTATTACCCATTTAAAATAAAATTACTATCTATGGCTCAAAAATCAACACTACAAAGTTGACCCTGAGAAATGTCAATTTTACTTACACTCTGCTTCTGTCTCTTCCATTTATTCTTAACAGGTAATCACTTTTACCCATCTCTTTTGTAAAATTCCAGTATTTCTTCATGTAGCATCAAACACACAGAAGTATAATTCTTATTTTTCCCCTTTGTTAGACAAAGGTGGCATATTGAAACCTTATCCTACCGCTTGTTTTTAATCCAGTTAACAGTATATATTAGAAAGCTTTCCATAGCAGTATAAGGCACTTTCATTCATTATTAGTATTGAATAATATTCTGTTTTGTGAATGTGTCACAATTTATTTACCCAATCCTTTACTGATGGGTACTTGAGTTTTTCCCAATCCTTTGCTATTCCAAATAATGCAAACATTTTACACACTTGTTTTCATTTGTATGCAAAAGTAATTACAGGATACACTCCCAAAGGTGGAATTCCTGGGTGAAAAAGTAAGAACATTTGTATTATTATGGTGATGGTGGTATTAGTCACTAAGCCGTGTCATAA
Source organism: Capra hircus (assembly GCF_001704415.2). Taxonomy (NCBI): domain Eukaryota; kingdom Metazoa; phylum Chordata; class Mammalia; order Artiodactyla; family Bovidae; genus Capra; species Capra hircus. The sequence goes on along the minus strand of NC_030811.1, from coordinate 14,544,733 downwards.
TATTTATAGATAGTTTCAAATTGCTCCCATTAAGAGCTATATTATTTAGCATGTCAGAGCGTGCTAAATTGCTTCAGTTGTGTCCAACTCCTTGTGACCCTATAGACTATAGGCCTGCCAGGTTCCTCTGCCCTTGGGATCCTCCCGGCAAGAATACTGGAGTGGGCTGGCATGCCCTTCTCCAGGGGATCTTCCCGACCCAGGGATCCAACCCGCTTCCTGCATGGGCAGGAGGGTTCTTTCACCATTAGCGCCACCTGGGAAGCCCAGTGATAGCATGGCCTTCCACCATTCACGTCATCAAATTGGTGAAAACTGACATTTCAATGCCATTTTAGTTTGCATTTGCCATGGCAAGATATTTTTTTCCCCTATGGTTAAGCACCATTTGGATCTTTTCTTCGGAACCTTCTCATTTTTTATCGCACTGCTGGATTATTTTCTTATTGATTTCTAGAAGTTCATCATCCTGAGATCAGCCCTCATGATGAGAATTGCATTTCTTTCCCCATAGTGTCATTTACCTTTGATTCTATGTGTGTTCCCCCTGCGAGTGTGTTGTCATTCTGTGGTCTAGTTTGCCTTTTTTGCTTCTAGACATTGAGTCATAGTCTTAAAGGCCACAAAAGGAAGCGCCATCTAGTGAAATGAGATCAAGGCTACTCAACTGGAGTTTCAATTTCAAGGTCATCTTGTGCAGGGAAAATCAAAGATCTGGCGAAAATTTAAAATGTTTCTGCCCTTTAGGGAAAAAGAGGAAGAAGACCTTGAGTATGATCACGTGACCAAGCAATTGCATTTAAACGTCCCCGAGGCTGTATTCACCCCGTTCTCCACCTCGGTTTCCCGGAAAGCCCTTCACCAAACCCTGATGTCTGAAGTCCGCAGTGAGAAGTGAGGCAGCCAACGACACAGGTGGTTCCCCCTCACTCACACTGATTAGACACACAGCTCTCCCACCACCCCCATCGCACCCTCAAGGTCTCTGCAGCGCACTGAGCTGCGAGATAGCTGATCCACGTTGCTGTACAGCAGACATAACACAGCACTGTCAAGCAATTATCCTCCAATTGTTTTTTAAAAATGTTTTTAAAGTGAATGCAAAAACAGAAAAGAAATACAGCTCTCAGCTATGACTTTACCCCTGGGAATCTCTTCCTCTGTGTACCTGGTGGCCTGTTCTCTGGACCACCCTGGAGGTTCAGAGTTGGGCCGAAGGGGCAGAGTCTGGATTCTGCGGGACCCCGTTCTCAGATAAAAAGTGTGATTTCTGGGTGCCTGACATCAGGGGTAGGCCAGGGATAAAAGGGGCTGCTACTATGACGACAGCCTGCAGAGGAGCGGATGCCGGGGAAACCAGCCCTGACACAAAGGCACACAGCTCGGAGGAGCAGAGAAGGTCCTGAAGAAAGGGCACGAGGTGAGGAGGGAGCCCCCGGCCTTGTCTGTCCCTGCCCCCCCACCGCCCCGCACCACGCACCCAGAGTGCTGATGTCACCTCCTCGCCCTCCAATGTCCTCAGAGGGGCAACTCTCTGGTGGATCCTCCCAGACTCCCTCTCCGAGGGGCGGGCCCATGGGAGGGGCCGTTTTTGTATAAAGCTATAACGCTGTGGGGACAGGGGGGCCACGGTGATTCAACCCTATGGGAATCCTTTACAAAAACCTTTCTGCCTGTCCCAGTGCCCATCGTCTTTCGCTCTTCTCCTGGGTCACTGGCCCAAGGGTGGCTTGGGTTGGAAGGCCTCCACCTTCCCCCACCATTTACCTGTCAGGCCAAAACCACAGAGCAGGGCAGGTCTGGATCAGAGCTGAAGCTTCCAGGCAGCAAGGCCAGACGTGAGAAGATGCTTCTGTGGCCTCATGGATGAAGGACTCAGGGAGACCCTTTATCCCACTCCCGCACTACCCGCTCCCTGCCCAGGGCAAGGTCAGTGGGAAGGTGCGTGGGAGGTGACTCGCTCTATGAAACAAAAGTCAGCACTATGCCAGCACCCACCCCCCCAATGGATGCTCACGGGTGTCTGGGACCCTGCCCACCTCCCCAAGCCCACATCCCTGTGATGAACCCTCAGGAAGAATCAAAACAGGGGCACGGGGCCCTGTGGATGGACTCTGCGCATGCTCCGAGGCCCCAAGAGTCAAGAGTCAAAAATATTCTTTCGTGCAATATCCATAAAGCACAGGAGAGGACTCCCAGTCCCAGAGTCCACCAGACACCAACGCAGATCCTGTCCGCTCTGCCCACCTCTAATTGCTTTCCTCCTTGCTCCGCTTCACTGTGTGAACACTGAGGTTTTCTTTGGAAAAGGCACCAGGCTCACGGTTGTAGGTAAGACATAGTCTGGGCCTTTCCTGGCCCCTCGGAGGGGAGGGCGGGTCCCAGGTGTGCGTTGTAGGGTGGCTGTGTTCTGATGTGTTATGAATATCACTTCGGCCCAGGGACCAAGCTGACAGTTGTAGGTAAGGCCGGGGTCTCCAGGTGGGTACCATGAGGGAGCACTCCCTCCCAGGGAACATAGGAAGAAAGGGATGGCCCAGCTTCCGGGGTCCAGGGGTCCTGGAAAGCTCTGGAAGGCTATGCGGGGTGTTTGAAGCGGGCTGGTGTCTTTGGGAGGGAAGAGATCCTTGAATGCCCCAACCTCTCCCCGAATCCCGGCTGTGCTCAGCTGAGGAGGAGAGGTTTTGAAGTGAATCCTGGAGGCTTGGCTTTGGAGACTTCTACTTTTTGAGGGGGGAGGGAAGACGGCTCGCTGTTGTAGATAAGCCGGCCAGGACTGGAGGGCTGGGAACCTGCAGGGAGGGGCAGAGAACAGATGGAGCCTCCGTCTTGGGTGCCTAGGTTAAAGTGCGTGTTTATCAGAAAGATCTGAATTCCTGTCTTGGTGAGTTCTTGTCCTGATGAGGCGGGCAGCCTCCATCTCCAGTAATTTCATGGGCGGGCTCAGCTAAGCCTGGTTTCCCTACCGGGAGGCAAGTAATCTCAATTAGAAATGGGTCACCTTGTCCATCTCCTGTCTCCTTGGAGGATACCCATCGACGCCAGGGTGGATGGGAGAACCTCTGGCCCCAGAGCTGTTAGTCCTGCCATTTTTCTCCCGCATGCAGAAAGGAGATGGACACAGGAGAGGCGGGTAGGGAGTCACACACTGTATGGCTGTAAACCCCCTCCACCCCCGGGAGTTAAAGTTCTGCTAAGGAAAGGAACAGGGGAGCCGCAGGTGAACCGGGGGAGGAAGGATTGGGAGGTGCAGGCAAGTTTCCCTACCAGGCTTTAGGGTTGTGTGACTAATGAAAGACTCTATTTCGGCAATGGGACGAAGCTTTCCGTCTTGGGTGAGTACAGCTCTTCCCTGGGGATGGTGTGCTGTGAGGCTGGAGTTCTAGAAGTTCCCCTTAGAGAAGGCCGGGACTGAGAACACAGTGGAGAAAAGGCTGAGGGTATGGGTAAGCAGAGCAGGTGCTAGAAGGTGCTAGAAGTTCTGGGGGGAAGGTCGTCTCTGGAAGGAAGGGCCCATGTTACCAGCCACTCTGGGGTTTGCCACACCCGCGTTGGGCCGTGGAGCAACCAGGCACAGCACTTTGGACACGGGACCTGGCTCGCCGTCCTGGGTAAAACGCAGGACCGGGGAGGCAGGGTCACTGTCTCTGGGACTGGAGTGTCTGTCTCTCCTCCCTGTCCTGATGGAAGGGGGTCAACTAAACTCTGATCCCTGTGGGGCTTCGGAAGAGCTGGGTCTGCCATCTCTCTCTCTTTTTTTAAATGTTAATCTTACTTATTTGTGGCTGTGCTGGGTCACGGTTGCTATGCGGGCTTTCCTCTAGTTGCAGACAGCAGGGCCTACTCTCTAGCTGTGGTGTGCGGGCTTCTCATTGCGGTGGCTTCTCTCCTTGTGGAGCCCCGGCTCTAGGCATTTGGGCTCAGGAGCTGTGGCGCAGAGGTTTAGTTGCCCCGCAGCATAGAGGATCTTCCCCAACCAGGGATCAAACTTATGTCCCCATCATTGGCAGGCAGACTCTTAACCCTTGGACCAGGGAAGCCCCCTGCCCTCACTTCAGAGGCAGCTTGGTTGATGCCTCTGTTTCTCCTCTGAGTCTTCTGCCCACAAGCTGCCTCCTCACACCTCTAAGCTCTCCCCTCCTTCTTACACGCCGGGATCGGCCCCTCTGAAGTTTCTTCCTCTTTCCCCGCTTTCCCCAGAGTGCGCTTTGGCCTTTCTCCTTGTGGCATCCCTTTGGTCCAGCGCCATGAACACCGGCAGGGAAAAAAATGGTCATTCCCGCTCTCGAGGACCTCAGACTTTTGCCCTGCCTGAGGTTTCTGGGGGTTTCGCCACAGCCACCTGCAGCTGTGGGCCTATAATTCGCCCCTCCACTTTGGGATCGGCACCAGGCTCACCGTGACAGGTATCGGGCAGGAAGCGGGGTGCAAGGGTGTGGGGGTCAGCTTGCTGCACTGCGTCTGATGCGGCCCCGGCCCAGGGCTCCCCGGAGCTGTGCTTTGTCTCCAGCCTGGTCTCGCTCTTCTTCTCCTTCTCCGGGGCTCCTCTGTGCTCCTGCTTTGGCAGGTGTGCTGTTTTGCTTTCCCTCCCTTATCTGATCGTCTCCATTCCCACCCCCGTTCTAACTCTGATCCTGCACTGTTGACCCCCTTTCGGCGAATAGCTCTGTCTTCTATGTTAAAACTTACCCCTAGGACCTCCCTCCAGCTCAGAGCCCTGTCCTTGCTTTCCTTGTCCTTTGTCTGTCCTTGTCTCTCCTTCATCCTTTCTCTGCCTCCACCAGTCTCCAAAAGCCGTGTGTGTCGTCCTGAGCTGGTTTAAGAAACCAGGAGGCAGTTGGGGAGCAGCTTGGTGAGACTGAGCTGGTCTGAGGGGGGCTCCTGAGCCCTGAGGGCAGAGGTCCAGGTCACAGCACCACTTGAGCTTGCAGGAGTGTCCCTGGGGAGCACTGCTCTTGGTGGGGGTCAGAGGTAAGTCTGAACAAGCTCTTACAACTGGAAACTTACACCCTTTTAGCAAGAGACAAGGTGGAAGGAGGAGAAATAGGTTGGAGACCCCATTGTTATCAAGCCTCAGGATCTGTGCTGAGATAATGGAGTCAGTGGCTCATGATTAAACACTAACACACCATCACCACCCTCGGGAGGAAGCAGGCAAGGGTGAGGGGGGTCTGGGCTGGTGTTGTAGACGCGGCTAGAGGGATGGGTCACCGAGCAGGCTTTACCCTGCAGAGGGGAGCACATGCCAGGGAGCGTGATGGAAATTGGAAAGTACAGATCATCGGGTTCAAAATGCATGAGTTCTGGGGGAAGAGGGGCTCTCGTGCAGTTTGCAAAGTGATCTAAACTGGTTCAGGCCCTCTGAGATGTAAGTATAAAACAGAGATGACAATGGTGGTCTCTTGGAGTTCTGAAATTGTAAGGGACTAAATCCTTATGGAGGGGGAGAAGGGGATGACAGAGGATGAGGCGGTTGGATGGCATCACTGACTGACTCAATGGACATCAGTCTGAGCAAACTGGAAGAGAGCGAAGGACAGGGAAGCCTGGCGTGCTGCAATCTGTTGGGTCGCAAAGAGTCGGATATGACTGAAGATCGACAACAGATCGTGTGCAAATCCTTTGTAGAGGACTCAGAGGATGCCGCCATCCCTTTCATTCCGGTTGAACCTCACTGTGTCACAGACTGTCTTGTTCCAAACCGGGGCTCAGTTTTCTCAATAGAAACATTCCCTGAACTTGGATAAAGTGGAGACATCTGGGTTTGCCACATTTCTGCTCCACAAACTCGCTCCCAGGACAGAGCTAAACAGAGGTCTCAGTGCATTTTGGCAACACAGAGGGTGCTTGAAAGGTAGACGAGTTTTTTGGTTTTACTTTACTCCTCCACATCCTCACACGAGGGCCTGCCTTCCAACAATTTCAGAAATTCTCTCCCATCTGTCAAGCATGTGAAAGGGCCTTCGGACTTTGGGGTTTGTTCATTTCAACGCTTGTGCTGCTTTGAATATAATGCGTGACTGGAATTAGGATTCCAAAGTTGGTAGGGAGGTTTGCTGGACACTGGAAATAAGATAGGGCTCAACCTCAGAACAGTTTCTTTCATGGGGTTCCAACCATCCTGGGCAAGCTCCCACACAACCCAGCGCCCGTGTAGGAGTCAGTTTGAAACATCAGACAGGATATTAGCCAAAGGTACATAGGCTTCACAAAGCGGGTTACATGTAAAATCAAAACAAAAGGTAGGCTCAGTATAATATAGAGAAAAGCATGTCAGCTATAACGGGAAAAGTATCTTTTCTAGGGAAGAATATGTATGCATGCTAAGTCACTTCAGTTGTGTCCGACTCTATGCAACCCTACGGACTATAGCCTGCCAGGCTCCTCTGTCCATGAGATTTTCCAGGCAAGAATACTGGGGTGGGTTGCCATTTCCTCCTCCAGGGGATCTTGCCCACTCAGGGATCGATTCACGTCTCTTATGTCTCCTGCATCGGCCGGCATGCTCTTTACCATTGAATCACCTGGGAAATCCCAGGGAAGAATGGCTAGTTCTAATTCATATGTGTTGTCGCTCAAACAGATAATCACATACTCCCTGCAAAAACAGAAAAATAATTATTAGATGCAGTCAGTCTGGTTTCCAGGTCATACTTTTAGGAAAAATCCAGGCTTATTCAGCTCTCCTATAATTACTTCCAGGTCTGAAAATTAGGTAGTCATGCACCAAAGAGGGATTTGAGCTAGGAAGGAAACAGATATACTCACTTAATGGATCATCCTACACGGCTGCAAGAATAAGACATTTCAAACAAAGCCAGGAAACTCAGGATGTGATGCCGCCTTAGGGAGAGGCAGGAGGCGGTCAGTAGTGTGTATCCACGGGGTAACCGAGAAAGAAGGGGCAAAGTTGAGGGTGACTGATAGCAGAAGATTGGGATGGTGACCCCTAAACAAACAGAACCTCCTGCTATATAATTTTATGATGATGCTGTGGCCCCTTTCCTTGTTGCCCTCAATTCACACACACACACAGCCCCTCCCATACCCAGCTGGCTCTCAGGCCGGTCCTGGCCCCCATCCCTGTCCTTCCAGACAATCTGAGCCGAGTGCACCCGCCCAAGGTGGCTGTGTTCGAACCCTCGGAAGCAGAGATCTCCCGGACCCAGAAGGCCACCCTCGTGTGCCTGGCCACGGGCTTTTACCCCGACCACGTGGAGCTGACCTGGTGGGTGAACAGGAAGCAGGTCACCACTGGGGTCAGCACAGACCCTGAGCCCTACAAAGAGGACCTCACGCAGAATGACTCCAGATACTGTCTGAGCAGCCGGCTGAGGGTGACCGCCGCCTTCTGGCACAACCCCCGCAACCACTTCCGATGCCAAGTCCAGTTCTACGGGCTCACGGACCAGGACCAGTGGGAGGAGCAGGACAGGGCCAAGCCCGTCACCCAGAACATCAGCGCCGAGACCTGGGGCAGAGCAGGTGAGCCGGCCCGGAGGGAGTCAGAGCCGACAGAGGAGAGATCAGGGAGAGAGCGGGAAGGCAGAGTGAAGAGCGGGGGAGCCCAGCAAGAGGGTGGACAGGGCACCTCCTCGGGCGAACTCCTCCCCCGGATCCAGATCCTCAGCCCAGCTCAGCTGTGCTGGTGGGTGCCCTCCCTGCCCACCTGCACAGCTCAGGGTGCCAGTGGTGGGTCCCCATCCCCTTCAGTGCTGCCTCCTTCATGACCCTGAGGATGCTGTGTCCACATTGACACAGGCAGTGCTGGGACTCTGATCAGAGGCTGCTCAGAGCCTGGGGGTCAGTGCTGACTAAAAGCTAGCTTAGTAGGTCTTTTTCATTTATTTGTTTTGTTTTAAACATCTCAAAATATCACATATTTATGATTGCCTAGTTTTAATGTATCAGGAATCTGGGCATAGCTTAGCTGGCTCGTTTATCTCAAGATGCTACAATCAGATGTCAGCCAAAGCTGGAGTCTTATCTGAAGGCTCAGCTGGGGCAAGTCCACTCCCAAGTTCACGTGGTTGTTGCAAGATTTAGCATCTTTCCAGCTATTGAACTGAGGAAGGCTGGCTTAGCTTTGAATCTGCTTTAGAAGATGCAGGCTCTCATCCATTTCCCTCCCCTTTTTTCTTTCAGACTGTGGCGTCACCTCCGGTAAGTGGCCTTCTCCTCCTATGTCCCTATCTCCTATTATCTTTGCTCTGGAATCAGAGAATGCAAAACCCATGGACCCTGGTGGGGGCTATGAGGGAAGGAGGCCACAGATGACCAGCTCACAGGTACCTACCTGCTCTCCCTTTCTGCCAACAGCGTCTTATCAGCAAGGCGTCCTGTCTGCCACCCTCCTCTATGAGATCCTGCTGGGGAAGGCCACCCTGTATGCTGTGCTGGTCAGCGCCCTGGTGCTGATGGCCATGGTAAGGAGGGGCCAGGATAGGGCAGGCAGGTTGGAGGTGACACTGGAAATGCAGCAACACAGACCTAGGAATGTAGAGACCCCACCAGGACCAGAGGTGGGCAGAGAGGAAGAAGGGGTTCACCCACATGCCTCAGAAGACACCTTGCCCCTCTGTGATCACAGTGGAAGAGCCGTGCTGGGCAGGAGAAACTGGGGTCACCAGAAAACCAGTGGCTGGATGTTGGGAGGAGACCTGCTATTCGTCTTGTCAGGAGGACACCCTGCTTCCTCTCGGTCCCCAGCACTTCTGGCTCCTGGTAACCCTCACACCTTCTCTTCCTCAGGTCAAGAGAAAAGATTCCTGAAGCCAGCTTCCAGCCTGTTACTGCCCTGATAGGAATTCTGCTTTTCCCGTTCCTACCCAGTGCTTCTGAAGAGCTGCCCTCATCTCTGGACTCAGCCCAGCGTCCACCCCCATGTGCGGGTGCCCCAAACTCTCAGGACCAGGATCTCCCTAACCCAGGGGAGACCCTAGGGGGACTGAACTTACTGAACCAATAAAAATGGCCTGTTGTGTTCACTCTGCCTTGAGTGTCTTCTCCCCTCTTCTGTCCATCTCTCAAGTCCCATGTGACTCCAGGCAGGGTACAAGCAGGAGACATTCAAGGAAAGTGCAGTCCTTTCAGGTGGGAGGTGAGGGGCCCAGCCTGTGACTGGCACTGCTCCTCCTTGTCAGGGAAACTTAAGGACGTGTGAAAGGGGGTGACTGATGAAGGGAGAGGCTTACTCTGGAGCAGTCTAGAAAAGTGCTGATGTTAACTCTAGGAATTTTCTGTCCTACTTAATCAAGGTGTTCTGAGGTAGAGCTGACCTGCACAGGTGTGTCTACCTGCCAAGTGGTCACGACCTCATGACAACGAAGCTCAAGGTCATTTGTGTCACCCACGCAGCCTCCCCGAGGGCATTCACCACTCAGCTTCCTTCACCACCAAGGAGTGTTTCCAGGAGAGAAGAAAGTCACTGGCTTGGGACTCTGTTCTCAGTAGCAAATGTGTCTTCTAGTCTAAGCTGTAAAGCCAGTTAGAAATTTCACTCAAGTGAATTAAGTAGATGAGAAAATGTCCCCTGAGGAGTCCTCGGAGGATGGAAAATAAAGTTCCCTAAAACCAAGGATCAGCCCTTTTGCTATTTCTAGAAATCCTTCCAAAGCTCTTTATTGTCACATGGTCACCATGGTGATGTAACCCAGAGCCCTCAAAATGGCATAAAAGACCCACCGTTGTCCTCCGTCTGTCCACACTCACCCTCACTCCTGTCACCCTGGACCCCCTGAGCCCCTGGCTTGCAGGTCATCCTGCACTCCTCTACCTGGAATGACGAATATGTAAGCTCCTACTGATCCCTGAAGACTTACCAGTGATATCTTCCCCATAAGAAGCCTCTGCGCCTCTTACGCCACCCCCATGACGCGGGATGAAACGTACCGTGTATGTTGCTGTCACAGTGCCCTGTGCCCACCTCCTTCCTACCACTGACCACACTTGACGGAAACTACCCCTTTTCTTGTCTGACACCTCTACTTGAAGGTCACTCCATGATGGTAAAGTTGTGTTTTGTTACAGTAGCCATGGGATGTGCCATAGTACCTTAGTTCAGCGTGTGTGTGTGTGAGTTGCTCAGTCTTTGCGACCCCATGGACTGCCACCTGCCAGGCTCCTCTGTCCATGGGATTTTCCAGGCAAGAATACTGGAGTGGCTTGCCATTCCCGTTCCCAGGGGATCTTCCTGACCCAGGGATGGAACCCAGGTCTCCTGCATTGCAGGCAGATTCTTCACCATCTGAGCCACATGGGAAGCCATGTTCAGTGTATGCATCCATCTGGGAATCAATGAATGAGTCCGTGAGTTCACCCACAGTGACCCAGTTCAGGGGCAGATGTCACCCTCAGGCCCGCCTGAGACAGACAGCGACCCTCCCCCTCCCAGCCCTGCAGCACACAGCCTTCTCTATGGCAACACATGCGTGCATTCTAACATGGGTCTCTCATATACAACCACATGCATATACACATATGTCTCTGTATATGTATGCATCCGAATAGCCAACAACTTGCTAAGCATATATCATTGCAATGTTTGCTGTTAACTTCCAAGAAAATAAAGATATCCAAGTCACAGTCCTCAAGAATCTTCCCTGTTCATTAGGGGATAACTCATGGATAGAAAGAGTTAATATACAAGCAATGCGAGTTACTATAATGCAGGCAGAGGCTAGCACTGAGTTTCTGACTGGGACCATCAGCGGAGAGAGGAAGGTGGCAGACTCTTCACAGGAAGAGTTGGTCTCACTGATCCCTGTGGGAGAGAGGTCATGAGAGTCAGGTATGAATGGGACAGGAAAGCACAGGGTCAGGGACCTCGCACTCAGCACTCAGGTCCTTGCACTCAGCTGGCTGCGAGGTTCAGAGATGGCAGTCCTAAGTCTGTAGAGGCAGGCTGGGGCTTCCCGCTGGGAGAGTGGACTCTATCCCCGCTGCAGCATGAGGAGGGCATACAGCAGGCCGCAGCATGAAGCGGGCGTACAGCAGACGCACTGAGCATCTGTGCACTAGGGAGAGGAGTCGGGCCATCCAGGAAGCCAAGGGCAAGCGCAGAGCTGCGAGTCCTCCCGCCCTGAGCTGACACCACCTCTGTGGATGGTCCTCCCACCCACCTCTCTATAAATGCCAGTCTGCACAGGTGAGCAAAGAGAGTCCCAGAGGGGAGCCCTGATGACATAGGGGAGCTCCTCAGGGTGGCATCTGTTCCAGGAGGGGCCTCTCTGCCCCCCTCCCCCACCACTAGCACCCTGCCCTTCCCCAGGCCCCTCCCCACTCTCAGTGTGCCCTGAGTCTGTCTCCACTCAACCAGACCAGCCTCTGCCACCTGCACTTCCTGCCTCTGCCCAGTGGTTGGAGGAGGGGCACCAGAGGAGAGGACATTTTTGTATCACAGTGTAACATTGTGGGGGCTGGGGGGGTGGGCACAATGATTCAGTTAGAGGAAGTGCTTTTACAAAAAGCCCTGCCTCAGAAAATAGACTCATGCAGCCCACCCAGAACCTAGCTCCCAGTTTAAGATGGGGAGAGCGGCTGGGAGAAGTCCCTGGGGCAGGTCCCTCTGTGGCCTCGCAGGGACCTGGACTCTGATCACCTCTGCCTCTCCCTGCTCCACACTCAGCTTCCAAGGAACACGAAGAATCAAGCCGTCAGAGTGGGATCTTCACAAAACTTGATCTTGGACAAAGTATTTGCAGTTGTGTTATTTGTTAAGCACTCACAACAGCCCCCTGGGGAAGATATTACCCCATTTTTCAGATGGAGAAACTAAGGCCAGGGAGGTTACAGTCCCAGAAATAGTAGGAAGCAAGGTCTAGCCTGAAACACTTCCCAGTCCAGCAAAACCTCCACCCCTAGTGCCTCTTCCAATTTCACAACCATGTCAGCCCCCAAGTCAAGCTCATTCTCTGCAAAATTGGGGTGACCTCATGTTCAGACCACCTGTCCACTAGTTCTGGAGGGAGGTCGGGAGAGAGAAGCCAGGGAGGAGAAGGAGGGTGGCCCCAGACTGTTCCAGGGGAGGAGGGGAAGAGGGAGGAATTCTTGGCAGCCCCTTCCCACTGTGCTCCTATGATGAGCTGCACTTCGGGCCAGGGACCAGGCTCACCGTGCTAGGTAAGAATGCTTCTCCAAGGGGAGGGAGGGTGGAATGCCCAGACTAGATGACGGCGCTGCTCCAGAAGGGAAAGTTTGCGCCTGGGTTCCCAGGGCTGTGTGAACGCCGCGCAGCTGTACTTTGGAGCTGGTTCCAAGCTGACTGTGCTGGGTAAGGAGGGCAGCTGGAGTGCCTGAGTGTTCCCTCGGGTGGGATGCAGAGAGGCGGGCGGCTGCCATCTCCCTTCGAGGCGGCGCTCAGGGTCGGTGGGGACCTGGGCCGAGTCTAGGCATCAGAGAAGGGCAGCGCTGGTTTTTGTCCTGGGTCCCCGGGCTGTGAGCCAAAGCACTCAGTACTTCGGCGCGGGCACTCGGCTGTCGGTGCTAGGTGAGCGGGGACTCCTCCGGGGACCCGGGGGGTGAGCGGCGGGTTTTTGCGCGGGGCTGGGGGGCCGTGACTCAGAGACGCAGTACTTCGGGCCGGGCACGCGGCTCCTGGTGCTAGGTGAGTGCGGGCGGCGCGCCTCGATTCTTTGTGGGGCGCCGCGGCGCCGCCCTGACCTATGGGGCCGGCAGCGGGCTGGCCGCGGTGGGCGAGAGTCCGCGCGGTGGGCGAGAGTCCGCGCGCTGGCCGCGGGCGGCGGGGTCAGGGCGGGTCGGATCCGGGCGCCTGGTCCTCCCCCTGCCCTGGAGCCGGGCTCTGGGCCCCGGAGGGCGAGCAGCGACGCTCTGAGGGGTTTGCTTGCGGGGCTGGGACTCTGTGAGCCAGTGAGCGGTATTTCGGCGCCGGCACCAGGCTCACGGTCACAGGTGAGATCTGAACGCCTCCCTGCCTTCTATTCGCGGCCCCTCTTCTCCCCGGAGATGGGTGGGGTGGGCTGGAGCTTGTGGCTACGTTGTCCACCTGTGGAGTCAGCTCTGCAAGGGATGAGGGGCCAGGATTGGGGTTCTCATAGTCCTGGAACAGAGAGGTAGGGCAAGGGGGGCTTTGGTCTTTTTGTTTTTTCCCCTGAGATATTAGGGACCTGGTGAGCCATGGCGATAAAGAGAATTTATTAGGACTCTGAGAGCTGCTTGATTGGAGAGAAAGACTGAGGATGGCGATCTGGGCTGAGGGGAGGGTAGAAATGGGTGAAACAGCTGTAAAGGGGAAAATGAGCTGGGGGTGGGGGCCAGGAACAGGTAGAGCTGGCTCCAGGCAGGAAGAGATGCAAGCTTCCACTGAAAGGCCCAGGAGGAAAAGGATGGAGGAAAATGGAACAGAGACTTGAAAGAGACAGATAAACGCGAGGCAGTGAGGGAAAGAATCCAAAAGGGTGGGGTTTTTGATTTACTGTTTGAAAGTTTGGATTTAAATTTAGGTTTCGAAACCTCTTCCTTTCTAAGTCCAGACCCCTGCCGACCAGGCTGTGTGTACAGCACACCCGGGCTGGGGCTGGGTGGGAACCTGGACTACTGGGGGCATTTACTCATCATATGGAGCCCCCTCACCACCACCACCCCCCCACCCCCGCCACCCAGCTTGAAATTCCCCTCCTCACACCAGGTCTCGTAGGTTAAACAGCCAGATGGTGCAGGACATACATTCAAATAGACATATTTTCCTGCTGAGACCAGGAACATTCCCAAGGGGATCTTAGCGCTGGAAAGGGATCTTAGCGCTGGAAAGGGATCTTCAGTGTCACCTGGTGATGGAAACACTGAGCTTCCAGAGGGGAACGACCCCTCAGTAGTGTGTTTACTGGATGATGTGATCACAGCAAGCGTGTCTGTAGTTAGACGGGTTAGGTTGGAGCCATGGGGCTCCTTTCGAAGTGTTTGTTCCTGGTGACAGCTGGGCTCCTGTGATCAGCCAGGGTGGAGAAGAGCAGGAGGCCTCAGAACAGGTGCACCTGGGTCCCAAGCCCTGGTCCTTTAATGATCTGATGACCTTGGGCAAGTGAAACTGTGGGAACCTTCCCTCGGATTGAAAGTCATCATCAAGACCTACTGCTAACACTGCCGACACTGCAGGAGTAGCTGTGTGGGGAGGGTCTTAGAGTATCTAGCAGACCTGTTGTAACTCAGTGGTCTCCCCCCGACCCTCACCTAGGCGGTCACTGGGGCAGCAGTGGAACCAAGTGCCAATGGAGGGGCAGGATTAGCATGGGGAGGAGGGCTGGCTATATGTGAGAAGTGAGCTGGGAGCAGGACAGGTAAACTTCAGAGTTCTGTCTGAGGCTCTCCAGCCCACATCCAAGCACACACCACCAAAGCCCAGCAGGACACACACACAGGTGCACCCACATGGGTGAGCCCACCCACAGGGACTCACAAACAGGGAGGGGAACCTGACTTACTCCTCATCGTGCGGCCATGTAGTCAGTGCTTCACCACGTACGGAAGGTCCTGCTTCCTTCTGCCCCGCACATCAATGTCACAAGGAGCATCGCATATGGCTCAAACACGCGTCTGTAATTTTCCCAGTAAGTTCCAAGTGTTTGCTAGGCGAGGGGGTCAGAGGAGTCAATTCTGTAATGCCCCTGGAGGGCTGGTAGAACCCCAGAGGCAGGGACTCTGCAGGAGGGTGAAGAACCAGGCCGAGTGCAGAAAGCCTGAGGGAGCCTGTGCAACAGAGGCAAGGCAGGAGGTTTCCATTTCAGCTCCGGCCCGCCAGCAAAGCCCTCGGGACAGAGGTGCAGTTACAGGGTGGAAGTGCAGCACAGGGCCCCCGGCCTGATGGAAGGCAGAAAGTGAAGGGAAGTGCTAGTTGCTTAGTCAATTCTGACTCTGCAACCCCATGGACTGCAGCCCACCAGGCTCCTCTGTCCATGGAATTCTCCAGGCAAGAATACTGGAGTGGGTTGCCATTCCCTTCTCCAGGGGGTCTCCCTGATCAAGGGATCGAGCCCAGATCTCCTGCACTGCAGGCAGATTCTTTACTGAATGAGTACCAAAGAAGCCCAGAGCTACCTCAAAATGAACACCTAAGGCTTTTGTTTAAAAAATTATTTAGAATTTCACGGTGGTGACACCAGCGCATCATATCAAGCAGGGGGGCCTTCTAAGTGTGGAGTCCTGTGTGACTACACAGTTCACACCCCCATAAAGCCAGCCCTGAAGTTAAGTCACGTCCATGGAAACAGCAAGTGTCAGAACTTTTTAAAAAAATCTTCTACGCTAAACTACATCTCTTTGGAATGAAATGTCTTCCTTTTAACAGAATTGCTCAGAAACAAACAAAAACAAATCAATACAAAGCAAAGAACAGGATAAAATAAAGGTTTAGAGGGTCCAGAAGCAATAAGATGGTCAGATGAGAAGTCCGCAGGAGCTTTAACTGGAATGCCTTCACCTGGGGCCCTCCGGGATGCCGCACACCAGAGGCTTAGCTGGATCAAGATTGCTCTGATGACCTCAGTTGCATACTTAGGAAGCCAGCCAGCAGGGAAAAGTAGAACACATGGAATCAAAGGGGCAAAGAAAGTTGAAGATGCCTGAATTTAAAACAAGGGGAGACAGCAATTTCTCTGAGCTGAGGCAACTCAGGGGTACCTGGAGGCAGAGGAATGGCTAGGTTGACCTGAAGCACTGGAAAGAAAGAAAACCTCCCATTCTGATGAGTACGCCCTAAGACAAATGCTGTCTTCATGTGAGTACGCAAAAATATATCATCAGTACATTGCCATCTGAAAAAATAAAAAGCATCCATCAAATAACTTCCTTATCCCCAAGTCATCTTACTGGTCAACCCCTCAGGCTCACTCCCAGCAGAGGACAGGGCTTTCGGCATCCATAGATCAGGTCGTGTCCACCCCCACTCCAGACAGGCGGTGTTGGCTTCTCCCTTCACAAGCAGGAAAAATGATGCAGAGACATCCAGAGACTATCTAAAGCCACTTCTGAGCTTCGAATTCTATTATTCATGTTCCATCTGGTGCTCTACTTAAATAACTACCATATATTATGGTGAGAAGTAGAGAAATAAGCTTCCCATGTTGAATAACAAAACAATAACGTAAGAGAAGAGGATTTGCTCAGAGGTTGGATGGTGCCATTTGTAAGGCCACCTTTGGGGCTGGAGACACAGGAGCCAGGCCTGTGGCAGGGTGAGTACAGGCAGAGGCAGGGCAGGGGGGAGGCAGAGCACAGAGGCGTGGGGTGGTGACCCCCCAGACAGACAGGCCATACTGTTTGCGTGCACGCTCAGTCGCTCAGTTGTGTCCCACTCTTTTGCGACCCCATGGACTGTAGCCCGCTCCTCTATCCATAGGATTTCCCAGGCAAGAGCACTGGGGTGGGTTGTCATTTCCTTCTCTAGGGGATCTTCCCAACCCAGGGATGGAACCCACGTTTCCTGCAATGGCAGACAGATTCCCTCTGAGCCACCGGGGTAGCCATATTGCTACATGATTTTATTTTAGGATAACCCTGTGGCCCCCTTCCCTTCCTTCTCACACTCATATACTCATACACGAAAACATAGACACACTCACACACACAGCCCCTACCACGCCCAGCCGGCTCTCAGGCCTGTCCTGGCCCCCACCCCTGTCCTTCCAGACGATCTGAGCCGGGTGCACCCGCCCAAGGTGGCTGTGTTCGAACCCTCGGAAGCAGAGATCTCCCAGACCCAGAAGGCCACCCTCGTGTGCCTGGCCACGGGCTTCTACCCCGACCACGTGGAGCTGACCTGGTGGGTGAACAGGAAGCAGGTCACCACTGGGGTCAGCACAGACCCTGAGCCCTACAAAGAGGACCTCACGCAGAATGACTCCAGATACTGTCTGAGCAGCCGGCTGAGGGTGACCGCCGCCTTCTGGCACAACCCCCGCAACCACTTCCGATGCCAAGTCCAGTTCTACGGGCTCACGGACCAGGACCAGTGGGACGAGCAGGACAGGGACAAGCCCGTCACCCAGAACATCAGCGCCGAGACCTGGGGCAGAGCAGGTGAGCCGGCCCGGAGGGAGTCAGAGCCAACAGAGGAGAGATCAGGGAGAGAGCAGGAAGGCAGAGTGAAGAGCGGGGGAGCCCAGCAAGAGGGTGGACAGGGCACCTCCTCGGGCGAACTCCTCCCCCGGATCCAGATCCTCAGCCCAGCTCAGCTGTGCTGGTGGGTGCCCTCCCTGCCCACCTGCACAGCTCAGGGTGCCAGTGGTGGGTCCCCATCCCCTTCAGTGCTGCCTCCTTCATGACCCTGAGGATGCCGTGTCCACATTGGTACAGGCAGTGCTGGGACTCTGATCAGAGGCTGCTTGGAGCCTGGGGGTCATTGCTGACTAAAAGACTGACTTAGTTTTGAATCGGGTTTAGAAGATGCAGGCTCTCATCCATTTCCCTCCCCCTTTTTTTTCAGACTGTGGTGTCACCTCCGGTGAGTAGCCCTCTGCTTCTTTGTCTCCATCCCTATGGTCATTGCTCTGGAACCAGAGACAGAGAACCCATGGACACTGGTTGGGGAGGTGTAAAGGGGGAGGAGGCCAGTGATACCTGCTCACAGGTACCTACCTGCTCTCCCTTTCTGCCAACAGCATCTTATCAGCAAGGCGTCCTGTCTGCCACCCTCCTCTATGAGATCCTGCTGGGGAAGGCCACCCTGTACGCTGTGCTGGTCAGCGCCCTGGTGCTGATGGCCATGGTAAGGAGGGGCCAGGATGGGGCAGGCAGGTTGGAGGTGACACTGGAAATGCAGCAACACAGACCTAGGAATGTAGAGACCCCACCAGGACCAGAGGTGGGCAGAGAGGAAGAAGGGGTTCACCCACATGCCTCAGAAGACACCTTGCCCCTCTGTGATCACAGTGGAAGAGCCGTGCTGGGCAGGAGAAACTGGGGTCACCAGAAAACCCAATGGCTGGATGTTGGGAGGAGACCTGCTATTCGTCTTGTCAGTGGGACACCCTGCTTCCTCTCGGTCCCCAGCACTTCTGGCTCCTGGTAACCCTCACACCTTCTCTTCCTCAGGTCAAGAGAAAAGATTCCTGAAGCCAGCTTCCAGCCTGTTACTGCCCTGATAGGAATTCTGCTTTTCCCGTTCCTACCCAGTGCTTCTGAAGAGCTGCCCTCATCTCTGGACTCAGCCCAGCATCCACCCCCATGTGCAGGTGCCCCAAACTCTCAGGACCAGGATCTCCCTAACCCAGGGGAGACCCTAGGGGCACTGAACTTACTGAACCAATAAAAATGGCCTGTTGTGTTCACTCTGTCTTGAGTGTCTCCTTGCCTCTTCTCTCCATCTCTCAAGTCCCACGTGACTCCAGGCAGGGTACAAGCAGGAGACATTCAAGGAAAGTGCAGTCCTTTCAGGTGGGAGGTGAGGGGCCCAGCCTGTGACTGGCACTGCTCCTCCTTGTCAGGGAAACTTAAGGACGTGTGAAAGGGGGTGACTGATGAAGGGAGAGGCTTACTCTGGAGCAGTCTAGAAAAATGGAAGTGTTGCTTCTAGGAACTTGCTGTCCTACCTGGACAAAGGTGTGCCGAGGAAGGTCATGACCCCATGGTGCTCATTTCAGCTCTCACCCGGAGCATTACAAGACTTCCTTCACCACCAAAGAGTGTTTCCACCTGGGGAGAAGAAACCTCACTGACTTGGAAATCTCTTCTCAGTAGCAGATGTGTCTCCAGGTTAAGTTACAAAAGTGAAGTCGCTCAGTTGTGTCCGACTCTTTGCGACCCCATGGACTGTAGCCTACCAGGCTCCTCTGTCCATGGGATTTTCCAGGCAATAGTACTGGAGTGGATTGCCATTTCCTTCTCCGGGGGATCTTCCCAACCCAGGCATTGAACCTAGGTCTCCTGCATTGTGGACAGACGCTTTACCATCTGAGCCACCAGGGAAGTCTAGTTACCAAGCTAGTTATAAATTTCACTCAGGTGAATCACGTAGATGTGAAAATGTCCCCGGTCACTCCTCTGCTCAGTCACTCAGTCGTGTTTGACTCCTTGTGACCCCATGGACTGTAGCCCGCCAGGCTCCTCTGTCCACCATAATTCCCAGGCAAGAATACTGGAGTAGGGTGCTGTTTCCTACTCTAGAGGATATTCCCAACCCAGGGATTGAATCCACGTCTCTCACGTCTACTGCGTTGGGAGGTGGATTCTTTACCACTGTGCCACCTGGGAGCCCTGCAAGATACCTGGGAGGATAGAAAATAAAGCCCCTAAAAACGAGGGTCAGCCCTCTAGCTACTTCTAGAAATCCTTCCAAAGCTCTTTATTGTCACACGGTCACTACAGTGATGCAACTCATTGTCTTCAGGATGGTATAGAAGACCCACCATTGTCCTCCACCTCTTTGTCCCCACTCACCCTCACTCCTGTACCCCTGAGCCTTCTGAACCACTGGCTCTTCGGCCATCCTGCACTCCTCTGCCTGGAACGACACCTACTCAACTCCCACTCATCCTTGCAGACTCAGCAGTGACGTCTTCCCCAGCTAGTAGCCTTCTCTGCAGCACCCTTGCCCCTTGCTCCACGAGACTGCATGAAATGCCCTCTGTGTTTAGTAGCCTTCTCTGCAGTACCCTTGCCCCTTGCTCCACGAGACTGCATGAAATGCCCTCTGTGTTTAGTAGCCTTCTCTGCAGCACCCTTGCCCCTTGCTCCACGAGACTGCATGAAATGCCCTCTGTGTTTAGTAGCCTTCTCTGCAGCACCCTTGCCCCTTGCTCCACGAGACTGCATGAAATGCCCTCTGTGTTTTGCTATCACAGTGCCCTGTGCCGACTTCCTTCCTGCTGCTAACCTCACTTGATGGAAACTACTCCTTTCGTTGTCTGACACCCCCACTTGAAGGTCACCTTCCTAAGGACCAAGTAGTATTTTATTACAGTATCTTTGGGATGTAGCATAGTATCTTGGTTCAGTGTACTCACCCAATAAATTATCTTTAAAGAAATGAATAAATCAGAGAGCTCACCTAAAGTGACCCAATTCAGGAGCAGATATTACCTTCAGGCGTTCCTGCAACAGACAGTGACCGCCTCCCCCACCCCAAGCCTGCAGCACACAGCCTCCTCAATCTATTGCATGCATGCATGCATCCTAGCACGAGTGTTTGCATATATAGCAACAAGCATGCATACATATTTGTCAACATATGTACATCAGCAGAGTAGTCTACGTATTAAGTACATGTCATTGCAATGTTTTTCATTAACGTTCAGGAAAACAAAGATTACTGAGCCACAGCCCCCAAGAAGTTTCCCTGTTCTTTAGGGGGATAATTCATGACTGGAAATGTTTAACATAACAGCAGCAGTGTCTACACTTAACACTTGAACAGCAGCAACGTGAGCTGTGTACTGAAACGCAGGCAGAAGCTAGCACTGAGTTTCTGACTGGGACCATCAGCGGAGAGTCTGGGAAGGTGGCAGACTCTTCACAGGAAGAGTTGGTCTCAGTGATCCATGTGGGAGAGAGGTCATGAGTCAGAGGTATGAATGGGACAGGAAAGCACAGGGTCAGGGACCTCGCACTCAGCACTCAGGTCCTTGCACTCAGCTGGCTGCGAGGTTCAGAGATGGCAGTCCTAAGTCTGTAGAGGCAGGCTGGGGCTTCCCGCTGGGAGAGTGGACTCTATCCCCGCTGCAGCATGAGGAGGGCATACAGCAGGCCGCAGCATGAAGCGGGCGTACAGCAGACGCACTGAGCATCTGTGCACTAGGGAGAGGAGTCGGGCCATCCAGGAAGCCAAGGGCAAGCGCAGAGCTGCGAGTCCTCCCGCCCTGAGCTGACACCACCTCTGTGGATGGTCCTCCCACCCACCTCTCTATAAATGCCAGTCTGCACAGGTGAGCAAAGAGAGTCCCAGAGGGGAGCCCTGATGACATAGGGGAGCTCCTCAGGGTGGCATCTGTTCCAGGAGGGGCCTCTCTGCCCCCCTCCCCCACCACTAGCACCCTGCCCTTCCCCAGGCCCCTCCCCACTCTTAGTGTGCCCTGAGTCTGTCTCCACTCAATCAGACCAGCCTCTGCCACCTGCACTTCCTGCCTCTGCCCAGTGGTTGGAGGAGGGGCACCAGAGGAGAGGACATTTTTGTATCACAGTGTAACATTGTGGGACTTTGGGGGGGGCCACGATGATTCAGTTAGAGGAAGTGCTTTTACAAAAAGCCCTGCCTCAGAAAATAGACTCATGCAGCCCACCCAGAACCTAGCTCCCAGTTTAAGATGGGGAGAGTGGCTGGGAGAAGTCCCTGGAGCAGGTCCCTCTGTGGCCTCGCAGGGACCTGGACTCTGATCACCTCTGCCTCTCCCTGCTCCACACTCAGCTTCCCAGGAACACGAAGAATCAAGCTGTCAGAGTGGGATCAAGAACCAGTGCCTTCCATAAAACTTGCCTTTTGACAAAGTACTTGTCGTTCAGTTCAGTCACTAAGTCGTGTCCGACTCTTTGCAACCCCATGTACTGCAGCATGCCAAGCTTCCCAAGTTTGCTCAAACTTACATCCACTGACTCAACAATGCCTTCCAAGCATCTCATTCTCTGTAACCCCTTTCTCCTCCTGCCCTCAATCTTTCCCAGAATCAGGGTCTTTTCCCATGAGTCATCTCTTTGCATCAGATGTCCAAGGTATTGGAACCTCGGCTTTGGCATCAGTCCTTGCAATGAATATTCAGGATTGATTTCCTTTAGGATTGACTGGTTTAATCTCCTTGCTGTCCAAGGGACTCTCAAGAGTCTTCTCCGGCAGCACAGTTCGAAAGCATCGCAGGTGTAAAATTCATTAAGCACAACAATCCTGCGGGAAAGATATTATCCCATTTTTCATATGGGGAAACTAAGGCCAGGGAGGTTACAGGTCACAGAAGTAGTAAGAGGCAAGGTCTAGCCTGAAACACTTCCCAGTCCAGCAAAACCTCCACCCCTAGTGCCTCTTCCAATTTCACAACCATGTCAGCCCCCAAGTCAAGCTCATTCTCGGCAAAATTGGGGGTGACCTCATGTCCAGACCACCTGTCCACTAGTTCTGGAGGCAGGTCAGGATAGAGAAGCCAGGGAGGAGAAGGAGGGTGGCCCCAGACTGTTCCAGGGGAGGAGGGGAAGAGAGGGGAATTCTTGGCAGCCCCTTCCCACTGTGCTCCTATGGGGAGCTGCACTTCGGGTCAGGGACCAGGCTCACCGTGCTAGGTAAGAATGCTTCTCCGGGGGGAGGGAGGGTGGAATGCCCAGACTAGATGACCCCGTGAACTCTGGCTTTTAGAGAGTGGATGCCTTACCCTGTCCCTGCTGCACTCAGGGAAGGGAAAGTTTGCGCCTGGGTCCCCAGGGCTGTGTGAACACAGATCCCCTTTACTTTGGAGCTGGTTCCAAGCTGACTGTGCTGGGTAAGGAGGGCAGCTGGGGTCCCTGAGTGTTCCCTCCGGTGGGATGCAGAAAGGCGGGAGGCTGCCCATCTCCCTTCGGGGTTGCGCTCAGGGTTCGTGTGGACCTGGGCTGAGTTCGGGCTATCCGGAGAGGGTAGCGCTAGTTTTTGTCCTGAGCCTCCGGGCTGTGAGCAATAACCCTCTGCATTTCGGAGGGGGCACTCGGCTGTTGGTACTAGGTAAGTGGGGTGCTCTGGGGAGCTAGAAGGGAAGTGGGGCTATCAGATGTCAGTAGGGTAGGTGGACCGATATTTCTGTGCTGAGCCCTGAGGCTGTGAGTACAGACACGCAGTACTTCGGCCCGGGAACCCGGCTGTCGGTGCTAGGTGAGCCGGAAAGCTGCTGCGGAACCGGGGGGGACACGCGGCGGGTTTTTGCGCGGGGCTGGGGGGCCGTGACTCAGACCCAGTACTTTGGGCCTGGCACGCGGCTCCTGGTGCTAGGTGAGTGCGGGCGGCGCGCCTCGATTTTTGTGGGGCTCCCCGGGGCTGTGCTTTGCAGGCGCCGCCCTGACCTTCGGGGCCGGCAGCCGGCTGACGGTGGTGGGTGAGTGTCCGCCGGCTGGCCGCTGGCGGCGGGCGGGACGGGAGGCGGCGGGGTCAGGGCGGGTCGGATCCCGGCACTTGGTCCCCTCCCTGCCCTAGAGCTGAGCGCCGGGACTGGGGAAGCGAGAGCGAGCCGCTGGGAGCTGCGGGGGCGGGGGGTTTGAGTGCCGGGCTCTTCCTCCGTGCTCCTATGAGCAGTATTTCGGCCCAGGCACCAAGCTCACGGTCGTAGGTGAGATCTGGACTTCTCCCCTCCTTTCGGCGCAGCCCCTTGCTTCCCCGGAGATGGGTGGGGTGCGCTGGGGCTGGGGCGCCTGGCTAGCTGTGCCTCTGGGGGGTCTGCTCTGCAAGGGAGGCGGGGAGTATTGGGTAGGGGGTACTGGGGAAGGGTACTATAGTCTGGGAACGCGGACAGAGGGCAAGGGGGGCTTCAGTCTCTTTTTTTCTGGGGTATTTGGGGACCCGGTGAGCAATGGAGAAAAGATTAATTAGGACTCTGAGCCTGGCTTGATTGGAGAAAAAGACTGAGGAGGGCGATCCGGGCTGGGGGAAGGGTAGGAGCCGGTGTAGCTGCTGCAAAGGGAAAAATGAGACGGGGAGGGGGCCGGCAGGATGAGCTCAGGATGCTGGGCCCACTGCAGAGCCCAGCTCCCGGGAGGTGGGGATGCAGGCTTCTGCTGAACGAGGACCAAGCAGGAGTGAAGAGGCATGAAAGAGACGGACACAGCGGAGACAGTGAGGGAAAGAATCGAGACAAGCGGGGTTTGCCGATTCACTGTTTGAAAGTTTGGATTTAAATTTAAGTTTCAAACCTCTTCCTTTCCAAGTCCAGACCCCTGCCGGCCAGGCTGTGTGTACAGCACACGCAGACTGGGTGGGAACCTGGGCCACTGGGGGCATTTACTCCCCAAATGGAGCCCCTTCCCCACCACCACCACCCGGCCTGAAATTCCCCTCCTCACACCAGGTCTCGTAGGTTAAACAGCCAGATGGTGCAGGAACTACATTCAAATAGACATATTTTCCTGCTGAGACCAGGAACATTCCCAAGGGGATCTTAGCGCTGGAAAGGGATCTTCAGTGTCACCTGGTGATGGAAACACTGAGCTTCCAGAGGGGAACGACCCCTCAGTAGTGTGTTTACTGGATGATGTGATCACAGCAAGCGTGTCTGTAGTTAGACGGGTTAGGTTGGAGCCATGGGGCTCCTTTTGAAGTGTTTGTTCCTGGTGACAGCTGGGCTCCTGAGATCAGCCAGGGTGGAGAAGAGCAGGAGGCCTCAGAACAGGTGCACCTGGGTCCCAAGCCCTGGTCCTTTAATAAGCCAGTGACCTTGTGGGAGTGAATATGTGTGCATAGGTCACACACCCAGGAAGCCAGCCCTGAAGTCAAGTTGCTGTTGTCATCATTGTTCAGTTGCTAGGTTGTATCAGACTCTTTCTCGACCCCATGGACTGTAGCCCCCACCTCCATCCCCCATCCAGGCTCCTCTGTCCATGAAATTTCCCAGGCAAGAATACTGGAGTGGGTTGCCATTTCCTTCTCTGAGGAATCTTCCTGACCCTGGGATCGAACCAGGATTTCCTGTGGCTCCTGCGTTGCAGGCAGATTCTTTCCCACTGAGCCACCTGGGAAGCCAATCCGTGGAAATGTGGTGTCACAAGAACATTTTTTTTTTTCATTTCTTCCAGCCTAAACTAGATCTCTTTAGATTGAGACGTCTTCCCTTTAACAGAGCTGCTCAGAAACAAAAAAATCCATATAATGCAAAGAGCAAGATGAAATGTATATCGAGAGGGTCCAGAAGCAATAAGCCAGTCAGATGAGAAGGTCACAGGGGCTTTAACTGGAATGCCTTCACCTGGGGCCCGCCAGGATGCCACACACTAGAGGCTTAGTTGGATCGAGACAATTGGGAGCAGAAGTTGCTTGATCTCAGATGCATTTTTAGGAAGCTTACTGGTAGGGGAAAACAGAAGATGTGGAATCAAAGGGGCAAAGGATGTTGAAGATGCTTGAATTTGTGATCTGTCTGAGCTGAGGCAACTCGGGGTACCTGGAGGCAGAGGAATGGCTAGGATGATCTGGTAAGACACCAGAGACATCCTGAGACAAAAGGCTGTCTTCACGTGAGTGCACAAAAATATGCCATCTGTATGTTGTCATTTGAAGGAAAAAAACCCAACCCCATAATGAGCCCCTTACACTCAAATCCCCTCTACTCCTCAGCCCCCAAGGCTCACATACAACTAACCCAGCTGATGGCAGAGGCTTCCTGCATCCTTATGTCAGGCCATCTCCACCCCCACTCTGGACAGTCAGTGTTGGGATTCTCCCTTCACAAGCAGGAAAAATGATGCAGAGACATTCAGGGGTTGTCTAAAGTTATGTTGGTGGGCAAAGTCACTGTTAAGCTTTGACTTCTCTATTATTCTGGTTCCAATCCAGCTCTCTGTTTAAATAACTACTACAAATTACGATGAGAAAAAAGACAGGTAAGTTTTTCTTATTGAATAAGAAATCAAATAACATGAAAGAAGAAAACTTGCTCAGATGTCAGGCAGTGCCATTTGTAAGGCCACCTTAGGGGGCTAGAGACAGAAGAGATGGGCTTGTCGTAGGGTGAGTACAAGGGACAGGCAGACAGAGGGAGAACAAGAACAGAGGAGTGGGATGATGACTCGCAAACAAACAGGACATACTGCTACCTGATTTTATTGTAGGATAACCCTGAGCCTCCCTTCCCTGCCTTCTCATACTCATATACTCACAAACACAAACAAACACAAGCAAACACACACACATAGACCCTACCACGCCCAGCCGGCTCTCAGGCCTGTCCTGGCCCCCACCCCTGTCCTTCCAGACGATCTGAGACAGGTGCACCCGCCCAAGGTGGCTGTGTTCGAACCCTCGGAAGCAGAGATCTCCCGGACCCAGAAGGCCACCCTCGTGTGCCTGGCCACAGGCTTCTACCCCGACCACGTGGAGCTGACCTGGTGGGTGAACAGGAAGCAGGTCACCACTGGGGTCAGCACGGACCCTGAGCCCTACAAAGAGGACCTCACGCAGAATGATTCCAGATATTGTCTGAGCAGCCGGCTGAGGGTGACCGCCGCCTTCTGGCACAACCCCCGCAACCACTTCCGATGCCAAGTCCAGTTCTACGGGCTCACGGACCAGGACCAGTGGGAGGAGCAGGACAGGGACAAGCCCGTCACCCAGAACATCAGCGCCGAGACCTGGGGCAGAGCAGGTGAGCCGGCCCAGAGGGAGTCAGAGCCGACAGAGGAGAGATCAGGGAGAGAGCAGGAAGGCAGAGTGAAGAGCGGGGGAGCCCAGCAAGAGGGTGGACAGGGCACCACCTCAGGCGAACTCCTCCCCTGGATCCAGATCCTCAGCCCAGCTCAGCTGTGCTGGTGGGTGCCCTCCCTGCCTGCCTGCACAGCTCAGGGTGCCAGTGGTGGGTCCCCATCCCCTTCAGTGCTGCCTCCTTCATGACCCTGAGGATGCTGTGTCCACATTGGCACAGGCAGTGCTGGGACTCTGATCAGAGGCTGCTCGGAGCCTGGGGGTCAGTGCTAACTAAAAGCTAGCTTAGTAGGTCTTTTTCATTTATTTGTTTTGTTTTAAGCATCTCAAAGTATCACATATTTATGATTGCCTAGTTTTAATGTATCAGGAATCTGGGCATAGCTTAGCTGGCTCGTTTATCTCAAGATGCTACAATCAGATGTCAGCCAAAGCTGGAGTCTTATCTGAAGGCTCAGCTGGGGCAAGATCCACTCCCAAGTTCACGTGATTGTTGCAAGTTTTAGCATCTTGCCAGCTATTGGACTGAGGAAGGCTGGCTTAGCTTTGAATCTGCTTTAGAAGATGCAGGCTCTCATCCATTTCCCTCCCCTTTTGTTTTCAGACTGTGGCGTCACCTCCGGTGAGTAGCCTTCTGCTTCCTTGTCTCCATCCCCATGGTCATTGCTCTGGAACCAGAGACAGAGGGCCCATGGACACTGGTTGGGTGGGGGAGTGTAAAGGGGGAGGAGGCTAGGGATACCTCCTCACAGGTATCTACCTGTTCTCCCTTCCTGCCAACAGCGTCTTATCAGCAAGGCGTCCTGTCTGCCACCCTCCTCTATGAGATCCTGCTGGGGAAGGCCACCCTGTACGCTGTGCTGGTCAGCGCCCTGGTGCTGATGGCCATGGTAAGGAGGGGGCCAGGATGAGAGTGTGATGAAAGGAAAGTGTGGAGCATCATGCAGGGGAGCTGAGGGGTCTCGGAATTGTGTCCTGACATCTCCGTGGAGTTCCAGTGGGGCTGCCAGACTGGGGAGAAAGTACAGAGTTCATCACAGACAGAACGCGGCTTTGAAGGATAGGGAGAGCCCTCCCAAAAATCAGACCCCAGAATCAGCATCCTCTGACCCAGCCCTACTGTTCCATGGCCCCTGGCATCCTGACGACATCCTCTCTTCCTCAGGTTAAGAAAAAGGATTCCTGAGACCAGCTCCAAAAGTGCATCCCGAGTCATTCTTTATCATGGCCTTGGATTCTC
The DNA here is from genome assembly GCF_001704415.2 of Capra hircus. Lineage (NCBI taxonomy): Eukaryota > Metazoa > Chordata > Mammalia > Artiodactyla > Bovidae > Capra > Capra hircus. Next base: position 14,517,188 of record NC_030811.1, on the reverse strand, counting down.
CTTAACACCTTTCCAGTCTGTGTTCTTCAAGAGTTTCTCTCTCTCTCATCTCCTTCCTTTACGGATGTCTGCCCCTTCTCTCAGCTTCCCTGCCGGTGGAGAGCCATACTCAGAACCTGAAATTGACTGAATTAATAAAGGTGTCATGATGGGCTTGATTGTGTCCAGGAGTGTCTGTGGTATCCTGCCCTTCATTGATCTACCTCTGATTTGGGAAATCACCACCCCTCAGGCTCAGTAAAGAATCTGCCTGCCACACAGGAGACCCAGGTTCAATCCCTGGGTCGGGAAGATCTCCTGGAGAAGGGAATGGCAAGCCACTTGCTTGGAGAATCCCAAGGACAAAGAAGCCTGGTGGGCTACAGTCCATAGGGTCACAAAGAGTCGGACATGACTGAGTGACTCACACGCACACACACACACACACGCGCGCACGCACATGCACACACACACACACACACACACACAGAGGCATATGGAGGGACAGATCCTCCTCTCTGACCAATGCCGCTTCCTCTTGTTCATCCTCATGGGGTGCTGTGGTCCACATCCAGGCACTCTGGGCCCCCATGTGTAGGGCTAATCTGAAGGGCAAGAAGTTGGGCTCTGGAAAACCTGCATATTGAGGGCAGATAATCGCTCAGATGGTAAAGAATCTGCCTGCAATGCAGCTGACCTGAGTTTGGGTCTGCTGGGTTAAGAAGATCCCCTGGAGAAGGGAATGGCTGCCCACTCCAGTATTCTTGCCTGGAAAATTCCGTGGACAGAAGAGCCTGGCAGGCTACAGCCCATGGGGTCACCAAGAGTCAGACAGGAATGAGCAACTAACACTTTCACTTTTTTCAAGAATGAGTGAAGGGGAACCATAACCCCCAGCTCAGTGCTGGACAGAGGACGGGGCCACCCGTGGTTGGAATGTCTGGTCATTTCTCAATTCCAAATTCAAGGTTCACTTCCTATGCATTTAGGGTCCACCTTTGTTTCTCAACACTTCCATCTTACCGGGTTTCAGAATTTGGGCTTGAGATTTAGTTCTGCCAGTCTGGGTTAGAACCCTAAAGACAGCATGGAGCTGGAAACACTGAAGCGTGAAGCCTGGAGACTGCACAGGGGCGGGACACGTGGGGGCAGACATGCCCCCATGGGGGAGGAACAGAGATGGGGAGGGTCCAGCGTGGGTTGGGGTGCTATCCCCTGAAGCCCTTCCAACAGAAGCTCCTTCTCTCATTGGGATGGAGGCCAGGCCACCCTAAGTGGAGCGTGTTGCGTGCAGACAGCTCTTCGGGGAGACAGTTCTCCTACTGGGGCAGGTGCGACCTGCAGGTCACAATCCCTGTGCAGAACACTGCGCCAGGCATGGGGCAGGGAGGGGGAGGGAGGAGAGGAGTGCCATCAGGGGACAGGCAGACCAGCGAGAGGCCCTGGGTAAGTTAGCTGAGGCAGAATGTCGGGAATGAGAGAAGTTCCGAAATCTGGAAGATGGTGGGAAAGATGGGGTCCTCATCGCCTGCTTTGTTCCAGGCTGGGCCCTGGCACACGCGTTGTCCCAGCCAATCCCCACAACCATCCCATGAGCAGGTATTTTTTTTCTCCCAACTTCATAGGTGAAGAAACTATAGTTTATGGGTCAAATGACTGGTAAGCTGTGAAACTGTAGCACATTCTTCTAAAGAGGGCAGTTCAGGAAGCTTTGCCCAATGGTGACCAAGAGCGTGCGGCCGCTCACAAAACCTCTGGGTGACCCTAGAGCAGGTGCTCCTGAAGGCCAGGGCAGAACCCCAGCAACAGACTGGGGACACCTTGAATCCTCAGTATGTTTATTCCTTAGCGCTGCTAAGAACCATGCACTCGGTCCTTTAAAGCAATCGAAATGCGTTCTCTCACAGTTCCTAAGGCCAAAAGTCAAAATCAAGGTGTTGGCAGGGCTGCACCCCCCTCCAAAACTCTCAGGGAGAATCCTTTGCTGCTTCTCCCCAACTCTGACAGCTCCTAGCCTCCTGGACTCAAGGCAGCATCACCCCCACCTATCTAGGTCTGCATATGTCCTTCTTCCCCGTGTCTGTGTTCAAGTTCCCTCCCTTCACTTACCAGGACACAAGTCGCTGGATCTGGGACACACCCTCAGTTCAGAAGGATTTCATCCTGAGAGTCTTAACAAATTACATCTGTAAAGATCTTATTTCCCAGTTAGGTCACAGTCTGAAGTTCTGGGTGGGCGTGAATTTGGGGTGACATTACCCATCCCCCTACACTGCGTATCAGGAATGGGAGATGAGGGGTTCTCTGGACCTGATGCACACAGGCCAGGGAAGGACATGGCCCGGGTGAGGGATGGCCTGGGAGGCTCATCACATGCTTATAACTTCCCAGCAGTCAGGAGTATCTCAAGATTTCTCAAACCACAGACTTTTTTTTTTTTTTTAATTTGCTGTTGCTATTGTTGTTTGCTTGTTTTGGTGGTGACTTAAAAAATCCCAGAATGAAGGAGACCGAGTTTAGTCTCTAGACCAGCACCTACAAAAGCAGCACCTTCCACTCTTTAGACACGTGGTGGTTCCTCACAAGGGTCAGACGGGGAGATGAGAAGCTACGGGAGAAACAAATGCCTCAGAGAGAACAGGCTGTTTTGTGGATCAGGAGGAGCGGACTGAGCAGGGAGTGCAGGAGGCAAGGCTTTGTGCAACAGACCTGTGAGGAGAAACCTGACCAGCTGTAGGGACGAGATCGGGGTGGCGGGGGGCAGAGGGGGTCTGCGGGTTCGGTGGCTGTCATCTTTGGGGTGCTAAAAGTATTAGCAGGTGGGAGGATCGGGGGGAGCTGATGGTAGGCACCTGGGGTGTGTCAAGGTGAGGAACGAATGTCCTCTGGAGGATGGTGCTTGGTGCTTGTCACCTTCTCACTCCTGGAAACATCACAGAGATGGAGAAACTCCACTTGGCCCCCACCCTCCCTTGACCCAGGGAGGCCCCTCTTCCCAAATCTTTACAGTCCTTTCCTCATCTCTCTCAGACATCCCTGCCCCCAGCATTCAATTCACAGGCACTGGGAAGTTAATCTCTTCCTCCTCTGCCTCTTTTCTAGACTGTAAAGAGATCCTTTGGGACCAGTTTTAGTCAACCCCTCTTTTTCTTCCTCAGGTGAAACTGAGCAAAGATGGCTTAGATACAGGGCAATCACACTGCTTATTGTGCAAATGGGGATGCTACTGAGGGTGAAAGATAAGACGCTGGGACAGGAGGGGTAAGCCAGGATGGTCCTGGTAAACCAAGACCCACAGCGGCTCCGATTAAAGGGGCTCAGGGGGAGTTTCTGAGACCAGAGTCATTTCTGGAATGGAAAACACTAAAGCAATTCCTCACTGACCTGGGCCTGTCAACATTTCCAATCTCAAAGCTAATCCAAGCCTCATTCCGTTAAGGAGATCTGTGGGCAGAGTGTAGACCAGGGGCAAACTCCACAAGTCACACACAGCCCAGGGGCAAAGCATGCTTATTGATTGAAGAGACTTACAAGCCAAGCATCTCTAGAAGAATGCCTGTGATTCCCTGGGTTTTGCCATTCCAAGGGCACAGCTGGACTTCCCATGTGTAGCTCTCAAGGAGAGGAACCTCAACCCTGTAACCTTTAGAGATTTACTCAGAAATTAGGTGAGGAAGGAAAGCATCCAGCTGGTCCTGGTGGGTGGCGTCCTGGTTGGGGACAGGAATCCCGTGGGAAGGGCTGCTTGAGTCACTGTCACTTGCCCGGAAGAAGAATGTTCCTATTAGCACAGTTCAGTTCAGTCAGTTCAGTGGCTCAGTCATGTCCGACTCTTTGCAACCCCATGGACTGCAGCACGCCAGGCCTCCCCGTCCACTGCCACCTCCCAGAGTTCACTCAAACTCATGTCCATTGAGTCGGTGATGCCATCCAGCCATTTCATCCTCTGTCGTCCCCTTCTCCTCCTGCCTTCAATCTTTCCCAGCATCAGAGTCTTTTCCAAGGAGTTATTTCTTCCCATCAGGTGGCCAAAGTATTGGAGTTTCAGCTTCAACATATCCAGTGAATATTCAGGACTGATTTCCTTTAGAATGGACTGGTTGGATCTCCTTGCAGTCCAAGGGACTCTCGACAGTCTTCTCCAACACCACAGCTCAAAAGCATCAATTTTTCGGTGCGTAGGTTTCTTTATAATCCAACTCTCACATCCATACTTGACTACTGGAAAAACCATAGCTTTAACTAGACGGACCTTTGTTGGCAAAGTAATGTCTCTGCTTTTTAATATGCTGTCTAGGTTGGTCATAGGTTTTCTTCTAAGGAGCAAGCATCTCTTAATTTCATGATTGCAGTCACCATCTGCAGTGACTTTGGAGCCCCCCAAAATAAAATCTGTCTTGGTGGGTGATCTGTTTCCATTATTTCCCCATCTATTTGCCAGGAAGTGATGGGACCAGGTGCCATGATCTTAGTTTTCTAAATGTTGAGTTTTAAGCCAACTTTTCCACCCTCCTCTTTCACTTTCATGAAGAGGCTCTTTAGTTCTTCTTCGCTTTCTGCCATAAGGGTGATGTTTGTTATCTGCATATCTGAAGTTATTGATATTTCTTCCGGCAATCTTGATTCCAGCTTGTGCTTCATCCATCCTAATATTTCACATGATGTACTCTGCATATAAGTTAAATAAGCAGGATGACAGTACACAGCCTTGATGTACTCCTTTTCCTATTTGGAACCAGTCTGTTGTTTCATGTCCAGTTCTAACTGTTGCTTCCTGACTCTCATACAGATTTCCCAGGAGGCAGCTCAGGTGGTCTGGTATTCTTATCTCTTTCAGAATTTCCCACAGTTTATTGTGATCCACACAGTCAAAGGCTTTGGCATAGTCAATAAAGCAGTAATAGATGTGTTTCTGGAACTCTCTTGCTATTTTGATGATCCAGTGGCTGTTAGCAATTTGATCAATGGTTCCTCTGCCTTTGATAGCTCAGTTAGTAAAGAATCCACCTGCAGTGCAGGAGACCCCTGTTCAATTCCTGGGTCAGGAAGATCCTTTGGAGAAGGGATCGGTTACCTACTCCAATATTCTTGGGCTTCCCTTGTGCCACAGCTGGTAAGGAATCTGCCTGCAATGCAGAAGACCTGAGTTCGATCCCCAGGTTGGGAAGATCCCCTGGAGAAGGGAAAGGCTACCCACTCTGGTATTCTGGCCTAGAGAATTCCATGGACTGTATAGTCTCCATGGGGTTGCAAAGAGGCAGACACGACTGAGTGACTTTCCCTTTGTCACTAACAAAGGTAACAAATGTGTCTTTATTCCTATTTTAATAAATTTACAATAAAGTTGAGCCCAAACCACTTCATATTACTGTAAGGATACAGGGGAAAAGATAATTGATGTTAATTATAGATATTCAAAGGCTACCTATTTCCATATACAGACTGTAATTAGTGTAAGTTTTTGTTTAATATAATCCCCAAGTTCACTTGGTACCTTGGTATCTCATGCATAAACCAGTGATATTAGATTACCTAGATCCTGGGTAAAATTTACTCAGATGATTACCATCTCCAGTTTGTCCTTTGTCATTTTGTAGTGCTTCTCCCTTACTTCCTGGAAACTTTCTTGCTTCCTGGAAAGACATCTTTATATAAGCTCCATAAGGATAAGAATCTTTGAGCAATGCATAGTAACATAGCAAGTGCTCAATAAATCTTCGATGAAAACAATTGGAAAAAAAAATCTGTTTTCACTTTATAAATCCTTATCAAATAAGATGATGAGGTCTGGTACTATAAATCCCACTGACTGCTTCTTAAACTTTCATCACCAAGTTCCCTTTTTCCGTGGCCTTGGAAATGGCCCTGTAGCCATATAGGAAGACTCACAACAAGCCTGGCAACAGCAGTAACTGCAACTCATTCTTGCTGCTTGCGGCAGAGTCCCACAGTTCCCAGAAAGGTGATCTCTGGGCCTTGAGACCCCACAATGTGACATGTCATCCTTCCCATCCTGGCCGCCCAAATAAAGCATTTCCTGCCTCAGTCTAGCACATATCCTCCCTCCCATCCTGATGACTTTCTTCTCTTTGTGGATCTGAAGTCCCTGGGTGCTCAGCCACCACACTCTCTGCCTCTCCTGGGGATTGACTGTGGCAGTGCTTGGTTGAGTCCTGAATCACCGCCCTGCGACACACGGCATGTTCTTTGCTCGTCATTGCCCTCCATCAAGGTCCCAGCTATGTGTCTTTCTCCTCCCTCTCCATCCATTGTTGTACCTGGACTCCTAGGAGGGCTTCTAGGGGAAATGGGGTCCCAGAGATGTGGATGGGTCTATACATCAGCAAATAGAACTGAGAAAGAGCCAGCAGCTGTGACTATTTCCACAAAAGTTTCCTCTGCTTATCTCAGCTGACCTCTGTTAGTGTAAGGGCTGGTCTTGACAGGAAGACTGCACTACAGGACTTCCCATTGACCCACCCCCCAGCACAACATGACCAGACTTGCTGACATACGGAAGTGGATTTTTGAATAGTGACTGGATCGTGATCCTGGGTGTGACACCCCTGCCCAAGCTGTAGGCCACTCCAGTAGCTGCTGCTCAGCCTGCTGTACCCTCAGTCCCACCATGGGTCTTGACCTTGACTGGATCTTGGAATCATAGATAGTCTGGTGATAAAGAAGCATAAATTGTGGAGTCTTGAATTCCCCCTGGTTATGCTTGATCTGTCTTGGGACAGAGAACTCTCGACCTGTCTGGAGAGGTCACTTGATCACTGGACAGCACTATGAAGAATTTTGTCTGCTTTAGGTTTCCATAAATCACATTGTTGTGCCAAGCATTGGTCATAATTATACTCTTAAGAAAGTTCTTCTTGAGACAACTAGCATGCCCATCTCTAGTTGAGTCCGCGAATCTATGACAGACAGAATAAGCAGGACCTTTAAAAGTCTGACTTCGCAGAATGGAGAAAGGGTGCAGTAGATATAGATGAGAACGTTGTGACAGCAAAGAACGTGGACGTCAAAGCCAAAGAGACACAGTTCCGAGCCTTAGATCTGCTTTTACAAACTCTGCGATCGTGGGCAGATGACCACCGCTGAGACTCAGCTTTCCTGCCTATAAAATGGGCCCGATCACAACCCCAACTTCGTAAGGTGGTTTCATCTTATTTAATTCACACAACAGGAATAGCTGTTATCCACAGTGTCAATAAATATTAGCTGCTATTATGATAACTATTAGCCTAAAACTTCGTTTTTCAAGCTAAACATTTCCAGTTCTCTCAGTTTTTGGTCTCCTTTGGCACAGTTTTGAGTACTCCTACTCTCTGCGCAGCCCAGCCACTCTCTTCTGAAACGTTTCCATTTGTTTCCATCTTCCTACTCTCCTAACTGTGCTTCTCTGACCTACAGAGGGGAAGGGGGAGCTGCACTTCCTGTTCACCGCACCTTCTGCTTTGGTCCTATGAGGGCAACGCGTCAATGTCTGCACCCACTCACCCCACTGACTCACAGAGCTCACTTTTGACTCAAACCCTGAGTCTTCACCACATGCACTGCTTGTGAACACAGAGTCCCTTTCCTGTGTTCAGTTGTTTGGATTCCTCTCTTTTGTGTGGGGGGTGGGGAACCGGCAAGGTGTCAGGGAGTGCTTAACTTTATCATGTTTCTTCAGCTCACCTCTGCAACTCTCTAGTTTCTGCCGGATTCTAACTCTGCAGTTCCTCATTGTTCCCCATCCTCAGGCCACCTCAGATCTGATCATTGTAACTTGTTTATTCTTAACACAAGTGGTTCATAAAATTCATAACAAGATCACTGTTTAACATACAGCTCACATTCCCCTAAGCTTTGCCTGAGATCCAGGAGCTGCTAAAACACGGGGGCTTTGGCTTCTGGCCCTTCATAGCTGTATAGCATGGACAACTCATTTTTCTTCTCTGGGCTGCAATCGCCTCCTCTGTGAAGTGAGGAGACTGGATAAAGTGATCTCTAAGGAATCTGGAGTTCTGCTCTTCAGATTCAGTGGTTCAAAGTCTATAGGCCCCAAATCACCATGATAAAGGTAATTCGGGCAATCTAAGCTCTTCCCAGACACAAACCATTCACATGCATGACAGTCTCAGAGGCTGTCTATGGTGTTAGGGAGTTGGTGCTGACCCAGGAATCCCAGAGTCAACTAAAGGCACCTGGAGCCCTGGCACCTGGAAAGAGGTCCAGCTCCTTGAATGAGGAGAAAAAAAAAAAAAAAAAAAAGTGTTTAAAGGAGAATGGGCTTGAATCAAAGGCCAGGAAGTAAAAGCAGCAGGTTGGGGTCTTTTAGAAGACAGCGAGGGAAGAAATGGGGTGTCTGAGCCCAGCACTGGCTGTCAAGCTGTTTATCTCTGAGTAAAATCAGTATAAGTAGCAACAGCCACACACCTGCCCCAGCACTGTCTCGGGGACTCACAACAGGATGTGGTCTGACATTTACCAGGTCCTGCATCTGGGGCGCCTGTGAAAGTCCCTCCCCCACCCCCCACCTTCTGAGCTTCTTGAACACCATGCTCACCACATCCTGCCTCACCCTCTTCCCATGTGGTCCTTTGTGCCTGGGCCTCTGGTGAGCACCCAGGCAGTGGAAATAGAACTACAGTGGGAGAGGGGAGGGTCTCTGGAGGGAGATCCAGGCACCTCAGCTGCACGTGCAGACCCCTGCCCCCAACACAACTCACACACCTGCTGGAGGTTATGCCCTACATCAGAGGCTGCAGGGAGCATCTTGGAGACACTGAAGGAGGCAGAGCAGCTGCCATAACTGCTGGGACCCCACTGGGGGTGCCTTCTGGCCCCACATCCCTCAGGCAACTCCCTCCCCCCACCCTCCACACAGAGCCTCCCACTTCCTTCCACTCATCTCAAGAGTGGGTGCTAATGACTCAGAGGAAAGGGAGCCCTAGGTCATCAACAGACTGAGAAAGGGACGGTTCCTGGCTCTCTGCACTGGTGTCTGTGTGCCCTAGTGACCGGGTTTCCGTCAGCATCGTCCCTACCACTGAGGCCTTGTGGGTCTGTGTGATGGGCAAGGTCCGTCTCGCTCCTACTCCAAGAGGAGGAGGGAGAACACAGCCCAGAGAGAACAGAAAAATACACAGCCACACACAACACCTCCAAGGAGAGAACGGGAAACAACCGGATAAGTAACAGGGCAGATGTGCTTTGCAGCAGCTCAAAGAGCCATAGCATCCTCAGCTCAAAGCATGTAATCCTGGGCGCAACCAGGAAGTCACTCAATTTTATCCCATAGCTTCCCAAACCAGGGCCTTCCCCAGATTCCCCAAGCCACTTAGAGCCCCCAGGGTCTCTCCCTATGAATCCCACAAGTGGCTAAGATCCAGATATGAAGAGAGTTCTGGCCACCAGCCTGTGGCCCTGGATCTTCCACGTGCCAGTGGCCAGGGAATGACATGTATAGGAAGAGTTGTCCAGACACACCTACAAAGTCAGAGTCAGGGGTGCTGGAAGGTCTGCTCAAAAGAGACAGTCCCATCTCTCCAAAGGGATGAGTGAGACTGATGAATTCCAGGCAGGAGAGCACATTTCTGAGTAGTAGCCTCTGTCCTGCTCTGGTTTCATTTGTCTCCTGACATTACATTTGTTGTAGATTTCTGTTGCCCAGAGATTGTGGAAGCAGTTATGGGAATAGGACTCTTCTTTATGAATGGGACAGATATCATGGCAGATAGTAACTTGTTCTGATTAATTTGGATGGCTTGCAGGCCTCTCCTTAACTAGCCTCCCTTTACCAATGAATGCAGTCCTATCTCTCTATTGCTCTGAGCCGTGATCCAGACTGCTTCCTCACTTTCAATATTGATGGAGATCTCAGCATTTCTATTCAAACTGACTCTCCTGCTGGGAATGTCATTTTGCTTATCTAAATACTAGCCTCTCCCCAAACTCAACCTCGAGATAAAGTTCTCTCCTTCTGAAGCTTTCCAGAACTTTTCTGAATTTCTTACAGAAATAATCTGTTTTAAACCTTCTACCAACACTCTTGAATAGTACAATACCCCTTGAATAGTAGTGAGTCCCTGGAATACCTCACTGTTAAGAAGCATTCTGGGTCTACATAAAGGCCCAGCAGAAAAGATGAATATCTGAACAAGCACAGTGAAGGGTACAAGTTTCATATTTTTACTATTAAAGTACATTTGGCACTTAAAAATACTAGTAATTACTACAGAGTTTAAATTTAAAATTTTTTAAAAAAAAGTCTTTTGGGATTTCCCTGGTGGTCCCATGGTTGAGACTTTCTTTGCCTTCTCATGCAGGGGGTGTGTGTTTCATCCCTGGTTGTGGAGCTAAGATCCGACATGCCTCATGACCAACAACCAAAACGTAAAATTGAAGCAATATTATAACAAACTCAAAGACTTTAAAACTCAGAGAATTAAAAAAAAGCAAGTCTTTCTCTTTTTTGGGTAAAGTGAAAGTCGCTCAGTCGCGTCCGACTCTTTGCAACACCGTGGACTGTATAGTCCATGGGATTCTCCAGGCCAGAACAGTGGAGTGGGCGGCCTTTCCCTTCTCCAGGGGATCTTCCCAACCCAGGGATCAAACCCAGGTCTCCCACATTGCAGGCAGATTCTTTACCAGCTGGGCCACAAGGGCAGCCCAAGAATACTGAAGTGGGTAGCCTATCCCTTCTCCAGGGCATCTTCCCAACCCAGGAATCAAACCAAGGTCTCTTGCACTGCTGGTGGATTCTTTACCAACTGAGCTATCAGGGAAGCCCTCTTTTGGGTAAGCTGTAATCCAAATATCTTGTAAGCTCAGAGACAAAAATAATGTCTTTTGAAATGTGGACCCTATAATAGGGCTTCATAACATAAATGCCATCTAATTCAACACACTTAATGATCCAATAAGGAAATTTTCACAGGAGAGGAAGATGAGTTCCAGAGAGATTAGAAAATGAACACAAGGTCATAAGAGCTAGTAAATTTAAACTCAAAACTCAAAGGTCTTAAAAAATAGAGTGACAGTGAAAGATTGGTGGTTACCAGGGTTTGTGGGGAAAGAAGAGACAAATTAGTAGATAAGCCCAGGGCATTTGTCAGGCAGTGAAACTATCATCATGCATGATGGCTGATGACAGCGGTAATGGTTAATAAAAGACACAACACACTTGTCAAACACCACAGAGATGTACAACACAAAGAGAAAGTTCTAACGTAAACCATGGACTTTAGTCAATAATAATATATCAATAATAAGCATGCCACACTCATATAAATAAGATATTTTTAATAACAGGGAAGGCTGGGGAGGAAATGGACATATACAAGAACTTTACTATCTCCTCAGTTTATATCAATCTAAAACTGCCCTAAATATTAAAATCTATTAACTAAACCTGTTTCAGGGAGAGATCTGTTTCTGCTTATAGTCCGTGATCAACTAACATCCAAACATTGGCTTAAGATGCTGTTTATTGCTAAGTATGAACCAAACTTGAGTTGTAAATACATCTTTATTTTTATGGCTGTAAACATTGCTGATTGACTTAGAAAATTTAAATTTTCACGCATGGGGTGAAAAAAAAAAACAACCCAAGTGCCTTGATTTTTTTCCTGCAACTTCTATTTTTTATTCTTTTTCTTGAAGTATAGTTGATGTACAATGTTGTGTTAGCTTCTGGTTACAGCAAGGATACTCAGTTATACGTAAACATATATTCATCCTTTTCCATATTCTTTTCCATCATGGTTTATTATAGAATATTGAATATAGTTCTCTGTGCTGTACGGTAGGACCTTGGCATTTATCTATTTTATATGTAGTAGTATGTATCTGCTAAGCTCAAATTCCAAGAGTCTTAACTATGCCATGCTGTGACCATACCCAGCACGATCTTGAGTGTATTTCATTGCTCTTTTTAATCCCTGTGTTGGCTCTGAGTGTCAAGCACGTATATCCACTTAATACATGGTAGATCTTAAGATGCAACAGGACCCCTGGGCGTTATTCAATACTGACTTGATTGCTTTGTGTCTCTGCCTGATTTTATTCTGCAGAGTGAATGGTATTGAAAACAAACACATGTCTGAATTGTCCTAAATGAAATGATGCCAGGAACAGAGTATTTTAAGACTTCTTGTGCCCCCTCGTGGAACAGAAGGGACATTAGAAAAGAAAATCTTTTTAGGAACGAGGAGGAGGAGGGAGGGATGCGGGGCTGTGGGATGAGGAAGGAGGCTCAGTTGCCAAGGTAACTATGGTATCTCTTTCCAGCCATCCCCATGAGCCTTTCTTCTCCTTTATTTCCATCCAAGTAATTTCTCTCTTTCAGGGTTTTGCCTTTACACACACAGGCTCCCTTTATCCGGTCTCTTGCATCTCTTTGATCACCATCTGCTTCTCTGCTCCCTCCATTGCTATAAGGAGAGGCAGGAGACACGATAGAATGGGAATTTTTAAAAAATCTAAAACTCAAAACAATAATCAGTGTTCCTAAGTACACATTTCTGATACTGACAAAAATCACTCTTGTAGCCCCTACAATATCATCTTGCTCCTTCCCTGGCCCAAAGCCTCCACAAGATGTCTATTCTTCACACAAAGAGCAAGGACAGGAGACTTTTCCAGGTGATGAAAAGTAACTAATTAGGTAACCTGAGTTGGCATCCGCAGAGTTGCTCACTGGTCCCCCGTCACATCACATCCCAGTGTGGGTGCATGCTATTCCTCTCGTCTCTCGTCAGCATAGGCACAACCTCAGCCCCCAGCGTAGACCCACAGGAATGTGGGAGAAGAGGGTGATGGGCAAGGAACAGCACACTTTCAGGGCTGAAGCATGATAGCCTAGACGAGACATCCGCACGTCAGGAACTTGACCGTGTGCCTGAATGTCACCCGTTCTCTGTACATAAATCTTTTCCCTTCTCCCTACGAACACGGTGGGGCTTCCCTGGTGGCTCAGTGGTGAAGAATCCACCTGCCACTGCAGGAGATGCGGGTTCAATCCCTGGCTTGGGAAGATCTCCTGGAGAAGGGAATGGCAACCCACTCCAGTATTCTTGCCTGAGAAATCCCATGGACAGAGGAGCCTGGCAGGCTGCAGTCCATGGGGTCGCAAAAGAGTCAGGCACAACTGGGTGACTAAGCAAAAAACAAGAACGTAGTTAAGTTCTTTTGGAGACTCTGGCTTGAGTCTGTTGCCCTCACGCTGGCTGACAGTCAGAAACCCAGCGACAGACATCCTCCACCCAGTCCCTGAGTGAGAGCTGCTGCAGGGGGTGAGGAGGGCGTGGGAGAGGATGGGGTTTCTGCACGGATGTCTGCCCCACCCAGCGCAGTGTGAGACTCCAGGCGCAGAGGTAGAAGCCAGAGTTATTGAGCTGCAGCTTCTTAGAACTCAGGATGAACTGGCCGTCCTGGGGCCTGGAAGCTTCGAAGTTCTGGAACTCCCTAGGTTCTATCTGGTCAACACCAACAGAGGAGAAGAGCAGCTGGAGGCTCCCCCCTGCCTCCTGCCGGTACCAGTACAGGTTGGGGCTTGATGTCCCCTTCACGGTGCACTCCAGAGAGAGCGGGCTGCCTGCAGGCTGCACCCTGGTGGATGGCCATTGATGGATGGTCTGAGCTCTGACTCCTGAGGGAAGCATAAAAGGCCATTTAGATGGAAGAAACCCATCCCAGCTCACCTTCCCATCCTGAGAGAGGGATGGTTCAAAGCCCTTCCATGGCTCAGGCATACAGAAATCATCATGGGGAGTAGACTGGGAGGGTCCTTGGGCAAGAAGAGACCAAGAAAGCAAACTCCTTCCTGGAGATGGAGAAAACCAAGACTCAGCACACTAGCCACCAAGACTAAACTCCCATATTCATTCCAGACCACTGGAAGCGTGTACCAAATGGAGTCAACCAAAAGCTAAGGCTCTGGATTCAGACAGTGAGCTCTAGAGAGGAGAACCCACCTAAGAAAGTGCCCAGAAGAAGGGCCAGCAGACAGCAGGGCATAACTGCAGGCAACCTTCAGTTCGCAAGTGCGGTTGACACTCCTTCTCTGGGCCCAGGGGTGGCCAAGTCCCTCCCACTTGGAGATCACAGAGTACAGAGCATGTATCCCCTCAAGCTGGGGAGGAAACGAGGCTTGTCTTTTCTTAAACGTGTGATGAATCATCCGTCCTCCCTGGGAAGCAGCTTTACCCTGCACTAGTTATCTTTATTGAAATCTTGCTGAAGTCCTGGTATGTAAATATATTTCATGACTCATTATTTACCTGTAAACAAGAGATGACTCCCTGGGTCCCCCAGGAGACCGTCAGAGAAACCATGCCAGCAGGATAATTAAAGGGGATTCTAGTCTGTCTGAAGCCAGAAGCCAGCTAGAGGACATGTCACCTGGATAGCTGAAAAGTAGATAAAAGCAGATGGAGGCTCTAGAGATTTAGGTCTTCAGGGTATTCGAAGCAGAAAGGCTCAGCTCTGAGGGGAGGAAGCTGCTCTGACAGCCAATCAAGGGATGTGCATCCTCTTCGTCTCCAGCAGACAGGACTGGAGACCTGAATGGGCAGGACCCGCTGCTGGACAGATTAAAGTTGGCTTCTGTGCTTCATGTGCCTCTAACAGCCTCACTAGACCGAACTGTCCCCTAAGAGCCGACTTATTGGAACAGACTCTGATGCTGAGAAAGATTGAAGGCAGGAGGAGAGTGAACGACCGAAGATGAGATGGTTGGATGGCCTCACCGACTCGATCGACATGAGTTTGAGCAAGCTCAGGGAGACAGTGAAGGACAGGGAAGCCTGGTGTGCTGCGCAAACTCACGTCCTTTGAGTTGGTGATGCAGTCCATGGGGTCTCAAAGAGGCAGACACGACTTAGCGACCAAACAACAGCAAGTGCAACATGGGTAGAGGAAAATAGAGGCCTTGGAATCAAATAGATCTGGGTTCTTAGGGATCCTCAGGAAACACTCATCCTCAGTGCTCTCAGCTGTAAAATGAAAAGGATTGTAATACAGAAAGTCCCCTAAGTCCGAACCTTCAAGTTGTGAACTTTCAAACATGCGAATCTGTGTTCCATCGGCATTAGGCATGAGTGAAACTGCAGCTTGCCCTTTGTCTCCTATTGCCGATGCCCCTTCAGCTCTACCATCTCACACCTCCTCTTCCTCCTCCAGCCAGTTCACTCCCTCCTTCCCACCTGTTCACTCAATGCCAGCCCAGGTATGCCAGTGTCTACTGCAGTACTGCACCTTTCAAGGTACTATACTGTAAGATTAAAAAGGTTTACTTTAACTGCATTACTTTTCTTGTGGCTTTTTTCTTTCTATTGTTTTCATTCTTATTCTTCTGCAACAACCTTTTTGATTTCAACTTTTGAATACAGACGATTTTGTTTTTTGCAGAATAAAGTCTCAAATTTTAAGTCAGTTTATTCTTTATGTTTGTTTGTTTTGATGTATTATATGTGCAAAAAGTATTGTACACCTATTACAGTGCAGTATCATATAGCTGACTGTGTTACCCAGCTACCTAGGGTAACTTTGTTGGACTTAACAAACATGCTCTTGGAACCGAACTTGTTCGTATGTCAGGGACTTACTGTACCTACAAATGGTTGAACATGCATCTTGCCTGAAGCACTCTTACAAGTGTTGGCTGTTTGGGGTACCTCAGTGCCTTTGGGAAAGAGTAGGAGATGGACCGTGGGATGGGATGGGATGGAGGGTGGGGCCGGGAGAATGACAGAGACACGAGAAGCATTGCCAAGCCACCAGTTCACGGCAGCTAAGGATGACAATCTGCTTGCCAGCTGGTATAACCTCATTCTACTGAGGTTCTAGTCACAGGACCCCAGGATCCCTGGAGGACAGCCAACAGGTCCCTGGGAACCTCCACTTCTCTCTGCCTTTGTCAGGCCTGTCCTCCAAAGGATTCATTTTCAAACGCTTACTTAGTTAGGGCTGGATGTGGTGGAATGGTTTAAGGTGAGCCCCTGGGAAACGGAGCTGTGGAAGTGGCCTAACAGGGAGAATAAACCCGAAGCCAATCAGGCATGTGTGACACTTCCCCATTTCATCAGGGTCTAGGGATGCACGGAGTCCCCTGGTGGCTCAGCTGGTAAAGAATCCACTTGCAATGCGGGAGACCTGGTTCGTCCCTGGGTTGGGAAGATCACTGGAGGAAAACACGGGAACCCACTCCAGTACTCTTGCCTGGCGAATCCTAATGGACAGAGGAGTCTGGTGGGCTATAGTCCATGGGGTCACAAAGAGTCAGACATGTCTGAATGACTAATCACAGCCCAGCACAATGATGTACAAGATTTGTTATTGTCACTGAAGCTGCAGAAACACAATTTAAAATTAATGTTGCAGTTCTTGCTTCCAACAGAGTTATGGCCACAGCACATGTGTTTGGTTGGCATTTGAATGCACCATATTTGTGGGAAAGTGTTTTGGCTTTTGATCTTTTCCAGATTTAATGAGTCCTTTAATGCTACTGACGTACATGATAATCAATCAAGAAGTAAGCATGGTGTGGATTCCATGAACACTTGGAACATATGATGAAAAATAGCTATAGCCAACTACAATTGTTCAATCTGTTTTTATCAGCCTGTTAATGGGACTCAGTATGCCTCTGTGCTTGTCAGGTTGGCATGGTTGAACCCAAGAGGGGGTATGTGCCTCTTCTCTCCTTTTCTGTCCCCTTCTGCCCTTCACCTTTGCTCCTGGGATTTTTGTTGAGTTATTCCTGAGTGGGGCGGTGGGCAGAGGGAGGGTAGACAGAGGGTGGCAGCAGATACAGGGAGGGCAGACTTGTTCTTGCTTTGGACAGGACCACGTCATGCCCTCATTTGGCTGGCAAGCTCTCACTCCAGTGAAAGCTGTGTGGGTCCTGCTGAGCCCACGAGAGCTGATGTAACTCATTGGCTGCCTTGGCTCAGTGCCACTGCCAAGCATAGAAAGCGCTGCGATCTTCCTCCCTCGAGATGGCACAGCAGATTGAAGAGACTTCTCAGTCAGATGAGAGTAGCCAGCTGGCTCCTGACTCCCTGATCGTTGTCACAACTCAGTAGCTTGGAGCCCCTTCCATATGGCTGATGCCACAGAAAAATATCTCATCACTCTCCACTCCCATCTGTAATACTGCTTATTCATTCAATTTATCCAATTCATTCATATATTGAAACGTGGATGAGGATATGGTCCCTCTACTCTGGCAGGAGATCTCTTAGAGGGGGGAGCCACGTCTCTGGGCCCTGAAGATGGTCAGCCTGAGAAGCTGGGCTGAAGGTCACACTGAGCTCTGACAGCTCTCTCCTTGCCCTTCCCCTGGACGCTTTCTTGGATGGGTGTTCTTCTCTCTGGCAAGCCTCCCTCAAAGCCTTCGGTTACCATGTTGGGTTTCGCTCCCCAACACTGAATTCTTAATGACAGGATGAAGGGCTATAGATGAAGAGAATGGCAATACACTGAACTCTTCCCTTTTTAATTTAAAAACTGAAATCTCTCTAAACAACAGAGTTGGCAGATATCGGAAGATACTTTGAGGGTCTGTTTGTTCCTCTACAGAAGAGGTAAAAATTATATGGGCTGAGGGGAAGAGAGGAGAGTCACACAAGGAGATGTTCACAAGTCTCCCCAACCTCTGTCCTCTCTGGGTGCTGCCCCTTACCTGGCTGTATCTTGTTTTGGGTTTTTTTGGTGTGTGTGTGGATAACTTTTATTTCTTTTAAATGCTGAAAGTATGATAACACATTGACGGGAGACGTAGTCAATACAGATCAAGACTACATATAGTTGCATTACATATTAAAATTAATTTTTAAGTAGATAAATTGAGTGTTTTTCATTGGAGATTTAATATCAAACCCTCAAGAATTAATAGAATGAATATACAGATAAGTAGAAGGATATTCTGTGCTGTTCTTAGTCGCACAGTCATGTCTGACTCTTTGTGATCCTGTGGAACCTGCCAGGCTCCTCTATCCATGGGGATTCTCCAGGCAAGTACACTGGAATGGGTAGCCATGCCCTCTTCCAGGGGATCTTCCCAACCCAGGGATAGAATCCAGGTCTCCCACATTGCAGGCAGATTCTTCACCGACTGAGCAACAGGGGAGCCCAAGAACACTGGAGTGGGTAGCCTATTCCATCTCCAGAGGATCTTTCCGACCCAGGAATCAAACCAGGGTCTCCTGCAATACAGGTGGATTCGTTACCAGCTGAGCCATCAGGGGAGCCCATAGAGGTATACAGTAGACCTGAAAAGCACTGTGAATCAATTCAACATAATTATGATCTATACACTTTTCACACAACAGTAGGATACAAATTCTATTCAAGTTCCCACAGACTACAAACTATGACACGCTGGAACATATCCAGTATTTTATGTACAAGGACATAAAACAAAGTGCAAAACTTTCATGGTCTAAAGGTATTGAAACCATACAGAGTCTGTTCTCTTACCACTGTGCGATTATGTTCTGGCTACGTCTTTTTTAATATTGATTTTTATTGATTTATTTGTCTGCACCAGATCTTAGTTTTGGCACGGGGATCTTCGATCTTCATTGCAGCATGTGGAATCTTTTAATTGCAGCATGTGGGATCTTTAGTCACAGCATGCAAACTTAGTTGCAGCATGCCAGATCTAATTCCCCGATCAGGGATCGAACCCGGTCCACCTACAGCGGGAGTGCGGAGTCTTAGCCACTGGACCACCCGGGGAGTCCCTGGCTACATCTTGCTCAGGGAAAGAGAAGGGAGAGAGGTGAGGAGGGCAGAACTGGAAGCTCAGAAGTTCAGAGGGCAGATAATTATGCTAATATCCGGGGTGGGAAGAATAAGACTCTGGGTCCCTGTTTGCCACACCAGTGATCAAAGCAGAATAATGCCTCCCAAGGATGCCAACCTCCTACTTCCCAGAACCTATAAATATGTTGAGTTACACTGTGAAGTGGAATTCAGGTTGAAGGTAGAATTAAGACTTCTAATCAATTAAGTTTAAAACAGGGGAATTATCTCGGATTATCCAGGTGTGCTTTATGTAATCGTTGATGTCATTAAGCCTAAAACCTTTGAGCAAGAAAGAGATTACTCCCAATTATGATGATCTTACTTTCATGTAAGAGACAGACTGAGTCGGCATAGAATTTAAGACTGAGAAAAACAAGAGAGCAAAAAACAGGAAAGGAGGAAAGTGTTGACAAAGATACACAGGCTCAAAGTACAGGACCTAGGTGAAGAACAGGAAAAGATTGGTTTAGGGGGAGTAGAAAATAATGCAAGAAGATAGGCTACAGTGAAATAGTTTTGAGAAATTGGACAACAGGTAGCACAAGACAGAGATCCCCCAGAGAAATGAAATAAATGAGGTGGCCCTATGACAGCCCCAGCTTACTGTCTTGAGAACTATCTCAGGTATCAGTGCTGAAAACTGGAAACTGACTGTCTCTCTGAGTTAAGACTCGAGTTTGGAGCTTAAAGAGTGGCCAGAATCTAAAGTGGCTAAAATCCCAGGACAGAGAGAGGAAAGCTGGAAGAAAAAGAGCTCCAGAATCCACGGAGGGTTCTTAGTGATTCCTCAGCTGTTGTGATAAGTGCATGCATCTAAGGAAACTACTGTCAGGTAGGGAAAGGCCACTGGGAATGACCAGGCAGAATCGTCCCAGAGCTCGCATCGAGCTCGAAATAGAGGATGTTTCTACCAGCAAGAGTGGAGGGCATTGGGTAGAATTCTCAGAAGAGTACTGCTCAGTAGTGGATGCAAATTAGGTTTTGACTAAAGTCTTTTCTAAAGCTATAACAAACCTAGACAGTGTATTAAAAAGCAGAGACATCACTTTGCTGACAAAGGTCTGTATAACCAAAGCTACAATTTTTCCAGTAGTCATATACTGATATGAGAGTTGGACCGTAAAGAAGGCTGAGCACTGATGAACTGACACTTTTGAATAGTGGTGAGGAGACTCCTGAGAGTCCCTTGGACTGCAAGGAGATCAAACCAGTCAATACTAAAGGAAATCAACCCTGAATATTTGCTAGAAGTACTGATGCTGATGCTCCAATACTTTGGCCACCTGATACGAAGAACTGACTCATTGGAAAAGACTCTGATACTAGGAAAGATTGAGGGCAGGAGGAGAAAGGGGCAACAGAGGATGAGACGGTTGGACGGCATTACCGACTCAATGGACACGAGTCTGAGAAAACTCTGAGAGACACTGAAGGACAGGGAAGCCTGGCATGCTGGGTTGCAGAGTCGTACACGACTCAGAGACTGAGCAACAGACAAGGCTTTTCTAGACACAACTTACAAGCCTTCAAAGCTAGGCTTGGAAACATCAAACGGTTTCCACAGAATTTAGTTGAGTCACAAAACAAAGTTCACAATTTTTAAAAGAAATGCAAATATACCAGCATCTAGCAACATAAAGTTCAAATATCTGACATCCAATATTTTAAAAAAATCAGACCCCCTTCAGAAGATCCACATTTAGTATTTAGCAAAGTACTCTCAGAGCACAAATGTAAGAAAACTATCTGAAATTGGGAAAATAACTCCCCCTCAAAGATTAAGGAAACCAGGACCTGAATTAAACTTAGGGCCAGGAAGATTGCATATACTAACCCAAGTATTAGTTGCTCAGTCTGACTTTTTGCGATCCCGTAGGCTCTAGCCTGCCAGGCTCCTCTGTCCATGGGATTTCCCAGGCAAGAATACTGGAGTGGGTTGCATTCCCTTCTTCAGGGGATCTTCCCGACCTAGGGATCGAACCTGTATCTCCCATATTGCAAGTGGATTCTTTACTGCCTGAGCCACCAGAAAAGCCTGAGTATACTAATCAGCCAGACTAAAAAAAATTAAGATTCATGGGGCATTGGGTAGAGAACTCAGAAGTGTTTTGACTTAGAAATGGAAAATATCCTAGACTATATGCTGCTCTGGTCCCACCTAACAAATATTTAAAGCCAGACAATTAAAAAAAAAATCACCTTGTTTCCAAGTGACTTCACTGTGTCCTAAAACAGAGCCCCCAAATATGTATAGGAATATAAAAATTCCAACACAAAGGTAAAATTCAATGTGTGGCATGCAATAAAAAAATTACCAGGCATGCAAAGCAGAAATATATAATTCATAATGAGAAAAATGAATTAATCAAAACTAACCCAGAAGTGACACAGATACCAGAATTAGAAGACAAAGATGTAAAAATGGCTATTATAACGGTGTCCCATATGTTCAAGATGCAAGAGGAAAAACTGAACATGCTAAGTAGAGACATAGAAGATATATTTTTTAAAGCATCAAATCAAGCTTTCTAGAGAGGAAAACTACAATGTCTGAGATGGAAAAAATGCACTATATGAGATAAATGGCAGATTAGACAATGCAGAAGAAAATATAGAACTTTAAGGTAAAGCATTAAAAATAAGCTAAAATGAAATAGAGTTTTTGAAAAGTAAATAGGCCATCCAGAGTGGCAGGACAACTTCAAGTAGCCTAATATACTCGAAATTGGAGTCCTAGAAAAAAGAGGAAAGAGATGAGAAGAAAAAATTTAGAAGAAATCATGACTAAAAAATTTCAAAACTGGATGAAACTATAAATCTAAGAAGTCTGACAAAACCAAGGACAAGAAACACATGTATACACCAAAGCATACCACAGTCAACTTGTTCAAAACTGTTGTTAGAGAGAAGATCTTAAAGGCAGCCAGAGAATAAAGACATGTTTTATACAGCGGAACAAAGTAAGGAAGACAAAAGAATTCTTGAACTATTTCTTAAAATAGTACAAGTGAGAAGACAGTAAGTTACATCTTTAGGGTGCTGAAGGAAAATATGGTCAATCTATCATTCTCTACCAAGTGAAAGCTTCATAAAATCCTTCTTAAACACATCTGTTCTTTTGCCAAATTTCCATTCTGGATACCAGCTGCCTGTTCCCTCCTCTTTCTTTCCACGGCCTCTCCCATCTTAAATTTCTTCATCCTGAACTTCCCCAAACAAAGAGCTCTTGAAGAGAATAGCCAGCAAAACAAAAGTGTGATGGATCAGTCTCACTTAGAAGTTAATTTCATGACCAACTCTTTTTTTAATATAAACTTGATCTTTTCTGATGTTACCTTCTCATCTAGCCTCTTTCAGGGGATGTGAGTCATCAAACTGTTTAGTAGGCAAAATAAATCTCTATGAAGGGAGAATTCTGTTACTTGGATAATAATATTTTCTTCTTCTTGTTCCCTATACAATAATTTATAAAATCACAAGGATTGATTTGGGAGAGAGGGAAATAATAAGTGTAATTTAGTGCTTTGAACTTGAAGTTACAGAGGTCTGATTCAAGGGGGAAAATACAATGAAAGAGTGGATTTTTAATGACACATTCCTGGGTCAGGAAGATCCCCTGGAGAAGGGATAGGCTACCCACTCCAGTATTCTGGCCTGGAGAGTTCCATGGGCCGTATAGTCCATGGGGTCACAAAGAGTCAAACATGACTGAGTCACACTTTCAGAACTGGGGATAGCGATTTGAGAATCATTTACATGGAGACAACAGTTGAAACTTTGGAGTGGGTGAGATTTCCAAAGTAACAGGTGAAGGTAAAGCACAAAGTTACGAAAACAGAAATCCATGCTTTTTTAGCCAAGAAAAGAAAAAAAAAATGCTTGAGAAAGAAAGAAGGTAATCCTAGGGGTAAGAAAGAATGGGAAGCTGTCACAGGAGCTAAGAGGAGATGCTAACTAAAAAGAGATGGCATTGGTACTTGCTGCTGCTGCTGCTGCTGCTGCTAAGTCGCTTCAGTTGTGTCTGACTCTGTGAGACCCCATAGACAGCAGGCAGCACACCAGGCTCCCCATCCATGGGATTTTCCAGGCAAGAAGAGTACTGTAGTGGGGTGCCATCGCCTTCTCTGGGCATTGGTACTTAAAGGGACATAAAACCGTCAACTAACTCAGGATTGAGTGAACTCATTGGCATCGTTGACTACAGGAACAGGTGTGGAGCGTTCATCCGTCAAGCAAAGGGGTGGAGAGAACAAGACAGGACTTACAGGGGATGGCTCAGCCTTTTATCCCAAGATAATTGCATCTGATTAGGTTTGAAAACCAAGAGGATTCAATCTGTGAAGACAGGAAAATTGAAGATGCTACAGAAAAAAGTTAATTGAGAAACAAGGGAAACCTAAGGAAATTAATCCTTGGGTACAGAGAGAGGGGGGATTTCTTTCTCTGAACTGGGAGAAAAAGAATTTTAAAAATGTATAAAGGATAGATTTGGAGTGGAAAAGGCCAGTAAAATACTGAAAGACGTTTAATCTAACTAAAGTTCAGTGAAATGTGTATTTTAAAAAACCACCATTTCACCCATCAGACTGGCAAGATTAAAAGAATCAATAATATCTGACACTGGTGAGCATGTGGGCAAATACAGACTCTCCCTCACAGCTGGAATAGAAACTCAAACGTCTTTGTGGAGGGCCATTTGGCAACGTTTATTAAAAACGCACAGAACATTTTACTCAACAATTCCCTTCAAAGAAACAATTCCGAAAGAATACATGTACATGTAGGCAGAAAATTTTGCCAGGATTTATGGGATAGCATTGGTTATAAATGGCAAAATGTAGGAAATATGTAAATACCCATCAGTATAGTAATGGGCAAATAAATACCCATAACATACTATGCTATACATCAGTATTGTTGAATAAAATAGAGCAATATGTGGTACCATGGAAATACTCCCAAGATATGATGTTAGGTAAAAAAAAGCAAGTTGCCAAGCAATATGTATAAAGCAATATGATTTATATCAAAACACATTCACAATCCCATATGCAAACAAATTTATTTGTATATACACACACATACATCTACATATTGATTTGTCCAACCAGTAGTAATTGGGTGCCTCTAGACATTTGCATGTGGTTTATTGTGATAAGGGATTCAAACGTATGATGGGGAAAAGGGTTGGAAAAATGCACACTGGATTGATAATAATGATTATTTGTGAGAAATAAAGCAGGAGAGGGAAGTGTCAAGAGTTTTTGTTTGATCAGGAGTGCTGTATTTTTGAGGCAGATATATTTGTGTGATATGTATTGAGTACCAACAGCTGAGCCCAACTCAGTTTAAGTGAATTAGTCATTAGGTTCAATCTCCATCTTTTTTTTTTTTGCTTCAGTTCTTACTAATAACCTATTGAGTACAACATCAAAAAAAAAAAAGGTGCCTGAATAGTTCAGACTGACAGAAAGGATGCCCAGTGAGGGATAAACATGTGGAAGACAGACAAAGAACAGCGTGAGCGAATGATCCAGGAGAGGGAGATGCTGACTAAAAAAATACACACAACCTAAGAGGGAGAGCTTTTATTGGGTGGAAATGTTAAGACTCCAGCCCAGGAGACAGTATCTCAGGTGACCCCGAGAGGGCTGATCGGAGGAGGCGGGGGAGGAGTAAGGCTATATACAAGTTTGCAGCAAGGGGCAGGTTATCTGAATATTGAAAGATTACTCTTAATTAAGAAAAGTCAAATCCCTCACTTGAAGAGATTAAGCCATCTTCTATGTACGGGAAGGGGGCTTCCCAGGTGACTCTAGTGGTTAAAAAACAAAAACCTGTCTGCCAATGCAGGAGACATGAAAGATCCAAGTTTGATCCCTGGGTTGGGAAGATACTCTGAGGAGGGCATAGCTATCCACTCCAGCATTCTTGCCTGGAGAATCCCAATGGACAGAAGAGCCTGACGGGCTACAGTCCATACGGTCACATAGTTTTACACAACAGAAGCAACTTAGCATGCACTTCACATGTTTGGGAAGATGCAAGCATCTAGGCTTGCTGAAATCATTTGTTTCATCTAGCTGTCTGGGGTCAATCCTACTTTCTTTATTATTCACTTCCTAAATCATTGGGCGTCCCCTTCATTCATATGGCTCAGCGGTAAAGAATCTGCCTGCAATGCAAAACCCGCAGGAGACACAGGTTCAATCCCTGAGTCAGGAAGATCCCTTGGAGAAGGAAATGGCAACTCACTCCAGTGCTCTTGCCTGGAGAATTCCATGGACAGAGGAGCCTGGCGGGCTGCAGTCCGTGGAGTTGCCAAGAGTCGGACACGGACTGAGCGACTTTCACCCACTCACTCAATTCATTGTTTACTGTAAGAGATGACTAATGTGGCTGAACTCCACGCCCCACCCTCAGCTCCTCAGCCCTTACTGGGCAGGAAGTAGCTAATGGCTTCCAAATAGCTGGCTTTGTTTCACCTGGGCTCAGAAATTTGCATTTGGAAAAGGCTTATTTCCTGGTAGAGCGTAGAGCCAAAAATATTTCTTTTCACTAGGAGAAATACATGGAATATTGGAAATGCTGATAGAAAAGATGTTGAGAGAGAACTCTCTGGTAAGATGAAGGCATTCAGTGTTTGGCCCAAGTGGTGTTAAGATCTAAGACTTTGAGAGATGATTCAGTAGGCAGATGGAGCTCATTAATGAATGCCAGAGGGGAGAGTAGAGAAAAGAACACAGATCGGTTACTCAGTCATCTCTGGTCGTGAAAATGGGTCAACCGAGGATGCTAAGCTATAGACTTCAGGAGCACTGTGGACATAAAAGGCAAACACTTCCAATACTGAGGGGCAGAGGAACGGTGCTGGACATGGCCCAAAGTACGGTCAGTCCCCCCCGCCACCTCTTATGATGCTGGCCTGGGGGAGCTCTGAATGGGAGAGAAAGGTTGGAGGACCAGTATCGAAAGAGGAGGACTCCATAGGACAAGGATGTGAATCTAGAAATAAGCTGAGGGAAAAAACAATATGAGCAACAGAGCAGACACCAACTGTGTAACGTGAACACCGCGGGGATGAGATTGGGTGCTACCAGTATGTTGGCTCGGAGAAGGCAGTGGCGACCCACTCCAGTACTCTTGCCTGGAAAATCGAGCCTGGTGGGCTGCAGTCCATAGGGTCGCTAGGAGTCGGACATGACTGAGCGACTTCACTTTCACTTTTCACTTTCATGCACTGGAGAAGGACATGGCAATCCGCTCTAGTGTTCTCGCCTGGAGAATCCCAGGGACGGGGGAGCCTGGTGGGCTGCCGTCTATGGGGTCCAACAGAGTTGGACACAACTGAATCGACTTAGCAGCAGCAGCAGCAGCAGTAGGTTGGCTAATAAGAAGCCCGTCAAAGCAGCCAAGGAGAAAGGGTGGTGTCCTGAGCTCTGGGTGTGGTTAACTGGGATAGTGGAGACTCTTGAGAAGGGGGCAAGAAGGAGACCATTCAAGGGAAGATCAGAATGAGAACTGGGGTGTCTAGTTGCTGTCACTCCCAGAGCAAGGTGCTTCAATGCAGGACAGTCAAGTTCAAGAGGGGAGAAGCCAATGGCTACACTCACACACACACACACACACACTTTTGTACACACACCCTAAGATTCCAAATGCAAGACCTGCAATGAGTCATATCAATAGCAACAATTATTTGACCTGTCAGGTATGTTTATTCTTGACATTACTAACAGCAGTGGGGATGTGGGAAATCTTCATTCATATCTCCCTTTGAAATCTTGCTGTGCTCTATTGAAGGGTATATACTGGATTAGAATTCTTTTATCTTTTACTGAGGGCAGTTGAGACAGCAGTTTGGAAAAGTTTCAGGAAAGTAAGGAGTAATTTTAAGAAAGTGTCATAAAGGGGACTTCGTGGTGGCCCAGTGGTTAAGACTTCGCCTGCCATGCAGGAGGTGAGGGTTCTAGTCCCTGGTCAGGGAACTAAGGCCCCACATGCCTCCTGACCAAAACATAAAACAGAAGTAATCTTGTAACAAATTCAATAAGGACTTTTAAAAAAGAGTCATTAAAAAAAAAAGCTTCATGTGACAATTGAAAACAAATGATAAATTCCCAAAACAAGTTTAAAAAATAAGTGGACTAAAGAGATAAGAGGGGCTTCGCTTGTATCTAAGCTGGTAAAGAATCTGCCTGCAATGTGGGAGACCTGGGTTTGATCCCTGGGTTGGGAAGATCCCTTGGAGAAGGGAAAGGCTATCCACTCCAGTGTTCTGGCCTAAAGAATTCCATGGACTATACAGTCCATGGAACTGTATAGGTTGAAAAGAATGAGACACGACTAAGCAACTTTCACTTTGACTTTCAAAGAAATAACAAGAACTTCCCGGTCGCTCAGGTGGTAAAGAATCTGCCTGCGATGCAGGAGAACTGGGTTCTATCCCCGGGTTGGGAAGATGCCCTGGAGAAGGAAATGGCAACCCGCTCCAGTATTCTTGCCTGGAGAATCCCATGGACAGAGGAGCCTGGCAGGCTGCAGTCCATGGGGTAGAGAAGAGTTGGACACAACTAAGCAACCAACACTAACTAACTAAAAAGATATAGGGAATGGGGAATTTCTTTTTTCTGACAGATGTTTTGAATATTTGCTGTGTCCAGGTGCCATTGACTTGTTTTCACATCTGTCTTCCTTAAGGTAAAGTTCCACCACCCTGGCTGGTCCCTGGCATTTGTCCCATTTAACAGACAAGGACACGGGGGCTTAGAGAGACTAACTCACGTGCCCCAGGTCACACCACACCTTCAACACCTGGGCTCCACCTAGTGCTGACCGACTGCAAAGCTCCTGTGTTGCACTGTCCACATCATTCCTCATCACAGGCCAGAGACTCACACAGCTGCTGTGCAGACAGGTACTCATTTCCCCCTAAGAGCGATTGGTGCTTACTCTTCCTCCGGCACAGTTCTCAGCATTGAAATATTTAACAACTTGATTCTGACAAAGGCCCTATGCTGCAGGTGATTTCATTATCCATCAGCCCCCTCTCCGGGGCTTCCCAGGTGGAACTATGCAGAAGACTTAAGAGACCCAGGTTTGATTCCTGGGAGGAGGGCATGGCAACTCACTCCAGTGCTCTTGCCTAGGAAATCTCATGTACAGTCAATCCTAAAGAAAATCAACCCTGAATATTCATTGGAAGGACTGATGCTGAAGTTCCAATACTTTGGTCACCTGATGCAAAGAGCTGACTCCATAGAAAAGACGCTGATGCTGGGAAACATTGAAGGTAGGAGGAGAACGGGGCAACAAAGGATGAGATGGTTGGATGGCACCAGTGACTCAATAGATATGAGTCTGAGCAAGCTCCGAGAGATAGTGAAGGACAGGGAAGCCTGGCGTGATGTAGTCCATGGGGTTGCAAAGAGACAGTCAGACACGATTTAGTGACTGAACAACAGTTCCCTCTCCACAGATAAGAAAGTCCAGGCACAGATGAGTTAGATAATTCTGCCCAGGGTCACAAGATTAGCAAATAGTTGAGCCACGGGACCAGGGATTCCCAGATGGCACTAATGGTAAGAATCTGCCTGCCAACGCAGCAGACGCAAGAGACCCGGTTTGATCCCTGAGTTGGGGAGATCCTCTGCGGAAGGAAATGGCAACTCACTCCAGTATTCCTGCCTGAAAAAAGTCCCAAGGACATCAGAGCCTCGTGGGCTACAGACCATGGGGTTGCAAAGAGTCGGACACAGCTGAGCACTTGTCAGTAGCAGCGGAGCCAAGAGACCAAGCCAGGCAGCCTGGCTCCAGAGCTCATCGTGTGGTGGGGTGCACAGCAGGCTGAGTGGCTGGTTTTGCTTCCCCTGTGGAGACAGAAACAAGAAAAAGCTCATATCGGCTGAAAGAGATGAAATATTTTAATTTTCCTCTTCACAAGCCTGTTTAGGAGACAAAGGACAACAGAACTGGTTTTTCTGTTAGCATGAATATTGGCAGTCTCAAGAAATTCAGATATGTGAAAGACAACGGGGATTTCATAGAAATTGAGAATTTCAGGATTCCCAGATGACCTTGTGAACCAAGGGCCTCTAAATGAAGCCAAATAGATCAGGAAAAGTTGTGATGGGATCAAGGGATATGAGAAAGAGAAGAAAAATCTAAGGTAAGTTGAATGAAAGTACAAAATAAAATAAAAAATCAGAATAAACATTTCCTGAGTATATCATTATATGCCAGACATTGTTATAGATAACATTCTGCCCCTGGGCTGAATGGTCAGTAAATACCCTCAGACCCTCCTTCAGAACAAGGAATCAACAGCCAGTGGATGAAAGATTAGATTAAATGACCTCTATCTCTGCAAAGGCAGTTCATTTAAAAATGTTATTAAGTAAATACAGGCCTACTCTTTGAATGATTCTAATCCTATGATTCTAAGAATAAAGCAAGATTCTAAGAACACAGCAAGAGAAACAAATTGCTTTTAGAGCTGCTTATAATAAAGCAACGCAAGCAAACACACACACATGCACATACACACAACTCTACGGAGAAGAGACTCATTACACGTTTACGCAGAATTTAGGGAAAAACATACGGTCAGGGTTACACAAAGGAGAGAAAACAAAATTTCTGGGAAAATTTTCTGAGGAATACCAGCTGATCCAATGAGGCATAAGATGCAGCCAAAAGGCAGTATCAGATCTACTCAGGGCTCAAAAAGGGTCGAGGGATATACACTGTGATAAAGAACCTTCCTCCACTTTTTTTTCCTCCATAAGCTAGAGATCTCCTAAAAATGTCCTTACTTTATTTGATCACAATGATAAAACAAACAATGGGCATTGTATCTGAGTATGTCTGTGAAGCCTTACTCATTAAAGCATCTATCGGAAGTATATATAATTGTAATATATCTCCACCCATAAAGACATAAATATTATATTGAATATGACCCATTGCTTGATGGAAGCAAAAGGACCAGTTGGAGTCACCTAGGAGTTCCTACATTGCTAGGGTCTTCGGAGGAGTAAAGCTCCATCTTTCCCTTGGGATTTTTGAAAGGTAAGTCAAAGTGAGGTGTGGTCCCGCTAATGGATTAATAAAGAGATCAATAAGATGTTAGTGATAAGGTCTTCCTCCTCCAGTTTGCCTCCAAACCATCCCTCAGGTCTTTGGTGAAATAGCTGAGGCAGGCTTTGCAGGCTTGGGAGGCTGTGTCACCATACAGGAAACACACACACACCCAAGAGAGAGTGTTCACTTCTGTATGTTTTATAAAAGCCCTAGGTGTGGCCACTACACCTCAGTTTAATGAAACTATAATTATATGCTGCCGCTGCTAAGTCGGTCCAGTTGTGTCCGACTCTGTGCGACCCCATAGACGACAGCCCACCAGACTCCCCCGTCCCTGGGATTCTCCAGGCAAGAACACTAGAGTGGGTTGCCATTTCCTTCTCCAATGCAGGAAAGAGAAAAGTGAAAGTGAAGTCGCTCAGTCGTGTCTGACTCTTAGCGACCCCATGGACTGCAGCCCACCAGTCCTCCTCCTGCAGCCGGCAGCCCTCCTCCGTCCATGGGATTTTCTAGGCAAGAGTACTGGAGTGGGGTGCCACTGCCTTCTCTGAGGAGAAAAAAAAAACATTAAGAAGAAGCCCCACTTGTGCTATTTCCACTAACAGCAGAAACTTCTCCAGGTCAGGTGAACTCCAGTATTTCTTCCTAACAATGTCTCAAGCCTAAGGAAAGTCAAGTTAAGAAGACAAAGATTAAAGAAAGAAGCTGGCACTGTACAACAAGTCTAGACTTCAAATTTTTCAATGTAATGAAAAACCAAGAAAGAAGGGATTAAAAAACATTTATAATGTGCGTATGACATGTTGTTTACATTTGGCATGTATCTAACATTTGTATGTGTTACAGATCTACCATTATGGGAATGTTAGAATCTGTTATAGAGACAAGAAAGCAAATAAAGAAGATAAAGAAACCTAGAGGCAAGTAGCTGGAGACGTTGGCAGTGTTCATAAGATGCACTGAATATAGATAAATAAGTCAGTAACCTCTGAGACGCACACAAGTAGGTAAAATGCAGCCTGAATGTGCCAGACAAAGATAGAAAGGGAAGAGGGGGAAGGGAAAGGGAAGAAAGGGCGCAAGGGGGAAGGGAGGGATGGAGGGGTGTGGGAAGGAAAGGCGGAAGAAGAGAAGAAGGAAAGGAGGGAAGAAGGATGGAGCTGGTGTGAGTGACATTGACTGCAGAGAGCCAGGGCTCGGGAGCAGTTTCCAACTAAGGCAGCGGAGCGAACACAAGCACGCAGTTGAAAGAGGCCTTGGGAGGATGAGTGATTATGAGACTCTCATTAACGGAGTGGCCCTGGTCAGCAGGGCTTAGAAGAGGGAGGGTTCTTGGCTCTTAACACAGGAAACTATTACAAAGCATTACCTATTGTCCCTAGACTAAATAAATAAAATGATTACTATCATTTTCAAACTCTTGAATTATATTTACGTTGAAATGAAATCATCTCTTTGGTTGATTACCTTGGGAACTGTCAGTCTTGGTGAATCTTTCCAGTCCATCCATGAGTCCATAGCTTAATTAATCCCCGTTAATTCCCACCACGGGAGGTCCTCATAGCTCATTAAAGTCAACTCATTATGTTTATGGATGGAAATAACGAGTTCTAAAGTTGATAAATAGTTTTTCTCACTGAACACTCCTAGCTGGGTAGAGACAGGATTTGAACCCGTGTGCTCATGGAATGAAAAAGCAGGACTTGAGAACCTAATATGAGGCATAGCTGAAACAGGAGCGAATGAGTGTAAGGAAAGAGCAACATTCCTATTTGGAAAGAAGCTTTGGATACAAAGAAGCACAAGGAGAATCACCAAATGTCCAAGAAGCCCAGGCAAAGGGATCAAGGGCAGAAGACAACTTCATGAAGCCCATATTCCCCAGTTTTTGAGACTAAGGTTTAACTCCCTTTAAAACACATTAAGGAGTTGAGAGGAAGGCAAATAAGGAGATTGGGACACTCAGCCATCTGCTGTGCGGACCCCCGAAGGCTTTCTTTTGGTGCCACACACCTCAGTGAAGCGATCACAGCCCAAGCTGCATTTGTGGCTTCACAGGCTCATCCACTTGGACCCGCATAGAAAAGGCAGATCAGCCTCTTTTGATCTATTTGAGTTCAAGGAAAAGGTTGCTCTATAAGTTAGAGTGCCAATTTATGAATTTAAAATTTGACCGTGAAAATTGTAATTGTCAAGGCTCTGGGGAGATATTCTTAAGGCTGCATATCCTTTTACTTGGGAAAAGGGATAAGAAGGTCACTCAGTACAGGTGGTTCAAATGGTTTATTGTA
Source organism: Capra hircus (assembly GCF_001704415.2). Taxonomy (NCBI): domain Eukaryota; kingdom Metazoa; phylum Chordata; class Mammalia; order Artiodactyla; family Bovidae; genus Capra; species Capra hircus. The sequence continues at coordinate 14,485,035 of NC_030811.1, read as the reverse complement.
TCACAGTGGGTTAATCTGATGCATCTCTTGGAGCAATAGAAATCCTCCTATATCAAGGACCAGAAATTCTTAGTTGCAGCCTGTGGGATCTAGTTCCCTGATCAGGGATCTAACCTGGGTCCCCTGCATGGGGAGAGTTCACATGCTGCAACTGAGGATTCTGCATGACCCAACAAAGATCAAGGATCCCAGCATATGGCAGCTAAGACCCTGCGCAGCCAAACAAATAAATAAATGCATTTTTGGGAAAAGGATTACAATTCATTTCTGTGCGCATTCATCTGTTCCTCCAGTGTATACCTTTGATATTATCATTCCACATTTGACATCCTGTTATCTGTGTTCTAAGTCCATAGAAGCTCCCCCGACAGCCCGAGAGAAGCTCTCCCGGCAGCATATTAAACATGGGATACCCCCCACTGGGAAGAGGAAGCCAATTAGTGTGTGGTGGTAGAGTCTTTCTCATCAACATATTTTATTGAAGTATAGTTGATTTGTCCTTAGTCGCTTCAGTCATGTCCGACTCTTTGCGACCCTATGGACTATAGCCCGCCAGGATCCTCTGTCTACGGGATTCTCCAAGCAAGAATACTGGAGTGGGTTGCCATTTCCTCCTTCAGGGCACCTTCCCGACCCACAAATCGAACAGTGTCTCCTGTATTGCAGGCAGATTCTTTACCCGCTGAGCCACGGGGAAGACAGTAGTTGATTTACAATGCGTTAATTTCTGCTGTACAGCAAAGTGATCCTCTTATACATATGTAGATACATTTATACATTTTTAATATTCTTTTCCATTATGGTTTAGCATAGGATATTGAATATAGTTCTCTGTGCTATACAGCAGGACTTTGTTTATCCATCCTATATACACAAGTTTACATCTGCTAACCCCAACTTCCTGCTCCATCCCTCCCTCAGCCCCCTCCTCCTGCGGCAGCAGCAGCATGGTAGAGTTTTAATAGATGAGCGCTTAGGTCACTTACTCCCTCTCCTAATTAAGCCCCAAACTCCCACATAATTATATCACCATTTATATAAAGTCTATTAATTACTTTTGTACCTCTAAGCAATATTCACACTTCACACATCCTTTCATCTTTATTCCTTAATCCTTTAAAAATGCATTGTTCACTTTATAATATGATGACACTGATATCCTAAACCTTTGTTTCTTTTTCTTCCTCCCATGCACTTAATTTATCACCTATAATTTTACTTCAACATTGTCAAGGTTGGTATCACTTACATTCCATCTGGTAGCATAATCAGGTATGTGTGCCATGTCTGTAAATGGACTCTGAAAGATGAAAATTAAAATGGTGTTTATATTATTATGACTTCATAAGAAATTGTCTACTGCAAAGTCACGCAGCTATAATTACAATTACTCTCTTGTTTAATTTTTATTGATTTCCCTGGATTAAAATTGTTTGCCTTAAAGTGGTTGACTTTATCATCTCCTTTATTTATTTACCCATGTTCTCTACCAAGTAAAATATTCTATAATGGCAGAAACTGCTAATTGTCTCCCAATATCTGCTCTCTACTTCTTCTACTCTCATAAACCACAATTAAGTTTAGTTGCATACATGAAAACTGGAAATAAAAATTCTCTTTTCCAGATTTGCTTATAACAAGGCATAATCAAGTGATGGAGCCCTGGTGATGAGATGTAAGGGCCAGTTGTGTGCAGCTTTCACTAAAAGTCCTGAAAGGAAGCTAATATGACCGTTTGTTCCCTTCCCTCTGTTCTGCTCCTGGGTATGTCAGTGGGATGCCTTTCACTCAGTCTTAGGCTATTAGTACTCTAGGTCCCCAGCCTCAGAGATCTAATGCCTGATGAGCTGAGCTAGAACTGACATAATAATAATAAAAATAAAGTACACAATAAATGTGACACACTTGAATCATCCCCCAAACCATCCCCCCAACTCCATCCATGAAAAAAATGGCTTCCATGAAACTGGTCCCTGGTGCTGAAAAGGTTGAGGATTGCTAACATAGAAAGTGCAAAGCAGAAAGTCATTCTGGGTCACTGATTATCATGCAGCTTCTACAACTGCCCTGAACTACTTCCATTCATGCTTTTATGTGAAAGAGAAATGTCTTTCTTGCCAAAAACCCCACCCCATAGCCTTTTTACCAGCTCAAGGCTGCCTCCCTCTGGACTTCTTTTATGCAAAATTTTTAAAAACTGGGATTTTAAGCCAGGATGATTTAACATCTCTTACCAGCAGAAGAATGCATAACCTGACTGATATAAACTCAGAAAGGACATCTTTGTCTTAGATACTTGCTCATTGACTGTATAAGACAACACATGGATGGTGCTCACAGTTAACTTCAGGGCACAGATGTAGGAAACAAAGAGGAACACAAGGACTGCTGGAGTGGGTCTGGTGACAATTATTCATCATCAGATATGTTATAGAGCTGAATCTCAGTGCAAAACAATGGCTGCCTTTAACAGACGAGGGTGCACTCCGGGACAGGAAGAACAGAGGGAAAAGAAAAGAGAATCAACCTGCTAATGTAAAGTGTTCTGTGTAGCCAATGTTTCATCCCAAAGATCCTAAACTTACAGAAAAAGTCAAGGCGGAGGCACACCTGGACAATTGTTTTACTTGTTCAACCCATGTTCTCTTTGTCCTCTGATTTCCAGACCTAGCTTTCTAATAATCATAATATTCACATTTTCATACCCACAGCTATCTTTTTAAATACCCTCCATGTTTATTAAGCTAGTTCTTTCCTCTTTATTCTTTCTGTCACGGGAGTGTATGTTCCTCGGTTCTTTGTCTCGTCACAACAAAGATTTGGAGTGATGGACATAAAGCCCTCTCGGTGTGTCACAGCTCTTGGGTCTTGGACAGACTGTGTTATAGCTCTCAGGTCTCAAAAGGACCATGTTATAGCTTAGACAAATCAGCATTACAGCTCAGTGTTACAGTTCTATTTTATTTAGAAGATAGCAGGAAAATCCATCTTTGAGGCGTGAGGACATGTCGATCCAAAGACGTGAAGAGAAGAGCGCCCCAGCGTGTGGGAGGGAGAGAGAGAGAGAGAGAGAGAGAGAGAGAGAGAGAGAGAGAGAGAGAGCGCAGCAAGCGAGCTTTGGCTCCTCTTTTCATATGTTTATCTCTCCCTGGGCCTGTCCTATGTAAACTGGGCCAGCCGGGAGTGTCCTCACTCAGGTCCTCGGACCTTCTTTTGTTCTATTTTTGCGGGCTTTCCCTTCTTTGTCTTTTAGCCACTGCCATTTTGGACTCCTTTGCCCTATTCTACCTACCTAACATTTTCAAAGCTCTGTCCCTTCCTTCTTGCCAACTCATTATCAAAACCCTCAGAGCTTTTGAGTAAACCAGAACCAGAAACATGTCCTCTCAGCACCCAGAAGTTATTCATAAAAAGCTTCGGTGGGGGTGGGGGACAGAAAATCCCTTAGCCACAGGGATGGTGTACAGGGAGGAGAAGATGGCAGTCTTGTGGATAAATTGCTCACACACAGATGCTCAGATAAATCCGTAATTAAAAGGAAATGTGAATGCTTAGGCCAGGGGAAATGAATTCCCTGAGGCCAATCCTTCGCCGGACTCTGATCTTCTACAGTAATGGGTCAATCAGACCACTTGCCCGGAGCTCAGACTCTGTCCCTGTGATGCGCTTCCTTCCCCTGCGTCCTCACTAGGGCCTGGGGGTTCAGATCACTCTTGCATTCAAGAGGCCTGGATTAGAAAGAGAGAGTGCAACAACACTTAACTCTTAAATACTACATAAATACCACATAGGGAAGGAAATCTTTTCCCTTCTTCTATTCTAGGTTCTTTAGCTGGTCTAGCAATTAAATTGGCATCAGACAGATCAGCAGAAGAAAAAAATAAATTTCATACATATGGGAATCCCAAAGATAGGAGGTTCTAAGACAGGCAACTGAAGTTTACATGCCATTCTGAGCAAAGAAGAAGGGGGTAAGGGTTTGGGGACTTCAAAGGGGGAGGAAGACAATTTAGGGAGATGGGGAAAGCAGAAGTTTGCCAAGCTCTGCAGCTAAGTCTTCCTGATCTAAAAAGTTAGCCCTGAAGCTTCCCTCATGGCTCAGTGATAGAGAATCCACCTGCCAATGCAGGAGACACAGGTTTGATCCCTGGTCTGGGAAGATCCCACATGCCGTGGAGCAACTAAGTCCTTGGGCCACAACTATGAAGCTTGTGCTCCAAAGCCTGCGAGTGACAACTTCTGAAGCCCATGTACCCTAGAGCTTGTGCTCTGAAACAAGAGAAGCTCCTCACAAGAGAAACACCTGCACTGCAAGTAGAGATTAGCCCAGCCCAGCACAACCAATAAAAAAGCTATCTCTTATACTAGCTCTCTTCCTGGTATAGGCCCTCTATCTACATTCTTTTAGGCAATAAGGGGAAAGAAAAACAAACAAATATACCTCTTCCTGAGTCTGTGAGGCCTTGCTTGTCATCAGCTCATAAGAAGCCACATGACAAAGTAGTATATTTTGGGGTCACATAATCCACTCCCCCTGAAGTCACTTCTGTGTAATTTTACATATAGTGTCTCCTTTAATCCTCGTAATGATTCTGAGAGGCAGATATCTGGTACTTTTAATTTTTAAAATAATTCATTATTTTTAAAAGTTACTGCATATTTAGATTGTCGTGGACATGTACGAATGCAAACGTTAATGCTAAGTCACTTCAGTCGTGTCCGACTCTTTGCGATCCTGTAGACTGTAGCCCAGGGACAGGGGAGCCTGGTGGGCTGCCATCTATGGGGTCGCACAAAGTCGGACACAACTGAGGCGACTTAGCAGCAGCAGCAGCAGCAGCAGCAGCACACTGTAGCCCACCAAGCTCCTCTATCCATGGGATTCTCCAGGCAAGAATACTGGAGTAGGCTGCCATGCCCTCCTCCAGGGCATCTTCCCAACCCAGGGATCAAACCCATGTCTCTTACATCTCCTGCGTTGGCATGTGGATTCTTTACCACAAGTGCCACCAGGGAAGCCCAGACATGTACAAAGTATATGTTTAATCTTTATAAGACTGACACCTACACCATTTTACAGTTGAGGAAATGGGCACTTTTAGTTCAAGATAACAGTTTGAAGAAAATATCTTTTTGCCCTTCACACCCTCAAAAGAGCAACAAGTTATTGAAATATAAGTTTTGGTAATGGGCATAAAATAGAAGAAATTAATATGCTTGCTGAATACTGGAAGGAAAATACTAGCAAATCAAGATTTTCTGAGTTTGTGAAAAATCAAAGATATGCATGCATGCTAAGCTGCTTCAGTCATGTCCGATTCTATGTGACTCCCTGGACTGTAGCTCTCCAGGTTCCTCTGTCCATGGGATTCTCCCAGCAAGAATACTGGAGTCAGTTGCCATGCCCTCCTCCAAGGGATCATCCCAACTCAGGGATCGAACCCATGTCTCTTACATCTCCTGCACTGGCAGGTGGGTTCTCTACCATGAGTACCACCTGGGAAGTCTAAGAGTAAAGATGGCTACAGCCAAATTGAGATATGAGAGTAAAGAGAGACACAGTTCAGCACAGGTAAAGGAGAAAGTCACAGCTGAGGCAGGACCACAGCAGCTGTGGACAGAGTCCACAGGGATGGACTTAAGTCCATCTTTAAGTCCACAGGGATGGAGGTAGTCAGAGCTTAAGAAAGAACTTAATACAAGACAATTGGTGTCAAAGCTGTATACTCAATGACTGCTGAGTCAGAGCCTCCTTTCAGACCTCTGCACATATGAATGTGTTTAAGGAAAACGTCTGTAACATAAAGCTGGAAAAATACCTTTCAGAGGAATTAAACTGTTAACTTAAGAGGGGCAGTGACTTTAAGAGAAGAGGTTGCCAGCTTGCTTATCTTAGAGTAAAGCCTGGTAGTCCATATACCACACCCACAAAGAGCATGTGCAGTCAATTTTCTCGTGCAGGGGAAAGACCACACTATCAGGAGAACTGTTGTCAGTTACAGGTCACTTATGCTTATTTCATGAACATGACTGGACGATGGAGTATCAGCGTGTGTGTCTGTGTGCTCAGTATCAGTAGATATTTGGTTTTCCAAGAAAAACAGCTGTGGCAATGACACGCTATAGATTTATCATACCATTTTATTAACCTCTTGGGAGTGTAGGAAAATAATGTTTCCCAGATCCCTTGCCTCCAGATCCAGCCAGACAACTAGTTCTGAATATGGAGGGTTAGCAGAAACATGTGCCATTTCCAGGCTTGGCCCCAAACACCAAATCTCCCATGTGTGGTCCTCCTCTCTCACTGTTGTGACATCAGTAGGAAGGTTTGTGTGGCATGTCCTGGCTCTCAGAATCAGCTTTCATTAGAAGAGCTGTTCAAGTGAGCTTCCCAACCAGGAAGATATGCATTGGACACTACACGAAGAGGAAACTAAGCAAACACACACAAACGTCTACAGGGTTAAAGCACTAAGAACTGGGGGATTGTGTCACAGGTGTTATCAATTACTCTTACTTAGGTAGTAACATAAAGGCAAGGGAAAGTGTTAGTCACTTATGTCCGACTTTTTGTGACCCCATGGACTGAAGAACATAAAGGAAAAGACCCAGTCAAAACAGAATATTAACTCCAGAGGAGACAGAAGTAAGTCAGGCTGTTTGCACAAACAACCAATAAACACTCTATAATAAGAACAGAAGAGAGTTTTATTCAAGCTAAACTGAGGGCTACAGTTTGGGAAACAGCCTCTTAGCAGCTCAGAACGGGCTGCTCCAAAGAGGTAAGGAAAGAGACAGTATATACATGAAATCCTTTGGCTGTAAATACCCATATTCTGGGACTTCCCAGGTTGTTCAGAGGTAAAGAATCCACCTGCCAGTGCAAGAGACATGGGTCCGATCCCTGGGTCAGGAAGGTCCCCTGGAAAACGAAATGGAAACCCATTCCAGTATTCTTGCATGAGAAATCCTAAGGACAGAGGAGCCTAGTGGGCTATAGTCCATAGGGTCGCAAAAGAGTCAAGACAAGACTTAGTGACTAAACCATAACAACCCATAGTCTAATATACAGCCTGGTGAAAGATTACTGCTGATCACAAAGAACAGATATCTCAAGTGAATGATTTTAGTGTTTTTCCAAGTATGGGAAGAAGCAAGTATCTGAGATCACTGAAATTCTTCCTTAGATATTCATCTTAACTATGTAGGAGACAGTCTATAAATTCAAAGCATAGAATGCTTCATCCTGTTTTGCCAAACCTGAATTTCCCTCAAGGCACACTGTTGGTGAGTGACTGCAGTGGATCGCAACATAACTCTTTGTAAAACTGGATGAGTGACAATCTTTCCTTTAACATTAAAGTAGATGCATAAGGTATGTTTGTCAGGCCATAAGACAGGCTGCTTTAGTTAGCATAAAGTACAAACCAAATTATGTATAAGCCACAATGACGTCTCCATACCTCAAAATCTCTTACATCAAGGGCAAAGACTAGGACCTTAACTGAAATCCAAGTCTCTTTTTTTCTTTTCAGAAATATTTGAGCATATATTATGTCCACTGGTTAACAAAAGGATAAAAGAGAAAAAAATCAACAAGAGAGAGTCGTTAGAAGTGAAAAACTTTTACTTAAATGAAAATTTCAGGAGAAAAGTGGAAAAATGTTGGCCCTTCAAAAAGCAAACAAGCATATAAAAAAAGATGAAAAGCATGAGGGGAAAGTTAAGCAGTAATGGGTACATATTTTTGACATATATTCATAAAGCGGTTCCTGTGTTAGCTTGAGTGAATGGTCCCCATGACCAAAGGGAGGTCTGGGTGTTGTTACGTAATGATGTTGACCAGGACTGTGCCTAGAACCCAGAGCAACACTGGAGGGCCTCTAGTGTTTCTCTGTCCAATACTCGTAGACAGTGAAAACCGCAGAATCCCGTTGAAGCTAGGACCCTACGGGCTCAGATCCCCTGGGAATGAAGGTGTGATTCATCCAACCAAAAAAGAACTCTGTCTTGCTGAAGTGCTGGTGGAGGGTAAAGTGAAAGTGGAATTGAGCTAGGAGTGTGTAAGAAGAGTGCAATGACTATTCATTTAGACCTCATCACCAGCTATGGAAGCAAGGACTGAGGCAGCCATGTTTTGGGTTATTCAATGCTTTCTTTTCCTTCCTTCCCTGCAACATACTCATGATAGGAAGAGCTCTGGAATAGAGGCTGACATGTTGGTTTTCAACCATGTCGCACTCAAACCACTGCTCCATATGCTAACAATAAGATAACTGTCTTCTCCGATCCTTGGACTCTGGCATACACATGAACAATCGCTAATTTCTCCATAGACCAGCAGAATATATCAGTTAGGAGAACATTCCCGGCTGTAACAAGCAAACTCTAAACTTCATAATGGCACATCCACGGTTGAAATTTCTTTCTTACTCAGGGAAACTCCTAAATGGGTTTCCCAGGTGGCTCAGTGGTAAAGAATCCACCTGCAATGCAGAAGATGTGGGTTCAGTTCCTGGGTTGGGAAGATCCCCTGGGAAAGGAAATGGCAACCCATTCCAGTGGGGAATCCCATGGACAGAGGAATCCAGTAGGCTACAGTCCCTGGCATTGCAAAAGAGTTGGATATGACTTAGTGACTAAACAACTAAAGTCTTAAATGGGTATTCCTGGTTGATGGCTAGCACCTCTCAAAGGAATAATTCAGAGACTGGGGTGTTGTTATTTTTCTCATCTTCCTTTTTAAAAAAATGTGATTCCCAAGACCCTTGTATTCATTTATATCAGGTCAGTAAAATGGCATCACCAACTCAGTGGACATGAATTTGAACAAATTCCAGGAGATAGTGAAGGACAGAGAAGCCTGGCTTGTTGCAGTCCATAGGGTCACAAAGAGTCAGACATGACTTAGTGACTGAACAAAAAAAGAGACCATAGATAAAGAATTGTTGTTGTTGCGTGCATGCTCAGCTGTGGCTAACTCTGTGCAACCCTTTGGACTATAGCCCATCAGGCTCCTCTGTCCATGGGATTTTCCAGGCAAGAATATTGGAGTGGGTTGCCATTTCCTCCTCCAGGGAATCTTCCTGACCCAGGGATTGAACTCAGGTCTCCTGAATCTCCTGCATTGGCAGGCAGATTTTTTGCCACTGTGCCACCTACCTGCCTATTAAGCTTCTTCACAGGAGGTGACACAGGTTATATCTAGTTGCAAACATTATGATGAGTTGCGAACTCAGCACATAGCCCCTCCCCTCTGAATTCTCTCCCTTCAGTTTTACCGGCTCTTTTATTTCCCCAGATCCTCCTCCTTTTATCTCAGAGTGCACATTAAAGTCTTCAAGTGGCCCTTCAGGCAAAGTTATTTTTACATTTTAGGGAAAAGGAACACGGGTACTAACAGATATGACCATTATCTAAAGAAGTAACTCAGAAGTCTTTGCATTCTTTTTTAAAGATACATGCCTGCCTGTACTGAGAGCAATAAGTCTTATCTGCCAATGCTTTCTTAAGGGACCTGGTTTGCTTACACTTTTGCTTCATTAGTAAATTAGAAATAAAATTATTCTTTAATATCTTAAACAAGACAAAAATAATTGTTAGGACATCCCTGGGCCATCCAGTGGTTAAGACTCTGTGCTTCTGATAGAGAGGGTGCTGGTTCAATCCCTGGCCCAGGAACTAAGAGCCCATGTGCCTCAGGGCATTAAAATTTAAAAAAAAAAAAATTGTTAAGGGATTTCCCCACAAGACTCCTGGGAAACAAACGTAAGTGTCCTGCCCCAGGGAGAGTAGCCTTTATTACCATGATACACCCGCCTTTTGGTAGAACAGGAATCTGAGGAGAGAGCTGTGAGGCCACCACCAGGCTGTCATTATCCACCCACTGGTGCCCCCTGCCCTGCCTCAAACCGATAAACCCAGAAACAGGAAGTAGTGTTGCTGACAGCTACATCCTTGACCAGTACATTTTATTGAGAAGAAAGTGTGCTATCATGAAATTTCCACCTAATTGCTATTTAAGAAGTAATTAAATATAACCCCCTAAACACTCACCCCTTTATTATGTAAAGCAATTTAGCCCTCCTCCTGCTGCTATACCCGAATTTACATAAGCATATAATTGTCGCTGTTGTTCAGTTGTTAAATCATGTCCAACTCTGCGACCTCAGGGACTGCAGCATGCCAGGCTTCCCTGCCCTTCACTATTTCCAGGAGTTTGCTCAAATGCATGTCCATTGAGGCGATGACGCCATCCTATCATCTCATCCTCTGTCGCCCCCTTCTCCTCCTGCCCTCAGTCTTTCCCAGCACCAGGGTCTTTTCCAATGAGTTGGCTCTTCGCATCAAGTGGCCAAAGTCTTGGAGCTTCAGCATCAATCCTTCCAATGAATATTCAGGGTTGATTTCCTTTAGAATGGACTGGTTGGATCTCCTTGCAGTCCAAGGGACTCTCAAGAGTCTTCTCCAGCACCACAGTTTGAAAGCATCAATTCTTTGACACTTAGCCTTCAGCCAAAAAATTCAAAGTGACAGCCGCCCTAATGTAAGAATTGGATTCAGAGCGCAGCTTAGGATCAACTTGCTGTATCTGAGTATACACGATGCAATTGCTCTTCCCCCAAATAGCTCACCAACACTTTTCCTCCAAACACAACAAAACAAAACTTTCCCCAAAGAGAATTTTCAAACCAGCTGCCAAGAGGGAAAAAAACACCCCAAACATTCTCTATCATATTATACTAACTTTTATTGCTTGAATGTTGTTTCTCTGCCAACCAGTTTCTCAGCAGCCTTTTTGTGAAACTATTCAGTGGCATTTAGCAGATGGGAAAACCCTAGATCACAGAGAAAGACACACATCATAAGCATACACAAACTTATTAGAGCCCCAACAGAAACAGTCTTAATCATTTATTTACAAAAAACATGAAATTGTTTCTCTTTGGAAAAACAGACTAAGTGGCGCAACCAGAGAATGTACTTCTTAATAACAAAGCAGATTAAGAAAGAATAGGCACACAGTAAAATAACTTCAATATAGTTAATGTGAACTAGAGAAATTTCCCATTTTAAGCAGCACTGAATCTACCAGCCTCACCCGCATTATCATGACTACTAAAAAAAAAAAAAAAGAGAAAAAAAAGCATTTGACTAGAAGGAGATTTGCTTTTTAAACATGCTTACAGAATAATGTTTGTCAATATTCTGCCAGGTATTCAGAATCTAAAGTATTCAGCAAAGAAACTATTCTTAAATCTTAAACTCTAGTCGAAAGAGAAAAGAAAAAGAAAATTGGAGCTGGAGCAAGCCTCACTTTTCTTTGTTGTTTATCCTTTGAACTGTTAAAAACTGCTTGAAAAGTTTTTTGCAAGTTATCACGTGTATATATCCATAATACTTCCCACTTTGTTAAATTAAATCTAGACAGTGTATTGAAAAGCAGAGACATCACTTTGCTAACAAAGGTCTCTATAGTCAAAGCTATGGCTTTTCCAGTTGGACCATAAAGGATGAGCACCAAAGAATCGATGCTTTCAAACTGTGGTGCTGGGGAAGACTCTTGAGACTCTCTTGCACAGCAAAGTGATCAAACCAGTCAATCCTAAAAGGAAATCAGTCCTGAATATTCATTGGAAGGACTGGTGCTGAAAGTGAAGCTTCAATACTTTGACCACCTGATGCAGAACTGACTCATTGGAAAAGACCCTGATGCTGGGAAAGATTGAGGGCAAGAGAAGAGGATGAAAGAGGATGAGATGGTTGAATGCCATCACAGAGTCAACGGACATGAGTTTAAGCAAACTCAGGGAGATAGTGGAGGACAGGGAAGCTCAGCGTGCTGCAGTTCATGGAGTCGCAGAGTTAGACATGACTTAGCGACTGAACGATAACAACAAAATATGTGTATTTTCAGAGTAAACTTTGTTTATTTACCATGATTCTCAGTCTTCAGATGAATCACCTAAAATCAGAATGTGTGGCCATACCCCTTCCTAAATCACTCAATCCCTATCAAGTTCAGATTAAAGAAAATGATGTCTCAGAGAGCATTAGGAATAATCGTCCTTTCTACAACCTATAATTTGATCATGAATAATTATGTGATATAACAATACAATAATTGGACTTGTTTCTCGGTGTTTCTGTGTGGCCTAGTCATGCCACATTTGCTAAATCATATTTTTAAATGACCTATTAAAATTAGTCAGCTTTATAAATGTCATGGCTAGAAAAGATTTAGATAATTGCAAAGCATGTGGTACTCAAGATTGTATTTTAGTTTTCTTCCATAATACTGGAAAAAATAATTCAATAAAAAATTTTACACCAAATTATTTCAATGAGCTAGACACTACTGGAGATAAGCAAACCCAACAAGGAAATCGTTATATATACAGTTCCAGGGAAGAGAAAGACATTCCTGAAAACCCCCACAAATAAATACATATTTACAAACCAGGATAAAGTGATGAAAGAAAAAGCATAGTCATCAGTGAGTGAATATAATAGGATTTCAGAAGTTTTCCCTAAACCAGCCATCTGTGAGCTAAGATTGTTATATTGTTATAAAATATATGTAACTTCACATTTATCATTTTAGTCACAATTCAGTAGCATTAAATACATTCACCATGCTGTGTAACCATCACCACTATCTATACCTAAAACGTGTTCATTTTCCCCAACAAAACTCCCTACCCATTAAGCAATAATTCTCCCTCCCTCTCTCCAAGCCCCTGGCAGCCTCTATTCTATTTTCTGTCTCTATGAATTTGCTTTTTCTAGCTACCTCAAAAAACTGGAGGAGAAGGGGATGACGGAGGATGAGATGGTTGGATGGCATCACTGACTCAGTGGCGTGAGTTTGAGCAAGTTCCGGGACATGGGGAAGGACAGGAAAGCCTGGTGTGCTGCAGTCCATGGGGTCGCAAAGAGTCAGACAGGACTGAGCAACTGAACAACAAAACTCTGTACAATATTTGTCCTTCTATATCTGGCTTATTTCACCTAGCTTAATATTTCCAAGGTCCATCCATGTAGCATATATCACAGTGTCATTCTCTTTACCGGTTGAGCAATATTTCATTATACGTATATACCACGTTTTGTTTATCTGTTCATTAGTTGATGGACACTGAATTGTTCCAATCTTTTAGCTGTTGGGAATAATGCTGCTATGAACATTGGTGTACAAATATCTATTCTAGTTCCTGCTTTCAATTTTGGGGATATATTCTTAGAAGTTAAATTGCTGGGGCATTTGGTAGTTCTACATGTCACTTTTTATAAAACCACAAAATTGTTTGCCACAGCTGCTATATCATTTTACATTCCCTACCAGCAATACACAAGCAGTCCAATTTCTCCTCAAGCAACACTTTCTATTTTCCATGTTTTAAATTATAGGCATCTTAGGAAATATGAAGTGGTATCTGATTGTTGTTTTTATTTGCATTTCCCTAATAATGAATGATAATGAAAATTTTTTTCATGTGCTTATTGGACATTTGTATATCTTCTTTGGATAAATGTCTATACAAGTCCTTTGCCCATTTTTGAATTGGACTGTTGGGTTTCTGTCATTGAGTTTGAGGAGTCCTTTACATAATATGGATAATAAACACATCAGATATTTAATTTGCAAATATTTTCTTCCATTCTTTACATTTACATTCAGCTCAAAGCTGAGACTTTTAAGAATAAATAGGAGTTATCTAGATGACAAAAGAGAGAGAAAAAAAATCTAAGTAGAAAGATTAGTCTGAGCAACTGTAAATATTGCCTTTTTCCCCCAAGGAATGTAGCATTGATATTTCATTTTTCTGTTCCTCTTACATAGACTGCATTAAATTAATCTGATATCTAACATTTCTTGGAGATATGCTGAGGTATTTACTTTACTCTGGGGTCGTCAACAGAATAATACAGGGAAGCACTAAATCCACTCTCCACTTCATCTTGCAAACAAAGTGAGTCATAAATGTGCCACTTCATTTTTCTTCCAGTATCCAATAGGTAGTAGTGATTTAGAAAAGCACAACTCACAGTTCAGTTCAGTCGCTCGGTCGTGTCTGACTCTTTGTGACCCCATGAATCGCAGCACGCCAGGCCTCCCTGTCCATCACCATCTCCCGGAGTTCACTCAGACTCACGTCCATCGAGTCAGTGGTACCATCCAGCCATCTCATCCTTGGTCGTCCCCTTCTCCTCCTGCCCCCAATCCCTCCCAGCATCAGAGTCTTTTCCAATGAGTCAACTCTTCGCGTGAGGTGGCCGAAGTACTGGAGCTTCAGCTTTAGCATCTATCCTTCCAAAGAAATCCCAGGGCTGATCTCCTTCAGAATGGACTGCTTGGATCTCCTTGCAGTCCAAAGGACTCTCAAGAGTCTTCTCCAACACCACAGTTCAAAAGCATCAATTCTTCGGTGCTCAGCCTTCTTCACAGTCCAACTCTCACATCCATACATGACCACAGGAAAAACCATAGCCTTGACTAGATGGACCTTAGTCGGCAAAGTAATGTCTCTGCTTTTGAATATGCTATCTAGGTTGGTCATCACTTTTCTTCCAAGGAGTAAGAGTCTTTTAATATCATGGCTGCAGTCACCATATGCAGTGATTTTGGAGCTCCCCAAAATAAAGTCTGACACTGTTTCCACTGTTTCCCCATCTATTTCCCATGAAGTGATGGGACCGGATGCCATGATCTTCGTTTTCTGAATGCTGAGCTTTAAGCCAACTTTTTCACTCTCCTCTTTCACTTTCATCAAGAGGCTTTTTAGTTCCTCTTCACTTTCTCCATAAGGTTGGTGTCATTTGCATATCTGAGGTTATTGACATTCCTCCTGGCAATCTTGATTCCAGCTTGTGTTTCTTCCAGGCCAGCGTTTCTCATGATGTACTCTGCATAGAAGTTAAATAAGCAGGGTGACCATATACAGCCTTGACATACTCCTTTTCCTATTTGGAACCAGTCTGTTGTTCCATGTCCAGTACTAACTGTTGCTTCCTGACCTGCATACAGATTTCTCAAGAGGCAGGTCAGGTGGTCTGATATTCCCTTCTCTTTCAGAATTTTCCACAGTTTATTGTGATCCACACAAAGGCTTTGGCATAGTCAATAAAGCAGAAATAGATGTTTTTCTGAAACTCTCTTGCTTTCTCGATGATCCAGCGGGTGTTGGCGATTTGATCTCTGGTTCCTCTGCCTTTTCTAAAACCAGCTTGAACATCAGGAAGTTCACAGTTCACGTATTGCTGAAGCCTGGCTTGGAGAATTTTGAGCATTACTTTACTAGCATGTGAGATGAGTGCAATTATGAGATAGTTTGAGCATTCTTTGGCATTGCCTTTCTTTGGGATTGGAATGAAAACTGACCTTTTCCAGTCCTGTGGCCACTGCTGAGTTTTCCAAATTTGCTGGCATATTGAGTGCAGCACTTTCACAGCATCATCTTTCAGGATTTGAAATAGCTCAACTGGAATTCCATCACCTCCACCAGCTTTGTTCATAGTGATGCTTTCTAAGGCCCACTTGACTTCACATTCCAGGATGTCTGGCTCCAGATGAGTGATCACACCATCGTGATTATCTGGGTGTGAAGATCTTTTTTGTACAGTTGTTCTGTGTATTATTGCCACCTCTTCTTAATATCTTCTACTTCTGTTAGGTCCAGATCATTTCTGTTCTTTATCGAGCCCATCTTTGCATGAAATGTTCCCTTGGTATCTCTCATTTTCTTGAAGAGATCTCTAGTCTTTCCTATTCTCTTCTTTTCCTCTATTTCTTTGCATTGATCGCTGAAGAAGGCTTTCTTATCTCTTCTTGCTATTCTTTGGAACTCTGCATTCAGATGCTTATATCTTTCCTTTTCTGCTTTGCTTTTCGCTTCTCTTCTTTTCACAGCTATTTGTAAGGCCTCCCCAGACAGCCACTTTGCTTTTTTGCATTTCTTTTCCATGGGGATGGTCTTGATCCCTGTCTCCTGTACAATGTCACGAACCTCATTCCATAGTTCATCAGGCACTCTATCTATCAGATCTAGGCCCTTAAATCTATTTCTCACTTCCACTGTATAATCATTAGGGATTTGATTTAGGTCATACCTGAATGGTCTAGTGGTTTTCCCTACTTTCTTCAATTTAAGTCTGAATTTGGTAATAAGGAGTTCATGATCTGAGCCACAGTCAGCTCCTGGTCTTGTTTTTGTTGACTGTATAGAGCACAACTCACAAGATCAAACATTAATTCTCATAAAAAGTACAGAACAAAATTATACGGAGAAAGAATCTAATTATCTAACAATTAGTAAAGCCCACCTTGCCCATAATAGAATTAGTAATTACATCATTATGAAGAGCAGTGTTAGAAAAGGCCCTTCTAGGCAATTAAAACATTTATGGGAGGGGAGAAAGAGGAAGTTGGTGGAAGGGGAAGCTAATAAGTGTTAACATGGTAAATTTCTGTAATTTACACTAGTTTTATTAAACATTTTACATGATCTGTCAGATGTCTCTACTTCATTAATCTATTTTGAATGAAATGAATGAATATAATCCAGTTAGGAAATGGACTCTATTTTCCAGTATGGAAACAATCTCATGTTTTTATTGAAAGTGATTAAAGTCTTAAGCCTCTATTTTTGTTGAATTTGAATATAACTATTTCATGATTTTTAAAATCATCTCCCCCTTTCACTCTGCATTCTGTTGGGTTTATAATAAATAAAAAGTGAACTCATTTCTAAGCTCTATCCTTTTTCATGATTTTTGCTTTAGCTACATAAAGCCTCAGATGAAGCTTTGAAATTATTGCTTGTAAAAGCCTAATAAATTTTGCAGCCAAGTCAACATCATTTGGTATTTCTCTTTGGGTTGTGAAGGTGTAGGGAAAGAGAAGGGTAGAGGAAGAGGAGAGGTGGGCAACAAGAAGGACAGCAATGTTCCCCTTCTCTGTGAGGGCTGGGAAAGAATCTGTGTATATTTAAATTCCAAGTTTTAAATATTTCAAAATTATGTATTTAATGTATAACAGTATTATTTTGTACTGTTACTGATGGTTCCGTTTCTATTTGAGAAATTAAAGGGCCGTGCATGCCTGCTAAGTCACTGCAGTCTTGTCCAACTCTCTGTGACCCTATGGACTGTAGCCCAGGCTCCTCTGTCCATGGGATTCTCCAGGCAAAAATACTGGAGTGGGTTGCCCTGCCTTACTCAAGGGGATCTTCCTGACCCAGGGATCAAACCTGGGTTTCCCACTTTGCAGGCAGATTCTTTACCACTAGGGCCACCTGGGGCCAAGGGCCCCCCAAGTGCCATCTATTTATATTTATAAACATTTCCAGAAATGCAAAAGACAGCAATTCATTGAAGTATATTACAAAATGTGAAAGAGACTTTTTGTTACTTACTACATGAAGAAATTTCACAATGTACTTACTCCACTGATTTACCATAGAGATTGTTCTAGAATATTATGTTTATTAGGGCATTGTATTTGGTTTGATATCTGTCATTTTAATTATGTTTTCTCTATTTTAATGCTTCCTTCTTATCTTTTGTATATTTCACCTTTGCAAAGATGTATTGATTTATTGGTATTGATTTACTTTTATCTTTTATCTATGACTTGTAAGGTTAACACCCTATTTTAAAGGTAATCTTACATGATTATCTTAAAATATTAAAATTCTTTTTAACTAATTATGTCAACAATAATTGAATTCCTTTCATGATGTCAAGGAAGTGAACACTGATGACATGCCCATTTTTGCTATTTCCCTTTTATACTTTGGACTATGTTAATCTGGAGTTTAAAAATCTCATTTCAGAAAATTTTCTTTTTATATTTACATTGATTATTTTACTTTTGTTCCCATCAGTTCAGTTCAGTCACTCAGTCATGTCCAACTCTTTGTGACCCCATGAATCGCAGCACGCCAGGCCTCCCTGTCCATCACCAACTCCCAGAGTTCACTCAGACTCACGTCCATCGAGTCAGCGATACCATCCAGCCATCTCATCCTCTGTCGTCCCCTTCTCCTCCTGCCCCCAATCCCTCTCAGCATCAGAGTCTTTTCCAATGAGTCAACTCTTCGCATGAGGTGGCCAAAGTACTGGAGTTTCAGCTTCAGCATCAGTCCTTCCAATGAGCACCCAGGACTGATCTCCTTTAGGATGGACTGGTTGGATCTCCTTGCAGTCCAAGGGACTCTCAAGAGTCCTCTCCAACACCACAGTTCAAAAGCATTAATTCTTCAGTGCTCAGCTTTCTTCACAGTCCAACTCTCACATCCATACATGACCACAGGAAAAACCATAGCCTTGACTAGATGGACCTTTGTTGGCAAAGTAATGTCTCTGCTTTTGAATATGCTATCTAGGTTGGTTATAACTTTCAAGAAGCAAGTGTCTTTTAATTTCATGGCTGCAATCACCATCCGCAGTGATTTTGGAGTCCCAAAAAACAAAGTCTGCCACTGTTTCCACTGTTTTCCCATCTATTTCCCATGAAGGGATGGGACCAGATGCCATGATCTTCGTTTTCTGAATGTTGAGCTTTAAGCCAACTTTTTCACTCTCCTCTTTCACTTTCATCAAGAGGCTCTTTAGTTCCTCTTCACTTTCTGCCATAAGGGTGGTGTCATCTGCATATCTGAGGTGATTGATATTTCTCCCGGCAATCTTGATTCCAGCTTGTGCTTCTTCCAGTCCAGCGTTTCTCACGATGTACTCTGCATAGAAGTTAAATAAGCAGGGTGACCATATACAGCCTTGACGGACTCCTTTTCCTATTTGGAACCACCCTGTTGTTCCATGTCCAGTACTAACTGTTGCCTCCTGACCTGCATACAGGTTTCTCAAGAGGCAGGTCAGGTGGTCTGGTGTTCCCATCTCCTTCAGAATTTCCCACATAATTACTCTCGATTACCTACTGTTCCTCTTCTTAGTGCTTAGTGATTTGCAAGTTTGTTCTTTGTTTTGTATCTTATTCACCCTACAATTTTAGTTTCAATGATCATAACCACTTTTTCCTCAATCACAGTTTCCCTAATGAAGAATGCAATTGCTTATTCATCTCTTAATTGTTCAGAGTACATTTGCTGTATGTCTTGCTGGAAAACAGACTTGAGTAGTAAATGTTCCAAGAATTTCCAGATTCGAGAATTGACCTCATCTTGCCTCTTGAAAAGAATAGTTCCTTAGCTGGGAAGATAATATTTGAGTCTATATTCAATAAAGTATGAAGTTGCAGGTAACAAAAATCACAATTATAGGTGTTTATTTTATTTTGTGTAACAGGAAGTGTTTGTGGTTGCTGACTTTGGCTCAGCTGCCAGTGTGGATGCTGTGGCTACAGCCATTATGTCTGCGGTACCAGAATAAAAGTTCCCAAAGATATCCACATCCTAATGCTTGGCAACAGGGAATCAAGGTTGCTAATTCCTAACTGGAGATAGAATTATCTGAGTGGATCCAATATAATCAGTGATTATAAGTGGAAGAGGGAGAGGGTGGAGAGTCAATGAAAACACAGCCCAACATTGCTGGCTATAAAGACAGAGGACGATATGAGTTATGGAATGCAGTCGTATCTAGAAATGGCCCTAGGAAAGGCAAGGAAACAGTGCCTCCAAAAGGAACACAGACCTGCCTACATCTTGATTTTTTTCTTTTTTAAACCCAGCTAGACCTATTTCAGACCTCTGGCCTCCAGAACTATAAGATAATACCTTTGAGTTGTTTTCAGTCACTAAGTTATTTTTCGTTTGGGGGAGTTTGTGTGTGTGTGTGTGTGGCATTTGGTAGGAAACCAGGCCAATGTCCAAGGGATGATTTCAAAGCAAGACGGAGGGGAAAGGACCAGATTGGCCAGATCTGTGTCTTTTTATCAGAAATCTAAAGGGTTTCTCAGAAGTGCCCCCAGTTCCTTTTCATGAAGCAGAATTCGGTTTGGAAATCTGCTCCTAACTGTAAGAAAGACTAGGAGGGCAATTACTGAAGATTTTCAGCCTCTACATTTCAGGTAGCTAAGCAGAAGAGTTGGAAATGGCTTTTTACAAGATGATCAATTGTGTTTTATCCTTTTCTTCTGAACACTCTGAAGGTATTATTCTACAACTATGGACCTTCTCATTAATCAATGCCCCAGAAAAGAAATATGAACGTATCTTGACTTTGACGCTTGTTAAAAATGAATTCTGTGTATAAATTTATAAGGTACTCAGAGAAACACTTTTACCGGAATATATCTTGGTATTGACTTCTGCCCATCAGTTTTGCTTAAAAGATGGCAAAATCTCTTTCAGTCTCCTGACTCCTTGAAGTTAATTCAACTCTGTCATAAATCCTTGTTAAGAACTTAGCATGTGCCAGATACTAAAATAAATTTTGTTAAATTTGTCTTTTTCTTTCTCTTGTGTTTTTGATCTGTCTTCTCATTCTGGCATTATTGTCATTTTAGGGGTAGAATTCCCTTTTGTATTTTTCAGACATCTTACCTTCTCTGTTGTTTAAAAGAGAACTATGTCTCACATGGCATGTCTTCCTAGGTTCATGTTATATTTCACTAGTTTGTTTTCTGGAGTTTCAAGTCATTTTTCTTTTTTTTCTGCATGACTGAGATGTTATTTCAGCTATTGTGCCTTTCTTTTTTTTCACACTCCCTTTTCATCCCAACCTTTAAAAATAGGTTCTGTATCTGCTTTTAACTCACTAAGAATATAAAGAGAAAACTTTTTCTTTAAACTCTTACATCATTACTCCTTTTTCACTTTGCCTCAGATTTTTAAAATATCTCAAGTTTTGTTGTTTACTTGTTCTTAACACTGACTTGCTCCCATTGTTACTGGTGCTTAAAGGTCTGGTGGGATGATTCCAGAATCCCGTATGTATGGAGAGAGAAAGAAAGTGAAAGTCACTCAGTTGTGTCCGACTCCTTGCGAGTCCATGGAATTCTCCAGGCCAGAATACTGGAGAGGGTAGCCTATCCCTTCTCCAGTGGATCTTCCTGATCCAGGAACTGAACCAGGGTCTCCTGCATTGCAGGTGGATTCTTTACCAGCTGAGCTATCAGGGAAGCCCACGTATGGAGAGAGAGCTATGGTCTAAGACAAGGGAACATCCTGAGAACCAGGAAATGCCCCAGCCACATCCAGAGCTATAGACAGGTCCTGCAGCAACACAGGTCATCCTTCCTATCTGGGGGGATGAGGATGTTTCCAGAAAACACAATCTAGGACCAGAGTTAGAGGACAAGACTGCATTTGGCTGGAAGAGTAGCTGCTGCTGCTGTTAAGTGACACCAGTCGTGTCCGACTCTGTGTGACCCTTTAGAGTAGACAGTGGGACCATCTGCTCCATGTTGCTGATCACTGCATCTTGTCTGGATCCAAAGGGAGAAGAACACAGCCCACGCAAGGGAAGGGACAGAGTGGTGTGGTGTACTTGTAAACCCTGTCCTGCATATGGGGACTGCCTAATTCTTATTAAAACCTGAGATGTTTTCAACTTCAACTACTATCTTTTTTGGCCACATCATTCGATACATGTGATGTGGGATCTTAGTTTCCTAAGCAGAAATAGAACCCATGCCTCCTGCAATGGAAACACAGAGATCTAACCATTGGACATCCAGGGAAATCCCTTAACTGGATGTAAATCTGAGTAACTGCAGAGGATATTTCTTTTGAGATGGTGTCATATTTGTTTTAGCAAGAAGAGGAGCCTAGCATTCCATTCACTCCATTAACTTCCTAGAAATCACCTTTGAACATTTAAAGTATGTATCAAAGATGGTGCTTTGGAAGGATGAGGCTTCAAGAATGTCTTACGGAAAGCTGTCCTCTTCATAGATTATAGGAAAAGTAGGTAATTGTGATCATATCAGCTCATTTGTGATGGAGACTGCTGGTTGCTGGTCTAACATGCTTCCCCTTCTCCTCCCTCACTAATAGGTCTTTAATTTTATTTGGTACACATGCATTCCCTGGCCAGTAATACACAAGGAGAAGTCAGTGGGTGGAATGCCCAGAAAGGATCTTTAAAGGGCCTTAACTCAGCTGAAACTATGCACTTTATTCTGTGCCCATCTTCTGTTTCTTGACTGAAACTAATAGACCTAACTGGAACTCTGGCTAAGGGGCCAATAACCTGAGAACAAATGCGTGTGGGTCATTCAGTTGCTCAGTCATGTCTGACTCTTTGTGACCCCATAGTCGGCAGCACGCCAGGCTCCTCTGTTCATGGGATTTTCCGGGCAAGAATACTGGAGTGGGTTGCCATTTCCTCCTCCAGGGGATCTTCCCGACCCAGGGATTGAACTCACATCTCCTGTCTGTGTCTCCTGCATTGGTAGGCAGATTGTTTAACCACTTGAGCCACCTGGAAGCCCCCTAAAGATGGAGGAGCAGAAACCTCAGTCTCGTTGACCTGGGGCTGCCACAGCACCCCCAGATTCCTCAGTTTGTCTAAAGCACTGCTGTACAACTTCCCCTGACATCCAGCTGACACCAATCTCTAACCGATCACCCATCCTATCAGGAAAGAAGAGCCTTTCTCTTTTTTCTGTGTACTAACACCTCTGAATGTCTTTTTATTATTTTTCAGTTAAAGTGATGTCAAAGTGTAAGACTCTGATGGGTAAACTTTGAGGACCACTCACATCCAATGAGCATTCAGTTATCAATCACCATTGGTGTACAAATCAGTTCACACTAGATTTGTCTTTCAAACAAACCAGTCCTGAAGGTTTACTCTGGAAGTTTCTAAACATAAAAAAAAAAAACAAGGTATAAATTGAGTTTTTGACATTTTTATTGGACAAAATGCTTGGAAATCAGATTCCAGCTTTTGGGAAGACGGCCCGTAGAGTCCATAGGGCCTGAAGTTCAGGGGAGCCAGAGACCCTGTGAGCTTGTGCGTCTGGAGCAATAGAACACCTGCCTTGGATAAGAGGTCGAGGGACTCAGCAAATTCCTTCATTGCTTTTCATAAGAATTATTATCACTGAAATGACTTATAAAGCTCTTTGTTTATAATAACATCAGCTGACACTAGCCATTCTGAAGGGAAATATAAAAGGAGAAAACTGCACATCCTTGGGGAGTGGTAGATGTTGGAGAGAGAAAAACCCAAGGAGGAGGCAAAAACAGGAAACAAACAAGCAGAATCGACCAAAAAACTATCTCAAACTACCTGGAGGCTTCTACTCAGGACCTTCTTTTGGCTTCAAATTTACATTGTAGAGGGCCTCCCTGATAGAAAGTAAAGTCACTCAGTCGTGTCCGACTCTTTGTGACCCCACGGACTGTATGTAGCCCACCAGGCTTCTCCATCCACGGGATTTTCTAGGCAAGAGTACTGGAGTGGGTTGCCATTTCCTTCTCCAGTTGGTAAAGAAGCCACCTGCAATGCAGGAGACCCAGGTTTGATTCCTGGGTCAGGAAGACCCCCTGGAGGAGGGAAAGGCTACCCACTGCGGTATTCTGGCCTGGAGAATTCCATGGACTGTATAGTCCATGGGGTCGCAAAGAGTCGGACACGACTGAGTGACTTTCACCTCACTTACACGGTAGATGATTGTGTCCCAAGATAATGAATTCTGTGAGCCACAGACTTTACTAGGTCCTGGTCTTCCGGATGGAGCAAATTTAAATACTATAATTTTTTATTCACTTATTCTAAAATACTTCTAAGCACCTAATGTGTGCTAGGCAAGGCACACATTGAATATATTTTAGAAAGGATTTATGTCCAACTTAAAGAATTTATTACTTTCCTTTTTAATAGCTGCAGCTGGCAGCACGACTTAACCATACGTTGTATGTCATCCACCTGCTTTTAAAATTCAGTTTGATAACACATAGGAGATTACGATACAGGGTGACCTGTCATCACAGAATTAAACCTCTTTGCCTCCAGGGTACAATGAGGCTTTCTTTGAAGTCTGAATGCCTCTCATGCTTTATTAACAAAAGAAAAATAACTAATTACATAAGCCTCAAATAACAAAAACTTAATTTCACATTACAGGCAACTAACAGGCAGTATAAACAATGAGCTATGTCAGACAAGAGAAAGGAACAGAATAGAGATATTTTTGCTTTAATGTTAATACATGATGGATTGCAAATCACTACTGGAGTTTCTGGGCTTTTTAAAGTTACTTCTATGTTTTGGTTTGATTGATACTTTTATTTTTAACATAATTTAATCATCTGCCTTTTTAAGTTTCCAAGATACCCATAACTATCTGACAATCAAATTATTACTGTATCTAGGATCATGAGTTATGTAATATTGCACATCATGTGAAGGTAAGTTTCTTCACAAAAGTCTCTCAAGGCCTTGGAGAGAACTGATTTGGAAATAGAGGCCACAGAGTTTCAGAGCAAAGAGAGGAAACAGATAAACTCACCAGTGTAAGGGGACTTACTGTTTGGATGTTCAAACGCAGAATCCCTCAACGGCATTAGGCTTGTTAATTGACTCAGATACTGCCAGTGAACAAGCCCCTTGCCCAGGAAACGCTTGCTCAGCCGCCTTTATCTTTCTCTCTCTCTCACTCATTCACCCAATTCATTAAAGCCTGTTTCTCCCAGGTGCGTCCTGAAGAGTTTCATTGTTCTGCCTATTGTACTTGTTGGCTCACAGACCTCTTTCACAATTTTCCTGCGTTTCTGAAGGCTCCTCGAGTACCAGTTTTGACCAGCCCATTTGCAGCTAGTGCTTTAATAAAGGGGCCTTGAATAAACGGGGAAGATAGGCGACTGGCGAAAGACAGGGTAATACGAAGAGCTGGGGCGGGGGAGGCCAGACTCCCCCTAATGCTTGTGCTCTTTGAAAGAGCCAGCAGGTGGTAGCAACACTTCGCTGGAAGACCTCGGCTCTGCCTTGGGAGGACCGGAACAATGGACCCTCCCTCCCCCCCAGTCCCATCCCGGGTTTGAGAGGAGGCTCCCGGTGGGCACGAACATGTTTTTCCTCGCGGTGCCCCCCTCGGTTCCTCAACGTTTCCAGGCACCCGCAGAGAGGACCTCCCACCGCCTCTCACTGCGTGGGGAGGCTCTCTCTAGGGAGAGGCACCCAGAGGTGCAGCGACTTGCCCCGGCCCTCTAAGCGCCTGGCAGCGACTTCAGGACCTCCCCTTCCAGACCCAGGCTTCCCTGCCCTGGAGGGAGGATGGAGGGATGGAGAGTGGAGTCAGAAGCCCCAACGCCGAGCAAGATACGGGGTCACCGGCGCCCAGAAGGTGGCTCAGTCAGAGCCTCTGTCGGCCCTGCCTGCCGATCCAGCGCTCCCCACCCCGCGCCCGCCCCCGCACCCTCCAGATTCTCAGTTTGTCTTTCCCTCCACCCACTTTCTTCTCTTTTTCTCAGCTCACGCCCACCTTAATTCAAATCTGAGTGGGAACTAAAACAGTGGGTTTAGTTCCTAGAGTTGAAGCAGAAGAGCCGGGGAGGCGAGGGGGCGAGGGGGCCCCTGCCCTGCCCTGGGTACCAGTCGCGTTGCTCTCCGGCAGCCGGAGCCCGCACGCCCGCCCCGGGGTCTTAGCACCCCGCTCCCGGCCGCCCGCCCCAGGCCCGGCCGCCCGCCCCAGGCCCGGCCGGTTTTCATCCTCCGCGCCCACGGCCACCGGCCGGGCGCACCGGCCGGGCGCACCAGCGGGCCCGGGGCGAGCCCCGCGCCGCCACCCCGCTCTCCCCCGCGCGCCCGGGCCGCGCACTCGCTGCCGAGGCCCGGGAGGGCGGGCTGGGCGCCCCGGAAGAGGGGAGAGGGAGGGCGGCCCGAGGGGCCGGAGAGGGGCGGGCGGGGCTGGGAGGGACGCGGAGGGGGCGGGCCGGGCTGCGCTCGCTGCAGCCGCCGCTCGGGCGCAGAGCAGCGGGCGGCGAGCCCCGCGACCCAGCGCGGCTGCGACGAGCGCGACGCGGGCTCCGCACCATCCCCGGCGCCCCGCCTCCGGAGCAGCCCCTGCCGCCGGCCGCCGCCCCCCGGCCGCCTCGTAGCCCTGAGACCCTCGGCGCCGTGTGGATCCTGGCCGCCGAGAGGGGTGGGGGTCCCCGCTCCCGAGCGGAGACCCGGAAGGCGCCGGGCGAGCGCCCAGAGCCGCGCCTCCAGTGCGGGGCCTCGGGGAGGGCGCAGACCTGCGGAGCCTGCGGCCGGCGCGAAGGTGAGCCGGGGGGTCGCAGGCGGCGTTGGGGGGCGGGGGCCGGCGTGCCGGGGGACAGGGATGCAGAAGTCGAGGGCCCCTCCAGACAGGGCCTCTGCAGATCCGAGGGTCCTCCTGGGGGAGCGCTGAGTATCCCCCAGCCCACGCGAGAGCGAGGTTTGTGATGGGTGCGTAACTGGCCCGCCTGGCTCCTACCCCACCCCACCCCTGCCTGTGCCCAGCCATAGTGACACCCCCATAACCCTGCTGCTGCTGTCCCCCACTGTGTTTCTGGAGACACTTGGTTGGTTCTGACATCGGGGGTCCTGAGCTAGGGGTCCTGGAGGAGGCGGCTCCCAGCCTTCTGAAGAGGCTTGCCCACCCCCTCTGACTCCGATGGCATCTCTCCAATCCCAGTGGAGCTGGGAGGAGCATGGAGGTTGAATGGGCACCTGCCCCCAGCTCCCCGCAGCCTATCCTGCCCCCCACCCCCCTCACCACCCAGGAGCCTTGGAGTGGAGGGAAAGCTGGGTTCCTGCTCCCCAGCCCTGAACCCCAACTTGCAACCAAAGTCACTGCTCGCTGCTCCCCGGACTCCACCCCCTCGCTTTACATCTGGGTGCGTGGCCCTGCCTGCCCAGCACCCGCACCCACCAATCTTGGCTGTCTAGCACTCTCTCTCCTCCCATCCCTGGGGGAGCTGGCAGGAGCCCAGCCTAGCTGATGTTGTAATGTCCCTGGCAGTGCCCAGGGAGAGAAGCTGCTGGGACTGTTGCCAATCAGTTAACCCCAGGCCCTGCGCCCGCCTGGGCAACTTGACTCAGGCCCTAGAAAGGGGAGATGCTGTTTCGGTGGGAAAGGAGCCGTGGGACATGGGCAGTGCAGGAAAACTGCCCAAGTCATGGGTGCTGGGGTGCTCAGATTTGCCAGGTACTGTTCAGAAGGGCAGCTGGGCTTATTCAGGGCAGTGCACATTTTTGGTGCAGAAAGATCAGAGTGAGGGCTCCTATGTACCCACCTAGTGGCCTGGGGAAGAGGACTCCTTCAGAGTGTATTGGTTCACGAGGGGTGCAAGAAGATGGCCAGCACTGGCCCTCTCATCAGAGTGCAGGGGAGCAACAGGCAGTGATGGGCTGAGTGTGGGAAGGGCAGGACCAACCCCGCCTTCCCCTCCCAGCTGATCACTGTCTCCAGACCTGGGCCCTGGGCCCTGGGCCCTGGGTCCCCAGCACACTCCTCACTAGGTGGAAAGGGGATGCTGAGGTCTGGGGGGGGCTTTGAGCCTGAAGTTTCTCTTTCTCCTCGCTCCCCTTTTACCTTCCTCTCCTAGTCCAGGTGTTTCCACAGAAGCAGCTCCTGGGACAGAACACAGTTGAGACCCTGACTAGGGGCGGAGTAGGGGCAGACCCAGGGCGAGAGGGTAGGGCTCATGGGTGTCTGCCACTCGCATGCGGGCCACTTGGGATCTGCAGGGATGTGCCTGCTGTCACACACACACAGACACACAGACACACACACAGACACACACACACACAGACACACACACACACACACACACCCAGCACGTACTCTCCTGCTCCACACTTGGGATCCGCAGGGATGTGCCTGCTGACACACACACACACACACACACACACACACACACACACACACCACACACACACACACACACACACACACACACACACACACACACACACACACACACACACACACACACACACACACACACACACACACACACACACACACACACACACACACACACACACACACACACACACCCAGCACGTACTCTCCTGCTCCACACTTGGGATCCGCAGGGATGTGCCTGCTGACACACACACACACACACACACACACACACACACACACACACACACACACACACACACACACACACACACACACACACACACACACACACACACACACACACACACACACACACACACACACACACACACACACACACACACACACACACACACACACACACACACACACACACACACACCCAGCACGTACTCTCCTGCTCCACACTTGGGATCCGCAGGGATGTGCCTGCTGACACACACACACACACACACACACACACACACACACACACCCAGCACGTACTCTCCTGCTCCACACTTGGGATCCGCAGGGATGTTCCTGCTGTCACACACACTCACACCCAGCACGCTCTCCTGCTCCACGCCCGTTTTACCTCATATACACTCCATTACACACTCTCACACTTGCGCTCACAGGCACTGTTCCTGGCACTCATGGGCTTTCTTCCACCATCTTCCACTTACTCATCTCTCCTGCATATGTACCGATGGCCCCAACACCCTCCTTCATGCCCTTTTCCTGGGGCCACACGTATCCCCTCGCCCCACCCCCCCACCCCATGGTACAAGCCTGAGTGGCTCATTCTAAATGGCTGTCTGGCTAGACCCAGACACTGCCTGCATCTTAAAAGCCTCCCCCAGCTCCACAGCCAGTCAGGGAGTGGGAGGCACATTTCTCTGCATCTACGTGCTCTGGGGGACATTCTCTGGGGCTGCAGGCCTCCGGAGACCCAGCACTGTCCTCTGCTAGGTAATCCATGCATCAGCTTCTCCGGCCCCAGGCGGCAGGGGCCAGAGGCACCGGAGGAAAGCCACCTCCTCACTGTGGGCTCTAGATGTCTCCTTAAAGGCCACCAGGATCCTTTTCAAGGCGGGTGGCCGAAGCTTGGAGAGACAGCTACCAAGCCCATATCCAAGGTGGAGATTAAGGGCAGAGGCTGCAGCAGTAAGCTGAGCAAGGATTATACTGGAATTTCCTGCGTATTTAACAGCTGCAGAACAGGACAGAGGATAGGGCCCGTGGTGCAGGGCCCTCCCACGCTGGCCCTGCGACTAACAGGTGTGCAGACCAGCTCAGCAACCACAGCAGACACACCGGCCACTTAAAACCATTGGCCTCTTTGCCCTCGGGACCTCGTCTCACCCTGCTGGCAGGCAGGCTGCTCTGCCTCTGTTCAGTGATGCCCCGTGTGTGTTCTGAGCCTCTCTTTCTCTTTGAAGTTGCAGGTCTTGACATCACTGAGACATCGTTGATGTCATCAGTGCTTGACATCACTGACAAACATGGCATTGTCATGGGACAATTTCAATTTCTTGGGAGAGAAGCTTAAAGGGATAAAAGTTATTTGCTTTTATTGTTGACATCCTTTCACTCCTTCGTTCCCAGATCCTACTGTCTCTCTAGATCTGCTTTCACCAGATATCTGAAAATTTCTAGATATTTTGAAACCTAAAGGCCAAAGGCAGGAAGATAAATTGTAAAGATGTTATACTAATTGAGGTTTTATAAATATTTTCCTTTTATGTTTAGATTCTAAATGTGAGATTTTGCTTTAATTATAGAAATAAGATATGCTCATTGTAACAAGAAAAACAATTCAAGTATGTATAAGAGACAGTTCATAAGGGCCCCCCATCCTCCATTTCTACCTCCTACAGTAACCAGTTTTAATGGCCCTATATATCTTTTGCCATACCTTCCTCCAAGCTCATTGGCCTTATATTACTTAATTTTTACAATTTATGAATCCAGGTACATAAATTATATTTAAGTCAGCTTGGTTTGTTCATAAATTTTCACATTTAGCATTTTAATGTGAGCACAGTTAACTTTTTAAATTCTTACAGGTTTACTCATGTATTTTTAAATCTTTCATTTCTATAGAAAACAACTCTCATAAGCTACGATTTATAAGCTAAGACTCTACACATCTTTGATCTTTGCCAGTTTGTGAAAACAAAATACAATCCCGATGTTATGAAACTGCCGTGTTTTTAGGAAACTAAAAAAATGTAGCAAGCTTGTGGCTATAGTGTTTTCACTGTATCCAAAAGATAGAAAATGGTATAACCAGATAAGGAGCTGAGACAAAAAAAAATAACAAAAACAGATCTGGTCATGGAATGCAATTTTTATCACAAGAAACTTGGTCTAATCAGTCTCATTTTCTGAGCTATCATTTTACATCCACATTTCTGCTGCTCCTGGTGTTTTTATGTTTAAAGCCAGTACCCATCTGAAATGTGAATGTTTTCCTGATGGAGAAAATTCGTCTGCTTTTTCAGAGGTTAGCGGAGTTCTAAACCCTGACCAATTCCTCTCCTGAGCTGGAGAAGACAGAGAAATCTCAAACAGGTTGAAGGGAAGAGGCTGATGGGACCTGACCTTACAGAGGCCTGTCTCCCTCTGTGTGGCAGCTCGGATGTGATCAGCTGCTCCCCGGGAACCCTCCTGGACCAAATGCTGAAAGATGTCCTAGTCCTCAGCCATTGAAGGCACCTTTGAACATCAGGTTCTAAGTCCTGCCTGTTTTGTATTCCAGGCATGTAATGGAGCTGCGTGTTCTTGTCACTTACATTTCTGCCTTTGAATCTTGTTTCAAAAGAATCTGCAGTGGCAGGAATTAGTTGACAGCAGTTTCTCCATATCTTGGTAATGTTACCTCTATCCTTATTTTTATCCTTGCCATAGAGATACACTCAGTTTCTTTTTATACATTAAAAAATAAAAGACTTGGATTTATCTGGTTGGTTGGATACATAAGAGCTGGCCTTACTTCCTAGTCTCACTCAGCAACAATTTTTTTTTCTGAAGAAACTTATTTATAACCATCCGTCTTCTGGATCCGAATCTAACAGAGGTCCTCATCAAACAGCAAAAGTACACTTCTGGGTACTTGAAAGTCCTCAACCGTTTCTTTTTAATGAATACCTTGTTCTTTGTAACATTTCAAAAAATTACTTGCGGCAATCTACACCTGATGTCTCCACTTCATTGTTGTTGTTGTTTTTTTTTTTTTCCCTGATTCCTCTTAACATTAGCAGCTGAGGGCTTTAACTTGTTTTATAATTGCTTCTGTTCTTTTCTGGATCTTCTGGAGAGAGGCCAGCTTCATGTTGTCATCTAGATGCATACTAAAGCTATGCAGACACCCTATTGGAGCCACAAGCTAGTTACTTGTACTGTTGGTCATCAAAGCAGATGCTTGGCCATTCATCTTCTAGTATGTTCCATGCTTCACAGCAGATGTGATCGGCAGTGTGCATCTTTTCCTCTCATGTTTCACTGTCTCTCCAAAAATTCCCTGGTATCCAAAGTGTTCATTATTCCTTCTCCATGATTATTTGTCTAGTTATAAGTTTAAGAAGACACAGCGCTTATAGTTTCGTCTTTGTACAGATTCCAGATTCCATCCGTGTTCTGACTGAAAGAGGCTATTTTAAAGAATATCTGCTGGCCGAATGGTATAATAGCCTTCACTGTTTAAAGACGTCTTGCTGGCATTTTCAGTTCTTGATAACAGCTTTCCTAAAGACTCTGTGACAGAGAGTGGGACAGAATCTGGTCTACTCTAGTGTGTGAAGCATGTCTTCAAATTAAGCCATTAAGATTGGGGCTTGAGGGGGGTTGTACCCACACCATGAATTACTTTAGGACATTTCTTAAGCAGCCATTTATTATTTTTTAAATTCTTTTTTTGTGCAAAATTGCCATTTATTAGTTTTATGTTTGGATTATGTAAGAGGACTGAAATACGGAAACTATCAACATTTAAACAGCCATTGTTTATGGGACCATGCTTTTTACTTTACCATCTGGTTCTTCTTTGAAACATTAATATAATCTGTGAATGATTTTTGTAGCATTTGGGACAGTATTTGCAAATAACTTCTGCTTCTTAGTAATAATTTGCTTTATGGAAATGATTCTCCCCCTGCTCACCCCAGCTTTAAGAAAGTGAAGTCGCTCAGTCGTGTGTGACTATTTGTGACCCCATGGACTGTAGCCCACCAGGCTCCTCCATCCATGGAATTTTCTAGGCAAGAGTACTGGAGTGGGTTGCCATTTCCTTTTCCAGGGGATCTTTCTGACCCAGGGATCGAACCTAGGTCTCCTGCATTGCGGGCAGACGCTTTACCATTTGAGCCATACTGAGATACAATTGACATATAATATTGTGTAAGTTCAAGGTATACAAGGTGGAAATTTCCAGATGCTCCTTACTTGTCTCCATACGCCATAAACTGAACTCTTTATTTCTCATATGGTGTTCTAGAGGCCTGAAAGGTAAATTTTAGTGGCCGCTTGGCAGACTTCCACTCATGTCAGGCCATGCAGATGTACAGATGGTGTCTTTTCATGAAAATCACCTGGAGATAACACTGAAGGATTCAGCCTACAGCACATCCAGCATTAACTGAAAAAAGCGAGACTGGTAGGAATCAAATCATGATTTTCACATTTGTCAAAGTAGAGTGTCGTTCAATAGTCTGGTCTCAGTTTCATTGTGAAATGTGTACTTTTTTTTGGTTCCATCTTCCGATTGGCTTTTATTTTTACCCTCAATCTTTGAGTCTTTTGAGCAACATGCCTCTTGTTTTCTTCTCAAGAGAAATCAATGGCCTCTACTTCTCTTGTCCATGCAACTCTGCAACTCACAGGCTTTTGAGACTCAGTCGCAAGGAGAGAGAGAGCTCGCCTTAGACCAACTGACCTTAGACCAACAAGCAAAGAAAGGTCTGAGCCCGTTTTCCTTCACCGTGACCCTGGAGGCAGCCACAGCGCTTGGTCCTGTGTTTGTGAGCTGCAATGTTGTGCTTCTTAAGGCTGGAGAATGTTTTATATAAAAACATAGCTTATCACATAGTCCTGAGAAACCATTTTGAGGGCATGAACATTTTGATTCATTTTACTGAATAGTTATTATTTTTAGATAATAATAGGGCTTCCCCGGTGGCTCAGATGGTAAAGAATCTCTGTGTAATACGGGAGACCTGGGTTCAATCTCTGGGTCAGGGAAGATACCTTGGAGAAGGGAATGGCAACCTACTCCAGTATTCTTGCCTGGAGAATTCCATGGGCAGAGGAGCCTGGCAGGCTATAGTACATGGGGTCACAAAGAGCTGGACACGACTAAGCAACCAACGCTTCCACTTTTCACTGAACAGTTATTATTTCCAGATTTAAAATTTTGATGATTTCACTGAAAAATAATATGCATGCAAGATTTTTATCATTAATAGTTTCATCTTAATTAATCAATTTATTTATGGCCATTTCCTTTGGCATGTGGTATCTTAGTTCCCCCACCAGGGATCAAACCCACACCCCCTGCGTTGGGAGCAAGGAGTCTTAAGCACTGGACCGCCAGGGAAGTCCCAAGATTTTAAACTGGAAAAAGTAAAGGTTTATATAGCAACTTCCCATTAGCTATCTATTTTACATATGGGAATGTGCATGCTTCAATGCTTCCTCCCACCCTCTCCTTACCCATGTGTCCAAAGTCTCTTCTCTATGTCTGCATCTCTATTCCTGCCCTGCAAATAGGTTTATCAGTACCATTTTTTGACATGGGACTCTGTGACAAGCTAGAGGCGTGGGATGGGGCGGTTTCTACAGGGAGACTACATGTGTATATATGGCTGATTCATTCAGGCAGAAATCAACCCAATATTGTAAAGGACTTAGCCTCCAATTAAAAATAAATTTCTAAAAACTGAAGGACAAGAAAAGAAAAAAACGAGGATATGAGAATAAATGTTTCTCGCGTTATTCCTCAGGTTTTCCCTCCCCCTTTCTTCCCAGACTTTGTCTACCCTTCTTTAAGATCCTTACATACATGTGTGTACGGCTAAGTCACTTCAGTCATGTCCAACTCTTTGCAACCCCATGGACCATAGCCCACGTGGCTTCCCTGTCCACTGGATTCTCCAGGCAAGACTACTGGAGTGGGTTGCCATGCCCTTCTCCAGGGGATCTTCCCAACCCAGGGACTGAACCTGCCTCTCTTTTGTCTCCTGTATTAGCAGATGTGTTCTTTACCACTAGGGCCATCTGGGAAACCCCTTTACAAACCTATGTATTATATATGTAGGGCCTTCTTAGGCTAACAATGAGGAGCATACTGTATATGACTCTGCAGTGGACTGTGTACTTTCACTTGGGCATTGTTTCCATAACAATACATAAACACTAGCCCTTATTCCTTTTGGAGGCTGTGCCATAATTTTTGAGTCATCTTTCTATTGATGAACAGTTACTTCGCTGTATTTTCCCTTACCAACAATGATGCAATAAATATTCTTGTTCGAACATCTGTGCGAAGGGTTCCAGGTATAGATACCTGAAGGACAAATTCTTAGACATGAACCTGCTAGATAGACATCCCCAATGGTCCTTCTAAGAGTATGCACCAACTCGAACCCATAAGAGTAGACACCAGTTCGAACCCACAAGAGTATACACTAACTTGAACCCACAGTGAATACAAGAGAGCCTATTTCTCACACCTTCTCCTACTCAGGCATTGTTAATTTCATAGAACAAATGACAAGCTTCCCTTTCATTGTGAGTAAGCTAGGGAGCATCTTTATATACATAAAAGGGCATACATTTATTTTTCTGTAAGCCAGAGAAAAAACGTACTGCTTGTAGAGAGAGGACCTAAATAGCTCCATCCCTTCTCTATCCTGGCTGCTTTAACAGGCAGAAAGATTCTGCCTGCTCTTGCACCCTCCCTCCCTTCATACCCCACAGCTCTCTTTCTGCGGTCCCTCTCGCTTCACTGCCTCTCTGAAATGTCCTAGAGTGTCCAAGTCTGATGGGGGTTGGGAGGTGTTGGGGAGAGGGGACCGCATGTTCCCCCAGGGAAGGAGTAGCTTGTAACTCCCCTGCTTTTAATGAGAAGCATCTTCTGACTTTCTATACAGGGCGACCTTAGGAGGAAGGGAGGAGAATAAATGAAGAGAAAGAACTTGAATAGCTCCTTCCAGAAGAAAAGGGGTACAACTGGCTCAGAGCTACCCTGTGCTCTAAGTTGTTTTGTTGTCTAGCTCAGTCATGTCCAACTCTTGCGACCCCATGGACTGTAGCCCGCCAGGCTCCTCTGTCCATGGAGATTTCCCAGGCAAGAATAATGGCGTGGGTTGCCATTTCCGTCTCCGGGGCATCTTGCTGACCCAGGAATCAAACCCGCGTCTCCTGCCTTGCAGGCAGATTCTTTATCACTGTGCCACCTGGATCAGGGAGGGCCACAGATGCTCAGAGATGGGTCGCCCACACAGTGTAGGAGGTAGACCAACTGGGCATGTGGTCCCCCAAGATGGTGGTCTTGACACAGGTCAGGAGGGATTGGGCTTCCTGCTCGCCCCACCCGTGGTTGGTGCTGGGGCACTTTGAGAGCTTCAGGGGGAGACCCAGGGCCAGGTTTTGGAGGCTGTACCAGCTGTGAAGCAGTGCAGTTACTTCTCACTGGCCTCTTCTTTCCTTTGTATCTGGAAGCAGGCTCGGCTGCAGACTCCAGCCTTGCAAAGCGGCAGTCCCACTTGGGAGCAGGGTGGTGGCAGGGCCACGGTGGGAGCCCTGAAGATGCCTCATGGCTGCTGAGGGGGCTGCCCTGCCAGGGAGCAGAGCGGCGGGCATGGTCGGCAGCCTGTGGGTTCTGGCCCTGGTGTCCTCAGTCCTGGCTCTGGAAGGTAAGCGGGGAGGGGAGACGGAGGAAGTCCCACCTGCCCGGAGAGACCCAGCACATGTGGGAAGTGGGAAGGATTCAGAAAAGAGTGAGACATCAAGAGAGGAAAAGGTATGGGGAAAGTTTCAGAGAAGGGCTCCCAGGAGACAATCAGGCTCCTGTTGGTCACTTAAATGAATCTGGGAGGAAAATTCCCTTCCCAGTGGGGTTGGGGTGGGCTTAGCCCTGCAGGCTGAAGACCTGGCCGCTGAGTGTCCCTTCTTGTCTCTGGGCAGAGGTGTTGCTGGATACCACTGGAGAGACATCTGAGATTGGCTGGCTCACCTACCCACCAGGTGGGGTGAGTATTACTCTTGTGTTCTGAGCCCGCTGCCCCTCCCCATGCCCCATTCAGAAGCTCTGTGATTTTGGGGGAGGAAACCCTCAGTGGAGATGGCTGGGATAAGAGGTCTGCCCTCCAGAGGAACAGGACTTCTAGGCACCCTCAGGGCCTTTGCATGTGCTTAATTCTAAGATGGGCTGAAAGGGATACGCCCCGCCTCCCTGCCCTCTACGGACCCAGGAGCCGCTAACCGTGCCTCTGTGGTTCCTCCCCGCAGTGGGACGAAGTGAGCGTTCTGGACGACCAGCGACGGCTGACTCGGACCTTCGAGGCATGCCACGTGGCTGGGGCCGCTCCAGGCCCGGGGCAGGACAACTGGCTGCAGACACACTTTGTGGAGCGGCGAGGGGCCCAGCGGGCGCACATCCGACTGCACTTCTCAGTGCGGGCCTGCTCCAGCCTGGGCGTGGCGGGGGGCACCTGCCGGGAGACCTTCACGCTTTACTACCGCCAGGCCGAGGAGCCCGATGGCCCTGACAGCATCTCCTCCTGGCACCTCAAACGCTGGACCAAGGTGGACACGATCGCAGCGGATGAGAGCTTTCCTGCCTCCTCGGCCTGGGCAGTGGGCCCCCCGCGGGCCGGGCAGAGGGCAGGGCTGCAGCTGAACGTCAAGGAGCGGAGCTTCGGGCCCTTGACCCAGCGCGGCTTCTACGTGGCCTTCCAGGACACTGGGGCCTGCCTGGCCCTCGTGGCCGTCAAGCTCTTCTCCTACGCCTGCCCCTCTGTGCTCCGCGCCTTCGCCTCCTTTCCTGAGACGCAGGCCAGTGGGGCCGGGGGGGCCTCCCTGGTGGCGGCTGTGGGCACCTGTGTGGCACACGCGGAGCCGGAGGAGGATGGAGCAGGGGGCCAGGCAGCGGGCAGCCCCCCAAGGCTGCACTGCAACGGGGAAGGCAAGTGGATGGTTGCCGTCGGGGGCTGCCGCTGCCAGCCGGGGCACCAGCCTGCGCGGGGAGACAAGGCCTGCCAAGGTGAGACCCCTGCTTGCTTGCACTTGAGATCGCTCCTGAACGGGTCCACACTTCATTTTGTACCCCCTGCCCAAAGGTCAACAATAAGCTGTTTTAGGAAAGGACCCTTGTTTTCTCCAGATTTATTTCCTAAAGCACCCAGGCTTGCTTTCATCCACTCATCTGAAACTTCTGGAACTTTCTGGAGAATTCCACAGCACTTGCTGGGGCTCCCAAGGCTACAGGCCTCTGAAGGGATGGCGATGAAAGGCATTGAACTCTTGGGCTGTTGTGGGATGGGGCCCTTTGTCTGCATTTGCTGTCTAGTTAGGGGTGGATCATCGTCCTGGGAGGCAATGGGTGATTCTGAACAGGGTGATTCTGCTGTGAGTGCAGGCTGAAGACAGCCTCTGCAGAGGCAGGTTGTGAAGTCAGACCAGGCCCTGCCTGTAGTGCCTGGCATGCTTTAGCCCCCACCACACAGGACTTTTTCCATCAATGGAAATGTAATTCCACCCCCAGCAAAATGGCAGAAGTCGTGTCAGGATCTGCCCGAAGGAGGTGGAGAGGGAGGAGAGGGGTGAGGAGGAAAGGCAGATCTCGGGAGGAACGGCAGGCCTGGGGGAATGGCAGTGCCAGTGTTGAGGGGGCTCAGGATGGCAGAGTGGACCTGAGGCTGCTCCCTTCTCTGCCCCTTAGCCTGCCCTCGGGGGTCCTACAAAGCCTTGGCTGGGAATGCCCCCTGCTCACCATGCCCTGCCCGCAGCCACGCCCTGGCCCCTGCGGCCCCTGTGTGCCCCTGCCTGGAGGGCTTCTTCCGGGCCAGTTCAGACCCCCCAGAGGCTCCCTGCACTGGTGAGTCCCCCACCCACCCCAGGGATGGAATCGGGATGCAGTGGGGCCAGGAGAGGGTGAGCCTGAGGGCACAGGGGTGGCTGGTCGGCATTTGCAGTGACTTTTTCCTCCTCTGTCCTTGCTTTCCTTCCCCGCCACCTTTCCCTGCTGCTCCCCTCCGGCCCACCTGCTTCCTCCCTCCTCTGTCTCCTTCCTTCTTCCTTCCTCCATCACCCCCGCCCCGCAACTCCCTACTCCCTGGTCCTTGTCCGCCTCACACGTGCGGTCTCCCCAGGCCCCCCGTCAGCTCCCCAGGAGCTGTGGTTTGAGGTGCAGGGCTCTGCCCTCATGCTGCACTGGCGCCTGCCTCGGGAGCTTGGGGGCCGCGGGGACCTGCTCTTCAACGTGGTGTGCAAGGAGTGCGGAGGGGCCGGGGGCCAGGGCCCTTGTCGCCGCTGTAGGGACGAGGTGCATTTCGACCCCCGCCAGAGGGGCCTGACTGAGAGCCGCGTGCTCATCGGGGGGCTGCGGCCACACGTACCCTACATCCTGGAGGTGCAGGCTGTCAACGGGGTGTCGGAGCTCAGCCCCGACCCTCCCCAGGCTGCAGCCATCAATGTAAGCACCAGCCATGCAGGTGAGCCTCAGCCGCCCCTAAGCTTCCGGTCTCCTCCTTAGAATGCCCCCGTGCCCCACTCCTGCTCTCCAGCCCGTGGAAACCCCACTAACGTCACCCCCACGCCAGTTCCCTCCGCAGTCCCTGCGGTGCATCAGGTGAGTCGCGCCTCCAACAGCATCACCGTGTCCTGGCCACAGCCTGACCAGACCAACGGAAACATCCTGGACTATCAGCTCCGCTACTATGACCAGGTAGGGAGCAGGGGGCGCCCCTGGTGGGGCTGGTGGGAGGTTCCGGGGCCCCACAGTGGGGCGAGAGGTGGGGGGACCGGAGGGGTGCCTCAGGGCCCTGCAGCAGGGGAGTGAGGAATGTGGGAGGCGGGCAGGGGGGACCAGGACCCCACGGCCGGCAGGGAGTGAGTGAATGTCGCCTCCCTCCAGGCAGAAGATGAATCCCACTCCTTCACCCTGACCAGCGAGACCAACACGGCCACCGTGACTAAGCTGAGCCCCGGCCATATCTATGGCTTCCAGGTGCGGGCTCGGACAGCCGCGGGCCACGGCCCCTACGGGGGCAAGGTCTACTTCCAGACGCTGCCTCAAGGTGAGGGGAGGCCTGGGTGGGGTGGGGGCAGCCCGAAGGGATGGTGAAGAAGGGCTCAGGGACCATCCAGACCTTGTACCTTCACCCTGACCCTCCAGACCACGAGAGTGTCTGCCCCTTGATCTTCGGTTCCATAGTGGGGTGGGGGGTGGTGCAGGTAGGTGGTTGCATGAGGGAAGGATGCTCCAGCATGTGAGATGTTACTCACCTGTGCCCCTGGGTGGCTGGTTCTCCAGGTGAGCTGTCCGCTCAACTTCCCGAGAGGCTTTCCTTGGTGGTTGGGTCCATCCTGGGGGCGCTAGCCTTCCTTCTGCTGGCGGCCATCACTGTGCTGGCTCTCGTCTTCCAGAGGTAAGCCCCTCCCCACCACAGCCAGGTACCACTCCCTCCGCCTGCCCCCAAGTCCTGACAGCCCCGGAGTTCTCCAGGGAAACCCCCACCAGCACCCTCTACCCCCAGCAGACCCCGGCCCCTGGGTCTGGCTGCCTCCCGCCCCGGAGCCCTGGCAGGACCTTGGCCTCTGTGGGGTGGACTGGGGAGGGGACAGGCGGGAGTGTGACTGCAGGACTCTGGTTTTTGTGCCCCAGGAAGCGGCGTGGAACTGGCTACATGGAGCAACTGCAGCAGTACAGCAGCCCAGGTGGGGGTGGGGCCGGGAAGTGGGGGCGGGGGAGTTGGAATCAGAACGGCCTGAGAAGGATGAAAGAAGTGGGGCATGAGGGGGTGGCGGAATGGGACAGTGAGTCTGGGACAGCTGAGAACCGTCCAGGGGTACCCCCGGGCGGGGCCTGGCCCCCCAGTTTGTGGGCAGTTCCTTGGTGCCATCTTTGGAAGTGAGAGAGCAAGCCTGGGGTGTGTGGAGACGTCCCTTCTTCATGGACCACCCCCTACACCTGCAGGGCTTGGGGTGAAGTACTACATCGATCCCTCCACCTACGAGGACCCCTGCCAGGCCATCCGAGAATTTGCCCGGGAGGTTGATCCCACGTACATCAAGATCGAGGAGGTCATTGGGGCAGGTACCGCATGGGAGCAGAGGAGGGCATGGAAGGGGGTCCCAGGAGGGTCCCTTCTGAACAGGGTAGGACACCTCGAGTCCTTCCTGGGGAGCCTCCCCAGCCTACACCTGCTCCCCCAGGCTCCTTCGGGGAGGTGCGCCGGGGCCGCCTACAGCCCCGGGGACGGCGGGAGCAGCCTGTGGCCATCCAGGCCCTGTGGACCGGAGGCGCCGAGAGTTTGCAGATGGCCTTTCTCGGACAGGCCGCCATGCTGGGCCAGTTTCAGCACCCCAACATCTTGCGGCTAGAAGGCGTGGTTACCAGGAGTCGGCCCTTCATGGTGCTGACGGAACTCATGGAGCTGGGCCCCCTGGACAGCTTCTTGAGGGTCAGTCAGGCTGGTGGTGAGGCGGTGCTGGTGGCAGGAGGCTTGGGCCAGGAAAGTGGGCAGTTCTTAGCTGTCTGGGACCCATAGCCCCATCCCTCAGCTCCCTCCTGCCTCTGGGGTCTTCAGCCTTCATTCTCAGGCCATTCTGATTCCAAATGGCCCTTGCCCTGGGGTGCCAGTGTGTCTGTGTGATGTGTTTAGGTCCCCCCCAACCCGCACTTTTGCTGACTTCTGTCCCCCCCCACACCATCCCCCAGCAGCGGGAGGGCCAGTTCAGCAGCCTGCAGCTGGTGGCCATGCAGCGGGGCGTGGCCGCTGCTATGCAGTACCTATCCAGCTTCGCCTTCGTGCACCGCGCGCTCTCTGCCCACAGCGTGCTGGTGAACAGCCACCTGGAGTGCAAAGTGTCTCGTCTTGGCCGCAGTCCTCAGGTGAGAGCATGGCCTCGGGGGCCCGGCTTCTCTCCGGGGTGGGGGTGGGGTTGCCGTGCAAAGTGGCTCGACTTGGCCACAGTCCTCAGGTGAGGGCACAGCCTCGGGGGCTCAGCCTCTCTCAGGTGGGGGGCGGGGGCGGGGGTTGCCGGAGGACAAGCTGGGACCAAGGGTGGTGGATGCCTCAGGTGGCGAACCTTAGAGTCTGAAGGGGCAGAGCTCACCTGTGTGGTGGAGCAAACCGAGGGTGAAGGGGCACAGCAGGACATCAGGGATGGACTAAGGACACTGAGGGAGAGAGGGGAGTCCTCCTAGAACCACCTCCTGCCCTTCCCTAATGCTGACCAGTGTCAGAATCCCTGGGTACCAATCCACACACCACCCTCAAGCTCTGTGACTTTGCACAAGTTTGTATTTCTCTATGTCTCAGCCTCTGTACCTGCAAAAATGGAGACAACGCCGTCGGTGATACAGGGTCATTACAGGATTAAACGAGATGCTTGCTGTGAAATCCTTGATGCACATCTGAGCACGTAGTAGTTGCTCAGTAACTAGGACCACGGCTCTGATTATTGCTATTGTTACTTTCAACCTTATCCCGCAGGGCCCAAGTTGTATGCTTCGCTGGGCGGCCCCAGAGGTCATCGCACATGGGAAACATACAACATCCAGTGATGTCTGGAGCTTCGGGATAGTGATGTGGGAAGTGATGAGTTATGGAGAGCGGCCCTACTGGGACATGAGTGACCAGGAGGTGAGCTCATGACCTGGACAGTGATGATTCCCCACCCCTGTCCGTCCAACCCACCAGCCTCACAGACTCAAACATTCTAAGCCCTCCATCCTGGAATACATTCGCATTCTAAGATCT
The DNA here is from genome assembly GCF_001704415.2 of Capra hircus. Lineage (NCBI taxonomy): Eukaryota > Metazoa > Chordata > Mammalia > Artiodactyla > Bovidae > Capra > Capra hircus. Next base: position 14,443,278 of record NC_030811.1, on the reverse strand, counting down.
CATGGGTCTCATAGCTCCTTTCCAGCCTCATGCTTCCCTAACGACACATTCTTTTCCACTAGCAATAGCCTCTCAGCACCATCTTCTTCCTCTAATCCCCAGGTGCTAAATGCAATACAGCAGGAATTCCGGCTGCCCCCGCCTCCAGGCTGTCCGCCTGGACTGCACCTGCTTATGCTGGACACTTGGCAGAAGGATCGTACCCAGCGACCTCACTTTAACCAGCTGGTGGCCGCATTTGACAAGATGATCCGCAAGCCAGACACTCTGCAGGCTGGCGGGAGCCCCGGGGACAGGTCTGGAGTTTGGCGTTAGAGCCCGGGAGAGCCAGGGAGGGTTGATGCAGACCCACAGAGGAAACTGAGCAGAGGGGACAAGGATGAAGAGGAGACTGTGACCTGCCTGCCCCTCCCTCCCAGACCTTCCCAGGCCCTGCTGAATCCTGTAGCCCTGGACTTTCCATCTCTGGACTCCCCTCAGGCCTGGCTCTCGGCCATCGGCCTGGAGTGCTACCGGGACAACTTCTCCCAGTCTGGCCTCTGCACCTTCGGTGATGTGGCTCAGCTCAGCCTGGAGTAAGCCGGGAGGGTCTGGGAGGGGAGCCTCAGCCCAGGGCCAGGGGTGGGGCCCGGGGTCTTGGAGACATGGGCCCCAATTGTTTTTCCCTTCTGTCCCCCCTCTAGAGACCTGCCCGCCCTGGGGGTCACCCTGGCCGGCCACCAGAAGAAGCTGTTACACCACATTCAGCTCCTGCAGCAGCACTTGAGGCCGCCGGGCCCCGTGGAGGTCTGAGGTCTGGGCGGGAAGCTACAACGTGAGGATGCCTGTAACCAAGTCCTGGATGAGGGTCCTAGGGGGGCCAAGGGAGATGTGAGCCCGGCTCCACGCCCGCCAGCCACACACTAAACCCAACCCTTGGGGCACCTCCCTCCCCGGTCCTCCACTGCCCTCCCCACATTAAAGGGAAAGAAGGGATTTTGCACATCGGAGTAGTGGTGAGGCCCTGTGGTCTGCATCAAAGGGGTGGGAGACCCCACCGCAGAGAAGGCCACGGAAGGAGAAGAGAGGCGTACAGGAAGTGACTTTATTGGAAGGTGGGAGGCGGTATCACACCCCACCCCCTCCCAGCAGTACCCATCTGCTTGGTACACCTCCCGAACCTCCGCGGCTGTCTGCAGCTGTGACCCTGGATGGGGGCTGGTGCCCGAAGTGGCACCCCAACCTTTTGTAAAGTGCTTTGCTCAGACAGGGCGGTAAGGCCAGGGTGGGTGAAGCTGGGTCCCTACTCATGCTGGGTCCCTGTGCTTCAGGTGAGGCGTGAGCCTGCTCCTCGGTTTCCCTGTATTCTGTTCTACCCCCCCCCCCCACCCCGCCCCTGACCTGGCAGGTGAGAGATCTGGACTTTGGTGGGAGGCAGGAGGCAGGAGGAGAGCTCAGATCTGGTACTCCCAGCCCTCCTCATCCTCCAGAGCCTTGTTGACCACCCCCCTCAGCTCTCTCTTCAGGGTCCCTTGCCGCAGCCTCTCCCAGTTGATGCTGCTGCAGGAGGTACTTCGAGACACTGAGGGGGTAGGAAGTGACAGGCGGGCGCCAAAGGGGCTGCCCAGCCACAGTCTTTCCCTGTTGTCCTCCGAGCCTGGGTGGCAGAAGGCCTGGGCGTAGCGCCGGACACGCTGCTGGTTGATGTCCTGTTTCTCTTCCACCCTGTTGGGAGAGGGGGAGTACAGAGGAGGTGATGGAATGGCTGACCTTGGACCAGCCCTCGTCTCTGGGCCTCGTCCAGCCCCCCTGCCGGTGGCCTCTCTCCTTGTCTGCAGCCTGAGTGGGCACAGGGGATGCCAGGCTTTGGGAAGCAACACAGAGCCGGGTCCAGGGACAACGTGGATGCTTTCAGGGCCGCTCTCCGCCCCTGGAGCCTGGCAATTTCCCTTCCCCCAGTAAGACTGGAAGCCCAGGGAGCGCACAGGCCTGTACAACAAGCGTGCCAGCTCATGCTGTCACTCACCGCAGGAACCAGCGGTCCCCCAGCCCGAACTTGCGCCCGCAGATCCCTGAGCGAGGCCACAGGCAACGCGGCAGCTTCTTCTCCAGCATCACAGTGGTGGCTACAACCTGTGGGGGGGGGGCAGGGGTGGGGCAGAAGAGGATGAAACCAGAGATGGAGTGCAGACCACTGGAAGAGTGGAGAGGACTCCGGGCAGAGGGACCACAGTGTAGCAATAGCTGGGAAACTCATGGTTTCCCAGAGGAGACCATACCCCTGAGCAGAGGTTAGTGGAGTTAGCTTCGTCACCCCTTTTCTGCAGGAGAGTGATGGGTCTTGAGCCCCATGATGCTTCACCCAGTGACCTGGCATCCAGGCCAGGCCAGTCCTGCAGGGGGTGGGGAGACCTCGCTCTAAGGATCAGGAAGGTGGGCAGAGCAAAGAGCAAGGGTCCTTGGGGCTATGGAATATTTTGACCCTACAGATGTAAAGGCTACTTAGAAACACAAACATCCTGCGGAGAAATTTCCTACCAATACATTTACATTGAAAAAATATTTTGACGAGCAAACCCTATGTTGCCAGCTTAGGGTTTTTTTTTTTCAATTCTACTTTCTACACAACACAGTTAAATGCCATCTAGTTGGAGGATTTCCCATTTACGTTGCTGAAATTATTTCTGTTGCGATAAATTCTTTTGTAAGTACATTTTTAAATGATGATTTGATCCAGTTAATGCGTGCTTTTGACCCCATCACAATTATCTGACTGAAGATAGTTTCTGTGACTATAGGGAGTTTGTGTGGTGTTATTTTTAACACGCCCAGTTTTTCTGGGTCGAATTTTGAAGACTTAAATATTGCCCCAAAGTTGATACTTCAGTTTTTATTCAGTAACAAAATTTCGTGAATGCAGTTGTAGCTACTGTGCTTGTGTGCTAAGTCGGTTCAGTTGTGTCCTCCTGTTTGCAACCGCAGGGACTGTATAGCCCTTCAGGCTCATCTGTCCATGGGATTCTCCAGGCAAAAATACTGGAGTGGGTTGCATTCCCTCCTGCAGGGGATCTTCCTGACCCAGAAACCCAACCCGCATTTCTTTAAGTCTCCTGAGTTGGCAGTCACGTTCTTTACCACTTGCACTGGGAAGCCCACTGTCGCTACTCCTGAGGTTCATTTCTTACTGATGATTCTAGAAAAGACAGATTTGACTTTTTTGAGAAAACAGAAATTCTTTTCAGCTGTTCCAGGATTGCTTGATTGTATTGCTGATCCAGTTCCGTACACTTTGTGTCGATTTTGCCTGTGCAATAACCCTCCAGATACACTGGGGGTGCCGGGGAGTTGGGGGCGGTGGGAGGTGAAATATCCTGCTGCTGAGTTTGGCCTGGCCCTTGTCAGGAAGACAATGACTTGCACTAACCCTCCCGGCCACGAGGGGGCTCACCTGCGCCCTCCAGAGCTCATCCCGCTCGTGGGCTACACGCCAGTGAGTGTCTCCCATCATAGCGATGAGGAGGTTGAGCATGAGCAAAGCAGCGATGATGGCGAAGGCAGCGTAGGTGATGCTGTACATGAAGGGCAGATCTACGTCGTAGTTGGCGGGGCCGTCGATGATGGTGAGGAACAGCTCAAAGGTGCTGAACAGCGCCATGGGGTAATTGAAGAAGTGGCCCAGCTCATTGGGGTCCTCTGTCTGGAAGATGATAAAGAAGGCTGCTCTCACCCAAGGGGGTGAGAGTTCCATGCGATTAAACCGTAGCCCGCTCTGTGCTGCCCACTTCAGTCCTGTCTGCTTCCTCTCCAGTGTCACCATCCCAGCCCTCCATCACTCTGTCCTGTGGGTTCTTACGTTCCCCTATTTTCCATATGATTCACCCTCCTGATCCCAAGAGCCAGCTCTCCCCCTTAACAGCCCATCCTCAGACACTGGGGCCTCCTCCTGCCTCTGCCTTCCCTCCTGCCCCCCTCTCCCCACAGGTTTATCTAGAGGCATCCTGTGCTTTCTGATCTCCTCCAGCCCAGGGCCCCTATCTCAGATGATTTACCCGAGGCAAAGCCCAGGATGACCACAGCCATCAGCCAGCAGAATCTCATCAGATCGCCAAAAATCATCTAGCGGGAAGGAAGAGAAGGGAGACCAGCTCCACACCAGTCTTTTGAGCAACTGCCCCTTATAGCCTCTAAGAGGTCTAACCCTGAGAAGTCCCACAGCTCTGCCCTCTAGCATAGGGTAGAGGCTGGCCAACTATGGCCTGCTGGCCAAATCTCCTGGATCAATTTTGGTATGGCCCTTGAGTGAGAATTTTACATTTTTTAAATGATTGAAAAAAAATTTTAAAGGGGGAAGGGAAGAAGAAAATCAAAGAGATTATATACATGTTGGCCTTGCAAGCCTGGTAGGGAAGATTCCCTGGAGAAGGAAATGGCAACCCACTCCAGTGTTCTTGCCTGGGAAATCCCATGGTCAGAGGAGCCTGGCAGGCTATAGTGCATGGGGTCGCAAAGAGTCGGACATGACTTATAGACTAAACCACCACTGCAAGCCTGAGGTCTCTCTGATCTGATGCTTTTCAGAAATGTTCGCAGCCCCTGCTCTGGGACCTTTCTATAGAAAGTTTGGGAGGAGGCACCGACCTTCTGGATCATGATGGTGAAGGGGCCCAGCATCTGGAATCCTCGCGCAAAGTACATGACGCTGCACCAGCCCAGCACCAGGGCGAAGGACATGGGTACCACCTCCCCATTGGTGCTGGTGAGCCGCATCACCATAGTCACCAGCACCATGCAGGAATAGGTGATGCTGGAGGGAGAGTGGGGAGGGGGCCGTGAGAGGGAGACTGGGCTGATCCTGAGGATCCAAGAGCGAGGGGGTGATGGAAGTGCTACCCACACGCTCAGCTTCAAGCTCCGTACACAGTCACACACACATCACAGCGAGGCCTCTGGAGCTGGGGTTCTCCAGACGCCAGGGATCCAGGGAGTTAAACTGGAGCCTTAGTGAGAAAGGTGTAGGGGTTGAGAGGAAAAGAGACTCACAAGAGGATGTGGAATGGTCCTCCGAGGATGGTCTGTCCAAAGGAGCGACTGACCCCCACTCGGAAGATGTCTGTAATCTGGGGAGAGGCCGGGAAGACGCGAGGCACTTGTAGACTGAAGTTCTGACTGGATCCCTAGGGCACACAGCCTCACCCCTGGATCCCCACTGCACCCACCTCTATGAACAGGATGATGATGGCTCCACAGACGCTCACCAGCTCCCCCACCAGTCGGAGGTGGTCCTGGCGGGTCACATAGGCCTCCTGAAAGGAGAGGCGTGGTCAGAGGACTCAGGGCTTCCCTCCATCTGCCCTGCCCACCCTTGGGTGCAAGTCCGCATCCTTGTCTAGGGACACCAGTCGCTCAGATTCTTTTCAACCCGTGAGGTTTGGCTCTCTCAAACTCTGCTCTCAGAGCATCGGCATCTTTCTGTGTGCATGTCTTTGAGTTTGTGCCTATGTAGTTGAGATCTGGGCAAGGAGAGAAACGTGAGTGGTGAGCTAGGAATGTGACACACATCTGAAAGATGGCAGAGGGCCGGATACCCGCCACCCCAAAGCTCTGCTAGTCCTTGGGAGTCACCTGCAGTGGCTTCTGCTGGTAGAGGGTGCTGTCCCGGGGGTCAGTTCCATTGTCTGTCCTGGGCTTGAGGGGGCGGTACACACAGCACACGGTGAAGCAGACGATGTACAGCAGGTACGTGGCTGCCAGCACACAGAAGTACGGCCGCCCGTATCTCTTCCACTTGAGGGTCACCAGCTCCTTCACTGGCGTCTGGTCTAGGATCTGGCGAGCCTGCAGCAGAAAGAGAAGGCAGCAAGCAGCTCAGAGCCGCTGACTCCCCTCCCTAGGAGCTCCCTAGCCTGGGGACCAGCCCCCCACCACCCACCACACCTCCCTCTTCTTGGAGGTGACGATAAGTTCCAGTAGGGATAGCTCCTCCCCCGAGGAGTCGATTTCTGTGAGGTCGTAGAGAGTGGAGGTCAGCGGTCCACACGTCCACTGGATGTACTTCTGCTTCTGCACCAGGTTCTGGAATATCTAAAGTTGGGGATGGGGGGACAAGCGAGTGAGGAGGAGCAAGCCAAGGGGACTGTCGGGGTGCGGATGGGACGCTTGCCCAGTAGGACCGCTGCACCCCTGAAAGGGGGCTCTCTCTTCACTCAAAGACTGCAGCCTTGTGGACGAAAGAACCCTTCTCCACGTCAGCCTCCTAGTTCATCCTCTTCCCCTGTAGCTCCCTCCAGAGTTTGGAAAGAGGAGATGCAAGGAGGCAGGGCAGGGGAACATGGGCATTGCAGACCACCCGGGGACGGGATCTAGACCCTTGCAGCCCCTAACGACTCAGGGCAGAGAAAGTGGGAGAGAAAGAAGATGCGAGACAGGGGCAGAGAAGGAAATTCCAATCGAAGCTGAAAATAGGGCCTCGGCATCGGGGAGGACCAATCACATCTACTTCCTCAAAGGGCCAGAAGTGTAAGATGAAGGGTCAGGAGAAGGACCCCCGTGGGGTTGAGGACGGGTCCCTCACCACAGTGTTGCCCTCCACTCCGGCCAGCTTGAAGGGGGTGAGGCCCTGGTGATTGAGCATGAGGTCCAGGGACTGCAGGTGGTCCCCTCGCCTGTCGTAGGACAGCAGCAGGTTGTACATCTGGCAGGCAAAGGTTTTGTTGGGCTGGAGGACGAGGATGTGCAACACTGTGTTTCCTGGGAGAGGACACGGGGTGTCACATGACCCCTGGGACCAGAGTCCCTGCTGTTCCCCAGGACCACCCCCCACCCCGAGGGGGCCTGAGGGCGGTCCCAGCCCCTCCCCTCTCCCCTGCCACCCCCAGCCTGCCAGCGCCCCCTCCAGCCCAGCTCTTACCCAGGGAGTCCTGGGCCCGGATGTCAGCACCGTGCTCAATGAGCAGCCTCACAATCTCCTCGCTGCCCATGCAGGCGGCAAAGGACAGAGGGTGCTCCCCTGGGGAGGCAGAGGCCCAGGCGGGCCGGCGTGAGATGCGGGCAGGGAGGGGCAGTGTCTCCAAGCAACTGCCTCTCCCTCCCCCATCTCTGCTCTGGGCCTGGGGACCCTTGTCAGCAGGACCAGAGGCGGGGATGCTGGAGGGGGCCTTGGGGTGGGGCTGGAGGCTTGGCTCTGGCCGCCCCAGGCACGGGGCCTCCTCAGCCCGCCCTGCCTTGACTGATGCCCCCCTCCTCATCCTCCCAGCCCCGGGCCTGCTCTCACCAAAGTAGATGAGGTTGTGAGGAGAGAGGCGGAAGGCGGAGCCTGTGGCCCTCGCAGAGACGCTGGCCCCGTGGGCGAGCAGGGCTTTCACCAGGTTCACGTTCTGGTTCATGACTGCTATGTGCAGGGCCGTCTGACCTGGACAAGAGAGCTCTTGGCTTGTGCTCTGTCCCCAGGATCCAGCTAGGGGTCCCTCCTATCTTCACAGAATCCTGCAGGGGGGCCCTCCTGTCTGCACCAGGTCAGCCTTTCTGGGGGAGGATGAGACAGGGGTCGGGGCCTGGTGGGGCTCCCAGGGGCCCCCTGTGCTGCCTGCCTCTTCCTGCTGTAGTGGTTTAGCCGCCAAGTCATGTCCGACTCTTGCCACCCCATGGACTGTAGCGTGCCAGGCTCCTCTGTCCGTGGGATTCTCCAGGCAAGAACACTGGAGTGGGTTGCCGTTTCCTTCTCCAGTGGAGCTTCCCGATCCAAGAATCAAACATGGGTCTCTTGCATTGCAGGCAGATTCTTTACCTACAGAACGACAAGGGAAGCCTTCCTACCCTAGGTCTCTCCATTTCAGAGGTTAGCACTCCAATGAAGGGCATTAAGAATGCCGAGGAAAAAGGGACAGAAGAGGGAGGTGAAGAGAAGGGGGCCCAGGTTCCCTCTTGGTTTCCCCAGACTGCTGCTGCTCCTAAGTTGCTTCAGTTGTGTCCGACTCTGTGCAACCCCATAGATGGCATCCCACCAGGCTCCCCCGTCCCTGTGATTCTCCAGGCAAGAACACTGGAGTGGGTTGCCATTTCCTTCTCCAGTGCATGAAAGTGAAAAGTGAAAGTGAAGTCGCTCAGTCGTGTCCAACTCTTAGCGACCCCATGGACTGCAGCCCACCAGGCTCCTCAATGCATGGGATTTTCCAGGTCCACCACCAAGGTCACACTTCCCTCCATCCCAGATCCTTGGCCCCTCACCTTCATACAGCTCAGATGTCATGGGCTCCTTGACCAGCTCCGGGGCAGCCTCCATCAGCACCATGGCGGCCTCCAGGTTGTCATAGAGGGCGGCCACATGCAGTGCTGTCTCCCCCACGGCTCCTGGCATTGACAGAAAGCAGAGTCTCGTGGCCTCTCTGGAGCAGGGAGGGGGAGCCCATAGAGAACTGGGGGCCCACAGCAGAAGGCCCTGGGCTATACCAGCAGGAGGAGGGGGAAGAGGGCCATGGGCACGGGGCTGACCCAGCTGGAAACGCTCCTTACCTTTCTGGTGGACATCACAGGCCTCATACTTGAGCAGCTTGCTCAGAGCCTGGATGTTGTTCTCTTTGGCGGCTAGCAAGAGCGGAGACTCCCAGATCCTATAAGGGAGGGGAGCGGGCCGGTTGGGAAGAAAGGTGGGCGGCTTTGCTCCGTCTCACACCTCGGTGAAAATGAACTCCGAACCTGGAGGTCCCTCATCCAGAGAGGTGGGGCTGCTATCAGGGGAGGGGCTGCCTGAGCGCTCAGCTCTGACCCATTGGTTAATCCAAGCCAACTTTTTCATAGTGTGCGTGAGTTAAATCCAAGGCAACTTTCCCATAGTTTGTGTGAGTTAAATCCGAGGCAACTTTTTCATAATTTGTGTGAGCTAAATCCAAGACAACTTTTCCATAGTTTCCATGAGCTAAATGCAAGACAACTTTCCGTAGTTTGTGCGTGGGTAAGTGTCAGGACAGCTTTCCTTTCGTGTGTGTGTGTGTGTGTGTGTGTCTGTGTGTCTGTGTGTCTGTGTGTGTCTGTGTGTGTCTGTGTGTGTGTGTGTGTGTGTGTGTGTGTGTGTGTGATCTGTGCGCATCAGGTGGAGAGGAAGGAGTTTCAGCTAAATGCTTGTTTACTTTCTGACCCCTTTGGCCTCTGGAGCAACCCCTTTGCAGCGTCCCTTGAAGTCCTGAGGTTACCCTCCAAGATAAGCCTTATTTTCATGGACTGAGGGTATGAGGAAATGCCTCCCTTATCTTTAGGGAGGCGCTGACACGCAGAGGCTGGCGGGTACTTCTCCTGTTGTGCGATGCTCCCCTTCCTCAGGAAAGCCCCTGGCACTTTCTTCCCTACGACGGCATCTTTGGGGCTCAGTCCAAAAGCAGCCTTGGGTCCTTTCTTTCTTCTGGCCCTGTGTCGAGTTATAGTCTCTCCCTGCTTCCTGTCTGTGTCTCACTTGTTTTAGGCAAATCATCTCTGACTTTCCAGCTTTTTGCCTACAATGAACTGCACACTTTTTGTAAGATCAAAACTGACTCCAACTGAGACACGTGGGGTCCCTTTATTTATTTTTCCCTGCTGGCCCAGAGCTACTTGGTCCTTCTACAGGAGTGAATGCAATAACACTGTTTATCCACAGAGGGTCAGTTATGTGAACAGGAGCTCACACACCGAAAAGGCCATAGTAGCAGGAAACTGACTCCAAGAACTGGGGTTGGAGGGGTGATTGGGAGAGGAGGAGAGAGCGCGCCTTGTCCGTCTCCCTGAATGCTGGCCCCAGGCCCCTGCATCAGCCTCAGGGGCAGCCACCTGTCAGTTCAGCGGCTCTCCCCACTCAGTCCCTGCCTCCCCATTCCCACTGATCCCTGTTAATCCATGTCCTCATTCTCTGGGCCAGGATTAGCAAAATCTTCTTCTGACTAGTTCCCCTATACCCTATTTACCCCCAAACCATCCTTCTGGATGCTCCCAAGACATTCTCTCTAAACAGCAAATGCAAGCTTAGTTTACAAAAATCTCGTGGGTCCTTAAACGCCCAAGGAGAAGAAACTCAGAAGTCCTCTCCAGACTTTGTGCAACTATTTTCCTGTGCTTTCTTCCCCCTGCTGGCCCCTGACACCCAGCAGTTTGGCCTCAGAACCCCAGGGCACACCATTCCCCGCGTGGCTGTGCTGTCTCTCTCCTTTCACCTGGAATCCAGCCCCCACTCCACCCCAGTTACTCTATGCTGCGCTCCCAGTGCCTGGGAATATGCCCAGCGTGATGGCAGGTGCTCATTACCACTCTCTGTAGAAGGAATGAACTGTAGCAATGCCAGAAGGTGGCTTGGCTTTACTGCCCCCCCCCCTTATTAGCTCCATCAGCCACCCCCTAAGCCAACCTTAGGCAAACATATAATCTAAGTACAAAAGAGTGTGCTTGGTGTGCTCACACAGCTGCAAAGCAAGTCTGCAGCACCTCCCACTACCTCCTCATCACCCCTGTCACCCCAGCCATCACCCCCACACCCTCCACCCTCACCCCATCACCCCGACCACAACCATGACTAGTGCCACCACCGTGATCCCCACCACCATCACCACCCCCACCACTACCACTAGCCCATGACCCCCACCACCACCATGACCCCCATCCCCATCACCAGCTGCACCACCATCACCACCCCCACCACCACCATCAGCCCATGACCCCCACCCCCACCATCACCCCCACCCCCCCACCACCATTACCTTTTCCAACAATCTGCACAAATCCCTCTTTTATAGATATTTGAGAGTAAGCACTATTCCCCAACACACACACACACACACACACACACACACACACACACACACACACTCACGGCAGGAAGTTTTCCGCCCTCTCCTCTGGCCTTACTTTTACCTTGGGGTGGGGGGGCTGTGATTAGTATCTGTCTCTTTCTCTTCTAAGGGCACTTGGAGGTCAGAGGTGAGCCACTGTCTCAGATTGTATCCTTTCTCTGCCCTCCTCCAGGTAGCTTCTAGTTGCTGTTGTTGCTTTGTCTTGCTACTAGTTCTGTGCCCCGTTTGGCCAAGGGTTAACGGCGGAGCTAGAGATGTGCCCAAAGGGGCTTCTAACCCAAGTGCAGAGTCCACTCCCTGCTTCCTAGGACACAAGTGGGGAGGCTAGTCAGTGGCAGCCCCAGAGACGCCACTGTTGGTTCTCTGACATATCTCTGATGACCGTAAATGTCCCCTTCAAACCTCCAGTCCCTACACGTTCTGTCTCTGGCCTGCACTGCCTGCCCTAGTGGCCTGGTGAGGGCAGGAAGCTACCATTTGAACTGGGATGGCTAGATTTACAAAATAAAAACATGGGGATGCTCAGAGTTGATTTTAGATACACAACAAATAAGTTCTTGTTTTTTTTCTTGGCTGTGCCATGTGGCCGATTGTATCTTATTTCCCCAACCAGGGATCAAACCTGGACCCTCGGCAATGAAAGCGCAGAGACCTAATCCCTGGACTGCCAGGGAATTCTCCCCAAATAAGTTTTTAATATAAGTATGTCCGTGCAATATTTTAGGGCAAACTGAAACTGATAATCTATTCATTGTTTATCTGAAATTCACATTTAACTCTGTCTTGATGCTGGGAGGGATTGGGGAAAGGAGGAGAAGGGGACGACAGAGAATGAGATGGCTGGATGGCATCACTGACTCGATGGACGTGAGTCTGAGTGATCTCTGGGTGTTGGTGATGGACTGGGAGGCCTGGTGTGCTGCGATTCATGGGGTCGCAAAGAGTCGGACACGACTGAGTGACTGAACTGAACTGTATTTTATTTGGGAACCTCAATCATATCACACTCTGGATGAAGAAAAGGCTTATGACCCAAACCAGCGAGGTTTGTAGAGAGCTGGCCTCCTCTCGGTGGCAAACTCTAAGATCCAGCAAAAATGGATGGCAGAATCTGCATGGTTCCCAGGGAGTCAGGCAGAGGTATGACTTGCAACAGCATCACATGGCCACAAGGGGGAAGCCAAGAAAGCCCTTGCTAATATCCTGGGCAGTAAGGCAGAAAAGATAGCGTGAAGTCGTGTCTGACGCTTGCGATCCCACAAACTGGAGCCCACCAGGCTCCTCTGTCCATGGGATTCTCCAGGCAAGAATACTAGAGTCGGTTGCTATTTACATAAGGGAGAACTCCTCCCAAACAGCTGCCTACACTTACACCCCATAAAAAAGACGGACCCCATAAAAAAGAGCTGCTGCTGCTGCTGCTAAGTCACTTCAGTCGTGTCCGACTCTGTGTGACCCCATAGACGGCAGCCCACCAGGCTCCCCCCGTCCCTGGGATTTTCCAGGCAAGAACACTGGAGTGGGTTGCCACTTCCTTCTCCGATGCATGAAAGTGAAAAGAGCAGACCCACCCAAAGATTCTTGTGCCTGGTAAATAAAGAGTTTGTTCCAAAGAAACCCAACACAGAGGTTTAGATCTGGAGTAAAATCTACACATCACCAGACATCTCCCTAGGGCAGGAAGAAGAGGAGATACTGCCAAAATGTCTTCTGATTTTAATGGTTAAATTATACTCACTCTGTTCCAGGGGACAGTTTCATTTTATTTAGAAGCATACGTAACTTTACTACCGGAATCTCTTATTTACAAACAGTGATTTCTTTCCCAGGTGGCTCTGTGGTAAAGAATCCTCCTGCCAAAGCGGAAGATGCAAAAGATGTGGGTTAGGTCCTTGGGTGGAGAAGATCCCCTGGAGGAAGGAATGGCAATCCACTCCAGTATTCTCACCTGGAGAATCCCATGGGCAGAGGAGCCTGGCGGGCTACAGTGCATGGGGTCGCAAAGAGTTAGACACGACTGAGCACACACACCTTAACCAGGGATAACTCCCTGCCTCCTTCCAAAGGATTTGGCAGAGTCTGGAGACATTTTTGGTTGTCATGACTGGGAGAGGGGGTGAAACTGGCATCTAGTTGGCAGAGGGCAGGGGTGCTGCTAAGCTTCTTAAACAAGGCAGCCTCTTGTAACAGAGAATTATCTGCCCAACATGTCAAAAAGGTCAGGTAGAGAAGTTCTGACCTCGATGTATAAGTATTCCTTATCTATTTTTTAAGAAGGGATTTTTCACATTAAATAGAATGAGAAATTCCCTCCATGTTTTTTTTTTCTTACAAATCATTAAATGGTCAACTAAGAAACAAAAAATGAAGCCTTTTAAGCACCTGCAGATTAATTAATAAAAGACAGTGAAAGAAATGAGAAGATCCGAAATGATAAAAATATGAAAGTTGTTTCCAGAATTTAGAGTGTCTTATTTTGCTTGACTATTTTAAAATTGAACAGTCTGGCTCAATACTGGACTAGCAGAAACACTGCTATAGGATTTCTGGCATAAACCTAGCACACCTTTTACAGAGCAAACAAGTCATTGATCACCTTGAGGTTCCCTCCGGCCCCAAGGAGCTGCCACTTGTCTTCTCCCCCTGTTTCCTCCACCCTATCCTCTCTGCTTCACGTTCTTATGGATGTGTATACGTCTATGCGTGTACACTCACGTGTGTGGACCTGCACATGTGAAGTTTTGCATTTGGCTGCTGGGAAATGAGCAGGATCAAGTGTGTCTAGGGAAGAATTCTAGAAAGCCCTGGAAACCCAGTCTAATCTGTCCATATGGAGAAAGAGGCCTGGAGCCCTGGGGTGGTCTGTGCAAACAAGTCGGAGGCAGCGCTGGGACCCCTCTGGTCAGTTCCCTGTCCCTACTCTTCGTGTTCATCAGGATCGGAAGCGGGGTCAGAGGAGGCACGGGAGGTGGATCCCTCTGGTTTCTCCAGCAACCCCTCTCAGAGAAGCATGTCACACATACCCCTTGGGGCTCCGAGTCTGGTTCTTGGATGGTTCCAGCTCTAATGGGAAGGAGCTCACGATCCCTTTAACTCCTGCTGTCAATGGAAGCTGCCTTTTGACTGTTCTTGTGTTCTTTTTAATCACAGTGGTCCCAGGTGTTAAATGTGCTTTTCACCTTCCAAAGCAGCCTCTCGCACACAATCACATTTGCTCTCTACAACCCTGTGACGCGGGATGAATAATTCTCTTATTTTTCTGCAAAGGAAGCCAAGCTAGATCCAGAAGACCAGACAGAGTTCAAGATGGAATGCTTGGCCAAAAACCTGGCCCCAAGGCTCTCACCGCTCAGTTATGTGGTTCTTCTAGTTCTCTGGCTCTTCCCAATTTTTCTTGTGTTGGGGTGAGGTTGGGGGGAGCAGCTGGAGTGGTGACCAGGAAGGGGAGGAGGTGTGCACTGGCTACCTGGGGCAACCTCCCTCCAGCTCAGGTTCTGGGCGATGGGAGAAAAAGCCAAAGCTCAGGAGAGTGGCTAATTCCAGACCTAGCCACCCTTCTAAGTGCCCGAACTGCATCTTTCAAGTCCAAGATGCCTGCACCTGCACATGCGTTTACTGAAGCAAGAAGTTCCAGGGCGATCCAAGGTCCCAGCCCTCACTCTGACAGGTAGGCCATGCCAGCCCCCAGATACTAATACAGGGGTCTATCGAAACAGAAAAGAGTCCCTGGTGCGCACTGCCTCATGCCAGCTACCTGGAGGATGGCCGTGCCAGCGAGGGGCTCAGGGTGAGGATCACGTTAGGCAGACCGCGGAAGCTGCCCAGCACAGTCCACACCAATCAGAATCGGGGCCTGCACTGTCCTCCTCAAGGCTCCCACACTACTTGTTCACAGCCTTCTTAGGACAGTCGCCAAGCTCACTTTTAACCCAAGTCGGTGTCGACCGGTGTGTTTGGCCCCTAAGAACATGTGCTTCTGGAGAGCAGGGAATGCGTCACATTCATTTTCGCAAACCTAGCTGAGCATTTTATAGTCAACACCTAGTACATCGCATCTCAGGAATTAAGACGGGTCAGGAAGATCCCCTGGAGGAGGGCATGGCAACCGACTCTGGTATTCTTGCCTAGAGAATCCCATGGGCAGAGGAGCCTGATGGACTACAGCAAAGAGTCAAACACGGCTGAGTGGCTTAGCACGCACACATATACACAAAGCCCTGAGATGATGCAGAGGAAATGAGAGAAAGATGATGGTTCAACTTGGATCCCACGGACACGGATTTAAGCCGAGGTAAAGGCAACAAAGACCCAAGAAAAGTCAACCAGAGAGAGAAGAATGCTGGGTTCCCCCATGTTCCTGGAGAGACCTGAGCGCCTCCCTTCTCCTGGAGTCCCTTCCACCCCACCCGGAGCCCCCACTCTGGGTCTGCCTCATTCCCAGGGGTGGGGGGTGGTAACAGCCCTGCTCACCTGGCCATGTTGTCCTCACTCACACTGTCAGCGCATGTACGTTAGGCAGACCGTGGAAGCTGCCCAGCACAGTCCACACCAATCAGAATCGGGGCCTGCACTGTCCTCCTCAGATCTCCCACAGATCTCCCCTTAAAGCTGAGTGATCACACTGCCTTGAACAATCCCCTCCCAACACTTTCAGGTCCTTCCGGGGAGTAGCCACCCAGTAGGGGAATCAAGTTTCCAGGGCCCTGGTGTCCCAGAAAAAGAGAATCCAGAAAACTGTGAAATCTGACAGGGGACGTGAGGAAGAGGGGAGAGTAGCTCTCTGAGTGGTGAATCAGGCTTTCCTAGCCCAAGGCTGTGAGAGAAGGCCCATCAGATGTCGCTAAGACACAGTGACAGAGAAGATACCGGGGAGCAGCCCCAGCTCCAGCCCAGGTCCTCCCCTCTGCCTCTGCCACCACTTCCAAGCCCCAGGGGCCTCTCTGTGCTCCTGCCCGGCTCCCCCAGCTCCAGGGTCCCGAGACTGGACTGGGATGAGTGGAACCACTGATGGTCCCAGTCTCCAACAATAATGTTCTGTTGCCTCAAGATGTCATCAGCCAAACATGTGCTCAGCCCCCACTCTCCCAGGCCCGGGGGGAGAGAGGTGGGCGGCAGCTGTGAGAGCCAGGGAGCCAGACCTCAAAAAAAAAAAAAAGAATAAAAGGAGCACACCCCCCAGCCCTGAATCCTTGAGCAAGAGGAAGGGAAACAACAGGAATTCCAGCTAACCCCCAGCCTCCCGGTCAGGCTCAGGCAGGGCCGCCCCCACCCCACTTTGAGATGGAGAGAGACCCTCAGACACACACGCTTTGGACTTTCCCCTGTGAATAGACGTATTATCTGCCTCTTAGGGACCCAGGAAAGTCCCAGGAGGAGGACTTCCTGCTAGCTTGCTGGCCCCTGGGTGGGAAGACCCACGGAGGTTCTGGAGGAGAAATCACACACAGGGATGGCCTCAAGCTTCCTCCTACCTCCTCCCAACCCCCAGCTCTGAGCACCAATGGAGGTGGGGGGGACCATCGCATGAGTCTAGGGCAGTTTTCAGGAGCTGGAAGCCTTAAGTGAGATGTTCTTCGGGCTCAAACTCTAGAGCCTCTCAAATTCCTCAGCCTGCCTTCCGCAGTGAATTCTAAGCACCTGGTATTTTGGCCCATTGCCCATGGCCCTCTCCTGCAATGGAGTGTAATAAATTCCAGGGCTGGGTCCCAGCATTGTTGTCTTCACAAACAGCACCCCTCTCCAACTCCCCCACACCAAGACTCAGACTCCGTCAATGGCTGATGCGATAAACGCACAAGAATGATTGTCACATTTTGGTTACCACATTTGGTGGTGACTGACGTCTGCAGTTCCCTCCCTGCCCCACTCATTGATTCATTCCCACACGTGCACATATATGTACTGTGTGTTTCTGCCCAAGAGACTGTTCTAGGAGCAGGGAGTAGAGATGTAAAGCACTGTCCTAACATAGCAGCACCTCTGGGCCTCCCTGGTGGCTCAGCTGTAAACAACCCACCTGCAATGCAGGAGGCACAGGAGACTTGGGTTCTATTTCCAGGGTCGGGAAGATCCCCTAGAGGAGGGCACGGCAACCCACTCTAGTATTCTTGCCGGGAGAATCCTGTGGACAGAGGAGCCTGGCGGGCTACAGTCCAGGGGGTCCCAAAGAGTCAGACATCACGGAACAACCGAATACACACACAGACACACACAGCAGCACCTCCGGGGTGCAAGTCTGTGATGCCTAATCCTTCCACAGGCTGACAAGCTGTCTGGGCTCCAGGAAAGAACTTACGAGAAAGGCTGCCTAATTGATGGGCTCTTAAACATAGGGAGCACCTGTGTTACCCATGCCAGCCCCTCCTCCCCTTCCGCCTGGCACTAACCCCACAGGCCCAGACTCTTGAGACGAAGTGCTCCAGAGGGGCCAGGCCTGGAAGAAAGGTCTTCCCAGCAGAGGTGCCCTCAAGGGGAGGGGGGTGCCCGGGGGGAAGGGAGGGGTGAGGGGCAGCGGCTCTGAGGCTTACCTCTTCTGCTGGAGCAGGTTCTGCTCATCCCGCCTCTGGGCCCATGGCTCCTGCCTCTGGAACCATCTGCAGAGCTTCCTCCACAGGCAGAGAATGTGCCCCTTCTCCTTGGGCAGTGGCAACCCCATGGAGCAGGGGGCCAGCTCCCTGGGGGGCTGGGGCCGAGGCCAGACCCCACCTGGACTCAGCCTGGGGGCCACATGGGCAGCCCCGAGGGCCGGCCCGCCCTCTTCCCGGAGAGGTGCCGTCTCGGGGCCTTCCAGGCCCCGCGGAGTCTCCCCGAGGTGTAAGCAGCCAGACACAAGAGGCCTCCCTCGGAGGAGTTCGTTACACTTGGCAGAGCTGGGACTCCGCCACTAAGCTCCCTGGGCAGGAGCTCTCATCCTGGGAGACGCAGAAGCCCTGAAGACACTCCCTTACTCCTCCCAAATTACCTGGGATTTAAAGAGACAGGCCAGCAGCTGTGGGGGCCTGGGAAAGCTCCCTCTCTCAGCTCCCCCACAGCCAGTCCAGGGAGGGGAGGCCTTCTGAGAGAAGGACAGGACTCCCTGGACTTTGGGACACCTGGCGACCTTTTATAGAAAGGCCTGGACGGGCCAGTTGAGTCTCAGGTACTCCAGTCAGTGTGGGAGAAGGGGGCGGAGCTGGGCAGGGCGCTGGGTCTGAAGGGCCAGGATGCCCACCTTCCCCCCAGGGTGTCTCTGAACCTCTCTGTCCCACAGGCGTGGTTTTGCTTCGTCTCTCCCCTGGCCCATGACAGGTGCATAAATATTGAAAACTCTCAGCCCCCTCAGCAACTGTGGGTCAGCAACTTCTCCTATAAAAGGCCAGATAGTAAATGCAAATATTCTGGCCTCGGCAAGTGGCACACAGGTATACAGCGTTTGACATGCACTCTTCTTTTCTTGCTTTTATAGCCCTTAAGAGGTGAAAAAGTCCATTCTGAACACACAAACTAGAGCATAAAATGGCACCCCTGGACCGTGTGTGGCCCCTCTGAACACAGTTCTCAGACCCCTACTCCAGAATTCTAAAGACTGTCCCCAACCCCACACCGGTGGCTCAGCGGTAAAGAATTTGCCTGCAATGCAGGCAACTCGGGTTCAATACCTGTGCTGGGAAGATCCCCTGGAGAAGGGAATGGCTACCCACTCCAGTCCTCTTGCCTGGAGAATCCCATGGGCAGAGGAGCCTGGCAGGCTACAGTCCATGGGGTGGCAAAGAGCTGTACAACTGAAACGACTTAACACACTTGCAAGGAGTGGGTTGCCAAGTAAAAGACAGGATGCTCGATTCAATTTGAGTTTTGGATAAACAGCAAATATATTTTTAGGGTAATTATGTCGCAAATATTTTCCCAGGCAGCCTCCAGTGGAGACAGCATTTATTTACCCACTACTGCCTGGCAGGGGCCCTTAACCAAGTCTTCTCATGTCACCCCACATCAAACCTGCAAGGCAAGCATTAGTATCTGCATTTTACCAATGGAAGGGAAAAAAACAAAAAACAAAAAACAAAAAAACGAAGCTCATAGTGGTAAAGTAAGTCCCCCAATGTCATAGAGCCAACTTTATAGCCAAGGCCAGATTCAAGCCCACTCCCCTGATGCCGGAGCCTTCTGTCTTTCCGACCACAGCTGGCAAAGAATGTTCCAGAAGGAAAGGGCCTGCACAGTCGCACTGGAGAGTGCTGACAGGAAGCCCAGCCCCTCTTGGTCCTGCCAGAACTCTGACCAGAGCAAGCTGAGTGCCCTGGGAAGATCCTCTTCCCACAGAAGAGGAACGGAGGACCTGGCCTCAGCCCAGCCCACAGCGAGCCAGGACCCAGTGGCCTGGGGCATGGGCGGCAGGCTCAGAGACGGAGAGGTATGTGTGGATCACTCCCAGGCTTTGGAGTCTTTCCCTGCCTGTCTCTGATTCAGAGAGCTGGAGGGAGCAGCAAAGAGTGTGTGTGTGTGTGTGGTCTGTGCAGTGCGTGTGCACACGCGTGCTATGTGTAGGGGAGAAGGCAAGCTTGGGTGCAGGTCTGGGATGTCTCCACGGAGAGGAGTGGAGGAGGGCCACGCTCAAATCAAAAAATCAAGAAAGCAGTTGTGCCAGGCGGCGGTGCCTGAGCAAACAGTACAGCTGATTAGTTGAGTTCCCCACCCACCCCGGGGTCAGCAGGTTCTGGCTGGGTGGCGGGGGAAGACGCTGGAACCCAAACCTTGAACCCCGGACCTTTGTGCCCATTAAGCCAGTGTTTGCCTGCCTGCCGACCCACCCACCTTCTCTGTCCCACCAGGCTCCAGGCAGAGACCCTCATTCACGATAAGGCGTTGAGGTATTTGTCTCATGGAATGGGGTGGGGGGGGGTGGGGGGTGGGGTTGGGGAGCTGCAGGAAGACGTGGCTGCAGTTACCAACTTTCCTTTCCTTTCTCACCTCCCGCCACCCAGTGCCAACTCTGTAGGGTCACCAGGGCCAATGGGACTCCAGTACAGACTCCAAACAGGTGTGGAAGGCAGTGGCCCAGCCCTGACCTGACCTGACCAGGAGCATGGGCAACGTGGGTACGGGGTTCTCTCTTGGGGATATGGGTCCTCAGACTGGCACGACTGATATTTTGGAACAATTAATCCTTTCGTGTGGGGGCTGTCCTGCCTGTCATAGGGTCCATGCACGGGCCGACAGCAGAACCCGCTCTGCTGAGCTGTGGCCCTCAAGAGCACCTCTAGGCATTGCCTGAGGTCCCCCCCAGCGGGAAGCAAAATCATTTTCCCTTGAGAACAACTGATTTAGGGCCCCAAAGTGTCTACATATCATTTTATTTTCTGTGTTTCCATCTGGTTTTCCCTCTTGCTCCTCCTATTCTTTCTACAATTGGGTCTGCTCCCTCCATCTCTGTGCTGGTGAGTGTGGGGTTTGTGTGCTTGTGTGTGTGTGTGGGTTGGGGGTTGTGGTGGATGCTATGGGGTGTGTCTGTGGCCTGAGTGATCTCTCTGTGGGAACCTGGATTACTTTCTCTTCTTTCTCTCGACCTCTGCCCCTGTGTTTGTTTCCCCGTCCAGCTTACTCGTCAGCGCGTCCTTGCCCCCTGAGTCCTTTCAGGAGGCATCTCCTTAGCTGAGTTGTCAAGTGGGAGGCCAGCAGGGCAGACCAAGAGGCTGCAAGGATGGAGCCGGGCTGGGGCATAGAGATCAAAGCCACCGCTCACTCAGCTTGGAGTTTGATCCAGTCACTGGGTTCGCAAGCCCCCCTGTGTGCCAGCTCATAAAACCGGCAGCAGATGACATGTCAGCAGGTGAACACACACACACACCCACACACATGTCAGAAACTCCACCCAGGCCAGGATGGCGTTCGGATCTGGTGTCTTAACTGAGAACCAGGTGAGCCGGGCTCTGGTGCTGGATCTCTCTGGCTGCCTGGATGGCAGTTTGTGCGAATAACCCTCCAGGGTCCTTTTCAATTCAAATATCCTGTGATTCTGAAGAGAAGGGAATCAAGCGGGCTTCGGCGTGTGCACACGGCCACTTTGGCCTCCACAGGTTAAGGGGTCTGAATTGCAGCAGAGCCCGCGTGCACTTTTCCCCACTTAGTGACCTTAATCCCTGGTGCTCTCTTTTCATTCCAGTTGCTGATTGCAGCTCCATCTCTTTGCCTGTCCTTCTCACAACCCTTCCCTCCTCAGAGCCACCTGTGCGCTCATACCATGGGTCATCATGTAGGGCCTGCTGACCATCTGCTCTCTTGTAGGGACCTGGGGAAGGACTTGCAGCTGGTCCCACCTTCCCGGATAGGCATGTGCACATAATTTGACACGTTTCTGCAGGACATGTTTTACACTGCGTGCGTGCGTGCATGAGTGTGTACTAAGTCTCTTCAGTCGTGTCTGACTCTTTGCAACCCTATGGACTGTACCCCACCAGGCTTCTCTGTCCATGGGGATTCTCCAGGCAAGAATACTGGAGCAGGTTGCATGCCCTCTTCCAGGGGATTTTCCCCACCCAGGGATCAAACCCAGGTCTCCTGCACTGGCAGGCGGATTCTTTACCACTAGCACCACCTGGGAAGCCCGTGTTATACATTAACTAAATCAATATGTCATAGCAATGTTTCACAGCAGTCGTTTATGCGTGCACATGTGCATATGTGCCTGATGCTGAAGCTGAAACTCCAGGACTCTGGCCACCTGCTGCGAAGAACTGACTCATTGGAAAAGACCCTGATGCTGGGAAAGATTTAGGGCAGGAAGAGAAGGGGACGACAGAGGATGAAATGGTTGGATGGCATCACTGACTCAATGGACATGAGTTTGAGCAAGCTCCAGGAGTTGGTGATGGACAGGGAAGCCTGGTGTGCTGCAGTCCATGGGGTCGCAAAGAGTCGGATGCAACTGAGCGACTGGACTGAACTGAACTGATGTGTCTGTTTCCTGGCTTCCTTGAAATTGTAGATTTAAAAATTCACAGGCATTGATCCTCCTGGACTCTCACCCCTTTGCAGAAGGTGCCCAAAAGGCATAGGTGGTGACATGGACATAAGCCTGTTCTCCTCTCCTTTCTATTTCCCTCCAGCATGGGTCAGTTCTCGCCCTTCCTGCCCACCTCTGCAGGAAAATTGTTCAGCCTTGAAAGTTCTCACCTGATTTGCAACCTCCTCCTGCCCCTCAGTGATTCTGAATGTCTTGTTTCCTCAACCACCCATCCAGGAAGTGGGTGCTAGTCTGGGGAGAAGTAGGTTCTGGCTCTCATGGTTTGTAAGAGGTCTGGAGCTTTAGAGGGAGCCCTGCGGAGCTCTGATCCAAACCCAGCTCTCTCTGGAGGTCTCTGCAGGCTGGAGTCAGGACTCGTAATCCCAGTGTGGCCCCTCTGGAAACTGAGAAGGATACAGAAGGGTGTCCAGAGCCTTCCTGGGGCAATGCCTCTCGTCCTGCTGGCCCAGTTTCCTGAAGCCTTTTTTTTCCTCCCTCTCTTCTTATCCAGACCCCAAGACCTCTCCCCTCCACAGCCAGACCTCTCTGCTCTGTCATCTCCTTCTATCTGTTCTCACCCACCTTACCTGATCAGAGGTACTCTGCCTGCAGACCTGGAAGTCACCCAGGAACAAAGCCACTGAAGTGTGTGCCACTCGCAAAGGACTTTCCAAATGTGTCCAAGAATGCCTGGCTTCTGGAAGAGAAACTGATGTGTAATCAGAACAGCTGTGCTCCAGCTCCTGTTCGACTAGAAATCACGGTGGGGCCTCAGCCAAGGCACTTAACCTTTTTAGTGTCCTGATCTGCAAAACTAAGCACTTGAGTTTTTAAGATCTCCTGTTCCTTTCAACCCTCTCTGCTCCCCCAGGAAAGTCCTCTCAACTTCCACATACAGATAGAATAGAAGTCAGAAAGGACCCCTTTTCAGAAAAGGCTCTTGTGTCTCAGGTGAGATCTGACTCTGAACCCCAGGGCCAGATGCTCCACTGAGCAGAGAGCAGAGGGGAGAGGGAGGCAGAAGACGGGGACCCATGGCTTCTGATCACCCTTAACCTGATCTGTGGTAGGATTCTGTGGTCTTGAGCGGAGAGAAGGTGACGTTCTCCCAACCCCAGGACTCCCAGGGCTGTGGACAGCCAGAGGTGGGGCTGGGGGCCAGGTGCGTGGTTCTTCTGACCTCTCTGCTCTGGGCAGAGTCCCAGAGATGCTGGGCTTGGGGTGTATGGGATAAAGAGCCACGAACCCACCAAGTTTCAAGGAAACAGCACTTGTTTGGGGCCCAAGAGATGGTACCTAGCTGATATCTCTGATCAGATCATTGCTATTAAAAACCCAAGCCCATGAGTGATTGAGATTGGCACATACACACTGAGTGAGTGAGTGACGTTGCTTAGTCGAGCCCGGTTCTTTGCCACCCCATGGACTGCAGCCCACCAGGCTCCTCCATCCATGGGATTTTCCAGGCAAGAGTACTGGAGTGGGGTGCCATTTCCTTCTCCAGGAGATCTTCCCGACCCAGGGCTTGAACCCAGGTCTCCCACATTGTAGGCAGACGCTTTACCATCTGAGCCATCAGGGAAGTCACTACTACGTATAAAATAGATAATGAATAAGAACCTACTGTATAACACAGGGAACTCTACTCAATACTCTGTAGTGACCTGTAATGACACAGGGAAAGAATCTAAAGAACAGTGGATATATGTGTATATATGGGCTTCCCAGGTGGTTCAGTGGGTAAAGAATCTGCCTTCAATGCAGGAGCCACAAGAGTCGCGAGTTGGATCCCTGGGTCGGGAAGATTCCCTGGGGGAGGGCATGGCAGCACACTCCAGTATTCTTGCCGGGAGAATCCCATGGACAAAGGAGCCTGGCAGGGTATAGTCCATGGGGTCACCAAGCTATACAGGACAAGCGACGAAGCACACACACACGTATAACTGATTCACTTTTTTTGAAATGAACACAACACTATAAATCAACTATATTCCAATAAAAATTTTTAAAAAGACAATAAAAAAACCCAAGCCTAAAGCAAAACCCTTTCCTTTACCAGAAATGGTAGCCTTTTCCCACAGTCCTTCAGGGGCACATTTTACTGGCAATCTTCCCCCAACTTGTCCCCACCTGCACTTTTTGGTCTCTCTCTCTCCCCACCCAAAAGCAAACTCAGGGAAACAGCAAACATGGTGATGGTAAGAACTCTCAGATTCTATTTGTTTAGCGTGATCACTCACCCAAATACCCTACCGCCTGTGTCCTTTTCACTTTCATGAAAGTGAAGTCGCTCCATCATGTCCAACTCTGCAACCCCATGCACTGTGGTCCACCAGGTTCCTCCATCCATGGAATTTTCTAGACAAGAGGATTGGAGTGGGTTGCCATTTCCTTCTCCATCTGTCAGAAAAAACAAGTGAAATGCCAGACTGGTTATAAAAGTAGGGACCACAGTTGAAGGCGGGGGAGGAACAGTTGGAGCAGGTGGGCACTCTTGCCTGAGTCGGGACAGGTATGAAGGGAGGGCCCTGGGGACCAGCGCCTGAAGATCCCACCCAAAAGGCAGGCCTGACCTGGGGATAAGGAGCTCTGGGCCTCCTCTTCACCTCTTGATGGAGAGGCAGCCAGGAGAGGGGGTGGGGCTCCCCTTAAGGACTGTAGGGCAGCGCCTGGCAGGGACACTAGGAACTGGGCAGATTCTAAGGCAAATACTTGAGTGAGCCAGGGGGGCAGTGTGCAGTGGGAGGCTAAGAGAAAGAGGGAGAGGCCAGACCAAGGGCCCGGAGGTAGCCAGCGGCTACTATGGATGGATGGAAGCCAAACAGTGCCTTGTCTAGACAGACGGCTCTTGAGCAATTCTGACCCTCCGTAGGCAGGTCCCCTGGTCAGGCCACAGCAGTAAGAAGAACTAGAAAACAGAGAAAATGACTTTCACCACCTCACCTTCCTCCATTCCCCTGCCCAAATACCTAGGCTTCAAGGACCCAGTGCCATGAGTGGGTAGAGCCCCCCCGGCCCCTCCCGTAGAGGGTGGCCACAGGCTCTGCATCAGCGCATGTGGCAGGGGATCCAGACCGGCAGACTACAGTCCACGGGGTGGCAAAGAGTCAGAGACGACAGGTGAGTAGGCACGCACACACGTATATGTATAACTGATTCACTTCGCTGTTCAGCAGAAACTAACACAACATTATAAATCAACTGTATTCCAATAACAATTTTTAAAAAAGAGCAGTAGGAAACCCAAGCCTAAAGCCAAACCCTTTCCTTTACCGAGAATGGTAGCCTTCCCAGCAGTCCTTCAGGGGCACATTTTATTGGCAATCTCCTCCCTGTTTGGCGTCCGCTAGAGGCCCTGGCAGAGTATTCAGTGAGCTCCTGATACAATCAGTTCACAGGCCAGGGGGCATCAGTCTAGCATCAGCAGGCTGTCCTGGGGGCAGTTCTCAGGCCACTGGTTCCCTCCCTGACCCCTCCCCACTTCTCTAGGACAGGCTGATTTCCAACTCCAAGAGCTAACTCTGATCTGTCCCCAAGCTACGGGAAAAAGTCCAGAAACCAGCAGGCAGTCCGGGCTGTCCTGGAAATCTTTGCACAGGAGCTGGAGTGCAGGAAACCACAGAGCCCCGGGCTGCCATTGGCGTGCGCGTAGGAGTGCACATTGGAGGGGCTGGTGTGTGGTCTGTGGCCAAGGTTGTGCCCACCACGGCAGGTGGTGGGTGGATGAACCAAAATATTTACTGTCAGGGATGCCCCTCTGGGCTTTAGTGACCTTCTGTAGAGGAACAGCAGCAGCTAACAGGTTAGGAGACTCAGCGGGCAGCCGTGGGGGATGCCTAGCCAGAGGTAAATGTACAGTCACAGCCTCTATTTTTATCCTCTCACTCCTCTCACCTGCTGTTGTCTCTGTGTCCTGGAGCCCTTTCGGTGACCAGCTTACCCATCCATGGCCACATTCCCTCCTGGGATCAGAGACCAGCCAACCGCTGCCTGTTTTCCCCACACAGTGAGGTTTCTGTATCATTCATCCAATGGACCTCATCCCTTCTCCCTCCCAACAGACTGTGTAATCAGGCCCTCCCTGGCAGTCCTGTGGTTATGACTCCATTCAATCCTCAGTTGGGGAACTAAGATTCCACGTGCCTCCCAGTATAGTCAAAATAAATAAATAGAATACTTTTAAAGAGAGACTGATTACATCAAACTCTCTTGTTCACCAATGAACTACATAGGGAGGAATTAGGGTCTGTGGCATTCCCCCATCACCATCTCTGTAACCATGTCAATCCTGCCCCAGTTCAGGAAGATGCCGTACGTTAGTAATTCAGTCAGTTCAGTTGCTCAGTCATGTCTGACTCTTTGTGACCCCATGGACTGCAGCGCGCCAGGCTTCCCTGTCCATCACCAACTCCTGGAGCTTGCCCAAACTCATGTCCATTGAGTCAGTGATGCCATCCAACCATCTCATCCTCTATCATTGCCTTCTCCCCCTGCCTTCAATCTTTCCCAGCATCAGGGTCTTTTCCAATGAGTCAGTTCTTCACACTAAGTGGCCAAAGTATTGGAGTTTCAGCTGCAACATCAGTCCTTCCAATGAATATTCGGGACCGATTTCCTTTAGGATGGACTGGTTGGATTTCCTTGCAGTTCAAGGGACCCTAAAGAGTCTTCAAAACCACAGTTCAAAAGCATCCATTTATGGGACTCAGCTTTCTTTATACTCCAACTCTCACATCACATTAGGAGTTATCTGATCTTAAACTCTATCACATTAGAAATTATGTGATTCTTAAACTCTAGCTCACGGCTTGAAGCTCAACTCCAATGTCATGTTCTCCCTTTTCTTCTCTCTGTATCCATCCTCACGCTGCCAGGCAAGTCCCAGCCCATCTTCTCTTCTTCACTCCCTTCTTGCAAAGAAGTGCACTGAATTAAAACCATCTCTTGACCTGACCATGCCCTGCTTATTGCATGCAGAGCCTTGGAGGAAGAGGTTAAATTACACCATGCTCTTCTCTTGCCCCACTAGAGTATATGTTGGACTGTGTTTTATGGACAGTGACTGGTACCAAGGAAATTGCAAACTATTTCATTTCTCAGGACTCAAAGGCTAATGTTGGGCTCAGTGTGCAAGAAACAGGGCCAGAGGTGGCAGGGGAACAAGGGAAGGTGGCAGGGGCCTGAGTGTGTGGGTGGAGTACATCAGACCCCAGCCAAACACAGAGAAAACAGCCTCTGCCCCCAACAAAGGGGCTTCCCTGGGGTCAGAATCTGCCAGCAATGTGGGACACCTGAGTTTGATCCCTGGGTCAGGAAGATCCCCTGGAGAAGGAAATGGCATCCCACTCCAGTATTCTTGTTTGGAGAATTCCATGGACAGAGGAGCCTGGAGGGCTACAGTCCATGAGGTTGCAAAGAGTCGGACATGACTGAGCCCCCTGAGAAGGTGACGGACCCACAGAAGGTGGGCAGTGGGCAGCAGCTGGGAGGAAGGGAGGGTGTGGCATGCTTGCAGCCTGCCAGTCCTAAGCCTGGGACCAGGGGTGCTGACAGCTGAACAAAGTCATGGGGCCTGGGAGCCACCCTGTCTTGCCTACTGGATTCACCCTCAGTGGGAGAGAGAAGATGAAGGGCAGAGACTTCTGGGTAAAGGAGGACCACTTGGCAACTGTTTCCTCCAGACCTGTGAGACCCGGGTGGTGGGAGCCTGAGAGTCCCTGAGACATCCACCGTAGGCACGCGCTGGGACCCAGGGGCAGGAAAGAGTCTGCGAGGCCTGGGTCGGAGGTCAGCTTCATACCACTCACTGAAGCATCTGTCTGGCTCCCTTACCTTCTAATTTCTGAATCTGGGGGCCTTGACCAGAGAGAGATGAGGAGCGAAGGCCTGAGAGAGACTTAGGGGGAGGCAAAGATAGTGCGATCATGACTGCCTCCATTGCTGAGATGCCCATGCCTCCACGTGTGTGCTGCTGTGTCACGGTCCCCATCATGGCAGGCAGACAAGTCAGAAGTCATCAGCGGAACTTCCTGGTGGCCCAGGGGTTAGGAATCCTCCTGCCAATGCAGGGGACATGGGTTCAGTGCCTGGTCCGGGAAGATTCCACGTGCCACTGGGCAACAAAGCCCACGCACCACAGCTACAGAGCCTGAGCTCTAGAGCCCCAGGGGCTGAAACAAGAGAAGCACTGCAATGAGAAGCCGACCCACCGCAACTGGAGAAAGCCCTCGTGCAACAGTGAAGACCAAGCGCAGCCCAAAGGTAAAGTCAGTAAGGAAGCCATCAGCTAGCCCCACGGCGGAGTGGGCCCCTGAGGCTGGGCTTTGACCTGCACCCATCTCCCTGCAGGGGCTCTGGCTCTCCACTGGGGATGAGGAAGTCGGCAGAGGACAGTGGAATGGCCCTAGGTTAGCTCAGGACCTAAGGCAGGCTGGCCCTGGTCAATAGAGGTGGAGGTGGTGGGGGGCAGGGAGGTGGCAGAGGTAGTGTTTCTTGGAGGAAACTTGTGCTGGTCCCACTCAGTCGACTCCAGCGCTTGATCAGGAAGGGGTCAGGCAAGCAACAAGCAGGAGGAAGAGAAGCAGACCCGTGGCAGACCCCTCCTCAGATGCCCGCCACACGGCACAGGTGAGTGGGACCCCCACCCTGGGCCCCGCTCTGGCCCCGCAGCCAGCTCCTTGATGCCACGGCCACAGGAGGCTGGTGTGTCCAGCCCCGCCCAGGCGGCTCCCTCCTGGCTGCCCTCCTGGCTGCCCTCCTGGGGGCAGAGAGAGGGGCCCCTTGACCCAAGCTCCCTGTCGATGTGACACCACTCAGTGTGTCAAAGGACTTCTTTCCTGGCACATTGTCATATTTTTTATGAGCCTTAAGGAACTGCAGATGGAGACTACAGCCATGAAATTAAAAGACGCTTACTTCTTGGAAGGAAAGTTATGACCACCCTTGACAGGGGGGCTAAAAAGCAGAGACATTACTTGGTCAACAAAGGTCCGGCTAGTCAAGGCTATGGTTTTTCCAGTGATCGTGTATGGATGTGAGAGTTGGACTATAAAGAAAGCTGAGCGCTGAAGAATTGATGTTTTTGAACTGTGGTGTTGGAGAAGACTGTTGAGAGTCCCTTGGACTGCAAGGAAATCTAATCAGTCTATCCTAAAGGAAATCAGTCCTGAATATTCATTAGATATGTTGAAGCTGAAACTCCAATAATCTGGCCACCTGATATGAAGAGCTGACTCATTTGAAAAGACCCTGATAATGGGAGGGATTGAGGGCAGGAGGAAAAGGGAAGGACAGAGGATGAGACAACCATTGGCATCACTGACTTGATGGACATGAGTTTGAGTAAACTTTGGGAGTTGGTGATGAACAGGGAGGCCTGGTGTGCTGCAGTCCATTTGGTTTCAAAGTCGGATACGACTGACTGACTGAACTGAACTGAACAGAAACAGGTGGACCCATCCCAGAGAGGTCAATGATGCTAGCTCCCATGCCAAAGTCAAGGCATTTTCTCCAATTTCGTGGAGTAATCTCGAGGCAGGTGGGCCCTTGTGTGCTGCCCCCTGTGCCTCTGATCTGTGCTCACAGGGCCCACAGAGGCAGCCCAGCATGGGGGTGGGAAGCCTGGCCCCTGCCCACTCTTCTCTGGCTGCAGGCAGAGTCCTTCCCCAGGGTTGTGCCACCATGTCACCAGAACTCAGAACCCTGTCAATCAAATACTTAGCAAACAGCTGAGAGGTGATGCGTTTTTAAAATCCAGAGCTACCTGTCCTCCCATCAGCTGCCCGCCTCTGGCAGGTCAGGTGCATGGGAGCCAGACTGTTCCGCTCCTCTATTCAGGGCAGGGGGGAGAGAAGGAGGGACACGGTAAGTGTTTGTGGGGGGACCCGAAGACTTCCCAAAGCAGGGACCCTGGTATTTCCTTTCCTCTGTCCCCCCAGCTCGTCCAGTCTCTGCGGTCTCTGTAGCCCATGAGCCTGGCAGCGTCACCCCATCGTGTTGGGTCCAAAACACTCCTTTAACCCTCCAGCACCCAGGGGATTCTCTTACCGCATCTGTCTTGCTGCACAGCAGTGCCTGGGTGTCTCTCTTTTCATGTCATACTTGGGCTCCCACAGGCAGATGCAGAAGCTCATAGAATAGAATCCCATAGATGTAGAATCTCAAGAATCTCATGCCTTGACTACTTCTTACAGTGGGTACCACATGCCTCGGGTTTCCCAACCTTTGCCTCAGAGCGTTGCTTCTGGAAATCCTTCCCTCTCTTTCTCCTTCTTCATAATATTCCACATCCCCTCCTTTCCCCCGTTCCCTTTCTCTTTCTTTGTCTGTCTCTTGAACACACGAAAGTATATATAAGCAGGGAAAATTCCCCAGTGATGACTGATGTTAGCATTTTTTTTTAAATCCTTTGCAATGTGCTTCCACCCCTATGATGTCTTTAACTATTACAATCCTACACAAAGGCCAGTATTTTTCTCTCTACTACCCTTGACAGGTGAAAGAAATATCTGAAATATGTCCATAGAAGAACTTAGAATAAAAACAGGTCACTCATTCATAGATTTGATTAATGAATATTTATTACAGACTACATTGTACCAGAAATTATGCCAAGCACTGGGAACACAATACTTAATAATATGGGCATCACATTCTCCTCTGTGGAGCTTATAGTCTATTAAGGAAAAGATTTAAAAAAATGAGCACCCAAAGTTCAGGATGTATAATGAAAAGAAAATATAGGTGGCTTGGAAATTGACCAGGCAGACTCCAATCTAGCCTCTGAGCCAGTCTCCCACGCTCACCCCCTGCCCACCAACACACACACACACACACACACACACACACACACACACACACACACACACAAACACAGTATACAATTGTTGAGACTCATAGGAGGAGCAGAAGTTACAAAGATGGAAGGGAGGATGGGTGCAGAGAGGTAGAAAGATCCAGAAACTGTGAATGCTGAAAAGGAGGAAAGAAGAGGAGGAACCAATAATGATTATCATGATGAAAGAGAGGCCCAGAGAAGACAAGGGTGAAGAGGCTAGGGAGGTTGCCAGGTGTCGGCTCAGGGAAGGGCTTCCAGACCACAGGTTGAGGCAAGACTTGCATCTGACAAAGATCCGTGTGGCTCCAGTGTGGATGGTGGAGTGGAAAAAACCAAGACTGCAGTGGGAAAAAACAAGATTACAGGAACCCACTCCTGGAAGGCAGTGGGGAGACCACAGGGGCCTGTTTCGGAAGATTAGCAAAAGAGTAGAGACAAGCGCAACAGTCTTCAAAGGAGTGAAAACAGCAAGAACTGTTCCTCTTTACTACATTGTACTATATTGCATGTGTTTTTAAAGGCATGTATACATAAGAATACTGGAGTGGGTGGCCATTCCCTTCTCTAGGGGATCTTCCCAACCCAAGGATCAAACCCAAGTTGCCTGCATTACAGGCAGATTCTTTACCTTCTGAGCCAGCAGGAAAGCCCATACATAGGTAGGCTTGGACATGCATAAAGTATTTTTGGAAGGATAAAGAACAAACTTACTACTGAATGTCCCTGAGGAGGTGGATATCTGAGGGGCTGGAATAGAGGCAAGAATGCTCTTTTCTCTGTATGTCTTATGTGCTCTTTGAATCTCGGGCCATGGGATGTATCGTCTACTCAAAAGTTATTCTTTTTCAAATGAGATGTTTTAGGGAGTAGAATCCACCAGACCTGAGACAGACTGCAGATGAGAGTTGAGATGGGTGTGTGGAGGAAGACGCCTAGGTTTGGGGCTTAGGCAACTTCACCTGCTTTTATTTGATTGGAAATGCTGGTGGAGGAGCAGGTTTGGTGAGGAAGAAAAGCTGTTCAGTTTGGGACATGTCGAGTTCCAGATATCTGTCAAATATCCAGGTAGAGTTGTCTAATGGAGAGGCATCTGAGCTGTCTCCTGGGGCTCAGGAGACAGAACTAAAGCCAAGATAAGAAGTCTTAAATCACAGACATGTGTGTCAATATCATCCATGGAGGCAGCAGGAACTTCCCAGGTGGTGAGGAAAACAGAGAGCTTCATGGACCAAAACTATTTAAGAGATGGGGAGAAGAGAAGCAGGCAGAGTGGGAGGCGAGCATGGCACTAGGGGCATGCTGAGAGGGGGTGAGTGGTCCAGTGGTATTGAACCCTACAGAGTTTGCGCAAGACTCAGATGGTTCAACGGGGTCAGCTATGGGGAGATGACCTTGATAAGAGTCCTGTTAGTAGCTGGAGGGGGAAGGTCAAACCACAATGGGGTGGGGACTCACTGTGAGCTCAGCAGACAACAGAGTCTCCTTTTAAGAAGTTTGGCCCTGAAAAGGGAGTAAAAATATAGGGCAGGAGTCCAAAGGAGAAATTGGAAGGCGAAGGAAGGCAATTATAATTTTGAGGATAGGAAAGAGCAGAGCGTGGTTATTTGCTGACTAGCATCACTTGGGGAGAGAGAGAGGTTGAAGTTAGAATAATGAGAGGAGTTGGAGGATACAGTGGCGGACA
The DNA here is from genome assembly GCF_001704415.2 of Capra hircus. NCBI lineage: Eukaryota > Metazoa > Chordata > Mammalia > Artiodactyla > Bovidae > Capra > Capra hircus. Next base: position 14,410,990 of record NC_030811.1, on the reverse strand, counting down.
GATCTGCCTGAAGAGAAAGAAAACTGTATCTGGAATACAGATGGGAGTTTAGTTTTACACAGGAGAGGGAGAGCTTCCATTGTGAATGAAGATAGGAGGAATCACGCTGACTGAGCACATTTAGAAACTATACCACCTGTGAACCTCTGTGTGTGTGTGTGAGTTATCCTGCGCATGTGTGTGTGTGTGAGAAAGAGTTATCCCTCACCATTCCACACTCACCTGGGCCTTGCGTGTGTATCTGGATGAACCTAGGGGCAGTTTCACAAATCCCACTTACCTTTTTGCTCTTCCAGATCACAGTCCTCTTAAAAAGTTGCTACGGCTTTGTGGTGAGGGTGTTGACAGGGCTGGGATGAGAAGGGCTGGAGACAGAAGCGAGGCTGTGATGGGTACCCCAGACACCTAGTTTCCAATTTCCTTCCTGGAAAGGGATGGCCCATGCTCTGTGATTGCTGTCCACCCCACACCTCAGTGCAGGGGCAACGGAGCTGGGGCAGAGGAGAGCTGTTGCAGGAGACATAGCTGGAAGCCTGCTACCTCCAGACACAAGGATGAACAGCTACTAACAGGCAACCTGAGCGACAAGCCAGGGATGGCCCCATAAAATAATTGATGGGGCCAACCACGCAGAGAGAGGAATACTTTACCATCCATATTTAAAAACACATGAGGATGCAAATGAGATACACTTTAGACTCTAAGTCTCAAAACACAAGGATAAGACAACTGAAAAATAGCAACCCCCAAGCCCCCAAAACAAACTGGACAAAGGACTTGAAAAAACATTTCCCCAAGAAAAAAAGATATACAAATGCCAGTGAGCCCTGAAAAGATGCTCAATGTTGTTACTCATTGAAAGTGAAAGTGAAAGTCACTCGGTCGTGTCCAGCTCTTTGCGACCCCATGGACTGTATAGTCCATGGAATTCTCCAGGCCAGAATACTGGAGGGGGTAGCCCGGGGTCTCCTGTATTGCAGGTGGATTCTTTACCAACTGAGCTACCAGGAAAGCTCTGTTATTGGGGAAATGCACAAAACCACAATGAGATACCATTGCATAATAAAAAGATGGCTACTATAAATTTTTTTAAAAATCAGAAAGTCACGTTGGTGAGGATGTGGACAAACTGGAATCCTGTGCATTCCTTCAGGAAATGTAAACCAGTACAGCTGCTGCCGGAAACAGGATGGTAGTCCCTCAAAAAGTTTAATAAAGACGTGCCCTAAGATCTAGCCATTCCACTTCTAGAAAACTGCTAGAAGTTTCACAAAACTACTTTCACTTATCTTTTAATTGGCTGTTTTCTCTTTCCTACTCACCCACATTCCTCCCACCATCACGCCCCCACACAAGCCCTGCTGCTCCAAATCCTCAATGTGCAGCCCTTTGGGTCTCTATCCCAGTTTATCCTCCGCCTCCCTCCATTTCCCTTCATTTGATCCTTAGATGATCAACGGAAGTTTGGAAGTTTTCAGTATCCAAAGAAACTAAAAGCAGGAACTTGGAAAGATAATTGTACACCAATGTTCACAGCAGTATGACAACAGCCAAAGGTGGAACAACCCAACTGTCCATCAGTGGAGGGATGGATAAACACAAAGTGATCTAAACATATAATGAGATATTACATTTGACCTTTCAAAGGAATGAAATTCTGACTCACGCTATAGGATGGATGAATCTTGAAAACTTTATGCTACATCAAATAAGCCAGGCACAATGGGACTAATGTTGGATAATTCCACTTTTACGAGGTAACTAGAAAACTTAAAATCATAGACAGAAAGTAGGATATTGGTTATCAGGGACTATGGGGAAGGAATGATGAGGAGTTCGTGTTTAATGGGTATACGATTTTTGGTTTAAAAAAATTCCCTGCATGAATAGTGGTGATGGTTGCCCAGCAATGTGAATGAACTTAATACCACTGAACGGTACAGCTAAAAAAAGGTTAAAATGGTAAATTTTATGTTCTGCATATCATAATACATTTTTTTAATAAAGGAAGGATAAATAACCGTTCTTCTTGTAGTTTTCTAGTGTGGGTTTGGCTGTGAGGTGGGGAGGGGGTCCTATGAGGTGCAGGAAAAGGTGAGGCTTACAACCTCAGGGCCATGCCCGGCTCGTGCTTCCTGAAGCCCTGGGAGATGTCACGGCTCAGTCTAGTGCCCCGTGGGGCAGAAAAGGAGATGACCCAGGCTTTGGCCTAGCATCCCTACCTGGCGTCTTTCGTTGCCAAGCCTAACTCTGCTTGAACAGATACCCTCTTTTCCCAAGATGTGGGACTTCCAAGAAGCCAGAAGGTACTCATTCCTGGGAATGCTGAGGTGACAGGTGAGGTATGGATGGCCTGGGAGAATTCTTCTGTCCACCCCTCACAGGGTTAACAGGCAGGAAGGGAGGATGCTTCACAAGCAGTGTCTCTCTCTCTCTCTTTGCCTTCACCCAGGCCCACCTGGAGTCAGGACGAGAGTAACAAGGGTCCTGATCATAACTGATAAACCCGATCCTCTCCATCCCCCTCCCCAAGGTCCAGTCCGAGATTCACGTGTCCCAGGGTGTTGCGACGAATGATCTCCCAGCCTCGGTGACTGCCGCTGCTTCGAGAGGTGGTCCGGGACAGGGAAGGGGTCGGGGGGGCCAGGGAGGCTCTGGCTAGAAGCCCGCTTTCAGTCACCGAGGGCCGTTTCTCAGGGGGATGCCCTTGTCCTTCCTCCTTGTCTGAGCCCTTGAAAGCTTCCACGTAGCGACGCGCTCGCAAAGTATTCTGGTCTTGGTTGGTCTCAACTCTGAGGAGGTGAAAAGGGAGAAAGGCTCAGCTGATCTGGGGAGAGACCGGGCCATGAGGAGAAGCCAAAGTGAACGCAGCACAGGTAGGAACCGGCAATGAGAGGAGAGTGGGAGGAAAGGAGCAGCGTTGAAGCCGGAAGACCTGCTAGGATCAAATGAAGGGAAGTGGAGGATAAACTGGGAGAGAGACCGGAAGTGCTGCGCCTTCAGGACTTGGAGGGTAGTAGGGCCTGGGGGGGCTGGGGGGGCGGTGATGGCGGGGGGAATGTGGGTGAGTATGAAAGAGAAAGCAGCCAATTAAAAGATAAGCGTGTCATAAGGATGAGGAGATGCGAGTCAGGTAATACATGAGAGAGGCAAGCCACGTCAGGAGGTTGAAGGTAGGGTATGAAGGAGCAGCTTAGCTTGCAGGCTAGACTAGAAGCTCTAAAAATACACTAGAGGGCTTTCGCGGTGGCTCAACGGTAAAGAATGCACCGGCCAATGCAGGAGACACAGGTTTGATCCCTGGTCCGGGAAGAATCCCCAGTGCCACGGCACAACGAAGCCCGTGTGCCACAACTACTGAGCCTGCTCTAGAGGCCGGGGGGTGTGGCTACGGACGCCCACACACCCTAGAGCCCATGCTCTGAAACAAGAGACACCCCCGCAGTGCAAAGCCCTTGCACTAGAGTAGCCCCCTGCTTGCCGCAACTAGAGGAAAGCCCACCAGCAATGAAGACCCAGCACAGCCAGAAAAAATTAATTAATTAATTCTTTAAAATCTACTGGAAGTGGGGGTCAGGTGGGAACAAGACTAGACCCGTTTGAGGAGCTCATGCCCACAGTGGAGCGTGAATAGCCTTCGCCGCGGTTCACACATCACTGCCCTTCAGAACTCACGGCTGGCGCTACCTCTTCGCAACCCTCCCCTAAACAGGGTAACACAGTCTCACTTCAAGGGGTGATGACTTCCCCTTCGGGTCCAATTTGGGATCCCGAGAATGGAGAGGAGGGTCATACGTGCAGAACCGGGCACCCTGGTTCCCATGGCCTCGCATGGGTGGACAGTCCACAGGTCTTCATGGTCACTCACCGCAGGAACCAGCGGTCCCCCAGCCCGTACTTGTACCCACAGATGCCAGAGCGCGGCCACAGGGTGCGAGGCATCTTCCTCTCCAGCATCACCGTGGTGGCCACAACCTAGGAGGAGATGAGAGACAGGGGAAGAACCCAGAAAGAGCCATGAGGCTGAGCGGACCCTAGGGCTACTGACAGAGGGAAGCCAGAGGGGAAGGAGGGCACCAGATCAGAAGGGATGCATGACAGCCACCATCCACCCCCTTGCCCGTGTGAGGTGCTGTGCTGCTTCCTTCCTCATCACTCACTGCAAAAGGAGAGACTATTTTATGAGAGTTTTGAATCTGAATTACCATTCAGATTCATGGAAAATGAGCCATCCCATCCAAACTAATATCTTTTCCTTTTTCATAGGAAAGCCATAGACCAATTATTTGGATTTAAATAAAATGATTAAATAGAATTTCTGTGATCTTGGGGATAAAATGATAACTGCTGATATTGAGGGAATCTGCAGTGAAATTAAAAATACACCCATATCTTAAGAAGGAAAATAGTGGGTTAATGACTCCAAACTTGGCAAGGAAAATTCTAGTGGCATGGCATGTGTCCTGTCCTTTACCTAGCCCTCATTAATAACTTGGATGAAACATAAGACAAGATTATCAAATATGCCTGTGAACCAAAACTGGGAGTGATATATAATAGGCACGATGACAAAGCAATATAAAAATGATCTTACCAGATTGGAATGCTGGTCAAAAACCACTAATGTGAAGTTTAAGTAAACCCAATGCAAGGTCCTACATTTATAGGACTAAAGTGTCAGTGTTAAGCACAGGAAAACCTGGTAAAGGGGTTTAGTCAAATCAATCATGTAGCAAAGTGAGGGTTCTATTTGATCATGAACCAGTTGCATGTTTGATAACAGCCAACTGCATATTTACAAAAAGACCTGACTCCATTTTAGGTGCTATTTATAGTTTAGTGTTCAAAGCCAGAAAAGGGATAATCCCTCTTTATGTTGCTTTCCTCCAATCACATCAAGATCGTTCTAGATTTGAAAGGCCCAGGATCAAGGATCTAGGTCTGAACAGAGGATCATTCAGGATGGATTGGGTCCAGGAAGCTTGAGTGATGGAATGAACTAGGAATCCCTAAAATAACTTAGTTCTCTACTTCATCTTCTGCTCCCATCTTTCTCAGCACTCCATGATTTTCTTGGTCTTCTCTCTGCTCCTGAGTTGTGCCAATTTCCCCCCACCCTCAGGACTTTCAATCATTCTATTTCCTTTCCCTAGATAGTGCTTTTTCTTTATCTTGAAAGGGACACTTATTCTTTCTTCCTGCACCATCATTCAGCCTCCCCATCTTCTTCTGGGAACAGAGCCCATCTGATGTTCAGGAAATCACTTCTTCTCTACTGTCAGTCCATCAGTTAGAACAGACTGGACCTCACACAGTCCTGGTTGATTCATCTATTATCCCCAAAACTCTAACCACCACCACCAGTTCTCCAATCCTTGGCCTTAGGCTTAAATGGAAGGATCCACCTATGACCAAACTTGTTGCAATGAAATGGGTTCAGCGGACAGAAGGCTACAGAGCCACAGCATCAGGAGTCACCTAGAATACAGTAAGAAAGGGGCCCCTTGAGACTTTGCTGGTGGTCCAGTGGTTGAGAATCTGCTTTCCAGTGCAGGAGACTCAGCTTGGATGCCTGGTCAGGAAAGTAAGATCCCGCATGCTGCAGAGCAACTAAGGTCACTGCAAATACTGGACCTTGGAGCTCTAGACCCCTTACTCTGGCAACTAAAGAGGCCCCCATGCACAACACCTAGAGGAAGCCCCCATGCCAGAACAAAAATCCAGTGTAGCAAAAAAAGAAAAAGAATAAATAAAAAGAGTGGGGCCACTGGAATGGGCGTATCTACTCACTCCTTTGTCAGCTTAGAGCTTCTGTAAGCTATCTCAGCAACATGATGCAAGAGACTGACTTAGAGGAGTCAGGACGAAAGAGAACAACAGAGAAGCTCATGTATCGGGTGAGATGGAGTTCTTAAATGTTCCAGTTAGGATCAACACATCTTCCCACTGTCTTTTTTCCCAAGTCTATTTGAGTTTGCTTTTCTGTCCCCATAGCCAAGTGTTCCGATGGATAAAAATTCTAACACCCATTTTCTCCCCATATTCTTTTTTAAAAGAATATTTACTTGACTGCACTAGGTTTTAGTTTTGGTGTGTGGGGTCTAGTTCTTTGACCAGGTATCTAACCCTGGCCCTCTGCATTGGGATCCCAGAGTCTTAGCTACTGGACCACCCAGGAAGTACCCCCTTATTCTTCATAATTGATGAATTATTACCCATGTTTAGAGGCTCATCTTAAATGTCAGTCTATCAGGAAAGCACTTTCTAACTTTCCAGTCCAACTCTTCTCTTGCCTCCTGTTCTTAGCATCTTCATTTCTCTACAACACATTTGCTCTTCTAATTACATGGCTTTCTATGAAGTTTTAATGTCTGTCTTTCCAGCCAGCCTGTAAGCCCCATGAGGGCACAGACTACGTCATCTTGCTTGTGCTGCCAAATCCCAGACATTTTCCAGCACAGGAGAAGCCTCCAAATAATTAGTGCTAATGAATGGAAAGTCTGAGGGGACAAACAATGTCTCTCTTCAAATATTTTAATGGTGCATGGAAGGGAGAATGTGTTGTGCATTATATAAGAGGAAAACACGGGGGCCAAAGAGTGGCCCGGTTTTTCTATCTTATAGAAAGATAGGTTTCAGCTCAATACAGTATGGACTTTTCTAATAACAAAAACTTTTGAAATATGAAAAAGCTCTCTCCTCCCAACCTCTACCCAAATCCACATGATAATAAGGTCTTCCTTAGCATTAAAGAAGACACTGAATTACCCTCTGACCAATAAATGAGTATACAAGTATATGTTGGGTAGGAGCTCAACTAGAAGACCACTAAAGACACTACCAACTCTAAGATTTTATTAGGCTATGGTGATATAAAGAAAAGATAATAGAAAAACAGTTATAAAAGCAAATACAAGATAAGTTTCAAATGAAAAGCTAAAATAGATAAGGACAAGAAAGTTAAAAGGTGAAAGATTTATACGATCTGAAGAGAAATCAGAGTATAGAATACATAAGAAGAATAAAGTTTCTAGTTGCCTCTGGAGTCAAGGCTGACTCTTGAATCTACCCTGCTCCTGTGGTCAACACACAGTTCCTGGGTGTTGATCCTAACCCTATGCTACCATCCTATCAACTTCTCCTCCATCTATTCAAAAATTCCTCTGTTGAGATGACCACCCCCATTGGGTTGTTCCATAGCTCTCCTAAGAGTCATCTACCATGACATATTCCACTTTGATTGTTCTCTCCAGCCCCTGACCCTCAGTAAGACTGACACTAACAAACTTACCTGGGCCCTCCAGAGCTCGTCCTGTTCGTGGGCCACCCGCCAGTGTGTGTCGCCCATCATGGCGACCAACAGGTTGATCATAAGCAATGTGGCGATGATGGCGAAGGCAAAGTAGACGATGCTGTACATGAAGGGCAAGTCCACATCATAGTTGGCAGGCCCATCAATGATGGTGAGGAAAAGCTCAAAGGTGCTGAACAACGCCATGGGATAGTCATAGAATTCCCCCAGAGCGGATGGGTCCTCTGTCTGGAAAATGATATAGAACGCTGCTCCGCCCAGGAAGAGGGCATGGAGATCAGGAAACAGGGAGTTATCACAATAAGCCTGGGCCTGCTCAGTATTCATTCTACCTCCAATATATATCTCCATACAGTTACACGCACGCACATGCATGCATGCGTGTGCATGCTCGCTCAATTGCTCAGTCGTGTCCAACTCTTTGCAACCCCATGGACTGAAGCCGGCCAGGCTCCTATGTTCATGGAATTTCCCAGGCAAGAATACTGGAGTGGGTTGCCATTTCCTACCCCAGAGAATCTTCCCCACCCAGGGGTCGAACCCATGTCTCCTACATTGGCAGGTGGATTCTTTACCACCTGGGAAGGCCACATACATGCACACACACATACACAAATGTAGATGTATAAATTATACATATTATATAAGTCACAATTTCCCTGTGTACTTGGCTAACCCTGAGACTATGACCAAGTTTATCACTCTGGATAATGGCAATACTCAGAATTTAGCTAACATCTATCATCTATCTATCTATCAATAGATATATATAGTATATGTCACCTAACTGGTTTTTACATTTTTAGAACCAAATATTTAAAAGGGAAATTGTTATAAGAATGCATGAAATCTCCAACAGCTTTCAAGAACTGAGCACATGAAAAGTCTAAAAGAAAAGAACCTAAGACAAAAAAAATCTCAGTGTTCTCTAGATAATCTTCCGTTACCCTGAGATTTCCTGAGTGTTCTTGGACCATTGCAAAAAATGTGATGTGTAGACTACTGGATGGTATTAGGTATCCTGGAAACTTTACTACAACATCAGAACCTCTGAAAGCCTCATCCCTGTGTGGGGAATGGAGATCTAAATAAAGGGACCCTGAGAGCAGAGCTAGGGTCTATGACAAAGCATGGTTTTGCAAGAACCAAGAACAGATGCTTTGGGAGGTCTGTAGAAAATGGCTCTGCTACATCCCCTCATTCTGCATACGCATAGATGAGGGTGGGGAGGAAGGGAACATGAGGAGAGGAATCCTCCAAACGGACAAAGTTTTACCCTCTCAGAGTTCCCATCTTGGTGTAGTTTTTCCATCTACTGTTTTCCGGGAACCCCCATTAAGCAAGGGGATGCCTAAGACAGGAATGGCATCCTTTGTACTAAGAGCCCAGGGTTGGGGTCTTCACACGTCACCCTGTACATCCACCTGCCTTCCAGGGGTTCAGCCGCAGACATGGAGAACTGGATTAGAGGCCCCAGTGTTTGCTTTTCCTTCCTCTCTGCCTTCTCCAAAGAACTTTCTTCTCCTTGTTCACTTGTGCTCTCCCTCCCTCGCTCTGTCTCATCTACCCTGTTCTGGATGTTTCCTCTCCTCCTTTCCCTGCTCCTTGGGCCATGACTGGGTCCCCACTGGCCCTTGTGCTTCAAGCCTCTCTTCACACCGGTTTCCTCCCTCATTCTTCAAACCCTCCAAACCCTTTTGTTGTACCTCCTTCTCCAAATTCCTTTCTTTTCTTTAACCTTTGACTACATAAATGAAAAAAAAAGGGGGCACTTGATGTATTATTGAATGCTTTTCATTTATTCTTCCGAAGTGTCAACATAGAAGAATTAAATAGTGAACTTTTTGCCTATGGCACCTTTCACAACTGGCCCGACTTTCCTGTTTCATATCCGTCTCTCTTCAAGCCCTTTATTTATCTCTCCTTTAAAGAGGCTGCAGGGCAGTTAGTCAACATAAACATGATTGACCCAGAACTTTAGAGCACATGAGTTCATGCTCTAGGCCAACCTTAGTGACCCTGATCCTAAGCATATGAGCATGTTTTCAATTCACTCTCTACTAGGAGGGGAAAAAGCAAAAGGGAGTACGAACAAGAAATAAGTGAGAGCAAGATGAGAGAGAAGCTTCTGGAGAACTGAACCCCATGCTCTGGAGGAGAAGAGAGTGACGTTCTCACCTGAGGCAAATCCCACGATTACCACAGCCATCAGCCAGCAGAAACGCAACAGGTCTCCAAAAATCATCTACAGAGAACAGAGAGGGGAGGCAGGATGGGGGACCATATCTCCACCTGCCTTTTAGCAGCTACTGCTGCTAGATGGCAAGTCACCAGAGTTCCACCAGATCTAGTAGGAGCCTCATTTTTTTTTTTTTTTTTTGTTGCTCCTACTCCCTCCCTTGGTCTGGGAAAAGTCCAATGTCTGAAAGTAGGAGAAACTGTGGGGAAAGCACTTTTTTTTTTTTTTTTAATTTTTGCTCCCACTCCCTCCCTTGGTCTGGGAAAAGTCTGATGTCTGAAAGCAAGAGAAACTGGAGAAAGCTCTGACCTTCTGGATCATGATGGTGAAGGGGCCCAGCATCTGGAATCCTCGTGCAAAGTACATGACGCTGCACCAACCCAGCACCAGAGCGAAGGACATGGGTACCACCTCCCCGCTGGTGTTGGTGAGCCGCATCACCATAGTCACCAGCACCAGGAAGGAATAGGTGATGCTGGGAGGAGAGAGGGGAGGGGGCCATGAAAGGAGGGGCTGGGAATATTCTAGGTCCCTTCTAGCGTGGCGCTGCCTTGCCCAGAACCCACCGCACATCCTCCTAAACACATACACAATCACACCCACGAACCCACTGGAGAGAAGTCCCTGGAGTCGAGGGTCCCAGAGAGGGGTAGGGAGACCTGAAATGCTTCTGGAAAGGGAAGGCAGGGGCCCGGAAGGAAGAACACTCACGTGATGACGTGGAATGGCCCCCCAAGGACAGTTTGTCCAAAATAGCGGGAGAAACCGACCCTGAAGATATCCGGGATCTGGAAAAAGGCCGGGTGGGGAAGGAAAACAGTAGACTTCAGTTCAATAAATCACAGCAACATCTTTTTAAATCCATTTCCCAGAATAATGGAAATTAAAGCAAAAATAAACAAGTGGGGCCTACTTAAACTCAAAAACTTTTGCAGAGAAAAGGAAACAAAAAACAGACACTCCATAGATTGGGAGGAAATATTTGCAAATGATGTGATTGATAAGGGATTAGTCTTGAAAATTTACAATCAGCTTATGATACTTAGTAGCATCAAAACGGAGAAGGAAATGGCAACCCACTCCAGTATTCTTGCCTGGAGAATACCAAGGACAGAGGAGCCTGGTGGGCTACCATCTATGGGGTCGCACAGAGTCGGACACGACTGAAGCGACTTAGCAGCAGCAGCATCAAAACAAACAACTCACTCGAAAAATGGGCAGAAGACCTGAACAGACATTTCTCTAAAGAGGACAATACACATGTGAAAAGATGTTCGACATAGCTATCTATTAGAGAAACGCAAATCAAAACTACAATGAAATATAATCTCACACTGATCAGAATGGCTATCATCAAAAAATCCACAAACAATAAATGCTGGAGAGGGTATGGAGAAAAGGGAAACCTCCTGCACTGTTGGTGGGAATGTAAACTGGTCCAGCCACTGTGGAGAAAAGTGTGGAGGTTCCTTAAAAAAACAAAAACAGAACTACCATATGACCCCGCAATCCCACTCCTGGGCATATATCCAGAGAGCAACAGGATCTGAAGGGATACATGTACCTCATTGTTCATTGCAGCACTGTTTACAGTGGCCAAGACATGGAAGCAACCTAAAAGTCTGTCAACAGAGGAATGGATAAAGAAGATGTGGAGTATATATATAAACACACACACAATGGAATATCACTCAGCCATTAAAAAGAATGAAATGAGGCCATTTGTGGCAACATGGATGGACCTAGAGAGTGTCATTCTGAGTGAAGTGAGTCAGATGGAGGAAGAGAACTATCATATGACATCCTTTATATGTGGAATATAAAAAGAAATGATACAAAGGCGCTTACTTGCAAAACAGAAAGAGATCCACAGAGTATGGTCACTGTGGGTGGAGGGGTGGTTGCGGACTTGAGGAAGGTCATGTATGCACTGCTGTGTTTAGAGTGGATAACCAATGGGAATCTACTGGACAGCACAAGCAACTCTGCTCAAGGTTATGTGCCAGCCTGGATGGGAGGGGAGTTTGGGGAGGAATGGATACATGTCTATGTATGGCTGAGTCCCTTTGCTATTCACCTGAAACTACAACATTGTTAATTGGTTATGCTGCTGCTGCTAAGTCGCTTCAGTCGTGTCCGACTCTGTGCGACCCCATAGACGGCAGCCCACCAGGCTCCTCCGTCCCTGGGATCCTCCAGGCAAGAATACTGGAGTGGGCTGCCATTTCCTTCTCCAATGCATGAAAGTGAAAAGTGAAAGTGAAGTTGCTCAGTCATGCCTGACTCCTAGTGACCCCATGGACTGCAGCCTACCAGGTTCCTCTGTCCATGGGATTTGCCAGGCAACAGTACTGGACTGGGTTGCCATTGCCTTCTCTGTAGTTAATTGGCTATACCCCAATAAAAAATGTTTTTGGTGTTTTAAAAAAAAAAGATAAAAGACTTCAGTCTGACGGCTCAGCTGCACCTCACCTCTAGGAATAGGATGATTGCTGACCCAAGGACCGTCATCAGCTCCCCCACCAGCCGGATTTTATCCTGCTGAGTCACGTAGGCTTCCTGTGGTGAGATATTCAGGATCAGAAGTGCTTTCTGATGGACTGAGAGGCAAATCTTTTTGAGTAAGTGGTCTAAAGCGACTCAACTCTACCCGAGATGAATAAGAGCTCCCCTTACCACCACCATTACCACCATCACCACCCACCCCCACTGTGTTTGTCATTGCACCTCAGTCTGTGACCAAGGCATGAGTCTAAGTAAACCAAGATGCAATATACTGGGCCTGCCAAAAATACATTTGGGTTTTTCCATACCATCTTATGGAAAATCTGAATGAACTTTCTGGTCAACCCAATACTATATATATATATATATATATGTTCCATATGCCAACAACTTGAGTTACCACCTAACAACTCACTTCTTCTGCTGTTGAATTATAACTAACGATGATGTGTGTACTGAGGGGCTGAGGTCACATTTACGTGCATCAAGTTGAGAAAGTTAAGTTATTAGTGGCTTGGGCTGGTTTCAGCTATGCTGAAAGGCCAGCTTTTCCAAACTTGCTGTGGTTCCCAGCAGGTAGAATATAAACACACCACAGAACTCAGGTTTTGGGATGGACCTCTAGACCCTGCTAGCTCCAGTGAGACCTTGAATCAGTCACTAAAACTCCCTGAGCTTGGGATGTCTCATCTGTAAAATGGAGACTATAATGGTTACCTCCTAGGGTTATTGTGAAGACCAAATCAGATGATGTATTTGGATGTATTATAAGCCACAGAGCACTATAGATATATTCATGCTTTGTGCTAAGTCACTTGAGTCATGTCTGACTCTTTGTGACCCCATGGACTGTAGCCCACCAGGCTCCTCTGTCCATGGGACTCTCCAGGAAAGAATACTGGAGTGGGTTGTCATGCCCTCCTCCAGGGGATCTTTCTGATCCAGGGATCAAACATGTGTCTCTTATATCTCCTGTGTTGACAGGTGGGTTCTTTACCACTAGCGCCACCTGAGAAGCCCCATAGGTAAATTCATTGTGGTTTTATTATGATTTGGCAATATAGAAAAGGGCTAGAGACACTCTATGGTTTTCAATTCTAAGGAGGAACTCTGTCTTATCCTGGATGGTAGGTGTCAAAGATATAGGCCTAAGGTCAACACGAATAAAAACCATCCTCCTCTGCACTCCTTACTTCACAGTTAAAAGCTTGCAGTGTTACCCACCAGATGCAGCAATCAAATTCTACAGTAACGCTCCTTAACTTTTTTGAAGTAATGAGCCCATCTGAGAATATCATGAAGACCACAGGCCCTCTTTCTGGAAAACTGATCACATATATAAAACCTCCAGATGAAATTATACAAATAACTTCAACACATGCGAGTACCCCTTAGACTTTTGGGAATTCTGTTCTCCAAGGTCATGTCTTTGAATTATGCACTCAAGATAGGACTTGAGAGTCCCTGGGGATGATCTCTGCTGAAAAGGATGGGATCCCTCATTAGGCATGAGAATCACCAGTCATCTCTGTTCTGCTGATAAACAGAACCTCTATGGGCTACTTCAGTAGTGTACTCACTAGTCCAATGAGAGGCATAGCTTTTGAAACAGGAAGAGATGCTATGTAGTAGGGAGGTGCTCATGGCTCAGTCAGTAAAGAATCTGCCTGCGGTGCAGGAGACCTGGGTTCCATCCTTGGGTCAGGAAGACTCCCTGGAGAAGGAAATGGCCACCCAGTCCAGTACTCTTGCTTGGAGAATTCAGCCTGGACAGCTAGTCAATGGGGGGGGGGGGGTCACAAGAATCAGATACAACTTAGCAACTAAATCACCACCTCAGGAGGTGCTCTAGGTATAAAGAAGGCACCCATCAAGTATCCTGTGGCCTGTAAGAGGGTGTGTATCAGCTCAGAAGAAGCCAAGGATATAGTCTTTAGGGAAGAGTAGAACCAGAGTTACTAAGAGATGGTAGAAGTGTTTCAGATAAATCGTATGGGACCAGGGAAGAACAGGAAGGAATTGGTGACTATGTACCTCTAGTAAACAAATGTTCTCTAACAATCTGTGACTAGACTTCAGCTCTTTTGCCTTTGCTGTTCCTTAAAGAACTGACGTCCTGCCAACTTTTCTGATGTTTACTTTTCTTGAGAAACTGGACAATTTTATTTTATCATATAGTGAGCGGTTTCCCTTTTGCTTTGCTTTCAGGGAAGCTCAGAGTTCTTTTTTTTTTTTTTTAATCTCCAGCTCTAGCAACTGTCTTTGAATACCCTCTCCTCCATCCAAAGATTCAGATCATAGATCTTGTTCTTTTTCTTTATCTTAATGTTCCTGTTGCATCTGACTTTCACTGTAAAACAGGCCAACTCCTTTGGAGAATCAGGTGGTAGGGTAAATAATAAGTTTGTTAATTGTAGGGACAAAATAATACTAGATATAGAAATAAAATAATGGCATCTGTGCCATGTATGTGTCTATACACAATTTTTAAGAAAACTTTGGACCTTGGTTGCATGAAATTGAAGTTGCTCAGTCGTGTCTGACTCTGTGACCCTATGGACTATAGCCCACCAGGCTCCTCCATCCATGGGAGTTTCCAGGCAAGAATACTAGAGCGGGTTGCTCTTTCCTTCTCCGGGGGATCTTCCCAACCCAGGGGGTAGAACTCGAGTCTCCCACATTGTGGGCAGACTCTTTATCATCTGAGCCACCAGGGAATCCAGGACCTTGGTTGCATACAGCTGGAAAATTGCCACCAACTTTTTCTTTGGCTCTACTAAGAAGAGGAGGATACCTGTTGGCCAGGAGCTTTGTGGGGATTAGAGTACCCCTAGAGGACAGCAGGAGAATGGTATCAACACTCTTGGGATGAAAATGTAAAAATCCAACTAATGAAGAATACTGGGAACAATTTTGTTTACCATATACTCCTCCTGGGTCCGCCTTTCATGAGCACTGCTTTGCTTATTCAACAGATTCCTCTCCGAGCAGAAGTTACCCTGCTCAAGTTCACTAGTAACAGAGGTGTCCAGAGATGCCAAGCTTTGGCCTCTGTTCCACTTGGTTTGGGGTTTCCCTGGTGGCTCATCGGTAAAGAATCCACCTGCAGTAAAGGAGACCTGGGAAATGTGGGTTTGATCCCTTGGTTAGGAAGATCCTCTGAAGAAGGAAATAGCAACACACGCCAGTATTCTTGCATGGAAAAATCCCATGGACAGAGGAGCCTGGTGAGCTACAGTCCATGTGGTTGCAAGAGTCGGACATGACTCAGCAACTGGACACACACACACACTTGATGTCCGACTGCCCTAAAGTAGCTGTCTCCACCTCTGTGTCACTTAAAGTAGCCTGCAGAGCACCACACTATCCTGCAAGCCCCCTTCCTTGCTGCTCTCCAAGACCACCACACAGACCCTTTCATAAGGTGCTTTTTTTTTTAATAAAACCACTCTCTCTGGAAAACAAAGAGTAACATGCATGTGTGAAAGTTGGAATGAAAAGAATAGCAGTTCGTACAACTCAGCAGCAAAAAAAAACAAACAATCCGATTAAAAGCTGGACAGAGCACCTGAACAGACCTTTTTTCTCAGAGAAGACATACAAAGGGCTGGCATTTGTATGCCAAAGGAACAGAAAAGATACTCCGCATTGCTAATCATCAGGGAAATGCAAATCAAAGCCACAGTGAAATATCACCTCAGACTGACTAGGATGGCCATTATCAAAAAGACAAGAAATCACAATTGTTGACAAGGATGCAGAGAAGAAGGAACCCTTGCATACTACTGTACACTACATAAATTTGTGCAGCCACTGTAGAACACAGAAGGGAGGCCCCTCAAAAAGTTAAAATGGAATTACTACATGATCCAGCTTCTAGGTATATATCCAAAGGAACTGCATCATAAAGCAATTATCCTCCAATTAAAAATAAATTAAAAAATAAAGGAAACAAAAATATAATCTGGAAGAGATATCTGCACTTCTGTGTAAATTGCAACATTAGTCACAGTAGCAAAGCTCTAGGAACAACCTAAGTGTCCATCAATCAACAATGGATAAAGATGTGATATATACATTACACACACACACATATGGGCTTCCCAGATGGTGTGAGTGGACAAGAACCCACCTGCCAATGCAAGAGACATGAGAGATGCAGATTTGATCCCTGGTTTGTGAAGATCCCCTGGAATAGGAAATGGCAACCCACTACAGTATTCCTGCCTGAAGAATCCCATGGACAGAGGAGCCTGGTGGGCTACAGTCCATAGGGTCGCAAAGAGTCCAACACGACACTGAAGTGACTTAGCATGCAAGCACACACACACACATACATATGTATACATACAGGTACACGTATATATGTGTGTATATATGTACATATACACACCAGAATATTATTCACCTATGAGAAAAGAGGAAATCTTGTCATTCTCAACAATATGGATGACTTGACGGCATTAAGCTAAGTGAAATAAGCCCATCAGATTAAGACAAATACTTCATGGTTATCACTTACATGTGGAATTAAAAAAAAAAAAAAGGCAAACTCCTAGAAAAAGAGAATAGAAAAGTGATTGCCAAGGGCTGGGGGCACAGACAAAATAAGGAGAGATTGGTAACAGGATGCTAAATTTCAGCTATAAGAGGAATAAGGTCTGATGGTAAAACAAGATGATTATAGTTAATTACACTGCATTATACAACTGAAATTTGCTAGGAGAGCAGAACTTAATTATTCTCACAAAAATAAATAAACGTGAGGTGATGAATGTGTTAATAGATGAGAGGAATCCTTTCACAATGTGTATGCATATCAAATCCCTGCGATGAACACTTTAAATACCTTACAATATCAACTGTCAATTATACCACAGTAAAGCTGAAAAATAATGATAGTAGTGAACTTTTAAAACATTTTCCTTTTCTTTGATTTCAAGAGGAATTCTAGTATCTCACACTCATGTGTAATATTGGCTCTTGTTTGGAAGAGATACTCTTTTACAAAGTGGAGAAAGGTTTTAGTGTTT
The DNA here is from genome assembly GCF_001704415.2 of Capra hircus. Lineage (NCBI taxonomy): Eukaryota > Metazoa > Chordata > Mammalia > Artiodactyla > Bovidae > Capra > Capra hircus. The sequence continues at coordinate 14,393,901 of NC_030811.1, read as the reverse complement.
TAAAAATGGACAGGGGCACTGAATTATAATGAATGACTTTCTGAGGTCTGTTAAACTGACAATCAGAATCTCCTTTTCATCAATCACATTTGCACTTCTAGAATTAGACCCTAAACTCAAAGTGGTAGTAAGTTTTTCTTTGAATTTTTCAGAATTTTACTCTTTGGGGATTGCATTCAAGATTTCCTATCTACAAGGAAAGACCCATCTGCAGCTCTCTAGATTCGTGGCGCTTATGAAAAGGTTTGGGGACCAACGGTATGTTTAGCAAAGTGAACTAACTGTAAATTCACTTTACTAAAGTCCTGTTCATTTAGCCTCCGAAATTCTCTCAAATGCTCCGCTGGCTCTCAATCCATAGCACCACTGCCTTAAAGCAAACCCATGGCGCCCTGTACCCACTGCCCGCTCATTCAACCCATTCCTTACCTTGTTTTTGCATATATCACAACCTGGTTTCTCTGCTTAGTACCTTTCCTAGTTCCAGCATGTCTTTGGAATAAAAATGAGGGGGGGGAGATGGGAGTGATGAGTATTCTTTAAATCTGTATCATAGTAGAAATTCAGTAGCTAATGTCTAAATTTAGTTAATGAATAGAGATAGAAGTATATTATTCAGTGGTACAGAGGTAACAACAGGGACCCTAAAGAGGTAACAACTGGTTGCCTCGAAGAAGTAAGGCATGAGTGAGGTGGGCAGGCCAGTGCGCTGGTGGTCTTCATTATACTTGCCACTGGATTTTTTAAGTCATGGGCATGTATTCTTTACTTAGAAGTGCTCACTGTGAAACAGAAATGAAAAATATTCAGACTACCAAGCGTGATGCCCAGAACCCTTGCTGGGGTTGCACATGTGTTTTTTAGTTAGAACTGTGCTTTGTGAGATAAGAATAAAAACTAAGGGACTTCGCTGCAGGTTTAGTGGTTGAGACTCTGCACTTCCATTGCAGGGGGCGCAGGTTTAATCCCTGGTCTGGGAGTCAAGATCCCACATGCCATGAGGTGAGGCCAAAAAAGAGAAAAAAAAGTTTCCTCTTTTTCCTCTATTTTTAAAACATAAGACTCAGCACAATGGCTTTGCTTGCCTGGTTCCTGCCCTGGGTCCCCATACTCTGTGTCAGCTCCAGCCATGTTGATTACTAGGGTCCTCAACTGGTAAGACAGGTCCCCATATGAACTGTGCCCTATTCTCAGAATGCCTTCCTCCACCAGAGTTTTCTGATTCACCGTTAACCTTAAGACCCAGGTCACAGCATTCCACCTGGGTCTCCTTCCCTGCCCGTCTGCCCAGATCAGCTGTCTCCCTGCAGGAACACGATGTCAGCCTCCGGTCATAGCCCTTCCCCAGCACACTGCAGTCATCTGGACGTTTTCTGTCTCACCAGGAATCTTAGAGTTCCCTTAAAGCAGGGACCTCTAATTCCTTCTTTTTATCCACAATGCACACACAGTAGATGCTGCATTTACAAGGAAGGAAGGAGAGAAGGAAGCAGGTAAACAGACAGGCGCTTGCTGAGCATGATCTAAGAGCTGGAGGGAGGCAGAGGGGAACCAGGAAGCATGAGCAGGGAGGTAAATGGAGAAAGGATGATGACGAACTGGGCTCGCCTGGAATTTCCAGATTCCTAGCTCAAGGTCACCTAAGCAGGCTTAGTTAATAATGCACTGAAAAAATTCTCCCCCCAGCTCCTTTAAAAAAATAAGTGTCTTTCAACAATGACTAGAGTTCTTAACCTCTTTTGTATGGCTTAGAATTTCAGGAGTTGTCAACGGCCAGAGCCCCTTGGAGGCTGACCAGCCTTACTTTGTTAAGAATCTGCTTACAGAGTGTCCCGCCCACCAGCTGGTTGAGCTCATTGTCTTGAAGGAAATGCCCAGAGAAGGGTGGGCCTAGCAGGGCCCAGGTACCACTGTGGGGAAGGGTGGGGGGCAAATGCAACCACTAGGAGGGGGAAGGCACTGGAAACAGTTGTCAGACCCCATCTGAGACCCTCTCCTTCTCCCCAAGATTCTTGCAGAGGAATGAAGCTCCCAGGAAGAGACATGCTTGGTCATCACTCATACAATCATTCCTCTCATCTCCTAAACTGTGCGGGGATTCCTAACCAGCTTACCCATCAGAATCAGCTGAGGTGGGGGGGTACTTGTGATCTAGGGGGTGAGACTCCATGCTCCCAATGCAGGGAGTCCAGGTTCGATCCCTGGTTGGGAAACTAAGCAACTGCAACCAAGCGCACATGCTGCAACTACTAAGCCCGCACCTGCTCACTGCAAAACCAGAAAAGCCCGGGCGCGACAGTGAAGACTCGGTGCAGCCAAACATACACACCTACACCTACACACACATACATACACATACATTCACACACAAACACACACATACATACACACATATACATACATACATACGTACATACATTCATAATACAAGAATCGGCTGGGAAGCTATATCACAACACATATGCCTGGGCCAAACCTTGAGACTCTAATTTGGTGTAAGAATCAAGCATCTTTTTTTTTTTAAGATGCAGATCCCCATGTGAGAACCACTGGGCCAAAAAGGGAGGAAGATCTCACGGTTACCTTATAAGTCCAGGGGCTTATTTTGTGTCCTAATCTCTGTGTTTTTTCAGGAAGATTAACCCAGCAGATGTCTTCTCTCCATGGAGACATCCTTATCCATTCCCACAGAAGCAGGATTTACCCTAGCCACCAAAAGATTAATCACATAAAAACTGGGGCCCATGTTGATCAAAAACAAGCTGAAGAATTGATGCTTTTGAACTGTGGTTCTGGAGAAGACTCTTCAGAGTCCCTTGGACTGTAAGGCGATCAAACCAGTCAATCCTAAAGAAGATCAGTCCTGAATATTCATTGGAAGGACTGATGCTGAAGCTGAAACTCCAATACTTTGGCCATCTGATGTGAAGAATTGACTCATTGGAAAAGACCCTGATGCTGGGAAAGATTGAAGGCTGGAGGAGAAGGGGATGACAGAGGATGAGATGGTTGGATGGCATCACCGACTAAATGGACGTGAGTTTGAGCAAGCTCTGGGAATTGGTGATGGACAGGGAAGCTTGGTATGCTGCAGTGCATGGGGTCACAAAGAGTCAGACACGACTGAGTGCCTGAACTGAACTGAACTGAACTGAACTGATGATCAACACTAGAGCATAGGCAGTAGCTCAGTGGCTAGAAGTCAGAGGCAACTCCATGTCTGACTGACTCCCAACTCCTGCACTCCAGCACAGCACCTCTTATCTTGCGGGGGAAATATCAGGTGTGCCCAGGTACAGGTGAGTGTGGCAGGAGCTGGCTACTTATCAAAGCCTGGAAACAGGAGTTCCTCAAGCAGTGGGTCCCTCTGAGGAAGAAACCTGGAATTCAGCATATTTCTCTGGAGGGAGAAATGACCTGGCTTTGTATTAAAGTTGAAGCTTCTGAAGTGAAGCAGACCGGAAGCCCAACCAGCACTGCCCTTACTAGCTGAGCATCTTTACCAAAGTACTTAACCTCTCATGACTTCAGATTCACCATCTTTAAAATGGTTATAAGAATTTCATTTACTTATGAGGGCATCTATGAGGATCACCCAGTATAATACTTTAGCAACCAAAATGCAATCCACAGAATCACAACACCAGCCTCACCCAGCAGCAAGTCAGAAATGCAGAAACTCAGGGCCTGCATCAGCTTTCCTCTCTGAATCTGCCCTTTCCCAAGATCTCAGAAGCACCAGCAAATGCATGGCAAGTGCTCAAAGCCAGCTCCTGATAGATGTTATTTTTACCTCCTGGGCTCTCTGCTTCTCCCACCTCTATCTTCTCTTTAATTTGCTGTACTTATTCCAAAGGGAGTTGGGTAGGACCCCCAAGTAAAACAGTGTCGAGCTGGCGTACAGCTGGGTTTCAAATAACTCCGGTACTTTGAATAGCGGAGTTTGTGAGGAATTGTGACATGTAGGAAAAGCAGTCTCCCTGACCATGACAGGTAGAGAATGATTTCAGATAAAAAGAACCCATGAGTCACTCCGGCCACGCCCTCTCCCTGACTACCTACATCCCATCCATTGTATAGTAGTGATGATTCTACCTTCAGTAAGTGCCCTGATGCCAGCCCTTTCTCTCAAGTCTCCCCATCACACCTTAAGGCCAATCCACCACTACTCTCTTCCTTCACTGAACTGTAATAGCCTCTTAGCTGGTCCCCCACATCTTCCCTGACCCCCCTCAAACCTGTTCTCCACCCTACAAACAGAGACATTGTTCTGAAACAAAAATATTATCAAGTGTCTCCCCTGTTTAAAATCCTGAGCCTCCCATTAACTTTAGGATAAAAAGTAAAATCCTTGGGATGGCCAGCAACGTCTTACATGATTGGGGAAAGATCTGCCTGGACAGCCTAATCTGGAGGCTCCTGCCCCAGCTCCTTCTATTCTAGCCAGCCTTCTTTCGGTTCCTAGACATTCACAAGACTCTTCCTGCCCCAGGGCCTTTGGATATGCATTGTCTCTGCCTTGAATTCACTTTCCACCTTGAATTCACCAGTGCATGCATGCTCAGTTGTGTCTGACTCTTTGTGACTCAGTGGACTGTAGCCTGCCAGGCTCCTCTGTCCATGGAAATTTCCAGGCAAGAATACTGTAGCGGGTTGCCATTTCCTCCTTCAAGGAGTCTCTCAGCATCCTGTCTTCTGATCATAAGAAAAACTCATGCAAATTGTTAACAATCAGTTTGCATTGAAATATCTATTCATTTTGGAGAAGGCAATGACACCCCACTCCAGTACTCTTGCCTGGAAAATCCCATCGATGGAGAAGCCTGGAAGGCTGAAGTCCATGGGGGTCGCTGAGGGTCGGACACGACTGAGCAACTTCACTTTCACTTTTCACTTTCATGCACTGGAGAAGGCAATGGCAACCCACTCCAGTGTTCTTGCCTGGAGAGTCCCAGGGACCGGGGAGCCTGGTGGGCTGCCGTCTATGGGGTCGCACAGAGTCGGACACAGCTGAAGGAACTTAGCAGCAGCAGCAGCAGCAGCATCTATTCATTTAATTAATGTCAATCAGTCTGCAAATGCCAAAAGGCAGAGGTGAAGTGTGTTTTGCTCAGACCAGGTTGAGTTTCCAGTACCTACAATAATGCTTGCGGCACCCTAAGGCTCTCAGTAGTGGTTTGTTTAATGAATGAATTAGCAAAGTAATTTGAAGCAAAGGGCATTGGAGAGATCAAGGAAAATCATCAAAATGTAGAAAGGAAATCTGATGATGGGAGATCAATACCCACTTGCTGAACAGCAAATCAGGGGTCTAAACAATCAGAGTGATCGGTTTCACCTTAGAAAGCTCAGCAGATCTCAAGCCAAGCTGAGCTTGAGAATCAACCAAGGAATTTCTTTAAAATACCACTGCCAGGGGCCACTATTTCAGACATTCTAATGCCTCAGGTATGAGGCAGCTTAGGGATCCATAATTTTTTTTTTTAAACCAGATTTCCGTGTTTCTAATGTGTCAGTGTTGTTTAGTCGCTAAGCCGTGTCCCACTCTTTGTGACTCCAGGGACTGTAGCCCATCAGACTCCTCTGTCCATGGGATTTCCTAGGGAAAAGTACTGGAGTGGGTTGCCATTTCCTTCTCCAGGGGTTCATCCCAACCCAGGGATCAAACCTGCATCTCCCACATTGGCAGGCAGTTTCTTTAGCACCGAGCCACCAAGGAAACCTTAATAAGTAGTCTTGGTTAAAAAACTACTGATCTAGCAAGACATAGGATCTGCTCAAGTCAAACAGCTATTTGGTTTTAGAGTTAGAGCTTAAATCTAAGCCACCGAATCCCAGACTTCGAACTTTCTGCTCACTTGGCAGTCTAGGAGAACTAGGATTATAATGCACTTTGTTCTGCCTAAACCAAGTAAACATTGAATGAAGACAAGAAATTAACTCATTAATTTAGAGAGTTCTTGGGAAGTCCAGGAATAGCATAAATTTTATGGCTGAGCAATGGAGCATCCTAGAGTGAAGACATTTCTTAGAATATCTCCAAAACTCCACCATTTCCCATGACTGCTTTTGCCTAGTTTATGCCACCTTGTATAAATAAAGGAGTATTTTCTTTCCTTTCCAGTGTTTTGAGATGGTGCTCTGGGCTACTGTTGTGGAGTCCAGTGACTTTTCTAGATCCCATGAGACCCACAGAGAAAATCCTACAGTGACTGAGGACTCTGTGTGTCCAGATTTATTGAATACAAAAGTACTCATTTATCTGAGAAAAAGCTCTGTAGGCTAATTAATATGGCAACAACTGCATTAATCAAGTCAAGACCCTATGTTGGTACATTTTCATATTTCTAAGACTCTCAAGTAATAGAAATGTAGAAAAAAAGAATTCCATATTATTCAATAAATGTGGTGCATCATGAAAGCAGACTCTTTCAAGTCATGGTGATAAGTTTGGGAGCTCCTGATTTAATCTGAATTGACTTCCTACTAAGAGGAACATATGGGCCCCATCAGCTCAGGACCAAGGCCCAAGGGCTCATGCCGAAAAAACACAGACCTTCGCTGATGCTCTTCCCCATTCAAACTGCTCACAGCTGCTTTCTTAAGCCCCAGCTACCCAACCAAGAAAAGAATATTTGAAAGTCATGAGTCTTCTATTTGGGCTAATGCAGATTTTATCAAAGTGAGCAAAAGGGTAAAAATGCTGAAGGGGGAAAAGAGAAGAAAAAGAGAGAAGATGGAAAGAAAGTTAGAGCACTTAGCTATAATTATGCTTCATCTAGTCCTGAGGCAAGGGGAAGTAGCTGCTAATAATTTAGACTATCTGGGTCAAAGGAACATTATGTTCATAGGGACATAACTAGTCCTCCCCCAGAGAGAAAGAGACACAGTGGTAAGAACAAGGTAAGAAAGAAGAAGTCTTGGTGATAATCAGTTGCTCAGCATCACCCAACTCTTTGGCTAGAAGGCTATCTACATTCTGGATCTGCATTCTAGATCCAGAAAATCCCCCCAGTCAGCCTGAAACAAAGGAAGGCTTGCAAAGAGTGCATCTGAGGAATCAGAGTCAGGAACACTGGAAATGTCCAGCCACCCCCTTGTTTATCCATTTCCTTCATTGTTATCGCTGGCCCATCTCAGTTGGCCATCCCTTCCATGTCCTTATTTCCTGGTGTATGGCCTCCATACCAGGGACAATCTTCATGTCCCATTTGAGATGCAGGGAACCCAGCTTCCCCCGAATGCACCTATGCCCACCTCGAACAAGGCAGCCCCACCATACTCAGCCTTGTGTTCTGCAGGCAGCAAACCCTGCTTTGTGACAGTCAGAGGCTCTAGACACATGGGCACGCTGTATATACACCAAGAAGCAATTCTAAAAGCTTAGAGTGATTTGACCTACTTCAGCATTTAGTAAGGCTCTTTGCCCTGTCCTTTCTTTGAGTATCCACTGCCTTTGAGCTAACTCGACTCAGGTTATTTGTTCCTTAACTCCTCCAAACTGCCCCACTCCAAGTCCAGATTGAGCTATACCTCTAGGGGACCCATTCTGCATTGAGCATAAATCTCTAGCCATTGAGCTCTTACTTGCATGGCAAAATTGTTCCCCCTGTGTCTTTTGCTTTCTGCCCACATGCCTGCACTCCCTTTTAGGTATTTTCAGGTCACTAGGACAAGAATTTTGGTGACCTATTAGATGAACCCAGTGTTGAATGTATATGCCTAGAAGCACGCATGAGAGCCTGCTCATTCTGTCACACCAAGGAGTCTCCTCCTTTCAACAGCAGACCTGGACATCTACTCCACATCTCTACCCAGCTGTCCTCACCCCAGGTCTCTGAAGGTGACTCACAGAATGGCAAGCTTACCAGAGTAAAAGGGACCCCAGAGACTATTTCCTTCTAACTGCTACCCAATCTAGGCATCCTCTGCAGCACATTTGACAGGTGGTCAGACAGCTGATACCTCACTTTCAATGCACTCATATTGACTGTGTTCAGAAGTGAATGCAGGTCAGAAGAAGGTCTGTGTTACCCTAACAGATTACAGGCACACTCAGAAAATGGACCTGGAGCACACTCTCCCTCCCTTTAGAACAACAAAGCTTCTGTCGAAGGTCACATTTACAAAGATCTGGTCTACAGACCTTTGTGAGTAACAAGGGATTTTACAAAGGTACAGGTAAACTTAAGCATTCTTCCAAAGTTCACAAGAAAGCCGTCACTCGCTGGACAAGTCCGCTTGTATTCATTAAGCCCCAGCTTTGGTCCCCTTAACTCCTGCCTAATTTCTGTCCAAGTGATCAGGAGCCTGCCCCTGCCAGAGTCAAGGGGCTGGCATATTTCCTGGGCAGCGTGGCTCTGGTTTCCAGAGCCATCACCCCATGCTATCAGCCCCTCTTATCCCCTCTAAGAGTCACCTGGAGCAGCTTCTGCTGGAATATGGTGATGTCTCGGGAATCTGTGCGGTTGCCACTGCGGGCCTTGAGAGGACGGTGGATGCAGCACATGGTGAAGCAGATCATATAGAGCACATACAAGGCTCCCAGGATGCAGAAGTAAGGCCGCCCGTACTTCCTCCACTTGAAGTTCACCAGCTGCTTCACTGGGGTCTGCTCCAGGATCTGACGAGCCTGCGGTAGAAGAAGAGGGCAGCAGGAGATGACCAACATCGTGAGCTGCAGCACAGGTTCCCCACAGGGTCCCAGACAGGCAGCGTCATGATCAGCACAAGTGCCATTCATTCAGTTCATCTTTTCATTCATCTCTTTTACAGACGACGAGTCAGTTTCTACTGTATGCAGTGCCTCATGCTAGCGCTGCAGATAAACCATGGCAGAAGTAAATACCAGGACCTCTGAGCTCCTCAGAGACTCTGAAGGATGAGACACAGATGGGTGAGATAGCTGAGTGAATGGAGAGTTAGGCAAGTTCTTTTATAAAGTAGCAGCAGTTGCCAGAGCGGGAAGGGGTGAGAAGACATTGGCACATGAGGGGGATATGGCAGAATCTTTTGGAGGGCGCAGGGATTATCCTGTATGAAGCGGCTGAGGGCCAGATCATGGTACCTCATGAATGCCAAGCTAAGGAGTTGGACTTTATTTTCTGAATGCAATGGAAAACAATTGGAAGGTTCAAGCAAGCAGGTAGTCAGATTCACTCTACAAGTATTATGGACATGAGAGGAGCAACAGAGGACTCAGAGAGTCGGGTGTGGCCATAATCTAAGCTGGGTGGGTTAATGCTCAGATCTGAGTAGCCAATGAGACATTAAAGATGCCCCTGAAAGAGGATGATAGATGGCATGATGCATCTAAGAAAGTAGGAAAAGGCAAAGTCAGAGCTTAGTTAGAGGGATTACCCACGAGCAGAAAAAGTACCTTTTCCCATCGAGCCTACAGAGTAGGAGAGAGACTGGTGGTGGGGGTGGGGGGCAGTTTCTAGACCTGCTGGGCAGAACAAGGCAGGAAGCTGAAGAAGCTCCAGTGAGGGAGCCTCTATTTTCATCATAATGAACAAATCTTGGTTGCCTGATAGAACTGAAGGTGAAGGCTGGGCTTCCAATCCCTAAGAAATCCTGCTCTGAAGAAGTTCATGCCAACCAGCCACTTTGTTCATCAGATCCTCTGATAAACCAGATCCCCTGTTTGTTAGTACCAGCGATCATCTGAGTTTTGTGGCTCTTAAGTGAAGTGAAGTGAACTCGCTCAGTCGTGTCCTATTCTTTGCGACTTTGTGGCTCTAGAGGGTTCCTAGGAAATTGTCGGGTGGCAGATAAACAATAAGAACTGTATTTTGCCACCATCTTGGAGGTTCCAGAAAGCATCAGTATTTTCTTCTCTTTATAAATCTTCAACAAACTTCCCTTTCCCTCATATCACCCAATCTAATACTGTCTGAATGATCCATGTGTTTTTCCCTCTCTGGAAATCTCTCTTTTTCCTCATCTGCCTGGTGATTCCCAATTCCTCCTAGAAGCCCCAGCTCAAGCACATCTCCTGTGACATCTTTTCTGGTCCATCCAAGCCAACATAAACCAACCTCCATTCTGTTGCACCATTATGTACCATTCATAGTATAGACCCCAATGTTTATCTTGAAGGCTATTACAGTTACTGAGAACAGGGATGGAAAATTAACAAAGCTGTCTGCAAGGAACTGTTTTTTAATTTATTTCTGTATTCTCAGTTCTTGGTACAGTGTCAGGGACCCAGCAAGAAGCTCAATATGCTGAACAAATAAGTGATAGGAAGCAACATCTATCTGCAGGACTCCTCATATGCAGTGTTAGTATGAGAAAGGTAAGCAGAAGGGACCAAAGCTAAGCAGAGAGAGCAGAGTTAGGGAAGGGTATTGATCAGCATTTTCTCCCAAAGTCCCAGGAGTCTATCCTCACCCTCATCTATTACAGGGAAGCCTCTGGAGCCGAGGATCTTGGTAAATAGACGGGCTCTGCACAGACACCTGACAGCCCCTAATTCTCCATGTTGCCCATACCTCCCGTTTCTTGGAGGAGACCACAAGCTCTAGAAAGGACACGTCTTCTCCCCAGGAGTCAATCTCTGTGAGGTCGTAGAGAGTGGAGGTCAGTGGCCCGCATGTCCACTGGATGTACTTCCGCTTCTGCATCAGATGTTGGAACATCTAGGTGGACACAGGAGTGAGACGGGGGTCAGCATGTAAGGAGCAGGTCAAGGGCAATAGCATGGTTGCTTACTCGTTGGATCTGATGGACAGCTGGGAACTGACAAGCCTCTGTTGACCTGAACCTTTTAATTTGGGGCTGTCTTTCCTTCCCACAAATCCTATAAATATCTGAAAGGAGAGAATAGGCAAGGGGAGTGGAACTTTGGGTTACCATAGCAGATATTCTCAGGTAAGATTCTGTAATCCCCCTGAGTCAGAAATTCCTGATGCTGAGGACTTTAGTGATGGAGATGAAGGTAAGGGACCACCACCTTTTGGGGGAGGTTGGGAAGAAGGATCAGGAGAAGGACCCCCGTGGGGTTGAGGACGGGTCCCTCACCACAGTGTTGCCCTCCACTCCGGCCAGCTTGAAGGGGGTGAGGCCCTGGTGATTGAGCATGAGGTCCAGGGACTGCAGGTGGTCCCCTCGCCTGTCGTAGGACAGCAGCAGGTTGTACATCTGGCAGGCAAAGGTTTTGTTGGGCTGGAGGACGAGGATGTGCAACACTGTGTTTCCTGGGAGAGGACACGGGGTGTCACATGACCCCTGGGACCAGAGTCCCTGCTGTTCCCCAGGACCACCCCCCACCCCGAGGGGGCCTGAGGGCGGTCCCAGCCCCTCCCCTCTCCCCTGCCACCCCCAGCCTGCCAGCGCCCCCTCCAGCCCAGCTCTTACCCAGGGAGTCCTGGGCCCGGATGTCAGCACCGTGCTCAATGAGCAGCCTCACAATCTCCTCGCTGCCCATGCAGGCGGCAAAGGACAGAGGGTGCTCCCCTGGGGAGGCAGAGGCCCAGGCGGGCCGGCATGAGATGCGGGCAGGGAGGGGCAGTGTCTCCAAGCAACCGCCTCTCCCTCCCCCATCTCTGCTCTGGGCCTGGGGACCCTTGTCAGCAGGACCAGAGGCAGGGATGCTGGAGGGGGCCTTGGGGTGGGGCTGGAGGCTTGGCTCTGGCCGCCCCAGGCACGGGGCCTCCTCAGCCCGCCCTGCCTTGACTGATGCCCCCCTCCTCATCCTCCCAGCCCCGGGCCTGCTCTCACCAAAGTAGATGAGGTTGTGAGGAGTGAGGCGAAAGGCGGAGCCTATGGCCCTTGCAGAGACGCTGGCCCCGTGGGCGAGCAGGGCTTTCACTAGGTTCACATTCCGGTTCATGACCGCTATGTGCAGGGCAGTCTGACCTGGACAAGAGAGCGCTCCGTCAGGGTGTCTGTTCCCAGCTCTCTTGGAGACACGGCATCCCCCCTGGCTTCCAGGAGATCCCTGACATCCTTGCGTGGATTTCCTCCCTTGACTCAGCAGAATGGTGTGAGACTGACCCCAGATGTCCCCCAGGCAGCTTCACTTAGCTGTCGGGGCCTCTTGACTACTGGGGATGGCATACAAGGGTAATCACTCTAGTGCAGCTATGAAAGAGAGAGAGTTCTGCTCTTCACGGAATGTGAAAGGAGTCGAAGGGAAATAACAAGTGGCTAAAGCAGGTCCCAGACACTCACAGCCAAGACCAGGACCTCTGCCCTCCTCCCACACTCCTGAGCACCCATCACTCCTCCCCCGACCTACTCTCAGAGGCTTATTGTAAGAGGTGACCTCAGACTCTCCCCTGCTTGGGTCCACCTTGCAAAACCGTGGAGATGCCTCACCTACAAATGGCTCACAGATGGCGGGCTCCTTGACCAGCTCGGGGGCAGCCTCCATCAGCACCATGGCGGCCTCCAGGTTGTCATAGAGGGCGGCCACGTGCAGTGCCGTCTCCCCGACGGCCCCTGGAGCGGAGGAGATAGGGGCATCAACATTTCCCAGAGACATGCTCCACCGCCCCTCAGCAGAAACCCTCAGAGTGCCTTGCGGGGCATGGCTGGGACCTCTGCCCCATCTGCAACACTTCAAATTCTGATCCCACCTCGTTGGCGGAAATCACAGTTTCGATCCAGCAGAAGTTTCTTCAGGACACACAGGTCGTTGTCCTTGGCTGCCCGAAGCAGAGGAGACTCTCGAATCCTGTAAGAGGATGAACAGGAATCAGGCAGAGACAGAATGGGAGAGAGGCCAAGAGCAGAGAGGAAGAGAGTCCTTGTCCGCCTGGACAGACAGCGGCCACATGGAATGCATGCTGACACGTTGCAGCGTTGTCTTCTGGACTCTAGCTTGGGGTCAGATGGGGGCAAGAGTCTGGCTCAGGGTCCCCGTGGGGCAGCATCGCTACCTCTGCTCACCGGTGGTGAGGGGACTCCTGGCTCAGCTGACTAAGTGGCAGAGTGCCTGAGGGAGGGGCCCCAGGGGAGGGAATGGATGGTCCTGGTGGGCCTGGCCAAGTCATTCTACCTGAGTCCATGTTTTAGGAACTTGGGAATCAGGAGCAGGTGGAGGAGAGGGAATTTCTGCCTGGTTTCATCCCTGCTCCCAGGCCTGCTGAACCGGCTCTCTTTAGCCAAGAGGAGCTGGAGAGACCGGGAGGGGGCTGAGAGAGAGGCCAGCTATTGTTCTGACTCCCTGGGGGCTGTCCAGACGCACATTCCTGCTGCGGGGAGGGAGAGTTCTGAGATGAACTATGAAGGATCCATCCCTCCCTGAGTGTCACCCTTCGACTCAAGAGTCTGAACGCGCTGTCTGCTGTCACAGCGTGGCTGTGAGCTTCTCTGAGTGTGTGCATCTCAGAGCGGGTGGGAGGAGCCCCATGGAGATACTCCTCCTGTGGTACCTCTGCAGGTTAATCTTTGTCTCTTCCCTGCCTGGGTGAGCCAGACAAGAGATAATGCCGAAGCCGGTTCCTGCTGGGCAAGTATGTGTTGGCTCTGAAGGTGGACACACGGATAGCAGGTTGAGGGTCAGGAGGGGAGAGGTGAAAGGCCGGTAAACAGACTGATGGCGGGCAGTTCCCGTGATGACCCCTAGCCCCCAGTTCCTCTCTTCCAATGGTCCCCCCCAGCCAGGGGAAAGAAGCTTTTTATCTGAAGAAGCTTGTGATTTCAAGGTAGGGCTCAGGTCCGCCCCTCACTGAGGTTCTCTCCAGAGAGAACGGGTAGAGTGGGAACAAGCCTGCTGCCCATCTCACCCAGATCCTCCGTGTGAGCACACCCAGCTCAGGGCAACTAAGCCAGGACTGCAGAGTCCAGAGGCCCTGCACGCAGCCTCCTTGCTCCGGCCTCTGGCCTGGAGAAGCCACTGCTCGTGAGTCTAGCCCTGGCTGCCAGCTCAGATCTGCTAATGGCAGCTCTCTGATGGGAGCCAAGTCCCCCAAACACCCCGAGGGAGAAGCCTGCCTTCAGGATGGGTCCCTGCCCCCATTAGTCTTCCGGGGGTCTAGACCTCAGGGCTGACCATGAAATGCTCTGCTCCTCGGAGTCACCAGTCCCGGCGGAGGTGTGCCAGGGCTGACCATGAAATGCTCAGCTCCTCGGAGTCACCAGTCCCAGCGGAGGTGTGCCAGGGACAGGCTCAGCCTCACTGTCTGCTCCGGATCTAGTACAGCCCGCGCACAGGAGACTCGGGAAACACAGATGGGCTCTAGGAGTTCCCACTGGGATTCCTCAGGGTCCCCTGGTTTCCACAGTCAGCTGGTCAGTTCCAGCTGTTGCACAAACCAGATCTGTCCCGTTGTCAGGCCATCAATTTCATTCTCATTAACAGTAACTCCTCACTCTTTCTTCACCCAATGAGTGTCCTAAAACCCACAGGATCTGAACCCTCCCCCAGCACCCCGTTCCCCACCAGCCTGTACCCGCCCTGCCCCACTCACCCCTGCCATACATGCTGGCTTCTCCTGTCTGGTATCTTTGGGTCCCCAGCACCACCACCCGGCGCCCCCCACCCCCCCGCCCACCTTCACTAGGTGAGAGCCCAAGCATCACCCTGCCCCAGCCTTCCCGGGACCCAATGCCACACCCCTCCTCCACTGCTGACACAGGAGCTCGGCTTCCATAACAGATGCACGGGCCCATCCCAGCACTGGGCACTGAACTCTGGGGTGCTCTGGTGGGCAGGGCAGACTGACCCAAGTGGGCTGAGGGCCTGAAGCTCGGGGAGAGGGGGGCAGCCTACTTCTTCTGCTGCAACATGTACATCTCGTCCAGACGCTGATCCCAGTCTTGCTCAGGCCAGGAGGTCAGCCAGGAGGTCAGCAGTTTCTGAAGTTGGATCGAGAGACCCCTGGCCTTGGACGGAGGTGCTCCCATGTCTTCTCCTTTTGGGCAGTGGCCAGTCGCGAGGAGGAGGTGTTTCAAGGGAGCAGGGCTAGGACTCAGCTGGCAGCTGAAGCAGAGACGAGGAGGAGGGATGGGTCACAAGTGAATCTGGCGTGGTGCTGTGCGGGGTTTGCACGTGCACGGAGGGGACTGGGGGCCCTGCCAGGAGAGAGAGACTTTACCTGGAGGGGAGGAGCTCTTTCTAGAGAAAGCCCCTGAGGCACACAGCCTGCCTCGGAGCCAGCGGGGGGAGGGAGCTCTTTCCTATCAGTGAGCTAGGGCGGCTGAGACCGGGCCAGGGGAGGGGTGGGGCCCAGGAATCTGACCTGGGAGCTGGGATAGAGCCCAAAGGTGGGTCCTACAAGCCCGCTGAGCAATTACCTCAGATGCAGGACAGTAGAGAAGCAAAGCCCTCCAGCTCTGCAGTCAGGCAGGTCTGGGTTTGAATCCTGGGTTTCATTCCTTGCAGGTCAGTTAGGTGAGCTTTCTGTGCCTCAGTCTTCTCATCTGTAAAACTGGGGTGATACTTACATGCTCTCACAGCAGAGTCTGTAAAGCATAGTCATAACAGCTCAAGGACAGTTGATTCTTCTTCCACAAAGGGGGCTCAAAACCCCCCAGAACGGCTTGCTCTGCCTAGTACCCCACAGCCCCGCATCCAGCAGGTCTCTGGCTGCCCCTCCTCCTGGAGAAGCCCAGGGCCTCCTCTTCCATTCCAGCTCCTCCCTTCCAGGCAGAGGAGACCCCAGTGAGCCCTGAACGTCCACAGAGGCTGGGCAGCAGGGACTGAGCGGCGGTGGAGGAAATCACAGGACTCCCTCCAAGAGTGAGTCAACAGGAGGAGCAGGAATAAAGATAAGACAGTGTTAAATCATTTTATGATATAACAGTTTCCATTTTTCTTCCTGATTGTTTTCAAAGAGATATATTCAGATATATCCCCTGAACCGTAGTCATTCAAGAGATCCCCACGTTCCCTGGGTGCAGGCCAAAGCTTCTCTAGCTCCTAAGTGAGAAGATGGAGCAGAGAGAGATGCTTGTGGCTCCCAACGGCCGGTGAGAGGCAAAACTGGAGCTGGCTTGCCAGGTGGAACCTCAGGTCCAAGTCACCCATCAGACCTCACTGCTCCTTAGGAACCTTCTGCTTATAACAATGAGAGGCGTGGGTGGAGATAGGCTGGGGACCCTCTGCCTTGGGGGTCTTCCAGGGCAGGGACCCCTCACTTCCTTTGCTGTAGGAAAGAGAGAGCGCTTCTCTAGAGACTGAAGGATGGGCAAAATCACCTTTCGAGAAGGATGAGAACTGGAAGGAAAATAAGTAAGGAAAGAAAGAGGAGGTGCCCGAGACAGCAGGAAGCATGGGCTCCCCCAGGGAGGGGGCAGATGCCAGCTGGGAAGGGGGAGGGGTCACCTTGCGGGACATTTTTCTGCTTTGCTGGGGGTGGGGCAGTGTGGGGCTGTAATGATCTCCAAGCCTTGAGACTTCCAGTCTAAGGAGATGGAGGGAACGATAAGGGTGAGGTGGGGGTGTAGATATGCTGATAAGCAGGGCTGCAGAGGAAAGGAGCGCCTGCCTAGTAATACTCAGCCTATAATGCTAGTCCTGGAGGGAGTGGGGGAGGGAGGGCCCGGTCCAATCCGCACAGAGCAGGTGTGCAGGCTGCCACCAAGGGCACTATCCTTGGGTGCCAGAGGAGGGAAGAGGCCCTCCACCTCTGGGTCTTCCCTTCCTAGTTGCACACGCCTTTGTCTGCACTGTTCTTTTCAGTGGAGGGGTGGGGAGAACAGGAACAAGCCTCCTGAAGGAGACCAAACTGTCCCCTCATCCCACCCGGAAAGCTGGAGATTTAGAAATGACTTCCTGATCTTTGGGCTTCCATGGTGGCTCAGCTGGTAAAGAATCCGTCTGCAATGCAGGAGACCTGGGTTCGATCCCTGGGTTGGGAAGATCCCCTGGAGAAGGGAAAGGCTACCCTCTCCAGTATTCTGGCCTGGAGAATTCCATGGACTGTATAGTCCATGGGGTCGCAGAGTCGGACACAACTGAAGGACTCTCACTTCGCTTCCTTATCTTCGGGGAGCCCTCTCCTCTTCTGTCCTCTGGCTTCTCTCCCCAGTCCTTTATTCCCTTTGTCAGGTCCTGCATGGCCACCCTCCCCTCCCTTCTCTCATCAGTCTTCACCCTCTGAGAGCTTTCTGCAAACCAGGAGTCCTACAACCTCCCTCCCGCAGGCAGATGCTTCCCTTCATGAGGGTGATGCCCCAGGGTCTCGCGAGAGTAGATGAGAGCTGGTCCAGGGCCCCTGATAAAACCTCACTGTTTTATCTCTGAGCCCATTGGCATCAAAGGCACCAGACCTCTTATTCTGATATGATAAGGAGCAAAGTGTGAGTCACTCAGTTGTTTCCGACTCTTTGCATCCCTATGGACTGTAGCCTGCCAAGCTCCTCTGTCCATGGAATTTTCCAGGCTATACATACTGGAGTGGGTAGCCACTCCCTTCTCCAGGGGATCTTCCCAACCCAGGAACTGGACCCAGGTGTACCTCACTGCAGGTGGATTCTTTACCGTCTGAGTCCAGAAAGGAGGAGCCCAGAAGAAAGGAGCCCAGAAAGGAGGACAACATGTAAACCTGGATTTCAATATTTAGGTCATACACTCCCACCCTACCTGCCCGCAGCTCTGTAGGGAAAGAATTTGAATACTATCTTATTGTCGTTGGATGGTGGAATTTTTTGTTTTTCCATAATTTTTAAAATATACTTTTGTAATAATGAAAAAAAAAAAACATGAAGGGATTCCTGGTTTCCCATGAAGATTTCTCTCCTAGGCACAGGGCGTCGGGCAGGTGTCTGGTGAGGAAATTAGAGTTGTGGTGGTCGTTGCCAGCCAGTTGGTCCTTCCGGCTCTAGCTGCTCCCCTAAGGCAGGCCCAACCCCAACCATCCAACCCGTCCAAACTCACAGAGTTGGAGATGGCTTCTCAGTTAGCCAGGAACACAGAAGCTTCTCCCCCAAATAGCCAGGAGGAGGTTAGTGATTTCTTTCCATGCAAGCAGCATTTCCTGGACCTGCAGGTCAAGGAGTGCAAGGGAGGGGTGAACAGGGTCACCCGCTTACTGAAACCTGCCTCTCCCATCATCAGGTGACCTCCTGTACTGCTCCGCAGTCACCCTGTCACCGGGCTTGGATCACGGAAGTATGTAGGAGGCTGTGTTGGCCGCCCAGGAGAGAGTCTCCCAGTAAGCCTGTCGGCTGGCACAGGCGACATCCTCGGGAAGGAGGCTCTGCTGGCCCTGCCATTCGGCCATCTGCCCCCTTTGAGGAAGAGCACACATTTCTGGACACATTTGACGGTTCATTCAGGCGTGCATGTGTGGATGCCGGGAGTGATGTGAGCTCACGGTCCTGGCACCTGGCTGTCCCTCATGGCCTGTATCTGACTCTGGTTTTCCAGAACTGGCCTTCATCCCGTCTCCCCAGCCCTCTGCTCCAGGAAGCAGATGTCAGTTAGCCCCAACCTATTACTGCCAACAGGTCTGTGCCCAGCAGGGTTACGGGCAGGGCAGGCACTGGGACGTGAAGGCAAGTTTCTTGAGATCCATTCCTTGGGATCCTCGCCTCTGCCATGCCAGTTTTTCTGTGAAGACTCTCTTCCTTCCGCCCTTTAGAGACTGAGATTAGACACTGAGTCTTTAAGAGCTTTGTCTGAGGACAGGAGGATGTGAAATGAGGCAGGACGCATTCAGTGTGTCAGCACAAGAGGGCAAAGCTAGAACTGAGGGAGTCCAGGGGAGCACAAGGAATGAGAGAGCAGTTCCATTTGGGTCCAGAGTACTCTGTTCTCACACCCAAAGCAGGTACCTACCTCCTCCTCCAATTAGGTCCTCCCCTGCCCTCATTTTGAATGGACTGAGGTTCACACACAGCCCAGGACTTGAAGAGACTCGTTTGGACTTGGGTCTGGGCCTCAGTTTATGCAAGTCGCTTTCCTTTGAGAAAGGCCGCACAGAAGAGTGGGGTGGGAAGGTGTGATCTTTAAAATCTAAAGAATCAGCAAGAGCCCTACTCTGCACCTTATTATCTGTGTGACCTTCAATGGGCAAGCCATTTCTCTTGTGAACCTCGGTTTCCTCATCTATATAATGGGTATGGCGATGTGGATCTCATGACATAATGGCCGTGAAAGGACTGCACGACTCTTCGGTCACTGCCGTGGCCCTCCACTGCCAAGGTCCATGGCGGTCCTCCCCGGAGCCTCTATTGTCCCCTGCAGACTACTCTCCATGCTCCTGCCTGCCAGTGGAACTCTCTAAGGAGCTGGGATGAGGGTCGAGCCCACAGCTGTGATGTCACAGAGCTCATGATGTCAGAGGTCCTCTGGAAGGGAAGGGAGAAAACGGTGCTGGGAAGGGGGAAGGGCCGGGACAACGGACAGGGGAGGGAGGAGGCGGGGGAGCCAGCTGGGCACTGGGACAAGCAAAGACCAACGGCAGCGGCTGGGCAGGCCCATGAGCTCCTTGGGCTCCCAGCTCTGCAGGGCAGCATTCCTGGGCGCCCTCTTGCTGCTGCTGCGAGTCAAGGGGGTGAAGACCCAGAGAGGGAGCCCAGGCCTAGATGAGAGGAGTCAGAAAGAGAAGACACCCTCTACAGGTAGGGGAAGGAGGACACCTGGAGCTGGGGATCAGGGCTCTGTGGAGCCAGATCACTGGTCAGGCCGGAGGGGAAGCTAAGCTGGGTTTGGATCATGGGCGATCGCCTCGGCCCTGTTGCACCGCTGCAGCGTGAGTGTCCAGTAAAGGGTCTAAGGCATGGCTCCTGGCCAGAGCCGTGTTCAGGGCACGGCGGGGCCAGCTGATGCGCATGGGGCCCTGTGGAGGTGGAGAAAGGGTCTTTGAAGTTCATCCTTCTCTAAGATGGCCCCTCACTCCCCAAATGAGGTGACACTTTGGAGGAGGCAGTGTGCATTGGCAGTGGGATGTGTGTGTCCTTGAGTGGGGACTATGACGGCACACAGACCAGGAGAGACTGCACCCCACCCCTCGCCAGGAGCATCACCTCTGTGGTCAAGGACAAGGGTGTGGGCCGAGGGGTGCCCATGTTCCCCAACTCCTTCTCGTCTCCAGGGCAGTGCAGGAGCACGGGAGGGCAGTCAGAACCCCTCCTTTCATGCCGTCCCCTTGCCCCATTCCAGACCAAGATCGAGAACAGTTCGAAGAGCACTTCATGGCCTCCTCGGTGGGTGAGACGTGGCAGGTGGTGGACATGGCCCAGCAGGAGGACGACAAGACCTCGGAGGTGGCGGCAATCCGTGACCACCTGTTCGACCTCGCCTTCTGCTTTAACCTGGCCAGCATCATGGTTTTTTTATGAGGGACGTTGAGGCGGAGGTGGTGGCCTGGTTCCTGGATGAGGACCTGGACATCTACCTCCGCTTTATGATAGCTTACTGACCCTCTCCCCCCGGGGCTCCAGGGCGCTTCTCCCAAGGGAAACGAACACGTGGCTTTCTGGCTCCCGCCAGCGGCCCTCTTCCTGAGGTCGCAGCATCAGAGAGACCCCTTGCTGGCCTGTGGGCCGTCCACAGCCACTGCCCACTTGCCTCCCCATGCTCTGAGTGCCATCTCCAAGAGCTGAGACACCAGACCCCTGCCCTTCTCTCCCCTAGCCTCTCCTGGCTCTATTCAACAGGGAGAGGAGGCAGCAACAATGAAAGTAATAACAATCAACTCCTGTAAGCAGCTGGGGGCAGCTTCATTCTGTTTCTAAGCGGTCTGCTGAGTGGCACGACCTTTGGCCCACCAACCTTCAGTTCAGTGATTGCTTCTTTAGCTGACGTCGATGGAACTCTGCTTGGTCTGCTCTCATTTTTTCTGACTTCTAGGCACAAGGCATGTCTGAGAGTAATGATGGAGAAGGCAAGGGCACCCCACTCCAGTACTCTTGCCTTGAAAATCCCATGGATGGAGGAGGCTGGTGGGCTGCAGTCCATGGGGTCGCTGAGAGTCGGACACGACTGAAGCGACTTAGCAGCAGCAGCAGCAGGCACAAGGCATAGCAGGACAATGTTCTTAAGAGTCAGGCAGAAGCCAAGGGCCAGCTTTTATTTTTGGAATGGAAGTGCAGAGGACCTGTTGCCCTGATTCCTGGGATGGGGCGCAGAGATGCCGATACACCTGTACTGAGATCTCTTTGGGAACCGGCCAGGTTACCAAAGTTGGCAGCGGCTGGAGGGGTTCAGGAGGGCCCCCTGGGGACAGCGGAAGTGTCTGGTGAAGCCTGGACTGTCGCTTAGGGGACCGTGGACTCGAAGAGTAGGAGGGCTGTGAATGTCCTGAGGATCCTGGGTGCTGGGGTCCCTACACATCACCTGGGGAGAAAAAGAGGTCCACATGGGGTGAGGAGAACAGCAGAGCATCGGATGAGCAGGACGCAGCAGGCCTGGTGACCAGGGACAGCAGACAAAGACAGAAGCAGGGACAGAGTGCTCCCGGCCTCGGGGAGGAAGAAGATATTCGCCATTTGTAGGTCATTTAGTCTGGCAGCGGGTATCTGGTGAGGGCGGAACTGTGTCATCATAACATCTAAAAGTGCCCTAGAGGCAGGTCTGTTGTGAGAACTCTGTGGGGGTCTTCAAGCATCCTGGGGAACTGGGGACAGTGTCTTCTGAGGGAATACAGGGCACTGGGCGGGGGGATATGCCAGGTGGGGACCCCACCTAGGGGTGGGGTCTCCAAGGAGGAATATGATCAGTGGATAGTCTGTTAAGGCTCTTTTGGAAGGCATCTGTATTTCTGGAAGAAATGAGAGAAGACAAAAGTTGGTCTCATCTCAAGGAGGAATTTAGGAATGAAGTTTTTTTGTTTTTTTTTTCCTCTCTCTTTTTTTTTGAAGAGAGTGCTAGACTCGGTAGAAGAATTTATAGTAGGATGAAGGATGGTCCCCAGGGCACAAGTGTGAAAGGGTGACAGTGTGGATTTGTGCAGCAGAGGGTTGGGGACACTGAGGGGAGAGGTTTCAGGCAGGAGAGATTCTCTGAGCATTAATGGGAGGGTATTTATCTGACGTGGATTAAGCCCTGGTGGGAGATGTCGGCTGCTTACCTGGGCATAGCTTCGGAAGAAGAGTTGCCGGGGGCTGAGGTCTAGGCCGGGCAGGATGGTTTCCCCACGGAACAGTACTAGCCTCTTTTTGTATGCCTGGATATGGGGGTGGGATGGAGAGTTGCCCTTAGGCTCCAGACCCATAGCCAGCTGGAAGTCTGATGCCCTATATACAATATCCAAAACCAGCTCCTGGTCCTTCCCAAGTTCAGCACTGACACACTGATCTGAACCAGGAGAAGACATCCTTGCTGTAAGACCAGTGGATAGCCTCGAGAAGAGGGCTTGTGGAGTGGGGGTGGGAGTCCTCAAGTTGCCAGCGGTTCAGTAGGGATGTGAAGGGCAGAAAGCTTTGCATGTTTGCATGAGGGATGGTGGAAGGAAACACTAGCGACAGGCTGTCTGTTCTACCGGTAAAACTAGATCACAGCCCTCGGGATGTGTTACCTTCAGCGCGATGGCCAGTGCCCCGGCGTCTGCAGCATCCTCCAGGAGCGTGCGGGAGACATCGAAGGAGGTTCCCCTGGGTGACGGAAAGGCAGCATAGAGGCGTTCCAGGCAGAGCAGCGCCTTCTGCAGGGCACGGGTGTCACAGGCCGGGCAGCCCCCGGGGAGTACTGTTGGAAATGGGGCACGCGGGGGAAACGGTGAGGATAGATGCCCAGATGAAGACGTGGGGCTTCTGCAAACCGCGCTGGCTCCTGGGAGAGCTGCAAGAGCTCCAGGACACACCCAGGGCTGGAGCCCTGGCACAGCCTCCCTGCCTCCTCCTCTGGGCCAACTTTGGGGACCTCACCCACCTTCCTGATGGCCCCACCTGCCAGTCCTGCCAGTGGCCTGCTGCTACTCACAGAGCTGGTCAAAGATGTGCAACAGCTCACGGGCCATAATGCTGCCAGCAGCGCCAAAGTTCACAGCTCTAGGGAGACAAGGGCTCGTCTGACCCTCAGAATCCTTCCAAGGTTTGGCCCCAGTTCTCCAACCACAAGTCCCGTCCATCATTCATTGTAACACTGGTCCATGACTCTCAGGAGACTTCCTGCCCACCTCAGAGAATGGCCCATACCTGGGGTAGCCAGGGTGGAAAAATGGGGGTTGGAGGAGCCCGGCTGGGAAGACCATCACGTTGTCAGGTATTGAATAGGAAGCCTTGAGGCCCCAGGGAGGCACCTGCCACCTGCGGGAAGAGCACACCCAAACTCCAGCTCCATCATTTACCTGAAGCCCTTCCTGAAGGACTGCTGCTGTTCCCCTGAACCTCCGTGTCTTTCCTGGGAATTATGGACAGCTGTCTCTGGGATGTGGTGTCTGTGTCTCCCTGGCTTTCATACCTGTGACTGGAGAAAGGCTGCAAGAACCCCTGGATGACTCTGGCTTGGCGGGAGCGGATGCAACTCAGGAAGGTCTGGAGGAAGCTGGGTCCAAGTTGCACCTGGGAGGAGCCAGGACGTGACTCAAATACATGGAGACAAATGCAGACACACACTGATACACCCTGATGTGGCTGTCTGAGGCAGGCAGATAAGCCCTGACCCAGACACATCCCCACAACGGTGGAAAGCTGGCTCCAGGACACCACTGTGTGTTACTGCAAACCAGCTTCACGAGCATCAGCACACAGACATACACACACACACACACACACTCAAGTTTGCAGTAACACACCAGTTTGTGTGTTACTGCAAACCAGCTTCACGTATATCAGCACACACACACACACCCATTCAAGCAAGTCACACAAATGCATGGGTGTGTGTGCACACACACACACCATTACCTGAAAAAGTTCTGTTCTTCTGCTGGCAAAACCTACAGTGTGGCTGTGCACGCTAAGTCGTTTCAGTCATGTCTGACTCTTTGCGACCCCACAGACTATATAACCCACCAGGCTCCTCTGTCCACGGGATTCTCCAGGCAAGAATACTGGAGTGGGTTGCCATGCCCTCCTCCAGGGGATCTTCCACACCCAGGGATCAAACCTGTGTCTCTTATGTCTCCTGCACTGGTAGGAAGGTTCTTTACCACTGAGCCACCAGGGAAGCCCCATTGTGTGGCTGCTCACCCATTGAGCCCAGTCATTACCAGGGCAGGGAAGGGGTGGGTTAGGGTCAACCAGGGAAAATGACTGTCTGCTACTCAGATAGCGCAGAGGATGAGGAAGCTGAGGATTAGAAAGGGCCTGGCCGGGGGGGACTCACATCGTCGTATTCCTGTCTGGCCGGGTCTGGCTTCAGGGCCCATTCCGAGGGCCCCATCTTCACCTGCAGTTGGGTAAGCTGGGAAGGCATGAAGGCAGAGGACTCTAATGACCTTGGGTCCATCATAGGGGCTTTCTCTGGCTCACTGCCCTGTCCCCTCCTCTGGTGGTGTCACCAGGGTGTCTGTGCGGCATGTCGGCGGTGACACTTGCCTGGTGCACTGAGCACCCTTCCCCAGTCACTGTGCTGTCCTGATCCCAGCCCCGCTGACACCCACTACACATCCCCATGCTGTCTCCTTCTCGTGGCCTTACCTTGTCCTGGGCCTCTGCCCGGGTCTCTCCATCCATCCAGGGAACTGTATGAAGGTGAGAGATGAGGGTATCCTTGACGGTAGTGAATAATTCCACGGCCTGCAGGCAGGAGGGCACAGGGAGAAGAAAATGGGATCAGGATCAGTCTTAGTCCTGGGTCCTGCCCACCAGCCCTCCAGGAAGGGGCCTTGGCCCTGAGGAGCTGCCAGGAGGAGGAAGACCTCAGAAAGAGGAAGTGGTATCTGCTGGGTGAGCAAAAACTCAGGGCACAGAGAGCTGTGGTGATGGAAAGGAGGTACCAAGCACAGAACAGGAAGGTGGAGATGAGTGACTCCTAAGAGCTGGCAGGGGAGACAGTTCCTGTCTGTGGGGAGACCTCAGCCTGCAGGGGAGACAACATCCTTTTGGCCAGGCAATCCGTTCAGAAAGCTTTGGGAGGAAGAGGACCACCATCCCCTTCTCTGCTCTCAAGAGCCCTCCTCAGCCATCTTTCTGAAGGCCTGCTTTTCCTCTCCCCATCTTCCCGCGTTCGTCCGCTTCCCAACAAGCTAAAGCCGTCCCAGCTGTGCAGCCTGACTGTGGAGTTACTTTCTCCGCCGTCTACCATCCTGCATACTTCCTTTCTAGATGGAGGAAAACAGATGACAACATCGGCAACCTGAGTTCAAACCTTGACTCCACTATTTGGGGTAGCTGTGTGGTCTTGGGCAAATCACTTAACCCCTCTGTGATACCAGGAATTAAAGCAGTTCGTGTGAATCATTTACCAGAGTACCACGCACATGCAAGGTATTCAGTAGTTACCATGGGTGGTTCTTAACAGTGATAGCTTGCCATTCTTATATAGTTTCACAAGCTGTTCAAAAATCATAGACAAGGAGTAGGCTGAGAGGTCACAGAGTTCAGTTTTCTCATTTTATGGTTGAAGAAACACATGAGCAGTAAAGCCGGGTGGCTTGTTCAGGGTGGTGTGTGCCGCGCGGACTCTGTGCCTCAGGACTGAACCATGCAGACTCTAGGGGTGCTGCGTGTCCCTCTCTGGATTCTCTAACTGCCTGGTTCTCTGACCATGGAAACCATCAGGAAGGGCAAAGTCGAGAAGATGGGTTGGGTAGGAAGGGGCGGGGGGACGTCGGCTGAAGAGGAGCCCTCACGCACAGCACTATGGGTACTGGGTCTGAAAGTCTCCTGGATGAACAAGGCAGCCAGTGTGGGCTCGAAGAAAGCTTCTGTCTTCTCCACGCACATCATCCAGCGAGGGTGGACCGGCTGCAGAGACAAAGCTGGAATGAGCGGCTCCTGTCAAGAGTTCTTCCTCATCCACTTTTCCAGGCCAGGCTTGCCTAGACCCTCTCCCCCAGGGGATGTTCTCTTTTCTGGACTTCCTGCGTCTGTCTCCCTTTGGTCTATAAACCATTTTGGTGACACACGTGGGGGTTTGCTGCTTAGCACAAAGGGGCTCAGAACTTCTCCAGCATTATTCATGAGCCTGGGCTGGGCAAACTATCCTTGTTTATTGCCTACTGAATTCAAAAGCAAGGCCTCTGGGAAGCATCCTTCTGGACAACTAAAGGGCTCCTGGGAAGGACAGGACTAGATTCAACCCTAGTAGCTCAGATGGTAAAGTATCGGCCTGCAACGTAGAAGACCCCTGGCTTGATCCTTGGATCAGGAAGATCCCCTGGAGAAGGAAATGGCAACTCATTCCAGTATTCTTGCCTGGATAATTTCATGGACAAAGGAGCCTGGTAGGTTACAGTCCAGGGGGTCGCAACGAGTCAGATGCGACTGAGCGACTACTATACACACACAGAGCCAACCCTCTTACTTTGGCAGATCTGCTTGCCACCTCGTCCCTGCCTACCACACACCCCTCCCACCATGCGCACTGCTCAGGGATCCCAGTGAAGACACCCCTCCTCCCAAGCTTCTTTACCTAAACTAGGAACTGAAGAAGGAAAATTTTCCCTGCCTCCTGCCTTCCTCCCCGACTCTGCAAATGGTAAGACCTTCTCTTATAAAGCAGAAAGTTATCAGAGCAAAATTGAGTTTTAGATACCATATTGCTTGGTAGGAGCAGAGGAAAAAAGAAAAGACTAAATATATGCAATTCGGAGAGCTAAGGAGATTTCTGCCAAATCAGGGAAAAGAATATAGGATGAGGGGCTTCCCTGGTGGTCCAGTGATTAAGAATCTCTGCCTTACAATGCAGGGGACGGGAACATGGGTTCGATTCCTGGTTGGGGAACTAAGAGCCCACATGTCACAGAGCAATGAAGTCCACACCACAAATACCGAGCCCATGTGCTCTGGAGCCCACACTGTAACCAGAGAATCCAAGTGCCACAACTAGAGATCCCACATGATGCAACGAAGGTCCCGTGTGCTGCAGCTAAGGTCCAACACAGTCACATAAATAAAACAAGAGAAATACATTTTTTAAAAAAGAATATAGGATGAGATGATGGTTACCTTCAAAGGTGGAGAAACAGATAGATAAAAACTCAAAGAGGACTTTGGCGATCAGGGTGGTTTTAAACAGCAGGATGGAAAGAATAAGGAACAAGAGAGAGATGCTGGTGTGGATGGTGGTGAAGAGATGAGGCAGGGCATATGAGAGACGAATTGAAGAAGCAAGAGTAAGGAAAGCTGAGTGGGGACTTAGGAAAAACACGTTAATATGCTAATTTGGGTTGAGTGGGATGAAGTCACCAGACTTCATTCCTGTTGCTTCTTTACCCTCTGGGGTCTCCTGGCAGGAAAGTGACATAGGCTGCCACCATACATTCTGGTCCTAAGGTTGGAGATTGCTCATGGGGCTTCCAATGGCAGAGGAAAGAGAAAGGAAAGCCACTACTGTTGTTGAAGACACTCCTGGGCCTGCCTATTAGAATGGTTGCCTTTTGGGAGGTTGCTCCAGACCCAGTTGCCCACGTCTCTGTGTTCCTGTCTGCCCCCTCGCCATGAGGTTTATTAAGGACCTTCTGCTGGTGAGAAGACACTTTTTATACTGTATTAGTTGATGCTCTGAAGCTCACAAACATGAAAAACAAATAGAAAGGCCCCTGGGTCTGACGGCAATGCTGAGGACAGGTGCAGATTTTGCTGGCCACCTTTGGGTTCATCTCCTGCAGCCTCCTGAGGACAAGCTCAGTTCTGAGACTGCTTCTCAGCAGACAGCTGAAGCCGGTGGAGGGCTGCACCCAGGACAGCAGCGAACACATGAGCCTTGGGCTTGACAATGTGGATCTGCCTGCCTTGTCTGCCCCTCCTGGTTCTTGAGTTGTTTCTGATCTCTTTTGCCTATACTTGCCCTTAGCAGCCTTTGTCAGCTCCATGCTAGAGCCCATAGCCTGGGCCATGGTAGACCCTGATTGGTTCCTGAAGCATACGGAGACCACCTTGGACCACTCACTGCTGTCCCTGTGCCACTCTGTGACACTTCTTGTCACAACTGTGCTGAGTCGTATGTTCTATATGCAGGAAAGTAACTTCCAGGATCTATAAATGAATGTTAAGTCTCAGGGGTGGAGGCTGACAGGTTATGTATTCATCTGCTGGGGGTTATCAGTATCTGAGTTGTCTCTCGAGACATGAGATGATAGAGTATACCATATTAATTGTAGAGAAAGAAAAAAAATCACTGTTAAAATATAAAGGGTGGAAGAAATACTTCAAATCCAAGATAATGAGGCTCAATAGGTCAAGAGACAGAAAAAAAAAATTGTAGGGATGTGAGTAAAGAATGGATTGGGAGTTCAGGATTAGCAGATGCAAACTATTGTATAGAGAGTGTATGAACAAGGTCCTACTGTATAGCATAGGGAACTATATTCAACATCTTGTGATAAGCCATAATGGAAAAGGATATCAAAAACAATGTGTGTGTGTGTATATATATACACACACAGAGCTGCTTGGGAGAACAGGGGAAATACTACCCAGAACGTGCTCTACAAATTATATATAAAATTAAATCACTTTGCTGTATAGCAGAAATTAACAAACACTGTAAAAACTCTACTTGAATAAAATAAATTTAAAAAAAAGAAAGAAAAATATTTGCAGATAGAACCTTTGAACCATGGGTAATGACAAACATGAAAGAAATCAAGAAAAACTCCAAGAGTCTGGAGGGGAGTGGACTTCTGTGCAATTTTCAGTAAGGGGAAAGTAGATTTTAGAGATTACAGGTGAGCCAGGAATCCTTAATGCGCATTTTGAAACACAATTCTAGAATGAATCATTAAACCAATTATTTTTGAACACCTGGAAAATCATGTGTAACTTCTGGGGCCCCTGGTGGCTTCACTGGTGACTCAGACAGTAAAGAATCTACTGGCAATGCAGGAGACCCAGGTTCAATCCCTGGATCTGGAAGATTACCTGGAAAAGGAAATGGCAACCCACTTCAGTATCCGGGACACAACTGAGTGACTAACACTCTGAGGGCCAGTGTAGGATAACTGGGGATGAATATGTCAAAATTATTTTCAAATGTCATCATTTTTAGGGGTAACCAACAAGGACCTGAGGGCTTCCCAGGTGGCTTAGCAGTAAAGAATCTGCCTGCCAATGCAGGCGTCACAGGAGACGTGGGTTCAACCCGTGGGTTGGATCCCTGGGTTGGGAAGATGCCCTGGAAGAGGGAATGGCAACTCACTCTAGTGTCTTTGCCTGGAGAATCCCACGGACAGAGGAGCCTGGTGGGCCACAGTCCACAGGGTTGCAAAGAATCGGACATGACTGAGCCGCTGAGCAACAAGAACCTACTGTATGGAACAGGAAAGTGTGACCAGCGCTATGTGGCAGCCTGGATGGGAGGAGGGGTTTGGGGGAGAATGGATACGTGTATATGTATGGCTGAGTCCCTTCGCTGTTCACCTGAAACTATCACAGTACTGTTAATCAACTATAGTTCAATATAAAATAGTTTTTAAAAGTAATGTGACTATAAGAATACATATATTTATAGCACTAAGAATAAATGTCATCATTTTTAAAGAGTCACTAAATTAGAATGAACAGTTGATCGAGAGTCACAAACTCAAATAGGGACCGTGAGGTACCATAAATAACAGAAGCAGCCCAACATCAGAACCCCAGGACCAGAAGGGGTGATGGCAACCCCATATCCAGGCCTACTGGCTGCATCCCTCGGTTCCAGTCATTTGTTGCCCTGGGAAGAGGCTAACTCAGCACTCGCGTTGAAAACAACAACCAAAAGGGCTGGAACTCTCTTTGTGTGTGATCACCTAATTTTTGAAAGTCAGCCATTCAAGACAAGTTTGTAAAAATCTTTAGAGTCCAACGAAACACACCCATGAGCCAGATTCATCCTCCAGGATCACGGTGGTTCTCCCTCTGCATAGAGAATTCAGCATTTACTAAATGTGAATTACTGTAATAACTTACACCCTCGCACTTCAATTACACAAGCTGTATGTAGGAGCCTAATGCCTGTTCCACCTAGCTCACAGAGCTGCTTGGGAGAACAGGGGAAATACCACACAGAACATGCTCTGTAAATTCTCAAGCTCTATTCCATTCTGTTGGTGCTATCTTGATTTCAAGATACCATCTGGTACAACCGTAAGTTATGTCCTTGTGAAATCGATGGAAAAATCCATGTTAAATAACAGTGTTGTTTGAGTGAATTCTGAACTGGCTGACCCAGAAGGGAATGTCAGTGATTAATGTCTCCAATTTAGTACAAGCTTCCCTGACTGCCCCACTGAACATTGTAACGTGTCCACTCTAGGTATCTCTCTCCCGCTTTCCTTTGTTTATTTTTTCATAACACTTAATACCATCCCCTGGTGGCTCAGATGGTAAAGAATCTGTGTGCAATGCAGGAGACCTGAGTTTGAACCTTGAGTCGGGATACCTTGGAGAAGGGAATGACTATCCTCTCCAGTATTCTTGCCTGGAGAATTCCATGTGTGGAGGAGCCTGGCGGGCAAGTCTATGGGGTCACAAAGAATGGGACGTGACTGAATGACTAACCCTTTCAGTTTTTTTTCAATACCATCCAATGTGTTTTATTTAGCTTAGAGTCTTTCTGTCTCTATTAGAATAGAAGCATTTGAGGACAGAGATTTCTGTCTATTTTGTTCACGAAGAATCCGAAGAATCTAGAGAAGTGTCTGGCATAAAATAGGGACTCAATTAATACTTGTTGCATAAATGGATTGCTGACTACACTGGTCTTCAATAACCTGAATTAATACTCTTTCCTCTGCAGAATCTTACCAGTAATCCAGATGAAGCCTCAGTAAATAAAACCACAAATGACTCAAGGCAGAAATCACAGATCACTGAAACAAAGGCTAAAATCCCCTGAGTAAACACAGATGTTGGCGTAAACCTAAATAGTTTACCCTTAACAGACACAAATGTGAAGTTCTGCTTTTAATTTCCCAAACTCAGCTTCTCAAGTTTAATAAGAGAAAAACTTGGCTTAACAGCCATTTTCGCTGACTACATATACCCAAAATTAATAAACAAAATATGGTCAGATGAGACCTGACAGCCCTTCTGAATAAGAGCATTACAAATTGGAATTCATTCAGGAGAACATAGTGAGACATCTGTAATTCATGACCATCGGATGGAAATATGCATTTTGGTCCAATTAAGGCCAAAAGCTGCACGGTGTCTTTGACTCCACTCCCCCTCTCACACCAAACATCCATCAGGAGACTGCTGCTTACCTACAGAATATGTTCTTTTAAAACATAAAACAGATAAATCCTTCTACAGGCCCCTGTTACTTGCAGAGAAAAACCCAAGACCTTACGGTGACCGACCAGGGCCTGGTATAATCCCCTCCTAGGTCGCACAGAGTCGGACACGACTGAAGCGACTTAGCAGCAGCAGCAGCAGCAGGAAATGGCAACCCACTCCAGTGTTCTTGCCTGGAGAATCCCAGGGACGGGGGAGCCTGGTGGGCTGCAGTCTATGGGGTCACACAGAGTCAGATATGACTGAAGCGACTTAGTAGCAGCAGCAGCAGCCCCTCTCTGATTTCCTCCTCCCCCCCTTACCTCCACCCCACCCTCCACAATGCTTAGTCGCTTCAGTAGTGTCTGACTCTGTGACCCCATGAACTGTAACCTCCCAGGTTCCTGTGTCCATGGGATTCTCCAGGCAAGAATACTGGAGTGGGTTGCCATGCCCTCCTCCAGGGGATCTTTCTGACCCAGGGATCGAACCCATGTCTTCTGTATTGCAGGCAGATTCTTTACCCAACTGAGCCACCCAGGAAGCACTGATTTCCTCCCTATTCTTACACTTTGCTTTCTCTGCTTCAGTTGCACTGGTTTCCAGGCTGATTCTCAACCCTCCAGGCAAGCAGGACAGCCTTCCAGCAAGCCCTGTCACCTCTTCTCAGCCAGAGCCACCAAGAGGGTCCCTCACACTGCACCAAACCTCAACTAGCCTTCCCTTGTCGCAATGAGATGACATTCTTTCCTTTCCCGGAAAACACTTTCCTCTCCCTAGACACTGCTTCCTTATGGCCTACCTCCTGCTCAGCTATCTCACTGACCATTTAAACCCTGATCTCTCCCTCTTGGAAATTCAGAGAGCATCTAAACAAGACCTTTCTTAGAACACAGCTACACCCATTCATTTACTGAGCATATGATTGCTCTTATGTTACAAGGACAGAAATAAGTGGTTGCAACACAGCTCACACAGACCACTAAGCCAAAAAAATTTACTATCTTGATCTTTATAGAAAGAATTTGCCAAAGCATTTTTTGTTACCACCCACTATTTCTCAACCCTGCAGTTTGTTGTTAAAAATGTGACCTCACAGGTCAGGCAGACCTGTTTTGGAGTCTGTTTCTTCACTTACGAGGTGTTTGGTCTTGGGAAAGTTACTTGTCCTTCTAAGGCCCTCAGAGCATTTCTGAGAGTAGTAAATAAAATAAGCACTGCCTGATATAGAGTAACTACTCAACATATTTCAGCTATTATTATTATGCGTCATATTTAGTACCATTCCAGACCAGGGAAGGGGCTTCATCAAGTCACAGAACTATCTGTTGGTAGAGTGACTCAGCTTTTAAGTCGAAGGACAATTACATATCCTAAAAGCTTCCCTGGTGGCTCAGCAGTAAAGAGTTCGCCTGTTGAATGCAGGTGATATGGGTTCGATCCCTGGGTCAGAAAGATCCCTTGGAGAAGGGAATGGCAACCCATTCCAGCATTCTTACATTGGAAATCCCATGGACAGAGGAGCCTGGTGGGCTACAGTCCATGGTGTCGCAAAAGAGTTGGACGTGACTTAGTAACTAACCAGCAAAAAATGGGGAGAGATAAGGATTATAAAATATATATATGAAGGGTATATGTGTGTATAAAGGGTGATGACTTAAGAAATTTGTGAGCCTTCTAAATTTTTTAAATGTCAATGTCAACGTTGGCACTCTTACACCCTTCCAAAAGTACTACCAAGCCTCGGTTCTGGAATTAACACGAACTCGTTTGTTGCCAGGGGTTTTCTAGCAATCCCAACTATGAGGGCCTGGGGCACTGTCTCATCTGAGTCAAGAGAAAGACTGGGCAGAAGGCTCTTGGGGGCTAGCCCACCTGAGAGAATATCCTAGAGAATTTTTTTTGTTTTGTGTTTTTTGGGTTTTTTTGTTTGTTTTTTTGCAATGATTAAGCACACAGATGCTGAAGCCAGAGTTCAAATCCCAGCTCTAACGAGCTAGCATCTATACTACCTTGAATGAGATCCTTAACTTTCAGATCTCAGTTTACCTACCAATAAAACAAGGACGGCATGGTCTGCCCTCCTCATGGAACTGCTCTGAGGATCAAATCAACTCCTACATTTAAAGGGCTTAGAAAAATGCTTAGCACAGTTTAAAGTCTCCATAGGCAATAACTACATTCCACTCCCTGTGTTTACAATTCCCTTCTTCAAATTCTATAGATAGTTCAGATTTGCCAAAGCCACGAATTCCTCCAAGGCAGAGAAATGATCCACAAATTACTAAAAAAAGAAACCCAGTGATGAACAAGATTGCCCTGAAGCGTCACAGAGGCTGGAGGCCATCTAATGTTCTAGATGCTTCCACTTACGTTGGGATGTGTCCACCTAGGATTTCAAAGTTCACGGTCCTGAGTACGGTCAGAGTGGACTTTGGTTAATGGAGCACTTTTGGTACACAGCCCTGTGCTCTGATATGTCAGAATCGGCACCACGAAGCCCACAGTGCGGCTGACAGACCCCAGGGGTATCAGGGATGAGCTCTTGATGAAGCACATCTGGACATGGAACACTGGAGCCACCTAGACAGAGCGAAGGCTCCTGCCCGCCACACCGCGTCTCACTCTAGGGCACCTCCTGCCCATCACACCGCGTCTCACTCTAGGGCACCTCCTGCCCGCCACACCATGTCTTGCTCTAGGGAACCTCCTGCCCGCCACACCACGTCTCGCTCTAGCGAACCTCGTGCCCATCACACCGCATCTCACTCTAGCAAACCTCCTGCCCGCCACACCGTCTCTTGCTCTAGGGAACCTCCTGCCCGCCACACCGCGTCTCGCTCTAGGGAATCTCCTGCCCATCACACCGCGTCTCACTCTAGCGAACCTCCTGCCCGCCACACCATCTCTTGCTCTAGGGAACCTCCTGCCCGCCACACCGCCTCTCACTCTAGTGAACCTCCTGCCCACCACACCACGTCTCACTAGTGAACCCTGTATGTCCAGCTCCTCAAGTCACAGCGCTCAGGATAGCCTGGTGAATAGTTTAGAGATCATGACAAAGGAAAAGCAGTTCTTGATCAGCTTAGAGCTTTCTATCTAGATTTTAATACTCAGCAAAAAGCCCCTGGAGGTAGCCAGACATGTGCCCAAGGGTCTGCTCCCTGGCGTCCCAGCTCTCAGAGTAAGCGCTGAGGGCTTCTGCGAAGGCCCAGATGTTGGGGGGTATCTAGTTCCCACGCCCCTTCCCAGGGAGCTATGTCCACATGTGTTCCGCCAGATGGCAGATACTTCGTCAGCGCCCCACCCGGGAGAATTTCTCCCCTGCTCTCCTCACCATGGGTGGGCGTCCTGTCAGTTCCCCCACTTTCTGGCTCAGCAATCTTTGTGCCTCTTGGAACTGACTGTCCAGGGCTGGTGAAAGTGTCCTCACCAGCCCGAAGATCATGTGGCTTTGCAGGAAGTCCCTGTGGAGAGAAAAGAGACTGATGATATACACCCAGGCTCTGGGAAAGCCACCAGAAAACCCTCCCTTTGTACGTGTGTGTGTTAGTCGCTCAGTTGTGCCCGACTCTTTGCAGCCCCCATGGACTGCAGCCCACCAGGCTCCTCTGTCCATGGGATTTTCCAGGCAAGGATACAGGAGTGGATTGCCATTTCCTTCTCCAGGGGATCTTCCCGACCCAGGGATTGATCCTAGGTCTCCTGCACTGCAGGCAGATTCTTTACCATCTGAGCTACGAAGGAAACCTTATTTATAGAGAATAACTACTCAACATGTGAACACATCAAGAAGAGCTTTTCTTGTTTTCTGGTTTGCCCTAATTTAAAAACACTTCATTGTGAAAAAAATTCTAAAATGATTGGGATAGTAATATCAAAGCTCACGGATCACAGATCACTTTAACCATTAAAATAATACTGAAAAGGGGTGAGAAATCATGAGAATCACCCAAATGTAACTCAGAGACAGGAAGCGAGCAGAGGCTATTGGAAAAATGGTGCCCCCAGACTTGCTTGACACAGGGTTGCCACAGACCTTTAATTTGTTGGAAAAAAAAAAAAAAAGCAAAAACAGTATCTACAAAGTGAAATACGGCAAAGCAAAATTAAATGAGCTCTGCGTGTAATACGTTATCAACTATAGTTGCCATATTATATTGGGTTGGCCAGAAGGTTCGTTCAGGTTTTTCCATAGTTGTTGTTCGGTTGCTCAGCCATGTCCACCTCTTTGTGACCCCATGGACTGCAGCACGCCAGGTTTCCCTGTCTATCACTATCTCCCAGAGTTTGCTCAAAGTCATGTCCACTGAATGAATGAGGCCACCCAACCATCTCATTCTCTGTTGCCCCCTTCTCCTCCTGCCCTCAATCTTTCTCATACTATATTACAAAAAAACCAGAAAAAACTTTTTGACCTACCTGATACACTGGATCTTGAGAGTGTTCATCTTATAACTAAAAGTTGGCACCCTTTCACCAACCTTTCTCTATTTCTCCACCTTTCAGGCCCTGGCAACCACTGTTCAAAACTTTTGTCTGTTTTAAGAAGAGTTTTTCTATCCTGGTGGCTCAGATGATAAAGAATTCACCTGTAATGCAGGAGACCTGGGTTTGATCCCCGGGTCAGGAAGATCCTCTGGAGCAGGAAATGGCTACCCACCCCAGTATTCTTGCCTGGAGAATCCCATGGACAGAGGAGCCTGGTGGGCTACAGTCCATGGGGTCACAGAGAGTCAGACATGACTGAGTGACTAACACTTGCTTGCTGTAGTTTGGCTTGATGGTGGAGAATGACGGAAGAAAGAACCAAATGAAGAAGGAGACCTCTCAAGTCACAGTGAGGAGAAGGCTGGACATCGATTTAACAAAACAGATTCAAATACTTCCACAAACGAGACACCTCAGCTCCTCTTAAGAGGCATCTTTTAAGAACACCAAAGCTGGGACCCAGGATGTTTCTCTGCCCTGCTGGCAACTCTCTCACTGGGTTTGACTTTTATCCTGACACAGACCTGTTCGCACCCATGTGAATGGTTGTTTGCTTCCCTCTGAAGAAGATTCTAGATGTTGCTGCCACTGAGTTACTATGAAGAAAGGCTTAGAGTCCAAGGTCCTGGGAGGAAGCCACTGTATCCAAGGGGCGGCCACACAGTCTCAGGGCCAGCAGTGAGCCCAACACGGAGCCTTACCCTGCCTCCCCCGACCTTCAGGGTCCATCAAGAACTTCCTGATCTTTCCCACAATGGGCTTAGAATCCTCAAATATAGCTGAGAAGCAGCCTTTCCCCAGCTTTCCCAGCCTTCGTCTCCTCCACCAACTCCTCCATGTGCCTCCTTCTCCCGCCTACACCCCTCAGCTGCTAAGACACAAATGCCGAAACAGTCCTCTGCTCCATTCAGCACACCCTGTGTCTTGCTGGTTACCTGGATCCCTCGTTTCGTGTGCGTTTTCCTTACCCATGCCCTCCAAGCCCCTCTTCCTGTTTCCTCTATGCCGTCCTAGGCTGTCCATCCCACCCACTCCCTGCCCTCACACGGCCCTGGATTGCTCCTGTCTTCCTGCAAGGCCCTTACTAGCCTGCCTCCTCCAGTGTCCTTTGTCTCTGAGACCTCCAGGTCCTCAGACCTTCTTTCCATCACCACCCCCGACGTGGGGCAAACCTGTGCTTCAACAGCTGCTTCTCAAGCAGTTGCGACATGTTTTTCAAATACTCCAGGTCATGGACTGCGACGCGATAAGAGGGGCTCAGGGACATCGGTGCGAACGTTGCTTGCAAGCAGGACAACCAGTCGATGGCAGGGGCCACTCTCTTAAAGGAGAGAGACAGAGGTTGAGGGGGGACTGGAAAAGAGAGGGGGGTTCCCCTCCCTTGGGATAGAAGAAGGATTGGGAAGGGGAGCGGTTGGGGAAAGGATGGAGTCAGGAAAGTTAGGGGTGGACTAAGAATTAAAGAAGTGAGGAGAAAGAAGACATGAAGATCAAAAAGTTTGGGAGTGAGACCCTCATGCCCATTTTCCCTCAGCCCCTGGCTCGAGGCACCTGCAACTGGTCAATCGTGACCATCTTGAAGACTTTGCCCTGGGCCCGCTGCTGCTCCCCAGACTTCAGCATCTGGTTCAGCTGTGAGTTAATGAAGATGAAAAAGGAGGCGTCATCATGCACTTGGCTTGGGTCTCTTCCCAGCAAGGTTACCAGGCGATTCAGGTAATTCAGGTATTCCCGCAGGATCTGGGGGAAAGGCAACCTCAGTCACAGACACCATCGACCCCTGCCTTTCTCCAGCATCAGAGGTCAGGACCTTGGTCTGCGGCACCATCTTACCTGGGCATAGTTTGTTTCCTGTTTTTGCTCGAGGAGAACGTCAAACTCTGGCTGGTCTATCTGGACACAAGAGAGGCTGAGAGAAGTGGGGAATGTGGAGGAAGGAGAGGCCAGGTGTGGGGCTATGGGGATGGACCAGGAAGGGAGACTCAGGTAATGGACTGCAGGGGCCAAGAGGAGGAGTGGGAAAGCCAGAAAAGAGAGAGACTGGGGCTAAGGGACCAACATGCAAATGTACAAAGAAGGTATTTCAACCAGCTTGGGGGTGTTCAGCAAGAGAGATGCATAGTAACCCATATCCTATAGGGAACTGTTGCCTGTGCCAGAGCCAGGTCTAGGACAAATGGTGTGAGATGCCCATATTGGGTGCAAACAGCCAGGACACGGAAGCAAGCTAAATGTCCGTCGACAGAGGAATGGATAAAGAAGAAGTGGTACATATATACAATGGAATAGTACTCAGCCACGAAAAAGGAATGGAATGGGGTCATGTGTAGTGATGTAGATGGACCTGGAGTCTGTCATACAGAGTGAAGTAAATCAGAAAGAAAAAAATATATATCATCTATGAACACATATATATGGAACCTAGAAAACTGTTACAGATGAATCTGTTTTCAGGGCAGGAACAGAGACGCAGACATAGAGAATGGACAAGCAGATACTGGTGGGGGCGGGGGAAGGGGAGGATGGGACAAATGGAGAGACTGGCATTGACATAATTACACTACCATGCGTAGCACAGGTAGCTATTGGGCACCTGCTGCACAGCACAGAGAGCTCATCTCGGTGCTCTGTGACGACCTATAGGAGTGGGATGGGGGCCGTGGGAGAGAGACTCACGTGGGAGGGGATATATGTCTACATTCAGCTGATTCACTTTGTTGTACAGCAGGAGTTAACGCAACATTGTAAAGCAGTTATGCTCCATAAAAAAAGAGAGGTACTGAAAACTCAGTAATCAAGATCAATCATATTTTCATTGAAATTTTTAAAATCTAAATTAATGCTTTAAAAAAAACCATACAGAATGTAACAGCAAAACTTTGCTCATCATGCGTTTCCCCCTAAAATCCACAGTGTATTTTTGATCATTTTTAAAAATCATCGATATCCCCCCAAAAGTCTGCAATAGAGTTTTGATCCATATGGGGAAGGAAAAAAATATTGTTTCTAATTCACAATGAACAAAAATGTGATATTTTGTTCATTGTGTTTTTGCATTGATTTTGACATTTTTAAAAGTATTTATTGAAATAGTATTTGACTAGTGAGTTTTCGATACTGTCTTAAATTCTGCACCGCAGGATGATAGCCCACTCCTTTTGTGCCTCACCCTAGTTCTGGCACTGGTGTGTCCTTATCTCTGTCCTGAAGGTTTTTTCTCCCATGTTTTTGGCTTGTCTTATCTGACTTCAATCCCCTGCTTCTACCTGGAGCTATAAACTTTTCTGCTATCTTGAAAAACGCTTTCACTTGACTCTTTTGTCACATTTCATGTCCAAACTTTAAAAAACTAAAAGTCATCTATGTGGCTACTTCAACTTCCCTCCTTCCTAACTCCATACAAGCTGAATCCATTTTCATGATTGTTTTGATGTTATGTCTAGAAAATCAAACCAGCCAATCCTAAAGGAAATCAACCCTGCATATTCACTGGAAGGACTAGGGCTGAAGCTGAAGCTCTAATGCTCTGGCCATCTGATGGAAGAGCCAACTTACTGGAAAAGTCCCTGATGCTGGGAAAGACTGAGGGCAGGAGAAAAGCAGGCAACAGAAGATGAGATGGTTGGATGGCATCATCGACTCGATGGACATGAGTTTAAGCAAGCTCTGGAAGATGGGGAAGGACAGGGAAGCCTGGTGGGCTGCAGTTCATGGGGTCGCAAAGAGTCAGACAAGACTTAGGGACTGAACGACAGCAACCAGAAGGTTTCCAGTGGTGTCTCCTCATTCCTTACTTTTCTGAGCTCAGAAGTGTCTGGAATCAAAGATAACTCCTCCCTCCCGAACTGTCCTCTCCCCTGTTCTTTGTGACTCAGTGGAACTGGTTGACTCCCACTTCCTGGCCCCTCTTCCTCCTCTCTGGCCCCACCTCACTGGGGTGTCCCTCTTCAAGTCATTTTCTCCACCTGCATTTCCCCTCAGAGACCATCTAGTCTCAAGGTTACGGGAGCCACCCTCCTTCCATGCACACCAAACCAACTCTGTGGGGTCCTTTTCTAATTTCTCCACTTCTTTTATTGATTTTCAGCCAGTCACCAGGTCCTCTTGAATCACCATGGACCATCAGTCACCACTAGGATGAAGTTGTCTACATCCTCCTGGCCCCAATTTCCATTTCTGTCATAATCATCTCCATTTGGAATCAAGGTTGCTCAACTAGATTCCTCAGCACCTCCGGGCTGACCTCAAAAACCGCTGACTCTACCTGGGCATTATGTAAAACCATCACATTTGAAAGGACTCCATAGCTCTCCCCCACCCCCCACAACCCCCACCCCCGCCCCTACTTATTATATAAAAAGTTATCACCTCAGTCTGATGTTGTAGGCTGGGAAGAGTCAGGTTCAACCTCATGTCTTCAGCTTTACTTTTGCCTCCCACTGCACCCCACAACCCCAAATCCTCTATTCAAGAGACCAGTCTCCTCGCTGACCCGCAGAGGGGTCACACTGTTCCTGGCTCCTCCCTAATCTCAGGACTTCCCTACA
The DNA here is from genome assembly GCF_001704415.2 of Capra hircus. Taxonomy (NCBI): domain Eukaryota; kingdom Metazoa; phylum Chordata; class Mammalia; order Artiodactyla; family Bovidae; genus Capra; species Capra hircus. The sequence goes on along the minus strand of NC_030811.1, from coordinate 14,353,660 downwards.
GCCCTTTTAAGTCCCTTTAGCTTCACTGTCACCTAGGTGAATCAACCAGGCTTCAGGGCTCAGCCCAGTTCTCCACTCTGAGCTTCTCCTTAACCATTTCAGATCTTAACTAATTCCCCAAGGCTGCACCAGTTACACTCCTCAGCACACCCTGAGAGCTGAACTTGAGAATACCTCACAAGGATTATCAGTTCTTGTGTATTCATGCTAGTGTAATTTTGTGGAATTTTGGAAAGTAGGGGCCAAATATATAGCATCACGCTGCCTCCCACAATACCGCTGCCTCCAAGGTTTTATTAACCCATTCAACAAACACCTGGCATGGGCCTCCAGATGTCTGGCCCTGTGCCAGGTCTCGAGGACCAGAGATGAATAAAGTGTGAACCTGTCCTTAAGAGGCTTAGTCTTCAACACAGGGTTCAAGGCTGAGAACACGTGAAATGGGAGAACAGAGAGGCCCACCTCCATTGCAGTCAGGGGAAGGGTGAGGATATCCTGGAAGGGATAGTCATCAAAACCAAAATGTGAAAAATAGGAATTTTCCAGGCTGAGTGTACAAATTGAGGAGTGGTGTTGCAGTCAAAGGGAGCCACACACGCAAAGAACTGAGAACTATCCTCGGAGCTATAAGTGCACAAGCTTGCCTTGGGGCATAAGGAGGAAATAAGGCTGGAGGAGTTTGTAAAAGGGAGACTTGCAAGACTTCCTTAAGGATTAAGAACCAGATCCTGATGACCCAGTGAGCCATTTAAGGCATTTAAACAGAGACAATAGCATAATTAGCTCTTGGTTTAAAAAGCTCCCTCTGGGGAAACGGAAAGTAAATAAGAGAAGAGCAGTACAAGCCACAGGAGGAACGAGCCCAGTGTTCCAGGGATGATTCAGATAAGCAACAAGGAAGACCAGAAAGATGGTCTTCCCAGAACTGGCCCTGCTGTTCTCTTACCTAATCTCACCTCAAGTCCCTGGTTCCAACATTAATTAATGTCTCTAAAGAGAATGGTGCAGTCACTCACCTAGAGCCAGACATCCTGGAATGTGAAGTCAGGTAGGCCTTAGAAAGCATTACTACCAACAAAGCTAGTGGAGGTGACGGAAATCCAGCTGAGCTATTTAAAATCCTAAAAGGTGAGGCCATTAAAGTGCTGCCCTCAATGTGTCAGCAAATTTGGAAAACTCAGAAGTGGCCACAGGACTGGAAAATGTCAGTTTTCATTCCAATCCCAAAGAAGGGCAATGTCAAAGAATGTTCAAACTACTGCACAATTGCGCTTATTTCACATGATAGCTAGGTAATTCTCAAAATCCTTCAAGCTAGGCTTGAAAAGTATAAGAACTGAGAACTTCCAGATGTACAAGCTGGATTTAGAAAAAGTAGAAAAATCAGACATCAAATTGCCAACATTCATTGACTCATAGAGAAAGCAAGAGAATTCACAAAAACATCTGCTTCATTGACTGTGGTAAAGCCTTTGACTGTGTGGATCACAATAAACTGTGGAAAATTCTCAGAGATGGGAATACCAGACCACCTAACCTATCTCCTGAGAAACCTGTATGCAAGTCAAGAAGCAACAGTTAGAACCTTACATGGAACAAGTGACTGGTTCAAAATTGGGAAAGGAATATGTCAAGGCTATATATTGTCACCCTGTTGCTTTAACTTATGTGCAGAGTATATCATGCGAAATGCTGGACTGGCTGAATCACAGGCTGAAATCAAGATTGCCGAGAGAAATATCAATAACCTCAGATATGCAGATGATACCACTCTAATGGCAGAAAGTGAAGAGGAACTAAAGAGTATCTTGGTGAGGGTGAAAAAGGAGAGTATAAAAGCTGGCTTAAAAATCAATATTCAAGAAACTAAGATCATGGCATCTGGCCCCATCACTTCATGGGATATAGAAAGGGGAAAAGTGGAAATAGTGACCGGTTTTATTTTCTTGGGCTCTGAAATCACTGTGGACAGTGACTACAGCCACAAAATTAAAAGACTCTTGCTCCTGGGAAGAAAAGCTCTGCCAAACCTAGATAGCGTATTAAAAAGGAGAGACATCACTTTGCCAACAAAGGTCCATATAGTCAAAGCTATGGTTTTTCCAGTAGTCACGTATGGATGTGAGAGTTGGACCATAAAGAAGGCTGAATGCCGAAGAATTGACGCTTTTGAGTTGCAGTGCTGATGATTCTTGAGAGTCCCTTGGGCAGCCCAGAGATCAAAACTGTCAATCCTAAAGGAAATCAACCCTGAATATTCATTGGAAGGATGATGTTGAAGCTGAAGCTCTGATACTTTGACCACCTAATGGGAAGAGCTGACTCATTGGAAAAGACCCTGATGCTGGGAAAGATTGAGGGCAGCAGAAGGGGATGACAGAGGATGAGATGGTTGGATGGTGTCACTGACTTAATGGACATGAGTTTGAGCAAACTCCAGGAGACAGTGAAGGACAGGGAAGCTAGGTGTGCTGCAGTCCATGGGGTCTCCAAGAGTCAGACAGGACATAGTGACTGAACAATAACAACAAAGTTAAGTCGCTTCCCTGGATTGCACATTTTTTTGGTCCTAGAACAAATTTGAGGCAGGCCTGCATTTTTGCCAGCGCATCCCTCACCTGGATAACTGGCAGGTATGGAGGGGTGGGAAGAGGTTGCAAATAGGCTCTGAAGAATGGGAAGTGACCATATTGACTCATCAGAAGGCTCAGAGTTTGGTTAAAATCTAACGGAGTCGAGTTACCGGAGACAGTCCAGTTACCGGAGATCGGCCAGCCGCCAAGCTGGGAAGAAAAGAAACAGCGCCCAACACAGGGATACAGTCTCTCACAACACAGCCCTCACCACCATTGCTACATCCTGACTTCTACCCTGAGTCCCCCGTTCCTTCTGGGGCTCCAGCTTTGTCCCCCTCTTCCTGCCCTCAGCCAAGGTCTTGATGTGTCCACTGATCGTTGCCATGTCCACCTCCCTCCCAAACCCCTAGGAAAGAGATCCATCCTCTATGGGGAAGAAAAAATGGCATCCCTGAGCACACATTGGTCTTGTGTGCTTTCTGCATCCAGAAAAGTGGACTGCCAGTCTCACCTCCTCAATAACCTGTCTGAGGGGACCGGCCCCTGCTGCCTCAATGGCACCCGTGTTCATGCAGGAGTTGTAGAATCCAAAGGCTTTCTCCTCCCCAGGGGCCAGGTGCCAGGAACCTGGGGTTTCTAGAAAGGAAGTGGGGGAGAATTAAAGGACTGAGGCAGCTTGCAAACAAGCAGGGAAGGTGGGAGATGGAAAGGTTATAGGAAAGGAAGGGAGGATTCTCAGGGAAAAGGAAGGAAGGGGAAGAACCCAGGGATGAGGATGAGGGGAACAACTTCTTTTTTTCATTTTTTGCTCTGCTGAGTTCGTGAGGTGTGTAAGCTTCTTTAGTTGCTCCATGGCATATGGGATCTTAGTTCCCAAACCAGGGATTGAACCCACGTTCCCTGCCTTGGGAGGCAGATTCTTTACCACTGCACCACCAGGCAAGTCATGAGCTGGATCAATTTGTTGGAAGAATAAGAACATGGAGAAGACAAAGAGGAAGATAAAGGAAAGTGAGGAAATTCCCTGGTAAGGACTCCGCATTATCACTGCCAAGGGCCCAGGTTCAATCCTCGGTTTGGGGGGTGGGTGTGAGTAAGATAGATCTCATACTCCACAAGACAAGTGGAATGGCTACCATAAGAAAAAGAAAAAAAAAAAAAAGGAAAGGAAAGGAAATGTAAGAAGGGCAATAAAGAGGAAGAGACAAGGGTGTGGGGGGAAGAGATGGAATAACTGGAGTATGGAAAAAGCAGAAAGAGTAGAAAGGAGAGGCAAGAGGGAGATGAATGAAGGAATTAGAAAAATCAGGGAAATCAGAGAACTTTCAAGGGATTTGGTGCGGAAGAGCATGAGGAAGGGTTTGGCAAAGCCAAGAGACCGGTGCGGGCTTCCCTAGTCCAGACTCTCCCCTCTCTCTGATCTCAGGAAACAAACACACACGTGACAATTACCCAAACACACACCACTGGAACCCTCTACCCTCTCCTATCTAACCCCACTCACTCAGGCCCCCTGAAATCTTTTTGTTCTATTGTGGGCCACAGAATCTGTCTGAAGGGTACGTTTTCTTTTTATCTCTGTACCTTACCTGAAAGCCTGGCCCTCTGCTATGCGGGGAACACCCACCTCCACTCTTTTCTATCAGAAGAAGGAGGGCAAAGGGATACATTAATTTCTTCCAAATTCCAACTGATACTCTCAACAGGGTCTCTGGGCTCCTTTATAGAGAAAATGCATCTCCTTGGTTGCATTGTCATTCCTCAGTCCGCATCACCATCCACCAACATCCTGAGATCACCTTCCTACTTCCTGGTGGCCTGGGTTCCTGCCTGACGGTTCGCCTCTCAGTTCTTTTCAAAAGAATCACCAGCTACAGAAATCTTCCTACCTCCAGGGTTTTTAACTTGGTCCTCCCCTTCCTCCAGCAGGTCTTTTGTGTCCTTCTATAGAGAGTTGGACTGTGAAGAAGGCTGAGTGCTGAAGAATTGATGCTTTTGAACTGTGGTGTTGGAGAAGACTCTTGAGAGTCCCTTGGACTACAAGGAGATCCAACCAGTCCATTCTGAAGGAGATCAGCCCTGGGATTTCTTTGGAAGGAATGATGCTAAAGCTGAAGCTCCAGTACTTTGGCCACCTCATGCGAAGAGTTGACTCATTGGAAAAGACTCTGATGCTGGGAGGGATTGGGGGCAGGAGAAGAAGGGGACGACCAAGGATGAGATGGCTGGATGGCATCACTGACTTGATGGACATGAGTCTGAGTGAACTCCGGGAGTTGGTGATGGACAGGGGGCCTGGCGTGCTGCAATTCATGGGGTCGCAAAGAGTCGGACACGACTGAGCCACTGAATTGAACTGAACTGAACTGAACTGATATTCCTTCCCTTACACACAATCAGATGAAGCCCCTCCGTCACGTCTCACCCACTCTGCCCCTTCTTTCCTCCCACCATCATCTCCAATCACCCATCTCCGGCACCCCAGTTTCAGCTTCCTTCCAGTTCAACTGGCATGCCATGGTCTAAGATTTCAGGGAGGACAGGAGATAACTGTGAGAGTGGGGATCTGGGGAATGATGGGAGTGAGAGGGTAACACCCACAAGGGAGCATTGAGGACAAGAAGGATTTGAAGGCTGGAGAATGAGGGCGATGGGGAGAAGGATTAAAGTGCAGTAGGTGGTGAGGAGACGCCAGTGTGGGAAGACATCGGGCGCAGAGTAGAGACTGAAATTTTAAGGGAGATAACACAGATATCTGCGGATGCATGGGAAAGGTGAGGGGGTAGGGACCAGGTAAAGAAATGAGGAGGAGAGGGACCAGAAGAGATGGAAGAGAGGCAGGACCTGCCGTGAAATGCATGGGGATGGAGAGGCAAACCCAGAAGTTCCCTAGGAGCCAGTGGAGCACGGCACAAGCTGGCTGTTCCCCAGCCACACAGGCTTGGGAGGGACAGTCGTGACCATTCCAGGCTCCACGGCACGTCCAGCACGAGAACCTTCCATCCTGATTCCCTTACCCAGGATTCTTCTAACTCGGCGCCTGTTCTCCTCTGCGAGAGCCTGAAAAGAACTGCCAGTCCTGTTGATGTTTCCACAGGCAAAGCTAAAGAAATCAGTGCAGGGGGCCACGCTGGTGTTCCCAGAGGCCAGGTAGAGATCCAGGATGTCCTGACACACAGACGTCTTGCAAGGGGCTGTGGGGAAAAGCTCAGAGCTGCGAAAGAGGAAGCAATGAGGACTCCCCCCAAGGGGCTAAGCAAAGAAGTGTCTGGTTGGGGAAAGGGACAGAGACCCTGATGAGGAGGAAATGGTCTGACTGATGGGCAGGAGAGGGATTCACGGGGCACGAGGCTGGGAACCCAGGGCCCCCAGGGGTCAGGATGTATGGTGGGTCTTGGGAGGATGGATGGGTGGATGGAGAGTGGGCTGTGGGGGGATCTAGGATCTTGCTTACAAGGACCACAGCCCTGGAACACGTAGCCCCAAAGCAGCAGAGAAAGACCAAGGATTATACTGAAGAGCAGAAGGGTCTTTAGCGCCCGCAAGGTCTTCTGCCACCATCCATCCTGTGCGGTGGGTGGCTGCTCTTCTGGAGATCTCTGTGCCGAGAACCGGGAAATAAAAAACACACAATGGAGAGAATTGGGATGGGGGAGGGAAGGGGAAAGGAGGAAGAAGGAACAGTTACTTGGTGCTGGGGCCCCCTGGTACAGAGATAACACCTCTTATTCTCCTGAACCCAGTCTTTTTTGGACCCCTGGGAGCTGGAAAGGTTGTCAGAGCTCTGCCCGGCTAGTTGGTGCTGGGACCCCCTGAAACAGAGATAACGCCCCTTATTCTCCCAAATCCAGCCTTCTTTGGACCCCTGGCAGCTGGAAGGGTTGTCAGAACGCTGCCCTGCGCACTTACCTCCCGCCTCCTGCCTGTCCCCGATCCACTCGCTTGCTCAGTCCACATGGCTTTCCCCACCAACTCTTTGTGTCCACCTTCCTGAACTGGATGAGGAGGAGGCAGGACAGAGAAGCTGGTTCAGGAAGGGGGTACATCACAGAGAGTTATATCAGGTCATTTTGAGACCTCCTCTTGCCCACCTACCCCCCTAGCTGCACCCCCCCTCCCCCCTGCCACACATACATGTATGTTCATCCCAGAGCAGTGCTCCTAGGCGGGCTTCAGAATGAAATTCTCTTCCTGAGGCTCCCCCCCATCCCTCGATCTCCCATCACCTGCCTCTCCTCCCCGGTTCCTACTCTCCAAGTCCCCACATCCCTCCTCTCTGGAGGGGGACAGAGAATGCACACACACACACACACACACACACACACACACACACACACACCAGGTGGCTCCACCTCCCACCCTAGGCATCTGACTCCCAAAGGGAATGGGCTTCTCCAGGGGACTTGCCGTCTGTCTGGCCGTCTCTCTTGCTCTCAGAATCCGTCCCGCTTCTGCTCTAGGTGCTGAGTCTGAGCACGGGGATTCAGGAAATAACCTCACTCTGACCCCCACCCCAGTTCCTTTTTCCTGGAGAAAGGGCGCATGTGCCACCCGCAGTCCCTGACCCCACACACATGCTACTGGCCTCTGGGTGGAGCCTGTTTATCAGTCTGGAGACACCCCAGCCTCTCCTGGCTCCTTTATCTCAGCCTCTCAGGGGAGGCAAAAGGAGGCAGTCTCCATTCCCCAAGCAATCCTGCCCTAGGCGGCTCCTCTTGCCTTGCTCTATGCCTCTGCTCACAGACCTTCTTTATTTCTGGAATATTCTTTCTTCTCTCCTTTCTAATATGATGGAAACATCTTGAGCCTTTTAATTCTCAGGTCAAATGTCCCCTCCCCTGGGAGGCCTTCCAGCTCCATGCCCATTCCCTCTGCTCCCAAGCATGCTTAATGGCTTCCCTGGGGGTGTCACAGCCCTGCAGGATGCAGGCAGGACAGTCCAGGAAAAAGAACGACAAGCCAGGAGACCCTAACCTGCTCATTACTAGCTCTGTGCCTGTGAATGACCACTTAAACGCTCAGGCAGGTAAGTTTCACCATTTGGAAAATGAGGATGACATTTCCCTTTGAATACCTCACCTGGTCTCACATCCTTCCACAAAGAATGAAGTGTGGACAAAGAATGTCACCTGTCATATCGGAAAGCAAAGGATGCTTCAGCCATCAAGCCGTCAGCCACTGCAGCTGCCCCAACAGTGCATGCTGAGAGGATTCAGGATGGAGGAAAAATAGGATACTGGCCCTAGATAGTACAGTACATATCAAAGGAATAATGTCAATAAGTCCTGACGACTGCATCTTCCCATACATAGACAAGCATTAAAGTCATGAACTTGAGATGTATGGTTTTTTCTTTAATTAGCAGTAATCTTTTGATGGGCTTCCCAGGTAGCTCAGTGGTAAAGAATCCACCTGCAATGCAGGAGACCTAGGTTCGATCCCTGGGTCGGGAAGATCCGCTGGAGAAAGAATGGCCACCCACTTCTGTATTCTTATCTGGAGAATTCCATGGACAGAGGAGCCTGGTGAGCTACAGTCCATAGGGTCACAATGAGTCAGGCGCAACTGGGTGACTAAGATACTTTTGATATTCTACTACCTTTTTTGTTGTTGCTATTTTTCCAGCAACTCTTATATAACCTGGCTCCTCCATGACGTCTTTGGAACAGTCCCTCAGAGCTATCTAAGAGGCTGTACCCTGGACTTAAGTCCTCATTAAGTCCACCAGATAAAACATAATTCTCAACTTTCGAGGTGTGCATTTTTTTTCCCAGTTGAGAGAGGCATGACTGACCCTCTTATGCTATTACCCAGTTGCCTTGTATGGCAACCCACTCCAATATTCTTGCCTGGAGAATCCCACACACAGAGGAGCCTGGTGGGCTACAGTCCATAGGGTTGCAAATAGTCTGATATGACTGAAGTGACTTTGCAACTGAAGTGACTTTATGGTATATTTGTTGGAATGTGGACGGTCAGCTCCACGGCTGGAGATGAGGAATAAAGTTCCTATGTTGACGGACACCATATTGTAAAGCATCATGAAAGCTTTGAAGAAAAGTCACAACTTCAACGTCAGAAAAAAAGTGACCAAAGGCTTTTGAGGAAGAGTATGACATGATGAAAATAACCCCTACAAATGGCTGGCGCTAGGATTCTGGATTGATAAAAGACAAGAGACACAGTGCTGGTGCTATGGAACAGGAGTGATATAGAGAGGCCTAGCGCTGGGTGAGGGCAGAGGGGAGAACACATGGAAAGAAAACATCTACAGAGGAAAACAAAGTCATGGAAACCAATTAAATGGGGGTGGGGTGGGGTGGAATGGGGTGGGAATCAGTGCATAGCAGCCACATATGAGCCTCCCCATTTTTTTTCTGAATGTCTAAGAGAACAGTGATCCACTGAGTTGAGTCTTAAAATTCATCTGTCTATATTAGGGGGCTTCCTAGCTGGCTCAGTGGTGAAGAATTAGCCTGCCAATGCAAGGAGACGCAAGATGCAGGTTCAATCCCTGGGTTAGGAAGATCCCCTGGAGGAGGAAATTGCAACCCACTGCTGTACGCTTGCCTGGAAAATCCCACAGACAGAGGAGCCTGGCTGGCTCTTATAGTCCGTGGGTTCACAGTCAGACAACTGAATGCCTGAGCACACCTGCAGAACAGTCATGCCAGCAGGTTCAGGATTGAGAACAAAATGATGACTCAGGACTTTGAGAGGTTTTGGTCTGTTTAGATACAAATCCACCATGCTTTCTCTGTTCCCTTCCCTTCCCCCCAAATCCGATTCTCTACAGATGGACTTCTAGCTTCTTTCACACCTACCCCCCTCCCCGATCTTTTTCCACCAACCAAGTCCTCTGGGCTGCAGTTTCTCGAGGAAATGATAACAAGGACAATTCAGATTAGATAAGAGCAAGCTGAGGCACAAGCGTGCCCTATAACCAGCCCTATAAACAGCCACTTAGGCTCCGGGCCAACCTCAGAGATAAGGCTGCCAGGCCAGCCCTCCCCATCCCGCTGCCTTAGTGAAGGCGGAGAAGCCTCTGTTCTGGCTGCTGCCTCTGGAGTCTAAAGCACCTTATCTTCCACCTTGCATCATCACCAGCATCCACGCCTCCCTGGCCACGCCCCCTCCCTCCACACCCCCCGACTGAACTCCAAGGCAAGGCAGCTCCAGCTCACAACCAACGCAAAGCCCAGGGAACAGACGCTCACTTATCTTCACTGACACTACCTCCGGATTGCTTTCATGGTTCTGTGCATTTCAATCCCAGGATCTTTTGTTTGATACTATAATGATGTAAAAAATCATAGCAGCCACATTCAGAACAGTTTTTACTGAGCACTTCCTATCATTTAGGGGCTACAATGAACACTTTGTTTCCATATATGTTCCCATTCAGTCTTCACAGTAATTCCATGAGGGAGATAAGATCTTTCCCCACCCCCCCCACCCCCCCCACCCCCGCATCTTATAGATGAGAAAACTGAGCTACATGGGAAGTACAGTAAACTTTGGTCAGTTCAGTTCAGTCGCTCAGTTGTGTCCAACTCTTTGTGACCTCGTGGACTGCAGCACACCAGGTCTCCCTGTCCATCACCACTCCCGGACTTTACTCAAACTCATGTCCATTGAGTCGGTGATGCCATCCAACCATCTCATCCTCTGTCGTCCCCTTCTCTTCCCTCCCTCAATCTTTCCAAACATCAGGGTCTTTTCAAATGAGTTAGTTCTTCACATCAGGTGGCCAAAATACTGGAGCTTCAGCTTCAGCATCAGTGACTTAGCATGCATGCATGCATTGGAGAAGGAAATGGCAACCCACTCCAGTATTCTTGCCTGGAGAATCCCAGGGACAGAGGAGCCTGGTGGGCTGCCATCTATGGGGTCACACAGAGTTGGACACAACTGAAGCAACTTAGCAGCAGCAGCAGCAGCAGCTTCAGCATCAGTCCTTCCAATGAATATTCAGGACTGATTTCCTTTAGGATGGACTGGTTGGATCTCCTTGCAGTCCAAGGGACTCTCAAGACTTCTCCAACACCACAGTTCAAAAGCATCAATTTTTCAGTGCTCAGCTTTCTTTATAGTCCAACTCTCACATCCATACATAACTGATGGAAAAAAACCAGCCCTTGACTAGGACATTTGCTGGCAAAGTAATGTCTCTGCTTTTTAATATACTGTCTAGATTGGTCATAACTTTTCTTCCAAGGAGTGTCTTTTAATTTCATGGCTTCAGTCACCATCTGCTGTGGTTTTCGAGCCCAGAAAAATAAAGTCTGCCACTGTTTCCACTGTTTCCCCATTTACTTGATATGAAGTGATGGGACCAGATGCCATGATCCGAGTTTTCTGAATGTTGAGCTTTAAGCCAGCTTTTACACTCTCCTCCTTCACTTTCATCAAGAGACTCTTTAGTTCTCCACTTTCTGCCATAGGGGTGCTATCATCTGCATATCTGAGGTTATTGATATTTCTCCCGGCAATCTTGACTCCAGCCTGTGCTTCATCTAGCCCAGCATTTCTCATGATGTACTCTGCATATAAGTTAATTAAGCAGGGTGACAATATACAGCCTTGACGTACTCCTTTTCCTATTTGGAACCAGTCTGTTGTTCCATGTCCAGTTCTAACTGTTGCTTCCTGACCTGCATACAGATTTCTCAAGAGGCAGGTCAGGTGGTCTGGTATTCCCATCTCTCTCAGAATTTTCCACAGTCTGTTGTGATCCATACAGTCAAAGGCTTTGGCATAGTCAATAAAGCAGAAATGGATGTTTTTCTGGAACTCTCCTGCTTTTTCGATGATCCAGCGGGTGTTGGCAATTTGATCTCTGGTTCCTCTGCCTTTTCTAAAACCAGCTTGAACATCTGGAAGTTCACTGTTCACATATTGCTGAAGCCTGGCTTGGAGAATTTTGAGCATTACTTTACTAGCATGTGAGATGAGTGCAATTGTGCAGTATTTTGAGCATTCTTTGGCATTGCCTTTCTTTGGGATTGGAATGAAAATGGACCTTTTCCAGTCCTGTGGCCACTGCTGACTCTTCCAAATTTGCTGGCATATTTAGTGCAGCACTTTCACAGGATCATCTTTCAGGATTTGAAACAGCTCCACTGGAATTCCATCACCTCCACTGGCTTTGCTTGTAGTGATGCTTCCTAAGGTCCACTTGATTTCACATTCCAGGATATCTGGCTCTAGGTGATTGATCACACCATTGTGATTATCTGGGTCACGAAGATCTTTTTTGTACAGTTCTTCTGTGTATTCTTGCCTCCTCTTCTTAAGATCTTCTGCTTCTGTTAGGTCCAGACCATTTCTGTCCTTTATCGAGCCCATCTTTGCATGATATGTTCCCTTGGTATCTCTGATTTTCTTGAAGAGATCTCTAGTCTTTCCCATTTTATTGTTTCCCTCTATTTCTTTGCGTTGATCACTGAGGAAGGCTTTCTTACGGCTCCTTGGCTGTTCTTTGGAACTCTGCACTCAGATGGGTGTGTCTTTCCTTCTTTCCTTTGCCTTTCGTTTCTCTTCTTTTCACAGCTATTTGTAAAGCCTCCTCAGATAGCCATTTTGCTTTTTTGCATTTCTTTTTTTGGGGGGGTGATCTTGATCCCTGTCTCCTGTGCAATGTCACAAGCCTCCATCCATAGTTCATCTGGTACTCTGTCTATCAGATCTAGTCCCTTAAATCTATTTCTCACTTCCACTGTATAATCATAAGGGACCTACTGACCAGGAGAGTTCATCTTTCAGTGTCCTATCTTTTTGCCTTTTCATACTGTTCATGGGGTCTCAAGGCAAGAATACTGAAGTGGTTTGCCAGTCCCTTATCCAGTACAATAAACTTACCCAGAGTTGTAAAGTCAATAATTATCAGAGCTGGGAATGGAACCAAAGCCTTAACAATTAAATCTCTTAGTCACTAAGATTTAGTGTTTGGAAATCTCTTCCTAGTCAGTCTTTTGTTTAAACTCTTTGAACTATCTATCCTTGCTGACCTGACTTTATTCTGTGACTGCCTTGAGGGATGTTATTCTCCAAACACTCAAACATCTAATCTTTGGAAAACCGTGGTCTTTGTTGTGTGTATGCAATCAGCCACCATCCACAATGGTTAAGGTATCAAAATCAGGAATGCGCCATTTGTCTACACATGATGGCACTCTCAGGTGTATCCATCAGTGGCAATTATCTCCGAAGACTGCTTGATTTTGATATTAGCAACTAAGAAGCTACCTCCTAAGGGGCAATAAACTTGTTTCTGAATGAGCCAGAGAAAGACTTGTTGTAGGCAATGCTGAGGAGTTTGATAAGACAAGGAAGAAACACATTCCTGGATCAGTTTGGAGCATTTTGAACTGTTCTTTCAAAAAAAAAAAAAAAAGCCATTATTGAGAGTTGAGGATCACATTTGGTAAAGAAGAATTTATGGCTTTTAAAACAATTTAAGTGGCAAGTAGATGGAATGCTCTTAGTATTTTAATTTGTATACATATTTTTTCTTTTATAGGTATGATTAGAATACATATGGAGAAGACAATGGTGACCCACTCCAATACTCTTGCCTGGAAAATCCCATGGACAGAGGAGTCTGGTAGGCCACAGTCCATGGGGTCGCACAGAGTCAGACACGACTGAAGCGACTTAGCAGCAGCAGCAGCAGAATACATAGCTTCCCTGGTGGCTCAGCTGGTAAAGAACCCACCTGCAATGCAGGAGACCCCGGTTTAGTTCCCGGGTCAGGAAGATCTGCTGGAGAAGGGATAGGCTACCCACTCCAATATTCTTCAGCTTCCCTGGTGGCTCAGCTGGTAAAGACTCTGCCTGCAATGCAGGAGACCTGGGTTTGATCCCTGGGTTGGGAAGATTCCCCAGAGAAGGGAACAGCTACTTACTCCAGTATTCTGGCCTGGAGAATTCCATGGACTATACAGTCCATGGTGTCGCAAAGAGTTGGACATGACTGAGCAACTTTCACTTTCACTTTTCACTTTAGAATACATAATCCCTATTCAAATAAAATAGTAAATCAACCAAAATATATTTAACAGTAATAGTTTGGTTGGTATTGAATATGGCAAAAACCTGAAGGTAACACCCCAAAGCCTGAAGTTTGTAACGTGTAAGTTGACACACCTCAAAAGGGGGATCCTCATCCTCACTTTTCTTGGTATCTACTCCAAGCTGCCACTCTCTTCAGGCTTTTTAGTGGCACTAGTGGTAAAGAACCTGCCTCCCAGTGCAGGAGACAAAAGAGATGCAGGCTCGATCCTTGGGTCAGGAAGATCCCCTGGAGAAGGAAATGGCAACCGACACCAGTATCCTTGCCTGGAGAATCCCATGGACAGAGGAGCCTGGTAGGCTACCGTCTATGGGGTCACAAAGAGTCAGACATGACTGAAGCGACTTAGCATGTGTGCACCACTCTCTTCTTCGCAATTCAACAGATGTCCAGGGCAATACTCTGGATGCAGGAGACTCTAATCAACACAGCTTTCAATTCAATATATGTGTCCTCAAAAAGAATTTGCATAAGATCTTGCTAAGTCTACTGTCTTAGTCAACTAACGCTATAATAATGCCTGATAACAAATCATGCAAAATTCAGTGGTTGCAAAAACAAGCATTTGTCCTCATGTTCAAAGATCTGGTGTGTCTCTGCTGATGTAAGCCATGCTCATCTGTGCTTTGGGCTGCATTTGGGAAGGGCCTGGATCTGGGCTAAATGTTTCTGTAAGTCTGCTGCGTGTGTTTCTTCCAGGGCCCAGGCTGAAGGGGCAGAAGCTAAGCAGGCCGTGTTTTCCCATAAAGAATCACTGGAGTGCAAGGTTCAACCAAACCATGCAAGCCATTAAGACTCGGGCATCCCAGGTGGGTGGCTCAGTGGTAAAGAACATGCCTGTAATGCAGGAGATGTGGTTCAATCCCTAGGTTGGGAAGATTGCAGGGATCTTAGAGAAGACAATGGCAACCCACTCCAGTATTCTTGCCTGAGAAATCCCAAGGACAGAGGAGCCTGGTGAGCTACAGTCCATGGGGGTTACAATGCACGGCTTAATGACTAAACAATAACAACAATTAAGACTCAGGTTTGTCAGGGTTCCTTTGGCTGAGAGGAGCTACCCAAGTCCGAGGTCAGGGGCGGCAGCCGGGAAGAGCTACCCCATGTCCGAGGTCAGGGGCGACCGGGAGAAGCCACCTCGCACCCGAGGCCAGGGGCGGTGGCCCTGAGGAGCCACCCCTCACCAGAAGCCAGGGGCAGCGGCCAGGAGGAGGAACCTGAGGAGCAGTGGCTGCTCGGGCGTAGGAGGGCTTAGAGGAGCTATCCCACGTTGAAGGTCAGGAAGGGCGGCAGTAAGGAGATGCCCCTCATCCAAGGTAAAGAGCAGCAACTGTGCTTTGCTCGAGCAGCTGTGTAGAGATACCCCACGCCCAGGTAAGAGAAACCCAAGTAAGATGGTAGGTGTTGCAAGAAGGCATCAGAGGGCAGACACACTGAAACCATACTCACAGAAAACTAGTCAATCTAATCACACTAGGACCACAGCCTTGTCTAACTCAATGAAACTAAGCCATGCCCGTGGGGCAACCCAAGATGGGCAGGTCATGGTGGAGAGGTCTGACAGAATGTGGTCCACTGGAGAAGGGAATGGCAAACCACTTCAGTATTCTTGCCTTGAGAACCCCATGAACAGTATGAAAAGGCAAAATGATAGGATACTGAAAGAGGAACTCCCCAGATCAGTAGGTGCCCAATATGCTACTGGTGATCAGTGGAGTAATAACTCTAGAAAGAATGAAGGGATGAAGCCAAAGCAAAAACAATACCCAGCTGTGAATGTGACTGGTGATAGAAGCAAGGTCCGATGCTGTAAAGAGCAATATTGCATAGGAACCTGGAATGTCAGGTCCACGAATCAAGGCAAATTGGAAGTGGTCAAACAAGAGATGGCAAGGGTGAACATTGACATTCTAGGACTCAGTGAACTAAAATGGACTGGAATGGGTGAATTTAACTCAGATGACCATTATATCTACTACTGTGGGCAGGAATCTCTCAGAAGAAATGGAGTAGCCATCATGGTCAACAAAAGAGTCCGAAATGCAGTACTTGGATGCAATCTCAAAAACGACAGAATGATCTCTGTTTGTCTCCAAGGCAAACAATTCAATATCACAGGAATCCAAGTCTATGCCCCAACCAGTAATGCTGAAGAAGCTGAAGTTGAACGGTTTTATGAAGACCTACAAGACCTTTTAGAACTAACACCCAAAGAAGATGTCCTTTTCATTATAGGGGACTGGCATGCAAAAATAGCAAGTCAAGAAACACCTGGAGTAACAGGCAAATTTGGCCTTGGAATGCGGATTGAAGCAGGGCAAAGACTAATAGAGTTTTGCCAAGAAAATGCACTGGTCATAGCAAACATCCTCTTCCAACAACACAAGAGAAGACTCTACACATGGGCATCACCAGATGGTCAACACCAAAATCAGATTGATTATATTCTTTGCAGCCAAAGATGGAGAAGCTCTATACAGTCAACAAAAACAAGACCAGGAGCTAACTGTGGCTCAGATCATGAACTCCTTAATATGAAATTCAGACTCAAATTGAAGAAAGTAGGGAAAACCATTAGACCATTCAGGTATGACCTAAATCAAATTCCTTATGATTATACAGTGGAAGTGAGAAATAGATTTAAGGGCCTAGATCTGATAGATAGAGTGCCTGATGAACTATGGAATGAGGTTCATGATATTTGTACAGGAGACAGGGATCAAGACCATCCACATGGAAAAGAAATGCAAAAAAGCAAAATGGCTGTCTGGGGAGGCTTTACAAATAGCTGTGAAAAGAAGAGAAGCAAAAAGCCAAGGAGAAAAGGAAAGATATAAGCATCTGAATGCAGAGTTCCAGAGAATAGCAAGAAGAGATAAGAAAGCCTTCTTCAGTGATCAATGCAAAGAAATAGAGGAAAACAACAGAATGGGAAAGACTAGAGATCTCTTCAAGAATATTACGGATACCAAGGGAACATTTCATGTAAAGATGGGCTCGATAAAGGACAGAAATGGTCTGGACCTAACAGAAGTAGAAGATATTAAGAAGAGGTGGCAAGAATACACAGAAGAACTGTACAAAAAAGATCGTTACGACCAAGATAATCATGATGGTGTGATCACTAATCTAGAACCAGACATCCTGGAATGTGAAGTCAAGTGGGCCTTGGAAAGCATCGCTACGAACAAAGTGGAGGTGATGGAATTCCAGTGGAGCTGTTTCAAATCCTGAAAGATGATGCTGTGAAAGTGCTGCACTCAATATACCAGCAGATTTGGAAAACTCAGCAATGGCCACAGGACTGGAAAAGGTCCATTTTCATTCCAATCCCAAAGAAAGGCAATGCCAAAGAATGCTCAAACTACCGCACAATTGCACTCATCTCACATGCTAGTAAAATAATGCTCAAAATTCTCCAAGCCAGGCTTCAGCAATATGTGAACCGTGAACTCTCTGATGTTCAAGCTGGTTTTAGAAAAGGCAGAGGAACCAGAGATCAAATTGCCAACATCCGCTGGATCATGGAAAAAGCAAGAGAGTTCCAGAAAAACATCCATTTCTGCTTTATTGACTATGCCAAAGACTTTGACTGTGTGGATCACAATAAACTGTGGAAAATTCTGAGAGAGATGGGAATACCAGACCACCTGACCTGCCTCTTGAGAAATCTGTATGCAGGTCAGGAAGCAACAGTTAGAACTGGACATGGAACAACAGACTGGTTCCCAATAGGAAAAGGAGTACATCAAGGGTGTATATTGTCACTCTGCTTATTTAACTTATATTCAGAGTACATCATGAGAAACGGTGGAATGGAAGAAACACAAGCTGGAATCAAGATTGCTGGGAGAAGTATCAATAACCTCAGATATGCAGATGACACCACCCTTATGGCAGAAAGTGAAGAGGAACTAAAAAGCCTCTAGATGAAAGTGAAAGAGGAGAGTGAAAAAGTTGGCTTAAAGCTCAACATTCAGACAACTAAGATCATGGCATCTGGTCTCATCACTTCATGGGAAATAGATGGGGAAACAGTGGAAACAGTGGCAGACTTCATTTTTTTGGGCTCCAAAATCACTGCAGATGGTGATTGCAGCCATGAAATTAAAAGACACATACTCCTTGGAAGAAAAGTTATGACCAACCTAGATAGCATATTGAAAAGCAGAGACATTACTTTGCTGACTAAGGTCCGTCTAGTCAAGGCTATGGTTTTTCCAGTGGTCATGTATGGATGTGAGAGTTGGACTGTGAAGAAGGCTGAGCGCTGAAGAATTGATGCTTTTGAAGTGTGGTGTTGGAGAAGACTCTTGAGAGTCCCTTGGACTGAAAGGAGATCCAACCAGCCCATTCTGAAGGAGATCAACCCTGGGATTTCTTTGGAAGGACTGATGCTAAAACTGAAACTCCAGTACTTTGTCCACCTCATGTGAAGAGTTGACTCACTGGATAAGACTCTGATGCTGGGAGGGATTGGGGGCAGGAAGAGAAGGGGACAACCGAGGATGAGATGGCTGGATGGCATCACTGACTCAACGGATATGAGTCTGAGTGAACTCCGGGAGTTGGTGATGGACAGGGAGGCCTGGCATGCTGCGATTCATGGGGTCGCAAAGAGTCGGACATGACTAGTGACTGAAATGAACTGAACTGCATTTGGTCAAAGTTAATCATATGATCAAAGTCAACATCAATGGACCAGGAAGGAGAATACTTTGCCCACAGGAGAGGGAGAATAATTAATATCAGCTAAATAATAATCCACTGGAGAAGGCAATGGCACCCCACTCCAGTACTCTTGCCTAGAAAATCCCATGGATGGAGGAGTCTTGTGGGCTGCAGTCCAGGGGTCGCCCAGAGTCGGACACGACTGAAGCGACTTAGCAGCAGCAGCAGCAAATAATAATCCAAACCATTGCACCTACTTTATTGAAAACCTCACATACTTTCTAGCTGGTGTGAGAGGGTTTGGTTCACTTGTGTGGTAGCAGAAATATTAACACCTAAGCGAAACCAGCAAAAACTATCCAGGAAAGAAATGGCAGGAATCTAAGTGGGTCAGCCTTCTACGTGAGGAAAGCCTACAGACTCTATGCCACATAAATGGTGGCTCTTTTTCTGCCCTCAGGCACTGCAGGGCATCTCAGGACATGTGGTGACGTGGAATCCCTTCACCTGTGAGACTTCACACCAGCATGTCCACTCATGCAAACGCCACCCTACTTCCACAGAAAACATTTTCTTCAAAACTTCCCAATTTCATTTAGACCTGGATCACTTAATTTCCTTCTGGTTCTCTGCTGACTCTTGGCTCTGTCCCCTCTTTAGGGTCTAGCACACATCCTTCACCGCTGATCCCTGATCCTGATTTGCTGTTCTTGTTGTTCAGTCACTAAGTTATATCTAACTGTGTGACCCCATGGATGTAGCATGCCAGGCTTCCCTGTCCTTCTCTATCTCCCAGAGTTTGCTCAAATTCATGTCCATCAAGTCGGCGATGCTATCTAACCATCACCTCCTCTGTCACCCCCTTCTCCTCCTGCCCTCAACCTTTCCCAGCATCAGGTCTTTTCCAATGAGTTGGCTTTTCACATCAAGTGGGTCAAGTGTTGGAGTCCCAGCTTCAGCATCAGTCCTTCCAATGAGTATTCAGGGTTGACTGAGCTTGATTATGCAGATTTAAACTTGTACAAACTGTGAGAATTTAGGCTTACACTCATGCCTTGGATCTTCAATTGCCGGCAGAATCAGGAAAGGTCCTATAGTCTATTCCACACCCAGACAGCTTTATTCTCAGTCTGCAGCCCTGGTTGGATAATACCCCATGTGGACCATAAGTGGGGATTACAGATGGTGGAGATCCTTTGGAAAACATGAGTAGAAAAACTCCAAAATCGAGGCCAAGTCATCAGTAAGCTGTGTTGAGTTCAAGAACTAGAGATGGAATGAAGCTGCCAGGGGTTGGCAAGGAAACTAGGCTCCAGAAGAAGGTATCCCTACAGGTAGTTCTTAGTTTTTGTAATTCCTTTTTTGTGATGCAAGTGCCTGACTTAACATTGCCTAGGTGTCCATTTCAAGTGATGTCCACTTCAAAGCCAACTATCACCAACCATAGATAAAGGGCCAGGCCGCCTCCCCTACTGAGGATACCTTGTATTAGAGATCCTGGTTGATTTCAGCAACTGACCATTTGGGCTACTTGTTTTATTCCTCTCCCATGCTTTAAATTCTCCCTTTTATGTTTTAAATTCACCAAATAAAGAGCAAGCCAGAACAAGGAGTGAGCCCTCGCCCTTGACCCCAATAAAAGCAGAACCCCAAGCTTCTGCATTCTCTCTCTTCCTAATCTCAACCTCACCGTGTGGCCCCAGGTATGCTATGTAATTTCCAGTTCTTGTAAGTAATAAACCTTTATTTTGTTCAGAGCTTCCTGGTAGTTATTGCTAAAAGGTATCTTGCCATCATAGTAAGCACAAGAGCTGGTTTAACCACATTAGTTATTGATAGGCTGGGACAACACAAAACAGTGTCTAACTTTAGAGCCTGGAAAAATTTGCATAGATAGCAGTCAGCTGTGAGTGGCGTCTTTGGTGTCCAAACAACCCCCTTTGTCTGGCTGGATGCCCTGACTTGGTTCCCACTGCAACCCCACTTCCAGTTTTTTTTGGTTTTGTTTTTATTGATACATAACTGACATATTGTACTCTCTTAAGTTTAGGATGTATAATATAATGATTTGACTAAAGTATGTCATGAAATGATTATCACAACAAGTTTAGTAAATATCCATCATCTCATATAGATATGTCAACTGGAAAAAGATACGCACAACCTAAAAGTTGAGAGTTTGGTTTTATTTGGTGGGAATGTTAGGACTTGGGCCTGGGAGACAGTATCTCAGGTGATCCTGAGACAGCTGACTCTGAGGAGGTAAGGGAGGAGCCAGGTTATATACAAGTTTGCAGCAAGGGGCAGGTAATCTGAATATTGAAAGGTTAAGTAAGAAAACCTAAATCTCTCACATGAAGAGATTTAGCGATCTTCTATGTATGGGAAGATAAGTGTCCAGGCTTGGTGAAATCATTCTTTCGTATGCATCTAGCTATCTGGGACCATTCCTGCTTCATTGTTCACTTCCTAATTCCTTGTTTGCTGTGAAAGATGGCTGGTGCAGCAGATGGCTGAGACTTGAATCCCCCCAACTCTCAGCACTTATTGGAGAGGAAGAAGCTGATGGCTTCCAAAGTAGCTGGCTTCTTTTAACCTGGGTTCAGAAATCTGCATTTTGAAAAGCCTTCTTTCCTGGTAGAGCATAGCGCAGAAAATATTTCACATCACAGATACAGAATGAAAACAGCAGGAAACTGCAGTATAGCGCATGGAACTCCGCTCAGTGTGATGTGGCAGCCTGGACAGGAGGGGAGTTGGGGGAGAATGGATACGTTTATACCTGAGTCCCTTCTCTGTTCACTCGAAACTGTCACATTATTAATCAGCTATACCCCAATACAAAATAAAAAGTTTTTTAAAAATAAATAAAAGGACAAGGAAAAAATACAGAAATTGGAAACAAAATTTTGCCTTGTGAGGTGAACTCTTAGGATTTTTTATTCTCCTAACAATTTTTATATATAACATGCGGCAGTGTTAATTATATTTCTCATCCTTTCATACTTATCTACCTTATAACTGGAAGTGTGTGCCTTTCGACTACTTTCATCCAGTTTCCCTCCCTCACCTCAGCCTCTGGCAACCAGAAATTCAGTCTCTTTTGAAATTAGTTTGTTTTTGAAGTATAACTGACCTGCAACATGATGTTAGCTCCTTTTCTGCAACATAATAATTCAATATTTCTATGCATTTAAAAATGATCACCATGACAAGTCTAGTTACCACCTGCCACCACACAAAGACATTACATTGGTATTTACTATATTCCCTACACTGTACATTTCATACCATGACTTATGCTAGAAGTTTGCATGTTTTAATCTCCCTCACCTACTTTTTTTCTTCCTCCCAACCCCTCTCCTCTGGTAAGCACCTGTTTGTTCTCTGCATTTATAACTCTTCCGTTTTGTTAAGTTTGATTCATTAGTTTTGTTTCTTAGATTCTGCATATAGATGACATCATACAGTATTTACCTTTCTATCTCTGACTTATTTCACTCAGCATGATACCCTCCATCCATGTTGTCACAAGTGGCAATATTTCACTGTTTTTTATGGCTGTTTTGTTGTTGTTTAGTCCCTAAGTTTTATCCGACCTTTTTGCAACCCCATGGACTGTAGCCCAGCAGGCTCCTCTGTCCGTGGCATTTCCCACGTTAAGAATACAGGAGTAGGTTGCTTCTCCAGTGGATCTTCCTGACCCAGGGATCCAAGTCATGTCTCCTGTATTGCAGGCGATTCTTTACCACTGAGCCACCAGGGAAGCCCTTTTAATGGCTGAGTAATGCCCAATTGTGTGTGTGTGTGTTGATATACATGTAGATATATCTGTCTATATACAGCTACAGCCTCATATGTGCATGTGTGGGCTGCATCTTTTTTTACTGACACCTGATTCTTAAGTTAGAGCATCTGCTACCAATATCATTTACTAGCTGTTGATTACCTGTATTGTCACCCAAAAGGGGAAGTTTACTCTGAATTGAAATTGAGAATCACAATCATATCTCCAACCTGGGAAGCTCTTCCCTTTACTCTTTTTCTTCCTTTGTTTCTCCCTAAAATTCAGTTAATCCCTTTACCTCTATTGAAACACATACATGCACACACATAGAACATCATCTAAAAAATATCGCTTCCTGGATTGTAACTTTCTGTTTCCTTTATTTTTAAAGATCTGCCTTTAGCTGGAACTGTTGACAGACTGTTTAGATCTTCTCTCCCTTTTTCCTTCCCAGCAGCAGGGCAGCGAGGTTGACATCTCAATACGTCACATCTTTCCTGTGGTCTAACCTCCCCCATCTCCCTGTTTGTCTTGCTTCTATCATTCTTCACCTGACAGCCTTAGTAAATACATTCAGTGTATTTTGCAATAGAAATGATGCGGTCTACTGTAAAGCAGGAATTTTAGCTCTACACACGCAGGAGTTGATTTGAATCTGGGTTCTACTGGTTACAGTCATGCAATCTTGGGAAAATCTCTTAATAAATCCGTACCTCTAATTCCTGTAAATCATCTTACCTTCCATGATTGGGGCTGGAGCTGTCATGGGAAGGAAGAAGAAGGCGGAAGCTGAAGCTCCAATACTTCACCTGATGTGAAGAACTGACTCATTTGAAAAGACCCTGTTGCTGGGAAAGATTGAGAGCAGGAAGAGAAGGGGATGACAGAGGATGAGATGGTTGATAGCATCACTGAATAAAATGGATGTGAGTTTGAGCAAACTCCAGGAGATAGTGAAGGACAAGGAAACCTAGTATGCTGTGGTCCATGAGGTCACAAAGAGTTGGACAGGACTTAGCAATTGAACAACAACACCTTTCATGACAGATTACCATAAGGACTAAATAAAGAAAGGTGTGTTTTGTACACCGCTTTGCAAATTGTAGACCAACAACCAAAGACTGCTATCACCACTTGCGTGTGTTTGTTTATATCATTTCAGAGTTTCCAAGAGCAATGCAATCATATCAGATCATCTGTGCAGTAAGGGATAAAAGATTCTGAACCTGATTGTTCCACTTCTGGTTTGTCTCAGATCCTGATGGAATATCAGACAAGGCTAAGAATTTGCTGAGAGGTTGAAGGCATTTGAGAATGTCTTCTCTAAAAAGAGTTTGGAGACACTGTGGGTTTTTCCTTGCCTCACCATGAATCATGTTTACCACTCACTTTGAGCCAAATATGGAGATAACAGAGAATGATTTGAAGAACTTGAAATGTCAGGAAGTAGCAAACAATGTGTCTGAACATTGTAAAGACAAAAGAATTTGTCTGGATGCCTGTACAGCAAAGAACACTGCCGTGGACACAGGCACACTGTTACAGACTCAGGGCACCATCTGTGCTCTGTGGATGCCATGGAAAGGAGCTGGCCAGGAGCTGATATGGAATGTACATGATGCAGGACTTCCTGCAAGAAGAGGGCCCACCCAGAAGGAAGAGGATGGACAGGCACCTTTGGAATTAAAAATAAAGGGCAGGAAGGGCAGGAAGCTCAGTTGGTAAAGAATCCACCTGCAATGCAGGAGACCCCAGTACAATTCCTGGGTCAGGAAGATCCACTGGGGAAAGGATAGGCTACCCACTCCATTATTCTGGGGCTTCTCTGGTGGCTCAGCTGGTAAAGAGACCATATGAAATACAGGAGACCTGGGTTCAATCCCTGGGTTGGGAAGACCCCCTGGAGAAGGGAAAGGCTGCCCACTCCAGTATTCTGGCCTGGAGAATTTCATGAACTTTATACTCCATGGGGTTGCAAAGAGTTGGACACGACTGAGCGACTTTCACTTAGACTTACTTACTTAAGCCAAGTCGTGAAGTCGTGAAGTCGCTCAGTCATGATTGACTCTTTGCGATCCCATAGACTATAGCCTACCAGGCTCCTCTGTCCATGGGATTTTCCAGGCAATAGTACTGGAGTGGATTGCCATTTCCTTCTCCAGCGGATCTTCCCAACCCAGAGCATGAACCCAGGTCTCCCTCATTGTAGATAGGTGCTTTACCATCTGAGCCACCAGGGAGGTCCTCAGTTTGGATGATTTGAGACATGTGGTTTTAGTGAAAATAACTCTGAAGAGCCCACAAAGGAGTCCGTAAGAGAGACAGCTTTGGATAACGGCCTCATCCAGAGGGCTCTAGCACCAGATTAAAAGTGAATCCTTTTCCATCCCTTACTTCTCCTTCCTTCCCAAGCATCAGCCTGCAAGGAACCAAAGCTGCAGCTGCAAGCTAGAAAGGAGACAGGCAGAGAGAGGGGCCTGGCCATGACCTGCATGTGCCACTGTAGCCATGAAGCTCGAGGCAAATGCAAGCTTGGGAAGGGGAAAATTTTTGAAAGCAACAACAGCCCAAAGTTTTGGGGGTAGACAAAAATGCCCTCGTTATTAGCTAGAAATAACTGGAGTGCTTCTTATTACCTAAAGTAACTGAAAAGCTACTGGACTTCCCCAAGATTTTACCCAGAAGAGAAAATTTTCACCCAGTTGTTATGAAAAAGCTAAACAGAGAAGATTTTATGGGAACAGTTGTAAGAGAGAATAAAGGCAATTGGTCTTGGGACTTGGAGTCTAGTTCCTTTATTAAACCAACTGCATTAGCTGCATGATCAAGGACAAGGAACTTGACTTTTCTTATCATGTGAAGAATGAGAGAAGTATACTTATACATGAAAAGTGAAAGTAAAAGTCACTCAGTTGTGTCCAACTCTTTGCGACCCCATGGACTGGAATTCTCCAGGCCAGAATACTGGAGTGGATAGCCTTCCCCTTCTCCAGGGGATCTTCCCAACCCAAGGATTGAACCCAGGTCTCCCACATTGCAGGCAGATTCCTTACCAGCTGAGCTACCAAGGAAGCACACACTTATGCATTGATCTGTCTTAATAACACAAATGCTATAAAGCATTTAGCATGGACTGGTCCTATTTAATGCTCAGTGAGTATTCTGTTTTGCTTAAAGGATTGGTGAACAATGATTTTCCCACTTGGAACAACAGAGAATAGGAGAATGGAACACATTATGTGGTCTTCCTTTATGAAACTTAAAAAAAAATCCACAAGAAATATGATTGATTAGCTCATTAAGGAATATACCAGTTATTTGTTGTTCCATAGTAAACAATGTCCAAATCTGGTACCTTAAAAACTGTATTGTCTCTCCATTCTTTGGCTTGGTAAATTAGGTACAGTTAGAGTGTCAGCTGTGCTCATTTATGTGTTTGGTTTCAAATGGCAGCTCAAGGCTGCCTTGTCCAGGATGGTCTCACTAACCTATTTGGTGGTTGGCTGGGGTTGTTGACCAAGGCATCTTTAATCTCCTCCATGGGACTCCTCTAGAGGCCCCATGGCAACTGGATTCCAAGAAAACTAGAGGGGAAGCTGCAAGTCTCCAGAGACCTAGGCTTAAAATTCATGTATCACTTCTGCCGTATTCTCTTGGCCAATGCAAGTTCAATACCTGCCCAGACTCAAGGAATAGAAAAGTAAACCCCACCAGCTGAGGAGAGGACCTGCAGCTGAGTTTGTGGCTATGGGCTTCCCAGGTGGTTGAGTGATAAAGAATCCACCTGCCCAAGGCAGGAGCCACAGGAGACACAGGTTCTATCTCTGGGTTGGGAGATCCCCTGGAGGAGGAAATGACAACCCACTGCAGTATTCTTGCCTAGAAAATTCCATGGGTAGAGAAGCCTGCCAGGCTACAGTCCATGGGATCCCAAAGAGTCAGACACGAATGAGTGGCGGAACGACATGCCACAGGGAAAACAAAGAACAGTCTTCCCCGTGAGGTGATACATCATAAAGAGGTCACTGAACTAGGGATCAAAAAACCTGGTTTTCAATCTTACATTTCTTATAAACTATCTGTGTGATTTTTACCTAAATTTCCACAACTGTAAAATCTAATACGCAAAGTTTGTGAGTTTAGGTTTCTGTTTTAGTCTCTATTTCTTCCTTCTTTGGAGGTCTTAGAAGTCTCTATAGATACAAGGTCAGAGCATCAGCATCAGCTTATGGGAACTGTTTATCTTTTCCCCTTAAAAATAAGCAGAAACCAGAGAGGGAACAAGCTAGGCCCTCTCACCCCGACTCTTGGAAGTTCTGGCCAAAGGTTACCCAAGCAGAAGTGCCATGTGGTAGCTATTTGAAATCTTCTTTAGGAGATATTTGGCATTTTCCCATTGCCTAGCCCCTCCTCCTGCTTTTTTTGGTCTTTCCTTCCAGTCTGCTGTCTGGAAGTGACATGCTTCATGGATAGTAGGAATAAGTTTCACACTTGAGACACAGCAAATCGGTGAACTAGAAGGAACCCAGTTGTCTGAGTGGCTGTGGACTTTGTGGAGATGACGATCCATACCAGCCCTGAACTGCATCCGGACAGACTTATTTTTTAATACTGAATATTGGTTTATTTGAGGCTTCCCAGGTGACTCTAGTGGTAAAGAACCCGCCTGCCAATGCAGGAGACATAGGAGACGCTGGTTTGATCCCTGGGCCTGGAAGATCCCCTGGAGGAGGGCATGGCAACCCACTCCAGTATTCTTGCCTGGAGAATCCCAAGGACAGAGGAGCCCGGTGGGCTACGGGTCTGTAGGCACATTGGTTTATTTATATCTTTTTTTTTTTTTTTACTTTACTTTACTTTACTTTAAAAATTGTTTAGGGGCTTCTCTGGTGACTCAGTGGAGAAGAATCTACCTGCCAATGCAGGAGACACTGGTTCAGTCCCCGATCAGTCCCTGATCCAGGAAGATCCCACATGCTGTGGAGCAGCTAAGCCCATTCACCACAACTACTGAGCCTGTGCTCTAGAACCCGGGGCTGCAAATACCGAAGCCTGCCTGCCCTAGAGCCTGTGCTCTGCAATGAGAAGCCCGCACACCGCGACTAGAGTGTAGCCCCTGCTTGCCACAGTGGGAGAAAAACCCACGCAGCAGCAAAGACCCAGCACAGCCATAGACAAATAAATAAAAATTTAAAAACCGGTCAAATCTTAAAAGAAATATGTTGAAATCACCAAAGTAGTTGATAATTTTGAAAAAATGCTCCATTATGAGGTTTTGGTTGCTGCCGTTTAACTTCAGTTAATGAAATAATCCACTTCCGTTTCACAACTACTTAAAAACACAACTTGTTTGTTCGTCTTCAACAGCTCTTTGTTCCCATGGGTCCTCACAATCTGTCTTCATACTGCCTACTGGATACATTTATAATATGACATGCACTTTCCATTTGCATCCTTCACCCTACACACTTTTATATGTGAGAAAATTAGTTTTATTTAGATTACTTTTTTTTTCTATCTATCTCTCAGAGTTGGCTTTAGTCCTACTAATAACCAAATGTCACTAACCAAGAAAAATGATGTTTGGGTAGTATCTACCTACCCAAGCTTCTTAGACACAGGTGACCATGCTGTGAACTGCACAACGCTAGGGAATGCCAGGTATATGGAATAGAATGTTTTTTCATATCATTGTGTCACAAAGCAACCCTATACTTAACAACTAACATAATGTGAAAGACAGTAGCTCTCATATTGCTGTGTTATTCCTATACTGCTTCATGGTTCACCAAGAGACCTTGATGTCCTTGTTCAAACTGTTCAACTTGGCATTATTTTTATAAGAGCCTTTAAGATTTGGAGTCCTCCCAGGAAAACAGAAACCACTCTAGATATTCCAAACAGGAAATTTGATACATGTAAATGGATGCACAGATGATGCAAGAAATAAGAAGTCAAATGGAGGGTGTGGGGGAGGGAAGAGACAGCCCAAAAATTAACATCAAGAAGTTACTACGATCCTTTAGGCTTGGAGAACAAAGGGATGAAAGTTACCAGAGATTTGGAGTTGGGGCTGCCCAGCAAAATGGATTCATGTTGGATCTGCTCAGCAAGCTTGGACAGTAGGAGAAAGAGCAGTCCAGTGGGAGCTGTAACTGGCTCTGGAGGTGCTACCTGAAGCAGAGAGAGAACGGTAAATACCCTGGCTTTAACTCCACCTCCACCCTCTTCCTCTTGGCTGAATGTCCCTAAAATTCACAGAGGAGGGAGGCTTGGGAAACTTAGATCCTTATGACACACAGAATGACAGAAGAGGTCAGGTAACTGATCTGCAAACAGAATCAAGTGATTGGAAGAGTATTTGGCTTTGCAAGGCACTGGGCAGACGCATTGTTGCTTCAAGGCCCAGATAGTCAATGTTGACTCAAAGCTGGGAAGAACATTCTATCTTCTCTTATACAAATCTTACGCGTATCTTGAGATTTAGATGTTTTTCATCATCTAGAAACAGCGTCCTTCGGATGAACATGGTTATTCCTCTGATACTCTGCAATCTACAGATTAGATACAATCTCTATCAAAATTCCAATGACATTTTCTTTTACAGAAATAGAAAAAACAATCCTAAATTTCATACGGAACTACAAAAGACCCAGAGTATCAAAGTGATCTTGAGAAAGAAAAACTAAACTAGAGGCATCATGCTTCCTGACTTCAAAATATATTCAAAACATCATGGCACTCCATCACTGGACAAGCGGGATTTGGAATTAAAAATGCAATAACATTTACATCAGTACTCCCCCCCTCCATAAATACATAGGTATAAATAGAACAAAATATGTACAAGATCTATATAAGGGAAGCTATAAAACTTTGATGAGTAAAATCAGAGAAGAACTAAATAAATGAAAAGGCATTCCATTTTCATGGAGAGAAAAACTCAACATTGTCAAGACATAAGTTCTTTCCAACTGATCTATAAATTCAGTGCAATCTCAATCAAAATCCCAGCAACTTATTCGTGGATTCATCGCAGCACTGTTTATAATAGCCAGGACATGGAAGCAACCTAGATGTCCATCAGCAGATGAATGGATAAGAAAGCTGTGGTACATATACACAATGGCGTATTACTCAGCCATGAAAAAGAATACATTTGAATCAGTTCTAATGAGATGGATGAAACTGGAGCCGATTATACAGAGTGAAGTAAGCCAGAAAGAAAAACACTAATACAGTATACTAACACATATATATGGAATTTAGAAAGATGGTAATGATAACCCTGTATGTGAGACAGCAAAAGAGACACAGATGTGTAGAGCGGACTTTTGGACCCTGAGGGAGAGGGAGAGGGAGAGGGAGAGGGAGAGGGAGAGGGTGGGATGATTTGGGAGAATGGCATTGAAACATGTATGCTATCATGTAAGTAATGAATCGCCAGTCTATGTTCAATGCAGGATACAGGATGCTTGGGGCGAGTGCACGGGATGATCCAGAGAGATGATATGGGATGGGAGGTGGGAGGGGGGTTCATGTTTGGGAACTCATGTACACCCGTGGTGGATTCATGTCAATGTATGGCAAAACCAATACAGTATTGTAAAGTAAAATAAAGTAAAAATAAAAATTAAAAATTAAAAGACAAATTGATTTTAAATTTATATGGAGAAGCAAAACATTCACCATCATAATATTGAAGGAAAAGAATAAAGTTAGAGGATTGACACAATTCAAGACTTAGTATATAGCTACAATAATTAAGACAGTGTGGTATTGGTGAAAGAATAGACAAATAAATCAATGGAACAGAATAGACAGCCCAGAAAAAGACCTACATAAATATAGCCAATTGATGTTTGATGAAGTAGCAAAGGCAAGAGAATGTAGCAAGAGAATTTTTTTAATTTGTATTTTATATTGAAATATAGTTGATTAACAACTTTATGTTACTTTCAGGTATACAGCAAAGTGATTCAGCTATACATACACAAGTATCTATTCTTTTCAAATTCTTTTCCCATTTAGGTTATTACAGAATATTGAGCAGAGTTCCCTATGCTATATAGTAGAGAGTCTTTTCAACAAATCATGATAAAACTAGTAGATATCCAAGTGCAAAAGAACAAAAAAGAATCTAGATACAGACCTTATACTCTTCACAAATGTTAACACCAAATCACAGACCTAAATATCGAATTTAAAGCTATAAAACTCCTAGAAGATAACATAGGAGAAAACCTAGATGACCTAGACAATGGCCTTGCAGAAGCTTTTTAGCTAAAACACCAAAGGCATGCATGATCCATGAAAGAAATAGTTGACTAAGCCAGAGTTCATTAAAATTTAAAACTTCTGTTCTGTGTAAGACAATGTCAATGGGATGGAAAGATATGCCAAAGACTAGGAGTAAATACTTGCCAAAGACACATCCAACAAAGAACTGTTATTCAAAATGTACATATAATGCTTAAGAAAACAAGCAACCTGATCAAAATATGGTTCCAAAATCTTAAAAGACATTTCACCAAAGAATATATAAAAATGGCGAACAAACATTTGAAAAGATACTTCACATTACATCATTCAGTTCAGTTCAGTTCAGTTGCTCAGTCATGTCTGACTATTTGTGACCCCATGAATCACAGCATGCCAGGCCTCTCTGTCCATCACCAACTCCCAGAGTTCACTCAGACTCATGTGCATTTGAGTCGCACATCCAGCCATCTCATCCTCTGTTGTCCCCTTCTCCTCCTGCCCCCAATCCCTCCCAGCATCAGAGTCTTTTCCAATGAGTCAACTCTTCGCATGAGGTGGCCAAAGTATTGGAGTTTCAGCCTCAGCATCAGTCTTTCCAATGAAGGACTGGTCTCCTTTATTGACTACATGTCATTAGGGCAATACAAATTGAAACAATAGTGAGATACCACCACACACCTAGTAGAATGGCCCAAATCCAGAACACTGACCACACTGAATGCTCGTGAGGACGCCAAGCAGCAGGAACTCTCGTTCACTGCTGGTGTGAAGGGCACAGCCCCTTTGGAAGACAGTTTGGCAGTTTCTTACAACACTAAACGTACTCTTACTATATGATCCAGCAATTGTGCTCCTTGGTATTTACTCACAGGAGTTGAAAAGTTTTGTGGTTGTTCAGTTGCTAAGTCGTGTCCAGCTCTTTGTGACACCATGGACTGCAGCACACCAGACTCCTCTGTCCTTCACTACCTCCCAGCATTTGCTCAAATTTATGTCCATTGAGTCAGTGAAACTTATGTCTACACAAAAGCCTGCACAACATATGTTTATAACAGTTCTATTCATAATTGACAAAGCATGGAAGCAGCCAAGATGTTCTTCAGTAGGAGAATGGATTAAAAAGCTGTAGTGTACCCAGTCAATGGAATATTATTCAGTGCCAAAAAGAAATGAGCTAGCAAGTCATGAAAAACCATAGAGAAACCTTCAATGTATACTACTAAGTGAAAGAAGTCAATCTGAAAAGGCTTCACTCTGTATGATTCCAACTATGTGATATTCTGGACACGGCAAAACTATGGAGATGGTAAAAGGATCGGTGGTTGCCAGGGGTTTCAGAAGAGGAAGGTAGGATTAATAAGTGGAACAAAGAGAAATCTGGGGACAGTGAAACAACCCTGATGAATACATGTCATTACAATTTTGTCTAAACACATATAATATATAATGAGTGAACTCTTGTAAACTGCAGATTTTAGGTGATTGTGATGTATCAATGTAGATTAATCAATGGTAACATATCACTCTGGTAGGGAATGTTGAAAATGGAGAAGCTTTGCTTGGATCGGGTAGGGAACTATAGGAAATCTCTGTACTTTAGTTTCAATTTTGCTGTGAACTTAAAACTAAAACTGCTCTAACAAAATACAATCTTATAAAAAAAGTTTGATACTGGCATAAAGACAGACATGCAGACTAATGGGCTGGAATAGCCAAGCCAGAAATTAACCCACACATATATAGTCAACTGATCATAGACAATGGAGTCTAAAATTCACAATGGGAAAAAGATAGTATCTTCAATAAATGGGATATCCACAAGCAAACCAAAAAAATGAAATGAGATCTTTATCTTAAACCACACACAAAAATCAATGTAAAATTAGTTAAAAATTTAATTTCAAAAAAAAATTTAATTTCAGGTCTTACACCTAAAACTGTGAAACTTTCAGAAGAAAATGTAAGTTAGAAGCTTCTTGACATTGGTCTCAGCAAAGATTTCATGGATATTTCACCAAAAACACAGGCAATAATAGCAAAAATAAGTAAATGGGACTACCTAAAATGCTTCTGCACAGCAATAGAAACAATCAACAAGATGAAAAGACAACCTATAGAATGGGTGAAAATATTTTCAAAGTGGAAGTGTTAGCTGCTCAGTTGTGTTCAACTTTCTGCAACCCTGTGGACTGTAACCCACCAGGATCCTCTGTCCATGGCATTTTCCAGGCAAGTATACTGGCGTGGGTTTCCATTCCCTTCTCCAAGGGATCTTCCCAACCCTGGCATCAAACCTGGGTCTCCTGCATTGCAGGTGGATTCGTTATGGTCTGAGCCACCAGGGTATATCAGATAAAGGGTTAATATGCAAAATGCGTAAGGAACTCATGTGACTCAATACCAAGGAAATAAATAATTTCATGAAAAATGGGCAGAGGAATGGAATAGACATTTTTCCAAAGAAGGCACACGAAAGGACATCAGATGCATGAGAAGTTCTACAACAGCAATCATCAGAGAAAAGAAAGTCAAACTCACAGTGAGATATCATCTCACACCTGTTAGAATGGCTACGACCAACAAGACAGACCAATCCATGCTCTTGCATTGGCAGCCAGATTCTTTACCACTGAGCCATCTGGGAAGCCCGTAAATATATACATAGTATATATTAATGTGGTAAAATATATGTGGAATACTATTCTGCTGTAAGAAATTAGATAATTCTGCCATTTGTGAAAACATGTATAGACACTGAGGGTATTATGGCAAGAGCAGTAAGTCAGAGAAATACAAATATTATACGATACTACTTGCATGCGGATGCTAAAAACAGTCGAACACATAGAGACAGAGATTAGAATGGTGGTTGCCAGTGACAAAGGGTGGGAAAAATGGATTGATGTTGGTCAAAGGGTAAAAACTTCCAGTTATAATATGAATAAATGTGGGGGATCTATTATGGTGACTATAGTTAACAATACTGTATTAAATATTTGAAAGTTGTTGAGAGTAGATTTAAATGTCCTTTGTTTGTTGTTGTTTTAGTCGCTAAGTCACGGAGTGGATTGCCATTTCCTTCTACAGGGGATCTTCTGGACCCAAGGACTGAACCCACAGCTCCTGCATTTCAGGCAGATTCTTTACCATCTGAACCACCAGGGGAGTCATCTGCACATCACACACACACACACACACATACACACACGCATTGAAAAACTTCTCAAAGCTCAACCTTAAAAAGGTAAACAAGCCAGTTAGCAAATGGGCAATATATATAGTGGAACCAGGCTTCCCAGGTAATGTAAAGAACTCCCTGCCAATGTAGGTGATGTAAGAGGTGGGGGTTATATCCCTGGGTCAGGGAGATCCCCTGGAGGATGCTGTAGCAACCCACTCCAGTATTCTTGTCTAGAGAATCTCAGTATTCTTGCCTAGAGAATCCCATAGATGGAGGAGCCTGAAAGGCTATAGTCCATAGGATCACAGAGTCAGACATGACTAAAGCAACTTAGCCACACATGCACGCACCCATAGTGGAACTATATGTAACTTTGTTCTGTATTTTCCAAGTCTCCTGTAAATGTGTTATCATACTTTCATAATTTGAAACAAAAGAAAGAAAAAATTAATCAATTTGAAAAAAGAAAATGGGTGGTAGACGTGAAAAGGTATTTCTACAAAGAGGATATAAGGATGACAAACACATCAAAAGATGTTCAATATCATTAGTCATTTAAGAAATGCAAATTAAAACTTAAACGAGATATCAGTACTACATATCAGAGTGGCTAAAACAAGCAAACACTAGTGAGCACGAAGGGAAATTATATCACTCACACGTTACCCATGAATGTAAGACGGTTTAGCAATTCTAGAAAGCAGTTGGCAGTTTATAAAAAAACTAGATATGCAACTCCTAAATGACACATCAATTGTACTCCTGGGCATGGATCTCAGAGAAATAAAAGTTTATATTCACATAAAACCTGTATACAAATACTTGTGGCTGCATTATTCATAACAGATAAACTGGAAACAACTCAGATGTCCTTCAATGGGTGGATGATGAAACAAACTATAGTAACCCATACCATGGAAATTTTATCAACAATGAAAAACAACAAACTATCGATACATACAACATGCTGGATAAATCTCCAAAGAATTATGCTTAGTGGAAAAAGTCAGTCCCAAGAGATTACATACAATATCATTCCATTTACATAACACACTTTACAGGCCAAAACTATAGCAAAGAAGGGCAAATTGCCAGGAGTTAAGGAGGGTAGACATAGTATGGAAGTGGGCACAGCTGTAAAAGTGGAACATGAAGACTAGAGATCTCTTCAAGAAAATTAGAGATAGCAAGGGAACATTTCACGCAAGTATGGACACAATAAAAAATGGAAACGGTATGGACCTAACAGAAGCAGAAGATATTAAGAAGAGGTGGCAAGAATACATATAACTATACAAAAAAGATCTTCATGACCCAGATAATCACTATGGTGTGATCACTCACCTAGAGCCAGATATCTTGGAATTCAAAATTAAGTGGACCTTAGGAAGCTTCACTATGAACAAAGCTAGTGAAGGTGATGGAGTTCCAGTTGAGCTATTTCAAATCCTAAAAGATGATGCTGTAAAGTGCTGCACTCAACATGCCAGCAAATTTGGAAAATTCAGCAGTGGCCACAGGACTGGAAAAGGTCAGTTTTCATTTCAATCCCAAAGAAAGGTAATGCCAAAGAATGCTTAAACTACCACACAATGGCACTCATCTCATGCTAGCAAAGTAATGCTAAACCAGGCTTCAGCAATACATGAACCGTTAACTTTCAGATCTTCAAACTTGATTTAGAAAAGACAGAGGAACCAGCGATCAAATTGCCAACATCCATTGGATCATCAAAAAAACAAGAGAGTTTCAGAAAAACATCTACTTCTGCTTTATTGACTATGCCAAAGCCTTTGACTGTGTGGATCACAGAAAACTGTGGGAAATCCTTAAAGAGATAAGTGTACCAGACCACCTGACCTGCCTCCTGAAAAATCTGTATGTAGGTCAAGAAGCAGTAGTTAGAACTGGACATGGAACAGACTGGTTTCAAATCAGGAAAGGAGTACATCAAAGCTGTATATTGTCACCCTGTTTATTTAATTTATATGCAGAGTATATAATGAGAAATGCTGGACTGGATGAAGCATAAGCTGGAATCAAGATTTCCAGGAGAAATATCAGTAACTTCAGGTACGCAGATGACACCACCGTTATGGTAGATAGTGAAGAAGAACTGAAGAGTCTCTTAATGAAAGTGAAAGAGGAGAGTGAAAAAGTTGGCTTAAAGCTCAACATTCAGAAAACTAAGATCATGGCATCTGGTCCCATGACTTCATGGCAAATAGAGAGGGAAACAATAAAAACAGTGAGAGACTATTTTTCTGGGCTCCAAAATCACTGGAGATGGTGACTGCAGCCATGAAATGAAAAGACACTTATTCCTTGGAAGAAAAGTTATGACCAACCTGGACAACATATTAAAAAGCAAAGACTTTACTTTACCAACAAAAGTCCATCTTGTCAAAGCAATGGTTTTTCCAGTAGTCATGTATGGATGTGAGAGCTAGACCGTAAAGAAAACTGAGTGCCGAAGAATTGATGCTTTTGAACTGTGGTGTTGGAGAAGAGGCTTAAGAGTCCCTTGGACTTCAAGGAGCTCAAACCTGTCAATCTTAAAGGAAATCAGTCCTGAGTATTCATTGGCAGGACTGATGCTGAAGCTGAAACTCCAATGCTTTGGCCACCTGATATGAAGAACTGATTCATTGGAAAAGTCCCTGATCCTGGGAAAGATTGAAGGCAGGAGAAGGGGACAACAGAGGATGAGATGGTTAAATAGCATCACCAACTCAATAGACATGAGTTTGAGCAAGCTCTGGGAGTTGGTGATGGACAGTAAAGCCTGGCGTGCTGCAGTCCATGGGGTCACAGAGTCAGACACGACTGATCGATTGAACTGAACTGAACTGTGGTGATGGATGTGTTATACATGTTGATTGTATCAATGTCATACCAACATCAATCTCCTGGCTGTGAAATTTTATTACAGTTTTGCAAGATGTTACCATTGTGGGAAACTAAGTAAAGGGTACCTGGATTTCTCTATACTGTTTCATACAACTACCTGTGGATCTTGAGATATCTTAAAATACAAAATTTAATTTTAAGATGATTGCCAAGTTGCAAGATAGGTCCAAAGTTGTCCCATAGAACAAACTGGCTAATGAAGCAGTTTGATTCCTTATTACAAGCAACAGAATTTATTCTAGATCATTTAGTCAGAAAGAAAATCTATTCAAAGATATTGAGATACCAGAGATAGGCAGAGTCAGAGTCTATGCAGCAAAAACACTAGGATCACCATGCTCTGGCCAAAGTACCTGCTCCTGCCACCTCTCCTGCCAGGATCCTGTGGTCATCTTGAGCGACGCTGGGGACAGACAGCAGAAGCTCTACACAACGTTTGCCCAAAATTGATCCACACTCTACACTCTTTCTCCTATTGTTTATTTTACTACTAATATCTGGTACAGGTGTCTCTGCTGTGCCTGACTGCAGGAGAGTCTTGGGGAGCATGACCTCGGTTCTACACTAGAAAAGAGGGGTTTATAATACTGGAAACTCTCCCTGAATAGTAAGGTGTTCAAAAGATACTTGTCAGACCCAAACATGGCAAACGTCTACCCCAGTCATAACACCATGTTCTGCCAAAAAGGGATCATTGACTTTTTGAAATTTTAAAGAAAATTTTCAAATTCTGTTGAACAGGGTAGATGGAGGGAGGAAGTTACATATTGTACCTTTCATTTCTTTTTATTCCTTATATCCTGATTCAGTATTGATATATTGTATTTTAATTAACAAGTCATTCATTTCACTGAACTTTTCGAGTGATTTCAGTGTGCCTAACATTTCTTAGTTTCAACATTTCTTCCATTGCTACAGATTCTCTTTACTTCTAGTTTTATTTTTTATTTCAGCTCTTTTTTAAATTACAAAATACAAGGTCATTGGAGCCAGTTTGAAAATTTAAAAAAAAAAAGCCCTAAGAAAGAAGACAAAAATCATTTGAAATTTAGCATTCAGCAATAACTTCAATGAATTCCTCAATACCTATTCTACTCATATCCCACGGTAAATGCAGTTTAGGTGAAATTAATTCTACCACCCTACTATTTGACCTAAGGCAATCAGAGTGATTTCACACACACACACAGACACACACACTCCAAAGCCTCGCCAAGGTGATTATTTCAGTTCTAACCGAACAGTGCTAGACATTCTTCTGGCCAGAGATTGGTTCAACAGCGCATATGACCTGTGCTGTGCTGGCCACAGATTGGTTCAAGAGTGAGCATATGCCCTAAGTTGGTCCAGTTTTAAGTTTTTTCCTTCTACTACCATCCAGGTCTGACTAGTGTAATGGAGAAAGCGCCAGAGCTGTAGGAAGCCCATATGAAAATAGAGCTTATATTCAGGAGATGGAGTTAAAAGTAGAGAGATAAAAAGTGTCCTCATCCCACCATTTGACCAGATTCTCATAAGTCTACTCCCAGGTGGTTTTTACTTCTCAACAAAATAAGATTTTCAGCTTTGTCATGTGACAACAAGAAAATGTGTATTTGGCGTCCATCCCTGCTTTAGATCTATGTGTGTGATCAATTATCTTGGTAAGGGCTCTTCAGGACAGCTCTTCCCTGGGGACTGGAGTCGCCCAACCAAATGCTATTCTGACATAAAATTCTCTTACTTTGCTTTCCAGATTGTCCTCTACATTTTCTAAAGCCTGTGGTCCATAAATATAGAACTGGCGGATACAGCTTGATTTTAGTACAGCAGTTTGGGTTTTGGTGCCAATGCTATGTTTGAAATGCAAGAGTGTTGCTGGATTTTTACAGTCTATATTTAAAAGACTAGTGAGTTAAACTGTGCTTGGAATGCTTAGCCACTCTTGCTAAGGGTCAGAACCACACTCTGTGGTTCTCCTAAAAAGAGGTGATCCAGAGGCTACCTGTCTGTGGATATTTGAAGCCACGGGACATGCACCTCTGTGCAGGCTACTACTCCTGAGCTTCCTGAGGTTCGTGAAACATATAGCCAACTTCCTCGAGGGTGTGCAGACCATCAAGATGATGACCCCCAAACTTCTCTCCCAGCACTTTCATATATTGTCTGTCCCTGGAGTACTGAGAAGTCATAAAATAATTCTCTCATCCTTTCTTTGATCTAAGTTTCTCCCCTGAAAGGTGGGTTAAAGCTGGTACACTTTGTTAACATCTTGAGACGCGCTTAGAGAAATATACCCATTC
The DNA here is from genome assembly GCF_001704415.2 of Capra hircus. Classification (NCBI taxonomy): domain Eukaryota; kingdom Metazoa; phylum Chordata; class Mammalia; order Artiodactyla; family Bovidae; genus Capra; species Capra hircus. The sequence continues at coordinate 14,314,917 of NC_030811.1, read as the reverse complement.
TAGCTCCACCTCAGTCAGTTCAGTCGCTCAGTCGTGTCTGACTCTTTGCGGGCCCATGGACTGCAGCACACCAGACTTCCTTGTCCATCACTGACTTTCGGAGCTCGCTCAAACTCATGCCCATCGAGTCAGTGATGCCATCCAGCCATCTCATTCTCTGTTGTCCCCTTCGCTTCCTGCCTTCAACCTTTCCCAACATCAGGGTCTTTTCCAATGAGTCAGTTCTTCGCATCAGGTGGCCAAAGTATTGGAGTTTCAGCTTCAGTATCAGTCCTTCCAATGACTATTCCAATGACTATCCAAGGACCCTAATTTCCTTTAGGGTGGACTGGTTGGTTCTCCTTGCAGTTCAAGGGACTCTTAAGACTCTTCTCCAACACCACGGTTCAAAGGCATCAATTCTTTGGCACTCAGCTTTCTTTATAGTCCAACTCTCACTCTCTCTCCATACATAACTACTAGAAAAATCATAGCTTTGACTAGATGAACCTTTGTCCACAAAGTAATGTCTCTGCTTTTTAATATGCTGTCTATGTTGGTTATAGCTTTTCTTCCAAGGAGTAAGTATCTTTTAATTTCATGGCTTCAGTCACCATCTGCAGTGATTTTGGAGCCCCCCCAAAATAAAATCTCTCACTATTTCCATTGTTTCCCCATCTATTTGCCATGAAGTGACCTAGGAACTAGAAAATCTAAGCCAATGACCTTCAGCTCCAGTTCTCTTATTTATGGATTGCAGGGAGAACTTCCAAGGCTTGCCTATATTTCTAGGAGGTATTTATTACTACACTTGTTTTCAACTGAGGTCATAGCTTCTTAATTTTGTGTAAAAACTCTAACCTTTAGAGTGTGTTGAAAGTATTGCTCATTTTACCTGCCTCTGACCATGACACACGGAGGCTTCCCACAGCTTCAGACCATATACTACCTTCTAGATTTCCATGCCACCTTTCTGCCTGTTTTTGGAAATTGCTGTTCCTAGATTTTTTTTTTTTTTATGTATTAAAGGTGGGGCAGGGGCAGGGTGTGTGCAATGCTATGGCACCCAGAGGGACAGACAAGCAGACAATAAACAATATACAAGTAAATACTTTACTTTTAGGTAGTTATAACTGCTATAACTGTTTTTGGTAGCTATAACTGCGAGAAAAAATAAAGCAGGAAAAGAGATTGGGGAGAGATGGGGAGGCTGGTGATGATGAAGTTCCATTTTTTGATAATGTGTACTGGCATTAGATTGAAGGAGTCAGTCAGCTGTGCAACTGGAAGGAAGACTTCGAACTTTCCTTTATGTCTGATGGGAAGACATTGGAAAGTTTTTTTAAAGAGTCACCCAGTCTCCTGGGGGAGGTAGTGCTGAATAGAAACAGGAGGCTGTTAGAATCATTGCAAAATCCAGGCAAGAGATGATGAAGATATGGATTAAAGTGATAGCAATGGAGGTGGTAAGAAGCAGCTGAAACCTAGATATATTCTAAGACAGTGCCAATAAGATGAATTGATGGATTCCATGTGCAACGAAATGAGAGAGAGAGAGAGCTGTATCAAGCATAACGCCTAAGTTTGATACCAGAATAGCTGGATGATCGTGGTGTCATTTCCTAAGGGAAAGAGCACTGAGAGAAGAACAAACTGTGAGTGGGTGCCTGGAGAGATATTAGGCGTAGAAGCTGAGATGTTGAGCAGGGAATTAAATATAAGCATCTAGAGACCTACAGAAAAGTCAAAGATAGAGATAACACATTGGAAATCTGACTTTTAAAAGACTACCTTTAATGCCAAGAGCCTAGAGGACATCACACAGGGATCTAAGAGGTGAGAGCACGGCCTCTCCAATACTTGGTGACCAGAAAGAGAAGAAGCCAACAAAGAAGGTTAATCAGGGGGAGGTTATGACTCCTCATCTGTATGTGCGCTTGTGCCCTCGTGTGTGTGTGCTTTGATATTTTTAATAAGTAGATGTTGCAACAACCTCAGAGATGGGACAGGAGATGTGTGGGCATCTATCCAGATTTCTCTATGCACTAGAATTAGTCTATGCCTTAATTTATCAGAAGTTTATTAATTTTCCCCTCTTCAAATAGTTAGTTCTTAATTTTATAAATAATTTACACCAGTTTTTTTCCATGTTATTCATTTATACTTTTACATTATTTTTCTATCTTGTTTTAAATGTAAACTTCATTCTGTTCTAGAATTTTACCATATTGTGTTTTTTCTTTAATATCTCTTTTTAAACATTTCTTCTTATTAAAGACCTTGAAATGAGTACATTTTCTTATAAACACTGTTCTGGCCACATCCCAGCACATTTTGATATATAGAATAATATGTTTATTATTACTTTAAAATAGTTTTTATTGTATTCTTAATTTCTTTCCTAAGAAAATTACTACTTAATAAAAGTATTTTTTAATATACCAAGAAATTAAACAATTTGTTAATATTTTTATTATTCATTTCTTCTTCAAATGGATTATGGTTAGAGAATTTCTTAGCAGAATTCCCACTGTTAGGAGGTTGGTGGCTGATATTTTAAAAATACATCTATGGCTTGTTTACAATATTTTCGGTGACAGTATATTCAAGTGTATTCTGCATTTTCTCATCTAATTTCATAAGGATTTATTTAAATTGCCTGAATAATTGGACCCTCTACATCTTTAATATTTTCATTCATTATTTTGTAATGTTGGTATTGTCCATCTCTGCCTTTCCTGTCTCTAAGAATCACCATCCTGTGGAGTAATCCTAACCAATAAGATTACATACAGGTGTTTGTACTATGAGAGTTTTCAAGGAGTGCTCCTAACAGATGGTTTGTGGTGGCTAGATGAGCTTCCTGGGTCATCACTTTCCTAGTGTGACCTCTACAATGACCAGTACCATAGAACTTCGGTGTCCATTTCTGTCTGTGATCCCCACCCACTAGGACAGCTGTTCCCTGGGAAGCTTGATCCTGCTCCCTGAACGCTCAGCTCCCAATGAATAGATGAGCCAACTACCTTTACGTGTCCCTGGTTACTACCTGGTGCTGACATGTCCTGCATTTGAGGCCCCATTTGGGACCTTCTCAAAGTGCTGAACTCTGCTTCCCCCAAATCTACGTTTGCCCTGGGATCTACTCACCTTGGAAAGTCACTAGGTTGGTAAGTCTAATTCGCGCTGCCTTCTGCTGCCACATCTAACACGCGAAGCTTCTAGCATGCCTGCTACTGAACTTGCCAGTCACTGTGTCCTGATACTATGCACTCTGACAGTACTGAGTAATGGCTGAATATAAAATACGATTCAAATGCATTGTTTTGTCACCCTCTCTGCCTCTTATCCTTCTCCATCAGAGGGCAGATAGACTGAAAACCACAGTCACAGAAAACTAACCAATCTGATCACATGGACCACAGCCTTGCCTCACTCAATGAAACTATGAGCCATGCTGTGTAGGGCCACCCAAGATGGACGGGTCATGGTGGAGAGTTCTGACAAAACATGGTCTACTGGAGAAGGTAATGGCAAACCACTTCAGTATTCTTGTCTTGAGAACCCCATGAACAGTATGAAAGGCAAAAAGATAGGACACTGAAAATGAACTCTCCTGGTCAGTAGATGCCCAAAATGCTACAGGAGATCAGTGGAGAAATAACTCCAGAAAGAATGAAGAGATGGAGCCAAAGCAAAAACAACACTCAGTTGTGGATGTGACTGGTGATGGAAGTAAAGTCTGATGCTGTAAAGAGCAATATTGCAAAGGAACCTGGAATGTTAGGTCCATGAATCAAGGCAAATTGGGAAGTGGTCAAACAGGAGATGGCAAGAGTGAACATCGACATTTTAGGAATCAGTGGACTAAAATGGACTGGAATGGGTGAATTAACTCATATGACAATTATATCTACTACTGCAGACAAGAATCCATTAGAAGAAATGGAGTAGCTCCATAGTCAACAAAAGAGTCCAAATGCAGTACTTGGATGCAATCTCAAAAACGACAGAATCATGAGTAAGCTGTGGCGGCGCGGGAGCACCTCTGGGGCTATGGAGGCCCCTGAGCCTGGGGAAGCCCTGGAGGTGAGTCTAGCGGGTGCCCACGGCCACGGAGTGCACAAGAAGAAACACAAGAAAAAACACTACCAGGAAGAGGAGGCTGGGCCAACGCAGCAGTCTCCTGCCAAGCCCCAGCTCAAACTCAAAATCAAGTTGGGCGGGCAGGTCTTGGGCACCAAGAGTGTTCCTACCTTCACTGTGATCCCTGAAGGTCCTCGCTCACCCTCTCCCCTTATGGTCGTGGACAATGAAGAGGAACCTGTGGAAGGAGTCCCCCTTGAGCAGTACCGCGCCTGGCTGGCTGAAGACAGTAATCTGTCCCCCTCCCCACTGCGGGACCTGTCCGGGGGGTTAGGAGGTCAGGAGGAAGAGGAAGAACAGAGGGGGCTGGATGCCTTGGAGAAGGGGGAGCTGGATGACAATGGAGATCTCAAGAAGGAGATCAATGAACGGCTGCTCACCGCCCGGCAGCGAGCTCTGCTGCAGAAGGCTCGAAGTCAGCCTTCCCCGATGCTGTCACTACCTGTGGCTGGGGGCTGCCCGGCCCCCGCTCTCACCGAAGAAATGCTGCTGAAGCGTGAGGAGCGGGCACGGAAGAGGCGGCTGCAGGCAGCTCGGCGGGCCGAGGAGCACAAGAACCAGACTATCGAGCGCCTCACCAAGACTGCGGCGCCCAGCGGGCGGGGAGGCCGAGGGGCCTCCCGGGGCGAGCGGCGGGGAGGGCGGGCGGCGGCCCCAGCCCCCATGGTGCGCTACAGCAGCGGGGCACAGGGTTCCACCCTCTCCTTCCCGCCTGGCGTCCCTGCCCCCGCGCCTGTGTCTCAGCGGCCATCCCCATCTGGACCGCCGCCTCGATGCTCTGTCCCCGGCTGTCCCCATCCGCGCCGCTATGCCTGCTCGCGCACAGGCCAGGCACTCTGCAGCCTTCAGTGCTATCGCATCAATTTGCAGATGCGGCTAGGTGGGCCTGAGGGCCCCGGATCCCCACTTCTGGCTACTTAAGCGCCCCACCGCCTCCCCACCTGGACTCTGTGCCTTCTCCTCTGCCCCTTGTTTTCAGTGCCCTTCCCACTTTATTAAATTTCATCCAGTGCAAAAAAAAAAAAAAAAAACACGACAGAATGATCTCTGTTTGTTTCCAAGGTAAACCATTCAATATCACAGTAATGCAAGTCTATGCCTGGACCAGTGATGCTGAAGAAGCTGAAGTTGAATGGTTCTATGAAGACCTATAAGACCTTCTAGAACTAACACCCCCCAAAAGATGTCCTTTTCATCATAGGGCCCTGGAATGCAAAAATAGGAAGTCAAGAGTTACCGGGAGTAACGGGCAAATTTGGCCTTGGAGTACAAAACGAAGCAGGTCAAAGGCTAACAGAGTTTTGCCAAGAGAACGCACTGGTCATAGCAAACACCCTCTTCCAACAACACAAGAGAAGACTACACATGAACATCACCAGATGGCCAATACCGAAATCAGATTGATTATATTCTTTGCATCCAAAGATGGAGAAGCTCTATACAGTCAGCAAAAACAAGACCAGGAGTGGACTGTGGCTCAGATCATGAACTCCTTATTGCCAATTTCAGACTTAAATTGAAGATAGTAGGGAAAACCACTAGACCATTCAGGTATGACTTAAATTAAACCCCTTACAATTATACATGGAAGGGACAAATAGATTCAAGGGATTAGATCTGATAGAGTGCCTGAAGAACTATGGACAGAGGTTCGTCCAGAGGTACAGGAAGCAACGATCAAGACCATCTCCCAGAAAAAGAAATGCAAAAAGGCAAAATGGTTGTCTGAGGAGGCCTTATAAATAGTTGTGAAAAGAAGAGAAGTGAAAGGCAAAGGAGAAAAGACATACTCAACTGAGTGCAGAGTTCCAAAGACTAGCAAGGAGAGATAAGAAAGCCTTTCTTAGTGATCAGTGCAATGAAATAAAGGAAAATAATAGAATGGGAAAGACTAGAGATCTCTTCAAGAAAATTAGAGATACCAAGGGAACATTTCATGCAAAGATGGGCACAATAAAGGACAGAAATAGTATGGACCTAACAGAAGCAGAAGATATTAAGAGGTGGCAAGAATATACAAGAAACTATACAAAAAAGACCTTCATGACCCAGATCATCACGATGGTGTGATCACTCTCATAGAGCCAGGCATCCTGGAATGCGGTTAAGTGGCCTTAGGAAACATCACTATGAACAAAGCTAGTGGAGGTGATGGAATTCCAGTTGAGCTATTTCAGATCCTGAAAGACGGTGCTGTGAAAGTGTTGCACTCAATATGCCAGCAAATTTGGAAAATTCAGCAGTGGCCACAGGACTGGAAAAGGTCAATTTTCATTTCAATCCCAAAGAAAGGCAGTGCCAAAGAATGCTCAAACTACCACACAATTGCACTCATCTCACATGCTAGTAAAGTAATGCTCAAAATTCTCCAAGCCAGACTTCAACAGTACATGAACCATGAACTTCCAGATGTTCAAGGTGGTTTTAGAAAAGACAGAGGAACCAGAGATCAAATTGCCAACACCCGCTGGATCATCGAAAAAGCAAGAGAGTTCCAGGAAAACACCTACTTCTGCTTTATTGACTACACCAAAGCCTTTGACTGTGGATCATGGCAAACTGGAAAATTCTGAAAGAGATGGGAATATCAGACCACCTGACCTGCCTCCTGAGAAACCTGTAGGCAGGTCTTCTTGTTCTAGCAACAGTTAGAACTTGACATGAAAAAATAGACTGGTTTCAAATAGGGAAAGGAATACACCAAGGCTGAATGTATACATTTCCATGTTACTCTCTCAATTTGTCCCACTCAAGTTTTTAAATTAAATTATGCACATTATATATAGAACAGTTGAGGCTGAGGTTGATAGCATTTATTCCTCGAAATTGGCAAGCCTTTTTTGGAGTGGGATCCACTTGTAAGTTTGAGGGGTCCAGTTGATCTGATAAGGAAGCTGAGCTGGATTGGAGGTAGTTTGTTACCTTTAGTGAAACTGTGCTGGAGAAGACTCTTAAGAGTCCCTTGCCCTGCAAGGAGATCAAACAAGTCAATCCTAAAGGAAATAACCCTGAATATTTATTGGAAGAACTGATGTTGAAACTGAAGTTCCAGTAAAAGATCTTGACGCTGGGAAAGAGTGAGGGCATGAGGAGAAGTGGGTGACAGAGAATGAGATGTTTGGAGGGCATCACCAACTCAGTGGACATGATTTTGAGCAAACTCTGGGAGATAATGAAGGACAGGGAAGCCTGGCATGCTTCAGTCCATGAGGTTGCAAAGAGTTGGATGCAACTTAGCAACTGAACAACAACAACAACATGTTTAAGGCTTACATTGACTGAATGTAAAATTGTTAAAATGTTCTGTTTTTATTGTGCCTTTTCACTATGTATTCAGTGACTATTATGATTAATAATTTATGCATTGTCTTCTAGTATATTGAATGCCATTTACACTTTTTCTATAAATTAGTAGTGAGGTCTTAGTCCATTTTCTATTTCTAAACTTTATAAGTTGGCTTAGCTTTTAAATATAGAATGAGACTTTTCTTGAAAAGTGAATTTTATCTTTTTGCAAATTAGTAGTTAAGCCTGAAATCCACTCGACTAAATCGTTTTTCTCCCTTCTCTACTTGTCATTTTGTTTTGCTTTAACAATTATGCCTTTTTATACACAGACTGCATTTACATGTACTATTTTCCAAAATGGGTTGAAAATAGCTTTATTTAATTCAATTCTAAAAGGTTAAACAACAAAAACATTCTTATCTCTATTCACATTAGACACCAGAAACAGGAACTTTGGACTCCATTCTCTGACGTGAAGCTTTGCACTAACTGTGCCATGTCTAAATGTATGTTTCGCTTATTCCTTTTTTTGATCTCATACATTCTTTCAAGCTCAGCATTGTAGCAATTATGAGATTCACCTAGAAGTTGTTTTCAAATTAGTTTTTTCACACAGTAAGCTGCTGAAAATAACTTCTAAATTTATTTATAGATGAGATATGTGGTCAGATCGCTCTCTGGTCTTTGAACCTGTGAATATTCATCCTACTATTTTTCATCAAATGATTGATTACTCAACTAGAAAAATGGCCTTTGGGGAAACAGATATTCTTTAAGAATATACAAATACTCTCCTATTCCAGAATTTTATGATTTAGATTCTAAAAGTTATAGTTATCCTAATCTGTAGAGTTGTGAATATTATCAGCTCCTTTCTAGATTCACATAGTGGTAAAGAACCCACCTGCCAATGCAGGAAACATAAGAGATATGGGTTTGATCCCTGGGTTGGGAAGATCCCTGGGAGTAGGAAATAGCAGCCCACTCTAGTATCCTCACCTGGGAAATACCGTGGTCAGAGGAGCCTGGCGGGCTACAGTCCATGGCGTCGCAAAGAGTCGGACATGACTGAAGCAACTTCGCATTACTACACTGTCAATGAAATGAAGTTGGAAGCAAATAAATGTATTAGTGTGCCCATCCTTTTTTGTTTTGTTTTGTTTTAGTTAAATGGTATGTTTTCGGTTGTGAAGGACAGAAACTCAGCTTGAACTAACTTAATCAAAAAGGAAAATTTTCCCCCATGTAACAGCAAGAAGGAATGCAAAGCAGTAGTTAAAGCTGGATTACTTTGCTCTCCATCTTTCTTCATGGCTTCTTTCTAATATTGGCTCCGTGATCTTGTCCGGCCTGGCCTCCTTCACATGGGTAGTTACAGTTCCAAGGATGCATGTCTCTTAATTCTCACTGTCAAAGAAGGAGGGACTCTCCTCCTCCAAGTCCAGTTTGAAAAGTGATGAAAAAGACATGTGATTGGCCTTGCCAGGGTCAGCCAGATACCTATATGATCAATTATAATTGGAGTGAGGTGGTTGGTTACATGACTGACTCAGTTTGGATTAGATACCTGCCTTTTGGACTGACTATTATGTTTGTGGGGAGCTTGAAGTTGGAAAGAAAATTGCATATTTTTTAAGCCAAATGTTTGCAAAGGGGAAAGAAACATTTACCAAGAGAAAGAGGTGCTGCCTCAGAGAAAGGAGGGAGGAGTTTTAGGCAGACAAAACAATCCTATTCAGGACAATAACTTCTACTGATTTAAAGGAGAAGTCATTATCCTGGAGAAGACTCTTGAGAGTCCCTTGGACTGCAAGGAGATTGAACCAGTCAATTCAACCTGGAAATTCAGGAAATCAACCCTGAATATTCTTTGGAAGGATTGGTGTTGATTGGAGCTGAAGCTCTAATACTTTGGCCACCTAATGTGAAGAGTCGATTCACTGGAAAAGACCTGATGCTGGGAAAGATTAAGGGAAGGAGGAGAAAGGGATGACAGAGGATGAGATGGTTGGATGGCATCATTGATTCAGTGGACATGAGTTTGAGCAAACTCTGGGAGATAGTGAAGGACAGGGAAGCCTGGTGTGCTGCAGTTCATGGGGTCGCAAAGAGTCAGACATGACTGGGTGACTGAACAATGACAATAACTGATTTAAAACCACCTATTCAGGAATTCTTTTTAAAGCCAAGACATATTATCATACACCATTCTCAAGCTCAGTTGCTTTTATTACTTCATCTTATTACAATTATAGTTCAGGTTTAATTTCCTAATCTATTCCATCAATTGAACTTTTAAGAGTTAACAACACCATCCTTCTTTCTAAACACTCAAAAATAATTTTTTAAAATCAAATAGTATTGCTATGGGTAAAATAAAATACAGTTTCTGGTATGTTGCCCATTCTCCCAAATCTCCAATCAATTGATGTAACAGTGTGGTATGTATCTTTCTAAGTTTTTTTCCCATTCATATCCTAACACACAAGTGTATGGACATACACACACACACACACACATACAATACACACACAGAAATATACCTTTTTAACATAATACTGTTTTACATAATATTCTGCAACTTATCTTTTGATTTTAAAGTGCTCAGTTTTATACATCAGTGTAAATACAGTATCCGTTTAATGACTACGCAGAATTTTATTGTATAATTTTATTTTATTGTATATATTGTATTGTATACAATTTTATTGTATTGCATATTGAAAGTTACTGTAAAGCATAACTTATGTAAAGCCCCTTTTCAGTTACTAGCCGAGTTATCCTAGATTCATTATTCCAAAGCAAAGGATAAGTATGTTTCCAACAAGGGTACACATATCTTTGTGACCATATGTCTGCACCCTTGTTTAAGTATATCTAAAACAGCAATTCTTAGAAATGGATAGTTAGGTCAAAGAGTATGCCAGTAATATTCTTAATTGCCCTATGATAGTTAATAATTATGTTTCTGCTTCTTATCTCTAACCTGCCCCGGTTTCATGACTGCTACAACTCCTCTCATATCTTTGCTCACAGGTTTCCATTCCTTACACTCTTTCATGATTTTTGAAGTCATTCCATTACAAAGAAATGAGAATTTCTTCTGGGCTGTCACATATTATGTGACTGTTTTACTGTGCTAGAATATTGATCTTGTCTCATTTTTGCGTGAGAGTCGCTCTATTGCGTCAGATTCTCTGCTACCCCATGGACTTTAAGGTCCATGGAATTCTCCAGGCCAGAATACCATAGTGGGTAGCCATTCCCTTCTCCAGAGGATCTTCCCAACCCAAGGATCATACCCAGGTCTCCCACAATGCAGGCAGACTCTTTACCAGCTGAGCCACCAGGGAAACCCAGCCACTGTGAATTTTAGATGTGAACGTTTTCATTTGTTGAGAATTTGTGTTGGGATTTTCTTGTGTTCATTAGAAAAAGGAATCCCTGACCAGTTATTATGCCATTCTGATGACAGAATAAGCATTTTTAAATAATATTCTCCAAACACCATCAATATGAAATCTGCCATCTCATTTTCCAAAGAGCCTAACTTTTAAACTCTTTATTGTCAAAAGCTTTTTTATTTCACTTAAACTGCAAGTATGAAAACCAGTCTCAGCAGATCCTGCTAAGAGTACCTGAATGTGATTTGGTCCCTCATGACCACCATTAGAAGCTCATCATCACAAAGATTTGATCTCTGAGGTTTGTCCCTGCACAGAATGAACCAGTATGTTGTGGTCTTAGGTCCTGAGATTAGCTTTGTAGAGCTTTTCCTTTCAACATGCTTCTTGGAATGTAAGCTAACAATCTCAGGGCTTTCAGTAGACCCTGTCCCTTTCTATTGATTTGCCATGAGTAAAGCATATTATCAAGCTTGATATAATTATCTTGACGAAATACATTAAACTGATGGAATGAAGGAATCCCAATAGACTTCTGGTGAGTGACGTGCCTCAGTTTTATTTCGTATATGGACTCAGACATCTAATTTGCCTGCTTGATGGCTTATTTTTCCATTTCCTGATCATAGCTCGAATCTAGAAAGGAGAGGTGAAGCTGTAGTTGAATTTTGGATGAATAAGATCTTACTATACCTATATGCTAAAGCTGAAGCTCCAGTACTTTGGCCACCTCATGCGAAGAGTTGACTCATTGGAAAAGACTCTGATGCTGGGAGGGATTGGGGGCAGGAGGAGAAGGGGATGACCGAGGATGAGATGGCCGGATGGCATCACGGACTCGATGGACGTGAGTCTGAGTGAACTCTGAGAATTGGTGACAGACAGGAAGGCCTGGCGTGCTGCAATTCATGGGGTCGCAAAGAGTCGGACACGACTGAGCGACTGAACTGAACTGAACTGATACATATAAATTAGCAAACCTACAGAACTAGGGTTACAGGATATACTAAACATAGAATTTTTAACTGTCAGAATATCAAAGGAAGATATAACCATATTCAACTATTAAAGCATCAGAGTATAATATATTCACATGGTTCAAAATTCAGAAAATATTTTGAAACATTTTTCTTCCCATCTGTCCCTATCCATTTGACTCCTCATCCCCCACAGTCAGTCAGTGTTATCAAGGTTCTAGTGTACATTTATAGAAATATTTTAAGCATATATATGCAAATACATGCAAACACATTTTCCTTTCTTGTATAAATGGCAGTATATTAAACATAGCCCTACACCTGGCTATGGGCTTCCCAGGTGGTGCTTTTGGTAAAGAACCCACCTGCCAATGCAGAAGACATATCAGACGCGAGTTCTATCCCTGGATCAGGAAGATCCACTGGAGGAGGGCATGGCAACCCACATCAGTATTCTTGCCTGCAAAATTCGATGGACAGAGGAGCCTGGTGGGCTACAGTCTGTAGGGTCGCAAAGAGTCAAACACAACTGAAGTGACAGCACACGTGCACAAACGTCTGGCTACATATCTTGCAAATTACTATATATTCATACATGGAAGGATCCCCCTTTTTCTTTTTGCTTTATCAATGGTTCCAAACCATTCCATCATATGGATATGCCATTATTTATTTCCCTACTGATCAATATTTAAGTTGTTTTCAATTTGTTGCCTTTACAACCAATGCATTTAATAATCAAATATAGGATTCATGTCCTCATGTCAGAACAGCTGAATGACAATTCCTAGAAGAGGAATTGCTAAGTGACAGGGTACATTTGTAATTTTGATAGATTACAAATTACAAAATTGCCCCTTTTGCAGGTTATTTCACTTTACATTACCTATATTCCCACAGCGTGTTATAAACCCTTGATATTTGCCAATTTAATAAGTGGAAATGGTATCCCAGTGTGGCTTTAATTTTCATTGTACCTTTTTAAGTGAAGATGAAGTTATTTTTGCATGTTCTTATTTTTTGAATATTTTTTTCTACTAGGTTGTTATACAGTTTCTTATTTATTTGTAGGACCTCTTTATCAATTAGGCAAATTAACCTATGATATGGTTTCTTGGTTTGTCATCATCTAGTTACTTTATTTTTGGTGGTCTACAAAGGTGATTACACTAAAGCCTTTGACTGTGTGGATCACAACAAACTAAGGAAAGCTCTTAAAGAGAAGGGAATAGCAGACCATCTTACCTGTCTCCTGAGAAACCTGCATGTGGGTGGAAAAGCAACAGTTAGAACCCTGTATGGAAGGACTGATTGATTCAGATTGAGAAAGGAGTGTGACAGAGCTATCTGCTGTCACCGTTTGTTTTTCCTATATGCTAACCTAGACAGCATAGTAAAAAGCACAGACATTACTTTGCCAGCAAAGGTCCATCTAGTCAAGGCTATGGTTTTTCCAGTGGTCATGTATGGATGTGAGGGTAGGACTATAAAGAAAGCTAAGTGTCGGGGTCCAGCCCTGGTGGATCCAGGGTAATTCGAAGGGGGGATGGAGTAGGTGTCCTAGGAAAAAACTTATTTAATTACAGATATATAGAGAGATTAGAAGTGGATAGTGAAGTAGGAAATATTAGTGAAGAAAAAGAGGCTGAATAACTTGGTTTACGTGGAATACCATCAAGAGCACCCATGCTCCAGATGGGAATTCAGCCAGAAAAACAGAGAAAGAGAGACATGGGGGAATCAGTCTTTCCAGAAACTGATCCCATTTCTTTACTTTTTTGGTTTGCTTATATACCTTTTGTTATACATAGGGATGAATACAGAGTCATGCGGGGGTCAGCAGTCCTGACCGTTATCAAAATCAAGTGCTTCACATAAATGTATAAAAATAAGGTCTTAGGGGTTTTACATCATCTTCTGGCCATGAGGCCTGCTGACATTTTACGACCCTTTCTTTCTGATAACGGTCAGTTAACCAGAAAACTTATTTTTTCCAAGGGTGTTTTTTCTTAAACCAGGCACCACCCTCCAAATAAATTTGCATTCCTATAGGGTGAGGGTGTAGTGGGTTACAACTAAGGAAAGAATTTATTTAACCTAAGGTTAACATGATTAATCTTAAAGGTTAATACTTATTTCACCTATATGCTAGTTATATTCATTATAAGGGCAGGGAATATGGAGATTTAGCAGCAAACATCAGCCCAACAAATGAAAACTCTTCCCCAATGTTCCCCTTAAGATCTGTTTAGTCTTAAGATAGTGATAAAGTTACATTTTTACATAGCAAGGACACAGTGATTTATAACAAAATACAGTGATCTATAACAAAAGAGAAAATTCATTAATTCAAAAAGTCTAGTATTGCTAACATCAAAAACTACTATATTTCCTTTTCTATATTCCAAATACATTGATTAATATATTCCCAGGTGCCTAAGGATATGGAGGCCTGGTGGCAATCATTGACTCAAAAATAAGAAAAGCCCTATGCTAATTAAGACTTTCAAAATACTCCAAAGTCTCTGTGCTGTTTATGGTTGAGAGGTAGTAAACAATCATGGCAGGAGCACGGATAATCCTGTCACACAAGCTAGAGGTTTGGCCTGAGACACCCTTGTCACACCCAGGGCAGGGAATTAGCAGCAATTATTGGCACAAAAAATGAAAAACCCTTCACCAATATAATTCCTAACCAACCCACTATACTAATAATTTCTAACTTCCCAAAAGAATCTGCCTTTAGTAAGTCTAAAACATCTCGTTCCTCTCACGATTGGGAGGCTGTAAACAATCACATGTAGCCGGATGAATCTGTACAGGCAGGCTAGATAACCTTCAGAGGAGTTCCTAAGTTGAAACACTCTTGTCACACCCAGAAATTTTTATTGACTTGGAGCTGTAAGTTAACTCCTTCTCCGAGAGAGGTAATGGGGGTTAACCCCCTGTAAAGTCAGAGGTATAGGTGAGAGCATGAAACAGTAAAGTAGGTAGACTCTGGTTTTGGGGGTAGATGCTCAGGAACAGGGGGTTTCCTGAGGCTCGATCCCGCCTTTGCGTATGCCGAAGCCTCCTTCCTCATGACCTTTGCCATGGGCGGAGTTCCTCACGTTGGCTCCCCGCAGCTAAGCGCTGAAGAATTGATGGTTTTGAACTGTGGTGCTGGAGAAGACTCTTAAGAGTCTCTTGGACTGCAAGGAGATCCAACCAATCCATCCTAAAGGAGATCAGTCCTGGGGTGTTCATTGGAAGGACTGATGTTGAAGCTAAAACTCCAATACTTTGGCCACCTGATGGGGAGCGCTGACTCATTTGAAAAGACCCTGATTCTGGGAAAGATTGAGGGCAGGAGGAGAAGGGGATGACAGAAGATGAGATGGTTGGATGGCATCACTGACTCAATGGACATGAGTTTGGGTAAACCCTGGGAGTTGGTGACAGACAGGGAGGCCTGGTATGCTGTGGTCCATGGGGTCGCAAAGAGTCGGACACAACTGAGTGACTGAACTGAACTGAATTGAGCTGAGCACATTAGAAGAGATGGCTGAATGAGTTACAAGCTGGAATTAAGACAGGTGGGAGAAACATTAACAACCTCAGATATGAGGATGATATCACTCTAATGGCAGAAAGTGAAGAGGAACTAAAGAGCCTCTTGATGAGAGTGAAAAAGGAGAATGAAAGAGATGGCTTAAAACTAAATATTAAAAAAAACTGAGATCATGGGATCCGCCCCCCATTGAAAGTGAAAGTGAACGCCGCTTAGTCAAGTCCAACGTTTGAGCCCCAAGGACTATACAATCCATGGAATTCTCCAGGTCAGAATACTGAAGCAGGTAGCTGTTCCCTTCTCCAGGGGAGCTTCCCAACCCAGGGATCAAATCCTGGTCTTCCACATTGCAGGTGGGTTCTTCATCCACTGAGCCACAAGGGAAGCCCAAGAATACTGGAGTGGGTAGCCTATCCCTTCTCCAGTGGATCTTCCTGGCCCAGGAGTCAAACCGGGGTCTCCTGCATTGCAGGCGGATTCTTTACCAGCTGAGCTACCAGGGAATCCCTTACTTCCCATGTAATCCCTACATGGCAAATAGAAGGGGAAATGGTGGAAGTAGTGACAGATTTCCTCATCTTAGGCTCTAACACCACTGCAGATGGTGACTGAAGCCATGAAATCAGATGCTTCTTGGCAGGAAAGCTATGACAAACCTAGACAGTGTATTGAAAACCAGAGACATTATTTTGCCAATGACGGTCTGTATAGTCAAGGCTATGGTCTTCCCAGTGGTCATGAATGGTTGTGAGAACGGGATGGTAAAAAAGGCAGAGCACCAAAGAATTGATGCTTTCAAATTGTGGTGCTGGAGAAGATGCCTTAAAGTCACTTGGACAGCAAGGAGATCAAATTGGTCAATCTTAAGGGAAATCAGCCCTGCATACTCACTGAAAGGACTGATTCTGAAGCTGAAGCTCCAGTATTTGGTCATCTGATGTGAACAGACAACTTATCAGAAAGGTCCTTGATGCTGGGAAAGATTGAAGGCAGAAGGAGAAAGGGCATTAGAGGATGAGATGGCTGGAAGGCATCACTGATACAACAGATATGAATTTGGGCAAACTTTGGGAGATGGTGAGGGACAGGGAGGCCTGGCGTGCTGTAGTTCCTGGGGTTGCAGAGTCAGACATGATTGGGCGACTGAAAAACAACAATCATATTTTTTAAAATTCTTAAAATCAGATTTGTTGATCTTTTCTTTTTCGACTTCTATGTTTTATGTCACACTTAGAAAGGGCTTGTCCATTCCTATAAGCATTCTTTAATTCCTTAAGCTAACTTTATGGTTTATCTTTTATATTTACACCTTTGATTCATTTGAAATTCATCCTGGTATTATGTATGCAGGAATGGATTTAACCTATTTTTTTTCCTAGATGGCCACCTAGTTGCCTCACCATATACTGAATAATCCACTTTTTTCAAATGATCATAGTTGAGTGTTTTAGTTATAATTACATGCTCTTCTTCTACAGGAGTTCTTCCTCATCACTCTCTTTCTGAACATTTTTGGCTATTTTTTCTTTATATAATCATATACAAACTTTAATCAGATCTCTAGCTTAAAAATTGCTGTCATTTTAATTGAAACTTTATAATTCTTATGGATAAACTTCTAAGGGAGAATTGATATTTTTTCATTTTGAGTTCATCTTTCCCTTTGTTCAAGCCTTCTTGTGTCTCTCAGGAGCAAATTTCTTTATGTAGACCTTGAACTTAAATTATAAAATTTGTATAATCGTTATATTTCTTTGTTGTTGTTACTTTTGTAAATGAGGTCCTTTTCCTTCATCCTGTCACCTAATTAGATTTTTTTTTCTTTTGGTTTATGTGAAAGATTTTATTTCCGAATATCAATTTTGTATCCTGCCATGTCACTGAGTCATCTTACTAGTTTTTAGTTTCTTTTCTTGAGTTTTTCAGATAGCCAATCAAATTATTTGAAATTAAGGTTAACTTTGTCCTCTCCTTTTTAGTATTTTATACCTGCATTTTTTCCTCTTGTCTAATTGCATTGGCTAACTTGCCAGAACTTTTCATTAACTTACTCACTTACAAGGGAAGTATATAAATTTTAATTTAAGGCCTGTCATTTCATGAGACATGTAACCTCTGATCCATCCCTTCACCAGGAGCACAGTCAGCTGTGAAACTCTGGGAAGAGGGCCAGAGAAAGACACAAGTCCTGAAAGTAAAGACCTGTGTAAATGCTGGGTGAAAGGTAAACATCCCTTCCTAGCCAACTGCTTTGCCTCTAGGGGATGGGGAAGACTGATATCACTGTCTTTGCTGACCTCTTCTGGAAAATATGAAATCACTCAGAAGATGGCATGTTTGAATATTTTCTTCAAGAAGTAACTGCATTTTCCTGGCCTGCCTGTCTGAAAGGATTTTTCAATATCCTGAAAGCTATTTTTAAATTCTACCCTTTTCTTTAACTTCTCTGCCTCTTTCTTCCCTTACTTTTGTAAAATTTTCATATTTTTTATCTCCTACTTTCCTCCCTTAGATTTTTGGCTGTTCCCACATTCCTGTATCCACAACTATCATCCCTGGTTGACTTTACTTCTGAGCTCCTAACGCACACAATTATTGAAACAGAGCAGTTCAGAAGACAATGACTGCCTAGGCTGGAGCAGTTTGAATGCAGTGGGGTGATGGGTCCATCTTGCTGTGAGTAAATAAATGAATGAAAAGTATGGGGGAAATAACAGTGAATTGCACTTCAGAGAAACTCACCAGGCTTTTCTGTCCATGGGATTCTCTAGCAAGAATACTGGAGCAGGTTTCCATGCCCTCCTCCAGGGGATCTTCCTGACCCAGGGATAAAACCAACATCTCTAACATCTTCTGCACTGGTGGACAGGTTCATTACCATTAGCACCACCTGGGAAGCCCAAGTAAACCAAAGGCATCGAGTACAATCAGTGGACTCTAAGGTGGCAACTATCATACCACCCTGTAATTTTGTTTCTTTTATGGAAACGTTGCTCATTTTCTGATTGTCCATATAATGACATATTGAATGGACCTGTCATTTCCACAGAGTTTCAAAGGCCAATGTGCAGCAAAGAGTTGCTGAATATCACAAATTTTAAAGGAGAAATGCCTGATGCAACTCTGCAAGGCTTACTAAAAATGGAATGACAATCCATTGACCTTCATTTCACCATCCATCCAGGCTATAAAGAGAAGGCTATACTACAGGGAAGAGATCTATAGGGATAGAGCTCTACAGTTCATCCCCCACCCTTGTCCCTCATGCCCTAGGCAAGTAGAGGCAATCTCCAAGATAAAACCACTGTGGAGATTAGAAATGCAGGCATGGTCTATTATTTATCCCACTGCCTGGTTGCATGCAAAACTTCATGGGCCCACTCTGGTGCCATTAGAACAGCATGGTGACAGTTTTAGAAAGAAACTGCTGACTTAAAAAAATGGGCACCATGAGAGTTGCATGTTGAGTTTTATTGGGGGCAAAACGAGGACTATAGCCTGGGGGACAGCATCTCAGATAGCTCTGAGAAACTGTTTCAAGGAGGCAAAGAGGGGAAGGTCAGTGTCTATGTGATTTTGGTGAAGGCAAAGAGTTTGTGTGATCAAGCATATATTTTTTGCAGGTTTTTGCTAGTTACAAGGAGCAGCTGTCACCATGAAGGACTTTAGTGCTTTTCTAGATATGAGGAGATGCAAGAACAGAGATCATAAAATCGGCTCCTGGAAATTCCTGACTATCTGAAGACCTGTTCTGCCAGTTTTTCTGCGAGCAGAGTGCTTCATCTCTGCCCTCCACCCTGAACTCCTTTCAGGGGTTGTCGAAAATCAGCAGCTGCAGCAGCACAAGACTGAATCCTTGTAGAGGAAGATGGCAAATGTCAATTTGTAGCTGACAGAATGAACAACTATCCTCAGAGTTTGAGACAGCAGGGAAAACTCTTGCCTCATCAAATATGGCAATGAGAGCAAGCCTTCATTCCTATCACTGATATGGCAAAAAGGGCCAAGTAGATACTGCAGAAAATATGAACCATCTTCAAGTTTCCTGGTCTAAAAGGGCTACCTCCTGGGATGAGGAGCTCCTGGCATTGAAAGGCTGTAAATTGAACAAGCCACACATGAAGCAGAGAGGATCACTAAGCAATGTGAAATGCAGATGTCCTTTAGGGATATTTAAAAATCCACAAATGTGCCCAAGAAAGACATATTATTTGGACCCCTACCCCACAAAGGGAATTAGTAGCTTCAGTTCAGTTCAGTTGCTCAGTCATGTCCGACTTTTTGTGACCCTATGGACTGCAGCACACCAGGCTTCCCTGTCCATCACCAACTCCTGGAGCTTACTCCTGGAGCTTACTCACCAACTGGATGTCCATCTGGTCAGTGATGCCATCCAACCATCTCCTCCTCTGTCATTCTCTGTCGTGCCCATCTCCTGCCTTCAATCTTTCCCAGCATCAGGGTCTTTTCCAATGAGTCAGTTCTTCACATCAGATGGCCAGCGTATTGGAGTTTCAGCTTCAGTAGCTTAGGAAAGGACAAACAGCTCCAAACAAGTGAAAAAAAAAAACTCCAGTCCCCTTCCCCCTAACCTCTTCTTCCCTGTCCTGACATCAGAAGACTCAGGGCAGAGATGGAGAATAGAAGCAGATCAGCAAGGAGGAGAGAACGAGCAAACTGTTCCTGCTCTCCACCTGCAAGGCTCCAAGTCACAGGTCAAGCATGACCAAGGGAGAAGAAACACTTTAAATGAGATGCAATGCTGAAATTCTAACATAGACTGGGGCGCATGGTTTAACACCAGATAATGGATCTTCAGGAACAATATGAAGCTGTCGTTATAAGCGAAGTGACTAGAAAATTGCAGAAGCTACCATAATGTCACACAGAAGGGAAGGGAGATCTGAAGGAAATAAATGTTGGGGGAAAAATAAAGCCATTTCCTTTTCCTATTCCATTAAGTTTAGTTAATTTAATAAATCAGCTACACACACCTTGAAATGTCCTTGCATAAAAAAAAAGCATAGATTAAAAGATCCAGCCTAACTGAGTTAATGGAAGTGTTGTCAGGGCCTCTGGAGGGAGTCTTATATCTTATTCATAGTCCATGTCATTCCTCTTTAGGGACAAGGGTCTTCCAGAACCAGGGCCTCCTTCAACTTTGTGGACATTGGATTGCATAATCCCCACATACACTGTGTTCACTAAGAACAGGGCTCAGGCAACAATGAGCAGGGTTCATTTTTAAACTCAAGAATTCTTTGTGGTTTGTTTTTTGATTCTGTAAGACCAACCATATTCATTCCAATCTGGCTGGAGCTGTATACAGTCAGGAATATGAAAAAGCATACTGTTCTAGTTAATCATCATGTATTATGTTAAATATTAGCTGGTTACAATAAATTAATGGTTGCTTGGCAACCAAGGAGCTGAGATTTAGAAAAGAAACACTCTATTCTTGCTCAAATTGGAACGGCAAGATTGCTTTGGAACATTCTGAGTTCTGTCGGATGCTTTCTGATGGAACCAAACCTTGGCTCAAAGGGAAAAGCCAGGGAAGCTCACATTTTACAGCTTAGTTAATTTTAGGAGAGGAGAGGGGAAGTAAATTGCATCTCATCTCCTGGCTTGGGTTAGAACTGCCCGATTTGAGAACAAGTACTAATTAGCTGAAAGTGAAGCTCAGCTGTGACTTAGCTAAAAATGGGAGATCTTGTAAAGATGTACTGTAAAGCTGAGTGTGGTGGATCTGATTCACTTTGCATGTGAAAACTGGACTCATACTGACAAAACAACATGTGGGAAAAGAGTTTTAGAGCATCTTAAAAACTTTAAGACATTTGGTTGGAGAAATGACCAGCTAGCTGACTCATAATATAATCCAGAAATAAAATCAGACTTCATTTTGGGCTCAGATTCCTTGATGAGAGTGTCGTTAGCCAAAATCAACTTGATTGGATAAGGGTCTACCTAATAACCAAGAAAAGGATTTGGGGAGGAGAACATTTTTAATAAAAGAAAGAGAAGGGATACAGACTGGGTGATTTGGAAGCTTTGCAAGAGGGTGTTGAGAATGTATATAAGCTTCAGTGAAAAATTAAGCAATCATTTTAAAGCCTTACATTAGTTGTCAATCAAAACTATTCAAGTGAGTGAGTGAAATGATGAATTACATTTTATTTTTAAAATACTCTATTCTTAATTTTGATTGAATTCTAAAGTCTATCGGAGCAGGCAAGGGAGTTTTGATTTTGAGGCTTAAATTAATTAACCTCCTGACTTTCTGCATTAATCATAAAATTTACTCTAACACTGAAGACTCAATCATTTTGATGTTACCATTTCTTAATTACATACGTGGATAAAATACTCTGGAAAGGTATACAGCAGGCTGGCAAGAGAGGAATGCCTTAGGAGGAGGAAATGAAGGTTGGGGTAGGAAAGAGATTGCTTTCACTTGCCCTTTTTGTTTTCATTTGATTTTCACTTGCTCTTATACTTTTAGACATTTTGAACTTTATACCAACTGAGCTTATTGATAATTCAACAAAGAAGTACAATTTAAAATAAACATTAAAATGCATGTGGTTCAAGGAAAAGCAACATGATGTGGTGGAGAGAATGGGATCCGGTATTACAGACCTGAATTTGAACCCCATGTTGACCTCCGAGTACTTAAGAGAGTGTAGGCAAGTAGTTCAGAACCCGTTTAACTCCACATTTCTCGTCCTTAACATGGGGCAACATGCTCAGTAAAAACAGTCTGCTGTCGACTCCCCACAGTCCCATGTTTATAACCAGCCCAGTTAAGTACGTGTCTGAGAAGCTGATTTTCCCAGACATAGCACCCGGGGTTTTACAGTTGTAACCATTTCACCGACATGAGTCCCTAATTCTTCCGCTCATCTGGAGGGAATCAAAACAGCACAGAATCTCCTTCGGTTATTCTACTTTCTTAACCATCGTTCAGTCCAGCTGCCACAAGTCGTTCAGTTGTGTTTTCCTGTTCATGGAAATTACCCGTTCTTCTCAGGCAGTCTCTCTGCTCAGAAATCTCCCTCAATTTCTGAAAATCTAATTTATGTCAGAAATAACTACTAGTTTATTATCAAGTTTTCAAAAAACCGTTTCTAAAATTGTCTTTCTTTTCTTCACTCCTTTCCCTACTCCGGAAAAAGAGCATGTGTTCTGGTTCTCGCTTTTCCTATGACGTCATCCCTGGACCCCACTTTGCAGAAGATTGCCTGAGAGATCAGCACTGCCACTGCATTATTTAGAGCCGCCACTAGGTGGGAGTGTACACACATTTCTGAGAAGGTACTCGCCTGTGATACTTGGACTCGATCTCTGAATATTCAGGTTCTTAATTCGGAAGGTAGGCAGTAACAGTAATAGTTTATTAACATTAATTAACTTGGACAAAACGAGATAAATATGAATATGGGGCTCCCCAGGTGACTCGGTGGTAAAGAATCTGCCTGCCAGCGCAGGAAACCTGGGTTTGATCCCTGGGTGGGTAAGATCCCCTGGAGAAGGGCGTGGCAACCCACTCCAGTATTCTGGCCTGGAGAATCCCATGGACAGAGGAGCCTGGCAGGCTACAGTTCAAGGGGTCGCAAGGAGTCGGATTTGACTTAGCGATTCAGTTCAGTTCAGTCGCTCAGTCGGGTCCGACTCTTTGCAACCCCATGAATCTCAGCACGCCAGGCCTCCCTGTCCATCACCATCTCCCGGAGTTCACTCAAACTTATGTCCATCGAGTCGGTGATTTCATCCAGCCATCTCATCCTCTGTCGTCCCCTTCTCCTCCTGCCCCCAATCCCTCCCAGCATCAGAGTCTTTTCCAATGAGTCAACTCTTCGCATGAGGTGGCCAAAGTACTGGAGTTTCAGCTTTAGCATCAGTCCTTCCAAAGAACACCCAAAGCTGATCTCCTTTAGAATGGACTGGTTGGATCTCTTTGCAGTCCAAGGGACTCTCAAGAGTCTTCTCCAGCACCACAGTTCAAAAGCATCAATTCTTCGGCACTCAGCTTTCTTCACAGTCCAACTCTCACATCCATACATGACCACTGGAAAACCATAGCCTTGACTAGACGGACCTTTGCTGTCAAAGTAATGTCTCTGCTTTTGAATATGCCATCTAGGTTGGTCATAACTTTCCTTCCAAGGAGTAAGTAATGTCTTTTAATTTCATGGCTGCAGTCACCATCTACAGTGATTTTGGAGCCCCAAAAAATAAAGTCTGCTGCTGTTTCCACTGTTTCCCCATCTATTTCCCATGAAGGGATGGGACCAGATGCCATGATCTTCGTTTTCTGAATGTTGAGCTTAAACAAGAACAATAATGAAGATGCCTATAATCAAGCAGAAACTATTTCAAGCCAAACACATCTCAAATCATCTCTGGTCACTATTATTAACAGCATTCGGGTTCTAGTTAAACAATCGAGACTCAGCCCACTTGCCTTTCTTTGTCATTTATTCCATAATGTGTTCCTCATGCACCACATAGTCACACACCTGTGTAAAGAATACAACACATTTTTTGCACACAAAAAGGGTGTATGCTCTGTGCCTGTTATCGGTCTGCAGGTTATACACAACCTGGGCTAACGCGGCTGACTTGGGAAAGGCAGATGCAGCCCTTATGTTATGAGACTCCCTTTGAAATGGTAAAAATTATGAAAATCCCCCACTTGACACTAAAAATTATAAAGCAGGTCATTTTAATATCCCCTACTTGAGAACCCCTGGAGTTCATGCGACTGAACAACAACAAATTGAGAAAATGTTTACAATACTAAAAAGCAAAATCATCAATGTTTTTCAATAGATGGGTATTTCATTTATCTGGGGCTTCCCTCACAGCTCAGTTGGTAAAGAATATACCTGCAAAGAATCCGCAAGAGACCCCATTTGATTTCTGGGCCAGGAAGGTCTGCTGGAGAAGGAATCGGGCACCCACTCTAGTAATCTTGGGCTTCCCTTGGGGCTCAGCTGGTAAAGAATCCACCTGCAATGCGGAAAACCAGGGTTTGATCCCTGGGTTGGGAAGCAAGGAACTGCTACCCACTCCAGTATTCTGTCCTGAAGAATTCCATGGACTACAGTCCACGGGGTCGCAGAGTCGGACACTACTGAGTGACTTTCACTTTCATTTATCTGACCACTCAGTCCATACATTAAACATAGCCATATTATTTGTTCACTCGACACATTTCATGGCCTTAAGTGATGATATCTAGTCACTATCAGATCTCTTCCTTGACTCTCCAGTTTCCTATTCAAATTTATACCCACACATAATACTTTAACTCAAGAAAAAGAATTATAATTGTAATCTACATATAAGTAAGAGATTGGTCAATTTATCATGCCAATAGACATAGATAACATTTCTCTAATTGTTTTTAATTTCCCTAAACTTCTAACACATTATTCCTGTACCCCAACTTCTTTCATAACGCTTATTTGGATAATTCATCCCACAATTCATTGAAGTCTATCTAGACAGCTTACACTCTGTCTCTCATACATACAATGTTCTGGAAGCATTGCTCACCATCACTACCACCTCTCTTCCTTAAGAGGTCACCAAGTCATGGTAGAAAACATTTTTGGTGTTTTTCTTTCTGACTTATATAGTATATTAACACATATATATGGAATTTAGAAAGATGGTAATGGCAACCCTATATGCGAGACAGCAAAAGAGACACAGATATAAAGAACAGACTTTCAGACTCTGTGGGAGAGGGAGAGGGTGGGATGATTTGAAAGAATAGCATTGATACATGTATATTACCATATGTGAAATAGATCGCCAGTCCAGGTTCGATGCATGAGACAGGGTGCTCAAAGCTGGTGCACTGGGACAACCCTGAGGGGTGGGGTGGGAAGGGAGGTGGCAGGTGGCTTCAGGATGGGGGACACATGTACACACGTGGTTGATTCATGTCAATGTTTGGCAAAAACCACCACAATATTGTAAAGTAATTAGCCTCCAATTAAAACAAATTTTAAAAAGAAAAAAACCTATTTATGTATGGTGACAAATATTAACTAAGCTTGTTGTGGTAATCATATTGCAATATATAAAAATATCAAATCATTATATTGTACATTGCTCAGTCATGTCCAACTCTTTGCAACCCATATAGTCCATGGAATTTCCAGGCCAGAATACTGGAGTGGGCAGCCTGTCTCTTCTCCAGGGGGTCTTCCTAACCCAGGGATGGAACCCAGGTCTCCTGCATTGCAGGCGGATTCTTTACCAGCTGAGCCACAGGGAAGCCCACATTGCACATCAGAAGCCAGTAAAATGTTGCATATTGATTATACCTCAATAAAAAGAAATAAAATTAAACTTAAAAACGAAAAGAAAACATTATTGGTTCCCTTTCCTTTTAGCATGGTTTGGGCCTTGAGTGTCTCACTCATAAAGAAAGAAATCTCAGGACACTTAGGAAGAGAACAGCCGTCACCAGGCTTACCAGTAAACATCGTCTCTGCACCGTGGACTCCAGCTGTCTGCTCCCATCATGTCTGCCTGTGATCTGAGAGAAGAGTCATCTTACTCTGAGTCTGTACTCTTGTCTAGAGAGTAGTCAATCGACCTCTTTGTCTATCACCATTCATCCCTTTTGCTTTTTTTCCTATTGTAGCTCCACTTCTGTTCCCTGGAAAACTCCTTTCAGGATCTGAACATGAATCTTTCCTGTTTTCTACTGGTTCCCTAAAGAACTTAATCAATTCATAGTGTTTCTTACCATGAACTTGCATAATAAGTGAGTATACAACTTTTGTTTCCAGTTTGCCTTCTGCCTTGTAGCCCAAAGATCCAGGTTTAATTTGTATCATGGACACTGACTAACCATATAGATTTGGACAGTGATTTGTGTACAAGGAAAGTGTGAATGGAAAAACATGGAACTTATAACCAAACTCATGCTCAAGTCTTTGCTCTACCGTCTCTGAGTTGTATGATTCTAGGGCATTATTCAACCTCTCTCTGAGTATTGTGGGGTCAGACTCATAGACAGTTGGAGAAAAATAAAGTACAATACATGAAGGAACAGGTCCATATCAGATTCTCAGTAATGTCAGAGCTTGGATCTGAGAATGAAATTTAAAAAAACTGGCAGAAGCCAGTTATTTTCTAGAATCCAAGTTCCTGGAGAGAATTTCCTGCTTAAAGATGGCTTTTTCAGTGTTCTTACTGTTGGTTGAAAATCAGCTGCATCTTCCATGAAATGTCTATTTCCGTGATTAGAAATACATGCCAAGAGGTGAACCTTGAAATCCGTTAGGTTCTAGTGGAACATCAGCGGAACAGGTGAAGGTAAAGGTGTTAGTTGCTCAGTTGTGTCCAACTCTTTGTGACCCCATGGACTGTAGCCTGCCAGGCTCCTCTGTCCATGAGAATTTCCAGGCAAGAATACTGGATTGGGTTGTCATTCCCTTCTATAGGGGATTTTCCCAACCCAGGCATCAAGCCTGAGCCTCCTGCAATGCAGGCAGATTCTTTACTGTCTGAGCCACCAGGAAAGCCCTAAGGACAGAGTATTCCTCATTTTCTGTCTGATAATGTTCACTTTTCTTCAAGAATGAAGCCAGACATGACTGATCTGAGAAGCACCTCTTTAGCTATCCCCTCCTGGCTGAGTCGGAGCTTCCCTCCTGTCCTGCCATAGCCGCTTTGCATGACTCTGGGGGAGCTTACTACAATGTGCTGCTCACCAATGCAGCCTTCTCCCTTCCTTCATGATGAGGGATCTGATGGAAGAATATAGATTTCATCTCTTTCTCAGTACCTAGCACAGTGGCTGCTGCAGAATGAGTGTTCATTGTTACTGTGTGTGTGCTTGTGTGTGTGTAAGAGATGGGGGGCCAGGGGTGGTGAGAGGAATCTGGAAAAGTAGAAAAGGAAAGGAAAGAAGAGGTAGAGAGGGGGGAAATGGAGAAGAAAAGAGAGAAGGAGAAAGAATGTTAAAAATGGATGGGTCCTGTGGAATCACTGTGAGATGAATCTGATCCCATATTTCATTAATTACCTAGATCCCACAAGTTTCCCTAATAAGGGGAGCATAGGCGGTGTTTTAGATCCCCGAGTATGAGCTTCAACTCACATACTCTATCCCACAGCTCTTAAAATATATGAATATTCCCCTTTCCTCAGTGATGGTTCCTCAAGTGAATGGTTTCAGGTTTTGGGAGCAAATCTGAGAAATCTACCAGATGTACTTGTCGTGTTATTTTGGGGCCCAACTTTTGGCACCTCAGATTCTTACATTGGATGTTGCTGGGTCTGAGGACTCTTTCCAACCTGAAGGCTGATCAAAGGGATCGTGACTTCACTGGGATTGGTGGTCTGAGCTTTCTTCTCATTCATTACTGATTTCTTGCAACTTTGTACACCAGGCAGTATTTGTGTTGGTTGCTTTTATCTCTTTCTCCATGAACACCACTCGCCATGCCCAAAGGTCCATGAAATCCAGGCTCCTCATGCTTGCCACTTCAACCTTGCTGACTAATAAAGCACCTAGGTATACTGTGCTGCTGACAGTTAATTTAAGTGCTTCCCCCGGGCCTCTGCATCCCAGTTACTTGCATTCCCACTGCCACTATGAAGCCCAGTTTGGTAAAAGCATCTCCTCACAACAGGTTCAGCTGATGTTTACCTTAGCCATGCATTTTTATCAACTTGCTAGCAGAGTGCCAACCAGGCCTTGCTCCCAAAGAACATGGCCAACTGGTGGGTTTTTTGGTCCTATGTAACACTCCGTAGTAGTAGTTCCACTTTTATATGCCTTTTCTCCCTTCCTTCAGAGTCTTATGAGACAATTTTAGGCATCTCTAAATCACTGCAGATGGTGACTGCAGCCATGAAATTAAAAGACGCTTACTCCTTGGAAGAAAAGTTATGACCAACCTAGATAGCATATTCAAAAGCAGAGACATTACTTTGCCAACTAAGGTCCGTCTAGTCAAGGCTATGGTTTTTCCAGTGGTCATATATAGATGTGAGAGTTGGACTGTGAAGAAGGCTGCACGCCGAAGAATTGATGCTTTTGAACTGTGGTGTTGGAGAAAACTCTTGAGAGTCCCTTGGACTGCAAGGAGATCCAAGCAGTCCATTCTGAAGGAGATCAACCCTGGGATTTCTTTGGAAGGAATTATGCTAAAGCTGAAACTCCTATACTTTGGCCACCTCATGCGAAGAGTTGACTCATTGGAAAAGAGTCTGATGCTGGGAGGGATTGGGGGCAGGAGGACAAGGGGATGACCGAGGATGAGATGGCTGGATGGCATCACGGACTCGATGGACGTGAGTCTGAGTGAACTCCGGGAGTTGGTGATGGACAGGGAGGCCTGGCGTGCTGCAATTCATGGGGTCGCAAAGAGTCAGACACGGCTAAGCTACTGAACTGAACTGAAATGAATTAACTTAATTAGGGCTCCAATATCACTGTGGGAATTGACTGCAGCCGCAAAATTAAAAGACAACTTGCTCCTTGGAAGAACAGCTATGGCAAACCTAGACAGCATATTAAAAATCAGAGACATCACTTTGCCAACAAAGGTCCATAAAGTCCAAGTCATGGTTTTTCCAGTAGACATGTATGGATGTGAGAGTTGTACCATTAAGAAGGTTGAGAACTGAAGAATTGATGCTTTCAAATTGGTGCTGGAGAAGACTCTTGAGAGTCCCTTGGACTGCAAGGAGATCAAGCCAGTCAATCCTAAAAGAAATCAATGCTGAATATTCATTGGAAGGACTGATGTTGAAGCTGACACTCCAATACTTCGGTCACCTGATGTGAAGAGTCAACTCACTGGAAAAGACCCTGATGCTGGGAAAGATTGAAGACAGGAGGTGAAGGGTATGACAGAGGATGAGATGGTTGGATGACATCACTGAATCAGTGGACGTGAGTTTGAGCAAGCTCCAGGAGACAGTGAAGGACAGGAAAGCCAGGCATGCTGTAGTCCATATGGTTGCAGATTTGGACACAACTTAGCAACTCAACAACAACACCAATTAACTTAATGAAGGCTGTAACTTTTTTTCAAAATTCCATGAGTCAGGAAATAGCTTTTATCAGACCCATTTCCCAGGACACTTGCCAAGGTATTAATCCTGTATGATGAATGAGTGGCTCCAAATTGACAAGCTCTCCCTTATTTAACTTTACATTCCAACTATCTCCTGATTCACTATCCTCTAGATTCACTCCTGGGATTCCCTTGCGACTCAGTGGTAAAGAATCCACCTGCCAGTGCAGGAGACATGGGTTCAATCCCTGGGCAAGGAAGATCCCCTGGAGAAGGAAATAGCGACCCACTCCAGTATTCTTGCCTGGGAAATCCCATGGACAGAGGAGCCTGGCAGGCTACAGCCCTTGGGGTTCCAAAAGAGTCAGACATGACTTAGGGACTAGACAACAACAGATTCACTCCAGGCAGTGCCTGCTAGTGTGTGTTATACAGTTCTTACAGCAGCTTTGATGTATATTATTCTCTTTTCTCTTAGCAGCCTTAGCACATTTGTGGCCTTGGAAACAAGAGAAAATAAGTTTCAGAGAAAGGGGAATAAAAATATTGTTTCACCAAGACAAGACTGCCTCAGCAACAGTTGTTTGAGAATAATGACCAGGGTATACAGAACTATTGCTCATACAAACATATCTATCTGGCCAGAGCAAGAAAACATCAACAGTGTCAAAAAGAGCTGTGATAACACTTGAGGATTTTTAATATTTCACAAATGTAAAGTATTAAAGCAATCATTGCTTTGTGTTAAATCCATATAATGCATACACCCCTCTAGAAACGCTAAGGTCAAGACTACAGCCCACCACTAAATAAATCTGAAGTATTTGTTCTTGTTATTCAGTTGCTCAGTCATGTCCAACTCTGCAACCCCATGGACTGCAGCATGTCAGGCTTCCTTGTCCTGCACTATCTCCCAGAGTTTGCTCAAACTCATGCCCATTGAGTCAATCATGCCATCCAAACATCTCATTTTCTGTCTCCTACTTCTCCTCATGCCCTCAATCTTTCCCAACATCAGGGTCTTTTATTGAAGCTTCAGCTTCAGCATCAGTCCTTCCAATAAATATTCAGGGTTGATTTCCTTTAGGATTGACTGATTTGATCTCATTGCAGGCCAAGGGGCTCTCAAGAGTCTTCTCAAGCACAGTTCACTAACGGTAACAAAATACCCACAATCCAGCTCAGCTTCCTCATCAGATTAACTGGACCCCTCGAACTTACAAGTGGATCGTCCTCCAAAAAAAGGCTTGTCAATTTTGAGGAATAAATGCTATCAATCTCAGTCTCAACTGTTCTATATACCATGTACAGAATTTAATTTAAAAACTTGAGGGTTGCACAAATTGAGAAAGTAGCGATGAAGACGTCTGCATTACCATATGTAAAACAGATAGCCAGTGGCAATTTGCTGTATGACTCAGGGAGCTCAAACCAGGACTCTGTGACAACCTAGAGGGGTAGAACGGGGTGGGAGGTGGGAGGGAGGTTCAAGAGGGAGGGGATATATATATACTTGTGGCTTATTCATATTAATGTAAGGCAGAAACCAACACAATATTGTAAGGCAATTATCCTCCAATTAAAAAAACTAAAGTTATAAAACCTTATGAGTCTCTTTTGTTTCTTTTGCATTTATTTCTGCCCTAATTTTTAAGATTTCTTTCCTTCTACTAACTCTGGCGTTCTCCAATTCTTCCTTTTCTAGTTGCTTTAGTTGTAGAGTTAGGTTATTTATTTGACTTTTTTCTTGTTTCTTGAGGTATGCCTGTATTGCTATGAACTTTCCTCTTAGTACTGCTTTTATAGTGTCCCACAGGTTTTGGGTTATTGTGTTTTCATTTTAATTAGTTTCTATGCATATTTTGATTTCTTTTGTTATTTCTTCTGTGATTTGTTGGTTATTCAGAAGTGTGTTGTTCAACCTCCATATGTTGGAATTTTTAATAGTTTTTCTCTGTAATTGAGATCTAATCTTAATGCATTATGGTCAGAAAAGATGCTTGGAATGATTTCGATTTTTTTGAATTGATCAAGTTTAGATTTATGGCCCAGGATGTGATCTATCCTGGAGAAGGTTCCATGAGCACTTGAAAAAAAGGTGAAATTCATCGTTTTGGGGTGAAATGTCCTATAGATATCAATTAGGTCTAACTGATCTAATGTATCATTTAAAGTGTGCGTTTCTTTGTTAATTTTCTGTTTAGTTGATCTGTCCATAGGTGTGAGTGGGGTATTAAAGTCTCCCACTATTATTGTGTTATTGTTGATTTCCCCTTTCATACTTGTTAGCATTTGTCTTACATATTGTGGTGCTCCTATATGGGTGCATATATATTTATAATTGTTATATCTTCTTCTTGGATTGATCCTTTGATCATTATGTAGTGGCCTTCTTTGTCTCTTTTCACAGCCTTTGTTTTAAAGTCTATTTTATCGGATATGAGTATTGCCACTCCTGCTTTCTTTTGGTCTCTATTTGCGTGGTATATCTTTTTCCAGCCCTTCACTTTCAGTCTGTATGTGTCCCTTGTTTTGAGGTGGGTCTCTTGTAAGCAGCATATAGAGGGGTCTTGTTTTTGTATCCATTCAGCCAGTCTTTGCCTTTTGGTTGGGGCGTTCAACCCATTTACGTTTAAGGTAATTATTGATAAGTATGATCCCGTTACCATTTACTTTATTGTTTTGGGTTCGGGTTTATACACCCTTTTCGTGTTTCCTGTCTAGAGAATATCCTTTAGAATTTGTTGGAGAGCTGGTTTGGTGGTGCTGAATTCTCTCAGCTTTTGCTTGTCTGTAAAGCTTTTGATTTCTCCTTCGTATTTGAATGAGATCCTTGCTGGGTACAGTAATCTGGGCTGTAGGTTATTGTCTTCCATCACTTTAAGTATGTCTTGCCATTCCCTCCTGGCCTGAAGAGTTTCTATTGAAAGATCAGCTGTTATCCTTATGGAAATCCCCTTGTGTGTTATTTGTTGTTTTTTCCTTGCTGCTTTTAATATTTGTTCTTTGTGTTTGATCTTTGTTAATTTGATTAATATGTGTCTTGGGGTGTTTCACCTTGGGTTTATCCTATTTGGAACTCTCTGTGTTTCTTGGACTTGGGTGATTATTTCCTTCCCCATTTTAGGGAAGTTTTCAACTATTATCTCCTCAAGGATTTTCTCATGATCTTTCTTTCTGTCTTCTTCTTCTGGGACTCCTATAATTTGAATGTTGGAGCGTTTCATATTGTCCTGGAGGTCTCTGAGATTGTCCTCATTTCTTTTAATTCATTTTTCTTGTTTCCTCTCTGATTCATTTATTTCTAACATTCTATCTTTTATTTCCCTAATCCTATGTTCTGCCTCCATTATTCTACTATTTGTTGCCTCCAGAGTGTTTCTGATCTCATTTATTGCATTATTCATTATATTTTGACTCTTTTTTATTTCTTCTAGGTCCTTGTTAAACCTTTCTTGCATCTTCTCAATCCTTGTCTCTAGGCTATTTATCTGTGATTCCATTTTGATTTCAAGATTTTGGATCATTTTCACTATCAATATTTGGAATTCCTTCTCAGGTAGATTCCCTACTTCTTCCTCTTTTGTTTGGTTTGGTGGGCAACTCTCCTGTTCCTTTACCTGCTGAGTATTCCTCTGTCTCTTCATCTTGGTTATATTGCTGTGTTTGGGGTGGCCTTTTTATATTCTGGTAATTTGTGGAGTTCTCTTTATTAAAAGAGACCATAGCAAAAATCAACAAAGCCAAAAGCTGGTTCTTTGAAAGGATAAATAAAATTGACAAACCATTAGCCAGACTCATCAAGAAGCAAAGAGAGAAAAATCAAATCAATAAAATTAGAAATGAAAATGGAGAGATCACAACAGACAACACAGAAATACAAAGGATCATAAGAGACTACTATCAGCAGTTGTATGCCAATAAAATGGACAATGTGGAAGAAATGGACAAATTCTTAGAAGAGTACAACTTTCCAAAACTGAACCAGGAAGAAATAGAAAATCTTAACAGACCCATCACAAGCACGGAAATTGAAACTGTAATCAGAAATCTTCCAGCAAACAAAAGCCCAGATCCAGACGGCTTCACAGCTGAATTCTACCAAAAATTTTGAGAAGAGCTAACACCCATCCTACTCAAACTCTTCCAGAAAATTGCAGAGGAAGGTAAACTTCCAAACTCATTCTATGAGGCCACCATCACCCTAATACCAAAACCTGACAAAGATGTCACAAAAAAAGAAAACTACAGGCCAATATCACTGATGAACATAGATGCAGAAATCCTGAACAAAATTCTAGCAATCAGAATCCAACAACACATTAAAAAGATCATACACCACGACCAAGTGGGCTTTATCCCAGGGATGCAAGGATTCTTCAATATCCACAAATCAATCAATGTAATTCACCACATTAACAAATTGAAAAATAAAAACCATATGATTATCTCAATAGATGCAGAGAAGGCCTTTGACAAAATTCAACATCCATTTATGATAAAAACTCTCCAGAAAGCAGGAATAGAAGGAACATACCTCAACATAATAAAAGCTATATATGACAAACCCACAGCAAACATTATCCTCAATGGTGAAAAATTGAAAGCATTTCCCCTAAAGTCAGGAACAAGACAAGGGTGCCCACTTTCACCGCTACTATTCAACATAGTTCTGGAAGTTTTGGCCACAGCAATCAGAGCAGAAAAAGAAATAAAAGGAATCCAAATTGGAAAAGAAGAATTAAAACTCTCACTGTTTGCAGATGACATGATCCTCTACATAGAAAACCCTAAAGACTCCACCAGAAAATTACTAGAGCTAATCAATGATTATAGTAAAGTTGCAGGATATAAAATCAACACACAGAAATCCCTTGCATTCCTATACACGAATAATGAGAAAGTAGAAAAAGAAATTAAGGAAACATCACCATTGCAATGAAAAGAATAAAATACTTAGGAATATATCTACCTAAAGAAACTAAAGACCTATATATAGAAAACTATAAAACACTGATGAAAGAAATCAAAGAGGACACTAATAAATGGAGAAATATACCATGTTCATGGATCGGAAGAATCAATATAGTGAAAATGAGTATACTACCCAAAGCAATTTACAAATTCAATGCAATCCCTATCAAGCTACCAGCCATATTTTTCACAGAACTAGAACAAATAATTTCAAGATTTGTAGTGAAATACAAAAAACCTCGAATAGCCAAAGCAATCTTGAGAAAGAAGAATGGAACGGGAGGAATCAACTTGCCTGACTTCAGGCTCTACTACAAAGCCACAGTCATCAAAACAGTATGGTACTGGCACAAAGACAGACATATAGGTCAATGGAACAAAATAGAAAGCCCAGAGATAAATCCACACACATATGGACACCTTATCTTTGACAAAGGAGGCAAGAATATACAATGGAGTAAAGACAATCTCTTTAACAAGTGGTGCTGGGAAAACTGGTCAACCACTTGTAAAAGAATGAAACTAGATCACTTTCTAACACTGCACACAAAAATAAACTCAAAATGGATTAAAGATCTAAATGTAAGACCAGAAACTATAAAACTCCTAGAGGAGAACATAGGCAAAACACTCTCCGACATAAATCACAGCAGGATCCTCTATGAGCCACCTCCCAGAATTCTGGAAATAAAAGCAAAAATAAACAAATGGGATCTAATTAAAATTAAAAGCTTCTTCTTTGGAGAAATGTCTATTTAGTTCTTTGGCCCATTTTTTGATTGGGTCGTTTATTTTTCTGGAATTGAGCTGCAGAAGTTGTTTGTATATTTTTGAGATTAGTTGTTTGTCAGTTGCTTCATTTGCTATTATTTTCTCCCATTCAGAAGGCTGTCTTTTCACCTTGCTTATATTTTCCTTTGTTGTGCAGAAGCTTTTAATTTTAATTAGATCCCATTTGTTTATTTTTAGTTTTATTTCCAGAATTCTGGGAGGTGGATCATAGAGGATCCTGCTGTGATTTATGTCGGAGAGTGTTTTGCCTATGTTCTCCTCTAGGAGTTTTATAGTTTCTGGTCTTACATTTAGATCTTTAATCCATTTTGAGTTTATTTTTGTGTGGGGTGTTAGAAAGTGATCTAGTTTCATTCTTTTACAAGTGGTTGACCAGTTTTCCCAGCACCGCTTGTTAAAGAGATTGTCTTTACTCCATTGTATATTCTTGCCTCCTTTGTCAAAGATAAGGTGTCCATATGTGTGTGGATTTATCTCTGGGCTTTCTATCTTGTTCCATTGATCTATATGTCTGTCTTTGCTAACAAACACATGAAAAGATGCTCAACATCACTCATTATTAGAGAAATGCAAATCAAAACCACAATGAAGTACCACTTCACACCAGTCAGAATGGCTGCGATCCAAAAATCTGCAAGCAATAAATGCTGGAGAGGGTGTGGAGAAAAGGGAACCCTCCTACACTGTTGGTGGGAATGCAAACTAGTACAGCCACTATGGAGAACAGTGTGGAGATTCCTTAAAAAATTGCAAATAGAACTACCTTATGACCCAGCAATCCCACTGCTGGGCATACACACCGAGGAAACCAGAATTGAAAGAGACACATGTACCCCAATGTTCATCGCAGCACTGTTTATAATAGCCAGGACATGGAAACAACCTAGATGTCCATCAGCAGATGAATGGATAAGAAAGCTGTGGTACATATACACAATGGAGTATTACTCAGCCGTAAAAAAGAATTCATTTGAATCAGTTCTGATGAGATGGATGAAACTGGAGCCGATTATACAGAGTGAAGTAAGCCAGAAAGAAAAACACCAATACAGTATACTAACACATATATATGGAATTTAGGAAGATGGCAATGATGACCCTGTATGCAAGACAGGGAAAGAGACACAGATGTGTATAATGGACTTTTGGACTCAGAGGGAGGGACAGGGTGGGATGATTTGGGAGAATGACATTCTAACATGTATACTATCATGTAAGAATTGAATCGCCAGTCTATGTCTGATGCAGGATACAGCATGCTTGGAGCTGGTGCACGGGGATGACCCAGAGGGATGTTGTGGGGAGGGAGGTGGGAGGGGGGTTCATGTTTGGGAACGCATGTAAGAATTAAAGATTTTAAAATTTAAAAAATAAAAAAAAAATTTAAAAGCTTCTGCACAACAAAGGAAACTACAAGCAAGGTGAAAAGACAGCCTTCTGAATGGGAGAAAATAATAGCAAATGAAGCAACTGACAAACAACTAATCTCAAAAATATACAAGCAACTCCTGCAGCTCAATTCCAGAAAAATAAACGACCCACTCAAAAAATGAGCCAAAGAACTAAATAGACATTTCTCCAAAGAAGACATACAGATGGCTAACAAACACATGAAAAGATGCTCAACATCACTCATTATTAGAGAAATGCAAATCAAAACCACAATGAGGTACCACTTCACATCAGTCAGAATGTCTGCGATCCAAAAATATGCAAGCAGTAAATGCTGGAGAGGGTGTGGAGAAAAGGGAACCCTCTTACACTGTTGGTGGGAATGCAAACTAGTACAGCCACTATGGAGAACAGTGTGGAGATTCCTTAAAAATTTGCAAATAGAACTACCTTATGACCCAGCAATCCCACTGCTGGGCATACACACCGAGGAAACTAGAACTGAAAGAGACACATGTACCCCAATGTTCATCGCAGCACTGTTTATAATAGCCAGGACATGGAAACAACCTAGATGTCCATCAGCAGATGAATGGATAAGAAACCTGTGGTGCATATACACAATGGAGTATTACTCAGCCGTTAAAAAGAATTCATTTGAATCAGTTCTGATGAGATGGATGAAACTGGAGCCGATTATACAGAGTGAAGTAAGCCAGAAAGAAAAACACCAATACAGTATACTAACACATATATATGGAATTTAGAAAGATGGCAATGACGACCCTGTATGCAAGACAGCAAAACAGACACAGATGTGTATAACGGACTTTTGGACTCAGAGGGAGAGGGAGAGGGTGGGATGATTTGGGAGAATGGCATTGTAACATGTATACTATCATGTAAGAATCGAATCGCCAGTCTATGTCTGACGCAGGATACAGCATGCTTGGGGCTGGTGCATGGGGATGACCCAGAGAGATTTTATGGTGAGGGAGGTGGGAGGGGGGTTCATGTTTGGGAACGCATGTAAGAATTAAAGATTTTAAAATTAAAAAAATAAAAAAAAGAAAAGAATAAAATAGGTAACTGATGAGAAACTAAAAAAAAAAAAAACAAAAAATAAACAAAACAAAAAACCTTATGAGACTCATTCAAACGCACACACAACAACCCATTTTCAAGAGAAAAAACAACAGAACTAAACTCAGAGCAGATCCAGATACTGCAACTATCAGTGAGGGACTTTAATACAGCTGTGACTTTCAGGGAATCTCCTCAGACTGACTGGCTCCTTGGACAGGCATAATTCATGGGAATCATCATTTTAAAAAACATTTAATATCTCTGGAAATTACGTTAAAGGCATATACCAATGAAGAAATATTTATTAAGAAAATCTACTAAAATTTGCTTTAAACAGCAAGAGTCTGTGGCACTTGAATCATGACCCACTAGCTTCCTCTTCTCCTCCCAACTCAGTGTGATGGAAACCCACTCCAAGCAGGTACAGCTGGTTGTTTTCCCCCAGCTTCAACTCAAGGGCAATGATAAATTCCCATAAAAAGCAGGTGGTCAGCATTTCTCATCCCTCTTGCACAACTCTAAGCTGCAGAAGCTAATTTCCAGGAGAGTGCAGACAAGGGGTCTGGGACTTCCTGCTTCTATAATAGTCAGTTTCCATCTGTAGAACAGAAGTGCTATTTATGAGTGGCACCCTGAGAATGCCAATCACCCTTCATCAAGCTCATGTAGGATGAAGGTTCCACACCAGGAGAGGCAAGTCAAGAAGTTCAAAGGCTACTGCCAGTGCCCAGTGCCCGGCAACTAAAGCAGAGTTATCACATGGAATTGTACCACTGTCCCCATCCCCAGCTCCAGAGTCATGGCTCAGATATTTTTCCCAAGAGGAGAGCCAGCTCTGAAAGAAGTGACTTTATTTGAAACAGAGTGTGGGGAAGGATACTCTTAATAACAGTGAAGGTTTTGGTGGTGAGCAAAGGAGGAGGCTGGTAACTTCATGACAGATACAAGGCAAACTATGGGCCAGTTAACTTAACAGGGAGGATCAAAGAGAGAGCTAAGAAATACCTTCCTGAGTTCGGAATAAACCTCAAATTCTTACCTTAAAGAATATCTCTGTAAAGGAACCCAAATATAATTGGATAAGACTTTGAAGCAATTTATGCCCCAGGACATTGTCAAAAACAATAGAACAGTTATCCAGTAATTAGTGGATCTTAACAAGTGGGTGTGATCAGGGGAAGAGACAAAGAGAGCCCTGTTAAAACCAGTGTCACTTCAAGGTGATTGTGTGTTTCCCTAAGAATTTGGTCTCTGAGGAGTGACATTGGACTTTATTAAAATAGTCTAGGCAGGACACTAAATAATTCAGCAAGCAAACTGCAATAATAAACCCTAGGAGTGGTGTACCATATAACACCTAAAATGTTTAGTTCTCAGTGAAATATTATCAGACATGCAAAGAAACAAGAACTATGACCCACACATGACAGAAAAAGCACAAGATAGAGACTGAAGTCACATTTAACAGGCATAGGCTTCAAAGCAGCCATTATAAATATGTTCAAAGGCCTAAAGAAAAAAACTGGTGAAAGAAGCTAAAGAAGTATGATGGCAATGTTTCTCCCTATAGAAGATATCAACAAAGAAATAAAAATTATGTTTTTAAAAGGAGCAAATGGAAATTCTAGAGTTGAAAACATAATAAGTGAAATGAAAAATTCATTAGAACTCAACAGTAGAATTTTCCTGACAGAAGAATGATTTAGCAAACCTGAAGACAGATCAATAGAAATTATGTAATTTTAAGAATCAAAAGAAAAAAAGATTATGAAAAATTAACAGAGCCTTGGAGATGGAGATGTATGGGACTCCATTAAGTACACCATTACACATGAAATGGGATGGCCAAGAGCATAGGAGAGATACAAAAGAGCATAAAAAGGAACTGATGGTTGAAAACTTTCTAATTTTAATGAAAACATCAATTTACACATCCAAAAAGATAAGTGAGCTCCATGTAGGATAAATGCAAATAATCCACAGACAAACATACTAATATTAAAACTGCTGAAAGACAAAGAGAAAAAAAAACTTCAAAGCAGCAAGAGAGAAATAACTTCTCAAGCACAATAAGAGGCAAACTTGATAAGATTAACAGCTGATTTATAGGAAACGATTAAGACCGGAAAATAATGGGATGATACATTCAAAGCTCTAAAAGAAAAATCATGGTCAATCAAGAATCTTATACCAGTAAAACTCTCTCTCAAAAATAAAGGTAAAAGAAAGATATTCCCAGATAAAACAGATTTTCTTGCTATAAGGTTCACCTTAATAGTAATACTAAAGGAAGTTCTTTTAACTAAAAGCAAGTGACCCAGATAGTGAATA
The DNA here is from genome assembly GCF_001704415.2 of Capra hircus. Classification (NCBI taxonomy): domain Eukaryota; kingdom Metazoa; phylum Chordata; class Mammalia; order Artiodactyla; family Bovidae; genus Capra; species Capra hircus. The sequence goes on along the minus strand of NC_030811.1, from coordinate 14,274,941 downwards.
GAATCCAGCTCATGCACACGCAACAAGAATGGGTAAAGGTAATTCTGTAATTATAAAATATGGTATGCTGTGCTTAGTCAATCAGACCTGTCTGCATCTGTGTGACCCCATGGACAGAAGGATCTCTGATGTCCATGGGATTCTCTAGGCAAGAATACTGGAGTGGGTTGCCATGCCCTCCTCCAAGGGATCTTCCCAACCCAGGGACTGAACCCAGATCTCCCACATTGCAGGCAGATTCTTTACCATCTAGGCCACTAGGGAAGTAAATGTCTATTTCTCCTCCTGCCTTCCATTAATTTATTTTAAAAAGCAACTGTATAAAACATGCAGTATATAATTATATTCTTGAGTGGGTAAATAAAGAAGTGTAATATATTTGCCAATAATACCACAAAGGAAGTGAGTAGGAACAAAGCGGTTTTGGAATAAGGAAATGGCACTAAATGTCAACTTGAACCTGAGGAATATTTGAAGAGAACCAGAAAGGTAAACAAGGTTCATATAACAGATAATATAAATATTTACTTGCCTTCCTTTCTTCTTCCAGCTTCTTTAAAATTATATGAAATGATAATTATAACAATGTACTGTTTAGTTTGTTACTATATAGATGGAATGGCTTCTCTGGTGGCTCAGATGGTAAAGAATTTGCAATGCAGGAGACCCAGGTTTGATCCCTGGATCAGGAAGACACCCCCCACCCACCCCACCTCCCCACCCCAGTGAAGGGAATAGCTGCCTACTCCAGTATTCCTGCCTGCAGAATTCCATAGACAGAGGAGCCTGGCAGGCTACAGTCTATGGGGTGACAAACAGTTAGATATGACTGAGTGACAATTCTGAAAGAGATGGGAATACCAGACCACCTGACCTGCCTCTTGAGAAACCTATATGCAGGTCAGGAAGCAACAGTTAGAACTGGACATGGAACAACAGACTGGTTCCAAATAGGAAAAGGAGTACGTCAAGGCTGTATATTGTCACCCTGCTTATTTAACTTATATGCAGAATACATCATGAGAAATGCTGGGCTGGAAGAAGCACAAGCTGGAATCAAGATTGCTGGGAGAAATATCAATCACCACAGATATGCAGATGACACCTTCCTTATGGCAGAAAGTGAAGAGGAACTAAAGAGCCTCTTGATGAAAGTGAAAGAGGAGAGTGAAAAAGTTGGCCTAAAGCTCAACATTCAGAAACCTAAGATCATGGGATCTGGTCCCATCACTTCATTGGAAATAGATGGGGAAACAGTGGAAACAGTGTCAGATTTTATTTTTTTGGGCTCCAAAATCACTGCAGATGGTGATTGGAGCCATGAAATTAAAAGACATTTACTCCTTGGAAGAAAAGTTATGACCAACCTAGATAGCATATTGAAAAGCAGAGACATTACTTTGCCAACAAAGGTCTGTCTAGCCAAGGCTATGGTTTTTCCAGTGGTCATGTATGGATGTGAGAATTGGACTGTGAAGAAAGCTGAGCACCAAAGAATTGATGCTTTTGAAGTCTGGTGTTGGAGAAGACTCTTGAGAGTCCCTTGGACTGAAAGGAGATCCAACCAGTCCATTCTAAAGGAGATCAATCCTGGGTATTCTTTGGAAGGAATGATGCTAAAGCTGAAACTCCAGTACTTTGGCCACCTCATGAGAAGAGTTGACTCATTGGAAAAGACTCTGATGCTGGGAGGGATTGGGGGCAGGAGGAGAAGGGGACGACAGAGGATGAGATGGCTTGATGGCATCACTGACTCGATGCATGTGAGTTTGGGTGAACTCCGGGAGTTGGTGATAGACAGGGAGGCTGCAATTCATGGGGTTGCAAAGAGTCGGCCACAACTGAGTGACTGAACTGAACTGAACTGAATGACTAACACACACATATAGATTGAAAAAGAATACAGCACCACAAAAGGGGAGGGGGTGAAACAGAGCTTTGTAAGAATAAAGTTTCTATATCTAACTTGCACTGTTTGTATAAATCTGAAGTCAATTCTTAGTTAAGATGTATACAGTAAGCCCTGGAGTATCCAGTAAATAAATAACTGAGAAGTGGAAAAAAAAAGTATTTTAAATGATATGCTAGAAAATATTTACCCAATTCAAAACTAATATAACTACGGTTAATATGTTATATGATGTAGTGGAAAAGGCAGATAAATGCAAAAACAAGAGAGGAATTGCAGAAAAGAGATAAAAATTGTAAGAGAATCCAGTGATAATATTATAAATTAAGAAACATTGTCTGAAAGATTGTGTGTTCCTTTCATGGGCTTATCAGTAGATGCAACACAGATAAAGAAAGAATCAACTTGAAAATATGTCATAGTATATATGCAGTTCATGTTTACTCATTTTGCTACTTTGTAATACACAGACCATAATATTTTATTCCCATCAGAAATGAATTCAAGTCTGTTTTCCAGAATTCACATTAACACTTAGCATTCCCAGAGCTTTACTTTTTTCCAGTCTGATGGATGTGATATGGTTGATAGCTGAGAAAATTTTGGCAAGTTACTTAACCTGTCTGACCTTCTATTTCTCACTTATTAAATGCACATACTACTACTTTCTCACTGCAGATGGTGACTGCAGCCATGAAATTAAAAGACACTTACTCCTTGGAAGAAAAGTTATGACCAATCTAGATAGCATATTCAAAAGCAGAGACATTACTTTGCCAACAAAGGTCCGTCTAGTCAAGGCTATGGTTTTTCCTGTGGTCATGTATGGATGTGAGAGTTGGACTGTGAAGAAAGCTGAGCACCAAAGAATTGATGCTTTTGAAGTCTGGTGTTGGAGAAGACTCTTGAGAGTCCCTTGGACTGCAAGGAGATCCAACCAGTCCATTCTGAAGGAGATCAACCCTGGGTATTCTTTGGAAGGAATGATGCTAAAGCTGAAACTCCCTTTGGCCACCTCATGTGAAGAGTTGCCTCATTGGAAAAGATTCTTATGCTGGGAGGGATTGGGGGCAGGAGGAGAAGGGGACAACAGAGGATGAGATGGCTGGATGGCATCACGGACTGGATGGACATGAGTCTGAGTGAACTCCGGGAGATGGTGATGGACAGGGAGGCCTGGCGTGCTGCGATTCATGGGGTCGCAGAGTCAGACCCGACTGAACAACTGAACTGAACTGAACTACTTATGTACAGGATATTGGCAGGCTTGAATAAAAATATAGAGAAATTACAAGGTACTTGGTATACTATTAATACTGTTCCCTTTCGCCTACAGGCTTTCAAAGTATTTAACAGAGTTTCTTTTATGCAGTAGATATTTAATATATAAAGTACTTTAAAAATATATAAAAATTCAATATAAAAATCAGTCATATGATTTAAAAGTTATATTCAGTGTCTTTATTGGAAAAATTAATGAGAAAACAAAATAAAGAGGTTAAGAGCAAACTTTAGAGTCAGACAAACCTGAGCCAAATGGTGATTTTGTTTAGCTTTGAGAATTACTATCAAATTAAGCACAAAATTAATATTTGTGGGGGTATTACAGAAGATACAGAAGTTTTCATTATAATACTACTCTCTTCTTATTCTTTAATTCCTAATTATAAGTATTATCAGGAATAAAATTGAGTATTTTACTTTGTATCATATACACCAAAATTTAGGTATCATCAAGTATGGGTGTAGAGAAATACCTATAGAAAATGAAACAGGAAAAGGGACTGTCTCATCAAAGTCATGTCACAGGTATCTATCTAGGTAAGCATTTTACTTTAGCCAAGGAATCTTTCTAGAAGAGAAAATATTAAAAATTTGCTTGGTTGGAAGTAATCTTCTCTCTAGTTCTATTTTTATTTTTATTCATGACATATCACTAAGAATACAAAGTATATCTTAACAGAGATCAGTGTTTATGTGAAGCAAAAATAGCAATGTATTAAATCTGACATACCTAAAAGTATACATAAGAATATTTTACAGTGTGGTAATTGTGCATGCATAAGAAATTTAGAGAAGTCTCTAATTAGTATTTCAGTTTAGATACTTCTGTTGATTATGACTGTATACAATTGTGAGGAATATAGAGAAAAAATTAAGTGGAATGAAAAGCTACTAAGCTTTCATAGTGGGCATGAAGCATTTCATTTTATTTTTATAGAGGAGATGTTTACAGCTTGGGAAACTTGAGCCCCCAGTGGACAGACATCTGTCTCTCAGCTCCCAGTATGAAGACAAAGTAGACATTCTGGATGAGAATAATATTGCGCTGTAGGAGCAGAGTGATGGTGTTAGAAACTGAATGTTTGTATCCCCCAAAATCCATATGTTGACGCTCTAACCCTCAGAGCTACTGTGTCTGAAGATGGGGCCCTAAGGAATTAATTAAGGTTGCTGCTGCTGCTGCTAAGTCGCTTCAGTCGTGTCTGACTCTGTGCGACACCATAGGCGGCAGCCCGCCAGGCTCTGCCATCCCTGGGATTCTCCAGGCAAGAATACTGGAGTGGGTTGCCATTTCCTTCTCCAAAGCATGAAAGAGAAAAGTGAAAATGAAGTCGCTGAGTCGTGCCCAACTCTTAGCGACCCCATGGACTGCAGCCTACCAGGCTCTTCTGTCCATGGATTTTCCAGGCAAGAGTACTGGAGTGGGGTGTCATTGCCTTCTCCATAATTAAGGTTAACTGAGGTCATAAGAGAGCTTCCCTGGTGGCTCAGTGGTAAAGAATCTGCCTGCCAATGCAGGAGATGTGGGTTGGATTCCTGGGTTGGGAAGATTCCCTGAAGAAGGAAATGGCAACCCACTTTGTATTTTGCCTAGAAAATCCCATGGACAGAGGAGCCTGGAAAGCTGCAGTCCATGGGTTCACAAAGAGTCGGACACCTCTGAGTGACCGGGCACACACACACGAGGTCATAAGGGTGGATCCCAACTGTGTATGATGAGTGTCCTTATAAAGGAGACTCATTCTCTCTCTGCTGCTGCTGCTGCTAAGTCACTTCAGATGTGTCCGACTCTGTGCGACCCCATAGATGGCAGCCCACCAGGCTCCCACATCCCTGGGATTCTCTAGGCAAGAATACTGGAGTGGGTTGCCATTTCCTTCTCCAACGCATGAAAGTGAAAAGTCAAAGTGAAGTTGCTCAGTCATGTCCGACTCTTCGCAACCCCATGGACTGCAGCCCAGGCTCCTCCGTCCATGGGATTTTCCAGGCAAGAGTACTGGAGTGGGGTGCCATTGCCTTCTCCAATTCATGAAAGTGAAAAGTCAAAGTGAAGTCGTTCAGTCGTGTCTGACTCTTAGTGACCTCATGGACTGAAGCCTACCAGGCTCCTCCGTCCATGGGATTTTCCAGGCAAGAGTTCTGGAGTGGGGTGCCATTGCATTCTCTCTCTACACATGCCCACTACAAGAAAGGCCCTGTGTGGACATACAGAGAAGGTGGCCCCCTACAAACCACAAAGAGAAGCTTCATCAGAAACTGAATTGGTCTAAACCTGGATCTTGGATCTTTCTAGCCTCCAAAGCTGTGTAAAATAAATTTCAGCTGTTTGTCACCAAATTTCAAGCTGGAGTCTGTAGTGTTTCATTATGGCAGCACAGGCAGACTGATACAAATAGACTCACAGATTCTTTTACTTACAACCGAAGACTAAACAGAAAAGCCTGGTGACAAAAGATGACTTTAGTCCCAATCATTAACCCCTTTACCTGGAACTCTCCTGCTCCTCTCATAACCTAGACTCGAAGACAGATTCATCTGAGAAAGTCAGCAGGATGACTAGAGTGCTGAGAGAGAGGCTGTTTGCAAACTGACTCACTGAGGAGGAGGAGGAGAATGGGATGTGGGCGGGGAGGGGGGAAGGAAGAGGAGTGTGTCAGCAGTGGGAGGTCAGAGGCTAGACACCTGCGGCAATGTGGGGAGTGGAAAGCAGGGGAGAGAGAGGCAGCTGAGAGCTGCAGAGCAAAGCAGACAGAGAAGAGTCAGGGAAGGTGGCAGGTGACAGCGAAGCCAGAAGGGCGGGGAGTGAGGGGCATGGTGATGACAAGTGGGAAGAACCGAAGCATTACTGAAACGACAACGCTCGGCGCTCTTCACTGAGCGCTGGAGTCCAGGTTATGAGGCGCTCTTCACTGGCCTGACTTGCCTCCAGCACCAGGGGACAACCTGGGACACAGAAAGCTTTTGTGCAAATTGGAAAATCACAAGCAAACAAGAACAATGGGATTCCTCTTGTGAGGACAGACCTCATGAAATGAACCGGGGCAAGGGGTATCTGTGTTTGAGCCTCCAACCCTTTCTCAGCCAGTGGTAGCTAGCAGAATATGGGCTGGTTTGACTCAGCATCTCATCCTCAGTACAAATAATTCAGTAGACACGGTGGTTTTGCCTCTGCTCACCAACAGGAAGGCATCCTCACTCAGTGCTCTCAGGAAACCTAAGAAACCCCACCCTCTGCTGGGCAGCTTAGCTGCCGCTCTTAGTTCAGGGCTGGCAGAATGTGCTGAGCATCATCATTTCAGCAAACTACCTCCAAAGCCTTTCTCCAGCCACATGAAATTTTGACAATTACACCGCCAAACTGCGATGCTCTGAAATTGCCCAGGAACTGGGAATCAAGTCGGGGGTTCTTCGCTGGTTGTAGTCTGTCCACAGAGCAGACCTAACAAAGGTGCTGACCCTTCAATTTGGAACACAAAGAATCAGAAGGCATTATGCAGCCTGATGTGTGAGTCTGGGAGAGGTCTAGACAGAAAGAGTTGCTTTCAACATCAGCAAACACAGGATACTCCTTCCAGAATTAGTCACTTTGCTCCTACCAGTCTCTATCACATACACACCTCAAAGGGGAGAGGCTAAAGCAATGCCCTGAGGTTTAGCAAATGGAAATTTTTCCTTCTTTTAATCCCCAGGTGGTCACCAAGATTTGTCAAATGAGAAGCATTCCAATCACCACTCCAGGTTAATTTTGTGGCAAAGTGTAATAACATTATATTTACTTTGCAGTAGCAATGGGGCCTGGTATTCCCATCTCTTTCAGAATTTTCCACAGTTTATTGTGATCCACACAGTTCAAAGGCTTTGGCAAAGTCAATAAAGCAGAAATAGATGTTTTTCTGGAACTCTCTTGTTTTTTCCGTGATCCAGCGGATGTTGGCAATTTGATCTCTGGTTCCTCTGCCTTTTCTAAAACCAGCTTGAACATCAGAAAGTTCACGGTTCACGTATTGCTGAAGCCTGGCTTGGAGAATTTTGAGCATTATTTTACTAGCATGTGAGATGAGTGCAATTGTGCGGTAGTTTGAGCATTTTTGGCATTGCCTTTCTTTGGGATTGGAATGAAAACTGACTTTTTCCAGTCCTGTGGCCACTGCTGACTTTCCCAAATCTGCTGGCATATTGAGTGCAGCACTTTCACAGCATCATCTTTCAGGATTTGAAACAGCTCAGCTGGAATTCCATCTCCTCCACTAGCTTTGTTTGTAGTGATGCTTTCTAAGGCCCACCTGACTTCACATTCCAAGATGTCTGGCTGTAGATGAGTGATCACATCATCATGATTATCTGGGTCGTGAAGATCTTTTTTGTACAGTTCTTCCATGTATTCTTGCCATCTCTTCTTAATATCTTCTGCTTCTGTTAGGTCCAGATCATTTCTGTCCTTTATCGAGCCCATCTTTGCATGAAATGTTCCCTTGGTATCTCTAATTTTCTTGAAGAGATCTCTAGTCTTTCCCATTCTGTTCTTTTCCTCTATTTCTTTGCATTGATCGCTGAAGAAGTCTTTCTTATCTCCTCTTGCTATTCTTTGGAACTCTGCATTCAGATGCTTATATCTTCCCTTTTCTCCTTTGCTTTTTGCCTCACTTCTTTTCACAGTTATTTGTAAGGCTTCCCCAGATAGCCATTTTGCTTTTTGCATTTCTTTTCCATGGGGATGGTCTTGATCCCTGTCTCCTGTACAATGTCATGAACCTCATTCCATAGTTCATCAGGCACTCTATCTATCAGATCTAGGCCCTTAAATCTATTTCTCACTTCCACTGTATAATCATAAGGGATTTGATTTAGGTCATACCTGAATGGTCTAGCAGTTTTCCCTACTTTCCTCAATTTAAGTCTGAATTTGGCAATAAGGAGTTCATGATCTGAGCCACAGTCAGCTCCTGGTCTTGTTTTTGTTGAGTGTATAGAGCTTCTCCATTTTGGCTGCAAAGAATATAATCAGTCTGATTTCAGTGTTGACCATCTGGTGATGTCCATGTGTAGAGTCTTCTCTTGTGTTGTTGGAAGAGGGTGTTTGCTATGACCAGTGCATTTTCTTGGCAAAACTCTATTAGTCTCTGCCCTGCTTCATTCCACATTCCAAGGCCAAATTTGCCTGTTACTCCAGGTGTTTCTTGGCTTCCTACATTTGCATTCCAGTCCCCTATAATGAAAAGGACATCTTTTTGGGTGTTAGTTCTAAAAGGTCTTGTAGGTCTTCATAAAACTGTTCAACTTCAGTTTCTCTGGCATTACTGGTTGGGGCATAGACTTGGATTACCATGATATTGAATGGTTTGCTTTGGAGACAACAGAGATCATTCTGTCGTTTTTGAGATTGCATCCAAGTACTGCATTTCAGACTCTTTTGTTGACCATGATGGCTACTCCATTTCTTCTGAGGGATTCCTGCCCACAGTAGTAGATATAACGGTCATCTGAGTTAAATTCACCCATTCCAGTCCATTTTAGTTCGCTGATTCCTAGAATGTCGACGTTCACCCTTGCCATCTCTTGTTTGACCACTTCCAGTTTGCCTTGATTCGTGGACCTGACATTCCAGGTTCCTATGCAATATTGCTCCTTACAGCATCGGATCTTGCTACTATCACCAGTAACATCCACAACTGGGTATTGTTTTTGCTTTGGTTCCATCACTTCATTCTTTCTGGAGTTATTTCTTTCTGGAGTTATGCCTCTTGAGAAATCTGTATGCAGGTCAGGAAGCAACAGTTAGAACTGGACATGGAACAACAGACTGGTTCCAAATAGGAAAAGGAGTATGTCAAGGCTGTATATTGTCACCCTTCTTATTTAACTTATATGCAGAGTACATCATGAGAAATGCTGGGCTGGAGGAAGCAAAAGCTGGAATCAAGATTTCTGGGAGGAATATCAATAACCTCAGATATGCAGATGACAGCACCCTTATGGCAGAAAGTGAAGAAGAACTAAAGAGCCTCTTGATGAAAGTGAAAGAGGAGAGTCAAAAAGTTGGCTGAAAGTTCAACATTCAGAAAACTAAGATCATGGCATCCGGTACCATCACTTCATGGCAAGCAGATGGGGAAACAGTGTCTGACTTTGTGTTTTGGGGGGCTCCAAAATCACTGCAGATGGTGATTGCAGCCATGAAATTAAAAGTCGCTTACTCCTTGGAAGAAAAGTTATGACCAACCTAGACAGCATATTAAGAAGCAGAGACATTACTTTGCCAACAAATGTCCATTTAGTCAAGGCTATGGTTTTTCCAGTAGTCATGTATGGATGTGAGACTTGGACTATAAAGAAAGCTGAGTGCTGAAGAATTGATGCTTTTGAAGTGTGGTGTTGGAGAAGACTCTTGAGAGTCCCTTGGACTACAAGGAGATCCAACCAGTCCATCCTAAAGGAGATCAGTCCTGAATGTTCATTGGAAGGACTGATGCTGAAGCTGAAACTCCATTGCTTTGGCCACCTGATGGGAAGAGCTGACTCATTTGAAAAGACCCTGATGCTGGGATAGATTGAGGGCAGGAGGAGAAGGGGATGACAGAGGATGAGATGGCTGGATGGCATCACTGAGTCAATGGACATGAGTTTGGGTAGGCTCCAGGTGTTGGTGATGGACAGAGAGGCCCAGCATGCTGCAGTTCATCGGGTCACAAAGAGTTGAACATGACGGAGCAACTGAACTGAACTGAATGATGAGAGACAATGCTTTTCCCAAAGACAGGGAACAAGACAAAGATGTTTGCTCTCACCTCTTCTACTCAACATTGTACTGGAATTCTTAGCCAAGGCAATACAGCAAGAAAGTGAAATTGAAAGCATAGCATTAGGAAACAAAGAAATAAAATTATTTCTTCACAAGGACATAATCCTATATGGATAAGATAAGAAGTCCACACTAAGAAGTCCACAGAAAGGCTACTAGAAGTAATAAATGTTTATCAAGGTCACATGATAAAATCTCGATGTACAAAAAATAAATAATTACTCTACAATAACAAGGAACATTAGGCAGGAGGAGAAGGGGATGACAGAGTATAAGATGGTTTGATGGCATCACCAACTCAATGGACATGAGTTTGAGCATCTCTGAGAATTGGTGATGGACAGGGAAGCCTGGCATACTGCAGTCCGTGGAGTAGCAAATAGTCAGACGTCATTGAGCGACTGAACTGGACTGAACAAGGAACGTTGGAAATGGAAAGTATAAATTATGACTATGTTATAAGTTACAAATATAATTTATAAAAGTAAAAGTGTTAGTGTGTCTGACTCCTTGTGACCCCATGAACAGTAGCCTTCCAGGTTCCTCTGTCCATGGAATTCTCCAGGCAAGAATACCTGAGTGGGTTACCATGACTTTCTCCAAAATATAATTCATAATATCCAAACAAAAAAATAAAAGACATATTCAACAAGCTATGTACATGACCTAAACACTTAAAACTGTAAAACACTGCTGAGAGAAATTAAAGAGGACCTAAAAAGGTGAGGGGCTTTCCTGGTGGCTCAGTGGTAAAGAATCTGCTTGCCAATGCAGGAGATATGGGTTTGATCTCTGGGTTGGGAAGATTCCCTGGAGAAGGAAATGGCAACCCATTCTAGTGTTCTTGCCTGGGAAATCCCATGGACAGAGGAGTCTGGCAGGCTGCAGTCAATGGGGTCACAAAGAGTCAATGGGGACACAACCAAGCACACACACACAAGTAGAATCTGCCTGTAGGTTGGATGCGGGGATGGGAGAACCAAAAGAAACCCAGGAGGTAGAGGAGTTATAAGTAGCTCTAATGGATATCAGAGTGTGACAGGCAACTCTCAGACCTTTCCATAAACACATGTATCTCTGGCCAAGTTCTATCGACTTTTTCGGAAAACATACCTGAGGCAAATAGAAACATTATTTTTTTTAACAGAAACTTTGTAAAAAGGAAAACCAATATCTCCTAGCAGTAGAGCTTATAGCATTGAGAGGACAATCTTCAAGTGTACAACTAACTGACAGTGAAAGGACTTCAAACTAGTGTAAGGTCATGGATAAATCACTGAAATTGGAATCAGGAACTTGAACGTCAATTCCTTTTCCAACCTGTAAGATGTGTCTTTGATTCAGTGTGAGCTCTCACCCCTCTGGTTTGAGTTTTCTCATGTGAAGTGTCAGGGCATGCTGTCTGTTTTCCTCATTTCCACCTTGCCCAAGATGAAGGGGCAAAGAGAAGAAATGGAACCCGTGCACTAGCTCTTACTGGCACCCTGATCCTCTCGGCCCCGACTCAGACTTCTTCTCATTTCCTTTTGTCATGGAGGCCCTCTGAGAAACTAAACTTTTTGTCAGACTCAAATCTTTCCAGATAATATCATGGGCATTTATAGGCTACAACAAGCCCAGGCCCTAAACCCAGTTTAAATTATTAGATTTTACAGGTGAGTAAAACTGTTTAGTGAATATCCAAATTCAAACCTGGCAGAAACTCAAGGCAATACCATGTCTATAACTGACCCTCCCACATAAGCAGCACAATGGGGACACACATAAGACAAGAAGTCATCCCAGTCCAGAGAAAGAAAGAGCCATTTTGATGACCCAGTGGAATAAATGGAGCTATTACGTCAAGCGTAAAGTTCCTACCCACTGAAGAAAGAATGAGAGAATAGTCCTTTCTTGCCTGCCTCCTCTGCCCTTTCAGTGACCTTCACTCTACCTTTGCTTCCCTCTTTGTTCTCCCCACGGCAGTCTGAGAGTTTTAAAACACAGACTCCACTGATTAAAAGCTTCTCAGTGCCTTTTGGTCAAAGCACCAAGTCTTATAAAGCCCTGAATGAGTTCTAGAAAATGCTTTTTTTTTCTTTCTTTCTGATTTCATCTTGTGCTACTCAATCTTCATCCTTCGCTTCCAGAAACACTGACATGCTTCCAGTTCTTTCAAAGGTTTTACTGCATGCTGCTCCGCTTCTTTGAATGCTCATTCCATCCCATGCAGCTCAGCAAGTTAGAGCCAGATGCCACTGAATGATCACTATCTCGCAGATGCTTCCCTACTCCGTCAGGCATGTTCAGGGTCCCTGCCAGGTGCTCTCCAAATACCTCATTGTAAATGGCTGTGTGCATTGCCCAGACCCATTTCAGGACTAAGGCCTTTATTCCTCCAGCCCACAACTGAGAGTATCCCCAGAAATTGCCCTCAGGAGAGAGAAATAACTCTTCTAAGATGATAGGCCTTCCCCTAATGCAGCCGAGGCTCCCCTGGTGGCTCAGTTGGTAAAGAATCTGCCTGCAATGCAGAAGACCCTGGTTCGATTCCTGGGTCAGTAAGATCCTCTGGAGAAGGCATAGGCTATCCACTCCATTATTCTTGGGCTTCCCTGGTGATTCAGCTGGTAAAGAATCTGCCTGCAATGAGGGAGACCTGGGTTTGATTCCTAGGTCGGGAAAATCCCCTGGAGAAGAGAAAGGTTCCCCACTCCAGTATTCTGGCCTGGAGAATTCCATGGACTGTATAGTCCATGGGATCACAAAGAATCAGACATAACTGAGTGACTTTCACTTTCACTTTAAGGCAGCTGGGATCCAGTGGCTGCTGGTGCAAGAGTGCAAATGTGCCCCTGTGTTTCAGGTAGGGACACAAATCAGGACATGTTTAAAGAGCCGTCTTAAACCTAGAGCTTCCCATGAGATTGAAGCCTCTGTTGCAACACAGCTCAGCTCTTCCTCCTCTGCCCAAATCTCCTTCCTCACACCCAGACACAGAGTACTCAAAGAGCCTACTCAGACCGAAAGAAAACTTACAGTTTCTTTATCAAAGTGATTCTGTAAAGAGGTACTTATACTTGTAAAAGTATAGTTTTCTGTTTGTGTGAGTGAATGTGTGTGTGTGTTATTACGGAAGGTAATGAAAGTGAAAGTCACTCAGTCATGTCTGACTCTTTGTGACCCCATGAACTATGCAGTCCATGGGATTATCCAGGCCAGAATACTGGAGTGGGGAGCCTTTCCTCTCCCCAGTGGATCTTCCCAACCCAGGGATCAAGCCCAGGCCTCTCACATTGCAGGCGGATTTTTTACCAGCTGAGCCCCAAGGGATGCCCAAGAATACTGGAGTAGGTAGCCTATCCTTTCTCCAGGGGATTTTCCCAACCCAGGAATTGAACAGGGGTCACCTGCATTGCAGGTGGATTCTTTGCCAACTGAGCTACCAGGGAAGCACATGGAAGGTAATATTCTTCATCAAATGTACTTTATCAAAGAGATCATGTCCACTATGTTTACTGATATTATTTTCAGCACATTCTCTGAAAAATAACTATTATTTTAAAAACACTATTGCTAAATTTCAAATCTTTAATTTTAAACATGTTTAACTATTTTCAGTGTTTTAAAAACAATTTATGCTTGTCTTTATTGAACTTATGAATTTATAAGTAAAATTTATGTCCATATAAAATTACCTTTATTTCATGCTTTTATCTTTGCATATTTTTTCACACATAAAATTCACTCTTGTGTAGTTAAATTTAACAATTTTTCATACACAAAGATCTGTGTTGCCCTTAGAGAAACCTATTCATATTTCATAGAAATTTAAAAAGAAATGAAAAAGATGAACAAAGCCTCAGAAAAATATGGGACTCCATTAAATACACCATCACATATGAATGTTACTAAAAGAACAGACGAAACACAGAGGAGAGAAATGAATACTTAAGGAAATGATGGTCAAAAACTTTCCAAAGTCAATGATGTAAAGTAAAACATTGTAAATAAAATAAAATACTTTACATGAAACAATGTAAAGTAAACATTACTTTGCAAATCCAAGAAAGATAAATCCAGATCCACACAGAAACACATAATATTAAAACTGCCAAGAGACAGAGGGAAAAAATCTTCAAAACAACAAGAACAAAGTGACATTGTATGCATAAGAGGCCCAATTAAGATTAATACTGATGTCTCATCAGAACAAGTAAGACCAGAATGCTGTGGGATCATATATTTAACGTGCTGAAGGAAAAAAAACAGACAGTCAAGATTCTTATATCCAGGAAAGCAGTCTCTCAAAAATGAAGGCAAAATAGAAGCATTCTCAGATCAACAAAAACAGAAAAACTTTTTACTAATGTTACCCACCTCCCCACCCTACAAGAAATACTAAAATAAGTTCTTTGATTAAAGGCAGATGACCCCAGATGATAATTAGAATCTATACAATGCAGAAAAGGCACTGGCAAAGATAATTTAGTAATTATAAAAGTCAGTGTTGGTGTATATTTTTCCTGCTTTCCATTTGATTATCTAAAAGATCACTATATAAATCAATAACAATATAAATGTTGAGTGGATAATAAATGGAACATAATATATTTTCCAATAATAGCACAAAGGAAGTAAGTACAGGCAAAGTTGTTTTGGAATAAGGAAATGTTACTAAATGTCATCTTGAATCTGAGGAGCAAAGGAAGAGAACTAGAAAGGGTAAACAAGGTTCATATAACAAATACTAAAAATATGCACTTGCTCCTGTTTTCTTCCAACTCCTTTAAAAAATACATAAAGTAATAATGGGAACAATGTAAGGTTAAATCTGTAATTATAGAGATGCAACATGCATAATAACAGCACAGAAGGGTAGAAGAGAATAGAGCTATACAGGAGTAATGTTTCTACATCCAATGGGCATTGTGAGTATAAATCTACAGTCAATTCTAAGTTAAGACATACTTGGTAAACTCTACAGAATCCACTAAAAATGTGACTCAAAAATTGAAGGAAAAAACAAGTATTTAAAAGGATTTAAAATATTATACTAGAAAATATTCACCTACTGCCAGAGTAACTTAACTATGATTATTATGTCATGTGATGCAGTTGAAAAGGTGGGTAACAGGCATGTATAAGAGAGGAATTTTAGCAAAGAGATAAAAATTGTAAGAGAGAATCAGATGAAAATATTATAAGTTAAAAAACATTGCATGGGAAATGGGGAATTCCTTTCACGTGCTTACCAGCAGACTGATCACATCTGAAAAGAGTCAACTTGAAAATAGGTCACAGCATATACACAGTTCCTGTTTATTAATTTTGCTACTCTCTAATTACACAGACTATAATATTTTATATTCACATCTGAAATGAATAAGAGTCTGTTCTCTATAATTCACATAAACTCTTAGTATCCCCTTAATTTTATTTTTTTTCCAGTCAGATGGATGTGATATGGTTGATGGCTGAGTAAACTTTGGCAAGTTACTTAACCTATTTGACCCTCTATTTTCTAATTTGTAAAATTATATCATATCACTTACCTTACAGAAATATTGCCAGAATTGAATAAAGATATAGAGAAATTCAGTTAAGTTCATTCGCTCAGTCGTGTCCGACTCTTTGCGACCCCATAAATCGCAGCACGCCAGGCCTCCCTGTCCATCACCATCTCCCGGAGTTCACTCAGACTCACGTCCATCCAGTCCGTGATGCCATCCAGCCATCTCATCCTTGGTCATCCCCTTCTCCTCCTGCCCCCAATCCCTCCCAGCATCAGAGTCTTTTCCAATGAGTCAACTCTTCGCATGAGGTGGCCAAAGTACTGAAGCTTCAGCTTTTAGCATCATTCCTTCCAAAGAAATCCCAGGGCTGATCTCCTTCAGAATGGACTGGTTGGATCTCCTTGCAGTCCAAGGGACTCTCAAGAGTCTTCTCCAACACCACACTTCAAAAGCATCAATTCTTTGGCTCTCAGCCTTCTTCACAGTCCAACTCTCACATCGTACATGACCACTGGAAAAACCATAGCCTTGACTAGACGGACCTTAGTCAGCAAAGTAATGTCTCTGCTTCTCAATATGTTATCTAGGTTGGTCATCACTTTTCTTCCAAGGAGAAAGTGTCTTTTAATTTCATGGCTGCAATCACCATCTGCAGTGATTTTGGAGCCCCCCAAAATAAAGTCTGACACTGTTTCCACTGTTTCCCCATCTATTTGCCATGAAGTGATGGGACTGGATGCCATGATCTTTGTTTTCTGAATGTTGAGCTTTACCCAACTTTTTCGCTCTCCTCTTTCACTTTCATCAAGAGGCTTTTTAGTTCCTCTTCACTTTCTGCCATAAGGGTGCTGTCATCTGCATATCTGAGGTTATTGATATTTCTCCCGGAAATCTTGATTCCAGCTTGTGTTTCTTCCAGGCCAGCGTTTCTAACTCTGCACAGAAGTTAAATAAGCAGGGTGACAATATACAGCCTTAACGTACTCCTTTTCCTATTTGGAACCAGTCTGTTGTTCCATGTCCAGTTCTAACTGTTGCTTCCTGACCTGCATACAGATTTCTCAAGAGGCAGGTCAGGTGGTCTGATATTCCCTTCTCTTTCAGAATTTTCCACAGTTTCTTGTGATCCACACAGTCAAAGGCTTTGGCATAGTCAATAAAGCAGAAATAGATTTTTTTCTGGAACTCTCTTGCTTTTTCCATGATCCAGCGGATGTTGACAATTTGATCTCTGGTTCCTCTGCCTTTTCTAAAACCAGCTTGAACATCAGGGAGTTCACGGTTCATGTATTGCTGAAGCCTGGCTTGGAGAATTTTGAGCATTATTTTATTAGCATGTGAGATGAGTGCAATTGTGCGGTAGTTTGAGCATTCTTTGGCATTGCCTTTCTTTGGAATTGGAATGAAAACTGACCTTTTCCAGTCCTGTGGCCACTGCTGACTCTTCCAAATTTGCTGGCATATTGAGTGCAGCTCTTTCACAGCATCATCTTTCAGGATTTGAAACAGCTTAACTGGAATTCCATCACCTCCACTAGCTTTGTTCGTAGTGATGCTTTCTAAGGCCCACTTGACTTCACATTCCAAGATGTCTGGCTCTAGATGAGTGATCACATCATCATGATTATCTGGGTCATGAAGATCTTTTTTGTACAGTTCTTCCGTGTATTCTTGCCACCTCTTCTTAATATCTCTGCTTCTGTTAGGTCCATACCATTTCTGTCCTTTATTGAGCCCATCTTTGCATGAAATGTTCCCTTGGTATCTCTAATTTTCTTGAAGAGATCTCTAGTCTTTCCCATTCTGTTCTTTTCCTCTATTTCTTTGCATTGATCACTGAAGAAGGCTTTCTTATCTCTTCTTGCTATTCTTTGGAACTCTGCATTCAGATGCTTATATCTTTCCTTTTCTCCTTTGCTTTTTACCTCTCTTCTTGTCACAGCTATTTGTAAGGCCTCCCAGAAAGATATTTACTATACAATCAATAGTTGTTCCCTTCCACCTACATGCTTCCAAAGCATTTAACAAAGTCTGTTATACTCAGTAGGTATTCAAAATATAAAAATCAATCATATAATATAAAAATTATATTCAGTGTCTCTACTGAAAAAATCATGAAACAAAATAATAAAGAGTTTAAAAATTAACTATGGAGTCAGATAAACCTGAGTCCAATTGTATTTCAGTTTTGAGAATTACTCAAAACTACTCATGTTAATAAAAAATGGAGATATTTGACTTAGGCACAGGAAAAATAAATGTTAGTGGTGGCAATCCAGAAGGCATAGTAGTTTTAATTATATATCACATCCTTTTTACTCCTTACATCCTGATAAGTATACAGTAGAAAATTAATATTTTAAGTTATATCATATATATAGATATTTATGCATCATTAAATGTTTCTATAGAGGAATACCTATAGGAAATAAAACAGAAAAAGCGAATGTCCTCTAAGAGATATGTCACAGATACTGTCACAGAGATATGTCACAGATACTTTCACCAAGGAATAATTCCAGAAGAGAGAGTATTAAAAACTTGAGGACAGAAGTCGCTTTCTCTCTGGCTTTGTTTTTGTATTCATTATAACCATATCACTAAGAACTCAAAGTTTACATTAACATGGGCCAGTGTTGAAATTTGTCAAGATGGAAACATGTTCAATCTGATACACCTCCAAGTATACATAAAAATAATTTTGCACTGTGCTAATTACACCTCATGCGAAGAGTTGACTCATTGGAAAAGACTCTGGGAGGGATTGGGGGCAGGAGGAGAAGGGGACGACAGAGGTTGAGATGGCTGGATGGCATCACTGACTTGATGGACATGAGTCTGGGTGAACTCTTGGAGCTGGTGATGGACAGGGAGGCCTGGCGTGCTGCGATTCCTGGGGTCACAAAGAGTCGGACACAACTGAGCAACTGAACTGAACTGAACTGAATTTCACCCCAAGGCACGCTGCCTGGACTCTTCTTCTTTTACATCCTAGAGTTGGGGGAAAGGGATGTGCCCCTCCTCCCTGGACAAATTCATCTGAGAAAGTGAGGAAAAAAACAGAGGCCCTGCGAGAGGCTGTCTGGAACCTGAGTCATTGAGGAGGAGGAGGAGGAGAATGCAACGTGGGAGGAGGGGGACGGGAGGAAGTGGAGGGTGTCAGCATGGGAGGTCAGAGACTAGACTCCTGGGGAGATGGGGGGAATGGAAAAAAAGGGGGGAAAGAGGAAGCTGAGAACTGGAGGATGAAGGGAGAGGACCAAGAGGCGGGGAAGTGGTGTGAACATGAGACGAGCCAAAGAGTCACAGTGATGACAAGCGGGAGAGGCAAGGCACTGGAGGCCAGGCCAAGAGGCTCTCTTCTGGGATGTGAACTGCTGCCAGCAGCCTGAAGACAACCTGGGGCAGAGGATGCTTTTGTGAGAATTAGAGAAGCAGAAGTGAATGAGAACAATGGGGTTCCTCTAGTGAGCACAGACCTCGTGAAATG
The DNA here is from genome assembly GCF_001704415.2 of Capra hircus. Classification (NCBI taxonomy): domain Eukaryota; kingdom Metazoa; phylum Chordata; class Mammalia; order Artiodactyla; family Bovidae; genus Capra; species Capra hircus. The sequence continues at coordinate 14,255,964 of NC_030811.1, read as the reverse complement.
AACAAGGCAGGGGCTACCTGTGTTGGAGGCTTCAATCCTTTCTCAGCCGGTGCATGCCCACCAGGGATGCTCGGCTGGTAGCAGAGCAAGGCTTGGATTGAAGGACTCATTCACCACCTTGTCTGGAGCTTCTATTCACTACAAGTAACTCAGTAGACATGGTGGTCTTGCCTCTGCTCCCTAACAGGAAGGCATCATCACATAGTAGTACTCTTGGGAAACCAGTGAGTCAATTAACCCCTGCCGGGCAAGTTGTTTGCCTCTCTCAGTTGAGGGCTGGCAGGATGTGCTGTGCCATCATGTCAGTAAACTCCTACCTCCAAAGCCCTGCCTCCAATAATATGAAATTTCAACTACTACAATGCCTAACAGCCATGCTCTGGAACTGCTGAGGAACTGGGAAAGAAGTGGGTAGTGACTCATTGGTTATAGTAGGCCCACAGAGAAAATCTATGAAAGGTACACTTGGGCTGGAAACAAAGAATCAGAAGGCATTATGTAGTCTGAAGTCTGGGTCTAGGAGAAGTCTAGACAATGTTCCTTTCAACAGTAACAAACAGAGGATACTCTTCCCAGAATTAGTCACTTCACTGTCATGTGTCTCTATCACATACAATGAATGCAGAGGTCCAGAGCAAAGGAAAGGAAAGATAAGAAGGCCTTCATAAATGAACAGTGCAAAGAAGTAGAAGAAAACAATGCAAAGGGAAAGACTAGAGATCTCTTCAAGAATATTGGAGATACCAAGGGAATGTTTCATGCAAGGATGGGCACAAGAAAGGATGAAACAGGAAGGACCCAATGGAAGCAGAAGAGATTAAGAAGAGGTGGCAAGAATACACAGAAGAACTGTACAAAAAAGGTCTTAATGATCCAGAAAACCACAATGGTGTGTTCACTCAGTTAGAGCCTGACATCCTTGCAGTCTGAAGTCTGGTGGGCCTTAGGAAGCATTACTACAAACAAGGCTAGTGGAGATGATGGAATTGCAGCTGAGCTATTCAAAATTCTAAAAGATGGTGATGTCAAAGTGCTGCTCTCGATATGTCAGCAAATTTGGAAAATGCGGCAGTGGCCACAGGACCGGAAAAAGTCACTTTTCATTACAATCCCAAAGAAGGGCGTGCCAAAGAATGTACAAACTGCCATACAGTTGCACTCATTTCATACACTAGTAAGGTTATGTTCAAAATCCTTCAAGCTAGGCTTTAGCAGTACTTGAAAGGAGAACTCCCAGATGTACAAGTTGCATTTAGAAAAGGCAGAGGAACCAGACATCAAATCGTCAACATTCATTGAATCATAGAGAAAGAAAGAGCATTTCAGAACAACATCTGCTTTGCTTCATTGACTGTGCTAAAGCTTTTGATTGTGTGGATCACAAAAAACTGTGGAAAATTCTTAAAGAGATGGAAATACCAGACCACCTTAACTCTCTCCTAAGAAATCTGTATGTGGGTCAAGAAACAACTGTTAGAACCTTACATGGAACAACGGACAAGTAAAAAATTGGGAAAGGAATACAAGGCTGTATATTGTCATCCTGTTCATTTAATTTATATGCAGAGTTCAGTTCAGTTGCTCAGTCATGTTGCAACCCCATGAATCGCAGCACGCCAGGCCTCCCTGTCCATCACCATCTCCCGGAGTTCACTCAGACTCACGTCCATCCAGTCAGTGATGCCATCCAGCCATCTCATCCTTTGTCATCTCCTTTTCCTCCTGCCCCCAATCCCTCCCAGCATCAGAGTCTTTTCCAATGAGTCAACTCTCCGCATGAGGTGGCCAAAGTATTGGAGTTTCAGCTTTAGCATCAGTCCTTCTAAAGAACACCCAGGACTGATCTCCTTTAGAATGGACTGGTTGGATCTCCTTGCAGTCCAAGGGACTCTCAAGAGTCTTCTCCAACACCACAGTTCAAAAGCATCAATTCTTCAGCCCTCAGCCTTCTTCACAGTCCAACTCTCACATCCATACATGACCACTGGAAAAACCATAGCCTTAACTAGATGGACCTTTGTTGACAAAGTAATGTCTCTGCTTTTTAATATGCTGTCTAGTTTGGTCATAACTTTCCTTCCAAGGAGTAAGCGTCTTTTAATTTCATGTCTGCAATCACCATCTGCAGTGATTTTGAAGCCCCCAAAAATAAAGTCTGACACTTTTTCCACTGTTTCCCCATCTATTTCCCATGAAGTGATGCAGAGTACATCATGCCAAATGCTGGGCTGGATGAACCACAAGCCAGAATCAAGATTGCCAAGAGAAATATCAACAACCTCGGATATGCAGGTGATACCACTCTAATGCCAGAAACTGAAGAGGAACTAAAGAGCCTCTTGATGAGGGTGAAAAGGGAGAGTGAAAAAGTTGGCTTAAAACCCAACATTCAAAAAACTAAGATCATGGTATCTGTTCTTATTATGTCATGGCAAATAGATAGGGGAACAGTGGAAGAACTAACAGAGTTTCTTTTTTGGGCTCCAAAATCAGTGCAGATAGTGACTGTTGCTGCTGCTAAGTTGCTTCAGTCGTGTCTGACTCTGTGAGACCCCATAGACGGCAGCCCATCAGGCTCCCCCGTCCCTGGGATTCTCCAGGCAAGAACACTAGAGTGGGTTGCCATTTCCTTCTCCAATGCATGAAAATGAAAAGTGAAAGTGAAGTCGCTCAGTCGTGTCCGACTCTTCGTGACCCCATGGACTGCAGCTTACCAGTCTCCTCTGTCCATGTGATTTTCCAGGCAAGAGTACTAGAGTGGGCTGCCAGTGACTGCAGCCATGAAATTAAAAGATACTCACTCCTTGGAAGAAAAGCTATGACAACCGAGACAGTATTTTTAAAAGCAGTGACTTCACTTTGCCAACAAAGGTCCGTCTAGTTAAAACTGTTTTTTTTCCAGTAGTCATGTATGGATTTGAGAGTTGCACCACAAAGAATGATGAGCACAAAGAAATGATGCTTTCAAATTTCAGTGCTGGAGAACACTCTTGAGAGTCCCTTGGACTGCAAGGAGATCAAACCAGTCAATCCTAAAGGAAATCAGTCCCAAATATTCATTGGAAGGACTGATGGTGAAGCTGAAACTCCAATACTTTGGCCACCTTATATGAAGAGCTGACTCATTGAAAAAGACCCTGATCCTGGGAAAGATTGAAAGCAAAAGGAGAGAGGGCAGCAGAGGATAAGATGGTTAACCTGCTGTGCTGTAGTCCATGGTTGCAGAGTCAGACATGACAGCGACCAATTATAACATCGCATACACAGCTCAAAAGGGAGAAGCTAAAGCAATGCTCTGAGGTTTAGCAAACAGAACTTTCCCCTGCTTCCAGTCCCCAGGTATTTTCATCTTCTTTAGGTCCCCAAGATTTTCCAGAGAAGAAAGACTCCAACCCACATGTCACCACCGCTCTAGATACTTTTAAGGCATACATACCTCATATGTATTCTTTTGAGGCATGCGTCATACATACTTCCCAATAGCAATCAGGTCAGGATTACATGAAAAACAACCAGAAAAAAAAAGAACCATAGGGTACTTTAAATCATATGGGTATCTTGTCAAGAAATTTCACAAAAATATAGGAAAAGAACTAGTAATAGCTGATGAAGAAACAAGGAGAATATCTCTGCCTTTGGCCCTTGATTATGCCATATATCTCACCACAACACTTCATGTCATTTCTCCCCCAGGAAATAATTTGACCAACAGAGTACATAGAAACATCGATGTATACAATTTCTCTGGTTCCTCCCACATCGCAAGAATATGATTCTTTGAGTTCAACAGTGGATGCAAAATAGCAGTTTAAACTAAGGCAATGAGACTCCAGTGAGCAAAGAATGGGTTTTATTTTTACCTGTCTTTACATGGCCTGATCAGAAGTGGTACATCTTATTTAATTTTTGTGATGGTGATGATGCTAAAAGAGGAGAAAAATTAGTGTTTTCTAGGTTCCTGAATAATTCATAATGCAGGCTGTTCCACCAAAAAAAGGAACTGAGAGAAGAGTTAATCCTTGAGGAGTTGATAGCCACGTTTCACTCCATCTCGAAGGGCCTGTTTGACTTTGTCATTCCGGAGAGTGAAGATGAAAGGATTCAGCAAAGGGGTTAACACGGAAATCAACAGGGAGACTATCTTACTGTACTCGGCTGCCTGCGTTTGCTTGGGTTTCATGTAGAGGAACAAGCAGCTGCCGTAGCCAATGACAACAAAGGTGAAGTGGGAGGCACACGTAGAGAACGCTTTCCTGCGGCCAGAGGCGGTGGGGATCGTGAGGATGGTGGAGATGAGGTAGGTGTAGGAGACAATTCTTGGGGCCAGAGAACCAATGATAATGAAAACAGCCATTAAAAACAGAACAAACTCTGTGAAAAGAGTGTCGTCACAGGACAGCTTGAGCAACTGACCTCGGTCACAGAAAAAATGGTCTAAGACATTTGATTTGCAGAAGGTAAACTGAAATGTGGCATAGACTGGCCAGATTTCAGAAAGGAACCCAAACACCCATGACCAAATCACCACTGAGATGCAGGTGCGGCTGTTCATAATGGTGTTGTACCTCAAGGTGTTACAGACAGCCACGTAACGGTCCACAGCCATCGCTCCCACCAATGCAAACTCTGTGGTGCCCAGAGCAAGGTACAGGAAGAGCTGGGCAACACATGCAGCCAGAGATGCTGTCTGCATCCCAGGGAGCAGCCAACCCCCAGAGCATCACGGGGACGATAAGGGATGTGATCATGATCTCCAAGGCAGAGAGATGACCGAGGAAGAAATACATGGGGGACTGCAGACGTTTATCGACAGAGACAGTCACAATGATGACCATGTTGCCGATTATTGTCACTGAGTAGAAGAGAAAGAATACAGCAAAAAGAATGTGGTGTAGTTCTTGAGACCCTGAGAACCCTAAAAGGCAGAATTCAGTGACACTTGAGTGATTGCTCATCATTCAGTCCTTGTTCATGCTCCTTGGGAAACCTAGAGATCAAAAGAAAAGAAACGCAGCTCCACTTGGTCCTTCTTTTAAGAGAGAAGGAGCACAGATTAGGATGAGGAACTATTTCCAGTCTGGTGACCAGATGAGGGGCCCCCACTAGGATGCTCCGTACCAAGTCAGACCTAAATGTTGTCACCTCACGTCCAGCTAAAAGCTCACTGCCTAGAATGGATGAAGATACCATCATCTCGATGCTGTGAAAAAAACCTCCCTTGGCTTTTTCCCCCCCAACTAGATGTGCTTTCTCATAGGAAACAAAGGTTAAGGCTTAAAAGAAGCCAGTTTTGATGCTGTGTCAGCCCCTTGGATCTGGGGGTTGTTCTTTTCTCTTTGGCTCATTGTGGCAGATGACATAGTAGCATTTAAGAAGATGTTCAAAGGACTGAAATTTACCCTATGCTTCATCCTGATTGGTACTACAGAGACCCACCTTGGGGTCAGCAGAAGAAAGGCAAGGGGGTCTAAGAGCATTATCTGGTTTCTCCAGATTTAAAAATTACCCTATTCCCATTAGTGCTACGAATGGAAACTGTTTGAGCCTGGGATAAATTTCTAGGTAGATTCATTCCTATTTAACTCTATTTTTCACAAAGTCTGGGAAGGAAAGAAGGATGGTGCCCAGCATTGACAAGTTTAGATCCAAGGCTCTCAGACACTCCACATGCCTGAATCTCTACCACTTCATCCATCCCACCATGCTAACGTCATCTCATCAGGGGACTCTTTCCAATTACCCTCCCTCACATTGGAAAGACATGGTATTCTTAGACTTCAGTTTCCTTCCTAGCACTTATTATTACCTGATATTATTTTTGTGTTTAATTGTTTATCCCAACCTTACTTGAATGTGAAATAAAGGAAGCAGTGTACAAAACAAGCATCCCTGCACTGTGGAGCTTATATCCAAGGGGGCAATGGAGATTATTCCAGACACAAAACAAAGAAGGGAAATATTTAAGATGTTAGTTTACTAACCAGGCCATAGAAAAATAAAGCAAGAAACAGGGACAGGAAATTTAATTTTATTTATTCATGGTCCATGTATGATGTTAGATATAAACCCGTGAGAGCAAAGATGCATCTTCTGTGTATTATACACAATTATATACAGAAAAATATATTATATGCAAGCTATTCTTGAGACAAGTGGTAGTGAAAATATGACAATTTCTGGTATAGGATGGACATATAAATGTTTAATATATGGTTTAAAAGTACAAGGTCCTGGCCAAGGCCCATAAGCCATGTCCCCTCTATCCTATTATTCTTGGTCTGCTTTTCTTCTTCTGGTTACCACTTTCCCTTCCTTCTCCCCTTCCTCAAACCTCCCCAATATCTCTGTATATCTTTCACTGATGGGAATCCAGGCTTCAGGGACAGAACTACCAGGAAATCTCTGTGGTCTGCTTTTCCCCCCTTTTGGGTAACCATCACTAGATAAACATGAGAGAGGAGCCTGCTGAGCAACATCAGGAGCTGCGCCTGCAAGAGCACCAGGTCAGAGAAGAGCTGAGTCTGCTCTTCGCTCTGCTGGGGTATTAGGAGAGGAGCCATTTCTCAGCTGCTCCCCAGCCCAGCCTTCAGATTCCTGGCGTCCTCCTCTAGAAGGCAGCCAAGCCAGAACTCCCCATCCTCATCCTCTCTGACACTTTCCTTTGTACAGGGGAACCCTAAGAAGACACTCACCTGGATGCACGGGCTCCTCTGCCACTTCTGATGCTCTCTGGGGCTCGGGCAGGGCTACTTCTGTCTGGCTACTGCTGAGCTGAACACAGGAGTTGGAGCTATTTGGTGCTGCCTCCGTGCATGGTGAAGAAGGAAACTGTCCTCGGGGAGGAGTTAGGAAAAACGCCCAGAAATAACAGTGTTGTGGGGAGCAGAGGGTCTCTCTCTCTCTCTCTCTCTCTCTCTCTCTCTCTCTCTCTCTCTCTCTCTCCTTTTCTCCCACTTCCTTCCTTCCCAAGGGGACTTGGTCATTGAGGACCCTGTTCTTAAGTAGCCCAGGCTCAGGGCATCCCTCAGCAAGCAGTCTTGGGAGAGCTGAACAAACTTTGATTCATTCTCATCCTTGAGCAATTAAGTTTCAGAACTTTTTCAACTTTTTTGTTTAATTGGAAACCCAAGATCTCACCAGAGGCTTCTCAGTTCAAGGCTGCCTTCTCAAAGACCCCAAGTCTAGGCTTCCAGAAGATGTCTCAAACTCTGAGCAGACCACCCCTTCTGTTCTTTATCCTATGCTCTCCCCAGGATTCACTTGATAATTAGAGCCAAATTCAGCTCATCACCCTCCAATAGGAAAATCTGTAATTGACCTCTAAAATATGCCCCAATAACTTAAAAAAGGGCTGCATTTTGGTCTCAGTCAAAATTTAACCTCAACAAAAATCCCCTGAGGACCCCCAAAACCCCATGGAAAGTTTCTACCCCTAAGTCCAACTGCTCTAGGCTACTGTCTCAGGTTTCCACTCTTCTCATACACGTGGCTTTGTATGATTCCAAGCAAGGCTCTTGCAGACATTGATCTCCATGGAATGTCCCTGATCACCAGCTGGCCAATTCCATGTAGGAAGAGTATAAAACTAGCTGAATGCAAGTACATACAGCCTGGTACAACTGGAAAATATAAATTGGTGCTGGAATGAGGCAGACATGTGAAAGTTACAAAGCATTTATTGAAATTTGTATTTCATTTTATATATACCTGTTAAATCTGAGAATGTCACTGTTACAGAAGGCTATAAATTGAGAATAATATTCCTTCCATCCTTCAAACTGCCCATGCCCAACCAGATTGCAATATAATCTTAAACAATCTTTAAAAAATCTTGTAAGCAGATATCTACATATTCCTTTGAAGAAAATGTTGCAAAAATGTTATACACCATTTTCCCTTTCATTTAACAATATATAAAAGATACTCTCCCATATTGACACATGCTGTTCTACTTCTCTTTTTTGCATAGTGTTCCTTCATATGGATGTCCTGCTGTTTATTAGGCAGCCCTCTGTTGATCAACTTCATTGTTTTCATTGTAAAAATTAAGCTACACTGTTTTCAAAATTTATAAGTTCACAAAAATTTTTGTATATGGAAAAATCCCTAGAGTTAAAATCTCTAGGTGAAGGAATTCCACACTTGTTGTACCTACAGCATTTTATTGGCACTGAATTATTATACTCTACAGATTTTGGATTGATTTGAACAACCACAAGCACTGTATGGTAGGAGAGCTCTTTGATCTCCTGATGTAATTCTCACCTAAAATATAATCAAAGTTTTATGTTAATTTTAAATTGAAAGACCAAAAATAAGGCATATTTTAAGAGAAAATAAATTAAAACCCAATAAAATGGTAAACGTTCTGTAAGATAAATATTACCAACAGTGACTCAAAAAGAAACTGAACAACCAGAAATTTCTAAACATGTTCAGTGAACTGAATTCATTAGAATTGATCTGAATTAGAAACGTTCTCAGGGCTTCCCAGGTGGCTCAGTGGATACAGAATTCTCTTGCAGTGTAGGAGACATAGGAGACATGGGTTGATTTCTGGATCAGGAACATAACCTGGAGGAAGGCATAGCAACCCACACCCCATATTCTTGCCTGAGAATCTCTTGGACAAGGGAGCCTGGTTGGCTTCAGTCCATAGGGTTTCAAAAACCCAAATATGATTGAAGCAACTGAGCACAAGCAAGAGAAACATTCTCAGAAAGGAAACTACAATTTCAGATGGACTTACTGGTGGATTCAATCAAATGTTTAAGGAAGAAATAGTATCACTCTTATACAAAATCTTCCTAAAAATAAGTAGAAGCAACTCTGCTCCATTCCTCTTATTATCTTATTATTTATACCACCATTATCTTGGTATTGAAGACACCACAGAAAAGTAAATCTACAAACCAATATTCCTCATAAATAGAAATTTAAAAATCCTCATTAAATACTTGAAAATTAAACTCAACAACTATGTCAAAAAAATTAGGGATTTAATTTCACAAATGCCAGATTGATTTAATATTTACAGATGAATTAATATAATTCATCGTGTTTAACAGTATTAAAGATCAGTTCAGTTCAGTCGCTCAGTCCTGTCTGACTCTTTGTGACCCCATGGACTGCAGTACGCCAGGCCTCCCTGTCCATCACCAACTCCCGGAATTTACTCAGACCTATGTCCAGTGAGCCAGTGATGCCATCCAAACATCTCATCCTCTGTCATCCCCTTCTCCTCCTGCCTTCAATCTTTCCCAGCATCAGGGTCTTTTCAAATGAGTCAGTTCTTTTATTTTTTTTAATTTTTATTATTATTTATTGTATTATTATTATTATTTTTACTTTACAATATTGTATTGGTTTTGCCACACATCAACATGAATCTGCCATGGGTGTAACACATCTTCCCAATCTCGAACACCCTTCCCACCTCGCCCCCAACATCATCCCTCCGGATCATCCCAGTACACCAGCCCCAAGCATCCTGCACCCTGCATTGAACCTAGACTGGCAGTTCGTTTCTTATATGATATTATACACGTTTATATCACGTGAGTCAGTTCTTTGCATCAGGTGGCCAAAGTTTTGGAGCTTCAGCTTCAGCATCGGTCCTTCCAATGAACATTCAGGACTGATTTCCTTTAGAATGGACTGGTTGGATCTCCTCGCAGTCCAAGGGACTCTCAAGAGTCTTCTCCAACACCACAGTTCAAAAGCATTAACTCTTCGGCGCTCAGCTTTCTTTATAGTCCAACTCTTACAGCCATACATGACCACTGGAAAAACCATGGTTTTGACTAGACAGACCTTTGTTGGCAAAGGTCTCTGCTTTTCAACATGCTGTCTAGGTTGGTGCTGGAGAAGACTCTTGAGAACCCCTTGGACTGCAAGGAGATCCAACCAGTCCATCCTAAAGGAGACCAGTCCTGGGTGTTCATTGGAAGGACTGATGCTGAAGCTGAAACTCCAGTACTTTGGCCACCTGATGGAAGAGCTGACTCTTTTGAAAAGACCCTGATGCTGGGAGGGATTGAGGGCAGGAGGAGAAGGGGACAACAAAGGATGAGATGGCTGGATGGCATCACCGACTCGATGCACGTGGGTTTGGGTGAACTCCGGGAGTTGGTAATGGACAGGGAGGCCTGGCGTGCTGCAATTCATGGAGTCGCGAAGAGTCAGACATGACTGAGTGACTAAACTGAACTGAACTGAACTGAGGTTGGTCATAACTTTCCTTCCAAGGAGTAAGTGTCTTTTAATTTCATGGCTGCAATCACCATCTGCAGTGATTTTGGAGCCCAGAAAAATAAGGTCAGCCAATGTTTCCATTGTTTCCCCATCTATTTCCCATGAAGTGATGGGACCAGATGCCATGATCTTAGTTTTCTGAATGTTGAACTTTAAGCCAACTTTTTTACTCTCCTCTTTAACTTTCATCAAGAGGCTCTTTGGTTCTTTGCTTTCTCCCATAAGGGTGGTGTCATCTACATATCTGAGGTTATTGATATTTCTCCTGGCAATCTTGACTCCAGCTTGTGCTTCCTCCAGCCCAGCGTTTCTCTTGATGTTTTCTGCATAGAAGTTAAATAAGCAGGGTGATAATATGCATCTTTGATGTACTCCTTTTCCTATTTGGAACCAGTCTGTTGTTCCATGTCCAGTTCTAACTGTTGCTTCCTGACCTGCATATTGGTTTCTCAAGAGGCAGGTCAGGTGGTCTGGTATTCCCATCTCTTTCAGAATTTTCCACAATTTATTGTGATCCACACAGTCAAAGACTTTGGCATAGTAACTGTTTATTAATTTCTTGGCTGCAATGAGCATCTGCAGTGATTTTGGAGCCCAAAAATATAAAATCTGTCACTGTTTCCACATCTATTTACCATGAAGTGATGGGACCAGATGCCATGATCACTTCAATAGAGGCATAAAAGTTATTTAACAAAAAATCAGCATTTAATGAGTAAAAATGCTCATTCAACTGGGAATAAAGGAAATCTTTTGCAAACTGAAAACACCATCTACCAAAGCCTGATGCTAATATGAAATCTAATGATGACGATAATACTTTCCCCTAAGACAGGAAATAAGACAAAGATTACCTGCTGTCATCCCTTCTACTAAAAATTGTACTGGAATTCCTAACTAGTGCAATATACAGCAAGATAATGAAATTAGAGCATACAGTTAGGAAATAAAGAAATAAAATACTTGTTTACAGACTTAATTCTATATGTAAAAAATCCACAGTAGTCCACAAAAAAGTAACTAGAACTAATAAATGATTATCGAGGTCGTAGGATTAAAGTTCAATATTCAAAATGTTATTATTTTACTCTACACTAGCAAGAAACATTAGAAATAGAACTTAAAATATAAAATATAATTTACAATAACATCCAAATATAAAAAAATAAAAGACGCATTTAACAAGCTATGTGAGTGACCCAAACATTTAAATCTATAAACCATTGCTAAAATTAAAAAGGACTGAAAAAGGTGAAGAAATATTCTACTTCCATAAATCAGAACACACAATTTTGTGAGAATTAATTCTCTCCAGTTTCATCTATAGAGTCAATGCAATTGCAATTAAATTCCCAGGAGACATTTTTCTTAAACGTTAAAAAGATGACTGTATGATTTCTACACAGTTTTGAAGGACCTAGAATAGTCAAAATATTTTTGAAAAAATAAAAAAGAACAAAGTTGGAGGACTCACAATACACATTTAAAGACTTACTACAAAACTACAGTAATCAAGACAGTATGTTACTGATATAATATTATGTGGATCAATGCACATGTAGACCAATAAAATAGAACAGAGAATACAGACACAGATCCAAACATATATCTTTAATTGCTTTTAACTACAGGAATTGTTTGTGAAGAAATGGATCAACTGGAACTCTCAGACATTGCTGGTGGGAATGCACAATGGTAAAAATAACAGTTAAACATATCAATATCTTACCATACAAACCTGAAATTCCACTATTAGAGTTTCCTAAGATGAAGGAAAACATGCATCCACCAGATATGTTTATAAATATTGGTGGCTTGATTCAGAATAAACTGCAAAAATCCCAATGACAATTTTTAGGTAAAAAAATATATTTATTTATTTATTTTAAATAAATGATGGCACATCCAGACAGTGGAATATTGTTGTTGTTCAGTAACTCAGTTGTGTCCGATTCTTTGCAACCCCACAGACTGCAGCATGCCAGGCATCCCTGTTCTTCACTATCTCATGGAATTTGCTCAGATCTATTGCTGAGTGGAATGCTACAGTTCACACACAATTTTGAACTGTATGATTGATGTATCATTATAGATAAGTTTCTGCAGGATTATATCAAGCAAAAGAATCCCAATATAAAGTCAATACTATTTTTAGTTCAATTCAGTCACTCAGTTGTGTCTGACTCTTTGTGACCCCATGGACTGCAGCATGCCAGGCTTCCCTGTCCATCACAGCTCCTGGAGTTCACTCAGACTGATGTTCATTGAGTCAGTGATGCCATTCAACTATCTCATCCTGTGTCATCCCCTTCTCCTCCCGCCTTCAATCTTTCCCAGCATCAGGGTCTTTTCCAGTGAGTCAGTTCTTTGCATCAGGTGGCCAAAGTTTTGGAGTTTCAGCTTCAACATCAGTCCTTCCAATGAATATTCAGGACTGATTTCCTTTAGGATACACTGGTTGGATCTCCTTGCAGTCCAAGGAACTCTCAAGAGTCTTCTCCAGCACCACAGTTTCAAAGCATCAACTCTTCTGCACTCAGCTTTCTTTATAGTCCAGCTGTCACATCCATACATGACTACTGGAAAAACCATAGCTTTGACTAGATGGACCTTTGTTGGCAAAGTAGTGTCTCTGCTTTTCAATATGCTGTCTATGTTGGTCATAACTATTCTTCCAAGGAGTAAGCATCTTTTAATTTCATGGCTGCAGTCACCATCTGCAGTGATTTTGGAGCCCCCCCCCAAAAAAAAGTCAGCCACTGTTTCCATTGTTTCCCCATCTATTTGCCATGAAGTGATGGGACCAGATGCCATGATTTTAGTTTTCTGAATGTTGAGTTTTATGCCAACTTTCACTTTCATCAAGAGGCTCTTTATTTAATTCTTCTTGGCTTTCTGCCATATGGGTGTTATCATCTGGATATCTCAGGTTACTGATATTTCTCTTGGCAATCTTGATCCCAGCTTGTGCTTCATTCAGTCCATCATTTCTCATGATGTACTCTGCATATAAGTTAAATAAGCAGGGTGACAATATACAGCCTTGAGTTGACATACTCCTTTCCCGATTTGGAACCAGTCTGTTGTCCCATGTCCAGTTCTAACTGTTGTGTCTTGACCTGCATACAGGTTTCTCAGGAGGCAGGTCAGGTAGTCTGGTAGTCTCATCTCTTGAAGAATTTTCCACAGTTTGTTTTGATCCACACAGTCAAAGGCTTTGTAATAGCCAATAAAGCAGAAATATATGTTTTTCTGGAACTCTTTCTTTTTTGATGATCCTTCGGATGTTGGCAATTTGATCTCTGGTTTCTCTGTCTTTTCTAAATCCAGCTGAAACAACTGGAAGTTCATGGTTCACATACTGTTGAAGCCTGGCTTGGAAAATTTTGAGGATTACTTTGCTAGCATGTGAGATGAGTGCAATTGTGTGGTAATCTGAGCATTCTTTGGCATTGCCTTTCTTTGGGATTGAAATGAAAACTGACCTTTTTCAGTCCTGTGGCCACTGCTCAGTTTTCCAAATTTGCTGGCATATTGAGTGCAAACTTTCACAGCATCATCTTTTAAGATTTGAAATAGCTCAATGGGAATTCCATCACCTCCACTAGCTTTGCTCATAGTGACACTTCTAAGGCCCGCTTGACTTCGAATTCCAGGATGTCTGGCTCTAGGTGAGTGATCAGACCATCGTGATTATCTGGGTCGTGAAGCTCTTCTTTGTATGATTCTTCTGTGTATTCTTGCCACCTCTTAATATCTTCTGCTTCTGTTAGGTCCACACCATTTCTGTCCTTTATCGAGGCCATCTTTTCATGAAATGTTCCCTTGGTGTCTCTAATTTTCTTAAAGAGATCTCTATTCTTTCCCATTCTATTGTTTTCCTCTATTTTTTTGCATTGATCACTGAGGAAGGCTTTCTTATCTCTTCTTGCTATTCTTGGGAACTCTGCATTCAGATGGGTATATCTTTCCTTTTCTCCTTTGCTTCTCTTCTTTTCAGAGCTACTTGTAAGTCCTCCTCAGACAGCCATTTTGCTTTTTTGCATTTCTTTTTCTTGAGGATGGTCTTGATCCCTGTCTCCTGTACAATGTCACGAACCTCCATCTTGAGTCTATTTGTCATATGTATACATATTTTATAGGTATACCTATGGCCAATTCATGTTGATGTATGGAGAACCCATCACAATATTTTAATTATCTAAATAAAAATCTAATTAAATTAGACTTTAATTTAAATTTTTAATTATAAATTAAAATTTAAAAAATCAATTGAAGATATATGTTTGGATCTGTGTCTGAATTTTCTATTTTACTGGTCTGCATGTCCTTTGATCTGCATGATGTTATGTCAGTAGCATTCTGTCTTGATTGTGTGTGTTTAGTCACCAAGTCATGTCCGACTCTTTTTTGTGATCCCACGGACTGTAGCCTGCCAAGCCCTTCTGTCCATGGGATTTTCTAGACAAGAATACGGGGGTGGGTTGCCGCTCCTTCTCCAGGAGATCTTTCCAACCCAGGGACTGAACCTGTGTCTCCTGCATTGACATGAAGGTTTTATAACACTGAGCCACCAGGGAAGCCCTCTGTCTTGATTACTGTAGCTTTATAGTAAGTCTTTTAATGCGTACTGTGAGTCCTCCAGCTTTGTTACTTTTAAAAAAATTTATTAGGTATTCTAGGTCCTCCATACTTTCACAGAAACGTTAAAGTCACCTTTATGATGTTTTTTTAAAAAACCTCCTGGGATTTGACTGAAATTGTATTGAGTCTATATACTAATATGGAAAGAATTGAAATTCTAACACAGTTGCAGTTGCATGTTCTGATTTATGGAAATAGAATATTCACCTATTTAGACCTATCTAATGTCTCTCAGCCGCGTTTTACAATTGTAAGGATGCATGCCATGCACGGTTTTTTTTAATGTGTTCTGTAGTTTTTCATGGTTTTGGATATTATTGTTACAGACTTTTTATTTCCATTTGCAATGTTCATTGCAAGTTTAGAGCAATGCAATAAATTTTTGTTCATTGAGCTTTTATCCTGTGACCTTGATAATCATTTATTAGTTCTAGTAACGTTTCTGTGGACTTTTTAGGATTTTCTACAAATAGAATTATGTCTGTAAATAAATAATTTTGTTCATTTCCTATGCTTTCCATTGCATTTTCTTTCTGTATTGTATTAGTTAGCACTTCCAGTATGAAGCTGAGTAGAAGTGATGAGAACAGATATCTCTGTCATGTTCCCTGTCTTAGAAGAAGGCATTGTCTCTTATAAGGCTTCATATTAGCACTATGATTTTGTTAAATGCTACTTTCAGTTTGAGGAAGATTCCTTTGGTTCCTAGCTGAATGAGAGTTGTAATCAAAGGTTATTCTTTTTTGGTAAATAGCTTTTCTGCCGCTCTTGAAGTGGTCATGTAGTTTTTATCTTTACTTCTGTTAACATGGTGATTTATATTAATTAATCTCCTAATATAAACCAAACTGGCATTTCTGGAATAAAATCATCACTTCATTATGGTGTATTGTTTTCTTTACATACAGCTGGATTTGAATGTTTAGTATTTTTATTAAGGAATTTTGCTTCAATGTTCCTGAGGAATATTGCTTTTTAGGTTTATTTTCCTGTGATGCCTTTAGTATCAAAATAATTCTGGCTTGATAAAAAGAATGGGATAGTGATCTCTTTTCCTCATTTTTGCTAGAAGATTTTGTGTAGGGTTCGTGTTATTTCTTCCATAAATGTTTGATAGAATTCACCAGTAAACCCATCTGAACTTGTAGTTGTCTGTGTGGGAAGGTTTTTAAGTAGGAACTCATTCATTTAACAAATTGTGGGATCAGTTGTTCAATTTCATTTTAGTTAGTTATAGTAATTTTTATTAAAAGAAAAGATTTTCCATGGATTACCAATTGATTTTTCTTTTGAGATATTTTTGTTGCCTTCAATTTAAAATTAAAATGAAATTTTGATTATCCCTTTGGTTGGTTGTGGATCAAGAAGTCAACAACTCACATATCATAGTGATGTGAAAAACAATCCAGAATCTATAGAGTGTAAATAGTCCCAATGGAAGGAAATAGCTAAAACATATTTAACTTTTGAACTAAAAATTCCAGCTCTATGGATTTACTCCAAATAAAAAAATTTGTATAGACTTATAAATATCTGATAATTTATAACATCAGTTTTCACAAAAAAATTAGAAAAAACAACAAAAAGTTATCAATAGAGGGCTTGCTAATAAGGACATGAATAAAATGAAAAACTATATAAACACAGTATGGCAACATGTGTTGATATGGGAGAGACTCTTTTGTATGTTGTTAGGTGAGAGAGTAATGGGGTGGCAAAGAGTCGAACATTACTGAGCAACTGAACACAACAATAAAAGTTGTGAAACAGATTTTCCCAGCATTTTCTTCCAAAGAAAACATAGATGCCTGTTTAGGAAATTTTACCTAGATTATATGGCAGTTGGGTTGGGATCAGACAGTTTGAGGAATGGAAGGAATATTATTCTCAAGTTATACTCTTCCATACCAGTTGACATTCTTGGATTTAACAGGTGTGTTTAAACTTGAATCCAAAAATCTACGTAAATGTTTTGTAAGTCTCACATGTATGTCTTACTCCAGCACCAAGCAGATTTTCACTTTAAATTTTGTCGATCATTCCAGGTTGTAAACAAAACTGCCTCCATTAGACTGTCCTCAAGCTCTTCCCACATAGACATGCCCAGCTGGTGGTTAGGGACATGCCATGGAGATTAGTGTCTGCAAGCACCTTGCCTGAGTGCTAATAGGTGCACAGGTATGAGAATAGTGGACACCTGAGACAGTAGAGGAGAACAGAGTTGGATTTAGGGGTGGAACTTCTTCATGGGATTTCCAGGGGTCTACAGGTTATTATCAGGAGCCTCTGTATAAAGGGTCAAGGAGAATTAAAGCTTTGGGGGGGGGGTTGCTGAAGTGAAGCTTTGAGATAAAAATGCAGGCTTTCCTTAAACATCGGGGTATATTTTTGAGTCAATCGTTGGAGCTTCCTATAGCTGGATGAGGAGGGAGCTGATTTTGACTCCAATTATCTATGAGAATCTTGGGAAGAGCTTAGGACAAAGAGCAGAAGGGGTGACCTACTCAGAGTCTGAGACATCTTCTGGGAACCTAGACTTAGGGCCTTTTTGAAGGCAGACTTGGTATTGAGCCTCTGATGAGCTTTTAGGTTTCCCTATGAGCAAAAAACTGAAAAAGTTGTGAAATGTAATTGCTCAGGGATGGGAAGGACTAAAAGTTTGTTCTGCTTTCCCCAGACAGGATGCCCTAGACCTGGGCTAATTAAGAGCAGGGTCCTCCGTGACTAAGTCCTCTTGGGAAGGAGGGAAGTGGGAGAGCAAAATGAAAGAGAGAGATAGACCCTCTGCTCCCCACAACACTGTTATTTCTGGGCGTTTTTCCTAACTCCTCCCTAAGGACAGTTTCCTTCTTCACCATGCATGGAGGCAGCACCAAGTAGCTCTGACCCCTGTGTTCATCTCAGCAGTAACCAGACAGCAGTAGCCCTGCCCGAGCCCCAGAGAGCATCAGAAGTGGCAGAGGAGCCCGTGCATCCAGGTGAGTGTCTTCTCAGGGTTCCCCTGTACAAAGGAAAGTGTCGGAGAGGGCGAGGATGGGGAGTTCTGGCTTGGCTGCCTTCTAGAGGAGGACACCAAAAATCTGGAGGCTGGGCCAGGGAGAAGCTGCAGAGTGGACAGCAGAGTCAGCTCTTCTTTGGCCTGTGCTCCTGCAGGCACAGTTCCTGATGATGCTCAGCAGGCTCCTCTCTCGTGTTTCTTCATCTAGTGGTGGTTACAGAAAACTGGGGAAAAGCAGACCCCTGAGATCTCCCAATGGTTCTGTCTTTGAAGCCTGGATTCCCATCGGTGAAAGATTTATAGAGTTATTGGGGAAGTCTCAGAAAGGGATGAGGGGAAGGGAAAAAGGGAATGTGAAGAACAAAGGCAATCCGAGAACAGTAGGATCTCAGAGCTGCGGACTTACTACCTGACCAGGACCATGTGGTATTCAGTCATAAAGACTGTGTCCATTCACTCATCATTTGTCAAAATGTTTCAGCATTTCTTTGGCTCCAGAATGTTTAGGACATTTCTTGCCTCTTTGGAGTTTACCTTCCGGTATCAAGTTCAACAAAATAAGTGAATTTCCTCTCCTGCTTCCTCGTTTCATTTTTCTTGGCATGATGGATGAACTATTTTATATACTTGTTTATAGAATAGCTTCCATTCTCTCCTTGAATATAAGCACCACACACAGGGATTTTTAGTTTGCTGTGTTCACTACAGCATTTGTTTAATGTCAAACGAAGGAGCGAAGTAAGAAATTGAGTGTATAACATCATGTCAGATAGTGCTATGAAGAAAGCTAACTATCAGAAATGAACAGGTCTTTCAGGTTTTGGGGAAGGTGAATGGAAAGAGTCCTCCGAGGAGATGAAAGTAGCATGGTTGAATAGCCAAAGTGAGGGGCAGACATCCAGACAACCTGAGTAACTGAGCACCTTGGACCTAAACTTGTGAAAGTCAGGTACCACCTTTCTTTCCTGTCAAAACTTTTGTGGGGGTGTGGGGGGATGGTGGAAGAGAAGACTGAATCTGCAAAGGGAAATCATCCTAAGCTCCAGAGTTTCCATTAGGAATACTACCTGATTTGTAACATAGACATCTTAATCTGGGGAAAGCAGAGATGGTGCTCTGGGACCCTCTGCCTCTCTTCTGCTGAACCCTAAGGAATCTCTGTAATACCCACCAGGATGAAGGGTGGGATAAAATTCACTCTTTTGAACATCCTCTGGAATGTCACTATATCATCTGCTACAGGTAAGCTAAGAGGAAAGAACAAACCCCAGATCTAAGGGACTGACTCAGCATCAAAACCGGCCAATTTTTAAGGTCTTAACCTGTGAAAATGCACATCTAGTGAAGGAAAAACACAAGAAAGGTGTTCTTCACACAAGTGGAGAGGATGCAATCTTCATCCATTCGAGGCAGTGAACTTTCAACTGGACCGGAGGTGACAACATTTACGTCTGACTTTGTGCAGAGCATCCACATAGAAGCACCTCACCTGGTTCCCTGGTTGGAAACGGTTCCTCATCCTAGGCTGTACTTCTGTCTTGACAGCAAGACCTTGTGGAGCAGCGTTTCTTTTCTTTTGATCTCTAGGTTTCCCAAGAAGCAGAAACAAGCACTGAATGATGAGCAATCACTCAAGTGCCACTGAATTCTGCCTTTTAGGGTTCCCTGGGTCCCAGGAACTCCATCACATTCTTTTCGCTGTATTCTTTCTCTTCTACTCAGTGACAGTAATGGGGAACACCGTCATCATTGTGATTATCTGTGTTGATAAACGTCTCCATTCCCCATGTATTTCTTCCTTGCTCATCTCTCTGCCTTGGAAATGCTGACATCTGTTATCGTCCCCGTGATGCTCGGGGGGTTGTTGCTCCCTGGGATGCAGACAGCATCTCTGGCTGTATGTGTTGCCCAGCCCTTCCTGTACCTTGCTCTGGGAACCACAGAGTTTGCCCTGTTGGGAGCGATGGCTGTGGACCGTTACGTGGCTGTCTGTAACCCCTTGAGGTACAATACCAGTGTGAACAGCCGCACCTGCATCTCGGTGGTGATTGGGTCATGGGTGTTTGGGTTCCTTTCCGAAATCTGGCCAGTCTATGCCACATTTCAGTTTACCTTCTGCAAATCAAACGTCTTGGACCATTTTTTCTGTGACCGAGGTCAGTTGCTCAAACTGTCCTGTGATGGCACTGTTTTCACAGAGTTTGTTCTGTTTTTAATGGCTGTTTTCATTATCATTGGTTCACTGGCCCCAACAATTGTCTCCTACACCTACATCATCTCCACCATCCTCAAGATCCCCACTGCCTCTGGCCGCAGGAAAGCGTTCTCTACGTGTGCCTCCCACTTCACCTTTGTTGTCATCGGCTACGGCAGCTGCTTGTTCCTCTATGTGAAACCCAAACAAACACAGGCAGCCGAGTACAATAAGATAGTTTCCCTGCTTATTTATGTGTTAACTCCTTTCCTGAGCCCTTTCATCTACACTCTCCGGAATGACAAAGTCAAACAGGCTCTTCGAGATGGAGTGAAAAGTTGCTGTCAGCTCATCAAAGATTAACTGTTCTCTCAATTTAGATGGTATGATCTTGATTTTAGATGAGTCAGTTATCTAGAATATGCTACTCTTACATTGTCTCCATTATGAAAATAAAATAGAATCTACAACTCCTGATCAGGCCATGGAAGTCGACAAGGCATGTAAAAATGAGATCCGGGCTCTACTCACTAGAAACTCACAATGTTTGTTTCTATTTGCTTCCCCTGTGAACTCAAGAAAGCATATTCTGAGGATGTGGGAAGACCTAGAAAAAAGAAAAGCATACATTTTCATAAATGTTCTATGGCACCCATATTGGTTTACAATTTTCTTGAAAATGAGTTTCCTGGGGAAGTAATGAAATGGGCATGTGAGGGGTGAGATGGATGGATAATGAATTCAAAGGCAGAGATGAGCACTTTGTTCCTCATAAGCTCTTCCTCGTTCTTTTCCTATATTTTTGTGAAATTTCTGACAAGATGGCCATACGTTTTAAAATATCCTGTTTCTCTTTGTCTCTTTGTTTCATATTTTCCTGGACTCCTTGCTACCAATAAGTACATATGATGTTATATCCATTTTGCCACAGAATGAATCTAGAGGGGTGATATGGAGATGGGAATCTTTCTCACTTGGCAAATCTTGGTGATGTAAAGATATGGAAATATTTTGGTCAGAAGGAGGAAAATCTTCCTTTCACTAAACGTCAGGGCATTGCTTTAGCCCCTCCCTTTTGAGGTGTACGTGTGGTAGAGACAGAGAAGAGTGAAATGACTAGTTCTGGAGGGAGCATCTTGTGTTTCACTGTTGCTGAAAACAGCTCTTTCTGTTCTGACCTCTCCTAGACCCAGACTTCAGGCTGAATAATGCATTTTGAGTCTTTGTTTTCAAATCCAATTGTCCCTTTCATAGGTTTTCTCTGCGGGCCGAC
The DNA here is from genome assembly GCF_001704415.2 of Capra hircus. Classification (NCBI taxonomy): domain Eukaryota; kingdom Metazoa; phylum Chordata; class Mammalia; order Artiodactyla; family Bovidae; genus Capra; species Capra hircus. The sequence goes on along the minus strand of NC_030811.1, from coordinate 14,234,601 downwards.
CATAACAAACGAGTCACTACCCACTTCATTCCCAGTTCCTCAGCAATTGCAGGGCATGGCTGTTTGGCAGGGTAATGACTGAAATTTCACATTGTGGGAGGAAGGGCTTTGGAGGTAGGAGTTTACTGAAAATGATGGCACTCAGTACCTCCTACCAGCTCTGAATTGAGAGGGGCAACTGAGCTGCCCAGCAGAGGTTGATGGGCTTCCTTATGTTTTCCAACAGTACTGTGTGAGGATGCCTTTCTGTTGGTGGGCATAGGCAAGACCACCTTGCCTACTGAGTTACTTGTACTGAATAGGACCCCGAGAGAAGCTGGTGAGTGAGGCCTTCAATCCAACCCATGCTCTGCTAGCAGCAAAGGGTCCTTGGTGGGACTGTGCTGGTTGAGAAAGGGTTGAAGACTCAAAGACAGGTACCCCTTCCTCTCAGGTTCATTTCATGAGGTCTCCTCTTCCTAGAGGAATCCCATTGTTCTAGTTCACTCACACAAGAGGAGCTGTTCCTGATTTTCACAAAGCCTTGCACATCCTAGACAGTATCCTGTGAGGTAAGTAGTATGATGTCCATTTCACAAATGAGAAAATAATGAGCATAAGAGATTAAGTGCCTTGCCAAACACTACTCCATCATCAACTGTATCATATTCATCAGGTTGGAAAAGAGTAAACCTCTGAGAATACTGTTCTGGTGTGAATTCTGGAGAATAGACTTTGATACATTTCTTATGAGAATATAAAACACTGTGGTCAAGGTAATTACAGAGTCTACTCATGGGCATCACCAGACTGTCAGTACTAAAATCAGATTATGTTCTTTGCAGGGGAGATGGAGAAGCTCTAAACAACCAGCAAAAACAAAACCTGGAGCTGACTGTGTCTCAGAACATGAGCTCCTTAGTGCAAAATTCAGCCTTAAAATGAATAAGGTAGGGAAAACCAATAGACCATTCAGGTATGACCTAAATCAAATCCCTTATGATTATCCAGTGGAGGTAATGAATAGATTCAAGGGATTAAATCTGGTAGATACAGTACCTGAAGAACTATGGGTGGAGGTTTGTCACATTGTGCAGGAGGCACTGACCAAAACCATCCCCAAAAATAAGAAATGTAAGGAGGCAAAGTGGTTGAGGAGGCCTTAGACATAGCTGAAGAAAGGAGAGAACTGAAAGCAATAGAGAAAGGGAAAAATATATCAAATGAATGCAGAATTTCAGAGAATAGCAAGGAGAGACAAGAGGGTCTCCTTAAATGAACAATGCAAAAATAAAAAATAAATAAATAATAATAATAATAAAGGAAAACAATAGAATGTAAAAGACTAGAGACCTCTTCAAGAAAATTGGAGCTATCAAGGGTACATTTCATGTAAGAATGAGCACAATAAAGGTGAAAAATGGTAAGGACCTAACCGAAGCAGACGAGATTAAGAAGAGGTGGCAAGAGTACACAGAAGTACTGTACAAAAAAGGTCTTAATGACTTACTGCTACTGCTACTGCTAAGTCACTTCAGTTGTGTCTGACTCTGTGTGACCCCATAGACGGCAGCCTACCAGGCTCCCTTTCCCTGGGATTCTCCAGGCAAGAACACTGGAGTGGGTTGCCATTTCCTTCTCCAATGCATGAAAGTGAAAAGTGAAAGTCAAGTTGTTCAATCATGTCCAACTCTTAGTGACCCCATGGACTGCAGCCTACCAGGATCCTCCATCCATGAGATTTTCCAGGCAAGAGTACTGGAGTGGGAGGCCATTGCCTTCTCCATCTTAATGCATTAGATAACCATAATGGTGTGGTCACTCATCTACAGCCAGGCATCCTGGAGTGTGAAGTGAAGTGGAACTTAGGAAGTATTAGTCTGAACAAAGGTCATTTCAGTTCAGTTGCTCAGTTGTGTCCGACTTTTGCGACCCTATGGACTGCAGCATCCCAGGCTTCCCTGTCCATTGCCAACTGCCAGAGTTTACTTAAACTCAAGTCCATTGAGTCGGTGATGCCATCTAACCATCTCATGCTCTGTCGTCCCCTTCTCCTCCTGCCTTCAATCTTTCCCAGCACCAGGGTCTTTTCAAATGAGACAGTTCTTCACATCAGGTGGCCAAAGTATTGGAGTTTCAGTTTCAGCATCAGTCTTTCCAATGAATATTCAGGACTGATTTCCTTTAGGATGGACTGGTTAGTAGAATAGATCCAATTATTACTCAAGGGTAAGAACTTTATCCACTAAAGAAAGAATAGAGAAAATTGTCCTTCCTTGACTGCCACAAATGACTTTCATTCCACCCTTGCTTCCCTCTTTCTCTCTCTTTTTCTGCAGTCTGAAAGATGTTTTAAAACACAGACTAGATCGGGTCTCTTCTCTGATTAAAAGCTTCTCTGTTTCTTATGGTCAAAACCCCAAGTCTTATAAAGCCCTGCAAGATTCCTAGAAATGCTTTTTTATAATGTCATCTGGTGATACTCAGCCTTCATCCTATGCTTCTAGAAATGTTGACATTCTTTCAGTTCTTCAAGGGCAATGTTACATGCTACTCCACTTCTTAGAATGTGTATCCCATCTCTTATCCAGCTGTGCCAAGTTAGAGTCAAATACCACTTAATTATCACCCTCTTGTAGATACTTCCATACCCCAAAGTCATGTTCAGGCTCCCTGCCAAGTCCTCTCCAAATACCCTTGTAGTAGATGGCTGTGATCATTGTCCAGATCTGCTTCAGGACTAAGACACTCATTCTCTCAGCCCAAGCCAAGACTGTCGCCAGTAATTGCCCTTAATTTGCCATCCCCAGTGACTCAACAGTAAAAGAATCCATCTGCAATGCAGGAGATGCAAGGAAACGGGTTCAGTCCCTGGGTCAGGAAGATCCCCTGGAAGAGGAACTGGCAACCCACTCCAGTATTCTTTCTGGGAAAATCCCATGAAGAGAGGAGCCTGGTGGGCCAGGGTCCATAGGGTTGCAAAAGAGTCAGACACAACTGAGTGCCTGAAACAGACTTAGACTGAGCAACTAAAACTGTAAAACTAAGGAAGCTGGAAACAGTGGCTGCTGACACAGGAGTGCAAATGCCCAGCCCCTGTGTTTCAGGTAGGGACACAATTCAGGACACATTTAAAGAGCTGTCCTAAGTCAAGAACTCCCTGGGGGATTGAAGCCTTTGTTGCTACACTGCTCAGCTTCCTCTCTGCCAAATATCTCCTCCCTCACACCAGTACAGGAAGTGTTTCAAAGCCTATTCAGACCTAAGGCAAACTAATAGTTTGTTTCTCAAATGATTCTCTACAATAACAGATGCATGTATTTGTCTAAGAGTGTGTGTGTTTATTTATTTATTATGTAACATAATGCTTCGGCCACCTGATGCGAAGAACTGACTCACTGGAAAAGACCCTGATGCTGGGAAAGATTGAAGGTGGAGGAGAAGGGGAGGACAGAGCATGAGATGGTTGGATGGCCTCACCAACTCAATGGACATGAGTCTGAGCAAGCTCCGAGTGTTAGCGATGGACAGGGAAGCCTGGCGTGCTGAAGTCCATGGGGTCACAGAGTTGGACACGACTGAGCGACTGAACTGAACTGAACTGAATATACTCTATCATTGAAGAGACCATGTTTACTATCTTCACTGATACATTTTTAGCACATTGCCTGAAAAATAACTGTTATTTTAATAACAGTACTGTTAAATTTCCAGTCTTCAATTTGAAACATGCTGAACTATTTTCAGTGTTTTTAAAACAATTTAAATTTGTCTTTAGTGAACTAGTGGCTCAGACGGTAAAGGGTCTGTCTGCAATGTGGGAGACCCAGGTTCAATCCCTGGGTTGGGAAGATCCACTGGAGAAGGAAATGGCAATCCACTCCAGTTCTATTGCCTGGAAAATCCCACGGACAGAGGAGCCTGGTAGGCTACAGTGCATGGGGTCGCAAAGATTCGGACACGACTGAGCAACTTCACTTCATTTCACTTCAGTGAACTCAGCTTATAAGTGAAACTTATGTTCATATAAAATAAAATTTTGTTTTATGCTTTTAATTTTACATATTTCTTACACCTAAAATTTCACTCTTATGTAGTTAAATTTAACAGTTTTCAATATTCAGGGACACGTACTCTCTTTAGAAAAGCCTATTCTTTTCCTAGTAATTTCTTTTTCTTTACAATACTGTATTGGTTTTGCCACACATCAACATGAATCCACCATGGGTGTACACATGCTCCCCATCCTGAATCCCCCTCCCATGTCCCTCCCCGTACCATCTCTCTGGGTCATCCCAGTGCACCAGCACCAAGCATCCTGTATCCTGCATCAAACCTGGACTGGCAATTCGTTTCTTATATATTATTCCTGTTTCAATGCCATTCTCCCAAATCATCCCCCCTCCCTCTCCCACAGAGTCCAAAAGGCTGTTCTATACTTCTATATCTCTTTTGGTGTCTTGCATACAGTTTTATCATTACCATCTTTCTAAATTCCATATATATGCGTCCATATACTGTATTGATGTTTTTCTTTCTGGCTTACTTCACTCTGTATAATCAGCTCCAGTTTCATCTACCTCATTAGAACTGATTCAAATGTATTCTTTTTAATGGCTGAGTAGTACTCCATTGTGTATATGTACCACAGCTTTCTTATCCATTCGTCTGCTGATGGACATCTAGGTTGCTTCCATGTCCTGACTATTATAAACAGTGCTGCGATGAACATTGGGGTACATGTGTCTCTTTCAATTCTGGTTTCCTCGGTGTGTATGCCCAGCAGTGGGATTGCTGGGTCATAAGGCAGTTCTATTTCCAGATTTTTGAGGAATCTCCACACTGTTCTCCATAGTGGCTGTACTAGTTTGCATTCCCACCAACAGTGTAAGAGGGTTCCCTTTTCTCCACACTCTCTCCAGCATTTATTGCTTGTAGACTTTTGGATAGCAGCCATTCTGACTGGCGTGAAATGGTACCTCACTGTGGTTTTGATTTGCATTTCTGCAAATAAATGATGTTGACTATCTTTTCATGTGTTTGTTAGCCATCTGCATGTCTTCTTTGGAGAAATGTCTATTTAGTTCTTTGGCTCATTTTTTAATTGGGTCATTTATTTTTCTGGAATTGAGCTGCAGGAGTTGCTTGTATATTTTTGAGATAAGTTGTTTGTCAGTTGCTTCATTTGCTATTATTTTCTCCCACTCTGAAGGCTGTCTTTTCACCTTGCTTAGAGTTTCATTTGTTGTGCAGAAGCTTTTAATTTCAATTAGATCCCATTTGTTTATTTTTGCTTTGATTTCTAATATTCTGGGAGGTGGGTCATAGAGGATCCTGCTGTGATTTATGTTGGAGAGTGTTTTGCCTATGTTCTCCTCTGGCAGTTTTATAGTTTCTGGTCTTACATTTATATCTTTAATCCATTTTGAGTTTATTTTTGTGTATGGTGTTAGAAAGTGTTCTAGTTTCATTCTTTTACAAGTGGTTGACCAGTTTTCCCAGCACCACTTGTTAAAGAGATTGTCTTTTCTCCATTGTTTATTCTTGCCTCCTTTGTCAAAGACAAGGTGTCCATAGGTGCGTGGATTTATCTCTGGGCTTTCTATTTTGTTCCATTGATCTATATTTCTGTCTTTGTGCCAGTACCATACTGTCTTGATGACTATGGCTTTGTAGTAGAGCCTGAAGTCAGGCGGGTTGATTCCTCCAGTTTCATTCTTCTTTTTCAAGATTTCTTTGGCTATTCGAGGTTTTTTGCATTTCCATACAAATTGTGACATTATTTGTTCTAGCTCTGTGAAAAATACCATTGGTAGCTTGGTAAGGGTTGCATTGAATCTATAGATTGCTTTGGGTAGTATACTCATTTTCACTATACTGATTCTTCTGATCCAAGAACATGGTATATTTCTCCATCTATTAGTGTCCTCTTTGATTTCTTTCACCAGTGTTTTATAGTTTTCTATATATAGATACACTTGCCTGGCAAATTCCATGGACGAAGGAGCCTGGTATGCTGCAGTCCATGGGGTCGTGAAGAGTTGGACACGACTGAGTGACTTCTCTTTCACTTTCATGCATTGGAGAAGGAAATGGCAACCTAATCCAGTGTTCTTGCCTGGAGAATCCCAGGGACGGGGGAGCCTGGTGGGCTGCCATCTATGGGGTCACACAGAATTGGACATGACTGAAGTGACTTAGCTGCAGCAGCATGTATAGGTCTTTAGTTTCTTTAGGTAGATATATTCCTAAGTATTTTATTCTTTTCGTTGCAATGGTGAATGGAATTGTTTCCTTAATTTCTCTTTCTATTTTCTCATTATTAGTGTATAGGAATGAAAGGGATTTCTGTGTGTTGATTTTATATCCTGCAACTTTACTATATTCATTGATTAGCTCTAGTAATTTTCTGGTGAAGTCTTTAGGGTTTTCTATGTAGAGGATCATGTCATCTGTAACAGTGAGAGTTTTACTTCTTCTTTTCCAATTTGGATTCCTTTATTTCTTTTTCTGCTCTGATTGCTGTGGCTAAAACTTCCAAAACTATGTTGAATAGTAGTGGTGAAAGTGGGCACCTTGTCTTGTTCCTGACTTTAGGGGAAATGCTTTCAATTTTTCACCATTGAGGATAATGGTTGCTGTGGGTTTGTCATATATAGCTTTTATTATGTTGAGGTATGTTCCTTCTATTCCTGCTTTCTGGAGAGTTTTTATCATAAATGGATGTTGAATTTTGTCAAAGGCTTTCTCTCCATCTATTGAAATAATCATATGGCTTTTATTTTTCAATTTGTTAATGTGCTGTATTACATTGATTGACTTGTGGATATTAAAGAATCCTTGTATCCCTGGGATAAAGCCCACTTGGTCATTCTGTATGATCTTTTTAATATTTTGTTGGGTTCTGATTGCTAGAATTTTGTTAAGGATATTTGCATCTATGTTCATCAGTGATATTGGCCTGTAGTTTTCTTTTTTTGTGGCATCTTTGTCAGGTTTTGGTATTAGGGTGATGGAGGCCTCAAAGAATGAGTTTGGAAGTTTACCCTCCTCTGCAATTTTCTGGAAGAGTTTGAGTAGAATAGATGTTAGCTCTTCTCTAAATTTTTGGTAGAATTCAGCTGTGAAGCTGTCTGGACCTGGGCTTTTGTTTGCTGGAAGATTTCTGATTACAGTTTCAATTTCTGTGCTTGTGATGGGTCTGTTAAGCTTTTCTATTTCTTCCTGGTTCAGTTTTAGAAAGTTGTACTTTTCTAAGAATCTGTCCATTTCTTCCACGTTGTCCATTTTATTGGCATATAATTGCTGATAGTAGTCTCTTATGATCCTTTGTATTTCTGTGTTGTGTGTTGTGATCTCTCCATTTTCATTTCATAGTAATTTTAAAAGAAATGAAGAAAATGGAACAAAGCCTCAGAGAAAGATGGGACTCCATTAAGTGCACCTCACACGTGAATGATAGCACCAGAATAGAACTACAAAGGAGATAAATAATTACTTGTGGAAATGATAGTTGAAAGCTTCCAAAGTTGATGAAAATCATTATTTTATAAATCCAAGAAGGATAAATCCAAAAAGATCCATACACAAGCACATAACAGTAAAATTTTCAAGAGAAAAGAGACCAAAGACAAAAATCTTCAAAGCAGCAAGAGCAAAACCACATTGTATGTGTAAGAGATCCAGTTAAGAGTAATACTGACTTCTCATCAGAACAAATAAGACTAGATTGCTATGGGATCACGTATTTAAGGTGCTGAAAGAAAAAAATATGGTCAGTCATGGTTCTTATAGCCAGCAAAACAGTCTCTCAAAGGTGAAGGCAAAAGAGATCAACTAAGACAAAAACATTTTTTGCTAGTATTACTCACCCCATTTCCTTACAAAAAATACTAAAGGAAATTCTTTTGACTAAAAGCAAATGACCCAAGATGGTAATTAGCATCTATGCAATGTAGAAAAAGCACATAAACCTAATTTGGTAATTGTAATATAAAAGTCAGTATGAATGCATATTTTCCCCCTGAACTTCAACTTGCTGATTAAAAAATTACTATAAAAACAGAAACTGTATAAATGTATACTAAATGGATAACATATATAAATGTAATATATTTGCCACTGATGGCGCAAAGGAAGTGAATAGAAGAAAAGCTGTTTCAGAATAAGCAAATGACACCAAATGTCAACTGAAGTCTGAGGCACAAATGAAGAGAACCAGAAAGGGTAAACAAGGTTCACATAACAAATGTTAAAAATGTACCCTTATTCCTTTTCACCCAGCCTCTTTAAAAAATATATAAAGTAATAACTATAACAATATACATGAAGTTTATAACCATAGTGACATAATATTTATTAATATAATAATAGCACAGAAGAGGGGGATGAGAACAGAGCTATATAGAAGTAATGTTTCTATATTTAACTGACATTGTGAGTATAAATCTGAACTCAGTTATAAGTTAAGATGTAAATATTAAGGCCCAGAGGACTTACCACACAATATGACATAAAAATTGAAAAAAATTAATTAAAAATTTATAATATCATATTAGAAAATATTCACCTGATGCCAAAGTAATATAACTATGCTTCACATGTTAAAGATGTAATTGAAAAGTGGGTAACAGGAATAGACAAGAGAGGAATTTCAGTAAAAAGATAAAAATATGAGAGAATCAAATGAAAATACTAAATTTAAAAAGCATTGCATGAGGGATGGAGAATTCCTTCTATGGGCTTATCAAAAAATTCAACAAAGCTGAAGAAAATCTCAATTTGAAAATATGTCATAGTATATCCACTGTACACTAGTTTATTAACTTCCCTGTTGTTGTTCAGTCACTCAGTCATGTTTGACTCTCAGCGACCCCATGGGCTGCAGCATCCCAGGCTCCCCTGTTCTCCACTATCTCCTGGAGTTTGCTCGAATTCATGTCCATTGATTCGGTGGTGCCATACAGCCATCTCATCCTCAGCAGCACCTTTTCCTTTTGCCTTCAGTCTTCCAGGGCATCAGGGTTCTTCCACCAAGTTGATTCTTCAGATCAGGTGGCCAAAGTATTGAGCTTCAGCATCAGTCCTTCCAATGAATATTAAGCATAGATTTCCTGTAGGATTGACTTGTTTGATCTCCTTGTGGTCCAAAGAATTCTCAAGAGTCTCCTCCAGCACCACAGTTCAAAAGCATCAATTCTTCAGTGCTCAGCCTTCCTTATGGTCCAAATATCACATTCATGCATGACTACTGGAAAAACTGTAGCTTTGAACAGACAGATGTGACTAGATGGCAAAGTGATGTCTCTGCTTTTTAATACACTGTCTAGGTTTGTCATAGCTTTCCTTCCAAAGGGCAAGCATCTTTTAATTTCATGGTTGCAGTCACCATCTGCAGTGATTTTGGAGCCCAAGAAAAGAAAACCTGTCATTGCTTCTGCTTTTTCCCCTTCTATTTGCCATGAAGTGATGGGACTGTATGCCATTATCTTAGTTTTTTGAGTGCTGTCTATCAAGCCAGCTTTTTCACTCTCCACTTTCACCCTCATCAAGAGGCTTTTTACTGCCTCTTCATGCTCTGCCATTAGAGTGGTATCATTCGCACAACTGAGGTTGTTGATATTTCTTCTGGAAATCTTGATTCCAGCCTGTGATTCATCTAGCCCTGCATTTCACATGATGTACTCTGCATATGGGCTACTCTGGGGCTCAGTGGTAAAGAATCTACCTGCAATGCAGGAGCTGCAGAAGACACAGATTCAATCCCTGGGTTGGAAAATCCCCTGGAGGGTGGCATGGCAACCTTCTGTAGTATTCTTCCCCGGAGGAGGACGGCATGGCAACCTACTGTAGTATTCTTGCCTGGAAAATCCTATAGACAGTAGAGCCTGGTGGGCTACAGTCCATAGGGTTACAAAGAGACAGACAGGACTGAAGCAAATTAGCATGCATGCACAGCCCTCTGCTTATAAGTTAAATAAACAAGGTGACAATATACAGTTTTGTCATATTCCTTTCCCAGTTTTGAACCAGTCAGTTGTTCCGTGTCTGGTTCTAACTGTTGCTTCTTGACTTTGCACACAGGTTTCTCAAGAGACAGGTCACATGGCCTGGTAGTTCATCTCCTTAAGAATTTTCAACAGTTTGTTGTGATCTACACAGTCAAAGGCTTTATCATAGCCAATGAAGCAGAAGTAGATGTTTATTCTGGGATTTCCTTGCTCTACCCATGATCCAGTGAGTGTTGGCAACTTGATCTCTGGTTCCTCTGCCTTTTCTAAACTGAGCTTTTGCATCTGGGACTTCTCAGTTTACATATTTCTGAACCCTAGCTTGAAGGATTTTCAGCATAACTTTGCTAGCATGTGAAATGAGTGCAATTGTACAGTAGCTTGAACATTCCTTGAAATTGCCCATCTTTGGGATTGTAAGGAAAACTGACTCTCCAGTCCTGTGGCCACTGCTGACTTTTCCAAATTTGCTCACATATTGAGGGCAGCACTATCTTTTAGGCATTATCTTTTAGGACTTTAAATAGCTCAGCCGGAATTCCAAAACCTCCATTAACTTTGTTCATACTAATACTTCCTAAGTACCACTTCTCTTCACACTCCAGGATGTCTGGCTCTAGATGAGTGACCACACCATTATAGTTATCCAAGTCATTAAGGCCTTTTTTATACAGTTTTTCTGTGTATTCTTGCCACCTCTTCTTAATCTCTTCTGCTTCTGTTAGGTCCTTACCATTTCTGTCCTTTATTGTGCTCATTCTTGCATGAAATGTTCCCTTGTTACCTCCAATTTTCTTAAAGAGGTCTCTAGTTTTTCCCATTCTATTGTTGTCCTCTATTTCTTTATATTGTTCATTTAAGAAGACTTTCTTTTCTCTCCTTGCTATTCTCTGGAACTCTGCATTCAGTTGAATGTATCTTTCCCTATCTATTGCTTTCACTTCTCTTCTTTCTTCAGCTATGTCTAAGGCCTCCTCAACCACTTTGCCTTCTTACATTTCTTATACTTTGGGATGGTTTTGGTCAGTGCCTCCTGCACAATGTGACAAACCTCCACCCATAGTTCTTCAGGTACTGTATCTACCAGATTTAATCCCTTGAATCTATTCATTACCTCCACTGGATAATCATAAGGGATTTGATTTAGGTCATACCTGAATGGTCTATTGGTTTTCCCTACCTTATTCATTTTAAGGCTGAATTTTGCACTAAGGAGCTCATGTTCTGAGACACAGTCAGCTCCAGGTTTCGTTTTTGCTGGCTGTTTAGAGCTTCTCCATCTCCCCTGCAAAGAACATAATCTGATTTTAGTATTGACAGTCTGGTGATGCCCATGAGTAGACTCTGTAATTACCTTGACCACAGTGTTTTATATTCTCATAAGAAATGTATCAAAGTCTATTCTCCAGAATTCACACCAGAACAGTATTCTCAGAGGTTTACTCTTTTCCAACCTGATGAATATGATACAGTTGATGATGGAGTAGTGTTTGGCAAGGCACTTAATCTCTTATGCTCATTATTTTCTCATTTGTGAAATGGACATCATACTACTTACCTCACAGGATACTGTCTAGGATGTGCAAGGCTTTGTGAAAATCAGGAACAGCTCCTCTTGTGTGAGTGAACTAGAACAATGGGATTCCTCTAGGAAGAGGAGACCTCATGAAATGAACCTGAGAGGAAGGGGTACATGTCTTTGAGTCTTCAACCCTTTCTCAACCAGCACAGTCCCACCAGGGACCCTTTGCTGCTAGCAGAGCATGGGTTGGATTGAAGGCCTCACTCACCAGCTTCTCTCGGGGTCCTATTCAGTACAAGTAACTCAGTAGGCAAGGTGGTCTTGCCTATGCCCACCAACAGAAAGGCATCCTCACACAGTACTGTTGGAAAACATAAGGAAGCCCATCAACCTCTGCTGGGCAGCTCAATTGCCCCTCTCAATTCAGAGCTGGTAGGAGGTACTGAGTGCCATCATTTTCAGTAAACTCCTACCTCCAAAGCCCTTCCTCCCACAATGTGAAATTTCAGTCATTACCCTGCCAAACAGCCATGCCCTGCAATTGCTGAGGAACTGGGAATGAAGTGGGTAGTGACTCGTTTGTTATGGTCAGCCCGCAGAGAAAACCTATGAAAGGGACAATTGGATTTGAAAACAAAGACTCAAAATGCATTATTCAGCCTGAAGTCTGGGTCTGGGAGAGGTCAGAACAGAAAGAGCTGTTTTCAGCAACAGTGAAACACAAGATGCTCCCTCCAGAACTAGTCATTTCACTCTTCTCTGTCTCAACCACACGTACACCTCAAAAGGGAGGGGCTAAAGCAATGCCCTGAAGTTTAGCAAAAGGAAGTTTTTCCTCCTTCTGACCAAAATATTTCCATATCTTTACATCACCAAGATTTGCCAAGTGAGAAAGATTCCCATCTCCATATCACCCCTCTAGATTCATTCTGTGGCAAAATGGATATAACATCATATGTACTTATTGGTAGCAAGGAGTCCAGGAAAATATGAAACAAAGAGACAAAGAGAAACAGGATATTTTAAAACGTATGGCCATCTTGTCAGAAATTTCACAAAAATATAGGAAAAGAACGAGGAAGAGCTTATGAGGAACAAAGTGCTCATCTCTGCCTTTGAATTCATTATCCATCCATCTCACCCCTCACATGCCCATTTCATTACTCCTCCAGGAAACACATTTTCAAGAAAATTGTAAACCAATATGGGTGCCATAGAACATTTATGAAAATGTATGCTTTTCTTTTTTCTAGGTCTTCCCACATCCTCAGAATATGCTTTCTTGAGTTCACAGGGGAAGCAAATAGAAACAAACATTGTGAGTTTCTAGTGAGTAGAGCCCGGATCTCATTTTTACATGCCTTGTCGACTTCCATGGCCTGATCAGGAGTTGTAGATTCTATTTTATTTTCGTAATGGAGACAATGTAAGAGTAGCATATTCTAGATAACTGACTCATCTAAAGTCAAGATCATACCATCTAAATTAAGAGAAGAGTTAATCATTGAGGAGCTGACAGCCACATTTCACTCCATTTCGAAGGACATATTTGACTTTGTCATTCCGCAGAGTGAAGATGAAAGGGTTCAGCAAAGGAGTTAACACACAAATCAACAGGGAGACTATCTTATTGTACTCGGCTGCCTGCGTTTGCTTGGGTTTCACATAGAGGAACAAGCAGCTGCCGTAGCCGATGACAACAAAGGTGAAGTGGGAGGCACACGTAGAGAAGGCTTTCCTGCGGCCAGAGGCGGTGGGGATCGTGAGGATGGTGGAGATGATGTAGGTGTAGGAGACAATTGTTGGGGCCAGTGAACCAATGATAATGAAAACAGCCATTAAAAACAGAACAAACTCTGTGAAAACAGTGTCATCACAGGACAGCTTGAGCAACTGACCTCGGTCACAGAAAAAATGGTCTAAGACATTTGATTTGCAGAAGGTAAACTGAAATGTGGCATAGACTGGCCAGATTTCGGAAAGGAACCCAAACACCCATGACCCAATCACCACCGAGATGCAGGTGTGGCTGTTCATAAGGGTATTGTACCTCAAGGGGTTACAGACAGCCACGTAACGGTCCACAGCCATCGCTCCCAACAGGGCAAACTCTGTGGTTCCCAGAGCAAGGTACAGGAAGGGCTGGGCAACACATACAGCCAGAGATGCTGTCTGCATCCCAGGGAGCAACAACCCCCCGAGCATCACGGGGACGATAACAGATGTCAGCATTTCCAAGGCAGAGAGATGAGCAAGGAAGAAATACATGGGGAATGGAGACGTTTATCAACACAGATAATCACAATGATGACGGTGTTCCCCATTACTGTCACTGAGTAGAAGAGAAAGAATACAGCGAAAAGAATGTGATGGAGTTCCTGGGGCCCAGGGAACCCTAAAAGGCAGAATTCAGTGGCACTTGAGTGATTGCTCATCATTCAGTGCTTGTTTCTGCTCCTTGGGAAACCTAGAGATCAAAAGAAAAGAAACACTGCTCCACAAGGTCTTGCTGTGAAGAGATAAGGACAGCCTAGGATGAGGAACCGTTTCCAACCAGGGGACCAGGTGAGGTCCCTCTATGAGGATGCTCTGCACAAAGTCCGATGTAAATATTGTCACCTTCGGTCCAGCTGAAGTTCATTGCCTGGAATGGATGAAGATTGCATCCTCTCCACTTGTGTGAAGAACACCTGTCTTGTTTTTTTTTCCCCCTAGATGTGCATTCTCACAGGTTAAGACTTAAAAATTGGCCAGTTTTGATGCTGAGTTAGTCCCTTAGATCCGGGGTTTGTTCTTTCCTCTTAGCTTACCTGTAGTAGATGATACAGTGACATTCCAGAGGATATTCAAATGAGTGAATTTTATCCCCCCTTAATCCTGATGGGTATTACAGAGATCCCTTAGGGTTCAACAGAAGAGAGGCAGAAGGTCCCAGAGCACCATCTGTGCTTTCCCCAGATTTTAAGATCTCTATGTTACAAATCAGCAGTATTCCAAATGGAAACTCTGGAGCTTCGGATGATTTCCCTTTGCAGATTCAGTCTTCTCTTACACCATCCCCCTACCCCATCCCACAAAAGTCTTGACAGGAAAGAAACATGGTACCTGAGTTTCACAAGTTTTGGTACAAGGTGCTCAGTTACTCAGGTTGCCTGGATGTCTACCCTTCACTTTGTCTACCCCACCATGCTATTTTCATTTCCTCGGAGGACTCTTTCCATTCACCTTCACCAAAACCTGAAAGACCTATTCATTTCTGACAGTTAGCTTTCTTCATAGCACTTCATAGCACTATCTGACATGATGTTATACACTCAATTTCTTACTTCGCTCCTTCGTTTGACATTAAACAAACGCTGCAGTGAACACAGCAAACTAAAAATCCCTGTGTGTGGTGCTTAGATTCAAGGAGAGAATGGAAGCTATTCCATAAACAAGTATATGAAATAGTTCATCCATCATGCCAAGAAAAATGAAACGAGGAAGCAGGAGAGGAAATTCACTTATTTTGTTGAACTTGATACTGAAAGGTAAACTCCAAAGAGGCAAGGAATATCCTCTGTATATATCATATATATATATATATGTATGTATGTATATATATACATATATGTATGTATGTATATATATATATGTAAACATTCTGGAGTCAAAGAAATGCTGAAAATTTTTGACAAATGATGAGTCAATGGACACAGTCTTTATGACTGAATACCACATGGTCCTGGTCAGGAAGTAAGGCCGCAGCTCTGAGGTCCTACTGTTCTCGGATTGCCTTTGTTCCTCACATGACTTTTTTTCCTTCCTCTCATCCCTTCCTGAGACTTCCCCAATACCTCTGTAAATCTTTCACTGATGGGAATCCAGGCTTCAAAGGCAGAACCATTGGGAGATCTCAGGGGTCTGCTTCTCCCCAGTTTTCCGTAACAACCACTAGATGAAGAAACACGAGAGAGGAGCCTGCCGACCAACATCAGGAGCTGTGCCTGCAGCAGCACCGGGTCAGAGAAGAGCTGACTCTGCTGTCCACTCTGCAGCTGCTCCCTGGCCCAGCCTCCAGACTCTCAGCATCTTCCTCTAGAAGGCAGCCAAGCCAGAACTCCCCATCCTCACCCTCTCTGACACTTTCCTTTGTACAGGGGAACCCTGAGAAGACACTCACCTGGATGCACGGGCTCCTCTGCCACTTCTGATGCTCTCTGGGGCTCGGGCAGGGCTACTCCTGTCTGGCTACTGCTGAGCTGAACACAGGGGTCAGAGCTGCTTGGTGTTGTCTCCATGCATGGTGAAGAAGGAAACTGTCCTCGGGGAGGAGTTAGGAAAAACGCCCAGAAGTAACAGTGTTGTGGGGAGCTAGGGTCTATCTCTCTCTTCTCTCCCACTTCCCTCTTTTCCAAGGGGACTTAGTCACTGAGGACTCTCCTCTTAATTAGCCTACGCTTTAGGGCATCCAGTCTGGCGAAAGCAGACCAAATTTTTAGTCCTTCCCATCCCTGAGCAATTACGTTTCAGAACTTTTTCAGCTTTTTGTTCATAGGGAAAACTAAAAGCTCACCAGAGGCTTCTCAATACCAGGGCTGCCTTCACAAAGGCCCTAAGTCTAGGTTCCTAGAAGATGTCTCAGACTCTGAGTAGGTCACCCCTTCTGCTCTTTGTCCTAAGTTCTTCCCAGGATTCTTGTAGATAATTGGAGTCAAAATCAGCTCCCTCCTCATCCAACTATAAGAAGCTCCAACGACTGACTCAAAAATATACCCCAATGTTTAAGGAGAGCCTGCATTTGAATCTCAAAGCTTAACTTTAGCAACCCCCTGTCCCCAAAGCCTTATTTCTCCTTGGCTCATTATACAGATGCTCCTGATGAAAACCCTGTAGACCACTGAAAATCCCGTGAAGAACTTCCACCTCCAAATCCAACTGTTCTCCTCCACTCTCAGATCAGATCAGATCAGTCGCTCAGTCATGTCCAACTCTTTGGGACCCCATGAATCGCAGCACGCCAGGCCTCCCTGTCCATCACCATCTCCCGGAGTTCACTCATACTCACGTCCATCGAGTCGGTGATGCCATCCAGCCATCTCATCCTCTGTCATCCCCTTCTCCTCCTGCCCCCAATCCCTTCTGGCATCAGAGTCCTTTCCAATGAGTCAACTCTTCGCATGAGATGGCCAAATTCCAAACTGGAGTTTCAGCTTTAGCATCATTCCTTCCAAAGAATACCCAGGGCTGATCTCCTTCAGAATGGACTGGTTGGATCTCCTTGCAGTACAAGGAACTCTCAAGAGTCTTCTCCATGGCCATAGTTCAAAAGCATCAATTCTTCGGCGCTCAGCTTTCTTCACATTCCAACTCTTGCATCCATACATGACCACTGGAAAAACCATAGCCTTGACTAGGCAGACCTTTGTTGGCAAAGTAATGTCTCTGCTTTTCAATATGCTATCTAGGTTGGTCATAACTTTTCTTCCAAGGAGTAAGCGGCTTTTAATTTCTCAGGTGTCCACTATTCTCATACATGTGCGCCTATTAGCACTCAGGCAAGGTGCTTGCACACATTTATCTCCATGGCATGTCCCTAACCACCAGCTGGGCACGTCTATGTAGGAAGACCTTGAGGACAGTCTAATGGAAATAGTCAGTTTTACAACCTGGAACGACTGACAAAATTTAAAGTGAAAATCTGCTTGGTGCTTGAGTGAGTCACACATGTGAGACTTACAAAACATTTACATAGATTTTTGGATTTAAGTTTAAGCACACCTTTAAATCCAAGAATGTCAACTGGTATGGAAGAGTATAATTTGAGGATAATATTCCTTCCATTCCTCAAACTGTCTGATCCCAACCCAACTGCCATATAATCTTGGAAAAATTTCCTAAGCAGGCATCTACATTTTCTTTGGAAGAAAATGCTGTGAAAATCTGTTTCACAACTTTTATTGTTGTGTTCAGTTGCTCAATATTGTCCGAATTTTTGCCACCCCATTACTCTCTCACCTAACAACATACAAAAGAGTCTCTCCCATATCAAACCATGTTGCCATACTGTGTTTACATAGTGTATCATTTTATTCATGTCCTTATTAGCAAGCCCTCTATTAATAACTAACTTTCTGTTTTTTTTTCTAATTTTCTTATGATAATTGATGTTATAAATAGACATTTATATGTCTATGCAAATGTTTTATATGGAGCAAATCCATAGAGCTGAAATTTTTAGTTCAAAAGTTAGATATATTTAAGCTATTTCTTTCCATTGGGACCATTTACACTCTATAGAGTCTGGATTGTCTTTCACACCACTATGATATGTGATTGTTGATTTCCTGGCCCACAACCAACCAAAGGGATAATAAAATTTCATTTTAATTTTAAATTGAAGGCAACAAAAATATCTCAAAAGAAAAATCAATTGGTAATCCATGGAAAATCTTTTCTTTCAATAAAAATTACTATAACTAACTAAAATGAAATTGAACAACTGATCCCACAATTTGTTAAATCAATGAATTCTTACTTAAAAACCTTCCCACATAGACAACTACAAGTTCAGATGGGTTTACTGGTGAATTCTATCAAACATTTATGGAAGAAATAACACGAACCCAACACAAAATCTTCTAGCAAAAATGAGGAAAAGAGAACACTACCCCCATTCTTCTTATCAAGCGAGAATTATTTTGATACTAAAGGCATCGCAGGAAAGTAAACCACAAACCAATATTCCTCAGGAACATCGAAGCAAAATTCCTTAATAAAAATATTAAAAATTCAAATCCAGCAATATGTAAAGAAAACAATACATAATAAGAAAGTGGTGATTTTATTTCAGAAACACCAGGTTGGTTCATGTTAAGAGATTAATCAATATAAATCACCATGTTAACAGAAGTAAAGAGAAAAACTACATGATCACTTCAATAGGAGCAGGAAAGCTATTTACCAGAAAAGAGCAACCTTTGATTAAAAACTCTCATTCAGCTAGGAACCAAAGGAACCTTCCTCAAACTGAAAGTAGTATCTAACAAAAGCATAGTGCTAATATGAAGCCTGATAAGAGGCAATGCCTTCTTCTAAGACAGGGAACACGACAGAGATACCTGTTCTCATCACTTCTACTCAGCTGCAGATTGGAAGTGCTAACTAATACAATACAGAAAGAAAATGCAATGGAAAGCATACAGTTAGGAAATGAACAAAATTATTTATTTATAGACATAATTCTATTTGTAGAAAACCCTAAGAAGTCCACAAAAAAGTAACTAGAACTAATAAATGATTATCAAGGTCACAGGATAAAAGCTCAATATGCAAAAATTTCTTGCATTGCTCTAAACTTGCAATGAACATTGAAAAAGGATATTAAAAAATATGTAACAATAATATCCAAAACATGAAAAACTACAGAACACATTAAACAAACTATGTGCATGTCATGTATCCTTACGATTGTAAAACACTGCTGAGAGACATAAAATAGATCTAAATAGGTGAATTCAATGCAAAGAAATAGAGGAAAACAATAGAATGGAAAAGACTAGAGATCTCTTCAAGAAAATTAGAGATATCAAGGGAGCATTTCATGCAAAGATGGGCTCGATAAAGGACAGAAATTGTAGGGACCTAACAGAAGCAGAAGATATTAAGAAGAGGCGGCAAGAATACACAGAAGAACTGTACAAAAAAGATCTTCATGACCCAGATAATCATGATGGTGTGATCACTCACCTACAGCCAGACATCCTGGAATGCGAAGTCAAGTGGGCCTTAGGAAGCATTACTATGAACAAAGCTAGTGGAAGTGATGGAATTCCACTTGAGCTATTTCAAATCCTGAAAGATGATTCTGTGAAAGTGCTGCGCTCAATATACCAGCAAATTTAGAAAACTCAGCAGTGGCCACAGGACTGGAAAAGGTCACTTTTCATTCCAATGCCAAAGAATGCTCAAACTACTGCACAATTGCACTCATCTCACACGCTAGTAAAGTAATGCTTAAAATTCTCCAAGCCAGACTTCAGCATTACGTGAACCATCAAATTCCATATGATCAAGATGGTTTTAGAAAAGGCAGAGGAACCAGAGATCAAATTGCCAGCATCCACTGGATCATGGAAAAAGCAAGAGAGTTCCAGAAAAACATCTATTTCTGCTTTATTGACTATGCCAAAGCCTTTGACTGTAAGGATCACAATAAACTGTGGAAAATTCTGAAAGAGATGGGAATATCAGGCCACCTGACCTGCCTCTTGAGAAACCTGTATGCAGGTCAGGAACCAACAGTTAGAACTGGACATGGAATAGACTGGTTCCAAATAGGAAAAGGAATACCTCAAGGCTGTATATTGTCACCCTGCTTATTTAACTTATATGCAGAGTACATCATGCAAAATACTGAGCTGGAAGAAGCACAGGCTGGACTCAAGACTGCTGGGAGAAATATCAATAACCTCAGATATGCAGATGACACCACCCTATGGCAGAAAGTGAAGAAGAACTAAAGAACCTATTGATGAAAGTGAAAGAGGAGAGTGAAAAAGTTGGCTTAAGCTAAACATTCAGAAAACTAAGATCATGGCATCCAGTCCCATCACTTCATGGCAAATAGACAGGGAAACAGTGGAAACTGTGGCTGACTTTATTTTTCTGGGCTCCAAAATCACTGCAGATGGTGATTGCAGCCATGAAGTTAAGACACTTACTCCTTGGAAGGAAAGTTATGACCAACCTAGACAGCATATTAAAAAGCAGAGATATTACGTTGCCAACAAATGTCTGTCTAGTCAAGGCTACGGTTTTTCCAGTGGTCATGTATGAATGTGAGAGTTGGACTATAAAGAAAGCTGATCACCGAGGAATTGATGCTTTTGAAGTGTGGTGTTGGAAAAGACTCTTGAGAGTCCCTTGGACTGCAAGGAGATCCAACCCATCAATCCTAAAGGAAATCAGTCTTGAATATTCATTTGAAGGACTAATGCTGAAGCTGAAACTCCAATACTTTGGCCACCTGATGCGAGGAACTGACTCATTTGAAAAGACCCTGATGTTGGGAAAGATTGAAAGCAGGAGGAGAAGGGGATGACAAAGGATGACACGGTTGGATGGCATCACCGACTCAATGGACATGAATTTGAGTAAACTCCTGGAGTTGGGGATGGACAGGGAGGCCTGGCATACTGCAGTCCATGGGGTTGCAAAGAATAGAACATGACTGAGCGACTGAACTGAACTGAATCAGTTCCTCAGTCTCTCTGGGTGTCAGGCTCATCGTATGTAGATACAATTGTGGAAGATGCTTTCTTTCCTTCTCTAACAGTCTCTGACCCTTATTGTATCACGAGTCATCCTAATCTCTTGTTCTTTTACCTCCAAATATGGCACTTCTGACCCTAACCCAGAGGGAGGAGAATTTTTGCCCTAAGCTGGCTCTTCTCTTTCTTCTTTTCCTTCCTTGCCTCCATCCATCTACTTCCCTCTCCTTCCCTCTGTTGATCTGTCTCTTTTTCTCCATTTCCCTTTATTTTAGAAATATTTATTGAATTCACAAAATATCTTGAAAACCCATAACCCTGGATCTATATGGCATGCTCTAAAATAAATTCTAAGTGGTTCCAATGGATTTAAATACAAAAATCAACAAATGAAATTGTTTTTCTTTTTAAATTACCTCTGAATATGTATGTGGGCTTTTATAAAGAGACACAGATCCCAGAATACTGAAAGATTGTTAAATTTAACTACATAAGAATTAAATATTTATGCATGAAAATAATAAAACACAATAATAAAAATGTGAAATAAAAGTTTATATTACTGGTACATAAAGTTTGCTTCTAAACTGATAAGCTCACTAAAGACAAATATAATTGCTTTTAAAACACTGGAAAAAATTTAAAAAAAACACTGAATACAGTTCAACGTCAGTTCAGTCACTCAGTCGTGCCTGACTCTTTGTGACCCCATGAACCATAGCACACCAGGCCTCCCTGTCCATCACCAGCTCCCGAGACCACCCAAACCCATGTCCATTGAATCGGTGATGCCATCCAACCATCTCATCCTCTGTCATCCCCTTCTCCTCCCACCCTCAATCTTCCCCAGCATCAGGGTCTTTTCAAATGAGTCAGCTCTTCCCATCAGGTGGCCAAAATATTGGAGCTTCAGCTTCAACATTAGTCCTTCCAATAAACACCCAGGACTAATCTCCTTTTGGATGGACTGGTTGGATCTCCTTGCAGTCCAAGGGACTCTCAAGAGTTTTCTCCAACACTACAGTTCAAAAGCCTCAATATTTCAGTGCTCAGCTTTCTTTATAGTCCAACTCTCACATCCATACATGACCATTGGAAAAACCATACCCTTGACAAGACAGACCTTTGTTGACAAAGTAATGTCTCTGCTTTTTAATATGGTATCTCAGTTCAGTTCAGTCACTCAGTCGTGTCCGACTCTTTGCGACAACATGAATCGAGGCACACCAGGCCTTCCTGTCTGTCACCAACTCCCGGAGTTCACCCAGACTCACATCCATTGAGTCAGTGATGCCATCCAGCCATCTCATCCTCGGTCGTCCACTTCTCCGCCTGCCCCCAATCCCTCCCAGCATCAGAGTCTTTTCCAGTGAGTCAACTCTTATCATCAGGTGGCCAAAGTACTGGAGTTTCAGCTTCAGCATCATTCCCTCCAAAGAAATCCTGATGATCTCCTTCAGAATGGACTGGTTGGATCTCCTTGCAGTCCAAGGGACTCTCAAGAGTCTTCTTCAACACCACACTTTCAATTCATTGGCGCTCAGCTTTCTTCACAGTCCAACTCTCACATCCATACATGACCACTGGAAAAACCATAGCCTTGACTAGATGGACCTTTGTTGGCAAAGTAATATCTCTGCTTTTCAATATGCTATCTAGGTTTGCCATAACTTTCCTTCCAAGGAGTAAGTATCTTTTAATTTCATGGCTGCAATCACCATCTGCAGTGATTTTGGAGCCCCCCAAAATAAAGTCTGCCACAGTTTCCACTGTTTCCCCATCTATTGCCCATGAAGTGATGGTATTGGATGCCATGATCTTAGTTTTCTGAATGTTGAGCTTTAAGCCAACTTTTTCACTCTCCTCTTTCACTTTCATCAAGAAGCTCTTTAGTTCTTCACTTTCTGCCATAAGGGTGGTGTCATCTGCATATCTGAGGTTATTGATATTTCTCCCAGCAGTCTTGACTCCAGTCTGTGCTTCATCTAGCCTGGTATTTTGCATGATGTACTCTGCACATAAGTTAAATAAGCAGGGTGACAATATACAGCCTTGATGTACTCCTTTTCCTATTTGGAACCAATCCATTGTTCCATGTCCAGTTCTAACTGTTAGTTCCTGACCTGCATACAGGTTTCTCAAGAGGCAGGTCAGGTGGTCTGATACTCCCATCTCTTTCAGAATTTTCCACAGTTTATTGTGATCCATACAGTCAAAGGCTTTGGCATAGTCAATAAAGCAGAAATAGATGTTTTTCTGGAACTCTCTTGCTTTCTCGATGATCCAGCAGATGTTGGCAATTTGACCTCTGGCTCCTCTGCCTTTTCTAAAACTGGCTTGAATATCTGGAATTTGATGGTTCACATATTGCTGAAGTCTGGCTTGGAGAATTTTAAGCATTATTAGCATAATCAAAGACTGGAAAATTAACAATATTGTATAATAACAGTTGTTTTTCAGACAATGTCCTGAAAATTTATCAGTGAACGTAGTGGACATTGTCTTTTCTCTGACAGGATATATTTGATGAAGAATATTATCTTACATAACAGCCAAATATATATATGTATATATATATACACACACACACACACACACTCACACACACACAGACATGCACATCTATACCTGTAGAAAATCATTTTGATAAAGAATCTATGAGTTTGTTTTATGTCTGAGTAGGCTCTTGGAACAATGCCTGTATAGATGTGAGGGAGAAGGTATTTGGGCAGAGGAGGACGCTGAGCTACATTGCTGCAAAGACTTTGCTGCAGTGGAAATGTGGAGTCTTAACCACCAGACCACCAGCGAAGTCCCTCAGGCTGATTTCTGTTACTGTAAAGCAGATACTGCTTTTCTAAAGTTTATTAATGGGAAAATGTAATATTGACTTTATGTCTTGATTCTTTCACCTAACATAACCATGTAGAGACTTATTGGTAATGATATATCCATCAAGAGTTCATTCCTTTTTATTGCTGAGTGGTATTCCACTGTCTAGATGAGCCACCATTTATTTATCCTTTGACTTAATGATTATCATTGGGTTGTCAGCAGTTTATTGTAAGTAAAACCATCAATGTTCATAAGCATGTCTGGTGGATATATGTTTTCATTCATCCTGGGAAACTATCCAATAGTGGAATTGTAGGTTTGTATGTCGCCTGGGAAATCCCACAGACAGAGGCTCCTGGCAGACTACAGTCAATGGGGTCACGAAAGTCAGACATGACTTAGCAACTAAACCACCACCACCATCATGGTAAGTGTATGTTTAACTGTGCATTCCCACCAGCAGGGTCTGAGAGTTCTAGTTGCTCCATTTCTTCACCAACAATTTCTGTATTTAAAATCAGTTGAAGATGTTAAGCATCTTTTCATATGTTTATTAGCCATCTGTATGTCTTCTTCGGAGAAATGTCTGTTTAGGTCTTCTGCTCACTCTTTGATTGGGTTGTTTGTTTTTCTGGTATTGAGCTGCATGAGCTGCTTGTATATTTTGAAGATTAAACCTTTGTCAGTTGTTTCATTTGCTATTATTTTCTCCCATTCTGAGGGTTGTCTTTTCACCTTGCTTATTATTTCCTTTGTTATGCAAAAGCTTTTAAAGTGAATTAGGTCCCATTAGTTTATTTTTGTCTTTATTTCATTACTTTAGGAGGTGGGTCATGCTTCTGTGATAGCTCAGACAGTAAAGAATCCTCCTGTAACTCAGGAGACCCAAGTTCGATACCTGGGTTGTGAAGACCTCCCAGAGCAGGGAACGACTACCCACTCCAATATTCTTGCCTGGAGAATTCCATGGACAGAGGAGACTGGTGGGCTATAGTCCATGGGGTCACAAAGAGTCAGACTAACACATACACATACACACACGCACACACACACACACACACACACACACAGAGGAGGTGAATCACAGAGAATGTTGCTGTGATTTATGTTATAGCATATTCTATGACATAAAGAGTATTCTGCCTATGTTTTCCTCTAAGAGTTTTATAGTTTCTGATCTTACATTTAGGTTTTTAACCCATTTTGAGTTTATTTTTGTGTATGATCCTGCTTGCAGGGAGGCAAAGGAGAAGCAGACATAAAGAACAAATTTTTGGACACAGTGAGGAAGGAGAGGGGGGTGGGATGATTTGAGAGAGTACCATTGAAATATATATAAATACATTACCATATGTAAAATAGATAGCCAGTTGGAATTTGCCATATGATCAGGGAACCCAAAGTTGGTGCTTTATGACAACATAGAGGAATGGGATGAGGAGGGAGGTCGGAAGTTCAATATGGAGGCATCATATGTATACCTATGGCCAATTCATGTTGATGTATGGCAGAAACCATCACAATATTATAATCATCTAATTAAAAGTCTAATTATATTAGACTTTAAAGTTTAATTAAAATTAAAATTAAAAAAATCAATTGAAGATATATGTTTGGATCTGTGTCTGAATTTTCTATTTTATTTGTCTGCACGTCCCTTGATGTGCATGATGTTATGTCAATAATATTCTGTCTTGATTGTTTGTGTGTGTTTAGTCACTAAGTCATGTGCAATTCTTTTTTGTGACCCCATGGACTGTGTGGCCTGCCAAGCTCTTCTGTCCATGGCATTTTCCAAGCAAGAATACTGTGGTGGGTTGCCGCTCCTTTTCCAGGGGTTCTTCCCAATCCAGGAATTGAACCTGTGTCTCCTGCATTGACAAGCAGGTTCTTTAATGCTGAGCCACAGGGAAGCCCTCTGTCTTGATTACTGTAGCTTTATAGTAAGTCTTTTAATGTGTACTCTAAGTCCCCCATCTTTGTTCCTTTCTAAAAAAAAATATTGGTTATTCTAGGTCCTTCACATTTTCATAGAAATCTTAGAGTCACCTTTACAATGCTTTTTTTCAAAGCCTCCTGGGATTTGATTGAAATTGTATTGACTCTATAGACTAATGTGGAAAGAATTGAAATTCTAACACAATTGCAGTTGAATATCCTGATTTATGAAAATAGAATATTCACCTACTTCAGTTCAGTTCAATTCAGTCACTCAGTCGTGTCTGACTCTTTGTGACCCCATGAACCTCAGCACACCAGGCCTCCCTGTCCATAACCAACTCCCAGAGTCCACCCAAACCCATGTCCACTGAGTTGATCATGCCAACCAACCATCTCATCCTCTGTCATCCCCTTCTCCTCCCACCCCGAATCTTTCCCAGCATCAGGGTCTTTTCCAGTGAGTTAGCTCTTCCCATCAGGTGGCCAAAGTATTGGAGTTTCACCTTTAGCATCAGTCCATCCAATGAACAACCAGGACTGATCACCTTTAGGATGGACCGGTTGGATCTCCTTGCAGTCCAAGGGACCCTCAAGAGTTTTCTCCAACACCACACTTCAAAAGCATCAATTCTTTGGTGCTCAGCTTTCTTCACAGTCCAACTCTCACATCCATACATAACCATTGGAAAAACCATAGACTTGACTAGACGGAACTTTGTTGACAAAGTAATGTCTCTGCTTTTCAATACGCTGTCTAGGTTGGTCATAACTTTTCTTCCAAGGAGTAAGTGTCTTTTAATTTCATGGCTGCAATTACCATCTGCAGTGATTTTGGAGCCCCCCAAAATAAAGTCAGCCACTGTTTCCACTGTTTCCCTATCTATTTGCCATGAAGTGATGGGACTAGATGTCATGATCTCAGTTTTCTGAATGTTGAGTTTTAAGCCAACATTTTGACTCTCTTCTTTCACTTTCATCAAGAGGCTCTTTAGTTCTTCTTCATTTTCTGCCATAAGGATGGTGTCATCTGCATATCTGAGGTTATTGATATTTTTCCTGGCAATCTTGTTTCCAGCTTGTGCTTCCTCCAGCCCAGCATTTCTCATAAGGTACTCTGCATATAAGTTAAGTAAGCAGGATGACAATATACAGCCTTGACGCACTCCTTTTCCTATTTGGAACCAGTTTGTTGTTCCATGTCCAGTTCTAACTGTTGCTTCCTGACCTGCATACAGGTTTCTCAACAGGCAAGTCAGGTGGTCTGGTATTCCCATCACTTTCAGAATTTTCCACAGTTGATTGTGATCCACACAGCCAAAGGCTTTGGCATAGTCAATAAAGCAGAAATAGATGTTTTTCTGGAAGTCTCTTGCTTTTTCCATGATCCAGCAGATGTTGGCAATTTGATCTCTTGTTCCTCTGCTTTTCTAAAACCAGCTGGAACATCTGGAAGTTGACAGTTCACATATTGCTGAAGCCTGGCTTGGAGAATTTTAAGCATTACTTTACTAGCGTGTGAGATGTGTGCAATTGTGCGGTAGTTTAACCATTCTTTGGCATTGTCTCTCTTTGGGACTGGAATGAAAACGGACCTTTTCCAGTCCTGTGGCCACTGCTGAGTTTTCCATAGTTGCTGGCATATTGAGTGCAGCACTTTCACAGCATCATCTTTCAGGATTTGAAATAGCTCAAGTGGAATTCCATCACTTCCACTAGCTTTGTTCATAGTGATGCTTCACATTCCAGGATGTCTGGCTGTAGGTGAGTGATCACACCATCGTGATTATCTGGGTCATGAAGATCTTTTTTTGTACAGTTCTTCTGTGTGTTCTTGCCACCTTTTCTAAATGTCTTCTGCTTCTGTTAGGTCCCTACCATTTCTGTCCTTTATCGAGCCCATCTTTGCATGAAATGTTCCCTTGGTATCTCTGATTTTCTTGAAGAGATCTCTAGTCGTTCCCATTCTATTGTTTTCCTCTATTTCTTTGCATTGAATTCACCTATTTAGATCTATTTTATGTCTCTCAGCAGTGTTTTACAATCGTAAGGATACATGACATGCACATAGTTTGTTTAATGTGTTCTGTAGTTTTTCATGTTTTTGGATATTATTGTTACATATTTTTAAATTTCCTTTTTCAATGTTCATTGCAAGTTTAGAGCAATGCAAGAAATTTTTGCATATTGAGCTTTTATCCTGTGACCTTGATAATCATTTATTAGTTCTAGTTACTTTTTTGTGGACTTCTTAGGGTTTTCTACAAATAGAATTATTTATGTAAATAGATAATTTTGTTCATTTCCTAACTGTATGCTTTCCATTGCATTTTCTTTCTGTATTGTATTAGTTAGCACTTCCAGTCTGCAGCTGAGTAGAAGTGATGAGAACAGGTATCTCTGTCGTGTTCCCTGTCTTAGAAGAAGGCATTGCCTCTTATCAGGCTTCATATTAGCACTATGCTTTTGTTAGATACTACTTTCAGTTTGAGGAAGGTTCCTTTGGTTCCTAGATGAGTGAGAGTTTTTAATCAAAGGTTGCTGTTTTCTGGTAAATAGCTTTCCTGCCCCTATTGAAGTGATCATGTAGTTTTTCTCTTTACTTCTGTTAACATGGTGATTTATATTGATTAATCTCTTAACATGAACCAACCTGGTGTTTCTGAAATAAAATCACCACTTTCTTATTACGTATTGTTTTCTTTACATATTGCTGGATTTGAATTTTTAATATTTTTATTAAGGAATTTTGCTTCGATGTTCCTGAGGAATATTGGTTTGTGGTTTATTTTCCTGTGATGCCTTTAGTATCAAAATAATTCTCGCTTGATAAGAAGAATGGGGTAGTGTTCTCTTTTCCTCATTTTTGCTAGAAGATTTTGTGTTGGGTTTGTGTTATTTCTTCCATAAATATTTGATAGAATTCACCAGCAAACCCATCTGAACTTGTAGTTGTCTATGTGGGAAGGTTTTTAAGTAAGAATTCATTGATTTAACAAATTGTGGGATCAGTTGTTCAATTTCATTTTAGTTAGTTATAGTAATTTTTATTGAAAGAAAAGATTTTCCATGGATTACCAACTGATTTTTCTTTTGAGATATTTTTGTTGCCTTCAATTTAAAATTAAAATGAAATTTTGATTATTCCTTTGGTTGGTTGTGGGTCAGGAAATCAACAATCACATATCATAGTGGTGTGAAAAACAATCCAGAATCTATAGAGTGTAAATGGTCCCAATGGAAAGAAATAGTTTAATATATCTAAATTTTGAACTAAAAATTTCAGCTCTATGGATTTGCTCCATATAAAACATTTGCATAAACATATATGTGTCTATTTATAACATTAATTTTCATAAGAAAACTAGAAAAAACAACAAAAAGTTATAATAGAGGGCCTGCTAATAAAGACATGAATAAAATGATACACTATGTAAACACAGTATGGCAACATGGTTTGATATGGGAGAGACTCTTTTGTATGTTGTTAGGTGAGACAGTAATGGGGTGGCAAAGATTCGGATACTGCTTAGCAACTGAACACAACAATAAAAGTTGTGAAACAGATTTTCCCAGCATTTTCTTCCAAAGAAAATGTAGATGCCTGCTTAGGAAATTTTTCCAAGATTATATGGCAATTGGGTTGGGATCAGACAGTTTGAGGAATGGAAGGAATATTATTCTCAAATTACACTCTTCTGTACCAGTTGACATTCTTGGATTTAAAGGTGTGTTTAAACTTGAATCCAAATATATACGTAAATATTTTGTAAGTCTCACATGTGTGACTCACTCAAGCACCAAACAGATTTTCACTTTAAATTTTGTCAGTCGTTCCGGGTTGTAAAAATGACTATCTCCATTAGGCTGTCCCTAGGCTCTTCCTACATAGACGTGCCCAGCTGGTGGTTAGGGACATGCCATGGAGATAAATGTGTGCAAGCACCTTGCCTGAGTGCTAATAGGTGCACATGTATGAGAATAGTGGACACTTGAGAAATTAAAAGCCGCTTACTCCTTGGAAGGAAAGTTATGACCAACCTAGATAGCATATTGAAAAGCAGAGACATTACTTTGCCAACAAAGGTCCGTCTAGTCAAGGCTATGGTTTTTCCAGTGGTCATGTATGGATGCAAGAGTTGGAATGTGAAGAAAGCTGAGCGCCGAAGAATTGATGCTTTTGAACTGCCGCCATGGAGAAGACTCTTGAGAGTTCCTTGGACTGCAAGGAGATCCAACCAGTCCATTCTGAAGGAGATCAGCCCTGGGTGTTCTTTGGAAGGAATGATGCTATAGCTGAAACTCCAGTTTAGAGTTTGGCCATCTCATGTGAAGAGTTGACTCATTGGAAAAGACTCTGATGTTGGGAGGGATTGAGGGCAGGAGAAGAAGGGGATGACAGAGGATGAGATGGCTGGATGGCATAACCAGCTCAATGGATGTGAGTCTGAGCGAACTCTGGGAGATGGTGATGGACAGGGAGGCCTGGCGTGCTGCAATTCATGGGGTCACAAAGAGTTGGACATGACTGAGCGACTGATCTGATCTGATCTGAGAGAGTGAAGGAGAAAAGAGTTGGATTTGGGGGTGGAACTTCTTCACGGGATTTTCAGAGGTCTACAAGGTTATTATCAGGAGCGTCTGTATAATGAGCCAAGGAGAAATAAGGCTTTGGGGACAGGGGGTTGCTGAAGTTAAGCTTTGAGATTCAAATGCAGGCTTTCCTTAAACATTGGGGTATATTTTTGAGTCAATCATTGGAGCTTCTTATAGCTGGATGAGGAGGGAGCTGATTTTGACTCCAATTATCTACAAGAATCCTTGGAAGAGCTTAGGACAAAGAGCAGAAGGGGTGACCTACTCAGAGTCTGAGACATCTTCTGGGAACCAAGACTTAGGGCCTTTGTGAAGGCAGCCTTGGTATTGAGAAGCCTCTGGTGAGCTTTTAGGTATCCCTATGAACAAAACGGAGAAGGCAATGGCACCCCACCCCAGTACTCTTGCCTAGCAAATCTCATGGACAGAGGAGCCTGGTAGGCTGCAGTCCATGTGGTCGCTAGGAGTCAGACAAGACTGAGCGACTTCACTTTCACTTTTCACTTTCATGCATTGGAGAAGGCAATGGCAACCCACTCCAGTGTTCTTGCCTGGAAAATCCTAGGAACAGTGGAGGCTGGTGGGCTGCTGTCTATGGGGTCGCACAGAGTCGGACACGAGAGAAGCGAATTAGCAGCAAAAGCAGCATGAACAAAAAGCTGAAAATATTTCTGAAACGTAATGCTCAGGGATGGGAATGACGAAAAGTTTGTTCTGCTTTCCCCAGACTGGATGCCCTAATCTGGGCTAATTAAGAGCAGGGTCCTCAGAGACTAAGTCCCCTTGGGAAAGAGGGAAGTAGGAGAGAAGAAGAGAGAGAGAGACCCTTACCTCCCCACAACACTGTTATTTCTGGACATTTTTCCTAACTCCTCCCTGAGGACAGTTTCCTTCTTCACCATGCATGGAGACAACACCAAGCAGCTCTGATCCCTGTGTTCAGCTCAGCAGTAGCCAGAGAGGAGTAGCCCTGCCCGAGCCCCAGAGAGCATCAGAAGTGGCAGAGGAGCCCGTGCATCCAGGTGAGTGTCTTCTCAGGGTTTCCCTGTACAAAGGAAAGTGTCAGAGAGGGTGAGGATGGGGAGTTCTGGCTTGGCTGCCTTCTAGAGGAGGACGCCAGGAATCTGGAGGCTGGGCCAGGGAGCAGCTGCAGAGTGGACAGCAGAGTCAGCTCTTCTCTGACCCGGTGCTGCTGCAGGCACAGCTCCTGATGTTGGTCGGCAGGCTCCTCTCTCGTGTTTCTTCATCTAGTGGTTGTTACGGAAAACTGGGGAGAAGCAGACCCCTGAGATCTCCCAATGGTTCTGCCTTTGAAGCCTGGATTCCCATCAGTGAAAGATTTACAGAGGTATTGGGGAAGTCTTAGGAAGGGATGAGAGGAAGGAAAAAAAGTCATGTGAGGAACAAAGGCAATCCGAAAACAGTAGGACCTCAGAGCTGCGGCCTTACTACCTGACCAGGACCATGTGGTATTCAGTCATAAAGACTGTGTCCATTCAGTCATCATTTGTCAAAAATTTTCAGCATTTCTTTGGCTCCATATATATGTATATATATGATATATACAGAGGATATTCCTTGCCTCTTTGGAGTTTACCTTTCAGTATCAAGTTCAACAAAATAAGTGAATTTCCTCTCCTACTTCCTCGTTTCATTTTTCTTGGCATGATGGATGAACTATTTCATATACTTGTTTATGGAATAGCTTCCATTCTCTCCTTGAATCTAAGCACCGCACACAGGGATTTTTAGTTTGCTGTGTTCACTGCAGCGTTTGTTTAATGTCAAAAGAAGGAGCGAAGTAAGAAATTGAGTGTATAACATCATGTCAGATAGTGCTATGAAGTGCTATGAAGAAAGCTAACTGTGAGAAATGAACAGGTCTTTCAGGTTTTGGGGAAGGTGAATGGAAAGAGTCCTCCGAGGAAATGAAATTAGCATGGTGGGGTAAAGTGAGGGGCAGACATCCAGGCAACCTGAATAACTGAGCACCTTGGACCGAAACTTGTGAAACTCAGGTACCATGTTTCTTTCCTGTCAAGACTTTTGTGGGAGGGGGTGGGAGGATGGTGTAAGAGAAGACTGAATCTGCAAAGGGAAATCATCCCAAGCTCCAGAGTTTCCATTTGGAATACTGCTGATTTGTAACATAGAGATCTTAAAATCTGGGGAAAGCACAGATGGTGCTCTGGGACCCACTGCCTCTCTTCTGCTGAACCCTAGGGGATCTCTGTAGTACCCACCAGGATGAAGGGTGGGATAAAATTCACTCCTTTGAATATCCTCTGGAATGTCACTATATCATCTATTGCAGGTAAGCTAAGAGGAAAGAACAAACCCTGGATCTAAGGGGCTGACTCAGCATCAAAACTGGCCAATTTTTAAGGTCTTAACCTGTGAGACTGAACATCTAGAGGGGAAAAAGACAAGAGAGGTGTTCTTCACACCAGTGGAGAGGATGCAATCTTCATCCATTTCAGGCAATGAACTTTCAACTGGACTGGAGGTGACAACATTTAGGTCTGACTTTGTGCAGAGCATCCTCATAGAGGCACCTCACCTGGTCCCCTGGTTGGAAACGGTTCCTCATCCTAGGCTGTACTTCTCTCTTCACAGCAAGACCTTGTGGAGCAGCGTTTCTTTTCTTTTGATCTCTAGGTTTCCCAAGGAGCAGAAACGAGGACTGAATGATGAGCAATCACTCAAGTGCCACTGAATTCTGCCTTTTAGGCTTCCCTGGGCCCCAGGAACTCCATCACATTCTTTTCGCTGTATTCTTTCTCTTCTACTCAGTGACAGTAATGGGGAACACCGTCATCATTGTGATTATCTGTGTTGATAAACGTCTCCATTCCCCCATGTATTTCTTCCTTGCTCATCTCTCTGCCTTGGAAATGCTGACATCTGTTATCGTCCCCGTGATGCTCGGGGGGTTGTTGCTCCCTGGGATGCAGACAGCATCTCTGGCTGCATGTGTCACCCAGCTCTTCCTGTACCTTGCTCTGGGCACCACAGAGTTTGCCCTGTTGGGAGTGATGGCTGTGGACCATTACGTGGCTGTCTGTAACCCCTTGAGGTACAATACCCTTATGAACAGCCACACCTGCATCTCGGTGGTGATTGGGTCATGGGTGTTTGGGTTCCTTTCCGAAATCTGGCCAGTCTATGCCACATTTCAGTTTACCTTCTGCAAATCAAACGTCTTAGACCATTTTTTCTGTGACCGAGGTCAGTTGCTCAAGCTGTCCTGTGATGACACTGTTTTCACAGAGTTTGTTCTGTTTTTAATGGCTGTTTTCATTATCATTGGTTCACTGGCCCCAACAATTGTCTCCTACACCTACATCATCTCCACCATCCTCACGATCCCCACCGCCTCTGGCCGCAGGAAAGCCTTCTCTCCGTGTGCCTCCCACTTCACCTTTGTTGTCAACGGCTATGGCAGCTGCTTGTTCCTGTTTGTGAAACCCAAGCAAACACAGGCAGCCGAGTACAATAAGATAGTCTCCCTGTTGATTTGTGTGTTAACTCCTTTGCTGAACCCTTTCATCTTCACTCTGCAGAATGACAAAGTCAAACAGGCTCTTCGAGATGGAGTGAAAAGTTGCTGTCAGCTCATCAAAGATTAACTGTTCTCTCAATTTAGATGGTGTGATCTTGACTTTAGATGAGTCAGTTTCTAGAATATGCTACTCTTAAATTGTCTCCATTATGAAAATAAAATAGAATCTACAACTCCTGATCAGGCCATTGAAGTAGACAAGACATGTAAAAATGAGATCCGGGCTCTACTCACTAGAAACTCACAATGTTTGTTTCTATTTGCTTTCCCTGTGAACTCAAGAAAACATATTCTGAGGATGTGGGAAGACCTAGAAAAAAGAAAAGCATACATTTTCATAAATGTTCTATGGCACCCATATTGGTTTACAATTTTCTTGAAAATGAGTTTCCTTGGGAAGTAATGAAATGGGCATGTGAGGGGTGAGATGGATGGATAATGAATTCAAAGGCAGAGATGAGCACTTTGTTCCTCATAAGCTCTTCCTCATTCTTTTCCTATATTTTTGTGAAATTTCTGACAAGATGGCCATAAGTTTTAAAATATCCTGTTTCTCTTTGTCTCTCTGTTTCATATTTTCCTGGACTCCTTCCTACCAATAAGTACATATGATATTATATCCGTTTTGCCACAGAATGAATCTAGAGGGGTGATATGGAGATGGGAATCCTTCTCACTTGGCAAATATTGGTGATGTAAAGATATGGAAATATTTTGGTCAGAAGGAGGAAAAACTTCCTTTTGCTAAACTTCAGGGCATTGCTTTAGCCCCTCCCTTTTGAGGTGTATGTGTGGTAGAGACAGAGAAGAGTGAAATGACTAGTTCTGGAGGGAGCATCTTGTGTTTCACTGTTGCTGAAAACAGCTCTTTCTGTTCTGACCTCTCCCAGACCCAGACTTCAGGCTGAATAATGCATTTTGAGTCTTTGTTTTCAAATCCAATTGTCCCTTTCATAGGTTTTCTCTGCGGGCCGATCATAACAAACGAGTCACTACCCACTTCATTCCCAGTTCCTCAGCAATTGCAGGGCATGGCTGTTTGGCAGGGTAATGACTGAAATTTCACATTGTGGGAGGAAGGGCTTTGGAGGTAGGAGTTTACTGAAAATGATGGCACTCAGTACCTCCTACAAGCTCTGAATTGAGAGGGGCAACTGAGCTGCCCAGCAGAGGTTGATGGGCTTCCTTATGTTTTCCAACAGTACTGTGCCTTTCTGTTGGTGGGCATAGGCAAGACCACCTTGCCTATTGAGTTACTTGTACTGAATAGGACCCTGAGAGAAGGTGGTGAGTGAGGCCTTCAATCCAACCCATGCTCTGCTGGCAGCAAACAGGCCCTGGGGGGAATGTGCTGGTTGAGAAAGGGTTGAAGACTCAAAGACAGGTACCCCTTCCTCTCAGGTTCATTTCATGAGGTCTCTTCTTCCTAGAGGAATCCCATTGTTCTAGTTCACTCACACAAGAGGACCTGTTCCTGATTTTCACAAAGCCTTGCACATCCTAGGCAGTGTCCTGTGAGGTAAGTAGTATGATGTCCATTTCACAAATGAGAAAATAGTGAGGGTAAGAGATTAAGTGCCTTGCCAAACATTACTCCATCATCAACTGTATCATATTCATCAGGTTGGAAAAGAGTAAACCTCTGAGAATACTGTTCTGATGTGAATTCTGAAGAATAGACTTTGATACATTACACTGTGGTCAAGGTAATTACAGAGTCTACTCATGGGCATCACCAGAGTGTCAATACTAAAATCAGATTATGTTCTTTGCAGGGGAGATGGAGAGGCTCTAAACAACCAGCAAAAACAAAACCTGGAGCTGACTGTGTCTCAGAACATGAGCTCCTTAGTGCAAAATTCAGCCTTAAAATGAATAAGGTAGGGAAAACCAATAGACCATTCAGGTATGACCCAAATCAAATCCCTTATGATTATAGAGTGGGGGTAATGAATAGATTCAAGGGATTAAATCTGGTAGACAGAGTACCTGAAGAACTATGGGTGGAGGTTTGTCACATTGTACAGGAGGCACTGACCAAAACCATCCCAAAGAATAAGAAATGTAAGAAGGTGAAGTGGTTGAGGAGGCCTTAGACATAGCTGAAGAAAGAAGAGAAGTGAAAGCAATAGAAAAAGGGAAAGATACATTCAACTGAATGCAGAGTTCCAGAGAATAGCAAGGAGAGAAAAGAAAGTCTTCTTATATGAACAATATAGAGAAATAGAGGACAACAATAGAATGGGAAAAACTAGAAACCTCTTTAAGAAAACTGCAGCTAACAAGGGAACATTTCATGCAAGAATGAGCACAATAAAGGACAGAAATGGTAAGGACCTAACAGAAGAAGAGATTAAGAAGAGGTGGCAAGAATACACAGAAGAACTGTATAAAAAAGGTCTTAATGACTTGGATAACTATAATGGTGTGGTCACTCATCTAGAGCCAGACATCCTGGAGTGTGAAGAGAAGTGGAGCTTAGGAAGTATTAGTATGAACAAAGTTAATGGAGGTTATGGAATTCCGGCTGAGCTATTTAAAGTCCTAAAAGATAATGCCATTATAGCGCTGCCCTCAATATGTGAGCAAATTTGGAAAAGTCAGCAGTGGCCACAGGACTGGAGAGTCAGTTTTCCTTACAATCCCAAAGATGGGCAATTTCAAAGAATGTTCAAGCTACTGTACAATTGCACTCATTTCACATGCTAGCAAAGTTATGCTGAAAATCCTTCAAGCTAGGGTTCAGAAATATGTAAACTGAGAAGTCCCAGATGCAAAAGCTCAGTTTAGAAAAGGCAGAGGAACCAGAGATCAAGTTGCCAACACTCACTGGATCATGGGTAGAGCAAGGAAATCCCAGAATAAACATCTACTTCTGCTTCATTGGCTATGATAAAGCCTTTGACTGTGTAGATCACAACAAACTGTTGAAAATTCTTAAGGAGATGAACTACCAGGCCATGTGACCTGTCTCTTGAGAAACCTGTGTGCAAAGTCAAGAAGCAACAGTTAGAACCAGACACGGAACAACTGACTGGTTCAAAACTGGGAAAGGAATATGACAAAACTGTATATTGTCACCTTGTTTATTTAACTTATATGCAGAGGGCTGTGCATGCATGCTAATTTGCTTCAGTCCTGTCTGACTCTTTGTAACCCTATGGACTGTAGCCCACCAGGCTCTTCTGTCCATGGGATTCTGCAGGCAAGAATACTACAGTAGGTTGCCATGCCATCCTCCAGGGGATTTTCCAACCCAGGGATTGAATCTGTGTCTTCTGAAGCTCCTGCATTGCAGGTAGATTCTTTACCACTGAGCCCCAGAGTAGCCCATATGCAGAGTACATCATGTGAAATGCAGGGCTAGATGAATCACAGGCTGGAATCAAGATTTCCAGAAGAAATATCAACAACCTCAGTTGTGCGAATGATACCACTCTAATGGCAGAGCATGAAGAGGCTGTAAAAAGCCTCTTGATGAGGGTGAAAGTGGAGAGTGAAAAAGCCGGCTTGATAGACAGCATTCAAAAAACTAAGATAATGGCATACAGTCCCATCACTTCATGGCAAATAGAAGGGGAAAAAGCAGAAGCAATGACAGGTTTTCTTTTCTTGGGCTCCAAAATCACTGCAGATGGTGACTGCAACCATGAAATTAAAAGATGCTTGCCCTTTGGAGGAAAGCTATGACAAACCTAGACAGTGTTAGAAAGCAGAGACATCACTTTGCCATCTAGTCACATCTGTCTGTTCAAAGCTATAGTTTTTCCAGTAGTCATGCATGAATATGATATTTGGACCATAAGGAAGGCTGAGCACTGAAGAACTGATGCTTTTGAACTGTGGTGCTGGAGGAGACTCTTGAGAATTCTTTGGACCACAAGGAGACCAACAAGTCGATTCTACAGGAAATCTATGCTTAATATTCATTGAAAGGACTCATGCTGAAGCTCCAATACTTTGGCCACCTGATCTGAAGAACTAACTTGGTGGAAGAACCCTGATGCCCTGGAAGACTAAAGGCAAAAGGAAAAGGTGCTGCTGAGGATGAGATGGCTGTATGGCATCACTGAGTCAATGAACATGAATTTGAGCAAACTCCAGGAGATAGTGGAGAACAGGGGTGCCTGGGATGCTGCAGCCCATGGGGTCACTGAGAGTCAAACATGACTGAGTGACTGAACAACAACACTAGTAAACTAGTGTACAGTGAATATACTATGACATATTTTCAAATTGAGATTTTCTTCAGCTTTGTTGAATTTTTTGATAAGCCCATAGAAGGAATTCTCCATCCCTCATGCAATGCTTTTTAAATTTAGTATTTTCATTTGATTCTCTCATATTTTTATCTTTTTACTGAAATTCCTCTCTTGCCTATTCCTGTTACCCACTTTTCAATTACATCTTTAACATGTGAAGCATAGTTATATTACTTTGGCATCAGGTGAATATTTTCTAATATGATATTATAAATTTTTAATTAATTTTTTTCAATTTTTATGTCATATTGTGTGGTAAGTCCTCTGGGCCTTAATATTTACATCTTAACTTATAACTGAGTTCAGATTTATACTCACAATGCTGGTTAAATATAGAAACATTACTTCTATATAGCTCTGTTCTCATCCCCCTCTTCTGTGCTATTATTATATTAATAAATATTATGTCACTATAGTTATAAACTTCATGTATATTGTTATAGTTATTACTTTATATATTTTTTAAAGAAGCTGGGTGAAAAGGAGTAAGGGTACATTTTTAACATTTGTTATGTGAACCTTGTTTACCCTTTCTGGTTCTCTTCATTTGTGCCTCAGACTTCAGTTGACATTTGGTGTCATTTGCTTATTCTGAAACAGCTTTTCTTCTATTCACTTCCTTTGAGCCATCAGTGGCAAATATATTACATTTATATATGTTATCCATTTAGTATACATTTATACAGTTTCTGTTTTTATAGTAATTTTTTAATCAGCAAGTTGAAGTTCAGGGGGAAAATATACATTCATACTGACTTTTATATTACAATTACCAAATTAGGTTTATGTGCTTTTTCTACATTGCATAGATGCTAATTACCATCTTGGGTCATTTGCTTTTAGTCAAAAGAATTTCCTTTAGTATTTTTTGTAAGGAAATGCAGTGAGTAATGCTAGCAAAAAATGTTTTTGTCTTAGTTGATCTCTTTTGCCTTCACTTTTGAGAAACTGTTTTGCTGGCTATAAGAACCATGACTGACCATATTTTTTTCTTTCAGCACCTTAAATACGTGATCCCATAGCAATCTAGTCTTATTTGTTCTGATGAGAAGTCAGTATTAATCTTAACTGGACATCTTACACATACAATGTGGTTTTGCTCTTGCTGCTTTGAAGATTTTTGTCTTTTGCCTCTTTTCTCTTGAAAATTTTACTGTTATGTGCTTGTGTATGGGTCTTTTTGGATTTATCCTTCTTGGATTTATAAAATAATGATTTTCATCAACTTTGGAAGCTTTCAACTATTATTTCCACAAGTAATTATTTATCTCCTTTGTAGTTCTATTCTGGTGCTATCATTCACGTGTGAGGTGCACTTAATGGAGTCCCATCTTTCTCTGAGGCTTTGTTCCATTTTCATTTCTTTTAAAATTACTATGAAATGAAAATGGAGAGATCACAACAGACAACACAGAAATACAAAGGATCATAAGAGACTACTATCAGCAATTATATGCCAATAAAATGGACAACGTGGAAGAAATGGACAGATTCTTAGAAAAGTACAACTTTCCAAAACTGAACCAGGAAGAAATAGAAAAGCTTAACAGACCCATCACAAGCACAGAAATTGAAACTGTAATCAGAAATCTTCCAGCAAACAAAAGCCCAGGTCCAGACAACTTCACAGCTGAATTCTACCAAAAATTTAGAGAAGAGCTAACACCTATCCTACTCAAACTCTTCCAGAAAATTGCAGAGGAGGGTAAACTTCCAAACTCATTCTATGAGGCCTCCATCACCCTAATACCAAAACCTGACAAAGATGCCACAAAAAAAGAAAACTACAGGACAATATCACTGATGAAAACAGATGCAAATATCCTTAACAAAATTCTAGCAATCAGAATCAACAACACATTAAAAAGATCATACAAAATGACAGAGTGGGCTTTATCCCAGGGATGCAAGGATTCTTTAATATCCACAAATCAATCAATGTAATATACCGTGTTAACAAATTGAAAAATAAAAGCCATATGATTATCTCAATAGATGCAGAGAAAGCCTTTGACAAAATTCAACATCCATTTATGATAAAAACTCTCCAGAAAGCAGGAATAGAAGGAACATACCTCAACATAATAAAAGCTATATATGACAAACCCACAGCAACCATTATCCTCAATGGTGAAAAATTGAAAGCATTTCCCCTAAAGTCAGGAACAAGACAAGGGTGCACAGTTTCACTGCTACTATTCAACATAGTTCTGGAAGTTTTGGCCACAGCAATCACAGCAGAAAAGAAATGAATCCAAATTGGAAAGGAAGAAGTAAAACTCTCACTGTTTGAAAATGACATGATCCTCTACATAGAAAACCCTAAAGACACCACGAGAAAATTACTAGAGCTAATCAATGAATATAGTAAAGTTGCAGGATATAAAATCAACACACAGAAATCCCTTGCATTCCTATACACTAATAATGAGAAAATAGAGAAATTAAGGAAACAATTCCATTCACCATTGCAATGAAAAGAATAAAATACTTAGGAATATATCTACCTAAAGAAACTAAAGACCTATACATGCTGCTGCTGCTAAGTCCCTTCAGTCGTGTCCGACTCTGTGTGACCCCAGAGACGGCAGCCCACCAGGCTCCCCCGTCCCTGGGATTCTCCAGTCAAGAACATTGGATTGGGTTGCCATTTCCTTCTCCGATGCATGAAAGTGAAAGAGAAGTTGCTCAGTCGTGTCCGACTCTTTGCGACCCCATGGACTGCAGCCTACCAGCTCCTGCGTCCATGGGATTTGCTAGGCAAGAGTACCTAATATAGAAAACTATAAAACACTGGTAAAAGAAATCAAAGAGGACACTAATAGATGGAGAAATATATCATGTTCTTGGATCAGAAGAATCAATATAGTGAAAATGAGTATACTACCCAAAGCAATCTAAAGATTTAATGCAATCCCTATCAAGCTACCAGCGGTATTTTTCACAGAGCTAGAACAAATAATGTCACAATTTGTACGGAAATGCAAAAAACCTCGAATAGCCAGCCAAGGCAACCATGAGAAAGAAGAATGGAACTGGAGGAATCAACCTGCCTGACTTTAGGCTCTACTACAAAGCCATAGTCATCAAGACAGTATGGTACTGGCACAAAGACAGAAATATAGATCAGTGGAACAAAATAGAAAGCCCAGAGATAAATCCACGCACCTATGGACACCTTGTCTTTGACAAAGGAGGCAAGAATAAACAATGGAGAAAAGACAACCTCTTTAACAAGTGGTGCTGGGAAAACTGGTCAACCACTTGTAAAAGAATGAAACTAGAACACTTTCTAACACCACACACAAAAATAAACTCAAAATGGATTAAAGATATAAATGTAAGACCAGAAACTATAAAACTGCTAGAGGAGAACATAGGCAAAATACTCTCCAACGTAAATCACAGCAGGATCCTCTATGACCCACCTTCCAGAATATTAGAAATCAAAGCAAAAATAAACAAATGGGATCTAATTAAAATTAAAAGCTTCTGCACAACAAAGGAAACTCTAAGCAAGGTGAAAAGACAGCCTTCAGAGTGGGAGAAAATAATAGCAAATGAAGCAACTGACAAACAACTTATCTCAAAAATATACAAGCAACTCCTGCAGCTCAATTGCAGAAAAATAAATGACCCAATTAAAAAATGAGCCAAAGAACTAAATAGACATTTCTCCAAAGAAGACATGCAAATGGCTAACAAACACATGAAAAGATAGTCAACATCATTTATTTGCAGAAATGCAAATCAAAACCACAGTGAGGTACCATTTCACGCCAGTCAGAATGGCTGCTATCCAAAAGTCTACAAGCAATAAATGCTGGAGAGAGTGTGGAGAAAAGGGAACCCTCTTACACTGTTGGTGGGAATGCAAACTAGTACAGCCACTATGAAGAACAGTGTGGAGATTCCTTAAAAAACTGGAAATAGAACTGCCTTATGAACTAGCAATCCCACTGCTGGGCATACACACCGAGGAAACCAGAATTGAAAGAGACACATGTACCCCAATGTTCATCGCAGCACTGTTTATAATAGTCAGGACATGGAAGCAACCTAGATGTCCATCAGCAGACGAATGGATAAGAAAGCTGTGGTACATATACACAATGGAGTATTACTCAGCCATTAAAAAGAATACATTTGAATCAGTTCTGATGAGGTGGATGAAACTGGAGCTGATTATACAGAGTGAAGTAAGCCAGAAAGAAAAACATCAATACAGTAGACGAACGCATATATATGGAATTTAGAAAGATAGTAACGATAAACCTGTATGTGAGACCACAAAAGAGACATAGAAGTATAGAACAGTCTTTTGTACTCTGTGGGAGAGGGAGGAGGGGGATGATTTTGGAGAATGGCATTGAAACAGGTATAATATCATATAAGAAATGAATTGCCAGTCCAGGTTCGATGCAGGATACAGGATGCTTGGTGCTGGTGCACTGGGATGACCCAGAGAGATGGTACAGAGAGGGAGGTGGGAAGGGGGTTCAGGATGGGGAACACGTGTACACCCGTGGTGGATTCATGTTGATGTATGGCAAAACCAATAAAATATTGTAAAGAAAAAAAAATTACTATGAAAAGAATAGGCTTTTCTAAAGAAAGTACATGTCCCTGCATATTGAAAACTGTTAAATTTAACTACATAAGAGTGAAATTTTAGGTGTAAGAAATATGTAAAAGGCATGAAACAAAATTTTATTTTATATGAACATAAGTTTCACTTATAAGCTGAGTTCACTGAAGGGAAAGTGAAGTGAAGTTGCTCAGTCGTGTCCGAATCTTTGCGACCCCATGCACTGTAGCCTACCAGGCTCCTCTGTCCATGGGATTTTCCAGGCAATAGAACTGGAGTGGATTGTCATTTCCTTCTCCAGTGGATCTTCCTGATCCAGGGATCGAACCTGGGTCTCCCGCATTGCAGACAGACCCTTTACCGTCTGAGCCACTAGTTCACTAAAGACAAATTTAAATTGTTTTAA
This sequence comes from Capra hircus, assembly GCF_001704415.2. Taxonomy (NCBI): domain Eukaryota; kingdom Metazoa; phylum Chordata; class Mammalia; order Artiodactyla; family Bovidae; genus Capra; species Capra hircus. The sequence continues at coordinate 14,191,652 of NC_030811.1, read as the reverse complement.
AAACACTGAAAATAGTTCAGCATGTTTCAAATTGAAGACTGGAAATTTAACAGTACTGTTATTAAAATAACAGTTATTTTTCAGGCAATGTGCTAAAAATGTATCAGTGAAGATAGTAAACATGGTCTCTTCAATGATAGAGTATATTCAGTTCAGTTCAGTTCAGTCGCTCAGTCGTGTCCAACTCTGTGACCCCATGGACTTCAGCACGCCAGGCTTCCCTGTCCATCGCTAACACTCGGAGCTTGCTCAGACTCATGTCCATTGAGTTGGCGATGCCATCCAACCATCTCATGCTCTGTCCTCCCCTTCTCCTCCACCTTCAATCTTTCCCAGCATCAGGGTCTTTTCCAGTGAGTCAGTTCTTCGCATCAGGTGGCCAAAGCATTGTGTTACATAATAAATAAATAAACACACACACTCTTAGACAAATACATGCATCTATTATTGTAGAGAATCATTTGAGAAACAAACTATTAGTTTGCCTTAGGTCTGAATAGGCTCTTGGAACACTCCCTGTACTGGTGTGAGGGAGGAGATATTTGGCAGAGAGGAAGCTGAGCAGTGTAGCAACAAAGGCTTCAATCCCCCAGGGAGTTCTTGACTTAGGACAGCTCTTTAAATGTGTCCTGAATTGTGTCCCTACCTGAAACACAGGGGCTGGGCATTTGCACTCCTGTGTCAGCAGCCACTGTTTCCAGCTTCCTTAGTTTTACAGTTTTAGTTGCTCAGTCTAAGTCTGTTTCAGGCACTCAGTTGTGTCTGACTCTTTTGCAACCCTATGGACCCTGGCCCACCAGGCTCCTCTCTTCATGGGATTTTCCCAGAAAGAATACTGGAGTGGGTTGCCCTGACCCAGGGACTGAACCCATTTCCTTGCATCTCCTGCATTGCAGATGGATTCTTTTACTGTTGAGTCACTGGGGATGGCAAATTAAGGGCAATTACTGGTGACAGTCTTGGCTTTGGGCTGAGAGAATGAGTGTCTTAGTCCTGAAGCAGATCTGGACAATGATCACAGCCATCTACTACAAGGGTATTTGGAGAGGACTTGGCAGGGAGCCTGAACATGACTTTGGGGTATGGAAGTATCTACAAGAGGGTGATAATTAAGTGGTATTTGACTCTAACTTGGCACAGCTGGATAAGAGATGGGATACACATTCTAAGAAGTGGAGTAGCATGTAACATTGCCCTTGAAGAACTGAAAGAATATCAACATTTCCAGAAGCATAGGATGAAGGCTGAGTATCACCAGATGACATTATAAAAAAGCATTTCTAGGAATCTTGCAGGGCTTTATAAGACTTGGGGTTTTGACCATAAGAAACAGAGAAGCTTTTAATCAGAGAAGAGACCCGATCTAGTCTGTGTTTTAAAACAACTCTCAGACTGCAGAAGAAGAGAAAGAAAGAGGGAAGCAAGGGTGGAATGAAAGTCATTTGTGGCAGTTAAGGAAGGATCATTTTCTCTATTCTTTCTTTAGTGGATAAGGTTCTTGCCCTTGAGTAATAATTGGATCTGTTCTACTAACCAGTCCATCCTAAAGGAAATCAGTCCTGAATATTCATTGGAAAGACTGATGCTGAAACTGAAACTCCAATACTTTGGCCACCTGATGTGAAGAACTGTCTCATTTGAAAAGACCCTGGTGCTGGGAAAGATTGAAGGCAGGAGGAGAAGGGGACGACAGAGCATGAGATGGTAAGATGGCATCACCGACTCAATGGACCTGAGTTTAAGTAAACTCTGGCAGTTGGCAATGGACAGGGAAGCCTGGGATGCTGCAGTCCATAGGGTCGCAAAAGTCAGACACAACTGAGCAACTGAACTGAAATGACCTTTGTTCAGACTAATACTTCCTAAGTTCCACTTCACTTCACACTCCAGGATGCCTGGCTGTAGATGAGTGACCACACCATTATGGTTATCTAAGTCATTAAGACCTTTTTTGTACAGTTCTGTGTATTCTTGCCACCTCTTCTTAATCTCTTCTGCTTCTGTTAGGTCCTTACCATCTGTCACCTTTATTGTGCTCATTCTTACATGAAATGTATCCTTGATAGCTTCAATTTTCTTGAAGAGGTCGCTAGTCTTTTCCATTCTATTTTTTCCTTTATTATTATTATTATTGCATTGTTCATTTAAGGAGACCCTCTTGTCTCTCCTTGCATTCTGTGGAATTCTGCATTCAGTTGAATATATCTTTCCCTTTCTTTATTGCTTTCACTTCTCTTCTTTCTTCAGCTATGGCTAAGGCCTCCTCAGACAACCACTTTGCCTTCTTACATTTCTTATTCTTTGGGATGGTTTTGAAGGGGTTTGATTTAGGTCATACCTGAACGGTCTACTGGTTTTCCCTACCTTATTCATTTTAAGGCTGAATTTTGCACTAAGGAGCTCATGTTCTGAGACACAGTCAGCTCCAGGTTTTGTTTTTGCTGACTGTTTAGAGCTTCTCCATCTCCCCTGCAAAGAACATAATCTGATTTTAGTATTGACAGTCAGATGATGTCCATGAGTAGACTCTGTATTTATCTTGACCACAGTGTTTTATATTCTCATAAGAAATGTATCAAAGTCTATTCTCCAGAATTCACATCAGAACAGTATTCCCAGAGGTTTCCTCTTTTCCAACCTGATGAATATGTTACAGTTGATGACGGAGTAATCATCTGGAAGTTGATGGTTCACGTATTGCTGAACCCTGGCTTGGAGAATTTTAAGCATCACTTTAAAGTGTGTGAGATGAGTGCAATTGTGCAGTAGTTTCAGCATTCTTTGGCATTGCCTTTCTTTGGAATTGGAATGAAAACTGACCTTTTCCAGTCCTGTGGCCACTGCTGAGTATTCCAAATTTGCTGGCATATTGAGTACAGCACTTTCACAGCATCATCTTCCAGGATTCGAAATAGCTCAACTGGAATTCTATCACCTCCACTAGCTTTGTTCGTAGTGATGCTTCCTAAGGCCCACTTGACTTTACATTCCAGGATGTCTGGCTCTAGGTGAGTGATCACACCATTGTGATTATCTTGACCATGAAGATCTTTTTTGTACAGTTCTTCTGCGTATTCTTGCGACCTCTTCTTCATGTCTTCTGCTTCGTTAGGTCCCTACAATTTCTGTCCTTTATCGAGCCCATCTTTGCATGAAATGTTCCCTTGGTGTCTCTAATTTTCTTGAAGAGATCTCTAGTCTTTCCCATTTTATTGTTTTCCTCTATTTCTTTGCATTGATCACTGAGGAAGGCTTTCTTATCTCTCCTTGCTTTTCTTTGCAACTCTGCATTCAGATGCTTATATCTTTCCTTTTTTCCTTTGATTTTGCCTTCTCTTCTTTTCACAGCTATTTGTAAGGCCTCCTGAGACAGCCATTTTGCTTTTTTGCATTTCTTTTCCATAAGGATGGTCTTGATTCTTGTCTCCTGTACAATGTCATGAACCTCCGTCCATAGTTCATCAGGCACTCTGTGTATCAGATCTAGTCCCTTAAATCTATTTCTCATTGCCACTGTATAGTCATAAGGGATTTGACGTAGGTCATACCTGAATGGTCTGGTGGTTTTCCCCACTTCTTCAATTTCAGTCTGAATTTGGCAATAAGGAGTTCATGATCTGAGCCATAGTCAGCTCCCAGTCTTGTTTTTGCTGACTGTATATAACTTCTCTATCCTTGGCTGCAAAGAATATAATCAATCTGATTTCGGTGTCAACCATGTAATTTCTCTATCCTTGGCTGCAAAGAATATAATCAATCTGATTTCGGTGTCAACCATCTGGTGATGTCCATATGTAGAGTCTTCTCTTGTGTTGTAGGAAGAGGGTATTTGCTATGACCAGTGCGTTCTCTTGGCAGAACTCTTATTAGCCTTTGCCCTGCTTCTTTCTGTACTCCAAGGCCAAATTTGCCTGTTACTCCAGGTGTTTCTTGACTTCCTACTTTTGCATTCCAGTCCCCTATAATGAAAAGGACATCTTTTCTGGGTGTTAGTTCTAGAAGATCTTGTAGGTCTTCATAGAACTGTTCAACTTCAGCTTATTCAGCATTGGGTCAGGGCATAGACTTGGATTACCATGATATTGAATGGTTTGCCTTGGAAACAAACAGAGATCATTCTGTCATTTTTGAGATTGCACTATGCAAATGCCAGACTCCAAAACTAGATCTACATTCAACACCCACCCCCAAACACACACACACCCATCTCTTATTTGTGCTTCTGGAGACCTAGGACGGACCTCCATGCCTCTGGGTGTTAGTTTGAGCACATCCACTGTATTATACAAACCCCTAGGGGCTTCTTGCTTTCCTTGTCATTGCTACAAAGAGAAGCTGCTGGAACCTAGTTTCCCATACAGTCCAGTTCAGTTCTGAAACTCAGCAGGCCTTCTAAGATTAGAACAGGGTAGACAGAACCAGGTACACTCATCCTCTGAAACAAGGGACAGCAAGTGAGCTGCTCATGTGGTTTCCCCCGTAGAACTCATTCTCTGTTTCCAGCCCTACATCAACCACACTGCTGCCCTATGTTATTGGATAGAAACAATGAGCATTAAATCATGGACTCAACATAAGTCTTGGACACATTTTAGCTGTATGGGTCACTTGTCCCATCCTTAAGGGTCTCATATCTCCATGTCAGACTCTGGGTACCACAGATAGGAGTTCCATTAGTGGACGTTCTAAGAATCTCTCACTGCACTTAGGAACTAAGACTCATCACAAGGTCCAGGGATGGAACGAACAAGGAACAGTGCAAGAAAAGGACTGGGTTTAGATTCAGTCATAGCAGCTGTCAGAAGCTGGAAAAATCAAGGAGCATCCAGAGAGAGGCACAGTTCCAGAAACCTTCTGATTTTAGCCTCCTTAGGCCTGTAAGAGGACTTCCCTGGTGACTCAATGGTAAAGAATCTATCTGCCAATGCAGGAGGCTCAGATTTGATCCCTGGGTCAGGAAGATCCCCTGGGGGAGGAAATGACAACCCACTCCAGTGTTCTTACTGGGAAATCCCATGGACAGAGAAGCCTGGTGGGCTACAGTCCATGAGGTCACAAGAGTTGGACTTGACATCAAATAAGCAGCAACAACAAAGACCTGTATGATAAGAAATGTAGACATATAGAGTTTTTAAGATAATAAATTTGTAGTGTTTAAGCCACCAAATGTCTAGCAGTTTGCTACAGAAGCAACAGAAACTACAGCCCTGAGGCCTACACAAGCCCAGGAGTGCACCTGCCTGTCAATTCTCAAGCTCTGCTTTGACTGGCCATCCTGTCTGTCCTTCTGAGCTCCCACCAGCAACGCATTACTTTCTTCTATCATCCCCCCATTTCTGTCCAGAATCATCTAAAAAATTTTTATTATCAATGGCTCTGTCTTAAAAATTCAGTTCTGGATTCAGATCCTCCAGAAAGGTCACCTGGGAAACTCCTTTCAGGCCTTGTGTTTCTTTAACTCAGAATCACTGCCTTCTTTAACTCAGAACCACTGGGCACTGTCCTGGTTGGAAAGCTTTTGCTTGCTGTCTCTTTGTCATCATGTCTGTCTGGGTGGGCTCGGCAGGGGGCGGCTAAGCTGGTTGGTGCACATAAAGCCTGAACTTCTCCAAGATGAAGGACTGTGACTCAGAGTTTATAGGGAGCTGGATCCACTCCCACCTTGCCTTCGCTAACCCCCCAGGTGTGCATTTTCCCAAAGGACTCAGACCAGCCCTTTTCAGTCTGGTCAGCTCCCAAGATGTGTCTGTCAGGGGTTCTGCCTTTGAGGGGAGGATTTCTCCTCTTAAGCTTACACCTCTAATTCCCCGCCTCCCTCGATGACATTTTGGAAAATTCAGACAAGAGGGTGCTGCAATCCAGGGTCTCCATTCCCTGTCTCCCTAGTCTCTGAACCTTGGATCTGGGGGATGAAAATTCTCTAAATGGCAACTCTGGATCTAACCCTAGCCAGGCATCCAGTCTGCCACAATTTTAGTCCAGCTGGGGAAGTTCCTCTGCACTTTTTCCACAATCTCATTTTTCCCCACAGTCCTGGGAGGAAGGCAAGGGCCAGGAACCAATCCTAAGCTATTGTCTTCTTAGAGGTATCTTGGTCTCTCTCCCTTTCCTTATTCAGAGCTCTTTCTCAGATGTTACTTCCTCCAAGCAGCAAGCCTCTCATTAATCTGAGGAGTAACACCAGTGTCTCTTCATTCCCAGAGGGCTCCTTGCTTTCCTGTTATCCCCATAGAAAACACTTTGCTGGAGTCTGAGTTCTCATCCTGTCTGTCCTTCTGAGCTCAGCTGTAAACCATATCAAGAAGCCAGGGGCAAGAGAGAGCACCAAGAACACTCATCCTTGGGGAAGAAGATATAGTGTTTTCCTCTGGTCTCAAGAAAGCCTTCTTTTCTGCCTTCAGGCCCCACATCAGTGCTGCTGCACTGGGCTCTATGGTGACACAGGGTAAGCCTTTAACTAGGAAATTCACATAAGGGTCAGAGATATTATAGCTTGTGGAGCCACTCACCCTGCAGGGCACCCTCATTCCAGCTATGCACAAGCCCCTGTCCACCCCTGCCAGCTGCAACCCACTAACCCAGGGTGTTGGACTGCAGATCACACCTCAATCATGTCACAGACTGGACCCAATAGGCAGGAATCTCTAGACACAGATTTCTTCACAGGAGCAGCTCAAAAAGAAGACGTAGTGCTTGGAGGCTAAAGTGAGTGACTTGGGTTTGCTTGGGGGTCAGGCTTGCAGAGAGCACAGACATAGGACTGGGTTTGAATTGATCAGAGCTGGGTATAGATTTTAGCCCTACCATTAAGTTTTGCTGGGCTTCCTCAATGGCTCAGCAGTAAAGAATCTGCCGGCAAGGCAGGAGACACAGGAGAAGCAAGTTCCATCTCTGGGAAGATACCCTGGAAGAGGACATGGCAGCCCATTCCAGATTCTTGCCTGGAGAATCCCAGGGGCAGAGGAGCCTGGTGGGTTACAGTAGTCCATGGGGTTACAAAGAGTTGGACACAACTGAGCACACACTCACACACAAGGTTTGCCAGTGGCTACAAGGCTGACGGAGGGACAGCCCCTCTTCTTTAAATTGGAATGCCATGGCTGGTGGTCAGGACACAGCTTCAGATGCAGCTTTTATGGAGCCAGAGAGAAGGCCAGAGTTATGCCTACACACATCTTGAATCTTTCCACTTCTGATCATTTGTACTGCAAAATTTATTTTCCTTGAAAACTGAAGATTAAAAAAAAATCCTTTTAGTGAACTAAAATTCTAAAGGACAACATAAAGCTTGGAAATTTCACACACCCCCACTACACACACCTTCACACACATATTGACTAAAGAATCATAGGTCCAAGAAAATTTAAGCTCATTGGCGTCATATGATGACAATGATTACAATGACAACGACTGATTTCTGAGTCCCTGGTCCATGCCCATCACTGTAACTAAGCAATTGATTTATTTAATCTCTGTCTTAGCTCACGAAGCTAGTACTATTATTATCTTCATTTTATATCTGAGTAAGCTAAGCACCGAAGAATTGATGCTTTTGAACTGTGGTGTTGAAGACTCTTGAGAGTCCCTTGGCCTGCAAGGAGATCCAACCAGCCCATCCTAAAGGAAATCAGTCCTGAATATTCATTGGAAGGATTGATGCTGAAGCTGAAACTCCAATACTTTGGCCACCTGATGCAAAGAACGGACTCATTTGATAAGACCCTGATGCTGGGAAAGATTGAAGGCAGGAGGAGAAGGGGATGACAGAGGATGAGATGGTTGGATGGCATCACCGACTCAATGGACAAGGGTTTATGTGGACTCCGGGAGTTGGTGACGGACAGGGAGGCCTGGTGTGCTGCGGTTCATGGGGTCTCAAAGAGTCGTACATGACTGAGCGACTGAACTGCACTGCACTGAGGCTGAGGCTAAGAGAGGGAAGTAATAGAGAGCTGCAGGTTTATGTTCGACAAACATCAATCAGAATCCAACCTAGGTCCAGAGCTTATGCTCCAAACCACTAGGATTGAGTGGGCAGAGTCAGGATGTGGCAAGGGGTGGGTTGGGGAGGAGGGCCACTGCCTCATCACAGCAGTGCCTGCCACTGGCTAGAACGTGGATGCTCTTAGTCTCTGTCTAGCTTCAGGCTGGTCTCTGTGCCCGCCTGTGTTCCTCTGCTCCCCACCTTTGCATACATACACCAGGGGGTCCTCCCCAAAAGATGCTAATTTATTGGCTCAAAACTCTGACTTCCCATTCATTTCATGATTGTAACTGGAGAAATGTGAGTGACGGAGGGTCCTCACCAGGGAGACAGCCCAGAAAGACAGAAAGGGAGTTTTAAGAGGGCTCTCAGACCCTCTGGGTCACGGCACAGACCTCCAGCATCACCCGACACTCAGGGCATCTGGGTGACTGACACACACTCTCTCTTTCCGTGCCCCTCCTCTCCTTATCTCTGTCTGTTTCTCCCTCTCACCTAGGGGGTGTTTCTCTCCTGCTCCTCCATTTCTGTTTCATTCCATTCTTGCCTTCTCTCTGAACGTCTGTTGCTGTGTTGTCTTTCGTCATCTGCTCCTGTCTGTTTTCCTCTCTTCTTATCAGTAGACTTCCATGTTTTTCCTTCTATGATTCCCTGTTTCTCAATGATTCTCATATTCCCATTTATTTCTGTCTTTATCTCTCCTTCTCTTAACCCATGACCACCTACTAGCCTCTCTTTCCCTGCCTCTAGCCTTGTTTCACAGTCATTGGTTCTCTCTGCCTGTCTCTCTGTCTGTCTCTCCATCAATGTCTTGTTTCCTTTCCCCTCAAGCTCCCAGCCCTGGGAACATGGCAAATTTGAGCCATCCTTCTGAATTTATCCTCTTGGGCTTCTCCCCTCTTGGCGAACTGCAGATCCTGCTCTATGGGCCCTTCCTTGTGCTTTATCTTCTCGCCTTCATAGGAAACACAGTCATCATCGTCATGGTCTTTGTTGACACCCACCTCCACACGCCCATGTACTTCTTCCTCGGCAACTTTTCCCTGCTGGAGATCCTGGTGACCATGACTGCCGTGCCCAGGATGCTCTCTGACCTGCTGGCCTCCCACAGGGTCATCTCCACTGGCTGCATGGTCCAGTTCTACTTCTACTTCTCCCTGGGCTCCACCTCCTTCCTCATCCTGTCCGACATGGCCCTGGACCGCTTTGTGGCCATCTGCCACCCGCTGCGCTATGGCACTTTGATGAGCGGGGCTGTGTGTGCCCGGCTAGCAGGGGCTGCCTGGGCAACTCCTTTCCTGGCCATGGTGCCCACTGTCCTGTCCCGGGTTCATCTCAGTTATTGCCATGGCAACATCATTAACCACTTCTTCTGTGACAACGCACCTCTGCTGCAGCTGTCCTGCTCAGACACCAGGCTGCTGGAATCCTGGGACTTTGTGATGGCCTTGGCCTTCGTCCTCAGCTCCTTCCTGGTGACCCTCATCTCCTACGGCTACATCGTGAGCACCGTGCTACATATCCCCTCTGCCAGCGGCCGCCGGAAGGCCTTCTCCACGTGTGGCTCTCACCTCACCCTGGTCTTCATTGGCTACAGCAGCACCATCTTCCTCTATGTCCTGCCTGGCAAAGCACACTCTGTGGAGGTCAACAAGACTGTGGCCCTGGTGACGTCCATCCTCACCCCCTTCCTCAACCCCTTTATCCTCACCCTCCGCAACGAGACATTCAAGGCTGTGCTACGAGGCCAGATGCAGAGGCTGAAAGGCCTCCTCCAGGCATTGTGAGGGGCCTGAGGGACTCCGCCAGGCTCAGTCAACCAGGTCGCTCTGTGAGGAGGCAGGGCACCAGCCTGGGTGGGATGACCCCTGTTGAGTTTCTTTCGTATTTTCCCTCTGTGCCTGAGAGTGGTAACCACAGTGAGTCCTTGGTAGCACCCTGGCTGGCTTGACGGTCTCAAAGACCATGTGGAATTCCCCCCGTTATCCACTAGCAGTTACAAGAACTCAGAATGGAGCCTGGGGAACCGCAAGCGGGGCTGTTAATAAAGGGAAGTGCATAAGCTTGCCATTCAAAGAAGGGCAGACAGAAAGTTTTATCTGATTAAGAAATATTACCCAGCCCCAGTGTGTGGTGTGTGTGTGTGCGCGCACGCACAGATGCACGTGCCCCACTGCAAAGTGTGTGCACCATGAGTACTTCGTCTACATGGAACTAAGATAAAGAGCAACACTTACCAAAGTCATTATCTTTCAAGTGTACAGAGTTCATTGCATAAGAATTCATCTGTTCATTCATTTTAGCAACGCTGAGTAGACTCTGTGTGTCAGGCACCATAACTGCGTCAGGTGCAGGGTAAAATGTAAACAAGACATTGATAGGTTTCAAATCTCTTAGCTCTATGAAGGGAAAGAATGATATGATAAAGAGCAGCTTACAGGGACTTTGCTGGCAATTCAATGGTTAAGACTCTGTGCTTCCACGGCAGGAGGTGCAGATTTGACTCCTGGTCAGGAAACTGAGATCCTACATGTCATGTGATGTGCCAAAAAAAGTAAAAAATGATCTGCTTATGCAGCAGGCGATGTGTAATGATGGATTCAAAGAAAGGTTTATGGGAGCAGATAAGAGGAATATTGAGACCAGACTGAGGACTCGGGAACAGTTTCCTGATAAGGTGATGCCCGAGTAGCACTTTGAACATAAGATGCGCAGTGTGAGAAGGCAATCCATCAGCTAAGCCTTGTGCAGAGAAAATGAATTTAGAGAAAGCAAGATAAATCTTCATTAGTATAAGGAATAAGAACAAATCTTTCAGGAATTGTATGCATTCTAGGGAGGAAATATTAAGAGAATTTTGTCATTGTTCAGCCACGTAGTCATGTCCAGCTCTTTGTGACCCCATGCACTGCAGCACACCAGACTTCCCTGTTCTTCACCATCTCCCAGAGTTTGCTCCAAACTCCTGTCCATTGAGTTGATGATGCCAACAGAGACTTTCAGAAAGATAAAAATAAACTATTCTACTACATGATTAGAAACATTCACATGCTTGAAGGCAGAAGATTGAGGTGAATACAGTAAATTCCTTTGTCCAGTCATTATACTCACATGCATACACACACATGTGTCTGTGTAAAGTTCCTGAAAGCCTATTAGGTTCCGTATTCCCTCAGGAATGAAATGCCAGCTCCCATTGAGTTTCCCTCCCACAACTCATGTGTGAAATTTTCCAAATCCTTCAGGTACATTCTCCTCAGAATCATGTTCTCTTTGCTTTCGTTCTGTCTGGGATTTTCTGAAACAGCCCCAGTGTAAATATTCTGCCAAGCTATTTCTATAAAAACAGTTAAATTTACCAAACAGCATTTCCCAGTAAATGTCAATGAGTTCACTCATCAAGAGAGTACTCCTAGCCCTGCTTATAAGATGAGAACAAAAATGACCAATTTACCAGGAATGTCAAGCTTAGCTCTGCTGTGTGGGAGTGAATGAGGCTGGGACTGTGGGCTACTCTGGTGGGCACAGATGCTCTAGCTTTGGAGCCGTGGCTCCCTGAGTAGTCTCTAGTGGTCCATCGGCGCCACCCCAGGAGACCCCCTTCCTAACTAAAGTGCCCCTTTCTCAGGCTTTCTGAAAAGTTATTTTCTGTCTCACTGAGATGCTCATCACCCAAGTCAGAAGATCTCTTTAGGTAACTCATTTCATCTTCTGCTGGAAAATCTGACTCCTCCAGTTATACATCAGAGCAATGGCTCTGGTGTTTGCTATTGCTGTTGAAACAATTGCTTTATTTTTTTCTAAATTATCCTCCTTTTACCACCTCAAATAGTAAATAGCTTCCCTGGTGGCTCAGCTGGTAAAGAATCCACCTGCAATGTGGGAGTGAGTGAAGTGAAGTTGCTCAGTCGTGTCCGACTCTTTGTGACCCCGAGGACTGTAACCTACCAGGCTCCTCTGTCCATGGGATTCTCCAGGCAAGAATACTGGAGTAGGTTGCCATTTCCTTCTCCAGGGGATCTTCCCAACCCAGGGATTGAACCCGGGTCTCTTGCCTTGCAGGCAAACACTTTAACCTCTGAGCCACCAGGGAAGTGACCTGGATTCAATCCCTGGGTTGGGAAGATCCCCTGGAAAAGGGAATGGCTACCACTCCAGTATTCTAGCCTGGAGAATTCCATGGACTATATAGTACATGAGGTCGCAAAGGGTCGGACACGACTTTCACTCACATGACATAAATAAAAACATGATGAACGAATTAAAGATAATTCTACTGATAACATGTTACCATGTTCTTTCACACTTTATCAACTATTTTTATGCATTTTTTCCACCTGGTTTTACTCTCACAGTAATTCAATGAGGTAAAAATACACAGATCACCAAACACCAGGAATGTACTCCACTCACTGGCTGGTAAAGATCAAAGAAATGTGGATTCTAACTTCAAAGCATTCTCCATCTGTGAGAGAGAGGACGAAGTACCATTAATTCCACCACATTTTAATAAAGGTTCTCCTACTGGTAACAAGCGTCGCAAGAGCCCTGAAGGGAAAAACCTACTCTCGGGCTGCAGTTGAGCAGTACTTTCGTCTAAAAAAAAAAAAAAATTTTTTTTAAATATTTACCTATTTATTTGGCTGTGTCCAGTCTTAGCTGTGGCACCAGGATCTTCACTGCATTATGCAGGATCTTTCACTGTGGCACGTGGACTCTCTGTTTGTGTCCTGCAGAGCCCCCCACGGGCTTCAGTAGCTGATGGGTGTGGGCCTAGTTGGTCCAAGGCATGTGGGGTTCTAGTTTTGCAACCAGGGATCAGACCCTCATTCCCTGAATTGCAAAGTGATTCTTAACCACTAGACCACCAGGGAAGTCACACAAGGAGTGCTTTCCCACCATCTAATAGATAAAGTAGCCATGGCTGAGTGAAAGAAAGAGTCAGTCAAAACAATGACAGAACTGGCAGTAGTCTAGTTTTTCAAACTTCTTTTCTATCCCTCCATCCTCAGAAATTCTCCTGTCCAGATCAAAGCTAGATTAATTAAAAGTTGGAATCTCCAGAATCTGAAGTCCCTGAGTATAGACTCCTCTAGCCCTTTTATTTAATGTGTATTCATCAAGTTCCCATCAAATTTACAGACAGGTAATGGCAATTATTTTAGTAACTCCTTCACAACAGTAAGTGTATGTTTACACTCCTTGCCTGAAAGAAACACTTACAGTTAGAAAATAACCATAGATTCAGTGTCACTTTTAAAATCTTTTGTATTTTGTTTACCACAATAGAATCCACAAACACTTGAAAGAAAATAACACATATTCAATTATAAATGAAACACATATACAATAAATAATTTTATTCAGTCTAACTGCAATGTTAATTTTTTGCTTTACCATTTCCCCCAGGAAATGGAAACAACTGATCTATTTGTTAGTCTACATAAAGGCACTTGATTTAAGGTCATTTCACTGAAGGCAATAGCCTTCCCATTCCACTGTAGTAGCTTACACTGGAACATAATTGCCAGAAGGCAGGGTGAGATTGCAATATTGAGAGCTACTTTATACATACACATACATACTTATATATACTTTGACCACCTGATGCAAAGAACTGACTCATTGGAAAACGTCCTGATGCTGGGAAAGATTGAAGACAGGAGGAGAAGGGGATGACAGAGGATAAGATGGCTGGATAAACATGAGTTTGAGCAAGCTCAGCGAGTTGGTGATGGACAGGGAAGCCTGGCATGCTGCAGTCCATGGGGTCGCAAAAAGTCGGACACAGCTGAGAGACTAACCTGAACTGATACATACACACACATACACACACACATTGGACTTCCCTGGTGGCTCAGACAGTAAAGAATCCACCTGCAATGCAGCAGACCCCCCTTGGTCAGGAAGATCCCCTGGTGAAGGTAATGCCTACCCATTGCAGTATTCTTACCTAGAGAACCTCATGGACAGAGGAGCCTGGTGGGCTACAGTCCATGGGGTCGAAAAGAGTTGGACATGACTGAGTGACTAAGCACAATGTTGCCTAAACGTATATATACATATACATAAATGTAAAATGCAAAAATAAAGATATGTTCTAGGAATCTTTATTTTTGCATTTTACATTTACATTTAGGTCTTTGAGCCATTTTGAGTTATTTTTTGTGAAAAGTATAAGGTAAACATCTACATCTTCTGTCTCTTCATATGAATGATTTTTAAAATTTTATATTGGAGTACAGTTGACTAAATATGTTGAGTTAGTTTCAGGTGTACAGCAAAGTGATTCAGCTATATACGTACATGTATCTACTCTTTTTAAAATTCTTTTCCCATTTAGGTTATTATAGAATACTGAGCAGCATTTCCTGTGCTATACAGCAGGTCCTTGTTGGTTATCTATTTTAAATAAACAAGAGTTTAAGCGGTCAATCCCAAATTCGCAATCTACACCTCCCCACCTAAAGCTAACTTAAATATAGGTAAAAACGATGGCAGGATTTCCTGACTCTAAAATGCATCCCCCATCTTCCCTTCATGTGTCCAACATTCCAGCCTCAGAGATACAATGTCCTCGTAAGCAACCACTAGAAGTATATAAGGTTCTGACAAGCTAGCATAAGAACACATTGTCACAAATGTAAATCCCAATGAGAAATGAAAGTAGATTCATTCCTTCCAGCTGAAGGGACTAGGGAGCAAGAAACCAAGGATATGGAAGTTTTGATGCAGATGATAAAGGAATCAAGTCATTTTCATATAAAAGTCAGGCCTGATTCCTAGAATGACCATCATACCATGAAGGCCCTGCATTTTAGGAGTTAGGTGAGGTGCAAAACTTTCTAAGGCCAAGGTGGAAATTTTCAGCAGTGCCTACGGAGCACCATGTTTCTATCAGTCTAGTTCCCCCAACTCCTTCAACTTTAAATTTCCTGTTGTAAATAGGATCCTTGCAACCATGCCTGATGAATATGGAAGAAAAGTGATAGTGACCCAATGCCTGCTGGTAAATATTAATCTCTGGTCCTCCAGTTGTAGCATTTGCTGACTTCCAGCATTTACCGGTTTCCATGCTGTTTCACTCCCGTCATGTCTAATCCCAAGCTACCAAGATGACATCACTGAGCTTGGAGGCCAGTGTATCTACCATATCGTTACAAGTGACACAGACAACTTCAGTTGTCTGTAAAACAAAGTAAAAGGCAGTTAAATAATGAGGAGCTTTGAGTTTTGATCACCTTTGTTTTTAACATAATCTATTTCATTGCACATGTCTGTTTTTTAATTTTTAATAATAAGTATGTTTAATTCCTGGAGAAGGAAATGGCAACCCATTCCAGTGTTCTTGCCTGGAGAATCCCAGGGACGGGGGAACCTGGTGGGCTGCCGTCTATGGGGTCTCATAGAGTCGGACACGACTGAAGCGACTTAGCAGTAGCAGTAGCAGCATGTTTAATTCCTGAAATTTTAACCATCAGTTTTCAGGAGGGCTCCAGACCATCAGCATAGCATTCTGCCTGGGGTTTTCCCTTAGATCTTGTTCCCTATTCAACCCAGCATCTTTGTCATTCTCCTTCCCTTGAGAGTGACAAGCATCATATCTTATGGAAGGAAATCTCATGGAATTGCCCTTTAGGAATAGTTCTACTAAAGAACTATTCCTAAACTCTTTATGAACTTATTTAGGTCCTTTTCAGAATTGAAGGCAATAAAATTCCAGCCCTGAAGATAAATAGTACCTTTGTGAGTATAGTAGAATTGCCCTAGCATGCAAAAGTTTCCATAGTAACGCCCTCTATATCCACTACAAAGTTCATCATCTCATGACTTCAGTGAGTGAAGCATCTTTCAGAGGACACTTGTGACTCCCCTCCCCCTAATCAAGAGACCTGGATTTGATGAAGTGAAGAGAGTCATGACCACTCTCCAGGGATCATTCATTAATTCCATTAATTCTCTCCAGACGTGCACTGCCCACACGATATGCCATTTTTATGTCTATGTTACTTTCTACATTATTAAGTTGCCCCTCTGGAATTCACTTTTCCTCTTCTTGGCACTTGTGAAGCCTCAACTCAAATGACACCATGTTTGAGAAGATTCAGTCTAACAAACTCCTTCCCTGTATTCCCAGCATGCTCTGCATATTCTAGTATTAATACCAGCACCTCTCAAATATTATTGTGCATGTGAATCACCCAGGGGTCTTGTTAAAAATGCAGATTCAGGTTCAGAAGTTCTGGGGTGGGGTCCAGATTTTGCATTTCCAAAGAGCTCCCAGGAGATGCCAATGCGGTTCCAGGGATCACAATGTGAGCAGCAAGAGACCACAGGCAGGTTTGTTATGAATGTCATGCCTGCGAGATGCTGGCTATGACAGGGCAATTACTGCGGAGGAACAAAGCATTTCACACCTTCCCCAAAACTGGTGAGTCAGAGAGCCCATTCCTATGGAATACTGTGAAAAATGGGCAAAAGGCTCCTGCAGGGTGTGGGTTATATTTTTCTACTCTTTTTTGTTACTGATTATTAAATTAATTTTTATTGGAGTATAGTTGCTTTAAAACGTGTGTTAGTTTCTACTATACAGCAGAGTAAGTCAGCTATAGGTATGCATATATCCCCTCTTCTCTGGATTTCCTTTCCATTTAGGTCAACAGAAAGCATAGAGTAGAGTTCCCTGAGCCATATAACAGGTTTATATCAGTCATCTATTTCATACATAGTATCAATAGTGTATATATGTCAATCCCAATCTCCCAATTTCTCCTCACTTTGGCCTCTATACATTTGTTCTCTATGCCTTTGTCTCTTATTTGCAAAACAGAAATAGAGGTGCAGATGTCACTTTAAATTTTTAGAGGGAGGGTGCAGAGATGAGAGTCACAGGAAAGAATCTCTCAGGAGGAAAACCTGAGCAGATTTATGTACTGATTATCTGAGAAGCAAAAAAGTTGAAGGAAAGTGTTTGCATCAGGAGATAATTGCCTCCCATTTAGTTTTCAGTTTTGTTTTTTTTTTTCCCACAAAGTTTGTTAGGATGGTAAATAATTAGTCCCTTGAGACTTACAGGAGAGAAAGTTCTCAGAATGAAAAAAAAAAAAAAAAGTTTTCCCAGTGGGCCTTTAGTGCAGAATTAAAAGTACCTGTCCACTTTTTTTGGAGAGGCCCACAGATGGGAACGTGTCCTATGGTAGTTTTTTTTTTTTTTTTTTAAGTTGAATTGGAGACCAAGCTTTCTGGTCATTACAGAAGACTCAGGCCCCCAGACCACATACCCTGGGACACTTGTTCCTCCCACCTCCTCCTTTCTTCACATCGGGTTTGAGGGGTGGCCCCCACACTGTGACTATCTCCACTGTACATGACAACCAGGGCCCCTCTACAACCCTGTGAACAGAACTAGCTCCAGAAGTCAAGGGAAGTCTGCATCTAACTCTTTGTCCTGTTTTGCGAATTCCAGGGCAGTCCAGATTACATCTGGTATAAGAGATCAGATGCCAAAGCCATTTCTACTGGTGCTATCTTTCCATGATACCCTAAACCACTTCCAGCTTTCCAAGGATAGCTTCCTTCATCCACCCTCCAGCCCACTCACTACCCACAACACCCATCTTGTGCCATTTCCTCCTCATCTGCCTTCTACCACCTCTATCTTCCCTGCAAGGTGGCTGGCAGTCTCCCAGCCAGGTGACTTCTAGGAGCCCCAGCTTCAGAGGGCTCTCCCTCTGCGTTCTGTGGTTCTGTGGGATCTGCAGTTCTGCGGGAGAGGAGAACTAGCCCTTGAGAAGGGGGAGGTAGTGAGTGTAGGGACAGCAACCCACCTTTCATCCCCTCTTTCCTGCGTGCAGAGGAAGAATTAAAAAATTTTAAAAACATAAAGGGCATGCCCTTCTTTCTAGGCATGGAGCCGTCATG
This sequence comes from Capra hircus, assembly GCF_001704415.2. NCBI lineage: Eukaryota > Metazoa > Chordata > Mammalia > Artiodactyla > Bovidae > Capra > Capra hircus. The sequence goes on along the minus strand of NC_030811.1, from coordinate 14,173,747 downwards.
ACCTTGCTGTGTAAGAGGGATGGGAAAGTGGCCCCCAGAGTCATTTCTGTTTAAAAGTCAAGAGGTCTGGGGGTCAGGAGGGAACAGTGGGCAGCCCAGGTGTGAGCAATGCTTCTGCTGCAGGAGCTGTCCCAGATGGGGGTCCCAGGAGCTGTCCCAGATGAGGGTTCCAGAAGCTCTCCCATATGGGGTCCCCGCAAAAGGCACATAGTTTTTTCTGTTCTGAGGATGCCAAAACATCCTGCTCTTTTCTGAGAAACTCACACTTTCAGGACCCCAGCCTAGACTCTGAAACCAGTTCCTAAGAAAGGAACACACACTACAAAAAGACTGCACACAAAGAAAACATAAAGGAATGAGAACAAAACCATAGAGCAGGACCTTGGAGAGAGAGTTTAATAGCACATTTCATAATAACAGCTATATTTACCAAGTTCTCCCTACATTCCAAGTCCCTGTGTGAAGACCTTCATTTGGATTATCTCTTTGAATTGAGATTGCTTGTGGCTCAGTCGATGAAGAATCGCCCTTCAATGCTAGAGACTTGGGTTTGATCCCTGGGTAGGGAAGATCTCCTGGAGAAGGGAAAGGCTACACACTCCAGTATTTTGGCCTATCGTTCTGAAGCTTCCCAGGGGGCTCAGACGGTAAAGAGTCTGCCTGCAGTGCCAGAGAACCAGGTTCGATCCCTGGGTTGGGACGATCCCCTGGAGAAGGAAATGGCAAACCATTCCAATATTCTTGCCTGGAGAATTCCATGGACGGAAGAACCTGGCTATAGTCCATGGGGTCAAAAAGAGTGAGAATGACTGAGCGACTTCAAACAAAAAATTTTACAATTTGAATCGACATCATCACAATGTTTTCACCCCCAGCTGCCTTGAAATCATCCTTTCCTTAGCTAACACAGGCTCACAGACGCCTGCCTTTGAGGCTTTTGGTGGACGTGAACTCATCCGCTCCCTGTGGAGAGTGAACAGTGACTTCAGCCGGGCGGAGGGGGCAGGAAAGACTAGGAAGGAGACTGAGAAGCCCCAGCCTGGGCACCTGGGTGCCACCCGCAGTGGACGGCCCCCCTTCCTTGCTCTCATCCGAGGGCGGCTGGGTGTCCGAGGAGGATCCTTTTGGACATATCCTCCGTGACCTTTTGGACCTTCTCATTCCGGAAGGTGAAGATGAAGGGGCTGAGGAACAGGGTCACCAGGGCAGTCATCAGGGCCACCACCTTGTTGAGCTGTGCAGAGGGGCCCTTGTCTGGTCTCTGAAGAGCAAGGACAGGAAGAAGTCCATGAGCTTGATGTGCTGGGTGTCGGAGCAGGACCGCTCGAGCAGCGGGGGGAGTCACAGAAGTGGTGGTCAGTGACGTTGGGGATGCAGAACCAGAGCTGGGTTTTCTGTAGGGTCAGGGAGATGATGGAGAGGAACCCCACCACCCAACAGACCACCACCAGCTTCACACAGACTGGCCTGTTCATGATGGTCCGGTAGTGTAGAGGGCAGCAGATGGCCCACAGAGTGATCAAAGGCCATGACTGTGAGGAGCAGGAAGTCAGTGGAGCCCAGGGAGAAGGAAAAGAAAGCCTGGCTCAGGCATTCAGCCAGGGCCATGGTCCTGCGAAGGGACAGCAGGTCAGCCAGCATCCTAGGGGCCACAGTGGAGGTGACCAGCAGCACCTCCATGAGGGAGAAATTGCAGAGGAAGAAGTACGTGGGTGAGCTGGGGTGGGGGTCCAGGCACGTGAGGGTGACAATGGCCAGATTCCCCAGAACTGTCAGGCGTATATCAATAGGATGAAGGCAAACAGGAAGGACTGGAACTCATGCAGATGAGGAAACCCTAGGAGAACAACTCCCTGATGACGCTGAGGTTACTCATGGCACTTGATGCCCCTTCTCTGGACTGCCTGTGAGATGCTAGGAAGTCTTATTGAGAAATGGCCACCAGCCTCTCTCTTGACCTTGCTCCCCGATGGCTGGCCTGGCTTCCCAAGCAGACTGGCCTGTATGCATAGTCAAATTCAACGTCCAGGAGATGCAGTCCCAAAGGCAGAAGGTCCCAAGGGGCACTGATTGGCTCTGCTGGACAGAGTTAGGAATTGGCCACCTCCACAGTACCATCCAGGATTCTTGCCTGGAAAATACCACGGACAGAGGAGCCTGGCCGGCTGCAGTCCAGGGGGTTACAAAAAGTCAGACTCAACTTACGACAGCATGCACACACATCACCATCACTCCTAAACACTTACTCTTTTGTCTCCTACTCATTCATTATTTCATTCAACACATTTGTTAAGCTCCATCTCTGTGCAAGATATTTGGCTGGGTCTGGTAAACCCTTCCTCACTGCCAAATATGGTAGTCATTTATTATAATAACACCTGCTATTAGCAGAGTTCTCCAACAGTAAAGAATCTGCCTGCAACACAGGAGACCTGGGTTTGATCTCTGAGTCGTGAAGATTCTTGGATAAGGGAATGGCTGCCCACTGCAATATTCTTGCCTGGAGAATTCCAAGGACAGAGGAGCCAGGCGGACTACAGTCCCTGGGGTTACAAAGAGTCAGACACAACTGAGCAATGAACACTTCCATGTCTCAGGATCTGGTACCTTCTACGTGACTTCTTTTCATCCTTTGTGCCTAGTCCTCATCCTTCTTACCGTCTCTGTGGCATTTCAGGCTGTGAATCACACAGTTTTGAAATAGCTTCCACCCATGACTGTAGAGCCACTCTACTCTCAATTCTCTGACAGTTCTGACTATTCTTTGGCTGGCTCCTTCTCTAGCTCCTGTTCTTCTATTTTCTAAACATGAATGTCCCCACATGTCTCTCTCAATCCATCTTTTGTCTCTCTAGTCTCTCCTTCAGAAAACTCATCTTCACCCTTAACCAGAAAAATCTTGAAAAAGTAAATGAATCTTGAATCTGCCTTTTTGTTCTCAGTCATCTCACACCACCACATACTCAAAATGGGTAAAAGAACACACACACAATTGTCCCCTAGAGCTAATATCATGTCCATTCCCCCCAAAACCCCAGTCACCCTGACTTGAAACCTGGAAGGTATTTCTGAGTTTTCCTTCTTCCTTCTAAACCACTTGAATTGCCTTCCTTTTAAATACAGTTTTTTTTTTTTCTCATCCTGTCCCCTTTCTTTTTTCATAGCCACCATCCAGGTTAAAGGATTTGTTTCATCTGAATCATCACAGCGGCATTTTTAATGGCTTTCTTATTTGTACATATCTGTATATCCAACATATCCATATACTGCTGTTATATTTCTTTTTCTACAGCATTATATCCAAAGGCTGTTTTTCAAATAATCTGAAGCAAAGTGGTTTCACTTATACATTACCCTCTAAATTAATTAATCAAAATAGCTAAGTCATCTACCTTTATACAGAAAAAGACTGCAAGGACTCATTTTAAAATATTAACAATGGAGACTTCCCTGGTGGTCCAATGGTTAAGGATCCACCTTGCAATGCGGGGGATGCAGGTTCCATCCTTTATCTGGGAACTAAGATCCCACATGCCATGGGGCAACTAAGCCTGCACATACAACTAGAGAACCTTAGCATACTGCAACTAGAGAAAGCCCACCCACTGCAACAGGGAACCCAGTGCAGCCAAAAAAAGTTTTAATTAAAAAAATAAGTAAATAAAATACTAAATTAAATAAGCAATAATTAAAATTAATTAAATAAAATATTAAATAAATAAAATAAAATATCAACCACAGCTATCTCTAGGTATGGATTATGAGCATTTAAATGCTTTCATATATGTATGTGTATATATATATTAATATATTTTGTTTGTTTTTCAAGTTCTTTTTATTTGAACACATATTATTTTAGCAATCAGGAAAAAAAAAAATATTTTAAGCAATACTCATCCCTTCCCTTGTCTGCTAAATCGAGCACAAACTCCCCTGGCAGTCCCAGCCTTCTACCATCCTACCCATCTTCCCTTCCGGCCTTACCCTCACCTCCTTCTTACCACACACTCTGTGCTCCCACCAAGCTGGACCACTTACTGTTCTCCAAACAGTTAACTCCACCCTGCTGTCGCACCTTTTCCTTACCGCTCCCTCTGCTCAGAATACCCCATCCTTCATCTTCGCCTGGCACATTCCTACCCACATTTCAAATGTCCCACCTTTATGAAGCTTCACCCTCTCTCCAGTGGTGAACCTGTCCTGCCTGGAATCCCAACCAAGGAAGTCAGCATGCTCTTCCTTGCACATTACAATTTTTCTTGTGCCACTCTCATCCCAAACACTAGATTCCTGGTTTCTCAGTGGCAGGTCTCTGTTTTCATCTTTGCAGCCTTCACAGCACCTAGCAACACATCTTACAAAATAGAAGGACTTCGTAAATTTTGATTAAATTGAATGAGGTCATCTATTGAGTTTTCATTCCTAGTCCTGAGCAAAAGATTTTGAAAATGGAAATTCATGTTCTCTTATATGATTATTTGCATATGTGCATTTTAGACTTTAACAGAAGGTAATGGGGCAGTCATGGCCTGTCAATTTCTCATCAGACAGATAAAATGGGGACTTTCCTGGCTGTCCAGTGGTTAAGACTTCCCCTTCCAATGCAGGGGTGTGGGTTTGATCCCTGGCTGGGGGGCTAAGATCCCAGATACAAGGCCAAAAATCCAAACCATAAAATGGAAGCATTATTGCAATAAATTCAATAAAGACTTTAAAAATGGCCCACATCAAAAAAATATCCTTAAAAACAAAGAGAGAAAGATAAGGTGAGAACAGGTGTGTTTCAGAATCCAATCCCAGAATGGTCTGGCACACCCTGGAATCAAATATATTACTATTTCTGCAGCAAAATACACAAATATTCACACTGAACAGAATAAAGAAAGGCAATAAAGAGCTTCCCAGTTAAGTTCAGATTAGGTTTCACTATCTAGTTAGTAAGGAAGTAGGTCGCTCAGTTGTCTGACTCTTTGCAACGCCATGGACTGTAGCCCACCAAGCTCTGTCCGTGGAATTCTCTAGGCCAGAATACTGGAGTGGGTAGCCTTTCCCTTCTCCAGGCGATCTTCCCAACCCAGGGATTGAATCCAGGTTTCCCACATTGCAGGCAGATTCTTTACAATCTGAGCCACCAGTGAAACCCAAGAATCTAGTTGGACAGAAAATTCAAAAAGAACTTCTGGTTGCTGAGGAATTTTTGACTATAGCATCATGGACCAGGGCTGTGAACGGGTAGACCTCATTCACCGAGTGCCCACCATGCACTGGCTCCTGCAGTGCAAAGTGGCTGCGAATGTTTCCATCTCCATACCACAGGTGAATAAAAATCTCAAAATGTGTAAGGATCTCCATCCCAAGTCATATAGTCAATAAAAGTACCGCTGGGGTTTGAAACCGGAGTCTTCTCACTCCAGGACCCACTTGTTTATAGTAACAAAAATGCCAAGTACGTGATATCTTCTGAATTTGAAAACATACCAATCTCTGAACACAGGATTCAAAATTTATTGCTTAGGTCTGCAAACATTTATTCTTTTATAAATGGTAAAAAAAAAAAAAAAAAAAAAAGAATGTACTGAAGAGTAAATTCCCATGATTGGCTGTTGACCATCCGTGATGAGTAGGAGATAGTGATGGGTAGGAGACAGGAGAGTGTCCCTTTTCTCGAAGAAGGAATCTCACTTTGGTCTCACACGTTACTGTGGAACCAGAGAGAGGTCCAGCCTAGAGTGTTACATCACTTGTGAAGAATTCATGATGGTCGGTCTCCTAGGAGGCCACAGCTCCTTCACGTACCACTTCCCCGATTGTGATCTCACCTACTGGGCCACATACTGACGTGTGTCACATTCAGCAGGTGTTATACATGCATGAGTGAGAAAGGAATTTAGCCCATGGGCCTATTTTATGTTTCATTCACTATCACTGCCACCCGGAGAGCAAGGTCTTTCTTACCCAATAGGTTTCCATTACATCACATCCTGAGACGGTACATTCTAAAATATTTCAAGTCTTGAAATGAGAGGGGAGAGAGTTAATCCAGGGATGACCCTGGAGTCAGGAATACTCCACTTGGTGTAGCAGGCTTCACTCCCCCTCACACTAGCCAGCAAACTTCTCAAACTAGTTTTCTATTACACTCTCACCTCAATCCCTCTTGTCTTCCTCCTGCCAAGACATTTCACCCTTAGACTTCCCTCTCCCTGTTTATGGTCCTGCCTCCCCTCTCAGTGTCGATGACTGGTATTTCCTCTTTGTCCGCAATGCATGCCTGGCCCTTCATGAGCATTCAACACTCTGAGCCATGGCTCCCCAGATGCCAACTCAGGAAACTGGAGCCCACAGCTCAGGACAAGCCTCCTGGGTTATGTCACAGGACCCACTGTACTTGTTGAGTAAATTTTACAAGTTTGTATTTACAATACTGCCAAATAAACACAGGTGAAGTTTCAGATGGATGCAGAATCAACTCTTCTCTGCATCAGGGTCTCCTACAGACTATTACTTCCTCTGTGGCAGCCTTTGCTACAGAACAGACCTTCTCTCAGGCCCACAGACCCATCCCTGTGATCCAGGCAAATTTAGCTTCAGTCAGGAGATGGCATAGTGCCCCATCAAAGCAGGTGTCACCTTACCATTACTGGCCAAGGCCTTGGTTGGCCATTCAGTGCACCCTTTGGGCCAACCCCACATAGTCTGAACTTGAGAGTCTGGGGACCCCATTGTGTCCTCAGTTTCCCTTACTTATTCCTGCTGAGGCTCCTCACTGGTAAGAGATTCTGTTCATCTCCATCCAAATCCTTCATGCCGTAGGTTTTAACAGGTCAGATTTCTATTAAATGTCAAAGAGCAGATATAATAACCTGTTGTTTTCATGGAATAACCTCCTAGAAACTTGGGACCAATCTGAAAGCCCCCTTCTGGCTATTGATCTGTCTTTCTCGCCACGTTAACCTTCTCAATGCTCCTGGCTGAATTCTTCTTATGTATTTTGACTTCTGAAACCACTTCCTACCCCGGGAAATGACTCTTTCAAAAAAAATGATTGGGAATGCGGAGGAGGTTGACAGTGTCACCAACGTGGGTTTCTGTAGCAATGATTCTGATCATCGGTGTCTTGGGACGTGGCAAGCTTCTCAGGTGAATGAAAAAGTGGGGATGAGCCATGGGACAGAGGGGTGGACAGAGCACCCACCTGAATATCTCCTTAGGATTCATGGGCCTTTGCAAGGGGCAGGCGACAGAGGGAAGACGGAGGCAAACGGCACATTGGCAAGCAAACCAGCCAGCAGCAAGAATCGGAGTCAAGTGATGTAAGAGGAAGGTGCGCCCTGCCGCGAACGGTCTACAGAAGCTCAAAGAAGGGCGTCCCTGGTGGTGCAGTGGCTGGGACTCTGTGCTCCCAGTGCAGGGGGCTCAGGTTCAGTCCCTGGTCAGAAGCTAGATCCTGTTTGTTGCAACTAAGATCTGGTGCAGCCAAATAAGTAAATAAAAATAAAATTAAATAAAGCTTTTTAAAAAAAAAAAAAAAAAAGGCTCAAAGAGAGGACAGAGACGCATCAGGAAGGAATCTTGGCTGAGCTTTCCCTGGACTCAGGGCCCTCAGGAGGGAGCAGAAGGAGTGGGTGGCACAGAAGACTTTGTTTATCCTCAAGAGGAAGGGCAAGATGAGACCAGTGCGGGGGGGGGAATCTTGTCAGCTGGACCTTCACGGCTGAACCCCAAATCAGGAATAGCAAGAGGACACAGGCAACTTAAATCGCCCATCCTTCACTCATTCATTCAGGAAATACAACTGAATGACTGATTGGACTCGATCCTATCAGAGTTCCAGACATACATCGTGAACAAAATAACCCCAGATCTCAGAGGCAAATTGGGGAAACAGACAGTAAATAAGGTTGAAATGACCAACCTTGATGACAAGTGCTGTGAAGGCTCTGAGAGGGGCAGGACAGAGACTGGAGGGAAGGCGGGGGCCTCACCCAGGCCGGGTCCCATCCTGCCACCCAGGTCCAGATGCAGGACTTGACCGTGGTGGCTGTACACAGTGGGCAACAGCGCAAGTCCAGTGAGTTGAAAGAAGCCACGAGGTCCTGCCACACTCCCCGCAGGCAGAGGTCCCAACCCCAGCACCACTGGAGACATCCACAGTAACAGAAAGGACACAACACCAAGATGGAGACACTCCACCCTGCTGGGCCCCTCTCTCTGTATCCCTGCAGACACTCCTGGTGGAAGACCTGAAACCAGAATGCACTGGGCAGGTGGCTGCCTCCAGCTCTCCTTGGTGCTGACTCTGGGCTCCAGCACGTTTGAACATAGCACAACAGGGGTTCTGAAGGAGCAGCTGTCACCTCTGGGGAGTGAGCGCATCCACGCGTCATCCTCAGTTAGGGAGATGTGAGCTCCAGGGAGCAGGCAGGGACCACCCAGGGACTTGTGACCACTCTCTCTCTCCCCCTTTGCCATCCCCTGTGGACACGGGTCTCAGAGCAGCCTGACAGCCCTGGGATGTGCACTCTGGGGTGAGGAAGTGAGAAAGAGGGACAAAGAATAGGGTCCCAATTGCTTTAGACACAGACAACGCAGGAGAAAAGACAATGAGCTAAGAAATTGCATCATCGTCTCTGGTCAACCAAGAAGGAAAACCTGGTCCCTGCTCTCTTCTTATAAACTGGGAATGAGAGAAATGGTGGGAGGAGTGAAAACACCTCTTTTAGAAAAAAGAAGAATCACCAGGACCTGAGTGTCAAGCTTTGGGTGAGATTCACTCTCTTGCCCAAGGATGATCATTAGAGCATTTTCTCCCAGGGCCTCAATTTTCCCATTTAAGAAAGGGAGATGAGTCCTAAATGCACTTTTCTAAGTTGGTACTGAGGGGAGAAGCATCCATAGATGTAGGAATCAAGAGATTAAGTGAAACCAAAATAAGAAATCAAGGACCTGTTTATAACTGTGAAATAGTAATTATATAAGTGCACACAGGTACTGTTTATAGCATATCATGTAGGTTTATGGAGAAATGAAAAAATATGGCAAAGAAACACTTTAATGGAGGTAGAATTCCATTCTTGTGAATACCAAAACCAGTGGACTATAGCCTGCCAGGTTCCTCTGTCTGTGGGGTTTCCAGGCAAGAATACTGGAGTGGGTATCCATTCCCTTCTCCAGGGGATCTTCCCAACTCAGGGATCAAACCCAGGTCTTCTGCATTGCAGACAGATTGTTTACCATCTGATCCACCAGGGACACCCCTAGAATTCCATTCCTCTGAATACCAAAAACAAAGGCATTTTGTTTTTCTTTACCAGAAAGATTAGCTTCCCTGACTTCTTCACCAATCCGAGGACATATATCCCCTCCAGTGCCTAAGGACTGAGGGAATTACATACATTTCCCTTGTTCCTGAACTCTCACAGCAATAACACCTTTACTATGTGCTTCCCACAGGCACTGTCTCATCTGATTCACTCAACAACCCCATGAAGGAGCTGTTAGTGGTGTCTTCATTTCCCTGCTAATAGTACAAAGGAAGCCTTATTATAGGATACACCTAGTAGATAGGACTTGGATTTGAGCCCCCAAAGAGGAGAGAACAAGTAATCTTTGATTTGTGTACTTCATACTTGTATAGACATGACCTTGCACATACTCTACACGGACACGCCTAACTCACCTTTCACAAAGCCAAGTTCATATATCTATGGATCTATGAACATTTCAAGTATCTCATATAGCATCCTATTAGATACGGTTCAATTTTGTCTGTGCAATTGCTTAAGTATTTTAATGGGAAAATAATAAAAATCAAACATGGAAAACTGAAAAATGATGATGCTTATGATAAAACAAGTATCAATCTATAAATGTAATCAAATAAAGCAATATTGGGAATCCTTAGGCATAGTAAGAGTGGGGCATTTTTCACTACAATCCAAAGCTGTTTGATTCTATGTTCAAACATAAGAGAAAAGAACAAAATTAAATAATATTTTTGAAATCCTAGAAGGCAAAATCTAACCAGGTATATTAGCTGATACATCAGCTAGAAATAGTTGAGAGCAAAGAGTGTCTTTTTTTTGGTGGAATTCATCAATAGCAGTAGAAAAGGAAGAAGACATCACACTAAAGATGTGATGAGATGAACTCAGGAAAGGCCAAAACCACAACTAATTGGATTCAGTGACTAAGCTAAGTTTATTCTGTTCCCAGATCTCCTCATATACAGCTGAAGTCCTGTCATCCAAGCGGTGTGTTAACTTCTATCACTTGGGCGAAGTGCTACGCAGATGGAGCCCAACAGGAAGGAGCAGGTGCCCAGAATTGCACATTGTGAAAAGAACACCCCACCTACTCCCTGACTTCCCAAGTGTTAGAAACCAAAAGCATAGCTAAGAAGTAAGAGGAATACACTTCCATGAGATCATGCAACAAAGAGGCGGGGGGCGGGGCGGGGAGGCATCTGATAACATTTTATGAAGGGAAAGTGTAGGCATGTTGGCTGTTAAGGCCATGATAGAAAGATGACATAAGATGCAGAGTGAAGGCAAGATCATGAGTTGTGCCCATAGGGAGCCTTCTCTGTGCTTGCTACCCTCCAACCGAAGATTGTAGACCACCCTCAGCCCCACCCTCAGAAAGAGAGATACCACTGAGAAGTCATTTACGGATGTCCCACTCTATTTCATCACAAAAACAGAGTAGGTTTTCAATCCTGGTACTTAACTTGCTCTGGACTTACTTTCTTTCTCCAATTTTCTTCAGTCACATCCCTAGTGATATACTTCTCTTATTCCAAAATTCCTTGAACTTTCCTGGCAGAACCAAAGAGGAACTATTTTATTTTCCATGATTAGGTTTTTACATATATCCAGAAGATACAGTTTGGTTACACCTGATATCACATTCTATGTACATCCAATGAGACAGCTTCAAGCTGTAGGTAATAATGAAATAGTTGATTCATCAAAAGGAACCATATTTTGGAGTCCGTTGTTGATAATTAGAATTCCCAGCAAGGCTTCCTATTCTTGCCTTTTCTTCTTTATTCTCCATCCGTTATTCAAAACTCTTCTATTTTACATTTGGTTTCTCTTCTCTTGGTCTCCTATATCACCCTTTTTGCTCTTCAACCCCCTATAACCTGATCTAGAATAGATCTTCCCACTGAAAGATTTGGTTTAGAGAGTATGTTCCCCATAGATCTGTGAGGGAAATATTCCAAGCTTACTGAACACCTCTATTTGCATTATTTACATAAGAATTTTGGGGTAAAAAAGGAGTACCTGTATCGCAAAGGCTGATTCTAGGATAGAGTTCCTTGAAGTTGTGTCTAAGCTCTGGAAGAAAGAATCCAAAGGAAGAATTTAAAGGAAATACGACAGTCTGCATCTGTGAAATGCTTATCATTGCCTTTTTCTAGAATTCTCATTCTTTTGCCCAATCTATGGGATTGATGCTAGAGCTGCAAATACCTCATTAAGTTCATGAGCACTTAAATGTGTGGATAGGCAAAATTATCATACCTTTAATGTTCAAATGATAATGTGTAATAAAAATAGAGAGGGCTTTGAACCCCTAAATCATTTATAAGGAGTTCATAACATATTTTATATGTATCTAAACGCTATGAGTGATCCTTCTGAGGCTAAAGAAATGGTTGTAGAGAAAGACTGAGGTAAGGTGGAGAATTTGGGGGAGAGGGGATTGTTTAAAGAAACTGGATCTATAAAATTGCAGAGGGGGGGGGCGCCGCAAAGAGAGAGGCTATGGAACTTCCCTCAGCAAGGCCGAGGGGTCCCGAGGAGAGGTGAGCCTGCTGTCCGCCAACCCAGCACCCCCGCTAGTGAGACACAATCAGACGCGACAGGGGTTCTGTCTGAGCAGTTCAGCTTTATTGTCCTAAGCTCTTGGTTTATAAAGGCAAGCAGGGGGGTTTTTGCAAGAGACTTTCCATAGTTCTACCAACCAAGTTAAAGGTCAGATTACCATGTGCTTACATCATGACAGGGGTCTATGGTGATCACGCGTTGTCCACAAGCACAGAAATCAAGAGGGCCAATCAAAAATTTTGACAAACAATATAGACCACGCCTTCACTCCTCCCTGCAGGCGCCATCTTAGCTTCTAACCGCAATGTGTGTGTTTTCTTTAAGCCCAAGCTTAGCATGTTACTCATGCCCATAGAGGTTTCTCCACTTGGGGCCCCACAGAAAGTAATCACGAAAAACACAAGAAGAGCTGAATAAACTGGAGGTGCTGTGATAATCATCCTGAAAAAAAAAATAGGACAAGAGAAAAAAAAACGGAGAAATACTACCTGTGAGATCCTGATTTATGCTAAGGTAAGACACCTGGCAAATTGAACATAAGTAACCGGGAGAAATATCAATAACCTCAGATATGCAGATGACACCACCCTTATGGCAGAAAGTGAAGAAGAACTAAAAAGCCTCTTGATGAAAGTGAAAGAGGAGAGTGAAAAAGTTGGCTTAAAGTTCAACATTCAAAAAACGAAGATCATGGCATCTGGTCCCATCACTTCATGGGAAATAGATGGGGAAACAGTAGAAACAGTGTCAGACTTTATTTTTGGGGGCTCCAAAATCACTGCAGATGGTGATCGCAGCCATGAAATTAAAAGACGCTTATTCCTTGGAAGAAAAGTTATGACCAACCTAGATAGCACATTCAAAAGCAGAGATATTACTTTGCCGACTAAGGTCCATCTAGTCAAGGCTATGGTTTTTCCTGTGGTCATGTATGGATGTGAGAGTTGGACTGTGAAGAAGGCTGAGCACCAAAGAATTGATGCTTTTGAACTGTGGTGTTGGAGAAGACTCTTGAGAGTCCCTTGGACTGCAAAGAGATCCAACCAGTCCATTCTGAAGGAGATCAACCTTGGGATTTCTTTGGAAGGAAGGATGCTAAAGCTGAAGCTCCAGTACTTGGCCACCTCATGCGAAGAGTTGACTCATTGGAAAAGACTCTGATGCTGGGAGGGATTGGGGGCAGGAGGAGAAGGGGACAACAGAGGATGAGATGGCTGGATGGCATCACGGACTCGATGGACGTGAGTCTGAGTGAACTCCGGGAGTTGGTGATGGACAGGGAGGCCTGGCGTGCTGTGATTCATGGGGTCGCAAAGAGTCAGACACGACTGAGCAACTGAACTGAACTGAACTGAACCATTCTGAGTGCCCAGATTCTGAAGAGATGCTGCTCAAAAGTCCAAGGAAATGTTTGAGGGCAGAGCTTACAAATGGATTTGCAGCTGCAGTAAGAAAAACATATAATTTTTCTCATAGATTTGGGAAGAGAAGGAGAAGGCTAGAAAAAGAGTGAAGGCCAAACAGAGAGAAATAACGTTAACAGGTAAACAAGCTTTTCCTGAACATGAGGGTGAGTGATGTCCTAACTAAAAATAAATAAATAAATAATGACCCCAAGCCACGCTAAAGGGGATGAAAGCAGGGAGCCCACCAGTGACCTCTTTGAGCTTATACTTGGTAAAGATGAGCTACCTATAATTTATCTCAGCTGCATGTAGACTCTGTCTACATTTTCCTTAAGCTATTTTGCCTGTGAGAAGATTCTGAGCTTTGTGCACTTGCTGGGGTTTAGTGGATGGTTGGATAAACCATAAACAAGAAAAGTGGAGAAAAGTCAGGAGTTATAATACGTTGTTTTAGAAAAAGAACACCATCTGCTGACGTCTTTCCCCTTCCTAAAGTACAGGCAATAGACAAATGTGCCAAAGCTGATGGGATGAAAATCTGCCTGGAAGAGAATTTTGAATTTGGGGCTGCTCAGGGAGAGTGTGGTCAGTTTCTAGCCTTCTTGGAGGGAAATATATAGTAGGTAGGTAAATGTGAAACCAAGGGTAGTTATCAGATCCATTAAACTGTAACCTGCTTAGTAAATAATGAGCTGTGAACTGCCTTCACTGATCAATCTCACTTTAACTGTTGCTACAAAAACCTTGCATGTCCTTCAAGCATCAGATAGCCTAAACAATAAGCTGTTTGTCCAAGTTGTTTTCCTGGAACTTGCAGTCAGCTGTCCAGTTCAAGTTCGGCTGGCTGAAGCTGGTTGGAACCACTGACCCTCCAACTGGGCATGCTTGGGAGCCCATCTTGGTGACCTTTTGACTTAAGGGGGTCAGCAACTCCACCCTCATAACATGTTAATACCATCATTTTCTGAACATGCATCCCACAAAGAAGCCTGTAGCTTATTTGCACCTGCACAGAATGACAGTTATGAAATAGAGTCCTATGACTAGTTTATAATTAAGATTAATGCCTAGATTTCTGTTCTTGTTCCTCTCATTCCTCTTTTATTCCCTTTTGTCCTAGGCCCTGTTTGGTCACATGTTTGTCTAATCAATAAGGAGTAATGAAGGTCGAGTGTCTTGAGCCACTGATTTCTGATAAGCATCATTGTTTATGTGATGTTCTGGGTTAGCTTTCAGGGCAAAGTGACTTTCACAGATTAAGCAGGGTCAAACATCAGGTCAGAGGCCACCAGACCAAAAGCACGTAACAGGTTAAAGAAACAGCATAAAATGATGACTAATCACCAGCTTCTTTGTTCTTCCCCTTAAAAAGCTCTTGACCCAAAGAGCAACATGGAATGAATCTGAGACTGCCACTCCCTCTCTTGGTGCCCTGTGACAAAATCCTTACTTTGTATGGAGAACAGTATAGAGGCTCCTTAAAAGAAGCCGGACTTCCCAGGTGGCTCAGATGGTAAACAATCTACCTGCAATTCAGGAAATCCAGGTTTGTTCCCTGGGTTGGGAAGAACACCCGGAAAAGAAAATGGCTATCCACTTCCTGCCTGGAGAATTCCATGGACAGAGGAGCCTGATGAGCTACAGCCCATGGGGTCGCAAAGAGTCAGATACACTGAGCAGCTAACACTTTCACTTTCACTTTTCAAGAATTTAAGGCAATAACAGCTTTGGTTCAGGATCTCAACCCTGATCTCAACTCCTCCTAACACACTCATCTCTCCTCTTGTAGGGGCTGAAATGAAGAACTAGCTGATAAGGACTTTTTTCTCTCCACAGAGGAGCTGTGCATAAACCATTGTCTCCCAACTTCCCAAGTTATTTTTCATCCCTTACAGTCCTCAGGCATTTTTTGTCACACTAACATCACAGTAGGTCTTCTTTTGTCCCTTACCTTGTATAAAAATTTACTCAAAAGGGATCATACACACATATAAAACATAAAACTATAAAACTCACAGAAAAAGTATAGGAGAAAGTTTTTCAGGAGCTAGGGCTAGGCATAAAGAGGCCTCAGACTTGACACTAAAAATAAAATCCATAAAGAGAAAACTGGATAAATTGAATTTCATTAAAATTTAAACTTTTCCTCTGGAAAAGAATTTGTTAAGAGGATGAAAAGTTAAGCCATAGACTAGAAAAAGATATTTGTAAACTACATATCCCCAAGAAAGGCTATAATTTAGAATATATACAGAACTCTCAAATCCAACAATAGAAATACCAAAAAAGAAAAATCCAATTAGAGAGTTAAAAAATTATGAAAATGTATTTAATCAAAAAGGATATAAAGACAGAAAAAAAGCATATGAAAAGATGTTCAACAATATTAGTTGTTGGGAAAATAGAGTCACAATGAGATATAACCCATCAGAGATTTACTTATCATGGGGATGACCCAGAGAGATGTTGTGGGGAGGGAGGTGGGAGGGGGGTTCATGTTTGGGAACGCATGTAAGAATTAAAGATTTTAAAATTAAAAAAAAATAAAAAATTAAAAAAAAAAACAGAACACCTAAAATAAAAATAGTGACAACATTATATGCTGGTGAGGATGCGATGAAACTAGATCATTCATGCATTGCTGGTGGGAAGGTAAAAAGGCACAACCATTATGAAGTAAAATAAGGGTTAGAGCACAATTCAACTTTTACAGCATAAGGGTTGAACATAAGCACTGGCATACCATGACAGTTGATCTGATAACCAGGTCAGCTACTAAACGACCAACAGGTGTGATGCCAAGGGATGGTTCACACTTTATCAGATAGAGCAAAATTTCATCACGCTGCCCAGAACAATGCACAGTTTAAAACTTGCAAATGGTTTATTTCTGGAGTCTTCCACTTAATATTTTTAGACCAACATGTTAACTACACAGACCATGGGTAACAAATCATAAAAAGCAAAACTGTACTTGGAGGCGTGGGGCAGGGGCTTACTGTATAGTTTTCTAAGATGTTTCCATCTAGAAACTGGGTTAAGAGTAAATGGGATCCTCTGTACTATTGCTTATAAATTCTTGTGACTCTACTATTATCTCAAACATATACATATTAAAGAGAGAATTCCTTGGAGGTACAGTGGTTAAGAGTCCATGTTGTCACTGCCAAGAGCCCAGGTTTGCTCCCTGGTCAAGGAATTAAGATCCTGCATGTCTCACGTGCTACTCAGGGCAGCCAAAAAAGTCATTAGAGAATAAATAAGAGCATCTGCACATAAAGCAGGAAGATATGTTTTCCCAGAACACATACAGAAAGCAGACACGGCAGATTAAACTGACTGCTTGCTGGTAGGAGAGACAGGGAGAATGGAGGGAGAAATGAGCATAAAAGACCTATCTTGTTAATAGGCGAAAAAGTTCTATATTTTAAAAAATACTCTTAATTCAGAGGGTTCACACTGTCTCATTACAGGCTACCTGACTAGCCAGGAGTAGCCTGTAGCACAAGACCTGTAACTCTTTATTGAACACATTCAGAGTCATAAATGAAGGGTCACAGACTAAACGAGATCACTCTTTGAAGACATGATATCCATGGAGTTCCAGATATACTCATGCGGGCATGTGCAGTTGCTCAGTCATGTCAACTCTCTGCAACCACGGACAGTAGCGCACAGGCTCCTCTGCCCATAGGATTATCCTGGCCAGAACTGGAGTGGGTTGCCATTTTCTCCTCCAGGCATCTTCCTGATCCAGAGATCAAACCAGCATCTTTCACATCTCCTGCATTGGTAGACAGACTCTTTACCACTGAGCCACCTGGGAAGCCCAGATATACTCATAGATATCATATAATTGGCTCAGGTAAGTATGAAATATATATATATCCATTTTGGCTCCAGGTGTCAAGTATTTACACAACCACTAATGTAATTTGAGTCATCATGTCACCATAGTAACCAGTAAGTTTGCATTTCTCATGTTTGGGGCAGTTATGCTAACTGGCTTATTTTAGTTGTTTAGGTAATTAATTTGTAAAGGGTGGCACTAGTGGTAAAGAACCCACCTGCCAATGCAGGAGACGCAGGAGATATGGGTTCAATCCCCAGGTCGGGAAGATCCCCTGGAGAAGAAAATGGCTAGCCACTCTAGCACTCTTGCCGGGAGAATTCCACAGACAGGAACCTGTCAGGCTACTGTCTATGAGTCACACAGAATTAGACAGGACTAATTAAGTATTGCCATTAAATATTAAATCAGGTTAAGCTTAATAAACTAATATTATTTTTATTTTTTAATTGAAGTATAGTTGTTTTCAGTTCAGTTCAGTCACTCAGTTGTGTCCGACTCTGCGACCCCATGAACTGCAGCATGCCAGGCCTCCCTGTCCATCACCAACTCCCGGAGTTCACTCAAACTCAGGTCCATCGAGTTGGTGATGCCATCCAGCCATCTCATCCTCTGTCATCCCCTTCTCCTCCTGCCCTCAATCCCTCCCAGCATCAAGGTCTTTTTCAATGAGTCAACTCTTCACATGGTTGTTTTACAATGTGTTAATTTCTTTTGTTATTCTTTGTTCAGTCACTAAACTGTGTCCCAGTCTTTGCAACCCCATGGACTGCAGTACTCCAGGCTTCCCTGTCCTTCACTATTACCCAGAGTTTGCTCAAACCCATGACCATTGAGTCAGTGATGCCATCCAACCATCTCATCCTCTGTCACCCCTTCTCCTCCTGCCATTGATCTTTCCCATCATCAGGGTATTTTGCAATGAGTAGGTTCTTCACATCAGGTGGCCAAAGTATCAGAGCTTCAGCTTCAGTCCTTCCAATGAATATTCAGGGTTATTTGATCTCCTTGCTGTCCAAGGGACTCTCAAGAGTCTTCTCCAGCACCACGATTTAAAAGCATCAATTCTTCAGCACTCAGCTTTCTTTATAGTCCAACTCTCACATCCATACATGACTATGGGAAAAATCATAGTTTTGACTATATGTACTTCTGTCAGTAAAGTGATGTCTCTGGTTTTTAATATGCTGTCTAGGTTTGTCATAGCTTTTCTTCCAAGGAGCAAGCATCTTTTAATTTCATGGCTGCAGTCACTGTCTGCAGTGATTTGGAACCCAAGAAAATAAAATCTGCACAGTTTCCATTTTTCCCCCATCTACTTGCCATGAAGTGATGGAACCAGATGCCATGATCTTAGTTTTCTGAATGTTGAGTTTCAAGCCAACTTTTTCACTCTCCTCTTTCACCTTCATCAGGATGCTCTTTAATTCCTCTTTGCTTTCTGCCATTAAGATGGTATCATCTGCATATCTGAGGTTGTTGATATTTCTTTCTACAATAAAGTGACTCAGTAATACATATATACATTGTCTTTTATTATCTCTTTTGTTATTGTTTATCACAGGATAACAAATACAGTTTCCTGTGCTATACAGTAGAACCGTGTTGTTTACACACTAATATTATTGTTATGTCTTAGTTCTCATTTAAATTTTCTGTAAAAGCATTAGATCTAAAGAAAGAAGAGGATTGTTTTCTGCTAAGGATTTTTAGCAGAAATCCTTAAATTTTTAGGATTTTAAAAGTAGACATTTTAAGTAAGAAACTATGGGGGAAATTGCTTGCAAGCTTCAGACCTGGAGCTCTGAGAAGACTATCAATCCTTTTCTAGGTGTATGAGAAAACAGAAAGTTTAACAAACTCAGGCCCATTTGATCTTTAAGAATGTATTCAATTAACAAACTTCGATTCAGCAACTCTATATGCCAAGAACAACATCAGATACTGGTGAAATATATAAATCAGACATAACCTCTATCCTCAAAGAGCTCAAAATCGAGTAGGGAAGACAAGTGAACAGAAAATTAAGATTTAATGTGGAAATGAATAAATAAAGATGTGAGTAAAATCCTGGTAAAAGTGAGCAAAGAGTGGGTAATAACCTGTTCTGAGGGAGTCAAGCAGAAAGTGATATTCAGTTTGAATATCACTAAAATGAAAAAAGGGTTTGAGTGACAGAGAGGAAAAGTAGTGCATTTGAGATCGGGGACAGGTATATGCCCGACGTTGAAGACACAACCAAAAGAAAAAACGACATCTTTCCCACCTAAGGATCTAAATCAGAGTTCTAGCTAGGGTTTCTGGTTGCTATGCAGTCTAGGGAAAGATCTCAGCAAGGTGAGGAATCCAGGCATCTCTGGAGGCTGGCCATCTTTCCCTCTCTAAGTCCCCCTGTCAGTCTTCTGCTTCTCTCACTGCTGTTTCAACCTCTTCCCTTTCCTGACCAATTGCCTCTGAGTCTCTCTACCTCATAAATCTTCATGACCATAAACTCATAACGACCACTGCACCCCTCACTAATCCTAACTTTCAAGTCATCCATATTTGGATGCCTTTAAATTCCTGACACAGAAAATCTAATTGGCCCACTCTGTTTTCAGACACGTCCACTGAACATCATGAAGATGTCACGTGGTGATGATGACCCAGAAGACCCAGCATCTCATGTGGATAAAGGAGGCATAGTCTCCCTTTCAGTACTGAGGTGGCTTGCTGACTGTTCTGGATTCACATTTCCAGACTGAGGGGTTCCATCATTTCAGGGTTTTGCAACCCTGGCTGCATGTTACAACAGTACTAAGATGTATTTAAAATACTGATGCCAAGGCACTGTCCCCATAAATTCTGATGTAATGAATTGGTCTTGGAGTAAGGTTCCCCAACTGATTTTCTTATGTACACATATGAAGAAACAGAACCTTTGTGCACTGTCGGGAAGGAGATAATAAGCTTCCTGGGCTAGTGACTAATAAAGTTCTTCCAGCTTTGCTCATCGACATCAGCCACATACCCAGGGGCTCTTTGACAACATCCAGCTGATCCTTCAATCTCTCAGGCACATATTGTCAGAAACAGACAGCATTACCTCAAGGAAAGGAAACAGCGTGTTTTCTCACACTTGCATCTCTCCCTTTGGAAACACAGATGTGACAGATTACAGAACAGGGAATGAGCTGATGAAGAAGACAGGACAGTGTGTGATGGGCTAACTCTCACTGGACTTCCTGTACTCTGTTAGCCGGTGGTGACATTAGCCATTCATGGCTTATGCAGGGATCCCGGGTCACCTGATCTTGACAAGCACCCTTCCTCCCCAAGACCTCACCTCCCTCTTTGGCTCAGAAACAGTTCCTTCAAGGCTCAGTGAGGGACATCTTCTATCTCATTCTAGCCCCTAACAAGGTCATAAAAGTAAAGAAATAGGTTGCCATCTCTCCATCTGGATCATCCGCCTGGTTGAAAAATACTATGGGGGGAGGAGCAGGTATGCTTCCTGGGGTGCCACTGTCAGGAGTTTGAGAAACAGTGCCTTCCTCAATAACTAGGGGCGTGACACAGTCCTGTCAAGGCTATTCCAGGACTGGCAGTCACAAGGTTAATTTTCTCTCTCATAGGCTCATGTCTCCTGAATCATCCAAAAACAACACTCTGGACTAACCCAACGTCCCAAGGCTTCTTGGCTCAGCCCAGCAGCCGGATATTTACTCTGGTCTTGGACTTTCGGGGTCAACACATGGAAGTGAGACAAAGCAGCAGACACACATTTCTGCAGAAAGACCCCGACTTACGTTAACAACTCCAATGCACAGAACCATGCTCAGGCACATCAGACTTGATCACTCAGCTAACGCAGGAAGTCACAGACGTGTGCTTGAACTGCATTCCCCACTCCCCGTCTCATGACTCATCGTCAACACTTACACAAATGTGTGTCAGAGGGGAATATGGGGAGCAACTGCAGCTGTCTACATCTCCTTTCTCACCTCCTTAGATACCATTCTATCCATCCAGAGATGTAATGCCTTTGCTATGGAGGAGGCAGGGTACTTCCTTCAGGAGTGACCTAGCTCATCCCACTGCTCTTCTCTCCACCTAGTGGAAGAAAGGGAAGGGAAGGCACCTCCTGGCATAAGAGTGAACCCACACAGTGAAGGCAGGAAGTAGGGCTCAGACATTTCAATGAAAAGAAAGATTTGTCTCAAGTTCTCATCCCTGCCACTAGATCAACATTGGCCACCATGGAGGAAAGCTAAGAATCCTATTTCAATACACCTCTCCCTTTCAGCTTTCTCGTATTCCTTTATTTGCCAGAGGTCATCTCATTTATCCACTTCCAGGAGTTGGCAGTTGCCACTGTGATGACAGGCATGCCGCCCTGTTCTCTCCTTTCATCCTTCCCAAGATCTCCCCAGGATTGAGGAAGTTCATCAGACAAGAGAGCAATCACTTCCCTCTGCCGGAAGGTCACAGCTGGGCCATGCTCAGGGTAATTCTAGGAACTGAACGCAGACAATCTTCTGAGATAATGTTTAGCTTTCCCCAGAGCCTAGGCAGATTATATAGTTAGGGGACAGACTGCCTGATGCTGAAGCTGAAGCTCCAGTACTTTGGCCACCTCATGCGAAGAGTTGACTCATTGGAAAAGACCCTGATGCTGGGAAAGACTGAAGGCAGGAGGAGAAAGGGATGGCAGAGGATTAGATGGTTGGATGGCATCACTGACTCAATGGACATGAATTTGAGTAAGCTCTGGGAATTGGTGATGGACAACGAAGCCTGGAATGCTCCAGTCTAGGGTCGCAAAGAGTCAGACACGACTGAACTGAACTGAGACTGCCTGTAATTAGGATCTCCTCTCTGTCTCCTATTTTCCACCTTATACAACTGGTCATCATCAATTTATGCCAAGGTCTGGGCTGAGGGAAGATAATGAGGGCTCAGAACCCACTGTGATTCTTCATGGATGGACAACTTGTGCTGAGTGCAATGAGCTGTGTGCCTTCCATGATTCAGGTCCCAACATTTCAACAGAGACCTATTGTTCTCCCAGGTCTCATGATCATATGCATCTGTTCCAAAAAGAATTCTGAGCTCTACTCTACACCAAAAACTGGAGATAGAAAGGAAGACTACAGCACAGAACCTGACTTCAGGGAACTCAAAGTATTACATGAAGCTCTGAGCTTATATTCTTTTAAATATTTAAGTATAGTTTGAATTATTTTTCATTATGAGTGCTGCTGCTGCTGCTGCTAAGTTGCTTGAGTCATATCCGACTCTGTGCGACCCCATAGACAGCAGCCCACCACGCTCCCCCATCCCTGGGATTCTCCAGGCAAGAACACTGGAGTGGGTTGCCATTTCCTTCTCCAGTGCAGGGAAGTGAAAAGTGAAAGTGAAGTTGCTCAATCATGTCCAACTCTTAGTGACCCCATGGACTGCAGCCTACCAGGCTCCTCCGTCCATGGGATTTTCCAGGCAAGTGTACTGGAATGGGTTGCCATTGCCTTCTCTGAGCACACTGCTGCATATATCCTTTGAACAAAATTATGAGTACTCATTACTTAATCGCATCCATCTCATTAGCTACTTTGCTTTCTATTCATTAATCTTAAAAGTCATTCTTACAGTTAATTACCTTCATCAAATTAACACTCACTAGTTGGATACAGTAGTCAGTTCAGATTGAAGCAGGGAGATGCAGGATTCTAAGATCAGTTCTCCAGAAAAAAAGTGTATCCACGGATTATATGATATGATATCTGATATGTGAAGATATGAGAAAAGAATTTAAAGTAGGTATATAGAAGTTCATGCAAATGGAAATAAAATATTACTTTTATTCTGAAAAAAAAAATCCAAACCAGAAAAGGAATAAAACCATACTTTCCAGTAGTTATGTATGGATGTGAGAGTCGGACTGTGAAGAAGGCTGAGCACCGAAGAATTGATGCTTTTGAACTGTGGTGTTGGAGAAGACTCTTGAGAGTCCCTTGGATTGCAAGGAGATCCAATCAGTCTATTGTGAAGGAGATCAGCCCTGGAATTTCTTTGGAAGGAATGATGCTAAAGCTGAAACTCCAGTACTTTGGCCACCTCATGCAAAAAGTTGACTCACTGGAAAATACTTTGATGCTGGGAGGGATTGGGGGCAGGAGGAGAAGGAGACGACCGAGGATGAGATGGCTGGATGGCATCACGAACTCGATGAACGTGAGTCTGAGTGAACTCTGGGAGCTGGTGATGGACAGGGAGGCCTGGCGTGCTGCGATTCATGGAGTCGCAAAGAGTTGGACACGACTGAGCGACTGAAATGAACTGAACTGAACTGAACTCCACAGTGAATGAAATTTTCATAATAATAATGATATAGTCACTGAACATTGTTTTAACTAAAACAGCAATAATTTAGGGGAGAATGAGAGGGAGAAGTGGTGTCTAAAAGAGTTAAATAGACAGCTATTGCAACAGAAAATGAATTAAAAATTTTAAAACTGATAAATCAATTGATAGCAGTATAACCTTATCATCAGGTTGTGTGGAAATAATTATTGGGAAAGTTAAAAGCTATTTTCTCTGTGAAACAGCACTGGCTATATGGGAGGGAAATGGGTAGAGACTTAGTTTTTCAGTACAGCTTCTTTAGCACTATTTGATTTTTCAAAACATGCATATGTTTTAGTTTGATTTTAAGACCTACTTTCCCTTCCAGGTGACTATTCTAACTACACTTGACTCTGACATGCTACTGAGATTCAGGATGTTTAGAAGCATCAGTAATTGAGTGACCAGTACTGAGTTCTGGCAACTTAGCCAATCATAAGTTCTTGACCACAGAAACCAAGGTCAAGGAAAGGACAAATAATTATTAATATGTACTTTTCCTACAAATGACAAAGCATAAAAACATGGTCCATAGAAGAATAATGATATTCAAAGACTTCACTCAATATATCGGAAATTCAGTCTGGGCTACTGTCAAAGACAGAACTGTCAGAGGGATTGAATGGAAGGTCCAGTAACACAGCATGGTAGACTGCAGCCCTCTAAAGATCTCATGTGGGCCCAAACTGGCCTGTGAATTAGAGGAAATGGAATACAGAGACAACAGTTACAAGCTAGTCTAGTAACTAAAGTGAAAACTTTTGAGGATGTGAACTAATGTGACCAAGAAAGAGATGCAAGGAGAGTCGGTGGGGATAAAGGGAGGTCTCCAGATGAGTTGACAGCTATGATCCATCTTTCTATCTCTCTTGTTCTTCTATACAAAGAAGAGGCTCTAGTTTTCATACCTGGTGAGCTGGAGAAATGATGTTAGCAACAAGACAAAAAGACTGAGTAGGGCCTGTTTGGGGTACACTGAGTGACAGCATTAATGACGCATCCAGATGGACGTGAATGGCAGGCAACTGGAAAGAGGGTCAGGAGCTCAGTAATGAAGTCAGGTCTGGACATTGAGATACTTCAGCACCAAAGGGATGCTTCAGACAGGAGAAAGTATATAGACAGAAAATGTCCATAAATAATCATTTTTTCCCAAACTTAAAATTTTTAATTTTTTATTGGGATTTTAGAAAAGGCAGAGGAACCAGAGATCAAATTGCCAACATCCATTGGATCATCAAAAAAGCAAGAGAATTTCAGAAAAACATCTACTTCTCCTTCATTGACTATGCTAAAGCCTTTGACTGTGTAGATCAAAACAAAGTATGGAAAATTCTTAAAGAGATGTGAATACCAGACCACCTTACCTGCCTCCTGAGAAATCTGTATACAGGTCAAGAAGCAACAGTTAGAACTGGACATGGAACAACAAACTAGTTCCAAATTGGAAAGAGAGTATATTGTCACCTTGCTTATTTAACTTATATGCAGAGTACATCATGAGAAACGCTGATGAGAAACACTGGGCTGGAAGAAGCACAAGCTGGAATAAGATTACTGGGAGAAATATCAATAATCTAAGATATGCAGATAACAGCACCCTTATGGAAGAAATCAAAGAGGAACTACAGAGCCTTTTGATGAAGGTGAAAGAGGAGAGTGAAAAAGTTGGCTTAAAACTCAACATTCAGAAAACTAAGATCATGCCATCCATCACTTCATGACAAATAGATGGGGAAACAATGCAAACAGTGAGAGAATTTATTTTCTTGAGTTCCAAAATCATAGCAGATGGTGACTGCAGCCATGAAATTAAAAGACACTTGCTCCTTGGGAGAAATGCTATGACAAAACTAGACAGCATATTAAAAAGCAAAGCCATCATTTTTCCAGTAGTCATGTATGAATGTGAGAGTTGGACTATAAAGAAAGCTGAGCACCAAAGAATTGATGCTTTTGAACTGTAGTGTTGGAGAAGACTCTTGAGAGCCCCTTGGACTGCAAGGAGATCAAACCAGTCCATCCTAATGGAAATCAGTCCTGAATATTCATTGGAAAGACTGATGCTGAAGCTGAAACTTCAATACTTTGGCCGCCATGGGAAGAACTGACTCTTTGGAAAAGACCCTGATGCTGGGAAAGATTGAAGGCAGGAGGAGAAAGGATGACAGAGGATGGGATGGTTTGATGGCATCACTGACTCAATGGACCTGAGTTTGAGCAAGCTCTGGGAGTTAGTGATAGACAAGGAAGCCTGGAATGCTGTAGTCCATGGAGTCCCAAAGAGTCGGACGCAACTGAGGGTCTGAACAACAATTGAGGCATAGCCGATTAACAATGTTGTGGTAGTTTCAGGTGAACAGTGAAAGGATTCAACCGTACATATACATGTATCCATTCTCCCCTAAATGCTCCTCCCATCCAGGCTGGCACATAACATTGAGAAGAGTTAGTGCTAGACACTAGATCCTTGTTCGTTATCTATTGTAAATATAATAGTGTGTACATGACCCTCCCAAAGTCCCTAACTATCCTTTCCCCCAGCAACCATAAGTTTGTTTTCTAAGTCAGTGATTCTCTACCTGTTTTGAAGTAAGTTAATTTGTATCATTTCTTTTTAGAGTCTGCCTATAAAGGATGCCATACCATAGTTCCCTTTCTCTGTCTGACTTACTTCATTTAGTATGACAGTCTCTAGGTCTATCCATGTTACTGCAGATGGCATTCTTTCATTCTTTTTAATGGCTAAATATTATTACATCTTCTTTATCCATTCCTCTGTTGATGGACATTTAGGTTGCTTCCCATGTCTTGGCCATTGTAAACTGTGCTTCAAAGAACATTGAGGTACATGTATCCCTTCAGATCATGTTCTCTGGATATGTGCCCAGGAATGGGATTGCAAGGTCATATGGTAGCTCTATTTTTGGTTTAAGGAAACTCCGTACTGTTCTCCATAGTGGCTGGTACCAATTTACATTTCCACCAGCAGTGTAGGAGGGGTTCCTTTCGCTCCATACCCTCTCCAACATTTATTTGTGGATTTTTTGATGATAGCCATTCTGACTGATGTGAAGTGATATCTCATTGTAGTTTTGATTTGTACTTCTCTAAACCCTAGCTATGTTGAACATCTTTTTATGTGCCTATTGGCCATCTGTGTGACTTCTTTGGAGAAATGGGAAAGTCTTTGTTTATGATGTCAGGGAAAATGAGAAAATCCTAATAATGAAGTGATCCTTCTCTTTTTGCCATGGTGTTTGTTACTGTTGTTGGTTGGTTGTTGTTGTTTTTGTGTGTTGTTGGTGGTGTTCCATTCATTTAATTTAAAGAGAAGGAAAGCAAACAAGTGGACCAATTTTGCCATCTTGAGCTGAAAGGCCATGCTAGCAAAGACCCTAATGGAGTTGTAAAGGATAACAGCCCAAAGGAAAAGAACAATTCTGGGATTGGATTATTTTACCACTTCCCTGGCACTGCCTCATTTTTAGCCAATTGAGGTTCCTGGAAATTATCCATGAGCTAAAGGACATAGTGAGCTAGAAGCTGTGACAGAGGGGAATGGGGTTTGCCCTGGTTTGCTTGGGAATGAAGGGCTTTGCCAGGACACAAGACTTTCAGTGCCTGGACTAAGAAAGTTCTGGGGAAAACAGGATGAATATGTCACCCTCAATGGGGGTGGAATAGAGAAATTGGGTAACAATGCCATAGCTCTCATACTATTTCTCCAAATTCCCTCAAAATTCATCCAGAGGTGGGAAGTAGACATTTAAAGGGAAAGTGTGGGTAAGTTCTCTCTGTGTGAACTAAGTGTGTTCACTGGGAGGTTTGACCAACAACATTTCACTAATGGAATCAGAGCCCCAAAGACCTAATCAGGGAAAGGGTCTGGAGGAGGGGGACAGCAAAAGGACCCAGCCATACATATACATGTATCCATTCTCCCCTAAATTCCCCTCCCATCCAGGCTGCCATATAACATTGAGTAGAGTTCCCTGTGCTATACGCTACGTCCTTGCTCGTTATCCATTTTAAATATAGTAGTGTGTACACATCAATCCCAAACTACCTAACTATCCCTTCCATTGTTAATCAGCTATATTCCAATATAAAATAAAAAGTAAAAAAAAACAACTAAAAGAAAGTGTCTGAACTCTAATCCCTACAGATTCTACAAGGCAGAAGACAGGGTTGGGTAAAGAGGGCAAGGGGCTTGGATTGGGACAGTGCCAGGCTGGCAAATGGAAAGCTAGGAATAATAGTTTCACACAACTGAAGTGGTTAAAATGGTAAGGAAGCCAAGACAGGTGGATTAAAAGGACCTCTGACACAAGGGCATTATTTACTGTGTAAAACCAGGAAGAACAGCCTGTCTCCTGTCCTGGCACATATTCATGACATGAGCCATCCTGAAGATACTGTTGATTTTTCCTGTAGAGGCAGAATCTGTCTAACAGGGCATGTTGAAAGGTTAAGAGTCCCCTGAAGGTAATTCCAAACCATCCCTTCCTTCCGACCCTTCAGAAACCCCGCAGGGCAAAGCCAGCTCATCCTCATGAGCTTAGCTGAGCTTCTGGGTTAGACTTTAGTCTAAGGGAACACAGGTTGGCCACCAAGATTAAACTGGAATTTTAAACTATGAGAGGCAGCATGGTATAATGAGAAGAGGCTGGCTTTTGCAATTAAAGAGACCCAGACATTAATCTGGTCTGGCCACTTCCTACCTGTGTCATCTTAGATAAACTGACTTGTAACACTGGTTTAAAAATACATATCTCAGGATGGGAGGTGGGAGGGAAATTCAAGAAGGAGGAGGGGACATACGTACACCTATGGTTAATTCATGTTGATGTATGACAGAAATCAAAACAATATTGTAAAACAATCAATCAATTAAAAATAAATAAATATAATATTTTAAAACATGCATGTCTCATAGGTGGCTTTGTGGAACAGAGACACAACCATATGAAAATGTCAAGCTGATGCTAATATGTAAGGAAGGGAACTTCCCTTCTGCCTCCATAGAGTAGCCCAACTCCCTGAACGTGTGTGACGGTGGGAGTGTGATTGTGGGGGTGTGGCTGTGCGTGTGTATGTGTTTAATTGTGTGTATGTGTGTGAGACAGTGTATTTGTGTGTGGTTGTATCTGTGTGCACGTTGCTCTGCACACAATACACTCACTAGGAACCACAAGACTCCCACAGTACATGGAAAGAATCAACACTTTTCTGGACCTGAAAGAGTGTATTTATGTGAGTATGTGTACAGTTGTGTGTGTGTAATGGTGGGGGATGACTACTTAAGTGTGACTGTGTGGGGCTGTGGGTGTGGAGGTGGCTGCGTATGTGTGTGTGCATGACTATATGTGTGACTGTGTACAGATGTGGCTGTGGGGGGGATTGTGTATGTGTACGGCTGTGTGTGATTATGTGCATCTGTGCTGACCACATGATTGTGCCTGTGTGTGACTGTGTGTGTGTGTGTATCTTCAGAGGATGCCCTGGCTTAGCATCTGTATGGCTTAGCATCTGAATGGGTTCTTCCTCCTCATCATTCCTCAGCAGCCATCTGTCCACTGGTTGTTGCAGCTCTGAGACCAAGGCCAGACAAGCTCAACTTCTCCATCTCCACTCAGACTCCCAGCTCAAAAGCACACTGGTGGCTCCCACCCTGTTGTGAAAAGGGCTGGAACACATTTCTTTCCCACTCCAGAGGGACAGGAAGCTCCCTCCACCTCTGAGACATTCTGCTCCAGAGCCCTGTCTCTGTCATAGTTGGCCCACAGATCAGAAGTCATCCCCCAAACCTCAGAGACTTGGTTCCCCTTGATGACAAGTGCCAGAGACCCTCCTCCTTCCATCCGCCTCAAGCCCTGTCTCTCAGTCCTCACCTCTGTCCTCTGTGTGCACTTTGCTCCACACACAACACACTCATCAGGAACCACGAGACTCCCACGGTACATGGAAAAGATTAACACTTTTTTGGGACTGCAAGTTCAAAGAAACTATTTTTTGTGTATATTTTTTTAATTTAAATTTATTTATTTGGAGGCTAATTACTTTACAATATTGTATTGGTTCTGCCACACATTAACATGAGTCCACCACGGGCATACACATGTTCCCCATCCAGAACCTCCCTTCCACCTCCCTCCCTGTACCATCCCTCCAGGTCATCCCAGTGCACCAGCCCCATGCATCCTGTATTGAACGTGGACTAGCAATTCATTTCTTATATGATATTACACATGTTTCCATGCCATCCCCCCAAATCATTCCACCCTAGCCCTCTCCCACAGAGTCCAAAAGACTATTCTATACATCTGTGTCTCTTTTGCTGCCTTGCATACAGGGTTACCGTTACCATCTTTCTAAATTCCATATATATGCATTAGTATTCTGTATTGGTGTTTTTCTTTCTGGTTTACTTCACTCTGTATAATCAGCTCCAGTTTCATCCACCTCATTAGAACTGATTCAAATGTATTCTTTTTAATGGCTGAGTAATACTCCATTGTGTGTATATACCACAGCTTTCTTATCCATTCATCTGCTGATGGGCATCTAGGTTGCTTCCATGTCCTGGCTACTATAAACAGTGCTGCGATGAACATTGGGACACACGTGTCTCTTTCAATTCTGGTTTCCTCCGTGTGTATGCCTAGCAGTGGGATTGCTGGGTCATAAGGCAGTTCTATTTGCAATTTTTTAAGGAATCTCCACACTGTTCTCCATAGTGGCTGTACTAGTTTGTATTCCCACCAACAGTGTAAGAGGATTCCCTTTTCTCCACACCCTCTCCAGCATTTATTGCTTGTAGACTTTTGGATCACAGCCATTCTGATTGGTGTGAAATGGTACTTCATTGTGGTTTTGATTTGCATTTCTCTGATAATGAGTGATGTTGAGCATCTTTTCATGTGTTTGTTAGCCATCTGTATGTCTTCTTTGGAGAAATGTCTGCTTAATTCTTTGGCCCATTTTTTGATTGGGTCGTTTATTTTTCTGCAATTGAGCTGCAGGAGTTGCTTGTATATTTTTGAGATTAGTTGTTTGTCAGTTGCTTCATTTGCTATTATTTTCTCCCATTCTGAAGGCTGTCTTTTCACCTTGCTTAGAGTTTCCTTTGTTGTGCAGAAGCTTTTAGTTTTAATTAGGTCCCACTTTGGAATTTTTGGCCATAGCAATCAGAGCAGAAAAAGAAATAAAAGGAATCCAAATTGGAATAGAAGAAGTAAAACTCTCACTATTTGCAGATGACATGATCCTCTACATAGAAAACCCTAAAGACTCCACCAAAAAATTACTAGAGCTAATCAATGAATATAGTAAAGTTTCAGGATATAAAATCAACACACAGAAATCCCTTGCATTCCTATACACTCATAATGAGAAAATAGAAAGAGAAATTAAGGAAACAATTCCATTCACCATTGCAATGGAAAGAATAAAATACTTACGAATATATCTACCTAAAGAAACTAAAGACCTATATATAGAAAACTATAAAACACTGGTGAAAGAAATCAAAGAAGACACTAATAGATGGAGAAATATACCATGTTCTTGGATCAGAAGAATCAATATAGTGAAAATGAGTATACTACCCAAAGCAATCTATAGATTCAATGCAATCCCTATCAAGCTACCAGCGGTATTTTTCACAGAGCTAGAACAAATAATTTCACAATTTGTATGGAAATACAAAAAACCTCGAATAGCCAAAGCAATCTCGAGAAAGAAGAATGGAACTGGAGGAATCAACCTGCCTGACTTCAGGCTCTACTACAAAGCCACAGTCATCAAGACAGTATGGTACTGGCACAAAGACAGAAATATAGATCAGTGGAACAAAATAGAAAGCCCAAAGATAAATCCATGCACCTATGGACACCTTATCTTTGACAAAATAGGCAATAATATACAATGGAGAAAAGACAATCTCTTTAACAAGTGGTGCTGGGAAAACTGGTCAACCACTTGTTAAAGAGTGAAACTAGAACACTTTCTAACATCATACACAAAAATAAACTCAAAATGGTTCAAAGATCTAAATGTAAGACCAGAAACTATAAAACTCTTAGAGGAGAACATAGGCAAAACACTCTCTGACATAAATCACAGCAGGATCCTCTATGACCCACCTCCCAGAATATTGGAAATAAAAGCAAAAATAAACAAATGGGACCTAATTAAAATTAAAAGCTTCTGCACAATGAAGAAACTCTTTAGAAGAGCAAGTTTACAGCACAAAGCTACTGAAGGTAAGAAATTCTTGCACCTCCCAAAACAGCAGAGTCCAGAAGTAGAGAGCTTCACATCTCCACCTGGCTCCCTGGCCTCCTCGTGGCTGGGCAGGCAGAAAGTGGATGAGATACAAGACAAGAAACAGCCTGCCTCACCAATTTCTGGACAATCAAACCTTTGTTCCAAGGTTGCTGACCTAGGATGCCTGGAAAGAGCCAGACACTAGAAGGGAAGAGAGGGAGGGATGAATGTGAAATAAATACACACCTACCAGAGGTGGACAGCCAGTCCGTTAAACAGGGTTAATGGAAGGTTCCATTCTTCTGGACAGGGCTGGCTGGGAGGGGAGGCAATTTTACAGCTTTCTTGGTTCTTCTGCTTTTGCACATGACAGGCTCTCTTAGGTCTTAATTTCTTCTCATTGTTCTCCTCCTTGAGCGTGAATAAATGCTAGGGAAGATTGCTTACCAACCCAGAGGGATCTGAAGGGCACGGTGCACCGATTTCTCAGCAAACACCCCTGGGAGATCCCCAAAAGCTGCCGGGTTACACTGAAATTGTCAAGATTGTTATCTACTTAACAGTTTCTGTTCTCTGCCCTCTGGAAAAACAGGAAGCAAGAGATAAGAAATTCCTCACCCCCTAAGACTCATATCCTATTGGAGGATAAGTCATAAAGAAATACCTAGTACAATGCTGGGGAATAAGTGTGATGGATAAAAATAAAGCATAGAAAAGCATGAAGAGCCTGGAAGTGATCATTTAAACAAAGTTATGGATGGAAGAGCTCCCTCAGAGTGAAAATTTCAGCAGAGTGAGCCAGTCATTCACATAACTAAGGGAGAGGTTGTTGTGCAGAACAGAGGCTCCTAGGCAAGAATTTGCTTTGGTTTGTTGAAAGAAGAGCAAGAAGACCAAGGCAAATGAAGCAGAATAAGGGAGAGGAAGAGCAATAGGTGTTGAGATTGGAAAATTCTGCAGTGACCAGATCTCCTAGGTGTCTCTGGCAAGGAGCTTGAAGACTTACATTAAATCCTTTCCACTTTTGCCTGATTAACCCAACAGGAACAGAATTTGAATGGAAGCAAGCATTATTCCAAGTAGAGGTCAAGAAGACTTAAAGTCATCCCAAATTGAAATGCAACATTTTTGACAGTTTAAATTGCTTCCTAGCAACTGAAGAGGGAACAAGTGACATATTCAGGTGGATCGGTACCCTGTTCTCATACAACACCAAACATGTTGTTCAGTCACTCAGTTGTGTCAGACTCTTTGTGACCCCATGAACTGTGGCACACCAGCCTCCCTGTCCTTCACCATCTTCTGGAGTTTGCTCAAACTCATGTCCATTGGATCAGTGATGCCATCCAACCATCTCATCTTCTGCCATCTCCCTCTCTTCATGCCTTCCATCTTTCCCAGCATCAGAGTCTTTTCCAGTGAGTTGACTCTTCGCATCAGTGGCAGAAGTATTAGAGCTTCAGCTTCGGCATCAGTCCTTCCAATGAATATTCAGGGTTTATTTCCTTTAGGAGTGGTTTGATCTCCTTGAAGTCCAAGGGACTCTCAAGAGTCTTCTCCAACACCACAGTTTGAAAGCATCAATTATTCAGTGCTCAGCCTTCTTTATGGTCCAACTCTCACATCTGTATATGACTACTGGAAAAACCAGAGCTTTGACTATACAGACCTTTGTTAGCAAAATGATGTCTAGGTTGGTCACAACTTTTCTTCCAAGGAGTAAGCGTCTTTTAATTTCATAACTACAGTCT
Source organism: Capra hircus (assembly GCF_001704415.2). Classification (NCBI taxonomy): domain Eukaryota; kingdom Metazoa; phylum Chordata; class Mammalia; order Artiodactyla; family Bovidae; genus Capra; species Capra hircus. Next base: position 14,140,251 of record NC_030811.1, on the reverse strand, counting down.
CCATCTGCAGTGATTTTGGAGCCCAAGAAAAAGTCTGCCACTCTTTCCATTGTTTCCCATCTATTTGCCATGAAGTGACGGGACTGCCAAACATGCAGTGTCCTGAAATGTCAATGTCACACTCATGAAAATATAAATCCTTGAAGCAAAACAGTTCCTGAATTTAGTCAATATCTGTACAGATTGAATGAATCTATGTAGGTCAGGTTGTGTTGAGAATCATGGCCTATCCTCCCCTTGGAAATCTACAAGAAGAAATCTTGCAAATTCTAACAAAATATTCATAGAAGCACAAACTTCTAATAACAAACAAGCAACCACTCCTGATTTTGTTACCAAGGGACATCTCTGCATTATTCAGGCACACTGCTGTGCAGTTGGAATCCTGTAACTACTTGACCACACACTCAAATCTGAGAAAGTCTCCAGAAGACTTTTTGCCTAATAACTATTCTGGTTCCAATGTGAGATAATCTTGATATACTTTCTTCATGAAAATTATGACACTGGTATACATTCATGTGATGAAACTATGAGGTTCCATTAAAATAAGGATAAATAACATTTTTGAATATTTAATATGAAAAGTAAAGAAATTAGAACAGAATTATACTAGTAGTTAGAGACAGAAGAAGGCTTTAAACTCAAGTCTACCTGATTCAAAACCTGTGTTCTTGACTACTCTGCCACTTTGTCTAATTCCAAATGAATAAGAATATATTAATATAATATATTAATAAAAATTATATAGATTTCCACAATCAAGTGTGTACAGACAGGCAATAATATTATGATAATGGCCTCATTTCTATTCATCCCTGAGTAAATACAAATAAAAACTACCAGGAGATTCAATTGCACACATTCTAGAATAATTAAGGAAAAAAATATGACAAAATTGTGTTGGTGAGGATGTGGAGCAACTGACCTTCATATGCATTACTGGCGGAATGAATACTGAAAAAGTTTTTCGGCAATAGCTAACTTCTATGCTGAGTACATCAGGGGAAATGCCAGGCTGGATGAATCAAAAGCTGGAATCAAGATTGCCGAGAGAAATATCAACAACTTCAGATATGCAGATGACACCGTTTTAATGCCAGAAAGTGAAGAGTAACTAAGGCATCTCCTGATGAGGGAAAAAGAGGAGAGTGAAAAAGCTGACTTAAAATTCAACATTCAAGAAACAAAGATCAAGGCATCGGTTAAATCACTTCACACAAACAGACGGGGAAAAAGTGGAAACAGTGACAGATTTTATTTTCTTGGGTTGAAGATGGTTCAGATGGTGCAGACGAGGACTGCATCCATGAAATTAAAAGACACTTGCTCCTTGGAAGAAAAGCTATGACAAACTTAGACAGCACATTAAAAAGCAGAGATCTCACTTTGCCAACAAAGACCCATAAGTCAAAGCCATGGTTTTTCCAGTAGTTAGGTATGGATGTGAGAGATGGATCACAAAGAAGGCTGAGCACTGAAGAACTGATGCCTTTGAACTGGTGCTGGAAAAGACTCTTGAGAGTCCCTTGGACATCAGGGAGATCAAACCAGTCAATCCTAAAGAAAATCCAAACCTGAATATTCATTGGAAGGACTGGTGATGAAGCTGAAGCTCTAATACTTTGGCCACCTGATGTAAAGAGCCGATTCATTGGAAAAGACCCTGATGCTGGGAAAGATTGAGGGCAGGAGGAGAAGGGGGTGACAGAGGATGAGATGGTTGGATGGCATCACCAACTCAATGGAAATGAGTTTGAACAAGCTCTAGGTGATGGTGAAGGACAGGGAAGCCTGGTGTGCTGTAGTCCATGGTGTCGCAAAGAGTCAGACACGACTTAGTGACTGACCAACAAAGCTGAACATCTGGATACCCTCTGAATCTAGATGCTTCAAGACTGGTCAATCCATTCCGAAATGCAATCAATCATGCAGTTTAACACTTGTTTTGAAAACTTGAATTTTTAAAGTCTGATTGATATTTTGGAAAATATAAATGAGAATTTTGCATTTTCTTATAGACAGTTTCATCAGCAGGAAACACAAGGTGAAGTAGAAACTGTACCCAGATGAACCAATCCACACAGGAAAACACAAAAACACACTCACATATCTCAAAGATCTACTAGCTAACCAGTTCTCTGGGTGTGTTATCCTACAAGGTTGTATTTCATTATCCTTTGTATTTGCAAAATTTTCTATATAAATAAATACACACTCAACATCCCAAACATATCTAAATAGCCTGGTTCAAAATGCCAAGCAATGCAAACAAACAAACAAAAAAAGCCAGTACTATTTACATCTGAGAGCTTTAAAAAGAAATTGCCAAATTCTGCAGAAGTGGCCCCTTTTAGTGCTATTAGTTGCTAGCTTGATGACTTCAACTATCACTACAATTTTCAAAACATTCAGTTTCAGGTGACACTATGCATGAATACAGATGAGAAAGCCACAAAAGAATTTCCAGGATTGATACTAAAGTTAATTGAAGAAGGAGGCTACAAATTGGATCAAAAATTACAATTTTGAAAATCTGCAAACAATACACGTTGGAGAGGGTGTGGAGAAAAGGGAACCCTCTTACACTGTTGGTGGGAATACAAACTAGTACAGCCAATACGGAGAACAGTGTGGAGATTCCTTAAAAAACTGGAAATAGAACTGCCATATGACCCAGCAATCCCACTGCTGAGCATACACATCAAGGAAACCAGACGTGAAAGAGACGCATGTACCCCAATGTTCACTGAAGCACTGTTTACAATAGCCAGGACATGGAAGCAACCTAGATGCCCATCAGAAGATGAACGGATAAGGAAGTTGTGGTACCTATACACAATGCAATATTACTCAGCTATGAAAAAGAACACATTGGAGTCAGTTCTAATGAGGTGGATAAAACTGGAGTCTATTATATACAGAGTGAAGTAAGTCAGAAAGAGAAACACCAATACAGTATATTAACACATATATATGGAATTTAGAAAGATGGTAACAATGACCCAGATGCAAGACAGCAAAAGAGACACAGATGTAAAGAACAGACTTTTGGACAATGTGAGAAAAGGTGAGGGTGGGATGATTTGAGAGAACAGCATTGAAATGTGTATATCACCATATGTAAGACAGATGACCAGTGCAAGTTCGATGTATGAAGCAGGGCACTCAAAGCCGGTGCTCTGGGACAACACAGAGGGATGGGGTGGGGAGGGAGGTGGGAGGGGGTTCAGGATAGGGGGACACATGTACATCTGTGGCTAATTCATGCTAATATATGGCAAAAACCAGTAATTAGCCTCCAATTGAAATGAATAAATTTCTTCAAAAATTACAATTTCGATGAAACAGGTATCCATTACAAATTTTAAAAGATCAATAATCCAAAGGGGGGAAAAAAAAACCATGCTCAAGGATTTAAAGATTGTAAAAGTTCAGCAGCCTACACCAAAGCAAGGACAATGAGTCACACCTACTTACCTACAACCAGTGTCACAACTTTCTGTCTGATTTCAGATAACCCTCCTCCCATCCTTTCACAGTGAAACACAAGCTGCCACCCTGAGACACCTACTTCCACAAGCAAACACTGTGTCTTTTTTAAGGCAAAGCCTTACCTTTATTATAGTAACCACCTGACATATGTAACATTGTACCATTCTTTTACTAGGTTCCTCTATGTATTACTGACAATGTTTTTGAGTGTTATGAGAAAAATGGGAGTAAGAGCATAAGTCTTATGGGTTCGTTGTGACATTTTGCATAGTGTAGCAATTTTTAGGAGTACATATGTCACAATATAATAGATCTGACTATTCAAGATAAATGAGTGGATTTATGGCAGTGGGTGGGGTCTAGGGCTGGGCTCTGAGCTGGACCTGGGCAGGGCTGCCGGAAGCTTGTAGCTGTTGCAGCTAGGTCCTGATTTGTCCTAAAAGCACATTTGAAAAAAAAATAACAATTTTCTTCAAAATATCAAAAATGGAAAAAGAACTCAATTGCACATCAGTAGTAGAATGAAACAATATAAAGTGGTACATTTATGTAATATTAAACAACAATGGAAAATATTTAATTACTGTTAAGTGTAAACATCTACAGAAACTATGCTGAAGGAAAGAATCCAGACACCAACAACTGTAGATAGATAGAAAGATAGACAAACTCTATATGATGCTCAAGGAAAAACCAAAAAAAACACAGTCTTGGGTGATAGAAATAGGAATTTTTGGATAACATTGGGGATATTGAGTTAAAGGGGGCATAAATGAGGTTTCTAGTATACAAAAAAAAATAATCTGTATCTTAATTCAGATGGTGGTTTCAGAGGGGGGTGTGTGTGTTAGTTGCTCAGTCATGTCTGACTCTGCAACCCCACAGACTGTAACCCGCCAGGCTTCTCTGTCCATGGGATTCTCCAGGCAAGAATACTGGAGTGGACTGCCATTCCCTTCTCCAGAGGACCTTCCTGACCCAGGGATCAAACCCTGGTCTTCCGCATTGCAGGCAGATTATTTATCATTTGAGTGATAGGCAAGTCCCTTCAGAGGGATATTCCTTTGTAAAACTTCATCAAGATCTACTTGTTACCTGGGCATTCTCTGTGTGTTATACCTGAATAAAAATGTTTATAGGCAAATTTTGCTTAAAAATATATAGATAGAATTAAAATACACTGCAACAGTGGCATAGAAAGTTGGGAGTACAGGTAAAATGATCTAAGGCTTTATATTGTTCAGAGAAAGCTGATGTAACTAATATTAGACTCTGCCATGTTACATATGTATGATAAAATTTCTAATATAATCATATAATATAGTAGCATATATAACATATAAGCTAATATAAAAGAGAAATTTAATAATGAGTATTATCAATTCAAAAGAAAACAATAAAAAAATAGAAAAAGGAGATAGAAAAATGTTGTTCTTCAGTCACCCAGTCATATCCAACTCTTTGCAATACCATGAACTGTGGTACACCGGGCCTCCCTGTTCCTTATCATCTCCCAAAGTTTGCCCAAGTTCATGTCCATTGCATTGATGACACCATCCAGCCATCTCATTTTCTGATGCCCTCTTCTCCTGCCTTCAATCTTTCCCAGCATCAGGACTTTTCCCATGAGTTGGCTATTCACATCAGATGACCAAAACACTGGAACTTCAGATTCAGCCTCAGACCTTCGAAGTATTCAGGGTTGATCTCCCTTAAGATTGACTGGTTTGATATCCTTACTGCCCAAGGGATTCTCAGGAGTATTCTCTAGCACCACATTTCAAAAGCATTAATTCCTTGGTGTTCTGCCTTCTTCACGGTCCAGCTGTCACAACAGTACATGACCACTGGGAAGACCATAACCTTGACTATACAAATTATAATGAGTGAAGTCGCTCAGTCGTGTCCGACTCTTTGCGACCCCATGGACTGTAGCCTACTAGGCTCCTCTGTCCATGGGATTTTCCAGGTGATAGTCCTAGAGTGGGTTGCCATTTCCTTCTCCAGGGGATCTTCCCAACCCAGGGATCGAACCCAGGTCCCCTACATTGTAGACAGACACTTTACCGTCTGAGCCACCAGGGAAGCTATGTTATAGTAAAACCCAAATATATCACAAACTAAATGCCTAGATTAGAAGACATATTTTCAGACTGTATAAGCATCCTCAAATTAATTACTCATTGCTTATTAAAAACTTATCTCATATATAAGAATATGAGAATACTGAAAATAAAAGCATATAAGAGGACTTAACAGACAATAACTAACCAAACATAGTTTATATCACTATGTTAACATGAGACAGAATAGAATTTACAGCCAAAAAAATTGTTAGAGTTTAAAAACAAACAAAGTTTTATTAACTAAATTTAGTTCGACAGGAAAATATAACTAAACTGAATGCTATACCTAATAACACCTACTCAAAATACATAAAGCAAACTTTACATAATAAGAATAAATAAGAGAAATTAAAATCTTCGTAAAAATATTCTAACACACCACTCTTAACAATTTTTTAGGAAAATTAATAGAAATTTAGGAAGTAAGTAGACTATTTGATGACAGTTTTCTAAAACTTGATGTATTCAGCTCAGTTCAGTTCAGTTCAGTCACTCAGTCATGTCCAACTCTTTGCGACCCCATGAACTGCAGCACGCCAGGCCTCCTTGTCCATCACCATCTCTCGGAGTTTACCCAAACTCATGTCCATTGAGTCAGTGGTGCTATCTAACCATCTCATCCTCTGTCATCCTCTTCTCCTCCTGCCTTCAATCTTTCCCAACATCAGGGTCTTTTCAAATGAGTCACTCTTCGTATCAGGTGGCCAAAATACTGGAGTTCCAGCTTTAATATCAGTCCTTCCAATGAACACCCAGATGGATTTCCCTTAGGATGGACTTGATGTATTAGATATATGAAAAAATGATATTTAAAAATTAATACACACTTTTTAAGCATATATATAACATGATAGAAACATTTAAAATTTTTCAGTATGGATAAAATGATGGAAATTATACAGCATATATTAGTTTCCCAAAACTGCTGTAACAAGTTACCATAAATCTAGTAGATTAAAGCAACACAAATTTTTTATCTTGCAGGTGTGGGGCTCAGAAGTCCTAAATTAAGGTGTTAGCAGCCTGGAGGCTCTAGGGGAGAATCTTTTTCCTTTTCCAGGTACTAGAAGCAGCCTAACTCCCTTGGCTTATGGACCCTTCCATATATCATGCTAACCTCTGCTTCTGTCTGTCTATCTCCTCTCTCTCTAACACTTCTGCCTCATTCTTTCCCTTATAGGTCACCTAGGATAATCTCCCCTTCTCAAGGCCTATAATTTAATGATATCTAGAAAGTCTTTTCTGCCAGATAAAGTAACATACAGGTTCCAGAGATTAGGACATGGACAACTGGGGGTGCCATTAATTTTTCTACCACTCATAGTATACGCTTCAAATTCAATAAAAATCTGTATGCAGGTCAAGAAGCAACCGTTAGAACTGGACATGGAACAACAGACTGGTTCCAAATCAGGAAAGAAGTATGGCAAGGCCCTATATTGTCACCCTGCCTGTTTAACTTATATGCAGAGTATATCATGCAAAATGCTGGGCTGGATGAAGCATAAGTTGGAATCAAGATTGCTGGGAGAAATATCAATAACCTCAAATATGCAGATGACACCACCCTTATGGCAGAAAGCAAAGAAGAACCAAAGAGCCTCTTGATGAAAGTGAAAGAAGAGAGTGAAAAAGTTGGCTTAAAACTCAACATTCAGAAAACTAAGATCATGGCATCTGGCCCCATCATTTCATGGCAAATAGATGAGGAAACAATGGAAACTGTGAGAGACTTTATATTTGGGGGGCTCCAAAATCACTGCAAATGGTGACTGCAGCCATGAAATTAAAAGATGCTTGCTCCTTGGAAGAAACACTATGACCAACCTAGATATTATATTGAAAATCACTTTGCCAACAAAGGTCCGTATAGTAAAAGCTATGGTTTTTCCAGTAGTCCTGTACGGATGTGAGAGTTGGACTATAAAGAAAGCTGAGCACTGAAGAATTGATGCCTTTGAACTGTGGTATTGGAGAAGACTCTTGAGAGTCTCTTGGACAGCAAGGAGATCAAACCAGTCCATCCTAAAGGAGATCAGTTCATTGGAAGGACTGATGCTAAAGCTGAAACTCCAATACTTTGTCTACCTGATGCAAAGAACTGACTCACTGGAAAAGACCCTGATGCTGGGAAAGATTGAAGGTGGAAGGAAAAGGGGATGACAAAGGATGAGATGGTTGTTTGGCATCACCAACTTAATGGACAAGAGTTTGAGTAGGCTCTGGGAGTTGGTGATGGACAGGGAAACCTGGCATGCTGCAGTCCATGGGGTCACAGAGTCGGACACAACTGAGCAACTGAACTGAACTGATACATATGTCTAAACTCATAAAATTGCATAATTAAATATGGGAAGTATTTTTTGTGTATCAACTATTTTGACTCACATTGCAACACCTCAAAACTCAACTTGGAGGCAACTCTTCTGGAAATTCATTACATCCTCAGTATGAGTTAAGTGTTCTTTGTGGAAGTTCCATAATGTAAGATAGTCATTATGAGTACCAAGTCTAGATTTGCTTCTATCTGGGTTTGAATATCACCTTTTTATTTTAACTTTTTATCTTTTCTTGAAGTATAGCTGATTTACAACATTTCAGATAAAAATTTAAAATGAAAAAGGTGATATTCAAAACTGGTGCCTCAGACAGTAAAGAATCTGCCTGCATTGCAGGAGACCTGGGCTCGATCCCTGGGTCAGGAACATTCCCCTGGAGAAGGGAATGCCTACCCACTCCAATATTCTTGCCTGGGAAAATCCCATGGAGAGAGGATCCTGGCAAGCTACAGTCCATGGAGTTGCAAAGTGTCAGACAAGACTGACTGACTAACACTTTCACTTTCATATATATATATTCTTTTTCAGATTTCTTTCCATTATAGGTTATTACAAGATAGTGAATAGAATTCTCTGTGCTATACAGTACGTTCTTATTGGTTATTTATTTCATATATAGCAGCATGTATCTTTTAATCCCAAATTCCTATTTTATCCCTCCCCCGCCTTTCCCCTTTAGTAACCATAAGTTTCTATGTCAGTGTGTCTATTTCTGCTTTGTTAATAAGTTTATTTGTATCATTTTTTAGATTCCACATCAAAGGGCTATCATACGTGATTATCACTTTTTATTCATTGGTTGTATGATTGAATAAGCTATTAAATCTCTCTTGAGTTTCCTTTCCTCAACTGTATTGTTGCTACATTTAGAGACAATAAATGTGCTTAAGGACTTAAGTGGTCTGATATCAGACCACTTAAGTTTGAAACCAAACTCTGTACATTACTCACTTTGCAACCTTGAGCCAGTTACCTTATCTCTCTGGGCCTCAAATTCCTCATCATAAAATGGGATAATACTTAAATTACATGATTTTTAAGGAATAGATAAATTAGTATGTTAAGCACTTAGAATAGAGTCTGACTTGTAGCAAGAGCTCTGTAATTATTTGTTCTTAGCATTGCTTCTGGTATTTGTAGAAGCTATACATAGTAATTCTGGGGTGTGTGATTCTCATCAGAAAAGGGACAACAGAAAATGAGCTCTGCTTCTGAGGTCTTTCACGGTGGGAGGGAGGGTCATATGTTAAAAGTACTCAGTGCATAAAAAAGTGATAAACATGGAGAAGCACAATGATGTGGGAACACTACATGGTAAGAGAGACAAGAAGAAGTCTCCAGCAGCTACCGTTAAGACAGAAGCGCTGGGATCAGGGCAGACATTAAGAGAAGTGTCAGTGGAACAGAAGATGTAAAACTTCTCCATCTCCTCTAAAAGAATAAAGATGTATGACATTATTTCAAACTTGCAGTCAAGCTCATATTTTATTATTGTAGGTATGTTTGTTTGGATGCTTTTAAAAATATATACACAGAGAAAAACAGGTCTCAAACCTGCCAGTTTCATTTAGCTTTTTTTTTTTTTAAGCCTTTTTGATGTGGGCCATTTTTAAAGTCTTAACTGAATGTGTTACACCATTGCTTTTGTTTTATGTTTCGGTTTTTTGGCTTTGAGGCATGTAGGATCTTAGCTCCCCAACCAGGGATCAAACTTGCGCCCCATGCATTGGAAAGGGAAGTCTTAACCGCTGGACCACCAGGGAAGTCCCTGCCATTTAGGTTAACCTGGCAAAATCTTTGGCAATCCTCAATAAACACAAACTATTATTACAGTGCTGATCATGACCTATAAAATTTGTTTTTTGATTCTTCTCCCCCACTGTCCTCTGTCATATTCATCTCTGAATGCCCATCAACTAAAGCCTCTTTGTAATGATAGGTGCTTAACCAATATTTGTAGACTGGATTAACTGAAGGGATTGGGAGGATGACGGATGGAGAGATGAACAGACAGAAGAAAGGATGAATGCTGACATTGTTCACATCGGCTTTATGGAGAAACATGCTAGCATGGTCAGTCTTATAGAAGGCAAAACACACGCTTAGAGTGAGTGGGTCTTGTATCTCCCCACTCTGGAACTCTCCCTTTGGGTAGCCTCACCAGGGCTTTGTACTCACCAGGAGACAGTGAAATCACTAAAAACTCAGGGTCTAGAACCAGACGGCCTGTGTTCAAATTCTGACTTCATCCAGAGATATATTCACAGTAGAGTTAGTGACGCGAAGATTCAGGGTCCTTCACTTTACAGTCTCTTCCAAGGTTCTGCACCTGTATTTCACATTTGTAAACGCGTATTCTATTTGTGAAAGGTTCCCAATCCTATAAAACAAAACTTTCAGATTCCACAAAACCTGGATCTAAAGTTGGCTCCTCCAGTTACTGGCTATGTGACCTGGGCTCCATGTATTTATCTGCTATATGCCTCCATTTGCCCACTTGTTAAATGGATTAAAACTGGAAACCTAGTTTGTGGGGTTAGTTTGAAGACTCAGTGAGTTGATATATGTGAAACGCTTAGCATGATGTCATGCACATAGTGTACTCGATGTGTGTTGGTTTCTATAACTCCCTTTTCAGGTTGTCCCTTAACTTCCTGCCTGTCAGGTCCAGGGTAATCTTTCTCTTTGCAAATTTAGCCTGTGGCAAGCTCCTCCCTAATCCTTAATCCCTTCCCCCCTGCACCTGCAGGGGAGCCGCCACAGGAGATCCCACCCATGACAAGGTCATGTGGAAGAGAACTGTTAAGCAAGGCTTCAGAACTCAAGGGGCTCCCTAGGCTTTCTCGAGCATCTACCCCCAAAACCAGAATCTGTTTGTTTTACTGTTTCATGACTTTCACCAACTCCTCTGACATTAACAGGGGGCTATCCCTGACCACCTTTCTCTGGAGAAAATCAACTTAGGGCTATAGCTAATAAGCCTCCTGGACATGAGAGGAATATTTCAAATCAAACCCCCTCTGTTAGCATTCTAGCTTGCTTGGCAGGTATATCCAGACTCTTGCAGCAATGCATACTATTATTTACAGCCCCCCAACTGTGAGAAGCATGGAAAGCCTAAAACATAGAGCCTTTGAAAGAGTTAGAAGTTATTAGAGTAGTGCTGGTGTAGGATTTCATTATTGGGCCAATGCTTGGTGCTAAGTTCCTGTATCTCTTATCCACTGCACACCTGGGAATGCATTAGTTAACATAGTGAGAATGCAAGAAAAACAAGTGTAGCCTTGAATTTAACCATATCAGACTTTTGAGCTAATTGGTTCTTTCTTGTAACTCACTGCACCTTTGCTCTGTGAAAAACGTAACTCTGTTTGGCATTTTCTGAGGCTGACATAGATTAGAAATATAAAGAAAAAAACACTTTGAGGGAAAATAAGTTTTCTGGTTGAGCAGCCTTTATCAAAAGAGGGTCATAAAACGTTCACAGGCCTCCAAGGCCAGAAGATACCATACACAACATATTTGTGGGAAAGGTATGCAGAAAAATCCTGGTTTCGATAAGGGCAAAACTGCTGGAATGTTTGGGCTGACTCTGTATGACCTTGCATCTTTCATTTCCCTCTATGTATAAGGCAAGGTATAAAAGTACCTTTTGAAAAATAAAGCTTTGGGGCCTCGCAGAAGCTTGGTCACCCCGTGTTTTTTCTTCTCTCTCTCTCTCTCTCTCCTTCTCCCTCTCCCTCTCTTTTTCAGGCTGATCCCTTGGAGCATGGGGGCTCCCTCCATTCACTTATCCGCCCGGGTTTCTAAGACCTGAACGGGAAGACATTCTGCGTCTTCACTCCCTCAGGGGACCGGGAGGGTACCTGTGGCCTCCATGAACAGGGCAAACTTCTTGTCTTGAAGTTTTATTGATTCTCCATGTAAACCAAGGAATATCAGCCTCTTTCTTGCCTCTATTTTCTTATCTACAACATTCTTATCTATCTATCTCTCTCTCTAAATCAATCGCAATTGCTGACGCCGCTTCTCCTTCGGGTTTCCCTGGATCCTGCGGGGGCTGGACCCCAGCATGCACCTGAGCACATTCTCTGCTGTGAGCCTCCTGGGTGGTTTACAATCTGATTTTATCAACCCCTCTTTGATTTCTTAAACCTACTATACTTGTTCATCACTTAAAGCACATGACAGGTTGGTTTTTTTCCCTTTAGGAGCCATTTGCTTAAAGGGTTTTCTGAACAATAACACAGGGAAGATGATAGCATTATCCTGAAAACTTTTGTTATAAACAGCATTTTGAAAACACTCATACATACAAAACTGTGGCCACTAATTAGCTTCTATCTTGCCCCTGAAATATTGATCTTTTCAGATATATTCAGCCCCATGAGTACTGATACCTCTATGTCAACTGTGGAACCGGCTTGGAACACATGGATTTTTGCCTGATACATTTGTCTAGCGGGTTTCCCGGGTGGCGCTAGTGGTAAAGAACTTGCCTGCCAATGCAGAAGACATAGGAGACACAGGTTCGACCCCTGGGTCAGGAAGATCCCCTGGTGGAGGGCATGGCAACCTACTCCAGTATTCTTGCCTGAAGAATCCCATGGACAGCAGAGCCTGGCGGGCTATAGTCCATGGGGTCACAAAGAGTCAGACACGACTGAAACAACTTTGCATGCACACAGGCATTTGCCTGGTTCCTGGTTTTAAGCTAAACCCAGTGAAAATGTATAAGAAAACACACTGCTGCCCGGTTTGCCTGATACTCTTCATCTCCATCCAAATCTTCTATGCAGTTTGGGTAGCAGTTAAGGGGACAGAGTTGTGGTGACTGATTGGCTTAATGGCTCTCAAACCACATCACTTTCTAGAACAGATAGTCATTGCTGTTTAAGTCAGGATTATTGAACCAATGTCTGCAAATGTTCAAGTCAGGTTAACATACCCAGGAGTCCTATAACCAAATATACATGACGGAGTGAAAGACAAATGATGGTCATTCATACTGGTCCTTACGTCATCCTCACCATGTTTCATTATTCCGTCATTTTCCATGGTATCTTGACAAATATGTGACCACTGCCTTCTCTTCTTCTTCTTTTTCTCTCTCTTTTTTTTTCTTTTGGCCTTACCATGTAGCATGTGAATCTTAGTTCCCCAACGAAGAATTGAACCCACACCCCCTCCATTGGAAGTGTGGATTCTTTTCTTATTGGTTATCAATCCTGAATATTTACTGGAGGGACTGCTGCTGAGGCTGAATCTCCAGTATTCTGGCCACCTGATGCAAAGAGCCAACTCCTTGGAAAAGATTCTGATGCTGGGAAGGATTGAAGGCAGGAAGAGAAGGGGATGACAGAAGGTGAGATGGTTAGATGGCATCACCAACTAAATAGACATGAGTTTGAGCAGACTCCAGGAGTTGGTGATGAACAGGGAAGTCTGGTGTAGTCAACAGAGTCGCTTGCAAAGAGTCAGACATGACTGAGCGTCTGAACAACAATGAATTAATTAATTTGACTGCACTGAGTTTTAGTTGAGGCACAGGGGATCCTTGATCTTCACTAAGGCATGTGGAGTCTAGCTGGGGCAAGTGAACTCTTAGTTGTGGCATGTGGGATCTAGTTCCTTGATGAGGGATCGAACTGGGTCCCCTGAAATGGGAGTATGAAGTCTTAGCCACTGGACCTCCAGGGAACTCCCATGTGACCATCACTTTAAAAATAGTAATAATTTTATACTAAAATAGAGGTAAATATCATTGTGCAGTACCTTTCAAAATTATGTTCAACAGGCAATAATCTGTCTTACATCTCAGGACTTCCCCACATGATAAAGTTACACTGAAACATCCTGAAGCCCAGTGAAATGGCACTGAGAACTCAGCACAACCCATCTAAGTGGTGTATCTTCACTTCTCATCTGGCCTTCCCAGGTGAAATGCCACTACACCCTGAGCTCAGAAAGCAATTTTACCCCACAGTTTCAAATATACTTTTAACCAATATGAATCCCAACACTTTCAACCTGTACTATCCCTTTCCAAACACAGTCTGTATGCTGCTGCTACTGCTGCTAAGCCGCTTCAGTCGTGTCCAACTCTGTGCGACCCCATAGATGGCAGCCCACCAGGCTCCCCCGTCCCTGGGATTCTCCAGGCAAGAACACTGGAGTGGGTTGCCATTTCCTTCTCCAATGGATGAAAGTGAAAAGTGAAAGGGAAGTCGCTCAGTCGTGTCTGACTCCTAGCAACCCCATGGACTGCAGCCTACCAGGCTCCTCGGATTCTCAAAAGAGAAACAGAACCAGTAGGGTGTGTGTTGGGGAGAGGGGACTAGTTGTTGGGAGGGGAGATGTGTGTGGGGGGGGCGGGGTGAGTGTGTTGGGGTGTATAGGGGTGGGTGGGTATTGGGGTGTGTCTGGGGTCTCTGTGGATGTGTGTGTGGGGTATGGGTGTGTGGGGGGTAGGTGTTGGGGAGGCGGGTGTTAGGGTTTGTGGGGGTGTGGGGGTGTGTGTTGGGGGAGTGTGTGGGTGTTGGGGTGTGTTGGGGTGGTGGATGTTAGGGTGTGTGGGGATGTGTGGGAGGGCATGTATGGGTGTGGGTGTGTGGGGGTGGGTGGGTTTGGGGATGTGTCTGGGGTGTGTGTGGGGGCATGGAGGTGTCTGTTGTTTTTGTTTTTGTTTTTAAGAATTTGATTCATATAATTGCAGAGACTGGCCAGTTTGAAATCTATGCAGCAGGTCAGCACACTGAAGATCCAGGAAAGAGCTGATGTCGCAGATTAGGTCTGAAGGCATTCTAGAGGTAAAATCTCCTCTTCCTTGGGTGGCCTTAGTCCTTTCTCTTAAGGCTTTCATCTGACTGGATGAGATCTGCCCACGTTATGGAGGGTAATTAGCTTTACTCAATGTCTATTGATTTAAAAATAGCTCAACAGTAAGTCAGAGAAAGAGAAATATGGTATGATATCCTTACACACAGAATCTAAAAAGAAACGGTACAAATGAACTTACAAAACAGAAACAGACTCACAGATTTAGAGGAGGAGCTTATGGTTACGGGAGGCAGGGGGAAGAAACAGGGAGTGTGGGTTCAACATGTACACACTGCTGTATTTTAAGTGGCTAGCCAACAGGGGCCTACTGTACAGCACAGGGAACTCTGCCCGATGTTATGTGGCGGCCTGGATGCAGGGGAGTTTAGGGGAGAAGGGATGCGTGCCTATTCTGTCGCTTTGCTGTGCACCTGAAATTATAACACTGTTAATCAGCTCTACTCCAGTATAAAATTAAAAGTTTAAATAGAAATAAAATTTAGAAAATAAATAAGGCTTCACCGTGACATCAAGACTTATACTTAACCCAAAACTAGGTACTTTGGTCTAGCCAAATTGACAAACAAAATAAACCATCAAACTAGCCATGACCTGCATAATACATAAGATACATCATGTGCACTGAAGGTTCTAAATATTGTAGTTTCCTATGGCAACCCACTCCAGTATTCTTGCCCGGAAAATTCCATGGACAGAGGAGCCTGGTGGGCTACTAAAGTCCCTGGGGTCCCAGAGTCAGACACAACTGAGAACACACGCACACATTCACGCCGGCCAATGGGAGAATACAGAGTCAACAGATTCTCCTAATTCATCAGCTGTTCCTTTTGGAGAACTGCTTTGTCGGAAATATGCTAGAGGTAGGTCCTCAACAATGCGATTATGCCTTCAAAGGGAGTTAAACCTCAGCAGGGAATTCTTCCTGGATTTCCCGTGGAAGAGAATGGACACTTTCTAGATTCCTTTGCCCCAATTCCTCTTTGATCTCAGCTAGCAGGTCCCTCTGATGAAATTTATACAAGCAAGTAAGAGAAGGAGCAGGCGCAAAGAAAATTACATTGTTGAAGAATGTTGAAAGAATGCAGATTACAGAAAACTACAATGCTAAAGAAGGAGGGTCACCATGACCAGGGCGAGGTGGAATGAAAGCATTGTTCTTGAGTACACAGAATGGAAACCAAGAAGAAAGCATGTGGCCACAATAATAGCTGGAGTTACAAGTGAGGAATGGCATGAGTAATGTCAAGCTCAGAGGAATGAGTAGGGAAATGCAGGAGTACAATAAGCAGGCAGAGCAATCCACAAAGATATATTCAGAAACAGAGGCATACACCTGGACTTTAAATCTGAATTCTGGCTCTGGAGATATACATACGCAACTCTCAGAACCCTGATTTTCACCTTCATGCCAGGGAAAGTCTTCCCATACTGCCATCTGTCATGCAAAGGATAGGAACAAATTCCACAATGTCATGACATCGTAGGTAAAGGAATAGATTTAACTGAATAAAAACTATCACAATGCCAGTGCCATCAAGAGCCAGTTTCCCTCTCATCCTAGGGAGAGAATCTCTCATTCCTGCCAGAGCAATCTCTGGACACTGCTTGGGTTCTGTTCTAATGGAGACAATCCTTCCCGCTGTGGGTCTTCCTGTGTGTCTCGTGCTATAATACAGCAGTAAAAACGTGGCCACCTCAATGGTGAAATAAGCAGACTCTTCAGTGCTCAGATGTCTGATTTAGGGATGCCAACTATGTACAGAAATTGTCTAGAGTTAAAATATTGCCTGCACTGGGGACTCTGGGGCAGCTGGGGATCTTGGGCATCTGTAGGACATATCATTAACCCTGAAGTTAAGAAGGACTCTATAATCACAAACATATTCAAGTCACCCAGTGTTGTGACCTCAATTTTCCATCATCCAGAGCAGCCTATCTCTAGCTCCCCCCACCATATGATTTTTGGTAGCCCTTGGGGAGACCTTGATTACCTTGGTTTCTGAAGAAAGGATTTGAACATGTCCTGCTGAACTTAATAAGGGGATCAAGTAAACGTGCCACAGACTGAGATCTGAAATCTGCTCCCATAGCTGGATTCTCTGGCTCCAGAGACTATCGGAGCAGTGACTGAAGCTAAGACCATGTAGAGCAGGACACACCGGCATAGAAGGATGAGAAAGAAATCATTTCTGGCAACTAGGGAAAGTTTGGTATATGTTCTGAGGTCCTGGCCATTCTGAGAAACTCTAATAGTGAGAAAACGAGGAAGGGTAATCTAATTCCTCTCCCAGACTCTTAACACTCAAGCTGAATGTTGACTTTTTCCATAGACAAACAAACTTCAGCTCAACAAGGAAAGATCATGAGCGGGGAGGATAAATGTATGATTGACAACATGGATCTGCTTGGCAGCTCTCCACTTCCTTGATCTGTGTATAAAGACTGTGCTGAGCACCTGGGATCCTACGTCTCTAGGACATCACATTCTGTCTCATTCAGCATGTACTCTCTCCATCTCCTGCTCAGGGCCAGCCCTGCTGTCCTGCTTCTGATTCTTTGCCTGCAGCTGGGGACCACCAAAGCTCAGGAAGACACGTGAGCCAAGACTTTCTCCTCCTCATTAAAAACAAACAAAAAAATTGGGTGGGGAGGGGGCTCCTCCAGTCCTACTCTAGAAATCTGCATATCTGTTCCTGAAAACTTTTTCAACTTCCCAGAACTCTAGTCCCAGGAACTCTCATGAACCCCACGCCTAGCTCCATTTTTCCCCTCTTAGGGAGTGTCATCAATTTCCCTTACATTTCCACTGGGTGCTTCTAGGCTGCCCATGGAAATAAGGCTCCCAGTGTTCAAATAGGCTGTAAGTAACTGCTGTTGTTATTGTTTAGTTGCTAGGTTGTGTATGTCTCTTTTGCGACCCCATAGACTGTAGCCCGCCAGCCTCCTCTGTCCACGGGATTTCCCAGGCAAGAATACAGAAGTGGATTGCCACTTCCTTCTCCAGGGGACCTTCCCTACCCAGGCACTGAACCTGAGACTCCTGCATGAAAGGTGGATTCTTTACCTCTGAGCCAAAGCTCTGATCCACATCCTGTCCATAGTCAATACCTTTGTTAGAATTCTGCTCGGAAAACCCCACCTTCTCGTACCTTCCCTCCTAGAAGAGAAAATGAAGCAGGTCATCGAGTTCCAACAATAGCTTTGGGCAGGACTCAGGAAAGGATTAGAGGGTGTGGTCACAGATCCCTGGCCCTGTGGTATGAGACTGTGCTGACTCAGCAGCTTAGACATTCTCCCTATTCTCAAGACCAAAGATGAAGACAAGGACCACTCACCCCCACAAACACTGATATCAGGAAGAGCAGGTTTAGAAGCTAGTTCACTGAGGGTCCACGTTTGACAGAAGCAAGAAACTGGGCAAGCAGAATGGAGTTAAGTAGGAAATGGAGCTAGGGACTGGGGAGGAACAGAATCATTCAGTGAATCTTGGGAAGTTTTCTCTCCAGGAAGAGAGTATGGGATGCTGGGTTTCTGGATTATGATTCTGGTGGTGATCTCTGTAGTGCGACCAGGTGTCCTATTCTAGAAAAAACCACTCAGGATTTTGAGAAGCTGGTATAATGTGGAGGCACCAAGAAACACTGGGTGAGGACAAGTTCAGATATAGTTGCCACTCTATTCAGCCCTGAGGCATGGCAAGTTGTTGAAATAAGCTGTGCTAACTAAGGTGACCGCCCAGCCCAGTTTGCTCAGGAATTTCTTGGTTTTAGCACTAGAAAGCCCCTCATCCCAGGCAGTTCCTTGCTTTGGGGCAAACTAGGATGACCAGTGGAAGGAAAGAAGATGCTCAGCTTTAAAATAAAGAATTCAAGTTGCTT
The DNA here is from genome assembly GCF_001704415.2 of Capra hircus. NCBI lineage: Eukaryota > Metazoa > Chordata > Mammalia > Artiodactyla > Bovidae > Capra > Capra hircus. Next base: position 14,121,573 of record NC_030811.1, on the reverse strand, counting down.
TAGTAAGCACACCTAATCTGTACAAAACAACCCCAAATCAAAAGTTCTCAGGAGACTCAGATGCTGAGTGATGCATCCTGCTCTCATCACCTCCTTCATCTGCACCTTCTCTGTTCCCTTGGTCTTGCTGACCGCAAGCCCCGTCTCTCGTGGATCGATTTCTGATCTCCGACCCGCTTCTCTCTTCCCAGAACCAGTCAACAGTTGATGACAATGGACCTGCAGATGCTGCAAATAGACGGGAGTGATGAGGCCACCGTGGTGCTTCAAGTCTCAACAGATCTGAGGGAATGCATGGTGGTAAGCAGAGGCCCACCTTGGGAAAAGTCTGATTCCTAATTATGAATACGGTTATATCAAGCTCTGACTTCAATATTGCATAATGTAATTGATAACATAATGAACCCCCACTCTCCTGCTCCCAATGCTCATATAAATACTTGAGCCTCAGAATAATCATGGGGGCTCAGGGCAGATGACTACTGTCATTTTACAAATGAAGGGACCCCCCCCCCAATCCAGAAAGTGTGGGAAGGAGGAGAGAGAAGGCATGACTAGTGGGACAAGCACTAGAGGGGAGAGAGAAAAACGTGTGAGAGGTGGGGGAGGACAGGTGAGAGTCCCTCCCCAGGTCCTGGGGAGACGAAGGACAGGAGCGTGGAGAGCCTCAGAAGGAAAACCCACAACCCCATCTGGGAGGCTGAGGCAAGTGGGGAAACGAGATGCGGGGCCAATGGGCAGGTTGTGAACCCTCCTCCCCAGGAAGACCTGAGCAGAGTCTGCTTTCTTCTCACTCTTCTGCTCTTTGGCTTCATCTGCTCTTTTGTTGGAAGTTGACTGTTGTTCCAACCACTCCTCTCTGATAAGGAAAGCACATCCTTCTCCTCCCTTTCTCCCAGTTCAGCAGTGGTGAGAGGGAGGATCTAGACCAGAGGATCTCCAAGGATAACGTTCATTAGGCCTCCTCCTGTCTGACTGCTCTGGGTCCCGTGGAAAGGACCTGTGCAGGTTGAACCCACAGAACTTCCCCTCCCACCCCAGGAAGAGTGTGTCCTTCTCCACCTCACTGACAGTCTCCTCTGGTGTTGTCACGAAAGCATGATCCTCCCTTCCTAGGAGCTTCCTCAGTGTTCAGTGGGTAAAGAATCCACCTGTAATGCAGGATAAGGCAATGGCACCCCACTCCAGTACTCTTGCCTGAAAAATCCCATGGACAGAGGAGCCTGGTAGGCTGTAGTCCATGGGGTCGCTAAGAGTCAGATATGACTGAGCGACTTCCCTTTCACTTTTCACTTTCATGCATTGGAGAAGGAAATGGCAACCCACTCCAGTGTTCTTGCCTGGAGAATCCCAGGGACAGGGGAGTCTGGTGGGCTGCCGTCTATGGGGTCGCACAGAGTCGGACACGACTGAAGTGACTTAGCAGTAGCAGTAATGCAGGAGATATAGGAGATGCAGGTTCCATCCCTGGATTGGGAAGATCCCCCTGGAGGAGGAAATGGCAACCCACCCCAGTATTCTTGCCTGAAAAATTCCATAGACAGAGGAGCCTGGTAGGCTACAGTTCATGGGGTCGCAGAGAGTTGGACACAACCGAGTGACTGCATGCACGCACATCCCTTGTTAGCCACCTCTGTTCAAGGGCCAAGGGCCAAATCCATGTATCTACCCTCTCTCATTCCAGAAAGACATCTCTCAAGAAGCACAGGTACGTTCTGACAGCTTCAGAATTCAAATTAGATTTGAAAGTGAAAGTGTTAGTCTCTCAGTTGTGTCTGACTCCTTGCAACCCCATGGATTGTAGCCCACCAGGCTCCTCTGTCCATGGGATTCTCCAGGCAAGAATGCTGGAGAATGGCAAGAATGCCATTCCCTTCTCCAGGGGATCTTTCTGACCCAAGGATCGAACATGGGTCTCCCACATTGCAGGCAGATTCTTTACCTTCTGAGCCACCGGAGACTTTAAGGACAGGGACTAAATAGAAAACAAAATTGGGACTGTGAGGATTGTTGTTCATTAAACTGCATTCTAGAAATGGCCCCATACCTATAGGAGAAAGATTACTGATCATTGAGCAAAGAGTAATACAGCTGCTTTATCCAGTTTTTCTGTTTACAATCCAATAATATGAACTATGTATACTAATTAGAGGTGGGAAGGAGAGTGAGTCATAATTTTTCAATTTTGTGTTTTATTTATCAAAAGCACAGATGAAAAAAGAATGTGAAGATGGGCATAAAAGTTTTGTGATAATGGTAATTTCTAGTGGTGATAGATTATGAAAGTCCATTTCCAGCCCTGAAAATGTAACAGATGTAAAAAAAAGTCTTTAATCAACAATTTGACACCTGATATAATTTTTTGCTGCTGATTAATAAAATTGTTTTAAGAACAATGCTAGTACAATAAAATAAAGCAAACTTTTTAAAACCTAACCAAGTACAAGTCAAAGACAAAGAACTCCATAGAATGAATGATACTGCAAATTAGAAAGAATTTATGTATAACTATAAAATAAACGTGAGCTTCCCAGGTGGTGCTAGCAACAAAGAACCTGCCTGCCAGTGCAGGAGACATAAGAGATGCAGGTTCAACCCCTGGGTCAGGGAGCTCCCCTGGAGAAGGAAATGGCAACCCACTCCAGTATTCTTGCCTGGAGAATCCAATGAACAGAGGAGCCTGGTGGGTTACAGTCCATGGGCGGGGGGTGGGGGGTGGGGGTCACAAAGTGTCCGACACAACTGAGCGACTTAGCGTGCGAGCATGAAATAAATGTATAACTCTGAATATACCTTCATATTTTTAAAACTTTGGAAAAAATATAATTTTATAGGTGTGATGTTTCTAGAACCTAATATTCATTTTCTACTAATTATAATGTTTATGTAGCTAAATTCTTGATCCAGTGAGGTATTAAAGATCATAAAGACAAGTATAGAATAGGTTGGCATTTCCCTGGGGGTTCAGTGGCTAAAACTCTTTACTTCCAAGGCAGGGGACCTGATTAGGGAACTAGATTCTACATGCTGCAACAAGAGATCCCTTGTGCCACACCTTAGGTCTGGTGTAGCCAAATAAATAAATAAATACAAATAAATATTTTTAAAATGGAATAGATTATATCCTCAAACATGTGTTTGAATATAAACACCATATAATAATTTAATGTTGAAGAAAACATAGGGTTAACCAAGTGCTTAAACATTTGTGGTCTGGACCATTTTGCTGGTCTTGGAACTCTTACCAGAAAATTGCTCTAAATTTGTAAATTAAATGCACTGATTACAAAGGAAAACAGACATAATAAAGAAAAATGATAAAATTATTTAAAAAGTAAACTTGTGATACCGCTATATATGTGTGTTTCTTTATGGGCACACTAGCTGAAAGGCAATATACTTAAATATAAACAAGTTACATTTTATTTTCTAGAGATTATATTATACGGTGGCTGTCATTGTGAAGCTTGAGTAAAGACCTTAAACTGTACACTACCATTTGGCAAAAAATCATAGCTGTTTTGTTGGACATCCAAGGGACTAGGAATTTTTCGTTTTGGTTATTCAAGTAGTGAAAATCCTGATTCATAAAGATTGTTGTTGCTCACTTCATAAGTCATGTCCGACTCTTTGTGACCACATGAACTGCAGCATGCCAGGCTTCCCCATCCTTCACTATCTCCCAAAGTTTGCTCAGACTCACATCCATTGAGCTGGTGATGATATCTAATGGTCTCATCCTATGCTGCCCCCTTCTCCTCCTGCCATTGATCTTTCCCAGAATCAGGGTCTTTTCCATTGAGTCAGTTCTTTGCATCAGGTGTCCAAAGTACTAGAGCTTCAGCTTCACCATCAGTCCTTTCAACGAATATTCAGGGTTGACTTCCATTAGGACTGACTGGTCCAACTCTCACATCCATATATGACTACTGGAAAAACAATAGCTTTAACTATACGGACGTTGGTTGGCAAAGTGATGTCTCTGCTTTTTAATAATTTGTTTAGGTTTGTCATAGCTTTTCTTTCAAGGAGCAAGCATCTTTTAATTTTTTAATTGCAGTCATCATCCTTAGTGATTTTAGAGCCCAAGAAAGGAGAATTTGTCACTGTTTGCACTTTTTCCTCTTCTATTTGAATGAAGAGACAGGACTGGATGACATTTTGTTGTTGTTGTATTGTTCGGTCACTCAGTCATGTCCAAGTCTTTGCTACCCCATGGACTGCAGCATGCCAAGCCTCCCTTGTCCTTCATCATTTCCCAGAGTTTGTTCAAACTCATGTCCACTGAATTGGTGATGCCATCCAACCATCTCATCCTCTGTTGTCCCCTTCTTCTGTTTCAATCTTTCCCAGCATCAGGTTCTTTTCTAATGAGTCAGATCTTCACATCAGGTGGCCAAAGTATTAGAGCTTCAGCTTCAGCATTAGTCCTTCCAATGAACACCCAGGACGGATCTCATTTAGGATTGACTGGCTTGATCTCCTTGCAGTCCAAGGGACTCTCAAGAGTCTTCTCCAACACCACACTTCAAAAGCATCAATTCTTCAGTGCTCAGCCTTGTTTATGGTCCAACTCTTACATCCATACATAACTACTGGAAAAATCATAGCTTTGACTATATGGACCTTTATCATCAAAGTAATATCTCTGCTTTTTAATATGCTGTCTAGGTTTGTCATAGCTTTCCTTCCAAGGAGCAAGCATCTTTTAATTTCATGACTGCAGTCACCATCTGCAGTGATTTTGGAGCCCCAGACAATAAAGTCTTTCACTGCTTCTGTTGTTTCCCAGCCCGGCATTTCACATGATGTAGCTAAATATGCTAAATAAGCAGAGTGGCGATACATAGCCTTAACGTACTCCTTCCCCAATTTTGAACCAGTTTGTTGTTCCATGTTCAGTTCTAACTGTTGCTTCTTGTCTCTCAGGAGACAGGTTAAATGACTTGGTATTTCCATCTCTTTGAGAATTTTCCACAATTTGTTTTGATCCACAGTCAAAGGCTTTTGTGTAGTCAATGAAGCAGAAGTAGACGTTTTCTTGGAATTCCCTTGCTTTTCTATGATACAGCAAATGGTGGCAATTTGATATCTGGCTCTTCTGCCTTTTCTAAACAAAGCTTGTACATCTGGAATTTCTCAGATCACATACTACTGATCCCAAGTATTCAAGGATTTTGCATATTACTTTGCTAGCATATGAAATGACTGCAATTCTACTGTAGTTGAACATTCTTTTGAATAGCCCATTTTTAGGATTGGAATGAAAACTATTCTTTTCCAGTCCTGTGGCCACTGTGGAGTTTTCCAAAGTTGCTGACATATTGAGTGCAGCACTTGAACAGCATCGTCTTTTAGGATTTTAAATGGACCAGCTGGAATTCCATCACTTCCACTAGCTTTGTTCACTCTAATAATTCCTAAGGCCTGCTTGACTTCACCCTCCAGGATATCCATCTCCAGATGAGTGACCATGCCATCATGGTTATCAAGTTATTAAGACATTTTTGTACAGTTCTTCTGTGTATTCTCGCCACCTCTTCTTAATCTCTTCTGCTTCTGTAAGTCCTTACTATTTCTGTCCTTTATCATGTCCATCCTTGCATGAAATATTCCCTTGATATGTCCAATTTCTTGAAGAGATCTCTTGTCTTTCCTAATCTGTTGTTTTCCTCTATTTCTTTATATTGTTCAATTAAGAAGCCTTTCTTATCGTTCCTGGTTATTCTCTGGAACTCTGCATTCAGTTGGGCATATCTTTCCCTTTCTCCTTTGCCTTTCGCTTCTCTTATTTTCTCAGCTATTTGTAAAGCGTCCTCAGACAACCACGCTGCATTCTTGCATTTCTTTTTCTTATGGATGGTTTTCGTCACACCTCCTGTAAAATGTTATGAACCTCTGTCCATAGTTTTTCAGGCACTCTGCTATCATATTTAATCCCATAAATCTAGTCATCACCTCCACTGTATAATCATAAGGGGTTTCATTTAGGTCATACCTGAATTGTCTCTTGTTTCTCCCTACTTTCAATTCAAGCCTGAATTTTGCAACAGGGAGCTCATGATCTGAGCTACAGTCAGCTCTAGGTCTTGTTTTTGCTAACTGTATGGAGCTTCTCCATCTTCAGCTGCAAAGCTTATAATCAATCTGATTTCAGTCTTGACCATCTGGTGATGTCCATGTGTAGAGTTGCCTCTTGTGTTGTTGGAAAAGGGTGTTTGTTATGACCAGTGTATTCTATCTTTGCCCTGCTTCATTTCGTACTCCAAGGCCAAGCTTGCCTATTACTCCAGATAACCCTTGACTTTCTACTGTTGCATTCCAGTCCCCTATTATGAAAGGTACATAACTTTTTGGTGTTAGATCTAGAAGGTCTTGTAGGTCTTCATAGAATTCTTCAACTTCAGCTTCTTCGGCATTAGTGGCTAGGACATAGACTTGGATTACTGTGATGTTGAATAATTTGCCTTGAAAATGAACTGAGATCATTCTTTGTTTTTGAGATTGCACCCAGCACTGAATTTCAGACTCTTTTGTTGCCTCTGAGGGCTATTCCATTTCTTCTAAGGTATTCTTGCCCGTAGTAGGAGATATAATGGTCATCTGAATTAAGTTCACTCATTCCTATCTATCTTAGTTCACTGATTTCTAAGATGTCAAGGTTCACTCAGGCCATCTCCTGCTTGTTCATGTCTAATTTGCCTTGATTCATGAACCTAACATTCCAGGTTCCTATGCAGTGAAGTTCTTAATAGCATCAGACTTTACTTTCACCACCAGACACATCTACAACTGAGTACAACTGAGTGTCATTTCTGCTTTGGCTTAGCCTCTTCATTCTTTCTGGAGCTATTTCTCTGCTATTCCTCAGTAGCATATTGGACATCATCTAACCTTGGGGGCTCGTCTTCTGGTGCCATATCATTTTGCCTTTTCACAATATTCATGGGGTTCTCAAAGCAAGTATACTGGAGTGGATTGCCATTCCCTGCTCCAGTGGACCACGTTTTGTCAGAACTCCGCACTATGACCCATCCATTTTGGGTGGCCCTGTACAGTGTGGTTCGTAGCTTCATTGAGTTACACAAGACTCTTTGCCGTGACAATGCTGTGATCCGTGAAGGGGGATAGATGAAGACATATTGTTGTAAATGCAATAAAAAACTAAACAAGGTGAAGGTACATTTCTCTATAGAAACACCAGGATGTCCAAAGTATTCTGAGTAAAACCCCAAGGGTGAGAACATTTGAATTTACTGTTTGGGGACTGACAGGCCATTCAGCACAGAGCTGCCAGCTACCTGGAGAAGTTGCAGGAAATGGGCTGATGGCCCCAGCCATGACCATGCACGTCAGTCCGATAGAGCACAAAGGTAGTGATGAGAGACAATATTTCAAGATCTCTAAAATTATAATGTAGTGCAAACATATCTATGTCTCTCTTCTTGATAAGATCACGCATATTGCTAATACCACCATGGATTACTGATGGCCTTTGTAACAGAAGTGCTCAGTTTCAATGAGAGTCTAGTAAAAATAAAGATAAAACCTCTTTCCACCTGAATACACAGACTCACTGAATACTATCCACAGACCTTTCTGGGTTTATGGACCACAGAATAAAACTTCCGTGCTGAACACTAACTAGACAGAAGGCTCTTGACTCCACTGAAACTTACATATGCTGTACTCTGGGATCTTCATTGACTTAGCTTCTTCTTAATTTTGGCTGTGCTGGGTCTTCCTTGTGTGGCTTTTCTCTAGTTGCAGTGAGCAGGGGCTACACTCCAGCTGCAGGAAAAGAGCTTCTCATTGCAGTGAATCCTCTTGTTGGGGAGAATGGGCTGTAGAGCCGCAGGCTCAATAGCTATGGGCATGCGCTTAGTTTGCCCTGTGGGATGTGGGATCTTCCTGGCCCAGAGACAGAACCTGTGTATTCTGCATTAGCAGGAGAATTGTTTACCACTGAGCCACCAAGGAAGCCTGCATACTCTGGGATCTTAAGTTGTAAAGTGCTCTCGATTTGAAAAAGAGAAGGAAAACTAACTTCAAGATCTAAATCTCATTTGGAACCCATTGCTAGGAGAAGGCAATGGTACCCCACTCCAGTACACTTGCCTGAAAAATCTCATGGGCAGAAGAGTCTGGTGGGCTGCAGTCCATGGGGTCGCGAAGAGTTGGACACGACTAAGCGACTTCCCTTTCACTTTTCACTTTCATGCATTGGAGAAGGAAATGGCAACCCACTCCACTGTTCTTGCCTGGAGAATCCCAGGGACGGGGGAGCCTGGTGGGCTGCCACCTATGGGGTCGCACAGAGTTGGACAAGACTGAAGCGACTTAGCAGCAGAAGCATGTAGCAGCCAGGGTTGGTGAGTAATTGCTTTCACCTCACAACTGAGGAAAACAAGAGTGAGACACATCACCCTAATTATGAAAGGTCACTAATTACCTAAAGTCACAGAGTTTTAGAGGAACACAGCCGGGGCTCAGCCACAGTCTGGCAACGGGGCCTGGCATTGACTTCCATGCCCAAGCAGCCAGGCTGTGGTCACAGCCCAATTCCGGACAGCCTTGACTAGAGAAGCAAGGCAAGCCTGCTCCCCAGATGACCAACTGCCCCAAGATGACTGATCCCAGCCCTGTGAACTCACTTACCTCTTTCCTCCCAAGCCCTAGACCCATGCTGCTAAAGTAGGAACTTGAGGACATGAGGACAGAAGACCTTCTGACCTAGAGGACATTGCGTAGTTCACTCCTCCTGCCTCTGACCCACACTCACCCCTGCTTTTCAATCACTGAGTAGATCTTCCTCCTCCCGTCACCCTTTCTTGTCTTTCACTTTTCCATCCTCAAGCTAACACTGGGTCCTCTCTCCCCAGATTAAATGTTATCTTCTAAGCAACATTCCGATTGAAGGCAATTTTAATTATAAATTCACCTCCTGCCTCTGTAACAATTCCCCGAAGAGATTCTTCTGGGATTTGCAAACCAACAGTAAGTACAGGAGATGACCAAGGGAAGAACTATCCTCCAGGGGGGTAAAAAACACAAATATGGCTCCAGACCTGGATCAGAACCTCCATGAGGAAGGGCAGAGAGGAAGGGAGGGAAGAAGGGGCAGAGAGAATGTGGGGACTCTGCCCAACCTGAAAGGTGAAAGGTTTGGGAGAAAAGCTAATGAGACCTATATTTGTAAATGACTTGGGAAAACTGAATCCCAGTGGGGAAATTCCTGGTGATGGCAGAAAAGTCAAGGCATTGGGTTTAGAGTGTTATCAGAGATGACCTTTGTCCTGCCTTGTCTCTTTCAGGTACTGTAAGAGTAACAGCAGTGGTTGATGTTATTCGTGAACTAAATATCTGCCCGGATGACTGGGCAGTGATACCTATTAAAGCAAATCGCTTTTCTCTCACTAAGAACCTACCATAGTCTGATCTAAATGGAAGCCTTTGTCTCTGCACATCCCAACCCCGCCAGCAGGGGATTTCCTCCAAGGAAAGCTGGTTGGGGTCAACTAGCTAACTTTAGTCTCTAAAATAAACTTCTCACAAGCTTCTCTGACTTCTGCTGTGTCTTTCCTACAAAGTCTACCCCCAAAGGAATCTCAGAACAGCCAGAATTTTTCGGGTTCTGCTCTTTCAAAAGACCTTTACTGAGGAGAGTTTTTGGGCTTTCCCTGTCCATGAAATACTCTGGCCACCTGATGCAAAGAGCTGACTCATTGGAAAAGACCCTGATGCTGGGAAAGACTGAAGGCAAGATAAGGGGATGACAGAGGATGAGATGGTTGGATCTCATCACCAATTCAATGGACATGAGTTTGAATAAACTTCAGGAGTTGGTGACGGACAGGGAGGCCTAGCGTGCTGCAGTCCATGGGGTTGCAAAGAGTTGGACATGACTGAGCAACTGAACTGAACTGAACTGAACTGTCCATGAAAGAGAAGATGAAAGACAGAGGGGCCATTCTCATAAAAAGGAAAAGTGGTAGCCCTAAAACTCATAGCAAGTGATGGGCAGAATGTGGACAGGAACCTCAAGGCCCCCTATTCCCTGGCCCTCCTACATCCCACTGCTCCACACACCCTCCTTCCCCCAGGAACTGCTTCAGATCCCAGGAGATGGGCGTCACCCTGCCTCTAGCGGAGTCAGGGGCAGAATCTATGGACCCCGGGATAAACAATAGCATTCTGTTCTATTCGGTTGCTTCTTTTCAGACAGTGAAAGATGGTAGACTAAAGCATGTCTACTAGACAGTGGGCTGCACAAGAAGCATAATATGCCAAAAGGCAGAGGGCAAACTGAGGGGCTCCACCAAAGAGGGTGAATGAGTCCTTCCTGAGAGAAGGGGAGTATGAGCCAGGGTCAGGGCACACAGCGGGCAGAGGGCATTGTGGCTGATGGAATAGCAGGTGCCAAGAGGCCAGACCATGAAACAGCAGCAAGATCAGGGCCAGTAAGCACTTTAATATCAGGCAGGATTAAGAGCAAGTCAGGAAGGCTAGAAAGGTGGCCAACAAGGAGACAGGAACAAAATTGCTGCATCTGGACAAGAAGGCAGAACCATAAATGAGTATCAGAATCCAGGGCAAGAAAACACAATTACTGGGAAAGATCACTTGATATACTAATTAGAATAGTACAGTGATTGCATGCTTAAGATGTATCAAAAAAGCACTGAAGATTTTTATTTACATGCTTTACCACATGCCTTATTATAAAACAACCTCAAGCTATATATACATGTATACACACACATACACCCACACACATACATAGGAGTGAGTATTATTCTGTCATGGAGAAGAACAAAATCATGCCATTTCCAACAACATGGGTGAAACTTGAGGATATTATGCTAAGTGAAATAAGTCAGACAAAGAAAGAAAAATACTGTATATCACTTATATGTAAAATCTAAAAATGCTGAACTCAGGAAGTTGGGACAGAAAGCAGAGTAAGATGATCCTGGACTCGCCTCCTCCCAGGGACACACCAAATGACAACTATATATACAGAAGCTCTCTCTGGGAATGACCTGGAGACTAGCAGAAAAGGTTTTCCACAGCTAAAGATAAGAAGGAAAAGCTGCATGGAGAAGGATAGGAGGAACAGAAGTGCAGTCTGGTTGGGACCAGTCCTGGGGGTCTAACCCATCGGTGGGGGGAAGGATATCACAGCCCAGGAGTCTTACCTGAGGTTTCTGAACACACCAAGGCCCCCCAGCCCAGGAGACCTGCACCAGGAAGACAAGCTCCCATACCATCTGGCTTTGAAAGCCAGGGAGCTTGATGCCTGGGAGAGCCAGAGGGCTGTGGGAAGCTGAGACACTACTCTTCAAGAAAGCTCACCAAAATTCGTTCCCTCGGAGTGTCAGCACCAAGGCAGATGTTTCAAAATCTCTTACCTTGAGAGACTCATTGACTAACTTTCAGGTGCCAGAGCAGCAGGGATCATGGAACTTCCAGGGGCTTCCCTGGTGGCTCAGAGGTTAAAGCGTCTGCCTCCAATGTGGGAGACCCGGGTTCAATCCCTGGGTCGGGAAGATCCCCTGGAGAAGGAAATGGTAACCCACTCCAGTATTCTTGCCTGGAGAATCCCATGGACGGAGAAGCCTGGTAGGCTACAGTCCACGGGGTCGCAAAGAGTCAGACATGACTGAGTGACTTCACTATAGAGAGGCTGGCAGGTGACACTTTGATGGCAGTTTTCTTATAGCTCACCCTCTACTTAGCTGGTCCAGCACTAACGGGCACCTTTTCTGACTCTTGCCATTTAACTTACTTGCCCTGCTTGTCCCACCCTGGGTTCACCTATGGACCCAAAACATCTGGCAATCTTCCAAAGCAGCACCCCAACCCTGCCAGCCCCAACAGACATCCTCAGCCAGCAGCGAAGCCCCACCAGACCTGGCAGCCACCCCGGAGCTACACCAGAGCCCCTCCAAAGCAGCCTGCCACCCTCCCAGTTCCAGCAGACACCATCAGCCAGCACTGGAGACCCTCCAGAGTAGACCACTGCTCCCCTCATACCCAGTGACCAGGCTAAGTTGGCACCAGACTCCCTCCAATGTGCCCTCTTACCCCACTAGTCCCAGCAGGCATTTCTGACCAAAACCAGAATCCCTCCAAAGCAGGCCACTGTTTCATCTTACCCGGTGGATACCCTAAGTTAGCAAAACAGAGCCCCGTCAAAGCTGACACCTGCCCTGCCAGTCTTGACGGTCACCCTTCGCTGGCAGCACCATCTGAAAGCAGCTTCGATCCCAGGCAGGGCCCGCCTGTACACAGCACAGCACCAACAATGACTGGTGCCAAGCCTTAGAGGCCGCCGCAACATGGCCAGTCCTTCACACCAGCACATCTGTGTTAAGCATGGCCTGGCCACAACATGAAGACAGGCAGTAGATCTAAACCATACCAAGCATCTTTTCTGATTAGAGACAGAAAGAATTAGAAAAAGAAGAACAAAGAAATCCCAGAGTCAGCAGAATAAAGGAAATAATAAAGATCAGAGAGAAAATACATAAAACAGAGGTTTCAAAAACAATAGGAGAAGAATCGAACACCACAATCAAGTGGGATTTATTCCAAGTTTACAAGGATGGTTCAACATTTGCAAATCAATTAATGAGATACACTACATTAACCTATATTAACGAAAGGAAGGAGAAATCACATAATCATCTTAATAGACACAGAAAAAGTGTTCAGCAATATTCAACATATATTCATGGTTAAAAAAAAATGTTATCGAAGTGGGTATAAGAACATATCTCAACATAATGAAGGCCATTTATAAAAAACCCATACCCAACATCGTACTCAATAGTGAAAGGCTGAAACTTTTCTCTAAAAACAAGAACAAGACAAGGATGTCCACCCTTGCCACTTTTATTTAACATGATATTGGAAATCCTAACCACAGCATTCAGACAAGAAAAATAAGAAGCATCCGAATTGAAAATGAAGAAATAAAATGGTTAGTGTTTACAGAAGACTCACTACTACATGTAAACACCGTAAAATCTATTAAAACTAATACATGAATTCAGCAAAGTTACAGTGTGTAAAATTAATATTCAGAAATCTATAGTGTTTCTATATGTTAACAATGATCTATTAGAAAGAAATTTTTAAAATAATCCCATTGACAATTGCATCTAAAGAGAATAAAATACCTAGGAATAAACTTAACCAAAGAGGTGAAAGATCCATACTCTAAAAATTATAAAACAGTGATGAAAGTAACTGAAGATGACACAAATAAAAGATATACTTGGCTTATAAACTGGAAGAATTACTACTACTAAAATGTTCATATGACCCAAAACAATCCGGGGATTAAATGCAGTCCCTATCAACATACCAGGGCATTTTTCATGGAACTAGAAAAAAAAAATAATCTTAAAATTTGTATAGAACCACAAAAAATCCCAAATAGCCAAAGTCATCTTGAGAAAGAACAAAACTGAAGATATCATGATCACTGATTACAAGCTGCACTATAAAACACTGTTCTCCTGATAAAAAGGAAACAAAAGACATAGATCAATGGAAGAGATTAGAGAACCTATAAATAAAACCACTCTTCTGTAGTCAGTTAATCCAAAACAAAGGAGGCAAAAAGATAAAATGGAGTAGACCATAAATATGGTCTACTATTTTCCTCCATAAATATTTCTGGGAAAATGGGACAGCTACTTACAAAAGAATCAGACTAGACCATTTTCTTATATATGAAATAAACTCAAAATGGATTAAGGACCTAATGTAAGACCTGAAACCGTAAAACTTCTAGAAGAAAATATAAGCACAATGGTCTTTGACATCCGTCTTGGTTTTTTTTTTTTTTTTTGGATTTGTTTGCTCAGGCAAGAGAAATAAAAGCAAAAATAAACAAATAGGATTACCTCAAACTAAAAACGTCTTGCATAACAAAGGAAACCACAATAAAATGAAAAGGCAAACTACTGAATGGAAGAAGATATTTGCAAATGGTATATCCAAGGGGGTTAATATTCAAGCCAAATTTTGTAGGAAAAAAAACATATAGTTCAGTATAAAAAGATCTAATTTAAAAAACAGCCAGAGTACCTGTATAGACATTTCTCCAAAGAAGACATGGAAACACCTAATATGAAAAGATACTCAACAGCACTAATTTCCTGGGAAATGCAAATTTAAAACACAGTAAGATATCACCTCATATCTGTCGGAATGGTCATTATCAAAAAAACAACAAATATTATGTTTTGGAAAGGGTGTGGAGCAAAGTTAACAGTCGTGCACTGTTGGTAAAAACATGAACTGGTGCATCCAACTGCACCAACCTACATTTAAATCTCCCAATCTACACCAATCTGACTGGTGCAACCAAAATGGAAGACAGCATGCAGGTACCTCAAAAAAATTAATATAACAAACTACTGTATGATTCAGCAAGTCCATTTTCAGATAACTACCCAGAGAAAGTAAAAACACTAATCTGAAAATATGCATGCAGCCCTATGTCACTGGGCATGCTAAGTCTCTTCAGTCATGGCTAATTCTTTCTGACCCTATGGACTGTAGCCTGCCAGGCCCCTCTGTCCATGGAATTCTCTAGGCAAGAATACTGGAGTGAATTGCCATGCCCTCCTCCAGGGGATCTTCCCGACCCAGGGATCAAACCCACATCTCCTGCTTTGGCAGGCGGGTTCTTTACCACTACAGCCAGCTGGGAAGCAAAATGTCCATTGTAGCATTATTTATAATAGCCAAGATATAGAAGAACCTTATTGTTGTTCAGTTGCTAAGCCATGTCCAACTCTTTGCAACCCCATGGACTACAGCATGCCAGGCTTCCCTGTCCTTCACCCTCTCTTGGAGTTTACTCAAACTCATGTCCTTTGAGTCTGTGATATCGTTCAACCGTCTCATCCCCTATTGCCTATTTCTTCTCCTGCCCTAAATCTTTCCAGTATCAGGGTCTTTTCCAATGAGTAAGTGCTCTTCACATTAGGTGGCCAAAATATCGGAGCTTCAGCTTTAGCATCAGTCCTTCCTGTGGATATTCAGAGTTGGTTTCCTTTAGGATTAACTGGTTTGATCTTTCTGTCCAAGGGTCTCTCCAGAACCACAATTCAAAGGTATCAATTTTTTGGTCCTCAGTCTTTTTATGGTCCAGCTCTCACGTCCAAACATGGCTACTGGCAAAACCAATGTTTTGATTCTACGGATGGTTACAGTAACTAGTTAACTTTGGAATCAATCCTCACTAGGTAATACTAAAGACTGAATATAATATTTCTTAACATTTATTGATTTATATGGTTGAACCAGGTCTTATTTGGAGCACATGGGATCTTCAATCTTCATTGAAGCATGTGAGAACTTTAGTTGTGGCATGCAAACTCCTACTTTCGGCATGTGGGAACTGGTCCCCCAGCCAGGGATCAAATCCAGGGCCCCTGCATTGGGATAGCATAAACACAGAACCACCAGGGAAGTCTCAGCGCTGAATATTCTTGAGAGAAGAAATTTAGGTGACTCCTCCCATGGCTAGAGCATAACTGGTTTTCGATGAGTGACAATTTGAAGCAACAAAAAAAGTAAATGAATAAATGAGTAAATATATTAATGAATTAAGAAGTGGACAGAGTTTTGAGAGATGATCTGCACATGAATCAGTACGAAGAGACATCAGATACAGTTTTCGAGACCACATGTATGTATCTAGTGAGATATATCTATTGAGATTACCTTAGCACAAATGTCAGGCTTTTTAGAAAGTTTCTAGACTTAAATATCGGAGAAGGCAATGGCACCCCACTTCAGTACTCGTGCCTAGAAAATCCCATGGACAGAGGAGCCTGGAAGGCTGTGGTCCATGAGGTCGCTGAGGGTCTGACACGGCTGAGCAACTTCACTTTCACTTTTCAGTTTCATGCATTGGAGAAGGAAATGGAAACCCACTCCAGTATTCTTGCCTGGAGAATCCCAGAGACAGAGGAGCCTGGTGGGCTGCTGTCTATGGGGTTGCACAGAGTTGGACACGACTGAAGTGACTTAGCAGCAGCAGACTTAAATATTGTTTAATTTTTTTATTGCTGACCTAAGAAATTTTCACAAATGCAGTGACTTTAAATAAGACAATATACTATCTCATAGTTAGACTGAACACATCTCACTGCACTAAAATCAAGGCATCAGGAAGATGGTGTTCCTGTTAGAGGACCTAGAGAAAAATCATTCCCTAACTCATTTTAATTGTCAGAATACACACAGCTGCCTACATCTCAGAACAACATCTAACCACAAAGACAAGAACTAGAACTTGAAGCAAAGCATTGAACTGCTCCACATAGCATTGAACTGGACCATAAAGAAAGCTGGGCACTGAAGAATTGATGCTTTTGAACTGTGGTGTTGGAGAAGACTCTTGAGAGTCCCTTGGACTGCAAGGAGATCCAACCAGTCCATCCTAAAGGAGATCAGTCCTGGGTGTTCATCGGAAGGACTGATGCTAAAGCTGAAACTCCAATACTCTGGCCACCTGATGTGAAGAACTGACTCATTGGAAAAGACCCTGATGCTGGGAAAGATTGAAGGCAGGAGGAAAAGGGGATGACAGAGGATGAGATGGTTGGATGGCATCACTGACTCGATGGACATGAGTCTGAACAAGCTTCAGGAGTTGATGATGGACAGGGAAGCCAGGCGGGCTGCAGTCCATGGGTTTGCAAAGAGTTGGACACAACTGAGCAACTGAACTGAACTGAACTGATCTCCCCTCATCCTTCCTCACCACAGCCAAAAACAATTCTCAGCTTTTAAGGACTCATGTACATAAATGGGGCCCACAGAGGTAATCCAGAATAATCTTCCCACCCCAAGTTGGAATATCTTAATTGCATCTGAAAAGTTCCTTTTTCCACATATAGTAACAGTCACAGTTTCCTTGGATTAGGGTCTGGATATCTTTTTAAGTATCTTTTTAAAAAACTTTCAAAAAGTCTGTGTTGAATTTGTTACAGCATTGCTTCTGTTGTTTATGTTCTGATTTTTCAGCCGGGAGGCATATGAAATCTTAGCTCCCCAGCTAAGGATCAAAACAGGACCCGCTGCATTAGAATGAAAACTCGTAACCACCGGACAACCAGGGAAGACACTGGATATGCTCTAGGAGCCATTATTCTGCCTCTCAAAGATGAGTAGTAAAGAGTGCCACAGAAGTGAAGGTAGAACCATACGACTTGTCCCAAAGAATTTTCTATCCTTTTTATCACTGTAGCTTCTATTCCCATGCAACTCAACTCTTTCTTTATACGTGATAGGATTATTAGCACTTTTACATGAACTATCACTGACCTCTCTTTGCCCTTGGCCTTTGCCATTGTATACATAACTCTATTTTTGCTTTATTAGAAACTTTGCCATTGTTTTAGAAATCTAGATTGAGAAAGGCATGTCTCTGAGTTTCCCCCACAGTGTGCTTTCCTGGCATAGCAGATCTGCTGATTGACATGAGTCATCCTCAGTTTGCTTTGTGTAGCTTACTTTGCCACTAACAGATTCATAATATGTAAATGACTTCAAAAGCTTTGGCACATTCACTTTTATTTTGTTCCAAATTGGAGGCTATGTCTTTTAAAAACAAAGGAGGAAATTGATTGTTCTTCCAGTTGACCAAAATAAACAATGAAATTTACATTCTGAATCATGGTTGCCAGCTCAATAGGTTTTCATACTTTCAGAAAAAATCCAAGGCCTTAAAATGTTCCTAAACATAATATATACTGAATAAAAGTTTTTGTTTAATTATGTGAATTAACATGTACAGAAGGCTACCCAGCAGATAACTGAGTTTTTTAAAAAAATGATAGCTCTGCTTCCAAATTGTAATAGCTGGTTTTGGCCTATGTTTTCATTTTGCTTCCTAAACCTTGTAGCCAGAAATTCTCCACTTCAGGAGAAAGTTTATTGAGTGGATGCAATAGGAATAATTTATGACGGAAATTTTATTTTTGAGAGTCATTCTTATAGCAAAATGCATTTACCCATTTTGGAGTAACAACATGTAATAGCATTTGGAGATGGGGAGGCCTGGAGAGAACAAGTAAGTGAGTAGTCTGGGAAGAACAAAAGCCAATGTCAAAATGTAAGGAAAAAAAAAGGAAAACAAGTAAAATCTTAAATATAAGAAAGAAATTTTTTTCTAAATCCAAGACATAAAACTAGTAGGAATGCAGCAAGGAATATTGGATAATTTAATGACAATAAATAGGATAAGAATCAGTTCATAAGATGGTTATGTTGACTTAATTTCAGGATTAATGGTCAAGGATGAGAAAAATAGGTTCATGGGAATCATCTGGAAGTATCTGTAAGGAATTAATTACTGCGACCATCAGAGATTGTGAGGTGAAGGATTTAAGGTATAAATGACTTCTACTGTTCAAGTTATATTCTTTTGTACTTCGAATCTATGTCAAAATAAAGTGACTCCTCAAAATAGAAGCCAGTAAACATTCTAGAAATGAAAATGACAATAAATAAAATAAAAAATCCAATGAACAGTTTCAATAGCAACTTAGACATAGGTAAGGGAAATTTTGTGAAACTGAAATAAATTGGAAAAAATTACAGTGAATTACAGAGAAAAGAAAGATGGATAACACACACAAAAAAGATAATAAAAGGCAAATGGGATATGAAGAAGAACAGGATAAGTGGCTCAGAAGTGACAGTGAATAGAAAAGAAGTAATATTTGAATATATAATGCCTTCAAATGTTCCAAAACTGACAAAAGACATCAAATCTCAAATACAGAAAACTACAACTTTAGCCAGGATAAATGCAAAGAAAATCACATTTAGTTCATTATAGTGTGGGCCTACTGAGAACCAGAGATAAAGAGAACATTTAAAGAGAAGTCAATGGGGAAAAAAGGCATTTAAACTTCAAATGCCTAACAATAAGAATAATAGTTGACTTTAAAACAGAAACAGTGGAAGCCAGGAAAACGTGGTCCAATATCTTCTAAATTCTAAAAGATAAACTGCCAATCCAGAATTTTATTTTAGTAAAACCATAAACAAAGTATATTTAAATATAAAGAGTTTTTAAGGAGAACTTGTATTCAAATTATTTACTTCAACTGATACAATGTTTCAGCTCATTGGTTTTCAAATTTTTCTTTTTTTTTTGTTCCTTACATAATTTATCTAAAAAATGATATATAAGTGCTTAAAACTTTAAAATCTTACAAAGTTTCTTAAAGTACATTGCAAAGAAAAAAGATAATAACCTTATTTGAACCAACAAAAATAGTTACATATACATAAACTTGAAAAAAAATTAACTATGTAAAAAATACAATATCGATTTAAATCAAATATTTCTGTTGTCAAATAGGTTGTTAAAACTAACTTCAGAAGAAAAAAATCTAGTTGAAAGAGAAAAATATAAATAAATATATATATATATATACACACATATATGTCACATAAGCCTATTAAGAGATACTTGACTTCACTCTTCATGAGAACAATGAAAATTTAAACTACAATGGGATAATATTTTCACCTACCGAACTGCTAAAATATAAAAACATTGATAACACTCTTGGTTGGTGAGACTGTGGAAGACATTTTCTAACATTTCTGATTGAAGTGCAAACGTAGTACACCACTGTGTAGAAAAATTCTGCAATACCCACCAAGTTTACAAATGTACTTCTCTCTGATACAGCAGATATACTTTTTGGAATTTACCCTGCAGAAAAACCTGAAGAATTCAAAATGACCAATGAAAAATGTTATTGATTACAACACTATTTGTAAGAGTAAAAATTTGGAAAGTAACATATTGTCTATCAGTAAAAAAGATGATAAAATAAATTATGGTTTGTATACACAACTAAATACACAGCTGTACTTAGAATGAAGGACGTCTTATATACTATAACGAAAGGTCTCCATATCATAGTGTTAAATAGAAACAGTAAGGCAAAGCAGTCTGTGATGAATTTTGTGTCAGAAAATTAGGAACACAGTACGCTGTATAAGAATTCAGTAGCTTAAAGAAATAGAAATAGTAGCTTAAAAGATATACAAAACTAATAAAAGTGTTTCTCTAAAAAGTAAGTGTGATAAGTGAGTTGAAGTTTTAAATGTCAATGTCTGTCCTTTATTTAATTTTGATTGTTTTTTCCCTGAGAATCTATTATTGAGTTGAAAAGTAACATTTTAATAAATAATAAATTACTGGAAGAGAAAGGAATAGGAAAAAAAGAAATTTAATGACTAGAGAAAAAAAGGGGTCTTAATGACCTGTATAGCCATGATGGTGTGATCACTCACCTAGAGCCAGATATCCTGGAGTGTGACATCAAGGGGACCTTAGGAGTCATTAATACTAACAAAGTTAGTGGAGATGATAGGATTCTAGCTGAGCTATTTCAAATCCTAAAAGATGATGCTGTGAAATTGCTGCACTCAAAATGCCAGCAAATCTGGAAAATTCAGCAGTGGTAACAGGAGAAAAGGTTACCTTTTATTCCAATCCCAAAGAAAGGAAATGCCAAAGAATGTTCAAACTATTGTACAATTGTGCTCATTTCATATGCTAGGAAGCGTATACTCACAATCCTTCAAGCTAGGCTTCCACAGTATGTGAACTTCCAGATGTACAGTTTGATTTCATTGACTATGCTAAAGCCTTTGACTGTGTGGACCACAACAAACTGTGGAAAATTCTTAAAGAGATGGGAATACCAGACCACCTTACCTGTCTTTGAGAAATCTACATGCAGTTCAAGGAGCAACAATTATAACCAGACATGAAACAATGCACTGCTTCAAAACTGGGAAAGGAGTATGTCCAGGTTGTATATTGTCACTCTGCTATTTTAATTTATATGTTGAGTACATCATGTGAAATGCTGGGCTGAATGAATCACAACCTGGAGTCAAGATTTCAGGAGAAGTATAAACAACCTCAGATATGTAGAAGACATCACTCTAATGGCAGAAGGCAAAGAGGAACTAAAGAGACTCTTGATGAGGGTGAAAGAGGAGAGTGAAAAGGCTAGCTTAAAACTCAGTATTCAAAAAACTAAGATCATGGCATCTGGTCCCATTACTTCATGGCAAATAGACAGGAAAATTGGAAACAGTGACAGATTTTATTTGCTTAGGCTCCAAAATAATTATTGAACTGCAAATGGTGACTGCAGCCATGAAATTAAAAGATGCTTACTCCTTGGAATAAAAGCTATGACAAACAGCATATTAAAAAGCAGACATCACTTTGCCAAAAAAGCTTCATTTTTCCAGTAGTCATGTAAAGATATGAGAGATAGACCATAAAAAAGACTGAGCACCAAAAAAATTGATGCTTTCAAACTGTGGTGCTGGAGAAGACTCTTGAGAGTCCCTTGGACAGTAGCGAGATCAGACCAGTCAATCCGAAGGATATCAACCCTGAATATTTACTGGACAGACCAATGCTAAAGCTGAAGCTCCAATACTTTGGCCGCCTGATGTGAAGAGCTGACTCACTGGAAAAGACCCTAAATCTTGGAAAGATTGAGGGCAGGAGGAAAAGCGGGCAACTGAGGATGAGATGGGCTTCCCCTACTGCTCAGCATGTAAAAAATTGGCCTGCAATGCAGGAGACACAGGAGATGCAGGTTCGACCCCTGGGTTGGGAAGATCCTCTGGAGAAGGAAATGGATGAGATGGTTGGATGGCATCACTGACTCAATGGACATGAGGATGGACAAACTCTGGGAGATGGTGAAGGACAGGGAAGCCTGGCATGCTACAGTCCATAGGGTCAAAGAGTCGGACACATCAGGGACTAAACAACAAGAGAGAAAACAGAGATGAAGGGCATCGTGATCCAGGCAAGCAGAAGACCTGCCGGAAAGCACCTGGAGCTAGAGAGAGGCCCCACCTGATTCACAGACAATACTGCATAAAATACAAACAAAGAATGAAAGCAACCTTTCCTGGTCTTGCTCTAGCCTTAAGGCATCTCAAGGTCACGCTTAGCTTCAGCACTCTAGTTCTCTGAGATACCCTTTAGGAGTAAGAGTGAAGCACGCTCAGCTGCCCCTACTCATTCACTCTTGGACTTTACCTCCCCATCTGATGCAAGGACCCTCAGCTCTTCCATGGTTCTCACATTTGGATAGTAAGTGGGAAATTCCATGAGTTCCCTAGTCACCCTAATTCTCCGTTTCCTCAGATACCATTTTCTCTTATAGATAATTAGAGATGATCATAAAAGTCCTTCAAAATGGGCTTTTTAAAAATCCCTCCTTACAACTTAATTTCCAGCAATTAGAAGCAGACAGAGCAGTAACTGAAGCTAGAGAAGCATCCAAAAAGGTAATATGAATTCAAGGCTCCTAACAAACCAATCAAATCACATAAAGGCATTTTATCCAGCTTCTTGCTTGTTGGCAGTATCATAAGAAATACACATGAACACCCATGGTTGATTCATGTCAATGTATGGCAAAACCCACTATAATACTGTAAAGTAATTAGCCTCCAATTAAAATAAATTAATTAATTTTTTTAAAAAAGAAATGCACACCATATATATCTGGTCTCCCCTCGTCTCATCTGAGTTTTTCTATTTCCATGGATTAAATTCTCTTTAAACACACTTTACACCCAAAGATGATTCACTGAACCAAACATGCCAATCAGAGAAGGTAGGAGTAGGGACATTAGTTTCATGGCATCCACTCTACATCTGAAATCTATAGCAAATTTTAGGGTTGAGGCATTGAGAGGAAGACATGTGTCACACACAGGACAAAGGGAAAGGACACCTCATGGGTCTTTACACTTAGAACGAGGATTAAGAAGTAGGACTTAGAAAAGGAAAGAATCCTGTTTAAACAGTTAAGGCAGGATCTATCTTAATGAGCCAGGAACACTTCAATGTTGAAAAACAAATGGAAATGGTCCAATTCATTCCTTCCTCTCTCTCCTTAATTAAGTTCCAGCTAAACATTGACCTTTCTCACACACGATAAGAAAAAGTTAGCAATGAGGGAAATCCCTCAGGTGTGATGATTTTGGCCAAGTGAACCTGTCCCGATAACTCCAGGGTCATCCTGCTAGAGTTATAAAGAACCATCCTGCTCCCTGGGAACACAGGGGCTTCCTGAGCACCAAATTCCTCCAGCATGCATGCTCTTCAGCTTCTCTTCAAGACCAGCGCTGCTGCCCTGCTCCTGGGTCTCTGCCTGACACTGCGGACTGGCACAGCTCACGGACAAATGTAAGTCATCTATTTTTCCTCCCTACAGAGAATCTTCCATGGACGACCCTTTTGCCAACCCAGAAACCCACATTATGCACCTAAATATTATTTTCCTGCTCCAAGAGGACCATCCTAGGAATCCTTACTATTTGTGTCTTATGTCTCACTTTCTCCCTGTTCAGAACCTGTTGGAGAGGTTACCGAATCCACAACCTACAGCTACTTTGCGTTAACTCAGTTTTCTATCCTTTTATCAGTCTCTCCTTTTGCCACAAAAAAAGAAACATAGGCAGGAATCTGAGCTTGGTCTATAGCTGTGGGTTAAACTTTGAATAAGATGTTTGAGCCGTACAACAAGGGCCATGTCCCTGGTCACTACCCAATAAAAAGAGTTGTTCTGATCCACCAATGGAGATAATCCTTGTCATTTCATTGGCAACAGTCTCATCTTCTTTATATGGTCCTCCTCACACACTGGAGTTCAGAGTCTGCAAGGTCTGAGCATGGTTCTCTAATCACGAAACAGTAGAAGCATGCTCTGGGATCCTGCCTTGGACCTGTTCCTGTATGCAGAGCCATGATGTAACAACACACTGGCCTCCAGCTCTATCACTGGTGGATGGAGAGGCGCTGAAAGGGGTCTATGTATTCGCAAATAGGGAGGCACTGAGTTTCAGAAAGAAGTCAGGAATGCCCAAGGAAACACTGACATGTAACAGAATATGGAGAAAGGAGCATATAACAGACAGGAATGGAGCCTTGGAAATTTTGGTAAAAGGATCCCTGACAAGTTTGGGGATTTCTCTAAGGGGAAGAGGCAAAGAGGGCAGAGGCTGTGTTTGGGGTATGTGTGTGTGTGTGTGGGTGCATGCCAAGTCGCTTCAGTTGTGTCCAACTCCCATGGGGTCGCACCCCATGGACTGAAAGTGAAAGTCGCTCAGTCATGTCCAACTCTTTGTGATCCCATGGACTGTGCAGTCCACGGAACTCTCCAGGCCAGAATACTGAAGTGGGTAGCCTTTCCCTTCTCCAGGGGATCTTCCCAACCCAGGGATTGAACCCAGGTCTCCCGCGTTGCAGGTGGATTCTTTACCAGCTGAGCCACCAGGGAAGCCCAAGAATACCGGAGTGGGTAGTCTTTCCCTTCTCCAGAGGATCTTCCCGACCCAGGAATTGAGCTAGGGTCTCCTACGTTGCAGGTGGATTCCTTACCCCACAGACTATAGACCGTCAGTCTCCTCTGTCCACGGGATTCTCCAGGAAAGAATACTGGGGTGGATTTCCATGCCCTCCTCCAGGTTATCTTCCCAACCCAGGGATCAAACCCACGTTTCTTATGTCTCCTGCATTGGCTGGTGAGTTCTTTAGCACTAGCACTACCTGGGAAGCCCGTGCGGGGTATGCTGGGGGTCAATTCTTTAAGGTTAACTACGTAGTACTTCCAGGTTCCCCTCAATTTAGGCCTGAGGAACAGCGAGTTGATAAACAAAGCTGAGCTAAATGAATCCTATTAAAACTTAATTCATTGATACAATAAATATTTCAGATTCTTAGAGCTTCATATCCTTCCACTAGTGGAGGATAAGGAGTTTCCCTGGATGATGGGATGATTTCACAAGAAAAATGGAAGGAAGTGCATAATAAGCTAAAAGAAACCATGCAATCAAATCACTTCTACCTCAAATAGAACCACTGAGATTCAGTCAGGAATTTGAAATGAAGGGAAATCAGCTCTTTCAGCCCATATCTCTGCCCTCATTAGATGACCAAAAAAACCCAAAATCTAAATATTCTATGTTCACGTCTAGATATCCATATAGGTGGGCTTCCCAGGTGGTACTAGTGTGGGTTCAATCCCTGGGTTGGGAAGATCCCCTGGAGAAGGAAATAGTGACCCACTCCAGTATTCTTGCCTGGAGAATTCCTTGGACAGAGGAGACTGGTGGGCTATAGTCCATGGGGTTGCAAAGAGTCAGACATGACTGAAGCAACTTAGCACCCACACATCCAAATAGGTGTGTCTTGGCTGGACATAGAGAGACTGTAGGTGGGCGTCATGCAAAGTAGATCCTTAGGAGTGATGGCATTGATGCCTCTGTATCTTCCCTACTCCTTTTGTCCCCCTGCTCTCTCTGCCTCCCGTTTCCATTTTACCTCCCAGGCTACCTCAATCCTGGACTTTGATCTGACTTTGGATTTCTGCCTCTTTTGCCATATCTAGACAGAACGTAATTTCAGCGAATCTGACAACTTCTCAGATTGACAACTCAACGGGCTATGTGATAACACTTGCAGTTTCAAATCTTATATCTCAATGCATAGTGGTAAGTGAAGAATTTGAGGTTATGGTAAGTGGGGAGGAAAAAGAGAAATTCCCTCCTTCAGTCATCACTACTGATATGAAGTGAAACATTATCTTATAAAGAAGTCACCTACAAATGCTTTTGCCTTGAACTTCAGAGAAACCCCATTTGGAATGTGTGTATTATTATGTCCACTTTAAGGATGAAGAAGTCATGGTATGGATAGAATACTCAAATTTATAAATTCAGAAAATACTGAGTAGGTGCCTGGAGGCAGGGGTTAGGGAGTGGGGAGGTTGGGTGGGGAGTTACTGCTTTATAGGGATTGCTGTTCAGTTGCTAAGTCGTATCCAACCCTTTGTAAGCCTGCAGCATACCAGGCTTCCCTGTCATTCACTATCTCCTAGAATTTTCTCAAACTCATGTCCATTCAGGCAGTGATGCCATCCAACCATCTCCTCCTCTATCATCCCCTTCTCCTCCTGCCCTCAATCTTTCCTAGCATCAAGGTCTTTCCCAGTGAGTTAGCTCTTCAAATCAGGTGGCCAAAGTCTAGGAGCTTCAGAATCAGTACTTCTAATGAATATTCACAGTTGATTTCCTTTAGGATGGACTAGTTGGATCTCCTTGCAGTCCAAGGGACTCTCAAGAGTCTTCTCCAACACCACAGTTCAAAAGCATCAATTCGCTGGCACTCAGTTTTCTTTATGGTTCAACTCTCCTATCCATACGTGACTAGAGGAAAAGCCATAGCTTTGTCTATAAGAACCTTTGTTGGCAAAGTGATGTCTCTGCTTTTTAATATGCTATGTTTGTCATAGCTTTTCTTCCAAGGAGCAAGTATCTTTTAATTTTGTGGCTGCAGTCACATTAGCAGTGACTTTGAATCTTAAGAAAATATAATGTCACTGCTTCTACTTTTGCCATAAAGTGATGGGACCAGATACCATGATCTCAGTTTTTTGAATGTTGAGTTTTGAGCCAGTTGTTTCATTCTCCTCTTTCACCTTCATCAAGAGGCTCTTTAGTCCCTCTTTCAATTCTGCCATTAAAGTGGTATCATCTGCATAACTGAGATTGTTGATATTTCTCCTGGCAATCTTGATTCCAGCTTGTGAGTTATCCAGCCTAGCATTTTCCATGATATACTCTGCATATAAGTTAAATAAGCAGGGTGACAATATACAGCCTTGATATACTCCTTTCCCAGTTTTGAACCAGTACGTTGTTCCATGTCCAGTTCTAACTGTTGTTTCTTGTCCTGTAAACAGGTTTATCAGGACCCAGGTAAGGTGGTCTGGTATTAGGGATAGAGGATCAGTTTCAATTCAGTTCAGCTCAGTCACTCAGTCCTGTCCTACTCTTTGTAACCCCATGGACTGCAGCACACCAGGCTTCCCTGTTCATCACCAATTCCCAGAGCTTGCTCAAACTCATGCGCACCAAGTCGGTGATGCCATCCAACCATCTCATCCTCTTTTCTCCTCCTGCCTTCATCTTTCCCAGCATCAGGGCCTTTTCCAATGAGTCAGTTCACCACATCAGGTGGCCAAAGTATTGGAGTTTCAGCTTCAGCATCCGTCCTTCCAATGAATATTCAGGACTAATTTCCTTTAGGATGGACTGGTTTGATCTCCTTGCTGTCCAAGGGACTCTTAAGAGTCTTCTCCAACACCATAGTTCAAAAGCATCAATTCTTTGATGCTCAGCTTTCTTGATGGTCCAACTCTCACATCGATACATGATTCCTGGAATAGTCATGAGTATCAGTTTAGGAAGGTGAAAAATGGAAAGATGAATGATGGTGACAGTTGCTGAACAATGTGAAGGTTCTTAGTGCCACTAAACTCTATAGTGAAGTATGGCTAAAATAGTATGTTTTATATTATATGACTTTTACCATAATAAAAAATATTTTAAAAAATGAATTGATAGTATACAGAGAATAAATTAGTGGAGGATTAAAAGCATGTCAGGATACTTCACCTGAAGAGAAGAGAGAAGAGAGAAAAGCAATAAGAGAGGGGACAAAAACAAAGACGGATAAGACTGAGTGTCAGTGAGAAAGGAGCTTCTTGGAACTGAGCCATCCACGTCCCTACCCCCATCCTGTGAAGTGATGAGCTTGAGGGAGACTATGCTCAGGAGGCCATGGTAGATGAGAGGGAAGCTGCAACCATGAGGTAATCATGGGCTCCCCCACTGATGGGAGACTATCAGACCAGAACTGGCTTTCCCAGGCCCTATCTCCAATACCTTTCCCCACTGGCTTCAGTGACTCTTCATATCAGATCCGAGACCTCTCGCTTCTCTGTATTTGATAGCAATCCCCAACTCCTTCAAGGCCTCCTTAGGGTTTTTAGGAAACAGATGGAAAGAGATGGGCAAGTTGCACAGTGACCAAAAATCCTTGAATTACATCAGGTTTCTGATATTTATTCAGATATAAATGATGCTAGAAATGCTGTTGAGCATGCCTTTTCCAGAATATATCTCTGAAGCTTTTTTCAGGAAGCTTTTGGTACTTTCGCTTCTCAGGTATGACCTCAGCAGATTTCTTCTCCCATCTGAGTATCTTAGTCATTCCTTAGAGTTTGTATCTGAGTAAAGGTTTTATAATCCTATTTGAGGAGGAAATCAGGCACCAAGTACTAGTTGGCCAAGTGCTTTCAGACTCCAAGTATGTATTATTTGTACAACACACATAGTACTTCACCTTGATAAAGCTCTTTACCATACACAAAACCAGAAACCTATGGACTCATAAATTAGATATGTAAGTATCAACACCTCCATCTCATAAAAGTAAAATGAGACACTCAGGGGGATAAATGCCACATCACAAAGCCAGAAGGCAGGATACTAGGGACAATAAACCCTGCTGTATTTGTTTGGTGAGCTTTTTTGCCACCACATCAGAGCAGACAAAATAATGTTTCCAATCTCCACAACCATCTTGGTTCACCAGACAAAAGACAAGCTCACTGAAATCATTTCCTGTCTACTCCAGTTTGGGAACTTCAGTCCAGAACTAAACACAGTCCAACCATGGTGAGCCCCATTACTCGTCCACTCCTCAAAACAAAGAACATTTCACACATCAGTTGATGAGTTAAATGTTAGCCAGACCCTCAAGGTGGGTTGACTCCCACACCAGGGGACAGAAACAAGTATGGTATCTGAGGATACCTTCAAACCCAACTTTAAAACTTTGACATCACCACATCCAAGAAGACATCTTTTTAACAATTCAGGTTAAAGGTCATCAGAGCTGATAAAGAGAATTACCAAAAGTTCATTAAAGTCAAGTCTGGCCCTGAATGTATTAACCGGTGATGTGTGGGGGAAACCCCTGGTTCCCCCTTCAGTGTAGGCCTTGAAAATGTTTACTCTGCTTAACGGTCACTCCAGGGCTGCCTCAGTCAGGTCTACCCTCGTTAACCCTGTCTCACCCTCTTCTCTTCAGGTTAAAAACACACTGGAAGTCTCTGACACGGTCTTTTTTCCTTACGGTAATTTTCGTTTTACCAGCTGTCTGTGTGGTGTTAGTACAAGAAGATTCTTCTGGGAGATAGAAGCACCTGGTAAGTGAAGAAATTTCCTGCTGAGCATTCATGTCAGAGAAGGGGAAATGTGAAGAGAGGGCAAATTGTCAAGGTGGAACTGAGACATGGCAGAAAGCAAAAGGAACAAGGTATTGGAGTAAGAAGGAAACACAAGACATAGAGGCAGTGTGGGCAATTATTCGATGTGGCAGACGGGCGAGGCTCCTAACAGCTGCGAGCCTGAGAAACGGGGCTGAGCATCAGACACAGCAAAAGGCAGAATAGGGTGGCTTGCATGTGGAGTCCAGTTGCCTGACACAGCTTTGCTTCTTCTCTCCAGAAAATGGGATCATAACAGGGAAGGCTCAAGTTGTGTCAGAAGAGAATATATGCCCTCCTGGTGTGAATATCTCCACCCCTGTTTATGAAATTGTTATCACACGTGATATCATTATAACACTCTGATCTGGAAAGTCTGCCATTTCGGAGTTTGTGGGCATCTGTGTAAACTGGAAAATAAACTTCCTACTGACTTCTCACTGTCCTATCTGTGTTCCTTCCGCCAACACTCAGTACTGTGTCTGCTCAGATACCCTGGTCCTGAGGAACCAGCATTTTTAAGAAAACTTCTCAGATAGAATACGTGAGTATCCACTCCCTAGCCAATGATGAGATAAAGAAGATAGGAACTATCCTCACCATTTAACTCAGGAGAAGAAATGTCCAGAGAGAGAGAACTGTCCCTCAGTTCAGTTGCTCAGTCATGTCCAACTCTTTGCAACCCCATGAATCACAGCACTCTAGGCCTGCCTGTCCATCACCAACTCCCGGAGTTCACTCAGACTCACGTCCATCGAGTCAGTGATGCCATCCAGCCATCTCATCCTCTGTCGTCCCCTTCCCTCCTCCTTAATCCCTCCCAGCATCAGAGTCTTTTCTAATGAGTCAACTCTTCGCATGAGGTGGCCAAAGTACTGGAGTTTCAGCTTTAGCATCATTCCTTCCAAAGAAATCCCAGGGCTGATCTCCTTCACAATGGACTGGTTGGATCTCCTTGCAGTCCAAGAGACTCTCAAGAGTCTTCTCCAACACCACAGTTCAAAAGCATCAATTCTTCGGCTCTCAGCTTTCTTCACAGTTCAACTCTCACATCCATACGTGACTACTGGGAAAACCATAGCCTTGAATAGACGGACCTTTGTTGGCAAAGTAATGTCTCTGCTTTTGAATATGCTATCTAGGTTGGTCATAACTTTTCTTCCAAGGAGTAAGCATCTTTTAATTTCATGGCTGCAGTCACCATCTGCAGTGATTTTGGAGCCTAAAAATATAAAGTCTGACACTGTTTCCACTGTTTCCCCATCTATTTCCCATGAAGTGATAGGACCAGATGCCATGATCTTTGTTTTCTGAATGTTGAGCCTTAAGCCAACTTTTTCACTCTTCACTTTCACTTTCATCAAGAGGCTTTTTAGTTCCTCTTCACTTTCTGCCATAAGGGTGGTGTCATCTGCATATCTGAGGTTATTGATATTTCTCCCGGAAGTCTTGATTCCAGCTTGTGCTTCCTCCAGCCCAGCATTTCTCATGATGTACTCTGCATATAAGTTAAATAAGCAGGGTGAGAATACACAGCCTTGACGTACTCCTTTTCCTGTTTGGAACCAGTCTGTTGTTCCATGTCCAGTTCTAACTATTGCTTCCTGACCTGCATATATACAAATTAAGGAGAGAACTGACCAACTGTTCTAAGTTTCCCTTCTATTTCAGGTCAGGTACATCCAGCTGTCTCTTCCAGTTATCTAAAAGTTCCACGAATCTGAAGCCCTAAATTATTACATCTTGCTCCTCTTCAACTGGTAGCAAGGAAAAGACTCACAAGAGCTCGCATGAGCAGGGTTCCTATGCAGATATACCATCTCAGTGCCCAAGTTCTTTCATCACAGTAAGGCAAAACTCAGAAATCAAGGAGATACCTGCTACAAGTGGGGATTGAAGGGTTGTGGGGAACTATCCAGAGCTCCAAGTGGGAGTGTATAACAGGTGCAGCCATCTGGAGAAATACTAGTACTTAAATTATTTATGTACATACCTTCTGGTCCAGCACTTCCATAACCAGAAGTGACAGTAAGAAAGACCATTTTTGATTCATGGGCTTCTAGGCCAATCTATTTTCGCTATCATAGAAAAAAACCACGGAAGAGCCATTGTTTCAGACTATAGGCCGCATCTTGAAGGACATCACCATACCCCCTAAACAGTGTGACTCCCGAGTAATTTCCTTGTTGCTTATGTATGAGCTTTGTGTAGCATACCATAGGGTCAAGAGTTTCCTGATAATGAAAGTAATGAAAAATCAATACATATCTTGATCATGTGCCTGTAGTGGAAACTCGCTCATTTAAAAGAAGAAAGATTCCATTATCTAAGGAGACATTAGATGGGTCTAGTAATCAGATACTCTGTGAGCCCTGAGAAAGTGATGCTGGCTAAGACATAGCAGGCAGGAAAGATCCATACCTAGAACATGTATCAATGTCAGCAGAGACAAAATACCTCCCTGTTAGGAATCAAAAGGATCCTGTGTGATCATTATCCTCTTGAACGGTCTCCTTGAGAAATGGTACATTATTGAGGTCACAGAACTAGTCTTTGTTACTGAAAGGCCAGCGGCTGCAACATCTAAGATATTTATGGGAAGAAGTGCATTTTGGGGGGTATTTTAGCATATAATTTATTTATTGACGTATAGTTGATTTACAATATCATGTAAGGTTCAGGTGTACAGCACAACAGTTCAGACTGTTATATATATATATATATATATATATATATATATAATTATATATATATATATATAATATATATATATAATTTTTTTCAGATTATTTTACCTTATAGGTTATCACCTAATATTGAGTACAGTTCCCTGTGTGATTTTAGCATATACTTTAACATCTCAGGGCATAAGTCAAGTCAACTGCAGTGATAGAAGTGTCTATTTCGTATCAGCCACCACCATTTTAGCCATTACATAAGGACTTGGGTAGCAGAGGGTAGGAGCTGCTGACACCCATAGAACCACTCATTGCACCCTCTAACTGTTCAATGCCTCCTCTGTGTTACATGCTTTCTTATAAGCACTTCCACGAGACACCAAGAACCAAACATTCTGTTCAAATGTATTGGTTCTTTCAGACGGCACTTCTCCAGAACTTCTGTGTTGAATACACCAACCGTGTTCCTATGAGGCTCCAGACCAACAAGCCAAGAAATATACCACTCCCCAGGAGTCCATGTATATCTTTACCTCAAGACACTTTTCTAGCCTCACAGAACTGATGACCAGGTATATTGCTTTAGCTCTGCCCACTAAGATTATTTCCCCCCACCTGTGTTTTTCTATTGCATACCGAGTTAAGTTTTAGTTTGGCAATCATCCAACTTTAGTTCACAAAAACATATTCAGCCAACGAATCTGTGGGTTACACAGGGCTGATTTCCTCCAAAATCTGAACAAAGGTCCTCCCCAACCCATGAGACTGTAGGCACAATCTGAAGACAAGAAAATAGGGGCTGATATCAGTGCAGCCAGAGTAGGTGACATAGGGTATGGACCATGTTTTTCTGTACCACAGGCCCTTTGGACCAAGTTGGGTTCATAATTAACTGTGGTATTTCCATTGTGTGAGGACTGCTGCTATATCCACTCAAATACATTATTTCTGGGTCTACTAATGCCTATGTCATAATGGGAAATTCTGGTCTCTTGATGTTTCATTGTCAGAAATTGCATCTATTTAGTGTCCAAAAGAACCTTTAAAAAAATTAGTTTTCTGCTGCAGAGAGGATAGACTTACTCCAGAATCCTGTTGGTCTAGTCTGCAACTCTCGGCCTGAGGCTAACCAGAGAGTACAGTCAGCAGTCTTAATCTACCCTGGATCTCTGCAGCTCCATAGGCTCTGCCAAGTGACACAGCCAAAATAAAGGATTCATGTTAGCTCAGATTGCCATAACAAAATACGATAGACTGAGTGGCTTAAACCACAGAAATCTATTTTCTCACAGTTCTGGAAGCTAGAAGTCTGAGATCAGGATGCCACCACAACGCGGTTCTAGGGAGAGCTCTCTTCATTGCTTACATGCAGCGACCCACTCACTGTGTCCTCGCATGGGGTAAAGAGAGCAATGGCGTCTCTTCCTCAGCTTATAATGGCACCTCTTCTGAGTTCCACCTTAATGACCCCATTTAACCAGAATCACCTCGTAAAAGGCCCCAAGACAGTCACTTAAGGGGAGGGGAAGGAGGGCATCAACATATTAATTTGCAAGAAACACAATTCAGTCATAGCAAGAGTGTTCATGCTAAAGTTTGAACCTGCTATAGGATCCTGTTTTTCCTCTGGATACCACTCAAAACTGGCATCCTTTGGAGTCACCCAATGATGTCACTTTATCATTTCCAGTTTAGTAAACTCTGCCTGCAAAGTCCAAGGGCTTCCAAGAAGGTTGCCATGTTTTTGGTGGTAAGTTGTTCAAGATTCAATAAATATCTCCACTTAGAAAACATATTGCAACAAACCCTAGATCACTAAACATCTAAAAATTGATGTGGCATCGCTCTAAGTATTTGTATTTTTAGGAATAGTTTGTATTTCAAACTATTCCTAAAAACTGAAGAGGAAGAAATACTTCCAAATTATTCTGTGAAACCAGCATTTGTTGTTGTTCAGTAGCTCAATCAGGTCCAACTCTTTGTGACCCCATAAACGGCAGCATGCCAGGCTTCCCTGTCCTTCAGTATCTCCCAGAGTTTAAACAGCTCCATTCATGTCCATCATGTCAGTGATGCCATCCAACCATCTCATCTTCTGTTGTCCCATTCTTCTGCCCTCAGTCTTCCCCAGAGTACGAGTCTTTTCCAGTGAGCTGACTCTTCACATCAGGTGGCCAAAGTATTGGAGCTTCAGCTTCAGTATCCGTGATTCCAGTGAAAATTCAGGGTTGATTTCCTCTAGGATTGACTAGTTTAAACTCCTTGCTGTCCAAGAGACTCAAGAGTTTTCTCCAGCACCACAGTTCAAAAACATCAATTTTTTGCCACTCAACCTTCTTCATGGTCCAACTCTCACATCCATACATGACTACTGGAAAAACCATAGATTTGACTATAGGGACCCTTGTCGGCAAAGTGATGTCTCTATTTTTTAATATGCTGTCTAGGTTTGTTGTAACTCTCCTTCCAAGGAGCAAGCATCTTTTCATTTTGAGGCTGCCGTCCACAGTGATTTTGGAGCCCATGAAAACAAAATCTGTCACTGCTTCCACTTTTTCCTCACCTATTTGCCATGACACAATGGGACCAGATGCCATGATCTTAGTTTTCTGAATGTTGAGTTTTAATCCAACTTTTTCATTCTTCTCTTTACTGTCATCAAGAAGCTCTTTAGTTCCTCTTCACTGTCAGTCATTAGAGTGGTATCTTCTGCATATCTGAGGCTGTTGACATTTTCTCCAGTAATCTTGATTCCAACTTGTGATGCATCCAGCCCAGCATTTTGCAAATAAGTTAAATAAGCAAGGTGACAATATACAGCCTTGACATACTCCTTTCCCAATTTCAAATCAGTCTGTTGTTTCATGTCCAGTTCTAACCGTTGCTTCTTGTCCTGAATACAGGTTTCTAAAGAGACAAAATACCCAGGAATAAACTTAACCAAGGAGGTAAAAAGAGAGGTACTCTGAAAATTATGAGATATTGACCAAAGTCATTTAAGATTACACAAATTTAAAAAATGTACTGTGTTTACAGATTGAAAGAATTAATGTCCTTAATATGTTTTTACTTCTCAAAGTAATCTACAGATTAAATGCAATCTCTATCAATATACCAAGGCATTTTTCTGCAGAACTAAGAAAAATATGCCTAAAATGTGCATAGAACCACAAAAGACCCCAAAGAGACAAAACCTTCTTGAGAAAGAGGAGCAAAACTGAAGGCATCATGCTCCCTGATTTCAAACTATTACAAAACTCTAAGAATCAAAACACTGTGATACTATTAAAAAGCAGATACATAGATCCATGGAACAGATGACAGAACCCAAAATAAACCCACACTTCTATAGTCAATATATCTACACTGAGAAGGCAAAATTATAAAATGATGTAGAGAGCTACTTCCACTTTTTTTTTTTTTTACTTTATAGTACTCTATTGGTTTTGCCATACATCAACATGAATCCACCACAGGTATACATAAGTTCCCACTCCTAAACCCCCCTCCCACCTCCCTCCCCATACCATCCCTCTGGGTTATCCCCGTGCACCAACCCCAAGCATCCTGTATCCTGCATCGAACCTAGACTGGCAATTCGTTTCTTATATGATATTATACATGTTTCAATGCCATTCTCCCACATCATCCAGCCCTCTCCCTTTCCCACAGAGTCAAAAAGTCTGTTCTATACATCTGCGTCTCTTCTGCTGTCTTGCATACAGGGTTATCGTAGAACATTTTCTTATGTCATATACAAAATAAACTCAAAATGGATTGAGGACCTAACAAAAGACCTGAAGCCATAACACTCTGGAAGTAAACATAAGCAGTATGCTTTTTGACATTGGTCTTAGCAATATCATTTTGGATCTGTTTCCTCAGGCAAGGGAAACTAGAGCAAAATAAACAAATAGGACTCCATGAAACTAAAATCCTTTTGCACACAAAGGAAACCAACAGCAAAATGAAAAGGCAAACTGAACTACTGAATGAAAGAAGGTATTTCTGAATAATATATGCAATAAGGGTGGATTTATTAATTTTATAATGGACTCATATAACTCAATATAAAAAAATATCTGTATAGACATTTCTCCAAAGAAGACAAAGAGATTGCTAAGAGACACATGAAAAGATGTTCAACATCACTAATTATCAGAGAAACACCAATTGAAATCACAATGAGATATCATTTCACATCTGTCAGAATGGCTGTCATCAAAGAGACAACAAATAATAGTATTACCACGGATATGGAAGAAAAATAACACCCATGCACTGTTGGTGGATATGTAGATCGCCGCAACCATTATGTGAAACAGTATGGAGTTTCCTCAAAAAACCAAGTATCAAGCTATCATATGATTCAGCATGTTCACTGCTAGCTATTTACTCAGAGAAAGCAAAAACACCAATTTGTAAAGATGTATGCACCCCTATGTTCTTTGTAGCAATTATTCGAAATAGCCAAGATATGGAAGCAACCTTAATGTCCACCAATATATGAATGTATAAAGATGTGCTATATATAAACAATGGAACCACTCAAACATAAAAGAGAATGAAATCTTGCCATCTGTAACAACATGGATGGACTCAGAGGGTGGTATATAGAGCGAAATAAATCAGAAAGGGAAATACTGTATGCTTTCACTTATATGTGGAATCTAAGAACCAAACCAAACCAAACCAAACAAAACAAAAACAGAAAGCAAACTGATGGTTTCCAGAGGCGAGGAAGGTGGGGCTTTGACAGAACAAGTGAAATGGATTAAATGGTACAAACTTTAGCTATAAAATAAATAAGTCACAGGAATGTAACGTATTGCATAAGAACTACAGTCAATCATACAGTAATAATTTTATATGGAGACAGGTGGTTACCAGACTTATTGCGGTAATCATTTTGTAATGTATATTTAACTGTTGAATCATTATGCTGTACACATGAAACTACTACAATATTGTACTCAACTGGACTTCAATTTTTAGAAGTTAAAAACAAAAAAAGCTAAACTGAAAGAAATAGAGACTAGAGCTATGGGTATCAGGGGCTGGGTGGCAGGGGAGGAAGGAATTGGGGAGATGAGGGTCAAAGTGTATAAACTTTCAAACATAAGATGCAGAAGTTCTGAAGATCTGTGCATAGCACAGCAAATATAGTTAATAATATTGAACTATATATCTAAAAATTGCTAAATAGTGGATCTTAAATGTTCTCATCACAAAAAATAAAAGGTAACTATGTGACTTGATGGAACTGATAGCTAACTCTATGGTGATAACCATTTTACAATACATATATATATATATATATATATATATATATACAATCAGCAAATTGTATACCTTAAATTTACACAATGTTTTGTCAGTTATATCTCAACACTGGGCTTCTCTGGTAGCTAAGCTGGTAAAGAATCTGCCCACAATGCAGGAGACCCCAGTTCGATTCCTGGGTGGGGAAGGTCCCCTGGAGAAGGGATAGGCTACCCATTTCAGTATTCTTGGGTTCCCTGGTGGTTCAGCTGGTACAGATCTACCTGCAGTGCAGAGACCAGGGTTCAGACCCTCGGTTGGAAAGATCCCCTGGAGAAGGGAATGGCTATCCACTCCAGTATTCTGGTCTGGAGAACTCCACAGACTGTATAGTCCATGGGGTCGCAAAGAGTTGGACACAACTGAGCGACTTTCACTTTCTCATTAACACTAGAAAAATATTTTAAAATAAATAAAACCTTTAAAACCACCTGCCGGACTTCTCTTGTGGTATGGTAGATAATAATCCACCTGCCAATGCAGGGGACACAGGTTTGATCCCTGTTTCAGGAATATGTCACGTGGCATGGAGCAACTAAGCCCGTGCGCCCCAACTAGACTCTGCAAGCCACAACTACCAAACCTGTATGCTACAGCTACTGAAGCTTGCGTGCTCTGTGACCTTAGGCAACAACTCCTGAGACCCTGTGCTTCAACTACTGAAGCCCATGAACATACAGCCTGTGCTTCACAAGAGAAGACACCACAATGAGAATCCCGAGCACCACAATGAGAATCTCACCACAATGAGAATCCCGAGCACGACTACTAGAGAGTAGACCTCACTCCCTGAAACAAGAGAAAGTCACTGCAAAGCTACAAAAATCCAGCCCAGCCAAAAGTTTAAAAAAAATTAAATAATTGTAAAAACCACTCATGCATTATGTATTCATTCACTCAATAAATATTTATCAAGTACCCTATGTGCCATTACTTATTTTAGGTTTGTGGTTTACAGAAGTGATGGAAAAGGAAATGGCAACCCCCTCCAGTATTCCTGCCTGGAGAATCCCACCGACAGAGGAGACTGCCGGGCTACAGTCCACGGGGTCGCAAGAGTCAGACATGACTTAGCAACTAAACAACCACCACCACCACCTTACAGAAGTCAATCAGGAATTTTTCATCCTGATTTTATAAAGCTTATATTTTTCAGGGGAGATAGACAAAACAAATGAATACTGCTCATCCTAAAGGAATCCTAAAGGAAATCAATCCTGAATATTCATTGGAAGGACTGATGCTGAAGCTGAAGCTCCAATACTTTGGCCACCTAATGAGAAGAGTCAACTCATTAGAAAAGGCCCTGATGCTGGGAAATATTGAAGGCAGGAGAAAAAGGGATGACAGGATGAGATGGTTGAATGGCATCACTGACTCGATAGACATGAGTTTGAGCAAGCTTCAGGAGTTGGTGATGGATAGGGAAGCCTGGCGTGCTACAGTCCATGGGGTTTCAGAGAGTCAGACACAACTGGGAAACCAAACTGACTGAACTATTTATTAATACATTCAACTTCATTGATGGGAAAACATGAGATGAGAGAAGGCAAATTAATTTGGACATGGCTACTATGTAGCAGGCTGGGATTTGCACCCTGCAGGCATCCTGACACAGGGGCCCATGCTCCTGGCTTGTACACACACATGTATTTATACACATAGGCAATCTTATCTGGGCCCCTGAAATCTCCACTGAATAGCATGAAAAAATCACAAACTTTAGCTCCTGTACTAGTTCTGTACACACTTTTATTTCCTTTGTCCTCAAAGCAGCTAGATACATGATTTCCTAGAGTAGCACTTCCAATTAAAATGAGGGGGAGGAATTCTCTGGCAGTCCATGGTTAGGACTTCCTGCCAACACTGCTGAGGTCCTGAGTTTGATCCCTTGTTGAGGAACTAAGATCCCACAAGCCCTAGAGAGAGGCGAAAAAAAAAAAAAAAAACACACACAAAAAATAGAGGGAGAGAAAGAACTTGTTCAAACTCATGTCCATTGAGTCAGAGATGCCATCTAACCTTCTGTCATCCATAATCTCTGTCATCCCCTTCTCCTCTTGAAGAAACAGGATGGGGATGACAGAGGTTATGGATGACAGATGGTTAGATGGCATCTCTGACTCAAAGGACAGGGAAGCCTGGTGTTCTGCAGTGCATGGGGTCACAAATAATCAGACATGACTGAGCAACTGAACAACAACAATAATTACTATTAAAAAATCATTTGTGAGATGCATTACATTCTTTTATCCTTACTAAATCTTTGAAGTCCACTGGGAAGTTGATTTTGTAACAAATCTAAGATAGACTGACCCCATTTCCTGGCTTCAGTGGCCACTTGTGCTATGCAGACACTGCAACTATTGAACATTTCCACTGTGTCAGAACATGCTGTTGGACAGAGGCAACCCAGAACCTTAGCAGAGTAAGGCTTGCTGCCAGCCCTCATCCTAAAGCAACATATAACTTCCTGCAAATACCACCACATTAACCTAATATCTTAATACTACTGAAAAAATGAGTTGCTATGATAACAGGTTTTCTGCTGAAATTTGCTACTAATTGTTACATTCCTTTTACTGGAGCCCTCTGAGGCTATATATTTCTTCTATATACTTGAAACATCATTTCATCCCCAAAAGGTAATTTGCAGTCTGCTGAGAATTTGTGGAAGTCTATAAGAAGAACTAGAAGTGTCAAGTCAGATAAATTAACTAAGAAAATTAGTTTTAAGCATCAGTTTCCAACCTTGATATGATTTGGACTTTTTCATTTCAGTTCAGTTGCTCAGTCGTGTCCGACTCTTTGCGACCCCATGAATCACAGCACGCCAGGCCTCCCTGTCCATCACCAACTCCCGGAGTTCACTCAGACTCATGTCCATCGAGTCGGTGATGCCATCCAGCCATCTCATCCTCTGTCAACCCCTTCTCCTCCTGCCCCCAATCCCTCCCAGCATCAGAGTCTTTTCCAATGAATCAACTCTTCGCATGAGGTGGCCAAAGTCCTGGAGTTTCAGCTTTAGCATCATTCCTTCCAAAGAAATCCCAGGACTGATCTCCTTCACAATGGACTGGTTGGATATCCTCGCAGTCCAAGGGACTCTCAAGAGTCTTCTCCAACAGCACACTTCAAAAGCATTAATTCTTCGGCACTCATCTTTCTTCACAATCCAACTCTCACATCCATACATGACCATTGGAAAAACCATAGCCTTGACTAGACAGACCTTTGTTGGCAAAGTAATGTCTCTGCTTATGAATATACTATCTAGGTTGGTCATCACTTTTCTTCCAAGGAGTAAGCATCTTTTAATTTCATGGCTGCAGCCACCATCTGCAGTGATTTTGGAGCCCAAAAAATAATGTCTGACACTGTTTCCACTGTTTCCTCATCTATTTCCCATGAAGTGATGGGACCAGATGCCATGATCTTCATTTTGAATGTTGAGCTTTAAGCCAACTTTTTCACTCTCCACTTTCACTTTCATCAAGAGGTTTTTCAGTTCCTCTACACTTTCTGCCATAAGGGTGGTGTCATCTGCATATCTGAGGTTATTGATATTTCTCCCGGAAATCTCGATTCCAGCTTGTGCTTCTTCCAGTCCAGCGTTTCTCATGATGTACTCCACATAGAAGTTAAATAAGCAGGGTGAGAATATACAGCCTTGACGTACTCCTTTTCCTATTTGGAACCAGTCTGTTGTTCCATGTCCAGTTCTAACTGTTGCTTCCTGACCTGCATACAGATTTCTCAAGAGGCAAGTCAGGTGGTCTGGTATTCCCATCTCTTTCAGAATTTTCCACAGTTGATTGTGATCCACACAGTCAAAGGCCTTGGCATAGTCAATAAAGCAGAAATAGATGTTTTTCTGGAACTCTCTTGCTTTTTCCACAATCCAGCGGATGTTGGCAATTTGACCTCTGGTTCCTCTGCCTTTTCTAAAACCAGCTTGAACTACTGGAAGTTCACGGTTCACATATTGCTGAAGCCTGCCTTGGAGAATTTTGAGCATTACTTTACTAGTGTGTCAGATGAGTGCAATTGTGCAGTAGTTTGAGCATTCTTTGGCATTGCCTTTCTTTGGGATTGGAATGAAAACGGACCTTTTCCAGTCCTGTGGCCACTGCTGAGTTTTCCAAATTTGCTGGTATATTGAGTGCAGCACTTTCACAGCATCATCTTTCAGGATTTGAAACAGCTCAACTGGAATTCCATCACCTCCACTAGTTTTGTTCGTAGTGATGCTTTCTAAGGCCCACTTGACTTCACATTCCAGGATGTCTGGCTCTAGGTGAGTGATCACACCATCGTGATTATCTGGGTTGTGAAGATCTTTTTTGTACAGTTCTTCTATGTATTCTTGCCATCTCTTCTTAATATCTTCTGCTTCTGTTAGGTCCATACCATTTCTGCCCTTTATCGAGCCCATCTTTGCATGAAATGTTCCCTTGCTATCTCTAATTTTCTTGAAGAGATCTCTAATCTTTCCCATTCTGTTCTTTTCCTCTATTTCTTTACATTGATCGCTGAAGAAGGCTTTCTTATCTCTTCTTGCTATTCTTTGCAACTCTGCATTCAGATGCTTATATTTTTCCTTTTCTCCTTTGTTTTTCACCTCTCTTCTTTTCACAGCTATTTGTAAGGCCTCCCCAGACAGCCAGTTTGCTTTTTTGCATTTCTTTTCCATGGGGATGGTCTTGATCCCTGTCTCCTGTACAATGTCACAAACCTCCATCCATAGTTCATCAGGTACTCTATCTATCAGATCTCGGCCCTTAAATCTATTTCTCACTTCCACTGTATAATCATAAGGGATTTGATTTAGGTCATACCTGAATGGTCTAGCGGTTTTCCCTACTTTCTTCAATTTAAGTCTGAATTTGGTAATAAGGAGTTCATGATCTGAGCCACAGTCAGCCCCTGGTCTTGTTTTTGTTGACTGTATGAAGCTTCTCAATCTTTGGCTGCAAAGAATATAATCAATCTGATTTCAGTGTTGACCATCTGGTGATGTCCACGTGTAGAGTCTTCTCTTGTGTTGTTGGAAGAGGGTGTTCTCTATGACCAGTGCATTTTCTTGGCAAAACTAGTAGTCTTTGCCCTGCTTCATTCTGCATTCCAAGGCCAACTTTGCCTGTTACTCCAGGTGTTTCTTGACTTCCTACTTTTGTATTCCAGTCCCTTATAATGAAAAGGACATCTCTTTTGGGTGTTAGTTCTAAAACGTTTTAGATTTTTTTACCATGAAAATATATTATTTAGTTGAAAATAATATTTCAATAAATAAGAATTTAATGAAAGGCAAGATATTGGGAGGGAAAGAAATTCAATGAGCTTAGGAAAAACAGAGATGAAAGGCAGACTGACCCTGGAAAGAGAAGGCCAGCTGTACAGCACCTGGAATTAGAGAGAGGTCCCTCCTGACTCATAGACAATATTGCATAAAATACAGATGAAGAGATGAAAGCCACCTTCCGTAGTCTTGCTCTACCCTTAAGACATCTCAAGGTTCTGCTTAGCTTCAGCACTCTGGTTCTCTGGGATACTCCTCAGAGGTAAGAGTGCAGCACTCTCAGCTGTCCCAGTTCACTCACTCTTGGACTTAACCTCTACATCTGACGCGAGAACCCTCAGCTCTTCCCTGGTTCTCCCATTTGCATGGTAGATGCGAAATTGCATGAGCTCCCTAGTCACCCAAACTCTCCAAGTGGTTCCCCAGATACCATCTTCTCCTGTAAGATAACTAGAGATGATCACAAAGGTTCCCCAAAGATGGGATCTGTCATCTATCCACCCCAGCTGAATTTCTTGCAAGTAGAAGCAGGCTAAGAAGTAACCAAAGCCGGGGGGGTAGAGAGCTGGGATGTCAGGACCTTTTCTGAGAAACTTCAGGAGAGCAGCTTCCACACATGGAATGTGAATCCAAGGCTCCTAAGGGAACCAATCCATACATAGAAAGGTCACTGAACACAGCTTCTTGCTTGGTAGTGCCATAAGGAATACATGCTGTGTATGTCTTGCCTCTTCTAATCTGACCTGACTTTTTCCTATGTCCATGGACTGAATGCTCTTTAAACACTCTCTATACACTTTGGGGCCACCACTTATTAGAGATGATTCTCTGGACCAAAAATGCAAATCAGAGAAGGTATGATTAGGCACATTAGTGTCAAGGCATCCATTCTATTAATACAATCTAAAATTCCACATCTAAAATCTATAGGAAATTTTAGAGTTGAGGCATTGAGAGGAAGATAAGACATTTGTCATTCAGAGGACAAAGAGATAGGACACTTTATGGATCCTACAAATTCAGAGCAAGGGTTAGGAAGTAGGGCTTAGAAAAGGAAAAACATGCTTACAGCAGTTAAGACAGGATCTATCCTAAGGATCTGGGAACATTCTAAAGTTGAAAAAAAAAAAAGTGGTAATGGTCCAACTCCTTCCTTCCTCTCTCTCCCCTCAACTTAAAGTTCTGACTGTTTGTGAATGGTTAAATGAGCTCAGGCACAGCAAAAAAAAAAAAAAAGTTCTGGCCAAACACTGACCTTTCTCAAAAAAGAAAGAAAGAAAGAAAACAACTAAGGTAGCAAAAAGGAAATCCCTCAGACGTGACGGTTTTGGCCAAGTGAACTTGACCCAGTAGCTCCAGGGTCTTCCTGCTGGAGTTATAAGAGCCACCCTGCTCCCTGAGGACACAGTCCTCCTGAGCTTCAAATTCTTCCAGCATGCGTGCACTTCAGTTTCTGTTTAAGACCAGCCCTGCTATCCTGCTCCTCGTTCTCTGCCTGAGACTTGGGTCTGGCGCAGCTCAAGACCTAGTGTAAGTCATGTATTTTTCCTTCCTGCAGAAAATCTTCCAGAGGAGGACACTTCCCAACCCAGAACTCGTTCTCTCCCTGCTCAGAAACTGCTGAGAGAGGTTACTGAATCCATGCACTTACAGAAATTTTGTGTTTTAAATCCATCTTTTATC
Source organism: Capra hircus (assembly GCF_001704415.2). Taxonomy (NCBI): domain Eukaryota; kingdom Metazoa; phylum Chordata; class Mammalia; order Artiodactyla; family Bovidae; genus Capra; species Capra hircus. Next base: position 14,077,372 of record NC_030811.1, on the reverse strand, counting down.
CTTTAATCATTCTCTCCTTTTGCCATGAAAGAGAAACATACTCGGCAATGTGACCATAGTCAATAGCTGTGGTATAAACTTTGCATAAGGTGCCTGAGCTGTACAAGAGGGGCCATGGCCCTGGTCACTGCCCAGAAGAAACGGTTGTGCTGATCCACCAACTCAGATGATCCCTGTGCTTCATGGGCATCAGTGCTCAAACTCAGGTGTGTGTCATGCAAAGTAGATCCTTATGGCATTGGTGCCTCTATATCCCTTTTATCCCCCTGCTCTCTCTGCCTCCCCTGTTTCCATATTTCCTCTCAGGCTACCTCAATCCAAGATTTTTATCTGAACTTTTTTCTGCCTCTTTTTCATATCTAGACAGGGGGTGGTTTCAGCAAAACTGACAATTGATCCAGTTGAAAACTCAACTAACTATTACGACGTAACAGTCACAGTTAAAAGTAACGTGGCCAAATGCATAGTGGTAAGTGAGGATTTGGGGGTCATGGTGAGTGGGGAGAGAGAAGAAAAATATCCTCATAAATGATTCAATCCGCACTACTGATCTGAAGTGAAACATCATCTTACAAAGTCACCTACAAATGCTTTTGCATGCATTAGCTGTGAACTTCAGAGCAACTCTCTTAGGAAAGTGTGTATTATTATTTCCATTTTTAAAATGAAGAAGTGATGGTACAGATGGAATAGTCGAATTCATAAATTCTGAAAGTACATTGGTAGCTTCCAGGGCCAAGGTGTACAGGAGTGGGGACGCTAGTGTTTCATGGGGACAGAGTTTTAGTTTAGACAGTTGAAAAATCTGGGAAATGGGTGATAGCCAGCACTGCACAACAGTGTGAATGGACTTAGTGTCACTTAACTGTACAGCTAAATATGGTTAAAATGTTGTTTTTTATTATGTCACTTTCACCACAAAAAAGAAAAAGCACTAAAAAACAAAGAAGAATGTAATGGTAGGCAGAGGATAAACGAGAAGAGGTTTTAAACCATGTCAGGACTTTTTATCTTCCCTAAGGGAGAAGCAAGGAGGAGAGAGAAAAGCAATAGAATAGGGATAAAAACAAAGATGAGTAAGACTGAGTGACAGTGATTAAGCAGCGTTGCTGGCCCTGAGCCATTGACACCCCTGCCACCATCAGTGGGAGGCTGAGTCAGGGAGACTCCACTCAAAAGGCCATGGCAGACGGGAGAGAAGCTGCAAAAATGGGGTGATTACAGTCTTCCTCACCGATGGGAGACTTACTGTCAGACCAGGACTGGCTTTCCAGCCTCTACCTCCATCACCTTTCCTCACTGTCTTCACTGAGCCTTCAGATCCCCTAGACTGCTGGCTTCCCCATATTTGACAGCAATTCCCAATTCCTTAGAGGCCTCAGTAAGGTTTTTAGAAAACTATGCAAACAGAAGGGAAAGTTGCAGAGCTACCAGAAACCCTAAGAGAAATACATGCAGTATCTGATATTTACTCAAGTATAAATGATGCTAGAAATACCTTTAAGCTTTCCCTTTCCAAACATCTTCTCTGTTGCCGTTTCAGGAAGGTCCTGGGACTTTCTCTTCTCAGGTCTGACCTCAATAGGTGTCTTCTCCCATCTGAGAATCTCAGTCTTCCTTCCATCTTGTATCTGAGTAAAGGTTGTATAACTGTATTGGGTAAGGTAAACAGGTACTAAGTACTAGTTGGCCAAGTGCTTTCAGGTTCCAGGTGTCTTTATTTGTACAATAGACATAGTACTTCACCTTCATAAAGAGCTTTTCACACACAAAACACAAAAACTTATGAACTCATACCGACTAGATAGCTAGATTTCACACCTTGATTTCACAAAGGTAGAATGAGAAGCTCAGAGTAACAATGCCATGTCACAAAGCCGGAAAGCAGCACAGTAGGGACAATGAAATCTGTCTTGTTTATTTGGTGGGTTTATCCCCCACCACATCAGAGCAGACTGCTTTTAACTGTCATCCACGCTCTAAATTGACTTTAACTGTAAATGTGTGAACAGGTGATGTCTAGGGGAAACCTCTGGTGCCCTCTTCCTATGTTGACCTAAAACACTTCTTTTGCTTAATGGTTACTCCACAGCTGCCTCAGGCAAAGCTATGCTTTTTACCCTTTTCATCCTCTTCTCCACAGGTTAGAGTCACGCTCGAGGCCTCCAACAACGTCATTTTTCCTTATGGTAATTTTATTTACACAGCCTGTCTGTGTGAGTTCAGTACAAGAAATTTATTTTGGGAAATACAAGCAACAGGTATGTGCAGAGACTTCCTGCCTGAGCATTAATGTCAGATAAGGGGAAGTGTTATGTGAGGGCAAAGGGCAAAGTTAAAAGGGAAACCAAGACATGGTAGAAACCAAAATGAATAAATTATTGGAGGAAGAATGAAACTCATCACATAGAGGCAGTGTGGGCAAGGGGTTCTAGGTGGAGGAAGGGAGAGGGGCTGGTAACATCTGTGTCTTGCATAGGAGCCTGAGAAATGGGGCTGAGTTTCAGACACTGTAAAAGGCAGGATACGATGTTTTGTGGGTGGGTCTGGTATAAGAAGACCAGTAGTGGAATCCAGCTGTCTGACACAACATTGCTTTTTCTCTCCAGAAAATGGGATCATAAAAGCAAAAGCTGAAGTTGTATCAGAAGAGAATATATGCCCTTCTGATGAGGAAATCTACATCATTGTTTACAAAATTTGTATCAAGCGTGAAATCATCATAATATGCTGATCTCAAAAGTCTGCTGAGTTTGTGGGCAGCTGAGTGGACTGGAAAATAAACTTCCTATGGGCTTCTCACTGTCCTGCCTGTGTTCTCTCCCCCAAATTAGTACTGTGTCTGCTCAGACACCCCAGGGTCCTAATGAACCAGTATTTTTCGGGGATGACACATGACCACCCACTTCCTAGCAATTGAGAAGAAGGAGAAGACAGGAACTATTCTCACCATTTAACACAGTGGGGAACATGTCCAGAGAGACCTGTCCCTAGGGCTAAGATTAAGGGTAGAACTAAGCAACAGTTCTAAGCAGGAGTCCCCAACATGTTTAAACCAGGAACCAGTTTTGTGGAAGACAACTTTTCCATGGACCAGAGGTTTGTGGCGGGGGGTGGGGGTGGTTAAGGGATAGTTTGGGGATGATTCAAGTGCATTATATTTATTGGCAATTTATTTCTATTTTTATATCATCAGCTCCACCTCAGATCATCAGGCATTAGATTCCAGAGGTTGGGAACCCCAGGATTAAGTTTCTTTCCTATTTCAGTCCAGTTATATGCAGCTGTCCCTCCCAGTTATCTGAAAGTTCAATGAACCTGAAGTCTTAAATTATTACATCTTACTCCTCTTGAACCAGCAAAAGACTAGCAGGAGCTCAGGTGTGCTGGGCTCCTGACCAGCATGTCCCTTCCCTGTGCCCAAGCTCTTTCCTCACAATAAGGCAAAACTCAGCCAGCGAGGAGAGACCTGTTGTGAGTGGGGATTGAGGAGTTATGGGGACCATTCATCGCTGCTGCTAATGGGCATGTAAAAATAGGTACAGCCATTCAGAGAATCACTTGATGTAACTTAAATTAATTGTGTACATATCTTCAGACCCAGAACTTCCACAAGCAGCAGCGATGGTAAGAGACACAATTTTGATCCCTGGGCTCCAGGGCCAATCTACTCTAGCTATCGAAGACAAAGGGCCACTGAAGAGCCATTGTTTTAAAAGATATGTACATCTTAAATGACTTTTTGTGATCCCATGCACTGTAGCCAGCTAGGCTCCTCTGTCCATGGGATTCTCCAGGCAAGAATACTGGAGTGGGTTGCCATTTCCTTCTCCAATGCATGCATATATGCTAAGTTACTTCAGTCATGTACAACTCTGTGCAGTTCCACAGATGGCAGCCCATCAGGCTTGGTCTTCCACACGACTCTCTAGGCAAGAATATTGGAGTGGGTTACCATTTCCTTCTCTGAGGGAGGTCCCTGACATATACTTTATTTTTATGGAAGTAAGATCATGGCATCTGGTCCCATCACTTCACAGAAAATAGATGGGGAAACAATGGAAACAGTGTCAGACTTTATTTTGGGGGGCTCCAAAATCACTGCAGATGGTGACTGCAGCCATGAAATTAAAAGACGCTTACTCCTTGGAAGAAAAGTTATGACCAACCTGGATAGCATATTGAAAAGCAAAGACTTTACTTTGCCAACAAAGGTCCATCTAGTCAAGGCTATGGTTTTTCCAGTGGTCATGTATGGATGCGAGAGTTGGACTGTGAAGAAAGCTGAGCGCTGAAGAATCGATGGTTTTGAAGTGTGGTGTTGGAGAAGCCTCTTGAGAGTCCCATGGACTGCAAGGAGATCCAACCAGTCCATTGTGAAGGAGATCAGCCCTGGGATTTCTTTGGAAGGAATGACGCTTAAGCTGAAACTCCAGTACTTTGGCCACCTCATGCAAAGAGTTGACTCACTGGAAAAGACTCTGATGCTGGGAGGGATTGGGGGCAGGAGGAGAAAGGGATGACAGAGGATGAGATGGCTGGATGGCGTCACTGACTTGATGGACGTGAGTCTGAGTGAACTCCGGGAGTTGGTGATGGACAAGGAGGCCTGGCATGCTGCGATTCATGGGGTCGCAAAGAGTCGGACACGACTGAGCGACTGAACTGAACTGAACTGAACTGAGTGCTCAGGTACACCTTCTAAAAAACTGGTTTTCTCCCGCAGAGAGCATAGACTTATTCCAAAATCTTGTTGGTCTACCCTGCAACATGCTGGTGAGACTTAACAGAGTCGACACTCAGAGTCCATCATCTACCATGAATCTGTGTAGCACCATAGGATCTCCTAAATGATGTGGCCAAAATAAAGGATTTCTATTAGCTCAGATTGCCATAACAAAATATCATAGATTGAGTGGCTTAAACAATAGAATTTTATTTTCTCATTGTTCTGGAGGCTAGTAGTGAGATCAGGATGCCAGCATGACCAGGTTCTAGGGAGGGCTCTCTTCCTGGCTTGCACACAGCCACCTTCTCTCTGTATCCTGATACAGGGAAAAGAGAGTAATGGTTCCTTTTCCTCATCTTATAATGGCACCAGTTCTAGGAGCTCCACTCTTACGACCTAATTTAACGTGATTCACCTCTTTAAAGGCCCTAATGAACTCACTTGAGGGAGGGGAGGCAGAGCAACAAAAAATAATTTCAGGAAACACAATTTGGTCTCAGCAAGACTGCCCCACCAAAGTTTGAACCTGCTATTGAACCCCTTTATTTCTCTGGATACCACTCAAAACTGGCATCTTTCTGAGTCATCCAATAATGACTTGTCAGTCCCCAAATTAGTAAAGTCTACCTCCAACATCCAAGGTCTTCCAAGAATAGTGCCACTTCTTCAGTGGTGAGTTGTTCAAGGTTCAATAACTATCTTTACCTGAGAAAAGAGCTTCCCAGTGGTGCTAGTGGTAAAGAACCTGCCTGCCCATGTAGCAGATGCAAGAGACAAGGGTTTAATTCCTGGATTGGGAAGATCCCCTAGAGGAGGGCTTGGCAGCCCACAGTATTCTTGCCTGGAGAATCCCATGAATCAAGGAGCATGGAAGGCTACAGTCCATGGGTTCGCAAAGAGTCAGAAATGACTGAAGAGTCTTAGCACAGCACCTTGGAAAAGACGTTTCAACATGCCCTGGACCACTATACCCCTAAAAACTTCACTAATGTGGAAGCCCCTTAAGTATTTGCATTTTTACTAATAGTTTGCATTTCAAAGTATTACACAAAACTGAAGAAGAAACACTTCTATATTATTCCGTGAAACCACCATTATCCTGATTCCAACCACTAGGAAAAGAATCCACAGAAGAAAAGAATATTATAGGTCAATGTTCTTGATGAACATAGATGCAAAAATCCTTGACAAAATATTAGCAGGTCAAGTTCAACAGTATAGCAAAAGGATCCTACACCACAGTCACCTAGGATTTATCCCAGATATTCAAAGATTTTTCAATGTCCACAAGTCAATCCATGTGATACAGCACACTAACAAAACTAAGGATAAAAATTATATAGTGATCTCAGTACAGGCAGAAAGAGCTTTCCACAAGGTAAAACATCCATTTATATTTTTTAAACTCTTAACAAGGTATGTGTAAAGGGAACATACCTCAACATAACTATATTGACATCAGTCAGTCAGTCAGTTCAGTCGCTCAGTCGTGTCTGACTCTTTGCAACCCCATGAATCGTAGCACGCCAGGCCTCCCTGTCCATCACCAACTCCCGGAGTTCATTCAAACTCACATCCATCGAGTCGGTGATGTCATCCAGCCATCTCATCCTCTGTCATCCCCTTCTCCTCCTGCCCCCAATCCCTCCAAGCATCAGAGTCTTTTCTAATGAGTCAACCCTTCCCATGAGGTGGCCAAAGTACTGGAGTTTCAGCTTTAGCATCATTCCTTTCAAAGAAATCCCAGGGCTGATCTCCTTCACAATGGACTGGTTGGATCCCCTTGCAGTCCAAGGGACTCTCAAGAGTCTTCTCCAACACCACACTTCAAAGGCATCAATTCTTCAGCTCTCAGCTTTCTTCACAGTCCAACTCTCACATCCATACATGACCATTGGAAAAACCATAGCCTTGACTAGACGGACCTTAGTCAGCAAAGTAATGTCTCTGCTTTTCAATATGCTATCTAGGTTGGTCATAACTTTTCTTCCAAGGAATAAGCGTCTTTTATTTTCATGGCTGCAGTCACCATCTGCAGTGATTTTGGAGCCCAAAAATATAAAGTCTGACACTGTTTCCACTGTTTACTCATCTATTTTCTATGAAGTGATAGGACCAGATGCCATGATCTTAGCTTTCTGAATTTTGAGCTTTAAGCCAACTTTTTCACTCTCCACTTTCACTTTCATCAAGAGCCTTTTTAGTTCCTCTTCACTTTCTGCCATAAGGGTGGTGTCATCTGCATATCTGAGGTTATTGATATTTCTCCTGGCAATCTTGATTCCAGCTTGTGTTTCTTCCAGCCCAGTGTTTCTCATGATGTACTCTGCATAGAAGTTAAATAAGCAAGGTGACAATATACAGCCTTGACGTACTCCTTTTCCTATTTGGAACCAGTCTGTTGTTCCATGTCCAGTTCTAACTGTTGCTTCCTGACCTGCATATAGGTTTCTCAAGAGGCAGGTCAGGTGGTCTGGTATTCCCATCTCTTTCAGAATTTTCCACAGTTTATTGTGATCCACACAGTCAAAGGCTTTGGCATAGTCAATAAAGCAGAAATAGATGTTTTTCTGGAACTCTCTTGCTTTTTCCATATATATATATATATATATATATATATATGTAAATACCGGTTGATATATGTGTGTGTATATACATATATACATATATGACAAACCCACAGCTAACATCATACTCAACAGCAAAAGGCTGAAAGCATTTATTCTAAGGTCATAGACAACATAAGAATTGCCACTCTCACCACTTTTATTCAACACAGTATTGGAAGTCCTAATCAGAGCATTCAGACAAGAAAAATAAGAAGCATCCAGATGGAAAGGGAAGAAGTAAAGCTGTCACTATTTGTAAATTACATGGAATTTGCATAAAAGCCATAAACATTCCACCAAAAAACTATTAGTACTAATATGTGAATTCAGGAAATTCATAGTCTATAAAATTAATATACACAAAACCATAGTATATACACTATACAATGTATACACTAATGATCTACCAGAAAGAAATTAAGAAATTAACCTCATTTACAATTGCATCTTAAGAGAATAAAATACCCAGCAATAAACTTAACCAAGGAAGTGAAAGACTCATACTCTGAAAATTGTAAGACACTGATGAAATGAATTGAAGATCACACAAATAAAAGATATACTACACTTATATATTGTAAGAATTACTACTGTTAATATGTTCATACTACCCAAAGCAATTTACAAATTAAATGCAATCCCTATCAGGATACCAAGGCATTTTTCACAGAACTAGAAAAAATACTCCAAAAATTTGTATGGAACCACAAAAGGCCCCAAGAGAAAAAGACATCTTGAGAAAGAACAAAACTGAAGACATCATACTCCCTATTTCTAACTATTCTACAAATCTCTATTCATCCAAACATTGTGATACTATCGAAAAAAAGCCACATAGATCAATGGAACAGACTACAGAGCCCAAAAATAAGCCCACACCTATATAGTCAATCAATCTACAACAAAAGAGGAAAATACATAAAATGGAGAAGACAGCTTCTTCCATAAAAACTCTGGGAAAAAGGACAGCTACTTCTAAAAAATCAGACAAGGCCATTTTCTCACGCTGTATATAAAATAAACTCAAAATGAATTAAGGACCTAATGTAACCCTTGAAACCATAAAATCCGTAGAAGAAAACATGAGCAGTACTCTCGTTGACATTGGTCTTAGCAGTATTTTGGGGGGTCTGTTTCCTCCCACAAGGGTAACAAGAGCAAAAATAAACAGATAGGACTACATCAAGCTAAAAACTTTTGCCACAGCAGAAGAAACCAACAAGAAAATGAAGAAACAAACTACTGAATGAAAGAAGATATTCCCAGATAATATGTGTAACAGGGGTTAATATCTAAATTATATAAAGAAAACATACAATATTTTTAAAAACCAATCTAATTAAAAACAGTCAGAGTACCTAAACAGACATTTCTCCAAAGAAGACACAGAGATTGCAAAGAGACACATGGAAAGATGCTCAACATCACTAATTATTTGGGAAATTATTGATATTTCTCCCAGCAATTTTGATTCCAGTTTGGGCTTCATCCAGACTGAATTATTTAGCCTAATACATCCTAAATATTATTTTAAGATATAATATTTATATTACATTTATGCTAAATATAATTAATATTTTAAAATAATTAATGAGATACATTACATTCTTTTATCCATACTAAATCTTTGAAATCCACTGGACAGTTGACACCTACAATAACTCTAAGTTAGACTAACCCCACTTTCTGGCTTCAGTGGCCACTTGTGCTATGCAGACAATGCAACTATTGAACATTTCCACTGTGTCAGAATGTGCTGATAGACAGAGGCAACCCAGAACCTTAGCAGAGTAAGGCTGGCTGCCAGTCCACATCCTAAAGCAGCACACAACTGCCTGCAAATACCACCACATTACCCCTAATATCACAACACTACTGAAAAAATGACAGCCTGCTAATAGGTTTTCTGCTGAAATTTTCTATTAATTGCTTCATTCCTTTCCATTCCTTTGGCAAACTAGTCCACAATTTTATTGGCACCCTCTGGAGCTACAGATTTCTTAATACATAGTGGAAACATCATTTCAGCACAAAAAGGTAATTTGTAGCCTGCTAGTATTTGTGGAAGTCTATCAGAAGAAGTAACTAGAAGTGTCAAGTCAGAGAAATTAACTAAGAAGAATAGTTTAAGCTATTTTAAGCTTCAACCTTGAAGCTTGGACTTCATATCAAGTCCAACCTTGATATAATTTGGACTTTTTTTACCATGAAAGTATATTATTTAGTGGAAAAAATATTTTAATAAATAAAAGTTTAATGGAAGGCAAGGTCTTGAGAGGGAAAGAAATTTAATGAATTTAGAGAAAATAGAGTTAAAAGGTAGACTGAATGGGAGATAGAAGACCTGCTGTATAGCACCTGGAGTTAGAGTGATGCCTGTCCTGATTCATAGACAATATTGGATCAGATACAAATGAAGGGATGAAAGCAACCTTTCCTGGTCTTGCTCTAGCCTTAAGGCCTCTCAAAGTCCTGCTTAGCTGCAACACTCCATTTCTCTGGGATACTCTACAGAGGTAAGAGTGCAGCACTCTCAGCTGCCCCAACTCAGTCACTCTTGGACTTAACTTCCCCATCCAATGCCAAAACATTCAGATCTTCTCTGGTTCTCCCATTTGGATGGTAGGTGTGAAATTGCTTGAGATTCCTTAGACACCCTAACTCTCTAAGTGGTTCCTCAGATACCACGTTCTCCTGTAAGATAACTGGAGATGATCACAAAGGTCCTTCAAAGATGGGATCTGTCATCTGTCCCCACAACTGAATATCCTGAAAGTGGAAGCAGGCTGAGCAGTAACCAAAGCCAGGGAGATAGACAGCTGGGATGACAGGACTTTTTCTGAGAACCTTCAGGAGAGCAGCTTCCACACATAGAATGTGAATCCAAGGCTCTGAAAGGAACCAGTCCACACATAGAAAGGTCATTGAATCCAGCTTCTTGCTTATTCATAGTGTCATAAGAAATACATACAAATATCTGGTCTCCCCTGGTCTCATCTAGGGGAGATGTTTCCTGACTTTTTCCTGAATTATGTTTAAACATACTCTGTGTCCTATGTAGCCACCACTTTTTAGAGATGACTCATTGTACCAAAAATGCAAATCATAGAAAGTATGAGTAGGCACATTAGTGACAAGGCATCCATTCTAGAATCTAAAACTCTACATCTAAAATCTACAACAAATTTTACACTTGAGGCATTGAGAGGAAGACAAGACATTTTTCATTCAGAGGGCAAAGAGACAGGACATTCCTGAAATCTAGACTCGGAGCAAGGGTTAGGAAGTAGGACCTGGAAAGAATCCTGTTTTATAACCATTGAGATAGAATTTATCCTAGTGATTCAGGAATCTTCTAATGTTAAAAAACAAGGGGAAACAGTCCAACTCATTCTTTCCTCTCTCTCTCCTCATTTAAAGTTCCAACTAAAAATTGACCAAAACAACAACAACAACAACCAAGATACCAATGAAGGAAATCTCCAGGATGTGATGATTTTGGCCAAGTGAACCTGCCTCAGCAGCTCCAGGGTCTTCCTGATAGAATTATAAAGAGTGATCCTGGTGCCTGGGTTCACAGTCCTCCTGAGGACCAAATTCTCCAGCATGCATCCTCTTCAGCTTCTTTTCAAGACCAGCCCTGCTGCCCTGCTCCTGGTTCTCTGCCTGACACTGGGGACTGGTGCAGCTCAAGAGCCAATGTAAGTCATCTGTTTTTCCTCTCTACACAAATTCTTCCAGAGAGGATACTTTTGCCAACCCAGAAACCCACATTATGCACCTACAGATTACTTTCCTGCCCCAAGAAGACCCAGCCTGAGAGCCCTCACTATTTGTGTCTCTTGGTCACACTCTCTCCCTGTTCAGAAACTGTTGGAGAGGTTACTGAATCCATGACCTACACCTACTCTGTGTTTTAACTCAGTTTTCTATCATTTTATCATTCTCATCCTTTTCCCATAAAAGAAAAGGCCGGAATGTTAGCACTGTGGTCAACCCCAGGATAAGCTTTGAATAAGATGCCCGAACTGCACAAGAGTGCCCATGACCCTGGTCATGACCCAGTATAAAGTGTTGTGCTGACCCACCAACTCAGATCATTCCTGTAACTTCATTGGCAACAGTGCTCACCATAGCTGTGTTTCATGCCAATTGGATCCTTAAGAGTGATAGAACTGATGCCTCTGTGTCTTCCCATTCCTTTCATCCCCCTGCTCTCTCTGCCTGTTGCTCTCTATGCCTGTCCTGCTTCCATATTCCTCAAAGGTTACCTCAATCCTGGACTTGGTTTCTTTTTTAACTGAAACAGCTCAGAACTTGACTTTAATACTCTATAGTTTATCCCAGAATCAAAATTGCTATGTGCCGTTGGTGAGGATGTGAACTGGATAAAGCCCTCTGAACAGAAGATTTAAATGCATACATTTTGACCTAGCCATTCCACTTATTGGAGAAGGAAATGGCAACCCACTCCAGTAGTCTTGCTTGGAGAATCCCATGGACAGAGGAGTCTGGTGGGCTACAGTCCACGGGGTCACAAAGAGTCAGATATGGCTGAGTGTGCATGCATTCCACTTATAGAGATGTGTCCTAAAGAGATAGTCACAGAAGTCTATGAAGATACAAATGAGAGGACGTTTGCAGCATGGTTTATGATCATAAACAAAAGTGGAAAACAACAGAAATGTCAACCTAGATTTTTACCAGAGTTTTTTCCTGTCTCTCTTGCCATAGCTAGACAGAAGGTAATTTCAATAACCCTGACAGTTGAACGAACTGGAAACTCAGATGACTATAATGAAATACTCAGGGTTACAAGCCATGTGCCTGTATACTTAGCGGTAAGTGAAGAATCGAGGGTTATGGTAAGGGGGGAGGGAGAAGAGAAATATCCTTGTAAACAATTTTTGTGGTCACTAATGATATGAAGTGAAATAGATGTGTACAAAGAAGTCACTTACAAGTGCTTTTGCATTCATTAGCTATGAACCTGAAAGCAACCCTGTTAGAAACGTGTGCATTTTTATTTCCATTTTAAAAATTAAGAAATGATGGTACAGATGGAATAGTCAAATTCAAAAATTGAGAACACACATTGGTAGGTGCTAGGCACCAGGGAGTACTGAGTGGGGATATTAGCGTGTAATGGGGACAGAGTTGAAGTCTAGGAAAGTGAAAAATTCGGGAGATGGATGATGGTGAGATCTCCATAAAAATGTGAATGTACTTAACCCCACTGATCTGTATAGTTAAATATGTTTAAAATAGTATGCTTTATATTATGTGACTTTTACCTCAACAACAACAACAAACTTTTAGTGATAGTATGCAGATGATAAATGAGGAGAGGTTTTTTTAACTATGTCAGGACTCTTCACTTCACCAGGGGAGGGAAGGAACGAAGAGGAGAGAGGAAAGTAACATAAAGGGGATAATAACAAAGATGGATAAGACTGATGACAATGACAAAGGAGCTTTGTTGACTTGTGCCATCCACATCCTTGTCTCAGGCCAATGCAGTGATGAGGTTGAGTCAGGGAGACTCCACTCAATAGGCCGGGAGATGGGAGAGAAGCTGAAGAATGGGGTGATTATGTCTTCCTCACAGATGGGAGACTTGCTGTCACACTGGAATTGGCTTTCCCATTTCCTACCTCTATCACTTTTCCCTGCTGTCTTCACCGAGTCTTCAGATCCCTTACATGTCCTGCTTCAGGATACTTGATAGCAATCCCTGACTCCATCAAGGCTTCCTTGGGGTTCTTAGAAAACAGATGCAAACAGAGGAGAAAGTTGCAGGGCTACAAAATCCCTAAGAGGACTACATACAGTATAGAAAAAGAGATAGAGTGATCGGTACCAGAGGCTAGGGGTGGGAGGAATGAGTTGGGGAGATGTTTGTCAGGGCATATAAACTTTCAGAAGATGCATAAATTCTGAGGATCTAAATATGCCATGGAAATTATAGTTAATAATATTGAATTATATACTTAGAAGTTGCTAAAAGAGTAGGTCTTAGATGTTCTCATACAGAAAAAGAAATGGTAATTATGTGACTTGATGGAAGTATCAACTAACCCTATGGTGATAATAATTTTACAATATATAAATATATCAAATGAGCACATGGTACACTTTAAAATTACATAAAATTTTTTCACTGATACCTCAAAATTACTAGAAAAATACTTTTAAATAAAAAACATCCCTAAAACCTCATGCATTATGCATTCATTCATTCAATAAATATTTGTCAAGTACACACATGTGCCATTACTTAGTTTAGATACTAGGTGTACAGAAGCGAATCCGGAATTTTTCATCCTGCTCTTATGAAGCTTATATTCTTCAGGGGAGACAGACAATACACAAGTGAATATTCTACTGATCTTCATTAATGGGAAAACTTTAGCCTGCCACTTACTAGCTATATCCTAATTACTTGCTTTCCCTCATCTCTATTTTCCCATTAATTGGGGAACCACCCACTCCATCAGAACAAGACCCAGTTTCCCCCTCAGTCAGTCTCTCCCATCAAGAAGCTTCCATAAGCCTCTTATCCTTCTCCATCAGAGGGCAGACAGACTGAAAACCACAATCACAGAAAACTAACCAATCTGATCATATGGACCACAGCCTTGTCTAACTCAGTGAAACTATGAGCCATGCCATGTAGGGCCACCCAAGACGGGAAGGTCATGGTGGAAAGTTCTGACAAAACGTGGTCCACTGGAGAAGGGAATGGCAAACCACTTCAGTATTCTTGCCTTGAGAACCCCATGAACAGTATGAAAAGGCAAAAAGATAGGACACCGACAGATAAACTCCCCAGGTTGGTAGGTGCCCAATAAACTACTGGAGATCAGCAGAGAAATAACTCCAGAAAGAATGAAGAGACTGAGCCAAAGCAAAAACAACACCCAGTTGTGGATGACTGGTGATGGAAGTAAAGTCTGATGCTGTAAAGAGCAATATTGCATAGGAACCTGGAATGTTAGGTCCATGAAACAAGGTAAATTGGAAGTGGTCAAACAGGAGATGGCAAGAGTGAACATTGATATTTTAGAAATCAGCAAACTAAAATTAACTGGAATGGGTGAATTTAACTCAGATGACCATGATATCTACTACTGTGGGTGAGAATCCCTTAGAAGAAATGGAGTAGCCATCATAGTCAACAAAAAAGTCCCAAATGCAGTACTTGGATGCAATCTCAAAAATAACAGAATGATCTCAGTCCATTTCCAAGGCAAACCATTCAAGATCATCATAATCCAAGTCTATGCGCTGACCCATAATGCTTATTAAGAAGTTGAAGTTGAACAGTTCTATGAAGACCTACAAGACCTTGTAGAACTAACAGCCAAAAAAGATGTCCTTTTCATTATAAGGGACTGGAATGCAAAAGTAGGGAGTCAAGAAATACCTGGAGTAACAGCTAAATTTGGCCTAGAATGAAGCAGGGCAAAAGCTAATAGAGTTTTGCCAGGAGAACACACTAGTCATTGCAAACACCCTCTTCCAACAACACAAGAGAAGACTCTACACATGGACATCACCAGATGGTCAACACCAAAATCAGATTGATTATATTCTTTTCAGCCAAAAATGGAGAACCTCTATACAATCAGCAAAAACAAGACCAGGAGCTGACTGGTTCAGATCATGAACTCCTTATTGCCAAATTCAGACTTAAATTGAAAAAAGTAGGGAAAACCACTAGACCATTCAGGTATGACCTAAAACAAATCCCTTATGATTATACACTGGAAGTGACAAATAGATTCAAGGGATTTGATCTGATAGACAGCCTGAAGAATTTTGGACGGAGGTTTGTGACATTGTACACAGTCACAATGTCACAGTCACAGTCACAAGGAGGCAGTGAACAAGACCATCCAAAAGAAAAATGCTAAAAGGCAAAATGGCTGTCTGAGGAGGACTTACAAATAGCTGAGAAAAGAAGAGAAGCCAAAAGCAGAGGAGAAAAGGAAAGATATACCCATTTGAATGCAGAGTGCCAAAGAATAGCAAGGAGAGATAAGAAAGCCTTTCTCAGCGATCAATGCAAAGAAATAGAGGAAAACAATAGAATGGGAAAGACTAGAGATCTCTTCAAGAAAATTAGAGATACCAAGAGAATTTCATGCAAAGATGGGCTTAACAAAGGACGGAAATGTATGGACCCAACTGAAACAAGATATTAAGAAGAGGTGGCAAGAATACACAGAAGAAATATATAGAATATACAGAAAAGATCTTCATGACCCAGATAATCACAGTGATGTGATCACTCTTCTAGAGCAAGACATCCCGGAATGTGAAGTCAAGTGGGCCTTAAGAGGCATCACTAGGAACAAAGCTAGTAGAGGTGATGGAATTCCAGTTGAACTATTTCAAATACTAAAAGATGATGCTGTGAAAGCGCTTCACTCAATATGCTGGCAAATTTGGAAAACTCAGCAGTGGCCACAGGACTGGAAAAGGTCAGTTTTCATTGCAATTCCTAAGAAAGTCAATACCAAAGAATGCTCAAACTACCACACAATTGCACTCATCTCACATGCTAGTAAAGTAATGCTCAAAATTCTCCAAACCAGGCTTCAACAGTACATGAACTGTGAACTTCCAGATGTTCAAGCTGGATTTAGAAAAGGCAGAGGAACCAGAGATCAAATTGCCAACATCCGCTAGATCATCGAAAAAGCAAGAGAGCTCCAGAAAAACATCTACTTCTGCTTTATTGACTACACCAAAGCCTTTGACTGTGTGGATCACAATCAACTGTGGAAAATTCTGAAAGAGATGGGAATACCAGAGCACTTGATATGCCTCCTGAGAAATCTGTATGCAGGTCAAGAAGCAACAGTTAGAGCTAGACATGGAACTACAGAATGGTAACAAATTAGGAAAGGAGTACATCAAGGCTGTATATTGTCACCCACTTATTTAACGTATATGCAGAGTACATCAGGAGAAATGCTGGGCTGGATGAAGCACAAGCTGGAATCAAGATTGCTGGGAGAAATATCAATAACCACAGATATGACACCACCCTTATGGCAGAAAGTGAAGAAGAACTGAAGAGCCTCTTGATGAAAGTGAAAGAGGAGAGTGAAAAATTTGGCTTAAAACTCAAATTCAGAAACTAAGATCATGGCATCTGGTCCCATCACTTTATGGCAAATAGATGGGGAAACAGTGGAAACTGAGAGACTTTATTTTGGGGGCTCCAAAATCACTGTGGATGGCGACTGCAGCCATGAAATTAAAAGACACTTGCTCCTTGGAAGAAAAGTTATGACCAACCTAGACAGCATATTAAAAAGCAGAGGCACTGCCAACAAAGGTCCGTCTAGTCAAGGCACTGCCAACAAAGGTCCATCTAGTCAAATTTCCAGTGGTCATGTATGGATGTGAGAATTGGACTATAAAGAAATCTGAGCACTGAAGAATTGATGCTTTTGAACTGTGGTATTGGAAAAGACTCTTGAGAGTCTCTTGGACAGCAAAGAGATCCAACCAGTCCATCCACAGGAAATCAGTCCTGAATATTCATTGGAAGGACTGATGAAGCTGAAACTCCAATCCTTTGGCCCCCTGATACGAAGCACTGACTCATTGGAAAAGGCCCTGATACTGGGAAAGATTGAAGGCAGGAGGAGAAGGGATCGACAGAGGATGAGATGGTTGGATGGCATCACCAACTCAATGGACATGTGTTTGAGTAGACTCTGGGAGTTGGTGACGGACAAGGAGGCCTGGCGTGCTGCAGTCCATGGGGTCTCAATGAGTTGGACACGACTGAGCAACTGACCAAACTGAACTGAACTGAGCAATCTGAGCCAAGAGCTTTGCTCCCAGCTTGTGCAGACACATGTATTGATGCACACAAATTCTTCTTCCACCTTAAGTGAGCCCTTTGAAATCTCCAACAAATAGCATTTCAAAATCACAGATTTTAGTTCCCGCATGAGTTATATATGTATCTTTCCTTCTTTGGTCCTCCAATGTAACTTCCTTGATTGCCTGGAGTAACACAACAGAGAAAAGGAATTCCCTGGCAGTCTGATGGCTAGGATGCAGTACCATCACTGCCAAGGGCCTGAGTTCAGTCCCTGGTTGTGGAACTATATAATATCCTGTAAGCCACAAACGGAGGCCAAAGAAAGAGACACAGAGAAATATTTGTTAAGCTACATGTGTAATTTTGAATGTTCTGTCAGCTACATGTTTTGGGTTTATTCTCTTTTATTTATGTATTTTTGGCTGGGCTGGGTCTTGGCTGCCGCAGGGGCTTTTATCTGGTGGCGGCCCAGAGGGCTGCTCTCTAGTTGTGGTGCGTGGGCTTCTCGTTATGGTGGCCTCTTTCCTTGCAGAGCATGCGCTCTAGGGTGCACTCACGTGCGCAGTTCCAGCTTCCCGGTTCTGGAGCACAGGCTCAAGAGTTGTGGTGCACGTGCTTAGTTGCTCTGCCGCATGTGGGATCTTCCCGGATCAGGGATCAAATCCACGTTTCCTGCATTGACAGGGGGATTCTTTACCACTGAGCCACCATGGAAGCCCCAGCTTCATGATTTTAAAAGCAGAAAGAACCCAGTGATATTAACTTGATAATATATTTTATTTCATATAATATGTAGCTTCCCTGGTAGCTCAGATGGTAAAAAATCTGCCTGCAAGTCAGGAGACACAGGTTTGACCCCTGTGTGGGAAAGATCCCCTGGAAAAGGGAATGGCGACTCACTCCAGTATTCTTGCCTGGACAATTTCAAGGACAAAGGAGCCTAGCGGGAAATAGTCCACAGGGTTACAAAGAATTGGACACGACTGAGGGACTAACACTAATAGTCTGATACATCCTAAATATCATTTCAAGATACGTTTACTATTTAAAAATCATTGATGAAATATATTACATTAATTATTCATACTAAGTAATTGAAATCCACTCGGAAGTTGACACTTATAACAAATCTAAGATAGACTAACCCCATTTCTTGTCCTCAAAAGACTCTTGTGCTATGCAGACAGTGCAGCTATTGAACAGTTCCACTGTGTCAGAACGTGCTTTTGAACAGAGCCAACCCAGAACCTTTGCAGAGTAAGGCTGGATGCCAGCCCTCATCCTAAAGCAGCACACAACTTCCTACAAACACCAGCACATAAACCTGACATCGCAACACTACTGAAAAAATGAGAGCTTGCTGTGGTAACAGGTTTTCTGCTGAAATTTGCTACTAGTTGCTTCATTCCTTTACATTCATTTAGAAAACTGGCTCCTAATTTTATTGGAGCCCTGTGTGGCTAGATATTTCTTAATACATAGCTGAAAGATCATTTCACCCTGAAAACGCAATTTCTAGCCTGCTGAATACTTGTTGAAGTCTACCAGAAGAAGTAACTAGAAGCGACAAGTCAGATTAAGAAGAAATAGTTTTAAGTATCAATTTCCATCTTTTAAATGATTTGGATTTTTACCATGAGAATACATTATTTAGTTGAAAATAGTTTTAATAAACAAAAAGAATAGTGGAAGGGAGGGAATGGAAGGAAAGGAAATTTAATGACTTTAGAGAAGATAGAGATTAAAGGGAGAGTGAGGCAGGCAAGAGAAGACTTGCTGTACAGCACCTGGAGTTAGAGACGGGCCTCTCCTGATTCACAGGCAATGTCGCATAATTGACAAATGAATGGACAGAAACAAACTTCCCTGGTCTTGCTCTAGCCTTCAGGCATCTGAAAGTCCTACTTAGCTGCAGCACTCTAGTTCCCTGAGATACTCTCCAGGGATAAGAGTGAAGCACTCTCAGCTGTCCCACCGGATTCCCTCTTGAACTTCACTTCCCCATCTGATGCAAGAAGCCTCAGATCCTCCCTGCTTCTCCCATTGGGATGGTAGGTGAGAAATTCCATGAGTTCCCTAGTCACCCAAACTCTCTCTTTCCTCAGATACCATCTTTTCCTGTAAGATAATTGGAGATGATCACAAAGGTCCTTCAAAGATGGGATCTGTCATCTAGCCCCACAACTGAATTTCCTGCAAGTAGAAGCAGAATTTGCACAAACTGAAGCTAAGGAGGTAGAAAGCTGTGATGACATGACTTTTCTGAGAAATTCAGGAGAGCAGCTTCCGTACACATAATGTGAAACTAAGGCTCCTAAAGGAACCAATCCAAACATAGAAAGGTCATTGAATTAGACTCTGCCATAAGGAATACATACACATATATCTGGTCTCCCCTAGTCTCATCTAGATTTCTGACTTTTTCTTGCCCATGGGTTGACTTCTCTTCAAACATATTCCATACCTTATGTGGCCACCACTAACTAGAGATGACTCACGGTACCAAAAATGCAATCAGAGAAAGTATGAGCAGGCATATTAGTTTCAAGGCATCCATTCCACATCTAACACCTACAGCAAATTTTACAGTTGAGATATTGAGAGGAAGATAAGACATTTGTAATTCAGAGGACAAGGAGACAGAACACTTCCTGGAATCTACAGACTTGGACAGGGGTTAGGAAGTAGGACTTGGAAACAATCCTGTTTATAGTGGTTAACACAGGATCTATCCTGATGATCCAGGAATCTTCTAATGTTAAAACAACAAGAGGAAACAGTCTGATTCATTCTTTTCTCTCACTCTCCTCAAATTAAAGTTCCAGCTAAGCACTGACCTTTCACAAAAAACAGCAACAACAACAACCAAGATACCAAAGAAGGAAATCTCCCAGATGTGATGATTTTGGCCCAGTGAATCTGCCCCATACCTCCGGGGTCATCCTGCTACAGTTTTAAGAACCATCCTGCTCCCTGGGAACACAGGCTTCCTGGGCACCAAATTCCTCCAGCATGCGTGCTCCTCAGCTTCTCTTCAAGACCAGCACTGCTGCCCTGCTCCTGGGTCTCTTCCTGACACTGCGGACGGTCCCAACTCAAGGACAAACGTAAGTCATCGGTTTTCCTCCCTATATAAATTCTTTCAGGGAGAACACTTCTGTCAACCCAGAAACCCACATTATGCACCTACAGTTTATTTACCTGCTCCAAGAGGACCCATCCTGGGAGTCCTCACTATTTGTGTCTCCTGGTCTCAAGCTCTCCCTGTTCAGAATCTGTTGGAGAGATTACTGAATCCATGACCTACACCTACTTTGTGTTTTAACTCAGTTATCTATTCTTGTTTCATTCTCATCATTTTCCCACAAAACAACAGAATAGGCAGGAATGTTAGCATTGTGGTCAGCCCTGGGATAAGCTTTGGATAAGATGCCTAAGCTGCACAAGAGTGGATATGACTTTGTTCACAACCCAGTATAAGGGCTATGCTGATCCACCAACTCAGATGATCCCTGTGACTTCATCAGCAACAGTGCTCACCTTAGGTGCGTGTCATGCCAAGTGGATCCTTAAGAGTGATGGCACTGATGTGTCTTCCCCGTTCCTTTGATTCCCCTGCTCTCTCTGCCTGTTGCTTCCATATCCCTACCAGCCTGCCTCAATCCTGGACTTGTTTGTTTTTTTTTTTAATCGAAACAACTCAGAACTTGGTTTCAATGCTCTACATTATAACCCAGAATCAAAACTCATATGTGTCGTTAGTAATGGTGTGAAATGGATACAGCCCTCTGGACAGATTAAGTCTCTTGCTATCAAAATTTTGAATGTATACATTTTGACCTAGCCATTCCACTTGTAGAGATGTGTCCTAAAGAGATATTCACAGAAGTACATGAAGATACAAATGAGTGAGGATGTTTGCAGCATTGTTTATGATGATAAACAAAAATTGAAAATAACAGAAATGTCAACCTGGACTTTTACCAGACCTTTTTATGTCTCTTTTGCCATATCTAGGCAGAATGTAATTTCAATAACCCTGAGAGTTGAACGAGTTGGGAACTCAGATGACTATATCGTAACACTCACAGTTACAAGTCATGTACCTGTATACTTAGTGGTAAGTAAAGATTTGGGGATTATCATAAGTAAGGAGAGAGAAGAGAAATAGCCTCATAAACAATTTTTGTGGTCACTAATGATATGAAGTGAAACAGCATCTCACAAAGAAGTCACCTGCAAATACTATTGCATTTGCAACCCTGGTAGAAATGTGTGTATTATTACTTCAATTTTAAAAGTCAAGAAGTGATATTACAGATGGAATAGTAGATTCACAAATTCAGAATGCACATTGGTAAGTGCTAGGTGCCAGGAGGTTCTCTGTGGGTACCTTAGTGTTTAATTGGGACAGAATTGCAGTTTAGAAAAGTGAAAAATTCATGAGATGGATAATGGTGAGATATGCACAACAATGTGAATGTACTGAGTGCCTCTGAACTGTACAGTTAAATATGGTTAAAATAGCATGCTTTATATTATGTGACTTTTACTGCAATTTTTAAAAAGCCATTTAAAAGAAAAAGTGATGATATGCAGGCGATAAATGAGTAGAAGTTTTTAAGCATGTCAGGACCCTTCACTTCCCCAGGTGAGTGGAGGAGAGGAGAGGAGAGGACAGAAGAAAGCAATATGAAAGAGGAAATAACCAAGAGGGTTAAGACTGAGTGACAAGGACAGAGGAGCTTTGTTAGACTTGAGCCATCCACGACCGTGCCTCTGTCCAGTGCAGTGATGAGGTTGAGTCAGGGAGATTCCACTCAACAGGCCATGGCAGATGGGAGAGGAGCTGCAAACTGAGAGTGAAAGTCATTCATTCGTGTCTGACTCTGTGATCCCATGGACTATACAGTCCGTGGAATTCTCCAGGTCAGAACACTGGAGTGCATAGACTTTCCCTTCTCCAGGGGATCTTCCCAATCCAGGAATCGAACCCAGGTCTCCTGCATTGCAGGCGGATTCTTTACCAGCTGATCCACAAGGGAAGCCCTAATTATGTCTTCCCCACAGATGGGAGACTTACTGTCACATTAGAATTGGCTTTCCCATTTCCTACCTCTATTACTTTTCCCCACTATCTTCACTGAGTCTTCAGATCCCTTATATCTTCTACTTCAGGATATCTGATAACAATCCTTGACTCCTTTGAGGCTTCCTTGGGGTTTTTGGAAAACAGAGCAAACAGAGGAGAAAGCTGCAAAGCTATCAAAACCCTAAGAAGAAATACATAGAGTATCTGACATTTATTCAAATGTAAAAGATGCCGGAAATGCTTCTGAGACTCCCCTTTCCAGAGATTTTCTCTGTTGCCATTTCAGGAAGGTCTTGGAACTTTCTCTTTTCAGGTCTGACCTCAGCAGACTGCTTCTCCCATCCGAGAATCTCAGTCATTTCTTTCATCTTCTATCTAGGTTATAATTCTATTGCGGGAGGAAAACAGGCACGAAGTACCAGGTGGCCAAGAGCTTTCTGACTCCAAGTGTCTTTATTGGTACAACATGCATAGTACTTTACCTAAATAAAGCTCTGTATCATACACAACACACAAACCTCATGAACTCATACAGACTAAAGAAGTAAGTATTGATACTTACTTCAATACCTCAATCTCATGATACCTCATAGAATGAGAAGCTCCGAGGGATAAATGCCACATCACAAAGCTGAAAAGCAGGATACATGGGAAAATATTTGTTTTGGGGATTTTCCCCCACCACACCAGAGCAGAAAACTGATGATTCCAATCTCCATGACCCTCTTGGTTCACCGACAAGCTCATTTAAATCATTTCCTATCTACTTCAGGTGGGGAGCTTCCGAACTAGACACAGTCCAACCATGGTGACCTCTTGGCACTTCCATTGCTCAAAATAAAGAACATTTCACATATCAGTTGTTGAGTTAAAGACTAGGCAGACCTTCACAGGTGTATTTCTCCCCACGCCAGTGGACAAAACCAAGCATGGTGTCTGACGACACCTTCAAATCCAACTCTAAAACTTAGTCACACGGCAAGCCAATAAAGTATCTTTTTCACGATGCAAGTCAAAGTTGAAAAGGGCAGAGAAGAATTACCGAAAGACTGACTAAAGTTGAGTCTGGCCCTAAATACATTAGGGGTGATGTCTGGGGGAAACCTTGGTGCCCGCTCTGTGTTGGCCTTAAACATGCTTATTTTGCATAATAGTTACTGGGCTGCCTCAGCCTGAGCCTCTCTCTTTAATCCTTTCCCATCCTCTTTCTCCTCAGGTTAAAGCCACACTCGAAGGCTCTGATGATGTAACTTTTCCTTATGGTAATTTTGTTTACACGGCCTGTCTGTGTCCTAACTGTTCAAAAAATTTCTTCTGGGACATACAAGGACCTGGTAAGTGAAGAAGCTTCCTGCCTGACCGTTAGTGGCAGATAAGGGGGAATGCGAGGAGAGGATAAAGTGAAAAGGGGTAATCAAGACATGGCCAAAAGCAGAGAAAAAAGGGAGTGAAGCAAAAATGAAACACAAGACGTACAGGCAGTGTGAGCAATGGCTCTATGCGGAGGAAGTGAGGGCGGCTGGTAAAGGCTGCGTCTTGTATAGGAGCCTGAGAAACGGGGCTGAGTGTCAGACAGTAAAAGGCAGGGTAGAATGGTTTGTCGGTGGATTCCAGCTGTCTAACAGAGCCTTGCTTCTTCTCTCTAGCAAATGGGATCCTAATAGGGAAGGCTGAAGTCGTGTCAGAGGAAAATATATGCCCTTCTGATGTGGAAATCTCCACCCCTGTTTACAAAGTTTGTAGCAAGCGTGAAATCGTCGTAACACTCTGATCTGGAGAGTCTGCTAACTCTGAGGTTGTGAGCATCTGTGTGGAATAGAAAATAAACCTCCCACTGGCTTCTCACTGTGCTGTCTGTGTTCCTTCCCCAAATCTTAGTACAGTGTCTATTCAGACACCACAGTGTCCTAATGAATCAGTATTTTAATAAACCTTCTCAGGGATGATAAATAAGCATCCATTTCCTAGCAGACGAGAAGAAAGAGAAGACAGGAATTTACTCTCACCATTAAAGTGGGACAGGAAATATCCAGAGGGAGAACTGCCCCTAGGGCTTAAATTAAGGGCAGAACTGAGCGATGGTTCTAAGGAGCGGTACCCAACCTTATTGGAATGAGGGACCAGTTTTGTGGAAGGCAATTTTTCCATGGACCTGGTGGTGGGGGGTGATTTGGGGATGATTCAAGCACATTATATTTATTATACACTTTATTTCTATTATTATACCATCAGTTCCACCTCAGATTATCAGGCATTAGATCCCAGAGGCTGGGAACCCCAGAATTAAGTTTCCCTTCTATTTTAGGACAATTACATCCAGCTGCCTCTCCCAGTTATTGGAAAGTTCAATGAATCTGAAGTCCTAAAATTATTATCTCTTGCTGCTCCTGAAATGGTAGCAAGGAATATACTCATAGGAGCTCAGGTTTGCTGGGATCCTGACCAGGATGTTCCTTCCCTTCACCCAAGCTCCTTCATCACAATAAACCAAAACAAAAAGCAAGTAGATACCTATTGCTAGCGAGAATGAGGGGCTATGGGAACCATTCAGCCCTGCTGCTGCTGCTAAGTCGCTTCAGTCATATCCAACTCTGTGCAACCCCAGAGACGGCAGCCCACCAGGCTCCCCCATCCCTGGGGTTCTCCAGGCATATATAAATAGGTGAAGCCATCTGGAGAACCACCTGACCTTACTTAAATTATGTACATACCTTCTGATCCAGCACTTCCATAACCAAAGGTGATGGCAAGAGAAAGCATTTTGATTCCTGAACTCCTAGGCCTCTCTGTTCTAGTTGTCAAAGACAAAGGACCACTGAAGCACCGATTTGTTTCAAAATACATTCCATATCTTGAAGGATATCACCCTACACCTACAGGGTGTGATTCTCAAGTCATTTCCATAACTGTTCATGTATGAGCTCTCCCAGCATGCCATAGGGGCAGTAGTTTCCCGACAATGTAATTGATGAAAATCAGCACACACCTTGATCACGTGCCTGTTGTAAGAACTTGTTCATCTGAAGAAAGGATTCCGTTGATCTAAGGAGATATGAGATGGGTCTAGAAGTCAAATACTCTGTGAGTCCTCAGACAGTAATGCTGACTAGGAGCTATCTCCATCTCATTTAATACCTGTGGTGGAGTCCTTGTTGCACTGTCACAGATGGATTGATCCATCTCGGTCAGCTCACCTTTAGTGAGGAAATGTGACATGTACTGGCAGACAACACAGAGTGAGCTGATGAACAGGTTTTCAGCTATGGACAACTGGAACCCAAGAATGCTGGGGTCTCTGAATTTGTCTCTTTTGAAGGACAAATAACAAATATTTCCATTGGTTCCCCTCCAGTGTAGATTGATCCCTGTTTTTCAAAGAGCATTAACTCCCAGGAACACCATACCCCGCATTTCAAGAGATCTTCCAAGGGTGAAGTTGCAGGTGTCTGCAGCAAGAAGCCTTAGAGTTACTGACAGTTGCTTTTTCACATCCCTCGAGCCCTACCGTTTCTGTGTGCACTGATCAACTCTGCCATTTCCTGTATGTTTAGGAGAAACTCACTCTTTTACATGTACAGGGGGAAAAAACGCAAAGGTTTCCTCCTGTGTTTTTCTCCTGTGTGTCTCCCTTATTTTTATACGACCACTACACTCACACAGAACACTTCTGTCACCAAATGGGTGGGATTTTGCCCATACCAAGCAATTTCCTGTGACACTAGGTGGGTGTCTGACAATTCAACCCAATACTGACACTATCTACTCAGAGATAGCATTCAGTCTCACAAGAATCAGCTCCACAAGATTCTCCCATCCTGACTTGCAATGCCAATCACAAGTTTCAGATGCCAGGTTTCTACCTGTGCTTCTGACCTAATCCTCCATAAATCAGAGGTTCAATTAATTTGCTAGAACAGCTCACAGAACTCAGGAAAACTGTTTACTCATGTTCACCAGTTTAATGTAAAAAGATATGATAAAGGATATAAATGAACATCCAGGTGGAGAGATGTGTAGAATAGAAGAGATTCAAGGGATTAGAGCTGGTAAACAGAGTCCCTGAAGAACTATGGACGGAGGTTTGTAACACTGTACAGAAGACAACGACCAAAACCATCCCAAAGAAAAAGAAATGCAAGAAGGCAAAACGGTTGTCTGAAGAGGCTTCACAAATAGCTTAGGAAAGGAAAGAAGTGAAGGCAAGGGAGAAAGGTAAAGATATACCCAACTGAATGCAGAGTTCCAGAGAATAGCATGGAGAGATAAGAAAGCCTTCTTAAATGAACAATGCAAAGAAATAGAGGAAAACAATAGAAGGGGAAAGACTAGAAATGTCTTCAAGAAAATTGGAGATATCAAGAAAACATTTCATGCAGAATGGGCACAATAAAGTGTATGAATCTAACAGAAGCAGAAGAAATTAAGAGGTGGCAAAAATACACAGAAGAACTATCCAAAAAAGTCTTAATGACCAGGATGACCATGATGATGTGTTCACTCACCTAGAACCAGACATCTTGGAGTGTAAAGTTAAGTAGGCCATGGATGGAGGAGCCTGGTGGGCTCCAGTCCATGGGGTCGCTAACAGTCAGACACGACTGAGCGACTTCACTTTCACTTTTCACTTTCATGCATTGAAGGACATGGCAACCCATTCCAGTGTTCTTGCCTGGAGAATCTCAGGGACAGAGGAGACTGGTAGGAGGCCGTCTATGGGGTCGCACAGAGTTGGACACAACTGAAGCGACTTAGCAGCAGCAGCAGCAGCAGCAGTAGGAAGCATTACTGTGAACAAAGCAAGAGGAGGAGATGGAATTCTAGCTGAGCTATTTCATATCCTTAAAGATGATGCTATTAAAGTGCTGCATTCAGTATAGCAACAGAGCAAACACAGCAATGGCCATAGGATGGGAAAAGATCAGTTTTCTTTACAATCCCAAAGGGCAATTTCAAAGAATGTTCAAACTGCTATACAACTGTACTCATTTCACACACTAGTAAATTTATGTTCAAAATTCTTCAAGCTAGGCTTCAGCAGTACATGTACCAAGAATTTCCAGATGTACATGCTGGGTTTTGAACAAGCAAAGGAACCAGAGACTAAATGGCCAACATTCGTTGGATCAGGGAGAAAGCAAAGGAATTCCAGAAAAACATCTACTTCTGCTTCACTGATTATGTTAAAGTCTTTGACTGTGTGGACCAAAACAAACTATAGAAAACTCTTTAAAAGATAAGAGTACCAGACCACCTTACCTGTCTCCTGATAAGCCTGTATACAGGTCAAGAAGCAACAGTTAGAAAAAGCCATGGAACAATTGACTGGTTCAAAATTGGGAAAGGAGTACAACATGGTCGTATACTGTCACCCTGCTTATGTGCAGAGTTCATCATGCAAAATGCTGGGCTGCATGAATCACAAGCTGGAATTGAGATTGCTGGGAGAAATATCAACAACCTCAAATATGCAGATAATACCACTTTACTGGCAGAAAGTGAAGAGGAACTAAAGAGCCTCTTGACGAGGGTGAAGAAGACAGTGAAAGAGCTGGCCTTAAACATTCAAAAACTACTCATGGCATCTGGGCCCATCACTTCACGGCAAATAGAAGGGGGGAACGTGGAAGCAGTGAGAGATTTTATATTCTTGGGCTCCCAAATCTCTGTAGATGGTGACAGCAGCCATGAAATTAAAAGATGCTTGCTCCTTGGAAGGAAAGCTATGACAAACCTTTGTTGTTGTTGTTCAGTCGCTCAGTAGTATCTGACCCTTTGTGAACCCATGGACTGTGGCACACCAGGCTTCCATGTCCTTCACCATCTCCCAAGCTTACTCAAACTCATGTCCACTGAGTCAGTGATGCCATCCAACCATCTCTTCCCCTGTTATCTCCTTCTCCTCCTGCCTTCAATCTTTCCCAGCATCAGGGTCTTTTCCAATGAGTCAGCTCTTCACATCAGGTGCCCAAAGTATTGGAGCTTCATCATCAGTCCTTCCAATGAATATTTAGGGTTGATTTCCTTTAGGATGGACTGGTTTGATCTCCTTGCAGTTCAAGGGACTCTGAAGAGTCTTCTCCAACACCACAGTTCAAAAGATTCAGCTTTTCAGCACTCAGCCTTCTTTATGGACCAACTCTAACATATATGACTACTGGAAAAACCATAGCTTTGGCTACACAGACCTTTGTTGGCAACGTAATGTCTCTGCTTTTTAATATGCTGTCTAGGTTTATCATAGCTTTTCTTCCAAAGAGCCACATCTTGGAATTTGATTGCTGCAGTCACCACCTATAGGGATTTTGGAACCCAAGAAAATTAAGTCTGTCACTGTTTCCACTGTTTCCCCCTCTATTTGCCATGAAGTGATGGGACCGGATGCCATGATCTTAGTTTTCTGAATGTTGAGCTTTAAGCCAGCTTTTTCATTCTCTTCTTTCACTTTCATCAACAGACTCTTCAGTTCCTCTTCGCTTTCTGCCATAAGGGTGGAGTCATCTGCATATCTGAGGTTATTGATGTTTCTCCCTGCAATCTTGAGTCCAGCCTGTGCTTCATCCAGCCCGGCATTTCACATGATGTACTTTGCATATAAGCTAACTAAACAAGGTGACAATATACAGCCTTGACATACTTCCTTCCCAATTTTGAACCAGTCAGCTGTTTCATGTTCAGTTCTAACTGTTGCCTCTTGACCGGCATACAGGTTCCTCGGGAGGCAAGTAAGGTGGTCTGGTGTTCCCTTCTCTAAGAATTTTCCTGTTTGTTGTGATCCACACAGTCAAAGGCTTTAGCATAGTCAATGAAGCTGAGTTTTCCAAATTTGCTGGCATATTGAGTACAGCACTTTCACAGCATCATCTTCAGGATTTGAAATAGCTTTGCTCATAGTGATGCTTCCTAAAGCCCACTTGACTTCTCATTCTAGGATGTCTGGCTCTAGGTGAGTGATCACACCATCATGGTTATCTGGGTCATTAAGATCTTTTTTGTATAGTTCTTTTAGGTATTCTTGCCATCTCTTCTTAATATCTTCTGTTTCTGTTAGGTCCATACTGTTTCCAACCATTATTGTGCCAATCTTTGCATGAAATATTCCCTTGGTGTTTCTAATATTCTTGAAGAGATCTCTAGTGTTTTCCATTCTATTGTTTTCCTCCATTTCTTTGCACCAATCACTGAAGAAGTCTTTCTTATCTTTCCTTGCTATTCTTCAGAACTCTGCATTCAGATGGGTATATCTTTCCTTTTATCTTTTGCCTTTAGCTTCTCTTCTTTTCTCAGCTATTTGTAAGGTTTTGTCAGACAACCATTTTGCCTTATTTCACTTCTTCTTCTTGGGGATGGTTTTGATCACTGCCTCCTGTAAAATGTTACAAACCTCCTTTGATAGTTCTTCAGGCACTTTGTCTATCAGATCTAATCCTTTGAATCTATTTGTCACTTCCACTGTATAATCAAAAGGGATTTGATTTAGGTCATACCTAAACAGTCTAGTGGTTTCCCTGACTTTTTCAACTTAAGTCTGAATTTTGCAATAAGAAGTTCATGATCTGAGCCACAGTCAGCTCCCTAGAGAGCATAGGGACATATGACAAACCTAAACAGCATATTAAAAAGCAGCAGCAGCATTTTACCAGCAAAGGTCCATATAGTCACAGCTATAGTTTTTCCAGTAGTTGTGTACGGATGTGAAAGTTGGACCATAAAGAAGATTGAGCACCAAAGAACTGATGCTTTCAAACTGTGGTACTGGAAAAGACTGTTGAGAGTTCCTTGACTGCAAGGAGATCAAATCAGCCAATCCTAAAGGAAATTAACCCTGAATATTCATTGGAAGAACTGATGCTGAAGCTGAAGCTCCAATACTTTGACTACATGATGGGAAGAGCAGATTCATTGGAAAAGGCCGTGATGCTGGGAAAGATTGAAGGCAAAAGGAGAAGGGGATGGCAGAGGATGAGGTGGTTAGAGACCATCACCAACTCTATGGACATGAATTTGAGCAAACGCTGAGAGATAGTGGAGGACAGAGGAGACTGGCATGCTGTAGTCCATGAGGTCACAAAACGTCCTGCAGGACTTAGTGACTCAACAACAACCGATTTACTGTAAAAAGGTATGATAAAGGATATAGATAACCATCAGATGGAAGAGATGTGTAGAGTATGGTATGTGGAAAAGGGTACAGAATTTCCAAACCCTCTCCAGGCACTACTTTCCCAGTACCTCACATGATCATCAACCTGGAAGCTCTTCAAACCCCATCTTTGTGGGGTTTTATGGAGAAATCCTTACATAGGCATGGTTACTTATTGACCATTGGTTATTGATTCAACCTCCAACCCCTGTCTCCTCCCCAGAGGTTAGGGCACCTGGGACTAAATGGGCAAGAAGCATGGATGAAGACCAAAAATATATGAGAAATGCTTTTTCATCTAAATGACCAAATTTGTTTTTCTTATAAATCACAGTATTGCGACCTGTATCTCTGTCCTGGTAGGTTTTTTCCCAGAAATGTGGAAGACCACTCTGCCCACACACAAGGCAGGCTGGAAGGGTTGGGTGGGAATAGAAACAGGGCCAACCCTGAGGACTAACCTTCAACCCATGGCTGATGGAAACTGGCACAGATGTGCCCATGCTTTCATGCTTGGGGGGGGGGGTCATCATTACGAGCCATGTTTCACAGCATTCCTCTCAGGAGTAAGCTTCCGTCTTCCACTGGCTTCATAATGTACCTTTAACTTATTACACTCCTTTTAGTATATTCATACCCACACCCCCACGCCTCTGTTTCCAAAATTTTCCAAAAAGCTACAAAATACTTCCATTCAAGTCTTTATCTCAGTGTCTGTCCCTGGAGGAGACACAAACTCAGGTAAAGATTTCAGTGTGTTCAGGAACAGTGATTGCTGAGAACGTGTGACTAGGGCACCAACAGCAACTCCTGGGAAGGAGGGGAAGAAAAAGAAAACAGTCACAGCACATGAGATGAAAGTGTAAGTGCCAGTCGCTCAGTCCTGTCCAGCTCTTCGTGACCCTGTGGAGTGTAGCCCACCAGGCTCCTCTGTCCACGGAGTTCTCCAGGCAAGAATACGGTGCCCTAAAATGGTTCCAAAACATTCTGATGTCTCTTTTGGTGTAGTCACTTTAGATAAGGTCACATAGCTTCCCTGGTGGCTCAGACAGTAAAGCATCTGTCTACAATGTGGGAGACCCGCGTTCGATCCCTGGGTTGGGAAGATCCCCTGGAGAAGGAAATGGCAACCCACTCTAGGACTATTGCCTGGAAAATCCCATGGACGGAGGAGCCTAGTAGGCTACAGTCCATGGGGTCGCAAAGAGTTGGACACGACTGAGTGACTTCACTTTTCAAAAGCAAAGCAGTAATAAAACATTAAAATTATAGTCATTTATTAGGGTCAGACAGAGAAGGCAATGGCAAGCCACTCCAGTACTCTTGCCTGGAAAATCCCATGGACGGAGGAGCCTGGTGGGCTGCAGTTCAAGGGGTCGCTACAAGTCGGACGCAACTGAGCAACTTCACTTTCACTTTTCACTTTCACGCAATGGAGAAGGAAATGGCAACCCACTCCAGTGTTCTTGCCTGGAGAATCCCAGGGATGGCAAAGCCTGGTAGGCTGCCGTCTATGGGGTCACACAGAGTCACAGAAGACTGAAGCAACTTAGCAGCAGCAGCATTAGGGTCAGAAATGGGGTGAGGGGTAAGAGGAGGAATCATTTTGAAGGTAAACTACATAAAACCAGGAGCCAAACAGTTACCCAAAATATACACACTAGAAAGGGCCACAAATCACAGAGCCCAAATAAACCGCAGTGTCAAGAATATTAGAACTGGGCAAGAATTCTAGTTCTGGACTGGGAGGTCCAGGAAAATGTAAGTTAAAGGCTGCAAAACTGCTAGAAAGAGAGAGGCAACCACCAAGAGAGGAGAGACTTCTAGGTTCAAGATGAAACTCCACACCCAATGCGGAGCACATATAGACCCTAATCATCGAGCAAACAGTTTCAGTTAATCAAGATGAATAAGCTCTACAGAATTTCTGTTCAAATTATACCTAAAGTCAGGATTACTACCTTGTATACTTAAAAATTTGTTGAGGGTACTTCTCATGTTAAGTGTTCTTGCCACAGTAAAATGTTTCTTAAAAAGAATCAAATGCCATAGTATTAAACTAACAGAACTTGAAAAAAAAAAGGACTTAAAAGAGGCAGAAATGAAACAATAAGAGATAAACAGGAGAAATAACCAATTGGAAACCTTTCAAAAATGTATATGTACTTACAGAAGTTTTTAAAGGTTTTATTTAAAAAGAACAAACTGTGAAACTGACTCAATAGATAGAGTATTTGTAAATTAGAAGATAGCATTGAAGAATTCATCTAGGGCAAGAGAAGAGCTCTGTAAGTATATTGGTTTATACATTTTGCTCCAGCACCCTAGTTCAGCATTGGTCCTGTATTTTAATTTTTTGATTATTTGTATTAAAACATGCCAAGACAGAACTGTCCCACAGCCCAGTAGTTAAGACTCTGCTCTTCCAGTGCAGAAGGCATGAGTTTGAGCCTTAGTTGGAGAACTAAGATCTCACAGGCCACACAGGGGGGGAAAAAAAAGAGAATTCCATGATGGGTTTAGTACTTTCACTTTACCTCTGCCAAGGTCTTCTTTGGTAGAATATGAGATGTCCCACTGAAAACCTGGCTGGTTTTCAGAAATAGCAGGACTAATCGATACCTCTTTTTAAAGGATGGTGTCCAGGGAACTTGATGCAAAAACAAAGCATACTGATTAATGAATGGCTTGGGACTACTGGCTCCTTACGGCCTTTGGTGGCAGCCCGAGAAAAAGCCAGGCTGCTGCTCTCGACAGCTCTGCCCACCAGTGGAGCATGGCCCAGGCTGTGGCATGAGATTGGCACGCAAGCATCAGGCCATCGGTTGGAAGAACAGTGTGGGGAAGGAGAAATTACAGCTCGGGTGCAAAGCGTATAGGAAATGGAGGCTGAGCAGTTCTGCCATGGACCAAGCAAAGAGGAGTCTGAATGTCCCTGCTATGGTAGTTTTGTCATTTTCTGTACAGTATAAATCTTCAAGTACTTTTACTATTTGACTTTTTTACAACAAACCTTTTGGCATAATGAGCTCAAGGAAACAAGGAATATGGTAATAAAAAAATTAAGTACTGAATTTTTATTTCTCAGAAAAGTCGATAATGAATATGCTGTCATTTACCATCTATTGCAGGGACTGTCTGCTCGGTGGCTCTATGGTGGGGCTACAGGTGACCTTCTCCAAAAGGGCTTCTACCACACTCTGCAAGACCCAGGTCTGCTGCAGCCAGAGTCCCTGTCCCTGTGGCAGGCCTGACCTGTGCCTCTACAGGAGACACTCAAACACTCAAAGGCAGGTCTGCCTCAGTCTCTGCAGGGTCTCAGGGTCCTGGTGTGCACAAGGATTTGCCTGAGCCCTCCGAGTATCTCTGAAAGGTATGGGGTTTGATTTTAAACACAGTTTTGCCCCTTCTACCATCTTGTTGGGGCTTCTCCTTTGCCCTTGGACTTGGGGTATCTTTTTCTGGTGGAATCCAACATTCTCCTGTTGATTGTTGTTCAGCAGCAAGTTGCAATTTTGGAGTTCTTGCAGGAGAAAACGAGCGCATGTCCTTCTACTCCACCATCTTAGTTTCCCCCAAAGGTCCAGCTAGTCAAATCTATGGTTTTTCCAGTAGTCATGTATGGATGTAAGAGTTGGACCATAAAGAAAGCTGAGCACCAAAGAATTGATGCTTTTGAAGTGTGGTGTTGGAGAAGACTCTTGAGAGTCCCTTGGACTGCAAGGAGATCCAACCAGTCCATTCTAAAGGAGATCAGTCCTGAATATTCATTGGAAGGACTGATGCTGAAGCTGAAACTCCAACACTTTGGCCACCTCATGCAAAGAACTGACTCACTGGAAAAGACCCTGATGCTGGGAAAGACTGAAAGCAGGAAGAGAAAGGGATGACAGAGGATGAGATGGTTGGATGGCACCACCGACTTGATGGACATGAGTTTGAGCAAGCTCCGGGAGTTGGTGATGGACAGGGAGGCCTGGCATGCTGCAGTCCATGGGGTCACAAAGAATTGGACATGACTGAGTGACTGAACTGAACTGAACTGTGGGAACTGTAATTATATCTCTGGCCACATGAAAACCACAGACCTAAATCTGTTGCACTAGCTTCAGCATCCACTTCAAAAGTTAGCTGTTATTCTGAAAAGACTAAACCTAAAGATGGCATTTGTGTACATGTGGATAAGGTACATTCACAGCTCTCAGGAGAGCATGATACTTCATTTTGGTCATACCTCTAGCAAGATTAAGAAAACCAGAGAGAGAAAATAAGCAAAATCAGATATGAAAGAAGAGGCATTATAACTGTTACCAGGAAATTTAAAAGACCATAAAAGACTACCATGAACAAGTGTGTGTGTGTGTGACAGTTATCTGACTCTTTGCAACCCCATGGACCATAACCAGCCAGGATCCTATGTCCATGGGATTTCTCAGGCAATAATACTGGAATTGGTTTCCATTTCCTCCTCCAGGGGACATTCCCAACTCAGGGACAGAACATGCATCTGTTGCATCTCCTATATTTACAAGTGGATTCTTTATCACTGAGCCACCTGGGAAACACCACAGACAATTATATGCCCACAAATTAGATAGCATAGAAAAAATGGATAAATTTCTAGAATCATACAATCTACTAAGATTGAAACATGAAGAAATAGAAAATCTGAACAGATCAATAGCAAATAAGGAGATTGGACCAGTAATCAAAACCTTGCAACAAAGAAAAGGACAGGCCCAAATGGCTTCCACGGTAAATTCTACTATGGTTTTAAAGAATCCTTTTAGAGTGACATGGAAACTTACATTACCATATATAAAATAGATAGCCAATGGGAATTTGCTGTATGGCTCAGGAAACTCAAACAAGGACTCCGTATCAACCTAGAGGGATGGAATGGGGAGGGAGATGGGAGGAAGGTCCAAAAGGGAGAGGATATATGTATACCTATGGCTGATTCATGCTGAGGTTTGACAGAAAACAATAATTCTGTAAACCAATTATCCTTCAACAAATAAATAAATAAATAAAAAGAATGCTTTTTAAATACTTTCAAAAAATTAAGAGGAGGAGCATTTCCCTGGTGGCTCATTGGTGAAAAAAATCTGTCTGCCAATTCAGGAATCATGGGTTTGATCCCTGGTCCAAGAAGATCCCACACACCAGGGAGCAACTAAGCCTGTGCCTCACAACTATTGAGCCTGTGCTCTAGAGTCCAGAAGCTGCAACAAGAGATTAGCCCCTGATCACTGCAACTAGAAAAAGCCTGTGCACAGCAATGAAGACTCAGCACAGATAAAAATAAAAATAATTTTTTAGAAAATTCGGTTTAAGAAAAAATTTAGAAAATGTAACACTTCCAAACTCATCTTATGAGTCCAGCATTACTCTAAAGCTGGGCAAAAACATCGCCAAAAAAAGAGAAAACTAAAGGCCAATATTTCTGGCAAATACATATATAAAAATCCTCAACAAAATACTAGCAAACTAAATTCACCAACACAGTAAAAGGATTATAAACCATGCTCAAATAGATTTATCCTTGGGATACAAGGATAGTTCAACATAAGCAAATTAATAAATGAAATAAATACATTAGAAAATGAAGGATAAAAACACATAATCATCTCAGTAGATGCAGAAAAAGCATTTAACAAAATTCGACACTCGTTCATGAAATAAACATTCAACAGACTAAGTATGGAAAAAAATATATCTCAATATAGTGAAGGCCACATAGGACAAGCTCACAGCTAACATCACACTCAATGATTAAAAAAAAAAAAAAAAACTGGAAGTGTTTCCTTTAAGATTGGAAATAATACAAGAAGGCTTCCCTGGGGACACTGTGGATAAGAATCCACCTGCCAATGCAGGGGACTCAGGTTCAATCTCTGGTCCAGGAAGATTCCACATGACCTGGAGCAGCTAAGCCCGCACACCACAACTACTTACCCGCAAGCAGCAACTGCTGAAGCCTGCACACCTAAAGCCCATGCTCTGCAACAAGGGAAGCCACCGCAATGAGAAGCCCGTGCACGGCAATGAAGCCCCAGCGAAGCCAAGAATAAGACAAATAAATTTTAACAACTTAAAAAAAGGCATAACACAAGAATGCTCACTCTTGCCACTTCTATTCAACACGGTACTGGAAGTCCTAGTCAGAAAAATTAGACAAGAAATAAAAGGCACCCAAATGGGAAAGGAAGTAAAATTCCTTTAGGTTTACATTAAATTAAGAATTCTGTGAAACAGAAAGATAATTGTAATCTTGTACACATATAATTCAAGTAGCTTTCAAACAAGCTGAGATACTTCGCCAATCAAAACAGAAGCTATAGTTGATAAGACTTGCAAATATTTTTGTACAAGCAGAGTTTATATAGTTTATGAAAGTTTAAAAACTAAAAATGTATATAATGAATCTCAGATATCAAAAAATACTTCAGCATGGCAATACACAACTTCTCCCTTTGCTCCTCCTCGTGAGTCACACTTTAGATATGTTGAATCTCTGATGAACTACTTTATAAATGAACATATGTTACCTACAATTACCTTGAATGTTTTGATAAGCAATCCCATAAATTTTTAGTGCTTTGGTGGGAAATACATAATCAAAGTGTTAAAGAAATGGAGCCAAAAGTGTTTCAGGATTTAAAGCTTTTAGTAAAATATGATTGAAACACAACTTATAAATAGGAAAACATTGACATTTGTCCCTGCAGAACTAAGGGGAAAAAAACTAAACAGAATAAACTATGAGTACTCAATGCTATAGAAGATTTAATTTCAAAATTTAAAAATTATTCTTTAGAATATCTCAACTTCTAGCTAGTACTTTTGATTGAGTAAATGTATATTCACCAAATAGAATAAAATAAATACCCTCAATGAAATAAAATTAAGAAATAGAATTATGCTGAATTTAAAGCTTGTGGAACATTCAAAGAATAATGGACAGGAAAAAAGTATTTGAGTTTTGTCTCATAGAATATTTTGAAGAAAACCTTTCTGAGTGGAAAGTAAAATATTTACATGATTCAGTACCAAAAATGTTAGAACTGAGAATATCCCCCCTTTAAAAGAAATTGCTCAGCATGTACTAATTATCTCAGTATCTATAAAGACTATTTTCTTCTATTCAGAGGCAAACCATTTGATGGTATCAACGATTTCGAATGCATTAGCCATAAAATGCAACTTTGAATAATACTGCATGCAGTTCTAGGCTTTAAAGCTTTTAGTAAAATATGACTGAAACACAATTTATAAATAGGAAAATAAGAGAGACAGATATTAAAATACGTTATTCAGAAAAATATCAGTGACATAGTATTAGAAATAAATATGACTAAAAGTTCTTTCAAATGAATGAATATACAACAGGAAAATTGTTTACATTTGTAATGTTTAGTTAATCAATGTTGGGAAAGAATGAAAGCAGGAGGAAAAGGGGATGGCAGAGGATGAGACAGTTGATGGCATCACCGTCTCAATGGACATGAGTTTGGGTAAACTCCAGGAGTTGGTGATGGACAGTGAGGCCTGGTGTGCTGCGGTTCATGGGGCTGCAAAGAGTTGGACTAAGCAACTGAACTGAACTGAACTGAATGTTTAGTTAATCAATATAAGGAAGTAATTTTTACTTTGCTTTAGAGATGAAGGTTATGTGAGTTTTAGAAAGATTTTTTTAAAATACTTTCGGAATATTTTATCAACTTACCAAAAATATAATTTAAACATTTCAGCCAATAAATTCATATTGAAATAATTATATAAACTTAATCATTGTAGCACACTTTTTCACTCCAAAAGTGTCCCATTTTCATCATAAATTACATGGTGATCCTACATGGAAAGAAGAATAAGAAGACAAAAATACCAAAAACTTGAAATAATAGTAAAGAGAAACTGGGTCTAATAAGAATTCAGGTAAAGAGACTGGAAGCAACATCAGAAGGACAGATTGAAAGATACTGTTGTTGTTCAGCTGCCCAACTCTTTGTAACCCCATGGACTGCAGCATGACAGGCTACCTTATCCCTCACCATCTCCCAAAGTTTGCCCAAGTTCATGTCCATTGTATTGGTGATGCCATCCAGCCATCTCATTCTCTGAGGCCCTCTTCTCCTTCTGCCCTCAGTCTTTCCCAGCATCGGGGACTTTTCCAAAGAGTATTGTGGCCTTGGCAATTGTGTAACAAGTGTCAATTTGATACTGAATATTTCCCAGTTCACATGAACTTGAAATCCAAATTTAGCTTAATTTCTCTTGCACTTAGAATTATTTGCTTTTAAGTGCCTACTTCTCTTTATCAATTAAATAGAGCTCATTTATGAATTAACTTCAGCAACAATATCCAAAATAAAGACACACACTGAGACATGTTGCTGTTCAGTCACCAAGTCACATCCAAATCTTCAAGACCCCATGGACTATAGCACACCAGGCCTCTCTATCCCTCATCATCACACAGAGTTTGCCCAAATTCATGTCCAATGAATCGGTGAT
The DNA here is from genome assembly GCF_001704415.2 of Capra hircus. NCBI lineage: Eukaryota > Metazoa > Chordata > Mammalia > Artiodactyla > Bovidae > Capra > Capra hircus. The sequence goes on along the minus strand of NC_030811.1, from coordinate 14,038,438 downwards.
GGCATCCAACCATCCCATCCTCTGTTACCCTCTTCTCCTTCTGCTTTCAATTTGTCCCAGAGTCAGGATCTTATCCAAGGAGTTGGCTATTCACATCAGGTGGCCAAAGTATTGAACCTTCAGCTTCATACATATAGACATATATGCAACAGTACCTTTATGCATATACAGAGGATTCCCTGGAGGCTCAGCTGGTAAAGAATCCACCAGCAATGCAGGAGACCTGGGTTCGACCCCTGAGTTGGGAAGATACTCTGGAAGGGAATGGCTACCCACTACAGTATTCTGGCATGGAGAATTCCATGGACTGTATAGAAAGAGTCAGACATGACTGAGCAACTTTCACTTTCATGGATACAGTAAGACACAGTCATTATTATAAAGGAGCATTCAGAAGGGAGGAAAAACATGAGGAATTTTAAAATATTATAGTGAAAACGAAAACACTCAATGGAATGGCTGGACAACAAAGTCAAGGAAATCTTCCAAAACACAGTGCTAGAGAGATGAAAAATGTTAAAGGCCAACACTGAACATTAGGAATACAGAAGAGAGGGAAGAGAGAAAACAAAGTAAAAAGAATCATTAAATAAATGACCAATAGATTGTCTAAATTAGAAGACGCAATTTTCCAGATTAAACTCACGATCCAGTGGGTTAAAAAGGCATGCAGCAAAGCATATCAGGAAATGAAAATTTAGGATACTACTAGACAAAGAGAAGGTATTCATGATTCCAGAGAAAGAAATGTAAAGTAAGCACAAAGGAACAAGACTGGTTAGACTCGTCAATAGCAACCCTGGAAGCTGGAAGAAATTCCAAGAGAAAATGTGTCCCAACTCAAAATTCTATTCACAGCCATACCATCAATCAGGAAGTTAGAATAAGCATATTTTTAATACACAAATTTGAAAAATAAATTTTATCTCATGCACCCTGGCAACCTACTACAAATACTGCCAGTTATTTCTCCAGCAAAAAAAATGGATTTATTCAGGATTAGCAAAGAATTGGGCTTCCCAGGTGGCACAGTGGTAAAGAATCCACCTGCCAACACAGGAGACTCAAAAGATGTGGTTTGATCCCTGGGTAGAGAAGATCACTGGAGCAGAAAATGCCAACGCACTGGAGTATTCTTGCCTGGAAAATTCCATGGACCAAGCCTGGTGGGCCACAGTCCATAGGGTAGCAAAGAGTCAGATATAACAGTGTGTGCATGTGTGCGCACACACTCACACACACACACACTTAGCAAATTATAATTCAAGGTCTGCAACTATGGTGAGTCACCTGCAAGTCCTCCACAGAAATAGAGAGGATGACTCTTTTATAGAGGGGGTAAAGAAAGCTGAGAGCTATAGGAAGCCAGAGATTGGCTTTTCATTGGCTGAGTTGTGACTGTCTCTCACGATTAAACTCTTACCCAGAAAGAAAAGGAAATCTTTTTTCCTTCCTCTTTGGGCTCTGCTATCATCATGGGTTATGAGAGCTCCCCCTTATGGCCTCCTGACTCTATTTTCATTGAGGTTTTCAATAATTTTTGCAATCCTTTCTCAGGAAGCAACTGGAGTATGTGCTCTGCCAAAATAAGGAAGTAAACCAAGAAAGAAGAAAAATGGGAACCAGAAAATGGAATTTAGCATGAAACAGAAGCAGAGAGCATCAACAGGATAATGGGGATGGGAGAGGTATGAGCAAGATGAGAAAGAGCTAGTCCAGGTTGGAGCAAGCAGGAAGGGTCAAGGGGATATGCTAGAGATACAGAACACCTGATGTGGCTGAGCATATCGAAAAAATATTTGGAAATTTAGGGTCAAATATGTAATAAATTGGTGACAAATACATTAAAAACTAAGAAACAAAGTCTCTTTTTGTTATTCTCCTACTTGATCTAGCAGTTAGAATTCCTGGTTTCATGAGTTTGAGCAAGCTTCAGGAGTTGGCATCCGGTCCCATCACTTCATGGGAAATAGATGGGGAAACAGTGGAAACAATGTCAGACTTTATTTTTTGGGGCTCCAGAATCACTGCAGATGATGACTGCAGCCATGAAATTAAAAGATGCTTACTCCTTGGAAGAAAAGTGATGACCAACCTAGATAGCATATTCAAAAGCAGAGACATTACTTTGCCGACTAAGGTCCATCTAGTCAAGGCTATGGTTTTTCCTGTGGTCATGTATGGATGTGAGAGTTGGACTGTGAAGAAGGCAGAGCGCCGAAGAATTGATGCTTTTGAAGTGTGGTGTTGGAAAAGACTCTTGAGAGTCCCTTGGACTGCAAGGAGATCCAACCAGTCCATTCTGAAGGAGATCAGCCCTGGGATTTCTTTGGAAGGAATGTTGCTAAAGCTGAAAATCTAGTACTTTGGCCACCTCATGGGAAGAGCTGACTCACTGGAAAAGACTCTGATGCTGGGAGGGATTGGGGGCAGGAGGAGAAGGGGACAACAGAGGATGAGATGGCTGGATGGCATCACTGACTTGATGGACATGAGTCTGCGTGAACTCCGGGAGTTGGTGATGGACAGGGAGGCCTGGCGTGCTGCGATTCATGGGGTCGCAAAGAGTCGGACACAACTGAGCGACTGAACTGAAATGAACAATGTAAAAATTGAGTACCATTTGAACTAATATTAAAATGCATGGGAACATACTAGAAAGTATGTGTGTGTGTGTGTGTGTGTGTGTGTGTGTGTGTGTGTATGTTTACTAAGCTGGAGTGTAGAGAATGAAATAGATAAAGCCTCATCTTGGACTTCCCTGGTGGTACAATGGATAAGAATCTGCCTGCCAATGTAGGGGACACAGGTTTGATTCCCAGTCCAGGAAGATTCCACATGCCACAGAGCAACTAAAGCCTGTGACCCACAACTACTGAGCCTGTGAACTGTAACTGCTGAAGCCCAAGCGCCTAGAGTCTGTGTTCTCTAACAAGAGAAGCCACCACAGTGAGAAGCCCACACACCCCAACGAAGAGTAGCCCCTGCTCACCACAACCAGAGAAAGCCCACACACAGCAATGAAGACTCAGGGCCAACAATAAATAAATAAATGCATCTTCCTAATTTGGAAGTTAAAAAAAAAAAATGCCGGAGACTAGGGGTGGGGGTGGGGGAGCAGGGGCGAGGAATCAAGAGGGAGCAGAATAGGTAGTTATTCAGAGGCATGGAGAAAAATATCAAATAAAACAAATAAAGGAGATGCAAATGGATTCCTCTGAGTAGGGAAAATGAAGTGGTAACAGAAAGTAGTTTTTTCCTAAATAAAACCCCATATAGAAATATGACTTTAAATTTTGCATACACTGAAAAAACACTATAAACACTAAACTAAAAATATGTGACCTAGTTGCATTATTTTTTGCTGTCAAGGTAACTGTTTACAAGATCACTATCTGAGGTTAGCTGTACCAGGAACAAAGAGGGGTGATTTATGCACACACATACTAGACATTAATCGCAGCCTCATCCGACCAGGTTCATCTTGCCAACCACTGAAGGCAACGTGATTAGTAAACATTCAGGCTGACACAGTCAGAGACATACTTAACATGAAACACACATGCCACTAAGAGGAAATACCTTTGATACCTGTGAAAGCTGTAAACATTGATCTTTAGAACATCTTGAGGGTAGGTGTGTTTCATTTCTGTATCGTGCATGACAGCATAAAATATGTGCTAAAAAATACGTTACTATGTGCATGTTTTACCTATTCAAAACATTCTCAAAGAGGAAATCATAAAGGAAGGTACAAAATATTTAGCAACACATGACAATGGAAGCACTACACATGAAATTATACAGGGTTCGTGTAACCTGGTACTTAGCAGTAAATGTATACACTTCTTTATTTAAAAAAAAAAATAAGAGAAACTGAAAATGAGTTTGTTAGGTGCTCAACTCATGAAACTTTAAAGTTGACAAAGTAAAACTAAAGGATGGTGAAAATTATATTAAAGATAATTGGAAAAATTAATTCAACAGGAATCAAAGAAACAATGGAGGATAAACAAAACCCAGAACTGAATCTTCAGGGTGAGGATGGGAAATCTAGTTAAACAAGCAAATCTCTAAATAGAAAGCAGTGAGAAAAGACACAGGCAATATTAGAAAGACAATAGCATGTAATAAATATGGATATAGTAGAGATTTACTACATGAGGATTACCAAATATTCAAGGAAAAAAAATCCTTATTTTAAATAAACAATTTCAGAGACTAAAATAAGAGAAAGCTATCCAACTCATTTTATGGAATAATTAAATCCTAAGTAATGACAGTACAAGAAAAGAACATCACAAATAAGTCTAAGGTATACAAATGCAAAAATCTAAATAGAATATTAATGAATTGAATTCATCAGTATATTTTTAAATATATTATGATTCTAGCAGACATGGCTGGCTTTTTCTCAATATTCATTTTCCTTTATCCAATGTAAAAGGATTTTCAACCAGTTACACAACTACCTAGAAACAGATTGCATTTCCAAGCCTCCCTTGCAGATAAACTTTGCAGTGCGACTAAAGCCAGCCAGTGGTATGCAGGAGCTGCCACTCTGTAGAGTGTGTGAGTCTTACTTTAGAGGTAACATTTTTTGTCTCTTCCTCTTTGCCCCTCTTCCACACTACTGCCCTGACTGCAGATGCCATGACCTTGAATCTGAGGAGCAATGACCTGAAAGAAGTACTGTGTCTGAGGACTTGTTGAAGGAGAGTTACTGTCCATCGTGGACCTCTTACCTCCAGACGGAAATAAAATAGAGACTAAGAGTCAGACACGACTGAAGCGACTTAGCAGCAGCAGCAGCAAGCTTCTCTTATGGTTTTTCCAGTAGTCATGTATGGATGTGAGAGTTGGACTGTGAAGAAAGCTGAGCGCCGAAGAATTGATGCTTTTGAACTGTGGTGTTGGAAAAGACTCTTGAGAGTCCCTTGGATTGCAAGGAGATCCAACCATTCCATTCTGAAGGAGATCAGCCCTGGGTGTTCTTTGGAAGGAATGATGCTGAAGCTGAAACTTCAGTACTTAGAGTTAACTCATTGGAAAAGACTCTGATGCTGGGAGGGATTGGGGTCAGGAGGAGAAGGGGTCGACGGAGGATGAAATGGCTGGATGGCATCACTGACTCGATGGACGTCAGTCTGAGTGAACTCCGGGAGTTGGTGATCTGGCGTGCTGCGATTCATGGGGTTGCAAAGAGTCAGACATGACTGAGCGACTGAACTGAACTGAAGCTTCTCTTATTTAAGTACTGCTTGCTATTGCTGTCATTATTATGTAAACAATGACTTCAGATGAATTACTCTTAAGAACCGCTGCTGCTGCTGCCGCTGTCATTTCAGTCGTGTCCGACTCTGTGCGACCCCCCAGAGACGGCAGCCCACCAGGTTCCCTCGTCCCTGGGATTCTCTAGGCAAGAACACTGCAGTGGGTTGCCATTTCCTTCTCCAATGCACAAAAGTGAAAAGCAAAAGTGAAGTCGCTCAGTCGTGTCCGACTCTTTGCAACCCCATGGACTGCAGCCTACCAGGCTCCTCCATCCATGGGATTTTCCAGGCAAAAGTACTGGAGTGGGGTGCCACTGCCTTCTCCAGCTCTTAAGAACTGCAAAATGTCAAATATTGGTTTTCGGGGACTTGCCTCATGGTCCAGTGGTTAAGACTGAGGTTCAACCCCTGGTGGGGGAAATAAGATATCCCACATGCCATGGAGCAACCAAGTCCCCAGGCCACAGCTGCTGAAGCCCACGAAGTACAAGCAGAGAATCCGTGCACCACAGTGAAAGATTCCCCATGACAAATGAAGATCCTGCACGCCACAGCTAAAACCCAAGGCAGGCAAATAAATAAACTTTTAAGTTGGTTTTTTTCCTAGCATATCTGAACCAATTATAAAATACAACTAAATGGCTTTTATCTAGGACAAAATGTTCATGATTCTTTCATTGCTTTTACAAGAAATTTTAAAACAATATATGTAGAAATTAGATATATAAAAATACTGAGTACAGTGGTCATTTCTGAGTCATGGAATCATGAGTCCTTTCCATTTTTTATTTAAAATGTTCTATATTTTTCATACAAAAATCACTATTATCAAAACTGTAATTGATCACATAATATATTTTCATGGAATTCCTATAAATAAACAGAGTCATAGCACGCACACTGGAGGAAAAAAAAAACAAAAACACAGAGCTTGTTACATAATGAAATGGTCATCATGCCATAAGGGAAACAAAAACCTTAATAACAAAATCAACTATGGGGATCTCTTCAGTTTAGTTCAGTTCAGTCCAGTCACTCAGTTGTGTCCAACTCTTTGTGACCCCATGCACTGCAGCACAACAGGGTTCCCTGTCCATCACCAACCCCTGGAGCTTGCTCAGACTCATGTCCATCAAGTCGGTGATGCCATCCAACCATCTCATCCCCTCTGTCATCCCCTTCTCCTCCTGCCTTCAATCTTTACCAGCATCAGTCATTTCCAATGAGTCAGCTCTTCACATCAGGTGGCCAAAATATTGGAGCTTCAGTTTTAGCATCAGTCCTTCTAATGAATATTCAGGACTGGTTTCCTTTAGAATTGATTCCCTTGAGCTCCTTGCAGTACAAGGGACTCTCAAGACTCCTCTCCAACACCACAGTTCAAAAGCATCAATTCTTCAGCACTCAACTTTCTCTATGGTCCACCTCTCACATTCACACATGATTACTGGAAAAACCATAGCATGGACTAGATGGACCTTTGTCAGTAAAGTAATGTCTCTGCTTTTTAATATGCTATCTAGGTTGGTCATAGCTTTTCTTCCAAGGAGCAAGCATCTTTTCATTTCATGGCTGCAGTCATTATCTGCAGAGATTTTGGAGCCCAAGAAAATTAAGCCTGTCACTGTTTCCATTGCTTCCCCATCTATTTGCTACGAAGTGATAGGACCCAATGCCATGACCTTAGTTTTCTGAATGTTGAGTTTTAAGCCAGCTTTTTCACTCTCCTCCTTTACTTTCATCAAGAGGCTCTTTAGCTCTTCACTTTCTGCCATAAGGATGGTGTCATCTGCCTATTTGAGGTTATTGATATTTCTCCCTGTCATCTTGATTTCAGCTTGTGCTTCATCCAGCCCAGCATTTTGCATGATGTACTCTGCATATAAGTTAAATAAGCAAAGTGACAATATACAGCCTTGATGTACTCCTTTCCCAATTTGGAACCAGTCTGTTGTTCCATGTCCAGTTCTAACTGTTGCTTCTTGACCTACATACAGATTTCTTGGGAGGCAGGTAAGGTGGTCTGGTATTCCCTTCTCTCTAAGAATTTTCCACAGTTTGTTGTGATCCACACAGTCTAAGGCTTTAGCATAGTCAATGAAGCAGAAGGAGATATTCTTCTGGAATTCTCTTGCTTTTTCTATGATCCAGCAGATGTTGGCAACTTGATCTCTGGTTCCTCTGCCTTTTCTAAATCCAGCTTGAACATCTGGAAGTTCTCAATTCATGTACTGTTAAAGCCTAGCTTGGAGAATTTTGAGCATCCTATAGAGTGCAATAAATGTGAAATCTAAACTCCTATTATCTTACAATTATCAGTCTAAATTATCATTTGCCTCTGGATTTATAATGATACAAATATAAAAAAAGAAAGAAAGAATGGGCAACTTCCTGGCCACCCAGTGGTTAAGACTCTATGCTTCCACTGCAGAGGTCATGGGTTCTATCCCTGGTCCCTGGTTGGGGAACTAACATTCCACATGCCGTGCTGTGCAGCCACAAAAAAAAAAAAAGAAAGAAAGAAGAGAACGTTTCTCTGCTTTTTACTTCAGTCCAAAAGGCAGCTGAAAGATATGGCAGTTTCTGTGGCCGGAAGCAGAAACCACAGGAAGAAAATGCCCCTTTGAAATGCTATGGTGGTTACTGCTGAAAAGCATCAGAACTTCCACTCACAGCAAAATAGTTCTGAAAAACTTCCAGAAATTTGGAAGATTCACACTATCCAATTTCAAAACTTTTTATAAAGTTATAAAATGTATTCTAATTGATACAGGGTGTTATTTACAAAAGGATAAGCACATAGATCAACAGAATGGAAGAAACGGTTGAGAAGTAGACCCACACAAATACAGACAACTGATTCTGGACTAGGGTGCCAAGGCAATTCAATGAAGAAAGAACACTTATGTCAACAAACGGTTCTGGAACAGTTGGCTATCTATGTGCAAAAAGCAAAACGAAAACCTCCACACATTCTCCACATTCTATACAACAGTTCAGTCAAAATAGATCATCAATGTAAACATAAAAGGTAAAATTATAAAACTTCTCAAAGAAAGCAAAGGAGAAAACCTTTGTGGCCTTGTGTCTAGCAAAGAGTTATTCAACATAACAACAAAAGCATAATTCATTGTATAAAAATTAATAAATTGAAACTTATCAAAATGTAAAACTTTCATTCTGTGAAAGACATTATTAAGAGAATGAAAAACTAAACCATGGACTGAGGAAAAATATTTGCAAAGCACATAGGTGATAGAGAGCTTATAACCAGAATACATAAAGAATTTCTAAAATTCAGCTGTAAGCAACCAACTCAATTTTTTTTAATAGGCAAAAATCTGTGAACACTTGACCGAAGAAGGTATACATGTGTCCAATTAGTGTATGGACAGATGTTCAACATCACTAGTCATTAGGGAAGTGCCAATTAAAATCATGAGGAAATAAATACTACTACACGTTGGGTTGCCATTCCCTTCTCCAGGGGATCTTCTCAACCCAGGGATTGAAGCTGGGTCTCCCAAATTGCAGGCAGATTCTTTACCATCTGAGCTACCAGGGAAGCCCAAGTAATTTACCCAAGTGAAATATACATGTATATAAGTGAATGTTGATAGCAGGCTTATCAGTTAGCATTGCCAGAAACTGTGCCTCAGATGTCCTTCAACAGAGAAAATATTTAATAGATAAACAAACTGGTTTATCCAAACCATGAAATACTACTCAACAATAAATGTGGCTCAACTATCAATTCACATAGCAGCATGGTTAAATCTTAAATACATTTTGCTAAGCAAAAGAAGTCAGACTCAAAAAGCTATATAATGTATAAATTTAATTATATGCCATCTAAGAAGAGTAAAATATTGGGACAAAAAAGGTAGTGGTTGCTAGAGACTTGGGGATTGGGTTGGGTGAACAGATTAGACAACTCCAGGCTAACCACCAGAAAACGTGAAACAAATCCAAATTGAGAAATACTCTACAAAATACATGACCAGCATTCTTCAAAATGGTCATGGTCATAAAAAGAAAAAGTGAAAGACCAAGAATCTATTACTACAGCCTGGAGGAGACTGAAGAAACAGAATGACCAAAGGCAACACAGCACTCTAAATTAGAGCTTGGAGCAAGACATTAGTCGAAAACTGGAAAAATCCAAATCAAGCCGACAATTTAGCCAACAGTACTGTAATTAAGCGAATTTCATAGTTTTGATCACTGTACCATGGTTATTTATATAAGATGTGAGCATTTGGGAAGCTGGATGAAGGGTATATGGGAATTCTCTGGACCATCTTTATAAGCCATCTCGACATCAAAAACTACTTCAAAATAATAAGTAAAACAGATAGCTAATGGGAAGTTACTATAAAACATGAGGAGCTCAAGCTGGTGCTCTGTGATAACCTAGAGGGGTGAGATGGGGTGGGAGGTGGGAGGGAGGTACAGGAAGGAGGGGACATATGTATACCTATGGCTGACTCATCTTGCTGTATGGCAGAAACCAATACAGTATTATAATTGTCCTCCAATTAAAAATAAATTTTAAAATATAATAAGTAAAAAATATAACCAAATAAACTGGACTTTTAAAAGCCATTCTTTAAAGAGACCTAATGGTTCAGTTTTCTCCATCAGATTTCCATGGCTAGAAATACACTTGAATATATCAGAATATATTTAGCAAACTGGATGTCCATTTAGATAGTGGTCCACCAGTACTACTTTAAAAGATCACCTCTTCACCTAGAAAGGTCACTTCACCCCACTTCAGACTACCCCTGGGAATTCCCATCAACAATATTCCCGAGACTTCCCTGGACGTCTGGTGGTTAAGACTCAGCACTTCCACTGCAGGAGATGTGGGCCCGCTCTCTGGTGAGGGAACTAAGATCTTGCAGGCTGCATGGTGCAACCAAAAGAAAATGTATTCTTTCCGTTGCAGGAATCAACGCTGCCAGAAGGCAAGGCAAACACAGCCTCTTCTACAATGCCTTTGATGACTGCAGCAACATGAATGCAACTAGAGATCATACCAAGTGAAGCAAATCAAAAAGAGAAAGACATAGACCATATGATACCACTGATATATGGAATCCACAATATGGCATAAGTGAACCTATCTACAAGACAGAAACAGACTCACAGACAGAACAGACTTGTGGTTGCCAAGAGGAAGGGAGTCGGGGAGCAAAGGAGTGGGAGCGTGGCATTAGCAGATGTGAGCTATTATATATAGGATGGATAAACACGGCCTACTGTACAGCACAGGGAACTATGTTCAATATCCTGTGATAAACCATAATGGAGAGGATATTAAAAAAAAAAGAGAACGTCCGTACATCCATATGGAGAAGGCAATGGCACCCCACTCCAGTACTCTTGCCTGGAAAATGCCATGGACAGAGGAGACTGGTTGGCTGCAGTCCATGGGGTCGCAAAGAGTCGGACATGACTGAGCGACTTCACTTTGACTTTTCACTTTTGTGCATTGGAGAAGGAAATGGCAACCCACTCCAGTGTTCTTGCCTAGAGAATCCCAGGGATGGAGGAGCCTGGTGGGCTGTCATCTATGGAGTTGCACAGAGTTGGACATGACTGAAGCGACTTAGCAGCTGTACATCCGTAACTGAGTCACTTTATTGTGTAGCATAGATTGGCACAACTTTGTAAATCAGCTATGCTTCAATTTTAAAAATTAAATTAAAAATGCCTTTGATGGTATGCATGGTCCCTGCTCCTGCCCACTACCTCTCCGCAGGACCCAACAATGTGAAACCCAGCCCCCACACTGAGGTCACTCCAGTCTTGTGTCCTTCTTTTGTCCTCTCTGTCTCCCACCAGCGCTTCTCTCACAGAACCACAAAGAACTGCTGTGTTTTTCACTCAGTCTCACTGTTCCTGTTCCCACACTTGATTTGGGAATCAGACCTCCAAGAGTTCAAGACTTAACAGGTGGTAGAACTGTCATTTCTCTGCCTGTCTTTGAGTATCAAGAACTTCCCTGAAATTCAGAACTCACTAGTCCGGTCATTCATTCACCAGCAAGTATCCATGTACTGGGAGGTCAGGCTCTATGTTAGGAGCCAGGAATGAGATATAGTTGTTAAAAAAAGAAACAATCCCCAAATGGAGTCACCTATGCTAGGTCCTATACCAGCAAACCGAGACTTTAGGTAATAAGTCCGCCTCTCTCAGGAACGTGACCTTTAACCAATCAATCAGCACTAGTGAGGTAACCTACCTGATAGATTCCCCACCTTCCATCAAAAGAAAGATGACCTTATCTGAAACACGCCACTCTTAGACAGAAACTTCCTTTTTTTGGCCCCTCTGCCTATAAAATTCTTCCATTTTGTACAGCTTCTCTGAGCTTCTTTCTACTTGCTGCCTGATTCATAAATCACTGAGTAGAGCCAATTCCATTTCCAAATTTACTCAGTTTGAATCTTATTTTTTTAATACAGTAATGAGCAAAACAAATGATAAGAGTGGCATCAAACTCTTCAGAGAGGGTTTTCCATTATCCCTCATGCTCTTGGAAGCCTGGGTCAGCAGAAGAGGAAGAGAGTCCGTGACAAGAAAAAGTTTCTTGAAAACCAAATAGGAGGTCCCAAGATGCTACAGACCTACTTATACAAGTGGATGGAAACAAGCAGGGTAGCAGTTGTTTATGACATTGTATTCAAGGGAAGCATTTAGAGTTCAGAAATAGAGATTTAAAGATACAATGGTTAAATTCATAACAACTTGCCTAAAACTATTAATCAGGGCAGAAAACTTTCTGAAATTTTCTGCCTTGTTTTAAAAAGTCCTGGACTTCCTTGATGGTACAGTGAGTAAGCTGGAGGAGGAAATGGCAACTCACTCCAGTATTCTTGCCTGGAGAATCCCATAGAGGAGCTTGGCAGGCTATAGTCCATGGGGTCACAAGAGTCGGAAATAACTTAGCTACTAAACCAACACCAACACCACCACCACCACAGTGGATAAGAATATGTCTGCCACTGCAAAAGACACAGTTTCAAGTCTTGATCGGGGAAGATCCCACATGCTGCAGAGAACCTCAGCCCATGTGCCCAGAACCTGTGCTGCACAAGAGAAGCCACTGCAAAGAGAAGCCCAGGCACTGCAACTAGAAAACACCACCCCCTCCTCAACTAGAGAAAACCTGTGCACAGCAACAAAGTCGCAGAACAAGCAAAAATTAAAACTACAAGTAAAGAAAGAAGTCCTGAGCAAAGGGAAAACTAAATATGATGAACATTTTCAGAGACATCTCACCCATCAACCTTCTCTTTACTGGAATTACTTTACTATTGTAGAGTTAGGTACACTCATAAAAGTTAACTGATTCCGAGTTTAGAAGTCCATTTTATCATCCTGTGTACTGCACTCACATTTTAAAATCAGAAACAACCTCCTCGAGATAAAACTGATTCTTTTCTTCACTTCTTTTGGTTTTAATATTCCAAAAACAGATTACATGACTTGGGGTGCTGTTTTCACCCCATGGTGATTTGCCTACCTTGTAAAGGAACAAGGAACTCTTCCTCCAACCCTCATTTTCCTAGTGATTTGTTTAAGATGAAAGGTAAACATGTGTTTGTGTGTGCACAAGTGTGTGTGTGCAACCATTTGTATATAAATAGATTTATTGTCTCTCAAGTCATTTATTGTGTAAAAACACTGGCCTCTGTAAAGAAACCGTCTCTCAAAATCAGTGTCTTCTGGCTTTATTATTCTAATATGGTGATTTATAATAAGAAATACACCGGTCTTTATCCCCTTTTCTGGCACAGAATTCCTACAACCCTTGGAATTTCCGAAGTGAGAAGATCAACAAAAATGTCTCTTGTTGGGACTTCCCTGGTGGTCCAATGGCTAAGACTCCATGCTCCCAGTGTAGGGCGCCCGGGATTGATCCCTGGTCAGAGAACCAGAATTCACACACTGCAACTAAAAAGAGATCCCATCCCGTATGCTGCAACAAAGAAGACCCTAATGCCCAAATGCCACAACAAAGACCCAGCACAGCCAAATAAATCAAAATATTTTTAAAAAAACAGTCTTTTGCCATGTTACAGGGTGACTTTTGGAACATACCCCAAGAATGGGCACTGATTGCCAGGGGAATGAACTGTGAATACAAGGTTGGAAATTTTGGTCCCAATCTCTGGTTTCCAGGACAGGGAGAGAGGCTGGATGCTGAACCAATCACCAGTGGTCAATGATCTCATCACTTGTGCCTAGGCAACGAACCCCCTATAACACCCCAAAATGACAGGGTTCAAAGAGCTTTCAAGTTAGTAAACATACGAGGTGCGGGGGTGTGGCACTCCAAAGAGGGCATGGAACTTCCGTGCCCCGGGTCCTCAAACTCGCTGTTTGTGTCTCTTCCATCTGGATGTTCATCTATCATCATATCCTTTTACAATAAATTGGTAAATGTAAATAAGCTGTTTTCTTGAATTCTGTAAGCCACTTCAACAACTGAACCCCAAAAGGGGGCCATAACTCAACTTAGAACCAATAGGACACAAGTATGGGTGACAACCTGGGCTTGGGACGGGCATCTGAAGTGAGGACAGTCTTCTGGGACTGAGCCCGTAACCTGTGGATCTGATGTTATCTCCAGGTAGAGTGTGTCAGAACTGAGTTAAACTGTAGGACACCCAGCTGGTGTTGCAGAACTGTTTACTATGGGGGGAAAAAAAAAACCACACATGTGTAGTGACCAGAAGTGTCCAAAGTGTTCTGAGTAGTTAAAAAATAAATAAACCGACTCACAGGTGTGGTTTTTTTCAACTCAGTTATTCTTTCCTTAGGTAGTGAGGCTACCACAAAAGACCTTTAGGATGAAATGTCACAGTTAAGCCAACCCTGCATCTAGCCTTTGGTGCACACAGAAGGATCCACACGTGTAGGCAGTGTAACAGTGGGTAGGAACAGGGTCTCTGGGGCCACGTGACTTGGGTTTGAATCCCAGCTCTCTCTCCTTCTTTCTCTCCCTCTTTGACTTTGGACAAGTTAGTTTCCTGACCTGCAAAATGGAGAAAATAAAAGTACATTCTTCATAGGGCTGTTGTAAGGTTCAAATTTCATAATACATATGAAAGCATTTGGACAGTGCCTAGCACATAAGAACTATATATAGAGAGAGACAGATATAGATATTTGAAGTTATTATTATTTTCAATCAGTTCTCTGAGGTCACAAGTGAAACAGTTAAACAGGGACTTGGCGAACAGATGGTTGACTTAACTGGAGCTATTAAGAAACACAGCTCTCCATTCTGTGTTAGTGATTTATAAAGGAGAGTCTTCTCAAGTTCTCCCCTGGGCCCCATGATTGAAATCACACACCAGCGCATCCAAAAATATATGGGAGGGGACAGGAAACAAACCCTTCCATCATTTGCAGCTCCAGATTTAGACTTTTAAAATAAACAAATGATGTAGATTTGGAAATGATGCATCAACTGCTTCCTCTTGTGACATGACAAGTGGGAGCTATCACAGACCCGCACATCAAGCACTAAGGAGCCGTTTTCCTCCAGACATCGAAGAAGAGCAACCACTCAGGATGATCCAAACCTGCAGTTCCTCAGAAAAGGATCTGTCACCATCTCTTGTCACTTTGATGTTAATAATTATCGGCACGGAATGCATCCTTGGTATTCTCGCAAATGGGTTCATTGCAGCGATAAACACAGCTGAATGGATTCACAATAAGGTACTCTCCACCAGTGGCAAGATCTTGCTTTTCCTGGGTGTATCCAGAATAGTTCTACAAAGCTTCATGATGCTAGAACTTACCTTAAGCTCAACATCCCCACAGTTTTATAATGACGACATCACGTATCACACATTCAGAGGATGTTTCATGTTCTTAAATCATTGCAGCCTCTGGTTTGCTGCCTGGCTCAGTGTCTTCTACTTCGTGAAGGTGGCGGATTTCTCCTACCCCCTTTTCCTCAAGCTGAAGTGGAGAATTTCCGGACTGATGCCCTGGCTCCTGCAGCTTTCAGTGTTTGTTTCCTTGGGCCAGAGTGTGCTCTTCTTCCAAAACATCTATACTATGAATTGTAACAATCTTTTTTCTCTCCCCTCCTTCAACTCCACTAAGAAAAAGTCCTTCTCGGAGGCCACTGTGATCAACCTGGTTCTTTTCCTTAACCTGGGGATCTTCATCCCTCTGATCATGTTTATCCTGGCAGCCACCCTGCTGATCATCTCTCTCAAAAGACACATCTTCCACATGAAAAGCAATGCCACTGGCTCCAGAGACCCCAGCACGGAGGCTCACCTGGGGGCCATCAGAGCTATCAGCTACTTTCTCATTCTCTATATTTTCCAAGTACTTGCTCTCTTTCTCTACATGTCCAACTTCTTTGACATCAATAGTCCCTTGAATATTTTGTGCAAAATCATCATGGCTACCTACCCTGTGGCCCATTCCATTCTACTGATTCAGGACAACCCTGGGCTGAAAAGAGCCTGGAAGAGGCTTCAGGCTCAAGTCCACCTTTATTTTAAAAAGTAGTCTCTAAGATTCACACTCAAAGCACCTGCCCCAACCAGCTCTGCCTTTTCCTCAACTAGACCGCTCTCTTCCTACTTTCTTTCTTCCCCAGACCTGATCTGATCCTTTCACTTGGTGTGTTTTTGGTATTGGAGGTGGATCTTCATTTCTCTCTTTTGCTTCATGGGCACAATCTTAGTGATGCTTGACAAATTCTTCACCCGAGTCTTCCATTTCTACCCCACCCTCTTTATCTGAAGCAGTGACTGTGGACACTGGCCACACATCAGAATCTCTAGAGGAAATTGTTTTTTAATACCAGTGTCCAGGCTGGCCCCAAATCAATGAAGTCAAGATTTCCGGGGCTGGCACTTAGACAATTTGTTCAGTTCTCCAGGTGATTCTGAGGAGCCTGAGTTGATGCAGCCACCAAAATATAGCAAGGCTTTACAACTTGAACTTCTGGCAACTTCTCTCCTTCCCCGTCCACATGTCTTTTAAACAGATTCAGATTATTCAGGAAGCTTTCTGAGTAACACCTGGAAATGCATTTTATCTCCATCCTCTAAAAACATAATCTGAGTAATTTGGAATATTTATCAAAATTAATGAAATGTGGTGTTGGAAAAGACTCTTGAGAGTCCCTTGGACTGCAAGGAGATCAAACTAGTCAATCCTAAAGGAAATCAGTCCTGAATATTCATTGGAAGCACTGATCCTGAAGCTGAAGCTCCAATACTTTGGCCACCTGATGTAAACAGCTGACTCATTGGAAAAGACCCTGATGTTAGGAAAGACTGAAGGCAGGAGGAGAAGGGGATTACAGAGGATGAGATGGTGGGATGGCATCACCAACTTGATGGACATGAGTTTGAGCAAGCTCCAGGAATTGGTGATGGACAAGGGAGCCTAGTATGCTGCAGTCTATGGGGTCGCAGAGTCAGATACAACTGAGTGACTAAACTGAACTGAACTGAACTGAACTGAATCAGAATTAATAATACAAAAAATACCTTTCAGGGCTGCCCTGGTAGCTCAGTGGTAAAAATTCTGCCTGCCAATGCAGGAGACCCAGATTCAATCCCTGGGTCGAGAAGATCCCCCAGAGAAGGAAATGGCAACCCACTCCAGTATTTTTGCCTGGGAAATCCCATAGACAGGAGCCTGGCAGACTATAGTCCATGTGGTCACAAAAGAGACACAACTTAGCAATTAAACAACAAAATACCTTTCAACCTAAAAATTATTGTCTAAGAACTTTCCCCAAAGATTTGGTCATGTACATACCAGTGAAGAAATATTTGCAGGAAGATTATCACTGTAGGACTATTCATCAATGAGAAAAATCATACCGCTGAAAAGGATACGCCTGCATTTTTAAAATGAGACAGATGACTGTGTCATGAAATGAAAGTATCACCAATATATCGTTAAGTTCAAAATGCAAGCAGATATTTTATGATTTCATTTATGTGTTTTAATGGAATATAATGCTTCCTGTATATCTATGTATATATAATGTTTCTAGAAGGATGTACCAAAAATGATTTAACATACGATTCCTGAATAGTGACATCGGGTGTCCGGGGATAATGAAATATTTGCACTCAATTTTAACCTTTTTCCATTGTTTGAACTACTTAGAACTTGTATGCATTAATTTTAAAATTATAAGTTTATGCTGTTTCTTTAATTTCAAGGGCTAATTTCAAGGATAAAGAATCCGCCTGCAAAGTTCAATTCCTCAGTTCAATTCTTGGGTCGAGACGATCTGCTGAAGAAGGGATAGGCTACCTGCTCCAGTATTCTTGGGCTTCCCTGGTGACTCAGCTGGTAAAGAATCCACCTGCAATGTGGGAGACCTGGGTTCAATCCCTGGGCTGGAAAGATTCCCCTGGAGAAGGGAACAGCTATCCACTCCAGTATTTTGGCCTGGAGAATTCCATGAACTATATAGTCCAAGGGGTCACATAGTCGGACAGGACTAAGTGACTTTCACTTTCACTTTAATTACAAAGAGAACTAGGTAAGGGAGAAGCGTTATTTGGGAAAGAACTATGTATCTTAATTAGTTAATTGAACCTCTGTTTATTTTTATTAAAAACACAGACCTCAATAATGATAAACTAAAAATCTCCACTCCTATCACTCCCTCCTATTCTTCATTTTATTAGCTCAAGGGCTCCTATGGAGAGTCACCAGCTTTCAATCCACAGACATGGGTAGGTTCTCTGTCCTTCTATTGGCACCCCCCTTCACTTTCCTTCATATCAGTTTGGATTACTGGTTAATCATACCCACACCCTTAAAAATGTTTTCAGTATTTACAGGTGAAGTGAAATGATATCTGAGATTTGCTTTGAGATAATTTAGCAGAGGATAAAGGAGTAAAGAGGCTGTTAAGTTTTTTCAAACAAGGAGGGCTCAGGTACATGGTGGTTTTTTATACTAGTCTATTTCAGGGTGTGTTTGAAATTTTCCCTAATATTCTTATATAAATGAATTATAAAACCTTATTACACACTTTTAATTTCCTGGCCCCTGTTTGCCATCATGAGTCTTCATCCCCATCATGTGGAACAATGGCACATCTAGGTGAACCTGACTGTTTAACACCCCACATTTACTTCTGAGCAGCCTGGGATTGCTTTAGATATCACCGGATAAAGTTACGTTTCTATAGATTCATGCTCTTCGGCCTCAAATGAGTAACATCATTGGGCATTTCCATTTGTAGTTCCCTAAAGCTCAACATTCAGAAAACAAAGATCATGGCATCTGGTCCCATCACTTCATGGGAAATAGATGGGGAATCAGTAGAAACAGTGTCAGACTCTTTTTTGGGGGGCTCCAAAATCACTGCAGATGGTGACTGCAGCCATGAAATTAAAAGACGCTTACTCCTTGGAAGAAAAGTTATGACCAACCTAGATAGCTTATTCAAAATCAGAGACATTACTTTGCCAACAAAGGTCCATCTAGTTAAGGCTTTGGTTTTTCCCGTGGTCATGTATGGATGTGAGAGTTGGACTGTGAAGAAAGCTGAGTGTTGAAGAATTGGTGCTTTTGAAGTGTGGTGTTGGAGAAGACTCTTGAGAGTCCCTTGGACTGCAAGGAGATCCAATCAGTCCATTCCAAAAGAGATCAACCCTGGGATTTCTTTGGAGGGAATGATGCTAAAGCTGAAACTCCAGTACCTTGGCCACCTCATGCAAAGAGTTGACTCATTGGAAAAGACCCTGATGTTGGGAGGGATTGGGGGCAGGAGGAGAAGGGGACAACGAGGATGAGATGGCTGGATGGCATCACTGACTTGATGGACGTGAGTCTGAGTGAACTCCGGGATTTGGTGATGTACAGGGAGGCCTGGCGTGCTGCAATTCATGGGGTTGCAAAGAGTCGGACACGACTGAGCGACTGAAATGAAAGAGGTCTCCATTAACTACTCACAGTGATTAGCTCATTTCGTTTCCTTAGTCCTGAACATCCAGTCTGCCATCTCTGTGTCTTATTTTCATCTGATAAAGTTGCATTTACATTTTTTTTGATAGAAGGAAGTCATTAGGAAGTCATTCCTTCACCTTCCCCTTAGCAAATCTATAGAAGTACAAATTTTCTCCTGCCTTCCTAATGTTTCAATAGAAAGAATGTCCCTCTGTGAACTTAGACACAGAGAACAAATTGGTGGTTGCATGAAATGGGGAAGGAAGGGTGAGAAAAATGGGTGAACTGGAGTTTTTTTAAGTTTAAATAAAATTTAAAATTATTTAAATAAATAAATCCAGGCAAAAGGAGATATTATAAGCAGATCATAATCACAAATTTGTATGTGGTATTCAAAATTCTAAGAGCTATTTTTTGATGTCCAATTTCAAAATATGCATGTTGAACACATGAGTACATTTCTGTTCAACATATAATAGTAGTGAAATTTCACAGTGGGGAGAACATGTATATCTTCAGCTTTTACAGACAACACTCCCAAACTGTTTCCCAATTAAGTTCACTGCATTTTCATACACAGTGAACCACTACATAGTACTGGAAGAAATTTAGATAAATCACAAAAATGAAATCTCATAAACACAGATGCAAAAGAGGATAGATGTTACCGTGCATTTTTAACAATGTAAGCACTACCAAAACTATTCTTTGCAATTCTAAGACAAGATATGTGGTGTGGTTATTGTCTGGAAAGAAGTAAAGGGGGACTTCTGGGTGCTAATACTATGGTAATATTTTGTTTCATGATCTGGGTGCAGTTTACATATTTTTAGTTTGTGAAAATTAATTTGGGGGCACTAATTCTGTGGAAGGACTGATGTTGAAGCTGAAACTCCAATACTTTGGCCACCTGATGTGAAGAGCTGACTCATTAGAAAAGACCCTGATGCTGGGAAAGATTGAAGGCAGGAGGAGAAGGGGATGACAGAGGATGAGATGGTTGGATGGCATCATCGACTCAATGGACATGAGTTTGGGTAAACTCTGAGAGTTGGGATGGATAGGGAGACCTGGAATGCTGTGGTCCATGGGGTCGCAAAGAGTCGGACACAACTGAGCGACTGAACTGAACTGAACTGAATACTATGGTTATATTTTGTTTCATGATCTGAGTGCAAGTTACATATTTTTAGTTGTGAAAATTACTTATTTTTAGTTTGAGTTACAATGCAGCTTCAATAAAGAGTTTAAAAAATTAAGTGGTTGTAAATGTATATATATATTTGTGTATAAACACTTCAATTAAAAGTTTTTTAAAATCCTAAACAAAAAAATTAAAAAATAAACAGGATGAATGAGATGTGGTAGTGGTAGTAGTAGTAGATCAGTTAGATCAATTAAATCATTAGACCTAGCCATGAAGGGTCTGTGTGAGTAAATAAAATTTTTTTTAAAATAATTTTTAAAATTATAAACCCAAGAATTTAGAAAAACGATTGCAAAAACATCTAAG
Source organism: Capra hircus (assembly GCF_001704415.2). Taxonomy (NCBI): domain Eukaryota; kingdom Metazoa; phylum Chordata; class Mammalia; order Artiodactyla; family Bovidae; genus Capra; species Capra hircus. The sequence continues at coordinate 14,017,678 of NC_030811.1, read as the reverse complement.
CAAACCAGAAAGAAAGCACAATTTATAAACATAATTCATTAAATGTTCATTTCATGAAAGATCAAAAGGGGAGGATTATAAATGAATATAAGAATTGGTTCACTGAGAAAAAGAACAAAATTAGTAGTGCTAACTTTAGTTGAGACAGGCATAAACACAAAATTTTTAAAAAAGGAAAAGTTACCACAAATTGGAAAAATTGCAATATTCTTAAGAATCTGTCTTGTTCAACTTTAACAAGAGTTTGAAAACCAGGTTAAGATAGATGTTTCTAGAAAACCTGTAGGTTACTAAAATTGACTCCAACAGAGGTAGAAAATACAAACAGAATTAGTCATTGTAGTTGAACTACAGAAAGTTGTCAAGACCACTGCCCCAGAGCACTGAGAATAGTTTCCACAGGGAATTTTTAAAAGCAGACTTTTTAAAAGCAGATAATGTTAAGGCTGTGTAATTTTTTCACAGAATAAACATTAAGAGAATCTTCCAAATTTGTTTCATGAAATCAATATAATTTTAATATCAAAACAATAAAAATTGTCAAAACACTACAGACCAACCTCACTTACCAATTTATCAAAGACTTAATATTTTAAAAAATTAAATACTAGAAGAAAAGCTTGGAGACTTCAAAATTAACTTTGGAATTGGGGAAGACCTTTCTAAAACATTAAAAGAAAAATAAACCAGAAAAGTTTATTAAACCTGATTACATACAATGAAAAGATTCTACATGGCAAAACATACCACAAGCAAAGTCAAAGACAAATAAACTGGAAAACAATATTTCTTGCTCACATCCTAAAAGAGGGTAATTTTGCAACTTTTTCAAGGTTTTTTTTTTAATTTTTAAATGGAGGATAATTGCTTTACAATATTGTGTTAGTTTCTGCTATACATTAACATGAATCAGCCTTGTATACATACGTCCCTCCCTCTAGAACCTCCCTCTCTCCTCCCACCACATCCCACCCCTCTAGGTTGTCACAGAGCACTAGGGCTGAGCTCCCTACATCATACAGCAAATTCCCATTGGCTATCTATTTTACATATGATAATATATATGTTTCAATGTTATTTTTTCAATTAGACATTAAGAATCTTTGTGGGGCCAGGGCTTATTTTGTTTTGGTTTGTTTTGTGGTCAACATCATATGGCATGTGAGATCTCAGTTTCCAACCAGAGGTTGAACCTAGGCCATGGTAATAAAAGCCCAGAATCCTAGTGACTAGGCTACCAAGGAACTCCCTAGCTTTGCTAATATATAAAGACTTCATACAACTCAATAAGACCAATTACTAAATTCAAACATTGGGAAAGAATATGAACTGGAAGCTACAGAAAATGAAATAAACATGGCTCTTTAAAAATTAAAAGCTGATTAATACACAAAAGACTCATTCAAAATTGGGAAAGGAGTACATCAAGGCTGTCTATTGTCACCTTGCTTATTTAACTTATATGTAGATAACATCATGTAAAATGCTGGAATGGATGAAGCACAAGCTGGAATCAAGACTGCTAGGAGAAATATCAATAACCTCAGATATGCAGATGACACCACTCTAATGGCAGAAAGAGAAAAGGAAGTAAGAGCCTCTTGATGAAGGTGAAAGAGAAGAATGAAAAAGCTGGCTTAAAACTCAACATTCAAAAAACAAAGATCATGGCATCAGGTCCTATCACTTCATAGCAAAGAGAAAGAGAAACAATGGAAACAGTGACAAACTTTATTTTCTTGGGCTCCAAAACCACTGTAGATGAGACTGAAGCCATGAAATTAAAAGATGCTGGTGCACGGGGATGATCCAGAGAGATGATATGGGGTGGGAGGTGGGAGAGGGGTTCAGGATTGGGAACTCATGTACACCCGTGGCTGATTCATGTCAATGTATGGCAAAACCAATACAGTACTGTAAAGCAAAATAAAGTAAAAACTAAAATTAAAAAAAAAAAAAAAAAGATGCTTGCTACTTATGAGAGAGCTAACTCTTAGGTAGGCTGATAAGGAGACCAGGGCCCTTGAGGAGGAGAAAGGGATAAACACTTTCTTTCTACATTGCTTTGTCTTGGTCACATAAGACATTTTTTCTTAAACTCTTGAGTTGTTATGAGAACAATCTTTAAGACTAACTAAAAAGCTGACTTAAAACTCAACATTCAAAAACCAAAGATCATGGCATCCAGTCCCATCATTCCATAGCAACTAAATGGAGAAACAATGGAAACAGTGATAGACTTAATTTTCTTGGGCTCCAGAATCACTGTAGTGGTGACTGCCGCCATGAAATTAAAAGACACTTGCTCCCTGGAAGAAAAGCTATGACAAACCTAGACAGCATATTAAAAACCAGAGACATTACTTTACTGACAAAGGTCCGTGTAGTCAAAGCTATGGTTTTTCCAGTAATCATGTGTGGATGTGAGAGTTGGACCATAAAGAAAGTTGAGTGCTGAAGAATTGATGCTTTTGAACTGTGGTGTTGGAGAGGAGTCTTGAGAGTCCCTTGGACTGCAAGGAGCTCAAGGGAGTCAATTCTAAAGGAAACCAGTCCTGAATATTCATTAGAAGGACTAAGGCTGAAACTGAAGCTCCAATACTTTGACCACCTGATGCAAAGAGCTGACCCATTAGAAAAGACCCTGATGCTGGGAAAGATTGAAGGCAGGAGGAGAAGGGGATTACAAAGGATGAGATGGTTGCACGGCATCACCAACTCAACCTACATGAGTTTGAGCAAATTCCGATAAATGGTGAAGGACAGGGAAAGCCCGGCATGCAGCATTTCATGGGGTCACAAAGAGTCAGACACGACTGAGCGACTGAACAGCAATGCACAAATGTATAGAAATTAAAACTGTAAATCACTCATTATCCTTCTACCCAGAGACAACTTTTGCTAATATTTTTAAATGTATATATGTGTGGTTGAACAAAATTGGATTTATACTGAATATACATTTTAATACACCGTCTAGGTTTGTCATAGCTTTTCTTCCGAGAAGCAAGCATGTTTTAATTTCATGGCCACTGTCACCATCCACAGTGCTTTTGGAGTCTAGGAAAATAAAGTCTGTCATTTTTTCCATTTCCCCCCATCTATTTGCCATGAAGTGATGGGACCAGGTGCCATGATCTTAGTTTTCTGAATGTCAAGTTTTAAGCTTTATCAAGACTCTTTAGTTCCTCTTGACTTTCTACCATTAAAGTGGTATCATCTGCATATCTGAGGTTGTTGATATTTTTCCTGGCAATCTTGATTCCAGCTTGTGGTTCATCCAGCCTGGCATTTCTTGCATCTCATCTCTTATGTCTCCTGCATTGGTAGGCAGGTTCTTTACCACTACCTCCACTTGGGACTTCCTGGGGACTTCCCTGGTAGCTCAGTCAGTAAAGAAACTGCCTGCAATGCAGGAGACCCGGGTTCAGTCCCTGGGTCAGGAAGATCCACTGCAGAAGGGAATGGCAACCCACTCCAGCATTCTTGCCTGGAGAATCCCATGGACAGAGGAGCCTGGCAGACTACATACAGTCCATGGGATTGCAAGAGTTGGACACAACTGAGCAACTAAACCACCACACCACACCACCACCTGGGAAGCCCCATGTGGAGTTTGCTTATGTGAGTGAAAAATATTGCCTGCCATACCAGTAAACAAAGGGTGTTGCAGCCAGCAAGCCATCACATTATGGTCACCCCAATGGTGAGCCCTAAGGGCACGCAGGATGGAAACACGAAGTCCATCATCAAAGCATTAGACACTGCAAACATCATCCAACAATGCACCCTGAGAAAACTCAGGCTGAGATAACACAGGATACTGGCCCCAGATAGCTGAGGTACATGTCAGAAGAATGATTTCAGTGAACCCAGACTCCTGCATATTCATAGAAAAGTGCTAAATTTCTTAACTTGAGATACCTGTTTTTCTTTAATTAACAGTAATCTTTTGATGTTCCGACCTTTTTTTGTTGCAAGCACTGCTATATACCCTGGCTCTCTCACCATCTCTTAGAAGCAGTCTTTCCGAATTAAGCTATGTCCCAGGCTTAAGTCTTCAGTTTTGCTGCTGAATGAAATATAACTCTCAACTTTTTTTTTTAAGTTTTCTTAAAAACAATTTTATTTATTTACTTATTTATTGGCCGTGCTGGGTCTTCACTGATGAGTGGGCTTTTCTCTAGCTGCAGTGCACGGGCTTCTCATTGCAGTGGCTTCTCCTGTGGCTAAACACAGGCTCCAGGTGTGCAGGCTTCAGGAGTTGTGGCTCCCAGGCTTTAGAGTGCAGGATCAATAGTTGTGGTGCACAGGCTTAGTTGCTCTGCAGTGAGAGAGTCAATTCCTAGGTAGGTTGATAAGAAGTGCGGGGTCCCCGAGGAGGAGAAAGGGGTCTGGGGCTCTTAAGGAGGAGATAGGGGTCTGGAGTTGTCAAGAAGAAAAGGACAAATTTTTCTTTTTCTTTAAGCCCAGAGCTGATGATTATACAACAAAGAAACTCAGCTTAAACTCTGTACTAAGGATATATAACAACAAGGTATCCTGCTGAGGACATGTTTCTCCTTCTTGAGACCCTTCTGACTAATCCTGTCATCTTAAAACATACATTATGGGAGTGGGTCTGGTGAGACCTTTCAATTGTTAGTTCTATTCTTGTTAATTTGAGATGTATGTTGTAGGAATGGGTCTAGTAAAAGTATATAAGGCCTTGATAAGACTAGTGAGGGGGGCACTCTCCCCCTTCTGATGTCTATGTCAGAAGCTTTCTCTGTCGCCCTTCTTACTTTAATAAAACTCTGCTACACAAAAGCTCTTGAGTGATCAAGCCTAGCCCCTGGTCCCGAAGCTTAATCTTCTTCAGGGATCACTAATCTGACACCATTCACTGTAAGCTATCAGCAGCATGTGGGATCTTCCAGGATGGAACCTGTGTCTCTTGCGCTGGCAGGCAGATTCTTTACCACTGAGCCACTGAGGAAGCCCAACTCTCATCTTTTAGGCTATGGACGTTTTTCAGTTGACACTTATAAATCTAAAGTGGAAAACATCTCTCTGAGTCCTTTCTTTTCTATATAAAAAAAAAAGTTTCGAATTTACCATCACTGTCAATATGACAAGCCCTAGAAAGCAGCTCTCATTTCCAGAACATTTGTGATAAAGGATCATGCCCCATATCATGTGCTTTTTTTAACAGAATTTCTTTTACTCGGCACTGGAGCAAGGGTAACCTACAGTCAAGTTGAAAAGGACAGACAGAGATACATGTAAAAAACTAGAGAGAAAAATACAACTGAAAACAAAATCTGAGGAAACAGTAATTAAGGATACTCAAAGAAGAAAACTGGGTTGACTCTTTTTAAAAATTGAATTCAGTTCAGTTCAGTCACTCAGCCGTGTCCGACTCTTTGCAACCCCATGAATTGCAGTACGTCAGGCCTCCCTGTTCATCACCAACTCCCGGAGTTCACTCAAACTCATGTACATTGAGTCAGTGATGCCATCCAGCCATCTGATCCTCTGTCATCCCATTCTTCTCCTGCCCCCAATCCCTTCCAGCATCAGCGTCTTTTCCAATGAGTCAAGTCTTTGCATGAAGTGGCCAAAGGATTGGAGTTTCAGCTTTAGCATCATTCCTTCCAAAGAACACCAAAGAATTCCTTCCAAAGAAGGAGATCAGGGCTAATCTCCTTCAGAATGGACTGGTTGGATGTCCTTGCAGTCCAAGGGACTCTCAAGAGTCTTCTCCAACACCACAGCTCAAAAGCATCAATTATTCAGCGCTCAGCTTTCTTCACTGTTCAACTTTCACATCCGTACATGACCATGGGAAAAACCATAGCCTTGACTAGAAAGACCTTTGTTGGCAAAGTAATGTCTCTGCTTTTGAATTTGCTATCTAGGTTGGTCATAACTTTCCTTCCAAGGAGCAAGCGTCTTTTAATTTCATGGCTGCAGTCACCATCTGCAATTTGGAGCAAAAAAAAAAAAAAGAGTCTGACACTGTTTCCACTGATTCCCCATCTATTTCCCATGAAGTGATGGGACCAGATGCCATGATCTTAGTTTTCTGAATGTTGAGCTTTAAGTCAACTTTTTCACTCTCCTCTTTTACTTTCATCAAGAGGCTCTTTAGCTCCTCTTCACTTTCTGCCATAAGGGTGGTGTCATCTGCATATCTGAGGTGATTGATATTTCTCCCTGCAGTCTTGATTCCAGCTTGTGCTTCTTCCAGCCCAGCGTTTCTCATGATGTACTCTGCATACAAGTTAAATAAGCAGGGTGACAATATACAGCCCTGATGTACTCTTTTTCCTATTTCAAACCAGTCTATTGTTCCATGTCCAGTTCTAACTGTTGCTTCCTGACCTGCATGTAGGTTTCTCAAGAGGCAAGTCAGGTGGTCTGGTATTCCCATCTCTTTCAGAATTTTCCACAGTTTCTTGTGATCCACACAGTCAAAGGCTTTGGCATAGTCAAAAAGCAGACACAGATGTTTTTCTGGAACTCTCTTACTTTTTCCATGATCCAGCAGATGTTGGCAATTTGATCTCTGGTTCCTCTGCCTTTTCTAAAACCAGCTTGAACATCTGGAAGTTCACGGTTCACATATCGCTGAAGCCTGGCTTGGAGAATTTTGAGCATTACTTTACTAGCATGTGAGATTAATGCAATTGTGCAGTAGTTTGAGCATTCTTTGGCATTGCCTTTCTTTGGGATTGGAATGAAAACGGACCTTTTCCAGTCCTGTGGCCACTGCTGAGTTATCCAAATTGGCTGGCATATTGAGTGCAGCACTTTCACAGCATCATCTTTCAGGATTTGAAACAGCTCAACTGGAATTCCATCACCTCCACTAGCTTTGTTTGCGGTGATGTTTTCTAAGGCCCACTTGACTTCACATTCCAGGAGTCTGGCTCTAGATGAGTGATCACACCATTGTGATTATCTTGGTCGTGAAGATCTTTTTTGTACAGTTCTTCCGTGTATTCTTGCCACCTCTTCTTAATATCTTCTGCTTCAGTTGGTTCATACCATTTCTGCCCTTATCGAGCCCATCTTTGCATGAAATGTTCCCTTGGTATCTCTAATTTTCTTGAAGAGATCTCTAGTTTTTCTCATTCTGTTGTTTTCCTCTATTTCTTTGCATTGATCACTGAGGAAGGCTTTCTTATCTCTCCTTGCTATTCTTTGCAACTCTGCATTCAGATGCTTATATCTTTCCTTTTCTCCTTGGCTTTTTGCTTCTCTTCTTTTCACAGCTATTTGTAAGGCCTCCTCAGACAGCCATTTTGCTTTTTTGCATTTCTTTTCCATGGGGATGGTCTTGATCCCTCTCTCCTGTACAATATCAGGAACCTCATTCCATAGTTCATCAGGCACTCTATCTATCAGATCTAGGCCCTTAAATCTATTTCTCACTTCCACTGTATAATCATAAGGGATTTAATTTAGGTCATACCTGAATGGTCTAGCAGTTTTCCCTACTTTATTCAATTTAAGTCTGAATTTGGCAATAAGGAGTTCATGATCTGAACCACAGTTAGCTCCTGGTCTTGTTTTTGTTGACTGTATAGAGCTTCTCCATCTTTGGCTGCAAAGAATATAATCAATCTGATTTCGGTGTTGACCATATGGTGATTTCCATGTGTAGAGTCTTCTCCTGTGTTACTGGAAGAGGGTGTTTGCTATGACCAGTGCATTTTCTTGGCAAAACTCTATTAGTCTTTGCCCTGCTTCATTCCATACTCCAAGGTCAAATTTGCCTGTTACCCCAGGTGTTTCTTGACTTGCTATTTTTGCATTCCAGTTCCCTTTAATGAAAAGGACATCTTTTGGGGTGTTAGTTCTATAAGGTCTTGTAGGTCTTCATAGAACCATTCACCTTCAGCTTCTTCAGCATTACTGGTTGGGGCATAGACTTGGATTACTGTGATATTGAATGGTTTGCCTTGGAGACAAACAGAGATCATTCTGTTGTTTTTGAGATTGCATTCAAGTACTGCATTTCGGACTCTTTTGCTGACCATGATGGCTACTCCATTTCTTCTGAGGGATTCCTGCCTGCAGTAGTAGATGTAATGGTCATCTGAGTTAAATTCACCCATTCCAGTCCATTTTAGTTCACTGATTCCTAGAATGTCAACGTCCACTCATGCCATCTCTTGTTTGACCACTTCCAATTTGCCTTGATTCATGGACCTGACATTCCAGGTTCCTATGCAATATTGCTCTTTACAGCATCGGACCTTGCTTCTATCACCAGTCACATCCACAAGTGGGTGTTGTTTTTGCTTTGGCTCTGTCTCGTCATTCTTTCTGGAGTTATTTCTTCACTGATCTCCAGTAGCATATTGGGCACCTACCGACCTGGGGAGTTCCTCTTTCAGTATCCTATCATTTTGCCTTTTCATACTGTTCATGGGGTTCTCAAGGCAAGAATACTGAAGTGGTTTGCCATTCCCTTCTCCAGTGGACCACATTCTGTCAGACCTCTCCACCATGACCCAACTGTCTTGTGTGGCCCCAGAGGGCATGGCTTAGTTTCATTGAGTTAGACAGGGCTGTGGTCCGTGTGATCAGGTTGACTGCTGCTGCTGCTAAGTCACTACAGTCATGCCTGACTCTGTGCAACCCCACAGACAGCAGCCCACCAGGCTCCCCCGTCCCTGAGATTCTCCAAGCAAGAATACTGGAGTAGGTTGCCATTTCCTTCTATGCATGAAAGTGCAAAGTGAAGTTGCTCAGTCATGTCTGATTTCTAGCGACCCCATGGACTGCAGCCCACCAGGCTCCTCCCTCCATGGTATTTTCTAGGCAAGAGTACTGGAGTGGGTTGCCATTTGACTAGTTTTCTGTGATTATGGTTCCAGTGTTTCTGCCCTCTCGAAACACCTACCATCTTACTTGGATTTCTCTTACCGTGGACGTGGGATATCTCTTCACGGCTGCTCCAGCAGAGCGCAGCCACTGCTCCTTACCTTGGACGAGGGGTATCTCCTCACGGCCGCCCCTCCTGACCTTAACGTGGAGTAACTCCTCTCCGCCCTCCTCGGCCCATGTAGCCACCGCTCCTCGAGCGTGGGGTAGCTCCTCTCAGCTGCCACCCCTGACCTTGAGTGAGGGGTAGCTCCTCTCGGCCATGCTTCTGCAAGGTCTGTCGCAGCTGGCAGTTAGCAGCAGTAGTAGCAACAATGACAACAAAATACCCAAAAGTGTGGAAAGTATAAGGAATGGTAAAAATAGCCTGTTTATCCTTGATCAAACAGTTAACCATTCTAAATTTTAACTTCAGGAAGATCCTTGGAGAAGGAAATGGCTACCCACTCCAGTATTCTTGCCTGAGAAATCCCATGGACAGAGGAGCGTAATGGGCTACAGTCCATGGGATCATAGAGTTGGACATGATTGAGCAACTAAACAAGGCAAGGAATGTATAAAATAAGAGGGATAATAATGCTGATTTTACAAAGGAGTCCAGAACAATAATTAAGATAATTTATACGTGGTAAATGAATGATACAAGACGGCCACTTTGTTATTTTTTTATAAAGTCACATCTGGGGTTGCAACTAAGTTAAATCCCCAATCTCCAGAGTTTCCAAGATAAATTCACCAAATAAAACTTATGCCACCTTCTCTTCCTATTTTGCAAAGAACTAGGTTAAATTACTTCTGAAATAGAGGCACTATTTCTTTTTCATGTCAGGTAAAAGCAGAGACTTTTCCCAAGGGTCCCATTTTCTGAACTTCAACAGCCATGGACGTGTAAGAAGAAAAAAATAAAAGTAAAGAGTAAAATCAATAAAGACCCTGAAACCCTCAAGCCATTAAAGAAATGCTACAGATCACTCAAATCTATTCAGAGCAGGTCTGAACTTGAGACTGAGTCATTGCTCATGACCTAGAATGGAAAGAGTCACTCTCCTGAGAGAAAAAAGGGTGAGCTACCCTCCCCCCTTTCATAACCAGTCTAGAGGACCATCTATAAACATGGACACTGCAGGCATTTCCTCACTGGGCCGAAGACTCGGCTGCACTGGCTAGCATTCCCCACACGTGCCATCCCTAAAAGCTATCAGTAAGTAACACGACATTTTGTTGACACCATGAAAGTGTCCAGGAAGGAACATGACTGGACCATGAGACTATCAATTAGACGTAATTGTCCCCTTTTTTCCCTCCAGAAGTAGCTCCCTCAAAGTCTTTCATCCTCTTATCCCATTCTCGACAAATGGTTCCTAACCCTGACTCACATTTGTCATCATTGGAAATTCTTTCACTGAATGTCTTTGGTATATCCATCAATTGTTTCCTAGATCTCATGTCTTACTCTTTTTCTAATTGAAATATATTTGACATATAACATTGTGTCAACTTAAGATGTACATGTTAACTTGATACATTTATATATTGTAATATGATTGACATTGTAGCAATAATTAACACATCTTTCGTGTTACATAATTATTCTTTTGTTAACAGCCGGAATCATTAAATTCTAGTCTCTTCATAAGATTAATGATTATGATACAAAATTGTTGTCTATATTCACTATACTTGGCATTAGCTATCTAGGGTTTATTTACTACTCATTATAAGTTTGTACCCTTAAACAATATTTGTTCAATCCCCCTAACTCCCAGTCTCCTGGTATTAGAACACATTTTCAACTCACTTCCTTAGAAAGCTGACCATAAAAAAGCAAATTCTCTCAGTGCTTGAATGGTTGGAAATGTTTCAGGTTGGTTTTTTTTGGTTTTGCATTTTTGTTCGGTTTTTGCCCTCACTCTTGACTGGTACTTTGATTAATTCTCAGCCTAAAATTATGTCCCTTAAATACTTGGAAGAAATTTCATTATCTGTGAGCATTCATTGTTACTAACTGGAAACCAGGCAACATGTGCCTTTGTCCTTTGTAAGTTTTCGCATTTATTTTCTTTCTCTAGAAGTTTTCAGGATCTTCTTGTACGGAGAGAATCACTAGCAGGGCACTACATCTGGATTTAACAGAAAGCAACCATGTAATGACTAATACTTATAACAAAACACAGTCTAGAGGCCAGAGAAAACACTCTCAGTTCAGTCGCTCAGTCATGTCCGACTCTTTGCAATCTCATGAATCGCAGCACGCCAGGCCTCCCTGTCCATCACCAACTCCCGGAGTTCACTCAGACTCACGTCCATCGAGTCCGTGATGCCATCCAGCCATCTCATCTTCACCTCCTGCCCTCAATCCCTCCCAGCATCAGGGTCTTTTCCAATGAGTAAACTCTTTGCATGAGGTGGCCAAAGTACTGGAGCTTCAGCATTAGCATCATTCCTTCCAAAGAAATCCCAGGGCTGATCTCCTTCACAATGGACTAGTTGGATCTCCTCGCAGTCCAAGGGACTCTCAAGAGTCTTCTCCAACACCACAGTTCAAAAGCATCAATTCTTCGGTACTCAGCCTTCTTCACAGTCCAACTCTCACAACATACATGACCACAGGAAAAACCATAGCCTTGACTAGACGGACCTTAGTCGGCAAAGTAATGTCTCTGCTTTTGAATATGCTATCTAGGTTGGTCATAACTTTTCTTCCAAGGAGTAAGTGTCTTTTAATTTCATGGCTGCAGTCACCATCTGCAGTGATTTTGGAGCCCAAAAAAATAAAATCTGACACTGTTTCCATTGTTTCCCCATCTATTTCCCATGAAGTGATGGGACCGGATGCCATGATCTTAGTTTTCTGAATGTTGAGCTTTAAGCCAACTTTTTCAGTCTCCTCTTTCACTTTCATCAAGAGGCTTTTTAGTTCCTCTTCACTTTCTCCCATAAGGGTGGTGTCATCTGCATATCTGAGGTGATTGATATTTCTCCCAGCAATCTTGATTCCAGCTTGTGTTTCTTCCAGTCCAGCGTTTCTCATGATGTACTCTGCATAGAAGTTAAATAAGCAGAGTGACAATATACAGCCCTGACGTACTCCTTTTCCTATTTGGAACCAGTCTGTTGTTCCATGTCCAGTTCTAACTGTTGCTTCCTGACCTGCATACAGATTTCTCAAGTGGCAGGTCAGGTGGTCTGTTATTCCCATCTCTTTCAGAATTTTCCACAGTTTCTTGTGATCCACACAGTCAAAAGCTTTGGCATAATCAATAAAGCAGAAATAGATGTTTTTCTGGAACTCTCTTGTTTTTTCCATGATCCAGCGGATGTTGGCAATTTGATCTCTGGTTCTTCTGCCTTTTCTAAAACCAGCTTGAACATCTGGAAGTTCACAGTTCACATATTGCTGAAGCCTGGCTTGGAGAATTTTGAGCATTACTTTACTAGCATGGGAGATGAGTGCAATTGTGCAGTAGTTCGAGCATTCTTTGGCATTGCCTTTCTTTGGGATTGGAATGAAAACGGACCTTTTCCAGTCCTGTGGCCACTGCTGAGTTATCCAAATTGGCTGGCATATTGAGTGCAGCACTTTCACAGCATCATCTTTCAGGATTTGAAATAGTTCAACTGGAATTCCATCACCTCCACTAGCTTTGTTTGCAGTGATGCTTTCTAAGGCCCACTTGACTTCACATTACAGAATGTCTGGCTCTAGATGAGTGATCACACCGTCGTGATTATCTTTTTTGTCGTGAAGATCTTTTTTTGTACAATTCTTCTGTGTATTCTTGCCACCTCTTCTTAATATCTTCTGCTTCTGTTAGGTCCATACTATTTCTGCCCTTTATCGAGCCCATCTTTGCATGAAATGTTCCCTTGGTATCTCTAATTTTCTTGAAGAGATCTCTAGTCTTTCCCATTCTGTTCTTTTCCTCATTTCTTTGCATTGATCACTGAAGAAGGCTTTCTTATCTCTTCTTGCTATTCTTTGCAACTCTGCATTCAGATGCTTTTATCTTTCCTTTCCTCCTTTGCTTTTCGCCCCTCTTCTTTTCACAGCTATTTGTAAGGCCTCCCTGGACAGCCATTTTGCTGTTTTTGCTTTTTTTTCCCATGGGGATGGTCTTGATCCCTGTCTCCTGTTCAGTGTCAGGAACCTCATTCCATAGTTCATCAGGCACTCTATCTATCAGATCTAGGCCCTTAAATCTATTTCTCACTTCCACTGTATAGTCATAAGGGATTTGATTTAGGTCATATCTGAATGGTCTAGCGGTTTTCCCTACTTTCTTCAATTTAAGTCTGAATTTGGTAATAAGGAGTTCATGATCTGAGCCACAGTCAGCTCCAGGTCTTGTTTTTGTTGACTGTATAGAGCTTCTCCATCTTTGGCTGCAAAGAATATAATCAATCTGATTTCGGTGTTGACCATCTGGTGATGTCCATGTGTAGAGTCTTCTCTTGTGTTGTTGGAAGAGGGTGTTTGCTATGACCAGTGCATTTTCTTGGCAAAACTCTATTAGTATTTGCCCTGCTTCATTCCGCATTCCAAGGCCAAATTTCCCTGTTACTCCAGGTGTTTCTTGACTTCTACTTGGGAGTGATTAAAAAGCTTGGATCCTTCTAGCTTCTTCTCAAATCCACCCTTATCACATTGTTGAGCCTCTCATTCGTGGTCACAAGGATGGCTATGACACTGAGTTATCACCTCTACATTACAGGCAAAACTGGGTATGTGGACATACCCTCAGGAAATCTGCAGAAGAAATTATTTTTAACTGTGCGTGCTTTCACTCTAAAGAAAACCAGAGAACTTCTAATCAGAAAGAGGAGAGAATGATCCTGGCTTAGGCAATATCAAATGTCCCATTTGGTGAAAATTGTGGAAGCTTGTCAGTCAAGACACTGTCTTTGATCAGCACTAAGAAACCTTTTGTTTTTAAAAAATAATTGCTTCCTCTCCATTTTCTCTGATCTTGCTCCCTGAAATTCCATTCAGTCAGATTCTAGACCTCCTGGATTAAACATCTGTGTCTGTTACCCATTCTGTTCTCATTTTTATCACTGATTTTTGCTCTGCTTTCAGAGGAATCACCTTGACTTCATCTTATTTTTACTGAAGGTGAAGGTGAAGGTGAAGTCGCTCAGTCGTGTCCTACTCTTTGCGACCCCATGGACTGTAACCTACTAGGCTTCTCCGTCCATGGGATTCTCCAGGCAAGAATACTGGAGTGGGTTGCCATTTCCTTCTCCAAGGGATGTTCCCAACCCAGGGACTGAACCCGGGTCTCCCGCATTGGAGGCAGATGCTTTAACTCTGAGCCACCATTTTTACTGAAGTCATATAATAACTGAATGCAATTTTAAATCACATTGTTAATTTCTCAAAGTTTATTTTCAAAGTTCTTATTTTATGGATACTGTATTTTCTCTGCCTTCTCTGAGAATAGAAGTTTGAATTTTTAGGTGTTCTTTGATCTTTATTGCTTCAGGGCTTATTTGCTCTGAAATTTTATCTTGGTCTTCTCATTCAAGCTGTGGATTTTGCTATTTCTGATAATCCTTGATTGCTAATTCATGAGGGGAAATGAAAGGCTGCTTTGCATAAGAAGTGTTATTCCCCAGGACAGTCTCCTGAATAGAAAGGCTGATGAAGAGCTCTGCTTTGTAACTGGGTCATCCATCCAGTTCATCAGAATTGGCTTCTGACAAGTGGCTTTTCTTTTAAGTATGAGAGGGAGGAATCTGACATCAGCCTGGAACTATAAAACGTCATAGTAAGAAGGGATTTAATCTATGTGCCAACACCAGCATTATAAGCTCAGGTTCTGAGAAATGTATTCAATTTGTCTAGAGAAGGATTGTCAATATGGGGGCTGCCAATGGTTCTGTCCGTGGGGAAAGGCTGGAAGGGAGCACTGAAGCAGCTACCTGGCAGACAAAATTTTAATGATACCTCTGGTGTGTGCCATGCCTCACTATCCAAAGCTGGGAACCCCACATCCAGGGTTCTCGATCTGGCAAGATGGTCAGCCACCACATCCCCAGAGGTCCACCATGTTCAAATTCTGAGCACCCCCTCCCCACTTTGCCTACAGTACCTTTTCACTGATGATCCACATCCAAGAAATGGAATTAAATCTCTAGTCTACTGTTGGCCATCCCCACTCCTCTCTCTTCATTATTAAGGATTTTCCCCAAATGAAGTCTCAAAAGGAAGAGGGGGCGGGGTGGCAAATGCATCTGTTTGATCTAATATTTAAAATTGGAAACCTTCAACAAGTGTTTTCATTATACAAGAACCTCGAAGTATATTTCAGCAGTTTAAGCTTTGATGTCTACAATATATTATCATGGACAATCTTGTTTTGCCCAAATCTTCATTTTGGATCATAAAACGCCCCCAAACTGGTTTTCTACGTGGAATTTCTAAGGACATTTTTGAACTGGAGCATTAAGCCCACTGATGACAGGCTTACCTTGTTTTTGTTTTATGCCAGCATTTTTCTCACCTGTTAATAGACCTGCTAATTCCATTTTGTGACACGGCTCCTCCTTGGGAAAGTTTATCAACCCTTTAAGTTGATGAAACAGTGGCAGTTCCCAACTCCTTTTTCTCAGTGGTTTCATAGCAAATTTTCAGAAAGCTTAAATTCATGAAAGCTGATTACTAGGCTGAAGATGAGAAGTTTTATGCATAAATTAAGTCATTAGTTAAATGATGTTTTCCTTAAAGAAAAACATTCATATGGGACCTCTTAGCATGTGCTCTCCATGACAATGTGTATGTCCCTCATCATTATCTCAGGCATTATCTCATAGGAGCTTAAGAATAAACGGAGAAGAAATAAAAGCAGAATGCAGGCCACCCAGCCAACTGTAAGTTGCCTGCCAATAATATAAGAAGGCATGGCGGCTGATTCCCTGAATCTTGTGCCTGTGTCACCATGGAGACACTCTCCCAGCCATCAAGCAATGGGATTCTGTGCAACAAACCTAGCTGAACACAAAGATGGAGCTACTAGTGCCAGGAGAATGAGCAAGAGAAGGGGGCAGCTCAAGGGACAAGAAAAGGCAACATATTGGACACAGGCGTCTCTGTTAGAGGAAAGAGGATGCAGGCAGCAACTCCACGGATGGGCAGGACAAGCAGGTGACTGGACATTTACTTGGAGACCACCTTCTACCTTTAACCAGCAGCCAGGCTCAAAGCAGGAGAGAGTATCTTGAGTGGGGTGAGAATAACATGCCATGAGTGCGTTTTCTCAGAATTATGTTTTCATCCACCAGGTGGATGGGGGCAGGGAGGGGGGACTGCTTGACTATTAAACCAATTACTTCTAAAATGTAAGTTGCTTTTTCGCACCCTCAATTTGCAAATTTTAAAATTCATTCCTACTTCCTGTGGGAGCTCATCTGGGATTTCACAAATTCCTCACGGTGCATACATTTGCACATAAACCAAATCCAAACCCTGGACTAGAATCTAGAATAAAGTCATCTCCAGGCAGGGCCCAGTATCAGTGAGAGGCAAGGAACAAGAGGCTGAGATGTGATGAGAATAGATTACAGGGACCCTCAGAAGGCATTGTGGATATTAGAAATGAGGATGATTTATAATGAGACTTTGAAAGAGAACTTCAGATGCTTGAAAAGCCCAAAGCAGGTCCATGTTGCACTTTTCTCTCTCTCCCTGAGCAAACTCCTCCATTCTCATTATTCAGTAAGACCCTCAAAAAGTCAATGACCTCTAAATCTGTCTGCCCCATATCTTACCCATATCTGCCCCAAAACTCTCTCTATCCCCCAAAGTCTTTTATCTCCTTTTTGGATCCAGATTTTTGCTAAACTAATAACTCTTCTCTCTAATTATCCTCTGCCTTGCAAATGAAAGCTCTTTCCATTTTAAGAACTATTATGGCCTTACATTTATATCTGAGATTAAAAATAACCTTCACCAAGCTGCCTGGAAGATGTGGTTTTCTGAGAACCTGCAGGCCTTGAGAATGCAAATCAGAAAAGGATTCAATACTTCTAGAGAAAACTGCCATTTGCATCTGCACGCCAGATCCCACAAATCAATCAATGGCTCGTTCAAAGCAGAACCTAGGCGCAGATGGAAAGCTCACATGGAGGTGGATTTGGAAAGAAGAGTGAAAAGGACACAGCTCTGGAAATTGGGATGAATGAGACCAAGTCCCTGTCAGAAGAGAAGGGAGCAGTGCATTCCTCCATGTCTAACTCCAACCTGACTTTGAACTGTCTCCATGATATCCCTTTAAGTTCAATGGGTGTCATTTGTAACAGCTAACCCTCCATCCAGGGCTTCCCTAGTGGCTCAGTGGTAAAGAACCTGCCTGCCAATGCAGGAGATGTGAGTTTGATCCCTGGGTCAGGAAGATCCCCTTGAGAAGGAAATGGCAATCCACTCCAGTATTCTTGCCTGGGAAATCCCATGGACAGTGGGGGCTGGCAGGCTACAGCCCATGGAATCACAAAAGAGTCGGACATGACTTAGCAACTAAACAACAACACCCGTCTCATCCACTTTTGTTGAGGAGGGGGAAGATTGGAAGGATTAGCAGTTTCAAAAGACACCAACTGAACTAAGGGAACGTTATCAATACAGTTCAAACTTTCATTAACTACATCCTTTTTAACAGTGTCATTGTTGCCAGGGACACATTGTCAGGCCTGGAACAAACGGAAGTCATTTTTCTGGAAACATGTCAGTATACTGTGATAATAATAGCTCACCATAGGCCCAAAGTAGAAACAAAGTCTGGTTTTATCTTGCTTCAGAAAGGTTTTCCTGAAGTCACTTCTGCCTGATCTCAGGTGGCCTCCGCCTGCAGCAGCTGGAATCAGGATTTCAGTTTCAGCCAGAGACTGAGTCTGGGTGGTGGGAGCACTGAACCCTAGCACTAGACCACCAGGGACAGTGGCCAGTGGCAAGGCCCTGCCAGCCCATCCGCTGTGTAGAAACAAATTTCCACATACAGACAAAAAGCAGCGAAGCAAGTAAAATGTTCACTTGCAGGTAAAAAAAGAATATGTGTGGATAGACACATGGGCAGGCTCACTCCCCATGGTAGTTTGAGTCACTTTTATGAGGCGTTTCTTCCAGGTTTCCTTTGGTCAATCATCTTGCTGGCCTGGTCCTGAGTTCGTATTTGATGTCTCTCAGGATCCTCATGTGTACATCCACATCTTTTAGCCAAGACGGATTGTAGTGAAGAGGCCTATGGGTAGTTGACATTCCGTCTAGTCAAGGCTATGGTTTTTCCCGTGGTCATGTATGGATGTGACAGCTGGACTGTGAAGAAGGCTGAGTGCTGAAGAATTGATGCTTTTGAACTGTGGTGTTGGAGAAGACTCCTGAGAGTCCCTTGGACTGCAAGGAGATCCAACCAGTCCATTCTGAAAGAAATCAGCCCTGGGATTTCTTTGGAAGGAATGATGCTAAAGCTGAAACTCCAGTACTTTGGCCACCTCATGCGAAGAGTTGACTCATTGGAAAAGACTCTGATGCTGGGAGGGATTGGGGGCAGGAGGAAAAGGGGATGACAGAGGATGAGATGGCTGGATGGCATCACTGACTCGATGGACATGAGTCTGAGTGAACTCCGGGAGTTGGTGATGAACAGGGAGGCCTGGCGTGCTGCGATTCATGGGGTCGCAAAGAGCTGGACATGACTGAGCGACTGAACTGAACTGAACTGAACTATGAGGTGACACCCCCTCTCTCTTGACCTCCAAGGAGCCTTGCTGCACCTGTGTAGTCAGGAAGGTCTCCTTAACTTTAAAAAAGAGGAATATGTGGTTGGTAGGGTTGATGGCAGCCTCCAGGAGGGCTATGCCAAGGGGGACCTTTTAGGACTACTGCTGCCAGTAACCCTGTCCCTGTGGTGAACCCCTGCTGACCCGCACCTCACAGGAGACACTCCAACACTAGCAGGAAGAGATGAGCTCAAGTCCTTCTAATCCATCGTCTTGAATCAGAAGCCTAGACTGGAACTTACGTCATCATTATTCCTGACTCTCAGTGCTTTGGATTCAGACAGAAATTACAGCACCATATTTGCTTGGTCTCTAGCTTGCAAGTAGAAGATTGTGGGACTCTTCAGCCTGTATAATCACGTGAGCCAATTCCTCTTAATAAATCTCTGTGTTTAAAAAAATGAGGATTATGTGACCTTTTATCTATTATTTATGTAGGACCCAGCCTCCTCCATCATTTTGCTTTTAGGGAGTTTCTGCTATTATGGAGTTTCTCTCCACAAGGGGGAAAGTCTTCAGCCTGGGGCTTAACTATCTCCTGCCTCAAATTCCCCCTGAAAGATATGAACCCCAGGAAATCTTTATTAGGAAGATGAAGGACAAAGGTCTGTCTTCTGTAGCTTCTTCTGGCTTGTAAACCCTATCTAGTTGGGGTCACAAAGCTCTTGCCCTGTCTTGTTAAGAGGCCCAGGATGATTTCTGTTATTATTCCAGCAGTATCTTTTCCAAGGGGTGGCCAAATCTCTGCATCACCATCAGCTGATCTAGGAAATCATTGTGTCCTTAGAAAGAACAAATTAGACAAGTAGATTAAGAAAGCAGAGGCCAAAGATCAGTAAAAGAATTACTGTAACCAGGGGCCCAAGCAGGAGTAAGAACCAGGTTACATTTCATAGCAATTTTGATCCTGGTCCAAGTAGAGTAAGCACTTGGGTTACCCTATCCAAAGGAATGGAACCATTTGGCATGTATATGTACAGTTTTCATGTCCTCTTCTATTGGCCTAGTATGATTGATGTAGGTATAAAGAACCTAGCTAGAAGTAGCTGGATAACCTGAATGTTATTAGACAAAATAGATGTCATTTCTTTTCAGGAGAATCAGTCTGAAACCCAGTCTGGATCTGGAGCTTTGGGAGACTTGTAGCCAGACAGCCAGTTGTCTAGTTTTATCTAAGTAGGTTTTACCTTTTGATGTGCTATTAACACAGAGATAACAGGTGCTATTTGTCACTACACATGTGTTTCCTTTTCTAACTAACATATGATTCAAAGCAAGGTCACTGTCTAAAAATATAATCGATACAAAGGTAAGGTTGTAGTTACCAGTTGCTGGCAGACGTTGTTTTGAGAGTGACTGGTGGCATCTCAAGTCTAATACATCTCAGAAAACTCAAGCTCTTAGCAATACAAGAACTTGTCCAAATCACAACCATAGTGTCACCTAACTATTTCCTTGACTATTGGAACCACAGCCACTCCATTTTGACTTTTAATTGTAATTTTCTCCTTAATAGCCAAAGCAGATGTCACCATCAATTATGTTAGTGCTTCTCTAGGTATGAGAAGATGCAAGAATTGGGACTCATAAAATCTTCTCCTGAAAATATCTAACTATTTAATGGCCTGTTCTGCCAGTTTTTTCCAGAGCACAGAGTTCCTCATTCCAGTCTCCACCCTGAACTCGTTTTAGGGGATACTGAAGGTCAGCAGCTGCAGTGGCCATGATTTAACCTTTGGAGAGGTAGTGGCAAGTGCCAGTTTCCAGCTGGCTGACCCCTTCAGGGTCATAAATACGACCACGATTTGGGGCACATTTGATGATCATTTTGTCCCAAAGTGCTAGGAATTCTCATTCTCAGGTCTGGGGAAGATTTCACTAATAAGATACTCCACGTTGTGTTACTGGACTAGGCCTTGTAAGTAGCACAAGTCTCTGGACCACCTACCTTACAAGCCTCTTATGGTCCAGGAAAATATTCCCTCTTGTTGCTTCCCCCCATATTTAGAGTTACACTGTTATAATTCTTGATCTCATATGGAACTACATATCATCATTTTATCAGAGGCTCCGTCACACATTTGGTAATGTAAGAAACAGCAAATTTCTGAAACAGGTAGCAGAGAAAATAATATAACTAGCAGCATTATTAAGGTCATAAAGAAGAATTTAAGTCAAGAACTTCCATTAGGTGTAGCAGAGTATATACCCAGTATGACCTGACTTAGTCTGTTCTGTACTAGTCCTTATCTTAAAGGAAAACTATGTATTGGCATTGCCCATAGGTACCCAGCTTACTTTTGTAATGTAACTAGACTGATAATCTTTAGTATGATTTAATTTTTCCAACACAGAGGAGCTTAAATTACCATAGCCTGGTGTTAACTACATAAATCCATCCCCTAATTGTGCAAGGTTTAATTTTTTGGCTAAAATTTTGCCTGTTACTCTGATTGAAATTGAGTGAAAGAGGAAAACTCATAGTTATGGTCAAGGTCAGAGCAGGTATTATTAATGGGATGGGTGAGGGGATCCCATCTAGTAATATCAATAGTGACCTAAAAAGGACTATAATTTTTTTAAATTAAATTTCGTTGAGGCCAATGAGTTAGAGCCTAGGAGTGGAGAAATCCCTCAAGGTAACCCAAAAGTACTACGCACAGGTAACTGGCTACAAACCCAACAACTCGACTGATTGTTAAAACTAACATAGGATCAAAGTGAAAGTTGCTCAGTCATGTCTGACTCTTTCTGATACCATGGACTATACAGTCCATGGAATTCTCCAGCCACAGTACTGGAGTGGGTAGCCTTTCCCTTCTCCAGGGGATCTTCCCAACCCAGGGATTGAATCCAGGTCTTCCACATTGCAGGCAGATTCTTTACCAGCTGAGGCACCAGGGAAGCCCAAGAATACTGGAGTGGGTAGCCTATCCCTTCTCCAGTGGATCTTCCAGATGCAGGAAGGGTTTCCTGCATTTCAGGCAGATTCTTTACCAACCAAGCTATCAGTGAAGAATGACATAGGATCATGCCTATGATAGAAAAATATTTCATTCATTCACAAAGGTCCAAGAAGTCAAGAAAACATTATAAATGATCATAAGAGTCAGGTCAAAGACCTTGGGCAAGCTGTCTACTTCTGATGTCATCTTCTCCTCATCCTGGTGTGAGTGTCATCTCTCCTCTGAGCATTGTTTAAAGGTGATTTTGAGGTCAGACATCTTCTTTATAGGCCAGTCCAATGCATGGGGCCTTTTGTGAGTTGAAATTAATCCAAGAGTCGATTCATGCCAGTTTCACTGTGCATGAGCTAGTTAGGAGTACCTGATAAGGGTCCTGCAGTCCAGGGTGAAGATAGTTCTTTGAGTTCAGTTCAGTTCAGTTCAATTGCTCAGTCGTGTCCGACTCTTTGAAACCCCATGAACCACAGCATGCCAGGCCTCACTGTCCATCTCCAACTCCTAGAGTCCACCCAAACCCAGTCCATTGAGTCGGTGATGCCATCCAACCACCTCATCCTCTGTCATCCCCTTCTCCTCCTGCCCTCAATCTTTCCCAACATCAAGGTCTTTTCAAATGAGTCAGCTCTTCATATCAGGTGGCCAAAGTATTGGAGTTTCAGCTTCAACATCAGTCCTTCCGATGAACACCCAGGACTGATCTCCTTTAGGATGGACTGGTTGGATCTCCTCACAGTACAAGGGACTCTCAAGAGTCTTTTCCAACACCACAGTTCAAAAGCATCAATTATTCGGCACTCAGCTTTCTTCACAGTCCAACTCTCACAGCCATACATGACCACTGGAAAAACCATAGCCTTGATTAGACGGACCTTTGGTGACAAAGCAATGTCTGCTTTTTAATACGCTGTCTAGGTTGGTCATAACTTTCCTTTCAAGGAGTAAGCATCTTTTAATTTCATGACTGTAATCACCATCTGCAGTGATTTTGGAGCCTGCAAAAGTAAAGTCCGCCACTGTTTACACTGTTTCCCCATCTATTTGCCATGAAGTGATGGAACCAGATGCCATGATCTTAGTTTTCTGAATGTTGAGCTTTAAGCCAACTTTTTCACTCTCCTCTTTCCATCAAGAGACCCTTTAGTTCTTCTTTGTTTTCTGCCATAAAGTTGGTGTCATCTGCATATGTGAAGTTACTGATATTTCTCCCAGAAATCTTGATTACAGCTTGTGATTCATCCAGCCAAGTGTTTCTCATAAGGTACTCTACATATAAGTTAAATAAGCAGGGTGACAATATACAGCCTTGACGTACTGTTTTTCCTATTTGGAACCAGTCTGTTGTTCCATGTCCAGTTCTAACTGTTTCTTCTTGACCTGCATACAGATCTCTCAAGAGGCAGGTCAAGTGGTCTGGTATTTCCATCTCTTTCAGAATTTTTCAGAGTTTGTTGTGCTCCACACAGTCAAAGGCTTTGGCATAGTCAATAAAGCAAAAGTAAATATATTTTGGGAACTCTCTTGCTTTTTTGATGATCCACCGGATGCTGGCAATTTGATCTTTGGCTCCTCTGCCTTTTCTAAATCCAGTTGAACATCTGGAAGTTCACGGTTCACGTACTGTTGAAGCCTGGCTTGAAGAATTTTGACCATTACTTTACTAGCATGTGAGGTGAGCGCAGGTGTACGGTAGTGTGAGCATTCTTTGGCATTGCCTTTCTTTGGGATTGGAATGAAAACTGACCTTTTCCAGTCCTGTGGCCACTGCTGAGTTTTCCAAATTGGCTGGCATATTGAGTGCAGCACTTTCACAACATCATCTATTAGGATTTGAAATAGCTCACCTGGAATTCCATCACCTCCACTAGCTTTGCTCATAGTGATGCTTTCTAGGGCCCACTTGACTTCACATTCCAGGATGTCTGGCTCTAGGTGAGTGATCACACCATTATGATTATCTGGGCTGTAAAGATCTTTTTTGCATAGTTCTGTGTATTCTTGCCACCTCTTCTTAATATCTTCTGCTTCTGTTAGGTCCATACCATATCTGCTCTTTATTGTGCCCATCTTTGCATGAAATGGAAAGATGGTATCTCTAATTTTCTTAAAAGCATCTCTAGCCTTTCCCATTCTATTGCTTTCTTCTATTTCATTGCATTAATTGCTGAGGAAGGCTTTCTTACCTCTCCTTGCTAAGCTTTGGAATTCTGCATTCAAATGGGTACATCTTTCCTTTCCTCCTTTGTCTTTTGCTTCTCTTCTATTCACAACTTTTTGTAAGGCCTCCCCAGACAACCATTTTGTCTTTTTGCATTTCTTTTCCTTGGGTCTTGATTCCTATCTCCTGTACAATGTCACGAACCTCTATCCATAGTCTTCAGGGACTCTATCAGATCAAATCCTTGAATCTATTTGTCACTTCCACTGTATAATCATAAGGGATTTGATTTAGGTCATACCTGAATGGTCTAGCGGTTTTCCCTACTTTCTTCAATTTGAGTCTGAATTTGGTAATAAGGAGTTCATGGTCTGTGCCACAGTCAGCTCACAGTCTTGTTTTTGCTGACTGTATAGAGCTTCTCCATCTTTGGCTGCAAAGAATATAATCAATCTGATTTTGGTGTTGACCATCTGTGATGTCCATGTGTAGAGTCTTCTCTTGTGTTGTTGGAAGAGGGTGTTTGCTATGACCAGTGCGTTTGCCCTGCTTCATTCTGTATTCCAAGGCCAAATTTGCCTGTTATTCCAGGTGTTTCTTGACTTCCTACTTTGCATTCCATTCCCCTATAATGAAAAGGATGTCTTTTGGGGGTGTTAGTTCTAGAAGGTCTTGTAGGTCTTCAGAGAACCGTTCAACTTCAGCTTCTTCAGCATTACTGGTCCAGGCATAGACTTGGATTACTGTGATATTGAATGGTTTGCCTTGGAAACGAACAGAGATCATTCTGTCATTTTTGAGATTGCATCCAAGTACTATATTTGGGACTCTTTTGTTGACTATAATGGCTATTCCATTTCTAAGGGATTCTGGCCCACAGTAGTAGATATAATGGTCATCTGAGTTAAATTCACTCATTCCAGTCCATCTTAGTTTGCTGATTCCTAGAATGTCGATGTTCACTCTTGCCATCTCCTGTTTGACCACTTTCAATTTACCTTGTTTCATGGACCTAACATTCCAGGTTCCTATGCAATATTGCTCTTTACAGCACCAGACTTTACTTTCATCACCAGTCATCCACAACTGGGTGTTGTTTTTGCTTTGGCTCTGTCTCTTCATTCTTTCTGGAGTTATTTCTCCACTTATCTCCAGTAGCATACTGGGCACCAACCTGGGGGGTTCATCTTTCACTGTCCTATCTTTTTGCCTTTTCATCCTGTTCATGGGGTTCTCAAGGCAAGAATACTGAAATGGTTTGCCGTTCCCTTCTCCAGTGGACCACGTTTTGTCAGAACTCACCACCATGACCCATCCATCTTGGGTGGCCCTACATGGCATGGCTCATAGTTTCACTGAGTTAGACAAGGCTGTGGTCCATGTGATCAGATCGGTTAGTTTTCTGTGATTGTGGTTTTCAGTCTATCCGCCCTCTGATGGAGAAGGATAAGAGGCTTATGGAAGCTTCCTGATGGGAAAGACTGACTGAGGGGGAAACTGGGTCTTTTTCTGATGGGCATGGCCATGCTCAGTAAATCTTTAATCCAATTTTCTGTTGATGGGTAGAGCTGTGTTCCCTCCCTGCTATTTCAGTTCAGTTCAGTTCAGTCACTCAGTCATGTCTGACTCTTTGCGACCCCATGAATCGCAGCACGCCAGGCCTCCCTGTCCATCACCATCTCCCGGAGTTCACTCAGACTCACGTCCATTGAGTCAGTGATGCCATCCAGCCATCTCATCCTCTGTTGTCCCCTTCTCCTCCTGCCCCCAATCCCTCCCAGCATCAGAGTCTTTTCCAAAGAATCAACTCTTCTCATGAGGTGGCCAAAGTACTGGAGTTTCAGCTTTAGCATCATTCCTTCCAAAGAAATCCCAGGGCTGATCTCCTTCACAATGGACTGGTTGGATCTCCTTGCAGTCCAAGGGACTCTCAAGAGTCTTCTCCAACACCACAGTTCAAAAGCATCAATTCTTCAGCACTTAGCCTTCTTCATAGTCCAACTCTCACATCCATACATGACCACAGGAAAAACCATAGCCTTAACTAGACAGACCTTTGTTGGCAAAGTAATGTCTCTGCTTTTGAATATGCTATCTAGGTTGGTCATAACTTTTCTTCCAAGGAGTAAGTGTCTTTTAATTTCATGGCTGCAGTCACCATATGCAGTGATTTTGGAGCCCAAAAAGATAAAGTCTGCCACTCTTTCCACTGTTTCCCCATCTATTTCCCATGAAGTGATGGGACCAGATGCCATGATCATCGTTTTCTGAATGTTGAGCTTTAAGCCAACTTTTTCACTCTCTACTTTCACTTTCATCAAGAGCCTTTTTAGTTCCTCTTCACTTTCTGCCATAATGGTGGTGTCATCTGCATATCTGAGGTTATTGATATTTCTCCCAGCAATCTTGATTCCAGCTTGTGCTTCCTCCAGCCCAGTGTTTCTCATGATGTACTCTGCATAGAAGTTAAATAAGCAGGGTGACAAAATACAGCCTTGATGTACTCCTTTTCCTATTTGGAACCAGTCTGTTGTTCCATGTCCAGTTCTAACTGCTGCTTTCTGACCTGCATACAGATTTCTCAAGTGGCAGGTCAGGTGGTCTGGTATACCCATCTCTTTCAGAATTTTCCACAGTTTATTGTGATTACAGTCAAAGGCTTTGGCATAGTCAATAAAGCAGAAATAGATGTTTTTCTGGAACTCTCTTGCTTTTTCTATGATCCAGCAGATGTTGGCAATTTGATCTCTGGTTCCTCTGCCTTTTCTAAAACCAGCTTGAACATCTGGAAGTTCACAGTTCACATATTGCTGAAGCCTGGCTTGGAGAATTTTGAGCATTACTTTACTAGCGTGTGAGATGAGTACAATTCTGCAGTAGTTTGAGCATTCTTTGGCATTGCCTTTCTTTGGGACTGGAATGAAAACGGACCTTTTCCAGTCCTGTGTGGCCACTGCTAAGTTTTCCAAATTTGCTGCTATTTACCTGAGGCCAACTATGGTAGAGGTAATGAAGACAATGCTGACCTCCCTCAAAAGAACCCATGCATGTACTACTACAATCAGTGCCCCCTACCCTGCAGCAGGCCACCATGACCCACGCCTCCACCAGAGACTCCCAGACACCCACAGGCCAGTCCGGGGCAGTCTCCTATGGGGTCACTGCTCTTTTCTCCTGAGTCCTGGTGCACAAGGTTCCGTCGTGCCCTCCAAGAGTCTATTTCCCAGTCTTGTGTAAGTTCTGGCAGCCCTATGGTGGGGTTAATGGTGACCTCCTCCAAGAGGGCTTATGCCATACCCAAGTCTGCTGCACCCAGAGACCCTGTCCCTGCGGCAGGCCACCACCAACCCGTACTTCCACAGGAGATGCTCAAACACAGTTCTGTCTCAGTCTCTGTGGGGTCCCTGGGTCCTGGTGTGCACAAGGTATGTTTGAGCCCTCTGAGCATCTCTGGAAGGAATGGGGTTTGATTCTAAATGTGAATTCGCCCCTCTAACCTTGCTGGGGCTTCTCTTTTGCCCTTGGACATAGGGTATCTCCTCACAGCTGCTCCAGAGCCTACCGTCTTACTGTGGTTTCTCTGACCTTAGATGTGGGGTATGTCCGCACGGCCAGTCCAGCAAAGCGTAGTCACTGCTCCTGACCTTGGACCTACTATATAGCACATGTAACTCTGCTCAGTGTCATGTGGCAGCCTGGATGGGAGAGGAGTTTGGGGGAGAATAGATACATGTGTATGTATGGCTGGGTCCTTTCACTGTACACCTGAAACTATCACAACATTGTTCATTAATCAGCTATACCCCAAGACAAAATAAAAAGTTTAAAAAAAAATTTCATGGCTTACTCTTAAAAAGGTAAATAGGTGCAATTTTCCATTAAGAAAATCTTTACTTTGCAATATACCATTAATACTTTAATGATTTTTATCAAAAATCTTGATAATTTTTCCCTTCAGTAAACACTGATAAATATACTGGGACTACCAAACCACTGTGAAGTAGCTACAATTTATCTACAAATACTGTATTTCTTTTTCACTTGAATATAGTATTTGTACATTTTAAGAAAATATGATATAAAAAAAATCACGTGAAGGAAAGCCTCAAAGAAATATGTCACTAATTTCTGAATTGACAACCAAAGAGCACAGTAAATAGAAACGTTTCTAAACATGATGCAAATGTAGGTGGAGTAACACAGAACATCTAGGCACTCACACCTACCACATCTCTATTTTCATCCATAACGTATCATTCTACATAGCTTTTTCTTTTGGGAAGAGTAATCTAAGTACATTAGTCAGAGCAACAGCAATCTCTTCTGGGGCCACAGAATGCAAATAACAACCCCCACAAAAAAAAAATTTCTTTAAATCAATAAATAAAATGCAAGTGCAGGGCACAAGGCAAATAGCATCAAACACCCAGACAGATGCAGGAGACTGAGGCTCCAGGGAGAGAGCGAAATGATCTTAAAGCAGGGCAGTAAATGAAGAAAGCAAAAGGCCTCTTCTATCTGACTGATTTATGCTCCCAGAGAAAGGCAATTAAGCAACTCTTCAGGGAGAGTCATGTTATGAGAGTCCCAAAGCTCACTGGTATCTCATTCCATCTTCATAGTAACATTTCTTATCCTCAGTCACAGAGTAAGGTTGGTTCTACTCCTCCCACCACAAACCTTGAAAATCTGGCACCAAAATAACCTCCCTGCTTCCTCCATCACGACCCAAAGCCTTGGCACTCACTTCCCAGAGCTGAACTGTTCCATAACTTTCTGGGCCACTTTCTGACGCAAATCCGTGTGATGACACCCCCAGCCCACATCTAAAGCATGACTTTATCTCTTGCCTTCTTCTGGCCTTCCCTCCTTCTCTCCTCTTTCCTTCCTACTCTCCTTCCTTCAACAAATCACTTACCAAGAGCCTCACATGTGACCGGGCACAATCTCCTTAATTTAGAAAATAAGACTTTACCACGTTCAATTTTAAAGTAAGAGGTACCCATTTCCAGGAAGGTAGCTAGAAATACAGAGACAGAACCCAGCTTCCACTGGATATATCTACCCACCCACCTAAGGAAAAAGGAAAAAATCCAGGTTTTTTATTTCATTGCCCATCCTGGGTAGACTCTTGGGCATGAAGACGACAGGGTGCACCCCCAGGGGTAGATACATAAGCAACATCCTCCTTCCTTTATCTGCCAGGAACCTGGAGTAAAGCTTTCAACGTTCATTCCTGGGATTCCCTCATGGCCCAGTGGTTGAGAATCCACCTTGCAATGCAGGAGACGGGTTCAATCCCTGGTCAGGGAACTAAGATCCCACATGCCATGGAGCGACAAAGCCCTCAAGCCACAGCTAGGGAGTTCCTGCGCCACAACAAAAGATCCTGCGTGCTACACCTAAGACTTACGCAGCCAAATAAATATTCAAAAAACAAAAACCTCATTCCTATTTGAACCCGAAGAAAAGTGAATTCTGTTTCACTACTCCCTGCCTCTCCCTACACCACTATTTGTGTTTTTAGATTTATTTATTTTAATTGGAGTATAATTACTTTACAATATTGTGATGGTTTTTGCCATACATCAATCTGAATCGTCCATGGGTACACATGTGTCCCCTCCCTCCTGAAACCCCTTCCCCTTCCCTCCCTTCCCCTTCCCTCCCTTCCCTTTCCCTCCCCACCCCTTCCCTCCAGGCTGTCAGAGCACAGGGTTTGGGTGCCCTGCGTCATACATCAGCCTTACACTGGTCATCTGTTTTACATATGATAATGTACATGTTTCAACGCTATTCTCTCAAATCATCCCACCCTCTCCTTCTCCCAGCGAGTCCAAAAACCTGTTTTCCGTGTTTCCTTTGCTGCCCTTACACCACTCTCGAGCCGCGTTGCTCCTCTCTGGACGTGGAGCTCAGCTGAGGGCTGGGCCCACTTCTCCAGCTTCATATTTCCCCAGGCTCTACACTGATGCAGAAGGAACACAGCACTTTGTCTTGTCTTACTGCCTCGTCCTCATTTCCTGCCGCGCTCTTTCCTGATGACTCCACTCCATTCAAACAGACATCCCAACACCTCTTCTCCTGCACAAAACATGCCTCTTGTTTTGCCATCATCTCCAAAACAGCAACAACAACAACAAAACCATCTAACCCCAGATCATTCTCTCTCTCCTTCAGAAACAACTGTTAATATCCCGGTTATTTTTGACTGCTTCACATAGTCATTATAATCATATATAAATATCCCGTACGATTTTTTAAAGAAAATGATGTGTACTCACAGTTTTTAGTCTTTGTCCCTGGCTTGGTCCACTGTGTTCCAGGGAGCAGGTTCCTCCAGCCACAAGCAGAGAGAAACTTGGGTTTCACCATCTCCTTGGTGTCGTTGCTGCTGCTGCTGCTGCTAAGTCGCTTCAGTCGTGTCCGACTCTGTGCGACCCCATAGATGGCAGCCCCCCAGGCTCCTCCATCCCTGGGAATCTCCAGGCAAGAACACTGGAGTGGGTTGCCATTTCCTTCTCCAATGCATAAAAGCGGAAAGTGAAAGTGAAGTCACTCAGTTGTGTCCAACTCCTCGCGACCCCATGGACTGCAGCCTACCAGGCTCCTCCATCCATGGAATTTTCCAGGCAAGAGTTCTGGAGTGGGGTGCCATTGCCTTCTCCCCTTGGTGTTCTTAGGAAGCCCACAAAGAAAAAGAAAAAAAAAAAGGAAGCCCACAAAGATTTCTGGCAGTGGTTTCTGGGTTTGGGCAGGCCATACATTGACATACTGGGAAGTATGTTGGCTGAGCTGGGAGCTACAGAGGTGTGACCTGAGCCCTTCCTTCAGGGCCACATGCCCCAGCTTATCGTGCCAACACAGGCTGGAAAGACTGTTTATTTCTCTTTCCCCATGTAAATGCCAGTAGTCATCAGTCCAGGTCTCTCTAGCTTTCTCCCACTCTTCTCTCGTCTCCCATCCCCTCCCTCCTTCTCCAAAATTCTAGGTGAGAGAAAAATCATCTGGGAAAACCATGGGCTTCCCCACTCAGCCGCCTCTCAGTTCTAGTAAGAGAGTTCATGGGGTGAGTGGGTAGAATTTTGAAAGCTCGCGTCCCTCATAATCATCTTGTACCACGTTTCTTCAATGAGCTGGATTCTTCAAGGGACCCTGGGAAGTCACGTTCTCTTGTCCCATCACTGCCTGTGGTTTTACAGTCTAAACAGTCCTTTTAAAGCCTTGAGCAACCTTCCAGGCAGAGCCCATGGCTTTCCAGACAAGTCAGGAATTAAAATAGCATCCATTCAGTTCAGTTACTCAGTTGGTTCCGACTCTGCGACCCCAACTACAGCACGTCAGGCTTCCCTGTCCATCACCAACTCCCGGAGCATACTCACACTCATGTCCATCAAGTTGGTGATGCCATCCAGCCATCTCATCCTCTGTCGTCCCGTTCTCCTCCTTCCTTCAATCTTTCCCAGCATCAGGGTCTTTTCAAATGAGTCAGTTCTTCACATCAGGTGGCCAAAGTATTGGAGTTTCAGCTTCAACATCAGTCCTTCCAGTGAATATTCAGGACTGATTGCCTTTAGGATGGACTAGTTGGATCTCCTTGCAATCCAAGGGATTCTCAAGGGTCTTCTCCAACATCACAGTTCAAAACCACCAATTGTTCGGTGCTCAGCTTTCTTTATAGTCCAACTCTCATATCCATACATGACCACTGGAAAAACCATAGCCTTGACTAGATGGACCTTTGCTGGCAAAGTAATGTCTCTGCTTTTTAATGTGCTCCCTAGGTTGGTCATAGCTTTTCTTCTAAGGAGCAACCATCTTGTAATTTCATGGCTGCAGTCACCATCTGCAGTGATTTTGGAGCCCAAAAAGATAAAGTCTGACACTGTTTCTCCATCTATTTGCCATGAAGTGATGGGACCAGATGCCATGATCTTGTTTTTCTGAATGTTGAACTTTAAGCCAACTTTTTCACTCTCCTCTTTCACTTTCATCAAGAGGCTGTTTAGTTCTTCACTTTCTGCCATAAGGGTGGTGTCAACTGCATATCTGAGGTTATTGATATTTCTCCCAGCAATCTTGATTCCAACTTGTGCTTCATCCAGTCCAGCATTTCTCATGATGTACTCTGCAGAGAAGTTAAATAAGCAGGGTGACAATATACAGCCTTGACATACTCCTTTCCCAATTTGAAACCAGTCTGTTTGTCCATGTCCAGTTCTAACTGTTGCCTCTTGACATACACACAGATTTCTCAGGAAGCAGAAAAGGTGGTCTGTTATTGCCATATCTTTTAGAATTTTCCACAGTTTGCTGTGATCCATAAAGTCTAAGGCTTTAGCATAGTCAATGAAGCAGAAGTAGATGTTCTTCTGGAATTCCCTTGCTTTTTCTATGACCCAGCAGATGTTGGCAACTTGATCTTTGGTTCCTCTGCCTTTTCTAAATCCAGCTGGAACATCTGGAAGTTCTCGGTTCATGTACTGTTGAAGCCTTGCTTGGAGAATTTTGAGCATTACTTTACTACCATGTGAGAGGAGTGCAATTGTGCAGTAGTTTGAGCATTCTTTGGCATTGTCTTTCTTTGGGATTGGAATGAATACTGACCTTTTCCAGTCCCATGACCATTGCTGAGTTTTCCAAATTTGCTGGCATATTGAGGGCAGCATTTTCACAGCATCATCTTCAGGATTTGAAACAGCTCAGCTGGAATTCCTTTACCTCCACTAGCTTTGTTCGTAGTGATGCTTCCTAAGGTCCACTTGATTTCCAATTCCAGGATCTCTGGTTCTAAGTGAGTAATCACACCATCGTGATTATCTTGGTGGTGAAGATCTTTTTTGTATAGTTCTTCTGTGTATTCTTGCCACCTCTTCTTAATATCTTCTGCTTCTGTTAGGTCCATACCATTTCTGTCCTTTACTGTACCCATCTTCGCATGAAATGTTCCCTTGATATCTCTAATTTTCTTGAAGAGATCTCTAGTCTTTCCCATTCTATTTTTTCCCCTATTTTTTTGCATTGATCACTAAGGAAGGCTTTCTTATCTCTCCTTGGTATTCTTTGGAATTCTGCATTCAAATGGGTATATTTTTCTATTTCTGCTTTGCCTTTCACTTCTCTTCTTTTCACAGCTATTTATAAGACCTCCTCAGACAACCATTTTGCCTTTTTGCATTTCTTTTCCTTGGGGATGGTCTTGATCCCTGCCTCCTGTACAATGTCACAAACCTCCATCGATAGTTCTTCAGGCACTCTGTCTATCAGATCTAATCCCTTGAATCTATCTGTCATTTCCACTGTATACTTGTAAGGGATTTGATTTAAGTCCTACCTGAATGGTCTAGTGGTTTTCCCTACTTTCCTCAATATAAGTCTGAATTTGGCAATAAGGAGTTCATGATCTGAGCCACAGTCAGCTCCCAGTCTTGTTTTTGCTAACTGTATAGAATTTCTCCATCTTTGGCCTCAAATAATATAATCAATCTGATTTTGGTATTGACCATTGGGTGATGTCTATGTGTAGAGTCTCATCTTATGTTGTTGGAAGAGGGTGTTTGCTATGACCAGTGTGTTCTCTTGGCCAAACTCTATTAGCATAACCTTCAGTGAAAAGAAAAGTTCAGTCCTATTGTCATCAAAACCAGTATCTCCCACCTAATTTAAATTGGGTCCTTTCTCCACCTGGGCCTGAGCCCCACAGCTGCTTGTCCCAGGGATGCAAGAAGAGAGGGGTGAAGTCTCTAATTCAGCCCAATTTCCCACCAGTTCAGCTGCCCCTCATTCCTGGGAGGAGCCAGGAAAAAAGGAATAGTATCCCTGGGTTCCTTATCCGCAGATTCAAGCAAACTCAGATGGGAAATATTCGAGGGAAAAATTTCCAGGAAGTTCCAAAAACAAAAACTTGAATTTGCTACGCTGGGTTGGGAAGATCCCCTGGAGAATGAAATGGCAACTCACTCCAGTACTCTTGCCTGGGAAATCCCATAGACAGAGGAGCCTGGTGGACTACAGTCCACGGGGATGCAAAGAGTTGGGCACAACTGGGCAACTGAGCACAGGAACTATTTATAAGGTATTAACATTGCATTACTCTGCCTTTTTATACAAGGGACTTGGGAATCTGCAGATGGCTTGGGGCAAGGTGTTGGGAGTCGGGCAGGAGGCACAGAATCTGACGACCAATCAAGGGAGAGCGGTGGAAAGCTTGGATTTAGTCACTCAGTCATGTCAGACTCTGCAACCCCATGGACTGTGGCCCACCAGGCTCTTGATGTCCATAGGATCGCCCATGCAAGAATACTGAGTGGGTTGTCATTTCCTTCTCCAGGGCATCTTCCCAACCCAGGGACTGAACCTGGGTCTCCTCTATTGCAGAGATTCTTTACCGTTTGAGCCACCAGAGAAGCCCTTTAGTGGAAAGCACAGGGTATTATTTAACTAGTGCTGGAGCAATCTGACTACTCAGTGCCCAAATATCGACTGTCATTGGCAGAATAATGCCTTTCCCAACTATAGCCACATTCTAACCTGTGAAACCTGTGAGTACTTTACCTTCCATTGAAAAAAGGACTTTGTGGATGTGATGAAGTTTAGCATCTTCACTTGAGAAGGACTGGCCTGGATTATGCAGGTTGGCTTTATAACAGGGAGGCAGGAGGGTCACAGTCAGACAAGGAGATGTGATGATGGTGAAGGAGGAAACAGACAGAATAGGCTCTGCCTTGAAAGCAGGACTCCATCTTGGGCCAGACTGTGGACTTTGAGCTACATGCCCAGTATCTATGGAAAAGACATACCAACTGGAAAACCAGACCCCCCAAATGAAAGAGCCCCAGGGCTCGTACCTAGACTCTCAAGACACCTGTGTAACCAAATAGAGTCATGCATTTTATTATGCTTATTGGGGTAGGACCACAGGCCTATTAATAACTGTTCACTGTTAACTACCTAGGCTTAAGGCATATGAATCACAGGTTAACTTTGATTGTATCTTTCTTTTTCCTTTATTCAGACTCAGTTCAGTCCAGTCGCTCAGTCATGTCCGACTCTTTGCAACCCCATGAATTGCAGCACACCAGGCCTCCCTGTTCATCACCAACTCCCGGAGTTCACACAAACTCACATCCATCGAGTCGGTGATGCCATCCAGCCATCTCATCCTCTGTCGTCCCCTTCTCCTCCTGCCCCTAATCCCTCCCAGCATTAGAGTTTTTTCCAATGAGTCAACCCTTCCCATGAGGTGGCCAAAGAACCGGAGTTTCAGCTTCAGCATCATTCCTTCCAAAGAACACCCAGGACTGATCTCCTTTAGAATGGACTGGTTGGATCTCCTTGCAGTCCAAGGGACTCTCAAGAGTCTTCTCCAACACCACAGTTCAAAAGCATCAATTCTTCGGCACTCAGCTTTCTTCACAGTCCAACTCTCACATCCATACATGACCACGGGAAAAACCATAGCCTTGACTAGACGGACCTTAGTCGGCAAAGTAATGTCTCTGCTTTTGAATATGCTATCTAGGTTGGTCATAACTTTTCTTCCAAGGAGTAAGTGTCTTTTAATTTCATGGCTGCAGTCACCATCTGCAGTGATTTTGGAGCCCAAAAAAAATAAAGTCTGTTTCCATTGTTTCCCCATCTATTTCCCATGAAGTGATGGGACCAGATGCCATGATCTTCGTTTTCTGAATGTTGAGCTTTAAGCCAACTTTTTCACTCTCTACTTTCACTTTCATCAAGAGGCTTTTTAGTTCCTCTTCACTTTCTCCCATAAGGGTGGTGTCATCTGCATATCTGAGGTGATTGATATTTCTCCTGGCAATCTTGATTCCAGCTTGTGTTTCTTCCAGTCCAGCGTTTCTCATGATGTACTCTGCATAGAAGTTAAATAAGCAGGGTGACAATATACAGCCCTGACATCCTCTTTTTCCTATTTGAAACCAGTCTGTTGTTCCATGTCCAGTTCTAACTGTTGCTTCCTGACCTGCATACAGGTTTCTCAAGAGGCAGGTCAGGTGGTCTGTTATTCCCATCTCTTTCAGAATTTTCCATAGTTTCTTGTGATCCACACAGTCAAAGGCTTTGGCATAGTCAATAAAGCAGAAATAGATGTTTTTCTGGAACTCTCTTGTTTTTTCCATGATCCAGAGAATGCTGGCAATTTGATCTCTGGTTCCTCTGCCTTTTCTAAAACCAGCTTGAACATCTGGAAGTTCACAGTTCACATATTGCTGAAGCCTGGCTTGGAGAATTTTGAGCATTACTTTACTAGCATGTGAGATGAGTGCAATTGTGCAGTAGTTTGAGCATTCTTTGGCATTGCCTTTCTTTGGGATTGGAATGAAAATGGACCTTTTCCAGTCCTGTGGCCACTGCTGAGTTATCCAAATTGGCTGGCATATTGAGTGTAGCATTTTCACAGCATCATCTTTCAGGATCTGAAATAGCTCCACTGAAATTCCATCACCTCCACTAGCTTTGTTTGTAGTGATGCTTTCTAAGGCCCACTTGACTTCACATTCCAGGATGTCTGGCTCTAGGTGAGTGATCACATCATCATGATTATCTTGGTCATGAAGATCTTTTTTGTACAGTTCTTCTGTGTATTCTTGCCACCTCTTCTTAATACCTTCTGCTTCTGTTAGGTCCATACCATTTCTGTCCTTTACTGTGCCCATCTTTGCATGAAATATTCCCTTGGTATCTCTAATTTTCTTGAAGAGATTGCTAGTCTTTCCCATTCTGTTGTTTTCCTCTAGACTAGTTTCAGGGAATTTGGGGAGGTGAGTTTGGGCACGTACACTTAGGGTATATAAGGTTTTCACAAAAACTGGTTGGGGTCCTTGGCTAAGAGGAGACTCTGCCCTGGGCCCGCCGGTATAATAAACTGCACTCCACTATCTGCATTGTCCTTCTGAATGAGTTTGTTTCCCAGAATGCATGGCTCCAACAATGGAAGCAGAGGTCAGGTGACATCCTTGCCAACTGGGAGCTGCAAGCTAAGGAAGGAGAGCGGCCTTAAAAAGTTGGAAAGTTCAAGGACAGAAATTCTCTTGAGCTCCCCAAAGGAACACAGACCTGATTAAACTTTTATCTTAGCCCAGTGAGATCCATATTGGACATCTGACCTCTGGAACTATGAGATCATGAATGGGTGCTGTTTTAAAGCACAAGTTTTGGGTAATTTATTACAGCAGCAATAAGAAACTAATGTGTTGACTCACGGGGAAACTCCCAGACTTCCACAGTGGGGTTCTTGGCATGTACTATATAATCATGGAGAAGAAAATGGCAACCCACTCCATGGAAAGCCTGGAAAACCCCATGGAGAGAGAATCCTGGCAGGCTATAGTCCATAAGGTCACAGAGTAGGACATGACTGAAGTGACTTAGCACTAGCAAATAGCCAAGCCACTCAGGGTAACTGTTCTCTTGTGCTGTGTACATCCCCTGCTCAACCAGTACCTGTTTCTCCTACACCCGAATCGCATGACTGACCTTCCTACATACTTGCCCCAGGCCTCAGCTAGTGATTGTTCTTATCAAACGGGCTGTGAAGGGTGTGCCCCTCTGCTGATTTCCCTGGTAACAAGTGAGTCAACCTGACTTTGATTTCCCCATAACTGGCAATTTCTCTCCCTCAAACACCACCCTCCCACCCCCATTCCTTCTACTGCCTCACCCCACTCCCCACCCTGCAGTATCTGAAGACAGCCCCCCTGTCCACCTGCAGGCCACCGCACACAGTGGGGTGTGGCTCCAGTATTTGCTTCAGACATGTGTACGTGTGCTTAGTCGCCCAGTCCTGTCTGATTCTTTGTGACCCCATGGACTGTAGCTCGCCAGGCTCCTCTGTCCATGGGGATTCTCTAGGCAAGAATACTGGAGTGGGTTGCCATGCCCTCCTCTAGGGGATCTTCCCAACCTAAGGATCAAACCCAGGTTTCCTGCATTGCAGATGGATTCTTCACTGTCTGAGCCACCAGGGAAGTTGAGGCATGTGAGATCCACTGTCCATTAAACCATTGATCTCTCTGTTGCTGCCTCTGGGGTCTTTCTTCAGTCTTGCAGCTGGCAGACACCAGGCTTTGCAGGCCTGCAGGGTGCAGCCCAACATGTACCTTTCTTGAAAGCAGTCGTTCTCAACCAGGGACAGTTTTTGCCCACCCACCCCCAAGTTGTCATTCAGTTGCTCAGACATGTCCGACTCTTTACGACCCCATAGACTATAGCATGTCAGCCCTCCCTGTCCTTCACCATCTCCCAGGGTTTGCTCAAACTCATGTCCATTGAGTCAGTGATGCCATCCAACCATCTCATCCTCTGTCATCCCCTTCTCTTCCTGCCTTCAGTCTTTCCCAGTATTAGGGTCTTTTCCAATGAGTCAGCTCTTCACATCAGGTGGCCAAAGTATTGAAGCTTCAGCATCAGTCCTTCCAATGAATATTCAGGGTTGATTTCCTTTAGGATTGACTGGTTTGATCTCCTTGCAATCCAAGGGACTCTCAACAGTCTTCTCCAATACCACAGTTCAAAGGCATCAATTCTTTGGCACTCCGCCTTTTTAATTGTCCAGCTTTCACATCTGTACATGACTACTGGTAAAACCATAACTTTGACTAGCAAAAGGACCTCTGTCAGCAAAGCAATGTCTCTGCTTTTTAATACGCTGTCTAGGTTTGTCATTGCTTTTCTTCCAAGGAGCAATTGTCTTTTAATATCATGGTTGCAGTCACCATCCACAGTGATTTTGGAGCCCAAGAAAATAGTCTGTCACTGGCAGAATAATGCCTTCTCCAACTATAGCTACATTCTATCCTGTGAAACCTGTGAGTACATTACCTTCCACTGATAAAAGGACTTTGTGGACGTGATGAGGTTTAGCATCTTGAGAAGGACTGGCCTGGATTATGCATGTTGGCTTTATAACAGGTTGGTAGAAGGGTCAGAGTCAGAGGAGACGTGATGATGGAATATCACGTAGTTTCTATTGTTTCCCCATCTATTTGCCCATGAAGCAATGAGACCAGATGCCATGATCTTCATATTTTGAATGTTGAGTTTGAAGCCAGCTTTTTCACTCTCATTTTTCACCTTCGCCAAGAAGCCCTTTAATTCCTCTTCACTTTCTATCATGAGGGTAGTGTCATCTACGTATCTGAGGTTAAGTATTTGATATTGTCTGGAGACATTTTAAATTAACATAACTGGGGGGTAGGGGTTGCAGTGGTTTCTAGTGGATGGAGGCCAGAGATGCAGCTGACCATCCTACCAAGCACAGGACAGGGTCCTACAACAAGTATCAGTTCCAAATAGTCAGTAGTGTCAAGGCTGGGAAGTCCTGATCTAGAGCAAGCAATGGACTTTCTGGCTACTTAGAAATCTCTCTTCTGTCCAACAGACAGCCCCCATGCAAGAGGGTCCTTTCACAACCACCTGAGATTCACTTCTACTGCCTGTGCCTGAGGTTCAGGCATTACCCTTCTTGGTTCACCAAACATTTCCAATTCAGGCAGCCCCTTCTGAAGGATCCTCTTTTTTGTAGCCTGGAGGTAGGGGATTGTACAGTTCTTGTCATAACTGATGCCATCTTGGACCCATACAGTTCCTCCAGTCCTTACACTGATCCTACCTAGAACTGTGGAGTAAATCACTTCTCTGTCATCAAGGGCTTTGTAGTTAATAAACATTTTTTAATAATCATTAGTACCAAATGGTCTCAATGCTCTGTTAGTCCCTAGACAATGATGAAGAACTTCACTGATGTGTTCTCAACTCCCAAAGTTAAGAAAGAAAGAAAGTTAGTTATTCAGTCAGGTCCAACTCTGTGACCACGTGGACTGTAACCCACCAGGCTCCTCTGTCCACAGAATTCTCCAGGCAAGAATACTGGAGTGGGTTGCCATTTCCTTTTCCAGGGGATCTTCCTAACCCAGGAATCGAACCCGGGTCTCACACATTTCAGGAGGATTCTTTACCAACTGAGCCACAAGGGAAGCACCCATTCATAAATCTTGGCTTAGGAATACACATGCTGTTTCTTTCCAGGCACATATTCCCATAACCCTTTTAAAAGTGATTTTATATTTGGTTATGCTGGGTCTTTGTTGCTGCATGGGCTTTTTTCTAGTTGCGGGGAGTGGGGTCCACTCTCCAGGTGCAGTACACAGGCCTCTCAGCTGCGGTGACTTCTCTTCTTGCAGAGCATGGACCCTGGGGCACTTCGGCTTCAGTAGTTGCCGCACGTGGGTGCTGGAGCACAGGCTCAGTAGTTGTGGCTCACGGGCCTAGTAGCTCTGCAGAATGTGGGAACTTCCTGGATCGGGGACCAAACCTGGGCCTCCTGCACTGTCAGGTGAGCTCTTTACCACTGAGCCACCAGCAAAGCCCTCCCATACTCTTTGATATGTTAACTATAAAACTGTCCCAACAGCCCCTCGGGTTTGTAGAGTGCAGCTTCAAATCCTTCTGATCATTGTCTACCAAGCTCACCTGTAAAAAACTGATCCATTGATGATATGGAGCTGCCTGTTTACATGGTATCCGTCTCAAGATACCTTCTCAGTTCAGCGGGCGCGTTTCATTCTCTCCATCCTCCAACAGAGATGAATTCAGAATTCTCTCTAGATTACATGGCCACTTATCACCAATTGTATTCCACTTGAATGGTTTAGAAAACACTCTAAAGCCTTGTTTAACATCCTGTTACACTTCTTCCTTAAGACAATTAAGGCATTGTTAGAGCTTAGAGACATTCCTGCTAACTAATACTGCAGGGAAGTATTGTAAGCAAGCATTTCCATGAGATAATGATTTTCATTTCCTGAATATGTCTTTCACACAAATCTGTAGACTTGGAATGGGTAGAGAGACACTCTAACATTGTGTATATGAGAAAGGACATATATAAACAAAAGAAGCAAGGAGATCAAACCAGTCAATCCTAAAGGAAATCAACCCTGAATATTCACTGGAAGGACTGATGCTGAAAATGAAGTTCAGTACTTTGGCCACCTGATGGGAAGAACTGACTCTTTTGACTCCCTGATGCTGGGAAAGACTGAAGGCAGTAGGAGAAGGGGACAACAGAGGATGAGATGGTTGGATGGCATCACCGACTTGATGGACATGAGTTTGAGCAAGCTCCGGGAGTTGGTGATGGACCTGGTGTGCTGCATTCCATGGGGTCACAAACAGTGGGACACAACCGAGCAACTGAACGGAACTGAGACAAATAGGGAGAGAATAGGGAATACAGCAGGGTTTGTGTGCTTCATTTAGTCATTCATGAATTCAAGAAATATTCTGTTTGAGCACGACCTTCCCATCAAAACGTCCCTGATCAGTGTTTAAAATAACCCACTATGGGACTTTTCTGGTAGTCCAGTGGCTAAGACTTCATGCTCCCAATGCAGGTGGCCCAGGTTCAATCCCTGGCCTATTCGGGGAACTAGATCCCATGTGGACCAGCTAAAGATCCCACTTGCCTTCACTAAGACCCAATACAGCCAAATAAATAAATAAAAATCAAAGTACCCACTACCACCATTTGCCCACTTTCCACCCTCTTGCCCTTTTTCTTTCTTTTTCAAATTGAGATTTAACCCCATGACATAAAATTCACTCTCTTAAGTGTATAAGTCAGCAGGTTTTAGTATATTTACAAGATTTGTGCAACCATCACTGCTCTCTAATTCTGGAACATTTTCAACACCCCAGTAGGAAACCCCGTTTCTTTAGCAGTTATTCCACATTTTCCCTCCCTAGTCACAATCAATCACCAATATACTTTCTATCTCTGTGAATTAGCCTATTTGGGGCATTTAATATGGATGGAATCAGGCAATATGTGGCCTTTTGTGCCTGGCTTCTTTTACTTAGCATAATGTTTTCAAAGTGTATCCAGGGATATATCTGTATCTTCATTCCTTTTTCATGGTTATTGAAAGGATATACCATATTTTTTTTTTTAATTCATCAGACATCAGGTCATTTTCTCGTCTTGACAATCATACAAATGCTGCTATGAACATTCATGTTTTTGTCCACATATGTGTGGACATGTTCTCAGTTGTTCTATCCTACCTAGGAATATAATTTCTGAATCACATGGTAGCATTGTGTTTAACTTTTTGAGGAACTGCTGCACTGTTTTCCAAAGTAGCTGCACCATTTTAAATTCACACCAGCAAAATACGAGGATTCCAATTTTTCCACACCCCTGCCAACACTTGGGATTTTCTTGTATTTTTGCCGTCCTAGTGGGTGTGAAACGGTAGCTTCTTGTGGTTTTGATTTGCATGTCCCTGATGACTAATGGGGCTGCATGCTTTTTTTCATGTACTTACTGGCTATTTGTATATTTTCTTTAGAAAAAGTATCTTCAAATCCTTTGCCTGTGTTATAATTGAGCATTCTTTTTATTGCTGAGTTGTAAGAGTTCTTTGAATATTCTAGACACTAGACTCTTATATGTGATTTGCAAATATTTCCTCTCATTATGTGAGTTGTCTTTTCACTTTAATTGTGCCTTGTGAAGCACAAACCTTTAAATTTTTACAGTTCAATATCTGAAATGCTTCTTTTATTTCTTATACTTTACATATCATATGTAGGAAAACTTTGTGTAATCCAAGTCACAGAAATTTACACTTACATATTTCCTCTAAAAGTTCAATCATTTTAGCTCTTACATTTAAGTCTTTGACCCATTTTGAGTTACTTTTTGTGCATGGTATGAGACAGAAGTCTAACTTCATTCTTTTGCACGAGGATATTCATTTACTCCATCAT
Source organism: Capra hircus (assembly GCF_001704415.2). Taxonomy (NCBI): domain Eukaryota; kingdom Metazoa; phylum Chordata; class Mammalia; order Artiodactyla; family Bovidae; genus Capra; species Capra hircus. The sequence continues at coordinate 13,975,117 of NC_030811.1, read as the reverse complement.
TTTTTAAGACTATTCTCCCCAGCTTTAAACAGTTTTGGAACCTTTGTTGAAAATCAATGCTTTATTTTCTTTATGGCACTTTATTACCACCTGAAAAATTTTATAATTTGCTCTGCTCAAATACCCTCATGCCTCTTCCCACGTATTTCCTACACATACACGCACACACGTAAACTAAACTAAGTTTCACAAATTTGTCTCACTTACTGTTTATATCCAATGCCTGTGATATAGTCTGCAATTAATCAACATCTGTTGAATGAATAAATAAATGAGACTCCTTTTTTTTTTTAAGAAAAATAATGGCCACTACACTTCCTAAGTGCAAGGAGTCATTTAATTTAAGGCAAAAGAGATTTGAGTAATGGGTCTAAATTAGATTGCATTACCACTTCCTGGACTGGATGAGAACATAAGTAGACAAGTAACTACCCATTGGTACAGAGAGAGCCTGCAGAGAACTTGAGTAGAAATCCAAAGGCAGGTGAAAAGGGACTATCCAAGATGCATCACTTAATACTCAGCAACGTCTTCCTGCCCTAAGGACGTCCACTCATCTCGGAATGAAGAGCTCAATGTGCTCTACCAGCTGTCCGGCCAGACACAGTGTGTACTGCTTTTCCAGTATTCTGATGTTTGGGGTTCTTTAGAAACAGACTCTGTCATCATCGAAAGTTAGTCTAATCAAGGAATGTAGTTTTTATTTGCAATATGTCTTTCAAAAATAAATATTAACCAACATGCTAATTAAAAGATACATTTTTAAGAGATGGATATGAATTTTCTCAAAAAAGCTTTATTTCTGACCATGAATAAAAACGTTCAGAAACTGCCCCTAAAAGTGAGTAGGTAAAACTCTTAGTCAACCACCTAAAATATAATAGAAAAGGTTTTTAATACCTTCCTGAGGCCTACTTAGAAAGGAAGAGCGTGTCCTCCCACTAGTGGAAGAATTAAGTAATTGCTTGATTTTCCAAAAAGGATTCATAGGCTCCATCTTATGGTGAAAAATGTTAGGTAAGCTTTAGAGCCACTAAAAAATTCATTGCCCACACAAGGACATAAGTTGAAAAAATCATTGAAAACTGCAGTCTACAAAAGCCAAGAACATAAAGGTCTATGTTGCTGGTAAGAAAAGCCAACTGCCAGGAAATGACCAAACTATTTTTCTGAACTATGACTGCAAACAAGCCATATAATATATGTGTGTATGATATTAACAACTGTGTCTCAAATTCAAAATTGGAAAAAAAAAAGTTAAAATAAAAATAGGAATATTCTACTTCTAATATTTTCTTTCACAATTCATTGACTTTTATTTTGGAACCAGAAATCTGCAGCTTTTTCTTTGGCACCAATATGTCACTGTAAATCTTGTTTCAAGTCTGATGTGAACACAGAATTCAACCTTGACAGATAGTCTAGACAAGAAGGGATGTTTAATATTGGAAAGGAGCTATTGAAAACCATAGGCATTTTCAAAGAGTTTCCAAAAAAAATCTTTGCACAATTGCTAAGATGTTTGCAAGAGTCTGACTTTCTGGTGTCACTATATTACATTTTCCATCCTGTATGACACCATGGATCACCTTCCATGTTATAGGTAAGGGCTGACAAAAAGGCACAGAACAGTGGGAGACTGTCTTCAGAATTTGAGATCAATAAGCCACGTCAATGGTCAGTGTATCCATCACGGAATTCAGGCCATCAATTATAGTTCCACCAACTAATTCTAGCACAGAAAAGAGGACCAGATAACACTATGCCAGATGACTGTCTCCATGTTTTATAACTACTGTTGGATGGCTTTGCAGGGAAATATTCAAAGCATTTGTTAACCCAAAAGGCCAGTTATGTGGTAACAACCTTTGCTGTTTAACATAGGCAAAGATATTTTTTCCTCAGATGATGTGAGTTTGTGTCAACAGTTCACCATTTCTCCTCAGCTTCAGCTATGACGTAGCCTCTCCATCTACCTGCAGGGAGGAGACTGCCATGCTACGTGTCCAACTCATCAAACAGAGCCTGCCGGTCCAAGGCCTAGGAGGTTATCCAGCTTACAGGTGCTGAGCTCTGTATCTGTGACGTGTTCCATTTTTAACTTCTAGCAGAGAGCAATTCCTGCTGAATAATGCAAATGAGTAGGTATAATGACTGTGTCCTTAGATAACTTGCAACATGAAACTTACCTTTAAGGGCAAGTCCAACATTAGCATCATCTTCTATCCCAGAAACTTCACCAACATTAAATTGTTTGAAAGTTTCCTCTATTACAAAAATGAATTCTTAATTGCTTCCCCGTGCTGTGCCTGTCGTGGGCACACTGTCCAAAATATTTTCAGTCATAAGAATTCTCAAACCCACAGTGAATAAACGAAGCTAATTATTACATCTTAGTACTACTAAATATCTACTCTTGGCTGCAATAGCAAATGTCACAACATTTAAAACTTTTCACACAACTTATCTTTTCATTTCCTAGCCACATTTTCAGGACCTTGAGCAATAGTATTTCCAGTTACACTTACATTTGCACGTGCTTCTGTCTTTTCAGGACTCAGTTTCCGCTATATTCAAAAGACACTCTTTTACAACTTACTGTCTGTGAAGAATGTGATGTCTCAAGCAGATTTTTCACTTAGATACGTAACTGCTTATTTTATGAACAACCAGAACAAGCCTTGTTGACATTTCAGTTCTCTCAGAAGCCCATTCGGTTTTGATCACATCTCTTCCACATCCCTGGTCTTTGTTCTTACAAGTGGTTCATATCATGGGACATCTAGGCTGTTTTCTTTCATTACAGCTGTCAGTGAAAGAAAAGAAAAAAAAAAAGGATGCACAACCTAACCATTACAGGTTATATTTTATTCAGGGACATTAATGAAAGACTGACTATAGCCTGGGAGGCAGCCTCTCAGATAGCTCTAAGGAACTGTTCCAAAGAGGTAAGGGAAGAGCCAGGATATATAGGAGTTTTTGTAGGGGGGAAGAAATACGTAGCTGAACATCGAAAGATTATTGCTAATCATACACACATAGAAAATTGACATCACAAGTCAATGATTTTAGTGCTTTTCTATATATGGGAAGATGCTTTTCAAGTCTGGGCTCATTGAAATTATTCCTTTGATATGCATCGTAACTATCTAGCTATGAGGCTTCCCTCATAGCTCAGTTGGTAAAGAATCTGCCTGCAATGCGGCTCAATTCCTGGGTCGGGAAGATCCCCTGGAGAAGGGATAGGCTACCCACTTCATTATTCTTGGGCTTCCCTGTGGCTCAGCTGGTAAAGAATCCACCTGCAATGTAGGAGACCTGGGTTTGATCCCTGAGTTTGGAAGATCCCCTGGAGAAGGGAAAGGCTACCCACTCCAGTTTTCTGGCTTGGAGAATTCCATGGACTGTACAGTCCATGGGGTCACAAAGAGTCGGACACTGACTGAGCGACCTTCACTTAACTGTCTAGGCCATATCTTTTTTTCCTCCATCTGGAATTTCCCCTCAGGGCACACCTTCAGGGGTGGCTACCGTGGCTGATGGCTTAATGGTGGCATAATCCGTTGTTGGCTGAAATGGCAGGTAACATTTTTTTGTCCACATATCCTTTGCCAAGTAAGCATATCGGAATGATTTTAAGTTTACGAAGAACATTTGACCCTCTCGGTTTATCTTCTTTTTCTTCCTTTTCATAGACATGAGAAATATTTTTGCTTTTCTAACATTATACAGTAGAAGTGATTTTCACAAGAGCAAAACTCAGTTTTTAAAAATACTATAATTTTTCGAATTTATCCTCTAGATCTGGTGTCCCTCTACCTGATGAAGATCTGGCCCTCTTATTCTCCCCCAGGAAGTCATTTGGTCAATTCCACAAAGATGTTGAGAGGCCAAGTTCCTGTTGTCCCAGAATAGACCCTAGAGCCCATACTATAAACAGCACAGGAAAGTACCCTTTACCTGTTGTGGTGGTTATTGTTGTTGAGTCGCTAAGTCATGTTTGACTCTTTGTGATTCCACAGACTGCAGCCCACTGGGCTCCTCTGTCCATGGTTCTCCCAGGCAAGAATCCTGCAGTGGGTGGCCATTTTCTTCTCCAGGGGATTTTCCCATCCCAGCGATTGAACCTGCATCTCCTGCATTGGCAGGAGGACTCTCTACAGCTGAGCCACCTGAGAAGCCCACCCCTTAGCTGCAGTGGTTCTCAACCTTCCCCTGCTCCATGGTAGACTTGCCATGGGGAGCTTTGGAGATGCCAATGCTCAGGTCTTCCCCAGAGGAATTGCTTAGAATTTCTGAGGATACGACCTGGCTGTGGACTTTTTTATAAGCCCTTCAGGCAACTCAGGCAATTCTGCTATGCAGGCAGGATTGAGAAGACCCAATTAAAGAAGTGCCAAGAATTAAGATTACATGCTTACCTGAAAAGTTGACCAAAACGTGAAAACACCAGCCCTACTGTAACCAGCCACGAACACAAGAGCAACTCTCCACCTAGGTCTATGCTTTAAAAAAAAAAAATGAAGGTTCCTGGGATCATACATCAGCTTCCCACTGGCTATCTATTTTACATGTGGTAATGTATATGCTTCCATGCCAAAGCCAATGCTCTGAAACAACCTAGAGGGATGGGGTGGGAAGGGAGGTGGGAGGCGGGATTAAAGGGGAGGGGACACGTGGCATACCCATGATAACTGCTACTGCTAAGTCACTTCAGTCGTGTCCGACCTGTGCAACCCCATAGACAGCAGCCCACCAAGGTCCCCCGTTCCTGGGATTCTCCAGGCAAGAACACTGGAGTGGGTTGCCATTTCCTTCTCCAATGCATGAAAGTGAAAAGTGAAAGTGAAGTTGCTCAGTTGTGTCCAACTTCACGACCCCATGGACTGCAGCCTACCAGGTTCCTCCATCCATGGGATTTTCCAGGCAAGAGTACTGGAGTGCGGTGGCATCGCCTTCTCCGGGCATACCTATGACAAATTCATGTTAATGTATGGCCAAAACCATCACAATATTGTAAAGCAATTATCCTCCAGTTAAATAAATAAAGTTTAAAAAAAAAAGCAGAGGGGAGGGAGGGAGAGGTGGGTGATGTGAGTCACAGGCAGCACACTGGGGAGTTGCCGCAGAGCCCTCTGAGGCACTCATTCAGGGTCCTCAGGAGACAGCCGGAACGGGGATGCCTGCTCCCAGAGGCATCATGGCCAGATGGTGTCGGAGGAGCAGCAACATCCTTAGGGAGCACACTTACCATGCCACCAGGAGAATACTGAGACATCCCCAGTCCCCTTTCTCCCATGCCAGGACCCTGGAGGAAGAGGAAAGAGAAACGGATGTCCCCATTCCCATTCAACCCAAGCAGATGGGGTCTCAGCTCAAGCTGTGCTTGAGGAAAAGCAGAGAAGATAAGATTCAAACCAGTATGAAACAAAACTGGATTGAGTCAAAGAAGACTAGAAAAGATTCAGCCTGCCTAAGATATCACTATGGGACTGAAACCGAGCAGGACCCTATGGGGTCCTCCCGGGTAGGAAAACCTCTCCATGTCCCCTGTTTCTTGTTTGTAGGCAATGGTTTTAGACTCCTAGACCTTTCTTTGAGTTCCAAAAAGCAGATATAAGCAGTTCCAGCTAGGGAAGTGAGCAAAAGCAGAAACAAAGGAAAGCAAGCCCAACAAAGTTAACTTAAACTAATGTCTTGATTTATGACCACACACTGCAGAGACTGCTGTGGCTTTAACTGGCTGCCCCAAGCGGACTTGAAATTGATGGCACCAGGAAGATCAATTAAGAACTGAAGCTTCTGAATCATCACAGAAGCTCTAAGTAAATAATAAAATGCCTCAGCCATGGCTTCTGCTCTCTCCTGGAAAGAAGTTGCTACATGACAAGACCATGATTTACTAGTCGGCTTTGCAGGCATGCATAGATCAGTCGCAATCACCAAAGACACCTCGAATCACTAGACGGCGCCAGGAAGTCTGCAGCTGAGGCCTTATCAAGAAAGTGAAATCACAGAGAAGTCTCCTTCTTTACCTTTTTGCCTTTAAAACCCTTGCATCAAAGCCAACCAGATGGATCTGAGATAACTCTAGGTCTCCACCTTCTGAGTTACACCTCCTCTACTAATAAAAGTAGTGGAGGTCTTCCCTGGTGGATCAGATGATAATGAATCTGCCTGTAATGCAGGAGACCCATGTCCGATCCCTGGGTCAGGAAGATCCCCTGGAGGAGGGCTTGGCAACTATTCTTACCTAGAGAATCCTATGGACAGGGGACCCTGGCAGGCTACAGTCATAGGGGTGCAAAAGAATTGGACATGACTTCAGAGAAGGCGATGGCAGCCCACTCCAGTACTCTTGCCTGGAAAATCCCATGGATGGAGGAGCCTGGTAGGCTGCAGTCCATGAGGTCGCTAAGAGTCGGACACAACTGAGCAACTTCACTTTCACTTTTCACTTTCATGCACTGGAGAAGAAAATGGCAACCCACTCCAGTGTTCTTGCCTAGAGAATCCCAGGGACAGAGGAGCCTGGTAGGAGGCTGTCTATGGGGTCGCACAGAGTCGGACACCACTAAAGCGACTTAGCAGCAGTAGCAGCAGCAAGGGATACTACTGATGTATCTTTCTCTGCTCCAAACTCTATTTCAGTTTGGCCTCACAGTGCCTCGGACACATGAACTTGGGTTCAACAACAGGATGAGAGAAGATTCAAAAGCAGAGGGTTAAACACTCTGATTGAAGGGAAAATCTTGTTCATGTTTATCTCTCTCACTGAGTTGATGCTGCTCCCTAAACCAATGATACTTTAGTGTTTTCTCATAGTCATACTAGGCTTAAATACTATGATTCTAAGATTTCCTTAGGATTTCTACACTCCCTGAGGTGACATATATGTTGCTTGGAGATTAAACAGAGACTTGGAGGGGGACAGGAGGGAAAGGAGGTGGGGAGTCCCTTCCATGGATGTTCCTCTGTCCTTGCATTGGCTTCATCTGGACCCAAGCTTGCAAGACTTCCTTGGTAGGAGACTCCAAGACTCCAGACTCCCTCAGCAAATTTTCAAACTCTTTTTGTGAACACAAGGCAGAAACAGCAATTCTCCCAAGGGTGGATGGACAGTGCGACAGCAAGTGTGCCTGCAAAGCCCCCTCTGTCACTGAGACCCCCACACAACCACGAGAGATCCGGCACGAAGTAGGGCCCCTTTCAGAGAGACGCTTACCCTCAATAACTCTTCCCTCCCCCTCTCTCATTCCTCTTTCTTGGAAAAGCATTTTCTAGTCTCCAAGGTGGGGCCTGAGAGAGAAGTGAAAGGAAAAAGGCTCCCTAATCATATGTTCTTCCAAAGTTGTTCTGTCCTACACTTGGACCAATTTTTGAACTTAATAGCTGACAATTTGAAAACTTTGATATTTGGTTCCACCATGAGAGTTTCCCCAAAATAAAGGTGCCTCCATTCTAGCTCCCTAAATGAGAGTAAAAAAAAAAAACCAAATAATAAGTTGACCCCACATCCCTATAAATACAGAGCCTGCCCACCATTGCTCTCACCTCTTAAAATCAGAGAAAAACAGGAATGAACACCAATAGAAGATGGTACCAGATCAATAGAAATCAAGGATTATGTGCAAGAAATTTGGGGAGATCTTATTTATTACAAATTTGTGTAAGTTGGGACCAAAAAAAAAAAAAAGAAAAATGAATTTGTTGCTTCATAATGGGCCTTAGGAAGCATTACTATGAACAAAGCTAGTGAAGGTGATAGAATCCCAGTTGAGCTATTTCATATCCTAAAAGATGATGCTGTGAAAGTGCTGTACTCAATATGCCAGCAAATTTGGAAAACTCAGCAGTGGCCACAGGACTGGAAAAGGTCCATTTTCATTCCAATCCCAAAGAAAGGTAATGCCAAAGAATGCTCAAACTACTGCACAATTGCACTCATCTCACACACTAGTAAAGTAATGCTCAAAATTCTCCAAGCCAGCCAGATGTTCAAGCTGGTTTTAGAAAACACAGAGGAACCAGAGATCAAATTGCCAACATCTGCTGGATCATCAAAAAACCAAGAGGGTTCCAGAAAAACATCAATTTCTGCTTTATTGACTATGCCAAAGCTTCTGACTGTGTGGATCACAATAAACTGTGGAAAATTCTGAAAGAGATGGGATACCAGACCACCTAACCTGCCTCTTGAGAAATCTGTATGCAGGTCAGGAAGCAACAGTTACAACTGGACCTGGAACAACAGACTGGTTCCAAATCAGGAAAGGAGAACTTCAAGGCTGTATATTGTCACCCTGCTTATTTAACTTCTATGCAGAGTACATCATGAGAAACACTGGGCTGGAAGAAGCACAAGCTGGAATCAAGATTGCCAGGAGAAATATCAATAACCTCAGATATGCAGATGACACCACCCTTATGGCAGAAAGTGAAGAACTAAAGACCCTCTTGATGAAAGTGAAAGAGGAGAGTGAAAAAGTTGGTTTAAAACTCAACATTTAGAAAACGAAGATCATGGCATCTGGTCCCATCACTTCATGGGAAATAGATGGGGAAACAGTGGCTGACTTTATTTTTCTGGGCTCCAAAATCACTGCAGATGGTAACCACAGCCATGAAATTAAAAGACACTTACTCTTTGGAAGGAAAGTTATGACCAACCTAGGGAGCATATTAAAAAGCAGAGACATTACTTTGCCAACAAAGGTCCGTCTAGCCAAGGCTATGGCTTTTCCAGTGGTCATGTATGGATGTGAGAGCTGGACTATAAAGAAAGCTGAAAGGCAAAGAATTGATGCTTTTGAACTGTGGTGTTGGAAAAGACTCTTGAGAGTCCCTTAGACTGCAAGGAGATCCAACCAGTCTATCCTAAAGGAAATCATTCCTGAATATTCATTGGAAGGACAGATGTTAAAGCTGAAACTCCAATACTTTGGCCACCTCATGCAAAGAGTTGACTCACTGGAAAAGACCCTGATGCTGGGAGGGATGGGGGGGGCAGGAGGAGAAGGGGACGACAGAGGATGAGATGGCTGGATGGCATCACCAACTTGATGGACACGAGTTTGGGTAAACTCCAGTAGTTGGTGATGGACAGGGAGACCTGGCGTGCTGCAGTCCATGGGGTTGCAAAGAGTCAGACATGGCTGAGCAACTGAACTGAACTGAACTGAATATGTGAAAGCTGCTGACAAATATTACTCCCCTCTATTAGTAGAAGTAAAATAAGTTAATGATTCTGTTACTGAAGATGCAGAACTTGTCAAAGAATCTTATTTCCTGTCTCTGGCTATCATGAATAAACAGTCTTTGGCTTGACATGAATTTTCATTTCTCTAACCAATGCTTTCTTAATTTTGTAATATATGGCTGTGTCTGGTGATATTTTTATACAAATATGATTTAATAATACAATTTTATAATAAAAGAAAAGTCCCTGTATTTGAAATAAAATTAATTTGGGGTTTGGGAAATCCATTTTTTATTACTCCTCTATTTATATTATAAAAATAGGACAAATACACTGGCATGAAGCCTCAGGGTCAAAAAGACATTAGAAACTGGGGAATGTGTTGGTTGCTTAGTCATGTCCAACTCTTTCCGACCCCATGGCTGGGAACCCGCCAGGCTCCTCTGTCCATGGGCTTCTCCAGGCAAGAATATCGGAGCAGGCTGCCATTCCCTTCTCCAAGGAACTGGTGAATACTATAACACTAAACACGTTTTGCATAGACAGCCACAACTCTGCTTCAAACGATTCACCATGAAGACTCGATAATGCACAATTTTTTAATTTTTCAGAGAAGACAGATTTTTGTGTGTACATATAGGCAGTCTCCTAAATTTAAGATGTTTGCCTATAGGATAAAAATCAAACGCCGGTGAACCACTGTTGTCCAACATCAGGCACTACAAGGTAAAGTACAGCTTTAGCCCAGATTTAACCCAAGACCCACTGGGCTCTAGCCAAGACCTTGCTTCTCAATGGTGACTGTGAGATCTCTTAGCTTTTTAAAAATACAGCATGCCTGAGCCCTGTCTCTCAGATTCTCTTCCTCATTTTCTTGTGCTGTATTGTAAATACCTCCTAGATGTTATGTTTTTTTACAAATTGAAGGTTTGTGTAACACTTTGCTAATCATGTCTATTAGTGCCATCTTTCTTTTTATCTCCCAGATTCTGACTAAATAGATTAGGAATGAGTCCTGGGCATATATATATGTATATATACATATATATAATATTTTATATTTTATTTTATGCTTCATTTATTATATTATACTTTATATTATATTTTATTGATTTATATACTCATGAAAGTGAAGGTATTAGTTGCTGAGTCACATCTGACTCCTCTGTCCATGGGATTCTTCAGGCAAGAATACTGGGGTGGGTAGACACTCTCTTCTCCAGGGGATCTTCCCAATCCAGGATCAAACCTGGGTCTCCCGCAAAGCAGGCAGATTCTTTACTGTCTGAGTCCCCAGGGAAGCCCATATATATTTATAAATATTTTATATTTTATACACATACATATGTTCCAGAGTTCATTCTGCTCCACAGCCAGGGCAAAGAAGTAGGGAATTAAATTTCAAGTAATGATGTTTTATCACATTTTCCAACTTCAACACTATATTCAAAACACTCTGAAGGCTTCCCGGGCTAACTCTACCTGATTCTGGGCACAAATATTGACATGGATCTTGGTAAATTAGAATTGGTGATAAACACACAAACAATGAAAACTGTCATATGGGAGATTTTTGTCTCTAACTCAAATGACATCCAATTTTGGCTCTTCTGAGTACTGTTTGAGGATACTATAATAGCTAGCTTTTCTGAAAGAAATTTGATTCTAAGTAAAAATGATCAGATATGAGCTGATGGGAAATTCTGACTCATAAACTAACCATAGGAAAAAAGTCTCTACCCAAATAAAGGAGATAGCAAAGGAAGCAGGAGAAAGCAGATCAAAAGAATCTGTTCACATTTTCATGGATAATTTAGCAGGTTTAACAAGTTTTGTGAGATAAGAAAAAAAGACTGTGATTCCTAAACTGGGACTCTTGCCCTATAAAGTCAGTACAATATGGACTTAAATAAGATAGGTAGGTTGGAGACAAAAACGGCAACCCACTCCAGCATTCTTGCCTCGGAAATCTCATGTACAGGGGAGCTTGGCAGGCTACAGGCCATGAGGTCACAAAGAGTTAGACACAACTGATTGACTAAACAACAACAAAGGTAGGTAAGGTAGGAGGGTGCTGGGATAGGAGCCTGTCTAAATTCTTTTTTTCCCAATGAGCTCCTGAAAGCCCAAGACAAATGGGTCTTGATGAAAAATGGAGACAGCCAGCAACCAGATCCTCTCATCATTTGCATTTTAAGCCTCTAACTTGCGGTCACGTGACAAGCAAATGAAGAAAAACTGGCAATAACCATTAACTGGAAAGAAAAAACATAATTACACTGAGTCAGGATCAGACAGTTGCAGAGAAGTACCAGTTCTTCAGGCAGAAATCTGAACATCAGAGCCAAAGAGGATGGTGACAGTGAACACGGATGCCATGGATAAAGACACGACCAGGTTCAAGATCGTCTTCACCTTGGTGGTCTCTGCAATAGCGTGCATCATTGGCATCGCGGGGAACGACTTCATCACCATCAACCATGGAGCCGAGTGGGTCAGAGGCGAAAGACTCCCCATTGGTGACTGCATTCTGCTCATGCTGAGCTTTTCCAGGCTCTTGCTACAGATCTGGATGATGCTGGAAAACACGTACTGTCTGCTATTCTGGGTCATCTACAATGAGAAAAGAGTATACATACTTTTCAAAACCATCGTCATGTTTCTGAACTACTCCAACCTCTGGCTTGCTGCCTGGCTCAATATCTTCTATTGTCTCAGAATCGCAAGCTTTACTCACCCGTGGTTCTCCGTGATGAAGAGGAAGGTCATGGGACTGATGCCTGGGCTTGTGAGGCTGTCCTTGTTCTTCTCCTTTTGCTCCAGCTTCCCCTTCTCTAGAGGCATCTTCAATGTGTACGTGAACAATTCCGTCCCCGTCCCCTCTTCCAACTCCACTGAGAAGGTGTACTTCTCCGAGACCAACGGCAACTTGGTTACCACCCTTTACCTGGGGATCTTCATCCCTCTGATCATGTTTATGCTGGCGGCCACCCTGCTGATCATCTCTCTCAAAAGACACACCTTCCACATGAAAAGCAACGCCACTGGCTCCAGGGACCCCAGCATGGAGGCTCACCTGGGGGCCATCAAAGCCATCAGCTATTTTCTCATCTTCTACATTCTCAACGCAGTTGCTCTGTTTCTTTCCATATCCAACATCTTTGCCGCCAACAGCTCCTGGAATATTTTGTACAAAATCATCATGGCTGCCTACCCTGCTGGCCACTCAGTGCTACTGATCTTAGGCAACCGTGGGCTGAAAAGGGCATGGAAGCGGTTTCAGCACCAAGTTCATCTCTACCTGTAAGGGCAAACCCACAGGGGACCACAGGACCTGCTCCAATCAAGCTCTGACTTCTCCTCTCCTTGACCTCTCTCCCCATCCATCTTTTCTTCCCTAATCTGCTCTGACACTTCTCAGGTAACTGGATTCATTCATGAACGTGAAGCTGAATTTTTTTACTTGAGATTCTAAGTAGAAGTCGCTAAACCACTCTAAGATGGATTTATGAATGCTCCTTGATCTATGGTCATTTGCATCCTGTCCTTAGCTCTTCTCTACTTTCTCCCCCACTGAACCTTAAGAAGAGGGTGACCAGATATTTCTGTTTGCCTGGGATGAGCTCTGTTTGTGCCTGTTGGCATTTCTCATCTTTTCATTCCCAAAGATAGCTTGGTCTGGATGAAAAATTATATGATCACCCTACTTAAGAAACCCCACTAACCCAGAGTCAAGAAAAAGGAGGGCTAGTGACAAGCATGGGATGCATCTCAAGGGGTAGAAGGGACATCTGAATGCCTACAGATAAAGAGGATCCAGGAGAGAAAGTCTGGCCCAAATTTTCAAGTGGTGTAGAAGTTTCAAGGAAAATGAAGAGTGAAGAAAAGGGCTTTGGACTTGGCTAAAAGAAGGTTAGGCTTCCCTGGTGGCTCAGTGGTAGAGAATCCTCCTGCCAATACAGGTCAGGAAGACCCTCCTAGAAAAGGAAACCCACTCAAATGGCAGGCAACCCACTCCAGTATTCTTGCCTGGAAAATCCCACGGACAGAGGAGTCTGGCAGGCTATAGTCCCTGGGGTCACAGAAGAGTCAGACACAACTGAGCGACTAAGCAACAACAACAAAAGGTTAAGGATCCGGTGGCACTCAGATCACAGGAGTTTCCAGAAATCACGCAAAGATGAAAACAGTGAGGCATTTTGTAAAGCCCAGTCTTTTCAGGAGGCTGGTTGGAGGTAAAGATGAAGCAGAGGGCGGCAGGTGTGTCGTGGTGGCTGGTCAACTGGATGCTCTATGTTTCCAAATGATAAGGGACAACTCAAGAAGAAAGGAAAGGAAGAGCAGCGTAAAGAGTGATGTGGGCAGGAAGTAGAAAACAGAGAGAGGCCAGACTGGAGGGTCATCTCTTTTGCTTCCCTCCTGGGTCTGTGACAATATACGCGCACCAGTGCCTCTGGCTTTACCAGTTCTGGGTCAGCTGGCAGAACTAGCAGGGTGGGGCGGGGTATCTAGGAGGGGCTGCTGGACAAGCAAACACTACTTACTGCTCACTGTCGCTCTCCAGAATGAGACCCGCAGCAGAGCCTCTGAAGGCTGATCACAGAGTTAGACAGCCCTCCTCCCAGATATCTCGGAACCAGAAGTTAGGAGGTTGGGTTTTCTTATATTGGGCATTTTAAAAATCAGAATTACTAAGGTAACTGAGGGAAAAAATGCTACTGATCATATCAAGCTTAAGAGGCTAAGTGAAAATGTGAGGTCATTGGCAAATGCTAAATTCTGAGTTCCTGGACCTTTGAGCACTTTTTTCGGAGAGTCCCTTACCTCCTAAGTAGCAAAAAAAAAAAAAAAAACACATACACACACACACAAATTCACTCACATTCATCTCTTTATACTTCAAATAGCTTGGTAGTTACTCAACTGGAAAGGAAAATGTTTATAGAAAACATACTCTTTTGATAGCTTTCCTAAGTGAAATTTATTTAAAACTGTTTAAGGTTGGCAGGACAGTTATCGTAAAAAAAAAAAAAAAATAGATTTTGAAGTTTCATTTCAATGCCTAAAGAAAAGAGAAATATACATTTTTCCCAAATAATACAAGCACTAATAACTACTGAAAAACAGAAAACGGATTCAAAGTCATCATGTCATTAACAGGAACATTGCCAAGAAAATAGACTATATAATCCCTCTCTGTGTTTATTATGAAGAAATAGTATCTCATTTGCAAAAGCCGAAGGAGGCAGAGAGCTAACAAGAGCTTTAAGGATGATGACATCCTTATCAATACTGTATGTTGCCCTACTTTAACCAGATCAAGTTCTCTCCTCGCTATTCCTCCCTCCCTCCCCTTTTTTTCTTGCTTTCTGTAGAATGCACCCAAAGTTCCACAATGGGCCAGACTACCCTGTCTTCAAATTGGTTGGCTTTGGACAGAAACCAGCATTTCTAAGGGATCCACTTTGCAAACTCTGCACAACACCTCTGTCCCCTGGGAGCAGTTGAAAGTTATGGCAGGAAGGATTTCTTTACCCACAAAGTCACCCCCCACATTATCCACTACGTGGAGCAGTCTCTACTGAATAAGAGACAAGAAAGCAGAAGTTAAATCAACCGGTAACAAGTCTTGAGATGAGCGAGGTGGGGCTGAAGCCAAGGGCAGAAATCAGAAGCCATTGGGGAAGGGCAGGAAGAGACACCAGGAGGGAAGGGGGCCCTCCACCCAAAGTCCCTGTGGAGAGAGGTACACTCCTTACAGGGAGGTGGAGAACAGGCATTTACTCAGAAAGGTGGGTTTGTGGGAAGAGGTAGGACAAACAAAGAGGGGAGCCAGTCCTCAGTGTGTGAAAGCTGGGGGGCTCTCTGGACCCCTTCCCTGGACCGAGAGGCATTGCCTTTTACAGGAGACTTGATGGTTGTCGGGAAAATGGTCAGCTCCAGGGTGCTCTGCAGGGAGGTCATGGGTTACTGGCAATTAGAAATTTCTAAGAAGGAAGATGGATGCATTCTGGAGCCAGGGATGTGACCCAGATGGCCCAGGCAGGGCAGACTCAGGGAAGGAAACAGCAGTGCTGAGGTGAGGGTGGAGAACAGAGCCGCAAGCACTGCAGGAGGGAAGGTGTGAAGGTGCTGAGCTCCGAAGACAAACCTGGCCAGTCTCCTTGGGAGAAGGGCTCTACTGACAGCTCCTGCCAGGCCTCCAGAGAGTACTCCCACAAACCAGGAGCAGAACATCTTCAAGAGCTCTCCAGGGGAACTTCCTGGGCGAGACCCTTCCCAGGGTGGTGTGGTGTCGTGCGGGTGCTCCTCAAAGCTGGCCTGTCAACCAGCCTCACTGAGGGGAAACGAGGTGTTTTTAAGCTTTTGGTTTGTTTCCCATTTGGTTTTCCTCCTTGCTTTTAGTAAAGGGTCTAAAGAATGTTCTACCCTCACTCAGCTGCGTCAGGAGAAAATAAGAGAAAAGTGGTTTTGAAGTTAGTCCAGGGTGAAACAGAACCAGTAATCCCCTGGGTCGGATTTGGTTTGGGTGTGGCAGAAGCAGTCAGAGTGGAACCAAGGAAGGAAACAGACCCATAGACTTAAGAGAAGGAACTGTGGTTGGGTGTGGGGTGAGGGATGGTTAGGGACTGACACGTACACACTGCTGCATTTAAAACGGATAACCCCCATTTACCTACTATATAGCACTGGGAACTCTGCTCAGTATTATGTAACAACCTAAATGGGAAAAGAATTTGAAAAAGAATAAATACATGTATGTGTGTAACAGAATCACTTTGCTGTACACCTGAAACTGGCACAACATTGCAAATACTCCAATAGATACTGATACTGATACTCTGCTAGGCAGGTAGAACAGGGAAAAGGAGTCCAAAATGGCGGTGGCTACAGACAGGGCAGGGAAAAGCCCGGGAAAATGAAAAAAGAAGGTCTGAGGACGGAGTGAGGACCTCAGGTAAAACAAACAACACTCCTGGCTGGCCCAATTTACATAGGACAGGCCCAGGGAGAGAGAAACATATAAATAGAGGAGCCAAAGCCAGCTCTCTCTCTCTATCTCCCACGCGCTGGGGCACTCTTCTCCCCGGGTCTTTAGATCGCCGTGCCTTCTCACCTCAAAGATGGATTTTCCTGCTATCTTCTAAATAAAATAGAGCTGTAACACTGAGCTGTAACACCGATTTGTCTAAGAGCATAACACGGTCCATTCGAGACCTGAGAGCTATAACACGATCTATCCAAGACCTGAGAGCTGTGACACGCCGAGGGGGCTTTAACGTCCGTCACTCCAAATCTTTGTTGTGACGAGACAAAGAATCGAGAAACATACACGCATGACAACTCCAATAGAAAATAAAGAGTTTAAAAAATTACTAAAATATATATATTTTTAAGGAAACAGCCATAAAACAAGACATTTTTAAAAAAGAATCCCAAGGTGGAACATTCATGGAAAAAATCTCACCTCAGCAACTGCACCTCTCCCAAGTCCCACCTTCCTCTCTCCTACCCTGTGGTCCCCAGAGTCAAGATGACTTAAGCTTGGGGTCCTGGCTTGGCTATTTACGGGTCTGTGACTCAGGCGTGTTACTGCCTGTCTCTGAACCTCAGTTTCTGTATCTGTAAAATGGGAATAATTATAAGAATATCGACCGCCTAGGATTTTCTGTCTCAGCCTCAGAAATGAGTGAGAGAAAACACTGGCCCAGAGTAAGCTCTCAGGGACCATTGGCTGTTCATTGTCTAAAGGTGAGGGATGGGAGGCTGAGAGGCAGGGTGTTGGAGAATGAGGACACTCAAAGCAGGTCAGATGAGAAAAGACCACAGCCTAGACTGAGCCGGATGCACACAGAGGACCAGTCCCGAACCAGAGACTCCAGCAGAATACAGCTTAATCTGTAGCAGCTCACCTGTCCCGGCAGGGAGGGAGGAAGAGGGGGCACCCTGAAGGGTCCAGCTCCTGCACCCACTCCTGACAACATCAGAAAGACTCCAGGGTTTAGCGCCTTGGCAGTGGTTCAAGTCTCTGTCTGGAACAAAGCAGGGCACTGGGTCAGGGGTCAGCAAACCCTCGGTCGAGCCTCACAGTAACTATCTGAGGCTCTGTGGGCCCCTGTCACAAGTCCTCCAGGTTCTTCTGAAGCACAAAACCCACGAGAGGCAACGTGTATGGCTGTCCTCCAATAACATTTGATTTACTGGCACTGAAATGTGAATTTCATATAATTTTTCACATGTCAGGAAATATTCTCTTGTTTTTCAACCATTTAAACATGCAAAAAGCATTCTTGGCTCATGAGCACTACAAAAATAGGCAGTGAGTCGGATTTTGACCCCCCAAACCCCAGTTTGCCAACCATGCACTTGGCACTTTCGCCAACCCAAGGGGGAAGCGAAACCCACCACCAAACTCCACTTGTAAACCAGAGACACTCGTCATGACAACTTTTGCCATGTTTCGAACACAGCAACTTTCTGAATATTTTTGCCACTTCCAATTTCTCCAGCTTTCATCCACTGCTTTGCAATCCCTTAAAACACAACACTTTAATTGTTTGTGAAAAATAAAGACTCATCTAATGCACTGGTCCTGCCTCCCCCACCACTTCCCCCATCACCACAATGCTGTTAAGGACAGACATACAGGCCTCAAGTGAGTTTTTATCTAAAGCTCTGAGAGGGACCACCCTGAAGCTATTCAGTCGATTTCAAGGAGTAAAGGCTGGCAGATGGGTTCCTGCAGAGTCCCCGGGAATGCGGTGGAGGCTATGTCTCTGACTCTGAAATGATCACACTCCTATAAACTCCCGCTGTCACACTGGACTCTTGGCTACCTTTCTCTTCGTGGATCTGATCCAGGGGCAGAGCTTACATCTTTGCATTATTTCAGACGGTAGGCAACTGGCTGGTTTATTATACAATGGCAGGAGAGGCCTAGCATCTGTGTGGCACTGGAGAAGGACCTGGAAGATCCTTGGTGTCAAAGATCTAGACTTGAGCCTCCACTTGGGTGATCTTTGGAAAGTCACTAAACCTTTCTCAGCCTCAGTCTCCCTGCCAAGGAAAAAGCGATGATGGGAATATTCACTTCAAAGGGTTGTTTGGAGGTTCAGAGGAAATAATACATTTGTGTGTAATAAACAAGAAACCTCCATATGAAAGTAAATGCATTTATTCATTCAACAAAAGTGTACTGTATATGGGCTAATCCCTGAAGTGGATGCTGAGAACTCAAAGGTTAAGGCAAAAAAAACTCACCTCCCTGAGCTCAGAGGCCGGGAAAGAACAACTCGTTAAACTACAGTGTGGAAAACACTTCTGGGGAGGTCTGTGTACTGCGGGGTCAGCGCTGTGCCTCAAACTGCAAAGGTTCATAATTAAAACCCCTTCTCTACAAAATATTACAAGTCCTGATCTTCCTGATTATTTCCTTCTGGGCTGGAGAGAGAGGAACTCAGAATAGAACGCTTATCTCTCAGTCTCACTGGCCAGTTAGGAAAGATAAGGACGGAGAGAAGAAATGTCCCGCTGAGCATCCTTGGAGATCCCCATCAGTGCCTAAGGATGCAAAACACAGGGGTCCTGTTACCTGCGGCCCTCCCTAGGGAAAGCTGCTGTTTGCATTTCCTCCCCCAGAGCCCTCAGAGACTGCAAATAAATCCCTGGTTTACTCAAACCAGATGCTACAATATATCATGGTTGGAAGCCCTGAGTGCACCTGGGACCATGAGAGACAGAAACACTTCACAGGGAGAGGATGGCAATTCAACTCTTGGGAAAGACAGGAGACCTCATGGAATCCCGGTTTGGCTTCTAATCTCATCTCACTTAGTGAAAGAGGCCCTCAACTCACCTTCTACTCATCAACACGGCAAGAAACATGTGCTTGCCTATGGATTCAAAGGCCCGGAAAGATGCCTTGGAAAACTCATCTGTACAGGGGCCTGCAGCCACCCTCCAGCACTACCTCCTAGCCATGATCTGGCTTCCCAAGGGAGAACAGAGTATCTGTCAGGAGACTGGTGTGGGGGTGTGGGCGAGAGAAGCGGGACTCTGGATCCTTTCTTTGCTGAGGTTACAGACAGAAGGAACTGTGGTTTAACTCCTATCCTCACCACTCACTCCTCGCCTGCCACCTCTGATCACCTGCCCGAGCTGGGGATCTATCCCAGGCTCCCCACCCCACCTGTGTTAGTCACTCAGTCGTGTCCTATTCTTTGGTACCCGTTGGACTGTCGTCTGCCAGGCTGCTCTGTCTGTGGAATTCTCCAGGCAAGAATACTGGAGTGGGTTGCCATTCCCTTCTCCAGGGGATCTTCCCAACCCAAGAATCGAACTTGGTTTTCCTGCACTGCACAGATTCTTTACCATCTGAGCCACCATGGAAGCCCTCGCCCTACCTGAGATGGTCCTTATAGGCAGCAGCATCAGGAAGTAAGACTGGGTGAAGTCCTCTGTGCTCATCATGGAGGGTGTGGAGACAGCAATAGAAAGGAGATAAAGTCACAGGCAAGCTCTGGCCACAGAGGGACTGAGGTGCAAGAAAGGAAAGGCCATGTGACCCAGTGGGTCTCTGGTTGAGCAGATGATGGAACAATGCTCCAGGGAATCAGTACCCAGACAGCTTGGTGGATGAAGCTCAAAGTTCAAGCTGCAAACAGACAGTCGGATCTACTCTCCACACTGCCTAAGGCAGCCTGCTGACAAAGGAAGACTCAGTTCAGTTCAGTCGCTCAGTCGTGTCCGATTCTTTGCGACCCCATGAATCGCAGCACGCCAGGCCTCCCTGTTCATCACCAACTCCCGGAGTTCACTCAGACTCACGTCCATCGAGTCCGTGATGCCATCCAGCCATCTCATCTCTGTTGTCCCCTTCTCCTCCTGCCCCCAATCCCTCCCAGCATCAGAGTCTTTTCCAATGAGTCAACTCTTTGCATGAGGTGGCCAAAGTATTGGAGCTTCAGCTTTAACATCATTCCTTCCAAAGAAATCCCAGGGTTGATCTCCTTCAAAATGGACTGGTTGGATCTCCTTGCAGTCCAAGGGACTCTCAAGAGTCTTCTCCAACACCACACTTCAAACACATCAATTCTTCGGTGCTCAGCCTTCTTCACAGTCCAACTCTAACATCCATACATGACCACAGGAAAAACCATAGCCTTGACTAGACGGACCTTAGTCAGCAAAGTAATGTCTCTGCTTTTGAATATACTATCTAGGTTGGTCATAACTTTTATTCCAAGGAGTAAGTGTCTTTTAATTTCATGGCTGCAGTCACCATATGCAGTGATTTTGGAGCTCCCCAAAATAAAGTCTGACACTGTTTCCACTGTTTCCCCATCTATTTGCCATGAAGTGGTGGGACAGGAAGCCATAGTCATATTGAAAGACTAACTCATCTATCTCTTCCCCAAAACCTTGGGCCAGGACCTCCATCACGTCACAGCAGAATGAAGGCTAAGTGGACTCCATCCATCAGTTAATTATGGTGAGGAAGATGAGCAAGGAGGCTAAAATGATTTGCTCTGGACTGTGTTCAGTTAATTGTGCGTTTATGTTTTATAATGTTTATTTTTGACTAAGATTTGTTCAACTTTATGTGAGATTTAGGTTAATGAACAAAAATTGAATATCTCCAAATACTGCAAGCTATGGTTTTAACCTTTGGTTGAACTAATCAGATTGTTAGTAACTAAAACGCCTTTGCCTCTGCAGTTTATCTTATCATGAATTATTCAACTAATTTCCATATCTGTATCTTAATATTGAAAACTACTAATACAGTTTAATGTTTTGGCACTGATTATATTCATTGTACCTGATGGCAGAAATTTTGTTTGTTTTTTTATTTCAAAGGCTAAGTAGTAGCTGAAGAAAGTGTCTGGCAACTCCTGATCTGAAGAGGTCATTCCACAAAGTCAAACCATATGGCCTGAGTCTCCTTCCTCTTGGGTCCCCCATGGCACAGGGCTTTGTGACCATCTCCTCTTTTAAAATTCTCCATCTTTGACTTCAGATCTGTTCAGGTGCCTGGTTTTTCTCCTGTTTCCTTATCCATCAAGCGCCCTTCAAACACAGAACTCGTCACCATTTGTGCACTTCCTCTGCCACCATCACTAAAGTGACCAACCAGGCAGGTTTCAAAGCTGAAATTCCCATATCTCAGAAAAACCTCAGTGTCTGGGCAAACCAGAGCAGTTGGTCACCCTAGCACAACCCAAATGACTGAGGCTAAATTCAGGTTTCAACTGCAGTCATGATATTCTCTTCTGCTCCCTTCCTTTACAAGCAGATATATACACACTTGAACTTCACCCATGCACCTGCTGAAAAGCCTCCTGTAGCTCTTCAGACTGGCATACAAAGCCCTGCACACTGCATCTCAGGCCTCCTTTTTCTGACAGATCTTGCTGCTTTATTTTTTTTTTCCATTCTACAGAGTATAACCATCTACAGGGCCTAAAGGCTTGGTTCCCTTGTTAAACTTCAATTATGGAAAATTTCCAACATACAGAAAAGAAGAGAAACAGTACAAAGATCCTCTGTGTTTCACAACCTCAAGTACTACCAACATTTTACCAGTACTGTCTATTGAAAGTATTTGAGTAGGGTTATTCTATGACTCAAATATTTCCAGTAGCCTTAACCCAAAAGATTCTGTGGGTTCTAAAGTAGGCAATTGTAGCAACTTTGTGTCGTTTCCGCTAAATGCCAGGGCCATTCTCAGTCTGTGTTTTCACTGCCTTCAAATTGCCATTTGTGTGTTTGTTCTGTGAATTTTGGGTCTTCCAGTTCTACTTTGCCAATGTCAACAATGGTTATGTAGGCTCTGCTGCACTTAACTTGCTCAGTTGCTTCCGTCATGTTCAATTCTTTTTGACCCTATGGACTGTTGCTCGCCAGGCTCCTCTGTCCATGGGATTCTCCAGGTAAGAACACTGAAGTGGATTGCCATGCCCTGCTCCAGGGGCTTTTCCCGATCCAGGGGTCAAACCTGCATTTCCAGCATTGCAGGCGTAGTCTTTACTCACTGAGCCACCTAGGAAGCCCAAACTTAGCTTAAGTCCCTCTAAAAATGGTTCTGCTTATTTTCCTGATTTCTCTGTCTCTTTGGCTGTTTTTAATGAGTACTCAGCAACACAGATCCTGCAACTGTCTGTTTTCTCATTAAGCAGTTGGGTAATTTCACATTATTCTTTATTTTAAGGAGTTCTACGTTAGTCCTAAACTACCTATTTCTGTTCTCATATAAAAATATCAAGAAGGAAAATCTTAAGATCACTTTGTCCATTGTTTTCTCTCAAAACTAGGTTTTAATTACTTTCCAAATCTCTCCTCCAGCTTTCCTAAAGAAAGCTTAGGACCATATCTCTGAATTATTAGACATTCTCACCCAGGGTATATTGGCAAAGTTGTTCTCTGGAAAAGAAAGGGAGGAAGGGAGGAAGCGATATTAGGAGGAAGGGAAAGAGGGAAGGAAAAAGGAGACAAAGAAAAGAAATCCCTATGTGTAGAATTTTTTTAATTTCCATTGTGTAAATTCACCCACCATGATGGAATTTGAACTAACAAGATGTCACTGGACCGGAAGTTGGGGGAAGAGATGCACACCATCCATGCCCTCTTGCTGTAGGAATCAACTACAACTGCATACCCTGTCTTCTCGGGCAAAACAGAAGAAAGATAGAACTTAATGATTCCAGAGCTATACAACCCAGATTTCAACACAGTACTAGTTCTGTAGATTTCCACACAATGCTAGTTCTGTGACCTTGGGCACGTTGCTTAACTCCTGGGAGGCTCGATTTCCTCATCTTTAAACTAGAGGTAATAAACATCTCTGTCTCATGGGGTTACTGTTGTAACAAGCAAAATTCTTAGAATAGTGCCTTGCATACCTTAGCCACTGTAACGCATTTCATGTTATTATTCGGGACCGAAAATCAAATGGTGTTATATAGACTTACTGCCACTAGGTGCCACCCTCCTCATTTCCGCAGCACAAACCCTTTCTGCAGTTATTTGCTACTCAATTCGAAAGAGGTCATTAATTCAATCACAGAAGAGAACTAACATTTTCCCCCCTTTCATCTCCCAGTTTACGCTTCATATTTTCCTTTGAAAATCCACTAGGAACCCAGTTAGTGATCCTTGAGTGTAACCATCTGTAAAACTCCAGGCAGAAGTTATTTTCAATCTTATAAGAAATAAATGATGAAAGGGAAAGAGGAGAGTGAAAAAGTTGGCTTAAAGCTCAACATTCAGAAAACGAAGATCATGGCATCTGGTCCCATCACTTCATGGGAAATAGATGAGGAAACAGTAGAAAGTGTCAGACTTTATTTTTTTGGGCTCCAAAATCACTGCAGATGGTGACTGCAGCCATGAAATTAAAAGACGCTTACTCCTTGGAAGAAAAGTTATGACCAACCTAGATAGCATATTCAAAAGCAGAGACATTACTTTGCCGACTAAGGTCCGTCTAGTCAAGGCTATGATTTTTCCAGTAGTCATGTATGGATGTGAGAGTTGGACTGTGAAGAAGGCTGAGCGCCGAAGAATTGATGCGTTTGAGCTGTGGTGTTGGAGAAGACTCTTGAGAGTCCCTTGGACTGCAAGGAGATCCAACCAGTCCATTTTGAAGGAGATCAACCCTGGGATTTCTTTGGAAGGAATGATGCTAAAGCTGAAGCTCCAGTACTTTGGACACCTCATGCGAAGAGTTGATTCACTGGAAAAGACTCTGATGCTGGGAGACACTGGGGGCAGGAGGAGAAGGGGACGACCCAGGATGAGATGGCTGGATGGCATCACCAACTCGATGGACGTGTGTCTGAGTGAACTCCGGGAGATGGTGATGGACAGGGAGGCCTGGCGCACTGCAATTCATGGGGTTGCAAAGAGTCGGACACGACTGAGTGACTGAATTGAACTGAACTGAACTGAAGAAATAAAACCAAAGTTATAGTAGTTCCTGTTAGAGAAGGGTCAGCCCCCGATACTTGCTTTCCTCGCCTCTCTCTTCTCGCTCAAAAGAAGACAAGATGGCTTCAAATGTGACTCCTTTTATCACATCACTCAATTCCCTGAAATACTCTCCCAGAAAGGAGACTGACCTAAATCAGTTGAACAATAGTTCACGTCTGTAAATATTTACTGAGCTACTGTATATGTGAGATACTATGGCAAGCAGTAACAATATAAGGTGAATAAGAACCATACAGAAAGGAAGCTACCTATCACAAATTTACTAAATATTTGTAGAAATAAAATATTTTTAATGAACCCAACAATTACTTTAACAACTTACATAGAAGAATAAAAGCATCTATGGTGGCATTGGTGGTAAAGAATCCACCTGCCAGAGCAGGAGTAAGAGACACAGTTTCAGTCTCTGGGTCGGAAAGATCCCCTGGGGGAGGAAATGGCAACCCACCCCCTGGAGAATCCCACGGACAGAGGAGCTTGGTGGGCTACAGTCCATGGGGTCACAAAGAGTCAGACAGGACTGAGTGTCTGAGCACTAGACAGTAAGGCATACTTACCTGTTCCAGATATGAAGACATACTGCTAAGTTATAGTCGGACTAATAACACAGGAAAATGAGGATGAAAATGGACTCATTTATCCACTGGAACTTAAGATATGATAAAATGTGAACCACCTATAAGTGGGCAAAGGATAGATCATTCATTAAATGATACTGCGGATGAGGCTCACTGGAAGTTGGCTTCCTTCCTCTTACTTTATACAAAGGTATCCAAATGGATAAAAGACCTAAATATGGAAGGTAAAACTACAAAATCATAGAAGAAAATATAGAATAATTTTGTGACTAAAGGGTGAGCCAAAAGCTCAAAAATTGGTTGGAGTTCCAGTCAATGAAAGGCACAGATGGTTGTCAAGGAGACTTTCACAACATAACAGACCACTGGCTAGACTATACAAGGAAAACCAGGGCGCACACACACACAGAGGCAGAGGAGACTCGGTGGCTATCAAGAGAGGCCCTCACTCTCATCTATAACCAGAAAGGTCCAACAATAATATACTATTCTGCATTCATCAGAATGGCCCCAGATCACCACATGTTGGCGAGGAAGTGGAGAAAGGAAAGCTTGGTGTCGCCAGCTGGAGTGTGAAGCTGTACAATCATCCTGGAGAGCAATCTATCAGGACTTGGTGAAATAAAGGATTCACATATGCTTTGGTTCACTCCTGGGAACATTCCCAAGAGAAGCTGTAGCACAGATTCAGGGAGACAGAGATGAGGATGTTCCTCACAGCACAGTTTATGGAGGTAGGACTCTGAGTTTTCACTGTTGGGGGTGTGTTTTCAGTCCCTGGCTGGGGAACCTAAGATCCCTCAAGCCTCTAGGTTCCAATAAAAAAAAAAAGGTCTCTTTAAGAACGATTCCCCAAATTGCGTATTGTCAAGTATGTGTACATTAACCCGAAAGCCTGAAAATACATTTCCTCACTGATTTGTTTACAGCGTGTGGTGCTCTTTTGCAATTCTTAGCAAAGGAACAGAACAGACAGGGATATTAAACCAGAAGAGAGTGAAGACTGTGCAGGCCTTTAAAATCAGGAGGAATAACCAGGCAGATGCAAAGGGTCTTTTGCGTAACTGGGCAGTGAAAGTGAAAGTCGCTCAGTCATATCCTACTCTTTGTGACCTCATGGACATACAGGCCATGGAATTATCCAGGCCAGAATACTGGAGTGGGTAGCCCTTCCCTTCTCCAGGGGATCTTCCCAACCCGGGGATTGAACCCAGGTCACCCACACTGCAGGCGGATTCTTTACCAGCTGAGCCACAAAGGAAGCCCAAGAAAACTGGAATGGGTAGCCTATATGTTCTGCAGCAGATCTTCCCAACCCAGGAGTTGAACCAGGGTCTCCTGCATTGCAGGAAGATTCTTTACAAACTGAGCTATCAGGAAGCCCTGAGTGGCTGCCAGTCGGCAAACATATGCCATCATTGACTTGTGCACTGTTGGCTACCATAGGCTGCATTAAAAATAAAAATTAAAAAATCCACCAGGCACACATGTCGAATCAGAAGCTAGAATGTTATTTTGTTTTAAGGAGGTGGTTCTGGGTCCAAGAAAGGGACTCGACCACTGGAGAGTTTAGAAATCCCAGTTGCAAAATACTCACTAGGTTTGTTCATTTTTCTCACGGAAGGAACACAAAGATAAAAATACTTGAGTGGCCTGAAATGTGCTTAGGGAATGACCCTGGAAGCAAAGAAGGAAAAGGACATCACAGACATTCTTTCAGGCACAGTTCCCACGGACAGAGCTGAATAACAAGTTCTCTAGCAGTTTTGAAACTGAAATCTGGTCAGGGAAAGGTGATCAGGTGCCCTCTTTGAGAATAATTTCCAACCCAGGACGCAGCCACCACAGTTTAGTGTCAAGTTCACAGAGGTCAGGAGCTAGAATGTTATTTTGTCCTAGAGAGCTGGTTATGGATCCAAGAAAGGCACTCAACCACTGAAGGGTTTAGAAATCATAGCTCCAATTTCCACAGGTTCAATTCCCACCTCCACCACTTATAAGCTTTATGACCTTATGCAAGTTTCTGAATCTCTTCATGCCTCAGTTTCCCCATCAATAAGACAGGGACCGTGGTGATAATAGTACGTACCTGAACAGCCATTTTAGAGGACAGTTTTGTCAGTTTCTCAAAGAATTGAACATAAACTGAATGTTAGACCCAATTATTTCACTGCCAGGTATCTACTTATGAGAAATAAAAGCTTTCTCATACTAAAACATGTATGTAAATATTCCTGGCAGCATTGTTTGCAATGGCCAACAACTGCAAATATTCCAAATGCCCATCAAATGGTGAATGGATAAACAGAATGTGGTATATCCATGCAATGGGGTGATTCAAAGCCCTCAGGAGACATCTAGTGGTTGAATGACCTCAGAAAGTGCCCCAGTTTTCAGACAGTTCCCACTTCTACTCCCAGCCTCCAGGAGAAACCATTGCTGTTTTCTACCTTCTCTGACAACTTCATATAAATGAAATCACATGATATGGAATCCTTTGCATCTGTTTTCTTTCACTGGGCATATCTTTTGTCACAGCTGGAGTTGGAACATGCTACTGGCATCTAGCGGGTGAAAGTCAGGGATGTTACAGCATATGAGAAGCCCACCCCCCCAGCCCCCCAGGGCCCCCCCCCCCCGACATCCTCACCCCCAAACACACAAAGAATCGTCTGGTCCAAAATGTCAGTAGTGCTGTGGTTGAGATATTCTGCACTACTGGGAAGTGTGACTCGATGAACCAACGAATTGTTCTCTAGACTTGAATTTAAGGATTGTCCTTTCAAATTCTGAGAAAAATCTCTAAAAGTATTTCCACACCCTCGCCCTTTGCACAACTTAAAATTGGTCTCTCTAGCAATTATGTTTTTAAAGAAGTCCCCGGGATGGGAGAAATATCACAATTATTATATCAGAGGCCCTGTGATGCTCTGCACAGATTCTCTTTCAAACATGACCAAGCGCCACTCATAGCTTGTTGTCAGCAGACAGCTACACCTCAGTCAAGGTCAAGCCCTCCTCTGAGGGCAGCTCACACCCTATGACAGCTTTATTGCAGGGTTGGGGGGCGGCAGACAGGAGATGGCAAGTAAAGAGCAACTCTGAAGGACCATCCTAGCTTCAGAATCCCCTGGAGGTTGGCTGGGCCTTTGTTCAGACAGCATCACAGCACAGGGTCTTTCTCTCCTCCCCTTCTCATCCCTTCCTTTCCAAAGGGGACAATCATAAAGTCTATCCCCAGTGGAGTTTCTCCTTTCTAATCTCCAAGAGTCAACTTTCCAACTGTGACACCTGGAAACAATGACTCGGGCTTCTAAAATTTATTTTGAAACATGAAGATTTTTAATGTATATTAAATCCAACAGTGACAGAAAAATTCCTGCATACTAACCTCTAGTGACAGAAAGCCATCACTGGTTATTTCAGGATAGAGGTGGGGGGAGGGGCGGGGTATTGCCAAGAGACACGAGGCACTCTGGGGGTGACAGGTGTATTCACTCTCAATGGTGACGGTTTCACAGGTACATGCATATGTCATCATAGATTAAAGATTATACTTGAAATATGTGTAGTTTGGGGCTTCCCAGGTGGCACTAGTGGTAAAGAACCCACCTGCCAATGCAGGATTCATAAGAGATTCGGGTTCGATCCCTGGGTCAGGAAGATCCCCTGGAGGAGGGCCTGGCAACCCACTTCAGTATTCTTGCCTGGAGAACCCCATGGACAGAGAAGCCTGGCGGGCTACAGCCCATAGGGTCTCAAAGAGTCAGACACAACTGAAGCGACTTAGCATGCACACACACATGTGCAGTTTATCATATGGCAGTTATACCTCAATATAAAGCTGTTTTAGAAAGAAGAGGGGAAGGCCTGAGAGGGACTCTGAAAAATTAAGAAAAGTATGTATAATCTCTACTACAGATATTTTCAGTTTTTCCACTGGTTTTTGCTTTTATCCATGTCCAGTATGTATGTATTTTACGAAGGTATGTGCAGGTTAAGTTGCTTCAGGCGTGTCCAACTCTTTGCCACCTTATGGACTGTAGCCCACTAGGCTCCTCTGTCCATGGGATTCTCCAGGCAAGAATACTGGAGTGGGCTGCCATTTACTCCTCCAGGGATCTTACTTACAAAGTGATAATGACAGTATATATTAGCTGTTCTCAGCTATGATGTTGTCACACTGGTTTGTCCTGATGACCTGCAAGATGTTCCAACTAAATCTGTTATTAAATCATGTTGAAAATACCCAGTTTGCCAAGATTTACCTCTTTTAATATAGCAGAGCATACCCAAGATTAGAACCACAATAATATCAACTTGGGTCTCTTGCATTTGGATGTGGTTTCTTATGTGTGGAAGCTAGCACACAGAATTTCACATCACCCTTGGCAAATCCTTAGGAAAATGTCAGGCACTGAGAACCAGTGATGTAAATACCCTGTTGTATCTTGGCAAATACAATGGCCTTCATAATTGACATTTTCCTTAAATCAAAATAAAATATACAAATGCTCATAAATCTTATAAATAAATCTCCCCTATTCTGCCAGTACAAGTTCCTAAAGGCAAATTCCTTCCTTTTTCAATTTTTCTTCCTGACTCCATCTCTCTGCCTTTCTTTCCTGATTGTCTTCCTTTGTGGGTAGATAATATACTCACATGGGTCAAAAATCAAAAAGTGTTAAACATTAGCTACAACAAAAACTACATTAGATACAACAAAAACTCTCCCCTTGCCCTGCTCCCAGGCACCTAGCTTCCCTCCTCAAAAGCAACTGGTTTCATCGGGGGTTTTTTTGTCAGTATCAATGAACATATATGTGTATATGATATATTCACAGACCTAGAGATTATTTAAACTCTTCAAAAAAAGATAAATTATTTGCTCTGTTTTACACCTTGTTTTCCCCTTTTTAATATATAGTATATCTTCCAATATTAACACATAAAGAATTTCCAAATTCTTTTATAGTTGAAAATATTATAAATATTGGTTTAATGAATTAGCCCCGTATCGATAAACATTTAGGTAGTTTTCCAATCTTTTGTTACTATAAACAATACTGTAATACATAACCTCACAGCTCATCACACTGCATGTAAGTAAACGTGTTTATAGTATAAATTCTTAAAAAGGGAATTACTAGGTCAAAGGGTGTGTGCATGTTTAAAACAGAAAGGTACTGCTAAACTGACTTACACTCCCACCACTTACATAAGACAATGGTTTTCCACAGATCCCTGCCAACACCCTGAGTCATAAACCTTTTTGATCTCTGCCAACTTGATAGATGAAAACATAGCATAGTGTAATTTTAACTTGCAATTTTCATGTAGACAAGCAGGTTTGTGTTTGAGAGCCATCTATTTGTCCATTTCTGTGAAAGCTCTGTTCATATGATTTGCCTGCTTTCCCATGAACTTCTGTTCTTTTACTTTGTTGATTTTTTTCAACTCTTTCTACACGAGGATAACTAGCTTTTTGACTGTGAAAACGAACCCAAATATTTTTCCCAGTCATTTTTTCGACTGGCTGGATTTTGCCATATTTTTTTAATTTTATGTAATTGTATTAAGTGTTCTCTTTTTACCAGAGACGAGGATGAGACAGGCTGGGACCTGGAATCGTTTACTTAAGTGCTGCAATGCTTGCACTTAGACACACCTCTCCTGGAGCAACAAAATACAAGGAACCAGGCTCCTCTGTCCACAGGATTCTCTAGGCAAGAGTACCGGAGTGGGTTGCCATTTCCTTCTCCAAACAAAGAAACTATCTGGGACTAAACATAACTGCATGTATGCACAGGGCAAATTCTGGACAAAAGATACAAAGAGACCAAAAAAACCCAACCGCCACTTCTAAAGGGCCTGGCGCAAAAGCTGGGGTTTGGAACCAAGAGCTGGGTACTAAGCATGCCTCCTGTACACACCACCACCTGAAGGGTGGACAAATCACCTAAGCTACACCCCCCCCCCCCGCCCTGATCCCTGGATACATCCCTACTTCACCCCACATTAGGAGCCAGCTTGGTGTGGTGGGGGGCGGGGGGGGGGGCCGGGGCACACTTGGGGAGTGAGCAAGGGAATCTGTGGTTTGTTCAGGAACACCCCCTCCCCCCACCCCGCCAGCAGGAGACCCAATGACGCCTTCCCTGAATTTTCTATCAGGCCTCTGATCCATTTCTATTGCATAAAAAGCACCAGTGGTCACGAACCCGCCTGCCACTGCAGGAGACCAAAGAGGCGGCTCCATCCCTGGGCGGGGAAGATCCCGTGGAGTAGGAAATGGCAACCCACTCCAGTATTCGTGCCTGCGAAATCCCACGGACATGGAGGCCTGATAGGCTACAGTCCATGGAGTTACAAAGAATCGGACACGACCGAGCACGCTCCCACGCAGAAGTTCGAAGGAGGACAAGAACTCCGGTCAGCAACAAGCCTTCTCTGGTTCAGAGAGGTCAACAGGCTTGCCAGAGGTGCACAGCTAAGTGTAGAGGCGAGCATTTCAAACCTCGCCCCTTTGCCCCACACTCCTCCCCAGGGCAGGGTAGTCACACCCCCCATCCCCCCGAACAGAGCGGGTGAGCACACCTGCGAGCTCCCCAGGGGACCCCCTCACCCTCGCCCCCCGCGGGTGCCCTCAGGGAACCCCCCCCCCCCCCGCCCCACACACCAACCGCCCACCGGACCCTGTCCCGCGGGCGGATTCCCCCGGGAGGAGGCGCGGCCCGGGCGGGTCGGGGGCGGTCCTCGGGGGGAGGTGGGGAGCGGGGGCGGGGCCGCCGCGCTCTGCAGGAAGGACGCAAGCGCCGCGGGTTTCCGGGGGCCAAGTTCGCTTCGCGATCACGAGTCTGCAGCATGGGGTCCGTGCCCCGAACACTCGAGCTGTTCTACGATGTCCTGTCCCCCTACTCCTGGCTGGCCTTCGAGGTGACGCCGGGGAGCAGCTTCGCCCGGGGCTTGGGGAGACAGAGGCAGAGGGAGGGGTCAGCAAATAGCACGGGGACCTCGGTCTCGTGAATTTCCTGGCAGTGCCCTACGAGGTTTAGGGCAAGCAGGTAGAGAGCCAGGACTGAAGGTCACTTTGTTGATAAACGGGATATGGTCGCTGGCTCCAGGTGGAAGGAACCTTTATGTCTTAGGCTGGGGTTTCCCATACTGGCTTGGAAGATGAGCAACTCCAGGATCCAGAATATAAGCCCTCCGATGTCAGTTTTGGGGGGTGGGGTGCAGAACAAATAAAAACTGTCCACAGGAGCAGAGATCCTGGAATTGATAACTAGGAACTGAGAGAGTTTTGCCCTTTCAAACCAAATTTAGGGTGTCCTCCTAACCCTTTCTCCGCGCCTATAGACTGGCTGATCAGTGCCATCAAACACCCTTCTCTCCCTCAGCCCTTTTCACTCTCCGTCTCCGTCCCTCCCTGCAGGTCCTGTGCCGATATAAGAATATCTGGAACGTCAGCCTGCAGCTGCAGCCCACGTTAATTGGAGGGATCATGAGAGACAGCGGTACAAAGGCAGCGGTGTTTTTGGCGGGGATTAGAGGGAAGACATTTCAAACGTCCAGGGGAGCGGCCCTTCCACTGGGTCTCCTTATTGGCGGCAGCAGCTAGTAATATGTCCGCTGCCTGAAACCCAGGTAGGTGCATCCCCTGTCTGGGACCCTCGGGTGATCTCTCATCAGTAAGCCCAACTTTCCCCTTGCAGGAAACCAGCCGCCAGCTATGCTTCCCCGCAAAGCCGTATACATGAGAAGTGACGTTAGGCTCCTGAGCCAGCATCTCCAGGTTCCCATCCACTTCCCCAAGGATTTCTTCTCTGTGATCCTTAAGAAAGGTGAAGAGAGTGGGATATGGATGGAGCATAAGGTTTCAGCAGTGGATTTGGCGATTTCAGGGCCAGAAAGGAGGGGTTTCGTTGATTCCATTAAGTGAAGGAAACTTTGGGAAAGCTCAGCATCAGAGCTGATCATGCAGAAGGTTGTGGAGACAGAAGGGGAGGGAGAGCAGGATGGATCAGTGATCAGAAACGCAAATGGGAGGCTGAGGGTGATGGAGCACTGGCGGGGGCGGGGGGGGGGATGAGAAGGAGGGAAAACCTGGTCTTCATGGGAAACAAGCTAGAGAAGGCCCCTCTCCAAGTGCCTCTGCCCCACAGGAAGTTTGACAGCCATGCGCTTCCTCACTGCGGTGAAGATGGAGCACCCGGAGATGCTAGAGAAAGTGTCCAGAGAACTGTGGATGCGCGTCTGGTCACGGGTGAGGGTTGGGCTCTGGGCACCCACTTTTGGGGAGACCCAGGATGACTTGGTGACCCTCCCCTAGGCCTAGAGTCCAGGTCCTGCCCTCCTCTTTGTTCACTGACCTGGTCCACTGGCCTCCATCTCACTCCTCACTTCGCCACCCCCTCATACTGACTGTCCTCTTCCCAGGATGAAGATATCACGGAGCCCCCGAGCATCCTGGCCGTGAGTGTTCCCACTCCTCTCCTGGGTAATCTGAGGACAGTTGACCTCTGGGGGCAGAGAGGACATTGTTTATTATTGGGTGGAAGAGGTCATAGTTACCGGGGGAGAAAGGATGTTTGAGAGGCCAAATTACTAAACGGTTGGAACTAAGACGACTCTCGAAAGAATGTATCACGGGTGAAAAAGGAAACATGTATTTGATGAAAGAAGGTGGTACATGTGGTACCTGCAGATGTGGAGACTTGAAGTAGTGGCAAGTCGTGGCCCTAAAAACTGCAACACAAACCTCACTGTCACATCTAAGAGACATAAAAAACAGGCTTTGGAAAGACAAAGAGAGATCACTCACTCAATCCAGAAGTATAGAAAGTCCGAGTGAGAAAAGTGGAAATAGCTCCAAATGTCAAAATGTGTGCTAGCCATATTTAGATGTAAAAAAGTTTTTCTTCAGGATTAAATCAGGAAATTCAACACCGCATTTTTTCCCCTTAAGTTTCTTCCCCCCTTAACCCATAAGGGTTTCCCTTGTGGCTCAGCTGGTAAAGAAACTGCCTGCAATGCAGAAGACCTGGGTTCGATCCCTGGGATGGGAAGTTCCCCTGGAGAAGGGAAAGGCTACCCACTCCAGTATTCTGGCTCGGAGAATTCCATGGACTGTATAGTCCACGGGGTTGCAAAGGGTCGGACACGACTGAGTCACTTAAACTTTCACTTTAAGTTTACAAAAGACAGGAAAAGGCAATGGCAACCCACTCCAGTACTCTTGCCTGGAAAATCCCATGGACGGAGGAGCCTGGTAGGCTGCAGTCAGCTGAGGCATATTCAAATATAATATATAAAATGACAAGTCACAAAAAACGTTAAATGTGTAAAGCATGCCCAGTATATCCTCCTGTGTTTTCATTCCTGCAAAGTCTATGCATTGGCTTGCTTTTTCACTTAATATCTAATAATCATTTCCCATGTCATTTAAAACTGTTGGAGAGAATAATTCTTAGGTTCCACATAGCATTCCATTCAGTGGGTGTACTTCTGTTTACTGAACCAGTTCCCTGTTGTTGAGCACTTGGCCAAAATAAACTTCGCTGATGTAACCGGGTCAAAGACAAGAAGTCATGCCTGACTTCATATTTCCCACTCCAGGTCAAGGGGGTCAGGTTGCAATACTTGTCAACCCCAGCTATGTATTAAAATCACTTACAGCACCTGGACACCACCACCCAGAAATTCCCATGTAATTTGTTCTCAAGGATGACATCCAAACTGAGATTTTAAAAAAAGCTCCCCCAGGATATTCTAATATGTGCGGCCAAAGTTGAGAATCACTGATCCCAACAAACCCCAAAGTGAAACCTTTAACATTCTCTGAAGCCAGACGCTGGTGGCTGCAGCCATGTGCCCTGTCCAGAGTCCTCAGGAAATTCTATGGGAATTAGAGCCCAGCCCTTGGATTCAGGAATTCTGAGAAGTAGGAAGGCATGAGCCCCCAGCTTAATGTCAAGGGACTTGGATTCTAGCATTGTTTCTGCTACTAACAAGCTCTTTAGCACTGACCAAAATATGTACCATTTCTGGACTGGAGGCTCCTTGTCTGCTTTGTTTTGGCTTTTTCCCATGTTTATTTATTTGGCTGCACCAGGTCTTAATTGTGACATATGAACTCTTAGTTGCAGCGTATGGGTTCTGGTTCCCTAACCAGAGACTGAACCCAGGCCCCCTTGCACTAGGAGCACAGTCTTCAACCACTGGACCACCTGGGAAGTCTTTCCTGACCTGTTAATGAAGTGGTTGGGAAGCTGGCCTCTCAAAATGCCCTCTGGCATTAAATTTCTACAATTATGACTCGTGGCCACCCACTCTTTCTACCAATCTCATGATTTTGAAGGCAAAAAACATAGCCCCTCTTGGCAAAGATAGACCTCCATTCGTGGGTAGGTAAAAGTGCTGTGGATAATGTGGGGGCAGAAAATAAAATGACCAGAGTTTTCTCCTGAGATTCCCACCTGCACTAACGCAGACACACTTGTTTTCCCTACCACATCCCTTCAGGCTGCAGAGAAGGCTGGCATGTCCATGGAACAAGCCCAGGAACTTCTAAAAAGGGTCTCAACACCACAAGTGAAGAACCAGCTCAAGGAGACCACTGAGGCAGCCTGCAAATATGGGGTGAGCAATTCTGTCCCCACCCCTGTGCTGAGACAGAGAATCTTGACCAGGTCCCCAAGCTCCTGAGCCAAAGTTACTCCCCAACTGTGAGTCCTCCGAGATCTCCAAGATCACCCTCATCCTCTTCCTTCCTTTCCCTGGGCCCAAGGAAAGGAGGGAGAGAGCTAGATGGTGAGAGAGGAGACAGAAAACTCTCCTTAGAACCCTGGAACCTCTGGAACCTCTCATCGAATACCTCTGGCTACTTTGTGTCTATGACCTCAGACCAGTGTTGACTTGCAGCCTTCAACCACAGCCCTGTAACCACCTGCTCCTTCGCCCTCCTGCCCTGTTACTTCTCCAGGCTTTTGGGCTGCCCATCACTGTGGCCCACCTGCATGATGAAACCCACATGCTCTTTGGCTCCGACCGGATGGAGTTGCTGGCATACCTGCTGGGTAAGTTACACGTTCATACTGACTGCCCTTGAGCCCACCCCTGCATTATATCAGTTGCCCAGAAGGATGGATTCAAGAATTTTAAAAAAAATGTTCTAGGCACTTTCGATAATGGAACCTCATACAGAGGTAGGTGTGCTTTAGGTGGAGTGCACCTTCTTCTGCAGGAGAGAAGGAAGCCTTCGTACCCAGCACCCAGGAGCTCTTCCTGGAGAGAATCCCTGAGGGCTTGTGGGGCCTCTGACTCATGATCTTTTCTATTCAGGAGAAAAGTGGATGGGCCCTGTGCCTCCAGCTGTAAACCCCAGACTTTAAGCCCAAAGCCCAGAGGAAGCAAGACGATTGGTATTAAAAAGCAAACCATCTGCTTACCCCTCCTCCACTGTGGGGCCCTGGGACTCTGGTTTCCTATCTGATAGAGGTTCTTGTCCGGTCTTGGGGTATGCTGGGGGGCGGGGGGGCGGGCAGGACAATACACTGTCTGCCGTTAGTCTCACCAAGTGCCTCTGAGAACCTCCAACTCTGCTTTTCACAGAATAAACCTAATGCCATTAGGCATCATATTCCTCAGCCTGTGTCCTCCCTTGTGTTTATCTGTTCTTGTTCCTACAGCCACATCCTGGCCACTCTAGATGTTTGAAAAGAACAGTTCTTTGTGTGCCCCCAGCCCTTTGCCCCACTTTGGGGCAGCTTATGTGAAGGGAACAGGAAATAGTCCCTCTTTCTCTTCTACAGAAGCTTCTTAAGTCTGTCAGAGACAGAAAGCTAAGCCAGATGGATTCTGCAACTAACCAGCTGGGCACTGTCTTCTGACCAGCCATGGTGCCTGAGACACAGGCTGGGGCCGGAAGCCCAGGGGAAGTGGAGGCTAGCGAGAACCCCAGCATGGCTGAGCTTGCATCCAGATGTTTAAATGGGGTCCGGCTACTCTGACCAGCAGGGGCTGGGAGAGGCCGTGCCAGGAGACTGGCCAGAGCTGCCAGGGCCCGAAGAAGTTGCTCATCCCCTCAGGGTGCCTTCCCCTCACCCACAAAGCAGATCCCAAGGAAAAGCCAGGCCTCTCCCTGGCCCACTATGACCCCTGTTCCCTCCCCAACAAACCTATAGCTTTCCCACTCCCCCCAGTTAATCACTGAGAGCTCCTACTCTTTCTATGCCCACTGTGCAATCATCAGAATGCCTCGTGTTTCAATAGGGTCTGGACTTCTTGAAGAAGACTCTCTTCAGATGCTGAAACCACACTTGGATGCCTGTGTGGTGACTTCGATGGCTCAGAGGGCTTTCGGAGTTTAGATGCCTCTTCCCTTTGCCATCTTCTCATCTCGTATTTCTGGCTTTCTCATCTCCTATCCTATGTTCCCTTCTTTTCTCCCATCACTTTCAGTCTTCCTCCTCTCCCCCTTTTTTCCATTATTCCAGCACACTCCAAGACTTCAACTCATCCTGACCAGGCATACCTGTAATGTAATGTCACAAGTATATCCCCAAATAAGCACTCTGTTTCTCCAAAGGAGACCTGTGACAATGTGCAACTAATGCAAAAATAAAAATATGAGAACCATAAGGGCAAATTAAAACAAAAAGGAGAGGCTTCCCTGGAAGTCCAGTGGTTAAGACTCTGAACTGCCAATGCAGGGGGCGCAGGTTCAATCCCTGGTTGGGAAACTAAAATGCAACATGCCGAATGGCATGGCCAAAGAGTAAAACTTAAATTTTTTTTTAAATGGAACTTTCCATATATTGAAGTTAAATATAATCAACTATATTGAAGTTCTCATAAATGTTGAGGGTTAGTAGAGACAAAGCTTTGTGAATAAAGATGCTTGTCTCACCATTGCTTGTTGTATCAGATAAATGTCCACCAGGAGGATTTTTGAATAAATTATGGTACATCCAGGAGGTAATGTTTCATAGCCATCAAAAATTATATTTGTGAAGAATTTTTAGCAACTTATAGGAAATTTGGAAATTCTTAGGATATAATATTGATTGGAAAAAATGATCCAACTGCATAGTATGGTCTCAATTATGTCTTACATAAAGATATATTACAGAGGACATTAATCTGGAATAAATCTGAACTATTAATCTAGAATAAAATATATCAAAATGTTTCCATTTTATTTGCATATGTTTTTAGAAGATTATATATTTATTTTTGCCTGAGCTGGGCCTTCGTTGCTGCAACGGGCGCCACTCTTTGTAGGGATGTGCAGGATTCTCATTGCCATGGCTTCTCTTATTGCAGAGTATGGGCTCTGGATGCGTGGGATTCAGCAGCTGGGGCTCGCAGGCTCTAGAGCTCTGGCTAGCAGCTGGGGCACACAGGCTTAGTTGCTCCACAGCATTTGTGATCTTCCCTGGCCAGGGACTGAACTCGTGTCCCCTGCATTAGCAGGTGGATTCCTAACCACTAAACCACGAGGGATGGTGACAGCAGCCACGAAATTAAGACGCTTACTCCTTGGAAGGAAAGTTATGACCAAACTAGATAGCATATTCAAAAGCAGAGACATTACTTTGCCAACAAAGGTCCGGTCTAGTCAAGGCTATGGTTTTTCCAGTGGTCATGTATGGATGTGAGAGTTGGACTATAAAGGAAGCTGAGCGCTGAAGAATTGATGCTTTTGAAGTGTGGTGTTGGAGAAGACTCTTGAGAGTCCCTTGGACTGCAAGGAGATCCAACCAGTCCATCCTAAAGGAGGTCAGTCCTGAGTGTTCATTGGAAGGACTGATGCTGAAGCTGAAACTCCAATACTTTGGCCACCTCATGCGAAGAAATAACTCATTTGAAAAGACCCTGATGCTGGGGAAGATTGAAGGCAGGAGGAGAAGGGGACAACAGAGGATGAAATGGTTGGATGGCATCACCAACTCAATGGACATGAGTTTGAGTAAGCTCTGGGAGTTGGTGATAGACAGGGAGGCCTGGCATGCTGCGATTCATGGGGTCACAAAGAGTCAGACAGGACTGAGCGACTGAACTGAACTGAACTGAAACCACCAGGGAAGCCCCCTTATTTGTAGTTTTTTAAAAGACTGTTTATTCCAGTAAAAAAAAAAAAAGACTTCAAGAATTTATATTCAGATTTGTATACAATTGTGTACCCTTCTCATTATTTTCTAAATTTGTATCAGTTGCTTAATGCTGAATGCTCAGTCGAGTCCGACTCTGCGACCCCACGGACTGTAGCCCACCAAGCTCCTCTGTCCATGGGATTACGTCCATTGACTACTTTGGTAAAAATACTGGAGTAGATTGCCATATCCTCCTCCAGGGGATCTTCCTGACCCAGGGATCAAACCCACATCTCTTGTAGCTTCTGTACTGCAGGCAGATTCTTTCCCACTGAGCCACCTGGGAAGCATCAATTGCTTAACTTAATCCTAAATCTTATCTCAGTGTAATGTAGGATAATCTCTTATTTTAGAGGCACATATTGCAGCCCTGGCCACTCCTCCTTCAAAGGCTCTAGAATCCTATTTTTCTAATCCAATAGCAGATTTAATCTTCTCTGAAGGAATGAGACAATTTCTAGACTAATCCTTTCACATGTGATCTAGATTACAATGTTTGAATTTATGGCAAATAGAATAAAAATTGATTGTATTAGTGAGGGTTGTCAAATAATTAAAAACAGGATCAATAGGATATTGAACTTGGATTCTCAGGCCTTTGAACTTAGACTGGAACTGACCCCACCACCTTTCCTGGGCCTCCAGTTTGCAGATGGCAGACTATGGGACTTCTCAGCTCTCATAATCACGTGAGCCAGCACTGATCGAGCTAATCTCTCCCGGAAACACTCACAGGCACACCCAGAAATTATGTCTTATCAGCTCTCTGGCATCTGTTGTTCAGTCGCTAAACTGTGTCTGACTCTTTGCCACCCAGTGGACTACAGCGTGTCAGGCTTCCCTGCCCTTCACTATCACTCAGAGTTTCCTCAGACTCATGTCCATTGAGTTGGCAATCTGTTCAGTTCAGTTCAGTGGCTCAGTCGTGTCCGACTCTTTGTGACCCCATGAATCGCAGCATGCCAGGCCTCCCTGTCCATCACCAACTCCTGGAGTTCACTCAAACTCATGCGCATTGAGTTGGTGATGCCATCCAGCCATCTCATCCTGGGTCGTCCCCTTCTCCTCCTGCCCCCAATCCCTCCCAGCATCAGGGTCTTTTCCAATGAGTCAACTCATGGCAATCTGTTAGCACAGTTAACAAGTGAAATAACCATCACAGGGAGAAAAGGAAAAGCCTCCAAATGCACCAAATTTTTCCCAATAAAGGAACACTTCTAATTGAAGCAGTTTCATGCCTAGTTTCTTCCTTTCCACATCTTCTGATCAACGGTTGACATACAAAATTTGCAATGAGGTCAGTGCTCAGAATTAAATACTGAACCGCTTCCTTGTGTTGTAACTCAAATTCCAAGCTTCCTAAATAGTGTTATGCTTCCAAAATGCAATGTTTTTAGGTAAAGTTCTTAAAAGGGATACTGTGTTTATAGAACCAAAATAAAAGTGGTAATTAAAAACAACAAAGTATGGCATGCATGTGGTAAAACAAAAACACTCAGAAAACTATTGACTGTGAAAAGTGAAGTTATCCCTTTCCTACTTTCCACTTTTCTGTATATGCTTCCAGAAATGCCTATGTCTAGTGGGGGAGTTTGGGGGAGAATGGACACAGGTACATGTATGGCCGAGTCCCTTCCCTGTTCAGCTGATGCTATCACAATATTGTTATCACTCCAATACAAAATAAAAAGTTTTTTCTAAAAAATGCCCATGTCTTTTAACACAAATGTCAGGCATAATACGGAGATTGCATATACCCTTCATCCAGTTTCCCCAATGACAACATCTGGCATATCCGGTACAATAATACAGCCAGAAAACTAGCATTGTTACCGTCCATCAACCTCATTCAGATTCCACCAGTTTTGCCTGCACTCATTTCTGTGTCTGTGTTTAGTTCCATATAATCTTATCACCTGTAGGCGCATGTGCTGAAGAAGAACATGGCAACCCTCTCCAGTATTCTTGGCTGGAGAATCCTACGGACAGAGCAGCCTAGTGGGCTACAGTCCATGCGGTCGCACAGAGTCAGATACGACTGAAGTGACTTAGCACGCATGCAGATGCACGTGACCACAACCAGTCTAGTCTAAATACTGAATGCCTCCAAACTTAAGGATCCCTCAATGCGCTTTTCGTAGCTACAACTACCTCTCTCTTTTTCTCCCCACTTCCCTAACCCCTGGCAACCACTAATCTGCTCTTATAGTTCTTATTTCACAAGGGCTATATGAATGGAATCAGAATGATGTGTTTTCATTTAGCCTAACTCCCTGAGATCCACCCACGGTATTGCATGTGTCTGTAGTTTGTAGTTTGTTCTTTTTACTGCCAAGTCATCATGTTCCTTGGTACGGATGTGCCAGTTTGTTTAACCCATTGAAGGACATTTTGGTTGTTTCTATTTTGGGGCTAAAAATCAGTTTCTGGACCAAATTCCAGTGTGTGTGTGTGTGTGTGTGTGTGTGTGTGTGTGTGTGTGTGTGTGTGTAAGCTTCCTACACCAATCGGCAATTTTCAGATGCCAGCAAGGTGTCCAAGAATTCAACTCAATTCTAACACTACCCAGAAATAGCATCACATTCCATATGTAAGACCACCCTCCACTTCAGACGCTAGCTGCAAGTCCAGGTTGTCACTGGTTCTTCTGAAGACTGGTTATATAACCCATGACCCCTTCTTTGGGTTTGATTAATTTGCTAGAACAGCTCACAGAACTCAATAAAACCTGTTTACTTACTAGATTGCCAATTTATTATAAAAGTATATTAAAGGATATGATTCAAAAGCCAGATGAAGAGATATATAGGACAAGGTCCTGAACAAGCTTTTGTCCTCACGGAGCTTGGGAACCAGCCCGGAGGCAGGTGGAAGCCTCCCAGCTTCCCGATGTAGAATGAAGTGAAAGTTCGTCAGTTGTGTCCAACTCTTTGCAACCCCATGAACTATAAAGTTCATGGAATTCTCCAGGCCGGAATACTGGAGGGGGGTAACCTTTCCCTTCTCCAGGGGATCTTCCCAACCCAGGGATCAAACCTAGGTCTCCCATATTGCAGGCAGATTCTTTACCAGCTGAGCCATAAGGGAAGCCCAAGAAAACTGGAGTGGGTAGCCTATCCATTCTCCAGTGGATCTTCCTGACCCAGGAATCAAACCGGGGTCTTCTGTATTGGAGGCAGATTCTTTACCAACTGAGCTATCAGGGAAGCCCAATGTAAAAGCTCTCAGAAAATGAGGTTTTTATGGAGACTTCATTACATAGTCATGAACGACCAAATCTCTGTTGTTCAGGCACTCAATCGTGTCCGACTCTCTGTGATCCCATGAACTGCAGCACGCCAGGCTTCCCAGTCCTTCACCAGCTCCTGGAGATTGCTCAAACTCATGTCCATTGAGTTGGTGATGCCATCCAACCATCTCATCCTCTGGCGTCCCCTTCTCCTCCTGCCCTCAGTCTTTCCCAGCATCAAGGTCTTTTCCAATGAATCAGATATTCTCATCAGGTGGCCAAAGTATTGGAGCTTTAGCTTCAGCATCAGTCCTTTCAATGAATATTCAGGGTTGATTTCCTTTAGGATTCACTGGTTTGATCTTCTTACTGTCCAAGGGACTCTCAACAGTCTTCTATACTACCAAAATTCGAAAGCATCAATTCTTTGATGTTCAGACTGCTGTATGGTCCAACTTTCACATCCGTATATGACTACTGGAAAAATCATAGCTTTGACTATATGGACCTTTGTCAGCAAAGTAATATCTCTGTTTTTTAATATGCTGTCTAAGCAGAGACATTACTTTGTCTAAGCACTGAGAATGATAAAGGTGTCTTTTTGTGAATGAAGTGACTTTTATAAGCACCTAAAGGTGGGGGGTGTGGTTGCCAGAAGAACCAACCGAGTGATCAGAGAGTTGTAATTCTCAGTTCTACCCGATTTCTGGGGAGGAGAGAGGAGCCTGAGGTTGAAAACCCCCACCTTTAGGTGCTTCTAAAAGTCACTTCATTCACAAAAGACATGTTTATCACTAGCAATGCTTACGCAGTTTCAAGGCTTTTGGAAGCTGCGACCCAGGGACTACAGACGAAAGCCACATATATATGAGAAACATATTTTGGTCATCTAAATATCCATACATTATATATATATATATATATACACATATACTGGGCTCAGTCCTATCTGACTCTTTGAGACCCCATAGACTATAGCCTGCCAAGCTCCTCTGTCCATGGGATTTTCCAGGCAATAATGGAGTGGGTCGCCATTTCCTCCTCCAGGGAATCTTCACAACCCAGGGATCAAACCCACATTTCCTATGTCTCCTGCACTGGTAGGCAGGTTCTTCACTGAGCCACCTGGGAAGCCCTATATATATATATAATCAATCACAATATCACAGGGGCTACTACAAGTAAAGTTGCTATGAATATGTACATACAGTTTTCATGTGCACATAAGTTTTCATTTCTCCAGGGTAAATGCCCAGGAGTATAATCACTGAGTGATGTGGTAAGTGAATATTTAGCTTTGTAAAGAAACTGCTATATTTTTCCAGAGTGGCCTTACCATTTTACCTTCACACCAACAATTCATGAGCAGTCCAGTTTCTCCACATCTTCACCAGCACTTGGTGTTACTACAATTTCTTATTTTACCTTTTCTGATTGGTGTGTAGGGGTAAGTCATTGTGATTTTAACTTGCATTTCTCTAAGGACTAATAGGGGCTTCCCTAGTAACTCAGGTGGTAAAGAATCTGCCTGCAATGCAGGAGACCCAGGCTCTATACCTGGGTCAGGAAGATTCCCCTGGGGGAGCGAATGGCACCCACTCCAGGAAGATTCCCCTGGGGGAGCGAATGGCACCCACTCCAGTGTTCTTGCCTGGAGAATCCCATGGACATAATATCCTGGTGGGCTGTGGTCCACCGGGTCACAAAGATTTGGACACAACTGAGCAACACACACACACACACACACACACACACAGCTAGGTGGAAATGTGCTGATGGTTCTGCAACCTACTTTGAAATGAATTAAAAAATAAGATATATCAGGACTTCTCTGGTAGCACAGTGGATAACAATTCACCTGCCAATGCAGGGGACATGGGTTCAATCCTTGATTTGGGAAGATGCCACGTGCCTTGGAGCAACGAAGCCCGTGTGCCACAACTACTGAGCCTGCGCTCTAGAGCCTGGGAATCGCAACTGCTGAGCCCAAGAACTGAAATTACTGAAGCCCGGGTGCCCTAGAACCCATGCTCTACAAGAGAGGCCACCGTGGTGAGAAGCCCATATACCACAACAAAGAGGAGCCCTTGTTTGCTGCAACTGGAGAAAGCACGTGAGCAGCAACAAAGATCCAGTGCAACCAAAAATAACAAATAAAAAAAATTTTTAAGTGTTACATTTCCTGGGTAATAACTTTAGAGATTACTTTAGATATTACTTTAGATAACTTGAGAGATTAGCAGAGGGTGATGTACAATGTAAGTTACACACAGATGCTCCACAGTGAAAGAAATCCAGGCCCTGCGACAGGATGGTGGCCCTGTGGTGGGTCCCTGGCTCAAAGCCAGGCTGGAGGAACAGGATGGGAAAGGAGTGATAAGCTTGGGCTTATTTTCACCTTTACAAATTAGAAACTGAAGCCCCAAAAGGTAAAGTACTTACCCAAGATCACACAGTAAATGGCAGAACTGAGATTTGGAACCTGGTTTGGCTATCTCAAAAAAATACATGATCAACTACAATGTGTCTCACTCCAGTATTCTTGCCTGCAGAATCCCACGGACAGAGGAGCCTGGTGGGCTATGGTCTACATGGTTGCAAAGAATTGAACACGACTGAGGCGACTTAGCAGCAGCAGCAGTCCCTGTTTTCTCATGTGCGGAGACATATTACACGGGACGCTGTTGCCACTACCTGTAGACATTTCTAATCAACACAGTGCTTTCTTGTGTCACTCGGCCACCACCACACTCAATTTCTCAAATGCCAGTATCGCTTTTTGCGGCTCGGTGCACGCAACGGCACTAAATCCCACTATTCGCTCA
Organism: Capra hircus; assembly: GCF_001704415.2. Lineage (NCBI taxonomy): Eukaryota > Metazoa > Chordata > Mammalia > Artiodactyla > Bovidae > Capra > Capra hircus. The sequence goes on along the minus strand of NC_030811.1, from coordinate 13,930,142 downwards.
GTTCATTGCCAGCGAGCTTCGTACTACGTGACAGTTAGCTGGTGAGCGTAATATTTATCCTGACATACTTAAGGCTCCTTTGAAAGCATTTCCGCCCCCCCCCCCCAATATCAAGGTTTCTGATGTACTTCCTGTTATATCATTTAACCGGGGCTTCCGTGGTGGCTCAGTAGTAAAGAATCCACCTGCAACGCAGGAGACTCAGGAGTCATGGGTTTGATTCCTGATCTGGGGGGGATCCCACATGCCGCAGAGCAACTAAGCCAATGTGCCAAAACTATCTAAAGCCCAGGAGCTGAAACTACCGAGCCCACCTGCCGCCACTACTGAAGCCCATGTGCCCGAGAGCCCATGCTCCGTAATGACACAAGCCCCTGCTCACCGCAGCTACAAAAAAGCCCTCACAGCAACGGAGACCCAGCTCAGCTGTAAATAAATAAATACAAGCATTTTTTAAAAAAAAAGATTCTGAGTTTGATTCTAACTAAAGAAATCATGGACTTTCTCTGAGCTGGTTTCCTCCTCTGTAACATGAAAATGATAATCAGATCTACCCCACAATTGTTACTAAGGATCAAATGACATTGCGGATTTGTTTCCACACTATTTGTTGTTTCTACCATTAACACCTTGTAAGAAGTCACCTGCACATCAGGCTTCTAACAGCTCTTCAGTTAAAGTGTTACTTTTTATAATCGGGCTTAATAAGCTCATAAAAGATGAGCATCCCGATAGCGCCTACAATCTGAATTTCCCAATCTTGCTTTATAGCTCGATAAAGACTGATGCTGGGAGGGATTGGGGGCAGGAAGAAAAGGGGACGACAGAGGATGAGATGGCTGGATGGCATCACCGACTCGACGGACGTGAGTTTGAGTGAACTCCGGGAGTTGGTGATAGACAACTGGCGTGCTGCAATTCATGGGGTCGCAAAGAATCGGACACAACTGAGCGACTGAACTGAACTGAACCTTATTTATCTCCTGATATTCTCTTTTGCTGCCTTTGCTATCTGAAAAATCAGTCTTTTCCTAAGACGCCAAATAATGGAGAAAACAGCATCTACGTACTCCTCCAGGGAGGACCAGGGTAATGACCTTAGAAAGTTCATAGGAGTTTTGTTAAATTATCATTATCAAGCAGCCAAAAAAAAAAAAGTGGTTACAGTTGGACGACAGCAGTTAAGAGCCAGGGTTTTGGACTGGGATGGTGGGTTCAAATCTTGCTCACACCTCACCTACAAAATGATATAATGACAGTAACTCCCCCTTATTCCATTATATTTTAAGTTACCTAAGTTTGTATGTACAAAAGAGAGCATATGTGCAAAAGTACAGAGAGCAGTAGGTACGAAGCACTCCACGTGGGTTGGCCATAAGCACAAAGCAGACCCAGGTTCAGAAACACAAGACCACAGAAACCTGGGGACGCAGAAGCACACAGCGGTAGACACCCACGACCCTTCCCAGGAAGTCTGTGCATTTTCTCCTCTTCTCCCTCTTCCCCTGATCACCCGCTTTCCTGCACCCACACCCTCCATAATGAGGCCACAAAGTGGGCCAACCAAGAGGGGTGCTCTGACCTCCAGCAAGGGGGTTTGCGGAAAGTAAGCAAGTAGAAAGTGGAAAGACAACTGAACTAAGTGATAAACTCAGTTGATAAACTAAGTTGATAAAGAAAAAAGGAAAGTAAAACCTCTGGAAAGGAGTTTGGCTTCCTGCGTTCAGGGCAATAAAAACTTTCACCTGGCTTGTCTCAATAATGTTGTTCCTTAGAATTCAACTGCAGGAAATAATCCAAAAAGAAAGAAAAACTATACCTAAGAAGATAGCATAATTTTTCTCAACAGCTTTATAGACATATGCTGCTGTTACTGCTGCTGCTGCTGCTAAGTCGCTTCAGTCATGTCCAACTCTGTGCAACCCCATAGACAGCAGCCCATCAGGGTCCCCTGCCCCTGGGATTCTCCAGGCAAGAACACTGGAGTGGGTTGTCATTTCCTTCTCCAATGCATGAAAGTGAAAAGTGAAAATGAAGTCGCTCAGTCATGTCTGAGTCTTCACGACCCCATGGACTGCAGCCTACCAGGCTCCTCCATCCATGGGATTTTCCAGGCAAGAGTACTGGAGTGGGGTGCCATTGCAAGTCACCTTTTTAAAGTGTATAATTTAGTGGGGTTTTTTTTTTAATATATATTCACAGAGTTGTACAAGCATCACTACTACCTAATTTGAAAACATTTTCATTAACTCCCCAAAAGAAATCCTCCTTCTCTCCAGACCCTAGCAACCATTAATCTACTTTTTTTTGTCTCTTAAAGCATTATTTTTGATGACCAAAAGAAAAATTGAATAAAATATACTTGATCTTATTGAATAATATAAAGGTATGTTAAATTATGATATATCCATTCAGTAAAATATTATATAGCTACTAGAAGTCATTACAATAAAGACTATATCAAAAGACAAACTCTCTGTTACAACATTTAAAAAAACATTTTTTTTTAAGATAACAAAATGGTGAACATACTCTGATCTCAACTAGAGTATATTCTGGTTTGTGTGTGAACAGATTGGTAGAAATGTGCAGAAATTTAAGTGACCATGTTAGGATACTTCAGTTCAGTTCAGTCGCTCAGTCGTGTCCAACTCTTTGCGATTGTGGATACTTTTTCTTCAGCCTTTAAATATTCTCTGACATTTTATATTTTTTAACAAATGGAATTTTTAGAAAATCTATTAAAAAGGCTTGGAATAGGTAACATACTGTAGGGCACAGCCAGACAGCAAGCAGGCCAGCCCCATGAATTGGATCCAGTTCTTACCTAACAAATCTTGCTGGCATACGTTCCCACCAGCAACTAACAGCCCTAGGCCACAGAAGTCCCACCTCACCAGGACTGCCTGACCTTTCACACTGCAGACATTCAGGCCTTCACCCTTTGGCCCTCTTGCCTGTCAGCCAACCCTTCCCGTACCCTCCAATCCAGAACTCAGTCCTTAACTCAGTCCTCTTACTTATCACGCATACCAATGACTAGGCCAATTTCCTGCTATTAACATATTTTCTGTGGATCCAAGCCCTTCTGATCCCAACCACTGTACATTCTCCTTAGAAGCTAAATAGTAAGAAAATTGGCGGAAACAAAATAGAGTCATCTCTTAGCAAACTCCGGGAGATGGTGAAGGACAGGGAGGCCTGGCGTGCTGCAGTCCATGAGTCTGCAGAGTCAGACCCGACTTAGTGACTGAACAACAACAGCAACAACAGTATTGGTAGGGGATTGGTTAAGGACCCCCAGATGCTATGAATGTGGAAAAGCCTTCATTCGAAGCGCATCTCGGGACCTTCCTGGAAACTCGGTGGTAAAGAATCTGCTTGCCAATGCAGGAGACACAGGTTTGATCGCTGATCTGGGAAGATCCTACATGGCACAGAGCAACTAAGCCCTTGAGCCACAGCTACTGAGCCTTTGCTCTGGAGCCCGAGAACTGCAAATACTGAAACTCCCTAGGGCCCATGCCCTGCAACAAGAGAAGTCACCGTAATGAGAAGCCCACGAACTGCAACTAGACAGCAGCCCCCACTCACCACAACTAGAGCAAAGGCCCTGCAGCAAGGAAGACTCAGCACAGCCAAAAGTAACAAATAAATAGTCTTTAAAAGATTAAAAAAAAAAAAAAGAAAGCTTACATCTCACTAGATATCATAGAGTACACACTGGTGTGAAACCCTATAAACACTGAGTCAGAGGATGCTCAAGTCTCTCATATAAAATGATGTAGTAATGTGCATATAACTTGGTAATCCTCCTATATACTTTAAATCATCTCTACATTACTTACACTACCCAATAAATGTTATATAAATAGTTGCCAGTACTCAACAAATTCAAGTTTCGCTTGTTGGAACCTTCTACATTTCTTTTCTGAATATTTTCTACGCTAGTTGGGATGGATCTGAGTGAACGCAGAACCTAAGGACACAGACAGCCAATTATAATAAGCAGGTCTCTTCCCACCCTATATTCTCACTTCCTAGAGAGACAGCTCATTTAGACTACCACAGCCTTCCTGTTACATTGATCACCTCCCTCTCTTCTCTTTCAACCAGGAACAGAGAATCAACACTGATACCCCACCACTACACACACATACACACATACACACACAACCCCAGACACACTCACTCTTTATCCATAGCCTCATTCTTGTTCTCCTTTTCTCCCTGCCTCCCACCCACACACTCCACACATCCTCTGCTGCAGTAGCCCTGGCCGTGCCCCAGGACTGCTACTCCTCTGGTTGGTCCACAATCAATACTCTGAAGGCGCAGAGTCCAACCTTGCCTCCAGAGCAAAGTACTCCTCCAGCCACTCTGTGCCTCCCAGCACCTGCCTCACCCAGACTTACCACCAGATCCCAAACAGAAAAGAATGGATCCCAGATCCCCAGGCTGCGGCGAGGCCAGCTGGATCGGTAGCCTTCTAACGAGAACACTCAACTGTGCTCAGTGAACACCTACTGTGTGTCAGGAACTGTGTTAGATTCAGAGATGGTTGAAACTGATCACTCACCTTGAGACACTCACAGTGGAAGTGTTGCCCAACACTGGTTCACTTGCCTGACCCACAGTGAGGCCAGACAAACTTCAACGTGGGAATTTGGGACAGAGAAAGGTTTACTATAAGGGCCATGCAAAGAGAGTGGGCGGCCCATAGTCAAAAGACCCAGTGGTCTTTTGATGGTTTGGGGAAAGAGTTTTTAAAGGCAAAATAAGTGGTGAAGTTTGTAGGGTGTGTGACTTTCTTCTAATTGGTTGGTGGTGAGGTAACAGGTGACACCACCCTTATGTGAGGTAACAGGTGACACCACCCTTATGGCAGAAAGTGAAGAGGAACTAAAAAGCCTCTTGATGAAAGTAAAAGAGGAGAGTGAAAAAGTTGGCTTAAAGCTCAACATTCAGAAAACAAAGATCATGGCATCCGGTCCCATCACTTCATGGGAAATAGATGGGGAAACAGTGGAAACAATGTCAGACTTTATTTTTGGGGGCTCCAAAATCACTGAAGATGGTGACTGCAGCCATGAAATTAAAAGACATTTACTCCTTGGAAGAAAAGTTAAGACTAACCTAGATAGCATATTCAAAAGCAGAGACATTACTTTGCCGACTAAGGTCCGTCTAGTCAAGGCTATGGTTTTTCCTGTGGTCATGTATGGATGTGAGAGTTGGACTGTGAAGAAAGCGGAGCGCCGAAGAATTGATGCGTTTGAATTGTAGTGTTGGAGAAGACTCTTGAGAGTCCCTTGGACTGCAAGGAGATCCAACAAGTCCATTCTGAAGGAGATCAGTCCTGGGTGTTCATTGGAAGGACTGATGCTGACGCTGAAACTCCAGTACTTTGGCCACCTCATGTAAAGAGTTGACTCATTGGAAAAGACTCTGATGCTGGGAGGGACTGGGGGCAGGAGGAGAAGGGGACAACAGAGGACGAGATGGCTGGATGGCATCACTGACTCGATGGACATGAGTCTGGGTGAAATCCGGGAGTTGGTGATGGACAGGGAGGCCTGGCATGCTGCAATTCATGGGGTCGCAAAGAGTCGACACGACTGAGCAACTGAACTGAACTGAATGAACTGAGGTAACAGGGTGGTGCTCCAGGAATTCTGTTGTCACTGTTGATCAGTATGCAAGTCTGTACTGTACATGTTTCAGACTCTCTGTGACCCCGAGGACTGTAGCATTCCAGGCTCCTCTGTCCACGGGATTTTCCAGACAAGAATACTGGAGTGGGTTGCCACTTCCTTCTCCAGGATATCTTCTCCTTTCAGGGATCGAACCTGTGTCTCCTGCATTGATAGGCAGATTCTTTACCACTGAGCCACCAGAAAAACCCTAGAGCTATTTACTAATCATTTAGCTATTTCTCTTCTGCAAACCTACAATTACAATAGTCTAATCTTTTTATTTCATTTTTGTTGTTCAGTCACTAAGTCATGTTTGACTCTTTGCAACCCCATGGACTTTAAGGTTGCTGCTGCGAGCCATGTGCTATGCCGGGATTTGTGACCTCCAGAGGAGAGGATCTGATCCAGGGCCAAAGACCAGGCTTGACCACAGGAGCTTTTTGTGTAACAGAATTTCATTAAAATATAAGGGAGATGGAGAAAATTTCTAACATAGACATCAGAAGGGAGCAGAAAGAATGCCCCCTTGCTAGCTTTTAGCAAGGTATTTTATGTCTGTTAGCAAGCTCTTAATCAGATAAGAGAGACACCTCAAGGCTGAGGGAGTTTCACCAGGCCTGTCTCCTACAATATGCATTTTTGAGATAGAATGGGACAAGGTGTATCATCCCTGGCCACAAAACAATTGACATGAATACTGGTTTGTTGAGCCGTTATCAGCCCAAGGTTTGAGAAAAGAAAACAAGGTTAGTCTTCAGTTCAGTTCAGCCGCTCAGTCGTGTCTGACTCTTGGCGACCCCATGGACTGCAGCACGCCACGCTTCCCAGTCCATCACAAACTCCTGAAGTTTACTCAAACTCATGTCTATCGAGTCAGTGATGCCATCCAACCATCTCATCCTCTGTCGTCCCCTTCTCCTCCTGCCTTCAATCTTTCCCAGGATCAGGGTCTTTTCAAATGAGTTCGTTATTCACATCAGGTGGCCAAAGTATTGGAGTTTCAGCTTCAACATCAGTCCTTCCAATGAACACTCAACTCAGGACTGGCTGGATTTCCTTACTGTCCAAGGGACTCTCAAGAGTCTTCTCCAACACCACACTTCAAAAGCATCAATTCTTTGGGGCTCAGCTTTGTTCACAGTCCAAATCTCACATCCATACATGACCACTGGAAAAACCATAGCCTTGACTAGACGGACCTTTGTTGGCAAAATAATGTCTCTGCTTTTTAATATGCTGTCTAGGTTGGTTATAACTTTCCTTCCAAGGAGTAAGCATCTTTTAATTTCATGGCTACAATCACCATCTGCAGTGATTCTGAAGCCCCAGAAAATAAAGTCTGACACTGTTTCCACTGTTTCTCCATCTATTTTCCATGAAGTGAAGGTTAGTCTTAGGCAGAACCATTTTGAAGAAAGGTAGATTCCAAGCAAATACATAATTTCATTACCATAGCTTAAGGAAAAATTTCCATAAGAAAAACACATTGGTTAGCTCAAGGCAGAACCAGGTGTCATAATTAAAGAAGCCTCTTTTAATTTTGTGTAGAGAAGGAAAAAAACATCTGCCACTTGCACTTTATTTCCTCCTGCTGCTTGGGGCTCTCTGGCCTTTGTCTGTTACCCTCTCAGACTGCAGCAAGCCAGGGCCTTCTGCACTGTCTCCCTGAGTTTCCTTAAATTCACGTCCACTGAGTCAGTGATGCTTATCTAACTGTCTCATCCTCTTCAGCCCCCTTCACCTTTTGTCTGCAGTCTTTGTTGTTGTTGTTCAGTCACTCAGTCCTGTTGGACTCTGCGACCCCATGGACAGCAGCACGCCAGGCTTCCCTATCCTCCACTGTCTCCCGGAGCTTGCTCAAACTCATGTTCATTGAGTCAGTGATGCCATCCAACCACCTCATCCTCTGCGATCCCCTTTTCCTCCTGCCCTCAATCTTTCCCAGCATGAGGGTCTTTTCCAATGAGTTGACTCTTTGCATTACGTGGCCAAACTTGTGCTCGGTCTAAAGTTACCATCCTCCACCTAGGTGGGGGCCTTAGTTCCGATAAAAAGTCTCACATATATTGTTACTATATCCCTTGAGGAGGAACCAGGACTCTGCTTAATCATGGAACTATTGTTTCTTGACTGCTCTTCCTTTGTTTCTACATTCCTTTACTTCCTAATTAGAAACTGTTTGAAACTGCCCTTTGAAACTTAGGAAAGGTAGTCTGCCATTTTCTCGGTAAGCCAGCTTTCCAAATAAAGTCATCTTCCTTACCTCAACATCTCACGTTCCAGATTCATTGGTCTGTTGCACAATGCACAAAGTGAGCTTGGACTTGGTAACAAAGTAGGGGCTTCCTCAACAGCTCAGCGGTAAAGAATCTGCCTGCAATGAAGGACACACCAGTCAGCTCCCTGGGATGGGAAAATCCCCTGGGGGAGGAAGTGGCAATCCACTCCAGTATTCTTGCCTGGAGAATCCCCAAGGATGGGGGAACTTGGGGGCTACAGTCCACAGAGTCAGACACGACTGAGCATGCACACACTTACACAGCACATGAAGTACTATCCCATCACCCTCAATAAAATTTATAGCAGTAAAATTTAAAACAAAAAAGAGTTAACTGAGCAAAGTAGCATACACACGAACACATCTTACAGGTCTGCAGAAAATAAGGAATTTATACAAATGATACTTTGGTAGGGGAAGCAGGACATATCAGTGTGCAAAGCACTATGTGATACACGGAGATTAAATAAACCACAGTCTCTGCTCTGCTTGTTGCCAAAATCTTGGCTCTCTGTGCACCAATGCCAAACATAAATATGGAGACAGTTATGGAGGAGAAAGAAAGAATGGCTGGCCACAAAAAAACAGTGGGGTCTCAGGAAATGTGCCCCACGCCGGGGTGAGTAGGGAGAGGTTATATAGTTGGGCAAGGGTGTGTGATAAGCGTCTAGGCAGTAACAGTCTTGCATTCTCTCTTCTGCAAAGTTTCAAAAAAGTGAGGATGTATTCAGGGTCTTAGGTGGTTGGGGCTCCTAACCTTGAGCCTCTCTGGTCCCTTTAATCTTGCCTCAGGTGGTTTCCTGACTGTTCCTCCCTTGATTAGCAACTGTTCTGCTCTTTGGAACTCGGAGAAGGTCATGGAGGCTGGAGTTTTGACTCTAAGAAATGGGGGACAAAAAGACCTCCGTGCCCAGGAGCCCCACAGGGCCCAGCTTGACATCTTGCTCCCAGGCACAAAACATTATTAGCTAAATATAATGCAAACTGCAGGGAATACCAAGTGCCCTGAGAAGAAGGGAGAAGGAAAGATGAATTTAACTCTGATCCAAAGTACAAAGATCACTGAGGGTGAGGTTGGGGAGTACTCTCTCTAGGGCTCTGTGGGGGTTGGGGATAGAGTAACTAAGAGTCAGAAAAATTCCAGGTGGGGCAAAAGTAGGAGTTCAGCCTTGAGCAGAAAGGAAGGAGGAAGCTTGCGCAGGAATGTAGGGATCTGGGCACAAAAGTGGGTGGAACCAGTGGGCTCCGCCCCATCTCTTCCTCCCTCCTCCTCCCCGTCCCAACCTACTTACTGCCGAGTGAGCTCAGACAGGTGTGGAAGTCCTAGCGCAGGTAAGAGGGCAGGAGGGTCGTGCCTTTGGGACTGGGGTGTAAGGAGGGCGTCTGGCCCCTTTCTAGAACCTGTGACTCCTTCCTGTGCAGAGTTCAGGGGACTCCTGGCAGGCTGCCTGGTTGCTGCTGTGTTGCAGAGCAAAGAAAAGGCTTCTCCCCACCAGCCTCGGAGCCCCTTTGGTAATAACTTCAGGCAGGACACTTGAAGTCTGAGTTTACTGAGTTAGGGCCCATAGAGGGTGGTGGACCCTGACAGATGTGGGACGGGGAGAGGTCAAGAATTAGTGGACCGAGGTCCCTCACTCAAGACCCTGGTCTGTAAGACACTCAGGCAGTTGTATCCTGTGTCTGTATACACTTTTCTCCCTCCGACTGGAGCATGGGCTGATTGGAGGAAATGGGAAGACGGGGGTCAAACAGGGTAAGGCTGAGGTCAGACTGAGGGCTTGGGACTGGGGAGGTTGGGAGGGGGGTAGATTTAGAGCCAGCAAAAATAAGGGGCGTGGCCTGCCCATCACCTGGATTCCTGAGATGCCGGGAGCACAGAGAGGCCCCAGGCAGGGCCTGCCCACTACTGGGACCTGGAAGGCTTAGAAATGTGGAGCTGGAAGAGAAGTCACAGGGAAGAAAGAAAAAGGAAGGAACTAGAGGTCATGGCACAGCAAATACACTTAAACAGGGGCTGGGAGTCAGAACTCCTGGGCTGGTTTCCTGGCTGTTCCAAATATATCGATACCCCGGGATCATACTCCTAGGTGATCCTAGAGAAAACTCCAGAGCTGGGGGTGGGGGGACCCTGCAGATCATTTCTTTGGGCCATTTATTTTGATTTGATATAGAAAGAACAAAGCCAGACAGAGGTGTCTGATAGGCTTACTTTGAAATCTGACCCAGCCGTGATGCCAACTGCTAGTTTGGACACAACAGCTGTGTGTCTTTTTGCAGGAGCCTGGGGAGGGGCCATGGTGCCAGGCCAGCCGTGGGGGAAACTGGAGAAGCCGCTTCTCTTCCTGTGCTGCACCTCCTTCCTCCTGGGGCTGGCTTTGCTGGGGATACGGCCGGACATCACCCCTGTGGCTTATTTCTTTCTCAGCTTGGGTGGCTTCTTTTTGTTGGGCTGCCTCCTGGCCTGTTTTTTGGAATGGGGGTCTCGATCAGTGCAGACCGAGAGCCCAGGGGCCTCCAGCAATGCACGGTGAGTTGAGGGGATGGGCAGGACTGGAAGAGTACACGTGGACCCATTCTTCCTTTGTACTTCTGGCCTCCAGGCATACAGATTCTGCTTTCCCTGGTCACTGATAGCAGGGAGTGGAGGGGTCTTTTGCTGATAGAAGACAGAAAGGGAAAAAAGGCTCCTTTTAGGAAGCCACTAATGGCCTTATTTCTCCCCCCACCCCCACTCAGGGACAACGAAGCCTTTGAGGTGCCAACCTATGTCGAAGCCACAGTGACGGAGCCGCAGCCACAGCCGCACCAAGAGCTGGACCAACCACCCTCTTACAGCAGCATTGTAATCCCCCCAGGACTTGAGGAAGGACAGCCTAACCACCCAGAGGAGCCCAGGAGAGCCAGACTGGACAGGCGAGTGGGCTCAGAGGGGTCTGTGACCTCAGCAAGTCCTAGAAGACCTCCAGTCAGCCTGCGGCTTCGGTGGTCACGGGCTGCGTCCACTGTTCCTGATCTGCAGACCTTGTGGACAACCCCCAGATTGGAACCTCTGACTCCACCCCCTGCCTATGAAGTCAGCTGTGATCACTCTGATGATGATGTTTTCTATGGAAACAACTGGACACCCCCCTAAAGGACTTTCCGAGGATATATCATCTTTCGGCACCAGACCCACTCATTCTTCGGACCATTGCTTCCCAGTGCCTGTCAGGTGTCAGGAACTGTGTCCCCACCTGGACATCACAAATGCAAACTTTGACCCAGAGAGGAGTCGGGCTGTGGTGAGCCCTGCCCGGTTTTGAGGTGGCCCATCCCAGAGATCCAGGTGGCAAAATTTGAGTCTTCAGGCAATATTCAGCAACCTACCCCATATCCAGAGTTAGACCGAGGACGAGATGAGGAAGTGATCCAGAGAATCTAGGGAAAGAAGAAAAGAAACAATATCTGAGTGACATTCTGATGCTTCTGTTCCAGGTGCTTTGGCTCTATTTTAGATAACAAAAATGAGGGGTTATTGCCCTCATTTGTGAAATGAGGGCCCTAATGGTCAGAAAAAAAAAAATGATAATTTGCACAGGAGCACTCTGCTAGTAAATGACACAAAGTCTTGAACTTTGCTCTTCAGATCTCATTGCCTCTGTCTTTTCTTTTTTCTTATTCTCTTTTTTTTTTTTTTTTTTTTTTGAGTTGTTTTATTTGGGACAGAATGAGAAGTATAGCCCAGGAGAAACCATTTCAAATAGTTCTGAGAAACTGCTCCAAAGAGGTAGGGGGAGAAGGTCAGTATATATATGATTAAAAAAAAAAAAGTTTAAGGATAATTGCTTAACAATGTTGTGTTGGTTTCTGCCATACAACGTGAATTAGTCCTAAGCATAGATATATCCCTTCTGTCTTGAGCCTCCATCCCACCCCTCTAGGTTGTCACAGAGCACCACATAGCAACTTCCCACTAGCTGTTTACTTTACACAAGATAATGTATGTATTTCAGTGCTACTTTCTCAGTTAATCCCATCCTCCCCTTCCCCTCCTGTGCTGCTCACAAATTCATTCTCTACATCTGTCTCTGTTCCTGCCCTACAAATACGTTCATCAGTACCATTTTTCTAGATTATGTGTGTATATATATGTATATACACACACACATACATTAGTATGGGCTTCCCAGGTGGCACTAGTGATAAAGAACCTGCCTGCCAACGAAGGGAGACACAAGAGATGCAGGTTCAATCTCTGGGTCGGGAAGATTCCCCTGGAGGAAGGCATGACAACCCACTGCGGTATCCTTGCCTGGAGAATCCCACGGACGGGAGCCTGGCAGGCTACAGTCCATAGAGTTGCAAAGTCAGACACGACTGAAACTACTTAGCATGCACAAACATCCATTAATGTACAGTATTTTTCTCGTTCTGATTTACATCACTCTGTGTAACAGGCTCTAGGTTCATCTACCTAGATGTATTTTCATCTACCAGTTTGTATTTTCAGTACAAGGCAACAGAAGCCAGTTCACCCAAGCATCTGTTCCCCTCTTGGTCAATGGCTGGTGAGGGGGTGGAGGACTTCCTGTATACAGAACTGGAACCAATTGTGTCTGCAGACAGGGCGGGCTGAGTATACCAGGAGTAAGCCAGCCTCCTAGAGGAGCAGAGGGAATTGCAACTGGGATGGTCCCTGTTCTACAAAGGGAGCAGGTCCTGCGCAGTGGGGCTGGGGGGCTGGAGTGAAAGTGAAAGTCGCTCTGTCCTGTGAGAGTCTTTGCGACCCCATGGACCACACAATCCATGGAATTCTCCAGGCCAGAATACTGGAGTGGATAGCCTTTCCCTTCTCCAGGGGATCTTCCCAACCCAGGGACTGAACCCAGGTCTTCCACACTGTAGCAGATTGTTTACCAGCTGAGCCACAAGAGAAGGCCAAGAATACTGGAGTGGGTAGCCTATCACTTCTCCAGTGGATCTTCCTGACCCAGGAATCAAACCCGGGTCTCTTGCATTGCAGGCAGATTCTTTACCAACTGAGCCATCAGGGGGGCTGGACAGCAGTTCCCAATGCAGGGTCCCCATCTGATGGGGAAGCAGGGAGTTAAACTGCCCTAGCGGGGAGAGACTTCTGATTTTCAGGATGGGTGGATATGATGATCGACCCGACCTTCTTGGAGAGAGGTGGTGGAATATCTAAGAAAGAAAGTGACAGTTAAGTCACTCAATCGTGTCCGACTCTTTGCGACCCCATGGATTGTAGCCTACCAGGCTTCTCCGCCCATGGGATTTTCCAGGCAAAAGTACTGGAGTGTGTTGTCATCTCCTTCTCCAGGGGATCTTCCTGACCGAGGGATCGAACCCAGGTCTCCCGCGTTGTAGGCAGACGCTTTTACCGTTTGGGCCACCAAGGAATTCGAATACCTAAGGCTCCCTCATAAATCATCTGTTAAGTGAGGCACTGGAGCCACTTGAGCGCTGTGTGCGATTGCTTCAGCCTCACCCCTGCGCTGTGACGCTGGGTTTTACCCCAGGCTCCCTGACCGGCTTCCTCAGATCCAAACAGAACGCCAGCTTCTCCGTAATCACGGTCTCAGCCTGTAACACAGGTTTGAGCCCGAGGGAGCTGCTCGACCATCGCTGACCCACTCTTCTCACTCTTTGCGCAGGGAAGCTGTCCAGGGCCTTTCAGTGCTTTCCTTGTCCTCCCTACGCGGGTCCCAACAGTTCAATAAATTGAAAAGTCCGGCCACACCCATCTCCACAGAGTTCTCGCAATAGGCGGGCGAGGAGAGGCGGGCGGTGCCGGGGAGGGAGCTATGATTTCCGCGGGAACCATCGACCAATCGGATGGCCACGTAGGGCGGGGCGGCCCTCGCTTCCCCTTCCGCCTAGCGCGCTCGCTCGCCCTATTGGTCAGCGTGCCCACCGTGCGGGTTCTGCGCCTGCGCGCGCTGCGGCGGCCGCTCCGGCAGGGCCGGCCTCGCGTGGAGGGGTAGGGGCGGAGCTAGAGGAGGCCGTGCGCAGGCGCGTTGCGCGCCGGCGGCCGGGGGAGGGATGCTGAGGACCCGGAGGCTCGCGGTTTGTTTGGGCTGTAGGGGGTGCGCGCACAGCCCGGGAAAAGCGGGAAATGGCGGCGCCGAGCGCGGGGTCCCAGTCAGCCCTCCAGCCAAAGGAGCAGATGGCCGCTGATAGGGGGCGCAGGTGAGTGGGGAGAGTCCGGGGGTCCTTAGTGGGTCCGAGGGGAGGAACGCAGATTTCTGGCGTGTGATCCTGGCGCCTCGTCACCTCGGAGCCCCTGGAAGCAGCTATATCCGCGCTTCCAGCCAGGGAAGCAATGACCGAGGGGAGCGCAAGCGGGCGAATCTCTTCTGGGCCTTGTCCGTCTCGTGCACAGACTCCCCAGCCTCCATTTCTTCCAGCGCACGGGGCTCTGAACCAGGGGAGCTCTTTTCAGTCCCGCCAAATCTCCGCTTCTCTTAAATGATTCTTTATCTTTTCTGTTTCGTGCCTCCCCTTTCAGGAACTAAACTGCTCTCTTAAACACCTGTGAGACCTGCAGACCTCTGCCTGATGTGCATTTGTTTTAGGTCGAGTAGATCATGATCTGTATTGCATTGGGTGTAGTGACCAGATTTTCAAAGCATTCCACAGAGGTGTTGGGATTTGAGTACTTTGAGACAAGGAGGTGAGTGTGCCTCGGTCTCTGCCCTAGGTAAATCCTTTCATGGCAGACCCAGAAGATTAACTGAGGGCTTTCGAACCAGACCTGCAGAAGGACACAGAATCAGGACTTTTAAGACTCACCTTTGCGTCCGTTTTCTCCACTCCCTCCTCCCTTTCCAGATGTGTCTTAAAGTTCTAAGTGATTGTGGTTACTTCTGAAAAGTCCATGTTTGAAACTGCCCAAGATACGGAATACTGGAAGGAGCAGGTGTGTGGAGAATGGATGGTGCTTCACATCAAACCCTAATGAGTTACTGATTGAAAATTTAAGTCCAGAACTTGGAGTTAAAAACTGAGTGTCGATTAGTGAATTGTGTGAATGAGATGGAATGGGGAGAGACTTTGAGAGGGATTGTCAACGTTTAAGGGCAGACCAAAGGTCCTGTGAAGGAAAACAGGGACCTAGTAGGGAGAGAGGGAAACTGGAGAGAATGGTGGCATGGAAACCAAGGGAGGATAAAGTTTCAAGAAGAAAATACTAGTAAATTAAGAGAAAAAAGTTGAGTAAACTGCCCCACCATTGGTGTGTATCCTGAGGAAATACCCAGTATCCAGCTGCGATGTTATCTTGAGACTGACCTGTTAACACTTATTTTTATCAGAGTTCATGCATGTCTGCTTTGGTGTGTGTTCCAAGGTGATTCTTTAAAAAAAAAAAAAAAGTATTTATTTATTTATGGCCGTGCTGAGTCTTCGTTGCTGCATTGGGGCTTTCTCTAGTTGGCCGACTAGTTGTGCTCCTCTCTGGTTGAGGAGCACAGGCTCTAGGGTGCGCTGACTTCAGTAGTTGTGGCTCCTGGGCTCTAAAGCACATGCGAAGTAGTTGTGGCATACGGGCTTAGTTGCTCTGCTGCACGTGGGATCTTCCTGGACCAGGAATCGAACCGTGTTTCCTGCATTGGCAGGTGCCAAGGTGATTCTTAATGACATTTCTGATTTCTCTACAGATTGTATTGTTGTAGCAGGTTTTTAATGAATATATGGGGTAATAAGAGTATTACGATAGAACAGAAACAAGAAGTTAAAGCGGAGTTTCAAACATCACTGTCCCAAACCCCAAAATCAATGAAAGTTGGCTACCTGTAACCCTGGGCCCTAGAGAAGGAAATGGCAGCCCACTCCAGTATTCTCGCCTGGGAAATCCCATGGACAGAGGAGCCCAGCAGCTACAGTCGATGGGGTCACGAAAGAGTTGGACACAATGACTAAACAACACAACTCTGGGAGTCTTCTACTGGCTGGTTCCTCTACTTTGGATTTCTTGTGCCTCAGAAGCTCTTCCAAAGCTGCTTTTCCCTCCTCCATTCTAGAATTAAACCATGGACATTCTACAGATGCGTGGTATTTCACTGATTCTGAGATGTATGTCCCCCTCACTCCCGTACTCTTGCCTGGAAAATCCCATGGATGGATGGAGGAGCCTGGTAGGCTACTGTCCATGGGTCCCAAAGAGTTGGACACGACTGAGAGACTTTCACTCACCCTCAACCCCCACACAAACTCATTTTAACATCTTTGAAATCAGGATGCATTTTAAGATAGATTTGTACGTTGCAAACTGAAGCTGTTACCTTTCTTACTGCCATCAGATCCTCACTGTTGTTATGTATTTGGAAACTGAGCAGGCTTGCAAGTGTTGAACTTAAATATACTAAGCATATAGATGGTATATATTGGAAATAGGATTCTTTTAGTTCATCAACAGAAGCTGATCTCTTTCCAAATGCATAGCAAAATGAAGGAGTCCTTGAAATGAAGGCATCCCTCATAAACTAAATTACCAAAATAATTTTGGCTTTTATAGGGATTAACCCTATAAGTGATTTCAAGTTACGCTGATTGTTTCTGTCATTGACATTTATCTGCTTTCACTGTCAGACTTTCTACTTAATTTGGTTCTTATAGGATTCGGTCATTTCTGGTGTCATTTTGTCACAGGAGCTAACAGTTTTAAAAAACCATAGTTTTAGGTGGTATAAGTGGGCTTCCCAGGTGGCGCTAGTGGTAAAGAACCTGCCTGCCAGTGCGGGAGATGTAAGAGACGCGGGTTCAGTCTCTGGGTCAGGGAGATCCCCTGGAGGAGGGCATGGCAACCCACTGCAGTATTCTTGCCTGGAGACTCCCATGGACAGAGGAGCTTGGTGGGCTTACAGTCCTTAGGGTTACAGAGAGTCGGACAGGACTGAAGCAAATAAGCACAGCACATAGCGCAATACAGGCTTGAGAGGGGTATGTGTGTGTGTGATTTATTTGCTGTTAAAGTTGTCCGTTGAGTTTTTGCCATTGTATTAAATTATTTTATTTCTCACAGAGGATTGTTTTAAGTTCAGTCACTGTCATCAACTTAGATAAGTAATGTGAAATGTTTTCTGCAGCACTCCTGAATTAAAATTGGTCTGACAGACAGAGGAGTATTCCTTATTGTGAATATGTGTGCTTGTGTGTGTATGATTTTTGTCACGATAGACATTTGTTATTCTAGTTAGAACACAGAAGATGATCTCAGCTGAACATCCTCTGTAAAGGATTTATATCATTTGCTTATAATCAATGTGTCACTGCCTAATAACAATACTTCTGTGATTTTAAGCAGATTGAGTAAAGTATGTCTTAGTTATCGGAAGCCCTGTTCCTTATATTTTTCCTACTGACACCTCTTGCACCCCACTCCTCTATGCCAAATCTTGTATTGACGGCTTTTCTGTCCGCCTTTTATCTGCAGGATGTTGAGAGGGTGTGGCATGCATCCTGACCATCAGGAAGCTCTCAAAAAGAACCGAGTGGTGTTGGCCAAAGAGCTGCTGCTGAGCGAACTGTTGGAACACCTCCTAGAGAGGGACATTATCACCTTGGAAATGAGAGAGCACATTCAGGTATCGAGGCAAAAGAGGAAACCCAAGGAAATACATTGGTGGTCAGAGCAAGAACAGAGCACAGTACAGTGGGGGAAGGACGTCATGCTTCACTAAGGCAGTGAAAATGCATTTCTGCCCTCAAGCATTTGACAGAAAAGACAGAATCCACGAGTAACGGGAAGGAGTTCACACATCCATTTCTTTCTGTGAAAAGGAGTTCTTGAGACAGATGATGATGTTAGTGGGAAGCTCGCCTGGAGAAATAGGATTACAGCTGGATGAGTAAAGGTGATGTCATGTTTTATTCTTGTAGGCCAAGACGGGCAGTTTTGGCCAGAATGTGGAACTCCTCAACTTGCTGCCCAAGAGAGGCCCCCAGGCCTTTGATGCCTTCTGTGTGGCCCTGAGGGAGACCAAGCAGAGTCACCTGGAGGAGCTGCTGCTCAGAACCCTGTCCGGTCTTCAGCCTGTAGTCCCGCCGGTATGGAGCCCTAGGCTGTGTGTGTTGAGAAAGGCTAGTTTGGTGGGAAAGGCATCTTTGAGACAGTGGGGATGAGTTGGGGTAGGGGGACTAGGGTTCTGTATTACTTGATCTGAACCAGCTCCCCTGAGCCTGGCTTGGTGGGTCCTGCTTTCTTACAGTTGAGCTGTGACTATGACCTGAGTCTCCCTTTCCCGGTGTGTGAGTCCTGTGCCCCCCACAAGCGGCTCCGCCTGTCTCCAGGTAAGAATTGATGATGTAAGATAGCACAACCCCTCCTCCTCTCCGCCCCAACCAGTCCCCCGTTGCAGATTGACTTCCGTTTCCTTGACTGGTATCTGACTTTGGCTAGTGTGATACCTATTTTTGTTCGTAATTGGCATAGTTTCCTCGGTGCATTTGTTAGGGACCAGCAGGACAGTTTAGGTGGGGTGTAGGTTGGACCTGTTTCCCTTCCATAACAAATGGCTTTTTTAATGGTGATTGGCCCTTGGAGCAACTGGTGCAGGTAGGAGATTCCTGCACGTGATTAGCGTGTGTTTGTATACAGCTGAGTTACTTTACAGTGAGGAAAAACTACGCTGTGGGCCTCTAGCCTGCTGACTTATTAGCCTCCTGATTAGAATAAGACTTTTATCAGATACCGCATTCAGTCATTGAGTGGGTTGAGCACCTGCTACTCTAGGCAGGTCCAGTGCAGAGGATCCCGTGATGAGCAAAAGCAAACAGGGTCTCTGTCTCCATAGTGCTTACAAACCAGGGGAGTGAGCGAGACCAAAGGGCACCTGAGGTTATATGAAAATACTAAGATTGCCGGGTAGACTATAAGCCAGTTTTTCTGGTTTGTGCGCCGCAGATGCAGTGGAGCACTCCCTAGACCATGGAGATGGTCCTCCCTGCCTTCAGGTGAAGCCCTGCACGCCTGAGTTTTATCAAACACACCACCAGCTGGTGAGTCTTGGAAAATGGCAAGAGGAAGGGCACTGGGAAATGAGATCCCCTTCCTGGGCATCTGAATGTAGCTAGCTGTGTGTACATCATTTCCTTCTCGCCTTGTTAGTCTTGAAAGCGTTGCCCATTGACTGTCTTTTGTGGGCATTTCTATATTTTGACCTGGTGGGGCTACAAAGAAGAATGTGACGTCTTAGTTTTCTTGAAATGTCTCATTTTGGAGGGGGAGGCATAGTTTCTGTCCTCACGAAGCTGACGGTCTCATCGGGTGCCCCTCGCCAGGCCTACCGGTTGCAGTCTCGGCCCCGCGGCCTGGCACTGGTGCTGAGCAACGTGCACTTCACTGGAGAGAAAGACCTGGAATTCCGCTCGGGAGGGGATGTGGACCACAGCACTCTCGTCACCCTCTTCAAGCTCTTGGGCTACAAAGTTCATGTTCTTCTTGACCAGACCGCACAGGTAGGTACCTGAGGCGCAGGGCATGCTGACATGTGCATCAGAGCGCTGGTGACACGTGGGGGCCAGACATGTCCATGCTCCTAAGCCAGGCGGGCGGGGCTTTACTAGAGTTACTCTCTCTCCCTGCTTTTTACTTACTGTATTCTGTCTCCCACCTTGCAGCCTAGTTTTTAAAAAAAGAAAAGAGGGGCTTCCCTGGTAGCCCAGTGGTAGAGTCCGCCGTCCACTGCAGGAGACATGAGTCCGATCCCTCATCTGGGAAGATCCCACGTGTCTCAGAGCAACTAAGCCCACATGCCACAACTTCAGAGTCTGTGCTCTAGAGCCCAGGAGCCACAACCACTGAGCCTGAGCGCCCTGGAGCCTGTGTTTCACAACAGGAGAGTAGCCCCCTGCTCTCCTAAATTAGAGAAAAGCCCTCCCAGGAAGACCCAGCGCAGCCAAAATAAATACATAAAGTTTTAAAAGGAGAGAGAGAAAGATCTGGGGCCAGCCGGCTGCTGCAGTGTTGACCTCCCAGGGTGGCTGTGCTCCCTGAGTAAGAATGGTCCAGGATCGGGTTCTCCCAGCTAAGCAACTTGTTTCCCAAGCACTCAGGAGGTGAGGAGACACTGATACGCACCCAGCCAACCAAGGAAAGGTACATACAAGTCAGGACTACACAGGACAGTGACTTCTTGATTGATACTGCTGCTTAGGGTTCCAGCTGCTATTCTCATGATGACATTGGCTGATAAAAGTTTGCTAGAATTGTGCTTGTAAAATACTGTTTTGTTGCTGTTTCGTGGATTAACATGACCTGTTGTTATAAGTTGTGTGACCACAAGACAGATCTTCGGGTAGATAACTTGTGAACTAGATTCCTGCAGGTCATCAGCATTTTTGTGATCAGTTAGTCTCCGTTAGCCTCAATTACTGGCTGTACCACTGACGTTTTTACCTTTAGGGAGTTCTGTTTTGAAACTGAAAATAGTCCATTGGTAGATCGATACTAATTCTTCCATTTGATTCCAGGAAAACAGTATTCTCCTAAACTTGCCTTTGGGAATGTCCATGGTAAAAAGGTTTCTAGGAGATTCTATTTGATCTGTTGAGGTAGGGTGGTCCCTGTCTGTCTTCAGCATTGTCTGTGAATTTCATTTCTATTTCTCAGTTGTCTTACTTCTATGAAATAGATTATATGTCTGCTAAACTTCAGGTAAGGCCAGTTTCAGTGGTTGATACCTGAATGTTGTCCTGCTGTTGCCAGCTTCTCAGTGATAGCAGCTCCTGCAAAGGAGTAAACTCAGGCTTGCTTCAAAGCCATGGCTAGAACAGGTTCTTGGATCATCAGGTACTCCTGAGAGTTTCGTGGGCTTGGAGTAAGGGGGGACAACAGTAATTCTTTCAGAGGGAGTCCTATTAGAAGGTCATTTAACAAAATGAATGCTGTTTACATGTCTTTAGTGGTTTTGGTCTAATCATTCCTTTTACTAGGGATATACTCTTTCTTTGTTTTCTAAATTTTATGCAGTTGATAAAGGATTTTATGTGCCTGATAGTTAAAAGATACATCCCTAATCACCAAGTCAGCTCTGGGCTCCTGCTTCTTGGTGACATTCAGTAGCTGTGATGGGCCTATGAGCCCACTTCACAGATCTCATTCCCTGATGCAGATTCAAGGACCTGTTGGATTCTGATTCTCTGATTACATTGTTCCATGACTTGAATTGCAGCAGAGTTCAATTTTGAGCCCCTTATAATGGGGAACTATGTGAACTGCCAGAGCTTCCCTGATAGCTCAGTGGGTGAAGAATCTGCCTTCAGTGTAGGACCTTGGTTCAATTCCTGGGTCAGGAAGATCCCCTGGAGAAGGGACAGGCTACCCACTCTAGTATTCTCGGGCTTCCCTTGTGGCTCAGCTGGTAAAGAATCCGCCTGCAATGCGGGTGACCTGGGTTTGATCCCTGGGTTAGAAAGATCCCCTGGAGAAGGGAAAGGCTACCCACTCCAGTATTCTGGCCTGGAGAATTCCATGGACTATATAGCCCATGGGGTCCAAAGAGCTGGACATGACTGAGCGACTTTCACTCTAAATTTTGAGACCCTTATAATGGGGAACTATGTGAGCTCTCAGAGATTTTTTAAAATGTGAACCTTGAATTCAGGGGACCTCAGTTAGATGAAAGTCTTGATTTCAGTTTAAAAAAAAAAAATGCAGCAGCACGTCCCCTAATGTTCCTGAGACAACAAAGGATTAGAGACGGTGTCTTCTGCAGTAGTGAAGAGGAAGAAGCCATCACCTGGGTAGATGTGGTCAGGAGGGTGTGAGACTTCAGCTGTCTTTGGAGGGTGGAAGCTGCTGAGGAGAGAGGAGGGGTGAAGGGGTCCTACACAGGGGCCACAGCATACAGGTTAGAGCTGTGTGTGATGAACCAAGTGTCTGGGGCCCAGGAGTGCCAAAACAAGACTGGAGATCAGGGGACCAGAATGCCCAGGGCCTTGAATGTCTTCCCAAAGGAATTGGACTTCCTTGTGTTAACACTCCAACATCATTAGTAGTTTTTGAATAGAGAGGTGATGCATTCACAGTGATGATTCAGGAAGATTAATATGATACCATTGTAAAGAATGAGGTAGAGGGCTTCCCTGGAGGTCCAGTGGTTAAGACTTCATGCTTCCAGTGCATGGGGTGCAGGTTCGATCCCTGGCTAGGGAACTGAGACCCCACATGCTGTGATGAGATGGCAGGGGTTCTGAACAGGATAGCAGACCAAAAGGAAAAGGACACATGTGGAAAATAGTATAATGGCATGATTGTACCGTCAGTGCTTTGTGACTGAATAATATGGAAGAATAATATGTGACTCAATAACATGGAAGAAGAAAAATGTAAGGAATTGAGAGCCCCCGAGGAAGTCAGGACCAGAGACGTGAATTTGGGAACTGCTTGTATAGGAAAAAGACTTAAGTAATGAGAGCCTGTGATCTCCAAGAAGGAGCCAGAGGGCTAGGATTGAACCTTGAGGGTAGCACCCTCCCCACGTATCTGGTCCTCAGCAGCTCTGGAGGTGCAGAACAGGGGACAATGCAGGGTCAGCTTCTGACAGTGGCCAGGCAAGCTTGCAGGCACGGTTGAAACCAGATGACAGCAGTGGGTGTGACCATTTGGTGCAATGGGCGTTTGCACAGGAATACTTTCTTCCTGATCGAATGTCCTCAGCAGGCCAGAGACGGAACCAAGAAAATTTGGATCCTCTTTTTCTCCCCCTATTCTTTTTTTGCTTTAGAGATAATGTCATTTAAAAGTCTGAGATGGTGTAATCTTGAAGAATTGTCTTACGCTGATGGTGCTGGCGAGCACGCTGGTATCTTCCCTGCCCATGGAGGTGTTCAATGCTTCTGTTCTTCATCAGAGTCTGTTCTCATTGCTTCCACCTCTTGAGGTTACTAGTTCTAGAATTACAGTTTATTGTATGTTAGGCAATGAGATACCCTTTAAAGTGGCAGATTTCTTTTCACCAGGTATTGGTTTATAGCTGGCTTTGAGAGTGTAGTGACAAGCGCTATGGGTCATCTCTGGAAAATGCAGCTGCCCACAGGATTTTGTGTGTAGTTTCAGGGAATTCACAGGTTATTCCCTTCTGTGTCCCCCAGCCAAAAACACGTATGAGTGTGAAGAGCCCTGCTATTTATAGAAGCACTGTAATTTTATCAAAAATAGATCTCAAGATCCTATTTTAAGCCATGCTGCTTTCAGAAAAATTCCCCCAAATGACTAACCCTCATTTATTCAGTGGTTTAGTCTTATTAAATTCAGTTACAGAGCCTTTCTATTCTTACTTTGGACTTTGTTGTCTTCTGTTTACTGATGTAATAACCTCAGTTAAGTTCAAAACGTTCCTGAGTGCCAAACCTATACTTTTATTCCCTTGGAGCAAAATTAGCTTCCACTGTTGACATGTTAAATTCTGTTATAGTCAACTCCAGAGGAGCAGTCATAACTTACATGTATTCTCTGGAGATTATATATTATTGAATTAATTTTGGATATCTTTTATTACCTTAAGATCTCCAGAATTATGGCTGGGTTCTGTTTGCTCAGAAAGTATACATGCCCTTTCAACACAACCGGTTTCTCCATTTCCAGTGAAACTGCAGACTTTCAAGTCTTTTATGAAATCTGTTATCTGCAAACAGATATGTTCCAAACAGCAGATGAGTTCTCACATGTTAGCACATCAGACTCACATGGAGGGCTTGTGGAGGCTCAGCTTGCCAGGAGCAAAGACTGCATTTCCTGCAGATTGCCGGGTGAGGCTGATGTTGCTCTTTGAGAGGTCATACTTGGAGAGCCACTGCAGTCCGTTAATACAAGTGGGAGCTGGGTATGGTGCTGATAGATACACGTGTACTGAAACTGCTCTGCTTTATAGTGCATTCTTCATTATATTTTGGTCAAATTCATAGCAAAATAAACTCATTTTCTCCCTGCTCATCTCAGAGACAATCTAGACATTTCGAGTTGTAGAGGGAGACGTAATTAACAATTTGTATCACATTGGTATAATCATGCTATTAGATATATTATAACTTTCCATGGTATAGGGCAAATGCTTAAGGTAGAGTGTTACTCATATATGGCAGTCTAGTGCAAGATCAAAAAGATTTAAGCTGGACTACAGTGTTTCTTCGGAAAAACAATATTGCTACCCTTCATTAGAAGGCACAGTATGAAGGCAGGTCTTTGCAGTATGTGCCAGGCATAGTGATAAGCCCTTTCTATGCAATATCTCGGGGCTTCCTTGGTGGCTCAATGGTAAAGAACTCACCTGCCAATGCAGGAGACTTGGGTTCGATCCCTAGGTTGGGAAGATTCCCTGGAGAAGGAAATGGCAACCCATTCTAGTGTTCTTGCCTGAGAAATCCCATGGACCGAGGAGTGTGGCGGGTTACAGTCCTTGGGCTCACAAAAGAGTCGGACATGACTTAGCCACTAAACAACAGCAGCAATGGATGCAGTGTTTCATTTAATCTTTACAAACTCAGAGGAAATTTATTCTTAATTGTCTTCTTACAAAGTGGATATTAGAACCTGTTCTAATTTATGAACCCAGGGGTTAAACCTAGGTCTCTCTGATCCACCGGCTCATGTGGGTAGTCATGACCCTGTCCAGAGTCCTCCGTAGAGTGTGTTCTTGGCAAAAGTATTTTTGTACAGACGTCATCATTGTCCCTGGGAACTTCATTTCTGAGACAGAAAACAGCATAGAAGTACTGCTGTCCTCTGTTGTCATGATTCTGTGAGCCTGTGGTCACAGAGCAGTTCTTAAAGGCTGTTACTTTCTTGTAAGCGTGTTACTTACTCACTCAGTTTACTTGGCGGTCCCCTTTGTGCCATTAACGTACAAGGGCACATGCGCTGAAGAAAGAGCTGGTTGATGCCTGAAGAGTGGGTCAAGTTAACTCGCATCTGCATGATTACCTTCATTAATAACTTGGCTTCACTCCAGGAGTTCTTCACATGAGCTTGTAATGAGCCTGTGAGTCATTATAGTCAGTGTTTCGTCTAAGTGAGTGTTAGTTGCTCAGTCTTTGCGACCCCATGGACTGCATTCCACGAGGCTCCTGTGTCCATGAGATTTTCCAGGTGTGGATACTGGAGTGGGTTGCCATCTCCTTCTCCAGCGGATCTTCTCGACCCAGGGATTGAACCTGGGTCTCCTGCACTGCAGGCAGATTCTTTACCGACTGAGCTAAACTCATGTAGTTTTCTCGTGCTTACTTAGCTTCTGACTTGGTAGAAAACACGTTTGATTTTCTAATAGCCTAGGGCTTCAGACACCAAAAGGAAGCTTGTATAGGTGCTGACTCTGGGGAGCAACCCTGAAAGGCATCTTTCTCCTAGGAAATGCAAGAGAAACTGCAGAGTTTTGCCCAGCTCCCGGCTCACCGAGTCACTGACTCCTGCATAGTGGCGCTCCTCTCCCACGGCGTGGAGGGCGGCGTCTACGGCGTGGACGGCAAACTGCTCCAGGTGCGTGCCGGTCTGTGGCCACGGCTGGTGAACCTGGGCCACGCCACCTCCCGCTGCCCGTCTCTCCAGGGATGGCCATTGTTTGTGTGTACAGGACTCGGGGGTCCCACTGACCACCAACCCCCTCTTCTCCCTTATTTCTCTCTGGCAGCTACAAGAGGTTTTTCGGCTCTTTGACAATGCCAACTGCCCAAGCCTACAGAACAAACCGAAAATGTTCTTCATCCAGGCCTGCCGTGGAGGTGAGTGCCCCGGCGGACCGGCACCTGGGTGTGGCCCCCGGGCAGCCTCCCACCCGCTCTCACTTTCCTATTTGCTCCTCTCAGGTGCTAGCGGACCCCCTGGGCACCTCCTTCTGTTCACTGCTGCCACCGCCTCTCTTGCTCTGTAAGTGTCTCCCGACGCATGGGGTGTGCTGGGACTCGGGCCGCCCCTGGCTCTCAGGTGGTCAGCTCTCTGCGCGCCGCCGCGTCCGCCCCCAGGACGCTCTCGGCCAGTGCCTTCGCCTTCTTTGAGGACGCTTCCTTTTTTCCTGTGCTTATTAACCCCGGTGCGCTTTTCTCATCGCTCTTTCTGGTTCAGGGTCTGCCAGCTGCTCTGCTTCCTCACCCTCTCACTTGATCCTCTTCCTCTTTTTCTTTCTCCGCCTCTCCTCTCCCCTTCTGCTTTCTCCTCCTCCTCCTCTTCTCCCTCACGCCCCGTTCTCGCCTCCTCTCCTCTCCGGGCCCCTCCTGTGTCGTGGGGGAGAGCAGTGTGGAGGCCCCACGTCAGCCTTTGGCTCCTGCTCTTGCGCGAGCTCCTCCCATCCCTCCTGCACGCACTGTCTTCATCCCTTAGAAAGCCAGGACTCCCTGATTACGCTCAGAAGACATGCGGGTGTGCTTCTCGTCACAGAGGGAAAGAGTAATGATTGAAAGCTCTGAACGTGGAGTCAGATTCTGCCCCTGCTACTGACTAGTCATGTGAAGTTATAGAGGAGTTACTCCATGTTCCTCCACCTTAGTTTCCTCAGTGTAAAATGTAGGTAATCACACATCCTAAGGTCATGTTGTTGTGATGGTTAAGTGAAGTGGTTCCATGAAAGTGGTTCGTATTAGCTTAGTGCCTGGCTCATGGTAAATCCACAGAATACCAGCTCTAACTGTTAAAACATGGTCTGTGCCCTTAAGAGACTTACAGTTTGATTTAAAGGTTCCTTTGTCCAAAGATTCAAATAATGTATTTTTTGCATGGGTATAGCAGTATTCTTGCCTGGAGAATCCCATGGACAGAGGAGCCTGGTGGGTACAGACCACAGGATCACAAAGAATCGGACACAACTGAAGTGACTTAGCACACACGCCTAGCAGAGCACAGCAGTGGAATACCAGGTAGAGCCTTTCAGGGAGAGGAGGAGTGCAGTGTGACAAGCACACCAAGATGAGAAGGATACCCCTTCCCCTGCCCCAAAGCGGGCTGAGCCAGAAGTATGCCTGGTTCTCCATCTGCATCAGTCACGTGTAGTGAGATGTGGCTGACCACATGAGACAGATCCTAGTGATCATAAACCTGTAGCCACAGCTGAGATTTTGGGCTTTCACAGATAATAGTACAGAACTATTGGGAGCACAAGTAAGAAACAATTGGATAATTTTTTTTTTCAGGGTGATTACAGGGAGCAGTGCTGAGAAAAAGAGTGTGTGTGAGCAGGAACGTCCTCTTCTTATGTCCCTGCTGTATCCCCAGGCCCAGGGCACTGCGTGACACATAGTAGCACGTCATAAATATTGGCTGAGTAGATGGAAATTCAGTTCACTTCAGTTGCTCAGTCGTGTCTGACTCTTTGCGACCCCATGGACTGCAGCACACCAGGCCTCCCTGTCCATCACCAACTCCTGGAGCTTGCTCAAACTCAAGTCCATCAAGTTGGTGATGCCATCGAACCATCTCCTCCTCTGTCGTCCCCTTCTCCTCCTGCCCTCAACCTCTCCCAGCGTCAGGGTCTTTTCAAATGAGTCAGCTCTTCACATCAGGTGGCCAAAGTATTGGAGTTTCAGCTTCAACATCAGTCCTTCCAATGAACATCCAGGACTGATCTCCTTTAGGATGGACTGGTTGGATCTTCTTGTAGTCCAAGGGACTCTTAAGAATCTCCTCCAACACCAGAGTTCAAAAGCATCAATTCTTCGGCGCTCAGCTTTCTTTATAGTCTCTCACATCCATGCATGACCACTGGAAAAACCATAGCCTTGAGTAGATGGACCTTTGTTGGCAAAGTAATATCTCTGCTTTTTAATATGCTGTCTAGGATGGAAATTAGTTTGCCTAAGAAGTGGAGCAATAATACAGAAAACAGATACAGGGATATTGTGAGAAAAGAGCCATTCATTGATCAATAGATCTGAGACACAAAGGCAGGAAAGGCGTCTCCTTTCTCTTGAGGGACGCATGCAGCTTGGCCTGTTTCCTGTAAGAGGCATCACTGGCAAAGTGAAGTAAACATGTTCATCATCATTTTCTCCTGGGTCAGAGATTATATACAAATACCAGACCTGGGTAGGGAAAGATAGCGCCCTCCTGGGCTAAGCTGAATCTTTCCTTTAAAATCAAATCCTCCAAGGGATGACCAGTAAGCCAGCTGTTCCTTTAAAAGCCTGAGCTCACCTGTCTTCTGCTGTACTTAGTTAACATAACTGATGCCTCTAAAAAGGACCCTGCCCTGGTTGACTGGCTCCTAAACTGGAGTGTAAGCGCCATGAGGATGGGGACTTTCTCTTCACTGTATCCCTCGGGCTTAAAACAAAAACAGTGCGTGGCGTGTGGCAGTTGCACAGTAAATTTTTGTCGGATCAGTGAATCTTGGTCATTTTCTGCACAGACCTTCAAGCTTCGCTCCCCTTTAAGGCTCTCTTGGGTGTTACTTGGAGCAGGAGATGTAAAGAAAAAGAAAGCTTACATACTCTGTTACTTTTGGCTTGACAAGCTGTGTGTCCTTCTGTCTCTTTCCTACCACTCCCAAACAACAACATCAGAGAAAGAACACGTCTGGGGCTAGATAAGGCCCGGTCAGAAGGTTGGGCGTGTGCTCAGGGGATGTTGAGCATCTACTGCTAATAATTGAATAATAGTGTTCTTTTTACATTGTTTAAGAGAAAACAGTTGTTTATCCCAATTTTAAGTGTCTCTTAAATTTTGTGTGCCAGCTACAACTTGGCTTATGAAATTAATAAATAATAAGTGGTTTAAAAATATCAAAAATACCGTGGAAACAGCTGATCATGCTTAGTTTTATAATGTGTTTTTCAAATACATAGAAATTGTGGTTGTGGTTTTCATACAGCATACTTGTAGTAGTTATATTTTTGGTTTATTAACTTGTTTCTCTTTTTTATGTAATAAAACTGTATCAGTATCTTGTCGTGTATTGCAATAAGCAGCACTTTGACTTCCAGGTATACTGATAATTGGACGAGTGAATCGTGGACACAGACGGCTTTTCGTTCTGTTTACGAGGAGTATTTGATTGAGCACTTTCCCTGTCTTACAGAGTGGACAAAGCTCAGACCACATATACGTGCACGTGTGTGGGCACCCTCTGCGTGATCAGTGCACACTGGCAGAGAAGGAGTGATGGTGTTTGTTTTCCTTTTTTTTTTTAATTAATTCATCAGCCACAGGTTGGAGGCAACAGCTGGAAATGGCTTTTCCCCGTCGCAGTTGCAGGGAACTTGGGCTTGCCTGTGACAGGCCCAAGAGAGGTGGGAGGAAATAACGTCTTTGTCCACTCTTATCTGCTTTTGTACAGATGAAACAGATCGTGGGGTCGACCAGCAAGATGGGAAGAACCATGACCGATCCCCCGAGTGCGAGGAGAGCGATGCCAGTGGAGAGGAGCTGCTGAAGACACGGCTACCCACCCGCTCGGACATGATTTGTGGCTACGCCTGCCTCAGAGGTATTGTGTGTCCCGAGGAGTGATCCCAAAGGTGGCAGCCTCTGTCACGCAGGGCTCTGACCAGGGCGGGTGTGGGGGAGGTCAGTCCGCTGGGGAGGGTGCCCGTGGCCTTCAGCCGGCGCCCACTGCTGCTCTGGTTGCAGGGACCGCTGCCATGCGCAACACCAAGCGGGGCTCCTGGTACGTGGAGGCCCTCACCCAGGTGTTCTCCGAGAGGGCCTGTGACATGCACGTGGCTGACATGCTGGTGAAGGTAGGTGGGCCCCGCCCGGCCGCGCAGTGTTCCTCCCTCCTGCTCCCTTGCACTGGATTTCAGTCTTCCACCACCCTTCTGCTTGTGCTGGGATTCTGAAAGCACCCGATTCTCATACCCCGGCTGCTGGGTCTCTGCCTTGGCAGGTGAACGCACTCATCAAGGAGCGGGAAGGCTACGCCCCTGGCACGGAGTTCCACCGCTGCAAGGAGATGTCCGAGTACTGCAGCACCCTGTGCCACCACCTCTACCTCTTCCCGGGCCACCCCCCTACGTGATGCCGGCCCCGGCCCCCCGCGTCCCACCTCGTCACCGGGCCGCATGGAGGCCGCTGGGCCTCAGGAGGCGAGGTAGAGCCTGTCTCCCCAGGATGCGCGGCTTCTGTGCCTCCCCTCAGGGACTGGGACTCCCCTAGGCTCCTTTCTCACACCCACCGACTCACCGGTGACCTTGGACCGCCAGCTTCTCCCATGCGCAGCTCTCCTGTAGAGCCAGCTCTGGCTGGACTCGTTGCCAGGAGCGTGTGGCCTCCGTTGAGGGACCTGGCGAGTGACACCGTGCATGCAGTATCCTGACGGGGAGAAGGCGTGTGGGTTTCCTCGATGTTTGTGTTCAGCTCCTGCCCCAGCGCTCTTGGAGGAAGCACCCTGGTAATCGCTTTTGTTCCAGGAGCTGAGATGTCCCAGAGGTCACACCTCCCATCTCTCCTTTCATGTCCCAGCCCCATTTGTCCCAAAGTGGGAGTTTCAGTTCAATGCAGACAGTTTTCATTTGGTTTCAAAAGGCCAAGCAGCCTCTGCTACTGTGGGTGGGCCCAGACCTCTGCGTTTGTCCCCTTCGGTTCCAGGAGGTCTCCCCTGGGAAGGACCGCCTTCTCAGCTCAGCTCTTGGCTCCTTGGGACTCAGGGAATTCAGCCTTTCAGCGGAGGTCAGAATTTGGATGCCTTGTGTCTGTTAACTTGTTGATCTTTGCCCATGGAAGCTTCCAAGATCTTTTCATGGGTTGTGGGTGCCCGGAGCTTTGTGCCTGAAGTAAGCCTTGCAGGGAGTGTCAGCAGAGGAGATAAGGGTGCTATGCTTGCTCATGCTTGGCAGTCTGCCACCTTATCCTCGTTTTTCTTCCTGTGAAGTGCCCCTCCTAGAAAAGCTCCCTGGCTGTTATCTCTCTGCTTCCTGTTTCTCCCCTCTTTAGCTTTGTCTCATTCTGTTTATTGCAGCCACGAAATCGTCTAAAATACAGCTTAATTGGATCGTTTGGCTGCTTGAGGACGTAATATAGTACTTTGTTCCGGCTTTCTTCTTCTGTATTAAATCCCCTCTGGATTTTATGTGTTATTTCCCCTTCCCATTGTGACTGTCCATTTCAGGGAGGTCAGTGCTCTATATATGTTATTTATTAACCCTAGAAACCACCTTTATATGCACTTACATGAAGCCTTCTATTCTTAAAGGCCTTCTTTTGCCATACGACAATCTAATCTCTGTATGACAGATTTTGATTTTGGTTTTTAAGTATAAATCTGATCCTCTTGCTCCCCTGCTTGGAACCCTTTGGTTTCCTGTCACACCTCTAATCAAATTCCAGACTCCTTCCCTTGGCCTTCAGGGCCTCGTAAGTGCTGATTTCCCTGTAAACGGCAGCTCAGTGATGTCCTGGGTTTCTCAAACATTCTGAGGTCTTTCCTGGCCTAGAGTGTCAGACACTCTTCCTGGGTCCGCTGAGCCCTACCCCTTGCCACTCTTGGCCCTGGTGGCTTCTTTATCCTTCAAGTCAGAGCTCAAAGGCCACCCTTTTGTGGAAGCCTTCCCAAGCCATTCTATTAAAAATCGAGTGTTGTTTTTAGCTTTATTTCTGTCTTCTGTTTAATCCCCTCATTGCACTTATCACACTGTATAATCACTCATTATATGCGTGCGTGTGTCACGTGTTCATTCGCATCTCCCCTTTAAACTCCATGAGGGCAGAAACCTTGTCTCGTTCACTAGTAGGCACCCAGTGCCTGGCATGTCATAGCTCTTCAATAAATGTTTGCTGAAGAAAGGAAGCAACCCTAGCTAGAACCCTACTCTTTGACGAAATTTCCCTTTTGGTGAAAATACCCAGTTTAGTGTTTGTACTCCGTATCCTCCCACGTGTTTTGTTTCATCCACTGGTGTTATTAGCTCCCGAGGATGGAAGTCACGTGCAGGGCGACTTCCTCTGCATCTCCCATGGTGCCGGGCACAGCGCCCAGGCTCTGGTAGTTCAGGTGCTCAGTAAACACTCGTTCCATGAGCTGGGGGCTCATAGACTCGTTGCCAAGTCCTGCCCTTGGCTCAGTGTCATCTGGAAGTACTTAGGTGATAGAACCTTTCCAGTTCCCACTGCCAGGATTTTGTATTGCCATCTGGTGCCAAATAAATGCTCATATTTATTACCGATGTGTGCCTGATGTCTGTAGATAAATCCGTGTTGGGAAGCCCACCTATTTCCTTGGCTTCTTAGAGCTGCTTTTTCCCCACCACCTCACAGGGCGCACCCAGAGCGGGACACATCTTGTTTGGCTACAAGATCTTTCTAATGCCACCAGGTCCGCATTTCGCATGGGCCCACCTCCATTGTCGTAGCCACAGGCAGCGGCCCCAAACACAGCTACCAGCACTGGGATTCCTCATGGTCACAAGAGGTGGAAGAGTCAAGTAGCATCAGTCCTGGATTATTTAGATGACGAGATGGAAGCTAGAGAAACAGATTGAGTTGAAATGGGAGGAGATGCCAAGGATCGTAGAATTCCCCATCTCGCATAGTCCAATTTGGGTTTAAGGTTTTCCTGGCTGGGTGTAACTGGTAAGAGAATTCTCGGGCAGTGGACTGTGTAATCTGGGGAATTCTCGGGTCCCGTATGTCTGTACCTGGAGAGGCAGTCAGGCTACAGAGGGTTAGAAACAGGAAGTTTTGTAGGAGCTTTGTGGTGGGATAGCTGATGAGGACCCTGGGGCGGGGTGGGGGGGTGGGGAGCTTGTCTGTGAACCTAGGGGAAGAGCAAAGAGGGACGAAGTTGAGCTGAAGCATCACCGGGTGGAGAGAGGAACTGGCTGAAGAACACTGAGGGCAAAGGCCTTAGGAGCAGGCTGGCCCCGGGTGCCTCTGGAGGGAAGGCCCTGGAGCAGTGAGTGGGAGGACAGCCTGGGGGAGGTGGGTGTGTTCCGGGCTTACAGAGCAGCATCTGCTGAGCTGGACTCCCTGTCCTCCCCGCCCCGCCCTTGGATAAGGGTGTCAGGTTGAATTTCACAGCTCCGTGTCCTCTGCCAGGGGATTCTCTTCTAAAATTATCCCCCTTCCAGAACCGGGGGCGGTTCTTTGCTGCCCTCCCCCCATCCCATCTCCCATGATAAGGAAGAGAATAACAGGAATAAATGGAGCAAGGGGGATATTCCGATAGAAGGAGAAAGTGGTCTGAGGCAAAGATGTTAATAACTGCTCCAGCTGCCCGAACACACTGCGTCTCAGGCCCTATGCTTGCAGCTTTACACCATCCTCCCACAAGCCAGGAGGGTGTCATCGCCCCGGTTCTTCAGAAGAGGAAAATGAGGCTCAGAAACTTCAATTTATACAGAAGAAAAAGGTGTAGCTTTAAGGACACAAACTCCAGAATTAAATAGATTTTGGATACTGGCTTGTCCTTTTAAGGTATCAGAGACCTTGGCTAAGGTACCTAACCTCGCCCTCATTTAAACACCAGTGAATCATTGCTGCCTTAAGGAAGGATGCTACCCTGTGAGGATGAAGCGGGAGGATGCGTGGTGGATCACTTGGGGTTAACGCATTACAGATGGTGTTACCATCTCTGAGCGTGAACTTCAGTTTAATGACACAAGTTAACATTCAGCACTCACTTTGGGGCAAACACTGACTTTTACGTCCATTCTTTTCTCTCCATAACCCTCAAGTTAACTGCCTTTCTAAGGAAACAGAGGCCAGAATGGGTAACAATCTGTCAGCTTGAGTTCAACAATTTTGCTTCTGTGACTTTTTTTCCTAGCAAAAGGTTTTTTTTTTCCTCCCTCCTTACTTTTTGGGGCTATAGATTTTCCCCATTGAGTTGTGAGAAGGAGCCTGAAACCAATAGAAAGACTATTCCATCTTAGCCCTTGTTGGGCAGAGAACAGGGGGAAAAGTGTACCGTGTTCAAAAATCCAGAAGAGGGAGAAAGAGCCCTGTCCATTGTTAGGAAGGCGTTGTATGCCGGGGAGGGAAGGGACCAGGCCTTTTTGAAAGATCTGGGAGGCAAGGTTCAGTAAGCATAGAGGAGAAATGGCTACCAGCGAGAAATGACTGCCTACGAAGAGGGGTGTTCAGAGGAAGTTACAGTTGCCTGGGGGAAATTTCAGAAAGTTGGTGGTCATGGGTCTCATGCTAGGCTTGATGTGGAACAGACAAGTCATGACTAAAGCCCCTTAAGAATAATATGGTGTATTGTCCAAGAGTTGGAAAGCCCAGACTTCAAGAGGTGGGAATCTGAAAACAAGGGTGTCACCCAGGGAGAAAGTTCCTGCTTAAATTAATACGGGGATCCCAAGGAGCTGGATCGTTGACAACCTTCTATACCCCAACACACTCCCACGCACCTGTGTCCTGGACAGTCATTTCAGCAACCTTCCTTCAAATAGCAATTCCATAAGCCTATAGGTTTATAGGTTTTAAGCTTGGACCTCAAGAAAATCTATTAAAACCCCAAAGAATACATATCTTATTCAGTATACATATCATAGGTAAATGCATGGTTGTGAATTTGTTTCCAAATTTAGGAGCTTTTCAAAGGACTCGCCAGAAACCCATCACTGTCCTTCCGAATAAAATCGCTGAACCCATGGGGTGTTGGGGGTGGGATGGGCACAGTTTATATTTTATTTTCTTGTTGTCTTGCAGGATGATAACCCAGGAGATTTTAATCTTTGAGCTAAGACTCAAGATCCTTACTCTCAAATGCTTACCCTTCAGAGCTAGCAGCTGGAGAGCTCCTTGACCCTCCTGGTTCAGAGTCTGGTTTTTAGAATTGCAGCTGGTGCTTCCAGGTGGCTTGGTGGATTGGGAGGGTTTTCTTAATGCCCATGATCTTGCCTTCAGATTTTGGGATCCACAACCAGGACCTGATTTTCTCAGGAACGCTGGAGAAATAAACAATTGTGTTAGATACTTGTTTCTTGGAATTATCAAGTTCCTGCAAAAACTGACTACTTTCAGGGGAGCCACCTCCACAAAGGGGTGGAAATCTTTTCTGTTTCTGAAGCCCCCCTCCCCACAAGAAAATAATTTCGCTTTGGCAATCTATTTTCTTTCCTCTTAGAGGTCTATTTTCCTTATTAAAGTTTTTCTTTTGGGACTGTCCTAATGGTCCAGTGATTAAGAATCGCCTTGCAATGCTGGGGATGTGGGTTCGGTCCCTGGTCAGGGAACTAAGATTCCACATGCCACAGGGCAGTCGAGCCCATTCACCACAGCTGAGCCTGTGGGCCACAACTAGAGAATGTGTATCACAACTGAGCCTGTGTGCCTCAACTAGAGAATGTGTGTCACAGCTGGAGAAGCTGTGTGCCACAACAGAAGATCCTGTGTGTCGCCATGAAGATCCCACATGCTGCAACCGACACTCGACACTGCCAAATAAATAAATAGACAGATATTTAAAAAAAAAAAAAGCTTACAGTGTTTCTTTCATCTCACACCAACCCATTAGATCTCTCTTATTTTCTGCCTGGGGAGAAGGGAGACGTTACAGAACATCCAGGGCCTCAAATCACACGTTTGTCATCTTTGTGGGTAGATTACAGGTCTTCAGATTTATGTTAGGAAAGGTGCTCTTAATGGTATTCATCTTTCCACCTGCTTTGGACAGTCCCATTTAGCCTGGGACAAATTTCAATTGTAGACCAGGCGTTCAGTGTCCCTACCCTGCAGTCCCTGGGACAGACCTTGCTTGGTGATGGATCCCAAACCACACATTGGCTCATGTTTATAGCTTTCCTTCAACAGTGAATAGTTCACAAGGGAAGGACTGCACTAGGAAAATTGGTCTAAAAAAAAGCATAATGCCATATAGAGCAGTTTGGCCTTGGCCAAAAATTATTTATTGACCTGAAAAGGGAAGAATAGCAGGGTACTTCCCTGTCATCTCTTATGTCTGTCGGGCTCATCGTGAGAAACGCCCACTCCCGTCTCTCCGTGGGCTCCCTCGTTCCCTCGCCCCACTTCCGCTTCCCCCCCTGTTATCTCACCTGCCCTGACAGCCCTCCCAGGGATGCTCTGTGCTCTAAATGGAAGCTCAGTCCCTCCCTGAACATCCAGGCTGCTGTGTGGCTGTCATGGATCAGTCCGGGAAGTAGGAGAAATGCCAGAACCCAAGGCTATTGCCCCTGCGCCCCACGCCCAGTGGTGGTAAAGGTGGGGTCAAGGGTATGACTCCAAAGCATCGCTAGTGGCCTCTGGCAGACAACAAAAGGCAGAGCTGGAGGAGAAAGCTGAACATCGATTGGGTTGGGAGAGCTGGTCCGACAGATGAGGGCTAAACCTGGGGGGCACCCAGAGCTGGAGACGAGCCCACAGGGGAAGACGGCAGAGAGGCGCGGCTTACTTGCCCAGGTGAGCCACTCCCCAGTGTTTCTGGACCCTAGAATCACTCCACCCAGCTCCCAACCGCTACGTCCCCACGGAAGGATGGACTGACAGAAGAAAAGAGATGGGCTGCTTAGAGTGTGCAGACTCGGGGAGCACGCAGGTCCAAAAGCCTCAAAGCAGTCTTCCACCATGATCTGCACAGTATTTATAGCCAGACCAGTGACATGGAGCTGGAATCCTCTTCGTGACGCAGGAGTGGGCCGGTGCTTGTCCTGCTGGGGGAATTCCCTGTGGGGCTGCCCCCCAGGTTCTTGTCCCCACCCCTCCCCCGCACGGCTCTCACACCTGCTTCGACCCCAAGCAGATCAGATGTGGCAGTGGGGGGGGTCATGTGACGGAGAGATGGCTATAAATAGCCGGGGGTGGGCATGCTGCCCCAGACGCCTTGGGGACAGGCAGGAGGAGAGGCTTAAGGAGCTGTTCTCAGGGGAGGGTGGGGGCCGGCAGGCCGAAGCCTGGCCGGGGGCAGGGGCATGGAGCCGTCGGAGGCCCAGCCGCGCGGGGGCGAGCCCAGCTGGTGGGGCAGCGCCCCCCAGTACCAGTACATGCCCTTTGAGCACTGCACCAGCTACGGACTGCCCTCCGAGGACGGGGGTCTGCAGCGCAGGCTCCGGAGGGACGCAGGCCCCCATGCCAGCGCCCACCCAACACAGGTAAAGTCCTCAGAGGAGGGGGCGGTGGGGTCCAGGAGCCAGAGGAGCCACGAATCGGGGGAAATGGAGAGGCAGGTGGCTAAAGGGGGCAGCGTGGTCTTTCTAACTTAAAGTACATGGTCGTGTGTTCCAAATATGAACATTCTTTAAAGGTCTGGGTTCAGCCCGGTGGGCACCTTCTATAGAGATACACGTGTACCTGAACACAAGTTTACTAACTGAATCCCCCAAATGTCGGGGGGAGAAGGCAGAGCCACACATGGGTGCCAAGCCTGTGCTTACATAAGCTACACTAGGGGACTGGCAGAGGAGCCCACACCTCTGTGTGCCCCTCACCCTGCACGCAGGCACCACCAGATTCTCCCTTCCCACCCTCAGCGGAACACACACACCCACACTTCTGCAGAAGGCAGAGAGGTGGGGATAAGGGGAGAAGATGGACAGAAGAGCATGGTCAGTGATCCAAGACAGACCAGTGTCAAATGAGCAGAAGAAATGTAATCAAACTTGCAGGTGGGAGGATTCATCAAGTGAGGCCCCATGTGGTGGTAGCACCTGGAGAGATACAGAGCTCTGATCTCAGTGAGGTGGGCGGGGGGGTTGCTGGTGAACTAACTAGGGGTTTGTTGTTCAGTCGCTCAGTCATGTCCGACTCTGTGTGACCCCATGGATGGCAGCACGCCAGGCTTCCCGGTCCTTCACTGCCTCCTGGAGTTTGCTCAGACTCATGTTCATTGATTCGATAATGCCATCCAACCATCTCATCCTCTGTTGCTCTCTTCTCCTGCTGCCTTCAGTCTTTCCCAGGATCAGGGTCTTTTCCAATGAGTCCAGGGTAAATATCCTTCAGGTGCAGACATTGAGGAAAGGGCAGTGATGGTGGGGGCATCCCCAAAGGATGTTTGGGAGCTTGTTGCAGATAAATGCCCAGGTTAAGTTCAGCAAGTGAATGTGCCTGTAGAGGGACAGGATGGAACCTGTCGGGGGCGGGGGTGGAGGGGACCAGGAAATCAGGATTTAAAAATGTTTTAGCTGATGAGGGGGTGGAACTGTGTTTCCTTTGGGGTCTAGGCAGGGCAGGGAAGCTGAGGGCTAGGCTGGGGATCTCCATGCTGGGGGTCCAGAGAATCCAGGTCTCAATCCTGACCCATCCTAAGGATGGTGGGTGGGGGCAGTTCCTGGAGAATCAGCTGGGGGGCAAGGGCACAAAGGCCAGGGGAGGCTCCAGGGGTGAGTCAGAGCAGGCTTCCTGGAGAAGGTAGCTTGGAACACAGTGCAGGGTTGGACAGGAAGACCCCCCACTCGTGGTCCTGGGCTCTCTGTCGCCAGGTACGCGGTCTGAGTGGGATGTCAGCTTAGTAAAGGTGCAGCTGCAGCGCCTTCCAGTGACGGCGAGCCAAGGAGCACACTAGCGCGAAGCCAAAGGGATGTGGGAAATCAGGTTGGGCAGGTGCAATGAAGGGGAGCTTGGACCTTTGTTTTTCTCTGCTTAAATCTTATTATGGAAATTTCACACTTATACAAAAATAGAAAAAGTGGTGTATTGAATCCCCAAGTACCCCTTGCCCAATGATTATCAATTGTCAGCATCTTTGCATCCATCCTCCCATCCCCGGCCCTACATTCAGGAATCGGGACAATACGACTGTTTCAGGCTTGACCTCTCTTTACCTCCCAGCTCTGCTCAGATGGTGAGTCCTAGTCCAGCCAGCACAGATTTGGCTCTTTTATTTTTATTTTATAAATGTATTTATTTATTTGACTTCGTTCAGTCATAGCTGTGGCACACAGGATCTTTCGTTGTGGCACGTGGAGTCTCTAGTTGTGGCTTGGGCTCCAGAGTGCCTTCAGGCTCCGTAGTTGTGGCTTAGAGTGTGGGACCTTGGTTCCCTGACCAGGGGTTGAACCCAAGTTCCCTGCATTGCAAGGTGGCTTCTTCACCACTGGACCACCAGGGAAGTCCCAAGATCGGACTCTTTCAGTGTTTCCCAGCCCAGGTTTGGTATGTAGCCCCCGCTTCTCATCTCCTCCAGCCTGGGATCTAAGGTGAGTTGAGGTATTCCACGTGCTGGCCCTCATGGGAAGTGTCTTCTCTCAGGTCTGGGGAGGGCATGGAGGAAAACACAGCTCCCTTCGGTCACTAACCTCATCCCAGAGCAGGGTATTAGTGCCTCCTGCTCAGGATTCAGGCATAAACTCGACTGCTCGTATTGTGAAATCAGATCTCTTCCACTCAGGCTCTCCGAGAACCAGCAACGTGGCCTGGTCTGACCCTGGCCCCAGAGGACAGAGTTACTGTAGTGGAGGTGGGGCAGGCTAAAAGGAGTTAGTATACCTTGCACACATACAACACCCCAAACACACACACTCTACTTTTGGGGGCGGTGTCCAGTTTGTGCCTACAAGCACGGGGAGGGGATGTGGCTGGGTCTTCCCTAAGCCTGGCAGGGCGTCCGAGGAGCCTCATTAAAGCTAGACACACCAAGGCCAAGAGCCACCAGGAGTCACCTGCTAGCCTGTCCTCACCCCGTCCGTATCAGTATGAGGGGGGTCCAGGGAAGCGACAGAGGGACCAAGAAGCAGGAAGCAGTGACACACAAAACATGTCATTGACACAGGTGCCCAGTCTTAGCACAGTTCTCGTACCCCTGCTTCAGAGCAGGAACTGGTTCCCTTGCTGAAGGCTGCTGTTGAGAGAGATGAGTACAGCTGGGCAGGGGTGTGGATGGATGGACAAGGGCGAGGAGTGGGCACTGTGTGGATGGATGGTGGGGAGTGGAGGGCATTGATAACCCAAGTGACCCTGCACGAGGCCGTCAACACCCAGGATTTTTTAAAAATCTATTTATTTTTGATTGGAGGACCACTGCTTTGCAATGTTGTGCTAGCTTCTACCGTACATCAGCATGAATCAGCCATAGGTGTACATATGTCCCCTCTGTCTTGAACCTCCCTTCCACTTCCCACCCTATCCCACCCCTCTAGGTTGTCACAGGGCACCAAACACCCAGGATTTTAAAAAGCTGTTTGTTCAATATATCTGTGGGTCTATATGAAGTGAAGTGAAGTCGCTCAGTCATGTCCAACTCTTTGCGACCCCATGGACTGTAGCCTACCAGGCTCCTCCGTCCATGGGATTTTCCAGGCAAGAGTACTGGAGTGGGGTGCCATTTCCTTCTATATACTTCCTTCCATTTCTTTTGACTCTTCAACGACACAGACCTTTCCCATCTCCCTCTATCCAGATTTATGGCCACCACAAAGGGCAGTTCTCAGGCAAGGAGCAGGACAACGAGATGCCCAAGACGATGGGCTCCAGCGCTTCCGTGGACAGCAAGGACGAGGATCACTATTCTAAATGTCAAGGTGACGGGGACGGGGGAATGGAGGTGTCTGGAGAGGAAAGAGGTACAGGGATTAGGGTAGTAACTCTGAAGACTCATTGCGTATTTCTGACTCACGGTCCCCATCTGCACACCAAAGCCCTCCTCCAAGGAAAAGACACGGCTCCCGTGTCCTACTCACAC
Organism: Capra hircus; assembly: GCF_001704415.2. Taxonomy (NCBI): domain Eukaryota; kingdom Metazoa; phylum Chordata; class Mammalia; order Artiodactyla; family Bovidae; genus Capra; species Capra hircus. Next base: position 13,889,676 of record NC_030811.1, on the reverse strand, counting down.
TACCTTCCCACCATCCCTCCCACACAGCCCCAGGAAAGCAGAGTTTAGAAGGGAATCAAGCAGCCAGAGGGGAATTGGACTCTGGTGCCTTCTGAAGGGCAGAGAGGTGAGGAGGAACTCAGGGAATGAGACATACAGACCGGACTCCGAGAGGCCCTCAGCTCCCAGCCCTAAGCCGCACACCCAGAGCAGCCACTGGTTACCTGCTCCTCTGTCCTTTCTTTCCCTAGATTGTATGCACCGCCTGGGACTCGTGGTGAGAAGAAAGTTAGGGGAAGACTGGATCTTTCTGGTGCTTCTGGGGCTCCTGATGGCTCTGGTTAGCTGGTGCATGGATTATGTCAGTGCCAAAACACTTCAGGGTAGGTGTAACATGGCCCTTTGCCCCCCTAGCCCTCCCCACACTGTGGTTGTTCTAGAGTTTCCACCTAGGGTAAGCTGGGGGAGCTTCGGGATGGTGCTCAGAGAAGAACAGGTGTGACTCCAGTCCAGGGACACCAGACCCAGGTCCACTTTCCCTGTCCCTTTTTATCAGCCAGGCTGTGGGCGCCACTCTTGTAGGGTGACCAGCTTGTGCTACTTTTTCCGAGGGCTCTGCAGTTCAGGCAACTGGAAACATGTGGAGTCCCAGGAGCCCCTCGTGCCAGGGTAACAAGTGGCTGGGTGCCCACGGCCTCTAAGGAGGTGCCCTCACTGTGGTTTACTGCCCTGCCGTCCACTCGACCTCCCACAGGTGGTGGGAACTCGAATGAGTCATGTCACCTCCCCTGGCTCAGATCCCCCCACGAGTCAAATGAGAATAGAGCCACTTCTGAGGTCCAGCGGGGACAGTGGCCACTCATGCATGCTCTTAGCACGGCTCTCCTCGCTGCGGGCATCGGGGCGGCACCGACATCCTCGTAAGACTGAGCCGGGACGCCTGTCTCCGCAGCCTACAAGTGGTCCTACTACCAGATGCAGCCCAGCCTGCCTCTGCAATTCCTGGTCTGGGTCGGCTTCCCCCTAACCCTCATCCTCTTCAGCGCCCTCTTCTGCCAGCTCATCTCTCCCCAGGCTGTCGGTGAGAATTTCCCAGATCCCACCGCGTCACGCTGTCACCACAACCCACAGCATCTCCTCCCCTCGCTCCCAAGCCTGTTCTCGGCTTTGCCACTGTCCCGCTCTCCCCGCTCACCAACCCCCGCCCCTGCCCCGCCACCACAAAACCTCTCGCTCCGTCCCGTGTCCACTCTCTGGATGTCCATCTACCTTTAACCTCCTTTAAACTTGCACGTAATCGCTCAAAACAACAACACGCTTTCAGGCTCTGGAATTCCTGAAATGAAGACAATTCTTCGCGGGGTGGTCCTGAAGGAGTATCTCACCCTCAAGGCCTTCGTGGCCAAGGTAGTGGCCCTCACCGCGGGGCTGGGCAGTGGCATTCCTGTAGGGAAAGAGGTAAGACCAGTTTCTGCGGGGTAAGCTGGGCAGGCCCTCCAGCAGAGGGCGCCACAGAGTCTAGCGGGAGCTGGTGGGGGTGGGGAGGTTGGGACCATCGCGATTCCTAGGGTAACAGGGAAGATCCTCACCCTGGGACACAATGACAAAAAACATCAGAGCTGGGAGTAGCTTAGAGCAGAGTCACCTTTGGGGCAATCACTACTGGCATCTGGGGCTGAGTAATTCTTGGTTCTAGGGGGCCGTCCTGTGCGTTTGTAGGATCAGCAACCTCCCCAGCCCGTCCCTCCTACAAGCCAGCAGCAGCTCCGCAGCCCGGCATTTTGACAATCCGAAAGTCTCCAGACATCGCCAGATGTCCCCTGGGGGCAGAATGTCTCCCAGTTGAGAACCACTGCCTTAGAGACAATCCAGACAAACCCTGTGAAAACTGAGACCTAAAACAGGCTGTGCTTTTTTTCGAGGTTACTTGTCACCTTGTAAGAAGTTACATGTAACTTCTTGCCTTGCTGCAACCAGATTTATCTTTTAGAAATGATATCAGAAATAACTGCCCTCTGGTTGCTGCTGCTAGGAACGTCAAAGAAGTTTTCACTTCTTTTTTTTTTTTTTTCTTTTGGCCATTCAACATATGGGATCTTAGTTCCCCACCCAGGGATTGATCCTACACCCCCTGTGGTGGAAGTGCAGGGTCTTAACCACTGGACCACCCTGAGAAGTCCCTCTATTCCATTTCAAAATGAAGTCCAAACTTATTTCCTGGAGCCTTTGGTGATTAGGCTCCTCTCTGTCCTCCGAGGCTACTCCTCCTTCCTGGTGCTGGAATGACAAGGCAGTTTCTGCCGCTCAGCCACCAAGCCTGCCCCCTCCAGGTTCTTGTACTTGCTGTGCCCTCAGCCTGAAACATTCTTCTACTGAGAACCCCATGGCTTCTGCCTTCATGTCCATCAAGGCCCTACTCAGCTGTGACCTTCCCCACCCCTCCCTTGTGTTTCCTCTCTCTCTTCTGGTGTTCAGCCACTCAGTGGTGTCTGACTCTTTGCGACCCCATGGACTGCAGCACGCCAGGCTTTCCTGTCCTTCCCTATCTCCCAGAGTTTGCTCAAACTCATGTCCATTGAGTCGGTGATGCTATCCAACCATCTCATCCTCTGTCTTCCCCTTCTCCTCCTGCCTTCAATCTTTCCCAGCATCAGGGTCTTTTCCAATGAGTCAGTTCTTCACATCAGGTGGCCAACCTATTGGAGCTTCAGCTTCAGCCTCAGTCCTTCCAGTGAATATTCAGGATTGATTTCCTTTAGGATGGACTGGTTGGATCTCCTTGCAGTGCAGCGGGCTCTCAAGAGCCTTCTCCAGCACCAGTTCTTCAGCACTCAGCCTTCTTTATGCCCAACTGTTGCATCCATACATGACTGCTGGAAAAAACTGCTGGAAAAAACCACAGCTTTGACTAGTCAGTTTCTTCACAGCCTCTAGAATTTTCTGAAATGATAATGTGCTAGGCATCACCTCCCTTCCTCCCTGGGTTGAACCTCTGCGAAGGCATAACTTCTATCTTAGCTATATTTCTAGCCCCTGGTACAGTGTCCACAACAACCGATGTCTGTCCAAGAATGCCACCAGGCCCCCCCACCCAACCCCTGCCCCTGACCCCTCGTCCCGCTCCTCTCTCCCAGGGCCCTTTTGTTCACATTGCCAGCATCTGCGCGGCCATCCTCAGCAAATTCATGTCGGTGTTCTGTGGGGTGTATGAGGTAAGGCTGAGAAGGGCAAAGGAGGTGGGGCTGGGCTGCCTTGCCGAAGGGCAAAGGAGGTGGGGCTGGGCTGCCTTGGCCGCGATGCTGAGCCGGGCACTGCGCTAACCCCCGCTCCCGCAGCCTGCATCCACGTGCCCCTGGCCCGCCTCTTCGAGCCAGACGATGCCGCTGTTTAAGCCCTTGCTGATCCCTTGACGCCCTCTCTCCCGGATCCGGGCCCTGCCTCGGGGTTGGGGGAGGTCGCACATGGTCCGTTCCTCCGCCAGCCCCAGTGTCAGTTACCCTCCGCGATTCCCTCGGGGGCCGCCCCGTCCCTTTGTCGTTCCTGGTCCTCCACCCCGCGTCTCATGCGCTCCAGCCGCGCCCTAGCCCTCTACCGCCTCGTCCCCGCGCTCCTCTGTTGCAGACCGTGCCTGGGCAGCTTGACCTACTGGTGTCGGCCTGCGCTGTGGGCGTGGGCTGCTGCTTCGCAGCCCCTGTCGGAGGCAAGTTTCACTTCCTCCCTATCCCAGTTGGCCTGAGGGGTTGTGGAGGGGGTGCTCTCATAAGCTTTGGGGTGGGGTGGGGGTGGGGGGCTGCTCGCGGAAGGGGGATGGGGGTGGGCCTTTCAGGGAGTGACCCCGAATCACATCCCGAATCACTCACTTTCTTAAACCAGAGCGCTGTGTGTTCTTTTAGAAGCTGCTGGCTCTTTCTTGCCGTTTGCCAAAGCCCTTTCCTGTTAATACTTCTGGCCCCGATTGTCCCCAGCCCCCTTCTCTGGTGACCATTTAGGCTTACCTGCCTTCTGTAAATTTACCTAACCGGTTCATTTTCTATGTCTGGCTTTGCGCTATGAGATCAATTCCTGTTTGCCAAACTAACAGTTTCTCTTGGCCTGGGATGGCACTGGGGAGATGGGGCCCCTGTGATGGATTCCGTGTGACTCAAGTCTCTCCTTCTCTGTCCCCCCTCCTTGCCTGTTCTCCTTCCTCTCCTGCCTGCCTTACCCCTCCCTGCCTCTCACCCTCTGCCTCTCACCCTCTGTCTGTCTCTCCCTCTGTCTGTCTCTCCCCCTCTGTCTGTCTCTCCCCATCCCTGCCTCTCGCCCTCTGTCTGCCTGTCCCTCTCTGTCTGCCTGTCCCCCTCTGTCTGCCTCTCCCCCTCTGTCTGCCTGTCCCCCTCTGTCTGTCTTTCCCCCTCTGTCTACCTGCCCCCTCTGTCTGCCTGTCCCCCTCTGTCTGCCTCTCCCCCTCTGTCTACCTGCCCCCTCTGTCTGCCTGTCCCCCTCTGTCTGCCTCTCCCCCTCTGTCTGCCTGTCCCCCTCTGTCTGTCTTTCCCCCTCTGTCTGCCTGTCCCCCTCTGTCTGCCTCTCCCCCTCTGTCTGCCTGTCCCCCTCTGTCTGTCTTTCCCCCTCTGTCTACCTGCCCCCTCTGTCTACCTGTCCCCCTCTGTCTGCCTGTCCCCCTCTGTCTGCCTGTCCCCCTCTGTCTGTCTCTCCCCCTCTGTCTGCCTGTCCCCCTCTGTCTGCCTGTCCCCCTCTGTCTGTCTCTCCCCCTGTCTGTCTCTCCCCCTCTGTCTGTCCCCTAGTAGCAGCCATACTATTACACTGACATGCTGACGGTGGGCTGTGCCGTGGGAGTCGGCTGCTGTTTTGGGACACCTCTTGGAGGCAAGTGATGTATCCCCTCCTGCATCAGTGCACTTGCCTGTTCTTGCTCCCAAAATGGTTACTGCCAGCATCCCCAAGTCTGGGTATTACCAGTTTAAAGAAGGGTAAAGCCAGATAGCTTTTAGTGAGCATTTACTATGTGCAGGCAGTATTCTAAAGACTTTACATCCCTTCCTGCCCAGAGCTGTATGAGGTTGATATTAAAGAGAGAGAGTAAGTGACTTGCTGTTAGTAAGTGGGAGAACCAGGAAGGAAAACCAGGGTGGCCTCTGTGGGACCCCTACTTATATTGTATTTCTGAGTGCTCACTTGGGTCCGACTCTTTGCAACCCCATGGACTGTATCCCTCCAGGCTCCTCTGTCCATGGGATTTCCCAGGCAGGAAGACTGGCATGGGTTTCCCTTGCCATTTCCTCCTCCAGGAGCTCTTCTGGACCCAGGGACTGAATCCACCCACATTTCTTGTGTCTCCAGCACGGGCAGGCGGATTCTTTACCACTGTGCCACCCGGGAAGCTAGACAGACTTTTGTATTGTTGGATGTTTTTGCCCTTCACTTATTACAGCCTCTAACAGGGGACTTGTGTGTGCATTTTTTTAAACTTTTTTCTCTTTAATCATTCATTTTTTTGTTGTCATTTTTTAAATTGAAGTGTAATTGGCATCTCTATATAGTTCACATTTGCATGTATTTTCTTCTCCAAAAGAAGACTTACCTTTGCTTGTATGTTGTTAAGGGCATGGGAGTTTCAGTTCAGTTCAGTCGCACAGTTGTGTCCGACTCTTTGTGACCCCATGGACAGCAGCACTCCGGGCCTCCCTATCCATCACCAATTCCTGGAGCTTACTCAAACTCATGTCCATAGAGTTGGTGATGCCATCCAACCATCTCATCCTCTGTCATCCCCTTCTCTCACTTTCAATCTTTGCCAGCATCAGGGTCTTTTCCAATGAGTCAGTTCTTTGCATCAGGTGGCCAAAGTATTGGAATTTCAGCTTCAGCATCAGTGCTTCCAATGAATATTTAGGACTGATTTCCTTTAGGATAGACTGGTTGGATCTCCTTGCTGTCCAAGGGACTCTCAAGAGTCTTGTCCAACACATCAGTTCAAAAGCATCAAATTTTCGGCACTCAGCTTTCTTTATAGTCCAACTCTCACATTCATACATGACTACTGGAAAAACTATAGCTTTGACTAGATGGACCTTTGTTGGCAAAGTAATATCTCTGCTTTTTAATATGCTGTTTAGGTTGGTCATAGCTTTTCTTCTAAGGAGCAAGTGTCTTTTCATTTCCTGGCTGCAGTCACCATCTGCAGTGATTTTGGAGCCCAAAAAAATAAAGTCAGCCACTGTTTCCCATCTATTTGCCATGAAGTGATGGGACCAGATGCCATGATCTTAGTTTTCTGAATGTTGAGTTTTAAGCCAACTTTTTCACTCTTCTCTTTCAGTTTCATCAAGAGATTCTTTAGTTCTTCTGCCATAAGGGTGATGTTATCTGAATATCTGAGGTTATTGATATTTCTCCCAGCAATCTTGATTCCAGCTTGTGCTTCATCCAGTCCAGCATTTCTCATGATGAACTCTGCATATAAGTTAAATAAGCAGGGTGACAAGATACAGCCTTGAGTTGACATACTCCTTTCCTGATTTGGAACCAGTCTGTTGTTCCATGTCCAGTTCTAAGTTGCCTCTTGACCTGCATACAGATTTCTCAGGAGGCAGGTCAGGTGGTCTGGTGTCCCCATCTCTTTCAGAATTTTCCACAGTTTGTTGTGATCCACACAGTCAAAGGCTTTGGCGTAGTCAATAAAGCAGAAGTAAATGTTTTTCTGGAACTCTCTTGCTTTTTCTATGATCTAATGGATGTTGGCAATTTGGTCTCTGGATCCTCTGCCTTTTCTAAATCCAGCTTGAACATGTGGAAGTTCACGTACTGTTGAAGCCTGGCTTGGAGAATTTTGAGCATCACTTTGCTAGCATGTGAGATGAGTGCAATTGTATGGTAGTTTGAGCATTCTTTGGCACTGCCTTTCTTGGGGGTTTGAGTGGACCTTATTTAGGTTAACATGTGTGTGTGCTCAGTTGTGTCCAACTCTTTGCAACCCCATGGACTGTGGCCTGCCAGGCTCCTTTGTCCATAGGATTTTCCAGCAAGAATACTGGAATGGGTTGCCATTTCCTTCTCCAGGGGATCTTCCCGACCCAAGGATGGAACCTGTGTCTCCTGCATTTCTTGCATTGGCAGGCAGTTTCTTTACCCCAGCACCACCTGGAAAGACATTTAGATGAATAGTCAGCTTTTTTTTTATTTGGGGCATGCTGCACAGCATGCAGGATCTTAGTTCTCAGACCAGGGATTGAACCCAGCCCCCTGCATTGGCAGTGCAGAGTCTGAACCACTGAACCACCAAGGAAGTGCCAATGGTCAGGTTTAGATGAGGACTACAGATGAGAATTAAAGTCCCGTTTTTCCTTGACCACAATGTAAAGTTGAGTTTAGCTCTTTCTACTAATGTTAGACAAAGAGCAACTTTTCAGACTTTTCCTTGTCCTGGATGACTAACAAGTGTGCATGGTCAGAGACAGCTGCTGTATCTGTTTATTTACTCATTGGTAACAGTTGTAACCAGATTAACAGAGCAAGGATTATATAGATCACTGGTTGGATTCATTGGTGATAAAAAAAGATACCATGTTAACAACTGGAGAAGCAGAATTGCAGGAAAGGCATCTGCTTCATAAATGCAGCTGTTAGAGGGATCTTTCAATTATGAAAATATAATCAGTCCTTTCATAGAAGAGTCTTCAGGAAACCAAGATGACTTGGCTCAGGAACAATACATGGATAAACATTAACAGTTAATGAAAATGTACCATGCTCACTTGAACTGATGCTAAAGCAACGCCCATGGCCTAAGGGAGATAGGTTGGCCAACGAGGTAGCTGGCATCCTGCTTGCACTACTGTGGTCAGCTCTTGGCATTAAAGTCAATGTCCCCAGCAGGGAGGGCTCGCCTGTTGGGATTTCTGCACAAGTTCACATATTCACACTTGCATTTATACCCCCTCTCACCTTTATTGAATCTTTTGCCTTACAAATCCAGAAGGTCTGAAGAATACTTTTAGAAGGGTAGCATTTTTTGTTGTTTTGTTTTTAATCCAGATTCTTTTAAAGTGAAGAGAATATGAATTTTTTTTTTTTTTTGCATAAAACTAGAGCTTCTGGGACGAATGAGGAAGATTCTTCATGATCCTGTCTAGACACTGGGAGAGGCAAATAGTTAAGTTACAGATAAAACATGGCTCTTGACATAAGTTGACATAAGAAAATGTTAAGCATTGAAAAGTTAAAATGTTTTGTTATTAGGATGTTTGTAGTAAGTGGCAAATATTAAATGAACTTGCAGATAACCTTATTTGATAGCTATACTTTACAAATACAGATTAATTCTAAACAAAAAAAAATAGTATTAGAGTAATTTATTCACTCTGTAGTCAGCTCTTAATGCCTTACACTGATGAAATCTACTGCAACATTTGGCTAAGACGACTCCATATATGCACTCTGCTGTGAGCAGAGACAGTACCTCTGGGTGCCGTGCTGGTTACTATCCTTGCAGGTACCCGCAGCAGCAAAGGTAGACAGGAAGGCCAGCAGACCATCACAGCCCACTCAGAGAAGCATCCCAGTGGCAGCCTGGGCAAAGTGCAAAGAATATTCTGGAGAGAAGAAACAGCATTGCATAGTCAAGACATACAGGAATAGAATGTCAATACATAAGCATTACTAGAGGACACAGGGGAAGAAATGACAGGAAATGAGTCTGGACAGGTACCTGGGGGGTGATTCATGAAGGTCATCGTAGGAAATGCTCAAGAATGTCAGTTTCATTCTCTAGGCTAGAGTTTGCCTGAATGTGTTGTACAGAACACAGTTCCTGGTGTTAGTAGACATAACATGTAAATAGTGTTCCAAGATCAGATAGGTTGGAAAATACTGCGTTGAATAGATAGTTTTTTTAAACAGGAAGAGTTCAATACACTGACATGCCCTGTGAATATCCCACGTGTGGCTCAAAGACAGTATGTCCCGCAGAATCCTTTTTGCAGGGACCCTCTTTAGGGAACTCGTAATATCTCATGGACCTGACTTTGGGAAATGCTGTCATGGGTGAAGGGGAGTCGGGGAAGAGTTTCAAACAAGATAGTGACATGGCCAGCTTTGGCCAGACAGAACTGGCCTGTGGATTAGCAGGATTTATCCAGGATTAACAAGAAGACTATTGTCCTAGTCCTGATGATGCTAGATGGTGAGAGACTGAACTGGGCAGAGGCAGAGGAGACAGAGAACAGAATGATATATAAGGGTGATAGAAAAGGAAATGAATGGCACCTGGTGACTGATTTTGCGAGGTTATGAAAGATAAGAAAGGAGGAATCTAGGCGAACTTTCAGTTTTATAAGGAGGAACATGCGGTGGATCGTGGTGTTGCAAGCAAGATAGGGAATATAGGAAGTGAAACAGGTCTAAGAGAGTTGATACATTTCGCTTTGAATACATTGAGTTTGAAGTTCCTGCGACATCTCCAAGTGACGTCAAATAGGCAGCTGGCTTGCTGAGTCTGGAGTCCAGGAACTGAGCTGAAAGCATGGCTTTGTCAGCCTGTCGGTTAGCATGGGGATGGTAGTTAAGCCATCAGCATAGATGACTTTGAAAAAGTGGATCTACAAGTCACAAGAGTCAGAGACCAGGGCCCCTGGCGCCAGAGGAGGAGACAGAGAGGAGCCTGCAGGGTGGGAAAGAGAGCGACGTTCCGGAACCTAGGAGCCCAGAGCTTCCAAGTGCTGTTTGTGTTTTTTAATGCTTTGTTTCCTTTCAGCGGCACATTTTCTGTTTGGCTCAGGCAAATATGAAAATTCACTCTCGTTCCGAAGTACACAGTGACAGACTGTTACAGAACGTGTCCCAGAACTCGGGAAGGGAAATCTAGCCTAGGATTTCAAAAGCTGGTCGTCAAATATTCGTAAGTTGGATAGTTTACATTTCGACAAATCAGAGCCAACTTTGGTTTTGTTCAGTTCAGTTCAGTTACTCAGTCGTCTCCGACTCTTTGTTACTGGTGAAGAAAAGGAGCAGTTTGTTCTGCGTGACACCCCCCCACCCCCGACTCCCCAAATTCTCCTTTTAGGCCAAGAGAGCAGCTGCCGAACCTGATGAGATTTGGGAAGCAGGGGCAGGCCAGGGGTGGTTGGCAAAGGGCTGTCCCTCAGAGTCCCCATTTTCTGAAATTCCACCCATCTATGATCCCTTGCTCTTTTTCTTCCTTCCCCTGTTCTCCATCTCCCCTCCTTCCCCTCCCCTCCTCTCTCCTCTCCTCTCATCCATAGGACAAGGCTTTGAAGCCTGATGATGTACCAGGCACATAGGTGTTAGGTGCTGAGAATCCAAAAGAACCTTCAGTCCCAGGGGGACCTCAGAGATATAAATAGAGAACTACCTCTGAAAGTGCTGACACGTGCTCTGATGCCCCAAATTCCCAGAAAACAAGATAAGGGATGGACTGTTTTTACCTGCAGAGGGGGACTGGGGATCCCAGAGAGGGGGGACTGGTTCCCAGAGAAGGGGAACCACAAGGTGTCCTCTGCCCAAGTGCAGCGGCTGTTCCACACAGGAGCAACCATTAGGCCACCCTCGCTGTGGCATAACTGACTTCCTATCGCCATTGACTGTCACCTGCAGCAGAAAGGGCTGGAGTCCTGAGAAATCAAGAGACGTGACTTTTGGAATCTAGAACAGGGGGAAGAAAATGGCTCGGATGTGAGAGGCCACCAGAAGTGGGAAGCAGGTGGCATGGTTGGTGGCGGGGGGCGGGGGTGGGTCTTGGCCGACCAGTAGCCACAGAGAGCAAAGGACAGGAACCTGACCTAGTTCACAGCTTTCCTGGGGGCCAGGGCTCTTTCCACTCATGCAGTTATAGGCTGCATTTGTTGTCTTCCTTCTTCAGCTCTGATAAAGATGAGGCTTAGCCAGATGTTAGGTAATTCTGTTCTCAGTTTCCACTTTGCATCTAATCACAGTCTTCTCTCCGATTCGTGGTATGTGTAAAGATTATTTTCTTTGCATCTCTTGAGTCTTTTATACCCTTGTTAGCTTCCTTCCTTTGTTTCCACCAGCTCTTGCTATTTTTCTGTTTATTTGCCTTCTCATTTCTGCTCCAGCATCTACTCTCAGAAACAGGGCAACTTAGGACTCTGAATTAGCTTGGCTTCTACCTCACCCTCCTTCCTTGAGCATAATGGTTTGTAACTTCTTTGAGCTTCTTGGTCTCCTCCCCCCTGGATCTGGTCCTTTTAAGTCAGGTTTTTTACATTTTACTTAGAAAAAAATATTAATGAATCCTCTCTTGGAATACTGAGTACTGTCAGCTCTTACAAAGTCCCTTCCTTTTTATTTTTCTTGTTTCTTCCCTAAAAGTTGTAGGGTACGTGACGCATGGGAGAAGGGAGGAGAGATTGCAGGGGTGGTGGCGTTATGGGGTAAATCTTGAGCTCTACTGCGTGCTCTGATGAACACTCACTCTGGAAGCTTTCCCCCTTGTAACTTTTCTGCAGAAAATTTTCAGATCCCTGTGGATATCAGACAACTGTGAATTCCACCCAGCCCTGATTTCAAAGGGGTAGAGCAGGCACAACCATCATGTGTTGTGGGTTAAACCCCGCTCATTTCCCATCTTCTCTGTGTCTTGTTGAACCATCTCTCTGGTCTGCAAAAAGTGCTAGCATGGGCAGGTATATGGTTTAGAGCATGGCACACTCCAAGAGACCATCTGTTCCCACTACTGCTCCCCCCTCGTGGCTCAAGGAGCCAAAGCTCCTGGGGTCCCCGGGGTGGGGGTGTGAGAGAGAGCCTCACCCCCGGCCTGCACCTGACCTGACTTCCTTGCCCCGTAGGAGTGCTGTTTAGCATCGAGGTCACCTCCACCTACTTCGCTGTGAGGAACTACTGGCGAGGATTCTTTGCAGCCACGTTCAGCGCCTTTGTTTTCCGAGTGCTGGCCGTGTGGAACAAGGATGCTGGTAACATGGGAAGCATCATCTGGGAAGTGGGACCAAGGCCCAAGGGCGTATAGAGGGCAAAGGTACAGGTCGTGGAGTAGGGTTGTTGTCTAGTCGCTAAGTCGTGTCTGACTCTTCTGCGACCCCATGGGCTGTAGCCCGCCAGGCTCCTCTGTCCATGGAATTTTCCAGGCAAGAATGCTGGAGTGGGCTGCCATTTCCTTCTGGGGATCTTCCTGATCTAGGCATCGAATCTGCATCTCCTGCCTTGGCAGGCGGGTTCTTTACGGCTGAGCCACAAACGAAGCTCGTTTCTGCCAGCAGTGTTAGAAAAAAGAAATAGAAGAGGGGCCAGTAGGTTTAGAGGAAGCTTTAATCCTTAAGGCTGATGAACTTGGGTCCTTCTGGATGGCTTCTGTGACACTCCCACCATGACCTTGGCCTTTCCATCCTGTAGTCACCATCACAGCCCTCTTCAGAACCAATTTCCGAATGGACTTCCCCTTTGACCTGCAGGAACTCCCAGCCTTTGCAATTATCGGGTCAGTGCCTGCTCTGGGAGTGGGGGAGGGGCAGGGCTGGGGCAAAGCTTTGGATTGGAAAGGACCCAAGCTGGGAAGTTGGCGTGGGCATGGGTAAGGTGGAAACTGTCAGTGGGGGAGGTGGGTAGAAAGGCAGGTGGATGCCTGGTATTTGCTTCCTTGCAGTGGCCAGGGCCGAGGGATGAGGGTTTCATTTCTGTATGGCTTGCACCCTCAGGATTTGCTGTGGGTTCCTGGGAGCTGTGTTTGTGTATCTGCATCGCCAAGTCATGCTTGGTGTCCGAAAGCACAAGGTCCTCAGCCAGTTTCTGGCTAAGCAGTGAGTCACCGCCCTACCCGTTTACTCTCTGGTTTCTCCAAGAGTTCCTCCCTTTTAATCTTGGCGGAAGGCGTTAAATGCCTTTTGGTGGCTTGTGATAAAATATAGAAGCCTGGATACCCTACTAGGGACTAACGGTGTGGTTTCCCCTTTAAAGATTGCTTATTGGTGGAGAGAGTGCTTGGTCTAATGGTCTGAGACCACAGGGGAACGCCAGGAAACTTCAGGTTTCCAGGGTGTGGCATCCACTGTGGGTTGGCCAAATTAGGATGAGGATTAATTCTAAGTAATTAATCCTGTTTCTTTTCCAGCCGCCTGCTCTATCCTGGAATTGTCACCTTTGTCATCGCCTCCTTCACCTTTCCACCAGGAATAGGGCAGTTCATGGCCGGAGAGGTCAGCTCCAAGGGTGACCTTTGAGGGTGGGGGGTCAGGTCACTGAGCACGTGACTGAGAGTAAACCAGGATGAGGCCACGTGGAAAAGAGGAAACAGCGCAGGTGACCCTCAGGCTTCTGAGCATACGTGCTTTTCCCCACGGACGGCATCTCTCCCTGAGAAAAAAGCGGAAAGGGACCCATGAAAGATGAGACCAGGGAATCGGTTCTCTTTAAAAAAATGGAAGTACCTAGCATCCCTGGAGAACTGCTCCCTTCTGCTTCCTCCTCTCACAGCTGATGCCTCGGGAAGCCATCAGTACCCTGTTTGACAACAATACGTGGGTAAAACATATGGGGGACCCTGAGAGCCTGGGCCGGTCAGCTGTGTGGATCCACCCCAAAGCCAGCGTTGTTCTCGTCCTCCTCCTCTTCTTCATCATGAAGGTACCTCTCCCTACACCCCTGGCTCCCTGAGCTTCTGTTTTCAACCTAGGAACCAGGGTTTGCATAAGGGGTGTGTGGGCGTACTCCTTTGTGTCTGACTCTTTGCGATGCCATGGCTGCAGCCCACCAGGCTCCTGTGTCCATGGGATTTTCCAGGCAAGAGTACTGGAGTGGGTGCCATTGCCTTCTCCGCATCTGTAGTCTCCTGCCTTGGCAGGCAGATTCTTTACCACTAGCGCCACCTGGGAAACCCTTTACTGTCTGAGCCACTAGGGAAGCCCCTTTGCCTAAGGTAGGGAAGGGTAAAACTTGGCCTGGTCTTTGTCCAACCTAAAAAGAAACAACTTGGAAATCAGAGCCTAAGTAGTAATAAGTTGCTCATCTAGAAAACCGAACCCATATCTGGGTTAATGTTCCATTCATGTCGACTTCATGATGTCATAATTATTATAACCCTTCTAAAGGTTTCACTTGCTAAATTACTGAGACATCACAGCCGCTGAGTAAATAGGGACAAGACAGAGCTTAAACAATACAATAACTGTGTGAAGACCTCAGATAAATTAACCAAATCTCTCCACATATTAGATAATTAGGTACTTCATCTCCAGCATCTGATTATACACTTTCAGATGATTTGCATATCCATTTTTCTCCCAGTCTGGTGGATAATCTCTTCTCTAGGGTTACAAAAGAGATAAAATATTTAAATCCATTTTATTAGTGACTATAAATAATCTTTACAATATTATTATTCTCTATTGAGGTAGCAAGGCTTGTGAGGATTTTGCCATTCTTAAACCATTTTCTTCTAACTTCAGCTAGGAAACAAAAGCTGATCTCTTTTACTTACATTGGTTCTTTCTCATATCTTCCCATCAAGGATCACATGGTTATAGACTTTTCAGTTACTGCTTTGTACAAGGTTATTTTTATTTCCATCCCTGGTTGTGACATCTGTTATAATTGCTGTTTGTCTTTTTCTTTTTGATGATTGCCTCATTATTAATAGTATGTCTTGTCTGAATAGCCCTTGATTTTCCTGTATGTATTTGGAGGAGAAAATGGCAACCCACTCCAGTATTCTCACCTGGAGAGTCCCATGGACAGAGGAGCCTGGTAGGCTCCAGCCCATGGGACCACAAGAGTCAGACATGACTTAGCGACTAAACCTTGTCTGAATAGCCCATGATTTTCCTCTATATATTAGGGTTTTCATTTGATTTCTTTTAAACAATCTAAGTAATGATTCTATTTTAGTCTATAGCACAGTTTTTTTACATACATTTTAGTGGGTTTGACAGTACTTTGGGGCAGACTTTAGGTGAATCCACAAAAGTTGATATGTTTAAAATAAAATATACACGATAAAGCAAGAGACATCTAGATGTTCAGAATCATGCATAAGGAGTGTTCTGGTTGGTGTTATCACTGGATACCTTGCTTATTAAGAATTCACCCGCAAAAGGCAGTTCTTTGGTTCTTCATTCCCATGTAATTTACCAAAGTCAGAGAGTTCTGTCCACATTGAACTTTCACGTTTATTAAGTTATTCTTTTTTAAAGAGAATCTTTTTTAAAAAATTAATTATTTTTGGCTGCACTGGGTCTTTGTTGCTGCACATGGGGTTTCTCCAGTTGCAGCGAGTGGGGCTACTATCTAATTTCAATATGCAACTTATTCTTGATACTTACTGTGAAACTCTATTTCCATAGGATATGAGTCACTAAGTTACATTGTAATAGCCATTGTGGGTTCTCCCATCCATTTATTCAATAAGTGTTCTAATGCACCTACTGTGTGCCAAATATGTGATACTTGATTATTGATCTTTAGCGTATCTAATGCTTGTGGTTGGAAAAAGTTGTTTAAAAATTTCTTCTTGTTTTTTTGCTGCTCATTTAATGTGCTTGTCAATGGTCTTATGATTAGAGATACCAAGTGCTTGACATACCAGGTTCCAACTCTGTCACTACGTTTTCAGGATTTGCTGTGGGCTTCTGGGAGCTGTATTTATGCATTCTGTTTCCTATTCCATTCCACATGGGCTAATTAGGCCTGTGCCTTCCATATTTAGCACACCCATTTTATCAATTAGATCATTTTCATTTCTTCCTTCAATAGATTTGATATTTTTTTTATCATAAAAGTTCTCAGTGTCTTGCTAGAGATACGATTTTTCATTATAGAGTTTATCTTCTCTAATTTATAAACCCCAGCTCCTTGTAATTAGCTGTTGAACATACAAACCCATCTGCAGTAACCAAGTCCAAGTTTTGATGGCATCTCAGAATTTATTGCTCAATGATAATAATTCTGTTTTTGTGATACTCTTCTAGACTAAACTGCTTCTTTGGGATCATATATATTCTTGAAACATTAAGCGTTTAAAAATTTTGGGAGAAACAAAATTCTGTATATATTTTCAACATCTCCTTCACGCCTTGCCTCATTTCCCCAGATTTCCAAGCCTATCTCTGGATCCCACTTTGCAGACTGAGGTTTATTCTGAGACACCTACTTGGATTATATAGAAGGACTAGGCTGTATGTCACTCACTGATTTCTTACTTAATTACTTCCTCATTAATGTCTACATATAAGAGAATCAAGAAAAGAAACTCGGGGCTTCCCTGGCAGCTCAGTGATATAGAATCCACCTGCCAATGCTGGAGACACGAGGAGCTACAACTACGGAAGTCCGAGTGCCCTGGAACCTGTACTCCACAGTGAGAGATGAGAAGCGCGTACATCACAGCTAGAGGGTAGCCCTCACTTGCCACAACTAGTGAAAAGCCCGAGCAGCAACAAAGACCCAGCACAGCCAATAAATAAATAATTTTTTTTAAAGAAAAGAAACTCACATTTCTTGGGCTATATTTCAAGCCCAACAGTTTGCAGCAGGCCTGTACTATTCTATAATATTTTAAATATAAAACCATCTGCTGCTATAAATCTATATTACTTAGTTATCACTGCTTCCAGTATCTTTACTCTATCACTGGACATATAACCATACCCTTTTTATTTCCAAAATGTGGACAGTAAAGGTACCTGGCCACATTAAAACATAAAATTGACTGGAACTATTTTTCCAGTCTAATTTGAAATTTAGCTCATGTGGTCTTCTGGCAGTATCCGTGTTCACTAATAGGATTCTCAGTTCAGCTGTTTTGTAATACTGATGAAGGGAATGTCCATCTTCTCAATTTTAAGACATGGAAAGTTATCTTGTTGTGAGTCTGGTGTGTCTCTAATGAGCAAGAATATGATTACAACATCTCCATTTCCTTTTTAATGAGTCTAACGTTATTAGCTAGTATCACTGAGTTCTCAGTACAGCCCAAGGCTCTGGAGAACTCTTGCCTAATCTTCCTGTGCTTCCTCCTTGTGAAGCATCTAAATAAAACACAATCTGTGAGAAGGGGTCTCTAGTTTCCCACTTCTCTAGAACTGGGGGCTTAAAATCTTGGGAGTAATTTGTGTTCCAGGTCGCTTGCCCTGTTGTGTGCTAACAACTCAAAAATTTGCTAGTCTCAAGCGTCCACCTCTGTGCTGCAGGAGTTGATAACTTTCAGCGTACTGTGATGCTGAGCCTCTTCTTACGTGTATCTTGGAGGATAATCTAAAGTTCATCCCCTGAAATCAGACCCATCGGCCACCTATTATCTGTATTACGGGAGCTTTCAGATTAACCTGAGCCTACAAAATCCCTTATGGCTTTCATGTACTTATTCCAAAGAGATAGTACAGAATAGTTCAAGAGGTCTCCAAATGTTATGAGTCAGGATCCCTTAAGAAGCTTAAACTATCAGCATCTAGAACTCCGTCTCCAGACAGTCCAATGGGGTAGTCTTCAGTGACGTCTGCTCATCACAGTTCAAACAAGTTCCCCTGCAAGCATTACTGGTGGGTGTTTTAAGCAAATATTAGCTCTGAGAAGCTTTTCTGCTTTGTATGAATACTGTTTGACCAAACTCTTCTTTCTTTCCTTCCTTCCTGTCTACTTAACTTACCTTCCTACCTCCTACCTACCTACCTCCCACCTACCTACATCCTACCTGCATTTACTGAGCACTGTGCTGGTACTGAGAGAAGGCAGAGACAAGGCGAACTTGTTACACACGCAAGGAATTTGCAATCTGCAACCCTCTTCATTTATATATCTAACTCTGCTGTTCTCAACTTTGCTGTTTTAAACAGTTCTGTTCTGACAGTTGTAGAAGGAAATGACAACTCATTCAGGTATTCCTGCCTGGAGAACCCCATGGGGAGAGGGCAACAGTCTATAGGGTGGCAAAGAGTCGGACACGAATGAGGCGACTTAGCAGGCACACGTGCATTCTGACACATATGTATTTTGCCTGATCCCAGAGCTTCTGGGACAAAGGCTTCTCAGAGCCTTTATCATTCTTTTTTTTAATTTATTTTTAATTGTAGGCAAATTGCTTTACGATGTTGTGTTGATTTCTGCTGTACATTTATCATTGTCTTCTGCTCAGCCCTGGCTCAAGGGAATCTCTCTAAGGTTCAGAAAGTGAGAAGCTTTATTTCTCATTAGTTTACAATAAAGTTGGTGCAGTTTTTCATCTTTGTGACCCCATGGGCTATACAGTCCATGAAATTCTCTAGGCCAGAATACTGGAGTAGGTAGCCTTTCCCTTCTCCAGGGGATCTTCCCAACTCAGGGATTGAACCCAGGTCTCCCACATTGCAGGCAGATTCTTTACCAGCTGAGCCACAAGGGAAGCCCATATTCACAGCAGAGTAGGCAAAAGAACTGAGAAACAGAATGGGGAAAAGACTAGTGATTGAACTTTTGAAATATCTGTAAAAGAAACAAAAACATGTGACATAATATATAAATTAAGCAACAGGTTTACATATGACTTCCAAAATAAGTAAACCAATCTTAGAAAAAGGTCTCAAACTAATTTGGTAAAAGATGACAGCAGCTAGGGTAAAAAAAAAATTACCAGGATAAAAATATGTACAACTGAAAACTGCACCAACTTTGTTGTAAACTAATGAGAAATAAAGTTTCTCATTTTCTGAACCTTAGAGAGATTCCCTTGAGCCAGGGCCGACCTCAAAAGACAATAATAAATGTACAGCAGAAACCAATACAACATCATAAGGCAATTATACATATTACTTTTGCTAAAATCATCCCAATTCCTTTTGGAATACTATCTTGGCCTAAGAGTTCTTTTCTATGACACTGGCTGGCTTAGCTGGCTCTCGCAATGTGCTCTTGCAGATTGGTCCAGACAGATCTGATTTTCTGATCTTTGTTGAAGGTGATTTGATGTTAAAGGAAAACGTTAAAGCAAATGGCTCAGGTAGGGCCATCTTCACTCCAGGCTGCCTTGTGAGGTTTGCCATGTAGATGGCTTTGTAAATGACCTTACTGAAGCTAAGTCAGTCACACAGTAAGTCACTATGACTTGAAGGTCTCTGCCGCTTGGAAATGAGGCTCTTTTTCGAAACATAGTCTGGCCAGGAAAAGATATCCTCCAGGTTCAAGAGCTTCAGGTTGCTTTGTTGAGGTGACCTTTTGGGGTTAAGAGGATACAGTGGGCTAGGACCCTTTGGGGGCAGTGACAGAGGAGTCCCCTGGGGCCCCAATTTTTGTTTTGATTATCTAAAGGCAAATATTGTCACTCCAAGTAGGAGCGATTTGGGTTAACTGCCTGGAGGAACCTTCTTATAATGTTGTCTTTGGTGATATCTTAGCCTGAGTGCTCCATGCTGTTTTTGGTTCTGGGGGAAGGTGACAGACAAAATGACTTCCAGAGGGATTAGCTCTCCTAGGATTTCTATACCTCTTGGAACAAGAAGCAGCAAAGAAGGGGGTTGTGAGTGATGTGTGTGTGTGTGTGTGTGTGTGTGTGTGTGTGTTGGACACAGTCTAGAGGGTGCGCTGACGCCTCTTTTTACCCCAGTTCTGGATGTCCATCGTGGCCACCACCATGCCCATACCCTGCGGAGGCTTCATGCCTGTGTTCGTGCTCGGTAAGTTCTGATGAGAAGCCTGGGACCTTACTGGTGGTTCAGGCTAGGGTACTGTGAAAATAAGGAAAGGCCTGGAATGCTGGGGACTTGTGTTCAGTCTTAGCACCCCAGGAGGCATTGACTCTTAAAAAATGGAGGATAAAGACCTTGAATCCTTTCCTTCCTTTGGTCTCTCCCTAGGAGCTGCATTCGGAAGGCTAGTAGGAGAGATCATGGCCATGCTTTTCCCAGATGGTATCTTGTTTGATAACATCATCTATAAGATCCTACCTGGGGGCTATGCAGTTATTGGTAAGACACATTCCACCCTCCTGTAACCCCGGACACCCACACTCAGACTCTCCCATGACATCTGCATTCCAAGCTATACAAAACGGTCTTCATTTAATGCTATTTAATTCAACTTTTATTTAAATAATTAGCCCTTGGCTCTGACTCTAATTAGCTCTCATTAAACATCTTTGAGCCTCCCTCTTTCTTTACACAGAATAGGGATTTTAGGGATTAAATGAGATAATAAGGATGAGAACACCTCAGATTGGCTCTGAGTGTTTGGTAAGGGCTTTTTCTTTTTCTCCAAAGAATCGTGGAAAGAACAGTGCTTGTGACTGGCTCGAATACTCCTACCCGCTGATGTGCTCATGTTGACGAGTCTTAGGAGCACGTGACTAAGAGCTAAGAAATGTGGGCTCTGGTCTCATCTGCAGCTCTCGTCACTGGATGACCATGGGGCGGATTACCTGCCTTCTGCACTCTAGTTTCTTTATTCCAAAATGACTTCCGAGATGTCTAATCTTTTGAGAGTCTGAGATTATCTTTTCCCATTATATGTATAGTCCCTTCCACCCAAAAACCATGTCTAACAAAATGACCAGGATATTCCCTAGAATTGTTATGCTTCCTCCCTCCCTTTCCTCTTTACCAAAATCCCATGACATCTAATCCCACACTTCCCTTTGATATAGAACTAATCAGCTTTATAGAACATACGGTGACCTTAGTCCCCCATCACAGTTCTGTACAAAAACTTCTTGCATCTGCTATTATTCCCTATCTTCATGCCTCTCAGATATCCCTTCAACCTCCCTGGTAGACATTTCCCTTAGCATGCATGCATGCTATGTCACTTCAGCCATGTCTGACTCTCTGTGATTCTATGAACTGTAGCCCACCAGGCTCCTCTGTCCATAGGATTCACCAGGCAAGAATACTGGAGTGGGTTGCCATGCCCTCCTCTAGGGGGTCTTTCTGACCCAGGGATCAAACCTATATATTCTGTGGTTCCTGCATTGGCAGGCAAATTCTTTACCACTGAGCTACCTGGGAAGCCCATATATATATATGAGCTTATATATTGGATATATATATATATATATCTCCTGTATTAATGTTCTGTAGTATATTGCATGCATTATCCAGTAAAACCATTCCTCCCAATCTTTATCTTTTATGACTTTTTCTCATTCTATTTTCATGTATGGCTTCCCCAGCATCTTTTCTCATAGCATATCTTCCCATGTTTAAACAAGAAATAAAGTTAATGCACTAGGGACTCTTTGGCTGATGGGAAATCATAACCAAAAACAAGTAAGACAGATTCTATCTTCAAAGAGCTTATGGAATTGTAATGTTTTAGACCTGCAAGGGCCTTAGAACTTATCTAATGACCTCTTTCACCTTAGAGATGAGAGCATGGGGTTCCAGAAGGATTAAGTTCTTCTCATACCATTGAGAAATAGAATCAGGATCTCATTGCTCCAAGCCCACAGCATGATTCTTGGGTTTTGAATCTGCTCATAAATTGTTGGCATCAGAACCTGAGGCCCAAAATAAAATGCTGTAAATGGGTTTTTTAAAACGCTCAGTTAAGAGTGATGCAATTGTTTAAAAGCAAGGAACAGATAGCACATCACTATATTTTATAAATGAAAATTTGGACACACAAAATTTTTTAAGTTGCCAAAGGTCGTAGAATGAGGTCAAAATGATTTTGTAAGAGCTCAGCATTCTAGCCCCTACTTGACACAAGGTCATCTCAGGAGTGCTGGCGCGGCCTGGGGTCACGTCTCCACCCCCCCTCCCTGGGTCCCGCCCATCACTGCCGCCACGCCAGGAAAGGCAGCCCTAAGCAGGGTGCACGTCTGTTTCCGGTTCCAGGAGCAGCAGCGCTGACTGGCGCGGTGTCCCACACAGTCTCCACGGCCGTGATTTGCTTCGAACTAACGGGTCAGATTGCTCACATCCTACCCATGATGGTGGCTGTTATTTTGGCCAACATGGTGGCTCAGAGCCTGCAGCCCTCCCTTTACGACAGCATCATCCAGGTCAAGAAGCTACCCTACTTGCCTGACCTTGGTTGGAACCAGCTCAGGTCAGGGGCACCAGCTGGAATTAGTTCAGATCTGATGGGGTGGGGGTGGGAGGTTCTGAGACTGAGAATGAGATTAGGGTCGATGTCTGGATCCACTGCCTTATTTTTTTCACTTATTTTTATATTCTCGTGTACTTACTAATTTTATGAGTGATCAAATGCATGGTGAAAACCTCACGGGAGGAGTGGAAGGGACAGGCACATATGGTGGGGCTAAACTCCCCGGTGCTTTCTCCCTCCACAGCAAATTTACAATCTTTGTTGAGGACATCATGGTACGGGATGTGAAGTTTGTTTCAGCTTCCTGCACATACGAGGAGTTGCGAAACCTGCTCCAGACCACCACAGTCAAGACTCTACCACTGGTTGAATCGAAAGGTCAGTGGGAGGGAAGGAAGCAGATTCATGGGCTAGTGACCTGAACAAAGGCGCCACAGAAGTGCAGGCAGTACTGGGGTGAGCGCTCGTCTGTAGGGGCCACCCAGTCCACAGGTCACCCTGCTGTAGACCTCTGCTAAGGCCTCTGCTCCTTAGCAAACATGATCGATCATCTTCAAGGAAGGAAAAGCACAAGCACAGGAAGACAGTTAAAAACCCAGCGAAAGAAATGCAGTGGATTCTCATTATTCCTTGTGCTTATGTTCTAAAAACTTGCCATGAACACTGAATTAGGGATACTGTAATTATGAACTTTGTGGCTCAGCTAGCAAAGAATCTGCCCACAATGTGGGAGACCTGGGCTCGATCCCTGGGTTGGGAAGATCCCCTGGAGAAGGGAAAGGCTACCCACTCCAGTACTCTATGGAGAATTCCAAGGACTATAATCCATGGGGTCGCAAACAGCTGGACACAGCTGAGCGACTTTCACTTCACTGAACCATTGCTCCCAAAGGAAATGCAAGGTGAAGTTCCTGAAATGCAAGGTGAAGTTCCTGCAAGCCTCTGGTCACATTTTCTTCAAGTAGTCAAAGCAGCAGAGAAGACAATGGCACCCCACTCCAGTGCTCCTGCCTGGAAAATCCATGGACGGAGGAGCCTGGTGGGCTGCAGTCCATGGGGTCGCTAAGAGTTGGACACAACTGAGGGACTTCACTTTCACTTTTCACTTTCATGCATTGCAGAAGGAAATGGCAACCCACTCCAGTGTTCTTGCCTGGAGAATCCCAGGGACGGCGGAGCCTGGTGGGCTGCTGTCTATGGGGTCGCACAGAGTCGGACACGACTGAAGCAACGCAGCAGCAGCAGCAGTCAAAGAAGCATACACTTGTCTTAAATGGGTTTTCCCTTGTGTGTGTGCTAAGTTGCTTCAGTCATGTCTGACTCTTTGTGACCTTGTGGACTGTAGCCCGCCAGGCTCCTGGGTCCATGGGATTCTCCAGGCAAGAATACTGGAGTGGGTTTCCATGCCCTCCTCTAGGGGATCTTCCTGACCCAGGGATTGAACCCATGTCTCTTACGTCTCCTGCATTGGCAGGCGAGTTCTTTACTAGTGCCGCCTGGGAAGCCCTGTGCTTCTCATTAAAGACAACTTATTTAATATCTGTTGTTAATTCATTAACTTGGAACTCACCACAACCAATAGCATGATAGCTCATGGCTAAATAAAGCTTATCTAACACGTGTATTTTCTCCATAAGGCACATCAAAGCCTTCTTGCTTGGGGGCAATTGTAAACAACACAATCACCATCATGAAACACAAAAATACAAAATCATGGCATTCAATGGATCACGAAAGGAACATTTGTTTATAATATGAAGCTAGGAAAAAAAAAAGAAGGCGGTGTATCACTCTGTTCAGACTCAACTGGGAACATGTGCGTGGGGCAGCTCGGATCTTTTGCTGCTTTACACGTGCCTGTGAATGATGGGGAAAGCACAGCATGTATTGATTTTGGGTTACAAATATACTCAAGCCAGTGGGGGAATTCACAAATAGGTAACGGTAGGGGTTTAGTTGCTAAATCGTGTCTGGCTCTTGCAACCTCATAGGCTGGAGCTCACCAGACTCCTCTGTCCCTGGGATTCTCCAGGCAAGAGTACTGGAGTGGGTTGCCATTTCCTTCTCCAGGGAATCTTCCTGACCCAGGGATTGAACCTCGGTCTCCTGCACTGTAGGTGGATCGTTTACTGACTGAGCCTTCAGGGAAGCCTTCACAAATAGGGAATCTGTGAATAATGAGGCTCCGCTGTAAATCTTACACCCCTTGAGGTGGCTCTCTTTGCCCCATAGCTAAATGACAGCTGTTCCTTAATACCCAATTTAAGGAGCGGATGAGACCATTCCATGTGAAGGAGTAAACATCTTTGATAAGTAGTGATTTCACCTCCTTCACCATCCTTTCTGCCCACCTCTGACACTTAATCTTGCTTCGTATTACTTCTTATTGTGGTTTCTATATCCTTATCTTCCTCACTAGATTCGGTATCCTTTTAGAGCTGAGACTATAACATCTGTCTCCCTCAGACTTCTTCCTTATAGGTATTTACCAGATATTAAATAAATAGTTGTCTAATGTTTGAATTAGTGTAATGGAATCATAGGGCCGTTTGAAGCCATTTAAATTGTTAGTTCTAATTTCAGATGATTAGAATATCCAAATTACCTTAGTTTTAATATTTTCCCAAATCCCAAATACCTTTCAGTGGCCCCTAAAGCAGTGGCTCCTTATTGGAACAGGGGTACGGCTGATGGGTTGCAGAGTTTTAATAGTAATGACTAATTCTTAACAGTGGTAAAGAACCTGCCTGCCAATGCAGGAGACATGAGAGATGCAGTTTCTATCCCTGGGTCAGGAAGAACCCCTGGAGGAGGACATGGCAACCCACTCCATTATTCTCATCTGGAGAATTCCATGGACAGGAAAGCCTGGCAGGCTACAGTCCTTAGGCTCTCACAGTCAGACAGGACTGAAGCGACTTAGCACAGCACACAGCACAAGACCTAACAGTAAGATTTATCTCAAAACACTGCCTTAATCTTGGGCTTCTAAGATAGTGCTAGTGGTAAAGAACCTGCCTGCCAGTGCAGGAGATGTAAGAGACAGGGGGTCTATCGGAGAGATGTGGGTTTGATCCCTGGGTCAGGAAGGTGCCCTGGAGGAGAGCATGGCAACCCACTCCAGTATCCTTGCTTCGGAAATCCCATGGTCAGAGGATCTTGGCAGGCTACAGTCCATAGGGTTGCAAAGAGTCTGAAGTGACTTAGCACGCATACAATCTTCTGGCCTTAGAACACAATGAAAATGTTAATGATAGTAACGAATTCTAATAAATATTAAAGAACTTTTCCTGGAAAAGGAAGCATTATGTCTATGCCTAGAAGGACCCAGAGAATTTTAGTGATTGAACATCAGATATCCTTGTAGCCTTTTTTCAAAGTATTGGGTTGACCAAAAAGTTCATTTGGGTTTTTCCATAAGATGATATGGGCTTCCCTAGTGGCTCAGATGGTAAAAAATCCGCCTGCAATGTGGGAGGCCTGGGTTCAATCCCTGGATCAGGAAGATCCCCTAGAGGAGGGCATGGAAACCCACTCCGGTATTCTCGCCTGGAGACTCCCACGGACAGAGGAGCCTGGCAGGCTACAGTCCATGAGGTCACAAAGAGTCAGACACAACTGAGCGACTAAGCATAGCACATAGCACATAAGATGATACAGAAAACCCAAACAAACTTTTTGACCAGCCCAATATAGTCCCATCTCAGTGTGAATGGCTTTTAATGTCTTCTTTTGGAGACAGGGTTGGTGAGGCTATTTTAATTCCCAGTTCACCTGTTTGCAAACTGTCTATGTAAGGGCTCATCAAAATAAGTACAAATTAGCACCAGTTAATATACTCTCATGGAGAAGGAAATAGCAACCCACTCCATTATTCTTGCCTGGGAAATCCCACGGACAGGGGAGCCTGGTGGGCTATAGTCCATGGGGTCCCAAAGAGTCGGACACGACTGAGCGACTAAACAGCAATAATGTACTCTCATTTGGGTCCCTAAGTGCTAAATGGGTGAAATAAAAAGGACTGAATGAGGTCAGTCCTGAAAGACTTTGAAAATGAGTTTTTAGGAAGAGAGGGTAACAGCTGAAAAGAGCTGGGCTGAGTCCCTGACTCCATCCTTCGGAGAGAGGGGCCGACGGGGTGATCGAGCTGCCCTCAGGCCAAGCCTGGGTCTCCCCCAGATTCAATGATCCTGCTGGGCTCCGTGGAGCGGTCAGAACTTCAGTCCCTCCTGCAGCGTCACCTGTGTCCCGAGCGGAGGCTGCGGTTGGCCCAGGACATGGCGAGGAAGCTGTCCGAGCTGCCCTTCGACGGGAAGGTGCGGCCAGCGGGGGTAGGGCGCTCTGGTGTCTGGCCCCAGGGTCGACCCGAGTCCTTTGCCTTTGTGGATGAAGATGAAGATGAGGATCTCTATGGGAAGCCCGAGGTAAGCGGGCTGGGAAGGGTCAGGGGAGTGGGACAGATGGGGCAAAGGGAAAACAGGAAGAGAGAGGATTGATGCTGATCATTGACAAAGTGTAAGAGATCAGTGCCCCTGCGTCCAGGGACTGAAGGAGATGAGGCTGCAAATTTTGGAGTCACGGAATCTAAAGAGCTTTGAGGACTTCTGAACTGGAAAGAACAAGGGTGTTAGATAGGTTTCCCAGGACACCAGCTGGTACAGGCAGGATGAGGTAGCCTCTTCTCTAGGACTGAAATTTTTACTTTTCTGTACAGATGCCTCCTCTTCACCCTCCTCACCCCCTTCCTACTGATCCACTGCCCCCCGAAGAGCCCAATGGGCCCCTGCCCAGCCACAAACAGCAGCTGGAAGCACTGGCGTCTACAGGTAAAGATTCTCCCATCATGCACCTCACCCTTGCCTCACACCTTGTGGCTTGTCTCTGCACGCTCCTCAACCTAAGGGCTGCTATTATGAGGAGGGATTAGGCCAGGGGATGGTGGGAAGGGATTTCTGTTCTGAGTCCAATGTTACGGTCCCAAAGTGGGGGGGCAAGGGCTGGATGAGGAGAGTGGGAGAGGGGAGGTCCTATGGAGGTGAGGCACCTAGAAATGCTGACCTGTTGTGACAAAGTATCAGGACTGCTTGGGGCCCCTAACCCCTTCCTCCCAGGATGACGTTGCTTTGTCTCCATTTCCATCCACTCACCACTCCTCTCAGGTCCAAGACCTTCCATCTTTCGGTCCCTGCTTCACTGCTTGCTAGGCAGAGCTCGCCCCAAAAAGAAGAAAATGACCCAGGTGAGAGAAGATGTGTTGGAGTCAGCAAGGGGGAGTCTGGGAAAGGGAGCTTGTCTTTGAGGAGTGAGAAACCCATGATCCTGAAGGTGGGAGGGAAGAGGTCCCACTAGGGAGGAGAAGCTTCATCATATGGAAGGGATGATGGGATGGAAAGAGGCATCAGTGGCCAGCCAGGGAGAAGCGGTTATGGTTCTACGAGGAAGAAAAGGGCAGGAACTTGGACCTATGTCTTTCTTCTCTAGGATTCAACGGATTTAGTGGATAACATGTCTCCTGAAGAGGTAAGTAAAGGAAACAGGAAGCTGGGGGTGAATCATTTTTCTGTTTTATTTGGTTTTGCCGGCTGTGCTGTGTGACATGCAGAAATCTTAGTTCCTTGACCAGGGACAGAACTCACGCCACCTGCATTGGAAGCGTGCAGTCTTAACCACTGGACCAGGGAGTTCCCTGTCTTGTTAAGTGAAGATATTGCTCTTTTTTTTTTTCAATCTTCTTCATTGTGTTGTTGTAAGAATAAGATGTGAAGCTAGGCAGAAGAACACTTTGAGAGGTTGTTAGTGAGGTCTGATTATGGAGTGGTGCTGGGCACATTGCTTGGGGGTGGGGAAACATGGCAGTGTCCTCATGGGGACCAGTGTCATTTCAGGAGAAGGAGGTTTTGAGCCTCCGTGTGTAGATGGGCCAATGGTGATAGGATGAGCCTTAGAGCTTTGAGACATTAGGGGTGTTCTGGACCAGGCAGACGCTATGTGGGAAGGTTGACATTTACCTGCAGGAAAATGGCTTCCAACTTTTATACAAACGGAGGTGGAAGAACAGCATCAAAACTGAAATGGAGAAATCAGTGCCTGGTGAGGTGACTATGCTAGGTTGATCTGGGCCCTAAGACAGTGGACAATGGGAAGATTCCAGGAAGCGAGACTGGGAAGAACCACAGACTGAGGGCAAATACCGACGGTGGTGCCTCCTTGGGACAAATGCCTATTTCCACAGAGAGGTGGCTGTTGACTCCATGAGAGAGAAAATCAAGCACTGGGTGGAGCAGGTTGTGCTGAGTGACCAGAACATGGCGCAGGGAACAGATTGGGAACACATGTCTGAGCTGCGCAGATCAGAACTACCCTGGGGTGTGGAGAGGCACCAATAAAATCCATTAGCAACCATTCCATTTAGTAAAAGAGCAGGCAAGCTTGCTGCAAAGGCTGAAAGGTAGAGCTTTAAAAGTATGTGGCTGAAATATCAGACATTTTAGCTTTCACAACTATGTAAGCCAATTCCCTAATTCCTACTCACCCATCCACCCACCCCTTAAATTTGACGTTGCCAATGGCTGAACATTTTGAATGTACTAAAAAGCCACTTAATTGTACTCTTAAAATGGTTCAAATGGTAATTTTCATGGGAAATTTATCTCGATATTAAAATATAAAATTAGATATGTAAAGCGAGCAAACAACAAAAAAGTATGTGGCTGATGAAATACCATAATGTATATTATCTTCAAAGAAACATCTACTGGATGTCCAGAATGTATGCATCCATGTATGCTCATTTGCTCAGTTGTGTCTGACTCTTTGGAACTCTATGGACTGTAGCCCACCAGACTCCTCTCTCCATGGGATTTCCAAGGCAAGAATGCTGGAGTGGACTGCCATTTCTTCCTCCAGGGGATCTTCCCGACCCAGGGATCAACCTGAGTCTCCTGAATCTCCTGTATTCCTTACCACTGAACCACCTGGAAAATCCCATCCAGAATATATATGTGCTAAAAATTAAAAGTACTGAAGATTGGAGGAGAGAATGGTTAGTGACAGGAGAGAAAGGCAGGTCTTCCCCTTCTCCCCTTGACACCCCTCAAGACACACAACATTTCTGGATAAATGACCTGAAAAATCAAATGGATAATCACAGATGAAAAAAACTGAACTATTCCTTTTACCCACAAGCAGGAATCAGATGGTTCATAACTACAATGAAGGAGTGCTTTACTAGGCTGCTGAAACCAATAATAATTTTTTTTTAATGCACCAAAGAAAGCCAGCTAGTTGATCAGTGAGGTTATTTAATAACCACAGGAACTAAAGTGCAACTAGGGATAAAAAGAAGATAGATGATACATTTTTAGCTGATATTTGTCTCCGGGAAGACTTTAAGCAGGTCTCAACTCCCATGGGACCCACCATGATTCTTTCGAAGGATAAGATACAATAGGAGTCAAACTTCAGGGTATTTTGAACAGCGTTTTCGGGCTGGATTCAGATGACACCCTTGACAATATCAAGATGACACCTTTGGGAACAGTCAAAGAATTCAATTCTAGGTCACCAGAAGTCTTTATCTAATTCCACCGCTCTGTTAGGAATACACACCCATTAGAGCCCCGGTTTGTAACTGATGCTGAGCTTTTCAAAGTCGTGGATCACGTCAAACCTAGAGCAGATGAAAACTGGGGTTCCTGGGACATGATGGGCAGTCAAGGTCTGTGTAATCTTAAGCATTTAAGGACAAACACTTAGGCATTCTGTTCCTCTGTTTTTCCTCATCTGTGAAATAGAGATAACCATAGGGCAGAGTGAAGCAATTAGCATAATGCTTGGTGCAGAGAAGTGCTTGGTGCGTGTACACAGGAAATGGTTCTGCTACTGTTGTTCCCTGAGGACAGGGGAAATGGAACCAAGAAGGCCAGGAATGATCAGAGCACACTGAAGGGGGGCAGGGCCAACCAAACCAGCATCGGCAAGGGTCTCGCTCCCTGTCATATAAGTAAACCTTGTCTGCAACATACCTGCTAAGTGGTCATCCATCCTGGGCTGTGAGTGCTGCCCAGCTTTGGGTGGACCTTTAGTCAGGCAAGGTGAAAGTTTGGAAGAGGTGTGATTGTAGTCAGGAAAAAGCAGGATGGGACAGGCGGGGAGAGCGCAACCCTGTGGACCAAATACTGGACAGGAGAACTGGGGCATGACCTTCAGTGATGTCCTCTGAAGCTTAAGACGTGTAGATCTGAGCAAACTGAAAAAGAAAGTAGACCCTCATTCAGAGGTTGTTGTTCAGTCACTCAGTTGTGTCCAGCTCTTTGCGATCCCATGGACAGCAGCATGCCAGGCTTCCTTGTCCTTCACCATCTCCTGGAGCTTGCTCAAACTCATGTCCATTGAGCCAGTGATGCCATCCAACCATCTCATTCTCTGTCATCCCCTTCTCCTCCTGCCTTCAATCTTTCCCAGCATCAAGGTCTTTTCCAATGAGACGGCTCTTGACATCAGGTGGGCAACGTACTGGAGCTTCAGCTTCAGCATCAGTCCTTCCAGGGAATATTCAGAGTTGATTTCTTTTAGGATTGACTGGTTTGATCTCTTTTCTGTGCAAGAGACTCCTGAAAGTTTTCTCTAGCACATTAGGAGGGGACTGAGAAGAGGTTATAGAAAATTTAAAATTCGTTTATGAGAGCCACAGTGATACTGGGTTATTTGGAACCTTGGGGATTTGGGCATGCAAATCTAAAATCCAAAGCGCAGTTGGACTTTTGCCTATTGCTTTGGTCACAGACAAAGCAATACAATGTAGAACAAACCAACCAAACACACACACAAAAGCGGCTTGTTTGAGTCAACAAAGTGCCATGTGACCCAGAACAGCTCTTTAAATCCAATAAAGTTTCTCCAAGATCTGATTTGTAAAAGGTCAGCCTGCAGGTTTCTTCATGACACACAAGGATAAGGATGGATGCCTCACAGCACTCTGGAGGAGTTCAGTCCAGAGCTAAGGCAAGTCTAAGATGGAGCAAGACCCATGCTGGTTCTCTCAGAGTTTGCTCAGGTTCATGTCCATTGAGTCAGTGATGCCATCCAACCATCTCATCCTCTGTCGCCCCCTTCTCCTGCCTTCTATCTTTCCCAGCATCAGAGTCTTTTCCAAGGAGTTGGCTCTTTGCATCAGGTAGCCAAAACACTGGAGCGTCAGCATCCGTCCTTTCAGTGAATATTCAGGGTTGATTTCCTTTAAGACTGACTGGTTTGATCTCCTTGTAGTGCAGTGGACTCTCAAGAGTCTTCTCCAGCACCACAGTTCAAAAGCATCAGTTCTTTGGTGCTCAGCCTTCTCGATGGACCAGCTCTCACAGCCGTATGTGACTACTGGAAAAACCATAGCTTTGACTAGATGGACTTTGTTGACAAAGGGATGGCTCTGCTTTTTGATATGCTGTTTAGGTTTGTCATACCTTTTCTTGTAAGGAGTAAGTGTCTTTTAATTTCATGGCTGCAGTCACTGTCCTCAGTGATTTTGGGGCCCAAGAAAATTACAGGAGTAGTAGAAAACAAGACTGGAAAGGTGGTGGGGAATAGCAAGCGTTTGGAGCACCCCAAAGAAGGGGACGTGTTTTGAGCACCTGAAGCTGAAGGTTGATTTGAGGCTGGAGGAGGGAGGAGAATATATTGGGGCAAAGGGAGGCAGGCCAGCAACCTGGATGAGTTGTGACTGATAGTTTCACAGCCTATTTCAGGCTTCTGGGCCAGGGATTGGAGGGCAGTTTGGGTTCAAGGATCCGGGGTTAAAGGGGGCTCCAATATTGGGTGATGGCTCTCCTCTCTGGCAGATTGAGGCCTGGGAGCAGGAGCAGCTGGGCCAGCCTGTCTGTTTTGACTCTTGCTGTATTGACCAGTCCCCCTTCCAGCTGGTGGAGCAGACGACTCTGCACAAGGCAAGTCCTCACCCACCACCCACCCAGCAGGGCTTCCGGGAGGATCGGAAGGAGCGGGGCCGCCATGCTGACCTTACCTACCACTCTGTCCTTGCAGACCCACACCCTCTTCTCCCTCCTGGGCCTCCACCTTGCTTACGTGACCAGCATGGGGAAGCTGAGGGGTGTGCTGGCCCTGGAGGAGGTAAGAGCGACGTGTTCCCCGCTTGGAGCAGCAGTGGGAGGAAGGGGTGAGGTGGGGAGGGGCTGGTTCTAGCATCCAGGAGGTGCTCCAGGTTTCCCACCTGTTTCTCATGCAGAGACTGGAGGGGGTCGGGGGTGGCAGCCCCCCGATCTTCTCAGGATGGCATGGGCTTGGAATGGGGGTGCAGGGCCTGAGTCACAGTCTCATGGGGGTGCCGCTGTGGAGGGGCGTGGAAAGAGCAGGCAGATGGGACGTGGCTGAAGGCAGCCTGAGGGTTGGGGACCAGGCGAAAGAGATCCTAGGTCAGGGCTCTTGATATTTCACCGCTCTGCAGGTGAGGCTCTTTGTCCATCATGCCCCCATTTTCCTTTTTCTGCCTTCCCCCTTCGATTCACCCCTGCCCGGCCATATCTTTCCCATTCCTTTTCCTTTGATTGTCTGTTTCTCCGCTCTCCTGTCTTGTCTTCTTTCCTTTCCTGTGTCTTACCCTCTCTCCCCTTCCCTGTGCTCCTCAGCTGCAGAAGGCCATTGAGGGACACACCAAGTCTGGGGTGCAGCTCCGCCCCCCTCTTGCCAGCTTCCGGAGTACAACTTCCACTCGGAAGAACACCGGGGTCCTGCTGCCTCCTGCAGAGGGCTGGAGCCTGCCTGAGGACGGAGCTGGGGCCACTGGGGCAGGGGACATGACCCCTGCCTCCCCAGAGACCCCCGTGCCATTCCCCTTCCCGGAACACCCCCTCTCCCAGGCTCCAGCCAAGGCAGAGAGCGAGCTGGAGGAGCTGGAGCTGGTGGAGGGGCCAGGGCCCGAGGAGGAGCTGGCCGATATCCTTCAGGGCCCCAGTCTGCGCTCCACGGATGAGGAGGATGGGGACGAACTGGTCCTTTGACTACCTCCCTGGCCTCCTCACAAAGACTGTCCAGGGACCCAGGAGAGAGTGCACAGGGTGCACGGTGTGGGAGAGTGTGCTTCCTAAAGCTGGTGGGGATCACATCAATACACAGCCTCTCCTGGGAGTTTTTAAAAATGTGATCCTTGGAGGAGGAACTGGAATTTGGGCAGGAGGTAGCCTTGGTCAGTCATTTGGGCCATGCCCTCCTCTCCCCAGATAGGCGGGAGGGGATCTGTGTGAAGGGCCCCTGATATTCCATGGGCTTCCTGAGTTTGCCCGTGTGTGGGTGGAGAATAGCTTCCTCTCCCATGCATCCCCCACAACCCGCCCTCCCCCAGGAGGCGCCCCCAGTGTTCTTGTCCCAGTGACTTCCCGGCCTTGCGCATCCTCCCATCAGTTCTCCAGGGGGTGGGTTAAGGGAGACCCAGGATGACTGTGGTCCTGCCAGCACCATGTTGGAGGAGGAGACGGGACCGCCTAGGGCCTCATGGCCTCATGGCCCCCGAATGTACTCGCAAACTGTCCACAGCGCCTTCTCTCAGAGCCCTCCACCCTGTCCTCCACTTGCCCACAGCCACTCCCTGAAATTTGCCTCCAGACTCCATTCTGGCTCCTACTAGAAAGTGAAGTTGCTCAGTTGTGTCTGACTCTTTGCAACCCCATGGACTGTAGCCTACCAGGCTCCTCCGTCCATGGAATTTTCCAGGTGAGAGTACCGGAATGGGTTGCCATTTCCTTCTCCAGGGGATCTTCCCCACCCGGGGATCGAACCTGGGTCTCCCACATTGCAGGCAGATGCTTTACCATCTGAGCTCCCAGAGTCTGGCCTCAATTCCTTGGGCGGGAAAAGGCCATTCCTACTTCCCCCTCCGTCCTCCATTTAGGCAGTGAGACATGGATGCAGAGCCTATTGGGGGAAAGAGCCTAGAAGAGGGACGGTCACGGGAAGGCTCTGTGTGGAAGGGGTGGTACTTTATGGCTCAACAGTCACGCGGCCCTAATGGATTTATTTTACTCCCTCTGGCATCTCGCATTACAGCTTCCTCACCCTCCGGTTTCCAGGTCACTCTGTCTCCCACTGTCGTCCTTGATCTGTCCTGCCCAAGGGTCAGCTCTGTCCTTGAGCTGATCTAGCCGGGGCTTCTCCTGCCCAAAACCAAGGCTCAGGGCAGCTGGGCCGCTGGTTCACCCCTACACATCTTCAGGGCTGGTCCTTTGTATTCCTCTCCTAGAGGTTCAGTGTTGAAATGGCCCAGCTCTTTGATGCCTCCCGCACTTGGGAAATCAGAGACCCTTATCCTCTCCAAGCCGGTGACAGGGAGCCTGCCATTACCCTGCCTTCTCTACAAGTGGTCCCAGGTGCTCCTGATCCCATCCCTAAGGCTTTTGTCCCTCCGTTCTTTTCAGTTCAGCCGCTCAGTCATGTCGGACCCTTTCCGACCCCATGGACTGCAGCACGCCAAGCTTCCCTGTCCATCACCAACTCCGAGCCTACTTTTATGCCTCTTTTAATTCCCATCCTGGTTATTATCCTGTGCCCATCCCTGGCATCCTCCTCCTTCCCGCCCCATGCCCAGCCTCCGCCGCCCCCCAAATAAGACACTCATAGCCGAAGGTGCCACCAGTGTTTAGTGCCATTGAACACAGCCTGGAACCGTCTCCAACAGTACACCCCTTCCGCCTCCCCAGGGCCAAGAGAGAGAGGCTGCAGCCTGGGGAGGGGGCCTCGCAGTGGGCCCTGGAGCCCCTGCTCCTGTGTATATAATCTATAGTATTTATATATATATTTATATATAATTCTCTCTGTAATATATGTCATAGAATCTCTCTTGGGCCTGGGGTGGAAATGTCACATTAAGAAAACATGCTAAGACTGGCCATAAAAATGGATATTTCCCAGACCTGGAAGACGGAGTATGGGATGTACAGGTCGGGCGTGAGGAGAGGTAATAACTCATTCACCAAGATTCCCTCCTTAAGAGGAAGGTGTGTGGGGGGTGGGGGGCGATGGGGGGAGGGGAGGAATGGAAGATTGCGATTTTCCTTAAATAAAGTGAATTGAAAATGAAAGTGCACCCCCCCCCACCAGAAGAAAATAATTTAGCAAGAGCAGTTTCATTCACAATGATATAAAAACAGCCCCGTTCTGGGGGCTGTCCTAAAACGTGCTGCACAGCCTTTAACCCCAAAGAAAAAGCAACCCTCCCCCACCCCCAGCAGCCTCTTCCGGCACATGCCCCTCCCCTCCCCCTAAAATAGGCTACAAAGCAAACCCCATGCATCCTAGCCTCCAGCACCAGAGAGGCAGTCCCTCCCTTGGAAGAGTCTTAAGAGGGTCCCAGGCCAGCTCCTCGGGTCTTCTGCCTCTTCAGACCGGAGGGGAGCTGCTTGCAAAGTGCAGACCCCTCCCCACCTGACCTCTGGTCTGCAGCGTTGCCAACGCCCCGCAGAGGCTGAGCCCCTGCTCATGCTCACATCTGAACTCTGCTAGAGTCCTTCAGAGTTTTAGCCATCTTTTGGCAGGACTGGCAGGGACCGCTGGGCTTCCTCAGGGAAGGAGGAAGGCGAGAACGCTGCTTTAGATGACCTTTCCTGACTCCACAGGGCCCTGAGCGGAAAAGGAAGTGTTGATGAATGAATCCGCTCCCTGGACTGGATGTCCCCTGCGGTCTGGGGGTGGAAGATGGGGCACGAAGCGGGTGAGAGTAAGGAGAAAAGGATGATGCCTTAGAGAGAGGGCAGGGTGCACAAGGTGAGGAAACAGGGACCCCTTGAGAGGAGACCGTGACCCTCAAAACCCCAAGGACCTGCAGCAGTAGGGGCAGGGTGGGGCCAGCAATGTCCGGTCACATGATCACACACAACCCGTAACCCGCTTTGGATGAGGTGAGCTCACCTATCTGGGCTCACCCTGCCCACCCGTTTCCTCCCAGAACCACGACCCCAGAGGGTGGCCATCCTCCTCTCCCCCAGAAGACGTGGGACGTGGCCTCGGTTACATTTCAGAGGCACGTGTGTATGACACTGGGGGCTTGATGGGGGGCAGGGTCGTACATGGACGGAGCCACCCCAGCGCTCAGCCTCCTCATTCTGCAGCCGGGGCCGGGGTGGCTCTCCACTCTACCCTTCAACCCAGCCCCCTGCCATCAGGCTCTGTGACAGAAGTCCTGGGGCTTCACCGGTTGCCCAGAGGTTCCCCCCCACCCCACCCTCCACCCCAGAATGGTGAGTCCGTGTGGGAGAGCAAGCAGTTTCAGGGGCTTATGCCTCGTTGTAAACCATCCTGGAAGGAAGAATACCTCGTCCTCCTCTCTTCCTCTTCAGGTCTGGGGCGGGAGGGGGGACACCTGTGAGGTCCTCCCAGGAGTCCCGGGAGGAGGTGAGGAGGGGCAAAGGGGGCCAAGCACCCTTGCTGCTCCTCAACCAACACCAACCCCCTCCCCTGCCCCAATCCGGGGGGTGCCTGACAGCACCAGACCCCTCCCTCCACCCCCACTCAACCCTGAGTCCCCAAGAAGTTATAAAAATGTAGAAAAGGCAAAGAGAAAAGTGTAAACAGCTCCAGAGAATTAGGGCTGGATGGAGGGAGGCAGCTTCATGCTTCCTGTCTGGCCGGGACTCCAGCATTCCGAGTCTCCCCTTGGAGGGGTGGGCTGGGGCTCCCAGAGCAGGGGATGTTAGAAGGCAGAAAAAGGGAAGAGGAGCTGGAGCAGCCAGCCCTGGTGGGGGTCCTTTCCCAGGCCGGTGGGGTCCTCTGTTCATCCACTGGATATACTCAAGATCTCAAAGCACGTGGCCTGTGTTTGTCCCTGGTCTCACCAGTGACCACCGGGCCCCTGTGCGTCCCAGCTGCCATGTCCACCTCCTCCACGACCCCTCATCTCAGAAGCCAAGTTACCTCTGAGGGTAGAGACTCCACCCTCCCAGGGGATGTGGTCTGTACGTTGCTTCCCCCAGCCCCGGGTCCATCTAATCACATCAAACAGCCCCGCAGGTCCGTGCCTCATAGGAGGGCTGAGCCTGGGCCACAGCCAGAGAAAAGAGTTGGGAAGAGCAAGAGTGACGTGGAGAAAGGAGGCCTTCAGACAGCCACAGTGGAGGCTTCTGGAAGACGAGATCAGGGAGCAAAGAACAGCGATCCAGGGCACGGCGCTCCTGTGCTCGCGATGCACACAGGGGCTCCGCTGCCGCAGACCCAGAAGCCTGCAGGCAAGCGAAGTTCCGGGCCATCTTGGTTGCCCGGGCCTCAATTCCTGGACCTGTCGTCTCTACAGCATAAGCCGGGATAAAATTCCACCCCGCCCCTCCGTTTGGCTGGCGAGGACGCCTGGACTCATCAGGGTCGTCTTGTCCAGGTTTCACGCGCACTGCTGGGGGAAGGAGGAGGGTGTGGTTGCAGCCAGGGCCCTCAGGCGGGAGTGGACGGCTGGGCGAGGAGTGGGAGGAAGCTAGTTGTTGGCCTCGCCTTCCTCCTCATCAAAGGACTGCACGCCTGAGGATGTGACGTCAGACACCTTCCGGCTGAGAGCGGTGGACAGCTCGGGGTCCTCGCGTGGGGAGAGGGACTCCAGGTCCCGGCATCCCGCATCCTCTTCCTCCTCAGGGGCCAGCGGCCTCTTCTCCTCCTCCGCGGGGCCCCTTGCCAGGTCCACCCCGCCCACCCCTGGAGCCCAGTCAGTGTCTCCTCCCAGCAAAGACGATGGCTCCTGAGCAGAGTATCCAGAAGCAGGTTGGGAAGGTCCCATTTCATGCAGGCTAGGCTGTGAGTCATCAAATGCAGGCCCGAGATAGGATCCTGTGGCCGGAGAGGCAATGAGGGACTGGTCGCTCGCTTCCCAGGCATCCGATGACCCCAGACAGTACATGCCCTGGGACACATAGGAATGAGGCCAGCCATCCATCGGGGCTTGAGCGAGGGCATCTGGAAAGAGATGGTGGGGGAAAGGAAGGTTGGTGGGGGCCCAGGACATCATCAAAGGCAGTGACAGGAGCACAGAGAATTGGGGGTGAGATGGGGGTGGGACGTGGCAGGCAATAGGAAAGCTGCTGTGGGCACAGAGTCGTAGAGATGAATGGAGGTAGCCTCACCCTGACTCTCCATCAGCTCCTGGTAGTTGTCACTGTAGTTGCAGCCCAGGGTTTCCTGGGTGGAGTTGACACTCATGTCCTCACCATCCATGGAAGACCAGGCCATGAGTGTGGCCTCAGAGATGGCAAACTGTTCCATGACGCCTGGGAGAAGAAAGGTAGTTAGCATAAGATGCCTCCAGGAAGCCTTAGACACAGGCCTGGGGAAGGAGCATCAGTGTGGTGCTGTCAATAGGAATATAACACGAGTCATTTGTGCAGTTTAAAATTGTCTGCTGCTGCTGCTAACTCGCTTCAGTCGTGTCCGACTCTGTGCGACCCCATAGACGGCAGCCCACCAGGCTCCCCCGTCCCTGGGATTCTCCAGGCAAGAACACTGGAGTGGGTTGCCATTTCCTTCTCCAATGCATGAAAGTGAAGTCGCTCAGTCGTGTCCAACTCTTAGCAACCCCATGGACCGCAGCCTACCAAGCTCCTCTGTTCATGGGATTTTCCAGGCAAGAGTACTGGAGTGGGGTGCCATTGCCTTCTCCCTTAAAACTGCCTAGTAGTCATATTAAAATGAAAAAGAAACAGGTAAAATGAATTTTAATAATACATCTTTAATCTATATAAAACTGTCATTTCAATGTATAATCCATATACAAATTATTGAGATATTTTACGTTCTCTTATTCACACAAAGTCTTTGAAATCCAGTTGATATTTTGCACTTATGGCACGGGTCCGTTGGACTAGCCACATTTCAAATTCTCAGCCACATATGGCCAGCGGCTACTGTATCGGACAGGACAGTTTTTGTATATGCCCTAAAACAAGGCAAAATCATGGGTGACTTCCCAGGTCAGACTTAGAATTCCTAGGGGAAAGAGTTGGGGGGGGGGATCTTCTGGTGAGATATCATAAGGGATTAAAATTGAGGATTTCCGGAAGTTTATTTTTTTTAGGAATGGTAGCTAGTGCTAGGTAGTCAAGGCCAGAGGAATCTAAATGGGAGGGATTGTAGGTCTACAGTGGTATCAGGCTGAAAGTTTAAGGTCTGGGATGGCAAGGGAGTGGGGATAGAGTAATGTAGGTGCATAGACTTGGGGTTCCCATGCTAGTCAAAGCCATGAGTAAGTTGAAGCCTACTTTGCTAGCTGCCCTGCATTACCCCCTACCTGTTCATCTCCCCACCCCACTGGTATTTCTTCTGCCATGCACACCACCGGAGCTTTTTCTGAAGTATCTTGTTGAGATCTGCCACCAAGGCTTGGCCAATATTGCTGTTATTTAGTTGCTAAGTTGTGTCCAACTCTTTTTCGATCCCATGGACTGTAGCCCACCACGCTTCTCTGTCCATGGGATTTCCCAGGTAAAAACACTGGAGTGGATTGCCATGTCCTCCTCTGGGGGGGGGTCTTCCCCATCTAGCGATTGAACCCATGTCTCCTGCATTGGCAGGCAGATTCTTTACCTCTGAGCTACCAGGGACGCCCCTGGTTAGTGTTGTAAGTACATCATATGCCTGCCTCCTGCCTCTACTGAATAAAACCTCTTCTGTACATACCCTCTCCTCACCCAGGTCCCTTGATCTTCTGGTAGTTGTACAAGTAAGTTGTCTGTAAGTGAATCCATGACAGCAAAGTGCTGATGCGCAAAGGCTAGAAGTGAACCCCAAGGCTTTTCTTTCTTTTTCATCATAAAACATAAGTAGAGAGAGACTATTGAAGTCTAAGGCCCCTGCTTTTTTTTCCCCTGTTAGAGGGAATCCAGAGATTGGACAGTCCTAATGTGGGAGAGAAGACATCAGGTGGACCCACAATCTCATGTTAATTTCCCTCAACTTCTGAGATGATGATAAAAAATAAGTTTGAGGGACTTCCCTGGTAGCCCAGTGGCTAAGACTCCGGACTCCCAATGCGAGGGTCCAGGGTTCGATCCCCGGGAACTAAAATCCCACATGCCACAACCTAACACCCAGTGCAGCCAAATAAAAACAAATATTAAAGAAAAAGTTTGAGAGCATTTATCAGAATGAACAAGTCAGAGTCCTTGAAATTCAAGCTAGATGGGAAATGAAGTCTGATGGTCATCATATGGACAGAGTCAGTCCTACCACAGGGGACCAGGTTGAAGAGTGGGTCTTGGCCATCCTGAAAATGTGTCTTTCGAGGGGCTGGGGAATAAGTACCTGCGAGGAAGCGGGCCTCC
This sequence comes from Capra hircus, assembly GCF_001704415.2. Lineage (NCBI taxonomy): Eukaryota > Metazoa > Chordata > Mammalia > Artiodactyla > Bovidae > Capra > Capra hircus. The sequence continues at coordinate 13,849,408 of NC_030811.1, read as the reverse complement.
TTCTCGCCGTCGCTGAGGTCGGAGTAGGCATCTGTGTCCCTGCGGACGGCCTCGTGGCTGTGTTGCGGCTGAATGGCTGGTGTCTTCCCCCAGCCCTGCCACTCAATCATGTGGGCCACTCGGCCCTGTCCCATGGCTGTGGGCTTTGTCACGTGGTCCTTCATGCTTCTCGAAATCCCTGAGGGGCCAGACATTCCCCACGTCCTCCAGAACATCACACAACAGCTGTACCAGATTCCCTCAAAACCCCGTTATCCCCACCCTAGCCCCATGGGATGCTGTCTCATGAAAAGGGCAGGTTATGCCCTGAGACACCGTATATGAGGGGTGGTCTGGAGGGTTGGAGGGGCTTGACAGAAACGGCAAACAGGCCTGGAGTATGGGGATGAGGGTGTGTTTTCCAGGCCTGAACCCCAGGGAGCCTGAGGCCAGAAGCCCACAGGTAGTGTCCTGTCTGAAAGCATCCTCAGGCGGGGAGTCTCACCTGAGAACGATGACTTGGCCAGGGCCCCAATGCCATAGGCGTTCGAGTTTCGCTTAAGCTTCGGAAGGATGGAAGTGGTGTCCTCCATGGAGAGCTGGGAGGGGGACATGGGAGATGGGGCAGAGGGATAAGAGAGTATGGGATGCTTGTATGTTCAGAGGAAGGATCTGAACTAGGACGGGTGATAGGAAACCCTGATACCCAGGAGGCCCACCTCCCAACCGCTCTTGGAAGTTTGGGGGTATGTAAAGAACGTGAGAGCTTCCAGGGCCCACTGGAACCAGGGACCTCTGTGATCTATAGCAGGCCTACCGGAGAGGAGTTAGGGGGGAGGTCGGGGGTGGGGGGACTGCACTCACATTGATGCCATCCCAGGAGAAGTCTGTCCGGGTTTGCTGCAAGGAGAAGAGGAGAGGGGGTGGGTACCCGGGACACTTCCTCAGAGGGCCTTCCAAAAGTGTGTGAAGTAGGGAGGGCTTTTCTGAGAGTCACATCAGGAACTTGGGGTCTCGGTATGGAGCACTGGGCTTGTATTTGAGGAACAGAGGAGGAACATTCAGTGAAAGAGTCAGTCTGGGAGTGGGTCTGGGATGTTATCCTGGAATTCAGGGAGATGGCTGAAGGACTGGGTTCGGGGGTCTTTTTGAGCTCTTTCAGGAGGGCAGCTGAGCAGGGGAGTTGGTGGGGGGGTGCTCACCTCGGTGGATGGCCGATGAAGGCTGCTCCCGTGCAGCGAGCTGGTGCTGTCCATGTTGATTTGGTCCACATCCTTCAGGCCCTTCCAGTCCACGGCGATCACCTCATTTCCTGCGGTGGCCAGATGGTGAGTTGCGGCCCTTTCACATCCCCTACCCCCCGCCCCCCTGACCACCCCGATGGCCCCTCATTATTCTCTTCCTCCAGAATTCTGATGCCACAAGTTGGGGGCCAGCCCCCCTCCCCTCCCTCAGACACTTTCTCTACCAATTGCCTATTCCCCTCTACATCTCCACTCACCCCCAGTTTTTGGCACGCTGAGCTCAGTCAAGAACAGCACACTTAGGAAAAGGGTCCCATGAGCTTATTTGTTGCTCTTGTTTAAATGGAAGGGCCAGTGGCTGGGTTTTAGCAGGAAAACAGTTCTCCATTCTGTCTCAAGGGATCTCTGAGGGTTCCTTTATGGGAGTGCCTGGGTTCTGTACTTTTCCTCTATTAGGTCTCTACAAACAAGGGCAGAACTTTTCCGGAGCCAAGCCTCCCTCCTTGTTGGCTTTATTACATGTGAGGTGGAAGGATTGCATCTTCCCTGGTTGGCCCTCCATGGGAGCGGGTGGATTTGTATGAGAGTAAGGAGATTTGGTGGGGATAGAGGTGAGAGCTGGGTGTGTTCACCTAGAATCAATGAGAGCAGAGGAGCAAAGAGATGGGATCATTCTACCTGACTGTGGGAGACGCAGGCTAAATGAAAGAGAGAAGGGAGCCAGAGGAAGGAGAGCAGGGGGCTTTGAAAAACAGAAACTAAGGGAAGAGGAATTCAAGTCAGAGAGAAGACAAAAGACAATGGGAGGGAGTGGACGGAGTTTGAGGGCTGATGGGGAAACTGGAGGGCCTAGGAGGACGGTCATTGTTCAGCTCAGGCCAGAGCTCCTCGTACATGGAGACTGCTGGTGTGAGGGCAGGGTGTGCCTCCTGGAAGGCTTGGGGAAGAATCACTTGGGTGGTAGATGCTGGGCATTCAAGCATAAAGTTTTTTGATTCAGAGTTTAGGATTAGGGGTCCACTCTTGAGAAGGGGGGAATTGACTGTGATCTTGGGTGGCAGCAGGAGGTACTGGGTGTGTAAGGATGACATGGATGCTGCAAGCCTAAGGACTGTGGTTGACAGGTCTGAGAGAGGAAGGACCCTACAAAGCGGGCACTTTCTCCCTGGGGCTACAGGCGAATGGTGCCATGGGTCAGAGCAGAGGAGGTGTCTGGGAGGGAACAGGAAAGATGGACATCTGGGCGAACAGAGCGGGAATGGGGCAGGCAGGGAACCACCTCTGAGGGGAAGGGAGATGGGGAGGGCAGAGTGGGAGAGAAGGGTGGGGGGAGGTGGCCTTTGCAAGAGAGGGAGAGCTGAGTCAGAGTCGCGGGGGGCAGGGAGGGGGAGGGAAAGAACCCCGAACAGAGGTGAAAGCAGAGTGGGGCAGGGGGTGGGGGTGGTAATCCATGGGAATACATCCGTCTCAGAGAAATCAGGCTTTTGGAGAGTGAGTTCGTTTGCAATAATAATACAAATTGTTCTCTCAGCCTGAGGTCACTGGGGCATGCAGGCGGGAGAAATTGGGAGTTGGAAAAATTGGGGGGTTGGGGAGAGGGTTGGATCAATCTGTTGAGCTGTGAGAGCGGAGTGGGTGCACTGGGTAGGGGAGAAGGGGTGGTAGCAAGGCAGAGGGGAGAAGTCTTAGGAGGCGCCTCGCTTCCTTCCTCAAGCCAAAGGTAAATAAAGAGCCGGCCCCGCCCCGCCAGCCCCGCCGACAGGTGCAGTCGGGTCCCCGGTTCCCTCCGCCGTCGGCCCCACCCTCCGGGGAGCCGGCTCCGGACCCCTCTCCGGCCCTCTAACCGCCCCCCGCCTCCTCCGATATCCCCGGCTCGTCCCCTCTACCCCAGCCCAGCGCGGCCCCATTCCCTCCGGGCGTGGAACCCGTTGCCCTCCCGGAGGCACCAGGCTCATCCCGCCCCCGCCCCGGAGGGAAAATGCACGTGAACAAAGCAAATCGGGGGAGGCAGGGACGACAGAAAAAGGCAACGGAGAAGGAAAGAGATGGGGGCAAAACATCCAAGCCGGATGGAGGCGGGGTGCGGTGGGTGGATGGGTGGGGGGGCGCGTGCGAAGGAGACTCGGGGCTGAGACTGAGGCTGGGGGGTCCTTCGAAGGGGGCGCTGCTCCGGACACGGAGTGGGGCGAGAAGGCGCTGGGGAAGGCAGGGCCTGGAGGTGGAGGGTGCAGGACGGGAGAGTAGAGGAGAGCCACGGAGAGGATGCCGGTGGGGTATGATGGAGAGGAACCGCGCCTGGGGGAGGGCGACGGAAGGAAGCTAGAGGGAGACGGATGCAAAGAGCCCGGAGGGATGCAAGCCCAGGAGGCGCGCGAGGAGAGCGGGGAGAGATGAAGGCAGGGACCGCGAGGGCTCGGAGGGAAAGTGAGGAAGCGAGGCCGGACCGGGCGGGTGCGGAGAGAGGGATCCCGGGGAGGGGCGCGGGGCGCGGTGGGGGAGGGGGCTGGAGGACCGGGCCGGGCCGAGCCCTGCCTCCGCCAGCGCCCGCGCCGCCGCGGTACCCACCCACGGTCCGGGAGCCGATGCAGCCCATGGCTCCGGGCCTCCAGGCCGGGCCCTCACCGACGCGGGGCGGGCGCCGGGGGGAGCACCGGGAGCCGCGCCGCCGCCCCAGCCGCTCTGCAGCGCCGCGGCCGTCTCCGCTCGGCTCCGCTCCCCCCTCCCCTCTCCATCCCTCCCCGCGGCAGCCTCCGTCGCCGCCGCCGCCGCCGCCGCCGCCTGGCTCCCCCGCCCCGGCTCGGCTCGCGGCGGCGGGGAGGGGGCGGCCCGGGGATTGGCTGCGCCGGCGCCTCCCGGCCCTTCCCCCGACCCCGCCGCTGCACTCCCCGCCGCGCTCCCTGGGGGGAGCCTCGCCGCCGCTTCCCTCCCTTGCCCTTCTCCAGCCCCGCGCGGGGGACTGCTCGCCCGGTCCCCGCTGGGCTCGGGGCGGGGTAGAGGCGGGCGGGGGTGGGGGAAGGCTGATGGAAACCCGGAGGATGCCCGCCTGGGGTCTCACGAGCCGGGCGGAGAGCCCCGGGCCCACCCTTCGAATCTGGGGGATTGCTTTTGAGGGTCGAGCTTGGGGATGCCTAGAGAGAAAGTGGAATGAGAATAAAGCCTGGATTTATTGGGCCTTGGCCGCCAAATTCCGCAAACACTTGTTTTCTTCCCGGGGTGGCCTCGGGGACAAACGGGAGCGTGGTTGGACGCGGTTGGAGCTTCCTGTTCGCTGTTTTATGCGCCTGAACAGATCGCGAAGTCTTTGCAAGCGGATCGCATGTTAGACTTCCCAGGGCTCGGCGCTCGCGGGAAAGTCGGGCATGCGGGGACGGTGCAGATGACCTAACTCCAGGTCTGATTGGGGAGGGGGAAATAGAAGATCCTTCAGTCCCATCTCCAGGCTAGCTAGAAGACAGTTTTATATCCAATGTAACTTTTCTGAGCCATGATCCTCTCTGAAAAACGAGCACAACCGTGTCAGAGGCGGTCAAGAGCCCGGAGGATTGAAGTCTGGCTGATGGGGTCGGGTGAAGTAGGTACTAAGGGCTTCCTGGGTGACAAGGGTCAATGGGCACTATAGTTACAGCAGAGAAGAAATGGAGTCCAGAAAAGTCACATGAGAAAGGAGACACCCGTTTATGTAAGCCCAACTCGGTGAGCACAAATGTCAGAAGCAAATGCTAATCCAGGCTCTGCTTTCACGTGCCTCCTGATGTTGTACAGGGAGCAGGGCAGTGGACCAGGGGAATCTGGTGTGGGCATGGGACAGGGAGAGAGACCAAGTTTCATGGGTACAATCTTTTAAGCTTTAAATATGAATCGGAAGCGGAACGTTAGAGTGATAACCACTACATTCTGTGGAACCCCAGATGAGAGATATGGGGAAAGATACTAATAATTTAATTGCAGATTTGGGAGATAGGTTGATGGAGACGGAACTGACCTTTGGTCTCTGTGCAGGAAGAAATAAACCGGATCTACATCTCTAGAACCACAAGAGAAGACAGAACAGTGGTCAGTAGCCTTAGATTTTAATCGCCTTGTGTATTTTGTGGCAGGATTTGCTATCTTAGTTTGACAGTGGAGGGAATTAGAAAGTATTCTCCCCCTGGTCAGCTTTTGTTGGTTATACACAAGAAGAACAAGGTGGATTTTGCCCTCCTGAAGTATAATGTCTAGCTGCAAAGGAAAGAAAATAGAAAGATAGTTTTTTAAAAAGATGAAGAAACAGCCTCCATTATTGTAGTAATGCTCGAAAACCCCTGTTGTTTGAGCAAAGGAAGCACTGACTCTCCAGGTCGGAAGTCATGAACCAGGTGGCCAGCTCTGCTTTCTCCTTCTCACCTGAAGCTGTTCTTCCCTTGGAGTGCTTTCTGATTCTACTATTCTCATGAGTACTCTGGTCCAAACATGGATAACAAGCCCCTCCCTGGGTGCCCTTAGCACAGCTGCACATGGTTGTTCAGTCACTAAGTCATGTTTGACCCTTCTCAGCCTCATGGACTGCAGCATGCCGGGTTTCCCTGTCCTTCACTGTCTCCTGGAGTTTGCTCAAACTCATGTGCATTGAGTTGGTGATGCTATCTAACCATCTTGTCCTCTGCCACTCCCTTCTCTTTTTGCCTTCAATCTTTTTCAGCATCAAGGTCATTTCCAATGAGTTGGCTCTTTGCATCAGGTGGCCAAAGTATTGGAGCTTCAGCTTGAGCATCAGTCCTTCCAATGAATATTCAGGGAAGATTATTTAAATCAAGTCGACTCCAAGTCTTGAAGATTTAGTCCCATCCCATATTCTGTCTTAAAGGTGTTTCCAGCATCAGAGAAAAGGAATCTATCAGAGGCACAACACTAATACGCTTCCTTCCTTCTTGTACTGAATCATCTTACTTCTCACCATTTAGAGACATTCTCCCAGTCTCTTTGCCATCTTCTAAGCCAAGGTCAAAGATCTAGTTCTGTTATGAACAGGAACAACCTTTCTGGAGGACAATTTGACAGTGCAGATCAAAAAAATCTTTAAAATATGCATTACTATTCTTACTAAATTGTGACACAGCACTTCCATTTATAGAAATAGTCTAAGAAAATAAAAATAGAATGTGGACAAAGATTTACAGCACCCATCGGAGCACAATTTCATAATAATTATAAGGACTGTACACAGCACACATGTTGAAATGTAGGGATGAATTAAATAAATCATGCTATATGCCTATAATAGAATATTATGCAGCCATTAATAGTATCTTATAACTGTATTTGTTGAAAATTACTCATGATCTATTGTGATATTATAAAAAAGCAGGCTATAATTATGACAGTATATCAATTTTTGTTTGAAAATCACACACACACACACACACACACACACACACACACACGCAGATTCTTCTGCCTTTTGTCAGGATTTCCTTCCCGAATAATTTATGGGATTCCTTGAAGAAAGCCTATGTTTTACAAATGTCCAATTCCACTCATCAGTTACAGTTTGACTCTCAATGAAATTACAATATTAATCAGTCCATTCCCAAAGTCTAAAAATATAGGACTTTGGCAGAATGCCCCAGTAAGGCACTGGCACATCCTTATTGGTTCCCTCTGGGGCACAACCCCAAGGTGAAGTGATGTTTCTGTCTCCACTGTGGTTGCTGCTTTGTGCTCCTGATCTCTTGTGGATAGAACTTGGACGGAAGGAACAAACCAATTTTAGAGACAGTACTGCTGAAAATGGGGACTCTCGCCCCAGGATCCATGGACAGAATCCACAGTCCATAACCTTGGATGGGAAAAAAAGGTGTTATGCTCACTAACTTGTCATAGAAATTCTCTCTGCGCTTGTTAGGATTGCCGGCCGCAAGTCGTGGTAATACTAGAAGTGCTCTACTGTGTCTTTATCAGCCATGAAAAGTGCAGATGCTTCCATGTTGTTGCACAGTCGCCAAGTCCTGTCTGACTGTGTGACCCCATGGACTAGCAGCACACCAGCCTTCCCCATCCTTCACTGTCTCCTGGAGATTGCTCAAACTCATGTCCATTGGATGGCATTGGTGATGCCATCCAACCGTCTCATCCTCTGTCGCCCCCTTCTCTTCCTGCCTTCAATCTTTCCCAGCATCAGAGTCTATTCTAGTGAGTCAGCTGGCCAAAGGTGGCCAAAGTATTTGAGCTTCAGCTTCAGCATCAGTCTTTCCAATGAATATTCAAGGTTGATTTCCTTTAGGATTGACTGGTTTGATCTTGCAGTCCAAGGGACTCTTAAGGGTCTTCTCTACCACCATAATTTAAAAGCATCAGTTCTTCAGTGCTCAGCCTTCTTTATGGTCTAACTCTCACATCCATATATGACTACTGGAAAAATCATAGCTTTGACTATAGAGACCTTTGACTAAATGTTAGCAAAGTGATACCTCTGCTTTTTAATACGGTATCTAGGTTTGTCATAGCTTTTCTTCCAAGCAGCAAGCATCTTTTAATTTTGTGTCTGCAGTCACTTTCTGCAGTGATTTTGGCATTCAAGAACATAAAATCTGTCACTGCTTCTACTTTTTCCCTATTTGCCTTGAAGTGATGGGACCAGATGCCATGATCTTAGTTTTTTTGAATGTTCAGTTGTAAGCCAGCTTTTTCACTCTCTTCTTTCACCTCTATTAAGAGGCTCTTTAGTTTCTCTTCACTTTCTGCCATTAGAGTGGTATCATGTGCATAACTGAGATTGTTGATGTTTCTCCTGGTGATCTTGATTCCAGCTTGTGATTCATCCAGCCCAGCATTTTGCATGATGTACTCTGCATATAAGTTAAATAAGCAGGGTGACAGGATACAGCCTTGACTCACTCCTTTCCCAGTTTTGAACCAGTTTGTTGTTCCATGTCCGGTTTTAACTTTTGCTTCTTAACCCGCATACAGGTTTCTCAGGAGACAGGCAAGGTGGTCTAGTACTCCCATCTCTTTAAGAATTTTCCAAAGTTTGTTTTCATCCACACAGTCAAAGGCTTTAGCTTGGTTGATGAAGCAGAAGTAGATGTTTTTCTGGAATTTCCTTGCTTTTTCTGTGATCCAACGAATGTTGTCAATTTGATCTCTGGATCCTCTGCTTTTTCTAAATCCAGCTTGTACATATGGAAGTTCTTGGTTCACATACTGTTGAAGCCTAGCTTGAAGGATTTTGAGGATTACTTTGCCAGCATGTGAAATGAGCACAATTGTACCACAATCTGAACATTCTTTGGCACTGCCTTTCTTTAAGATGGAATGAAACTGATTTTTTTCCAGTCCTGTGGCTATGGCCGAGTTTTCCAAATTTGCTGGCATATTGAGTGCAGCACTTTCACAGCATCATCTTTTAGGATTTTAAATAACTCAGCTGGAATTCCAATACCTCCACTAGCTCTGTTTGTAGTAATGCTTCCTAAAGCCCACTTGACATCATACTCCAGGACGTCTGGCTCTAGGTGAGTGACCGCACATCACGGTTATCCAGGTCATTAAGATCTTTGTATTATTCTTCTGTGTATTCTTCCCACCTCTTCTTAATCTCTTCTACTTCTGTTACGTCCTTGCTATTTCTGCTCTTTATTGTGCCCACCTTTGCACGAAATGTTCCCTTGGTATCTCCAGTTTTCTTGAAGAGATTGTCAGCTACAGATTGGTGCTTGCCAAAGACCTTTGCTATCTGCCTCTGTGGAGGCCGAGTCCTATGCTGCGGCAGCCTTGAAGGGAGTTCAGGGTGGAGAAAGAAGCACTCTGTGCTCTAGGGAAACTGGTGGAACAGGTCTTTGGATAATAGTTCGATATTTTAGGAACTGATTTCATAATCCCACTCTTCGCATCTCCTTGTATCTAGAAAAACACTAAATCCATTCATGGTGACATCAGCTTCTTATGACTAGTAGAAAACCTTTTGTAAGATATGTGCTTGATTGTGTGAACTCCCCCTTCCCCAAAATCACATATATTGACCTTCTCCCAGTACCGTTTTGAAACAGTTTCTTAGAACTATCTGAGGTGCTGTCTCCCAGACTGCAGTCCTCATTTTGCCCCAAATAAAACTTAACTCAGAACTCTCACATTGTGTACCATTTTTTGGTCAAGAGTTGTGGTGACTGATGAAGTCACCCAGACTGGGCTTCCCTCCTTCGCCTGAACTCTATGAGAAAACACAGCTTTGGTACCGGCAGCAGCCCCTTGCATCTATCCGCCTGCTCACGGAGGGAGACCAGATGAATTTGGGGAAGTGTCTCCTGGTTCTCAGATCTCCTGTTTTAGTTGATGATCCTGAGTTTTACTTGGCAGTGGAGCAGGTTACGTGCCACCTTCCAGTTGAAAGATACTGGAGCATACTTACTCATGATCTAGATACTGAGTGGGGCTTGGTTGAAAGATATCACGATTGCTTAATTGCAGGAGACTGAGTGGGCTGTGCTGAGTAGTTAGGTATGAGGCTGATTGGATGCTTTTCCGCAGTTCGGCCTGCAAACACAGAAGCAAGAGGCATTAGCAAGCAGCCACTAACACTCCAGTCAGGGCTATGTATGTACAAAATTAGTACTTGCAAGTACCTATTTCATTGAGGAAATTATACTAAAGGAGATCTCAACCTAAAGGATCCAAATTTGGGGTCCTTTTGATATTCCAAAATTGATATTTTTGCAGGCACAGTTAGAAAAAGCCAGCCATAAGATCAGACTGAATGGAATGCTTACTTTGATATCTAGAAGATCCTAAAGGAGGAAATGATAGAGTAACTTCTTTGCAGGAGACCAACAAGTTGCTTGGAAATATATGAGAACTAAAAATGGCCACTTGCCACTCTGCCAGGTCACAGGTCTAGGAGGACTGACTGGGAAGTCATGTTTGGGGGGTTTTTGCCATTTGGATTTTTATTTCTGGGCATCTCTTTGCCATTTGTTTTATTTGGAGTGTGACTTCCAGCTGGTGAGGATCTGGCTTGGTTGGTTTGGTTTGGTTACTTTGATCTGAGCACACAGATTGGTTTGAGCACACAGACATCTGGTCCAAACTGCATGAGTTGAAAATGAGAAGCGCTTCCTCTAAAGTTCTACACCCCACCTGGAAGCCTCTTGGGAAAAATTCTAAATGACTGGTCAACCTATAGCTATGATCCAATGATAAAGAAAAATGGCTTGAAAATATTAGATCTCTATTGCCACAGTATGGGAAAATGGATTGAAGTTCCCTTATGTCCAGGACTCTTCTCCTGTGATCAACAGTCTGGGGCTAATCAAACTAACACTCCCACCTCCCCAGAGGGACAATCCCTGCTGGAACCACTCTGCCTTTGTTATCAGGGCCTACTGAGCACTATCTGGTCTAAAATTTTGGCTATGAAACTATGGCCACAAAAAAATGAAGATGATTTTTGACAGTGTGGTCACAGTATTCTTTAGACTCCAGAGAAGGTTGATTAAAACTTTTTTGAAGTTGTCCTACTAGGACAAGATGCTTTTCTCTCCCTGTGCCTTGAGACCTTGACTCTCAGGGACACTTATCTAGACCATCTCTAATTCCTGAATCTGAAGGGGAAAAAAGAAGGAAAAGAAGCCTTTAAAAATTTGTCTTATTCCAACTGTTGTAAACTAGTGAGCTTTGTATTGTGATATCTAATTCATGGCTAAGTTTAGAAAACAAAGCTATGCGATCTCTTGTTGTTTCTGTTTGGATGTATGTATGAAAGTGAAGTCGCTCAGTCGTGTCCGACTCTTTGCGACCCCATGGACACCAGGCTCCTTTGTCCATGGGATTTTCTAGGCAAGAGTTCTGGAGTAGGTTGCTTTTCCTTCTCCAGAGAACTTCCCAACCCAGGGATCGAACCCAGGTCTCCCTCATTGTAGACAGATGCTTTACCGTCTGAGCCACCATCAGCAACCTCAGATATGCTGATGATACCACTCTATTGGCAGAAAGTGCAGAGGAACTAAAGAGCCTCTTGATGAGAGTGAAGGAGGAGAGTGAAAAAGCTGGCTTAAAACTCAATATTAAAAAAACTAAGATCATGGTATCTGTTCCTATCACTTCATGACAAATAGAAGGGATTAAGATGGAAGCAGCGACAGATTTCCTCTTCTTGGGCTCTAAAATCACTGTGGATGGTGACTGTGGCCATGAAATTAGAAGACAGTTGTTTCTTGGCAGGAAAGATATGACAAACCTAGACAGTGTATTAAAAAGCAAAGACGTCACTTTGCCGACAAACATCTGTATAGTTGAGGCTATGTCTTTCCAGTAGTCATGTAAGAGAGCTGGACAGTAAAGAAGAATTCATGCTTTTGAACTGAGATGCTGGAAAAGTCTGTTGAGAGTCCCTTGGAAAGCAAGGAGATCAAACCAATCTTAAAGGAAATCAACTCTGAATATTCATTGGAAGAACTGATATTGAAGCTGAAGATTCAATACTTTGGCCACCTGATGTGAATAGCTGACTTGTTGGAAAAGATCCTGATGCTGGGAAAATTTGAAGGCAGAAGGAGAAGAGGGTGATAGAGAATGAGATAGTTGGATGGCATCACCAATTCACTGGACGTGAACTTGGGCAAACTCTGGGAGATGGTGAGGCTCAGAGAAGCCAGGTGTGCTACAGTCCATGGAGTCTTGAAGAGTCAGATGAAACTTGGTGACTGAACAACATGTCTCAGTATGTGTCTTTATTTTGGATATTGTTCCTGAGGTTAATTCGTAAATGAGTTCTATTTAACTGGCTTAAAGAAAAGTTGGCACTTAAAAGCGAATAATTCTAAGTGCAAGGGAAATTAAGCTAAATTTGGATTTCAGGTTCATGTGAACTGGGAAATATCCAGTATCAAATTGACACTTGGTATTAATGTTTGATGATGTATATGTGTCAGTACTCACACTGACAGTTGAGATGTCTTTGGTAACTAACAGGACAGAGCTCACATGTGACGCCAGAGAATGTTTCCTTATTGCCTCAGGCTCTGCCTGTGGTGGAAAATTGGTTGAGATTTAATGTACTTGAAAGTATGCGCTTACAAATTAAATCTAAATATATAGAAAATTGGCCAAGATAAATTTTAGGACCCATCATATGGGAAATATTCAGTACTGAATTGATATCCGCTAATGAAAGTGGTTTAAGCATGTTGGTTTGATAATATAGACATGTCTAGAGTTATCCATATTAAGTATAATATTTCTGTTGTATGTAAGTTTACTAGAGGTCAAGTAAGACCTCATTCTGTTATGAATTTGTCAACAAAAAAAGTAATTCAATGTGGAGAAAACTTTAAGGACCCTAAGATGTGTTTTCAGTAAAAGAAGATATGAAGAATATATATACCCAGTGAGACACTGGGTAAAACATATATATGTATATATATATAGACACACATATGTACGACTTCCCTGGTGGCTCAAACGGTAAAGCGTCTGTCTACAATGTGGGAGACCCGTGTTCGATCCCTGGGTTGGGAAGATCCCCTGAAGAAGGAAATGGCAATCCACTCCAGGACTATTGCCCGGAAAATCCCATGGACAGAGGAGCCTGGTAGGCTACAGCCCATGGGATCGCAAAGAGTCGGACACGACTGAGCAACTTCACTTTCACACACACATATACATATATACTGAAAAGAGTTATGCATATCAGGATTTCCTGAGACTGGATTGAATTTAGTTGGATAAATGAACTTTTTTCCCCTGATAGGATTCTTTTCTTTTTTTTAAACCTTGAGCTTTTGATTTTATATTGGGGTGTAACTGACAATGTTGTGGCACTTTCAGGTGAACAGCGAGTGGACTCAGCCATGCATACACATGTATGCATTCTCCGTCAACCCCCTGTCCCATCCAGGTTGCCACATAACATTCAGCAGAGTTCCACGTGCTGTACAAAATGTCCTGTTGGCTATCCATTTTCCCTATAGCAGTGTGTACATGGCCTTCCCAGAGCCACTAACTATCCCTTCTCCCTGGCAACTGTAAGTTTGTTGTTCTCACTAAAAATCGTTTTATAAGTAATTTGTGTTCATTCGTATCGTTTCTTTTAGATTCCACATAGAAAGGACATCATATGATATTTCTTTTCTCTGTCTAACTTACTTCACTCTGTATGACATTTTCTAGGTCTATCCATGTTGCTGCAAATGGCATTATTTCATTCTTTTTCAATATTCCGACCAATATTCCATTCCATATATGTACAACAGGATTTCCCAGTGGCTCAGTGGTAAAGAATCTGCCTGCAATGCAGGAGCCACAGGAGGCGCAAGTTCAGTCCCTGGGTCTGGAAGATCCCCTGGAGGAGGGCATGGCAACCCACTCCAGCATTCTTGCCTGGAGAATCCCATGGACAGAGGAGCCTGGGGGGCTATAGTCCACAGGGTCACAAAGAGTCGGACAGGACTGCAGGGACTGAGCTCACACACAGGCATGTGTGTGCCCATCTTCACCCATTCCTCTGTAGACAGGTGCTTAGGTTGCTTCCATGTCTTGGCTGTCAGAAACAGTGCTGCAATGAACACTGGAGTGCACAGATCCTTTCGGATCATGTTTTTCTCCAGATACATGTCCAGGAGTGGGATTGCAGGGTCATATAGTAGCTGTATGTTTAGTTTTTTAAGGAACCTCCATTCTGTTCTCCATAGGGGTAAATGAATCTTGTCGAGAGTAAGCTGAGACTTAAATTTGTTTTTTTCTTTCTGTTCAGAGAAAAGTTTTCTTAGAATGCCATTTTTGATAACAGATTATATGAGTTTCTTTGCCTTTAAGGAGGGAACGGGGCAAGCCACAACCTTTGTAAGTATGACATAACCCAAAGACATTACATAGACTGATTAGAAGCAAAATGGGTGGGCTAGTCGACTTCCACTAGACCTTGAGCCTCAGTATATGCTCTTTGTAACACATCAGCAGACTAAGTGACCCACAAGTAGGTGGTGGCACAATTTAATGTAAAGAAACTTTTAGATAAAGAAATGTAAATGAAATTAAAAAAATTTTTAAGATAAGGAAGCTTTAAGGAAAGAAAATACAAATAAGAGCTTTAGGTGAACTTTTAGAAATAACTACATTTTAGGATCTCTCCAGATATTCAACAAATTGACAGTTAAAATTGTGCTAATGTAAGTTAAGTGATAAGTTCAAAATAAGTTTAATTGAGTAAATGAACTTTAAAAGTAAGCTGGTACAAAACTTCAATTTGGCTTTTCTCTCTGTTAAAAAGAGACAAGATTTTAAATTGCCATTGATAACAGGTTTTTAAGTTTCTTTACCTCTTAAATGATCTGTTCTGTATTTGCCTTTGAAATCATTTATTATTACTTTGGCTAAATGAATAACTATTTTTCACAATGACCCATGCTCCTATCTGAGTGTCCTAAACCCTTTTGATATTTATTGACAAAACTTCCTTAATCAAATTCTAATGAAGTACTTTTGACCTCTAGCTAAGATTGGTATGCTTCAAAGGGCCTCTGAAACATCCCAAAGAGAGATATTAAACTAATTAGGTTCATTTGGTTCGTTGAATTGCATGGGAAGTATTGTGAAATGAGTAATAAATCTCCTCAGGTTACATAGCATGATAAATATTACTAATATAGATATCCTAGAAATCATACGGGATTCCTAAAATTCTAATATATCCTGGTAAAATGTTATCCGTCATAATTCTAGTTACTATCTTAAACTGTTGTCACAGTCATAATCAAGTTCTTTGTCAATTGCATTGTAATCAGATTTTTAAAACATGCCTTCTTAAGTCTTTTGTCATTATTGACAGTTATGGTTTTGTTCTGATGTTTTTGCCAAAATGCTTCCTCTTTTAGAAGATTTATAGAAAGGACCTTTGGATAAACACAAGTTTCTGACTTTCAGACCATAATGCTGAACTAGGTAAGAAATAAAAAATTAATGGAAAAGCTGATGGCTTCACAAAGATTAACAAAAGGAATGAATGAACGAATATGCTTATAACTTTCATAGTTTCTATCTGAAAAATTACTGGTTTGAATCTGTGTTTTTCAAGTGTAATAAAGTCTTCTCAATTTAATTATAACTTATAGAAATTTGGTAACTTATACTTTTGTAAGCCAAATTGAAACATTTATTTTTTCTCTCTACCTTATCTGTCCAGAGATTGAAAACTGTTAGGTTTCCAGTAGCTTTAAGTTAGGATATCTATAAGTTAGGAAGGCCATCTCACTAACAGCTACAGAAATCTCAAGGAATTTTGGTGACCTTGAGAAGGGAGGAGTTCACCTAGATCTGTTAGACAAAAGCCCTTGGCATTTCCTAGCTCTGAGAGCATTTTTTTTAAAGTATAGTCCGACCTTCTTTATAAAAGTTTCAGCAAAGCAAAAAAAAAAAAAGTCTATGATCACATGTAGTTATGTAAATCATCAGGTTGAGTTTATTGAAACCAGACATTTAGCACACAAACGAGTCTTAATTTGGTTATATTTGGTAAAAACAAGGGTAATTTTAGGAAGAAAGATGTTTTAAAGAATGTTAAATCCCAGTTTGTTGATGGAGGTGTGTATCTACTAAGACTCATTTCCTGGATAGTTCTTTGCTGTTATGGTGTGTGTGTGCTTAGTCACATTAGTCATGTCTGACTCTGTGACCCTAGGAACTGTAGCCAGCCAGACTCCTCTGTCCACGGGATTCTTCAAACAAGAATACTGAAGTGGGTTGCCATGCCCTCCTCCAGAGGATCTTCCTGACGCAGGGATCAACCTGGGTCTCCTGGCAGATTTTTAAACTGCTGAGCCACTGAGGAAGCCCTGTTACTGTATATTAATGCATAATTTTGATTGAATTATTAGAAGACACTCCAAGTTTGTTTTTGAAGCTTATCTCAGTAATCTTTGGATGAAGATCAGATGCCTCACAACCTGCAATCAAGACTCCAACCAGGATGGAAAGACTTTTTTATCTACTTACATGCTAGTAAAGTAATGCTCAAAATTCTCCAAGCCAGGCTTCAGCAATACGTGAACCATGAACTCCCTGACGTTCAAGCTGGTTTTAGAAAAGGCAGAGGAACCAGAGATCAAATTGCCAACATCCGCTGGATCATGGAAAAAGCGAGAGAGTTCCAGAAACACATCTATTTCTGCTTTATTGACTATGCCAAAGCCTTTGACTGTGTGGATCACAATAAACTGTGGAAAATTCTGAAAGAGATGGGAATACCAGACCACCTGACCTGCCTCTTGAGAAATCTGTATGCAGGTCAGGAAGCAACAGTTAGAACTGGACATGGAACAACAGACTGGTTCCAAATAGGAAAAGGAGTACGTCAAGGCTGTTTATTGTCACCCTGCTTATTTAACTTCTATGCAGAGTACATCATGAGAAACGCTGGGCTGGGAGAAACACAAGCTGGAATCAAGATTGCCAGGAGAAATATCAATAACCTCAGATATGCAGATGACACCACCCTTATGGCAGAAAGTGAAGAGGAGCTAAAAAGCCTCTTGATGAAAGTGAAAGAGGAGAGTGAAAGGTTGGCTTAAAGCTCAACATTCAGAAAACGAAGGTCATGGCATCTGGTCCCATCACTTCATGGGAAATAGATGGGGAAACAGGAGAAACGGTGTCAGATTTTATTATTTTGGGGGGCTCCAAAATCACTGCAGATGGTGACTGCAGCCATGAAATTAAAAGACGCTTACTCCTTGAAAGAAAAGTTATGACCAAGCTAGATAGTATATTCAAAAGCAGAGACATTACTTTGCCGACTAAGGTCCATCTAGTCAAGGCTATGGTTTTTCCTGTGGTCATGTATGGATATGAGAGTTGGACTGTGAAGAAGGCTGAGTGCTGAAGAATTGATGCTTTTGAAGTGTGGTGTTGGAGAAGACTCTTGAGAGTCCCTTGGACTGCAAGGAGATCCAACCAGTCCATTCTGAAGGAGATCAGCCCTGGGATTTCTTTGGAAGGAATGATACAAAAGCTGAAACTCCAGTACTTTGGCCACCTCATGCAAAGAGTTGATGAACTGAAATGAACTGAACTGAACTAGCTCATGCACAGTGAAATTGAAGGGAATTTGACTGTTGGATTAATTCTTACTTCTAAAGGCCCCTGCACCGGACTGGTCTGTAGAGAGGACTGCTGACCTCAAACTCACCTTAAAACGACACTCAAACAGAAGAAACTGCACTATGCTAGGAAGAGAAGAGGATGACGTCAGAAGTGGACAGCTTAGCCAAGATGCTGGACCTGATTTTTATGATCATTTATAATGTTTTCTTGACTCTTTTGACCTTTGTATATAAATAAAATGTTTTCTATCATGGACAAGATCCTATGTTAGTTTTAAAAAATCAATCCAGTTGTTGGGTTTGTGGCCAATTACCTGTGTCTAGTACTTCTGGGTTGCCTTGATGGATTTCTTTCCTCTCAGCCTCTTATTGGATAACCCTTTAGTTCAGTTCAGTTCAGTCGCTCAGTCGTGTCCGACTCTTTGCGACCCCATGAATCGCAGCACGCCAGGCCTCCCTGTCCATCACCAATTCCCGGAGTTCACTCAGACTCTCGTCCATTGAGCCAGTGATGCCATCCAGCCATCTCATCCTAGGTCGTCCCCTTCTCCTCCTGCCCCCGATCCCTCCCAGCATCAGAGTCTTTTCCAATGAGTCAACTCTTCTCATGAGGTGGCCAAAGTATGGAGTTTCAGCTTTAGCATCAGTCCTTCCAAAGAAATCCCAGGGTTGATCTCCTTCAGAATGGATTGGTTGGATTAGGAAATTTATTTTAGAAAAAAGACTGTTCCATCCTGTTTTGTCTACTCGTGATATTATTAAATGGGATCCTCCCACCTGGCCAATTAATAATACCTGCTCTGACCCTGGACATACATTTATATTTTCTTTTAGGGTCACTCAAACTCAATCAGAACAATGACCTAAGTCTCAGTCAAAGACTGTAACCTTTCATCTATTTAAAGGAAAACTCCCATAATATTGGGATGGATCTATATGGTTTACACCAGGCTGTGGCTGTTTAAATTTGAAGACCCCCCCTTTATCTTGGGAAGAGTTAAATTATACTAAGGATAATCAGCCTAATAACAGTAGGAAATTAACCTGAGTGTCTTATGAACAGTGCCAATATATAATTTTCCTAAAAACAATAAAGATTGGTACAGAATACACTAAGTAAAATGATCTAAGGATATACTGGGCTACACCTAATGGAAGTTCTTGGCTAAATTCTCACTTATGACTTTAATAATACTGTCAGTTATGTTTTCTTTGCCAGTTTTACACGATTGTTGTTTATGTCAATTACCAAATATGTAATGGAGACTCCAGTGAAAATAATGACTAGGTGACTTGCAGCAGTTGATGAAATATATCATTCTGTATACAGTCAATGACTGTAATAGTGTAACTCTAGCGACTTAGCAGCAGCAGCAGCAGATATGGGAAGATGCAATAATAGAGAATGTTTTCCTGACCCATAACTAGAAAATAGATGTCCAGAGATCTCTGGTTATTAAAACGTAGTCCAGTAATAGCACACTGAATGACCTATCGGCAGAATCTTCTCCAGAACTAGGAAGGAGCCTTCCTAGCAGCATGGGACAAAATGGCCATGAAATGCCTTCCAGTATGGTCAGATTTGTAACCATGAGGGGGCCTGTCAACCACAAATTGGCACTTGCCAATGGCATCTGGGTCTTGCCCAGTGGCTCAGTGGTAAACAATCCACCTGCAGTGCAAGAGACGTAGGTTTAATTCTGGGCAGGGAAGATCCCCTGGAGGAAGGCATGGCAACCCACTGCAGTATTCCTGCCAGAAATATCCCGTGGACAGTGGAGCCTGGCGGGCTATAGTCCGTGGGGTCACTCAGAATCGGACAACGACTGAAGCCACTGAGTACGCAGCAGGCGAGGGCATTCGCATCTGCCTCTACAGAGACTGAACCCTGTGCTGCTGCAGCTGCTGACCTTCGACCTGCCCTGAAGGGAGTTCAGAGTGGAGAACGAGGCACTCTGTGCTCCAGGGAAACTGGTGGAACAGGTCCTTAGATCCTTAGATATTTGAAGAACTGATTTCATGATCCCAATCCTTCAGTTCAGTTCAGTTCAGTTCAGCTGCTCAGTCGTGTCCGACTCTTTGCGACCCCATGAATCGCAGCACACCAGGCCTCCCTGTCTATCACTAACTCCCAGAGTTCACTCAGACTCATGTCCATTGAGTCAGTGATGCCATCCAGCCATCTCATCCTCCTTTTCCTCCTGCCCCCAATCCCTCCCAGCATCAGAGTCTTTGGCCAAAATACTGGAGTTTCAGCTTTAGCATCATTCTTTCCAAAGAAATCCCAGGGCTGATCTCCTTCACAATGGACTGGCTGGATCTCCTTGCAGTCCAAGGGACTCTCAAGAGTATTCTCCAACACCACACTTCAAAAGCATCAGATTCTTCGGTACTCAGCTTTCTTCACAGTCCAACTTCCACATCCATACATGACCACAGGAAAACCATAGCCTTGACTAGACGGACCTTTGTTGGCAAAGTAATGTCTCTGCTTTTGAATATGCTATCTAGGTTGGTCATAACTTTTCTTCCAAGGAGTAAGTGTCTTTTAATTTCATGGCTGCAGTCACCATCTGCAGTGATTTTGGAGCCCCCCAAAATAAAGTCTGGCACTGTTTCCCCATCTATTTCCCATGAAGTGATGGGACCAGATGCCATAATCTTTGTTTTCTAAATGTTGAGCTTTAAGCCAACCTTTCACTCTCCTCTTTCACTTTCATCAAGACGCTTTTAGCTCCTCTTCACTTTCTGCCATAAGGGTGGTGTCATCTGCATATCTGAGGTTATTGATATTTCTCCTGGCAATCTTGATTCCAGCTTGTGTTTCTCCCAGCCCAGCGTTTCTCATGATGTACTCTGCATAGAAGTTAAATAAGCAGGGTGACAATAAACAGCCTTGACGTACTCCTTTTCCTATTTGGAACCAGTCTGTTGTTCCATGTCCAGTTCTAACTGTTGCTTCCTGACCTGCATACAGATTTCTCAAGAGGCAGGTCAGGTGGTCTGGTATTCCCATCTCTTTCAGAATTTTCCACAGTTTATTGTGATCCACACAGTCAAAGGCTTTGGCATAGTCAATAAAGCAGAAATAGATGTGTTTCTGGAACTCTCTCGCTTTTTCCATGATCCAGCGGATGTTGGCAATTTGATCTCTGGTTCCTCTGCCTTTTCTAAAACCAGCTTGAACGTCAGGGAGTTCATGGTTCACGTATTGCTGAAGCCTGGCTTGGAGAATTTTGAGCATTACTTTACTAGCATGTGAGATGAGTGCAATTGTGCGGTAGTTTGAGCATTCTTTGGCATTGGCTTTCTTTGGGATTGGAAGTCACTTATTTGTGTCCAACTCTTTGCGACCCTATGGGCTGTAGCCTACCAGGCTCCTCTGTCCATGGAATTCTGCAGGCAAGAGTACTGGAGTGGGTGGCCATTCCCTTTTCCAGGGTACTTCCCAACCCAGGAATCCAACTCAGGTCTCCTGCATTGCAAGAAGATTCTTTTATAATTTTATTTAGTTAGTTAGTTTTGGCTGTGCTGGGTCTTTGTTACTGTGCGAGCTTTCCTCTAGTTTTGGCGAGCCAAATCTGCTCTCTAGTTGTGGTGTGTGGGCTTCTCATTGTGGCAGCTATTCTTGTTATGGAGTACATGCTCTAGGGCATTCGAGCTTCAGTAGTTGTGGTGATTGGGCTCAGTAGTTGCAGTTCCCAGGCTCTAGAGGATAGACCCAGTAGTTGTTGCACAAAGGCTTAGTTGCTCCAAGGCATGTGGGATCTTCTCAGATAAGGAATCGAACCAGAGTCTCCTGCATTGGCAGGTGGATTCTTTGCCACTGAGCCGCCAGGGAAGCCCACAAGCAGATTCCTTAGAGCCTGAGCCTCAGACAAGTGGTGCTGATAGTGGTGGTGAAAGTAAAAGTGAAAGTGTGAGTCGCTCAGTCGTGTCCTGCTCTTTGGGACCTCACCGCCTGCAGTCCACCAGGCTCCTCGTCCATGGAATTCTCCAGGCAAGAACACTGGAGTGGGTAGCCATTCTCTTCTCCGGGATCTTCCCAAGCCGGGGATCAAACCTGGGTCTCCTGCGTTGCAGGTGGACTCTTCACCATCTGAGCCACCAGGGAAGCCCGATTGTGGTGGTGGGGGTCTCTAATCCTGCAGAGCTAAACAGTCCTGTTAATAGTAAAAAACTTAAAGGACCAAGCAAGACACCTAGAGATCCCATTTTGAAGACCACATCCTCAAGACAAAGATTTGTCCCTTTTATCTGTAGGACTGAGACACATCAAAGGCATGCTTGCCCCCAACAAATGCAGAGAGAGGCAGCTCTAAAACTCAACAGCTTAATAATGTGCTGCATTTGTTTTAATGGGAGACATTAGATTGTAATTAAGGGATTATGAAGAGGTCTGAGCAAGGGGCAGAGGGTCAACATACCAGAAAGGAAGATTAATTGATACTAAGCAAGAATTCCTAAGGCAGCCACAGGGATATGAGCAAAGTTCAGGGAGAAAGATTAGGCTTCGATGGAAGTGTCTGGCTCTTCTTTTCTGGAAAGAAGGTTGGAGCAGATGACGGTACGTTGTGTGTTTGATGTTGGGAAATGAGGGGTCTCTCTCTGATGGTGTCTGTTTACTCTGAGAAATAGAAAGTAGGATCTAGGGATGGAGGAGATACAGAATAAAATAATAATCAATAATATACGAATATTACTTTACAGTTGACAGAGTTTTCAGTCTCTTTTGACAACAGCCCAATAAGGAAGCCACTATCTTTGCCTTGCGGTTCAGAAAACTGGGGTTAGAGGCTAATTCACTTTCTTTCCCCCAGGATTACCCAGCTGGAAAGAGAAGGATCTAGAGCTTAAACTCAGCCCCTTGGATGGAAAATCCATCCTGGAGGCCATAGGAAAAAAGGTTTATTTATGTGTTTACTCATTTTTTAAAAAATAGGTAGTGTGACTTGATTCTGGAAATTTTATTTGATATACATTTTTTTTCACTCATCTTTCTTTTTTAAGGGGGGCCATTAGCTAAAGAGAGGGATACATTTATCTGCATTCCCAAGGTGCAAAATGCAATGAGTATTCCTCAGGGTGCCTTGCAGCCCCTGCTACAGGTCTTGATACTGTCACAAAGCAGTGGTGACAGGAGCAACTCGGTTCCTATTACCCCTGTGTATCACATCTGGGTCTGTATCCAGAGGCAACAAGGAGGTGATTCAAACTGCCATCAAATTTACTCAACTTAAGGGCAGCCCTTAGTGGCTCACAGGAGGCCCTATTTGCTTAAGGCACCAGATGTAGGCATGCTGGTTCTGGGAAAACTTGGTTAAAGGGCTGGGGTGGATTGTTTGGCAGAGCTTCCCTGGAATAGCAAGGGGCCTGGTTGGAAATCTAAATTCTCTGAGGCATGTGATGGAAGTCTCAGTCAGTCCAGTTGCTCAGTCGTGTCCAACTCTTTGCCACCCCATGGACTGCAGCACGCCAGGCCTCCCTGTCCATCACCAACTCCCGGAGCTTGCCCAAACTCATGTCCATTGAGTTGGTGATGCCATCCAACCATCTCATCCTCTGTCATCCCCTATCCTCCTGCCTTCAGTCTTTCCCAGCATCAGGGTCTTTTCCAATGGGTCAGTTCTTCACATCAAGTGGCCAAAGTATTAGAGTTTCTTCTTCAACATCAGTCCTTCCAATGAATATTCAGGACTGATTTCCTTTAGGATTGACTGGTTGGATCTCCTTGCTGTCCAAGGGACTCTCAAGAGTCTTCTGCAATACCACAGTTCAGAAGCATCAGTTCTTCAGTGCTCACCTTTCTTTACAGTCCAGCTCTCACATCCATGGAAGTCTGAATTAATTTAAAAGAGATTAATTTCCTCAAGACCCAGTGAACAGGAAGGAGTGTTGGTAGTGTGTCAGCTGTGTTTCCACAGAGTAGGAAGTGGCCACAGAATCTGTGCTGGTGGTCAGTGGTACTCTCTTTCCCACGCCCCCATCCCTGGATTGCCAGTATCATCAGTAGATGAGGTTCCTGGCTGTTGTGCTGGGGCAGGGTTTTCCCGGACAGAGTAAGTTTGCTGAGGAAGGAAGGACTTTGTCAGGGCAGCTAGTTACATATAATAACATAGTCCATAGCAGAAATGCTCTACTTTCAAATGAGCCCAAAGGCCTCATTTGACCAATCTCCGCTTTGTTGGACACCAAGGAAGATAAAACCTTTAACACCAGCACAGGTCATTGTGAGTTTGACTTCTAGGTGAGGTTTGAAACCTTTACAAAGTATTAGGGATTTAAAGTGAGCTCATTCCAGCGTGGAGGATGATAAAGAAGCTTAGTAGCATGGGCAATGATGGCAAACCCCCCACTCACTCCTGCCCACCTTGGTGCTGTCCCCAGACATATGTCTCTGTGCATGAGCCAAAGCTTCCACGGGCAGGTCAGCATGATTGCATCCACGTTACATAGGAAGGATCCTGTGGTTCCCATTCAGCGGAAAAGAATGCTTGAACAAATGTTTCCCTGGTGACTCTCCTGGTCTCTTCTTTAGATTATCAAGGGAATGCATTTGCCCTGGAGAAACAGGGCTGTGGGAAAGTCTGAAACAGAATCACTTCAGATTCGGGGTACTATCCAAACATCCTGATGAGAAAGCCAGGCCAGGGTTCTGTCCTGATGGGCCCAGGGGCATCAGGCTGAGCAGATAAGCTGGAGTCAAGCAAAGAGACTGAGAAATATGGACCAAGGAGACTGAGCAAAAAGCATGAGTATAAGACATGCAGAAAGTCAGGCAACAAATGTTTCACAGAGGAGAGAGCAGGCAGCTGAGTCAAATATAGCTGATATGTCAAGAAAAGTGAGAACTGAGAGTTTTCCATTGAGTTTAGCAATTTGGAGGTTGTTGCTGACCTTGAGAAGAGTAATTCTGGTGAAGCAGTAGCGGTAAAAGATGACCACAGCAAGTTAAGAGAAAATAGAAGATAAATCAAAGATAGCAAGTATAGAATACTCAAAAAGTTTTGCTGCAAAAATGAGCAGAGAAATGAAGTGGTAGCTGGAGAGGAAAATTTTTTTATGGTGGGGCAAGCAATAGTATTAAACTAAAACACTTTTAAAATAAAAGAATATTAAAAGACAAAATTAAATGATGCTTGCTCCTTGGAAGGAAAGCTATGACAAACCTAGGCACTGTATTAAAAAGCAGAGGCATCACTTTGCCAACAAACGTCTGTACAGTCAAAGCTATGGTTTTTCTGCTAGTCATATGCGTATGTGAGAGCTGGACCATAAAGAAGGCTGAGCGCTGAAGAATTGATGTTTTCAAAGTGTGGTGCTGGAGAAGACTCTTGAGAGTCCCGTGGACAGTAAGGAAATCCAACCAGTCCATCCTAAAGGAAATCAACCCTGAATATTCATTGGAAAGACTGACACTGAAGCTGAAGCTCCGATACTTTGGCCACCTGATACGAAGAGCCAAATCTTTGGAAAAGACCCTGATGCTGGGAAAGACTGAAGGCAGGAGATGGAGACGACAGAAGATGAGATTGTTGGATGGTATCACCGACTCAATGGACATGGGTTTGAGACAATTCCGGGAGATGGGGAAGGAGAGGGAGGCCTGGTGCGCTTCAGTTCATTGGGTCGAAAAAAGTTGGACACAACTGAGCAACAACAAAAAGACAGCTTATCAGTATACTGATGAGAAGGATCCAGTAAAGAGGGAAGACTGAAATTCAAAGCAGTGCATTAATTGCTGCAGCAACCTCCTGAAACAGGTGAGAAGGAACAGAATCTAATACAAGGGTGGCAGGGAAGGCTTTAAATAGGAATATAGGTAGTTCCTTGTTCTGCAATAACAGGAAGAAAGACAGAGGGCAGGTGGGAGGGGGGATGTCAGGGGAGCCCAGGCAATCTTCTCAATTCCTTCAATTTTTCCAGTGTGACAGGAGGCAAGATCGTCGGCTGTGTGTGAGGGTGAGGAAGGAGAAGCTGAAAAAAGAGAAGTCTTTCGAAAGAGTGGGAAATGAGTGGACAGGAGAAATCGGTATGTTTACCGGAAGGAGATTTTCTGGGTGGCACCTGAAACTCATCATGAATTTCACATGAGACTGGTCAGGTCTGTGTGTTTTCCTCCAGCCCCACTGAGCTGCCTGGGTGCAGGTGTGGGGTTGGTAGACTGGAGTTGAACCCAGGTTTGGCTTTGGTCCAGTAAGTACCAAAGAGTGAGAGAGAGGCACAAAGGAGCTTAGAACAGATTCAAGGGAGGCGGGGGTAGGGGGGTGAGTCTCCTGACTGCCTAAGGAATTTAAACTGGGTAAGGAGAACATGATGGGGCAGGGAGAGAGAGAGAAGGTG
Source organism: Capra hircus (assembly GCF_001704415.2). NCBI lineage: Eukaryota > Metazoa > Chordata > Mammalia > Artiodactyla > Bovidae > Capra > Capra hircus. The sequence continues at coordinate 13,823,778 of NC_030811.1, read as the reverse complement.
ATGTGAAGTGTAGGTCTCACTGGATCCAAAGGTTATTAGGGTTAAGGTAAAGGAAGGGAGTGGACTGGAAAGACAGAAGGAGTTGGTTGGGGAGAAGGTTACTTAAAGTTAAGATTGTGAAGGAGTGATGCAAGATCTGTCTAGAACTGGGACCACTAGCAATGTGTGACTCATCCAAACTGAGATGCACTTACGGCAAAGTTCATACCGAACCCAAGACTTAGTGCCAAAGACAGTGATGTATTTTATCGATAATTTAAAGATACTGATTACATATTAAAATGATAACATTGTGGATACATTGAATTCAGTTCAGTTCAGTGGCTCAGTTGTGTCTGACTCTTTGTGACCCCACAGACTGCAGCATGCCAGGCCTCCCTGTCCATTACCAACTCCTGGAGCTTGCTCCAATTCATATCCATCGAGTTGGTGATGCCATCCAACCATCTCATCGTCTGTCTGTCATCCTCTTCTCCTCCTGCCTTCAATCTTTCCCAGCATCAGGGTCTTTTCCAAAGAGTCGGCTCTTTGCATCAGGTGGGCAGAGTATTGGAGTTTCAGCTTCAGCATCAGTCCTTCCAGTGAATATTCGGGACTGATTTCCTTTAGGATGGACTGGTTGGATCTCCTTGCAGTCCAAGGGACTCTCAAGAGTCTTCTCCAACACCACAGTTCAAAAGCATCAATTCTTAGCGCTCAGCTTTTTTTATAGTCCAACTCTCACATTCATACATGACAAACTATTCTATTAAAATTCATAGTTTCTTTTAAAATTACACATGGGGCTCCCTGGTAAAGAATCTACCTACAATGCAGGAGATGCAGGTTCATTCCCTGGGTCAGGAAGATCCCCTGGAAGAGGGCTTGGCAACTCACTCCAGTATTCTGGCCTGGAGAATTTCGTGGACAGAGGAGCCTGATAGGCTACAGTCCATGGGGTGGCAAAGAGTCGGACACGGCTGAGTGCCTTTCACTTCACATGGGGCTCACACCATATTTCTACTGGTCATCGTTGGTTGAGGTATCACCAGATTTCAGTGATGATTTCATGTCCTAAATAGCCCTCTAATCTATCCACCTTGTCCATCTCCACAAACCTGCCCATTGCACCTGGAGCTCTACTGTAGCCTCTGAACTGGCCTGTCCACATCTGCACTGGACCGTCCTGTTATTTTCCACGTCGTCCCAAGATATCCAGCCTTGGGAGGTTTTCAAAGCTCTCCAACCTTTTCATGCCGTTCTTTTCAACCTGAAACTCTGCAGCAGCGCCTCACTCTTCTCAGAACAAAGACAAAATCCTTCAGCCTGACCCGTTTCTCTGCACAGCCAGCCACCCCTCCGGCTCTCTGGCAGCGCATGCTTGTAGCTCATTCTCAGACCCCCAGTCACACTTGCCTCCCTCGGTGTAAGTACGGGGCAGGTTGTGCTCACAGCCATCACAGGGCTCTCAAGTGCTGCCCCCTCCCCCTCTGTCTGGTCAGCTCCTCCTTACCTTGCAGATCTCAGCTTGGACATCCCTTCCTTGAGCTCCCCAACCGTGACACAGGTCCCAGTTATGTGCTCTATCACTTGCATCATCTATCTTTCCCCTGAGGGCCTTGCCAGTTTTACATTTTGCTTGTGATTATTTGGCTAACATCTCCCCTGGTCAGCTCCCCAAGGGCACAGACCCTTCATGAGAGCTTACGACCGCATTCTGGCTTCGCTCAGTATTCTATCTCCAGCACCTAACAAAGTGTCCCATACATAGTAGATCCTCAATAAGTACTTGCTGAGCAAACAACTGAATGATCCAAGATGTTCTAAAAAGCCTTTAAAGAAAGTGAAGTCGCTCTTTGAGACACCATGGACTGTGGCCTGCGAGGCTCCTCTGTCCATAGGATTTTCCAAGAAAGGGTACTGGAGTGGATTGCCATTTCCTTCTCCAAAAAAGCCTTTAAACTTTACCAAATGCAGGGTCTCCCTTGATCTAGTATGAGATTTCAATGGTTCTGGAACTCTGTTTCAGTCAGAAAATGCAGATGAGGTCCTGGCTTGGTGGTAGGCCGTCTGCCAGACCTCCTAGGCTGCTGGGACTGAGTAGGTTGCTCCACGGCATGAACGTCTTCTGGAAGCATCTCACACTTGGGCGACAACTTTTTCAAGCATGTTGGGAAGCTTTGGTAGGAAGCCATCTGCTGCTCTACGTGGATCTCCTTCCCTTTTTTTCCCCCGAAACTGAGGGTCCATTTGGCACACTCACCACATGTCTGGATAACAAAGGCAGTAACAGCCAAATGGGTGGCAAGAGGGTGCCTGAGGAAGCTCTTGCAAGCTCTGAGGGTTGGCTCAAGGGCACTCACTTCCCGAGTCAGGCCGGCCTGGTGGGTTTCTTTACATTAGGACCACCATGTTAAACGGAGTGTGGCTGGGTGGCAGAGCCACTGGAGAAAGCTAAGGACTTCTCGTCTCAAGCAGCTAGGTTGTCTGTCTATATTTAACCTTCCCACTCACTGACATGTTTACTTCCTGTAGTGACTTCGTCAGCTTTTTTCAGTGATAAACAATTGAGCTGCTCACCATGGCTCTCTCTGAATGTTGGCTCTCCCTGGGTTCTCGGTGCCAGCAACCTGCCTGTACTGCTGTGGGTGCCCTGGGTCTCTTTTCCTGTCTGCCCTTCCCATCTCCCTCAGGTGCTGACTCTTCGCCATCTGACCATCTGCTTTGCTCTGCCCCCCACAACCACCACATATTTCTGGCTGGCTGATGCTTGCAGAGTCTCTGGGTGCCCATCTGGCTCAGACCTGGGGATGCATGGAGACTTCCATGCCTCCCCTGACCTCTGTTCCCTAAACACCCTATGCAGGCTTGGCTCCCCTGGTCCTGGAGTCCTCCCGGCTGCTCAGACCTGGTGGGATAATAACAATGAGGTTTAAACAGTGAGGTGGCCACTCAGCTATTGCAATTGGTGTAGCCACTTGAATAGGCGGATGAAAACTTTGTAATCTAATCTAAACACTTGATTACGCTAAAACATCTCCTTTCTACTCTAAATGAAGAATGCCTTGAAGGAAGGGACTGGGCTTATTTATCTTTATATCCTGTGTCCTGTAATAAAGATGTTATTGGTAAATGTTGGTTGAACTGAGGTTGGGGAATGCAAGAGAAAAGTGCACAGAGGCTAATGTTCTGATGTCCGGAAGAAAGGAGAAAAAGCCGGGTATTTGTGGTTTTAAGTTCATCCCTTCCATGGTGGAGGTAGGGGTAGGGTAGGGGATGTGGGGTGTGGGTGCCCCTGGGCATAGTTTCTGGGGGCTTCACCCTCCCCCACCCTCACTCCCACCCTACCCTCTATCATGCCTGAAGCCCCACCGATGACGGATTCCTTTGTCCTGACAAGCAAATGCAAGTGGAACCAAGAGAGGAGTAAGTTTGGGAGGAAGTGGGAAGTTGCTGACCACAGTCCCCAGTATTCAGTGGGAGGAAACACTATGACATAAGCAAAAAGAGATGATGGCTCTGTCATTTCTCTTCTTTCTTTTCCCTTTTTAAAATGGTGAAAGTAATACTTGTTCATGGAGAAAAGGACAGTTATAAAAACCTTCTGTTGTTGTCTAGTCACTCAGTCGTGTCCAACTCTTTTTTGACCCCATGGACTGTAGCCCACCAGCTCCTCTGTCCATGGGATTCTCCAGGCAAGAATGCTGGAGTGGGTTGCCATTTCCTTCTCCAGGGGATCTTCCCGACCAGGGATCAAACCCAAGTCTCCTGCTTGGCAGGGGCTTCCCTGGTGGCTCATATGGTAAAGAATCTGAAAGCAATGCGGGAGACCTGGGTTTGATCCGTGGGTTGGGAAGATCCCCTGGAAAAGAGAATGGCAACCCACTCCAGTATCTTGCCTGGAGAATCCCATGGACAGAGGAGACTTGCGGGCTACAGTCTGTGGGGTTGCAAAGAGTTGGACATGGCTGAGTAACTAACACTTTCACTTTCACCTGGGAAGCCCAAAACCTTCTGCCTTCCTCCACTTCTATATCCTAACACCAACTAATGTTAACAACTCTTTGAGAAGGAGCTAGAAATATTCTAATATACAAATATATATTTGCATGATATATAATTATATATTGTATAATATGCTATTATATAAAATATCACACAAATATATATGTATATATGATATATATCATACAAATAAATACATATCTCACATATACATAATGTGTGTATAAACACATGCAGATGGATGGATTGACAGACAGACACAATTTCATGGAAGAAGAAAATGATGGCTCAGGGAACTGAAGTGGAGGATGGAGTTGGAGGTTGACCTGAAGAGGTTGTCCATGTACCAGGCTGGGGCTCCCCAGGGAGCAAGTGATGTACCACAAGGGTGTAAGCAGGGAGCAGGGGTGTATTCAAATAATTATATACTTGTATTGCAAAAAAATTTTTGCAGTTTAGGAGGTGGGAAATCTAACATCCAGCTGGCCTCAGTTTCCTTAACTGAAAAATGGGATAGTAAGCTACATTCCTCACAGGTTTCATGTGAAGATTACGTGGGGTAACAGGTGTTGTGCCTAGCACCCCTCCTAAACCTTATCTCGGTGTGTGCTATTGTTGCTGTTGTTATGGTGGTTGCTGTTCTTGCAGGCCTAGCACCATGCCCAGCACATGCTTGATCCTCTGTCCATCTATAGTCCACATACAGTAAGAACCTTGTGACTGCATTCCTCTTTTCATTTCGGAATTTCTTTCTTTTTTTTTCATTGTCCTTATTCCTTTTTTTTTTTCTTCTTTACTGCTTATAGAAAGTGAAGTGAAGTTCCTCAGTCGTGTCTGACTCTTTGCGACCCCATGGACTATGGCCCACCAGGGTCCTCCGTCCCTGGGATTCTCCAGGCAAGAACACTGGAGTGGGTTGTTCTGAGACCTTGAAGAAAACTTTCTGGCACCTGATGGATATACATCCTTGGAGGTGTGTGGAGATATTTTAGATAGCAAAGGTGCCTGCCCATTTTCTTACTTCCTCTCTCTTCCCTGGCTCCAAGCTGTTGGAAATGATTAGGTGGGGACGTCTACTTACTTGCCAAAGGAAGGACTGTTGTTGAAGCTGAAGCTCCAATACTTTGGCCATTTGACGTGAAGACCTGACTCTGGAAAAGACTCTGATGCTGGGAAAGATTGAAAGCAGGAGGAGGGAGGGGTGTTGGAGGAGGAGATGGTTGGATAGCATCACTGACTCAATGGCATGAATTGGAGCAAACTCTGGGAGACAGTGAAGGACAGGGGAGCCTGGCGCCTTGCAGTCCATGGGGTTGCAAAGAGTTGGACACAACTTATGACTGGACAACAACAACATCTACTTACTCACTACACTGTTACACATGCTACTGGAGGAGATCAATTAGAATTGCTTACTTAAGAAAAATACTTAAACTCATTAGTGCTGCTCCTACTCATTGTGTACATTTTAAAAGCATTGACCTTGCAGCTTCATTTGAGACATCCTGACCTGGTGAGTCTGTCCTCCTGAAATACTCTGTGTACTCCTTGTATTTAGAATGCCTGGTTTAAAACTCTTAGCTTTAATATTCTGCATCCCAAATGCTCTTAGTTGTCAGTAAAACTGAGCCTGCCTACGCACTCTTCTATTCTTGAGTTATAAATAGGTTCAGCTGCCTAACAATTAAATAGACTATATTTTGCAACATGTACATTCCTTAAGGAGATAGAGGGCAGATGGCTTTTACTCTTATGATGCTATCTGGAAACCATCCTCCTAACTTTTCTAAGTGTGTATGTTTTGAAGGATTGGCAAGGAGACTTTTGCGCTCACAGGTAGTCTAGTATCAAATTTCTAGCAAATCTTCACAGGGACAGGCCAGGACCAGCTTATGCTGGTCAAAGAAGTTCTGCGCTGCGTGCTTATATTATACATGGCTACACATGCTTGTCGGAGAAGGCAATGGTAACCCACTCCAGTGTTCTTGCCTGAAGAATCCCAGGGATGGAGGAGCCTGGTAGGCTGCAGTTCATGGGGTCTCTATGAGTCAGACATGACTGAGGGACTTCAATTTCCCTTTTCACTTTCATGCATTGGAGAAGGATATGGCAACCCATTCCAGTATGGAGAATTCTCCAGCCTGGAGAATTCCATGGACAGAGGAGACTGGCAGCCCACAATCCATAGGGTCTCAGTTGGATATGACAGAGCAACTAACACCTTCACTTTCACTTCCAAATAATACAATGCATGCTGTGCTGTGCTAAGTTGCTTCAGTGGTGTAATGCAATGAGTGCTGGGATTAAGTATCATCACTTTTTTTTTTCCCCCGTGCAGAAAATTATGTGAAGAGAAGGAAAAGACTTGTCCCTTAGTTGGGGCCCTCCAGCTGGGTCTCAGCCCCATGGCCTCATTCTGCTCTCCTGCATCCAGGGTTACCCCACGTGGATGTAGTGGGTGAGGAATAAGATCAGACATCAGAGCCCTCAAAGAGACCCAGTTCTAGTCTATCTCCTGCAGCCTACTGGGCATGACCCTGGGCCGAAGTCTTAAGTTCCCAGCCTGTTTTCTCACAGTATATGTAAGGGGTGAGTCTGGACAATCTCTAGAGTGCAGCCCAGAGGCTGGCTGACAGTAGGGTGCAGCCGATTCGGAGGGCCAGGGACTGTAAATACTGAGTAGCCTGTGCAAACGGGGACTGCCTTAGATGGCAGTAAAGGCTGGGAACACACAGTCCAGGGTGAGGCACTGGACTCGCAAGCCAAAGCGCCTCGCGAATCCCCAGTTTGCAGGCAGTGAGTGTGGTAGAATTCAGTTGGCGATTTGGTTAAGATTCCACGTTCAGTTGAAAAAAAAAAAAAAAAGAAGGAACCCAGGTCTGTCCCTTCCTAGGACCTGGGGCACAAGAAGGCTGAGAAATCCCGTCGGACCAATGGGGGGCTCCACCGAGCGCAGTCTGCGAATCCCCCGAGGGCCGCCCCCACCTCGCGCAGCTTCCTAGAGGATCAGCCCTGGTGGGCGCTGAAGAACCGGCGAAGAGGAGTCGCCCGCGTCCACGTCCGTCCTCCCAGCCCCAAGTGTTCGGGGGCCGCCCGCGCCTCCGCCCCGCTCCCCCCACCTCCACGGCCTGCCTCGCCCGCCTCGACTCCGATCCGATGGCGGGGGCGCGGGTGATGCGAATTCCTAGAAGCCTTAAGTAGCTGTCCGGGATGTGAAGTTAGGATCCCCCAAAGGATCACTGAGGTGCGCCCTCACCCGCCCCCCACCCCGACCCCAGGTCACAGAGGGCCTGGGGTCGGGGTGGGGGGTGGACGAAGAAGGCAGGGAGAACGCCTCTCCCCGTCCACCTAGAAGGCCAGTCCCATCCCAGTCCTGCCTGTCTGGGCTAAGCCGGAGGGGATTTGGGGCGCGGGGCTGGCGGAGGAACAGCTGGAGGTGGCAGGTAACGGCAGGCCAGGCGAGGAGGGGGCCGGGTCGGGGCGGAGGCGCCTCCGGGCCGCTTGGGCACCTCTGGGGCAGCCGCTCGACCTCCGCCGGCTTAGCCCGGAGTAGGGACGGTGAGTCAGATCTCGGGCACCCGCGGGTCGGGCGGGGAAGGAGGGCAAGTCAGGAAATGACATCAGAGGCCTGTGTTTGGGGAGGGGGTGGTCTGCGCCCGGCCGGGGCGGCGGGGGCGGAGGTGCCCTCCTGGACGGGAGGGGGCCAGGTCGGGGGGTGGGAGCGGGGCGGGAGGACCTAGGCGAAGCCCGCGGCCCGGGGGCCGGAGCAGGGCCCCTTCCTGGGGGAGTTTCCCGCCGCGGCCGCCTCCCCGCCTCTCCCCGCCCCCTCTCCGGGCCGCTCCTTGTATGGTCTGCGCGCCGCGCTCTCCCCGCCCTCTCCCTCCCTCCGTCTTCCCTGCGTCCCTCCCCGCCCGGCTGGACCGGGACGCAGAGTCCGCGGACTCGGCTGCGAGGCGGACCCTGGCAGACGCGGTGCGCACGCTCCGGCCCGCGGTGAGGCGCGGGGAGCCGCCCGGCGGCCGCCCTCGGGGTCGGGGAGCCGGGGCGCCGAGGGGAGCCGGGCCGCGGCGCCGGGGGCGGGGGGCTCGATCCTCAGCCCGGCTCGGCGCTGCCTAACCCCGGCACCCCCCGCCCCCCGCAGCCCGGCCTGGCCATGGCGGCCCCCCGCCCGCCTCGCGCGATCTCCGTCTCGGCTCCGGTGTTTTACGCCCCGCAGAAGAAGTTCGCCCCGGTGGTGGCCCCGAAGCCCAAAGTGAATCCTTTCCGGCCCGGCGACAGCGAGCCGCCTGCGGCCGCTGGGGCCCAGCGCGCACAGATGGGCCGGGTGGGCGAGATCCCCCCGCCGCCCCCGGAAGGTAGGTGGCCGAGCTTGGGGGCTGGACCTCGGCGGGCGCCGGCCTAAGGGGGGAGGGGTTTCGGGAATTCGGGGGATGTCTGGAAAGGTTGCGGCGGAGGGGGCTGGGCGCAGACACCCAGTCCCGAGCAGATGTTCTTAGCTCATCGCGGAGCTCGTGGCTGGGAGCCAGGGCTCCTGGGACAGTTCCAAGTCCCCCCGCCTGGGGGTGGGAGGCGGGAATGTGGGGCACGAATGTTCCCCTCTGGGTCCGTTTTCCGAAGTGAAACGGGAGATGCACCCCTCCTTTCCTGACCCGGGGCTCTCAGGGCGCCCTGCAAGCACTCCCCCCACCAAACCCCTTTACTTTCTTTCCTGTGCGTTCCGGAACCCTCGAGAGACTTCTTGGGTTAGAGGTTAGGGGTTAGAACCGCTTCTTCAAGGAGGGGAACCTGACGAAGGGTCGGGGGGCCCCTGCTGACCGCCCTCCGTCTCCTTCCAACCCCAGACTTTCCCTTACCGCCTCCTCCGGTGGTCGGGGAGGCAGACGACGCCGAGGGCGCCCTGGGAGGTGCCTTCCCACCTCCGCCACCCCCGATCGACGAACCGTTTCCCCCCGCGCCTTTGGAGGAGGAGATCTTCCCTTCCCCACCGCCCCCGCTAGTGGAGGAGGGAGGTCCCGAGGCCCCCACCCAGTTCCCATCGCAGGTACGGAGGCCCGGGAGGGGCAGCCAAAGCGATCACGTCCCCAGGGAAGAAGAAGGAGGGTCCTTTTCTGTCGACTTCGGCGGCATCTCTGCCCTCCGGGAGGGCGGGGTGGCTGTGGGGAACTGGGATGGGGCGCTCTGACCCCTGCCCCTCTAGCCCAGGGAGAAGGTGAGCAGTATTGATCTGGAGATCGACTCCCTGTCTTCGCTCCTGGATGACATGACCAAGAACGATCCCTTCAAAGCCCGGGTAAGGGGCTGGAGAGCAGGGGAGGCAGGCCAGGGAGGAAGGGCTGGGCCTGGAACCCCACAGCCTCCTCTAAGGCACTTCTCTCCCCTCTGCCTCCCTTCGCAGGTGTCATCTGGATATGTACCCCCGCCGGTCACCACTCCATTCATTTCCAAGTCCAGTACTAAGCCTGCAACTGGGGGCACAGCACCCCTGCCTCCCTGGAAGTCCCCTTCTAGCTCCCAGCCTGTGTCCCAGGCTCAACCTCAGAGCCAGACACAGTTCCATGTCCAGTCCCAGCCCCAGGCCAAACCCCAGGCCCCTCCCCAGCCTGTGCCTTTGGCCACCACCCAGCCTCGGGGGCCCCTAGCCCCATCTCCAGCCCCTAAGTTTTCTCCGGTGACTCCCAAGTTTACCCCTGTGGCTTCCAAGTTCAGCCCTGGAGCCCCAGGTGGACCCGGGTCCCAGCCCCATCAGAAGCTGGGGCCCCCTGAAGCTCCCTCTTCCACTGGCAGAGGCTCCCCTCAGCCCCCCAGCGTTACCTATGCTCAGCAGAAGGAGAAGCCCCAAGTGCAGGAGAAGCAGCACCCAGTGCCCCCACCGACTCAAAACCAAAACCAGGTGAGGGATGCAGGGAGACTGGGCTGATTCCCCAGGGGCTGGAGGCCGGGCAGGCAGGAAGACCGGGCTGAGCCCTGGGGGCTGGAGGCTGGGCTAAGTCCAGGATCCCGAGCCTGAGTGGGGTGTGGGGTGGTGGGATCGTTTTCAGCCTCTAGGGTTGGATGGTGGAGAAAGTGCTTCGGTGGGGGGAGAGCCTGGCAGGGTCTGAGGCTGGGTGGGGCCTGACTGGGAGTGAGGGGCGCAGCACAGACTCTTGAGTTAGGGGGAGGATTTGGTGCACCTTTTCCTTTGCCCTGCCCCAGAAAGTTAAAGAGAAGGATGAGATCATCAGCAGTCCAACTTCAGATCTTCCCCTTTCTTGGATTCTTGAGTTAATCTCTGCTCTTCTACGAGCTTTCCCTGCCCGAGGGCCCATCTGGTGATAAGAGCCACTGGCAATAACGCTGGTAAACACTGGCTGAGGCAGCCAGTGACTGCTCAGTGCCAGGCACTGTGCTCTGTACTCGGGAGGGAGGAGACCTTGGAGAGCTTGAGCCGAAGGGAGTCAGTGGACCTGTAACAGAATTCCTCGCTCCCAAGACCCCAGGCAAGTTAGGTGAACTTTGAGCCTCAGTTCCCTATCTACCTTCACAATGGTGATAAGGATTACCTGAGCCAGAGCTGATGCTGGGGGTCTGCACTGAGCACATGAATGCTCAAGGTAGGAAAGTTATCACTCCTGTCTGACCATTCCTGCCTTGCAGTTCAGACTGATCTTCTGGGTTTAAGGGATCTTGTCAGATACCTGGTCCAAACAACCATGGAATTAACTGACAGCATGGGTTTCTGTGTGTGTGTGTGTGTGCAAGGCAAGAGATGCCAAGTGCCAATGAGTTTTGCAGAATTCGGTTGTTACAGGAACTCCAAACAGGGAGCCAGTGTGGAGGCTGGCATGTTAGGTAAAGGCATCAGGGTGCTGGTGTGCCTTTAATGATGGTGGGATTTAAGAATCCAGAGAGGAGAGGGAAGGGCATTCTAGTGGGAACCGCATGAGCAAAACTCAAGGGCACAGATACACCAGGGGTGTCTGGAGGACAGAAAGTGGAAGGCCCCTGGGGGGAAATTGTAGAGCTGTACTTAGAGAGGTGGGTGGGGACTTCAGGGGCCTGCGGAGATGAAATAGTGCACCCAGGAAGCCTGGGGGTCCTGGAGAGGCGGGAGTGTTGTCTGGGTAGAGGTATGGCTGCGTCCGGAGGTTTTGGGGAAAGTTTTTCCGGCAGAGGTGTGGACTAGATGCAGGAGGTCAGTGATGTGTGGGGGTGCACTCCTGGGTGATGGTAACATTGGCAGAAATGAAAAATATGGCCCAGATCAGAGAGCTCTTACAAAGGAAGCACCTCCAGGCTTACTAGCTGATAAGGAGTTGGAAGAGGATGGGAGAGGAGTTAAAAAGAAAAAAAACCCGGATGTGTTGGGGAATGACAGCGTTGCTGACAAAATAGAGAAGTCCAGAAGGGGAAATGGTGTGGACGGGAAGGGGAGGGTCTGGCTGTCAGCATGTTGAGCAATGGGTTCCAGGAGGATCTCCTTTCAGCTGGAACTGTCATTCAGTCAGAAATGGGGGGACGGGTGGCAGGAGAGGGCCAAGGTGAGGTGTGTGAATGCGTGCTGGTCATGTGGGCGTTTGTGTGCGGTGATAACTGCAGCCTGGGGGCGCTCACACCGGCCGGGCTGGGAAGAAACCTGGGTGATGCTCCTGTGCGCCTGGGAGGAGTGGGAAGAATGGCAGAAGGAGGAGGGGAGTCACGAGTCAGGGTGGCATCTCCGAAAGAGAACGGTGGCCGAGGAACCCCATCAGTGGGGCTCCAAGGGGGATGAGGGCTAAAGTAAGGCCAGGGATTGGACGATTCAGGATTCAGAAGCTGTGTCCTTTTGAGGGGCAGTGAAGGAGTGAGTGGGTGGTGAGAAGCTTGGGAGTTGCCCAAGTAGCCTGTTCTTAGAGGTTGGCAGGGAAACACCTTGGGAAGATGTATGTGTGTGCGTGCGTGTGTGTGTGTGTGTGTGTGTGTGTGTGTGTGTGTGTGTAGGGTTGACATTAGGGGAGGAAGGCTCAGGTGTGTGTGTGTGAACCAGGAGGAAGAAGCCTATGGAAGAGACGGGTTGGGGGTCCCTGAGAGCTGGACGCACTGTTGGTGCCAGCTCCACCCTCGGGGCATTTCCAGCCCAGACACAGTGGATGCAGTGGCCTCAAGCAGGCTTTTGTGATGAGGGAGCTCGGGCTGGCCAGCTTCCAGCTCCTGGGTCACGTAGGAGGTGAGGTCATCTGAGAGCGAGGGGGCAAGGCCGCGGGGGGCTGGAGACGATGGAAAGGTTTGAAACAGTTGCTCTGGGGCAGGCGAGAGTGGGAACCCGCAGCAGCCAAATGCCAGCCAGCCGCGCCTGGCTGGAGGGTGTGGAGGGCCCCCGAAGTGTTTGGTGAACTCCCTCTGCAGTCGTCTCCCCACCTACTTTCTGCAGCTGGGAGGCAGAAACAGGAAGCGGGCGGTGGCGTGGGCCCAGGGTTGACTGAGATCGGACTAGATAAGCAACGGTAACCGACTGGTGGCAAGGGTAGCTGTGAGAGCCTTGTGGAAATCAGTGGTCAAGGGAACTGGGCCTGCGGGGAGGCCAGACGGAAGGAGCAGATGCAGAAGGCATGTGGGAGAGGGTTGGGAATCAGAGGCGCCAAGGCTTTTCCGAGCAGGTTCCTTCAGGAGGTGAGAGTGGGAAACGGAGGAAGTGATGGTCGGGAGGTGGAGCCCAGGGTCTTGGAGGTGGCGACCAGTAAATCTCAGATCCAAGGGGTCCCACGGTGGAAGGTGACTGAGCAGGAGGGACGTTTGGAGCTGTTGGAGTTGAAGAGGCGTGAGTGCCGTACATGTCAAACCTGGGACGTCGGTGCTGGCAGGCAGAGAGGGGGAAACAGCAGCTGGATTGTGTCGTGGAGGAGCATGGATACCCAAGGGGAGCTGATATTCCAAGGAATGGAAGAGGCATCTAAGTGGCTGGCTGTGTCGTCTTCCTCTGTCCCCAAGATGCTGGGAGGGGAAGACTGGGAGCAGAAAAGGTGACACTTACATAGAAGGGGCTTGCAGGAGACTCCCACGGTCAGTTAAAGACAGGAGGAGGCAAGGGAAAATGGCTGAAGCTGGAACGTCTATAGCGGATGCAGCTCTTGATGCAGACAGGTGTGAGCTTGGTGGAGCCAGGGGTGCGGGCAAGGTGACCACGGGAAGAGGGAACTGGGTGGCTTTGAGGTTCCCCGTGTTAGGGACTAAAGGCATTGGCAGGTAGAGCGTTCAGTGGTGGGGCCACAGTCCTGGGTGGACTTAGCAGTGGAGACCAACGCAGCATTCCTGGGGGACCATGTCATGGAGATGCTGCTACAGGTCGGACTGCCCCCGTGGGGCCTCCTCCCGGGATGTCTCAGGGTTACTGGCACTGCTGACCCCCAACTTCACTCCCACCCCCAATCTGCAGCTGTCTCAGGACCCCCCTGAACAGGAGGGGCGGGCTGGCCGGAGAGGGGCCACTGGAGAGTGGCCCTTCTCTGAAGCCTCCTGGGGAGGGCCTGGGGTCAGCCAGGTGGTCCAGGAACGCCCCTCGAGGGAGGGACCCTGGGGCATCTGCGTGGGAGCTGGGCGCTGGGGTCTAACCTGACTCCCGCTGTGTTGTACCCTCACGCTGACAGGGGCTGCCGGGCAGCCGGCGGGACGGGTAGGTGTGTGTGCGTGGGCCTCACCCGCCACCGCGCGCCGGTCTCTCCGTGGGGGCCGTGTCCCAGCATGCTCTGTGGGGTTGACGCGTGGCCTGGCGTGCTTGGTGCTTCTGTGACCTGAGCTGCTGTGTGCGTGGCCTCCGTCCGCTCAGTCGTTCCAGCCTGTCTGTGTCTTCGGGCAAAGCGGGTGGCAGGTTCATCCTCGTCCCTTGATTTGTGTGGTGCTTGGGGGGTCGGGGAGGGAGGTTGAGGAGCTTTTGGGGGTCCCACCAACCTGAGTATCTGGAAACCAGGAGACGGGGCAGGGGGTGGGATCCATCCTTTTCGGGGAGAAAGCAGAGAAGCCAGCTGGGGTGGGTTCTTGGAGGGCGGTGCCCCTTGAGAGGGAGAGAGGGCATGAAGAAAGTGCTGGGATTTCAGGTGCGCCCCGCTGGGGCCCCGGGGCCTCTGACACTGAAAGAGGTGGAGGAGCTGGAGCAGCTGACGCAGAAGCTGATGCAGGACATGGAGCATCCTCAGAAGCAGAGCGTGCCCGTCAACGGTGAGAGCCCACCACCCCGCCTGGAGCGACGGCCCCTCTGTTTCCGGGCCGTTCCCATGCCTGCGGCTCCCGGCCCTGTCTGTCTGATGCCAGCTGACCCCTCACGAGCTCTTTTCTTTTTTTTTGCCATCTCTCCTGTTTTGTCTCCATCCTCTCCGGCCTTCCCAGAGTCCTGTGGCCGGTGTCACCAGCCGCTGGCACGTTCGCAGCCCGCGGTCCGCGCTCTGGGGCAGCTCTTCCACATCACCTGCTTTACCTGCCGCCAGTGTGAGCAGCAGCTCCAAGGCCAGCAGTTCTACAGCCTGGAGGGGGCTCCGTACTGCGAGGGCTGCTACACCGTGAGTCCCGGCGTCGGGTGCGGGGCAGGGGGCTCGGCCAGGGTTGCGGCCGGCACGGGGCAGACAGCTGGCCCTGGGGTGCCGGTTCCCGGCCCACCTCCAGCTGCTGCCCACCCCCTCCGCAGGACACCCTGGAGAAGTGCAGCACCTGTGGGCAGCCGATCACTGACCGCATGCTGAGGGCCACAGGCAAGGCCTACCACCCGCAGTGTTTCACCTGTGTGGTCTGCGCCTGCCCCCTGGAGGGCACCTCCTTCATTGTGGACCAGGCCAACAGGCCCCACTGCGTCCCCGACTACCACAAGTGAGGACCCCCCGCCCACCTCCGGGCCCTTCTCTGGGTACCAGCAACGATTTGTCTGGGAGCCAGGCTGCCCCCGACCCCAAGACCGCTCTTCAATCTCTGGGGCTTGCTTGCTGTCCCCACCTCCTGTCTGTGGATAGCAGGGACCGGTTCATCTGGACTTGGCTGTCCAGTGGCCTTTGGCCTGCCGGCTTGTCCCCTTCCCCAGCCCAGGGCTCACTCTCCGAGGTTTCTTTCGGGTGTGGTCTTGCGTTCAGCTCTGGGCCCGAGTGACTTCATTTCACACGCAGGCTGCATTCTGCCTTTGGAGATCAGCTGTTTGGAGCTCGGGGTTTCCCCTTAGAAACAGTGTTTACAAGGTAGCTGCTTTCTGAGGCCAGCGGCAAGGTTCCCATGATGGAACCAAAGGACGGGAAAGTGGCCTGCCGTCTCATTTCCCTGCGCTTGGGCGGAGGTCAGCACCCGGCGCCCCCACCTGACACACTGGCCTTCCGCCCCGCAGGCAATATGCCCCGCGATGCTCTGTGTGCTCGGAGCCCATCATGCCGGAGCCTGGGCGCGAGGAGACTGTGCGCGTGGTCGCTCTGGACAAGAACTTCCACATGAAGTGCTACAAGTGCGAGGTCAGCTGCACCCCCCGCCCCGAACCCCCCAGGAGTGGGAGGTTGGTGGGACGCTGCTCACGGGTCAGGCGGTGGACGGTGCTGGCTTGCAGGACCTGGGTGCTGCAATTTTGAGGGTGGGCAGTGGAGGCGCCCACACCCGCCCCGCAAAGATGCGTCCTTGGCTTCAGGATGGCGGTGTGGGCTTCTCCGTGAGGTCACTGACTGATACAGCAAGGAGAGGGGGCCGACCCACGGGGAGGGAAGGGTGCAGCTTTGTCATGGGAGGTTGGGGGTCTCTGTGACGTTAAAGGAGTTGGAAGAGAGGTGAGGCAGGTGGGAGACACCCCACTGGAAGCAACCACTGCCCATCCTAGGGGAGAGTCCTCAGGCACAAAACTGGGGGTGAGAGAGGTGGGGATAGGAATGGGGGGGCGGCTGTGGCTGGGCCAATGCAGAGAGAGCAGGGCTGAGCTGTGAAGCATCTGGCCTCCCAATGTAAAGATGGAGGTGGGGCGCGTGGGTGGGGGGGCCTCCCGGCCAGCGCGCTCTCTTTGCTCCTCCCAGGACTGTGGGAAGCCCCTCTCCATTGAGGCGGATGACAATGGCTGCTTCCCCTTGGATGGCCACGTGCTCTGCCGGAAATGCCACACTGCCAGAGCCTAGACTGAGTGAGGACTGGCCCCCTTCTCAGACCACAAGCCCATTCCCCCATCAGCGGACAGCCCATTCCCCCATCAGCGGACTGCCCACGTTGAGACCACATCCCCTTCACCCTCCCCACAGTTATTTTTTGACGTCCAGCCCCTCCCTCCATACCAAACCCCACCCTAGTCTCCTTTGTGCCCTGATCCAGGGCCCCTCTGTGGCCTTGGGGCTGCAGAGTCCCAGCCCTGGGGTCCAGTCCTGCAGGGACCACCCACCATCGTCCAGGTAGCCCCGCCCAAGGGGCCACCTGGCTGGACACTGCTGCTTGCACCGCTGTGCCGACGCCCTCAGCCTGCCCTCGAGCAGCTCCGGCCTCTGCCTTCTAAGGGCCAGGAGACACCCACACTCGACCTTCTGGAAGGCTGGGCTGGGCTCACCAGCCTGGACATCCCCCCCCCACCCCCCAGCCCCAGCCCCTGTGCTGCCAGGTTGTGGCTACAGCTACAAATAAAAGACAGTGTTTTCCAGAAGGCTTAGTAGTTGACTCTTTTGTACCTCCAGCCCTTGAGGATGAGATGGAGATGTTTAATCGCTCAGTCGTGTCTGCTGACTCTGTGACCCCATGAACTGTAGCCTGCCAGGCTCCTCTGTCCATGGGATTCTCCAGGCAAGAACACTGGAGTGGGTTGCCATGCCCTCCTCCAGGGGGATCTCCCAGATCCAGGGGTTGAACCCACGTCTCCTGCATTGACAGGTGGATTCTTTACCACTGAGCCACCTGGGAAGCCTGAGATGGAGGAGACAGGGGGATTAAAAAAAACACACAAAAACCTGGGGTGAAGTTTCTGTTTATTTACAAAAATATATATGTATATGTATATAATATATATTACGCCCTCCCCCAACTCCCACAATTCACTTTTTTACTTCTACCCAACCTCCCTTTTTAAAACAAAGAGACTTCAGAGAGCTTCAGAGGCAGTTCCTCGGGAAGCAAGCAGGAGCAGCACTGACGTCCTGTGTCTGGTGGGTCGAGGGACCTGGGTCCCATCCTTGCTCCCTGAGGACAGGGAAGGGGAGGGGAAGGCTCAGTCCTTGAAGCCCTGAATACTGTAAAGAATGCGCTTCTGGTGGCCCGGGAGCGTGATCCCCATCTGCACCAGGTCCCTGTGGGCAAGGAGAGGGGCTGGGTGAGTGCCGGGGCTCCATTCCCAGCGGCCCCACCCTGCCCGGCCCCAGCGTCCTCACTCGGCCGTCAGGTCCAGCACGCACTCCATGGTGTCCAGCCCGGCGGAGTGGAAGTGCAGGGCATAGCGCTTCATTCGGATGGACTCCAGCCACTCGGCCACACTCCGGTAGGGGATCCCGTCGGAGCCGCTCAAGCTGGGCAGGCGAAGGGTCACCCTGCGGGGCGTGGGGGGGACCCCTTAGTTGCATGCAATGGGAGATGCAGGGCTTTCCTGAAACTGGGGCTCAGCCTCCGTGCCTGTGCGGCCGGTCTGCAAGCCGGGTGTCTGACACAGATTACATAGACTTTTCGGGTTAGCCCGGCCATTGTCTCTCAACTCATTTCCTGGCCTGTTGCCTGGCAACAGCTACAAGGCAGGCTGACAGTCGTGTGGCACTGACAGACCTGGGGACAAGAGGCAGTTTGGAGGTCCAGACAAGGGACCACCGGCCCACCAGCACTCCAGTGGCCAGCTCTGGGCAACTGATGGGGGCCGGTTAAGACGCGAGGATCAAGTATCCTGGTTGAGAGGAAGCAGGAGGTGGAGAACAGAGGCCCCGGAAGGTGGATGTAGCCTCGCCTTTTCTCAGGGTGGCCCCCAGGAGTTCTGGGAGCAGCCCTCAGCTTGCCACCTCCGACCTTGTCTGTTATTCTTGCACTCTGACCCCCACAATACAATGAGTGTTCCTGTTCTGAAGCCAGCTGGGGCCAAAAACCATTAGCAAAGTAAATCTGCTGGGGGGAAAATATCCAACATTCCAGAAAGATTAGCACATGCGGTCTCCAGTGCACGAGGGAGTTGTGCTCTAAAAAGATAGTTTCAAAAGTTGGAACTGGGAGCACGTTTTCTCCCAGAAACAAGGTTATATATGGCGGTCTGATACAGAGGCCAGCACACCAGAGTTGCTTTACCCGATAAAGCATTTGAAGCAGTGCCTGTTTCTCCCATCTCACCCCTGCAACCAGTCGATCCTCTATTCTGGCACTGTTTTCGGTAAAATACATTTCTGACCATGTCCCTCCCATGGACAGTTAAAAAAAAAAAAAAATTGGTCAGGGTCAAGTCCAAACTTCTCTGCACCCTGCATTATTTGCAGCTGGCACACCCTCAGCTCCCCAACCCTTGCTGTCGACATGACCTGGGAGCCTTCCCAGACCCCACAAGGTTGCTTCTCTCAGGACACGCAGCCCCCCACTGGCTCTTGTCGGTTTCTCTGTCTTCCCTTCCCCATTCTCAGGGACCAAGCCCCCTGGAGCAGGTAGCAGGTTGGCAGCCACTTGCATAAACTTTCTCTCTCAGTGTGCTTGCTTCCTGTGCTGCGCTTGGTCGCTCAGTCACATCCGACTCTTTGCAACCCTGTGGACTGTAGCCCACCAGGCTCCTCTGTCCCTGGGGATTCTCCAGGCAAGAATACTGGAGTGGATTGCCATGCCCTCCTGCATGGGATACCCCCAACCCAGGGATCGAACCCAGGTCTCCTGCATTGGCAGGCAGATTCTTTGCCACTTGAGCCACCAGCAAAATCTCCATCAAACTAGAGCTATCAAGGCTGAGACACTGTACCTCCTCCATCAGAGCAGATTCTTCTCGGAAGTGCAGACTGGAATCCTGCCCCTATGCCTGACTCTTGGGAGCTCCACAGGCCCGGCGCTCGGTGCATGTGGCTGCTGCCCGTTTCCATTCTCCCAGACCTACGCTCCCCACCCAGCGTGGTTACCTGGGATCAAAGTTGGCAATGGTTCTCAGGGAGTGGGGGTTGGCCTGCAGATGCTC
This sequence comes from Capra hircus, assembly GCF_001704415.2. Taxonomy (NCBI): domain Eukaryota; kingdom Metazoa; phylum Chordata; class Mammalia; order Artiodactyla; family Bovidae; genus Capra; species Capra hircus. The sequence continues at coordinate 13,804,733 of NC_030811.1, read as the reverse complement.
CAGCTGTGCCTTCAGGCGGTGGAAGGGGGGCCGGCGGGCACGGTCGTAGGCCCAGCAGTTCTTCATGAGTTCATAGAGGGGGGCAGGGCAGTCCATGGGCGGCGGTAGCCGGTACCCATCCTCAATGCTCTTCATTACCTACAGCGAGGAGGAGGGCAGGAAGCTAGCCTGGCAGCCCAGGAGGAATACCTCTGTGCACACAAGATCACTGCCACAGAGCCTCTGAACCCTCTGACCAGAGTGGGCGTGGTCAAGACAGCAGGGCATGAGGTGAAGGGGACCAGAGAGGATAGGAATGCAGATAAAGGGTGACAAAGAAAAAATCAGGGTATTTGTAGGAAAGGGCCGTGGAGGATCTGGGGAGAGGACGGGAGGTGTGAGAAACACCAGGCTCACCTCCTGATTGCTCATCTCCCCATAGGGCTTGTCCCCGAAGCTGAGCACCTCCCACATCACGATCCCAAAGCTCCACACATCGCTGGCCGTGGTGAAGATCCGGTGGGCGATGGCTTCGGGGGCTGTCCAACGGATGGGGATCTTCCCTCCCTAACAGGGCACGTGGGGCAGAAAGCTGAGGAGTCCCAGCACGGAAGGGCATGGGAGGCTACCGTGTCCCCGTGACCATGCCTCTTGTGCCCTGTATGCACTGACTGCTGTGCGTACAGCGTGTAGTTGTGGGTGTGACTGTGTATGCGATAGGCGCATAAGGCTCTAACCTGGGTTTCATAGGTGCCATCGAAGTTGTCCAGGAGGCGGGTCAGGCCAAAGTCAGACACCTTGCAGCACAGGTTCTGACTCACCAAGATGTTCCTGGCGGCCAGGTCCCGGTGGACATAATTGTGGTCACTGAGGTAGTTCATGCCGGATGCTATGCCCTGCAGCATGGCCACCAGCTGCCCAGGCACTAGCTGGTCCTCCCGCTCCTGCAGCAGGGAGTGGGCGAAGTCAGGGGCTGGGCCGGGTCTCCTCTTCCCAGAACCGGGGTCCGTGCCTGGGCGGGGCTCTGTGGCCAGTCCCCTTTCCCAGCTGGCCCTGTACCCTCCTCACCCGTAGGAAGGCATCCAAGGCTCCATTCTCCATAAACTCCGTGATGATCATGATGGGTTTTCCTGAGACACAAAGCACACATCACCCCAGCAGCCTCCACCCCTTCTGCACCCAGAACCAGACTTCCTGCCTCTGAGAGCACAGCCGCCCTCCACTACCAGTGGTCTCAGCCCTCCTCCCCCACCCCCTCCCCTGGCCCCTGCAGCTCTCTCGGACCCCACCCCTCATACTCTTTGTGACCACGCCTTCCAGGTGCAGAATGTGCGGGTGGTTGAACTGGCCCATGATAGTCGCCTCTCGAAGGAAGTTCCACCACTGGCCATCAGGAGATGTGTCTTTCAAGGTCTTAATAGCCACAATCTTGCAATCCTGGCTGGGGAGTCTCAGGGACCCCCGATACACTTCCCCAAACTCTCCTGGGTGGCAAGAAAACAGGGTCACGGCCGGATACACTGTCAGGCTCCCGAGGGGGACAGGCAGCGACCTCCCCAGTCCTCCAGTTCTCTTTTCTTCTCTGGCCCAGAGGATCAGAACCATGGTGTACCCTCCTCCCTGAGACAGGGCTGGGCTGTACTTCCCAGGGCCGGGCGGGAGCCTGAAACAGGAGGGCAGCCCTGTAAACTATTTAGCGCTGCCTCCCCACCTAGCACAGTTCCGGTGCTCAGGAGACACTGGGCACGGGGGTACCGTGCGGTGGGGCTGGACTGTGTTCACGAAGGGCAGGCTGGTCAGGGTCAGTACACAAGTGACTGGGGAAGCTGACTACTGCCGCCTCTCTTCCGCAAGCTCCTCCGGGCACAATTCGGCCAGCTTGGCTACACAATCGGCCAAGACACTGCCGAGCTTTGTTCTCTGTTCAGATCCATTTCCCCTGGTGACCCAAGGGATCAGGGCAGCCCAAGGACACTGGGCCCCTGGTGGGGTGGAATGCAGGAGGCCCTGAGTCCCTCCCACATTTGGGAACCTTCTGAGAAGAGCCTGAGCCTGGGCACAGTGACCCTCTCTCTTGACAGAGATGATGTGTCTAATGCTCTTGATCAGAAATTCCACAATCACAGAGACAGATGGTGCAGGAGGTGGGGGCTGCTCCAGGACACCTGATAAGGGGGTTAAAACGTGAACACAGTGGTTTCAGGACACAGGGTACAATGGGGAGGAGACTCATCTGGGAGCTCCTGGGCCAGAGGAGGGGCCAGCTGGGCTCTGCAAGGAAGGGCTGGAAGGAAGAGGCCTGCTGGCAGCTCTGTGCTGCCACACAGAGGGGACCACAGGGCTCACCTTCCCCTATGACGGTGTCCACGACCAGCCAGGCTGGGTCGAGCTCCTGGGTGAAGTCCAGGGCTCCCTGGGCAGGGTCTTCATACGCCTGGAGGTCAACATAAGGCTTCAGCCATAGCTTGTCCTCTGCAGGCGGAAAAGGGTGGACTCAGTCCAACTCCAGGGGCTCACGGGTACTGGTTCAGGAGGGGCCAGCAGTGAAAGACAGTGAAGTGAAAGAGAGTCTCCTCCCTCAGCAATTAAGCCTCCATAGCCCAGTCACTCCTCCTGTGTCTGCATGCAAAGCTTGTGTGTCCTCGCCTCCCAGGGACCACAGCAGCAGGCAGGAAGCCAGACGTGAAACGTGTTCACGGCCTCGAGTGACCCAATCTTCCCGAGGATCCTGGACCCTAAGTCCTTGCCTCCCTCCTCCCCACAGCTCACCACCCCGCTCCAGTCACTCACAGCTCATTCACATTCCCAGACAAGCCTGGCTCCTGCCCCGTGACCTGGATGGGCCCCAGACTCCCCCTTTGGTGAGGTACCTAACGAGGTGACCAGTGGGAAGCCCACATGCCTGGAAGGAGCCTTTTCCTCCCTCCCGGCCTCAGCCCACAGACCCGGCCAGGCAGGGCAAGGAAGGCGGCCCAGACCTGGGCATTTCCGTACAGTAGCTCTGACAGCTCACAGGTAATTGCACAGAGCCTCTGGGGGACTATTAGTACAGAGTTAATTAACCAAAGTTAATTAAGGAGTGAAACACCACAGCCCCGGAGACAGCAGAGCCCACTCATGCCCCCAGAGCTGCGCTAGCAAGTCTGGGTCCCTGGGTCCCTGGGTCCCGTCCTAGGAGCACCTCCCAACACGCATGCTCACACAAATGTGTGCACGCAGGTGCTCCCGGCTCACCTCGGTCCCCATCAGCGACACGATCTCGCTGCCTCTGCTGCCTCTGGTGCCGTCGCCGCTGAGCTCTCCTGTCGGGGTGGGGACCAGGGTCTTCAGGGGTCCAGGACCACCTCAGAGGCCCAAATGCTCTTTGGCTGAGCCCTCCCCAGAAATAACAGGGGGTGGGAGGGGACACAGGAGTTTTGGGACTAGGGGGTGGGAAGACTGTTGGGACTGCATTCAGGAGCTTCTGCCTGGGCACAGGGGACCCAGGGTGGGGAGGGGAATTGGGGGCACAGGAGAAACACCTGGAACGGAAGACCAGCATCCCGAGCAGCAGAGCTACGCCCAGCAGCAGCCCGAAGATAATGGCCACGATCTCGCCTCCGGTCAGGACACTGGACACTGCAGGCACACGGGGTGAAGACGTCGGGGGGTGCTTAGGGCCCCCAGGAATGATGGAGGTTAAAAGGGCACATGCAGGGGGGTATGCATCCCCCAACCAGGGAGATGGGTACGGGTGTGGGTGAGAAAGCCTGTGAGAAGGGCCCCATCCAGGGACCATCAGCTTGGGCTGCCAGCCAGTGGCCCCTGACCTGAGAGGTTAGGAGACTGGACCGATGCCGGCCGGCAGTATATGGCATTAGGATGTATGTCTGAGAAGGAGGTGTGCTGTGAGTCTGTATGGAGCTGTCCACCCAGGAAGCTTCTGTGTGTGCGTGCGTGTGTGTGCGTGCGTGCGTGCGTGTGTGTGTGTGCGTGCGTGCGTGCGTGTGTGTGTGTATACAGGAAGGAGGTCACTAACCGGAACAGGGTCTGAGAAGCCTCAGGGGGATGACAGGTGCGTGTGTGTCTGGGACAGAACACAGAATAACCCACTGACCTGGTGGGCTGGTCCGAAACTCATGGTCAGCGGAGAAGGGGCCGGGGCCCAGAGGGGTCACCATGCGGACTCTGACGATGTACGTGGTGTCAGGCTGCAGTTCTGTCAGCAGGACTCTGGGCTCTAGAACCATCTGGTACCGCTCTTCGTCCTGCAGATGGGGGTGCTCATGTTATCTGGGCCGTGCCACACCAGACCTGGTGGAGGAGATGGGCAGTCCTGGGAACATGCGGGAGGGGAGGCTGGGGAATGGTCAGGGCAGGGCTCTTGACAGGATTCTGCCCTGAGACAGCCACACAGGTCACTGCGGGCTGTCTTCTCCCATCCTGCACCCCAGGCTAGGAAATGTCAGGTGCGACCAGGCACGGACATTGGAGTTTAGTCGCATTCTCACCTGGTTCAGCACGTGCAGCTCGTAGCTGAGGTTTCCCTCGGGACTGCGGGGCCGAGACCCTGCCCAGGTCAGCTCCAGCTGCCGTGGTGCCTTCTTCACCAGTCTCAGGGACAAGCCTGACAGGGACTCTGCAAGTTCAGAGGGAGGAAATCACTTAAGTAGCTTCTGTTGGCTTTTCACCCATCAACTTGTCCCCATGGTCCTATGCTCCCCCTACTCCCCGTCTTCTCCAGGCCTTGCTGGCCCACAGGCCCCTCACCTGCAGACCCCATGTTGATGCTGAGTGAGGCGCTGGCAGGCTTGGAGGCACCCAACCCCGACACGCCATTCTGGGCTTCCACACTGAAGGTGTAGTTGGCGTGGGGGTCGAGGCCGTCCACACGCACTGAGGATGCTGTCAGCCCGCTAGGTCCTGCAGAGAAGCGCACACCTGCCCCGCAGGGCTGGCAGGGCCCCCAGTCCAGCGCTGCTCCCTGACACTGAGAACACTCCACATTGTATCTGATATCTTCGCGTTCCCCCAGGTCTGCTGGGGGTTCCCAGCGCAGGGAGAGCTGAGTCCCTGAAATGGAGAAGCTCAGATTTCGGGGGGTTGAGGGGGGACCTATGAGAAAAGACAGGCCATCAGTAGGGGCCAGCGTTGCTCTCTCCCCAAGCTGCTGGCTCACAGCCTCCCAACACCCTGATTCTCAAAGTCCTCCGAAGTTCCTGCCAGATTTGATTTCTAGTGAGGAAAAGGTAGCTTAACTGCACCTCTGTGCTCTCCTAGGAGAGCAGGGGTGCGGGCTGAGGGCATTAAGTGGCTGGCACCCTGGATGGTCCCAGTATCTTATAGGCTCCGGAAAGTTCTGACTCCAACACAGGCTTAGCCACAGTCCTGTACCCCCTCACAGACAGCCAGGCCCTGGCCCCGACTCACGTGTGCATGCAGCATGGGGCCCCTCCCCAGGAGCTCGGTAGTGCCCACTCTCACAGGCACATTCCGTGGCCCCTTCAGCCTCGGCTGTGCTATGTTGGGGGCACTTGAGACACTGGGGCGCATCCACGTCACTCCGATAGGAGCCACTCGGGCAGGCTGGAGAGAGAATGCCACAGAGCCAAGATGGTCCAGCATTTTACAGGCAGAATCATATCCCTCCCTCCAATCCTTTGTGCTAGAAATACCCCGGCACATGTCTCCCTAGGGCCGTTGAACACTCAGTGTAAAAGTCAACTGAGATGGAGCGTCGGCTTCCTTCTGGCCCTTGGCATCCGGGAGTCCCTCCCACAAGGGGCCCCTGCAGGTTCTCCCCACCTCCTCAAGTCTTCTTACCAAGGCATTCTTCAGCATCGCTGCTGCCCTCCTCATACCCAGGCTCACAGTGGCACCGCCCCACCGGTACCAACCACTCGCCATCAGGGCTGCAGTGCATGAGGGGCGCACCCGAGGGGCCAGGGCTGATGTGCGCGTGGGGCAGGCAGGTCCCTGCCACTTCGGCCAACCCCCCAGGTCCAGGCAGAGTGTCGGGGAATCGGGCCAAGCCATGCACAGTCTCAGGGCAGCGCTGGTAGAAGACCCGGACGGACACCAGGGCCACGCAGGCACCCGGGTTGTGGAAGGCAAGGTAGAGGCCTCGGCGGGTCAGGCGGCCCAAGGAGCAGCGCTCCACGTTCATCTTCACGGCTCTGGATGCGAGGTCTCGGACGGTGAAGCTCTGGTCGGCAGCCACCGTGGTTACCTGGGAAGGAGGCAGGGGATGAGGGAACAAGGCAAAGCCGTGCTTCACTCCCACATCGCAGAAGCGACTGCTTGCTTGACACTTCACAATTTATACAGCCATCAACGGAAGGCTGATCATGTGGCAGCTACTGAACCAAGCATTTTTACGTGCATTAATCCTGCAAGGTGGAATGGATCACCTCCCCATGTGACAGATGAAGAAATTAAGGCCAAGAGAAGAAGAAGAAACGTGGATAAAATCACCAGCTACCACCTGGTGGGGCTGGGATGGGAACCCAGGCTTTAGGACGCTGCAGCTCTGCTACTTCCCACTATTCACAGGTGCTCCCAACCTCAGTGGCAATGAAGTGATCAGTTATAAAGCGCGTCAGCATTCATTTCTTACTAATAACCAACTTTACAACAGCTGCTCTTCGGAAAAAAACATGAGAGTACATCCTGTAATAATATGCTCCCTTTTCTTTCGCATTCCAGTATGTTTTCTTGGGTAGGAAAGAAAGGGAAAAGATTAGAGAGTGGCCTGCAGAGAACTGTCTTCTTACACAACTCCTCTAGGTACACTTATGGGCGTGCCACACACAGCTGTGGTGAGCACCAATGTAAAAAGTCCAAATACCTCTCCCCTGCCCCCACCATGCCATGCTCTTATCTCAATGGATGCTCATAAAGCCCTCTAAAATAGATGAGGCTGGCACTCATTAATAATAATAAAATACTTTTATCACCATTTCAAGACAAGGAAAAGCTCAGAGAGGTTAAGTGACACTCCCTGTGTCGGGACACAGCTGAAAAGGTACTCGAATCCAGCCCTTCTGATTTCTAGTCCCATATTCTTTTTGTTATTCCACACCTACACCCTCTTCCCGTTTTTGCCACCTTCTCTCTCTCTGAGCAGAACAGGGTCATGGAAGGGAGTGGGGCAAGGATGAGCATCAGGGCTGAAATGGCCACGAGGGGCAGGAGCACCTTCTGGAACAGGGGCCGCCGGAGCTGAATGCCCACGTCCTGGTCACTCTCCATGTACAGGAGGTTGAAGGTCTCCTTGCAGCCCAAAGGCCCTGCTTCCCCGGGGAAACTCTTGCAGTCCCGCACGGTAAACTGCAACTCCACGTGGACGCGTGAGGCCTCCTCTCCCCGGTAGATCCAATTGGTGCGAAGCCAGTGGTCGGTGTCTCTGCCTTCTTCCACGGGGCAGTCCTGGTACATGTACAGGGGTGTCCCGTTCAGTATCTGCTGCACCTCACTCCACTGTGAGAGGAAAATCAGAGTCAGCCCCCAAGTCATCCACACCTACTCCCCAGATACTGACTTTCTAGAGTGGAGCCAAGGAAGCTGGTGTCAGAGCTCTACAGGTTCACACTTCTTGTCCTGCTCTCTCTCAAACCCCCAAGCACCAGGATAGTAGGGTAACTGCTTAAGACTGGGGACTTATTTGGATATAGCATAAGCAAGACAATGGGCTTCCTAGGCGGTGCTAGTGGTAAAGAACTCTCCTGCCAATGCAGGAGATGCAAGAGATGCAGGTTCAGTTCCTGGGTCGGGAAGAGCCCCTGGAGGAGGGCATGACAACCACTCCAGTATTCTTGCTTGGAAAATCCCAGGGACAGAAGAGCCTGGCGGACTATGGTCCGAAGGGTTGAAAAGAGTCGGACGTGACTGAAGCGGCTTAACACTTGTGCAAGACAACACCTCCTCAACAACCCTGGCCGGCCGGCCCCGGACCCTTCAGTGAGCCCACTCCAACTCGAAGAGTATGAGTACCATTTTCACCTATTTCATCAGCAAAGCTGTCAGATACCCCAAAGGCAGATTTTGGTAGCAAAAGCTCATTCACAGACTCTTTCTGCCTATTTGTTCAGAGGAGGGGAGACTACATATGACATGAAGGCTCCTGACTTCTGGAGGGCAAGAGTAAGCATAGAACCCTTCTATATGAGGGAATCTCATCCTCTCCAATGTTCCTTCCAGTTATGGCCACTATCAAAATCAACAGTGGAAAGAGCTGGTTGGACTCCTAGACATCATCCAGTTCACGTTGCTTAACTCTTTAACATTAAAAAAATGTTTAATCTTAGTAATAATAATGATGGCCAGCACTAATACAGTGCTCATCAAGGGCCAGTCACTCTTTTAAGCATTTTGGATGAAGAAGCTGAGTAACAGTTCAGTTAAAGGACTTACTTGCTCAAGGCATCAGCTATTAAGAGGAGGAGCTAGGAGGTACACCCAGGGATTCTAGGCTCCAGAGTTTATGCTCTTAATCATCATGTTTCTATGTGCTTATTACAAAAAGCCAAAGAATAAAAACCTACATAAAATAAAAAGTGAAATTCTTCTCGTCCATCCACTCATTTTTAACAACCTGGAATAAAGCTTCCCAGATAATTTTCAGTGCTTCTAGAGAAATACTTGAATGTTTTCTCCTGCGCATGTTTTTCATGGTTTTTTAAACATATACATTTCATTTTATAACCTACTTTTTGCTTTTAACAAATAGTCTTTGAAAGATACCCACAACAGTGTGTGCTGCTGCTGCTGCTGCTAAGTCGCTTCAGTCGTGTCCAACTCTGTGCGACCCCGTAGACGGCAGCCCACCAGGCTCCCCCGTCCCTGGGATTCTCCAGGCAGGAACACTGGAGCGGGTTGCCATTTCCTTCTCCAATGCATGAAAGTGAAAAGTGAAAGTGATGTTGCTCAGTCATGCTGATTCTTAGCAACCCCATGGACTATAGCCTACCAGGCTCCTCCGTCCATGGGATTTTCCAGGCAAGAGCACTGGAGTGGTCGCCATTGCCTTCTCTGGCAACAGTTTATAGATCTACCTAATTCTTTTCAGCAATTCTTAAAATAGTCTCATTGTACGGATGCACCATAATTTATATAATTATTTACCTATTGTTGGATATTTAGGTAACTTCTAGCTTTTTTAAAAAAAATTTAAAGTAAAAATGTTTAGATTTATATGATTTCTATAGAACTACTATATATCCAAATTGTCCTTCGCAGAGGCTTTATCAACTTACAGGTCCACAGTGCAGGAGGTGCATTTTCTCAAAACTTCATTAACACTGGACATCAATGAGCTTTTTACTTTTGGCCAATCTTACGGACAAAACAGCTTCTGGCCATTTTAATTCACCTTTCTTTGGGGAGGAGGTTGCGGCACTTTTCTTTTGCTCACTGTCTATGGGTCTTTTTATGCAGTTGTGTTTTTATAACTTTGCCCAATATTCTACTGTCATCTTTCGAATCCTTTCAGTATCCAGTTGGATAAGCTTTTCTTTCCCTACATTACAGATACTATCCATTTGCTTGAAATGTATATTTCATATATTTTCTCCATCATACCATTTAATTTTGCTAATGCGGTCTTTAAAGTTTTTTACATAATAACATTTTTTTCTTCTTTCGTTTTTCTGTGTTATGCAAATATTTTGCTTGGGAAGCTCTCCCATCCCAAATTATAAAGATCTTCTACATTTCTCCTAACATTCTTATAGGTTTGGTTTTTAGGTTTAGATTTAAGCTTCGTAGAATTTTTGTGTGTGTGTATAGTGGGCTTCCCGGGTAGGGCTAGTGGTAAAGAACCCACCTGCCAATGCAGGAGATGTAGGAGACGTGGGTTCGATCCCTGGGTTGGGAAGATCCCCTGGAGAAGGGAATGGCAACCCACTCCAGTATTCTTGCCTGGAAAATTCTATGGACAGAGGAGCCTGGCGGGCTACAGTCCATGGGGCAGCAAAGAGTCGGACACTGAGCGACTGAGCACATAGTGTGAAGATGTAACTTTACTTTCTTCCTTTAAAAAATTAGGGACACTGAATTGTCAGTTTATCAACTAGGCTATACCTTGCACATTGATTTGCAATTCCAATGTTATCACAGACTAAAATCTCAAGTATGCAGGTTTGTTTGGGGACTTTCTATTCTGTTGCATTGACCTGAATATTCTTGTGCAATACCAAGTGTTTTAATCATAACTGATGTATAGTATGTTCTGATATCTGGTAGGACAAGTTTTCTATTTCATTATTCTTCTTTTTCAAAAGAATTCTCAGCCATTCTTAAGTATATTCTCTGCTAGATGAATTTTTAAGAAGCACTCAAATTCTATAAAATATTTCATTGATATTTTGGCTGCAACCCCCTTATTGTATAAAGAAGAGACTGAGGCCCATAGCAAGCTCACTTTCCCGAGGATTTTAATTACTACTTGCAGTGTTGGAAAAGGTGAGGAAAAGTGCCAGGAACTTAAAAGTTCGGGGTGGTGTGGTGCAGGCGCAGAAGTATACGTCGCTGTGAGGCACGTATTTTTTGTATTAGGGTAGGGGGTTCAAAGATAGAACAAGGGGTATCCCGGCTACAGCGACGGCAGGCAGCAAGGGCCTGTTCTTAGGGAGCTGTGATGGAGAAGCCGGAGTGGAAGGCTTAGGGTGGAGGTCAGGTGGAGAGGTGGTGGGTGGTTAATGCACAGCTCATTAGCTAGACTGCCAGGCCTGCAGCTGGAGCCAAGAGAAGCAGATGTTTGCAGCTGTAACTCGCTTCCCTTGGTTCCAGCAGTGACAGATGTGGGAGAAGCAGCTGCCTGGGATCCACAGCAAGGATCCTTTCACTTATCACTCTGGTTGCTGGCTGCTACATAGGTCTGCTCTGGGGAGGCTGAATCTGAATGTGTGTGTGTGTGTTTTGAAAAGACGGGGAGGGATGGAAGGGACACAGCAGACAGTGGAAATGTGCCTGCTGCTGTCTTCTTGCCTCCCTAGTACAAAGCTGTTTAGCCTGAGCTGCAAAAAGGGCCTTGCTTCCACTCCAGCCCAGTTAGGGGAGACTTATTTGGGTGGGGAGTGGCAGGGGTAGCCCCTGGGAGCCTGCAGATGGCCCTGCAGCCCTCACTGTGGAGTGGTGAGCTGGTTTATGAGATGCGGCACCTATTAGAACTGGCCTACTCCAGGATTTTCCGAGCAGCCCCTCCTGTAGGATACCTTATGATTTAGTCTATTAATTCTAATTACAGGCCACTCCACGGGAGAGCCCAGAGTGGAGCCAGGACCCTGCGATCCAGAGGGAAAGAAACCAAGTAACCCCAACGCCAGAAATGGAGGCTGGATTCCTACTGCTGTAGGAAAGAAAAAGGGACACCCAGAGAACAGAGTCCAGGTTCAGAGGGAAGAGGCCTGAGGCCAGAGTCCTGGAGGCTGTGGCGCTTGCGGAGACTCCTGTGGTCCCAGGCCCAGCTCCGCTGAGTGGCAGCTTTGCTCTGGGACTCACAGGATCCTTCCCCTGCTCACTGGGTCTTTGGAATATCCAACAACTTAGAATGCATGGTGTACCTGGGCTGGGGAGAACGGAAGGGCCAAGGGCTCTCTAATGGGGCAGCTTTTAACTTTGAGAGAGTCATAGATGCTTTGAAGAAGGTGATGAAAACCCTGGCTCTCCTTTTCCAGACCAAAAAAAAAAAAAGTCCACATACAGCTACCTAACTCTGAATACTCTTTGATGGGGGCCCCTGACCCCCTGAAACCTATCTGCGCAACTCCACTGGGATGGATGGACCCCAGATTGAAGACACTCTTCTGTGTTTGGGTCTTAGCCCCCAACCATCCCAGGGATGGTCCATTCTCTTCCTAGGGGGGCTGTCACTCTCATCTTCCTCCAAGTCCTTGCAAGTATTGAGCCCTTCCTCTCTGGGGCAGGGAGAGGAGGAGCCAGGCAATGAAGCTTTCCCCATGGGGTGAAGCCTGACCCCCCGCCAGTCCCATTCAGGAGGCTCTGACTCACCTCCCCTCCCCTCCCCCTCCCGGAGGAGACACTTCCAGTTTTTCCAGCTCTTTTCTCCGCTCCTCCACCCACCTCACCATCCCATTTCCCAGTGGCCTTCAGCCTTGAGCCACCCCAAATGCCCCCTGACACTCACCCCATCCTCTGGGGGATCCAGGAGCCAGCCCAGCTCTTCCTGTGCCTTGCTAGTATCCATTAGAGTGACTGAAGGTGGAGAGAAAGGGGGCTGTCATCTCTGGGGGAGGCCCCACATGTGCAACTCACATTCCTTCTCCTGGGCCCATAGCCCCGAAGCTTCAGCACCCTGTACCCTCACAGCTGTAAGTTCCTGAGGTTTAGGGGAGGAAAACCTCCCCAGAAGGAGGATTGAAGAGGAGCTCCAGCGCTTAGTCTGTCTTCCTCCCGAGTGTGAAGGGAGAAAGGCAGAGTGGGGCAAGGGTTGGAGGGCTGAACCTTTGGCCAAAGTCAACAGCAGGAAGAGCAGTCCCAGTGAGGCTGGGCAGCCTCTCACTTGGTAGGGACCGTCAGGTGTAGAAATGGAGGGGCGGATGGACAAGAGAGGAGCTTGGCTGCTGGGGATTGTTGAGTGGGTGGGTAGAATGTGGACAGGGGACTCTGGAGGGGCATCCTGGGTGGGGGAGCTGCCTCCCCTTGGCAAAGGGCCTGGCCTGCCTGTAATTGAGGTGGTGGAGTGGGGTACAGGCACAGCCACGAGTCCGGGAAGCGGGGATAGCAGGATCACAGAGCATGCAAGTGTCCACAGGAAAGGCTTGACCTCTGCAGCCGGGAGCCCCTGCACCTAACCCACCCCCAGCTGCAGGTCCCTCTGTCCCCGGGCTTAAGATGGCATAAGGGGACTTCCACCTCCGACTTCCGAAGGTTCAGGTCTCTGGGTTGGGAGCCTGAGGCTGGGAGTGCTTGGGAATGGAGAGTCCCCAAGATTGCTGGGGTGGGAGGTTGCTTTCAGCAGAAACTCACTCTCCACCCCCACCCCACCCAGGAGCAAACTGCTGGCCAGAAGGGAATGGGGTGAGTGACCCGGGAAAGCAGCTGTTTGGGGTTAAAGGCCAAAGACTGGCCTGGCCAGTCGATCGCCGGGCAGCCGGGCAAAACAAGAGCACTGGAGAGGGGCTGCGAGGAGAGGGCCTCTCTGGAATGCCGGCTCCCGGAGGAGGAGGGGGTGGGGCGGGGCGGGGCGGGGCGGGGGTCTGTACCTTCCACGGCGCGCGCCCCCGGGGGCAGCGGGGCGCAGAGCAGCAGCAGCAGCAGCAGCAGCCCGAGCCCCAGGGGCCAGCGCCGCTCCATGGCGCTGGGCCGAAACCTGGGACCGCGGCCCGGACGGCGGGGCCAGGTCGCGAGAACTAGGCTAGCCCGGCCGGCCGGGCGGGGGCGGGGAGGGGGCGGGGCCAACCCCCGGGGCGGAGTCCCGGCCTCACCTGGATCACCTTCTTAAAGGGACAGGAGGGCAGGAAGGAAACTTGTAAAACAGGCCATAAACTTCAAAAAAACCGGAGGCGCCTTGACCGGAACGAGACAGCGGGCGCCGCCTAGTGGGTGGGATTGGGAATCGACTTGGCTTCGTGCTCCTTTGGACCCTAAACCCATCCCTGTCTCCAACCGGCCTTTGGCCTTTCTGCACCCTGGTGTCCCCTCCCTTCTCCCTTTCTTCAGGGCCCAGCGCTGTAATAGACACCGGGAGGGGGAAAGCAGGGTAAAGAGACACGTCTTGATGTTCCCGTCGGGGAGGCTTAGGTGACCATCATGCAAGGCGAGGTCGGTTGGAAGCAAGTCCGGGCGGGGGCTCGGTAGGTGAGTCTTGAGGGAGGAGACTTGGGTGAGCTGGGTTTTCTGGGTGGCAGAGATTGGGCAAGGCGTGAGCGAAGGCCCGAGGGCAGGGAGCCTCAAGGTGCCTCTGGGAGTGGTAAGGGACCAGTCTGACTGCTGGGCTCAGGACTATCGTCCTGGGAACCAGGCGGGAAAGGCAGGTGTGGGCCCAGGCAGGGAAGATCTTGGTAAACGCGTGAAGGAGTTTGCACGTTAGTGCGCACTTTACAGAGCGATGGGAGAAACTGGTGAGGGCTTCTGAACGCAAGTGGTAACAGGAGCTAATGGTGTAGACAAACGGCCCTCGCCCCTGTTGGAGACTTTGTTGTTTTAGTTGTTCAATCGTGTCTCACTCTTTGCGACCCCTCGGACTGTAGTTTGCCAGGCTCCTCTGTCCATGGGGTTTCCCAGGCAAGAATACTGGAGTGGGTTGTCATTTCCTTCTCCAAGGGATCTTCCCGACCCAGGGATCAAACCCTCATCTCCTGCATTGGCAGGCGATTTCTTTACCACTGAGCCACCTGGGAAGCCCACGTTGGAGAGTGCCTCCCAGTATATTCAATACATGTTTCTTCAGTTTCCACTCTGCTTGCGAACAAGCTCTGAAAGCTTCAAAGAAGAATCCTTGCTCTAAACAAACTATTGTCTGAGGAGTGTTTGCAGGGGCTGGAGCATAAAGCAAGAGCAGAGATGGCTAAAGTGACAGATGGGAGGCACACATTAGGGGTGACAGTAGCTCCAGAGGGAGTGATCGCCCACTGAGGACCGGTGGTCAGTCCATGCCTGGGGCCTCCCCTTCCTGCAGCCTTCTCTGGCTCCATCTCATCTGTCTGACTCATTCATAGTTTTTCTATCCTTTGAATTGTTGCATGTTTTGGTCATCGTGGGGGAAGGGAGGTGGTGCGTTTTAGGTGCTTATTTTGTTTCAAAAAACTAATCCTTCTCATGTTTCTTTTTTTACATACAGATAAGGACAGGAGGAAAATGGCTCATAATTTCCTGGCCCAGGCTAGCCTCATTGGCATAAATAAATAAATGGAATCCAAGTACACTGGTTGGAAAATTCACATGGAACAGAAAAGAAACAAAACGGAAAGTAGAATCCTCTCTCTTCCCACCCTCCCGTTCCTGACCCCAGAGTTACCGACCATCAATTGTTTCTTGTTCACCCAAGATGTTTTCTCTATGGTTTTGTTGTTGTCGTTCAGTCACTAAGTTGTATCCGTATCCGACTCTTTGCGACTGCAGCATGCCGGGCTCCTCTGTCCTCCACTATCTCCCGGAATTTGCTCAAATTCAAGTCTTGCCCCTGTGGACACACCATCATATACCTCCCTCTAGTCTCCTTCTGCTCCCATGGCCACTGCATCCCTCAACCCAGCACATACACATGCTTTTAGAATATATATACAGAGGGAGCCATAGGATACGTAGGCTCTGCACCAGGGGCCTCTTTCTAAAGTAAAGGACTTTGGGAAAGAGGGGGAGGCTTCTGCAGGCTCCAAAGGCTCAGAGCTTTGTGATTTCAGCGGGGAGGAATGGGCGAAGGGTGCACAGCCAACAGAGGGGGGAAATGGAGCAAACTTTGGACAATCGTGCTAGGAAATAAGCCAGACTGCGGTGAGGTCATGCATATGCTCCGTGGTGTGGTTCATTAAAGTTACAAGACCCTTGGGACTCAAGGGGGGTGGGGTGGGGGCTGCCCACGCAGGGAGAGGTGGAGTCCAGAGGAACCTGGCTTTTGTGGTCAGACTGTTTCTCTGTCCTGAGTCTGGAAGTGTTGAAGAGGGGGAAGGAAAGCCCAAGTCCAGCTGCATTCAGGATGAACCCCAACTTCACGGTTCCTCATTCCCTTTGTTGTGGGAGGAGGCACGCCTTCAGTTTTGGCCTCTGTCCTTAACTAACAGTGCAGCTTTTTGGAGTCATTTCCACTCTCTGGACCTTAGTTTTCTTAGACCCAGATGATCTCTGAGACCATTTCCAGGAAAGACGATGGGACATAGCGTCAGAAGATGAACGCCAGCTCGTTCAGCCTTATGTGTCTCTGTTTCCTTAGCTACAAAATGCGATTAACCATTCCCACCTCCTAGGGTGGATGTGATGATCCTAAGAGGAGAAAGTACTTTGCTAACTGGAAGGTGCTGAGCAAACATTACTGGGCTTGGAGAATGACAGAGGGCCAGGACTTGGCTGACCTTCTCTTACCGGCCTCCCAGGTTATTCCCAGAGTGGAACAACCACAATGACTAAGACATCAATTTTTCTTTTCTTTTAAAAGCGACTTTATTGCAGGATGCTTTGCATAAATCACACCCAACCCGAGAGGACAGGTCAATGGGTTCTGACAAATGCGTATACCCTGGTAAGCCCTGGCTCAGTCAAGTTCCAGAACACTTTCTTCACCTGAAAACATCCGTGCCCTTTGCAGTCAGGCCCACCTCTGGCTCCAGGCTTTCTCTTTTGCCTGATTTGAAGTTTCACGTAGTCTCCAGAGTCTGGTTTGCTCCCTTCAGTGTGGCGTGTATGTTATGTGTATCAGCAGTATGCTTCTCCTGTATGGATACCCTGTGATGTCAGCTAACAGTGCAACGTGCAGGCCGAACAGCGTTCCCCTCCTCTGTTCTCCTGCGAGCTGTAGGCCTTTTAGTGATTAGGCCTTCCCAGAGGGATTCCTGTCCCTTCTCTCAGGTGAAGGGAACCCAAGTTATCTGGCTCTGTTCTCATTCTGCAATCAGGATGGAAAGTCTGCATGTCCCTACAGCCTTGGACTTGTGTGCCCTGGCTTCTGTCTTACAGCCCAACCTTAACACCATCCTGTTGAAGTTGTTCCCTGCATACCAGCTCATCTGGCTCCTTGGGGACATTGGCATTCGGTGAGATCCACCCAGCCTGGGTCAAGGCCTTGGACATCCATAATGCTCTGGATAACATGCAGTTTAACCACGAGGGGAACCCAGTGAGCTGCCAGCAACCACTGTGACAGCATCAGTACAAGTTGGTTTATCAGATTAGGATCAGGTCCCTAGCAAGGGCCAGCGCCGATGGGGCCAAAGCAGCTTTTGTTTTGGCTGCACGGGGCTGGCCTGCGCTTGTCGGCAGCCGGATCCGCAGACCGTGTGGGCAGTAGGAAAGGGAACAAACAGCCCTCTCTGTGTGGCATTCGAGCAGATTCTGCACATCTTTGATCACCAGGCTAGTTCGGCTCTTCCCTTTGCTTGTGTCTGGGCTCTTCCCCATCTGTTCTCTGATCCTGCTTTACCATCAGGTAACAGGGGCAGGATAATCATCATTACCATTTATTACAGCACCTACGCATGCTGCCAGGGCATTTCACATACATTATTTCATTTACTTCTCACACCAACCCTTTGAGGAAGGTATTATTAGTTCCATTTTATAGAGGCAAAAACCCGAGGCGCTGAGATTTAAGTTACTTGTTTAAAATCACTCAGTTGCAGAGCTAGGATTTGAACCTAGTTCTGCCTGACTCTGGGGCCCGTGGCCTCTACTCAGGGTTTCCAGAAGCAAAGAAAGTAGGGGACCCCTAAATTGCTTTACTTTCCTCCATGCCCCACTCCACTCCTGAGAACACTGTGGATTAGGTCTGCCTGTTGCCAGCTTCATACAGTGGAGCCATCTGATATGTATTCTTTGGTGTCTGAGTTCTTTCATTTCCTCTGCTGTTTGTGAGATTTCTTTATGTGGTTGTGTGCTGGTTCATTCCTCTTGCTGTGTGGTATTCATGTATCAAGAACATCTTATTTTTGAAGACCTCTTGACTTGTGGTTAAAGTACTACACTTGAATACTGGGCAACTCCCAGTGTTTATCCGGCTTGTCTGGGTGTCTCAGAGAGAGGCTTAATCTGCCCAGAAGGTACTTCCGCTTACGAAGAAGAAGTTTTACTAGCCTCATGGCTCCTTAATTGATTAAATACATGCAGAAGTGGTCTGTGAGCAATACCACTGACCCAGTCACCCCCTCTGCCTCCTACCCACTCCTGACCCCTCCCTTCTTCCTTGTCATGCTGCCAAGAGGAAAACACCCGATGTTGTTTAAGGAGCTGCAGCTCTTTGTACCAGAAGTAGGACTGTTTCGAGATAAAGGCAGTTTGAAGTTTTCTCTGGGATGCCAGGAGCACAGCTGTCTACTAGAAAGTTCTAATATTGTCGCGTCATAGTCCTGTGCTGTGCGGCTCAGTCCCTTCAGTCTTGTCCAGCTCTTTCTGACCTTATGGTCTGTAGCCCGCCAGGCTCCTCTGTCCATGGGATTCTCCAGGCAAAAATACTGGAGTGGGTTGCCAAGCCCTCCTCCAGGGGATCTTCCTGGCCCAGGGATTGAACCCCGGTCTCTTGTGTCTCCTGCATTGGCAGGTAGATTCTTTACCATTGAGCCACCAGGGAAACCCTTATAGTCGTGTGATCTTGGGCAAATCGTCTAGCTTTCCTGAGCCTCAACTTCCTCATCTACAAAATGGAAGAAATGGTGATCATGATGTTGGTTCTAAACTGCCACTGCTGCTGCTGCTAAGTCGCTTCAGTCGTGTCCGACTCTGCGCGACCCCATGGACGGCTCCCCCGTCCCTGGGATTCTCCAGGCAAGAACACTGGAGTGGGTTGCCATTTCCTTCTCTACCCCATGGTAAATGAGAGTATAAATATGATATAGCACACAAAAGTTTTTTCCTGGCACCATGTAACTTAAGGATACTTCCTTTCCAATTTTGTGTCCTCCTATACAGGGTTCTTGGTGGCTCAGTGGTAAAGAATCCACCTGCCAATGCACGAGATACAGGTTTGATCCTTGGGTTGGGAAGATCCCCTGGTTCAGAAATGGCAACCCTCTCTAGCATTCTTGCCTAGGAAACTCCATGGGTAAAGAAGCCTGGTGGGCTGCAGTCCATGGGGTCGCAAAAGAGTCAGACATGACTTAGTGACTAAAACAACAACAAAAAATACAGGGTTATTTGCAAGACAGACTTGGGAGAATCAAAGGATAAGTCTGCTGGAGGATGGAAGAGTCTGAGTAGTGTCAGTCCCTGGATTAATAAGGATGGTTGGCTGAAGTTCAGATCTCAAGAAGAGGCAAGAGAAGAATAAAGAAAGACCTGGGAGAAATTGCTCTTGAGCCATTTAGACTGTGAGGTGCTATGGGAATAAATACCACTCTAATACTTTCCGGCTATGTCACAATTCTCCCTGCACTTAGGAAAAAAAAAAAACAAACCCTATCTCTCTTTGCAGTGTTAACATCCTCCAAAGCGTTCTGTTTGTTTTGGAGGAAAGAAGGTGGTGGAGATGCTGTGAGCCTCCATTGTATTGCAGCAAGGGCCACAGAGAAGCGCAAACTTGAAGAATGGATAGTAGCAGCCACCAAGAAGGAAGTCAGATTGTTTCTGGTGCTGTTGGGAGAGACAAAGTGGGTGAAATGGGAATTCTCATGGGGTTATGCATTCCATCCAAGTGCATACTTAGGTATAAGCTTGACCACACCTTCTTCATTCCCATTCTTAGCTGATCTCACTCCAAAGTAAAAATAAAAGCAATTCACAACCATCCTATTATTTCCTTTGGCTACTGGAGCAATGACAGGAACTTGTGGAGGGGTCAGTCATACGAAGGGGCCCTGACTCAGAATTCCTTGTATACTCATAAGTACGTGTGTCTCATGAGAAACGGTGGTGCTTCTACCTTACCTTGTTGGCTTGACTGCCTGAGAAACTGGTGTTGTTGACCTCAGAAGTTAATATTCTGCGTGAATGCTTGGGCAGGTAGGAGGGAGGGAGCGAAGGAAGAGAACAAATGAGTCTCAGTGAACTGGGGCATGTCAGAAATTTAATAAGAACAAGTTGAGACAAGTGTTACCAGAATCCCCTGAGAGAAGAGAGATAGGGTTGGTCCTTGTCAAAAAATGTCTGCAAGTTAGACTGCAGGAAGGGAAGAGAAAGCTAGTAGGAGGGAGAGGCTCGAAAGAAATCATCAGATTTGGTTAACAGAGTTGATTTGCAAAACTTCCATTTTTACTTTTAGCCTAGGCTGGGAGTTCTGGGGAACTAACCTCCAGAGTGGGCTGTAGATAGTCAAAACCCACTCTTACGCTTTTCATTTATTGATCCTGTGGCCTGGAGGCAATACTTATTGTTGTCTTATAAAAGAAGTATTTGATAAGTATGGGGCCTGTTAATTGAGCGCAAATTTGATTCCTTTTAAATTTTGCTTTGATGAAGTTCTTAATAGAGGGATTCTAATAGGACAATCTATAACATCTTCTAACAAGTTCTAGTTGTGAAGTTACTGTTGGAAATGTATGCACACAGAAGCATACATGTTTGAACGGTACAGTTACCAACCTCCTCTTTTATGAAAAGTTAATGCACACTTCTCCAAATACATCGCTGAGTTTGGACGGTACCCAGACCCCAGGCCATAAAATATGAGCGCCACCTGGTGAGGAAAGTGGGTAACTGCCTCTGTATCTTCAAGTATGCGATCAACAGATAATTACTGTTTATAAAATCTTAGAACGTCCTGGGAATATTCATCAACGTGACATGAAAGTGACAGTGATGTTTTTAAAAGTTTTAATTATTATGATAATGATAATGGGTAGGCTTTAGGCTAGAAAGTAGCTTTCTTAGCTTGTCCGAATCACCCCGGTAATGATGGCCTCTAAGCGGAGGGAAGGTAAGACCCAGCCGGGAAAGAAAGAAAGGGAGGGGCTCGCAGTGGTGTGACGAGGGGCTGGTCTTACTTTCAGGCTTCAGTTCAAGACACACAAAAGAGCAGAAACCAAATTGTCTAGGAGGTACTGGCTGGGAAGAAGGAAAGACCATTATCTGCAAGTGTCTGTTGATAAAAGCGGGGAGAGAGGCTTTAGCCTGCTTTCACCTTCTTACTACGAAGCTGCCGTCTCTGGACCGAGTCTCTGAAGCAAGACTGAGGACCTACTAAGCCAAAGTGGCAGCATGGTTTCTTTTCCTTTTCTTTCTTTCTGCCACTCCTCCCTCCGTCCCTTCTTTCTTTCTTTTAAAATAATTCTTGGAAAGTGCCATTTGTGAGACCAAAGAGCTGTGCTCATTATCCTGGGTGCTTAAATTTGAAAATTCCTTTTGACAGGCACTGAGGGTTGCTGGAAAGGATGTTTAGATCCAGACTATGGGATGTTTAGTTAGTACCCTTTAGGTCCAGAAATAAAAGACGCTTGGTCCTTGGAAGAAAAGTTATGACCAACCTAGACAGCATGTTAAAAAGTAGAGACATTACTTTGCCAACAAAGGTCCTTCTAGTCAAAGCTATGGTTTTTCCGATGGTCATGTGTAGATGTGAGAGTTGGACTATAAGGAAAGCTGAGTGCTGAAGAATTGATGCTTTTGAACTTACGGTGTTGGAGGAGACTCTTTAGAGTCCCTTGAACTGCAAGGAGCTCCAACCACTCAATCCTAAAGGAAATCAGTCCTGAGTGTTCATTAGAGGGACTGATGGTGAAGCTGAAACTCTAATACTTTGGCCACCTGATGCAAAGAACTGACTCATTTGAAAAGACCTTGATGCTGGGAAAGATTGAAGGTGGGAGGAGAAGGGGATGACAGAGGATGAGATGGTTGGATGGCATCACTGACTCGATGCATATGAGTTTGAGTAAACTGTGGGAGTTGGTGATGGACAGGGAGGCCTGGCATGCTGCAGTCCTTGGGGTTGCAAGGAGTCAGACACGACTGAACAACTTAACTGAACTGAGGTCCAGATTGACCTAGAGGAGAATTTTGGCATTCTGCCTCCCAGGCGTAAGGCAAGGAGGGGTGTGTGTGCCTTTTCCCTAACCTCTCTAAGACTCAGTTTCCTTACATGCATATGGCTCCTTTACCTTCTAGGAGAACCTCTCTGTGTGTTTTTTAATTTTGGGGGGTGGTGCCCCCAAGTGGAAGGCAGCTCCCTTAAGCCCTAAGGTGGAGACAGAAGCAAACAGCCATAGAATACACGATGCTGATGTTGACAGGAATATGGGGAAAGAGTGGCCTTTGCGTTGGGGCTGGTAGTGTGACTTCAATAGGGCACTTTGTTCATTCACTCAATCACAATTTATGGAGCTCCTATAACGAGCAAGACATCGTTTTAGGTGCTGGGGATACGCCTGTAAACAAGGAAAAAGAAACAACCAACTCTGCCCTGCCCTCACTGAGCTCACATTCTCGGGGGAGAAGCCATATTGCACACATATAATGAACTATATATGTTTTTTAGATAGTAAGAAACTCTCAGAGAAAAATTAAAACAGGGTAGGGGGATAGGTGTTATACCAGAAAGTCTTGATTTCATATTGATAAGTGAGTTTGGGACAGAGAATTGAAGGAGGGGAGGGAATGTACCAGATAGATCCAGATGGGAAGGAAAGGCAACTCGCACAAAATAGTGTTGCTGCAAACGGCATTATGTAGCTCTTTCACGGCTGAATAACACTCCCTCGTGGCTGTGTGCCGCAGTTTCTTACTCCATTCCTCTGCTGATGGGCATTCAGGCTGTATCTGTGTCTTGGCTGCTGTGAACAGTGCTGCGATGCACAGGCGTGTGTGCTAAGTCACTTCCGGCGTGTCCGACTCTTTGCGACCCTATGGACTGTAGCCCTCCAGGCTTCTCTGTCCATAGAATTCTCCAGGCAAGAATACTGGAGTGGTTTGCCATCCCCTCTTCCAGGGGATCTTACCAACCAGGGATTGAACTCACATCTCTTACGTCTCCTTTATTGGCAGGTGGGTGCTTTACCACTAGCGCCATCTGGGAAGCCCACTGTGAACACAGGGCTGCATGTATCTTTGTGTGTGTGTGTGTTTTAAAGGTAGGCACGATTTCTTTTCTTTTCTTATTTATTTGGCTGTGTCAGGTCTTAGTTGCGGCATGTGGCAATGACTTTAGTTGTGGTAAGTGGGATCTAGCTCCTTCACCAGGAATCAAGCCCGGTCCCCCTGTCCTGGGAGCAGAGGCTTAGCCACTGGACCAGCAGGGAAGTCCTGCATATATATTTTTGGATTATAGTTTTTTCTAGATACATGCCTAGGAGTGGGATTGCTGGATCATACGGTGCTGTGCTAAGTCACTTCAGTTGTGTCCAACTCTTCGAGACCCTATAGACTGTAGCCCACCAGGCTCCTCTGTCCATGGGATTCTCCAGGCAAGAATACTGGAGTGGGTTGCAGTGCCCTTCTCCAGGGGATCTTCCTGAACCAGGGATCGAACCTGCATCTCTTAAGTCTCCTGCATTGGCAGGCAGGTTCTTTGCCACTAGCGCCACCTGGGAAGCCCGGATCATATGGTAGCTCTATTTTTAGTTTTTAAAGAAACCTTCATACTGCTGCTGCTGTTGCTGCTGCTAAGTCACTTCAGTCGTGTCTGACTCTGTGCAACCCCATAGACGGCAGCTTACCAGGCTCCCCCGTCCCTGGGATTCTCCAGGCAAGAGCATTGGAGTGGGTTGCCATTTCCTTCTCCATTGCATGAAAGTGAAAAGTGAAAGGGAAGTTGCTCAGTTGTGTCTGACTCTTTGCGACCCCATGGGCTGCAGCCCACCAGGCTCCTCTGTCCATGGGATTTTCCAGGCCCCTGTTCTCCATAATTGTTGTACCAATTTGCATTCTTACCATCAGTATGGGAGGGTTCCCTTTAAGGAAGATAAACATTGTGGCTCACCTTTTCAAGGAGTCACTCTGGGCCGTGTGCAGAGAATAGATAGGGGTGTGGTTCAGGAGGAGGGCCAAAGGCAGAATCAGGGTCAAGTTAGGAGGCTTGGTCTTAGTCCTAGGAAGAGATGGGAGGACTTCAGGCAGGGTGTTGATGGGTTGTGTTGGGGAGAGTCAGGTGTGTAGCAAGGGTGTTTCAGGTCCAGGCAGGCAGCAGCTGGATAAGTGTACAGTATGGGAAAATGATATTCTGTCCAGGAAATGGCCCGCGATGCGTTGTGATGGGCTGGGCTGGGGTGAGGAGGGAGAAACGGGGTTCAAGCTCAGGAAGGCAGGATGGTGTTGGCTTGGTGAACAGCTTACAGAGTTTGAACTTTCTTCTCTGTATAAACAGAGGCAGCAAAGTTCTGTACATAAGAGCCACGTGATCAGACAGGCTTTTGAGCTCTGGTGGCTAATGGAGCAGAGAATTAGAGACAATGGTCCTGGGAAGAATAAGGTTCAGACTTCTGCAGTGAGTGGAAAGGATGTATGAGTGATGTTTCACCAGTGGAACAACAGCAAAGTGAGGGAAGTTTACCAACTGATATACAGTCGACCCTTGGACAACACGAGGGTTAGGTGGCACCAACCCACCACGCACTCAAAAAGTCCAAATATAACTTTATAATTAATTGGATCTACATACCTGCGATTCTGCACCCGAGAATTCAACCAACCTCAGATGGTGTAGTGCTGTGAAAGTGAAAGTGAAAGTCGCTCAGTCGTGTCCGACTCTTTGCGACTGTAGTACATACTCATTGTAAAAAAGAAATCAACATGTAAGGGCATCTGGGCAGTTCAAACTCGGGTTATTTAAGGGTCAACTGTATACTCATTGATAGGGGCATATTTTTGATTAAAAAACATATCTCAGTGTGGAAGTACGTGTGCTAGAATGAATGCCTGCTCTTCTCCTCCTTCTCCCCCCCCATCCAGGTTAAATGCTTTAGAGATAATGGTGATAAATCAGTGTGATATTGTAATTTAATAAGAAATATTCATTTGGTCTTTGTCCCTGCTTCTGGCAAGCTTCTAAAACTCTTGGAATTTCTTATGCAGAGGGTGACTTAAATGTCTTTTGTTATGTTAATGAGACAATTGGTGAAAAGCCCCTAGGGCAGTCTCATGGTCGGGGAGGGGAGGAGGTGGTTGCCAGGAGAACCCATCTAGTGATCAGAAGGTAGGAATTTACAGTCCCATCCCAATCTCTGGGGAGAAGGGTGGGGCTGGTCATTGGATGTCATTGATAACCCACAACTTAATCAATCATGACTATGTAGTTAGTCAATTTAGTCGCTCAGTCGTGTCCGACTCTTTGCTACCCCATGGACCGCAGCATGCCAAGCCTCCCTGTACATCACCAGCTCCCACAGTTTACTCAAACTAATGTCCATTGAGTCGATGATGCCAACCAACCATCTCATCCTCTGTCGTCCCCTTCTCCTGCCCTCATTCTTTCCCAGCATCAGGGTCTTTTCAAATGAATCAGTTCTTCACATCAGGGGGGCCAAAGTATTGGAGCTTGAGCTTCGACATCAGTCCTTCCAATGAATGTTCAGGACTGATTTCCTTTAGGGTGGACTGGTTGGATCTCTTTGCAGTCCAAGAGACTGTCAAGAGTCTTCTTCAATACCACAGTTTGAAAGCATCAATTCTTTGACAGTCAGCCTCCTTTATGGTCCAACTCTCACATCCATACATGACCACTGGAAAAACCATAGCTTTGACTAGATAGACCTTTGTTGGCAAAGTAACATCTCTGCTTTTTAATATGCTGTCTAGGTTGGTCATAACTTTCCTTCCAAGGAATAAGCATCTTTTAATTTCATGGCTGCAGTCACCATCTGCGGTTATTTTGGAGCCCCCCAAAATAAAGTCTTCACTGTTTCCCCTGTTTCCCCATCTATCTCCCATGAAGTGATGAGATCAGATGCCATGATCTTCGTTTTCTGAATCTGAGTTTTAAGTCAACTTTTTCATCTCCTCTTTCACTTTCATCAAGAGGCTCTTTAGTTCTTTTCTCTCTGCCATAAGGATGGTGTCATCTGCATATCTGAGGTTATTGATATTTCTCCTGGCAATCTTGATTCCAGCTCGTGCTTCTTCCAGCCCAGCATTTCTCATGATGTACTCTGCATGTAAGTTAAATAAGCAGGGTGACAATATAAATAAGCAGGAGCAGCCTTGACATACTCCTTACCCTATTTGGAACCAGTCTGTTGTTCCATGTCCAGTTCTAACTGTTGTTTCCTGACCTGCATATAGGTTTCTTAAGAGGCAGGTCAGGTGGTCTGTTATTCCCATCTCTTTCAGAATTTTCCACAGTTTATTGTGATCCACATAGTCAAAGGCTTTGGCATAGTCAATAAAGCAGAAGTAGATGTTTTCTGGAACTCTCTTGCTTTTACCATGATCCAGTGGATTTTGGCAATTTTATCTCTGGTTCCTCTGCCTTTTCTAAATTCATCTTGAACACCTGGAAGTGCACGGTTCATGTACTGTTGAAACCTGGCTTGGAGAATTTTGAGCATTACTTTACTAGCATGTGAGATGAGTGCAATTGTGCAGTAGTTTGAGTATTCCTTGGCATTGCCTTTCTTTGGGATTGGAATGAAAACTGACCTTTTCCAGTCCTGTGGCCACTGCTGAGTTTTCCAAATTTGCCGGCATATTTAGTGCAGCACTTTCACAGCATCATCTTTTAGGATTTGAAATAACTCAACTGGAATTCCATCACCTCCATTAGCTTTGTTCATAGTGATGCTTCCTAAGGCCCACTTGACTTCACATGCCAGGATGTCTGGCTCTAGGTGGGTGATCACCCCATTGTGATATCTGGGTCATGAAGATCTTTTTTGTACAGTTCTTCTGTGATTTCTTGCCACCTCTTCTTAATATCTTCTGCTTCTGTTAGGTCCATAGCATGTCTGTCCTTTATCAAGCCTATGTAATGTGTGTGTTAAGTTGCTTCAGTTATGTCTGACTCTCTGCAACTCCATGGACTGCAACCTGCCAGGCTCCTGTATTCATGGGATTCTCCAGGCAAGAATACTGGAGTGGGTTGCCATTTCCGTCTCCAGGGGATCTTCCTGACCTAGATTCAAGCCTGCATCTCTTACACCTCCTGCATTTGCAGGCAAGTTCTTTACCATTAGCTCCACTTGGACTGTAAAGAAGGCTGAGTGTCAAAGAGTCGATGCTTTTGAACTGTGGTGTTGGAGAAGACTCTTGCGAGTCCCTTGGACTGTAAGGAGATCAAAGCAGTCAATCCAAAGGAAATCAACCTGGAATATTCATTGTAAGGACTGATGCTGAAGCTGAAGTTCCAATATTTTGGCCACCTGATACAAAGAACTGACTCACCTGAAAAGCCCCTGATGCTGGGAAAGATTGAAGGCAGGAGAAGGGGACAACAGAGGATGAGATGGTTGAATGGCATCACTGACTCAATGGTCATGAATTTGAATGAGTTCTGGGAGATGTTGAAGGACGGGGAAGCCTGGCGTGCTGCAGTCCATGGGGTCGCAAAGAGTTGGACACGACTGAGCGATAGAACAACAACCACCACCGCAACCTGGGAAGACCGAGTAGGTAATGAAGCCTCCATGAAAACCCAAAAGGATGGAGCCAGGAGAGCTTCTGAGCTGGTGAACACTTGGAGATTCTGGGAGAGTGGTGCCTGGAGAGGTAATGGAAATGCTGATTTCTGTTCTTGAATTATATCTTTTTATAATAAACCAGGAAACTAATTAATAAATTCTTTCCCCGAGTCTCTGAGCCGGTCTAGCAAGTTAATCCAACCTGAGGAGGAGGTTGTGGAAGCCTCTGCTCTATAGACTTGCTACAGGTGTTTGAAGTTGGAGTGGGGGGTGCGGTCTGGAGGGAATGAGCCCTTACCCTGTGGAATCTGATGCTGGCCCTGGCTAGATAGTGTCTACATTCACCTGAATTGTGGGACATTCAGCCAGAGTTGAGGAGTCGCTTGGTGGTGTGGGAAAAAACACATAGGAATTGGGCGCAGAACCATAGCTGGACCAAGAGTCATTAGCTGGGATTTTGTTTGGCTGAGTGGGGTATGCTAGTGGGAGAAACCAAAAAACGGGACTGGCGGTGGCGACCAGAGAAGCCTTGGGAAAAGGTGGCTTGAGAGAGAACAAAAGAGCAAGCAGAGATGTGGCAGCACCTTCTGTTACCCTCCTGCGTCATTCCCAACAAGGTTTCTCTTCTCTGGTGTCTCTTGAGCTGATAAAATGGGCCAAGTTTGGTTCCAAGGAAAGGAAAGTTTAGTTTCCGATCAAAAATGGAAAGATTTGACTTCTGCTTTAGAGTACACACGCTCCCCTTACAGGCTGGTGGGTGGGGCTGCTTTATACGGGTTTCCTCAGTGGAGAACGGAAGGGAGGGAAGCGGGCAGAGTTCTCCTCCGTCCAGTGTAGTGGTACTGCTCAGGGCTCCAGATGGCAGTGCTCCGAGCAGCTTCGCTGTACACGGCCCCCAGCCGCCATCTTGGATCGCAGTGCCGTGAGCAGCCTCTGCACACGGGCCCCAGCCGCCATCTTGGATTTTGAAACCACCCAGCTGAGGTGTTGGCATAGCCATTCCGCAGGAGGAACTCTGGTCTGAAGCCCTCTGCACTTGGCCCCGTGTGAGCACGTGAAACCAGACTAAGCACAAAGAAGAGAAGAAAGGTTAGGTTTTATCTTATTACCCAGAGTCTATTTATTTCCCCTAAGAATTGTTAATCAGTGACCCTTCTGGGGCAGAACGCTGGTTAAAAACGGGCCAGATACTTCAAGGGGGCATTTGTGAGGCTGTGCAGTGAGCTGTGGTGGGGATTGCAGCCGCCTTCTCTGTCTCCCCAGAGAGGCTCTGTGGAAGTAAAGTTGTCTTATGGGGCTTTGGATTCAGACCTCAGTTTTCTCAGAGGAGAGGGTGCCA
Source organism: Capra hircus (assembly GCF_001704415.2). Classification (NCBI taxonomy): domain Eukaryota; kingdom Metazoa; phylum Chordata; class Mammalia; order Artiodactyla; family Bovidae; genus Capra; species Capra hircus. The sequence goes on along the minus strand of NC_030811.1, from coordinate 13,776,293 downwards.
AAGGCAGGTGCCCAGGAGCAGACCTGCCTTTTGTTTGCTCTGCTGCCAGGATCCTGGTAGGAGAATGAAGTGAGTGGAGATTGCAGCCGCATGCTGTAATTTTCGCTAATGTATCCTGTTCCTGCTCCTGCTTTGCTATGAGGCTGTGAGTTTATGTCCCTCAGCCATCCAGCTGGGCCAGAAACAAAAGCTAAGTCTTCCTGCTCCTTTGTCGTCCAGCTTGCTCCCTCGGGCTGGGTTCTCCGCAGCCTCCCTGTAAGTCTGGCCTTCTGCCTAAAGCAGGGATTCGTCCTGAGAGGCGCCACAGTTAACTCAGTCCTTCACTTGTCTTTTGCTTCCTGGTGAGGATTTGTTTTTGTTTCCTCTTCCTTCGTCACCTTTGCAGATTGAAATACATACCTCACTGTCATTTTGTGATTCTCAAAATCAGAAAGAAAGCCATTTTCCTAATGGTACTAACCTGTTATTATTGTAATTACCATTCCCTTGAGGAAGCATCTAATTGTATTAACTGGTCTGTGGTGACAACAGTGAACAGGCATCGTTTTCATACAGAAATGCCCTTGGTTCTTGGGCTTCTCCAGTGGCTCAGATGGTAAAGAATCTGCCTGCAATGAGGGAGATACAGATTTGATCCCTGGGTTGGGAAGATCCCATGAAGAAGGGAATGGCTACCCAATCCAGAATTATTGCCTAGAGAATTCCATGGACAGAGGAGACTGGTGGGCTGCAGTCCATGGGGTTGCAAACAGTTGGACATGACTGAGCGACTTTCACTTTTTTCTTAGAGCATTGAGGGTTTGATACCAAGAACCATGGACACTCATATACAGTGGAAGTGACCAAATGTCCTAATTTTGGGGGTTGATCCTGACTTCTTTCTGTCTTCTACTCTGAGACTCTAGGCCTGTCTCTTGAGCTCTCTTGGCTTCAAGTAGGGATAATGAGATCTTATCTGAAGTCTGGGGCTTCCCATTTGGCGCTAGTGGTAAAGAACCCACCTGCCAATGCAGGAGACATAAGAAACCAATATTTGATCCCCAGGCCAGGAAGATCCCCTGGAAGAAGGCATGGAAACCCACTCCAGCACTCTTTGCTTGAAGAATCCCATGGACAGAGGAGACTGGCAGGCTACAGTCCATGGGGTCATAAAAAGTCAGACACAACTGAAGCAACTTAGCATGCATGCACCTGATGTCAGCAGCAGGACCACGTGATCTCTGAAGGCCCCTCAGAGCCATTTAGTCTGTGAGGAGCTTTGGGAATAAATACCACTCTAACACTTTCGGGATACCAAACTCCACAATTCTATGAATATTCTTTATTCGAAGGTCCCCCAAACAAAGTAAAAGTCCAGCAGAATTTCAGAAATCCCACTCTCCAAGGAAGCCTTATGAGATAAGAAAACAGTGTTAAAGAAATGAGATAATATATCCGAATGTTATTGTTGTTTAGTCACTCAGTTGTGTCTGACTCTTTGCGACTCCACGAAATGTAGCCCACCATGCATCTCTGGCCATGGCAATATTGGAGAGGGTTGTCATTTCCTCTTCCAGGGGATCTTTCCAACCCAGGGATCCAACCCTCATCTCCTGCGTTGCCGGGTGGGTTCTTTACCACTGAGCCATCAGAGAAGCCCCTACATCAGAATACAGGTCTCTAAAATGTGCATCACTGCGTTGGACAGTTGCAGTGGGGGCTTCATAGCTCTTTCTCCAGGTGACCCTGGGACAGAAGTCTTATATGAACCAGGACTGTGCTAACCACTTCATATATGTTGCCATTTAATGTTTCAACGAAACTTGCGTGGTGTACACATTTAGAAACGAGGAAGCTGAAATCCAGGAAATTAACTAACTCAAGCTAAGTAATGGTAAAGATGATCTTCAAACTCAGTTGATCTGACACCAGCGCTCACATTCTAAATCACATTTAATGCTTGTCTCTCTGTGTAGACACCAGGAATCTTATTTATGAGAAAAGTCTGTTAGTGATGGCTAGGTTCTGGGAACTCGTGCATAAAAAATTAAGAATCCGTAAAGAATGTCACCTAACTGGATGCTTGGAGGGCAGAGGGGTTTGGAGAGGGTAGAGGTGTGTGAGCTCTCGTAGCACTCTGGTCTTGCCATCAGGAAAGCTTTCTCAGGTGTTCTGGTCCTGAACTATCTGTTTAAAGCATGTCTAAGGTTGAAGGTTGAAGTTAAGAGCGTGCTCCTTGGAGGCAGGACCGTTCCCCTGGGAACTGCAGGGTGTGGTGGTGAGGTGAGGACACGGGCAGGCAGAGCAGCGGCCGGATGGACGGCAGCAGCAGGGAGCCTGACAGCTGTGGGGGCAGAACCCTGCACAGCTGTCTGGGGGCGTGGAGGCCCAGGGGGCCGGGCGTGGAGATCCGCAGAGCAGGCTGGCAGGGCACACAGAGCCTAGTGCCATTGTGATGTGTCATCTATGCTCCAGGCGGCTAGGACTTGGGGAAATGACTGTTACCCTGCATGCAGATGGATCTGTTATGTTTAGAACATCTTCCTCCCAATGGGCTAAGTGTACTCTTCTACTGCTGTAGCTGCCTTTCCACAAGGTGAGTTCCAAGTTTTCCATTGTGTTTAGGATGTACAGTGAGCCCAGCGAACTTTAGAGAGGGGGCCCTTTGTGCTGACCATAACCACCAAGCATTATGAGTTAGTCACGTGGCACTGGAGGGGCTGATGTTGAGGCTGAAACTCCAGTACTTTGGCTGCCTGATGCGAAGCACTGACTCATTTGAAAAGACCCTTATGGTGGGAAAGATGGAAGGCGGGAGGAGAGGGGACAACAGAGGATGAGGTGGTTGGATGGCATCACTGACTCAATGCACATGAGGCTGAGTAAATTCTGGGAGTTGGTGATGAACAGGGAGGCCTGGCATGCTGCAGTCCATGGGGTCACAGAGTTGGACATGACTGAGTGACTGAACTGTGGGATCAGGTACGCACTTTCTTTCTTGGAGGACATTGAGTCCTTGACCCTCTGGTGATGGCAGAAGGCCCCAGGGGTTCATTGTAACCCTTCTCTGATGCTCTTGTCCCCTTCCTGTCATGAGACTGGGATCTCCTGATGCTTCATTGAATTTTGGTATGCAACAGAGGGAGGGAACCCAGGTTGGCTCAGTCCTTTCTTGATGACTGCATGAAGTTGGCCTTACTCTCTGGTGTGGAAAGCCACAAAGCCAGGAGGCCTGTGCCAGGGCCTCCTTCATGGCTGATGGTGATCATGCAGTGATGCTCCCTGGAGGGGAATCCTTTGGATTGGAACACCCATTTCCCACTGGTGCTGGGCTCCGTGGAGGGCTTCTCCTGGGCTAGGAGTGGGACCCAGGACAAATGTCTTCTCTTCCAGTCTTCCGTGCAAGATGTAGGTATCTAGATGCGGCCAACTATTGCCAAGGGACCCACAGAGTCTTCAGATTTCCCGGCATGGGTGAAGTTCCTCCGCATGAGAGGCTGGCTCCTGGGGTGGTGGCCCAGCTGTGCCAAGGCTACTCCTGCTGTTGGCCTCCCTGAAGTTTAGGCCAACCACATGGGGCTGACAACACTGGGAACTCAAGCATGGCTTTTTTCCCAGCAATTCTTTACAAAATTTTAATTTTAGCTGTTTTAAATTATGTAATGGACTCCTGCATACACTCTCTGTACACTTTTAAGCTTCACAAAGTGGAAATCCACCTTGACTACCATTCCTGATTCCATCTCCTCATTATCAGTTGATTTTATAGACTTTCAGATGTTTCCTCTGTGCATTTTTTCTCTATATATACATATATCATCCCACACATTGTGGTTGTGTAATTGGTATCAGCTCTACATGCTGTATAAACTTCTTTGAAATACTTTCTTCACTCAACTATCTTAGCAGTTTTTCCAATCAGTATATGTGTGTTTAGTCACTGAGTCATGTCCAACTCTTTGCAACCCCACGGACTGTAGCATGCCAGCCTTCCCTGTCCTTCACTATCTCCCAGAGTTTGCTCAAATTCATGTCCACTGAGCCAGTGACACTAACCATCTCATCCTCTGCCACTGTCTTCTCCTTTTGCCTTGAATCTTTCCCAGCATCAGGGTCTTTTCGATTGAATTGGCTTTTCACATCAAGTGGCCAAAATATTGAATCTTCAGCTTCAGCATCAGTCCTTCCAATGAATATTCAGGGTTGATTTCCTTTAAGATTGACTGGTTTGGTCTTCTTGATGTCCAAGGGACTCTCAAGAGTGTTCTCCAGCACCACAGTTGGAAAGCATCAGTTATTTGGTGCTCAACCTTCTTTATTGTCCAGGAGGAGATGGTGAAGGACAGGGAAGCCTGGTATGCAGCAGTCCACGGGGTTGCGAAGAATCAGAAATGACTGAGCAACTGAACAATAACAACAACACATCCATACATGACAACTGGAAAAACCATAGCTTCAATTATACAGAACTTTGTTGACAAAGTGATGCCTCTTCTTTTTAACACACCGTCTAATTTTGTCATAGCTTTCCTTCCAAGGAGCAATCGTCTTTTGATTTCATGGGTGCAATCACTGTCCACAGTGACTTTGGAACCCAAGAAAAGAAAATCTGTCATTGCTTCCACTTTTTCCCCTTCTATTTGTCATGAAGTGATGGGACCAGATGCCACGATCTTAGTTTTTTGAATGTTGAGTTTCAAGCCAGCCTTTTTACTCTCTTTTACCATCATCAAGAGACTCTTTAGTTCCTCTTCACTCTCTGCCATTAGAGTGGTAATTCTCTTAACTATTGCAGAGTATTCTGTAATATATCATATCAAGGATACTCTGAACCAATGCTCCCTTTTTATGAAAATATTGGAGAACACCTCCATATTGTCCTGAAATGAAATTCGTACATAATATATTATATAATATAAGATTTAAAAGCAATATAATGTTCTAACTGTAATAAAAGGATACAAAGAAAAACAATGTATAATAAATTAACATATACTTTGATATACAAATGACTTGGGCACACTCAAGCAGATGACATCATCAAGTAGACAGATGCTGTACCTCTTTATAGACTCAAGTGAGTGCTACAGTCCCCAGTGCAGACAGATTTGGGTGTGATTTGATGCTAAATTAAATACCCTGGATGACATTGCCAATGACTTCATGATTTTTCTGAGATGATGAACGACTCATGGTAAAGATTCAAACTAAACAAAGTTCCAGTGTGTCTCAGTTTATTTGGTGGTTCCATTCTTAGAAATCATCATATATTAAAATTGTGCGAAAACTGATTTGTGTTTATATGTAGTGGAATTCAGTTTTTGGCTCAGATGTTTTTCACCCACAAGGCTGTGACAGGACACCCAGAATCCTTGATGGATGGGGAAAATTCTTCATTGCATGAGATACGCTGTGGCTCCCAACCAATCCGTACCAATAGTAACCCCAAAGATCATGACAGTCAACACCTGCATAAATTTCCTAAACATCTCTGGTCATTTAATGGAGACATTTATGCTTTTATTTTTTCCTCCAGATTTTTGCTATTATAAACAAACTAGTAAAGAGAATCCTTATATTTTCAGTCTTATGCACATGTCAGAACAGTTTTTCCCAGAAAGATAAATCCCCAAGTCACTTCAACTGAGGTGCCCTCACGGGTTGGCTGGGGTGTGAGGTGTGACTTCTCTGCAGGATGGCCTTTCTGTTCCACTTTTTCTCCTTCCCAGGGAACCCCCAGCCTGGGTCAGAGCTGATTCTTGTTCACTGGGAAAATGCAGAGCCACGGCTTCCCCTCCATCTCCAGAAAGACAGCCCTCCTCTGGATCAGCTGCTCTTACCTGTCCTTTTTTTTAAAAATAATTTTATATATTTATTTTTGGCTGTGGTGGGTCATTGTTGCTGTGTGCAGGCTTTCTCTAATTGTGGCAAGAGGGGGCTGCTCTTCATTGCAGTGGGCAGCCTTCTCTTTGCAGTGGCTTCTGTTGTTGCAGAGCATAGCCTCCTGGGCTCATGGACAGTAGTTACAGCACGCAGGCTCAGTAGTTGCGGCTCTCAGGCTTAGTTGCTCCTGGGCATGTGGGATCTTCCCAGACCAGGACTCAAACCCGTGTACTCTGCATTGGCAGGTGAATTCCCATCTACTGTGGCACCAGGGAAGTCCTCTTTCCTGTCCTTCTAACAAAGGCAGCACCTTCATGATTTCCAGGAGTTTGCCCCACTCTTCCTCACGTGTCAGATTCAGAATATGAACAGAATTTGTTATTATCAGATTGATTTTTGGATTAATGAGGTATCTTCCTTGTGCATATTGGTGCTGATCAGTCGCTGTAAGGCATTTCTTGGAGAGAGGGCAAAGTTGGACATTTTCTCAGAGAGACTGATGGAAAAGAAAGAGGTAAAAAGTTCTCCCACGGTGACTGGGAAAGAGAAAGAAGAGTCAGGAACAGGGACTCTCAGACCAGCAGAGAACTTTGAGGAGAGTTTGTCTGAGTCTTTGATGCCCATTCCACGAGAGAGACCCCTTAGGAAGCCTTGATGAAGCAGGTGCTGCTGAATGTTCTGAGGGAAAGCAGCAGTTTCAGAACCTTACAAAGAAGATCGTGCAAGATTTGAGATTTGTTCTTTAGTAAGAAGCATAAAAGGCTTTTTATTTATTTATTTATTTTTAATGAAGAAAGGCATTGGAACAGGAAAGTTGTGAAAACAGGTTTCCCTTCAGAAAAGGACAACAGTAGAAAAGTTGAGTTTGCATTTTGTTTCTGCTGTTTTGTCTGCTTCCTCAGTTCCGGGTTGTGCTTGTTTTCCTAAATAACTAATATGCAGGCCTCAGCAATGGACAAAATATTTTTAGGTGTATTGCTTGGTCTAAAATTCACAAACTTGCTGAGTATTTATTGTTAAATTGTACACACTGAGGTTGAAAGCGAGGAGATTTAATCCAATGTTACATGTTGAGAGAATGACAGAAGTAAAATCAAGCCCAGGTCTTCTGAAACTTAATTATATGCCCTTTACAAGAAACTGGCTCTATGTTAATTTAACTTGTAGAATGTCAAGATGAGCATTTATTTTCGTAACTTTCTTTGGAATGTCATGATAGTTTCTTAGATTCTCTCTCATGTTTGCCTGCTTGGGCATATTTATTCATTGCCCCCTGTTGTTAAATAAGAAAGATTATGGGGAAGAGGAGAGACAGGGAGATTGCAAAGCACTTGTGAGTTACTCCAAACAGCAATCTTGGTTCAGAAATTTGAGATTCAGTCACTGAAAACGGCAAGTAAGATAGAGCTGGTTTCTTCTGGCCCCACTGGGCAATGGGAAACAATGTCAAGCAACGTGGCTTTCTGATTTTCCATCCAGGGTAAAGGCAGCGTTATAGGAGTGTCATAATATTTTCCTGAGGGGGAGAAAAACAAAACCCACAAAGGCATAGACAGTGTATCTAATAATAAAGAGCAAAATCTGGAGCGCACATGGCATCCTTAAATAAGATTAAATGAGAAAACGCTGTATGCAAACGTGCTTAGCTTAATGCCAGCCACAAATTAGGTTTTCAATGAATGTTGGTTCAATCTGAGGTTATATTGCTTTCCTAGAACTCCCTACTTAATAATCTGTGATTTAGAAAAATATTTCTCTCTCTCTTTTTTTTTTTTTTTTTGGCCTCATAGCTTGCAGGATCTTAGTTCTGAAACCTCGCCCTTGGCAGTGAAAGCAGAGTCCTAACTACTGGATCACTAAGGAATTCCTGCTCCTGTTACTTTTATTACTGGTCTGATGGGGAAAAACTATCTAATCCAGTAACCTACCTGCCTGGGAGGCCGGTGCCCATTCCCTACTGGCTCTGCACTCACCCAGTCTTCCTGCCACCATTTTTCAGTCCTTCCCTACCTTCCAACCCCGCTGGAAGCTATCATGGCTGCCAGCTGAAATCCCTTGTTTTCTTTCATTTCTGCAAATGCAGACAAAGTGATGGGAATTTTCTGTGGGGATTGTCAGGAGGAGCTGGAAAACTGGGAATGCCTTTTATCTTCCAGTTTTATTGAGATATAATTTGTGCACAACACTGTATTAATATTTGTTTAAGGTATACAGCATAATGTCTTGACATAAAAACCTCATGAAGTGATTATCACATTAAGTTTAGTGACCATCCATCATCTCATATAGATATAAAATTAAAGAAATAGAGAAATTTTTTTCCTGTGGTGAGGACTCTTCGGATTTACTCTGTTAACTTTCATGTATAACATACTGCAGTGTTCATTGTATTTATTGTGCTCTACTTTAGATCCCTAGCATTTGTTTAGCTTATCACTGGAAGTCTGTACCTTTCAACCACTTCTGGTAACTACTTCTGATCTCTTCTTCTATGAGTTTGTTTTTGAAGTATAATTGGCTTACGACACTAGGTTAGTTCCTGGTACACAACATAATGATTCAATATTTCTATACATTTCAAAATGATCACCATGATAAGACCAGTTACCAGGTGTCACTACACAAAGATATTATGTAATTATTGACTATATTCCCCGCACTGTACATTTCATACTTGTGATTCATTTGTTTTGTAATTGGGAGTTTGTACCTATTAACCTCCCTCACCTATTTCACGATCCCCACCAACAATCCCATGTTTGTTCTCTGTACTTATGACTTTTGTTTTACTTTGTTATGTTTGTTTTGGTTTTTAGATTCTATACACAAGTGAAATCATACAATATTTGTCTTTCTCTGAGTTAGTTCACTTAGCATAGTACTGTCCAGGCCCATCCACGTTGCCAACGGCAGCATTCTTTTTTATTTTTGGCTGCACTGGGTCTTTGCTGTTGTGCTTGAGCTTTCTCTAGTTGTGGCAAGGTGGGGCTCGTCTTCGCTGTGGTATCTGGGCTTCTCATTGCGGTGGCTTCTCTTGTAGACCATGGGCTCAGAGCTCACAGGCTTAGCTGCCCCATGGCATGTGGAATCTTCCCAGACCGGGGACTGAACCCGTGTCCCCTGCATTGGCAGGTGGATTCTGAACCACTGAACTACCAGGGAAGACTGCAACTTTTTTTTTTAATGGCTGAACAATATTCCACTAGATATATCACATTTTCTTTATCTGTTCATCCTTTGATGGGCACTTTGGTTGCGTCCATATCTTGGCTATGGTTTTTTAAAAAACTTCCTCTTCTCCATTGAATCTAAGAGGAAATATGTGAGCTTCCATATCATGTGGGAACACATTGCAAGAACACAGTGTGTTATTGCCTCTTTAGTTTATCCCCAAATTCCCACTAATGGTGGTATATAGGTCAGCACCTTTTGGCCTCATCCCAAGAAGTGTTTCACAGTCTCTGCCACCAACACTCACTTCACCCTACACCTCCAGGAAGTTGAATGGTGCTGAATGGTGGAGGTGGGGGTGTTTAAGAATATGAGGAGGCACAAGATGGAAGGGGGTTGGAAAGAAAAAAATTAGGAGAAAAATCACCATTTGAAAAATGGAAATCTTAGATTATGATTTTTTTGAAGCAAAATGATTAAGCCATTTTAGAAACATGACTCATATTGACTTCTACCCTTTCTGCCTCCAAAAGATTATGAAAAACACATACTTGGAAGATTTTAATAAAATTATGAGTAATATTAGATCATTTTAATTCCTGTTTATGGAGGACAGCTGTCCAATACTTAATTGCAAGAGGAAAATGAATCCATGCTTCTAAGAGGCACTGCCATTTACAAAAACCAAGGAAGAATCACTGGCTGTTTTAGTTTATAGCCTTCTACTTATTGCCTTTTCTCACTTTTCCTTAAAATTTCGTCAAAATAGTATGTCTCATTTAAAGAGCCAGATTTCTACCAATTTGTCTTAAAAATAGTGGTTCTTGCTCCATCTTCTTCCATTCCCCCTTTCCCAAGGCAACTACTTTCACTTGCTTTCACATGTGTGCATATGTATGTTTATGTGTGTGTTTCTGTCCTTGTCTCTAAACTAAATGTTTGCGTTGCTACTTTTGATTTTTCAGTCTTAGGCATTCATTCTGCTATGGAATGCCTTCTCTCTTTCATTTCCATGGCAGACCCTTTCATCCCACTTTTCAATATAATTTGTGATGTTGACTAGATCAGTTTTCAGTGTTTGAAATATTATGTCTGTGACATGATAAGAAATACATATTTGGTCCCTGCCTGCAGTTCCTGACACAGGATTCCTAAACCCTGTACAAGGTTCCTAAACCTTGTAATTTCCTGAGTGTTAGGGGTGCTAGGAGCATCTTTTGTTCTCATATATGGTCTTTGATCCCAATTCCTGACAAAGGAGTTTCTAAGATCCTTGGCATCTCTAGAGTGATAAGAGTGACTCTGTATGCTAATGAGAATGACCGGGTGCTCCAGCTTCAGGATGGGAATGGTCACCAGAAAGACCCAGGCTTGATTAGAAGATTGGAATTTTCAGCTCCATCTCCAACCTCAGGGAGGGGAGAGGGGCTGAAGATTGAGTTAAACACCAGTGGTCAAAGATTTAATCCATCTTACCCATATAAAGGGATTCTCAGGTGACACAAGGGTGAAGAATCCATCTGCCAATACAGGGGATGCAAGAGACGAGAGTTTGATCCCTGAATCGGGAAGATCCTCTGGAGAAGGAAATGGCAACCCAGTCCAGTGTTCTTGCCTGGAAAATTCCATGGACAGAGGAGCCTGGTGGGCTCTAGTCCACGGGGTTGCAAAGAGTGGGATATGACTGAGCACACGAATCCACGTAACAGAACCTCCCGTGTGCTGGAACAATGGGCAACCACACTCAGCACCTGTCTGCATCGCGTCTTGTTAAGAAGAAACAGGTCCCGAATGGAGTCATTGTGTTAAGGCCCTATATCAGCAAACCAAGACTTAAATACCTAACCTAACCACAGTTACAACCTCTCCCAGAAATTTAACATCTAACCAGTCAACCTGGAATCACCTGGTCAACAATAATGAGATATTCCACTGGATGGGCCCCTTGTGTTTTCCTTAGGAGGGCAACTTTGCCTGAAACAATGCATTCTTTCTGTTAATAATTTTCCTTTTTTCTTCCTCCTCTCCACTTTTAGAAACCTTTACTTCTCTATCGCTGGGTGGAAATTTTTTCTTCTGCTGGAATAGATGGCATGCTGTCTGATTCATTGTTCAATAAAAAATTTGATTTTTTGACTTTTTTTCAAAAACTTTTATTCAATTAGATCTTAAACTTTACTCTGATGACTTTTTTTTTAAACAGTCCTATGTAGCTTTTCATCTAGGTGTTCATCTGAATCCTTTATAATGAACCCATAAATGTAAGTTAACTGTTCCCTTAAGTCCTGTGAGCTGTTAAAGCAAATCTCTTGATGGCTCAGATGTATAGAATACACCTGCAGTGCAGGAGTTGTGGATTCGATCCCTACATCGGGAAGATCCCCTGGAGGATGAAATGGCAACCTACTCCAGTATTCTTGCTGGGAAAATTCCATGAACAGAGGAGCCTAGTGGGCTACAGTCCACGGGGTTACAAAGAGTTAGACACGATTGAGTGACTGAGCATATATTAAACCTAAAGTGGTGGTGCGGGAGCCCCTAATTTATAGCTGGCTGGTCAGAAGTACAGATGACAAGTGAGGAGCAGTCTTGTGGGACTAAACTCTTAACCCTTGGGTCTGCACTAGCTTCAAGTAGTCCCTGTCAGAATTCAACTGTAAAATCTCCAGATGACGACTGGAGACTGGAAAACTCGTTGGTATGAGACCCTCTCTCACCACCCCACTGCCTCAGTTTGATGTCAGAAGTGTGGTGAGTGGGGAAACATGTTTTCTTTTCATGTTTATGTAAATGTTATTCATGATGGAACCATGTATTAACAATATTTTTTCCTCTGGCTTTCTGTTCAGCTAGTAATTGCCTTGTTTTGTTTGCTTTTGCTCTCAAACTCTTTATCAGTGGTTTAAATCTTTCTCAACAATTTTGGGCTCATCAGATATTCCAAGATTTTATTTGTCTGAGAAAGTCTCTCCTGGAGCCTCATGCCCTGCTTCTACATGGACGTGCCCCCACGCCTGGTGTGCCTCCGTTCATTTTGAGATCTGTCTTCATTCATCCCTGTGCCTCGTATATGTCTTTCTTATTTCAGATCTTGCATTGTCTGTACCCCATGTCTTCTTTTACCATAGTGTGCTCACTCGCTTTGGAAGAGTAGTTCCCAGAGAAAGTAAATTTGTGTTGAGACTTGGCTTGTCAGAAAAGTCTTTATTTCGCCCTTGCACTTGAATATCCACATAGACAGCCTAGGTTAGAGACAATTCTTACGTTGCTTTCTATCTTAAAAAATTGCTTTCAAGAAGACTGAAATCACTCAATTTCGAATATTCTGGATTTGGTGTTCTCCTCCCTCTTTAAAGTGTGTAGGATCTTCTCAGTATTCTGAAATTTTACTATGATATGCTAGATACTTGGTGGATCCTTTAATATGAAGATCCATATTCTTCAGTTCTGGGAATTTCTCTTCACTTATTTTGTTGATGGTTTGCTGCCCTCCATTTATTATTTCTCTCTCTCTCTCTTTAAAAATTCCTATCACGTGGGCATTGGATATTGTGGACTGGTGTTCTCTTGCTTTTCAGCTACATATTTTTTTGGCTGTACTTTCTGAGATACTTCTTAGATTTTATTTTCCAACTCTTCTACTGAGTTTTACATTTCAGATGTGCTTTTAATTAAAAAGAGCTCTATTTTTGAAAAATTTGAGTGTTTCTTTTAAACAACATTGCATTATTTTATATGGTTTTGTCATTTTCTCTTAATTCTCTGGGAATATTGATATTGGGGAGCGGAGGGAGGGTTATCTTACTTTGCTTTTTTCTCCAAGTAGCTGCTTTATTTCTTTGTTTTAGTTTTATCTTCTATCTTTCCCCAGATGTCCCAAACTCCTCATTGTCTGTTCTGTTGAATAAGGGATGGAGAGGTTGGTTGGGAACCAAGCTCATGAATGGGGCTTGCTGATTTTCACTGTAAAGTGAGTAGTATTTGTCTACCAAAATTTCCAGCTTTTGCTATATCTTTGCCTCATATGTATTTGGTATACACCCAGCTCAGAGATCCTGTTTCACTCTCCCCAGAAAATATACCTCCAGTGTTTTTCTGGGATAGGAAGGAGCGGTTGTCCAGTTACACCAAAGAGGAGAGGTGATCTCAGAATCTGAACCTTAAATTGATTTTTTTGCTAATTTTTGCCATTTTTCTTTGATGGTTCCTGGTGCTAAAAATCCTGAGTGAAAGTTTGTTTCTTGACTTTCCCTTCTGCCTACGCAGAGTTCAATTTCCTCAGCTCTGCTCTATTTTACCCTTCCATCTACACTTTCCAGCCTCTCAAATGTTTGTGCTGTCATTATGAGTTGGTGCCTTGAAAATAATTTTTTAACAATTCTCTTACAGTCAATTTAGAAGAGTTTTGGAAGGGAGTGAAAGATGACGTATTGACTCCATCTGTCTTTTTCCTTTCAGTAACTTTTGATCTAGAACTGTAGTGTCAAATTTGTTTCTTTCAGTGGAGTTCTGTCTCCAAAATGAGAAACCGTGCCTCTGCCTTCTCACTTCTCCTTTCCCCTTTCACTGCTATCTGGAGCCCATGGGAGGCATGGCTTGTAAACCACAGAGTAGAAGTTGTTGAACATGACTTCTCTCTCCAGTAGACATTTGAGTGAAGTTTATGGCAGTATGGAAGGAGCATTGATTTATTCCTTAAGAGATTAGTTGTATTGATTCCAATTTGCTCAAATGGCAGAGACAGAAAGAAATATTCAAAAATTTTTGACTTGGAATAAAATTGGACTCTGTACCTCCTTGTGGGCTAAACTCATCATCATAAAAACAACTTTAAATTGTTACTTTTATTTGAAAGGAAACTGTGTAAATTTATCTAAATATTAAGCAATGTTTAACTTGCTTATGAATGTGAAAGTCGCTTAGCTGTGTCTGACTCTTTGTGACTCCATGAACTATATAGTCCATGGAATTCTCCAGTCCAGAATATTGGAGTGGGTAGCCTTTCCCTTTTCCAGGGGATCTTTCCAATCTAGGGATTGAACCCAGGTCGCTTGCATTGCAGGCAGATTCTTTACCAGCTGAGCCACAAGGGAAGGCCAAGAATACTGGCGTGAGTAGCCTATCCCTTCTCCAGTGGATCTTCCTGACCCAGGAATCGAACTCGGGTCTCCTGCATTGCAGGTGGATTCTTTACCAACTGAGCTATCAGGGAAGCCCAATTTGCTTATACCTTTTGTTAACTGAGGATGTTGGAAATTCCCAAATTACATTCAGAGAGCTAAAAATGCTCTTTCTTACTGGATTGCTATCAGATCCAATGTTTTATCCCAAATTATTTCCCTAAATAGAAGAGTAAAAGGAAGGCTGTAGGGTCAGAAAATTAGAGCTTGTTGTGTATGAACAGCATTAAAACTGTGCATGATTTAGCTTCATATTTATGTGCAGTCTCATCATTAAAAGCATTGTTATTTCCTTCCTTTTCCACCCTTCTGTGGCATAGACCATCAATTACCTGATGAAACTATGGAAGAATATGGGAGTTTTTGCATACTGAGTCATTCAAAGGTCCAAAGACTTAAAAACTTGCCAAATAAAATGTGTATTTTTCCCATGTCTCTAAGATGACTCAATGACTATTTGAATGTAATAAGAAAAAATAAAAAATATATAAGATTATTAACAGAAACCACAAAAATTCCTTTATAAGTGTAGACCACCAAAATGAAAGAAGTGCAAATAGATCTTTTCAGAATCACCCATTTGGAATCTGACCTTCCAATGTTACTGGTTTGACACTAGCATAATTTCACAGAAGACTCAGGCATCATCTTAAAAAAATATTGACAACTGTGCTATAAGAAAGGATTTTTAAGTTTTATTTGCAAGCATGAGACACTTTTAGAAGGGAGAAACATGACCAAAACTTGTGAGAAGCACTTGGTATTTTGATTACTTTTGTGTAATGGAAGGGTTCTCAAAACAGCTTAAAGTGTTGCTCTACCTGTGGCCTCTTTTGGAGGCAGGCCATGAATGGGATGTTGGTTCAAAATTATTCACAACCTAGTGACGGACAGGGAAGCCTGCGTGCTGCAGTCCATGGGGTTGTAAAGAGTAGGACACAACTGAGTGACTGAACAACAGCAACCTAAAAGTCGAGAGTTTTGCTTAATTAGGTGGGAGTTTTTAGGACTTCAAGTGTGGGAAGCAGGATCTCAAGTACCCTGAGAGAACTGCTATGAGGAAAGGGGTGGGGGCAGGATATTTAGGAGTTTTGCAACAAAGGGCAGGTAGTTTGAACATTGAAAGGTTATTGTTAAACAAAATAAAATATCTCACGCTAAGGAATTTAATGCTTTTCTATACACGGGAAGATGCAACAGTCTGGGCTCACTGAAATCATTCCTTTGATTCGCACCTCAGCTTCTGGGGCTGGTATCCTGTGTTTTTCATATTCTAAGTTTCCTCTGATCACTGCTAGATGGCAGGTATTGTTTTCCTTCCTGAGTTTCTCAGGGTTTGCCAGCTCGTTAACGGTTGGTGGCTATAATCGTTGATGATAGTGACATCTTTTGTTCACTGATGTGGTAGGCAATATTCCATTTATTGGAGACATGGGACCTCTCTAAGACATGTCTGGTGGAACACTGAGAGATGGATGAGTAGGAACCTGAAGAATGGTATCCTTTCAATCTTCTTATAGAAGAGTATTGAAATGGGAGAAAACATTCATTTTATGTAGAGGCTTTAATGTAGAAAAGGAGAAGTCTTGGGAAAGACTGTTTTTGACAAAGCATAAGCTTTAATGACTGTGCAAGTCACATGAAGGTTGCCTGTGAAAGAAAGCCCGGAACACTTGGTTACATGTGACCGCAACAGGGTGTGTGTGCCATGGCCTCAACTTGCTTCTCGATGACATCACGAAGCTGGCCTTTCACCAAAGGACTCAGAGAAGAGCCAAAATGTTGTGAAACATGCAGAAGCCACTCATTGCTGTCTTTGAGAAAAACCGTCAAAGAACTAAATCAAGTCACTGAAGTTGTGCTGCAAAACCATTGATCAGATTGGATGATCTGCTCTTTGATTATCTTCAGAGAAAAATGAAGCAGCTCTTCAAGCAAGTGCCATAATCTCTTTTTCCCCCCGAAGTCTCCACTATAAATAGTTAACCAAGGTTTTATTTACTTTAAATCTTTTACGCATAGACCACTCCCCTGTGGAATCTTGAGTGAGACTATGTAAAGTGGGAAGCAAGGCTATTAGCTATGAGTTGTCTCAGGGCGGGGCAGGGAGGGGCGGAAAGACCCTGACTCCAGAATCTTCCCCGCTTCTCTGCCTATACCTCTGCTTTCCTGCACCTCCTCTCTGTTGTCGTTTTGCCCCTTTTTGTTTGTTTTTCACGTGCATAGGCATTCTTGCCTTTTACAATCCACTTTAGCTGCAAACCCACTTTATCTTTTTTAATGGTTACCTGACCCTGGGTTGGCTGATCTGAACCAATGTCCCTTTGTGTAGCTGGCAGTGGCAAAATGTAACATACGTGAAGTCACTTTATAAATGGCAAGGTGATGTTCTAACAAGTTGGTTGTTATTATCTTCAGCATTGTTATTGTGTGTGGTTTATCCTACAGATAGCCATCTCTCCCTGAGGGCTCATTCTGAGCATTGTTCTCAGCTCCACTGACCATCCTACCAGCTCTTGCTCCCCTGGCTCCTATTGTGATGTCCACTCTGGATCTCATCTCCCTGTTGACCTCCTCTGTCTTTCCCTTCTCATTATGATGTATCTGCTGCTGCTAAGTCACTTCAGTCATGTCCGACTCTGTGCGACCCCTTAGAAGGCAGCTCACCAGGCTCCCCCGTCCCTGGAATTCTCCAGGCAAGAACACTGGAGTGGGCTGCCATTTCCTTCTCCAATGCAGGAAAGTGAAAAGTGAAAGTGAAAGTGAAGTCGTGTCCGACCCTCAGCGACCCCATGGACCGTAGCCTTCCAGGCTCCTCCGTCCATGGGATTTTCCAGACAGAGTACTGGAGGGGGGTGCCACTGCCTTCTCCATATGATGTATCTATTCCTTCGCATATCCTCAGAGGCTTCTTAGGAAATGATTGATTTTGGGTTTCTAAACACATTGACGCTAAAGTGTTAACGGCTAACAGATTTGATGTTAACACATCAGAGAAACTCAGGTTTTGAGTCGAGACTACTTGAACTCCAATGTGGAGCCTGCCAGTGAAATTTTAGGCCACAAGAGCAGTCACTGGAGGGGAGACAGAGCCTCTTCTTAGTGTTCCACCACTTGTGCGTATAGATGGGTCTTGGAAGGGTCATGGAAGTTTTGTGGTTATGGGAAGAAAACAAGCATAAGGACATCTTTTAAGGAAAAGTTAGGAAAGAAATAGTGTGCTGCTGCTACTGCTAAGTCGCTTCAGTCGTGTCCGACTCTGTGCGACCCCATAGACGGCAGCCCACCAGGCTCCCCTGTCCCTGGGATTCTCTAGGCAAGAACAATGGAGTGGGTTGCCATTTTCTTCTCCAATGCATGAAAGTGAAAAGTGAAAGTGAAGTCGTTCAGTCATGTCTGACTCTTCACGACCCCATGGACTGTGGCCTACCAGGCTCCTCCATCCATGGGATTTTCCAGGCAAGAGTACTGGAGTGGGGTGCCATTGCCTTCTCCGAAGAAATAGTATAGTGAGAAATAAAGCACAGAATACGAATATTCTCAATCACCCTTGGAGCTTCTATTCTGTTACCATTTCCCTACATCTGGCTCTGATAAAAAACAGGCAAATAAAGGTTATGCAAACAGACATGGGGTCACACAGAGTCGGACACGACTGAAGTGACTTAGCAGCAGCAGCAGCAGTAAACAGACAGGATGTCATTGAGCTAGGAGTGATTTGCATGCCAATCGCAGGGAACCTCTTTTTAAATCCCGGAGGACGGATGGAAGTGTGATGGGTGTATGGGAGGAGGGGACGGGGTGGGGTGATGATGTTTGCTGGCAGCTCTGCTTTTGCCTGAATCCAAGGAGAGAGCCTCTGAATTTGGTCTCAACAGAGTGGCTTGGCCAGAAAGTCTATGCTCTCCTGTGGATGTACCTGGAGTAGAAGCTGAGTCTGAGCAGAGCCTACCTGGAGAAGATGTCCCCTTCGCCCACATTGATCTTCAAGGTCATCTTTTTCCTGGAGTCATTGGTTGCCATGCTGCAGAATGGCTTCATAGTTACCATGATGAGCGGGGAGTGGGCGTGTAGCCGGACTTTGCCCGCCAGTGACATGATTGTGGCCTGCCTGGCTGCCTCCCGGTTCTGTCTGCATGGGATGGCCCTCCTGAACAACCTCATGGCCTCCTCTGGCTTTTGTTCCAAAATCTACTATTTCGGCATCCCCTGGGATTTCATCACCTCCCTCAGTTTCTGGCTGACTGCCTGGCTTGCTGTCTTCTACTGCAGGAAGATCTCCCTCTTCTCTCACCTCGTCTTCTGGATAAAGTGGAGGATTTCTCGATCGGTTCTCCAGCTGCTGCTGGGCTCCTTGATCTTATCTGGTCTGACTGTCGTCTCCTCAGCTGCTGGGCATACAATTCTTGCCCAGATGACGGCTGCCCAGAGTTCCCATGGAAACACCCTGGCTGGTAGCATACACGCCGTCTATTTGCACTGTTTTCTACCTCATGTAATTCTCATGAGGTTGGTTCCATTCCTCCTGTTCCTGGTGTCCACCTTCTCGCTCATGGTCTCGCTGCGCCGGCACCTCGGGCAGATACAGGACCGCAGACCCAGCCCACGTGATCCCAGTACCTGGGCTCACACCATGGCCCTGAAGTCACTTGCCTTCTTCCTCATCTTCTACACCTTGCACTTCCTGTCCCTGGTTATCATTGTGTACATCCCAGCCTTCTGGAAACACTGGCACTGGGCCTGTGAGGTGGTGACCTATGCAGGCATCTGTCTGCCCTCCAGCATCTTGATGCACAGCAGCCCCAAGCTGAGAAAGGCCCTGAAGAAGAAGCTTTGGCGAGCTCTGGACAAGGACCAGTTTGTCTCCACTTATCAGTATCAATAGCTACTATCACCAAACAAGCCCTGAGTGGCAAGAATGCACAAGGTTTGGGCGCTTTCACTCTTTTTCATTTCCCTCTTTCTTCCTCATTCTTTCTACATCCCATTAATTCTTTTTCCATCCCTCTCTGTTTCTACCGTCCCTTCCACTGCCCCTGAACCAGCTTGGACTAGGATGGTGGCCTCATTTCCACACAGGCCTCTCTCACTCTGTACACAAGAAGCCCTAATAACATTCTCCAGTCCGCACCGCCTTTACAGAGAGCTGTGATGGTGCTCAGTTGTCCTGTGGTCAGCCTAAAGGGTTTTTCTGTTTTGTCGTTGTTTTGAATGGTGGCTTCCCTGGTGGTGCAGAGGTTAAAGCATCTGCCTGCAGTGTGGGAGACCTGGGTTCGATCCCTGGGTCAGGAAGATCCCCTAGAGAAGGAAATGGCAACCACTCCAGTACTCTTGCCTGGAAAATTCCATGGATGGAGGAGCCTGGTGGGCTATAGTCCATGGGGTCATGAAGAGTCAGACACGACTGAGCAATTTCACTTTCACTTGAATGGTGACATAGGTTCCGTCCACATCAACTGCCCTCTGCCTCCCTTCTCTGCTCTCAGAGCTCGGTGCCTCTACTGCAGCCTAGGAAGCTTCTTCCTGTCTCCCCACAGGCTCTTCCCCGCTGCCTGGTGTCTTGGTCCATCTGGAAATTCCTTCTTTCCTTTCTCTGTCATTCTTTGCCATTCTTTTCTTTTGTGCCCTGCTTAAGATCGGTCCCACTCAAGGAACTTTTCTGAACTGTTGAAGTCTGAGGGCATATATGAGTTTTGTGCCACTATAGGTCCTGCCTATGATTCTGTGTGTTTGCTGTATGTTGAATTAAAGCAAATTGTCTGATGTGGCAAAGCTTTTAGGTCTTGGCCAATAGAAGATAGAAAAGGAAAACAAAGGGAATTTGCTATAGTTCTTAATTTTGAGAATCTTACTTTTCCTGTCCACTCAACCAGGACGTTGGCCCCGGATGCTGATGTCTAGGATGGTAGTCTATAAATTATGTTGTTTGCATATCAGAGTGTGTGCAAAATGATCCACTGGATGGAGAAAGGAAAATATGACAACTTCAATATATTTTTACTCTCATCTTTTTAATTGCAATTTAGTATGTATTTTATGATATATTAATACTATGAGCAGAGTATTACAAGCATATAATTAAATAAATATGCATATGGTGGAATTCATGTTCATAGTTTTTTTCAACTGATGGAGTTTCCTATAAAAAAAATTTGGAGATCAGGAGACAAGAAAAGATTGGGAAAAGCACCCCACATGGTTAACAGGTTTATATGTCCAAGCTTATCAAAACAGGAATAATAACAGAACAGAAATCATTGCATTATGGTAAGTTGTCCAAGAACCGTGGGAAACTTATACCTCAAGACATTATAATACTAGCTAAGGGCTGAAATACGGCAAAAGGAGAGAGAAAGAGGAGCTAGAAGAGATGAGTTAAGAGGGTGAGGAGTTTTCACTTAAAAGAAGATTAAGGTGTTAAAAGAGAAGATCCCTAAATTGCAGGAGAGAAGCTTAAAGGGTTTCCCAGAGAAAGGGTGAAGTTGGACACAGGAAACTGGAAAGCTGGAACTATCATCAAGAAATCTTTTCCTTTTTTAAAAAAGCAGCAACATGAGTGAGCTGGGAAAGCAATAGCAAACTGCATGGATTGAATTTTGGAACTTAAGCCACAGAGGACTGAGTGGAGGCAGCAAAGACAGAGGCATCAGCGATGTCACCTGGAACAGTGGCTTTCCCTTGGTCAGAGCTCCAGAACTTAAATATCTTGGGTGGGAAGGGGATGTTCGTGTGACTCCCATGTTCTGCAGCATTTTCACAGTCTTTTGAGTTATGCCACGTCTACTGGGCTTATTTCAGGACTTTTTAAGTGGTTGATGTTCTCATCCTCCCTTTCCTAGGCTCTAGTTCATAAGAGCCCATAAACATTTGATGGCTTCATCTTGACCAAAGACACAGGCTAATATCTCATCTTGACTTTCAAGACCTTCTGGAATCTCTCCCCAGTCTACCTTTTCAGCCTGATATGCCATCATTCCCTTATGGAAATCCTCTGCTGTAGCCAAACTTATCCTTGTGCTAGACATACTCACACTTCCACCTCCTTTACTGATGTCATCTCTCTGTGCTTTCAACATACAAGGCACGTCTTTGCTTTTCCACATAAAGGGGCTGTGGCTGCTACTGAATCCCTCTCAGAATTCTTGGGATGGAAATAGGAGGACACATACATTTCGAACCGCAGTCTGGGTGTCCTCCTTTTTTGTCCTCTGAGAGACAGAACCGAGCTGTTTCCCACTCAGGGAATCTACTCAGAATTCCTACCTCTTACCACCCTTATGATCATATATATAAAGACTGCCTGTTAGAATTTCAATGTTCTCAGACTTGACTTCTACCAGATAAGAAAGTCTGAATATGAGAAAGCAAAGTGTAACAAACAGAAAGCACAAACAACAAAAGAATCACCATAAAACACAACTGTATATTAAAATACAAGTGCTTATTCACCCTTTTGGATTAACTTAACTCTCACTTAGTATATATATGCCTAGTAAATGTTTGTGGTTTATGATAAGCGTATGAAAACACTTTCAGGGCAGATACTTACTAACAGCTCATTGTTACAGCCTAGCACCTTTCACAGGGTCATTACAGCATATTGGAGATGCTTACTAATTGTTGTTAGTCAAATTGAAGAATAACAGTGCATCTTTCTCAGTATATGAGCCATCGGAGATGTAGGAGGCAGATGGGGAAATATATTGAGTTTTCCATATTGAGAGGTTTGTGGCTGGTCAGACTCCAGAGCTATAAGCTCAAAGTTTGCTTTATTGCTCCACGTTTCAGTAGGAAACAGCCGAATGCCACGCAGATGAATGTGGGTGGCAAGGTAGAGAGCAGTTGGGAACTCTACCCCACGCAGTTTTGCATCTTCTCAGAAAGGCAGAGTGAATGAGTTACCTAAGCTCACCTCAGCTTTCCCCAGGAACACAGTGTTCACTGCAGCAAGGCTTCTGTGTTTGAAGAACAATTCCACCTGGACCTTTGTCCCAGGTAAACTGGGAACCAGAAAGAGATGCTAGTGATCTGCATTCTCTTCTCTCTTGATGGGGTTCTGTGCTTGGAACTGGTAGGATATGGTGCTGGTCAGGAGGTGAGTGTACTGTCAAATACCCCCTCTCTCTCCTGTTACTTGATCATGAGCCTTCACCATTGCTGTGTTTGACCCAGAAGAATTTCCACTTGCCTTACTCCCTGTGACATATTAACCTGCTTACACTCACCTGAGTATGTAAGCACTCACCTGATTGCTTTTTTTTAAAATTCTTTGAATGTCATTGCTATTGAAAATGCGGCTTTTGCTTATTCCACCTACCTCTAATTAAAGTACATGTCCAATATTTGGTGCCTTGGACCTCTATTGCACCCCTGATGCTTTCCTGAATTCTTCTAGGACTACTTGTCACACCATGGGATGGAGGTCATTATAATAACAGTTGTCATCATCACCTTACTTACTTCTTATGAATGTGTAGAGATTTATAGTTTACGTATACACATCCCTATATATGCATATAATATATTCACGTTTATTTGTGATCCATATTTTACAGGTGAAGAAATAGGGGTTCACAGAGATTAAATGACTAGTCCAAAGATCCATAGATAGTGACTGTTCAGTTCAGTTCAGTTCAGTCACTAACTCATGTCCCACTCTTGCGACTCCATGGACTGCAGTATACCAGGCTTCCCAGTCCGTCAACAACTCTCAGAGCTTGCTCAAACCCTTTTCCATCGAGTCGGTGATGCCATCCAACCATCTCATCCTCTTTCGTCCCCTTCTCCTCCTGCCTTCAATCTTTCCCAGCATCAGGGTCTTTTCCAACGAGTCAGTTTTTCACATCAGGTGGCAAAAGTGTTGGAGTTTCAGCTTCAGCATCAGTCATTCCAATGAATATTCAGGACTGATCTCCTTTAGGATGGACTTGCTGGATCTCCTTGCAGTCCAAGGGACTCTCAAGGGTCTTCTCCAACACCACAGTTCAAAAGCATCAATTCTTTGGTGCTCATCTTTCTTTATGGTCCAACTCTCACATCCATACATGACCACTAGAAAAACCATAGCCTTGACTAAAAGGACCTTTGTTGGCAAAGTAATGTCTCTGCTTTTCTATGTGCTGTCTAGGTTGGTCATAGCTTTTCCAAGGAGCAAGTATCTTTTAATTTCATGGCTGCAGTCACCATCGGCATAGAAATATCAAATAATTAGGAAGGGTGAAACAAAGCCTCACATTTCAAGGACATGACTTTCACTTTTCACTTTCATGCACTGGAGAAGGAAATGGCAACCCACTCCAGTGTTCTTGCCTGGAGAATCCCAGGGATGGCGAAGCCTGGTGAGCTGCCATCTATGGGGTCGCACAGAGTTGGACACGACTGAAGTGACTTAGCAGTAGCAGTCACCATCTGCAGTGATTTTGGAGCCATTAAGTGATAGGACCAGATGCAATGATCTTGGTTTTTTGAATGTTGAGTTTTAAGACAGCTTTTTCACTCTCCTCTTTCACGTTCATCAAGAGGTTCTTTAGTTCTTCTTCACTTTCTGCCATAAGGGTGGTGTCATCTGCATATCTAAGGTTATTGATATTTCTTCCAGCAATCTTGATTCCAGCTTGTGCCTCATCCAGCCCAGCATTTCTCATGATATACTCTGCATATAAATTAAATAAGCAGAGTGACAATATACAGGCTTGACGTACTCCCAATTTGGAACCAGTCTGTTGTTCCTTGTCCGGTTCTAACTGTTGCTTCTTGACCTGCGTACAGATTTCTCAGGAGACAGGTCAGGTGTCTGGTATGCCCATATCTTTAAGAATTTCCCATAATTTGTTGTGATCCACACAGTCAAGGGCTTTGGTGTAGTCAATAAAGCAGAAGTAGGTGTTTTTCTGGAACTCTCTTGCTTTTTTGATGATCCAGTGGATGTTGGCAATTTGATCTCTAGTTCCTCTGCCTTTTCTAAATCCAGCTTGACCATCTGGAAGTTCACAGTTCATGTACTGTTGAGGCCTGGCTTGGAGAATTTTGAGCATTACTTTGCTGACATGTGAGATGAGTGCAATTGTGGGTTGGTTTGAGCATTCTTTGGCATTGCCTTTCTTTGGGATTGGAATGAAAGCTGACCTTTCCCAGTCCTGTGGCCACTGCTGAGTTTTCCACATTTGCCGGCATATTGAGTTCAGCACTTTCACAGCATCATCTTTTAGGATTTGAAATAGCTCACCTGAAATTCCATCACCTCCACTAGCTTTGCTTTTAGTGATGCTTCCTAAGGCCTACTTGACTTTGCATTCCAGGATGTCTGGCTCTAGGTGAGTGATCACCCCATTGTGATTATCTGGGTCATGAAGATCGTTTTTGTATAGTTCTTCTGTGTATTCTTGCCACCTCTTCTTAACATCTGCGTGTTTATACGTCTATACCATTTCAGTCCTTTATCGAGCCCATCTTTGCATGAAATGTTCCCTTGGTATCTCTAATTTTCTTGAAGCGATCTCTAGTCTTTCCCATTCTATTGTTTTCCTCTATTTCTTTGCATTGATCACTGAGGAAGGCTTTCTTATGTCTCCTTGCTATTGTTTGGAATTCTGCATTCAGATGAGTATATCTTTCCTTTTCTCCTTTGCCTTTAGCGTCTCTTCTTTTCACAGCTATTTGTAAGGCCTCCTCAGACAGCCATTTTGCCTTCTTGCATTTCTTTTTTTTGAGGATGGTCTTGATCACTGTCTGCTGTACAATGTCACGAACTCTGTCCATAGTTCTTCAGGCACTCTATCTATCGGATCTAATCCCTTGAATCTATTTCTCACTTCCATTGTATAATTGTAAGGGATTTGATTTAGGTCTTACCTGAATGGTCTAGTGATTTTCCCTACTTTTTTCAATTTAAGTCTGAATTTGGCAATAAGGAGTTCATGATCTGAGCCACAGTTAGCTCTCAGTCTTGTTTTTGCTGACTGTATAGAGCTTCTTGATCTTTGGCTACAAAGAATATAATCAGTCTGATTTTGGTATTGACCATCTGGTGATGTCCATGTGTAGAGCCTTCTCTTGTGTTGTTGGAAGAGGGTGTTTGCTATGACCAGTGCATTCTCCTGGCAAAACTCTGTTAGCCTTTGCCCTGCTTCATTCTGTACTCCAAGGCCAAATTTGCCTGTTACTCCAGGTATCTCTTGGCCTCCTACTTTTGCATTCTAGTCCCCTGTGATGAAAACGACATCTTTCTGGGGTGTTAATTCTAGAAGGTCTTGTAGATTTTCGTAGAACTGTTCAACTTCAGCTTCTTCAGCATTACTGGTTGGGGCATAGATTTGGATTATTGTGATATTGAGTGCTTTGCATTGGAGACGAACAGAGATCATTCTATCACTTTTGAGATTGCATCCAAGTACTGCGTTTTGGACTCTTGGTGACTCTAATGGCTACTCCAGCTCTTATAAGGGATTCTTGCCCACAGTAGTAGATATAATGGTCATCTGAATTAAATTCTCCCATTCAAGTCCATTTTAGTTCACTGATTCCTAAAATGCTGATGTTCATTTTTGCCTCCTCCTGTTTGACCGCTTCCAGTTTGCCTTGATTCATGGACCTAACATTCCATGTTCCTATGCAATATTGCTCTTTACAGTGTCGGACCTTTCTTCCATCACCAGTCACATCCACAACTGGGTATTGTTTTTGCTTTGGCTCTGTCTCCTCAGATATGCAGACAACACCACCCTTATGGCAGAAAGTGAAGAGGAACTAAAAAGCCTCTTGATGAAAGTGAAAGAGGAGAGTGAAAAAGTTGGCTTAAAGCTCAACATTCAGAAAACGAAGATCATGGCATCTGGTCCCATCACTTCATGAGAAATAGATGGGGAAACAGTGGAAACTGTGTCAGACTTTATTTTTGGGGGCTCCAAAATCACTGCAGATGGTGATTGCAGCCATGAAATTAAAAGATGCTTACTCCTTGGAAGAAAAGTTATGACCAACCTAGATAGCATATTCAAAAGCAGAGACATTACTTTGCCGACTAAGGTCCATCTAGTCAAGGCTATGGTTTTTCCTGTGGTTATGTATGGATGTGAGAGTTGGACTGTGAAGAAGGCTGAGCGCCGCAGAATTGATGCTTTTGAACTGTGGTGTTGGAGAAGACTCTTGAGAGTCCCTTGGACTGCAAGGAGATCCAACCAGTCCATTGTGAAGGAGATCAGCCCTGGGATTTCTTTGGAAGGACTGATGCTAAAGCTGAAACTCCAGTACTTTGGCCACCTCATGCGAAGAGTTGACTCATTGGAAGAGACTCTGATGCTGGGAGGGATTGGGGGCAGGAGGAGAAGGGGACAACAGAGGATGAGATGGCTGGACGGCATCACTGATTCAATGGACGTGCGTCTGAGTGAACTCCGGGAGTTGGTGATGGACAGGGAGGCCTGGCGTGCTGCGATTCATGGGGTCGCAGGGAGTCGGACACGACTGAGTGACTGAACTGAACTGAACTTCATTCTTCCTGGAGTTATTTCTCCACTCCTCTCCAGTAGCACAGCGGCCTGCTGTAGGGGCAAGGGCTCTGGGTACAGCAGACCTGAGTCACATAGCCTGTGGCATAAGCCCTCTTGGAGGAGGTCACCATTAACCTCACCATAGAGCCACTGAGCAGACAACTCACAAACTGCAGAACAATTACACCAAATAGTGACAGTGACAAGACTCAAAACTTGGTCTTCTGACTTCATCTGGGGATGAAGAAGATAGGAGTACAAGATGTCCTGCTAACTATGTAAGGATTTCTGGTCCTGGAATCATCCTGGGTCTTGGTCTTTCCTCCATTTAACTGTGACTTTAGGAGAGAGCTTTAATCTAAAACTTGATGCTTCATTTATTTCATCATTAAATTATTTAATGTCTTCTTTTACTCTGAAAACTGAGATTCTAGTTTTAGAATCTAGTCTTATCCTGTGCAGTAGAAAAGATGATGCTTCAACCTACTGACAGAGCCAGTAACTCACAGCGATGGATGTCTCTAGGACTAACACCTGCCTTAACCCTAGCCCAGGGCTCTTCTTGCCATAGCAGATTGGTGTTATAGCTGTCATAGAGTGTTTCCTACATGAAATGCCCTTTGAAAATGAAAGTCAAGTCGCTCAGTCATATCCAATTCTTTGCAACCCTATGGACTGTAGCCCGCCAGGCTCCTCCGTTCATGGGATTTTCCAGGTAAGAATACTGGAGTGGGTTGCCATTTCCTTCTCCAGGGGATCTTTCCAACTCACGGATTGAACTCGGGTCTCCCACTTTGCAGTCAAGACTCTACTATCTGAGCCACCAGGAAATCCCTAAAGTGAAAGTCGCTCAGTCGTGTCCAACTCTTTGCGACTCCATGGACTATACGGTCCATGGAATTCTCCAGGTCAGAATACTGAAGTGGGTTACCTTTCCCTTTTCCAAGGGATCTTCCCAACCTAGGGATTGAACCCAGGTCTCCTGCGTTGCAAGAGAATTCTTTACCAGCTGAGCCCCAGGGAAGCCCAGAACTGCCCTTTAAAGGTCACTAAGAAAATATGGTTTAAAATTCACTTGCAGGTGCATCGTGTGCTCAGTCACGTCGGACTCTTTGTGACCCCAGGGACTGTAACCCGTGAGTCTCCTCTGTCCATGAAATTTTTTAAGCAAGAACACTGGGGTGGGTCACCATTTTTTACTCCAGGGGATACTCCTGACCCAGGGATTGGACATGCACCTCTTGCGTCTCCTACATTGGCAGGCAGATTCGTTACCACTAGCACCACCTAGGAAATCCTTTATTATGTATAATTGTCTCCTGTGTTCTATTTGATAATAATGGTCCCCACAAGTAATAGGATTTGAGTTAACCTAAGTAGAAGTGTTGCTCAGTTTTATACCTGTCAAAGGAATTTTCTAAAGTCACCTGCTTCATAGGGTCATTGTGAGAACTAAGGACAACAAAGATCACTTAGAACAGTGCCCAGAACACACCACCAACCATGGATGTGATCTCCGACTGTCAGATCGGGGTGTGCTCACCAGATTTCCTCATGGAGTGGCCAGCTGGTGTGTGGTCATGTCTTCGGTGTCAGCTTAGAGAGGTGTAAGTTCCCGCATGAGGGATGCTAAATGCAAGGACCTGATACAGTATCCATGCTAGTGTTGACACGGGCAGAAAGCAGACAGAGGAAGGACAGGCAAATTCATGGACAGGCAGCGAGACTTCTGAAACTGAGCCTTAATCATATTTGCATCTGTTCTGAGAAGAAAATACCTCTTCACCCTCCTCAGATAGCCCACATCCTCGACTTTATCCTCTGTACTGGGGCAGCTGGAGGGACCAATATTATCCAGGACCTTCCAGAACCGCCTTACAGGAAGAGACCTTGAAGTCTGCAGGAGAGATGAGGGGAGAGGACGTGGTTCCAGGACCTCAGGTGGTTGATAAGACAGCCCTCATCTGCGTTGTTATTTTATTCCTTTTGTTCCTGGTGGCATTGGTAGGTAATGGCTTAATCATCGCGGCACTGGGCAGCGAGTGGCTGCTGCGGAGAACGTTGTCACCCTGCGATAAGTTATTGGTCAGCCTGGGGACCTCTCGCTTCTGCCTGCAATGGGTGGTAATTAGTAAGAACATTTACATTTTCCTGAATCCAACGACCTTCCTTTATAGCCCTGTGTTCCAGCTCCTGGCCGTTCAGTGGGACTTCTTGAACTCGGCAACACTGTGGTTCTCCACCTGGCTCAGTGTCTTCTACTGTGTGAAAATCGCAACCTTCACCCACCCTGTCTTCCTCTGGCTAAAGCGGAATGTATCTGGGTTGGTTCCTTGGATGCTACTCAGCTCTCTGGGGTTCTCTACCTTTACCACCGTTCTATTTTTCATAGGCAACCAGAGAATGTATCAGAACTATTTAAGGAGGGGTCTGCAATCTTGGAATGTCACTAGGAATGCTGTGAGAATGTATGAGAGGTTCTACCTCTTCCCTTTGAAAATTGTTACCTGGACCGTCCCTACTGTTGTCTTTATTGCGGGCACGGTTTTGCTCATTACATCTCTGGGAAGACACACCAAGAAGGTCTTCTTCTCCATCTCAGGCTTTCACAGTTCCAGTGCCCAGGCACACATCAAGGCCCTCTTGGCTTTTCTCTCCTTTGCTATCTTCTTCACTTCCTCTTTTCTGTCACTGGTTCTCACTGCCTCAGGTATGTTTCCCTTTCGGGAGTTCGGGTTCTGGATATGGCAGATTGTGATTTATCTGGGTACAGCAATCCACCCCATTATTCTTCTCTTAAGTAACCGCAGGCTGAGAGCTCTGCTAGGGAGGGGCTGCTCCTCAGCACATGGGGCATCTTGAATTGCAATTAATGAAAAGCCTCAGATTCTGCTGCAGGAGGCCTGCCTGGATCGAATGGGATGTTGCTTCTTTAAATTTCTTTGCCACGTTTAATCACATTTAATTCTCTTTCCTTCTTTGCTGTGTTTCATGATTAGAAGAATAACTTCATTGAAACAGGATTAAAGGTGAAATAGAAGGTACTGAAGTAGTGGCCCAGCACCACTGACTTGTATCAACACTAGCAAGGGTGTAGCTGATATAGTTAATGTTCCTTGTGGGACCTGATGTGGCCAAAGAAGCAGGAAACTTTTATTTCCCTGTGACTAAACTCGGTGTTTAAAATTATCCTCCTGGAAACTGAATGCAAGGATCCTGACACATGATTCATTTTTTATCTGTTAAATCACACTGGAGAAGATTTTTGGAACATCAATTTTCCTCTGACTTCATCCTGTAAAACCATGTTTCCTTTTTCAGCCTTAACTGATTTCCAGCCATCTACTGCAATGAAACTCTCTTTCCTTTCATGCAAGAGTTCCTGGTGTCTGAACTCCCTTTACAGAGCATGGTGTAATTTGTGCATGTGTGCAGCTGTGTGTGTGACCTGGGATTTGTATATTTGCAGATTACCTTTTGAGGACTGCTGATTGCTGGGAGTTTATGATTTATAGTCCAACCGGTTAGACTGCTCTATAAATGATAAGGCTCATGAGCCAGATGTGACTTCTTTTATGTTGCTCTTCAGTTCAGTTCAGTTCAGTTCAGTTCAGTCGCTCAGTCGTCTCCAACTCCCTGCGACCCCATGAATTGCAGCACGCCAGGCCTCCCTGTCCATCACCAACTCCTGGAGTTCACTCAGGCTCATGTCCATCGAGTCAGTGATGCCATCCAGCCATCTCATCCTCTGTTGTCCCCTTCTCCTCCTGCCCCCAATCCCTCCCAGCATCAGAGTCTCTTCCAATGAGTCAACTCTTCGCATGAGATGGCCAAAGTACTGGAGTTTCAGCTTTAGCATCATTCCTTCCAGTCAACACCAGGACTGATCTCCTTTAGAATGGACTGGTTGGATCTCCTTGCAGTCCAAGAGACTTTCAAGAGTCTTCTCCAACACCACAGTTCAAAAGCATCAATTCTTCAATGCTCAGCTTTCTTCACAGTCCAACTCTCACATCCATACATGACTACTGGGAAAACCATAGCCTTGACTAGATGGACCTTAGTCAGCAAAGTAATGTCTCTGCTTTTGAACATGCTATCTAGGTTGGTCATAACTTTTCTTCCAAGGAGTAAGCATCTTTTAATTTCATGGCTGCAATCACCATCTGCCGTGATTTTGGAGCCCCAAAAAATAAAGTCTGACACAGTTTCCACTGTTTCCCCGTCTATTTCTCATGAAGTGATGGGACCAGATGCCATGATCTTCGTTTTCTGAATGTTGACCTTTAAGCCAACTTTTTCACTCTCCTCTTTCACTTTCATCAAGAGGCTTTTTAGTTCTTCTTCACTTTCTGCCATAAGGGTGGTGTCATCTGCATATCTGAGGTTATTGATATTTCTCCTGGCAATCTTGGTTCCAGCTTGTGCTTCTTCCAGCCCAGCGTTTCTCATGATGTACTCTGCATAGAAGTTAAATAAGCAGGGTGACAATACACAGCCTTGATGTACTCCTTTTCCTGTTGGGACCTACTAAAACTTGTGACATGGAAAGATTCATCTGTATCTGATACAGATCTAAGAAATGCCTGGCTTGGTTTGGTGAAGCATGTAGACTGCTTTTCTGCTTTCCACAGGTCTTCTCAAACTCTCCTTAAGATCAGTGATCTTTTGAACCATTCAAACTGAGATCCCTCAAAGTCCCTCTGTTTGCTTCAAAATCTCTCAGCCTCATTTTCTGTTTTTCTTCCCTTTCCCATCTGTATGAGAAGATAGAAATTGGTTTTTCACTTTTCAAGGCTAATGTTCACACTCTCCTAGCCTCCTTTCTATCTCCTGCTCAATCAAGAATTCCTGCTCTACCCATCTTCAACCTTTTCCTCTTTATTGTTCTTCCCTTCTTCATTAAGTGTGCCCCTTACTCTCTTCCCTAAAAAAATAAAATAAATCCCCTCCATGCTCTTATTGGTTCAAGTAATCAACCTGCTTATTAGTCACTTGCTAAGAGTCCCCTCCCCCTGCTCCTCCCCACCCCTCCTCCACAGACACACTTTTCTAATGCTCTTTCTGTTGAAATGTGTTTCTAAAGGACACCCTTTAGAGCTCCTGATCTCTAAATGTGGTATCCTCAGCCCCCATTTTCCTGTGTTTCTATAAAATTTGCCCCTCTTAATAAAAAATGATTTCTTCAAAAAATCTGATTAAAATATTTGACAAAAGGTAATACCTGATTTTGGAAGAAGGTTTTAAAACAGGAAAATCAGTGTCACCCATAACTGTTTACCCACACATCTTCCTAAAACTCTTTCCTCTTGGCCTTTGAGATGCTGCACGAGGTTTTGTCCCCTGCTCTGTGGCTCCTTTTATGTCTTCTTCACTATCTGCTATTTGTCTGACTCAGTTTTTCCCTTAGCCAGCTCTCTTCCTTCCTGGACATGAATCTTCCCATTTTCCTTTATGTTCACATCTATTTACATATCAATAGCTTCAATTATGACCTTCGTGTGAATAATCACCAAAGTCTTGACTGTCTCCAAAACTCTAAGCCTATGTTTTCCTCTGCTTGCTGAGCATTTCTATGTGATAGTACCATGAGCACGTCAGACTTAGCAAGTTTGAAACAGCTGTCCCTTTTTTTCCTCCTCCTCTTTCTTTCCCTCTGCCACCCAGTTGAATCTATTTTTTCTATTACTGATGTCCAATAAGTCAGACTTACCAGCTCTGAGTTAGTTTTCACTCCTCACTCTCCATGGAACACTTCCATCTAATCAGCAACTTGTCTACAATTGGTAACCCAACAATTGTCTGTATTATCTGTTCCTGTCTTCCTGTTCTAGAAGATCCTTTCTTAGATTAGACTGTCCTCTTCTCCCACCTCGACTGCTTATATTTATTTTTCACCACTTACTTTATTATAGTGACTCCCCACCCACCACCAAGTCAAAATACCATTACCAGATTAATCTCTTGACCATTTCACCCATAGCCTTTTCACCGCCCAGTGCCTATCAGTTGAAACACAGGTTCATAAATTGGCATGCACCACAACGTGGCAACAGTTTTATCTTTGACATGAAGAGATTCATCTGTATTGGATACTTAAGATTTCAGAAAACTCCCGGCTTCCATTCTAGTAGACGCAACCCTATTTTGCAGCAAAATTTGGGTTATCATTATTGTGAACATGCCTGGAGCTTCCTCCATGATGTACTAAATGTGATCTCTTATCCCACATCTACCTGTCAAAATTCTATTTAATTTTTTCCCCTGTTTAATTTTTAAAGGTTCATTGAAATGGCTTCTCTTCTGGGAAGCTTTTCTGGATGTGCCCCCACCTCAAACTTTGATCT
The DNA here is from genome assembly GCF_001704415.2 of Capra hircus. Lineage (NCBI taxonomy): Eukaryota > Metazoa > Chordata > Mammalia > Artiodactyla > Bovidae > Capra > Capra hircus. Next base: position 13,743,245 of record NC_030811.1, on the reverse strand, counting down.
CTTTCACCTCAGAGGACACACAAATGAAGTGTTGCTCAGTTGTGACATGAATTCTGCCTTGTAGTGGTATTATCTGTATATTCATTTTATCCTTGTGTGTGTGTGTTTGTGTATGTGTAGTTCCTCAGCTGTGTCTGACTCTATGTGACCCTTTGGACTGTAGCCCACCAGGCTCCTTTGTCCATGGGATTCTCTGGGCAAGAATCCTGGAGTGTGTTGCCTTGCCCTCCTCCAGGGAATCATCCTGACCCAGAAATTGAACCCGCAACTCCTGTATCTCCTGAATTGCAGGTGGATTCTTTACCCTCTGAGTCATCGAGGAAGCCCATTTTATTCTCAGATTTTAAAGTTCTTAGAGGTGTGGGCTGCCTCATTCTCTTCCATGTATCCCTGGAAGTCTTACAAATTCTTGCTGCATTGAATGGAATGGTTCTGTTGCACCTGGAATCCTGCTGTAAACACATGCATTTTTGCCTGTATATATATAATCTGAGCTACTTACTACTACCAATTATATTTTTATGGTTATATTTGAGCTGTATGTGCTTCACTGTCTGGCTGGCTTGTTTTTGGAGATCAAACATATATCCTGTTTCTCTTGAGTTATACACAATGTAGGAATAATAAATGGGTGAGAGAGTAACATTTGCCTGATTTTTTTTGGATGCCTTTCTCTTCTTTCTTCTGTGTTTACATGTTGCTAGGCAACCATGAAACTCCTTCCTCTGAAAATTTGCGTGAAGTGCCATTTCTCCCCTTTGTTACTGACCCAGTGGCCCTTTCCTAGCATGCTCTATCAGTTCCTTTGTTCCTTCCACTGTTTGTATTGTTAGCCTAGGAGAATTAAGCATCTACCCCAATCTGAATGATCTCCCCACAGGAGAAGTATGATCTTCCTTATAGGAGGAAGTTCTCTTGGAACTTTTTAAAAAACTTTTTATTTTATATTGGAGTATAGCTGATTAGCCATTAACTGACCATGGGGTTGCAAGATTTAGACACAACTTAGCGACTAAACCACCACCAGAGCTGATTAAAGATGTTGAGATAGATTCAGGTGCACAGCAAAGGGACACAGCCTTACATATACATGTATCCATTCTCCCCCAAACACCTCTCCCATCCAGGCTTCCACGTAAGGTGGAGCAGAGTTCCATGTACTATACAATAGGTCCTTGTTGGTTATCCATTTTAAATATAGCCATGTGTATATGTCCATCCCAAACTCCCTAGCTATCCCTTGAACACACAGGGAAATATGAGAGAGATAGTGTTTGTTGTATTTTTTAAATGCCTGGTAATATTATTGTCATTAATTTTTTTTACCTACAGTCTAATTTCATTATGCTTTATGATGGTATTAATGGCAATCATTTATGAATGCTTATTTTGTATGAGTGCTGGGACCAGAAAATTTATTTACTTATATGCTTTATACATTGAATTCCTAAAATAACACTGCAAAGTAGAAACTGAGGCTTAGAGGAGTTTACTGAGGTCTCATGGCCACTGTATGATATAATAGAATTGGGATGTGTGTGTGTATGTGTCTGTGTGTGTGTATGTTAGTCGCTCAGTTGTGTCCAACTCTTTGTGACCTCATGGACTGTACCTACCAGGCTCCTCTGTCCATGGAATTCCCCAGGCAAAAATACTGGAGTGGATAGCCATTCCTTTCTCCAGGAGATCTCTCCAACCCAGGGATCGAACCTGGGTCTCCTGCATTGCGGGCAGATTCTTTACTGTCTGAGCCACCTGGGAAGCCAAGAATTGGGATACTTTAGTGCTATAATATGTAAACCAGTGTGATTATTGGTATAGGGATAGGTAAGTTCACCAGCAGACAATTCAGATAATAGTTACATGAAAAGTTATGTTTAATAAGTAAAGCATTTCAACTCAATGAGGGAAAAGATAGTCATTCAATAGTGTGGCAGCAAATATAGAGTAAACATTTTATTTTAGATTCCAGACAGATGATCTTTAATGTAAATGTTATTTAATTTTTTTAAAGCTCCCCATTTTGGATAATTTAATTTTCCAGTATTTTTACTCCAGAAACATTGTCTTTATATTTTACAGAAATGTTAACTGTTTTCTCCCTATCTTTTCAGGTGTCATTGCAGGCTATGTATGTATTATCCTTCAGCTCCCACAATTCAAAATCCATGTTTTCACTGGCCGTCTTAAGCCAGACTCAAAATACCGACTCATAATGGAAATAATTGTAAATTTGACTACAGAAAAATTTAAGACCTTTTAATAAAATTTTTTATAAATGTAGGGATCACTGAAATCCTTTTCAGTTTTAAAAGGGAAAAGCGATAATAAGATAAAAGCTAATATCTCTAGTGTATAAAGAGCTTCTACCAATCAGTAATAAAACTACAGATAAATTGATAGAATATTGATTAAATGACAAAAATCGATAAAGATTGCCAAGTAAACATGTAAAGTTTATCATCACTATTGACCAAGCTAAACAATAAGAGTTCTGCTATGAACACAGTTGCATAAGCCAATGTTTTCCCCCCTCCTTTCCCTGGAAATCACATAAAAGCAACAGGAAAGTTGAAAAACATTATGAAAACTACATTTTAAATGAAGCTAAGAGACAGATAATCCAGAAATTTCAAATTATGCAGTATCACAGATGAGATCAGGTAGAGTCAAGAAAGAAGATGAAAAGAAGTATGAAGAGACATGAGAGGGCCCAGCGGGGACAGAGAAAATATTCCAGCAAAAACACACTCTTCAGAAAAGAGACAACTTGAAATGCAAAAGCCCCTTAGTATGCATGTGATAGCTGTCTATTGATGCATAACAAGTTGCCCCAACAGTTACTGGCTTAAAACAACCTTACTACAAACTCATAGCTCCTGTATATAAGAAATCCAGGTCTATCATAACACCGTTGAGAATCTCAACTGTATTTTCTGGCTCTGGGTCTCTCACAGGCTACAGTCATCTCCAGGCTCAACTGGGAAGGAGCCACTTTCCAACTCACTCACAGAGCTATTGGCAGGAGTCAGTTACTCATGAGTTGTTGGACTGAGCCATAAGGTCCTCATGAGCTGTTGGCTGGAGCCCTCTTTAAGTTCCTGGCCACAGAACCCTCTCCTTAGACCAGAGTGAGCAAATGGGAAGGCAGAAGGTGTCAGCAAGAGAGAGAGTGCCAGCAAGACGGAAGTCACAGACTTTGTAACATGATTCATTATTTTCCTCATTATTGTTCAGAGGTAATAACCAACAGATTTGGTCAAAAAAAGTATGAGGAATGAGAAAATTACATAAAATTATGTTTATAAAGGTAAGCACTAGAACAGAAAAGGCATACTTTTCTTAGAATTAATAGAGCCACAGACAAAACTGAAGAAACATACAATAAATATAAATACAATACAGATCTTAAAAAAAAACGCCTTTTCAAAAATAGAACATAACATAAAACAATGTGCTAGAACTAAGACTAAACATTGGATATATAATTAAATAAAAATGGGCTTTACGCCTAAAAACACTGGTCTTTGGATTATCTAAATAGCAAAGAACAACTTTGTGATATTTCTAAGATCCATAAAAAGAGAAAGTTTGAAAATAAAAGAATGAAAAATAATATGTCAAGTAACTGCCAACAAAAGAAATTTACACCTAAATGATCAATGAGATAACAAGAGAAGTTTTTAATGTTAACAGGTAAAATGCAAAATTAAGATAGAAATAGTATAAATATCTATATGACAAAAAACATAGCAGTCTTATTTATGGGGGCTTTCCTCATGGCTCAGACGGTAAAGAATCTGCCTGTAATATGGAGACCTGGGTTTGATCCCTGGGTCAGGAAGATTCCCCTGGAGAAGGGAATGGCTACTCTCTCCAGTATTCTTGCCTGGAGAATTCCATGGACAGAGGAACCTGGCGGGCTACAGTCATAATTATAAGAAATATAAGCAGAATTATTAAAAGACTTATTCTTTGTCAAATAGAGAAAAATTAAATATAACCAAATGTTAGCTTTTATTGATAAATGTCAAACTGTACACTTTCAGAAAACACAACTTCTTTGTAAATACTAGTGGAATAGTCATGAAAACGAATCTAACAAAAATTACGTAAGGTAATTACAACATGATCTCACTTAAGCAACAAAATCCTAAAAAAAAATTAGAAAGCAGTGTCCAATAGTGCATTAAATCATTATCAAATAGAATTTAATCAGGAATTCCCTGGCTGTCCAGTGGCTAGGACTTTGCACTTGCCCTGCCAAGGGCACGGGTTCAATCCTGGGTCAGGGAACTAAGATCCAGCAAGCGGCTTGGTGTGGCCAAAAACAAAACAAAACACACAGAGTTTAACCTGAGAATTTAATGATTCATTATTAGGAAATTCATTACTATAAACTATCTCATTAATAAATCTAAAGGAAAATTCATATAGTCAACTCCCCAAATGCTAAAATGCACTTGAAAAAGTTTAATAGAAATTCTTGATAAACTACTCAGTAATACATATATTCAATAACATGACACATATATCTATCTCAACCCAAACCTGCAGCGTATTTGACATTCTTACAAAATTCAAACTATTAAAAGGATGAATATTGTCACCGCTATTTTCATTTTAACATTATAATATCAAATATAAGAGAAATTAGTTACAGACACTGAAAATGGGAGGTAAAAATATATGTCTGCATATTTTAAAAGTCCAAGCATAAATCCAAAAATAAAAGCCACTATAGAACAATAAGAATTTTGTAAAATTGTTGCTGCTCCGTCGCTCAGTCGCGTCTAACTCTTTGTGACCCCATGGACTGCCAACACACCAGGCTTCCCTGTCCGTCACTCCAGGAGTTTGCTCAAACTCACGTCCATTGAATCAGTGATGCCATCCAACCATTTCATCCTCTGTCTTCCCCTTCTCCTCCTGCCTTCAATCTTTTCCAGAATCAGGGTCTTTTTAAAAGAGTCAGCTCTTCACATCAGGTGGCCAAAAAATAGTGGGGTGTAAAATAAATGCATGGAAATAAAAAATTTCTAATACATACAAATAATCAAAACTCAGAAAGTAGAAAGATTCTATTTACAATAACAACAAAAGTAAAATACTTAGAAATAAATTTTACGAGAAATATGTAAGACGTATATGAAGAAAACTTCAAATTACTCAAGAGGACATGGAAAAAGATATGAATCAATGGAATACAATACCATGGGCTTGGATGAGAAGAATCAGCACTGTAAAGATGTCAGCTACTCTAAAGCTAATTTCTTATGATATAAGAACTACAAAATCAAAATTTACCCCCTCTTTCTAAACCTATAAAAAGTAGGTGCTAACATTCTAAGGTTAATATGGAAGTTGGAGGAACCCTCCCCACCAAAAAACGGGTAGATAAGGTCTATCATACATTAAAAAGCATGATTTAATTTGCCGTATGAACCTCAAAGTTTAAAAAAGGTATATGGCTCTACAGTAGTAGAATAGATAGTCCAGAAAGCAAACATTTATAATATGGGAATTTAGTATAAATTCAGTAGATAAAAATTATATTTCAGATCAGGAATAAACGGATTATTCAATAATTGATACTGAGATAACAGGATGGCCATCTGAAAAAAAAAAGGTGCTGCCATATAGTGAGATAAAGTCCAAGTGGATCAAATATTTTAATGTTAAAAACAAAGTTACTGGAAAAAAGTGAGAGGGTGAAGATTCTTTTAAAACCTCAGGGTGTGGAAAATCTTTTAAACTCTTAAAAGATCAATTAATTAAAATTAAATTATGCATGGTAAAAATTAATAAGAGATTTGGAAAAATAAAAATCCCAATCTTTGAAAATATATGCATTCATTGGCAAAATTTACTTCTTTAATATATGAAGAGCTCTTACAAATGATAGGAAAAAAATTAACAACCCCAAAGCAGGACTTCCCTGATAGCCGAATGGTTAAGATTTTGCCTTGCAATGCTGGGGCCATGGGTTCAATCCCTAGTCAGAGAACGATCCCACATGTCTTGAGCTCACGTGACACAAGGAAAGATCCTGCACAAGGCAACAAAGATCCCACATGCCACAGCTATGACCCAAGGAAATCAAATAAATAATAAATATTTTTAAAAAAAGAAAAGGAGAAGAGTCATGTGATAATGAATACATAATTCACAGAGAAGGAAATACAAATAGTTCTTAAAAACAAGAAAGGTAGTCAAGTGAATTTATAACAAGAGACACACAAGTTAAAACTATACTGAGATACCATTTTTAACTATCCACTTGGAAAAACTCCTGAACTTTGGAAGTACTTTTTGTCAAGTTATTGGAGAAATATGTTTTCTGCACATTGCTGATGGAAGTATAAATTAGTAAATCTCTGTGGAGGGCAATTTGGCAGTATCTATCAAATTCAGTGGTAAAGAATCTGCCTGCAAATGCAGGATACATGAGTTGAACCCCTGGGTTGGGAAGATCCCTGGAGAAGGAAATGGCAACCCACTCCCGTCGTATTCTTGCCTGGGAAATCTCATGGACAGAGGAGCCTGGTGGGTTACAGTCCGTAGAGTCAAACATGACCTAGAGACTAAACAAGAACAACTAAATTGACTTATGTGTGCACCCTTTGATTTGCAATCTCCCCTTAGGATTTTGGTGTATATTACCGTCTCATGGATCACAATTAATGTCTTACCCTCTTGGGCATGCTGGGCTTGAGTATGGTTATAGTTCTGGAAGTAATGAGGGGAGAGAGAGTGTGTTACTAGAAGGCTCAATAATACCTTCCAAGGAACTACCACAGAGGCATCCATGACAGGCTCTGCGGGGATGGGGTGACTAGCTTACTCAGATAAGGGAGGAAGAGTTGCCTCTCTTGATAAAGAAGATTTGACAGAATTTAGAGATTCAAGTTTCTAGCAAACTACACTCCAGATCTTCCTATAGTATCAGACAAAGATGACACCTGATGTAAAGAGGCAACTCACTGGAAAAGACCCTGAAATTGGGAAAAATAAAGGGCAAGAAGGGAGAAGGGGGTGACAGAGGATGAGATGGTTGGATGGCATCACTGACTCAGTGGACATGAGTTTGAGCAAGCTCCAAGAGATAGTGAAGAACAGGGGAGACTGGCGTGCTGGAGTCCATGGGGTCGCAAAAAGTTGGACTTGACTTAGCCACCAAACAACAAAGAGTGTATTAACCTTCAGACTCCCTATTGTTGTTGTTGTTGTTTTGGTCTAGCTTCTTCCCCTTGCCTTGCCTTGAATCTCTTAATTTTCTATAGAAAATTAGAAAATTTAGATTTCTATAAAAATCACTTATACAGGGACCTTCATTACAGGCTCTGATTCTGGAGAGCTTGATCTAAGTGGTTTGATCTTCAGATTGTATCTTTTCTGATCTACATTTGTATATCAAACTTATCGTGTGCAAAACTAAACTCTGGTATCTACTCTTTGACCTTTGGTTACTATTTTTCATATTTCCGGATGTGGCCATTCATCTAGCTGCTCTGGATGAAACTTTCTACATTTCAGTCAGGCAGCAGTTCTAATGCTAAGCCATTTAACCTAGAGGTAAACCATTTTTAGATAAACTGCTTTTATGTTGGGTTCATATGCAATAAGCAGCTCCTTCACTGCAATCTGTTGAAAGCCAACCCTTGACACAAGGGTTTGAAAAAATTAGGGTTAGAGTTCCTAATTCAACTTTCCAAATGAACTTGTACCGTTTACCACCACCTTCATTGCTACCACTCAGTACAAGGCACTATTATCTCTTGCTTGCTTTATTGCAATGGCCTTCTAATGGGTCTTGCAGCTTTTACTCTTGCTTGCCTTTGGTCTCTTTTCAACATCGCAGCTAACAAGATCCTTTAAAAATATGCCACATCTCTTTCATAATTCTCCACTTGCTTTTTAACCTGGAGCAAAAGCCTAAGTTTTCATGATGAACTAACATGCCCTTTATGATTTTGTCCTCCACCTCATACCTTTGAAGTCACATCCTGCTCTTCTTCCCTCCTGTCACTCTGCTGTAGCCACTTTGTCTTCCTTTGATGTCTCTTGACTATGCCTGGCATATATATGACTCTCCATGGCCACTGTATTTGATGATCCCTGGTTGGAAGGCCCTTCCCCAGATACTGGCATGGTTCACTCCCTCTCTTCTTTCTGGCATTGTCATTGTCATCCAAACTAAATCCTCCATTCCCTGCTCTGCTTTCTCTCCTTAGTATCATCATCATCTATTTTACTTATTTGTGTATTTGTTTTAATCATTTATTTCCCTCAATCTAACATAAACTTCATAAGGACAGGGATGTATCTTTTTCCCCCACTGGCAAATGGTAAACCATAAATATTTATCAAACACATGAATGCCTTATTTTATCATAATTACCTAGGTTTCTTTACTGTTGTAAAATTTCATTATTTCTATGCCTGTAGAAATAACTATGGCTACTAGAACCTGGATCATCAACTGATATTCTCTTATAAAGTCAGACAGTTCAGTGATTTTTGCTGGTTCACTAATAAAATATTTAGTCTTCACATTTTTCTACAGTTGTTAGAGGTCATTGCTGCCATACCTCTTTTACATTTGAACAAGATTTTATTGACCATCTAGACATGTAGATCTAGGTACATATCTCCCTGCTAAGTGAAATGGAGATATGAAAATAGGATTTAAACCTACTGTGTAACATACTAAACCAGTTAGAGAAATATAGAACAGTTAAGAACTATGGTGTTGGAGAAGACTCTTGAGAGTCCCTTGGACTGCAAGGGGATCCAGCCAGTCCATCCTAAAGGAGATCAGTCCTGAATGTTCATTGGAAGGATTGATGTTGAAGCTGAAACTCCAATACTTTGGCCACCTGATGTGAAGAGCTGACTCATTGGAAAAGATCCTGATGCTGGGAAAGATTGAGGGCAGGAGGAGAAGGGGACGACAGAGGATGAGATGGTTGGATGGCATCACTGACTCAATGGACATGGTTTTGGGTGGACTCCGGGAGTTGGTGATGGACAGGGAGGCTTGGTGTGCTGAGGTTCATGGGGTCGCAAAGAGTCAGACACGACTGAGCGACTGAACTGAAGAACTCAACTGACCGTTGTCAAGTACTAGTAGTTTATATAGTAAAGAGAGAGAGAGAGAGAGTTTTCAGTAGAGAGAATTCTAAAATGGAAATTAATCAGACACAGTTGTCTAATATTATAATGTTTAGTTACAAATTTTTTTTGTCTCAATTACATGATATTAGAGAGTTTCCATCTATCTTTGATAATAGTCTGTTTGATTTTGACATTTCTTACTATCACCAATGGCCTCCTTTCCTGAATTTTTATAGAATTATAGCCTGTATCACTGGCCACTTTTGTGTGATTCACTCAGGTGAAGGGTAATAATCTTGATATTTAAAAAAGTTATGGGACTTCCCTGGTAGTCCAATGGTTAAGACTCCAAACTTCCAATGCAGGGGGCCTTAAACACTCCCTAATCAGGGAACTAAGATCCCACATGACCCATGGCACAGGCCAAAAAATAGTCACAAGATCAAGGGCTCGCGTGGGAGGAGAGTTGTGAAGGGATATAAACAGTGAAATCAGATCAGAGTTGTGAAGCAGGAGTGAGCCAGGATGTAGCTTCTGGTGGCTGCTCATGGGGTTGGCCTCTGTCACAGGCTTGTAATGAATCTAAGTTCCAATGGTTTGGATGGTTGGCCTTGGTAACAGATAAAAGCTTTTGAAGCTGCGCTTTAGCAGCAGGCAGCTGCATGCATTTTGAACTTTAGTAGGCTAAGCTGACTAACACATCTTTTAACTATAAATAATACTTTTCCTGGACTATAGTGATGAAAACTCAAGGCTTGGGTGGGGGGGCGGGTGGTGGTTGGCAGTTTTTTTCTTTTCTGGACTTTTATTTTCCTTTCAATGGACATGAGTTTGAGCAAACTCGGGGAGACAGTGAAGGACAGGGAAGCTTGATGTGCTGCAGTTCATGGGGTTGCCAAGAGTCAGACATGACTTGGCGACTGAACAAAAACAACAAAATTTCCTTTCAATAAAATTAAACCATTTTAAAGAAGAACTTGATACACTATTTACAGAATAGTATTCATTCTCTGTTTTTCTCAAGATGATTTTTTTAATGAGAAAATACTCCTGTGTAATCAGATTATTCTATCACATCAGAACTAAAGTGCGATAAATTTTGAAAGCAACATGGAAACTCTGCCTTCAGGGAGAACTATAGTTTTCATAAGATAAGGGACTAGGACTAGTTTTTTGAGGTTAGGAGTTTCCTACCCTGCTGACAAACTCATTGGGAGCACTGAGATTTGGGTCAACACCAAAAGTAGGATCTATTCAATCCTGTAGGGATCAGATTCAAGAAGACTGTTGATCTTATTGCTGGACAGTTTTAAATGGAGAAGGAAAATTTAGACTTTGAGATTTAGATTCTATATTCAAAGTTTTAGAACTGGAAAGCATTTGCATTCTGACTGCTTTGTACTGTAACAGAGAAATCCACCAGGAAGCTGGGGCGAAAGCTGCATTTCTCAAGTTAAAGCCAATGACTGTATTTATGTGAGTGAATAACAGTATACTTTCCTTCATCTGTGTTTGCAATTTTTTGTTACATGTATTGTAGTTGAGTTTTTACCAACCTGTTATTTTGGGGAAAAATCATCACCAGCCTTTAGCAGCAAGACCAGACTCTCAGGGCGCTAACAAGTAAGGCTGAAAACATTTTTGTTTGTACAATGTATGTGTTTCTTTTCGGCATTTCTAAGTTAGATATAAGCATTACTACTTCTATTATGATGGCACTTATATAAAATCTTGTCAACTCAATCTCCTCAAAGAACCAAATATTAAAGCACATAACTAAATATGCCAATAATGCAATTTGTACAAGGGTGACACAAAGATTATTTTAAAAAGAAAAAGCAATCAAGGTCATTCAACAAATATTTATTTCCTGAGTGCCCACTGTGTGGGAGATGTGGGGGTTGGAGATGACCGTCTTTGTTCTTTAGAAGAACAACATACCTTTCTATTAGTCCAAAAGCAATGTCTAACATTCAAGAATGCATTTAAAAGATTAAGACCTTTGCTGTGTCCAGAAAATATTCTTTGAGAAAATACTTTTTTACCGTGGTAAGAATAAACATAACATAGAATCCACCCTTTCAGCCATTTAAAGGTTTACAGTTCTGTGGCATTAAGTGCATTCACACATTGTCACCACCCATTTCCAGAACTTTTTCCGCCCTCTCGAACTGAAACTCTGTGTCCATTAAACAATAACTTCCCATTTCCTTCTCCCTCCTAGTCCCTGGCCACCGCCGTTCAACTTTCTGTCTCTATGAATCTGACTGCTTTAGGAACCTCCCATAAGTGGAGTCATATAGTCTTTTTGTGACTGGCTAATATCACTTAGCCAAATGTCATTAAGGTTTATCTATATTGTAGCATGTGTCAGAATTTTCTTTTCTTTCATTCTTTTAAAAATTCATTTATTTGGCTGCACTTGGTCTCAGCCATGGCACAGAGATCTAGTTCTCTGACCTACTTTGGGAATGGGGAGTCTTAGCAATTGGACCACCAGGGAAGTCCCAGAATTTTGTTCTTTATTATGGTGCAGCAATATTCCATTGTCTGTATGTGTCACATTTTGTTTATCTATTTATTTGTTGATGAACACTCGGGTTGTTTCCACTTTTTGGCCCTTGTTCGTAGAAGAATAATACTTCTATGAACACAGGAATTCCTGTAAGTCAGTCTTTGTTGTTACTAAGCCATGTCTGATTCTTTTCGATCCCATCAACTGCAGCAGTCCTAGCTTCCCTGTCCTTCCCTAGCTCCTAGAGTTTCCTACAACTCATGTCAGTTGAGTCAGTGATGCCATCCATCCATCTCATCCTCTGTCTCTCCTGTCTCCTCTTGCCCTTGATCTTTCCCAGCATCAGGGTCTTTTCCAGTGAGTCAGCTCTTTGCATCAGGCGGCCAAAGTATGGGAGCTTCAGTCCGTCCAATGTATATTCAGGGTTGATTTCCTTTAGGACTGACTGGTTTGAAGTCAGTCTTTAGATTAATATACAACTCTGCATAATAGTGGGACCTTGAATACTACTACCAGTTCTATCTACCCTGCCTTGTCCTACACTATGCCAGATCAGTCAACTCTTTCTAGTTTTAAATCATAGGGTTTTGCGGGTCAAGGTTAATGTTGGAGACAAAGTAGTTATTTAGTCTCCTTTATTTAAATATACCACAAGTGGTTTATTAGTTTTAAAACTTTAGTATTTTTTGATAATATATGATTGTTGTAGGAAACTAGAATATTGTAAAAAAGTTTAAAAATCACTCAAACTTAGGCTTCCCAGGTGGCTCACTGGTAAAGAATCTGCCTGCTAATACAGGAGACACAGTTATGATCCCTGATCTGGGAAGATCCCACATACTGTAGGATAACTAAGCCCGCAACAAAAGACTAGCCCTTACTCATTGCAACTAGAAAAGAGCCCATGCAGCAACAAAGACAGCACAGCCAAAAATAAATAAATAAACAAATAAGCATTTAAAAAAAAGTACTTTAACTTCAAACCTGACACTTGAAAGAAAATCCTAAATTAAAAAAAAAATTCACTATGTCCTTTCAGACACTTTTTTCTTATGTGGAGGTATATTTATATATGTGTGTGTCCACAGATATAAGTAATGCTAATATCTCAGACATTTAAATAATTTTTGTAAAATTGGGGTAATAAATTTATATATTTTTGTGTATTATGAATACTTTCCTTTTATGCAATGACAGGCATAGCCTTTAAATAAATACTGAAAGAGACTTTGAAATTTATAAGTGAAAAAGCATGCAAAATATAATGAATTAATATAATGAATAATGAGAAAAATAATCATTAATTTTTCATAAGGAATTATCATTTTTTTTCATAGATGGCAGTTTTCTAGGATACACAAATATTTTGTGGAAAGTATGGCATAGAATATGAAGAAACCATAAAGCTGAGGAGTAAAAATATTTTATTCAAAAACTTAGCTGAATGAGCAAGTTTTTATTATAAATCTTTTACAGTGATTTTAAATGGAACTAGGACACGATAAACTTGGTGATGTTGTTTTAGAATTATTCTGTCACAGTGGTACTCACTTCCTAGCACCCAGCAGGACAGTCTGAAAAGGCAGATTCTGTATATTTTATTGCAGGAAATATTTTTATATCTTTGCTTGTTGTTTTGCAATCTAAACTGTAATGACTGTCATTTTAAATGTTCCATTTCCTCCTTCAAGGAGGGACTCATGGGCCAGTCCTACCTAGAATCTCAGTCCATGTTTTTTGGTATTATAGTTTTATGTCCCAAGGAGCATGCTTTCATGTGTCTTGACTTAATATTTACTGTTTTTAGCCACTATAGACCAAAGTTATATTCTCTAAGACTGTCCTAGAGACCATATTTGTTGTCTCTGACACTTTGAGGATATTTATTATGATTACTCTATTTTGTATCAAAAATTGTCATTGGTTCTCTCTTTCTTATAATTGCAAATTACATGTTTATTTATCCTTGTTTTTATTCATCCTGTTGTAGACACCTATATTTAAATGGTAATATAATAGTTAAAAAACATCATATTGTTCTACCCTTCTTAGTTAACATTCAATTATTTTTTGATTGGCTACAGTCTTTTTTCAGCTTTACTGAGGTATAATTGAAAAATAAAATTATACTATATATATAGTGTACAACATGATGATTTAATGCTAGGCTTCAACATTACGTGAACCAAGAACTTCCAGATGTCCAAGTGGATTTAGAAAAGAAAGAAGAACTAGAGATCAAATTGCCAACATTCTCTGGGTTATAGAGAAAGCAAGGGAATTTCAGAAAAACATCTATCTCTGTTTCATTGACTACGCTAAAGCCTTTGACTATGTGGATCATGACAAACTTTGGAAAACTCTTAAGAGAGATAGGAATACCAGACCATCTTACCTGTCTCCTGAGAAACCTGTATGCCAGTCCAGAAGCAACAGTTAGAATTCTGTATGGAACAACTGACTGGTTCAAGATGGAGAAAGGAGTATGATGGGGCTGTCTGCTGTCACCCTGTTAGTTTAACCTATATGATGAGCACATTGTGAGAAATCCCGGACTGGACAGGTTACAAGCTGGAATCAAGATAGGTGGGAGAAACAGCAACAACCACAGATATGCAGATGATACCACTCTAATGGCAGAAAGTGAAGAGGAACTAAAAAGACTCTTGATGAGAGTGAGGGGGAGAGTGAAAGAGCAGGCTTAAGACTAAATACTAAAAAAACTAAGATCATGGCATCCACCCTCATTACTGCATGGCAAATAGAAGGGGAAACGTGGAAGTAGTGACAGATTTCCTCTTCTTGGGCTCCAGAATCACTGCGGATGGTGACTATAGCCATGAAATCAGAAGACTATTGCTTTTTGGCAGGAAAACAATGATAAACCTGGACAGCATGTTGAAAAACAGACATGACTCTGCTGACCAATGTCTGTATAGTCAAGGCTATGGTCGTCCCAGTGGTCACATATGGCTGTGAGAGCTGAACCGTAAAGAAGGCAGAATGCCAAAGAATTGATGCATTCAAACTGTGGTGCTGGAGAAGACTCCTGAAAGTTCCTTGGACAGCAACGAGATCAAACCAGTCAATCTTAAGGGAGATCAACCCTGAATATTCACTGGAAGTACTGATGCTGAAGCTGAAGCTCCAATATTTGAGTTATCTGATGCAAACAGATGACTCATTGGAAAAGTCCCCGATTCTGGGAAAGACTGAGGGCTGAAAGAGAAGAGAGTGTCAGAGGATGAGATGACTGGATGGCATCACCAATACAATGCATGTGAATTTGGGCAAATTCTGGGAGATGATGAGGGATAGGCAGACCTGGAGTGCTGCAGTCCATGGGATCACAAAGAGTCAGGTGCGACTGGGTGCCTGAACAACAGCAACATACACTGTGAAAGCATTTCCATAATCAAGTTAATTAATATACCTCTCACTTCGTATATTCACCTTTTTTCTTGACAACACTTAAGTTCTGCTGTCAAAAAATTCAATTATACAATACAGCATTGCCTACTATAGGCACCATGTGACTATATATTATACATTCAGATCTTATTAATCTTATAATGGAAAATTCATACTCTTTTAGCATTTAAAGCACTCCCAACCCTTGGAGACTGCCATTCTACTCTGTTTCTGCAAATTCAACTTTTGTTTTAAAGACTCCACATGTGAGTTCACACTGTATTTGTCTTTCTCTGGGTTACTTCAGCTAGGAAAATGCCCTTTGGTTTTATCCATGTTGTTACAAATAGCAGGATTTCTTTTTTTTTTCTTTTTAATAAAAGGTAGAATAATACTCCACTGTATATTTATGTATATATCCTTATATCTATATCATATGTTCTTAATTCATTCATCCATCAACAGACACTCAGGTTATTTCCATACCTTGGCTATTGTAAATAGCTGGCAATGAACGTAAGAGTACAGTTATCTCTTCAGGTCAATGATGTAATTTACTTCGGATATATATTCCAGAAGTAGGATTGATAGATCATAAGGTAGTGCTATTTTTAGATTCTTGAGGAATCCACAAACTGTTTTTCATAGTGGCTATATCAGTTTTCACCAACAGTGTCCAAGGGTTCCCTTTTCTCTTATCCTTGCCAGCATTTGTCATCTCTTAACTTTTTGAGGTGGCTCAGATGGTAAAGAATCTGCCTGCAGTCAAGAGACCTGGATTTGATCTTGGGGTCAGGAAGATCCCCTGGAGAAGTGAATAGCTATCCACTCTAGCATTATTGCCTGGAGAATTCCATGGACAGAGGAGCCTGGCAAGCTACACAGTCCACGGGGTCTCAGAGTCAGACACAACTGAACAACTAACAACTAACACTCTCAGTCATCGTGATAGGTGTGAAGTGATATCTTGCTTTGGGCTTGATTTGCATTCCCCCCTGATGCCTAGTGATACTGAGTACTTTTTCATGTAAGTCTTTGGAAAAAATGTCTATTTGGGGATTTTACCCATTTTTAAGTTGGAGTATCTGTTTTTATATTGCTGAGGTGTGAGTTCCTTGCATATTTCAGATAAACCCTTATGGGCTATACGGTTTACAGATGTTCTCTCCCATTCCGCAGGCTGTCTTGATTTTGTTGGCTGTTTCTTTACTGTGCAGAAGCTTTTGAGTTTAATGGAGTTCTGCTTGTTCAGTTTTGCTTTTGTTGCTTTTGCTGTCAAATCCAAAAAATTATTGCTAAAACCAGTGTCAAACAGCTTACTCCCAAAGCTTTCTTCTAGGAGTGTTATGGTTTCAGGTCTTACATTCAAGTTTTAATCTATTTTGGGTTGACTTTTGTGCATGGTTTAAGATGGGGCCCGATTCAACTCTTTGGCATGCAGCCATGCAGTTTTCTGCAGCACAGTTGATTGAGAAGGCTCCCTCTGCCCCGAGCCCAGAGATAGCTGTGGGAAGTGCTTGTGTGACCGTTGAGCAACCGCTTTGTTTGCTGCAGTCCTGTGGGACTTGCGAACCCAAGTCTCATTAGCCCTCAGAAGGAGGTGATTTGAGGGGGCTCCGTGCCTCGGGGGGCAGCCTGAAGAGCTGGAGCGCTAGATGTGCGTTCCAAACTCTGTTCCTTCGGGGGAAGCTGGTAGTTGCAGGCTCCCTTGTTATTATAAGGCACTATGCCAGGGATGGGGTTTCTGGTGAGAGAGTGTCTTAGCCTGTTGAACCCATTTCCACATAGGTATCTTCTTAGTCACCCAATGTGTAGGAGTCAGTCAACTAGTTTCTGGGCTTCTTTCAAAGGGATTGGTCCGGGACAGTTGTGTATTTGTTGTATCGCTGGGGGGGAAGGAAAGTCAGAAGCCTCTTCTGTCGTCATCTTGGTGATGTCACCTTAGTTCTCTCTCTCTCACTCTCATAGCTGCATGTGCAGAGGTGCTGAGTAGACCAGAGCAGAGTGTAAGCGGACAGAGAACAGAACTCAGAATGAGAAAATCTCCCTCGAAAGTCTTCCTCTAGTGACCTTGAAGTAGTCACTTAAATTCTTTTTAAAAATTTACTTACTTAAAAAATTTAATTTTGGCAAGATATGCATAACGTAAAGTTGGTCATTTTAACCATTTTTAAGTGTCCAGTTAAGTGGTATCAAATATATTCACATTGTCATGCAGCTTCATTGAACCTTCCCTGGTGGCTCAGAGGGTAAAGAGTCTGCTTGCAGTATGGAAGACCCAGGTTTGATCCCTGGGTCGGGAAGATCTCCTGGAGAAGGAAATGGCAACCCACTCCAGTATCCTTGCCTGGAAAATTCCATGGACGGAGGCGCCTGGCAGGCTACAGTCCATGGGGTTGCAGAGTCTGGACACGACTGAGCGACTTCACTTGATCCTTGATCTTGATCTTGTCATGCAGCTAATCTCCAGAACTCTTTCATTCTGCAAAATTGAAACTCCATAACCATTAAACAAATAAAAAAAATCCTCATTTCATGCACATCCATCCCCCAGACCCTGGCAGTCACCATCTACTTTTTATCTTTATGAATTTAATTACTTTAGGTACTTAATATAAGTTAGTTACACATTATCTGTTTTCTTGTGATGGACTTATTTCACTTAGCTTGTTCTCAATGTTCTTTCATTGTATGTCACAATTTTCTTCCTTTTAAAAGCTGAATAATATTTCATTGTATGTAAATGCCACATTTTTTTTTAACCCATTAATCTGACCACTGGTACTTGGGTATTTCTGCTTTTGGAGTTTTTGTGAATGATGCTGCTATGAGCAGGGGAGTACAGAAATCTTCTGAGATCCTGCTTCAATTCTTTTGAGTGTATGCTCAGAAGTGGAATTGTTGGATTGTGTGGTATTTCTATTTTTAATTTTTTAAGGAACTGTCATAGTGGCTGCACCATTTTATACTCTCTCCAGCAGAGCATACAGGTTCTAATTTCTCCCCATTCTCATCAAACTTGTTATTTTCTATTTTCTACCTTTATTTTTTTTTTGCTAGTAGCAAAAAAATGAGTGTGAGGTGGCATTTCTTTGTGGTATTGATTTGCATTTTCCTAATGATTAGTCTTTAGGAAAGTCATAAAGGTCCACCTAGTCAAAGCTATGGTTTTTCCAGTGGTCATGTATGGATGTGAGAGTGGACTGTGAAGAAGGCTGAATGCAGAAGAATTGATGCTTTTGAACTGTGGTGTTGGAGAAGACTCTTGAGAGTCCCTGGGACTGCAAAGAGATCCAACCAGTCCATTCTGAAGGAGATCAGCCCTGGGATTTCTTTGGAAGGAATGATGCTAAAGCTGAAACTCCAGTACCTTGGCCACCTCATGCGAAGAGCTGACTCATTGGAAAAGACTCTGATGCTGGGAGGGATTGGGGGCAGGAGGAGAAGGGGACGACCGAGGATGAGATGGCTGGATGGCATCACTGACTTGATGGGCGTGAGTCTGAGTGAACTCCGGGAGATGGTGATGGACAGGGAGGCCTGGCGTGCTGGGATTCATGGGGTCGCAAAGAGTTGGACATGACTGAGCAACTGAACTGAACTGAACTGAACTGAACTGAACTGAACTGAATGATTAGTGATTTTGAGCATCTTTTCATGTGCTTGTTAGCCATATACCATTGTTAGTATATTATCTTTGAGGAAATAACTATTCAGTCCTGATCCTTTTTTTTCCAGTTTTATTTAAATATAATTGAATATAGCACTGTAAAGGTGTATCACATAATGATTTGACTTATATATGTCATGAAATGATGACTATAATAAGTTTAGTAAACATCCATTATCTCATATAGATATAAAATTAAATGGAAAAAATAGTTTTTCCTTGTGATGAGAATTCTTAGAAGTTACTCTGTTAATGACTGTCATATATAATGTAGCAGTGTTCTTTATATTTATCATGTCGTATGTTACATTAGCTCAGTGGTAAAAAAATCCACCTGCCAATGCAGGAGATGTGGATTCTATCCCTGGGTCAGGAAGATCCCCCAGAAAAGGAAATGGCAACCCACTTCAGCTTTCTTGCCTGGGAAATCCCGTGGATGGAGGAGCCTGGCAGGCTACAGTCCACAGGGTCGCAAAAACGTTGGACAAGACTTGGTGACTAAACAACAACAATGTGGAACCTCGTCCCAGCATCATTTTTGAAGCTCACTAAGTTTTAATGAGTTTCAAAAAATGAATTTCTATAAAGCGCTTAGAATAGTACATGGGATGCAAGCAGCACTGAGTAAATACTAGTTGTTATTTTATCATTTATTACGCTAAATCCTCATTATATGTCTACTTGTCTTTCCCTCTCAAGACTCCCTGGATCTTTGTACCTCCAGGCTTGTCCTAGCACCTGACAGACAGTGCATGCTACACGCTAAAAGGATTTTGTTGAATGGGCGAATGATAAATAGGACTTCTCTGCTGAGGCTGCAGGTAAAGTACAGGGCAGATGCTAGTCTCAGCACTGACATTCTTTATGAACTGTGGGTCCCAACCAGAGGGCCTCTCAAGCTTAGAACATACCAACAGCGTCTGCCTTAGGGTATCTTCCCAGAGAGCATAGCACACAACCCCTTGATGCAGATCACCCTGGACAACTAGAATCTCTTTAGCATGCTTATCATTTCCACATGGCCCTCCACACTTGTTTGTTTGCCCTCCACTTGTCCCTGAGCATGAACTCAGGGAGTGGAATCCCTCCCTGATATTTGCTTCAGCCAAACCTCCTCTGCTGGATCCTTTGGCTTTCAACCTCTAAAAGTTGAAAGGTTCAAGGCTTACTCTCAGCACCTTAACTATTTCTGTCTACATTCTTTACCTACATGATCTCATCTGGTTTAATGGCTTTAAATACCACATAAGTGGTGATGACTCCCAAACTTGTTATTCCAGCCGTAAATCTTCACTGAGATCCAGACTTGTATTTCAATTGTCTTCTTCACGTCTCATCTCAGATCTCTAATAGTCATCTCAAACATAACATAAACAAAACAGCTTCTTTCACTTCTTCTCTCAGTCTTCCTCATCTTGGTTGTTGTTGCTGTTTAGTTGCTAAGTTGTGTCTGACTCTTTTGTAACCCCACGGACTGTAGCCTGCCAGCTTCCTCTGTCTATGGAATTTCCCAAGAATTCTGGAGTGGGTTGCATTTCCTTCTCTACAGAAAAGACTACATAAAATTCTCCTGGTTGCTGAAATAAAAAGTTTAGGATTTGCCCCTGATTTTTTTTCATCTCTATATCAAACAAATCCTATCAGATCTGCCTCGCAAATATACTAGCATCTTATGCCCAATTACCACGTCCAAAGCTTCCACTTAACGACAAGCCCTCTGCTTGTACTCAGTTTAAGACAGTAGCCTCTTCCACTCTAGTCTCTTTCAACCCCATTCTTTACATAATAGTCCAGAAGATGTTTGAAAACATAAGTTATCTTGCTCCTCTGTTTAATACCCTCTAATGGTTTCAGTTACATTTGGATGATATCCAAATTTCTTACCATTGCCCACATGACTTTCTTGATCTTATCCTTTACATAACAGCATGTTAAAGGCTGAAATTTCTACCAGGTGCAAAGATTTAATGAAAGGAGATTTCAGACTGAGTTGCCAGTTCACAGTATGCAGATGTTCAAAGGAAACGGACATAAACCTTTCATAAGTCTTGAAACTCTTTGATAAAATAAAAGAGTTGAGACAGTAGACGAGAGAAGACTTTGTGAGAAATATTTAGAAAATCCTACATTGTGAGTCCAACTCCACATTCTACCAAGGAAGACTAGGAATGTCTCCTCCTCCCCTCAAACCTGGTGGTGGTTGGGAGCTTCCATGGGGCCACACACGAAACTTACTGGGTTATTTCTTCTGTTGGGAAACGGACTAGGGTCTTGCTTCTGCCTGTAGGACTAAGAGAATGAGAAAAAAGCGGGTGATTTTGGGGACAGAGTCAGGAGAATATGGCTACATTAGGCCTGGGGGACAGGGTTAATGGCCAGCTGTGGGCCTCAAGAGGAGAGCTTGTGTGTGAGGGTGTCCTGAGATCTGACTAACAGGGCTGTCCAGTGGAGTGTGGCAGCTCCAGCTGCGACTCTTGGTGGTCAATTCCCCGAAACTGAGGAAGGAGTCCTGAGGGATCACTCAAAATAGAGATTTTTTTGCCCCAGCACACAGAAGTGCAGAGAGGGCTCAGGAGAGTCCTGAAAATTCCCATGAGGGAGAGAGTCAGCATTAAACCTCCACCAGGTCTGGGAAACACAAAGCCAGATTACTTTGGTTCTGGTCCAAAAGAGACCCTTCTTGCTACTTTACCAGTCTCCATCTGCATCGGCCAATCTCAGAGGGGTCGAAGCTATAGTTATCTAGTTTTCGCCTACTGCATTGAAATGTCCAATTTCTGGCTTGAGGCTGCTTTGTGACTTGAAGCAATCTTGGGACGACCTGTTTGACAAGAGTGAAAAGTAAATTCATATGACATGCTGGAGTTTTTTCTTTCTGCTGGAGAAGTTTCCCTTGCTGAATAAAGTTGGAAGAAGTAGTAGAAGAGAATGAATAAAACTATGGTGTGATAGTATTATGAGTACAGCCAGCTCCCCATGGCAAAGGCTCTGCTTGTTTGATCCCTCACTTTATCCCCTGAGAAAGCCTTCCCCAGCCTATAGGTTTAAAGGAGCAACATTTTTTTCTCCGCCTGTTCTTCAGCAATTTTACTCTTGTTTTTTCTTCAAAGCACTGACTACAGTGTGAAAGTATCTTGTTCAGGTGTTTGCTTATTGTCAGTTGTCTTCCCTTGGTTCCATAAAAGCAGGAATCCTTTCTTTGGCTCGCTGCTGTATCTACCTACTGACTACAATAGGTGCCCTGTGTATATAAGTGCTCACTAAGTATTTTTTGAGTGAATGAATGAGTAAAAACTATAGGTCAAAGAGTGGGAAAAATGCACATTCATCCCACTTCAACGGGGTTTTTGTTTTCACACAATTATTCATTCATCCTGTGGTGGTAACAACGGTCACATTATTTGTATGACTTTTTTAGTTGACACCTTCATGAAAAAGTCATATTACAAAAGGAAACACAAACAGTAAGGAAGTTTTAAACAAACATGGAGGCAGGACCAGTTTGAAGTATTCAACCAAAAACATTTGACTGTAGATCGATTCGAATCTATTTTTACTCAATAATATATTTTTACTTTTCAACATGGTCTTTCAAACATCTCTCTTTACCATTCGTACTGGAGGGCAGGACTCACATATGCCCAGTAAGAGAAGGAATCTCAGTGTGGGGGACACACTCCAAATTGGCCCCGCAGGACCCTCATCCCTGGAAAGTGCACCTTTGTGGAACCCCCTTCCTATGAGTGTCCATGGTGACTGCAAGTTCCTTCTATCTAATAGAATATGGTAGAGGTGATAGAATGTTGTTCCATGATTATGATATGGTAGTTAACCCGCATCTTTCTAGCCAGCTCTTCTCTTAGGGACTCTCTTTGCTGGCTTGAGCTGTTATGTTGAAACAGTTCACTTGGTAAAGACTGAGGGTGCCCACCAGGATCTGAGGGCAGCCTTCAACTGACACCCAGCAAGAAGCAGATACCCTCAATTCCGCAACAACAAAGGAAGAAATTCTCTTACTGGAAACATAAACTCCACTTAAACCATTATCAATCATTAACACTCCAGGGTCCATGAAGGATTTAATAAGAGGTTTGGTAGAAAGGTGGATCAAAGAATCTGACCTTGAAGGGGATGACTGCTCTAGGTGAGAATAGATCTGTAACAGGAAAACTCAACTGGAGATATATCCCTCCAGCATCACCACTTCCCTGGGTCTTGGCCATATGAATTGTTGCCCATATACTTAATGTCTTTACAAAGATCCGATGAGGAGAGATGTGTTTCTGGAGCCCAAAGGTGGAAAAAGAGGGATGAGGTTGTCAACAGAATCAATAAACAGTCTATCATAGGAATTGAAAAGAATTTTATTCAAGCCAAACTGAGGGCTACAGCCCAGGAGACACAGATTCAAGAAGCACTTGAATTGTGTTCCTCTGGACTAAAATATGGGAGAAGTTTGTATGTAGGCAAAATCCACTAAGTTACATAAATTGTTTGTCAAGAATTAAGATTGGAACTGGCAAGTAATAGTGCTTGTTAAGCAAAAATAGGTTGAGCTCTGAAATGGTTGCAAGGGGAAACCTTGAGACGGTTAAGACTGTAGTTGGCAGTTGTTAGCAGATACTGTTTTGAAAACCACTGTTGGTGTCCTTTGAATTTGATATAGTTCATAAAATTCAAGTTCTCGGCAAAGTAAGCACGTGTTTGAAACCCCATCCACGGTGGCCACCCAGCTCCATTTGAGATGCCTGAACCACAGTTTTTATCTTATCAGAACAAAGAACAAACATCAAATATGACAGGGGTACATTCCTTCAAACTTTCAGAAGAGGAAGATTAGCACATACACAGTGAGTCAGCATGTCCTTGGTTCCTGGGAAGGGACCCTCATTTTTGAACAAGTAACTAACATTGGGATCCTAGGAAGGGGGCAAGGCCTTTATTCCTGTCTTCAAAGTGGACATTCTAAACAATCTGGTAAATGCACTCTTTTTTTTTTTTTTTAAATGCTTAAAGTAGGTATACCGTGCGTGTCTGACAGGCGCTACAACAGGCCATTCTAGTTGGTGTAAGTTTCAAGCCAAATCATGGATAAGCCAGAATGACTTCCCCATACGTCGGTACATGAAAATTCCTTCCTTCAGAGCTCAGTCACAGACACCCTGAACAACCCTCCACAATGACACTAACCATGGCCACGTGTAGGCAAAACCAGAGAAGGCAAATGGGGGGCAGTCAGTGGGCCTGATGGTAACTGAGCCCGGGGGGAAATTTGCATCCTCGCTGAGCTGAGATCACCTTCCTCTGAAGCCTGAGCATCCTCCTTCTAAGGGAGCTCTGGCTCAGATGCAGAGCCTGAGCTTTCTTCTCGCATCCCCAGAAAAGAAGGACTCTTCTCACATTCCCTGAAACAGGGACTGTGGATGGAGGAGGCAGGAGGCCAGGGACCAAGGCCTGGGATGGTGACCGGAGGACGGTCCAAGATGCACCCAGAATTCACAGTCCTCTTCATGCTGCTCTTTGTCCTGCTGTGTATCCTGGGCCTTCTGGCCAATGGCTTCATTGTGCTGGTGCTGAGCAGAGAATGGGTGCAACGTGGGAGGCTGCTCCCCTCTGATCTGATCCTCTTTAGCTTGGGACTCTCCCGCTTCTGCCTGCAGTGGGTTGGAATGGGGAATAACTTCTACTATTTCCTGCATCTGGTCGACTACTGCAGCGGTCCCGCCCGGCAGTTCTTCGGTCTACCCTGGGTCTTCCTCAACTCCGTCACTTCCTGGTTTGGCTCCTGGCTCAGCGTCCTCTTCTGCATGAAGATTGCTAACTTTACCCACCCTGCCTTCCTCTGGCTAAAGTGGAGGTTCCCCAGGTGGGTGCCCTGGCTTTTGCTGGGCTCTCTCCTCACCTCCTTCACTGTCACCCTGCTTTTTTTTTCAGGGAACCACGCTTTGTATAAAGGGTCCTTCACTAGAAAACCTTTCAGGAACATGACCTATCATCAATGGAGCAGGATTCTGGAAATGTACTATTTCCTGCCCCTGAAAATGATCACTCTTTCAGTTCCTGGCTCTGTTTTTCTGGTCTCGATTGCTCTGTTGATTCACTCTCTGAGGAGACACGCATGGAGGATGCAGCGCAGTGGTCACAGCCTGCAGGATCCCAGTGGCCAGGCTCACACCAGAGCTCTGAAGTCACTAGTCTCCTTCCTTGTTCTTTATATTCTGTCTTTCGTGTCCCTGATCATTGATGCTGCAGGGTTCTGCTCCTCAGAGAGTGACTGGTACTGGCCATGGCAAATTTTAGTCTACTCGTGCACGTCCATCCATCCCTTTATCCTCATCCTTGGCAACCTCAGGCTTCGAGGGGCATTTGGGCAGCTGATTTTGTTGGCCAGGGGCTTCTGGATGGCCGAGGTGGTGTGATCCCCTTAACCAGTCCATCAGAAGAGGCTCAAATGAGGATGACAGAGCCGCAGACCAAATACATGAAAATGTCCTCAATATCTGTTGGATCATATTGTGGGCTTTCTCCTTTGGGAAGGAGAGGAGGGAAGTAAAATCTGGGAACTCTTTGAGCATAATTTCTTCCTGGAACACTGCTAAAATGTGGCCCCACAGGTCCCAGAGAGCCAGCATCATCCAGAAGGTCAGAATATAAAAATTCTGTGTTATTCTCTCTCTTTGTATCCCCTCTGTTATGTGGAAGCGTTTGGTTAAAAAGTCGTAACTGCACTATCTTTAAAAAAAAGTGATTTTATTTATTTCTTTGTTTTTGGCTGTGCTGGGTCTCTGTTGCTGCACCGGCTTTTCTCTAGTTGTGGCACGTGGGCTTCTCATGTGGGATCCTCCCGGACCAGGAATCAAAACCATGTCTCCTGCATTGGCAGGTGGATTCTTTACCGCTGAGCCACTAGGGAAGCCCCCTAACTGCACCATCTTATCTCAGTTGTCTGCTGGGAAACTAAGAAAAATCGTGTCTGTTACTGAACTAGTATGTGGCTGGGGAGGCAGTGACCTTCCTGAGGATAATGTAATAGTCACTATGTGAGTCCCAAAGGACAGTAATTGTGGTGGGCAGTGGCCTGGGCTGCGAGACCTAATAGTCCTTCTTTCTATGGGGATTCTTTTTCTCTTACCAAACTTGGACACTTCGATTTTAATTTTTATTAAAACTACTAGGTTTCTTCACAATACATTTTCTCCTTAATATTTCTGTTGTTCTGGTTTTGATTTTCTCTAAGTGACAGTCAGACTTTTCCCATGTTTATTCTTCCTTTGGAATCACATGTTGTGATTTTTCTTCTTTTTCAGATTGTCTCAAACTTTTTCCTAAAGCAAATGTCTCAAAGTCACATGTGAATTAAATAAATGAATTAAATAAACATGTACTTTTTATTCTGAAAAAATTAAAGAATTTCACTTAGTTTGTGTTCAAAACTGTTTAACTTTTTTTTTTTTTAAAGAATCACCCCATTAAATCTTATGTTTAACTATTTGTTTAAAACAGTTTGTTTCAATTACTACACAGAAGTTTTAAGAAATAATTTTGGAAAAAATTTTAATTAGAGTTAGGTGCCTCTAAGGCAGAATATAAAAAGTTTTTGGTAAAAGTATCAATGCGTATATTTCAGAGACTAACCTGCAACTTTTTTTTGCATTTCTTTTCCATGGGGATGGTCTTGATCCCTGTCTCCTGTACAATGTCACGAACCTCAGTCCATAGTTCATCAGGCACTCTATCTATCAGATCTAGACCCTTAAATCTATTTCTCACTTCCACTGTATAATCATAAGGGATTTGATTTAGGTCATACCTGAATGGTCTAGCGGTTTTCCCTCCTTTCTTCAATTTAAGTCTGAATTTGGCAATAAGGAGTTCATGATCTGGGCCACAGTCAGCTCGCAGTCTTGTTTTTGTTGACTGCATAGAGCTTCTTGATCTTTGGCTGCAAAGAATATAATCAATCTGATTTTGGTGTGGACCATCTGGTGATGTCCATGTGTAGAGTCTTCTCTTGTGTTGTTGGAAGAGGGTGTTTGCTATGACCAGTGCATTTTCTTGGCAAAACTCTATTAGTCTTTGCCCTGCTTCATTCCACATTCCAAGGCCAAATTTGCCTGTTACTCCAGGTGTTTCTTGACTTCGTACTTTTGCATTCCAGTCCCCTATAATGAAAAGGACATCTTTTTTGGGTGTTAGTTCTAAAAGGTCTTGTAGGTCTTCATAAAACCGTTCAACTTCAGCTTCTTCAGCATTAGTGGTTGGGGCATAGACTTGGATAACTGTGATATTGAATGGTTTTCCTTGGAAACGAACAGAGATCATTCTGTCGTTTTTGAGATTGCATCCAAGTACTGCATTTTGGACTCTTTTGTTGACCATGATGGCTACTCCATTTCTTCTGAGGGATTCCTGCCTGCAGTAGTAGATGTAATGGTCATTTGAGTTAAATTTACCCATTCCAGTCCATTTTAGTTCACTGATTCCTAGAATGTCGATGTTCACCCTTGCCATCTCTTGTTTGACCACTTTCAATTTGTCTTGATTCACGGACCTGACATTCCAGGTTCCTACACAATATTGCTCTTTACAGCATCGGATCTTGCTTCTATCACCAGTCACATCCACAACTGGGTATTGTTTTTGCTTTGGCTCCATCCCTTCATTCTTTCTGGTGTTATTTCTCCACTGATCTCCAGTAGCATATTGGGCACCTACTGACCTGGGGAGTTCCTCTTTTGGTATCCTATCATTTTGCCTTTTCATACTGTTCATGGGGTTCTCAAGGCAAGAATACTGAAGTGGCTTGCCATTCCCTTCTCCAGTGGACCACATTCTGTCAGGCCTCTCCACCATGACCTGCCTATATTGGGTTGTCCTGCATGCATGGGTTGATTTCATTGAGTTAGACAAGGCTGTGGTCCTAGTGTGATTAGATTGACTAGTTTTCTGTGAGTATGGTTTCAGTGTGTCTGCCCTCTGATGCCCTCTTACAACACCTACCATCCTACTTGGGTTTCTCTTACCTTGGCGTGGGGTATCTCTTCACGGCTGCTCCAGCAATGCAAAAAAGCAAAATGGCTGTCTGGGGAGGCCTTACAAATAGCTGTAAAAAGAAGAGAAGCGAAAAGCAAAGGAGAAAAGGAAAGATATAAGCATCTGAATGCAGAGTTCCAAAGAATAGCAAGAAGACATAAGAAAGCCTTCCTCAGCGATCAATGCAAAGACATAGAGGAAAACAACAGAAAGGGAAAGACTAGAGATCTCTTCAAGAAAATTAGAGATACCAAAGGAACATTTCATGCAAAGATGGGCTCGATAAAGGACAGAAATGGTATGGACCTAACAGAAGCAGAAGATATTAAGAAGAGATGGCAAGAATACATGGAAGAACTGTACAAAAAAGATCTTCATGACCCAGATAATCATGATGATGTGATCACTAATCTAGAGCCAGACATCTTGGAATGTGAAGCCAAGTGGGCCTTAGAAAGCATCACTACGAACAAAGCTAGTGGAGGTGATGGAATTCCAGTTGAACTGTTTCAAATCCTGAAAGATGATGCTGTGAAAGTGCTGCACTAAATATGCCAGCAAGTTTGGAAAACTTAGCAGTGGCCACAGGACTGGAAAAGGTCAGTTTTCATTCCAATACCAAAGAAAGGCAATGCCAAAGAATGCTCAAACTACTGCACAATTGCACTCATCTCACATGCTAGTAAAGTAATGCTCAAAATTCTCCAAGCCAGGCTTCAGCAATACGTGAACCGTGAACTTCCGGATGTTCAAGCTGGTTTTAGAAAAGGCAGAGGAACCAGAGATCAAATTGCCAACATCTGCTGGATCATGGAAAAGGCAAGGAAGTTCCAGAAAAACATCTATTTCTGCTTTATTGACTATGCCAAAGCCTTTGACTGTGTGGATCACAATAAACTGTGGAAAATTCTGAAAGAGATGGGAATACCAGACCATCTGACCTGCCTCTTGAGAAATCTGTATGTAGGTCAGGAAGCAACAGTTAGAACTGGACATGGAACAACAGACTGGTTCCAAATAGGAAAAGGAGTATGTCAAGGGTGTATATTGTCACCCTGCTTATTTAACTTCTATGCAGAGTACATCATGAGAAACACTGGACTGGAAGAAGCACAAGCTGGAATCAAGATTGCTGGGAGAAATATCAATAACCTCAGATATGCAGATGACACCACCATGATGGCAGAAAGTGAAGAGGAGCTAAAAAGCCTCTTGATGAAAGTGAAAGAGGAGAGTGAAAAAGTTGGCTTAAAGCTCAACATTCAGAAAACGAAGATCATGGCATCTGGTCCCATCACTTCATGAGAAATAGATGGGGAAACAGTGGAAACAGTGTCAGACTTTATTTTTAAGGGCTCCAAAATCACTGCAGATGGTGACTGCAGCCATGAAATTAAAAGACGCTTACTCCTTGGAAGGAAAGTTTTGACCAACCTAGATAGCATATTCAAAAGCAGAGACATTACTTTGTCAACAAAGGTCTGACTAGTCAATGCTATGGTTTTTCCAGTAGTCATGTATGGATGTGAGACTTAAGAAAGCTGAGCGCCGGAGAACTGATACTTTTGAACTGTGGTGTTGGAGAAGACTCTTGAGAGTCCCTTGGACTGCAAGGAGATCCACCCAGTCCATCCTAAAGGAGATCAGTCCTGAAAGTTCATTGGAAGGACTGATGTTGAAGGTGAAACTCCAATACTTTGGCCACCTCATGAGAAGAACTGACTCATTTGAAAAGACCCTGATGCTGGGAAAGATTGAGGGCAGGAGGAAAAGGGGACGACAGAGGATGAGATGGTTGGATGGCATCACCGACTCAATTTACATGAGTTTGAGCAAAGTCCAGGAGTTGGCAATGTTTGCAAAGAATTGGACATGACTTAGTGACTGAGCAATAAAATCTAATTTTAGAATAATTGCGAAGATTTAATGTGTAATATATGTGTATGACATGTTAACAGTATTCATCATAATTTGTTAGTAGTATTATAATAATGCATAGTTAATGTTATTTTTAAAAATTATTTTTTGTATCTTCATCAGTATGAAAATAGTAGAGGAAACAGGAAGTGGCAAGGAGTTTTCTAGCCAGCAGGAAAGACCAGGCTTTCTTTCTCTTTCTCTGACTCTTGTTGTTTTTTTTTTTCAATTTTTTGAGTTGCCAAGCAGTGCAAATATGCCAAGTGTGACTGAGATAAAGAAAAGCCACTTGTGGTGGATAAGAAATCACAGAGAAGAAAGTCTGATGCTGAAGAAGGCCATTGCAAGTTCACTAGAGGGTGTGACTAAGAGAATAATTTACTTAAGTAGCATTTTGACATCAGCTGAGGAAGTAAGTCTAGTCAAGGCTATGGTTTTCCCTGTGGTCATGTATGGATGTGAGCGTTGGACTGTGAAGAAGGCTGAGCACTGAAGAATTGATGCTTTTGAACTGTGGTGTTGGAGAAGACTCTTGAGAGTCCCTTGGACCATAAGGAAATCCAACCAGTCCATTCTGAAGGAGATCAGCCCTGGGATTTCTTTGGAAGGAATGATGCTGAAGCTGAAACTCCAGTACTTTGGCCACCTCATGCGAAGAGTTGACTCATTGGAAAAGACTCTGATGCTGGGAGGGATTGGGGGCTGGAGGAGAAGGGGACGACCAAGGATGAGATGGCTGGATGGCATCACTGACTCAATGGACATGAGTCTGAGTGAACTCCAGGAGATGGTGATGGACAGGGAGGCCTGGCGTGCTGCGATTCATGGGGTCGCAAAGAGTCGGACACGACTGAGCGACTGAACTGAACTGAGGAAGTAAGAATAGAACTAGAAGTTATTTTTTCTCTTTTTTTTTCCTTTGAAGAAATAAAGGAGAAAGGATGAAATTATAATGGAATACTGAGCGTTACTATACAATAGCTATTACCCTTAAACTTGATTCTATATTTTATTTTGTAAGGTTGCTGTGTTACACTGTTATATTGAAAATTGAAAAGACTAAAAAAAAGAAGTGTTAGAAATCACATTAGATCAATGGGAAATCAGACTGACTGGTGGACCCTTGATCACATGCTCTTTTTGGGCAATTTTTTTTTAATGATAAGTTGGATTCTATGGACTTCCCAGGTGGCACTAGTGGTTAAGAACCACCTACCAATGCAGGAGACATAAGAGACATGAGTTCAATCCCTGGGTCAGGAAGATCCTCTGCAGAAGGAAATGGAAACGCACTCCAGTATTCTTGCCTAAAAATCCCACAGACAGAGGTGCCTGGTGGAACTACAGTGCATGGGGTTGCAAAGAGCTGGACACAACTAAAGTGACTTAGCATGCACACAAGTCCAATTCTATAACGTCAGGGAAGCTCATTTAAAACCCTCATCTTATCAATCAGTGGCAAATATCACAGCTTACTACTAAAGCTTTTATAAAACATATTTTCTAAAATTTAAAAACATGTTAAAACTCAATACATAAATTGGGATGTGTTAACCTTTTGTGGTGGCCGCAGATTCTTTGAGAATGTATCAGTTATCAAATATTTTTTGAGTGCTTACCTGTAGACAACGCCCTGAGCTGGGGATAAAGTAGTGAGTATCACAGATTAAGCTTCTACCCCATGGAATGTTCAGTCCTGTGGGGAGTTGGGAATAGTGTCTAGTCATTCAGGTGAGCATGTCATTACAAATTGGGACAAGTGTGAGGAAGGAAAACCCTGGTGTCCTGTGAGTGTGTAGCAGGAGGACTCGGGTGGGTGGGGTGGGAAGAGGCACGCACCAGCAGGACTTACTCAAGAAATGATAAAACTGGGATAAGACCCCACTTTAGCACACATTTCTGGGGGCTCATAGACCCCAAACCTGTCAGTTCCAGACTAAGAAGCCCTGCTCTCTAGTGGTGTTCCTGGTCTTGAGTGTGTAAAGCGGAGAATGCTATGGAGGAGATTTTGTTCTGAGTAGAAGAAACTGGGTTTGTGTCCAAGGAGCAGGAGGCCCTGAAGTCAGGGGGCCCTCTGTCTTGGGCGTTTCCAGGCGGGCTCAGACAGATGTTCTGTTGTCGCACTGGTTTGCTATCTCCCTGGTCTCTAAGGGAGTCCAGAAATACTCTCTTAATCTGGCTTCCATTTTGGACCCTGAATTTTGTTTTCCTGGGGTTCATGCGCTGATTTATTCTCCATGAAAAAAGAAATTGAAGGCTTTCCTGGGCTAGTGCCTTGGTGAGAGTCAGACTCATTTTGTGAACTGACATTAGAAAAACAAACTCCAAATCTCCCCGAACTGGGGCAGGACCTACTTAACCAGGGGGTTGTTGTCTAACCCCAAGCCAGAAAAACAGGGTTGTCATCAGAGCTGACACTGAAAGAAAACACCAAGTAAGCTCTATTTATTTTTGCTTGATCTTCAGCTGTTACTCAGATGGCATGGTTATCTTCTGCATTAAAAAAAGGAAAATAGAAGGTGCCTCATCTATCATTATAACCTCTGTTCAATTATCAACTTCAAGACCTGATCACTCATTTTTATTTCTAACATTTCTCTTCATTGTAAATAAATTTTGGTCTGTGTCCCCTAGCTTTCCAATTCTTGGTCTTTCAACCTTATCTTATAGTCTTCCCTAAGTAAAGGAAGTTGAATTATAAACAGTTGATTCACTTACTCTCACCAGTGAAGCATGAAATAGAGAGTTTGCTGGACTAAAAGAAGAAAATAGTTTGTCTCAATTTGTCTAACATGCCTGGTGGAGAAGAAGAGGATAATTTCTAGAATATTATATATTAGGTGTGCTGTTCCCTACTTCAAAAACTGTGCTCTCTTGCTATTGCCTCTAATGCAAATTCCATGGCCTTGTTTTTAAAGCCCTACTATGCACACCACCCCCACCTTCCAGCCTTACTTCCTCTTCACTGACTCCTCAAAATGAAATCTTTGCTCTATCCAAACTGGTTTGTTCACTCTTTCCCAGACAGACCTTAGTGTTTTCTATCTCCTCACCTGGCTTGCATCATTTCCCTGTGAGCCAAGAATGAACTCTCTCTCTACTCTCTCATCTGTCCAAGTTCTACCATTTTCTATGGCCATTTTAATTTTTCCTTCCCCATCAATTCTTTTGCAAACCACCTAGGTTTTTTTCCTTCATAAGGGAATTTTGTGAATTCCATGGGCTTTAATGTCTATCTCATATTTGGCAGCTAACCAAATATTGCCTAATTGTACTTTGCCATTACTGAATTATGTTGCAATTTCTTTTTGGTATTTACCTTTTATCTTTTCATATAATCCCCAGGTTATGGGGAAGGACTTCATATTAGATTGGGTGTGTCTCCTGCAGCACCTGGCATGGTGTACTGAACACAGTGGAGCTTGACAAAAATCTGTTTGTTGATTGATATTTCTCTCCAAGTCCTGCATGGAGTCCAGGGCCCCATGATTCGCTCAACACTAAGAGGGAACACTGCAACATCCACACAGGCCACATGGCTCACGACCCAGTGCCCACAGGTGGGCAAGTGCATGGGGACTGCCATCTCCACTTCAAAATTAGCCAGGCCCACAAACCAAGAGACCACTGTCGGCCTTGGACTGATTGCTGCTCCGCAGTGCAGGGGGTTGACCACGTAGTGTTCATAGACCATTGCTGTCAGCAGTGAGAACTTAGTCCCTGAGTCCTGGGTGCTCATTGGAAGGACTGATGTTGAAGCTGAAACTCCAATACTTTGGTCACCTGATGCGAAGAGCTGACTCATTTGAAAAGACCTTGATGCTAGGACTTCCCTTGTGGCTCAGATGGTAAAGCGTCTGTCTGTTTACAGTATGGGAGACCCGGGTTCAATCCCTGGGTTGGGAAGATCCCCTGGAGAAGGAAATGGCAATCCACTCCAGGACTGGTGCCTGGAAAATCCCATGGACAGAGGAGCCTGGTAGGCTACAGTCCATGGGATCGCAAAGAGTTGGACATGACTGAGTGATTTTGCTATATAGTCTATACAATGCTGGGAAAGATTGAGGGCAGGAGGAGAAGGAGACGACAGAGGATGAGATGGTTGGATGGCATCACGAACTCAATGGA
This sequence comes from Capra hircus, assembly GCF_001704415.2. Lineage (NCBI taxonomy): Eukaryota > Metazoa > Chordata > Mammalia > Artiodactyla > Bovidae > Capra > Capra hircus. The sequence continues at coordinate 13,709,454 of NC_030811.1, read as the reverse complement.
CATGGGTTTAACGGGTGGACTCTGGGAGTTGGTGATGGACAGGGAGGGCTGGCGTGCTGAGATTCATGGGGTCACAAAGAGTCGGACATGACTGACTGAACTGACCTGCCCCACCCCAGGGCCAGTGAGAAGAAGTGCTGGGTACCACATCGGGCGGAGGAGATGGTCTTCTTCTCCAGGAGGAAGTGCATCAGCATCTGGGGAACCCCGCTGGAGGTGTAGCAGATGTCCACTACGGAGCGGTTGCCGAGGAAGAAGTACATGGGCAGCTGGAGGCGGGAGTCCAGCCAGACCAGGACGAGGATGAGCCCGTTACCCAGCAAGGTCAGCAGATAGGTGGCCTCGAACAGGACAAACAGCCCAGCCTGGGTCTGCCAGTCCCCGGAGAGGCCCAGTAGGACAAACTCACTCACCCAGGTCAGGTTGTTCTTCCCCATGGAGCAGGCAGGTCAGGCTACCTGAGGAGGTGGTGGCTTAAAGAGTCCAGAATCAGAATTCACAGTCTGAGTCTGAACAAAGGACTTTAAGTAACACTGCAAGTACTTGTATGTTTTCTCTATTAGACTCTGAGCTTCTTGAAGTCAGGGACATTTCCTGATTTTTCTTTGCATACAAAGATTTCTAATGAATGTTTCACAATAACAAACTTTGTGTTGGGGAAATGAATAAAACAGTTTTCAAGTGCTAGTGTTGAGGATTACTATCTGATCACAAAACACAAGACTTGAGTACTGAAACTCTCCCTTGTCCTTATTACTCATTCTGGAGCCAGTGGTTTTCCAGCTTCTCCTGTAATCCAGGCTGGGTCAGTGACAGGGAAAAAAAAATCCCTCATTTGGTTCTCAATGTACTGATTAAACAGGCTTAGTCCTAGGATGATAAGATCAAGGCCTCACTGTAGAACATTATACCAACTATAATTATGTCCCAACTTTGTGTGATTATGCTATTTCCTTGGTGAAACTCTGGCATTCATTTGGATGTTAAACTAAGTGATTAATAAAGGATGAATGCACACACCACTTACTTGCAATAACAACATTTGGAAACTGACAGTGCCCACTGATGAAGTCAGTAAGGGAGTGCCTGTAAAGCCCTTGGAGCTTTGTTATGTGTAAATCCTTCTGTCATAGCAAAGACATGTTTGCCCCTGGAACACCTCCCTGTTTACTTTGCTGGTCTTTAACCTCTATCAAAAAGGTAAAAAGACAAAGGTCTGTTTAGTCAAAGCTATGCTTTTTCCAGTGGTCATGTACGGATGTGAGAGTTGGACTATACAGAAAGCTTAGTGCCGAAGAGTTGATGCTTTTGAACTGTGGTGTTGGAGAAGACTCTTGAGAGCCCCTTGGACTGCAAGGAGATCCAACCAGTCCGTCCTAAAGGAGATCAGTCCTGAATATTCAAGGACGGACTGATGCTGAAGCTGAAACTCCAAAACTTTGGCCGCCTGATGTGAAGAACAGACTCGTTGGCAAAGACCCTGATGAAGGGAAAGATTGAAAGCGGGAGGAGAAGGGGATGACAGAGGATGAAATGGTTGAATGGCATCACCTACTCGATGGACATGAGTTTGAGCAAGCTCCGGGAGTTGGTGATGGACAGGGAAGACTGGCGTGCTGCAGTCCATGGGGTCGCAAAGAGTTGGACATGACTGAGTGACTGAACTGAACAGGGGAAGTTTGAGAGGGAAGGAAAAAACTCCAGATTAAAGGGTTTGTCTATGAAAATCCCACAGGACCCATGGTAGGAACCAGAGCAGTGCTTTCCACATCAGCTATACCTTAGAATCACTGGGGTGCTTTGAGAACTCCAGAAGCCCAGACCAAACTCTGAAGTAATTAAGAGAGAATCTCAGGAGGGTGAAACCCAGACATTCATATGTGAGTAACTTTACTGTTTCCTGGTAACTAAAGTGTAAAACGTTAATTACATGTTTGAGAATCACTGCTTTCGCGGGAACTTTTAACCTTATTTTTGAAAACTCAAGATGTACTTTTTTGAGATAAAAACCCAGAAGAGTTTTTGAGGAGGAAAAATCTGTGACCTAAACTTCTCATTCTTTGTTTGAAAAAGTTGAGGCCAAGAGAGTTAAAATGATTTGCCTCAAATCCCACTGAATCAGTTAAAAAGTGATCCTGCATATCTTGCCTTTTGTGTGCTGGGTCTCCCTTAGCTTTAGCCTTCTAAAGTGAAAGTGTTAGTCACTCAGTCATATCTGACTCTTTGTGACCCCATGGACTCCTCTGTCCATGGGATTCTCCAGGCAAGAATACTGGAGTGGGTAGACATTCACTTCCCCAGGGGATCTTCCCGATACAGGGATCAAACCTGGGTCTCTTGCATTGCAGGAGGAGTCTTTACTGTCTGAGCACCAGGAAGCCCTTAACCTTCTAAGGTCTGACCCCAAAAAAATGTTTTAGAATATCTTAGATCCAGGGAAAAACTAGTTAGTGTCAAATGAGATGATATGTGAGAAAGCTCTTCATAACTTCAGTTCAGTTCAGTTCAGTCACTAAGTCATGTCCAACTCTTTGCGATCGCATGAAGTGCAGCACACCAGGCCTCCCTGTCCATCACCAACTCTCAGAATTTACTCAAACTCATGTCCATCGAGTCAGAGATGACATTCAACCATCTCATCCTCTGTCATCCCTTTCTCCTCCCACCTTCAATCTTTCCCTGCATCAGGGTCTTTTCCAAGGAGTCAGTTCTTCACATCAGGTGGCCAAAGTATTGATTGGAGCTTCAGCTTCAGCGTAAGTCCTTCCAATGAATATTGAGCACTGATTTCCTTTAGGATGGACTGGTTGGATCTCCTTGCAGTCCATGGGACTCTCAAGAGTTTTCTCCAACACCACAGTTCAAAAGCATCAATTCTTCTGCACTCAGCCTTCTTTATGGTCCAGCTCTCACGTCCATACATGACTACTGGAAAAACCATAGCCTTGACCAGAGGGACCTTTGTTGGCAAAGTAATGTGTCCGCTTTTTAATATGCTGTCTTAGTTCAGTTCAGATCAGTCGCTCAGTTGTGTCTGACTCTTTGCGACCCCATGAATCGCAGCACACCAGGCCTCTCTGTTCATCACCAACTCCCAGAGTTCACTCAAACTCATGTCCATCAAGTCGGTGATGCCATCCAGCCATCTCATCCTCTGTCGTCCCCTTCTCTTCCCGCCCCCAATCCCTCCCAGCATCAGAGTCTTTTCCAATGAGTCAACTCTTCACATGAGATGGCCAAAGTACTGGAGTTTCAGCTTTAGCATTAGTCCTTCTAATGAACACCCAGGACTGATCTCCTTCAGAATGGGCTGGTTGGATCTCCTTGCAGTCCAAGGGATTCTCAAGAATCCTCTCCAACACCACAGTTCAGAAGCATAAATTCTTTGGCACTCAGCTTTCTTCACAGTCCAACTCTCACATCCATACATGACCACTGGAAAAACCATAGACTTGACTAGAAGGACTTTTGTTGGCAAAATAATATCTCTGCTTTTTAATATGCTATCTAAGTTGGTCATAACTTTCCTTCCAAGGAGTAAGCGCCTTTCAATTTCATGGCTGCAATCACCATCTGCAGTGATTTTGGAGCCCAAAAAAACAAAGTCTGACACTGTTTCCACTGTTTCCCCATCTATTTCCCATGAAGTCATGGGACCAGATGCCATGATCTTCATTTTCTGAATGTTGAGCTTTAAGTCATCTTTTTCACTCTCTTCTTTCACTTTCATCAAGAGGCTTTTTAGTTCCTCTTCACTTTCTGCCATCATGGTGGTGTCATCTGCATATCTGAGGTTATTGATGTTTCTCCGGGCAATCTTGGTTCCAGCTTGTGCTTCTTCCAGCCCAGCGTTTCTCATGATGTACTCTGCATAGAAGTTAAATAAGCAGGGTGACAATATACAACCTTGATGCACTCCTTTTCCTATTTGGAACCAGTCTGTTGTTCCATGTCCAGTTCTAACTGCTGCTTCCTGACCTGCATATAGGTTTCTCAAGAGGCAGGTCAGGTGGTCTGGTATTCCCATCTCTTTCAGAATTTTCCAGAGTTTATTGTGATCCACTGTTATTTGACCTGAGGCCAAACTGTGGTGGAGATAATGAAGATAATGGCTACCTCCTTCAAAAGGTCCCATGCATGCACTGCCTGACTCAGTGCCCCCAACCCTGCAGCAGGCCACTGCTGACCCATGCCTCTGCCAGAGACTGCTGGACACTCACGGGCAAGTCTGGGTCAGTCTTTGGTGGGGTCACTGCTCCTTTCTCCTGCGTCCTGGTGCATACAGGGTTCTGTTTGTGCCCTCCCAGAGTCTGTTTCCCAGTCCTGTGTAAGTTCTGGCAGCTCTATGGTGGGTTAATGGTGACATCCTCCAAGAGGGCTTATGCCACACCCAGGTCTGCTGCATCCAGAGGTGCTGCCCCCACGGCAGTCCACTGCTGACCCATACTGCCACAGGAGACACCCAAACACAGTTCTGTCTCAGTCTCTGTGGGGTCTCTGGGTCCTGGTGTGCACACAAGGTTTGTTTGAGCACTCTGAGAATCTCTGGCAAGTATGGGCTTTGATTCTAAACATGATTTTGCCCCTCCTACCATCTTGCTGGGAGTTCTCCTTTGCCCTTGGACATGGGATATCTCCTTAAAGTAACTCCAGCACAGCGCAGGTGCTGCTCCAATGCCATGTGGCAGACGTGGGGCATCTCCTCACCCTTGCTCCAGTGGTGCTCCAGAGCATTTAGATAATGCTTATAACTTCAGAGCATTATCTAAATAAAAAGGATTTGTAGTAAAGATATGTGGGATGGGCCATAAAATCTAATGAAATGGAAATGAAAACAATTCAACCCAAGTCTTTCTAACAGGGTTTGAAGATAGGGCTCTGGCTGGATGGGGGTGAAGAGGGCAGAGCAGCTCTATGCTATCCTCTGTCTTTCCTATTGAGTTGGAACCTACCCAGTTCCTTCTTTCAGTCCTTTTGTGGCTGGAAGGTATCATTGTAGAAAATGCCAAAAATAGAAACTGGCTTTGGCACAATACCCAGCCCTGGCTTTCCACAGAGCCTATTTCTTTCATCAGTGCAGTAAGTAACCAAGCTGTGGTCCCCAAATGTGGTTCTTGAGTGCTGAGAACAGCACCTGAAATGCTCACCACTGAAGAAAGTGAAATGCACAGTGAGAGTCACAAAAAAGAATACAAGCTGGGAGGAAATTTTAGGATCATCATCTCAACCTCGATGGTTACAAGTGAGGAAGCTGAGGCTCAGAAAGCAGAAGTGATTTTCTCAGGATTGTTCTGCCAGTTGGGAGCAAAACTGGAACTGAATCTGAAGTCTGATGACCACAATCCCATGTTCTTCCTGTAACATCACATATGTTACCATCTGGAGCATCAAGAGTGTATCACAGCCACTACTGGAGAGCAGCATCACCATAGAATGAAATGTACGACAGGTTTGATTTATAGGGAAGGGGGTGTCAGAAAAGATGTGGTGTTTGGATGCTGCTCCTGGGGAATCAGATGGAAACTTTGTCATAAAGGGCTCTAAAATCACTGCAGATGGTGACTGTAGCCATGAAATTAAAAGATGCTTACTTCTTGGAAGAAAAGCTATGACCAACCTAGGCAGCATATTAAAAAGCAGAGACATTACTTTGCCAACAAAGGTCTGTCTAGTCAAGGCTATGGTTTTTCCAGTAGTCATGTATGGATGTGAGACTTGGACCATAAGGAAAGCTGAGTGGCAAAGAATTGATGCTTTTGAACTGTGGTGTTGGAGAAGACTCTTGAGAGTCCCTTGGACTGCAAGGAGATCCAACCAGTCTATCCTAAAGGAGATCAGTTCTGAATATTCATTGAAAGGACTGATAGTGAAGCTCCAATACTTTGGCCACCTGATGTGAAGAACTGACTCCCTGGAAAAGACCCTGATCCTGGGAAAGACTGAAGGTAGGAGAAGGGGATGACAGAAGACGAGATGGCTGGATGGCATCACTGGCTCGATGGACATGAGTTTGAGCAAGCTCTGAGAGTTTGTGATGGACAGGGAAGCCTGGCGTGCTGCAGTCCATGGGGTCACAAAGAGTTGGACACGATGCACTGAATGCAGGAACACAGACTGAAGAGTAGCCTGGCCAGATCAGTGGACTGGCAGTCCAGTTTGCCAAGTACCAACTGACCTCTTTCCACTTTATCTATAAAAGGGAAGCATCCACCCCATAGTGAAGTAGAAGGATGGAGCCCACATACCTGGACTCTCAACTTTCTCTGAAGCCAGGAGATAGAATTGGAAAACTGCCTCCACTAAACCCAGCTCTTTCACTCCCCTTTTCTGATTTCTAACAAACAAACTGCTTAAAGGATAGAGTATTTTCTGCTTTTTATTGTGCGCTTTCTAGTTTGAACAGAGACTGGCATATAGAGCTGGTGGACTGACTGACTGACTGAACATCATTTATTCATTGAGAAGTGGTTCCTTTAAATTTCATTGTCTTATCTAGGAGCTCAGTGTAGAACCTTAGTATTGATGTTTTCACAGAGTTCACTCTGTGAAATGACTCTAATCAGAAGGGTCTCTTGAAGGATAATAGAGTTTTTGCCTCCTGATAGTAACTGTCCTTTAAATACATTGAGTTTCTCTTTAAAGACTCAAAAGGGCCAAAAAGACTTTAAAGGGCTGAAAAAAAAAGTCCTAAAGCTCAACTAATGGAATCGGAGCAGAAAATAGGAAATAGGAAAATATTTTGTATAATTCTCATGAATTGGTATCTTCTTTGGATAAACTACATGTATGCACTACAACTGTGGACAATAGAAATTAAGTTTTACTTACAAAAGATACGTTTTAATTATCAGGATTCAGTTCAGTTCAGTTCAGTCGCTCAGTTGTGTCTGACTCTTTGCGACCCCATGAATCACAGCAGGCCAGGCCTCCCTGTCCATCACCAACTCCCGGAGTTTACCCAAACTCATGTCCATCGAGTCAGTGATGCCATCCAGCCATCTCATCCTCTGTCATCCCCTTCTCCTCCTGCCTGCAATCCCTCCCAGCATCAGAGTCTTTTCCGACGAGTCAACTCTTTGCCTGAGGTGGTCAAAGTACTGGAGTTTCAGCTTCAGCATCAGTCCTTCCAATGAGCAGCCAGGACTGATCTCCTTTAGGATGGATTGGTTGGATCTCCTTACAGTCCAAGGGACTCTCAAGAGTCCTCTCCAACACCACAGTTCAGAAACATCAATTCTTTGGCTCTCAGCTTTCTTCACAGTCCAGCTCTCACATCCATACATGACCACTGGAAAAACCATAGCTTTGACTAGAGGGACCTTAGTCAGCAAAGTAATGTCTCTGTAATTATTAGGATTAGAAGATGTCAGTAGATTATTGTCCCAACTATATAATAATTTGATGAAGAATTATAGCTCAACAAGTATAGAATGAACATCAGTTGACCACTTCCAACTTTTAATGGGTTTTTATCAAACCTCATCCACAAACTTTGCTCATTCAACTATTTGATGAGCATTTTTGTAGGCAGGTTATGTTTGAAAGTATAGTAGAATATCACACTGCTCAAAGCTGCTTCCATAGACCTGTGATAAGGGTAAAAGAAAATATACCAAAGTATAAGTGCTTTCGGTTTGTTCTTTCAGGAGAAACTCTTGAGGTTTCTTTGCTGTAGAAATCACAGACAGCAGGCAAATGGCAAGCAGATGCCTAAGTGTGAAGGCTTTTGTTGGGGGAGAGATCTTTGAGGAGGAATAGAGAAAGGAAAAGATAATCTGTTGATCTGGGGGAGAAATTGATAATATAAAAATGAGAAGAGTCTGAAAACGAGAGTTAACAAATTTTTCCCAGGGGATAGGGCTGGGTGCCTCAGATGGGAGTGGGAGGGAAAGGGGCTTCCTTAAGTGGCGTTAGCATTAGTGGTAAAGAACCCGCCTGCCACAGCAGGAGATATGGGTTCAATCCCTGGGCTGGGAAGATCCTCTGGAGGAGGGCATGGCAACCTACTCCAGTATTCTTGCCTGGAGAACCCCATGGACAGAAGAACCTGGTGGGCTATCATCCATGGGGTCTTAAAGAGTTGGACACGACAAAAGTGACTTAGCACACATATACGTGATAGGGGAAAGGACCAGGGAGGGGATTAAGAGGAGGATGGAGGCTGGTGGTCATGGTCTTAGGGGGAGAGGGTAGCAGAGAGGGGCTAAAGCAAGGAGTGAGAGGAAGGGAAGGGAAGGGAAGGGGGGGTCTTCAATAAAATTTAAAATGAAAGGTTTGCTAGAACATACACAAATGGCCAACACACACATGAAAAGATGCTCAACATCTTTAGTAATTAGGGACATGCAAATTAAAAACACAATAACATGTCATTTCACACACACTGGGATGGCTACAGTCAAACAGAACATAAATTTTGCCAAGAAAGCAGAGAAATTGGAACTCTCATTTATTGCTAGTGGGAATGTAAAACAGTTCGGCTATGGTGAAGAGCAGTTTGGCATTTGCTCAAAAAGTTAAATATAGAATTACTGACTGACCCAACAGTTCCACTCCCGGGTATGTACCCAAAAGAATTAAAAACAGGTTTTTCTATTAATAACAAAAACTTGTACGTGAAAGTTTATAGCAGTACTATTCACAATAGCCCAAAGTTAGGAAAAATCCCAAATGTCTATCACCTGATGAATAGGTAAAAAAACATGTGGCTATTTCCATACAAGGGAACATTATTCAGACATAAAAAGGAATGAGGCCTTGCTACATTTGACAATATGGATAAATTTCAAAAATAATATGCTATGTGAAAGAAGCCAGACACAAAAGATCACATATCATATGATTCCATTTATATGAATTGTCCAGATCAGGCAAATCCTTAAAGACCGAATACACTGTGGCTTTAAGAGCCTGGGAGGAGGGAGGAATCAGTTCAGTCACTCAGTTGTCGCTCATTTGTGTGTGACTTGTTGACACCATGGACTGCAGCATGCCAGGCCTCCCTGTCCATCACAAACTTCTGGAGTTTGTTCACATTCATGTCCATCGTGTTGGTGATGCCATCCAATCGTCTCATCCTCTGTCATCCCCTTCGCTTACCTTCAGTCTTTCCCAGTATCAGGGTCTTTTCCAATGAGTCAGTTCTTCATCAAGTGGCCAAAGTATTGAAGCTTCAGCTTCAGCATAAGTCCTTCCAAAGAATATTCAGGACTGATTTCCATTAGGATTGACTGGTTTGATCTCCTTGTGGTCCAGGGAACTCTCAAAAGTCTTCAACATCACAGTTAAAAAGCATCAATTCTTCAGCACTCAGTCTTTTTTATGGTCCAACTTTCACATCCATACATGACCACTGGAAAAACCATAGCTTTGACTAGACGGACCTTTGTTGGCAAAGTAATGTCTCTGCTTTTTAATATGCTGTCTAGATTGGTCACAGTTTTTCTTCCAAGGAGCAAGTGTCTTTTAATTTCATGGCTGCAATCACCATCTGCAGTGATTTTGGAACACCCCAAAATAAAGTCTGTCACTGTTTCCATTGTTTCCCCATCTATTTGCCATGAAGTGATGGGACTAGATGCCATGCATGATCTTAGTTTTTTGAATGTTGAATTTTAAGCCAGCTTTTTCACTCTCCTCTTTCACATTCATGAAAAGGCTCTTTAGTTCCTTTTCGCTTTCTGCCGTAAGGGTGGTGTCATCTGCATGTCTGAGGTTATTGATACTTCTCCCTGCAACCTTGTTTCCAGCTTGCGCTTCATCCAGTTCAGCATTTCCCATGATGTCCTGTTTAAAGGGTATGAAGTGCCTTTTAGCGGTGATGAAGATGTTATGGAACTGTGTAAGCATGAGGTTCCATGACATTGTGAATATACTAAATTCCACTGAATTGTACACTTTAAATGGTCAAAATCTTGAATTGTATGCGATGTGAATTTTACCTCATGTTTGAAAAATTGTTTTACTAGGAATTTTCAAAGGTACTTCATCTCCTCCTCCTCAATCTTTCGATATTTTCTTAACAGACTCAGTTTGAATTATTCTCAATTTATATTTTGTTTGTTTGTGGGTAAGATAAACCAGACAGCTATAATATTTATGTAAGAGATGCTTCATTCCAATTTTTAAAAGTAGTTTTAAACATTTTTCCAGATAAAATATCATGGTCTCACTTTACATTCTAGGATGTTTTGAGCTCAATCATTAATTTTTGTGTCAGTAGAGTGAAAAGATCACTAACAGGGAGTTGTGATCCCTTCTTTCTTAAGTAGCCTGACTTACCTCTGATGGTCTGTGCACGATTCTTAGGCAAGCATGAGTTCTGATAATATCCTTCAGTTTTCATAAGAGCATATCCTTAGACCTGATTATGTAGAGAGATGTTTGCGGTTATGAACTCTTCACTTTTTGGCCAGCCACTTGCCACCATGGCAAGTTTGAAAGGAAAATGAGCGACGTGATATCCACTGACTCATATGGAGCCAGCCCTGTTCCTCATGGATGTGCGGATAATTACTGCGACTTTGGCTCCAGGTCCCCCTGTGAACTCTCCACCCTTGGAGCTGAGTGGGACCATTGGTGACCACATGATGACCCTTTTACCTCTGGCCCAAGGCCTGTTTGATCCCATGGGCATGGTGAATCTTGTAAGTCACAACTTTTCCTCTCTTTTTTTCCCCACTCATTTCAGAAAAGCTTAGACTTGTGGCTGTAGAATTTAGGAAATAGACTTTCTTGGCATAAATTCTGTGCACTGCCCAACATTTCGATTTAGTCTTCCTTTCTAATTCATATATACCAGTATATCTTTTTTTTTCTCCATATAATTTTCTGTGGACTGTATGTGTTTCTAAGTCGTTGTAATTCACATTTTTTAAAGACTAAGTCAGGGACCAAAAACAGAGCCCAGAGATAAAATTCCATTTCTCTGTGGACTTCAAACGATGGTGTGGGATTGAGGACCCTCCCATCTGCTCCCTCACACAGACACACACCACACACGTGCACTCACATGTCCACACACGTACATGCACGCACAGTAGGCGGCAGGCACGCTGCCCTGCCCACCGTCCTCAGAGCGAAGCCCTTGAGCCACAAGGTCCCAGGCTACCATTTTGATTCAGAGCTCCTCGTCAGAACCCGAGTCAGAGCAGCCTTTATCTCCTTGTTCCTCAGACTGTAGATGAGCGGATTCAACATAGGGGTCACCACCGCGTAGAAGAGCACCACCACCTTGTCCTGCTCGGCGGAGGCGGTGGCGCGGGGCTGCATGTAGGTAACCAGGGCCATGCCGTAAGACATGGAGACCACGGTGAGGTGCGAGGCGCAGGTCCCGAAGGCTTTGCGGCGCCCCGCGCTGGAGCGGATCCGCAAGACGGCGGCCACGATGCGCGCGTAGGACAGCGCGACCAGGCAGCAGGGCACCAAAAGCACCACCACGCTGGATGCCAGTATGACCGCCTGGTTGAGGGTGACGTCCACGCAGGCTAGCCTGACGAGCGCCAGTGTCTCACAGGCCACGTGGTTCAGCACGTGGCGCCCACAGGTGGGCAGACGCACGGTGACCGCAGTCTCCACCGCCGCGTTCGCCAGGCCCACGAGCCAGGAGACGGCGGCCAGGCCTGCGCAGAGCCGCAGCCCCATGACGGCCGCGTAGCGCAGGGGGTCGCAGACGGCCACGTAGCGATCATAGGCCATGGCGGCCAGCAGCAGGAACTCGGTGCCCCCCAGGGCCAGCGAGAAGAAGTGCTGGGTACCACATCGGGCGGAGGAGATGGTCTTCTTCTCCAGGAGGAAGTGCGCCAGCATCTGAGGAACCCCGCTGGAGGTGTAGCAGATGTCCACTACCGAGAGGTTGCCGAGGAAGAAGTACATGGGCAGCTGGAGGCGGGAGTCCAGCCGGACCAGGACGAGGATGAGCCCGTTGCCCAGCAAGGTCAGCAGATAGGTGGCCCCGAACAGGACAAACAGCCCAGCCTGGGTCTGCCAGTCCCCGGAGAGGCCCAGCAGGACAAACTCACTCACCCAGGTCAGGTTGTTCCTCCCCATGGAGCAGGCGGGCCAGGCTGCCAAGGGAGGAGCAGAGGCAGGGAAGGGCAAGTAAAGGTCTCTCTTTAGGAGTCTGGGATTAAGCCATGGGCCAGGTCTGGAGCTGGAAGTGGGGCACCTCCCCTCAGGTTCCTTAACCTAGGTGCTGAGGGGACAATGCCATGAGGCGGGAGGGAAAGGGAGATTTGAGTTCTCACAGTGGACTCAAGGATGAAGTCCCTGTTCTGGTCGTCCTTAAGCATCTAGGATCCAACACAGTTACAATTACATAGGATATAAGCGATCAGTGTAAAAGGAAAGATAGAGGAAAAGGTGGTGGAGAGAAGGGAGGAAGGGTGATAGGAAAGAAAAAAGGGAGTAAAAGAGAAAGAAAAACGAGGGAAGGGAGGTAGGAGAGCAAAAAATGAGGGAAGGAAAGTGGAAGGCAGGGAAGAAAGGAAAGAGTCTGCAGTGTGGGGTGGCCAAAGACGACACTTGAGCTCAAGAGGAGCGCCTAGGGGTTGATGCCTAAGTCTGAACTCACCCGCTCCTTATGTTTTCTCTGATGTTCAGGTCTGGGTCTCTGCCTAGTCTTCTCACATAGGGCTTGTGCCCAACAGTCTGGATAAAGTTTAAATCAGTATCTCCAAGCCCCTGCTGTGTGTCACGGACTGTGCGAGACATCAGACGCCTGTCTGTGAAACAGAAATACAGAAGCACAAGTTCTGTTCCTTTGGTTCTTATAATTTAATCAGGGACACAGACTAAATTAATAATTACAAAATTAATTATGTATAATTGTGCTAAGTGCCAGGAAGGAGAAGAACAGGGTTTCTAGTTAGTTAATTAAATTCGCAGCTGTAATTAAATTATGACTGCAGTTGTGCCTTATTTCTCAATAATATGCAATTTATATAGTAAGTTGTGGGCATTTATTTAGGTGTTTAAATAAATGGTAAACAATGTAATGAGAACATTTGTAAACCATTGATACTTACATGTTTGTACTGAGTATGAAGTGACTGACATCTGCTGACTTTTTTAGGGGGAGTGAATTCTTTCTCAGCTAAGATTGCACTGGGTTATTTTCCTTCCAGCACATTGACCAGTCTTCTATAAGCATAAATAAATGTCATCAGCTTTTTCTTAATAGAAACAGAATCTTAAGGTGTATTTCTTGCTCTTAAAATAGTAAATTAATTAATTCAATTCAAAATATTTATTGAGTATATGAGGCACTATGCTTTCAACCAACTTCTGGGAAATACTGCCTTTCTATGTTAGGAGTTTGTTTTAGAAAATCAGCAGTGCAACAGAATCAAATAAAAAATTTTAAAAATTGGATCTTTGTAAAGTCTATGAGAATCAAATGAGACAGTGTAACAAAGGACAAAGGCAATATATCAGTGTTAAGGAAACCAGAGTGGAGGCACATAATCAAATACAACAGAACTGAGAAGGGTAATCTAATTCAGAGTCTTTCTGGCTGGGGGCAGGGCCTGGACTCTGGTGCAGGAGAGAGCCAAGAGCTGGATGAAGCAGGCAGCTCTTGCCGTCTGTTCAGCCCTGGGCCTGCAGTGGCCAGCAGGTGTCACTGTAGAAACTGCAAAGAATAGAAACTGGCTTTAGGGTCTCAGGATTGGAACCCAGTTCTGCGTCCGGAGTGTAGGAGTTGGTGGCTGGGATTCTGAGCACTGTCCCAAGGAGTCCGTGGCTACCCGCAGAGCTTAGTCCTTGGGTCAGTAGAGAGAGCAATTCAGCTCTGATCTCTGGAGGTGCTGCAACATCCAGAATCCTCACCTTCAGAGTTGATGTCATGGATTCACATTCCCTCCAGAAGGTCCCTGTTACTGTATGAGAAAGTTAAAAATGTTAGAAAGGAAAGAAACCACAGAGATCAGGTATTGCACCCATTTCATTCTACAGATGGAAACCAAGGAAATGGGGTGAGGTGACTGGCACTGGGGTCAGGTCTACCTGGGAGCAAACCTGGAACAGGCCTGGAACCTGAGGCTTCACGCTGTGCTGCACAGCTCAGTTCTCACTGAGCCTGTTAGTGAGGGCTGGGAAGGGGTTCTAGAAGGATGTGGTCTAGGAAGGGAGGCACTTGAAGAATCTTAGTTTGGAAACCCAGGACAGCTATCCTGCCAACGCAGAGAAATGCTATGTGATTAGTGGGAAAATCTTTGAATGAGAAATCAAGGGATCCAAGTTCTAGTTAGCCTGCTGTGTGCCCTGGCAAGTTAGTTGACCTCATTGAACCTCAGTTTCTCCATTTGAAATGTGGTAATAATAATAATGCCTGTCTCACTGTATTTTGAGTAAGAACAGATGAAGATATGAATATGACTGTGGTTTGTAAAGTACTAAGTAAACACAAAGGGCTATTTTATTATAATCAACAAGTGAGGTCAATTTGCCTGGTGATGAGGGAATAAGAAACAATATCAATTTGTGCTATAATGGCCAGAGAGTTAACAGAATGTGGGCCATAAAGCCCCTTTGCAATAAATCTTCTTACCTAAGTCACCTAATTAAAAAGATCCTATTTAAATAAGATGAATTAATGTAGAGTCTGTCTATATTCAGTGAGTATACCATGCTCCACATACAGTATAAGCACAATCTCTTTTTCTTTTTTCAACAAAAATTTTAGATGATGATAAAACATTGATTTTATTAATAGATGGCTTTGTTCTCAGCTTTTGAGGATAATTAGATAATTTCTTTCTACTTTGCTTGACTTAGTGAACATTTACTGAGCACTGAGTAGAGCCTGGACCAGTGGCAGGTGCCAGGGTGAGAAGGATCAATACAGCCTGGTCTCCATCTCCAGGAACTCAGCCTGGCAGGTGGATAGAGAGGATAAGTTACCATGATCTTATCAGAGAACATTTGAGTATCAAGTCTGGTAACTGGAGACATCAGTTCAGTTCAGCTCAGTTGCTCAACTGTGTCCAACTCTTTGTGACCCATGGATGGACTGCAGCACGCCAGGCCTCCCTGTCCATCACTAACTCCCAGAGCTTACTTAAACTCATGTCCATTGAGTCGTGATGCCATCCAACCATCTCATCTTCTGTTGTCCCCTTCTCCTCCTTCCTTCAATCTTTCCCAGCATCAGGGTCTTCCCCAGTGAGTCAGTTCTTCGAATCAGGTGGCCAAAGCATCAGCATCAGTCCTTCCAATGGATATTCAGGATTGATTTCCTATAGGATTGACTGATTTGATCTCCTTGGAGTTCAAATAGAGTTGGACTATGTAAATAGCCAGGAAGGTATGTAGAAATACTAATGTAGAAGCAAAGAAATAAACAGTGCATTTGCTTCTTGAAAAAGTAGATATGGTTTATGGCACATGTAGATAGGTAGTAAGACCTGGAGACCTGGTTTTCAATTTGTATCAATAAACCATCTAGGTATTGTTGTAAGTCACTATATTTTCGAACTGTAATTTCTTCATCTGTAAAATGAGTGAATTAGGTAAACACTAAGATTTCTACTCGTTCTAAAGCTCTGCAATAAATGAATTTATGTAAGCTGCATGTAAGATAAAAATCTTTGCTTTTGATCATCCTAAATATGGTAGCTAGTGAGACTGTAGGAAATAAGATATGGGTTACTGAGTTTAAAGTTCAAAGTATTAATATCACATGTAACTGTTTGGTGAGGTGCCGATGAATGAGACCAAGTTGACTTGAAAACCAGAAGCTAAGGAAATAGGGAAGGGACAAAACAAATAGAAACGGGAGAATGATTTGGGTCAAGGCTGAAAGACTTGTAGGCTTTAACACACAAGTTTCTTCTCAAAGTTCATCCCAGATATTTTGTATAGCGAGGTAATTTCTAACACCAGATCAGGGGCCAAACTTGAGAAGACAAGGAATCCATGTCTATCTTCGGTTCTTATACCAATTCCGCTTTCTCGGTTCCTTTTCAATATAATACATAAAGCTAAGAAAAGAGTGTTATGTCTTTTGATCTCCACTCTTTAGCTTGTTGAATGTATGTCTGTATACTAAGCACTTCAGTTTATAGAGGGGATTGGATCACTAACCAAGGCCAAGGACTTTGTTGGGTGGGAAGAATCAAAGTGCCTCCAACTGCAACCAGTGAGAAAAACCCAGTGGAGGATCCCAGGACAGTCCTGGCTGCTCCCGGGGGTTTGGGTTCTATTTTCTCACCTTCCTCCTATTCTTCTCGGTGGAGGACTCACCAAGGCTGAGTGCTTACCTTATGCATGGAACTCACTTTAGGTGAGGGGGAACTGTCTTTCAGGAAGTCCTTGAGGCAGCTGTCCATCCTCTTCTTGGAAATGAAGCTTTACTTTCTCAGTCTTAGTGATAACTTTTCACAACCTAAGAATCCCCAGAGGGCAATTACTTGCTCTTGCTGTGTTTTTTCATTCATTCTTCCCCTCCTCCCACTCCAGCAAGCACAGCTCTCCACTCTTCTAAGTTCCCAATGGGATAAACATTCTGAAAATGTTTTACCTCAACTTTTAATTGTCTTTCTAGTTTCCAGACTAATGAGCTCTTCCCTGACTTTTTTGGGTCTTTCACTGCTTTTCAAGGCTATGACATTGCTGAGGACTTTTGGCAGAAGTCAGGAGACAAGACCGTTTACACCTCTGACTTGAGGGGGAAGGATTGCAGTTAACTGGGAAGAAGTAGAACTAAACTCCAGATCTGAACTCCTAACTAAGAGAAGACGAATGCATCTTCTCCCCTCCTTCCACATATATAGTTTTAGTGACCAGGGAGTAGTGAGTAAAGTAAAAATTGTCAAGGAGAACTGTCACGTCCATGCCCTGGAAGCCTTCAAGAAGTTGCAAGTTCATAGTCATTGAAATCCTGCCACAGTCTCCTTGGTGGTCTCCCATCTCACATGACTTGAGTTGTGTATTCTCATGCTATCAAAACTTGTCCATTTTTCACCAAACTTGACTTCCAAAATCTAAATCATCTTCCATGAAAGTTTCGGTCTCTTCACCAGAATCACTCCAAGGAGCAGAGAAAACAGTGGGTTAGTGTGGGAATTTTTCCCTATTTACTTATCCATTTCCGTAACAATAGAACATGATTCTTTAGTAAGATGGGAAGAAAAAAGAGAGACAAGGTTAGCAAGTAATCCATTAGAGTTATCCTGTAATAGTTGCCCAGTATCCCAGGTTGAAGGTCAGGAAGGGCAGCGGTAAGGAGATACCCCTCGTTCAAGGTAAGGAGCAGCAGCTGTGCTTTGCTGGAGCAGCCGTGAAGAGATACCCCATGCCCAAGGTAAGAGAAACCCAAGTAAGATGGTAGGTGTTGCAAGAGGGCATCAGAGGGCAGACACACTGAAACCATACTCACAGAAAACTAGTCAATCTAATCACACTAGGACCACAGCCTTGTCTAACTCAATGAAACCAAACCATGCCCACGGGGCAACCCAAGACGGGCGGGTCATGGTGGAGAGGTCTGACAGAATGTGGTCCACTGGGGAAGGGAATGGCAAGGCACTTCAGTATTCTTGTCTTGAGAACCCCATGAACAGTATGAAAAGGCAAAATTATAAAATACTCAAAGAGGAACTCCCCAGGTCAGTAGGTGCCCAACACGATACTGGATATCAGTGGAGAAATAACTCCAGAAAGAATGAAGGGATGGAGCCAAAGCAAAAACAATACCTAGCTGTGGATGTGACTGGTGATAGAAGCAAGGTCCGATCCTGTAAAGAGCAACATTGCATAGGAACCTGGAATGTCAGGTCCATGAATCAAGGCAAATTGGAAGTGGTCAAACAAGGGATGGCAAGAGTGAATGTCGACATTCTAGGAATCAGCCAACTAAAATGGACTGGAATGGGTGAATTTAACTCAGATGACCATTATATCTACTACATCAGGCAGGAATCCCTCAGAAGAAATGGAGTAGCCATCATGATCAAAAAAGATTTCAAAATGCAGTACTTGGATGCAATCTCAAAAATGACAGAATGATCTGTGTTCGTCTCCAAGGCAAACCATTCAATATCACAGTTATCCAAGTCTATGCCCCAAACAGTAACGCTGAAGTTGAATGGTTCTATGAAGACCTACAAGACCTTTTAGAACTAACACCCAAAAAAGATGTCCTTTTCATTATAGGGGACTGGAATGCAAAAGTAGGAAGTCAAGAAACACCTGGAGTAACAGGCAAATTTGGCCTTGGATTACAGAATGAAGCAAGGCAAAGACTAATAGAGTTTTGCCAAGAAAATGCACTGGTCATAGCAAACACCCTCTTCCAACAACACAAGAGAAGACTCTACACATGGACATCACCAGCTGGTCAACACTGAAATCATATTGATTATATTCTTTGCAGCCAAAGATCAAGAAGCTCTATACAGTCAACAAAAACAAGACCAGGAGCTGATTGTGGCTCAGATCATGAACTCCTTATTACCAAATTCAGACTCAAATTGAAGAAAGTAGGGAAAACCGCTAGACCATTCAGGTATGACCTCAATCAAATCCCTTATGATTATACAGTGGAAGTGAGAAATAGATTTAAGGGCCTAGATCTGATAGATAGAATGCCTGATGAACTATGGAATGAGGTTCGTGACATTGTACAGGAGACAGGGATCAAGACCATCCCCATGGAAAAGAAATGCAAAACAGAAAAATGGCTGTCTGGGGAGGCCTTACAAATAGCTGTGAAAAGAAGAGAGGCGAAAAGCAAAGGAGAAAAGGAAAGATATAAGCATCTGAATGCAGAGTTCCAAAGAATAGCAAGAAGACATAAGAAAGGCTTCTTCAGGGACCAGCGCAAAGAAATAGAGGAAAAGAACAGAATGGGAAAGACTAGAGATCTCTTCAAGAAAATTAGAGATACCAAGGGAATATTTCATGCAAAGATGAGCCTGATAAAGGACAGAAATGGTCTGGACCTAACAGAAGCAGAAGATATTAAGAAGAGGTGGCAAGAGTACACAGAAGAACTGTACAAAAAAGATCTTCATGACCCAGATAATCATGATGGTGTGATCACTCATCTAGAGCCAGACATTCTGGAATATGAAGTCAAGTGGGCCTTGGAAAACATCACTATGAACAAAGCTAGTGGAGGTGATGGAATTTCAGTTGAGCTGTTTCAAATCCTGAAATATGATGCTGTGAATGTGCTGCACTCAATATGCCAGCAAATTTGGAAAACTCAGCAGTGGCCACAGGACTGGAAAAGGTCAGTTTTCTTTCCAATCCCAAAGAAAGGCAATGCCAAAGAATGCTCAACTACTGCACAATTGCACTCATTTCACATGCTAGTAAAGTAATGCTCAAAATTCTCCAAGCCAGGCTTCAGCAATACATGAACCGTGAACTTCCAGATGTTCAAGCTGGTTTTAGAAAAGGCAGAGGAACCAGAGATCAAATTGCCAACATCCACTGGATCATGGAAAAAGCAAGAGAGTTCCAGAAAAACATCTATTTCTGCTTTATTAACTATGCCAAAGCCTTTGACTATGTGGATCACAAGAAACTGTGGAGAATTCTGAAAGAGATTGGATACCAGACCATCTGACCTGCCTCTTGAGAAATCTGTATGGAGGTCAGGAAGCAACAGTTAGAACTGGACATGGAACAGCAGACTGGTTCCAAATAGGAAAAGGAGTATGTCAAGGCTGTATATTGTCACCCTGCTTATTTAACTTCTATGCAGAGTACATCATGAGAAACGCTGGACTGGAAAAAACACAAGCTGGAATCAAGATTGCCAGGAGAAATATCAATAACCTCAGATATGCAGATGACACCACCCTTATGGCAGAAAGTGAAGAGGAACTAAAAAGCCTCTTGATGAAAGTGAAAGTGGATAGTGAAAAGTTGGCTTAAAGCTCAACATTCAGACAACTAAGATCATGGCATCTGGTCTCATCACTTCATGGGAAATAGATGGGGAAACAGTGGAAACAGTGTCAGACTTCATATTTTGGGGTTCCAAAATCACTGCAGATGGTGATTGCAGCCATGAAATTAAAAGACAGTTACTCCTTGGAAGAAAAGTTATGACCAACCTAGATAGTATATTCAAAAGCAGAGACATTACTTTGCCGACTAAGTTCTGTCTAGTCAAGGCTATGGTTTTTCCTGTGGTCATGTATGGATGTGAGAGTTGGACTGTGAAGAAGGATGAGCACTGAAGAATTGATGCTTTTGAAGTGTGGTGTTGGAGACTCTTGAGAGTCCCTTGGACTGGAAGGAGATCCAACCAATCCATTTTGAAGGAGATCAGCCCTGGGATTTCTTTGGAAGGAGTGATGCTGAAGCTGGAACTCCAGTACTTTGGCCACCTCATGCGAAGAGTTGACTGATTGGAAAAGACTCTGATGCTGGGAGGGATTGGGGGCAGGCGGAGAAGGGGAAAACAGAGGATGAGATGACTGGATGGCTTCACTGAATCGATGGACATGAGTCTGAGTGAACTCTGGGAGTTGGTGATGGACAGGGAGGCCTGACGTGCTGCTATTCATGGGGTCACAAAGAGTTGGACACGACTGAGTGACTGAACTGAACTGAACTCTTCAGCAAGGTAAAGTTTTAATTATCTTGAAAGTTTGTCATGCTCATGACGATGGGCTAAGGAAAGGTAGTTTCACTCCCTGCTCTTCCCTTTGCGCAGGACCTGTCCTGCCTCAGGGTCACCTCCGTTCCTTCCACCTTTCAGATAAACCCAGGACTCAAGTGATCTGAAGCTCTCCCAGCCTCAAGCGGTGAAAACTGATGGGGCCTTTGGACTGAGAGTTTGAGCCAAAAGTTGAAGGGATCACAGAGGTAAAAAAGAAGTCTGAGGGTGCCCTGAGGGAGAAGAGAAAGAGAGACTGACAACGGACAGGCGGGACTCTTGATGCACATCAAAGACGGACTGAGCTATAAAGCAGTGAGGTGACTCAAGGGTAAAATGACTGCTGGGCACCGTCTGTTGGGTGACATAGTGTGTGATCTTCTAACAAAAATATTTCCTTGCTGTTAAAGCAAAAAACCATCTTTCATACTTTCCCAAGTACCAAGGTTACAGATGACCTGTTACTGGATGAAATGAAAAGGTTAAAGACAGTAGATTTAGTAAGATTCTAAGTTAAAAAGAATAATACACATACAATTAGATGTGCATAAGGACAAACACGAGAAAGAGCTGGAAGGATGATCATGAAATGTCAATGGATTTTCTCTGGTAATAGGTTTAGAGGTATTTTTATTTTCTTCTTTTTGCTCATCTCTAGTTTAAAAAATGTCTATAATAAACATAATTGTTCCAATATGAATCCAAATTAAAATTTGAAATTATTATTGATATATCACATTGAGACAGGGATGCTGGGAAGTTAGCTTGCTGGCTTAATGTCCTGCACTACTGACTGGCCCTTGGACAAAATGGGTGAGTGTTAACGGGTGGAGAGAAGGAGTAATTAAAATTCTGCCTCAGCAAAGTAGATATGACTGCAGGCTTTAAATCATTTATACCATGAAAAGTAAATCTGTAAATATTCTATAACAAACACTGCGGACTGGGGATAGGATGTTTGCTGATGTTTGCTCTGGCTCCAGTGAAAATAGCTCTATGACTTTGGGCATGTCATTTACTTTCCTTGTTTTACACTTATGAAACAGAGATTCAGTGAGACTCTAGGGACCCTGCAGCTCTGGAAGTCTGTGTCTTCCAGGGTGGACACTGCAGTATTCTCCCAGATACTGATGTCTGAGACTGGAGTCAGACCATCATAGGATCCACACTGTGGTCCATAGGAGTAATTACCTCCTTCCAGCTTGATTCCCATGAGGAGTTTCATTGACAGAACTGATATTTTATGCACTCTTTGGATCCCCAGCCCTTGGAGATAATTCACTTCCTGCAGTGAATTATCTGTGCAGCCCCAGGCCTGCTGCTTCCCTGGTCTCTCCCTTCTCTCTGATGAAATTGCCCCATCACTGCTGCTTCCCACCCTTATTTCTCTCCCAGGCTATCTCCTTGACACAGGACTTTCCTGTTACTAGGAATAGTTTAGTTTATTCCCAGTTATCTAGTTCTCAGTTAAGCACCCCCTTTTAGTTCTTTCCACTCTTTCTTTTTTTTCTTAAAGAAGGTCTCTCTCTTTAAAATTTATCGATCTATTTATTTACGTTTTTATTGGGCTGCACTGGGTCTTCATTGCTGTGCACAGGCTTTCTCTAGTTGTGGCAAGCAGAGGCTAGTCTTCATTGTAGTGCATGGGCTTCTCATTGCAGTGACCTCCCTTGTTGCAGAGCATGGGTGGTAGGCGTGTGGGCTCCGTAGTGTTGGCGCACAGGCTTTGTTGCCCCGAGGCGTGTGGACTCTTCCAGGGCCAGGGATGGAATCCGTGTCCCCTGCTTTGGAAGGTGGAGTCTTAACTACCTGACCAATAGGGAAGTTCCCACTCTGTTTTTTCTTAACCAGGACAAGCTTTCTCCCATGAAATGTCAATAGGCAACTTATAGGAAGCAGGTTACCTGGGTTGATGACCTCTACATTTGACAGTAGCTTAAATAGTTTTGGCTACAATTCATCACTATTATCTCTGTCATGAAAGAGTCTGAATACCCTGATTCCTACCCCTTACACACTAAGCAATGTAAAATGATGTTTCTGTGCTTTGGTCTCCTCTCCGTGCATAACCAACTGTGCAACTTGAGGGAAACCACTTAAGTAGTAGTGGCGGGGATGAGAAAGAAACACTTGACAACTAATATGTAATGAGTACTCAATGCTCTATGAGTCATCTCCTTGAAACTTTAAGTAATTTCCTTATTATGTATTAACATTGGGCAGGAACAGTACAGCCCGTTTCTAGAAAGGAAGGCTTTCCTTAGTAGATTACTAGCACACACATGGAGCACGGAGCAGCCTTTACTTCAAGATGGGAAAACAACTTTAAATACACTCTTCATGGATGTTAAATGAAAGTGTAGCTTTGTTTCCTACAGTGATCTTATCATCCTAAGTCTATGTTCTGATGCTTAGTATCAGTTCAGTTCAGTCGCTCAGTCATGTCTGACTCTTTGCGACCCCATGAATCCCAGCACGTCAGGCCTCCCTGTCCATCACCATCTCCCAGAGTTCACTCAGACTCACGTCCATCGAGTCAGTGATGCCATCCAGCCATCTCATCCTCTGTCGCCCCCTTCTCCTCCTGCCCCCAATCCCTCCCAGCATCAAAGTCTTTTCCAATCAGTCAACTCTTCTCATGAGGTGGCCAAAGTACTGGAGTGTTTCAGCTTTAGCATCATTCCTTCCAAAGAAATACCAGGGCTGATCTCCTTCAGAATGGACTGATTGGATCTCCTTGCAGTCCAAGGGACTCTCAAGAGTCTTCTCCAATACCACCAGTTCAAATGCATCAATTCTTCAGTGCTCAGCTTTCTTCACAGTCCAGCTCTCACATCCATACATGACCACAGGAAAAACCATAGCCTTGACTAGACGGACCTTAGTCGGCAAAGTAATGTCTCTGCTTTTGAATATGCTATCTAGGTTGGTCATAACTTTTCTTCCAAGGAGTAAGCGTCTTTTAATTTCATGGCTACAGTCACCATCTGCAGTGATTTTGGAACCCCAAAATATGAAGTCTGACACTGTTTCCACTGTTTCCCCATCTATTTCCCATGAAGTGATGGGACCAGATGCCATGATCTTCATTTTCTGAATCTTGAGCTTGAAGCCAACATTTTCACTCTCCACTTTCACTTTCATCAAGAAGCTTTTTAGTTCCTCTTCACTTTCTGCCATAAGGGTGGTGTCATCTGCATATCTGAGGTTATTGATATTTCTCCTGGCAATCTTGATTCCAGCTTGTGTTTCTTCCAGTCCAGCGTTTCTCATGATGTACTCTGCATAGAAGTTAAATAAGCAGGGTGACAATATACAGCCTTGACATACTCCTTTTCCTATTTGGAACCAGTCTGTTGTTCCATGTCCAGTTCTAACTGTTGCTTCCTGACCTCCATATAGATTTCTCAAGAGGCAGGTCAGATGGTCTGGTATCCCATCTCTTTCAGAATTTTCCACAGTTTCTTGTGATCCACACAGTCAAAGGCTTTGGCATAGTCAATAAAGCAGAAATACATGTTTTTCTGGAACTCTCTTGCTTTTTCCATGATCCAGCAGATGTTGGCAATTTGATCTCTGGTTCCTCTGCCTTTTCTAAAACCAGCTTGAACATCTGGAAGTTCACGGTTCATGTATTGCTGAAGCCTGGCTTGGAGAATTTTGAGCATTACTTTACTAGCATGTGAAATGAGTGTAGTTGTGTGGTAGTTTGAGCATTCTTTGGCATTGCCTTTCTTTGGGACTGGAATGAAAACTGACCTTTTCCAGTCCTGTGGCCACTGCTGAGTTTTCCAAATTTGCTGGCATATTGAGTGCAGCACTTTCACACCATCATCTTTCAGGATTTGAAATAGCTCAACTGGAACTCCATCACTTCCACTAGCTTTGTTCATAGTGACACTTTCTAAGGCCCACTTGACTTCACATTCCAGGATGTCTGGCTCTAGATGAGTGATCAACTATCGTGATTATCTGGGTCATGAATTCTTTTTTGTACAGTTCTTCTGTGTATTCTTGCCACCTCTTCTTAATATCTTCTGCTTCTGTTAGGTCCAGACCATTTCTGTCCTTTATCGAGCTCATCTTTGCATGAAATGTTCCCTTGGTATCTCTAATTTTCTTGAAGAGATCTCTAGTCTTTCCCATTCTGTTCTTTTCCTCTATTTCTTTGCATTCATTGCTGAAGAAGGCTTTCTTATGTCTTCTTGCTATTCTTTGGAACTCTGCATTCAGATGCTTATATCTTTCCTTTTCTCCTTTGCTTTTTGCCTCTCTTCTTTTCACAGCTATTTGTAAGGCCTCCCCAGACAGCCATTTTGCTTTTTTGCATTTCTTTTCCATGGGGATGGTCTTGATCCCTGTCTCCTGTACAATGTCACGAACCTCAGTCCATAGTTCATCAGGCACTCTATCTATCAGATCCAGGCCCTTAAACCTATTTCTCACTTCCACTGTATAATCATAAGGGATTTGATTGAGGTCATACCTGAACGGTCTAGCAGTTTTCCCTACTTTCTTCAATTTGAGTCTGAATTTGGTAATAAGGAGTTCATGATCTGAGCCACAATCAGCTCCTGGTCTTGTTTTTGTTGACTGTATAGAGCTTCTTGATCTTTGGCTGCAAAGAATATAATCAGTCTGATTTCGGTGTTGACCATCTGGTGATGTCCATGTGTAGAGTCTTCTCTTGTGTTGTTGGAAGAGGGTGTTTGCTATGACCAGTGCATTTTCTTGGCAAAACTCTATTAGTCTTTGCCCTGCTTCATTCTGTAATCCAAGGCCAAATTTGCCTGTTACTCCAGGTGTTTCTTGACTTCCTACTTTTGCATTCCAGTCCCCTATAATGAAAAGGACATCTTTTTTGGGTGTTAGTTCTAAAAGGTCTTGTAGGTCTTCATAGAACCGTTCAACTTTAGCTTCTAAGCCAAAAAAAGCAAACAATATAACATGGCCTGTTAAGGATATCGTTCCAGTAGTCATGTGTGGATGTGAGAGTTGGACCATAAAGATGGCTGAGTGCCGAAGAATTGATGCCTTTGAGCTGTGGTGTTAGAGAATACTCTTGAGAGTCCCTTGGACTGCAGGGAGATGAAACCAGTGAATCCTAAAGGAGATCAGTCTTGAATATTCACTGGAAGGACTGATGCTAAAGCTGAAGCTCCAATACTTGGCCACCTGACAAAGAATTGACTCACTGGAAAAGTCCTTGATGCTTGGAAAGATTGAAGGCAGGAGGATAAGGGGATGATAGAGCATGAGATTGTTGGATGGCATAAATCTGAGCAAGCTCCCGGAGTTGCTGATGGACAGGGAAGCCTGGCGTGCTGCAGTCCATGGTGTTGCAAAGAATTGATCACAACTGAGCGACTGAACTGAACTAAGGGATGTTAGTTTCCTACAGTACAAACATTATCTTTTGACTAAAAATAATCTTTCCAGCTAAATAATTAATTAAAAGTTCAGCCTTTGTTCAGAATGGTTTCTTTCTTTTCTCAAGGCGGCTTTTGGGTATAAGAGAAAACTGCTACTATGGGACAATGTGGAATGTGGGATGAGGGTACAGAGTCCCTGTGTTTCAGGCTGGTGCTGGCGCTGGTCTTTGCAGTTGGGTGATCACTCTTATCTGTGCATACACACTGGCTGGTTTCTGTTGAGATGTGGCCAATCTGGACCTAGCCCATGGCATCCACTATTGAAGTCTGTGCCCAAGGGCCTAAGGGGCAGTTTGTTGTCTTGGCTTTGTCAGGGTTCAGTGGCAATCCTTTTGTTGAGATGGCTCCATTTTAGACTTTTCTGATGTGATTTCCCCCTACCTTCAAGAACACACATCACCTCCAAGAACTGACTGTGATTCCTCTTGGGGCCATGGCTTAGAAAGTCCACCTGGAGGCCTTTTTCTGTACCTGATCCTACCCTGGCAGGTCCTCTGGTAGGGCTTTCAGCTGCCTTCTGTACCTCTCATTTGAAATGTGCAGGAACTGGGGCATCCAGCCCATGTTCTAGGGGCCAGGAACATGCCCCAGACCTATCTGGTGCCCTCTTCCCCTGCCGTACTGTGGCCTCCCTGAACAACTATCTCCTGCGAGGTTTCCAAATGGGGATCAAGAACACATGTCTACCTTTGACCCTCCCCTCCCCCTATTACTTCTCCATCCTTTAATCTCTGTGTTCCATATGTATCCCAGCCCTGATCTAGCATGCAGCTTCTCCTTCTTGGCCTTTTCTGGAATTTCCAGTCATTCTGTTTCATTCTGTTCCATGGATGCTATTGACTAGGACTGTGGAAGCATCTAGGAAGAGGAAAGATTGAAGGAATATACCAACAATTCTGACCACAGGACCAAGCAGCTACATGACAATCAGATTGTGATCACTAAGCATAAGATGGGCTTCCCTCATAGCTCAGTTGGTAAAGAATCCACCTGCAATGCAGGAGACCCCAGTTCGATTCCTGGGTCAGGAAGATCTGTTGGAGGAGGGATAGGCTACCCACTCCAGTATTCTCGGGCTTTCCTTGTGGCTCAGCTAGTAAAGAATCTGCCTGCAATGCAGGAGACCTGGGTTCAATCCCTGGGTTGGGAAGATCCCCTGGAGAAGGGAAGCGCTACCCATTCCAGTATTCTGGCCTGGAGAGTTCCATGGACTGTATAGTCCATGGGGTCACAAAGAGTCGAACACGACTGAGCAACTTTCAGTTTCAATCATAAGCTGTGTGGAATACTTTGCTTAAGGAGCCTGTTTGGTTCTTTTTGAGAGTCCCTTCTGAGTTCCCCTAGGTTAGTATGGGCTTGACCCTAAAGGGGGACTTGGGTATCTTCCATGTCGCAGGGAGTGAGGAGAGGATAACAGTGTTCTGTCAAATTCAGAACAACTGTGATACAGACTCGGCCAGAGCTAGGCTATTTATAAAAAGCAGCTAAGATGAAAATTATCATATGTCTGACATCAAATCTTAGTCTCTTTTCACTAGACCTTGCTGCCTCCACCTTTCTTTTCCTTCTGAAATGAAGGGGTTTCAAGTGGAAGAATAGAGAAGTCTCTTCATGCCCTGATGTTCTGAACTTCATAGAGGTCAGCAGAAGGGGAAGTAGTATCTTCCTGAGTTGGGATCTTTTCCACGTCCCAGTTAAGAAAACCAAGCCTCTCACTCAAAAGGAGCAGAGAAAAGTTCTGGCCAGATGTTTCCTGCTACTCTTAGATACAACTGGTTTCCTGGCTGTTAGATGAGGAAGCTGAAATGCCTTTTTCTCTAGAGTCTTCTCACCTCCAGGCCTCAACATTTGCCTCAATTTTGCCCTAACAAAGTTGGCTATTTTTGATATACCAAAATGGGGATGTTTAGGGAAATTAAAGTGACTATAAAACTTTATATTTTCTATGGGAACCAGGACATTATGCTCCATGCTGTGGATTTAACTCAAGGGTACCCCACAATGCAGATGTGAGGGGATGGAGGTGAGAAGGAATAAAGTTATTTTCTGCTTATACCTTGAGAGTTCAGGATGTTTGATGAGCCAGTTCCTCTTAGTTCCCTTGAGATCCGGTGGTCTAGAGCCTGGGAGTTCCATCCTGGCTGTGACCTTTGCCTAAGACTTTCAAACATTTTAAAGTCTCAAATGGACTCAATGTAGCAGAGGTGGTTTTATCAACTTAGCAGATCATGACCATAGCTGGAGGCAGCAAAGCCTGGTGGCTAAGAGTGTAAGTGCCTAAACCTAAATGCCAGCATCAGAATCTTGACTCTCTACCTTGTGTCCTGATGACACTGGGCACGTTAAAGTCTCTTTTGCCTCAGTTTATTCAAATGTAAAGTGTTGAGAGTGATAATATCTGTCTCATGTGGCTCTTTTGAGGATTAAATGGAGAATACATGTAAAGCCATCAACACAGGGTCTTATTCTATGGTGAATCCTCAACCAATGTTAGGTATTTTTATGTTTAAAATACTTTCAACACTTTATAAAAAGATGCTAGCCAAACCAGTGCTATAAATAGAAAACTGCTTCTTCCCCTTCACACATTTACTTCCATCCCGTTGAGCCCTGTAAACTCAAAATTTTCTTGTTTTCTCTTTTGGAAGATACAAGCTGTTCCCACAGTTTTCTGCATCAGATACAGAATGTTTCATGCCACTTTGCGATTTTGTGAGATGTTTTGGAAGTACCTTTTTAGAAACGTCACTGGTTTGAACTGATGCGCATGCTTTGGTGTACGTATAGAGAACTTCCAAGCTCCTGTTCTGCGGAGCTGGAGAGGGCAGTTGGGACTGAACCAAAGGAGAGGACAGATTCCAGCCCAAGAAGCCTTCTTCTGACCAAGTGGTGTGGGCCCGGGGATACTGAAGCCTGAAGGGAGTTCAAGAGGAAAGTGAGTGCAGGGGCCGGGAAGGATTATTCAAGAGCAGATATGGGTGCAGAAGCTATTCACAGAGGCGACCAGCCCTTCCCATCCTGCCTCTGTTCAGGCTGATGGAGAGCTTCCTGCCAATGTCCTGAAGAAAGGGTGAGCAGGTGAGGAGTGCTGTCCTGAGAAACTGCCTTACACACTCCTCCCTGCTTCCTCCAAGCCCAGTGGAAAAAAGTTTAGAGAAATTCCTTCCGCTCCCAGAAGAAAGACAACTCTCCAGCTCCGATTTGGCTAGAAGGGCGTTGTCTTCTCCTTATCCTGAAAAGAGAAAAAAAGAACTTACACTTATATCATGCGTAATTACTTTGAAGCAATGTCACAGACACAGTATCATCTGAGGAAGGATAAAACTGAGGCTGTTAGGCTACACAAAGTGTGCCCATTATCAAGAATTTCCTAAGTCTTACTCCAAAGGTTGTATTAGGTTGGTTCTTTTAAGAGTTCTAGTGGGAGAAGTACTGTAACCATGGTAATTATTATCACCATATCAGACATATATTTAAAATCCTCCTCTACTAGTTTTTATAGCATTAACATCAGTGGAATGACTTTAAAGGTCTATTTTCATGCACCTGTTAAGTGAGCTTTAGTTTAGATGTGGGCAACTGCCTCATACATAGGGAAGTTTCATTAAAGACTTAATAAACATCTTCCATGCTCACTTCACCTTTCTTTTTCTTCTCTGCATGACTGTATTCTAGATCCTTCCCTCTATCCTCTTCTAACCAGCTTGTCCCTTTACCTACCCCAGGTGGGGAAGTAGTCATTCGTCTAACCACCACTCCAGTTGGAATTTGCCACTTCAAGAAAAGGACCTTGCAATCAAAGTAATCAGAATTTTCCCATCATAAAGATGTTTATACGCTCGAGTTCAAGGCATGGGAGATTCAGCAGTAAGTAATGTATGAGCTCTCTGAGGAAGTAGATAAATATGGAATCTGGAACCCAAGCAGAAGGATTATAATTATTCCACACATAACAGTCTCAGTTATCATTTGTAGAGTTTGTGTTTGTATTAATCATGTCTTAAATTTTTCATGCTTTATGATGTTTTGATATCTTGGGGGCCTTGCTGGTAGGGGTAGGCTGCCCCTCTCAAGAGCTGGCTAATTCCTAGACATTGCAAAGCACCTTCCTTTAGTGTGCTTTTCATATGCAAACCGGCCAATCCAGGGCCCACATCCAGTCACCTTTATTTAACTCTTAGATACCAAGCCACCATGCTCTATCATCTCAGAGCCAGGTCAACTAGACTGGACAACTGGAGACTCATCCTATGACCCAGAGCTGCCAGAATTACTCAAATTATCCAAGCCTAAGTTTCCTCCAGCTTTCCTACACCGCCTTATCTGTCCATTCCTCAGAAACCACACTAGTGGCTGAGGGTCATGCTCTCTCCCTCTCCTTCTACCTCCTAACTGACCAGTTAGGACTGGTCCTAATTCCCTCTCCTTCTGCTTCCTAACTGACCAGCGCTTTCCCATGGCTGCCTGCATGGTGGGGCCCACCCCCTTCCCTTGCTGTAGTTAATAAACTCTTCTTTCAAAGGCAGTTTTCTCTGTATCTGTCACCTTACCATACTGGAGTAAAACAAATCCCAGGGACAGATCTTAAAAAGGTGTCGACGATTTCAGCGTTAAAAATGAAAGCCAATGTTTCTTCCTACTCCAGCAAGTGATTAAACACCATCTGAGTTGGTTTCTTTGGGACTGACTGGAGCCAGGCAGTCCCTGCATGATCTCTGGCTATATAGCATTGCTGAAAGTGGCCTGTGTAATTTGGCTGCCAGGCCTTTGCACATGTTTTGCTGAGGTTTGTGCAGGTGAGCTTGGTGCCCTTTGGGCTGGGTTAGACATCTCTAAAGTTATCTCTGGCTCCAGTATCATAGTATTCTAGAAATGGGAGTATCATTTAGCACTTGTTGATCCCTCTATCCTTGAAATTCTCTTTCCTTGGTTTCCATGACCTCATACTCTCTTGGATTTTTGTCTACTTTTTTGACTGCTCTTTTTAAAAAAACTCTGTGCATTCCTTTTCCTTTGCCTACCCTTTATTTTGAAAGTATTTATTGAGTAAACAGTATATATATGTGTTTAAGGAAAGTATTCAAAAAAAGTAAAAATCTACTCCACTTCTGCCGCTTAGTTGCCCAGACTCTTAATTTGATTATAATTTGTGTGTGTGTTGTGTGTGTGTGTGTGTGTAAAACTATAGGACATATATAAGCACACACATGTTCATACATACATGATATTCTTTTGTGAATATCATGAGTGCTTTTATATGTATATACTATCATTCCACAATACTTATTTATTCACTTATTTCTTAAACAACTTACTGCTGTTTACTAATGAGCAACTACTACATGCCAGACACTGTTTAGGCACAGGGAAGACCATGTGAGTAAAGCAGAAAATTTTAATAGAGTTTATAATTCTGTTGGGAGGAACAGGCAATTTAAGAGAAAGTCAGATAATTTTCAGTAATGACAGATGATTAGAATTTAAAGCATGCTCATGTGAGAGAGGGCAGAAAGATGACCTTATATAGTGTGACCAGGGAGGGCCTCTAGAAGGAGCTAATATTTGAGCCAAGATAGCATCTGAATGGGAGAAGGCGATGGCACCCCACTCCAGTACTCTTGCCTGGAAAATCCCATGGAAGGAGGAGCCTGGCGGGCCGCAGTCCATGGGATCACTAAGAGTCGGACACGACTGAGCGACTTCACTTTCACGCATTGGAGAAGGAAATGGCAACCCACTCCAGTGTTCTTGCCTGGAGAATCCCAGGGACGGGGGAGCCTCATGGGCTGCCGTCTATGGGGTCGCACAGAATCGGACATGACTGAAGCGACTTAGCAGCAGCAGCAGCATCTGAATGATGGAGAATAGGATTTCAGGAGTGAAAATAACATGGAAAAGGCCAGAATCAAAGATGCACCAGAATTAAGGATGACTCCTTAGTACATACTGTCATGCACCTTGCTTTTTCACTTAATAGCATTTATGAGAGATGGCTCCAGATCTCTCACAGATAAAACTGCTTCATTCTCTTCAGCAGTTGCATAGGACTCCCTTATAGGGCTAAACCACAGTTTATTTAATCAGTCACATGCTGCTATTTAAATAATCTTTAATCTTGCTGATGCAAGTAATGCTGAGATGAATATTTTTGTATGTACATATTTGCCCACAAGGCAAATACATTAGCAAGGTCAAATTCTTGAAGTAGAGTTATTGGAACAAATGATATGTCTTTTAATTCTAAATTTTTTTAATCAATGTACCCAATTGGCCTCCATAGAAACTGAACATAGAAATATATTCTACCACCAACAACATATGGGGGAGACTGTTGTACCCTCCAAACTCTGTGTTCACATTTTTGAGGAGGAAACGCTCTAAGTAACATTCGCTAATTTTGTGTTGCATTTCGCTTGAGTGGGGTTGAAACTCTTTTCCTGTGTTTAAAAGACATTTGCCTTTCCTGTTCTGTGATCTGTCTTTTCATACTCTTTGCCCATTTTTCATACTCTTTGCCCATTTTTCATACTCTTTGCCCATACATAAAAAGACTTATGTATTAAGTCTTTCTCAACTGGCAAAAGTTCCTTATGAACCTCTTTCCTACATTAGATATGACCTTCCCAGTTTGTCTTCTTTTCATTTGGTTTAGGACAGTGTCCCAGGAGTAAAGTTTTGGCTTTATTAATGGAGTTAATAAATTACGCATTTTGTTTCATTCAGTCATCCATCTTTCATTGCTGGTCTTCCTGAGTCCTATCTTGGAACTGCTCAGTTGTTCCTCTGCTCACTCTCTGTAGACCATGTCAGCCATGCCGATCGCCACTGGCGTGTTAATGATTTCTATATATGTTTCTCCTGACTCATACTCACTGCCAACTGTACATCCCCACAGCCCAAGTCAGCATAGTCAATACTGAACTCATTATTTTAGCTTTGTCCTGCATTCATACTGATTACTCTTTCTTTGGACTCTATCTCAGCAAACCCAATTTTTCATTTTTTCCAGATCAATGAAAGGGATCCATTATCAATGAATCCCTTTTCTATTTTATCCCTAAGCACTCAATCTGTAAAGTTCCATTATATCTACCTTCTAAACAGTTCTTCAGTCTGTCCATTTCTCTCCATTTCCATTACCACTTACCTAAAGTGGGTCAGCATCATCTCTAACCTGTGTTTCTACACTAGCTGCCTAATAAATAAACTTTCTGTCATGTCCTTCTCCAGTTCATTCTTTACATAGTAGTCAGAGTGCTCAGACTGGATCATATCACTCCCCTGCTTAAAAATTTTCAGTTCCTTCTCTTGTTTTCTTCTTCTTCTCTTCTTCCTACTTTTCTCTCCTTTCCCTCCTCCTTTTTCTCCTTTTTATTTAGGGTAAAATCCAAACTCTTTAATATGGCATACAGAGCTTACATGATCTGGCCCACATTTGTACCTTTAGCATAATCTCTTAATACAAACAACACACTGCACTCCACTCCCCATCACCGTCAATAAGAATCAGTCCTCTTGACAAGTCCCTGGAATGAATCATGGTCTCTTACATTGGGAATATTTGCTCCTATTGTTTCCTTTGCCTGGACTCTCCTTCCTCAGCTATCTTTGTCTGGCTCTAGCTATCTCACTTGCCCTTAGATCTCACACATTACTAAGTGAAGAGGAACTAAAGAGCCTCTTGATGAAGGTGAAAGGAGAGTGAAAAAGTTGGCTTAACGCTCAACATCCAGAAAACTAAGATTATGGCATCTGGTTCCATCACTTCATGGCAAATAGATGGGGAAACAGTGGAAACAGTGGCTGACTTTATTTTGGGGGGCTCCAAAATCACTGCAGATGGTGACTGCAGCCATGAAATTAAAAGACACTTACTCCTTGGAAGGAAAGTTATGACCAACATAGACAGCATATTAAAAAGCAGAGACATTACTTTGTCAACAAAGGTCCATCTAGTCAAGGCTATGGTTTTTCCTGTGGTCATGTATGGATGTGAGACTTGGACTATAAAGAAAGCTGAGCGCCGAAGAATTGATGCTTTTGAACTGTGGAGTTGGAGAAGACTCTTGAGAGTCTCTTGGACTGTAAGGAGATCCAACCAGTCCATCCTAAAGGAGGTCAGTCCTGGGTGTTCATTGGAAGGACTGATGTTGAAGCTGAAACTCCAGTACTTTGGCCACCTGATGTAAAGAGCTGACTCATTTGAAAAGACCCTGATGCTGGGAAAGATTGAGGGGAGGAGGAGAAGGGGATGAGAGAGGATGAGATGGCTGGATGGCATCACCGACTCAATGGACATGAGTTTGGGTAAACTCTAGGAGTTGGTGATGGACAGGGAGGCCTGGTGTGCTGCGGTTCATGGGGTCGTGAAGAGTCGGACACACTGAGCGAAACTGAACTGAACCTTCTGATAACTCCTACCACCCCAAGCCCAGGCAAAACACTTCCAACAGGATCTTGTCATACCACAGTACTCGTTGCATGGTAACACAATGCCTATTTATTTGCCTGAATCCCCAGCAGATATCCAACCCCACATGAGCCCCACCTTCATTCCTTTAATAATTTGGATTGCAGTGCCAGGGCTATGCTGCTGCTGCTGCTAAGTCGCTTCAGTCATGTCCGACTCTTTGCGACCCCATGGACGGCAGCCAACCAGGCTCCCCTGTCCCCGGGATTCTCCAGGCATGAACACTGGAGTGGGTTGCCATTTCCTTCTCCAATGTGTGAAAGTGAAGTCGCTCAGTCGTGTCTGACTCTTAGCGACCCCACGGACTGCAGCCCACCAGGCTCCGCCATCCATAGGATTTTCCAGGCAAGAGTACTGGAGTGGGGTGCCATTGCCTTCTCCGTGGCATTTTAATCAGAGTTGAATCCTTAACTCTCTAGTCCTTGGCATGGAACCATCATTCAAAAAACATTTATTTGCTGCACATATGATGGAGGAATAAATTCCTGAGTTTCCCTAATGTAGCCTAAGTTTTGTGTCAGTGTGTTCCCTTTACTATACTAGGATATACCGATGTAGTAACATTGTATAGAAGCAGTCACCTCAAGGGAATACATTTACTGTAGTCAATTTTACAAGGCAATGTGGATTAGTAATTCTTCCCTTGAACTTCCCCTCACTTTATCTTTGACAGTAATACTTCCACCAAGCTACTGGATGAAAGCACCTCCATGCCCTCCTTCTGTTGTACCACAGGGGTAGAGCTCCCTGCCGCTTCACTCCATACCTTTCAGGAGACAGCTTTCAGGCATTTATCCTAGGGATAGACGGATCAGAGGAGCCCCTCTGATTCACTGAGGGGCTCCAATATTATTTGCCCTAAATAATAATTTTTATATGTAAGAGTAACACCCACTGAAAATTATTATGAGAAATTTGGAAAATATATAATCAAGAAAATATAAATCACCTATAATCTCATCAGCTGGAGAGCAATGATCACTTCCTGCTCTCGCTGGCTCTCTGCAATTTCAAATTCATCCCTCCTCGCGGCTCTCTCCCCTGAACTCTAGATTAGAGCATTTGCCTCCTTGGTTACTGTCTGCACTGGCTTGTCCTGGCTGCCCTTTGACTCCACATGTTCTAAGTGGAAATCCCCATCATCCCCCACTTCTCCCTTGCACCTGCTGCTGTGTCCTTTTCAGCAAATTGTCCCACCGTCCACCTTGTGACCTAGGTTAGAAATGATCCTTAGCGCCTCCTTCCTCCTCACCCTCACATCTAACCAAGGTGCTGTAGTTTCCTCTACCTGCATATCGTTTGGGTCTTTCCTTGTCCCTTAGTCACAGTGTCACGACTCCGATCCAGACTCCATCACCTCTCTCCTGGAGAAATTTGCTGGAGCTGGTAGCAGCTTCCACAGGTCTCCATGTCTCCAATCCAGTCTCCACGCTGCGGCCAGAGTGGCCACACAAGGAGGGGCAAACTATTACATTTTTCCATGAACTCAAACCCTTCAGCTTTTTGCAAGGTCCTTCCCCCAAATGCCCCCACCCCTGTTTAACGGTTTCTATCTGGAGCAGTCTTCACTCTCCTCTTCATCGAGCCGACCTCTTCCCATTGTCCAGTTCTCCACCGAGCCATCTTTGTCCCCCAGGAAGCTTCGCCTGACTCTGCTCTCCCCAGGAAAGGTCTGGCCTGAGCCCACTCCACCCATCTCCTGTTTACTCCTCACGTCCTCCGCTCTCCCTGTGAGCTCTCTGGTGCATGCTTTGTGGGTTCTTTGTCACCCCAAGCCCACGGTTTTGCCCCGGCCCAGTACGTGGGAAGAACTCGACAGGTATACTCCTGGAGCCGCTAAGTGGGGGTCTAGGGTTCTCTTCTACATGGGAGGTGGGTAGGATGGAGCCACTGCTGGGAGGGTCTTCTTAGGCGGACACGCTTCCAGATTCTCTCTTCTTGAATCCGGTTCTTGAGTTCCCTGCGGGCACTCCACAACGCAGACACGTGCTGATGGAGGAAACTTGAGCGAGCAGAGCTGCCCACTCTGGCCTGGCCCCTGCCTGCGATCAGGGCTCACACAGACAGACCCTCCTGACACGCGGCCTGGCGGGGTCGCCAGCGCCCCAGCACCTGGCGGATGGCCGCTGCGATCTCGTGGTTACGCAGGCTGTAGATGAGCGGGTAGAGCAGCGGCGTCACGTGGGTGTAGACCAGCGCCAGCACGCGGTCCCGCTGCGGGGAGTAGCTGGCCTTGGGCCGCGCGTACATGAAGGTGGCGCAGCCGTAGTGCAGGAAAGTGACGGTCAGGTGCGAGGCGCAGGTGGAGACGGCCTTGAAGCGGCCCCGCGAGGAGCGCAGGCGGCGCAGGGCGCCGGCGATGGCGCCGTAGGAGGCCAGGATGAGCAGCGAGGGCAGCAGCAGCAGCAGCAGGCAGGCGCCCAGCAGAGGCAGCTCCTCGGCGTAGCTCCGCGTGCAGGCCAGGTGCAGCAGCGCGGTGATGTCGCAGAAGAAGTGCACCAGCAGGCGGGAGCCGCAGAAGGGCAGGTGGAAGACGGCCACCGTGAGCCCCACAGACACCGCCAGGCCCCCGAGGCAGCAGGCCAGGGCCAGCCGCGCGCACAGCCCGGGGGTCACCACCGCCGCGTAGCGGAGCGGGTGGCAGATGGCCACATAGCGGTCATAAGCCATAGTGGCCAGGAGGAAGCACTCGGCCCCGCCCAGGGCCACAAACATCTGCATCTGCACGGCGCAGCCCAGGAAGGAGATGGGGCTGCCTCGGCCCAGGCTCGGCGAGGCCAGGTCGGCCAGAGTGCGGGGCACCACCACCAGCGTGTAACCGAGCTCGATGGCTGACAGCTGGCACAGGAAGAGGTGCATGGGCGGCCGGGTGGTCGCGGAGGCCACCGCCAGCAAGATGAGCAGGTTCCCGCTCAGGGTGGCCAGGTGCAGGGCCAGCAGCAGCAGGAAGAGGGCTGGCCTCAGGTGCGGGAACTCAGCGAAGCCCTGCAGGAGAAAGCCCCGGGGCAGGGTGGCATTGCTGGGGCTGGCCATGCACTCACCTGTCCAGGTCCAGAGGCACCTGTGGGAAAGCAGGAGAAGGGGGAGTTTGTGGGCTCCGCTCCTCTGGCCCTGCTGGTGAAGAAAGGGCTGGATGGAATTAAGAGGGTAGGAGCCAGTAGAGGTGCGGAGAGGCGGGCGGGTTGGTGGGTTTATTTCCAACTCCCTCCCCGTGTGGTTATTGGCGCAGTCCTGCTGGACTCTTTGTGACTCCATGGGCTTGTAGCCCCCCAGGCTTCTCTGTCCTTGGGGGTTCTCCAGGCAAGAATACAGGAGTGGGTTGCCATGCCCTCCTCCAGGGGATCTTTCCAACCCAGGGATTGAACCCAGGTCACCTGCATTGCGGGTGGATTCTTTACCCTCTGAGCCACTGAGAACATCTTATTGTCTTGTTCTGAAAATTGGTCCAGTTTTTCCTGCTTTCTGGACTAGAATTCTTAAAATTCCTTTCTCAACATGCTGTTTGTAAAGAAACCTTGATTTGAGACCCTTTCATCCCTCTTGACCTCCGCCTAGGAAGAACACCCTTTCTTCAGACTCCACTTGCTTTGTGGGTCTTGTGTAGCCACAAGTATTAGTCGACCTCAGCCTCAGCTGGCTGCCCAGAGGCAGGCACTGTGGGAAAGAGTTCTATAGGTTCTGCTTCTATTTCCTCCTTCCTGCCCTGTGCTGCTATTTCTGAGTTGCTTTCCTTGTACCGCAGAATTACAAAAACATAGAGCTTCCCTAGTGGCTCAGAAGGTAAAGAATCTGCCTACAATGCAGGAGCCCTGGGTTTGATCCTTGGGTCAGGAAGATGCCCTGGAGAGGGGAATGGCAACCCACTCCAGTATTCTTGCCTGGAAAATTCCATGGAGAGAGGAGCCTGGCGGGCTGCAGTCCGTGGGGTCACAGAGTTGGACACGACGGAGCGACTTCACTTTAATGCAGATGAAGACCTTAGTCATCATCTCATTCAACCTCATAATTTTAAAGAGAAAAAAAAAAATCTGGGGAGGGACAGGATAAAGGGCTTAACTGTTGACAGATAATTAGAATCAGAATCTGCATTCCTGAGGTTGAATCCAGAACTTCCCATGACCCTATATGAGGATGTGAAACGTCCCTGGCATTAGTCAGTCAATCCATACTGATTCAGCTTTAAATAGAGACCCGAGTCTGTGCCTGGCGTTAAGGTGGACACAGACAGCAGCCGATGGTTAGCGGAAAGCCCTGACGGGGCCCATCTGGAACAATACATCCTAACAGTCTTATTAGTACTGCGTCAGCAGGACAAAAAGCCATGTACATCTGTTCTAACTTGCCCTTCGGAGGTAGCAGTACATTCCAGATCTGCTGTCAGAACAGAGCCTCTGAGTAGTATCCGGTGACTCATTACAGGCAACAGTGGAGAGCACTGATAGCGTGTATGTTGGCTGCAATTGTTATAAACCTCCAGAGTCAGGGACCATCAAGTGGTAAGAAGTCCAGAGCCGTGCCAACTAGAGGAGGACATCTGATTTTTCCAATAGTCATTAATGATATCTCTTTTTAAATTAATTTAAATTATAAGCTCAGCTATTATTTCCTCTCAGTGCCCTTGAGTCACTGTTTCTAATCGGTGTTGGAAGTGGAATTTGTTGTTATACTACAGAGTGCAGCAGAAATAAAACTGGGGCACTGGCAACAGGTAAACTGAATACAAGAACGGGAAGGAATGCCAAGAGCTCGCTCTTTGCTGTTGATGCTCCTTAAGAGAGTTCTGGGGATTTACATCTATCAGCGTCAGCCTGTGCTCTTTTTTGTCATCTGAGGGGAATGCCTTGAAACAGATGTTTGCATTGTTGCATTGATGGGGGAGGAATAGGGTGGGGTTGTGGGTGGGTCTGAGGGACGTGGAATCACTTCCTATGATTCCCTGCCTCGCCCCGCTGTGTTCAGTCATTTGAACAAATTTAACAAACCTGTGTTGAGTTGGCAGCCTCGTCCCCGCCAGGTGTTGTAGCTGTGGGTGTGACCAAGAGACAGAAGCCTAGTGTCCTGGAGGTTCAGGCAGGACGAAGCTGTTGCAGGGACCAGCTCTCTTCACTCTGCCTCTGCTGACCCCCTCCGTCTTTTACTTCTTCCTTTTCATCTCCTTCGAGAAGCAGGGGGTGGAGGGCAGAGAGACACAAACAGTCCATTTCTTTCCCCCTCACGTGCGTGCTTCACAGAAATGGAGGTGTTGTGAAAGGCTGGGTAGTGGCTCCAATAACCCAAAGCTCAAGGCGCGTCATGTTTACAAACATGGAAAGCAAGCCGGACAGCTCAGTTCAGTCTAAAGGAGACTGAGGAGTGTTTCTACTTTGTCTAGAGTTTTTGGGAGGATTTCTCACAATCTCTAGGAATGTATGTTAGAAAAGTCTTTTCCCTGGGAGGGAGAAGGAGAACACACACTTTCACAAGTGCAGTAGTTTGTTCAAAACCAGGCTCCAGCCTAGTAGGAGATGCTACAGAGGGAAAAGAAAGCCTCACCTTCCTCCTTCAGGGCCAGAAGGGCCATATTCTCACTCTTCAACAACCATAGCTGAGAGAGTGTCAGGCAAATGCATGTACGGACCCCATACATTTAACTCACTTAATCCTAGCAACAATCTGATGAGGGAGGTGAGCTCTTATTGTACTTATCTAGCAGGTAAATTGAGGACTTCCCTGGTGGCTCAGAGGATAAAGTGTCTGCCTGCAATGCAGAAGACCGGGTTTGATCCCTGGGTTGGGAAGATCCCCTGGAGAAGGAAATGGCAACCCACTCCAGTATTCTTGCGTGGAGAATCCCATGGACTGAAGAGCCTGGCGGGCTACAGTCCACGGGATCACAAAGAGTCGGACATGACTGAGCGACTTCACACTCACACACACACAAATTGAGGACTAAAGGAATTAAATGTCATGAAGCTAGTTAGCAATAAAGCCAGGTTTTCACTCCAGCAGTCTAGTCCATGCTAGTCCATGGCTTTATCCCCTATAACTGTCTTCCCTCTTTATCAGTCTCCTAAAAATTCTTCTCACATAAGACATTCTCTGTTCCTCTACCCATATCTCCCACCTCCCCTTGCCCAGGAATTACCTGCACCCTCCAAGACCTTTCTGTCCTCAAATTTCCCTCTGCTGACATTTCTCTTGAGGACATGTGGATGTAAGCAGACATACAAATTATCTAAGACAGCAGATTTAAAAAGAATTTCCACTTAGCCTTGACGTTCTTCATTCCTATTGTTACTGTCCTGGCAGACCTGCTCTCCTGATTGTATAAGGCTCTGTGGAGCACTTACAGATTAATAGCTGCCTGGTGGCTCAGAACATCTGGTTGTGGTTGGGCTGGGGACATAGATCTGGGATTTGATTTTCCATTATGTAGAATAAATAAAATCATCTGTAATAATGATGTTTTTAGCTGGTCATTTTAATAGCCAGATGAAGCACTTTGAAGGAGAGGTTGTGGGGAGATTTGAAAGGCAAGCAGGTCAGGCCCCTCTTGAAGATTCCATAAAATATGATACTGAACTAACTTGAAAGTCAAATGGTCTAGATCTTCATGTTACAGCAAGGGATGCTGCAGAGAGGTCATATAGCCAGCCTGGGACCTCGCCACTATCTGTTGGCAGCAGAGCTGGACTCAGAACTCCTGTTTGATGGTTCTGTTTGCTGCCAGAATTGTCTTCCCGAGTAGACCTGAGTCCATGGATCTAGTATTATTGTTTACAAAAACACCAGGGGAGAGGTCACAGAAAAATCAGATCATTGTCCCATAAGAAATTAAATTTAGAATTGTCAATATGCCTGAATTTCCATTATTTGACTTAATAACCTGTCATGAGCACCTGGCTTATGAATTTACACAAATTGTTCTGAAATCTATTTTCATCCAGCGCAACTTTTTATGAAAAATACACACTGGGCATTCAAAGGGCTTCCCAGGTGGCGCTAGTGATAAAGAATCTGCCTGCAGTGCAGGAGACGCAAGAGAGGTGGGTTCCATCCCTGGTCAGGAAGACCCCCTGGAAAAGGAAATGGCAATCCATTCCAGTATTCTTGCCTGGAAAATTCCATGGACAGAGAAGCCTGGCCGGAAAGATTTTTTTTTTCTTTTCCTTAATCCTCAGTGAAGTAGAAAGACTCCCTACAGTCTAAATTTTTGCTTTGGTATTTGATGCTCGATTCAGGTTGTGGACGAGTTAATTAACATTCTGAAACCTTGCCTCCTTATGTTGAATGGGGACAGCAAAGGAGGGACACGTGAGGATTCTGTGAGGTAACATGTAAAAGCTAGCACAGAACCCACACGTAGTACACGCACAGCAAGACTGAAAGCGTTCTCATCTCTGTCCTTCATGCCTTGACGAACTTAGATCACATTTCCTCTGAATATTCATCTTTCCATCACGAAAATCTCCTCACCCCTTGATTGTCTGGGATCCATGAAACAAAGGTGTGCATAGTATTCTGGATTTAGGGAAGAATGGTTTTCTCACGGGGAGAAAAGCAGAGATAGTCATAATAGATAAGTCTCTGTCTATCTTCTTCATCATTTTTCTTTCCCCCACCTCTCTCTCTTTCCACTTTTTTTTCTCTTTGGTTTCCCATCATCTTTCTAAGCCTGTACAGATTTTGGAAGAAGACATCTGTGAATTCAAATCCTGGCTCAGTCACTTACTGGCCACATTACCTGCAGTTGAGGTACTCAGTTTCCCTGATTCTCCATCTCTGTACACCTCAACGGAGGTAACGGTGTCTAATTCCTAGGCATCCTACAAAGGAAGCTCATGGCACAGGGCTGGGCTCAAAGCAGTCATGAAGAGATGGTTATTAATCACACCAGGCTTTCACCCAACTCCTACAGCATCATGTCAGCCCATGGGTGCCACCTGCAGAGCAACTGACAGCTGTAATTACTATAATGACTCTTTTTCCTATGTCATCGGCCTTTCCCTTGGTTTATGACAGGTAACGTGAACCTCATTAATTAACATACATTTACATTTTTATATATTTCAGATTCAGATTTGTGTTCTAAATTTAAAAACTTGTTTACAAAAAAACCCTCATTTACCTTTTTCATGCTTTGTCATGCAAAATTACGTCTTTTAGTGTGTGTGTGTGTGTGTTTATTTTTGCATCAATTTGGTAATTTCTTTACTCAAAGCAGCTAAATATCATCTTTGGTTGTAGAGATTTCACTGTGCTCCCTCCTCCAACCATTTATGATCTCAGCCTCGACCCCTGGGATATGAGCCTCCTTTCTGGCATGTTTCTGCCTTGTGAACCAGTTTCTCTTACATGATAAAGCAGTCTACTGAGCCCCCATGACTAAATTTGGTAAGATAGCTTGTCAAAGGCTTTTGAAAGTCTA
This sequence comes from Capra hircus, assembly GCF_001704415.2. Classification (NCBI taxonomy): domain Eukaryota; kingdom Metazoa; phylum Chordata; class Mammalia; order Artiodactyla; family Bovidae; genus Capra; species Capra hircus. Next base: position 13,666,531 of record NC_030811.1, on the reverse strand, counting down.
AATAAAAGAAGTCCTTGCTAGTTTCTTTTTGGCATCTTTATCCCCTAAAAGCATTTAAGTAGATTTAATGGGGAATGTTTTCTTTATACAAACATTCTTGCTTTTCCCCTTCTACATGTTATAAAAATGAGATGCTCTTGATATTTCCTGTGTCTGCTCTGGACCCCTTCTTAAAATGATGGTTACAGTTCTGGACATTTTAGTTCTCCAGCTCTGGGTCAATATGTTACCTTGGGTTTTGCATTTGGTCAGCATTTTGTCCTCAGTTGCCTGACAATTCAGAATCATGACAATGTGTGCACCATGTTAAGAGTTCCGCTGTTTGTTGAATAGTTGCTGCTGTTAGTTCTCTTTTCTCCAAAAATCAATAGTGGGATTAGAACTTTGAGTGAAGTGTCATTTCAGGCTTGCCGGTCTCTCCGCTTTCATCTGGAGAGGAGCTTTGAACCATACAAACTTAGGAGTCCTGCTGATTTTAGAGCCGGCTCTCTGCCTTTAATGCTTTTAAAGAAACTCCCTGTTTGAACGAAGCAGAACCCATTTAAATTAATATCTCTTCCACCAGAGGAAGAGGGATATGCTTCAAAAATGAGCATTTTAATCTTCAACATCAAAATTGTCTGGCAAGGAGACTGTCCCAGTTCTGGGACCATGAAGGTCAGCTTATCACACATAAATGTATGATCACTGTGCTGTTACATTTTTTAAAATATAAATTTATTTGTTTTAATTGGAGGCTAATTACTTTACGATGTTACATTTTTTAAAAGTATTCTAGGCCTTAGGGTCAGTTACTCTGTCTACTTGAGTAAATATTTGCATTTTCACTCTATAAAAAATCTAATTTGTTCTCAAAAATTTTTGAAAATCAACTATCATTTTCCATGAAATTGGTTTTAGTAGGTTGGAAAATATTTTTAACTTCCAACTTCATCTGGTGCTACAAAATAGAGAGTTCCCCCCAAAACCCAGAAGACTGTTTCTTGTTGGTCACAGACTGAGAGAGCTGGGACTAAGAAATGGGTGAAGAAATTGAAGCTACCTCTCTTCTGTCAGGATATTTTCATGATTCATTAAAATGGAAAAAAAAACCCCACCATGGTTAAGGAAAAATGTTGATTTCCTGAGCCAGCCACCTATTAGAAGACAGAGCTGCTGATTTCTTTGGAATATTGCCTCAGAAAGTCACAGGCATCTCAGGAAAACCATTCTCTGCAAGAGCTGTGTGCCTACTTTTAGCTTAAGGATCTTTTTCCAGTGGGACATCCCTTCACTATCCTCCTGCTTTAGAAGACTCCTGTGGTTGCTGACAAGGAGCAACAAATTCCTAGAGGAAAGAAGGTAGAATGCACAGGATTCAGCCAGCCCAAACGTGGGCTCTGACGGGGGCCTGGGTCTTCTTCGAGGGGAGGCCCTGTGGTTGGTATGTCTGGGGCCCAGGGATTTCATTCTTTGTCCGGTATGGGAGGCGTCCATGGAAGCTTCCCTGTCATGGCGCTGTCAGAGGTCAAGATTTTGTGTTCCACGAAGTAAAATGATAATCACAGGTACGATGTTCTTGAGTACTTTCTTTTCTGCCTCTGAGAGTTGAAGAAATCATATTTCCTTCCATTCTATTCTTACATGTTATTCTAGAGAACCGAAATATCGTTGGATGTCTCTCACCGTGAAAACCTCTGTTTGTTTGATAAGATAGAATTCTCTCCCTTTTAGATGAGAAAGCTGAGGCAGAAGAGAGGCATTTGGGCAAAGGCCATTCAATAAAAATAGAAGCAGAAGCTAGCAGGGCTGGCATCTGTGGCCACCTCACCTTTCTCAAGCCCCCTCCCCACCTCAGGGCACCCGGGGCTGAAGGGCTCCACAGGAGACAACACCTTGAACGTCGAGTGCCCCAGGGTTTACTGCTGTGGGGGCAGCGGATCTGATCTAAGGAGGGGGCTCTTTCTCTCAGAAGAAGTGGTCTCTCCAGGGCAAACCTACTTGGGAAGCATTTTGAGTCCCTAATTTCCATGCTCTGCTCTTGGTGTTTCTCATCCTCTGCCCTCCTACCCCACAGGCTTCTCCTTACCTGGGCTCAGAGACAAGCGTGGACAGGAGATTCAGATCATGGTGACTGGAGGTTAGAGAGATCACAGGTAAAATGGAAACAGCAGACTCCAGAACTGCAGCGAGCAGGTGTGGAGGAGGAGGAGGGCTGGAAAGGAGACGAGTGAGGATGGAGAGGCTGCAGAAGGGTGAGCACCCGGGGGGGATTTCCACAGCGGCTTCTGATTAGCTGTGTGCGGTCGGTCCTATAACCTTAGCTTGCTTTATATCCCTGGAGAGCTGGGGCGATGGGGAGGAGAGGGATATACTAGTCCCTTCCAGAGGGAGGGCAAGAGCGAAAGGATCCTGTGATGAATTCTTTCATCACAGAATCCCTCCTCAAGGTTGAACACCTAGGAGGGCGTGGCGCACTCACAGTGGCTCTGCAGCTGTCCAGAGAGAAACAGCTTCCTGTTTCACCCTGACCACCTGCCCAGAATACCCTCTGTCCCACTGGTGCCCACTCACTCCCTGGAGTGTTCCATGCTCCTCTGTCATCACAGCAATGCCCATTCCCATCTGTGCATGCTGGACCAGGGGGAAGTTCTAGAACCTGTGGAGAAGGATCAAGTCCGCAGGTCTGAGATGTGTTAGCCTGTCCAGTGTCTAGGCAGGGAGCTGGCTGTTGAGATGCATGAATGGATTGTTTTTAACTCTCACATGTGTGCAAGGACCCCAAGAAACTACCCTGGGCCATTTCTACCAAAGGATACTCCTGACTCTGGAGTAGGAACTTGAACTTGACTCTGGGGTATGGAGCATGAACTTGACAACACTGGCAGGTCCCTCTGAGTTTGGGGGCTGAAGACTTGCTCGTGATTTTTTGATTATTATCCCTCCTATCCATATGCATATGTGCACCAGCCGCATATGGCTTAGAGGTCATCTGTTCTAGCCCATTCACCCATCCACTTGTACTTTAACAATTCAGCACACGCTTATTGAGTCCTACTGTGTGCCAGGCTTCGCTCTAAGTACTGGCATGTAGATCAAGGGGCAAAATAGACAAAAATTTCTGTCTTCACGAAGCTTACATTTCAGGGAGATGAGAGAGATAGTAGCCAAATTAGATAAACTAGATGGCGTATTTGAAAGTAAATCCAATGGAGAAAAATAAAGGAGGCTAGGAAGTGTGAGGGGGTGACATGAAATTTTAAATAGGATGCTTAAGGAAGGCTTTAGTGGGAAGGAGGCATTTGACGCAAAGCTCGAAGGAGGTACAGCAGTGAATCATCTGGATGTCTGCGGGAATGGCATTCCAGGCAGAAGAATTAGCCAGTGAGAGATACTGAATGGGGGAGCAGGTCTGGTGGGTCTGAGCTACAAAGAGGAGCCCAGGGTGGCTTGGGTGGAGCGAGGACGAAGAGTGGCCGATGAGGCCAGAAAAGCTGTGGACGGCCAGTAGGGGGCGCCTTGCAGGGAACTGTGAGAAACTGGCCGAAATAACTGTTACTAAAAAAAAAAGACAAAAATTAAAAAAACAAAAACAAAAAACCAGTCTGGCTACTGTGCTGAGAAAAAACCTTAGAGGGCCAGGTTGGAAGCAGAAATCAGCAATGCAATAATCAGGATGAAAAAAAATAATATGATTTAGATGAGAAAAGCAATAGAAGTGGTGAGACAAGGCTGGGTTTTGAATACACTTGACTTATTAATATTTTTTATAATGCATTTTAAATGTAGAGGCAGCAGAATTTCCTGATGGATTGAATATGAGATGTGCAGGGAAGAGAGGAGTCAGAATGATTTTTCACCTGAGAAGCAGGAAGAATAGAGGCATCATTACCTGACATGAAGAAGGCCTCAGGTGCAGTGGCTGTGGGGAGAAAGAGTGGTCAGCAACTCAGTGAGGGGCATGTTAAGTTTGAAATGTCTGTTAGATGTCCAAGTGGATCTGTCTAACCAACAGCTGGACGTGTGATCTGCATTTCACAGGACAGGTTCAAGCTAGAGGTGTAGATTTGAAGTCATCAATGATAGTTGATACTTTAAGTCATGAAACTCAATGAGATCACTATGGGAATGAGCAAAGTTGAGAGAGAAAAGGAAAGGTCCCCAGACTGAGTAAGGGAGTGCTCCAAAGTTAAAGGTTTAGGAAGATGAAAAGAGACCAGAAAGGGAGAGCATGGTAGCAAGGCTACAGTCTCCATTTTTTAGCCAGGTAAATCAAATGCTTGTGTCTGTTCATCACAGATTTGCACATCTCCATCATGGAATATTTCGGAGAAGGCAATGGCACCCCACTCCAGTACTCTTGCCTGGAAAGTCCCATGAATGGAGGAGCCTGGTGGGCTGCAGTCCATGGGGTTGCTAGAGTCGGATACAACTGAGTGACTTCACTTTCACTTTTCACTTTCATGCATTGGAGAATGAAATGGCAACGCACTCCAGTGTTCTTGCCTGGAGAATCCCAGGGACAGGGGAGCCTGGTGGGCTGCCATCTATGGGGTCGCACAGAGTCGGACACGACTGAAGCGACTTAGCAGCAGCAGCAGTCATGGAATATTTACATGGAAAATGATTCCATGATAGTTAGATGTCTTTCCCCATTGATAACAAGCAATTGTTTCACTCTCTACATAATTCTTCCATTAAAGGTAATGTGGAGGGTTGAATGATGGCCTTACAGGGAGCAAGGCATCTTTCCCTTCCCATTTCCCCTTCTTCATAACGTATAAGGAGCTACTCCAGAGGCCGGAAGTGAGGGCAGAACCCAAATCCCAGGGAGAAGGAAAGAATTGGAAACAAAAACTCTGGGTTCCAAAATTCTAGATTTCTTTCCCAAATTTGGTTTTGTTTGTTTAGCTCAGTATACTGAAGAAGTAATTTACCTTCTTCGAGCCTTAGCTCACATGAGTTAAACGTAAGAATGATAATTCCTGTGTCTAATTAACAGAGTTTGGGCATTTTATTTTATTTTGAAATAGTTTTCTTGAGGTATAATTGAAATACAAAAACGTGTACGCATTTAATTTGTTCAATCTGATGTATTTGGACATGTGCACACACCAGTGACACCATCACCATAATTAAGGGAACAGACATGCCTAACAACTCCCAGAGTTTCTTTGGGTCTGTCTTTCTCTTCTTCTTTTTTTTATGGCAAGAACACTTAGCATAAGACCTACTGTCTTATCAGAATTTGAAGTGCATTAATACAATGTTGTTATCTATAGGCCCGATGTTGTACAACAGATCTCTAGAAGTTGTTTACCAAACAAAGCTGGAATTTTTACCCTTTGAATGACAACTCCCCATTTCCTCCATCCCCCCCACCCCCCGCCCCTGGCAACCACTATAGTACTTCCTTCTTTTAAGAATTAGACTACTTTAGATTCCTCGCACATGTGTAATTAAACAAACTGATATTTCTCCCATCTTAAAGAAAATCTTTCTTGATCCCATTTTTCTGTCTAGCCCTGATATCTTTGTACTTGGAGCAAATCCTCAGGAAAGTTGTGTGTCCTTGTTGTCTGTATTTTCTCTCCTCTTATTCTTTCTTTTAAAACATAACACTTTATTAAAAAAAAAAATTGCACTTTATTAAGGTATAATTGACATGTAAAATGCTGTTTGGAGATGAGATCTTACTTATGAAAACATTTTATAATTCCTAAAATGCTCCATAAATGTCGCTTATAATTATTATGATGTTGAAGAGCCACAGTCAAGGCATTTTCCAGTAGAGAACGCGAGCCGGCCTTTCCCTGGCACTGAGCTTCAGCGTGTAGAGTGCCCTCCCCTTGGCATTCTTTTGATGCACGTAGTTTCCCTGTAAGGAGGGAAGCAGCTGGGAAGGGACTCAGTCTGGGCAGGCCTCCTAAGTGATCAGGACTCACGGATGTGGTGGTATTATTCATAAACAGCAGTGTAGTCATGGTTCAGAATTTTGGAAACAGCGCCAAGAGGCTCTTGGACATAATTTGCAGGATGGATAAGCCCTGACCTGAAGCAAAATTAACCAGCGACAGGGGTTTGGAGTTTTATACACAACATTTTCTTTGGCTGGAGTCTGGCTTTGTTTGAAGGGTTGTGTCAACACAGGGATTGTCTGCTTGGGCCCAGGGATTCCTCGGAGTGGTGGTGCCTCTGTCCCTGCTCGGAGGGCTGGGGTGAGTTTTCTCAGACTTGGAATCATGTGGGATCTGTGTTTGAACAGAGACTGGAAATACTTACATCATCTCCACATTCCACAGCCATTTGTCACCAGATTGCAAATTGACTGGAGGAAGGCCTGTTTCTAGGGAGAAAAGACACTGCTTCTTTCTGGCTTCAGCAGAGAAGAGATCAAGTTAGGCTATTGAGTTTGGTGAATATCTATGGCCCTGGGGTGGAAAAGTTAATTTCCTTGGGGGCTTCGCAAAATTTGGGGGTAAATTTATAGAAATATAAGTGAAAGGAAAAGGGTAATAGAATAAACTTCAAATATCAAAAATAAATGAAATTGTAATGCTAAATTAACAAATCAAAGGCACAGAAAAAAACCAGAGCAGATCATAAACAAACCTCACGTTGATTGAAGGTTATAAAAAGACATGCATTTCTATATTTTCACAGAGGAAAAGTGACAAAAGATACAAATGAATTAAAAAACAAAAAGGTAGAAGCTAAAATAGATGTAGTAGAGATTAAAAATAAGAAGATAATATTATTAAAAAGTATTTATGGTTGTAGTTGACACACAACTAAAAATAAAAGCCTAACTGGCCCAAGAAGAAATAATAATTTTATATACAATTATGATCATTAGTAACATTGAATTGCTACTGAAAACATAAGCCCTCTGCCTTTCTCACTACTCCCATGGAAAATTCTTTTACTGGTGGATTTTACCAGAGTTTCAAGGGGATATAAATATAATAATAAATGCAAATAAAATATACTATAAATTATACAATCCACATTAGGCTTCCTCAATGGCTCAGCAGTAAAGAATCTGCCTACAGTGCAGGAGCTGCAGGAGATTTGAGTTCAATCCCTGGGTCAGGAAGTTCCCTGGAGAAGGAAACGGCAACCCACTCCAGTATTCTTGCCTGGAAAATTCCATAGACAGAGGAGCCTGGAGGGCTACAGTCCATAGGGCTGCAAAGAGTTGGACACAGCTGAGCATGAACACATATAATCCACATATGTTATATGTTTTTCCAGAAAATGAAAAAAGAAAAATTGCCCAACTCATTTTATGATAGTTGTATAAAGTAGATTAAAATAATTCTCATTAGTATATTATATAAAACATTTACACTAATTTTATAAATTAAAACAGTTAAATATTATCCAGGGAAATTTAACATTTTTTTAAAAAACTTTTTTTTACCAAGGGGCAATTTTCTCAGGGATATACAAATGATTCAGCTTCAGAAAAATCTATAAGTTTACTTTCACGTTGGTTGAGTAAAGAAAAACAAAGTTATCTCAATACACTTGAAAAAAATGATGAGAATTCTTAGGAAGCTAGAGGAACTTTATAACCTAATAAAAACTACATATAAAAATTCTACAACAAATGTATTTAATGGAATCTAAGGCACTTGTAAAGTCAGGAATAAGACTTAGCAACACAGTACTTGGAATTCTAGCCAACACAAAAGGAAAAAAAATAGTAATTGATAAAGAGGAGGATATATTATAATTATTTGCTGATGATGTGATCAGTTACATTTAAGGTCCAAGAAAATTAATGGGCAAATGAGTCACACCAGGAAGAAAGTTCAGCAAGATTTCTTAATATAAGATTAACTGATATAAATAAATGAAGTTAATCTAAACCAGAAATAATCAATTAGAAAATATAATAAAAATAAGATACCAATACAGTAGCAACAGAAGTTATAAAATATGTAGGAAATAATTTAATGAAACACACAAGAGATTTATAAATAAAAACTATAAGACTTTAATAAAGGACAAAAAAGGAAATCTAAATAAAGGTAGACAATTACCAAATTCATGAATGGGTAAAAATGCCTTTTTTTTCCTGGTGAAAATGGCGCCTTTTCCAAATTTAATATTATCAAATGCATTTCCAATAAAAATTGTGATAGGAATCATGTGGCAAATTAGTACATTGGTTTAAATATATAGAGAAAAATAATATAACTAAGAAAAATGTAAGATTTTGGACTAAGGATGAAAGAGAATGAGTACCCCTTCAGATATTAAGACACACTACAAAACAACGATTAGTAAAACACACTGATATACATTTCTATAAGAAAAAATAGGCATTTGGTGAAGGATTGACACCTCAGAAACAGACCCCAAAATTCACATGAACTTGGTGAAAAAAAAAAAATTGGTGGGTTTGACTATATTAAAAATAAATATTTTGGTTAACAAAGGACAACCAATATAAGTAGAAATGATGGTTCAGGTAGTGATACTTGTACATCAATAATAAAAAATACCTTGAGTTATATAAGGAACTATCACTAATTAACTTTCTAAAAGACAAGAAGAAAAATGCAGAAAGGATGTGATTAAGCTATTCAAGAAGAGAACTTTGAATGAATAAGGAATCACTGAAGAGATTGTCAGCATTGCCTTTAGCCAGAGATAATGACGTTTCAGGGACTTCCCTTGTAGCTTCGTTGGTAAAGAATCTGCCTGCAATACAGGAGGCCTGGGTTCAATCCCTGGATCAGGAAGATCGCCCGGAAAAGGCAATGGCAACCTACTCCAGTATTCTGGCCTGGAGAATCCCATGGACAGAGGAGCCTGGCGGGCTAGAGTCCATGGGGTCATGAGAGTCAGACACGACTTAGTGACTAAACCACCCATAATAACATTTAAATGGCCGTGCTGCCCCTCCTTCATCTGTCTCCATTGTCCCTGGATGACTTGAGTACTTGGCCTTCATTTTGTCTTCACATCAGCTTCTTAGGATCCAGTTGTCTTTTGTTAAGAAACAAAAGCAGAACTGTCCTATTTCTCAATGGGTTCGTATAAAAATTACTAATCAGAGCAGGTACAATGCTGAGGTAAGACATGAAGAGTGAGAAAGCTGGGTTTACATGAAGACAGCATCTCACTTGTTTATCTCCATTGATTTCACATTCTTACTAGGAGACTCCAAGCCAAGGACCTTCCATGGTAATTAGTTACCATTTGGTGGAAAATGTAACCCACTGAAGTTCCCCCCCTCCTTTTTTTTTTCCTGAAACTTAAACATATGAGATACTTTTTGACCTATTTAAAAAGTTTAAAATAATTTCCCCACAGTTTATGAAATAATCTATTTACCAAATATGAGTTTGAAGCTACACCCCAACCTCAGCCAGATGGCTTAATACATTGAACATCACATCTGCCACTTATAAGATGCTAAACAAACTATTAGATGAAACAAGCAAGAATAAATGAGAAACCCATTTATAGCCATCAGATTGGCAAAAATTAAAATGCCAGATAATATAAAGTACTGGTAGAGTTGTGGAGAAATAGGAGGCCTCCTGCGGTGAGAGTGGAGGTATAATTTGTGCAGTTTTTATGGGGAACAGCTTAGTGATATTTGTGAAGTTCTCTCATGTTCATAGTCTATGTCTTTGTGTTTTCACTCCTGAGAATTTACCCCACACATACTCTTCTATAAAGAGAGGAAAGATAAGTTCTCAGATGTTTACTGTCGCATAATTGGAACCAACAAAGAGCTGGTGGTACATGAGTGCCCACTAGCAGAGAAAGAGATAGGAAATGGTGCTATATGCAAATACTGGAATATCATTCAGAGGGCTGAGCATTCCTGGTGGCTCAGTAGTAAAGAATCCACCTGCCATGGCAGGAAATGCAGGAGACTCGGGTTTGATCCCTGGGTCAGGAAGATCCCCTGGAGAAGGGAATGGCAACCCACTTTGGTATTCTTGCCTGGCAGATCCCATGGACAGAGGAACCTAGTGGGCTACAGTCCATGGGATCGCAAAGAATCAGACACGACTAAGTGAGTGAGCACAGAGCCCATCATACACATGCAGGGGGTTTGAAGTAATGAACTAGAATTAAATATGTCTACATTAGTAAATCTCCAAATGTAATGAGTCAAAAACAGTAAGAAAAATAAATGTAGCATAATGTCGGGTATCTTAATTAAACACACAAGTGAGTACCTGAATAGAATAAGAATCTTAAAGAAGAACCTTGTGTGATCGATAATGTTATTGTGCCACTAAGTGATTATGGTCAAGTTAGTTTCTTGTCTCACTCCCTGAGAAGTAGTTTTTCCCTTGATCCTCTGAAATGAGTGGGAATGGGAAAGATGCTTGTTACAGCTAATTAATGTCAAATAATGATTGATCCTTCCCTTGTTAACCAGTCTTCTCATTAGAGCTTTTTGACATCACCAATTCATATCAGAAATTAGTGTCAATATTGTTAAATTTCTAAGATTCCTTTTACCATCTATGATCATTTCTCATAATAAAGGCTATGTAGTGTGGGGATGGGAGAAGACAATGGCACCCCACTCCAGTACTCTTGCCTGGAAAATCCCATGGGCAGAGGAGCCTGGTAGGCTGCAGTCCATGGGGTCGCTAAGAGTCAGACAGGACTGAGCAACTTCCCTTTCACTTTTCACTTTCATGCATTGGAGAAGGAAATGGCAACCCACTCCAGTGTTCTTGCCTGGAGAATCCCAGGGACGGGGGAGCCTGATGGGCTGCTGTCTATGGGGTCGCACAGAGTTGGACACGACTTAAGCGACTAAGCAGCAGTGTGAGGGTGAGGGCAATATTTTCGGCCTCGTTACAGTCACATAATTCATTTTTTACATGAAGCAATAGCATCAAACCTCATCCCTCATTTTCCTGTCCATTCATCTTCTGCTGAATTTTCAGTGACTTCAGCCCTTAAGTTGTACTAACCATACATTGTTGATTGTTTCCACCCATTTGCTTAACTAGTAGCAAAGAGATGATTGCTTCATGAATATCACCAACACCCCTCTAAGATAACATCTACTAAACCTTTTAACTACTGTAGTTGTACCCTTATTTGTGTATGACTGCCTGTGCTGTGCTGTGCTTAATCTCTCATTCATGTCCGACACTTTGTGACCCATGGATTGTAGCCCGTCAGGCACCTCTGTCCACGGGCATTCTTCAGGCAAGAATACTGGAGTGGGTTGCCATGCACTCCTCAGTGTGACTGCCTACTTATCCCAATTTCATCGAATCCACTAGCCTACTTTCTTTTTTATTTATTAATTTTTTTATTGAAGGATAATGGCTTTACAGAATTTTGTTGTTTTCTGTTAAACCTCAATATGGATCAGCCATAGGTATATGTATATCCCCTCCCTCTTAAACCTCGCTCCCATCTCCCTCCCCATCCCACCCCTCTAGGTTGATTCAGAGCCCTTGTGTGAGTTTCCTGAGCCATAGAGCATATCCCCATTGGCTATCTATTTTACACATGGTAATGTAAGTTTCCACGTTGCTCTTTCCATACATCTCACCTTCTCCTCCCCTCTCCCCATGTCCATAAGTCTGTTCTCTATGTCTGATTCTCCACTGCTGCCCTGTAAATAAATTCTTCAGTACCATTCTTCTAGACTCTGTTTATTTGTGCTAGAACACGATATTCATCTTTCTCTTTCTGACTCACTTCACTCTGTATAATAGGTTCTAGGCTCATCCACCTCATCAGAACTGACTCAAATGTGTTCCTTTTTATGGCTGAGTAATATTCCATTGTGTATACGTACCAAAACTTTATCCATTCATCTGTCGATGCACATTTAGGTAGCTTCCATGTTCTAGCTACTGTAAATAGTGCTTCAGTGAACAATGGGATACGTGTGTCTTTTTCAATCCTGGTTTCCTCAGGGTATTATGACTAAGAGTGGGATTGCTGGGTCATATGGTGGTTTTATTCCTAGTTTTTTTTTAAGGAATCTCCATACTGTCTTCCATAGTGGCTGTATCAATTTACATTCTCACCAACAGTGCAAGAGCATTCCCTTTTCCCCACACCCTCTCCAGCATTTATTGTTGGTAGACTTTTTGATGATGACCATTCTGACTGGTGTGAAGTGATAATCTCATTGTAGTTTTTATTTGCATTTCTTTAATAGTGAGTGATGTTGAGCATCTTTTCATGTGTTTATTAGCCGTCTGTATGTCTTTTGGGGAGAAATGTCTGGTTAGGTCTTTTTCCCACCTTTTGATTGGGTGATTTGTTTTTCTGGCATTGAGTTGTATGAGCTGTTTGTATATTTTGGAATTTAATCCTTTGTCTGTTGTTTCATTTGCTATGATTTTCTCCCATTCTGAGGGTCTTTTCACCTTGCTTACAGTTTCCTTTGCTGTGCAAAAGCTTTTAAGTTTAATCAGGTCCCACTTGTTCTCTTGTTTTTATTTTCGTTACTCTAGGAGGTGGGTCATAGAGGATCTTGCTTTGATTTATGTCATCGAGTGTTCTGCCTGTGTTTTCCTCTAAGAGTTTTATAGCTTCTGGTCTTTAATCCATTTTTAGTTTATCTATGTGTATGGTGTTAGGAAGTGTTCTAATTTCATTCTTTTACATGTAGCTGTCCAGTTTTCCCAGCACCATTTATTGAAGAGGCTGTCTTTGCCCCATTGTATATTCTTGCCTCCTTTGTCAAAAATAAGGTACCCATAGGTGCATGGCTTTATTTTTGGGCTTTCTATCTTGTTCCATTGGTCTATATTTCTGTTTTTGTGCCAGTACCATACTGTCTTGATGACTGTAGCTTTGTAGTATAACCTGAAGTCAGGAAGGATGATTCCTCCAGCTCCATTCTTCTTTCTCAAAACTGCTTTGGCTATTTGGGGTCTTTTGTGTTTCCATATGAATTGTGAAATTTTTTGTTCTAGTTCTGTGAGAAATGCCATTTGTAATTTGATAGGGATTGCACTGAATCTGTGGATAGCATTTGGCAGTATAGTCATTTTCACAATATTGATTCTTCCTACTCAGGAGATGGAATATCTCTCCATTTGTTTATTTCATTGGTGTTTTATAATTTTCTGTGTACAGTTCTTTTTTCTCCTTAGGTAAGTTTATTCCTAGATATTTAATTCTTTTTGTTGCAATGGTGAATGGGATTGATTCCTTAATTTCTCTTTCTGATTTTTCATTGTTATTATATAGAAATGCTAGCAACTTTTGTGTATTGATTTTGTATCCTGCAACTTTGCTAAATTCACTGATTAGCTCTAGTAATTTTCTGATAACTATCTTTAGGGTTTTCTATGTACAGTATCATGTCATCTGCAAACAGTGAGAGCTTTGCTTCTTTTCTGATCTGGATTTCTTTTATTTCTTTTTCTTCTCTGACTACTGTAGCTTGGACTTTCAAAACTATGTTAAATAATAGTGGTGAAAGTGGACACCCTTGACTTGTTCCTGATCTTAGGGAGAATGCTTTCAGCTTTTCACCATTGAGAATAATGTTTGCTGTAAGCTTATCATATATGGCCTTTACTATGTTGAGGTAAGTTCTTTCTATGCCCATTTTTTGAAGTGTTTTAATCATAAGTGGGTGCTGAATTTTGTCAAAGGCTTTTTCTGCATCTATTGAGATTATCATATGATTTTTATCTTTCAGTTTGTTAATATGGTGTGTCTCATTGATTGATTTGTATATATTGAAGAATCCTTGCATTCCTGGAATAAACCCAACCTGATCATGGTGTATGAGCTTTTTGATATGTTGGTCAATTCTGTTTGCTAAAATTTTGTTAAGGATTTTTGCATCTATGTTCATCAGTGATATCAGCCTGTGGTTTTCTTTTTTTTGTGTTGTCTTTGTCTGGTTTTGGTATCAGGGTGATGGTGGCCTCTTATAATGAGTTTGGAAGGGTTCTTTCCTCTGCATTTTTTCTGAAAGAATTTTAGAAGGATAGGCATTAGCTCTTCTCTAAATGTTTGATAGAATTCTCCTGTGAAACCATCTGGTCCTGGGCTTTTGCTTTTTGGGAGATTTATGATTACAGCTTCAATTTCAGTGCTTGTAATTGGGTTGTTCATAATTTCTATTTCTTCTTGGTTCAGTCTTAGAAGGTTGAACTTTTCTAAGAAACTGTCCACTTCTTCCAAGTTATCCATTTTATTGCCATATAGTTGTCCATAATCAGTTCAGTTCAGTTCAGTTGCTCAGTCGTGTCCAACTCTTTGCGACCCCATGAATCACAGCACGCCAGGCCTCTCTGTCCATCACCAACTCCCGGAGTTCACTCAGACTCACGCCCATTGAGTCTGTGATGCCATCCAGCCATCTCATCCTCTGTCGTCCCCTTCTCCTCCTGCCCCCAATCCCTCCCAGCATCAGAGTCTTTTCCAATGTGTCAACTCTTCGCATGAGGTGGCCAAAGTATTGGAGTTTCAGCTTTAGCATCAGTCCTTCCAAGGAAATCCCAGGACCGATCTCCTTTAGAATGGACTGGTTGGATCTCCTTGCAGTCCAAGGGACTCTCAAGAGTCTTCTCCAACACCACAGTTCAAAAGCATCAATTCTTCAGCGCTCAGCCTTCTTCACAGTCCAACTCTCACATCCATACATGACCACAGGAAAAACCATAGTTCATAATAGTCTCTTATAATTCTTTGTATTTTTGCATTGTCTGTTGTAACCTCTCCTTTTTAATTTTTAATTTTGTTGATTTGTTTCTTCTCTCTTTTGTTCTGAATGAGTCTGGCTAAAGGTTTGTCAATTTTGCTTATCCTCTCAAAGAACCAGCTTTTAGTTTTATTAATCTTTACTATTACTTCTTTCATTTCTTTTTCATTTATTTTTGCTCAGATCTTTATGATTTATTTCCTTCTACTAATTTTTTTTTTGGTTTGTTTGTTTAGCCTACTTTCTGATTGGACACCTGCCAAACTTTCCCAATACCAGTGCCTGGCTAACCTTCAAGTGAGTTCCTACAGATGCTTAATAATAGTCTGCTTATTCAATGATGAAATTGCCACAGCTTCCCTGTCAACCAACATTCTTCTGTTTGTCTTGAGCTTACTTCTGCTCACCTTATTCTCACACTGATATTTCTTACTGATTCCTGCCATTGCTGTTCCTTCTAATGCCACCACCACTGCTAACACAATAGCTTAGAAAAGTTCCTGGAATATAGTAAACAGTCAGTAAATGTTTGCTGCTGTTCTTACTATCACTGCTCCTACCCCCATATTCAGTCTCCTAGGACCACCAAGCATGACCACTGGAAAAACAGTTGGACTGCGAAGAAGGCTGAGCGCCCAAGAACTGATGCTTTTGAACTGTGGTGTTGGAGAAGACTCTTGAGGGTCCCTTGGACTGCAGGGAGATCCAACCATCCTAAAGGAGCTCAGTCCTGGGTGTTCTTTGGAAGGAATGATGCTAAAGCTAAAACTCCAATACTTTGGCCACCTCATGCAAAGAGCTGACTCATTGAAAAAGACTCTGATGCTGGGCGGGATTGGGGGCAGGAGGAGAAGGGGACGACAGAGGATGAGATGGCAGGATGGCATCACCGACTCGATGGACGTGAGTCTGAGTGAACTCTGGGAGTTGGTGATGGACAGGGAGGCCTGGCGTGCTGCGATTCACGGGGTCACAAAGAGTCAGACACGACTGAGTGACTGAACTGAACTGAACTGAAGGACCACCATATGTCAAACAATGATACGTTAAACCTGGTGCCAAGTATTCTACATATATTATCTCACTTAGTACATTTTTACTGAGAATATTGAAACCATTCAAGTAAAATCTTTAGGTGTTTCAAAATTGATCTCCTCAGAATTTGAGCCCTTCACTTATTCTGTCTCAGAAAAGAGCCATGGTCTTCCTCTCCCAAATGTATTGGAGAAGAACACTCCAATGTGTATCTCATTCCCAATCCTTGTCCTCACTCCCAAGGCCATGTCTCCTTGTTCTCTGACTCTCTAGATTCTTCCGTCTCTCCCTTTCCCCTGGCTCCTTTCTCAGCCTTCAGATGTGCTCAGGTCTGCCTAACCTGTCCTGAAATCCCCAAGTTTGGATTGGTCTCTGTATAAGATTCTGTCACATTTTTCTCCTCATCGCTGCACACATCCTTAGGTAAGTTTTCAGTCTATCTTGCACTTCTTGCCTGAATTCTCTGTTCCTGGAACCCACCTCTATCATTTCTGAACTAATCACAGTTGATTTCCAAATACCAAAACCCTCTTCTAACTTCTCATTCTCTTAGATTTCTTTTCCAGCGAATTTGCCCTTTTGACCATTATATCCTTGAAAATCTTCTTTGGTTTGAATGACAGGACAGATTTTTGATTCTCGCACACATTTCTATGCACATTCCTGACCTTTCCCTGCCTCTTTGAGGCCAGATGGTGAGCATCATGAGAGGGCATCATTTGAGGTATGTTGGAAACAAAGCGTGCACAGAAGGTTCGGGTTGGGGCAGCAGGAGAGTCATTATTCACACTGTCAGAGGGAAGCCAAGAGGACACAAGAAGGCAGAGAAAGCTAGAAAGTTCATATTCCTGGCATCAATTGATGGTGGAGACAGCTGAAGTTGTAGGTGAAATATTATGTATGTCTGGGCATGACTGGTCAAAGGGTTTATGAAAACTGACGGAGCTGGAGCAAGGAAGGGCAGAAGGATGCATGTGGTAGGTGGGTAGGTGACGGGAAAGTAGGCTGGCTGATGGGGAGAAGAACAGATGGAGACCAGGAAAAAAAGAATAGAGAAAAGCAGCCTTGGCACCTCTTTACTTACCTCCTCCGGGCGAAATTCATCCTGAACTGGCTTTGCTCAGAGACCTGGGGGTAAGGATAGCATGAAGCAGCAGGCTGAGTGACTGTGAGAGCAAGGGGAAGACCTGGGTTGGTCTGATTATTGGCCGTGGAAAGAGTGGAACCTGGCAGACATACAGTAAGCAAGGTGCGTGGACCGTCACCGTCCATCCTCTGTAGTAAAAACAGAGCAGTGTTCTACTCTGTTAGATCCTTTAATAGATCCGTCATGTATTCATTATCCAGTTCAGCAGTTATCAACATTTTGCCGATTCAGTTTAATCTGTCTTTGCCCCACCAGCTTTGAATATTTGTTTTAAAGTAAATGCAGAACATCCTATTATTTCACCCATAAATAATTTAGTGCACTGATTTATTTAGTGTCTAAGCACCTGCACACACTGGTGCATTTTCTGCTTCTGTAGCTATTCATGTTGTTTCTTCAGTTATGATCTTTGAGCACCAGGTGAGTCTTAAAAATGAGTGTAGCCAAAAAGCCCAGTGGTGGTTTAGTTGCTAAGTCAGGTCTGACTTTTTGTGACACCGTGAACTATAGCCTACCAGGCTCCTTTCTCCTTGGGATCTCCCAGGCAAGAATACTGGAGTGGGTTGCCATATCCTTCTCCAGGACATTTTTTTGTGCCTCAGGGATTGAACCCATGTCTCATGCATTGCAGGCATGAGCCACCAGGGAAGCCCCAAAACCTGGTGAGTTCTGCCGATGGGTATAAGGGCTCTGAAACTAGCATCTTCTGTCTCCTTTAAATTTTGTGGCTTATGAGGCCCCACTAAAAGCTAGAACTTACTCCTTAAATTAAAGCAAGTTGCAACTCAACGGACGTGAGTTTGAGCAAACTCTGGGAAATAGTGAAGGACAGGGAAGCCTGCCATGCTGCAGGCCATGGGGTCACAAAGATTCAGACATGATTGAGCAGCTGAATATCAACAATTCATTTCTTAAGCAATCAGCTTGGTCTTGAAATTTGTCTTTTGGGAAAAAAGCCTTGTTATTTAAAAGTCTCTGAGCTAGTCTTGTAGGCAATCTTAGAATCATTTGTAATCAGCCTAAGTTATAAAGCAACTAACTCTGGGAGGTAAGTGTTGGAGATAAATGAGCCAAACTAGCAGGAGCATGAAAGAATGCAAGACATAACTAAAAATATTGTACTGCATACAGTGCCTCCAATAAGCAGTACAAAACATAAGAGTGCTCAGTAGTTATAATGAGCCAACCAGATAAATCATTACATCATTGTATGTCATTTAATAAAGGATATTTTTCTAATGCATGAATTTACTTACAATAGGAATCCCTCCAAAAAAGTCACATTTCATGCTATATTTGAATCATCTTTATTAAGGAGAATAAATTGTATAAACCCAGGGTCATGTAGACAATCTGGGACAAGAGAGCTGAGCACTCAACAGGTTTAAGGAAGTTAAAGAAAGGTAGTGTTGAACACAAAGGTGGGACTTGATCTTGCTTGGTCAGGAGCCAAGGCCAGGAGGGATTCGTATAGGATACTAATGGAAGGTAAATTCAGAAAAGGACCTGGAGGTAAGGTGGTGGATGTCATAAACTGTGTTTTGTGGAACATTAGTGCCAAGCGGATGTTCCTGTTTCCATTGAAAAAAGTGTTCTTTTCAAAAGTGTATTTTAAAATGCTGATTAAAAGATAGTTTCCAGTCTTGATCATATATTCAGGTTTTTAAGTAATATGCATGTAAATGGAGAAGAGATTTCTTTCTTTACTTTTAAAATATAAAGCATATATTATTAACATCCAAACAGTGTGTATTTCTCAGCACATGGTTTGGGAAGTACCAAGTTAAGGAATGGAGAGTTACGAAAAGTTCTTTTAGGAGACGAAGTGACATGTTACCAGGATTACTCTGGTGTGGTTTTAAGACGGAGTGAAAAGGAAGAAAATGGAAGCAAAGAGAAGGCTATGGCAATAGTTGAAAGGTGAAGTCCCGAGGGCCTGGATTTGAGCAGTGGTGTGCGAACAGAAAGAGAAAGTAGTTCACATATAGGAGATAACACAAAGAATGAACCTTCTATCAGTAGATACCCAAACGACACTGGTGAGGGTGAGGGATAAGTCAAGAGCTATTCTGTTTTCCAGGGCAGGCAAAATTTGCAACCATTGACAGAAATGGAGGTGTACAGAGAGAGACAGCGAGCGAGCGAGCTAGTTGGCTGGAAAGGTTGCTGTGGTCAGAACTGGGCTCACTGAGCTGCACGTGGCCATTCAGGTGATGAGGCACAACAGCTGCTCTTGTAGGTATAAAGTCCAGGAGAGGAAGGGCAGGGCAGGACAAGGAGGCTTGGAAATTTTTGTGACTGGGTTTTGAGTGGTGGAAGGCTGATATTAAGAGTCTAGGCAGACTTTACAGGAAGTGTGGTATACTGGAAAGAATACAATGTCTGGAGTCAGGGAGTCTGGTTTCTAATTCTATCTCTGTCAATAATTCTTTACAACTTTGGACAAATTATTTATCTTATCTGAACCTCTCAGATAGATGATAGATGGACAATAAAAACACCTATCCCAAAGGACTGTTGTGAAGGTTGAATTAGATAGTATTTGTGCAGTATAAACTGTAAAGAGCTGTACCAATATTAGTTACTACTATGAGTGATAGGTCCAGAGAGTTAAAAAGCTAGATTCAGAGATCAGTGCCAGAGTAAGTGGGTAGAGACCATTATAGTTCATGTCTATACACGTGCGAGGATCTGAGAAACCGAACTGGTATGGGGGGGGGTACAGTAGGGTAAAAGTGGGCAAATAGTTTGTAAGAAGAAATTCTGATAACGATTATTAGAGATCTGCTTATCAGGAATCTGGGGGTATGAGGGGGCTGGTCCCTGGGTGCCCTACATGAAGCAGGAATCTAAGCAGTCCGCCTGGGGTGGAAGACAAGGACACTCACTCCCTTGGAATGCCAAGAGCAATAGCAAGAGAAAGGCTGGCAACGGCCAGAATTCCTCTGATAGTCAGGAGCAGAGCATACTTAGGAGGTCCTTCAGTAGTAAAAATAGAACAATAATAATTAACACTCTAGCACTTACTGTGTGCCAGGCACTACTATAAGCTCTCCCCTCATAGTGACTGAATCACTTGGTCCTCAGATAACCCTACTTCTTGTTGTTCAGTCTTGTCTTACTCTTTGGGACCCCATGGACTGCAGCATACCAAGCTCCTCTCTCCTCCACAATCTCTGAGTTTGCTCAGATTCATGTCCATCAAAAAATTCAGTCTCGTCACATTGATTCCAAAATACTGAGAAAAACTCTTGTCTTAGACTGTTGACTTTAGGGCAGCATCTTCCAGCTCCTTCCTGTGATCTTCCTGGGACAGCTGTCAGCCCTTTGTAGCTCTCTGAAGGCTTCTCAGCAGGGTCTTCAGTTCAGTTAAATTACTTAGTCGTGTCTGACTCTTTGCGACCCTATGGACTGCAGCACGCCAGGCCTCCCTGTCCATCACCAACTCCCGTAGCTTATTCAAACTCATGTCCATTGAGTCAGCAATACCATCCAACCATCTCATCCTCTGTTGTCCCCTTGTCCTCCTGCCTTCAATCTTTCTCAGCATCAGAGTCTTTCCCAATGAGTCAATTCTTTGCATCAGGTGGCCAAAGTATTGGAGTTTCAGCATCAACATCTGTCCTTCTAATGAATATTCAGGACTGATCTCCTTTAGAATGGACTGATTGGATCTCCTTGAAGTCCAAGGGACTCTCAAGAGTCTTCTCCAACACCACAGTTCAAAAGCATCAATTGTTGGGCACTCAGCTTTCTTTATCGTCCAACTCTCACATCCATACATGACCACTGGAAAAACCATAGCTTTGACTATACAGACCTTTGTTGGTCAAGTAATGTCTCTGTTTTTTAATAAGGCAGGGTCCTTGGTCCTCTAGAAAAGCCCCACGGGGCACAGCTCTGTGGCTTCTCCAGTGGTGTCTGGCAAGTCAGTCTGCAGCCCGTGACAGCCTGCTCATACCCTACCTCATCCTCAAGCTCCTGGTTGGAAATGCACTTTTTTTTTCAGCTGAAGTCTTACTTTTTTTTTTTAATCAAAGTTAAAAAATAAATATGTAAGACTGAAAAAAATATGTCCCCTCCTTTGTCCCTGCCTATCTCTAATTTCTGCTCCTCAGTCCCAACTCTTTATTACTTCTTCAGGCAGTGTACTTAAAAAGCAATCTTAATCCATTATTGGTTAATTTTTTTTTCAGTTTTACATATTTCTCAACTTTCTATAGTGGAAGATGGGAATCTGACTTTCTTACATTCTTCCCCAACACAAACACACCCAAGACCAACACATATACTTCCTTTCCCATAAAATAATTACATCATTATCTTGGTATAGAACAATATTCACTTTGTATATTATTGTAATTATGTGAAGAGTATTCAAGGATGAGCCATAGATTGTATTGTTAGTACCAATTATTACGTTTCTTTTCTTGTAAAGCTTTCATTCTGCCTAGAGTTAACAATTACCTCATTTTTGTCTGTTTGCTTAGCTTTCTACGTAGCTATTACTACTTCACCCCCAGAGAAATGAGCCAGAAGTATTAAATCTCTGAGTACACTTAAACATACCAGCAATATGTCAGTTTCATCACTGTCGTAGAGACGTGACCCCACCAGAGCCCCAAACTCTTGCGCCGCTAGTAGGTCTTTGCTCATCTATTTTCTTAACATTGACCACCCTTCATCCACGTCCTGGAGATCACCTTGGGGTCCCTGTTTCCTCGATGCCCAGTTTTTCTCTGTCTCCTTTATTCCCTTGTTTGTTGGAGACTATTCCCCTAGGGACTTCTTTAAGGAATATGAGAAAATAAAGTTGTTGATGTCTTTAATGTCTTGATAATGTCTATTTGTCCACAAAGTGGATTCATACCCTGGGTAAATATAACATCCTGGGCTGAAAATCATTATTTCTCAGAACTGTGAAGGATCATTCTTTTGTTGCTGGCTTCCAGTGTTGCTCTTGAGAAGTCCATTCCTATTCTGATTCTCAACCCTTTTCATATAACCTATTTCCCCTTTTCTCTCTGAAAACATTTGGTATCCTCTCTTTACTCAGAATAATATGACAAATCGTGGCACTGTGCCTTTGTGAGGGTCATTTTAAAAATGAATCATGAGCTCTTTGGTGGGTTCATTCAACCTTGAAACAAAGCTTTTGTTTCCAGGAATATTCATTTCTTATGTTTTAGATAACATTCTTCCCTTCACTTTCTTTTTTCTTTTTTGAAACTTCTACTCAGGTATTGAACCTTCTGGACCACGCCTCTTCCATTTTTTTAAAGGTATGATTTTTCTCTAGTTTTTCCTCTATGTCTTTTTCTTTTCTACATAAGAGAGATTTCCTTGACTATCTTCCTACACATTTATTGGAATTTTCATTTCTACTGTCAAAGCTCTGATATGAAAGAACAATTTATTCTCGGATGTTTCTTTTTCTTGTGTGATGTTCCGTTTGGTTTCATTTGATAGATGCAGTATTAATGTAATTTCTTTGGGGAGATGCATTATATACATTTTGCAATATTTTTCTTTCTCCTGAGATTCTTTTGTGTGCGTATTTTCTCTAATATTAGAGGTTTTTAAAATGACTAGTGCTTCCTAGCTTTTTGTCATATTTATGAGTCAATAAAACTGTTTAGAAGCACAGTATGTGCAAATCTTGCTGATGGGTGGGCTTCAACAATCGAGCTGGGGCTCAGCTACTCCAGCGGGGGACCTATAAACATTAGGGCCTGTAAATTTCTTCTACTGACCTGTCGGTATACTCAGGAAGAAATTCACTCATCTCTTGTCGGTATAGTATCAGTCTGGCTGCCAGCATCTGGTGAAAAGGATTTGAGGGTGAGATGGGAAAAAAGCCTCACTCAATGTCCCTGTTTTCAGCAGACTAACCCTGTTCTTCCCTGGTAGTTCAACTGGTAAAGAATTGTCTGCAAGGCAGGAGACCCCAGTTCCATTCCTGGGTTGGGAAAATCCCCTGGAGAAGGGAATGACTACCCACTCCAGTATTCCAGCCTGGAGAATTCCATGGACTACATAGTCCATGTGGGTAGGAGCAGCTCATTGACTGTATGAATCTGACTGCAGACTTTTAAACCAGACCTCATGGCCTTCCCTTGTGGCTCAGCTGGTAAAGAATCCATCTGCAATGCAGAAGACCTGGGTTTGATCCCTGGGTCAGGAAGATCCCCTGGAGAAGGGAAAGGCTACCCACTCTGGTATTCTGGCCTGGAGAATTCCATGGACTGTATAGTCCATGGGGTCGCAAAGAGTCGGACACAACTAAGCGACCTTCACTTTCACTGTGTTCTTTAGCTTTCAAATCCCAACTCTCTCCCAATTCCAGAGACTTTCTAGTGATCTGCAGTATAAATCTAGCTTTTCGAGCTACTATATTTTCAGCTTCAGTTTCCCTTGGTCTCCTACACTGGTTACCATCTGTTTTGCAAAGACTAACATTGTGTTGCTTGTGTTTCCACTCCTCTCTTCTTGATCCTTAAAGATTTGCACCTTTTGTAATCCCTCCATCGTCATTTTAGTGAGATATGAGAGGAAGAAGAGTTAAATCTCTTGCTTAAATGGAAGTTTCTTGAGAAGCACTTCACCATCTTCTGAAGGGTATGTGTGGTTACCAAGTATAGAAGATGGGTTCCCCATCCCACCGCTCCCTGCCACCTTTTCATTTATTTTCCTTTCTGACGGTAGCCAGATCTTCTTAGCATTTAACTCCTTCATAGTCACATGACCACTGGTCCTGCTCTCTCCTACTCAGGGGACTGGGCACTTGGCTCCTGCTGAGCCAGAGTGATTCTTCCTCTTGAGATTTCAATCGTCAGAAGATGTAAGAAAAGTCTGAAGACATTTGCCATCCACCCATCCCGTGCATGGCATCCTAACTAGATTTCTTCTTCTATTAGATAAGTTCTTATTTTCTTGCTTTCTAGATTTCAGAAATGACCTTTATTCCTACTGATTTCAAATTTGATCCTATGGGCTTCCTGTCAGTTTAACTAGCTTCTGATAGCACTTTAATAGTTTTACCCTTGATTTTGTCTTTACTCTGAGGCTGTGTAGTAATCACCATACCTTTGATTTGGTAAGAAGCTGCTTCATTCCCCAATGCTACACACTCTCAACTCACTAAATTTTTCTTGAATTCTTGCAAACTGAGAAGTTCTTTCCTTAGTTCAGCTCTTTCAGACAGCACCTTAACGTAGCTAGTAGCAGTCAGCTCATGTTTCAACATTCTTCTACAAACATCATTGCCCAATGCTATAGTTTTGTTAGTGACCGTTTGCCTTACAAGTTATCACAGTCATGGTTTATACCAAATGTCTTACTTCTGTATAAAACAGAGCAGCATTTTTTCAGCATCCACCAATAGTCTCCTAATAGCCTAAAGCTAATGATGTATATTCCAAGTTTTTGTTATGGCAATACCCCACATCTGTGTTTCAGTTAGTTTCAGTCAGCTATTGCTATGTAACAAATAACTGCAAATCTCAGTGATATATGACAAAATTATGCATTCTTCATTGAATTCCCTTTTTTTTTTTTACACCGTATGAAAGATAAATTATTCATCTATTATTTTACACTGATTCATGTGTGTAAACTTTCGGCAACATTGCACTATCTTGATTAAGACAGTTTTATAGCAATCCTTTATATGAGGCAGTCCTCCAAGTTTGTCCTTTTCAAAACTGTTTCAGCTCTTGACCGTAGCCCGCCACGCTCCTCTGTCTATGGGATTTCCCAAGCAAGAATACGGGAGTGGGTTGCCATTTCCTCCTCCAGGGGATCTTCTCAACCCAAGGATAAAACCCTGCACCGGCAGGTGGATTCCTTACCACCGAGCCACCTGGGAAGCCCTATGATACTGCTACTGTTTGCAGGTTTTGGTTTCCATGGGTCATATATAGAATATACACAGAAACCTGATTGATTTTATAATTAAATTGAACTTACATTGGCCTTCTATCCTTCGACCTTGCTAAACTTATCTTCTAGCTCTATTAGCTTCTTTGTAAGATCTTTGAGATTTTCTCAGTACATAACTGCATCGACTATGAAGAGAAACATTTTCATGTCTTCCATTCCAATCTGTTCATGTCTTTTATTTCTATTTCATCTCTGATTGAAATGAATAGAACTTCCAGTATTCTGTCAAATTTAAGAGTGGCGAAAGTGAACTTCCCTAGCCTTCTTCCTGATCTTAGGGGTAAAACATTTCTTGTTTCACCATTAACTATGATGTTAGCAGGCCATTTTGTAGATGTTCTTACTTAGTTTTAAGAATTTCCTGTCTGTTATTAATTACCTGAAAAGTTTCTTTTTTAATGGATAGATGCTGAATTCTGTCATGATTTTCTGCATCTCTTGTGATGAGCATATGATTTTTGTCTTCTTTCCTGTACTGATGTGGTTAATTAATTCAGTTAACTTTGAAATGTTCAACTGTCCTTGCAAGTGAGAAAAACCTCACTTCACCATGATGTCTTTTTTTAAGCATATTGTTGGTTTGCAATTGCTAGTATTTTATTGAAGAGTGTTGGATCTATGTTCATGAGGAATATTTGGTCTGTAGTTTTCTAGTAATATGTTTTTAATATCAAGTAATGCCAGCCTCATAAAATGAGTTGGGTAGCATTCCCTCCTTTTTTATTTCCTAGAAAAAAAATTTGTGTAGATTAGTGTTATTTTTTGAAATGTTTGCGAAAACTTGATAGTACAGCCATCTGACCTGAAGAGCTCTTCTTGGAAGATTTTTAACCACATATTCAAATTTTAAAATATATGTTAGGATATTGAACCTATATATTTCTTCTTACTATTGTTTCATCTTTATGGTTATAAATGTCTCTAGGATCTGCAATCCCTTCTTTGTTCCTCTAATTGGTAATCTATATCTTTTCTCATTTTAAAAACCTTGGTCAATATAACTAGACATTTAATAATTTTCTATTTTTTCCCAAAGGACCAGCTCTCTGATTCATTGATGCCTTCTTTCTCTTAGTCTCTTAGTGTTTTTCCTTTTTTTTTTTTTTTGCTGCTATTTGTATCATTTCCTTGGAATTCTGGATAAATTTCTAGGAATCAATACTCTAGGTCATTGTATTTAAAACTTTTAAAAAATTGTGACATAAGAAATAGTCTTTACATTTTATCTTGATATGTGTATAAGCAGCTGCTGCTGCTGCTAAGTCGTTTCAGTTGTGTCCGACTCTGTGCGACCCCATAGATGGCAGCCCACCAGGCTCCACCGTCCCTGGGATTCTCCAGGCAAGAACACTGGAGTGGGTTGCCATTTCCTTCTCCAATGTATGAAAGTGAAAAGTGAAAGTGAAGTCACTCAGTCATGTCCGACTCTTAGCAACCCCGTGGACTGCAGCCTACCAGACTCCTCCGTCCATGGGATTTTCCAGGCAAGAGTACTGGAGTGGGGTGCCATTGCCTTCTTCATAGCCTACACACATATAATTAAAACATGCCTTCTTGTATTACATGTGATAAATTTCTTTTTCCTCTAATTTAATTCCATTCTGTTTTAGTCTAGTTATATTCTCTTTTATTAAGAAAAATCTGTTCACAGCATGCTAACTGTACTCACTGACCACTAATAGTGATATAAATTTGAGAAACTTTGCTGAAAATAATTCTGATAATAGGTCATATATACAACACTTGGTGAAACTGGTTATCAACCCATGTCATTGATAAATAAGATGGGATATTATTAATGCTATAGCATATCCCTAGAAATGTATTGCCAGGTTGAAACAGAACCATTAATGACTATACGTTGCATGTGGTGGTTGACCTGTTCATTCAACAAACACTGAACCCAGGTATCAATTTAGGTAATGTGGATACAGCAGTGAATAAAGCAGTCCTTTATCTATAACATTTCTATCTTAGTGGGTAGAGTAGTTAATAAGCAGAATGTATATATATGTCAAGTCATAATAAGTGCAAAGTAAAATAGGATAAAGGAGAAAGACATGGGGTGCTGTGCTATTTTATTTGGCTTGGTCAGTGATGGTTTCTCTTAAAAGAGAAATGAAGAAATGAGAAGTATCTAGAAAAATGAGTATTCCAAGCAGAGAAAAGAGCATGTGCAAAGGCCCTGGGATAGTATCGTGTTTAGACTGGCGAGGAGAACATTGGGGGAAGAGAGTTGTAGAGATGGGAGCCAGAGAGGTCGTCAAGCCCAGGTCATGGGTTGCTTCATAGGCCTTGGCAATGACTGACTTTTTCTGAGAAAGGGGACACTACAGAAGTGCTTTTGCAGATGAGGTATATGATGTCATAGTTCTATAGTACAGTATTAGTTGTTTGGTTGTGTTTGATTTCTTGCATCCCTATGGACTGCAGCCCGCCACACTTGTCCATGAAATTCTCCAAGCAAGAATACTGGAGTGAGTTGCTGTTTCCTTCTCCAGGAGATCTTCCAGACCCAGGGATTGAACCCGGGTCTCCTGCATTGGCAGGTTTCTCCCTTACCATCTGAGACACCAGGGATGGTTTTATAGGGTTACACACTAAAAGTCTCAGACTGCTGTGGGGAGGGAAGAACACAGGGAGGTAAGATGGGGCAAAGGAAGGTACTGCAAAGGTCCAGGCAAACAGAGGTGGCGACTTGGATTAGGAAGACAGCAACCAAGGTGGTGAGGAGTGATGGGATTCTAGGTGGTGAGGAGTGATGGGATTCTAGGTGGTGAGGAATTCTGCTCTTCTGCAGGTAATGCTCTTCACATCTGCTGATAAAAATTGTATGGGTGTTCAAAAGAAAGGAAGAAGCCAACCTTTACTCCCTATCATTCCATTTTAGGCATATTTATAACATTAGTTACCATTTATAATTACACTGTATATTTTTAAAATATTTTTTAAAAATAATCCTATTTAATTAGCTTATTTTTTGGCTGCACTGTCTCTTTGTTGGTTTGCACTGGCTTCTCTCGTTGTGGCGAGCAGGGCTTACTCTTCGTTGTGGCGCTAGGTTGTGTCTGACCCTCCTGTGACCCCGCAGACTGTAGCCCACCAAGCTCCTATCTCCGTGAGATTTCCCAGGCAAGAATACTGGAGTGGGTTGCCATTTCCTCCTCCTCCAGGGGCTCTTTCTGATCCAGGGATAAAACCTGAGTCTCCTGCCTTGGCAGGCAGATTCTTTGCCACTTGAGCCATCTGAGTGCCTATTGTTAAAGACGCTCATTACATATTTGCTTGTATGAATAAATGAAAGGAAAGAAAGTTGACACCTGTATTGAGTCTTTAATATGTTTCTTGCCTTTTCACTTTGTAATTTCACATCTAGGGATCTATTTTGAGGAAACCTTCACAAATGCAAAAGCTTATCCCCATAGTTACCCATCAGATACTCATAGATACTCATCCCCATAGATATTACTGACTCTAATAGTGAAAAATCAATCACATTCTAACTGTTCAAAAGAGGAAAATTTGGGGCACTTCCAAAAGATTCCAGGAAGACCTCCCCACTTGCAGGACAAGGCAGTGGATGGCAGGAAATAGCTCTCTCTGTGCAGGCCATGGACCTGTGGGCAGAGGACCATGCCAGCTGAATGGCAGAGTGACGTTAGTTCACTTCAAATCATGAATTCTAATTACAACTGTTAAAATCTCGAGGGTTTAATTTTAAAAGTTTTGCAGCAGGCTTTCAACCGGTTCTTGGAACCTCGTTATTGTCAGCTGTCTTCGCCATGGGCCTGTGCAGAGGGACTTGGGGGAAGAAGAGAAGTAACTGAGGGAGGAAGGAGAAATGCACACGAAGGGAAAACCCAAGGGAAAGTGGGGGCCGATTTTTAATTAAAACCCAGCTGGGCAATTTGCATCAGTGAGTTTAACCCTGAGAAGGAGAAGGTAGTCTTCGAAATGCTCTGGGAATAGGGGCTTGCTTGGCCTCTCCGAGGTAACACTTCCCATAAGCCCATAAACCTTGCAGTAACCACTCATGGCAGGAACTCGGGGTCTTCCTGTGGGAACTCATGCTTGTATGCTCAGATGTGACACCCCGCCATGTACAATTTTACTGATTAATGAAGCCTATATTTATTCTGATTGCTGAGTGCTGGGGGAAAGAAAGAAAATGCATTTATTTTCTCATGTCCATTTTTTCTCACTGAAGAAAGAATCCTTTAAAAAAAATCTGTAAAAACAAACAAACAAAAAACCCTGCACAACAGAGTTCTGAGTCTTGGTATTCAATCTTCAGTATATTTATTCCCAAATTAAAAAATTTCTGAGATGAAAGGTGATCTGAGCTATTTTGCCACTTCATTTTATAAATAAGGAAGCTGATGTCCAGTGACTACCTCAAGAAAGTAGAGAAATGAAGAGAATATTTGTTTTCTGACCCTTCTTTCAGCCTTCACTTCATGATTCTGTGCTCTCTTACTTTTTAAAAAATGGATTTACTTATTCAACAAATATTTACTGAAAACTTAGGTGCAATGAACTGGGTAGCATTGGGAAAAGATAAAATGGGAATTTATTATATTTTCTAGAGATGTATTCTCTGGATGTACATGCTCTCACACTCATTCTTTCTCTCTTCCCTCTGCCTGCCTCTAATACCAAATTTAGGTGCCCAAGATTTAGATCATCAGGAGCCAGATAGGACCTGATGCAAAAGAGAAAGTGTAGATACTATAGGCTTCCAAAGATTCTAAGGTTGGGTGGACTTCTTGGAGGAAGAGGCTGTGAGGTTGGTCAGTGTCCCAGTGGACGCAACTGACTACTCTAGCTGCAGAGTTGAGGGGAAAATATATGCCTTTGGCCCTTTTAGCTCATGTGCTATGAAGAAGGACAAGACATACCTACAGTCGTGGGTGTATCGAGTGTAGCACTCAGGGATCTTGGCTGGAAAGGAACAGGAAAGAAAAAAAAAAAGCCTTGACTACCTTCTGCAAGAAAGGAATTTGCTAGAAGTAATTTGGGTAATTCTTTTAACTGATGGCATGTATGGAGAACTGGGCCTGAATATACTAGGAACCAGCATCTAGATGTTCAGAAGTGTGGCAAAAATTACGCCACAAAAAGAATTTGGTCGGGGACAGCTGCAGACAGTGGTCAGTGGATGACAGCGACAGAGTTAAGTCCATCCTTCACACTCCCCTGGTGTCGTCTGCTCACTATTCAGTGTCCAGTGGACACAACTGACTACTCTAGCTACAGGCTTGAGGGGAAGACATACAGACTTGGCCTTTTTAGCTCATGTGCTATGAGGAAGGACCTTGGCTTCCACGGAGACTTGGACTACTTGATAAAGATCCCAAATAGAAGGAGGATCCAAATGCTGAGCAGCTAGGAAAGGGGGGAAAACACGAGAAAAGCCCCCATGCCTGTTTAAAATTCAATACAATTGGGTTGAGAGCAAATAGACAATCTGGACAGTCACTGTGGATGGTGACTGCAGCGATGAGATTTAAAATGTTTGCTCCTTGTAAGAAAAACTTAGACGGTGTATTAAAAAGCAGAGACATCACTTTGGCAACAAAGGTATGTATAGTCAAAGCCATGGTTTTTCCAGTGGTCATGTATGGATGTAAGAATTAGACCAGAATGAAGACTGAGGGCTGAAGAATTGATGCTTTTGAACTGTGGTGTTGGAGAAGACTCTTGAGAGTCCCTTGGACAGTAAAGAAATCACACCAGTCCATCCTAAAGGGAATCAATCCTGAATATTTACTGGAAGGACTGATGCTGAAGCTGAAACTCCAATACTTTGGCCACCTGATTCAAAGAGCCGACTCATTGGAAAAGACCTTGATACTGGGAAAGATTGAGAGCAGGAAAAGAAGGGAGCAACAGAGGATGAGATGGTTGGATGGCATCACTGACTCAACAGACATGAATTTGAACAAACTTTGGGAGATAGTGAAGGACAGGGAAGCCTGGCTGTAGTCTGTAGGGTCGCAAGAAGTCAGACATGACTAACAGACTGAAGAAAAACAATCTGGATAAAGATTGTCCAAAGACAATCTGGATACACTTAGTCAGATATCCATTATTTCATCCACAGAAGGTTTATAGGTATGAACTAATAAGTCTTTTGTTAATATTGGTTTATCTTCCATACCCAAAGCTATATTGTGAAATAAGGTGGTATTATTAGGAGTACTCTCAGATATTTTACTATTATGAAAATAATCCCTGAGCTAATTAGATATGTTTAAAAGAAAAACACCTTTTTACACATTAGTCTCTTAAATATCAAGCATATAAAAGTGTCAAATCCAACTGCATTAACAGGAGTTTTGGGTGGACATGTACACACAGCCATATTTAAAATATAATAATAATAACCAACAAGGGCTTGCGCAAAATGAATAAACAAGAATAAATGAAAAAAAATTTTTTTTTATCTAAAAAGGGAACCAATCTGGCAGTGCCTTTTAGATTAAACATGCAATTACCATACCATCCAGCAAGTGGGTATTTATCCCAGAGAAACGAAGACTTTCTGTTCACATGAATACCTGTACATGAGTTTCTAGCAGCTCCACCCATGATACCCCGAATAGGTGACCGGTCAAACAGTCTGTGCTACATTCACACCCTGGAAGACTACTCAGCATTGGACAGGAGCCAACTATCGGCACATATCAACCTAATAAATCTGCAGGGAATTATGCTGAGTGAAAAAAGCCAATCCTAACAGTTGCATGCTCTAGGATTCCTTTTACATGACATTTTTGAAATGGAAAAACTTTTTGAATTATTTTTTAATTGAAATGTAGTTGCTTTACAATGCTGTGTTAGTTTCTGCTGTTTGACAGTGCAAGTCAGCTATATATATGCGTGTATCCCCTCCCTCTTGAGTCTCCCTCCCTTCATCCCCTATCCCACCCCTGCAGTTCATCAGAGAGCGCCGAGCTGAGTTCCCTGTGCTATACAGCAGCTGCCCACTAGCTGGCTGTTTTACACATGGTAGGGTACATATGAAATGACAACATTTTAGAAATGGGGCGAAGATGAGTGGTTGCTAGGGTTTTAGAAATAGGGTTACAGGTGAGAGGGAGGTGGGTATAGAAGAGACCTTTGCAGCGACAAAACTGTTCAGGATCTTAAGATAACATATAGTTTTGCAAAATGTTGATCATTGGAGGAAAGTGGGTAAAGTATACATAACATTGTCTCTACATATGTTTTATTCAAATTGCATGTGAATCTATGACCGTCACAGTAAAAATTTCAGTTCAGTTCAGTTCAGTTGCTCAGTCATGTCTGACTCTTTGCAACCCCATGGACTGCAGCACACCAGGATTCCCTGTCCATCACCAACTCCCAGAGCTTACTCATACTCATGTCTATTGAGTTGGTGATGCCATCCAACCATCTCATCCCCTTCTCCTCCTTCCTTCAATCTTTCCATTATCAGGGTCTTTTCAAATGAGTCAGTTATTCGCATCAGGCAGCCAAAGTATTGGAGTTCCAGCTTCAGCATCAGTCCTTCCAATGAATATTCAGGACTGATTTCCTTTAGGATGGACTGGTTGGATCTCCATATTTAGTTGAAAAAAAAAATCACTCTGGCTGACCTATGAATGATGTTCTATCTAATTTCTTTCCTTTCACTTGAAAACTACTTCATAATTTCCTATAAAATTAAATTTAATTTGCATTCCTCTCTTTAAAGAACATGCCAAAATTTCTTGCTCCAGAGTGAATTGTTCACATCTTCATTATAGAAATATTCTCTTGCATTTCATTATCTTAAAAAACAACCTTTTCTCTTTGTTATTTGTTCCTCCAGTTATCACCTCTTTCTTTGCTCCCTTACCAAGAAAAGTGTGTCAAAAATGCTTAGATTATGGATTGTCTCACGTCCCATTCTCCTCAACCTATCCCAACTGTTTTCTGACCCAGTCACCAACTACACTGACAAGCTCACCAGCCGCGTCCACAGGGACTGACCCCAAAGTTGAGTCTCCACCCTCACTTTATGTGACTTTTTCACGAGCATTCAGCAACTTGCCCATTGACATTTCCCCCTTCCTTTGCTATAAAAAAATATTTTCTTTTCCCCAGTTTTGTGATACTGTAATAAATTTGGGCTCTCTCCTTATCTCACCAAACTAGTCTTTCTCAGTCTCATTTGTTTGCCTCAAAATAGTGGCTTGGGCACATTAGTGTTCTTTTTCCAAAGGAATTCATTGTGGCCTAAAGCGCTGAATAGTGTCTATATTCTAGTGAGCACTAAATTTATATTTTCAGACTCAACCTCTGCTCTGAAGTCTAGACTCATCTATCAAACTGCCTATCTAATATCTCCTCTTAATTCTGTACTCCAGACCTCTAAAGTCTAGACGCATATATCAAACTATCTTGTGTTTTCTCTTAATCTCAGGCTCTCATTTCCCACTATCTCAGTTAAAGTTTTGAAAAACACTGAGGGCTCATTTGCAGCAACAAGGATGGACCTGGACTTAGAGATTTCCATATTAAGTGAGATAAGTCAGAGACGCATATATCATATCGCTTGTATGTGGAATCTTCAAAAAAAAAGATACAGGGTGCTCGGAGCTGGTGCACTGGGATGACCCTGAGGGATGGGATGGGGAGGGAGGTGGGAGGGGGGTTCAAGATGGGGAACACATGTATACCCTTGGCTGATTCATGTCAATGTATGGCATAACCCACTACAATATTGTAAAGTAATTAGCCTCCAATTAAAATAAACAAAAATTTTTTAAAAAGATACAAACGAACTTATTTCCAAAACACAGAGAGATTCACAGACATAGAAAACAAGCTCCTGGTTACCAAAGCAAAAAAGTGGGGGGAATAAATTAGAAGGTTGGGATTAATATATACACACTGCTCCTGCTGCTGCTAAGTCGCTTCAATCGTGTCTGACTCTGTGTGACCCCATAGACAGCAGCCCACCAGGCTCCCCCGTCCCTGGGATTCTTCAGGCAAGAACACTGGAGTGGGTTGCCATTTCCTTCTCCAGTGCATGAAAGTGAAAAGTGAAAGTGAAGATGCTCAGTCGTGCCCGACTCTTAGCGACCCCATGGACTGTAGCCTACCAGGCTCCTCCGTCCATGGGATTTTCCAGGCAAGAGTACTATAATATCAAAAAGATGACCAACAAGAACCCACAGCATTGTGCAGGGAACTATACTCAATATTTTGGAATGACCTATAAGGGCAAAGAGTAGCTTCCCAGGTAGCGCTAGTGGTAAAGAACTCTCCTGCCAATGCAGGAGACAAAAGAGATGCAGGTTCAATCCTGGGCTGGGGAGACCCCCTGGAGAAGGAAATGGCACCCCACTCCAGTATTCTTGCCTGGAAAATCCCATGGGCAGAGGAGCCTGGTGGGCTACAGTCCATAGTGTTGCGAAGCGTCAGAGACAACTGGGCAAACACACATGAGGGAAAAGAAACTAAATAAGGACAGCTGTGTATATATACACACACACAGAGGCACACACATGTAAACTGCTGTACATATATACACACACACAGGCACACACATGTAAACTGCTGTACATATATACACACACACAGGCACACACATATAAACTGCTGTACATATATACACACACACAGGCAACTGCTATATATACACACACACACAGAGGCACACACACGTAAACTGCTATCTATACACACACACACACAGAGGCACACACATGTAAACTGCTATATATACACACACACACACACACAGGCACACACATGTAAACTGCTATATTGTAAGCCTGAAACTAGCACAGTATTGTAAATCACTATGTTCCAATAAAAACTAAAACAAACAAACAAAAAACCCACTGAAGGCTCAAGGCAAGAGCCTAGATTTCGTCCTTGATCTCCGTGTACCTGTCCCCCCCAGGTCCACTTCATCAGCTGTCTATTAGGTCCACCCTCGAAATATAGAGGGTCATATTCTCTGAAAATGATGATTATTTTTCCCTTGCTTTCCAGGTTGTGTATTTTTCTTATCTGAATGCATTAGTGCTCTAGGGATTAGGACCTCTAAGGATGTGCTGAAGGTGGAGCTCAGAGTGCACATTCTTCTGTTCTTGAGCTTCATGTGAGCGCTTCTACTTTTTTTTGGAGTATAATTGCTTTACAATGTTGCGTTATCTTCTTTTTACTGCTACTATTACTACAGGTATCTACTTGTTACTGAGTATAATGCTCATGAAACGTTTCTGCTGTGTACACAGTTCGTTACAGGAAGTTTCTACTTTGCTGTGCTGCAAAATGTTTACCCACGGCTGTGTTTTGAATTTGCAAGCTATTCTTTGGTATGACCATAAAGTTATCTTATTCGGTGAAGATACTAGATATAGTATAATTGCATCATCCTTGCGTTCTTGTGATTATCTGTTCCCCCAAGCTACTTTCTCTGGACTCGGAGAACTCCTGTGGTCACTTCTGCTCTGGAAAGCACTTTGCACTGGGCAGGTTCTTGCTTTTCTTTTACCTTGTGATACCAGCTCCCCACTCTCGTATTCCTGCCTAGAGAATTCCGTAGACAGAGGAGCCTGGCGGGCTGTAGTCCATGGGGTTGCAGAGTCGGACACGGCTGAGTGGCTAACACACACACACACCATCTCGCTGGGTCTTTTAGGGGGAGCCCGCCTGCTGGCTTTCCAATGCTGCTTTACAGTTTTAGAATAGATCCGGTCTTTCTAGTAATTCGGGTCCGGGGTTGAAGACACTGGAGCCTGTGCTTCGTGCGCCATCTTGTGGACAGACAGGAAACGGCTGGGTTATTTTGGTTGATGAGACCAAGGGATTTGGGGACCATCCTGACTTAGTGGAATGCCCTTGATCCACATTTAATGACATACAGCAGGACTAGTGGAAACGTTTATTCAGAGAAAAGAACAACCTTTCCGAAATTAATGTTGGCTGAAGTTCAAGCGAGGAGAGAAAAGAAACAGGCGTGGGAAGAAGTGAAGACAGACTATAAAATGTCAAGACCTAAGGAATTTGCTTAAAAACTGATTATATCCCTAGAAAGTTTCCATCATAATTCTCCACGAAAATTTTACTGAAAACATTCTCATAAGTATAGCATCTTGAATATATAAGAGGGGTGGGGAGAAGACCAATGGAAAGTTCCCACACATCCAGTCTGACCACAAATATGACCAAAATTTATGTAGACAGCTATGAAGTATAAAAAAATAGAGGAAGAGCTTAAGTCATCTTGCAGCTTCCTTCTACAATAATGAAAGAATTTCTTTGAATTTCAGTAAATATCATAGGGCTCTATGAGACATTTAGTGGGTACAGGTGTTCAGTTCAGTTCAGTTCATTTCAGTTCATTTCAGTTGCTCAGCTGTGTCTGACTCTTTGCAGCCCCATGAATAGCAACACACCAGGCCTCCCTGTCCATCACCATCTCCCGGATTTCACTCAAACTCACATCCATTGAGTCGGTGATGCCATCCAGCCATCTCATCCTCGGTCGTCCCCTTCTCCTCCAGCCCCCAATCACTCCCATCATCAGTCTTTTCCAACGAGTCAACTCTTCGCATGAGGTGGCCAAAGCATCGGAGTTTCAGCTTTAGCATCATTCCTTCCAAAGAAATCCCAGGCTGATCTCCTTCAGAATGGACTGGTTGGATCTCCTTGCAGTCCAAGGGACTCTCAAGAGTCTTCTCCAACACCACACTTCAAAAGCATCAATTCTTCGGCACTCAGCCTTCTTCAAAGTCCAATTCTCACATCCATACATGACCACAGGAAAAACCATAGCCTTTACTAGACGGACCTTAGTCGGCAAAGTAATGTCTCTGCTTTTGAATGTGCTATCTAGGTTGGTCATAACTTTTCTTCCAAGGAGTAAGTGTCTTTTAATTTCATGGCTGCAGTCACCATCTGCAGTGATTTTGGAGCTCCCCAAAAATAAAGTCTGACACTGTTTCTACTGTTTCCCCATCTATTTCCCATGAAGTGATGGGACTGGATGCCATGATCTTCGTTTTCTGAATGTTGAGCTTTAAGCCAACTTTTTCACTCTCCACTTTCACCTTCATCAAGAGGCTTTTTAGCTCCTCTTCACTTTCTGCCATAAGGTTGGTGTCATCTGCATATCTGAGGTTATTGATATTTCTCCCGGCAGTCTTGATTCCAGCTTGTGTTTCTTCCAGTCCAGCATTTCTCATGATGTACTCTGCATAGAAGTTAAATAAGCAGGGTGACAGTATACAGCCTTCATGTACTCCTTTGCCTATTTGGAACCAGTCTGTTGTTCCATGTCCAGTTCTAACTGTTGCTTCCTGACCTACATACAGATTTCTCAAGAGGCAGGTCAGGTGGTCTGGTATTCCCATCTCTTTCAGAATTTTCCACAGGGGCGAGGGGCAGCGGCAGGGAGGAGCAACCCCACGTCCAAGGAGCGGTGGCTGCATGGGCGCAGGAGGGCCTAGAGGAGCTATCCCATGCTGAAGGTAAGGAAGGGCAACGGTGAGGAGATACCCTTTGTCCAAGGTAAGGAGCAGCAGCTGTGCTTTGCTGGAGCAGCTGGGAAGAGGTACCCCACGCCCAAAGTAAGAGAAACCCAAGTAAGATGGTAGGTGTTGCAAGAGGGCATCAGAGAGCAGACACACTGAAACCATTCTCACAGAAAACTAGTCAATCTAATCACACTAGGACCACAGCCTTGTCTAATTCAATGAAACTAAGCCATGCCCACGGGGCAACCCAAAACGGGCGGGTCATGGTGGAGAGGCCTGACAGAATGTGGTCCACTGGAGAAGGGAATGGCAAACCACTTCAGTATTCTTGACTTGAGAGCCCCATGAACAGTACGAAAAGGCAAAATGATAGGATACTGAAAGAGGAACTCCCCAGGTCAGTAGGTGCCCAACACAATACTGGAGATCAGTGGAGAAATAACTCCAGAAAGAATGAAGGGATGAAGCCAAAGCAAAAACAATACCCAGCTGTGGATGTGACTGGTGATAGAAGCAAGGTCAGATGCTGTAGAGAGCAATATTGCATAGGAACGTGGAATGTCAGGTCCATGAATCAAGGCAAATTGGAAGTGGTCAAACAAGAGATGGCAAGAGTGAATGTCAACATTCTAGGAATCAGTGAACTAAATGGACTGGAATGGGTGAATTTAACTCAGATGACCATTATATCTACTACTGTGGGCAGGAATCCCTCAGAAGAAATGGAGTAGCCATCATGGTCAATGAAAGAGTCCGAAATGCAGTACTTGGATGCAATCTCAAAAATGACAGAATGATGTCTGTTGGTTTCCAAGGAAAACCATTCAATATCACAGTTATCCAAGCCTATGCCCCAAGTAGTAACGCTGAAAAAACTGAAGTTGAATGGTTCTATGAAGACCAACAAGACCTTGTAGAACTAACACACAAAAAAGATGTCCTTTTCATTATAGGGGACTGGAATGCAAAAGTAGGAAGTCAAGAAACACCTGGAGTAACAGGCAAATTTGGCCTTGGAATGTGGAATGAAGCAGGGCAAAGACTAATAGAGTTTTGCCAAGAAAATGCACTGGTCATAGCAAACACCCTCTTCCAACAACACAAGAGAAGACTCTACACATGGACATCACCAGATGGTCCACACCAAAATCAGATTGATTATATTCTTTGCAGCCAAAGATGGAGAAGCTCTATACAGTCAGCAAAAACAAGACCGGGAGCTGACTGTGGCTCAGATCATGAACTCCTTATTGCCAAATTCAGACTTAAATTGAAGAAAGTAGGGAAAACCGCTAGACCGTTCAGGTATGACCTCAATCAAATCCCTTATGATTATACAGTGGAAGTGAGAAATAGATTTAAGGGTCTAGATCCGATAGATAGAGTGCCTGATGAACTATGGAATGAGGTTCATGACATTGTACAGGAGACAGGGATCAAGACCATCCCCATGGAAAAGAAATGCGAAAAAGCAAAATGGCTGTCTGGGGAAGCCTTACAAAGAGCTGTGAAAAGAAGAGAGGCGAAAAACAAAGGAGAAAAGGAAAGATATCAGCATCTGAATGCAGAGTTGCAAAGAATAGCAAGGAGAGATAAGAAAGCCTTCTTCAGCAATGAATGCAAAGAAATAGAGGAAATGAACAGAATGGGAAAGACTAGAGATCTCTTCAAGAAAATTAGAGATGCCAAGGGAACATTTCATGCAAAGATGGGCTCGATAAAGGACAGAAATGGTATGGACCCAACAGAAGCAGAAGATATTAAGAAGAGGTGGCAAGAATACACAGAACTGTGCAAAAAAGATCTTCACCACCCAGATAATCATGATGGTGTGATCACTCACCTAAAGCTAGACATCCTGGAATGTGAAGTCAAGTGGGCCTTAGAAAGCATCGCTACGAACAAAGCTAGTGGAGGAGATGGAATTCCAGTTGAGCTATTTCAAATCCTGAAAGATGATGCTGTGAAAGTGCTGCACGCAATATGCCAGCAAATTTGGAAAACTCAGCAGTGGCCACAGGACTGGAAAAGGTCAGTTTTCATTCCAGTCCCAAAGAAAGGCAATGCCAAAGAATGCTCAAACTACCGCACAATTGCACTCATCTCACATGCTAGTAAAGTAATGCTCAAAATTCTCCAAGCCAGGCTTCAGCAATATGTGAACAGTGAACTTCCTTATGTTCCAGCTGGTTTTAGAAAAGGCAGAGGAGCCAGAGATCAAATTGCCTTTGACTGTGTGGATCACAGTCACATTAAACATGCATTAGATGGGAATGTGATGAGAAGTATTGGATGAAGCTTGCGTAGTTGTGGCTGCAGGTGAACAGTGTGCCTGCTCAGGACACAGCTGGGCATAGCATTTCTTCTAAGAAATGACCTTGAAACTGAGACCCAAAAGGGAGCCAAAGAACCGTTGGTCCATCTTTCTTACTAGACTCCTGTCTTTCCAAAGCTGGAAAAAAGCAAATTCTTTGTCTATCCTCTGTGTCCAAGTTCAGTCACACAATTGTGTCCAACTCTTTGCAACCCCATGGACTGCAGCATACCAGGCTTCCCTGTCCAGCACCAACTCCCAGAGCCTACTCAAACTCATACATCAAGTTGGTGATGCCATCCAACCATCTCACCCTCTGTCGTCCCCTTCTCCTCCTGCCTTCAATGTCTACCAGCATCAGGGTCTTTTTCAATGAGTCAGTTCTTTGCATCAGGTGGCCAAAATATTGGAGCTTCAGCATCAGTCCTTCCGATAAATATCCAGGATTGATTTCCTTTAGGATTGACTCATTGGATCTTGCAGTCCAAAGGACTCTCAAGAGTCTTCTCCAGAACCACAGTTCAGAGAGATCAATTCTTTGGTGGTCAGCTTTCTTTATGGTCCAACTCTCACATCCATGCATGACTATTGGAAAAACCATAGCTTTGACAATATGGACCTTTGTTGGCAAAGGTCCAAAGGTGCTTTTCAAAGACATTGTGTCCAAAGGTACTTTTCAAAACAAGAATTCCTTGGTGGTTCAATGGTCAGGACTCCACGCTTTCACTGCCATGGGCCTGGGTTTGATCCCTGGTCAGGGAGCTAAGAATCCACAAACCAGGTGGTGTAGAAGAAAAAAAATGGAGTGTATGGTTTCAAAATCATGCAATTCTAGAGGCGAAGGCCTTGGTGACCGTCGGTTATCTGCACCATCAGTGGAAAACTGGCTTGTGTTACCACTGTCTGGACTCAGGTTGTAGTGCAGCTCACCCACTGTGAGTAGAGGAGAGAGATGTGAAACCAGGAGCGTCTGTTTCAGGCAAGTCCTGTGGGAAAAGACAGGAGTCACACTGCTCTAACAGCAAGCTGGAGAGGACTTAAGGAAGGGGGTATTTTTAGTGGATGTTTCTGATGACAGGTAATAGGAACTCAGCTTAAACTGGTAGAAACACAAGGAGGAATTAATGATTCAAGAAACAAAAAAGCCTGGGCATTGACATGGAGCTGACAGCAATACTAGGTCTAGATTCTTGAACAGTGTCCTTCGGGATATAGATGTTTGTCTTGATTATCATTGTTTTTCATTGTTCAAAAGGTTTCATTGTTCTACAGGCCCTCTTTATGCAAAGGTGATATTGCAAGGCAGCTCCTGGCTTAAATGGCTCATCGAAGCTGTGATCTCAGGGAAAAAAAATCGTTCTTCCAGTAACTTTATTACTTAACAAAAAAGGACACTGCCAGGTTCTACTCGAGTCATATGAACACCCATGATCCAGTCAGCAGGTCCAGGAGAAGGCATACTCTGGTTGTGCATGGTCTTGCGCAGACTCTTTTGATGGGAATGCCGTGGTCCCTTGTTGGACAACCCCTTCCAATCACAGAGAAGGCAGAGGCAGCTCCCAAGAGGAAGCTTCGTAGCACAGATGAAAAAAGTAAGCAAGTCCACTAAAGAAAGGTGCATGTATGTATTGTATATTTTCTCTTTGAGTTTATACTTGGCTTCTGTAATTAGAGGAAGAGTCGCTGTGACCACATGCTTTTTCAGTTAATCCATTGATCTGTTTTAAATTCTTGCTCTGCCGTCAGTTTTTCACTTCGAAATCTAAGTTTCCTTGTCTGCCAATGAGGTTTATGTGTGCACACAGTTTAGCAGTACTCCGAAATCTAAGTTTCCTGGTGTGCCAATGAGGATTATATATACACACACGGTTTAGCAGTACTCCATTCATCACGGCTGTGCAACAATATTCATCTTCCAGCACAGAAGATTCTGACCAAAACGCAGCCATGCGTGCCGCGCAAAGCTTTCATCAGCATGCATGAAACAAGCCAATATTTCCTTTGTTCTTTTGCCTTGCCTTGGTCTATCTTTCAGACACTAACATCAGATTTTCTCAGATAACAGACTTCCAATTGTCAGGAAATTGTTTGATTGTTTCCTAAAGGAGCCAAATGGGGCATCTGGTAGGCTGTGTGGCAGCTCCCATCCGTGGGGGTGACATGGACAGGTGTGGCCCTCTATGCTCCAGGAATAATTCTAAAGAAGGCTGTGAAGTATAAACCAGTACCTTCTTCCCCATGCATATGGAATATATCATCATGAAATTTAGCCTATTATAACATTAGAGCTTTAATTTCTGGGAGCACATTCTCCTGCTTGGAACAGGACCTGTGATAGTACCTAAATCATAGGTCCCTGCAATCAGGAAATGACCTGGTGCAGTTAAAGTCCTTACTGGCTAGCACATAGTGACTTCTCCATGTAGCTGTTATTATTCATTTTAACAAGTATTTGCTGACCAGCTACACTGTGTTCAAACCATGCAGACCAAAGATGTTTGTGAAATACATGGAAGGATTTTAGGATAGAGAAAGGTGCTCTAAAGGGATCCAGAGAAAGACATTCCTGGGGTTAAGTCTTTGGGACTGAGCAGCTTTGGTCACCCAATAAACCAAATGTGAAACACTCAACAAATCAGGAAAAATAATCTCTTAGTATTAAAAAATAAAACTAGAGAACACATTGTTGAGTTATATGAGTTATATGTAGTACTAAGTTTGAAAACCACTGTCTAACTTAATCTCTGTCTAGCAAAAGAATTAGGATATTCTGAACAAGATTAAGAAAAAAATAGAGCTGAATTGTGAGTGGATTAATGAGGATTAGATTTGTTGCACCCAGTGGTCTGTTTCACAGAGAACATTTCTACGGCTCTTCACTCCTTTCCATAAGGTGTAGATGATTTCGTGGAGTTTTCTTCCCACTCAGGCAGACAGGCCAGGCTGGAAGCCACTTCCAGACAGGCCAGCCCCAGGCCTCAAAGAACAGAGCCAGACTCTTCTGCACCTTTTCAGAGAACTTCCTCACCCACAGGTTCATCTTGCCAGGGCTGTCCCTGGGAATGTCAGAGAGGGTCTGGTACTCAGTGAAGAGCTGGGTGAACGGCTCCCAAAGGCCTCCTGGAACTGGAAAAGGAGGAAGGGGCAGAATGAGATGTCTAATCTGCAAAAACCATCCTCTCACTTACACACATACAATTACATGTAATGCTTGTGTGTGTGTGTGTGTGCGTGTGTGTGTATGTGTCTGCTCAATCCCTTCAGTTGTGTCAGACTCTTTGTGACCCTATAGACTGTAGCCTGCCAGGCTCCTCTGTCCATGGGATTTCCCAGGCAAGAATGAGAATACTAGAGTGGGTTGTCATGCCCTCCTCCAGAGGATCTTCCCAACCCAGGGATTGAACTCAAGACTCCCGCACTGTAGGCGGATTCTTTACCACTGAGTCACTGGGAAAGCCACTAGTCTACAAAAGCCACCATCTCATTCACACACATAGAGTTACATGTGGTGCTCAGCTATGACTACCTTTTAACACTGACTTAGTTCTTATCAGCGGCTCTCTTCTTCTCCATTCCTTTGACAGGCGTCATGGCTCATTATGCCCAACTCCAGTCTGAGACAGAGTCTGTGCCTGCACGTTCCTTGGTCTATAATGGGGTCTCAATAAGCGGCAGTTATTTCAGTATTATAATTTACCTTATCCTAAGCTTAGTGGCAGATAAAGATGCTAATTTGACAGAAGTGAGGATCATCTTGTGTAGCTGAAAAATGGAAGCCTTCCCTCTGAAAACACACAACCACCCAGACTTAATGATATTTTTATTCTGTGTTGAAGGCTCAACTCTTGGCAAGTCTGCTCCATCGTCTTAGGGACATGGGCAGGTGTGTAACAGGAATGCCTTCTTTCTGGGTAGAGCTAGGAAGAAGGGGCTTCCCAGGTGA
This sequence comes from Capra hircus, assembly GCF_001704415.2. Lineage (NCBI taxonomy): Eukaryota > Metazoa > Chordata > Mammalia > Artiodactyla > Bovidae > Capra > Capra hircus. The sequence goes on along the minus strand of NC_030811.1, from coordinate 13,622,992 downwards.
CGCTAGTGGTAAAGAACCCATCTGCCAGTGTAGAAGACATAAGAGACGCAGGTTCGATCCCCGGGGTCGGGAAGATCCCCTGGAGGAGAGCATGGCAACCCACTCCAGTATTCTTGCCTGGAGAATCTCATGGACAGAGAAGCCTGGTGGGCTTCAGTCCGTGGGGTCACAAAGAGTGATGACTTAGCATAGCACAGCACAGAGCTGGGATGAACTCGGACACAAAGAGAAATGAGTGCTCAGAGACGGCTCCTGGAAGGCTCTTGAAATGGATACTCAAGACTGTAGGACTATAGAGCTAGAAAGGATGTGATCTTGGTCCATCATTTAGGAATCTAAGACCCTGGAGGAACACTGCCTTGAAGGCAAGTTAAAGGAGTATCTCAGCCAGCACCACCATCATTCTTTCATTACTGCGCAGTTATGATCACAGACCAAGCCCTTAGGAGACACTAATTATCATCAGCTTATTAAGTTAAATTCCATTAAAAGTGAAATTAGTTAAACTGACTTTAAGTAACTGACAACCTGGGGTCATTCAAACACAAATACAACCGGGGGCATGAATAAATAATATCTCAGAGGAATGTATTTGGGGAAGGCTTCCTGGAGAAGGTGACGATGATCTGATTGTGAAACATGAACAGCTTTTCTGCTCTATAAAGAAGGCAAAACTATTTCAGGGGGAAGGAGTAGTATTTGTAAATGTACAGAGATACGTATCACGGTGATATGTTCTGAAAGCTGTAAACAGTTTGGATTTGCTGGAGAATGAGTAAGAAGGCAAAGCCTGGGCCTTGAGGCCGGCGGAGAAGACACAGCCAGTTACTGAAGAGTCTGGCATTCTCTGGGATCCTGTCTATCATGGTCTTTCAGCTTTATCTGCCACTTCCCTCAGTAAGGACTCTGGTTTCCTTGGGAAATGTGAACACAGCCTGTGATTTTTTTTTTTTTTGTCTCTTTTCCTATAGAATCCCATTTTCCTCTTCCCGTCCCTCTCTTTCACCAACCGCCATTACAAAAAATTTTACATTACTTGAAGGCAGGTGAGAAAGTATATTTATTCTGTGAATAGAGCCTTTTTCATGGAAGGCCCTGGCTGATGAGGTGGGGAGGGCTAGAGAAATGAAACATGGGTTTGGCGCATTTTGAAGTCTGGATGTGAGCAAGGACTCGTTGAGACGCATGCTCTACTGACTGCTCAGCCTAACTTAACACTCTCCTCTTCCAGTTTCCCAGGCTGCTGAAGAGAGGAGAAATCTTATCACTTTGAGAAGCCAGGAGGCTTGGCAAAACATTTTCATTTTAGCACCAGCCCAGACTGTGGATTATCGCAGTTGATTGGTTTTCAAAGTGAAAAGGTCTCGTGTCCATCTGAAAGTCTGAGGAAAACCAGGAGTTCTCTGTGGGATCTGTAAGTGCCTGCATCTCAGATGAGCGAACATCCTCCCCGGTAGGTGTGTCTTTTGGTCAGCTAGGAATGAGATGGCCACAGATAAATGCAAAAGTCCTTTTATATGGATGAAGCAATCAACTGTCTTTTAATTGAAGTACAGTTGATTTCTAATATTGTTCAGGTGTGTAACAAAGTGATTCAGTTATATATATAATATACATATATTACATATAATTTCAGATTATTTTGCATTATAGGTTATTATAAGATATTGAATATAGTTCCCTGTGTTATATAGTAAATTCCTGTTGCTTATTTATTGTATGTATAGTAGTTTGTGTGGATCGCAACAAACTGTGGAAAAGAGATGGGAATACCAGACCACCTGACCTGTCTCCTGAGACACCTGTATGTGGATCAAGAAGCAACAGTTAGAATCGGACATGGAACAGCTGACCAGTTCACAATTGAGAAAGGAGTACGACAAAGCTGTATATTGTCACCCTGCTTACTTAACTTATATGCAGAGTACATCACACAAAATGCCAGACTGGATGAAGCACAAGCTGGAATCAAGATTGCTGGGAGAAATATTCACAACCTCAGATATGCAGATGACACCACCCTTATGGCAGAAAGTGAAGAAGAGCTAAAGAACTACCTTATGAAGGTGGAAGAAGAGAGTGAAAAAGTTGGCTTAAAACTCAACATTCAAAACACTAAGATCATGGTATCTGGTCCCATCACTTCATGGCAAATAGAAGGGGAAAAAGCGCAAGCGGTGACAGAATTTACTTACCTGGGCTTCAAAACCACTGAGGATGGGGACTGCTGCCATGAAAATAAAAGAAAGAAGAGAAGCTATCAACAGTGTATTAAAAAACAAAGACATCACATTTTTGACAAAGGTCCGTGTAGTCACGGCTGTGGTTTTTCCAGTAGTCATGCACGGATGTGAGAGTTGGACCATAAAGAAGGCTGAGCACTAAAGGACTGATGCTTTGGAACTGCGGCACTGGAGAAGACTCTTGAGAATTGCTTGGACTGCAAGGAGATCAAGCAAGTCAATTCTAAAGGAAAAGAAAGAAAGTGAAAGTGAAAGTTGCTCAGTTGTGTCTGACTCTTTGAGACTCCATGGACAATTTAGTCCATGGAACTCTCCAGGCCAGAACTGGGGTGGGTAGCCTTTCCCTTCTCCAGGGGATCTTCCCAACCCAGGGATCGAACCCAGGTCTCCCGCATTGCAGGCGGATTCTTTGCCATCTGAGCCACAGGGGAAGCCCATCTTAAAGGAAATCAACCCAGAATATTCACTGGAAGCACTGATTTATGCAGAGGCTGAAGCTCCAATACTTTGGCTACATGATTGATTCACTGGAAAACACCTTGACGCTGGGAAGGATTGAGAGCATGAGGAGAAGGGGGCGGCAGAGGATGAGATGGTTAGATAGCGTCACCAACTCAGTGGACACGAGTTTGAGCAAACTCTAAGAGATAGTAAAGGACAGGAAAGCCCGACGTGCTTCAGTCCACGGGGTTGCAAAGAGTTGGGCACAACTTGGCAACTGAAAAAACACAAATCAAAAGATACTCTAAACCTATTGTGTAACACATGAAACTCTGTCCAATTTTCTGTGCCAGCCTGGATAGGAGGTGGGGTTACAGGGAGAGTGGGTACATGTATATGTGTGGCTGAGTCCATTCAGTGTTCACCTGAAGCTAACACAACGTTGTTAATCAGCTATACCCCAGCACAAAATCAAAAGTTTAAAGTTTGGGGAAAGAAAGATACCCTAAGGAGGGCATTCAGGTATGACCTAAACCAAATCCCTTATGATTATACTGTGGAAGTGAGAAGCAGATTTAAGGGCCTAGATCTGATAGATAGAGTGCCTGATGAACTATGGAATGAGGTTCGTGACATTGTACAGGAGACAGGGATCAAGACCATCCCCATGGAAAAAAAATGCAAAAAAGCAAAATGGCTGTCTGGGGAGGCCTTACATATAGGTGTGAAAAGAGGAGAGGCAAAAAGCAAAGGAGAAAAGGAAAGATATCAGCATCTGAATGCAGAGTTCCAAAGAATAGCAAGAAGAGATAAGAAAGCCTTCCTCAGCGATCAATGCAAAGAAATAGAGGAAAAGAACAGAATGGGAAAGACTAGAGATCTCTTCAAGAAAATTAGAGATTCCAAAGGAACATTTCATGCAAAGATGGGCTCGATAAAGGAAGGAAATGGTATGGACCTAACAGAAGCAGAAGATATTAAGAAGAGGTGGCAAGAATACACAGAAGAACAGTACAAAAAAAGATCTTCACGACCCAGATAATCATGATGATGTGATCACCAATCTAGAGCCAGACATCCTGGAATGTGAAGTCAAGTGGGCCTTAGAAAGCATCACTATGAACAAAGCTAGTAGAGGTGATAGAATTCCAGTTGAGTTATTTCAAATCCTGAAAGATGATGCTGTGAAAGAGCTGCACTCAATATGCCAGCAAATTTGGAAAACTCAGCAGTGGCCACAGGACTGGAAAAGGTCAGTTTTCATTCCAATTCCAAAGAAAGGCAATGCCAAAGAATGCTCAAACTACCGCACAATTGCACTCATCTCACATGCTAGTAAAGTAATGCTCAAAATTCTCCAAGCCAGGCTTCAGCAATACGTGAACCGTGAACTCCCTGATGTTCCAGCTGGTTTTAGAAAAGGCAGAGGAACCAGAGATCAAATTGCCAACATCCACTGGATCATGGAAAAAGCAAGAGAGTTCCAGAAAAACATCTATTTCTGCTTTATTGACTATGCCAAAGCCTTTGACTGTGTGGATCACAAGAAACTGTAGAAAATTCTGAAAGAGATGGGAATACCAGACCACCTAACCTGCCTCTTGAGAAATCTGTATGCAGGTCAGGAAGCAACAGTTAGAACTGGACATGGAACAACAGACTGGTTCCAAATAGGAAAAGGAGTACGTCAAGGCTGTATATTGTCACCCTGCTTATTTAACTTCTATGCAGAGTACATCATGAGAAATGCTGGACTGGAAGAAGCACAAGCTGGAATCAAGATTGCCAGGAGAAATATCAATAGCCTCAGATATGCAGATGACACCACCCTTATGGCAGAAAGTGAAGAGGAGCTAAAAAGCCTCTTGATGAAAGTGAAAGAGGAGAGCAAAAAAGTTGGCTTAAAGCTCAACATTCAGAAAATGAAGATCATGGCATCTGGTCCTATCACTTCATGGGAAATAGATGGGGAAACAGTGGAAACAGTGTCAGACTTTATTTTTTGGGCTCCAAAATCACTGCAGATGGTGACTGCAGCCATGAAATTAAAAGATGCTTACTCCTTGGAAGAAAAGTTATGACCCAGCTAGATGGTATATTCAAAAGCAGAGACATTACTTTGCCGACTAAGGTCCATCTAGTCAAGGCTATGGTTTTTCCAGTGGTCATGTATGGATGTGAGAGTTGGACTGTGAAGAAGGCTGATCGCCGAAGAATTGATGCGTTTGAACTGTGGTGTTGGAGAAGACTCTTGAGAGTCCCTTGGACTGCAAGGAGATCCAACCAGTCCATTCTGAAGGAGATCAACCCTGGTATTTCTTTGGAAGGAATGATGCTAAAGCTGAAGCTCCAGTACTCTGGCCACCTCATGCAAAGAGTTGACTCATTGGAAAAGACTCTGATGCTGGGAGGGATTGGGGGCAGGAGGAGAAGGGGACGACCGAGGATGAGATGGCTGGATGGCATCACGGACTCGATGGACGTGAGTCTGAGTGAACTCCAGGAGATGGTGATGGACAGCGAGGCCTGGCATGCTGCGATTCATGGGGTCGCAAAGAGTCAGACACGACTGAGCGACTGAACTGAACTGAACTGAAGAAGGGCAACCTGGAGTGGGAGAAGCTATCAGCTACATAAATATTAATAGCTGACCAGCGTTATCCAACAGAACAATGCATGAGAATAAAATAGGCACTTCAAAGCAAAAACAAAGAAACCAAAATCTAAATGTCCAGTTAATACATGCAAAGCTGTTCGGCCTCACCAGCAACCTCTGTGCTGGGCCTCTGAGCACGTGGCACGTTGTACGAGCTTTAACGCAGTCCCGGTTCCTGCAGCCCTCTGGCTCTCCTGTACACAAGCCTGCTGGCCTAAGGGCCAGTGGGAGGCCACCAATTTATGCAGGTCCCCAAGAATTAGGCTGGAGAAGCCTGCCCGAATCTTCAATGGGCTACCTCTAGTTATAAGGCTACTAACCTTTGTATTCTTATGTATAGTGATACTTCTTTCTTAGAAGGGAAAGTGTGATAGACTGGTAATGTTTGCTTTGGGAGGATATTTCTCTGTGGTCTGGAATATGTAGATATCTCTAGGGCCCCGCCTGTGGTGTGGGAGAAGACTCTTGAGAGTCTCTTGGAATTCAACGAGATCCAACCAGTCTATCCTTAAGGAGATCAATCCTGGGTGTTCACTGGAAGGACTGATGTTGAAGCTGAAACTCTAGTACTTTGGCCACCTGATGTGAAGAGCTGACTCATTTGAAAAGACCCTGATGCTGGGAAAGATTGAGGGCAGGAGGAGAAGGGGACGACAGAGGATGAGATGGTTCGATGGCATCACCGACTCAATGAGCATGAGTTTGAGTAAGCTCTGGGAGTTGGTGATGGACAGGGAAGCCTGGTGTGCTGCAGTCCATGGGGTTGCAAAGAGTCAGACACAACTGAGTGACTGAATTGAACTGAGGGCCCCAAAGGTATATTTTGAGAAGGACCTTGGGCTTGCTCCGATAATCATTTATTTTATGAAAGTCACAAATTTAAAAAGTGTTAACTAAGACTTTATATGTGTAATTAATAAAGGCAATAACTCTTCTGTATGCCAAGAATCTAAATCCATTTTAACAACATTGTGAGCTAAACAGTAAATAAATTTGCTGCCATTCTGGTTCAAGAAAATTGATTTGGGTGATTTTTTTTAATGGGTATTAAAAGTGAAGACCATATAAAAAAAGTGAAGACCACATTGGCCAATCTGTCTCTACATGGGAAAAGACAGATAAATACGTTTTTTAAATTAAAACTAAGACAGAAACTGAGTTTGCCTCCATCAGAATAATTTCACTGTTATAGTTGATGGTCAGGAGGTGCATAGCTCAGTTGGTAAAGAATCCACCTGCAATGCAGGAGACCCTGGTTCGATTCCTGGGTCGGGAAGATCCCCTGGAGAAGGGATAGGCTACCCACTTCAATATTCTTGGGCTTCCCTTGTGGCTCAACTGGTAAAGAATCCACCTTCACTGCGGGAGACCTGGGTTGGATCCCCGGGTTGGGAAGATCCCCTGGAGAAGGCATAGGCCACCCACTTCAATATTCTTGGGCTTCCCTTGTGGCCCAACTGGTAAAGAATCTGCCTGCAGTGTGGGAGACTTGGGTTTGATCCCTGGGTTGGGAAGATCCCCTGGAGAAGGGATAGGCTACCCACTTCAATATTCTTGGGCTTCCCTTGTGGCTCAACTGGTAAAGAATCTGCCTGCAGTGTGGGAAGACCTGGGTTCGATCCCTGGGTTGGGAAGATCCCCTGGAGAAGGGAAAGGCTACCCACTCCAGTATTCTGGCCTGAAGAATTCCATGGACTATACAGTCCATGGGTTCACAAACAGTCGGAGACGGCTGAGCGACTTTTACTTTCACAGGCGACGCAAGGTTTTCTAGGTGACCACAAGGGGGAGACAAAGAGTGAGCGGAGAATCGGATTTATTTAAGACAGGAATCATTTTAATTCTTGTTAGCATTGCTTATTGTTTCATTTCAACAATATTCACCACAAGGATGAGGTTTTTTGGTCCCATTTAGTGTGACCAATCACTAATTCTTTAAATTTTGGGGGACATTAACCACCCATCCTTCTAATCAGTTGGCAATATCATGCTTGCGGGGTAAGACAGAGGAATAGTCCTTCTTGTTCTACTTTCTTTAATAATTCTACAGTGATTTGTTTCCTTTGTAAATTACTCAATTTGCTAGAAGTCTGGATATTTCAGATATTGGATCTAATAACCTATAGGACCTTGGGCTTTGTGCTCCTTTGTCCAATAACTCTCAGAAGTGAAGATGGAGGTTTGGGTATCCTTAAGAGAGAAGGCAATGGCACCCCACTCCAGTACTCTTGCCTGGAAAATCCCATGGATGGAGGAGCCTGGTAGGCTGCAGTCCATGGGGTCGCTAAGAGTCGGACACAACTGAGCAACTTCACTTTCACATTTCACTTTCCGGCATTGGAGAAGGAAATGGCAACCCACTCCAGTGTTCTTGCCTGGAGAGTCCCAGGGACTGGGGAGCCTGATGGGCTGCCATCTATGGGGTCGCACAGAGTCGGACACGACTGAAGCGACTTAGCAGCAGCAGCAGCAAGAGTGAGCAAAGGTCACTTAGATAAAAGCTCTGAGTTTAAGATGAGCTTTCTCCTAGGACTCCACCAAGTTGTTACATGAAGCATGGCTCTTTAGAATCCTCCAGGCTGGGTAGGGCAGGGTCTTGATACTGAGGGCTGTGTGGCTTGGATGAATGACCCCGTGTGTGTGTGTGTGCTAAGTTGCCTCAGTCATGTCCAACTCTGTGCAGCCCTATGGGATGTAGGCTGCCAGGCTCCTCTGTCCATAGGATTCTCCAGGCAAGAATACTGGAGGGGGTTGCCATGCCCACCTTCAGGGCATCTTCCCGACCCAGGGATCGAAACTGCATCTCACATCTCCTGCCCTGGCAGGCAGGTCCTTCACCACCTGCGCCACCTGGGAAGCCCCTGAACGACCTTATGGGTAAACAATTCTTATTTGAGTAACTGGAAATAACCTGTTTGGATTTGGGTAGTGGTTTTTTTTTTAATATTTTTCATTGGAAGATAATAGCTTTATAATCTTGTGTTGGTTTCTGCCATTCATCAGCATGAATCATCCACGGGCATACATAGGTTCCCTCCCTCTTGAAGCCCCCTCCCACCATCCTACCCCTCTGCATTGTCACAGGGCACCAGGTTGAGCTCCCCGTGTTGTCCAGCAACTTCACATTAGCTGTCTATTTTACACGTGGTGATGCATTTTATTTCAATGCTACTCTGTCAATCCATCCCGCCCTCTCCTGCCCCTGCTGTGTCCATTTGTCTGTTCTCTATGTCCGACTCTAACTCCTGCCCAGCAAATAGGGAATTTTGGTAGTTTTCATCTGGTCACCTGGTGATTCAGTAGCCATACACATCGTTCCAGGCAAGCAGAGCTGCAGACCCAGTAATACCGTTCAGTATGCTCGCTAAAACTGTGGGTCCTGAGTACAACTCCCAGGGGGAAACGCGCTTCCTCCCCTGAAAAATGGAGACAGCCATAGTACTTACTCTGTAGGACTGATGTGAGCATAAACAAATAAAAAGTACTTAGAACAGCTCCCAGCAAATGGCATTTATTGGCAATTCACCAGAACTGCATTGACATCCTTGAGAGCAAGTGTGCTCTGGAATACAGAATACTCGGAGTGTCCCAGTTACACACAATGAATTCTGAACTTAGAAACAGCGGCAGAGACACAGTCTTCCTGTAAGAAGGAGAAGGGTGCTAGGTTCTACTCCAGGGCACCTGGGGGAAAATCTGGTTTTGTCTTTGTCTCTATGGCAACCTCTTCACCCCAGCTTTATCCCTTCCTTTAGTCATCCTTACTGTCATGGCTAAGGACAGCAGTTCTGGAGCTGAACTGCCCAAGTTCAAATCCTTTCTCTCTATATAGGGAGGCTAATCACGTGCTGGGACAACTGGAAGACCAGGTACTGATACATGTTTGGAGGCTAAATTTGATATTTAAAAATTCAATAGTGAGCACGGATAAGGCCAAACCTTGTTGAACTTTCATTTTTCCAGGTGAACTTTTTTCTAAATGGAAAATTATCCATGGGTGAAAGCTCCACGTGTTTGTCATTGCTATGGGCTTCAGTCAAGCCCCGACTCTTCCTCTTACTGGCTTTGTGACTTCAGAAGTTATTTAATGCCCCTAAGTGTTCCCTTTCTCATCTATGAAGTGGTGTAATGATACTACCAACCTCAAGAGGTCTGTGGTGAAGATTATACAAGACAACTCATAGGAAATGCCTCTCACCAAGCCTGGGACATAAAGACTGTTCATTATGTGTTAGATGGCATTACCGCTCCCTCAGTGAACAAATATTTATTGATGTATTCTCCCATTTTATTTTTTAATTGGAGGAAAATTGCTTTACAGGCTTGTGCTGGTTTCTGCCATACAACAACGCAAATCAGCCATAATTATGCATGTATCACCTCCCGACTCCCTCCATCCTGCCCCTCTAGGTCATCGCAGAGCACTCAACTCAGCTCCTCGTGTTCTAGAGCAACTCCTCACCAGCTGTCTGTTTCACACGTACTGTATGGGAGTTGACTACTTTCCCCATTTGTTCGCCTCATTCCTTCCCCTACTGTGTCCACAAATCCGTTCTCTAGTCTGTGTCTACGCTGCTTCTTTCAATAAGTTCACCAACACCATGTCCAGATGCCATATGTATGTGTTAATATAGTCTGTGTCTATGCTGCTTCCCTGCAATAAGTTCACCAACACCATGTCCAGATGCCTTATGTATGTGTTAATATACAATATTTGCTTTTTTCTTTCTGACTTCACTCTGTATAATAGAACAAATGTTTACTGAGCTTTTCTCTGTCAGAAATGCACCTGACGAAGGACATGAGTGAAATAATAGGAAACTATCCTCGAATTGGGAGAAGAATGTGCTGCTGGGCTTCAGAGAAAGACATTCCCCAGGTCCGTTTGCCTGAGGGGCCACTGTGTCCTCGGCAAAGCCCAGGGAGTGATACTGAGAACAACAAAACCATGGTTTAAAAACCAAGCTTGAGGAAAATGGCTCAGTGTACATTCTGCTAATGCTGGAGATGAATCTCTCATTGGAACCCCACCCAGCCAAAGAGCCAGGATGGACCGGAATGAGATGGTAAGAAAGTTCAGGGGACGCTGGGTGGCGGGCGGTCAGTGAGTGTGATTAACTCCGTCTGCTACAACTCGGAATCGTGTTCCATCGGAGCCCTCTCAGCACTGCTGCTGTTGAGACAGTGCCTTGATTCCATGGTGGCCAGAGGAGCCAGCTGCCTGTTTTGTGCCGACAACCAACAGGCTGATGGACCTGGTAGGGCTGCTAGAGTGACTTTCACCTTTGGCTGGAGCAAAAGGACTCGGAGATGAAACTAACCAAGAAAGCCAAACCCCACCAGTGCTGTGACCTCCAGCTTGAGTTCACACCATCTCATTTGAGTTTACACCATTCCTGGGGTGAAGTTCTATCCCAACAGCCTTCCAGAGGCAGGAGAAAGGATGCTTAGGATGGGCTAGGATCTTGAAGACTATCATTTGATACCACATCTGGGTACAACATTCATGTTCACTAAATACTCTCACTCAAGGACTGACTGCTAACCTCAAGGAGGTAGACCCTGAAGGGAGATCCAGGTTGCAGGTTGTCCACACAAAACTGGGCTGGAGAGCTCCCTTACGTGCACACAGGTGGTGATCAGACATGTTTTTTATCCCCATGTTATGAATAAGAATCCAGACGCACAGAAAGTTGAGTGACTTTCCATAGAATCAAAGCTGGTTCACAGCCATCTCCATTAGAGCATCTCTCTTACAATCAGAAAGCTTCTGAGAGCTGGAGATAAGAGGTTTGTTCAGGGCCAGCTGGGGTGAGGGAGTGATATCAGATTAGAATCAGTCCAGAGTCTTTAAAATTATTGGTCATAAATAGAAGCCAAGAGCTTGCAGAAACTCAAAGAAACATCCTCTGCAGGAGGGCAAGGATGGTGAAGACAGCAAGGTTTGGGTGGCAGTGAGCATAGAGGCAGCGATACAGGAAAAGAAGCACAGAGGTGTTTTCCTGAGAAAGCTGGTTTCATTTTGTCTTAGCATCTTAAAGGACTTCCTGAGGACAGGCGGCAAAGGAGGATTCAGGCTCAGGGCGCACTGGCAAGAAACACAGGGAGGGGGAGTGGGCGAGTGGTCCCCCCGTTCCACACACACACCGCTGGGTGCCCACTGCTGACGTCGCAGTCTAGATGTACACTCTCATGGGGTTTTCTTCCCACTCGGGCAGACAGGCCAGGCTGGAAGCCACTTCCTCCTCGACAGGCCAGCCCCAGGCCTCAAAGAACGGAGCCAGGTTCTTCTGCACCTTTTCAGAGAACTTCCTCACCCACAGGTTCATCTTGCCAGGGTTGTCCCTGGGGATGTCAGAGAGGGTCTGGTACTCAGCGAAGAGCTGGGTGAACGGCTCCCACCCAAAGGCCTCTTGGAGCTGGAAAAGGAGGAAGGGGCAGAATGAGATGTAAGTCTGTGAAATACTGCAGCATACGTGTTCACCAGTGTGTCTCCTTTCCTGTGATTTCTGTGTGTGTGTTAAGTCGCTTCAGTTGTGTCCAACTCTTTGCCATTCCATGGACGGTAGCCCACCAGGCTCCCCCGTCCACGGGATTCTCCAGGCAAGAATACTGGAGTGGGTTGCCATTTCCTTCTCCAGGGGATCTTCCTGACCCAGGGATCGAACTCGCATCTCTTCTGTCTCCCGCTTTGGCAATGGGTTCTTTACCACCTGCACCACCTGGGAAGCCATTGTTAGCTTTGCTTCTTTACTTGCCCCTGTCTCCCCATCTTACTTCTGATCATAAACACGATTGTGTTGGCTCATTCCACTTTTTGGTCACAAACCCTGTACCCTTTGAATCTAGTAGGGGGCTACACAAGGAACCTAATTGCTGAAAAGAGGTAAATCCTCAACAAATGACAATTATCTCTGTTATCTGAAACTTCTTTAATTAAAAAGAAGTAGTATTCTCAGTTCCTAAGTGTTTTCTTTTTTTTTCTAAGTGTTTTCTTGACTTAGGCATCAGACAGATTTGAGCTTGACTGAGATGGGAATTCGGTCCCCAAATCTGGGAACTTACAATATCTTTCAGACATAATAAAATCTTTTTTTTTTTCCTTTTTTTTCAAGCCATCTCAGACCTGTGACTATTTTCATGGCTACTGTTTTTCTCTACGGGACACTGCCTTTGGAACAAAACAAGGAATTAGCAGGAATGTCACAAGTGGTTCAACATGTGAGTGACTTATACTTCATAGGGAAGAACCTACCTGAAAGCCATGGGTAAGAAGCTCTTATTTGCTAAGATTATAGAAACTTTTGATTCCCTGGTGGCTCAGACAGTAAAGGGTCTGCCTGCAATGTGGGAGACCTGAGTTCGATCCCTGGGTTGGGAAGATCCCCTGGAGAAGGAAATGGCAACCCACTCCAGTATTCTTGCTAGAGAATCCCATGGACAGAGGAGCCTGGTGGGCTACAGTCCATGGGGTTGCAAAGGGTCGAAGATGACTGAGTGACTTCACTTTCACTTTTCATAGAAATTTAGAGCAAGCAGCGATCTTGCGGTTTCCAAGATCTCCCCCTTTTATGGAGGAGAATCCTCTGAGTCTGGGGTATGAAACCACAAGGACAGGTGCACTTTGATCAGCTTCCCTGTGATCTCACGGCTGTGTCCTCACTGACGTGGCCTTGTGAGTCCTCCTGCTCATCTCTATTAATATATCACCACACTGAACATACTATTACACATATAACATTATGAAACATCTGCCGTGTGTCAGGTACTGCGCTAGGCAAAAATGATTAGGGCTCTTGTCCTTCTGGAGGTCCCTGGTCAACCGGAGAGACAGACGTATAACAAATTACAGAAGAGGTTGGCTTGTCCAGGAGATGATGTCGGGAGAAGAGGGCAAGAGAGCCGAGTTCGGACAGGTGATGTGACAGGAAACAGACAAGACGTTCAGCACGTTTCAGCTGCAGGAGGGAAGCAGGGGGGACATAGAAGCAGAATCGGCAAATGCGTTCCTAGTGGGAAGCAGCTCCGTAAACTGCAGGATAATCAAGGAGGTGGGCAAGTGGGAGCTGGAGGTGTTGGTGAAGGTCTGATGATGACCGGCCTTCGACACCCATTGAAGTGTTTCCCCTTCCTTCTGAATGTGAAGGAGCACGCTTGAGGGACGTAACCACAGAATATTCAGATTATTTTGGAGCTGGTGTGGAAAGTGGATTGAAGGCGGTTGAAGCAAGATGGGGGAAAAGCTTAAGAGGCTTTGGGAGCAGAGAGGAGGATGCTGAGGATCTGGACTAAGGCAACAGCAGGAGGAAAGAGGGGGAGAAGACCTCCCGCAGGTTGAGAAAACAGAAGGTGCCCATCTGTCCTAGCCTTGGACTCCAGGATGAGCGGTCTCCCCAGAGCTTTTGCAGAATGATACTCGTGGTGAGTGGGTCAGCAGGTAGAGAGGAATGAAGGCTTTGCCTTACACTTCAGGGCCAACCACCATGTGGGGTCTGTTTCCCTGCAACCCTCAGACTGGCTCTAGAAGAATCCAGATCTGATGCAATGCAGTTATCTCATTGACTGGGGCTGTCTCTCACTCAGATCTTCAGAAAATCAATGAAAAAAGAAAAATCAAAGCGAGGTGTTGGAAGTGCAAAAGCCTCGGCTTGTCACTCCTGACCATAGGTTCTGGGCCCATCATTTAAATGTGTGATGTTGGTCAGGATGCTTAGACTCTCTGACTCAGTGTGGCTGTGAAATGTGAGCCATGACCATTATTTAGAGGGTCATAACAGACAGGGCAGGAGATCTGACTGGGGCGTGGCTTTCACAGCTTGAAAACATTAAACTTCAAAGCAGGATGGGAGAGGGGAAAGGGATTTCTGCTTATTTCACAGGAAATCAACTCACTTCGAGACTTTGGTGTTCTTCTGTTGGGTTGGTTATTTACTTATTCATTCTGAAGACACTTTGGGTTCAAGTGGGTGGTGGAAACCTGACAATTTCAGTGACAGTTACCTCCTAAGAGGTCTTCTTGTGATGCAGTTGCCCCTAACACTATGAAGGGGCGCAACACTCACTTAACCCCATAAAACCCCATAAAACAAAGCAAGACAATCACCATTTCTGAGGCACTCATTAGGGGACAAAGGATAAGCCAACGAGTGGGAGAGATGTGATTCAGTCCCAAGGCTGTCTTACCCAGAATGTCTGCTCTTGCCTGATATACCCAGAGACTGTATGTCTCTCTAGTTATTTTTTTCTCATAATAGTTGTCATTTTCTCTTACATATACAAAAGCACAGGAGGTGAGTGGGGCAGGTGTCATTATCTGCATTTTAGAGATATTTGACCTGAGAGGCACCACCATGCAGCCAGGGAAGGTGGTGGGCAGGCTGGTGGGGGTGAAAAGGACTTGGCGAGCTCCTGGGATCTGGGATGCCCCGTGATACAGGGTCTGGGGGCACCCAGCTCCCTGAATTTCTGATCAGTACCTGCAGATATGTTTCCAGAGCTGTCCACACTGCCCAGTCGCACAGGGGGGCTCCCTTCTCCAGGTGTGTTTTGATCCTATTCTCCCGTTCTGGAGGGCTCAGAGCGGGGTGGGCCTGAGCCCTGGGGATACCCAGGACCGTCTCGTGCACGTATACCGACCACAGGTTGCAGGTGGCCTCGGTGGTGTGTGGGGGGAGCTCCCACTCCTCCCGCTGCTGGTTGTGGCCCAGCTCGTGCACGGGGCCCCAGAGACCCTTGGTTCTGATGAGTTTCTCATTGATGAGCTCCTGCACCGACTCCAGGTGGCACATGATGGGGTAGCCCGAGTGCATCCAGCCTGGGAATGCAAAGGCAGAATGAGGCACGGGGCGGGGGTCCACCCAAACCCACCTCCCTTCCTTCCTCTCCACTGGGTAACTTTTCCTCACCATCCTGCCTGTACCCGCTAATTCCAGAACCTCCCTGCTGACTTAGAAAGCTGATGCCCCCATGACTTGGTCCAAAGAGTGCTCAGCCTCCTTCCCATACTTCCGCTCTGGAGTTACGCCTCCCACTTTCTCTGGCCCCAAAGAGTGTTAATTCTTTACACAGCCATGCCCACCCTAATTCAGTGCTTCCCTTCGTGTGAGTTTCCTTCGCATGCCCATCTGTACCATTAAGTCTTGTATCCGAATCTGAGATCCTTGAGGCTAGGCACTGTTATTCCTTCTCTTGTAGAAACCACTGTTGTCCAAATTCAACAATGCTTTTTAACAATGAAAATCTTGCCCTTTGTTAAAAGATTACAAATATGGCCAAAGGAATTTTTTGAATCTTTTCCCCCTTTTTTAAAGCAAAAGATGTCCTTCTTTTCTCTGCTGCTGCTGCTGCTAAGTCACTTAAGTCGTGTCCAACTCTGCGCAACCCCATAGATGGCAGCCTACCAGACTCCCCAGTCCCTGGGATTCTCCAGGCAAGAACACTGGAGTGGGTTGCCATTTCATTCTCCAATGGAGGAAAGTGAAAGTGACGTCGCTCAGTCGTGTCCGACTCTTAGCGACCCCATGGACTGCAGCCCACCAGGCTCCTCCATCCATGGGATTTTTCCAGGCAAGAGTACTGGAGTGGGGTGCCATTGCCTTTTCTCTAAACCACTAAACACTTAGTATAAATCTTTTTACCCTCTCTTTTCATTGCAAATCTGAATTATGGTTGAAGGAGATAGCTCAGAGGTATTAACCTCTCCTTGAAACAATCCTCACCAGCGTCTTGAAGTCCTAGTACCAGTTTTTCTGAGACTGTTCCACCCCTCTGTGAATTCTTACCCTGTAGGTGAACATGATTTACCTTTTTGCATGTAAACATCCTTTCATCTCCATGTCTTCAGTGTATTTTTCTCCCCTTACTTTACTGGTAAACTTATGCCTTACACATATTGGATATTTTAAAAGGCAAAATAAAAGTCAGCAGAAAGGAAGCAATAACAAAGATCAGGCAGAAAATAACTAAAATAGAGAGTCAAAAAACAATGGAAAAGATCAATAAAGCCAAGAGCTGGTTTTTTGAAAGGATAGTCAACAAACTCTGGCCAGGCTCACAAGAAGAGCAAGTGGACCCAAGTAAACAAAGTGACAAATGAAAGAGGAGAAATACCACAGAGATACAAAAAATCCTAAGAGAATACTATGAACAGTTACATGCCAACAAACTGGACAAGAAGAAATGGACAAGTTTCTTGGACCAGTTTCTAGAAACACACAGTTTCTAGTTTAGCCTGTGCAAACTGCGTCAAGAAGAAACAGATAATTTGAACAGATCACTCACTCACTAGAAGTGAAACAGAATCGATATATAGAAAAATACCTCTGTACAAACAAGAAGTCCAGGACTGGATGGCTTCACTGAGGAACTCTACCCAACAAACACAGTAGAATTTATACCGATCCTTCTCAAACTCCCAAAAGACCGAAGTGGACAGAATCCACCCAAAACCATTCTAGGAAGCTGTCATCACTCTCATACCAAAACCAGACAAGGACACTACAGAAAGGAAGGAAGGAAGAATGAAAGAAAGGAAACAGCAGGCCCCAAGAAATGCAAAATAGTAACGAAAAGGTGTCTACCCGCTAGGAGCATCCCCCTGAGCACCTACCAGCTGAGATCTGCACATCAGCAACAATCCTCTCAGGACGGCGGAAAGGGAAGGGCTGGGCCGCCAACCTGGCTATAGCCTCCATCATCTCGTCCCAGAGGCGGAGCAAGGGCTCCGGGTCCTCCAGGGCCCGGAGGTCTGCAGTCGGTACCGTTAAGATGATGTTGTCTGTCGCCAGCTCTCCCCAGGGAGCCGGGCTCTCCTGAATACAGCTCCTCCACGCCTCCAGCGATGTCTCACCTGGGAATAAACATCATGGAACCTGTCACCCACTTCCTCCACCTTCCTTGAGCTGACCAGGAGGAGGACACTGAAATAAGGGACGATTACCATGCACATCTACGTGCTGCGCAGAGAAGGACAGGCCCCCAGACCCTCCCTTCTGTTCTGCCCTGAAGTCTCCATGGACACAGGGATTTCTCACTCCTGCCTCCACTGCCATCTCCAGCAGTCCCTTCTCCTTCTGTCCACCAATCCTTCGCCTCCGCTCCTTGGCAACCAGCCCACAACTACACAGCAGCCCCCGCTCTCCTCCTCCCCTGCACGTCCAGTCCACTCACCCAGCTTGTAATACGGGGCAGGCACAGCCCTCTTGATGGTGATGGACATGGGCCCCAGGTTACAGCCCGTGGGCACGATGACATAGAGAAGGCCGCCCCAGAGGCTGGAGACCGACTGTTCGGTTCTGTCCATATAGCACTGGTGAGTCACCACGGGGGCTCGAGACAGCTTGCTGGCACTCATCAAGTCATCGGTGTGGCAGCCAATCTGTAGCTGGAAAGGCGATTGCACCATGCGTGGGTGGAGCTGGTTCCCTGGGCTGTGGGTGCGGGGTTGTGTGTGGGACTGTGTGATGGAAGGTTCTGAGAAAACTCCAGTTTCCCCTTTCTGTAAGTGGTGCATGCAAACCATGAGATGGTGGCACTCTAAAAGTCATATGCACTGAACGGCATGTGGAATTGTATTTCTAGGGATTTAAACAGCTCTACAGTGGACTGACTTCCCTGGTAGCTCCGTCAGTAAAGACTCTGCCTGCAGAGCAGGACACCCGGGTTGGATTCCTGGGTTGGGAAGATCCCCTGGAGAAGGAAATGGGAAGCCACTCTAATATTGTTGCCTGGAAAATCCCAGGGACAGAGGAGCCTGGCAGGCTGCAGTCTATGGGGTCGCAAAGAGTCGGATACGATTTAGCGACTACACCACCACCACCACCACCACAGTGGACCAGCATCTGGCAGATCAGACATAACCCTGAGGCTGATACTGACCAGCAGCTCCTGGTGCCTCTATTCCAGACCGAACCTGGGCTCCTACACCAGGGATCAAGCCCCTGAGGTGGTTCTGATGCCAGAAATAAGGCAGAGGGAATCCTTGGCCGCCCTTCATGCACAGACAGGAGGCCATCCAGACACAGTGCGACACGGGATGAGGGGTCATCCCGGCCTCCCTTCCTGCTCAGATTGAGTGCGTCTTGCCTGGAGGCCTGGGACTGCTTTTCTCGGGGTTACTGCAAGTGAGCGTGAGAAGGGACACTGACCCCCAAGAGACCTTAACCGTGGTAGGAAGTGACCCTCAGAATTGAGGCAGGAGCAATTTTAATTTGGCATCATGGTCTATTTTTGTGAGTGATGGGGTTGTGCACACCCTTTAGGGATGAAGGTAAAGATGTAAAACCCAGAAAGGCCATGCCGGGGAAATGCCTGTGGTTCAGAATATGTCCGGTGTCCTTTCCCCCACATTCCTGTCGGAAGCTGGAGAGCTGAGGGCTTGTCTTAGAGGACTGGGTCTGAAGTGAAGAGCTCTACACAAGCACTCAGTTGGGTCCTCCTCTCTGTGACCCCATAGACTGCAGCCCACCAGGCTCCTCTGTGTCCATGGGATTTTTCCAGGCCAGACTACTGGGAGCGGGTAGCCATTTCCTTCTCCAGGGAGGCACTCCCTTAGGCTCCCAGAAACTTAGCTGCTTCATCTGTAATGTGGGTAGGATGATGCCTTCCTGCACTCTGGTAGAAGAGCAGTGAGCTGGATGAGAATGAAAGCATGAGGCAGTGGCGGGGGTCCGAGCCTTACTTTCAGGCCGGCGCAAGCTGCAGCTTCACACAAGGAGACTTCTGTAAGTTGTCCGTTTGGGAGGTAAAGCCCTGTACTCATCCAAGTATCATCGCCTGGGTGACAAAAGGCACAGTCAGCAAAGGCTGAGTTCTTCCCCTGCTCGGTGCCTCGCAGCACCTCCCAGAGGTACAGCCCTTCCCTGCACACCTCAGTTCATCCATGCTTCCTGCCTCGGAAGCCCACCTAAGCCCAGAGCAGAACCCCACTCCCATCTCCCTGAAAGTGCGTGATGGAGAAAGGAACTGGCCCATCGAACCTTCGGCCCCTACAAGATCCCACGGAGCCCACGAGCCCCCTTCCTGTCCCCGGCCAGGCCCCTGGTGGCCTACTTGGGTTGCGTGCATCAATCTCCACAGTGTGCTCTGATGGGCACAGATTGGAGCCGCAGGACCAGGCTCCAAGCTCCTGTGCCAGCTCGGAGCAGTCAGTGCCACAGCGTGCCAGCTCCGTGGCCAGGCAGAGCACCACCGCCTCACAGGAGTCACTGGCCACCGGATTCTCCGGGCTCACAGCCGGTAATCTCGAAAGACGCAGCTGCTTCCTCAGGAGCCGGTGCAGGGAGGCATAGGCAGGGACCCCCTCTGCAGGAATCTGGAGGAAGGCAGCTCCATCCACTCTCAGTTTTGACAGCCAGTTCTTCTCCAAGTTGCCACCCTCGAGGTTCAAGTTAGCCTGGAATTCAGACAGCGCCTTGCGGAAGTGGTAGTTCAGGCTGTCGGCGGAAGGGACCGGGAAACAGCCTGGGGCCAAGGTCCAAGGTAGGATGCTGAGGCCAAAGCTGTTCAATATGACGTTACCAGGGAAATCAGCCAATGTGGAGCGGCCAGGGTTCTGGGAGGCCCACCACCAGGCGTGGCCCCCAATCAGCAAGCCCCCGCCCTCGGCCACAAACTCCTGCAGCTGCTTAGCCTCCTTGTCGCTGTAAGCTGTACAGCAGTAGATGGACACGTCACTTGTCAGATGGGGCTCAAGACTGCACTCAAGACCACGCTCCACCAGCAGGGCGTGCAGTTTGTCTAGACTGGTGTTCACCCCAACTTTGCCTGTCTGGCCTTTGGCGAGCCAGCGCACAGCGTTGAGTAAAAAGGGTTCCAAACTGGGAGCAAAGAGCATGCCCTCATGGGCAGCCAGGACCACCCGGCCCTGGCCATAGTGGGCAGCTGCCAGGAAGCAGCGGAGAGAGGCATCTAAGCCCAGGGGGAAGGCCAGGGCCCCGTGCACCAGCAGCTGCGAGGGGAGTCCCCTCGTCCCGATGTCGAGCTCCGAGATCCCTTCCAGGAGCTGCTGCTGATCCTTCCTGAGGTCCTCCCCACATCTGGAAAAGGAACAAAGGGCCTGCACTCAGATGGGGAACCACTGAGACCAGATCACTGAATACAGAAATCTGGAGGGGTACAGAGGTTACACAGTTCACACCAATTTTCTCACTCTCATTAATGACACTGGCGTTTTGAGTCACTCGTGTGTGACTCATTTTATTGCAGTGGTCTGGAACTGAACTCAGAGTACCTCTGAGGTATGTTTATTATTGAACATAGAAATGAGTGAAGTTAAAAAGTACATCTATTCTTCACAGTAACATTTCTGTAAAGAAGGCAGTATAGAACATCAAATCCCTCTCTCCACATGCTAGCTCTGATCTAGGAATGTGCTACAAGTAAACTCTTCACACTACACTTGAAGATTTATACACTCTTTTTAAAGGGCTTCCCAGGTGGTGCTAGTGGTTAAGAACCCACCTGCCAATGCAGGAGACATAGGAGATAGGGGTTCAATCCTTGGGTCAAAATCCTGCCATGCCTGCAGGAGGGATGGCCACCCACTCCACTATTCTTGCCTGAAGAATCCAATGGACAGAGGAGCCTGGTGGGCTACAGTCCATAGGATCACAAAGAGCCAGACACAACTGATGTGACTTAGCATGCACTCTTTTTAAAAAGTTGTCACTTAAATGTGATGACTGCATTTACTACTTGTTACTGAGAAAAAGAAAGCCGATTGCCAAAGAATCGTTGCTTTTGAACTGTGGTGTTGGAGAAGACTCTTAAGAGTCCCTTGGACTGCAAGGAGATCCAACCAGTCCATCCTAAAGGAGATCAGTCCTGAATATTCATTGGAAGGACTGATGCTGAAGCTGAAACTCCATACTTTGGCTACCTGATGTGAAGAGCTGACTCATTGGCAAAGACCCTGATGCTGGGAAAGATTGAACACAGGAGGAGAAGGGGATGACAGAGGATGAGATGGTTGGATGGCATCACTGGCTTGATGAACATGAGTTTGAGCGAGCTCCGGGAGTTGGTGATGGGCAGGGAAGCCTGGCATGCTGCAGTACATGGGATTGCAAAAATTTGGACACAACTGAGTGACTGAACTGAACACACACAGAGGGCTGACTCACATGCCATAGTTTGCCAATCTCTGCTGTAGAATCTAGATCAAACTTATAATTTATAAGAAATATAGGGAACCAAGGAATTCACCACAGGGATTCAGTCAGCAAAATGCAGACTCTTTTGAAGGAAACACATTCTATATTATGGGGAAACTGTTCAGGATAAAGCACCTAGTTTCCTTAAGAAAAAAAACAGCAAGAGATAAAAAGAACTGGAAAGAAAACTCAGTATTATATAAGACATAGAAGTCATATCAAGCTATCAAAATATTTGGGTTTTAATAAAAGATCAATTCAAAAAACTGAAAAAATAAGACAATTATGGAAATAAAAACTGTGAAAAAATAAGACAATTATGGAAATGGATAATGACATTAAGAAATTATTACTTCTTTTTTGACGTGATAATGGTACCTTCTGGTTATGTTTTCAAAACATAAACAAGACAAAAGGTACTTCAGATTCCGTGGCCAAGATGAAAAATGTAGGCAGAGATGAAGAAAAACAAGAAAACAGGTTTAGTTTGCTGGATAGGAGTCCTTCGGAACTATTAAGAGGAATTAGTTGGTGAGATTTACCTGTTTGTCCCTCAGACTTAAAGAGAAGTTGGAATGAATCGGATCCACCCTGGTTCTCTGAATAACTCATCACCTCCCAACCCTTTCAGAGGGAACCAAGTTTAAGTGTGCCAGGCCTTGGAGCTGAGGACACTGCTAACTGCTTTCTAAATATGTGTCTGCCCTTCCTTGACTGGTCTGATTTCCAGTCAAGATCAAACAAGTCATTCCTAAACAAGTCAACCCTGAATATTTACTGGAAGGACTGATGCTGAACTTCAATACTTTGGCCACCTGATGCGAAGGGTCAACTCATTGGAAAAGACCCTGATGCTGGGAAAGATTGACGGCAAAAGGAGAAGGGGGTGGCAGAAAATGAGATGGTTAGATAGCATCATCAACTCAATAGATGTGAATTTGAGCAAACTCCGGGAGATAGTGGAGGACAGAGGAGCCATGTGTGCTGCGGTCCATGGGGTTGCAAAGAGTCAGACACAACTTGGCAACTGAACAACATGCCCTTCCTTACAGCAGAATCTGGACTTCTTCAGAGGTGCCAGTGCCCATTTAAAAATATTCAGCCCTTCAGGCCCTCTGGCAGCTAGAGTTGGCCAGGTTAGCTAATTTCTGAAACATTACAGAAGTCAGATAGTCAGGGCTCCCAGAAAACAAATTACTATCTGCATTAAAAGAGACGTATGCAGCAGGTATATTCATTATAGCTTATTCTTGCTGGGGTGTAATTATATTGCCAAAATTAGTTGTAGCAATCTTTTAGTCATAAGGATAAATGTGAAGCATATCATAGGGAGGGATGTGGGTCATGGAAGTGGTAAAGGGGAAGAGAGACAGAGATAGAGGGAGACTGGGAGGGAGAGAGAAAGGGAGGGCAAGAGGGAATGAATGAATATGCATGAATGAACCTGGGTTATCACAAAGCAGGGAGTTAATCCACAGTCCTGATTATCTGCCTGGACTTTGTTACACAAGAGAGATAAACTATCAGATCCGTCCAGCACAGAGTGGTTTCTGTTACCTGTGGCCATGCACAGTGAACCACTGATTTAACGAGTTACACAAAACCACAAATATCCCAAACTTCTGACCTCCTCTAATCTTTCCTTTCCTAGCCCTGTACAGCTCCCTAAGGGCAACACCCGTCCTTAAAAGTATTTGATCACGGGAATCTCGACTCCTGTCTTCTCTCCTCACTCCAGTTCAGCCCACCAGCCAAGCCTGGAGGCAGGAAGGAGCCAAGGTACTTGTCTCCCTCGAGCTGTGTCTCTGGCCGCTGTGTCTTCTCTTGGGCTCCAGTTCCCATCAGACATCCCTCCGCCAGGACTCCCGGATCTCCTGCTGAACAGGTCTAGCATAGCTCCAGCCTCTACCACTGAGCCACCCGCGAAGCCCCCACCCCGCCTAACCCAGGCATCAGACAGACTGATGAGTAAGACAAGCTCTTCTAACAGATTAATTGTTGCTCTGGCCACAGACGGCAGAAAAGTGAGAACTCAGCCCTTCCTGGGCCTCAGTGCATTACTGTTGTCTTTTCCTTTCTATGTGGAGGTTCTGAGAAGCAGTAGAAAATCATGTGTATTAAAGTGGAAGCTCACTGATGAGGAGGATCAGATTTATTGTGGACACGCATCAGACTCCCGGTAGGGAAACACCACTCACCTGACCTGGAGAGGGATCTTGGGCACCTTCTTGGAGACCTTGAAGCAGCCTTTGTCCCCATAGGTGTCAGTGAAGTACACTCCGGCCACACTGGTCACCTGGTTCCCTGGGAACTTGGACAGCACCTTGTCACTACTGTGCTGACTGGCCCAGTACCAGGCCTGGCCCCCCATGAGCAAGCCCCCACCACGTTTCACAAACTGGATCAGCTCCGCAGTCATGGTGTCATCGTAGGCACTGATGCAGTAAACCTCCAGGGGTTCTGCTGGTTCTGGGTGAACCTGTGCCTCTGCCCCGGAGCCCTCCAGGATGTGTGCTAGTGATGCCAGGGATGGGTGCACACCAACAGGCGCCCCAGGAGAGGGAGAGAGCCAGCGCACCGCGTTGAGAAGAAACGGGGCCAGGCCGGCATCCAGCAGATAGCCCTCGTGGGACACCACCACCAGGCGGCCTCGGCCGTAGAAGGAGGCCGCAATGAGGACCTGGCCTTTGTCGTTCACCATCACTGGGAAGGCGGCCTCTCCAATAAGAAGGAGTTCACTGGGAACAGGGTCTTCGGGTACCTCCCAGCTTGTCACTCCATCCATGAGGGCCTCAAAGGCAGCCGCAGGAGTTGTCGCCATGGTTCAGTGAGCTGCAGGAGGTGAAAGCAAAGACTCAGCTTAGTCAGAACAAAGGAAGAAATGTGCGGGGCAAAAAAAAAGAGAAAGAAAACTAAATGCATTCAGGGACTGCCTTGGTATTCCAGTGGTTAAGAATCTGCCTTGCAATCCAAGGGACACAGGTTTGATCCCTGGTCCGGGAACTAAGATCCCACATGCAGCAGGGCCATAAGCCACCCTTGAGCCCCAACAGTGAGCTGGTAGAGAGGATCCCACAAGCCACTGCTAAGACCTTACGCAGCCATAAATAAATCCATAAATAATGCATTCAGATGAAAACCACTTGTTAGGTACCCCGAGTGGTGGAAGGCCCAGGGGTTCAGCAAGGAACACAGCAGACAAGGCCCCTGCTTTCATGAATCTAATATTTGAAAAGGGGAAGGGCAATAATTAGGTAGACAAGCAGATAAAATGCAGCCATTAATAATCGCTAGATGAAATAAAACACAGTGGTGTGATATCCAGCAACCAGAAAATTACTTTAGATGGGGTTATAGTAAAGGCCCACATGAGAGAGTAACATTGAAGCTAAGACCTGAGATTTAAGTTGAGACCTGAAATGCTGTAAGCGAGTACTTTTTTTTTTTAACTTTTTATTTTACATTGTATTGTGGTAGAGTTGGTTAACAGGGTCCTGATAAGTTGCAGGTAAACAGTGATGGTAATGCAACTCAAGCATACAAATACATGTATCCATTCTCTCCCAAACTCCCGACCCCTCCAGGCTGCCACACAACATTGGGCAGAGTTCTCTGTGTCATACAGTAGTTGTTTATCCATTTTAAATATGCAGTGTGGACACATCCATTCAGAACTTCCGAATTATCCCTTCCCCGCAGCCTTCCCTCTGGGAGCTTTTGAACAGAGAGAAGCCCCATGGGGGCTGCAGGAGCAGAACCTGAGTGGTGTGAGGGTGGGGCTGGATTCCACAGGAGCAAGACGATCAAAGTGAGAGTTAACCTGAGATGACTTGGGACATTATTTCTCTGGACAAAAAGGTCAGTTGACCTTGCAGAAACAAAAGTTGTTCTGGTAGCTCTGACTAAATGATTGGGAAACACCTCCCAGTTTACTGGGTCTGCCCTCACTAGGGAGTTCCCCACCCCTACTTTGGGGAACAGTCTGAGGTTTACCAGGACTTTGAAAATTTGGTGTGCCTAAAACTGAGTTCATTCTTCCCTTCAGAGCAGCTCCTCTTGGATAAACTATTTATACGCCGGTCTTCCCATTTGTATAAAGAGAATAGTACACACATCCTTTGGAGGATTGCTTTGGAAGATGAAGAAAATGCAGATAAAAATGTCCAGTGTCAGGTATGCAAGGAGAACAGAAATCACGAGTGTCTGTCCCTTTGCTGTGCTTTCTGGCCTCTCCAAGCGACAAGAGCCAAGTAGCAGGTGTGCTGTGTGCCCCAGACCTCATCCAGCAACAGCCCTGGAGGACTCTCCTGGGCACTGGGAGACCTTCTCACCTGGGCAAGGGTCCAGGGGCAGCCCTGAAGTGGCGGTGAGCTGATATGGGGCAAGCTTCCCCTGGGGTAGAGCCATCCTAGGTGCACTCTGGAGCCCCTCAGGGGTTACCCCAGGAATCGGGCTCCAGCTGCCCACAGCGGTAAACAGCTCAGTGAGACGTCCCTCCTTACTGGACCAGGGTCCTTCCCGGTTTCCTCCTCTCCACGTCCTCACTGTGCAGTTCTGGGCTCACTTCCCAAGTAAACTACCTGTGTTCAGGCCCTTCTATCAGGCTTGGCTTTGGGAAACCACCGAAACTGACAAACACCAAGCCCTTCCCTTCCAAGGCATCTCCTCCCTCCTGTTTCCATACACTGTCAGCCACCTCCATTTTGCCCTTGTTTTTCCCACTTATCAAATACCACTCCCTTCAATACATTCCTATCCAGAGGAGACCAAGCTGGTTTCTGTCCTTAAGATGCATCCTGTAGTCTCATCTACAATCTTCCTCAAGGCTACTTACGGCTCGTCCTCATCAGTTTCACCCACTTCCCCAGGTAAAGCTGAGTGCCTTCCCCTGGATTTTAAGCCTGCAGAATCTGGGCTTTCCACAGTATTCTAGACTTTTTTTCCTTTCACTTTCTCCACCAATTCTCTAGAAGGCTTGGCTCCTTAAGTATGCCCGGTATTCCTCTTAAAACTCCAGCTCCTTTCTTTCTTTCTGTTTTTTAACGATCCTTCCCATCTGAGGGGCTTCTCTGTTGGCTCAGATTGTAATGATCCTGCCTGCAATGTGGGAGACCTGGGCTGGAGCCCTGATCCAGGGATCCCCTTGGAGAAGGGAATGGCAACTCACTCCAGTATTCTTGCCTGGGAAATCCCATGGACAGAGAAGCCTGGTGGGCTACAGTCCATGGGGCTGCAAAAAGTCGGACACACTAAACAACAACAACAACCCATCTATCGCTTTATTCTGAATATTGCCGGCAGGAAAGTGAATTCACAAAAAACTACCAGTCCCCAGCTGGAGTACGAAGCCAGAGGGTGAATGATTTCAGTCTGTGGGTTTGGGATGGAAAAGCGCAGCGAGAGATCAGGAAGTCTGAGGTCAAGCCTCTGACAAAACAAGTGAGCACTTTCATGAATCCGAGCCTGCCTAGTTTTACAGGAAAAGCAACAAAAACAAAACAAAACAAAACAAAACAAGACACAGGAGATGAGAAAAAAGACGTTCTCAGAACTCTGACTACAACTGACACTGCGTTCGCGTGCATGCACAGGCACCCACAAACACACCCCCATACAACCACACATCTTCTGTCAAATTCTTGACCCAGAAATGCAAAGAGGCAGGAGGAAAGCGTTTCGAGACAAACGAAAACAGGGAAAGGAAGGGCGAGAGGAAACCAGAACGTGAACCTAAGGAGACCAGAGACACCGCGACTGCCCACCGCCTGGAACGATCTCCGGCCTGCATCTGGCACCTGGCGGCGCACCGGTCTCCCCAGGTCCTCTGTCCCCGCCGGAAGCCACCCACCCACCCAACTGACGCGCTTGGACCCGCGAACTCACGTACGGCGGGGCGGGTGCGGGGAGCGGACCAGCGCGCAGGCACGGATGAGGAGGCGCTTCCTGCGTGCAAAGACTTGTAGACCCGGGGAGGGGGCCGGGCAGGGGAGGGGCGGGTCCCTCCCGGAGCCTCCGCCCCGCGGCCCCGCCCCGCCCGCCGCACCCGGGCAGGTGCTCTGGGGGATGGGCAGCCCTGACCATGGACACCCCTGGGGGACAGAACCCCCGCTTCCCCAGATCCTACGAGGGATCCTGCTGTGTGCGAGGGAGCTGCGCAAAGCTGCTGTCGTTTGATGAGGAAAGCACACGCCAAGTCTCCAATAAGCCAGACTCGGGGCGGGGGGGGGACAAGCCAACAACACCGTGACCCACGACCCGGGGTCGGCTTTGGCCCCGCGTGGATCGGGGCCCCTTCCCCTCCAGTCCCCGGTGCAGCGCCCGAGAACCGAGGCTTCCGCGTCGTCCCCAGCGGGTTGCTCCTCCGTTGAGGGCCTGTCCCCTGGTGGTCAGTCTCCGGCTGTGCACCGCGTGCCGGGAGGGATTCGCGGGGATCCATGGAGCTCCATCAGAACCGTCTGGGGCTGTAGACAGGAATGTTGCCCAGAGATGTGCTTGCTGGCAAGGAAACGTGCCTGTTAACACCACCAGACACGTCCACTCCAGCTGGAGTGATAGAGGGGCTGCGGCTTGAATTTCTACCCAAGAGGAGTGGGAAGGTCAAAATCAAGGTTAAAGAGGCCCAGATTTGCTGGGAATCTGACACACTATTTTTACTTTAAAGGACTTTTTGTTGTTTGTTTGTTTTGTTTTGTTTGTAGAAGGAGAGAGTGACGGTAGGGATGGGGCAACACGGGCGTAGTTGAGGGTGATTATAAAGACGTGGACTTTAGATCCCTGTCTTATAACCTGTCTCTCCTTCGGGGCTAACATTGGTTATACATGTAAATCATTGCTCTGTTTATGGAGTTGCCGGATGTGTCTATTTTTCTTAAAGGATCATGACTGTCTGTTTACAAAAATTACTTAAAAGCATCCATTAATGTCATATCCTCATTGAATTTTCACATGTGCTCGACACTTCACTCATATTCTCTTCTGTCTCAGATCTCGAGTCATTGTAAAACAGGTGGTACCTCCTCCAGTATCTTCCTATCCAGTTCCATTTTTTGTATTTTCATTTTTAAAATTTATCTCTAACTTCTTCTTTGGTAAAGATACACTTGGGTAAACTCCAGTTCTTAAAATTTTTTGTTTGTCTGTTTTCTTTTAGGGTATAGCCTATTAACAGACAATGTGGTGATAGCTTAAGGTGCACAGGCAAGGGACTCAGCTGTTAGGTATGCATGTATCCATTCTCCCCCAAACTCCCCTCCCATCCAGGCTGCCACATAACATTGAGCAGAGTTCCATGTGCTATACGGTAGGTCCTTGTTGGTTATCCATTTTAAACATAGCAGTGTGTACGTGCCCATCCCAAACTCCCTAACTATCCCCCCACCAGCCTTCCCCCATCCTTCCCCTCCCCTGCAACCATAAGTTTGTTCTCTAAGTCTGTGAGTCTCTTTCTGTCTTATAAGCAAGTTCATTTGTATCATTCGTTTTAGATTCAACATATAAGAGATGCCATAAGATACTTCTCCTTCTCTGTCTTACTTCACTCATGACACTCTTTAGGTCCATTCATGTTGTCGCAAATGGCATTATTTCATTCTTTTTAATGGCTGAGTAATATTCCATGGTGTATGTGTACCACATCTGCTGTGGCCATTCCTCTTAAACTCCATTTCTTGCCTCTCCGTATAGAACATGCCATTTCTTCAGTGCAGGTCACCCTCTCCTTTGCCGAAAGTGAAAGTGAAAGTGAAGTCGCTCAGTCGTGTTGGACTCTTTGCGACCCCATGGACTGTAGCCCACCAGGCGCCTCTGTCCATGGGATTCTCCAGGCAAGTATACTGGACTGGGTTGCCATTTCCTTCTGCAGGGGATCTTCCCGACCCAGGGATCAAACCCAGGTCTCTGGCATTGCAGGCAGAAGCTTTAACCTCTGAGGAGGTTCAAACTTCGAAATCCAGCTTCTGATTCTACCATTTCGTTTCTTTCCCAAGGTCACTGGTGGACCCTTTTCCAAATCTCATCTCCACCCTGCCTCCTGGCCTTCAGTACGCATTGGGTAAGTAAGTGCTGACTGACTTCATTTTCACTCTTTGTTCTTTAAGAGGGAGGAAACAGACAGAACAGGCTCCATCTTGAAAGCAGGACTCCATTTTGGGCTGGACTGTGGACTTTGAGCTATATGCCCAGTATCTATGGAAATGACATACTAACTGGAAAAACAGACCCCCTGGATGGAAGAGCCCCAGGGCTCATACCTAGACTCTCTGTTGCCTAAAATAATACCCTAATTATCTGTGTAACCAAATAGAATCATAAATTCTATTATGCTTATTGGGGTATGACCGCAGGCCTATTGATAAGTGTCCACTGTTAACTACCTAGGCTTAAGGCATATGAATCACGGGTTAACTTTGATTCTATCTTTCTTTTCCTTTGCTCAGACTAGTTTCAGGGAATTTGGGGAGATGGGTTTGGGCACGTACACTTAGGGTATATAAGGTTTTCAGAAAAACTGGTCGGGGTCCTTGGCTAAGAAGAGACTCTGCCTTGGGCCCGCTGGTGTAATCAACTGCACTCCACTCTCTGCACTGTCCCTCTGAGTGAGTTTGTTTCCCGGAACGCGTGGCTGCAACATTTGGTGCATGGGCCAGGAAACTCCTCACTTTGAGGAGACAAGTCCCATTTGGGACTACTCCGAGGCCTTGCGACTTGAATATTCTAGAGGGGGAAGGTACCTCGCCCTTCTGGAAGGATTCTGCTTCTCAATGCCTGGACCTTTCGTGTTAGCAGGTAGTGGATGGCAGCAGGGGAACTGAGCACTCAGGTAATGAGGAACTCACCCGGCAGGGTGGAAGAAGGGGCTTGATCACCCCCCTGGGAGGGACTAAAAGGGGCACGGACCCACAGGAGCCTGGAATAGGCAGATGGCAGCGATCGCTTGGTACACAGGTTGACGAGTGTGTTAAGGCTTAGGAAGGAAATTTGTGAATGTCATTTAGGAGGTGGTGTCCACGCTGTCTTGGGGAAAATTATTGCCAAGCAATCGCCAGTGGCTTGTTAGAAGAAACTTGGTCTTTGTGTGCTTGTATTCTGCCCTCCCCGAGGAGGTGTCCCATCTGCTGTGAAATTCTTGACCCCCTCAGAATTGTCAGGCTAGAAGGAGGGGAATACATTAATGAGTTAGAATTGGCTTTTCCGGAGAAGGCCTGGGACGTGGGATATTTAACCCATTTGTCTTTTCATCCACACCTGATCAAGCCCACCAAGCCAGATCGGACTTTAAAAGTTAAGGGAGAAACAGTCTTGGACCACGTGGTGTTCTGGTTTGACCATGCCAACCAGCAGGTGAAGACACACTGATCCCCCTTCTCCCTCTGGGATCTAGCAGGTAAGGCTCTTTTTACCCCATTTAGGAAGGAAACGGAATGGCAATATAAGTGTTTCATTGAGGGGGAATATCAGAAGTACATAGGGTACCGAGAACTTCATAGACAGAACAAGAAGGAAAAGTGGAAAACAGTCTGAGAAGGTAAGCAAGATGGGGGGAAATGAATCTAAGGAAACTGTATTGGAGTGCATGATTAAAAATTTAAAGAAGGGATTTAGAGGAGACTGTGGGGTGAAGATGACACCTAACTGCCTCCACATATTCTATGAGGTTGAATGACCCCCTATGGGAGTAGGATGGCCACCAGAGAACACCGTGAACTTAAAAATAGTGGCAATAGTCTATACAGTAGTCACAGGAGAGTCAGGACACCCAGATCAATATACATATATTGACTTGCGGCTAGGGTTAACTCAAGACCCTCCTACTTGGACAAGGTTCTGTATCCAGAAGGGAAAGGGAAAAATATTAATGGCACAAAAATTGACTGATGATAAAAAAGAAATTCTACAGGATTTGGACGGGGATGACCTGCCCCCTCCCCCATACTGGATGATGACATGCCTGCCTCCCAGTGAGTGCACCACCAGGACCAGAGGCCACCTTAATGCCCGATCCAGGGCCAGGTGAAGTTCCTGCAGCAGCTGCTGCTCGTCCACCAGCTCTTGAGGAGATCGTAGAGCCACAGTTGTGGCAGGCTCTGATCCCAGCGATGGAGACCTCTGGCCAGCGCCCCCAGGATTCCACCGCAGCTGGATCTCCTAGACTGTATCCACCTCTCCCCGTGAGTACTGATGGGAAGGGGGAGGAAAACACAGAAATTAGAGGCTGTGCTCCACCAAGGAACAGGGGGAAAGAACCCCACTACAGGTGCCCCTCAGAGAGCTACAACAGCCTCCGGTTCAGGACGCATGGGGCACTACCATCAGCCCCCGGTAGCCTACTATCACCAGCCATTTTCCTGTACAGATATATTAAACTGGCAGAGACACGCTCCACTGTACTCGGGGGAGCCACAAGCCATGATTAGCCTAATGGAGACTATTTTTCAAGCCCACCACCCTACATGGGATGACATAATCCAACTACTAGTCTCCCTTTTTAGCACTGAGGAAAGATACAGTCTCCTAACAGAGGCCAGAAAATGGTCAAGAGAAACGGCACCTGAGGGTACTGCACACCCGCAGCCGTGGGCAGAACCAGCCACCCCGATGAGAGGCCCGGTGGGGACTGTAACACGGAGGAAGGGAGGGGCACCTGGAGAGGTCTCGGGTGGCTATTTTACAAGGCCTCAAGAACGGAGCCTGAAAACCTATGAGTGTGGCAAAACCCTCTGAAATGATTCAAAGGGAAAGTGAATCACCCTCTGAGTTCTACAAAAGACTGCAAGACCGATCGACTTTATAGATCCAGAGGCTGCTGGGTTTCAGATGGTGATAAATGCAGCCCTTTGTGTCTCTAGCCTACCCTGAAAATGTCAGGTGGGGGGACACCAAGGGACTCATGAATTTTTATACATCCCTAAATGCCCAGTACCTTTGTTGGGAAGAGACTTGTTGTCTAAATTGGGGCCACAATGACCTTTCCTCCCCACAAAAGACCCACTCTTCATGTGGACTCAACCACCTATTTACTCTTCCTCTTGGGAACCCCTCAAGATGAATGGAGGTTGCACAATCTCCTGGAATGGAAACTGGATGGGCTAAACAGTCGAGAGAGAGAGTTAACTCAACAATTCCCTGAGGTCTGGGCGGAAGAAAACCCCGCTAGGCTTGCAAAGCAAGTCCCACTGGTAATAGAACTCAATCCCGGTACAATGACGTCTGCACCCACCTTGGGCCTGCCAGACCTTGCTAAGCCATTTACTCTTCACATGACTGAAAAGGACAAGGTGGCTATGGGAGTGTTGTCCCAGACTATGGGGACATGGGACAGACGCGTGGCTTATCTCTTGAAACTGCTAGATAGTGTTGCCACTGGGTGGCCGGGACGCTTATGGACAGTTGCTGTGGTTGCCTTACTGGTCCAGGAGGCAACCAAGCTGACTCTGGGCCAAGATTTGATCGTAAAAGTCCCGCATGAGGTCAACACTCTCCTCTGAGGTTCAGTTCAGTGGCTCAGTCGTGTCTGACTCTTTGCGACCCCATGAATTGCAGCTCGCCAGGCCTCCCTGTCCATCACCAACTCCTGGAGTTCACTCAGACTCATGTCCATCGAGTCTGTGATGACATCCAGCCATCTCATCCTCTGTCATCCCCTTCTCCTCCTGCCCCCAATCCCTCCCAGCATCAGAGTCTTTTCCAATGAGTCAACTCTTCACATGAGGTGGCCAAAGTACTGGAGTTTCAGCTTTAGCGTCATGCCTTCCAAAGAAATACCAGGGCTGATCTTCAGAATGGACTGGTTGGGTCTCCTTGCAGTCCAAGGGACTCTCAAGAGTCTTCTCCAACACCACACTTCAAAAGCATCAATTCTTTGGTGCTCAGCCTTCTTCACAGTCCAACTCTCACATCCATACATGACCACAGGAAAAGCCATAGCCTTGACTAGACGGACCTTAGTCAGCAAAGTAATGTCTCTGCTTTTGAGCATGCTATCTAGGTTGGTCATAACTTTTCTTCCAAGGAATAAGCTTCTTTTAATTTCATGGCTGCGATCACCATCTGCAGTGATTTTGGAGCCCCCAAAAATAAAGTCTGACACTGTTTCCACTGTTTCTCCACCTATTTCCCATGGAGTGATGGGACCAGATGCCATGATCTTCGTTTTCTGAATGTTGAGCTTTAGGCCAACTTTTTCACTCTCCACTGTCACTTTCATCAAGAGGCTTTTTAGCTCCTCTTCACTTTCTGCCATAAAGGTGGTGTCATCTGCATATCTGAGGTTATTGATATTTCTCCCGGCAATCTTGATTCCAGCTTGTGTTTCTTCCAGTCCAGCGTTTTCTCATGTTGTACTCTGCATAGAAGTTAAATAAGCAGGGTGACAATATACAGCCTTGACGTCCTCCTTTTCCTATTTGGAACCAGTCTGTTGTTCCATGTCCAGTTCTAACTGTTGCTTCCTGACCTGCATACAGATTTCTCAAGAGGCAGGTCAGGTGGTCTGGTATTCCCATCTCTTTCAGAATTTTCCACAGTTTCTTGTGATCTACACAGTCAAAGGCTTTGGTATAGTCAATAAAGCAGAAATAGGTGTTTTTCTGGAACTCTCTTGCTTTTTGCATGATCCAGCGGATGTTGGCAATTTGATCTCTGGTTCCTCTGCCTTTTCTAAAACCAGCTGGAATATCAGGAAGTTCACGGTTCACGTATTGCTGAAGTCTGGCTTGGAGAATTTTGAGCATTACTTTACTAGAGTGTGAGATGAGTGCAATTGTGCGGTAGTTTGAGCATTCTTTGGCATTGCCTTTCTTTGGGATTGGAATGAAAACTGACCTTTTCCAGTCCTGTGGCCACTGCGGAGTTTTCCAAACTTGCTGGCATATTGAGTGCAGCACTTTCATAGCATCATCTTTCAGGATTTGAAATAGCTCAACTGGAATTCCATCACCTCCACTAGCTTTGTTCATAGCGACGCTTTCCAAGGCCCACTTGACTTCACATTCCTGGATGTCTGGCTCTAAATTAGTGATCACATCATCATGATTATCTGGGTTGTGAAGATCTTTTTTGTACAGTTCTTTTGTGTATTCTTGCCACCTCCTGTGAGGGGACCCCCACAAATGACTGTCAATATCCTGGAATACTCAATACCAGGGATTGTTATGTGAGAATCCCCACATTACTACTGAGCCTTGTCAGGCCCTGAATTCAGCCACGCTCCTTCCTGTGGGAGAAGGTGGGCCCTCACACGATTGCAAGGAAATCCTAGAAGAAGTTTTTGCCAGCAGACCTGACATGAGAGACCAGCCAGTCCCAGACCCAGAGTGGGTCCTGTACACAAAGGCACCAGCCTGACGAAACAAGGACAACGACTGTCGGGATGCGCAGTCATCATGGAAGAAGCCATTGCTGATGCCAGCTCTCTGCCATCACACTGGTCTGCTCAACGGGCCGAACTATGTGCTCTAATCCGGGCCCTCCAGCTCTCAAAAGGCAAGAAGACAAACATTTACACAGACTCCAGGTATGCTTTTGCTACTTTACATGTACATGGAGCTTTATATAAAGAGCGAGGTCTCCTGACAGCCAACAGAAGGATATTAGAAACAAGAAATCTCCACTCTATTAGATGCTGTATGGGAACCTGAAAAGGTAGCAGTGATGCACTGTTGGGGTCACCAAAAGGAAGACACCCCACAAACAGGGGGAAACCAACTAGCAGATAAAGCCTCAAAACATGTGGCTGAGAAATGTGGGCCTGCTGGTGGGGGATCTATCAGAACCTGTGTACTCTCAAAAATGCCTGAGTTAACTTTAACTCTCCCACAGTATACCCTGGCCCAAGACCAGCTGGCTGAAGGAGAAAGGGCCACCAAAAATGAGGAAGGGCAATGCTGCCCCAGGACATGAACAAAAACCTCCAGGAATACAGTTAAAAGGCAGTCTAAGTGGACTTTAAACCCTGCTGACACTCATGGTATGTACCTTCTCAGGATGGGTGGTGGCCTTCCCCACCCCAACTGAAGAGCAAATGAAGTGGCTTGCTGTCTGCTTCGAGAAATAATCCCCAGATTGTGTTCCCAACCAGTACAGGATCAGACAATGGCCCTGCCTTTGTACCCGACTTAATTCATCCGGTGTGTAAAGCTCTAAATATCAAGTGGAAATTACGTACGGCATATAGGCCCCAGAGTTCTGGGATGGTGGAATGAACCAACTGGACACTTAAAAGAGACCCTCTCCAAGTGGATCATAGAGACTGACTGCTCCTGGGTGGACTTCCTTCCAAAGGCTCTGCTCAGACTCAGGATGACCCCACGGTCCCATGGCTATTCTCCATACAAAGTTGTGTATGGGAGGCCCCCTCCCATTGTAAAACAGGTGTCAACAAATTTGCCTCAGGTAAGGGACGTTGAGATTTCACAGCAGATGGAACAACTGGGTAAGGTAATAAGTCAGGTAACTTAAGTTTGTACAAGAAAGGATGCCGCTCCCCCTTGGGGAACAGATTCATGAATTTGTGTTCGGGGATCAGGTGTGGTCAAGGGCTGGAAACACGACTCCTTGGCCCCACATTGGAAGGGTCCATATACTGTTGTTCTAACCAGCCCTACAGCAGTTAAAGTTGCAGGTGTCACTCCCTGGATCCACCACACGAGGCTGAAGAAAGCATACCACGCAGACCCAGAGGACACCGAGTGGACTACACAAAAGGACCCCACTGATCCTCGTGAAACCAAGATCATCTTAAAGAAGAAACAGAGATGAAGCTCTACAAGCAACTGCTGCTCCAAGGACTTGCTGGTATCATCTTGAGACTGACCATAGCGTCAGCACAGGAGGGACCTGTAGTATAATTAAAGTTGAATGTTGTGTATATATTCCTGATTTATCTGGCAATATATCAGCCACCCTAGATGACATGAAAGGTCAGGTAAAAGTTATGTCTGATGATAATCTTCCTTTTTGGACTTCAGTCCTATCTTGGGTGAAGGGTGACTGGTGGAAAACTATATTTACCATTATTATAGTTGCCTTGATAGTTCTACTTTGTGGACCCTTTATTTTACAATGTATTATGAACTTTGTAACTCAGAGGTTGATGTCGTTCTCCCAAATTGGCGGTGGGAGAGTCAGGGTGCAATATATCCCTGTGAATGATGTTCATACTATGAGTTAAGAGCATCAAGAGGTGAGGAATGAAGGAGGAAACAGAACAGGCTCTATCTTGAAAGCAGGACTCCATCTTGGGCTGGACTGTGGACTTTGAGCTATATGCCCATTATCTATGGAAATGACATACCAACTGGAAAAACAGACCACCCAGATGGAAGAGCCCCAGGGCTCATACCTAGACTCTCTGTTGCCTAAAAGAAAACCCTAATTATCTGTGTAACTGAATAGAATCATAAGTTCTATTATGTCTATTGGGGTATGACCACAGGCCTATCGATAAGGGTCCACTGTTAACTACCTAGGCTTAAGGCATATGAATCACGGGTTAACTTTGATTCTTTCTTTCTTTTCCTTTGTTCAGACTAGTTTCAGGGAATTTGGGAAGATGGGTTTGGGCACGAACACTTAGGGTATATAAGGTTTTCAGAAAAACTGGTCGGGGTCCTTGGCTAAGAGGAGACTCTGCCCTGGGCCCGCCGGGGTAATGGACTGCACTCCACTATCTGCATCGTCCTTCTGAGTGAGTCTGTTTCCCAGAATGCACGGCTACAACAACATAATGCTGTATTATTTGTCTATTTCCCTTTGGATCTCTACCAAAATATACTTTCAGCATTTTAAAGCAGTTTTTTAAAAAAATTCTTTGAGAGTGGGGGCAAGCAGGAATGAAGTGCTGATACTTTAGTATGTTGTGAAACGCTTCTCGTTTTGGGTGGTATTGTCTCTCCCCAAAATTCCATGTTGAAGTCTCAATTCTCTGTACCTCAGAGTGTAACTGTATTTGGAGGGAAGGTCTTTAAAGAGGTGACTGAATTAAAATGAGGCCAGTGAGGTGGATCCCTAATCCAGTATGACCGGTGTCCCCATGAGAAGAGGATGAGACACTGGGAATGCTCTCACAGGGAGGACAAACCATGTGAGATCATGGCGAGAAAGTGAGGGCCCTCAGCTGTAGATAGAGTCCTCAGGGAAACCGAACCCTGCCAGGACCTTGATCTTGGACTTCTACTCTCCAGAACCACGAGAAGTAAATTCCTGTTCTTTAAACAAAAGGCAGCTCAGAATTACCTAATCAGTAAGTTCTAACTGTCAGTTAGCGGTTAAATTAGTCTACATCTTACAATGTATTGACTAAAAAAAGATGTACACCTTGAGAGTTTTCACTTAAGTTTTTATTTGGAGCAATATGAGAACTGCAGCCCGGGAGACAGCATCTCAGATAGCTCTGAGAAACTGTTCCAAAGAGGTAGAGGGGAAGGACAGAATATATGTGATTCTGGCAAAGGGCAAGTACATGCAGTCAAGCGCATATTTTTTGTAGATAGCTTCTGCTGGTCTCGTGAAGCTTCTGCGAGTCACGAGAAACAAGCATCATTACAAAGGATTTTAGTGCTTTTCTAGGGATGAGGAGATACAAGAATTGGGCTCATAAAATCAGCTCCTGAAAATATCTCACTATCTGAAGACTTGTCCTGCCAGTTTTCCAGGAGCACAGAATGCCTCATTTCTGCTCTCCACCCTGAACTCCTTCAGGGGGTGTTGAAAATCAGCAGCTGTAGCAGCACATGATTTAATCCTTGAAGAGGTAGATGGCAAGAGCTGATGGCAAGTGCCAATCTGTAAATGACAAGCGGAACCCTTTCCTACTGTTAAAAGAAATAGACTAAATCTGCAAGTACTAGTATGAAAATGTTGAAAAGCTTAATGTTTAAAATGTTTCAGTTATGGGACTTGTCTGGCAATCCAGTGGTTCAGACTCCACTTTCCAATGTGGTGAGTGGGAGTTCCATCCCCCTAGGTCTTGGGGAACTAAGACCTCATGACTCACAGTCTAAAAACCCAAAACATATGACAGAAGTAACAAATTCAATAAAAGACTTTAAAAATGGTCCTGATAAAAGAATCTTAAAAAATAAAATGTGTTGGTTAGTGTGTGTAGTATTATCTTGTTAATGTTGTTAGAAAAAAGCTTTTATATCGATACGCAGCCGTTGCCGCTGAGGGGTGTGTGTGTGTGTGTGTGTGTGTGTGTGTGAAGAACTTGAGAACCATGATTATCTCTAGGGTGTTTGGGAATGGAGAATATTTTTTATCTACTGTAGTTCTTTTTTTAAATATAGTTTTTATTTTTCTTTTGGTTTTATTGATATATAACTGATATACAGTGCTATGTAAGTTCAGGGTGTGCAACATAATGATTTGATTTATATACGTCATGAAATGATTAGCACAGTAAATTTAGTGAACATCCATCATCTCATAAAAATGCAAAATTAAAGAAATAGAAAACTTTTTTTTTCTGTATCATAACAGGATTTACTCTCTGAACAACCTTCATACATATGGTATAGCATGTTTATCATCTTTATCATACTGTACATTATATCTTATTTGTGTTATGACTGGGAGTTTGTGCCTTGTGACTGCCTTCATCCAATTTGGCCTCTTCCCATACCTGGCGTCTGGTAACCACAAATCTGATCTCTTTCCCTGTGAGTTTGTTTGCCTTTGAAGTATAAGTGATTTACAACATCATGGTAGTTTTTATATAACATAGTGATTTAAGAAGAGTTACAGTATTTAGTGGGGAAACTTGCCACCTGGCTTCCCAG
The DNA here is from genome assembly GCF_001704415.2 of Capra hircus. NCBI lineage: Eukaryota > Metazoa > Chordata > Mammalia > Artiodactyla > Bovidae > Capra > Capra hircus. The sequence goes on along the minus strand of NC_030811.1, from coordinate 13,583,727 downwards.
GTGGTGCTAGCAGTAAAGAACCCACCTGCCAATGCAGGAGACATAAGAGACGTGGGTTTGATCCCTGGGTCAGGAAGATCATCTGGGGGAGGGCATGGTAACCCACTCCAGTACTCTTGCATGGAGAATTCCATGGACAGAGGAGCTGGGTGGGATACAGTCCACAGGGTTGCAAAGAGTTGGACACAACTGAAGCCACTTATCACGTACACATGCCTACATTTAAAATAATCACCATGATAAATCTAGTTGTCACTTGTTACTGTACAAAGATATTACATAATTATTGGCTATATTCTTCATGCTGTACATTTCATATCTGTGACTCATTTATTTCGTAACTAAAAGTTTGTATCTCTCAATCTCCCTCACCTATTCCCCCACATACCCCCTCTCCCCTCTGGCAACCACCTGTTTGTTCTCTGTATCTATGACTCTCTTTTGGTTTAGTTATGTTTGTTTATTTGTTTTGCTTTTTCAATTCTTCGTATAACTGAAATCATACAATATTTGTCTTTCTTGTCTAATTTAGTTTGGTTAGTTTAATACCCTCTAGGTCCGTCCATGTTGTTGAAAGTGACAAGATTTCATTCTATTTTGTGGCTGAGTAAGGGAATGGCAACCCACTCCAATATTCTTGCCTGGAGAATTTCATGGACAGAAGAGCCTTGCGGGCTACAGTCCAAGGGTCACAAAGAGTTGGGCACTACTGAGTGATTGAACTGAGTTGCAAAACTCAGTTCAATCTCCTTCCATAGAAAATGAGTGATTGAACTGAGTTGCAAAACTCAGTGCAATCTCCTTCCATAGAAAATGACTCATTTTCTTATCTTAGTTCGATCATCACTTCCCTAGAAAAGACTTTCCTAATCTCCAGGCTATACTAAATCCTACTCCTGGTACGCCTACACTAAATATGTGTGCTTCTTAGATCTTACCCAGGCTGTAATTTTACATTCATTTGTATAATCATTTGATTAACATTATTCTTTCTCATCGGCTTGTATAATCTGAGTGTAAAGTCCGTCTTTTTTTGCCCACTATTGAGTCTGTTTCATTTCTGGCATGTAGTATTTTAATGAATACATAAGTGTATGTTGAGTAAACATGTATATAGTGAATGTTCAAGAAATATCTGTTGAATTAGTGAGTAAATAAGTCTTCTGTCACTAGTAGAAACCTGTCTGGCAGAGAACCAAATGCAATCAGGTTTCAGAAAGAAAGAACATGCAGAAGCCTAGAAGACGATCAGATAAGACAGATGGGAATTCTGAATACTTCAGAGTGGAAACCAGATGTAAAGGCAGGGTTAGTTGAGCTCTTGATCTCATACCAGGAAAAAACTGAGCTTTGGGAAGCAAAGTGGCAAAAGGATACTGAGGGTGGTCAGGCAAGTTTCATGTCAGTGCTGAGTTCAAGGTCTCTTTTGTGAGTTTGTTCTCTTAAGTTTTAACTAGTTTCTACTTACAGCAGCCTCAGTCTTTATGGTGAAGTACTATATTTACTAAAATTTTTACCATATTGTTCTTTGGAACTCTGCATTCAGATGCTTATATCTTTCCTTTTCTCCTTTGCTTTTCACTTCTCTTCTTTTCACAGCTACTTGTAAGGCTTCCCCAGACAGCCATTTTGCTTTTTTGCATTTCTTTTCCATGGGGATGGTCTTGATCCCTGTCTCCTGTACAATGTCACGAACCTCATTCCATAGTTCATCAGGCATTCTATCTATCAGATTTAGCCCCTTAAATCTATTTCTTACTTCCACTGTATAATCATAAGGGATTTGATTGAGGTCATACCTGAATGGTCTAGCGGTTTTCCCTCCTTTCTTCAATTTAAGTCTGAATTTGGCAATAAGGAGTTCATGATCTGAGCCACAGTCAGCTCCCGGTCTTGTTTTTGTTGACTGTATAGAGCTTCTCCATCTTTTGCTGCAAAGAATATAATCAATCTGATTTCGGTGTTGACCATCTGGTGATGTCCATGTGTAGAGTCTTCTCTTGTGTTGTTGGAAGAGGGTGTTTGCTATGACCAGTGCATTTTCTTGGCAAAACCCTGTTAGTCTTTGCCCTGCTTCATTCCGTATTCCAAGGCCAAATTTGCCTGTTACTCCAGGTGTTTCTTGACTTCCTACTTTTGCATTCCAGTCCCCTATAATGAAAAGGACATCTCTTTTGGATGTTAGTTCTACAAGGTCTTGTAGGTCTTCATAGAACCGTTCAACTTCAGCTTCTTCAGCATTACTGGTTGGGGCATAGACTTGGATAACTGTGATACTGAATGGTTTTCCTTGGAAATGAACAGAGATCATTCTGTCATTTTTGAGACTGTATCCAAGTACTGCATTTCAGACTCTTCTGTTGACCATGATGGCTACTCCATTTCCTCTGAGGGATTCCTGCCCGCAGTAATAGATATAATGGTCATCTGAGTTAAATTCACCCATTCCAGTCCATTTTAGTTCGCTGATTCCTAGAATGTTGACGTTCACTCTTGCCATCTCCTGTTTGACCACTTCCAGTAGCAAGAAGAGATAAGAAAGCCTTCTTCAGTGATGAATGCAAAGGAATAGAGGAAAAGAACAGAATGGGAAAGACTAGAGAGCTCTTCAAGAAAATTAGAGATACCAAGGGAACATTTCATGCAAAGATGGGCTCAATAAAGGACAGAAACGGTATGGAGCTAACAGAAACAGAAGATATTAAGAAGAGATGGCAAGAATACACAGAAGAACTGTACAAAAAGGATCTTCAAGACCCGGATAATCATGATGGTGTGATCACTAATCTAGAGCCAGACATCCTGGAATGTGAAGTCAAGTGGGCCTTAGAAAGAATCACTATGAACAAAGCTAGTGGAGGTGATGGAATTCCAGTTGAGCTATTTCAAATCCTGAAAGATGATGCTGTGAAAGTATCATATTGATGCTGCATTCAATATGCCAGCAAATTTGGAAAAGTCAGCAGTGGCTGGAAAAGGTCAGTTTTCATTCCAATCCCAAAGAAAGGCAATGCCAAAGAATGCTCAAACTACTGTACAATTGCACTCATCTCACATGCTAGTAAAGTAATGCTCAAAATTCTCCAAGCCAGACTTCAGCAATATATGAACCGTGAACTCCCTGATATTCAAGCTGGTTTTAGAAAAGGCAGAGGAACCAGAGATCAAATTGCCAACATCCGCTGGATCATGGAAAAAGCAAGAGAGTTCCAGAAAAACATCTATTTCTGCTTTATTGACTATAACAAAGCCTTTGACTGTGTGGATCACAAGAAACTGTGGAAAATTCTAAAAGAGATGGGAATACCAGACCACCTAACTTGCCTCTTGAGAAATCTGTATACAGGTCAGGAAGCAACAGTTAGAACTGGACATGGAACAACAGACTGGTTCCAAATAGGAAAAGAAGTACGTCAAGGCTGTATATTGTCACCCTGCTTATTTAACTTCTATGCAGAGTACAACATGAGAAACGCTGGACTGGAAGAAACACAAGCTGGAATCAAGATTGCCGGGAGAAATATCAATAACCTCAGATATGCAGATGACACCACCCTTATGGCAGAAAGTGAAGAGGAGCTAAAAAGCCTCTTGATGAAAATGAAAGTGGAGAGCAAAAAAGTTGGCTTAAAGCTCAACATTCAGAAAATGAAGTTCATGGCATTTGGTCCCATCACTTCATGGAAATAGATGGGGAAACAGTGGAAACAGTGTCAGACTTCATTTTTTTGGGCTCCAAAATCACTGCAGATGGTAACTGCAGCCATGAAATTAAAAGACGCTTACTCCTTGGGAGAAAAGTTATGACCCAGCTAGATAGTATATTCAAAAGCAGAGACATTACTTTGCCCACTAAGGTCTGTCTAGTCAAGGCTATGGTTTTTCCTGTGGTCATGTATGGATGTGAGAGTTGGACTGTGAAGAAGGCTGAGTCCCGAAGAATTGATGCGTTTGAAGTGTGGTGTTGGAGAAGACTCTTGAGAGTCCCTTGGACTGCAAGGAGATCCAACCAGTCCATTCTGAAGGAGATCAGCCGTGGGATTTCTTTGGAAGGAATGATGCTAAAGCTGAATCTCCAATACTTTGGCCACCTCATGCGAAGAGTTGACTCATTGGAAAAGACTTTGATGCTGGGAGGGATTGGGGGCAGGAGGAGAAGGGGACGACCGAGGATGAGATGGCTGGATGGCATCACTGACTCGATGGACGTGAGTTTGAGTGAACTCCAGGAGATGGTGATGGACAGGGAGGCCTGACGTGCTGCGATTCATGGGGTCTCAAAGAGTTGGACACGACTGAGCAACTGAACTGAACTGATCTAATAGAATAAAGGGTTTCAAACAAAGGTGGTTTTCCAGGGCCAGAGAGCAGAAGCAGGCCCACCATCTACCATTTGGGAGCAAGGTTGCCTGAAGAATGGAAACGAAGTGACACAAGGAAGAGCAAAGGGGCCATTTAAAAACTGGGAAATGGAAGATGGTGACCAGCATGGGTCCAACTAAGTCATGTGAAGGTGAGGACCCTCAGGCCTTTCCTCCCACCCAGAACACAGAAAGTCAGCATATTCTCACTGGGCACATATTCTGTGACACGCTCTAGGAGACGGAGAGGATACTGTGGTCAGTAATTCTAGGGAGGGGAGAAGACAGGAAACTACGGTATCACATGGATTTATCTAGGTGCTGAACTGGCTGCAAATTAAGTGCAAGGGAACAGAAAGGAAGAAGCAATTACTTCTAATCAGGGTATCAGAAAAGAACTTACAGAGGTAACACTAAAACTTAGCTTTGGAAAAATGTCCATTACAATGTGAAGCTGTCATAATCCACAGCATGAAGGTGTGAATGTGGAAAGCTTAGTCTGAGAAAGAGAAAATGTTCATGGTGAGGGAAGCTTGTTAACAAGACATATCCATAGTGGTAGCTCTAGAGAGCTGGGTCAGGTTTTAAGCAATTTTGGCTGGTATGATAATGAGTTTGGATCGTAGTTTCCAGTTTCTAGGAGAAGGTTTTTAAGAAATGTCATGTAGGAAACACTGAGGTTTCCTCCTCAACATCTATCTCCTACTTCACCTCTCTTGTCCTTTCTAACCCAATTCCAATTTTATTCAGATAATCCAGATTCAGGGGGATAAGAAGCTAGTTCCAGTTCCAAGGTTAGATATGAATTAACTCAAGCCAAGCATGCTAATACATACCCTTTGCACTGCAATGACTGGCTGTTTGTGGGTTATAAATAATATACTTCATTGTCTAGCATATACAATAATTGTACACAAAACAGCATTGTCATTGCTACTAGTGGCACATCAGTCCATTTCTGTCAAAGAGAGGAAAAAAGTCTCTGCAGTAATTCCAGTTTCCCACATGTGCTTTCCAGCTATGGGCTAGCATTAATAGTCACTGGCCTCCTGCTTCGATTATTTTTGGTTATGAGTTAAATTTAACATGGTCCCATGTATTCTTTCCCTAAAGGGCCTCAAGGATTTGGGAAGGATTAGGCACACTCTAATTTAGGAAGAACGATGGATGGATCCACCTATGTGCATTTACTGGCATGAGTCACTGGGGAGGTTAATTAAGTCAATGAAATGATCCAGAACAGGTGTCTCTGGCTGTTTTAAGAACAAGTGCTTTGATGGCCATGAAAACGCACGGCTCAGCTCTCCAACTGCAGGGAGCGGGTATGCAGTTGACAGACGGCCCCAGCTGATGTGTTCTAGAATCCTCGGCACCAAGGCCACACTGCCCAGGAGCTTCTACTGGCCAGTGACTAATTATGGTGGGGATACTAAGGAGGAGGGCTTCCCAGGTGGGTCAGGGGTGAAAAATCTGCCTGATACAACTTAGCAACTGAGCATGCACACTGAGACATGGCGGGTATTTGGTGGTTGACTTTTGCTCAAGGACGCTCCAGAGGCCTTGACAAAGCTTTCTGAGACCTGCACTGCAATGTAAGCCGTTCCTTCTTTGACTCTCTCCTTCACTGGTTACAATGACATCACAGCCTGATGGCCCTTCCAGTCTCCTCTGGCTCCCTCCCTATTTCCTCTCACAAGCGTTTCCATGAATAAACCTTAATAAACCTCCTGTATACCTGACCTTAACTGGCTTTTGCCTCTTGGAGGACCCAGGCTAATAGAAGTGGTTGTGTCTCCTAACATTAAAATGCTCGTTTATTTATTAAAATTGTGTTGTATTCTGAGTAAAGGGCAAAGTCATCAGCTTGAGAGTATTTAAGACTCATCCACTACATTTTTCTTTCGGTAGTAAATGTATGATAACTTCTATTCGAATTATGGGGCTTCCCTGGTGGCTCAAAGGTAAAGAATCTGCCTGCTAATGCAGGAGACTCACGTTTGATCCCTGGGTTGAGAAGATCTCCTGGAGGAGGAAATGGCTACCCATTCCAGTGTTTGGAAAATCCCATGGACAGAGGAGCCTGGTGGGCTACAGTCCACAGGGTTGCAAAGAGTTGGACATGACTGAAGGGACAGTACGCACTCAGGGCAGTATTTGATTACTTTCTGGCCTGTTAAGTATGTACATTAGGGAGGTTGTGACCTTGAGTGAGGACATTAGTTTAGTGACTAGGTAAATCAGAGAGTGATATTATGAAGAGGAAATATGAATAAGAAGGATTTCCAATACATGCAGCTGCTGAAGACTGGCAGTAAGGTCAGTACTCATTAGAGTGCTCCAGTTGGCCTTGGAAGGTAGACGGTAGAAGAAAGTTAACGATGAAGAAGGAAGAGCCACCAAGAGACTAGGCATAGCAGTAGACGTGAAACTTGGGAGCCCAAAGGTGTCCACTGGATGTTCGACTGTTTCTCTCAGCTGCAGGGATCCAGTAGTCATGTATGGATGTAAGAGTTGGACTATAAAGAAAGCTGAATACCAAAGAATTGATGCTTTTGAACTGTGGTGTTGGAGAAGACTCTTGAGAATCACTTGGACTGCAAGGAGATCCAACCAGTCCATCCTAAAGGGGATCAGTCCTGAATATTCATTTGAAAGACCGATGCTGATGCTAAAAGCCAATACTTTGGCCACCTGATGCGAAGAGCTGACTCATTTGAAAAGACCTTGATGCTGGGAAAGATCGAAGGCAGGAGGAGAAGGGGACGAAAGAAGATGAGATGGTTGGATGGCATCGCCAACTCAATGGAACGGAGTTTGAGTAAGCTCTGGGAGTTGGTGATAGACAGGGAAGCCTGGCATACCGCAGTCCATGGGTTTGCAAAGAGTTGGACATGACTGAGCAACTGAACTGAACTGAACAGAGAAAAAACAGCTGAAAATCAATTGTAATGTTGAGGCAACAAGGCAAAGAACATGCCAAGGAGACTGACAGATGAATAGAAATCTTCTGATATCATCTGGTCTCATATACAACTAAAACTTATCAAAACCATCAAACGATAGTTCAGGAAAGCTTACATCAGGGTCTTGAAATGCTCCTAGATGAAGAGACAAACATCATGTACCTTCTTGAGAAAGAACACTTGTTGGCGACTTTCACGAACACCCTGTTGAACATTCATTCACATAACAGGTACTAAGGAAATAGCAATCCACTCCAGTACTCTTGCCTGGAAAATCCCATGGACAGAGGAGCCTGGTAGGCTACCGTCCATGGGGTTGCAAAGAGTTGGACACGACTGAGCGACTTCGCTTTCTTTCTTTCTTTCTTTCTTTCGCTTTCTAATCAGCAGACACATGGTGAGTCAGGGACAGGCTTTGTTTTCTGTAGAACTCCTGTAGAAGCAAGGGAAGGGGAAGCGTGTCTGAATAGTTGGAGGGTATTTAGTGTGGTTAGAACTAGAGAGTGATCGGCAGATGTGATGAGCCTGGACATGTTGGATTGATCCAGTTACTTGAGGGCCTTAAAAGCCGTTTTAAGGGTTTTGATTGGATTGTACCTTAGTCAATATGTAGCCATGGAAGGATTTTTATTTGAGTTTATTAAAAATTTCTCAGAGTAATACATGCACAAGGTAAAAAATTAAATAGTACAGAAGGACTTAAAACGATAAACACTGTTTCCCACTCCACCCTTTTAATACTAGTCCCATACCCTAGAGGTGATGCATTTAACAATTTCTATTTTTAGATATTCTGTTAACTAACTTCCTAACATTAAATAATATGTTTGAACAATAATTTCTTGACTTATTAACTTTAGACAATCTTTAATAATTCCCGATTACAAAAGATAAGGATTTAACTTACACTATTCCCACTTTTCATCTGCCTATCCTTTCACAATTTTTTGATAGATGTCACTTTTAATGCTTCTATTGGTTTAATTTATAATTTTGAACAGTAACTAACCCTTTAGTCCTTGTCCCATTAACTGTAGACTTTCCACCCCCATTTTGAATAGACAAGTAATTCTACACTTCTCTCCACCACTCTTCCCTCAATGAATTCTCAAACTCTTTCTGCTTTCTTTTTCCCTTTATAAGATAGGTTACTTTCAGTTTCATTTCTGGATAAAAGATTAGGCCTCTCATGTTTTGTTTATAGGCTGCTCAGAGCACTGAATACCAATAAATAGTATCTACATTATTTTGGCTTTGTAAATACTGTTTACTGAGAGTTGGTGGCTCAGCAGTAAAGAATCCGCCTGCCAATGCAGGAGACCTGGGTTTGATCCCAGAATTGGGAAGATCCCCTGGAGAAGGAAATGGAAACCCACTCCAATATTCTTGCCTGGGAAATCCCATGGACAGAGGAGCTTGGCGGGCTACAGTCCATGGGGTCACAAAGAGTTGGACATGACTTATCAACTAAACAACAACAATGTAGAAGCTAGGATATTTTCTTCCAAACATATCCAATGTCATGATTCCTATGTCACTTGAAATGAAATATACCTACCGCCAATGACAAATCCAGTCTCTTCTTACAGTCCATGAGTAATTTTTGTTATCATTATTTCATAATTGGACTTGAATTTAACATGTTTTTGTTTTGTTTTCCTTTGTGTTTGTTAAAGAATGCATCTCCTCCATTTCGCAAACATTCCAACTTCTCAAGAATAATGTCTATGGCACAGAATCAGAGAGTCTGAGACCATGTACTCTCATCTGAAATGGGTCTCTCGGACGATGGTCACTCTGGAGTGAGTCTTCCTGTGGGATAGTGGTCACTCTAGAGTGAGTCTTCCTGTTGGATGACGGTCACTCTGGAGTGAGTCTTCCTGTTGGACGACGGTCACTCTGGAGTGAGTCTTCCTGTTGGACGATGGTCACTCTGGAGTGAGTCTTCCTGTTGGATGATGTTCACTCTGGAGTGAGTCTTCCTGTTGGACAACGGTCACTCTAGAGTGAGTCTTCCTGTTGGACGACGGTCACTCTAGAGTGAGTCTTCCTGTTGGACGACGGTCACTCTGGAGTGAGTCTTCCTGTTGGATGACGGTCACTCTGGAGTGAGTCTTCCTGTTGGACGACGGTCACTCTGGAGTGAGTCTTCCTGTTGGACGATGGTCACTCTGGAGTGAGTCTTCCTGTTGGATAACGGTCACTCTGGAGTGAGTCTTCCTGTTGGATGACGGTCACTCTGGAGTGAGTCTTCCTGTTCGACCATGGTCACTCTGGAGTGAGTCTTCCTGTTGCATGACGGTCACTCTGGAGTGAGTCTTCCTGTTGGACGACGGTCACTCTAGAGTGAGTCTTCCTGTTGGACGATGGTCACTCTGGAGTGAGTCTTCCTGTTGGATGACGGTCACTCTGGAGTGAGTCTTCCTGTTGGACGACGGTCACTCTGGAGTGAGTCTTCCTGTTGGATGACGGTCACTCTAGAATGAGTCTTCCTGTTGGACAACGGTCACTCTAGAATGAGTCTTCCCTTTGGATAATGGTCACTCTGGAGTGAGACATCCTGGGTGAGGTTCACTGTCTTCTGGTTTCCATTTCTTCCTCCTTCCTGATTTTCATCTTCATTTTGCTGCAGAACTTCCTTAGCAGGTGAGAGAGAACTTCCTTTCCAAGTGCAAAGAAGGTAGATGTTCTGAAAACTTGCATGTCAGAAAATTTCCTTCGTTTGGCTTGCTATGGAATTTTGGCTACAGAGATTTTTCCATATGTGAAGACATTCCTCTATTGGCCTATATCATTGTGTTGCTGGTGAAAAATCTCCCAATCTATTTCTCATCCCTTTTTAGTTGAGCTAATCATGATGACCTAACTTTATCTTTTCTCTTGGCACTTCCAATATCTTTGCTCCATCCTTAATATTCCAAAATTTCACAAGATTGTGTCTAGATGTAGGTTGTATGGGGGTGTTCTCAATTTGGAGACTTAGTTATTTCTGTTCAATTGTTTTTTTCTTCACAACATTTTCTATGTTCTCTCTTCTAGACACTCCTAATAGTTAGATACTGATTGTCTATGTCTTTTCTCCTCCCTCTCTTTATATTTCTTATTTCCTTTTGCTCCACATCTGAGAAGATTCCCTCAATTTTATCTTAGAATCTGTCTACTAAATATTTTTGGCAGCCTTATTTCAGTTTGAGGGTTCTTATTTTCAAGGTTTTTCTTTTGTAGCATCCTGTTTTTAACCTTACAGATGCACCTCACATCTCTCCAAAGATACAGATATCTTAAGTCATTTTTCCCATGTTAACTCTGTTTCCCCCAGAATTTGTTATAGTTTTCAAATCTCTTGAATCCATGCTGCTTTCCTGGTCCCTTCCCCAACCACTCCCCCTAGGGCTCAATATCTGGGAATTCCTAGCCGACCATTTTCACTGAAGAATCAATACGACAAGTGTTTTATAGAGTTGTTTGGGCTCCCTCGGCAGTTGTGTGGTCTGTCTGCTTCTGCAGGATGTCTTTCTGTGATTGAAAGCATCTGGTTACTTGAGTAGGGATCGTGGCTGTCAGCAGAGAATTAGCTAATAGGCTAGGGGCTCATTTATTTCCATAAAAGAGAAATTTACTTTGGAGCACCGACTCCTACCTCTCCTCAAGCAGTTCTTTTGTTTCCTTTACACAAACATCACCAACAGAACCACCACAATGACAACAGACTTGAAACCAATGGTAGGTTGCCTGTGTTCTGTGCACAGAGGTTGGGGTAGAATTGGGGGGGGGGGTGGTCAATTTCACAACGGACATAATTCTTGAGTAAATAGACTTTTCAGGTACCCAAGTCTCTTTGGGGTTATGTGTCCAGATCAGCTTATATTCTGCCTGCAAGGAGCTGTACTCTTTCATTATTGTGTCTTCCACTTTCTCTCTTCCAGGAATGTGTTGAGATCTTCTTCACTTACAACCAAATTCCTTCAGTTTTCTTTGCTGAGATGAGTCAATTCTCTTTTATGTTTCTTGACTTCAGTTTCAGTGGGGCCTGGGGAAGGAGGGAAGTAAACTTACATGTTCAGTTCATCATCTTAAATTCAAAATCCCGCCGGAAGCTTTTAGACAGGGCAATGACATGGACAACTTGACATTTGTAAAAAGGTCCCCGGGGCTATACTGCTGAGAATGGATTAAAGAGGGTAAGAATCAATATAAAAATAATTCTAAATGACTGAGGATCTAATTTTCTTTCTGAGAACATAGCAGGGTCTGGGACATTTGGGAGTCAAGATGCTTTACCACAATGGCCAGTTACTGAAAATCCAATAAGCTAGCAGAGCACTTTCATGGTGCCCTAGAGAGGACTGAAACCCGACGATCGATCCCAGAACCCCGATGACCGGGCTGATACTGAAGGGATCGTCCCAGCACTGTCCACTGGGAAGCAAGTACACACAGCCAAAGTGCTGGCAAGCAAGGACATAAAGGTCCTTCTATTTGCTGCTTCATTTCCTCATTTATTTGCTTGTTCAAAGCACTGTAGTTTCAAACACTCATCCTGTAATCAGAATGCCTGGGTTCAAATCTCAAATCTATCACTGACTCGCAATTAAGGCTTAGGCAATTTACTCAATCTCCATAAAGTTCAGTTCACACATTTGTAAAATGGGAGCTGTAAGTTTCCATTCCATAAGATTATTGTGAGGATTAAATGAAACAACCTGTACTTGGCACATATACAACAGCCCACTAATTGATAGCAATTATTTTATGTGCTGAATGAATATTCAGCATCCATGTTTAAAGAACCTATGTGATAGATATTTGAGAAGGGAAAATAATTCTAATACTGAGAAATGACACAACAAAAGAATCCAAAGAAAAATACCATCTATGTCAAATCCTGTTTCTATGCTTCCACCCAATTCCTAATAAAGCAAATAAAACTGTCTTAAAGCAACTAAATCAAAAGACGTAGGAAGGAAAACTGGCTGGATGCACACAGCTTTTATCTTGAAGCCCCAACTCTAGCTGAAACTACAAAGAATTTGGAGGTTCTCAGTAAGATTGAAAGAAAAGTTAAGAAAATCTCTGAATGCACTATAATTAAATAAAATCTGGGTCAGCCACATCCAGTTATCTTATTCCAGAGTAAAGATTTCTATTTGCACACAGACTTTGTCTGCCAAACAGTGATAGGAATCTGTGTCACTACGGAAACACAAACACCACCTCACAGCCGGCTGCTCCTTGTTTGCTAAGCACAAACATCCTCATGGTCTTGTTCTGGCTTTTCAAGTGATTTCCATGCTTAATCAAAGAAAAGACTGTTCTGGAGAGATGGAATTGAAGGAGACCGAACCCCAAGCAGCTTTGAAAAACCCCACCATGAATACAGAGGCCTGCCTTTAGAGCACAGGGCAGTGTACCAGAATCCTTTCAGAGTCTGCCTGGCGGGTACAGTGGGGCAGGATCAAGTCACTGCATCTGTAAAAATGCCATTGCAAAGTGTAGCCCTGGTCTAAACTGATGGGAGTTAATTCGATACAAACAGTGGCCACGGGCATTTTTCTCAGCGCCTAGTAACTGCCAGTACTGTCACTTTTAAAGGTACTAATTTAATCCTCACAACAGTCCTATGAAATAGATCCCACTTTATAGAAGAGGAAATTGAGTCACAGAGAAGTTGAGGAGCTTGCCCAAAGTCATATAAGTAACTGATGAAAGACCCAGGACTTGGGTGCAGGGGGTCAACTGTGAGAGACGATGACCTTAACTCCTGGGCTGTGGGCAGAGAACGTGGACCAGCACGAAAGAAAACCACCCCTTAGAGTGCATGTCCGGTGTCCACACTCCTCCTCAGAGTTACCAGTCTAGGTCTTCCCTGCAACCTCATGAGGCAGGGATCTTTACCCTCACCCTACACACAACGAAACGGGAGTTAAGAGATAAAACGACTTTCCCAAGAGCTAACCCTGATTATATGGGCTCAAAGCTTTTGGAAAACTACCCAAGACACAAAATACATGAGTTCTTAGGGAGCTGTCTGAATATCATGGTCAATTAGTGCTTCCATTGAGTTCTATGGTTAGGTTCGGGGGAAAATGATAAAAAAAAATCAAGTCCCAGGGAGTCCTCAGGGTGATAGTGACCCATAGGAACAGAGGCCAAAGCTCTCAGCACTGGCCCAGCACAGGGTCAGGAGGGATGAGCTCATAAATGGAAGGCCATGCTCCTGAGGATTTCTGATTCCACTTTATGTTCTTAACCCACCCCTAGAGATGCTACTATGATCCAGGGGCAATGAGCTGAGAGGGCAAGGCTAGAACTAAGAGACAGAGGTCGAGGAGTGAATCCCCATCTCTGCCTACCTCCCCAAACCTCTCTACCTGCCACCTCGCTGGGCACTCCTTACATCTGTGTGAGGAGGTACAATTTCATTATATTTTCCTTCCATTCAGGCAGATAGGCCAGGCTGGTTGCCACTTCCTTCTGGATCGGCCAGGCCCAGGCCTCAAAGAACGGAGCCAGATTCTTTTGCACTTGGTGGGAGAACATTTTCACCCACAGATTCATCTTGTCGACGTTGTCTGTGGGCAAGTTGGTCTGGTTCCTGTACTCGGTGAAGAGACGGATGAACGGCTCCCACCCAAAGGCCTCCTGGAGCTGGAAAGACAAGGAGCAAGCAGGTTGAGACATCTGATTGGCAAAAGACCCACCAAACACTGAATGAATGAATGCCTTTAACCCCTTAACCCTCAGCTTCACACCTATCACTGACCCTCTCCTCTTTCACCTACTCGCCTCGTGAGCTACTTTCATACACTGCTGCTGAGAAGGGTCTCTGAGCCAGCACAGGGCTCAACACAAAACAGACGCTCAATGAATGATGGTCCAGTGGTCAAAACTGCACTGATTAATATCAGGATTTACTACCAACATCATCATTCATCTGTCTCACTAGACTATGGAAGTAGTGATAGGATATTACAAGATTTGAAATTGGCTGAAGTGCAAAAACTCATTGTCTCTCACAGTTGTAAAGTTAAACCCCACAACCTGGGAACTGCCACCGCGACCCCGACATAATCTGCACTAACAGGAGGTCTCTATCAATTTGCAAGGTGACCAAAATGGTTTTTAGGAAAAACAGTGAGTCCAGGAGAAGCAGAGGACAAAATATAGTCTGTGTGTGTCCTGTGCTCAGTTGTGTCCGACTCTTTGTGACCCCATGGACTGTAGCCCACCAGGCTCCTCTGTCCAGGGGATTTCCCAGGCAAGAATACTTGGAGGGAGTTTCCATTTCCTTCTCCAGGGGATCTTCCTGATTCAAGGAGCAAACCCACATCTCCTGTGTCTCCTGCACTGCAGGCGGATTCTTTACCTGCTGAGCCATTTATAGTTTAGGTCTCTAGAGTTAAGAGTAAGGCAGAATTTTAGGAAAAGACTGCCATCTTGGTGCCATTGGAACCGCCCGCAGCAGGTAGGGAGCTCAGAGGGACATTAGCAGTTCCAAGCTCAACTCAACTTCACCGAGGAGGAAGTTCTGTCCCAACACAGGGTTATAGCAGTCTCTTGGCAGCCTCCCTGTCGTTTTCGTGGTGGAGAGAATCAACAGTGAGAACTCGAGCAGGTGGAGGAACCAGGAGAGGGTGCGGTTGGCCTGACACTGAGTTCCAGGATCCAAGGTGATAAAACCCTCCATAGTGAGCTGGGACTGGATCCAAGGTCTGGGGGGCTGGAACTGGGTGCTGGGTGATAACTGAAAGGCAGGGGCCACCCCCACGTCCAGTCCAGTGAGGAATCATGGCTTGCTTATAACATGGAAACTGAGGCACAGACGAGTTATAATGAGAAGACAGTTACCTAGGGGAAAAACCACAGCTCCTATCCCACATGTTGGGCATGTGTATGTGTGCCCATGGAAGTGTGGCTGGTTTCACGGAGCTATCCAGAGAGCAGCTTGGTTGCAGTCTCAGGTATGCCTGGGTTTAGAGCCGTGACAGTAGCTATATTTGTAGAATTACCTTTGCTCTACCATTTTTAACCTTTCTTACCGCTTTCTGTTATTGTTCAGTTGCTCACTTGTGTCCGACTTTTTGCGACCCCCTGGACTGCAACATGCCAGGCTTCCCTGTCCTTCACTATCTCCCAGAGCTTTCTATCTACTCTCATAAATCTCTTCAATATTCCAGGGTGGATGGTGGGGCTGCTGCAATTATGTCCACTTTCAGGTGGTGCAAAGGGATGTTCTGAGGGTATCATCCACTAGGACCTTCACCCCTGGACTTTGTCAGAGCCTCCTGCAGCCTGGGGGTGAGGGGCAGATTAGTGAGAGGTGACCCCCGGGCACCATGATACTGTCTGCCCAGGGTCCCCCCGAGTGGGGCTCCCACCACACCCCACCGATGCTGGCCCAGTACCTGTAAGTACGTCTCCAGGGCCGTCCAGGCATTCCAGTTTTTCACGTTGGGACCCTTGCCCAGGTAAATTCGGACTCTCTTCTCCCGAACCGGGGGCCACAGAGCAATGTTGGCTCGTCCTCGAGGGATGCCCAGGACCGTCTCATGCACGTAGACACACCACAGGTTGCAGGTGGCCTCGGTGGTGTGCGGGGGGAACTCCCACTCTTGCCGCTGCTGGTTGCGGCCCAGCTCGTGCACGGGGCCCCAGAGGCCCTTGGTTCTGATGAGTTTCTCATTGATGAGCTCCTGCACCGACTCCAGGTGGCACATGATGGGGTAGCCTGCGTGCATCCAGCCTGGGAAGGGCAGGAGGGGGAGGAGAGGGTCAGGGCGTTCCCCACCCACCAATTCTTCTCTGTACTGTGTCTCCCCAAACACCCAGAATGCTCAGAAAGGCAAACCCAGACCCTTCCGGGCTTCTCTCCTCATCTTCTCATTCTGTGAGAATGCTTTCGTCCTCACTCTGACTAGCTATAGGTACTGAGGCAGGTTTGGGATCACTGTTCACGTTACTATTCAATTTTTTTTCTGTTTCTCTGAGAGTGCTCTGTCCACGTGGACCTGTCATTATCCTCTTTTCCTCAAAATTAAGCACTAGTGGTTCCCCTTTTCATTATTTACATATGGAGCTGTCCACGCTGGCACTTCTTTACAGTGATCATCTCAGAATGCCAAGGACATTAGGGTCCAGACGGGATTTCCGTGGTTCTTTAATTTTCACACGCTCTTCACTTTTCAGGCCTCCTGACCCACTGGCAAATAGCCCTTTTTCAGTGCTTTCTCCCAACCCCTGTGACCCAGGAAGAGGCCCTCTGCTCTCTCTCTCCACTCCCTAAAGTCCCCTGACGAATGCCTGTGAAAGCCCAGCCCTTACTGTCTACGCCATTTCCACTGCTGGATAACACCTCTTGCCATGCTGACTAAAACTGTTACACAGTTTAACATACTGTGTACACACAGTTGCTTGTCATTCCATCACTCAGTCATGACCGACTCTCTGCGACCCCATGGGCTGCAGCGTGCCAGGCTTCCCTGTCCTTCACCATCTCCCGGAGTTTGCTCGGACTCACGTCCATATGGTTCTAGGGCCTGCTTTTTATGTGTCACATAATGCCTCCCCGGTGGCTCAGACAGTAAAGAATCCGCCTGCAATGCTGGAGACCTGGGTTCGATCCCCGGGTTGGGAAGATCCCCTGGAGAAGGGAAAGGTTACCCACTCCAGTATTCTTGCCTGGAAAATCCCATGGACAGAGGAGCCTGGTAGGCTACAGCCCATGGGGTCACAAAGAGTTGAATACAACCGAGCGACTTTTACTAACTAATCTCATCATATTTTCCTATGCCATCAAAATATCTCTTTAAATGTCTTCCTAGTGTCCATTGAAAGTACATTGCTTAACCATCCTGTAACTGTTGGACACTCAGGTGGTTTCTGATGTTTTGCTGGGGGAGACAGCCAAGTCTCCTTTTTAATGTATTTTTTGCCTTTCTATTTAAATGGCAAGGATTACATCGCATATGCTAAGTCACTTCTGTCATGTTCTTACTCTTTGCGACCCCATGGACTGTAGCCCACCAGGCTCTTCTGTCCATGGAATTTTCCAGGTAAGAATATTGGAGCAGATTGCCTTTTTCTCCTCCAGGGGAATCTTCCCAACCCAGGGATCAAACTTGTGTCTCTTGCGTCTCCTGCATTGGCGGGCTGGTTCTTTCCCACTAGTGCCACCTGATAAAGCAAGGCCCTGAGTGGGCAGCATGCACAGAGGTTTGCCCCGGGCACCCACCAACTGAGATCTGCACGTCGGCAACGATCCTCTGAGGCAGACGCAGTGGGAAGGGCTCGGCCCCCAGCCGGGCCACGGCCTGCATCACCTCGTCCCAGAGGCGAAGCAGGGGCTCGGGGTTCTCCAGCGTGCGGAGGTTCGCAGTTGGCACCGTCAGGATGATGTTGTCCGTGGCCAGCTCTCCCCAGGGACCTGGGTTCTCCTGGATCTGCCGCTTCCACTCCTCCTGGGTTGTCTCCCCTGGAAGACAGGCCACAGGGCTTGAAACTCTCTTTCCCAAGTCCCTCCCATTAACGTTTACCACCTGAATCCCCCCAGGAGGAGAACACCAAGGCTGTCAATAACCACATACCCCTCTAAACTTCTACAAACGTCCCAGGGATGTGATGTGGTTTTGTCTTTATCTCCTTGGCCTCAAATCTAAGGAAGCAGACCTCCCTTCCCTCTGCCAGTCCAAACCTCTCTCTCTTCCTACACCAGGCAGCCCGAGAGGGCCTCCTCACCCCCAGGTCTCCCTGCGCCTTGGGGTTCGCTCCAAGGCGTCCACTCACCGAGCTTGTAGTAGGGAGCATGCACAGCTCCCTTAACCGTGACGGGCACGGTGCCCAGCTTGCTGCTCTGAGGCACAATGATGTACAGGAGGCCCCCCCACAGGCAGGTGATGGACTTGGTGGGCTTGTCCAGGCAGCAGCGGTTAATCACCAGGGGGCCTCGGAACAGCTTGCTGGCCCTGGTCAGGTCATCGGTGTGGCAGCCAATCTGTATCTGGAGCAGAGAGATCCCCGAGGACTGTGACCCTGGGCACGTGTGGCCGGAAGGGGAAAGTTCCCAGACAGGGGGACAGGAAGGGTCATTGGTCCAGGAACCCCAGGTAAGTCCAAGCATCCCACTATTTGTAAGCCCTGTGTTCAAAACCGATGAAATTGTACCATCCCTCAAGGTTGTTTGGAACAGACTCTGTAAATCTACTCGCAAGGAGTCAAAAAGCTATACGAAGGGTCTTGCTAAGACGCAGACCGGAGGGGCACCAGGTGTGACACAGATGCTAATTCTGGGGAGAGCCACTCCCAGACAGAGTCCCTTGGTGTCTCTGTAACAGAGAATCCTAGGCTGCCTGTTTCCTGGCGGCGAATCTGGCTTTGGGAATGGGCAGAGGGCATCCTGCCTTCTAACCAGAGAGAAGGCCCAGGAGGAAGCAGTGTGACCGGCTGATGCAGTGAAGGATTGATTCAGCTCTTCCTGTTCTCCAAGGCCCCTGTTCCTGGGCCAGTGGAGTGACCCCTGTCCTCGGGTGGCCTGGGACTGTTTTCCAGGGTTTATGCTAAACGAGTTCCAGGATACATACAGGCACAAAATAGACGCTAACCATCACAATGACCCCCAAGGGGGACAGAGCAGGATGGTATCTGAATTTTGCAAATAGGGTGTGTGTGTGTGCGAGAAAGTGACAGAGAAAGTGTGTGACGTCACAGGGAAGAAGCCTGAGTGTGTAGCACCTCATGCTTCCGAGGGAGATGTACACGGGATGAAATGTGAACTGAGATTTACTGGATGCCACTGTATTCTAGGGCACCATCCATCTGGTATCTTTCTTCTCCCCACCTATGACATTTAAGCTAAAAGCACAACACTTGAGCCAGAAGTTGGTCACGGGTGAGCCCTGGGGCTCTGAAATGTATCAAATCCATACATTTAAATCAATCAGTTAGATGTTCTGCCCCTCAGCTGTTTCATCCTAAGCAGCTAAAGGGGCAAAAGTACATGCCCCGTATTGCCAACTGGAGAGGAAAATGCAACCCATTCATCTTTCCTGGAAAATTCCAAGGACAGAGGTGCCTCGTGGGCTACAGTCCACGGGGTCACAAAGAGTCGGACAGGACTGAGCGACTAAACAACAACACTGCCCGTAGGGTGTGTAGGAGGATTGAATCAGATGCCGGCTATGAAAGCAGGAGCACCTGGCTTCTGTGTTAGGTGGGGAGATGGGGCACGCCTTACCTTCAGGTCAGCAGAGGCGGCGGATTCAGGCAGGGAGACCTCAATAATTTGCCTTCCGGGTATGTAGAGCCCGGTACTCATCCAGCAGTACCTGGTGCCTGCCAAGAGTCAGGGAAGAGCAGGCGTTATCCTACCGGACACAATTCCATCTTCAGCCAGCTCCCAGAGTCCCTCCAGGAGCTCTGCCTCCCTGCCACCCTGGCTCTCATCTTCCAAGCATTCCCTAAAACCCCAACCTCGTCCTCATTGAGATTTGCAAGGCAGAGGTTGGAGATGGCCCCGGAGGTGACCAGACCTCAGCTGAGCTGCGGATGTCATCCCCCGGCGTTCCCACCCGCCGGGCTCCCATCCACCCCTCCTTCCTCACCCGGGTTGTTGCAGTTGACCTCCACGGTGATGGGAGATTCCAAGGGGCGCAGATAGGGGCTGCTGTACATGTCTTCAATTTCGGGGACTAACAGAGAGAGGTCGCTTCCCGAGTGAGCCAGCCCCGTGGCCAGGGAGAGCATGGCACCCCGGCAGCAGTCGTTGATGACGGGGTTCTCACGGGTCGCCACCGGGAGCCGATAGCGACTCAGCAGCTTCCTTAGGAGCCGGTGCACCGACATGTAGGCGGGGATCTCCTCAGCGGGGATTTGCAGAAAAGCCGCGCCGTCAGGACCCAGCTTGGCCAACCAGCCCTTCTCCACGTTCCCTCTCTTCCTGCCCATGATAACCTGGAACTCAGCCAGGGTGGAGCGGAAGTGGTAGGTCCTTATCCCCGCCTTGGGAGTACGAAAGGGCCCCGGGTTGAGGCTTTGGCTGGTGATGCTAATGCCAAAGGGGTTGAGGAGGAGGTTTCCTGGGAACCGCGCCAACGGGGACACGCCTGGGTTCTTGAAGGCCCACCACCAGGCCTGGGCTCCGACAAACAGGCCCCCGCCCTCGGCTACAAACTCCTGCAGCTCCTTGACTCCTGCGTCACTCACGGGCTCAAAGCAATAGACACTGGCGTCGCTGGTCAGATTGGGCTCAATGCTGGTGTCTATGCCCCCCACGGCGAGCAGCCCACTCAGAGTCCTCAGTTCCGTGTGCACCACGATCTTGCCTCTGCGGCCCGCGTCCAGCCAGCGGACGGCGTTGAGCAAGAATGGGCCCAGTTTACCCACGGTGAACAGGACCTTGTGGCCGGTCACGACCACCCGGCCCCGGCCATAGCGGGCAGCCGCTATGACACAGCCGTGGTAGGAATCTAGCCCCAGGGGAAAGGCTAAAGCCCCATGCACCAGCAGCTGGGATGGGAAACAGTCCGAATTGGTGATGTCCAGCTCGGAAATCCCATGCAGGAGCTCATCTCTGTCCTCGGAGAGATCATCCTCACAACTGCAAAAGACACATGTGTTCTTTGTTACAAAGCGCTCAGCACAACACCCGGCATGTAGCAAGCGGCAGACTTACGAATATCACCTTTAGCTCTTAGGAGAGAACTAGGACAGACCTGAGCTCACTGGGTGTGGAGACTTGTTGGAGGGAAGACAAAGGACCTTGACACTGATCCTGCTGTATCATTCTCTGTGTATTAACCCTCCAAAGGAAATCTTGAAAGAAGTCCTGCTGGGTTTACTCAATACCGTATCTTAAATAGTCTGGATTTAAGTGTTCAGCCTTTTAAGCACAATATAAAGAACTGAAGGAGAAATCATGGTTTCATTCTGCTAAGGGGGCTTGTTTATAATTTCATGCCACTAACTTTCTGCAAATAAAGCGAACAGAGAGCTGAGTGAGTTAGTGGCTCGAGTGAAGAACCACTATTATCCCAAAAGGTGGGGCAGGGAGCTGAGTGGCCTCAACTCTTGTGAGACCCTCCTGTTACTTGAACCCAAGAGGACTGACTGTCTACACCCAGAATTCCATACATTCATTTCTGGCCCAATAGGCGTGATACAGATCCATGCTGTAAGGCTTTTCTCATCACCAACTGTTTCCGTTTCTGTGTGTGTGCATGCTCAGCTGTGTTTGACTCTTTGCAACCCTTTGGATGGAGCCCACTAGGCTCCTCTGTCCATGGGATTCTCCAGGCAAGAATACTGGAGTGGGTTGCCATTTCCTCCTCCAGGGGATGTTTCTGACCCAGGGATTGAACCCGCATCTCCTGCATTGCAGGCAGATTCTTTTACCTGCTGAGCCACTGGGGAAGCCTCAACTGTTTCTATCTAAGGGTAACAAACTCCTATAAAGCTTTAGGACACCTATAACCCCAAAATGGGGATTTAGCCCCGGATAGTGGGATTATGAAGGGAATGAGGTAGAGTGATCTCTCTCTGTAAGCTTGAGATCCCAGAGCTGGTTAAGCCCCTCTCACTGATTATGTGACTGTATGGTCAGAGGCAGCTATAAGGAAACACTGAAAAAGGGGAGTCAGGTAATGGTATGTTTCTAGTATTTGTGTTGTACTCTCTGTGGTTGGCAGAGCTGTAATTAACTGATGGGGAAACTACAGTCCTCTTAGCAGTCCTCTTTCCTGAAGATAAAGGCATCACCCTACAAGATGGCTCTCCAGCTCCTTGAAGCACTAGCATTAAAACCACTCATCCAGCTGTTTTTGCTCTGAGTCCAAAATCACCAGACAACCTTGTGATTACAATATTGCTTCTAGTGATCATTTGCCTAAAGAAAGAAGTCATTCTTTCTTTATAGAGCAGCCAGGGTGGTCTATTTTTTGTGACATTAATATTTCTCCAGAAACATCTTAGTATATCTTTAATTTGCTGATTTTATTATATATAAATAATAATATTATTGTAATAAATATTGCATTGTATATATTTGCATATATAATCAACAATATACAAAATATAATATATAATACAATGTATAATTGTATTATATTGTATATTATATTGTCTATTAATAAATAAAATTATTATTGTATATAATTAGTAATAATTTGTGCTTAGTCACTCAGTTGGGACTGACTCTTTGTGACTCCATGCCCTGTAGCCCGCCAGGGTCCTCTGTCCATGGGGATTCTCCAGGCACGAATACTGGAGTGGGTCGCCATGCCCTCCTCCACGGGATCTTCCCAGCCTGGGGATTGAGCCCAGGTCTTCCACATTGCAGGAGGATTCTTTATCATCTAAGCCACCAGGGAAACCCAATTAATATTAATATATATGTTAATAATATATATAATAAAATCAGCAAATTAAACATATACAAAGATTATACATACAAAATTAAGTAAAAAATGTTTTAGTTCTTATAATGAGTTCTGCTCATAAATTTCAAGCAATTAACTGTCTTACAAGTGTAGTCAGTGAAAAGGTGATCTGCCCTGGCATTAAGGTTTATACACTAGCCTGTTACAACAAAATGAGAAACACTGAATGTGCCAAGTTCAGACCCAGACACTGTGTCAATAGTAGGGCTTCATCAGCAGGACCCTAGGTGAGGTCCTGCTCACCGATGAGGCTGGGACATCGTCAGAGTTTTGTCTGTTATTTCCAACAGCCACGACTTATGTGCAGGGGACGATAAATGATTGTCTCATTAAAAAAACCTGAAGTGGACTTTGACTTTTCCTGTCCCTCTCTGTTCTGAAATGAAACAAAAGTTACATAAAAAAGAATAAAACCATGATAGTACTAGATTTCAAGAAGGGTGCAGTCAGCAAACTGGGACAGGAGGAATTGACAGGAAAGATAAACCAGATGAAATCAGACTGATCAGAAACCTAAGAGAAAAGAAGAATCTGGAACTGTACATAAGTGAAAGAGAAGATCAAGAAAACAAATACAAAAGGCGTTATCATCTGTCCTGAGAAAATGTACTTCACTAACCAAGAATGACCAATCTAGAAATTCAATGCCATTTAACACTTAAACAGAAATCAAAAATATTTGATGAAAACTAATAGCATGAAATATAAGCACCAAACTAAACAAAGGGAAAACCAACTCCCTCCAAAATAAGTGATAACTGGAGAAGGTCCTAAATAAATATTGTATATCATCGGAGAGTTTTGAGATAGATTATCTCTCTGCAGGAAAAAAAAAAGAGACAGGCTGCTACAAAAAGTTAATAATCAGAATAAAAATATAACTGCCAAACAGACAATCCTATTTAATACAAGGGCAGAAAAATAAGTATTGATGTAGCTGAAGACTATGAATAAACCAACAGGCAGGTTGAGTGAAGTGATTCATTAATAGAAAATGAAGGATAGATTAGAAGACTAATGGCTAGCAAGAAGTTCTAAAAGCAAAGACCAAAGAAGAAATAAACATTTAATTTGATGAAAATTTCTTTGTGCTGAAAAAAAGGTCTGAGTTTTTAGAATGAAATGACATTATTGACTCAATGGACATGAGTTTGAGAAGGCTCTGGGAGTTGGTGATGGACAGGGAAGCCTGGCGTGCTGCAGTCCATGGGGTCGCAAAGAGTTGGGCATGACTGAGCAACTGAACTGAACTGATTATATGAATGCAAATCAGTATAAATGAAATAGAGAAGGTCTGGTCAATTCATAGCAAGTTTATGAGCTTCAAAGTACAAAGAAAAGCAAAAACCAAATTATCTACAAAGAAAAAAGTGAAATCAGTGCCCTAAAAATAGTATTTCAGTGCAATGAAAATATTCTGTATGATACATAGCTGCAGCAACACTCTTCACCACATAGGGAATACTGAAAGTGTCAAAAGGATTACTGAAATTCACCACTCACTGAAGTTTTTCAGAGAAGTTACTTAGGTTATGCTGTGGGTCTAGAAAAACAAAAATGAATACAATATAGGAAGAGATTGTCTACATGAAGCAGCGGTGGGCAAAAAGTGCCAATGTATTGTATAATTAATGCTGGAAAACTGCTGATAAAGTTCTTGCGGTATTTGATGTGATTGGCAAGAAATCATTCTAAATGAATAGGAGCCACAATATTAAAAACAAAGTGAACAAAGAAACAAAGCTAAGGCAAAAACCAAATTACAACCAGAAAACCAGATGATTTCAAAACAACTTGGGTAGTAAGGAGTGAGCACAGAAAAATGTCAGGAGGGGAGAAATGGAATTCTTGTTTTGAGTGAAAAGGTAGATTATAAAAACAAGTTAATTCTCAACTCAGAAAAATGTACATTCGTTAAAAAATTACAGGCAACATGGTTAATGTATATTAATGTATAATAAAAAGTGGCATTTTGTATTACTGGGAAAAGATGAACTGGACCTATACATCACCCAAATACATAGAAACATTTTCGAATGTATCAGAGATACAAATTTTACAAATGAAACCACACATGCACTGAAAGAAATTAAGAGCGGAATCTTTCATTATCTTTGTTGATCATTGTTTAGTCGTGTCCAGCTCTTAGTGACCCCATGGATTGCAGCATGCCGGGTTTCCCTGTTCTTATACTATCTAGGTGTGACGAGAGCATTCTAATTATGACCTCGAGTCAGAGGTGATCACAGAAGACTGACAACTATTATACAGTGTTTTGATCACTTTAGCTTTCCAGTAAATCTGGAAATTATGTTAGTTACTTCCATTTGCATTGAAGTTTAGAGCCAGTTTGAACTTTGGTTGGGATTGCACTGAATCTATAGATAATTTGGGGAAAAACTGACATCTTAAAAATACTGAGGGTCCTGATCCATCAACATGGTGTATTTCACTATTTCTTTAGGTTTTATTTAATTTCTCCCAGTGATGTTTTGTGGTTTTCAGCATACATGTTGTGTGACACATTTTGTTAAATTTATTTGCTAGTATTTCATGATTTGGGACCCTGTCTTAACAGGGTATTGTATTTTTAATTTCAATGACCAATTACTACTATATAAAAATATAATTTATTTTTGTATATTGACTTTGTATACTGAAACCTTGCTAAACTCAATTATTACAGTGGCTTTTTTTTTTTAGCAGAGTTTTAAGAATATTTTACATAGAAAATCATGTTTTCTGCAAGCAAACATAGGTGTGCTTCTTAAATTTAATCTCTATGCCTTTTTACTTGCCTTACTGCACTGGCTAGAAACTTAAGTACAATGTTATATAAATATATCCTTCCTGGCATTGTTCTCAATCTCAGGGTATTTCACCAGAAAGTATGCTCTTGGCTATCGGCTTTTCAAAGAGGACTCATCATACTGAGCAGTTTCCCTTTATTTCTGCTTTGTGGAAATTTTATCATGATTTGATATTGAATTTTGTCAGTTCTTTTTTCTGTCTGTGTGCAACTATTGAATTATATGATGTTTCTCATTTATTTTGCATTAAGAAAATAATTAAACTGTGAATTAATTTGATATATGAATGTTAAACCAGCCAAGCATTCCTAGAATAAGCCTTATTTGTCATGATGTATTATCCTTTTTACATTTGTAATCTATTTACTATATTTTATTAAGAATTTTTGCATCTATGTTCATGAGGGACATTGTTCTGAATTTTCTAGTCTTGCAATGTCTTTCTTTGGCTTCAGTATCAGAGAAATACTGGTTTAATAAGTCAAATTACAAAAACTTTCCTCTCCTCTTATTTCTGAAAGAGTTCATATAGAGTTAGTATCAGAAAAGACAGAGTGCAAACTGTAAGCAGTGATCATCTCTGGGCAGAAGAAGAATCAATAGAAGGTAGAGCGGGGGGACAAAGTTCTTTCACTTTTTACTTTGCATCCTTTGGGACTATTTCCCTTTTTCCCCAGTAAGCATTTATTTTGAAATTGCAGAAGGGAAAATGTTTATAAAAAGGAAAAGAAAACTGAATTGTGATTTAGCAATTTCTTTTCTAAAGTGGCACATCTTCCTGCTTGAATTCACTCTCTAAAAACTTCTAGTTTTGTGAGAACCAGTTAATACAATTTCATTATAAATGGCTAGGAATGTAGTAAGAAGCGCAGGGTTTGGTAGGTATGTATGTTCACCCCACCGCGCTGGGTCATGACCCTGACTTAATGTCGGCAGTTAGCGTTCTATCTATACTAGCAATGACTTCCAAGGACTTGTGGATCCTTGTTACAAACAAGTTTATTAATATCTGTTCAGATATTTTCTCTGTCTGCAATGCAGGAGACCTGAGTTCAGTTGTTTTCAGACCTACTTGGGGAGTCATATTCATGTTGATTATCTTCAGTAATTTGGCAGGTTACTTATTTCACGTAGATAGTCAATTTTCAAAATTCTGAAATCTTCTTAATCTGGAATTCAAAAGACTGTTTTATATATAATATTCCTGGACTATCTTTCAAAATG
Organism: Capra hircus; assembly: GCF_001704415.2. Taxonomy (NCBI): domain Eukaryota; kingdom Metazoa; phylum Chordata; class Mammalia; order Artiodactyla; family Bovidae; genus Capra; species Capra hircus. Next base: position 13,556,941 of record NC_030811.1, on the reverse strand, counting down.
AAATGGAGATTATCTATATATGGCATCAATTTCTAATGTCTGCCAATTCAGGTTTCACAGGAGTGTTTTCAAGCCATGGAATTTGGAGCATGTGGACATTTCAAAGCACGACTGTTGTTCCACATTCTTTTCTCTGCATCTCTGATGATTGTGAATATACACAGATCACTGAAGACTGAAAACCATTCTCAATGGAGTAATAGCTGAAATGAGGACAAGGACCTTCTATTATACTCAAGTACTTCCCATTTAAAGGGAGAAAGAGAGTGGAAAGCACACGCAAGGTCACAGTGTGTAGTTGCTAGCGGCAACCTCAGGTTTCTGAGTTCTACTGATCCTAGATATCACAGCCCTCTTCCTACAACAGGTACTTGTTTTTTGTATTTCCTCCAAGCCTGGTTATTGGAGATGTTTCTGCACTTCTGATTCTCAGATCTTTGGAAATCATTTTCTTAAAATAAGAAATAATGCCTGAGATTACAGCATATACTCAACAAAAATGCTGGCCTAAATGAATGGATGAATGAACAAACACAGAATAAGAACTCTAGCAGAAGCCTGAGATTTGTGTTAAAATGGGACAAGGGCCTTCTTATCCAAAAAATAGAGCAAACTATTGTGGTTGAGTCTCCTGGAACCTCCCTTAGACTGATTATCTAATGATATGTTTAATCAGCATCAAGTCTCTTTATTGGTAAAGCCAATTTCGTGTCTAGTCCTTGCTTGGTTAAATGCATAAAGAGGATAAAACATGGCAGCTGGTCCTGCTGCTGCCGCCTCAGTTTGATGGAGGAAATAGGAAAAGTATCAGTTAAAATACCAATAGCTTATACAACTGGAGCAGAACACATGACTTGGGGCAAAGCAGCATAACGATGGATGCCGGGTATATCTCAATGGTTGGAAACGATATTCATGACCTCATATGCTTATATACCATAGCATGAAGGCTGATGTCAAAACAATTAAAGTGTTTTAGGTACTTTGAACATGTTTCTTAATTCACTGAATTCTTACAACCACCCTTAAAGGTAGCCATTATTAATCCTACTTTAAAGATGAGGCTTACCTGTTGCTCAAGGTTTTAGAGCAAGCAACAGACATTATGTAGGAACTTATTAACCTCAGATATGCAGATGACACCACCCTTATGGCAGAAAGTGAAGAAGAACTAAAGAGCCTCCTGATGAAACTGAAAGAGGAGATTGAAAAAGTTGGCTTAAAGCTCAACATTCAGAAAAGTAAGATCATGGCATCTGGTCCCATCACTTCATGGCAAATAGATGGGGAAACAGTGGAAACAGTGGCTGACTTTATTTTGGGGGGCTCCAAAATCACTGCAGATGGTGACTGCAGCCATGAAATTAAAAGATGCTTAGTCCTTGGAAGGAAAGTTATGACCAACCTAGATAGCATATTAAAAAGCAGAGATATTCCTTTGCCAACAAAGGTCTGTCTAGTCGAGGCTATGGTTTTTCCAGTGGTCATGTGTGGATGTGAGAGTTGGACTATAAAGAAAGCTAAGCACCAATGAATTGATGCTTTTGAACTGTGGTGTTGGAGAAGACTCGAGAGTCCCTTGGACTGCAAGGAGATCCAACCAGTCCATCCTAAAGGAGATCAGTCCTGGGTGTTCATTGGAAGGACTGATGTTGAAGCTGAAACTCCAATACTTTGGCCACCTGATGTGAAGAGCTGACTCATTTGAAAAGACCCTGATGCTGGGAGGGATTGGGGGCAGGAGGAGAAGGGGACGACAGAGCATGAGATGGCTGGATGGCATCACCAGCTCGATCGACGTGAGTTTGGGTGAACTCTGGGAGTTGGTGATGGACAGAGAAGCCTGGTGTGCCATGGTTCACAGGGTCGCAAAGAGTCGCATACGACTGAGTGACTGAACTGAACTGAACTGAAGGCTGGCCTCCACTAAAATGGTGCTTTTCCCTGTAGATATGAAATCTCTTACTAGAATCCTGAGTCTTGAAATGAGGCTGTGTTTATGACAGTGGATCTAGTATTTGTTCGAGTGAATGTGTAATAGAAAGAAGGTGGCTCTGCACACAAAGAACAACAGCCATTGCCTTCAGAACTGGAGGTACAGTGGAGGCCAGTGAGGTTAAGCGGAAGGAAGAGTAGACATTGCTCAGCGAACAGAGTCCCGGTGGTGTGGTCATACAGGCAACATGGTGGCTTCAGTCCAGTGTAGTCGCTCAGTCATGTCCGACTCACTCGTGTCCCACGGACTGCGGCATGCCAGGCTTCCCTGTCCATCACCAACTCCTGGAACCTGTTCAAACTCATGTCCATCGAGTTGGTGATGCCATCCCACCATCTGATCCTCTGTCGTCTCTTTCTCCTCCTCCTAGTTACCCTACAAGAAGACCATGGTGCTTTCCAGGCAGGAAGTAAGGGCAGTGACTCTGAGGCTTGGGTCCTGACATCTGTGGGTGTTCTTACCAGGCTAAAAGTGGGTCATCTGGTTTTGTCACTTAGAGTTTTATTTTTATGATCATAAAAGTAGTAATTTCTTCTTTTGAAAATTTGATTCATTTTGATAAGACCTGTGGGCAGTTTACTCTTAGAAAGTTTATCCCAAGATCTTATTTAGAATGTAATTTAATAAGAAATATGCAAGTAATAAAGTCAAAGCTATCTTAATTCACACTTGCATGTTCAAATGTGGGTTTAAAAATAAATAACAAGACATTTGGGCAGAGTAACTAAATCCTCAGGGACTTTCAATGTGAACTTGATGGCCAGTGATGGAAATAACCTCCATTACTGAATTCTAATAGATGCATGATGGTGTCTAGTGTTGTCTGATACTTCTAAAATGAACTGACGATATGTAATACAGTATTACATAATTACAAGATGACTGAAGAAAGATCCAAATCTTCAATAGAAACCAAATGATTAAATAAATGAGGTATATATTGGCATTCACATAAATGCCAATTTTAAAGATTAAACAGAATGTAATAATATATAATTATTTTTTATATTTTTAAAGATTACATAAAATGTAATCTTTCTATTTTATAGTTTTAATTATTACACAGAATGAAAAATGTGGATGAGCAGAATTCAAAACAGCATGTATATTAAGATGACAAGGGTGTAAAATTATGAATGAATGTGCAGAGATGAAAAGAGTTACATTGTGGGTTTATGATTTAATAATTTTAAAATAAAAATTAGAAAGTAAGGGATCCAGCAATATTGAAAAAGTAGTTTAAAACAGTATGCCATGAAGAATAATCATAGTTCAAAAATACTGCTGGCCTTTGAACAACACAGGTTTGAAATGTGTGGGTCCACTTCTACGCACACACACACACGATTTAACCAAAAAGGAAACAATTTCAGATTCAGAGAGACATAGGCATAACCAAAGAAAAAACAAGTATCATTTTGATAGAGAAAAACATCTTTTAAGGAAACTAACTCAACTAAAGGGGATTATGTTGTTAATGGAATTAGGCTCAGGTTTTACCTTGCTCTTCCTTAGAATGGAGATCTTTGTAAGCAGAAGTTTGATCAACCTGATCAATTTCTGTGTCTCTGAATAACTCTTTTCTCACTGCACATGTGAGTATGGAGCTGTGGGGTGTTCCAGGAGTGCCATGCCAAGGAGAGGTCACAGCTCTTCCCCAAAGTCTCTGTACTAACCCTGGTGTGCCCTCCTCACCCAGTCCGACCTCACCTCGCTCTGCAACCATCAGAAATACCTATGCTTTTTGCTGCAAGGATGTTGAGAGTTTTCCTGTACAATATAAGGCATGGCCTGGTATGATTTTTCTATTGCTAGAACTACTCCAGCTTCTCATCTCTTTCTTCATCCATGCAATCATCCATCTAATATGTGTTTACTAAGCACCTACTAACCATGTTCAACACTGTATGAGGTGCTGGAGGACAGTGTGAATGGAACAGGTTGGGTGACGCCCTCAAAGAACTTTCCATGAATCCATCACCTGCCTCCTTCATTCTCCATCATCATGTCTTTTGCTCCCAGAGATAAAATCATCTCTAAGATGAAAGATTAGCACATATGACTTGTGCCACCTTTCTCGTATCTCAGCTTTTGAATTCTCTAGCTCTTACTTCCATCCTAATCCCATCTGGCTGGATATTTCAAAACCTTTCCAAAAGCTCTCTAGACTTTGTTTGTTTTCCTTTTCCTTACATTTCATTTGCAAGCAAATGACCTATGACCTTGACCTATGACCTTCCTGGATCAGTCAGGCCAACCCTGAGATTCAGCAATATATACATTTTACTAGGTTTTCCCTTCAAATGGTAAAGAATCTGCCTGCAACGCAGGGGGCCTAGGTTCGATCCCTGGGTCAGGAAGATCCTCTGGAGAAGGGAATGGCAATCCACTCCAGTACTCTTGCCTGGAGAAGCCCATGGACAGCGGAGCCTGGCGGGCTACAGTCTGTGGGACTGCAGCACGTCGGACACGACTAAGCGACTAACACTACACTACACTATACATTTTCCTAAGCGAGATGCTGGGGGACACAATGGTTACTAAGAAATTTCTCCATCCTAGAGCTAAGTAATCTGGTCTGAAAAGGTAGCAGCAAGGGACCCTGCCCTTCCTGTGTCTCAGGGTATTTTAACACTCTGGTTGATTTATGATGAATCTTTGTTTGAATGCCAAATTCTCTTCTGTTAGCCTTGGAGTAGCTTGAAGATAGGAACCATCTGTCTGCTTTTTAATCTGGGACCAATGTCCCACTGGGCTAATGCACTCACCTCACCAAGACTGGGATCTTGGGCATCTTCTTAGAGACTTTAAAGAAGCTTGTGTCCCCTTTGTTGTCGGTGAAGTATACACCGGCCACACTGGTCACGAGGTTCCCTGGGAACGTGAACAGAACCCTTTCATCATCGCCCTGGTTGGCCCAATCCCAGGCTTGGCCTCCAATGAGCAAGCCTCCTCCATGTTTCACGAACTTGACCAACTTCTCAGTCATGGTTTCATTGTAGGCATCAATGCAGTAAACTCCCAGGGAGTCTTTCACTTCCGGCTCAACCTTCGCCTCCACTCCAGAGCCCTCCAGGATTTTGGCCAGAGGTGCAAGGGAGGGGTGCACACCCACAGGAGCCCCGGGGGAAGAGCAAAGCCAACCCACTGCGTTGAGGAGAAAGGGAGTGAGCTGGGCCTCCACCAAGTAGTCCTCGTGGGACACCACCACCAGGCGGCCTCGGCCATAGGAGGAGGCCGCGATGAGGACCTGGCCCATGTCGTTCACCATCACCGGGAAGGAGGCTTCTCCGATAAGAAGCAGTTCGCACGGGATGGCATCTTCGGGGACATCCCAGCTTGTCACTCCATTCATAAGGGCCTCGAAGGCAGCGGACGGAGTCGCCATGGCTGGACCGGCTTCTGCAGAGAGGAAAGCAAGACAGCCTGGTGAAGAATCGGTAAACAAATAAATGAGCCAAGCAGTTCACTCTTCTCTAGCTGGGGCAGCTCTTCCCACTGAGCAGATGAGACCGACGCTGTGAACAGACTCAAGCACTCACCAGGGCTGTTGGTGTCTCCAACCCAGCGGACCCTGTTGTGCCCTGTCTGTTAACATTCTTACTGTCAAACTAAATGAGCTCCACGCATTTCCGTCACAGAAGAAAACAAACAGAAGTAAAGAACAAACGCAGAACTGTGTCTCCAAAGACATACGTTCAAATACTAATTCCCAGTACCTGTATGACCTTATTTGGAAATAGAGTCTTTGCAGATATAACCACGTTACGGTGTGGTCATCCTGGGTTGGAGTGGGTTCTAATCTAATGACTGGGCTTCCCTGCTGCCTCAGCAGGCAAAGAATCCACATGCAATGCAGGAGACACAGGAGATGCTGGTTCAATCCCTGAGTCATGAAGACCCCCTGGAGAAGGAAATGGCAACCCACTCTAGTATTCTTGCCTGAAAAATCCCATGGACAGAGGAGCCTGGTGGGCTACAGTCCAAAGGATCGCAAAGAGTCAGACATGCCTGAGTGACAGGCACATAATTTAATGCCTGGAGAGCCTTTAAAAGAAGAGGAAATTGGGACTCAGGTACCCAGGAGAGAGATACACAGGCTATGAGCACATGTAGGCAGGTATTAGGGTCTCTGTGATGTCTCTATGAGCCTAGGAATGCCAAAGACTGCTGGTGAACACCAGAGGTAGGCGAGACGCATGAAACAGACTCTCCTTCAGAACTTCCAGAAAGAACCAAACGTGTCAACACTTGGATTTCAAACATCTAAACCTCTAGAACTGCCACAGAATACATTTCTGTTGTTTTAAGCTCCTCAGTTTGTGGCACTTTATTGCAGCAACCACAGGAAAGCAACACAGTGGTGCAGCGTGCTGTCCCCCACCCCCGCTCCACCCCACTCGGCGCTCACACCAATCATATTAGTCTCAGCGTGGGCCCAGAAAACCAAAAGCAGAAAGTGATACATTATGAATTTATAGCAGATTATTACTTGCACCCAGACACAGCAGCAAAAGGTGTGTATGTCGATGGATGTGCAATCACAAACACCCTCTGCTTCTTCACCTTGAGCCCCCTGCTTAAGGTCACTCTGCAGTCTGACCTCCTCTGTGCCCTTTACTGAAGCACTTCCCTCATGGACAGACGTGTTTAACAGGCAGGACAATCAGGGCTCACCATCCCCACTGACCACTCAGTGGCGCTGGACAGCGCTGCTCCCTGGTACCCGAGGCTCTTACCACCTCTAACCTTATGGCCAGCCTCACTGTCTGCAACCTCTCCAGCTGCTTCCTTCCTGGCCTCCCCTTCCCTCTTCTGAAAATGCAGAGATTCCTTAGGTGTTCATCTTTGGCCCTTACCTCTCTTTCCTTGTCTCACTCAAGGTATTATGGCAAAGCAATTATTAATACACGCTTAGGCTCTGGAGTTAGGCTGTCTGGGTTTGAATCTCAGCTCTGCTGTTTACTAACTGAGATCAGGCAACACTTCTCAGACTTGGTTTCCTCATTCATTAAGTAGGAAAAACAGCATCTACCACACAGGATTGTTTTGAAGATGAAAGGAATAGCATCGGTTAAGTGCCCTTCCATTATTTTATATTTATATATATATATATATATATATATACACATTGCCCAAAATTACTTGATCTAGAGTATATTATATATATACAGATATATGTGTATATATATATTTGCTTAAAATTACTAGATTAAGAGTAATTTTATACATACACACACACTGTGTGGGCTACAGTCCATGGTGTTGCAAAACAGACGTAACTTAGCGACTAAATAACAAACTACTATATATATATAGCATATATACATAGTATATATAGTGTATATATATATATAAAATGCATATAAATGCACGCATGTGTGCTTAGTCACCCAGACTCTTTGTGACCCCATAGACTGTAGCTCCCCCAGCTTCTCTGTCCATGAGATGCTCCAGGCAAAAATACTGGAGTGGGTTGCCATTCCCTTCTCCAGGGGATCTTCCCAGCCCATCAATAGAACCCGCGTCTCCTGCATTGCAGGTGGATTCTTTACAGTCTGAGCCACCAGGGAAGCCCACATATATATATATATGAGTATCAATTATTTATTATACATACATATATATGTGTATGTATATATATATTTATCTTTGCTTAAAATTACTTGATTAAGAGTAAACTAAGTATGTGTATAATAGGGAATTCTTGTAAAGTGAAAAAAAATTTAATCTAATGTTAGATTTTTACCAACACTGGATTTAGTGTTTATTGACTCTGATTTTTACAGGTTTCATATTTTAGAGCCAAGACTAACACTAATGATTATATTTAGTTAAGTATTTCGATGGGTTCTTGAAAAAATCCTTGGCATAGCCCTTGTCTGGGCCTTCCCCAAGCCACGGATGCAAAGGCCCTGGTCCTGACGTAACTAATAAACGCCAAGCCCCCTACTGAAAGCACATTCTGCCATTTGTTAACTGTCGCTAAAACTACAAAGTCTTCACTTTTCCCCCTCCAAATTAGCTCCTCTTGGGTAAATTCCATAAGCTTGAGGTCCCTAGTTGTTAAGGAGCAATCTGCACCCTACAGAGAAGATGCAATCAGCAGACAAGTGGTTAATAAGGGCTTGTCCTGCCCCTGCTCCTCCTGGGGTCCACAAACAGCCGGGACAGCAAACCACAAGGAGTCACAGCTGTGTCTCCTCTCCCTCCTGCTCCACACCCCGCTGGCCACAGTGCTGTCCGTCATGGTTTCCAACACACACTGCCGCTAACCTAGTTTAGGTCCTCAGTAATTCATTCCTGGACTAAAAGCATCTGGCTTCTATGTCATCAGTATCTGTTCTCACCTTTATTCTTCTACAGTCACAGATTGTATTATTTCCCAGAAAGGAAGACCCAGAGCTTCATCTTTGCCCACAGGGGAAAATCTGAGCTTCCTCCTGGGGTTTAAGGCCTTCAGGGCTGGTTGCTCCTCACTTTCCAGAGTGTCTCCAGCAGCTTCCGGGATACCTGGCCTTCCTGGGCCTGCCCTGATTTAACTTGAGATTCTCTTTCCATTCTCTTTCTTCCTGTTCCTGCTCCCACATCTTTCAAGCCACCAAAATCCTCCCCTTCTAAGAGAAGCTGGTCTCAGAAGAGGAAACTTAAATAGCCAATTAATCAATGGAAATATGCTCAATCTCACAGGAAATTGAAATAACATATATGTTTCCCATAAGCTTATATGAAAAGAAGTGGGGTAGGGGGCAAAGAAGAAAGAGGAAGAGGAGAAGAAGATGATGAGGATAATTGACACCCCAATGTCCCAGAGGCTTTGGAAACACTAGCACTGTCTGTGAAACGCCCAAGAATCTGAAAGCAATCTGCCAGGGGCAACTCAGTTTCAAAGGTGTGCCCATCCTCAGAACAGCAAACCTCTAACCTTTCTTACAAAAATCACAGCAGCAATATTAGACATACGTACAAGGTTGCTCACCACTACACAAAACTACAAATGTAGATAGATACATGACAACCTAGACGTGGGGACAGACAGATGACAAGGAAGGTTTCCCAGGACCAGTTTTTGACTCCGAGGGTTCAGGATCGCTGATCCAACTTCCCTGTATCCCCCAGACAGGCCACGGTACCCACCGTGAGACCCTGGGGGGTAGCTCCCCACCCACCACTCATACACATTCTGTAACAGCGACCATACTGTCGGTAGTGCCGATACTCCAAACTCGCCTAGAGCAGGGGACTCATAATTTTCTCTTTCTAGGTGTACTCTGAGCTGGTTCATGGGAGAAGAAATAACTGCGGAGAAGTGACAGAAGGGATGGACAGGTGGCCTGGAGGTTTGAAAAGTAGGGAACAAGGGAGAAGAGGGTTGATTTCCTGCTGAGTTGGTTCCTGGGCTAGAGGGGTGGTGGCCTGAGGGGAGTGGGGTTTGGGTAGAAACACCGGAGCACCCCCTCTCCGTCAGTCTTCCCCTTTCCTGCACTGAGTGAGGATACTGTGACCGCCCTGATCTGATAGCAACGCTGTGAATGTGGCAAGACAAGTTTTGAGAGGGAGGAATGTTCGAGTAAAGTATGATAATAGGTATTACAAAGCTATTACAAAGAATAGAGTTAAATCTAGTTTTCATACCTAGAAGAATGTCCTAGATACATCTGAAGTGAAAATTTCAAATCACTGCAATATGTAGGACACAAACCCACTTTTATATGGATAGAGATACTAATAATAGTAGTAATAGTAACTTTAGGAGTAGTAACGATATAGTGCTTACCCGGCTCCAAGCATCATTATAAATGCTTTATACACATTATTTAATTCTGGGAATAAACCACTGAGGTATGTGCTATCACTATTCCAATTTTAAAAATCGCCAAAATCAAACAACAAAAATAGAAAACTTGATGGCCAGAGGATTTGTTACTTGGTTAAGTCACATACATGGTAAGAGATCGATTAACCATTCAAACCCAGGAAGTCTAGTATTGCAGTCCATGTTCTTAAGTACCAGAAACACATAAGTCTGTTACTAGGAATTTTATTGTTGTTGCAAAGTTGCTCAGTCATGTCCAACTCTTTGAGACCCCATAGACTGCAGCCCACCAGGCTTCCCTGTCCTTCACTGTATTCTGAGTTGCTCAAACATATGTCCATCAAGTCAGTGATGCCATCCAACCATCTCATCCTCTGTCATCCCCTTTGCCTCCTGCCCTCAATCTCTCCCAGCATCGGTGTCTTTTCCAATGACTTGAATCTTCACATCACGTGGCCAAAGTATTGGAGCTTAAGCCTATACATCAGTCTTTCCAGTGAATACTCAGGGTTGATTTTCATTGAGATTGACCGGTTTGATCTCCTTGCTGACCAAGGGACTGTCAAGAGTCTTCTCTAGCACCACAGTTCAAAAGCATCAATTCTTTGGTGCTCTGCCTACTATATGGTACAACTCTCACAGCCATACATGACAACTGGAAAAACCATACCTTTGACTATTAGTTCAGTTCAGTCGCTCAGTCATGTCCGACTATCTGCGACTCATAAATTGCAGCACGCCAGGCCTCCCTGTCCATCACCAACTCCCAGAGTTCACTCAAACTCACGTCCATCAAGTCGGTGATGCCATCCAGCCATCTCATCCTCTGTCATCCCCTTCTCCTCCTGCCCTCAATCCCTCCCAGCATCAGGGTCTTTTCAAATGAGTCAACTCTTCGCATGAGGTGGCCAAAGTATTGGAGTTTCAGCTTTAGAATCAGTCCTTCCAATGAACACCCAGGACTGATCTCCTTTAGAATGGACTGGTTGGATCTCCTTGCAGTCCAAGGGACTCTCAAAAGTCTTCTCCAACACCACAGTTCAAAAGCATCAATTCTTCAGTGTTCAGCTTTCTTCACTGTCCAACTCTATCATCCATACATGACCACAGGAAAAACCACAGGCTTGACTAGACAGACATTTGTTGGCAAAGTAATGTCTCTGCTTTTTAATACGCTATCTAGATTGGTCATAACTTTCCTTCCAAGGACTAAGCGTCTTTTAATTTTATGGCTGCAATCACCATCTGCAGTGATTTTGAAGCCCCAAAATATAAAATCTGACACTGTTTCCACTGTTTCCCCATCTATTTCCCATGAAGTGATGGGACCAGAAGCCATGATCTTCATTTTCTGAATGTTGAGCTTTAAGCCAACTTTTTCACTCTCCTCTTTCACTTTCATCAAGAGGCTCTTTAGTTCTTCTTCACTTTCTGCCATATGGGTGGTGTCATCTGCATATCTGAGGTTATTGATATTTCTCCTGGCAATCTTGATTCCAGCTTGCGCTTCTTCCAGCCCAGTGTTTCTCATGATGTACTCTGCATAGAAGTTAAATAAGCAGGGTGACAATATACAGCCTTGAGGTACTCCTTTTCCCATTTGGAACTAGTCTGTTGTTCCAAGTCCAGTGCCAACTGTTGCTTCCTGACCTGCATATAGGTTTTTCAGGAGGCAGGTTAGGTGGTCTGGTATCCCCATCTCTCTCAGAATTTTCCACAGTTTATTTTGATCCACACAGTCAAAGGCTTTGGCATAGTCAATAAAGCAGAAATAGATGTGTTTCTGGAACTCTCTAGCTTTTTCGATGATCCAGTGGATGCTGCAATTTGATCTCTGGTTCCTCTGCCTTTTCTAAAACCAGCTGGAACATCTAGAAGTTCACGGTTCACATATTGCTGAAGCCTGGCTTGGAGAATTTTGAGCATTACTTTACTAGCATGTGAGATGAGTGCAATTGTGAGGTAGTTTGAGCATTCTTTGGCATTGCCTTTCTTTGGGATTGGAATGAAAACTGATCTTTTCCAGTCCTGTGGCCACTGCTGAGTTTTCCAAATTTGCTGGCATATTGAGTGCAGCTCTTTCACAGCATCATCTTTCAGGATTTGAAATAGCTCAACTGGAATTCCATCACCTCCACTAGCTTTGTTCATAGTGATGCTTTCTAAGGCCCACTTGACTTCACATTCCAGGATGTCTGGCTCTAGATGAGTGATCACACCATCGTGATTATCTTGGTTGTGAAGATCTTTTTTGTACAGTTCTTCTGTGTACTCTTGCCACCTCTTCTTAATATCTTCTGCTTCTGTTAGGTCCATACCATTTCTGTCCTTTATCGAGCCCATCTTTGCATGAAATGTTCCCTTGGCATCTCTAATTTTCTTGAAGAGATCTCTAGTCTTTCCCATTGTGTTCTTTTCCTTTAATTCTTTGTACTGATCGCTGAGGAAGGCTTTCTTATCTCTCCTTGCTATTTGGAATTCTGCATTCAGATGCTTATATCTTTCCTTTTCTCCTTTGCTTTTCACTTCTCTTCTTTTCACAGCTATTTGTAAGACCTCCTCAGACACTCATTTTGCTTTTTTGCATTTCTTTTTCTTGATCCCTGTCTCCCGTACAATGTCACGAACCTCCGGCCATAGTTCATCATGCACTCTGTCTATCAGATCTAGTCCCTTAAATCTATTTCTCACTTCCACTGTATAATCATAAGGGATTTGATTGAGGTCATACCTGAATGGTCTAGTGGTTTTCCCTACTTTCTTCAATTTGAGTCTGAATTTGACAATAAGGAGTTCATGATCTGAGCCACAGTCAGCTCCCGGTCTTGTTTTTGCTGACTCTATAGAACTTCTCTATCTTTGGCTGCAAAGAATATAATCAATCCGATTTCAGTGTTGACCATCTGGTGATGTCCATATGTAGAGCCTTCTCTTGTGTTGTTGGAAGATGTTTGCTATGACCAGTGTGTTCTCTTGGCAAAACTCTATTAGCCTTTGCCCTGATTCATTCTGTACTCCAAGGCCATATTTACCTGTTACCCCATGTGTTTCTTGACTTCCTACTTTTGCATTCCAGTCCCCTATAATGAAAAGGACATCTTTTTTGGGTGTTAGTTCTAAAAGGTCTTGTAGGTCTTCATAGAATCGTTCAACTTCAGCTTCTTCAGTGTTACTGGTTGGGGCATAGGCTTGGATTACTGTGATACTGAATGGTTTGCCTTGGAAATGAACAGAGATCATTCTGTTGTTTTTGAGATTGCATTCAAGTACTGCATTTTGGACTCTTTTGTTAACCATGATGGCTACTCCATTTCTTCTGAGGGATTCCTGCCCACAGTAGTAGATAAAATGGTCATCTGAGTTAAATTCACCCATTCCAGTCCATTTTAGTTTGCTGATTCCTAGAATGTTGACATTCACTCTTGCCATATCCTGTTTGACCACTTCCAATTTGCCTTGATTCATGGACCTGACATTCCAGGTTCCTATGCAATATTGCTCTTTACAGCATTGGACCTTGCTTCTATCACCAGTCACATCCACAACTGTGTAATGTTTTTGCTTTGGCTCCATCCCTTCACTCTTTCTGGAGTTATTTCTCCACTGATCTCCAGTAGCATATTGGGCACCTACCGACCTGGGCAGTTCCTCTTTCAGTATCCTATCATTTTGCCTTTTCATACTGTTCATGGGGTTCTCAAGGCAGGAATACTGAAGTGGTTTGCCATTCCCTTCTCCAGTGGACCACATTCTGTAACACCTCTCCACCACGACCCGTCTGACTTGGGTGGCCCCACAGGGCATGGCTTAGTTTCATTGAGTTAGACAGGGCTGTGGTCTGTGTGATCAGATTGGCTAGTTTTCTTTGATTATGGTTTTAGTGTGTCTGCCATCTGATGCACTCTTGCAACACCTACGGTCTTACTCGGGTTTCTCATCCTGAAAATCAATGGATACGGTCCTGAAAATCTATGGAGGCCACATTTCCACAAGCTAACACTGACTGCATAGGAAAGGAAGAGGTGAACAGTATTCTTTCTCCTTATACAAGCCTGTTGTTGTTCAGTAACTAAGTCACGCCTGACTCTTTGCGACCCCATGGACTGCAGTACAACAGGCTCCTCTGTCCTGCACTATTTCCTGGAGTGTTTTTTTTTTTTAAATGAATATATCTATTTTAATTGGAGGATAATTACTTTACAACATTGTGGTGGTTTTTGCTATACATCAAAATGAATCAGCCATGGGTGCACATGTGTCTCCCCGTCCTGAATCCCCCTCCCACATCCCTCCCTGCCCCATCCCTCTCGGTTGTCCTAGAGCACTGGCTTTGTATCTCCTGGAGTTTGCAGACTCCTGTCCATTGAGTCAGTGATGCCATCCAACCATTTCTTCCTCTGCTGCCCCCTTCTTTTGCCTTCAATCTTTCCCAGCTTTAGGGTCTTTTCCAGTGAGTCAGATCTTTGCATCAGGTGGCCAAAGTATTGGAGCTTCAGCATCAGTCCTTCCAGTGAATATTGATTTCCTTTAGAACTGACTGGTTTGATCTCCCTGCTGTCCAAGGGACTCTCAAGAGTCTTCTCCAACACCTCAGTTTGAAAGCATCAATTCTTTACCACTCAGCCTTCTTTATGGTCCAACTCTCACATCCATACATGATTACTGGAAAAACAATAGCTTTGACTATATGGATCTTTGTCAACAAAGTGATGTCTCTGCTTTTTTAATATGCTTTCCAGGTTTTCTTCTGAGGAGCAAGCATCTACTTCCTTTGAATTGCTGTATGTATTACTATAATAATTAAAAATAGCATGTGCATACACACTAAGTCACTTCAGTTGTGTCCAATTCTTTGCAACCCTATGGACCACGGCCCACCAGGCTCCTCTGACCATGGGATTCTCAGGTAAGAATACTGGAGTGGGTTGCCATGTCCTCCCCCAGGGGATCTTCAAACCCAGGGATCAAACCCAAGTCTCATTATGTTTCCTACATTGGCAGGCGGGTTCTTTACCACTAGTGCCACCTGCAAAGCCCCAAAATAGCACAGATAATACAAATTCAACCAAGTAAACCCCTTAAACAATTGAATATATAAATGATTAGATTCATCAACTGATATTATTTCACTCATCCTAAAACGTCTTTCTTCATCTCCCGACAAGTTATGCATTTGTCCACCAATAAATCTGATTTCCTCCTCTGTGGAGGTTTCTTGAACTTTGCAGCTGATTCTATCCCTGCTTTAACCAGCTAACAGTGACCCCAACACTTGATTTTTAAACCAAATACTTCTTTCTTGTGTTTGAATTCCTGTTTGCCCTCCTAGCTTGATGTCCACAGATGGACACAGGGAATCCTTATTTCTCCCCTTAAGTTTTTCATCTTTGGTTCTCCTTATGGATCCTGCTTTCTCTGCTTTCTCCAGGCCCACTAGCTAATGAAACCCAAGGTACTTCTAAAGCAGAAGGCATCTCGGGCACAATTTGTAACTTAGGGGATAGAGCTTTATAAGTCCCTTGCCTCTACCACAAAGAAGCCCCATGGTACATGCACAGGGTCTCCTTTTAAGAGCTGTATCTGTAAGAGAGAGAAGGTAGAGGGCTAGTTTTGGATACTGTACCACACGTACATTATAGCTTGATTTCAAATCCCCAAAGTAGAGTAAGTGTCTGAGGTCAGGGGACATGTTTTATATATTTGGATTCCACCCCCAGGAATGAACAGGTACTCCATGGATGAATGACTGAATGATGGATGTGGGTATTAAGGGTAAACTTGGGATCACTCCTATAGCATATAGCTACTCTGGCCTTGAAAAATGATTTATATCACAGACACCAACTCTACAGGTCCTGGTCAATTTTTACCATCAACCTCTTTTTTCTTTTTCTTTATATATCTAATATCTTTTCCAGTGTCCACCATCTTCTGCTAATAGTAGCCATAATCAGGGTGGGTTCAACACCTTTCATATTCTGTTTTAGGTATTACCAGCTCAATCTATTGATTTGATTTTCACTTAAAATGGTTTAATCCATACATTTAAAAGAATATGTAACGCACATAGAGGGCTTCCCAGATGGTATCAGGGGTAAAGAATCTGCCTGCCAATGCAGGAGACGCAGGAGACGTGGGTTGATCCTCGGGTCAGGAAGATCCCCTGGAGAAGGGAATGGCAATCCACTCCAGTATTCTTGGCTGAAAACCCCATGGACAGAGAAGCCTGGTGGGCTATCGTCAGAAGGGTCACAAAGAGTCTGACACCACTGAACACACATACATGGAAGAATACGGACATTAAAATAATCAGAGAAGAATACACAAAATTAAACTTCCATATACCAATCACCTAGCTTAAAAGACAGACCATTACTAATACCTTTCAAGGCACTCTTGTGGCCTTCCAGAATCAATTCCTTCCACGTCTCCATAAATGTAGGCATTCCAGACTTTGCTTTTTCTGTTCTTCCAGTTCAACCTTAATGCACTCTTTTCTTAATCCCCAAGTTCCCTCCGGGGGCTCTCTGTCTTTCATTCATATTTGCTCACTTTTATCACTCGGTAATTCCCAGGAAAATCGAGTAATGGAAGAGTATGGGCCCAGGAACGAGACCTGAGTTTTTTATTTTTAAATCTACCTGCCTCTTCTTACTGCTGATCGGCCTGCTTTCCAGGGTGTCTATCACATGGACAGTGTGGGAGAGGTCAGTCCTTAGCTCTGCGGGCGGCTGTCAGCACTAAAGTTCTGGTGTGGGATCCCTCTCCCACCTTCCCCTTCCAGGCTCTAGGTCGGCCGGATTTTCTTCCCCAGGCCCGGAGCCAGTCAGCAAAGAGCATGTCGGTGACGTCAGAGGAGTGGAGAGGGGGTTGAGATGGGGGGAGCAGGAGGCGGAGGGGTGAGGGGAGGGGAGACCACGGAAAACTCGCGTGTATTGGCATGGAATTCTCCAGGCCTGCTGGCAGGGAGCTTAGGGTAGGTTGGAGGGACACAGATCATCCGCCCCTGTTAGACACACACACACACACACACACACACACACACACACACACACTCCCCCCAACCAGTCTCCGGGGAGTGGGGGAAGGGGCAATGTGAGTGGGTGAGGGATCTCAGACCCAGAGACGGTGTTTGCAAAGATCAAAGGGCAGGAGGACAGAAGTGATGTTCCATCCCCAGCTGCCAGTGTGTTCCTGAGCAAGCCCTCCCTGCCACCACCCAGGGGCTATGGCAGGCTCGCCGATAAAGCTGCGGATAAGAGCCTGTTTGTTTCTCTAAGGCCAGGCCTGCGCGGAACTCGACCACACAAAGCAA
Source organism: Capra hircus (assembly GCF_001704415.2). NCBI lineage: Eukaryota > Metazoa > Chordata > Mammalia > Artiodactyla > Bovidae > Capra > Capra hircus. Next base: position 13,539,814 of record NC_030811.1, on the reverse strand, counting down.
TTAAACAAACATCAGATGTCAGAACCCGGAGAGGAGAAGCAATGCGGCAGGAGGGACGCAGAGCCGGAGAGCCGAGAACAATCACTCACAGGAAGGAGGACGCAACAGCGAGAGGGTCCGCCCCTCTTTTTAGGAACGCGCAACCTTGTCCCTCGCCGAGCCCGCGCCCCTCGGCCTCCGGCGCCTGCCTCCCCCTACCCGATCTCAGCGCACGGCCACCCGCCCCTGGTCCGGCCTGCGGGACGTTAGGAGAGGGCCACTCACCAGGTCGCCCCTGCAGCTTCCACGGAGGCAGCTGGAGCAAGCAGGGATGCGTGCACAGAGGGGCCCTTGGTTCTGCGGGGAAGCGACGTCCTCGCAAACAGCTCTGGGCGAGCGAGCTGGGCGGAGCCCGAGGGGGAGGAGAGGAGGGGCTCCCGGCCAGTCTCCTCCCCGCCCCCCTCCCCCCTCCCCCCGCTTCCTCCTGGGCGGGGCCGCGAGCCCGAGGGGCGACGCTTGGCAGGGGACAGCACTTCTTTGTGTCGCCGGCCCAGTGGGCTTCGCATTGCGGTGGCCCCCATCCGGTCAGTGGGGGTGGCCGTTTTAATAAAGACATATACTTCTCTGACTATTCATTAGTAAAGGAAAAGGCTGAACAAACCATAGGATACAGTCTACAGAATATTATTCAATTCTTATGAAGAGTTTAGATCTCCAATTCGTAGGAGGAAAGAACTGGACATATTGCCTAGGGAAAAATGAAAGTGGTAGAAATTGTTGAATAGGCTCTAGTTTTTGTAATAAAAAGCAGTCGCGTATATTTGTATTATGGTGCGTGAAAGGACAGATTCATCTCTCCCTGCTAATATTGTTTAATCTGAGGAATATCGAAGGGCAACTTTTACTTACTTCTGCATCATACGCCCGGTTATGTTACTTTTGTAAATTAAAAATAAGAATATATTACATGTCAAGCTACCAAAATTGGCTGAAATTTATTCTGTGTACCTTTCAAATCCTCCCTTTTTCTTGAAGTCTTTTCTGATGACCAGCCGACAGTTGCTTGTTCCTTCTCAGAACTGCCAGTTCCTACTTTGTGGTGACTTTCCCGAGCTTAGGTGTTACTATACAATGGTTAGGAACTCAGACTGTCACCAGACGATCTGGAATCCATCTTAGTGCTATAGTTTACGGGCTAGGTGACTTTGCACAAGTTACTTAATTCTCTGTGCCTTAGTGTCCTGACCTATAAAATGGGGATGATAAAATTGGTACCTATGTCAGAGTCCAAGGCTTAAATCTGTGAGTGAATACCTACACAGTTCTTAGATCAATGTCTGGCAAACAGTAAGACTATGAATGCTTACTAAATAAAATAAATACTCTAGTCATCCTAACATTTGATAGCATACAATGTTTCAGGAAAATGCATACCTTTTAACCTTGAGTAAGATTTTGGTCCAAATCCAAGTCATTTTTTCTCTCCCCATCTCCCTTCAACCCCCCTTTCCTAAATTGAATTGTATGAACAATATTCACTAGGATCATGTGTGTTAGGTGAGCTCACTGGCAGGACTTACATAGAGGTAACACCAGAAATAGAAATCAAGGGATCCCAAATTCAGGATCTTGCTCAGTGGAGGGGTGATGGCAAGGAAGTCTTTCACCTTCTCCAGGGGCCAGGGTTCTCAGCTAAACAGGGAGGGTGGCTGACTTGTTTGCTAAGACCCTTTTGGGTCTGAAACACCAAGATTAGTAGCACCAAGATAAAACCCCCAAACACCGAGTTTCATGAAAAATTTAAAATTCAAAACAAGAATGCATACTTACATACAAATAAATAATAGAAGGACAAAACTATATGGGAGGGATAGTTGTGTCTAACTTACCTCTGAGGATGGCGGTGTGCGAGTTGGTGGGAAAAAGGCGTTAAACCTCATATTGTTTCTTAAAAAGAGATACACAGAGGGAGCGAGGGATTGACGCTGAAACGGAAAGAGGGAGCTGAAGGAAAGGTGATCTTATAAATCTGTTGTGTTGCTTTCTGTGCTTGTCTGTTGTTTTTAAAGAGTCTATTATGAAAAATGTTTGGAAAGGGCAAGAATGCATTAGACTCTTGATGGCTACCTTTCTGGACGAGAAATACGGCACTAAAGAAATAAGAGCCAGAGTAGTAGGAGGAAAAAAAAAAAAGCCAGAAACAGACATGGAGAAACCTCAGGGAGTCCTCTTTGAAAGATGTCTGGCTTTTTAGGCCCAAGTGGTCTCAGGCTGACAACCCAATCGCTTTCTCAGCCCCGCTGGACTTACTGTCCCCGCGCCCCCGGCCGCTTCCCTCTCCCAGCCCAGCCCAGCCGCAGGGACCTCGGTCTGTGTTCCGTGGCCAGAAACCTTATCTGTACAAGACTCACCCGTTGTCCAGCAATATCCACACCCACTACTTCAGAGGGGGAAGGGGCTCCTCTGCAGAGGTGTGACACGGAGAGGGGGCACACAGTCCAGGACCTGATAAATGGGGGAGACGGCGGTGGAACCTGCGGGTGAAGGTGGGCCGCGGTGGGAATGGGGAAAGGAGAAGGAGGCCGTCCCGGTAGCTGATTGGCGGGCGCAACGGTGGGGGCGGAGCCGGCCGACTTCCCTCCCCAACAAACCGCAGAGGCCCCGCTTTGTGTCAGTTTCTGCGCGAAGATGCCCGCGCAGATCCGGGATGGAGACCCTTGCCCCAGCCCTGGCAGGGAGGCAGGGCAATATGGCAAAAAAGAAATCCATGAGACTGTTTACCAGCCAGCGAGTTGGTTAATAAAAAATGACAGATCTTTATATAAAATAATAAAGCTGTTTCAGTGAAACATTAATGATCCTACTTTTGTATGTTTCTATTTTTCTAACAGGAAAAATAAGGATATATTTGGCTACCTTAGGAAGTGGGAAGGGTTGACAGGTAGTTTTTTTTTCTCTAGAAATTTTGTATTTTTTAAACGTTAAAAATACTTTGAAGTAAAAATATAAGACTGTTTAGTAAAACCACTCAACGTATATATCCAGCAGAAATGCATACATATGTCACCAAAAGACATGCACTAGAATGTTCAAAGTAGCACCATACCATCCTGGAAGCTACCTAAAACCTACCCTCCCTGCTTTCTCACCCCTACTGCCACCCTGTCACTATCTTCTATTATAAGAGTCTTAAATATGTTTTCAGAGCAACACATATTGAGAATTTATCATCAAAGGTCTGCTTTAAAAGAAATTCTAAAGGATATATCTCAAGAAGTGATAAAATAATCTTAGGTAAATAATCTGAGATATAAGACAAAATGGAGAGACACTTTCAGTTCTATCATTGAGAAAATGCCTTGTTTGGAACAACCCTTCCATTAAAAACAGCAATAACAGTTGGGTAAAATATAGGAAACAAGGGAAGACTTTGAAGAGCAAACAATATAAACAGAACTTGAGACGCTACAATCCTGACGCAAGGAAAACACAGGATATGAACTGTACATTCCCTATGGCTTTTTCTTTTAGAGCATTTTCCAGTTCACAATGCAGGATAATTGAGGACAAGCAGGAAGTGTCAGTCTTACTGGTTCAAGATTACCAAATTAACTGGGACTCAAAGGGTGAAATTTCAGACAAGAAGAAACCTCAGAGAAGTGAATCTAAAAATCTATGTACAAATTTCCCTAAGTCGCTGACTGATTTCTAAGCTCTGCATGCACAGAGACCCAATAAACTTGCAGAAAATAGTGGCTAAAATGCCAATCAACTGAGCCGTCATTTCAGTAGTTCTTGTCTTATGGAAATATGGAGGTCAAGCCCCGTCAAAGTAAGTGATTCTTACCAACACTCTCTGCTTTCAGTTGCGACATGAGAAAAACCATGGCATATAAATAAGAACAATGCATAAGTAAGGTCTATGCTCTTGGGTAGAAGAAAAATCTGCAATGGATCAGTTCTAAGAAAGCATAAAGCTAACCTTTGATGCTATCAAAGTAATCTTCTGTTACTTTATCTGTCTCCCACCTCAAAAAAAAAAAATCCTCTTTGGAAAAAAATAACATCAACTAGAACTTCCTGATTTTTCATTCATGATGTCTGTGTCTAATCAAAAATTTAGAAGGAGGCTAAAAATAAGGATGAATTATGAAGAACTCAAGAGAAACAACAAAACATAGAAACAGACTTACAAGTGGTTTAGACATTTGAGTTCCTAGACAGGAACTGACTTTAAAAGAACTGTGATTAATGGAATGTATTCAAAAATAAGAGGAACAGGCTGGAGAATTCCAGTGTAGAATTAAAACTGATAAAATGTTAAAATAGAAATTTTAGAAATAAAAATAATCATTGAAATCAGGAATTCATAGTTAGCTGTAATAGCATATTAAATACACGCGACCAAAGAATTGGTGAACCCCAACACGAATCAGTAGAAACTATTCAGAAATAACACACAGAGGAAAGAAAGGATGCTGCATAAGGAGATGAAGATATACAGAAAGAATATAATAAGAATTATGAGACAAAGTAAAAGGGGATGACGTGTAATTAGGCTCCCAGAAGAAAAGGACAAAGAATGAAACAGAAGCAATATACTGATAATTAATGACAGAAAATTCCCCAAAGGGCTGAAAAACATCCAAACTCGGATTGAAAAAACCCTCCTCATTCCATAAGCAGAATAAATAAAGAGAAAACTTCACCTAGGCAGATTATAATCAAATGCTAAAAACCAATCTTAGAGAGGAAATCTGTAAGTTAGTGAGAAATGAAGGATGATTTCCATTTAGAGGAACAATAATGCATATGGCTTTTCAAATGAAACAATAGAAACCCAGAACACAGTGGTATTGCTTTAAAAAAAGAAAAAGAAGGTAATCTGCCAACCTAAAACTCATGCATAGCAAAAATATCCCTCAAAAAGTGAAGGCAAAATAAAGACACTTTTAGATAAACAAAAGCTGAGACAATTTGCTAGCAATACAATATAAAAAGCAGTTCTTCAAGATTAAGAAAAATGACCCCAGACGGAAGTACATAACAGTAGGAAGAAATCAAGAATCCTGGAAAGAGTAAATACATAGGCAAATGTAAGTCAATATTGACTATTTAAATAAACAAAAGCATTTTATGGGATATAAAAGCATAAAAATATACAATAACAATAGCACAGCTGCAAGATAAACTGGAATTTGTTACATTGAGCCTACACATACCCTGATACCAAAGTCAGACGAGACTACAAGAAAGGAATATTACAGGCCAACATCCTTGATGAATATAGATGCAAAAATCCTCAATAAAACATTACCATAGTGAATCCAACAGTACATTAAAAAAAAAATCATACACCATCATCAGTTAGGATCTAGCACAGGTATGCAAGGATGTTTCAATATCTGGAAATCAACTTCATTTCAACTAACAAAATGAAGTATAAAATCATCTCAGCAGATGCAGAAAGAGCATTTGACTTTGTCACCCAGGTGGAGGGCGACAAACTTCCTTGACAAAAATGTGAACAAACTGGATATAGAAGGAATATACATCGACATAATAAAGGCCATATATAACAAGCCTACAGTTATCATACTCAAGAGTAAAAGATTGAAAGTTTCTCCTCCAGGATCAGGGACAAGATAAGGGGTCCCTCTGTCATTTTTTTCCCCAATATAGTACTCGAAGTTCTAGCCAGGGAAACAAAGTAAGAAAAACATACGCCATCCAAAATGGAAAGAAGTTAAATTATTTTTGTCTATAGATATGTCTGTTTGCAGATGACTAAATTCATTTATTAAGCTTTTCTATATATAAATTTGCAATCAGAGACAATTCAGATTATTAATTCTTCCAATCCATAACAGAATATCTTTTTATCTGTGTCTTCAATTGCTTTCATCAGCATTTTATAGTTTTCAGTGTACAAATCTTTTACCTTCTTGGTTAAATTGTTGTTGTTCGGTGTGTGCTCAATCATGTCTGACTCTGTGAAATCCCATGGACTGTAGCCCACCAGGTTCCTCTATCCATGGAATTTTCCAAGCAAGAGTACTGAAGTGGGTTGTCATTTCCTACTCCAAGGGATCTTCCCTACCCAGGGATCGAACTTGTGTCTCCTGTATCTCCTGCATTGGCAGGCAGATTCTTTACCACTGAGCCACCTACTTGCCTTTGGTTGAAGTGGCTCCCAAATATTTACTGATTTGATGCTATTATAAATGGGATTCTTTTTAAAATTTCCCTTTCAGGAAATTGCTAAATTGCTGTTAGCGCAGAGAAACGCAACCGATTTTTGTACGTTGATTTTGTATCCTGTAACCATACAGTCAACTGACCTTCAACAAATGTGCAAAGCACACACGGTGTGGAAAAGATACTTTCTTCAACAAATGGCATTGGAATAATTGGATATTCACACGCAGAAAAACAAAGTTGAATGCTTCCCACATATCAAATACAAAAAGCAACTCAAAATGCATTACAGACTCAAACACAAGATCCCAAACTGTTAAGTTACTAGAAGAAAACAAAGGAAAAAGCTTAACACTGGGCTGCACAATAAATTTTTGGATATGACCCCAAAAGCACAGGCAATAAAAGCGAAAGTAAACAGGGACTATGTCAAACTAAAAAGTGTCTGTACAGGGCAGGGAGCAGCAGAGTAGAGGGACAACCAACAGAATAGGAGAAAATATTTATAAGCCATATACCCAATAAGGAGTTAATGATATCCAAAATATGTAAGGAATTCAAACAGTTCAATGCCAGGAAAACAAGGAGTTCAATGAAAAATAAACGAAGGACCTGAATAGACATTTCTCAAAAGAAGGTATACAAATGGCCAACAGATACATGGAAAAGTACTCAAATCCACTAATCATCATGGAGGTATACATCTAAACCACAAGATATCACTTCACACCTGTTATAAGCATTACTGTCAAAAAGACAAGAGATGACAAGGGTTGGTGTGCGTGAGGAGGAAGGGGAAACCTCATGCACTGTTGATGTGAATGTAATCGGTTCAGTAATCATGGAAAACAGCATAGAGACCTGTCAAAAAATTAAAAATAGAACTACCACTTATCTTAACAAGCCTAGTTCTGGGTGTATATTCAAAGGAAAATAAAACCAGTATCAGGAAATAATATCCACACTGCCACATTCATTGCAGCTTTATTCACAGTAGCCAAGATATGGAAACCACTTTATTCATTAATCCATCTGAAAAGTGTCTATCAAATGGATTAATGGATAGAGAAACTGTGGTATATATACACAATAGAATTAATTTAGCTATTTTTAGAAAGGAAATATTGCTATCTGTGACAACATGGATGAACCTTGAAAACATTTTGTTAAATTATGAAATAATGCAGACACAGAAAGACAAATACTGTATCAACTTCATTTATATGTGGAATATAAAACAGTTGAACTTAAACAGAAGCACAGAGTAGCATGGTGATTACTAGGAGCTGGGGAGAGGTTGGAAATGAGGAAATATTGATTAAAGATTGCAAAATTTCAGATTTTCAGGTTGAGTAAGTTCTGGAGATCAAATGTATAGCTCAATGACTATTAGTTAACAATATTGTATTACATACTTGAAATCTGCTAAGATAGTAGATCTTAATTGTTCTCACCAAAAGAAAATGGTAAACTATACAAGGTGGTCAATGTGTTAATGAGCTTGATTGTTGCAATCATTTCACAATGTATACTCATATCTAAACACCACACTGTACACCTTAATATGTGTATGTGTATGTGTGTGTGCTAATTCGCTTCAGCTGTGTCTGACTCTGCGACCGCATGGACTGTAACCCCCCAGACTTCTCTGTCCATGGGATTTTCCAGGCTAGAATACTGGACTGGGTTGCAGTGCCCTCCTCTAGGAGACCTTCCTAACCCACGAATCAAACCCATGTCTCCTGTGTCTCCTGCATTGGCAGGCAGTTTCTTTACCACTAGTGTCACCTGGGAAGCCCTCCCCAAACCTTAATATATGCAAGTTTTATTTGTCAACTATACTTCAATAACTGTTATAAGTATGCTATACAATTAGAGTTACTACTAAAACATTTGACCTAAAACTTTACAACATGTAACTTAAAAATAAGAGAAGGAGTAAAATGGTGGGAAATAAAGGAGAACAAAAGGAAGAATGGAAAGAAATGAAAGAGCTAAACCAGAAAAAATTAAAAGAAAATAATAGGATGGCAAAAATAAATCTAATTCTATTACTAATTACAATAAATATAATTGGATTAAATTATTCAATGTTAAATTATAAATTGTCAAATATTTTAAAAACTTAGGCTTAAAAATATACATATGTTTGTGATATATATACTTTTTAATGTATTGGTATCTCATTATGGTTTTTTTTAATTTTTTACTTATTTGTTTAAATTTTACTTTACATTTGACTATAGTTGGTGTACAACGGCATGTTAGTTTCAGGTATACAGCAAAGTGATTCAGTTATACATATACATATATCTATTATTTTTCAAATTCTTTTCCCATTTTGGTTATGACAAAATAGAGTAAAGTTTCCTGTACTATACAGTAGATCCTTGTTGGTTATCTATTTTAAATATAGTAGTGGGTATATGTCAATCCCAAACTCCCAATTTATCTCTCCTCTCTACATTTCCCCTTTGGTAACCATGTTGCTTTCTAAGTCTGTGAGTCTCTTTCTGTTTCGTAAATAAGTTCATTTGAATCATTTTTTTAGATTCCACATATAAATGATATCATATGATATTAGTATTTCTGTCTGACTTACTTCACTTAGTCTGATAATCTCCAGATCTTCATGTTGCTGCCAATGGCATTGTTTCATTCTTTTTAATGGCTGAGTGATATTCTATTATACATGTGTATTACATCTTTATACATTCATCTGTTAATGGACAGTTAGGTTGCTTCTATTCCTTGATTGCAAAAAGCACTGCAGTGAACACAAGGGTGCCTGTATCCTCTCAAACCATGGTTTTCTCTGGATATATGCCCAGGAATGTGATTGCTGGATCATATGGTAGCTCTATTTTTAGCTTTTTTAAGGAACCACCATACTGCTCTCAATAGTGGCTATATCAATTTACATCCCCACCAACAGTGTAGAAGGGTTCCATTTTCTCCACACCTTCTCCATCATTTATTGTTTGTGGACTTTTTGATTATGGCCATTCTGACCAGTGTTAGGTGCTATCTCATTGTATCTTTGATTTGCATTTCTCCAATAATTAGTGATGTTGAGCTTCTTTTCATGTGCCTGTTGGTCATCTGTATGTCTTCTTTGGAGAAACATCTATTTAGATATTCTGTCCATTTTTTGAATAGATTGTTTTTTTATATTAAGCTGAATGAGCTGCTTGTATGTTTTGGAAAGTAATCCCTTGTCGGTAGCGTGTTTTGCAAATATTTCTCCCATTCTGTGGGTTTGTTTTTCATTCTATTTATGGTTTCCTATGCTGTGCAAGAACTTTTGATAAACAGATCTACAATGAGAAATTTTAAAATCCACCATAGCAGTGAAAGATTTTAACATGTCTATTTTCATAATTGATAATTCAGGCAGATAAAAGATTGGTGAAGGTATGGCACATATGGATTGCATAATTAACACACTTGTTTTAAAGGAATATGTAGGACATTGGATAATTAGAGACCACACATTATTTTCAAGCAAATAAAACTGACAGTTTGCTAGGTTACAAAGCTAACTTCAATAGTCCAAAGGAATTGATATCATAATTCTCTGAATTAATTATAAATTAGCTAGACAACATTTACTAGAAGATGATAAAATATTCTTTATGAAGAGATTGTAAACTAAAATACACGTTTTAAAAAATTCATGGCTCAAACAAGAAGCCATAAGGGAAATGATAAATATTTAAAGCATGATAGCAAAATATTCATATCAAATCTTGTGAGATATAGCTAAACAGCAGTGACACAAATTTATAGCCTGAAGAGCTTATGTAAGAACAACAGCACAAAATTAATGAGCTAAGCATACACCTTAGAAGCTCAGAAAAAAACATAACAGAGAATTCAAAGAAAGCAGGAAGAAGTCATAAAATAAATAATAATTAAGAGAACAGACAGGGTTTTTTTTTGTATGCGTATGTGAAGAGATGTGTGTGTATGTGAACAAAGTAGTCCAAGTTCTGGCAAAATTAATCAAACCAAAAAGAGAAAGGAAATATATAAACATTAGCAATGAAAAAGCAGTCATAAAAATATAAAATATTTAAATAGATAATGAGAGAAAATGTGAACAAATCTGTTGCATTAATTTTGGTTAAATATTTTGGAAAATACAGTTCATGAAAGCTGACTCCATAAGAAAACCTAAATAGTCCTATAATCCTTCAAGTAATTGGACAAACAAGTTTAATGACCTCTGACAAACTAAATTCCAAACCCTGAGTGTTTTGCTGGTGATCTGAAGCAATATTTGACCAGATAATTCCAATCTTGCACAAATTCTCCCAGAAAACAGCATCAGTGAGAATACTACTCATCTTATTTTATGAAAAGATATTGACAACAGGTAAAGTTAGTACTATAAAGAATATTTACAGGCTAATCTCAATTTCCACATATAGATGCAAATATCTAATGTTTATCATTATTTCTATATATAAAAGTTATCACCTATTCATCATAGTTTATTCCAGGAATGTAAAGTTGATTTAATATTAAAAATTGAATACTGAACCTCACCAAAATAACATACTTAAAGAAAAAGTCATATGAGAAAATCAATAGCCATAGTAGAAGCATTCAACAAAACATTTACTCACAATAAAAGTGCTTGCCAAAAGAAGAACAGAACTTTCTTATCATTGGACAAAGCATTTACAAAATAACCATCCTGAATGCAATATTTAAAGCTGATATAGTGACATCTTTTACTTTATTATCTTAAGGATAAAACAAGATGCCCCTCCCTACTTTTATTTACCATTACACTGGAAGTCCTAGCCAATGTAATAGGACAGGAAAAAGAAGCTGAAAGTGTAAGATTACAAAAGAAAAAACAAACTGTCATTATTTTCAGAAGACGTGACTGCTTTTGTAGCAAATGTGATGCTATAGGTAAATTTAGAATTATTAATGCAGGTTATCATGTTTGATACATAAACAACACATAAAAGGCAATTGGATTTCTACACACCAGAAACAATGGGCTGCAAAATATAATCTTTATAAAACAAAATATTTATAATAGCAGTGAGAATATAATGTACTTAGAAATAAAGTTAACAGAAGCGAGCAAAAGGGAACAATGAAAAATATGAAAAAACACACAAGACACTAAAAAAAACTAGTGATAAGCTAAATAAATGGTATTATATACCAAATTCATAGATGGAAACTTCACCTTGAAGAGGCCATTTCTCCCCAAATTGATACATAGAATTAATGCAATATCAATAAAAATTCCAACTCTTTGCTTGTTTGTTTCCTGTTTTGAAGAACATGACAAGTTTGTTTAAATATTTATATGGAAGGTCAAAGCTGCAATAATTGATTTTTTAAAAATCCCTTGAACCAGAAGAAAGATGTAGGAGAATATTTCCTACCAGATTTAAAGATTTATTATACAACTACTATAGTTAAAAGCAATTTTGTATTGGTAGAGTTAGACAAATAGATAAAGAGAGAAGGCAGTTTGAAAGAAACTCATGCGTATATGAAAAACATGATTCATATAGATCACTGGTGCTGGGACAGTTGATTGTTCATATGGAGTAAATAGTATAACAAGAAACTTCCAGGTGGATTACGACATTACCAGATTCAAAACTTTAAAAATTTTTAGAGAAAAATAAAGTAAAATTGAAATTAAAATTCAAACTTAATTCTCTGGCAGAGATAGAAAGACACACAAAGAAAGAAAAGCTAAGCACCAAGTAAAAGCAGATACTTGCAACATGTACAGTTAACTAGGTATTGATTAACATCCAGATTGTATAAAGAAAGCATTCCAATAAGACAATAAGAAAGACAAACACCCTATATGAAAATGAATAAAAGGCAGAACTCTGGGAAGCAGAACTTCCCAGAGAGAAAGCTCATCATTATATGAAAATATGGTCAGTTTCATTAGTTATCAGAGAAATGCTAATTAAAAAAAATAGAATGCTATTTCATGCCTATTAAACTGGCTAAAAATGAAATTTGATAATGCCAAATTGTGACAAGTATGTGTAAACAGAGAAACTCTCGTCTGTTGCTGGAGAGTGTTTTGGAAACAGTTTATCAATCACCTAATAAAGTTGAATATAAAGAAATCTTATAACCCAGTAATATAACCTAGGTGTACACCCTAGGGAACAAGAGTGAACCAGAAGGCATGTACAAGATAGTTAGAGGGCATTATTTGTTAATATCCCTTGTAGTGTATGTGTGTGTGTGTGTATGTTAGTCTCTCAATTGTGTCCGACTCTTTGCAAACCCATGGACAGTAGCCCACCAGGCTCTTCTGTCCATAGGGTTTCCCAGGTAAGAATACTAAGTGGGTTGCCATTTCTTTCTCTAGGGATCTTCTCGACCCAAGGATTGAGCCCCAATCTCCTGCATTAAAGGTAGATGCTTTACTCTCTGAGCCACGATGGAAAATGGGCCCTAACAATCCCTGCCTCCAGATATTTCTTGGTCTTGTGTAACCATCTCATTTTGAGTTTGGGCTGTAACTAGTGACTCACTTCCAGCAAAAAGAAGATAGCAAAAATGATGGGATGTCACTTTTGAATTTACATTACAAAAAGACTCTGTCTTCTCTTTGTGTCTGGAAGCCTTCAAACTGGTGGAAGCAACCTGCCATAATATGACTAGGTCTTATGCAGAGGCCCATGTGGCAAAGGACTGATGTGTCCAACCAAAGCCAGTGAGGCCAAGAGGTCTGCCAACACTCATATTAGGTGAGCTTGAAAGGGATTTCCTTCAGCTAGCTTTGAGATGACTATAGCCCCAGCCAATATCTTGCTTATAGCCAGGGAGAGACAGTGAGTCAGACTCCCAGCATAGCTCCTCCTGAATTCTTGACTCATTGAAACTGTGAGATATAGCATTTCTGTTTGTTTTGCTGCTTTAAGCTGCTAAGTGTTGGTGTAATTTGTTACATAGCAATAGATACTATTAATAATACAAATCCCAAATGAGCAATAACCAATAAATGTAGAATGGATAAATTAAAGTATGTTGCTGTTCAATGCCAAGTTGTGTCCAGCTCTTTGCAACCCCATGGACTGTAGCATGCCAGGCTTCCCTGTCCTTCACTATCTCCCAGACTTTGCTCAAATTCATGTCCATTGAGCTGGTGATGCTACTCAAACTATAAGCAGTGAAAATGAAGAAATCATCACCAGGGGTGAACCTCAAAAACCCAAGAATTCATATAGTATAATGCCATTAATATGAAAGTAAAAAATAGGGAAAGCCAACACATATATATGGTTTTGGAATATATTAGACACTTCCCTTGTGGCTCAGCGGTTAAGATCTGCCTGTCAATGCAGGAGATGCGGGTTTGATCCTTGAGTTGGGAAGATCCCATGGAGAAGGAAATGGCAACCCACTCCAGTCTTCTTGCCTGGGAAATCCCATGAACAGAAGAGCCTGGTGGGGCACAGTCCATGCAAGAAAGAGTCGGACACAACTTAAGCGACTAAAAAACAATAAAGGAAAGCAAGGACATGATTAATACAAAAGTCAGGATAGATATTATATCTGAGAAGAGAGAAAGATGGGCATGACTGAGGATACAGAGGAGCTTCTAAGCTATGTTCTATTTCTTGATCTAGGAGAAGGTCAGGCATTCACTTTGTATGTTTTATATATCTTTTATTTGGAGAAGGAAATGGCAACCCACTCCAGTATTCTTGCCTGGAGAATCCCATGGACAGAAGAACTTGAAGGGCTATAGTCCATGGGGTCTCAAAGAGTTGGGCATGACTGAAGCGACTTAGCATGCAAGCACAACTTTTATTAATGTTTTTAAAAAATCAAACCAAAGTAAAAAAGAAAGCAAAGTACTGAAGTTAAGTCAATTCACAAATAAATATTTTGAGGAATGGAAGGATGGATGGGTGGTTGGTCAGCTAGACAGATTCATTCTGCCCTTTCGTGTCTAGTTGGACTGGCACTTCTTCCAAGAAGTTTCCAAGATCATCTGATTCATAAATCTTTTTCTCCTATACGAAAGGCCTCGCCATTGCAGGATGAGCCAACTCAGTGGCCAGCTGGGGGATGTTTACCTGGGAACTGTTGAATTCAGCACTGACCTCCTCAGGCCCAACGCATTGCAGGCGAAGCTGTCCACCCGGTTCCCCGCACCCACTCTCTCGCCTCTCGCCCTTTCCTCCTCTGCCGTAGACACACAAAGCGCCGGATGGCGCCTGGAGCACTTGGGGAGGAGAGGACTTTCATCTTGGGTTTCTGCAGAAGCCAGCTACCCGCAAAGAAATCAAGAGCAAGTCCCTAGGAGGCGAAATGATTCGTCCTCCAAGGTTCCTTTCGGTTCAGATCTCCATGGCTCCCTGCGGGAGCGCAAAAAGAAAGCACAAGAAAAACAGGGGGTCCCTTATCTCCAGACAAGCAAGGGTGAATGACAATGCAGCAAGAAGGGGACTGAGATGGAGCCCTTGGGATTCATCATGGGAGGGGCCGAGAGGTAAACAGCGAGCAACTCCCGGTGGATTCGTCCGCTGCCCTCCCCTCGAGGACCGCAGAGGCCCCGTGGCAGTCCCCACGCCTCCCGGACCCCACACAAACGCACGTCCCGGGCATCCCCCCACGTCGCCCCGTCTCCCCGCGCGGCCACCCGCGCTGTGGCCTGTGTCACCGCCAGGCCTCTCTTGTCCAGAGCCCATCGCGGGCCCACACTCACCCTTAGCCCCGCTATTCCCTGCAGCGCGGGTTGGGGGCAGAGGGCACCGGCTACGAGGGGGCGGCCGCAGTTCCCAGGGGACAGGAGCGCCTCAGGCGAAAAGGGACTGGGCAGCTGACCGAGTCTAGGGACGTGGAAAGGACAGGGCGGGACGCAAAGGAGGCTGTCCCGGGAGCTGATTGGCCGCCGCGGTGGTGGGGGCGGAGCCTGGCCCACCGCCCAGAATCGCAGAGGTCCCGCTTTGTGTCAGTTTCTGCAGGAAGACGCAGCCTCACATCCAGGATAGAGACCCCAGCCCCCGCCCTGGGAGTGCAGCAGGGCAATTTGCTGTAAATCCGTCAGACTATGAACTAGTGAGCGGTTGAAAATGATAATGCATTTTCATAAAGTATAATGCACAATTATTTCCAAGGGCAAGTTAAGTCTATGAGTCCTAGGCATATTTTTAATTACAAGAATAAAGTTGCCTTAAAATGGAGGGTATAGTTACATTCTTCCATAAGAAGAAATCAATCTCACTTTGCTTTTATGGAGAGAAGGGATAAGAATGAGGAAGTTGACTATTGATACTTCATAACCACTGAATTGTTTTAAAATGTCACGAGTTGTCTTATAAAGCAAATAAAAGGGAAAGTGTGAAAATGTTTTGCTAACCAACGGATAGGTGACAGATACTGGGCATGAAGCAGAGAAAGAAAGACATGGCTGTTGAAAACCTGGACACTGAAATGCGTGCCTCATCTTCTTACTAGCCGGGCGTGCATTCCATTCCTATGGATGCCCTAACAAATGACCACAGACTCAGTGCCTTGAAACAACAAGTTTGTTTTCTTGCAGCTCTGTAGGTCAGAAGTCCAGAGAGTGAGCGAGCGTCTCGCTAGGTAGATCAAGGTGTAGGCAGGGCTCTTTGTTCCTTCCGTAGCCTCTAGCGGACTATGCCTTTCCTTGCCTTTTCCAGCTTTGAGAGGCTGCCCAAATTCTTTGGCTTGGGGCCCCTTGCTCCATTAATCAACAATCTCATCCCTTGGATCTCTGTTTCTGTCGTCACATCCCGTTCTCTGCTTCTCCTCTTCTATTTATTTCTGAGCAAGTTTGACCTGTTAGTTCCTTTGTGCCCTGGATCCAATAGGCCTCCCTCAATTCTAAATTCTATCGCCTTTTTTATGCTCATTTCCCTTCTGTCTTTCTGTTCATAGTTCATCTTTGTCCTCCAGATAATATATAGGTAGAACATGGTATCAAAACACTTGCCTTGTTTTCTTACTTCCACTGAAAAGTCTGCTGCTACTCGGAGCTCAGAGTTGTTGACATACATGTGACATGTGTGAGAAAGGACTTCCTAAACTCCTAGCGGCGGTCAGTATAAGATCCCAGTCTGCCTGAGCTCCCCTGGCCCTCCTTTCCTCCTCAGGCCCAGAGCCAGTCAGCAAAGGGCATGCTGCTGACGTCAGAGGAGGAGGGGTGAGGGGCCCGGGGTGAGGGGCGGTAGCAGGGGGAGGAGAGAGGCTGAGCAGAACAGCCGGGTCGCAGTTGGCCAGGAATTTGCTGGCTGAAGTCTGTAGTCTGCTTGTGTTTTTGCAAGCTGGAGGAGGTTCACAGACTGCCCTGGCTGTTTCCTGCCAGCCCCCAACGCGTGCACACACACACACACACACACACACACACACACACCCTAAAGCTTGGAGGGCCAGGGATCTTGGCCTCAGGGATTTTGTACTGAAAGCCTGTGGTCATACTCCATCCCCACCCATGCCCACCCTTTCTGCTGCCTGTGTCTCAGTATTCCTTTTTTTTAAAAAAAAAAAAAAAAAATATATATATAAAGGTAGAAATTGGATGATATATTTTAGCTCTGAAACTCTGTGACCAATTGCACAGCAAAAACAACCCGAACTGAAAATAGTGGACTCTGCAGGTGTGTCTGGGGAGAGTATGGGCGAGCAGGCATGTTGCCTGTGTGCCGTCCATTTTTGAGAGGAGCAGGGATATGGCAAGAGAGAAATGCAGCTGTCTTGGCGGAGAGAATGAGAGAGAAAGCTCAAAGCTCAGTCTGCAGTCTCTCAACACCCATCTGCATCCACCAGGTCCCCCAGCAGCCCCACCTCTCAGATGCACATACCTGTCCAGGCATTGGCTTTTCCTTCTACCCTCAAAGGACTCTGTAGTCAGAAACTACCTCTTTGGGCCTGGGTGGCAGGTTGCTCACTTCTGGAAACCTCTGAGAAGTCATGCCCCCTTGTCTGCCCTTCAATGCCAGAGCAGACTTTGGCAGGGCAGTGCCAGAGTCTTGCCTGTTTTCAGTTAAAGAGGCAAAGGAGAAGGGAGCAGAGGTTGTGAATGCAAACACAAAGGTTGACCCTGCCTGAGTCAGGGGAATTCTTCCTGCCTTCAAACTGGGACGTGTGGCTTTTTGTCCTGCCTGTAAACTCCAGCTGAAACGTGGGCTCTTCCTGAGTGTTGTGCCTGTTGACTTTCAAACTGGAATTAACCATTAACTCTCTTGGCCTCCAGCTTCCAGACTCACCTTGCAGATTTTTAGGCTTGTCAGCCTCCATAATTGTGGGAGCAATTCCTAATATTAAATAAATCTTCAGCTATGTATCTATCTATGTGTCTATCTATCCATCCATTCATCTGTCTATCCTATTGGTTCTGTTTCTCTGGAGAGCTCTAATACAGCCCCACCCTCCCCTGAGTTACTCATTTGGAACTTGCTGTCCAGTACTATATACCCACCTCAACTACTTCCACATGGCTCTGTTGCTGGAACTCCTGAATACAAGCCCCTCACAGGGGCTTCTCTTTATAGGAGTGAAGAATGAACTCAAGACAGGTCTTACTCCCTGTGTTTCCTTGTGCTGTTTCCCCCTTCACCACCCCCTAGAGATCTATGTTGTTTAGCAAAAGGGAAGATTTCAGTACACTGGTTGTAACTCTTCACTCTAGTCTGGGATAAAACTCATAAATAAATCTACTCCTGGAGAGTCTTTATGGTTGCTTCCTTCTCTCCCCATTGTCTTCCTCATCTCCTCATATGACTCTCCCTATGAACTTTTATAGGGACGGAAATAGATGTTTAAAATGGAATTGTTACAAACACCACTGAGGAAAAAATTTAAAGCTTATGCTTGGGATATTTTGTGGTTTGAAATCAAGTTTTCTCAGTCTTAAGTAAGAACTTCACTGAGAAGTAAATATAATTAAATTAGGAACAGTGGGAGGATGGGAGAGAACTGGAGGAAGACTGATTAAACTGTAGAATTAAAAAAAAATTAAGTGCCATCTCTTTTTTAGGATAATGACTTCCTTATTTTTATGAAAGCAATGCATTGCATAAAGAGATGCGCATAAAGGAAAAATAATAAAGAGGGTCATATTGTACACAGTATTTTTAATATAAAAGGTATCGGTCTTAGATAGTTTGGGCTGCTATAACAAAGATCAACTGGGTGAATTAAGCAAGATATTTATTTCTGGGAAAGACTGAAGGCAAAAGGAGAAGAGGGTAGCAGAGGATGAGATGGTTAGATAGCATCACCAACTCAATGGACATGACTCTGAGAAAACTCTGGGAGATAGTGAAGGACAGGGAAGCCTGAAGTGCTGCAGTCCCCCAGGTTGCAAAGAGTCGGACACCACTTACCAACTGAATGACAACAATTTCTCATAGTACTGGAGGCTGGGCAATCTGAGATCAAGTTGCCAGTAGATTTGGTGTCTGGTGATAACCCTCATCCTGGTTCATAGTGTCTTCTTGATGTCCTCACATGGCAAAGAAAGCTCAGATTTCTTCATCCCCTTCCTAGGGCAGTAATCCCATTCTTGAGGGCTCCAGCCTCATGACCTAATGACCTCCCAAAGCCCCTACTTCCTAATACCTTCACATTAGTGTTTAAGATTTCAGCATATGAATTCTGGGGGACACAAACATTCATTCCCTAACAGTATTATTTTTAGCCTAAACTGAATTCAACAAAGAAGCTGAAGAACTGCTCAGGTAAATGTTTCACCACAACAAGAACATCTGAATATTGCTAAGTGTTCTGCACTGGGATTTCCTCCACTGGGCTCAGCGTGTCTTCTCTTCAGAGTGTAATATGTTTGAACCCTGGAAGGCCTTGAGTGCTACAAATTTCCTTATTCTTTGCCAAGACCATGGTGGAGGTAGAGAGAAGTTTCTACCTCTCAGATTGTACTCTGACTTTTTCCCAGGCTACTCCCATGTCATTCCACAGACTCAGAACTAGATAATATCAGTGAGAATACTTAGCATTTGGTACACTCACCTTCTTTCCTTAGTACAATTTCTCAGTGATGAGGTTGTTGGAAACGTGAGTGAGGGAAGTGTTCAAGCATCATTCCAGGATGAATCAGAATCTAATTTTTTGTAGAGGCAAGATCTAGAACCTGGCTTCAAATACCCATTTTTATGTAAGACGTGACTTGAACAGAGCCTGGTATATAGCAAGGGCCATGCATTTATTATTAAATTATGTTCACTTTCAGAAGTTTATGAAATGAGGCTGTGCCCCATTCCTTCTTTGCTGTATGTTAAGAAATATTTCTTTTTGTGCTGTAACACCTTTCTTTAAGTTAATTTCATTAAATATTGATGGAAGGGAATTTTGGGACCTGGCCTGCTTCTGCCATTTTTCCTTGGAAATTGCTCCAATTACCATCGAACAGAAGTGAGCATTTATGTGAACCAGCACATTTCTGGAAAACATCTGTTTTCTTTTATAAAATTCTCAAGTGATCACACTTTTTACTTTAACTTTAAAAAGTCTTATGAGTCATTTTTCTCCTAGTCACTCAAATATATAGTCTGCAGTCTCTTTTCTCTTGCTGTCTCTCTCTCTCTAAATCTCATTTGGAAATTCAAATTAAGTGGTTTGGAGAAAGAAAAAATGACCTAGCATCCTTCTAAGGGAAGAAAAGCTACCTATTTTAAAGCAGGATTAAAAAAAAATAAAGTTGACACTCTTTTGGCCAGTGTTCAGGCTGGGGTACTCCTGGGAGCCACTCTTGGACATTTCCTGGCTTATAGGAGTTATTGATGATGGTACTACCAGAGTCTGGGAGTGTGGGAACCTCCAGATCTACTCAGTTTCTTCTAAGTAGTTTTCTGCCAGGAACCCATTCTCTCAGAGTCAAGGCCTAGATGTCAAGCATGTAACCCTGGGCAAGCACTAATGCTAAAGCTGAAACTCCAGTACTTTGGCCACCAGATGCGAACGGCTGACTCATTGGAAAAGACCCTGATACTGGGAAAGATTGAACCAAAGAAGGGGGCGGCAAGAGGAAGAGATGGTTAGATACTGTCACTGATTCAATGGACATGAGTTTGAGCAAACTCCAGGAGACAGTGAAGGACAGAGGAGCCTGGCATGCTGCAGCTCATGGGGTTGCAAAGAGTCAGATACGACTTAGTGACTGAACCGAAACAACAAATACTAAAATATATAAAATCCGGAATGAGTGAGGCATCTTATTCAATTTCTTCTGTTTTTTCTAATTGATCCAGTAGATTTCCAGATTTTAACTTCTTATGTTTGTGGAATGTATGTCCTTTGTTATAGTAAATTCTATTTTCAATAAGCTGTTATACATTTATTAAGCTGTTTATATTTATTTAAAAATGAAACTTTTATTTCTGGTGTACCTATTAACATGTGTGGGACAGAGTTCTGTGAAATAACAATTGAGGACAAACTGGTCTATGGATTGCTATTCTTGTTTTAAGTTTGCCAGGTTTAGTCCTAGAGCTGTGTTAACTTTCTAGAATCTGGACATGAATAAAACTTTGTCAATATTTTGGTTTACTATATTAAAATAACATATGTTTCATCATTATAAAACTATCCTGTTCATTACAGAAAATTGGGAAAATATAAAAAATCAGAGAACAAAAGTATTTAAGTCACCTAAATATATTCCCAGTACTAAAGATAACTGTGGTTAACATTCTAATCACTTTTAATTTATCTATATCTATATAGGTATCACTTTACTAGCATGTGAGATGAGTGCAATTGTGTGGTAGTTTGAGCATTCTTTGGCATTGCCTTTCTTTGGGATTGGAATGAAAACTGACCTTTTCCAGTCCTGTGGCCAATGTGTGAACTGTGAACTTCCAGATGTTCAAGCTGGTTTTAGAAAAGGCAGAGGAACCAGAGATCAAATTGCCAATGTCCGCTGGATCATCGAAAAAGCAAGGGAGTTCCAGAAAAACATCTATTTTTGCTTTATTGACTATGCCAAAGCCTTTGACTGTGTGGATCACAAGAAACTGTGGAAAAATCCTGAAAGAGATGGGAATAGCAGACCACCTGACCTGCCTCTTGAGAAACCTATATGCAGGTCAGGAAGCAACAGTTAGAACTGGACATGGAACAACAGACTGGTTCCAAATAGGAAAAGGAGTACATCAAGGCTGTATACTGTCACCCTGCTTATTTAACTTATATGCAAAGTACATCATGAGAAATGCTGGGCTGGAAGAAGCACAAGTTGGAATCAAGATTGCTGGGAGAAATATCAATAACCTCAGATATGCAGATGTGAAAGTGCCTCAGATGTGGCAGAAAGTGAAGAGAAACTAAAAAGCCTCTTAATGAAAGTGAAAGAGGAGAGTGAAGAAGTTGGCTTAAATCTCAACATTCAGAAAAAAAATAAAAGATCATGGCATCTGGTCTCATCACTTCATGGGAAATAGATGGGGAAACGGTGTCAAACTTTATTTTTGGGGGCTCCAAAATCACTGCAGTTGGTGATTGCAGCCATGAAATTAAAAGACGCTTACTCCTTGGAAGGAAAGTTATGACCAACCTAGATAGCATATTGAAAAGCAGAGATATTACTTTTCCAACAAAAGTCCATCTAGTCAAGGCTATGGTTTTTCCAGTAGTCATGTATGGAGGTGAGAGTTGGACTATGAAGAAAGCTGAGTGCCGAAGAATTGATGCTTTTGAACTGTGGTGTTGGAGAAGAGTCTTGAGAGTCCCTTGGACTGCAAGGAAATCCAACCAGTCCATTCTGAAGGAGATCAGCCCTGGGATTTCTTTGGAAGGAATGATGCTAAAGCTGAAACTCCAGTACTTTGGCCACCTCATGTAAAGAGTTGACTCATTTGAAAAGACTTTGATGCTGGGAGGGATTTGGGGCAGGAGGAGAAGGGGACGACAGAGGATGAGGTGGCTGGGTGGAATCACTGACTCTATGGATGTGAGTCTGAGTGAACTCCGGGAGATGGTGATGGACAGGGAGGCCTGGCATGCTGCAATTCATGGGGTTGCAAAGAGTCAGAGACGACTGAGTGACTGAACTGAACTGAACTGATATAGGTATCTTTCTTGGATTTATATATGTTCAGATACTTATGACACAAATTATTGTGTGTGTTGTATGCAGTTCTATGTTGTATTCTTTTCACCACAAGTTCCCCATGACATTTCCCCATGGCATTAAAAGTTGTTCAAATATATTTTTGATAACTGTATAACAGTTCCAGTCACTGAAATTATACTTAGTTAGTTTCCATTTTGAAATTAGGTGATTCCAGAAATTTGCTAGTCAAAATAATCTTGTTAAAAATATCTGTTTTACTTACATCTTGATCTGCATGTTTTACTTACAGCTTGATTGCATTTCTGATTATAGGATGGATTTCTTGAAGTAGAAGTAAGGAGCCAAAAGACATAGCATTTAGAAGATTTTTGATACATAGTGCCAATTTATCCTCTAGAAATATTTTATATATTTATACTCTCAACAACCCAATATAAATGTATTCTTCTGGACTTCCAGTGGACTATCTTCTTTTCTAAACCTTACATAAGCTTTCCACATATTACCTGAGATCCCTTTTGGTACAGATAGAAACATGTGTGGCCTAATGGGCTTTCCGTTCCTTTCTTTTCTCCTGAGTCCAACACATATAGAGCCTAAAATGAGAGAAAGGCATATTTTCTAATATAAACTGGAGTATGGGAAGGTTATGAAGATTTACTAGATTAAAATCAGATTTGCAGTTCATATATTGGATTAGCCAAAAAGTTCATTGGGATTTTTAAAAGACATATTTTTCATTTTAACCAAGACTGTTGAAGTGAAGTGAGCTCGCTCAGTCATGTCCAACTCTTTGCGACCCCATGGACTGTAGCTCACCAGGCTCTTCCATCCAGGGGATTCTCCAGGCAAGAATACTGGAGTGGGTTGCCATTTCTTTTGCCAGGGGAACTTCCCAACCCAGGGATCGAACCCGGGTCTCCTGCATTGCAGGCAGGCGCTTTACCCTTTGAGCCACCGGGGAAGCTGTTATTGAACAAGTATTCCTGAATTGAGCAGACTTTTTGATCAACCCAATACCTGCTGCACAAGGCTCCAGATGGCAGCGCGAGGGAAGGCAGCCTCTGCACACGGCCCCTGGCACCATCCTGGACTGCAGTGTTGTGAGCAGTCTCTTTGCACACGGCCCCTGGCGCCATCTTGGACTGCAGTGTTGTGAGCAGTCTCTTTGCACACGGCCCCTGGCGCCATCTTGGACTGCAGTGTTGTGAGCAGTCTCTTTGCACACGGCCCCTGGCGCCATCTTGGATTGCAGTGCCGTGTGAAGTGCTTCTGCACACTGCCACAGAACTGAGCTGATGGTGGTAGCCGTTCCACACTAGGAACTCTGGTCTGAAGAACCGAGTAAAGACTTCTACATGTGGCCTCCTGTGAGCATGTGAAACTGGACCCAGCACAAAGGGGAGAAAAAGGTTAGGCTTTATCTTATTAACCAGATTCTGGGTTTTTTTGCCTGAAAATTGTTAATGGGCTGTGCCAGTGATCCTTCTGGGGCAGAACACTGATTAAAAATGGCCCAGATACTTCAAGGGGGCGTTTGTGAGGCTGTGCAGTGAGCTGTGGTGGGGGCTGCAGCCGTCGCCTCTGTGTCCCCAGAGGGGGTTTGTGGAAGCAAAGTCGGCTTATGGGGCTTTGGATTCAGACTCAGTTTTCTCAGAGAAGAGGGTGTTGAGGGCAGGTGCCCAGGAGCAGACCTGCCTTTTGTTTGCTCTGCTGCTAGGATCCTGGTAGGAGAATGAAGTGAGTGGAGATTGCAGCCACATGCTGGTATTAATATTTTCTGTGTCTAATGTGTCCTGTTCCTGCTTCTGCTCTGTTCTGCCATGAGATCTTGGCTATGTGTCCCCCAGCCCTCCAGCTGGGTTGAAAATGAAGGTCACTCTTTCCCGTTCCCTTGCCCTCAGCTTGCACCCTCGGGATGGGTTCTCCGCAGTCTCCCATCTTCTGCCTAAAGCAGGGATTTGTCCAGAGAGGCATCAAAGTTTACTCAGCCCCGTGTGTGTGTGTGTGTGTGTGTGTGTGTGTGTGTGTGTGTGTGTGTGTGTGTGTGTGTGTGTGTGTGTGTGTGTATTTAGTCACTCAGTCCTATCAGACTCTTTGCCACACCATGGGCCCTTTAGGCTTCTCTGTCCATGGGATTTTTCAGGGAAGAATACTGGAGTGGGGTGTCATTTCCTCCTCCAGGGCATCTTCCCTACCCAGGGATTGAACCCACCATGTCTCCTGTGTCTCCTGCATTGGGGCGGGGAGATTCTGGACCACTAGCACCTGGTGAGAAGGCAATAGCACCCCACTCCAGTACTCTTGCCTGGAAAATCCCATGGATGGAGGAGCCTGGTAGTCTGTAGTCCATGGGGTCGCTAAGAGTTGGACATGACTGAGCGACTTCCCTTTCACTTTTTACTTTCATGCATTGGAGAAGGAAATGGCAACCCACTCTAGTGTTCTTGCCTGGAGAATCCCAGGGACAGGGGAGCCTGGTGGGCTTCCGTCTATGGGGTCACACAGAGTCGGACACTACTGAAGCGACTTAGCAGCAGCAGCAGCAGAAGCAGCACCACCTGGGGAGCACACTTAGTCCTTTACTTGTCTTTTCCTTCCTGGTGAGGGTTTTTTTGGCTCCCTCTTCCGTTGTCACCTTTCCAATTAGGATACATCCCCTCCCTCACTGTCATTTCGGAGTTCTTAGAACTAGAAAGAAAACCATTAGGAAAATGAGAAAGTGGCATTAACCTGTACAGAAATGCCCTTGGTTCTCAGGAAGCTGAGGGTTTGACAAGAACCATGGATACTCGCATGCAATGGAAGTGACCAAATGCCCTAATTTTATTGCATTAATTCTAACTTCCTTCTGCCCTTGATCCCCCCTGCCCTGAAACTTTATTCTGAGACTCTAGGCAGGTCTCTTGCACTCTCTTGGCTTCTAGTGGGGATAATGAGATCTTACCTGAAGTCAGGGGCAGGACCATGGTCGCTGAAGGCCCCTCAGTACTAAAATATACAATTTTATGAATACTCTTTAAATTCCCAGAAACAAAGTCACAATCCAACAGAATTTCAGTATTCTCACTCTCCACCGAAGTGTTCTGAGATAAGAAATGCTAAAGAAATGAGATGGTATATAAGTCAGAATACAGATCTCTAAAATAGGAAGGACTGAGAAAATGTATATGCAGATTTCTGACTATCAGTGAATGGGCAAAAAAATTCTAATTATGAAATGAAATTATACCGAATTTTCTGTAGCAATCATAAAGGCCCTAAAAATGTGGCCTGATTCAGTCAAGGCACAGACAGGAGGCATTTAGAATCAAACACAACTGAATGACTTGCTGGCATAACCAGGCTGGAAGCCATTTGGGTTCTTTTTGCTAATGTATAATTGAAGTGGAAGAGAAGGAAGCCAAAGGCAGGGAGAAATACGAGACACAGGATAGAATTGCTGAGGCCGCATCTTTTACCCAAGGTGCAGTTTCAGAGTTTGATGTCAGTCTGTACAGACTGACAGGTTAAACTGATGGTGGCTCTTTGCTTCTGAAGGCAGAGAGGACTGAGACAGCAAGACACACCACTTGGGCCAGGAGAGGATGCAGGTAGAGAGGCCATCTCAACATTTATTCTTCATGAAGACTGGATAGGCATGAGATCACAGACTTTACTCTCCTGGGCAGAATTCACAGGAAGCTAAACAGAGTCTTAATAGTCCATTGGATGATTTTGCTAAATAAAGTTTGTTGTTGTTCAGTCGCTAAGTTGTGTCTGGCTCTTTATGACCTCCTGGACTGTGGCACATCAGGTATGCTTGTCCTTCACTATCTCCTGAAGTTTGCTCACACTCATGTCTGTTGAGTCAGTGATGCCATCCAACCACCTCATCCTCTGTTGCTCCCTTTTGCTCCGGCCCTTAGTCTTTCCAGCATCAGGCTCTTTTCCAATGAGTCGGCTCTTCACCTCAGTTAGCCAGAGTGTTGGGGCTTCAGCTTCAGGATCAGTCCTTCCAATGAATGTTCAGATTTAGTTTCCTTCAGGATTGACTAGTTTGATCGATCTCCTTGCAGTTCAAGGGACTCTCAAGAGCCATTCTCTTCTCCAGGGGATCTTCCCAACTCAGGGACTGAACCCTGGTCTCCTGCATTGCAGGCAGATTCTTTACTGTCTGAGCCACCAGGGAAGCCCAAATAGAGGTTGGGCATTTGAATGAAAGTCCTGCCCAATTCATTATTGATCAGCCAACCTTCCTTGACCCTTGGGGATTCCATTATCTCCTCTGAAGGATTTGGCAGTACCTACTTTTTAAAGTGAGATTATTACCTGGAATATGTGGCTAGAAATGGTTTTGCATGCATCTTGATGATAAACTGAAATGCATCCTTGTCTCTCTGTGTAAATCTACCTGAATTAGGTCCTATAAAGCACTTGGTTGTTGCTTTACAAGCAAATATGGGAGTTTCTGAGTTTTTCTTGTTTTGGACACTTGCTTCATTTATGATCAATTTATTCTCCATACTTTGACTTAAATTTTATTCTATATGAACAAAAACTTCATTTCGATTAAAATTTCTATTGAAAGTTAAATTTCAGGGCAATATCTCTGAAGAAAAATGTAACTACAATTAGACTTCTAAATTAAATTTAAAATTCAACTTCTCATGTTACTATATACGTGAAAAACTCAACAAAAATGGCAAGGTGATTAAGGCCTATATTTCAGATGGGTAAATTTACACTCCTCTGCTTAGAAGATGGTAGTTTCTTTTGATATTGGATCCTTTAAAATGTGAAAAAAAAACCAATTATCATTTTATTAAAAATATAAAGGAATATGTAAAATGGTACAAGGCATTGCTTTTAATTGTCATTATCCCTTTAGTCTTCTTCAGTCTAGAAGAGTTCTTCAGTCTCTCACATTATGACCTGAAACCTTTGAAGACTATACCAGGAAATTTATATATCTTCAATTTACTTTTCTCTGCTATTTCTTTGTGATAGTTTCAGGTGATGCATTTTGGCAAGAGTATCACAGAAGTGATACTGGTTTTATTCTATTGGATGTTCCATGATTTTGATTTTTCCTTTTACTAATGATGTTTATGTTCATTACTTGATTAAGGTGATGTCTGCTAAGCAGTTGAGAAGTTGTTTCTTTAGCAAAAATCCATTTGGTTCTCTTACAATACCATCCTCCAATGCTATTTTAATTTAGTGCACTCCACCTTATAACCCCACAAACATTGTTTCCAAATATGGTGGCAATGACATCTAAGGTTGCTGACCTAGCTCTATGTATTTACAGAGTTTTGAGGTCCTGTTAGCTTTCTTATTTGATTACTTAGAACACTTTTCTATCCTTTTTTTCTTGATACACACTATCACTTCGCTTTAACTTATATGTAGGAACATTGTACATTGGTTTCCAATATCTCACCTTGAACATACACATTAATGTACAGAAAGTATATTTCTTCAAGTTTACACAACCCATTATCAGTTGAGTTCAGTCGCTCAGTCGTGTCCGACTCTTTGCGACCCCATGAATCACAGCACGCCAGGCCTCCCTGTCCATCACCAACTCCCAGAGTTTACCCAAACTCATGTCCATCGAGTCGGTGATGCCATCCAGCCACCTCATCCTCTGTCGTCCCCTTCTCCTCCTGCCCCCAATCCCTCCCAGCATCAGAGTCTTTTCCAATGAGTCAACTCTTCGCATGAGGTGGCCAAAGTATTGGAGTTTCAGCTTTAGCATCATTCCTTCCAAAGAAATCCCAGGGCTGATCTCCTTCAGAATGGACTGGTTGGATCTCCTTGCAATCCAAGAGTCTTCTCCAACACCACAGTTCAAAAGCATCAATTCTTCGGTGCTCAGCTTTCTTCATAGTCCAACTCTCACATCCATACATGACTACTGGAAAAACCATAGCCTTGACTAGACGGACCTTAGTCGGCAAAGTAATGTCTCTGCTTTTGAATATGCTATCTACGTTGGAAGACTAATTGGAAAGATCCTTTTAGTCTTTATAAAAACAAAATAGAATGTATGTATTAGAACTATTTGTCTAAAATAAGTTGTTGGGAAATCATGTATAAAATGCAATTTTAATTCTCAAAAGAGATGAAGAAGTTGATGGGAGAGTAGGAAGAAAGTGGGATGGTCAAAGTAGACAAGGGGGGAAAGCTGTGTCCACATCTGCCATCATGAGTGGAGACTGTGCCTGGGTCTGAATGCCATGTGCATGAGTGCTGGGTCGTGATCACTGTCTCTAGTCCCTCCAACAGGTATAACCAATGGGTGAGAGTACTCAGCTCCAGAGGTTGTGAAGTAGAGAGAGCAGATGGAAGGTAGTGAACTTGGAAACTCCTGCCTGTGCCCTGTCCTTAATACCTATGTGATGCTGTCTTTTTTCTTCTCTGGACCTCAGTTTTCATGCTGTGGAGCAAAAAGGGAATATTTCAGGACTGCAAGATGCTGAGATGAGAAATAAGGCACAAGAGTAACACAAAGGGAGTAAAACAGAAACAGATAATCAAGATAACTTTTGCCTGCTTTGGGCTGACGGAGTCTTTAGCCCATGGACACACCTTCCTGCGTCCCACACATTCACAAAGATCTGAGATTCCAGCCGCAGAAGTGCTCTGTCTGCCTTCCTCCCCACCCCACGCAAGGAACTGTCCATCTGTCCTCTCATTCTTGACACCTGTTAGACAACTTTCTGTGTTCCTGAAACTCTTAGAGGTAAACATTTCAGTCTGTGCTTCTGTTCCTGTTCAGAATGTGCTTAGAAGGAGATTCATTGTCAGAGAAGCAATGAGGAGACAGATAAAAAGTGCAGGGTTTAAAAAGTAGGAAAAGAGAGTTAAAAAGGAGAATTATTGCCCATAGAAACATCTTTCATTCCTGCCAGGCTTCACTGAGGCCTGAGGAGCTGATGCTTTGCTATGGAGACACTTCTGATTCAAGAAGATTTATAGATGCAGCTCATGAGGCCCTTATGCTTTAAAAACTCATAGAGCTGGGAGAAAAGAAATTATAGAACTATTAAAAAATATTTTAGTGTTGTTAAAACGTGTTTTTTTTTTTTCTTTTAAAGGATCAAGGCTGACATGGCTTTCTCACTGAAGTACTATGAGAGTCATCTGCAGAGTTGGAGGTGGTGAGTTTCAACAGGCTTTTGAAAATTATCACAAGGGGCTCTCAGGTAAAGGTGCATACAGGAGAAGGAAGAGGTTGTTTTGCACTAAAATACATAAATAAGTACAATTAAAAAATTGAGCTGCCTTCTAGGAATGGAAAGACTTAGTCATGGGCTTGGGCTCCCCAGTGGCATTAGGAACACTATGCGCCTACCTGCTCACAGAACTCTGTTTCAGTGGGTGGGGCAAGGAGAAAATATTTCCTTTAGGCATACTAACACAAAATCAAACCTGTTATTGCAGTGAGCTTCAAATGCCAGTAAGAGAGCATGTGATGACTGCAGTGGCAGAAGGCAGGAAAGCAGTTGGAAAAAGGCTGTCTAAAGAGACTATAAGTAGCAGTTTCCCTAATTATTCATATGGTTCACCATGTTCCATGGATGGGCTCTCAGGTTAGTGCAGTTTGGGGCTCAGCTTAGGGCTGGGGGTGAAGGAGGGTTGATATCTTTAAATTTCAAAGATTATTAAAGGCTTCCTTCTGTGGCAGGAAACTCAAAGAATATCTAAAGGAAAAATATGGTATGAACCCAAAATTAGAGCCCAAAGTGAAATATTTCCATTAAGAATTTAAGGGTAGAAGGATAAAAAGAAATCTTCCCTCATTATGAGATCCAAAGAAAGCTACTCTTAACATTAAAATTTTTCTTCCTTCTCCTCTTTTTAAAAACATATTTGCAAATTGCACTTAGTTAATCAATTATTAAAAATAAGTTTTTGGAAATAATTGTAGATTCACAGGAAGTTGTAAAAAAATTTACAGAGAGTTTCTGTGTATTCTTCACCTAGTTTTCCCTAATGGTAACATCTTATGTAATTATAGTACAATATCACAGCCAGGAAACAGGCATTGGTACAATCCACAGAGCTTATTCCAACTTCACCAGTTCTGTATTCACTCTTGTGTGTGTATGTATATATAATTCTGTGCTGTTTTTTTCACATGTGTATATTCAAGTAACCACCACATCAAGATACAGAACTGCTCCATCAGTACAAAGCTTCCACATGCCACCCCTTTACAGTCACATACACCCTAACAACATACAAATTTAATTTTTGCACTCTTTCACTGTTATGGCCCTAGGGAAATATTACTGAACAAGCAAAAATCCCTGCTCTATTGATAAAATACAGAAAATACAAAATTTTTCAAAATGAGTACAGGTGTATTTTGGAGATATTGCATGTTCAGTTTCAGACCACCACAATAAAGTGAATATTGAAATAAAAACATAAACAAAACATGGATTTTTTGGTTTCCCAGTACACATAAAAGTTATGTTTACTTTGTACTGTGGTCTATTAAGTGTGCAATAGCAATATGTGTTAAAAAAAAAGTATGTGTGTGTGGATGCGCACATGCACTCAGTTATATCCAACTCTTTGAGACACCATAGACTGTAGCCCACCAGGCTCCTCTGTCCATGGAATTTTTCAGGCAGGAATACTAGAGTGGGTTTCCATTTCCTACTCCAGGGGATCTTCCCAACTCCAAAATTGAACCTGTGTCTCCTGTACTGGCAGGAGGATTCTTTACCACTGAATCACTTGGGAAGCCCAAGAAGAAAGGCTTTCCCACCCTGGATTAAAAAATTTTATTGCTTAAAAGATGTTAACCACCATCTGAGTCTTCAGGGAATCAATCTTTTTGCAGTAGTAACATCAAAGATTATTGATCACAGATTCCTATAATAAATATAATAATAAGGAAAAATTTAAAACATTGCAAAGATTAGTGAAATGTGACACAGAGACACAACATGAGCAATTGCTGTTGGAAAAATGGTGCCAATAGATTTGCTTGATGCAAGGTTGCCACAAACTTAAATGTATAAAAAACACATATCTGGGAAGCTCAGTAAAATGAAATATGCCTGTAGAAAAAAAATTAAAAGGACAGGGAAGCCTGGTGTGCTGCAATTCATGGGAAGTGCAAAGAGTCAGGCATGACTGAGTGACTGAACAACAGCTGGAAAGAACTGCTCATGGGTGTGTTCATGATTTTAGGAAAGGCATGTCTCTACAAATCTAAGAAGCTATCTTCTGGGTTTCAGGCAGATGGGACAAAAAGACTGAGGAGATTGAGAGTAGGAAATACTAAAGATTTTTTTTTAGATAATGAAGGCAGATAGAAAAGCAAACCAAAGAGCAAACCAAAACCAATTCCACTTCGCTCTTGGTGCTTAAGCTTGGAAATTGACTCTGGCAGGGACAGAAGGCAGGTGTTGAAAAATATCAGAGAGGCAACTGCTGACAGATAGTTTGAAGTACTTTTCCTGATTATCTGTGTAAGTCATCCTTTTATAGGTCAAAGTTATGCTCATGTTGGTGCATTCAGGTCAAGGCAGGACAGTGACCTGAGACTGAAGCCTTGAAGTTCCATGGGTTAATCTTTTTGACATTCTTTGAAGGTCTCCTCCCTGTGGTTATAGCCTGGGCACAAGCTTTTTAAAGAAAAATCAAATAGACAAAAAAGGAAATTCATTGTTTATTTTTTTTTCTTTCTTCTAAGAGAAAACTAGAAAGAAGGAAAATAGCACTCCTTTTGTTTACCAAGTTTCCACATATCATACTCATCCAGTGTTGATAGCTGAAATTGCATGCGTGCTTAGTCACTCAATCATGCCTGGCTCTTTGCAATCCCATGGACTGTAGCCCACCAGGCTCTTCTGTTCATGGGATTTTTCAGGCAAGAATTCTGGAGTGGAGTGCTATTTCCTCCTCCAGGGAAATCTTGAGCCAGGGATTTGATCTGTGTCTCCCATGCCTCCTGCATTGCAGGCAGATGATTTTCTGCTGAGCCATAGGGGAGGCCAAGCAACAGATGGAAACTTCAGCTAATTAAAGCTGAAAATGCATCTATTAAGGGGTGCAAAATAACTCATAGAGTCTCTGCGAATCAGTCTTGGAGTTGACCCATGTCTTGCAGAAGGGTCAAAACTCACTCTGCAGAACTGGTCTGGTGAGGACACCACGCCAAAGTCTTCCCTGAGCCTGGATGGTGTATAGTGTGTTGCAGATACCCCTAGGGCAGTGTCATCACTACTGATTCTAGAAACCGGACTTGCTACTACTTCTAGTGCCAGACTTTTTGTTGTTGTTCAGTCCCTAAGGTGTGTCCAACTCTTTGTGACCCCATGGACTACAGCACTCCAGGTTTCCTTGTCCTTCACTGTCTCTTGGAGCTTGCTCAAATTGATTTCCACTGAGTCAGTGATGCCATCCAACCATCTCATTCTCTGTCACCGCCTGCTCCTCCTGCCCTCAGTCTTTCAGCATCAGGGTCTTTTCCAATAAGTCAACTCTTCCCACCAGGTGGCCAAAAGTATTGGAGCTTCAGCTTCAGCATTTGTCCTTCCAATGAATATTGAGCGTTGATTTCCTTTAAGATCAACTGGTTTGATCTCCTTGATGTCCAAGGAACTCTCAAGAGTCTTCTCCAGCACCACCATGTGAAAGCATCAATTCTTCAGCACTCAGCCTTCTTTATGGTCCGTAAGGAAGCTTTGGACCATAGCTTTGACTAGATGGATCTTTGCCAGCAAATGATGTCTCTGCTTTTTTAACACGCTGTCTAGGTTTGTCATAGCTTTTCTTCCAAAGAGTGAGGATCTTTTAATTCCATGGCTGCAGTCACCATCTGCAGTGATTTTGGAGCCTGAGAAAATAGTGTCTGTTATTGTTTCCATTTTTCCCCCATCTATTTGCCATGAAGTGATGGGACCAGATGCTATGATCTTAGTTTTTTGAAAGTTGAGTTTTAAGCCAGGTTTTTCACTATCCTCTTACACCTTCATCAGGAGGCTCTTGAGTTCCTCTTTGCTTTCTGTCATTAGGGTGGTATCCTCTGCATATCTAAGGTGGTTGATATTTCTCCTGGCAATCTTGATTCCAGCTTGTAATTCATCCAGCCTGACATTTTGCATGATGTACCCTGTATATAATTTAAACAAGCAGGGTGGCAGTATACAGCCTTGATAAACTCCTTTTCCAATTTGGAACCAGTCTATTGTTCCATATCTGGTTCTGTTGCTTCTTGACCTGCATACAGATTTCTCAGAAGGCAGCTAAGGTGGTCTGGTTTTCTCATCTCTTTAATAATTTTCTACAGTTTGTGATGATCCACCACAATCAAAGGCTTTAACCTGGTCAATGAAGCAGAAGTAGATATTTTTCTGGAATTCTCTTGCTTTTTCTATGGTCCAATGGATGTTGCCAATTTGATTTCTAGATCCTCTGACTTTTCTAAATCCACTTTGCACGTCTGGAAGTTCATGGTTCATGTACTGTTGAAGCTTAGCTTGAAGGATTTTGAACATTATCTTGCTAACATTTGAAATGAGTGCAATTGTATGGTAGTTTGAACAATCTTTGGCACTGATTTTCCTTGGGATTGGAATGAAAACTGACTTTTTCCAGTCTGGTGGCCATTGCTGAGTTTTCCAGATTTGCTGACACGTTGAGTGCAACACCATCTTTTAGGATTTGAAATAGCTCAGCTGGAATTCCATCACCTCCATTAGCTTTGTTCATTGAATATACTGTAAGATTTTATTTATAAAGAATTCTTGAAATGCTAAAATTATAGATAGAACAGATGGTAATAACCAGAGGTAAAGGAAGGAAAGTCATGACCAATCTAGATAGCATATTAAAAAGCAAAGACATTACTTTGCTAACAAAGGTCCGTCTAGTCTAGGCTATGGTTTTTCCAGTAGTCATGTATGGATGTGAGAGTTGGACTAAAAAGAAAGCTGAGCGCCGAAGAATTGATGCTTTTGAACTGTGGTGTTAGAGAAACCTCTTGAGAGTCCCTTGGACTGCAAGGAGATCCAACCATTCTATCCTAAAAGAGATCAGTCCTGAATGTTCATTGGAAGGACTGATGTTGAAGCTGAAGCTCCAGTACTTTGGTCACCTGATGCGAAGAGCTGACTCATTTGAAAAGACCCTGATGCTGGAAAAGATTGAAGGTGGGAGGAGAAGGGGACGACAAAGGATGAGATGGTTGGATGGCATCATCGACTCAATGGACATGAGTTTGGGTAAACTCCAGGAGTTGATGATGGACAGGGAGGCCTGGCGTGCTGCAGTCCATGGGTTCGCAGAGTGGGACACGACTGAGCAATTGAACTGAACTGAATTGAAGGAGAGGGTAGAGGCTGGACAGAAGTAGATGTGGCTATAAAAGGAAAACATGAAGGATTCTGTGGTGATGGAAATGTTCTGTATCTTGACTATATAAATGCCAATATGTTATAATACTGTATTATTACATTATCATGTTAATCATGTCACATGAGTATAACTACATAGTTACATTATGTATGATACTATTTTATGATATTGTACTGTAGCTTTCCAAGATGTTACCACTGGGGGGAAACTAGTCAAAGGGTATAAGAGATACTTCTGTATTATTTCATATGACACGTTGATTTACAATCTAAGTACAAACTTTAATTAAAGTTTGAAGAGGCATAGAAGTTTCATCCTTCTCTGTCAAGAATGTTGGATGACCTTATTGTTTTTCCATTTTTTAATTAATTGCTGATACTGTCTTTGTCAACTTTTTGTAGATTTAGATTTTATTTAATATAAATATAATTTACTGGCTTAAATAGGTGATTATCTTAATTTTTATACAATTTAAAAGTTACTTTCCATTTACAGTTGTTACAAAATATTGGCTATATCCCTCATGTTGTGCAGTATATCCTTAAGCCTATCTTCAGTTCAATTCAGTCACTCAGTTGTGTCCGATTCTTTGTGACCTCACGGACTGCAGCATGCCAGGCTTTCCTGTCCCTCACCAACTCCTGGAGCCTACTCAAACTCATGGCAATAGCATCAGTGATGCCATCCAACCATCTCATCTTCTGTTGTCCCCTTCTCCTCCCGCCTTCAATCTTTCCCAGCATTAGGGTCTTTTCCAATGAGTCAGTTCTTTGCATCAGGTGGCCAAAGTATTAGAGTTTTGGCTTCAGCATCAGTGAAATGCCAGCAAATCTGGAAAACTCAGCAGTGGCCACAGGACTGGAAAAGGTCAGTTTTCATTCCAATCCCAAAGAAAGGCAATGCCAAAGAAGGTTCAAACTACCACACAATTGCACTCATCTCACACGTTAGCAAAATAATGCTCAAAATTATCCAAGCCAGGCTTAAACAGTACGTGAACCATGAATTTCCAGATGTTCAAGCTGAATTTAGAAAAGGTAGAGGAACCAGAGATCAAATTGCCAACATCTGCTGGATCATTGAAAAAGCAAGAAAGTTCCCCCCAAAATCTACTATTGCTTTATTGGCTACGCCAAAGCCTTTGACTGTGTGGATCACAAACTATGGAAAATTCTTCAAGAGATGGGAATACCAGACCACCTGACCTGCCTGCTATATGCAGGTCAAGAAGCAACAGTTAGAACTAGACATGGAACAATAGACTGGTTCCAAATCGGGAAAGGAGTATGTCAAGGCTGTATATTGTCACCCTGCTTATTTAACTTATATATAGAGTACATCACGCGAAATGCTGGGCTGGATGAAGCACAAGCTGGAATCAAGATTGCCAGGAGAAATATCAATAACCTCAGATACACAAATGACACCACCCTTATGACAGAAAGCAAAGAAGAACTAAAGAGCTTCTTGATGAAAGTGACAGAGGAGAGTGAAAAACCTGGCTTAAAGCTCAACATTCAGAAAAGTAAGATCATGGCATCTGTCCCATCACTTCATGGCAAATAGATGGGGAAACAATGGAAACAGTGACAGGATTTATTTTTGGGGGCTCCAAAATCAATGTAGATGGTGAGTGCAGCCATGAAATTAAAAGACTGTTGCTCCTTGGAAGAAAAGCTATGAACAACCTAGACAGCATATTAAAAAGCAGAGACATTACTTTGCCAACAAAGGTCCTTCTAGTCAAAGCTGTGTTTTTCCAGTAGTCATGTATGGATGTGAGATTTGGACTATAAAGAAAGCTAAGCACCAAAGAATTGATGCTTTTGAACTATGGTGTTGGAGAAGACTCTTGAAAGTCCCTTGGACTGCAAGGAGATCCAACCAGTTAATCCTAAAGGAAATCAATCCTGAATCTTCATTGGAAGGACTGATGCTGAAGCTGAAGATCCAAAACTTTGGCCACCTGATGCGAAGAACTGACTCACTGGAAAAGCCTATCTTACACCCAATAATTTGCACCTCCTCTTCCTGCACCCATGTACTGCCCCTCCCCACTTCTCCCCACTGGTAACCACTGGTTTGTTTTGTATATCTGTAAATCTGCTTACTTTTTGGTATATTCACTAGTTTGTTGTATTTTTTAATATTTCACATGTAAGTAACATGATGCAATATTTGTCCTTTGCTGTCTGACTTGACTTAGTATAATGCTCTTCTAGACCATCCATGTTGCTACAAATGGCAAAATTTTGGTTTTATTTGTGCTGAGTAGTATTTTATTGTGTATATATACATACGCATATATACCACATCTTCTTTATCCATTCATCTGTGGATGGACACTTAGATTGCTTCCGTATCTTAGATTTTAAAATCTGTCTATGTGATGCTATTGCTTTTAGAGCTCAATGGCACCCCACTCGAGAACTCTTGCCTGGAAAATCCCATGGACAGAGGAGCCTGGTAGGCTGCAGTCCATGGGGTCGCTAAGAGTCGGACACGACTGAGCGATTTCACTTTCACTTTTCACTTTCATGCACTGGAGAAGGAAATGGCAACCCACTCCAGTGTTCTTGCCTGGAGAATCCCAGGGATGGGGGAGCCTGGTGGGCTGCCATCTATGGGGTCGCACAGAGTCGGACACGACTGAAGCGACTTAGCGGCAGCAGCAGCAGCAGTGTCATGAGACATGTACTAGAATGTCTGTCATACTGGCCATGCTCACAGAACCCATGAAATCATGTGTGCATACATTAGGGGACAAAGCACATCTCTCCTGTCTCTAGGAGAAGAAATAAGGGCGTCTGGAGCTCAACGGGAGAGAATTGGTGTTTACACTAGATTTAGAGGCAACCCCTGTCAGTTCTTCCTAGATTGGGACACTGAAGGTTAAAGTTTGGTTTGAGTAACAGGGGAACATCCTAAAATCTCTGTGAGCTGGCTTCTTTGACTTTTTAGAATGACCTAGGGCTACAACGTAGATGTTGGTAGGAGAAGGATGGAGAACAGCCTTCCATGGGAAGAATGGCAGCATGGAGGCCCCACCCTTTTAAATTGGGAGTGGGAATAGCAATTACCATTCTGATGCACGGGGCCCCTGAGGGGAATCCATTGGTCCTGCATTGCCAGTGAAGCGGCTGCCAAAGCTCATTAGGTCTGTGTTGGAGCTGTTTTTGGAGCTCTTGTCAACTTCCTCCCAGTAGTGTCCCTCACAGTCACAATTAGTCCCAGGTGACTTACTGGAGCTCAAGGAATTTGGGAGTATCTATTCAATATGGTCCATCCTTTTATTGGAAAAGAAAACTCTTTAGGTCAACTTAGACATAAACAGTAGCAGAAATGTTTATTTTGTCAGACACTGATTAATGTTTGATAGGCATCAACAGCATGTGGAAGTGTGGGTTTAGAAGATATAGAAACAGAATTGATGTGATTTGTTAAAGATTTTGGATTAGGGATGCAAGGGATATGAAACATGGCTGGTGAACTCTTCTTATTCTAAGTATCATAGCAAAAGTATATAGTAAAGTAATTGTGTTTTGCAAAGGCAAGAGGCTTAGATATGATATTTTTCAACAGACTTCTCCCAGGTTTGGAACTGATACAAAGAGATGAAGACACTTAAGGAGGAAACCTAGAATTATGAAACCTTTAGTTAGATATTAGTATTGACAACAGATGGTGGGAATATTAGCGCATTACATTTTTAAACAAGAAAACATAAATTGCTTTAAAGCCTCCTGTCTCAATTATTTGTGAAGGGTTTGATACTCATGATACTATGCTTTTCCTTTTGATAACAGGCAAATTAAAATGTAAAGCAATTAATGGTTTATGCAAAGACCTTTAGCATGTAGGGAGTGAATTGGAGTTAGGTCTAGGTTGGTCTCCTAACTCTCACCCTAGGGTTGATTTCTCTAGAATTGGCTGCAGAGACTGCACTGTGGTGACTTGCCCGACAGAGGGAACTTGACTTCAAGAGAACTCTAGTCTTAGCAACAGGGGACAAGACATATGAAGAAGGTGAGAATTCTCATGATGAAACCATAAAGATATTTCACCAAAAGTGAATGCTAGGTTGCACATGTTTGAGAAGCTGAATTTAAGACATTGGGCTTGATTAAGTGAAAACTCAGGTAACCATATCAGGCTTAAGAGGTTAACCCAAAGAGAAAAAACAATTAAGTGATCTTTTAGCATGTCAAACCCATTCTTGAGATATCAACCACCCAAAGGGCCCTGGGCTCTCTTTCCCTACATGGAGATGACGCGGATATGAAAGGAACATACCTGCAGGTATATAAATATGTAGGACCCACAGTTGAGAATTCTGCTTCTGTCCTTAGGACTTTCACTTGTCCTGTCCAGGACTGTTTAGAATCCCATAGATGCTATTTAGAATCAAATAGGTTTAAGCTTAAATGGACACTTTTAAAAAATTTAAACAAAAAATCATAACTGACTAAATTGAACTAGTTAGTTGTATTAAGTTACATAAAATATGTTGTATTAGGAATCTGAAAACTCATTTTCTGTTTCCACTTTTTTGTCATAGAGCAAAGGCATTTTGGTTCTATTTTTTATATTAATAATTGGACTAATGGGAGAAGGCACAGGGGGATACTTTTAATTAAGGTCACCAAAGGGTATATTTTAACAATGAATAATTGGTCTTTGCTCTCCAAACATCATATTTGATTTTCCCTATAATTTCTGTGTCCCTCATCGCCCTCCCGCCCATTTCTAAGGGTCTCAGTTTTCTACTCTTTCATGACATATTTTAAAGGAGCACAATAAATTCAGTTAATTCATATTTTAAAATCCTATTTAGAATAATTATGTCCAAACAGTTCACAAAGAAGACACTCAATATAAAAGGAATAAATACAGATGCTGTATCTATTTTCTTAATTTACTAGGTGTCTAAGGAAGGACTTTATGACTATAGGAACCAGGAATATTTGGATACCAATGTATTAAAATTTAAGTAATCGTAAAACCAAAACAATGTATTTTGAAAATAAACACACTCTTTGATGGGTTAAATGTAATTCGCCAATTTATCCATAATAAGTGTTTAATTATTAGTAGAGTTTTAATAATAGAATGCTTTGCTCTGAAACATGTACAGGATATTGAATGCTACAATTAATGTAAAATATAATGATTCTCCTACTCAGGATGTTTTAATTCTGTAAGCAATTACATATCAGAAGATCTGTTAGCTATTTAAGGCTATAATTAAATTTGCAATTTAGAATGATCGGTCTAGTGAAAGTATCGGCTGCTTTCCAGTAGGCACAGGCTGAATCAGAGAGGTCCAAAAGGAACTTGTTGACCCTTGAGCAACACAACTTTGCATTGTGCGGGTCTCCTTTTATGCAGACTTTTTCAGTGTAAATACTACAGTACAGTGAATGGTACAGCCTTGCACCACGGAAGTATGGTTGAGTCTGCTGAAGTGGAGGAGATGGGAATGCAGAGGGCTGTCTGTAAATTACACTTGGATATTCAACTGCACCGAGGCTGGTCACCCCTAACCTCATCATTCTTCAGGGGTCAATTGTAGCTTCAAAGCAGGAACTGTTAGGCTTTAAAAGTCACACTTCCCCTCAGATGTGATGCTGACCGTCATGTGTAGTCATGTGAGGGCTGTAGCAGAGAGGTGTGCTGGTGAGTAAGAGGAACACGGGGAGACTTGGGCTGCATGCTCTCCAGGCAGCTTGTACAGCGCAAAGGGGAATGTCTGCTACCTCCCAGAGTGTGTTCAAACTCATGTCATTGAGTCGGTGATGCTATCTAACCATCTCATCCTCTGCCAGTCCCTTCCCCTATTGCCTTAAGTCCTTCCCAGTATCAGGGTCTTTTTCAGTGAATCAGCGCTTCACATCAGGTGACCAAAGTATTGGAGCTTCAGCTTCGACCTCAGTTCTTCCAGTGAATATTCAGGGTTGATTTCCTTTAGAACTGACTGGTTTGATTTCCTTACTCAAGAGTCTTCTCCAGCACTACAGTTTGAGCAGAGGAGAAGAGTAATATTCACAATTGAAATTCCAACATCCAGGGAAGATGGCACTTCATCCATGTTTGCAAAATCATTCAAAAACAAAATATCTACTTATTATGCAGATCTGCTAAATAGTTAACAAAAGTTAAGATTTGTTTTCCTCTTTAATACTAGGAAGCTTAAGCTATTATTTTCATACTATTAGTTTTACTGAGATCATATATACACGCTAGATCATATATACAGGCTATGTATATTCCTATACATATGTATAGGAAAATAAAAAGAGCAAGTCAGAATGAGTAAAAAATAGGGTAGAAAAATAAAAAGAACAATAAAATTGCCCTCTTCCCCTTCCAAAGACGGAAGACACCAAATTTCAAAGAGACTCATAATTTCCTGGAGTTTCAAAGCATCCAAGCCAACTTCTTAGACTTCAAATCTATTCAGGGTTTTGCTTCATTTATTTTAATGTCTGAAACTGGAGGGAATATGAGGAAAGCACATTCGTTACTCCGTCTCTCACAGGGCACAGCTCCTGTTATACCTGGTAGTATGCTACTACTGAAGTATGATGACAAGTAAGTTTATAAAATACTTTCCCCATGTTATCTACACTTGAGCATACATACACTTTTAAGTTATGCAGCATTATCAAATTTGGTATGCAAAAGTTTAAATTTCTAACCCAATCAAGCATCTACTAAGTCATAAAGAAAGATTTACATTCAGGTTCCCAAATTCTAGATTTTTCCATCATTGGCCAGTTTTACTTGTTATCTGCCTCTTACAATCCTTTAAAAATATTTAATTTATACATTTTACCATATTTTGTGTAGTAGATACATAGAGGGAAGTCTGCGAACTTCAGACCATGTTTACCTTCATGGTTAATCATTTTACTTCCCATTGTCATCTGCACTTCTCCCCTCTCTGGAAATTGCAGTAACTTAGAAAGAAACCGAGCTTCCAAAAATTGCTCGGCATTATTTCCAAGCTTTAACTGACTATGAGATCACATCATGTCCAGAGGAAAGTGCTAGCCTCTCTCTTATGTAGAGTAGATATAATACATAGTAGAATCAGGCCTGTCTTCGTGGTCCATAAATGGTCTAGAGTATCTGGTCAAGGTTGGCCGATCATTATGTTAAGCATTCTTCTAAGAAGTTACTCTTATGATTCTTTAATTCAGTAGCATCTGTTATTTCTGACATTCTCTGCAGATTAGTAATTCTCTATTTTATATGGGAGCAGATAACCAGACTTGGGTGAGAGAATTCATTCTCCTCGGCCTGTCCAGTGACTGGGACACCCAGGTCACTCTCTTCGTCCTGTTCTCAGTCACTTACCTGCTGACCCTGCTGGGGAACGTCCTCATTGTTCTTCTGATCAGACTGGACAGCCGACTCCACACTCCCATGTATTTCTTTCTCACCAACCTCTCCCTTGTTGATGTCTCCTATGCCACAAGCATCGTTCCTCAGATGCTGGTGCATTTTCTTGCGGGACATAAAGGGATCCCGTACGTGAGCTGTGCAGCCCAGTTATTCTTCTCCCTGGGCCTGGGTGGGATTGAGTTTGTTCTCCTGGCCGTGATGGCCTATGACCGCTATGTGGCTGTGTGCGACCCCCTGAGATACTCAGTCATCTTGCACGGAGGGCTCTGTGCTAGGCTGGCCGTCACATCCTGGGTCAGTGGCTCTGTCAACTCTCTCCTGCAGACCACCATCACCTTTCAGTTGCCCATGTGCACGAACAAGTATATTGATCACATATCCTGTGAAATCCTAGCTGTGGTCAGGCTGGCCTGTGTGGACACCTCCTCCAACGAGGTGGCCATCATGGTGTCTAGCATTGTGTTGCTGATGACACCTTTCTGCCTGGTTCTGCTGTCCTACATCAGGATCGTCTCCACCATCCTAAAGATCCAGTCCACAGAGGGGAGAAAGAAAGCCTTTCGCACCTGTGCCTCTCACCTCACAGTGGTTGTCCTGTGCTACGGCATGACCATTTTCACTTACATCCAGCCCAATTCTAGCCCTTCTGTGCTTCAGGAGAAGCTGATCTCTGTCTTCTGTGCCATTTTGATGCCTGTACTGAACCCCATGATTTACAGTCTAAGGAATAAGGAGGTGAAGGGGGCCTGGCAGAAGCTTCTAGGACAATTATCTGGATTAATGTCAAAATTGGCGACTTGATAAATCATGAGCATCACTTAGGCAAAAGAGCTTTGCCTGTGTGTTCTCCCACTTAACTCTGATATGAAGCTTCAAATTCATTACCCTGGCAACCAGGAATTGGTGATGCTGGGTAGGAGACTATAATTAGCTGGGTTAGAGTGTGGGACATGGGCATATCTCTATGTCATGGCAGCATGTTTAAAAAATAAAGCACTACTGTAATAGAACTGCTCAGTCTCCATTCATATGACCCTAGAATAATGAAAAAAATACCATGTTTTGCTTTATAATTTTGTTTGTAATCATCGGCCTATTCATGGATCTTTCTTTGGACTATTTGTTCTTTTTGTAAATTTAGAAATATGTACTTAGACTTCCAAATGCATAACTCTTTTTTAAAAACCAAGTGACCCACTCAAATGACTAAAATTAAGAATACTGGTAGTGCTGAGTTCTGGTACAGATATGGAGCAATGTGAACTCATTGCTGTTAAGAGTATAAAGTGGCAGTTTTTTATAAAATTAACCATATGCTTGCCACATGACCCAGCAGTTTTCCTCTTAGGAATCTTCCCAAGAGAAATGAAAATTGTCTACAAAATGACTTGTATATAAATATTCATAGTATTTTTTCTCATAATATCACTGGTCCTTATTAATAAAAAAATTTTTTTTACGGCTTTATTGTGTTTTCATTGGGAACAAAAGCATTTTTACCTTTTAGAGTCACTAAAAATAATGTGTGGGATATATATCCATATCCAGTAATTGTATGAATTACTGTTCTGAGGAGAGTGTTGCTATCAAGCTGATTAAAAATGTTTTTGAGCTTGACCTTTGAGATCTGGAGATAAAACTCAACCTTTGGGTCCCCGAGGTGACTCAGAAGAACAGTCAAGTAAAGGTCTTGTTTTACCTGGATAGAATATGACTAAAGGTGAATATACACATGGCTGGGATTGGCCCAGGAACAGCTACATTTCAAACTCTTTCTGATAGTAGTATGAATTACTAATGTAACTACTCTCATTAATTTAACCTCACAGTTTATGAAGAATTTGACAGGGTACCGTTTAAAAGTTAAAACTCTCCAACCTCTGAAAAATATATTAGCTCGTTTCCTAGACTTTAGACACACAATAGGCACATAAAATTTGAAATAATGTATAAGATTTTTAAGATGTACTTAATCTAATTAAGAAAGCTTCCTCATCCAATACTGATGTAAAATAAGACAGACTTAATTTGGTGAACCAAGATGGTCGCGTCAGCTGTGCAGATGTCAGCTTCCCTTCTCCATAGAAACACCTTCTTCCATCCTTCCTCCTCCACACAACAGGGCCCTAGCTCATCTTTGTAAATCTACTGAGCTGAATTAGTTTAGAGTAGACCTCACCTCCGAGAGAAAGCCTAAATAAAAGAGGGCAAAGTAGTAATTGTACAAGAAATACAGGGAAAGGGGGAGAAAGAATATGATAGCAGCTCATCTTCATGCTCCCTTGAAGACTTCTCAAAGTTTTTTCTTCCATTGTCTCTTAGAGTCAGTTGATGTGCAGTTCTTCTGCTTGTGAACACACAATCTCGGTGTTCAAACAGAGTTGATATTTAATTGTACCTTAAAAAGAGAAAGGGTCCAAGTGGAGACCAGAAAAGTAAGGGAAAGTTACCCAGATGACAACAGTCCAAACCACAGTGCAGACAACCTGGGAGAGGGGCAGAGCTGGAAGAGCATGACAGTTCAGAAATGTCCCAAATCCTCACTTGCAGCGCAGAGAAGATAGAAGATCGAGGCGTAGTGAGGGTGAAGCAGGCAGGTAGAAGTGTCAGGGTACAGAGGGCACTGATGCAAGATATTCTTTCAACTTCATCTGAGACCAGTGGGGAGCTAGTAGAAGAAAATTAATGAAAAATACAAGTATACGCACATCAATTATACACACGATGCTTTAAGAAGGGGAGTTTCTATGCCTGGTTGAGATATCTGTGACTCTTCTGTGGTCTTCATCTCATGACCACTTTGCCTTCACCAGCCTCCACTTTGCTTGTCACCCTTTCTCCCAGCTTCAAGGTCAGCAGCACAGGAAACCTTTCTCTGAGTCTGATCCTCTGCCTCCATTTTCTTCCCCCCGGCCCCCCCGCATATGCCTTAAGCACA
Organism: Capra hircus; assembly: GCF_001704415.2. NCBI lineage: Eukaryota > Metazoa > Chordata > Mammalia > Artiodactyla > Bovidae > Capra > Capra hircus. The sequence goes on along the minus strand of NC_030811.1, from coordinate 13,494,857 downwards.
GTTTGTGTGCTGTGTTTAGTCGTGTCCAGCTCTTTGCAACCGCAAGGGCTACAGCCCGCCAGGCTCCTCTGCCCACGGGGATTCTCCAGGCAAGAATACTGGAGTGGGTTGCCATGCCCTCTTCCAGGGGATCTTCCCAACCCAGGGCTCAAACACAGTTTACCGTATTTTAATTTTTTAGCACAGTTTACCATATTTTTATTTGTATGTATTTATTTTAGAAACTTTTAATTTTTTAATTATTTATTTTCAATTGGAGGATAATTGCTTTACAATATTGTTTTGGTTTCTGCCATACATCATCATGAATCAACCACAGGTATACATGTGTCCCCTCCCCCATGGACCCCTCTCCCACCCCATCCCACCCTTCTAGGTTCTGCCTCCATCTCATATCTCTTTCTATTGTCTCTCTTCCCACCATTGTGCTCTCTGAAAGATCCATCTTACGACGTGGGACCCCTAAGATTATCCAGAATAGCCTCCATGTTAAGATCCTTAATTTAAAACATGTGCAAGTAACTTTTAACATAAAAGGCAGCATATTCACACATTCTGAGAATCAGGGCAAAGACATCTTCAGGAGGTCAGTCATTACTTAGCTTATCACAGAACCTATTCAGATCGGACACTTGGTTTTTCCCCATGACCCCAGTAATCTTCAATAGCTCTCTTACTTTTTGATGTGATACAATATACAATCTATCTTTTAGATTTCCTGCCTTGTAATGGGAATTATTTCTTCAAGAACCCCTGAAGAATTCCATTATCATTTCTTGAAATCTAGGTCTGCTGGAAAATATTCATTCAGGTTTGTTTATTTGAAAAGGTCTTTATTTCTCCTTCATTCTCAAAAGACATTTTCTCTACACAAAGAATTCTTTGATGACAGCCCCCCCACTCACCACCACTGCCTTGGACTCTACCTTTATCCCTCCGTGTCTTCTGTTTTGTATAGTTTCTGAGAAGCATTCTACTTTCAGTTCTGCTTCTATATGTGATGTAACTTTATTTCGGGCTTCTAGATCTCCACTTTATTTTCCCCTTTTAGATAGAATGTCATATGTCCACATTTTTGTTTTTCCTTATTTTGCTGAATTTCTTGGTTTTGTGCTGTCAATTTCTTTCACTATTTTTTTTTTCAGTCACTCTATCTTCAAGTATTTCTTATATTCCTTCTATCTCTGTTTTTCTGTTGGGATTTTCCAATTTCACATATGTTAGCTTGTTTGCTATTGTCCCACAGCCCTTGGAAGAGTCTTTTCTCTTTTTATCATTATAATTTTTTCCTCTTTGTGCTTCAGTTTTGCTAATTTCTATCGGTTCATCTTTTTTCTTACTGATCATTTTTTGATTCTATTGAGTCTACTCATAAGCAATCGTTAGTTCTTTGACTATGTCCTTCACACCTAGCATTTCAACTTAATTTCTCTGTGTAGTTTTCAGTTCGATATTGAAATTTCTCAAGAATTTATGACAATGTTTATCTTTTCTTTTAGACCTTTTAACTTATTTATGAGTCTTATTTTAAACCCTTGTGCGATAGTTCCTGTAATCCAAAAATATCTGATTTTCTTCTGTTAACCTTTTATTCAGTGGCATTTACATTTTTTTGCCTTTTCCTCTGACCTTTAATTTAGATTTACAGCTTATATTTTTCACATAGTATAATAGACTCTAACATAAATAGTATAATGCCTTGAAATGGACTATTTCTTCAGTTTGACACGTGTTTTATAGATGGTGTGGGAATCAACACAGTCATGGGATGAGCTGGGTTTGAGTTTGTGTTTCTGTGGTGACTGGTGGTTGGAGAGTTCCTTCTGCTCACTGCGGTGGCTGTGGTTGCCTTCTCTTAGACCTGCACCAGGAAGAAGGCTTTCTCTGGTTTTCCACTTTCCGGCAAACATTCTTGCAAGGACTGTCCTAAATCTGTGGAGAAAACACTGAGAATTGGTGGAACTCCTCTTTTTGCCATGGCTCTCAGCCATTCTATGCTCACCACATCCCACACTTGAACTTTAGCAATTTGTTGAATCAATTTTCACTCACTAGTTTGGGGGCCTATTGTCCTTCCATATTGTGACCCATGTAAGTCGGAGCTCACATCCTTTCTTTTCCTGGATGGACTTAGCCTTCTTGAGATTTGTGCTATTTGGTTGCCCTGCAATGTCAGTTAACCAATGATTTCACGGGAGTTATGTTTTTGTAGTTCACTGAAACATTCTTGTTTTAAGATGGAACCAATGCTCTTTCTAGCTTTCTGCAACCTAAGTGGAAGCTAGAACAATCCCAACTAATTAACTTGTTTTTTTAGAGCAGTTTTAAATTCACAGCAAAGTTAGGCAGAAAGTACGAAAAATTCCCACATATGCCCTCCTGCTCTTTCCACCCCTCAATACACACACAACCTTCCTAGTATAACCAATTTGCATCAGAATGGTATATTTTTATTTACTTTACTACTTAAAAATTTGTGGTGATTTAATTATCTTTAAAACTGAGGCATAATTGACATACAACATTATATTAGTTTCCTCAGATGCTGGTACATTTTCTTGAGGAACATCAAGTAATTCCACATAGGAGCTGTGCAGCCCAGTTATTTTCCTCGCTAGGTTTGGGTAAGTTGGGGATTTTCCCTCGGCAGTGATGGCCTATGATCACTATGTGCCAGTGTGTGACTCCAAGTTACCAATGAAGAAGACAGTCCTAAAGGAATATACTGTATGATTTTACTTATATATAATTCTTGAAATGTTAAAATTATAGATTGAGAGAACAGATGGTAATAACTAGAGGTTAAAAGGAGACACACTAGTAAAGTAATGCTTAAAATTCTCCAAGCCAGGCTTCAGCAATATGTGAACCGTGAACTTCAAGATGTTCAAGCTGGTTTTAGAAAAGGCAGAGGAACCAGAGATCAAATTGTCAACATCAGCTGGATCATCAAAAAAGCAAGAGAGTTCCAGAAAAACATCTATTTCTGCTTTATTGACTATGCCAAAGCCTTCGACTGTGTGGATCATAATCAACTGTGAAAAATTGTGAAACAGACGGGAATACCAGACCACCTGACCTGCCTCTTGAGAATTTTGTATACAGGTCAGGAAGCAACAGTTAGAACTGTACATGGAACAACAGACTGGTTCCAAATAGGCAAAGGAGTACGTCAAGGCTGTATATTGTCACCGTGCTTATTTAACTTCTATGCAGAGTACATCACGAGAAACGCTGGACTGGAAGAAACACAAGCTGGAATCAAGATTGCCGGGAGAAATATCAATAACCTCAGATATGCAGATAACACCACCCTTATGGTAGAAAGTGAAGAAGAACTAAAGAGCCTCTTGATGAAAGTGAAAGAGGAGAGTGAAAAAGTTGGCTTAAAGCTCAACATTCAGAAAACTAAGATCATGGCATTCAGTCCCATCACTTCATGGCAAATAGATGGAGAAACAGTGGAAACAGTGAAAGACTTTATTTTGGGGGGCTCCAAAATCACTGCAGATGGTGATTGCAGCAATGAAATTAAAAGACGCTTACTCCTTGGAAGGAAGGTTATGACCAATCTAGATAGCATATTAAAAAGCAGAGACATTACTTTGCCAACAAAGGTCCGTCTAGTCAAGGGTATGGTTTTTCCAGTGGTCATGTGTGGATGTGAGAGTTGGACTATAAAGAAAGCAGAGCGCAGAAGAATTGATGCTTTTGAACTGTGGTGTTGGAGAAGACTCTTGAGAGTCCCTTGGACTGCAAGGAGATCCAGCCAGTCCATCCTAAAGGAGATCAGTCCTGGGTGTTCATTGGAAGGACTGATGTTGAAGCTGAAACTCCAATACTTTGGCCACCTGATGTGAAGAGCTGACTCATTTGAAAAGACCCGGATGCTGGGAAAGATTGAGGGCAGGAGGACAAGGGGACGACAGAGGATGAGATGGTTGGATGGCATCACCAACTCGATGGACATGAGTTTGGGTGAACTCCAGGAGTTAGTGATGGACAGGGAGGCCTGGCATGCTGCGGTTCTTGGGGTTGCAAAGAGTCAGACATGACTGAGTGACTGAACTGAACTGAACTGAAAGGGTGGACAGAACTAAATGTGGCTATAAGAGGACAACATGAACGATTCTTGTGGCGATGGAAATGTTCTGTATCTTGACGATATCAATGCCAATATATTGTGATATTGTATTATTACATTACTATATTATTCATACCACATGACTATAATTACATAATTACCTGTTTATCATACTATCTTATGATATTGTACTGTAGCTTTGCAAGATGCTTCCATTGTGAGAAACTGGTAAATCAGTATAAGCAGTACTTCCGTATTATTTTTTATGACACATTAATCTATAGTCTCTATAAATATAAACTTTAATTAAAATAAAATTGAAGAAGTGTAGAAGTTTCAGCTTTCTTTGTCAAGATTTTTGGACGACCTTATTGCTTTTCCGTTTTTTTTTAATTAATTGGTAAAACTCCCTTTGTCAATTTATTGTTGATTTAGATTTTTTTATTATAAATGTAATTTAATGGTTTATAGGTGATTATCTTAATTTTTATACAGTTAAAGGTTACTTTCCATTTACAGTTGTTACAAAGTATTGGCTATATCGTCATGTTGTGCAGTATATCCTTAAGCCTATCTTACACCCAGTAATTTGTACCTCCTTTTCTTCCACCCTTATATTGCCCCTCCCCATTGGTAATCACTGGGCTATTCTCGATATCCACGAGACTGCTTATTTTTTGGTACATTCACTAGTTTGTTGTACTTTTTAGATTTTGCATATAAGTCACATGATGCAATATTGTTTTTTGCTGTCTGACAACTTAGCATAATTCTCTCCAAGACCAGCCATGTTGCTGCAATGGCAAAATTTTTTTGTTTTAATGGCTTAGTAATATTCCATTGTGTATATATACATATAGACTACATCGTCTTTATCCGTTTGTCTGTGGATGGACACTTAGATTGCTTCCATATCTTGGATTTTTAAATCTGCCTATGCGATGCTATCACTTTTGGAGCTTAAGTAGTATCATGAGACATGTACTAGACTGTCTATCATACTGGTCATGCTCACAGAACCAATTAGACTGCACATACATCAGGGGGCTGAAGCACATCTCTCCCATTTCTAGAAGAAGAAATAAGGGCATCTGGAGTCCAAAGGGGGAGAACTGGTATTTACACTAGATTTAAATGCAGCCCCAGTCAGTTCTTCCTAGATTGGGACACTGAAGGCTAAAGTTTGTTTTGGGTTATAGGAGAACATCGTAAAACCTCAGTGAGCTGGCTTCTGTGACTCTTTAGAATGACCTAGGGCTGTAATGAAGATATTGGTGGGAGAAGGATGGAGAACAGCCTTCCACAGAGGGAAGGGCAGCGTGGAGGCCCTGCCCTTGTGAATTGGAAGTGGGGCAGCATTTACCACTCTAATGCACGGGGCCCCTGAGGGGAATCCGTTGGCCCTATGTTGCCAGTGAAGCTGGTGCCAAAGCTCATTAGGTCTGCGTTGGAGCTGTTTTTGGAGCTCTCGTCAACTTCCTCCCAGTAGTGCCCCTCACAGTCACAATTAGTCCCAGGTGACTTACTGGAACCCAAGGAATTTGGGTGTATCTATTCTATATGGTCCTTCCCGTTGTTGGAGGAGAAAACTCTTTACATCAACGTAGACACAGATGGTAGCACAAGTGTGTATCTTGTCAGATACTGATTAATGTTTGAGAGTCATCAGCAGCATGTGGGAGTGTGGGTTTAGAAGATACAGAAAAAAAGTGATGTGACTTGTAAGAAACTTTGGGTCAAGGATATGTAACATGACTGGTGAAATTGTTCACCCTAAGTATTGCTGCAAATGTACTAAAATAACTGCTTTGCTTAAGTTTTAGACTTATGTACATTTTTTTCTGCAGGCTTCTCAACTCTGAGGTTTAGTACTGACATAAAGATGAAGTCAGGGAAGCCCAAAAGTATAAAATGTTTAGTTAGGTATTGATATTAACTAGCAGATAGTAGTAATATTATATTATATTTCCAATATAATATAACTGTCAATTGCTTAAAGCCTCATGTTTCAATTTTTCTGAAGGCTTTTGTACCCAAGATATAATTTTCCTTTTTAATAACAAATAAATTAAGATTTAAGACAATTAATGGCTTATGCAGAGTCCTTAGGAACTCAAGACAGTGAACTGGAGTTAGGATCTAGGTGTCCCAACTCATCCCAGGCTTGGTTCATCAAGAATTGTCTGTAGAGACTGCACTGTGGAGATTTGGAGACAGCTGGAATTACCCTTCAAAAGAAAATCTTAGTGTTAGCAACAGGGGCAAAGACAAGAGACAAAAATAAGGTGAGGATTTATCCATTGAGGCTGTAATGAAATATATCACCAAAGGTGAATGTCAGGATTGCACATGTTTGAGAAACGGGGTCTCATAATTGGTCTAAGATTGTGTGAAGTCAGGTCACCAAATCAGATTGGAAGGAGATCTCAGGACTTGAACAAGAATAAATTAATTGTTCTTTCAGTGTGTCAAACCCATCTTTGAGATATCAGCCACCCTGAAGACCGTGGGCTCTCTGTTTCTATAGAGTAAGATGATGCAAATATTCCTTCTCAGGTATGATATGCTCGCTGTCTACATCAAGCAACTCTTCAGTCATGAGTCAGAGAAAATTTCTCTAAATGAAAGTATGGGCAGTGTCTATGAAAGTGTCTATGGACACTTCAGCTTTATAGAGGTATGGGCGCTGAGTCATTTTGATCAACATGAAAGAAACACGTCTGCAGGTTGTGAGAGCTACCTTCATGTGTTTTTGTATTCAGGATTCTCACTTGTCCCAGCCTAGTTTGTCAAGAATGCCAACACTGAAGATCAAATAGCTTTAAGCTTAAATAAACACATTTCTTTACTTCAGTGAGTCACAACTGAATGAAGTTGAACTTTTTAATTTGTTGTTAAGCCATGTAAAATGAGTTGCACTGGGCATCTGAAAACTAATTTTCTTTTTATTTCTCTGTCATAGAGAGAAGGCATTTTGGTTGTATTTGCTGTCAATATTAATAACTGGACTAATGGGACAAGGCACATGGAGATACTTTTACCTAGGGTCACCAAAGGGTATATTTTAACAATGAATAATTGGTCTTTGCTCTCCAGACCTCATAGCTGATTTTCCTTTAGCTTCTGTATCATTCCTCATCCCTTCTCCATTTATAAGGGTTTCAGTTTTCCTTCTTGCATCATCTATTTTAAAGAGTTACAAGATCAAGTAATTCACATTTTAAAACCCCCATTTTATGCTAATTATATCTTAAAAATTCAGGATAATATCAACAGAAAAGGAATAAATTACTAATATCTGAGTTTCAAGCATCCATGATTGGGCAAGTGGGAGATAATTTGTAACAGAATATTTCACTGGCACCTTCATATTATATCACTTACTGTTTCACAATAATTTCCCTACCTCCACCACAGACCATAAAGCAGAGGCATGAAGAAGTCCTTCCTTTGTGATGCTCATGTCTGAGATGAACCACAGGGTTCATTCGTCAATATTGTCTTGAGCAGGTTTATTGGATTATTTATTTTTGACTAGACGAAGAAAACTCAAAACATTTTGAGAGGTGTAGTTTGTGTAGTATGAGGAAGATATGGCCTAAAGCATGTAAAATAGCTCCTTATCATTAAAGAAGCATTGTGTGTGTGTATGCTAATAGCCCTAAAGGACTATTAGGTACCTGCAGGGAGATAAATCAGCTAGAGTTGGGACAAATACTGAAAAAAAACCACAGACTGTCTTGTGGGGAAGGAAGCATTAACAAGACCAACTCTTAACTGTGTTTATCTTCAAAGCTGGCTTTTGAACAAGAGCTGTGTTCCTGGTTCCATGTGAGGAAGGTTTTGCTCTGTTGTTTCTATTAAGAAAAGAAACAATTATTTTGTGGGAATAAATACCCACAAAAGTCCATTTTACCTGTTGACATCAATGAACAACACATGTTTACAGATAGCATCAAATCCCTACAATCTGTTTAGAGTTGAAAATACCAAGCTTTAGCTTTCTGACATCAAGCATTTAGATATACACACACTACCTACCAGTTATTTAGTTGTGCATCCTGAGACCTACTAGGAATCTAGCTCTATTTAGCTGAAAGTTGATCCATGGTACCACTAACGTTGGAGACAGTGTTCATTGCAGGTCGGTGAAAACCATCAGACAAGTCCATTTCCCTCCTCTATTCAGCTATACATTTACAGATGTTATTTCTATATTCTTAGTCTGCCAGGTGTCTTAAAAGGGTTTTATGACTGTAGAAAATAGGAATATTTTGATATCAATTATTCTGAATTTAAATTATTTTAAAATCAAGGAAATTGCCTATATAGATAGACACACACACACATTGATCGGTTAAAAATAAATAGCTGACATGTCCATGAAAGGTATTTAAGTATTAACAGGTTATTTTAGTAAAATGCTTTGCCCTAGAAAGCATGCATGATAATGAATGCTAAAATTAATAAATAAAAACCATGTCAGGTTCTAATGAATGAGTATTCAGACACTCCATGCCTATGATGTTCTTAATTCTGTAAGCACTTATAAGATTTGTTTGTGCATGAAAGAGGTATATTTGTATTTTAGGACAACCAGCTAATGATGAGTGTAAGGTGAAGTGCAGTGAGGGAAGTATGTTTGTTTCTCTCCAAGGGAGGAGCTTAGGTTACAACCGGTACCTATTCTGTTAAAGTCCTGCCACCAGTAATAGTTCAAAAAGTAACTTCTTCATAAATTGTTTACATTTGACCTTAAATACACACCATAGTTATAAAATATCATCACATTCTCTACATAAAAGTTTAAATCTCTAACCCAATCATATGTCTGGTAAGTTCATGAAAACAAGATTTAACTTCAGATCTCTCCATGAGACACTAGCCTTGTTTGTACTATCTGTGTGCCGCTTCTGAACCTTTTTCTTGGTAGATTATTTATTCATTTCCTCATGTTTGGTGTAGCAGATTTATGTAGGGTTATCCTTGACTTCGAAACATGTTTATCAGCATTGTTTATCAACTTACCTCTCATTGTCACCTACCATCCCCTCTTGTCCTGGAAACTAGTGTAAATTGAAAGGATATAAAATTGCACTGCATTATTGCCAGGCTATGAAGAACTCCCTCAGACCATTCTATACTTTAGAAGGCAATGGCTTGAATTACTTGTGTGGAGTAAATATAATGTGTACCAGAATCAGGCCTGACATCTTGGCCGAAAACACTCTAAAACATCTGGTTAAGGCTGGAAGGTTGAATACAGTGTGCATTCTTTTAAGAAGTTATTCTTACAGTTACTTCAACAGCTTCTACAATTTTTGTCTCTCTCTGCAGTTTAATAACCTCACATGTTTTTAATGGGAGCAGATAACCAGACTTGGGTGAGAGAATTCATTCTCCTCGGCCTGTCCAGTGACTGGGACACCCAGGTCGCTCTCTTCGTCCTGTTCTCAGTCACTTACCTGCTGACCCTGCTGGGGAACGTCCTCATTGTTCTTCTGATCAGACTGGACAGCCGACTCCACACTCCCATGTATTTCTTTCTCACCAACCTCTCCCTTGTTGATGTCTCCTATACCACAAGCATCGTTCCTCAGATGCTGGTGCATTTTCTTGCGAGACATAAAGGGATCCCGTACGTGAGCTGTGCAGCCCAGTTATTCTTCTCCCTGGGCCTGGGTGGGATTGAGTTTGTTCTCCTGGCCGTGATGGCCTATGACCGCTATGTGGCTGTGTGCGACCCCCTGAGATACTCGGTCATCATGCACGGAGGGCTCTGTGCTAGGCTGGCCGTCACATCCTGGGTCAGTGGCTCTGTCAACTCTCTCGTGCAGACCACCATCACCTTTCAGTTGCCCATGTGCACAAACAAGTATATTGATCACATATCCTGTGAAATCCTAGCTGTGGTCAGGCTGGCCTGTGTGGACACCTCCTGCAACGAGGTGGCCATCATGGTGTCTAGCATTGTGTTGCTGATGACACCTTTCTGCCTGGTTCTCCTGTCCTACATCAGAATCATCTCCACCATCCTAAAGATCCAGTCCACAGAGGGGAGAAAGAAAGCCTTCCACACCTGTGCCTCTCACCTCACAGTGGTTGTCCTGTGCTATGGTATGACCATTTTCACTTACATCCAGCCCAATCCCAGCCCTTCTGTGCTTCAGGAGAAGCTGATCTCTGTCTTCTATGCCATTTTGATGCCTGTACTGAATCCCATGATTTACAGTCTAAGGAATAAGGAGGTGAAGGGGGCCTGGCAGAAGCTTCTAGGACAATTATCTGGATTAACGTCAAAATTGGCAACTTGAATTATGAGCATTACTTAGAGAAAAGAGCTTTGCCTTTCACTTAATTCTGATATGAAGAATTAACTGCATTGCCCTGGCAACCAGGAGGGTGATGAGGAACATGTACTGGTGATGCTGGGTAGGGGGCTGGGTGCTTCGGCTGAGGTGTGGGAGGTGAGGGTGTGTTTATGTCACAGCAGGATGTTCAGAGAAATTAAGCACTGCTGTGACAGAACTTCCCACACTTAATCTCCATTCACTTCACCCAAAATTAGTGGAAAAATTAATTTGTTATTGTGAAATACCGTATTTTTGTAATCATGGATCTATTAATAGATCTTACTTTGGACCACTTGTTCTTATTCATCTAAAATTTGTAGAAGGTTATTATGTTTCCATTGGGAACAAAAGCATTTTCACATTTTAGACTTATTAAAAATAACACATGGAGTATGTGTCCACATCTAGAAATTTTGTAAATCACTATTCTGAGGTGAATGTTGTTATCAAGGCTGATTCAAATGTTTTATGCAGAGCCTCTGACATGTGGACGTAAAGCCTTGTCTGAGTGCTGGAGGTAACTGAGTGGAAGAATCAACTAAAGGTCTTTTACACAGAAAGGATGTAACTAAAGGTGTTTGTACACATGGCTATCACTGACCAAGGAGATGCTAAATTTTAACCTCTCCTTGATATTATACAAACAATTTAAGAGGAATTTTAATGCATACCTAAGGGGTGAAAGTGAAGTCATGTGAAGTCGGTCCGACTCTTTGTGACCCCATGGACTGTAGCCCACCAGGTTCCTCTGTCCATGGGATTTTCCAGGCATGAGTACTGGAGTGGGTTGCCATTTCCTTCTCCAGAGGATCTTCCCAAACCAGGTGTTGAACCCGGGTCTCCCGCATTATAGGCAGACGCTTTACTGTCTGAGCCACCAGGGAAGCCTAAAGGGTACCATTCATATATTAAAACTGTCCAATCTCTGAACAAATAATTTAATTCTTTCTCTAGGTTTAGATATAAAATTAGCATGTAATATTTGAAATATTGTATAAGATACCAAATATGTAGTTTATCTATGAAAAGACAGATTCCTCAAACACAACTAATATAAAATAAGACACATTCAGTTTGGGAATCAAGATAGTTGAGTCAGCCGTGCCCATGTCAGCCTCCAGTCTCCATATAAACCCTTTCTCCCATCGCTCCTCCTGACACACTGCAGGGCCCTAGTTATAAATCTGCTGGGTTTAGAACAGTCTGGAGCAGACCTCACCTGACAGAAAGCCTAAATAAAGTAAAGGCGGGGAAGAAGTAATGGTATAAGAGATAAAGAGGGGAAGGGGAGAAAGACTATGGTAGCAGCTCATCTTCACACTTCCTTGAAGACATCTCAAAGTCCTTTCTTCCCTTGTCTCTTCTTTGTGATAAGCAGTTCTTCCACTTGTGGACAAAGCTCAGTGCTCGAGCAGAGTTGAAGGCCCATTTAATATCGAATTTTACATAAAGTAATTTAGACCTACAATTTGTGTTTTAGGCAAGCATCCCCAAACATGTCAATGTTAGTGGGTGAAAGCCCTCTTGCTGTTAATTAGGGAATGCTAACGGAGTGTAGACTGTGTGTATGACCATGAACTGTGTTTGAGACACAGTAATCAACATGGTGCATTGGGCAGTAACATGGTCCTAGAGCAAAGATGACAAATGATGAAACAAAAGACGACGTAGTAAGTGTCACAGAGAAAGCAAGTCTCCAGGGGTGATTTCAGGAGTCTTCTGTATGAAAGGACCAGGACAGGTCCCATTGGAGACCAGATAAGTCAGAAATAGTTACTCAGAGGACAGCAATCCATACAAAGATGCAGACAACCTGTGAGAGTCTCAGAACTGGGAGAGCATGGAAGTTCAGAAATGTCCCAAAGCCTCGCTTGCAGGGCAGAGAAGATTGAAGCTGTGGAGGGTGCAGCAGGCAGGTCATGAGGGGTCAGAGTATGAAGGGCACCGATGCCACACTGTCTTTCAACTGTATTGAGAGCAATGGAGGCTAGTAGAGGTTTCTAAGCAGGGGCATGGCTTGATAAAATTTACATTTTTGAATCATCATTTTTTGCAAGAGTCAAAGGAGAAAAGATGAGAGACCAGGAGACCATCTAGGGGCCTGCTCTAGTGACCCTATTGAGACATAAAATGAATCTGTACTCAGGCTGTGGCAGTGGACAAAGAGAAAAGTAAAATCACATGATAAAAGAGATTTCAGAGGACTATTTCCTGTTTTCTTTGATTAGAGTTTTCTGTGGATCCACCACCTCCTCTAACATGTCATAATCCTATGTATGAATGTTCTATAGATTGTGGAGTAAAGTACAAAATTTACCACCATGAAAACACTATATAAAATGATAGGGGGTATGATGAAAGGAGAAAATTAGTGAAAAATACAAGTATACACGTCAAATATACGCATGACAGTTCAAGAAGGAGAATTTCTGAAGATGCTGCTCCTCATTTCTTTGTCTGGTTGATATACTTATGAGTCTTCTCCACTCCTCATCCCATCCCCCCCTTGCCTTCACCAGCCTGCACTTCTTTGCCACCCCTTTCCCCAGCTTCAAGGTCAGCAGCCCAGAAAACCTCTCTCTGAGTCTGACCCTCTGCCTCCATTTTTACACCTTTTCTTCTGTCTCTGCTCCCATCACTGTGCTCTCTTAAGGATCTTTCTTACTACATGGGGCCACTAAGATTATCTGGGATAGTCTCCACTTTAAGATCCTTAATTAAAAATACGTGTAAGTTTTAACATAAAAGGCAGCATATTCACACATTCTGAGAATCAGGACATCTTCAGGGGGTCGGTCAATACTCAGGCTATCACAGAATCTTTTCAGATTGGACAGTTTTTCCACATAACCCTAGTAATCTTCAGTAGCTCCCATACTTTCTGATATGATGCAATATATAATCCCATTTTTTACATTTCCTGGTTTATAATGGGAATAATTTCTTCAAGAAAGTCTGAAGAAATCCATCAACATTCCTTGTGACCTAGGACTGCTAGAAATGTACTCATTGATTTTGTTTATCTTAAAGTACCTATATTTTTTCCTTCATTCAAAATGTATTTGTTCTTCATATAGAATTCTTTGTTGACATCCTCCGTACCACCCCTCCAGGGCTCTGAAGATATCATTCACTTATCTTCTGCCTTGCACAGTTTTTGAGAAGAATTCCATTTTAATTTAGATGTTTGTCTTCTCTATGTGGGGTATCTTTTATCTCTGGCTACCTTCAGTGATTTCACTTTATTTTTGGCTTGTATACAATTAAAATGTCATGTGTTTACGTTTTAATTTTTTTAGTTATCCTATCTGGCTGAGTTTCCTGGATTTGTGCTTTGATTTCATTCATTTTCCCCCAGCCATTATCTCTTTAGTATTTCTTGTACTTCTGTCTCTGTTTTCTGTTGGGATTTTCCAATTTCACGTATGTTAGAGTGTTTTCTTGTCTTACAGCCCTGGGAGGCTCTTGACTCTTTTATCATTGTATATTGTTTTCTCCTTGTGCTTCAGTTTTGATGATTTTTCTGGTTTATCTTTACTCTTACTGATTGTTTCTTGGCTCTATTAAGGCTACGCATAAGGAATCTTTGTTTCTGTGACTGTGTCTTTTCTGTTTAGCATTTCCATTTAATTCCTCCACATAGTTTTCAATTCTCTACTGAAATTACTCAAGCGTTTATGAAAACATCCATCTGTTCCACTAGACTCTTTACTTCTTTATGAGAGTTGCTCTAACCCCTGCGTGGTAGTTCCTATAATCCAAGTATATCTAATTCTGGTTTTTAAATTTCTTTGTTCAGTACAGTATAATTTTCCTTTTCTTTTTCTCTGACCTTTAATTTTGATTGGCACCTGGGCATTTTGTGTGTACAATGAGATAAATAGTACTATCCTTTTAAATGGACACATCTCTACTGTTTATCCTGTAGTCTTGTGTTGTGAAGACTGTGGGAATCAGTGTATTCATGGGTAGAGCTGAGTTTGAGTTTTGTGTTGTTAAGGTTATCCTTAGCTCAACAATAAATTCAATGTTTTCTATTATTCAGTTCGGTTTAGTCACTCAGTCATGTCCGACTCTTTGTGACCCGATGGACTGCAGCACACCAGGCTTCTCTGTCCATCACCAACTCCCACAGCTTGCTCAAACTCATGTCCATCTAGCTGGTGATACCATCCAGCCATCTCATCCTCTGTTGTCCCCTTCTCCTCCTGCCTTCAACCTTTCCTGGCATCAGGGTCTTTTCCAGTGAGTCAGTTCTTCACATCAGGTGGCCAAAATATTGGAGTTTCAGCTTCAGCATCAGTCCTTCCAAAGAACTCCCAGGGCTGATCTCCTTCAGAATGGACTGGTTGGATCTCCTTGCAGTCCAAGGGACTCTCAAGAGTCTTCTCCAACACCACAGTTCAAAAGCATCAATTCTTCAGCACTCAGCTTTCTTTATAATCCAATTCTCACATCCATACATGACTACTGGAAAAGAACTATAGCTTTGACTAGATGGACCTTTGTTGGCAAAATAATATCTCTGCTTTTTAATATGCTCTCTGGGTTGGTCATAGCTCTTCTTCCAAGGAGCAAGCATCTTTAATTTCATGGCTGCAGTCACTATCGCAGTGATTTTAGAGCACAAGAAGATAAAGTCTGTCACTGTTTCCATTGTTTCTCCATCTATTTGCTGTGAAGTCATGGGATCAGATGTCATGATCTTAGTTTTTTGAATGCTGAGTTTTAAGCTTGTGGGACATTCAGTCATTGGAGGGTTTTTCCCAGTGTCCCTGTCCCTCCCTTTGTCTTAAGTTACCCTGTGAGACTGCACGTCCAGAATGTCTTCCCCATGTCTAACCCATGGTAAACTGCTGTTACTTGTTTCTTAGTTGTTGCTAGTTTGGTGATGGAGGGACAACTCTCTGTTGTCCAGGATCTGTCTCAGACTTAGGCACATCCTTTGTCCCCGTGTCTCAGGGTTGGGCTTTCTTAGTGGTGAGAAAGTCAATTCCTAGGTAGATTGATAAGAAGTCTAGGGTTCCCGAAGAGGAGAAAGGGGTCTGGAGCCCTAGAGAAGGCGAAAGGCATCTGGGGCTCTCACGGAGAAAAGAAATTGCTTTGTGTTAGTCAGTATAACAATGTGTCTTGCTCGAGGACTTGTTTCTCCTTAACAAGAACCTTCTGACTAATCCTGGTATTTTAGAATGTACATTATGGGAGGGCTTCCCTGGTGGCTCAGACAGTAAAGCATTTGCCTGCAATGTGGGAAACCTGGGTTTGATCCCTGGGTTGGGAAGATCCTCTGGAGAAGGAAATGGCAACCCACTCCAGTACTCTTGCCTGGAAAATTCCATGGATGGAGGAGCCTCATAGGCTACAGTCCATGGGATTGCAAAGAGCTGGACAAGACAGAGCAACTTCAAGATTCAAGAGAGATACTATGGAAGTGGGTCTTTTAGGATCTTTCTATTGTTAAGTTCTAATCCTGTTATCCTAAAATGTAAATTGTGGGAGTGGGTCTGGTAAAATTTTTACAATCTTGAGACATTCTTTTGATTAACTGTAATAACCAATTAAAAAAAGTATGTAACTCCCTTGCTAACACTAGCAAGGGGGGCATTCTCTGTCCCCCTCCTGATGTCTATGTCAGAAACTTTGTCCCTCTTCTTACTTTAATAAAACTCTGCTACACAAAAGCTCTTGAGTGATCAAGCCTGGTCCCTGGTTCCAAAGCTAAATCTTCTTCAGAGATCATGAAATCCAACATTGTTCATTGTTAGGTATCAGTGGTCTTGCCACTTCTACAGAGTGAGAAGATAGATGACTCATGATCTGAACACAGAGTAGCTTCCTGTCCCAAGGACCCCCACATGGGAATTTATTTATTTATTTTTCTGTTTTCCTCTTTAATGAATCTTCAGCTGTAGGAAGGTTTCTCTGAGGAAAACAGGGATTGTAGTCCTTCCCCCGGTGGCTTCAGGCTTTTGTTCCATAAGGGAGATGATTTGGTGGTTGGAGAGTTCTTTCTGCTCACTGCAGAGGCTGCAGCTGCCTTCTCCTTGACCTACCCTAGGAAGAAAGTTTTCTCTGGTTTCCACTTTTCCCCAGATATTCTTGTGAGGACAGTTCTAAGTCTATGGAGAAAATACTGAGAATTTGTGGGAACTTCTCTTTTTGCCATGATTCTCAGCCATTCTATACTCATAGTACCCCACACGAACTTTAGCAGTTTGGTAAAGCAATTTTCACTGGCTAGTTGGGGGGAGGGGTGCCCTATTTTCCTTCCATGGGCTCATCCAGGTAAGTAAGAGTTCACATCCTATCTCTTTCTGGATGGACCTATCTTTCCCAAGATTTCATGATGTTTGTTTGCCTTTTAATCTCATTTTACTAATGATTTCAAAGATATGATTTTGTAGATTATCAAAACTCTTGTTTTAGGAAATGGTCGATGTTCTTTCCAGCTTTCTTCAACCTAAGTGGAAGCTAGAACAAGCTCAGTTACTTTACTCTATCTAAGTAGACTCTTTTTTTAGAGTATTTTTAAATGCACAGCAAAGTTGAGTAGAAAGTACTGACAGTTCTCATATATTATATCTGCCCCTCCTCCCTGCAACAGACACAGCCTTCCTATTATGGACATCCTGCAGCAGAGTATTAATATTTTCAATTTTTAACAGGATTTTTAACAGATAAAGTAAAAAGTGGGGGAGGTGGATGATAATTTACAGCTCAGAAATATATAACAATGGTAAATGATGATTTTCGAACTAAGGCATTTTAAATCAGACAAACCAGTTTTCTCAAAACACCTTAACCAAATTATTTGGAACAAATAATTTATGTTCATGCCTTTCTTACAAACCCAAGCCTAAACAATGATAATATATTAGTGTGTCTGTCATGAATGCTTCTTGAAGGAGCTATTTCAACTTCTAGGTAGATACCTATGAAATAAACTTTCTACTTAGAAGAGAGAGCATTTCCCATTTGGGGAATAGCAAGAATTTTAGAATCATGGGGGCTCACATAGGAAAGAAGCAGGAAAACTCTTAGATTGTATTTGACTTAAATTTTTTTTTTT
Organism: Capra hircus; assembly: GCF_001704415.2. NCBI lineage: Eukaryota > Metazoa > Chordata > Mammalia > Artiodactyla > Bovidae > Capra > Capra hircus. Next base: position 13,477,351 of record NC_030811.1, on the reverse strand, counting down.
TTCCTCTCAGATGATTGAGATCTGGGATTAAATTCATTGGAAACTTCAGATCAAATATTGTGAGGTGAGTAGTTGTAGAATATAAAGGCTGCAGTGAAAGATTAATGTGACCATGATCTACAGAGTGAACTGATCTGGTAGCTCTTAAATTTTAATCTCCGAGAAACGCCTGAAAAGTGTTTCACTCGATCAGAAGCACCTGGAGGCTCCTTAAACCACAGTTTTGCTGTTGTACTCAGCCGTGGAGGACTGTGACCTCTGTGATGCGCAGAAGGATGATATACCGAGTGAGTAAAAGATCTGGCGAATAGTTTATGTGTATTAGGTGAAGAGGTGAATTGGCATGTGAGGAGGGAATGCATGAATGGTTGGACTAGCAGTTAAGCAAATGGACAAGTGAATATTGAGCTGGTTGTAGACAGCTGGGTAAACAAGTGGCTATGTTAATGGTAGTGTTAAGAATTACTGGGTATATGACTCGGTAGATGAATAAATACATGGATAAATGGTTCGCTTAACAGATGCATGATGTCTAAAGAATATATCAGAGAATGATAATGTGACTGCATTCTGTAAGAATTACATTGAGTCTTTTCATAAATTAGCAAAAATTTGAAAAGGTTTAGAAAGTAAACTCTGTTTTAAGGACTTAGATACTCTTTTTCCTTTTTTTTTTTTCCCATGGAGACCATAAAACTATTGTTGTTGTGTATTTTATTTGGAGTTTTAAGTCTTTCTATACTTTGCAGTTATCATGAGCAGTATACTCAGTTCCATTCAAAATGCAGTGTTCACGGCAGCTTAGCCAGCTCAGCACATCTCTCAGGGGAATGAAAACAGCTCTCCTGTCTCCGGAAGGAGAAGTTAGGTCATCATGGAGTAGAAGAGGCTAACTGGCTTTTCACCAGGTGGATGCAGGCCTAGGCGCTGTTCACCAGGATAGGAGATTGCGTGCAGAAAGTCAGTTTGGGCTGTAGGAGAATATCCTAAAATATCAGAATACTGGCTTCAGTGAGTTTTTAGATGACCTAAGGCGTCAGTGGCTTGCAGTCTGAGGAGGACTGGATTGCACAGTGAGAAGAGGCATAGCCCCAAGGCCCTGCCCTTAAGGTTTTGGAGTGGAGGCAGCAATTAACACTTTAAAGTATAAGGCTCCGGAGGGGAATCTGTCTGCCCACGTTGCTAATTTAGCCACTGCTATCAATGGCACCCCACTCCAGTACTCTTGCCTGGAAAATCCCATGGGTGGAGGAGCCTGGTAGGCTACAGTCCATGGGGTCGTGAAGAGTCGGACATGACTGAGCAACTTCACTTTCACGCATTGGAGAAGGAAATGGCAACCCACTCCAGTGTTCTTGCCTGGAGAATCCCAGGGACGGGGGAGCCTGGTGGGCTGCCGTCTGTGGGGTCGCACAGAGTCGGATACGACTGAAGCCACTTAGCAGCAGCAGCAGGCCTCATTAGGTTTGTATCTGAGCCAATTCTGGTGCATCTGTGAACTTCCCAGCAGTTTCGCCCATAAACTAAACTTGTCCCAGGTGATCTTAGCACAGGAGCCAAGGAGTGTTGACCCCTCCAATCTCTGGTCTGTCACCTTGTTGCTCTTCAGAGAGCAACAGAAACCTAGATGGAAGGAGACGTGCCTGTTTTGTCAGGCACTAATCAATGAGTGAGAGTTCTAACATATCCACAGTGGGTCACGTGTAGGTAGAGGCTTCCACAGGGTCAGAAATAGAACTGATCTGATTAGAGGATCGGAGATATGAATGATGCTGAAGTCTTTTCATCCTAATAAGTATGGCAGAACTCAAAACAAAGGGAGAGATATGATTTGAGATTTGTTGAGTGTGAGCATTATATGACACAAAAGATGTAAAATATGATTTTGTTTTTATTAAAGGGGCATTATGAACCTGGAACAGATGTGAATTAGCCAAAACTAAAACAATACTGAGAAGAAAACGATTTTTACAGGAGGAAGAGCCAGATAGATCAGGCTCTTGACTGTGGTCATTGTTTAACTCTGGTTTTGAATATCAATTGTGTGCCCAGCCCTGCACTATGAGGTTTTTGTTGTTCTGTGTATACAGGCAAATGGACAAGTATTCCCAGATTGTTCTCTTAGTTATTTGGTCTCAATGAAAAACGTGTTTAGAGAGCTACATATTCCACAAATTAGTTTGGGCTGAGAAGACCAAGCGTTGGCTTCCTGATAGGAGTGGTGAGGGATGGAGGACATTCTCAGGCACTAGTTCATTTTCCACTGTGGGCCAGGATCAACACTTAGCTCTGATCCATTGGGGCTGAACCACAAAGTAATATGGAGAAAGTATTAACTTCAGGGAGAGTTAGAAGCATCCAGTGAACACATTTCCTCCTTAATTTGGCTTTCCAAATGCTGATGCTATTTCCATTTTCTTTATCTACAATGATTGCCAGAAGGGGCTACATTGAGTGTGGATAAAAGGTGCATTTAGATATTCATAAGTTTGAAATAAGACATGGTGTTTAAAAATGAATAGTAGTTTGGGTTAAAAATAGTCAGGTAACATATCAATGAAAGATATTTCAGTTATTTTAATAAACTATGATAATTAAAAGATAATGAAATTTAGAAATAAGATGGGATAAGATTGTGGATTAGGGGTGGGAATTCTGATCAGGATGAACTTAATTTTGTGCCCATTTAGTCATCATAGATCTGTTTGTCCATGAAAATGATGTGAATAAATTTGTAATTTGCATCATTGATGTGGAGGCAGTGTGTAGGATGTGTAGAGTGGGTAGAGTTTCCATCAGGGAAGTTTACAAAGAAGCTGTTGCACTTCATAAAGTGAGATTGATGAGGGCAAACATAAGTGTGAATGAACACTAAGTGAAGGCTGGAAGATGTGTAATTAAAACAAAGATTTATTTGGGAATTAAATAAAGGAGGGTTTATTCTACGGAGTAGTGAGGAGGAAGAAAAAAATCAATCAGGATGTGTTGGAAGAGTGGGTGCACTTTAGTTCCATTGTCAGACATGAAGTCAGGAAGGACATGAATTATAGCATGTGGGGAGAGGAATTGAGATTTTGGTGAGATATTCATGAAACATTTGCTGAGCTGTTGGGAAAAGCATCTGGAGCTTTGGAGGGAAGTCCAGAAGATAAAGAGGCTTCCCCAGTGGCTCAGTGGTAAAGAATCTGCCTGCAATGCAGGAGACCTGGGTTCGATCCCTGGATCAGGAAGATCCTCTGGAGGAGGGCATGCAACCCACTCCAGTACTCTCGCCTGGGAGATCCCACAGACAGAGGAGCCTGGTGGGTTCCAGCCTGCGGGGTGGACAAGGGGGTCCATGAGAAAGAGCTGGACACACTGAAGTGACTGAGCACACAGGCTAGGAGATAAATGTAGAATTGAGGGTGAGCTACACGTGAAAGTGAAAGTGTTAGCCACTCAGCTGACTCTTTGCAACCCCATGGACTGCAGTTTGCCAGGCTCCTCTGTCCATGGGATTCTCTAGGCAAGAATACTGGAGTGGGCTGCATGCCCTCTTCCAGAGGATCTTATTAACACAGGGATCAGACTGGGTCTTCTGCATTGTAGGTAAATTCTTTAATGTCTGAGTCACCAGGGAAGCCCCAGAAATCACAAACTCTTCCAGAAAGGAAAACTAGAAAGAAGAGTATAAATCGTAAGCAAGAAACTTGAAACGTTCTTACAGTACTGGGGTAGGAGAATTTAGGAAATTTACCCAAGAGTGCAGATGAGAAATAACAGATTGGAGGAAAATCAGATCAGAAGTGAAGGACAGAGTTAAAAGTCAGAAAGAGGAATTAGTTAACGTTCTTCAAAGTTAGCAATGGAAAGGAATGGAAGTCTCTGGGTTTGATGCCTAAAAGGCCTTGAGTGTTTCCACGAATTAATGGAGGTGAAAACGCCATGTCCATGTTTTAAAGGATGAATGTTTTGAGGAAATGAACCCAGCAAGTGGACACCAATCATTTGAGAACTTGGTGTGAAAGCTGGATGTGAAAGAAAGAATTAAAATGGAAAATAGCGAAGATTCCTCTCTCCATGTTGAGAGATTTCTTTATTTTTTTAATGAAGGAAAAGGAGCTTATTAGGAGTAGGAAAGACCCCAGAATGATGAAAAGAGAGGCTGAAAGGCAGAATAAGATAATGCGAGAAAGCCTGGAATCAAAGCTTATATCACTTATCATAAACAAGTAGTGGTATTTGTCCTATTTGGTCATTAGTGTAGCAATGCTGGATCTTCAGCTGCTTAACTTCACCAGTGATCCTTTCAGTAGGCCAATATTACCCACATTGTATAGATGAGAATTATGAGACTCAGAGAGGGCAAGTGGCTTGCTTCAGGAAGTGGAAGGGAATGAATTCAAAACAGAAACTATTAGATTCTGAAGCTCAAACCTGCGCTGAGAGGTGACCCAGTACCTCAGTTGTGTTTGTAAGGAGACACAACTATAGTAGAGATATGTGCTGGATGAGTAAGAGGAACACAGGGAGGCACTAGCTGCCCTGTTCTCCAGGTGGCTTGTGCAGACACCAGAGGAGAAAATGATGTGAGGATGACCTGTTTTGTGTCATTTCTTCTACAGATGGCTTAGGTCTTGAACACAGATCAGTGTAAAATTCATCTTGAAACACCAGCATCTAGCCAAGATGAGACTTTATAGATATTTGCAAAATTAGCAGAAAAAGAAATGTCTACTTTCTGCTGAAGGTCTGCTATATAGTCAACAACGGTTCACAATTTTTTTTAAGTTAAATATTTTCTTGCAGTTTCAGAATTATATTTGATAGCCTTTTTTGAGGCAAGCAGGTGTTTCTTTTCAGCCTGACCATGTTGAAGAGAAGCAAAGCGAGGGGTGGTGCGGAAAGTATCTTGACAGCGGTAGTGGACAGCAGGTGTGTGGACATTATGGAAAATGCATGTATCTGAATCATGAAACATGGTCATTTCTAGACCTATGTGCTTTGTTTTGTCCTTTAACAGCTTTTAAGTCTCAAAATAAAGCAGTTATTTTACCAGCAAAATGGGTTTATTTGGGAATAGCAAGAGGAATTGGAATTCAGGGCATGCAAGCTGTAGCAAAAGCCATTGTCACATACCACAAACAAAGGAGAGGAAGCTTATAGAGAAGAAGGAGGGTGTTGGGAAGGGTTGGGTTGCTTTGAACCAAAGTCTTTTGGAGAGAATTGAGAATCCAGGGTGATGACAGTTTCTCCCTGGCTGAGTTGCTGAGGTAGTCGGTTTCTAAAAGGAGATGCAATGTGTATATTGTATATCTTTTCCTGTTGAGGTTTGCAATGGATGATTCTTTCCTATTGATAATTCTTCTCTGGGGCCTAGTAATTGATGATTCATCCTCTAATTTATGTTGCTGGTCTGCTTGAGACTTCCTATCTGAAGTTACTCTTCCTTACCTAGGGTTTTCCTTTTTAAATTTTCACACAGGTAAGAGCTCAGACAGTATGAAGCTCAGACAGTATTCAGTTTTTTGCTCAGAGACCTTACCCCAACCCCTAAGGGTTTGCCGATAACACAAGCAGCTCTGTTTCTGCCCTCAAGCCCTCTTAATGCCTTATCTCCTGCTTTATTTTGTGCACTGAAAGAAAAGGAAAGTCAGTGAATTGGGCAGGCATGGAGAAATAATACGAATGAGTCAGTCCTATAAAAAATATTCTTAAAAATGTAAATGCCCTCTTATTAATATTCAAAATTGATATTATAGCGTATAATTCTACTGAAAAAAGCACTTTCTGGATGAAAGAAAGCAAAAAGTCAACTTCATTCCTCTGTACATTTACACGAATTCATACCTCCTTCTCTGCCTTCGATAATGAAGAAAGATTGCTAGGCATTTGCTTCCCTTTCTCTCTTATAAATAAAAAGTCAACCATCCATATTCTCATTTCCTTAATTTTGAGCTGATATAAAACAGTAGACCTTTACCAGCTGCAAGTTGAAAGGAGAAAAATGAAAAAACAAGATACAATTACAATCATCTATCCCATTGTATCTCACTGAGGCTAAACAGACAAGCCTGTCAGACAAATGGTCCCCAGGTTCTCAAAGGGACAAACTATTCCTAAGCCCTCAGTGCTATTAAAAATTGTCTCTAGTATTATTTGTGTCTGAATTGCTGTGGGGGGAGGGCCGGTGGGTTCATGAGAAAATCATACTTGCTACTTTATTTACTCCAAGGCAGAGATTATGCTACAGCTAATACTCACGCTACTGAAGTACTACTACAAGTAACAGTTTACAAAGTACTTTCTCTGTAAGTTACCTACATTTGAACTTACATGCACTGGTGAGTCTCATACGCAAAATTTGCTACTGGACCAAAAATCACAGAGCTGGTGCATAAAATCAGGTTTCAAACTTAGATTCTCTGAGTTCAGATATTTTCACAAGCACCTTCTTCTTTTCAACATTTCCTTTAATAACAGAAATGTATAAATCTATTATTATACCGTGATGGGCCTAGTGGGATGATTTGGGAGAATGACATTCTAACATGTATACTATCATGTAAGAATTGAATCGCCAGTCTATGTCTGATGCAGGATACAGCATGCTTGGAGCTGGTGCATGGGGATGACCCAGAGAGATGTTATGGGGAGGGAGGTGGGAGGGGGCTTCATGTTTGGGAACACATGTAAGAATTAAAGATTTAAAAAAAAAAAATTAAGGTAAGTTTTGAAACTTTCCCACCAGCCTTTCTCCACTGTTTAAAAATTCACTTATTATTGTCACCTACTGTCCTTCCCATGTCCTAGAATCTGAGGTAAGCTGGCAAAGATGTAGAGCTCCTAAAATTGCACTACACCATCTTCAGGCTTTAACTGGGTCTCCCAACAACAACATTAAGTCCTTATGAAGGTACTGGCCTGCTCTCTGATGCAGAATGGGTACCATGTACGTCAGGAGGAAGCCTGTCATCTTGGCCCATGGGCGATCTGAAACATCTGGCTAGGAGTGCCCAAATTCATACAGTATGTATTGATAAAAGTGATTTTTAGCGTTCTGTAATTCAATAGACTCTGTTATTTCTGACTCTCTGCAGACTAATCCTTACATTTTTTTTCATGGGAGCAGATAACCAGACTTGGGTGAGAGAATTCATTCTCCTCGGCCTGTCCAGTGACTGGGACACCCAGGTCGCTCTCTTCATCCTGTTCTCAGTCACTTACCTGCTGACCGTGCTGGGGAACGTCCTCATTGTTCTTCTGATCAGACTGGACAGCCGACTCCACACTCCCATGTATTTCTTTCTCACCAACCTCTCCCTTGTTGATGTCTCCTATGCCACAAGCATCGTTCCTCAGATGCTGGTGCATTTTCTTGCAGAACATAAAGGGATCCCGTACGTGAGCTGTGCAGCCCAGTTATTCTTCTCCCTGGGCCTGGGTGGGATTGAGTTTGTTCTCCTGGCCGTGATGGCCTATGACCGCTATGTGGCTGTGTGCGACCCCCTGAGATACTCAGTCATCATGCACGGAGGGCTCTGTGCTAGGCTGGCCGTCACATCCTGGGTCAGTGGCTCTGTCAACTCTCTCATGCAGACCTCCATCACCTTTCAGTTGCCCATGTGCACAAACAAGTATATTGATCACATATCCTGTGAACTCTTAGCTGTGGTCAGGCTGGCCTGTGTGGACACCTCCTCCAACGAGGTGGCCATCATGGTGTCTAGCATTGTGTTGCTGATGACACCTTTCTGCCTGGTTCTCCTGTCCTACATCAGGATCGTCTCCACCATCCTAAAGATCCAGTCCACAGAGGGGAGAAAGAAAGCCTTCTGCACCTGCGCCTCTCACCTCACAGTGGTTGTCCTGTCCTATGGTATGGCCATTTTCACTTACATCCAGCCCAATCCCAGCCCTTCTGTGCTTCAGGAGAAGTTGATGTCTCTCTTCTATGCCATTTTGACACCCATGCTGAACCCCATGATTTACAGTCTAAGGAATAAGGAGGTGATGGGGGCCTGGCAGAAACTACTAGGGCAGTTATCTGGATTAACATCGAAACTAGCAGCTTGATGAATAATAAGCATCACTTGGAGAAGAGAGCTTTGCCTGTGAATTCTGCCACTTAACTCGGCTATGAAGCATTAACTGCATTACCCTGGCAACCAGGAATGTGATGACAAAATGTGTACTGGTTATGCTGGGTAGGCGGCTGAGGAATTAGGTTAAGGTATTTAATGCAGGAACATTTTATGTCACAGCAGGATGTTCAGAGAAATTAAGCACTACAGTAATAGAACTACTATTTGCTTGGTCTTCATTCATGTGAACTGATAATATTTTTTAAAATGTCATTTGCTATCTTGATTGGTCATATTGTTTGTAATCATGAGTCATAAATCTTAGTTTGGACCAGTGGTTCTTACACTGTACAAGGTTATTTTGTTTCCATTAGGAACAAAACCATTTTCACATTTTAGACTTATTTAAAATAATGTATGTGCCAATAATTGTGTGAGACATTGTTCTTAGGAGAGTATTGCTTTCAAGACTGGTTAGAATGTTTCGTGCTGGACTTATGACATGTGGACATAAAGCCTTTGAGTGCTGGAGGTACTCAGTGGAAGGATCAACTAAAGGTCTTGTTTTACACTGATATAAATGAAGGTGTTTCTACGCCAAGCTATTACTGTTCAAGGAAAGCTATGTTTCAAGCTCTTTTTTTGATACTGTGCAAACAGTTTGAGAGAAATTTTACTGCGTATATATGGGGTACCATTTAAAAGTTTAACCAGTCCAACTTCTGAAACATCTATAATTTCTTTTATTGAGATTTTAGAAACAAGTATATAATATACGAAATCATATACATAAAAAGTGTAGTTAACCTGAGGAAGGACAGATTCCTGAGGCAAAGGCAGTGAAAGATAAGACAACGTTAATATGTAGTTTGGGAATCAAGATAGTTGAGCCAGCTGTGCCCATGTCAGCCTCTGGTCTCCTTATAAACCCCTTCTCCCATCCCTCCTCCTCACACACGGCAGGGCCCTAGTTGTTCTTTGTAAATTTGCAGAGCTTAGAATAGTCTGGAATAGACCTCACCTCTGAGAGACAGCCTAAATAAGGAAAAAGAGGCAGAAGAAGTAATTGTACCTGGGATAATGAAAAGGAAATGGGGAGAAAGATGATGATGGAAGCTCATGGCCTCAACCCCCTTGAAGACATCTCGAAGTCCTTTCTTCCATTGTCTTTTCTTCATATCAGTTCAGGGGCAGTTTTCCCATTTGTGAACACGGTGACCCACAGTCTCTCTGTTTAAACAAACTGAAGTTTCATATAATCCAAAATCCATTTGGTGTTTTAAATTTACCAAAAACTGTCAATGCTAAAATTTACAGTGGTGTTCAGTCACTAAGTCATGTCCACCTCTCTGTGAGGCCATGCTCTGCAGCACACCAGGCTTCCCTGTCTTCACTATCTCCCTGAGTTTGCTCAAATTCATGTCCATTTTGTCAGTGATGCCATCCAACCATCTCATCCTGTATGCCCCCTTCTCCTCCTGCCCTCAGTCTTTCCCAGTATCAGGGTCCTTTCCAATGACTTGGCTCTTGGTATCAGGTAGTCAAGCTATTGGAGCTTCAGCTTCAGCATCAGTCCTTTCAATGAATATTCAGGGTTAATTTCCTTTAGGATGGACTAGTTTGATCTCCTTGCTGTCCAAGGGGCTTTCAAAAGTCTTCTCTAGCACCAGAGCATCAATTCTTCAGTGCTCAGCCTTCTTTGTGGTTCAACTGTCACATCCATACCTGACTACTGGAAGAGCCATAGATTTGACTATATGGTCCTTTGTCAGCAAAGTGATGTCTCTGCTTTTTAATATGATGTCTAGGTTTGTCATAGCTTTACTTCCAAGGAGCAAGTGTCTTTTAATTTCATCTGACTCTTTGTAACCCCATGAAGTATAGCCCACCAGACCCCTATGTCCATGGAACTCTCCCAGCAAGAACACTGGATTGGGTAGCTAATCCCTTCTCCAGGAGATCTTCCTGACCCAGGGGTTGAACCCAGCTTTCCTGCATTGCAGGCATATTCTTTACTGTCTGAGCCACCAGGGAAACACACATTTTGGAATATAATCAGGCCTTCCTGAAAGTTGTCATTGTTACCAGGCTTCTTGTTAATTCAGAAATAATCAGTGGAGAGTCTACTGTGTATCAGTAGCATGAATGGTTCTTGAGAGACAACAGTTAATACGGAACAATCCTGACAGGGATATGGCCACAGAGTTGGGATGACAGATAATGAAACAGATAAAATGCACTGAGTGTCACAGAAAGAATAAGGCTTCAGGGGTGAGTATAGAAATCTATATGACGGGATCAGAAAACGTCTGGATGGAGACCAGAAAAGTGAGAACAAGTTATCTAAGTGACGATCAACCTGAGCAAAGGGGCAACTTGTAAAAAGTGTTGAGCTGGAAGAGATCATGAATGTTCAGAGCTATCCTGGAGTCTGGCTTGCAGGGCAGAGCAGACTGAAAAAGTAGTCAGGGTGAAGCAGGGAGAAGTCAGGTCTTAGAGGCCATGAAATGCTAAACTATTTAGGATAAAAAAGCAACAGGAAGCAAGAAAAGATTTTGAAGTAGGAGCTTGGGTTGATAAAATTTACATTTTTGAATTATCACTGTGGCTAATGAGTCAGAGGAAGAAAAGATTAGAGCCAAGGAGACCAGCTAAGGGGCTGCTCCAGTGATACTGCTGGGACATTAGGGGGCTCTGAAGTTAAGATATGCGGAGATCTTGCACATGCACAAGTTGGACTTAGAAAAGGCAGAGGAACCAGAGATCAAACTGTCAACATTTGTTGGATCATAAACAAGACCAAGGAATTCCAGAAAAACATCTGCTTCATTGACTTCATGAAAGCCTTTGACTGTGTGGCTTATAACAAACTGTAGAACATTCTAAAGAGATGGGAATACCAGATCACCTTACCTGCCTCCTGAGAAACCTGTATGCAGGTCAAGAAGCAACAGTTAAAACCAGCCATGGAACAACTGACTGTTTTAAAATTGGGAAAGGAGTATGACAAGGCCACATATTGTTATCCTCTGATTTAAATTTTATGCAGAGTGCATCATGTGAAATGCCTGGCTGGATGAGTCACAAGCTGGAATCAAGATTGCTGGGAGAAATATCAACAAGCTCAGATATGCATATACTGCTCTAACAGCAGAAAATGAAGAGAAACTAAAGAGCCTCTTGATGAGGGTGAAAGAGGGGAGTGAAAAAGCTGGACTGAAACCCAACATTAGAAAAACTTAAGATCATAGCATCCTGTTACATCACTTCATGGCAAATAGATGGGTAAAAAGTGGAAGCAGTGACATATTTTCTTCTCTTTGGCTCCAAAAACACTGTGGATGGTGACTGAAGCCATGAAATTAAAAGACAATTGCTCCTTGGAAGGAACGGGATGACAAACCTAGACAACATATTAAAAAGCAGAGCCATCACCTTGTCGACAAAGGTACATATAGTCAAAGCTATTTTTCCAGTAGTCATATAGGGATATGAGAGTTGGACTGTTAAGAAGGCTGAGCACTGAAGAATAAAAAAAATTGTGGTGCTGGAGAAGGCAAGAGAAAGTCCCTTGGACTTCAAGGAGATCAAGCCAGCCAGTCCTAAAGGAAATCAGTCCTGAATACTCATTGGAGGAACTGATGCTGAAGCTGAAGCTCCAATGCTCTGGCCACCTGATGTGAAGATCTGACTCACTGGAAAAGACCCTGATGCTGGGAAAGACTGAAGGCAGGAGGAGAAGGGGACAACAGAGGATGAGATGGCTAGGTAACATCACTGACTCAATGAATGAATTTGAACAGACATGAATTTGACCAAACTCTGGGAGATAGTGAAGGATAGGGGAGCTGGACGGGCTACAGTCCATGGGGTCACAAAAGAGTCAGACTTAGCAACTAAACAACAAAAATGACAACAAGGGTTATAGAAGGGTTATAACGTGGATGACTGATGGGTTGCATAGATGGTTGGATGAGCACATGAGTGAATATTGAGATGGTTACATGAGTAGGTAAATGAGTAGATGTGTTAATGATGCTAAGAATTTTATTTGGGAGATGAATAATTCACTTAAAAGATGTGCAATGCATACAGAATATATTAGAGAATGTTAATATGACTGTATTCTGTCAAAATTACATTGAATCTCTTCATAAAAATTAAAGATTTGAAGAGGTATAGAAGTTCATACTTCTGTGTGGAGAATTTCAATTGACCTATTTCCTTTTCCCCTTTTCCCCCTATAAATCATAAGGTTTTCTTCACTCCCTTTCTGGGACCTTATTTTGAGTCTTAAATCTTTCTGTATGGCATTACTGTTTTTAAAAGTTGTAAACCAATGTAAAATATGTACTTGGCTGTCCCTCTGCCCTTACATTGCTCACAGGAGTCTATTAGATTCTTGGCACATGTCTCAGGGGAGCGAAGCACAATTCTATTTTCAGAAGGAGAGATGAAGGCATCGTGGAGCCAAAGGGAATAGCTTTTTTTATTTTGCCCAAGGTTGGATGCAGGTCTAGTCATTGTTCACGCGGAAAGGTGTTCAGTTTAGTTCAGTTCAGTCACTCAGTGGTGTGTGACTCTTTGAGACCCCATGGATTGCAGCACACCAGGCTTCCCTGTCCATCACCAACTCCTGGAGTTCACTCAAACTCATGTCCATTGAGTCAGTGATGCCATGCAACCATCTCATGCTCTGTCGTCCCCTTCTCCTCCTGCCCTCAATCTTTCCCAGCATCAGGGTCTTTATAAATGCATCAGCTGTTTGCATCAGGTGGCCAAAGTATTGGAGTTTCAGCTTCAACATCAGTCCTTCAATGAACAGCCAGGACCAATATCCTTTAGGATGGACTGGTTGGATCTCCTTGCAGTCCAAGGAGCTCTCAAGAGTCTTCTCAAACACCACAGTTCAAAAGCATCAATTCTCTGGCGCTCAGCTTTCTTTATAGTCCGAGTCTCACATCCATACATGACTACTGGAAAAACCATAGCCTTGACTAGATGGACCTTAGTCGACAAAGTAATGTCTCTGCTTCTTAATATGCTGTCTAGGTTGGTCATAACTTTCCTTCCAAGGAGTTCAGTTTGGTTCAGTCACTCAGTCGTGTCCAGCTCTTTGTGATCCCATGAACTGCAGCACGCCAGGCCTCCCTGTCCATCACCAACTCTCGGAGTCCACCCAAACACATGTCCATTGAGTCGGTGATACCATCCAACCATCTCATCCTCTGTCATCCCCTTCTTCTCCTGCCCTCAATCTTTCCCAGCATTAGGGTCTTTTCCAACGAGTCAGCTCTTTGCATCAGGTGGCCAAAGTATTGGAGGTTCAGCTTCAACATCAGTCCTTCCAATGAACACACAGGACTGATCTCCTTTAGGATGGACTGGCTGGATCTCCTTGCAGTCCAAGGGACTCTCAAGAGTCTTCTCCAACACCACAGTTCAAAAGCATCAATTCTTCGGTGCTCAGGTTTCTTCACAATCCAACTCTCACATCCATACATGACCACAGGAAAAACCATAGCCTTGACTAGAAGGACCTTTGTTGGCAAAGTAATGTCTCTGCTTTTGAATATACTATCTAGGTTGGTCATAACTTTTCTTCCAAGGAGTAAGCATCTTTTAATTTCATTGCTACAGTCACCATCTGCAGTGATTTTGGAGCCCAAAAATAAAGTCAGCCACTTTTTCTACTGTTTCCTCATCTATCTGCCATGAAGTGATAGGACCGGATGCCATGATCTTAGTTTTTTGAATGTTGAGCTTTAAGCCAACTTTTTCACTCTCCTCTTTCATTTTCATCAAGAGGCTCTTTAGTTCTTCTTTGCTTTCTGCCATAAGGGTGGTGTCATCTGCATATCTGAGGTTATTGATATTTCTCCTGGCAATCTTGATTCCAGCTTTGTTTCATCCAGCCCAGCATTTCTCTTGATGTACTCTGCATATAAGTTAAATAAACAGGGTGACAATTTACAGCCTTGACAAACTCCTTTTCCTATTTGGAACAAATTTATTGTTCCATGTCCAGTTCTCACTGTTGCTTCCTGACCTGCATACAGGTTTCTCAAGAGGCAGGTCAGGTGGTCTGGTATTCCCATTTCTTTCAGAATTTTCCACAGTTTATTGTGAGCCACACAGTCAAAGGCTTTGGCATAATCAATAAAGCAGAAATAGATGTTTTTCTGGAACTCTCTTCCTTTTTTGATGATCCAGCAGATGTTGGCAATTTGATCTCTGGTTCCTCTGCCTTTTCTAAAACCAGCTTGAACATGAGAAGTTCATGGTTCATGTATTGCTGAAGCCTGGCTTGAAGAATTTTAAGCATTACTTTACTAGCATGTGAGATGGGTGCAATTGTCGAGTAGTTTGAGCATTCTTTGGCGTGTACTGAGAGCTAAATATGTTGGGCTGTACAAGATTATCCTATCCCCAGAAAGCTGCCATCTCCAGCTTCTTAGAATGACCTAAGTCTTCAGTAGTTTGTTGTAGTGTGAGGAGGATGGAGTACCCTCTTCCACAGAGAGAAGAAGTGTGGCATCAAGGCCTTGCTCTTGAGGGTTGGGAGTGGAGGCAACAATTAACACTCTAATGCTTACAGATCCCAAAGGCACTCTGCCTACCTTTCTAATTCAGCCACTGTCACACATCATTAGGTTTGTGTCTGAGCCAATTCTGGGGCACCTGTGAGCTGCTTCTCCTCAATTTCCCTCCCAAACTAAACTGGTCCCTGGTGATCTTAGCCCAGAAACCAAGAAACTTAATCCCTGTGGTCCATCACTTTTTTGAGGAAGAGCACTCTTCAGAAAGCAACATAAACCTGGACTGAAGAACACATGACCATTTTTTCTGGTACTAATGAATGTTTGTTAATAGAGGTACTCAGAGGGGATGGTTGTAAGCAGAGGTTTTTTTTAAGAGAGGTAAAAATAGAACTGATGTGATTTGTCAAAGACTGACTTGAAAATATAAACCATGAATGTTGGGATCTTCTCATTCTGTTTAAAATAGCAAAGATGGTTAAATAATACTGCTTTCCAGATGTTGGAGGCTTAATTATATTTTTGTTGTAAGAGTTTCTGAATTCCAAACTTTAGTACTGACAGAGAGAAAGAAAATATGAAACAGAGGGGAATAGTGGAGATGATTAATAATTAAAGATTGGAATTCCTATGGATGCATTCTGCATCTTTTTATTTTTCAGGGAAACACTTACTAAAGAAACCCAGATGTAAATGATTATTAGATATTGTTATTCTTGAACAAATAAGAGGAGTATATTACATCTCTGGACATAGCTTTAAAGTGTCTTTTCTCATAGTATTTGGATTTTCCTTCCAGTGATAGGAATTTGACATGTAAAATGATTAAATGGATTGCTTATGTTCATAAACAGCGAGACTATGAAGTGGCACTAGAAATAAGGTCTCCTGACTACAGAATGAGCTGTAGGGGTTATACTGTGGAAAGCTGCCAGGCTTAGGGAATTATACTACAAAAGAATACCCTAGTCTTATCTACAGGGGACAAGAGATACAAAGAAAGTGAGCATTTACAAATGAAATCATGGTAACATATATCATCAAAGGTGAATTTCAGGTTTTCACATATTGGACAGTGTCTCTATAGTTGGACTCAGCTTACATGAAAAGTCAGGCAACAAAAAAATCCAGATGTTAAATAGATAATAAAACCATGAAGAAGAAAAACGAGTTTCCTTCTCAGGGTATTAAACCATATTTGAAACTTCATCCATCTAAGTGACCTTGGGATCTTTTGTTTCCAAACAATAGGTTGATGCAAATATTTCTGCTCATGATAGATGAACTTAGTGTATACAACATCCGAGTATTTACCTACAGGTCTGATGACTCTTTCTTTAAATTGAAGTGCCATTCTATTGACAACTCAACTGCCGAAAGGTATGATTCTCGTTTATTCTGGCCAGCATGAAAGAAAACATATCTTTAGGTTGTGGGCCCCACCTTTATGTGTTCTGCTTCTATATTTAGGACTTCTATTTGAATTCTTACAAAAGATGATATACAAACACTCCTATATATAGAGAAAAAAAGGTGCTGGCTTTTCGTCCCTTAGCTGAAGGTATCATCTCTACAGTGAATGGGTAATGTGGAGATGATATGGGTTGCGGGCTCACCTATAAGCCTTCCTACTGTTGGAGATTGGATATTTGAGGTTTATCCATCCACACAGTCTTTGAATTGGCATGACTAATGGAAGAGATAGTTATTCTGAAATATAATTCTGAAAGGTATTACACTGGGGAGTTCTTCTGTAGTATATATACCTGCTAAGTTTTTCAAATTAATACTTCTTTCTAATGAGTGGAAAAAGAGCAAGATAACTTATGAAGCTGTCAGCAAGTATAAGTAGAAAGTATTGTTAGATAGTTTTACATGTGTAATACACTGATCAGGGCAGTTTAAATAAAATGTGACAATAAATATGGAAGAGGAAAAAGTACCCATGTGTCAAGCCCTGGATACTTCCTTACAAAGGAAAATCAAGTATTTTGGAGTATTGTTCCACATAGTAGTAATAGAAACTAAATGCAATTAAAATTGTTTAATGGGCTACTCTGGTGGCTCAGATGGTAAAGAATTCACCTGCAATGCAGGAGATCCAAGTTCAAACCCTGGGTTGGGAAGATGCCCTGGAAAAGGGAATGGCCATCCACTCCAGTATTCTTGCCTGGAGAATTCCATGGACTGAGAAGCCTGGTGGGATGCATTCCATGGGGTCGCAAAGAGTTGGACACAACTGAAGTGGCTGAGCACACATGCACGTAAGCTGATATACTAGTTCACACTAAGATTAGATACTTTGTATTTTAAAACTCCCAACTAGTTTTATCTTTAACCATTTTATGAAAAAGAAACTGCTAAACATAAAAGTAATAGATCTCAGGCATTAGTGGCAGTGCTTTCAGGAGATGGATTTTCATCAATTATTTCAATGACATCTATTGGACAGTATCACATAGTGTATTCTATTAGTTACGGCCACAGTAACTACCCTACATCCACCTCAATTCATAAAACACAAGCATGAGCAAGTCCTTCCCTTACGGTGCTCATGTTTAAGGAGAGGAGCTACAGAGGTGTGTCACTGCTCACTACAATGTTCTGAGCAGGCAGCAGAGCTTGCTTATTTTTGAGTAAACAAAGTCAAAACATAGAGAGGTATTGAAGTTTGAACATATGAACATATTACCCAAAGGATATAAATAAGATTTATTAGTCTTATTTTAAAAATAAAATTTGTATTCTTTTATGTATACAACATCATTATTTATATACAACGCACACACACACATACAGTGAAATGATTACCATGATCAAGATAATTAACATTGTTCTCATTGTTTGTGATGAGCATCTAAAATCTAATTTCTTAGCAAATTCCAAGTATTAAATGTTATGTTAATAACTGTAGTCATCATGGTCTACTTTAGATCTCTAGACTTTTTCACCCTAAATTATGCACTTCTATATATTTGACCAACATTGCCCCGTTTCCTCCACCTCCCGGCTCTTGGTAATCAACCACCTTTCTTCTTCCTGTCTTTGATGTTGAGATTCCACGTGTAAGTGAGGTCATGCAGTTTTTCTCTTTCTGTGCCTCGCTTATTTCACTTAGCAGAATGTGTTCCAGGTTCACCTATGTTGGTACAAATGACAGTATCTTTTTCCTCTTAAGGCTGAAAAATATTCCATTTTTGTATTTGTATATACCATGATTTTTTAATCTGTTTAACTTTCCACAAATACTAAATTTATTTCCATCTCTTATCTATCATGAATGATGGTGCAGTGATTTTGGGAGTACATTTAACTTTGAGGTACTGATTTTATTTCCTTTGGTTATGTACAAAAGTGGAATTGCTGGATCTTATGATGGTTCTGTTTTTCGAAGACTCTCCATACTGGTTTCCATAATGGCATACCAATTTACATACCCATCAATGGTGTAAAAGAGTTCTCTTTTCTTAACATCATTGCTAACACTTACCTTTTTTTTTTCCTTTGGTAATAGCTGTCCTAACAGGTGTGAGGTTATAGCTCATTGTGATTTTGATTTTGATTTCCATGATAATTGGTGATGTTAAAATATCTTTGAATATATCTGTCAGCTATTTATATATTAGATCTCTAGACTTATTCATCCTCATAAATATGTCTTCTTTGGAAAAATCTCTACTCGACTTCTGCCATTTAAAAAAACCAGGCTGTTTGCTGTCCTTACTATTTATTTGTGAGACTTCCTTGTATATTTTGGATATCAATGCTTTATTAGGTATATAGTTTACCAATTTTATAGGCATTGACTTGGATCTTCATATTGTTTTGGGTGGTATTGACATTTTAACAATATTAATTCTTCTAAGACATGAACATGAGATATCTTTCAATTTAGGTATGTCTTATTTAACTTCTTTCTTAAATATTTATAAATTTTAGCACACACATCATTTTTCTTCTCGGTTAAATTTATTCCTAAGTATTCTTTTTGATGTGGGGTTTTTTTCCATTTGATTTCCTTTTTGGATGAAGTGATGTTGCAACGATGCCAGTAATTTTTGTTTGTTGATTTGCATCCTGCAATTTACTGAACTCATTTTATTTATAGCAGTGTTTTGGTAGAGTCTAGGGTTTTATGCATAAGATTATGTCATTTCAAACAGAGATCATTTTACTTCTTTCTGGTTAGGATACCTTGTATTCCTTTTTCTTGTCTGATTGCTCTTGTTAATATTTCTAGTATCGAATAGAGATGAGAATGGACATCCTTGCCTTGTTCTGAATCTTAGAGAAAAAATTTTAAGTTTTCCACATTGTTTGTGACATTATTGTGGGCTTTTTATAAATGGCCTTTATTGTGTTCAGCAAGTTTCCTTTTATACCTGTTTTGTTGAGAGTTTTAATCATGAATGGCTATTAAACTTGGCCAGGTGCTTTCTCTGCATTTTTCATTCTGCTGGTGTGATGTGTCATGTTGATTGATTTGGATATGTTGAACTATCCTTGCATTCCATAGATAAATCCCACTTGATGGTTGTATATAATCCTTTTCATGTATTTCTGAATTTTTGTTTGCTGTTTATTAAGAATTTTTGCATCTATGTTCTTTAAAGATGTTGGTCTTACCTCGTGGTATCATTCTTTGACTTTGGTATCAGTATCGTGCTAGCCTGGTAAAATGAATTTGGAAGTATTCTGTAGAGACAAGACACAGAAAGTGCTCACTTCTTCAGTCTCTCTGAGGACTACTAATTACCTGCCTTACAGACTCACAGAGGCAGGGTAATTAGAAGCTTGACCTTAAGACAGCAACTGGGAAAATACACAGTTAGTCCTTTCCATGGAGGGCTTCCCTGGTAGCTCAGATGGTAAAGAATTTGCCCGCAATGTGGGAGAAGTGGGTTCGATCCCTGGGTCAGCAAGATCCCCTGGAGGAGGGCTTGGAAACCCACTCCAGTATTCTTACCTGGGAAATTCCATGGACAGAGGAGCCTGGAGGGCTATGGTTCATGGGATTGCAAAGAGTCAGACACAACTGAGCAATTAAGCATATGTGGTACTGTTGAGTGCTGAGGCCCCAGATCTCAGAGTCAGGTGATTTGGGAGCCTGTCCTTCAGGTGGCAGCCATCAAAGTTGGTGTTTGTAATGTGTGATCCAGGGAATGCTGGGAGTTGTGGGATTCCTCCCATTTGTAAGGCAGTGTGTCAGTGGTGGCATTCATGGGCACGAACATGTCTCAGATTCTTCCACTTGTTTTGATGTGGATGTTTTCTCAATCATTCAGTGTATAGGAGCCTCTCAACTAGCTTCTGAATTTTTGTTGAAGGGAATTGATCTGTGTGTAGATGTTTATTTAATGTATCCATGGGAAGAGAGAAAGCTAGGAGTCTCTTATTCTGCCATCTTGTTGACATCCTTTCTCTGGTTCTATTGTCTATTAAAGGAGCATTGGTGCTTCCTTGGTGGCTCAGGGGTAAAGAATCTATTGCTGATATGGGAGATGCAGGTTTGATCCCTGGATCAGGAATATCCCATGGAGGAGGAAATGCAACCCACTCCAGTATTCTTGCCTGGGAAATCTCATGGACAGAGGACCCTTGCAGGCTACAGTTTGTGGGGCTCCAGAAAAGTCAGAGATGATTTAGCGACTATACAACAACAAAGGAGCATAAGGTACCTGGCGAAAATGTTTAAGCAGCCAGAGTTGTAGCAAATACTGAGAGGAGAACACAGACCAACTGATACAGGAGAAAGAGCTGAATAAAGCTGACACTCAGCTATGGTCATTGTTCAACACTGGTTTCCAGGAAGCAGATATTTCTCAGACGGGTCATGATTGAGGAAAGCAAAGTGAGGGGTAGTAATGAAAGTATCCTGATGTAGCAGAAATGAAGGAATTGTTTAAAGGGGCAATCAGGTTGTGAGAAGGACATCAGGAAAGATGTTTGTAAAAATCTATGTGTCTAAATCATGAATAAGAAGGGCATTTATTGAACTGCTTGTTTTGTCCTTTAAGAGTGGAAGCATGAACACCTTTCTTCACCTTTCTGCTCAGAAACCCTGGCCTGACATCTATGTGGGTTCAGATAAGAGGCAAGCAGCTCTGCCTCTCCTCTCAATCTCTCTCGCTGCCTTTATCTCCTGTTTTCTCTTGTTTTGTCCACTGAGAGGAAAGGAAATTAAAAATATGAAGGCATGGAGGAAGAGTAAGAATGAGTCAGTGCTTCAGACGTGGTAAAAAACTATTTCTGTTGTTCAGAATTGACCTTGAAACATATTAGATCTACTGAAAAAGTGCTGCTAAGAAAAGAAAACAAAGTGGAAACTCTATTCTAATGTGTTTCTACAAGAATCCATACCTTCTCTGCCTTGAATAGTAAGAAAGGGTCCTTAGCCATATGCTTTCCTTTGTTTTTTATATTGAGAAAGCCTAAACATTCATAACCTTCCTTGTTTTCTTTTAAGCCAATATAAAAATGGTAGATTATCAATAATAGTTAGTTGAAGAGAAACAATAAAACAAGGCCCAACTACAATTCTCTTATCTGTCTCATCCCACTAAAGGCTAAGAGACCAGAGTCTAGTAAAAACACCAAAAGGAAGAAAAAGTCCTCAGAATATCCCACTAAGCCCTAAGATTCATTAAATGTTGCCTACAGTTTTATTTTTTGAAACATCTATGTCTGAATCTATAGAGGAGATATGAGGAAAGTCACATCTATTACTTTATTTACCCCCAGGCGGAGGTCATGTTACTACTGCTTGTCATACTACTATAGAACTACTACAGAACTACTACCAGTAATAATTCACAGGTACTTTCTCCAGAAGTTTCTTTCATTTGAACTTAAACGTATTGTGAGTTGCATAAGTCTGTTTCATAAGTAGAAGTTTGTCACTAAACCAAAAATCACATAGCTGCTAAATAAAATTAGATTTCAAACCTAGGTTCACTGATTCCAGATCTTTCTGTAAGTCTCTCTCTATTCCCATTATTTCCTTTTATAATAGATTTATCCAGTTCATCATGATGGGTCTAGCTGACATGTCTAATTCAGGCTTTAAAAAAAAAATTCCAACCAAGTTTTTCTTCATTTTTTATCATTTTATCCATCACTGTCACCTACCATCCTTTCCATACCTTAGAATCTGTTGTAAGCTGGTTGAGATATGGAGTTCTTAAAATTGCTCTGTGGTTATCTTCAGACTTTAACTGAATCTCCTAGAGACCACATCATATTCTTATAAAAGCACTGGGCTGTCTCTGATACAGAGTAGATATAATATGTATCAGTATAAAGCCTGTCATCTTGACCCACAAATGATCTGAAACATCTAAGGCTGGTTAATTTCATACAGTATGTATTGATAAAAAATTATTTTTATGATTCTTTGACTGAACATTGAAGGCAAAAGGATAAGGGTGCATCTGAGGAATGATATGGTTAGATAGCATCACCAAACGGAGACGGCAATGGCACCCCACCCCAGTACTCTTGCCTGGAAAATCCCATGGATGGAGGAGTCTGGTAGGCTGCAGTCCATGGGGTTGCTAAGAGCCAGACATGACTGAGGGGCTTCACTTTCACTTTTCACTTTGATGCATTGGAGAAGGAAATGGCAACCCACTCCAGTGTTCTTGCCTGGAGAATCTCAGGGATGGGGGAGCCTGATGGGCTGCCGTCTGTGGGGTCGCACAGAGTTGGACATGACTGAAGTGACTTAGCAGCAGCAGCATCAGATCACTGGACATCACTTTGAGCAGTTCCAGGAGGTAGTGAAGGCAGGGAAGCCTGGTGTGTTGCAGTCCATGGGGTTTCAAAAAATCAGACATGACTTAGCAACTGAACAACAAAAACGGTTCTTTGATTCAACAGCTTCTTTTATTTCTGAGTCTCTGCAGATTAATAACCTCACATCTTTTAATGGGAGCAGATAACCAGTCTTGGGTGAGAGAATTCATTCTCCTCAGCCTGTCCAGTGACTGGGACACCCAGGTTGCTCTCTTCATCCTGTTCTTGGTTATGTACCTGCTGACTGTGCTAGGTAATGTCCTCATTGTTCTTCTGATCAGACTGGACAGCCGACTCCACACTCCCATGTATTTCTTTCTCACCAACCTCTCCCTTGTTGATGTCTCCTATGCCACAAGCATCGTTCCTCAGATGCTGGTGCATTTTCTTGCGGGACATAAAGGGATCCCGTACGTGAGCTGTGCAGCCCAGTTATTCTTCTCCCTGGGCCTGGGTGGGATTGAGTTTGTTCTCCTGGCCGTGATGGCCTATGACCGCTATGTGGCTGTGTGCGACCCCCTGAGATACTCAGTCATCATGCACGGAGGGCTCTGTGCTAGGCTGGCCGTCACATCCTGGGTCAGTGGCTCTGTCAACTCTCTCGTGCAGACCTCCATCACCTTTCAGTTGCCCATGTGCACAAACAAGTATATTGATCACATATCCTGTGAAATCCTAGCTGTGGTCAGGCTGGCCTGTGTGGACACCTCCTCCAACGAGGTGGCCATCATGGTGTCTAGCATTGTGTTGCTGATGACACCTTTCTGCCTGGTCCTCCTGTCCTACATCAGGATCATCTCCACCATCCTAAAGATCCAGTCCACAGAGGGGAGAAAGAAAGCCTTCCGCACCTGTGCCTCTCACCTCACAGTGGTTGTCCTGTGCTATGGTATGGCCATTTTCACTTATATCCAGCCCAATTCCAGCCCTTCTGTGCTTCAGGAGAAGCTAATCTCTCTCTTCTATGCCATTTTGACACCCATGCTGAACCCCATGATTTACAGTCTAAGGAATAAGGAGGTGAAGAGAGCGTGGCAGAAACTACTAGGACAGTTATTTGGATTATTGTCGAAACTGGCAACTTAGAAACTGGCAACTTGATGAATCATGAGCATCACTTGGAGAAAGGAGCTTTGCCTGTGTGTTCTCTTACCCATCTCAGATTATAACTGCATTGCCTTGGCAACCAGGAAGGAGATGACAAAACATGTGCTTGTGATGTTGGGTAGGAGGCTGAGTGACTGGGTTGGGTGTGGGATGTGGGGGTGTTTTTATGTCACAGCAGGATGTTCAGAAACAGTAAGCAGTGGTGAAATAGAACTTTCCACTGCTATCCGCTCAGTATCCATTCATATGACCCTACAATATTTGAAGAAAATATTTATTGTTTTGATAGCAACATGAAAAATTGTTACAACTATGGACCCATTCTTGGATTTTACCTTGGAATACTGAATTATTCAACCACATTTTAAGGAGGTCATTTCATTTCCACTGGGAACAAAATGAATTTTCATGTTTGAACACTCAAAACATTGTGTGCCATACATAGTCACATTTATTAATTGTGTGAGCCACTGTCTTAAGGAGCATGTTGCTATCAACTCTGATTGAAATGTTTTTTGCACAACCTATTGCATGTGGACGTACAGTCTCTGTCTGAGTAATGGAAATAAATGAGAGGAGAAACATCAAATAAAGTTCTTTTTTTACTGCAATAAAGATATAATTGAGTTGTTTGTGATTGACATTATTTAAGAAAAATATGAGAGCTACTGCTAAATAGCATATGAATAATTTGGTAAGGAAACAATGGTATATATTGGGTACCTTTCAAAAGGTGAAATTGTGATTTCTGAAAATTCAGCAAACCTTTCTTTGAACTTTTGGAAAAAAATAAGCAAATAAACAGGAAGATAAATGAATACAATGTTAAGACACAGTTAATCGAAGGAAAGTAGTTTCCTTGAATAAACCAGTGAAAGATAATATAGCTTTAATATGGATTTTGTGCTGTAAGGATAGGTCAGTCTGCTGTGCAGATGTTATTCTCAAGTCTCCATATTAAAGGTGTTCTTGTTCTCCCCTCCGCACACCTCACACACAAAGACACAAACCCCTACTTAAATCTTAACCCCCTACTTAAATCCCCTCTGTAAATCTTGTGAGCTGGCATTGCCTGTGAGTGCAGCTTGTCTCTGAGGATAAACCTAAATAAGGTAAAAGGGGGAAGAAATGATTAAACAGGGGATAGGTAAGAGAGGAGAAAAAGAATATGATAATAGTGGGTCTTCTCACTCTCTTCAAGGAGTCTAAAAGAGAGACTTTCCTTTTCTTTCTTGTCTCCTTATTAAGTCAATTGATCAGTTTTTGGTTGACTTGCATTTCGGCAGTGGTGATCAGTTGAGGGATTTCCTTTGGCACCTATTCTTCTCTGTGAAACAAGACGGATCACTTATGGCTGAGAGTGCAGAGGAGGGAGGAAGAGAAGAAGGTGTGAGATGTGAGAATGGTGAAGGCGGACAGCCCACAGTGGGAGACAGACAAGTGTACCTGTCTCACTTGTGGACACCACTCTCTGCCTCAAGTATCTTTAAATTTCATCTCAGTATCTTCAATTACAAGGTCACAAAGGTCACATATTCCCTCTGATTTGACCAGCTTTATTCTCAGCCCTCTCAAAGTTGCATATCATTTTGTGGACACTGACTTTGTTGAAGACGATACTATAGGCATTGTGTGGTATCAAAGCTGTGTTTAGATATGGCCACTTGTTGTTGTTCACTGGCTAAATTGTGTCCAACTCTTGGCAATCCCATGGACCGCAGCAGCCAGGCTTCCCTGTCCTTTACAGTCTCCCGAAGTTTGCTCAAATTCATGTCCATTGAGTTGATGATGCTATCTAACTATCTCATCCTCTGTTGTCCCCTTCTTTTGCATTCCCAACATGAGGGTCTTTTCAAATGAGTTGACTCTTCAGGTGGCCAAAGTATTGGAGCTTCAGTTTTAGCATCAGTCCTTCCAATGAATATTCAGAGTTGACTTCCTTTAGGATTGACTGGTTTGATCTCCTTGTAGTCTGAGGGACTTTCTCTTGTCTTCTCTAACACCACAATTCAAAAGCATCAATTCTTCAGTGTGCAGCCTTTGTTATGTCCACCTCTCACATCCATACATGAGTACTGGAAAAACCATAGTGCCGGAGGCCAGAGTGAGGCGCTCTGCCCATGGCAAAGGTCATGAGGAAGGAGGCTTGGCATACGCAAAGGCGTGAAAACAGGAAAACCCCCTGTTCCCGAGCATCTACCCCAAAACCAGAGTCTGTTTTATGCTCTCACCTACACCTCTGACTTTACGGGGGGCTCTCCCCCATAACCGTTTCTCTCGGAGAAGGAGTAAACGTGCAGCTCCAAGGCAATAAAAATTCCTGGGCGTGACAAGAGTGTTTCAGCTTACGGACCCCTCTGAAGGTTATCTAGCCCACCTGTATAGGTTCCTCCGGCCACATGTGTTTGTTTACAGCCTCCTAACCTGAGAGGTATGAGATGTTTTAGACTTACTAAAGGCAAATTCTTTTGGGGAGTTAGAAATTATTAGTATAGTGGGTTGGTTAGAAATTATATTGGTGAAGGGTTTTTCATTTGTTGTGTCAATAATTGCTGCTAATTCCCTGCTCTGGGTGGGACAAGGATGTCTCAGGTCAAACCTCTCTGCTGACAGACTAGCTTGTGTGACAGGATTATCCATACTCCTGCCGCTACGCACATGATTGTTTACTACCTCTTAACCATAAACAGCACAGAGAGTTTTGGAGTATTTTGAGAGTCTTAATTAGCATAGGTCTTTTTCTTCTTGTTAAGTCAATGATTGCCGCCAGGCCTCCATATCCTTAGGCACCTGGGAATATATTAATCAATGTATTTGGAATATAGAAAGGGAAATAGAGTAGTTTTTAAGGTTAGCAATACTAGACTTTTTGAGTTAATGAATTTTCTCTTTTGTAATAGATCACTGTACTTTGTTATAAATCACTGTGTCCTTGCGATGTAAAAATGTAACTTTATCACTATCTTAAGACTAAATAGATCTTAAGGGGAACATTGGTGAAAGGATTTTCATTGGTTGGGCTGATGTTTGCTGCTAAATCTCCATGTTCCCTGCCCTTATGACGAATATAACTAACATATAGGAGAAATAAATATTAACCTTTAAGCATATAGGAGAAATAAGTATTAACCTTTAAGACTAATCATGTTAACCTTGGGTTAAATAAATTCCTTTCTTGATTGTAACTCACTGCACCCTCACCCTATAGGAATGTAACTTGATTTGGAGGGTGGTGCCTGGTTTAAGAAAAAACACTTGGAAAAAATAAGTTTTTGGTTATCAGAAAGAAAGGATCATAAAATCCCCAAGACCTTTTTATGTGAAGCACCTGATTTTGATAAAAGTCAGGACTGCTGACCCCCGCGTGACTTTGTATTCATACCTATATGTAACAAAAGGTATATAAGCAAACCCCAAAATAAAGAAATAAGATCAGTTTCCAGAAAGACTGATTCCCCCATGTCATTTCTTTCTTGCTCCCTGATTTTCTGGCTGAATTCCCATCTGGAGCATGGATGCTATTTCATGTAATCCAAGTTATTCAGCCTCTTTTTCTCCACTAATCTTCCTACTACACTATCCGTTTCTAATCTCTCTATATATCTGTAATTAAATATGTATTTTTCCAAGGACACTGACGCCGTCCCCACCTTCTAATTCCCTGGATCCACCGGGGCTGGACCCCGGCACCATAGCTTTGGATACATACACCTTTGTTGGCAAAGTGATGTCTCTGCTTTTTAATACTCTGTCTACGTTTGTCATAACTTCCCTTCCAAGAAACAAGTGTCTTTTAATTTCAAGACTGCGGTCACCATTCACAGTGATTTTGGAACCCAAGAAAATAAAATCTGTTACTGTTTCATCTATTTGCCAACAAGTGATGGGACTGGATGCCATAATATTAGTCGTTCGAATGTTGAATTTCAAGCCAACTTTTTCACTTTCCTCTTTCACCCTCATCAAAAGACTTTTTAGTTCCTCTTCACTTTCTGCCATCAGAGTGGTATCATCTGCATATCTGAGGTTGTTTATATTTCTCCCAGAAATCAGGATTCCAGATTCTGATCCATTCAGCTGGGCATTTCACATGATGTACTCTGTATAGAAGTTAAATAAGAGGGTGGCAATATATAGCCTTGCCACACTCCTTTCCCAGTTTGGAACCAGTCCCTTGTTGCATGTCTGTTCTAATTGTTGCTTCTTGACCTGCATACAGGCTTCTCAGGAGACAGGTAAGGTGGTCTAGTAGTTCCATCTCTTTAATAATTTTCCACAGTTTGTTATGATCCACACAGTGAAGGGCTTTAGCATAGTCAAAGATTGAGTCAATGAGATATGGCCACTACCTCAGGAAATGTACAGTCTTCTAGGGCAGGGGTTGGAAAACTGTTTCTGTATTAGGCCAGATAGAAAATTTTCAAGGTTTTCTGGGTCATACATTCTACATTACAGCTAATTCAGCTCTCCCATAATAGCACTAAATAGCCATAGATAATGTATAAATAAAGAATAAATGTTGCTGGTACCAATAAATCTAAATATAGGGACACTGAAATTTGAATTTTATATAATTTTTACATCATAAAATCTTCTTTTTTTTAACCATTTAAAAATATAAAAAAATTCTTTTCCCATGGACCATACAAAAACAGTGGCAGGCCAAGTTTGACCTATGGGCAATAGTTTGTCACAATATTATAAGGGAAATGGAACAAAATTGCAAAATTGCAAAATTGCAACACGAGGTATATGCATAAGGAGCACTGATATAAAAAGGAAAAAGGGATTCTTTCAGCATGTAGACTGAGGTCATGATGGTGAAGAGAAAATGAAGTAGTTCTCACTTCAGTTTGCATTTCAGAAAGCATCTCATTTCTCATCATCATTTAGGTTCATTTGCCCAAGATCTAAGGACTCCAAACTAATGGGTGAATGCAGGACACAAATCACCTATTAGCACCATTCTTAGATATCTGCTGAATATGAATTGAATGATTTATATTACTTCTTAGCCCTAGAAACATTTAACCACAGTGATAGGACTTCTGGGGACACAAGCTTCTACTTTCACTCTGTACTATCCATTATTGTGATATCTGGGACCATCAAGCTCTCCCCTATTCTTCCCACTAAAATTCAGGCTTTTGAGGCCTAATCCTACTGTGTAAAATATAGACCCTATAAAATATACATGACCAAGTGGTGTCTTGCCAGAGTGATGCAGTTTGGTTGTCCTAGCATCAAATTTGGGTTAAGCTGCTGCTGCTGCTGCTGCTGCTAAGTTGCTTCAGTCATGTCCAACTCTGTGCGACCCCATGGACGGCAGCCCACCAGGATCCCCCATCCCTGGGATTCTCCAGGCAAGAATACTGGAGTGGGTTGCCATTTCCTTCAGCAAAGTCTGATCCTCGGTACCATGAGATTTTTTCCCGTTTCATGGAAATTATCGCTGTATGCATGCTATTGCCTGACTTCTTTGAGTCTTCTACATAGTCCTCATCAAAGTATAGCAGGACAACAAAACAAGAAGTGTGATCCTGGACAAGTTATAAAATCTCTCTAAGAATCAGCTCTTTTTTTCATAAGTTGCAAAGAATAATAAGCTCCTTGTGAGAAATTTGAGAGGATTCAATAAAATATTATATGTAAAGTGCTTAGTAAAATGACTAAGGATAAAGAATGATTAGAGAAAAGAAATTTCATATAGAGTTGGTGGGCATATAATTGGAACATCTGTTTTCACAAAACTGACAATATTAGCTAAAGTTGGACACACACATAATCTGTGATATAGCAATTCCACTACTGGGAAACAGAAATGAGGACATTTGTGGGACAAAAGATGAGTGTGTTTGTATGTGAATGTTCATAGGAGTGTTCTTATTAACAGCAGCAAAGCAGAAACAAACTAAATGTCTATCAATGGGATGGATATCAGATTTGAGATGCTTTCAGTGGGCAGTAACTTTTTGAAGTATTTTCAGAATAAAGGCAGACTTCTAGATACAAAAATGCATAATTTGACAATGCCCAGTTAAAAGGAACCACCCCCCCAATAGTAAGACAAAATGGGGAAAGGTCCCATGAAATAGCTGCATCAGTTCTGAAGATAGTATATGATTATAGCCCATGTATAATTTAGAACCTTGTTACAGGAGATATTGCTCAAAGATATCTGAGCAATCCATGAATAATGGGACACTTTGGTTCAAATAGTCTCAATCATGATTACACTGACAGAAAGTCATGGTCAAATTTTAACTTCCTTAAAGTGAAACTTCACCAAAGACAGGAGAATGTCTCCAGGGGAACCAGGGCTTCAGATTCTCCTCTCTCTTCTGGCTCATTAAAAAATTATTCTCACTTGTAAATTCTTTAAAACAGGTAAGAATTTAAGGTGAGAGAATTACCTATAGAGAAAGAGCAAAAACAACAGAAACCTAACAAGAACAGGATAATTGGCCTGCGGAGATTTTGTCTCTGAGGGAAAAGAAGATCCCACATCTTGCCCAGCCCAACTCTTCCTGGGGCAATGCTGGCCTCTTGTCCTGGAGGTAGGGCAGTCGTGATCAGAGGCTCTCCATTGGGTTCTTGGGATTATGGTCAAGAAGCAATGATTTCCTTAACACACAGCTTCTTTCTAGGCTCATGTGACAGTTGGGTTGAGTTTGGTTAGTATAGAGATAAAGGTCACATTTGAACAATTTGTTATAAGAAAATACATTTGAATAGCCAAACTGGCGAGAAATTTCTCTTGAAGACCTCTGAGAAATGAAGTACCTAGCACAGGGCTTTTACTGCATCCATGGAATCATTGAACATAAGCCACTATAGGCTGTTTTCCCTGTGTCACATTGCACCCCCAGCACCTGTACACTGCTGGAAATCTGGACCGAGGACAGGTTTGTGTTAACAAGCCTATTCTTAAACAATGATGGTCAGAAGGTGGTGACTTCAGCTGGATAACTGGCTTTAAACTTTCTGTCGCTCCAAGCAGTGTAGGTATGCATTAGGAAGTAGGAATCAGGTGGGGATAGCAACTTAGCCAGTTAACATTTGGGAGAAATCTCAAGCTTTCCTGCCAGCTTCTTTTTTGAAAAGAACATTTCTTTAGGGAGATTGAATCACAGTTCTAGGAAGGAAAGGTTGTTCAGGAATGCTGTTTGTTTTATTGTTATTGTCACTTATAACACCGCCAAAAATAACACTTTTATTTTTGAAAGTCTGTTTTTAACTTTTATTTATGTATCATATTTTCAAAAGTTTTAATCATTTTACTTGTTTTGCTGTTGAATCTTTATTTTTGATTAAAAAATTATTCTTTTTACTACTGATGTCATATCCTAATTCTATCACTCTTCCTACTTCCCTCACTCCAATGAATTGGGGCAGATTTGAATGTATGCTGTGTTTAGATGGATGAAGAAGCTACAGCTAGACTCCCAAATTCACGGGTTCCACATCTGTGGATTCACTAACCGTGGATTGAAAATATTAAAAATAATTCTAGAAAGTTATCAAAAGCAAAACTTGAATTTGCTGCATACTGGCAACAATTTACATCACATTTACTTTGTATTAGATATTATAAGTAATCTAGAGATGATTTAAAGTGTACAGGAGCATGTGTGTGGGTTATATGCAATAACAGACCACTTTATATAAGGGAGCTGAACATTCATGGATTTTGGTGTTCACTGGAGTCCTGGAACCAATCCCTTGGATACCGAGGGGCAGGAGTAGGTAATGATGGTTGAACTGGGAAATGGAAGTTCATTGACAAAGCAGTTCATTCACCCCAGGGCATGGCACTTTGAAAACATGAAGATGATACAGAAACATGACATGCTAACAATGAGTGTTTCTATTTGTATCAATAACTTGCTGAGCCTTTAAGGGGAATTACTGACCCAAGAACAGGGATTACTATATTTTCTTTGTCAAGCCCTTAAATATTATTTGTTTTTAAGAGGTGAAAGCCTCAAAACCACAAGAGATTATCATCAGATTTTTCAACAAAGTCTCCTTATTTGGTTCCTGAGAATACCTTAAATAACCATCAGCCACCTCCTGGATTGTTTTGTTTTGTTTTTTTTTTTAGCCCTCTCCCAGAGAACTTGTGTTACATGAATTGTTTTGTGTATTATAGCAGGATTAAAGACTACCTCATATACCTTTCTAGAAATATCATCTATTAAAATGTTATATGTACATGGTCACATTCCCCTGACAGGTCTCAGATTTTCCCCTTTGAAGTCATTACCTCTCTCTGGTACCTGAGGTCTTCACCAGTGATAATTTCACATTCCAACTTTTCCCTTTTTACTGGGGATTAAAAGGTAGGTTTCCTCTTTCTTTGATAGAAGTATTACTAAGTGACTTGCTAATCGGAAGCTCTAGAGTAAATTCTAAAGAATTAAAAAGCATTTTGTACTTTTATTGCCTCCTCTTATAACTTACATAAATTATCTCTTGAAGTGGGAATGGTTTATCGAGCTTAATTCATTCATAGATAATAGAAAGATTATCAACGGCAAATTTCCATAGACCGTTCTCTGCTGGATGGCACCTTTGGCTTCTTATTTATCTGCGGTTATCTGCCCTGACTGTCATGAATACCCTCAAAACAAAGTATGATTTTTATCATATAGTCAATGACCCTCTCTGATCACAGGCAGCAAGCAGGTAACATTTTCTTGGGATAGCTGTGCTTACACTTCACTTTCTGTACCCAAAGGAGAGAATAATTTGAGGGGCAGAGCATGTGGAAAATCTAGAGTGGGCCTTGTTCGGTCTGTGAGGTTCCTGGGAATCACTTGTGATTTGAATAAGGCCCAAGTAAGATTACTAAGCGTTCCAGAGATAATACTCAAGCTCTTGCGCTTTCTGAAGTACTAATACATCAGCAGGATTAGAAAGTTTGAGGATGGTATTGAGCAGAGTAGGCTATTACTTTCTGGCCATGTTAGGCACAGTAGAGGGAGCATAGCATTAGGGTATTAGAATTTTCTAAGGCACAGGGGACAGTCACATATTTCAGATGGAGATAAAGGTAAAGAGGGTTAAAGGAAAGAGATAATCATCAGCCATTTCACTGAGTTAACTTCAATTTTTCCATTACATTTTGTAGTCTCCAAACCACAACAATCCCTATCCAGAATATATAGAAATAGAATTGGAACGAATGTGCAACCAGTTTCCCCTTATTGTTTAGTTAATAGGCTAGCACGTGTGCAACTATCTGAGCTTTTATCACTAAGGAAGATGGTTAATGCATCTTTGTTTCTTGACAGTCATCCTCTGTTGTTGACCCCATGCACTGCGGTTCTTTCAAGGGAGGAGAAATACAATATAGACGATTCTTCCCCCTTAGTCTCTCAACCAGATAAAAGACAAATAGGTGAAGGTTTCTCAAAACTGAGTCTGATTACTCAGGTCTTCGTTTTTCATCTCACTGAATTGGAGATGTAATTTTTGACAATTTTTAGCTCCTAAAAACTATTTTATATTTGCTACCTTCTAACTTATAACCCAAAATTTGTGATTTTAAAAGGGTGGAAATTTAATATCTCATTTTCACAAAGAATCTAGAAATAAAAAAGTGATGAAAACCATTCAATATGGATTTTGAAATCTTAAGAAGGGAAAAACTGGTATTTAACAAAGAAGTAAATAAACTCCATAGTTAGGAGTTGGCTTTAAAGAAAAAAAAATCACATTTTACAGTTAACATTTTTAATTCAGTTACCTAAGCATTTTAATGAAAATCTTCCCACTTAAGGAATGAGAAGAGTTTTCTATTCTCCTTGGATCTGAGCCATATCGGGCATTCTACGGTGGTCCCAAACCCAGAAGGAGACACATGATCTGAAAACGCACACCACTCAATATTGGACGGCTGTTTTGTCTAAATGACCTCATAAGATCCTCTGGCACCTTAAATATCTAGTCTTTTTCGAGTTATAGCTTGGGTTTGGTCTTCAGAGGCCCATGGGCAGGGAAAACCAGACATGGATGAGTGAGTTCATTCTTCTGGGGCTGTCCAGCCTCTGGGAGACGCAGGTCTCCCTCTTTGTCCTTTTCCTGGCCATGTATCTGGTGACCGTGCTGGGGAACTTCCTGCTAATACTCCTTATCAGACTGGACAGCCGGCTAAACACACCCATGTACTTCTTCCTCAGTGTCCTGTCGTGTGTGGACGTCTGTTATACCAACAGCACGGTCCCCCAGATGCTTGTTCACTTCCTGTCAGCCCGGAAGTCCATTCCATTCTACAGCTGTGTGCTCCAGCTGCTTATCTCCTTGGCAATGGGCAGCACAGAGTTCTTCCTGCTGGGGGCCATGGCCTGTGACCGCTACGTGGCAGTGTGCCGCCCCCTGCACTACACCATCATCATGCACAGAGAGCTGTGCCTGGGGCTGGCTGCAGGCTGCTTGGTGGCTGGTTTCATGAATTCGCTGATGCAGACGATCATCACCTTTCGGCTACCTTTTTGCCGTAGGGTTGTTAATCACTTTGCCTGTGAGATGTTGGCTATGCTGAGGCTGACCTGTGTGGACAACTCCTTCAACAAGGTCATGGTGGCCGTCTCAGGATTTCTGGTCATCATGCTTCCCTGTTTTCTTGTTTTATTCTCCTACGGTCAGATAGTCGCTACCATTCTGCATATTCACTCTGCCCAGGGACGCCGCAAAGCGTTTGGGACGTGCGCCTCTCACCTCACTGTGGTTGCCATGTGCTTTGGCACAGCCTTCTTCACATACTTGAGACCCACGGCTGGCTCCTCCGCAGAACAGGAGAAGAGGGTTGCTCTGTTCTATGCTGTGGTGACCCCAATGCTGAATCCCTTAATCTATAGCTTGAGAAACAAGGAAGTGATGAGCGCCGTTAGAAGAGTGTTGAGGAAATTTAGTGAAAAAAGCTAATGATTCAAAGAATTTCTCCTAGAACAAATAATTTCAAGATTTGTATGGAAATACAGAAAACCTCAAATAGCCAAAGCAATCTTGAGAAAGAAGAATGGAACTGGAGGAATCAACTTGCCTGACTTCAGGCTCTACTACAAAGCCACAGTCATCAAGACAGTATGGTAATGGCACAAAGACAGATATATAGATCAATGGAACAAAATAGAAAGCCCAGAGATAAATCCACACACATATGGACACCTTATCTTTGACAAAGGAGGCAAGAATATACAATGGAGTAAAGACAATCTCTTTAACAAGTGGTGCTGGGAAAACTGGTCAACCACTTGTAAAAGAATGAAACTAGATCACTTTCTAACACCACACACAAAAATAAACTCAAAATGGATTAAAGATCTAAATGTAAGACCAGAAACTATAAACCTCCTAGAGGAGAACATAAGGAAAACACTCTCCGACATAAATCATAGCAGGATCCTCTATGATCCACCTCCCAGAATTCTGGAAATAAAAGCAAAAATAAACAAGTGGGATCTAATTAAAATTAAAAGCTTCTGCACAACAAAGGAAAATATAAGCAAGGTGAAAAGACAATCTTCTGAATGGGAGAAAATAATAGCAAATGAAGCAACTGACAAATAACTAATCTCAAAAATATACAAGCAACTCATGCAGCTCAATTCCAGAAAAATAAATGACCCAATCAAAAAATGGGCCAAAGAACTAAATAGACGTTTCTCCAAAGAAGACATACGGATGGCTAACAAACACATGAAAAGATGCTCAACATCACTCATTATCAGAGAAATGCAAATCAAAACCACAATGAGGTACCACTTCACACCAGTCAGAATGTCTGCAATCCAAAAATCTGCAAGCAATAAATGCTGGAGAGGGTGTGGAGAAAAGGGAACCCTCCTACACTGTTGGTGGGAATGCAAACTAGTACAGCCACTATGGAGAACACTGTGGAGATTCCTTAAAAAATTGCAAATAGAACTACCTTATGACCCAGCAATCCCACTGCTGGGCATACACACCGAGGAAACCAGAATTGAAAGAGACACATGTACCCCAATGTTCATCACAGCACTGTTTATAATAGCCAAGACATGGAAACAACCTAGATGTCCATCAGCAGATGAATGGATAAGAAAGCAGTGGTACATATACACAATGGAGTATTACTCAGCCGTTAAAAAGAATATATTTGAATCAGTTCTGATGAGATGGATGAAACTGGAGCCGATTATACAGAGTGAAGTAAGCCAGAAAGAAAAACACCAATACAATATACTAACACATATATATGGAATTTAGAAAGATGGTAATGATGACCCTGTATGCAAGACAGCAAAAAAGACACAGATGTGTATAACGGACTTTTGGACTCAGAGGGAGAGGGAGAGGGTGGGATGATTTGGGAGAATGGCATTGAAACTTGTATACTATCATGTAAGAATCGAATCGCCAGTCTATGTCCGATGCAGGATACAGCATGCTTGGGGCTGGTGCATGGGGATGACCCAGAGAGATGTTATGGGGAGGGAGGTGGGAGGGGGGTTCATGTTTGGGAATGCATGTACACCCGTGGTGGATTCATGTCAATGTATGGCAAAACCAATACAGTATTGTAAAGTAAAATAAAGTAAAAATTAAAATTAAAAAAAAAACCCAAATGACCTAAAAATAAATTTTCAGTTGAAGAAATTAAAAAAAAAAAAAAGAATTTCTCCTTTCCTCCAACAGCCCATAAAACGACATTTTAATTAAAGAGAAAATGATGGATGTGCCCTTTCTCCTCAGATTTGCTGATAAGGCAGATCAAGGTGAACAAGCTTTTCTAGACTGACTTTCCACATTCATCCACATTTTGACTATGTGCATCACTACTGCAGTAAACAATCTGCCTGCAACACAGGGGATGTAGGTTCAATCCTTGGGTCAAGACAATCCCCTGGAGGAGGAAATGGCAACCCACTCCAGTATCCTTGCCTGGGAAATCCCATGGACAGAGGAGCCTGGCAGGCTATAGTCCATGGGGTCACAAAGGAGTCAGACATGATTGAGCAAAACAACAACAACAACATCAAAATTTTTTAAAGCCTTTAATTCTTATGCTGCAGTCTTCTGGATAACCTCTCCTCCTAAACTTCATATCCCCCTTTTTACTTTCAAATTCTTTTTGCATGTTCCCTCAGAAAATGCAAGGTAAATAGTAAAAAATTTCAGGTGGGAACAGCCACACTTCATGTGGCTTTGAAAACTCTCTAACCTCTAGTTTCCTCAATTATAAAAACAAGTGATCATAACCAGTGATATGATTATTTTGAAGATTATAAATTATCTATGTAAAATACCTAGGAGAGTGGTGGCATAGAGTAGATATTCAACTATTTTTTTAAAGTAGGATTACACAATTGTAGGGCTACATGTTATGCAAACTTCTCTCTATATACAACTACTCAAAATGAGTTTTTTTCCTTTTGCTTTGGCTCTAGTAGATCACTGTTCTATGTCTGCTCCAAGTAATTACTTTACCCAGAACTATGGCATTTATTCATTCATCCATCCATGCATCTATCTACCTACCTACCTACCTGCATATCTATCTCTTGTGTATTTTTTTTTAGCTCCAGGCCAGACAAGACCTTTCTTGTGATCTCCAAACACATGTATCAATGTTTGATTCACTCGTTCACTTATATAAATCTCATTCTTACCATAGTTAAAATAGAGCCATTATGCTTGCTTCCTCGGTCCCAAGCTATTCCTTTCCTCTTGCCACCAAACACCTTCACTGCATTAGTAAAAGTGACCATCATACATCAGAGTAATTTCTGATTCCTTTCTTTTACATTCTACCCAGCAATAGATTTCATTTGCTTGCCAACAAAATGTGTGATTAACTGGTCTCTCTGTTTCCACCTCTCCTTTTTACATTCTGTTCTGCACACAACAACTTTAATTTTTAAAATTATTGTTTGCTTTTTTACTCTATGGTGTAAGCGAAAATAGAGGCAGAACACAATACTGAATGTATAACTTAGTGAATTATTATAAGACCAACCGTCTTGTAACCACCACTCAAGTTAAACAAAAAAAGATGTGCTAGCTGCTGCAACAGCCCCTCCATGTATCCTAATGGCAACTCCTTTTTCCCAAAAGTAACTCTTCTCTTGACCTTCGTAGTAATTACTGTATTGTATTTACTTTTGGCTTTATTCCTCAAGCAAACATCCCTAGTCACTGTAGTTGAATTTTGCCCAGTTTTCTCAATTTGATATGCTTAGAAATCTCTTTAATCTACAGGGCCCCTCTAACTCTGTCTTTTCCCTACAGTTTATTTGAGTGACCTGGGCCATTTGACCTGTAGAAAGCTTTTTTATCTTAGAAAACAAATCAGGTCACATCTTTTCCCAAACTCCATATGTTCAGGGCCTGATACGGCCTTATGTGTGCCTGCTTCTTCATCTGCATCCTGATTCCCTCCTCCGCTCTCTGATTGTTCTCAGGGCACACCGTTTGTCTATCAGGGTTGGAAGAAAAGGACTGTCTCTATAAAAGGAAAATTTATTTTTTTTACAAGTCATACGAATTCATGAAAAAAATAATTGTAGACCTGTTAGATTTTTCTATGTGAAATCTGAGACTTACCCAATGTATTAATAATTTACTAATAAGCATACATAAGTTTAGTAATAAATGCTACCTTTCACTGGAAATTCTCAATTAGTATCACGAATTACTGGGCTCAAATTTCTGAGTAAAATCTCAAGAGTAAAGATATTTTGATCTCCCACTTTTTAAGAAGAGAAAATTCAAGTGTTCGCCTTAGAAAGGGCAAAATATTATGTTCACCAGTTAAACTATAAACTTCATGTTAGTAAGGACTATGTGTTTTATCTCATTTTTTCCCCAGTGCCTTAACAGTGCCAATAAATACCTGCTGATTGAATAACTTATTAATTGAAACTTTCTTTATGATTTTAGAGGTTGCCTTTTATGAAACATATAAAGATAATTCATATTAGAATTTAGTACAGTGGTAAATAAAACTTTTAAAAATAGGTGCAGAGTTAACTGGTTTGTATTGTTCTCAGTAGATGAAATATTATCACCTATACAAGGCTTCTTTCAGTAACGGAAATTGATTAATTATATTTTATCCTATTCTTTATTCTTAATTCTTCCTTGCTATGTGGACAACTATTCTGGTATGTTTAATGCATGCCATGATGTTTGAGAGTGTGTTTATATATTTAGAAATATATTAACTACTCAATAAACTAATACAATGTCTTAGTTTATTTATTTTTTTGACCAAACCCTCTATTGCCAGTCTATTACTTCAAACTGTACAGAGTAATCCATGGTGTCCACCATATTTTAGCTACCATTCTTTGTTGTGGTACCCAACTCCCCCTCACCACATATGGCCCTATGATTTACATCATAATACATGTGCACTTAAAGACCTATGAGGATTTATTTAGGGAATGTACACAGGAACCAAATAGCTTGGTAATGGATAATGCTCTCCAGATTGGCTTTATCTACACTCTTACTTCAGTGTGTGAGGGTTCTTATCTATCCACAGCCTGCTTGTTTTAAATTTTTTCTAGCCTAGAAGGTATATTGTTTTATTTTGCATTATTCTTATAATTAATCAATATGAACATGTCTTCACATGCTGACCTTCTGATTTCATCTACCTTCACCCTACCCCATTCTATTCATGCCTTCCTCAACTCAGTTCATGATAACTCCATCATTGCAGTGATTAGGACATTTCTGTCTTTTTCTCATATCTGCTTTAAATGGGCAAGCATAGCCTGTTGTCTCTGTTCTCAAAATATATACATAATATGGTCACATCTCAACATCACATCTCACACATCCCAGTGTGAGCTACCCTTCCTCCCATACGAGTTACTGCAATTGCTTATATCAAATTTTTCTGCTTCTCTTCTTATATCCCAGGATTCAGAGTGATCCATTTAAAACATAATTGAAAGAGACACATGTATCCCAATGCTCATCACAGCACTGTTTATAATAGCCAGGACATGGAAGCAACCTAGATGTCCATCAGCAGACAAATGGATAAGAAAGCTGTGGTACATATACACAAAGGAATATTACTCAACCATTAAAAAGAATACATTTGAATTAGTTCTAATGAGGTGGATGAAACTGGAGCCTATTATACCTAGTGAAGTAAGCCAGAAAGAAAAACACCAAAATGGTATACTAATACTGTATTAGTATATGGAATTTAGAAAGATGGTAACGATAACCCTGTATGAGAGACAGCAGAAGAGATGTACAGAACAGTCTTTTGGACTCTGTGGGAGAAGGCGAGGGTGGAATGATTTGGGAGAATGGCATTGAAACATGTATATTATCATATGTGAAACGAATCACCAGTTCAGGTTCGATGCATGATACAGGATGCTTGGGGCTGGTGCACTGGGATGATCCAAAGGGATGGTATGGGGGGAGGGGGAGGGGGGAGGGGGGTTCAGGATGGGGAACAAGTGTACACCTGTGGCGGATTCATGTCAGTGTATGGCAAAACCAATACAATATTGTAAAGTAATTAGCTCCAATTAAAATAAATAAATTTATATTAATAAATAAAACATAAATCATGTCCTTCCTCTTTCAGCCTTGCACTTATTCAGGTAAAACCCAAATTATCTACAATGAACACAGGTTTTCTTCTAACTATACTGTCTGCATGGAGTGCCTCTTTCTCAGGGATGCACTTCTTTATCTCCTCCAGTTCCTCATTTAACTGTCATCGCTGCCCTATTTGATCCTGAAAACCTTCTCCTTGCCCCTGCTCCTATTTCTTCTTCAGTTCAGTTCAGTCGCTCAGTCGTGTCCAACTCTGTGACCCCATGGACTGCAGCACGCCAGGCTTCCCTGTCCATCACCAACTCCCAGAGCCTACTCAAACTTATGTCCTTTGCATCAGTGATGCCATCCAACCATCTCATCCTCTGTCGTCCCCTTCTCCTCCCACCTTCAATCTTTCCAAGCATCAGGGTCTTTTCCAGTGAGTCAGTTCTTCACATCAGGTGGCCAAAATATTGGAGCTTCAGCTTCAGCATCAGTCCTTCCAATGAATATTCAGGACTGATCTCCTTTAGGATGGACTGGTTGGATCTCCTTTGCAGTTCAAGGGACTCTCAGGAGTCTTCTCTAATACCACAGTTCAAAAGCATCAATTCTTCTGTGCTCAGCTTTCTTTATAACCAACTCTCATATCCATACATGACTACTGGAAACACCATAACTTTGACTAGATGGACCTTTGTTCATAAAGTAATATCTCTGCTTTTTAATATGCTGTCTAGGTTGATTATAACTTTTCTTCCAAGGAGCAAGCATCTTTTAATATCATGGCTGCAGTCACCATCTGCAGTGATTTTGGAGCCCCAAAATAAAGTCTGTCACTGTTTCCATTGATTCCCCATCTATTCGCCATGAAGTGATGGGACCGGATGCCATGATCTTAGTTTTCTGAATGTTGAGCTTTAAGCCATCTTTTTCACTCTCCTCTTTCACTTTCATCAGGAGGCTCTTTAGTTCTTCTTTGCTTTCTGCCATAAGAGTGGTGTCATCTATATATCTGAGGTTGATGTTTCTCCCAGCAATCTTGATTCCAGCTTGTGATTCATCCAGCCCAGCATTTTGCATGATGTACCCTGCATATAAGTTAAGTTAGCAGGGTGACAATATACAACCTTGACATGCTCCTTTCCTGATGTGGAGCAAATCCTGTTGTTGCATGTCCAGTTTTAACTGTTGCTTCTTGACCTGCATACAGATTTCTCAGGAAGCTGGTTAGGTGGTCTGGAACTCCTGTTTGTTTCAGAATTTTTGACAGTTTGTTGTGATCCACACAATCAAAGGCTTTGACCTAGTCAATAAAGCAAAAGTAGATGTTTTCCTGGAACTCCCTCGCTTTTTCGATGATCCAGTGGATGTTGGCAATTCTGTCCTTTATTGTGCTCATCTTTGCATGAAATTTTCCCTTGGTATCTCTAATTTTCTTGAAGAGATCTCTAGCCTTTCCCATTCAATTGTTTTCCTCTATGTCTTTGCAACAATCACTGAGGAAGGCTTTCTTGTCTCTTCTTGCTATACTTTGGAATTCTGCATTCAAATGGGTATATCTTACCTTTTCTCCTTTGCCTTTCGCTTCTCTTTTCTCAGGTATTTGTAAGGTCTTGTCAGACAATCATTTTGCCTTGTTGCATTTCTTTCTCTTGGGGATGGTCTTGATCCTTGCCTGCTGTACAATGTCATGAACCTCCATCCATAGTCTTCAGGCACTCTATCAGATCTAATCCCTTGAATCTATTTGTCACTTCCACTGTATAATCATAAAGGATTTGATTTAGGTCATACATGAATGGTCCAGTAGTTTTCCCTACTTTCTTCAATTTAAGCCTGAATTTGGCAATAATGAGTTCACGATCTGAGCCACAGTCAGCTCCCGGTCTTATTTTTGCTGACTGTATAGAGCTTCTCCATCATTTGTTGCAAAGATTATAATCAATCTGATTTCGGTATTGACCATCTTGTGATGTCCATGTGTAGAGTCTTCTCTTGTGTTATTGGAAAAGGGTGTTTGCTATGACAAGCACATTCTCTTGGCAAAACTCTTGTTATCCTTTGACCTGCTTCATTTTGTACTCCAAGGCAAAATTTGCCTGTTACTCCAGGTATCTCTTCCATGCCAAGATGGTGGAGGAATAGGATGGGGAGATCACTTTCTCCCCCTCAAATTCATCAAAAGATCATTTAAATGCTGAACAACTTCCACAAAACAGCTTCTGAACACTGGTGAAGGACACCAGGCACCCAGAAAGGCAGCCCATTCTCTTTGAAAGGATGCAGGACCAAATATAAAAGGCAAAAATAAAGAGACAAAAGGGTTAGGGATGGAGACCTGTCTTGGGGAGGGAGTCGTGAAGGGAGAGAAGATTTCACATGGTAGGAACCCCTCTCACAGGCGGGTGTGTGGGGTTTTGGAATCTCAGAAAGCAACATAATAGAAAAAAAAAAAAACCCACAGACTACACGCCTAACCATAACTGTGGAAAAGATAACTTTCCCTGTGAAAGGCTCTAACCTAACAACCTAAGGCGCAGCCTGGCCTGCTCACAGAACAAAAGATTGAACCAATACCAAAGGAGAGCTGGCCAGCTCCCCTCTCACCCAGAGGCAGAGAGGCAGGCTTGTGACAGCCAGAGCCAGAAGGCAAGGGGCTTCTGCAATCTCAGCCCCAGAAATGGCATCTTCCACGAAACTTTGAGCAGACTCCCAGCTGCTAACCTCATCTTCCTGAGATCCTGGATGGTTGACATCTGCCAGGAGGGTCACAGCCTGAGGCCAGCTCTCCAGAGGAGACATACAGCGCACCTGAGACGGTTCTCTTGTTGAGCACCTGGGAAACCGAGTGTTCAGGACGGAGGAGGTGAGTAAGATGCACGGCCCACATGGGACAGTCAGTCCCCAAGCATTTGGTCACCTGAGCTGCTCAGACCTGGGAAGGGCACGAAACACACGCCCAACACAAGACTGAGCCAGAACTGTGTATGAGTGTCTCCTATAGAGGTACGGGTCAGTAGTGGCCTGCCACAGGGGCTCTGGGTGCAGCAGACCTGGCTGTAGCATAAGCCCTCTTAGAGGTCACCATTAACCCCACCATAGAACCAGCAGAACTTATGCAGGGCTGGGGAAACAGACTCTGGGAGGGCACAAACAGAACCTTGTGTACACCAGACCCAGGAGAAAGGAGCAGTGACCCCACAAGAAACTGGCCCGGACATGCCTGAGTGTCCAGGAGTCTCCGGTGGAGGCGTGTGTTGGTGGTGGCCTGCTGCAGGGTCAGAGGCACTGAGTGTGGCAGTGGACTACATGGGACCTTTTGAGGGAGGTCACCATTATCTTTATTACCTCCACCATAGTTTGGCCTCAGGTCAAGCAACAGGGAGGGAACACAGCCCTGCCCATCAACAGAAAATTGGATTAAAGATTTACTGATGGGCCCGCCCATCAGAACAAGACCCAGTTTCCCCCTCAGCCAGTCTCTCCCATCAGGAAGTTTCCATAAGCCTTTTATCCTTATCCATCAGAGGGCAGACAGAATGAAAACCACAATCACAGAAAACTAACCAAACTGATCACATGGACCACAGCCTTGTCTAACTCGGTGAAACTATGAGCCATGATGTGTAGGGCCACCCAACATGGATGGGTCATGGCAGAGAGTTCTGACAAAAC
The DNA here is from genome assembly GCF_001704415.2 of Capra hircus. Classification (NCBI taxonomy): domain Eukaryota; kingdom Metazoa; phylum Chordata; class Mammalia; order Artiodactyla; family Bovidae; genus Capra; species Capra hircus. Next base: position 13,433,613 of record NC_030811.1, on the reverse strand, counting down.
GTAGTCCACTGGAGAAGGGAATGGCAATCCACTTCAGTATTCTTGCCTTGAGAACCCCATGAGCAGCCTTTCTTCTTACCTTGGTATTTATTTTTTCCAAAGAACTTATCTATTCTAATGTATTTGCAATTAATTCATTTTTAAATGTCTGTCTGTCACCCTTCCACTGCCCCCAGAACATAAGCCCCTTAAGAATAGAGGTCTTTGTTTGGTTCGAGAATATATCATAGTGTCTGTCTCATAGTTACCAAACAGTAAAATTTTCTGAGTGAACCATGTTGTCAGCCTTTTGGATTTCTATTGCTATACACTGTGTTCATTTTCCTTTAGTTTTCTACCATTTCCTTGTTGGTATGTACATTATAGACGTGAATCCTTTTCTGTTATAGCCATTGCAAATATATACCTCTGATATGTCACCTCTGTGAATTTCATTCATGGAGTCCTTTGTTGAATGAAAAATCTTCATTTTGATATAATCCAATCTATCATAGTTTGTCCAATGATTTAAACTTATAAAGTTTTGTTTTTCTAAAAAAATCTTCAAATCTAGGTCATACAATATTCTATTTTTTTAAATTAAGTTTTCTACTTTCACCTTTCACAGCATTTCTTTAGTTTATCTCTAGCATTTTAGTTTCCTTAGACATCTACTTCTACATAAGTTGTTAAATATAGGTCTAGTGTTTTTCCCCATGTTGTGGTCCATTTATGGTCCTATATATAGATCTATCTTTGAATTCTATTCTTTTCTATTTTGTTAACTTGTTTTTCACCATGCAATCCTATTTTCTAATTCCAAAAATTGAAATATCATTGACATATAATGATATATCAGTTTCAAGTGTAAAACAGTGTTTTGACATTTATATACATTACATACTAATCACCATGGTAAGTCTAATAACCATCTGTTATGAGACAAAACTATTATAAATTACTGACTATATTCCCTATGCTGTCCATCACATTCCAGGACTTATTTATTTTGTAACTGCAAATTCATACCTCTTAATCTCACTCACCTATTTCTTCCAACCTCCCACTCGTCTTCCAATCACTGGTTTTTTTTTTTTCCTCTTTATGTGTGAGTCAGTTTCTGTTTTGGTTTCTCTGCTTTGTTTCTTTGTTTTTGATTCCACATATAAGTAAAATCATACAACACTTGTTTTCCTTTCTCTGGCTTATTTTACTTAGCATAATATCCTCTAGGTCCATCTACATTATCACAAATGACAGAATTTCATTCTTTTTTATGGTTGAGTAATATTTCATTTTGTATATACATATATACTATATCTTCATTATTCTTTCATCTATTTATTAGAACTTAAGGTACTGCTGTATCTTGGCTACTGTAAGTAATGTTGCAATTAATATAGGTGTACATATATCTTTTTGAATTAATGTTTGTTTGTTTGTTTTCTTTCAGAAAACATCCAGAAGTGGAATTGCTGTATTGGGCAGTAATATTTTTAATTTTTTGAGGAAACTTCACACTCTTTTCCATAGGGCTGCACCAATTTACATTCCTACTGATGGAAACGTCATTGAGGGTTCTTTTTTCTCCCTATCCTTGCCAATAATTGCTATTTGTTGTCTGTCTGATTATAACCATTCTGACAGGCTACATGAGGTGAGGTGATATTGTGGTTTTCAATTGCATTTCTCTGATGATTAGTGGTATTTGGCATCTTGTGTTTCTTGGCCATCTGTATTTCTTCTTTGGAAAAATGTCTATTCATATCCTGTGACCATTTTTTAATAGAACTTTAAAAAATATTGAATTGTGTGATTTCTTTATATATCTTGGATATTAACCCCTTATCCAGTGTATTATTTACAAGTATTTTCTCTCATTCAGTAGATTGTCTTTTTTGTTGATGATTTCTTTTCTTGTGAAAAAGTTTTTTAGTTTGATGTAATCCCATTTTTTAATTTTTGCTTTTGTCTCTCTTGTCTGAGGAGATAGACACACAAAAATATTGCTGAGACTGATGTCAAAGAGTGTACTGTCTATGTTTTCTCCTAGAGTCTTATGGTTTCAGGTCTTATATTTAAGTCTTTAACCCATTTAAAGTTTGTTTTTGTATATGGTATAAGGAAGTGGTCCACTTTAATTCTTTTGCCTATAGCTTTCCACTTTTCTCAACACCATTTATTGAAGAGAGTGTCTTTTCCCCATTGTATATTCTTTCCTCTTTTCTCATAGATTAATTGACCATAGATATGTGAGTTTATTTCTGGGCTTTCTATTCTGTTCCACTGAAATGTGTGTGTGTGTGTGTGTGTGTGTGTGTGTGTGTGTGTGCCTGCCTGTACCATACTGTTTTGATTATTGTAGCCGTGTAGCATAGTTTGAAATCAGGGTGCGTGATACCTCTAGCTTTGTTCATCTTTATTAAGATTGCTTTGGTTGTTTAGAGTCTTTTGTGGTTCCATATACATTTAAAAGTTTCTTGTTCTAGTTCTGTGAAAAATGCCATTAGTATTTTGAAAGGGATTGCATAGAGTCTGTAGATTTCTTTTGGTAGTGTAGACATTTTAACAATATTAATTCCTTTCATTAGTGAGCACAGCATATCTTTCCATTTATTTGTGTCATCTTCAACTTCTTTCCGGAGAAGGCGATGGCACCCCACTCCAGTACTCTTGCCTGGGAAATCCCATGGATGGAGGAGCCTGGTAGGCTACAGTCCATGGGGTCGCAAAGAGTTGGACATGACTGAATGACTTCACTTTCACTTTTCTCTTTCCTGCATTGGAGAAGGAAATGGCAACCCACTCCAGTGTTCTTGCCTGGAGAATCCCAGGGATGGGGGAGCCTGGTGGGCTGCCATCTATGGAGTCGCACAGAGTTGGACACGACTGACTGACTTAGCAGCAGCAGCAGCAGCAACTTCTTTCATCAGCATCTCCTTGGTATTTTTATTCCCAGATATTTTTTTTTCTTTTTGGTGCAATAGTAAATGGGATTGTTTTTAAATTTCTCTTTCTGATAATTCTTCATTAGTGTATAGAAATGTCACAGATTTCTATATATTTTATTTTGTATCCTGCAACTTTACTGAATTCATTTATTAGTATTAATAGTTGAAGAGTGGGAGCTTAGGGGCTTTCTATATAGTATCATGCCATTTGTAAATAGTGAGTTTTGCTTCTATCCTCCATTCTGGATGCCTTTTATCTCTCTCTCTTGCTCTCATTTTTTTTTTTTTTTTGGTCTGATCACTGCAGTTATTATTTCCAATATGTGTGACCAGTCGCTTCAGTTGTGTCTGATTCTGTGACTGCATGGACCACAGCCAACCAGGCTCCTCTGTCCTTGGGATTTTCCTGGCAAGAATTCTAGAGCGGGTTGCCATGCTCTCCTCCAGGGGATCTTCCTGCATTGCAGGAAACCACATCTCCTGCATTGCAGGTGGATTCTTTACTGCTGAGCCACGGGGGAAGCCCAGTACTATGTTGAATCAAAGTGGCAGTGGTTGGCACACTTGTATTGTTGACCTTACAGGAAATGCTTTCAGCTTTTCATTATTGAGTAAGTTAGCTGTGAGTTTGTCATATATGGCATTTGTTATGTTGACATGTTTTCTCTATAGTTAGCTATTTATAGCATGATATATGCCATATAAATTTTGAGTAATTTCTTAAAGTTCCATGAAACATTTACCTGAAATTTTGATTAGGTTTACTTTGAGCTTAGAGATTCATTTTGGAGCATTGACATCTTTATAATATTAAATTGTCCAATCCAAAGCATGAAATGTATTTTTAGTTCAGATAATCTTTAATGTTTTATTTGGAGTTTTCACATATTCTCAATATTTTTTAAATAAATATCTGTTAAACATATGTTGTATGCCAGACGATCTTCTGGATATTGTGGATCCAACAATGTCTGCCTTCTTGGATATTGTGGTGATGGTTTAGTCACTAAATTGTGTCTGACTGTTGTGTTTTACTTAAAGGAAAATAGACAGTAAATATAGGAAATAAACAATCAATACAGTGTGTCGTAATTACTATGGAGAAAAATAAAATGGGGAAAGTAGATAAAGAACACAGGAGGATTGAAAGTATTGGCAGAGAGTGCCATAGAATTCATGTATATACTCTGCTGAGAAATTCCTAATTACTTTATAATTTATAATTCCTAAATACTTCACAATTATTATATGGGGTATTTTATTTTACTTTTTTAGTTGGTTATTGCTGGTATACAAAAATGCTATTGATTTCTGTAAGGTGGTCTTGATCTAGTTCTCTTTTATAGATTGTTGAAAAAATGTTCCTGGTTTATAGTCATATCGTCTATAAATAATGATAGTTTTTATAATCTTTTATCCATCTTAATCTATTTCCTTTTCTTGTATCATAGTCTAAAACCTCTAAGGTCATATGAAAAAATAGCCATGATGGCTAGTATTCTTTCTTGTTCCTGATCTAAAGGCAGGAATCTGCAGATTCTCCATTAAATACAATATTCTTTGTAGATTTAGGGTATTTAATTTGAATTAAGTTTTTAAGTTTGAAGTATATTAAAGTAAAGGATTAGCTTCTCTAGAATATATCAAAGCATATCATAAGGCAACTACAATTAAAATTATAGTATTGGTGTAGAAAAAGATGTGTCAATAAATCAACATACAAACTCAAACCTTTGTCATGGGAATTTAGTGTATCATAATTGTGTAATTAATTTAGAAAATATGTATGATATTGGGAAAAATTGCCACCTTAGTAGGCAAAATAGCTCATCTTTCCTCTTGTATGTAAAAATGATCAATTCTTAATATCTAGAGGTGAAGAAGTTCACTTTACAAATGATTTTATGTTCATTCCCGTTTAAATCTAAAGTATATAATATATAATGGTAAAAGAATAAGAAACAAAGCAATAAATCCACAAAGCATAAAGGACAATAAATAAATTAATATATTTTATAAGAAATGCCAGGAACGTTTTAGAAGCTAGAGAGCAAATTCTTTCTTATCTTTTTAAGGTCCAGAGATAACATAGGCTCTATGACACTTTCCCTTTCAGCAGTGCCCACGTAGGCAGCCATCTGTAGGTAGGCTGTCTATTCTTTTTAAACAGTGGGTCTCGGGCTGGGAGAAGACACTGTTTATACCAGCTCTCAAGCCCTTTACAGGGCAATGCCACCTAACCGAGCAGAGGATGAGAACAGACTGGTTACACTCACTTAGACGAGGCACGTTGTGGAAATCTCCCCTGCTACCCTTGGGAAAGGGAAAATGGGGAATAGAAGTTTCACTGCACAATGCTTAGCATCCTCACTAGAGTATTTTTAACAGAGGATAGTGGTGTTTTATTAAAGATTCTGAACACTAAAAATCCCTAAGTACAAACCAACATATGGAAGATCATCTTCCTTAAAGTGAAGGGAAAGGCAAAAGTTCTAAGGTTACAGAGTGTGATGGTAGAATTACAAACCTGGACTGTGTGTGTGCTCAGTCATGTTCAACTCATTGCAGCCCTCTAGACTGTACCCCGCCAGGCTCCTCTGTCCATGGAATTTTCCAGGCAAGAATACTGGAGTATGGAGTAGTTTGCCATTTCCTACTCCAGAGGATCTTCCTGACTCGGGGATCAAACCCATGTCTCTTAAGTCTCCTGCACTGGCAGGCAGATTCTCTACCAGTGAGCAACATGGGCAGCCTGGACAGCAGCCCAATAATAAGTAACAGCTGTCAGGTATTGGCATAAAAAATGTCTCCTTGCCTGACCTCAGATTAGGTGATGTATCACAAAGCACCCAATGGTCCCCTGAGTTGCTGATCTAGGAGTTATGGCTCAAAGGGGTGTGGTGATGGGTGAATTGGAATGGGGAAGTTTTGATGTAATTCCCAAGGTCCTACAGTTCAGTCAGTTTGGTTGTTCAGTCACATCTGACTCTTTTTGACCCCATGGACCCATGGTCCTAATGTGGGATAAAAATCCCAACAATCCAAAGGGGCTTCCCTGGTGGTTCAGTGGTAAAGAATCTGCCTCAATGCAGGAGCCTCAGGAGACGTGGGTTTGATCCCCGGGTCAGGAAGATCCCCTGGAGAAGGGAATGGCAACCCACTCCAGTATTCTTGCCTGGAGAATCCCGTGGACAGAGGAGCCTCATGGGCTACAATCCATGGGGTTGCAAATAGTCAAACACAACCAAAGTGACTTAGCATGGATGCATGTACAATCCAAAGCTGGTATCACTGAGGACTCAGACGTACTTCCCCTGAGAAATTAAAGTTTGCTGAGTTCTTTCTCATGCTCCAGACAAGGAAACAAAATTTTTACCTACAAAGTTGAAAAGTAGGTTAGGGTGTTAGATGCAGAAGTGACCAGGCAGAGGGAGAGGAAAATTAAAAGAAATCTAATAAGCAAAAAATAATTGGCCCCTTGAGATTTTATCACCAAGGTATAGAAAGTTACCTGTTCCAACTGCACTTGCTTCAAACTCCACAACTCTCCCAGCCCTGCCATCTTTCCGAGGCACAGGATGGCCCCCTCCATTCTCCAGAGGTAACTCAGCCATTTCCAGTCTTTCTTCAGCACTTATTTAGCAACATAAACTGTGAAACTAGCTTCCTGTAATCCATGACTTCTGTATTCTTCAAGTCTCAGAGTATAGTTAGTGGCTTGATATAGTTGTCCTCTGGTAGAAGTTCATCCTAAAAATTATGTTCTGTCTATTCAAATTATGTTTGTGAGTGTACAGCTAAGTAGGTTTGAAAAGAAGTTTGAGAACAGTTTAAGCATGACTGAGTGCGTTTATGTGTGGGTTCCAAAGGGACCATGATGGAAAGTGATCCTATGAGTCGAAAGAATTCTGGGCTCTCCTCCATTTGTGTAATGATTTTAGCTTAATTACATGGCTACTCAAATTTTTACCTCTGGCTTTGGAATGATTACCAAGTGACCTGGAAATATAGTCCACTTTTTATATTAGTGTGATAGTAACCATTTACCTGAACAGTGGGGGATATGTTGGTTCAATTTATAAGCACTCACCACTGCACAGAAGAGATTCATGGAAGTCAGCTCAGAAGGGACAAATTTTCTCAATCAGATGAAACTCATACCTTCAGACCAGGACCCTTCATCATGTCTCACCTCTTACTTTTTAAGGATATTCTTTTGTCTAGAGAAAACTATTCTTAGGTTTGAAACTTTGAAAGCTAATTTAAAAAAGTAAGCAATTGATTTATTCATTTCTGATATTGGATCATTTTAATTTCCTTATATTTTGTATTCACAGCTCTTAGTTTTCTCTTAGAAGAGGAAGAAAGGACTTCCTGCCATGGATCCACTATAAGATACTGTTCATCACCATATCAGACACAGAGTAGAAGCATGATCACCTTTTCAAGTTTATGAAAGAGGCCTTTCACGTACTTCAAGAATAGAGTCTCTAATGGGGGAGATGTGCTGTGTTTCTCTTCCTTGTGTTGCTAAAGTGGCTTGAAGGCCAGATCTCAACTTCACAGGTAAATGAGAGGGACCTACTCTGGCCCACCAGGACTCTGAAGTAAATGGGCTCAAAAGTAGAAAGTAGGATCTCATTTAGTCTCCTTGATATGTTTCTTGATTTTCATGTTCAGTATATCCATAGCCTTTTAAAAAATGACCATCATGTGCTATACACAGGGTCTGCTATGTATAGGAGCAGCATAATGGATGTGCCCCAACTTGTCAGATAATCCTACTTACCTGCTGACTCCTCTATTGTCTAGTCACTTCAGCTCTTTTTCCCATCTGTAAAACAGAGTTAATAAGCCAAAGCTCACAGTGTTGTTGTGAAGACATATTTTTGTTGCTTAGTCATTGTGTCCGACTCTTTGTCACCCTATGGACTGTAACCCTCCAGGTTCCTCTCTTTATGAGATTTCCCAGGCAAAAAGTACTGAAGTGAGCTGCCATTTCCTTCTCCAGGGGATCTTTCTGACCCAGGGATGTAACCTGGATCTCTTGCGTTTCCTGCATTGGCAGGCAGATTCTTTACCACTTGCACCACCTGGGAAGCCCCATATATTAGTAGATATATGAGGTATTTAGTATAATGACTAGTACAGAGTAAGTGTTCAGCAAATAAAAATAAATTTAATTATGGTTCTTGTTTTTCTTTTACCATCTTTCCCACTCCAGTGGATTTTTGCACTCTGGCTGTGCAAAAGTGTTTCAGTGAAGAATATTACTTATATCTTTAAATATTGTGCATTTTTTGCCAGTGTTGCAGCTGAGTGTCTTGTTCCAATCAATTTGATGTAAGTGACAGAAAGCTTTCAGTGCGAAGACTTGAAAGTGGTATCTTTGTTCAATCATCATTTCTGATACTTTCTGTGTGATATTCAATTTCTGAGAGTTCTCTTTTTAATAGATTCCTTGACATTTTGGACCTTATTCAAAGCAATACTAAATCCTGAATATTTTATAGTTAACCATATGAAAATAAACTATAATAGCAAGACCTCCAGCCATCTGTGTTGTAAGTGGTGTGATCTGTAACAATTATCCTAAAAGTTTTTATGCTAAAACTGGAAACTTTTAATAAATATAATCTGCTGCCCATCTGCTGTTTGAATAGTAAATAAGCCATTGTAATAATGACCCTCATGTGGAATTTTCAGGTACTGTCACAGGAGTAGCTCAGAGACCTCAAACTGCCACCTGCACATTTTAGTTATGGATACATTTCTTTCTTTAAGTAGGAAACATAAAATAAGTTTTGACTTGGGATTAAAAAAACTGTTACTGTCTCTGTTATCATGTTCTATAATTAAGACCTGATTTTCTACCCTTCTGCCTTCACTGGTGAGGAGTGATTCCTGTTATATTGGTGAATGAATGAGTTGTCCATTCCTTGAGAAAACATTGTTATTAAGTAATAACATGATGGGCTTCCCTGATGTCTCAGTGGTAAAAAATCTACTTGCAACGCAGAAGACGCAGGTTCAATCCCCTGGAGGAGGGCATGGCAACCCACTCCAATATTCTTGCTTGGAGAATCCCATGGACAGAGGAGCCTGGTGGGCTGTAGGCTCACAAAGAGTTGGACATGACTGAAGGGACTGAGCATGCACACACGATAACATGACATCATTAAACACATTAGTAAATTACCCTTGGAGGACATAAGAGATACACTTTAACAGCTATGTATGCCTTCTCTTCATTTAACACCTGATTCTTGAAGTTGGCCATTGTGGATTGACATGCCCACCTGGGCCACTGGCATGAAGTAGGTGAAGATGAGACCTTCCACCTGACACTCTCAGATTAAAAGGGCAAATTATAGAAAACAATTTCAAAATCCCTTGGTGATAAGTGTGAGAATATTACTTAAAACATTCAGGATTTCATGAATACATTCCATTGAGGAGGGGTGAATACAGTTGTGTCTGAGACATCCAGAGAGTAAACAAACAAACAAACAAAAAGTTAAATGGTACTGAACATCATGTAGAATTCAGGAGAAGATCTTTCATGTGGGCTAAAAACTTGCTCACCAGAAAGACAGTAATTACCCCCTCTAATAACTACTAAGTTAACTAGAATTTTAAATCTAAACACTTCATTAATTTCCTTCCTCCATTTAAGAGTAGATATATGTTCTAATAAAATTGAATTTCAAGAATGTAACCTTTTTTTTCCCTTGATTTCCAGCTGCACAACTGGGTACCGTTACATTCTTCCTCTACAGATAACATTAAACAGAGTTTGGATGACGATCTGGCTGAGACATTCAGGGAGAACTTTAAGTTCAAATGGGTAGGTTCTCCATGTGGTATGAAAGCCACCTTCCAATTCTGAGTTTCTTTAATTCATCATTTTGACATCTTTAGTTCAGTTCTTAGAAACTAAATGGGTCAGGGGAATAAAACACAGACATGGATGAGTGAGTTCATTCTGCTGGGGCTCTCAAGCAACTGGGGGATTCAAGTCTCCCTCTTTGTCTTGTTCTTGGCCATGTACTTGGTGACTATTGTGGGAAATGTCCTCATCCTTCTTCTGATCAGACTGGACAGCAGGCTTCATACCCCCATGTATTTCTTCCTTAGTGTTTTATCTCTTGTGGACCTTTGTTACTCAAGCAGTATTGTCCCTCAAATGCTGGTCCACCTGCTCTCAGTGCAGAAGTCCATCCCATTCTACAGCTGTCTGGTCCAGCTCTCTATATCCCTGGCACTGGCTGCATCTGAGTTCCTGTTGCTGGGGGCCATGGCCTATGACCGCTATGTGGCAGTGTGCTACCCACTACACTACACGGTCATCATGCATGGAGGGCTGTGTCTGGGACTGGCTGTTGGCTGCTTGGTGGCCGGTTTCACGAATTCATTGATGGAGACAGTCATCACCTTTCGGCTTCCCCTGTGTCACAATGTCATTAATCACTTTGGTTGTGAGACCCTAGCAGTGCTGCGGCTAGCCTGTGTGGATATCTCTTTCAACAAGGTCATGGTGGCCGTCTCAGGATTTCTGATGATCATGCTTCCCTTTTCCCTGGTTCTGTTTTCCTATGGTCGTATAGTTGCTGCCATTCTGCACATTCATTCTGCTCAGGGACGTAGCAAAGCATTTGGGACGTGCACCTCTCACCTCATTGTGGTTTCCATGTGCTTTGGAACAGCCATCTTCACCTACCTGGGGCCACGGTCCGCCTACTCAGTGGAAGGGGAGAAGGTGGTTGCTCTGTTCTATGCTGTAGTGGCCCCTATGTTGAACCCCTTGATTTACAGCTTGAGAAATAAAGAAATTATGGCTGCTCTCAGTAAACTTTTAGAGAAATTCAGAGACAAAGGGTAAAGACTATAAGAACTTCTTGTTATCTATCATCAAAATCACAAAGATTAGGTAAGTGAAGGTGGCATGGCCACATGTACACTAAAGAAGACTATTATGGTCAGATCCTGGATTTCAAGTGAAGAATTTCTCCACATAATTAATGGATTTCCTCATGTAGGCCAATACCAGGTAATTTACATACCAGTGATTCATGAAAGGGCCTTTTCTTAGACCATCTTATCTCAGGTATCCACTAGTATTTAGGATTCTTCTCCCATTTTTATATTTTATTAGCCTGTCAGTGTTTAAAGGAATAATGCATGGCTTCATCAGCAGACCTGGTTTGTGGATTGAATGGATAGATGAATTCTGACAATTAGGCCCACTTACACTTTTGTGGATTAGAAGAGAGAATGTCTGTTTCTCTTTCTACATGACAGTACTCCAGTTGTTTTTAGAACAGCTTGATTTCCTCCAAATGGTTTTTTCAACTCCTTAAAAAAAATAACATCAATTTTGGAGCTTTCGATACTCTCTATCCCTAAATCTAGACTGTGATATTATTATATTCTGAAATAAATAATATATGACAGAATATTTGTTCAGACCATTATTCTGGATCTTATTTGCTTTGAAGATGAGAAATCTGTGTCTTCACTATAGTCTTTTTTATTGTGGTAAAACATACAATATATAATATAAAATTTGCCATTTTAGTCTTTTTTAAGTGTGTACTTCAATGGCATTAATTACATTCACAATGTTGTGCAAACATCACCACTATCTATTTCCAAAGTTATTGATTACCATAGTCTTTTATTCAACTAATTTTCAAAGACCTGGTTCCTATAAACTGGTTACAAAGATTCCACACCCACTGTACTCATTTTCTCTTAAACTTAAACAAAGGTATGTGCATTTTGTTTTGCTAATCATTATTGATTTTCACACACCAACCTGCCTAGATTATTTTGAATTTTGATTCTCCAGTTCATTCCATTTGTTTACTTTGTCTTTCTGTTGATATAGATATAATACATGGAAAAAGTTATAAAAATAAATACCAAATAGTACACATCAATTATATGTCACTGCAAACTTGGGGAGAAGGGGTGCAGAATGTCTTATAATTGGAATCATACAGTATACAGCCTTTTCATATTGGCTTCACTTAGTAATTCGCATTTAAGTTCCTTCATGTCTTTTCATGGCTTAATCATTCATTTCTTTTTGGAAATGAATAATATTCTATCGTCTGCATGTACCCCAGTTTATTCATTCATCTACTGAAGGACTTCTTCTCTGCTGCTAATTTTCAGTAATTATGAATAAAGCTGCCTATAAACATTTGTGTGCAGGTTTTGTGTGGACATATTTTTGACTCCTTCAGGACTCCTTTAGGTAAATACCAAGTAACATGATTGCTGGATCATATGGTAAAAGTATGTCTTGCTTTGTAAAAAACCATCAAACTGTCTTCCAAAGTGGCTGTACCACTTGGCATTCCCACCAACAGTGAATGAGAGTTTCTATTGCTCCATATTTCTCCAGCATTCTCTAGTGTTTTGGATTTTGGCTGTTCTAATAGTGTGTAGTGGTATTTGATTATTGACTTAATTTGTATTTCCCTGATGACACATGATATAGAGTATCTTCTCATATGTGTGTATTAATACTAGTTCAGACTCTTCCAGAATACAGAAAAGGAGTAAACGCAACATTATTTTATGAAGTCAGGATTATACTCACACCAAACCAAGCCAAGACATTATAGAAAGGAAACCATAGATCAATAACAGTCATGAACAGCCACACAAAATTCTAAAAATATTGCCAAATAAAATCCCATACTTTGCAAAAATATAATACCTTATGTTTTAATTTAGTTCCACATCTTAAAATAAATCAATGTATATATTTCCCTGTATCAAGAAAATAAAAGGGAAAAACAATTTAGCACTTCAGTAGGTGGCAAAAAGTATTAATGTTAATAAAAAAAAATCTTTGCAAACTAGGTATAGAAGGAAACTTCTTAACCCAATAAAATGTATATACAAATAACTTACAGCTGACATCAATATTTATTAGCAGAAAATGGAATCATCTTCTCTTTGAGATTAAGAATAATCCTTAATCTCCATGATCATCAGTTTCCTTATCTGGAAATTCTGGCCAAAGTGATAAGGCCAGAAAAAGAAAGAAAAGGAATGCAAATTAGAAAGAAACAAATAGAATCATTTTTGTTCTCAGGCAGCATTATTATTTACATATAAAATGTCTAGGAATATACAACAAAGATCTTGGAATTAATAAGGGAATTTGGCAAGGTTGAAAGATGCAAAGATAATATGTAAAGTATGGGTGTGTACATGTGGGCAAGCTAAATCCCTTCAGCTGTGTCCTACTGTGTGTGACCCTATGGACTGTATCCTGCCAGGCTCCTCTGTGCACGGAATACTACAGACAGGAATACAGGAGCGGGTTGCCATGTCTTCCTCCAAGGGATCTTCCTGACACAGGGATCAAACCCACGTCTCTCATGTCTCCAGCACTGCAGGTGGATTCTTCACTGCTGAGCCACTGGGGGAGCCCACAATTATGTATCAGTTCAGTTCAGTTCAGTTCAGTCGCTCAGTCGTGTCCGACTCTCTGAGACCCCATGAATTGCAGTACGCCAGGCCTCCCTGTCCATCGCCACTCCCAGAGTTCACTCAGACTCATGTGCATTGAGTCGGTGATGCCATCCAGTCATCTCATCCTCGGTCATCCCCTTCTCCTCCTGCCCCCAATCCCTCCCAGCATCAGAGTCTTCCAGTGAGTCAACTCTTTGCATGAGGTGGCCAAAGTACTGGAGTTTCTGCCTCAGCATCACTCCTTCCAATGAATACCCAGGACTGATCTTCAGAATGGACTGGTTGGATCTCCTTGCAGTCCAAGGAACTCTCAAGACTCTTCTCCAACACCACAGTTCAAAAGCATCAATTCTTCGGCACTCAGCTTTCTTCATAGTCCAACTCTCACATCCATATGTGACCACTAGAAAAACCATAGCCTTTACTAGATGGACCTTTGTTGGCAAAAATAATATCTCTGCTTTTGAATATGCTATCTAGGTTGGTCATAACTTTCCTTCCATGGAGTAAGCGTCTTTTAATTTCATGGCTGCAGTCACCATCTGCAGTGATTTTGGAGCCCCAAAATATAAAATCTGACACTGTTTCCACTGTTTCCCCATCTATTTCCCATGAAATCATGGGACCAGATGCCATGATCTTCGTTCTCTGAATGTTGAGCTTTAAGCCAACGTCTTCACTCTCCTTTTTCACTTTCATCAAGAGGCTTTTTAGTTCCTCTTCACTTTCTGCCATAAGGATGGTGTCATCTGCATATCTGAGGTTATTGATATTTCTCCCAGCAATCTTGATTCTAGCTTATGCTACTTCCAGCCCAGCATTTCTCATGATGTACTCTGCATAGAAGTTAAATAAGCAGGGTGACAATATACAGCCTTGACGTCCTCCTTTTCCTATTTGGAACCAATCTGTTGTTCTGTCTCCAATTCTAACTGTTGCTCCTTGACCTGCATATAGGTTTCTCAAGAGGCAGGTTAGGTGGTCTGGTATTCCGATCTCTTTCAGGATTTTCCACAGTTTCTTGCGATCCACACAGTCAAAGGCTTTGGCCTAGTCAAGCAGAAATAGATGTTTTTCTGGAACTCTCTTGCTTTTTCCATGATCCAGCAGATGTTGGCAATTTGTTCTCTGGCTCCTCTGCCTTTCCTAAAACCAGCTTGAACATCAGGAAGTTCACAGTTCAGGTATTGCTGAAACCTAGCTTGGATAATTTTGCGCATCACTTTACTAGCATGTGAGATGGGTGCAACTGTGCGGTAGTTTGAGCATTCTTTGGCATTGCCTTTCTTTGGGATTAGAATGAAAACTGACCTTTTCCAGTCCTGTGGCCACTGCTGAGTTTTCCAAATTTGCTGGCATATTGAGTGCAGCACTTTCACAGTATCATCTTTCAGGATTTGAAATAGCTCAACTGGAATTCCATCACCTCCACTATCTTTGTTCATAGTGATGCTTCCTAAGGCCCACTTGACCTCACCTTCTAGGATGTCTGGCTCTAGATGAGTGATCACACCATCGTGATTATCTGGGTCATGAAGACCTTTTTTGTACAGTTCTTCTGTGTATTCTTGCCATCTCTTCTTAATACCGTCTACTTCTGTTAGGTCCATACCATTTCTATCCTTTATCGAGCCCATCTTTGCATGAAATGTTCCCTTGGTATCTATAATTTTCTTAAAGAGATCTCTAGTTTTTCCCATTCTGTTGTTTTCCTCTATGCATTGATCGCTGAGGAAGACTTTCTTATCTCTCCTTGTTATTCTTTGGAACTCTGCATTCAGATGGGAATATCTTTCCTTTTCTCCTTTGCTTTTTGCTTCCCTTTTCACAGCTATTTGTAAGCCCTCCTCAGACACACATTTTGCTTTTTTGCATTTCTTTTCCATGGGGATGGCCTTGATCCCTGTCTCCTGTACAATGTCACGAACCTCTGTCCATAGTTCATCAGGTAATCTATCTATCAGATCTAGTCCCTTAAATCTATTTCTCACGTCCACTGTATAATCATAAGGGACTTGATTTAGGTCATACCTGAACGGTCTAGTGGTTTTCCCTACTTTCTTCAATTTAAGTTTAAATTTGGCAATAAGGAGTTCATGATCTGAGTCACAGTCAGCTCCCCGTCTTGTTTTTGCTGACTGTATAGAGCTTCTCCATCTTTGGCTGCAAAGAATATAATCAATCTGATTTCGGTGTTGACCATCTGGTAATGTCCATGTGTAGAGTCTTCTCCTGTGTTACTGGAAGAGGGTGTTTGTTGTGACAGTGTGTTCTCTTGGGAAAACTCTATTAGTCTTTGCCCTGCTTCATTCCATATTCCAAGGCCAAATTTACCTGTTACTCCAGGCGTTTCTTGACTTCCTACTTTTTCATTCCAGTCCTCTATAATGATAAGGACATCTTTTTTGGGTGTTACTTCTAAAAGGTCTTGTAGGTCTTCATAGAACCGTTCAGCTTCAGCTTCTTCAGCGTTACTGATTGGGGCATAGACTTGGATAACTGACATTGAATGGTTTGCCTTGGAGACAAACAGAGATCATTCTGTCATTTTTGAGATTGCATCCAAGTACTGCATTTTGGACTCTTTTGTTGACCATGATGGCCACTCCATTTCTTCTAAGAGATTCCTGCCCATAGTAGTAGATATAATGGTCATCTGAGTTAAATTCATCCATTCCAGTCCATTTTAGTTCGCTGATTCCTAGAATGTCGACGTTCACTCTTGCCATCTCTTGTTTGACCACTTCCAATTTGTCTTGATTCATGGACCTAACATTCCAGATTCCTATGCAATATTGCTCTTTACAGCATCTGACCTTGCTTCTATCAGCAATCACATCCACAACTGGGTATTGTTTTGCTTTGGCTCCTTTCCTTCATTCTTTCTGGAGTTATCTCTCCACTGATCTCCTGTAGCATATTGGGCACCTACCAACCTGGGCAGTTCCTCTGTCAGTATCCTATCATTTTGCCTTTTCATACTGTTTATGGGGTTGGTTATTTACATATGTAGATTAATTAAATGTATAAATATTCATATAAATAAATATAAATCATATACATATTTAAGGTAACGATGTTTTTGTAAACATTACTGAAAATTGTTGACTAGGGAATTCCAAGACTTTTATTTCTCCACAAAACAGCCAATAAGCTGGCAAAAACTTTTGGAACTAACCTTTGCAGAACTCTGAATCTGGTAAAAAACTGACTACAAAGGGGAAAGATTAATAAAAACTGAAAATGCTGCACTATGGTAAAATAGTACAAGGGCATTTCAGCTGACCGCTTACCTCTCACCTCCCAACTTGGTGACAGCCGTGAAGGTTACAGTCTATACTCCTGCAGTAAAAAACAGCAATCTGGACCTTACTCAAAGAATTTTGGCTGTTTCAACATATTTGGCAGCTACCTGAAGAGCTGAGATAAAGGCTGGCCTCTGTTTTATGACTCAGAGTATTATCAGGACTGGGATGGCTTTCCAGGTGGCATTTGCTGAAAATATTTAAAGGCAGAAGTATGGCAGCCTGACACTAGGGTTTAGAGTCAAGACAGCCAGCAACCAGACTGAAACGACTGGGAAGCAAGAGGCTGGACAAGGATGTATATATGGGGAATAAGGGCTTTAAAAGGCATCCCTGGTAGCTCAGCTGGTAAAGAATCCACCTGCAATGCAGGAGACCCTGGTTTGATTCCTGGGTCAGGTAGATCCCATGGAGAAAGGATAGGCTACCCAATCCCATATTCTTGGGCTTCCCTGGTGGCTCAGACAGTACAGAGTCTGCCTGTAATGCAGGAGACCTGCGTTTGATCCCTGGGTCTGGAAGATCCCCTGGAGAAGGGAATGGCAACCCACTCCAGTATTCTTGTCTGGAGAATTCCATGGGCAGAGGAACTTGGCAAGCTAAAGTCCATGGGGTCACAAAGTGTTGGACACAACTGAGGGACTTTCACTTAACTTTCAAGGGCTTCCAGGTGGTGCTAGTGGTAAAGAACAGTTAATAGAGCCGAAGTATAAAAACTAAATTGCAACAACTAAAAATAAGACACTTCTTTCAAATCCTATTTATTCTGAATCTTTTTATCCTAAAATCCTAGAACAATTAACATCCCCCCAAAATGTATCATTTGATATCATCGACAGTTTTCCCAAATGGATCTTAAATATATCATGATGTGCGGGCACTAATGGAAAGAAATGACAGAGGGTCCACTAAACAATATCTGTGCTAACCTGGTTCTGGCTCCCTGTTGTGGTGGCAGTGTGCCAGGGAGACTGAAAACGGGAGCACACTTATCCTCCAAAGATTGGGAATGTCTATCTTCAGAGCGTTCTATGAATTACTGTGTCTGTGTTTTTACACAAGATGTTTAGGGTCAGAATTCCGTACAAATAATCTCAAATAGGTAGGAGAAGTTCATCAGATACAAACTGGCTATATTCCATGACACTCTGACACTATCTTATTCTAGAATTCAGCTATACAGTCTTTTCTTGGAGATAATATATGTATTGGCTGGCAGTTGCAGGTTGGATAATTTTGCAGATCTCTGTCCAGGTTATGTGGGAAGCATTAAGGAAACCCAGAAAACTCACTGTCTGTCCTGTTTTCCCTCAGGTCCTGAGGGCCCTCAGCTGTTGGTTTTTAATTTTTTCGGTGTCATCTTGTATCTGTTGTGTTCCATTTTCTTCTCCAGGGGATCTTCCCAATCCAGGGATCAAACCAGGGTCTCCCACATTGCAGGCATACTCTTTACCGTCTGAGTCACAGGGAAGGCCCAAAATAAGGATTCCTACCAGTATTGTTTCCGCCTGGTTTCGAACCAGGGACCTTTCGCGTGTTAGGCGAACGTGATAACCACTACACTACGGAAACCTGTGTGTTATGGCTAGATTTTTTTTAATGGTAAAGGACAGTTCTTTTTTTTTTTTTATTGCTAAGCAGTAGTCCAGTATATGGGTGTTATCACTGTTTGATATCTATTCATACTTCAGCCCTATAAACTGTGTTAAAGCCTGTTTAATTATCATAGACACATTGGAAGACTGAATTGCTTTAACTACTAATATCTCCATTTTTCATTTCATGAAACCCCAATGAATTAGACAGCTTTTGCTTCTGTGAGGGTTATTTAAGAGTTCTTCAGATTTCAGAGAAGTGATTTTTAGTAAAGTAAAATTTTGTCCTAGAACATGAAATACTGGTCAAGTGGTTCCCAAAGGCAGCTGACAAAGTAATGATCCCATTATGATAAATTTATTTAGCACACAATTACAGCAGAAGCATTTAAACAAAAACCTTTATTTAAAATTTTACTGAAATGTAGCAGTATGTTTACTTTGGATATTAGTATCTCCCATGGAGTGCTGATATGATTGTCCTATTTTAAGTAACTGAAGGTTGAATAATAATTGAAAAACCTATGAAAAGTGAAAGTGTTAGTTCCTCAGTTGTGTCCGACTCTTTGTGACCCCATGGACTGTAGCCCACAGGCTCTTCCGTGGAACTCTCCAGGCAGGCATACTGAGTGGGTTGCCATCTTCCTGATCCAGGGATCAAACCCAGGTCTCCTGCATTGCAGGCAAATTCTTTACCATCTGAGCCACAGGCCATCCTGAAAATCTACAGATAGATTTAAAAGTAGTAATTTTTTTTTCTCTTTGTGCTTCAGCAAAGACTAAATTCACAGGTGGTTCTTTTCAAAGCATGGATTTCTTTCCCCTATGGAACTAATATTGCATAAAATAAGTTAGATTACCACAATAGGCAAATAGAAATTTCTCACGTCCCACAAGAGACCTGAACTGCCTTGTCAAAGTGCTTTTCTCCTGGGTGTTTGCAGAGATGTAGGGCAAGTCTTAAAACCGTATAAAACTCTCAGAGTCCAAAGATCTTCGCAGTGTGGAGTGCCTAAGATCTCTGCAGCTTCCTGCAGGAAGGCAATGGGTGCTTTGGCCCCAGGATACTGGGAGAGCTATCCTGGAGCCACATCAGGCACAGATGTGTTCCTAGTGTCCAGGGCTCAGCTCTCTTCTAGTCCTGACGATCAGTTTGGAAGCAGTTGGGTAACCTGTGGCCATTCACCCTTTGTAGGTTTAGAGAGTGCGCTTTTCACATCTATCCAATACCTGAATCTTTCTTTTCTACTTCTTCCTATTTTAGAGTCAGTGAAGAATTTCTTTTCACATTGCAGCCACTTAGAGGCTACTGAGCCAAGGTAAGAGTCCCTTCTCAGAATATCACTTTATTTTTTAGGACTCAGTCTAATGATTATCTCCTCTCTGATACATTTACCAAGCATTTCTGTATGTTCATTTCTGTTTTAATGTATGATAGAATATGTATCTATGTCACATTTCTTAAAATGTGGGCTCATCTCTAATAGCTTGTGGCTATAATGAAATTTCAGCTCTGTTTCGGGTTCATATGGCACAATGATGGTTAAATACCAAACATTTAATTCTGTTGTCGCACTTCTTCCTTCTATCCACTCTCAATCTCCAACTATCAGTCACGGTGATAATCTCGTCTTTTGAACTCTAAGTACAGCCAGATATGCAGTGAGCACATTCCTCCTACTACGTTTGAGGGGCATCTCTTGATATTGGGTCAGAAATAAAAGCCCCAGGTTCTGATCCCAACCTGCAGTTTCTTATTATGCCTTCTGACAGCAATTTCGCTGCTGCTTCTTCCTGGCAATTAATTTGTGATGGTGGCTACAAAAACTGCTGCCCTCTTGACAGGGAAGGAGGTTATGTTTCTATCATATCTGAATTACTTGGATCCTACCCTTGTACAGAATCCATACAGAGTTAAGCAGAAGTGTACACACAGCAGGCACAAGGATGGAGAGAAGAAGCTAAAATGCTTGATTCTGGATCATTGGTAAAAGTCTCAAATGAGGGGGTAACAAATTTGAGTACACCGTAGTGGCGTAGAAACGACCATGAGTGTAAAGGTCCACAAAGTTTATGGTAAAATAATACATTGCAAATGCATGTGGTCAAGTCTTCCTATTCACGTGCAGTAGTTAGTGCTTGCACCCTTCATTCAGTGGATGAGAAATAAGGAAATCCGTTGTCGTTGTTGAGCTTCCTTTAAGAGTGCAAAATTACTCGTATACCTTGTGAACATGTATGTCTCAATATGTTTGTCTTCTTCTCTTTAATAAATATTGTAACTGGGGTGATTTTTCTTTTCTTTGTGTGTGTCTTTGTTAGCTATGAAGGTGTATTCCAACTAGTGTTTTAATGTCTGATTTGGCAACCCTGACCCAGCCAAATCCATGCCCCCCATAACAAAATCCAGGGTGGAATGTGAGGATGTTATCAGCTGCTGAAAACATTCAATGATTACATATTGTCTATAATATAGAATAACTCTTAAATACCTTAATAATTCATATGAAGGAATCTACAATCTGGTCCTTAACACTATTTTATCTCTTCCTCTCTTTTCCCATACCGTTTCTCTCTCCCATCCCCCTTTTCTCTTTCTGTTTCTATTCATTTATTAACTTATAATTTTCCCACTCACAGAGGAAATAGGTCTTAATGAGATGCTTCCCTGAAAATGTCAGGCTATTTCTTATCTCTTTGCCTTTGTTCATTCTTTTTCATCTGCCTAAAATATCTCTAACTTATTTTTATTGTCAAACTTATCTTTATTGTAATGATTTTCTCTTCTCTGATACATTTGCCAAGCATTTCTATATATTCATTTCTGTTTCATATGTGTAATTGAACATGCAGTCTCTGTCACATTTGTAAAAATTTGGGCTCATCTTTAATAGCCTGTGCCAATAATGAAATTTCAGTACAATTACAGAATATTTCTTAAAATTATCAGACATTTTAAATATTTAAAAAGTGGTATTGAGTGCAAAATATGGTATTCCTTATCTATATGAGAGAGCATTGTGGTTGAAGCTGTGCTTTTGTAGTCAGACAGATGGTGTCTTTGCTTTAATTCTGGTTTCATCACTCTCAAACTTGGAAATGTTACTAATCAGTCTAAACTAAAGTGTCCTCTGTGAAATTAGAGTAACAGTGCCTCACTTATTTGTTTTGTATATTAAACGGCATATTTGAAAAATACTTAGCAAGTTTCCCAGTACCTAGTAATAACTGATAAATGATTATTAGAGAATATTCTGTTCAATATTCTGAACAATATTGTTCAGAACAATATTCCGGAATATTGTTCTGAACAATATTCCGGAATATTGTTCAGGCTTCATGTTAAAACTCATCAGAACAAAACCCTAACAGATTTTTGCCCATTGCCATCTCTTCAACTATGAGGAACATGTCTGTAAATACCAGAGTTTTTCCCATTACAGTAAATGGCATCACTTCCATATAGTAAACCATATACCTGAAATTCCTCCTTGATTTCTCTCTTCTCTTTCCTCCCATATTTAATTCATCAGTTACCATTAAAGATGCTTTTAAAATATATCTGGAGTCCACTCATTCTGTGAAACTAGATTTTCAAGGTCACCATCACCTTTGAGTAGCCACCCGCAATCTCACAACTCCCACTTTTGCTCCCAGTCTTCTGCAATGTCAGAGTGATCTTTCCAAGCGTGAGTTGCACTGTGCTCCTATTCAGCTTTAAGCCTTTCACTTGCTTCTCATGGTATTTGGACCACTATTCAGATCCCCTGTTATGACCTGTGGGGTCTTAACGCTGGCCCTGCTTGCTTTCCCCCCCATTCCTCATTTCTTCTCCATCCGTCACAGCAGGCGCGGCCTCATCTCAGTGCAGCTCTCTCCCACCTCGCTCTTCAGAAGGCTGGGGCTCTGGCATCCTCCTCTGTGCAAATGTCACCTCCTCAGAGGCCAGAGAGGCCTTCCCCAATCACACGAGTATCATTTCTGTTTTTTAACCTTCATAGAAAATGTCTCAAATTTTATTATGCATTTCTTATTGTTTGCTGATTAAAAAAAAAATCTCCTCCAAGAGACTCTCACCTCCACCCCCAAGGACTTCAGTCTCCACAGAAGGAAGCTCATATCTGTTTACTACTCTGCTTGGTCCATAGCAGTCACTCTCCTCACTCCTGTGAGCCCATCCTTATCTTTTAAGGCTCTGAGATGGGGGAGGAGCCCTTTCAGAATTACTGTCATTTACAGTTTATATACAATTTTACTTACATTATTTCATTTGGGTTTTGATCCACATTGACATAAGCTAAATGAATATTAATATTTGCATTTGCAGAAGAGGAAATTGGGTTTCGGAGATGATATATTCATATAGCAATTTACAGCTGAGGTCCAGGTTTTTAATACTGGAAAGCCTCTCCCCACCTCACCATCTCAGGTACCTCGCAGACAATGACAGGTTTCATTCTGTCTCCATGGATAGTACAGGGGGAAAAGCATTGTAAAGGCAGAACTTCCAGCGCTCTGGGTGGCTGGTAGGCCAGGAAAGCCAGGTGTATCCTTCACAGTTGGCAATAGTAATATGGAACATGGTTGTTTGATACTGTTTGGTTTGGACATGGTTGTGAAAGACAGTGTAGGGTAATAGACAGAGCATGATGTTTAGACTTCGACTTGAATGTGACTCCTGCCCTGCTGCCAGTGGGAACATGGTAGGTTACTAATACTTCTCCAAAACTCAATTCCTTCATTACTAAGATGTATAAAAAGGCTATGTGAGAATAAAATTACATTGTGTACATAATGTACCCAGTGTATGATCTAACCTATAGTGCACTATTAAAAATGATATGTTACTGTTGTTACTAGTCAAAGAAGGCAAAAGAGGGAAGGTTCTAAATGGACCATGGAGTCTGACCAGTAATTTTTTCTCCCAGGAGAGTTAAGCCCTGTGTTTCCAATATGGAAGTGGAAAACCAGACGCGGGTCAGCAGGTTCATCCTGGTGGGGTTCCCTGGGAGCTGGGGCATGCGTGCAGCAGTGTTCCTCATATTCCTCATGGCCTATATTCTGACAGTGGCTGAAAACGTGACCATCATCCTGCTGGTGCAGCAGAACCGGCCACTGCACAAGCCCATGTACTTCTTCCTGGCCAACTTGTCCTTCCTGGAGACCTGGTACATCTCTGTGACTGTACCCAAGCTGCTATTTAGTTTTTGGTCCGTGAGCAACAGCATCTCCTTTGCTCACTGTATGATACAGCTTTACTTCTTCATTGCACTCATGTGCACAGAATGCGTGCTCCTGGCCGCCATGGCCTACGACCGTTACGTGGCCATCTGCCGCCCGCTACACTACCCCACCATTATGAGCCACGGGCTCTGCTTCCGCCTGGCTCTTGGTTCCTGGACCATTGGCTTTGGCATCTCCTTGGCTAAGACCTACTTCATCTCTCGCCTCAGCTTCTGTGGCCCCAATGTCATCAACCATTTCTTCTGCGACATCTCTCCAGTACTTAACCTCTCCTGCACAGACATGTCCACAGCTGAGCTGGTGGACTTTGTCCTGGCACTGGTCATCTTCCTCCTCCCCCTCACTGTCACTATCCTGTCTTATGGATGCATCCTGGCCACCGTTCTACACATGCCCACGGGCAAGCAGAAGGCATTTTCTACTTGTGCCTCCCACCTCGTGGTGGTCACCATCTTCTACTCAGCTACAATTTTCATGTATGCCCGGCCCCGAGCCATTCACGCCCTCAACACGAACAAAGTTATTTCCATCTTCTATGCCATTGTCACCCCTGCCCTCAACCCTTTCATTTATTGTCTGAGGAACCGAGAGGTCAGAGAGGCTCTGAAGAAACTGGCTTACTGCCAGGCCAGATCTCACTAGTCTGTCACAAGCGATTAGGAGAAGGAATTTGATTTGGAGCCTGCTCTTCAACCCCCATCCTTTCTCCTTTAATGCCTCAGCTGGATATTAACATATTACTCATGTTAATGTGACCTCACCACATCCACATTAACCACCAGCTCTCCTGAGATCTACATCTGTGCCTGTGGTCTGTGTTTTAAGGGCATGCCCTTTTAACAGCGAGTTCTCTTTGACTGTGATCCAAAATGGGGTTTCTAAGATTGTGAGTAAATTCCTGAGTTGAGTGGGAGAGAGAGATGGCAGCATATGAATTGCTGTTTTAGGATCTAGCAAGCACTATACTCTCCAGGGAATCAGATTTGGTGACGGCTTCCTGACTTAGCTTCCTGAGACAGAAGTAGCTGCTCCTTTAATAATCCCATTCTGGATTTGATGCCAGGAGTCGATCTTGGTGGCAAAGACTAGAGGAACAGTCTCTAGCCTCTTTCAACACTTGTGGTAAACACCCATTCCCCTGCATTAAAATACCCTTCTGCTTCAAAATAGCTGGAGTGCTTTCTGTTATCTGCAAGGTGTCACCTATAAGTGAACTGTACCTTTTATAGTTTACATTTTGTTTTCTTATATAAGTTATGCAGTTGTTTTGTGTTGAATTTCATATTTCCCTCCTAGCTGTCACAGCATATTTATTTGTATTGTCCAGTGGATGAACACATGATCGCTGATAAATAAATGAACATCATCACATATATTACTTACTGCAGGAAGCTTGTGCTCATAGTCCCCTTTCCTTCTGGTCTCAGTCTTCTCTCAGTCCTCTTCAGCTTGCTTTTACTTCCTCTGGCCTCACTCTCTTACCTCATATACAAGTAACTAGCCCAGCCTTAGGAATTAACAGATATTCCTCCTATACCACAGTGACTCTCTACTCTCCTACTTCTTGATCTGACACCCTACCCATGTAAGCTTTACCTTTTTGATAAAGTGAGCCCACCCACCTGCAGAAGTGCATATGGATATGCCTACTCTTGGTTCATAGTTCTCACAAAGGCAAAGGGAGCTATACTTTAAGCTCTATTCAATGTAACATGTGATGTCAGTCGGAATTTAAATATTCTATTGTGTGAGTACTGTGTGCTCAGTCATGACCAACTCTTTGCGACCCCAAGGACTGTAGCCTGCCAGGCTCCTTTGTCCATGGAATTTTCCAGGCAAGAATACTGGAGTAGGTTGCCATTTCCTACTCCAGGGGATCTCCGTGATTCAAGGATTAACACATGTCGCCTATATTGACAGGCAGATTCTTTACCACTGTGCCACCTGTGAATCCCCATACTGATTCATATTATTACCTTATTTGGTAATAGAAGAAAGATAACACTTAAAAATGATTTTTTAAAAAAAATTTTCGATCAACTCATGAGGCAGCCACTTATTGAGCCTTTTCACCTTTCCAATTTGTTTTAAGTGCCGAATTGCCATAGAATGGTTGGCATTGAATTCTTCAGCAACTTCTCACATAGTTGTAAGAGGATCAGCTTCCATGACACTCTCAATCTGTCATTGTCAACTTCTGGTGGCCGGCCACTATGCTCCTCATATTCAAGGCTCTCATTTCCTTTGCAAAACTTCTTGAACTGTACATTTGTTAGAAGTTCTGGGCCAAATGCATTGTTGATGATACTAATTGTCTCCTCTGCTTTATCACCTATTTTTAACTGAAATAAAAAATCGCTTGAATTTGCTTTTTGTCTAACATCATTTCTATAGTCTAAAATGTAAAATAAGCAACAAGTAATAAACCCTTAACAAAAAACATAAAGTGAGGAAATACACATTAAAATGATGTTTAACATAACCACATTCATTTAAAAATAATCATACGGTAGCTTTATTGTTAGCTTTTAAAGGAATCTGCATACTGTTCTCCAGAATGACTACACCAATTTACATTCCCAACAGCAGTGTAGGAGTGTTCTCCACACCTTCTCCATTATTTATTATTTGTAGACTTGTTGATGATGGAATACTTTAGTAACAATGATCTAGGAATGCCTATGAGGAGGTAATATTTTACACAAAGCCTGAATATTGAGAAGTTAGGCAGTCATGCTAAATAAAACGTAGTGACTGAAAAGCACAGGTTCTGGGGCCCCATTTGAAACTAGTTCCTGCTGTGTAAACTTGGGTAAGTTTAGTCTTTCTGTGTCTGTTTTCTCATTTGTAAAATGAGGCTCATAACTGAACCTACTCCATTGCATTGGTTTGAAGATAAGTAAATAGAAGTACTTAATCAGCACTCAGCACAGAGTAAGTGTTCTTACTTAAAGGATTGTTTTTATTTTTGTGTCAGGCAAAGTTTTATAGGCAAAACACGTACTGAGTCCAGGAGCTTGTAGTGAGAACTAGAGTAGCATATTATATGAAGAAGGCTAATCATACTGGAAATAAAGTAAAACTTGTAGTATAATAATTCCAGTTTAGACATTTATACTGGGCTTCCCTGGTGGCTCAGCTGGTAAAGAATCTGCATGCAATGCAAGAGACTCTGGTTCAATTCCGTGGTCAAGAAAACCCACTGCAGAAGGGATAGGCTACCCACTCCAGTGTTCTTGGGCTTCCCTGGTGGCTCAGCTGGTAAAGAATCTGCATGCAATGCAGGAGCCCTGGGTTTGATCCCTGGGTTGGGAAGATCCCCTGGAGAAGGGAACAGCTACCCACTCCAGTATTCTGGCCTGGAGAATTCCATGGACTATACAGTCCATGAGGTCACAAAGAGTTGGACACGATTAAGGAAATGCATCCATATGGGAATAATCAGGGGGATGTTCATTGCAATGTTGTTTATAACAGAAAATGAAAAAACCCAGCATGTTAAAAAAAATAAGAGTTGGATAGAGTAAAACGTCCTCATGATGGAAAATATTGTGGCTAAAAAAATTGCATGGGATTATTTTATTGATAGTATAACTCACATTACACTATTGAGTAAAAAGCAGTTTGCAAATAAGTAATTACAAAAATGATGTACAGCATGATCCCATAAAATATAGGAATATATGGTGTATGTGTACTTTTTTGAAAAGAGATGAAAAAAGGAAGCATTAATAATTTCCAGACTGCAGGGATGAGAGTAGATAGATCAAATATTAATCAAATGAAGGTTTAATAACCCAATAGTGTTTGAGAGAGCTAGGCAGCTATTTCTTTAACCTGATTCTTACATTTTGTACTTGTGATATTATGCTAAGGCAGAATAACAATGAACAGCAAAATTGTTATTCTGCCTTGGTGTAATATGGTTTTCCTTTTTCCCTTTTGTTTATTGCCGGATTCTTTTGAGACTCAGAAGCCTGTGGGAGTTGGGCTGGTTATGACACCATAAATGTATACATAGATAAACATGCTATATTAAAATATGAAATTTAGATAAATTAACATATCTAATTTATAACAGAGTATAAACAAATGCTATCTGTGATTTATTTGATATTAAAAAATCTGAAGCTTCAAATAGTGAGGCAAAGCTTCTGGATCAAAACAACTTCATCAGCCTTGCCTTTTGCTGAACAGGTTGTCATGGTAACAGGAGGGCACAGAACTGAGAGCATACTAAAGCAGTTATTAAAACTCTACATGAAACATATTTGACATTTGGAGCATTTCCCTTTTGATTCACGATTAGACTGAGGCACTGAAATGTCCCCATGGTGGGGTGAGGTCATGTGGCCAATGATAATCTGAAAAGAGAAATATCTAGAGATACAGATACAAAATAGAAGTGTTTATCTAGGAGTGGATGCATTTCAAGCATTTGTGTCTCTTCATTTCCCTCTAGTCCTCCTCCATTTTTTTTTCCTAATATTTTCTTTTTTTAATTTATTTTTAATTAGAGTGCAATTGCTTTTGTTTTTGCTGTACAAGAAAGTGAAGCAGATGTATGTACACCTATATCCCCTCCCATCCCACCCTTCTAGGTCATCACAGAGCACAGAGCTAAACTCCCTGTGTTATACAGCAGCCTCCCGCTAGCTATCTATTTACACATGTTTACTTCATATTTTCTTCTGTTTTTCTGCTTAATAAATGCTGTGTTGCTTGTTTCCTAGATAAAATAATTCCCCCCTAAGTGAAAATACTACTGTGATCCTGTCACTCTCCTCTTTAAAACACTTCATTGTTTCTCTTCACCGTCTACAAAGACGACGTCCTTAGCTTGCTCATAAAGCTCCCTGATGTCCTGCCTATGCTTGCCCATCAGCATCCACTTCTCCAGCATCAGAGCCAGAAATGCCCACCCAGCACTTTTGTTCTCAAACATCTCATAGCTTCTAAAACACAGCATGCTCTTTCAGGCATGCCTGTCTTGCTCAGGCTGTTTCCTGACTCTCTTTCAAGGATCTTAGCAACAAGTGCCTCTACCTCCTGTCTGACGCACAGTCAGCCATCCTGTGCTCTCTTTTTGACATCTAAGGAACAGGAACTCATCTCATTCATCTTTGTTTCCCTAGATTCTAACACAGCCCCTGGAATAGAGTTGACGCCTGATCAACACAGCTAATGTCAGCTGAACTAAGGGAGAGTGTTCTATTTTTTAGATTCCACATATAAATGACAACACAGTGTATTTATTTGTCTTTCTCTGACTGACTTCACTAAGCATAATACTCTCTTGGTCCATCCACATTGTTGCAAATGGCAGAATTTCATTCTTTTCTGTGGCTAAGTAGTAGTCCATTGTGTGTGTGTGTGTGTGTGTATACATACCTGGCATCTTTATCCATTCATCTATTGATGGACATTTACATTGCTTCTGTATCTTGGCTATTGTAACTTATGCCAGTATGATCATTTGGGTGCATGTTTCTTTTTAAATTAGTTTTTATTTTCTTTAGGTCATATGGTTATTCTATTTTTAGTTTTTTGAAGCAGCTCCGTATTGTGTTCCATAGTGTGTATTAGTTCCTCAAGTCATGTCCAACATTTTGTGACCCCATGGGCTGTAGCCCACCAGGCTCCTCTGTTCATGAGGCTCTACAGGCAAGACTACTGGAGTGAGTTGCCATTTCCTTCTCCAGGGGATCTTCCTAACCCAGGGATTGAAGCTGGGTCTCCTGCATTGCAGGTGGATTCTTTGCCACCTAAGCCACCAGTGTCCCATAGTAGTTGCACCAATTTACAATCCTACCAACAGTATACACCAAGTATTCCCTTTTTTCAACATGCTCACCAAAACTTGTAATTTATTTTCTATTTGGTGATGGCCAATTTGACAGATATGAGATCATATCTGTGGTTTGATTTTCATTTCTCTGATGATTAGCAGTATTGATTATCTTTTCACATTCCTGTTGGCCATCTTTATATCTTCTTTGGAAAAATGCCTATTCACGCTTCTGCCCATTTTTTAATCGGGTTTTTTTTTTAAAAATAATGAGTTATCCGGACTGTTTTTATATTTTGAATATTAACCCCTTATTGGTCACATCATTTGCAAGTATTTTCTCCCATCAGTAGATTGTTTTTATTTTGTTGTGGTCTCCATGGCTGTGCAAAAACTTTTAATGATGTCTCACTTGGTTGTATTTGCTTTTATTTCTTTTGGATTAGGAGGCAGATCTAAAAAAAAAATATTGCCGTGATTTATGTCAAAGAGTAGTCAGCCTATGTTCTCTTCTAGGACTTTTATGCTTTCAGGTTTTACATTTAGAACTTTAATCCATTTTGAGTTTATTTTTGTATATGTTATGAGGCAATTTTCAAATCCCATTTCTTTATAGTTTGCCCAGTACCACTTACTGAAGATTGTCTTTTCTCCATTGTATATTCTTGTTGGGCTTCCCTTGTGGCTCAGCTGGTAAAGAATCCTCCTGCAATGCAGGAGACTTGGGTTCAGTCTCTGGGTTGGGAAGATTTCCTGGAGAAGGGAAAGGCTACCCACTCCAGTATGCTAGCCTAGAGAATCCCATGTACTGTATAGTCCATGGGGTCACAAAGAGTCAGACACAACTGAGCGACTTTCACTTTTACTTTCTTTGTTTGTCATAGATTAATGACCATGATTGTACGGCTCTCTGTTTCATTGATTTATGTAGCAGTACTATGATTCTTTGATTCAGTTCAGTTCAGTCGCTCAGTCGTGTCCGACTCTTTGCGACGCCCATGAATCGCAGCATGCCAGGCCTCCCTGTTCATAACCATCTCCTGGAGTTCACTCAGACTCACGTCCATCGAGTCCGTGATGCCATCCAGCCATCTCATCCTCGGGCATCCCCTTCTCCTCCTGCCCCCAATCCCTCCCAGCATCAGAGTCTTTTCCAATGAGTCAACTCTTTGCTTGAGGTGGCCAAAGTACTGGAGTTTCAGCTTTAGCATCATTCCTTCCAAAGAAATCCCAGGGCTGATCTCTTTCAGAATGGACTGGTTGGACCTCCTTGCAGTCCAAGGGACTCTCAAGAGTCTTCTCCAACACCACAGTTCAAAAGCATCAATTCTTCGGTGCTCAGCCTTCTTCACAGTCCAACTCTCACATCCATACATGACCACAGGAAAAACCATACCTTGACTAGACGGACCTTAGTCGGCAAAGTAATGTCTCTGCTTTTGAATATGCTGTCTAGGTTGGTCATAACTTTTCTTCCAAGGAGTAAGTGTCTTTTAATTTCATGGCTGCAGTCACCATCTGCAGTGATTTTGGAGCCCCCAAAAATAAAGTCTGACACTGTTTCCACTGTTTCCCCATCTGTTTCCCATGAAGTGATGGGACCAGATGCCATGATCTTCGTTTTCTGAATGTTGAGCTTTAAGCCAACTTTTTCGCTCTCCTTTTTCACTTTCATCAAGAGACTTTTTAGCTCCTCTTCACTTTCTGCCATAAGGGTAGATCATCTGCATATGTGAGGTTACTGATATTTCTCCCGGAAATCTTGATTCCAGCTTGTGCTTCTTCCAGCCCAGCGTTTCTCATGATGTACTCTGCATAGAAGTTAAATAAGCAGGGTGACAATATACAGCCTTGACGTCCTCCTTTTCCTATTTGGAACCAGTCTGTTGTTCCATGTCCAGTTCTAACTGTTGTTTCCTGACCTGAATACAGATTTCTCAAGAGAAGGGTGAGGTGGTCTGGTATTCTCATCTCTTTCAGAATTTTCCACAGTTTCTTGTGATCCACACAGTCGAAGGCTTTGGCATAGTCAATAAAGCAGAAAGAGATGTTTTTCTGGAACTCTCTTGCTTTTTCTATGATCCAGCGATGTTGGCAATTTGATCTCTGGTTCCTCTGCCTTTTCTAAAACCAGCTGGAACATCAGGAAGTTCACGGTTCACGTATTGCCGAAGCCTGGCTTGGAGAATTTTGAGTATTACTTTACTAGTATGTGAGATAAGTGCAATTGTGCGGTAGTTTGAGCATTCTTTGGCATTGCCTTTCTTTGGAATTGGAATGAAAACTGACCTTTTCCAGTCCTGTGGCCATTGCTGAGTTTTCCAAATTTGCTGGCATATTGAGTGCAGCACTTTCACAGCACGATCTTTCAGGATTTGAAAGAGCTCAACTGGAATTCCATCACCTCCACTAGCTTTGTTCGTAGTGATGCTTTCTAAGGCCCACTTGACTTCACATTCCAAGAAGTCTGGCTCTAGATTAGTGATCACATCATCATGATTATGTGGGTCGTGAAGATCTTTTTTGTACAGTTCTTCTGTGTATTCTTGCCACCTCTTCTTAATATCTTCTGCTTCTGTTAGGTCCAGACCATTTCTGTCCTTTATCGAGCCCATCTTTGCATGAAATGTCACTTGGTATCTCTAATTTTCTTGAAGAGATCTCTAGTCTTTCCCATTCTGTTGTTTTCCTATATATCTTTGCATTGATCCTTGAAGAAGGCTTTCTTATCTCTTCTTGCTATTGTTTGGAATTCTGCATTCAGATGCTTATATCTTTCTTTTCTCCTTTGCTTTTTGCCTCTCTTCTTTTCACAGCTATTTGTAAGGCCTCCCCAGACAGCCATTTTGCTTTTTTGCATTTCTTTTCCATATGGATGGTCTTGATCCCTGTCTCCTGTACAATATCACGAACCTCATTCCGTAGTTCATCAGGCACTCTATCTACCAGATCTAGTCCCTTTAATCTATTTTTCACTTCCACTGTATAATCATAAGGGATTTGATTGAGGTCATACCTGAATGGTCTAGTGGTTTTCCCTACTTTCTTCAATTTGAGTCTGAATTTGGCAATAAGGAGTTCATGATCTGAGCCACAGTCAGCTCCAGTCTTGTTTTTGCTGACTGTATAGAGCTTCTCCATCTTTGGTTGCAAAGAATATAATCAATCTGATTTCGGTGTTGACCATCTGGTGATGTCCATGTGTAGAGTCTTCTGTTTTGTTGGAAGGGTGTGTTTGCTATGACCAGTGCATTTTCTTGGCAAAACTCCATTCGTCTTTGCCCTGCTTCATTCCGCATTCCAAGGCCAAATTTGCCTGTTACTCCAGGTGTTTCTTGACTTCCTCCTGTTGCATTCCAGTCCCCAACCCCATGAACAGTATGAAAAGGCAAAATAATAAAATACTCAAAGAGGAACTCCCCAGGTCAGTAGGTGCCTAATATGCTACTGGAGATCAGTGGAGAAGTAACTCCAGAAAGAATGAAGGGATGGAGCCAAAGCAAAAACAATACCCAGTTGTGGATGTGACTGGTGATAGAAGCAAGGTCTGATTTTGTAAAGAGCAATATTACATAGGGACCTGGATAATCAGGTCTATGAATCAAGGCAAGTTGGAAGTAGTCAAACAGGATATGGCAAGAGTGAACATCAACATTCTAGGAATCAGCGAACTAAAGTGGACTGGAATGGGTGAATTTAACTCAGATGACCATTGTATCTACTACTGCGGGCAGGAATCCCTGAGAATAAATGGAGTAGCCATCATTGTCAATGAAAGAGTCCAAAATGCAGTACTTGGATGCAATCTCAAAAATGGCAGAATGATCTCTGTTTGTTTCCAAGGCAAACCATTCAATATCACAGTAATCCAAATCTATGCCCATACCAATAATGTTGAAAAAGCTGAAGATCAATTGTTTTATGAAGACCTTCAAGACCTTTTAGAGCTAACACCCCCAAAAGATGTCCTTTTCATTATAGGGGACTGGAATGCATTTAGGTTAGCAAGTGTAATATCCTCCTGTATTGATCCCTTTATCATTATATGGTGCTTTTCTTTGGCTTTTGTTACAGTCTTTGTTTTAATGTCTGTTTTGTCTAATATGAGTATTGCTACTCCTGCTTTCTTGCATGAAATACTTTTAATGTCCCTCACTTTCAGTTAGGCAAACATAACTTTTAAACATATTTCTGATCATGCATCTCTATGTGGAAAAGTCTTCAATTTTACCTCATTGCCTTGTTTGACATTCAGTATCCTCTACTACCTGCTTTAACATGTTTATTTTTTTTATGACACAATAAACTGAGCCCATTGACTCAAAATAAAATGTCCCAATACCCAAGAAAACCAATGCTGATTTCTGACCTGAAAGTAATATCTGCACCCTCTGACTAAATTCATTTTTAGTTTGTATTTTTAAAAATTGTATCTGTTTCATTTTCTTTATAAGAGAATCCATGGATGACTTACCTTTATACAGCCTCAAACAACCGTTATATTATTGTGTTCAGAGTAGGAATTCAGTAAGCATTTGTTTACCAATGTATTTCGTGTTGATTTCACAGACATCACTGTAAATAATGTGTTTTGGAGAATATTCATTACTTATTAAGGGCCTCCCTAATGGTGCAGAGGATAAAGCGTCTGCATACAATATGGGAGACCAGGGTTTGATCCCTGGGTCGGGAAGATCCCCTGGAGAAGGAAATGGCAACCTACTCCAGTATTCTTGCCTGGAGAATCCCGTGGATGGAGGCGCTTGGTGGGCTACAGTCCACGGGTCACAAAGAGTCGGACACGACTGAGCGACTTCACTTTCACTTTCATTACTTATTAGCAAATAATTGTCTGCTTATAAAAAGGAGAAAGAGATATGCGGTAAAGATGGCGGAGGAATAGGACGGGAAGACCACTTTCTCCCTCACAAATTCCTCAAAAGAACATTTCAACGCCGAGCAAACTCCACAAAACAACTTCTGTAGGCTGGCAGAGGACATCAGGCAACCAGAAAAGCAGACCATTGTCTTCAAAAACAGGTAGGAAAAAATATAAAAGACGAAAAAGGAGACAAAGGAGGAGGGAGGGAGCTCCGTCCCGGAAAGGGAAGCCCGTCCCGGGAAGGGAATTTTAAGAAGAGAGGTTTCCAAACACCAGGAAACACTCTCCCTGTCGAGTCTGTGGCGAGCCTTGGAAACACAGAGGGCAACATAACAGGAAGGAAAAATAAAGAAATAATTAAAACCAAGAGATTACAAGCCCAACAGTAACTCCCCCAGTGGAAAAGCAGCACAGAGGCCTGCATCCGCCATTGGGAAGTGGGGGCAGGGCAGGGACGCGCGGGAGGCGCGGGCTGCAGTGCTTTGTAAGAATCGGGCAGGAACGCCCCACGCGCAACCAGAACGATCTAACTTGGGCTAGCAAACCAGACTGTGGGATAGCTACCACGCGAAAAGCTCGAACATAAGACACCGCCAGGACCGAGCACAGAACAAAGGACGGAACAGAATAAGCCAGCTGCAAACCATCCCCCGCCGGGGACAGGCAGCCAGAGCCATAAGGACTGGAAAGGAGCAATTGCAGATCCGGAGAGACTTTACTTACCTAACTGCAAGCAGGCTTCTTTGCTAAGACTTCTGGGGGTGCTGGACAGTCACAATCTGCCTCACGAGGGGCACCAGCGGTCCACCCAGAAAGCTGAGCAGCAGCAGCAGAAAAGGTGACAAGCCACGGCTATCGCGCTCGCCAAACTCCTGAGCTACTTGGACCTGGGAAGGGCACAAAGTGCAGTCCCAGGCGAATCTGTGCCTCTGAGGGCTGCCTGAGCGCCGAACCTGAGCGGCTTGGACCGGGGAAGTGCACGCAGCCTAGGGCTGGCCTCAGACGGTTCCCGGCTGAGCATCATAGAGCCGGAGCGGTTTGTGCGCCGCGAGAAGGGACAGGTCAAGCGGGGCTGAGACACTGTGTGCACATGACAGTGCTATTTGTTTGCAGCATCCCCCCTCCCCACAGCGCGACTGAACTAGTGAGCCTAAAAAACAAGCAAACAGAAGAAGTTAAACAGAGGGAACCACCCTGGAAGTGATCCCACATGACCCACAACATCAGAGAAGGGCTAGATATATTTTTACTATTTTTAAAATCATTCCTTTTTTTTGTTTGTTTTTTTTTCTTTTTTATTTTTTTAACTTGTTTTTAATTGTTAAGTCTTCTATTTCTCCTCTAATTTTTATTTCTATAACCTACTATTACTATTTAAAAAAAAAGACTTTTTTTTTTTTAAGGCAAACACCATATATAGTCTTTGGATGGTTGTTGGTGGTTTTTTTTTTTTTTAATAATACTTGTCTTTTTTTTTTCTTTCTTCCTTTTTCCTTCTGCTTCTTTTCTTTAATATTGTATTTTTGAAAATCCAACCTCTACTCTAGATTTTTAATCTTTGCTCTTAGGTTTTTGTCGTCAATTTTGTACATTTAAAAACCCAAACTTCACTACCCAAGTTTACCTGAGAGCGAGATTACTGGCTTGACCACTCTCTCCTCCTTTGGACCCTCCTTTTTCTCCACCAGGTGGCCTCTGTCTCTTTTCTCCCCCATCTCTTCTCTATCCAACTCTGTGAATCTCTGTGTGTTCCAGACGGTGGAGAACACCTAAGGAACTGGTTACTGGCAGGATTTGTCTCTCTCCTTCTCATTCCTCTCTCTTATCCTCCTGGCCACCTCTGTCTACTTCCTCCCTCTCCTCTTCCTCGTATAACTCCGTAAATACCTCTGAGCGGTCCAGACTATAGAGCGCACATAAGGAAGTGACTACTGGCTAGCTTGCTCTCTCCTCTTTTGATCTCACCACATCTCATTCCAGTTACCTCTAACTACCCCCTCCATCTTCTCTTCTCCTTGTAACTCAGTGAACCTCTCTGAGTGTCCCTCAATGTGGAGAAACTTTTCATCTTTAACCTAGATGTTTTACCATCAGTGCTGTATAGATGGAGAAGTCTAGAGGCTACTGTAAAAATAAAACTGAAAACCAGAAGCAGGAGGCTTAAATCCAAAGCCTGAAAACATTAGAGAATTCTTGAATTCAGGGAACATTAAGCAATAGGAGCTCATCAAATGCCTTCATACCTACACCGAAACCAAGCTCCACCCAAGGGCCAACAAGTTCCAAAACAAGACATACCACGCAAATTCTCCAGCAACACAGGAACACTTCCCTGAGCTTCAATATACAGGCAGCTCAAAATTATTCCAAAACCTTTGATGTCTCATAACGCATTACTGGTCACTCCACTGCACTCCAGAGAGAAGAAACCCAGCTCCACCCACCAGAACACCAACACAAGCCTCCCTAACCAGGAAACCTTGACAAGCCACTGATAGAACCCCACCCACAGTGAGGAAGCTCCATAATAAAGAGAACTCCACAAATTACCAGAATATAAAAAGGCCACCCCAAATGCAGCAATATAACCAAGATGAAGAGACAGAGGAATACTCAGCAGGTAAAGGAACAGGAGAGTTGCCCACCAAACCAAACAAAAGAGGAAGAAGTAGGGAATCTACCTGAGAAGGAATTCCGAATATTGATAGTGAAAATGATCCAAAATCTTGAAATCAAAATGGAATCACAGATAAATAGCCTAGAGACAAGGATTGAGAAGATGCAAGAAAGGTTTAACAAGGACCTAGAAGAAATAAAAAAGAGTCAATATATAATGAATAACGCAATAAATGAGATCAGAAACACTCTGGAGGCAACAAATAGTAGAATAACGGAGGCAGAAGATAGGATTAGTGAAATAGAAGATAGAATGGTAGAAATAAATGAACCAGAGAGGAAACAAGAAAAACGAATTAAAAGAAACGAGGACAATCTCAGAGACCTCCAGGACAATATGAAACGCTCCAACATTCGAATTATAGGAGTCCCAGAAGAAGAAGACAGAAAGAAAGATCATGAGAAAATCCTTGAGGAGATAATAGTTGAAAACTTCCCTAAAATGGGGAAGGAAATAATCACCCAAGTCCAAGAAACAGAGAGAGTTCCAAATAGGATAAACCCAAGGCGAAACACCCCAAGACACATATTAATCAAATTAACAAAGATCAAACACAAAGAGCAAATAAAAGCAGCAAGGGAAAAACAACAAATAACACACAAGGGAATTCCCATAAGGATAACAGCTGATCTTTCAATAGAAACTCTTCAGGCCAGGAGGGAATGGCAAGACATACTTAAAGTGATGAAAGACAATAACCTACAGCCCAGATTACTGTACCCAGCGAGGATCTCATTCAAATACGAAGGAGAAATCAAAAGCTTTACAGACAAGCAAAAGCTGAGAGAATTCAGCACCACCAAACCAGCTCTCCAACAAATTCTAAAGGATATCCTCTAGACAGGAAACATGAAAAGGGTGCATAAACCCGAACCCAAAACTTTATTAAGTAAATGGTAATGGGATCATACTTCTCAATAATTACCTTAAATGTAAATGGGTTGAATGCCCCAACCAAAAGGCAAAGACTGGCCGAATGATACAAAAACAAGAACCCTCTATATGCTGCTTACAAGAGACCCACCTCAAAACAAGGGACACATACAGACTGAAAGTGAAGGGCTGGAAAAAGATATACCACGCAAATAGAGACCAAAAGAAAGCAGGAGTGGCAATACTCATATCCGATAAAATAGACTTTAAAACAAAGGCTGTGAAAAGAGACAAAGAAGGCCACTACATAATGATCAAAGGATCAATCCAAGAAGAAGATATAACAATTATAAATATATATGCGCCCAATATAGGAGCACCGCAATATGTAAGACAAATGCTAACAAGTATGAAAGGGGAAATCAACAATAACACAATAATAGTGGGAGACTTTAATACCCCACTCACACCTATGGACAGATCAACTAAACAGAAAATTAACAAAGAAACGCAAACTTTAAATGATACATTAGATCAGTTAGACCTAATTGATATCTACAGGACATTTCACCCCAAAACAATGAATTTCACCTTTTTTTCAAGTGCTCATGGAACCTTCTCCAGGATAGATCACATCCTGGGCCATAAATCTAAGCTTGATAAGTTCAGAAAAATCGAAATCATTCCAAGCATCTTTTCTGACCATAATGCATTAAGATTAGATCTCAATTACAGGAGAAAAACTATTGAAAATTCCAGCATATGGAGGTTGAACAACACACTTCTGAATAACCAACAAATCACAGAAGAAATCAAAAAAGAAATCAAAATATGCATAGAAACTAATGAAAATGAAAACACAACAACCCAAAACCTGTGGGACACTATAAAAGCAGTGCTAAGAGGAAAGTTCATAGCAATACAGGCATACCTCAAGAAACAAGAAAAAAGTCAAATAAATAACCTAACTCTACACCTAAAGCAACTAGAAAAGGAAGAAATGGAGAACCCCAGAGTTAGTAGAAGGAAAGAAATCTTAAAAATTAGGGCGGCAATAAATGCAAAAGAAACAAAAGAGACCATAGCAAAAATCAACAAAGCCAAAAGCTGGTTCTTTGAAAGGATAAATGAAATTGACAAACCATTAGCCAGACTCATCAAGAAGCAAAGAGAGAAAAATCAAATCAATAAAATTAGAAATGGAAATGGAGAGATCACAACAGACAACACAGAAATACAAAGGATCATAAGAGACTACTATCAGCAGTTGTATGCCAATAAAATGGACAACGTGGAAGAAATGGACAAATTCTTAGAAAAGTACAATTTTCCAAAACTGAACCAGGAAGAAATAGAAAATCTTAACAGACCCATCACAAGCACGGAAATTGAAACTGTAATCAGAAATCTTCCAGCAAACAAAAGCCCAGGTCCAGACGGCTTCACAGCTGAATTCTACCAAAAATTTCGAGAAGAGCTAACACCTATCCTCCTCAAACTCTTCCAGAAAATTGCAGAGGAAGGTAAACTTCCAGACTCATTCTATGAGGCCACCATCACCCTAATACCAAAACCTGACAAAGATGTCACAAAAAAAGAAAACTACAGGCCAATATCACTGATGAACGTAGATGCAAAAATCCTCAACAAAATTCTAGCAATCAGAATCCAACAACACATTAAAAAGATCATACACCATGACCAAGTGGGCTTTATCCCAGGGATGCAAGGATTCTTCAATATCCGCAAATCAATCAATGTAATTCACCACATTAACAAATTGAAAAATAAAAACCATATGATTATCTCAATAGATGCAGAGAAGGCCTTTGACAAAATTCAACATCCATTT
Organism: Capra hircus; assembly: GCF_001704415.2. Classification (NCBI taxonomy): domain Eukaryota; kingdom Metazoa; phylum Chordata; class Mammalia; order Artiodactyla; family Bovidae; genus Capra; species Capra hircus. Next base: position 13,393,973 of record NC_030811.1, on the reverse strand, counting down.
ATGATAAAAACTCTCCAGAAAGCAGGAATAGAAAGAACATACCTCAACATAATAAAAGCTATATATGACAAACCCACAGCAAACATTATCCTCAATGGTGAAAAATTGAAAGCATTTCCCCTAAAGTCAGGAACAAGACAAGGGTGTCCACTTTCACCGCTACTATTCAACATAGTTCTGGAAGTTTTGGCCACAGCAATCAGAGCAGAAAAAGAAAAGGAATCCAAATTGGAAAAGAAGAATTAAAACTCTCACTGTTTGCAGATGACATGATCCTCTACATAGAAAACCCTAAAGACTCCACCAGAAAATTACTAGAGCTAATCAATGAATATAGTAAAGTTACAGGATATAAAATCAACACACAGAAATCCCTTGCATTCCTATACACGAATAATGAGAAAGTAGAAAAAGAAATTAAGGAAACAATTCCATTCACCATTGCAATGAAAAGAATAAAATACTTAGGACTATATCTGCCTAAAGAAACTAAAGACCTATATATAGAAAACTATAAAACACTGATGAAAGAAATCAAAGAGGACACTAATAGATGGAAATATACCATGTTCATGGATCGGAAGAATCAATATAGTGAAAATGAGTATACTACCCAAAGCAATTTACAAATTCAGTGCAATCCCTATCAAGCTACCAGCCATATTTTTCACAGAACTAGAACAAATAATTTCAAGATTTGTATGGAAATACAAAAAACCTCGAATAGCCAAAGCAATCTTGAGAAAGAAGAATGGAACTGGAGGAATCAACTTGCCTGACTTCAGGCTCTACTACAAAGCCACAGTCATCAAAACAGTATGGTACTGGCACAAAGACAGACATATAGATCAATGGAACAAAATAGAAAGCCCAGAGATAAATCCACACACATATGGACACCTTATCTTTGACAAAGAAGGCAAGAATGTACAATGGAGTAAAGACAATCTCTTTAACAAGTGGTGCTGGGAAAACTGGTCAACCACTTGTAAAAGAATGAAACTAGATCACTTTCTAACACCACACACAAAAATAAACTCAAAATGGGTTAAAGATCTAAATGTAAGACCAGAAACTATAAAACTCCTAGAGGAGAACATAGGCAAAACACTCTCCGACATAAATCATAGCAGGATCCTCTATGATCCACCTCCCAGAATTCTGGAAATAAAAGCAAAAATAAACAAATGGGATCTAATTAAAATTAAAAGCTTCTGCACAACAAAGGAAAATATAAGCAAGGTGAAAAGACAGCCTTCTGAATGGGAGAAAATAATAGCAAATGAAGCAACTGACAAACAACTAATCTCAAAAATATACAAGCAACTTATGCAGCTCAATTCCAGAAAAATAAACGACCCAATCAAAAAATGGGCCAAAGAACTAAATAGACATTTCTCCAAAGAAGACATACAGATGGCTAACAAACACATGAAAAGATGCTCAACATCACTCATTATTAGAGAAATGCAAATCAAAACCACAATGAGGTACCACTTCACACCAGTCAGAATGTCTGCGATCCAAAAATCTGCAAGCAATAAATGCTGGAGAGGGTGTGGAGAAAAGGGAACCCTCCTACACTGTTGGTGGGAATGCAAACTAGTACAGCCACTATGGAGAACAGTGTGGAGATTCCTTAAAAAATTGCAAATAGAACTACCTTATGACCCAGCAATCCCACTGCTGGGCATACACACTGAGGAAACCAGAATTGAAAGAGACACATGTACCCCAATGTTCATTGCAGCACTGTTTATAATAGCCAGGACATGGAAACAACCTAGATGTCCATCAGCAGATGAATGGATAAGAAAGCAGTGGTACATATACACAATGGAGTATTACTCAGCCGTTAAAAAGAATTCATTTGAATCAGTTCTGATGAGATGGATGAAACTGGAGCCGATTATACAGAGTGAAGTAAGCCAGAAAGAAAAACACCAATACAGTATACTAACACATATATATGGAATTTAGAAAGATGGCAATGACGACCCTGTATGCAAGACAGCAAAAAAGACACAGATGTGTATAACGGACTTTTGGACTCAGAGGGAGAGGGAGAGGGTGGCATGATTTGGGAGAATGGCATTCTAACATGTATACTATCATGTAAGAATCGAATTGCCAGTCTATGTCTGACGCAGGATACCGCATGCTTGGGGCTGGTGCATGGGGATGACCCAGAGAGATGTTATGGGGAGAGAGGTGGGAGGGGGGTTCATGTTTGGGAACGCATGTAAGAATGAAAGATTTTAAAATTAAAAAAAATAAAAAAATAAAATTCAAAAAAAAAGAAAAGGAGAAAGAATTGTATGATTCTCTTGTTATTTTTCACAAATTATAACTGGTATACATAATAAGCTACCTATTATGATTATTCACTTTTACAGTTATTTTCTTAAGTAGTGTTTATTTGGTGTCAGTACCATCTAGTGGCAAATTTGAGTAATGCTCAGCAATTAAATCGGCATTGAAGAATTAGTACTAAGCCAGGTCTTGAAGATCATCTGGGCTGAATAATTGTATAATTCATTATACAAATTATTAAACTGAGGTTTTGAAAGTTTAGGAAATTTCTTACAGTCTACATAATGCTGAACACCTATTATGTGAAATGAACTGTAAATGGGATATTAAGAATTATAAAGTGTGGTTCATGACCTCACATAATTTACCACCAACACAGGAAATAGACTTTAATATGTAAAAGATGACAATGAAATATTTAAATTATTCAGTATAAGTTGAAATTCTTAATGAATTATCCGACAAAAGTTTCTATAAGAATTCAGAAGAATAACAAAAATGTGCTAAGAGTGCATTGAATAAAAAGTAAAGTTTTTAGAAGGGGTTGAATTTGCGTTGTATTTTGATGAGGTTTCAGTATATTTATTGTGTAATCCATCTGTGCATCGCTGATCTGAGATGGAATTTTCATCAAAAAATCCAATATATATTTGTTTATTTAGTCTTTTATTCTGATCATCTCTCTAGTCATGTACCAGTAACACACTGTTTGATCACTATAATGCTATGAAGCTTGAAAATACAAAAGGTTTAGTCTTCCTTATGACTCTTCTTTTGTAAAAATGTCCCAGTGGTTCATGCTTCTTAGTTTTCCATATGATTTTAGCACATCTAATCTAACTTAAAAATCCTGTTACTACTTTGGAATTGCATTATATTTATTGAATCACTTAGGAGAATTGACATTTTTATAATGCTCAGTCTTCCTGTTCAAGAGTATGAAAATTGTTCCATTTGATCAGGTTTGTTGCATCAAAAAGTAATTCTTTATAAAGTTTCTTTTGGACAGTTTATTTACATGTTGTGTTAATTTTTTAAGATACCATGATATTTGATCTTTGTGTATACGAGAGTAGTCTATTGGCATTTGGAAGGAAGACTCATTTTTTTTCAAGATTCAGAGTCTCTGAAATATTAATAAGATGTACATTATTAATTATGCTATTTTAATCTTATATATAATATTTTTTTCAATGATCTGATAGGGACTGAGGAAAGTGAATTAATGTCTCCTACTGCTTCTGTTTTTCTGTTTCTATGTGAATCACTAGCAGTATGTGCTTTATGAAGAATGACTTTATTTCATTTGAAGTTACATCGTTATAGCTATTATATCTTCTGTGTTAATTGCATTACTTGGTGTTATGAGTGCTCTTATATGATTTATGCTGTTTTTTAGTCTGAATTAAGCCTTCTCTGTTTATAACTCATGGTTTGCTTGTGTTTGTATTTGCCCTGTTTGCCATTATTTGAACTTTTCTTTCTAAATATTCTGAATCTCTGCTTTGCCTGTGTTTCTGGTGAACAGCAGACACTTTGAACTTGAACTTTGAACTTTGAACAACTTGAACTTTGTTTTCCTTTCAGGCTCTAAGTTTGAATGAATTCCATCATCTAATTTTATGCCGATCTTGACGGATTTACAGCCTTGAGAAACTGTGCTGTATTTGTATCATGAGCGTGTGTATTAATAACTAGGAGAATTTTGGTTTCATCTTGGAGGTTATGCTTTATATCTACAGTTTTGTATAGCATTTTAAATTTTCTATATTTTTACACTGAATTTAATTATCTGCCACAGGTAATAATTATCTACTGTGGGCAGTAATGAAATTTGTCTGTGTACCTACTCTTCATCCTTCTCTTTTTCTCTCCTTTCTTCCACCTGCATTTAGTTGATCTTATCATTCTTGATAATTACTGTCATCAATTAAATGTGAGTGGTGGCTGCGCGGGCACAGGAGGGCCTAGAGGAGCTATCCCATGTTCAAGGTCAGGAGGAGTGGCGGTGAGGAAATACCCATCGTCCAAGGTAAGGAGCAGTGGCTGCGCTTTGCTGGAGCAGCTGGGAAGAGATACTGCACGTCCAAGGTAAGAGAAACCCAAGTAAGACGGTAGGTGTTGCAAGAGGGCATCAGAGGACAGACACACTGAAACCATACTCATAGAAAACTAGTCAATCTAATCACACTAGGACCACAGCCTTGTCTAACTCAATGAAACTAAGCAATGCCCATGGGGTAACCCAAGACGGGCAGGTCATGGTGGAGAGGTCTGACAGAATGTGGTCCACTGGACAAGGGAATGGCAAACCACTTCAGTATTCTTGCCTTGAGAACCCCATGAACAATATGAAAAGGCAAAATGATAGGAGACCAAAAGAGGAACTCCCCAGGTCAGTAGGTGCCCATATGCTACTGGAGATCAGTGGAGAAATAACTCCAGAAAGAATGAAGGGAAGGATCCAAAGCAAAAACAATACCCAGTTGTGGATGTGACTGGTGATAGAAGCAAGGTCCGATGCTGTGAAGAGCAATACTGCATAGGAACCTGGAATGTCAGGTCCATGAATCAAGGCAAATTGGAAGTGGTCAGACAGGAGATGGCAAGAGTGAATGTCGACATTCCAGGAATCAGCGAACTAAAATGGACTGGAATGGGTGAATTTAATTCAGATGACCATTATTTCTACTACTGTGGGCAGGAATCCCTGAAAAGAAATGGAGTAGCCATCATGGTCAACAAAAGAGTCTGAAATGCAGTACTTGGAGGCAATCTCAAAAACGACAGAATGATCTCTGTTCATTTCCAAGGCAAACCATTCAATATCACAGTTATCCAAGTCTATGCCCCAACCAGTAACACTGAAGAAGCTGAAGGTGAACGGTTCTATGAAGACCTACAAGACCTTTTAGAATGAACACCCAAAAAAGATATCCTTTTCATTATAGGGGACTGGAATGCAAAAGTAGGAAGTCAAGAAACACCTGGAGTAACAGGCAAATTCGGCCTTGGAATATGGAATGAAGCAGGGCAGACACTAAGAGAGTTTTGCCAAGAAAATGCACTGGTCATAGCAAACACCCTCTTCCAACAACACAAGAGAAGACTCTACACATGGACATCACCAGATGGTCCACACCAAAATCAGATTGATTATATTCTTTGCAACCAAAGATGGAGAAGCTCTATACAGTCAACAAAAACAAGACCAGGAGCTGACTGTGGCTCAGATTATGAACTCCTTATTGCCAAATTTAAACTTAAATTGAAGAAAGAAGGGAAAACCACTAGACCATTCAGGTATGACCTAAATCAAATCCCTTATGATTATACAGTGGAAGTGAGAAATAGATTTAAGGGCCTAGATCTGATAGATAGAGTGCCTGATGAATTATGGATGGAGGTTCATGACATTGTACAGGAGACAGGGATCGAGACCAACTCCATGGAAAAGAAATGCAAAAAAGCAAAATGGCTGTCTGGGGAGGCCTTACAATAGCTGTGAAAAGAAGAGAAGTGAAAAGCAAAGGAGAAAAGGAAAGATATTCCCATCTGAATGCAGAGTTCCAAAGAATAGCAAGAAGAGATAAGAAAGCCTTCCTCAGTGATCAATGCAAAGATATACAGGAAAACAACAGAATGGGAAAGACTAGAGATCTCTTCAAGAAATTAGAGATACCAAGTGACATTTCATGCAAAGATGGGCTCGATAAAGGACAGAAATGGTATGGACCTAACAGAAGTAGAAGATATTAAGAAGAGGTGGCAAGAATACACAGAACTGTACAAAAAAGATCTTCATGACCCAGATAATCAAGATTGTGTGATCACTCACCTAGAGCCAGACATCCTGGAATGTGAAGTCAAGTGGGCCTTAGAAAGCATCACTACGAACAAAGCTAGTGGCTGTTTCAAATCCTGAAAGATGATGCTGTGAAAGTGCTCACTCAATATGCTAGCAAATTTGGAGAACTCAGCAGGGCCCACAGGACTGGAAAAGGTCAGTTTTCATTCCAATCTCAAAGAAAGGCAATGCCAAAGAATGCTCAAACTACCACACAATTGCATTCATCTCACACTCTACTAAAGTAATGCTCAAAATTATCCAAGCCAGGCTTCAGCAATACGTGAACCGTGAACTTCCTGATGTTCAAGCTGGTTTTAGAAAAGGCAGAGGAACCAGAGATCAAATTGCCAACATTGCTGGATCATGGAAAAAGCAAGAGAGTTCCAGGAAAACATCTATTTCTGCTTTATTGACTATGCCAAAGCCTTTGACTGTGTGGATTGCGATAAACTGTGGAAAATTCTGAAAGAGATGGGAATACCAGACCACCCTACCTGCCTCTTGAGAAATTTGTATGCAGGTCAGGAAGCAATAGTTAGAACTGGACATGGAACAACAGACTGGTTCCAAATAGGAAAAGGAGTTTGTCAAGGCTGTATATTGTCACCCTGCTTATTGAACTTCTATGCAGAGTACATCATGAGAAACGCTGGGCTGGAAGAAGCACAAGCTGGAATCAAGATTGCCAGGAGAAATATCAATAACCTCAGATATGCAGATGACACCACCCTTATGGCAGAAAGTGAAGAGGAACTAAAGAGCCTCTTGATGAAAGTGAAAATGGAGAGTGAAGAAGTTGGCTTAAAGCTCAACATTCAGAAAACAAAGATCATGGCATCTGGTCCCATCACTTCATGGGAAATAGATGGGGAAACAGTGGAAACAGTGTCAGACTCTGTTTTTCTGGGCTCCAAAATCACTGCAGATGGTGACTGCAGCCATGAAATTAAAAGATCCTTACTCCTTGGAAGGAAAGTTATGACCAACCTAGATATAGCATATTCAAAAGCAGAGACGTTACTTTGCTGACTAAGGTCCATCTAGTCAAGGCTATGGTTTTCCCAGTGGTCATGTATGGATGTTAGAGTTGGATGGTGAAGAAAGCTGAGCACCGAAGAATTGATGCTTTTGAATTGTGGTGTTGGAGAAGACTCTTGAGAGTCCCTTGGACTGCAAGGAGATCCAACCAGTCCATTCTGAAGGAGATCAGCCCTGGGATTTCTTTGGAAGGAATGATGCTAAAGCTGAAACTCCAATACTTTGGCCACCTCATGTGAAGAGTTGACTCATTGGAAAAGTCTCTGATGCTGAGAGGGATTGGGGGCAGAAAGAGAAGGGGACAACCGAGGATGAGATGGCATCACTGACTCGATGGACATGAGTCTGTGTGAACTCCGGAAGTTGGTAATGGACAGGGAGGCCTGGCGTGCTGCGATTCATGGGGTCACAAAGAGTCGGACCCGACTGAACGACTGAACTGAACTCAACTGAGAAATCTTTTACATGATTTCCGTATTTAAGTGAAATATTTTTCTTCCTAGATGCTAAAGATGAGGAAGTCAGCATTATCGAATCTCCTATCTACCTTTCCTGTCAACTTTTGTTACTTTTATTTGCTTCCACATTTTCAGGGTATGTTTTAAGCTTTTGAATTTTGCTCTATTAATATTATCTCAATCCTCATAATTATATTCACCATAGTCGTATAATTAAAAAGTCTCCAGTTTCAGTTCTTCTGGCAATTATTTTGCCATAGATTTTCTAGGCCTGACATTATTTGGATATTTTTTATCACTCTACATTTTTGCTTCTGCATTTGTATAACCACAAGACTGGTTATACAACCTGGTGGAGTGCTTCTTTCCTGGAGGATTATGTAGGTGTTTCTTCACAAACTAGCATTGTATATTGCTGTGGTAATGTGTAATTCCAGAAGGAACTCTTTTTTGTTTTATGAGTGTTTTTGATTCAATTTAACTTTTTATTTCAGTTTGGTTATGCTGCTTTTATTATTTTTAATCTCAAAGTTCCTTAGTGTGTTTCCAGAAGTGTCTCTATTCTCTTCTCCACCCCAATTTCAACTTCATTTCCGGAATTTTTCCCATAGTTTTTTATTTATATTTTAAGCTTTTTATTTCCATATCTCATCTCTTTTGCTACATCAAAATATTGTTCATAATTTCTTAATTCTCTGCAACGTTCTGAGTCTCTGCCAAGTTTTGTTTTATAGAGAAAAGAGCTTCATTACCTTTTGCAGAGAAATTTGTGTTTACCATTTTCATCTATTTTGTGAGAAAATTTATCACCTATTAATTTTTCTAGTTTCTTTCCTTTTTTCTTGCAGAATATTTTATTATTAGTAGAGCCTATCTTCATTACTTGAAGGTTATGTATTTGTGAATTTGTCTTTTTGCTAATATGTGTGCATTACCCCAAATAAACACGTGGAATGCCTTCATGGTCATTTGCACACATGAGTGGCCCAAACTTTGAGTTTCTCTACACACGTGTTTTCAGCTAAGATGAACAAGCTGATACTCAACCTTGTTATTTCAAGTCTCATGCTGTGAACTTGTTTCTCTTTTGTGGTCTAATTAACGCCACATTTTTCATATTTTGGTGCTTTTTTGTTGGTAAGTTCATTGTTTAAGTTTCTCCCCAAATGTAACACTGAAGTACTGTCTAGTGTCCCTAAGTGCAAGAAGACTGTGAAATGTTTTGCAGGAAAAAGTAATGATAAATTTGGTTGATGAATGTTAAATAAGCTTCTTTAGGCATAATTTATACTGCTCTTGGTCTTGAGTCCAGTGTTAGTGAATCAACAGTACAATATATCCAAGAAAAAGTAAGAGGGAATTTGCTGATATGTACATGAGAACTCGCCTAAAGTGCTAAAGTAAAAGCTGTAGTGCATGATGAAACTGTGGAGGAGATGGAAAATGGCTAAACTGTGCATTTATGAGTTGAAAGCTGATAAAAAAGAAAGTGTAATGGGCAGCATTGTTGTGAGGCTGAAAGTCAAAGAAAATTGCAGTCACATTACCCAGAGTCAGAAAAATGTTAACCTTTCTCAGCTAGTGCTGGCTGACTCACAGTTTTCAAAAGGCAATGCAGAGTGAAAAATGTTAAACTTTCAGGCAAGATAATTCTATGCAGATACGGAGACTACGCAAGAATTTAAAAACTACTTGCTAAGTGTTATACAAAAAAAAGTTTCTATGGAAGAATTTTCAGTACTGAAGATATGAACTTTTTTACAAGGAAGTTGGTAAGAGAACCATATAATGCAAATGACATTTTCATTGATAAAAATGTTGTGACTAGGGGTTTGCAAGAACCTAATACTGTATTTTCCCTGGGAGCACTAGCTCAGTATTTGGTAATTTAGTTCACATACAGTGCTCGCAGTAAATCACAACTGCAGATAATGACAATTGGCTATATTAGTCTGTTCTCTTTTGACTGTCTTTGAAGCAGATGAAGATTTCCTGGACAAGCTAAGAAAGAGCCAAAACCAACAGAAAATTTCCTTGTGAAACAGAATAGTACAATTGATTTTTAATTATTTTCAGTAATTATTTTCTAAAAAGTCACTGTGAACAATGAATGAACAAATATAGAACTAGCACTTCTAGAGGAAATACAGTATTGGATTTTTTTCAGACTTGCTTTTTTTATTTTAATGCTTTATATAGAGAGCAGGTTTAGGTTTACAGCAGAAATGAGCAGAAGCTACAGAGATTTTCCATATACTCTTTTCCAAACAGGGATATAACCTCCCCCTTTTTCAACATCCTCCGCCAGAGTGGTACATTTGTTGTAATTGATGATACAGAACATTTTCACTGCCTAAAAATCCTGTTTTCTTCTACTATTCATCCCTCCCCCCTCAATCTCTGGTAACTACTGATAATTTTATTGACATCTTGGTTGCTTCTAGATTTTTGCAATTTTGAATAAGGGTGCTATAAATATCCATGCACAGGTTTTTGTTGGACTTGCATTTTCAACTGCTTTTGGTGAATACCAAGGAGTACAATTGTTTGATCCTATGATAAGAGTATGGTTGTTCCCTTAATATAATAAGCCACAAAACTCTCTTCCAAAGTGGATCATAATATTTTGCATTCCTATTAGTGAATGAGAAGTGAATGAGAGCTTTTGCTCCACATTCTCACCAGCATTTGATATTGTCATTGTTCTGGATTTTTCTAATAAGGATGCAGTAGTACCTGATCATTTTAATTTGCATTTTTCCTGGTGACATACGCTGCCAAGTGTCTTTTTATATGTTTGTTTGTCATTTATATATCTTTTTTTGGTAAGATTTTCATTGAGGCCTTTGACCATTTTTTAATTGAGTTATTTGTTTTTAATTATTGACATTTAACAGTTCTTTGTTTACTTTGGATAACGGTTCTTTATCACATGTGTCTTTTGTAGACATTCTCTCCCAGCCTGTGGCTTGTCTCTTATCACTTTTATTCAGTATTGTACCAAAGCTTCCAAAAAGTGCAATGAGGCAGCAAAAGGAAATAAAAGGTATACAGATTGGAAATGAAAAAGAAAAATATCTTTATTTTCAGATAATGTATGTGTGTGTGTATATACACGTAAACATAGAGAGGGATAACAAAAACAGTCTACTAGAACTAACATTATTTCAGCAAGGCTATAGGACATAAGGCCGATATATAAAATAAATTATATTTCTAAGTACTACAGCAAATAAAGATTGAACTTGGGAAACAAAAACCATTTATAATAGCAACACAGTTATGAAACATGAGACCAAAGTTGTTTGAGACCTGTACTCTGAGAACTGTAAAGTATTTTCAAACAATTGAAAGGAAACCTTAAAAAATGGGCATATGTCACGCCAAAAAAATTTAATATTATTAAAATGCTAATTGATTTTTGACAAAAGTACTAAAAGAAGTCAATGGGGAGACAATTTTTTCAATAAATTGTACTAGACAAATTGAAGAGCCATATGTAAACAAAAAATAAGAAAACTCAACCATCCTTACTTATCACTACATACAGAAATTAAATCTAAATGTATTATAGGTCTAAATATAACAGGCAAAGTTATTGAAACTTTAGAAGAAAATATGAGAAAATTTAGTGATATTGAGTTAGCAAAGATTTCTAAAATAATATTCAAGAAACAAATTATAAAAAGAAATATTGATAAGTATACTTTATTGAAATTGAAATATTTTGGTCTTCAAAATACAGTATAAATAAAATGAAAAAGCAGCTTATAAGTTGGGAGAAAATATTTGCAAAAGACATGTATCTGTGCTAGATAAAGAATTTCTTCAGTTCAATAGTAAAACAAATGACCCAACAAAGTAGGCAAAAGATTTGAATCTATACATCATAAAAATATATACGTGGAGGAAATAAACATGAAGGAAGGTACTAAACATTATTACTCATCAGAAAAATGGTAATTCAAACAAAGAGATTGTAATATACAACTAGCGAGGTGAAAGTTGTTCAGTTGTGCCCAACTCTTTGAGACCCATGGACTATAGTCCATGGAATTCTCCAGGCTAGAATACTGAAGTGGGTAGCCTTTCCCTTCTTCAGGGGGAATCTTCCCAACCCAGGGATCAAACCGTGGTCTCCCTCATTGCAGGTGGATTCTTCACCAGCTGAGCCACAAGGGAAGCCCAATACACGACTATTGGAATAGCAAAAATTTCAAAACTGACCATTCAAAGTGTTGATGAGGCTGTAGAGCAGCTGGACCTCTCATCATGTTGTAGTGAAATGTAAAACAGAACAAAAAATTTGGAAAACAGTTTTATAGTTTCTTAAAAATTTAAATATACACCTACTATACAACCCAGTCATTGTGCAAGAGAGGTGAAAGCACTGATCCTCACAAATACTTGAACACAAATGTCATAACATCTTTTTTTGCTTGAAGTAGCATAAATGTCTATCAATAAGTGAATGGGTAAACAAATTATGGTATATCCATACAACAGAATACTATGTAGCGATACAAAGAGTAAACTATTGATGCAAGCAACCACACTTACAAATTTCAGAATAATTATGCTAAATGAAGAAAGGTTTTATCAAGACTTTATATTGTATGAGTTCTATCCAGAAGAATATATACTGTATGGTTCTATTTATGTAAAACTCTAGAAATGTAAATTAATCTATAGTTACAGAAAACAGAGTTGAAATTAACTGGAAATGAGGTGGAATGAAGGACAGATTTCAAAGAGACTTTTGAGGGTGATATGTGTGTTCATTTCTGAATGTTGAGCTTTAAGCCAGCTTTTTCACTCTCCTCTTTCACTTTCATCGAGAGGCTTTTTAGTTCCTTTTCACTTTCTGCCATAACGGTGGTGTCATCTGCATATCTGAGGTTATTGATATTTCTCCTGGCAATCTTGATTCCAGCTTGTGCTTCTTCCAGCCCAGTGGTTCTCATGATGTACTCTGTATAGAAGTTAAATAAGCAGGGTGACAGTATACAGCCTTGATGTCCTCCTTTTCCTATTTGGAACCAGTCTGTTGTTCCATGTCCAGTTCTAACTGTTGCTTCCTGACCTGTATACAAATTTCTCAAGAGGCAGGTCAGGTGGTCTGGTATTCTCATCTCTTTCAGAATTTTCCACAGTTGATTGTGATCCACACAGTCAAAGGCTTTGGCCTAGCCAATAAAGCAGAAATAGATGTTTTTCTGAAACTCTCTTGCTTTTTCCATGATCCAGCGGATGTTGGCAATTTGATCTCTGGTTCCTCTGCCTTTTCTAAAACCAGCTTGAACATCAGGGAGTTCACGGTTCACGTATTGCTGAAGCCTGGCTTGGAGAATTTTAAGCATTACTTAACTAGCATGTGAGATGAGTGCAATTGTGCGGTAGTTTGAGCATTCTTTGGCATTGCCTTTCTTTGGGATTGGAATGAAAACAGACCTTTTCCAGTCCTGTGGCCACTGCTGAGTTTTCCAAATTTGCTGGCATATTGAGTGCAGCACTCTCACAGCACAATCTTTCAGGATTTGAAGGAGCTCAACTAGAATTCCATCACTTCCACTAGCTTTGTTCGTAGTGATGCTTTCTAAGGCCCACTTGACTTCACATTCTAGGATGTCTGGCTCTAGATGAGTGATCACACCATCATGATCATCTGGGTCGTGGAGATCTTTTTTTGTATAGTTCTTCTGTGTATTCTTGCCACCTCTTCTTAATATCTTCTGCTTCTGTTAGGTCCATACCATTTCTGTCCTTTATCGAGCCCATCTTTGCATGAAATGTTCCCTTGGTATCTCTGATTTTCTTGAAGAGATCTCTAGTCTTTCCCATTCTGTTCTTTTCCTCTATTTCTTTGCATTGATCACTGAGGAAGGCTTTCTTATCTCTTCTTGCTATTCTTTGGAACTCTGCATTCAGATGCTTATATCTTTCCTTTTCTCCTTTGCTTTTTGCTTCTCTTCTTTTCACAGCTATTTGTAAGGCCTCCCCAGACAGCCATTTTGCTTTTTTGCATTTCTTTTCCATGTGGATGGTCTTGATCCCTGTCTCTTATACAATGTCATGAACCTCAGTCCATAGTTCATCAGGCACTCTATCTATCAGATCTTGTCTTCCTTACTGTGGCTGAAAATAAATATACAGGGAAGCTGTTTGAGTAGCTGAACTAGAGAACTATGAGATGGTCTAGAGAGACTGTGCTTGAGTTCATACTAGATCTTAACAGAAAGATGAAAAAGGCTTCAAAATCAGTTTTAAATCGGGAGGCTGTCACTGATATGATCTTGGATGAGTTATTTAGCTTGATGAGATTTGCTTCTTTTATAAATAGGCAGGTAATAAATATATACTTTAAAATGCCATTTTGATGATTCACAACAATTTGTATAAAGCTCTTAACAGTGTGCCTGGAATAAACTGCAGTTATTTGGTTTATTATTCTGTTATCTAAATGTGTGGATGGGGAAAGAGCTCAATCTATTGGTAAGATACTTGGAGTCCCAGTCTCCAAGAAGGGTGTCCCCACACTCCACTTAAACATTAACTCTGGGGGCCCCACAGGTGAGCAGCCAGGACTTTTCCCCAAAACTCCAAGCACCCCCATGCTTTCCTGTGCAATTGCCCACTGAGAGCTCCGCTGTTGTAATTAATAGTGGCAAAGTTTTAATGAAGTCCGCAAGGAGATTTTTACTGACACTTACTTTTTAGATCCTGAGATAGTCTCTATTCCTTTGAGATCAATTAAAAAGGTTTTTTTTTTTTTTTTTTTTTTTTTTTTTTTCCCATCTTCACTAAGATGCCTGAGGCAACTTTCCGGCTGTGTCTTTTTTTAATGAGTGAGTTCTCTAAGAGGCTCCTGCGCCTTGAGATTCTATAGCAAATTTACTGAAGTTGCAGGAGTTCTTGGGGAGTAAGGATATGAAAACTGAGAAACCCTAAAGGTGATTTCCCTGGACAGGCTGAGAGGTTGCACACACCTTTTAACTCAGAATCTCTCTAGAATCATTTGCAGTCACTGAGGAAGGGAGGAAGTGAGGGAGAGTTCTTTAGAAGTCTTTAATAACTCAGTGATCGGCAAGCTCTTCCAATTAGTTTCATACTTGAGTACAGACTTTGGGCCTCTGTCCTACTGGCTGGCAACTGGAAGACCTACAGCACTGACCAGATCTACACTGGGGAGCAGAAGCACATATGCTCGCCTGCCCCATCCCCAGACTCAGGCTACCTCAGGGCTTTTATTAACCTTATGGCTGTGTCAAGTGATCCCCTTATCCCCAAGAATCAGCAAAGATTTAATGTATATATGTATGTATACATATGTTACGCCATATGTGTATGTGCTTTTGTTGTTCTTGTTCTTTAGTGGCTAAGTTGTACCCTACTCTTTGTGACCCCCTGAACTGTAGACTGCCAGGCTCCTCTATCCATGGGATTTCCCACGCAAGAATATTGGAGAGGGTTGCTATGTCCTTCTTCAGGGGGTCTTCCTGATCCAGGGATCAAACCCGTGTCTCCTGAATTGGCAGGCAGATTCTGTACCACTGAGCCACCAGGGAAGCCCATGTATATGCTTCAGTTCAGTTGCTCAGTCGTGTCCGACTCTCTGCCACCCCGTGAATTGCAGCACGCCACGCCTCCCTGTCCATCACCAACTCCTGGAGTTCACTCAAACCCATGTCCATCAAGTCAGTGATGCCATCCAGCCATCTCATCCTCTGTCGTCCCCTTCTTCTCCTGCCCCCATTCCCTCCCAGTATCAGAGTCTTTTCTAACAAGTCAACTCTTCGCATGAAGTGGCCAAAGTATTGGAGTTTCAGCTTTAGCATCAGTCCTTCCAATGAACACCCAGGACTGATCTCCTTCAGAATGGACTGGTTGGATCTCCTTGCAGTCCAAGGGACTCTCAAGAGTCTTCTCCAACACCACAGTTCAAAAGCATCAATTCTTCGGTGCTCAGCTTTCTTCACAGTCCAACTCTCACATCCATACATGACCACTGGACAAACCATAGCCTTGACTAGATGGACCTTGGTTGGTAAAATAATGTCTCTGCTTTTGAATATGCTGTCTAGGTTGGTCATAACTTTCCTTCCAAGGAGAAAGTGTCTTTTAATTTCATGGCTGCAATCACCATCTGCTGTGATTTTGGAGCCCCCCAAAATAAAGTCTGACACTGTTTCCACTGTTTCCCCATCTATTTCCCATGAAGTGATGGGACCAGATGCCATGATCTTCGTTTTCTGAATGTTGAGCTTTAAGCCAACTTTTCACTCTCCTCTTTCACTTTCATCAAGAGGCTTTTTGGTTCCTCTTCACTTTCTGCCATAAGGGTGGTGTCATCTGCATATCTGAGGTTATGGATATTTCTCCAGGCAATCTTGATTCCATCTTGTGCTTCTTCCAGCCCAGTGTTTCTCATGATGTACTCTGCATATAAGTTAAATAAGCAGGGTGACAATATACAGCCTTGACGTCCTCCTTTTCCTATTTGGAACCAGTCTATTGTTCCATGTCCAGCTCTAACTGTTGCAGATTGAACATTTGATTGAACCAATCAAGCAATTCATGATGAAAACCATTTAATTTAAACTCATTTGTAGAAGTAAGTTTGGGTGGTGAAGCAGGTAATGGAAAGGACTGATATTTCTTGCTCATGTGACCAGTTCTTCTGAGTTCTTTGACCTTGCATTTATACTGATTTTCATACTTAACCATCCATCAAGCATATCAGTGGAGCAAGATTAGGATTAAGGTAAATAGAAGAAAAACCTAGGATAAATTCAATCTGTTATAGAGAGTCCAGCTAGGAGAGACATTGACAAGATATTGCTGATGGAATTTAATAAAGAAGATCTAGACCATTATGTAAAGATAAATTTCCCCATTTGTCAAAAACCTCTCCCTAAAATAAGCCAGCAAACAACTAGTAGTCAAAAGAGCTTCCTGAATATGCTAGGGTTAGTTTCTTGTGTAAAAAATTAGATGAATTAAATTCAATTTATTTTAGAGAAAGAGAATTCTAAGGGTGAAGAACTACTTGATAGAAATAAAGAATTTGAAGTGTTAAGTACTCTTTTAGAGCAAGAAAGCTTTATCATACACGAGTTTCTTTTCTCCCTTTGGAGATACCACTGATATAGCTAATGGAGCAAAAGGTATAATCCTCAAGAACAAACAGAATAGCAGAGGAGACATAAGCAAACAAGAGAAATTGGAGCATTAAAATATATTTATAAGAGGTACATGGAGGAATGTTAGCTAATGTATCAGAGAGGATGCAACCAAATAACAAACATGCAGAAGGGGAAGCCACTAAGCAGGAAAATGCGTTACCTCTCACAGCCCCTGAGAGTCTGGAGACTTGAGGGTGGAGACAATGAAATCACTGCATATTTTTATTGTATTTTCTGGTTAACATCTTAATAACAGTCTCTTTGGAAATTTAAATTTTCTATAGATGTTGAATAACATTCACACTTGTACAGATCAAGGCAAGTGGAAAATGATGTGAAGAAGCACTGCTTGTCTTAAAGCATGATAATGCCTTTTTCTTAGTAACTTTGGATTCATTTACTTGCATCTATAAATGTTAACTTCAGTGTAGCTCTATGCAGAATATTCTTGTACCTAAAAAATTAAGTTAGAATTACTCATAGGATTAAAGTGAATAGTTTGCACCCTGGCATAACGTATAACATAGCTCACTGGGTTTTTTTAATTCATATTATCTGGTCTGTTACTCATCTCTTATCTTTTCTTAGCTCTCATTGGGAGATTGACTTCCTCTCACCATCTCTTAAATATCGGTCCTTTGAAAATTGAAGTATAATTGATTTATAATATATTAGTTTTAGATATACAACATAGTGATCCAATATTTTAATATATTGTATTGAACTCCATTTAAAGTTTTTTAAAATTTTGGCTGCATTTCCTGGGCAGTATAATATATGCATATACCTTATTTATTTTATACATAGTAGTTTGTACCTCTTAATGCCCCACCCCTATTTTATCTCTAAGCCCTTCTCCCTTCCTGCTGGTAACCACTAGTTTTGTTCTTCATGTCTGCAAGTCATCTGAAGGTTTGTTACAGTTGTATCCATTTATATGCTTCACTTTTTAGATGCCAACATGTAAATTATAATATGTAGTATTTGCTTTTCTCTGACTTGTTTCACAAAGCATAATGCCCCCCATATCCAACCATGGTAAAAATGGCAAAATTTCAATTTTTTCTGGCTGAGTAATATTCCGTTGTTCATATAGACCAGTCTTCTGTATCCATTCATCTGTCAATGGACACTTAGGTGATCCCATATCTTGGCTATTGTCAATATTCCTACAATGAACATTGGGGTGCCTGTGTCATTTAGAATCAGTGCATTACTTTTTTGGATATATATATATATATAGGAATTGAATTGCTGGATTGTATGGTAATTCTATTTTTAGTTTTTTGAGGAACCTCCATGCCATTTTGTTCAATGCTGTATGCTAAGTCATTTCAGTCCTGTCTGACTCTGCGGCACTGTGGAGGGTAGCCTGCCAGGCTCCTCTGTCCCTGGGATTCTCCAGGCAAGAATACTAGAATGGGTTGCCATGCCTTCCTCCAGGGAATCTTCCTAACCCAGGGATTGAACCCAAGTCTCTTATATCTCCTGCATTGGGAGGCAGGTTCTTAACCACCAGCTCCCTACTAGTTTACCTTCCTATCAACAGTGTACTAGGATTGCCTTGTCTCTATGTCCTTACCCGCACTTCTCATTTGTGATGATTTTGATGATAGCCATTCTGACCGGTATAAGGTGATACCTCTTTGTTTTTCTGATTTACATTTCTCTGATGATCGAGCATCTTTTCATGTGCTCATTGGCCATATGTACATCTTGTTTAGACAAATGTCCATTCAGGTCCTCTCCCCATTTTTAAATTAGGTTTTGTTTTGTTTTGTTTTTTTGTTTTTTAACATTGAGTTGTATCAGCCATATAAGCCAGACTCCTGGGATGCATCCAGGCTCTGCTTTTCTCCTCACCACACATCAAAGAGTCACAATACTGATAACCTGTGTTTCTTTTACATGTTTCATATACATTGTCTCCTGTCTATGTCTATAGCTACCACCTTAACTCAGGTACTCCTTACTCTCATGTGATAACCCTTCAGGTAGCTTTGCTTCATAGTCCCCATCCTTATTGTTTTAAATAGTTCTCTACACTTAACTAAAAAGTGTAACCATATACTTAACCATGTATTTAGTTGTATCATTCTAATTATTTAAAATGAAGTCCAACATGTTAGGGAAACTTGTCTGTGAGTCCCCTTGCCAATATTACTCTTTTGCTGTGCCCTCCTCACACCCTCAGGTACAGTCTGGCATGCCATATTCATCTTACATCTTATTGAAGAGGGTTTAAGCCTCTCATTTACCATGAAGCATGTCCCAACCATCTTTCAGAATAATCTAGCACCACTGTATACTGAGCATACTCCTATCACAGTTCCTTAAATGTTTATTTGCCTGGCTAATTCTGTAGGGAGACTGCAAGATCCTTGAAGATCAAGGCAATGTCTCACTAATGTTTGAATCTTTAGTGTCAAGGACAGTGGCCGCATACAGCAGATACTCACTAAATATAAATTGAATGAGTGAATTATGAATGACTGATGTTTAAATTATTGTGATTTGTATGAGTAATCGTGGATATTAAGTATTCACGTACAAATACGATGTGGAAATTAGAAACCATTTGGCAGTATATTATTTAATCCTCCACTTTGGAGTAGTCAATTTCTTTTACCTTGTTAAGTTCTTCAGCTAGTTTCCTAGCCATGCAAACTTCTAAACTTTTCTAATCACTCCTCCAGAGGTTTTAGGACAATTATTCCTTGAGCTTCTTTATTCTACCCATGCAAATGTATGTGCTGTGAATCCTTGATCAGGCAACCCAAAACTATAGGCATATTTCCTTCCGTGTCTTCTTAACAGAGAACCACATTGCTCGTATGATAACAATCTACTGGGCTGGCCCAAAAGTTCATTTTATGGAAAAACTTGAATGAACCTTTTAATCAATTAAATACTTTTCTTCTCTTCAGTAAAGAACTGGGTATGTTCTTAAAACAGAATTTTGGCTATTTCTCTCCAAAACTTTGCCCAGTAAATAAATGTATATACAAATATACACACTCATACAGACATACATACAAACATACACGTATATATATGTAGGCGTGACACACATAAGAGAGACAATAAGAAGAATTTTCAAGAAACCCTCTATTGTTTTATTATGTAACTATAAAGACAACACCTCAGTCCAAGGCATCATTATATCACAAGGTTCACTGAACTTTTGAGTGCATCCCTGCTTATTTAACATATGCATCATGGGAAACACTGGGCTGGGAGAAGCACAAGCTGGAATCAAGATTGCCAGGAGAAATATCAATAACCTCGCATATGCAGATGACACCACCCTTATGGCAGAAAGTGAAGAGGAACCAAAAAGCTTCTTGATGAAAGTGAAAGAGGAGAGTGAAAAAGTTGGCTTAAAGCTCAACATTCAGAAAATGAAGATCATGGCATCTGGTCCCATCACTTCATGGGAAATAGATGGGGAAACAGTGGAAACAGTGTCAGACTTTATTTTTCTGGGCTCCAAAATCACTGCAGATGGTGGTTGCAGCCATGAAATTAAAAGACGCTTACTCCTTGGAAGGAAAGTTATGACCAACCTAGATAGCATATTCAAAAGCAGAGACATTACTTTGCCAACCAAGGTCCATCTAGTCAAGGCTATGGTTTTTCCAGTGGTCATGTATGGATATGAGAGTTGGACTGTGAAGAAGGCTGAGCACCGAAGAATTGATTCTTTTAAACTGTGGTGTTGGAGAAGACTCTTGAGAGTCCCTTGGACTGCAAGGAGATCCAACCAGTCCATTCTGAAAGAGATCAGTCCTGGGTGTTCATTGGAAGGACTGATGCTAAAGCTGAAACTCCAGTACTTTGGCCACCTCATGTGAAGAGTTGACTCATTGGAAAAGACTCTGATGCTGGGAGGGAATAGGGGCAGGAGGAGAAGGGGACAGAGGATGAGATGGCTGGATGGCATCACTGACTCGATGGACATGAGTTTGAGTGAACTCCGGGAGTTGGTGATGGACAGGGAGGTCTGGCGTGCTGCGATTCATGGGGCTGCAAAGAGTCGGACACGACTGAGCGACTGAACTGAACTGAAGGATGTGAATTAGACATTTGTTGTCCTTCTACCAGATGCCTCTTCAAGGCCAGCTCTGCTCTGCTTTCTTTCCTTCCTTTCTTCTAACACCCTATGTCACATTTCAGGTACATCCTATAGAAGACTCAGCATCTTTCTCAGCACAGTGCAGGAAGGTTGCTAGAAGTGTTCTTATCTATTAACACTAACTTAGAGTTAGGAGGAAAGGAGAAAGAAATTAATGCCAATTTCAAGTCAGTTTCTCATTACGAATGATGTTCTGCTTCCTCCCAGCTCCACTAAATCCATCTGGGGCAAGCCTGAGGTCCAGGAACACACCACCATTGAAGTACCTGGGGAGTATGATTTAAAACATGACCCTGGGAGTTTGTTTGTTCTTACTACTTCATGACTTTGATGTGCATGAACTCATCTGGGTATTAAGTCATCACCTGCCAGCTTCTTTTCTCCTGAACATCCATCCCCAGAGTCCAGAGAAATGGAGACAAAGAGTTAAGCAATTTTTGTTCCCCTGCTAGAGATGGCATCTGTATTTTGTAAGTCCTAGTCCCCTCCCCCTCAGGGACACTCAGGGGACAATCTGGGAGGACTTGGGCAGAGATGAGCATAAAGCCTCTACTGCTGGTGCTCATAGTGAGCAGGGATCCAGTCCCTGCATCCACCTGTGTGAAAAAAAGCAGGGATAGCTCCTGCAGCTGCAGACCCCCTCATTCAGAGGCAGCTGAGGGGAGCCAGAGCCTCAGCTTGGATCTTCAAACTCTCTCCTGGCCTCTGTGCTGTTTCCTGTACATATAAACCTATCTCTGGGTTAAGACCAGTGCCGCAGTGAGTAAAGGGCTTTTGGCCAAGTGTGATCATTTAGAGAAGCTGGGATCTGGAGAAAGGAAAGACTCCAGAAATCGGCACACTGAATGGGAAGTTTGGGCCCAGCTTATGGGCAGGCAGATTTCTGGGCTTCAGACAGCCTTGGGATTTGCAAAGCTGGGTCATAAGCTGCTCATTGAGAATGATCACGTGTATCATGAACTGTCAGGTAATAGGTGTATACTTCTATGAAACATTTCAGGTTCTCCCTTTCTGTCACCTTGTCACCTTGTTAACCATGGGTGGCCATAAGGTTGGTGGAGTGGTAGCCAAAAAATTAAAGGAGAGTCCAAAGACTTGATTAAATTCCAGAATATATTCTGGATGTTATTCCTAAAGTAATGCTTTTTATCCATCCTTTACCATCCATCCATCCATCCATTCAACAAATGCACTGTAAAAATGCAATGGGCCCAGAAATTACATCTCTCTAGAACCCAGGAAGCAGCCCTGCAAGAAGGTGGTATAGGACAGGAGTAGGAATAAACAGAGATCCTTGCCCTGATCATAGATCATGAACAACTTCTGTGAATGCTGACCAGATTAGTGATGGCATGGAAAAATCTAGATTTTTCTGCTCATGCCTGGCATGGAAAAATCTAGATTTTTCTGCATAGTATCAGGAAGAAAAAACTTGGTGCCAATTTCATTTGCTAAAGCTTTAGACCTAGTGGATGCAGAAGGAAATATACCTCCTTGAAGTTGCATTTGTACATCTCATCCCCCATTTTATTGGTGTATTTACTTCATGATCATTTATTGAGCAACTGCTGTGTGCAATGTACTCTGCACAAGCTTTAAAATAAGAGCAAATCAAATGATAAAGTATCAGCAAAATTTGAGAACTGAAGAAATAAGAAAGCAAAATGAGAATGTAACTATGGGCTTTTCTTAAAAATAAAACGATTCGTCATTATGGAGAACAATTTATTCTGTGGCTGCCATCTTGACAGTATGAGTATAAACTTTGCAATCAGAGTTAAATAAAATTCTGTAGAAATGGAAATAATACATGACACCCTGTGTTCACTGATCCTGTTTATGGGAGCCTTTCTGCTTTACTGTGGATTAAAAGACTTGACATGATGAATCGGAAAACGATTGTTAGCTGAGTCAGCACACAGCGCACACCACAAACTCCCTCTTTCTGTTAATGGCTAATCCAGACCCGCATTTGTTTCTCAGCCCACAGGCACTGCAGCAGCTGTGATCAGCACAGGCACTGTCACCAGGGAATGACAGAAAATCAGACATGGGTCACAGAGTTCATTCTCCTGGGATTTCCGCTCAGCCCAAGCATGCAGATACTCCTCTTTGGGCATTTCTGCCTGTTCTATGTCCTCACCCTGCTGGGGAACGGGGTCATCCTGGGGCTCATCTCACTGGACTCCAGACTGCACACCCCCATGTACTTCTTCCTCTCACACCTGGCCATCGTCGATATTTCGTATGCATCAAACAATGTCCCGAAGATGCTGGTGAACCTTCTAAACAAGAAAAATACTATCTCTTTTGTCCCATGCATAACGCAGACCTTTTTATATATGGCTTTTGCACACACTGAGTGTCTCATCTTGGTGGTGATGTCCCTTGATCGGTACGTGGCCATCTGCCACCCGCTACATTACTCTGTCGTCATGAGCTGGAGAGCGTGCACTGTTCAAGCTGTCACTTCCTGGACATGTGGCTCCCTCCTGGCCCTGGTCCACGTGGGCCTCGTCCTGAGGCTGCCCTTCTGTGGGCCTCATGAAATCAACCACTTCTTCTGTGAAATCCTGTCTGTCCTCAAGCTGGCTTGTGCTGACACTACGCTCAACCAAGTTGTCATCTTTGCTGCTTCCATGTTTGTCTTAGTCGGGCCCCTCTGCCTGGTGCTGGGCTCCTACGCACGCATCCTGGCCGCCATCCTGAGGATCCAGTCCGCTGAGGGCCGCAGGAAGGCCTTCTCCACCTGCTCCTCCCACCTCTGTGTGGTCGGGCTCTTCTTTGGCACTGCCATCGTCATGTACATGACCCCCAAGTCCCGCCACCCTGAGGAGCAGCAGAAGATCCTTTCCCTGTTTTACAGCCTTTTCAACCCCATGCTGAACCCGCTGATCTACAGCCTTAGGAACAAAGAGGTCAAGGGTGCCTTTAGGAGAGTGCTGTGGAAGGAGAGGCTAATGTGAGGGATGCCAGGGAGAGTCCTAAGGGTGGAAGGTTTGTTCTCTGTGAGGTTTGGGAGAATGGTACTGTACCTGCCTTAAAATCTCATGTCTTAAATCTCTGGCAATAAGAATTTATATTGATCAGATGCTGTTCCTAACTCCTAAACATGGAGTTCTCTGCAGATCACAGACATGAGCAGAAGGTCATGGAGAAGACAGGCCATGAGAGAAGGATCATGAGGCGGTGAATGCATGGCAGAGAGCCATCAATTCTCAGGGCCAGTTCCCAACACCAAGGTCTAGTTTCTTTTCTTTTGAGGTTTTGTTGTCTCAAATCTCTTCTTAAATTCCACGACGGTTTCCTTCTCCCTTATAAATATAAGCATTTGCTAGTAATGTCATAATAAATGCTGCTACCTCTAACAAGACAGGGTAAACACTGACTTTGTTTAAGTAGGATCCTATTGGGAAATGCAGTAAGAACTATGGAAAGAGCCAACTACTTGGTCTGGAACTTAAAATCTAAGGAGGATGCCGAGTGTTCTGAAAAAATCACCTGAATCTGAGCCTAATGAATTTATTTGTGTGAAAACAAAAGCTAAATTTTGAGAATTTTTTTGATATGGGAGACAAAAAATATGAAGATCTTCATTTTATTTCATTTAAGTTTGCACCATTTAATTAGAAAGAGTTTGTGTTTAGAATAACACACTCTCATATTTATATGAGAGTTACCTTTATAGGGAGAGTTACCTCTTTCAGAGTTCAGATTACAAAACTGGAAGTAGGTGACAACAGACCCTTATGAAGAAATATTATAGGGTTTAGATAATATTATAAAAGGAAGTGTCAAAAGAGGCTAATAGCTTGACATAATGTTGTAGGCCCACATTTCTTGATAAAGCCTTGCAGGAACCTCAACACAACTCCAAAGAGCACCTGCTCCACGTGATATAAGTCACATATTCTGGACCCAAGTGATCAGAATGATAGGGGAAGATTTGTTTCCTTTTAACACAAATTCAGGAACTAAGTGGCCAACACAGTAAGGCAATGGTGATTTGTTCAACACACAAGGAACGCTACCTTTTGAATTTTCTTCTCTTCTCTTTTCTTGTGGCCTCACATGACACTCGAGTGTGTGATATATGATGATGGTATGATTATCTTTCTGTAGATCTATGTTTTCACCCCAATTCTTTCTTGTGTCATTTCCATTGTATATCTTTCTTGAAATTAAGGAATCAAAGAGGAAACTTTTCCCTTCCACTGTTTTCCACTTGGTTCCCAGAAAGCTCACTTACCGACTCTTCTTTTTACTGACTATTCTGTTCATTAATTAATTTGGACAAATCATTTTGTCTCTGGCCATTATCTTAGTCTTCTTACCCCAGCAGTATCAGGAAATTGCCAGCCCCCAGAAATCCACATTTACTCCAGTTCCCTCCCCACCCAAAAAGAATGATGTGAATAAAGAGATAAATATTAGTTCTAAACGTAACTTTTAAAGCACTATGTAATTATTGTGTATCCTCTTTCAAAGGTAGGAAAAAGCAGGTAATATTTTCATAAAAATGACTTTTTAAGTAAAACTAGAAAAATTATGTTCTCTGAAATGTGTGTGTGAGCGCTCTGTCATGTCCTAGTCTTTGCAACCCCATGGACTGTAGCCCACCAGGCTCCTCTGTCCATGGAATTCTCTGGGCAAGAATACCGGCATGGGTTGCCATGCCCTCCTCCAGGAGATCATCCCAACCCAGATATTGAACCCACGTCTCAAGTCTCCTGCATTGGCAGGTGGGTTGTTTACTACTGGTGCCACCTGGGAAGCCCCCAAATATGTATACCTTATATTAAAAGAAGAGGAAGAGGAAAATATGGGATAATTTGCCTCATACAAAACATAAACCATTGGTTTGAACTCAGAATTTTTCTACAAGGACTCATTAGAAAAATCAAGGGATTGTATTCACTCTTGTGTCAGTTCAAAAATACTTGAGAAAGAATTGACCAAAAAGACCAATGTTGTATGAAGGTAACTGGGGTAGATGAATTATGAAGAAATATCCTGTAACAGGTCTGAGGAGTGGCTCTGACTAAAAAACAAAAAAAAATACAACAAAACTATATTTTGTTAATAAATTGCATAAAACGCTTAAATAGATGAGAGATTACTATGAATTGTTTCAATATTTGTGTTATGAGATTTTAATAAACAAATTATATTTTGTTGTGATCCACTATATATATTTTAACACTTGCCATAGTTTTGAAAAGGCTGAGGGCAAGAGGAAAAAAGGATACATTTACTTGATGCTTAGGATTCTTCTGGATGTTTCCCAATGTTGTCCTACTCACCTTTCACCCTTAATACTATAAAGTAGATTTAAAAAATTTATTGGAGAATATTTGTTTTACAGTGTTGTCTTAGTTTCTGCTGTGCAGAAAAGTGAATCAGATATACATGTGTATATATATCCCCTCTTTTTTGGATGTCCTTCCCATTTAGGTCACCACAGAGGGCTGAGTACAGTTCCCTGTGCGGCACAGTAGGTTCTCATTAGTTCCCGACTTTACACACAGTATCATTAATGTGTATATGTCAACCTCAGTCTCCCAGTTCATCCCCCCTCTCATTCCCCTCTCAGTGTCCACATATTTGTTCTCTAGAAAAATGGCGACGTGTAAAGAAGTTATTATCTTCTAAAGTTTGGAGTGATTTAGTAACTTTCTCTACACCTCACAGCCAGTAATAGGACAGAGTTGGGAGTTTAATATCACTGTACTGATTTAAACCCACACTGCTTGTTAGTTATCTTCCTGAAACATCATCGATTTTACCTGAACCTGTCTTAGGCTTGGCGTCTGCATGACAGCAGTATGGCAAAGAAATATATTATAAAAAGAGTAGAATGGAAATCTAAGTGATCACACAGTAAGATTATATGCTGGTAAAACTCATGATTTAAAATCTACGTTGTTTTGGAGAAAGTCTCATTCAAATGAGATCGAAGAACAGTGCATAGGAGCCTGGATCTAAAATGGTTTTCATTGTTGTTGTTCAGTTGCCAAGTCATGTCCAACACTTCATGACCCCATAGACTGCAGTACGCCAGGCTTCCCTGTCCCTCACCATCTCTCAGAGTTTGCCCAAGTTCATGTCCATTGAGTTGATAATACCACCCAAACATCTCATCCTCTAGGGTCTCCTTCTCCCGCCTTCAATCTTTCCCAGCATCAGGGTCTTTTCAGATGAGTTAGCTCTTCGCATCAGGTGATCAAAGTATTGGAGCTTCAGCTACAGCATCAGTCCTTCCAATGTTAAGGACAGAGGAAGGGTATTCAGAGTTGATTTCCTTAAAGATTTGCTGGTTTAATCACCTTGCTGTCCAAGGGACTCTCAAGAGTCTTCTCCAGCACCACAGTTCCAAAACATTAATTCTTCGGTTCTCTGGCTTCTTTATGGTCCAGCTGTCCCATCCGTACATGACTATTGGAAAGACCATAGCTTTGAGTATACAGATCGTTGTCGGCAAAGTGATGTCTTTGCTTTTTAACTGCTGGAAGAAGATGAAACTGTAAGAAGAATTCTACATAGACTGTACACTCTATATGTAGTGGCATTTGCAGAAGGATTCATGAGATAGCATCTAGGGTAGGAAATACATACAGAAATCATCTCTCTGTAGTCTGAAGTTTTGTTACATTCACTTCCCTACCCACAACTAAGACTTCTCACCAACTATATATCTAGAATAGCTCTACTAGGGAGTTTCAAGTTCTACATGTGGAAATATAAATTCAGTGTTGTTGTAACTTGCACATTGGTTGAAATTTCAGCACTTTTAGAGGTTTGCTCATTGTATAGCTTTCTCTGTCCTTAAGATTGCCTGCCAAAAATTGTAGTGAGATTAGAAGAAAAATAAATAGATGAGCAAATAAACAAATGAAGAGATACATTAAAAAATACTATCAGTGTTTAGGCTGGAAAAAAGAAATAGAAGAGCTATTTTCAGATGTCCCACAGAATATCCTTTAAGATGTAAAAGTGGTAGTTTATTGCTTCCCTGGTAGCTCAGCTAGTAAAGAATCCACCTGCAATTCAGGAAACCCCAGTTTGATCCCTAATTGGGAAGATCCTCTAGGAGGGCATGGAAACCCATTCTAGTATTCTTGCCTTGAGAATCCCCATGGACAGAGGTGCCTGGCGGGCTACAGTCCATGGGGTCACAAAGAGTTGGACATAGCTGAGCAACTAAGCACAGAGGGAAAAACTAGAATCAATAAGTAGGTATATAAGGAGAGGGAATAAAAATCCATGTGAGAAAATGTTTTCTAGCATTGCAAGTTACCCAGCAATTATATCTTATTAACTGGTGTGCAGTCTTCCTATAAATATACAAGCAGAGGCTGAATGAATATACCTGGATTGAAGGGATATTTGGAATATATTCTCTCCAATGCCTCGTCTTAAAAAAATTTATTTCATTTTTTAAAATTTTTATTTTTACTTTATTTTGCTTTACAATACTGTATTGGTTTTGCCATACATTGACATTATTTCACAATAAGCTTTTAAATTTTATTTTTAATTTTTATTTTTTAATTTAATTTTTTTAATTTTTATTTTTACTTTATTTTACTTTACAATACTGTATTGGTTTTGCCATACATTGACATTATTTCACAATAAGCTATTGTGTTATTTCACGATAAGCTTTTAAATTTTATTTTTAATTTTTATTTTTTAATTTAATTTTTTTAATTTTTATTTTTACTTTATTTTACTTTACAATACTGTATTGGTTTTGCCATACATTGACATTATTTTACAATAAGCTATTGTGTTATTTCACAATAAACTTTTTAATTTTATTTTTCACTGTGGGAAAGCTCAAATTGATTTTAAACAACCACTAGAGATTTTTAAATGGTACCAGAATTTTTCCATGTCAAAGTCCAAATTACCTCATTCTTTCAATTATTGAGCCAATTCATCAAAAGAAAATATTGAAGTGGGAAAGAATGGTTGTACAAGCTCCATACTGGTGGTTCTCTTACTTTAAATTTTACACTGCCACCATACTTTATTTCTGAACATAGGTAGCTTCACATTTTAAAATACTAACTCACACTCCAATCATAGTAGCTCAAAGACTTTTACTTCAAATACAGAGCAGCAACAGATAAAGTATGAAAAGAGAAAATTGAAAAGACAAAATCAGCTTGCAAGGCAAGATAGACATCTGTGTGAACCAGAAAGAAAGCATAAATGACCTGTAAGTGATGCTGACACCATGGGTTTGCTGGCTGAGTCTGAAAGCTGTCAGGAGAGGCAATATCTTTTCTCTTAGAAACAAAAGATACTGAAGTATTCAGTGTGATAATGAGGAACTTGGGTCAGGCTCCTTCCTTGAAAAAAAGGTAGAGGAGGGCAGGAGGGACTCCCTTTGTTTGTTAATGGAGCTCAAAAATCTTTTCTTCCAAAAACAGCTTCACAATACAGCCTTAGGAGAATTGCAGGTTAACAATGTCAGAACCTCCAGGCATAACACTGCAGCCTGACATGGAACCCAGTCATCCACTCTGTCTATGCTGGATCTCTGATATACTGACTATCACCTAGGGAAATAATCCTAAACCGTTAATATAGGTTCTAAGTCTGTATATGATGGCTCATAAATTAAGCTAAGACAGTCTGTAATCTTCTATATGAGTGAGAGAGAGAGGAAGGAAGGGAGGAAGAAAAGGAAAGAGGGAAGAAGAGAGGAAGGAAAAAATAAAAGAAGAGAGGAAGAAAGAAAGGAAGAAACTGGGCTGATGAATCTGTTTTCATGACTTGAGGAAATCAGCGCCGAGAAAAACAGTTTAAAACATCAACTGTAACACAAACTCACTTTTGATGATATTTATTTTGTGACATAAGGAATGAGCAATTTGACAAACACTTTATATTTGTATGTTTCAAATGCATAAACTGACCTTTTAAAGCCATGACAACTGTTTTAAATGACCAGGGAATTAAAAAGATTAGAAAATAGCAAGTAGATTTCAAAGAGAACCATTTAAAAATCTTAGAAATAAAACTATCATCCCTGAAATAGAACACACCAAAAAAAAAAAAAAAATCAACAAACAGGATGAATTCTAGACTGAGCACACTAAAAGAAAGAGTTTGTGAAATAGCGGATGTGAAGGGAAAGTATTAGATACTCAGTAACGTCTGACTCTTTGTAACCCTGTGGACTGTAACCTACCAGGCTCCTCTGTCCACGGAATTCTCCAGGCAAAAATACTGTAGTTGGTAACCATTCCCTTCTCCAGGAGATCTTCGCAACCCAGAGACTGAACCTGGGTCTCCTGCATTGCAGGCAGATTCCTTACCATCTGAGCCACCAGGGAAGCCCAAAATAGAGGATACTAGTGAACAATTTACTAAAAATGTAACATATTAGTTTTTAAGAAAATTGAATAAAAATCACATACAAGCCAGACTGAAATGCAATATTCATTTATCTTATAGGAATTCCAGAAGCAAGGACAAAATGGGGCAGAACACTAGTTGAATATATCACTCTTGAGATTTCTTTTTTTTCTGATTGATGAATGTGTGAATTCTCAAATCAAGAGAGTACTCTGAATATCAAACAATGGTGAAGAAAAATAAATCCATGTCTAGACATATTATGCACAATTGAAGCTCAGAACATTAAGGAGAAGGAGAAAACTTACTAAAGTTTCAGAGGAAATAATAGCTACAAACAATAACAATTAAATTAATAGCAGACTTCTCAGCAAAACAGATGGCAGAAGAGATTTTTCAAAATTATGAGGGAAATGTCGAATTGTGTGTCAAATGAAACTTGAACAATTGAATAGTGATTTTGATGTCCTTTATTTAAGGGAAAACAACCCATGGATTGGAGGAATGCAGTGCCTCATAAGCAGTGGAGCACTGTTCCCAAAGGATTTGGGACAAGAGCAAATTTTATAAAGTGTTCACTTCAGTTCAGTTGCTCAGTCATGTCCGACTCTTTGCGACCCCATGAATTGCAGCATGCCAGGCCTCCCTGTCCATCACCATCTCCTGGAGTTCACTCAGACTCACATCCAAGAGGTCATATAGGAATAGGACTTTTTTTTTTTTTTTACTTTATTTTACCTTACAATACTGTATTGGTTTTGCCATACATCAACATGAATCCACCATAGGTGTACATCAGTTCCCAATCCTGAACCCCCCTCCCACCTCCCTCCCCATACCATCTCTCTGGGTCATCCCAGTGCACCAACCCCAAGCATCCTGTATCCTGCTTTGAACCTAGACTGGTGATTTGTTTCTTACATGATATTATACATGTTTCAATGCCATTCTCCCAAATCATCCCACCCTCTCCCTCTCCCATAGAGTCCAAAAGTCTGTTCTATACATCTGTGTCTCTTGATTGGCCAGGAGGCTGGGGATTTCTTTATAAAGCTGGCAGGTCCTATTTCCTAGGGTGAGGTATGCCAGCTAAAGCTGAGTTGTAGGACTGTGATTAATGTATGTCTCCTTGACAGATGCTTCCCATAAGTATAGGCTGAATTAGGTTTATTTTGTGGTGTATATCAGGCCACTGGGGTAGCCTACATTCTGTGGGTCTTGATACACAAATTAACTATATCACAGAGTATGGTAGTGAGGGGGCTTCCATGGTGGTTCAGACAGTGAAGAATACACCTGCAATGCAGGAGACCTGGGTTTGATCTCTGGGTCAGGAAGATCCCCTGGAGAAGGGAATGGAAACCCACTCCAGAATTCTTGCTTGGGAAATCCCATAGACGGAGGAGCCTGGTGGCCTACAGTCCATGGGGTTGCAAAAAGTCAGACATGACTGAGCAACTAACACTTCACTTTCATAGTAGTGAGGAGGTCCAATGGGATGAACCTTATCAAGAAGGCAGAATAAGTAGTTTTGAGGAATTCTACTTTTCTTTTGAAGGCATTAATTCATGATGGAGGCTTTTGCCTCTCATTAGGGGATTGATTTTGTTGACGATGAGAGCGATGATCATGACAGCATTCATCTCTTGCCTTGAATGGATAACCACCCAGTTAATGTCATCAAAACCCTTCAAGGAAAACGAGCCCAAATACAGTGAAATTTATAATCCTAAAATGAAATATGTTGCTCTCATTAACCTGTTAGATATGCAACAAAATCTGTCAGTGTAGCCTATGAACCTACAGAAAATATAGTTAGTGGAAACCAGGTGTTGAAATGAGGATTTCTGAAGAATATAAAAGAAGGCAAAAACTGAGGAAAAGAAAAAGGGAAGAGAATAAAAAATATGAAAGGAATTCTTGCCCTTGGCTGAACTTTGAATCACCTAGAAACTCTGGAAAACCTGTGGGTACCCACAGACTAAATAAATCAGTTTCTGGTGATGAGTCCTAAGTGTCAGTAATTTTAAGGCTCCCCAGGTACAAGATTTTATAACCCTGACTCTAATGAGAATATATATCACATTAAAATCAGTATAAACATTGCAAAAATCAAATGTATTAAAAAACCCTTTAGATTTTCAAAGAATCAACATCACTAGGACTAATTATTTTACCACAATACATTTAAAATTAACAAAGAGATAATACAAATATTTGGAAACCACTCATTATTTTACCACAATACATTTAAAATTAACAAAGAGATACTACAAATATTTGGAAACCAAAAATATACTTCTGCATAATTTATGTTTTATTGACAATGTTAATGATAATATTTCTGGATAACAAGCAAGATGTATAACTAAAATGGTATTATAAAGTGAAAATTATTTTTAAAAAACACACTTAATAATCAGCTCAGGAATATACAATGACCAAGAATTAAAATAAAGAGAGAGTATAATTTATTTAAGACCAGACAGAAGAGGTGGCAAGAATACATGGAAGCACTTACAAAAAAGATCTTCACGACCCAGATAATCACGATGGTGTGATCACTTATCTAGAGCCAGACCTATTGGAATGTGAAGTCAAGTGGGCCTTAGAAAGCATCACTATGAGCAAAGCTAGTGGAGGTGATGGAATTCCAGTGGAGCTGTTTCAAATCCTGAAAGATGATGCTGTGAAAGGGCTGCACTCAATATGCCAGCAAATTTGGAAAACTCAGCAGTGGCCACAGGACTGGAAAAGGTCAGTTTTCATTCCAACCCCAAAGAAAGGCAATGCCAAAGAATGCTCAAACTACCGCACAATTGCACTCATCTCACAGGCTACTAAAGCAGTGCTCAAAATTCTCCAAGCCAGGCTTCAGCAATACGTGAACCGTGAACTCCCTGATGTTCAAGCTGATTTTAGAAAAGGCAGAGGAACCAGAGAGCAAATTGCCAACATCTGCTGGATCATGGAAAAAACAAGAGAGTTCCAGAAAAACATCTATTTCTGCTTTATTGACTATGCCAAAGCCTTTGACTGTGTGGATCACAAGAAACTGTGGAAAATTCTGAAAGAGATGGGAATACCAGACCACCTGACCTGCCTCTTGAGAAATCTGTATGCAGGTCAGGAAGCAACAGTTAGAACTGGGCATGGAACAACAGACTGGTTCCAAATAGGAAAAGGAGGACGTCAAGGCTGTATATTTTCACCCTGCTTATTTAACTTCTATGCAGAGTACATCATGAGACACACTGGACTGGAAGAAACACAAGCTGGAATCAAGATTGCCGGGAGAAATATCAGTAACCTCATATATGCAGATGATACCACCGTTATGGCAGAAAGTGAAGAGGAGCTAAAAAGCCTCTTGATGAAAGTGAAAGAGGAGAGTGAAAAAGTTGGCTTAAAGCTCAACATTCAGAAAACGAAGATCATGGCATCCGGTCCCATCACTTCATGGGAAATAGATGGGGAAACAGTAGAAACAGTATCAGACTTTATTTTTGGGGGCTCCAAAATCACTGCAGATGGTGATTGCAGCCATAAAATTAAAAGATGCTTACTCCTTGGAGGGAAAGTTATGACCAACCTAGATAGTATATTCAAAAGCAGAGACATTACCTTGCCTACTAAGGTCCATCTAGTCAAGGCTATGGTTTTCCCTGTGGTCATGTATGGATGTGAGAGTTGGACTGTGAAGAAAGCTGAGCACTGAAGAACTGATGCTTTTGAACTGTGGTGTTGGAGAAGACTCTTGAGAGTTCCTTGGACTGCAAGGAGATCCAGCCAGTCCATTCTGAAAGAGATCAACTCTGGGATTTCTTTGGAAGGACTGATGCTAAAGCTGAAACTCCGATACTTTGGCCACCTGATGCGAAGAGTTGACTCATTGGAAAAGACTGTGATGCTGGGAGGGATTGGGGGCAAGAGGAGAAGGGGACGACCGAGGATGAGATGGCTGGATGGCATCAAGGACTCGATGGACGTGAGTTTGAGTGAACTCCGGGAGATGGTGATGTACAGGGAGCCCTGGCGTGCTGCGATTCATGGGATCACAAAGAGTCTGAAATGACTGAGCGACTGAACTGAACTGAACTTACTTATAAAGTAAGGAATTATAAAGATCATTAGAATAAAAACCTAGTTCTTTTTACAAATGCCACTAAAATAGATAAGACTGATGACAAAAGAGGGAAAAGTTCTATATATACAATATTAGTAATAAAATGTAATATGACCCCAAATAAAAAAATTTAAAATGATAATATCAATATAAGGAGCAATTTCTTTCTAGTATGTGAGGGTATAATTTAGACACTTGCCACCAATAAGCCTTTAACCAAACAAATTTGATGAGGAAAATCCTATATCAGACCTCTTGCAGGTCATCACTCTCAGAGTAAAAGGTAATTGCCCTATTATTTTCTTAATTTGTTGTTGTATACACTAAAACAACTCTAATTTAGGAAACTATATTCTACCTACTCTATTATTTGAATATAGGAATGGTATTTTTATTGTTCAGTTGCTAAGTCGTGTCTGACTCTTTGCCACCCCATGGACTGTAGCTTGCCAGTCTCTTCTGTCCTTGGGATTTTCTAGGCATGAATACTGGAGTGGGTTGCTATTTCCTACTCCAGGGCATCTTTCCTACCCAGGGATCGAACCCAGGTCTCCATTGCAAGTGGATTTTTTTTTTTACCACTGTGCCACCTGGGTAGCCCATAGTGACGTGAGATCAGTTAATTTCCATTTCAGGAAGAAGAGAAAATAATAGTAGTTACAGACCTAGGGGGAACCTTGGTCTTTCTTCCCACAACCCCCTGGGGTCAGAATCTCTGGAAGCTAAAGAACAGGATTTAACAAGTCCCTCTGGGATAGCTTATCCTCTTTCCTGACTTCTCGACATATTCTCTATAGCTTCTGTAGATCCTGCTACCTGGTCTCACTGTATGAATTGCATTCCTCATGGTGACGATGGGAAAAATATATGGGATACCTGTTCAGGTGAGGTGTAATATAAAACTCAAACAGTACTAGAGACGATGTGAATAATATATGGGTCTCATGTGCCCTAAATACTACTTAATGTATTTGGTGGGTTAAAGAAGGGGGAAATGTCAGAGTTCCTGAAACCAGAAACAAGTATAGCTCTCGAGAGCCCCCTTTCCCTCGAAGAAACAGGCAGTGCTGTGCAGTGGATCTTTATCCCTCCCCTACGTCAAACTCTCAGAAGTGTATTTAAAGGTAGTTGAGCTAGGAGAGAATCATCTCTTTTGAGAGCTATCTTGTTGCCTCTATGGAGACAATTTCTTTTCTCAGATAATCCTTGGACGAAAAGAATTTCAACACTGATTTACAGATGCTATTTATTATACTTTATGGGTGTACTTTACCCAATTCACGCTCATCTTGTCTTCTCATATTTAGCTGTGAATTTGAAGTAAGTTTGTTATATCATCTAGCCTTTTTTAGTTATACAATTTCAGATAGATTGTAGTGAAAAATCACAGTGTTAAATGTAGTTATTATTATCTGCTAATAGCAAATTTCTGCTATTTATGGATAGCTAATAGGAAAATTTTAAGTCATCATCTCTTTTAGAAACAACTAATATAGGTTATTACTTTGATGCATTTAGTATTGAATTTCTTATTTAAACTATAGGATAAATAGCTGTTTGAAAGATTGCCTTACAAACCTTTCTATTACCTCATGAAGTTAAGTAGCGTCTTCATGAAATAATGGGCCAAATTGACTACAAAATAAGTTTGTTACAGAGGCGTGTCCTGAAGGTTTTATTTTTAACATGAACTTTCTTTTGTTGAGTCATTAAATATGAGAAATTTCATCTCTGTGAGTTCTTTTAACAGTCTTATCATTCCAAGCAGGTTGTATACATCAGCAGACTGGGACTGTCTTGTATATACTTAGCTGAAACATGTAGCAAGACACAGAATGTGTTCAGTAAATATCTGTAGATTTTATGTTTTGTGTTTTAGCTACTTGCAGATAGGAGGAAGATGAGATGCCCACTAGGTGATTCTTCTACTTGAGTTTCTTGTGTGCTTTAGTATGTGGCATTTTACAAATAACATTGCTAACTTAAGTGGCCCCAAGTATTACAAGAAAGTTGAAGTGAAAATGGTTAACACTTTTCTATACATTGAAGGCTGATGAATCCTATAGTTGGAAAAGACCTTAGCATAACACAAGGAATCCCATCTTGAATAGATGATTAATCAATCTTTGGTTTAAAACATTGGCTGACATAAAGTTCAGTCCTAATACATCAACCACTTTTCAAGGAGGTGACTATAATTGTTATAAAGTTATTTCTTAATAAGACAAAATCATCATCTCCTGGCAATTTCTACTATGAATATGATTATCCCTTTGAAGTAGGGTGAAAGTTTATCAACTTTTGTTTAGGAAGCCTTTCAAATATTAACTTATCAGAAAAATTTAATGGGGACTTACAGAGAAGAACTGAATTAGGAATTTTTTTAGATTGATATTTTAGTGAAATTCAGATGGATTCTGGACTGATGAAGGCTATAGAGTCAGACAGGCAAGAAAACAGACAGTGGTTTAAAAGTTACAATGGTTCAAACCTACTCTATTATGGAATGATTTTTAAAAATGTGATAAGCCACAACAAACTAAAGATTCATGATAAATAGTAACTTTTACATTAGAGTTGAGAAGATAATATATAAAAGATTCTGTGACAATGACTTTACAGTTAGGGCTTTAGCTCTAATCTTGGATATAAATCAATATTTTTTAAGTTCCAGGTGATGACCCATCACGAAATCATTCAGCCAGCATTTTTACTAGTGAAATAGAGTGAAATAATATAGAAAAGAAAATACCAAATACACGGCACAGAGTGGGGATTCAAAAAATATATGTGTGTGTGTGTGTGTGTATATATATATATACACACACATATATATATACATATATATATATATATTCATGTATATATGTTCCCAGCAGATGTTTTACTGTATGATATAGTGAAACTATTGGGAAAACTCAAGCATAGATAAATATAGATATATGTATGTGTATATATATAAACATACACATATGTATAAACATATGAATGTGGTAGATATCTCTGTGTATATATGTGTATATGTGTAAACATACTTAAAGATATAGAGTATAAATATTCATATAGAATATAAGAGGGGCAACAGGGGTAATGTAATGATCATGAGACAGCGTGATCAAAATACCCATTGTGGGTACAAAAATCAAAAGACAAAGGTCTCTACTTTAAACCTAACTGAAGTTGTAACAAACTGCTTGCCATGCTCTTGAATTAGTTGTGTTATGCTATCAGTAGAGATCACAAGCCCACAAGTAAGTCACTTATGAAAGACACACATTTGTGAGACAGCCTGATAGATGAATCACTGACGTGTTCCTCATTCTTCTCCTTCCTTCATATATAGATGTAAAGACGGTAGTGCAAATTTACATACGTGTATATGTGGACACAGCAGCATAGGAGTACACGCGGGCAAACCTCTGATATAATCAGCACAGGCTGAGAAAAACTCCACTGCTATGAAGGCAATTTAAGTATTAATATATTTTGAGCTGTGATAAAAGTTGGTTTGGGAATAAAGATTTATTGAATACTAGGCCTTCTGAATATTAGCATTTAGCATACCACAGTGAAAATGTTCCTTCTGTCTCATGTGGCATGCATAGTTTTCATTTATTAAATGACTAACAGGACAAAAATATCATTGAAGATGTTTTATTAGGGAATAAACAGTGACTGACAAAGATTCAGCATGTTAAAGCTCTTCTCTTGGACATTCCAATTTGGCAAGATTCATTGTCTCTTTCACAGGGAAATGGAGAGAAATCAGACCTCTGTCACAGAGTTCATCCTGCTGGGATTTCCCCTTAACACAAGGACGCAGATGCTCCTCTTTGGGCTCTTCTCCCTGTTCTATGTCCTCACCCTGCTGGGGAACGGGGTCATCCTGGGGCTCATCTCACTGGACTCCAGACTGCACACCCCCATGTACTTCTTCCTGTCACACCTGGCCATTGTTGACATGGCCTACGCCTGCAGCACGGTGCCCCAGATGCTGGTCAACCTCCTGAGTCCAGCCAAGCCCATCCCCTTTGCTGGCTGCATCACACAGACCTTTCTCTTTCTGAGTTTCGCTCACACTGAGTGTCTGCTCCTGGTGGTGATGTCCTATGATCGGTATGTGGCCATCTGCCACCCCCTCCGATATTTGGTCATCATGAGCTGGAGAGTCTGCATCACGCTGACAGTGACATCTTGGGTTTTCGGAGTCCTCCTAGCCCTAGTCCACCTGGTGTTACTCCTACCATTACCCTTCTGTGGGCCGCATCAAATTAATCACTTTTTCTGTGAAATCATAGCTGTTCTCAAGCTGGCCTGTGCAGACACCCACATTAATGAGACCATGGTTTTGGCTGGGGCGGTGTCTGTGCTGGTGGGACCTTTCTCCTTGATTGTGGTGTCTTATATTCGTATTCTATGTGCCATCCTAAAGATCCGGTCAGGAGAAGGGCGCCAGAAAGCCTTCTCCACCTGCTCATCCCACCTCTGTGTGTTTGGGCTCTTTTATGGCACAGCCATTATCATGTATGTTGGGCCCCAATATGGGCACTCTAAGGAAGGGAAAAAATACCTTTTGCTGTTTCATAGCCTTTTCAATCCCATGCTCAACCCCTTGATCTATAGTCTGAGGAATAAAGAGGTCAAAGCTGCTCTGAAGAGAATGCTTGATAAAGAGAGAAGTTGACAGAAAACTTAAAGAATAATAAAGTGACTAAGTTTAAAGGGACCTAAGAGGTCATCTCGTCCAACAACTACACAGATATCAAAACATGATCTACACAGACAATATACTACAAAGATATCAAAAAGTCCCGATATTGGGGCCCAACATACATGATAATGGCTGTGCCATAATTTGGTCATCTGATGCAAAGAGCTGACTCATTTGAAAAGACCCTGATGCTGGGAAAGATTGAAGGCAGGAGGAGAAGGGGACGACAGAGAATGAGGTGGTTGGATGGCATCACCGACTCAATGGACATGAGTTTGGGTGGACTCTGGGAGTTGGTGATGGACAGGGAGGCCTGGCGTCTTGTGGTTCATGGGGTCGCAAAGAGCCGGCCGTGACTGAACTGATACTGATAAAAGAGCCCAAAGGATCTCTCCTGAGCAGGCATTTTCTTGATCTTCAAAGTCTCCTAAGGCTGTCTTCCAAGAAAGCCCAGTCCACATTTCTGGCTCTGGTAGTGAAGCTGGTGCTGCACAGGAAAATGCAAACAGCTTCCAAATAGCTGCACAGAGTGTATGCTTTTAATGTGGTTATGTGAAATATTCTGAATAAGAAGAAATAAGTGCGTATAGTTTTTCCTCTGTTATCAGAACATATAGGCAAAATGTTTTGGAATAAAGCAAGGTATTTGTAGAATATTTAAGGTAAAGGAGTTGGGAGAGATTAATAACATAGTAGTTCAATATTTTAAATTCAGCCACTATCGTCTCTTTCAAAAATTGGTTTACACTTGAAATATTTCTTTACAGTCCCATGATAGTGATGTTTCCTAAGGCATAACCAGCTTAAATGAGGTAGAGCATGAGCCATGGCTTCAAGAGAAAGAGGATTAAGACTATAACTGTGATGCAATTAACAGCAACAGGAAAACACCAAACGATGTCATGGTAATAAATATATAGACATGCCAGAGCTTTCTCAGTCAGTTTTTTCTCTACTTGTGGAGTGTGGGTGGCAATCCATGGATTGTGGAGGTGAGAGAAGAGAGCAGAATGGAAGTAGCATAGTCCTTCAAAGAACTCTCTTTTTTTCCTCATTGGCTTGATCATGGAAAATGACCAAATGACCTTGTCTCTTATGGGAAATGATCAAAATCTGGAGAAAACACCCTAGCAAATAAGAACCCACTGTAATTGTGAAGATTATTTGACCAGGGATACTAGAGCTACAACTTATCAGAAATCATTTGATTTTAAATTGATATTTGAGTAAGTTTAATATGGCAGAAAGTGAAGAGGAACTAAAGAGCCTCTTGATGAAAGTGAAAATGGAGAGTGAAAAAGTTGGCTTAAAGCTCAGCATTCAGAAAACGAAGATCATGGCTTCTCCTCCCATCACTTCATGGGAAATAGATGGGGAAACAGTGGAAATAGTGTCAGACTTTATTTTTCTGGGCTCCAAAATCATTGCAGATGGTGATTGCAGCCATGAAATTAAGACGCTTAGTCCTTGGAAGGAAAGTTATGACCAACCTAGATAGCATGTTGAAAATCAGAGACATTACTTTGCCAACCAAGGTCCATCTAGTTAAGGCTATGGTTTTTCCAGTGGTCATGTATGGATGTGAGAGTTGGACTGTGAAGAAAGCTGAGCACTGAAGAACTGATGCTTTCCCTTGGACTGCAAAGAGATTCAACCAGTCCATTCTAAAGGAGATCAGTCCTGGGTGTTCATTGGAAGGACTAGTGCTGAGGCTGAAACTCCAATATGCTGGCCACCTCATGGGAAGAGTTGACTCACTGGAACAGACCCTGATGCTGGGAGGGATTGAGGGCAGGAGGAGAAGGGGATGACAGAGAATGAGATGTCTGGATGGCATCACTGACTTGATGGACATGAGTTTGAGTAAGCTCTGGGAGTTGGTGATGGACAGGGAGGCCTGGTGTGCTGAGATTCATGGGGTCACAAAGAGTCAGAGATGACTGAGCGACTGAGCTGAATTGAATCAAGCATGAAATGCTAACAATTATGAAGTGATAGAAAATAGTTAAGAAGTAATGGAAAAAGATATATAGAGAGGCTTTTTTTGTTTTTTACCTCTTTTCTCAAATTACATAATTAAACCTTCTAAATATTTAAACTGTATATAAAGGGATTATTCAAATTTTAAAATGAGATCTGTTGTGAAGAAGTGTTTTTGAAGATGAAAACATATGAACTTCTCTCTTATAAAACAGCCCTTTTTAAGGATATCCATTATGAAGGCATTTTATCTATTGCCAAAAAAAAGGTTTAAAAATATGCATGTTTTGAGTTCAGCTAGAGCTCGGTTTTTACAAAGGTCTTTCAGTAGCTATGTGTGCAACTTACCTAAATTCTTTACAATTTAGTTTTAATATGTGTAAAAATTTCACTGATACTAAGCCCACAGGTTTGTTGTGAAGAGAAAATACCTATATGCAAAATGCTTGCCAGAATCTATGACTCATAGTAAGAGCTCAACAAATGGTATTAATATCACATACAACATAAACTTAGCATATCTTTAAACAACAAGACCTATAACCTATAAATAAGACAGTAGCAAATTAGATTTCCCACTGTACTAGAAATAACCAGGAATATTATAAAATTTAGCCTTTTACCTGATGCAAAATAATTTATGAAGTCCATGACTCATAATGTCTTTACTTTGCAATCTCAATTTTCTAAAGAGATAATGAATAGTTAAAAATACATGAATAAATACAAGTCAAAATTGCTAAAATTCATTCACATGTATGTACACTCACACACACATTTTGTGCTGTTAGGTCTGGAAATGAAAAAATGAAAAGGATACATTTTCTACTACGACTTTATTCACTCTCTAGCGGGAATAACAGCAGATGAATAAATGAAATTAACCTTGCCACACACCAAGTTAATTACTGAGCTCTGCAGAGGGTAGTGCTAATATAGCTCAGGAAAGTATAACTCACTTAGAGTGAGAGTGACTAAGAAAGACTTTCAGGAGAAGATCATCTTAAAGGATGAGTGAGAGTTAACCAGAAATATGAGGTGGCGTGGCAGAAATATGTATTCCGTCTAATCAGTGGAAGGAGCAAAAGCCCAAAGGGAGTAAGCGACATGTATGGGGTAGGGGAAACTACAAAGCTCAGGGTTTTTTGACAGAAAAACACAAAGCAGGGATTAATGAGAAGCAAGGTTGGAGAGAAAGCAGCATGGAAACACTCATATTCCAAGCTACTGGTCCAGATAGATGTCCTGTGTGAAATGTGAAGCCATTAGAGGGTTGTAAGTATGAAAATATCAAGTAGACAGACCTTAATTTAGGCTGGTTCTAGGGCTGTGTGGAGCGAGGATTTGAAGTATCCAAGCCGGTATCAGAGAAATCAACTTAAAAGCTACTACCAGTCCAGGCAAGAATTGCTGGCTAGATGATGGCCTGGAGAAATACACATAGGTTAGAGCGGTAGTGATGGACCTGAGAGATAAGAAGGGAAAATGTTGTTGTTGTTCAGTTGCTCAGTCGTGTCCAACTCTCTGCAACCGCATGAATTGCAGCACACCAGGCTTCCCTGTCCTTCGCTATCTCCTGGGGTTTGCTCACACTCATGTCCATTGGACTGATGATGCCATCCAACCATCTCACGCTCTCACTGCCTTCTCCTCGTGCCTTCAATCTTTCCCAGCAGCAGGGTCTTTTCCATTGAGTCAGCTCTTCGCATCAGGTGGCCAAAAATATGGGAGCTTCAGTTCCAGCATCAGTCCTTCCAATCAGTCTTCATGGCTGATTTCCTTTGGATTGACTGGTTTGATCTCCTTGCTGTCCAAGGGACTCTTCAGAGTCTTCTCCAGCACCAGAATTCA
Organism: Capra hircus; assembly: GCF_001704415.2. Lineage (NCBI taxonomy): Eukaryota > Metazoa > Chordata > Mammalia > Artiodactyla > Bovidae > Capra > Capra hircus. Next base: position 13,350,960 of record NC_030811.1, on the reverse strand, counting down.
AAAGCATTAATTCTTAGGTACTCAGCTTTCTTTATGGTCCAACTCTCACATCCAGACATGACTACTGGAAAAACCATAGCTTTCACTAGATGGACCTTTGTCAGCAAAGCAGACTTTTTCTGCTTTTTAATATGCTGCCTAGGTTGGTCATAGCTTTTCTTCCAAAGAGCAAGCGTCTTTTAATTTCATGGCTGCAGTGATTTTGGAGCCATTTTGGTCTGCCACTGTTTCCATTGTTTCCCCATCTATTTGCCATGAAGTGATGGGACTAGATGCCATGATCTTTGTTTTTTGAATGCTGAGTTTTAAGCCAGCAGTTTTACTCTCCTCTTTCACTTTCATCAAGAGACTCTTCAGTTCCTCTTCACTTTCTGCCCTAAGGTTGGTGTCATCTGCATATCTGAGGTTACTGATATTTCTTCCAGCAATCTTGATCCAGTTTGTGCTCTATCCAGTCCAGCATTTCACATGATGTACTCTGCATATAGGTTAAATAAGCAGGGTGACAAAATGCAGTCTTGACGTACTCCTTTCCCAATTTGGAACCAGTCTGTTGTTCCATGTCTAGTTCTAACTTGCTTCTTGATCTGCATACAGATTTCTCAGGAGGCAGGTAGGATTATTTAAGTCCCTGCCAGAGGCAGCAAGGGTCCAGGAGAGCTGTCTCACTGCTCCTGGATCCAGACACAACAGTTCTTGAGTGCTTACCTCTCCTTGCTCAACCGTATGTGATATTTTTATGCAGTTGCTTTGCACATTGTTCTCCAGCCAGAGATACTAATGGGAAATGTTAGGGAAATATTCATATATTTTGAGATTTATTCTCATTGTATCCAACAGCCCCCTGTCTGTGATTTCAAGCCAGAACAGGAAACTCAGTATATATGTGCATCTGACCAACAATGTTTTCTTACTTGTCTTCCTTTTTCTATTTCAGTCGGACCAGAAGAACAGAGTTTCTGCCTCTCTGAAAACAGAGAATACCCCTACATCTTAGGCTGGATTCTCTCTGCCACTAGATTTTTGCAACTTCAGTGGCTCCATTATCCTGAAAGTGAAAGTGAGGTCGCTCAGTCGTGTCCGACTCTTTGCGACCCCATGGACTGTAACTTATCAGGCTCATCTGTCCATGGGATTTTCCAGGCAATAGTACTGGAGTGGATTGCCGTTTCCTTCTCCAGCGGATCTTCCCGACCCAGGGATCAAACCCAGGTCTCCCACATTGTAGTGACGCTTTACCGTCACTTAGTCATTTCCCACTCTGTGACCCCATGGACTGTAGCCCACCAGGCTCCTCTGTCCGTGGAATTCTCCAGGCAAGAATACTGCAGTGGATAGCCATCCCCTTCTCCATGAGATCGTCCCAACCCAGGGATCAAACCCAGGTCTCCACATTGCAGACAAATTCCTTACATCTGAGCCACCAGGCAAGCACCAACATTTAATGATAAATAAGGAAAAAGAGGAGTGAGACAAAAGAGTTGGGAGAGGAAGTTCAAGGGTGCTTTACTGATGCTGGCATTACTTCTTGGCTTTAGAAACAGCTAAACATCCTACTTCATGGGATTGTCTTATGAGAAGTCTCATGAAATATGTCTCCTGGAACAGTCCATCCAAGAATAGATAAGTGAATAATTTAATTGCTTGATTCTCTCACTGGTAAATGAGTGAGAGAATACCCCACTCCATGGGGTATTACTTTACCTTATAGCCTACCTTATAGGTTATATGCACATCATGGCCGCCAAGGAGTCCAGCGTGACTTTCTCCAGGGGTAAAGGAAACCTTGGCCCAGGAAGCAAGAGACATGCAGAGTTACATGAGATGAGGTGCTATTGTGTTTTACTCAGTGAAGCCAACCAGGTTAACCAGAGTTAGTCACATGGATGGCTTAGATGGGATAAGATCTTCATCTGGGATGAAGATTCCAGATAGCTCAGACTGAGAGATGTGAGGAAGTAAGAGAGTGGTATCTGCCACAAGGGTTAAGTCCCAGGGAACTAAGTCTTGATTTATCCATGAAACACAATGAATTTAGACAGAGTCTACTGTTTTCTGACTTTTCTATTGGTATGGACTTTTTTTTTGACTACTTTTTTGGCTACTTTTTTTTTATGATTGCAATATTGGTATGGATTCAAAACCTTTATTCTAGCTGTCAAAATAAGAATATGGAATGATTGAGAATGTGACTGAGACTTGTCCATTATAGTTTGTATAGAATGTACTTGTATGTTTAAATATTAAGTTACAATGAGTTAATAAAAACTATATTGATGAATTTATCAATTTAGAGTTTTTGGAGGAATTTGTGTTCATTTTTGTGAATCAATAGTCCAAACACAGCATCACAATTATCTAGCAGCAAAGAAATTCAGTAAAACTACATGATAATGTATTTACAATGGTAAGAAAAAGAAAGAAAAAGAAGGAAGGTAAGAAAACTTTCTTATAAAGCAAACTGCCTTTCAGTTAAATTTCCATATTCATTATCAAGCTTTCAGTTTTTAACTGTCTCTGTTATAAATAAATAAAGCTTTTTAGCAACTAAGTTAAAGCTGTTTAACAGCTAAGTTTTTGAAATGTTTCAAGAGTTTGAAGTAGAAAGACAAAAACTTGAATAGAACACAAAATTTAAGCTGTTCTTTAAGCATTTTCAGAACACTTTAAAATTAATTTCCCCAATTATCATCATTCATATGAAAATATAAATAATAAATAAATGTTGAAGTTAAAAAGAGATACAATTATTTGTAATTAATATTGATGACTTTTTCAATTTTATTCTCTCTTTATGGCAAGGCCTTAAGAAAATAAGTAATACTATTGTGTGTTCATAGGAGCCTAAAGCTCTATATCTTTCTTCAGGGAAATTTGATACAAAGAGATGAATACTGTTAGTTTCAATCCAGTAATTCCAATTTAAAGAATTTATCTGAAGATATAATTATGTGAGCAAAGATGCCTCATTGTAGTGGTACTTATAGTAGCTAAAAGGTTGGAAACATCCAAGGTTTCTACTATTAGAAGATAGATAAAACGTGTACTTGTATGGAACATGCATTCAAAAGAATATATTCTTAAAAATCAACCTTTATCATATATGTATTGACTTGTAATATTTTTATTAAATTCATATTAAATGAAAAAGATTACTAATGCCATTCATATAATATGCATTTTTGAGAGTAAATCCACATAAAGAAAATATTTTCTTAATCTGAATTTTTAAGTCCAAGTATTGCCTGGAGAATCCCAGGGACAGGGGAGCCTGGTGGGCTGCCATCTATGGGGTCACGCAGAGTCGGACACAACTGAAGTGACTTAGCAGCAGCATGATGAGTGTATATTAACTATATAATGAAGAAATAGAAAGTTTTTGAAAGTGTAGTTTTAAAAATAGAAAATCTATAATATGAAACAGTTAAATTAAGGTTTATAAACAATCTGATCACGTAGAGGCAAGAAAAATTATGGGCTGGAAAAATTATGGGCTGGAAAAATTGGGGAATACAAGAATCTGATGGGTAAATAAAGGAAACTGGAAAAAGGAAATGGTGAAAATACCATGAAATAATACTTAAGTGGAGAAATTGGAATAGAAAATGTAGAATCAGCAATTCTCAGAAATAATATCTTCAAAATTTTTTATTCCTATTTTATCTTTTTCAGTAGTATATATTCGAATTTTTACCATATTCCCATATGTCTTTCAGACTCAGCTCCATTTTTCATTACTTTCAGTGCTATTGCTTTTTAGTTTATTAGTAATCTTCAGATAAGTTCATTGGTCCTGCTTGCTGTTGGGGGCAGTTGTCTGTTAAATCTATCCAATGTTTTCTTAATTTAAGATGATACATGTTGCTGTTTCAGAATAGATATTTGATTCTTTTTGTAGACTCTAATACTTCAGTGAAATATTGTATTTTTCATTTTTGCCATCTTTGTTTCCCATTTCTTCAATATAAATTTTAATTATTTGGTAACTTTATTTGTAACCACTATCTGTATTATGTCTGGGACCTCTACTGTGGACTGATGTATCTCTTGAGCATTGATCATTTCTTCCTGATTTTCAATGGCTAAATGATACATTGTAGAAGCTATCAATTATATTATAGTTCTATGAAAGTGAAAGTGAAGTCACTCAGTCATGTCCGACTCTTTGCGACCGATGGACTATAGCCCACCAGGCTCCTCCACCCATGGAATTTTCCAGGCAAGACTACTGGAATGGGTTGCCATTTCCTTCTCCAGGGAATCTTCCTGACCCAGGGATGGAACCTAGGTCCCTAGGTCTGAGCCACCAGGGAAGCCCTTATACTTCTATAGAGATTTTTTATTTTTTGTGCTTTTCCCCTGAACAATTACATTTGTTGGCGATCACCTTGTTTCTCTTCGGCCTTGATTTTAGGTTTGTTAATATGGGTCTATTTTATTGTTACTCTTACTCCCCGGATGTCATTTTTGCACCTAGATCAAAATCTTTATGAAGATCTCTCCAGGTTGGCTAGATTATAACTCCAACTTCTTCTAGACATTTTGCAACGTCTGAAATATCTGTTCAGTTATGCTCAGCTCTTCTCACCTCTCAGTCCCTCAACAACTGTTCCCTGTTAGGTTTTAACATTCATGTGCTTTAGGATTAAGAAATACCTCACAAAAACTCTTGCACAGATTTTGGGGGCTTCTTATCTACAGATCTTTCCTTTTCCAAATACCTCCACAACTCAACTCCTAACCCTCTTATACTCCGTATCTCCGTTTTCGAATACTTCCTTCCAACAAGACTGTAGCTTTCTGCTCAGATTCCATTTTTATGGTCATCGTTTAGAAAATGCCTCTAGGAACTAGGCCTCTGGGAAAGTGAACTCAACTGGCATGTCCTTTTTTCTCAAGGATCACAGGTTATACTATTGACTCATTTGAAGCCTAAGTTCACCAACAATTATCTTGATAACTTGTTCAAATAATCATTAAATATTATTAAAGAATTTTTCAAAGAATTAATCTTCAGCATGTAACAAATTTTCATTAAATTCATTAATGATTAAGGCAGCCTGAAACCCCTTGGAAAGGGTTTGGCAAGGGTATTTGTACATAGTTTATGCAAATGCCAATCTGCTCCAGTTAATGTTTTTATTCTTATAATGAGGTCTTTATTAGTAGGAAGGTAAAAACTGAGGCAATACAATCCTGAGCCATATTCCAAAAGAGATGATAATTCCTAAATGTCAGGTCACGTACCTAAAAGCCAGTATTCAGCAAGCTGACTAGGGGCTATTAATCATGCCCGCCATGTGGTAACATTTCATTGTCTGAAGAGTGAGTAATTAGCTACTTTATACTGAGTTGTGTCCCTTCAAAGTTAATGTATAGAAACCAGGGCCCCGGAGTACACATAAATGTGACTTTTCGGAGATAAGATTTATGGAGGTAGTTATATTAATGTGAGGTATTTATAGTTGCCCTAATTCGAAGTGACCAATGTCCTTGAAAGGAGAGAGAATATAGACATAAACAGAGGGAAGACTTTGTGAAGACAGGGAGAAGACAGTCACCTAGAAACCAGGAAGAGTGGCCTCAGAAGAACCAAACCTGTCAACACCTTTGTCTTTGCCTACAAACCCCTAGGACTGTGAGAAAATAAACTTCTATTATTTATGTGGTGGTTAGGTTTTGGAAATCCTAGAAAACTAGGCCATTAGCTCAGAGTTACAAGACTCAAATGAATGTTAGCAGAGAACCTAAGGACATACTACTGTTGGCTTTAAATCATCTCTAGATTACTTACAACATCTACTTGCAAGACTGTGTTTGACCTGGCTCACCGCTCTCATTGTGTATTCATAGGATAGAGTGTTTCTAGAAAATAGTGAGAGGCACTTATTAAGCATCACAGCTGTCGGAGGTACTGATAACAGGCATTACACACGAAGATATGGTGCCAAACTGTCTGACCAAAAACCTTCAGAGGAAGAGCTGAGCAATGAGACGGATACAGGAGGCTCCGAAAGGCTGCAGCATCTTCCTGGGACTATAGAAGACTATGCGCATGCATAGGGATGCCTGCATGTCCAGGACTCGGATAACTACAAGGAAAAAGCAAGAAGGTTCTGAACTCTCACCCTCTACCTGACCTTAGGGGTCTGTACAAGTACAAGAAGTGAAGACTTGTGTGGAGAGATGAACTGCCCGCCTGAGCAGATTTTGCTCTCCTGGTGGCCCTTCTACTTTCCTGGTTGCTCCTGCTCATTTCCCTTATCTAAAAACACTGGCATTTTTCAGGGTTGATTCTTCATATCCATTTTCTATCTACTTTCTGTGGACCTCATCTGTCTCAGTGATTACAATACATTATATATGCTTGTGCTGTTGCGCTTTGTCGCTCAGTTGTGTCCAGTTCTTTGCGACCCTATGGACTGTATGTAGCCTGCCAGGCTCCTCTGTCCATGATTCTCCAGGCAAGAATATTGAAGTGGGTTGCCGTACCCTCCCCCAGGGGATCTTCCCAAGCCAGGGATCAAACCTAGGTCTTCTGCATTGCAGGTGATTTCTTTACTGTCTGAGCCACCAGGGAAGCCCATTACATATGCTGCTAACCCATAAATTAATATCGCAATCCAGTTCTCTTCCCAAAAAGCGGTGGTCCAGAACAGATGTTTGCCTGCTGCACGCCGGCCTGAAACAGTAGTGCCTGATGACTTTCTATCTCAAGAGAGTAAGTCCAGTATTCTTAAAGGCACAAACTTGCCTTAACTATAAGAGAATGGAGTTCAATCTTCATGAGTTTCTGAGTAAAAGCAATTATTTGTAATGGAAGATTTTGGTAGTTTATTTCATAATAACACTTTTCAGCAGACAAAGATCATACACTCTCCAGGGAGGATTTGGTCCTTTGAGGTGCTGTCTTAACAAGCTCCATGGGGTCCACAAGTATCACATCATGACATTTAAATCATTCCAAAAGAGGGTATGGAGGAAGGCATGACTTGAAGATCAAGTACATAATAAGCCTAATTACTTGGAGATTGTTCTATGTGACATAATCCATAATATATGACTTGTTAAATTTTCATACCAAGATCCCTCTGAGTAGGATTACCCCAGCCATTCTCCTGAGTTCTTATTTTTCTGCTTAAGTAGTTACACACACACACACACACACACACACACACACTCATGGATGGTAAACCTGGAGAGCAAAGCGGGGAGGGGTAGGTTTTGCTCTACTCTGTAGGGAAGACATAGAATAGTGAGAAGACACTTAGTAATTTGTTCCCTGGGCTCGACAGGAATGTCTCTGGGGAATGGGCTGGTTTTAGGTGATCAGACTCTAAAACCCTCACACCTCAAAGCTCCTAAGCACCCTGAGTCCTATCCTTCCATCAGGACAGAAAAGGTGTCTGGGACTCCCCATCCACTGCACTCACTCCAGGGAGCAGATGACTCAGCTCCAGCCATTCCCATCTCTGTGAGTTTTCCTCTACATTCAAGCCCAAGTTGAGGAAAAGATCAGAGGTAGTACCAGTCCACAGTTGCACAAATCATTATTTATATACTAGTCAATGGTTTGATCCTGGGTCGGGAAGATTCCCCTGGAGAAGGAAATGGTAACCCACTCCAGTATTCTTGCCTGGAGAATCCCATGGATGGAGAAGCCTGGTAGGCTACAGTCCACAGGGTCGCAAAGAGTCGGACACGACTGAGTGACTTCACTTTCACTTTTCACTTTCAATGGTTTACAGATGAGGACAGAAGGCTGGCAGAAATCATCAGGTTTAGGAAGACAAAAATGGCACTTTTGGGAAGACCCCTTTCTTGCTCTGTGCTGGGGTCTCAGAGTCACATCTGATACCCACACTGTCTAACCATAGGTTCCTCATTCCTCTGACTAGTCCCTCCCACGTCACAGGGTTCCAGCTGTATTCTCCAGGGGTGGTGGTTCCGATCCCAGGGAAACCCTTAATCAGATCCTAGAGTGGGATTATGTGGCTCCACTGTCACTTATGTTTAGAGGAAAGTATTTGCTGCTGGAAATATGGTAGGATGTTCTGCTATGAAAGCTGTTTCTCCATTTCACCTCTGTTCTGTATCTGGCATCATGTTCAGTAAAAACATTTGCTTTATAAAAACTTTAAAAATTTAAATGCCTTCTTTCTCTCTTTTTCTTAATCACTTTTAAGAAATAGTTGTTAAAAGTATTAACCTAAGTGAAAATGTGTTGTTCTTAAATTTAGAAATCCAAGAAGAAAAGGAAATCCAGTCAGAATGTATACTGTTGATATGAGACAATCTTCTTTTGGATTCTGTTTAAGAAATATTGCTACTCTTAGATCCTCTAATTTGTATTCTGGAAGATTTGCTTGTATCTTTTATGCTTAGTTCTAAAACCTACCTGGAATTTATTTTCTGTATTATATATGGTAAGGTTCATGTCTTAGTTTTCTTCCTCACGGGTAGCCACCCTACCCAGCACTGTTTATTGAAAATACCAGTGCCACCTTTCTCTTAGATCAAGCGTGTATGTGTGTGTGCTTATGTGCATGTATTTCTGAATTTCTGAGTTAACCAAGCTGTTTCATTGGCTTATTTGTTCACCCTTGCCTCAATACCACTTTGACTAATAGTTGTAGTTTTATAATACATGATTATAATCAATAAATTCCTTTTATTTCATTTTTTATTCTCAGATATTTTGGCTATCCTTGATCTTTGACATTTTTGTATACAAAATTTAGAATAAGATTATTAATTTCTACAAATAAAGAAAATTTCCTAGAATTCTGATTTTGATTTCATTGAAAGTATAGATGAATTTGGAAAAGTTTAGAATCTGTACAGATTTTCCAATTTTTAAACATCTATGTATTTTCATTTTTACATTGACTTTTAATCCAATATTTATAATTACACTTAATTTCAACAGTTCATCTATAGTTTTTTCTTCATACACAATTTGTATTTTCCATTTTAATGTGCCCTTTATTATTCTTTTTGCCTGTTGCTGACTAGTTATGAGTCAATGTTAAATAGAAGTGTTTTCAGTGAAGCGTATTAGATTTGTTTTCTAACTCATAAGAAAAGCTTTTATCATTTTACCATTAAATATAATTTTTCTGTGAGTTTTGGAGATATTTTTCTCAGATTAAAGATGTTTCTTCCTATCTGATGTTTGCTAAGTCTTTGTAGGGAATAGATTCTGAATTTTATCATTTTGGTGGATTTACCTTTTCATTATTGTTCTGTAGTAGCTCCTGTGTGTCTTAAATGCTTTGAAGTTATCTCAGTATTGCAACTACTGGACTCTATCGGGCTCAAACATGTTTTTCCATTATTTGAGCTTTAACCTTGGTCTGTGTGTGAGAGAGACAGAGAGAGACGGAGACAAGGACAATGACAGAGAGTTTGTATGTTTGTATTTACGTATAGGTAGTTTAGGTATGACTCTTGAAAGGATTTTGTGACTGGATTTTCTTTTCTCCTTTTATTATGATTAACTATATCTTTTAATGGAGAAGGAAATGGCAACCCACTCCAGTATTCTTGCCTGTAAAATCCCATGGATGGAGGAGCCTGGCAGGCTACAGTCCATGAGGGCATAAGGAGTCAGACACGACTGGGTGACTTCACCTTCATCTATCTTTTAATGTCTTCCATTTATGCATACTGTTTTATTTACATACATAGATTTATTAATATCAGCTTAAACTGTGTTTTCTGTTCATTATAAATTTATTTGTTCCTTTATTTCTCCTTTTCTTCCTTCTGCCTGCTGTGGATTCATAATGCTTTTACTTTCTTTTCATTTGTCTTATAATTTGGGGATCCATAGATTTTATGTAATACCTTTTAAAAATGATTTCCATTAATTGATAGTATCTAAATTTAATCAAGTACTCTAACAAATTTCAAGTGATTCAAGATTCAATTCTTATCAAGAATATTAATATTAACTTTCTCTATCTAATGTCCCTTTCTCTGTTTACTCATTTTCAAAAATGTAATGTCCCCTTTTAAAATGCCAAATAATCATTTTATAATCTATAGGTTACAAAACTAATCAATATCATTTTTTCAAATTATAAATGCTTTGAAAAAAATAGGTAGAGGGGATAGATGGTAACCTGGCATCTTTCACAGAATAAATGTGCAATTGAATTATAGTTATAAAATGTATAAAACATGATGATAAGAGTAAAAAGAAATCTAAGAGGATAATTAAGACTCTTGAGATAGGTTGATAGACTACAACATTGATTGAATAGAAATTCCAGAAGGTCAATACACAGTGAAACGTAGAGCATGAAGAAAGGACAACAGTCAAAGAGATAATTGTTAAGAATTTACATTTTTTTGAGAATTATTTTTTATTTATCCTATTCTGTTCTCTGAGGACATTTTTTCTAAAGATTATATCACCTTCAGTTATGAAAAATTGCTTGAGTGTACATTTATGCTTATGTATTGCAATCATTAAGTATAATAAATATTTGCAGTTTAAGGACTTAGGTATTTTTAATGCTGGAATGTTTAAGGTGAAATCTCTTCAAATACTATTTCTTCACCATTTTCTTCATTCTTTTTTGCTCTGGAAACTTTATCTTTTCTAAGTGCAGCCTGTCATCTATTATTCATGTCTCTAAACTCCACTTTCAAAGTATTACCCCTCTTTCTGTATTCAAGTCTGAGTGGATTCTTAATGTGACCTCGCAAGACTCTATTTTCCTCCTTAACATTAGGTTTGGAAATCATTTTCTTTATTGATTTTTAAAAATTATATGGCTATATTTCTTATTTCAGAGGTCCATAGTTGATCTGTTTTTACACACTGATTGTGTTTTCCTGCCTTCCTTATTTATTTTTAACTTATTAAACATTTGAATAAATAGCATACTCTTTATTAATGTACTGAACATCTTAACCATCCTTAATTATATCAGAGTTTTATGAAGATTCTTCTATAAAGTTAGTTTCATCTTGAATAAATCAAATTTCAATCATTTGCCTTGTTTTCCTCTTTAGCATGAAATTTTTTGGTGTGCTTTTTAGGCGCATATTTTGAATAAAAGTCTTTTTGTTTTTGCCAGTATTTTTATTTTGATTTGGTCTTTCCACCTTTTCTTTCTTCCTCTCTTGTGGTTTTACGCTTTTTTTGCTCTTCAGATGACTTCATGGGCCCTTTACATAGAATCAGGTCCTATATAATAATGTCTCAGGCGTTAATGATCTAGTGCCAGAGCCAGCAAGCATACTGGCTTCCTTGGAATCACTGTATCTAGCAGCCCAACAGCAGTGTGTTTTGTTTTGCTTTGTTTTTATCTCATTTTATGGGCCCAACCCAAGCCTGTAGTTTCAGTCAACCATATTCATACCCCATATCCCAAAACCTGTCCTGACCACATACCAGCTGAGTTCCAGGTATGATTCTCTGATTTCATATTTGGACCATATCGTGTTTCTGATTAATTTGTTTGAAGAACTGTCTCGCTTTAAACTCTGGTTGTGTATTTGGAGGGTTTCATTTTATTTTTTATTTCTATGTGTCTGAAGTACAAGAGAACCTAAGAACTCATCTTGAGGATGAATATTTACTTTCTCCTTAATAAAATATAAATCAATAGTTGAAGTATACTGATAAAATTGTTCAGTATCATTAAACTTCATTTTCTGTGAGAAAATAGAGATTAGTGAAAATAGTGGTAAATGAAACAATCTGCCACTATCTTCTCATTAGCTTCAGCTAACGAATTTTAAGAAATGACAAATATTTTATTTTTTGAAAAGAAGACAGAGATCCCAATTTTTATGCAAAATCTACTAATTTTAAAAATTGATCAATAACTAAAATTTTTAAAATGTCAATAAAAAGCAAATTGTCTAATCAATATCACAGGACTTTGGGCTGATTGGATCCAGGAATTACTGATTTGTGGCCTCTGGTATAAATTCTCACTTTGTATGAGCATATCAACTTTTTTCCTTCTCTGCCCCTCAGCTCTAAAATTTCTGTCCCAAGTGCAGCATTTTATTTATCTGTCAAAAGAGCATGGGAAGGAATCAGACATGGATCTCAGAAGTCATCCTGCTGGGATTTCAAGTTGACCCAGAACTTGAAGTTTTCCTCTTTGGCCTCTTCTTGTTACTCTACAGCCTCACGCTGCTGGGTAACGCGGTCATCCTGGGGCTCATCTGCCTGGACCCCAGACTGCACACCCCCATGTACTTCTTCCTGTCACACCTGGCCATCGCCGACATGGCCTATGCCTCAAGCACTGTCCCTAAGATGCTGGCGAATCTTATAATGCAGAAGAAAACCATCTCTTTTGCTCCATGCATACTTCAGACGTTTCTGTATTTGGCATTTGCCGTCACAGAGTGTCTGATTCTGGTGGTGATGTCCTACGATCGGTGCGTGGCCGTCTGCCACCCCCTGTCCTACTCGGTCATCATGAGCGGGAGAGTGTGCACAGTCCTGGCTGCCACGTGCTGGATTTTCAACTTCCTCTTGGCTCTGGTCCACATTTCTCTCATTCTGAGGCTACCCTTCTGTGGGCCACAAAAAATAAACCACTTTTTCTGTCAGATCATATCAGTATTCAGATTGGCCTGTGCCGACACCAGGCTCAACCAAATCGTCCTCTCCGTCGGCTCGGTGTTTGCCTTAGTCGGGCCCCTCCGCCTGGTGCTGGGCTCCTACGCGCGTATCCTGGCCGCCGTCCCGAGGATCCAGCCCGCTGAGGGCCGCAGGAAGGCCCTGTCCACCTGCTCCTCCCACCTCTGCGTGGTCGGGCTCTTCTTCGGCACTGCCATCCTCATGTACTTGGCGCCCAAGTCCAGCCATTCTCAGGAACAAAGGAAGATTCTGTCGCTGTTGTACAGCCTTTTCAACCCTATGCTGAATCCTTTAATCTACAGTTTGAGGAGTGCAGAGGTGAAGGGTGCCCCGAGGAGATTTCTGGAGAAGAGGAGATCGTTGTGAGAGACGGTTTGAAGTGTGGTGTGGCCTGTCTTCATGACTCTGAAACCTTGAATGTCTTTTTGAGTCCTTTAATTTAACAAACCCTGTACTCTCTATCTTTGGAATTCTTATAAAATGAAAAAATAAATACCTTTACTGTTTAAGCTCTTGATAGTAGCTCTGAGTTAAACATTACAAAATAGAAAACACAGTCTAACCCTATTCATGAATACAAATGCAAATATCTTAAAATATTAGTAAAACAAGTCCGTAAAAATAAAAGTAAATTATGATAAAGTTTTTATCCTGAAACGTCAATAATTGTTTAACTTTCAAACAATGAAAAAAAAATTGTCACATTAACAAAATATACAATGAAGAAATTGTTTGAAAAAATTTAACATCAATTAATGGTAAAACTCCTTTCAACCTAAAGAAGATTTACTTCCAAAATGTAAATAAAACAATAAGAATAATAAATTAACTTCTTAATATAATCCATAATTAAAATGAAATTTTATAAAATGTCACTATAAATAACAAATTTGAAATGCTTAGAAATAAATCTAACAAAGGATGTACAAAACTATAAAGAGACAATTAGAAAAATTACTGAGGCATTATGGTAACTAAATATACATATATATGATATGAGATATATCAGGCTCTTGAATTGAGAGACATAATATTGCAAATATTTAGTATCTCCAAACTGATGAATATATTATGTGTAATTCTAATAACTATCTTACAATATCTCAGAAATGTGTGGGTATCTGAAGAACTTGAAAAGCTGATTCTAAAATATGAAGAGCAACAGCTAGACCAAGCACCATTAAGAAGGATGAGGTACAAGGTGAGAGGATTTTACAAAATGTACTATAAAGTGCAAATAAGTAAAACAGTGTAGTCTTTATCCAGGGATTCACCAATAAACAAACTGAAAAAAAAAAAAAAGTAAGGAAGCTGACTCATGACTTTATAAACAGTTGCTCTATGAGTCCATATATGGCATGGAAGATCACTGTGGAAAGGAAGGGCTTTGCAGGAAATACTTTTGGTACTATTGAGTAACCATGTAGATACTCAAGCATGCTAAAAAACCATTCCTAGCGTTTTCAAGTCCTAAATGTCAAGGGCAAAACTATAAAGCTTTTGAAAGTATGAAAGGGAAGGATTTTTAAACCAATGTACAAATGAGCCACCAGAGAAAACATTGATAAATTTGACTAGGTGGGAATTAAAAATATCTATTAACCAACAAAGAGCTTAAAAAGACTGAGAAGACAAGACAGAGATTCCTATTTTACTGGATCTTCTAATTCATCAGGTCTCAAACATCATAGATTTCAAATTTCTTCCTCAAAGACCAGCATATTTCAGAGCCCCACTTGTCAGAACTAAGTGAGTTTCTATCACATATCTCTGAAGTGTCTCTTTGTCATGACATTTTAAACTATCTGAAGTTTTCCTCCTTTGTATTTGTTCATCGGTTTATTTACAGTTTACAATCTCTAACAAACAAAATCACTATCACCATAAGTATCCACTTTGTCTTCCTCATAGCTGTGTCTGTAGTAACTAGAGCAGAACAAGACACAGAGAAAGCCCTCCTTAAATCTCTGCAGACAAACTGACCAAAAGGCATCCCCAAGTTTTCTTCTTGAAACCAAGGAGTACTCAAGTTAGGGTAGAGACAGATACATTTTTATTTTATACTTTTTTAAAAAATTAAATTTATTATTTATTATTATTCTTTTTTTTTTTACTTTACAATATTGTATTGGTTTTGCCATACATTGACATGAATCTGCCACGGGTGTACACGTGTTCCCTATTCTGAACCCCCCTCCCACCTCCCTCCCCGTACCATTCCTCTGGGTCATCCCCGTGCACCAGCCCCAAGCATCCTGTATCCTGCATCAAACCTGGACTGGCGGTTCGTTTCTTATGTGATACTATACGTGTTTCAATGCCATTCTCCCAAATCATCCCACCCTCTCCCTCTCCCACAGAGTCCAAAAGACTGTTCTATACATCTGTGTCTCTTTTGCTGTCTCGCATACAGGGCTATCATTACCATCTTTCTAAATTCCATATATATGCATTAGTAAGCCATATCTCAAGTGCACACAGTGGCTACTGTGTCAGACAGCACAGCTACAGAGCATGTTCTTCTCTACTGTACAGTGTTGCTCTTGATAATTAGAAAGACTTGAAAGTCAAATTAGAACAAAAGTCTTTCTCTTTCCTCTCTGACACCTCTCCTCTCTCCTCCTTTTCTACAACAATCTCTTCTTATATCTGGTTCAGAATTCCTACAAGAGAATTCTGATAAGATTGTCCAAGGTTTGTGGGTGACGACCTAGAGGGATGAGATGGGAGGAGTGGGAGGGCTCACAGGGGAGAGGATATATATATATATATATAGATAGTTGTGACTGATTCACATTGTTTTATGGCAGAAACCAACACAACATTTTAAGCAATTATCCTCCAATTAAAAAGAAAGAAATTAAAAATAAATACCTGAATTCTACAGCAATGACCCCAAACTTCTTATAAAGCACCCAAACAATAAAAATACTTGAGTAATCAAAGGAAAATTTAAAACGATGAACTGCATATGAAATAAATATTTAATAAATAGTTCTATAAATTCATTCATTAATAGTTTTTTATAACAAATAGTTCTGATTAAGATAGCATTAAAATATGCCTATTGTTAGTATTTTGAATTAAAACTAATTCAATCTACTTTTTTATGTGTATTTTTTAAAAATATTTTTATTGATGTATTTCTTTTTTTTTTTTTTTGCTCTTATTTATTTATTTATTTATTTATTTATTTTTGCTTTACAATACTGTATTGGTTTTGCCATACATTTACATGAATCAGCCACGGGTGTACATGAGTTCCCAATCCTGAACCCCCCTCCCACCACCCTCCCCATATCATCTCTCTGGGTCATCCCAGTGCACCAGCCCCAAGCATCCTGTATCCTATATCAAACCTAGACAGGCGATTTGTTTCTTACATGATAGTACACATGTTTCAATGCCATTCTCCCAATTCATCCCATCCTCTCCCTCTCCCACAGAGTCCAAAAGTCTGGTCTTTGTGTCTCTTTTGCTGTCTTGCACACAGGGTTATCATTACCATCTTTCTAAATTCCATAAATATGTATTAGTATACTGTATTGGTGTTTTTCTTTCTGGCTTACTTCACTCTGTATAATCGGCTCCAGTTTCATCCACCTCATTAGAACTGATTCAAATGTATTCTTTTTAATGGCTGAGTAATACTCCATTGTGTATATGTACCACAGCTTTCTTATCCATTCATCTGCTGATGGACATCTAGGTTGCTTCCATGTCCTGGCTATTATAAACAGTGCTGCGATGAACACTGGGGAACACGTGTCTCTTTCAATTCTGGTTTCCTCGGTGTGTATGCCCAACAGTGGGATTGCTGGGTCATAAGGCAGTTCTATTTGCAGTTTTTAAGGAATCTCCACACTGTTCTCCATAGTGGCTGTTATTTTATACTTTTAATTCTCATTTTTTAAACATTAGAAGACCAAGGAATAGAGAGGCTGAGTAATTTGACTCAGAGAGTCAACAATTTGACCCAGAGTCATTGTTGAGGTAGCATATGAAAAAGTTGGTGCTAATGTTGTAGCCACGTGTTCTGGGAAATAAACTCACTCAAAAGGACAGAGCAGATAGTGGAGTGCAGTTTACTACACCAGCGGGCAAGGCAGAGTCTTCTCTTAGCCAAGGACCCTGACCAACTTTTGTGAAAACCTTAAGCGTACTGCTCAAGCCCACATTCCCAAATTCCTTGAACCTAGCCTGGAAAGTGTTAAAGGGAGATACAATCAGGTTACAGCCACGATTCATAATCAGAAGGGTCAGCTGGTTATACAGTGTAGCGTACACCAATGGGTGCCATAAAGATTACAAAGGTGATTGACTACATAGCGGATTATTAGATTCTTTTTGGTGATGGGAAATCTTGGTATGGAAGCTGGTGTTTATCTGTCTGGGAGTCCAGTTTGGCTGTAGGTATGTTATCCCCATGGCTACCAGACACATGGTCCAAAGCTCACTGAAAGTGCAAGATGGAATTTCCTTCTTTTTCAAGATGGAATCAGCTCAGCCTGTTTCTTTCCTCCCTCATTCCCCACCCTCTTGATGCTCTCAACTTCCAGTGTGAGCATCACTCATCAGGATGTACTGCATTTTAGGTTTCCTGGTATATATTTGGGTAAATGAATTTAGCCTCTGTGATAGAGTTAACGACACATTGGAGAATACAAGGTCCACATAACAGAATCAACAGAACAACTATAACAATGGTTAATATAGTTTTCACCAATCACCCTTTACCCATGATAGAATAGAAGTCCAAAAAGGGAGATTATCATCAGACATAGCTTTCACCTGACCTTTCATGTTGTCTATTTACCATTGCCAGATAAATTAGGAATATATACACAACATTCAACTTTAATTATAGCACAGGTCCCTCCTTGTGCTGACGCTATGGTCAGTCTCAAGATGATACCAGCAAGTCCTTGTAGCAGCAGTTGCTTGTAGAGCTTCATCTCTGTTTCTTCTTTAAGATGATCTTGGTTTCATGGGGATCAGTGGGGTCCTTTTGTGTAGTCTACTCGGTGTCCTCTGGGTCTGCGTGGTACGCTCTCTTCAGCCTCGTGTGGTGGATCCAGGGAGTGACACCTGCAACTTTAACTGCTGTAGGGCTGGTCAGAACAACAGTATATAGACCCTTCCAATGTGGGGCCAAGGAGCCGGGTTTCCAGCCCTTGACCCACACCAGATTCCGGGGCACAAATTCGTGAATCTGTTCCCCAAGGGGGAACAGCACCCTTTCTTGTACAAACTTAGTTACCTGACTTATTACCTTACCCAGTTGTTCCATCTGCTGTGAAATCTCATCTCCCCTTACCCGAGGCAAATTTGTTGACACCTGTTTTACAAGGGAAAAGTGAAAGAAAGTGAAAGTGAAGTTGCTCAGTCCTGTCCGACTCTTTGTGACCCCATGGACTGCAGCCTACCAGGCTCCTTCGTCCGTGGGATTCTCCAGGCAAGAGTACTGGAGTGGGTTACTGTTTCCTTCTCCAGGAGATCTTCCCAACCCAGGGATCGAACCCGGGTCTCCCACATTGCAGGCAGACGCTTTACCATCTGAGTCACCAGGGAAGCTTTTACAATGGGAGGGGGCCTCCAATACACAACTTTGTATGGAGAATAGCCATGTGACCGTGGGGTCATCCTGAGTCTGAGCAGAGCCTTTGGAAGCAAGTCCACCCGGGAGCAGTCAGTCTCTATGATCCACTTGGAGAGGGTCTCTTTTAAGAGTCCAGTTGGTTCATTCCACCATCCCAGAACTCTGAGGCCTATATGCCGTATGTAATTTCCACTTGATATTTAGAGCTTTACACACCGGTTGAATTAAGTCGGGTACAAAGGCAGGGCCATAGTCTGATCCTGTACTGGTTGGGAACACAATCTGGGGATTATTTCTCGAAGCAGACAGCAAGCCACTTCATTTGCTCTTCAGTTGGGGTGGGGAAGGCCACCACCCATCCTGAGAAGGTACATACCATGAGTGTCAGCAGGGTTTAAAGTCCACTTAGACTGCCTTCTGTCTGTATTCCTGGAGGTTTTTGTTTATGTCCCAGGGCAGCATTGCCCTTTTTCATTTTTGGTGGCCCTTTCTGCTTCAGTCAGCTGGTCTTGGGCCAGGGTATACTGTGGGAGAGTTAAAGTTAACTCAGGCATTTTTGAGAGTACACAGGTTCTGATAGATCCCCCACCAGCAGGCGCACATTTCTCAGCCACTTGTTTTGAGGCTTTATCTGCTAGTTGGTTTCCCCCTGTTTGTGGGGTGTCTTCCTTTTGGTGACCCCAACAGTGCATCACTGCTACCTTTTCAGGTTCCCATACAGCATCTAATAGAGTGGAGATTTCTTCTTTGTTTCTAATATCCTTCTGTTGGCTGTCAGGAGACCTCGCTCTTTATATAAAGCTCCATGTACATGTAAAGTAGCAAAAGCATACCTGGAGTCTGTGTAAATGTTTGTCTTCTTGCCTTTTGAGAGCTGGAGGGCCCGGATTAGAGCACATAGTTCGGCCCGTTGAGCAGACCAGTGTGATGGCAGAGAGCTGGCCTCAGCGATGGCTTCCGTGACGACTGCGCATCCTGACGGTCATTGTCCTTGTTTCACCAGGCTGGTGCCTTTGATGTACAGGACCCACTCTGGGTCTGGGATTGGCTGGTCTCTCAAGTCAGGTCTGCTGGCATAAACTTCTTCTAAGATTTCCTTGCAATCGTGTGAGGGCCCACCTTCTCCCACAGGAAGGAGAGTGGCCGGATTCAGAGCCTGACAAGGCTCAGTAGTAACGTGGGGATTCTTACATAACAGTCCCTGGTATTGAGTAATCCGGGATGTCAACAGCCATTTATGGGGGTCCCCTCACAGGATAGTGTTGACCTCATGTGGGACTTTTACAATCAAATCTTGGCCCAAAGTCAGTTTGGTTGCCTCCTGGACCAGTAAGGCAGCCTCAGCAACTGTCCGTAAGCGTCCCAGCCACCCAGGGGCAACACTGTGCAGCCGATTTGAGAGATAAGTCATGGGTCTGTCCCATGTCCCCATATTCTGGGACAACACTCCCATATCCACCTTGTCCTTTTCAGTTACGTAAAGAGTCTAAGGCTTAGCAAGGTCTGGCAGGCCCAAGGCGGGTGCGGACGTCATTGTACCGGGTTTGAGTTCTATTACCAGTGAGACTTGTTTTGCAAGCCTGGGGGGTTTCCGCCCAGACCTCGGGGAATTGTTGAGTTAACTCTCTCTCGACTGTTTAGCCTGTTTGGTTTCCTTTCTGGGAGATCGTGCAATCTCCATTCATCTTGAGGGGTTACTGAGAGGAAGAGTAAATAGGTGGTTGAGCCCACTTGAAGAGTGGGTCTTTCGTGGGGGGAAAGGTCACTCGTGTCCCCCATTTAGACAGTAAGTCTCTTCCAAACTAAGGTATGGGGCATTCAGGGATGTATAAAAAGTCATGAATCCCTTGGTGTCCCCCCATCTGACATTTTCGGGGTAGGCTAGAGACACAAAGGCTGCGTTTATCACCATCTGAGACCCAGCAGCCTCTGGATCTATAAAGTCTATAGGTCTCGCACAGTCTTTTGTAGAACTCAGAGGGTGATTCACTTTCCCTTTGAATCACTTCAGAGGGTTTTGCCACACTCATAGGTTTTCAGGCTCCGCTCTTGAGGCCTTGTAAAATAGCCACCCGAGACCTCTCCAGGTGCCCCTCCCTTCCTCCGTGTTACAGTCCCCACCGGGCCTCTCATCTGGGTGGCTGGTTCTGCCCACGGCTGCGGGTGTGCAGTACCCTCAGGTGCCGTTTCTCTTGACCATTTTCTGGCCTCTGTTAGGAGACTGTATCTTTCCTCAGTGCTGAAAAGGGAGACTAGTAGTTGGATTATGTCATCCCATGTAGGGCAGTGGGCTTGAAAAATAGTCTCCATTAGGCTAATCATGGCTTGCGGCTCCCCCGAGTACAGTGGAGCGTGTCTCTGCCAGTTTAATATATCTGTACAGGAAAATGGCTGGTAATGATAGGCTACAGGGGGCTGATGGTAGTGCCCCATGCGTCCTGAACCGGAGGCTGTTGTAGCTCTCTGAGGGGCACCTATAGTGGGGTTCTTTCCCCCTGTTCCTTGGTGGAGTGCAGCCTCTAATTCCTGTGTTTTCCTCCCCCTTCCCATCAGTACTCTCCAGGAGGGGTGGATACAATCTAGGTGATCCGGCTGAGGTGGAATCCTGGGGGCATTGACCAGAAGTGTCCATCGCTGAGATCGGAGCCTGCCGAAACTGTGGCTCTACGATCTCCGGGAGAGCTGGCGGAGGAGCAGCAGCTGTTGCAGGAACTTCACTGGCCCTGGATCGGTCAGTAAGACGGCCTCCGGTCCTGGTGGTG
Source organism: Capra hircus (assembly GCF_001704415.2). Taxonomy (NCBI): domain Eukaryota; kingdom Metazoa; phylum Chordata; class Mammalia; order Artiodactyla; family Bovidae; genus Capra; species Capra hircus. The sequence continues at coordinate 13,329,983 of NC_030811.1, read as the reverse complement.
CACTGGGCTGTGGGCATGTAATCGTCCAGTATGGGGGAGATCATCCCCATCCAAATGCTCTAGAATTTCTTTTTTTATCATCAGTCAATTTTTATGCCATTAATATTTTTCCCTTTCCCTTCTGGATACAAAACCTTGTCCAAGTGGGAGGGTCTTGAGCTAACCCTAGCCATCAGTCAATATATGGATATTGATCCAGGTGTCCCAGCTCTTCTCTGACTACTGTATAGACTGCTTCCACTATTTTTAAGTTCACAGTGTCTTCTGGCAGCCATCCTACACCCACAGGGGGCCATTTGACCTCAAAGAGTATGTGGAGGTGGTTAGGCGTCATATTCACCCCATAGTCTCCTCCAAATTCCTTCTTTAAATTTTTAATCATGCACTCCAGTACAGTTGCCTTAGATTGATTTCCTCCCATCTTGCTTACCTTCTCAGACCTTCTTCTACTTTTCCTTCTCGTTCTGTCTACGACGTTCTCGGTACCCTATGCACTTCTGATATTTCCACTCAATGAAACACTTAAATTGCCATTTCACCTTTTTCTTAATTGGGGTGAGAAGAGCCTTACCTGCCAGATCCCAGAGAGAGAAGGGGGATCAGCGTGTCTTCACCTGCCTGTTGGCATGGTCAAACCAGAACACCATGTGGTCCAAGACTGTTTCTCCCTTAACTTTTAAAGTCCGATCTGGCTTGGTGGTCTTGATCAGGTGCAGATGAAAATACAGATGGGTTAAATAGCCCACATCCCAGGCTGTCTCCAGAAAAGCCAATTTATACCCACTTATATATTCCCCTCCCCTCCTTCTAGCCTGACAATTCTGAGGGGCTCAGGAATTTCATGGCAGATGGGACACTTCCTAGGGGATGGCAGAAGACCAAGTTTCTTCTAACAACCCTCTGGCGATTGCTTGGTAATAATTGTCCCCAAGATGGCATGGACACCACCTCCTAAATGACATTCACAAATTTCCTTCCTAAGCCCTAACACACTCGTCAACCTGTGTACCAAGCAATTGCTGCCACCTGCCTATTCCAGTCTCCTGCAGGTCCGTGCCCCTTTTAGTCCCTCCCAGGGGGGTGATCAGGCCCCTTCTTCCACCCTGCTGGGTGAGTTCCTCCTCACCTAAGCACTTAGTTCCCCTGCTGTCGTCCACTAACTGCTAACGTGAAAGGTCTGGGCGTTGAGAAGCAGAATCCTTCCAGAAGGGCTAGGTGCCATCCCCCCTCCAGAAGATTCGAGTCGCAAGGCCTCAGAGTAGTCCCAAATGGGACTTGTCTCCTCAAAGTGAGGAGTTTTCTGGTCAATGCACCAAATGTTGTAGCCACGTGTTCCAGGAGACAAATTCCCTCAGAGGGACAATGCAGATAGTGGAGTGCAGCTTATTACACTGGTGGGCCCAAGGCGGAGTCTCCTCTTAGCCAAGGACCCCGACCGACTTTTGTGAAAACCTTATGTACCTTAAGCGTACTGCTTATGCCCACATCCCCAAATTCCTTAAACCTAGCCTGGAGTGTTAAAGGGAGATACAATCAGGTTACAGCCACGATTCATAATCAGAAGGGTCAGCTGGTTATACAGTGTAGCGTACACCAATGGGTGCCATAAAGATTACAAAGGTGACTGACTACATAGGGGATTATTGCATTCTTTTTGGTGACGGGAAATCTTGGTATGGCATCTGGTTTTTATCAGTCTGGGAGGCCAGTTTGGCTGTAGGTATGTTATCCCCATGGCTACCAGGCACATGGTCCAAAGCTCACTGAAAGTGCAAGATGGAGTTTCCTTCTTTTTCAAGATGGAGTCAGCTCAGCCTGTTCCTTTCCTCTCTCACTAAAACATGGGTAATCTAGATCCAGAGCCTGTATTCTTAATCTAATTATATATGCAGGTGTAGTTTACACCAAGAATCCAATGATTCCACACAATACATAGATATTTCTCTCCTCTGTCCCAAGGAGAAAAAGTTAGCAAAAATTACCAAAGGAGAATAAAGATAAGACAAAAGTAGAAAGAAAATGGGATATTTAATTCACAAAACAATCTTCAAGAAAGAAAGCAGTATGAATATTTGTTTAGGGGAGCAATATGGTTGATAAACTATTTTCAGATGTTTTGGTGGTAGAACTTTTCTGGCATAACAATATTTAAAATTTATAAAGAAGCAAAGGGAAAGAAAGAAATAGAAGAAAACAGTAGAATGGGAAAGACTAGAGATCTCCTCAAGAAAGTTAGAGATATCAAGGGAACATTTCATGCAAAGATGGGCACGATAAAGGACATAAATGGTATGGAACTAGAAGAAGCAGAAGATATTAAGAAGAGGTGGCAAGAATACACAGAAGAACAATACAAAAAACATCTTCATGACTCAGATAACCATGATGATGTGATCACTCACCTAGAGCCAGACATACTGGAATGTAAAGTCAAGTGGGCCTTAGGAAGCATGACCACAAACAAAGTTAGTGGAGCTGATGGAATTCCTGTTGAGGTATTTCAAATGCCCAAAGATGATGCTGTTAAAGTGCTGCACTCAATATGCCAGCAAATCTGGAAAACTCAGCAGTGGCCACAGGACTGGAAAAGGTCGGTTTTCATTCCACTCCCAAAGAAAGGCAATGCCAAAGAATGTTCAAACTACTGCACAACTAAACTCATCTCACACACTAACAAAGTAATGCTCAAAATTCTCCAAGCCAGGCTTCAACAGTGCATGAACCGTTAACTTTCAGATGTTCAATCTGGATTTATAAACTGCAGAGGAACCAGAGATCAAATTGCCAACATCCGATGGATCATCAAAAAAGCAAGAGAGTTCCAAGAAAACATCTACTTTTGCTTTATTGACTACACCAAAATCTTTGACTGTGTGGATCACAACAAACTGTGGAAAATTCTGAAAGAGATGGGAATACCAGACCACCTGACCTGCCTCCTGAGAAAACTGTATGCAGGTCAAGAAGCAACAGTTAGAACTGGACATGGAACAACAGACTGCTTCCAAATAGGAAAAGGAGTATATCAAGGCTGTATATTGTCACCCTACTTATTTAACTTCTATGCAGAGTACACTATGTGAAATGCTAGGCTGGATGAAGCACAGGCTGAAATCAAGATTGCCAGGGGAAATATCAATAACTTCAGATATGCAGATGACACTACCCTTGTGATAGAAAGTAAAGAGGAAATGAAGAGCCTCTTGATGAAAGTAAAAGAGGAGAGTGGAAAACCTAGCTTAAAACTCAACATTCAGAAAACTATGATCATGGCATCCGGTCCCATCACTTCATGGCAAATAGATGGGGAAACAATGGAAACAGTGACAGACTATTTTGGGGGGCTCCAAAATCACTGCAGATGGTGACTGCAGCCATGAAATTAAAAGATACTTGCTCCTTGGAAGAAAACCTATGACCAACCTAGACATTATATTTAAAAGAAGAGACATCACTTGGCCGACAAAGGTCTGTCTAGTCAAAGCAATGGTTTTTCCAGTAGTTATGTATGGATGTGAGAGTTGGACTATAAACAAAGGTGAGTGTCAAAGAGTTGATGCTTTTGAACTGTGGTGTTGGAGAAGACTCTTGAGAGTCCCTTGGACTTCAAGGAGATCCAACCAGTCCATCCTAAAGGAAATCAGTCCTGAACATTCATTGGAAGAACTGATGTTGAAGCTGAAGCTCCAATACTTTGGCCACCTGATGTGAGGAACTGACTCCTTGGAAAAGACCCTGATGCTGGAAAAGATTAAATGTAGAAGGAAAAGGAAATGACAGAGGATGAGATGGTTGAATGGCATCAGCAACTCGATAGACATGAGTTTGAGCAAGCTCCAGGAGTTGGTGATGGATAGGGAAGCCTGGCATGCTGCAGTCCATGGAGTTGCAAAGAGTCCGACACAACTGAGTGACTGAACTGAATTGAAAGAGAAAGTCTTTTTGTATGTCTTTCTCTTCTCATCAGGAAAGAATTTTCCAGAACTATTTCTTCTCAGCAGATTTTTCATTGTATTCCATTGGCCAAGTTGGGTCAAATAGCTATCTCTAAACAAATCGCTGAAAAAGAGGATGAAATTGAGAGCTTAAATTAGGTCAGTTCCCTGTGACTCAGGGGTTTCCTTGGCTCAGATGGTAAAAAATCCGCCTGCAATGCAGGAGACCTGGCTTCAATCACTGGGTCGGGAAGCTCCCCTGGAGAAGGAAATGGCAACCCACTCCAGTATTCTTGCCTGGAGAATCCCATGGACAGAGGGAACTTAGTGGGCTACATGCAGTGTCAGACAGGACTTAACGAGTAAGCACAGGCAGGCTTGTGTCTCATTGAGGTCCCTTTCTCTGATAATTTCACCATCGAATACCTGAGGAAGATCATTGCTAGGACAGCAAAAGGGTATAATTGCCATAGGGCAGACACCTGGCAGTGTCTGCTAACCAGTTTCAGTTCTGAAGCAAACTTTCTTAAATCTTGAGTAGAAAATTGAAATGTGCTAACGTTCTCATCTTTCAGTTTTAGAGATCCAGCTGATACTCTCAAAATAAGGCAGTATAGTTAGAGACCTAACGGCTACAATCTGAATGCAATGAAGAATTATACTTATATCAAGAAGATTGAGTTAAGAATTTCTGTAGTTAAAGGATTCTGAAGTAAATTAAGCATTTTAGTTTCATAATAGATATTTTTCCTTCTGCTATATTAAAAATATATATATATACATATATATTAACAAAGGATGAGGAACATGAACTAATTTTTATAAAAATATTTCTCATTATCTGTTTACCTTTTTCTGTTTATATTTTTCTAAGAGCAAAAGAAATGTAGGATTCTAGTAACCCAATGTGTGAGTGATACGGTTGTAATTCTCTGAATTGCTTATTTTCATATTGGGAAGATATTCCCTTTACACATAAAAATGTCAAATTACTGTTCTAAAATAGCCTATGATTACATGGTGTTAAATTGTTCATCCATCTGTCCTATTAGCCTGGAGTCTGTACATATTCATGAAGAAATCACTGAGATGCCGAGCTGTTAATCATAATGGATAGTTTAGTTGATCTGATATGGAACACTTTTAGATTTTTCCTTAGAATTTTTCAGAATTGCTTTATTTTGTATTATGGAGCTTATGTCCTTTTTACAATAAAAACACTGCATTTTTTTTTTCCCCTAAAAGTGGGTGGAGAGAGAGAAAGGTAAAGAATGGTGGCGAATTTAAAGAAAAAAGGCAACGTGAGTGCAGCTTTCCTGTTTACTCCTAGGATGTGCTGCTGCTGCTGCTGCTGAGTCGCTTCAGCCGTGTCCAACTCTGTGCAACCCCATAGACGGCAGCCCACCAGGCTCCCCCATCCCTGGGATTCTCCAGGCAAGAACACCGGAGTGGGTTGCCATTTCCTTCTCCAGTGCATGAAAGTGAAAAGTGAAAGTGAAGTCGCTCAGTCCTGTCCGACTCTTCGTGGCCCCATGGACTGCAGCCTATGAGATTTTCCAGGCAAGAGTACTGGAGTGGGGTGCCATCGCCTTCTCCCCTAGGATGTGAGTCAGAGGAATGCAGGTTTGGGCTCTCTGGATCAGTGATGTCCCTTAATGCCTTAACCTAAAGGGTGCCTGATGTTAATGGCACATGATAAACACTTGATAAGGGTTAGCACCAACTCTTCAGCTTCTGAGTAAAGTGCAACACAGTGTGTGTTCCCATTAATCAGCCCAATGAAGGAGGAGAAATCCGTGAAGACATCCATGGTTGTTAGAGAGGGAAGCAGCACCCCCACTTGAAGCCCATTCGCCCACAGCACATCAGCCATGACAGCAAGTTTGAATAGAAAACCTTTTGTTAGCAATATTTTCTGTCACATGATTTTCTAAGCAAGAAGTACAGAGGGATTAAAGGCTTACAGCTGCAAGTAATAAAGGTGATGTTAACCAGTTCCCTACTTTTTGCCCCTCTGCTTGGATTGTTTGTGCCAATGGCTAAGACTTTCTACACTTTACAAACCTCCTCAGCCGCCTCTGATGATACACCCATCTCTGCAGAGATTCCGTTTTCCTTCGGTCTGGATTGGATTCTTTCTAGGCACTTCATCTGCCTTTTCTATGTGTTGTACACCTTAGTATTTTCATCTCATGTATTTCTCTTTCCTGGTTTATTCCTTTGTTTTGGCGAAGCACATCCTACAATAGCTTCCTCTAGTTAAAAAGGTGTTGCATGACAGCAGTTATGGTAAAAAAGAGTTATCAACACTTATAATTTCTCATCATTTCTTAGAACATTTATCTTTTTTCAAATACCCCATTGAAACAGTACATGCTAAAAGGACTTAAAAAAATAAGAAAGAACTCAATCCTGTGTAGGGAGAATTTCTGTCTTAGAGATAGCAAAACAATAAAATGATATTTAGGTGCAGCTGTAGATATGTATTTAACTGTAATCTGAAAACACTTCTATCTCTAAATTGACTTTCATTTAATAGGTGTCCATTAATGATTGAGCCAATTATGCCTTATAATATTTATTCCTACTAAAATATAAAATATTGATGAACATAAATACTAAATAAATACATGAAGTCTAAGACTTTTCAGAATAAATATTTTTGCCCTAGCCAATTCAAACATTAAAAGTCAAAAAAAAAAAAAGGAGACAGATGGTTATACCTTTTGAATCCACAAAGCTACAATGACTGTCACCATACTATCTTCATCAAAATAAATAACATTATAATTGTGCTCAGTCATGTCCAACTTTTTGCAACCCTATGGACTGTAGCCCACCAGGCCCCTCTTGTCCATGTTATTTTTCAGGCAAGAATACTGGAGCGGGTTGCCATTTCCCTCCTCCAGGGGATCTTCCCAACCTGTGGATCAAACTTACCATTGTCTCCTGTATTGGCAGGCAGATTCTAAACCACTAGTGCCACCTGGGAGGCCCTAAATTCAGAGGCTCTATCTGACTGTTTCTTCTGGCGAAGAAAATTGATTTGTCTGTAATAATCTGGCTTCACTTATAAAATATAGGAAAGATAGTAAAATTACTAAAATGTAAAAAGAAATTAAACACAACCTTAAAGGATGCAATCAGTGTTTTTAGTAGACCAGAAGAAGGGAGTCCAGTTTGGTCTGAGATAGTTGAAGAGGCTCCATGAGTGTTTTGAAGGATTAGTATTGTGTTTGGAGTCAAGTGGGTAATACAAAGATAAAATTGACTTGAAACAAGGAATAAGAATTCGAGAGAAGTACTGGGGAATTTCCTGGGGCCTCCTTGGTAGCTCAGATAATAAAGAATCTGCCTGCAATGCAGAAGACTGGGGTTCAGTTCCTGGGTCAGGAAGATCCCCTGGAGTAGGAGATGGCAACCCACTTTTGTATTCTTGCTGGAGAATCCATGGACAGAGGAACCAGGAAGTCTACAGACCATGGGTTCACAAAAAGTCAGACACGACTGAGTGACTAACACTTTCACTTTCACTGGGGAGTAGTGGTTGAATGAACAGAGTGTGCATTAGAGAATAAGGAAGTAAGTAGACTGAGGCTCTACTGGACACACAAGATTACCAGAAGAAAAAAAAAACCAATTTACCTCCTCTTAAATATTTTTTTGTCTGCTCTGTATTACATTAAATATATATCTTCTATGTTAAAGTGCTGCTTCCAACTCAGTTTAAGAACTAAGACACTCTAGAAAACTAAATTAAGATCAAAACCTAGGAAGTTAGAACTATAAGGGCTTTGTAATCATCAAACAGTATCACTTAGTGCGTCAGAAGGAGGACAATTGAAAGAGACAGAGATTAAAAGAAAGGTGTAAATTTCAACTGTGTGGCCTTAATCTGCAATGAAGAAATAAAAATGTAGCTCTGAAATCTAGAGATGTTTGAAAAGGAGGGCCAACTAAAGAAGGTTAAGGAGAGGTATAGCTAAACTGCCAAGTCAGAAATATTTGAAAGTGATAAAAGTGCAGTGATTACTTGGCAATATTTTCTACATTGGGGGTGCCTGTCTCCCTGAGATGATGTCTTAACAGGGTCCATAGCACTCCTCCCATGAGAGATCAAGAAATCACAGCTTCTCCTTTATGAACAAGAGGAGTTAGAAGTAGAACAACTTTGAGTCTAATAACATAAGCATTGAGACAAATTAATTTATGACATGATCTTGATTGTTTGTTTGTTTTTTTTTCAGTTTTCTGAGCCGAGTCTAACATAGTAGAGTAACAGCCTCACTCAGTCTCAGGAAAATACAAATACACACAAACAAATCCCAAACAAATGCCTGTAATAATTCCAATGGCATACTGAAAAAACTAAATGAATAAACATGGGAAATGCATTCACTGGCTCACTCACTAATGGGAAAGCAGCAGACACTTTAATTCTCTTTGGGGAGGACATGAGTAGAGCTGAAACACAGGCTTCTGTCCCCTGATCATTTTTCATGTCTTTAGGGAGGGGGTTGGGTCCAAATGATAGAAAAAGCCTTCACTCTATCATAGAATTGTGTCTGGGCTTCACCCCTCTATGAGGCCTCTGTGAGGAGAATCAATTGTCACCCGCCCTCCGTGTGAAGTTTCCTCTCAATCAGATGCCACGTTGAAAAGGACAGCACAGATTCCACACGGTAAGAGGGTTCATTAGTCCTGAGAAAGCTTGGCAGGTGGAAACAGGAAAGGGGGAGTGAATGAAACCACTGCCTTCAGGTGTTAGAGACTCAAAGCCTTCCCCGAGCCCTAAGCCTAACTTTAGACTGTGGTCCTGAGGGTATTTCTAGGGACCCCTACCTAGCGCCATTGTGCTTCCTTTGTGCTCAGCTGGTAAAGAATCCGCCCACAATGCAGGGACCTGGGTTCAATCCCTGGGCTGGGAAGATGCCCTGGAGAAGGGAAAGGCTCCCCACTCCAGTATTCTGGCCTGGAGAATTCCATGGACTGTATAGTCCACAGGGTTGCAAAGACTCGGACACGACTGAGCGACTTTCACTTTCGCTTCACTTTACCTAGCACCGAGCTGTGGCCTTGATGCCTCTGACCTCCCAGGACTCTTGTTCATGTCCCTTTCATCATCCTTCTGAGGCCGCTCTTGGATTTGTCACGACTGTGTCAGACAAGAGGGGTAAGCTCCATGTAGGAGGACAGGATCTGGCTAAAGGGCTACAGAGAACATCAGAGGACACATGGCCCATGCGCCTCTTCTCCACAGAAAAAATCCTGAAGGCAGAGGCCCGTGGTTCACTTACCCAGTGTCTCCTGGCATATAGATTCTGTTCCTTATTTTAGCAGAGAAATGTTATGACCTCTAACCTGCCTCTTTATGAAATTAGATCCAGGATTTGCTCTCCAATATTGACTTCCACTCCTTATAGTAAATATTTAAATTCTAAGGTGGCTTATGTGAGTTAACTCATTTAACTTTTCAAACATCCTATGAGTTAAGGTTTATCCACCCCAGTTTGCAGCTGCAGAAATGAAAGGACAGAGAGGAACAAAGAGATCACCAGCCTAGCCTACAACAAAGCCAGGACTTGAACCCATGCGGTCAGGACTGGAGACCATGTCTGCTTTTTTTTTTTTTTTTTTTTTTTTAAATTAGCTACTCATGAAGATTAAGCTGTGTTGAAGCTACTAACAGAGAGAATAACTAAATCTGAGTAACTGTGAAAAATTGGACAGATCTGTACTTCCTCGGTGCTTCGGCTTTGACAATCCCGTATTCTGAGAGAGTGATCTACAGAAACATTTAATTGGAGTCAATGTGGTATTCTAAATTATGCCCCGTTTTCTTTCATAAGATTTACTTTCTCTCACATCGGTATTTTGGCATAGCAGAACTGCAATTTAACTATTAAGACCTGCATTTTCTTCTTCAATCCAGAAGTGAGGTTAATTTCCAGGATTCTTTTATTTTTTTAAATTCTAAGTTTAATTATAAAAATAATAATATAAAAATTAATAGAAATGAGAATAAAGTGGTGTGTTTTCTATTTAAAATAAAAAATAACCAAAACAAGCAAGGTAAGTATGAAAGAATGTACATATAATAATTTTGTTGCCTCTTTATATTTGATTTATATTCCCAGTGATTTATGTTCTCCTGGAACTGTGGTCCCTTTAATACAATTAGTAAAAGCTAACATTTATTTCTGGCTTCGCTGGTGACTCAGTGGGTAAGAATCCACCTGCAATGCAGGAGACGCAGGTTTGATCCCTGGGTCGAAGGGAAGATCCCCTGGAGAAGGAAACGGTAACCCACTCCAGTATTCTTGCCTGGCAAATCCCAAGGACAAGGGAGCCTGGTCAGCTACAGTCCTTGGGGTCAGAAAAGAATCAGACATGACTTAGCAACTAAACCACCATCACCCAACATTTATTTAACTCCTACTGTGTACCTGTTTAATGGTATTTATTCTTATATCAGTCCCTTAGACCTTGCTGTCACCATCTTCCAGATGAAAACAATGATGCTGAGAATCAGTGGCTCAGGGTCACTGGTCCCCCTGCAGAGAGGGCAGTGGTGGGCTGCTGGCAGTGCTGCTGGCCCTGCTCTTTTCACCCCTTTTCAGGGATTTTGCTCTTTTCAGTTCCTGCTGATTTTCATGCTATGGAAGAACAGAGAGATGTATCCATGAGACCTTTTGCATCATTCTGTGCATTGAAGACTTTTCCTTCAGGGCAGCAAGATGGACCCTTAAAGGCATCTTCATTCCAGGTATTTGTATCTCTATTGTATCTGTCACCGGCTTTCTCTCATAGGAAAAAAACTCTAGCTTCTTGAACTGTGAAATTCAAAATGCAAAACCATACCAATATTTAAAGGGAGAAAAATCAATTTCACCTTACGCTACATTTTTCTACTTTTCTTGTCCTGACAAACGAGTTGATCCACAGCTATTGTGTGTAGACAGCCACCATGGTAGAGCTGTCGCCTCATGACTTTCCTACAAAACCGTGAGAAGTGCACTTGACATCCGTGGTTTGTCTGAGTTTCACACCTGATGAAAAATATGTCATAATTCGTTCTGCTGCTGCTGCTGCTGCTAAGTCACTTCAGTCGTGTCTGACTCTGTGCGACCCCAGAGACGGCAGCCCACTAGGCTCCCCCATCCCTGGGATTTGTCTCCTTATTTGTTGCTGCCTCTTGAAAATAGGTTTCTTCTAAGATAATAGTTTCTTTAAAAATTTTCTTGCCAAAAATATTACATGTAAAACTATAATTTCAGATTGTTTGAATGACCAACTCGGATTTGTCCAACAATTCTAATCATTTGGGAAAGGGAGGCTAATGACTTGCCTATCCCTGTGCCTGCTACCCTGGGTCCCTGGTCTGGGTACAGTAGGAGCACAGATGCTCACAACACAGCTGAGCCCAGTGGGCTTTTCCCTTGTTGCTCTCCCAGGATCCATCTCAGGCCCACACAGGCTTCCTGGCCCAAATCCTGACTTATCCTGTCTGTCCTTCAGGTTCTTACTCACACTTCCCCTGCCGGAGGTCTCCTATGACTCATTCAAACACTCTCCTTGGAAAGAAATGCACAGTTTCCTGTGTGTATATTAGCCCTAATACCTGAATATGAGACTATTTCTGAAGTTATTTTAAAAATTTTGGTTATTACTTTTGTTCTTTCTTATTAAAAATGAACTTTAAAAAAAAAATCACAAGAAGTTCATCCTGTAGGCGTCCCAGAGATTAAGAGCTCTGAAACCCTCCTATTCAGCTTGAATCAGTGAGAGCAATCCACACAGTACTTGGTGTCTCCCCAAAGTGCCATATTCCATCCTGTCATTAAATTTGTATTGTCCAGGGACTTCCCTGGCAGTCCAGTGGTTAAGACTCTGCATTTCTACTGCAGGGGCCCCAGGTTCAATCCCTAGTCAGGGAACTAAGATACCACATCCTGCAAGGCTGCACAGAGCAGTCCAAAGATTTTTAAAATTTGTACTGTCCTGGAAATTGGCAGTTTCCCATTTCATATTTGCTAATGGGACTAATTCAACTAGGATATATATCCTTTAGTTATGCACTGTATGTGTGAATTTTAAAATAAATCAGTTAAGAAGAAGCCAAACAATTTCTATCAGCTCAAATAAGATAACAGTTCAGTGACTTGGTAAGATATTTTATTGACCATAATTTGCTGCTATTTGGGAAACTCTAGTGAAGTGAATACACATAACTTTGGAAATTAGTGAAAGAGAAACACCAAATCCGTGTAGGCATAGACACAGAAGTTCACATGCAGGAGGGTAAATGTCTCTGAAATTTGCAGTTTCATAGCACTCTGATCACATGTGTCTTCTAGTGAGCATATTGGTCAATCCCAGGAATATAAATAAGAGGCATTCTCAGAGGCAAACACTAGACTGTGTCATTCGAGTTCTATGCAGGGAAAGTGGAGGCTTTCATGAGTCCATCTTAGATACACAGTCCCTCTAGGAAGCAGTTTGATACTAAGTGACTTTTTCTAAGTAATTGATATAAAAATTCCTGGACTAGAGGACTGCTAAATTCCCTGTAACTTCTCATTCTGAATTTACATGTATTGGTTTTATTATTGTTTTCAATGTTTTGGTTTTTAAATCTGAAATCCCCAGAAGCTACCTTACAGATAAAAAGAGCATTGAAATGTACTTTGCATGACAAAGGTCACTTTCTTTGATCTGTGCAACAATAAAACTTAGCTTTGTCTGTGCTCCTCCTCGCAATTTGGTTGATGTTGCAATAATTTTCAAGCTGATTTATAATCTGTTTCTCCTTTTATTCAATAGAAGATCTTGATCTTTTTCTCTGTTTGGACAATTCAGGAAAAAAATGTCTCTAAAGAAAAATGAGATTGAGGTTTTCAATTTCTCCTTTCTTGCCAAAAGTTAGCTATATCATAATGTCATGACTTATTCCTCCCATTTGAAGCTCTAAGAAAATCAGCTCAAACTTGAGATTTTGGTTATACTTGGTATTAGTTGTTTTCAGCAGGAATATAATGCCTGATATTGTTATTGTTGTTGCTCAGTCGCTGTCATGTCTGACTCTTTGTGACCCCATGGACTACAGCACGCCAGGCTCCTCTGTGTTCATTATCTTCCAGAGGTGGCTCAAATTCATGTCCGTTGCATCGGTGATGCTATCTATCTCATCCTCTTCTGCCTTCTCCTTTTCCTTCAAACTTTCTCAGCATCAGGATCTTTTCCAATGAGTAAGTTCTTCACATCAGGTGGCCAAAGTGTTAGAGCTTCCGCTTCAGCATCAGTTCTTCCAAAGAATATTCAGGGTTGATTTCCTTTAGGATGGACTGGTTTGATTCCCTTGCTGTCCAAGGGACCCTCAAGAGTCTTCTCCAGCACCACAGTTCAAAAGCATCCATTCTTCAGCCTTCTTTTTGATCCAACTCTCATATACATACATGACTACTGGAAAAACCATAGCTTTGACTATACCAATCTATATTGGCAAAGTGATATATTTGTTTTTTAATACATTGTCTGAATTTGTCATAGCTTTCCTTCCAAGGAGCAATCAATCGTCCTTTAACTTCATGGCTGCAGTCACCATCTGCAGAGATTTTGGAACCCAAGAAGAGAAAATCTGTCACTGCTTCCACTTTTTTCCCTTCGACTTGCCATAAATTGATGAGACCAGATGCCTTGATCTTAGTTTTTTGAGTGTTAAACTTTAAGCCAGCTTTTTCACTGTCCTCATTTACCCTCATAAAGAGGCTTTTTAGTTTCTCTTCACTTTCTGTTTTTAGAGTGATATCATCTGCATATCTGAACTTGTTGATATTTCTCCCAGCAATCTAGATTCCAGCTTGTGAGTCATCCAGCCTGGCATTTCACCTGATGTATTCCTCATAGATGTTAAATAAGCAAGACAGCAATATATAGCCTTGATGTACTCCTTTCCCAATTTTGAACCAGTCAGTTGATTCATGTAAGGTTCTAACTGTTGCTTCTTGACCCGCATACAGGTTAATCAGGAGACAGGTAAGATTGTCTGGTATTCTCATTTCTTTAAGAACTTTCCGCAGTTTGTTGTGATCCAGATAGTCAAAGGCATTAGCTTAGTCAATGAAGCAGAAGTAGATGTTTTTGTGAAATTCCCTTGCTTTTTCTATGATCGGGCAAATGTTGGCAATTTGATCTCTGGTTCCTCTGCCTTTTCTAAATCCAGCTTGTATATCTGGAATTTCTCAGTTCACATATTGCTGAAGCCTAGTTTGAAGGATTTTGAGCATAACCTTGCTAGCATGTGAAATGAGTGCAACTGTTTGGTAATGGGAACATTCTCTGGCATTGCCCTTTGGGATTGGAATGAAAACTGACCTGTTCTAGTCCTGTGGCCACTGCTGAATTTTCCAAATTTGCTGACCTATTAAGTGCAGCATTTCAACAGTATCATCTTTTAGGATATGAAATAGTTCAACTGGAATTCCATTACTTTGTTCGTAGTGATGCTTCTTAAGGCCCACTTGACTTCACATTCTAGGATGTCCAGCTTTAGGTTAGTGTCTACACCATCATGGTTTTCCAGGTCATTAGACCTTTTCAGTATAGTTTGTGTATTCTTGCCACCTCTTCTTAATATCTTCTGCTTCTGTAAGTCTTTACAGTTTCTGTCCTTTATCTTGCCCATCCTTACATGAACTGTTCCCTTGATATCTCCAATTTTCTTGAAGAGATCTCTAGCCATTCCTATTCTATTGTTTTCCTCTATTTTTTTTGCATTGTCCATTTAAGAAGGTCTTCACTCCTCTCTCTGCTATGCTCTGGAACTGTGTATTCACTTAAGTAGATCTTTCTCTTTTTCCCTTGCTTTTCACTTCTTTTCTCAGCTATTTATAAAGCTTCATCAGACAACCATGTATAAGCATAAGGGATTTGATTTAGGTCATACCTGAATGGTCTAGTGGTTTTCCCTACTTTCTTCAATTTAAATCTGAATTTTGCAATAAGGAGCTCATGGTCTGAGCCTCAATCAGCTCCAGTTCTTATTTTTGCTGACTGTATAGAGCTTCTCCATCTTAGGCTGCAAATAATATAATCAATCTGATTTCAGTATTGACCTTTTGGTGATATCCATTCGTAGAGTCCTCTCTTGAGTTGTTGGAAAAGGGTGTTTACTATGATCAGTGTGTTCTGTTGGCAAAACTCTGTTAGCCTTTGCCCTGCTTCATTTTGTACTCTAAGGCCAAACTTGCCTGTTACTCCAGGTTTCCCCTGACTTCCGACTTTTGTATTCTAACCCCCTATGATGAAAAGGACATCTTTTTGGTGTTAGTTCTAGAAGATCTTGTAGGTCTTCATAGAACCAGTCAACTGATATTAAATACTAGATTTTAAAAAATGAATGTCTTATTTTATCCTGTGATAATGTACAGGTTTATTAAAAAACAAACAAAACTACAGTAAACAAACAATACATACAAAATGTAAGACCCTCCATAATGCTATTCTCTAGAGTTATCAATTGAGATTTCATGTATAACTTAAAGAATCTTCCTACGTATATATAAATAGGCCCTAAAGACATATTCGGAGAAGGCAATGGCACCCCACTCCAGTACTCTTGCCTGGAAAATCCCATGGACAGAGGAGCCCGGTAGGCTGCAGTCCATGGGGTCACGAAGAGTTGGACACGACTGAGTGACTTCACTTTCACTTTTCACTTTCATGCATTGGAGAAGGAAATGGCAACCCACTCCAGTGTTCTTGCCTGGAGAATCCCAGAGACGGGGGAGCCTGGTGGGCTGCCGTCTATGGGGCTGCGCAGAGTTGGAACGACTGAAGCAACTTAGCAACAAAGACATATTGTGTATAGATATGTTAGTATTTTAAAATATAATCATATTACATATCCTTTGACTTTATGTGAAAAAATTTTTCTTCCACCCTATAAAGATCTGTATTATCCTTTTTAATGACTGCACAGGAAGATGAGATTGTTGGATAGCATCACCAATTCAATGGACTTGAACTTGGGCAAACTCTGGGACATAGTAAGGGACAGAAAAGCCTGGCATGCTGCAGCCCATGGGGTAGCAAAGAGTCAGACATGCATGATTTAGTGACTAAAAAACAACAGTGGTATTATATATTATAATATATAACATATATTACAATATATCATAAATAATATATAATAAAAATATACAATGGTATTATATATTATAAAATGGTTTTATATATTATAAAATTAGCCAAAATTTCAGTTCATCTCCAGCTTTCAAATTTTAAGTCAATTCTAAATTTTCGAAACTGTAAACTGGATAACAGTGAATAATTCCAACCTTCTGGTCACTGTGTTTCGTGAACATTAGACTTTTTTCTGTTCCCGTTACTCACCAAGCCCTTCCTGCCCAAGACTCTGCCGTTACTCTTCCCTGTGCAGGAAGCAGTCCACTTGGGCTGTTGTCAGGTGGCACTCCCTTTATCACTTAGATTCCACCCATGTGTCTCCTCTTTAAGACTTCTCTTGACAATCCCAGCTAAAGGAGCCTCTCCAAACCTAGTCACTTTCTATTATTTTTCCCTGTTCTTTTTCCATCATAATGCTTTTCCATCAACACCTATTTTATGTTTTTTTGTACTTTTGGTGTTTTATGGGTGGTAATTAACCACGACATCTCTTTGCTTCATGTTAGGTTGTCTCTGGAAAAAAATGTGAGGAAATGTAAAGAGACAGCACCTGGTTATAAGACTTCTCAGTGTGATGTTGCCATCCATCCCTCTCATGACCACTCTCCTATGGATAGACCTAGGCACTGCCCAGGACAAGCTCCCTAGAGAGAACTAACCATTGGATGCTCCAGCTGACCCTACTCCCTGTGACTGACTCAGAATCCAACAGAACAGCAGTAGGTGGTCAGCATGGTAACAGGTGATGAGGAAGGGATTCAGGAGATATGATGGCAATGACAGTTGCCATAACTGGGAAGATACTGCAACAACTAAAGATTCTTTTCACGACAGATTCTCAAATTTGCCTCTGTATTATGTTATAAAGGAAAAAGAGAAAAGAGGTGAATAAAATGTAATTAACAGGCAAGAGTCATCTTTAAATACACCCACAGAGAATGTAAATTCATTTTCACGTTTTGAATTGCATACTTTAAAAGGGTGCAGAAATGTTGCCTTGCTTAACTGAATTTAAGACAATATGTGTGCCTGTGTTCATCTACTCTAATAATTTTTCACTTAGGCTTAAATTTCAGGATCAGGTGCTGACAAAAAAGTAAATAAGACAATAAAAATAAAATTGCAAACTCTGGAGATGGGAAATAAATGGCAGAAGATGTCCACTGTTGAGAGGAGTCTTATGCAAAGTTTGAAATACTACAAAATTGAGAGGTTATTTAATAAGGGAATTCAAATCTGAAATAAGTGGATAGAAAAGCATATGAGAAGGTAAGTGGAAAAATAAGCAACATGTAAATAACAAAGTATCATAAACATTTTGTTTCTTGAACCAAGAAGATAAGCAAGATTAGGAGATGAAACTACCTCTTACTACATACAGCCTGTCAGGGTCGTCTCTCTTCTAAGCACATTAATAATCAACACTCACACCTTTGAAGGGAAGCCAGGATACTTGAATTTTACAAAACAGTGCATGTCTGTATTTGTATGTATACTATCACACAGAGTATATAATAATGCATTTTTCCTGTTATCATATATTTTATTATCTATCATATATTTTCCATACCTTATTATCCATTGATACAAGGGGAATTTGTTTCTGACTTGTATGATCATACCAAGTTTGTGTATACAGTATATCTAAAAATAAATTATAGAAAACCCACTCAAAGTAATACATTTCCAAATGCTCACTTTGTTACACTCAGAAGGTATTTTGTGTCATGATTTCCCTACAGCTCTGACCTTCTATTGAAGCTTGGGGCTTCACTGTCTCTGCTCAGGAGCATGGGAGGCAACCAGACACGGATCACAGAAGTCACCCTCCTGGGATTCCAGGTCGATTCAGCACTGGAGTTTTTCCTCTTTGGACTTTTCTCTCTCTTCTACACCCTCACCCTTCTGGGGAATGGAGTCATCCTGGGGCTTATCTGCTTAGACTCAAGACTGCACACCCCCATGTACTTCTTCCTCTCACACTTGGCCATCATCGACATGTCCTATGCCTCCAACAATGTCCCCAAGATGCTGGCAAATCTTGTGAGTCAGAAAAGAACCATCTCCTTTGTTCCTTGCATTATGCAGACATTTTTGTACCTGGCTTTTGCTGCTTCAGAGTGCCTGATTTTGGTGGTGATGGCCTATGACAGGTATGTGGCCATCTGCCACCCCCTTCATTACACTCTCATCATGAGCTGGAGAGTGTGCACTGTCCTGGCCAGCGCTTCCTGGGCATTTAGCTTTCTCTGGGATCTTGTCCACTTAGTTCTCATCCTGAAGCTGCCCTTCTGTGGGCCTCATGAAATCAACCACTTCTTCTGTGAAATCCTGTCTGTCCTCAAGTTGGCTTGTGCAGATACTTGGCTGAATCAAGTTATCATCGTTGCATCCTGTGTTTGCATTTTAGTCGGGCCCCTCTGCCTGGTGCTGGGCTCCTATGCGCGCATCCTGGACACCATCCTGAGGATCCAGTCTGCTGAGGGCCGCAGGAAGGCTTTCTCCACCTGCTCCTCCCACCTCTGCGTGGTCGGGCTCTTCTTCGGCACTGCCATCGTCTTGTACATGACCCCCAGATCCAGCCATTCTCAGGAACAAAGGAAGATTCTGTCGTTGTTTTACAGCCTTTTCAACCCTATGCTGAATCCCTTAATCTATAGTTTGAGAAACACAGAGGTGAAGGGTGCCCTGAGGAAAATTCTAGGGAAGAAGAGGTCAGTGTGAGGGATGGTTTGGAGTGTCCTACGTAAGCCTGTCTTCATGACTCTGGACCTTTGAATGCTCTTTTGAAACCATTAATTTAACAAATTAGCACCCTTTATCTTCAAAATTTTTAAAAACTGAGAAAATAAATACTCATATTTAGTCATTGATAGCAAACCTGAAATAAACATCATAAATAAGAAAATTATAATCTAATCCTATTCTTTAACACAGGTGCAAATATCTTAAAATATTAGTAAATCAAGTAATAAAAAATACTAAATTATGATAAAGTTTTTATCTCTAGAATGCAAAAATTGTATAACTTTCAAAGAATGAAAAAAATTGGCCCATTAACAAATTAAAGTATCCATTGTCAGTAGATCAAAGCAAGTGCTTGATAAAATTTAACATCAGTTCATGATAAAGCTCTTTACAACCTAGCATAACAATACACATTCCTAGAAAAAAATTTATTAAAAACCCCAGTACCATAAACATTCACATATCAGACATTATACTTAATGGTAAAATGCTAATATCTTTCTCCATAAAATAAAAAATCAAATAAGATGTACATCGTCACCACTTGTTTTCCTTATTTTTCAGATTTTTATTAGATATATTAATATGTACAGTTAAACAAAACGAAGAGATATATGTGTATGTGGGTATCTGTCACGTGAGATACCCACATGAGAAGGAATAGATAAATTATGTGTTTTTGTTGTGTGGCTAGGTTATGTCTAATTCTTTTATGACCTCATGGACTGTAGCCCTCCAGGCTCCTCTGTCCATCAGATTTACCAGGGAAGAAAACTGGAGTGGATTGCCATTTCCTTCTCCAGGGGATCTTCTTGACCCAGCGATTGAACCTGGATCTCCTGCATTGACAGGTGGGTTGTTTACCACTGAGCCACCAGGGAAGCCCAAATGAATTATGATCATATGCAAATAGTGCGATGGCATTTGAAGGAAATCCAAATGAATCTTTTTGTATATTAGTGAAATGATGAGAAATTTAAACAAGATAACTTGATATAAGATCAATATAAACATCTATTATATATTTATATAACAAATAATTAAAATAAATTTTTTCCAAAATGCTAAAAGCAGGACTTAATTTTTAAATGTTTAGGAATATATCTAAGAGTGTGTGCTTGGTCACTCAGTCATGTCCAACTCTGCGACCCTGTGGATGTAGCCCACCAGGCTCCTCTTTCCATGGGACTCTCCAGGCAAGAATTCTGGAGTGAGTTGCCATGCTCTTCTCCGGGGGATCTTCCCAACCCAGGGATTAAACCCAGGTCTCCCGCATTGCAGGCGGATTCTTTACCATCCAAGTACTAAATCTATAAAGAGACAATTAGAAAAATTTATTGAGGCACTGTGCTAACTAAACAGATATGAAATGTGAGATATGCCAAGGTTTCAGACTGAGAAACATAATGTTTAAACGATTCAACCTCCTCAAGCTGATTAACATATTTAATGTTAGTATCTTACAATATCCCAGTGGAATATGTGAGTATAAGCAGAACACTTTAGAATTCGACAAGCTGATTCTAACATACATGCTGCCATGGCTAGTCCAAACACATTTAAAAAAGATTAAGTATAAGGTGAGAGGAATTGATTCTGCAGATAACAATATCTGCTACAGAGTGCCAATAAGTAAAATAGTGCAGTCTTCATCCTTGGGTTGACCAATAAACAAACTGAACAGAGCATAGATGCTGATGTCTATGATTAGAAACTGGCTGTATGAAAGGTGTGGCTTGGTAGACCACTGGGGAAAGGGAGGGGTGTTGCAGAAAACAGCTCTGGCACGACTGAGTAACCATGCGGATACTCATGCATGAAAAACTCAGGCTCAGTGTTTTTAAGACCTAATGGCAAAGGCAAAACTATAAAGCTCTTAGGAAATATGGAAGGGAAAGATTTTTAAATTAATATACAAAATTGTTATTCTCCAGAGAAACACTAATACATTTGAATAGATTGATTTAGATAGATCAAGAATGCATGTTAATCAACAAGGAGCATAAAAAGAATGAGAAGACATGGAATTGTCTTCAACAATTCTGATTTATCAAGTCTCAAACATCACTTCCTCAAAAACCAGTGTATTTCAGAGTCTTACTTGTCTTGACCAGGTAATTTTCCATCATGGTAGCTCAGCTGGTAAAGAATCCACCTGCAATGCAGGAGACCCTGGTTTGATCCCTGGATCAGGAACATCCCTTGGAGAAGGCAACAGCTACTTACTCCAGTATTCTTGCCTGGAGAATTCCATGGACAGAGGAGCCTGGCAGGCCCCAGTCCATGGGTTGCAAAGAGTTGGACACGACTGAACAACATCTAATTTTTCAGTCCATTGTGTCTTTTTTCCATAGCATTATACACTAACTGAGGTTATCCTCCCTGTAAAGTTACTATTTTTAACATGAAAGATCACTGGTAAGCATTAACTTTGCCTTCCTCGTTGCTGTGTTCATCATATCTAGAGCAAAACTAAGTACAGACAAGGCCCTCAGGAAATCTTTGCTGACTAACTTTGTCTCCTATATTTTTTATTAAAAAAAAATTTTTTACGTTGGAGTGTTTTTTTAATTTATTTATTTTTAATTGAAAGATAATTGCTTTACGTATTATGTTGGTTTCTACCAAACATCAACATGAATCAGCCATAGGTTTACCCATGGAGTATAGCTGATTAACAATGTTGGGTTAGCTTCAGGTGTGCAGCAAAGTGGTTCAGTCACACATACACCTGTGTTGTTGTTGTTGCTGTTCACTAAATCCTGACCAACTCTTTGGCACACCAAGGCCTGAAGCTCACTAGGCTACCCTGTCCTTCACTGTCTCCCAGCGTTTGTTCAAATTCATGTTCATTAAGTCAGTGATGCTATGTAACTATCTCATCTTCTGCCACCCTTTTCTCCTTTTGCCTTCAGTCTTTCCCAGCATCAGGATCTTTTCCAGAGTCAGCTCTATGAATCAGGTGTCCAAAATATTGGAGCTTAAGCTTCAGCATCAGTCCTTCCAATGAGTATTGAGGGATGATTTTCTTTAGGATTGATTGCTTTGAACTCCTTGCTATCCAAGGGACTCTCAAGAGTCTTCTCTGGCACCACAATTCAAAAGAATCAATTCTCTGGAGCTCAGCCTGCTTTATGGTCCAACTCTCACATTCATCTATGACTACTGTAAAACCAGAGCTTTGACTATATGGACCTTTGCTGGCAAAGTGATGTCTCTGCTTTTTAACATGCTGTCTAGGTTTGGCATAGCTTATCTTTCAAGGAGCAACTGTCTTTTAATTTTGTGGTTACAGCCATTGTCCACAGTTACTTTGGAGCCCAAGAAAATAAAATCTGTCACAGTTTTCACTTTTTCCCCATCTATTTACCATGAAGTGATGGGACAGGATGCCATGATCTTAGTTTTTTGAATGTTGAGTTTTAAGCCAGCTTTTTCACTCTCTTCTTTCACCTTCATCAAGAACCTCTTTAGTTCCTCTTCACTTTTTGCCATTAGAGTAGTATTGAAAGAAATCAATTTATAACATGAAATTGAATCTTCTAGTTTCTTTGCCAGAGTGTTATACAGTTCAGAGAAATCGTGACTCACCCAGTCCCAAACACAAACACACACAAATCCCAAGCAATTGGACACAATTCCCATGGTATCCTGAAGGAACTTAATGAGTAAACATGGGAAATGCATTCCTTGGTTCACCTGCAGATAGGAAAAACACGCTTCACCCTCTGAGCCACCAGGGAAGCGCCGATAGGGAAACAACAAACACTAAAATCTCCAGGGAGAGGGTCGGTCCAGGTGATACACACAGTTCTGTACCCTGATCATGATTTATGTCTGCAGGAGGAAGGTTGGATTCAAATGAAGGCAAAAGCCCTGACTTGCAGAAGCAAGTCTATCATAAACTTCTCTGCTGAGAGCTGTGTGTCTGGGCTTCACCTCCTGATGAGGTCCCCGTGGAAGAGAATCTATCCTAGTCCTCCAAGGCCATGCTGAAGAGAAGAACACAGATTCCACTTCTGAGTTCTAGAGAGTTCTAGAGCGTTCTAGACTCGAGAGTTCATTGATCGTGAAAAGGGTTTTCAGGTGGAAAAGACTGGTCCAGGTATAAGGGTCTGAATGCCTTATCTTTACCCAAAGCCCCTTTTTACAAGATCCCCTGGGCATTTCTAAGGACCCCTACCTGTCCCCATGGTGTGGCCTTGAGTCCTCTGACCTCCAAGACCCATGTCTGTGTCCCCTTCACCTCCCTGCTGTTGTGTCTCTTGGTTTTCCTCATGACTGTTTCAGAGAAGAGGGGTCAGCTAATCATCCAGGCAGTGCATGATCCGGCTCAAGGGCTACAATGAACTTCACAGACCTGTGAGTCAAATACCTTTTCTACAAATAAAACAATCCTGAAGGCAGAGGTAAGTGGTTTCCTGGCCAGTAGCTTGATCTTCCTTTCCCATGTGTTGACTGCCTGCCCTTGTGGACTTTCAAAAATATTTTTTGACCAAACAGGTCCCATTTCTCATGCATTCAGGCAAGAGATGACATTTCTTACTGGAAAAACCCAGTATCTGTTGCTGTACACACTCTCTGTTCCTTATTTTAGTAGGATATTAATGTTTCATTATGATGACTGGACCCAAAAGTTATTCTCCAATAATGGCTTTCAAACCTCTCATAATATATGTTTCAGTTCAGTTCAGTTCAGTTGCTCAGTCGTGTCTGACTCTTTGCGAACCCATGAATCGCAGCACGCCAGGCCTCCCTGTCCATCACCATCTCCCGGAGTTCACTCAGACTCACGTCCATCGAGTCCGTGATGCCATCCAGCCATCTCATCCTCTGTCGTCCCCTTCTCCTCCTGCCCCCAGTTCCTTCCAGCATCAGAGTCTTTTCCAATGAGTCAACTCTTCGCACGAGGTGGCCAAAGTACTGGAGCTTCAGCTTTAGCATCATTCCTTCCAAAGAAATCCCAGGGTATTAAGTGTCTTGTTTGCGTTAACTAATTGAAATTTTCAACTCTCCTATGAGATGGGGGAATTGAGGAATGAGAGATACAGAGGGGTACAAGATTTTGCCTGCCAAAGTTTTGAGTAGGTCCCAGATAGTCAGGCCAAGAATCCAAGTTTGTTTTTTTACATTATGTTATTCATGAGGATCAAGCTGAGTGGTGAAGTAAATGGTAAGTAATTTCTGAGTAAGTCAGAAGATTGCATAATCTGTTCTGCCCCAGAACTTTGACTTTGTCAGCCCCAGGGCACTCACTCTGAGAGAGTGATAATAAAAACTTTTACTACAGGTCAGTGCAAAATATCCTAAACATGGCTTCCTTTCACTTCATAAGGTTACTCTCTTTCTCGCGTTGGTATATTTGGTATAGCTGAGCTGCATTTTGTGTTTTAAAACCTGTATTTTCTCCTTCATTCCAAGAGTGAGGCTACTTTAAAGATTCTTATATTTCTTCAAAATCCTTTTTAACTTAAAAATCAGCATATAAAGCATCAATACAAATGGAATTAAAATCATATGTTTTCTTACTTAAACATAACCAAAAAGGAAAGCAAGTGTGGAGGACTTTACAATATCATGATTGATATTAATTACCAATCCCAATAATTTAGATTCTCCTTGAATTTTGTGCTGTCTTTAATACTGTTAGTATCTGCTGACATCTAGTAAACTCCTACTGTGTACCAGCTAATGCTGTTTATTCTTCACATCAGCCCTTTAGACCCTGCTCTCACCAGCTTCCAGATGAAAACAATGAGGCTGAGAATCAGTGACTCGGGGCCACCTGGTTCCCCTGCAGAGTGGAGATGGGCGCGATGGTCTGCCTTCATCCGTATTTAGGGACCCTGGTCTTCTCAGTCCCCGCTGATTTTCCTGCTGTGGGAGAACAAAGTGATGTATCCATGAAATGTTTTCCCTCATTCTGTGCAGGACAGCGCACTTTCCTTAAGGTGCAGCAGGGTGGACACTTAAAGGCATCTTCATTTCAGGTGTCTCTCTTATCTGCCACAGGAGTTTTCTCGGAGGAAAGAAAAATCTGACTTCTTGAACACTCATTTTAAAAATGCAAGAAATCATTGCATATTTAAAGGGGAGAAAATTGCTTTCTTTATTCTGTTTTTTCTATCTTGTTCTCACAAAGGTCCCTATCATTAATAGTTTGAGCAGACAGCCACCACTGTAGAGCTGTCTCCTCATGACCTTTCTACAAAAGCGTAGAGTGCAGTTGACACCCAGTGTTGCATATGGTTTGTCTGGAGTTCATACATGATGAAAGAAGTATTTCCACTAAGAAGTTTTTGCCTTCTTAATTATTGCTGACATTTGAAAATAATTCTTTTTCTAGGCTACTGGTTTCATTCAAAAATATTTTACCAAAATATTATATGTAAAACTCTATAATTGCAGGCTATTTGAATTATGAACTCAAACAATTCTAATCACTTGGGAAAAGGAGGCTAGTGACTTGCATATCTGATACTGAAGCATCCCTATGCCTGCCTCCTGAGGCCCCTTTTAGGTGCAGCAGGAACCCAGACATCACACCACAGCTGAGCCTACTCAGCTGCCTTGGTTGCTCCCCTAGGATCCATCTCAGGTCCTGACTCAGCCCGCTCTTCCTTCCTCTTCAAGCTCTTACCTACCTTCCCTTTCTGGAGATCTCCCATAACTCCTTTAAACATTCTTTTTGGAAAGAAATTTAGTTTTTCTAGCTTTCTGTGTTGTTATCAGCTCTTGTTGTTAAATTGTGTAGGACTCTTTGCAACCCCAGGCACTGCAGCACACCAGGCTTCCCTGTCCTTCACCATCTCCTGGAGCTTGCTCAGACTCACGTCCGTTGAGTCCATGATGCCATCCCACCATCTCATTCTCTATCACCCTGTTCTCTTCTCCTGCCATCAATCTTTCACAGCATCTGGGTCTTTTCCAATGGACCAGTTCTTTGCCTCAGGGGCCACAGTAAACACAAGCCCATGAGACTTTTTCTAAAGTTCGTTGTATCATTTTCTGTTACTGCTTTTGTTCCTTGCTTTCCTTGATGACGGAAACTGCTTACTCAAAAAGAGTTAAAAATTTACAAAATATCCATAATTCTGGAATTCTCAGGTAGTAAGGGCTCCCTGAGCCTTCCTATTTAGCCTGAGTCATAGACCTATTAATACAGTATTGGATATGTCCCTAAAGTGCCAAATTCCATTCTGTCATTAAATTTGTATCATCCAGAAAATTAGACAGTTTCCCATTTTGTATCTGCTGATTAGAAGTTCTATATATATCCTTTAACTGTGCTCTGTTTGCATGAATTTTAAAATAAATCAATTAATAAAAGCTAAAAATATATCAGCTAAAAATTAGTTAATAACATTTGCGTGAATTGGTGAGATACTTACTGACCATAATTTGCTACCATTTCTTTGGCGATCCAGTAAAGTGTTGACCCTAGACTTTGGAATTAGTGTAATAGACCACCTCCTTCTAAAAGAAACACCAGATCCATGCGGGATGAGACACAGAACTCACAGGCAGAGGGCGACTCTCTCTGGAATTTGCAATTTCATGGCAATGATCAATTATGTCAATATTTTTCTCCTGTGCGACTTCAAAGCAGTGCTTTTCTTGTGCTCCTCTTCACATTTAGGTGGATGTTGCAGTGATTTTCAACTTGATTTGAAATCTTTTTCTACTTTGACTCGTTGGAAGACTATGCTATTGATCAGGACAATTCAGAAAAAATATCTCGGTAAACAAAAATGCGATTGAAATTTTCATTTCCTCTTTCCTGTCATCTGGTAACTATTTTTCAGTTAACGTAATATGGTGATTCATTTCCCCCATTTGAAACTCTAAGAATCGGCTCAGGTTTGACATTCCTGTTACAACTTCCTGAGTGCTACTCTCGAATAAACAAGGAAAATGTGCAACTTTGCTTTTATATTTTATACACAATAGAATTTTCAAATGTCTTTTTTTTGGGTAATGCACATTTATTAAAAAACAAACAGTAACCATATAACATATTCAAAAGGTAAGTTCCCATACAATCCTACTCTCCAGAGATAATCAATGTACAGTTTCATGTTTAAATTACAGAGTTTTCCTGCATATACAAAAATAGACCCCAAAGACATTTTTGTATAAATATGTTAAATTTTGAAATATAAATCAAATCGTGTACACATGCTTTGACTTTATGTGGAAAAATTTTCATCGCCATATAAATTCTATATTATCCTTTTAAATGGCTATATAATATTCTATTATTGGCGAAGGAAATGGCAACCCACTCCAGTATTCTTGCCTAGAGAATCCCATGAACAGAGGAGCCTGGTGGGCAGCTGTCCATGGAGTCGCACAGAGTCGAACACAACTGAAGTGACTTAGCATGCATGCATGAATTGGAGAAGGAAATGGCAACCCACTCCAGTGTTCTTGCCTGGAAAATCCCAGGGACAGAGGAGCCCAGTGGGCTGCCGTCTATGGGGTCGCATAGAGTTGGACACGACTGAAGTGACTTAGCAGCAATATTCTATTATAGAAATAACAAAATATTTAAATCCATTCCAACATACAAATTTTATGTCAGTTCCAAATAGTTTAAAATATCAGTAAGAAAACAATGAATATTTACAACCTCTTTGTCACTATGGACTTTTTTTTTTTTCCTGTTCCTAGAACTCAACAAACCCTTTTTGCTCAGAATTTTGCCTTTACTTATTCCTCTGCAAGGAACAATTTGCTTTAAGAAGTTATCAAATACTTCTAAGAACTTCAAATCTGAAATTAGTGGACAGAAAAGCAAGTGAGAAGGTAAAGGGATATGTAACCAAAAGCAACATGTAAAGAACAGGGGACCCTAATAACTTCATAACTTGGACCAAGAAGACAAGCAAGCCTAGAAAATAAAACTATCTCTTTTTAGAGATGGCTTGTCAGGGTTCTCTTTCTTCTAACTGCCTTAATAATCAAGACTCATAGAGACTCATAGCCTTGAAGGGAAGCCAGAAAACTTGAGTTCTCCCAAACTTTGTATGTGTGCATGCAAATGTGCGTTCTGTTAGGTAGAGTATATAATAATGTATCCTAATACATTTTATTATCTATAGTAAATGTTACATATATAGGCTATTATTTCTTTGATACAAGGATAACTTTTTCTGATAAATATGAGCACACAGAATTAGTTTTAACCATATATCTAACAATAAATTGTAGGAAATCCATCCAAAGTAATACATTTCCAAATGCTTACTTTGGTATACTCAGAAGGTATTTTGTGTCTTGATTTCCCTGAAGCTCTGACCTTCCTGTCCCAGGGGGCGGCTTCTCTGTCTCTACCCAGGAGCATGGGAGGCAACCAGACACGGATCACAGAAGTCACCCTCCTGGGATTCCAGGTCGATTCAGCACTGGAGTTTTTCCTCTTTGGACTTTTCTCTCTCTTCTACACCCTCACCCTTCTGGGGAATGGAGTCATCCTGGGGCTTATCTGCTTAGACTCAAGACTGCACACCCCCATGTACTTCTTCCTCTCACACTTGGCCATCATCGACATGTCCTATGCCTCCAACAATGTCCCCAAGATGCTGGCAAATCTTGTGAGTCAGAAAAGAACCATCTCCTTTGTTCCCTGCGTTATGCAGACATTCCTATATCTAGCTTTTGCTAACACAGAGTGCCTGATTTTGGTGGTGATGGCCTATGACAGGTATGTGGCCGTCTGCCACCCCCTCCATTATGTTATCACCATGAGCTGGAGAGTGTGCACTGTCCTGGCCATCACATCCTGGGTGTTAAGCTTCCTCTTGGCTCTGGTCCACTTAGTTCTCTTTCTGAGGCTGCCCTTCTGTGGGCCTCATGAAATCAACCACTTCTTCTGTGAAATCCTGTCTGTCCTCAAGCTGGCCTGTGCTGACACCTGGCTCAACCAAGTTGTCATCTTTTCAGCCTGTGTTTTTATCTTACTGGGGCCCCTCTGCCTGGTGCTGGGCTCCTATGCGCGCATCCTGTTCGCCATCCTGAGGATCCAGTCCGCTGAGGGCCGCAGGAAGGCCTTCTCCACCTGCTCCTCCCACCTCTGCGTGGTCGGGCTCTTCTTTGGCACTGCCATCATCTTGTACATGGCCCCCAAGTCCCGCCACCCCGAGGAGCAGCAGAAGGTCCTTTCCCTGTTTTACAGTCTTTTCAACCCCATGCTGAACCCGCTCATCTACAGCTTGAGGAGCAAAGAGGTCAAGGGTGCCTTTAGGAGAGTGCTGTGGAAGGACAGGCTAATGTGAAGAATATCAAAGGGCAACATGCAGGAGGAACTTTGTTCCCTCTGAAATATGGTGAATGCATGCTAAGTTGCTAGTTGTGTCTGACTCTGTGCAACCCTATGGACTGTAGCTCGCCAGACTCCTCTGTCCATGAGATTCTCCAGGCAAGAATACTGGAATGGGTTGCGATGACTTCCTTCAGGGGATCTTCCCAATTCAGGGATCAAACCCGAGTCTGTTATGTCTCCTGCATTGGCAGGTGGGTTCTTTACCACTAGCACCACCTGTTAAGCCCCTGAAATATGGTAGGGGGCATTTTTTGCCTTTAGCTGTAAAGCTACAATATTATAGCATATTATAGACCTAACTGGACTTTCCTTGTGGCTCAGCTGGTAAATCTGCCTGCAATGTGGAAGACCTGGGATTGATCCCTGGGTTGGGAGAGTCTCCTGAAGAAGGGAAAGCCTACCCACTCCAGTATTCTGACCTGGAGAAGTCCATGAACTATATAGTCCATGGGGTTGCAAACAGTCAGACATGACTTTCACTTACTTGCTTACTTATAGACCTAATTGGTGCTTCTGAGTTGTGGTGCTAGAGAAGACTCTTGAGAGTCCCCTGGACAGCAAGGAGATCAAACCAATCAATTCTAAAGAAATCAACCATGAATATTCATTGGGAGGACTGATGTTGAAGCTGTAACTCCAATACTTTGGCCACCTGATGTGAAGAGCTGACTCACTGGAAAAGACCCTGATGCTGGGAAAGATTGAAGGCAGGAGGAGGAGGGGTTACAGAGGATGAGATGGTTGGATGGCATGACCGACTCAATGGACATGACTTTGAGCAAGCTCTGGGAGTTGGTGATGGACAGGGAAGCCTGGTGTGCTGCAGTTCATGAGTTTGCATAGAGTCAGACATGACTCAGCCACTGAAAAACAATAACAGACGTAAACATATAATCAGCAACTATATAGACCTTAGAAAATAAAATGGATAACTATTCATGACCCTGGACAGGCATAGGTTCTTAGAGATGATCCAAAAAGTACAAGACATAAAATTTGAAAAATTGGTAAATATTGGAGTTTTTGAAAATTAGTTATTCTGCTTGTCAAAGTCATGATCTTAAAAAAAGAAATGTAAATCACAGACCATGTACTTTTTGAAAATGTTAGTCTGATCACAGGAGGGGACAAAGGAAAGGCTTAGAAAAAAAGCAAGGTTTATTATACACCTAGGCCAGGGACAGGAGGCATGGCCCACCATGCGGGGTCACACGGGGGACACAGCTGGGTGGTCAGGAGGCAGAAGACAGCATAAGGAGGAAGGTTAAACTACTGCCTTTATTGGCATTTCTGCAGGAAACTCTGAATTAAGTGGTTTATATGAATAAGTTGGAGTTCTTATAATAGATAAATCTTTACCATGTAAAGATGGAAATCACAGGAGAATTCTCAAGGCAAGAATTCTCTAATATTTCGAACCCAAGCTATCTTACTTTCAGTAATCTCATTTTAAGTCTTTCTGGCCTCTCTTCTTTCTTAAAATAACAAGTGCTATATAATAGGATGCTTTATTGTTTTCTTGTTGCTTTCTTGGTTTTCCTCATTTTGAAAATCAACATCCCCATTTCTGAACTGCATACAACTAAGTGCTGTTTTTCTCTCAGTTGTTAACAATTCCCTGGTATTAAAATATTCCACTGACAAATTGATCTGCAGTTTGATTTGAAATATCTTTTTGCTATCTTCTCAGAAAAAGAATTGGACATTTCTGACTTGCATTTGTCTTACTTAAAACATGTATTAAAGAAGAAATATATGAAGTAATCTGAAAAAAGAAAGAACAGTTTTCAGTTATAAACTTCATGCTCATGAAATGATGAATCTATGATCTATAAGGCAAAATTAAAAAAAAAATAAATTTTACCCCAAAGAAAACATTTTAAGTTAATGACTTTAGTGCTTTTCTTTACCTAAGAAGATGCAAGAGTCTGGGCTCATGGTAATCATTCCTTGGTTTTGCATCTTAACTGTCTAGAGCCAGTATCTTGTTTTTCTCCACCCTGAGTTCCCCTCAGGGTGCACCACCAGCTGCAGAGCTTGTGGCTAGTTGATGACAACATTTTTGGAGTTGCCTGACAGGCTACCTTCCTGAGGCTATAGTCCTCAGAAATGTCCCCACATAAAACAGAACTTTCACCTTTTATGTTGTATGTTTTTTAAAAGAGAGGCTCACAGCTGGAGGGTGATGTTGTCTCTTAACACAATTATGCCAGATGCACAAAAATGGGAAGTCATATGTTTGCCAACACCAACCCTGCTTTTGGAATTTAGCAAGGTCAAATGGAAGCGCGCAATCCTGAGTGCCATTGTACTGGCTGGTCTTATGATTTGAGATAAGATGTTGGTCTTGTGGTATGATGATAAACTGGATCCATTGTTGGTGGCTGAATGGAACTCTAGTTGTGTGGCAGTAACTTTTGATTCTCATTCTTCAGGTTGCTTCTACTAGAAAAGATTTCACTGGGAAGAAAGTTTCTGAGAACCACTCTCCATGTGGCCGTTAGACCATGTAATACAATTTTCAGCTGATTGATCACTGTGTTAACTATAAACCTTGATGATCAAATGCTTAGAAAGGTCCTTGGTTATAGTGGGCAAAGTATATCAGTTTCATTCCCAGCAGACCACAGTATACTATGCACAGATACTCATCACCTCCATTTTTGTGGATGGAAAGCTGTTAAAACAGAAGAGGGGGGACAATGGGTTTCTCACAGGAATAAATTATAGACTTCACACGGCAGGTGTGAATTTCTTGAGAAATAGCCCCACCCTGAAAGGAGGAAAATTTTAGAAGGCCTTGCAGCATGTTCAGACTAAATTACATTTAGGTAGGCTAGCAAGCCCTATATGGAGGACCCAATATTTTGGGGTAGCAAGACATACTCATAACTGCACTCAAGTTATTAGTACACAATGATAACCACAGCATGGTGGATTGTCCCACAAAACCAAAGAATGACTTTGAAAGAGAAAGGTGGCCATCTAGGCATCACTGAACACGCTGAATTCACTTTTAATGAGGTGTGGCAGCCAGTTGAAAAAAATATATTTTTTTAACTAGAATGAGAAGATTAGAGGGAATTCTCTTCTAGGAAAAATGTAAGGGATAAGAGTCAGCCTGGAAGTAGAATGAGACCTTAGTGAAATAGATCAGACTGACTCAGCAAATAAAGCTGAATACTGCTAGCACTCAGCCCTTACTCAAGACCTCTTGACTGTTTTGATCCAGATGGAGACTAAAGTAAACATGAGACAGAGCCCTTCCATTCTAACTGCTGGAGCCAAAGGAACACAGTTATGGGGATCTTACAGACCTCGGAACTTAGATTCTCTGGCAGTGTTTGTAATTTTCACTGAAGCATAATGAGTTCATGCTGAACTGTGAAGAGCAGATCAGAAGAAGACATACCTGTAGTACAGTTAGTCTGGATATCACTGTGTTCTCCCCCTCATGATGGGGCAGGCAGAGAAGTAGGCCCCACTGTGTAACAGCCCACAAAAGAAGCTAGCTTTAGTACAAGCCTCTAAATTGAGACAGGGTAACTGGCTTTGTCCCCTACTGACTTGGAACCGAGAAATAAGTGAGTCGTGGCTAACTGTAACGACACTTGTCCATATGCTAATCTGGTATATGGACAAGCGCCAGATCTGTTGGAGAGGCAAAGACCTCTGATTCTTACTGATGGGTTCTGAAATGACAACTGAATTGTATCATGACAGTAATATGGTTTAACATTGGGTGTTACTAAGATTCAAATATATATGCTCAGATACTCAACGGAGAAGGCAATGGCACCCCACTCCAGTACTCTTGCCTGGAAAATCCCATGGATGGAGGAGCCTGGTAGGCTGCAGTCCATGGGGTCGCTGAGGGTCAGACATGACTAAGCGACTTCACTTTCACTTTTCACTTTCATGCATTGGAGAAGGAAATGGCAAGAACCCCAGGGACAGGGGAGCCTGGTGGGCTGCCATCTATGGGGTCACACAGAGTCGGACACAACCGAAGCAACTTAGCAGCAACAGCAGCAGATACTCAGATGTGTCTGGCTGTTTGTGTCCCCATGGACTGTAGCCCACCAGGCTCCTCTGTCTATGGGATTTTTCAAGCAAGAATACTGGAGTGGGTTGCTATTTCCTTCTTCAGGGGATATTCCCCACCCAGGGATCAAACCTAGGTCTTATACATTGCAGGGAGATTCTTTACCAACTGAGCCACCAGGGAAATCGTAAAGATTTGACTACCTTATAAGGTAGTCATTGATATTGATACTGATGATCAAATGTATTGGGAGGTTAGGTTAAAGCTACCTCAGAATCTAATACCAATGGAAAATGGCTGGCCTGAAGAAGAACTTTATTTAGCTGACCATCAGCTCAATTCTATGCCAAATAATTTTGCATAAAGTTATAAGCTCAAAGGGGGAAAAATAGTCAAAATAGTACAAAAATGTGAAAATGTGCATCATGACTTTATAGGATATGCATGTTCCTTTGAGGTTACTCTTATCCTACATTCATTCCTCCAAATGTTTGGCATTGTGAAATGAAGTATTTCCTGCCATATTGGTAAACAAGAATGTCACAGCCATCAGCGATTTGGGGCCTCCAAATGTGAGTTTCTGAGCCCAGGGAGGAAACCCAAAAGAAAGAACAACACCTGCTTTATAACAGCCATCAGACTGTAGCCACTCCCTACAGTGACCCTGACGAAAGGAAGCTCAGGATGTGAAAACAGGATAGTGGCCCCAGATAGATTAGGTGCATATGAAAGAAATAATTTCAGTAAGCCCAGCTTCCATCTTCCCTTACACAGAAAAGCACTAAATTCCTTGAGATATCTGGTTTTCCTTGATTAGCAATCAAGCACTAATCTGGGTACTGCTGTGAAGGGATTTTACAAATCGACTGATGTGAAGCATGGAGGCTATCTTTTAGCAACTGATAGTCAGATACAACTTAGTGACGAAACAACAAAAAATGGAAGTTATCCTGGGGCCTACCCCAATCAGGCAGAAAGTGAAGAACTTATGGCAGAAAGCAAAGAACTAAAGAGCCTCTTGATGAAAGTGAAAGAGGAGAGTGAAAAATTGGCTTACAATTCAACATTCAGAAAACTAAGATCATGGCATCTGGTCCCATCACTTCATAGTGAATAGATGGGGAAACAGTGGCGTTTTATTTTAGGGGGCTCCAAAATCACTGCAGATGGTGAGTGCAGCCATAAAATTAAAACATGCTTGCTCCTTGAAAGAGAAGTTATGACCAACCTAGACAGCATGTTAAAAAGCAGAGACATTACTTTGCCAACAAAGGTCCGTCTAGTCAAGGCTATGGTTTTTCCAGTGGTCATGTATGGATGTGAGAGTTGGACCATAACGAAAGCTGAGTGCCAAAGAATTGATGCTTTTGAACTGTGGTGTTAGAGAAAACTCTTGAGAGTCCCTTGGATTGCAAGGAGATCAAACCAGTCAATCCTAAAGGAAATCAGTCTTGAATATTCATTGGAAGGACTGATGTTGAAGCTGTAATTCCAATACTTTGGCCACCTGATGCAAAGAACTGACTCATTGGAAAAGACCCTGATGCTAGGAAAGATTAAAGGCAGGAGGAGAAGGGGATGACTGAAGATGAGATGGTTGGATGGCATCACCAACTCAATGGGCATGAGTTTGAGTAGGCTCCAGGAGTTGGTGATGGACAGGGAAGCCTGGCGTGCTACAGGCCATGGGGTCACAAAGAGTCGGACATGACTGAGTGACTGAACTGAACCGAAATGACCCAATCAGGTGAGCCTTCTAACCCTTATAGCTTAGTTGGTAAAGAATCCGCCTGCAATGCAGGAGACCTGGATTCAATCCGTGGGTTGGGAAGATCCTCTGGAGAAGAAAAGGCTACCCACTCCAGTATTCTGGCCTGGAGAATTCCATGGACTATATAATCCATGGGGTCGCAAAGAGATGGACAAGACTGAGCGACTTTCACTTCATTCCTAACAGCAGAGAGTTTTCTACAACTTGCAGCAGTGGAGGAAGTCAGGGAGCTCTGGTGTGAAGGTGAATCTCACCTCATGCAAGGACCTCACATGAGGATTCCAGATCCAGCCACACCCTCGATTTCAGCCTGTGCAGAGAATCCACCTGAGCAGGGCCAGGATGGCTGACCAATGGAAACTGTGAGACAGTAGGCATGTTATTTTAAGCCATTAAACCTGTGTTAATTTGTTGCAGTAGGAATAGAAAACAAAAGCATTTTGGTATCAGATAAAATTCTTTATTTTCCAACTCTGGCCATTGCTGGATTGGTAGTCTATCATTTAGTTCAATCTTTTTGACTGGGCATCAGAAAAGTTTGGGCATAAAACTTTTTGGTTGGGACCCCTTTGAACTCTTAAAAATTACTGATACAAACATTTATGTGGCTATCTTTGTTGATATATGTCATAATAGAAACTGAGAATTTGTTAAATATTTACTTTTAATTCATTAGAACTATTCCCGTTATATGTTAATATACTGTATTTTTATGAAAAATATCTCTTACAAGACAAAAAAAAGAGAGCAGTAGCTATGTTTTACATTTTTGAAACATGTCTAAATGTTTGGCTTAACAGAGAAGACAGCTAGATGTTATATCGTCTTCTACATTCTGTGTATTGCACTATTTTATGTCATGATGCTTCTGGGAAACTCCACTAACTGATAGTGAAAAAGGCAAGTGTGTAAATATTATTATTAAAATATTGTTGATCCCACAGACCCTTGGAAAAGTTCTCAGAGATTCCCACTTAAAGAATCAAAAACTTTATCTTTTAAATAATTTATTTATCCAACAATAACCTCAGATATGCAGATGACACCACCCTTATGGCAGAAAGTGAAGAGGAGCTAAAAAGCCTCTTGATGAAAGTGAAAGAGGAGAGTGAAAAGTTGGCTTAAATCTCAACATTCAGAAAACGAAGATCATGGCATCTGGTCCCATCACTTCATAGGAAATAGATGGGGAAACAGTAGAAACAGTGTCAGACTTTATTTTTTGGGGCTCCAAAATCACTGCAGATGGTGACTGCAGCCATGAAATTAAAAAACGCTTACTCCTTGGAAGGAAAGTTATGACCAACCTAGATAGTATATTCAAAAGCAGAGACATTACTTTGCCGACTAAGGTCCATCTAGTCAAGGCTATGATTTTTCCTGTGGTCATGTATGGATGTGAGAGTTGGACTGTGAAGAAGACTGAGTGCCGAAGAATTGATGCATTTGAACTGTGGTGTTGGAGAAGACTCTTGAGAGTCCCTTGGACTGCAAGGACATCCAACCAGTCCATTCTAAAGCAGATCAACCCTGGGTATTCTTTGGAAGGAATGATGCTAAAGCTGAAACTCCAGTACTTTGGCCACCTCATGTGAAGAGTTGACTCGTTGGAAAAGACTCTGATGCTGGGAGGGATTGGGGGCAGAAGGAGAAGGGGACGACAGAGGATGAGATGGCTGGATGGCATCACGGACTCGATAGACATGAGTCTGAGTGAACTCTGGTAGATGGTGATGGACAGGGAGGCCTGGCGTGCTGCAATTCATGGGTTCTCAAAGAGTCGGACACGACTGAGTGACTGAACTGAACTGAACTGATATAGTATATATTTATTATATATTAATATATGCAATTATATTGATAATTTATGTCTATATATTACAATTGAGCTTAAATTTATATTTAAACTTCAGTCTCCACATCAGTAAAAAGATAATGATGATATTAAACTATGAAGTCCCAGGTGGCACTAGAGGTACAGAATCTGTCTGCCAACGCAGGAGATGCAAGAGATGCAGGTTCGATCCCTGGGTCAAGAAGATCCCCTGGAGTAGGGAATGGTAACCCACTCCAGTAGTCTAGCCTGGAAAATCACATAGACAGAAGAGCCTGCCAGACTATACTCCATGAGGTTGCAAAGAATACACAGTCTGATATAAAGCATCTGGCACATTTTCTTAAAACATAAGAAGGTTTTCATAATTATTGCTTTCAGATGTTTCCTTCTTCATTAATATCTACTCACCATTATTGCAGGCAGAGACACACCTTGGCACGGAGGATCTGTTCTGTCTCAGGGCTGTCTATAACAGACTCCATGGGAAGTCATCTCTCAACCATCTAAATGTATACCTTTATGGGGATTGTAGAGAAGCATCCATTCTTAAAACCATCACTTGAAGGGAGTGGGCAATGTAATTTATGATATCTGTCTCAGGTTTATAATTCTAGATAAATTGAAAATGTGTGTAGAGACAGTATGATGCTAGTGTCTGCTCTGACTGTTTTCTAGAATTTTTCCTCCATGGGTAATTCAACACAATCTTAGCTCTTCTGCAGACGGAAATTTTAGGGATTCCACCCCCCTCAACTCCCCCATAGAGAGAAGATTAAAATATGTTGTATCTTATGATCCTTCTGGGAATTTGAATTCTCAATAGAAACTCCAGAATGTTTTTAATTCATCTGATTCTAAAATAAAACCTATGCCTCTTGGGGTTCTTTGAAGAACCTTAACAAGTCCAACGAGCAATCCATCCTGTGTCTGGAATTCAATCCTCTGACAGCTGCTGAGGAAGCAGGACTCTGAACCATTTCGGAGGTACTGTGCTCACTCTTGTGGGGTTTTATTCTAGGTCAAAGAAGATTCTTATGAGAAATCCAGAGATAGCATCTCCTGGAGTAGAAGAGATTGATTTATGCTGGGAGGTGATTTCCAGTACAGGTAGGTGAGATAGGACAGGTCAGCAGCAGACACCACCGTGGCTCTGGGCACAAGAACGACATCCCTGGGTGATCTTTCCTCCCACTCATATGTGCATTGTGAGTAGGAAAGTAGACACTCATGTCTCCCTCCCTGACCTTAGGGAATTTCTGCCTACTGAGCTGTGTGTGTATGTTGTGGGGGTGGTGTTCAGCATCCCTCTCAAATCACCTCCCAGTGTAACTGAGTGGTGGAGGTCCAAGCTGGCCCCACTCTCAATGAGGAGGGATTCAGACAATGAAAGGCTCTATATCCAGGCATTGTCTCTGAAACAGCCAAATTA
Source organism: Capra hircus (assembly GCF_001704415.2). Lineage (NCBI taxonomy): Eukaryota > Metazoa > Chordata > Mammalia > Artiodactyla > Bovidae > Capra > Capra hircus. Next base: position 13,291,708 of record NC_030811.1, on the reverse strand, counting down.
ATAAAATGACTTTATGTATCAGCTGGGCTTCCCTGGTGGCTCAGATGGTAAAGACTGTAATGCAGGAGACCTAGGTTCAATCCCTGGGTAGGGAAGAACCCCTGGAGAAGGGAATGGCTACCCACTCCAGTATTCTTGCCTGGAGAACTCCATGGACAGAGGAGCCTGGAGGACTACAGTCCATCATGTCACAAAGAGTCAAACACGACTGAGCAACTAACAAAGATATTGATGTCCAGGGAAGCCTCCCTTAGAAGATGAAATTCTAATAACAATTACAGCAAATCTTTTCTTTGCTGAAATAATGTAAGAGATAAGTTTGCCATATATCTAATCTTTTTGGAACCATCCTTAGGGTATCACCCTGTTGTGATGATTATCAGATTTGAAATCCTAGTATTTTATGTAAATATCTTTCCTGTCATAAATAGGATAGAATGAGTTCCAACACTCCCAACAAGAGGTGGAGAAATAAATAAAATCCATAGATCATGAAACTTTCTGAGTTATAGGACTGGCCCAGTAGACAGAATTACTCATACTGACCATGCAAACCTTTGCTTATCTGAGCTGTTATTGTTTTATTTACTGTACTGGAAAGGTGAAGATTTTGGCATCACTTTTCTGACATTTTCTTCCTTCTTTCAGTACAGTATCTGCTTAAGAGTTTTCATCTTTATTCAACTTTATTTTTATGCTGTTTAATTTTAACAGAAAAATGATAATAATGGTAATGAAATAATTCAGGCACAAAATTAGCTAGACCAAAAGGTGATAAACATACATTCCTACTGAATAGACTGAGTTACCTTCAACAAATATTATTGTTCTTCATGTTCAGAGAGTAAAAGTGTGCTGCTGCTGCTGTTTAGTTGCTAAGTCATGTCCAACTCTTTGGGACCCCATGAATTGCAGCACACCAGGCTTCTCTGTCCTTCACTATCTCCCAGAGCTTGCTCAAACTCGTGTCCATTGAATCAGTGATACGATCCAACCATCGCATCCCCTGTTTCCCCCTTCTCCTTTTGCCCTCAATTTTCCCCAGCATCAAGGTCTATTTCAATGAGTCAGATCTTCACATTTGTCAGCCAAAGTATAGTAATTTCAGCTGTGTCTAAGTAGAATTTCGCATAGAGATATTGCTATCTCCATTTTATGTAATATAGGAATGGTCTTTCACTGTAGCAAAAATCAATATCACAAACTTAATAGCATTTACACAGAACCCCCCCCCCCCAAAAGCAATCACATTTACGGAAATGAAGAAACTGTAATTTTGTCTCTGTTTCATTTCCCAGTAATCAGATCCTAACTATGAACTTTTCTAACAAAATAGAAGCCATGTGTTGGTCAGTTGAAGGTGGCACATAGAAGATATTGGAAACATGCAGTTTTTGAATTAAAATGAAAACCATCCACTTAACAAACATTTCCTGAGCTTGTTTCATCTAGAATCATATTAGTTATTATGAGACATAAAGATGTACAAGACAAATTCAATTCAATTCAATCGCTCAGTTGTTTCTGACTCTCTACAACCCCATGGACTGCAGCACACCAGGCTTCCCTGTCCATCACCAACTCCCAGAGCTTGCTCAAACTCATGTCCATTGAGTCGGTGATGCCATCCAACCATCTCATCCTCTGTCGTCCCCTTCTTCTCCTGCCTTCAATATTTCTCAGCATCGGTGTCTTTTCCAATGAGTCAGTTCTTTGCCCCAGGTGGCCAAAGTATTGGAGCTTCAGCTTCAACATCAGTTCTTCTAATGAATATTCAGGACTGATTTCCTTTAGGATTGACTGGTTTGATCTCCTTACAGTCCAAGGGACTCTCAAGAGTCTTCTCTAACACTACAGTTTCAAAAGCATCAATTCTTTGGCACTCAGCTTTCTTTATGGTCCAACTCTCACATCCATACATGACTACTGAAAAGGCCATAGCTTTGGCTAGATAGACTTTTGTTGGCAAAGTAATGTCTTTGCTTTTAAATATGATGTCTAAGTTGGTCATAGCTTTTCTTCCAAGTGTCTTTTAATTTCATGGCTGCAGTCACCATCTGCAGTGATTTTGGAGCCAAAGAAAGTAAAATGTTTCCACTGTTTCCCCATCTATTTGCCATGATGTGATGGGACAGATGCCATGATCTGTTTTTTGAATGTTGAGTTTTAAGCCAAATTTTCACTCTCCTCATTCACTTTCATCAAGAGGCTCTTTAGTTCTTCTTTGCTTTCTGACATAAGGGTGGTGTCATCTGCATATCTGAGGTTATTGATATTTCTCCCAGCAATCTTGTTTCCAGCTTTTTCTTCATTCAGCCTAGCATTTCATATGAAATACTCTGCATATACGTTAAATAAGCAGGGTAACAATATACAGCCTTGACGTCCTCCTTTTCCTATTTGGAACCAGTCTGTTGTTCCATGTCCAGTTCTAAGTGTTGTTTCCTGACCTGCATACAGATTTCTCAAGAGGCAGGTCAGGTGGTCTGGTATTCCCATCTCTTTCAGAATTTTCCAGTTTCTGTGATCCTCACAGTCAAAGGCTTTGGCATAGTCAATAAAGCAGAAGTAGATGTTTTTCTGGAATTCTCTTGCTTTTTCAATGATCCAGCAGATGTTGGCAATTTGATCTCTGGTTCCTCTGCCTTTTCTAAATCCAGCTTGAACATCTGGAAGTTCATGGTTCATGTACTGTTGAAGCCTAGCTTGGAGAATTATCAGCATTACTTTGTTCGTGTGTGAGATGACTGCAATTGTGTGCTAATTGTTTGAATTCTTTGGCATTGCCTTTCATTAGGACTGGAATAAAAAATAATCTTTTCAAGTCCTGTGGCCCCTGCTGAATTTTCCAAATTTTCTGGCATATTGATTGCAACATTTTCACAGCATCATCTTTTAGGATTTGAAATAGCTCCACTGGAATTCCATCACCTCCACTAGCTTTGTGCATACTGATGTTTCCTAAGGTGCACTAGACTTCACATTCCAGGTTGTCTGGCTCTAGGTGAGTGATCACACCATTGTGGTTATCAGGGTCATGAAGATGTTTTTTGAATAGTTCTTCTGTGTATTCTTGCCACCTCTTCTTAATATCTTCTGTTTCTGTTTGGTCCATACCATTTCCGTCCTTTATTGTGCCCATCTTTGCATGAAATGTTCCCTTGGTATCTCTAATTTTCTGGAGATATCTCTGTACAAAATGTACAAGACATGTTACTTATCCATAAACCATTATTTGATGAAAGTGAATCTCAGCTCAAATAAACGACATTTTGTACAAACCCCTTTTGATCTTTGATTTTATCTTGGGGATTACCATATCTTCATTCAGTTCAGTTCAGTTCAGTTACTCAGTCATGTCCAATTCTTTGCAACCCCATGAACCACAGCACACCAGGCCTCCCTGTCCATCACCAACTCCTGGAGTCTACCCAAACCCAGATCCATTGAGTTGGTGATGCCATCCAACTATCTCTTCCTCTGTCGTCCCCTTGTCCTCTTGCCCTCAGTCTTTCCCAGCATCAAGGTGTTTTCCAGTGAGTCAGCTCTTCACATCAGGTGGCCAAAGTATTGGAGTTTCAGCTTCAACATCAGTCCTTCCAATGAACATCCAGGACTAATCTCCTTTAGGATGGACTGGTTGGATCTTCTTGCAGTCCAAAGGACTCTCAAGAGTCTTCTCCAACAGCACAGTTCAAAAGCATCAATTCTTCAGTGCTCAGCTTTCTTTATAGTCCAGCTCTCACATCCATACATGACCACTGGAAAAACCATAGCCTTGACTAGATGGACCTTTGTTGGCAAAGTAATGTTTCTGTTTTTTAATATGCTGTGTAGGTTGGTCATAACTTTTCTTTCAAGGAGTGTCTTTTAATTTCATGGCTGCAATCACCATCTGCAGTGATTTTGGAGCCCCCAAAAATAAAGTCAGCCACTGTTTCACTGTTTCCCCATCTATTTGCCATGAAGTGATGGGACCATATCTTCATAGTGAGGATATAACTTCTTTAACTTTTACTGTTGACAAAGCCTACACATTTAACAGGTCCCTGAGGATTCTCCTCATATGAATCTACTCTAATCTCAACAGTTGAAAATAACCCTTTTATATGTTGTCTGAATACCAGCCTTACAATGGGGTTAGAGACTGAATGACTAAATTCATCCTGTACTTATAAGCATTAAAAAAAATGTGTGAACTAAAATAATATCCACCATTTTAAGAGACAACTCATAATTACTTGGAGGGAATATATTGTCTTCTCTATTGCACTTTTACTGTAAGCCATGTGTGATAAAACGCCATTATATTTTTGCAACATTTTAACAAGGTATGGTATTAGTTATATTAAAGTAATGTTAACTTCACAAAATAACATTAACTCCAAAATCACTGCGAATGGTGACTGCAACCATGAAATCAGAAGATGATTACTTCTTGGCAGGAAAGCAATGACAAACCTAGACAGTGTGTTGAAAAACAGAGACATTACTCTGCTAACAAAGCTGTATAGTTAGGCTGCGGTATTACCAATGGCCACCTACCACTGTGAGAGCTGCACTGCAAAGAAGGCAGACCACCAAAGAATTGATGCCTTCGAACTGTGGTGCTGGAGAAGACTCCTGAAAGTCCCTTAAGGCACCAAGGATATCAAACCAGTCAAACTTAAGGGAGATCAACCCTAAATATTCACTGGAAGGGCTGATGCTGAAGGTGAATCTGATGCAAACAGACAACTCTTTGGAAAAGTCCCTGATGCTGGGAAAGATTGAGGGCAGAAGGGAAGAGGGCATCAGAGAATGAGATGGCTGGATGGCATCACTGATAAAATGAACATGAACTTGGGAGATGGTGAGGGGCAGGGAGGCCTGGCGTGCTGCAGTCCATGGGGTTGCAAAGAGTCAGACATGACTGAGTGACTGAACAACAGCAACTTATGATTATTTAACTTGTATAAGCAAAACCCTTTCTTTTACTGTAATGGATCAAATAATTACAGTTGCCATCACATAGGAGAAAAAGGAATCTCTCTCAGTCAGAAACTGGAATTGAGAAGAAAACACTAGGTGAGACACAGCATGAGAAATCTGTGTTTCTTGTTCTTAATAATATAGATGTAAAGCTATCCAGGAGAGAAATATGAAGAGTGGTATCAGGGTGATTTCTTTCATGTGGAGCCTAGAGAGTAAAAACACAAATGAAAGTATTATAATGTATGAACTTAATTAGAAGATAAAATATTAAAATATTTTTATTCTAGGAAACATATACAGCCATTCAAAGTATGTTACAGAAGAATATTTATACCTGGAAAATCATTCCTGATATTTATAAATGAAAGAAATAGGTAAACTAACAACACTGACACATATATATATGTATACATATAAATGGATGTACAGTAAAACGGCGTAACTATGCATACAGAACATTAACAATGATCATCTGTGGTTGTATGTTTTAGAGTACTACCTCCTCAGTCTTTTAAATACAGTTTCATGATGTTTTCCTAAGAAGCTTTTGAAACAATGTCAAAAACTCATGCAAGGTAGGTACAACATTATTCACACAGTGAACCACACTCTTAATATGTTCAAAAATCTGTGTGTTTTTTTTTGAATAGGGGGGTTCATGTTTGGGAACGCATGTAAGAATTAAAGATTTTAAAATTTAAAAAATAAAAAATAAAATTTAAAAAAAAAAGAAATAAAAGCAAGAAAATAGTATAAACATCATCATTAACAGGCTACTAGTTACAAATACAGGGCTTACGAGGTGGTGCTAGTGGTAAAGAACTAGCTTGCCAATGCAGGAAATAAAAGAGGCTCAGGTTCAATACCTGGGTGGGGAAAATCCCCTGGAGGAGGGCATGGCAACCCACTCCAGTATTCCTGCCTGGAGAGTCACACGGACAGGGGAACCTGGCGGGCTACAGTCCAGAGGATCACAGAGTTGAACATGACTAAAGTGACTTAGCACGCATGCAGTTACTAATATATATATTAACTTAAAAAAGTACGGAATAATATCAAGACCATTTTCTTCAAAACTACTATTCAATTTAGTGAAATTGATTTTGAGACCATAAGGTAAGACAGGTAAGATATATTTTCAAAATAATTAAAAGAATCAGTTATTCCCTATAACAATTTGTGCACATTCTCAATTAAATGCTGATTCTTTTCAATGAGGACATCAAAAATCTGGCAAATATTATGATAGAAGTACAAATTATTAAAATTCAGATACTGCTTTATATGATTTTTTAAATATAAATTTATTTATTTTAATTGGAGGTTAATTACTTTACAATATTGTATTGGTTTTGCCATACATCAACATGAATCTGCCACGGGTATACACGTGTTCCCCATCCTGAACCCCCCTCCCTCCTTCCTGCCTGTACCATCCCTCTGGGTCGTCTCAGTGCACCAGCCCCAAGCATCCAGTATCATGCATTGAACCTGGACTGGCTATTCGTTTCATATATGATATTATACATGTTTCAATGCCATTCTCTCAAATCATCCCACCCTCGCCCTCTCCCACAGAGTCCAAAAGACTGTTTTACTAAAAGTAATCAAATCTTTTTGGAGAAATGGCTGTGTCCATGGCTGAAGTGGAAAATATAATAAAAGAACTTGAAACATCTTATCAGAAGTAAGAAAATATTCAGAAATTATGGAAACACGTTAAAATGCCAAAGGAGTGAGTTTTGAGGTTCATATCTAGAACAGTTAAGGATGTAACGGTAAATAAATAATTGTAATCCACTGATAAAAAAAATCATGAGTCCATATTGACAGACAGATAAAACAGATAGAGAGAAGAGATAGATACAGATGCATTTGTTGTTGTTGCTCAGTTGCTCAGTCATGTCAGACTCATTGTGACCCCAGGGATTGCAGCACACCAGGCTTCCCTGTCCTTCACCATCTCCCAGAGCTTACTCACACTCATGTCCATTGAGTCGGTGATGCCATCCAACCATCTCTTCCTCTGTCATCCCCTTCTCCTCCTGCCTTCAATCTTTCCCAGCATCAGGGCCTCTCTGATGAGTTAGCTCTTTGCACCAGGTGGCCAAAGTATTGGAGCTTCAGCTTCAACATCAATCCTTCCAATGATTATTCAGGACTGATTTCCTTTAGGAGTGATTGGTTTGATCTCCTTTCTGTCCAAGGGACTCTCAAGAGTCTTCTCCAACACCACAGTTCAAAGGCATCAATTCTTCAGTGCTCAGCCTTCTTTGTGGTTCAACTCTCACATCCATACATGACTACTGGAAAAACCATAGCTTTGACAATGTGAACCTTTGTTGGCAAAGAAATGCCTCTGCTTTTTAATATGCTGTCTAGGTTTGTCATAGCTTTTCTTCCAAGGAGCAAGGGACTCGTAGAGACAGATAGATAGATATGGGATTTTCCATATAGTAAAACTGACAACCCATTCATATAAAAGCAATGAATGAGTTGGAATGCCACATTTTGTAAACATCATTACTAATAATTGAATCAGGCAAGTAATTGATAGATGCTCAAATTAGTTGCTGAAAGCTTTATGAGGAACAGTATATTTACATATTAATTTTAATGGATGCTCCATTAAATTACATTAGGGGAAAAAAAGAATGATTTTATAATGGAGATGGTTGTGATGAATCATCTTTACCAAGTGATCCAAGTTAGTGTCACCAACAATGGGACAAATTAATATCGTGCACCTACTCATAGATGTTTTTCCTGAAGAGGGTGAATAATCTGAATCAAAAATGAGGAATTTTGTATTATTCCATCTGAGGAACACTCTAGTAAAGAACTACTCTTATTCCCTTCAAAAATATCAGTTTCATGAAACTCAAGGAAAGGTTGAGTATTCCAAATGAAGGAAAACTAAAGAGTGGGAGGACTAGTGAGAGAAAACTATAAATTAAAAGATCAGGTTAATATGAAATTGCCTGATTTTAATAATTGTGTTGTGGTGAGCTTAAACAAATGTCTTTGCTCTTGGAGAAATAAATGAGAAATTTAAGGTAAATATGCATCATGTCTCCAATGTAAACTCAAGGGGTTCAGAAAGAAAGAATATTTTATATATGGAGAGAAAAAGAGAATAAAAAGGCAAATATAAAAGAAATATTAAAATTCATTGAATCTGGGTTTTTGTATATGGGAGCTATTTGTACAATTCTTAATGCTTTTCTGTCTTTAAATATGTTTCATATTAAAAGTTAAAGAGGTCATCGATTTTGAGGAGTAAGTAGGACAAGGACACAACCTTTGTCTGAGCTCATTTTGAGATGAGTAACTCCAACTTCCCTTGATTCTCCACCTCTGACTCCTCTTATCACATTTCATTCCTTGGCAAGCTGTCATTAAGGAATGGGAAGTAACCGGTCATGGGTCACAGAATTCATCTTGGTAGGCTTCCATCTCAGTGCAAAGATGGAAAAGCTTCTCTTCTGGATCTTCTCCCTGTTTTATATCTTCAGTCTGCTGGCAAATGGCACGATCCTGGGACTCATCTGTCTGGACCTGAGACTGCACACCCCCATGTACTTCTTCCTCTCACATCTGGCCATCATCGACATGTCCTATGCTTCCAACAACGTCCCCAAGATGATGGCCAACTTAGTGAACAAGCATAGAACGATCTCTTTTGTCCCGTGCATACTGCAGACTTTTCTGTATTTGGGGTTTGCTGCTACCGAGTGCCTGATTTTGATGGTGATGTCCTACGACAGGTTTGTGGCGATCTGTCATCCCCTCCAGTACACGGTCATCATGAGCTGGAGAATGTGCAGGGCCCTGGCTGCCACTTCCTGGGCATGTGGATTTATTCTGGCTCTGGTCCACGCAGTTCTCCTCCTAAGACTGCCCTTCTGTGGGCCCTGGGAAGTGAACCACCTCTTTTGTGAAATTCTGTCTGTCCTCAAGCTGGCCTGTGTTGACACATGGATCAACCAAGTGGTCCTCCTTGCCGCTTCTGTATTTGTCTTAGTCGGGCCCCTGTGCTTAATGCTAGTCTCTTACATACACATCCTCTGTGCCATCCTGAAGATCCAGTCAAAGGAGGGCCGCAGAAAGGCCTTCTCCACCTGCTCCTCCCACCTCTGTGTGGTTGGACTCTTCTTTGGCATAGCCATGTTGGTTTATATGGTGCCAGACTCCAATCAACGAGAAGAGGAGGAGAAAATACTGTCCCTGTTTCACAGTCTCTTTAATCCATTGCTGAACCCTCTCATTTACAGCCTGAGGAATGCTCAGGTGAAGGGTGCCTTGTACAGAGCTCTGCAGAAGAGGTCCGTGTGAGAGGTACATACAGTGTTGTTTGGGGATTTTCTTTTAAAATGTGTGGTTTGCTTAAAGAAAAACTCAGAAGAATTTCCCAATGAGAAATTTGATATAAATATGGTAATTGTCCAAATTCTAGCTCAGGATATAAGGTAAAGACTTGGAAATGAGCACCTTTTGTCCCTTTGTCTTTCAGATCAGTTCAGTCGCTCAGTCATGTCCGACTCTTTGCAACCCCATGAATCACAGCACGCCAGGCCTCCCTGTCCATCACCAACTCCTGGAGTTTACCCAAACTCCTGTCCATTGAGTTGGTGATGCCATCCAGCCACGTCAGCCTCTGTCATCCCCTTCTCCTCCTGCCCCCAATCCTTCCCAGCATCAGAGTCTTTTCCAATGAGTCAACTCTTCACATGAGGTGGTCAAAGTATTGGAGTTTCAGCTTCAGCATCAATCCTTCCAATGAACACCCAGGACTGATCTCCTTTTGGATGGATTGGTGGGACTACCCTTTGTCTTTAGGAACAGCTAAATTACCAGATTATTTAGTCTTTCTTAAGAAACACTGAACTCTATCTTTTAAAACTAGGAATATTAATGAATGAAGAGAAAATGTAAGAAAATTACATTCTTATATTTTTCTGGCTTATGTACTTAGACATACATAACTTCTTATCACCTTCTAGTAGCTGGACACAGTACAGTAAAATTAATGTCATAAGAGAAATCCTCTGAAGTAGAGTTGAAATTTCAATACAGAAAATACTGTAGTTAAATTATTCTTACCTCACCAATTTTAAGGCCAGCAGACAAAGTAAGAGTTTAGAGAAGCTCTAAATTCCTTGTGGAATAATTTAGAAGTAAAGAGAAAAAGTTAGAGAAAGTATTAGTTCAACGAGAATCTATGTAAACAAACATATAAAAGTTTAGGATTTGATCAAATGAAGGAAATTCATTAGTAATGTTTAAATTATACTGGAGGTATGGGTTTTGAGTACTGCTCAAACTTTACATTTTCTCTTAGATTATGATGATTTCTAATAAGACAAGATTTAATCAGTTGAAGTTCCTGAAATTTTTATCACCAATATTTTCGTAGTTTTGACCAACCTGTCTGAAGATGGTTTAGGGTAGCACCAAGCAGAATGAGACAACTATGATAGAGCTGACATTATTTCTCATTGATGGTGGCAAAAGTTTCATGCATTTATGAAAACAGATTAAACAACTGCCTCCATGATGCTGATGGAAATTATTACAGTCAGATGTTTGCATATATTGCAAAATGGCCACCTAAATAAGTCTAGTTACATTCATCACCATCAGTTCAGTTCAGTTCAGTCACTCAGTCGTGTCCTACTCTTAGCGACCCCATGAGTCGCAGCACGCCAGGCCTCCCAGTCCATCACCATCTCATGGAGTTCACTTGGAGTTTACTCAAGTTCTTGCGGTTAGAATTATGACCAACCTAGATAGCATATTGAAAAGCAGAGACATTACTTTGTCAGCAAAGGTCCATCTAGTCAAGGCTAAGATTTTTCCAGTGGTCATGTATGGATGTGAGAGTTGGACTGTGAAGAAAGCTGAGCACTGAAGAATTGATGCTTTTGAACTGTGGTGTTGGAGAAGACTCTTGAGCGTCCCTTGGACTGCAAGGAGATCCAACCAGTCCATTCATCACCATAGGTAGTTACAAAAATGTTTTTCTTGTGATGAAAACTTCTAAAATCTACTACCTTAGCAATGTTCAAGTATATAATATAGTATTATTAATCATAGTCACTACTCTGTAATATGCCCCCCTTGACTTATGTATTTTATAACTGAAAGTTTATCACTCTTGACCCCCTTAGCCCGTTTTGCCCACCCTCCACCCACTTCCCCTGCCTCTGGGAACTACCAGTCTATTCTCTGTATCAACGAGCTCAGTTTTTGTTCTAATATTTGTTTTAGGTTACATATATAAGTGAGATTATATGGTATTTGTCTTTCTCCCTGACTTATTTTACTTATCATATGCCCTCAAGCTCCTTGCATGTTGTTGCCAATGGCAAAATTCCTTCCCCCATTATATATACAATTTATTCATTGAGGATGCTTAGATTGCTTCCACATCTTGGCTATTGTAAATAATGCTGCAATGAACATGGGGGTACATATATCTTTTTGAGTTAGTGTTTTTGTTCTTTTGGATAAATGCTCAAATGTGGAATTGCTGGAGCATTTTGTAATACTATTGTTGGGACCTAACAAACGCCATGATAGGCTTCAGGGACTAAGGTAGGACTCACGGGAAAGGCTGAGTCATTGCCCAGTGAGGTCATCCCCGCAGATGCCAGGACTTGTCTAATCAGCATACTCCCCGTAACCATCAGGACGTAAAAGACGTCCCCCTGCAGCCAATAGCCAATTAGTAAATACCAGGAAACCCCTGCAGCCAATAAAGATTAGCCAATTAGTAAATACTAGGAAACTCCTGCAGCCAATCAGCCCTTGCCAACTCTCTGTTCTAAAACCTATAAATACTGCTGTAAATCTGGGCTCGGGGCTCCTTGCTCCACTCCACTGCATTGGATGTGGCGGGAGCCCTAGCTCGAGCTAGAAATAAAACCCCTTTATGCTTTTGCATTGCTGTGGATGTCTTATTCTCTCAGTTTTGGGGACTCGGACTCTGGGCATAACACTATATTTTTGAGGGAGAACCCTCCATACTGTTTTTCACAGTGGCTATACCAATTTGCATTCGGAGAAGGCAATGGCACCCCACTCCAGTACTCTTACCTGGAAAATCCCATGGGCGGAGGAGTCTGGTGGGCTGCAGTCCATGGGGTTGCTAAAAGTCGGACACAACTGAGTGACTTCACTTTCACTTTTCACTTTCCTGCATTGGAGAAGAAAATGGCAACCCACTCCAGTGTTCTTGCCTGGAGAACCCCAGGGATGGGGGAGCCTGGTGGGCTGCCGTCTATGGGGTCGCACAGAGTTGGACATGACTGAAGCGACTTAGCAGCAGCAGCATCATACCAATTTGCACTACCACCAACAGTGCACACAGGTTCTTTGTCCTCCCCATCCTTGTCAACACTTGTTATTTCTTTTTTGTTGTTGTTGTTGTTTAATAGATATTCTAATAGGTGTAAGATGGTATCTTATTGTGGTTTGTTTGTATTTCCCTAATGACTAGTGATATTGAACACGTTTCAATGTACCTATTGTCCATCTGTATGTCTTCTTTGGAAAAAGTATTCAGATCCTCTGCCAACTTAAAAATTGGTTCCTCTCTCTCTCTCTCTCTCTTTTTTTTTTTTGCTATTGAGTTGTATGAGTTCTTTATATATTTTGGATACTAGCCTCTTATGAGACTTTCAAATATCTTCTCCAGTTTGATAGGTTGCCTTTTCATTTTGTTGATGGTTTCCTTTGCTGTGCAGACTCTTTTCAGTTTTATTATTAAATGCACCATAATGACATTGATTATTCACTATTTTCTGACAGGTCATGAAAATTTTATTTACCTCAAGAGTTAAATTCTAGATTAAGTACAAAATTGATCATAATTAACTTACACTTTAAAAATATATAGTGTCCAAAGCATGAAATATAATATTCAGCACTGTAAGTAGATATAATAGGTGTTAAAAAAGACAACCAGTCAAAAAGGTGAAGTCCAGATTACTGCTCTAGACATTACACATAAATACACACATAGACAGAGTTGCTTAGGCTGGTAGAAGATAATTACTTTTACAAACTTCTTTGTTGCAGGTTTTTCCCATAATTATTTTATGCCTAAATTGTTCACATGCTGCCAATGTATAATTGTAATTATAATTTTAAAATAAAGGGAATCCTTAAAATATAAACTGCTATCATTTTTAGAGTTAGAAGTTCTTCAAATAAAATAGTTCTGGAGAAGATCTAAGTGTTTCAATTCAGTGCTCCCAGTGAGAATTTAAGAATTTGGTTAACTGTTGCCCAAAGTCAATACCTCAGATTCTAAAATGTCAGTCTATATATTTTGAATATGTTTAAGTATATTCAACAATATAAGCAATCCTTGTCAACTATAAAGTTACTCCAGTGAATCAAATGTTTATATTCTCTGTATAATTGAAAATAGGAAAAATCGTCATATGGTTGTAATATTAAACATAATGCATTTTTAGGTAAAAGTATAAAACATTTCTCCATTTTGTTATTTCTTTTATTCAAAGAATGAATGGAAAAAAAACAGTAAAATTTAATGCTTTTAAAATAAGGTAATAAAAAATAGCATCTCTAAACTTTATCTAGTTCAAAATTATTTTTAGAGTATAATTTTTTAGCATAATTTTATTTTCGCACTTGTTCTTAGCTATACATTTTCCCTTCCATTCCTGTAATACTGTCAAGATGTTAGAGCTATATTTTTGTTGTTCTGATGTAGCTGTGAATACCGTATTGTATGTTGCATTACTGGAAAGCTTACAGAAACTTTCATTATAGGAGAGGGCCAGTATAGGAGCCTTCTGGTAATTGAAAGTTATGAAGTTTCTACTGAGTCATAGTGGAGACAAATTATACCCTGTATCCTGACTGAAAGCTCTCATTCTCACAGAAAAGGTCCTGGAAGAGGGCACACACACACACACACACACACACACACACACACACACACACACACACACATTTGGACACAACACTGGCATTATACAAAACAATACAATGACCCAAATGTCAAGGATTCAGAGATGCATCAGGTTAAAAGAGCAGACACTGCTAGTTGGGAGTCAGAGAGACAAGTGAATGAACCCCATTTTCCCCTACTTATTTTGTGGCTGGAGTCAGTACTTAAACTATAGGACCCTCATGGTGAAATAGGAACAATCTTATGTCATAGAAAATTAAGACCTGCCAATAAGATACTGCATCAGCACAGTGCTCAACACATAACATGCACTGAGAAAATGCTGCTCTCAAGTACATAATGTCTAGAGGCCAGTGGTCAAGCCTGAAGCCTGAGGGTTGTCCCCAGTTGTGGACACGATATGAAGAGTCATGTGTCCAGCTGCCCAGAAGTAAGGCTCTCTCCACTTGAGCTCTGCCTCCAAAATCAGGGGCCCTGCTCTGGGGCCTCTCACAGCTGAAGAAGTAGTTGTGTTGGCAGCAGCTGTACACTTACTAGTTATCACTATTATGCCAGATTAGTATTGTTCATTCGCCTTCAGAGTCTTCAGAGATCTCCAGTTTCTTATCCCCAGCAAGGATCCTTTCATTCTTCTACTATCTGAGAAAGCAATATCTTTTATGGCCCCAAGACAATGTCAGGGGCTCTGAAAAATCAAGGGAGGAATATCTTCTATCCAGGTATGGTACCTTTTTTCCCCTTAAGAATAATGTAAAGAATCTGCTAGGTGACCAGCAACATTGACAGTTGATCCTTAAACAACATGGGCTTTTGAAAATCCACGGATAACTTATAGCTGGCCCTCCATACAGGTGGATCTTCTGTATGTGTGGATTCAATCAACCACAGATTGTGTAGCAGCATAGTATTTACTTTTGAACAAATCTGCGTGTAAGTGGGTCCACACAGTTTAATCCCCATGCTGTTCGAGTGCTAACTGTACATGGGTAGGGGGCTCTCATTTCTCAAAAGAGGTGCTTCTCGGTCACTTTCTCTACCATTTTCTCAAATAAAGACTAATCTCAGTGCCTATGGTGTAGAACAGCAGTCCCCAACCTATTTAGCACCAGGAATCGGTTTCACGGAAGATGATTTTTCCACAGACAGGGTGGGGGTGATGCGTTGGGGATGATTCAAGCATGTTACATTTATTTTGTGTTCATTTATTTGACTTTATTTCAAGGGCTTCCCTTGTGGCTCAGCTGGTAAAGAATTTGGCTGCAATGCAGGAGACCTGGGTTCGATCCCTGGGTTGGGAAGATCTCCTGGAGAAGGAAAAGGCTACCCACTCTGGTATTCTGGCCTGGAGAATTCCATGGACCGTATAGTCCATGGGGTTGCAAAGAGTTGGACATGACTGAGCAACTTTCACTTTCTGATTTCTATTATTACTACGTTAGCTCCACCTCAGATCACCAGGCATTAGCCCTTGGAGGTTGGGGACCCCTGGTGATAGAAGTTTCAATCCATGGACATATACAAATATAAGTACACAAGAATCAGAGCAGGTAGTGGGCAATACAATTCAATAGAAGAAAATGACCTAGGCTTTAATTCAAAGCCCCAGTGGCTCTAGAGGTAAAGAACCTGTCTGCCAATGCAAGAGACACAGGAGACATGGGTTTGATCCCTGGGCAGGGAAGATCCCCTAGGGAAAGAAATCGCAATCCACTTCAGTGTTCTTGCCTGGGAAATTGCACAGACAGAAAAGCCTGGCTGGCCACAGTCCATGGGATTGAAGCCCCATGGAGTCTAGAGCCTGCCAGGCTACAGTCCAAAGCTGGCTACAGTCCAGCTTTAATTACCTGGCCCAGGTGGTTCATTCCCTTCTACTGGGGTTCTCTAAAGTTTAACTTATTTACAATTATCTGTCATTGTTTCATCCCTGACAAAGCACAACCTGATTAGTGGTGAATCAAGTAGTGGGACAGGATATCAATTAGTAACCATTTATTGAGCGCAGTCTTTGAATGCAGATTCCTGAGTTCAAATCCAAGCTCTGGTACTTACCAGACACTGTGTCTGGGCTGGTTACTTAAACAGTGACTCAGTCTCAATCTCTAACTCAGTTCTATCATCTGTAAAATGGGAAGAATTGCACTTGCCTCATAGGGTAATCATGCAGATTGAGTTAACTTTTGTAACTGCATAGGGCATGCATAAACATAGCAGGAACTGTGTGTTTCACTGGTAAATCACATAGAATAAATAAATCTACCATAGCTTGGCATTGTGGTAGGATCAGAATCCAAGAATAGAAAACTTTCCCCTTTCATGTATCTTCCCGACCCAGGGATCGAACCCAGATCTCCCACACTGTGGGCATATGCTTTACCCTCTGAGAGACCATAGACTTTGGAAGACTCCAAAGAGATAGTTGTGTTTTTCCAGCCTTATTCTTTCATTTGGGGAAGAAATTATTTCCCCCACTTTATAGATGAAGCAATCAGGAATATTCAGGAAGTTTAAATTACTGATCAAAAGTCAAAAAAGTGAAAAAGAACTCAGTGAGAAGAGAGGAACTAGAAACTGAGCAAGGAGTTGTGTTAAACCTGTAGTGAGACAGACCTTTTTGGAAGAGGCAATTCACAGCCCCTGCTGAAAGTGATTAGAATTCTGATAACATTTCAACAGTTTTCTAAGACACTTTGATAATCTTTCAAGATCCCTTCTGGGAATGTAGGGTTGCCCACTCAGCTGACTATCAGTTTTGGAACTTACTTGCATTTTAGTCCATTTTGAGACTAATCTAATCACCTTTAACCAGACATTTCTTTATGGTTATTGCCTCCTTTTTTTTTCCTACAAAATGCTTTTACCAGCAGGGGGCATCTTTGAGTGAGGCTTATACAGTGTCAGTCACTCGGTGCTGTCCAAATCTGCGTCACCATGGGCTGTAGCCCACCAGGCTCCTCTGTCCATGGGATTCTCCAGGCAAGAACACTGGAGAAGGTTGCCATTTCCTTCTCCAGGGGATTTTCTTGACCAGGAATCAAACTTAGGCCCCCTATATTGACAAGAAGATTCTTTACCGTCCAAACCATCAAAGAAGCCCAGCAACTTCTCATTTACCAGCATATTTAAATGAAACTGTGGTGTGGACACGAAATTATTTTATTGGAGAAGTTGTCTTTAAATATATATGTATTTCCCGACTTAATACAGCATTCCTTTCTATATTCTTTATGATTCTTACTCCTTGCTGCTTCTTATTAATCCTAAAACTCATGGATCCATTGAATTGAAAGAAATATTAAGGATCAGCTTGGCCAAATTTCTTCATTAAAAGCATAAGCATCTTCTCAACTGCAGCCATGGAGACTCAAAGAGATCTTTAACCAAATGTAAGTATCTTGAATAAGTCATTATTTATCTTTTATATGGGCAAACTTTCTTTTTCTATTTTCAGTGGATTTATTTATTATTTATTTATTGTCTTTCCCTTTCCCATACAGGTTCCAGACAAGAGCAAAAGTAAGTTCTCTTCTTTCTCTCTCTCTCTTTCAAAGGATAAGTCAAGAGAAGACATGAGACAGCAGTGGTTCTCAAACATTAGTTTGTACCAAATTTTTAAAACTCTGACTGCTGGGCTGCACTCTGCGGTCTCTGATTCCGTAAATTTAGAGTTAGGTCCAAGATTTTGCATTTTCAACAAATTTCCAGGTGATGAAGATGGTGCCAGTCAAGGAATAGCCCATAAGATAAGCTACCTCAAAGGAAAATCCCTCTTTGATCATCCCTGAGAGAGGGGGTGGACTGAGAGAGATGTATAATCCAAAGGCATGATGTTGGGAGACTCTTGGACTGGAGGGGAAGGTGCTGAGTAGATAGAGGGTTAAAGGATGTGGTGGGAGAGGGTGTCAGGAAGATTCCTGGAGGGCTTCGATGGGAAGTTCCATATGCCAGTCAGGTTCTCACCCTAAGAAGCCACTTTTGATTCTCTACCATCTGGCACTCTTTGTAAGGACTGGAGTGTATCAATGTAAACTGAGAAAAGAACTGGTTGAAGGTATTTTGAAACTGCCTTAGGAAAAGGTCAAGACTCTCCTCTTCTGAGCTTCACAGGCGAAGTGGTGGGGAGACAGATCCACTCTTCAGTTCAGTTCTGTCCAGTTGCTCAGTTGTGTCCGACTGTTTGCGACCCCACGGACTGCAGCACGCCAGGCTTCCCTGTCCATCACCAACTCCTGGAGCTTACTCAAACTCATGTCCATTGAGTCAGTTATGCCATCCAACCGTCTCATCCTCTGTTGTCCCCTTCTCCTCCTGCCCTCAATCCCTCCCAGCATCAGGGTCTTTTCAAATGAGTCAGCTCTTCGCATCAGGCGGCCAAAGTATTGGAGCGTCAGCTTCAGCATCAGTCCTTCCAGTGAATATTCAGGAGTGATTTCCTTTAGGACAGACTGGTTGGATCTCCTTGCAGGGGAAAGTATCTTTGTTGGTTCCTCATATCCAGAGTCCCCTCCCCGAGCCCCAAAGGCCTTGTTCAACAAGACAAAGGGTGGGGAAAATGAATGCAACTTGATTGTAACGTGGATTCCTTCTCCCCCTTCTAATTTCCTGCAGGTGGGATAGATCTAAGAAAGGCCAGCTTCTCTTAATCAAAACGATCCTCCCTAATGTTCTCCTATTTAAAGGTTATTTGGGGAACAGAATAAAATTTGGTTTATTTAACAAAAGCATCGCTCCCCGCCCCCACCCCCGCCCCCAACATCTAGTAACATCTTCGGAGTTACTTTAACCAGTGTTCCCAGCATCAACCCTTGTCACCACATCACACGGGGAGCCTAACAAAACTAGCCGGCCAGGACTCTACTCCAGGCCCTCGTCCTCAGAATGAGGACGCTGTAGTCTGGCATCTGAATTGTTAAAAGTTCCCAGGTGATTTTGATGTGCCCTTTAAGGGTCCAAAAAAAAAAATCCCCCCGCCTCCAAAACCCAGTAGCTAGTCACTGCTTTCTGAAGCCTTTAATCCGGGTAGGGAAGAAACGCTTTAACCACTGGCCAGTTTAGACAGAGGAAAAGCTGCAGGAGGTGCTGAGCTTAGGGAAAAAGCAATAAGACTATAAGTGGGAGAGCTCTTCCGAAAAGGAGCCACCATTACTGACCAAGAAACTTTGGCAGAAACATCCAGAATTGTACTAAAATTTGCTGCTGAAAGTCACCAGAGTCTTCAATCAGCTGTGGTCTTTGAGAAACGCAACAAAGAAAACTTCAGTTTTCCCAAGTTCACGGAGTTTCTGTTCCAGCTCTGAACCCGCAGTGAGTGAGGGAGAGACTGAAGGTAAGGGCCTGAAACTTTTACCTCCAGTCTTTCTTTACTTAAGGGCATAGTTTGCCGTTATTCAAAGGGTTACCCTAATTATGGCTTCTTTATAACTGGCAGACCGCTCTTGGGGCACTTAAAGGCATCAGCGCTTGGAGGATGCCCAAAAAAGAGAACAGTGGTTATTTCATGTGACATGAGGTGTTTGTTTGTTTGTTTGTTTTAAACTTTGCTAAGATTTGTGGTTTGAATTTTTCTTGGAGGGAAATGGGATGCACTGATAATAACTTTGGTCACTTGTGTCTCTTACCTGGTGAATAGAACACAAATCTGAAATATTTGGTTAAAGTCTCTGCTTATTCAAGAATTTAAAGAAATAAATTTCACTGATTCACATTGTAAATAAACTCCACATCCTTAACTGTAGAAGAAGCTATTTCTTTTCTAATGCTTTTCTCTTGTGTAGCTGTTTTTGACTAGTTGACTCAAAGAGTCTGGATAAAATGCCTTGAAAAATGGGCTTCTATGGATAACATGTAATGCTTAAGTATTTTTCTTAATCTATACAAACTCTTCATTCCTGGAGGTAGCTTTGTATTTTCCACTAAGTATGATGGGCAGAATTTTCCCTCCATATCTGGTATTCAGAAATTGTGTGTGTGTGTGTGTACATGTGTTTTCCTCAAAGGCTTAAATGCTTGGAAGTGTTTTTCTCCCCCTTCCTATAAAGAACATGTGGGCTTCCCTGATAGTTCAGTTGGG
Source organism: Capra hircus (assembly GCF_001704415.2). NCBI lineage: Eukaryota > Metazoa > Chordata > Mammalia > Artiodactyla > Bovidae > Capra > Capra hircus. Next base: position 13,271,723 of record NC_030811.1, on the reverse strand, counting down.
AAAGAATCCGCCTGCAATGCAGGAGACCCCAGTTCAATTCCTGGGTCAGGAAGATCCGCTGGAAATGGGATCGGCTACCCACTTAGATATTCTTGGGTTCCTTTGTGGCTCAGCTGGTAAACAATCTGCTACAGTGTGGGACACCTGGGTTCAGTCCCTGGGTTGGGAAGATCCCCTGGAGAAGGGAAATGCTACCCACTCCAGTATACTGGCCTGGAGAATTCCATGGACTGTATAGTCCATGGAGTCGCAGAGTCAGACACAGCTGAGTGACTTTCACAAAGAACATGTGGATTCTCAAGATCAGAATTATTTTCAAAGTAACATCTCTATGCCTAGTAGTGACTCACTTATAAGCCAGCTTGTCTCTATTAATAAGTCTCTCATATAACCATCTTTAAATTTGGGGTTTTTTAAATCCACATTTCTTTTCAAAACCCTGTAACTGATAGATAGCCAAAGTTCTGGTCCATCAAATCCAAATTCTAATTATAGGCATTCACGTTCCATCTTCTGGTGGCACAAGTTTCATTTCTCATGCTTTTTCACTAGGGTGGTCTCCTCAGTGTTTAAACAGCAAGACTCCTTGTTTATTTATTATCCCCTCATTCCTGCGGCTTTCCATGCCAGGTGGCTGCCACATCTTTCCTAATGACAGCTGCCCGCCATAGCTGCCACCAGCCCCATGAGGACCATTGTCTCAGTGTAAATGCTCCCCCCACCCAAACCGCCCAAACCACCCACTTGTTTGAAGAAATGGAACACAGAAAAATACTTCACTGTAAAACTGGCAACCCTTCTGCCTTTGAGTGTCTTTAAAATGCCCCCTTGCCCCCTTGTAGCCAACCAAGGACCGCCAACTGTCCTTAAAGTTCAATTAGAAAGACCTCTCCACTTCAGAAAAGAAAATCCCTGCCATGGTAGAGTGTTTGCCGCTCAGAGACTTGTCTCAGTGTTTCCTCTTTTTACTGTAGAAACTGACTGTCCTTGCTACTGTACCTCTACTGACATAAAGGTAACAGCAGATGGATTTGCCCCAAAAGTCTACGATTAAAACCCCAGGTCTCTTGCACTGCAGGCAGATTCTTTACTGGTCTGAGCCACCAGGGAAGCTCACACTTTCAAAAATTGTGTCTCGGATTAGTTTTGTCTTTGACAGCAATCATCTAAATTCTATCAACTTTTCAGAAGTCCTTTTGGTTCCAACCTCTCTATAGCCATCCAGCACTCAGCTTCCCCTTTCCTGTGTTACATACGTCACCCCACCCCACCCCCAGACTCATCCCTACACACCCCTACTCCCTCTGCAGGAACTGTGAAGTCACAGTGAGGAACTGATGGGAGGGCTGCTGTCTCTTCTCTTTTTTTCTCCCTGTGTTTCCTCTCTACCATTTCTCTCTTTCTCCCTCCCTTATTTTCTCTCCACTTCCTTTTTGTTTTAAAATATCCATACACTGAACCTAAGCATAGACACACAATGTCCTGTCAATAAATGTTTCAGTATGATCATACCCATCTTCAAGGGCAGTGAGAACAAAGCTAGCCACATTACCATGTTGTTTTGCATATGCAATATTTAATCACAATATAGAATGTTTAATATCCCTTATACATTATTAGGAACAACTTCAATAGTTCAAATATTCATGTAAATAATATTACATTTTTAAAACTTAAAAAATTTGTAAATATTCTTAAAAAACAATACTTCTATTATCCTAATCAGTTGATCTATATCTTTAGTGTTTGAATAGTAATCACAAGTGCTTGACTTATAGTGAAGTCTTACTAAATATTTTTGAATGAACACAAGTATGAAAAAATGGCTGAATGAATGAAGTAGTAATCATAATGTATGTTATAAATGAGGAAAAGGACTTACCGATAGGAAAGTGTTAGGAGTTTGGGAGGAGAAATAAAAATATAATTTGAACAGCTGTCAAGGCCAATATGGTGTTGTATATGTACAATTCTAATTCACTGTTTTGATGGACATTATAGTTAATGCTTATCAGTTGTGAAAGAAGCAGCTTGATGTATATTACTTATCAATAGTCCTTTAAACAATAAAACATATCTACTGTTCTGTAGAAAGCAACTTTTTTCATTGAAATTACTAAGCATCCTGAGGAGAGAAAAGAGAAAATGCAAATATCAAGAATTTATTTTTAATGTAAAACATTATTATAATAATATCTGGAAAATATTCCCCAGCTTGATTATTAATTTCAAAAATAGAAACACTGTTTCTAAAGGTTTATAACCCATGATATTACTTTGCATAATATTATACCTGCAGTAGGGGCTGAAACAGAAGTTTTTTAAATAAAGGGTGGAGTAAATGAGATTAAAAGCTCTTCCAACTCTGATTAAGGATTTATTTTCATAAGCTTCTTTGTTTGAGGTTGTATTACTTACTATTATTTTCTAAAATAATTTGCCTTTCATTGTATTTATTTAATTGGAGGATAATTGCTTTACAGTGTGTTGGTTTCTGCCAAACAACAATCATTATATTTTAAACTGAAATACACTTGACATAGAACATTTTGTAAATTTAAGGTGTACAGTGTTCATTTGTTACATTTATATGTCGTAATGTGATTGTCATTGTAACAATAATTAGCACCTCTTTCACAATACATAATTATCCTTTTTTATAGTGGTTAAAGTATTAAAGTCTAGTAGCTCACCAAGTTCGATTATAATACAGTGTTGTTGTCTGTATTAACTATACTGTCCATCAGGTCTCTAGGGCTGATTTACTACTCACTGTTAAATTTGTACCCTAAGCAACATTGATCCTATCCTCTTTTCCAAATCCCCTGGTAACCCCCATTTTACTCTGTTTTTATGAAGTCTGTCTTGTCGAGATTCTTCATATAGTGATACCATACTTGTCTTTCTTGGTCTGGTTTGTCTTAGCATAGTATTCTTGCGGTCCACCCATGTTTTTCCAAATGGCAGAATGTTCTCCTTTCTCATGGCTGAATATGTATATATACGACATCTTCTTTATCCATTTATCCGCTGATGAGCACTTATGTTGTCTCCCTGTCTTGGCTATGGAGACAATGCTGCAGTAAACATGGTGGGGGTGGGGCATATGTCTTTTTGAAATCCTGTTTTCATCTCCTTTGGGATTATAACCAGAAAAGGAATTGCTGCATCATATCATGGTTCTATTTTTAATTCCTTAAAGAACCTCCATGTGATTTTTCATAATGGTTGAACCAACTTTCATTCCCACCAAGAGCATATAAAGTTTCCTTCCCACCCGCCCCCGCACCCACATCCTCTCTAGCACTTGTTGTCTCTTATCTTCTTGATGGTAACCAATTGCATGGGATTCCTCACATAAGTGAAAGGCTGGCCTTTGCTAAGCACAAACTAGTGACTCAATAATACCAGCAGAGAAGTTGGGATAAATGCATAGATTTAGTAACTGTGAAAGCTCCAGTACTTTGGCCACCTGATGAGAAGAGTCAGCTAATTGGAAAAGACCCTGATGCGGGGAAAAATTGAAGGCAAAAGGAGAAGTGGGTGGCAGAGGATGAGATGATTGAATAGTATCACTGACTCAATGGACATGAGTTTGAACAAACTCTGAGAAATAGTGAAGGACAGGGAAGTCGGCATGCTTCAGTCCACGGTGTCACAGAGAGTTGGACATGACTTAGCGACTGAACAGCAACAAAGTGTGAATGTGATGGTAGAGACTGTGAATATTGTCATGTGATTGCTTTTATATTCTTAGCTACTATCATTCAGCTGGTGAAACTGTGAGTGAGAGAATAGGTGGGAGATTTAAAGAGTGAGAAAACAGGGCATTTTCATCTGTGAGAGAAGACTAGAGAAATTTAGTATGATTTATAGCAGTAAGTAAACTCTTGATGAAAGCGAAAGAGGAGAGTGAAAAAGTTGGCTTAGAGCTCAACATTCAGAAAACGAAGATCATGGCATCCGGTCCCATCACTTCATGGCAAATAGATGGGGAAACAGTGGAAACAGTGTCAGACTTTATTTTTTGGGGCTCCAAAATCACTGCAGATGGTGACTGCAGCCATGAAATTAAAAGATGCTTCCTCCTTGGAAGGAAAGTTATGACAAACCTAGATAGCATATTCAAAAGCAGAGACATTACTTTGCCGACTAAGGTCCGTCTAGTCAAGGCTATGGTTTTTCCTGTGGTCATGTATGGATGTGAGAGTTGGACTGTGAAGAAAGCTGAGCGCTGAAGAATTGATGCTTTTGAACTGTGTTGTTGGAGAAAACTCTTGAGAGTCCCTTGGACTGCAAGGAGATCCAACCAGTGCATTCTGAAGGAGATCAACCCTGGGATTTCTTTGGAAGGAATGATGCTAAAGCTGAAACTCCAGTACTTTGGCCACCTGATGCGAAGTTGACTCACTGGAAAAGACTCTGATGCTGGGAGGGATTGGGGGCAGGAGGAGAAGGGGACGACCGAGGATGAGATGGCTGGATTGCATTACTGACTCAATGGATGTGAATCTGAGTGAACTCCGGGAGTTGGTGATGGACAGGGAGGCCTGGCGTGCTGCAATTCATGGGGTCGCAAAGAGTCGGACACGACTGCGCGACTGACTTGAACTGATAGCAGTAAGAGCCAAATTAATGTGAATACTCATGAATTTGAAGGGGTCTCAGGTATTATGATTGCATGCTTTCTCTAGATCTGACAAAGCCATCCATCATCCAAGTTTAACATTTAAATGTTTAAAGCAGAGAGATTACAATGGATTCTCTAAATATAGGATATGTATTTAGGGGAAATGTTTTAGAAAGTGGACAAATACTTGGGGAGTAGCTTGAAACCCAAAGAAGTCAGGAAAGCACTGAGGGACTGGGTTCAATCTCCATTTTTTCCAACTAAAAAGTAGTATTTGCAATGGGAATTAATAGAAACTTTCATATTAACACTTTCCAGCAAAACTGTACTCCCGAAGGAAAATACAGTCCTTGGAGGGGTTGGCTTAACAAGCTCCATGGGGGTGACATTTATTACATCATGAAACTTTCCAAAAGTAGGATATAAAGAGAAGCAATTTCAAGAGAAAGTACACAACACATACATATCCTAGGGGATTGTACTGTGGGACATGGTTCATAATGTATGGCTGAGATCTATTAAATTCCTATATCAACATCCTCTTGATGAAGGACAACCTGCAATTATAACCTAGTTCTTACTTCTCAGCATAAGCAGGCACGCGCACACGCACACACACACTCACACACTCATCACTCATCACTCATATATACACACACATGCACACTGAGAGCAAGCTGAAGACCCAAGAGGAGAGGGGTAGGTTTTGCTCTAGTCTGTAGGGAAGACAGAATGGTGAGAAGACGCTTAGTAATTTGTTCCCTGGACTCGACAGGAATGCCTCTGGGGATGGGCCGGTTTTAAGTGATCAGACTCTAAACCCTCACTTCTAGATGGTCCTGAGCACCCTGAGTTCTTCTCTGTCAGGACAGAAAAGGTATCTGGGACTCAACCATCCACTGCACTCACTCCAGGGAACAGGTGACTCAGCTCCAGCCATTCCCCATCTCTGTGAGTTTTCCTCTACATTCCAGCCCAAATTGAGAAAAATAACCAGAAATAGTAGCAGCTCCCAGTTATATAAATCCTTGCTCACACATTGATTAATGGTTTAAGAAGAGCAGGAGAGAAGGCTGGCAGAATCATCAGGTTCAGGAAAAAGAAAAAAAAACCCACTCTTTTGAAGACCCCTTTCTTGCTCTGTGCTGGGGTCTCAGAGTCACATCTGATGTCCACATCTGATATCATATCTGATATCCACATGCGATATCTGTGGATATCAGATGTGACTGATATAAGTTTCCTTCTCCTCCTAGTCAGAGCCCCTCCCTGGTGCCCCACGTGTGGGCAGAAGCTGGTGAAACTCAGTGTCTCTGAATCGTAGCATCAAACTAAAAGGGACATAAGATCGTCTAGAGCGTTTGCCTCCCTTACATGTGATGAAGCCAGAGGTGTCACGTGCCTTGTCCTTCGCTGTCTTTCATTTCTTCCGTGGCTGAGAACCACCTGTTCCTTCCACATCCTAGATACGTCCTCCTGCCAGGGAAGTGAGAACACTGGAGTGCCTTTCCTTTCTGCTCAGCAGAGAGGTGTTAGTAAGTGGCTGGGAGAAACCCTCGAGCCATTTGATAAAGATCCTGTTATTTTTCCTTTTGTAGCAAGGAAGCTGGTACCTGTACCAATTTAGCTTACCGTGATTTGCTTCCAGAATTTCTCTTCAGGGACAGTTGTCCTCATTTGAGGATAACTAAACCTGATATTCTTCACAAGGATATATAATAATTTCCAGAATATCTTAATTACTAATTCCTTCCATGATATAAAGTCCAAGCATAGGAATTAAGACCATATATATCATCTATCTTTAGATATTTTTCGCATATTATTGAGGAATATGTTAGTGTTTTAGAAACCAGGCTTTGGCCATGAGTGATAAAAGTCACATCATAGTTTGCAACATTTTGTAATTGAAAATTATGATGTTAATTACATAATAATATTGTTTAATCTGGAATAACTATGTTGGTAAAGACATCTCTGTGTAATTGATGGAGTAGTTCTTTAACTAACAAGTCATTCCTTCTTGTCATTCATCTAGGAAAGAAGTACCTCTTTGAGCCCCAAAGTGAGAAGAAACTATAGATTAGAAGCAAAGTGAGAAATTCATATCTTAGACTTAATTAAAACCATATATGTGAAAAGATGTCTTAGGGAGAAAATGCCTGTAGAATGAACCTCAGGAAATGTATTTTATATCAGGTTTGTCTAAATTGTATTAAAATGTGAGAATCAACGTGATAAAAGTAGAAAAGCTGAAGTGGAACAACTTCACAGGAAAGGTGACCTTGAGGTTACAGTTCTGATTGTTAAATTAGGATCTTTTCCCACTGAATGATTTCTTCTAGGGCTGATATGTTTTGATTTTTTTTTGACTTGTTTGCTTTTTATAAATGATGATGGTGATGGATATAGGTAGAAAGATGATAGAAATCTGAGAACTTCCATGTCTAGGAATATGCAATAAGAAAATAATAAAATATATATGCAAAAAATATGTATAAAATTGAATCTATGCCATTACATTACATATAACCTGGTTAGACGGTAATGTATTAAATCAATTAAAATATTTGTATGCAATAAAATAGCATGCAAATGTTTAAAGTATATTGCATTGAAACATTTTGATATGGAAAATGTACCTGGCATGATTTAAATGAGAGAAATAAAACTGTTTATATAATTTAATTATATTTTTAAAAACATACATACAGTGAATAATGGAAAACTATATGTACAAGTTATTAGCAATGATCACTTTTGGCCATAGGTTTCACAAATGTATTATTTTATGGAACGTCATGTTTTACTAAGACTTAGGAAAACTTGATGTCAGGATAAATGCTAATTTGTTCACAGAATGAATCAGACCACTGAAAGTTTAATTTGTAATTATAAAATTTCTAAGAGCCTAGCATTATCTAAATACAAAGAAAACCAAAAAGTGTAAATAATTTTAATTCTAAATATACTTTTGCCTAAAAGGTAAACTTTCATATAATATTTATATCATTTTCTTCAATAGTAGTGTTAAATTAGTGATGTTCTCCAAAAGAAGTCAGTAAACATGTGTTAGGATTAGACAAGTGAAGCTGAGAATTCATTATTCAGTTAACAACTTAGGTACTCTCCCAAATTGTATACGGTTTCTGTTGAATGAGAATATTAGAAATTTGGCAACAATACTGATAAATATATTAATAACTTAATATCCAATAAATCCAGATACTGATTTAAAAACATGATTCTTCAATAAGAAACCAAATTCCTTTTTTACTCATATAGATGAACTGTATTTTTTCCCCCTTTTTAAAAAAGTTTTAGTTGGAGGATAATTAGCTTACAATATTGTCTTGGTTTCTGCCATATATCAACATGAATCAGCCATAGGTATACATATGTCCCTTCCCTCTTGAACTTTCATCTCACCCATCTAAGTTGTCACAGAGAACTGGATTTGAGCTCCCTGCATCATACAGCAAATTTTATATACGGTAATGTATATGTCTCAATGCTGCTCTCTCAAACTGTCCTGCCCTCTCCTTCCCCCGACTGTGTCCACAAATCTGTTCTTTATGTCTGCATCTCTTTTGCTGTCCTGCAAATAAGTTCATGAGTACCATTTTTCTAGATTCTGCTTATATGCATTAATATACAATATTTGTTTTCTCTTTCTGAATTGCTTCACTCTGTATAATAGACTCTTAAGTTCATGCACCTCATTAGAACTGATTCCAATGTATTCCTTTTTATGACTGAATAGCGTTCCATTGTGCATATATGCGCCACAGCCTTTTTATCCATTCATCTGTTAAAGGGCCTCTAGGTTGTTTTCATGTCCTAGCTATTGTAAATAGTGCTGTGGGGAACATTGGGGTACATGTGTCTTTTTCAATTATGGAGAAACTAAATGTTTTTAGTGAAATAACTTGATTCAAAGGTGAAGTAAACAAAATCTACAAGATAAGTACAGAATAATTTAAGCCAGAAGGAACAAAGTACTTAAAATTATGAACGCATGTAAGAATTAAAGATTTTAAAATTTAAAAAAAATAAAAAATTTAAAAAAAAACAAAAACAAAAACAAACAAAAAAAAAATTATGAATTCAGTTCAGTTCAGTCGCTGTCGTGTCCGACTCTTCGGTACCCCATGGACTGCATGCAGCATGCCAGGCCTCCCTGTCTATAACCAACTCCAAGAGTTTACTCAAACTCATGTGCATTGAGTTCATGATGCCATCTAACCATTTCATCCTCTGGCGTCCCCTTCTCCTCCTGCCTTCGATCTTTCCCAGCATCAGGGTCTTTTCCAATGAGTTAGTTCTTTGCATCAGGTAGCCAAAGTATCGGAGTTTCAGCTTCAGCATCAGTCCTTCCAATGAATGTTCAGGACTGATTTCCTTTAGGACAGACTGGCTGGATCTCCTTGAAGTCCAAGAGACTCTTAAGAGTCTTCTCCAACACCACAGTTCAAAAGCATCAGTTTTTTGGCATTCAGCTTTTTTTATAGTCCAACTCTCACATCCATACATGACTACTGGTAAAACCATAGCTTTGGCAAGACGGACTTTTGTTGGCAAAGTAATGTCTCTGCTTTTTAATATGCTGTCTAGGTTGGTCATAACTTTTCTTCCAAGGAGCAAGCATCTTTTAATTTCATGGCTGCAGTCATCATCTGCAGTGATTTTGGAGCCCCCCAAAGTAAAGTCTGTCACTGTTTCCATTGTTTTCCCATCTATTTTCCATGAAGTGATGGGACCAGATGCTATGATCTTAGTTTTCTGAATGTTGAGCTTTAAGCCAGATTTTCACTCTCCTCTTTCACTTTCATCAAGAGGTTCTTAAGTTCTTTGCTTTCTGCCATAAGGGTGGTATCATCTGCATGTTTGAGGTTATTGATATTTCTCCCAACAATCTTGATTGCAGTTTGTGCTTCATCTAGTCCAGCATTTCTCATGATGTACTCTGCATATAAGTTTAAGCAGGGTGATAATATGCAGCCTTGACATACTCCTTTTCCTATTTGGAACCAGTCTGTTGTTCCATGTCCAGTTCTAACTATTGCTTCCTGACCTGCATAAAGATTTCTCAGGAGGCAGATAAGGTGGTCTGGTATTCTCATCTCTTTAAAAATATAATGGAATTAACTTAGAGATACCACCTTAACCAAGTAATACACAGTAGCATCACCTATATTGGGCTCACCTATATTGAGATTACTTAACATTATTTGTGTATTCATAAAAAGTTTTAAGATTAACGAGTTACATTTTTTCCTACCAAAAATTTATAATGTTAAATAGAACATGAGAAATCCATGGAAAACCGCAACTGAGAGATATTATACAAAATAAGAACTCATAGTCTTCAAAAATATCAATGTCAAGGAAAGAAAACTGATTAACTTTCAGATTAGAGGTGGTAAAATATTATATGTGACATTGGACTTCAGTCTTGGACCAGAGGGGCTGAAATGCTATACCTAAAATAGTGAATCATGTTATCATCTCATGATTCTTGCTCTTAAAAAGATCAAACAGTTTGAAGATAAGCGGGCCTTAAGATGCACTTAAATGTTTTATGGTTCAGAGAATATTAATGAGAGAGAAATGATAAAGCAAACATGAAAAAATTGGTAAAGGGTATATACTAATATTGTTTATATTTCTGATATTTATCTTACATTTTGATAACTTCACAATAAAGTAAGAAAAACAAACATGCTGAGAAACATTTTAGAGAACTCTGAAGTAGGGACAAGCACACAAACTTCTTTTGAATTTACTTCCCATAAGTAACTGATTTTCCTTGCTGTCCAGCTCTGACCTTCCCATCACACTTCAGTCCCTTAGAGACTGCCTTTGGGAATGGAGAGCAACCAATCATGGATCACAGAATTCATTCTGGTGGGATTTCAGCTCAGTGAAGACATGGAATTGCTCCTCTTTGCTATCTTCATCCTGTTATATGCCTTCAACCTGCTGGCAAATGGCATGATCTTGGGACTCATCTCGCTTGACCCCAGACTGCACACCCCCATGTACTACTTCCTGTCTCATCTGGCCATCACTGACATAGCCTATGCTTCCAGCAATTTACCAAATATGCTGGAAAACCTAGTGAAACACAAGAAAACCATCTCCTATTTCTCATGCACCATGCAGATGGTTTCCTATTTGGCCTTTGCTTCTGTAGAGTGCCTGACTTTGGTGGTGATGTCCTATGACAGGTTTGTGGCGATCTGCCACCCCCTGCAGTACACAGTCATCATGAGCTGGAGGGTGTGCTCGTTCCTGGCCATCGCTTGCTGGGTGTGTGGATTGTGCCTGGCCATAGTCCAAGTAAGTCTGTTTCTACGGCTGCCCTTCTGTGGGCCCCAGAAGGTAAACCACTTTTTCTGCGAAATTAGCTCTGTCCTCAAAGTGACCTGTGGTGACATCTGGATCAATGAAATGTTCCTCTTTGCTGATGGTGTGTTTATCCTAGTTGGGCCCCTTTCCCTGATGTTGGTCTCCTACGTGCGCATCCTCTGGGCCATCCTGAAGATCCAGTCAAAGGAGGGCCGCAAGAAAGCCTTCTCCATCTGCTCCTCCCACCTCTGTGTGGTTGGGTTCTACTTTGGCATAGCCATGATGGTGTACTTGGCCCCTGACAGTAGTCACCAAGAGGAACAGCAGAAAATCCTTTTCCTGTTTTACACCTTCTTCAACCCATTACGGAACCCCCTTGTCTACAGTGTACGGAATGCTCAAGTGAAGGCTGCTTTCCACAAAGTATTGCAGAAAAATAGATCAGTGTGACACAGAGCAGAATTATGGTGTAGTGAATTTTTCTTCTAACAGTCAAGAAAATTTCCCATCAAAATACATGACTTAAGGATGAAGATTCTACAAAGTAACATCAGCAAGAAGGCACAAGAGAAACCCTCAACTCCCTTCCTCCATGGAGATGACATAATAAAGATCTAATTGCCTTCATTGAACACCAGACATCACACAGGAGTTTGCAACACCCCAAACTATCCCAAAGTCAAGAAGATATGCAGTGAAGATTTTAGGCAAACTTATGGCATTTGACCTTCCATAACTGCTTTTCTCCTCTGTCCCAGGGTAGCAAGATCAGGAGTGCCAGGGTCCAGCCCCGGTGGATCCAGGGTGATTCGAAGGGGAGATGGATAGGCAGGGAAAACTTATGTATTTAGAAAATATAAGATTAGATTAGGAAGAAATAGTATAGTAGGAAATTTAGGTGGAGAAAAAGAGGCTGAATAGCTTGGTTTACGGGGAAAACCAATAAAACCTCGAGACAAGAGGTTTGCACCATCTACGTTAGGCCACCGGCATCCACTTGAATATCGAAAGGTGCCCCGCCTTAGGCTCCCTTTTGCGTGGATCTTAGCAGCCAGGGCAAGTAAGTAGACGTGGTGAGCCTCCCTGCTCCAGATAGGAATTCAGCCGAAAAAGGGGAGAAAAGAATGACATGGGGAAGCCCAGCATTGGTGCAAGACTCCAAAGACTCCACTTTTAAAATCAGCTTATATACCCCAAGTTGTATGTAAAGAAATAATGGAATATGCAGTTATGTAGGGGCAGCAGTCCTGACCCTCTTTGAGACCAGGCTTTCTTTTGCATACCTTCCCATATACAAAAGGTCTCAGGTGATTTACATTATCTTCTGGCCAAGAGGCCTGTTAACATTTTTATGGCTCTCTTCTTGGATAATTGTCTATCAACCAGAAAACTCTTTTTTCCTAGAAGTGTTTTTTCTTTACTCTGTATCACTGTCAAAGTACTAAATAATGTTACATTCCTGTAGAACAAAGGTGCAGTGGGTTATAACAAAGAAAGTGCTTAACTCAAAGATCTAATGTTGCTAATACCAGGTCTACTACCTGTTTTTCTATATACCAACTATATCTACAAATAAAAGATATGAAAATTTGGCAGCAAGTATGGGCTCAACAAATGAAACCTTTAATCAGTCCTATTCTAATGATTTTGACTCCTCAGAAGCCCCTACATTCCTAGGATGTTTTAAGCATCCTGTGCCTCGCAATCAGGAGGCCTCAAACAATCACATGCACAGCTGTAGTCCTGCAGGCAGGCTAGAAAGCCATCAGAGGAGTTTTGGGATTGAAACACCCTTTCAAATGCAGAAGACTAAAGCCCTGAGCTGACTTTTTCCAGAGAGTGTCAGGAGAGTGGAAAAGCAGAGTACAAAGGCCGGCAGACTTTGGTTTTTCGGGAACATGCTCAGGAAATCCCAGGGGGAAGCCCTGAGATCTGACTCGCCTTGCCCATCAGATCTCTGCCGCATGACCTTGTCACGGGTGGGATTCCTCACGCTGGCTCCCGGCACAGGAGAAAATTCCCACTTCCTTAAGAGAAGAATGGACCATGAGACCACTTTAGCTTTTCAGGGAATAGTGTGAGGGTTTATTAGTTATCTTGCCTATGGCTCAGAGCCCTGATGCGACCAGCAGTTTGGATTCCTTGTTGGGACCACCGAGAAACATAGCAAGCACCCAGCTTTTTATGGATATACTGAGATATTTTGGGGTTTTCACAGTTCTGACCTATCTGCACTGGTATTTCATTCTTGTGTTAACATGAAATTTCCTGTTGACGTTTGATGTTGAGTTTCTTTACAAGTGCTTCTTTACCATCTGCAATATCTTCTTTGATGAGGCATTTCTTTACATCTTTTACTCATTTTTAAGTAATAAACTTTATTTTAAAGTAATTTTAGAATCAAAGAGAAACTGAGTGAAAGGTACAGAGAGTGAAAGTGAAGTCGTTCAGTAGTGTCTGACTCTTTGCGACCCCATGGACTATAGCCTACCAGGTTCCTCCATCCCTGGGATTTTTCCAGGCAAGAGTACTGGAGTGGGTTGCCATTTCCTTCTCCAGGGGATCTTCCCAACCCAGGGATTGAACCCGGGTCCCCACATTGTAGGCAGACGCTTTACCGTCTGAGCCACCAGGGAAGTGTGAAAGGTACAGAGATACCCCCAATACCCCCTTGTCTCCATACATACATAACCTCCCCCATTATAAACATCCTCCTGCAGAGTGGTGCATTTGTTATCATTCATAAAGCTGTCCTGACACATCATCACCCAATTTTCACAGCTTCCATGAGGATTCATTTGTGTTGTTGTATATTCTGTGTACTGGATGAGTGTATAATTATGTGCATCCACAATTATATTTTCATACAGAGTAGTTTCACTATCCTGAGAGTCCCCTCTTCCTCTCTCACTACTAGTCCCTGGTAGCCACGATATCTTGATTGCCTCCATAGTTTTGGCTTTTCAGAATGTTGGGATCGTACAGTATATAGTATTTTCACATTGACTTCTGTCACTAAGTGGTGTGCATTTAAGTTTTCTTTTTTTTACATGCTGGTTCATTTCTTTTTAATGAAGAATACTGTTCTATTGTCTGCATGCACCACAGTTTATCCTTTACCAACTGCAGGACATCTAGATTGCTTCTAAGTTTAGAGAATTATAAATAAAGCTGCTGTAAATATTACTGTTCATGTTTTTATCTGGATGTAAGTTTTCAAATCTTTTGGGTAAATACCTCAGTTCAGTTCAGTTCAGTCGCTCAGTCATGTCCGACTCTTTGTGACCCCATGAATCGCAGCATGCCAGGCCTCCCTGTCCATCACCATCTCCCGGAGTTCACTCAGACTCATGTCCATCGAGTCCGTGATGCCATCCAGCCATCTCATCCTTGGTCGTCCCCTTCTCTTCCTGCCCCCAATCCCTCCCAGCATCAGAGTCTTTTCCAATGAGTCAACTCTTCGCATGAGGTGGCCAAAGTACTGGAGTTTCAGCTTCAGCATCATTCCTTCCAAAGAAATCCCAGGGTTGATCTCCTTCAGAATGGACTGGTTGGCTCTCCTTGCAGTCCAAGGGACTCTCAAGAGTCTTCTCCAACACCACAGTTCAAAAGCATCAATTCTTCGGTGCTCAGCCTTCTTCACAGTCCAACTCTCACATCCATACATGACCACTGGAAAAACCATAGCCTTAACTAGATGGACCTTTGTTGGCAAAGTAATGTCTCGGCTTTTGACTATACTATCTAGGTTGGTCATAACTTTTCTTCCAAGGAGTAAGCGTCTTTTAATTTCAAGGCTGCAGTCACCATCTGCAGTGATTCTGGAGCCCAAAAAAATAAAGTCTGACACTGTTTCCACTGTTTCCCCATCTATTTCCCATGAAGTGATGGGACCAGATGCCATGATCTTCGTTTTCTGAATGTTGAGCTTTAAGCCAACTTTTTTGCTCTCCTCTTTCACTTTCATCAAGAGGCTTTATAGCTCCTCTTCACTTTCTGCCATAAAGGTGGTATCATCTGCATATCTGAGGTTATTGATATTTCTCCCAGCAATCTTGATTCCAGCTTGTATTTCTTCCAGTCCAGCGTTTCTCATGATGTACTCTGCATAGAAGTTAAATAAGCAGGGTGAAAATATATAGCCTTGACATACTCCTTTTCGTATTTGGAACCAGTCTGTTGTTCCATTTCCAGTTCTAACTGTTGCTTCCTGACCTGCATACAGATTTCTCAAGAGGCAGATTAGGTGGTCTGGTATTCTCATCTCTTTCAGAATTTTCCACAGTATATTGTAATCCACACAGTCAAAGGTTTTGGCATAGTCAATAAAGAAGAAATAGATGTTTTTCTGGAACTCTCTTGCTTTTTCCATGATCCAGCAGATGTTGGCAATTTGATCTCTGGTTCCTCTGCCTTTTCTAAAACCAGCTGGAACATCAGGGAGTTCACGGTTCACGTATTGCTGAAGCCTGGCTTGGAGAATTTTGAGCATTACTTTACTAGCATGTGAGATGAGTGCAATTGTGCGGTAGTTTGAGCATTCTTTGGCATTGCCTTTCTTTGGAATTGGAATGAAAACAGACCTTTTCCAGTCCTGTGGCCACTGCTGAGTTTTCGAAACTTGCTGGCATACTGAATGCAGCACTTTCACAGCATCATCTTTCAGGATTTGAAACAGCTCAACTGGAATTCCATCACCTCCACTAGCTTTGTTCATAGTGATGCTTTCTAAGGCCCACTTGACTCACATTCCAAGAAGTCTGGCTCTAGGTTAGTGATCACATCATCATGATTATCTGGGTCGTGAAGATCTTTTTTGTACAGTTCTTCCGTGTATTCTTGCCACCTCTTCTTAATATCTTCTGCTTCTGTTAGGTCCATACCATTTCTGTCCTTTATTGAGCCCATCTTTGCATGAAATGTTCCCTTGGTATCTCTAATTTTCTTCAAGAGATCTTTAGTCTTTCCCATTGTGTTATTTTCCTCTATTTCTTTGCATTGATCACTGAAGAAGGCTTTCTTATCTCTTCTTGCTATTCTTTGGAACTCTGCATTCAGATGCTTATATCTTTCCTTTTTTCCTTTGCTTTTCGCCTCTCTTCTTTTCACAGCTATTTGTAAGGCCTCCCCTGACAGCCATTTTGCTTTATTGCATTTCTTTTCCATGGGGATGGTCTTGATCCCTGTCTCCTGTACAATGTCATGAACCTCATTCCATAGTTCATCAGGCACTCTATCTATCAGATCTAGGCCCTTAAATCTGTTTCTCACTTCCTCTGTATAATCATAAGGGATTTGATTTAGGTCATACCTGAATGGACTAGCGGTTTTCCCTACTTTCTTCAATTTGAGTCTGAATTTGGTAATAAGGAGTTCATGATCTGAGCCACAGTCAGCTCCTGGTCTTGTTTTTGTTGACTGTATAGAGCTTCTCCATCTTTGGCTGCAAAGAATATAATCAGTCTGATTTCGGTGTTGACCATCTGGTGATGTCCATGTGTAGAGTCTTCTCTTGTGTTGTTGGAAGAGGGTGTTTGCTATGACCAGTGCATTTTCTTGGCAAAACTCTATTAGTCTTTGCCCTGCTTCATTCCATATTCCAAGGCCAAATTTGCCTGTTACTCCAGGTGTTTCTTGACTTCCTACTTTTGCATTCCAGTCCCCTCTAATGAAAAGGACATCTTTTTTGGGTGTTAGTTCTAAAAGGTCTTGTAGGTCTTCATAAAACCGTTCAGCTTCAGTTTCTTCAGCATTACTGGTTGGGGCATAGACTTGGATAACTGTGATATTGAATGGTTTGCTTTGGAGACAAACAGAGATCATTCTGTCGTTTTTGAGATTGCATCCAAGTACTGTGTTTCAGACTCTTTTGTTGGCCATGATGGCTACTCCATTTCTTCTGAGGGAAGCGTGGCCGGCGGTTGCGAGCCGGCGCACTAAGCACGGCAGAGAAGAGCCACCCACGCCCTAGGCCAGGGCAGGTGGCCGGGAGGAGCAACCCGAGGAGCTGTGGCTGCGCAGGCACAGGAGGGCCTAGAGGAGCTATCCCACGTTGAAGGTCAGGAACGGGGGCAGTAAGGAGATACCCCTCGTCCAAGGTAAGAGAATCCCAAGTAAGATGGTAAGTGTTGCAAGAGGGCATCAGAGGGCAGACACACTGAAACCATACTCACAGAAAACTAGTCAATCTAATCACATGAGGACCACTGCCTTGTCTAACTCAATGAAACCAAGCCATGCCTGCCGGGCAACCCAAGACAGGCAGGTCATGGTGGAGAGGTCTGACAGCATGTGGTCCACTGGAGAAGGGAATGGCAAGCCACTTCAGTATTCTTGCCTTGAGAACCCCATGAACAGTATGAAAAGGCAAAATGATAGGATACCAAGGGAGGAACTCCCCAGGTCATTAGGTGCCCAGTATGCTACTGGGGATCAGTAGAGAAATAACTCCAGAAAGAATGTAGGGATGGAGCCAAAGCAAAAACAATACCCAGTTGTGGATGTGACTGGTGATAGAAGCAAGGTCTGATGCTGTAAAGAGCAATATTTCATAGGAACCTGGAATGTCAGGTCCATGAATCAAGGCAAATTAGAAGTGGTCAAACAAGAGATGGCAAGGGTGAACATCGACATTCTAGGAATCAGTGAACTAAAATGGACTGAAATGGGTAAATACCTAGTAGTGCAATTTGTAGCTCATATAGTAAAGTATTTTTTTTAGACGTTTTCAAGCCGTCTTTTCAAGGTGGCTATACCATTTTACAATGAATGAAAATGAATTCCCTTCAGCAGTATATGAAACTTTCTGTTGATCCACATCTGAATCAGCGTTTGGTGTTGTCAATGGTCAGGATTTCAGCCATTCTACTAGGTGTACACTGATGTTTCATTGTTGTTTTAATGTTCATTTCTCTGATCACATAGACATGGACCATCTTTTCATATGCTTCTTTGCCTTTTGTGAATCTTCTTTGAATAGGTGTCTGTCAGAGTTTTTTGCCCATTTTTTAACCGACTTGTTTTCCTTGTGTGTGTGTGTGTGTGCTTAGTCGCTAAGTTGTATCTGACTCTTTGCAACCCCCATGGACTGTAGCCCACCAGGCTCCTTTGTTCATGGGATTTTCCAGGCGAGACTATGGAGTGGGTTGCCAGTTCTTCCTCCAGGGGTTCTTCCAGACCCAGGGATCAAAACTGCATCTCCTGTGTCTCCTGCTTTGCAGGCAGATTCTTTACCCACTGAGCCACCTTCTTATTGTGTTGTAAAAGTTCTTTTTTAAAATATTTTAGAATCAAGTCCTTTTTCCCTACATATGCAAAGATTTTCTCCCCAGCCTTTGTGTTGCTTATCTTTTCATATTCTTACCAGTTTTTTTTTTTTTTTTTTTTTAAGCAGAGCAGAAGTCTTTCCTTCCAGTTCAGTTCAGTCACTCAGTCATGTCCGACTCTTTGCGACCCATGGACTGCAGCATGGCAGGCCCCGTGTCCATCACCAACTCCCAGAGTTTACTCAAACTCATGTCCATTGAGTTGGTGATGTCATCCAACCATCTCATCCTCTGTCATCCCCTTCTTCTCCAGCCTTCAATCTTTCCTAGCATCAGGATCTTTTCAAATGAGTCCACTCTTCACATCAAGTGGCCAAAGTGTTGGAGTTTCAGCTTCAGCATCAGTCTTTCCAATGAACACTCAGGACTGATCTCCTTTAGGATGGACTGGTTGGATCTCCTTGCAGTCCAAGGGACTTGCAAGAGTTTTCTCCAATACCACAGAAGTCTTTTATTCTAATTAAATGCCATTCATCAATTTCTTTTTTAATGCAGAAGTTTTTTTTATTTTCAGTTCAGAGTTTTCATTTGTATTTTGAAGGGAGGATGAGTAGAGTTGTTCTAAATCTCTTGTGGTTCACCCTGAGGCAAGACTTAACAGTGAATATTGAAAGCAGTAATCAGAGGTCCATACCATTTCTGTCCTTTATTGTGCCCGTCTTTGCATGAAACGTTCCCTTGGTATCTTTAATTTTCTTGAAGACATCTCTAGTCTTTACCATTCTATTGTTTTTCCACTATTTCTTTGCATTGATCACTGAAGAAGGCTTTCTTATCTCTCCTTGCTATTCTTTGGAGCTCTGCATTCAAATGGGTACATCTTTCCTTTTCTCCTTTGCCTTCAGCTTCTCTTCTTTTCTCAGCTATTTTTAAGGCCTCCTCAGACAACCATTTTGCCTTTTTGCATTTCTTTTTCTTGGGGATGGTCTTGATCACTGCTTCCTGTACAATGTCATAAACCTTCATCCATAGCTTTTCAAGAACTGGTTCCAAATCAGGAAAGGAGTATGTCAAGGCTATATATTGTCACCCTGCTTATTTAACTTATATGCAGAGAACATCATGAGAGATCCTGGGTTGGATGAAGTACAAGCTGGAATCAAGTTTGCCAGGAGAAATATCAATAACATCATATATGCAGATGATACCACCTTTATGGCAGAAAGTGAAGATGAACTAAAGAGCCTCTTGATGAAAGTGAAAGAGGAGAGTGAAAAAGTTGGCTTAAAACTCAACATTCAGGAAATGAAGATCATGGCATCTGGTCCCATCACTTCATGGCAAATAGATGGGGAAATAGTGGAAACAGTGTCAGACTTTATTTTTTTGGGCTCCAAAATCACTGCAGATGGTGGCTGCAGCCATGAAATTAAAAGATACTTGCTCCTTGGAAGAAATGTTATGACCAGCCTAGACAGCATATTCACAAGCAGAGACATTACTTTGCTGACTAAGGTCCATCTAGTCAAGGCTATGGTTTTTCCAGTGGTCATGTATGGATGTGAGAGTTGGACTGTGAAGAAAGCTGAGGGCCGAAGAATTGATGCTTTTGAAGTGTGGTGTTGGAGAAGACTCTTGAGAGTCCCTTGAACTGCAAGGAGATCCAACCAGTCCATCCTAAAGGAAATCAGTCCTGAATATTCATTGGAAAGACTCATGCTGAAGCTGAAACTCCAGTACTTTGGCCACCTGATGCAAAGAACTAACTCATTTTGAAAAGACCCTGATACTGGGAAAGATAAAAGGCAGGAGGAGAAAGGGACGACAGAGGATGAGATGGTTGGATGGCATCACCAACACTATGGCATGAGTTTGAGTAAGCTCCAGGAGCTGGCGTCCTGCAGTCCATGGGGTCGCGAAGGGTCGGACACGACTGAACGACTGAACTGAACTGAATGCGAGGAGCAGGGCTTACAAGTTACTCTCCTGCTGAAAGCAGTGCAACTTGGTAGACTGATGCTTTTCCATAACTTGCTATTAACTTAGACAAAATGAATAGTTGGATCTATATCTGGAACAGAAAAAGGGTGGATGAATGGTTAATGAAAGGAAATCTTTGAGAGTCTGAACTTGCCTATATTTACTGAGAAATATATCCAAGTAAGAAATAATAGATAGGACTAAATCTGGTGGATCCAGTGTAGAAGGAAAAAATTAAGTATTTATTGCCAGTTTATTGCCAGAAACACTAAACAAAAAAAATTTTTTTTCCATCTGAAAGAAATGCTTTCTGATGATAATAGTTATAAATATTTTCCCTGATTTGAAAATAGTTTCTGTTTGGTTTTCAGAAGACTGTATGTTTTAGCTCACTTTAATTCCACCTTTCTTGCCTCCAATTTGCTGAGCTTTCTGTGTTCATGGAAACATAACTTTTTATCATGTTGGGAAATACTCCAAAGTAATTCCCTCAAAATTTGCTTTTCTCAAATTTTTGTTTTTAATTTTAATTTTTCTTCCAGTTTTATTGAGATATAATTGACATAGAGCACTGTATAAGTGATAAAGCATAATGATTTGCCTTACAGAAAAAGTAATTTTATCACAGTAAGTTTAGTAAACATCATCTCATATAGATAAAATATTAAAGAAGTTGAAAAAAATCCCTTGTGATGAGAACTCTTAGAATTTTCTCTCCTAACAAATTTCCTATATAATACATGGTAGTGTTAATTATGGGGTTCCCTGGTGGCTCAGCAGTAAAGAATCTTCCTGCAAATGTAGGAGATGCAGGTTTAATCCCTGGGTTGGGAAGATCCCCTGGAGAAGGAAATAATTAACCCACTCCAGTATTCTTGCCTGGAAAATTCCATGGATAGAGGAGCCTGGTGGGCTACAGTTCTTGGGGTCTCAGAGAGCCAGGTATGACTGAGCACAAACGAGCACAAGTGTTAATTATATTTATTATACTGTACATTATATTGCTAGTTCTAGTTATCTTATAGTAAGGATTTTGTAATTCTGACTGCCTTTATCCAATTCTCCCAGTTCCCACTGCCCCCTTATCTGATGATAACAAACCTGATTCCTTCTTCTATGAGCCTGATTGTTTTTGAAGTATAATTGATCTATAACACTGTTAACTTTTGCTACACAACACAGCAATTTGATATTTCTGTACATCTCCAAATGATCACCATGATAAGTCTAGCTAGTATTTATCTCTGTTCAAAGATATTACATAGTAATTGTCTATATTTCCCATACTGTATATTTCATACCGTGACTCACTTATTTTGCAACTGGAAGTTTGTGTGTCTTTATCTCCCTCCCTCTCCTGTTTTGTTTCCTCCTCCCTACCTCTCTTCCCTCTGGCCATGACGTATTTGTTCTCTGTATCTATGTCCCTGTTTCTGTTTGGTTGTGTTAGTTCATTTATTTTGTTATTTAGTGACAACATACAATATTTATCTGTCTCTTTATGACTTATTTCACTTAGCATAATAGCTCTAGGTTCATCAATGTTGTTGAAAATGGCAAGATTTATGGCTGAGTAGATTTCTATCATGTATATACACTGCATACTCTTTATCCATCCATCTATTGTTGGGCACTTAAGTTACTTGGATATCTTGGCTATTATAAATAATACTGCAATGTACATAGGGGTACATATATCTTTTCTAACAAGTGTTGCTGTTTTCTTTGGATAAGTACCCAGAGTTGGAATTGCTGGATTGTATGGTAATTCTGTTTTCAATTTTTTGGGAAGTTCCCCCATTGTTTTCCACAGCGTATATACCAGTTTACATTCCTACCAACAGTGAACAAGTATTCCCTTTTCCCCACATCCTCACCAACACTTGTTATTTCTTGTATTTTTGATAATAGTCGTTTAATGGGTGTGAAGCAATATCTCATCGTGGTTTTGATTTGCATTTCTCTGTCGAGTGATGTTAAGCACCTTTTCAAGTGCCTGTTGACCATCGGTATGCCTTCTATGGAAAAAAAGTCTATTCAGACTCTGCCCATTTTTTAATGAGGTTGTAGTTTGTTTTTTTTTTTTAAGGTTGAGATGTATGAGTTTTTTGAATATTTTGAATATTAATTCATTATTAGATCATTTGAAAATATTTTGTCTGTTCAGTATGCGGCCTTTTCATTTTGTTGGTAGTTTCCTTTGTTGTGCAAATGATTTTTCATTTGATGTATTCCCATTTGCTTATTTTTGCTTTTTCTTCCTTTGCCTGAAGCAACATTCAAAAAATCAGTAAGATCAACATCAGAGTACTGCATATATTTTCTTCTAGTTTTTTCTTTTTTTACTGAAGTATAGTAGGTTTATAATATTAGTTTCAGATGTATAGCATAATGATTCAGTATTTTCACAGATTATATTTCATTAAAAATCCTTCTGATAATGGCTGCTATAGCAGAATACTCTGCTGTACAATATATCCCTGTTGCTTATCTATATTGTATATAGTAATTTGTCATCTCTTAATCCCTTATTCATAATTTCCCCACCTGTCTTTGCTTTCCACTTGGTAACTACTAGTTTGTTTTCTATATCAGTGAGTTTTTGTTCTGCATATACATTTGTTTGTATTATTTTTATATTCCTCATGTAGTTGATAACATACAATATGTGTCTTTTTCTTTCTAACCTATTTCACTAAGTGCAATAGTCTCTAGTTCTATCCATAATGCTGAAAATGACAGAATTTTATTCTTTTTTATGACTAATATTCCATTACATGTACTTACCATATCTTCATATTCATTTGTTTGGTGACTTGGGTTGCTTTTCTATTTTGGCTATTGTAAATAGCGCTGCTATGAATATTGGGGTGAATTTTTCTTTTCAAATTAGTGTTTTCATTTTTTCCAGATACACAGCCAGGAGGAGAATTGCTGGATCACGTGGTAGTTCTATTTTCAGTTTTTTGAGGGAACTCCATACTGTTCTCCATAGTGGCTGCAGCAATTTACGTTCTCACCAACAGTGTAGGAGGGTTCCTTTTCCCCATGCTCTCTCCATCATTTATTATTTGTACATTTTTGATGACCATTCTGATTGGTATGAGGTAATACCTCAGTGGTTTTGATTTGCATTTCTCTAATAATTAGCAGTGTTGAGCATCCTTACACTTGTCTCTTGGTCATTCATACATCTTTAGAAAATGTCTATTCAGTTTCCCTGGGTAGCTGTGGAACCAGGGATCCCAAGTCTAGTGTCACCCTGCCGCTGGGTGGAGCCGGTTACTGACATAGCTGGCCATAGCATCACATGTGTGTGTTACAGAGCTTCCATTGGCCTGGTGGTGTGTAAGACTGTGGCCCAGGGGATCCTGGGTGTGATGCCTGCACACTGGTGGATGAGGTGGTTCCCAGGGCTGGTGGCAGCTTTCTGGGATGTGGGATCAGGTCCTGAGTCCTCTGGCAGGTAAGGCTAGGTTCCAGGGTGGCTGTGTGTTCAGAGGGTCTTGAGGCAATCAGCTTGATCATGAGTGGCCCAGTGTTGCTGCCTGGCTTGCTGCTTGGCCCTGAGCATCTAAGGACTGGTGCTACTGGTAGGCAGTGGAACCAGTTCCCTGGACTAAAAGCTAGAGGGATGATTCCAAAATGGCATCCTCATAGAAGAATGAGCTCCTCACAGTGGCAGTTTATAGTGTCCATGTCCCCAAAGTCAGTTCTATTTGCCTTGTACCTCTCCAGAAGGCTTCACAAGATTGGAGGTGTGTCTCACCCAGGTTCCATTTAAATGATTGCTTTTGCTCTGAGCCATAGAGCTTCAGTGAGATTTCATGTTTGCTTTTTAAGAGTGGAGTCTTTATTTTTTTTTTGTTAATCCCACAGCCCTATTGCTCTCCCAAAATTCAGCACTGCTGGCCTTCAAAGCCAAATGTTCTGGAGCTCCTCTTCCTAGTACAGGAATCCCAGGCTGAGGAGCAGCTTGAGGTCTGGCTTAGACCCCTTGCTTTTCAAGGAGAAACTCTGAAATTGTAATTATCCTATTTGTGGGTCATCCCACCCGAGGATCTAAGTCTTGACTATATCATGTCACTAACCCTTCTGCCTGTCTCACTGTGGTTCCTTCTTTACATCTTTACTTATAGAAGATCTCTGTTAGTCTTCTGACCTTTTATATTAATAGTTGT
Source organism: Capra hircus (assembly GCF_001704415.2). NCBI lineage: Eukaryota > Metazoa > Chordata > Mammalia > Artiodactyla > Bovidae > Capra > Capra hircus. The sequence continues at coordinate 13,247,316 of NC_030811.1, read as the reverse complement.
TCTATAAACACTTAATAATTTTTTGTTACTGTGGAAGGAGGTGAGCTCAAGGTCTTCCTTCTCCACCATTTTTGCCCCTCCTGTCCCAGTTTATTTGGCAATTTTCTTCAGGATGATTAGCTTCTAAAAATCACACTCCCATAGGTCTTCCATATCTACTCCATTTTCTCTCTTTTTTTTCTTTTAATGTTTTTATTTGATTTTTTCCTGTTGATCTTCATTTGAATTCATTGATCTTACACTAGACTGGATCAAGTCTGCTATTAAATCCACATGCTCTTTTCTTAATTTCACATATTATTATTTGTTCCTTAAGATGGAATATCTGCAGTCCCTCCCATCAGGAAGCTTGCACAAGACTCTTAGACATAGCCTCATTCACCAGAGGGCAGACAGAAGGAATATCTGATTACTTTTGTGGATTCTAATTTTTCATTGAAATATTGGTTTTTGTATTTTGTGTATCTTTTCCCCCATTTTCTTTGATCTAAGTTATTTTGAAGTCTTGAGGCTTCAGTTTCTGTGATATATCTGAGATTTCTTCTATTGGCTCTTTAATCCCTTGGTTATTGATCAAGTTTTCCTGCTTTTTAATATTTGGAATAATAAATCATAAAGAATATAGATTATTTTATCATATATTAAGATTAATGAAGCGAAGCTTAGTTTTTTCTCCCTAATGACAATTAAACTTGTTGAAATCCACCTTGCTCCTTTTAGGGCTTGTTCCTTTTAGAGTTAAGACAAATTTCAGTTATGTTTTTTCATGTTAGGACTTAGGCAATGCCTACGAAAACCTCCACAGACATCTTTAGAATATTTTCAACATATACTTTCTCTCTATAATCTCATCCCCTAAAATTCTAGCTTTTTTATTTGCCCATAACTCCAATCTCTGTTGGAGATTTCAGCTCCTTACTCTTGGGAGAAAGCCTGTGTGAATGTGAAGCTTACTTGCACTCCCTTTAAACAAACTTGTCCTACATCGTTCAGTCGTGTCCAACTCTTTGTGACCCGGAGTGGGTAGCCTATCCCTTCTCCAGCAGATCTTCCTGACCCAGGAATTGAACTGGGGTCTCCTGCATTGCAGGTAGAATCTTTACCAGCTGAGCTACCAGGGAATCCCCAACTTAAAAAGCACACTCATTCAATTCACTTCTGACTGCATTAACAATTTTGTATTTCTGAACAAAGTGTTTTTGGGAAAAAATATTTTGGAAAATTGATGTTTTGCACTTAACAAGTATTTTTAAAACTCATTAATAACTAAATCAGGAAAATAGTAGATTGCATCAGTTTGAGGAGGGTTTGGCAAGGGCGCATGTACATAGTTATACACCCAACAACCATATTAGATCACAGTTTTCTTTATGTTTAATGCCTGTTTGAGTGGGTAAGTTACAAGGACAATATAATGCTGAGTTTTATCTTCAAAGATATAATTAATCTGAAAGATCAAATCAAGGACTTCCTTGGTTGTCCAGTCAAGACAAGTCTCCACACTGCAGGGGGCATGGGTTTGATCCCTGTTAGGAGGAACTAGGATCCTGCATGTCATGTGCCACAACCAAAAAGCAAACGAAATATCAAGTCATAAGCCTGAGAAGTGAATATTAAGCAAGTTGATTTGTGGCTGTTAAAAAAAAGTAGGGTAAAATAAGGGTAGTTATTATGTGCTAAATTGCGTCCCCCCCCCTTAATGTAAATGTTGAGGTTTTAACTGTCAGAATGTGTCCATAACTAAGCTTGCATATTTAAAATGTAATTAAGCTAAACTGAGATCATTAGGTTGGGCACTAATATGGTACAACTGGTGTCCTTTTAGAGCAGATGATTAGGCTGCAGACATACATGAAAGGAAAAGTGAGTAAAGTCATAGAGAAAAAATTGCCATTACAAGCCGAAGGAGAGGCTTCAGAAGAAACTAAACCTGTTGATTCCTTGCTCTTGGACATCTAGCCACTGGGGCAATAAGAAAATATATTTTTGTTGTTGAGTCCATGTAGTTTGTGGTGCTTTGTTATGGCACTCCTAGAAAACTAACACTTTAGCTCAGAGGTATAAGAAATAATCACATAAATGTCAAGTAACAGTGTGCCAAACAATATGTATGGAGTCAGTTATCAAAGGTATTATTAAAGAAGTAATTAAAGAAAAAAGAACAAATAGTACATTGTTTTCAAGTTTGGGAAAAATTTCTTTCTTACTTAAAGGTCCTAAAAATGAAGTCTTCAAGAAAACAATATCTTTCTTTGAATACTAACACAAATATCTCTTAGGTATTTCCAGTTGAACTCTCACTTTAAGAAGTCACAGTAATCATATCAGAATTTCTTATTAAGTTGCCCTTATTAAGCCTGCACTTCTCTGAAGTCCTCTAAAAGGAGCATATAATCAAAATTTACCTTAAAATTAAAACTATGGGGAAATAGAAACCATTTTGTAGACAAAAAGTACATGTGGATGTGTGTGTGTGTGTATTCTTCAGTCAGCAAACCAAGATGAAGATGAGCAAATTAATTCAAAAGCGCCAAAATAAATCTCCTCTGTGTTAAATCTTTCCCAACTTTGTGACATAAATATGACACTGAGATATTGCTATACAATTTGACCTGAAATGCAAAAAGTCATCAGGACCACATACCTACTTCTCAGGCACCTAGACAGGCAGGAGTTTGTCATATGAAAAGTTCCTCAAATTTATCTAAGCTTATATTGTATAAAGAATAGCTTATGGTATCTCTACACAGAAAATATTTGCATAGACAGAAAATATTTTTACTTTTAAAAAAGCACTGGTCACTAGGAATAAACTGAGTAAAGACCTCCAGAAACTCTGCTCCAGAAAATAAAAAATCACACTGACAGAATCTGTCAAAATCATCTTTTTCAAAACCTAGAAGTTAAAGACTTGCAAAAATGTCAGTGTTCATCAGGAAAAACTGCTGACCTTGTTAAGAACAGCGAGGTCTGCAGGGTTTTAACTTATTCCGTAGCCATCATCATCACTCCAGCTCCACGGTACCCTGGAAAACAAACAGCCCAACAGCCATGGTGAGACCCAGCGTCCTTACAACCTCTGGAAGGTGTAGCCAAGAGCAAAGGAACAAACTAACTTATGATATGTGGAAAAGAATTTACCATTAGTATATAAAACTTGGGATTAGGATTAGAACCTAAGCATACCAGAGATTCTGAACTCTTAGACTTTAATACGAATTATGGAATCATGACTGAATTTTATAACCAATGTTGGAAAATGCAAATAATATTTTTATTTATAACTGCAATGTAAAATATATATGTGCATATATACTGCATATATATATTTTATTTATATGTATATGTATACATACTTCTGTCACCAAAGGCAGCTAGAGGAAAGTAAGAAATAAAGAGAAGCATTAAGCATACACAAGTTAATCCTTAAAATATATATATAATAGAATAGTATCTACTATTATAAACCAGGCACTCTTGACAACAAGCAAGAGTAATGCATGAGAAAGAAGCTTATAATCAGCTCCTTGTAGCTGGCTTTTGGGCACTGAAATTACCCTGCAAAATAGAAGTCAGAAGACTTGCTGATTCACTCTGATGTGCAGTAGGTAAGCATTTATTCTGGACCACTGCATTTTGGGAAGAGGCTTGGCTTGTAATATTTACTTATGTTTTATCAGCATATTAAATGTGTTGAAATCCCTGGGATTTATGAAGTCCTATAGAAAGTGAACAGAAAATAGATGATTTCTACGATCTGATCACTGGACCTAGCAAATAGATGATTGTTATCATTGAAATGAAGTTTCATATTCTGACCGATGTTTTCAAGACAAAATAGGAGCAGAAATTTTCCAGATAGCAATTGCTGGAGAAAAATTCATGAGTAGGCAAGAGTGGTAGAATTTATAGCGTAAGTTTTAGACTGGTCTTCTCTGGGGAAAAAAATTAGCTCCAAATTCAGATAAATGCACAAATGCAGTAACCCATTCAGTATGTTAGTGCTGTCTGTCATCTTTCATAGTTACTTTCACAGTTGCTTTCTCACTAGTGGAGACTATGGGTGGAAGGAATTATGGGAGATTTAAAGAAAGAAAATTCAAGAAACCATCTGGAAGAAGACTAAGGAAACAGAATGGTTTCTGGGAGCATCGAGGACCAATTGATGTGAATACCCATGAGTTTAAGGGGTCTGAGTCATCATGTTTGTGGGTTGTCTGTGGATCTGTGTGTGCAGGCAAACCCATCCATCATCTAGATTTAATGTTCATGACACTAAACAGAGAGGAGATAATGATATCTCCCAATGTAGGACATGTATTTAGGGAAAAAGTGTTATCAAATACTTAAGAGACAGATACTTAAGGAATAGCCTAAAGCAGGGAAGGGTAGTGAAAGTGAAAGTCGTTCAGTCGTGTCTGACTCTTTGTGACCCCATGGACCATACAGTCCATGAAATTCTCCAGGCCAGAACTGGAGTGGGTAGCCTTCCCCGTTTCCAGGGGATCTTCCCAACCCAGGGATCGAACCCAGGTTTCCCACAGTGCAGGTGGATTTTTTTTACCAGCTGAACCACTGGGGGAGGCCAAGAATACTGGAGTGGGTTGCCCATCCCTTCTCTAGTGGATCTTCCTGACCCAGGAATCAAACCAGAGTCTCCTGCATTACAGGAGGATTCTTTGCCAGCTGAGCTTTCAGGGAAGTGCTGGGGAAATAAGAGTTGCATCTCAAAGAGTTTCCAAGTAATTGCTAATATTTGCAGTGGAAAATTTTGATAATTACTGCACATTAACACTTCCCAGCAGACAAAGATTGTTCACTCCCTGAGAAAGATCCACTCCTTTGAGGGGCTGCAGTAACAAGCTCCTTGGGGATTGCACTTATTACTTCATGAATCTTTCCAACTGTAGCATACGGATGCAGGAACAAGTGCGTAATATTGAGATCAAGTGCATAATACATATCCTTGGGGATTTTACTTATGGGACAAACACTGGAGTGTGACTTATCTGTAGAAGTTTCATACCAAGATTCTCCTGAGTGCAGACCTCTTTGCCTTTCTTGAGTTCTTATCTCTCTGCATAAACAGGTTCACAGACGGGCACATGCACACCCACACTCCCATAGACGGTGCAGCAGGAGACCCAGGAGAGGAGGGGCAGGCTTTGTGCTCCTTTGTAGGAAAGACATAGAACAGTGAGAGTATGCTTTGCCATTTGTTCCTGGGCTCTGCAGGAATGTCGCTGGGGAATGGGCTGGCTTTAGGTGATCAGACTCTAAAGCCGTTACACCTAGAGGCTCCTGAGCACCCTGAATCCTGTCCTTCGATCAGGACAGAAAAGGTGTCTGGGACTCCCCATCTACTGCACTCACTCCAGGGAGCAGAAGACTCAGCTCCAGCCATTCCCATCTCTGTGAGTTTTCCTCTACATTCAAGTCCAAGTTGAGGAAAAGATCAGAAATAGTAGCAGCTCCCAGTTATATAAATCCTTATTTACACATTGATTAATGGTTTCAGAAGAGCAGGAGAGAAGGCTGGCAGAATCATCAGGTTTAGGAAAAAGAAAAAAGCTACCCTTCTGAAGACCCCTTTCTTGCTCTGTGCTGGGGTCTCAGAGTCACATCTGATACCCACACTGTCTAAACATAGGTTTCTTACTCCTCCTAGTCAGAGCCCCTCCCTGGTGCCCCACTTTATTGGAAGGGGCTGGTAAACTCAGTGTCCCGAAGTCGCGGTGTCAAACTGAAAGGGGCATAAGAATGTCTAGAGCTGATGTCTCTCCTTACAAACGATGAATCCAGAAGTCTCGTATAACTTGTCCTTCATTGTCTTTCATTTCTCCCTCTGCTGAGGACCATCTGCTCCTACTGAATCCTGGAAATGTCCTGCCAGGAAGTGAGAACAACGGGGCTCCTTTCTTTGCTGCCCAGTAGGAAGGTGTTTAATAAAGAGCAGGGAGAAATCCCTCTAGCTACCTGATAAAGGTCCCATTAGTGTTTCTTTTGCAGCAGGGAAGCTGGTAAATGTTCCATCTAGTTTAACCTGATTTTGCTGTCTAGAATTATTCTCCAGTGATGCGTGTCCTCATTTGAGGGAAATCCTGTGTCATCTTCTAGAGTGTGATAACCTGAGTACCTCTGTCACTTATCAGCTTTAGGGGAAAGTTCTAGCTGGTGAAAATATGGTGAAATGTCCCTACTACAATAACAGTTTCTCTATTTACATGTCTGTGCACCTGGCAAGTTTTCAGTGAATATTTTTGTCTTACCCCTTCACATTTAAGTCAATTTTTTAAAATGGAATAAATAAAAATCTATCATTTCTAAATTTTGCCATTGAAAAAGAAAAGATAATCCATAGTATTTCTATTGTTGTAATGAGGCATAGGATTTCCAATACTTTCCTCTAAACTGCAAAAACTTGGTTATTTTCATAAATATTTCAGCATTCTAATTTTTAATATTCAAATTACTATTTATGAAGCTAACAGTTTTCATGTTCATATAATCTGACTTCTGTTTTATAAAAGATGAGAGTTGATGATCTGTTAACAGGAAATTACTGGAAAGGCATTCTAGGAAGCCCTGACCTGAGCTTATAAACCATCAGGGTCCACTGAGGTATGAGGAGTAGGAGCAAAAGATTTCATTTTAGCAACAGGTCAGAGAAAGCAGTGATCACTCTGTAGACACAAAGCAGGATAGGAGATGTCCTAGGACTAATAAAGCCTTCTGATAATCATCCTGCAGGATACAGTTTATTAATGCATTTCATTATTTTTTAACTAGAAAAAAAATCTCTAAGTACATGTTAAAATTAAGCAGAAATTTAAATATATTAAGTGAATGTCCTTTAAGGTATATTCTTATTTTATATACAATATGCCACATGTATTCTTTTAACTTGTAGTGGAAACATGCCTGAAATATAGATTACATTTTCTAGATATTCAGGCTTTTACAGCTGAACTTAGAAGCTAATATCAGATAAACAGGAGCTCCATGGAACGATGAGGAAGAAAGACAGGCATTAGAGAGCATACGTCTGGGAGCCAGAGAATCAGGCAGTGTTATTAGGGTACTGACAGTGAAAGGCAAAAAGCTGCTGGAGATTTGATTTATGTGTAAATTTTCAATTTGTATAGAAGACTAATTCTACATTAAACTGCATTACTAGGTCCCTCAGCAGACAGGTCAGGTCAGGAAGGCAGATCAGAACTAACCCGTAAGCCAGGAGCCAGCATGGAGGCTTTGAATGCTTGTGGTGACATTAGAACATTTGATGTTTCTGCTAGCATTCATTGCAACATTAGTACCTAAAACTAATATTTTAGAGACATGTACCAAAATAGAATAAGAGCCTTAGAATCATTTTACTAGCTGCCTCACTCCACCTGCTTTAGAACCTGATGCTATCCTATACTGTCGCTAGAGAGAAACCCCTCTGGTCTACTCTCCCTGGCACAAAACACAAATATGTGTCGCTCGAAGAAGTTAATAATTCAGTTCCTCCAATATGCTGTATTTACTCATTTGATTCCTTATTTATGGCTCTTATTTGAAATCAGGGTCTGATGATCTATTTGTTTGACCCCAATGACAGTGACTAAAAATTAGACTTTTCTTCAGTTTCAAGCTTTGAATGGTGACTCTGTTCCTTGGTAAGTACTCCTGAAAGTGGACTCTCTCCTCAGTATATAATCGTATTCCATCCTAAACGTGCCTTCCTATTTTTGAAAATCTCCTGAACACATTTCATGTGATAAACAGACAAGAGACTTTAATTATTTATGGTGAATAATAGAGCTAATATTGGATAGTATTGCTTAGATTCTATTCTATCTAAAGAGAACTATTTTATAAAATGTCCTCAGGTACAAGATACATAATATAAAGGAGGCTAGTAGACTGAGTGTAAGTAAAGGCAGTTTTTGACATTAGAAATTAAACTTTCTTACTTTGCTGTGGATTAATATCTATACGACTATAACTACAAAGTCACTAGAAAGTATTCATTGAATTTTTTAATAATCAATTATCCTCTTCAATTTGACACCAGAAAACCACACTCATCCCTCTGCCCAATTATGTCCAATCCAATTTTGTATTTCATAGGTGATATACAGACAAGGGACTTTGAAGCTAATGCTACGAATGTCCCATACGTAACACCTTGCCCTCCCACTTCAGAGCACACTGGCCTGATTTCCAAATGCCAGCAGCTTCATTTCCTTGATTGCAGGTTCCCAGAAACCAGAGCCACTTTACTATCCCATCACCCAGTGAAAAGGAGCCCTAATTCTTGGTCCACCCACCTCAGGGCTCTCACCCAATAATAGATACTGGTTGGTATATAGATACTCTAGGTCCCTTCTACTCCAAGTGGGTTCACACTGAGATGCATATCCTACACGGGCTCTGAGATTTTTCCATTAGGATCTAATTTCAGTTACTCCTATTTTGTCCTACTGCAGCATCCAAACTTAAGCAGCTGCCTTGATGTGGTCATGTCACTTTTCCATTCCTTTGTTAATTGATGTTCATAGATTCGAAATCATAGAACTTACTATGGAATTCATTGTTGATCACACTATTTTGAAATGTGACTTTGACTCTCATTTTTTTCCCCTAAAAAATGAATTTATAAAGAGATACCAGCCAGATTATTCTCATCAAGTGAGGTTCCCCAAACTTAATTTTTCTTGGAATAAGTAAATTAAATCATACATTTCTAAAACTAATTATAAGAACCCTTGCAACATATATCTCTTTGCTCACATGAATTATAAGCTCAAGCAAAGAGACAAGTCTATGTTTCAACCTTTTTTAAATAAGCTAAGATAGATATTTTACTTGGAAGGTAGAAAAAAAATTAGTATATATAATCGTATAAATCTATGTGAAAGTGAAAGTCACTCAGTCGTGTCCTACTCTTTGTGACCCAATGGACTAAACAGTCAGGCCAGAATACTGGAGTGGGTAGCCTTTCCCTTCTCCAGGGGATCTTCCCAACCCAAGGATCAAACCCAGGTCTCCTGCATTGCAGGTGGATTCTTCACCAGCTGAACCACAAGGGAATTCATTTTTATTTTGATATCTCTGGTGACAGAAAATTTAAAAACCCCTTCATGTTTTAATGGGCTTGTGGATCGTTTAGATCATTTTTCATGTGAAGTAAGTTCAAGTAAATATTTGCACAATTGCCATTTGATTATTTTTCATTAGTGATTTGCAGAAAATGTTTTATATTCCAAATATGAGCCCTGAATTTATTGTACCTGTTATGAATAATTCATACTTTCTTGATGATGCCTCCAGATAAATAGCAGTTAATTTCTTAGTTTTATCACTCTTTCATGTTGTTTAATATTCCACTCAATTCAAGGTCATAACTATGCCACAAAGCTTATTTCTATCTTTTATATTTAGATCATTACCTACCTGTATTTCTATTTTGGTTGGATTTTATTTCTCCATGTAAATAGACAACTGATCCAGCATTATTATTGAAAACACCTGTGCCTTTGTCTTGGTTCAGATGTGCTTGTGGAGTCATGGGAATGTGCATTTTTGAACTTCTGGTTTAATCATGCTATTTCATGAGTCTACTTAATTATCTTTGCCTCAGCAGAACATTGCCTGACTGTAACTTTATAGGTCTCAATATTTCATAGGGCAAATCCTTTTACTTCATTCTTCTTTATCATTTCCTTCTCTTTTCTTGATCTTTCATATTTTCTCATAAAACTTATAAGAAAGATTATCAATTTCTGCACATTAAAAACCTCCCTTAAATTCTGATTTGGATTTCATTGAACCTACAGATCAATATGAAGAGATGTAAAATCTTTACAAAATGTTCATTTATTCCATAAAATATTATGCATGTTCCAGAGTTTGGATATTTGCTTATTATAAAAGGTCATCTACAGAGATTTTAATGTTTTCAGCATTCATTAGTGTGTTGTCAATAAAAACTGAAATTTATTTTCTGAATTATTTTATTGACATATAGTTTGTTTACAATTTTATTAGGTTCAGGTGTGCAACCTGGTGATTCAGTGTTTTGTATTAATAGATTATCCTTTATTTAAAGTTATAACATATTGCCTATATTCTTGTGCTCTACAGTGCATTTTCTTTATCCTATGTGTTGTAGTTTTGACCTCTAATTTCCTATCCCTATATTGCCCTCTATTCATCTTTTATTTAGAATAATCTTAATAAAGTTTGCATATGGCTGCTGCTAAGTCGCGTCAGTTGTGTCCAACTCTGTGCGACCCCATAGACAGCAGCCCAACAGGCTCCTCTGTCCCTGGGATTCTCCAGGCAAGAATATTGGAGTGGGTTGCCATTTCCTTTTCCAATACATGAAAGTGAAAAGTGAAAGTGAAGTAGCTCAGCGGTGTCCGACTCTTTGCGACCCAATGGGCTGTAGCCTACCAGGGTCCTCCGTCCATGGCATTCTCCAGGCAAGAATACTGGAGTGGGTTGCCATTGCCTTCTCCTTTGTATATGGCTAGAAAGTACTTATTGGTTATACCTTAAATTTTTAAACTGAAATTTCAGTCTTCATGTCTATAAGCCATCTATTTCAAATTTCAACCCTTTAACTCCCCACTTCAAAAATGTGGGGAATAGTTTTCTTATTATTCCTTCTCATAATTCTTCTCCTGTATTAGTTGATTTTGTAAACTCATTTTTACATTGTCAAGATTGCATTATAGTTATTTCTTACTCAGTCTCCCTTAAGCTATCATTTAATCTGGATAATCTTTAGAATTAGAAATTACTGTATTTGATAGAAATATTTGTTTTAACACAAAATATGTTAGAATGAGTACCAATTCCACTGATTAGTGTCGAGGAATTACCATAAATCTCTCTAGCTCAGTTACAGGATGGCCCGGGTAGAAAAGTGTACATACTGACCAATGAAACCTCCATATTTTGAGGTGCTGCTGTTTTATTAGCTCTATTAGGAAGGAGAAATTCTATTTTTGGTATCAAAATTTTCTTCCATTTCAGTGCTGTTCAATTTAAGAAATTTAATCTATCTTCACTATTATTTTTTCTAACTTTTAGTTGAATTGAAAATGATGGTATTAGAGATGAAGATATAATAAATATAATAAATAGTTTATTCAGACAAAAAAATCACCCTAAATAGTTAAGATATTACTGTATTCATTTTTCACCATCCAATGTGACTCAGTGGTAAAGTCTGCCTGCCAATGGAGGAGACTCAGAAAAGGTGGGTTTGATCCCTGGTTTGGGAAGATTCCCTGGAGGGGGGCAATGGCAACCCACTCTTACCTGGAAAATCCCATGGATAGAGGACCCTGGTGGGCTGTGGCCCATAGGGTCGCAAAATGTCAGACATGACTAAATGACTGAGCACACATAGCAAAATTTCACAGTATTGGCAACATTATTTATTTAAACCCTTCCAAATGAAATCACACCATAGATACACGGATCTAGGACTGTTCTTCAACTTTGTTCAAGCTATTGTTCCTAAAGGGCAACAGCCCTCTGAATTGTTGCCTTTCTTTCATTGATATTTTGCAAAGTTGAAAATGCTACCAAATATTTCTTCAGAATGCCTGCTTAGTTTATTTACTTTCTGGTAAATTTAACTTTTCCATAGGAAATTTCCCTGAAACTTTCACCTTTCAGGTAAGCCTCGCTTCAAAGCAGGTGTAAGATATTCGTTTATTTAGGTGTCGCCATTTTCTCCACATATATGTTATGGTCCCTGTCCTTATGCATATTCAAGAACACCCAGATGAAACACTTTGCTTAAATTACATGGATTATTCATAGTACTTTTTGTAAGAGAGCAATTTTTAAGTTATTAAGTTTTCTAATTGTGAACTTTTTCTGGTAATGTTGAACTCATGTCCAGATCAACAGACAGAAAGCAGTGATAGAAGATGCCCACAGAGACTACACAGATGAGTATAGGATAATTTGTTAAGCCAGAAGGAAGAAAGAACTTAAAAATTATGGACTAATAACCTTATAATAAAGATAATTTGGAAACACCACCTCAGCCAATTAATCCACATTAGTATTACCTATATTGAGATTAATTAGCACTATCTGTATGTGTATTCAAATTAAAGGTTTTAATATGTTTCTTTTCTAAAAAAAATTTGAACTTAAATTACGGGCAATCAATGGAAAAATCATAATTGAGAGACATACAAAACAAGAGCTCATACTCCAAAAATATCACTGGCAAGGCCAGAAAGAGTAACTATTTCAGACTAGAGGAGATAAAATATTTTATGTGATACTGGATTTGAATCTTAGACCAGAGATGCTGAAATCTGTACCTAGAATAGGGAATCATTGGTGTCATATCTCCTGACTTTGGTAAAGATAATGAAAATAAATTAGTGAATATCCTTGTTCTGAGATAATAAACAGCTTAGGGATGTGTTGACATTATGGTTTCCTTTATGTGGTCCACAGAAAATCAACAAAATACATACAGAGTAAAAAAAATGATAAAAACATTAAAACTGATAAAATGTATATACTAGGTTTGTTTATATGTTCTGATATTTTCTGAAAATTTGAATTACTTCATAATAATAAAAAAGGAAAAGAAGCACTGAAATTAAAAAAAAAAACAACAACTCAGAGATATAGTGTCAAGAACACAGGCATCCTCCAAATTCTCTTCCTGTAAGTAACTCTGGTTTTCCTTGCTGTCCAGCTCTGACCTTCCCATCACACTTCAGTCCCTTAGAGACTGCCTGTGGGAATGGAGGGCAACCAATCATGGGTTGCAGAATTCATCCTACTGGGCTTTCAGCTCAGTGAAGACATGGAATTGCTCCTCTTTGCTATCTTCATCCTGTTATATGCCTTCAACCTGCTGGCAAATGGCATGATCTTGGGACTCATCTCGCTTGACCGCAGACTGCACACCCCCATGTACTACTTCCTATCTCATCTGGCCATCACTGACGTAGCCTATGCTTCCAGCCATTTGCCCAATATGTTGGAAAACCTAGTGAAACACAAGAAAACCATCTCCTATTTCTCATGCACCATGCAGATGGTTTCCTATTTGGCCTTTGCTTCTGTAGAGTGCCTGACTTTGGTGGTGATGTCCTATGACAGGTTTGTGGCGATCTGCCACCCACTGCAGTACACGGTCATCATGAACTGGAGGGTGTGCTCGTTCCTGGCCATCGCTTGCTGGGCGTGTGGATTTTCCCTGGCCATAGTCCAAGTAAGTCTGTTTCTACGGCTGCCCTTCTGTGGGCCCCAGAAGGTAAACCACTTTTTCTGCGAAATCCGATCTGTCCTCAAAGTGACCTGTGGAGAAACCTGGATCAATGACATTTTCCTCCTTGCAGATGGTGTGTTTATCTTAATTGCTCCCATTTCCCTGGTGCTGGTCTCCTACATGCGAATTCTCTGGGCCATCCTGAAGATCCAGTCAAAGGAGGGCCGCAAGAAAGCCTTCTCCACCTGCTCCTCCCACCTCTGTGTGGTTGGGTTCTACTTTGGCATAGTCCTGATGGTGTACATGATCCCTGATGACAGTAATCGAGAGGAGCCGCAGAAAATCCTTTTCCTGTTTTACACCTTCTTCAACCCATTACTGAACCCCCTCGTCTACAGTCTAAGGAATGCTCAAGTGAAGGCTGCCTTCCACAGAGCACTGCAGAAAAGGACGACAGTGTGACGCAGGGCAGATTTATGGTTTAGAAAATTTCCAACACAATGCATGACTTAAGGATGAGAATTCTCAATCACATCAGCAAGATGCCAGAATAGGAACCCCAAGCCCCCCTTCCTCCATGGAGATGACAACATAGATCTAAGTGCTGTCGTGGGGACACTAGAAAACACAGAGTTTGCAGCACCCCAGACTAGGACAAAGCCAACAAGATATACAGTGAAGCTTTTAGGCGAATGTGTGGCCTTTGACTCACCAGACCTCCTTCTCCTCCCTGTTCCAGTGATAGGATCTGGAAAAAATTCCCAACTCCCAGCTCTCCTGCAGGAGAGAGAGAAAAAGATAGGCCCGTGCCTATCCTTTCTAGCTTTTCAGGTGGGGCAGGAAGCCTGTAGGCTTGTTTTCTGTCATGCCTGACTTACAGCACTCGTGGGAAAGGCAATTTGGACTCCTTGTTGGGACCACAAAGAAACATAGCAAGCGCCAACTTTTTACACTTACACAGAGATTTTTAAATATTCACAATTAAGGTAGATGTGTAGTGTTATCTCGTTGTGATGGGAGAGTCCCTGATGACATATGATATTGAATGTGTTTGCACCTGCTTCCTTACCATCTGTATATCTTTTCTGGCAAGATATCTCTTTGTATCTTTTGCCCATTATTATGTACTGTAATAAACTTTACTTTTTAGAGCAGTTTTAGAGTCACAGAAGAGTTGTGGAAGATACAGATATACCCAATTTACCCCCTGCCTCTGCACACACAAAATGTCCCCCATATCACTCTCTCTCCACAAAATGGTACCTTTATTATCATTCATCAACTTGCATTGACACAATATTATCACCCAAAGTCCATCACTTATGTAAGATTTCAGTCATGGTGTTGTATACTCTCTGTGTTTGCACAAGCGTATAATTGTGTGTATCCAGTATGTGAACTGTGAACTTCCAGATGTTCAAGCTGGTTTTAGAAAAGGCAGAGGAACCAGAGATCAAATTGCCAAAATCCACTGGATCATCGAAAAAGCAAGAGAGTTCCAGAAAAACATCTATTTCTGCTTTATTGACTATGCCAAAGCCTTTGACTGTGTGGATCACAAGAAACTGTGGAAAATTCTGAAAGAGATGGAAATATCAGACCACCTGACCTGCCTCTTGAGAAACCTATATGCAGGTCAGGAAGCAACAGTTAGAACTGGACATGGAACAACAGACTGGTTCCAAATAGGAAAAGGAGGACATCAAGGCTGTATATTGTCACCATGCTTATATAACTTATATGCAGAACACATCATGAGAAACGCTGGGCTGGAAGAAGCGCAAGCTGGAATCAAGATTGCCAGGAGAAATATCAATAACCTCAGATATGTAGATGACACCACCCTTATGGCAGAAAGTGAAGAACTAAAGAGCCTCTTGATGAAAGTCAAATAGGAGAGTGAAAAAGTTGGCTTAAAGCTCAACATTCAGAAAACTGAGATCATGGCATTTGGTCCTATCACTTCATGGGAAATAGATGGGGAAACAGTGTCAGACTTTATTTTTGGGGGCTCCAAAATCACTGCAGATGGTGATTGCAGCCATGAAATTAAAAGACACTTACTCCTTGGAAGGAAAGTTATGACCAACCTAGGTAGCATATTAAAACTTCTGTCTAGTCAAGGCTATGGTTTTTCCAGCAGTCATGTATGGATGTGAAAGTTGGACTGTAAAGAAAGCTGAGCACTGAAGAATTGATGCTTTTGAACTGTGGTGTTGGAGAAGACTCTTGAGAGTCCCTTGGACTGCAAGGAGATCCAACCAGTTCATCCTAAAGAAGATCAGTCCTGGGTGTTCATTGGAAGGACTGATGCTAAAGCTGAAACTCCAGTACTTTGGCCACCTCATGTAAAGAGTTGACTCATTGGAAAAGACCGTGATGCTGGGAGGGATTGGGGGCAGGGGGAGAAGGGGACGACAGAGGATGAGATGTCTGGATGGCATCACCGTTTCAATGGACATGAGTTTGAGTGAACTCTGGGAGTTGGTGATGAACAGGGAGGCCTGGCGTGCTGCAATTCATGGGGTTGCAAAGAGTCGGACACGACTGAGTAACTGAACTGCACGGCACTGAACTATTATATTATCATATAGAGTAGTTTTACCCTTCTAAAAATCACCTCTTTCTTCCTCCCTCCTTGTTAATCCCTGCCAACCACTCATCTCTTAGTTGCTTCCATAGTTTTGGCTTTTCAGAATGTCATATGGTTGGAAATACAACATATGTAGTTTTTTCTCACATTGGTTCCCTTCACTCAGTTGTATGGATTTAAGTTTCCTCTGTCTTTTTTTTTTTTTTTTTCTTTTGCCTGATCATTCATTTTAGCACAAAGTATAATTCTGTTGCCTGGATGTGCCACAGTTTATCTATTTACCAACTGAAAGACATCTTAATTGCTTCCACATTTAGGGAATTATGAATTCAACTGTTTTAAACATCTCCATGCAGGTTTTTGTGTGGACATAACTTTTCACATCCTTTGGGTAAATACCAAGCAGTGTGTTTAAGCAACTGTCAAACTGCCTTTCAGAGTGATTGTACCATTTTGCAATGAATGAAAATGAATTCTCCTCAGCAGTATATGAAAGTTCCTGTTGATTCACATCCTAGTCAGTGTTTGGTGTTATTTCTATTCTGGACTTTAGCCATTCTACTGAGCACAGTGATATTTCATTTTTTTTTAATTTGCATTTCCCCAGTGACAGATACATGTTTTTCATATGCTTATTTTCAACCTAGGTGCCTATTATGGTTTTCACCTGTTTTTAAATTAGGTTGCTTTATTACTATTATGTTTTGAGAGTTCTTTGTAAATATATATATTGGAATCCAGTCATTTATCCTGTGTGAGCAAAGATCTCTGGTCTGTGGCTCCACTTTTTTAATTTTTACTAGTGTCTTTCACAGAGCAACAGCTTTTAAATTTAATTAAACATAATTTACCGACTTCTCTCTTTAACGATGAAGATGTTTGATTTTCAGTTCAGGGAGGAAGGGAGGAGGGAGGAAGAGTGGATAGTTCTTCTAAATCTCTTGTGGTTTACCCTGAGGCAAGACTTAACAGTGATTATTGAAAGCAGCAATCATAAGGGCAAGGCTTACAAACGAGTCTCCTCCTCTGGAACAGTGCATCTTGGCACACTGACCTATGCTTTTACATCACTTACTAGCTTACGTGAAATTAGTGCTCGAATCCATATCTGGGAACAAAGGAAAAATGAATAAGCAGTCAATTAAAGGAAATTTCTAAGAGCCTAGATTTGCCTATATTTACTGGGAAATACATCTAAGTGAGAAATAATAGATAGGACTAAATCCCAAGGATCCAGTATGGACAAAAAAAAAAGAAAACAAAACACCAAACAAGTGTTCATTGCCAGTAGGTGCACGGCAAGAAACCACACAAAATATTTTTTCCCTTTGGAAGAAATGCTCGCTGATGGTAATGGGTATAGCTATTTTCTCTGAGATTTGAGGATGTTTTCTCTTTGGTCTTCTGAGTGTGACTGTAACATGCCCAAGGGATGCTTTAGTTTCACTTATCCTGCCTCTTATTTGCTGGACTGTCTGCATTCATGGAAACATAACCTTCATCATGCTGGGAAATACTTCATAGTAGTTCCCTCAAAATGTGCATTTGTGCCATTTTAAAATTTTAATTTTTGTTTTAGCTTTATTGAGGCATAGTTGACACAGGACTATATAAAATACAGAGCATGATAGTTTGATTTACATACAAAATAAATTTTTAATCACAAGTTTAGTAAGCATCCATCATCTCATATACATAAAAAATTAAAGAAACAGAAAAAAATTTTCCTTGTGATGGGAACTGTTAGAATTTACTCTTCAAACAACTTTCATATATACTATACATCAGTGTTAACTATATTTGTCATATTGTACATCACCTCTTTAGTATATATTTATCTTATGACCAGACGTTTGTGGCTTTTGTCTGCTTTCATCCAGTTGTCCCAGTCCCCTCCCCCATATGTAGTAGCCAATAACTTGATCTCTTATCCTGTGAGTTTGGTTGGTTGGTTGTTACTGAAGTATAATTGACCTATGCACTCAGTTGTGTCCAACCCTTTGCCACCTCATGGACTGTAGCTGCCAGGCTGCTCTGCCCATGAAATTTTCCAGGCAAGAATGCTGGAGTGAGTTGCTATTTTCTACTTTAAGGGATCTTCCCAACCCCGGGTTCAAACCCACATCTCTTAGGTCTCCTGTATTGGCAGGCAGATTCCTTTCCACTAACAAACTCCCAGGGCACTACCTGGGGAGCCCTAATTGACTTGTAACCCTGTGTTGGTTCATGCTGCAGAGCGTAGTGATTTGCTATTTCTATACATTTCAAAATGTTCACCAGGATAAGTCTACTTGTAATTCATCACTATACAGAGTTGATACTTGTTGTTGACTGTATTCTCCACACTGTACATTTCATGCCATGACTCATTTATTTTGCCTTAATTCCCTTCTTCACCTGTTACTTTCCCTTCCCTACTCTCTGGCACTCACCTGGTTGTTCTCTTTATCTATATCTCTGTTTCTGTTTTAGAATATTTGTTCATTTGTTTTGGTTTTTAAATTCTACATATAAATAAAAACATACAATGTTCATCCTTCTCTGTCTGACTTATTTCATTTAGCATAATGGCTCTAGTTCCATCCATGTTATCAAATATGGCAAGTTTTCTTCCTTTCTTATAGCTGAGTAATATTCAATTGCATATACCACAGTGTCTCTATTTATTCATCTATTGATAGGCACTTAGACTGCTTCCATATCTTGGCTATTGCAAATAATGCTGCTGTGAACATTAGGTGCATGTGTTTTTTATTAGTGTTTTTTGTTTTCTTTGGATAAATACCCAGGGTTTGAATTGCTGGACCATCTAATAGTTCTTCTTTCAATGTTTTGAGAAGTCTACCCATTCTTTTCCATAGTTTGCTGTGTTCCCATTTATTCAGTTTGTTTTTGCTTCCATTGTCTGAGGGGATAGACACAAAAAAGAACGCTAGGATCAGTGTCAAAGAAAATACTGGGTATGTTTCATTCTAGAAGTTTTTTTTTTTTTTTAACTGAAGTTTCAGTTCAGTTCAGTTCAGTCTCTCAGTCGTATCCAACTCTTTGCGACCCCATGAATTGCAGCACGCCAGGCCTCCCTGTCCATCACCAACTCCCAGAGTTCACCCAAACTCATGTGCATTGAGTCGGTGATGCCATCCAGACATCTCATCCTCTGTCGTCCCCTTCTCCCCCTGCCCCCAATCTCTCCCAGCATCAGGGTCTTTTCCAATGAGTCAACTCTTCGCATGAGGTGGCCAAAGTATTGGAGTTTCAGCCTCAGCATCAGTCCTTCCAAAGAAATCCCAGGACTGGTCTTCTTTAGGATGGACTGGTTGGATCTCCTTGCAGTCCAAGGGACTCACAAGAGTCTTCTCCAACAACCCAGTTCAAAAGCATCAATTCTTCAGTGCTCAGCTTTCTTCACAGTCCAACTCTCACGTCCATACATGACCACTGGAAAAATCTTAGCCTTGACTAGATGGACCTTTGTTGGCAAAGTAATATCTCTGCTTTTGAATATGCTATCTAGGTTGGTCATAACTAAAGTATAGTTGATTACAGTGTTGGTTTCAGGTGCTCAGCTTAATGATTTAGTGTTCAGATTATATCCCATTAACAGTTATTACAAGATAATGGCTCTAATTACCCATGCTATGCAATATATCCTTGTTGCTTATATATTTTATATAAAGCAGTTTATATCTTGTAATCCTTTGCTCATGCTTTGCCCCTCCCCTCTCCCTTCTTCTCATTAATAATCAGTAGTTTTTCTGTATTGGTGTTTCTTTTGTATATATGTATATTGCATTAGTTTTAGATTTCACGTATAAGTGATAATGTAAAGTATTGTCTTTGTCTAATTTATTTAACTAAGCATCATATTCTCTAGGTCCATCCATGATGCTATAAATTACAGCATTTCATTCTTTGTGTCATATTCCACTGTATATGTGTGTGTGTGTGTGTGTGTGTGTGTGTGTGTGTGTGTATACATATATAGGGCTTCCCTGATAGCTCAGTTGGTAAAAAATCCACCGGCAATGCAGGAGACCCCAGTTGATTTCTGGGTTGGCAAGATCTGCTGGAGAAGGGATAGGCTATCCACCCTAGTATTCTTGGGCTTCACTTGTAGCTCAGCTGGTAAAGAATCCATCTGCAATGCGGGAGACCTGGGCTCGATTCCTGGGTTGGGAAGAGCCCCTGGAGAAGGGAAAGGCTACCTACTCCAGTATTCTGGCCTGGAGAATTCCATGGACTGTATAGTTCATGGGGTCGCAAAGAGTCTGACATGACTGAGAGGCTTTACCACCACCATATATGTATGTGTGTATGTGTATATATATAGGCTTCCCAGGTGGCTCAGTGGTAAAGAATCTGTTTGCCAATGCAAGAGATGTGGGTTTGAGTCCTGCATTGGAAAGATCCCCTGTAAAAGGAAATGGCAGCCCACTCCAGTATTCTTGCCTGGGAAATCCCATGGATAGAGAAGCCTGGTGGGCTACAGTCCATGGGGTCACAAGAGAGTTGTGTTATTGTTATTTGTTTTGTTATTGTTTTCACCAATAACAAAAATTTTCAAGACTTTGTTATTGTTTTCACCACATCCTCACTATTTTGCCTAGAAGGCCCAGAAAGACTTAGTGAATACTTAACTTAGCAACTAAAACTATATATATATATATATATATGTATGTATGTATGTATATATGTATATATGGAAATGGCAACCCACTCCAGTACTCTTGCCTAGAAAATCCCATGGACGGAGGAGCCTGGTGCAGGCTACTGTCCATGGGGTCGCAAAGAGTCGGACACGACTGAGCGACTTCATTTCAGGTCCTTCACTTCATATATATATATAATGCCTTCTTGTTCTTAGTGATGTTGAGCATGTTTTCATATACCCGTTAGCCATCTGTACGTCTTCTTTGGAAAAATGCCTTTGAGGTCTTCTGCCCATTTCTGTTTTCTTTTCGGCTGCAGCTTGCAGGGCCTTAGTTCCCAAACCAGGAATTAAACCCAGGCCACCTGCAGTGGAAGCACAGTGTCCTAAGCCCTGGGGAATTCCCACTGTCCTTTTCTTGATTGGATTGTTTGTTTTATTCATATTTACTTATGTGAGCTGATCATATTTTGGTTATTAACCCATGTCAGTCAAGATGTCTGCAAAAATTTTCTCCCTTTTTACATTTTTTTTTCCGTTTTATCCATTATCCCTTTTCTGTGCAGAAGCTTTTAAATTGAAATCTCATTCATTTAGTTTTGCTTTTATTTCCTTCGTATTAGGAGACAGATCCAAAAAAAAATATTGCTATGATTTATGTCAGAGATAGTTCTGCCTATATTCTCTTCTAGGAGTTTTATACATTCAGGTCTTGCATTTAATTACTTGAGACATTTTAAATTATTTTTGTACATGGTGTGAGAGAGTAGTCCGGTGTGATTCTTTTGTGTGTAGTTGTCCAGCTTGATATTATAGTTTCTCCTTGCTTCTTAGGGAGAAATTCTGCACTTGTAATTGTCATCCCGTGGGTCTCCCACCCAGAAGTATAAGTCTTGATTCCACTATGGCTCAGATCCTCCTGCCTATCTTGTTGTGGTTCCTTCTTTTTAGTTTTAGTTTTACGAGATCATTCCTGCCATTCTTCTGATCTTTCTCATCAATAGTCCCTCTGTAAACACTTAAAAATTTTGGTGTGCCTATGGGAAGAGATGAACTCTGAGTCTTCCTCCTCCACCTTCTTGACTACCTTTTTCCCTTTTTATTTGACTTTTCTCTAGAGTATAGCTAACTTTTTTTAACTGTGTCCCCATGGATCTTTCAGACTCTACTTCTTAAATTATTTTTCTTTGAATACTTTGACTTGAATATTTTTTGTTGATCTCCATTAAGATTCATTGATCTTGTTCTTGACAGTGCCTAGTCTGCTATTAAATCTGCACAGTGTTTCAATTTCACCTATTATTATTTGCTCACATATTATATCTGATTATTTTTGAGGATTCTGATTCATCATTTAAATATTAACTTTTAAATCTTGTGTAACTTTGTTCCTATTCTCTTTGATATAAATGACAGTTATTTTGAAGCCTTGTAGCTTCAGTGTCTGTGGTATGTCTGAGACCTCTTCTATTGGCTCTTTTATCTCTCGATTACTGATAAATTTTTCCTGCTTTTTTTTATATTTGGAATAATAAATTACAAAGACTATAGATATTTTATCATATATTAAGGTTAATGAGACTTTGCTTTTCCCCTCTAAAGGCAGTTAAACTTGTTGAAGATCATATTGTTCTTTTAGGGCTTGGTTTTAGATTTGTTAAAGCATGTGTATTTCAGTTATATTTTTGTAAGTTAGGACTTGGGCAATGACCAAGAAAACACCTCACATATATTTTTGGGAAATCCTCTTCTACGTATACTTTCTTTCTATAATCTCATCCCCTAAATCCTCTCTTTTTTATTTGCCAATAACTCCAATCTCTATGGAGAAGGCAATGGCAACCCACTTCAGTAGTCTTGCCTGGAAAATCCCATGGACAGAGGAGCCTGGTAGGCTGCAGTCCATGGAGTCACTAAGAGTTGGACACAACTGACTGACTTCACTTTCAATTTCACTTTCGTGCATTGGAGAAGGAAATGGCAACCCACTCCAGTGTTTTTGCCTGGAGAATCCCAGGGATGGGGGAGCCATCTACGGGGTCTCACAGAGTTGGACACAACTGAAGCAACTTAGCAGCAGCAGCAGCCAATCTCTATTGGAAATTTCAGTTCATTTTCTTGAGCACTGTTTGGAAAATACCTCTTGGAAAAAAGTCTATGTGAATGTGAGGTTTACTTGTACTTCCCTTTAAACAAGTTTTACATCCTTGTCCTATCTATCTACTTGTAAAGTACACTCATTCAAAGCCTAAACTCTTCTGATTCCATTAACAACTTGACCTTTCAAACTCTTCTGATTCCATTAATAACTTGACCTTTCTCCACAAATCATTAAGAATTGTTGGAAAATCCTGTCTCCTGAAAATTTGAAGCTCTAACCATCAGTACCTCAGAATGTAGCTGTATTTAAGATTTCACATTTAAAAGGTCAGTAACTTATATGCAGAATACATCATAAGAAATGCTGGGCTGGAAGAAGCACAAGCTGGAATCAAGATTGCTGGGAGAAATATCAATAACCTCAGATATGCAGATGACACCATCCTTATGGCAGAGAGTGAAGAGGAACTAAAAAACCTCTTGATGAAAGTGAAAGAGAAGAGCGAAAAAGTTGGCTTAAAGCTCAACATTTAGAAAATTAAGATCATGGCATCTGGTCCCATCACTTCATGGGAAATAGATGGGGAAACAGTGGAAACAGTGTCAGACTTTATTTTGGGGGGCTCCAAAATCACTGCAGATGGTGATTGCAGCCGTAAAATTAAAAGACGCTTACTCCTTGGAAGGAAAGTTATGACCAACCTAGATAGCATATTCAAAAGCAGAGATATTATTTTGCCAACAAAGGTCCATCTGGTCAAGGCTATGGTTTTTCCATTGGTCATGTATGGATGTGAGAGCTGGACTGTGAAGAAAGCTGAGGGCCGAAGAATTGATGGTTTTGAACTGTGGTGTTGGAGAAGACACTTGTGAGTCTCTTGGACTGCAAGGAGATCCAACCAGTCCCTCCTAAAGGAGACCAGTCCTGGGTGTTCATTGGAAGGACTGATGCTGAGGCTGAAACTCCAATACTTTGGCCACCTCATGCAAAGAGTTGACTCATTGGAAAAGACCCTGATTCTGGGAGGGATTGAGGGCAGGAGGAGAAGGGGATGACAGAGGATGAGATGGCAGGATGGCATCACCGACTGGACGCACATGAGTTTGGGTGAACTCCAGCAGTTGGTGATGGACAGGGAGGCCTGGCGTGCTGCAATTCATGGGGTCGCAAAGAGTCGGACATGACTGTGTGACTGAACTGATCTGAACTGAAGTTAAAATAAGGTCATTGGGTTAGGCACATATGATTTGACTGAACTTCTCATAGAAGAGGTGATCAGGATGCAGACATATACAGAAGGAAAACCAGGGAAAGTCACAATGAAAAGACTGCCATCTGCAAGCCCAAGAGAGACTTCAGAAGGAACCAATGCGGTAAATCCTTGATCCTGGATGTCTAACTACTAGGAGAGAAAGAAAGTATATTTTGTTTGTTGAAGCCATGGAGTCTGTGGTAGTTTGATATATATCCCCAAGAAAATTGACACTTTAGAGTTATGAGAAATAAATAAATGTCAGCTAACCAAGTGCCAAGCAATGTCATGTGGAAGTCAGTTATCAAATAAATTGTTTACAAATATATTGGAAGAGTCTCTACCACGAAATATAATTTTTTAATTTTGAAAACAGATTTCTTTTTCTTAATTGTAAGTCTTAAAAATGAGATCTTCTAGAAAATTAGATCATCATTTGAATAGGACACACAATTCTAATTAAGCTGTAAGTCACAATAATAATATCTAAATTCCTTATTAGGTTGCCCATGCCTGCATTTCTCTGAGATAATCTCAAAGGAGCACATAATCAGATTTTACCTTAAAAATTAATTAAAATCACAGGAAAATAAATACATTTTATGGACAAAATGTGTGTGTGTATATGGATTCTTCAATCCACAAACCAAGATAAGGATGAGAGATTGATTCAGAAAAGCAAAAAGGCATCTCCTATGTGCTAAATCTTCCTCAGTTTGTCATAAACACTGACAAACCAAGGAACAGTGCTATGCAATTTGGCCTGAAATGGAAGAAGTCATGAGGACCACATAACCTACTTCTCAGGCTCCTAGACAGTCAGGAGTTTGTCATATGAAAATCTATGAAAGATTCTTGAAATTAATCTAAATTCATGTATTTTGAAGACCAGTTATGTTATCTCTGCATAGACAGAAAATATACTTTTCATTAACAAAAAAAAAAGTACTGGTCAGTAGGAATAAATGAATAAAGACTTCTAAAATTTCTCTACTCCAGAAAAGCCCGTTGGACACTGACAAAATTTTTCAAAATCATCTTTTCAAAACCCAGAGGTGAAAGCTTGCAAAAATCTCAGTGTTCATCCAGGAAAAACTGCTGATGTTGTTAAGAACAGTGAGGTCTGCAGGGCTTTAAGTTACCCTGTTGCCATCACCATCATTCCAGCTCCTGGAAAACAAACAGCCCTGTAACCACAGTGAGAACCAGCATCCTTACAGCCTTTGGAAGGAGTAGTCAGGGTGGAAGGATCAAAAAACATTAAGATTTGATTCTAAGCAGACCACAAATCCTGTACTCAAACACTAATAAAAATTTTGTAATCATGACTAAATTTTATTGTCACCGTCTGAGACTAAAATGATTATTTTAGGTGTAATTAGCAATAAAAAATATATCTACGTAGACAAAAATCACCAAATACAGTTAGGATAAGAAAAACATAAAGATAAGTTTAAGTACATAAAAGTACATTAAATATATATATGTGTATATATATATATATATATATATATATATATATATATATATATATATACACTTTATAATGTTATCTGTTATATCCCAGGCACCCTCTTGACACAAGAGAGAATGATGCGTGAGAGAAAATCTTGTAGTGGCTTTAGGGCATTGGGATTACTCTACAAGACAGGAAGTCAAAGGACCTGCTGATTCATTGTGATGTACAGAAAGCATTTATTCTGGACACTGCATTTTGGGAAGAGGATTGGCTTTCACTATTAATTTATGTGCTATCGGCATAAAAAATGTGTTGAAATCCCTGGGGTTCACAACGTCCTATACAAAGTGAATAGATACAAAAAATAAACTCTGAAGAACACCAGTGTTGTTAGATATGAGGGAAGAAATGAGGAATGAGCAAGGAGACTGAGAAGGAGCAATAAGAAAAATACAAAGACCACTGAGGAGCGTAGTATCATGTTAGTAGGGTGAAGAAACATTTCAAGGAGAGAGAGTAATCAACAGTGTCAAAAACCTGGCAGGACAAGTCAGATGACAACTGAGAACAATCATTGGATCTAGAAAATACATAACTGGTATATTTGAAATAAATCCAGTGTTCTGGCTGAGTAGACAAGATAGGAGGAGAAACTTTAGGGACAGAAATTGCTGGAGAGAAACTCTTGAGTAGGCAAGAGAGGTGGGATTCAGGGCATGAGTTGCAGACTGGCAATGGTTAGTGGGGAAACTCTTTAACTTCCTAGTAAGAGCAGAGAAATTGAGATAAATGGACAAATTCAGTGACTCAGTCGGTGTGTTAGTACTGTACAAATTCCCATCTGATTGCTTCCATGTTCTCAATAGCTGAGACAATGTGTGGAAGGATTTATGGAAGGTTTAAAGAAAGAGAAAATAAGAAAAAAAATCACTTGAGAGAAGGCTAGGGAAATATATAGTATGATTTCTGGGAGCCTCAAAATATTTTTTCCACCTAATATGAAGAGCCGACTTACTGGAAATTCAGACCCTGATACTAGGAAGGATTGAGGGCATGAGGAGAAGGAGATGACAGAGGATGAGATGGTTGGATAGCATCACTGACTCAATCATGAGTTTGAGCAAATTCTGGGAGGTGATGAAAGACAGGGAAGCCTGGTGTGCTGCAGTCCGTGGGGTCACAAAGAGCCAGACATGACTGAACAACGACAAGGGCTAAAGTGACCTGTATAGTTGTGATTGTAAGCTACCTGAGACATCAAGTTTGTGTGTTTTCCTATGGATCTGTGGGTTCAGGCAAAGCCTCCATTGTCTAAATTCAGTGCTTACAATACGGAGATCACAATGATCTCTCTAAATATAGGATATACCTTTAAGGAAAAAAAATTTTTTTTGAAATGAGACAAATACTGAAGAAATAACTTAAATCAGGAAAGCATTTAGGCAATAGGATTCAGTCTACATGAGCTTCCAAGTAATGATTAACATCTGCAATGAAAAATTTGGTTATTAGTGCCCATTAGCACTTTTCAGCAGACAGAGATCATTCATTTCATTAGAAAAGTACAGCCCTTTGAGGGGCTGCACTAACAAGCTCCATGGGGATTGCATTTATTAAGTCATGAAAATTTTCAAAAGTAGGACATGGAGACAGGAGCAATTTCAAGATCAAGTACATGATACTTTCATATCCTTGGTGATTGTGCTCTAGGACTTAATCAATAAATTATGACTTACATGTAAAAGTTTTATACCAGACCCACTTAAGTAAAGACATCTTTGCCAGTCTTTCTGAGTTCTTTTTCTTAGCATAAGCAGGTACATACGCTGTGTGCGTGCATGTGCACACACACACACACACGCATGGATAACGAAGCTGAAGGCCAAGAGGGGAGGGAAAAGTTTTGTACTACTTTGTAGGAAAGATGGAGAATGGTGAAAAGACACTTAATAATTTGTTCCCTGGGCCCCACAGGAATGTCTCTGGGGAATAGGCTGGTTTTAAGTGATCAGACTCTAAAATCCTCACATCTAGAGGCTCCTGAATCCTGTCCTTCCATCAGGACAGAAGAGGTGTCTGGGACTCATTATCCACTGCACTGGTTCCAGGGAGCAAGTGACTCAGTTTCAGCCATTCCCCATCTCTGTGAGTTTTCCTCTACATTCAAGCCCATTTGAGAAAAACACCAGAAGTATACCAAACCCCCTCTTTGAACCAACTATTATTACTTATTTATTTTATATAAGTTTATTTATTTTAATTGGAGGTTTAATTACTTTACAGTATTGTATTGGTTTTGCCACACATCAACATGAATCCACCACAGGTATACACGTGTTCCCAATCCTGAACCCCGCTCCCTCCTCCCTCCCCGTACCATCCCTCTGGGTCGTCCCAGTGCACCAGCCTCAAGCATCCAGTATCTTGCATCGAACCTGGACTGGTGACTCGTTTCATATACCAGTTAATTTTTTTTTTTTTTTACAAAAGATCAAGACAGAAGGCTGGCAGAAATCATCAGGTTTAGGAAGAAGAAAAAGCCACCTTTGTGAAGACCCTTTCTCTGAATAACATCTGATACTCATTCTGTTTAAACATAGGTTTCTTGTTCCTAGTCAGAACCCTCCTGCCCTAATCCCATTTATGGGAAAAGGCTGGTGAAACTCAATGTCCCTGAGTTGTGGTATCAAACTGAAAGAGCATCTAAAGCTGATGCCTCCCCCTGCAACTGATGAAGCCAGAGGTATTGTCCAATTTGTCCGTCACTGTCTTTTGTTTCTTCCTCAGCTGAGGACCATCCTCTTCTCCTGCACCCTGGAGATGTCCTCCTGCCTGGGAAGTGAGGAACATTAACGTCATTTTCTTTGCTGCCCAGTAGGGAGTTGTTAATAAGTGACTGGGAGAAATCCTCTAGCTACTTGGTAAAGATCTCTTTATTATTTATTTTATAGCAAGGAAACCAGTACATGTACCAATTTAGTGTGTCCTGGTTTGCTGTCCAGGTTTACTCTCCAGGGATTATTGTCCTCATCTGGGGATAAACCTTTGTCATCTCCTGGAGTGGGATAACATGACTACCATTGTCACTGATCAAATTTGGGGGAAAAGTTCTAGCTGGTGAAAATGTAAAATGTCCCTGCTACAAAAGCAACTTCTTTATTTGACATGTGTTTGTAAATGGCAATTTTTCAGTGAATACTTTTTCTTTTATTCTCTTTACATTTATTTAAGTCAATCTTTGAAAACAGTACAATAAATGAAAATATATCATTCTTAAATTTTACCAAATGCAAAAAGAAAAGAGAATCTTGTCTGTGTTGTAATGTTACAGTGAGGCATAGGATTCCTACTACCTTCCTCCACACTGCAGCGATTTGGTTATTTTCACACATATTTCAGCATTTTAATCTTAGAATTCAAGTTACAATTCATGAGGCTAGCAGAGCTTTCATCTTCATATTCATCTGTCTTCTGCTGTTTGAAAGTGGCGAATGGATGGTTTGCTAACAGGAAGTTACTGGAAAGGGATTCTCACTGACCCTGACCTAAGCTTATAAGCTGTCAGAGTTTACTGAGTCAGTATGAGGTATGGGAGCAAAGGGTTTCACTTCTTTTTTAAGAAATTTTATTTTGTATTGGAGGATAGCTGGTTAACATTGTAGTGATAGTTTCAAGGGGACAGCAAAGGAGCTCAGCCATACATGCAACATGTAAAGGAAAGCTGTGATTGGTCTCTGTAGACACCAGGTAGGATGGAGAAAGTTTTAAGAATAATGAATATAAAGATACAGCTCCATAATTTTCATCATGTAGTATATTTATTAATGTTCCTTATTATTGTCTTACTAAGTAAACATTTCTATGTATATGTTAAAATTAGAATTTTAAAATATATTTACTGAGTTTCCTTTACGGCATGTGTGGGTGAGTGCTTATCACCCAGCCATATCCAGCTCTTTGTGACACCAGGGACCATAGCCTGCCAGGCTCCTCAGTCCATGGGATACTCCAGGCAAGAATACTGGAGTGGGTAGCTATTCCCTTCTCCAGGGGATCTTCCTGACTCAGGGATTGAACCCAGATGTCCTACATTCCAGGTGGATTCTTTCCCATCTAGCCACCAGGGAAGCCCTTCTGTATGGCATGTTGTTATTGTCATTCAGTTGCTCAGTCGTGTCTGATGCTTTGCAAACCTATGGACTGCATCACACCAGGCTTTTCTGCCCTTCACTATCTTCCAGAATTTTCTCAAACTCATGTCCATTGACCCAGTGATGCCATCCAACCATCTCATCCTCTGTTGCCCCCTTCTCCTCTTGTCCTCAATCTTTCCAATATTAGGGTCTTTTCCAATGAGTTGGCTCTTCACATCAAGTGGCCAAAGTATTAGAGTTTCAGCTTTAGCATCAGTCCTTCCAATGAATATTCAGGACTGATTTCCTTCAGGATGGACTGGTTGGATCTCCTTGCTGTCCAAGGAACTCTCAGGAGTCTTCGGCACCACAGTTTGAAAGCATCAGTTCTTCAGTGCTCAGCCTTCTTTATAGTCCAGCTCTCACATTTGTACATGATTGCTGGAAAAACCACAGCTTTGACTATACAGACCTTTGTTAGCAAAGTGATGTGTTTCCTTTTTAATATGCTGTCTGGGTTTGTCATAGCTTTTCCTTCAAGGAAAAGCATCTTTTAATTTCATGGCTGCAGTCGCCATCCACAGTGATTTTAGATCCCGAGAAATGAAATCTGCCACTACTTCCATTTTTTCCCCATCTATTTGCCATAAAGTGATGGGACAGGATGCTGTGATCTTGGTTTTTTGAATATTGATTTTTAAGCCAGCTTTTTTACTTTCTTTTTTCACCTTTGTCAAGAGGCTCTTTCGTCCCTCTTCACTCTCTGCCATCAGGGTGGTGTGGTGGCACCTAGTGGTGAAGAATCTGCCTGCCCATGCAGGAGACCTAAGAGGCGCAGGTTTGATCCCTGGATCGAGAAGACCCCCTGGAGAGGAAGTGGCAACCCACTCCTGTATTCTTGTCTGAAAATCCCCAGGACAGAGGAGTCTGGCAGGCTACAGCCCATAGGGTCACAGAATTGGATGTGACTGACACAGCTTAGCAAACACATATCTGCATATCTGAGGTTGTTGATATTTCTCCTGGAAATCTTGATTCCAGCTTGTGATTCATCTAGCCTGGCATTTCATATGCCTGGATTATAGAATAAAAGTTAGAAAGATAGACTCTTTGGAGAGGTATATCTAAAGATAATGTGAGATTAACGGGGAGCTCTGTGCAGATATGATGAAGAAAGACAGACATTTGAGAGTGCAAGTCTGGAATTTAAAGAGTCAGGCAGTGTTGTCAGGTATTATTGGTGACAGGAAAAAAACTTCTGGAGATTTGATTTAGACGTCAACTTGTGAACTGTATAGAAGGCCAATTCTACATTAAACTTAGTTCAGTTCAGTCGCGCAGTCATGTCTGACTCATTGTGACCTCATGGACTGCAGCATGCCAGGCATCCCTGTCCATCACCAACTCCCAGAGCCTACTCAAACTCATGTCCATCGTGTTGGTGATGCAATCCAACCATTTCATCCTCTGTCATCCCCTTCTCCCGCCTTCAATCTTCCCCAACATCAGGGTCTTTTCCAATGAGTCAATTCTCATCAGGTGGCCAAAGGATCGGAGTTTCAGCTTCAGCATTAATCCTTCCAATGAATATTAAGGACTGATTTCCTTTAGGATGGACTGGTTGGATCTCCTTGCAGTCCAAGGGACTCTCAACAGTCTTCTCCAATACCACAGTTCAAAAGCATCAATTCTTTGGCACTCAGCTTTCTTTACAGTCCAATTTTCATATCCGTACATGACTACTGGAGAAACCAAAGCTTTGACTAGACAGACCTTTGTTGGTAAAGTAATGTCTCTGCTTTTTAACATGCTGTCTAGGTTGGTCATAGCTTTTCTTCCAAGGAGAAAACGTCCTTTAATTTCATGGCTGCTGTCACCATCTGCAGTGACTTTGGAGCCCCCCGAAATAAAGTCTCTCACTGTTTCCATTGTTTCCCCATCTATTAGCCATGAAGTGATGGGACTGGATGCTATGATCTTAGTTTTTTGAATGTTGAGTTTTAAGCCAACTTTTCCACTCTCCTCTTTCACTTTCATCAAGAGGCTTTTTAGTTCTTCTTCACTTTCTCCCATAAGGATGGTGTCATCGGCATATCTGAGGTT
The DNA here is from genome assembly GCF_001704415.2 of Capra hircus. Lineage (NCBI taxonomy): Eukaryota > Metazoa > Chordata > Mammalia > Artiodactyla > Bovidae > Capra > Capra hircus. The sequence goes on along the minus strand of NC_030811.1, from coordinate 13,215,781 downwards.
ACTGATATTTCTCCCAGCAATCTTGATTCCAGCTTGTGCTTCATCCAGCCCGGCATTTCACAGGATGTACTCTGCATATAAGTTACATGAGCAGGGTGACAATATACAGCCTTGGCATGCTCTTTTCCCAATTTGGAACCAGTCTGTTTCTTGTCCAGTTCTAACTGTTGCTTCTTGACCTGCATACAATTTTCTCAGGAGGCAGACCAGGTGGTTCTTGTGTTCCCATCTCTTTAAGCATTTTCCACAGTTTGTTGTGATCCACACAGTCAAAGGCTTTGGTGTCATCAATAAAGCAAAAGTAGATATTTTTCTGGAACTCTCTTGCTTTTTTGATGATCCAGCAGACATTGGCAATTTGATCTCTGGTTCCTCTGCCTTTTCTAAAACCAGCTTGAATATCTGGAATTTCACAGTTCATGTACTATTGAAGCCTGGCTTGGAGAATTTTGAGCATTACTTTACTAGCGTGTGAGATGAATGCAATAGTGCAGTAGTTTGAACATTCTTTGCCATTGCCTTTCTTTGGGATTGGAATGAAAACTGACCTTCTCCAGTCCTGTGGCCACTGCTGAGTTTTCTAAATTTGCTGACATATTGAGTGTAGCCCTTTCACAGCATCATCTTTTCGGATTTGAAATAGCTCAACTGGAATTCCATAACCTCCACTAGCTTTGTCTGCAGTTATGCTTCCTAAGGCCCACTTGACTTCACATTCCAGGATGTCTGGCTCTAGGTGAGTGATCACACCACCATAATTATCTTGATCGTGAAGATCTTTTTTGTACAGTTCTTCTGTGTATTCTTGCCACCTCTTCTTAATATCTTCTCCTTCTGCTAGGTCCATACCATTTCTGTCGTTTATTGAGCCCATCTTTGCATGAAATGTTCCCTTGGTATCTCTAATTTTCTTGAAGAGATCTCTAGTTTTTCCCATTCTATTGCTTTTCTCTGTTTCTTTCCATTAGTAACTTAGTTACTAAATCCCTAAACAGACAACTCAGAACAGGAGGGCAGACCAGAGCCAGCAATTAAAGCAGCAGACACCCTGTAGGCTTTTAATGTTTGTGCTAATGTTAATAACCTTTGATATATATGTTAACATTAATTGTAACATTAGTAACTAAAATTTGAGTTTAGAGAGATGCTCTGAAATTGGATGAGGGCCTTTGAATAATTTTACATGCTGGCTGACTCATCCTGCTCATAAACTTTCAAATGGTAAATCCTGTGGTCTATTCTCCCTGGCATATAACACAGAGATGTATCACTCTAAGAAGTTAGAAAATCAGTATCTGTGTTATGCTGTATTTGCTCTTTCTTAAATTTAGGGTTCATGTTTGAAATCAGTGTCTGGTTATCTATTTGTTTTATCCCAATGGTAGTGATTAGAAATTAGACTTTTTGGAAGTTTAAGGCTTTGAATGAAGACTGTCTTCTTTGGTGAGTGCCCTGAATGTGGACCTTATGCACAATATGTGTTCTCCATCCTATCCTAAATATGCCTTTCTATTGTTGAAAATCTGCTGAACATCTTTTATGTAGTAAACAGACCAGAAACTTCAATTCATTTACATACATTTCCCTCATTATTCTCAACACATACTAATGTACTTAAACATATTTCTCATATTGTTAGTGGTAAGTAATTGAGCTAATATTAGATGATACCCTTTAGATTGTATTTTATTGTAGTAGAGTTTTATAAAATTCTTTCAGGTACAAGATAGGTGATATAAAGAAGACCTGTATGTTAAATATAAGTGAAACCAACTTTTGAAATTAAATTAAATGTTCTTTTCACTTAAGTATGAATATCTAGTCTACTTTAGTTTTAAAAAATCATTAGCGAATATTTTAAAACTTGACAATTATCCTCTTCATTTAAAACCAGAAAACCACACCTATCCTTCTGCCCAATTACGTCCAATCCAATTTTGGATTTGAGAGATGATGTACAGACAGAAATTTCATAGCTGATGCTGCAGGTGGCCCATATATCATGGCCCTCCCACTTCAGTGCACACTGAATTGACTTCCAAATGGCTCCACTTGCATTTCTCTGCCTGTAGCTTCCCCAGAAACCAGAAGCACTTTAGTAGCCCATCACATAGGGAAAAGAAGCCCTAATACTTGGTCCACCCGCCTCAGAGCTCTCACCCAGTAATGGACACTAGTCAGTATATAGACACTCCAGGTCCCTTCCTCTCCAGGTAGGTTAACAATGAAATATATATTCTTTTCTGGCTCCAGGATTTTTCCATCAAGGACTAACTTTCATTAAGATCTACGATTTCATCCTACTTGATCATCCAAACTTAAGTGGCTATCTTTTCTTGGTTGTCCCTCTTTTCCACTCCTCTAGTTGTATCATTAGCATCTACTTCCTAAAACATACTTGTAATTGAGTGATTGTCCCGGGGTTGGCTTCTGGGGGAACCCAAACCAAGATATATCTTTAACTAGCACCAATATTTATATTCATTTAATTCATGATGGGAAAATATATTCACAGACACAGACAGTTTTTTATGTGGACAGAATCTTGACGTGATTGTTCATTTAAAGATATTAAAGGTATATGTGGAAAACTTGTTATTCTACCCCCAAAATACTTTGTTGTAAATTATCAGATTTCTCATTTATACCATTTTGTTCAAATTGCAAGGACAAACAATGTTAATTGCTATTAAAATATTTTGAAATCAAAGAATTTTTTATAGATTTCAGTGTCAATCACATAGTTTTGGGAATGCACCTATGACTGTCTTATTTTTATTTCTAGAGAAACAATTTTGCATGCAGAAATAGACCAGATTATTCTCATCAAGAGAGTTAATTTTTCTAGGAATAAATTAAATCATATATTTCTAAGACTAGTTACATGAGCCCCTGCAATAAATATTTGTGTGGTCACATGGACTGTATGGTCAAGTAAAGAGATAAGTCCTTGTTTCAGTCTTCTTTAATAAGCTATAATAGGATTTTCCCTTTGAAGATAGTTAAAAAAGAAGTTATAATTATCTTATGAATATTCATATACAATCTATATATAATCTTTTTATAAATTTATACACATGTATTATATATGTGTATATATGTATGTATTATATATGTATATATGTATGTATTATATATATGTATATATGTATGTATATATATGTGTGTATATATATAGGCACTTATTTTGGGCATATTTGAAAGTAGAACCCATGAATTATTAGTATATATGTATGTATATATGTATGTATATATGTATTATATATGTATGTGTATATATATATGTGTGTATATATATAGGCACTTATGTATGTGTATATATATGTATATATATAGGCACTTATGTATGTATTATATATATGTATATATGTATGTATTATATATGTATGTATATATGTATGTGTATATATATGTGTATATATATATATATATAGGCACTTATTTGGGGCATATTTGAAAGTAGAACCCATGAATTATTGGTATATATATCTGTATATATGTATTATATATGTATGTATATATGTATGTATATATATATGTGTATATATATATATATAGGCACTTATTTTTGGCATATTTGAAAGTAGAACCCATGAATTATTGGTATGCATATGTTAAAAACAGTTGGTTCTTCCAGATTTTCCTAAATGGGTGCACAAAATTGCATTCTCAATAGTAATGCATCCTTGCTCCACAGTCTTGTCAAGTCCCTGTACTTTCAAACTTTTAGATTTTTACTATCATTGTGTTTTTCATTTTAATTTCTATCTCCTTGGTGACTTAGTTTAGTACCTCTTAATCTTTTAATGAGCCTGTGGGTCATTTGAATGTTCTTTCATGTGAAATGTTTGTTCAGGTATTTTGCCCAACTTAGATTGGATTATCTATCTTTTCATTAACAGTTTGCAGGAATCCTTTAAATATTCTGAATATAAGCCCTCAATTAGTTATACTTTTATAAATAGTTCCTTCGTTTCTATGGATTTCATTTTTACCCTTAATGTTGCCTCTAGATGAACAGGAGTTAGTTCTTAATCTTGTCAGTCTTTTGTTCAATGCTGTTTTAATTCTGTTTCAAAAATTTTCTGCTCCCTCTTAGATTTTTCACTAATTAGTTACTAACTAATGTTCTACAAAACTTGTTTTTAATCATTATAGTCTAAAACCTACCTAATTTTTTTATAGTATACTGATAGAAGTCATGTTTTAGTTTTTATCCACATGGATAGCCAATTGATCCAGCATTATTAATTGAAACACCAGTGCCATTGTCTTGATTCAAATATGTGTGGTTGTTAATTTATATTTATTGAGAATTTATTTTTATCATCAAATTTTTGATCTAAATATTCATTTTATCTTCAGTTATCAGAAGTTCTTCAGTGTCCTTATGAATGCATTATCTTTATTGTACTATTTCAGGTTACGCTTTTATCAGTTTGGAGACCAAATTCCTTCAGTTTGGAACATTTTTGATGAAGTCTCTTCTAATATTACCTCTTTACCATCCTTATCTTTCTCTGGAAATTTTATCATGTTTATATTTCGCTTCTCAATCTATCATTCTTGCCTGTAAACTAAGATTTAAAGGATTTCTCCATCTGTTGAGCACCTAGGACTAACATAGTCTTGAAGGTCAACTATACCTCAACTTAAAAACAAACCAACAAAAAACTAAAAACATAGGTAAGGAGATCAGATTTGTAGGACTAGAAGTGGCAATGAGAAAGGAGAAATGAGATGAAGGTGATCCAAAAGTATAAATTTTCAGTTATAGATCTAGGGATGTAATTTATTATACAACATGATGAATATAATTAATACTGTTGCATGTTATCTCTGAAAATTAACAGAGAAAATCCAAAAGTGCTCACAAGGAAAAATAATTTTTTTCTTTTATTCTGCATCTATATGAAATTATGGATGCTCAATAAACTTACCGCAGTAATCACTTCATGATGTATGCAAGTCAAATGATTATACTGTATGCCTTAAACTTTTGAAGTGTTATGTCAGTTATGACTCAGTACAACTAGAAAAAAATGGGTAGAATAAATATAACAAAACATTCCCCCCAAATAATTTATCCCTTGTCTATATATGTTGAGATCTAGGTAGATTATTAAATGTAATCTTTCACTGCATCATTTTCCCTCTTTTAATGTTCAGTACTTTATCTTCTTCATTGGGTTTGATATGCTTACATTAGATTATTTGTAAGTCTCTTCTTACATTCAATTTCATCTTAAGTAAATATAGGGTTCCGTTGTTTAACTTGCATATCTTTAGCACTAAACTTATTTGTGTTTGAAAATTGTTTTTTAAGCATAAGTAGAAGAGTTTTATTAACATTATTTGATTTTAATTTGGCTTTCTTCACCCATTCTTTTGCCATTTTGTGTTTTTGAGTTTTTATTTTTCTTCTTTGTAAATGACTCTTTTTGAGTTTGGGACATGCCTTCTTCCCTCATTCAGGTCATTTACAAATTAGACAATTTCCTGCTTCTACAACCTGAAGCTTAGACAGACATGAGACATCAGGACCTTTTTAGATTCCTTGTAAGCATTTTCCTCATCCTGGTCAAATGTGCAGCCTTTTAGTTTTCCAGCAATGACTTGGAGCTATTCAAATCACTTTTATTTCCAAATCATCTTATTTCTAGTTTTTCCATTCACAGTTGAAGTTAGTCTATACTTTACTTCAACTTTTATTCCTTGTCTCATATGGCCAGCAATGTGGGAGACTCGAGTTGGATCCCTGGGTAAGGAAGACACCCTGGAGAAGGGAATGGCAACCCACTCCTGTGTTCTTGCCTGGAGAATCCCATGGACAGAGGAGCCTGAAGGGCTACAGTCCAGGGGGTCCCAAAAGAGTCAAACATGACTTAGCCACTAACCCTTTCACTTTTTTTCAGTGACAGCAGCTGATACTTTCACCCTTAAAGGCAGCTAACAAATGCCTTCTGCATAACTGCATCAGCCCTGGAGAGTTTTTGAGTTAGTCAAAATAAGGGCAAGTCCTTTGAGATGATCCTTCAAGGCCTTCTATTCCTCAGCAGCTTTCTCAACATCACTTCCTAATGTGATTGAGTGGTGGTCCTTCATGTTAGCCCAGCTGTATTGTTTGGGAGTAATCTGGTTATAATCTTCATAGGTAGGCATTTCTTCTGGATAAGGCACTGACATGGTGAAAGAACAAAATAACCTTATAGTATGTAACAGATGAATGTATTCGCAGAGTAACCTGAGATTCTAGAAAACAGAACTCTGGTAATAATTACAGTAAACTTTTTGCTTTAAAATAGGTAAGAGTTTTACAATATAGTTTTATTTCTTACCAAAACTTTTCTATGCTGTCATCTAATATGGATAATTATTAGACTCAGGATTATTGTTTTGATAGAAGTAATTGTCCTACTATAAAATAGGATAGGATGAGTGCCAATTTCACTGACTAGGGTTGGAGAAATAGTTTTAAACTCCCTAGCTCAGTTACTAGACTGCCCTAATAGAGAATAGCATATCCTTGTCATTCATACTATATTTTCCTGAGCTGCTATTATTTTAATAACAATTGGAAAGGAGACATTTTATTTAGACTATCTTAAAATAGGTAGACAGAATGATGAGTAGGTAGCTGGGTAGAAAGAAGAATGAAAGGAAGCATGTAAGGACAACAGGATGGGAGGGAAGGAGGAAGAGATGAAGGAAAAGGCAGGCAGAAAGGAAGATATAGATTTGACCAAGAACTTCCACGTGCTAGAATTTTGTATAAGAAAACAAGTTTACACAAAAAATGTATAAAATTTAGACACTGTAGCATTACCTCACATACAACCTAGTCAGAAGGTAATATACTAAATAAAATAATATGTAACAAAATAGTGTATGACTGTTTAGAATATGTTGCAGAGAAATATTTGTCATGGAAAACAGACATGATGTTATTCTTAATGAAAGAAATAGATAAGGAATACTGCTCATATACTTTTAATTACATATGTAAAATTTATGTACAGCTAATAATGGAAAACAGTATATACAAATTATTAGCAATGATAACTTTTATCTGTGTGTTTCATTGAGGTATTATTTCTTAGCATCTTATCCAATTTCATGTGTTTCTATGAGACTTAAGAAAACAATGTCAAAATTTGTTAAGGCTGAAGGAAGAAGGAACTTCAAAATTATGGATTAATAACTTTATAATGGAAATAACTTGGAGAGAGCATCCTGACCTAGTAATCCACATGAAAATCACCAATGTACAAATTAACATTATCTGTGTATTAATGGAAAGCATTAAAATGACATTTTTTTTCTTTAAAAAATTTTCATTTCAACAAAATATGGAGAATCAATGGAAAACAACAGTTGAGAAACATACAAAATAAGAGCTCGGAAGTATGAGAGTCAAGGCAAGAAAGACTAGCTACTTCAGATTACAGGAAATGAGTACGATATGTGATATTGGACTTGAACTTTAGACTAAGAGGCAGAAAATGCTGTACTTAGAACAGTGACTCATGTTAAAATTACGTCTCCAGATTTGTGGTAATCATACTGAAAAAAGACTAGTGACTATGCATGTTATGGAGAAAAAATTCAAAATTTTGGGAATAAATTGTCAATATGTGATTATGGTAGCATTTTAGTCATATGTGGTCTACAAATAATTAATAATATACAGACAAAAGATATCATAAAGAAAATGTGAAGAATTGGTGAAATATATATATGAGTATTGTTTATGATTCCTGATACTGGTCCAAAACCCAGAGGGATGGTACGGGAAGGGAGGAGGGAGGGGGGTTCAGGATAGGGAACACCTGTATACCTGTGGCGGATTCATGTTGATGTATGGCAAAACCAATACAATATTGTAAAGTAATTAGCCTCCAATTAAAATAAATAAATTCATGTTAAAAAGTAAATAAAAAATAAAAGGAAAAATAAATAAATAAGGTGAGGAAACATTGGAGGAAAAAACCTCAGTGATGTAGGGACAACGTGAGCTTCCTCTGAATTCACTTCACGTAAATAATTCCTATCTTCTTTGCTATCGAGCCCTGACCTTCCCATCACACTTCGGTCCTTTGCAGACTGTCATTGGCAATGGAGGGCAACCAATCACAGATCGCAGAATTCATCCTGGTGGGATTCCAGCTCAGTGAAGGCCTGGAGTTGCTCCTCTTTGGTATCTTCTCCCTGTTATATACGGTCAACTTGCTGGCAAATGGCATGATCTTGGGACTCATTTGCCTTGACCCCAGGCTGCACTCCCCCATGTACTTCTTCCTTTCCCACTTGGCCCTCATTGACATATTCTATGCTTCCAGCAATTTGCCCAGTCTGCTGGCAAATCTAGCAAAACACAAGAAAACCATCTCCTTTGTCCCATGCAATTTGCAGATGCTTCTCATATTCAGTTTTGGTTCTGTAGAGTGTCTCATTTTGTTGGCGATGTCCTATGACAGGTATGTGGCGATCTGCCATCCCCTCCAGTACACAGTCATCATGAACTGGAGAGTGTGCTCCATCCTGGCCGTTGCTTGCTGGGTGTGTGGATTTGCCCTGGCCCTGGTCCAAGTAATTCTCTTGTTAAGATTACCCTTCTGTGGCCCCCAGAAGGTGAACCACTTCTTCTGTGAAATTCGCTCTGTCCTCAAATTGGCCTGTGGTGACATCTGGATCAATGAAATGTTCCTCTTTGCTGATGGCGTTCTTATCTTAGTTGGGCCTCTTGCCCTGATGTTGGTCTCCTATATGCGTATTCTCTGGGCCATCCTGAAGATCCGGTCAAAGGAGGGCCGCAAGAAAGCCTTCTCCACGTGCTCCTCCCACCTCTGTGTGGTTGGGTTCTACTTTGGCATAGCCATGATTGTTTACATGGTTCCCGACAACAGTCAACGAGAAGAACACCTGAAGATCCTTTTCCTGTTTTATGCTCTTTTCAACCCATTGCTGAACCCTCTTGTCTACAGTGTACGGAATGCTCAAGTGAAGGCTGCCTTCCACAGAGTATTGCAGAAAAAGGGGACAGTGTGAAGGAGGGCCCAGTTTTGGTTCAGTGCATTCTTTTCCCTTCAGAGATGTGATTGCTGGTGCAAAATTCCTCAGAAAGAGACATGATTTAATGAAGTGCATTAACATCAGCATGATGGAAGAGTAGGAATCCCTAAGCCTCCATTCCTCCATGGAGACAAGAACAGATAGACACAATTTCCTTTGTGAAAACACTGGAAGTCAGATAATAGGTGGCAGCACCCCAGAAAAGCACAATGCCAAGAAGAAATACAGTAAGCATTCAGGCAAGTTTATGCTGCTTCGCCCTCCATACCTACTTCCCTTTCCTGGCAGTGTGTCAGTATCAGGAGAATATCTCCAACTCCCAATACTCCCTCAAAGGGGAAAGATAAGAATGGATCATGCAGACTAGTTTTGACTTTTCAGGGAATGGCTTGAGGGTTTGTTCGTTGTCTTGCCTGACTCAGAGCACCGATGGGAATGCCAGCGTGGACTCCTGATTGGGATCTCTGAGAAAGATGAAAAGCACCAAGCTTTCTACAGCTGTATAGGGATATTTTGGATTTGCACAGTTCTCATAAATCTGCACTGGTATCTCATTCTTGTTTTCAAATGAAATTCCTTGATGACATGTAATGTTGAGTTTTTTAGCAGTTGTTTCCTTGCTATCTGTATATCTTCCTTGGTGAGATGTGTCTTTACATCTTTTCCCCATTGTTATGTAAGAAACTTTACTTTTTAGAGCAATTTCAGAGTCACTGCAAAATTGAGTGGAAGTTGCAGACACCCTGTATAGCACTCTGCCTCCATACATGTATAACCTCCCCTGTTATCAATATCCCCCTTCAGAGTGGCACATTTGTTATTCACACACCTATATTAACACATCATTATCACCCAAAGTCCATAATGTACATTTGAACTCACTCATGGTGTTGTACATTCTGTGTGTTGGCATGGGTGTATACGTATGTACATCCACCATTATATTATCATATACAGTATTTTCACTGCCCTAAACAATTACCTCTTCCTTCCTCCCTTCTTGCAAATCTCTGGCAACTACTCATCTCTTAATTCCCTCCAGAACAAAAGAAAAAAAGGTAGCCACTCAATCATGTTCTAGTCTTTGTGACCCCATGGACTGTAGCCCACCAGGCTCCTCTGTGCATGGAATTCTCCAGGCAAGAATGCTTGAGTAGGTAGCCATTCCCTTCTCTAGGGGATCTTCCCAGCCTAAGTATCAAACCTGGGTCTCCTGCATTGCAAGTAGATTCTTTACCATCTGAGACATCAGAGAAGCCCAATTCCCTCCATAGTTTTGGCTTTCCCAAATATCATATGGTAGGAAAAATATGTAACTTTTTTCATACTGGTTCCCCTCACTCAGCTGTATGCATCTATTTCCTCTGTCTTTATTTTTGCTTGATAGTTCATTTCATTTTCATGCAGAATATATTTCCATTGTCTGAATGCACCATATTTTATTTATCCATTTACCTACCAAACAACATCTTGATTACTTCCAGATTTAAGCAATTATGAATAAAGTTACTTTAAACATCTCTGTGCAGGTTTCTGTGTTGACATAAATTACAAATCCTTTGGATAAATACCAGGCAGTGCAATTGGTAGATCCTGTTGTTAAGAGGATGCTTGGTTTTTTGAGAAAATACAAAAATTTCAAAGTGACTATATGATTTTCTTGAATGAAAATGAATTTTCTTCAGCAATATATGAAAGTTCCTGTTGATTTGCACACTAGTCATCATTTGGTGCCATCAATTTTCTGGATTTTAGCCATTCTACTCAGTGTATAATGATATTTCATTGTTTCAATTTGTATTTTCCTGATGACAGAGATATGGAGTGTCTTTTCATCTGTTATTGACCATCTGTCTGACTGTCTTTGAATAGATGTCTGTTAGGAGTTGTGGCTCATTTTTAAATAGAGTTGCTTGTTTTCTTACTGTTTTAAGAGTTCTTTGTATATTTCAGAATCAAATTATTGTTCCTATATGCACCAAGATTTTCCTCCATTCTACAGCTTGAGATTTTATATTCTTACCAGTGTCTTTCACAGAGCAAGAATTTGTCTTTTGATCACTATTTGTTTCTATTATCAATTTTTAATTGATGTATAATTTATTTATGATGTGTTTCTGCTGTACAGCAAAGTGATTCAGTTACGCATATGTATATATATGTACATTCTTTTGTCTATCTTTTCCATTATGGTTTTTCATGCAATATTGAATATAGTCCCCTGTGCTATTACAGTAAGACCTTGTTGCTTATCCATTCTATATATAATAGTTTTCAACCGCTAACCCCCAAATCCCACTTCATCCTTCCCCCATTCTTCTTCCCCTTGGCAACCATAGATCTTTTCTCTATGTCTGAGAGTCTGTTTCTGTTTTATAGTTTGTTTCATTTGCGCCCTATTTTAGATTCCACATATAAGTGAGACTGTATTGTATTTGTTTTTCTCTTTCTGACTTACTTCACTTAGTATGATAATCTCCAAGTCCATTCGTGTTGTTGCAAATGGCATTATTTCATTCTATTTATTGTTGCATATTACTTTGCCAGCAAAGGTCCGTCTAGTCAAGGCTATGGTTTTTCCTGTGGTCAGGTATGGATGTGAGAGTTGGACTGTGAAGAAGGCTGAGCACTGAAGAATTGATGCTTTTGAACTGTTGAACTGTGGTGTTGGAGAAGACTCTTGAGAGTCCCTTGGACTGCAAGGAGATCCAACCAGTCCATTCTGAAGGAGATCAGCCCTGGGATTTTTTTGGAGGGAATGATGCTGGGACTGAAACCCCAGTACTTTGGCCACCTCATGTGAAGAGTTGACTCATTGGAAAAGACTCTGATGCTGGGAGGGATTGGGGGAAGGAGGAGAAGGGGACGACCGAGGATGAGATGGCTGGATGGCATCACTGACTCGATGTACCTGAGTCTGAGTGAACTCCGGGAGTTGGTGATGGACAGGGAGGCCTGGCGTGCTGCGATTCGCGGGGTCGCACAGAGTGGGCCACGACTGCGCGCCTGACCTGCCTGATTCCGTTTTCTGTATGTGCCGCATCTTCTTTATCCACTTACCTGTTGACGGGTTTAGGTTGTTTCCAAGTCCTGGCTGTTTTGAGTGGTGCTATTGTGAAAATAGGAGTGCGTGGATTTTTTAAATTATTATTTTGTCCAGATACATTCCCAGGAGTGGAACTGCAGGATCAGATGACACTTCTGTTGTTAGTTTTCTGAGGAGCTTCCGTGCTGTTTTCCACAGGGCGGGACTAACTTACATCTCACCAACACTGGAGCAGCATTCCCTTTCCTCCATGCCCCCTCGAGCATTTGTTATTTGTAGACTTTTCAATGATAGCCCTTCCGTCTGGTGTGAGGTGGTTCCTCACTGCGGTTTGATTTGCATTTCTCCAGTAATCAGCAATATTGAGCACGTTTTTGTGTGTCCATTGGCCATCTGTATGTGTTCTTTAGAGAAATGTACATATAGGTCTTCCCATTTCTTCATTGCTTTATAAAAAAATTCATATTGAATTGTATAAGTTGTTTTTCCATTTTGGATATGAAACCCTTATAGTCATATCAGCTATAAATATTTTCTTCCACTCCATATCTCTACATATTGGAACAGTTTTCAAATTTAATTAAATGTGTCATATCGATTTTTTATGATGAAGAGCTTTTGACTTTCAGTTTAGGGTTGTCATTTTGTGTTTAGGAGGAAAGAGGAGTGAATAGCTGTGTATCTCTGTGGTTCACCCTGAAGCAAGGCTTAACACTGAATGTTTAAAACAGTAATTCCAAGAGCAAGGCCACAAATAACTCATCTACTGTAAAGTGCAGAATCATGCTAGACTGAAGGATGCTCATATCACTTATTATTAACTCACACGATATTAGTAGTTAAATCTATATCTGGAAACAAAGAAAAGATGAATTGATGTTTACTGAAAGGAAATTTCTGAGTCTAAATTTTCCTATGCATACGTGCATGCTAAGTCACTTCAGCCATGTCTGACTCTTTGCAACCCCATGGACCATAGCCCACCAGGCTCCTCTGTCCATGGGATTCTCTTGACAAGAATACTGGAGTGGGTTGCTGTGCCATCCTCCGTGGGGTCTTCCTGACCTAGGGATCGAACCTGGGTCTCTTAAGTCTCCTGCATTGGCAGGCAGGCTCTTTACTACTGTCTCCATCCGGGAAGCCATATATTTGCTGGGAATTAAATCCAAATGAGAATTATTAGGTGGGCCAAATTTCAAGGAGCCAGAGTGGGCAACAAACAAAATTAAGTGTTCATTGCCTGGTAAGAAACACTAAATGAAACAAACTTTTTTCCATCTAAAAGAAATGCTTACTAATGATAATGGGTATAAATATTTTCTCTCATTTTTTAGAATATTTTATTTTTGGTTTTTAGAAGTGTGACTATGATATGTCCAAATGACATTTTAGTTCCACTTACCCTGCCTGTGATTTGCAGAGCTTTTTCTATTCATGAAAAATAACTTTTATTGTGCTGGGAAATACTCTGAAGTAATTTCCTCAAATTGTGGTTTTGCTCCATTGTATTTTTTAACTTTATTTTTTCCAGTTTTATTGTGATATAATTGACATATAGCAGTGTTTAAATTTAAGGTATAAAGCATAATGATTTGACATTCATATATGTGATTTTATCGCAAGTTTAGTAAACATTTAACATTTCATATAGACACAAAATTATAAAAAGAGGTTTTTTTTCTAGTGATGGAAACTCTTAGCATTTACTCCCTTTAAAACTTTCAAATTTAATATATAACAATGTTGAAAATATTTATTCTGAGGTACATCATATCCCTGGTACTTATTAATCTTATAAGTGGAAGTTTACAACTCTTGACTGCCATCATCCAGCTTCTCTAGTCTCATCCCACTGTATCTGATAAACACAACCTGATCTCCTTTTCTTTGAGTCTGTTTGTTTGTTTGTTTGTCTTATATAATTGACCAATAACACTATGTTAGTTCCTGCTATACAACATTGATATTCCTATACATCTCAAATTGATTACCATAAGTCCAGTTAAAATTTATCACTATAAAACTATATTATGTAGGTATTAACTATAAATCCCACACTGTTCATTTCATACTCCAGCTCACTTATTTTCCAATTGGAAATCTGCACTTCCTAATTTCCTTCACATATTTCTTTTCTGCTCTTCCCCCTTTCCCCCTCTAGCAACCTCCTGTTTGTTCCCTGTATCTGTATCTCTGTTTCTGTTTTGTTATATGTTTGCTCATTTTTGATTCCACATATAGGTAAAATCATAACTCTTAGTCCTTCTCTGTTGGACTTATTTCGCTAAGCTTAATAACACTGTGTTCGTCCAACCATCTCATCCTCTGTCATCCCCTTCTCCTCCCACCTTCAATCTTTCCCAGCATGAGGGTCTTTTCAAATGAGTCAGCTCTTTGCATCAGATCACCAAAGTATTGGAGTTTCAGCTTCAACATCAGTCCTCCCAATGAACACTCAGGACTGATCTCCTTTAGGATGGACTGGTTGGATCTCCTTGCTGTCCAAGGGACTCTCAAGAGTCTTCTCCAGCACCACAGTTTAAAACATCAATTCTTCGGTGCTCAGTTTTCTTTATGATCTAACTCTTGCATCCATACACAACTACTGGAAAAACCATAGCCTTGACTAGATGGATCTTTGTTGGCAACGTAATCTCTCTGCTTTTTAATATGCTGTCTAGGTTGGTCATAAATTTCCTACCAAGGAGTAAGCATCTTTTAATTTCATGGCTGCAATAACAATCTGCAGTGATTTTGGAGCCCCCAAAAATAAAGTCCGTGACTGTTTCCCATCTATTTGCCATGAAGTGATGGGACCAGATGCCATGATCTTCGTTTTCTTGAATGTTGAGCTTTAAGCCAATTTTTTCACTCTCCCCTTTCACTTTCATCAGGAGGCTTTTAATTTCCTCTTTACTTTCTGCCATAAGGATGGTGTCATCTGCATATCTGAGGTTATTGATATTTCTCCCAGCAATCTTCATTCCAGCTTGTACATCTTCCAGCCCCACGTTTCTCATGATGTACTCTGCATAAAAGTTAAATAAGCAGGGTGACAATATACAACCTTGACGTCCTCCTTTTCCTATTTGAAACCAGTCTGTTGTTCCATGTCCAGTTCTTACTGCTGCTTCCTGACCTGTATACAGGTTTCTCAAGAGGCAGGTCAGGTGGTCTGATATTCCAACTCTCTCAGAATTTTCCACAGTTTATTGTGATCCACACAGTCAAAGGCTTTGGCATAGTCAATAAAGCAGACATAGATGTTTTTTCTGGAACTCTCTTGCTTTTTCAATGATCCAGTGGATGTTGGCAATTTGATCTCTTGTTGCTCTGCCTTTTCTAAAACCAGCTTGAACATCTGGAAGTTCACGTATTGCTGAAGCCTGGCTTGGAGAATTTTGAACATTACTTTACTAGCGTGTGAGATGAGTGCAATTGTGCAGTAGTTTGAGCATTCTTTGGCATTGCCTTTCTTTGGGATTGGAATGAAAACTGACCTTTTCCAGTCCTGTGGCCACTGCTGAGTTTTCCAAATTTGCTGGCATATTGAGTGCAGCCCTTTCACAGCATCATCTTTTAGGACTTGAAATAGCTCAACTGGAATTCCATCACCTCCACTAGCTTTGTTAGTAGTGATGCTTTTTAAGGCCAACTTGACTTCACATCGGGATGTCTGGCTCTAGGTGAGTGATCACACCATCGTGATTATCTTGGTTGTGAAGCTCTTTTTTTGTACAGTTCTTCTGTGTATTCTTGCCACCTCTTCTTAATATCTTCTGCTTCTGTTAGGTCCATACCATTTCTAACCTTTATCTAGTCTATCTTTGCATGAAATGTTCCCTTGGTATCTCTAATTTTCTTGAAAACATGTCTAGTCTTTCCCATTCTGTTGTTTTCCTCTATTTCTTTGCATTGATCACTGAGGAAGGCTTTCTTATCTCTCCTTGCTGTTCTTTGGAACTCTGCATTCAGATGCCTATATCTTTCCTTTTCTCCTTTTCCTTTCACTTCTCTTCCATTCACAGCTATTTTTAAGGCCTCCCCAGACAGCCATTTTGCTTTTCTGCATTTTTTTCCCCCTTGGGGATGGTCTTCATCCTGTCTCCTGAACAATGTCACAAACCTCTACCCATAGTTCATCAGGCACTGTCTATCAGATCTAGTCCCTTAAATCTATTTCTCACATCCACTGCATAATCGTAAGGGATTTGATTTAGGTCATACCTGAATGGTCTAGTGGTTTTCCCTACTATCTTCAATTTAAGTCTAAATTTGGCAATAAGGAGTTCATGATCTGAGCCACAGTCAGCTCACAGTCTTTTTTTTTGCTGACTGTATAGAGCTTCTCCATCTTTGGCTGCAAAGAATATAATCAATCTGATTTCGGTGTTGACCATCTGGTGATGTCCATGTGTAGAGTCTTGTCTTGTGTTGTTTGAAGAGGCTGTTTGCTATGACCAGTGCATTTTCTTGACAAAATTCTATTAGCTTTTGCCCTGCTTCATTCTGTGGGCTTTCATTCTTCAAGGCCAAATTTGCCTGTTACTCCAGGTATTTCTTGGCTTCCTACTTTTGCATTCCAGTCCCTTATTATGAAAAGGACATCTTTTTTGGGTGTTAGTTCTAAAAGGTCTTGTAGGTCTTCATAGAACTGCTCAACTTCAGCTTCTCCAGTGTTACTGGTTGGGGCATAGACTTGGATTACTGTGGTATTGAATGATTTGCCTTGGAAATGAGCAGAGATCATTCTGTCATTTTTGAGACTGCATCGAAGTACTGCATTTCAGACTCTTTTGTTTACCATAATGGTTTCTCCATTTCTTCTAACCTGATTCTTACCCACAGTAGTAGATATAAGGGTCATCTGAGTTAAATTCACCCATTCCAGTCCATTTTAGTTCGCTGATTCCTAGAATGTCGATGTTCACTCTTGCCATCTCCTCTTTGACCACTTCCTATTTTCCTTGATTCATGGACCTAACATTCCAGGTTCCTATGCAATATTGCTCTTTAAAGCATTAGACCTTGCTTCTATCACCAGTCTCATCCACAGCTGGGTATTGTTTTTGCTTTGGCTCCCTCCCTTCATTCTTTCAGGAGTTATTTCTCCACTCATCTCCTGTATCATATTGGACACCTACTGACCTGGGGAGTCCCTCTTTCATATCCTGTCATTTTGCCTTTTCATACCATTCATGGGGTTCTCAAGGCAAGAATACTGAAGTGGTTTGCCATTCCCTTCTCCAGTGGACCACATTCTTTCAGACCTCTCCACCATGACCCTCCCGTCTTGGGTGTCCCCACACAGCATGGCTTACTTTCATTGAGTCAGACAAAGCTGTGGTCCGTGTGATTAGATTGACTAGTTTTCTGTGATTATGGTTTCAGTGTGTCTGAGAGGCATCAGAGGCAGACACACTGAAACCATAATCACAGAAAACTAATCACTCTAATCACACAGACCACAGGCCTGCTATTTACCTGGGGCCAAACTATGGTGGAGGTAATGAAGCTAATGGTGACCTCCTCCAAAGGGTCCCATGCATATACTGCTACACTCACCACCCCCAAGCCTGCAGCAGGCCACCACCAACCCACGTCTCCTCTGGAGACTCCTGGACACTCACAGGCAAGTATGGGTCCATCTCCCATGGGGTGACTGCTCCCTTCTTCTGGGTCCTGGTGCACAAGGTTCTGTTTATGCCCTCCAAGCATCTTTTTTCCAGTCCTGTTTAAGTTCTGGTAGCTTTATGTTGGGTTTAGTGGCGACCTCGTCCAAGAGGGCTTATGCCATACCTGAATCTGCTGCACCCAGAGCCCCTGTGCCTGGGGCAGTCCACTGCTGACCCGCACCTCCACAGGAGACACTCAAACACAGTTCTGTCTCAGTCTCTGTGGAATCCCTGGGCCCTGGCGCACAGAAGATTGGTTTGAGCCCTCTTAGCATCTCTGGCGGGAATGGGGTTTGATTCTAAACATCAATTCACCCCTCCTACCGTCTTGCTGGGGCTTCTCCTTTGCCCTTGGATGCCGGGTATCTCTTCACTGTCACTCCAGCGCCTACCATCTTACTGGGGTTTCTCTGACCTTGGACTTGGGGTATCTCCTCAAGGCCAGTGCAGCATAGCACAGCCACTGCTCCTGACCTTGGATGTGGGGTAAACAGATAATTAGTGTCTTTAAAATTTAGACTTTCACATTCTACCCTACTGTGTGCAAGTCAGATAGGAACAGAGATTTTATTGCTGGAGAGAAGTTCTTGAGAGAGGGTTTGAATTCATAGCATAAGTTGGAGGCTGGCCTTCACTAGGGAGAAAACTCGTGACTCTTTAGTAAGAGCAGTCAAGTGGGATAAATGCAAAGATTAATTAATTATGTGTTAGTAGTGTACAAACTCATCGTTTCTGTGTTCTCAGTTACTCTCACTTACTAGCTGAGACTGGGTGGAAGGACTTACAGAAGCTTAAAAAAGAAAATAAGAGAAAAAGTCATCTGAGAGAAGACCAGCCAAATACAGCATACTTTCTGGGAACATCAAAGGCCAAATCAATGTGAATACTCATGAATTTAAGGGATCTGAGTCCTTATGTTCTGTGTTGTGACTGGATTCGTGGGGGCAGGCAAAGCCACTTCTCATCTAAAGTCAGTGCTTGCAACAATGTGTTTACAACAGAAAGGGACAGTGGCCTCCCAAAATGTAGAACATATATTTCTGGAAAAAGTGTTTTCAAAATGGGACACATAATTAAAAGTAGATTAAAGCAGGAAAGCACTGAGGCCATAGGATTCCATCTCCAAAGATTCCCAAGTAATGATTAGTATTTGCAATGAAAATTTTCTATAATTATTACACATTAACACTTCTCAGCAGACAGGGATTGTTCACTCCCTGAGAGAGACAGAGTTCTCTGAGGGGCTACTTTAATAAGGTCCATGGGAGTCATAATTATTACATTATGAATCTTTCTAAAATTAGGATATAGAAGCAGAATCAATATCAAGTACATACTGCATTCCTATCCTTGGGGACTGTACTATGGGACATAATCAATAGAGTATGACTTATCTGTTAAAAAATTTTATAGCAAGATTCTCTTGAATACAGAGATCTTTGCCATTTTTCTTGAATTTTCTCCTGCATAACCAGGTGCACACACACACACACACAGAGGCACAAACTCTTTTAGATAACAAATCAGCAGACCCAGAGGGAAGGGAGGGTGTTTGTACTACTGTGTAGGAAAAAATGGAGAAAGGTAAAAAGAGACATCGTAATTGTTCCCTGAGCTCCACAGGACTGTGTCTGGGGAATGGGTTGGTTTTAGGTGATCAGACTCTAAAGCACTCAAACCTAAAGACTCCTGAATTCTGTTTCCTCTGTCAGTACAGAAAAGGTGTCTGGGACTTATCATCCTTGTACTCGCTTCAGGGAGCAGGCAACTCAGCTCCAACCATTTCCATCTCTGTGAGTTTCCTATACATTCAATCCCAATTTAATTAATTCCATCAATAGTACCACAATGGCTTTGTACAAATTATTATTTGTACAATGGTTACCAGGTACAGAAGAGCAGGGAAGAAGACTGGAAACAATTATCAGGTTTAGGAAGAAGGAAAAGCCACCTTCATGAAGACCCTTGCACTGTGCCTGGGGTCTCAGAATAATCTCTGATACTCATGCTGTCTAAATGTAGGTTTCTTACTCCACCTGGTCAGAGTCCCTCCCTGGTCCTGCTTATAGGAAAGGGCTGGTGAAACTCAATGTCCCTGAGTCTTGGTATCAAACAAAAATGAGCAGAAGAGCCATCTAGAGCTGATGCCTCTCCTAACAAATGATGAAGCCGGAGGTGGTGTGTGACTTGTCTTCCACTGTCTTTCATTTCTTCCTCTGCTAAGGACCATCTGCTCCTGGAAATGTCCTCCTGCCACGAAGTGAGAACACTGGGGCTCCTTTCTTTGCTGCCCAGTGGGGAGATGTTAGTAAAGAACAGGGAGAAATTCTCTAGCTACCTGATAAAGATCCCATTAGTATTTCTTTTGTAGCAGAGAAGCTGGTATAAGTACCAGTTTAACTTATCATGATTTGTTGTCCAGTGTTACTGGCCAGGGATGGTTGTCCTCCTCTGAGGATAACTCTTTGTCATTCTCACACAAATGTAACTGCCATTGTCACTTACCAATTTGGGCAGAAAGTTCTAGCTGGTAAAAATATGGTAAAATGTCCCTACTGCAAAAGATATTTCTCTATTTTGTAATGGTTGAAATTAAAATAAATCATTGTTAAGTATCCAAATGCATAAGGAAAATCAAGGTAATCCTATCTTTGTAATATTACAGTAAGGCGTAGTATTTCTAACAACTTCCTCTCAGTTCAGTTCAGTTGCTCAGTCGTGTTCGACTCTGCAACCCCATGAATCGCAGCACGCCAGGCCTCCGTGTTCATCACCAGCTCCCAGAGTTTACTTAAACTATGTCCATCGAGTCAGTGACGCCATCCAGCCATTTCATCCTCTGTCGTCCCCTTCTCCTCCTGCCCCCAATCCCTCCCAGCATCAGAGTTGATTCCAATGAGTCAACTCTTAGCATAAGGTGGCGAAAGTATTGGAGTTTCAGCTTCAACATCAGTCCTTCCAATGAACACCCAGGACTGATATCTTTTAAATGGACTGGATGGACCTCCTTGCAGTCCAAGGTACTCTCAAGAGTCTTCTCCAACACCACAGTTCAAAAGCATCAATTCTTCAGCACTCAGTTTTCTTCACAGTCCAACTCTCACATCCATACATGACCACTGGAAAAACCGTAGCCTTGACTAGACGGACCTTTGTTGCCAAAGCAATGTCTCTGCTTTTTAATACGCTATCCAGGTTGGTCATAACTTTTCTTCCAAGGAGTAAGCATCTTTTAATTTCATGGCTTCAATCACCATATGCAGTGATTTTGGAGCCCCCCAAAATAAAGTCTGCCACTGTTTCCACTGTTTCCCCATCTATTTCCCATGAAGTGATGGGACCAGATGCCATGACCTTCGTTTTCTGAATGTTGAGCTTTAAGCCAACTTTTTCACTCTTCTCTTTCACTTTCATCAAGAGGCTTTTTAGCTCCTCTTCACTTTCTGCCATAAGGGTGCTGTCATCTGCATATCTGAGGTTATGGATATTTCTCCCGGCAATATTGATTCCAGCTTGTGTTTCTTCCAGTCCAGCGTTTCTCAAGATGTACTCTGCGTAAAAGTTAAATAAGCAGGGTGACAATGTACAGCACTGATGTACTCCTCTCCCAATTTTGAACTAGTCCATTGTTCCATGTCCAGTTCTAACTGTTGCTTCCTGACCTGCATGTAGGTTTCTCAAGAGGCAGGTCAGGTGGTCTGGTATTCACATCTCTTGAAGAATTTTCCACAGTTGATTGTGATCCACACAAAGGCTTTGGCATAGTCAATAAAGCAGAAATAGATGTTTTTCTGGAACTCTCTTGCTTTTTGGATGATCCAGAAGATGTTGGCAATTTGATCTCTGGTTCCTCTGCCTTTTCTAAAACCATCTTGAACATCTGGAAGTTCATGGTTCACGTATTGCTGGAGGCTGGTTTGGAGAATTTTGAGCATTACTTTAGTATCGTGTGAGATGAGTGCAATCGTGCAGTAATTTGAGCATTCTTTGGCATTGCCTTTCTTTGGGATTGGAATGAAAACTGACCTTTTCCAATCCTGTGGCCACTGCTGAGTTTTCCAAATTTGCTGGCTAATTTCCTCTACACTACAGTAATTTCATTATTCTTACCACTATTCCAGCATTTTAACAGTATCATTCTAGTCACAGGAGGCTAACAGAGTTTTTGTGTTCATAATGTCTGATTTCTGTTGTGTATAAGATAAGAGTTGATGGTCCGCTAACACGAAGTTACTGGAAAGATATTCTCCATAGACCTGACCTGAGCTTATAAGCTATCAGAGTCCCCTCAGCTAGTTGAGGTGTTGGACCAAAGGGTTTCACTTCTCCAGCAAGTCAAGGAAAGCAGTGATTCTTTCCTGTAGATGTGAAGTAAGATCATTGGAAAAGATCCTGTTGCTGGGCAAGATTGAAGGCAGGAGGAGAAGGGGAGGATAGAGGATGAAATAGTTGGATGGCATCACCGACTCTATGGACGTGAGTTTGAGTAAGTTCCAGGAACTGGTGATGGGCAGGAAAGCCTAGTGTGCAGCAGTCCATGGAGTCACAAATAGCTGGACACGACTGAGTGACTGGACTGAACTGAACTGAGGAGATGTTCTAGGACTAATGCATATATAAAGATACAACCCTCTGATAGTTATCTTGCAATGTAAAATTATGTATAATGCTTATTAATGCTGCTTATAATTTTCTTACTAAATAGAATTTTCTCAGTATATATAATATAATGTAGTAATTTAAATATATTAACTGAATCTCCTCTAAGGTATATTCTAATATGTGACAAGTATATTCTTTTAACCTGTAATGACAACATATCTGAAATACAGAATGAATTTTAGAGATATTGAGTATTGGGAGCTGGACTTAGAAACTAATGTCAAATGACTGGGAGATCTCAATAGAGATGACAAAGAAAGACAGTTGTTTGAGAGCACAAGTCTGGGAGCCAAAGAATCAGGCAGTGTTATCAGGGAGCTACTACTTGTAAGATAACTCAAGCTACTGTAGATTAGATTTATCTGCAAATATATGAATTTGTACTGAAGGAAAATTCTACGTTAAACTCAGTTGCTAAGTCCCTAAGTAGACAACCCAAGACAGGAAAATAGACCAGAATCGGCACTTAAACCAACAGCCAGTGTAGAGAACTTGAATGCTGTGATGTTTATGCTAACATTTATTGTAACATTAGTACCTAAAACTTGAATGTTACAGGCGTGCACTGATATAGGATGAAGGCTTTGGAGTCACTTTTATTAGCTGGCTGACTCAACGTGCTTGAGAGTATCTATGATTTCATGTATGTATGATGTATGTTAACATATTTTGCCCAATTTAAATTGGATTATCTAGCTTTTCAGTATCAATATACAGAAATTCCTTACATATTCTGAATATGAACACTACTGATTGCATATGTTATAAATATTTCCTTCCACTCTGTAGATTTCATTTTTATTCTCTTAATGATGCCTCTAGGTAGACAGGAGTTAGGTTCTTAATTTTATCAATCTTTCCTTTCTGTTTTTTATTTTGTTGCAGAAACTTTTCTTCTCTCTGAGGCTTTCACTATAAATCATTAATGTTCTACAAAGCTTGTTTTCATCTTTTATGATTAATTCTAAAACCTACTTGAGTTTTTGTAGTATATTGGTAGAAGTCATGTTTTAGGTTTTATCCACTTTGATAGTCAATTGATCCAGAATTAATTATTAAAAACACCAGTGCCTTTGTCTTGGTTCAAGTATGTACATATAAGCGTGTTTGTGTGCATACATTTCTGAATTTCTGAGTAAACCTTGCTGTTTGATGGGTCTGTTTATTTATCTTGCTCCAATACAATATTGACTGACTGTATAAAGGCACTATAACCTTGTAGGTCTCAGTATTCCACAGAGTAAGTACTTTTACTCCATTCTTTAAAATTGCCTTATTCTTCTTCATCTTTTATAATTTCATATGAAATTTATAGTTAGGTTCCCAATTTCTATACCTGAGCTAACATTGGATTCTGATTTTTATTTTATTGAACCAATAGAACAATTTGGAGAGATTTGCAGTCTTTACAAAATGATCATTCCATAAACAAAGTATGTAAGTCTCCCCATTTGAACATCATCCTTGAGCCCAAATTCTTCGATATTTACTTGTTTGTAATAGTAGACCATCTATAAATATTTATTTTTAATATATGCAAGTGTGTTTTCAATAATTATATTTTATTTTCCATTTTAAATCCTAGCCCTTCTATTTTTTCTTTTTGTCTTAATGTCAGATGGTTCCTGAATCAACATTAAAAAGAAGTGGTTTTAATAAAGCATGTGTAAGAATTAAAGATTTTAAAATTTAAAAAATAAAAAAAATTAAAAAAAAAATCATTTCCTAACTCAAAGGGAAAGCTTTTAAAGTTTTATTATCATTATTAGTGTTTTTGTATGTTTTTCTGGGATAAACACGTTTCCTGCTATGTAAAACTTACTTATTTCATAGGGAATAAGCACACCATGCATGTTCATCTTTCAGCAGATTGTTCATTTTATCATGACTTTGTAGCATCTTTTATATGCCTCCCTATGCTTAGGTCATATATCAGTATTGTTACTACAGTCACTGTAGGCATAAACCCTTTTTTCTCATTATTTTATTATCAGTCTTTTTTGGGTTGGGGTGTTCTTGTATGCTTGTGTGCATTTATGTTTAGGTGTGAGTGTTCTAAGAAGTTCATAAGTAGATTTTCTGGTTTTAATCTGATATGGTCACCTCTGTCTTTTGCTGGATGAATATAATTCATTTACATTTGATACATTAATGGATATACATAGACTTATTCATATCAGCATATTTTGTGTTTCTGAATATCAACAATTTTTTTGCTTCTCTTTTTCTATTTTCTTGCCTTTTACCTTCCTTTTGATTGATAATGCTTTAATGTTTCATTTGTTGGCACTGCAATTTGAAAATCATAGATTCTACATCATTTTCTATTGATGGTAATCTATAAGTGCTAACATCAACATTAATAATTTATTGTAATAAATTTAAAATCTTTCAGTATTATGAACCTCTTCAAAAAGGTAGTATTCTTCATGTTCCAATACATCTCTTCCTTTATTTATTTTTAAATTTTACTTTTATAATTTTAAGCATCAAAATCATTTTATAGCTCATAAGTTATTAAATATAAGGTCATATTTTATAATAATGTTTGTTCAATATTGTTTATATGTGTTTGCTTAACTCTGAATTCACTTCTGTGCTTATTAAGGAAGAATTTTTATTAGAAAACTAAAAGGATATATGCCCTAAAAGTTTATAATTTGCATATGATAAATCTCTTCTTTTGTTCTCATTCCTTCAAGAGAGTTCCTGCAGTTGTCACGTTCTTGCCTGAGAGCTTCTCTGCCCCTTGGTGTGTATTTAATACCTTCTGTCTTCAGATCTTGTGCTCTTGATAAGAAATCTGCTGTCAGTGAAATTGTTATTCCTGTGTAGATACTTTTCTTTTACCTTTAATGTTTTTTTAATATTTCCTTTTGATCTTGGAACAATTAAATACTGAAATGCTGTAAGAAAACTTTTTAAAAGGCAAATAAAATTATAGCATTTATTAAATATTAAAACATTTTAAAAACTAAGACTAATTTGTAGGTAGCCCTAGGAAACTACTTTTTTTAAACAGGAAAATTGGGGTCAAATATTTGTGTTTGTTTGTATTTATTAAGAATTTATATTTAATCTATCTTAATGTCAAATTTTTGATATAAAGATTAATTTTATCTTCAATTATCAGAAGTACATTTACCTTTATTTTATTCTTTTGGAATACATTTTTATCATTTTGGAGATTAAGTAAGGTCTTTTACAGTTTGGAATATTTTTGGTAAACCTCTTCTAATACACCTTCTTCAGTTCAGTTCAGTCACTCAGTTGTGTCTGACTCTTTGCAACCAACCCCGTGGACTGCAGTATGCCAGGCCTCCCTGTCCAGTCACCAGACAGGTCAAATCCAACATCCAGAGATCTGTGAGTGTAAAGTATATTCTGCTCCTTTTGGTAGTGAGTGTACATCAGAAGTGCAGACTATCTTTTTTAGAACTGTTCCTGAGGTAAGGAGGGGGGATGGAATCAGGGCAAGTTAAAATGCTACAGATCTCTCCCGTTGATTTCCAGGTCGATGATTTGTTTTCCATATTAAGCACGTGTGCTGCTGCTATAGCTTTTGATTAGACTCCAGAAATCCAAAGAAGCTTATTTTGACAGGGTTCTCCATTTTATATGTTGCTTTTCTAGAGAGAAGTACTTTTTTGATTTTTCTATTCCATCTTTTAACCCATGTCCCTCCAGGGAGTTAATAATTTCCTGATTTTACTCAGATATTTTAGCAAGTGGTCTGTAAAGATATTCAATTTTTCAGTTAATGACAGGTGTCGATCCCTTACTTTTTCTTAAAGCAGAATTTTTACATTTATATATAGGAATATGTACTGCTCATGGCTCAAATTTTTAAGTGCAGTTGAGTGATTAATGTTGTGTGGTAAAAGGCTAATGAAAGTCAGTAGCTATATTATCTGTCAAAATGCATGGAAATTAGAACTTTTAATTCCCATTAGCCTCTTCCCAATATATACACTGTTGCTGCTGCTGCTAAGTCACTTCAGTCGTGTCTGACTCTGTGCGACTCAGAGACAGCAGCCCACCAGGCTCCCCCATCCCTGGGATTCTCCAGGCAGGAACACTGGAGTGGGTTGCCATTTCCTTCTCCAATGCATGAAAGTGAAAAGTGAAAGTGAAGTCGCTCAGTCGTGTCCGACTCTTCGCGACTCCATGGACTGCAGCTCACCAGGTTCCTCCATCCATGGGATTTTCCAGGCAAGAGTACTGGAGTAGGGTGCCATATATACACTGTTACGTATCTAGTTCAGTCTTGTTCTAGGTCCCAGAGGACACTTCCAGAATTCTTTGTTGTTGCTTTCCTTGATCTGTATTTTTACAGTGTGAATTTTCTTTCTAGGATCACTTCTTCCCTGTTTGAAATGAAATCTTGGAATTTCCTTCAGTAAGAATAGTTAAATCCAGACTATCTCAGCTCAAGACTAGTTTTGTGTGCATGCTAAGTCACTTCAGTTGTTTCTGCCTCTTGGCTGTTTTTAAAGAAGAATGTGGTGTAGGGTATGTAGTCTCTCATCTCACCAGAAACTGAAGTCTAAATCTCAATGTTTGTAAACTATATCCTTCAAATTTGAACACTTGACTTTTAACTTCCCATTTTGCTTCCTTGGTGGCTCAGAGGTTAAAGCGTCTGCCTCCAATGTGGGAGACCTGGGTTTGATCCCTGGGTCAGGAAGATCCTCTGGAGAAGGAAATGGCAACCCACTCCAGTATTCTTGCCTGGAGAATCCCATGGACTGAGGAGCCTGGTGGGCTGCAGTCCACGGGGTCA
Organism: Capra hircus; assembly: GCF_001704415.2. Classification (NCBI taxonomy): domain Eukaryota; kingdom Metazoa; phylum Chordata; class Mammalia; order Artiodactyla; family Bovidae; genus Capra; species Capra hircus. Next base: position 13,188,543 of record NC_030811.1, on the reverse strand, counting down.
CAAAGAGTCGGACACGACTGAGTGACTTTACTTTACTTTATTTCACAATTGGGGAAAATGGTTTTCTTATGATTTCTTGTAATTCACCTCCCATAACAGCTGATTTTTGCTGGCTTTGTAATATTCATTTGACATTGTTAAGATCTGTACTGTTTACATTCTGTTTAGTCATTATCCTTACCACAATTTTGACCATTCTTCCCCTACTAAAATGAATTTAATGCTGCATGATAGTTCTCTAATCACAATTCATGCATATATCTGCAATATACAATTGACTGAAAAAGATTTTTTTTCCACGATATATGTTAGGGTCATATTTTATGAGTTTATCTATGTATCAAAATTACATATAAGTATGTGTATCTCTGAATGTATATATGGTGACTCTATTTTACTGTAATAATATATTAATAGTAATTTTATATATTATATATAATATATATGGGGCTTCCCAGTGGGGTGCTAGTTGTAAAGAACCCACCTGCCAATGCAGGAGATGTAAAAAATGTAGGTTTCATCCCTGAGTTGGGAAGACAGATCACCCGGACGAGGGCATGGTGACCTAGTGTTCTTGCCTGGAGAATCCTATGGACAGAGGAGCCTGGTGGGCTACAGTTCACAGGGTCACAAAGAATCAGACAGGACTGAAGCGACTTCACACACACACACACACACACACACACACACACACACACACACACTCACTCACTCTCTGATACCTGTAAATGTGTTTTTGTTGTTCTTGTTCAGTCGCATAGTCCTATCCAACTATTTGCAACCCCATGGACTACAGCATGGCAGTCTCCCCTCCTTCACTGTCTCTTGGTTGTTCAAACGCATGTCCATTGCGTGATGATTCCATCCAACCATCTCATCCTCTATCACCCCTTTCTCCTCCCGCCTTCAATCTTTCCCAGCAGGGTCTTTTCCAATGAGTAAGGTCAGCTCTTTGCATCAGGTGGCCAAAATATTGGAGTTTCAGCTTCAGCATCAGTCCTTCCAATGAATATTCAGGTTTGATTTCCTTTAGTATTGACTAATTTGATCTTGCTATCCAAGGACTCTCAAGAGTCTTCTCCAACACCATGGTTCAAAATCATCAGTCTTTCAGTGCTCAGCCATCCTTATGGTCCAACTCTCACATTCATACATGACTACTGGAAAAACCATAGTTTTGACAATACGGACATTTGTCAGCAAAGTGATGTCTCTGCTTTTTAATATGCTGTCTAGGTTTGTCATCGTTTTCCTTCCAAGGAGGAATTGTCTTTTAATTTCATGGCTGCAGGCACTGTCCAACCAAGATCTGGAAGATTTTGATTCATGTACTTTTGAAGCCTATGCATAGTCATTTTGGAGCCCAAGAAAATAAAATCTGCCACTGTTTCTATTTTTTCCCATCTATCACCATCAAGTGAAGGGACAGGTGCCATGATCTTCATTTTCTGAATGCTGAATTTTAAGCAAGTTTTTTCACTCTCCTCTTTCACTTTCATCAAAAGGTTCTGTATTCCTCTTTGCTTTCTGCCATTAGGGTAGTATCATCTGCATATTTGAGATTATTGATATTTCTCCTGGCAATCTTGATTCCAGGTTATGATTCATCCAGCCTGGCATTTCACAGATGTACTCTGCATATAAGTTAAATAAGCTGGGTGACAATATACAACCTTGACAAACTCCTTTCCCAATTTTGAACCAATCTGTTGTTCCATGTCCAGTTTTAACTGTTGCTTCTTGACCTGAAAACAGGTTCCTCAGGAGGCAAGTAAGATAGTCTGGTATTCCCATCTCATGAAGACTTTTCCACAGTTTGTTGTGATCCACACAGTCAAAGGCTTTAGCATAGTCAGTGAAGCAGGAGTAGATTTTTCTGGAATTCTCTTGCTTTTTTATGATCCAATGAATATTGTTAATTTGATCTCTGGCTACTCTGCCTTTTGGAAATCCAGCTTGTAGATCTGGAAGATTTTGGCTCATGTACTTTTGAAGCCTAGTTTGAAAGAGTTTGAGCATTACTTTGTTAGCATTTGAAATGTGTGCAACTGTATGATAGTTTGAATATTCTTCCGTGTTGTCTTTCTTTGGGATTGGAATAAAAACTGACTGTTTCTAGTCCTGTAGCCACTGCTGAGTTTTCCAAATATGCTGGCGTTTGGAGTGCAGCACTTTAACAGGATCATCTTTTAGGATTTTTAATAGCTCAGCTATATTTCCATCACTGCACTAGCTTTGTTTATATGTATTATATACTGCTACTGCTACTGCTAAGTCACTTCAGTCGTGTCCAACTCTGTGCGACCCCATAGACAGCAGCCCACCAGGCTCCCTCGTCCCTGGGACTCTCCAGGCAAGAACACTGGAGTGGGTTGCCATTTCATTCTCCGATGCATGGAAGTGAAAAGTGAAAGTGAAGTCTCTCAGTCATGTCCGACTTAGCGACCCCATGGACTGCAGCCTACCAGGCTCCTCCACCCATGGGATTTTCCAGGCAAGAGTACTGGAGTGGGGTGCCATTGCCTTCTCCCTATATTATATAAACATATAATATATGTAATATAATAATGTTGCAGGAAGAAGGACCCCTCCAAGAGTCTAGGAATAAATTGTCAATATGTGAATATGGCTTTACTTTAGTCTTGTGTTCTATAGAAAGGTAATATACTGTTCATTTGAAGAAAATAAGTGATAAGCCAAAAATGAATAAAAATTAGTGAAACCTATATACTATATACTACTTATCTGTAATAGCAACCCACTCCAGTATTCATGCCTGGAAAATCTTGTGGACCGAGGAGCCTGTGGGGCTACAGTCCATGGGGTTGCAAAGAGTCGGACATGACTGAGCAACTTCACTTTCACTTTCACAATAAAAAGTAAGAAACAAAAAGGCAAAGAAATTTTGAAGACAAAACTTCAGGGAGATAGGGACAACACAAACTTCCTCTGAATTCACTTCACATAAATAACTCCTATTTTCATTGCTATCCAATCCTGACTTTCCTATCATACTTCAGGCCTTTGCAGACTGTCATTGGCAATGGAGGGCAACCAATCACAGATCACAGAATTCATCCTGGTGGGATTCCAGCTCAGCAAAAACATGGAATTGCTCCTCTTTGGTATCTTCTCCCTATTATATATCTGCAACCTGCTGGCAAATGGCGTGATCTTGGGACTCATTTGCCTTGACCCCAGACTGCACTCGCCCATGTATTTCTTCCTTTCCCACCTGGCCATCATCGACATATCCTTTCCTTCCAGCAATTTGCCCACCTTGCTGGAAAACCTAGTGAAACACACAAAAAACATCTCCTTTGACCCTTGCACTGTGCAGATGCTTTTCAATTTGACTTTTGGATCTATAGAGTGCCTCATTTTGTTGGCGATGTCCTATGACAGGTATGTGGCGATCTGCCATCCCCTCCAGTACACGGTCATCATGAACTGGAGAGTGTGCTCCATCCTGGCCGTTGCTTGCTGGGTGTGTGGATTTGCCCTGGCCCTGGTCCAAGTAATTCTCTTGTTAAGATTACCCTTCTGTGGCCCCCAGAAGGTGAACCACTTCCTCTGTGACATTCGCTCTGTCCTCAAATTGGCCTGTGGTGACATCTGGATCAATGAAATGTTCCTCTTTGCTGATGGCGTTCTTATCTTAGTTGGGCCTCTTGCCCTGATGTTGGTCTCCTATATGCGTATTCTCTGGGCCATCCTGAAGATCCAGTCAAAGGAGGGCCGCAAGAAAGCCTTCTCCACGTGCTCCTCCCACCTCTGTGTGGTTGGGTTCTACTTTGGCATAGCCATGATCGTTTACATGGTTCCCGACAACAGTCAACGAGAAGAACACCTGAAGATCCTTTTCCTGTTTTATGCTCTTTTCAACCCATTGCTGAACCCTCTTGTCTACAGTGTACGGAATGCTCAAGTGAAGGCTGCCTTCCACAGAGTATTGCAGAAAAAGGGGACAGTGTGAAGGAGGGCCCAGTTTTGGTTCAGTGCATTCTTTTCCCTTCAGAGATGTGATTGCTGGTGCAAGAAAACTCAAAATTCCTCAGAAAGAGACATGATTTAATGATGAGCATTACTCCAGAGTAGCATCAGCATGATGGAAGAATAGGAATCCCTAAGCCTCCGTTCCTCCATGGAGGCAAAAACATATAGACCTAATTTCCTTTGTGAAAATACCAGAAGTTGGATAAAAGAGTGCTGTACCCCAGAAAAGCACATTGCTGAGAAGAGATACAATAAGTGTTCAGGCGAATTTATGGTATTGTGTCCTCCATACCTACTTCCCCTTCTGTGGCAATGTGTCAGGAATAGGAGAAAATCTCCACCTCCCAGATGTCTCTCAAGAGGGAAAAAGAAGAATGGATCATTCAGATCATTCAGATCTGAGAGTTTGTTAGTTGTCTTGCCTCTGAAGCACTGATGGAAGCAGCAGTTTGGAGTCCTGGTTAGGATCCCTGAGAAAACCTGCAAGGAATGAAACTTTTTAAAGATATAGAGATACTTTGGATTTTCAAAATTCTCAGAGATGTGCACTGGTATCTCATTCTTGTCTTAACGTAAAATTTCTTGTTAATGTGTGATGTTGAGTTTCCTTGCAGTTGCTTCCTGGCCATCTGTATATCTTCTTTGATGAGCTGTCTGTTTAGGGCGGCAGAGGATGTGATGATGGTTAGATAGCATTACTGACTCAGTGGACATGAATTTGAGCAAATTCCTGGACATAGTAAAAGTCAGAGGAATCTGGCATGCTCCGTCCACAGAGTCGCAGATTTGGACACTACATAGCAGATGAATAAAGCACCAACAACTCTTTACATCTTTTACCCATTTTTATGTAATGAATTTTATTTTTAAAGAAATACTTGATCACAGCAAAATTCAGTGGAAGGGACAGAAATGCCCTATACACCCCCTACCTCCCCACATGTATAAGCTCCCCCGTTACCAGCAACCCTCCTTAGAGTGGCATGTTTGTTATATTCATGCACCTATATTAACAGATCATCATCACCCAAAGTCTATAGTGTACATGTGAATTCACTCATGATGTTGTATATTCTGTGTTTTGGACAAGTGTTTGATTATGTGTATCCACATTATATTATCCTACTCAACCTTTTCAGTGCCCTAAAAATCACCTCTTCCTTCCTCCCTTCAGTTCTAATCCCTGAAAACCACTGATCTCTTAATTGCTTCCACAGTTTTGGCTTTTCCAGATATTTGGGGAGGAATTGTAGAGCATGTATATATCAACTAGTTTTTCTACAGTGGCTCTGCTCACCCAGTCGAATGCCTCTACGTTTCCTCTTTTTTTTCTTTGCTTGATGGTTCATTTCCAAACTCTCTTCCACCATCTGGACACACTACAGTTTATCCACTTGCCAACTGAAGCGCACTTTGATGGCTTCCAAGTTTAGGCAATTATGAACAAAGCTGCTTTAAACATCTCTGTGCAGGTTTTTGTGTAGACACATGTTTTCAAATCCTTTGGATACATACCAAGGACTGCATTTGGTAGATTGTCTGGTAAGAGTAGGTTTAGTTTTTTTTTTTTTTTTTAAACTATGAAATAGCCTTTCAATGCGACTGTATCATTTGACATGAATGAAAATGAATTCCACTTCAGAAGTCTGTGAAAGTTCTTATTGATCCACATCATTATCCGTGGTGTTGTCGGTGCTCTGGAGTCTAGCCATTCCACTAGGTGTATAGTGATAATTCATTGCTGTCTTCATTTACTTCCCTCGTGACAGAGATATGGAGCATCTTTTCATGTGCTCATTTGCAATCTGTATTTTTTTTCAGTAACTGATATTTCATTTTTTAAATTTATTTTTAAATTAAAGACTTTTTCTCTCTTTAATTTTAGAGTTGGAGGAAAATTGCTTTACAGTGTTGAATAAACGTTGTAAACATGCTGCCATACAACATGAATCAGCCACAAGTATTCATAAGCCCCCTCCTTATTGAACCTCCGTTCCCCTCTGCTGCCCCATTCCATCCCTCCAGACTGCTGCAGAGCAGGCTGAGTCCAAGTGTTATAGAGCAGCTTTATGCTCGCGATCGATGTGAACACGGTCATGTGTGTGTCTCAGCGCTACTTCCTCATTTCACCCCACCCTCTCCTTTCCCCACTGTGTCCACAACCCTTTTCTCTGTGTCTGCTTCTCTGTTCCTGCCCTGAAAATAGGTTCATCAGTACCATCCTTCTAAATTACATATAGCCATATGAATATGGTAATATACAATATTTGTTTTCCTCTCTGACTTACTTCACTCTGTATAACAGATTCTAGGTTTATCTACCTCAGTTTCAGTTCAGTTCAGTTCAGTCGCTCAGTCATGTCCGACTCTTTGCGACCCCATGAATCGCAGCACGCCAGGCCTCCCTGTTCATCACCAACTCCCGGAGTTCACTCAGACTCATGTCCATCGAGTCCGTGATGCCATCCAGCCATCTCATCCTGGGTCGTCCCCTTCTCCTCCTGCCCCCAGTCCCTCCCAGCATCAGGGTCTTTTCCAGTGAGTCAACTCTTCGCATGAGGTGGCCTTATGATTATACAGCGGAAGTGAGAAATAGATTTAAGGGACTCCCTCAGTGTAGCTGACTTAAATTCATTCTTTTATATGGCTGCATAATATTCTATTGTATATAAGTAGTCTGTCTTCTTTTTCCATTTATCTGTCAGTGGACATCTAGATTTCTTCTGTGTCCTGGCTTTTGTAAATAGGGCTGCAATGATCATTGGGGTGCCAGTGTCTTTTTGCTTAGAGTATATGCCCAGTAGTGGGATTGCTTGCTCACATGGTAGTTTTATTCCTAGTTTTTAAAGGAATTTCCATAGTGGCTGTATCAATTTACATTCCAACCAATAGTGCAGGAGGATTCCCTTTTCTCCACATCCTCTCCAGCACTTTTTGCTTGTAGATGATAGCCATTCTGACCACTCTGACGTGATACCTCATTGGAGTTTTGATCTGTATTTCTCTAAAATGAGTGATACTGTGCATGTTTTCATGTGTTTAATGGCCATTGGTATGTCTTCTTTAGAGAAATGTTTGTTTAGGTCTTGTGCTCATTTTTTGACTGGGCTGTTTGTTTTTCTGATATTGAGCTTGCATGAGCTGTTTGTATATTTTGAAGATGAATCCTTAATTTGCAATTATTTCTCCCATTCTGAGGGTTATCTTTTCATCTTGTTAATAGTTTCCTTTGCTATGCAAAAGCTTTTAAGGGTAATTATGTTGCATTTATTTATTTTGCTTTTATTTCCATACTCCAGGAGGTGGGTCAAAGAATGTCTTACTGCAGTTTATGTCAAAGAATGTTCTGCCTGTGTTTTCCTCTAAGAGTTTTATTGTTTCTGGCCTTTCTTTTAGATCTTTAATCCATTCTGAGTTTATTTTTGTGTATGGTGTTAGGGAGTGTTCCAATTTCATTCTTTTACATGAAGCTGTCCAGTTTCCCCAATACCACTTATTAAAGAGACTGTCTTTTCCCCATTGTATATTCCTGTCTCCTTTGTCAAAGATAAGGTGCCCTTAGGTGTGTGGGTTTATCTCTGGGCTCTCTATCTTATTCCATTGGCCTATATTTCTGATTTTGTGCCAGGACCATACTGTCTAGATTATAGGAAGGTTGATTCCTCCCACTCCATTTTCCTTTCTCAAGATTGCTTTGGCTATTCAGAGTCTCTTGTGTTTCCATACAAATCATGAAATTTTTTGTTTCAGTTCTTTGGAAAATGCCATTGGTAATTTGACAGGGATTTCGTTGAATCTGAATATGATTTTGTGTAGTATAGTCATTTTGACAATATTAATTCTTCCAATTCAAGAACATGAGCATCTCTCCATCTGTTTGTGTCATCTTGATTTCTTTCAACAATGTCTTAGAGTTTTCTGCATACAAGTCTTTTGTCTCCTAAAGTAGGTTTATTCTTCAGTATTTTATTCTTTTTAACGCAGTGGTCATTAGAATTATTTTCTGAATTTCTATTTTGATCTTATATTGTTAGTATATACAAAAGCAACAGATTTCTTTGTATTAATTTTGTATCCTGCAACTGAACCAAATTCATTGATGAGCTCTAGTAGTTTTCAGGTAACATAGATTTTCTATGTATACTGTAATATCATCTGCAAAAAGTGACTTTTTTACTTCTTTTTTCAGCTTGAATTCACTTTATTTCTTTTTCTTCACTGGTTTCCATGTCTAGGACTTTCAAAATTATATTGAATAAAAGTTGCAAGAGAGGATTCCTTGTCTTGTTCCTGATCTTAGAGAAAGAGCTTTCAGCTTTTCACTGTTGAGTATGATGTTAGAGTTTGTCACATATGACCTGTATTATGTTGAGGTGTGTTCCCTCTGTGCACACTTTATGGAGAGTATTTATCATAAATGGATATAGAATTTTATCAGAAACTTTTTCTTCATCTATTAAGATAATCATATAGTTGTTATTATTCACGTTTGTTAGTGTGGAGTATCACATTGATTAATTTGCAGATATTGAAAAACTCTTTGCATCCCTGGGATAAATCCTTTTAATGTACTGTTAGATTCATTTCCTGGTATTTTGTTGAGGATTTTCTGTCTATATTTATCAATAATATTGGCTGTACTTTTCTTTTCTCATGGTATCATTGTCCAGTTTGGGTATCAGGGTGATTGCAGCCTCATAGAATGAGTTTGGATATATTCTTTCCTCTGAAATTTTTTGGAATAACGTTGGAAGATTAGGGGTTAATTCTTTTCTACATTTTGGATGAATTCACCTGTGAAGGCAACTTATGCTGGACTTTTGTTTACTGGGAACTTTTAAGTTATTGACTCCATATCACTACTTGTATTATAGTTGGTCGGTTCATATTTTTTCAATTCTTCCTGTTCAGTCTTGAGAGACTGTACCTTCCTAAGAATTTGTCCATTTCTTCTAAGTTATATATTTCATTGGCATATAGTTGTTCTGGGCGCTTATAGTCCATGAACTCCCCGCTTTGGGGCTAGGACACTGGCCTTTTGCTGCTGCCCTCAGACTGCAGCTTACACTATCCGCTATCCTGGCAACCAGACCTTTGATTCAGACTGAACTGCAACACTGGTTCTCTTGAATATCCAGCTTGATGAGTGCAGGCCTGGGGGCTTCTCAGCCTCAAGCAGGAGGGTATTAGACATTGGATAGGGAAGCAGGAGTGACTTAAGGTTTCTGCTGTGCTGTCTTTTCCACCCCTGGTTACTGATCTGCAGCGAAGGCAGTAGCTGCTGCCCCTGTAGGCTGCCCTGTTCTCCCTGAAGAGTTTCAATTGCTGACCAGGTGCATTCAAGAAAACATAGGTGTAAGACATTTGAGACAGAAATTGCTGGAGAGAAGTTCTTGAGTTGGCAAGAGGGATGACATTTATAGTATTAAGTGGTAGACTGGCCTTTGCTGGAAAAAATTAATAACTCCATAGGAAGAGGAGATGAGATACATACACAAATTCATTAACTTAGTCAGTGTGTGTGTTAGGATTGTATAAACTGTCATCTGATTGCATCCATTTTCTCAGTTACTCTCATTCAGTAGCTAAGACTATGCATGGAAGGATTTATGGGAGATTTATTGAAAGAGAAAAAAAAAAAAAAAACCAAAACACCTGAGAGAAGAGACGAGGAAATACAGTAGGATTTCTGGGAAACTCAAAGGCCAAATCGATGTGAATTCTCATGAATTTAAGGGATCGGAGTCATCATGTATGTGTGTTTTTCTGGGTATCTGTGGATGCAGGCAAAGCCTTGCATCATCTAAACTCAATGCTTACAACACTGCACTTACAGCAGAGAGAGGACGATGGCCTCTCTAAATGTAAGATGTATATTTAGGGGAAAATGTTTTCAAAATGGGACAAATACTGAAGGAATAATATACAGCAGGAAAGCATTTAGGCAATAAGATTCAGTCTACATCATTTTCCAAGCAATGAATAATACTTGCAATGGAGAATTTTAATAATTATTACATATTAACACTTTTCAGCAGATGGAGATAATTCACTCCCTGAGAAAGATCCAGTCTTTAGAGGGGCTACGTTAATAATCTCCATGGAAGATCACATTTATTGCATCATGAATCCATCTTTCCAAAAGTAGGATATGGAGACAGGATCAATTTCAATATCAAAGACATAATACACGTATATCCTTGGGAATTCTACTGTGGGACATAATTAATGAAATGAAATTTATCACTTAGAGTTTTATTTCAAGAGTCTCTTGAGTACAGACGTCTTTGCCATTCTTCCTCAGTTCTTACTTCTCCGCAAAAGCAGGTTCACACATGTGCACACACACGCATGTGCACACACACACACTCACAGATAATAATGCAAGAGACCCAAGAGAGGAGGAGGAGGAAAGACACAGAATGGTGAGAATATGGTTTGTAATTTGTTCCCTGGACGCCACAGGTATGTCTCTGGGGAATGGGTCGCTTTCACTTAATCATACCATAAAGCCCTCACGTATATAGAAGATCCCGGGCACCCCTGAGTCCTGCCCTCTCCGTCAGGGCAGAAAAGGGATTACTCATCATCTACTGCACTTGCTTCCAGGAGCAGGTGACTTAACTCCAGCCACTCCCCATCTCTGTGAGTTTTCCATCCCAGCTTGGGAAAAACACCAGAAGGAGTACCACGACTCCTGTTTATGTTAATAGAAATCATTACTTTTATACTGGTTAGTGACTGACAGAGGAGCAGGGCAGAAGGCTGGCAGAAATCATCAGGTTTATGAAGAAGGAAAAGCCACCTTTGTGAAGACCCCTTTCTTGAACTGTGCTGAGGTCTCAGAGTCACATCTGATACCCACGCTGTCTAAACATAGGCTTCTTTTTCTTCTTAATCAGACCCCTTCCCTGGTCACACGTATGGGAAGAGGCTGGTGAAACTCAATGTCCCTGAGTTGTGGTGTTAAGCTGAAAGGGATGTAAGAGACCTCTGAGCCTGTTGCCTCCTGAAGCTGGGGGTGTGCCATTTACTACTTTCCATTTCTTCCTCTGCTGACCAGCTTCTCACACTACACCTTGGAAGCATCCTCCTGCAGGGAAGTGAGGAAAGCTAGCATCCGCTTCTTCTGCCCATGAGGGAGATGTTAGTAAGTGGCAGGACGAAATCCTATAGCTACTTGATAAAGATCTCATCATTGTTTCCTTTGCAGCAGGAAAGCAGGTACAGGAGCCCGTTTAGCTTACTCTGATTCCTTTTCCAAAATTTCTCTCCAGGGATGGTTGTCCTCATCTGAGGAAAAGCCTGCAGCATCTCCTGGAGTAGGTTAATGACTACCATTGTCACTTATCAAATGTTGGGGGAAAGTTCTAGTTGTTGAAAATATGGCAAAATATCCCTGCTATAAAACCAGTTTCTTAGTTTGAAATGTGTTTGTACCTGGCAGATTTTCAGTGAATGTTTTTGCTTTTATTCTCTTCGCATTTAAGTCAGTTTTTTAAAATAATGAAAAAATGAAAATATATCATTTTAAAATTTTACTGAATGCAAAAATAAAGTCAAGAGAATCCTGTCAGTGTTTAAAATGTTACCTAAAACACAGGACTCCCACAGACTTTCTCTAAGCAGCAGTAATTTGGTTATTTTCATCAATATTTCATCATTCGAATCCTAGGATTCAATTTAATATTACTGAGGCTAACAGAGTCTTCATATTCATACTAATCTGGCTTGTGCTGTGTAAAAGTGGAGAACTGATGGTATGCTAACAGAAAGTTACTGGAAGAGCATTCTAGGTATCCCTGACTTGAGTTTATAAGTGGTCAGAGTCCACTGAGGTATGAGGTATTGGAGCAAAGGGTATCACTTCTGCAGCAGGTCAGAGAAAGCAGGGATCTTTCTCTGTAGACACCAGGGAAGGTGGGAGATGTTCTAAGACTAATGAAGATAATGATATAGCCCTCTGATAATCATCTTGCAATATGTTTATTAATGTTCTTTTTATTATTTTCTTACTAAATAAAACTTCTAAGCATATATATAATTGTATAGAAATTTAAATGTATTAACTGACTCTCCTCAATGGCATATTACTATATGATGTAGAATGCGGCAAATACTTTCTTTTAACTTACAATAACAACATGCCTGGACTGTAGAATGAATTTTAGATATACTGAATCTCTTGAAAGCTGGACTTAGAAGGTAATAGCAGATAACTGGGCTTCTTGGAGAGATGGTGAAAAGAGACAGACATTCACAAGCACAAGTCTGGAAGCCAAGAAATCAGGCAGTGTTACCAGGGTATGACTACTTGTAAAATTACACTGGCTAATGGAGATTAGATTTGTCTGCAAATACATGAATTTGTTTAGGAGCAGATTCTTCATAAACTCAGTTACTAAGTCCCTCAGCGGACAACTCAGGACAGGAGAACAGACCAGAACTAACAGTTAAACCATCAGCCACCATGTAAGCTCTTAATGCTTTTGCTGACATTCCTAATATGTGATGTTTATGCTAAGGTTAGCTGTAACATTAGGACCTAAAACTTGGGGGTTAGAGACACGCACTGAAAATGGATGCGGGCCTTGACGTCACTTTACCAGCTGGCTGACAGCCTGCTTGAGAGCCTCATCCACAGGCATTCAGTAGAGAAATCTCTGGTTAATTCTGCCTGGTACCCAACACAGAGACCTGTCACTCTAAGAAGTTAGTAAATCAATGCCTGAAATATGCTGTATTTGCCCATTTGTGTCCTTTTAATTAATTAATTTATGTTAATTGAAGGATGATTACACTATGATATTGTGGTGGGTTTTGCCATCCATCAGCATGAATCAGCCACGGGTGCCCTTTTGATTTTTAACTTAAGGTTCATTTTTAAAAGAGTGTCTGATTATCTGTTTGTTTTACTCCAACAGCAATGATTAAAAATAAGACTTTTCTGCCATTTCAGGCTTTGAAGGATGACTGTATTCCTTGGCGAGTGTCCCTGAAACAACTATGTACAGATTATGTAGCCTACAACCCATCCTAAATGTGCCTTCCTGTTAAAAATATGGTGAGCACTTTTCATGTGGTAAGTGTGCCAGAAACTTTTAATTCATTTACATAGATTTACCACATAATTCTCAATACATAGCAATGCACTTAAATATTTTTCTCTTTTTATTTATGGTGAACAACAGAGCTAATATTCAATAATATCCCCTAGATTACGTTTTATCCAAATACAGAAGTTTCATCAAATTCCCTCAGGTGCAAGATAGATAAATTATGCTAGTAGGTTAGATGTAAGTAAAGTCAACTTTTGAAATTAAAAAATTAAACTTTCTTTTTACTTAGCTATGGATAAATATCTATGTTGCTCTAACATTTAAAAATCATTAGAAAATATTTTTTCAAAAAGTTTGGCAATTGCCCTCTTCATTTAGAACCAGAAAATCACACCTGTTCATCTGCCTAAGTATGTTCATCAAATTTTGGATTTCAGAGGTGATGAACAGGGACTTTATAGCTGATGCTGTGGGTGCCCTGTCCATAACACCATGCCCTCCCACTTCAGTGCACACTGGCCTGATTTCCCAATGCCAGCACCTCTATTGTTTGCCTGGACAGGTTCCTGAAAACCAGAGACACTTTACTACCTTCTTAAACAGGGAAAAGGAGCCCTGATATCAATCCTTGGTCCACCCACCTCAAGGCGCTTATCCAATAACAGATACTAGTAGGTGTATAAACACCCCAGCTCCCTTCCAACTAAAGGCAGGTTAACACTGAGACACATGTTCTACCCTGGCTTCAAGATTTTCCCATTGGGATCTATCTTCAGTTACAAAAATTTTGATCTACTTGGTCATCCAACCTTCAGTGACCACCTTTTCTCAATTTTCCCCATTTGCTAATCTTCTGTGTTTTCTGGGATTACTTCCTAAGAACTACTTATAGTTGAATAACTGTCTCAGGGGTTGGCCTCTGGAGGATCCCAAACAATGTTTCTCTTAACTGGACCAATATTTATATTTATTTAATGCATAATGGGAAAAATATTCACCAACATTGGTAATTTTGAACATGGAGAGAAAATTGACATGGTGAATTTTATGTTTACTAATATTAAAGATATTTCTAGAACACTGTTTAGCAACAAAATGCTTTGTTGTCAGAATATATTGCACTACAAGTTCAAGGTCCTCATTTATACCATTTCGTTTATATTACAAGGACAGACTAAACAGTGTTAATAGATGGTCATAGATTTTAAAATCAGAGCACCTTTTACAGAAATCCTTATTGAGTATATGAGGACTGTTCCTTTGACTCAATTCTTTTATTTCCAGAGAAAAATTTTGCATATAGAAATAGGCCAGTTATTCTCACTGGGTAGTTTTCCAATATAAATATTCTGTTAGGAATAATTAACTTAAATCATTTTATTTCTAAAACTAATTATAGGAGTTCTGCAATAAATATTTGTGTAGTCACATTGATTGTAAAGTGAAACAAAGAGTTAAGTCCTTATTTCAATCTTCTCTTATGAGCAGTGATAGATGTTTCCTTTGGAAGGTATGAAAAAATGTTATTATAATTATTTTAAGAATATTCATATGTAAACTTTATATATAAATCTAAATATGTGTATCACATTTGTATGTATCTATGGGGGGGCATATCTGAAGATAGAATCCATGAGCCATTGTTATGCATATGTTCAAATAGAGTCAGTTCTTCTTGACTTTTCCAAGACGGGGGCACTGTATTATGTTCTCAGTAGTAATGTATCCCTGTTTCATATCCTTGCCAAGTCCTTGTAGTTTCAAACTTTTGAATTTTGTCCATCAGTGTGTTTTGCATTTTAATTTCTTTCTCTTTGGAGATCTAGGAAGGTTAGTACCTCTTAATCTTTTAATGTGCTCAGGGGTTATTCAGATAGTCTTTCATGTGAAATGTTTGTTCAGGTGTTTTGCTCAGTTTAAACTGGGTTATCTATCTTTTCATTAAAAATGTGCAGAAAATCTTTAAGTATTCTGAATATGAGCCCTGTATTGGTTATGTGTTAGTTGCTCAGGCTTGTCCGACTCCTTGCAAACCCTTGAACTGTAGCCTGCTGGGCATCTCTGTCTATGGAATTCTTGAGACAAGAATATTGGAGTCGGTTGTTATTCCCATCTCCAAGGGATCTTCCTAACACCAGGGATTGAACCTGTGTCTCTTGGCAGGTAGGTTCTTTACCACTAGCACAACCTGGAAAGCCCATATTGGTTATACATGTTGTAAATATTTCCTTCCACTCTGTGGATTTCATTTTTACTCTCTTAATGATCGCTCTTGATAAACACAAGTTAGGTTCTTAATTTTATCAATCTATTCTTTAATACTGTTTTAATTCTGTTTCAGAAATTTTTTCTCCGTCTGAGGTTTTCACCTTGTTACTAGTGTTCTACAAAGCTTTTTAAATATTTTATGCCTAGATCTAAAACCCATCTGATTTTTTTAGTGTGTTGGTAGAAGTCATGGTTTGTTTTTATCCACATAGCTAGCCAACTGATTATTTATTAAAAACACTGGTGCCTTTATTATGGTTCAAATATATGTGTGTGTGTGCATGTGTGTATACACATTTCTGAATTTCTGAGTTAACCATGCTATTTCTTGTATTTGTTTATTCTTGTTCTGATAAAACATTGAATGACTGCATAAAGTCACTGTAACCTTGTAGGTCTCAATATTCCATAGAGTGGTTCATTTTATTGATACTTCATTCTTCTTCAAGATTGCTTTGTCTCTTCTTGAACTTTTGTGATTTCACATCAAATTTATAATGAGATTCTCAGTTTCTATACATGAAAAATCTTCTTGGATTCTTATTTTGACTTTACTGAACCAAAAGAACAGTTTGAAGAGTTTTGCCATCTTTACAAAATGCTCATTCTGTAAACAAGGTATGTAAGTCCTCCCACTTTGTACATCATCCTTGAATGCAGATTATTTTTGTGTGTATACACCTCTAATAATAGATTATTCATAGAGATTCCGTTTTTAACATACACAAGTTTTATCAGTAATTATATTTTATTTTCCATTTTAAATCTAGCCCTTCTTTTTCTTCCTGTTGCCTTATTGACGGCTAGTCCTTAGGTCAATGTTAAAAGAAGTGGTTTTAGGGGAGCATGTTAAAATTGTATCCTAACTCTAAAGGAAAATTTTTAAAGTTTTACTGTTAATAATGAAAAAGTAATGTTTTTGTTTGAATAGATGAAAAAACTTGTCTTCTATATAACATTTGCTGAGTTATTTTACAGTGAATTTATAGTGAATTTTCTTCTTTTGGCAAATTGTTCATTTTATTACAACTTTGTAGTATCTTATATGGGCCTCCCTGGTGGCTCAGACAGTAAAAAATCCTTCTGCAGTGCAGGAGACCTGGGTTCGATCCTTGGTCTGGGAAGAGCCCCTGGAGGAGGGTATGGCAACTCACCCTCATATTCTTGCCTAGAGAATCCCCATGGACAGAGGAGCCTGGCGGGCGACAGTCCATGGGGTTGTGAAAAGTTGGACATGACTGAGTGACTAAGCACAACATAGTATCTTATTTATATCCTTCTATCCTTCTGTCTGATATCAGTATTGCTATTACCAGTCACTGTTGGCATGAAACATGTTTTCTCATAATTTTACCATCAATCATCTTTTTTGGTTTTGAATGTGTGTGTACGTCTCTGTGCGTTTATGTTTAAATGTGACTGTTATAAAGGTTTGTATGTGGATTTTCTGTTTTTAATTTGATATGGCTATCTCTATCTTGATGGAAATTTAATTCATTTACATTTAATGCACTAACAGTTATTTTTATTTTGCTTTTTCTGAATATCAACCATCTTTTTCTCTTTTTCTGTTTTTCTCTTGCATTCTGCCTTCTTTTTTGATTGATAATGCTTTAATGCTTTTGCAGTATAATTTTTAAAATCATGGATTCTATCATTTTTTGATTGATGGTTTCTTGAAGTGCTAACATCAAAATGCATCATATATGGTAATAAATTCAGTATCATTCAGTATTTTGAGCCTCTTCAAGAATTTAGCACTCTTTATTTTCAAAGTCTTTTATCCTTCATTTGTGATTTTCAAATTTTACTTTTATCCTTTTTGAATATCAAAATAATTATTTCATAGCCAATTAGTTATGAAATATAAGATTATATTTTATTACTTTGTTCAATATTATTTGTATGTATTGCTTCATTCTGAATTAAATTCTACCATAATGGGGAATTTTCTTTATTGGTATGCTAAATAGCTATAGGCTCTAAACATTTATAATTTACATGTGAAAAAATTTCATTTTGCTCTCATTCATTCAAGAAAGTTCTTGCAGTTATAAAATTCTTGATTGACAGTTTCTCTGCTTCTTGAGACATTAAAGATAATACCTTATTGTCTTCAGATCTTGCTGATAAGAAATTTACTGTTAGTCAAACTGCTGATCCTATATAGACACTTTTATCTTTAATGTTTTAAATATTTCCTTTTGATCTTGGGACAATAGTGCAACAAAATATTTTAAGATACAAATGAAACTATTGCTTTTATTAAAATTTGCAAAACTTATGAAAGAAAACTAAGATTTTAATTTGTTATGGCAGCCCTAGGCAACTATTTTTTGTAAGGAAAATGATAGGCAAGCATTTGTTAATTGATATCTATTGAGAATTTATTTTTAACGAATCTTAATCTAGAATTTTTGATCTAAAGATTTATTTTATCTTTAATTATTAGAAGGTCTTCAAGTCCTTATGGTAGCATTTACCTTTACTGTTTTCTTTCAGAATGCGTTTTTATCAGTTTGGAAATTAAGTCTTTGTTCCATGTGGAACATTTTTGGTAAAATCTCTTCAAATAGTGCTTTTTTTTAATCGCATCCCTTATTATCTCTCTGGAAAGTTTATCTTGTTTATGTTTTACCTCTCAATCTTTATCATGCCTGTGAGTTAAATTTCCAAAAATGTATCCCTCTATTGTCCACCCAGCACTAATGTAGTGTTACATTTTAATTTTACTTCAAATAACAAAAAAACAAACTTGTAGAAAAAGACATCAGATTTGTAGGACTGAAGGTGAGGAATAGTTGAGGGGGACTTGGATGAAGGTGATCCAAAGGTACAAACTTATAGAATAAGTAAGTCATCTAGGAATGTAATGTACATGATGAATATGATTAACACAGCTGTATACTCTATGTGAACATGAATAAGAGAGCTAATCCCAAAATTCTCACAGGAAAAAAATACCTTTCTGTCTATATGAGGTGACGGGTGTTTACTCTGCTTATCGTGGTCATCATATCACAAGGTACGTAAGTCAAATTGTTATACTGTACACCTTAAACTTATAACGTGTTGCATGTCAATTAGAATTCAATACAATTAGAAGGGAATAAATGAATAAAATGAAATATCCAGATGAAGAAGGTACTCCTTGTCTATATATGTTGAGATCTAGGTAGATTTGTTTTTATATAAATTTATTTATTTTTAAATGTAGGATAATTGCTTTAGAGTATTGTGTTGGTTTCTGCCAAACATTAACATGGATCAGCCACAGGTATTAAATACAATCTTTCAGTGCATTATTCTCCCTTTTAATGTCCAGTATTTTATCCTCTTTATTGAGTTTTAAAGAATGAATGACACTGCTTATCTCCTGAATGCCTCATAGATTCTTTTTTCATGTGCAGTGACTATTTTTTCACCCCTATTTCCTTTCCTGCTTATAATTTATTAAATTTTAATAAATGCAAGACTTCCATTGATCTATTGGAATAGTTAACCATGCATCATGCTTACATTAGATTCTTTGTAAGATTGCTCACCACATACAGTTTCACCTTGGGTGAACATAAGGTTTCATTGTTTATCTTGTACACCCTTAGCACTAACTGGTTTGTATTTGAATATTGTTTTTTAAATCACATTTTGAGTTAGAGAGTTTTATTAAAATTATTCAAAATTAATTTGATTTTTCATCCTACCTTCTCTCTGCTTTGTGATGATGACTTTTTGTGTTTCTTCATTCTATTTCATAATCTGATAGAGAATCAGATCTCATAAGGGCATTTCAGGCTCTGGTAATCCAATGAGCAAACAAGCATACTGAAAACTATATATATGCCTATAATCCAGCAACTCTATCAGTATTTTCAACCTCCTTTCATATTTTTATGAATGGCTCTCTTTGTGTGTTGGGACTTGCCTTCACCCCTCATCCAGGTCATTTACAACTCTGACAGCTTCCTGCCTGTGCAGAATCTGGAGTTTAGACAGAGGCAAGGCATCCAGACCTTTTCAGATTCCTCTGAGCATTTTCCCAGCCCTGGTCATGTGTGTGGCCTTCTAGTTTCTCAGCAGTATCTGGGAGCTATTCAAGTCATCTATTTACCAAATCATCTTATTTCCAATTCTTCCACTCAGGGTGTTATGTTAGTCTATAGTTTACCCCAACTTTTATTACTTGCCTCATGTGGCAGCAGCTGATAGTTTTGCCTTCAAAGGTTTTCAGCAATTGCCTCTGCATAGCCACCTCAGCGGTGGGAGAGTTTTGAGTTAATTAAAATAAATGAAGTTCTTTGACTGCATCCTTCAAGGAGTCACCAGACAGGTCAAATCCAACGTCCAGAACCCTGTGAGTATGAAGCATATTCTGCTCCTTTCGGTAGTGAGTGTGCATCAGAAGCGCCGACTATCTTGCTTAGAACTGCTCCTGAGCTAGGGAGTAGGGGATGGAATCAGGGCAAGTTAAAATGCTACAGATCTCTCAGGATGATTTTCATGTTTGTTTTCCATATTAAGCAAGTGTGTGGTTGCTATAACTTTTGATTAGATTCCAGAATTCCCAAGAGGATTATTTTGACAGGTGTTTCCATTTTATATGTTGCTTTTCTAGAGAGAACTACGTCTAATTCTTCTGTTCCATTTTTCTTTTACCTGTGTCCCTCCACAGAGTTAATGTTTTCTTGATCTTCTTACTCAGAGGTAGGTTTAACATGTTGATTTGTAAAGACATGTGACAGGGTTTAATCCCATACAATTTTTTTTAAAGAAGAATCCTTACATTTTTGAATGGAAATATGGATTGCTCATGGGCTAAATTTATCAGTACAATTAAGTAATTAATACTGAGTAGAAAGAAAAGCTAATGAAAGTCAGTAGTTACACTTTTCTGTCAAAACGCATGGAAATTAGAACCTTTTACCTTCTATCAGCCTGTGCCCCACATGTGTGCTATTGTTGTGTATTTAGTTCAGTCTTATTCTAGGTACTAGAACACCACCAGTATTCCTACCATCAATATCTGCTTAGTTTACAAACATATGTACTACCTTCTTTGCTCTTTATTTCTTTTTACAGTGTGAACTTTCTTTCTGGGATTACTTCTTTTCTGCTTGAAATGAAATATTGGAATTTCCTTCAGTGAGAAGAGGTGAATCCAGGCTGGCTCTGCTCAAGAGTAGGGTTAGTTGTTTTTCATAGACAAGTATGGTGTAGGGCATGTAGTCTCTCCTCTTGCCAGAAACTGAAGTCTAAATCTCAGTTTGTAAATGGCATCCTTCAAACTTGAAACTTTGGTTTTTAAATTTCCACTTCAAAAATGAGGAGATTTTGTGTTGTTTTTTTTTTATGATTTTTCATGCTTCTCCGCTAACAGCTGATCTTTTCAGTTTCTGTAATACTGTTTTTACATTGAAAGTGAAAGAAAGTGAAAGCACTAGTCACTCACTTGTGTCTGACTCTTGGCGACCCCATGGACTGTAGCCCACCAGGCTCCTCTGTCCATGGAATTCTCCAGACAAGAATACTGGAGTGGGCTGCCATGCCCTTCTCCAGGGGATCGCCAAACCCAGGTTCAAACCCAGGTCTCCTGCATCGCAGGCAGATTCTTCACTGTCTGAGCCACCAGGATTTTTGTTATTTATGTTCTGTTAATCTGCCATCATGCTCACAATTTTAACTGTTTCTTCTCTGTTTAAATGAATAATGTTGCACAATAGTCCTGCTATCACAGTTTATGTATATATCTGTAATTTACAGTCGACTGAGAAATAATTTTTCAGAATATCTAATAGGACATATTTTACAAATTCCTGCGTATATAGAAATTACATATATGTGTGTATATATACATATTTATTTAATAACTATTTATTATTGTAATCATATTACTAAATGTATTACAGTAATGACTACCCCCACGCCAGCTCCTAGAGCTTCTGAGTGCTGGGCTGCGGCAGGTGTCTTCTGTTCCTCAGCAGCTTTCTTGGCATCCCTTCCCAGTGTGGTTGAGTGGTGGTCCTTCTCAGCCAATAGACCAACTCTATTGTTTTGAGAATAACCTGGCTACAGGCTTCATATACACATATTTCTCCTGAATAAGGCTCTGACATGGCCAAAAAAGCAAAAGGACCTTATAACCTAAGAGATAAATGTACTGATAGAGTAATGACTGATGCTGGAAAACAGAATTCGGATAACAGTTATAGTAAACTCTTTGCCAAAACAGTATAAGAGTTTACAATATAGTTATTTCTTACTATTTCCTACACTATCATCTAATGTGGATAATTATTAGACTCAAGATTACTGTTCTGATAGAAATATGTGTCCTACCACAAAATAGGATAGAATAAGTGCCAATCCACTGGCTAAAGGAATATTTTAAAGCTCCCTAGCTCAGTGACTGAGTTGTCCCAGTAAAGAATAGCATATCCTTTGTTTACTGAGCTGCAATTATTTTAATGACTCTAGTGGAAAGAAGAAACTTTATTTAGGCTATTTTAAACTAGATAGGTAAACAGAAAGATAGATAAGTAGCCAGTATGAAGAAAGAAAGAATAAAAGCAAGCATGGAAGGGAAGGAAGGATGGAATAGATTTGACCAAGGGTTTCCATGTCCTGGAAATTAGTATAAGAAAATATACATAAAAATATATGTATGAAATTTAGTCACTGTAGCATTATAATCCAAACAACCTAGTTAGAAGGTGATATAGTAAATAAAATGTTCATATGCAACAAAATAGTATACAGATGTTTAAAGTATATTGCAAAGAAATAATTGATATGAAAAATGTACCTGATGTTATTCTAAATGAAAAAAGCAGATACACAGTATTGTTCATATAATATTAAATATGTGAAAATATAGGTACAGTGAGAAATGGAAAATTGTTTATAGAAATTACTAAAACTCATCAGCTTTGGAAATATATTTCACATATGTATTTTCTCTTCAATGTTTTATGAATTTTTATGTTTCTCTAAGATACTTAGAAAACTTGATGTTAGAATCTCATATGACGTAGATGCCTCTTTACCCACAAAGTACCAGATCATTGAAACATTAATTTGTAAGTCTAAAATTTCCAGAAGACTATAATTACCTGAAAACAAAGAAAATCAAAACCGATTAGCAAGATAATATGATTTGAGATACTAAATCTACATTGCCAAAAAAACTACTATATAAGATTGAGATCATTCTTTATGATGTAATGTTAATTTAGTAATAGATTTTGTTCTCCAAAAGAAGTCAGTAAACGTGTTAAGATTAAACAGGTCAAGGTAAGAATCCATTATCCACTTAGTAATCTATATACTGTCCCAAATTATATTTATCCTTATTGCATGGGGATATCAGAAATGTGGCAAAAGTAATGATAAAAAAAACTACTATTAAACACCCAGTATAAGCAAATTTTTTTAATGATTCTTCAATACAAGAAGACATACTTTGAGTGAAATAATCAATTCCAAGCTGAAGTGGGAAATGTACAAGATGAGTATAGGATAGTTTGTTAAGCCAGAAGAAAGAAAGTACTTAAAACTTTATGGATTAAAAACTTCATAATGAAATAACATGGAGGCACCACCTTAGCCAATGATCAACATCAACATCAACATTACTGGGACAAATTATCGTTATATGTGTATTAATGGAGAGTATTAAGAAGGATACTTTTTTGTGTTAAAAAATGTTTCATCTGAATTAGAGCATGGACAATAAATGGAAAAATGCATTGAGAAACACTGTACAAAACAAGAACTCATACTCTTCAAAAATAGCACTGTCAAGGCAAGAAATGCAAAGAATGTAAAATTAGAGGAAATGATAGGATATGTGACGTTGAATTTGGACCTTAGACTACCAGGGCAGGAAATGCTGTATTTAGAGTAGTGAATTATTTTAATGTTACATCTCCTGTTTTTGGTAATTATACTGAGAATACATTAGCAAGTATCCATGTTATAGAGAAAAAATTCCAAAGGGTTTAGATGTAAATTGCCAAAAGGTGAATATGGTTTCCCATTAGTCTTATGTGGTCTCCAGAAAATTAGCACTATGTGCACACAGAGAAAATAAATGATAAGGCAAACATGAAAAAGCAGTTTGGCAAATACTATATACTAGTATAGTTTATAGTCCCTGATACTTATCTGAAATTTTAGATTACTTCACAATAAAAAGAAAACAAAAAAGTGAAGAAACTTAGGGAAAAAAATCAGTAATGTAGGGGTAAGCATACCAGCTTCCTCTTCATTCCCTTCTGATAAATAACTCCTATTTTCATTGTTATCCAGCTGTGACCTTCCCATCACACTTCACTCCTTGACAGACTGTCTTTAGGAATGGAGGGCAATCAATCATGGATTGCAGAATTCATCCTGGTAGGATTCCAGCTCAGTGAAGACATGGAATTGGTCCTGTTTGGTATCTTCTCCCTGTTATATACCTTCAACCTGCTGGCAAATGGCATGATCTTGGGTCTCATCTGCCTCGACCCCAGACTGCACACCCCCATGTACTACTTCCTGTCTCATCTGGCCATCATTGACATATCCTATGCTTCTAGCAATTTGCCCAATTTGCTGGCAAATCTAGCGAAACACAAAAAAGGCATCTCCTTTGTCTTATGTACTTTGCAGATGATTTTTAACTTGATTTTTTCTTCTATGGAGTGTTTGATTTTGGTGGTGATGTCCTATGACAGGTTTGTGGCGATCTGCCACCCCCTACAGTACACAGTCATCATGAACTGGAGGGTGTGCACGTTCCTGGCCATCGCTTGCTGGGCGTGTGGATTTTCCCTGGCCATAGTACAAGTAAGTCTGTTTCTAAGGCTGCCCTTCTGTGGGCCCCAGAAGGTGAACCATTTCTTCTGTGAGATTCAATCTGTTCTCAAAGTGACCTGTGGTGACATCTGGATCAATGAAATGTTTCTCTTTGCTGAAGGTGTGTTTGTTTTAGTTGGGCCCCTTTCCTTGATGTTGGTCTCCTATGTGCACATCCTCTGGGCAATCCTGAAGATCCAGTCAAAGGAGGGCCGCAAGAAAGCCTTCTCCACCTGCTCCTCCCACCTCTGTGTGGTTGGATTCTACTTTGGCATAGCCATGATGGTGTACTTGGCCCCTGAGAGTAGCCACCGAGAGGAACAGAAGAAAATCCTTTTCCTCTTTTACAGTCTTTTCAACCCATTACTGAACCCTCTTGTCTACAGCGTACGGAATGCTCAAGTGAAGGCTGCCTTCCACAGAGTATTGCAGAAAAAGAGGACAGTGTGAGGGAGGGTCCAGTTTTGGTTCAGTGCATTTTCTCCCAGTGAGATGTGATTGCTTGTATAAAAAACTCAACAAAATTTCCCGAGAAGATGCATGATTTCATAATGACGATTACTCAAGAGGAACATTGATATGATGTCAGAATACAAATCCCTAAGCCATTGTTCCTCCATGGAGATGGGAAAATATCGGCCAAATTTCCTTTGTGAAAATAACAGAAGTCAGATAAGAGGTGTCAGCACTCCCGACAAGCACAGTGCCAAGAAGAGATACAGTACGTGAAGAGTTTACGCAAATTGATGACACTTTGCCTCCTATAGCTGCCTCCTGTATCTGCCACCATGTGTCCAGATCAGGAGAAAATTCCCAACTCCCATCTCTTCCTCAAGAAGGAAAAAGAAAAATGGAGAATGTAGACTATTTTGTAGCTTTTCAGAGAGTGGCCTGAAGGTTAGTTAGGTGTCTCACTTGTTTCAGAGCACTGATGGGAGTGGCAATTTGGATTCCTTGTAGGGGCCACTGAGAAACATCGCAAGCATTCTGACTTTTTATAGCTATATAGGGATTGTAGCATGTCAGACAAACACCAGGTAGAGCAAGTCTGTACAGGCTTCAGGAAAAAAAAAAAATGGGCAAACCTCTTTAACTGAGAAAGTACATAAACCGATTCAGAGAAGCTGCATCCACAGTCAAGGCTAGGAGATCCCCAGAATGTCTAGGAGAGCTTATTGCTGAAGACCTTCCCCTTCTCAAAGTCAGTCAATTGATTGCAAGAAGTAGCTGTTTTTCTAAATGCCCACATCTCAGCTAAAGTTCACAAGATATACAGTGAAACAGGGAAATCATGGACCAATTAAAGGAGCAAACTAAATCTCAAGAAACTATCCCTAAGGAAATGTAGATATGAGTCACCTGGCGAAAATCCAGGATCATCATTTTAACCATATTGAATAATCTATAAAATATGTAGACAACAAATAAAATGATATATGAACAAAATGAAAATATCACAAAGAGATAAAAACTATAAGAAGAACCAAACATAAATTCTGGGACTGAGTTGAAAAATTGATTACAGGGGTTCAAGCGAGAAATTAGGAACTGGTTGGAGACTGATGAAAATAAGTCACAGCATGCCAAAAATGTGTGGCTACAAAAGCAGTACTGAGAAGTAAGCTTTCAGTAGCATGTGCTCATGCATTTATAAAGAGAGAAGATTGAAAACCAACACCCTCACTTTACATCTGAACCAGAAATAGAAGAAAAACCAACCCCAAAATGGCAGAAATAAGAAAGTAATAAATACTGGAATGTAGATAAGCAAAATAGAAAACAGCCAACTGGTAGAAAAAAGAAGTCAATGAAACTAAGAAATAGTATCCCAAGAAACTCAAAATGTTGGCAAACCCTTATCTAAACTGAAAGAAAAAGAGATATATGTAGGATATTCAGATACCTAGAAACATGAAGTAGAATAATGGTTACAAGTGACTAGGAAACAAGAATGAGAAGTTATTTAATTGGTACAGAGTCTCAGTTTGAGGTGGGAAAGTTCTGAAGATGGATATTGATGATGGCGCCAAACAGTGTTATTGACAATGTCACTGAAGTGTTCATTTAAAATTTTTAGAAGACAAGTTCAGGACAGCAGAGTAGTAAGACCCTGAGTGTATCTCTCATGAATATATCAAAGCTAAAACTACATATGAAAGAGCTCTCTTTGAGAACTAAAGTAGAACAACTTTTGTACAACCGTGAATACAAAAAAAAAAAATAATAATTCCACACCAAACATGTAGGAGAGGAAGAGAAACAATCTAGTTGGGACCCACACACCCATTGAGCATCCTGGAAGGAGAGGAGGTTATCCCAAGATGGGCATCTTCTCCAAGGAACAAGGAGTTCAAGCACCATGTTGGGTACCCCAGACCTCGGGCCCTGCACTAACAAGGTAAAATGCTTTTGCTGGCTTAGAAACTGGTGAGGCTTATAACTAAGAGAGCCCAGGGGCTGTTGGAAATCTAAATTTCCCTGTTAAAGGGAGTACACACAGACTTGCTTCCTCCCAGTTCCTGTGCAGAAACAGGAAGATGAAAAGTGCTTGGTGCTATGGCCAGCTGGCCAAGACCACCCCGGTGGGCCCTTCCCCCCAGCCTGCCTGGACTGTAGCTCTAGCCCCTCTGGCTCTGGCCACATATCCCACTAAGGCACTGGCCACCAATACCCCTACCCCCAGGAGAAGCAGCAGCTCTCCTCAGGCTCCAGCCCCAGCCACTCCCTTCATGGTCACACTCCTGGTCAAGGTAGTGGCCACAAGCATGGCCTGGGGGCTCTCATCAGGTAATGGCTCTAGTCTTTCTGGCTCCAGCTCTGCACGCACCAAAATGGTTACTTCAGTGTGATCCAGGAGAAGCCTCAGCCCACGACTAATCCTAGGTCTAGTCCCCAGTAGCAGCTCATGGCTCACTGAAGCAAGACCTCACAGTGTGCCCTCAAAAGGGCCTCAGCCTACGTCAGACTCTAGCTCTAGCCCACCCAGCCCTGGCTCCAGTTCTGACCCCTGTAAGTGGAGGCCCCAACAGGCCCTGAAAAAAGCCTCAGCACAGACTTGTGCCAGTTCCAGATCTTGCCCAAAGGCACTGGGCACATGTAGACTACATAAAGAGTCTCCCACACAAGACATGCCTTTGAGACTGAGATAGGAAATGATTCTGCCTAATTTGAAAGACAAAGTCAAACAAAATGAGAAGACAAAGGAATATGTCCCAAATGAGAGAACAAGATGAAAAACCAAAGGAAACCTGGATGACATAGAGATAAATACTTACCCCGAAAAAGAATTCAAACCCTGGTTATAAAAATGGTCATTGAGCTCAGGAATAGAATAGAGGAACACTGTGAGAACTTTAAGAAAAATGAAAAAGAATAATATAAGAAATACAAATCAGAGCTGAAGAACACAAGGCCTAAAATCAAAAATACACTAGAAGGAATCAACAGCACATTAGTAAATGGATGCATAAGTGATCTGCAAGGTTGATATCAAAATCACTCAACCAGAACAAAACAAAGATAATTAAATCAGGATAGTTTAAGGGACCTGCGAAACAACAATAACTGTATTAACATTTGCATTATAGGAATACCAGAAGGTGAAGAGAGAAAGGGGTAGAAAATGTACTTGAAGATATAATGGCTGAAAAATTCCCTAACCTAAAGGAACTAGATATACAGGTCCAGGTAACACAGAGCAATACCCACCAAGACATATCAATATTAAAATAGCAAAATTTAAAGAATCTCCCAGGCAACAAGAGAAAAATCAAAGAGTCACATGTAAAGGAACTTCCATAAGGCTATCAGTTGATTTTTCAGCAGAAAATTTGCAGGCCAGAAGGGACTGGCGTTATATAAATTGCTGAATAAAACCCCTATGACCAAGGATACTCTACCCAGCAAGGTTAGCATTGATTTGAAGAAAAGAGTTTTCTAGGCAAACAAAAACTGAGTTCCTCACTACTGGACCAACCTTATATGAAATGTTAAATGGCCCTCAAGTGAAAACTAAAGACCATAACAAGAAATAAGAAAATACGTGTATGAAAAATCTCCCTGATAGAGGTAAATTAAAGACAGTGTATCAACCACTCAAATAAGATGGTATAAAGCTTGAAAGACAAAAGTTATAAAATCAACTATAATTAAAATAATCAGTTAAGGGATGTGAAAACACATGTAAAATTTGATACCAAAAGACAAAACTTGTGGGAAAGGGAGTAAATATGTAGAGCCTTTAAAATGTTTAAACTTGAACAGCTATCAATATAAATATTGAAATATATTTATATTGTATATAAACACATACATATATATGTAAAACTATACACATATATATAGAGAAGTGAAAATACCTTTCAAAAAATAACAGAAAATGAGTAACAAAATGGCAGTAGTTATATACTTCAATGGGCTTCCCTGGTGGCTCAGCTGGTAAAGAATCCGCCTGCAATGTGGAAGACCTGGATTCGATATCTGGGTTGGGAAGATCCCCTAGAGAAGGGAATGGTTACCCACTCCAGTATTCTGGCCTGGAGAATGCCATGGACTCTATAGTCTATGGGATCACAGAGTCAGACACGACTGTGTGACTTTCACTTTCATATACTCATCAATAATCACTTTAACTGTAAATGGACTAAATGCTCCAGTGAAAGGACATAGGATGGCTCAATGGGTTGAAAAGCAGAACACAAACAAAAAAAGAGACAAGAAAACCACCAACAGCAAAAAAAAAAAAAAAAAAAAAAACCCACCAATCTATATGCCTCTTACAAGACATCCGGAACAGAACTAAACACACACAAGGAGTGAAAACAAAGAGATATCCCATGCAAATGGAAATGAAAAGAAAGCTGGGGTAGCAGTACTCATATCAAACAAAATAGACTTTTTAAAACATCTATAATGAAAGACATTAAGAAGACAGAAATCATTTCAAACATGTTTCCTGACTACACAGTATTAAACTAGAAATAAATTATAGGAAGAACACTGGAAAAAATACAAATGTAAGGAGACTAGACAACATGCTACTAAAAAGGATGCTACCAAAGGATCAACTTGAAAAAAAAAAGAAATTTATAAAATATGAAAAGAAAAACACAGCTTTTCAAAATCTATGGAACACAGCAAAAGCAGTTAAAGAATACAGGGCTATGTCAAGAAACAAAAATCCCAAGCAATCTTAACTTACAGCTAAAGGAGTTAGAAAAAGAATAATAGATGTCCCTGGTGGCTCAGTTGTAAAGAATCCACCTGTAATGCAGCAGTGAAGAAAGTGAAAGTGAAAGTTGCTCAATTGTGTCTGACTCGTTGTGACCCCTGGACTGTAGAGTCCGTGGAATTCTCCAGGCCAGAATACGGGAGTGGCTAGTCTTTCCCTTCTCCAGGGCATCTTCCAAACCCAGGGTTTGTACCCAGGTCTCCCCCATTGCAGGTGGATTCTTTACCAGCTGAGCCACAAGGGAAGCCTTGTGCTTCTGCTTTATTGACTACACCAAAGCCTTTGACTGGGTGGATCACAATAAATTGCAAGGATGCACCACAAGCTGGAATCAAGATGGCTGGGAGAAATATCCATAATCTCAGATATGCAGATGACACCACCATTATGAAAGAAAGCAAAGAACTAAAGAGCCTCTGGATGAAAGTGAAAGAGGAGAGTGAAAAAAGCTGGCTTAAATCTAACATTCAGAAAACTAAGATCATGGCATCTGGTCCCATCACATTATGGTAAAAAGATGAGGAAACAATGGAAACAGTGAGGGACTTCATTTTGAGGGCTCCAAAATCACTGCAGATGGGGACTGCAGCCATGAAATTAAAAGACGCTTACTCCTTGGAAGAAAAGCCATAACCAACTTAGATAGCATATTAAAAAGCAGAGACATTCCTTTGCCAAGAAAGCCCATCTACTCAAAGCTATGGTTGTTCCAGTGGTCATGTATGGATGTGAGAGTTGGGCTATAAAGAAAGCTGATCACCGAAGAACTGATGCTTTTGACTGTGGTGTTGGAGAAGATTCTTGAGAGTCCCTTGGACTGCAAGGAGACCCAACGAGTGCATCCTAAAGGAAATCAGTCCTGAATATTCTCTGGAAGGACTGATGCTGAAGCTAAAGCTCCAATACTTTGGCCACCTCATGTGAGGACACTCAGTCATTGGAAAAGACCCTAATGCTGGGAAAGATTCAAGGTGGGAGGAGAAGGGGTCGACAGAGGATGAGATGGTTGGATGGCATCACTGACTCGATGGACGTGAGTTTGAGTAAACTCCAGGAGCTGGTGATTTACAGCGAAGCTTGGAGAGTTGCAATCCATAGGGTCACAAAGAGTCGGACACGACCTGAGCAACTGAACTGAATGCAGGAGTCACTGGTTCGATCCCTAGGTTGAGAAGAGCCCCTGGAGATGGAAATGGTAACTCACTCCAGTATTCTTGCCAGGAGAATTACATGGATAGAGGAGCATGACTGTCCATGAGGTTGCAAAGGTGTTGGACACAACTTTGCAACTAAACAGCAAAACTCCTCAAAGTTAGTGGAAGGAAATAATAAAGATCAGAGTGGAAACTAATGACATGGTGACCTAATAAATGAGTAAATAAAAGAGATCTATGAAATTAAAAGCTGGTTCTTTGAAAACATAAACTCAATAGACCTTTAGCCAGATTCATCATGAAAAAAAGAAAGAGGGCTTAAATGAATAAAATCAGAAATTAAAGAGAAGTTCCAACTGATATCACTGAAAAGCAAATAACTATAAGGGGATAATACAAACCGTTATATACCAACAAAGTGGGTAATCTAGAAGAATTGAAAATTGCTAGAAATAGATAGCTTTCCAAGCCTAAATCTGGAAGAAATAGGATGCCTTCATAGGTCAATTACTACTAATGATGTTAAATGAGTAATAAAATCTCCCAACAAACAGAAGTCTGGGACCAAAGGGCTTTACAGACAAATTCTACCAAATATTTAAAGAAGAGTTAATACCTCCAGGTATTCCAAAAAATTGAAAAGTAGGAAACTTTTCAAATTTCAAAAAGTTGGAAAGGGCTTCCCCAATAGCTCACTTGATAAAAGAACCCACCTGCAGTGCAGAAGACCCCAGTTTGATTCCTAGGTCAGGAAGATACCCTGAAGAAGGGATAGGCAACCCACTCCAGTATTCTTGGGCTTCCCTCGTCGCTCAGCTGGTTAAGAATCTGCCTGCAATGCAGAGGCCTGGGGAAGATGTTGGGAAGATCCCCCAGAGAAGGGAAAAGCTACCCACTCCAGTACTCTGGCCTGGAGAATTCCATGGAGTCACAACGAGTCAGACACAACTGAGCGACTGTCACTTAATACCCATCCTTCTCCAGCTATTCCCGAAAATTGAAAAGGAGGAAACACTTTCTAATTCATTCTACCAGGTCAGCAATACCCTGATACCAACCCCATATAAAAAAACTTCAAAAAAATAAAATAAAAATTACAAACCCTTATCCATGATTAATATAGAAGAAAAATCCTCAACTAAATATTAGCAAGCTGAATTCAATAATACATAAAAATTCATACATCAAGTGAGATTTATTTCAGGGATGCAAGGAGGGTGCAGTATCTACAAATATACCAACATGAGACACCACATTAACAAATGAGGTGTCATTTTGTTAATGACATGAGATGACATGGTCATCTCAATAGATGCAAAAAAGCACATAACAAAATTCAACATCCATTCATGATAAAAACTCTAAGCAAGATTGATATAGAGGGACTATATCTCAACAAAATAGAGGCCATTTATAACAAACGCCTGGTGAACACCACACTCAATGAAATGAAATCTTCTCCTCTAATATCAGGAACAAGACAAAAATGCCCACTCTCACCATGTCTGTTTAACATAGTACTGGAAGACTTACACTCCACAATTGAAAAAGGTATAAAATGCATGTAAATTGGAAGGAAGTAAAACTATTGCTGTTTCAGATGATGTGATGATATATACAACTCTGAATACTCCACCAAAAAAATATTAGAAATAATAAATGAATTTAATAAAGCTTCAGGATAAAATATTAATACACACTAATTTGTTAAATTTCTGTACACTAATAATGAGCTATCAGAAATAGAAATCAAGAAAAAAATCCCATTTACAATTACATCAAAAAGAATAAAATACCTAGGAATAAATTTAACCAGGAAGGGGAAAGATTTGTACTCCAAAAACTATGAACATTAGTGAAAGAAACTCAAGATGATAGAAATAAATTGAAAGATACCCCATGTTCATGGATTAGAAGATTTAATATTATTAAAATGCCCATATTATCCAAAGCAGTCTATAGATGCAATGCAGTTCTTCAAACAACATGGTATTTTTCATGGAACTACAACAAATTATTCAAAATTCGTATGGAGCCACAAAAGATCCTCAAAGAGTCAAACCAGCCTTCAGAAAGAAAAGCAAAGCTGGAGATAATCACATTTCTGTCTTCAGATTATACTACAAAGTTATGACAATCAAAACAGTAAGGTACTAGCACAAAAACAAACACACAGATCAATGGAACAGAATAGAGAACCCAAATATAAACCTGCACGCATATGGCCAATTTATGACCAATGAAGCAATAATGTAAAATAAAGAATATCAATCTTTTCAATAAGCAGTTTGGAGAAACTGTACACTTATATGCAAAAGAATTAAGCTGGACTACTTTCTCGTACCATATGCAAAAATAAATTCAACATGGTTTAAAGACTTACATGTAAAACCAGAAACCATTAAAGTCATAGAAGAAAATGTAGGCAGTAAGCATTTTAAAATAAGTCTTAATATTATTTTTTGAATCTGTCTCCTCAGGCAAATAAAGCAAAAGTAAAAATAGATAAACGGGACCCAATCACAATAAAGAACTTTTACAGAGCAAAGGAAAGCATCACCAACTAAAGAGCAGTTTATTGAATGGGAGGAAATCTTGGCAAAAAATATTTCAGATAAAAGGTTAATATCCAAAACATATAAAGAAGTCACAGAACTCAATATAAGAAGTAAACAATATGATTAAAATATGAGCAGAGGACCTCAATTCTAGTTTTTTTCCAAAGAAAACACACTGATGACCAACAGACGTATAAAAAGATATTCTGACGCAGATGTATAGAACAGACTTTTGGACTCTGAGGGAGAGGGAGAAGGTGGGATGATTTGGTAGAATGGCATTGAAACATGTATACTATCATGTAAGAAACAAATCACCAGTCTATGTTCGATGCAGGATACAGGATGCTTGGGGCTGGTGCACGGGGATGATCTGGAGAGATATTATGGGATGGGAGGTGGGAGGGGGGTTCAGGATTGGGAACTCATGTACACCCGTGGTGGATTCATGTCAATGTATGGCAAAACCAATACAGTCTTGGAAAGTAAACTAAAGTAAAAATTGAAATGAAAAAAGACAACAACAAAAAACAAATGAACAAGCAAAAAAGGTACTCCACATCACTAATCATCAGGAAAACGCAAAACAAAACCACAATGGGGTATCACCTCACAACTGTCAGAGTGACTGTCATCAAAAAGATAAAAGTAACAGGTGTTAGTGAGGACCTGAAGGAAAGGGAACCCTGGGGCAGTGTTTGTGGGAATGTAAATTAGTGCAGGCACCATGGTAAACAGTATGGAGTTTCTTCACATAATTAAAAATAGAACTACCATGCAGTTCAGCAGTTCCACTGCTGGATAGTTACCCAAAGAAAAGGAAAACGTTAATTCAAAAAAATACTTGCACCCAAATGCTTATAGTAGCATAGTAAATACAATAGATATGAGATGAAAACAATGCTCATTGACAGATGAACAGATAAAGAAGATACACTGTGTATATGTACAATGGAATATTACTCAGGAATAGAAAATGAAATTTTGCCATTTGCAGCAATGTGAATAAAACACAGAGATTATTATGATTAGTGAATAAGTCAGAAAGACATCTTACATGACATCTTAGATGTCACTTCCATCTAAAAAAAAAAATGAAGCAAATGTGTAGAATGAAACAGAAGCAGACTCACAGATACAGGCTTCGAGTAGAACCAGGTGTAAGGCAGGGCTTCCCTTCTGTTTGGCCACTGTCATCACCCTGTCAGGGACAAGGTCAAGTTCCATACTGCTGGCGCAGAAGCCCTGGGGGGGCTGATTCAATTCACTTTGGGTGTGTGCTCTTCCTGTACCCAACAACTCCTTGCCCCAGAGGGGAGCAGTGCTGGAGCAAGAGGGGCTGGCGGGGGTATTGCACGAGGGTCCTGACACAGGCCATTACAGTCTGATCACCATCAGAAATCCAAATTGTCTCTGATGGATGACTCGTGCAATCGTCCTTGGTCTTGGCAACACTCACTTTGGTTCTGGAGTGTTTGCTTGGCTCAGGCTGGACCAGACACCTCCCTGGTCTCAGGAACCAGTCACATCACTCATTTGGTTTTAACCTGTCATTTCTGCCCTGCTTCGGGAGCAAGGAAGTGTTCACTCTCCCTGCAAGCAGAGTTCAGGCATCCCCTGGGGCATCAAACACCCAAGGGGGCCTGTCTGCACTTTGTCAGACCCCAGAGCCCAATATGTGGTTCTAATAGCTCACTCACAAGGGAGGGTCTCCACTAAAGTAATTCACCATTTCCTCTGAGTTCCCTCCCAAGTGTGTAGGTCCTGATATTGCTTCTCTGCACTTCCTGTCTGCTTTTGTATGGATCTTTTTGCAGCTTTGGTGAAACAGGAGTCTTTCTGCTAATCTCTAGTTAGTTTTTACTGAGAGTTGTTCCACATTAAGATGTATTTTTGATGTGTTTGTGGGAGGAGGTAAGTTCTCTGTCCTCTTACTCTACCATCTTGCTTTGAGTTCAAATAGATTCTAGTTCACCTTTAAGTTCAGTTCAATTCAGTCGCTCATTTGTGTCCGACTCCTTGCAACACCATGAATCGAAGCACACCAGGCCTCCCTGTCCATCACGATCTCCGGGAGATCACTCAACTCACATCCATCGAGTCAGTGATGCATCGAG
Organism: Capra hircus; assembly: GCF_001704415.2. Lineage (NCBI taxonomy): Eukaryota > Metazoa > Chordata > Mammalia > Artiodactyla > Bovidae > Capra > Capra hircus. Next base: position 13,153,323 of record NC_030811.1, on the reverse strand, counting down.
CCATCTTATCCTCAGTCGTCCCCTTCTCCTCCTGCCCCAAATCCCTCCTAGCATCAGAGTCTTTTCCAATGAGTGAACTCTTCGCATGAGGTGGCCAAAGTACTGGAGCTTCAGCTTTAGCATCATTCCTTTCAAAGAACACCCAGGACTGATCTCCTTTAGAATGGACTGGTTGGGTCTCTTTGCAGTCCAAGCCAAATCAACTATACTTCAGTTCGAAGCATGATACAGGATGTTTGGGGCTGGTGCACTGGGATGACCCAGAGGGATGGTATGGGGAACAAGGTGGGAGGGGGTTTCAGGATGGGAACACGTGTATACCTGTGGCAGATTCATGTTGATGTATCACTAAACCAATACAATATTTTAAAGTAATTAACCTCCAATTAAAATAAATAAATTTGAAAGAATAAAAATTAAAAAAAGAAACACACACACAAAAAATAAATTTAAAAAAATTTTAAACAATACAACCTTTGCTCCCAAAAGTGCAGACAGCAACATTTTTATTATTCTCCAACATCATCAGAAAGTGAAGTAAACATTTTTAACCCTGGAGTTTCTCACTACAGAAAGTGAAAGTGAAAGCATTTGTTGCTCAGTCCTGTCCAACACTTTGTGACCCCATGGCTGATCCAGGGCTATTAGAAGAAGGAACAGTCTACCTTCTGTGGGATTGTCTCAAGGTTAAAGCAGACTCTTAAGGTAACAGCCTACCCCTAACATCATCATGTGTAGCTGAGATCTGTCTGCCCTGAGAGGTGGTTTGGGGTAAGGATTATTGCATTAGGACGAGGGCTACGGTGAGAGGAAAATTATGTCCTGGGTGTCTGTCTTTCTGAGCCAGAGTTTGTATTCAGTGCAACTGGATTGGCAAATAAAGATTTTCTCATGAGGAGCTCTTCTTACCTGAGCTGTAAACATGACCCTCTTGGACCTGGTTCCCATCTTTCTCCACATCACTTCCAATAATGTGATTAAGGATGGAGGCCAGAGCTGGCGCTAATGAAAGGAGACAAAGAAAATGAGAGCCTCCTGGCCAGGCTGTGACCTCTGCATGTGGCTCTCTGAACTCAGCCACAGAGGGAAAAGATTCTTTTAGGACTATACTAAATACTTTGTACTTCCTTTATAAATGTGATTAAAATATTTGCTACATTCGGCTCAGTTCAGTTCAATCACTCAGTCCTGTTTGACTCTTTGCAACCCCATGAACTTCAGCATGCAGGCCTCCCTGTCCATCACCCACTCCTGGAGTTTACTCAGACTCGTGTGCATTTAGTCAGTGACGCCATCCAACCATCTCATCCTCTGTCATCCCCTTTTCCTCCCACCTTCAATATTTTCCAGCATCATGGTCTTTTCCAATGAGTCAGTTTTTCACATCAGGTGGCCAAAGTATTGGAGTTTCAGCTTCAGCATCAGTCCTTCCAATGAATATTCAGGACTAATTTCCTTTAGGATTGGCTGGTTGGATCTTTTTGCAGTCCAAGGGACTCTCAAGAATCTTCTCCAACACTACAGTTCAAAAACATCAATTCTTCAGCTCTCAGCTTTCTTTATACTCCAACTCTCACATCCATACGTGACTTCTGGAAAAACCATAGCTTTGATTAGATGGCTTTTGTCAGCAAAGTAGTGTCTCTGCTTTTTAATTTTCTGTCTAGGTTGGTCATAACTTTTCTCCAAAAGAGTAATCATCTTTTACTTCTTGGCTGCATGAAATCACTACGTGCAGTGATTTTTGAACCAAAAAAGATAAATTCTCTCACTGTTTCCATTGTTTCCCTATCTATTTGCCATGAAGTGATGGGACCAGATGCCATGATCTTTGTTTTCTGAACATTGAGCTTTAAGCTAAAATATTCACTCTCCTCCTTCACTTTCATCAAGAGGCTCTTTAGTTCTTCTTTGCTTTCTGGCATAAGGGTGGTATCATCTGCCTATCTGAGGTTATTGATATTTCTCCTGACAATCGTGATTCCAGCCTGTGCTTCATCCAACCCAGCATTTCTCATGATGTACTCTGCATAGAAGTTAAATAAGCAGGGTGACAGTATACAGCCTTGACATACTCCTTTACCAATTTGAAACCAGTCTGTTGTTCCATGTCCAGTTCTAACTGTTGCTTCCTGACCTTCATATAGATTTCTCAAGAGGTAGGTCAGGTAGTCTGATATTCCCATCTCATTAAGATTTTTCAACAGTTTGTTGTGACCCAACAGTGAAAGATTGATAGTTTAATAAAGCAGAAACAGATGTTTTTCTGGAACTCTCTTGCTTTTTCCATGATCCAGCGGATGTTGGCAATTTGATCTCTGGTTCCTCTGCCTATTCTAAATCTAGCTTGAACATCTGGAACTTCATGGTACACATACTGCTGAAGCCTGGCTTGAAGAATTTTGAGAATTACTTTACTAGCATGTGGGATGATGACCATTATATCCACTAATGTGGGCAAGAATCCCTTAGAAGAAATGGAGTAGCCATCATAGTCAATAAAAGAGTCTGAAATGCAGTACTTGGATGCAGTCTGGAAAACGACAGAATGATCTCTGTTTATTTCCAAGGCACGCCATTCAGTATCAAAATAATTCAAGTCTATGTCCTGACCAGCAATGCTGAAGAAGCTGAAGTTGATCTGTTCTATGAAGACCTAAAAGACCTTTTATAAGTAACACTCCACACACACACACACAAAAAAGTCCTTGTCATTATAGCAGACTAGAATGCAAAAGTAGGAAGTCAAAAAACACCTGAAATAACAGGCAAATTTGGACTTGGAGTACAGAATGAAGCAGTTCAGTTCAGTCACTCAGTCGTGTCCAACTCTTTGCGACCCCATGAATCGCAGCACAGGCCTCCCTGTCCATCACCAACTCCCAGAGTTCACTCAGACTCACGTCCATCGAGTCCATCATGCCATCCAGCCATCTCATCCTCTGTCATCCCCTTTCCTCCTGCCCCAAATCCCTCCCAGCATCAGAGTCTTTTCCAATGAGTCAACTCTTCGCATCAGGTGGCCAAAGTACTGGAGTTTCAGCTTTAGCATCAGTCCTTCCAAAGAAATCCCAGGGCTGATCTCCTTCAGGATGGACTAGTTGGATCTCCTTGCAGTCCAAGGGACTCTCAACAGTCTTCTCCAACACCACAGTTCAAAAGCATCAATTCTTTGGCGCTCAGCCTTCTTCACAGACCAAATCTCACATCCATACATGATCACTGGAAAAACCATAACCTTGATAGACGGACCTTAGTCGGCAAAGTAATGTCTCTGCTTTTGAATATGCTATCTAGGTTGGTCATAACTTTTCTTCCAAGGAGTAAGCGTGTTTGGATTTCATGGCTCCAATCACCATCTGCAGTGATTTTGGAGCCCAAAAAAATAAAGTCTGGCACTGTTGCCAGTGTTTCCCCATCTATTTCCCATGAAGTGATGGGACCGGATGCCATGATCTTAGTTTTCTGAATGTTGAGCTTTAAGCCAACTTTTTCACTCTCCACTTTCACTTTCATCAAGAGGCTTTTTAGTTCCTCTTCACCACCCATAAGGGTGGTGTCATCTGCATATCTGAGGTAATTGATATTTGTCCTGACAATCTTGATTCCAGCTTGTGTTTCTTCCAGTCCAGCGTTTCTCATGATGTACTCTGCATAGAAGTTAAATAAGCAGGGTGACAGTATACAGCCTTGACAAACTCCTTTTCCTATTTGAAACCAGTCTGTTGTTCCATGTCCAGTTCTAACTGTTGCTTCCTGACCTGCATACAGATTTCTCAAGAGGCAGGTCAGGTGGTCTGGTATTCCCATCTCTTTCAGAATTTTCCACAGTTTATTGTGATCCACACAGTCAAAGGCTTTGGCACAGTCAATAAAGCAGAGATAGATGTTTTTCTGGAACTCTCTAGCTTTTTTGATGATCCAGTGGATGTTGACAATTTGATCTCTGGTTCTTCTGTCTTTTCTAAAACTAGCTTGAACATCTGGAAGTTCACAGTTCATATATTGCTGAAGCTTGGCTTGGAGAATTTTGAGCATTACTTTACCAGCATGTGAGATGACTGCAATTGTGCGGTAGTTTGAACATTCTTTGGCATTGCCTTTCTTTGGGATTGGAATGAAAACTGACCTTTTCCAGTCCTATGGCCACTGGTGAGTTTTCCAAATTTGCTGGCATATCGAGTGCAGCACTTTCAAAGCATCATCTTTCAGGATTTGAAAGAGCTCAACTGGAATCCCATCACCTCCACTAGCTTTGTTCATAGTGATGCTTTCTAAGGCCCACTTGACTTCACATTCCAGGATGTCTGGCTCTAAATGAGTGATCACACCATCGTGATTATCTGGGTCATGAAGATCTTTTTTGTACAGTTCTTCTGTGTATTCTTGCCATCTCTTCTTAATATCTTCTGCTTCTGTTAGGTCCATACCATTTCTGTCCTTTATGGAGCCCATCTTTACATGAAATGTTCCCTTGGTGTCTCTAATTTTCTTGAAGAGATCTCTAGTCTTTCCCATTCTGTTGTTTTCCTCTATTTCTTTGCACTGATCGCTGAAGAAGGCTTTCTTATCTCTTCTTGCTATTCTTTGAACTCTGCATTCAGATGCTTATATCTTTCCTTTTCTCCTTTGCTTTTCACCTCTCTTCTTTTTGCAACTATTTGTAAGGCCTCCCCAGACAGCCATTTTGCTTTTTTGCATTTCTTTTCCATGGGGATGGTTTTGATCCCTGTATCCTGTACAGTATCACGAACCTCATTCTATAGTTCATCAGGCACTCTATCTATCAGATCTAGGCCCTTAAATCTATTTCTCACTTCCTCTGTATAATCATAAGGGATTTGATTTAGGTCATACCTGAATGAACTAGCGGTTTTCCCTACATTCTTCAATTTGAGTCTGAATCTGGTAATAAGGAGTTCATGATCTGAGCCACTGTCAGCTCCTGGTCTTGTTTTTGTTAACTGTATAGAGCTTCTCCATCTTTGGCTGCAAAGAAGATAATCAGTCTGATTTCGGTGTTGACCATCTGGTGATGTCCATGTGTAGAGTCTTCTCTTGTGTTGTTGGAAGAGGGTGTTTGCTATGACCAGTGCATTTTCTTGGAAAAACTCTATTAGTCTTTGCCCTGCTTCATTCTGCATTCTAGGTGTTTCTTGACTTCCTACTTTTGCATTCCAGTCCCCTATAATGAAAAGGATATCTTTTTTGGGTGTGTGTTCTAAAAGGTCTTGTAGGTCTTCATAAAACCGTTCAACTTCAGCTTCTTCAGTGTTACTGGTTGGGGCATGGAATTGGATTACTGTGATATTGAATGGTTTGCCTTGGAATCCAACAGAGATCGTTCTGTTGTTTTTGAGATTGCATCCAAGTACTGCATTTTGGACTCTCTTGTTGACCATGATGGCTACTCCATTTCTTCTGAGGGATTCCTGCTCACAGTAGTAGATATAATGGTCATCTGAGTTAAATTCACCCATTCCAGTCCATTTTAGTTCACTGATTCCTAGAATGTCGACGTTCACTCTTGCCATCTCTTGTTTGACCACTTCCAATTTGTCTTGATTCATGGACCTGACATTCCAGGTTCCTATGCAATATTGCTGTTTACAGCATCAGACCTTGCTTCTATCACCAGTCTCATCCACAACTGGATATTGTTTTTGCTTTGACTCCTTCCCTTCATTCTTTCTGGAGTTATTTCTCCACTGATCTCCAGTATCGTGTTGGGCACCTACTGACCTGGGGAGTCCCTCTTTCAGTATGCTATCATTTTGCCTTTTCATACTGTTCATGGGGTTCTCAAGGCAAGAATACCGAAGTGGTTTGCCATTCTCTTCTCCAGTGGACCACGTTCTGTCAGACCTCTCCACCATGCCCCGCCCGTCTTGGGTTGCTCCGCAGGCATGGCTTAGTTTCATTGAGTTAGACAAGGCTGTGGTCCTAGTGAGATTAGATTGACTAATTTTATGTGAGTATGGTTTTGGTGTGTCTGCCCTCTGATGCCCTCTTGCAACACGTACCATCTTACTTGGGTTTCTCTTACCTTGGGCATGGGGTATCTCTTCATGGCTGCTCCAGCAAATTGCAGCTGCTGCTCCTTACTTTGGACGAAGGGTATCTCCTCACCGCCGATACTGAGTCCTAATCTAACTAAATTATTGATTTTGTTTTTATGTTTAGATAAACAGAACAGTACAAATCTATTCAGTCATTCATATAAATATTCATTTGAATATTGGGGAAAACTCAATGTGAAAGAACCGATTGTAGGCTGAAAACAGTTTTTACATTTGAACAAGCAATATTTGTTGTGGAGGTAACCACTTAGAGGCAGAAGTGAAAAGTGTGTCTCAACAGGCAAGCAAGTGGTTAATTGCTAATGATGTATTTATATAGGAAGATGACATGTCTATCCTTAGTATGTAGTGTCCTTGATAAACCCCTCTAACCCAAAATTTGATGTATTGCTGCCTAAGGACATTAGCATGTATATCAGGTAAGGGTCATAGTTTCTGGGAAAAAATACAGATAACATTAATATAAGCAAAGAAGAATAGAATTTATTTCAATGATATGAGGTATTTCACTGAATGAAACAAAAACTCTATATTTGATTAACATGTGGCAACATACTTATTTTGAAAATTTAGCCTCTTAAAAACTTAACAAGAAAGAAAATATATGTATATAGTTGTTTATGTATATGTATGCATTTTAAGATGACCAAATATATTATTTTAAATTCCATTTAAAAACACTAAATATCACTGAAAGTGGTTCTGAATACATTTTTACACCACAGAAAGGTATAAGGTGACATAGCTCTCTTTGCAGAGACTTCTCTTTAACCCTGGACATTAACTCAGTTCCTTCTGTCGTAGGGCTATGGGAAACAATATGACCTCTGTCACTGAGTTCATCCTACTGGGATTTCCCCTTAACAAAAGGACACAGATGCTCCTCTTTGGGCTCTTCTCCCTGTTCTATGCCCTCACCCTGCTGGGGAACGGGGTCATCCTGGGGCTCATCTCACTGGACTTCAGACTGCACACCCCCATGTTCTTCTTCCTCTCACACCTGGCCATCGTTGACATGGCCTACGCCTGCAGCACGGTGCCCCAGATGCTGGTCAACCTCCTGAGTCCAGCCAAGCCCATCTCCTTTGCTGGCTGCATCACACAGACCTTTCTCTTCTTGACATTTGCTGTCACAGAATGTCTTCTCCTGGTGGTGATGTCCTATGATCGGTATGTGGCCATCTGCCACCCCCTCCGGTATTCAGTCATCATGAGCTGGAGAGTCTGCATCATGCTGGTGGTGACCTCCTGGACCACCGGAGTCCTTCTGTCTTTGGTTCATCTAGTGTTACTTTTACCCTTACCCTTCTGCATGACCCAGAAAATCGATCATTTCTTCTGTGAAATCATGGCTGTTCTCAAACTTGCTTGTGCAGACACACACATCAATGAGCTTATGGTATTGGCTGGAGCAGTTTCTGTGCTAGTGGGACCCTTCTCCTCAGTTATAATCTCATATGTGTACATCTTCCGTGCCATCCTTAGGCTCCAGTCGGGGGAAGGGCAAAGCAAAGCCTTCTCCACCTGCTCATCTCACCTCTGTGTGGTCAGACTCTTTTATGGCACAGCCATTATCATGTATGTTGGACCCAGATATGGGAACCCCAAGGAACAGAAGAAATATCTTCTCCTGTTTCACAGCCTTTTCAACCCCATGCTCAATCCCCTTATCTATACCCTTAAGAATTCAGAAGTTAAGAATGCCATGAAAGGAGTGCTGGGAATAAAGAGTTTTATGAAAGGATGATCGCATCAGGGTTGACAATGACCTAGGAGGATATTATTTCAAAAGCTCTTAAGCCCAACCCCGCATAAGATTATCTGAGATGCTGATTTAAAATAGAGTAAATCTCCTGACCCACCGTTAGATCACTGATTCAGTAGATGTGGGAAGTATTTTAGAAAACTGTATCTTTAAATACTGTCATTATCCAAATATTACCGATAGCAATTTGTGATGCTTCTGAATGTCATAGGCCAATATTTGGAAGTCACAGATCTAGAATAACACTCTTTGTAATTTCTTCATCAAGCTATGTTCCAGCCCCATATCTCCCAAAATGTTTTCCTCAAACCATGCAGTATTTGTCTTTCTCTGTCTCATTTATGTCACTAAGCACAATGCCCTCAAGGACCATTAGTGTCACAAATGGCAGGATTCCTTTTTTTGTGTGGCTGAACACACACACACACACACTCTCTCTCTCTCTTTCTCTCTCTACTTCTTATCCTCTCGTCAGCTGGTGAACACTTAGGTGGTTTCCTTTTCTTGACTATTGTGAGTAATGCTGATAGGAACATGGGGGTACAGATAATTTTTGAGTTAGTGTTTTTTGTTTCCTTCAGATAAATGCCCAGGAGAAATTCCTAGATCGTATGGTAATTCGAAATTTTCCATATTATTTTTCACAGTAACTGTAACAATTTTCACTTCCACCAACAGTGTAAAGGGTTCCCTTTTTTCTCATCTTTGTCAACATTTGTCATCTTACATCTTTTTGATCATAACCATTCTAACAGGCATGATGTGATATGTCACTGTGATATTGATTTGCATTTGTCTGATATTGAGTGATACTGAGTAACATTTCAGGTCCCTTTGGTTATCTGTATGTATTCTTTGGGAAAATGCCCATTCAGATTCTTTATTCACATTTAGATTGAATTATTGGCAACAAAGGTCCATCTAGTCATGGCTATGGCTTTTCCAGTGGTCATGTATGGATGTGAGAGTTGGACTATAAGAAAGCTGAGCACCGAAGAATTGATGCTTTTGAACTGTGGTGTTGGAGAAGACTCTTGAGAGTCCCTTGGACTTCAAGGAGATCCAACCAGTCCATCCTAAAGGAGATCAGCCCTGGGTGTTCATTGGAAGGACTGATGTTGAAGCTGAAGCTCCAATACTTTGGCCACCTGATGTTAAGAGCTGACTGAATGGAAAAGACCGTGATGGTGGGAAAGATTGAAGGCAGGAGGAAAAAGGGACAACAGAGGATGAGATGGTTGGATGGCATCACCGACTCAATGGACATGGGTTTGGGTGGACTCCAGGAGTTGGTGATGGATGGGGAGGCCTGGCATGCTGCAGTTCATGGGGTCACAAAGAGTTGGACATGACTGAGCAACTGAACTGAACTGATTGGCTTTTTTGCTGCTGAGTTGTATTGGGACTTTTTAATATATATTTTGAATATTAACCCCTTGTTCAATATATATGGTTTGCAAGTATCTTTTCCCATGCCTTATGTTGTCTTTTCATTGTGTTAATCTTTTTATTCCTTTCCTGTGCAGAACCTTTTTAGTTTGAGGTAGTTCCACTTGTTTATTTTTTATTTTGCTTTAGATGTTATGTCAAAAAATTCATTGCCAAGAGCCATGTCAAGGATCATTTATTTTATGTTTCATTTATTTCTTTGTAGTTTCAGTTCTTTTGTTTAAGACTTTAATCCACTGTGTGCTAATTTTTGTGAGTGGAGTAGGAGAGGAGTCTAATTTCATTCTTTTATATATGAATATCCAATTTGCACATTTACTGAAGAGACTGTCCTTTCTCCACTGGGTATTCTTGGCTCCCTTGTTAAATATTAGTTGAATATATTTGCAGGGATTTATTTCTGTGCCCTCAATCCTGTTTAATTGGTCTGTGTTTCTGTTTTTAGGCCAGTAATGTATTGTTTTGACTGCTATAACTTTGTAATATAGCTTGAGATCTGGAAGTAGAAAGCATGAAGCTTTGATCTTTCTCAGGATGGCTAGGCTATTTTGGTATTTTGGCGATTCCTTAAAAATCTAGGATTATTTTTCTAGTTCTGTTAGAAATACCATGGGAATTTTGATAGGGGCTGCACTGAATCCATCTATGGCTTTTGGCAGCATGTACTAATTCTTCCAATCCATGAACATGGGATTTAAATACCAATTACTTCTGATTCTTTCTACTACTGGGTAGTTCTCCCACTGACTTGGACATAAGCAGCTCTTAGACAATCCATATTTCATGATTATTTTCTCATAATCTGGTTTGATATTTCTTAATTTCAGGACAGTGTCAGTGGCTCTAGGTAAGTCTTTATTGATGACATATTTCTCTTCTGTAAAATTGAATATTAGATTGAGAATTTAGTTTATTGAACACTCAACTTTATTTAGATAGGTAAGTATATCTTTCTTTTCTTTTTTGCTTCCTTCTTCCTTCCTTTCCCCTTCCTTAACCTTCCTATTCTTTCTTACCTTGTTTATAATTCGTTGAGTTCTTAAAGATGTTTATTAATTGTTTTCCATATACCAAAATTATATGAAGTATTAAATAAAATAGATGTCATATAGCTGTCTGATTCTCTCTTTATAGTGAGATGGAGAAAAATTAGACAATGGTTACAGAGTTCATCCTCCGGGGATTTTGTCTTGGTCCAAGATTCCACTTATTCCTTTTTGGGCTCTTCTCCCTGTTCTATGCCCTCATCCTGCTGGGGAACAGGGTCATCCTGGGGCTTGTCTCACTGGACCCCAGACTGCACACCACCATGTTCTTCTTCCTGTCACACCTGGGTATCACTGACATGGCCTACGCCTGTAGCATGGTGCCCCAGATGCTGGTCAACCTCCTGAGTCCAGCCAAGCCCATCTCCTTTGCTGGCTGCATCACACAGACCTTTCTCTTCCTGAGTTTCACTCACACCGAGTGTCTGCTCCTGGTGGTGATGTCCTATGATCGGTATGTGGCCATCTGCCACCCTCTCTGATATTCTGTCATTGTGAACTGGAGAGTCGGCATCAGCCTGGTGGGGACTTCCTGGGCATTTGGCTCCCTCCTGGCTCTGGTCCATGTGGGTCTCGTCCTGAGGCTGCCCTTCTGTGGGCCTCATGAAATCAACCACTTCTTCTGTGAAATCCTGTCTGTCCTCAAGCTGGCCTGTGCTGATACCAGGCTCTACCAACTTGTCCTCTTTGCTGCTTCCGTGTTTGTCTTAGTCGGGCCCCTCTGCCTGGTGCTGGGCTCCTATGCGCACATCCTGGCCTCCATCCTGAGGATCCAGTCCGCTGAGGGCCGCAGGAAGGCCTTCTCCACCTGCTCCTCCCACCTCTGCGTGGTCAGGCTCTTCCTTGGTTTGCCATCGTCATGACCATGGCCCCCAAGTCCCGCCACCCTGAGGAGCAGCAGAAGATCCTTTCCTGTTTTATAATCTTTTCAACCCCATGCTGAACCTGCTGATCTAAAGCTTGAGGAGCAAAGAGGTCAAGGGTGCCCTGAGGAGAGCACTGTTCAAGAAGAGTCATTTCTAACTGGTGACATTTGAATCCAAAAAATTCTCTGCTCTCTTATATGTGTCTTGATGATACAAGAATAAGACTTCCCTCTTCCTTTGACGTTTTACGTTTATTGCTTTCATTGATTTTTCTTTCAGATGTGATTTTATTGTTATTGTTCAGTCACTAAGCATGTCCCATGAATTCTATGAACTGCATTCCAGGCTTCCCTGTCTCTCACTGTCTCCCAGAGTTTGCTCAAACTCATGTCCATTGAGTCAGTGATGCTATCCAACCATCTCATCTTAGGTCACCCACTTCTCCTGTCCTCAGTCTTTCCCAGCATCAGAGTCTTCCAATGAGTCAACTCTTCACATCAGGTGGCCAAAGTATTGGAGCTTCCACTTCAGCATCAATCCTTCCAGTCAACATTCAGGGTTGATTTCCTTTGGGATTTACTGGTTTGATCTCCTTGCAGTCCAGGGGACTCTCCAGAGTTTTCTCCAGCAATGCACTTCCAAAGCATCAGTTTTTTGGCACTCACCCTTCTTAATGCTCCAACTCTCATATCAGTACGTGACTATTGGAAAAACCATAGCTTGGATTATACTATGATCTTTTTCTTTGATTGCTCTGAATTTAATATATCTGAAATTAACATTTATTTAAATTGATTTCCTGAGTCTACAAATTTGAATCATCTTTCTGCTGCCCTAACTATATTAGCTCATCAATGGAATAGGTCACAAGACTTGGAAGAAAAAACAAAGTTATGAAGGGAGGTGATTTTGAAAGCCTGGATGCACACTTGTCCACTCTCAAAAATTGCACTCCCCCTGTTCAAGAGTCAGCCAGAGATGTCTAGCTAGTTGTGCTCCATAATGTTGAAAAATCTCATATGAAAATTGTAGAGCCATATTAGGGAGCAGGCTTATTGAAGAAACATAATTAATACAAGGTATTTTGGAGATCCAAACCAGTCAATCCAAAAGGAATTGGACTGCAAGGAGATCCAACTAGTCAATCCTAAAGGAAATCAGTCCTGAATATTCATTGGAAGGACTGATGCTGAAGCTAAAACTCCAATACTTTGGCTACCTGATGTGAAGAACTGACTCCTTGGGAAAGACCCTGATGCTGGGAAAGATTGAAGGCAGGAGAAAGGGACAAGAGAGGATAAGATGGTTGGATTGCATCACCTATGCCATGCACATAAGTTTGAGCAAGCTCTGGGAGTTGGTCATGGACAGGGAAGCCTGGCGTGCTTCAGTCCATGGGGTCACAAAAAGTCAAACACAACTGAGCGACTAAACTGAACTGAACTGATTTTGGAGAAAGCAGGGAAGATAAAGGAAAAGCTTGCTGATGGGGTGGAAATAGTATGTTGTTTACAGCTTTGGGGGTAAACTGATTAGCTCATGGCTACTAAAAGAATAAAAGTAGGTGGATAATGGGTACAAACAAATAATTTCTGTTGTTTTATAGATTCCCAGAAAATTTTGTGTGTTGAATGTAAGTTATATAGATGTACATACTGTCTCTGAATATTATTTTCTAGTGTCTTTTCAACAGTAATTTCATAGGAAATTCTACCTGATAGTATAAGTGGCTAGCATGGTATGACTGGCTCTTCTGCCTTGTGGTAATTAATTCTGTTTTACAAACCCAATGGTCCGAGTGGAGTCCCATATATTTGACGTAATTTTTCAAAGTGTTACTTTTACATCCACTTTATAACTTGCTCTGAGACAAGGATGGCCACTTTCCTCCAGACTCTTCCTCAGTTTCACAGTAACAGTGAACTGAAGGCTTATTCAGTAGAATAAGGGTGTGTCCTTCATTTGGTCTTTAATAACTTCTCAACCCTACTCTTAATTACTGTGTGTGGGCAACAGCACTTAACTGAATGTAGTAGAAACAAAGCAGGTTTTTACAAGAGTTAAGGCTTGAATTGACCGCTCCGTGCTGCACACTTCACGCTCATATCGACCATTTACATGGACCATCTCGCTCAGTCATCATAACATATCCTGGAAGAGGGTCCTATTATCAGTCGGTTTTAATGTATGCATGTACCAGAAAAACAGTGTCAGACTTTTACCTGGACAGTCTGACTCCCAAGCTTTGTGTATTTAACCATAACAATGTCATAGCTCAATATGATTGTAATTCAATAAAGAAGAAGTCTAAGATATCCTAAGGAAGAATATGTTAACTGAAGGAGTATCTCTGTGCTGTTTCATGTAGCAAAGTGAGCTGCTCTTTGCTCTCTGAGGCCTGGAAGAGACTGTTTATGAGAGGTCGGTTGTCCTGGACGGTAAAACCTATGGACAGAGTTGCAAGAGTTATGGGACTTCTAGAGGAATACAGACCATGAAGAAGGTGAGAATTAAGTCTACTCTCACTGAGACTGGTGATTTAGTTCAGCTAAGATCAAAAGACATTACAAAGACATCAACACCCTGTGTCTTTCTCTCTCTCTATCTCCATCTCTGATTTTGTCTCTCTGTTTCTCTCACTATAAGCCAGGCACTGCACTTGACAAGAATTATTTCATTTCATCCTCAAAATAGCCCTTCGAGGCAAGAGACAATCCCCACTTTACACATAAGGAAATGGAGGCAAAGGGATTGAGTAACTCACCTTGTTCACAGCAAATGACAATCCAGTTCATTGTACTAAGGCAGTCTGATTCTTGACCCTATAATCATTACCATTGGGTAATGGCCTCTTTAGAGCAGATCTATGGGTAAAAATCATGGGGATTGAGAGGCTGAAACAAATGACTCAGACCAGTGAGGGCACTGGGATTTAGAAAGAAAGGACTTTCATTTGCTAAAGAAAGCAACTCGACTCCAGAGTGCGATGTGAACAGTGGGTGTAGTAACAAGGAAGAAGTGTGGCTCCAAGGGTCAGAGATGGAGGTGGTTCTCTGGAAACGAGCTGGGAAGTGAAAGAGAACCAGTACAAGGGAAGACTGATGCCACAGTTTCTCACTGGTTCCTCACCAGCAGAGAACAGGCAGAATGGATGTTTGACAGTATTTTGTCTAAAAAGTGCCCTTTCCCAAGACAAATGTCCCTTTTGTTTATTTTTTTATTTTGCTTTTATTTCCATGACTCCAGAAGGGGGGTCAAAGAATATCTTACTGCAGTTAATGTCAAAGAGTGTTCTGCCTATATTTTCCCCTAAGAGTTTTCTAGCTTCTAGCCTTTCATTTAGGTCTTTGATCCATTCTGAGTTTATTTTTGTGTATGGTGTTAGGGAGTGTTCTAATTTCATTCTTTTACATGAAGCTGTCCAGTTTCCCCAACACCACTTATTAAAGAGCCCATCTTTTCTTCATTGTATATTCCTGTCTCCTTTGTCAAAGATAAGGAGCCCTTCGGTGTGTGGGTTTACCTCTGGGCTCTCTGTCTTATTCCCTTGGTCTGTGTTTCTGATCTTGTGCCAGGACCATGCTGTCTAGGTTACTGTGGCCTTGCAGTCTAGTTTGGAATCAGGAAGGTGATTCCTCCCGCTCCATTTTCCTTTCTCAAGATTGCTTTGGCTAGTCAGTCTTTTGTGTTTTCATACAAATTGTAAAATTTCTTGTTCCAGTTCTGAGGAAAATGCCGTCGGTAATTTGACAGGGATTTCGTTGAATCTGAAATTGAAATAGACGACAGCTTAGATCAAGATGAAGTTGGAGGTGGTTCCTGTATTTTACTCGCCTTGCTGTTCATAGCGACAGTTTTGCTTAGTGTGGGGGGAACTGCGTTATACTGCACTTTTGGTGACATGGAGTCACCCGTTTGTACAGACTTTGCAGACGACATGGACTTCTATTACACTAAGTTACTACAGGGCATAGCGGAACTTAATCACTGGGTCTGCCTCTCCTAGCAAGCGTTCAGGAGGGACAGGCATGCTGGCAGTGAGCATCAAAGAGTGAAACTTTCTAAGCAGCTTTTATTTCAGGAGCTCTGTAACATGCGCCGCCCCCGCCTCCCACGCCGTCTCCCCACAGAGGAACAACAAACATCAGAAACAGCAACTGTAAATGGCAATCCAGAGGAGCTCTCAGAATAATCACATAATGAAGCGATATTGATCCGAGTACTGTGGATGGAGGGAATGGCCTTTGGACAGCATGTCCACCTCCCCCTCTCTGCTTCCTAGTGTAATGAGCTACACTGAGCAGAATTAGACGGGGCAGTGCTGAAGCCAAACACTTTTTGGCTACCTTCAAGCTAATGGTTGACTTCCCTGGTGGCTCAGATGGTAAAGCATCTGCTTACAATGCGGGAGACCGGGTTCAATCCCTGGGTCGGGAAGATCTCCTGGAGAAGAAAATGGCAACCCACTCCAGTACCCTTGCCTGGAAAATCCGATGGACAGAGAAGCCTGGTAGGCTACAGTCCATGGGGTCGCAAAGAGCCGGACATGACTGAGCGACTTCACTTCACTTCACTTCACTTCACTTCACTTCATTGAATCTGAGGATTATTTTGTGTGGTATAGTCATTTTGACAATATTAATTCTTCCAATCCAAGAACCTGCTATATCTCTCCATCTGTTTGTGTCATCTTGATTTCTTTCAACAGTGTCTTAGAGTTTTCTGCGTACAAGTCTTTTGTCTCCTTAAGTAGGTTTATTCCTCAGTACTTTATTCTTTCTAATGCAAAGATCAATAGAATTATTTTCTGAATTTCTGCTTTTGACCTTGTATTATTAGTATATACAAATGCAACAGATTTCTGTGTATTAATTTTGTATCCTGCAACTTTACCAAATTAATTGATGAGCTCTAGCAGTTTTCTGGCAGCATCTTTAGGATTTTCTATGTATACTGTAATGTCATCTGCACACAGTGACATTTTTACTTCTCTTCCAGTTTGGATTCACTTTATTATTTTTTTCTTCACTGGCTTCCATGTCTAGGACTTCCAAAGTTACACTGAATAAAAGTTGCAAGAGAGGAATCCTTGTCTTGTTCCTGATCTTAGAAAAAGTGCTTTCAGCTTTTCACTCTTGAGTACGATGTTAGAGTTTGTCATGTATGACCTGTATTATGTTGAGGTGTGTTCCCTCTGTGCACACTTTATGAAGAGTTTTTTTTTATCATAAATGGATATTGAATTTTATCAGAAACTTTTTCCTCATCTACTGAGATAATAGTATGATTTTTATTGTTCAGTTCATTAATGTGGTGTATCACACTGATTACTTTGCAGATATTGAAAAACTCTTTGCATCCCTGGGATAAATCCCCCTTGATCATGGTGTATGATCCTTGTAATGTACTGTTAGATTCATTTCCTGGTATTTTGTTGAGGATTTTCTGTCTATGTTCATCAATAATATTGTCTGTACTTTTCTTTTCTCATGGTGTCTTTGTCCAGTTTGGGTATCAGGGTGATTGCAGCCTCATAGAATAAGTTTGGAAGTATTCCTTCCTCTGAAATTTTTTGGAATAACTTTGGAGGATTAGGTGCTAATTCTTTTCTACATTTTGGATGTAACTCACCTGTGAAGGCAACTTATGCTGGACTTTTGTTTACTGGGAATTTTTAAATCACTGATTCCATATCAGTGCTTGTATTATAGTTGGTCTGATCATATTATTTCATTTCTTCCTGTTCAGTCTTGAGAAACTGTACATTCCTAAGCATTTGCCCATTTCTTCTAAGTTATATATTTTATTGGCATATAGTTGTTTGTGGCCCTTATAGTCCACGAACTTCCTGCTTTGGGGCTAGGACACTGGCCTTTTTCTGCTGCCCTCAGACTACAGCTTATACTATCTGCTATCCTGGTAACAGGATTCATACTGAACTGCAACACTGGTTCTCTTGAATATCCAGCTTGATGAGTGCAGGCCTGGGGGCTTCTCAGCCTCAAGCAGGAGGATATTAGACTTTTGACAGGGAAGCAGGAGTGACTTAAGGTTTCTGCTGTGCTGTCTTTTCCACCCCTGGCTACGGAGCTGCAGAGAAGGCAGTAGCTGCTGCCCCTGTAGGCTGCTCTGTTCTCCCTGAAGAGTTTCACTTGCTGACTGGGTGTATTCAAGAAAACATAGGGGTAAGACATTTGAGACAGAAATTGCTGGAGAGAAGTTCTTGAGTTGTCAAGAGGGATGACATTTATAGTATAAGTTGTAGACTGGCCTTTGATGAAAAAAAACTAAAAACTCCATAGGAAGAGCAGATAACTTAAGATAAATGCACAGATTTATTAACTTAGTCAGTGTGTGTGTTAGGATTGAATGAACTGTCATCTGATTGCATCCATTTATCAGTTACTCTCACTCAGTAGCTAAGACTATGGGTGGAAGTAATTATGGGAGATTTATTGAAAGAGAAGAAAAAAAACACACCAGAGAGAAGAGACTAGGAAATACAGTAGGATTTCTGGGAAACTCAAAGGCCAAATCAATGTGAATTCTCATGAATTTAAGAGACGGAGTCATCATGTGTGTGTGTTTTTCTGGGGATCTGTGGACGCAGGCAAAGCCTTGCATCATCTAAACTCAATGCTTACAACACTGCACTTACAGCAGAGAGGGGACAATGGCCTCTCTAAATGTAAGATGTATATTTCGGGGAAAATGTTTTCAAAATGGGACAAATACTGAAGGAGTAGGGAAGAGCAGGAAAGTATTTAGGCAGTAAGATTCAGTGTACATGATTTTCCAAGTAGTGAGTAATATTTGCAATGGAAAATTTTAATAATTATTACATATTAACACTTTTCAGCAGATGGGGATAATTCACTCCCTAAGAAAGATCCAGTCTTTAGAGGGTCTACGTTAATAATCTCCATGGGAGATCACATTTATTGCATCATGAATCAATCTTTTCAAAAGTAGGATATGGAGACAGGATCAACTTCAATATCAAAGACATAATACACATATATCCTTGGGAATTCTACTGTGGGACATAATTAATGAAATGAAATTTATCACTTATAGTTTTATTTCAAGAGTCTCTTGAGTACAGACATCTTTGCCATTCATCCTCAGTTCTTACTTCTCTGCAAAAGCAGGTTCACACATGTGCACACACACGCATGTGCACACACACACTCTCACAGATAATAATGCAAGAGACCCAAGAGAGGAGGAGGAGGAAAAACACAGAATGGTGAGAATATGGTTTGTAATTTGTTCCCTGGACGCCACAGGTATGTCTCTGGGGAATGGGTCGCTTTCACTTAATCAGACCATAAAGCCCTCACGTATATAGAAGATCCCGGGCACCCCTGAGTCCTGCCCTCTCCGTCAGGGCAGAAAAGGGATCACTCATCATCTACTGCACTTGCTTCCAGGAGCAGGTGACTTAACTCCAGCCACTCCCCATCTCTGTGAGTTTTCCATCCCAGCTTGGGAAAAACACCAGAAGGAGTATCACGACTCCTCTTTATGTTAATAGAAATCATTACTTTTATACTGGTTAGTGACTGACAGAGGAGCAGGGCAGAAGGCTGGCAGAAATCATCAGGTTTATGAAGAAGGAAAAGCCACCTTTGTGAAGACCCCTTTCTTGAACTGTGCTGAGGTCTCAGAGTCACATCTGATACCCACGCTGTCTAAACATAGGCTTCTTTTTCTTCTTAATCAGACCCCTTCCCTGGTCACACGTATGGGAAGAGGCTGGTGAAACTCAAAGTCCCTGAGTTGTGGTATCAAGCTGAAAGGGATGTAAGAGACCTCTGAGCCTGTTGCCTCCTGAAGCTGGGGGTGTGCCATTTACTACTTTCCATTTCTTCCTCTGCTGACCAGCTTCTCACACTACACCTTGGAAGCATCCTCCTGCCAGGGAAGTGAGGAAAGCTAGCATCCGCTTCTTCTGCCCATGAGGAAGATGTTAGTAAGTGGCAGGACGAAATCCTATAGCTACTTGAAAAAGATCTCATCATTATTCCTTTGTAGCAGGAAACTGGGTACAGGAGCCCGTTTAGCTTACCTTGATTCCTTTTCCAGAATTTCTCTCCAGGGATGGTTGTCCTCATCTGAGGAAAAGCCTGCAGCATCTCCTGGAGTAGGTTAACATGACTACCATTGTCACTTATCAAATGTGGTGGGAACGTTCTAGGTGTTGAAAATATGGCAAAATATCCCTGCTATAAAACCAGTTTCTTAGTTTGAAATGTGTTTGTACCTGGCAGATTTTCAGTGAATGTTTTTGCTTTTATTCTCTTCGCATTTAAGTCAATTTTTTAAATAATGAAAAAATGAAAATATATCATTTTTAAATTTTGCTGATGCAAAATAAAGTCAGAAGAATCCTGTCAGTGTTTATAATGTTACAGAAATCACAGGACTCCCACAGACTTTCTCTAAGCTGCAGTATTTGGCTATTTTCATCCATATTTCAGCATTCTAACCTTAAGATTCAAGTTAATATAACTGAGGCTAACAGAGTCTTCATATTTATACTAATCTGGCTTGTGCTGTGTAAAAGTGGAGAACTGATGGTTTGCTAACAGGAAGTTACTGGAAGAGCATTCTAGGTATCCCTGACTTGAGTTTGTAAGTGATCAGAGTCCACTGAGGTGTGAGGTATTGGAGCAAAGGGTATCACTTCTGCAGCAGGTCAGAGAAAGCAGGGATCTCTCTCTGTAGATACCTGGGAAGATGGGAGATGTTCTAAGACTAATGAAGATAAGGATATAGTCCTCTGATAATCATCTTGCAACATGTTTATTAATGTTGTTTATTATTTTCTTACTAAATGAACCTTTCTAAGCATATATATAATTGTATAGAAATTTAAATGTATTAACTGACTCTCCTCAATGGCATATTACTGTATGATGTAGAATGTGACAAATACTTTCTTTTAACTTACAATAGCAACATGCCTGGACTGTAGAATGAATTTTAGATATACTGAATCTCTTGAAAGCTGGACTTAGAAGGTAATAGCAGATAACTGGGCTTCTTGGAGAGATGATGAAAAAAAGACAGACATTCGCAAGCACAAGTCTGGAAGCCAAGAAATCAGGCAGTGTTACCAGGGTATGACTACTTGTGAAATTACACTGGCTAATGGAGATTAGATTTGTCTGCAAATACATGAATTTGTTTAGGAGCAGATTCTTCATAAACTCAGTTACTAAGTCCCTCAGCGGACAACTCAGGACAGGAGAACAGACCAGAGCTAACAGGTAAACCATCAGCCACCATGTAAGCTCTTAATGCTTTTGCTGACATTCCTAACATGATGTTTATGCTAAGGTTAGCTGTAACACTAGGACCTAAAACTTGGGGGTTAGAGACACGCACTGAAAATGGATGCGGGCCTTGACGTCACTATACCAGCTGGCTGACAGCCTGCTTGAGAGCCTCATCCACGGGCATTCAGTAGAGAAATCTCTGGTTAATTCTGCCTGGTACCCAACACAGAGACCTGTCACCCTAAGAAGTTAGTAAATCAATGCCTGAAATATGCTGTATTTGCCCATTTGTGTCCTTTTAATTAATTAATTTATGTTAATTGAAGGATGATTACACTATGATATTATGGTTGATTCTGCCACCCATCAACATGAATCAGCCACGGGTGCCCATTTGATTTTTAACTTAGGGTTTGTTTTTTAAATCAGTGTCTGATTATCTGTTTGTTTTACTCCAACAGCAATGAATAAAAATAAGACATTTCTACCGTTTCAGGCTTTGAAGGATGACTGTATTCCTTGGTGAGTGTCCCTGAAATGAATTTGTACAGATTATATAGCCTACATCCCATCTAAAATGTGCCTTCCTGTTGTTAAAAATACGCTGAGCACTTTTCATGTGATAAATGTGCCAGAAACTTTAATTCATTTACATAGATTTACCATATAATTCTCAAAACATAGTGATGCACTTAAATGTTATTCTCTTTTTATTTATGGTGAGCAATAGAGCTAATATTCAATAATATCCCCTGATTATATTTTATCCAAATACAGAAGTTTTGTCAAATTCCTTCAGATGCAAGATAAATAAATTATGCTAGTAGGTTAGGTGTAAGTAAAGTCAACTTTTGAAATTAAAAAATTAAACTTTCTTTTTACTTAGCTATGGATAAATATCTGTGTTGCTCTAACATTTAAAAATCATTAGAAAATATTTTTTAAAAAAGTTTGGCAATCGCCTGCTCCATTTAGAATCAGAAAATCACACCTGTTCATCTGCCTAAGTATGTTCAATCAAATTTTGGATTTCAGAGGTGATGAAGAGAGACTTCATAGCTGATGCCGTGGGTGCCCTGTCCATAACACCGTGCTCTCCCACTTCGGTGCACACTGGCCTGATTTCCTAATGCCAGCACCTCTATTTGTTTGCCTGGACAGGTTCCTGAAAACCAGAGACACTTTACTACCTTCTTAAATAGGGAAAAGGAGCCCTGATGTCAATCCTTGGTCCACCCACCTCAAGGCACTTATCTGATAACAGATACTAGTAGGTGTATAAACACCCCAGCTCCCTTCCACCTAAAGGTAGGTTAACACTGAGAAACATATTCTACCCTGGCTCCAAGATTTTCCCATTGGGATCTATCTTCAGTTACAACAATTTTGATCTACTTGGTCATCCAACCTTCAGTGACCACCTTTTCTCAGTTGTCCCCCTTTGCCAATCTTCTACCTGTGTTTCCCAGGATTCGGTTCAATTCAGTCTCTCAGTCGTGTCCGAATCTTTGCGACCCCATGAACCACAGCACACCAGACCTCTCTGTCCATCACCAACTCCTGGAGTCCACTGAAAGCCATGTCCACTGAGTCAGTGATGCCATCGAACCATCTCATCCTCTGTTGTCCCCTTCTCCTCCTGCCCCCAATCCCTCCCAGCTTCTGGGTCTTTTCAAATGAGTCAGCTCTTTGCATCAGGTGGCCAAAGTATTGGAGTTTCAGCTTCAAAATCATTTCTACCAATGAACACCCAGGACTGATCTCCTTTAGAATGGACTGGTTGCATCTCCTTGCAGTCTAAGGGACTCTCAAGAGTCTTGTCCAAAACCACAGTTCAAAAGCATCAATTCTTCGGCGCTCAGCTTGCTTTATAGTCCAATTCTCACATCCATACATGACCACTGGAAAATCAATAGCCCTGACTAGACGGACCTTTGTTGGCAAAGTAATGTCTCTGCTTTTATTTTATTTTATTTTATTTTATTTTAGTGGTACTTTTTTAAATAATTGGTGAACATAGATTGACACATCATTATCACCCAAAACCCACGGTTTACATTATTTTTTTTCTTTTATTTTTTATTTTTTTTTTAATTTTAAAATCTTTAATTCTTACATGCGTTCCCAAACATGAACCCCCCTCCCACCTCCCTCCCCATAACATCTCTCTGGGTCATCCCCATGCACCAGCTCCAAGCATGCTGTATCCTGCATCAGACATAGACTGGTGAATCAATTCTTACATGATAGTATACATGTTAGAATGTCATTCTCCCAAATCATCCCACCCTCTCCCTTAAATGTGCTGTCTAGGTTGGTCATAACTTTCCTTCCAAGGAGTAAGTGTCTTTTAATTTCATGGCTGCAATAACCATCTGCAGTGGTTTTGGAGCCCCCCAAAATAAATTCAGCCACTGTTTCCACTGTTTCCCAATCTATTTGCCATGAAGTGATGGGACCAGATGCCATGATCTTCGTTTTCTGAATGTTGAGCTTTAAGCCAACTCTTTCACTCTCCTCTTTCACTTTCATCAAGAGGCTCTTTAGTTCCTCTTCACTTTCTGCCATAAGGGTGGTGTCATCTGCATATCTGAGGTTATTGATATTTCTCCTGGCAATCTTGATTCCAGCTTGTGCTTCCTCCAGCCCAGTGTGTCTCATGATGTACTCTGCATATAACTTCAATAAGCAGGGTGACAATATACAGCCTTGATGTACTCCTTTTCCTATTTGGAACCAGTCTGTTGTTCCATGTCCAGTTCTAACTGTTGCTTCCTGACCTGAATACAGATTTCTCAAGAGGCAGGTTAGGTGGTCTTGTATTCCCATCTCTTTCAGAATTTTCCACAGTTTATTGTGATCCACACAGTCAAAGGCTTTGGCATAGTCAATAAAGCAGAAATAGATGTTTTTCTGGAACTTTCTTGCTTTTTCGGTGATCCAGCAGATGTTTGCAGTTTGATGTCTTGTTCCTCTGCCTTTTCTAAAACCAGCTTGAACATCTGCAAGTTCATGGTTCACCTACTGCTGAAGCCTAGCTTGGAGAATTTTGAGCATTACTAGCGTGTGAGATGAGTGCAATTTTGAGGTTTTGAGCATTCTTTAGAATTGCCTTTCTTTGGGATTGGAATGAAAAGTGACCTTTTCCAATCCTGTGGCCACCGCTGAGTTTTCCAAATTTGCTGGCATATTGAGTCCTGGGATTACTTCCTAAGAACTACTTGTAGTTGAATAACTATCTCAGGGGTTAGCCTCTGGAGGATCCCAACCAATGCTTCTCTTAACTGAACCAATATTTATATTTATTTAATGCATAATAGGAAACAATATTCACAAACATTGGTAATTTTGAACATGGAGAGAAAATTGACATGGTGAATTTTGTGTTTACAAATATTAAATATATTTATAGAAGACATTATTTAGCAACGAAATGCTTTGTTGTCAGAATATATTTCACTACAAGTTCAAATTCATTTATATCATTTCACTTATATTACAAGGACAGATTGAACAGTGTTCATTGATGGTCATAGATTTTGAACTCAGAGCACCTTTTATAAAAATCCTTATTGACTATATAATTTCAAGAATGTGCCTTTGACTATTTTTTTTTATTTCTAGAGAAAATTTTTGCATATCCAAATAGGCCCATTGTTTTCATTGAGTAGTTTTCCAAAACATATATTCTGTTCAGTTCAGTTCAGTCGCTCAGTCGTGTCCAACTCTCTGCAACCCCATGAATCGCAACACGCCAGGCCTCCCTGTCCATCACCAACTCCCCGGAGTTCACTCAGATTCATGTCCATCAAGTCAGTGATGCCATCCAGCCATCTCCTCCTCTGTGGTCTCCTTCTCCTCCTGCCCCCAATCCCTCCCAGCATCAGGGTCTTTTCCAATGAGTCAACTCTTCGCATGAGGTGGCCAAAGTACTGGAGTTTCAGCTTTAACATCTTTCCTTCCAAAGAAATCCTGAAATAATTAAATTAAATCATTTATTTCTAAAACTAATTATAAGAGTCCTGCAGTAAATATTTATGTGGTCACATGGATTGTAAAGTCAAGCCCAAAGATAAGTCCATGTTTCAATCTTCTCTTATAAGCAATGATAGAGTTTTCCTTTGGAAGGTATTAAAAAAAAGTTATTATAATTATTTTAAGAATATTCATATGTAAACTTTATATATAAATCTAAATATGTGTATCACATTTGTATGTATCTATGGGGGGGGGCATATCTGGAGATAGAATCCATGAGCCATTGTTATGCGTATGTTCAAATAGAGTCAGTTCTTCTTGGCTTTTCCAAAACGGGGGCACTGTATTATGTTCTCAGTAGTAATGTATCCCTGTTTCATATCCTTGCCAATTCCTTATAGTTTCAAACTTTTGAATTTTGTCCATCAGTGTGTTTTGCATTTTAATTTCTTTCTCTTTGGAGACCTAGGAAGGTTAGTACCTCTTAATCTTTTAATGTGCTCAGGGGTTATCCGGATACTCTTTCACGTGAAATGTTTGTTCAAGTATTTTGCTCAGTTTAAACTGGGTTATCTATCTTTTCATTAAAAATGTGCAGAAAATCTGTAAGTATTCTGAATATGAGCCCTGTATTGGTTATGTGTTAGTTGCTCAGGCTTGTCCGACTCTTTGCGAACTGTAGCCCACCAGGCTTGTCTGTCCAATTCTTAAGGAAAGAATGTTGGAGTGGATTGCCATTCCCATCTCCAGGGGATTGTCCTGACATTAGGGATCGAACCTGTGTCTCTTGGCAGGTAGGTTCTTTACTACTAGCGCAACCTGTATAGGTTATACATGTTGTAAATATTTCCTTCCACTCTGTGGATTTCATTTTTGCTCTCTTAATGATGGCTCTTGATAAAATGCAAGTTAGATTCTTAATTTTATCAATCTATTCTTTCAGTTCAGTTCAGTTGCTCAGTCATGTCGGACTCTTTGCGACCCCATGAATCGCAGCACACCGGGCCTCCCTGTCCATCACCAACTCCTGGAGTTCACTCAGACTCACGTCCATTGAGTCGGTGATGCCATCCAGCCATGTCATCCTCTGTCGTCCCCTTCTCCTCCTGCCCCCAATCCCTCCCAGCATCAGAGTCTTTTCCAATGAGTCAACTCTTCGCATGAGGTGGCCAAAGTCCTGGAGTTTCAGCTTCAGCATCTGTCCTTCCAATGAACATCCAGGACTGATCTCCTTTAGGATGGACTGGTTGGATCTCCTTGCAGTCCAAGGGACTCTCAACAGTCTTCTCCAACACCACAGTTCAAAAGCATCAATTCTACAGCACTCAGCTTTCTTCACAGTCCAACTCTCACATCCATAAATGAACACTGGAAAAACCATAGCCTTGACTAGACCGACCTTTGTTGGCAAGGTAATATCTCTGCTTTTCAATATGCTCTCTAGGTTGGTCATAACTTTCCTTCCAAGGAGTAAGCGTCTTTTGATTTCATGGCTGCAGTCACCATCTGCAGTGATTTTGGAGCCCCCCAAAATAAAGTCTGCCACTGTTTCCACTCTTTCCCCATCTATTTCCCGTGAAGTGATGGGACCAGATCTTTAATACTGTTTTAATTCTCTTTCATAAATTTTTTCTCCCTCTGACGTTTTCACTATAAGTCACTAATATTCTACAAAGCTTTTTTTAAATATGTGATGCTTAGATCTAAAACCCATCTGATATTTTTAGTGTGTTGGGAGAAGTCATGGTTCATTTTTATCCTCATAGCTAGCCAGCTGATTCAGCATTATTTATTAAAATCACTGGTGCCTTTATCTTGGTTCAAGTATGTATGTGTGTATGCATGTGTGTGTACACATTTCTGAATTTCTGAGTTAAACATGCTATTTTTTGTGTTTGATTATCCTTGTTCCAATACAACATTGATTAAAAATGTAAAGTCACTGTAACCTTGTAGATATCAATATTCCCGAGTGGGTCATTTTATTGATACTTCATTCTTCTTCAAGATTGCTCTGTCTCTTCTTGAACTTTGATAATTTCACATCAAATTTATAATGAGATTCTCAATTTCTATACATGAAATTTCTTCTTCCATTCTGGTTTTGACTTTATTGACCCAAAAGAACAGTTTGAATAGGTTTGCAGTCTTTATAAAATGCTCATTCCGTAAGCAGGGTATGTAAGTCCTCCCATTTTGTACATCATCCATGAATGCATATTTTTTTCAGTGTACACCTGTAATAATAGATCATCCATAGAGATTCTGTTCTTAACATACACAATTTTATCAGTAATTATATTTTATTTTCCACTTTAAATCCTAGCCCTTCTTTTTCTTCCTGTTGCCTTATTGACAGCTAGTTCTTAGGTCACATTTAAAAGAACTGGTTTTAGGGGAGCATGTTAAAATCATATTCTAGCTCTAAAGGAAAATTTTTTAAAGTTTTACTGTTAATAAAAAAGTAAAGTTTTTGTTTGAATAAATTAAAAAACTTGTCTTCTATATAAAATTTGCTAAATTATTTTATAGTGAATTTTCTTCTTTTGGCAAATTGTTCATTTTATTACAACTTTGTAGTATCTTATATGGCCTCCCTGGTGGCTCAGACAGTAAAGAATCCTCCTGCAGTGCAGGAGACCTGGGTTTGATCCTTCAGTTGGGAAGATCCTCTGAAGGAGGGCATGGCAACTCACCCCAGTATTCTTGCCTAGAGAATCCCCATGGACAGAGGAGCCTGGCAGGCTACAGTCCACGGGGTCACAAAGAGTTGGACACGACTTAGAAACTAAGCACAGCACAGTATCTTGTGTATATCCTTTGGTCTGATATCAATATTGCTATTACCAGTCACTGTTGGCATGAAGCATGTTTTTTGATCATTTTACCATCAATCACCTTTTTTGGTTTTGAGTGTACGTGCATGTCTCTGTGTATTTGTGTTTAAAAGTGACTGTTGTAAAGGTTTGTATGTGGATTTTCTGTTTTTAATCTGATATGACCATCTCTATCTTGATGAATATATTTAATTCATTTACATTTAATACATTAATGGAAACACTTGTTTTTGTTATTGTATTTTGTGTTTTCTGAATATCAACCATTTTTTTTTCTTTTTCTGTTTTTTCCTTGTATTCTACCTTCTTGTTTGATTGACAATGCTTTAATGCTTGATTTGTTTGCAGTATAATTTTGAAAATCATTGATTCCATCCTTTTTTGATTCATGGTTTTTTGAAGTGTCAACATAAAAATGCATGATGTACAGTAATAAATTTAGAATATTCAATATTTTGAGCCTCCTCAAGAATTTAGCACTCTTTATTTTTAAATAGTCTCTTTTCCTTCATTTATGTTTTTCAAATTTTAGTTTCACCCTCTTTAAATATAAAAATAATTATTTCATAGCCCATAAGTTATCAAATATAAGATTATATTTTATTACTTTGTTCAGTATTATTTGTATGTATTTGATTCATTCTGAATTCACTTCTACTCTAGTGGGAATACTTTTTATTGGTATGCTAAATAGTTATAGGCTCTAAACATTTGTAATTTACATGTGAAATAATTTCATTTTGTTCTCATTCATTCAAGAGAGTTCTTGCAGTTATAAAACTCTTGATTGAGAACTTCTCTGCCTCTTGAGACATTAAAGATATTACCTTTTTGTCTTCAGATCTTGTTGATAAGAAATCCACTGTTAGTCAAATTGTTGATCCTATTTAGATACTTTTATCTCTAATGTTTTTAATATTTCCTTTTGATCTTGGGACAATAATGCAACAAAGTATTTTAAGAGAGAAATGAAACTATCACTTTTATTAAAAATTGCAAAACTTATGAAATAAAAACTAAGATTTTAATTTGTTATGGCAGCCCTAGGCAAAGATAGGCAAACATTTGTTTATTTATATTTATTGAGAACTTATTTTTAACCAATCTTAATCTCAAATTTTTGATCTAAAGATTTTATCTTTAATTATTAGAAGGTCTTCAAGTCCTTATGGGTGCATTTACCTTTACTGTTTCCTTTCAGAATGCATTTTTATCAATTTGGAAATTAAGTCTTTGTTCCATGTGGAACATTCTTGGTAAAATCTCTTCAAATATTGCTTTAAAAAAATCACATCCCTTATTATCTCTCTGGAAATTTTATCTTGTTTATGTTTCACCTCTCCATCTTTATCATGCCTGTGAGTTAAATTTTCAAGGTCTCCCTCTATTTTCCACCTGGCACTAATGTAGTATTACAGGTCAATTTTACTTCAAATAACAAAAAAGCAAACTTGTAGAGAAAGACATCAGATTTGTAGGGCTGAAGGTGAGGAATAGTTGAGGGGGAACTGAATGAAGGTGATCCAAAGGTACAAACTTTTAGTTATAGGATAAGTAAGTCTTCTAAGAATGTAATGTACATGAAGAATATAATTAACACAGCTGTATACTACATGTCAATGTGAATAAGAGAGTTAATCCCAAGATTCTCACAAGAAAGAAATACCTTTATGTCCATATGAGAGGCTGGATGCTTACTGTGCTTATCACGGTCATCAGGTCACAAGGTATGTAGGTCAAATTGTTATGCCATACACCTTAAACTTATAAAGTGTTGCATGTCAGCTGTAACTTGATACAATTAGAAGAGAATAAATAAATTAAATAAAATATCCAAATGAAGAATCTACCCCTTGTCTATACATGTTGAAATCTAGGTAGATTCTTTTTAACATAAATTTATTTATTGTTAATTGTAGGATAATTACTTTACAGTATTGTGTTGGTTTCTGCCAAACATTAACATGGATCAGCCACAGGTATTAAATATAATCTTTCAGTGCATTATTTCCCTCTATTAATCTCCAGTATTTTATCCTCTTTATTGAGTTTTAAAAATGAATGACACTGCTTATTTCCTGAATGCCTCATAGATTCTTTTTTCATGTGCAGTGACTATTTTATACCTCTATTTTCTTTACTGCTTATAATTTATTAAAACTTGAGTAAATGCAAGACTTTCATTGATCTATTGGAATATTTAATCATGCTTACATTAGATTCTTTGTAAGACTGTTCAACACATTCAGTTACAACTTGGGTAAACAAAAGGTTTCATTGTTTAACTCGTATACCTTTAGCACTAACTGGTTTGTATTTGAATATTGTTTTTTTAATCACATTCTGAGTAGGAAAGTTTTATTAGTATTATTCAAAATTAATTTGATTTTTCGTCCTATCTTCCCTCTGTTTTGTGATGATGACTTTTTTGTTTTCCTTCCTTCTATCATAATCTCCTAATAGAGAACCGGATCTCATTAAGGGCATTTCAGGCTCTGATAAACCAATGAGAAAGCAAGCATATTGAATATTATATATATGCCTTTAATTCAGCAACTCTATAGGTATTTTCAACCTCCTTTCATCTTTTTATAACTGGCCCTCTTTACGTTTTGGGACATGCCTTCACCCCTCATCCAGGTCACTTACAACTCTGACAGCTTCCTGCCCTTGCAGAGTCTGGACTTTAGACAGAGGCAAGGCATCAGGACCTTTTCAGATTCCTCTGAGCATTTTCCCAGCCCTGGTCATGTGTGTGGCCTTATAGTTTCCCAGCAGTATCTGCTGCTGCTGCTGCTGCTGCTACTGCTAAGTCGCTTCAGTCGTGTCTGACTCTGTGCGACCCCATAGACAGCAGCCCACCAGGCTACCCTGTCCCTGGGATTCTCCAGGCAAGAACACTGGAGTGGGTTGCCATTTCCTTCTCCAATGCATGAAAGTCAAAAGTGAAAGTGAAGTCACTCAGTTGTGTCTGACCCTCAGGGACCCCATGGACTGCAGCCTTTCAGGCTCCCCCATCCATGGGATTTTCCAGGCAGAGTGCTGGAGTGGGGTGCCATTGCTTTCTCTGAGTAGTATCCGGGAGCTATTCAAAACATCTATTTACCAAATCATCTTATTTCCAATTCTTCCACTCAGGGTGTTATGTTAGTCTATAGTTTACCCCCAACTTTTATTACTTGCCTCATGTGGCAGCAGCTGATAGTTTTGCCTTCAAAGACTTTCAACAATTGCCTCTGGGTACTTATATGCAGAGTACATCATGAGAAACACTGGGCTGGAAGAATCACAAGCTGGAATCAAGATTGCCGGGAGAAATATCAATAACCTCAGATATGCAGATGACACCACCATTATGGCAGAAAGTGAAGAGGAACTAAAAAGCCTCTTGATGAAAGTGAAAAGAAGAGAGTGAAAAAGTTGACTTAAAGCTCAACATTCAGAAAATGAAAATCATGGCATCTGGTCCCATCACTTCATGGGAAATAGATGGGGAAACACTGGAAACAGTGTCAGACTTTATTTTGTGGGGCTCCAAAATCACTGCAGATGGTGACTGCAGCCATGAAATTAAAAGACGCTTACTCCTTGGAAGAAAAGTTATGACCAACCTAGATAGCATATTCAAAAGCAGAGACATTACTTTGCCGACTAAGGTCCGTCTAGTCTAGGCTATGGTTTTTCCAGTGGTCATGTATGGATGTGAGAGTTGGACTGCGAAGAAAGCTGAGCGCCAAAAAATTGATGCTTTTGAACTGTGGTGTTGGAGAAGACTCTTGAGAGTCCCTTGGACTGCCAGGAGATCCAACTAGTCCATTCTGAAGGAGATCAGCCCTGGGATTTCTTTGGAAGGAATGATGCTAAA
The DNA here is from genome assembly GCF_001704415.2 of Capra hircus. Lineage (NCBI taxonomy): Eukaryota > Metazoa > Chordata > Mammalia > Artiodactyla > Bovidae > Capra > Capra hircus. Next base: position 13,122,153 of record NC_030811.1, on the reverse strand, counting down.
GCTGAAACTCCAGGACTTTGGCCACCTCATGAGAAGAGTTGACTCATTGGAAAAGACCCTGATGCTGGGAGAGGTTGAGGGCAGGAGGAGAAGGGGACAACAGAGGATGAGATGGCTGGATGGCATCATTGACTCAATGGACGTGAATCTGAGTGAACTCCGGGAGTTGGTGATGGACAGGGAGGCCTGGCATGCTACAATTCATGAGGTTGCAAAGAGTCAGACACAACTGAGTGAATGAACTGAACTGAAGTGAACTGAGCCACCTCTGCAGTGGGAGAGTTTTGAGTTAATTACATAAAGGAAGTTCTGTGAGTGCATCCTTCAAGGACAGGTCAAATCCAACATCCAGAATTCTGTGAGTAGAAAATATATTCTGCTCCTTTTGGTAGTGAGTGTACATCAGAAAAGCAGACTATCTTGCTTAGAACTGCTCCTGAGCTAGGGAGTAGGGGATGGTATCAGGACAAGTTAAAATGCTACAGATCTCTCAGGTTGATTTTCAGGCTTGTTTTCCATATTAAGCAAGAGTGTGGTTGCTATGGCTTTTGATTAGATTCCAGAATTCCAAAAAGGATTATTTTGACAGCTGTTTCCATTTTATATGTTGGTTTTCTAGAGAGAACTACGTCTAATTCTTCTGTTCCATTTTTCTTTTCCCTGTGTCCCTCCACAGAGTTAATGTTTTCTTGATCTTCTAACTCAGATGTAGATTTAACATGTTGATTTGTAAAGACATGTGACAGGCTTTAATCTCATCCAATTTTTTAAAAGAAGAATCCTTACATTTTTGAATGGGAATATGAACTGCTCATGGGCTAAATTTATCAGTGTAATTAAGTAATTAATACTGAGTAGAAAGAAAGGCTAATAAAAGTCAGTAGTTATACTTTTCTGTCAAAATGCATGGAAATTAGAACCTTTTACCTTCTATCAGCCTGTGCCCCGCATGTGTGCTATTGTTGTGTATTTAGTTCAGTCTTATTCTAGGTACCAGAGAATACCACCAGTATTCCTACCGTCAATATCTGCTTAGTTCACAAACGTATGTACTACCTTCTTTGCTCTTTATTTCTTTTTACGGTGTGAACTTTCTTTCTGGGATTACTTCTTTTCTGCTTGAAATGAAATATTGGAATTTCCTTCAGTGAGAAGAGGTGAATCCAGGCTGGCTCTGCTCAAGAGCAGGGTTAGTTGTTTTTAATAGACAAGTATGGTGTAGGGCATGTAGTCTCTCCTCTTGCCAGAAACTGAAGTCTAAATCTCAGAGTTTGTAAACTTTTTCAAATTTGAACCTTTGGTTTTTAACTTTCCACTTCAAAATGGGGAGATTTTGTTTTCTTATGATTTTTCATACTTCTCTAACAGGTGACTTTTTCGGATTCTTTAATGCTATTTTTACATTGTAAATGTAAGAAAGTGAAAGCGCTAGTCACTCACTTGTGTCTGACTCTTGGCGACCCCATGGACTGTAGCCCACCAGGCTCCTCTGTCCATGGAATTCTCCAGACAAGAATACTGGAGTGGGCTGCCATGCCCTTCTCCAGGGGATCGCCAAACCCAGGGTTCAAACCCAGGTCTCCTGCATCATAGGCAGATTCTTCACTGTCTGAGCCACCAGGATTTTTGTTATTTATGTTCTGTTAATCTGCCATCATGCTCACAATTTTAACTGTTTCTTCTCAATTTAAATGAATAATGTTGCACAATAGTCCTGCTATCACAGTTTATGTATATATCTGTAATTTACAGTCAACTGAGAAATAATTTTTCAGAATATCGAATAGGGCATATTTTACAAATTCCTGTGTATATAGAAATTACATATATGTGTGTATATATACATATTTATTTAATAACTATTTATTATTATAATCATATTGCTAAATGTATTACAGTAATGACTACCCCCACGCCAGCCTCTAGAGCTTCTGAGTGCTGGGCTGTGGCAGGTGTCTTCTATTCCTCAGCAGCTTTCTTGATATCCCTTCCCAGTGTGGTTGAGTGGTGGTCCTTCTCAGCCAATAGACCAACTCTATTGTTTTGAGAATAACCTGGCTACAGGCTTCATATACAGATATTTCTCCTGAATAAGGCTCTGACATGGCCAAAAAAGCAAAAGGACCTTATAACCTAAGAGATAAATGTATTGATAGAGTAATGACTGATGCTGGAAAACAGAATTCAGATAACAGTTATAGTAAACTCTTTACTGAAACAGTATAAGAGTTTTACAATATAGTTATTTCTTACCATTTCTTACACTATCATCTAATGTGGATAATTATTAGACTCAAGATTACTGTTCTGATAGAAATATGTGTCCTACCACAAAATAGGATAGAATGAGTGTGCCAATCCACTGGCTAAAGGAATATTTTAAAACTCCCTAGCTCAGTGACTGAGCTGTCCCAGTAAAGAATAGCATATCCTTTGTTTACTGAGCTGCAATTATTTTAATGACTCTAGTGGAAAGAAGAAATTTTATTTAGGCTATTTTAAACTAGATAGGTAAACAGAAAGATAGATAAATAGCTAGTAGGAAGAAAGAAAGAATGAAAGGAAGCATGGAAGGATGGAAGAGAGGGAAGGAAGGAAGGAATAGATTTGACCAAGAATTTCCATGTCCTAGAAATTAGTATAAGAAAAGAAAATAGACATGAAAGTATATGTATGAAATATAGTCACTGTAGCACTATAATCCACACAACCTAGTTAGAAGATGATATACTAAGTAAAATGTTCATATTATACAGATGTTTAAAGTATATTGCAAATAAATAGTTGATATGAAAAATATACACGATGTTATTCTAAATGAAAGAAGACAGAGGATGAGATGATTGGATGGCATCACCGACTCGATGGACATGGGTTTGGGTGGAATCCGGGAGTTGGTGATGGACAGGGAGGCCTGGCGTGCTGCGATTCATGGGGTCGCAAAGAGTCGGACACGACTGAGCGACTGAACTGAACTGAACTGAGATACACAGTATTGTTCATATAATTTTAAATATACATGTGAAAATATAGGTATAGTGAAAATGGAAAATTGTTTATAGAAATTATTAACAATCATCAGCTTTGGACATATATTTTACATATGTATTTTCTCTTCAATGTTTTATGAATTTGTATGTTTCTCTAAGATAATTAGAAAACTTGATGTTAGAATCTCATATGATGTAGATGCTTCTTTACCCATAGTGTAAACCAGATCATTGAAACATTAATTTATAAGTCTAAAATTTCCAGAAGACTATAATTACCTGAAAACAAAGAAAATAAAAAACGGTTAGCAAGATAATTAATATGATTTGGTGATACTAAATCTACATTGCCAAAAAAACTACTGTATAAGATTGAGATTGTTCTTTATGATATAATGTTAATTTAGTAAAATAGATTTTGATCTCCAAAAGAAGTCAGTAAACGTGTTAAGATTAAACAAGTCAAGGTAAAAATCCATTATCCACTTAGCAATTGATATACTGTCCCAAATTATATTTATCCCTATTGCATGGGGATATCAGAAGTGTGGCAAAAGTGATGATAAAAAAATTATTATTAAACACTCAATATAAGCAGATATTTTTAAATGATTCTTCAATACAAGAAGACATATTTTAAGTGAAATAATTGCTTCCAACCTGAAATGGGAAATGTACAAGATGAGTATAGGACAGTTTGTTAAGCCAGAAGAAAGAAAGTACTTAAAACTTTACGGATTAAAAACTTTATAATGGAAATAACATTGAGGAACCACCTTAGCCAATGATCAACATCAACATTACTGGGACAAATTATCTGTGTATTAATGGAGGGCATTAAGAAGGACATTTTTTTTCTGCTAAAAAAAATGTTTAATCTGAGTTAGAACATGGACAATAAATGGAAAATGCATTGAGAAACACTTTACAAAACAAGAACTCATACTCTTCAAAAATATCACCGTCAAGGCAAGAAATGCAAAGAATGTAAAATTAGAGGAAATGATAGGATATGTGATATTGAATTTGAACCTTAAGACTACCAGGGCAGGAAATGCTGTATTTAGAGTAGTGAATCATGTTAATGTTACATCTCCTGTTTTTGGAAATTATACTGAGAATACATTAGCAAGTATCCATGTTATAGAGAAAAAATTCCAAAAGGTTTAGATGTAAATCGCCAATAGGTAAATATGGTTTCCCGTTAGTCTTATGGGGTCTCCAGAAAATTAAAACTATGTGCACACAAAGAAGATAAATGATAAGGCAAATTAAAAAAAAAACAGTTTGGTAAAATCTGTATAGTAGTATAGTTTATAGTCCCTGATACTTATTTGAAATTTTGGATTACTTCACATTAAAAAAAAAAAAGGTGAAGAAACTTAGAAAAACAAAATTCAGTAATGCAGGGATAAGTATACCAGCTTCCTCTTCATTCCCTTCTGATAAATAACTCCTATTTTCATTGTTATCCAGCTGTGACCTTCCCATCACACTTCACTCCTTGACAGACTGTCTTTAGGAATGGAGGGCAATCAATCATGGATTGCAGAATTCATCCTGGTAGGATTCCAGCTCAGTGAAGACATGGAATTGGTCCTGTTTGGTATCTTCTCCCTGTTATATACCTTCAACCTGCTGGCAAATGGCATGATCTTGGGTCTCATCTGCCTCGACCCTAGACTGCACACCCCCATGTACTACTTCCTGTCTCATCTGGCCATCATTGACATATCCTATGCTTCTAGCAATTTGCCCAATTTGCTGGCAAATCTAGTGAAACACAAAAAAGACGTCTCCTTTGTCTTATGTACTTTGCAGATGATTTTTAATTTGACTTTTGCTTCTGTAGAGTGCCTGACTTTGGTGGTGATGTCCTATGACAGGTTTTTGGCGATCTGCCACCCCCTGCAGTACACGGTCATCATGAGCTGGAGGGTGTGCTCATTCCTGGCCATCGCTTGCTGGGCGTGTGGATTTTCCCTGGCCATAGTCCAGGTAAGTCTGTTTCTACGGCTGCCCTTCTGTGGGCCCCAGAAGGTGAACCATTTCTTCTGTGAGATTCAATCTGTTCTCAAAGTGACCTGTGGTGACATCTGGATCAATGAAATGTTCCTCTTTGCTGAAGGTGTGTTTATCCTAGTTGTGCCCCTTTCCTTGATGTTGGTCTCCTATGTGCACATCCTCTGGGCAATCCTGAAGATCCAGTCAAAGGAGGGCCGCAAGAAAGCCTTCTCCACCTGCTCCTCCCACCTCTGTGTGGTTGGGTTCTACTTTGGCATAGCTATGATGGTGTACTTGGCCCCTGAGAGTAGCCACCGAGAGGAACAGAAGAAAATCCTTTTCCTGTTTTACACTCTATTCAACCCATTGCTGAACCCTCTTGTCTACAGTGTACGGAATGCTCAAGTGAAGGCTGCCTTCTACAGAGTATGGCAGAAAAAGAGGACAGTGTGAGGGAGGGTCCAGTTTTGGTTCACTGCATTTTCCCCCAGTGAGATGTGATTACTGATATACAAAACTCAACAAAATTTCCCGAGAAGATGCATGATTTCATGATGACAATTACTCAAGAGGAACATCAACATGATGGCAGAGTAAGATCCCCTAAGCCATTGTTCCTCCATGGAGACCAGAATATACTGGCCATATTTCCTTTCTGAAAATAACAGAAGTCAGATAAGAGGTGTCAGCACCCCAGACAAGCACAGCGCCAAGAAGAGATACAGTAAGTGAAGAGTTTATACAAATTGATGACACTTTGCCTCTCATAGCTGCCTCCTGTATCTGCCACCATGTGTCCAGATCAGGAGAAAATTCCCAACTCCCATCTCTTCTTCAAGAGGGAAAAAGAAAACTGAACAATGTGGATATTTTGTAGCTTTTCAGAGAGTGGCCTGAAGGTTAGTTTTCTCACTTGTTTCAGAGCACTGATGGGAATGGCAACTGGGATTCCTTGTAGATACCAAGGGAACGTTTCATGCAAAGATGGGCTCGATAAAGGACAGAAATGGTCTGGACCTAAGAGAAGCAGAAGATATTAAGAAGAGGTGGAAAGAATACATGGAAGAACTGTACAAAAAAGATCTTCAAGACCCACATAATCATGATGATGTGATCACTAATCTAGAGCCAGACATCTTGGAATGTGAAGTCAAGTGGGCCTTAGAAAGCATCACTATGAACAAAGCTAGTGGAGGTGATGGAATTCCAGTTGAGCTATTTCAAATCCTGAAAGATGATGCTGTAAAAGTGCTACACTCAATATGCCAGCAAATTTGGAAAACTCAGCAGTGGCCACAGAACTGGAAAAGGTCAGTTTTCATTCCAATCCCAAAGAAAGGCAATGCCAAAGAATGCTCAAACTACCGCACAATTGCACTCATCTCACATGCTAGTAAAGTAATGCTCAAAATTCTCCAATACATGAACCATGAACTCCCTGATGTTCAAGCTGGTTTTAGAAAAGGCAGAGGAACCAGAGATCAAATTGCCAACATCCGCTGGATTATGGAAAAAGCAAGAGAGTTCCAGAAAAACATCTGTTTCTGCTTTATTGACTATGCCAAAGCCTTTGACTATGTGGATCATGATAAACTGTAGAAAATTCTGAAAGAGATGGGAATACCAGACCACCTAACCTGCCTCTTGAGAAATCTGTATGCAGGTCAGGAAGCAACAGTTAGAACTGGACATGGAACAACAGACTGGTTCCAAATTGGAAAAGGAGTATGTCAAGGCTGTATATTGTCACCCTGCTTATTTAACTTCTATGCAGAGTACATCGTGAGAAACGCTGGACTAGAAGAAACACAAGGTGGAATCAAGATTGCCGGGAGAAATATCAATAACCTCAGATATGCAAATGACACCATCCTTATGGCAGAAAGTGAAGAGGAGCTAAAAAGCCTCTTAATGAAAGTGAAAGAGGAGAGTGAAAAAGTTGGCTTAAAGCTCAACATTCAGAAAACGAAGATCATGGCATCTGGTCCCATCACTTCATGGGAAATAGATGGGGAAAGAGTGGAAACAGTGTCAGACTTTATTTTGGGGGGCTCCAAAATCACTGCAGTTGGTGACTGCAGCCATGAAATTAAAAGACGCTTACTCCTTGGAAGAAAAGTCGTGACCAACCTAGATAGCATATTCAAAAGCAGAGACATTAATTTGCTGACAAAGGTCCGTCTAGTCAAGGCTATGGTTTTTCCAGTAGTCATGTATGGATGTGAGAGTTGGAATGTGAAGAAGGCTGAGCCCCGAAGAATTGATGCTTTTGAACTGTGGTGTTGGAGAAGACTCCAACCAGTCCATTCTGAAAGAGATCAGCCCTGGGATTTCTTTGGAAGGAATGATGCTAAAGCTGAAACTCCAGTACTTCGGCCACCTCACACGAAGAGTTGACTCATTGGAAAAGACTCTGATGCTGGGAGGGATTTGGGGCAGGAGGAGAAGGGGATGACCCAAGATGAGATGACTAGATGGCATGACGGACTCGATGGACGTGAGTCTGAGTGAACTCTGGGAGAAGATGGACAGGGAGGCCTGGCGTGTTGCGATTCATGGTGTCGCAAAGAGTCCGACATGACTGAGCGACTGAACTGTAGGGGCCACTGAGAAACATCGCAAGCATTCCAACTTTTTATAGATATATAGTGGTTGTAGCATGTCAGACAAACACCAGGTAGAGCAAGTCTGTACAGGCTTCAGGAAAAAAAAAATATAAAGGGCAAACCTCTTTAACTGAGAAAGTACATAAACCGATTCAGAGAAGCTGCATCCACAGACAAGGCTAGGAGGTCCCCAGAATCTCTAGGAGAGCTTATTGCTGAAGACCTTCCCCTTCTCAAAGTCAGTCAATTGACTAGGAGAAGTAGCTGTTTTTCCAAATGCCCACATCTCATCTACAGTTCATAAGATATACAGTGAAACAGGGAAATCATGGACTAATTAAAGGAGAAAACTAAATCTCAAGAAACTATCCCTAAGGAAATGTAGATATGAGTCACCTGGCAAAAATCCAGGATCATCATTTTAATGATACTGAATAATCTATAAAACATATAGACAACAAAAAAGAAAATGATACATGAACAAAATGAAAATATCACAAAGAGATAAAAACTATAAGAAGAACCAAACATAAATTCTGGGACTGAGTTGAAAAATTGATTAAAGGGGTTCAAGCAAGAAATTAGGAACTGGTTAGAGACTGATGAAAATAAGACACAGCATGCCAAAAATGTGTGGCTGCAAAAGCAGTACTGAGAAGGGAGCTTTCAGTAGCATGTCCTTATGCATTTATAAAGAGAGAAGATTGAAAACCAACACCCTCACTTTACATCAGAACCAGAAACAGAAGAAAAATCAACCCCAATATGGCAAAAATAAGAAAGTAATGAATACTGGAACATATATAAGCAAAGTAGAGAATAGAAAACAACCAACTGGTAGAAAAAGAAGTCAATAAAACTAAGAAATGGTATCCCAAGAAACTCAAAATATTGGCAAACCCTTATCTAAACCGAAAGAAAAAGAGATATATGTAGGATATTCAGATACCTAGAAACATGAAGTAGAATAATGGTTACAAGTGACTAGGAGACAAGAATGAGAAGTTATTTAATTGGTACAGAGTCTCAGTTTGAGGTGGGTAAGTTCTGGAGTTGGATATTGATGATGGCACCACACAGTGTTATTGACAATGTCACTGAAGTGTACATTTAAAATTTTAGAAGACAAGTCAAGACAGAAGAGTTGTAAGACCCTGAGTATATCTCCCATGACTATACCAAAGCTAAAATTGCATATGAAAGAGCTCTCTCTTTTTGAGAACTAAAGAAGAACAACTTTTGTACAACCATGAATACAAAAGAAATAATTCCACACCAAACATGTAGGAGGGAAAGAGAAACAATCTAGTTGGGACCCACACACCCATTGTGCATCCTAGAAGGGGAGGAGGTTATCCCAAGATGGGCATCCTCCCCAAGGAACAAGAAGTTCAAGCACCATATCGGGTACCCCAGCCCTGGGGCCCTGCACTAGCAAGACAAAAAGCTTTTGCTGGTTTTGAAACTGGTGAGGCTTATAACTGAGAGAGCCCAAGGGCTGTTGGAAATCTAAATGTCCCTGTTTAAGGGAGTACACACTGACTTGCTTCCTCCCAGTTCCTGTGCAGAAACAGGAAGATGAAAAGTGCGCCTGGTGCTATGGCCAGCTTGCCAAGACCACCCCAGTGGGCCCCACCCCTCAGCCTGCCTGGACTGTAGCTCTAGCCCCTCTGGCTCTGGCCACATATCCCACTAAGGCACTGGCCACTAATACCCCTGCCCCCAGGAGAAGCAGCAGCTCTCCTCAGGCTCCAGCCCCAGCCACTCCCTCTTTGGTCACACTCCCAGTTAAGGTAGTGGCCACAAGCACAGCCTGGGGGCTCTCATCAGGTAATGGCTCCAGTCTCTCTGGCTCCAGCTCTGCACCCACCAAAATGGTTACTTCAGTGTGATCCAGGAGAAGCCTCAGCCCACAAGAAATCCTAGGTCTAGTCCCCAGTAGCAGCTCATGGCTCACTGAAATAAGGCCTCACAGTGTGCCCTCAAAAGGGCCTCAGCCTACGTCAGACTCTAGCTCTAGCCCCACCCAGCCCTGGCTCCAATTCTGACCCCTACAAGTGGAGGCCCCAGCAGGCCCTGAAAAAAGCCTCAGCACAGACTTGTGCCAGTTCCAGATCTTGCCCAAAGGCACTGGGCATATGTAGACTACATAAGGAGTCTCCCACACAAGACATGCCTTTAAGACACAAAGAAAAAAAAAAAAAAAGAATAATATAAGAAGTACAAATCAGAGCTGGAGAACACAATGCCTGAAATCAAAAATACACTAGAAGGAATCAACAGCACATTAGTACATAGATTAGGTAATATAGATGCATAAGTGATCTGCAAGGTTGATTGAGAAATCACTCAACCAGAACAAAAACAAAGATAATTAAATCAGGATAGTTTAAGGGACCTGTGAAACAATAATAACTATACTAACATTTGCATTATAGGAGTCCCAGGTGAAGAGAGAAAGGGGTAAAAAATGTACTTGATGACATAATGGCTGAAAAATTCCCTAACCTAAAGGAACTAGATATACAGGTCCAGGTAACACAGAGAAATACCCACCGAGACATATCAATATTAAAATAGCAAAATTTAAAGATGAAGAATCTCAAAGACAACAAGAGAAAACCAAAGAGTCACATGTAAAGGAACCTCCATAAGGCTATCAGTTGATTTTTCAGCAGAATATTTGCAGGCCAGAAGGGACTGACATTATATAAAGTGCTGAATAAAAGCCCTATGACCAAGGATACTCTACCCAGCAAGGTTAGCATTGATTTGAAGAAAAGAGTTTCCTAGGCAAACAAAAACTGAGTTCATCACTACTGAACCAACCTTATAAGAAATGTTAAATGGCCCTCAAGTGAAAACTAAAGACCATAACAAGAAATAAGAAAATACGTGTATGAAAAATCTCCCTGATAGAGGTAAATTAAAGACAGTGTGTCAACCACTCAAATAAGGTAGTATAAAGCTTCAAAGACAAAAGTTATAAAATCAACTATAATTAAAATAATCAGTTAAGAGATGTGAAAAAACATGTAAAATTTGATACCAAAAGACAAAACTTGTGGGAAAGGGAGTAAATATGTAGAGCCTTTAAAATGTTTAAACTTGAACAGCTATCAATATAAACATTGAAATATATTTATATTGTATATAAACACATACATATATATGTAAAACTATACACATATATATAGAGAAGTGAAAATACCTTTAAAAAAATAACAGAAAATGAGTAACAAAATAGCAGTATTTATATACTTCAAATGGGCTTCCCTGGTGGCTCAGCTGGTAAAGAATCCGCCTGCAATGTGGAAGACCTGGATTCGATATCTGGGTTGGGAAGAGCCCCTAGAGAAGGGAATGGTTACCCACTCCAGTATTCTGGCCTGGAGAATGCCATGGACTCTATAGTCTATGGTGTCACAAAGAGTCAGACATGACTGTGTGACTTTCACTTTCATATACTCATCAATAATCACTTTAACTGTAAATGGACTAAATGCTCCAGTGAAAGGACATAGGATGGCTCAATGGGTTGAAAAGCAGAAAACAAGTGAAAAAAAAGAGACAAGAAAACCACCAACAGCAAAAAAATACACAAAAAGCCCACCAATCTATATGCCTCTTACAAGACATCCGGAACAGAACTAAACACACACAAGGAGTGAAAACAAAGAGATATCCCATGCAAATGGAAATGAAAAGAAAGCTGGGGTAGCAATACTCATATCAAACAAAATAGACTTTTAAAACATCTATAACAGAAGACATTAAATTAAGAAGACAGAAATCAAATGTTTCCTGACTACACAGTATTAAACTAGGAATAAATTATAAGAAGAACACTGGAAAAAAATACAAATGTAAGGAGGCTAGACAACATGCTACTAAAAAGGATGCTACCAAAGGATCAACTTGAAAAAAAAAGAAAAAAGAAATTTATAAAATACCTTCAAGATGAACGAAAAGAGAAACAGAGCTTTTCAAAATATATGGAACACAGCAAAAGCAGTTAAAAAAAGAATACAGGGCTATGTCAAGAAACAAAAATCCCAAGCAATCTTAACTTTACAACTAAAGGAGTTAGAAAAGAATGATAGATGTCCCTGGTGGCTCAGTTGTAAAGATCCACCTGTAATGCAGCAGTGAAGAAAGTGAAAGTGAAAGTTGCTCAATTGTGTCTGACTCATTGCAACCCCATGGACTGTAGAGTCCGTGGAATTCACCAGGCAAGAATACTGGAGTGGCTATTCTTTCCCTTCTCCAGGCGATCTTCCAAACCCAGGGATTGAACCTAGGTCTCCCCCATTGTGGGTGGATTCTTTACCAGCTGAGCCACAAGGGAAGCCTTGTGCTTCTGCTTTATTGAGTACACCAAAGCCTTTGACTGGGTGGATCACAATAAACTGCAAGGATGCACCACAAGCTGGAATCAAGATGGCCAAGAGAAATATCCATAATCTCAAGTATGCAGATGACACCACCATTGTGACAGAAAGTGAAGAAGAACTAAAGAGCCTCTTGATGAATGTGAAAGAGGAGAGTGAAAAGTTGGCTTAAAACTCAACATTCAGGAAATGAAGATCATGGCATCTGGTCCCATCACTTCATCGCAAAAAATGAGGAAACAATGGAAACAGTGAGATACTTCATTTCAAGGGCTCCAAAATCACTACAGATGGGGCCTGCAGCCATGAAATTAAAAGACGCTTACTTCTTGGCAAAAAAGCCATAACCAACCTAGATAGCATATTAAAAAGCAGAGACGTTCCTTTGCCAACAAAGCCCATCTACTCAAAGCTATGGTTGTTCCAGTGGTCATGTATGGATGTGAGAGTTGGGCTATAAAGAAAGCTGAGCACCGAAGAACTGATGCTTTTGACTGTGGTGTTGGAGAAGACTCTTGAGAGTCTTGGACTGCAAGGAGACCCAACGAGTGCATCCTGAAGGAAATCAGTCCTGAATATTCTCTGGAAGGACTGATGCTGAAGCTGAAGCTCCAATACTTTGGCCACCTCATGTGAGGAACTGAGTCATTGGAAAAGACCCTGATGCTGGGAAAGATTGAAGGTGGGAGGAGAAGGGGACGACAGAGGATGAGGTGGTTGGATGGCATCACTGACTAGATGGATGTGAGTTTGAGTAAGCTCCAGGAGTTCGTGATTGATAGGGAAGCCTAGCGAGCTGCAGTCCATAGGGTCGCAAAAAGTGGGACAGGACTGAGCAACTGAACTGAATGCAGGAGTCGCTGGTTTGATCCCTAGGTTGAGAAGAGCCCCTGGAGAAGGAAATGGCAACTCACTCCAGTATTCTTGCCAGGAGAATTACATGGACAGAGGAGCATGACTGTCCATGAGGTCGCAAAGGTGTTGGACACAACTTTGCAACTAAACAGCAAAAATCTTCAAAGTTAGTGGAAGGAAATAATAAAGACCAGAGTGGAAATTAATGACCTGGTGACCAAATAAATGAGTAAATAAAAGAGATCAATGAAATTAAAAGCTGGTTCTTTGAAAACATAAACTCAATAGACCTTTAGACAGATTCATCATGAAAAAAAGAAAGAGGGCTTAAATGAATAAAATCAGAAATTAAAGAGAAGTTTCAACTGATATCACTGAAAAGCAAATAAGTATAAGGGGATACTACAAACCGTTATTCACCAACAAAGTGGGTAATCTAGAAGAATTGAAAATTGCTAGAAAAAGATACTTTTCCAAGCCTAAATCTGGAAGAAAAAGGATGCCTTCACAGGTCATTATTAGTAAATAATGATGTTAAAAGAGTAATAAAATCTCCCAAGAAACAGAAGTCTGGGACCAAAGGGCTTTACAGACAAATTCTACCAAATATTTAAAGAAGAGTTAATACCTATGCTTCTCCAGCTATTCCAAAAAATTGAAAAGTAGGAAACTTTTCAAGTTTCAAAAACTTGAAAAGGGCTTCCTCAATAGCTCAGTTGATAAAGAATCCACCTGCAGTGCAGGAGACCCCAGTTTGATTCCTGGGTCGGGAAGATCTCCTGGAGAAGGGATAGGCAACCCACTCCAGTATTCTTGGGCTTCCCTTGTCACTCAGCTGGTAAAGAATCTGCCTACAATGTGGGAGGCCTGGATCCAACCCCTGGGTTCAGAAGATCCCCCAGAGAAGGGAAAAGCTACCCACTCCAGTATTCTGGCCTGGAGAATTCCATGGAGTCACAACGAGTCAGACACGACTGAACGACTTTCACTTTCACTTAATACCCATCCTTCTCCAGCTATTCCCAAAAATTGAAAAGGAGGAAACACTTTCTAATTCATTCTACCAGGTCAGCAATATCCTGATACCAACCACATATAAAAATATTTCAAAAAAATAAAATAAAAATTACAAACCATTATCCATGATTAATTTAGAAGAAAAATCCTCAATTAAATGTTAGCAAGCTGAATTCAATAATACATAAAAAATCGTACATCATGATCAAGTGAGATTTATTTCAGAAATGCAAGGAGGGTGCAGTATCTACAAATATGTCAACATGAGACACCACATTAACAAATGTGTCATTTTGTTAATGACATGAGATAACATGGTCATCTCAATAGATGCAAAAAAGCACATAACAAAATTCAACATCCATTCATGATAAAAACTCTAAGCAAGATTGATATAGAGGGAATATACCTCAACAAAATAGAGGCCATTTATAACAAACGCCTGGTGAACATCACATTCAGTTGTGAAAAGCTGAAATCTTCTCTAAGATCAGGAACAAGACAAAAATGCCCACTCTCACCATGTCTGTTTAACATAGTACTGGAAGACTTACGCTCCACAATTGAAAAAGGTATAAAATGCATCTACATTGGAAAGAAGTAAAACTGTTGCTGTTTGAGATGATGTGATAATATATACAACTCTGAATACTCCACCAAAAAAATACTAGAAACAATAAATGAATTTAATAAAGCTTCAGGATAAAAAATTAATGCACACTAATTTGTTAAATTTCTGTACTCTAATAATGAGCTATCAGAAATAGAAATCAAGAAAAAATCCCATTTACAATCGCATCAAAAAGAATAAAATGCTTAGGAATAAATTTAACCAGGAAGGGGAAAGATTTGTACTCCAAAAACTATGAACATTAATGAAAGAAACTCAAGATGATAGAAATAAATTGAAAGATACCCCATGTTCATGGATTAGAAGATTTAATATTATTAAAATGTCCATGTTAACCAAAGCAGTCTACAGATGCAATGCAATTCTTCAAATAACATGATATTTTTCACGGAACAAGAACAAATCATTCAAAATTAGTATGGAACCACAAATGATCATCAAAGAGTCAAACCAGCCTTCAGAAAGAAAAGCAAAACTGGAGATAATCAAATTTCCTGTCTTCAGATTATACTACAAAGTTATGACAATCAAAACAGTATGGTACTGGCACAAAAACACAGATCAATGGAGCAGAATAGAGAACCCAAATATAAACCTGCACACATATGGCCAGTTTATGACCAATGAAGCAATAATATAAAATAAAGAATATCGATCTCTTCAATAAGCAGTATTGGACTACTTTCTCATACCATATGCAAAAATAAATTCAACATGCTTTAAAGACTTATATGTAAAACCAGAAAATGTAAAAGTCATAGAAGAAAATGTAGGCAGTAAGCATTTTGAAATAAGTCTTAATATTATTTTTTGAATCTGTCTCCTCAGGCAAATAAAGCAAAAGTAAAAATAGACAATTGGAACCCAATCACAATAAAGAACTTTTATAAAGCAAAGTAGAGCATCACCAACTGAAGAGTGGTTTATTGAATGGGAAGAAATATTTGGCAAACAATATTTCAGATAAAAGGTTGATATCCAAAACATATAAGGAAGATATATATATATCATATATATATATCAAAGAACATATACCACACAACTCAATATAAAAATTAACAATGCAATTAAAATATGAGCAGAGGACCTCAATTCTAGTTTTTTTCCAAAGAAAACATACTGATGACCAACAGACATATAAAAAGGTACTCCACATCACTACTCATCAGGAAAACGCAAAACAAAACCACAATGGGGTATCACCTCACAACTGTCAGAGTGACTGTCATCAAAAAGATAAAAGTAACAGGTGTTAGTGAGGATCTGAAGGAAAGGGAACCCTGGGGCAGTGTTTGTGGGAACGTAAATTAGTGCAGGCACCATGGTAAACAGTATGGAGTTTCTTCATAAAATTAAAAATAGAACTACCATGCAGTTCAGCAGTTCCACTGCTGAATATTTACCCAAAGAAAAGGAAAACGTTAATTCTAAAAAATACATGCACCCAAATGTTCACAGCAGCATAGTAGATACAATAGATATGAGATGAAAACAATGCTCACTGACAGATAAACAGATAAAGATGATACAGTGTGTATATGTACAATGGAATATTTCTCAGGATTAGAAAATGAAATTTTGCAATTTGCAGCAATATGAATAGAACCTAGAGATTATTATGATTAGTGAATAAGTCATAGAAAGACATCTTACATGACATCTTAGATGTCACTTCCATCTAAAAAAAAAAAAAATGAAGCAAATGTGTAGAATGAAACAGAAGCAGACTCACAGATACAGGCTTCGAGTAGAACCAGGTGTAAGGCAGGGCTTCCCTTCTGCTTGGCCACCGTCATCACCCTGTCAGGGACAAGGTCAAGTTCCACACTGCTGGCGCAGAAGCCCTGGGGAGCTGATTCAATTCGCTCTGGGTGTGTGCTCTTCCTGTACCCAACAACTCCTTGACCCAGAGGGGAGCAGTGCTGGAGCAAGAGGGGCTGGCGGGGGTATTGCACAAGGGTCCTGACACAGGCCATTACAGTCTGATCACCATCAGAAATCCAAATTGTCTCTGATGGATGACCCGTGCAATCGTCCTTGGTCTTGGCAACACTCACTTTGGTGCTGGAGTGTTTGCTTGGCTCAGGCTGGACCAGACACCTCCCTGGTCTCAGGAACCAGTCAGATCACTCATTTGGTTTTAACATATCCTTTCTGCACTGCTTCAGGAGCAAGCAAGTGTTCCCCACAAGCCGAGTTCAGGCATCCTCTGGGCCATCAAACAACCAAGGGGGCCTGTCTTCACTTTGTCAGACCCCAGAGCCCAATATGTGGTTCTAATAGCTCACTCACAAGGGAGGGTCTCCACTAAAGTAATTTACCATTTTATCTGAGTTCCCTCCCAAATGTGTAGGTCCTGGTATTGCTTCTCTAATCTTCCTGTCTGATTCTGTATGGATCTTTCTTGCAGCGTTGGTGGTACTGGAGTCTTTCTGCTAATCTCTAGTTAGTTTTTACTGAGAGTTGTTCCACATTAAGATGTATTTTTGATGTGTTTGTGGGAGGAGGTAAGTTCTCTGTCCTCTTACTCTACCATCTTGCTTTGAGATCTAATAGACTCTAGTGCACTTTTCAATTCAGTTCAGTTCAGTCACTCAGTCATGTCCAACTCCTTGCAACACCATGAGTCGAAGCACACCACTCCTTACTGTCCATCACCAACTCCCAGAGATCACTCAGACTCATGTATATTGAGTCAGTGATGCCATCTGGCCATCTCATCCTCTGTCATCCCCTTCTCCACATGCCCCCAATCCCTCCCAGCATCAGAGTCTTTTCCAATGAGTCAACTCTTCACATGAGGTGGCCAAAGTACTGGAGTTTCAGCTTTAGTAGCATTCCTTCCAAAGAAATCCCAGGGCTGATCTCCTTCAGAATGGACTGGTTGGATCTCCTTGCAGTCCAAGGGACCCTCAAGAGTCTTCTCCAACACCACAGTTCAAAAGCATCAATTCGTCAGTGCTCAGCTTTCTTCACAGCCCATCTCTCGCATCCATACTAGACCACTGGAAAAACCATAGCCTTGACTAGACAGATCTTAGTCGGCAAAGTAATGTCGCTGCTTTTGAATATGCCATCTATGTTGGTCATAACGTTTCTTCCAAGGAGTAAGCGACTTTTAATTTCATGGCTGCAGTCACCATCTGCAGTGATTTTGGAGCCCCAAAAAATAAAGTCTGACACTTTTTCCACTACTTCCCCATCTATTTCCCATGATGTGATGGGACCAAATGCCATGATTTTAGATTTCTGAATGTTGAGCTTTAAGCTAACTTTTTCACTCTCCTCTTTCACTTTCATCAAGAGGCTTTTTAGTTCATCTTCACTCTCTGCCATAAGGGTGGTGTCATCTGCATATATGAGGTTATTGATATTTCTCCTGGCAATCTTGATTCCAGCTTGTGCTTCTTCCAGTCCAGCGTTTCTCATGATGTACTCTGCATAGAAGTTAAATAAGCAGGGTGACAATATACAGCCTTGACGTACTCCTTTTCCTATTTGGAACCAGTCTGTTGTTCCATGTCCAGTTCTAACTGTTTCTTCCTGACCTGTATATAGGTTTCTCAACAGGCAGGTCAGGTAGTCTGGTATTCCCATCTCTCCCAGAATTTTCCACAATATATTGTGATCCACACAGTCAAAGGCTTTGGCATAGTCAATAAAGCAGAAACAGATGTTTTTCTGGAACTCTTCGCTTTTTCCATGATCCAGCGGATGTTGGCAATTTGATCTCTGGTTCCTCTGCCTTTTCTAAAACCAGCTTGTACATCAGGAAGTTCACGGTTCACGTATTGCTGAAGCCTGGCTTGGAGAATTTTGAGCATTACTTTACTAGCATGTGAGATGAGTGCAATTGTGCGGTAGTTTGAGCATTCTTTGGCATTGCCTTTCTTTGGGATTGGAATGAAAACTGACCTTTTCCAGTCCTGTGGCCACTGCTGAGTTTTCCAGATTTCCTGACATATTGAGTGCAGCACTTTCACAGCATCATTTTCAGGATTTGAATAGCTCTGCTGGAATTCCATCACCTCCACTAGCTTTGTTCGTAGTGATGCTTTCTAAGGACCACTTGACTTCACATTCCAGGATGTCTGGCTCTGGTGAGTGATCACACCATCGTGATTATCTTGGTCGTGAAGATCTTTTTTGTACAGTTCTGTGTATTCTTGCCACCTCTTCTTAATATCTTCCGCTTCTGTTAGGTCCATATTTCTGTCCTTTATTGAGCCCATCTTTGCATGAAATGTTCCCTTGGTATCTCTAATTTTCTTGAAGAGGTCTCTAGTCTTTCCCATTCTGTTGTTTTCCTCTATTTCTTTGCATTGATCGCTGAAGAAGGCTTTTTTATCTTTTCTTGCTATTCTTTGGAACTCTGCATTCAGATGCTTATGTGTTTCCTTTTCTCCTTTGATTTTCACTTCTCTTCTTTTCACAGCTATTTGTAAGGCCTCCCCAGACAGCCATTTTCTTTTTTGCATTTCTTTTCCATGGGGATGGTCTTGATCCCTGTCTCCTGTACAATGTCACGAACCTCAGTCCATAGTTCATCATGTACTCTATCTATCAGATCTAGTCCCTTAAATCTATTTCTCACATCCACTGTATAGTCATAAGGGATTTGATTTAGGTCATACCTGAATGGTCTAGTGGTTTTCCCTACTTTCTTCAATTTGAGTCTGAATTTGGCAATAAGGAGTTCATGATCTGAGCCACAGTCAGCTCCTGGTCTTGTTTTTGCTGACTGTACAGAGCTTCTCCATCTTTGGCTGCAAAGAATATAATCAATCTGATTTTGGTGTTGACCATCTGGTGATATCCATGTGTAGAGTCTTCTCTTGTGTTGTTGGAAGAGGATGTTTGCTATGACCAGTGCATT
Organism: Capra hircus; assembly: GCF_001704415.2. NCBI lineage: Eukaryota > Metazoa > Chordata > Mammalia > Artiodactyla > Bovidae > Capra > Capra hircus. The sequence continues at coordinate 13,102,783 of NC_030811.1, read as the reverse complement.
TTCTTGGCAAAACTCTATTAGTCTTTGCTCTGCTTCATTCCGCATTCCAAGGCCAAATTTGCCTGTTACTCCAGGAGTTTCTTGACTTCCTACTTTTGCATTCCAGTCCCCTATAATGAAAAGGACATCTTTTTGGGGTGTGTGTTCTAAAAGGTCTTGTAGGTCTTCATAAAATTGTTCAACTTCAGCTTCTTCAGCTTTGCTGGTTGGGGCATAGACTTGGATTACTGTGATATTGAATGGTTTGCCTTGGAAACGAACAGAGATCATTCTGTCATTTTCCAGATTGCATCCAAGTACTGCATTTCAGACTCTTTTGTTGACCATGATGGTTACTCCATTTCTTCTGAGGGATTCCTGCCCGCAGTAGTAGATATAATGGTCATATGAGTTAAATTCATCCATTCCAGACTATTTTAGTTCACTGATTCCTAGAATGTCGATGTTCACTCTTGCCATCTCTTGTTTGACCACTTCCAATTTGCCTTGATTCATGGACCTGACATTCCAGATTTCTATGGAATATTGCTCTTTACAGCATCGGATCTTGCTTCTATCACCAGTCTCTTCCACAACTGGGTATTGTTTTTGTTTTGGCTCCTTCCCTTCATTCTTTCTGGAGTTATTTCTCCACTGATCTCCAGTAACATATTGGACCTGGGGAGTTGCACCTACCGACCTGGGGAGTTCCTCTTTCAGTATCCTATCATTTTGCCTTTTCATACTGTTCATGGGATTCTCAAGGCAAGAATACTGAAGTGGCTTGCCATTCCCTTCTCCAGTAGACCGCATTCTGTCAGACCTCTCTACTATGACCCACCCGTCTTGGGTTGCCCCACAGGCATGGCTTGGTTTCATTGAGTTAGACAAGGCTGTGGTCCTAGTGTGATTAGATTGACTAGTTGTCTGTGGTTATGGTTTCAGTGTGTCTGTCCTCTGATGCCCTCTTGCAACACCTACCATCTTACTTGGGTTTCTCTTACCATGGACGTGAGGTATCTCTTCATGGTTGCTCCAGCAAAGTGCTGGAGCCTCTGCTCCTTACCTTGGATGAGAGGTATCTCCTCAATGCCGCCCCTCCTGACCTTAGAGTGGAGTAGCTCCTCTAGCCCTCCTGTGCCCACACAGCCACTGCTCCTTGGACACGGGGTTGCACTTTTAGGTTTATAGAAAATTTGAGTCCTGAACTCAGAGTTCTGTATATTCCCTCTTTCCTCCCGTTTCTTATATTGTTAATATCTTACAATGTGTGTGTTGTGTTTGTTTAAACTGATGAGCCAATATTGATACATTATTAATAAAATTTCATAGTTAGAGTTCACTCTTTGGGTTATATATTCCATCAGTTTTGACAAAGGTATCATGTATATACCTTTATTACATATAAAGGTGGACATATATCCACCGTTATAACACCATACCAAATAGTTTCACAGCCCTACAGATCTGCTGTGTCTCAACAGTGCACCCCACTTTCTCTCCCCAAAACCTCTGACAACTACTAATCTTTTAAATATCTCCATCAGTTCTGGCACTCAGTTGTGTCTGACTCTTTGTGACCCGGTGGACTGCAGCAAACCAGGCTTCCCTGTCCATCACCAACTCCCACAGTTGACTCAAACTCATGTGCATTGAGTCAGTGATGCCATCCAACCATCACATCCTCTGTCATCCCCTTCTCCTCCTGCCTTCAATCTTTCCCAGCTTCAGGGTGTTTTCCAATAACTCAGTTCTTTGCATCAGGTGGCCAATGTATTGGAATTTCAGCTTCAACATCGGTCCTTCCAATGAATATTCAGGACTGATTTCCTTTAGGATAGATTGGTTTGATCTCCTTGCAGTCCAGGGGACTCTCAAGAGTCTTCTCCAACACCACAATTCAAAACCATCAGTTCTTAGGCACTCAGCTTTATTTATAGTCCAACTCTCACGTCCATACATGACCACTGGAAAAACCATAGCTTTGACTAGATGGACCTTTGTTGACAAAGTAATATCTCTGCCTCTCAATTTGCTGTCTAGATCGATCATAACTTTCCTTCCAAGGAGCAAACGTCTTTCAATTTCATGGCGGCAGTCACCATCTGCAGTGATTTTGAGCCCCCCAAAATAAAGTTTCTCACAGTTTCCATTGTTTCCCCATCTATTAGCCATATCTCCATAGTTTTACCTTTTCTGGAAGTCATATAGTTGAAATCATCCAATGTATATAGCATTTTCAATTTGACTTCTCTATGGTTTTTCCAGTAGTCATGTATGGATGTGAGAGTTTGACTGTGAAGAAGGCTGAACACCGAATAATTGATGCTTTTGAACTGTGGTGTTGGAGAAAACTCTTGAGAGTCCCTTGGACTGCAAGGAGATCCAACCAGTCCATTCTGAAAGAGATCAACCCTGGGATTTCTTTGGAAGGGATGATGCTAAAGCTCAATCTCCATTACTTTGGCCACCTCTGTGGAGAGTTGACTCATTGGAAAAGACTGATGCTGGGAGGTATTGGGGTCAGGAGGAGAAGGGGATGACAGAGGATGAGATGGCTGGATGGCATCACGGACTCGATGGACGTGAATCTGAGTGAACTTTGGGAGGAGGTGATAGACAGGAAGGCCTGTTGTGCTGCGATTCATGGGGTCCCAAAGAGATGGACACAACTGAGCACTGAACTGAACTGAACTGACACAGCAATATTCATTTAAGGTTTCTCCATATTTGGGGGACTTAATAGGCCATTTCTTTATATCACTGAATAATATCACTGAAAAAACAATATTGTATTGGTGTACAGTTTGTTTATCCATTCACATTTTGAAGGAGATCATTTCTACTCCCAAGTTTTAATAATTGTGAATAGTGTTGCTATAAACATTTGTTTGCAGGGTTTGTGTGGACATGTTTTCACCTCCTGTCAATGAAGGAAAACCAAGTAGGGTGATTGGTAGTTCAGAGAGTAAGAGTATGTTTAGTATTTAAGAAACTATTAAACTGCCTTCCAAACTGACTCTACTAGGTTGCAGTGAATGAAAATGAATTCCCTTAGCAATGGATAAGGTTCCTGTTGGTCCACATCTTAAGCAGTGTTTGATGTTGTCCATGTTTGGATTTTGGTAATAAGGAGTTCATGATCTGAGCCACAGTCAGGTCGTGGTCTTGTTTTTGTTGACTGTATAGAGCTTCTCCATCTTTTGCTGCAAAGAATATAATCAATCTGATTTTGGTGTTGACCATCTGGTGATGTCCATGTGTAGAGTCTTCTCTTGTGTTGTTGGAAGAGGGTGTTTGCTATGACCAGTGCATTTTCTTGGCAAAACTCTATTAGTCTTTGCCCTGCTTCATTCCGTATTGCAAGGCCAAATTTGCCTGTTACTCCAGGTGTTTCTTGACTTCCTACTTTTGCATTCCAGTCCCCTATAATGAAAAGGACATCTTTCTTGGGTATGTGTTCTAAAAGGTCTTGTAGGTCTTCATAGAATCATTGAACTTCAGCTTCTTCAGCATTACTGGTTGGGGCATAGACTTGAATTAATGTGATATTGAATGTTTTGCCTTGGAAACGAACAGAGATCATTCTGTCGTTTTTGATATTGCATCCAAGTACTGCATTTCAGATTCTTTTGTTGACCATGATGGCTACTCCATTTCTTCTGAGGGATTCCTGCCCACAGTAGTAGATATAATGGTCATCTGAGTTAAATTCACCCATTCCAGTCCATTTTAGTTCGCTGATTCCTAGAATGTTGACATTCACTCTTGCCATCTCCTATTTGACCACTCCAATTTGCCTTGATTCATGGACCTGACATTCCAGGTTCCTATGCAATATTGCTCTTTACATCATCAGATCTTGCTTTTATCACCAGTCACATCCACAGCTGGGTACTGTTTTTGCTTTGGCTCCATCCCTTCATTCTTTCTGGAGTTATTTCTCCACTGATCTCCAGTAGCATTTTGGGCATCTACTGACCTGGGGAGTCCCTCTTTCAGTATCCTACCATTTTGCCTTTTCACACTGTTCATGAGGTTCTCAAGGCAAGAATACTGAAGTGGTTTGCCATTCCCTTCTCCAGTGGACCACATGGAGAAGCTCTATACAGTCAACAAAAACAAGACCAGGAGCTGACTGTGGCTCAGATCATGAACTCCTTATTACCAAATTCAGACTTAAATTGAAGAAAGCAGGAAAAAACATTATACCATTCCAGTATGACCTCAGTGAAATCCCTTATGATTATACAGTGGAAGTGAGAAATAGATTTAAGGGACTAGATCTGATAGATAGAGTACATCAAGAACTATGGGCAGAGGTTCGTGACATTGTACAGGAGACAGGGATCAAGACCATCCCCATGGAAAAGAAATGCAAAAAAGCAAAATGGCTGTCTGGGGAAGCCTTACAAATAGCTGTGAAAAGAAGAGAAGCAAAAAGCAAAGGAGAAAAGGAAAGATATAAGCATCTGAATGCAGAGTTCCAAAGAATAGCAAGAAGAGATAAGAAAGCCTTCCTTAGCAATCATTGCAAAGAAATAGAGGAAAACAACAGAATGGAAAAGACTAGAGATCTCTTCAAGAAAATTAGAGATACCAAGGGAACATTTCATGCAAAGATGGGCTCGATAAAGGACAGAAATGATATGGACCTAACAGAAGCAGAAGATATTAAGAAGAGGTGGCAAGATACACAGAAGAACTGTACAAAAAAGATCTTCACTACTTGGATAATCATGATGGTGTGATCACTCACCAGAGCCAGACATCCTGGAATGTGAAGTCAAGTGGTCCTTAGAAAGCATCACTACAAACAAAGTTAGTCAAGGTGATGGAATTCCAGTTGAGCTATTTCAAATCCTAAAAGATGATGCTGTGAAAGTGCTGCTCTCTATATGCCAGCAAATTTGGAAAACTCAGCAGTGGCCACAGGACTGGAAAAGGTCAGTTTCATTCCAATCCCAAAGAAAGGCAATGTGAAAGAATGCTCAAACTACCACACAATTGCAGTCATCTCACATGCTACTAAAGTAATTCTCAAAATTCTCCAAGCCAGGCTTCAGCAATACGTGAACCATGAACTTCCTGATGTTCAAGCTGGTTTTAGAAAAGGCAGAGGAACCAGAGATCAAATGGCCAACATCTGCTGGATCATGGAAAAAGCAAGAGAGTTCCAGAAAAATATCTATTTCTGCTTTATTGACTATGCCAAAGCCTTTGACTGTGTGGATCACAATAAACTGTGGAAAATTCCGAAAGACATGGGAATACCAGACCACCTAATCTGCCTCTTGAGAAATCTGTATGCAGGCCAGGAAGCAACAGTTAGAACTGGATGTGGAACAACAGACTGGTTCCAAATAGGAAAAGGAGGATGTCAAGGCTGTATATTGTCACCCTGCTATTTAACTTATATGCGGAGTGAAAGAGAAGTCACTCAGTCGTGTCCGACTCTCTGCGACCCCATGGACTGTAGCCTACCAAGCTCCTCCCTCCATGGGATTCTCCAGGCAAGAGTACTGGCGTACATCATGAGAAACGCTGGACTGGAAGAAACACAACCTGGAATCAAGATTGCCAGGAGAAATATTAATAACCTCAGATATGCAGATGACACCACCCTTATGGCAGAAAGTGAAGAGGAACTAAAAAGCCTCTTGATGAAAGTGAAAGAGGAGAGTGAAAAAGTTGGCTTAAAGCTCAACATTCAGAAAACGAAGATCATGGCATCTGGTCCCATCACTTCATGGGAAATAGATGGGGAGACAGTGGAAACAGTGTCAAACTTTACTTTTTTGGGCTCCAAAATCACTGCAGATGGTGACTGCAGCCATGAAATTAAAAGTCACTTACTCCTTGGAAGAAAAGTTATGACCAACCTAGATAGTATATTCAAAAGCAGAGACATTACCTTGCCAACCAAGGTCCGTCTAGTCAAGGCTATGGTTTTTCCTGTGGTCATGTATGGATGTGAGAGTTGGACTGTGAAGAAGGCTGAGCGCCGAAGAATTGATGCTTTTGAACTGTGGTGTTGGAGAAGACTCTTGAGAGTCCCTTGGACTGCCAGGAGATCCAACCAGTCCATTCTGAAGGAGATCAGCCCTGGGATTTCTTTGGAAGGAATGATGCTAAAGCTGAAACTCCAGGACTTTGGCCACCTCATGAGAAGAGTTGACTCATTGGAAAAGACTTTGATGCTGGCAGGGATTGGGGGCAGGAGAAGAAGGGGACGACCAAGGACGAGATGGCTGGATGGCATCACGGACTCGATGGACGCAAGTCTGAGTGAACTCCGGGAGTTGGTAATAGACAGGGAGGCCTGGCGTGTGCGATTCATGGGGTCACAAAGAGTCGGACATGACTGAGCAACTGAACTGAACTGATGTTTGGAGTTTAGCCATTCTACTAGGTCTATAGAGGTGTCTCAGTCTTACTTTAATATTCATTTCCCTGATGACATGGATGTGGAATATCATTTCATATGCTTATTTACCATCTGTATATTTTCTTTAAAGGGGTATCTGTTAGGGACTTTGACCCATTTCTAAATTGAGTTGTTCATTTTCTTATTGTGTTTTAGGGTTCTTTGTGTATTTTGGAATCAAGTCATTTTTCCAAGATGTGAACAGATTTTCTCATCTTTGGCACAACATTTAATATTTTTTCACAATGTCTTTCACAGAGCAAAAGCTTTTTTATTTTATTTTAATGAAGTGCAGGTTATCAATTTTTTAAAATGATGAAGTGCTTTTCATTTTTTAGTTTCATTACGTTTTGCAAAGCTATATAGGACCAAGTGTTATGTACTATGACATAGTACATATAGTTACCTCATGTTACAGCCCCTGAGGTCAGGGGCGGCGTCCGAGAGGAGTAGCCCCATGTCCAAGGAGGCACAGGGTGGCTGCATGGGCGCAGGAGAGCCGAGAAGACCTACTCAATGTTAAAGGTCAGGAGGGGCAACTGTGAGGAGATACCTCTCATCCAAGGTAAGGAGCAGCAGCTGCACTTAGCTGGAGCAGCTGTGAAGAGATACCTCACGTTGAAAGTAAGGGAAACCCAAGTAAGACGGTAGGTGTTGCGAGAGGCATCAGAGGGCAGACACACAGACCATAATCACAGAAAATTGGTCAATCTAATCACAGAGACCACAGTCTTGTCTAAGTCAATGAAACTAAGCCATGCCCTGTGGGGCCACCCAGATGGGCGGGTCATGGTGGAAAGGTCTGATAGAATGTGGTCCACTGGAGAAGGGAATGGCAAACCACTTCAGTATTCCTGCCTTGAGAACCCCATGAATGGTATGAAATGGCAAAATGATAGGATACTGAAAGGGGAACTCCCCAGGTCGGTAGGTGACCAATATGCTACTAGAGATCAGTGGAGAAATAACTCCAGAAAGAATGAAGGGATGGAGCCAAGGCAAAAACAATGCCCTGTTGTGGATGTGACTGGGGATAGGATCAAGGTCCAATGCTGCAAAGAACAATATTCCATAGGAACCTGGAATATTAGTTAGGTCCATGAATCAAGGCAAATTGGAAGTAGTCAAACAGGAGATGGCAAGAGTGAATGTCAACATTCTAGGAATCAGCTAACTAAAATGGACTGGAATGGGTGAATTTAACTCAGATGGCCATTATATCCACTACTGTGGACAGAAATCCCAAGAAGAAATGGAGTAGCCATCAAGCTCAACAAAAGAGTCTGAAATGCAGTACTTGGATGTAATCTGGAAAACGACAGAATCATCTCTGTTCGTTTCCAAGGCAAACCATTCAATATTACAGTAACCCAAGTCTATGCTCCAACCAGTAATGCTGAAGAAGCTGAAGTTGAACGATTTGATGAAGACCTAAAAGACCTTTTAGAACACATACCCAAAAAAGATGTCCTTTTCATTGTAGGGGACTGGAATGCAAAAGTAGGAAGTCAAGAAACACCTGGGGCAACAGGCAAATTTGGCCTTGGAATGCGGAATGAAGCAGGGCAAAAGCTAATAGAGTTTTGCCAAAAGAATGCACTGGTCATGGCAAACACCCTCTTCCAAAAACCCAAGAGAAGACTCTACACATGGATATCACCAGATAGTGAACACCAAAATCAGATTGATTATATTCTTTGCAGCCAAAGATGGAGAAGCTCTATAAAGTCAACAAAAACAAGACCAGGAGCTGACTGTGGCTCAGGTCATGAACTCCTTATTGCCAAATTCAGACTCAAACTGAAGAAAGTAGGGAAAACCACTAGACCATTCAGGTATGACCTCAATGAAATCCCTTATGATTTTACAGTGGTAGTGAGAAATAGATTTAAGGAACTAGATCTGATAGATAGAGTACATGATGAACTATGGACTGAGGTTCGTGACATTGTACAGGAGACAGGGATCAAGACCATCCCCATGGAAAAGAAATACAAAAAAGAAAATGGCTGTCTGGGGAAGCCTTACAAATAGCTGTGAAAAGAAGAGAAGCAAAAAGCAAAGGAGAAAAAGAAAGACACAAGCATCTGAATGCAGAGTTCCAAGGAACAGCAAGGAGAGATAAGAAAGCTTTCCTCAGCGATCAATGCGAAGAAATAGAGGAAAACAACAGAATGGGAAAGACTAGAGATCTCTTCAAGAAAATTAGAGATACCAAGGGAACATTTCATGCAAAGATGGGCTTGATAAAGGACAGAAATGATCTGGACCTAACAGAAGCAGAAGGTATTAAGAAGAGGTGACAAGAATACACAGAAGAACTGTACAAAAAAGATCTTCACTACTTGGATAATCATGATGGTGTGATCACTCACCAGAGCCAGACATCCTGGAATGTGAAGTCAAGTGGGCCTTAGAAAGCATCACTACGAACAAAGCTAGTGGAGGTGATGGAATTCCAGTTGAGCTATTTCAAATCCTAAAAGATGATGCTGTGAAAGTGCTGCACTCTATATGCCAGCAAATTTGGAAAACTCAGCAGTGGCCACAGGACTGGAAAAGGTCAGTTTTCATTCCAATCCCAAAGAAAGGCAATGTGAAAGAATGCTCAAACTACCACACAATTGCAGTCATCTCACATGCTAATAAAGTAATGCTCAAAATTCTCCAAGCCAGGCTTCAGCAATATGTGAACCGTGAACTTCCAGATGTTCAAGCTGGTTTTAGAAAAGGCAAAGGAACCAGAGATCAAATTGCCAACATCCGCTGGATCATGGAAAAAGCAAGAGAGTTCCAGAAAAAAAAAATCTATTTCTGCTTTATTGACTATGCCAAAGCCTTTGACTGTGTGGATCACAATAAATGTGGAAAATTCTGGAAAAGATGGAAATCCCAGACCACCTGAACTGCCTCTTGAGAAATCTGTATGCAGGTCAGGAAGCAACAGTTAGAACTGGACATGGAACAACAGACTGGTTCTAAATCGGAAAAGGAGTACATCAAGGCTGTATATTTTAACCTGACTCTTTTAACTTCTATGCAGAGTACATCATGAGAAACGCTGGACTGGAAGAAGCACAAGCTGGAATCAAGATTGCCAGGAGAAATATCAATAACCTCAGATATGCAGATGACACCACCCTTATGGCAGAAAGTGAAGAGGAGCTAAAAAGCCTCTTGATGAAAGAGAAAGAGAAGAGTGAAAAAGTTGGCTTAAAGCTCAACATTCAGAAAATGAAGATCATGGCATCTGGTCCCATCACTTCATGGGAAATAGATGGGGAAACAGTGGAAAAAGTGTCAGACTTTATTTTGGGGGGCTCCAAAATCACTGCAGATGGTTATTGCAGCCATGAAATTAAAAGATGCTTACTCCTCAGAAGAAAAGTTATGACCAACCTAGTTAGCATATTCAAAAGCAGAGACATTACTTTGCCAACAAACATCCATCTAGTCATGGCTATGGTTTTTCCTGTGGTCATGTATGGATGTGAGAGTTGGACTGTGAAGAAAGCTGAGCACCGAAGAATTGATGCATTTTAGTTGTGGTTTTGAAGAAGACTCTTGAGAGTCCCTGGATTGCAAGGAGATCCAACCAGTCCATTCTAAAGGAGATCAGTCCTGGGTGTTCTTTGGAAGGACTGATGCTAAAGCTGAAACTACAATACTTTGGCCACCTCATGTGAAGAGTTGACTCACTGGAGAAGACTCTGATGCTGGGAGGGATTGAGGGCAGGAGGAGAAGGTGATGATAGATGATGAGATGGCTGGATGGCATTACTGATTCAATGGACATGAGTTTGGGTGAACTCCTGGAGTTGGTGATGGACAGGGAGGCTTGGCCTACTGTGATTCATGGGGTTGCAAAGAGTCTGACACGACTGAGCAACTGAACTGAACTGAAAGCCTTTGAGATGTTTGAAAATCATCTGTGATGACTTGTCTTCTCCTGACTTTCATTCAAATATTTCCTGCACACACAGTCAAACACAGGCAATCTCTGTTTTCCTCCAGGGAGAATGTTCAGGAAAAGTTTTTCTCTCAGGAAAGGTATAATGACTAATGGGGCCCCTTGGAAAATCTAAATTCTCAAGAGAGTCATGAGAATTGTTTGTTTCGAACTGATGGTAAAATACAAACTTGGTAGACCCTAATGCTTGGAAAGATTGAGGGCAAGAGGAGAAGGGGGCGACAGAGGATGAGGTGGTTAGATGGCATCACTGACTCAATGGTCCTGAGTTTGAGCAAACTCCAGGGGATAGTGAAGGACAGGAAAGCCTGGTGTGCTGCAGTTCATGGGGTCACAGAGTTGGATATGACTTAGTGACTGAACAAAACAAGAAGAGTGTAACTTAATACGTGTGTATTCTTTTCATTATGGAGGTACTACCTATTCTTTACCTCTAAAGATCTTGCTATTTCTCTTGTTTCCTCTGAGATTACAAATCCTCTTCTGTCTCAGAAGGGGGGCAGTGGTTGACTTCTGTATGTCTCTATAGGGAGCACATTGGTGTGAGACCTACTGTGCCCTACATAAACCCTCATGACAATTGGGAAGGAGCCCTGTAGATATTATAAACAAACAAAGCCTTCTCTTCTCTTAGGCAACACGAGTAACCAAGGTCCTTTTTCGACAGTTCTCAGAGAGGGAACAAGTCTTTCAGAATCATCAGGAAACTTAGCCACACCGGGTATGTTTGCTTTTTTCTGCATGAAGGTGTTGTGGGGTCCATACAACACTCATCTCTAAACACACAGGTTTCTTAATTGCCTTTGTGAATTCTGGTCAAATATATTTGAACATCATTTTCATTGCTTGTTAGGCTTTTACCATCACTCTTCAATAATATGTAAAAGTATATTTTCATTCATGTTCCAATTTTGCCCATTGATAGTATATTAAGCAAAATATCAGTGTGTTAATATAATCAGTATCTGAATGGTTTTTTTTGACTGTTGGCCAACTATAAGTAAGGAGCGAAGTGTGTGTGTGACTTTCTGCTAAATGTTTAATATTTTTGAAGGCCAATGCCTTTTTATTTTTAAAAAATAGTCTGGAAGTATCACATACAGAAAGAAGTCAAATATTTAAATATTTAAAGGAAAAATATTCCATTTTTGGATTCAGTTCAGTTGCTCAGTCATGTTCAACTCTTTGCAACCCTATGGACTGTAGCACGCCAGGCTTCCCTGTCCATCACCAACTCCCAGAATTGACTCTAACTCATGTCCATCAAGTCGGTATTGCCATCCAACCATCTCATCCTCTCTTATCCCCTTCTCCTCCAGCCTTCAATCTTTCCCATCATCAGGGTCTTTTCCAATGAGTCAGTTCTTCGCATCAGGTAGCCAAGGTATTGGAGTTTCAGCTTCAGCATCAGTCCTTCCAATGAATATTCAGGACTGATCTCCTTTAGGATGGACTGGTTGGACCTCTTTGTTGTCCAAGGGACTCTCAAGAGTCTTCTTCATCCAGTTCAAAAGCATCAATTCTTCAGTGCTCAGCTTTCTTTATGGTCCAACTCTCATGTCCATACATGACTACTGGAAAAAAAACATAGCTTTCACTAGACAGACCTTTGTTGGCAAAGTAATGTCTCTGCTTTTTTTATGCTCTCTAGGTTGGTCATAGCTTTTTTCCCAGTTTTTGGATAAGTTACAAATAGCTGCATGTTTATATGCAAAAACAAGAGTCTGAGCCATGGGTATGAGCTTAAAGTTTCTATCATTGATAACTCCACCCTCAGAACAGTGGTGGGTAAAACGGAGTTTAGTAAACATAGAATGATTTATTTTTAACCTTCTGGATATGACACTTATCGCTGGAATAGTAACAGAGGAGTAACAAAGGAAATGGGATGATTTGTAAATGTTTATAGTTCTATTGCCATTTAAATTGAGAGTTATTATTCATTCTTACTCTCTCCAAGACAAGATGATTTGCATAAAAGATGAGAATAAAATTTAAGCAAGAGGGGCAATATTATGTTTATACTTGCATTCTAATTGTGGAATCTTAGAGTAAGAAAGATTATTTAGTTCAGTCTTTAGAGGAATTTAGACCCCTTTCCAGCATCCCTCCCAGAAGTCCTCTAGCTATTCTCAACCACCTGTAGAGTCAATGTCTGAAACAGAGTATTTCTAGAGTGTTTATCAATAATGAGTCCTAATCTAATGAAATTATTGATTTTGTTTTGTGTTTTAGATAAACAGCACAGTATATATCTATTCAATCATTTGTGTAAATGTTCATCTGAATACTGTGAAAAGCTAAATGTGAAAGAACAGATTGTAGGCTGGAAATAGGTTTTTATACTTAAACAAGCAGAGATTTTGTGCAATATTAGTTGTGGAGGTAACCACTAAGATGCAGAAGTGGAAACTGTGTCTCAACAGGCAGGTAAGTGGTTAATTCCTAATGGTGTATTTTGGAAAACGGTATGTCTACCTAGAGAATGCACTGTCCTTGATAAAACCTTCCAACTCAATATTAATCTATAGCAGCTTAAGGACTTTAGCATGTATATCAGTTAAGTGTCATAGTTTCTGGGGAAAAACGGAGATAACTTTAATATAAGCAAAGAATAAAATTTATTTCAATGATATGAGGTATTTCACTGAATGAAACAAAAACTCTATATTTGATTAACATGTGGCAACATACTTATTTTGAAATTTTAACCTCTTAAAAACTTAACAAGAAAGAAAATATATGTATATATGTGTTTATGTATATGTGTGCATTTTAGGATGACCAAACATATTATTTTAAATTCCATTTAAAAACACAAAACATCACTGAAAGTGGTTCTGAATACATTTTTACACCACAGAAAGGTATAAGGTGACATAGCTCTCTTTGCAGAGACTTCTCTTTAACCCTGGACATTAACTCAGTTCCTTCTGTCATAGGGCTATGGGAGACAATATGACCTCTGTCACTGAGTTCATCCTACTGGGATTTCCCCTCAACACAAGGACTCAGATGCTCCTCTTTGGGCTCTTCTCCCTGTTCTATGTCCTCACCCTGCTGGGGAATGGGGTCATCCTGGGGCTCATCTCACTGGACTCCAGACTGCACACCCCCATGTACTTCTTCCTCTCACACCTGGCCATCGTTGACATGGCCTACGCCTGCAGCACGGTGCCCCAGATGCTGGTCAACCTCCTGAGTCCAGCCAAGCCCATCTCCTTTGCTGGCTGCATCACACAGACGTTTCTCTTCTTGACATTTGCTGTCACAGAATGTCTTCTCCTGGTGGTGATGTCCTATGATCGGTATGTGGCCATCTGCCACCCGCTCCGGTATTCAGTCATCGTGAGCTGGAGAGTCTGCATCACACTGGTGGTGACCTCCTGGACCACCGGAGTCCTTCTGTCTTTGGTTCATCTAGTGTTACTTATACCCTTACCCTTCTGCATGACCCAGAAAATCGATCATTTCTTCTGTGAAATCATGGCTGTTCTCAAACTTGCTTGTGCAGACACACACATCAATGAGCTTATGGTATTGGCTGGAGCAGTTTCTGTGCTAGTGGGACCCTTCTCCTCAGTTATAATCTCATATGTGTGCATCTTCCGTGCCATCCTTAGGCTCCAGTCGGGGGAAGGGCAAAGCAAAGCCTTCTCCACCTGCTCATCTCACCTCTGTGTGGTCGGACTCTTTTATGGCACAGCCATTATCATGTATGTTGGACCCAGATATGGGAACCCCAAGGAACAGAAGAAATATCTTCTCCTGTTTCACAGCCTTTTCAACCCCATGCTCAATCCCCTTATCTATACTCTTAAGAATTCAGAAGTTAAGAATGCCATGAAAAGAGTGCTGGGAATAAAGAGTTTTATGAAAAGATGACCGCATCAGGGTTGACAATGACCTAGGAGAATATTATTTCAAAAGCTCTTAAGCCCAACCCTGCATAAGATTATCTGAGATGCTTATTTAAAATAGAGTAAATCTCCTGACCCACTGTTAGATCACTGATTCAGTAGATGCGGGAAGTATTTTAGAAAACTGTACCTTTAAATATTATCATTATCCAAATATTACCAATAGCAATTTGTGATGCTTCTGAATGTCATAGGCCAATATTTGGAAGTCACAGATCTAGAATAACACACTTTGTAATTTCTTCATCAAGCTATGTTCCAGCCCCATATCTCCCAAAATGTTTTCCTCAAATCTCCAGCTCTTGAAAAGGGCTTTCAAAATAAATTCTGGGGTCAAATGAGTTTGAGAGTTATTGCATAATAGATGACTCATTTTAGGGGGCTCACAATTCATACTATCACAGTAAAACCTGTAAAAATTCCTATGGTAAATACAGAAAAATTCTATTCCAGTTGTTAGCCAGTGTTTTCCAAACATACTTGGTCACATGACATTTTTTAATAACATTTCATTGGAAGTTTATTAGAACCAGGAATCTTGATATTTACTGATTTATTGTGAACACTTCCTGTAACTGTCTTCTCAAGTCAAATGATTTTTTGTTCCTGCAGAGTGATCCTGTAAAGAGGATGTAGGTCTAAATACACAGTACTCTTCTCTATTATCTGGAAATGATAAAACCCTCTACTTCTTGCATAAGTATTCCAAAATACATCTCAGGGAATGACCTCATTCAGTTTCACAGTCTTCTAACCCTGAGATTTAAAAATTTATTCTGTATATATTTTCCTACTTACCAACTATATGAAATCAATCTATTTTTCTCATTCAAGGATATAAAGAGAAAACCAAGTTTCTCAAAGGAATCTGAAAGAATTTGCAAAGCTGATTACCTAACTAGTGTATAAGCTTTAGAAAAGTTTGATTGCTGTGTTTAGAAAATAGACACAAGGGAGAAGTTCTATAAGAGAATATTCATAGGAACAGGTACATGATAAATATGATAGGTGAAAAGGAAATGAATAAAGATAGAATGCCCAAGGGGCTAGTCAATCATTTGGAAATTAAGAACAAAACAAAATAGGGAAAATACATGATTTATTACTTATTGGTTATTCTTACAATGAAAAAACTCAAATGATAGCAACACAAACAGAGATATCCCGATACTCTATGTAGAATGCCATATCAGTCAGTTCAGTTCAGTTCAGTTGCTCAGTCGTGTCCGACTCTTTGTGACCCCATGAATCACAGCGCACCAGGCCTCCCTGTCTATCACCAACTCCTGGAGTTCACCCAGACTCATGTGCATTGAGTTGGTGATGCCATCCAGCCATCTCATCCTCTGTCATCCCCTTCTCCTTCTGCCCCAAATCCCTCCCAGCATCAGGGTCTTTTCCAATGAGTCAACTCTTTGCATGAGGTGTCTAAAGTATTGGAGTTTCAGCCTCAGCATCAGTCCTTCCAATGAACACCCAGAACTGGTCTCCTTCAGGATGAACTGGTTGGATCTCTTTGAAGTCCAAGGAACTCGCAAGACTCTTCTCCAGCACCACAGTTCAAAAGCATCAATTCTTTGGCGCTCAGCTTTCTTCACAGTCCAATTCTTACATC
Organism: Capra hircus; assembly: GCF_001704415.2. Classification (NCBI taxonomy): domain Eukaryota; kingdom Metazoa; phylum Chordata; class Mammalia; order Artiodactyla; family Bovidae; genus Capra; species Capra hircus. Next base: position 13,086,872 of record NC_030811.1, on the reverse strand, counting down.
CGTACATGACCACTGTAAAAACCATAGCCTCGACTAGATGGACCCTTGTTGGGAAAGTAATGTCTCTGCTTTTTAATATGCTATCTAGGTTGGTCATAACACATATAGATTCCTATAATCTCAAAAGACAGATTTAAGTGAGGTGTTTACACAGTTTAAAAATTTCCTCCTTTAGTTTCTTTAGGTAGATATATGCCCAAGTATTTTATTCTTTTTGCTGCAATGGTGAATGGAATGGTTTTCTTAATTTCTTTTTCTACTTTCTCATTATTAGTGTATAGGAATGCAAGGGATTTCTGTGTGTTGATTTTATATCCCGCACTTTGCTATATTCATTGATTAGCTCTAGTAATTTTCTGGTGGAGTCTTTAGGGTTTTCTATGTAGAGGATCATGTCATCTGCAAACAATGAGAGTTTTACTTCTTCTTTTCCAATTTGGATTCATTTTATTTCTTTTTCTGCTCTGATTGCTGTGGCCAAAACCTCCAGAACTATGTTGAATAGTAGTGGTGAAAGTGGGCACCCTTGTCTTGTTCCTGACTTTAGGGGAAATGCTTTCAATTTTTCACCATTGAGGATAATGTTTGCTGTGGGCTTGTCATATATAGCTTTTATTATGTTGAGGTATGTTCCTTCTATTCCTGCTTTCTGGAGAGTTTTTATCATAAATAGATGTTGAATTTTGTCAAAGGCTTTCTTTGCATCTATTGAGATAATCATATGGCTTTTATTTTTCAATTTGTTAATGTGGTGAATTGCATTGATTGATTTGCGGATATTGAAGAATCCTTGCATCCCTGGGATAAAGCCCACTTGATTATGCTGTATGATTTTTTTAATGTGTTGCTGGATTCTGATTGCTAGAATTTTGTTAAGGATTTTTGCATCTATGTTCATCAGTGATATTGGCCTGTAGTTTTCTTTTTTTGTGACATCTTTGTCAGGTTTTGGTATTAGGGTGATGGTGGCCTCATAGAATGAGTTTGGAAGTTTACCTTCCTCTGCAATTTTCTGGAAGAGTTTGAGTAGGATAGGTGTTAGCTCGTCTCAAAATTTTTGGTAGAATTCAGCTGTGAAGCATCTGGACCTGGGCTTTTGTTTGCTGGAAGATTTCTGATTACAGTTTCAATTTCTGTGCTTGTGATGGGTCTGTTAAGATTTTCTATTTCTTCCTGGTTCAGTTTTGGAAAGTTGTACTTTTCTAAGAATTTGTCCATTTCTTCCACATTGTCCATGTTATTGGCATATAATTGCTGATAGTAGTCTTTTATGATCCTTTGTATTTCTGTGTTGTCTGTTGCGATCTCTCCATTTTCATTTCTATTTTGATTTTATTTTTCTCCCTTTGTTTCTTGATGAGTCTGGCTAATGGTTTGTCAATTTTATTTATCCTTTCAAAGAACCAGCTTTTTGTTTTGTTGATTTTTGCTATGGTCTCTTTTGTTCCTTTCGCATTTATTTCTGCCTTAACTTTTAAGATTTCTTTCCTTCTACTAACCCTGGGATTCTCCATTTCTTCCTTTTCTAGTTGCTTTAGGTGTAGAGTTAGGTTATTTATTTGACTTTTTTCTTGTTTCTTGAAGTATGCCTGTATTGCTATGAACTTTCCCCCTTAGCACTGCTTTTATAGTGTCCCACAGGTTTTGGGTTGTTTTGGTGTTTTCATTTTCATTCATTTCTATGCATATTTTGATTTCTTTTTTTATTTCTTCAGTGATTTGTTGGTTATTCAGAAGTGTGTTGTTCAGCCTCCATATGTTGGAATTTTTAATAGCTTTTCTCCTGTAATTGAGATCTAATCTTACTGCATTATGGTCAGAAAAGATACTTGGAATGATTTCAATTATTTTGAATTTATCAAGGCTGGATTTATGGCCCAGGATGTGATCTATCCTGGAGAAGTTTCCATGAGCACTTGAGAAAAAGGTAAAATTCCTTGTTTTAGGGTGAAATGTCCTATAGATATCAATTAGGTCTAACTGGTCTATTGTATCATTTAAAGTTTGTGTTTCTTGTTAATTTTCTGTTTAGTTGATCTATCCATAGGTGTGAGTCGGGTATTAAAGTCTCCCACTATCATTGTGTTATTGTTAATTTCCCCTTTCATACTTGTTAGCATTTGTCTTACATATTACAGTGCTCCTATGTTGGGTGCATATATATCTAAAGACCTATATATAGAAAACTATAAAACACTGGTGAAAGAAATCAAAGAGGATACAAATAGATGGAGAAATATACCATGTTCATGGATTGGAAGAATCAATATAGTAAAAATGAGTATACTTACCCAAAGCAATCTACTGATTCAATGCAATCCCTATCAAGCTACCAGCAGTATTTTCCACAGAGCTAGAACAAATAATTTCACAATTTGTATGGAAATACAAAAAAACCTAGAATAGCCAAAGCAATCTTGAGAAAGAAGAATGGAACTGGAGGAATCAAGCTGCCTGACCTCAGGCTGTACTACAAAGCCACAGTCATCAAGACAGTATGGTACTGGCACAAAGAAATAGAAAGCCCAGAGATAAATCCACACACCTATGGACACCTTATCTTTGACAAAGGAGGCAAGAATACACAATGGATTAAAGACAATCTCTTTAACAAGTGGTGCTGGGAAAACTGGTCAACCACTTGTAAAAGAATGAAACTAGAACATTTTCTAACACCATTCACAAAAATAAACTCAAAACGGATTAAAGATCTAAACATAAGACCAGAAACTATAAAACTTCTAGAGGAGAACATAGGCAAAACACTCTCTGACATAAATCACAGCAGGATCCTTTGTGATCCACCTCCCAGAATACTGGAAATAAAAACAAAAATAAACAAATGGGATCTAATTAAAATTAAAAGCTTCTGCACAACAAAGGAAACTATAAGCAAGGTGAAAAGACAGCCTTCGGAATGGGAGAAAATAATAGCAAATGAAACAACTGACAAACAACTAATCTCAAAAATATACAAGCAACTTATGCAGCTCAATTCCAGAAAAATAAATGACCCAATCAAAAAATGGGCCAAAGAACTAAATAGACATTTCTCCAAAGAAGACATACAGATGGCTAACAAACACATGAAAAGATGCTCAACATCACTTATTATCAGAGAAATGCAAATCAAGACCACAATGAGATATCATTTCACACCAGTCAGAATGGCTGCGATCCAAAAGTCTACAAGCAATAAATGCTGGAGAGGGTGTGGAGAAAAGGGAACCCTCTTACACTGTTGGTGGGAATGCAAACTAGTACAGCCACTATGGAGAACAGTGTGGAGATTCCTTAAAAAACTGGAAATAGAACTGCCTTATGCCAGCAATCCCACTTCTGGGCATACACACCGAGGAAACCAGAATTGAAAGAGACACATGTACCTCAATGTTCATCGCAGCACTGTTTATAATAGCCAGGACATGGAAGCAACGTAGATGTCCATCAGCAGACGAATGGATAAGAAAGCTGTGGTACATATACACAATGGAGTATTACTCAGCCATTAAAAAGAATACATTTGAATCAGTTCTAATGAGGTGGATGAAACTGGAGCAGATTATACAGAGTGAAGTAAGCCAGAAAGAAAAACACCAATATAGTATACTAACACATATATATGGAATTTAGAAAGATAATAATGATAACCCTGTATGCAAGACAGCAAAAGAGACACAGATGTAAAGAACAGACTTTTGGACTCAGAGGGAGAGGGAGAGGGTGGGATGATTTGGGAGAATGACATTGAAACATGTATACTATCATGTAAGAAATGAATCACTAGCCTAGGTTCGATGCAGGATACAGGATGCTTGGGGCTGGTGCACTGGGATGACCCAGAGAGATGATATGGGGAGCGTGGTGGGAGGGGGGTTCAGGGTTGGGAACTCATGTACACCTGTGGCATATTCATGGCAATGTATTGCAAAACCAATGCAATATTGTAAAGTAAAAAATAAATTAATTAATTAATTTAAAAAATTTCCTCCTAGTGAAAAAACATTTTTTTAAGTATCGATATTTTGTGGCTAAATACACAGACAGACAAAAGTTTAAGAAGTTTTTTAAACTGAGTTTTCTACTGCTGGAAGAAAATAACAATATTTTTAAGGGATATAAAAATAAATTGCATCTTTCATTGATTGTATATTTTTAAATATTATTTTGGAATATAGTCAAGTCCCAACTACTTGGAAAGTGGTAAAGCTTGGAGATAAGTAAAGGCTTTTAAGCACAGTTACAGAAATGTTTCGACTGCAGGTTAAACCCTAGAGTAGATTGAAGAAATAAGTTTTGTCAAACTTTAGTAGAGTTAAGCTCTGCTGAACAATTAAGAGTTTGGGAAATTAAGAGAGACTAGTTAATTGTATCAAAGTTTTATTTATATTATTGAACAAATATGATTTCAACAAGGGGATCAGTGTTCTTCTTTAATGTTGGTTTGGGTTAATGTTTAGTCCTTAATAAAGTTTATACTTAAGTCAGAAAATACTGTTCTAACCCTATTAATTAACTATATGTGGGAATTTTTGATGATCAGACTATGAGATCATGATTAGAACATTAGTGTTTATCCAGTGTGGGTGTTTTTCACTAGGAGGTTATTGTCACTGAAGAATTGACCGACTTTAACATAACTTATGACATAATCATGTTTAATGTGGATGTCAATTTGAACCTTTTTATAAGTATGGTTTTTCCAGAGGTCATGTATGGATGTGAGAGTTGGACTGTGAAGAAGGCTGAGCGCTGAAGAATTGATGCTTTTGAACTGTGGTGTTGGAGAAGACTCTTGAGAGTCCCTTGGACTGCAAGGACAGCCAACCAGTCCATTCTGAAGGAGATCAGCCCTGGGGTTTCTTTGGAAGGAATGATGCTAAAGCTGAAACTCCAGGACTTTGGCCACCTCATGCAAAGAGTTGACTCATTGGAAAAGACTGTGATGCTGGGAGGGATTGGGGTCAGGAGGAGAAGGGGTTGCCAGAGGAGGAGATGGCTGGATGGCATCACTGACTCAATGGACGTGAGTCTGAGTGAACTCTGGGAGTTGATGATGGACAGGGAGGCCTGGTGTGCTGTGATTCATGAGGTCACAAAGAGTCAGACATGACTGAGCAACTGAACTGAACTGAATGATGGCTATTTCTTCTCAGGAAAAGAATTACCTATACCCATTATCTAAAATCCTCCAGTTTTCCTTTCAAAAATCAGAGAAACGAATTTAAAAAAATCATGCTTCGATAAGCCTGGAGTCAGAGCTAATGCATTTCAATAATACTGAAGGGTATTTTCTAAAATTAGAATGTTGTTCAGTTGCTCAGTCATGTCTGACTCTTTGCATCCAATGGACTGCAACAAGTATTCTCTGTCCTTCACCATCTCCCAAGTCAGTGATGCCATCCAGCCATCTTGTCCTCTGTTGTCCCCTTCTCCTCCTGGCTTCAATCTTTCCCAGCATCAGGGTCTTATCAATGAGTTGGCTCTTTGAATCCGATGTCCAAAGTATTGGAGTTTCAGCTTTAGCATCAGTCCCTCCAATGAATATTCAGGACTGATTTCCTTTACGATTGACTCCTTTGATCTCCTTATAGTCCAAGGGACTCTCAAGAGTCTTCTCCAACACTACAGTTCAAAAGCATCAGTTCTTCAGCATTCAGCCTTCTTTATGATCCAATTCTCACATCCATACATGACTACTGGAAAAACCATAGCTTTGACTAGACAGACCTTTTTTGGCAAAGTAATGTCTCTGCTTTTGAATACACTGTCTAGGTTTGTCATAACTTTTCTTCCAAGGAGAAAGCATGTTTTAATTTCATAGATACACTCACCATCTGCAGTGATTTTGGAGTCCAAGAAAATAAAGTCTATCACTGTTTCTACTATTTCCCCATCTATTTGCCACGAAGTGATAGGGCCAGATGCCATGATCATAGTTTTTTAAATGGTGAGTTTTAAGGCAGCTTGTTCACTCTCCTCTTTCACTTTCATCAAGAGGCTCTTTAGTTCTTCTTTGCTTTCTGCCATAAGGGTGGTGTCATCTACATATCTGTGGTTATTGATATTTCTCCTGGCAATCTTGATTCTGGCTTGCGCTTCATCCAGCCTGGCATTTTGCATGATGTACTCTGCATGTATGTTAAATAAACAGGGTGACAATATACAGCCTTAAGGTACTCCTTTCCCAATTTGGAACCAGTCCATTTTTCCATATCTGGTTCTAACTGTTGCTTCTTGACCAGCATACAGGTTTCTCAGGAGGCAGGTCAGGTGGTCTGGTATTCCCATCTCTTGAAATCCTTACCAGTTTGTTGTGATGCACACAGTCAAAGGCATTAGCATAGTCAATGAAGCAGAAGTAGATGTTTTTCTTGAATTCTCTTGCTTTTTCCATGATCCAACAGATGTTGGCAATTTGATCTCTGGTTCCTCTGCCATTTCTAAATCCAATTTGTTCATCTGGATGTTCTCGGTTCACATACTGTTGAAGCCTAGCTTTAAGTATTTTGAGCATTACTTTGCAAGCATGTGAAATGAGCACAATTGTACGATATCGTGAACATGTCTACTTTGCATATGAGAACTTGTCACACCTGGTAATGTATTTTTGGCGTGTTTATCATATATGATGAAATTCTCCATGCAAGAATGCTGGATTGGTATTCTTCCCAACCCAGGGATTGAACCATCATCTCCTGCATTGCATGCAGTTTCTTTGTCATCTGAGCCACCTGGGAAGCCCAAATTTAGAATAAATTGTGCCAAATATGTCACAATTCTCATAATCAAAAAGCAGTATCTACTAAATAAAGTTTCTCTTTCTTGAGCAGTGATCAGTAAGCAAATTCTACTTTAAATTCCCATTTTTTAGTATTCCAAATGATACATTGAACTTTTGATCTTTCAACACATAATTACTCCAGAAATAAACTTAATAAAAATATTTTACAATTGTAACTTTCCATGAATTACAATTCCAAGACTTTGATGACTTTCTGAAGATAGGTTCATCCTTGACTTGGATATTTATTTTATCAATTAAAAGCCACTAGTTATTTTTTAAGAGCCACTAATTTGCACACCAATTTTTAAGATAATTTGGGAGATGTTTATATTATCAATGTGTTGATTTTTATTTATTCTACTTTCAAATGGAAATTATCTTTAATCTCAGTGGACCTTCTTATAACCATAATGGTTATTGTTGCTGTTCAGTTGCTAAGTCGAGTGCTACTCTTTGTGACCCCATGAACTGCAACATCCCAGGCTTCCCTGTCCTTCACTATCTCCAGGAATTTGCTCACACTCATCTCCATTGAGTTGATTATGCCATCCAACCATTTCATCCTCTGTTGCTCCCTTCTTCTCCTACCCTCAGTCTTTCCCAGCATCAGAATCTTAAGCTCAGTGATTATATAAAATGCCCAATGCTGACAGATAATATAAATATTTGAAAACATATTTATTGTAATTAAAAGGTGACTATATTATGTATGTTCTTTTCCTTTGTATACATTTATGTTTTGTATATGGTTACTCTGATCACCTTTAGAAGTTGTCCATGAGTTAAAAGCTATGTCACCTTGATATATAGAAAAAAATTATAACTTTGGGATGATACATTTCCCTATTTCTCCATCTATTTGCCATGAAGTGATGGGGTTTGGTATCATAAACATTTATATTTATTACTGTCTTAGTTAAATATTTTACTTTTTATAATGGTCAAGAGGACATAGAAAACTATGTCCTAATCTGTTGTTTTCACAGTATTTTAGTTTTTATGTATTAGTTTCCTGATTTCCACATTTCTCCAGGGCAAATGAACATAGAAACCATGTCGTAATCTAGTGTTTTCACAATATTTGGGGTTTTCTTTTATGTGTTGGTTTCCTGATTTCCACATTTCTGCAGGTCACCAAGAACATTAAAAGAAAGAAAGAAAAGTCCCAATATTTATGGATTGCCTAATATGCACCTGGAATTTCACACAACTAGGAGCCAGCTTTGGTATCCTCAAATGTGTGTTTCTTCTCACAGTGGGTCCGTAGAGCAGGAACACAGGTGGACACGTTCTCAAAACTTGGTAACTGTGCCCACTTTCACCCAAGTTTATGTCATGATTCTAGCAAGTTAGGAATCACACTATGATGCACTTACTAGTTCTTAAATTGCCTGATTGATTGATTGCCTGAAATTTCAAAAATAGCATTTTAACTTCTTTATGTTCAGTAAATGAATGCAGCAAAATACAAATAAATATGACAACATCTGAGATACAAAATATTCTCTAACTCCCAGAAGAGGCAGGAGATTGCTAAGGGAAGCTGTCTTGGGGAGGGTCCTTTCCTCCACTCCTCTTAGGGACTGGACTCTGAATGGAGATTAGAGATTCTCAGAAAATCCTCCCTTAGGTGGCATCTAATAAGTCCCTTGGGACACCTTGCCCCTTTGGATTCCCCAATCCATTCCCTGCCTCTATAACCAGCTCTCAGAAGCATCTCCACACCTTAAGTTGTTACTTGGAATCAGCTGCTTTTTCAGGGTGCTTTCCGCCCACCTCTCCTCAACGCAAGGGACCCAGATCACACTGGGGAGAAGAGAAGCTGAACTACAGAGGTTAATGCCAGGAGCTTATTCCATGTCACACTGCTTCTGCTTCCTTATGGATTCAGCTGAACCATCTGGAGATTTGAGAACAGCAGTGCTGGAATTCATGAAATCCAAATAATGCCAACTATTCAGGGACTGTAAAGAGTGCTGTTTTCTCAGGGTGTGCCCTGGGGCCCTCTGTGTTTCCTAATCTTGTCCTGCTGGGGATGAGAAGGGAAACAGAAAAGGAGAGTGGCTCTGTCCCCCTCCCCAGTGGAGGTGGGCGTGCGCCACATGTCACAGCCACCCCTTCCAGTGAACCCTCAAGAGCTACAGCGAGGTTGAGCCCATCAGAGAATTAGCCTCCTTTTCTGAGGATCTGATCCCATTTCCAATCTGCAACAGAGGTGAGGGCTCTATAGCTCCCACAGAAGCTCGCCAAGGCAGGACCCCATCCAGCCTTCAGGTGTTTTCCTCTTCTGAGGTCTTGAGTTCAAATGGGGGTGCTAACCAGGTTGCCTTATTTTATTTTACCATTTATTTCTCTTAGGTCTGCTATGGCATGTGGCTTTATTATTATTATTAGCTATCATTGTTATCACTACAAATCTCAGAAAGAGAAATAAATATTCTCTGTTAATACTAAAAATACATGCTCATCACTCATATTCTGTATGAGTAATTAGATGCACATTTTATAAACAAAATATGCAAAGGTGTTTAAGATTTGGTTATTTTTGTGTTATTGGTGGAGAAATATCCATGTGATAAAGATTTACTTGAAAAAGATGACACTAAAAAAGAGAAGAAAGAAATTTCTGTTTCGTGGATTTAAATGGAACATTTGGAAATTTTCCAAGCTGAAGGAAACCATTGTAGGTATATTATGGAACGGTGTTACATTTCAGAATTATCAGCATATTGGTTATTGTATAAATTATGCATTTATATTATGGCAGGCATAGTCACAATATATGCTAAATCTATGAGAACATATTTATTACAGTGTGTTATGAAGCCAAATGGACACTAAATCCATGTCTTATATTTATCTTTCATTAAGTGCAGCATTAAAAACTATCAGGCATCTAGAATATACTCAATAAATATGAGTAACTTACATTTTCTGTAGGTTGGAGGATAAGTTTTTGTGATGGGGATGGAAAGAGTAAAGAAAGGGACCAAGATGTTAAGAAGTGGAATAGCAAGGAAGGAGAATGAGATCATCAATAGTTCTTTACATTTTCTTTTTATAGGATGTTTCCATTTTATGTGCGCGTTTTCAATATATATCCCCACTCTTTCTCCTTCAGCATATTTTCACAGTCGTGTCTTCACAGAGCCCAAAACCATCAGCCTGCTTCACTATGTACTTCCACAGTACCTGGTATACAGGAAGCACTCAATAGTACGATCAGTTATTATTAACCTTTAACAGATTCTCAAATAGCCTTTCATTACGTGAAACTGACAGTTCTTTGTGCTCAGCGGTAGTTCTTATATCTGGGAAAAGTCACTTATCAGTCCTTACCCCATACAACAACTTTGAGAAGTCTTGGCTTGGCCCTACATAAGCACTAAGATGAATTAGCTTTCAGTTCTTTCTTATTACTTGCAAGTAAACACCCTTACAGTTGAACTGAGCTATGGATAAACATGGATGATCATCTTAGGAGTTCTTCTTCACACATGCCTGCTACTTTAGAAAAGAACTTTCCAGCTCCCTATTGCTTCAAGATTTATTTTTTAAGATGCAGGTTTCGTCAGGTTCTGATGTTTTATTTATATATGAAATGATTTCCCTCTTGAATATTTATTTTAGAACTTTAGAGTCACCTGATTATTTATTAACCAGATAATAATTTGGCATTTTTTAACTCTGGAACTGTACATATATGAATTAATAGACATCACTATGCTTATAAGGTATGCTTGGAACTATGATACTTCCCCTTTAACCTCACCAGCAGTTTAATCTGCCTGTATTCCATTTGACTGTTTTGAACTAATAGTAGATATGTAGGTAGCAAATAAAAATAAGAAAAAATAAAGAAGTGTATCCAAAATTTAATTACTTAAAACAATTTATAAATTCTTTAGTTATTCTTTTGAATTTCTATACTTTGTTTGGGACAAATAAGCTGAACTCAAAATAGTGAGAGTAGAACATATTTTAAAAGGCATCAGACCTGAGATAAGGACATCACAATGTAGATATTTACTCATTTGTTTATGTTTATTACTTTGCCATTCAACAAATATTTATTAACTGCCAGGGGTATAAAAATGAACAAGCCTATTCCTGTGCTTTAAAATAAATCAAATTTGAAATAAATATGGCTACTGTGCTTAAAAGAATATACACACATACTGACCTTTTTCATCTGTCTTTCAATTTCACTAAAAAAAAAATCATGACTTGTACTGTATTTCTTTTTCCATTTATATTTTCCTGTGAAGGAAAATTGGAAAAGGAAATTGCTGTTTCAGAAGGGGATGGATTCAAATATATTGTATATCTTTCACAGTCAAATATTCTTCCATGTTTTATGTGCTTAAAAAATACAGAAACATTGTTATGCATAGAAATCTGTAATATTAACCTAAAGTCAAATAATGCCTGGTGATATATAAGGACTTTTTATTGTATTAGTTAGGTTACTTTTGTGTCCAGGCAAATTGACAACTTATGAATAATGTTTAGGAGGAAACAGACATCTCATCTGTCGTTGTTAGGAAGGGATCCATTTCTTTCCGAGTTTTGCTTTAGTGAGGTTACCTTGGTCCAGGGTCTGGTCCTCACTTTTTAGATCCAGCTTTGGAAAGTGTTTAGGAACTACATCATGCTATGTAAACCACAATTGGATAATGCATAAGCCAGAACATCTAAATGTTCATTTGTTTAGAATTTGAAATGCAATTGCATAATAAGCAAACAACTTTGCTGATTGATGCCTTCATCTTATTCCCTGGTCAGCTGGTAAAGAATCCACCCGCAATGCACAAGACCTGGGTTTGATCCCTGGCTTGGGAAGATCCCCAGGAGAAGGGAAAGGCTTCTCACTCCAGTATTCTGGCCTGGAGAATTCCATGGACTGAATAGTCCGTGGGGTCGTAAAGAGTCAAACACAACTGAGCGTCCTCTTAAGTGTTCAGTTAACTGGTGAACTGGTGAACACAAAATCAGAGCAGGAGGGCTAATCAGGGATCTTACTGACTAACGTTATTGAGTACTGGTCATCCAAACCAGCCATCTAGACTGTGGACATAGAACTGCCTGATGCGTAGAATCCGTGTCGACTGGTCAGGCTTCCCCTTCCCTGAAGGTCTTTAAGACGCACAGACAGCGCTGCCTCTCTGACCTTATGTCTGTGCTCTGTACTGAGCAGCTCCTGTCTTCCACCCACAGTCTTTCTCTAACAGGTAACTCACTCAACTGACTACATTTGGGTTCAGTCGCATCTTTCTGTCCTGCCTCCCTGATACTGTTTCAAAGCACCTTAGGTGGACTTCTGGAGATTCCCAAAACGCTTCAGTCACGTGTTTCTTGGTATTATCTTGTTTTTAACCTATAGGTTGTTATTCTCATCACTTCAGTATATGCTTCCAAGTTTCTCTCTCAAAATTCAATTCTGTCTCTTACATCCATGTTGATATCTCCACAGGTATTGAGGACAGCTAACTCAGGTGCGGCCAAAAACAGCACCTTTTTCAACACTAATCCTAAAAGCGTAACTAAACCTCAAGTTACTTGGTTTTTGCAATGGCACTGACAAATGTTTGCACTAGAAATAATGTTGAATTTTGACATAGTTTATAGAGGAAACTGTCATCCAAGATACAAGGTAAGGAAAAAAAGTTTAATTTACCAAACCACAAATTCATAGACTAGATATCTTACCACTAACATACTAATGCTGCCATTTGTCAAGAGGCAAGCTGAATTTATCATTGTTTCTGTTAGATACTTATAAAGTATGTATTAATCCTTACTGCTGATTTCAGTAACTATTTTTTTTTTTGCTTAAATGGTAATATGTTTTGGATTTCAGATATAAAACATTTCCCAAATATGAAGGATTGAGTGAATAGTAAGATGGGTCTAGTTCCTGATTCTAGGCTATGATCAATCTGATTCTCTTTTAAAAAATGTTTTCCAGTTTTATTGAGATATCAATAACATACAGTATTATCTAAATTTAAGGTATACACTGTAGTGATTTGAGTTGCAAATATTGTACAGTGATCACCATAATAAATCTAGTAAACATCTGTCATAGCATATAGTTAATTGGTACTCTAGCATAAATTTATTTTTAAATTTTAAAACTAAAAAATAAATTTAAAAATCCATCTCACATATTGATAACCATGAAAAGAGAAACTTTTTTTTTTCTCGTGGTTAGAAGTCATAGGGTCATTACTCTCTTACGCCTTTTAAATATACCATAGAGTAATGTCAATTATATTCATTATGTTAGCTATAGTCACTAGTCCCTATTGAGTATGTTCATCTAGTTTCTGCTCCATACCTACCCTTCGATCCTTAACCACAAATTTAATCCCTTGTCTATAAGTTTGGTGGTTGGTTTTTAGCTCCCACATACAAATGAGATCATGCAGTATTTGTCTTTCTCTGTCTCATTTATCTCACTAAGCAGAATGCCCTCAACGTCCGTTCATGTCACAAATGGCAGGACTCCCATCTTTTTGCGCTGGACACACACACACACTCCCTACTTCTTATCCTCTCATCTGCTGGTGAACACTTAGGTAATTTCCATGTCTTCACTATTGTGAGTAATGCTGATATGAACATTGGGGCACAGGTAAGTTTTTGAGTTAGTGTTTATTTTTCCTTCAGATAAATGCCCAGGAGAAATTGCTAGATCGTATGGTAATTGCATTTTTATTTTCAGGGAAAAATTCCATATTGTTTTAAACAGTAACTGTAACAATTTTCACTTCCACCAACAGTGTAAAAGGATCCCTTTTTTTACATCTTTGTCAACATTTGTCATCTTTCATCTTTTTGATCATAACCATTCTATCAGGCATGATGCGATATGTCACTGTGATATTGATTTGCATTTGTCTGATATTGAGTGATACTGAGTAACATTTCAGGTCCCTTTGGTTATCTGTATGTATTCCTTAAGAAAATGTCCATTCAGATTCTTTATTCACATTTAGATTGGATTATTGGCAACAATGTTCCATCTATAATGGCTATAGTTTTTCCAGTAGTCATGTATGGTTGTGAGAGTTGGACTATAAAGAAAGCTGAGCACCGAAGAATTAATGCTTTTGAACTGTGGTGTTGGAGAAGACTCTTGAGAGTCTCTTGGACTGCAAGGAGATCCAACCAGTCCATCCTAAAGGAAATCAGTCCTGAATGTTCATTGGGAGGACTGATGTTGAAGCTGAAACTCCAATACTTTGGCCACCTGATGCAAAGAGCTGACTCATTGGAAAAGACCCTGATGCTGGGAAAGATTGAGGGCAGGAGGAGAAGGGGATGACAGAGGATGAGATGGCTGGATGGCATCACCGACTCAATGGACATGGGTTTGGGTGGACTTCAGGAGTTGGTGATGGATGGGAAGGCCTGGCGTGCTGCAGTTCATGGGGTCACAAAGAGTCGGACACGACTGAGTGACTGAACTGAAGTGATTGGCTTTTTTGCTGCTGAGTTGTATGGGGTTTTTTAAATATATATTTTAATATTAACCCCTTGTTCAATATATATGGTTTGCAAGTATCTTTTCCCATGCCTTTTGTTGTCTTTTCATTGTGTTAATCTTTTTATTCCTTTGCTGTGCAGAACCTTTTTAGTTTGAGGTAGTTCCACTTGTTTATTTTTTATTTTGCTTTAGATGTCAAAAAATTCATTGCCAAGAGCCATGTCAAGGACTGTTTATTTTATGTTTCATTTATTTCTTTGTAGTTTCAGTTCTTTTGTTTAAGACTTTAATCCACTGTGTGCTAATTTTTGTGAGTGGTGTAGGATAGGAGTCTACTTTCATTCTTTTATATATGAATATCCAACTTGCACATTTACTGAAGAGACGGTCCTTTCTCCACGGGGTATTCTTGGCTCCCTTGTTAAATATTAGTTGAATGTATTTGCAGGGATTTATTTCTGTGCCCTCAATCCTGTTTAATTGGTCTGTGTTTCTGTTTTTAGGCCAGTAATGTATTGTTTTGACTACTGTAACTTTGTAATATAGCTTGAGATCTAGAAGTAGAAAGCATGAAGCTTTGATCTTTCTCAGGATTGCCTTGGCTATTGTGGGATTTTGGCAATTCCTTAAAAATCTAGGATTATTTTTCTAATTCTGTTAGAAATACCATGGGAATTTTGATAGGGGCTGCATTGAATCCATCTATGGCTTTTGGCAGCATGTACTAATTCATCCAATCCATGAACATGGGATTTAAATACCAATTACTTCTGATTCTTTCTACTATCGGGTAGTTCTCCCACTGATTTCAACATAAGCAGCTCTTCACTTCAGTTCAGTTCAGTCGCTCAGTCATGTCCAACTCTTTGTGACCCCATGAATCGCAGCATGCCAGGCCTCCCTGTTCATCACCATCTCCCGGAGTTCACTCAGACTCTCTGATCTCCAGTAGCATATTGGACACCTTAGACAATCCATATTTCATGATTATTTTCTCATGATTTGGTTTGATATTTCTTATTTCAGGACAGCGTCAGTGGCTCTAGGTAAGTCTTTATTGATGACATTTCTCTTCTGTAAAATTGAATATGAGATTGAAAATTTAATTTATTGGACACTTAACTTTATTTAGATAGATAAGTCTGTCTGTCTTTCCTTTTCTGCTTCCTTCTTTCTTCCTTTCCCCTTCCTAAACTTTCTATTCTTTCTTTCCTTATTTATAATTCATGAGTTCTTAAAGATGTTTATTAATAGTTTTCCATATACCAAAAATATATGAAGTATTAAATAAAATAGATGTTGCATAGCTGTCTGATTCTCTCTTAATAGTGAAATGGAGAAAAATCAGATGATGGTTACAGAGTTCATCCTCCGGGGATTTTGTCTTGGTCCAAGGATCCACTTATTCCTCTTTGGGCTCTTCTCCCTGTTCTATGTCCTCACCCTGCTGGGGAACAGGGTCATCCTGGAGCTCATCTCACTGGACTGCAGACTGCACACCCCCATGTACTTCTTCCTCTCACACCTGGCCATTATTGACATGGCCTATGCCTGCAGCACAGTGCCCCAGATGCTGGTCAACCTCTTGAGTCCAGCCAAGCCCATCTCCTTTGCTGGCTGCATCACACAGACCTTTCTCTTTCTGAGTTTCGCTCACACTGAGTGTCTGTTCCTGGTGGTGATGTCCTATGACCGGTATGACCATCTGCCACCCTCTCTGATATTCTGTCATTGTGAGCTGGAGAGTCGGCATCAGCCTGGTAGGGACTTCCTGGGCATTTGGCTCCCTCCTGGCTCTGGTCCATTTGGGTCTCATCCTGAGGCTGCCCTTCTGTGGGCCTCATGAAATCAACCACTTCTTCTGTGAAATCCTGTATGTCCTCAAGCTGGCCTGTGCTGATACCAGGCTCAACCAACTTGTCCTCTTTGCTGCTTCCGTGTTTGTCTTAGTCGGGCCCCTCTGCCTGGTGCTGGGCTCCTATGCGTGCATCCTGGCCTCCATCCTGAGGATCCAGTCCACTGAGGGCCGCATGAAGGCCTTCTCCACCTGCTCCTCCCACCTCTGTATGGTTGGGCTCTTCCTTGGAGTGCCATCGTCATGTCCATGGCCCCCAAGTCCTGCCACCCTGAGGAGCAGCAGAAGATCCTTTCCTGTTTTATAATCTTTTCAACCACATGCTGAACCTGCTGATCTACAGCCTGAGGAGCAAAGAGGTCAAGGGTGCCCTGAGGAGAGCACTGTTCAAGAAGAGTCATTTCTAACTGGTGACATTTGAATCCAAAAAAGTTCTCTGCTCTCTTATATGTGCCTTGATGATAGAAGAATAAGATTTCCCTCTCCCTTTGAAGGAAAAGTTTTAGCTATATTGCTTTCATTGATTTTTCTTTCAGATGTGATTTTATTGTTATTGTTCAGTCACTAAGCATGTCCCATGAATTCCATGAACTGCACTCCAGGCTTCCCTGTCTCTCACTGTCTCCCAGAGTTTGCTCAAACTCATGTCCATTGAGTCAGTGATGCTATCCAACCATCTCATCTTAGGTCACCCACTTCTCCTGTCCTCAGTCTTTCCCAGCATCACAGTCTTCCAATGAGTCAGCTCTTTACATCAGGTGGCCAAAGTATTGGAGCTTCGACTTCACCATCAATCCTTCCAGTCAACATTCAGGGTTGATTTCCTTTGGGGTTTACTGGTTTGATCTCCTTGCAGTCCAGGGGACTCTCCAGAGCTTTCATCAGCAACACACTTCCAAAGCATCAGTTCTTTGGCACTCACCCTTCTTTATGCTCCAGCTCTCATATCAGTACATGACTACTGGAAAAATCATAGCTTGGATTATACTATGATCTTTTTTCTTTGATTGCTCTGAATTTAATATATCTGAAATTAACATTTATTTAAATTGATTTCCTGAGTCTACAAATTTGAATAGTCTTTCCACTGCCCTAACTATATTAGCTCATCAATGGTTTAGGTCACAAGATTTGGAAGAAAAAAAGAGTTATGAAGGGAGGTGATCTTGAAAGACTGGATGCACCCTTGTCCACTCACAAAAATTGCACTCCCCCTGTTCAAGAGTCAGTCAGAGATGTCTAGCTAGTTGTGCTACATAATGTTGAAAAATCTCATATGAAAATTGTAGAGCCATATTAGGGAGCAGGCTGATAATTATGAAGGAACATAATTAATACAAGGTATTTTGGAGAGCCAAACCAGTCAATCCAAAAGGAATTGGACTGCAAGGAGATCCAACTAGTCAATCCTAAAGGAAATCAGTCCTGAATATTCATTGGAAGGACTGATGCTGAAGCTAAAACTCCAATACTTTGGCTACCTGATCTGAAGAACTGACTCCTTGGGAAAGACCCTGATGCTGGAAAATATTGAAGGCAGGAGAAAGGGACAAGAAAGGATGAGATGGTTGGACCGCATCACCTACACGATGGACATGAGTTAGAGCAAGCCCTGGGAGTTAGTGATGGACAGGGAAGCCTGGCGTGCTTCAGTCCATAGGGTCGCAAAGAGTCAAACACGGCTGAGCGACTAAACTGAACTGAACTGATTTTGGAGAAAGCAGGGAAGATAAAGGGAAAGCTTGCTGATTGGGTGGAAATAGTATGTTGTTTACAGCTTTGGAGGTAAACTGATTAGCTCATGGCTGCTAAAAGAATAAAACTAGGCAGATAATGGGTACAAACAAAAAAATTCTGTTGTTTTTTAGATTCCCAGAAAATTTTGTGGGTTGAATGTAAGTTATGTTGATGTACGGACTGTCTCTGAATATTATTTTCTAGTGTCTTTTCAACAGTAATTTCATAGGAAATTCTGCCTGATAGTATAAGCGGCTAGCATGGTATGACTGGCTCTTCTGCCTTGTAATTAATTCCGTTTTACAAACCCAACGGTCAGAGTTGAGTCCTATATATTTGATGTAATTTTTCATAGTGTTACTTTTACATCCACTTTATAACTTGACCTGAGACAAGGATGGCCGCTTTCCCCCGGACTCTTCCTCAATTTCATCATAACACTGAACAGAAGGCTTGTTCAGTAAAATTAGGGTGTGTCCTTCATTTGGGCTTTAATAACTTCTCAACCCTATTCTTAATTACTGTGTGTGGGCAACAGTGCTTACTGAATGTAGAAACAGTGGGCTTTTACAAGAGTTAAGGCTTGAATTGACTGCTCTGTGCTGCACACTTCACGCTCGTATCAACCATTTACATGGACCATCTTGCTCAGTCATCATAACATATCCCAGAAGAGGGTCCTATTATCAGTCTGTTTTATGTATGCATGTACCAGAAAAACAGTTCAGACCTTTACCTGGACAGTCTGACTCCTGAGACTTGTGTACTTAACCATAACGATGTCATAGGTCAATATCATTGTAATTCAATAAAGAAGAAGTTTAAGATATCCCAAGGAAGAATATGTTAACTGAAGAAGTATCTCTGCACTGTCTCATGTATGCAAAGTGAGCTGCTCTTTGCTCTCTGAGGCCTGGAAGATCAGAGACAATTTATGAGAGGTCAGTTGTCCTGTAAAGTAAAATATATGGACAGAGTTGCAAGAGTTATGGGACTTCTAGAGGAATACAGACAATGAAGAAGGTGAGAATTAAGTCTACTCTCACTGAGATTGGTTTGCCCCTTTAGGGCAAAGTTCAGCTAAGATCAAAATTTTAGTTCAGCTAAGATTTAGTTCAGCTAAGATCAAAAGCTGTTGTTCAAGCTGGTTTTAGAAAAGGCAGAGGAACCAGAGATCAAATTGCCAACATCCACTGGACCATGGAAAAAGCAAGAGAATTCCAGAAAAACATCTATTTTTGTTTTATTGACTATGCCAAAGCATTTGACTGTGTGGATCACAATAACTGTAGAAAATTCTGAAAGAGATGGGAATACCAGACCACCTGACTTGCCTCTTGAGAAATCTGTATGCAGGTCAGGAAACAACAGTTAGAACTGGACATGGAACAACAGACTGGTTCCAAGTAGGAAAAACAGTGCGTCAAGGTTGTATATTGTCACCCTGCTTATTTAACTTCTATGCAGAGTACATCATGAGAAATGCTGGGCGGGAAGTAGCATAAGCTGGAATCAAGATTACTGGGAGAAATATCAATAGCCTCAGATATGCAGATGACACCACCCTTATGGCAGAAAGTGAAGAGGAGCTAAAAAGCCTCTTGATAAAAGTGAAAGAGGAGAGTGAAAAAGTTGGCTTAAAGCTCAACATTCAGAAAACGAAGATCATGGCATCTGGTCCCATCACTTCATGGGAAATAGATGGGGAAACAGTGGAAACAGTGTCAAACTATCTTTTTGGGCTCCAAAATCGCTGCAGATGGTGACTGCAGTCGTGAAATTAAAAGACGCTTACTCCTTGGAAGAAAAGTGATGACCAACCTAGATAGCATATTCAAAAGCAGAGACATTACTTTGCCAACAAAAGTCTGTCTAGTCAAGGCTATGGTTTTTCCTGTGGTCATGTATGGATGTGAGAGTTGGACTGTGAAGAAGGCTGAGCACCGAAGAATTGATGTTTTGAACTGTGGTGTTGGAGAAGGCTCTTGAGAGTCCCTTGGACTGCAAGGAGATCTAACCTGTCCATTCTGAAGGAGATCAGCCCCGGGTCTTATTGAAAGGAATGATGCTAAAGCTGAAACTCCAGTACTTTGGCCACCTCATGTGAAGAGTTGACTCATTGGAAAAGACTCTGATGCTGGGAGGGATTGGGGGCAGGAGGAGAAAGGGACGACAGAGGATGAGATGGCTGGATGGCATCACCGACTCGATGGACGTGAGTGTGAGTGAACTCCGGGAGATGGTGATGGACAGGGAGGCCGGGCATGCTGCGATTCATGGGGTCGCAAATAGTCGGGCATGACTGAGTGACTGAACTTAACTGAAGATCAAAAGTCATTACAAAGACATCAACACCCTCTGTCTTTCTCTATTTCTATCTCCATCTCTGATTTTGTCTCTCTGTTTTTCTCTCACTACCGGCTAGACACTGCACTTTACAAGAATTATTTCATTTCATCCTCACAATAGCCCTTTGAGGCAAAAGACAATCCCCAGTTTACACATAAGGGAATGGAGGCAGAGGGACTGAGTAACTCACCCAGTTCATAACGAATGACCATCCAACTCAGGATTGTACTAAGGCAGTCTGATTACTGACCCTATAATCATTACCACTGGGTAATGACCTCTTCAGAGCATACCTATGGGAGAAGGCAATGGCATCCCACTCCAGTACTCTTGCCTGGAAAATCCCATGGACAGAGCCTGGTAGGCTGCAGTCCATGGGGTCGCTAAGAGTTGGACACGACTGAGCAACTTCACTTTCACTTTTCACTTTCATGCATTGGAGAAGGAAATGGCAACCCACTCCAGTGTTCTTGCCTGGAGAATCCCAGGGACAGGGAAGCCTGGTGGGCTATCGTTTATGGGGTCACATAGAGTTGGACAGAACTGATGTGACTTAACTGCAGCATGGGTAAAAATCAGGGAAATCGAGAGGCTGAATCAAAGCAAGTGACTCAAACCAGTGAGGGCATTAGGCTTTCGAAAGAAAGGAATTGCATTTGCTAAAGAAAGCAGCTTGACTCCAAAGTGCAATGTGAACAGTTGGTGTAGTAACAAGGAAGAACTGTGGCTCCAAGGGTCAGAGATGGAGGTGGTTCTCTGGAAACGAGCTGGGAAGTGAAAGAGAACCAGTGCAGGGGAGACTGACGCCGCAGCTTCTCACTGGTTCCTCACCAGCAGAGAACAGGCAGAATGGAAGTCGCATAGTATTGTCTAAAAAGAGCCTTTTCCCAAGACAAAGGAATCCAGATTTCATTTGTGACATTCAGTTCAGTTCAGTAGCTCAGTCGTGTCCGAGTCTTTGGACCCCATGAATCACAGCACGCCAGGCCTCCCTGTCCATCACCATCTCCCGGAGTTCACTCAGACTCACGTCCATCGAGTCAGTGATGCCATCCAGCCATCTCATCCTCTGTCGTCCCCTTCACCTCCTGCCCCCAACCCCTCCCAGCATCAGAGTCTTTTCCAATGAGTCAACTCTTCTCATGAGGTGGCCAAAGTACTGGAGTTTCAGCTTTAGCATCATTCCTTCCAAAGAAATCCCAGGGCTGATCTTCTTCAGAATGGACTGGTTGGATCTCCTTGCAGTCCAAGGGACCCTCAAGAGTCTTCTCCAACACCACAGTTCAAAAGCATCAATTCTTCAGTGCTCAGCCTTCTTCACAGTCCAACTCTCACATCCATACATGACCACTGGAAAAACCATAGCCTTGACTAGACGGACCTTAGTCAGCAAAGTAATGTCTCTGCTTTTGAATATGCTATCTAGGTTGGTCATAACTTTTCTTCCAAGGAGTAAGCGTCTTTTAATTTCATGGCTGCAGTCACCATCTGCAGTGATTTTGGAGCCCAAAAAATAAAGTCTGACACTGTTTCCACTGTTTCCCCATCTATTTCCCATGAAGTGATGGGACCAGATGCCATGATCTTCGTTTTCTGAAAGTTGAGCTTTAAGCCAATTTTTTCACTCTCCTCTTTCACTTTCATCAAGAGGCTTTTTAATTCCTTTTCACTTTCTGCCATAAGGGTGGTGTCATCTGCATATCTGAGGTTATTGATATTTCTCCCAGCAATCTTGATTCCAGCTTGTGTTTCTTCCAGTCCAGCATTTCTCATATTGTACTCTGCATATAAGTTAAATAAGCAGGGTGACAATATACAGCCTTGACGTACTCCTTTTCCTATTCGGAAGTGATGTTTACGTTATGTTAAATATTGAAAGACATGTCCTGAAATATTATTTTCATGGAATTTAGCAGGATTTTTGTTGTTTACATTACTTTTCCATTTTTCAGATGTTCTGCAGTTCACCTGGGCATGAAAGGAAAAATCAAGGAGAAAGCAGTCTTAATATTTATGGGTTGCCAGCTATGTACCAACTTTATTATATAATCAGGAGCACTTACCACATTCCTAAATAAATACATGGTTCTTCTCATAATGGACACACACCTGTGGAGCACAGGTAAGCATGTTTTCAAAATGTGATAATCTGTGAAAGATGTGCCTCAAGTTTATGCCTCACTCCCAGCATGTCAGAGGTCATGCTATAAAAACTCATTCATTTGTAAATTTCACAATTGCTTGATATGAAATTCATAACCTCGAATGTCCAGTGTAAGACAAAAGGACAAATAAACATGAGGATACCTTAGGCAACAGTTGTCTCCACACTCCTGGAAGCGGTGATGGTTTCTAGAGAAAGCCCAAGTCCTCCCCCTTCTCCCAAAGGAGTAGACTCTTCAGTACCTCTTCAGAGCAGAGACTAGAGAGTAATTCCAGTGGTCGCCCTACTTTGATGGTTTGTGTCTTAGAAAATCCTCCCCTGGGCAGTGTCTAATAACACCCCTGGGACACCTTGCCTCTTTGGACCTCCTAATCCATTTCCTGCCTCTATAACCAGCTCTCAGCAGCATCTCCACACCTTGAGTTTTTACTTGGAATCTGCTGCTTTTTCAGGGTGCTTTCTGCTCACCTCTGCTAACACAAGGGACCCAGATCACACTGGGGAGAAGAGAAACTGAAACTATAGAACTTAATGCCAGGAGCTTATTTGATGTCTTACTGGTTCAGCTTCCTTATGGGTTTAGCTGAACCATCTGGAGATTTGAGAAACACGGCAGTGCTGGGATTCATGAAATCCAAATAATGCCAACTATTCAGGGACTGTAAGGAGTGCTGTTTTCTCAGGGTGTGCCCTGGGGCCCTCTGTGTTTCCTAATCTTGTCCTGCTGGGGATGAGAGGGAAACAGAAAAGAAGAGTGGCTCTGTCCCCCTCCCCAGTGGAGGTGGGCGTGCGCCACATGTCACAGCCACCCCTTCCGGTGAACCCTCGGGAGCTACAGCGAGGTTGAGCCCATCAGAGAATTAGCCTCCTTTTCTGAGGATCTGATCCCATTTCCAATCTGCAACAGAGGTGAGGGGTCTACAGCTCCCACAGAAGCTCGCCAAGGCAGGACCCCATCCAGCCTTCAGGTGCTTTCCTCTTCTGAGACCTTGAGTCCACATATGGGTGTGAACCAGATTGCTGCATTTTATTTTACCATCATTTCCTCTTGTACATGTATAACATCTAGTCTTTTTGTTTTGTTTTTTAATCTGAGTTTTACTTTATATTAGTGTATAGTTGATTTACAATTTGTGTTCGTGTTAGGTGTACAGCAAAGTGATTCAGGTATACATATATCCATTCTTTTTCAGATTCATTTCCCATATAGGTTATTACAAAGTATTGAGTAGAATCCTCTGTGCTATACAGTAGGTCCGTGTTGGTTATCTGTTTTATATGTAGTAATGTGTATATGTTAATCCCAAATTCTTAACTCTCACTCTTATACTGCTATTCTTTTTAAGCACAGATAAAGAAATTCAGTTTTCTATAAATATGGGCTAATAATTATTCTGCTGTGGGGATAGTTTGAAGAAAAATTAATGCTAACTTTCTAAAATAGCGCTCACACATAGTATAAGTATATATTTAATTTGGTTAATTTCATTCTATACAGTGGAAACGTAGCTGTATGAAACCTATAACTTTGTGGACCCTGATGCTAGATAAAAGAATAACAAAATCCTGGGTGTTGGATTTAGGTTTAATATATGGAATAATTTTTATAAGCTGAGAAAGATTTTCTAGGATATATTAGGGTGTGATCTTTCATTTCAGGGAAACTGATGTGACTTCAGTCTTTATGTCTTTGTCTCATCAATAGAACTACAATGTATAATCTATGGAGCCCATACACCTCTCATCCATTACCCATAACCTGGAGAACAGTGTCAGGCACACAGGAAACACTTCATATATTAGACTTTCCCAAATCTAGAGTGTACATGAATGAAAGTGAATGTATGTGTGTGTGGTTGTGTGTGTATATGTATATGTGTGGTTGTGTGTGTATATGTATATGTGTGGTTGAGGAAAATTCAGGAAAGCAAGAGTTGCTACATAAAGGATAATCTCTTTAGTTTTTAATAGAATTGTCAGCTTTAAGCCCTTTTTAATCCCCAATATCTCTTAAACTAATCATGCACTTTCCAAATAAAGACACTGAAGGTCAGAAGCCAAAACCGGCCTTACTGATCCTTCAACTGTATATTATCCTCAAAAGCACGCCGTTGACTGTAATACAATCACTGTGTAGTAGAAATATGCTCAATTTTTACCTCAGTTAATTCATTTAACTATTTAACCTGTATTACCTCAATAGATACTGTCACTTTTCTCTTTTCAAAAATTTTAATACTAGGGCTTGAGAGGTTAAGAACTCAGAATCATACAAGTAGTAAATGCATGTCTGATCCTTAAATTTATGCTCTTTAATTACTAATCCATCTTGCTTTTCTATCATAAATTATCAATCCAGAGGCTAGAAAATCTGTCAGGATATAGCTGAACACCATCCACCAACTGGACACCTAGAGACTACTTCATCCACAGCAAAATACACATTCTTCTCAAGCTCACATGTAACATTCACCAAGATAGAGCACATTTAGGGCCAAAAAATGCACCTGAACAAATTTAAAAGAATAGAAATCACACAGTGTCTGTTCTTAGATCAAAACGGAATTAAAATGGAAATCATTAACAGATTTAGCTGGAAAATCCCCCAAATATTTGGGGATTACACAATCACTTTCCAAATAACACATGGGTCAAGGAAGAAAGATCAACAGAAATGCTAAAATATTTTGATCTAGAAAAGAATCAAAAAAGGGTTCTATTGAGTACATTAACTGTAACAGATATTTCTTATAACTTGGAAGTAAGCATGCAGCACTTCGGTTGAACTGAGGGTTTAAAAATAGCTTTCGTTTTTAGGAATGCTCTGTGACTCACACCCACAACATTAGAAAAGAGTTTGTCAGCCCATCAGATCTTAAATTTTACTTTTTGAAACAGAGGCCCCATCTAGCGCTGACAGGTTTGTTCATGTATAAAGAAATGATTCTGATCTTAGATATTTACTTTGAAACCACAGAGATCCTGAATAATGTATTAGTCATCAAACAATTTGCCAATTTTTAAATTGCTAACTTGTACATACATATCAGATGCATCATTAGAACATAAAATGATGCTTGAATGTTGTATTTGATATTGGGATGTATTTCATTTCTTTCTTAGTCTCATCTTTCAGTTCTTACAGTCTTTAGTAAACTAATCCATTTGAGTTCAGGTAAGAGACTTCTAATGCATGTACAATGAAAATAGGGCTTTCCTGGTGGCTCAATTGGTAAAGAATCTGCCTGCAAGGCAGGAGACGCAGGTTCAACCCTTGAGTTGGGAAGATGCCCTGGAGAAAGAAATGGCAACCCACCTCAGTATTCTTGCCTGGATATCCAATGAACAGAGGAGACTGGCAGGCTGTAGTACATGGGGTCATAAAAGAGTTGGACACAACTTAGCAACTAAACCACCACCAGCATAAAATCTGAGGGAAAAAAGAAAGTAGAAGTGTTTTCCAGGTGTTCAATGCTCAAATATTTTGGAGATTCTACAGTTGTTATTACCAAACTTCAGACAGCATTCTTTTGGGCCTTGGGAAGAATGTCCTTAATTTGGTATTATTCTCAATGACAGAGGATGAGATGGTTGGATGGCATCACCAACTCCATGGACATGGGTTTGAGCAAGCTCCGGGAGTTGGTGATGGACAGGGAAGCCTGGCATGCTGCAGTCCATGCGATCAGAAAGAGTTGGACATAACTGAGTGACTGAACTGAACTGATGCTCAGAAAAATTTAAGCAAGTCTGAAGTACCAGACCCAGTTCAAGGATGGTCCAAGCATTCAATATTTAGGCATTCATTCACTCATGTGTCTCATTCATTCATTTTTTCACTCAGTAAACATTTGCTAAGTGCCAGAATTACAAAAATGGATACACCTGTTCTTTGTTCACAAGGGATGTGTTACAATCCTGTTGACAACTATTCATAAAGAATTTTAATATAGTCAATAGGCCCTCCTTCCTCCTGTCTCTCCCTTTAGGTTTCAAAGAGATTCCTACTTTGTAAGCAATGTTTCTTTTTTCTTTATGTAATTAACTTGGAATTTACAAAAGGAAATAAAGGATGACTTAATAAAGAGATTAAGCATTTTATAAGAGGTAGATTCGGATGCATTTTCACAGCTAAATATTTTAATATATTTTATGTATTTTCCAAATAAATTTAACAAGTTGTCCTAGAACAATGATTTTTAATATAATCCTGAAAAAATAAGCCTTCATCATGTGTTAGAAATTCATAGTACAGTTGATTTAATTGTGTCTTGCTAATAACTTATTGATGTGTTAGTTGGTCAGTTGTATCAGACTCTCTGCAACCCCATGGGCTGTAGCCCACCAGGCTCCTCTGTTCATGGGATTTTCCAGGCATAAATAAACCTGAATGGAATTGTTATAAAAAATTGGCAAGAACTTTGATTATCAGCACATCCTCTTTGTCAAAATATCTGCATAAGAAGGCAAATCAATACCGCCTGGTTGGTTGGTGAGCATGGAATCAGGGTGGGAGGTGGGGAGGTGCTTAACTGGAGGTCTTACCAGTGAGGGTATTGATCCCTGATCACTGAAGCCATCTGACCTGTAGACACAGACCTGTAGCAGGGCGGCATGCTCATCCCATCAGGCCAGATGTCCCAGGACACTGCTGAAGATGTGTGGATAACCACTGGCCCATGGATCACTACCTGCTTTATTCCTCAGTCTTTCCATAGACAAGGACCTCACACAATTGTTATATTTGGATTCCTGAGTCACAGTCAGATCCTCTCTTCCTTCTTCCATGAAAAACAGTGAAGTGAAAGTGTCAGTTGCTAAGTCGTGTCCTACTCTTTGCGACCCCATGGACTGTAGCTTACCAGCCTCCTCTGAAAATGGGATTTCCAAGGCAAAAATACTGGAGTGGGTTACCGTTTCTGTTTCCAGGAGCTATTCCCGACCCAGGGACTGAACCCAGGTCTCTTGCATTGCACGCACATTCTTTACCACACAGAGCCACCAGGGAAGCCCTTCCTCCACGAGATTGCATCAAAGCTCCTTGAGTGGAGTTTTCTGCATGCACTTAGAATTCTCCAGTTATATGTCTACACAGTTCTCTTGTTTTCCTCCTCCAGTTCTTCTCCATTCACGATGAGTGGACTTTACAAGTTTTATTTCTCTTTTTTCTGAGTTCCTCAGGGAGTATCTCATTATTGTCTCCATTGGTATTAATGACTGGTATTAATTTATATTAATGACAACTAGATCAGGATATTATCAACAAAAGCACCTTTCTGTACACTAATCCTGGAGAAGCTGCTTCTTCCAAAATAAGCAGGCCCAGGTTCAATAGATCAGCCTCAGGTCATGTTTGCCTAGCAGTAAGGTGGCCACAGGACTGGAAAAGGTCAGTTTCCATTCCAGTTCCAAAGAAAGGCAATACCAAAGAATGCTCAAACTACCGCACAGTTGCACTCATCTCACATGCTAGTAAAGTAATGCTCAAAATTCTCCAAGCCAGGCTTCAGCAATACGTGAACCATGAACTCCCTGACGTTCAAGCTGGTTTTAGAAAAGGCAGAGGAACCAGAGATCAATTGCCAACATCCACTGGATCATGGAAAAAGCAAGAGAGTTCCAGAAAAAAACATCTATCTCTGCTTTATTGACTATGTCAAAGCCTTTGACTGTGTGGATCACAATCAACTGTGGAAAATTCTGAAAGAGATGGGAATACCAGACCACCTGACCTGCCTCTTGAGAAATCTGTATGCAGGTCAGGAAGCAACAGTTAGAACTGGACATGGAACAACAGACTGGTTCCAAATAGAAAAAGGAGTACGTCAAGGCTGTATTGTCACCCTGCTTATTTAACTTATATGCAGAGTACATCATGAGAAATGCTGGACTGGAAGAAACACAAGCTGGAATCAAGAGTGCCGGGAGAAATATCAATAACCTCAGATATGCAGATGATACCACCCTTATGGCAGAAAGTGAAGAGGAGCTAAAAAGCCTCTTGATGAGTGAAAGAGGAGAGCGAAAAAGTTGGCTTAAAGCTCAACATTCAGAAAAAGAATATCATGGCATCTGGTCCCATCACTTCATGGGAAATAGATGGGGAAACAGTGAAAACAGTGTCAGACTTTATTTTTTGGGGCTCCAGAATCACTGCAGATGGTGACTGCAGCCATGAAATTAAAAGACGCTTACTCTTTGGAAGAAACATTATGACCAACCTAGATAGCATATTCAAAAGCAGAGACATTACTTTGTCGACTAAGGTCCGTCTAGTCAAGGCTATGGTTTTTCCTGTAGTCATGTATGGATGTGAGAGTTGGACTGTGAAGAAGGCTGAGCACCGAAGAATTGATGCTTTTGAAGTGTGGTGTTGGAGAAGACTCTTGAGAGTCCCTTGGACTGCAAGGAGATCCAACCAGTCCATTCTGAAGGAGATCAACCCTGGGATTTCTTTGGAAGGACTGATGCTAAAGCTGAAACTCCAGTACTTTGGCCACCTGATGCAAAGAGTTGACTCATTGGAAAAAACTCTGATGCTGGGAGGGATTGGGGGCAGGAGGAGAAGGGGACAACCGAGGATGAGATGGCTGGATGGCATCACGGCCTCGATGGACGTGAGTTTGAGTGAACTCCGGGAGATGGTGATGGACAGGGAGGCCGGGCGTGCTGCGATTCATGGGGTCGCAAAGAGTCGGATACGACTGAGCGACTGAACTGAAGGTGGTAACTAAATGTCTGCACCAGCAAAGATGTTATATTTGTACATGGTATTTTGCAGAAGCTGTTATCCAGGACTTATAACAAATAAACATCACCAGTTCACAGAAGCATCAAATACTGGACCACCAAATGAATGCTATACACATCTCTAAAATGACAAATTCACTAAATTACTTTAAAAAAAAAAAGGCTATCTGTAGGCAGATATCAGTTCTTGTGTTCCTGAAGTAGGACCAAGTTGATTTTTTAATGAATTGTCATGTCTTGTCTTTTTGAATTTCACATATGGTACGTGATGCAAATGCCAAGCCATCAGACAAATACTGAAGCCTACCACACACTTACTCCAGGTATGGCCTTTTCCACTTATTTTGTGACCCAGATTTTCTCTTTTAACAGGAGTAGAGCAGTAGGGTTACAGGTAGCACATGGGAAACTACATCTTCACGTGTTTCACCTGCATCCACACATACACACCACAGCCTTCAAAGCAACGTGTGAGTGCCTGACTTTATGGTCATTTACACCCTTGCACAAAAGGTCCAGATTCACAATACATAAATGCCACGCAGCACTCCCAAACCCAATTCCTACAAATTGTAGAGGTTGTTATTCAAAAGAGTTGTTTGGTAAATTAGTAACTATGATGGCATCGGTACATTCACGGCCAATGGTTGGTTTGATTTCATCACTCTTGGCAACATAAAGGTATTCACTAGAGTTCATGTGGAGCATATCCACTGATCCCTGCTTAGCACCTTAAACAATCACATTGTCATAAAAGTTGCCCTTTATCTGTTTGTTCCTCCTGTTATCATGTAAACTGCTCTACATCTAAAGAGCAAAGGTTGATTTGCTGAAGGCAACACAGTTGATATTCCTGTTGAGAAACTGGAATTACATTTCCTCTCTAGGACTACTCTAATTCTCATCTTTGGTGTTCTTCCTTTACTGATTACTTCTACATTCCAGAAATTCTCTTAGTAACACATGTGCAGCTTAGCACCCTGTCGTCATTTAGGAATGTGCTTGGTAACTTGACACGTGCAGCTTCAGAATGCTTCCTATGTCATGGTTATTTTATCTCCTCTTTTGATTGGACATTCCTTCTT
The DNA here is from genome assembly GCF_001704415.2 of Capra hircus. NCBI lineage: Eukaryota > Metazoa > Chordata > Mammalia > Artiodactyla > Bovidae > Capra > Capra hircus. The sequence continues at coordinate 13,056,653 of NC_030811.1, read as the reverse complement.
CCCATCACGCATCAGTGGCTCTAGGTAACCTACCATGGTGACACAATCCCTTTCTGTAAAACTGTGTCAGGTTATATGATTAACTTAATGTATAACTAGTCATCATCTTAACCCATTCCAGTGTTCTTGCCTGGAGAATCCCAGGGATGGTGGAGCCTGGTGGGCTGCCATCTATGGGGTTGCACAGAATCGGACATGACTGACGCAACTTGGCGGCAGCAGCAGCAGCAGCAGTCATCATCTTAAAATCATGTCCCTTAAAAATGCTATTTTCTGAAATAATGTCTAGAGGTTTTCAACAATTCTGTCCTAAGTGATCCTGTTTTATAGTTTTCATAGTGAAATGGGAGAAAATCAGAAAATATTTACAGAGTTCATTCTACTGGGACTTGGTCTTGGCCCAAGGACTCAGATGCTCCTCTTTGGGCTCTTCTCCCTGTTCTGTGTCCTCACCCTGCTGGGGAACGGGGTCATCCTGGGGCTCATCTCACTGGACTGCAGACTGCACACCCCCATGTCCTTCTTCCTGTCACACCTGGCCATCGCTGACATGGCCTACGCCTACAGCACGGTGCCCCAGATGCTGGTCAACCTCCTGAGTCCAGCCAAGCCCATCCCCTTTGCTGGCTGCATCACACAGACCTTTCTCTTTCTGAGTTTCGCTCACACCAAGTGTCTGCTCCTGGTGGTGATGTCCTATGACTGGTATGTGGCCATTTGCCACTCCCTCCGATATTCTGTCATTGTGAGCTGGGGAGTCGGCATCAGCCTGGTGGGGACTTCCTGGGCATGCGGCTCCCTCCTGGCCCTGGTCCATGTGGGTCTCATCCTGAGGCTGCCCTTCTGTGGGCATCATGAAATCAACCACTTCTTCTGTGAAATCCTGTATGTCCTCAAGCTGGCCTGTGCTGACACCTGGCTCAACCAAGTTGTCATCTTTTCGGCCTGTGTTTTTATCTTACTGGGGCCGCTCTCCCTGGTGCTGGGCTCCTATGCGCACATCCTGGCCACCGTCCTGAGGATCCAGTCCGCTGAGGGCCGCAGGAAGGCCTTCTCCACCTGCTCCTCCCACCTCTGCGTGGTTGGGCTCTTCCTTGGAGTGCCATCATCATGTCCATGGCCCCCAAGTCCGCCACCCTGAGGAGCAGCGGAAGATCCTTTCCCTGTTTTACAGTTTCTTCAACCCCATGCTGAACCCACTCATCTACAGCCTGAGGAGCAAAGAGGTCAAGGGTGCCCTTAGGAGAGTGCTGTTCAAGGAGAGTCATTTCCTGTTGGAGTGACATTTGAATCACTGCCCCCGCCTGAAGAGTTTACTTGGAACTTTGGTACTGAGTATCTACCAAAGCTTATCACTCTGTGTCTCCAAGACTAAGTCATCCAAGACACTCTGTAAAGAACTCTCTTTTCCTCCCCATAAATTAGTTAGGTTTTGCTGCATTCATTATATTTAATTCTATCAACCATATTTACTTTTTCATTTAACTACTTGGTGAATTAAGATGATCCAGAGGGGGGGAAAAATTATTTTATCCACTGCTAAGGAGCCCAAAAGGTTAAAATAGACACTCTACCTCTGACTCCACTGGGCGTGTGCAATAATAGCAGAATAACAGACGTTAGTGATATAACCACATTCATAGCAATTTTAAAAAATACTGTTGCTACAGGGAGACACCCAGAATCCATGAATAACTTTGTCCATGTTCACCCCACATTCGGATGTTTCCTCTCAAGTGTAAATCCTCTTAGAAATAGTGACGTATAGTTTGTCAGTCGTGTACGACTCTTTGCGATCCCACTGACTGTAGCCCACCATGCTCCTCCGACCGTGGAATCTTCCAGGCAAGAGTACTGCAGTGGGTTGCCATTTCCTTCTCCAGAGGATCTTCTCAACCCAGGGATTGAACTCAGTTCTCTCCCGCATTGCATGCAGACGCTTTATCCTCTGAGCCACGAGGGAAGCTGTACCAAAATGCCTACTTAGACTTGGGGGAAATTGATTTTGCTGATCAAATCCTGTAATCTGCCTTACAATTTATGTGATCAGAAATTGAGTCTCATATACAGCTGGCATCCCAGGGAATTGCCCAACAAAACCCATTGTCCAGTCTGCGCTGGTCTTTTGATGGCTGCTTGTTCCAAACTCTCCTCATCTTCTCAAGAAAAATATCTACGATTCTCTCTGAATAGACATACCAAGGAGGAGTTAGCAAGTGCCGCAGCCCAACTTTGAATTGCTGGATATGAATGGAGAGCCTTACACAGAGGCAACTGAATGGAAAAAGGGGTGTAATAACAATAGTTAAAAGTATAATTAAGTACTCCATGCCACCTGCTTCACGTTGATTGATACTTTATAGAGATCATCTCCTTTTATCATAACAAATGCATTTTTCATTATCATCCCATTTTATAGATGCAAACATTAAGGCAATAGCAAATGTGAGACTCATATCCCAACAATATGACTCCCAAGTCTTTTCTACTAACTGAATAATGTAGTACCTCACTATCAGAGTTATTAAACTAAGAATAAGGTGAACCTATCCCAACATAGGATATGTTGGGAGGCTTTGTGTTTCTTCTCAGGCTAATGTGTGCCACAGTGAATCTGGGAGAGCTAGGTATTATTTATTGAAGGCTTCTGGTCCTGGTCAGAGAGTTCTGTGGGCATGGTTGCTAAAGATGTTCAGAATTTTGTAGCAACACAAAGAGGGTGGGGACAGAGGCTGTCGAGATTAGAGGTTTGGTTTAGACCTGCATGGTGTTAAGACCTAAACATAGTAGGAACACATGTTCCTTAGGAACTTCTCTAAGGTCACAAGTGAGTCAGTGGGGGAACTTCATAGTAGCCCTATGAGATAGAGACTATTCACCACTTCTTAGATGAGGAAACAGAGGCACAAAGAGATTAAATAACTTAACTAAAGCCTCACAGCTAATAAGTACTTAGTCCAGAATCAGACCTAGGCAATCTGATTACCAAACCCATAGACATACCTATATATAAAAATCAAATAGCTTGTGATGTTCCCAGAGAAGAAGGAAGTGGAGGAAAAGAAAAACTTTCAACATCCAGTCAAAGATAGGCCTTGAGCTTCACGAAGAAAAGGTACGTAAGTTTGTTAAAGAAAGCAATTTCACTTTATACTGGTGTAAAAATGAGGGAGCAAGAAAGGATTGGGAGTCCAAGGGTCCAGAGTAGAGGAAGAGCCTATCAACTAGGATAGTTAAACAGAGAAAAGTGCAAGAAAGAGATAACAATGAAGCTTTAAATTGATGGTTTGCCAAATTCAAGAGCATTAGAAAGAGTGCTTGTAACTTGTCCAACATGGATATAATTTTTAATTCCAATAGTTCCTAACACAATATTTAAATGGTTGTTTCATTTCATGACGGATGTTGCTTACTACGTTGCCATGTGCAGAAGCATATCCCCTTTAGCAGCACAGGGGACCACTCAGCCTTGGAGGGAACAATGTGATAAGGGGTCCCAGCTGGAGCTCAGATTCAGCTGCCCCTTAATGAGTCAGTTGGCAGAGGCTCCAGGGGACTGACATCTCTCCCCTTGAACCTGTTCCTGCTGCTGCTACTAAGTCGCTTCAGTCGTGTCCGACTCTGTGCGACCCCACAGACAGAGGCCCACCAGGCTCCCCCGTCCCTGGGATTCTCCAGGCAAGAACACTGGAGTGGGTTGTCATTTCCTTCTCCAGTGCATGAAAGTGAAAAGTGAAAGTGAAGTCACTCAGTCGTGTCCGACTCTTAGTGACCCCATGGACTGCAGCCCACCAGGCTCCTCTGTCCATGGGATTTTCCAGGCAAGAGCACTGGAGTGGGGTACCATTGCCTTCTCCGTGAACCTGTTCCCAGACAACCAAATACTAAGGAAAACATGTGAGACCTTCCCTTGGGCAAAGAGATTCACATTTTGTTTTCTTATTTCCAACATTTTCTGATCTTTCACCTGGGATCTACAGAACATTTCTCAATTACGTATTATCTCTTCATGTGGGGAAGGACAAGTATCAGTTTCTCTCTTTATCCTTACTGCCTTAATGCTCCTAACACAAATAAGCACTCAGCAAACACTCCTTAAATAAAGGATGCTTTAACTATCAGCTGCATTTCCAAATTTTCAGTGGAGCTATCTTCTGATTGCTAATCTTCCTTAAGTCTCTCTAATTGTGAGTTATAGTTACAAAGTTTGATCATCTGATAATTATGAAGTGCTTACTCTATGGTAAGAACTACATAAAATACTTTCAAACAATCTTCGTATCAAAATCTGTAGAGTGGGTACAATTGTTATCCTTATATAATGATGAGGAAAATGAACTTCAGGGAAGTGAATTGATTTACTCAAGGACGCAAAATAAAATAAATAAATTTATTTCCTTGAATTTTATTTATTTTAAAAATCAAGGAAGTAAAATGCAAGGTCAGGCAGTTTGGCTTTAAAATAATTCTAAACCACTCTTTTGTAGAGGATCTGCTGATATTCATAAACTGAATGGCTGGCATCTGTACTGTTCATAGTAAACCCTCAGGAAACAGAATGAACAAATCACAGTCCCTGTGTCCTAATTTCTACCCATAACTTACAGGCCTGGGAATGTGTTACCTTGTATCCGTTTAAGTCAAAGATCTTACTATCCCTTAGATTTATCCAGTTCTTGTTTTTAGTGTATTCTTATTTGATGAATATTAATGATCAAGAATGCAGTATTGGTCTAGGATCACAGAGAGGAAAGGAGACACATTTGGGTAGAAATTTAGCATTTACTGTAAAAACTGCTAAGGCTGTTTATTCATTTCTATCACAAGGAACAGTGGTCATTCGCTTTGCAGAGGAGCGTGTCCACCTGCTGAACCTGTGATTCTGGAAGGCCGGGATGGGAGGTGCTGTCCTTAAAAAACCCAGGCAAGAGGGTGGAGGCTGTTATCAGTAATAGCTGCAGTAAGGATAGGAATGGGAATCCACGTGTGGCGGCGGGCTCACTTGTGGCCTGAAATTGGCACCTGCAGCATATTTGGCATGTGGACCGGGGACTGCCAACCGCAGACCTGTAGGACTGCTGTTTACCACTTACTGTGAACGTAGATTATCATTGTTAATATGGGCTGTTGAGAGAGGGCAAAAACAAATGAGCGGAGAGCTGGAATGCTGTCCGACTGGGTGAAAACACGGCTGTTTTCCCAACCAGCAAGGGGAGTGTCTTATGCTTCTTACTTTCTTGACAAACTTTGGATAGCATTGGCTCATTTTGATCTTTCTTTAACCTGTGCTTCTCTTTGTTTCCAATTTTTGAAGTTGTGTTGGGCCAAAAGTAGAGGTGGATCCTTGAATACAGTGTGATTCAGTCAACAGAGCGCTGGCTTAGATTCAGGACATCCCAGTTCCCCCACTGACTCACTTGTGACCTTAGAGAAGTTTTTTACTCCTCTGGCCTATAGTTTCCTCATCTATAAAATGAGAAGTTGAACTAGACACTCTTTGTGGGTCTTTCTTATTTCCTACTTTCTGTCTCTCTTAGTTTCCTCACGGTTCATTGGAATTTGGATGTTGAATTTTTCCAAAGGAATACAGAATGAGTTTCATGCAGAGAAAATGAAATGGATTCTTAAGATAATCGAATGTCTTGGGCTCTAAACATAGTAGGAACACAATAGTAATGGCTGAATTAATAAATGAGTTGAACATTTAATGTTCCAGGAAATAGGAATTGTATAAGGCTGGCTAAAGCATAAGGTGAAATGCTCACTCTAAGAAAAGTTAAATCTTATTAGCCTTCTCAGATGTTGTTAAGAGTAATTTCACTGGATAGGTTCTGGGACCTGGAATAAACTTAAATAATGTCTAATTTTGTATCTCTAAAATAATCATTTTAATATATAGTATTTATTGAGCATTATTAAGTTTCAGGTATTGTGGTGAGATACATGCATTATGTTTTTTTATGCCTGAGCACCTTTGCTGTCCACCTGAAACTATCACAACAGTGTTTTTTAAATTTATTTATTTTTTAATTGAAGGATAATTCCTTTACAGAATTGTGTTGCTTTCTGCCAAACATCAACAGAGATATGTGCATTATTATCTTGTCTAAGCTTCGTAACAGTTCCGAGTTTAGTACTTTTATTACAGTCATTTTTAAAAAGAAGAAATGGAGGCACAGGGATGGTAAGAGTTATAGGAAAGTGTATGACACAACCTGAGTTCTAATCTAGGTCAGCCTGACACCACAACCACACCCGTAATCACTAAGCATACTGCCTCCCTGTAGCCTGGACTTCGGGAATCTTTCTCTACATATAGTAAAGTTAGACTCAAGAAAATCACCCTGAATATTCTGAAATTCCGTTTTAATAAAAAGACAAAAATATAGCTAGCAGAGTTTCAAAATAAATATAATGAACAAAGTAGTAATATACAAACAAATTGTTTAACTGAGCAAAAATTCCTGGATGCAGTAGAGACAAATGAACCACACAGAGGAAAACAAGTGAAAACCACTAATGACTCTGATGAGAGATGTACAGCCTCTCCAGTGATTAGAGGAATTGATTTTAAAGCATGAGATACCATTTGTTTGCCCATCAGCTGGACAAAAAGAAAAAGACTGATACTTTATAGTGTGGCTGAGCATATGGGCAATTAGGAATTTCCCCATAGTCTTGGTGGAAATATAAATTGATTTCATGGTTATCTGGGAATATGTCTTCCAAAATTAAAATCTGCACACCTGGTATGCAACAATTCCAATTCTAGAAACATATCCTATAGAAATATTCACATATACATGTTAAAAATATGTATGTGTAAATTTACTTTAAATTGAAAATTTTGTAGTAGCAAAATGCCACAAATAACCTTATATCCTTCAACAGTGCAGTTGTTAAATATTATATAAGCCTACATTTTGGAATATTTTATATAACTATTATAATAAACAAGTTTTAGTAATTAAGTTCAGTATGGGTAAACAAGTAATATTTGGAAGATTCTCATAAGTAAGAAAAAGTCATATTGATATAGTACTTGATCATAAAAAAACACAAAGAAGTCTGGGATATATGGTCAGCGCATGTTATTTCCCAGGCATAATAGGAAACAGTTTTGTTAACCATCTAGCAGTCTCTGCCACCAGTAACCAGAAGCTCTGAGTTCCTAGCTCTCTGGCCCTTTAGGACATCACTGAAACTCTAGAGGCCTGGTGGTACTAAGGCTGGAGAAGAGAGACTTGAGTCTCCTCCCAGGTCCTCAGCAGCAGCTCTGCCAGTGATACAGATGGATTTGTGTCTGATGTTATGTGAAATACAATCCAAATAAAGCTTCAAGGCAAATCCTCTAGGCCCCACTACAGCAGGCATTCTGAATTGCTAATACTCCCCAGATCACTTCCTGAGGGCTGGTGTCAGCCTTGATCATCAAATCTTTAGATAGTAGGAAATCCCATGGACCTGAGTTCAGGTATAGCAGTTTTGGAGGAGGGTGGGGGTTGCCCCATCTTTGAAGTGTTAATAAGATGCCACCCACCCTGTCTGTTCCAAAGAGGAGCTGGGAATTTCAAAATGGTAATATACACATCAACAATTTTTAAGCTGAAAAGTACTAAACATTATTTTTAGATCTATAAAATTGAAAATCATCAGTTCTCTCCTCTCACCTTATTTCTTTTCTCCTCCCCTACTTTCTCTATGTACTTTTCCAGTTCAGTCACTCAGTTGTGTCCAACTCTGCGACCCCATGGACTGCAGCACACCAGGCTTCCCTGTCCATCACCAAACCAGAAGTTCACCCAAACTCATGTCCATAGAGTCAGTGATGCCATACAACCATCTCATCCTCTGTCGTCCCCTTCTCTTCCCTCCTTCCATCTTTCCTAGCATCAGGGTTTTTTCCAATGAGTCAATTCTTCGTATCAAGTGGCCAAGAGTATTGGAGTTTCACCTTCAACATCAGTTCTTCCAATGAATATTCAGGACTGATTTCCTTTAGGATGGACTGGTTGGATCTCCTTGCAGTCCAAGGGACTCTCAAGAGTCTTCTCCAATACCACAGTTCAAAAGCATCAATTGTTCAGTGCTCAGCTTTCTTTATAGTCCAACTCTCACATGCATACATGACTACTGGAAAAACCATAGTTTTGACCAGACAGACCTTTGTCGGCAGAGTAATGTCTCTGCTTTAGGCATCATTACTTTTTACCTGACCCCTTATAAAACACACAGGATTTAAAATGTGCTCTCTTTAACTAAAACGTACTATAATTCAATTCTGTAGAAGATATTGAGGAAGATCCAAAGAAGATTGTCTGAACAAAAGTTATAACTGGGCAAAGGGTTAGATTTGGGATAACCCATTAGACAGATAAATGATCCTTTCTTCCCAGAAGGCAGGATATAATAGGAGATTGGACACTCATGCTTGAAGATGGTGGAGAGAGTGGAGAAGTCTGCATTTCCGGTTATCCAAAATGCTTTTCCCATGTTGTTCGTATTGAATTGGTAGAGCAGAACGGACCCAGAGAGCAAAGTTGGTAACAAGTCAAGATGCTAAATGATTGAATCTTCCAGTGTGCAGTGGTCATCCAGTACTCCCTGCCTGGATCCTTCTCCATGGCATTCAGCAGAATAAATTATTAGTGTGTGTGCAGTGGGAATCTCTCTGTGGGCTGCAGCAATGCTACTGATAGAGCAATATGGACTTCCTGAGCTATTTTTCCTTTTATGAAGCCAAGGCCTACCCAGTAGGATTTTAGAGGCACCCTAGAGTCCCTTGGACTGCAAGGAGATCCAACCAGTCCATTCTGAAGGAGATCAGCCCTGGGATTTCTTCAGAAGGAATGATGCTAAAGCTGAAACTCCAGTACTTTGGACACCTCATGCGAAGGGTTGACTCACTGGAAAAGAGTCTGATACTGGGAGGGATTGGGGGCAGGAGGAGAAGGGGACGACAGAGGATGAGATAGCTGGATGGCATCACTGACTTGATGGACGTGGATCTGGGTGAACTCCAGGGGTTGGTGATGGACAGGGAGGCCTGGCGTGCTGCAATTCATGGGGTCGCAAAGAGTCAGACACGACTGAGCAACTGAACTGAACTGAACTGAGGCTTACAATGATCAGATCTCTTCCTCTTGCCTTCAGATACCCAGAATTTCTGTACCAAGACTGTCCTTTGTTTCACAATCACAAATAAGCATGCAGATGCATATATTCATGCTAGGTTATAAATAGTAGGTATTAGGGAACCTGTTTTGATAAGAGTTACAGTCCTAGATACCTAGAGACTGACACTCCTCTTGCCAATTTCACCTATTTTAATTCTCACCTCTTCTGAAACCAGTGGCCACAGGAGATTTTTAGCTACTGTCTAAGTTAGCCTAGACAGCATATTCAAAAGCAGAGACATTACTTTGCCAACAAAGGTCCATCTAGTCAAAGCTATGGTTTTTCCAGTGGTCATGTATGGATGTGACAGTTGGACTATAAAGAAATCTGAGTGCAAAAGAATTGATGTTTTTGAACTGTGGTGTTGGAGGAGACTCTTGAGAGTCCCTTGGACTGTAAGGAGATCCAACCAGCTCATCCTAAAGGAAATCAGTCTTGAATATTTATTGGAAAAACTGAAGCTGAAATTCCAATACTTTGGCCACCTGATGTGAAGAATTGACTCGCTGGAAAAGAGCCTGATGCTGGGAAAGAGATTGAAGGCAAGAGGAGAAGGGGACAACAATGAGATGGTTGGATGGCATCACTGACTCAATGGACATGAGTTTGAGCAAGCTCCAGGAGTTGGTGATGGACAGGAAAGCTTGGTGTGCTTCAGTCCATGGGGTCGCAAAGAGTTGCACACGACTGAGTGACTGAACTGAACTGAAGTCTCTAAAGTCTCTGAAACCTGCCAGAAGATAGGATAATGGCAAAAACAAAACCACGCAAAACAAATATCCATTAAGTTTCACAAGTGGGGGCCAATTACGTAAAGAGCAGTAATCCCCACCCTCCATACAATGGAAGGTCATGCAGTCAGCAGCAAACAAAAAACAATGTGGAGGAACTTGCCTGGTGGTCCAGTGGCTAAGAGTCTCCACTCCCAATGCAGGGGGCCCAAGTTCAATCCCTCGTCAGGGAACCAGATTCCACATGCCACAGTAAGACCTGGCATGGCAAAAAATATAACAAACAATGCGGATGCTCTTCTGTATCTTATACAGAAAAACCTCCAAGTTACATTAAGAAAAGCAAGTAATAGGAGGTATGGATAATCTATGGCCATATGTGCTTATATACACATAAAATAACTCTGGAGAGATACAGAAGAGACCATAATAGAGAGTCTGGAAACTGGAATGATGGTGACAAGCAACAGCACAACTAGGCTGAAGTTTATAAAACTTCAACTTCTTTAAGAAAAAGAGCATACATTTATGACTATCAAATTAGTTCTGGCCTTGAAAGGGGCCCTTGGTAGGGACTCTGAAGCTTAAGTTTCACCAGCATCACAATAAATATACCTCTTAAAACAAGTAAAGGAAGCAGAATGTCAAGAAAAACTTTTGAAAGCTGTTTGCCATTTGAGCCACTTTTACCTACTGAAAAGCTAAATTAACAAAACAATCTGTAAATTGTAGCAATATTTCCTCAGATTAGTCTCCCAAGGCAAAAGAATTAAAAGTTAAATAAACAAATGGGACAAATCAACTTATAAGCATTTGCACAGCACAGGAAACCGTCAACAAAATTAAAAGACAACCTACACAATGGGAGAAAATATTTGCAAAAAATGAAACCAAGTGGTTAACATCCAAAATATATAAATAGCTCCTACAGCTCAATATCAAGAAAAAACAAACAACCCATCAAAAAATGGCTAGAAGACCTAAATAGGCATTTCTCCAAAGAGGATATCAGTTCAGTCGCTCAGGCGTGTCCGACTCTGTGACCCCATGAATTGCAGCACACCAGGCCTCCCTGTCCATCACCAACTCCCGGAGTTCACTCAAACTCACGTCCATTGAGTCAGTGATGCCATCCAGCCATCTTATCCTCTGTCGTCCCCTTCTCCTCCTGCCCCCAATCCCTCCCAGCATCAGAGTCTTTTCCAATGAGTCAACTCTTCGCACGAGGTGCCCAAAGTACTGGAGTTTCAGCGTTAGCATCATTCCTTCCAAAGAACACCCAGGACTGATCTCCTTTAGAATGGACTGGTTGGATCTCCTTGCAGTCCAAGGGACCCTCAAGAGTCTTCTCCAACACCACAGTTCAAAAGCATCAATTCTTCGGTGCTCAGCTTTCTTCACAGTCCAATTCTCACATCCATACATGACCACTGGAAAAACAATAGCCTTGACTAGATGGACCTTTGTTGGCAAAGTAATGTCTCTGCTTTTAAATATGCTATCTAGGTTAGTCATAACTTTCCTTCCAAGGAGCAAGCGTCTTTTAATTTCATGGCTGCAGTCACCATCTGCAGTGATTTTGGAGCCCCAAAACATGAAGTCTCTCATTGTTACCATTATTTCCCCATCTATTTGCCATGAAGTGATGGGGCCAGATGCCATGATCTTCGTTTTCTGAATGTTGAGCTTTAAGCCAACTTTTTCACTCTCCTGTTTCACTTTCATCAAGAGGCTTTTTAGTTCCTCTTCACTTTCTGCAATAAGGGTGGTGTCATCTGCATATCTGAGGTTATCGATATTTCTCAAAGATATACAGATGGCCAAAAAGCACATGAAAAGATGCTCAACTAATTATTAAATCAAAATTACAATGATGTATCACCTCACCAATCAGACTTGCTATCATCTAAAAGTCTACAAATAATAGATGTTGGAGAGGGCATGGAGAAAAAGGAACCCTCCTCCACTGCTGGTGAAAATGTAAACTGGTGTAACCACTGTGGATTATAGGAATATAGAGTTTCCTTAAAAATAGAGCTACCATATAATCTAGCAAACCCACCCCTGGTCATTTAACCAGGACTTACATAACAGGAGGGGCTTCCAGGTGGCACCAGTGGTAACACAGCTGCCTGCCAATGACATGAAGACATAAACAACACAGGTTCCATCTCTGGGTCAAGAAGGTCCCCTGGAGGAGGGCACGGCAACCCACTCCAGTATTCTTGCCTGGAGAATCCCACGAACAGAGGAGCCTGGCGGGCTACGGTCCATAGGGTCGCACAAAGTCGGACATGACTGAAGTGACGTAGCATGCCAAGTATATCAAAGGATAAGTTTTATACCTTTAAACTTCAAAACATGTCAATGTGTAACGTGTGATTTTTAAAAAATCGTATTGTGAGAAAGTTAAGACAGATTTTTATGCAAAATTCACACTAACTAACCTAAAACTCTAAAGCAGCGTGAAACTGTTTAGAGGGCAGCCTGTTGAAGTCCCAAACCTTCACAAGGAGAATCAAATCCATATTTGATGTAGACCAAACCAGAGTAAAGAGAGATTGAGAAACAGAGTGCTCACATTCAAAAGTCTCAGTATTTACTCAATGACGCAATGCATTTATTATTTGAATTAAGACATAGTTCCAGGGATTTTTTTTTTTTTAGTGGAACCAATAAAATTTCTAGAAAACAATTCTGTAAGCTCCTGGCAACTATTAATTCTTCCCTGAGCTCACCATCACAATGTTTTAGCTCCTTTAATATAAGGGACCTCCTTTTTCCAACTCCTCTGGAGAAGGCTGAAAAGAGCCATTCAGTCAGCATTTCTTCCTTTTATTTTCTTTGGGGATTTCGAGTTGCTTTGGTAAATTCAAAGAGGACAGGATCCCTTGTTGTTCAGTGGCTAAGTCATGTCCGACTCTGTGACACCATGAGCTACAGCATTCCAGGCTTCCATGTCCTTCACTATCTCCTGGAGTTTACTCAAACTTATGTCTATTGAGTCGGTGATGCCATCCAACCATCTCATCCTCTGTCACTTCCTTCTCCTCTTGCCCTCAATCTTTCCCATGAACACAATGAAAAGGATCCCTTGGGACATGTTTCAAACCCAAATCTGAGGATGCAGAGCCTAAAAGAAACAATTCTGAGATAAGAGTATAGAGGACCCTAAGTATATGGAAGTATTCTGAAAATGAGAAAGCTGCCACTGATTAAGAGCTGCTAACTTAACCATTAGAATATATGAGATCAAGATTTAGAATACATTAGAAACCTTTTGTTACTTAAAAATGGTGTGTTCCTAGCATGATTTAAAGCCAAGATAGCATTTCAAGATTGATCTGTGCGAAGACAGCTTCTGTGACCAGAAAGGCTTGTGACCTAAAGCATTTATTTCCACCAGATGGTGCTATAGCTTCTGCCAAGCAGAAGATTCAGGTTTCCTTCAGGAGCTAGGAATCCTAAGTATGCTAGGACTGGGGACCAAACTGGTTGATGAGTCTTAAAAAATAAAATTAAATTAAAGAAAAAAAAGAAACACTTTGTACAAAGGCATTCTGGTGGAGCTTGATGCGGGCTACGAGGGTGAAGGCTGTTTCAGATGATCATGGTTCCACCACCTCCACACATACCCGGGTCAATGTCTCAAGACTTCCCGCTCACCTGCCGCCCAGCCTTTCCAAAATGCTGCTCTAACCGCTATCAGGCCCGTGTCAGGAACGGAACGTGCATATTAAGGAGTGGTGTACAGTGTCGGCGATCATGGGAATCTATCTCCCACACCACCCACACTTTCTATCCAGGGGCAGCTCAAGATGCAGCCTTTCCTTACCACTTTACTCATACTTTCCTTTAAGTTTCCCTGGGTTGGTATTTTTAATCTCTCTTTGGGCTTATCAGAGGCTGCTTTAGAATATTATCATTTGCATCTAAATTCTCCAACTTCTTCTGGGACAGAGTCCATGTCATAATTGCCCTTTGCCTATCCCACAATGAGCACCGTACCTTGAATTCATGCACAGTCATGAGATCACGAATGCAGACTGTCTAAAGAAAGTGCCCAGTTGCCTTGGCAGCCTGAGTAATCAGACGGATGCTAACCACCTGGCCACTACCTAGGAGCTAGGGGTGTGATGTCTTAAGTCACAACCTCTGTGGAGCTCTTTGATCATCACCAAAAGGATAGAACTCTCCACCTAACCCTCAGATGTTTTACTTCTGTATTTTCAGTGGCTTCATATCCCTGTCTTGAGGGAGCCATGGAAGCAGGACTATCTGTATCATAAGGGAATTAGGACTTTTCTGCTAAAGTGAATAGCATCTCTATCTCTCTCCATCTTTATTCTCATCTCTATTTTTCTGTCTCCCATTCCATGCCTTAACGATCAAAACTGGGACAGAGCAATACATGGCTGGTCACTCCCTCTCCCTCTTGTTGCCACAACCTCTCTGCCCCCACAGGGAGTTACAGGCAGGTAAGTGGGAACCTAGGGGTGCAATGTCAAGAGGAAGCTCTGGGTCTGCTCATAGGAGTAAGACAGAAAAACTGCTGTGCGGCTAAGGGAGTCTTGGCTGCCTTCTGAAAAAGAATGGAATAATATGAATAAAGGTAGAAGAGTTACACTTACACCTAAGGACAACCCCTGGGGACTTCGAGAGCTGGAGCAAGATACTTCGAGAATTAGACATTAAGGGTTTGAGATTAAGAATGAGGCCAATAACAAGGTTATCAGTTTTTACTTTCAGAAGGAGAGGTCATACACAAAAACCCAACTCTTTCTTTCAGTAATATGATGAGATTTTCATCTAAAAAAGACAAAATATTAAAAAAAAAGATACAATGCACATTTCCCAGCTTCTCCTAAAGGAGTAAAGACTCAAAACAAAGGAGGAAACTCGAAACCAAAGGAACCAGAGGAGACAGTGTGCCTTGAAGATTGTAGTCAATCCACTTCCTGTACCCGTCCATCCCAAATCAAAGTTAAACAGGTATATTATAGTAAAAGACCTAGGAAGTGCCATTATGGAGATTAGCTCCAAAGGGTGTGGAAGTTCAGAATAGAGAAGAGGGAAACTTCACCAAATAAAGTGACCTTAATGTTGAATCTTGAGGGATGTGTAAGAGTTTGCAGAAAGTAGGAGAAGGGAAAGTATAAGCTGAGGGCGATGGAAAAGCAGGTTTCTAAGTACAATCGAAAGATAAGAAAGGAAAGATTAGAGATCATTTGTTATACTCTTTTTTTTTTTTTTAATATTTTTTGTGCCACGTCTTAGCTGTGTCACGTGAGATCTCCAATCTTGTTTGTAGGATGTGGGATCTCTAATCAGCTGGCTTATGAGATCTAGTTCCCTGACCAGGGATCATACCTGGGCCCCCTGCTTTGGGAGTGCAGAGTCTTAGCCACTGGACCACGAGGGAAGTCTCAATTTGTTATACTCTTAAGTAACCATGTTGAGATGCAGATCCGGCCCTTAATCCCTGCTTTAGATCCTTCAGTGGCTTCCCCTGCCCTCAGGATAAAGACTCAGATCCTAAATGTGGTCCAGCCAGCCCCTCAGGATTTCTGGTCTCCACTCACACCACAGTTTCATTTTGTGCCAGTGTCCCTCCCCAACCCTCTAGACCTGAAACACTCTAGTTTCTGTTCAGTTCCTAAAATGAGCCAGTGACCTTCCGGCCTTGGGGTTCTCAAATCCTTCACCTCCGCCTGAAACCCTCTTCCCCATCCTCTTTGCCTAGTTCACTTCTATTCATCCTTCAGAGTCAGCTGAAATATTACTCCCAAACTATTGATTTCTCCACCTCCACAGACTTATTCTCTTAAGTTAAACATATAAACTTCCTGCACCAATTAAAACTGTAATAGCTATTAAGTAATCACTTGTTTAATGTTTATGTGCTGTCGTAATATAAGCTGATCAAATTTGCCTGTTATTCCAGGTATCTCTTGACTTCCTACTTTTGCATTCCAATCCCTGATGATGAAAAGGACATCTTTTTTTTTTTTTTTTTTTTTTTTTTTTTGGTGTTCTAGAAGGTGTAGGTCTTCATAGAACCATTCAACTTCAGCTTCTTCAGCATTAGTGGTTGGGGCAGAGACTTGGATCGCTGCAATGTTGAATGGTTTGTCTTGTTAGCGAAACAAGATCATTCTGTTGTTATTGAGATTGCACCCATGTACTACATTTCAGACTCTTTCATGAACTACGAGAGCTACTCTATTTCTTCTAAGGGATTCTTGACCACAGTAGTAGATACAATGGTCATCTGAGTTAAATTTGCCCGCTCCCATCCATTTTAGTTCACTGACTCCTAAGATGTCAGTGTTCATGCTTGCCATCTCCTGCTTGAACATGTCCAATTTACCTTAATTCATGGAGTTTATAGCACTGGACTTTACTTTCACCACCAGACACATCCACAACTGAGCGTTGTTTCCACTTTGGCCCAGCCACTTCATTCTTTCTGGAGCTATTTCTCCACTCCTCTCCAGTAGCATATTGGACACCTACCAACCTCGGAGACTCATCTTCCAGGGTCATATCTTTTTACCTTTTCATACTGTTCAGACACGACTTAGCAACTGAACAACAACAACAATAACATAAACTGACATGGTAAGGACTATGTGGACCATAATATCCCCAGCCTCTTATTCAATGCCTTGCACAAAATGGAAACACAACAAATATGTTGAATAACTGAGGAACTTAAATAATTGAATGAGAGTGCCTACTTGGGTTGAAGAGGGTGACTAACTATTGGAGATGGTAAAATCTAAGAGTTGAGGGTCCAACCAAGGAAATATTGATCCCATTCTTTCTATAAGGAATGAAAGGATATCCACAGCAGGATGCTCAGTGGATCTACTGGGAGAATGGGATGAAAATATTAGAACTTCTCATTATATTTATTTTCATCTCATTATTTTAAATGTCTGTTTTCTATATTATAAAGTACATGTATATTATTTGGTTTCCCTGGTGGCTCAGATGGTAAAGAGTCTGCCTACAATGCGGGAGACCTGGGTTTGATCCCTTGCTCGGGAAGATCCCCTGGAGAAGGAAATGGCAACCCACTCCAGTATTCTTGCCTGGAGAATCCCATGGACAGAGGAGCCTGGTAGGCTGCAGTCCATGGGGTCACAAAGAGTCAGACACGACTGAGTGACTTCACTTTCACTTTGTATATTATTTACAACTGAATAAAACACACTGTAACCATTCTAGGGAAAGATGTGGTTGTTCTCAGATATCATTTTCCAGGTGTTTTGTCCATGGGATTTCCCAGGCAAGAACACTGGAGTGGGCTGTCATTTCCTCCTCCAGGTGGTCGTTGTTCAGTCGCTCAGTCCTGTCCAACTCTTTGTGACCCCATGAATCGCAGCACGCCAGGCCTCCCTGTCCATCACCAACTCCTGGAGTCCACCCAAACCCACGTCCATTGAGTCAGTGATGCCATTCAGCTATCTCATCCTCTGTCGTCCCCTTCTCCTCTTGCCCCCAATCCCTCCCAGCATCAGGGTCTTTTCAAATGAGTCAGCTCTTCGCATCAGGTGGCCAAAGTATTGGAGTTTCAGCTTCAACATCAGTCCTTCCAATGAACACCCAGGACTGATCTCCTTTAGGATGGACTGGTTGGATCTTCTTGCAGTCCAAGGGACTCTCAACAGTCTTCTCCAATACCACAGTTCAAAAGCATCAATTCTTTGGTGCTCAGCTTTCTTTATAGCCCAACTCTCACATCCATACATGGCCACTGGAAAAACTATAGCCTTGACTAGATGGAACTTTGTTGACAAAGTAATGTCTCTGCTATCCCCTTCCTCCACGGGATCTTCCCGACTCAGAGATCACACCTATATCTCCTGTGTCTCCTACACTGCAGGTGGATTATTTACCTGCTGAGCCATTGAGGAAGCCCAAATGAGATGCAGAGGTCTATATATTAATATTATCCTATGATATATGTGCCCAAGCTAAAAATACCTATAGGTAAACTTGCAAGAACTGTGAACCGCTAGAGACCTAGGGAAAGTGTGAAGTCAAGCCATGAAGGATCTTGAAGGTCATACAGGCTACTGAATTTGGACTTTATGCTTCCAGAGATGGGGTCTCCTAAAGGGTTTTGTTCAGTTTTATTGAGGATAATGGACAAATAAAAATTGTATGTTTAAGGTACACAACTTGATGTTTCAATATACATACATATTATGAAATGATCACCACAATCAGCTTATTAACATTCATCACCTTACATAGTTACCACTTCTTTTTTGTTTTTCTTCTCTGCTAAGTCTTTACACACTTCATGGTGAAAGGGGCTTCCCTGGGGCTTATGCTTCTATTTTGGCATATTCCATTCCTGCTATTGGTATGCCTTTCCCCCTCTCCACCATGAAGCAGAATACTTTTTAAAGACAAGTCAACTCAAACATCATCTTATCCGTGAAGCTTTTTCCTACTCTCCAAGCAATACGCTCTCCTTTATGCCTGCATCAGACTTTGCGTGGATCCCAGCATAATACACCTTACACTCTGTTATCCTTATTTGCTACTTTTTCTCCTCAATTAGATTGAAAGTTCTTTTGGGGGCAGAGAGCTGGTTTTTGTATATTGAGTTCTAAAAAAATGCATATTAAGTAAATGAAAGGGAAAAAAAGTGTAGGCAATCACTATTTATACCTTGAATAGCATTACATTTAGGCTAGAGCCAAAGTGCAAAGTTTGAGAAAAGAAATAAAGGGAAACCTTGCCTGGAGAATCCCAGGGACGGGGGAGCCCAGTGGGCTGCCGTCTGTGGGGTTGCACAGAGTCGGACACAACTGAAGTGACTTGGCAGCAGCACCAGCAGCTGTTTTTCACTTCAAGCACCATTCCATTCCAAGGGTGAGAAAGAAAAACATATTCATCAGAATAGAAAAGGATAGTTAAGAACCACACTTGTCAAGTCAGGGTGGATTTAAAGGAGAAAGATGGAGAGACCACCGTTGGTCAAATTAAGAAAAGAACTGAGTTCAAAATCATTCCAAGGTGGGTCGAGGATCAGGTAAAAAGCAGAATCAAAAAGGCCAGAGAAATATAGAAAGAACTGATCCTGGATGAGCTGAGGGTCATTTAACTAAGTGGGAGGCCACAGAGCCAACAACGTGGGATGGTGGGACCGGGAGGACATGTGGTCAGGTCAGTGACAGCCCGGGGGAGAAATCCGATGCTTCCAAAGGTCACTATAATAATCCCTTTGCTCTCAAAGCCTAGAACTACACAGGACAGTTCTCTGTCCTACCCACACCGTGCTGGATCTCAAAGGCACTGACTCCAGTTAAAATGCACCACCTTCCCCAAATCCAGAACCCTTTTTTCCCCCATTGAATACATCTCTCATTTTAAAATAACTTTACTTTGAATTAGTTTACCTTTCCCAGCTCTTATCGCTTTCTTATTGTAAATGAATTCATTAACATGCATAATTATCAGGCACTGTTAGGAAAGGAAACCAGCCCATATCAATCCCCTTCTACCCTTGTACTAGGGTGATTCTATATATTAGCTTAGTGAATCACCACAACAACCTAGGGAGGCAGGTATTATTAAATATTACTTTCCCCGCCTAAGACAGTAGAAAAACGAAGCCTAGAAAGATAAAGAGGAAGCACAGGAAGGTTAATAATGCCCAATTTTTGCATTAAGTAAGTGGTGAGCTGTGCTGTGTGTTCTCAGTCGTGTCTGAGTCTTTACGACCCACTGGACGGGGTCTTCTGTCCATGGGATTTTTCAGGCAAGAATACTGGAGTAGGTTGCCATTTCCTTCTCCAGGGGATCTTCCTTGGCCCAGAGACTGAACCGGCGTCTCTTGTGTTTCCTGCTTTGCTGGTGGATTCTTGACCTGCTGAGCCACTGGAAAGTGCTGAGGGTGGGAGTCAGATCCACCCCTATCTGAATCTAAATTCCATCCTCTTTCTACTGAATCATTCTCTCTCATCTCTGGTCCTTTATAGAGGAAACGGCCCAAGCAAAATATCAAGATCTTGGAATAGGATGACTGGCCTTATTAAGAAGCCCACTCACCAAGAACATGGAAAAAAAAAAGAAGAAGACCGCTGTGCACAGTGAAGGGAAGAGAAAACTGGGGTGCCGGATGATTCCCACATTGCAAACACCCCACAGACAGTGTTCCTCCATGGGGAGAGTCAACTCCCTAAGTGGTAATTTTCAGCTTTCCTACTTCCTAGTAATTTTCATCTTACTACTAGTTGAAAAGTCAGGTCAGGCCTTGTATGCCTAGCTCTCAATGACCCCAAGATCACTGACTCAAGGGTAGTGACTAAAGGAAAAAAAAAAAAAAAATGCCGCCGATAGGTCAAAGCTGGCAGATTAAGAGAAGGTCAAGTCTCTGAGACTTGACACTCAGAGAAGATGAAGGGCTAGAAGGAGAACCAAGGGAAGTCAGAGTGGAGCAGGAAGAATAATCAGGCTGGTTTAGAAGGCAGTGCCAGGAACTTCCATGATGGTCCAGGGATAAGACTCTGTGCTTCCAAGGCAGGGAGCATGAGTTTGATCTCTGGTTGGGGAAATAAGATCCTACATCCCACATGCCGCATGGCGCAGCCAAAAGATTAAAAAAGAAGAAGAAGGAAGTCCCAGCACCTCTGACCACACTACCCACCCCCAGGAGATAGCATGAAACAGCAGAGATCAGTCACTTCTGCCCAGGATCCAACTGGCTTGGCTCAGCCATTAGAAATCAAGGGCTATCTCACACTCTGGACTGAATTCTCTCTCCCAGTTGAGAACTAGACAGCTCTAGCTTAAACTTTTTGACTAACTGCACTCCCCAATCTTCTTCTCTTGCTGAGCATATGGCAAGTGGGAGGCCTGTGCTTACACACCTTAACTCTGATTCTCCTGGTTTTCCCCATGTCCACCCACACCTTACACAGCAGCTCGGAGTAGGTTAAAGGCTTCTGGACTACTTAGGGCTTAACTCCTCAGAGTGATACAGTCAAAGTAGCACACTCTTTAAATATAGAGATGTATCAGGACCCTGTTGGAGAAGAGACCAAGTGGCATTCTGTCCTAAAGCCTGTTCCAATGCTGGTAGGCCTGGTCAGCTGGGATCAGTGCAGTAGCCAATGGGCACAGTAATCTGGAAATGGTCTAACCAACTAGCTGTTGGGCTTATAGAGCATGGCAGTCCTAAGAACAAAACAGTCAGAAAGCCCATAAAGATTCTACTTACCTTCTCAAGTGATGCTAGTGGTAAAGAATCCACCTGCCAATGCAGGAGCCGTGGGAGATGCAGGTTCAGTTCCTGGGTCGGGAAGACCCCCTGGAGGAGGGCATGGCAACCCCCTCCAGTATTCTTGCCTGGAGAATCCCATGGATAGAGGGGCCTGGTGGGCTACAGTCCAGGGGTCACTCAGAGCCAGACATGACTGAAGCAACTTAACACACTTGACTTATTTCATCATGGAAACCCCTGGAGTAAGGAGTGAGGTTAGGGGCTGATCTAATTGAAATGAACATACCAAAAATCTCTGTCCCCTACATGTGGGATTCTTGCCCTATGTGTGTAGGGGACTACACCATAGAACGCTATGGGTTCCCTGAAGTCTATGAAAGTGAAAGCTGCTCAGTTGAGTCCGATTCTTTGTGACCCCATGAACTAATAGAGTCCATGGAGTTCTCCAGGCCAGAATACTGGAGTGGGTAGCAGTTCCCTTCTCCAGGGGATCTTCCCAACCCAAGGACTGAACCCAGGTCTCCCTCATTTTAGACAGACCAGCTGAGCTAGCTACCAAGGAAGCCCTCCCTGAAGTCTGTGAAGAGGCATAAAGATAGACCCACTCAACCTTGGTCTCAGAGACCAGGAAAATGCAAAGTGTCCCTGAAAACATCAGAGGAGAAATATATAGGCAGGAGAAAACGCACAGGCCTGAGATGTAGGCTTCGATACTTACATACCAACACACATACTTGTCCTGGGAAGAAGCCAGAAGGAACCCACGTCCTGGGAGATGTGAACTCAGGTCATACAAAGAGGAAAGACATGGACAAGCTATTTTGGAGAGGCCTGGCACTGGGAGAGATGGCCTCCTAGAGAGTCAAAAGCCAGCAGGAAAGGGAAAGATGGGGGTCTGGGGGATTGAGGGGTAGGGGGCAGGAGTGCAGGCAGAAAAGTGAAAAAGGAGCCGGATACACCCTTCCTCATGTAGGAAGAGACTGGTAGCCATCAAGGAAGAGAAATTAACGCTGAGGCCTCATGATAAAGACTCAAATACAGACGAACACAGAAAACTCAAGAGACACAGACTGGCCAAGAGGTGAGCTTCAGAAGAACACCCAAGCGGGGGAGGGGGTGGGGGGTGGTCAGGGGCCAGCTCAGGTAAAGACCTGGAGAAACACCCGGGAGAAGAAACACCAGGCAGATCTGAGAGACCTAGCCGACCCAGGGGAGGCCCCGCGGTCCGCTGTCCGCTCCCACGCCCTCGGGCCGGCCCGCGGGCCCAGGGCTCCCCGCCCGGCCCCGGGCTCCCGTCCCGGCCGGGCCGGCACTTCCCAGCTCTGACGCGGGCGCTGCCTTCACACCAATGAGGCCGCGGCGCGGACCGGCCCCGGCCCTCCCCCAGGAAGGTGTGTCCCTGGTTTCCTCACCTGAAACTTCCGAGGAGAACCAGATCCCTCCCTCCCGGCCGGGCGGGGCGGCCGGGGCCTGCGCTGGGGACGGCCGGCCGGCGGGGGACCCGAGGGGACGCGGGGGGGCGCCCGGACAGCATGTGACACCGACCCAGGTGGGTGCCCGGTGCCCGGCTCCGGGCGGGCGGCTGTGGCGCCCCGGCGGAGGGGAAGCGAGGGGGCGGGAAGCCCGGGAATCGAGGCCTTCACCTCGGGAGCAGCCGCCGCGGGCTCCCGGGGCGCGGGCTCCAGAAAGTGGGGGGGAGCGCGCCGGGCAGGTGGGCGGAGGTGGGGTGCGGGGCCCGAGCACCTGGTCTGGGAGAGGGGAGAGAAGCGGGAGGAAGGGCTCCTGCCTGGAAAACTTTGCTTCCGGCCTGGTCCCCGCCTCGGAAATGGGCACCCTGCCCTTAAGATGTTCCGCGGGCCGGTGATCAGGGCTCTTTCTTCCAAGTCCAGGCCCTGGGGAAAGCCCGCTCCTGTAATGAGGTGTAGCTGAGATTCCCTTTGTGGACGGACGCCCTCCCTGGAGGTGTTTTGCTGTCTGCTTTTTCCTACTCGGGCCGGGCCTTCTTCGCTTATCTGCCTGTGGACTCGCCTACTGTGTGTGTGTCTAAGCTATTCGCTGGGAGCCGAGGAGGTGCCTCAACCTGTAAACAAGGGCTCGCGCCCTGCCCCCCTCCCGTTTCCCCACACCCGGGGAGGGCTCCCAAAGCTTCTTGCGGATCCCAGCATTGCCTTCAGAACCCGGCGAGGTAGGAAGGGAGCTGTGCAGAGCTGGGGTGGGGGCGGGGGTGTTAGAACACCCTTCTGAGCCCCGATTCGGAGCATCTCCCCCAGCTCCGTTCCGCAAATCTCAGATCTAAGCCCCTGCTCGCCTTCCTGAATCTGGGGTTCCCAAGCCAGATTTGCCCTCCTGTCTGCCTAGACGTGAACTCTGGCCAGGACTCTTGTCAGATTGAGGGGAAGGGTGTGTCCGACAGACAAGGGAGGGAGCATGACTTTTCTATCTTTTGTCCCCTTCTGTTCCCCTACTGCTGTCCAGGATCTTGCATCCTTTGTCGACTCCAGAATTCCCAGCCCCTGACTAAAGAGCTCCTGATGTGGCCTCTTGTTCAGGCTTCCTGGTTTAGCTCCCTACGCGCCCACCTCTGGCCGTGGCAAAATGGGGATCATCTATTCGCCAGTCTGTGGGCCTGAAATTGGAACCATGTCCACGGTGGGGGTTTCTTGGGGAGCTGGGGAGGGGAAGGGATGTGGGGCGTCAATCAAATGAGATGTCCCATAGGAGGAATGTAGGTCACTGTCCTGGTGGGGCAGAAAGAGAAGGCAGGACGTGGGAGGAGGAATCTCTTATCAGAAGGATACAGTGGTTCTTAGTTAAGAGTCTTTATCATTTCGGGGTTCTTAGAGTGTATGGCTGTCCACAGTGTGGTCTGTCTGGGGTTGTCTGCGGCCTCATAAGCACAGTGTTTGTGGGATAGACAAGGAATATGTCATTCATGGTGTCTGGAGCAGTCAGTCACACTGTGGTGTGGACAAGGACGGGATCGGGGTTACTCAAGTGGTGTAGACCCAAGCAGATGATTTACAGCATCTGGTGCAGACAGGGCTGAGTCACTCACCATGTGTGTGGAGTGAACTGGAGCTGGTCACGTACAGTGTCAACAAGGTGACCGTCAGGGTCTAGGTTAAGGACACAAACAGGTCACTCACACTTCTGTGTGGATGGCACCAGGGCCACCGGTGGGTTTGTGGGGTCTGTGTTAGCATTGCCACTAATGATGGTCTGTGTAAGCCCATTGGGGCTACAGAGCACTGAATGATGTGGTGTTTTCAGACATTAGGGAATAGATAGAGGTGTTTATTACAGCTTTCACTTGGATGGTGGGGCTTTCCTCAAATATGTAGAACACAGATCTTAGCAGTTAGTGGTCCAGAAAGCTACTCTTATTTTGATGTAGCATCGAGGGCAGTAATGTCAAACAATGAATAAAAACATCCATCTATGGGTCTTATTTTTGAAAGCAAAATGAGAATGTGTCTTTTGATTTGGTGGGTATTTTCCTAAAATAGAATATAGATGACACAGTGTATATGCAGAAGTATTGTAATCGCGAGAGTACTTCAGTGATCTGTGGTGTAAGTCAGGATATTTGAAACTAACACTGCTGCAAAATCCTCTTCAGAAGTACGCTTGGCACTTGGCATTGGACTGAAGAAGCAGTAGTGTGATGAGGGGTGCAGGTGAGGAGGAGGGGGTATCTTTGAAATATGAATTCACATCTGGTGAGTTGAAATAGGCCAGAGCTAAGGTATTGGGGGCTTTATGGTGGGGGGGGGGGGTGTTGAGTTCTGTCACACATTGTCATTGGAGTGACTTGGAGTTTTGTCCTGAAAGAAGTCGCGTGTGAACAGAGGCAGCAGATGCAAAGATGACCCTGGCCTGGAGGAAGACCAGGTCACCCATGCTGTGCTCTGTCTTTGCCTGTACTCGGATAAAAATGATCATTCACCCCCAGTGCAGAAAGCGATGAGGCGGTGGTGCTAAGATAATGGGAAGTGCAAAAAAAATCTCTGATGCCTTTATGTGAGTAAAACCGCGTTTTACAGATCTCCTTCAGCTCTGTCACATTCCTGGTTTGTAATGCCTGATTCCCATAGGATTATAGCACAGGACGAAGAATAGGCATATGAGGGCTGAGCCAGTGACCACCAGTAATGCCAAAGGGGTAAAGATGGTGTTAAGAATAGTGTCAGTGGGAGACAGACATGCACTGTGTGACTAGGGTGGAACGGAAGATGTCCATGCAGCACTTACTGTCTGTAGATAACAACCTGAATGTAGCAGAAATACACTTATGTATTTAGAGGCTGCTTGTTTGAGGACATGCCAGTGTTTGGGCCTGTCGTTGTTGTTTAGTCGTGAAGACTCTTTTGCAGCAGCATGGACTGTAGCTCACCAGGCTCCTCTTTCCATGGGATTTCCCAGGCAAGAATACTGGAATGGCTTGTCCAGGCAATCTTCCCTACCCAGGGATCGAACCCACATCTCCTGCGTTGGCAGGCAGATTCTTTACCCCGGAGCCACCAGGGAATCCTGTGTATGGGTATAGGACCTCAACAATACACATGTCAGCGAGGCGAGACTACAGATTTAATCACAGGGTCTCCTTAGGCAAGTAGGAGCCAAGTTTCAGAAAGTGTTTACGGTGAGCAAGTATATTATTTAACATGTGGTTGGGAGAAGAGGGTCACGTCACTGCAGGATCATCTATAGTGATTATACTATTCTGTACTTAGGCTGAGTGTCGGGGGCAAATCACACACTGTGTCAATTAACTGGAAAAGGACATAAAAGCCCTTGTACACAGTATGCATGTGTTAGACATGGCCCCTTAGCCCATAGAGATAGTATCTGTGTGAAGGACCAGGAGCTTGTCACATGCGACAGCTGCAGGGTGGCTAGGGACATGCTCGTTTGGTTATGTCAGGCTGTCCCCATAGAATCTGCAAGGGTGGTTTAGTGTTTTGTATGTGTGTGTGTGTGCGTGCATGTGTGTGCTTATGTGAGTGCCTATGCACGTGCAATGTCTCAGCAAGACAGCCGGCATTGGGGGTGGTGGGTTTCCTCTCTAAGCTTAGACCAGACAGGGTAGGGTGAGTCCAGGTGGAGCTGTGAGTTCTATAGGACCCCAAGGTCTCCTCTAGACTAGTGACCAGCCAGCTTTCTTACAGCTGGACTTCCGGTTGCTCATGGTAGACTGAAGTCAGGAGACCATGTTTTAGAGTTCACTTGTACTCAGGACACTTGAAGGTTAGCTGACTTTCAGTTTCCTCATCTGTAGATTAGGCAAAATTTTCTGTGTGTCTCCAAAAGTCCATCCTGCTCATAAATCCAATATTTGTCTCTTACCCTTTCTTTCTCCCAAAATACATACAATTCTTGACATGTCTGCTACCATCAGTGTTACCAATCCTTTTTTTTTTCTTCATTTTTTATGTTGCCTTCTTTAATCTTTATTAGGACTCTTTGCAAATGCTATTATCCCCTTTCTGAAAATAAGAGGAAAAAAATGTTCAACTACATGATTTCT
Organism: Capra hircus; assembly: GCF_001704415.2. Taxonomy (NCBI): domain Eukaryota; kingdom Metazoa; phylum Chordata; class Mammalia; order Artiodactyla; family Bovidae; genus Capra; species Capra hircus. The sequence continues at coordinate 13,029,973 of NC_030811.1, read as the reverse complement.
ATAATTATGTTAAAATTAGTAAGATACGAAAAAGGCAGAACTAAAAGCTGGACAACGTTCTTGTAAGTCTGTGTTCTTCCTTCCTTCATCCATGCAATAAATCTTTGTTGAGGGCCAGCTAAGCTGCGGGAAGAAGGAATTGAACAGTTAACATGGCAGCATCTGTGTTTTCATGAAGCTCGTGGTCTGGCCCAGAAAATAGACACTACATGCAGAACTCCAAGTGTGAAAGAAGTAGTCAAGTGTCCTCTGGGCAGGAGAAGAGGACTCCAGGTCTCAGAGCCACACCTGTGAAGGCCTACGGGTGACAGGAAGGGGAGCTGAAGGCTCTGGAAGCCAGTGGGATGGGGGTGGTGGTGACCGACGAGGATGCTGCTGGAGGGAAGACAGAGGCCAGATTGTGGAGGGCATGCTCCCCATGTATATTTGGGTTTCACCCCAATACTTAGAGATTACTGAAGAAATTTACCAGAAGTGGGGCCTTTAATCACTCAGGCACTAAGGAGAGAATGCCTCGGAAAAAGGGCAAGAGAAGCTGTGTGGAGGCCAGCGGCCAGCTGCAGTGACCTGGGTGCGAGAGGGCAGCCGCATGGACCAGACTCTAGCAGTGGAGATGGAGAAAAGTGCACAGACTTGAGTGAGATTTCAGAGAAAGGATCCAGAGGAGTTAGTGCTCAATTAAATATGGGGAATGTCGGCCAGGAGGGAAACAAGAATTTTATTCTATCATGGAAAAATATTTACTGAGTGCTTAGTATGGGCCACGTATTATGTCCTGTTGTTCAGTTGCTAAGTCGTGTCTGACTCTTTGCAACCTCATCATGGACTGCAGCTTGCCAGGCCTCCCTGTCCCTTGATATCTCCTGGAGTTTGCTCAAGTTCATGTCCATTCAGTTGGTGATGCCATCCAACCATCTCATTCTCTGCTGGCCTACTCTCCTTTTGCCTTCAGTCTTTCCCAGCATCCAGGTCTTTCCCAGTGAGTCAGCTGTCCTAGGTATAGGCAATTGAGCAAAACAGATGTTGTTCTTGATCTTCTGAAGCTCATTGTTTGAGATTGATGATAAACTAAAATACACACATAACTACATAATTATAATTGCATAAGTGCTACAAAGGAGAAATAGAGTGAGCTCAGTACGCTTGCCTGGAAAATCCAATGGACGGAGGAGCCTGGTAGGCTCCATGGGGTCACTGAGGGTTGGACACAACTGAGCGACTTCACTTTCACTTTTCACTTTCATGCATTGGAGAAGGAAATGGCAACCTACTCCAGTGTTCTTGCCTGGAGAATCCCAGGGACAGAGGAGCCTGGTGGGCTGCTGTCTATGGGGTCGCACAGAGTCGGACACAACTGAAGTGGCTTAGCAGCAGCAGCAGCAGCAGCAACTAGATGATAAGTGCTACAAACAGGAGCAAAGTAACCCAGTTAGAGGGTTCAGTCAGTCAGTCAGTTCAGCCACTCAGTTGTGTCTGACTCTTTGTGACCCCATGGACTGCAGCACGCCAGGCTTCCCTGTCCATCACCAAACCCAGAGCTTACTCAAACTCATGTCCATTGAGTCATTGATGCCATCCAACCATCTCATCCTCTGTCGTCCCCTTCTCCTTCCGCCTTCAGTCTTTCCATCAGGGCCTTTTCCAATGAGTCAGTTCTCATGAGTCAGTTAGAGGGTTGGGGAAAACTTAAGAGGAAAAAATGTAGTCTCACAAATAACAGAAAAGGGTATGTGTAATGTCAAATTGGTGTCCACTGCAGTGTCAAATGTCAAATGCTGGCAAGAACCACCAAAAATAAGCATCCACAGAGTCTTGTTTAGAGTTAGCAAGTTGAAGATTGTAGGGGAGGTGAGCAAAGTGGTGCTGTTAAAGTTTGGTTGGAGGTAGGGGAGATGCAAGGATATGAGGAGAGTAGGTATGAAGAACTCCAAGTACATCTTGGGAAGAGAAGAAAGACACAAACATGCTTAAAGGCTGGTGGGATGGTTCTAACAGAAGGTGAAGGTGCTAGAGAATGAGCTAGCCACTGCATCAGATCCTGAGAAGGCAGCTATGGAAGATGGCATTAGAGATGAAGGTGCTCTGGCATAGTGAGAGGGGGAAGATGGACAGAGTGAAGTGTGGGTTGCTCTGAACTGCAAGAAACGGAAGCAATTCCTCTCTATCGGTTTGTAAATTCTTTGCAAAGTAGCAAAGAGAGGTGGGAAGATCAAAATATGACCAGTGATGAGATGAGTTCATGCTAGAGAGAAGGGGAGAGTAAGATGGTGAGGGGTCCCCAGTTTGATGGACCTCATTGAAGTGCGTACCCTTTGTATCACTCTCCTCGTCTAATCTCATCTGGTTCTCATCTAAGTCTAGTATCATTCCACTTTACTAAAGCTGTTCTATAATTGAAACACAATTTTGTTGTTGTTGTTTTTAATTAGTCACAGGCTTTGCTAGACACTCTGGAAAATAAGGTGAGTGAAATTCAGACCCTCTATAAAGGAGATTGGGCTTCCCTGGTGGCTCAGAGGTTAAAGCGTCTACCTGGAATGTGAGAGACCCAGGTTCAATCCCTGGGTTGGGAAGATCCCCTGGAGAAGGAAATGGCAACCTACTCCAGTTCTCTTGCCTGGAGAATCCCATGGAGGGAGGAGCCTGGTAGGCTACAGTCCATGGGGTCGCAGAGTTGGAGGTGACTGAGCGACTTCACTTTCACTTTCATAAAGGAGATTATACGGTGCTGTGGTATCTCAGACACCGGCCATAATGGCCAGACCTGTTTAAATCCCATCAGCAGTTTAAAAGGAGGATTCCCCTCCAGACACTGCTCCTCTGGGCTGTAAGATCTAGGGCGTGTCACTCACAGTGTTTGGGAGTTATACGGGCCTGAGTCACTCTTGGTGTCCAGAGAGTCGATGGGGAGACACCATGACGTCATACCATCTAGAGCTTAATGACCACTGGGGAATGCTGGGAGCTCTCTGACAGCGGTCTGGTGCCCTAACGTAATTGTTTTCACCTGTCTCCGTCACAAGCCTGCAGGCTCCATGAGGACATGGTCTTTGTTTGCCTCCTTTGCTACTGAATGCCCCACCCTTGAAAGGGTGACTTGGCAAATATTTATAAAATGAACAAATCAATGATAAATTTTATAGAAGCCATGGCTTACTTTGTGAAGGACTTTTTGTCTCAAAGAAAGACTGCAAATGGAACCAAAGAAATGCCCCATGCTTGTTCTTTATGGTCTGTCCCTCTGGATGAATAACAAATAAAGCGGAAGAGAGGGTGGAAACTTGGTTTCTTATTCCTCTTTAGGATTCAGTGCTGATGGAGGCGGAGGAGCCCCAGCACGGAGCCTCGACTCCCATCCCTGCCGGAGCAGAATTCCCTGTTATCTGGGCAGCTCCCATGAGGAGCAGCCAGACCCCTGCCTTGGAGCCTGCAGCCGAAGAGGGCAAGGACCCAGGGTGTCAGTGGGCTGAAGGCTGCACACTCTTGGAGACCCAGCAGAGACACGTGAGGGATGCGAATGACCGTGCAGCTGAGAGCATGACCTCTCTCCACAACGAAGCCTCTCCAGAGGTGGAGACTGACCAGGAAACCCTGACGGCTGAGGCCTGTAACGATACCCCCTCATGCCAGGAGGCCGGGCCCTGGAGCCTGGCAGACAGACAGGCAAGGACGCCAGCTTCCCTGGAGCTCCTGGCCTGCCCTGACCAAGGTGACTGTCTGGACACGGCCTCGTTATCCAGGGACCTGGGCAGCAGCGTGGAGGTAGACTTTAAACCAGAACTCACGTCTTTGATATTGGAAACGGGACAAGCAGAAGGGAAGCAGGAAACATCCTCCGACACCTGTGCCCAGACCAGACGCGGGCCTTCTTGTGATGACAATCACCCGGCTGAGACCAGCCGGCCCCCGGAGGACTCGGAGTGTGGACCTGCCAGGCAGGAAAGTCCAGGCCTTGTGTGTCTCCAGGGAACTGAGGGGCTGGAGGAAGGGGGACCTCAGGGAGAGGCTGCTGGCTCTTCTGGGCTTTCCGGGGCTTCAGAGCAGATAGGAGAGCAGGTTAAAGGTGCAGAGGAAGAAGAGATAGAGAAACAGCAGCAGATTCAAAATGACGTGGTACTCGCAGGTCAAGGAGAAAGAGAGGGGTGGTGCCGTGGGGAGGAGTTGGGGGATCTGAGTTATGGGGAGTGGGACTGGAGGACTTGGAGCCACGGGGATCCAGAAAAAGGGGAGCAGAAGGGGAGGGAGTTAACAGGGCCAGAGGAGAATGAGGTGGGTGCTCAGGATGGGGAGAATCGAAGCTCAGCAAGTAAGTCAGAGAAAGGAAGTGGAAAGCCGGAAGATCCGGGTGCAGAGCGGGAAGCCAAGGCTGCAGAGGGGCAGGAGGAGGAAGTGGGGTCACCGGAGGAGGAACCAGGGGGCAGGGAGGGGGACACACCGTGGGGAGGAGGAGAAGAGAGCTGCATAGGACAAGGAGAGCCTGAAGGTCCCACTGCGCTGGCTCTGGTCACCCCTGAGGTCTCTCCTCCCTGTGGCCTGTCTCTAGAGGCCTCTTCTCCCCCTACCAGGATCCTGGGGACTCAGACAGAGCCTGGAGCCGAGGTTCCATCCCCCGTAGCTCCGAGTCCTGCCCCAGAACCCACAGGATGCTCCCGCCAGCCCTTTTCTTTACCTGGTTCCTGTCCTGCTGAGGAGTCCCCAGACCCAGAAACTGCTCATCGCCACCAGCAAGAGGGCTCTGAGCTGGGGCAGGAGACCACATGTGGTGGGGGGGCGGAGGTAGTCTCTGCCTACAGTCTCTCCGCAACCCCTCCAAGGAGCCCAGAGGCAGCTACACCCAGTCCTCCTGAAGGGCCCCCTGGCACGGCTGCCACACCGCCGGCCCGTTCCCTAGCTGCCACTCCCAGGAGGGAGCCTCCTGTCCTTGCCAGTTCTCCAGAAACCTCCAGAGCCTCTCGCCTGACCGACAGTCCATCTCCCTGTGGGGCTCCTAAGACCCCCCCAGCAGCCCGCTACGGCTTCCCCTTGGCGGGCTGGGCTAGCCCCCCAGGGTCCCTGGGCAGCCCCACCGGAGCGGTCCAGCCCATGAGGAGCAACTCCTTCCCCGGGTCTCACGGGACAGAGCCAGCCCCGCACCTGGTAGGAATATCCCTGTCCTCCTCCCACTCAGAGTTGCCCCAGAGACCTCCCAAACCTGTCATCTATGGCTCTGTGCTCCCAAGAAGGGGCAGGAGAACTGTAAGGGACTGTGCCATCATTCCCGAAGCCTCAAGTTCACCACCTGCTCCGGGGCAGGATTTTGGAGAACCGGCTTCAAATCCAGCCACGGCCAGCAGCCCCCCCGACAGTCAGCCATGGGGCCCCACGAAGCACTGGGCCTTTGCCCCCGGGTCTCCTGCCTGCAGCTCCTCCCCAGCCCCTGGCACCCCCATAGACCTGACGATCCATGAACCTCCACCTCTGCCTCCCCCGGAGAGGAGGCACGTCCAACCCTCCACGGTGGAGCGAGACGGCCATCCCCCTACGGTGGTCCCCATGCTAAAGCGGTACAGCCATCCTCCACCACTCACCCTGGGTCCGGGGCCCCACTGCCCCCCCAGGGCCCCCCCAGCCCACATTCCCAACCCTGTGGTGGCAAGGGAGCACCGACCGCTGCCCTCCACGCCGGACGCGCCACTCCACACTCAGCACTCTGTCTCTCCCAGGCAGAGATACAACAAGCCATTACCCCCCACCCCCCATGCCCCCCAGGCCCACCACCCCCTTGTCTTGTCGAGCATCTCAAGGATCTACAAGCCTCTCCCTCCTGTCCCCATCCTGGATCCTCCTACTGAACCGCCCCCTCTGCCCCCAAAGTCCAAGGGGAGGGGCAGGAGCTCACAGGGAGGACTCGTGAACTCAGGGGATCAAGGCAGGCCGAGGCCTGATTGTCAAGAGTGGACCGTCTCCACCCCGCCTTCTGGAGGACGGGTCTCCTGGCCTCCAGCCACAGGCCGGTCAACCCACCCTTTGGCTTCCGTCGGCAGGTGTAAGAGTGATGCGCCCCCGGGCCTCGCTTTCAGTAACATGACGGCCCTCCTACACCCATCTTCCCCAACCACCCTATGGACTCCAGAGGTCCAGCGACCCACCTCTGAACCCGGGCTCTCAGAAGAGTCTGAAGCCCCTGCCAGAGGGTCTTGGAGAAGACCAGCCCCCCAGGAAGGAAGCAATGGCCTGAGGAAGTCAGAGGTAGGCCCAGCGAGGCAGCCGGAGAAATCGGGCCACATCCTCCTGGAGAAGGCATCGAGCTGGCCCCATCGACGGGAGCCGAGAAGGCCAGCGGAGGACGGCAGCGAGGCGGTGGCGGTCCCCGGTGAGGGGTCGAGTAAGCACAAGGACTGGCACCGACAGGGCCTGCGAAGACCCTCCATCCTCCCCGAGAGCCCTGTAGGTGAGTGCGGAGCCTGGCCCACGGCGAGCTCGCCTCAGAGCAGACTCTGTCCCGCTCTCCCCTCCTCACCCGCCCTCCGTCCTCCAGACTCCTGCTGGTCCCCCTGCTGGCTTCCCTCACCCACGTACCCAGCCCCAAGCAGAGGAGAGCCCTCTAGAGCGTCTCTGAGCTCACGGCGAGGCTCTTTCTTCTCCCCTTCCTTCTCTCTCACTCTACCGCGGTGTGTACTTTCATAGTGCATCTCTGTTTACCGACGTTGTTCTGGAACCTTCCCCCCCACAACCCCCCACCGCCGCTGCGTAGCTTCATTACCAATACTTGCTCGATGCCCTTCCGCTAGCAGAGAAGGCATCTGCTGCTTGTCCGGTTCGCACTCTGCCGCAATGGATGGGGATAGATCTGGTACCAGTGTCCTCAGATGCTTTTGACTTGGGCTCTTCCCTTTCTCACAGATGCCCAGTTGAACCTTGAACCTACCCCCCATGGCTACAACTCCCACTCTAGGTCTTAGGTTCCTTGACTCTGTCTGAACACCCCCTCGAAATCTCAGTTACTTTACCCGTTTTCCATTTTCAGACACAAGAGGTCCCGCCATGGAAGGATCCCCTGGCCTGTTGGACGCCATTGTTTTCCGGTGAGTCACCTTCTCTCCCAATGGGCACAGTTTTCTCTCTTTCCTAGGATACTGAGATTTTTATTAGCTGACAAAGGTGCTGAGACCGTGTCTTTTCCAGGCATAGGGAGGGGAAGGGACCAACACCAGGATTCCAGGATAGGGAGATCTTTCATCTACCTGGTTCTTGCAGCTGAATCCCAATCTCCCATCCATCTAGACCCTTTGGCCATGAACTAAACCCTGCTGTAAAATTTCAACCTGACATCCATAAGAGTGTTGAACTATGCAAAAGTGCGTCAGGCTACAGCTTGCCTCTCCAGAGGCTCTGGCCGTGATAGTCTGGCACGTGTCCCAGTGGTCAGAGATTATCTTATTTATAGTCACTTGGGGCTTCTCCGTGTCTGATGGTCAGCAAACACCATGGAGCCCTTCTTTATCCCACAGGGAGAAGAAGCCAAAGGAGGTGATGGGAAACTTTTCAAGACGGTGCTCCAAGCTCATCAACTCCTGTGAGTACCTTAAAACAGGCCTGTGGACCTGCGTGAGTGTTCTGCCTGAGCCAGAGAGGGGTTCGTGGTCATCAACGGTGGGACTTGGCCATCTGTAGGGAGAAATGCCAGGAGACCACAGGGCTTGGTGACCTATCTCAGAGCCTCAACTCCCCATCTCCCTAACTCCCTCCCTCTCCTGCACTTCTTCACCCCTGTAGCCCAGCTGCTTTACCAGGAGTACAGTGATGTGTTTCTGAACAAGGAGATTCAGAGCCAGCAGCGGTTGGACAGCCTGACGGAGGCACCGGGGCCCATCTCGCCCCGGCAGCCCCGAAAGGCCCTGGTCTCCTCGGAGTCCTACCTGCATCGCCTCTCCATGGCCTCCAGCGGCTCGCTGTGGCAGGAGATCCCCGTGGTGCGCAACAGCACCGTGCTGCTCTCCATGACCCATGAAGACCAGAAGCTCCAGGAGGTACCACCAGGCGGGGTGGGGCAGGGGCTGCGGAAGGGAAAGCGGGGTCTCCTCTGTTCACGCCTGTCTCCTACTCAGCACCCCCACCCCCACCACCACCGCGAGCGGGCTGTCCCTACCACACTCACCACCACGACACCGGGTCACCCCCAGCTTGCTGGGTTCAAGTTGCTCTGTGAACATCACCACTCTCCCTCCTATCTACCTCCTCCTCGCTCCATCAACCATTCACTGCTCCGTGCTATTGGTCTGAGCTCATACAAAGTGACCGTGCCCCTGAATTTGATGGGAGGAGTATACACTCAATCTCATTAGTCTAGCTTCACGCTAGACTTAAATTTCCCTCTTCAACCAAAGGTTCAGCCTACACTGAAGTTTTCCTCTTCAACCAAGACGCATGCAGGGGCTTTTTGGTATTCCCTTGGTGAGTGGCCCTTGCAGCTGTTCTGTGGTTCATGGGTCTCAAAGAGGCTTTTGAATGACCATCAGGCTCTGCTTGGTCCTTCCTTCCAATAGCAAGACTACAGTAAAGGCTGTTGGTCTCATGTTAAGTTACTATCATTAATATATTTTACATGGAGCATTTATCTTAAAAATCAATCTAAAGTATGGGTTAAATCTTTCTTCCTGGAAAGACGATATGGCACATTGGAAAGGCATTATGGAACAATGTTTAAGCATTAGGTTCTGGCTTAAATGACCTGGACCCACTTTAATCTTTGCTAGCTATTTAACTTGGGCCAAATTACTGAGCTGGCCAAAAAGTTCATTCAGGATTTTCCATAAGATGTTATGGAAAAGTCCAAATAAACGTTTTGGCTAGCCCAGTACTTGATCTTTCCAAGCTTCTGTTTCATTTGTAAAAACTTGGTTGCAAAGAATTCCTGGGAGAATCAGAAAAAGATAAATTCTATTTACAGTATTTATAGCAGTATAATTTACAATGGCCAAGATATGGAAGCAACCTATAAGTCCATTAACAAATGAAGGGCTAAAGAAGATGTGGTGTGTGTACAAACAGACTCACAGACATAGAAAACTAATTTATAGTTACCAAGAAAGAGTATGAATTAGGAGCTTCGGTTCGGTAGATGCACACTACTATATATAAAATTATAAACAAGGACTAACTGTGTATCGGGGACTATATTCAATATTTTGTAATAACCTATAATGGAAAAGAATCTGTAAAAGAATAGATAGGTGTGTATGCATATGTATGTATCAATCAATTCAGTTCAGTCGCTCAGTCGTGTCCAGCTCTTTGCAACCCCATGGACTGCAGCATGCCATGCCTCCCTGTCCATCATCAACTCCTGGAGTTCACTCAAACTCATGTCCATTGAGTTGGTGATGCCATCCAACCATCTCATCCTCTGTCATCCCCTTCTCCTCCTGCCCCCAATCCCTCCCAGCATCAGGGTCTTTTCAAATGAGTCAGTTCTTCACATCAGGTGGCCAAAGTATTGGAGTTTCAGCTTCACCACCAGTCCTTCCAATGAACACCCAGGACTGATCTCCTTTAGGATGGACTGGTTGGATCTCCTTGCAGTTCAAGGGACTCTCAAGAGTCTTCTCCAACACCACAGTTCAAAAGTATCAATATTTCAGCACTCAGCTTTCTTTATAGTCCAACTCTCACATCCATACATGACTACTGGAAAAATCATAGCCTTGACTAGACGGACCTTTGTTGGCAAAGTAATGTCTCTACTTTATAATATGCTGTCTAGGTTGGTCATAACTTTCCTTCCAAGGAATAAGTGTCTTTTAATTTCATGGCTGCAGTCATAATCTGCAGTGATTTTCAAGACCAGAAAAATAAAGTCAGCTGCTGTTTCCACTGTTTCCCCATCTATTTGCCATAAAGTGATGGGACCCGATGCCATGATCTTAGTTTTCTCAATGTTGAGCTTTAAGCCAACATTTTCACTCTTCTCTCTCACTTTCATCAAGAGTCTCTTTAGCTCCTCTTCACTTTCTGCCATAAGGGTGGTGTCATCTGCATATCTGAGGTTATTGATATTTCTCCTGGCAGTCTTGATTCCAGCTTGCGCTTCTTCCAGTCCAGCATTTCTCATGATGTACTCTGCATAGAAGTTAAATAAGCAGGGTGACAATATACAGCCTTGACGTACTCCTTTTTCTATTTGGAACCAGTCTGTTGTTCCATGTCCAGTTCTAACTGATGCTTCCTGACCTGCATACAGATTTCTCAAGAGGCAGGTCAGGTGGTCTGGTATTCCCATCTCTTTCAGAATTTTCCACAATTTATTGTGATCCACACAGTCAAAGGCTTTGGCATAGTCAATAAAGCAGAAATATGTATGTATGTATGTATGTATTTTGCATGTGTATCTATCTGTGTGTAACTGAATTCTGTACTCTGCTATACACTTGAAACATTGTAAATCAACTATACTTCAATTGAAAAATAATTTTTAAAAAGTTCCTAGTGCATAGTAATCGGTCAAAAAATGTCACTTTTTTAAATTGAAGTATAGATGATTTACAGTATTATGTTAGTGGTTCAGTATTTTTATAGGTTATTTTTTATTTAAAGTTATTAGAAAGTAATGGCTATATTTCCTTGCGCTGTGCAATATATCCTGTTGCTTATTTATTTTATACATAATAGTATTTACCTCTTAATCTCAAACCCTTATCTTGTTCTTCTCCTCTTCCTTATCCCCACTGGTGATCCTAGTTGTTCTCATATATGTGAGTCTGTTTCTCTTTTATTATATACATTTGTTTCTTTTATTTTTAGGGTCCACATACAGTAGTCTATAGAACATAGACTATTTGTTTTTCTCTTTCTAACTTATTCCACTAAGCATCATACTCTCTAGGTCCATCCATGTAGTTGGAAATGGCATGATTTCATTATTTTTATGACCAAGTAATATTCCATTGTGCGTGTGTATGTGTGTGTGTGTGTGTATGCGCGTGTGTGTGTATGCGTGTGTGTGTGTATGTGTGTGTGTGTGTGTGTATTTGTATGTATGTGTACTACAGCTTCTTTATCCATTCATCTGTTGATAGACAACTATCAGCAACTTAGGTTGCTTCAATATCTTGGCTCTTGTAAATAGAGCTGGTATGAACATTGGGGTACATTAATCTTTTTGAATTAGTGTTTTCATTTTCTTTGATATATACCCAGGAGTGGAATTCTCGAATCATGTGTTAGTTCTATTTTTAGTTTTTTGAGATACTACCATAATGTTTTCCATAGTGACTGCCCCTATTTACAATCTCACCAACACTGTGCTAGGATCCTCTTTTCTTCAAATTTTTGCCAATAATTATCATTTGTAGACCTTTAGATGATGGCCATTTGACAGGTGTGAGGTGATTTCTTACAATTTTGGTTGCCATTCTCTGATGATTAGCAGTGTTAAGCATTTCTTCATGTGCCTATTGGCTATCTGTATATTTTCTTTGGAGAAATGTCTGTTCAGGTCATCTGTCTATTTTTTAATCAGGTTGTTTGCTTTTTTGTATTGAGTTTTATGAGCTGTTTATATACGTTGGGTGTTAAGCCATTATCAATCACATACTTTGCATTAGGTTGTCTTTTTGTTTGTCAGTGGTTTCCTTTGCTATGCAAAAGCTTTTAGGTTTAATTAGGCCTCGTTTATTTATCTTTGCTTTTATTTATTTTGCCTTAGGTGACAGATCCAAAAACATGTTGCTACAATTTATGTCCAAAAGTGTTCTGCCTATGTTTTTAAGGCATTTTATGGTTTCTGGCCTTACATTTAGGTCTTTAATTCATTTTGAGTTGGTATATAATGTAATCCCTATCAAGAGACCCATGACATTTTTCACAGAACTAAAACAAATAACCCTGAAATTTATGTGGAACCACAGAAGACCCCAAATTGCAAAGGAATTTTGAGGAAAAAAGAATAAGCTAGAGGTGTCATGCTCCTTGATTTCAGACTATACTGCAAAGTTTCAGTAATCAGTATTAAGCTGGCACTAAAACAGATACATAGATCAGTGTAGCAGAGTAGAGAGCCCAGAAATGCGTGCATCCACTTATGGCCTATTTGTTGTTGTTGTTCAGCTGCTCAGTTGTGTTGGACTCTTTATGACCCCATGGACTGCGCACCCCAGGCTTCCCTGTCCTTCACTATCTCCCTGAGTTTGCTCAAACTCATGTCCATTGAGTCGGTGATGCCATCCAACCATCTCATCCTGTTTTCCCCTTCTCCTCCTGCCCTCAGTCTTTCCCAGCATCAGGGTCTTTTCCAATGAGTTGGCTCTTCGCATCAGGTAGCCAAAGTATTGGATCTTCAGCTTCAGTGTCAGTCCTTCCAATGAATACTCAGGACTGTTTCCCTTTAGGATTGACTGGTTTGATCTTCTTGCTGTCTAAGGGACTCTCAAGTGTTCTCCAACACCACAGTTCAAAAGCATCTATTCCTCAGCGCCCAACCTTCTTTATGGTCCAGCTCTCACATCCATACATGACTGTTGGAGAAACCATACCTTTGACTAGACGGACCTTTGTCAGCAAAGTGACGTCTCTGCTGCTGTCTGCCTTTGTCATAGGTTTTCTCCCAAGGAGCAAGCACCTTTGAATTTCATGGCTGCAGTCATCATCTGCAGTCATTTTGGAGCCCAAGAAAATAAAGTCTGTCACTGTTTTCCTTTATTTTATGGTCTATTAATCTATGACAAAGGAGGCAAGTCTATGTAATGGAGTTAAAGACATAAGTGGTGTCTTCATAAGTGGTGCTAAGAAAACTGTACTGCTCCATGTAAAAGAATGAGGTTGAAACATTTCCTGACACTATATACAAAATATTTACTATTTAGTTTCAAGTCAAACTGAGCTGAGTTTGAGTCCTATATTTACCATTTACTAGCAGTGTAACCTGAAGTTATATAACTTGACTAAATCTGTTTCCTCATCTAAAAATCAAGGATGATAATGACCACTTTTCAGAGTTGCTGTGTGTTTTGAATGAAACAACTCTCATATAACTTTGAGCATGGTGTCTGGTACATTGTTATTGTTTAGTCACCAAGTTGTATCCAACTCTTTGCAAGTCCATGGACTGTAGCCTGCCAGGCTCCTCTGTCCATGGGGTTTCCCAGGGAAGAATACTGGAATGTTCCTTTTCCAGAGGATTGTCCCAACACAGGGATTGAAACCCGCATCTCCTGCATTGGCAGGTGGGTTCTTAACCCGGGAGACACCAGGGAAGCCCACCTGGTGCATAGTTTGATACATGTTAGTACCATACTCTTCCCCCTTTTCAGAAGTGGGAAGGAGTAAAATTCTGGCTGTAAGGACTTATAATAGCAGTGCTTTCACCAAGCTAAATAGATAAAAATTTTTAGGTTTTTTGAAGCTCAGACCTGAGCGCCTTATGCTGACCTCAACTTTTAAAGCATGTGGGAGATATTTAGAAAATCACTAGTCTGCGCATATTTATGGACCAGTGAGTGGGCAGGTGATATGAACCCTATAGCTCTTTCACCAACACCGGAATTTAAGGAAGTCTGCCAGCATTCCTGGGCCAGCGCTGGTCTCACAGTTCTGAGAAGAAAAGCCTCTGTGCTTATACACATACCTTCCTTTCCTGAATTAGCACTTCTGGGAAAAGGGGCTTTCACTGACTGCATTTTTTTTGACTGTCACAACATTTTTTTGTGTGAGGAGGGGGGTCACTGTATCAACACAGACAAGAAACCTGAGGTTCAGAGAGGTTAAATGAGCCACCCAAAGTCATATAATGAGTGGATATTTGAGCCAGGATGCAGGTGAAGTGCTGTGTGTGAGTGGCCTCCAGCCATGTCATTAGTTATCCACGTCATCTCCCAGGTGTGTGCCTGCCCTTTCTCTTTTCTGTCCATGCATCTGTCTTGAAGCTGCATGCTTGGGTGATGAACTTGACCAGCCCAACTAGAGAACAGGGCTGTGAGTCATTGTGCTTCCTGCTGGAACTTCCCAACAATTGGGCTGTTTCCATTAAACCACAATTGCACCATCTAAACCTCAAATATCCTGCTTCCTTCCACGGTTCCTCAAACCCCAAATTACCTTCATCGCCTAAATCTATTCCTCTTCCAGAGATCTCTATCTAGTTCATTTAGGAACTTTATCACTCACCCAGTTGAAGTGTGTTAGTCTCTCAGTCATGTCCTACTCTTGGCAACCCCATGGACTGTAGGCCGCCAGGCTCCTCTGTCCATGGGACTTCCCAGACAAGAATACTGGAGTGGGTAGCCCTTTCCTTCTCCAGGGGATCTTCCTGAGCCAGGGCTCAAACCCAGGTCTCCTACATTGAAGAGAGATTCTTTACCCTCTGAGCCCCCAGGGAGGCGCCAGTTACCAAACTCAAAAACAGGCATTAGCTGTGACTCATCTTGTTCTTTCAGCCTCTATTTCTAGCAGATAACCAAGCGCTTCCAAATCTCCCTCCTGCATCATTATGAAATTGGCGTATATCTCTCACCATCCTCATGGCTCTTTAGGCCTTCTTCTCTCCTCTGGAATTACTATCACGGTTTCCTCGTGTGTCTTTCTTGCCCCTTCTGATCTTTTCTCCATGGTGTGCTCAGATATATCTTTATATAAAACAAATTAGACCAAGTTATCCCCTACATAAAGGCTCTTTTCATTTCCCCATTGTCATGTCTTACCTCGTTTAGACAATCCTCAGACCTCCTCACTGTTTGCCTCTCCAGCGTCCTCTCCTTTGATACCCTTGCTTTCAATGATACTCAGTGTATCTGAGTTTCCTGAAAGCTTCATTTTCTCTTCCACCTGAGAGTCTGCACATGTCTTTCACTCAGCTTCAAATGTTCTGTCTCCTGAGATCAGGTTGGATTCTGGTATTAACTATGAACTCTAATAGGATGTGTCGTGTGTCCCGCTCTATCTCTAAAATATTACGCAGTGGCTAACATGTGCCAGGGATTCAATAAATGTTTCTAATCAGTCTTCCTCCTCCCTAACCTCGTAGGCCAAATTTGAGCTGATTGTGTCAGAGGCTTCCTACCTGCGCAGTTTGCATATAGCTGTGGATCATTTCCAACATTCAGAGCAGCTCCGGGCCACCCTTTCCAACCAGGATCACCAATGGCTCTTCTCTCGTTTGCAGGATGTGCGTGACGTCAGCACCATGTGAGCGTCCCCTTCTCCCAGAGACCACTCACTCAGCCTCGCACTCTTAGCCTGTAAACCTCTCGTTGGGTTTTTCCACTTTCAGAGCCCTCTCATTGCTCCCTGCATGATTCCCAGAGGCTGTAGGGATAAGGAGAGCAAGGAGAGGAGGAGCGCAGGTGGATGGGAACATTAATGGATAAATGAATGAGAAATGCTTCCTGGATGGAGGTTTTGGATGTCTTGGGGGCGTGCACAGCATTGGAGGTGAGGCGCCTGCGTATTCAGTCATGTCCAACTCTCTGCGATCCCATGGATTGTAGCCCACCAGGCTCCTCCATGCATGGGATTTCCCAGGCAAGAATACTGGAGTGGGTAACCATTCCCTTCTCCAGGAGATGAGGTGGGAAACAGCTGATGATCAGAAAACCAGAACAAGATAAAAAGAAGGACAAGACATGGACTATTAGAACCGGAGACTTAGATCAGGGGCAGAGTAGCGGCAGAGAGAACCCTGGTGCGTGACAAGGACTCTAGAGCTAACAGTCAGTAGACGTTATTGACTAATGGAGAGAAGAAGTTCCAACCTCAAGCTACAGGAGGGGGTCAGCCGACTCCTCACTTGAGACCCACAGGTCTCACGAGACATGTTTCAACTCTGTGCAGGTTCCTTTCTGACCTGGAAGAGAACTTTGAGAACAACATCTTCACCTTCCAAGTGTGTGATGTGGTCCTGAACCACGCCCCCAACTTCCGCCGGGTCTACCTGCCTTACGTCACCAACCAGACCTACCAGGAACGCACCTTCCAAAGCCTGCTGTGAGACCTGATCTCCCATTCGGTCCCCACGTGGGCCCTGCAGTGACCCCCAGTAGCCAGCCCAGCTTCCCCCTCACCACCCGCTCCGAGAGCACATGCTCTCGTGCCTGCCCTGCGGTTGCCACCCCCGCCCGACTTCCAGGATACCCTCAGCCATCCCCCTTGGGGCTCCTCTGCATTGGATCCCCACTGGTCTTTACCTGCAGACGTTCCAGTGAGCCCCTACACCCCACACCTTCACTGCGTCCCCCATATGCCCTGTGCCCCTCCTCACCCGAGGCTCCCTGCCCTGCAGGAACAGCAACAGCAGTTTCCGAGAGGTCCTGGAGAAGCTGGAGAGCGCCCCCATCTGCCAGCGCCTTTCCCTCAAGTCCTTCCTGATTCTGCCTTTCCAGCGCATCACTCGTCTCAAGCTCCTGCTCCAGGTACTGCAAATGCCCCCTTCAGCCCGCTCCCCTGAACCAAAACGCCAGTCCCTCCTTGTGCCACGTCCCACGCTCGCTGGATAGTGAGCCGTCTCCCCACAGCCCCCACCCTCCTTTCCCAGAAAGGTTGGCTGCTACAGCTTGGTTCCTGACCGTCTCCATTGACCTCTTCCTCCTCTTTGCCCATCCCTCTCTCCACCTGCCTCCTGCCTACGCCTTGTTCTGTAGAACATTCTGAAGAGAACACAGCCTGGCTCCGCAGAGGAAGCAGAGGCCACAAAAGCGCACCACGCCCTGGAGGAGGTAGGCAGCCACCATCCCTGCTCGGACCCCCTGATTGTCCTTCACAGAGAAGTCTGCCCCTGCCCCGGCCCATGACATCAGGAGGCATAGGTCCTGGCCAATGTGATCGCTCAGCTGCCTCACTGCACCCACCAAACCTCCAAGCATTTCGTGCCTGCCAGCTGCAAGGACCCTCCACACCAAGGGACGATCCCCAGATTACATCTTCCTTTGACGCAGCCAGGAATGTTCTAGCAGGTCTCCACAAAGTAGACCATCATCCTTGTGCTGTCTTTGCTCGGTTCTAGGCCAGCAGAACGATGAGAGCTATCACAGCCAGTTTCCAGATTTCTTGCAAGGGACTTCAAGCCAAAGCCTCTTAACATGGTTCTCTTCCTCTCTCCTTGCCCTGCTAAATACACAGCTGATCCGAGACTGCAATAACAACGTCCAGAGGATGCGACGGACGGAGGAGCTGATCTACCTGAGCCAGAAGATTGAGTTTGAGTGCAAAGTAAGTTCGTCCCTCGGGTCCCCATGTGTCACCTTCTAACACAGAACCAGTCTCGCTCACAGTATCCCAGCCTCTAAGCTCCTTGGTGCACACTTTCTCTTCTGCTCTATTTCTGGAATACCCACATGCCTACTTCTTTCTTTTTATATGTATAATTTATTGATTTTTAATTGAAGGATAATTGCTTTACAATATTGTGCTGGTTTCTGCCAAACATCAGCAAGAATCATGCCATAGGTATACATATGTTCCCTCCCTCTTCATTCTCCCTCCCCATCCCACTCTTCTAGGTTTGTACGGAGCCCTGGTTTGAGTTCCCTGAGTCACACAGCAAACTTCAATCTCCGTGATATATTGTTGAGGGGAAAAGGGAAGATGCAGCTGTATATGTATTGTAGTTTCTTACTTTTGGTGAAAAAGTAGGATAAAAAGCTATATGTATTTGCTTGTGTATTCATAAAGAAACTCTGGAAAGATACCTAAGAAATAAGGAACAGTGGTTACCTGACGCAGAGAGAGTACCTTTGAGACCTGGGCAGATGAGAGAGAACTTATCAATGTATACCTTTATGAAGATATACTTTCGGTAGTTGAATTATTCAATATTTTATCACGTCTCCATCTAGTCTAACCAAGGCAATATAAAATTGAATCCAGATATAGTGCTAAAATCTGGCATCCAAATCCAGATTTAAAATTGACATTCCATGTTCAAATTTCGATTCAGATACTATCCTTACCTCCCCAGAGGAGAGGGAAAATCCCTCGTCCACATGTTCATCGGTGTCCAGCACCCTTAACATTATGCAGGCTCCAGGCAGACCCCACTGAGATCTCTGTATTCTCATCCACATCTGTTTCTGACTGCTCCTCTCATGTCTCAGGTTATAATCAAAGAAAGAACAGACGTCAGAAGCACCCTGAACCTTTAACTTCTACGAGACACATCATATACTGGTCTCAGCTCTGGGGCATTGTCCACCCGTCCCAGTCAGATTCTCCCATCTCTTCTTCAGTTCTAGCTTCTACAGCTGAGCGATCTCATGGGGACATGGGAGCCACCCAGCGGTAGTCAGGAGACAGCGGTAGTCAGATGTTTCAGAGAGAAGCAGAGTTTAAGTGGATGGGGTGTGAGCAAGAAGGAAGATGTGAAGGGATCACTGTCGGTGGTGGGACTTCAGAGGAAGAGGCCAGATGAAGAGGGCCGGCCTGGGAGAAAGCCTCACGCATGTCCTGTGTGTGACGCCACCTTCTTTCTCTTCCCGGCTCCATATAGATATTCCCGCTCATTTCACAGTCACGCTGGCTGGTGAAGAGTGGGGAGCTGACAGCCCTGGAGTTCAGCGTCTCCCAGGCTCTGCGGAGGAAGCTGACCACTCGCCCAGTGCACCTGCACCTCTTCAACGACTGTCTGTTGCTGTCTCGGCCCCGAGAGTCAGTGACTGGGATGGGAGGCCAGAACATGAGGGGGAAGTGGGATGAGGCGAGAGGGAAGGACTAAAGGGGACAGAGAAGGGTCCTGGTCCTATAGAGGAACCTTCTCAACGGCTTCCCCCATGGAGTCCACGTCATGACTTAGAGAAGAGGAAAAAAGATCCAAAGCCAAAGAGGGGAATCCCACTGAATTACATCCTGAGATCACCCGGCAGGACCTCGACCATGTTATATAGACAGGACAAAATGCAGCATATTAGCCTATGTCACTTTTTTGAATAAGTCTATGTTGTCTCTGGGCTTCCCTGGTGGCTTGTATGGTAAAGAATCTGCCTGCAATGCAGGAGACCTGGGTTCGATCCCTGGGCCGGTAAAATTCCCTGGAGAAGGAAATGGCAACCCACTCCAGTATTCTTGCCTGGAGAATCCTCATGGACAGGGGAGCCTGGTGGGCTACAGTCCATAGGGTCACAAAGAGTCAGACACGACTGAGCAACTAACACATATTCTGGGCTGGGCTCAGCCTACTAGCTTAGCGATACTGAGCCAGTTCCAGATCCTAACTCTTTGGTCCTTAGAAACTTTATATTGGTTCTGTTTCTGCAACTTGTTATAGCGGTGAGCATCCATTGCCCTGGCTACGTGGTTTGCCAAGCCATTGACAGGTCCCTTCCAGGGGCATACTGACACCATCTTACCATGAGAAGACAAGTATTTACAGGCTGAACATGCTAAGGACAGGGATTTTGAATTGTAGAGATAAGCGGGTGGATGAAGTCCGAGCACCCCAGCATCAGGCTGAAAAGCCTTGTGTTTTGCAGGGGTAGCCGATTCCTGGTATTCGACCATGCTCCCTTCTCTGCCGTCCGTGGGGAAAAGTGTGAAATGAAGCTGCATGGAGCTCACAAAAACCTCTTCCGACTCTTCCTGCGGCACAACGCCCAGGGCTCCCAGGCCGAGTTCCTCCTCCGCACAGAGACCCAGTGAGATGGGGCTGCTCAGGGGAGCTATGGGGAGGGTGGGAAGACAGCCAGGCAAGGAAGAGGGACCAGGGCAGAAAACATGTCCAGGGAGCATCCACAGACCAGCCTAAACCCAGACTCCTAGAGCTGATAGATGACTTTGAGGAGCCTGGGGGTAGGAGAAGGTGTAAAGTCGCTGTTACCATCAAGGCTTAGCATCTGTTATGCTAAGAAGGACAAAGTGCATAATTGGTTTACTGACATCCATGACTGAATGTGTATGAGCCAGCAATTCCTCAGTGCTCAAGGCTGGAGGGCATATGCGTGAATAAGCCATGAATTAGATAAGCACTGGGTGCCTTTAGCTTTCTTTGCTCCCATCTTCCCACCCAGTCCTCTACTGAACAGAAATCCATAGTGTTGAGAACTGTGATTGGCTCATCTCTTTAATAATAATAATATTAATAAAATATATTCACATACGCATACAGTGTAAAGAGTATTCAAAATAATGTCTAAAAGTCTGGTACTCAGTACCTACCATAATGAACAGTTGCAGCTATTACAGCTGTTACAGAAGATATAAGAAACCTCCTCTTTGAAAAGTTTGACCTGACACCTAATGGTCTGAGCGTCCTCACGTTGTAGATGCTTAACGATTTTGTCCCATTGGAAGACCCTTCAGGGTAGGATCAGTAATGCCTGCCCTCACTTAAAGGACAGAGGGGCTGTACAGGTGCAAAATATCACCAAAGTCAGGTCATTGGATACAGACTCACATTCTTTGTCTAGTGCTTTGGGTAGCGTCTTCCTGGAACAGTGATAGTCTCAGCTGTCAGTTACTCCAGCATGGTTGGAGGCAGAGGCTCAGATAATACAGAAACCTTCAGATAATTACAGAATTCGGCTTGGATCATACTGGGTTGGCCAAAAAGTTCATTTGGAGTTTTCTATAACATCGTATGGAAAAACCCAAACAATCTTTTTGGCCAACCCGGTATTACATGACAAAAAAAAAAAAAAAAGTAGGTGCAGCTCCCTGACCCAGTTACGATTACAGAATAATTTCGTCTCTGAGATCTTTGATTGAAGGAAGGTGGGCAGAGTGTCAAAAAGTATGCAGAGTGATAGAGGGAATCTCAACTGAGCTGAACATTTCACTCAGTAGACTTCCCCAAATGGAAAGTCTACATATGCACAATTGATAGTTGACTTTAGCCCTCTACTTGAAAGACACAAGATGTCCTTAAGAGGGTAAGCTTGGAAAGAGAAAGAGAAATGGTGACAAGACACATGAAAATGTAATTCATGATCCGGTCAAATTTCCATCCAAGCGGAGCCCCACTGATTTTTGTCCTAGATATTGCTGAACTAGACAAGTCTTTCCCATGGTCCCTCCGCTTCCCCATCACCTGCCCCTATCCTGTACCCCCAGAGCTGCTGCTGAAGCATGACCTTGCTTTGTTTTCTCAGAAGTGAAAAGCTTCGCTGGATCTCAGCCTTGGCTATGCCGAGGGAGGAGTTGGACCTTCTGGAGTGTTACGGTGGGTTAAAGTCCAAGAGAGAGGGAGAGGTGGTCAGAAGTCTGCTTTGGATGCAGTTTAGGAGGCCGGGTCGTAACAAGATGCATCTGCTTAAAACTGCTCGTGACTGTGGCAGTGCCCCACCCAACCCCCCATACACTCCTCGTCTTGGGCAGTAGTTCACTTGTTTTGAATATTCATCCCTTTAAGTCTATCCTGCTACTTGTTTGCCTAAATTTCACTGACTTGAAGGTCTTGGGGAAATAGGGGGAGAAAGTCCATGTGGAGTGAGGTTTGGGGGGTACAGCAGTATAGTAGATATGTCCTGAGCACCCCTCCCCTATACAGGCTGACCTGAGGCCCTGCCTCTACCCTCGGCTTCCAGGCACCCACAGGTACCGCAGACACCCACGTTAGGAAGTGTCTGTGTTAAGCCTCATAGTCGTCCTCCGGCAAGGACTCTCTAATTCACATCCAGAGAGGAACTGAACTCAAAGGAACACTGAGCTATTAGTGACTCAAAAGAACAAACAAATCCAGGGCACTTTGGAAAAGGACGTAGGAGAACTAGCATATAAATGGGGTTCTGTTCAGTGTGTGACCCATCTGCTACACTTCACTTTCTCAGAAGAGAAAGAAAGCAAGACAGTTCTTGCTCCATCACTGTGATCTTGTGAATAAGAAATATGGACAAGCTAAGTACAGGTAACAGTACAGTTCAGTTCAGTTCAGTCGCTCAGTAGTGTCCGGCTCTTTGCGACCCCATGAATCGCAGCACGCCAGGCCTCCCTGTCCATCACCAACTCCCAGAGTTCACTTAGACTCACGTCCATCAAGTCAATGATGCCATCCAGCCATCTCATCCTCTGTCGTTCCCTTCTCCTCCTGCCCCCAATCCCTCCCAGCATCGGAGTCTTTTCCAATGAGTCAACTCTCTGCATGAGGTGGCCAAAGTACTGGAGCGTCAGCTTTAGCATCATTCCTTCCAAAGAAATCCCAGGGCTGATCTCCTTCAGAATGGACCAAGGGACTCTCAAGAGCCTTCTCCAACACCACAGTTCAAAAGCATCAATTCTTTGGCGCTCAGCCTTCTTCACAGTCCAACTCTTATACCCATACATGGCCACAGGAAAACCCATGACTAGATTGACCTTAGTAGGCAAAGTAATGTCTCTGCTTTTGAATATGCTATCTAGGTTGGTCAAAACTTTCCTTCCAAGGAGCAAGCGTCTTTTAATTTCATGGCTGCAGTCACCATCTGCAGTGATTTTGGAGCCCAAAAACATGAAGTCTCTCACTGTTATTATTTCCCCATCTATTTCCCATGAAGTGATGGGACCAGATGCCATGATCTTCGTTTTCTGAATGTTGAGCTTTAAGTCAACTTTTTCACTCTCCACTTTTACTTTCATCAAGAGGCGATTTAGTTCCTCTTCACTTTCTGCCATAAGGGTGGTGTCATCTGCATATATGAGGTTATTGATGTTTCTCCTGGCAATCTTGATTCCAGCTTGTGCTTCTTCCAGTCCAGCGTTTCTTATGATGTACTCTGCATAGAAGTTAAATAAGCAGGGTGACAATATACAGCCTTGACGTACTCCTTTTCCTATTTAGAACCAGTCTGTTGTTCCATGTCCAGTTCTAACTGTTGCTTCCTGACCTGCATACAGATTTCTCAAGAGGCAGGTTAGGTGGTCTGTTATTCCCATCTCTTTCTGAATTTTCCACAGTTTCTTGTGATCCACACAGTCAAAGGCTTTGGCATAGTCAGGAAAGCAGAAATAGATGTTTTTCTGGAACTCTCTTGCTTTTTCCATGATCCAGCGGATGTTGGCAATTTGATCTCTGGTTCCTCCGCCTTTTCTAAAACCAGCTTGAACATCAGGAAGTTCACGGTTCATGTATTGGAGAATTTTGAGCATTACTTTACTAGCATGTGAGATGAGTGTGATTGTGCGGTAGTTTGAACATTCTTTGGCATTGCCTTTCTTTGGGATTGGAATGAAAAGTGACCTTTTCCAGTCCTGTGGCCACTGCTGAGTTTTCCAAATTTGCTGGCATATTGAGTGCAGCACTTTCACAGCATCATCTTTCAGGATTTGAAACAGCTCCACTGGAATTCCATCACCTCCACTAGCTTAGTTCATAGTGATGCTTTCTAAGGCCCACTTGACTTCACATTCCAGGATGTGGCTCTAGATGAGTGATCACACCATCGTGATTATCTTGGTCGTGAAGATCTTTTTTGTACAGTTCTTCCGTGTATTCTTGCCACCTCTTCTTACTATCTTCTGCTTCTGTTAGGTCCAGGCCATTTCTGTAACAGTACATGGTCTATTTATTCTCTAAGAGAACCAGTGCCGTGTGGTGAAATATAAAGAGCCATAAACCCATGTAAGATAGAAGACTGTGGATCAGGCATACGCTGAGGCTTCTTAATTTTGAACTTAAAAACTTTGGAAATTTCCCCTGTATCACAAAACCACAGAAAATCCAGAATGTCCTTGAGTCATCTTGATCAGCTGAGTCATTTATAGAAAAGGAAACTGAAACAAAGGGGCATTCAGTGCTTAGATTATACCAGGAAGCCCGCTGGATAAGTCTCACTTAGTCCCACAACATATACCATGGAGAAGAATGAAAAATGAGTCTCAGAGTTTACAATGGAGTTGGAGAGGCAGAACACAAGCTTGGAACAGTTAGGTAAAAGATAAGTGGTTTGTCGTAGACAGTTTTAAAGGAGTTCAGAATCCACTGCGGATGAAAGAAACAGGGAAGATTTCAGTGCTTAGCAGAATCTCAATTCTTTGTAACAGTGGTCACTAAAAGGCAGTCACAACCTGTTTCTCAACTCATCTTCACTAGAGAGAATCTTTGATTCATTTCAATGATGACATTTCTGTCTCCTAATCAACCATCTTGTTCCCTGGGAGAAGATGGAGACTTTTCTAATTGTCTCTCTGTGTGTAACTTTCAACATCTTTCCTTACCGCTCTTCTCTTCCAAGACTCCCCACAAGTGCAGTGCCTTCGAGCCTACAAACCCCGAGAGAATGACGAGTTGGCGCTCGAGAAGGCAGACGTGGTGATGGTGACCCAGCAGAGCAGCGATGGTAAGAGAGGGATCCACAGGGGCAGGCTGGGTATGGAAGGTGGGATGGTGGGGGCGGAGGGCCTCATTTCCCAGGGCTGCTCTAACAAAGCGCCACAAGTTGGGTGGCTTAAATGGGTAGAAATGTATCCTCTCGTGGTTCTGGAGGCCAGAAGCCCAGAGTCAAGTGCTGGGCTGGCCATGCTCCCTCTGAAGACTCTAGGAAAAGGTCTTTCCTCGCTTCTTCCAGATTTGGTGGCCCCAGCTGGCTTGGCTTTTGGCAGTATCACTCCAAGCTCTGTTTCTTCCTTCTGCGTGTGTCTAGGTGTCCAAATTTCCCTCTCTTAATAAAGACACCAATTATATTGGGCTTCCCAGGTGGCTCAGTGGTAAAGAATCCACCTGCCAATGCAGGAGACCTGGGTTTGATCCCTGGGTCGGGAAGATCCCCTGGAGAAGGAAATGGCAGCCCACTCCAGTATTCTTGCCTGGAGAATCCTCATGGACAGAGGAGCCTCGTGGGCTACAGTCCATGAGGTCACAAAAGAGTCGGACACAGCTAGCAACTAAACAACAACAACCAATTATACTGAATGAATGGCACACTCTGCTCAGGTATGACGTCATCTTAACCTCACTAACAATACCTGCAACAACTCTACTCCCAGTAAAACCACATTCTGAGGCTCTTGAGCTTAGCACTTCATCATATATTTTGGGGGAATACAGCTCACGCATAAGAGTGGAGAAGGCTCAGAAGTGGTCAGCTACAGACTGTATCAGACCTAGAGCAGCCAGCGTGAGTACACGCGGAGGCTGAATTCCCCATGCTGGGGACTCTCCAGTTCCCGTAGCCTTTAATTCACAAGTGCGTCCAGGAAGGAGGTCTGGGGGAAATTATTGAGTCTTTGCCAGGTAATTCTTCCCACCCACTCTGTGCCCATAGGCTGGCTGGAAGGCGTGAGACTGTCCGATGGGGAGCAAGGCTGGTTCCCTCTACAACAAGTGGAGTTCATCTCTAACCCAGAGGTCCGTGCACGGAACCTGAAGGAAGCCCACCGAGTCAAGACTGCCAAGCTACAGCTGGTGGAGCAGCAGGCCTAGCCGTTTCCTGGGAGGAAACCCCCGAGCTTAAGGATGAGATGTTCCTGGACAGGGCTGGCCCGGAACGCGGTGGTGGAAGCCTTCTGTGCGTCAGGAACTAGGCCTTCTGAAGCCCAAGGACAACACCCAGCTGCCAGGAGCTAGTCCCAGGCCTCCTTTTTTTGTGTACTTTGTACTTGGTGTGGGGATTTTGAGGGACTTTACACTGGACTCTGAGAACCTTTTCTCATGGAAAAAGGGATCCATGGGGCCTAAGCCAAGGAACTTCACTTCTGCCCTGCAGCTAAATGCTTTCAGAGTACAGATTCAGAGCTGACCAGAGTTTCCATCACAGCCGTGTATTAAACAGAATCTGGAGGGAGATGTTTAAGGAGGATGGACAAATCAGATGGGAGGGTTAACCCGGTGACCTTTTAAGGTATCTTCCAACCCTGGAGATATCCCGTAATTACTGGGCAAGGTCAGTGCCTGGGTCTCTGGGGTCTGTCGGTGGCTATGTGAGGTGATACACTCTCACTCTAATAAAGTTGGCACTTCTCCGAGTATTTTCTCCCCAGACTCCTGAGCACTGAGCGAGGTTCAGAACATGGGATCCCACGGTTCAGATGTCATGAAAGACCACGATGCTGACTGGGTTACAGCAGTGGCCAATTCTTTCTTTGACTGTGGAGAGTTTGGGCAGTTTTTCTGCTTGTTATGGCCTCAGAGTTTGTATCAGGAAGTAGAATGAGTTGATGGGTGATGAAAACTCCAAACCTTTTTTTAACTGAACCCACAAGTTAAGGTCTAAGCTAGTTTAGGTGGATTTGGAACTGTTACTCAGACCCTTCATGGATTTTATATTTTGACTTTAGATACTGGAAGGGTGTCATCACTGCTGCTTCATCGTCTGTGTGAGAAAGAGCACGGAAATAGCAGAATCCTAGAATCCAGGTCACAAGACCTAACTTCCAGTTAGTGCCTCACCACGATGCAGCCTGCCTACTTCTCACTTTCCTTAAATGTAAAATGCCGAATTAAGCCATGTAACCTCCAGACTTCCATCCGACTCTGTGATGCATGATTCTCTGTCTTCCATCAGTTTGCCTTTCTCATGTGGAGAACATCCCTGCTTACATTTTTTTCCTCATGTCGAGTCGTCACACAGCAATGGTACAGTCATCTTTTAAGTGGGCACATTGTGGTCCATCCCTGGACATTCTACCCCTCGGCTTTACCTCTGGTGGTGGTGGTGTAGTTGCTCAGTCGTGTCCAACTCTTGCGACCCCATGGGCTCTCGCCCGCCAGGCTCCTCTGTCCATGAGATTTCCCAGGCAAGAATACTGGAGTGGGTTGTCTCTTCCTTTGCCATGCTTTATCTTTAGAGGGCCTCAGGGTAGAATTGCACTGCAGCTTTATACAAAGGTAAGAATAATACTCTAAATTTGGTCTCATACCCAATTAACTGTGATATGACATGATAGTATCACTTTTGAGAACACATTTTGTTTATAATCCATCCTAAAATGTAAGTTAGCTTACTTAATCTTTAGAAAAGTTATCACTATTAAGTTAATTAAGTTCAGAATAATACTAATTTACCCTAAACAGTCTGACAGTGCTGAAAGGTCTAAAATAGACATGACTTTGCTGCTGCTGCTGCTGCTGCTGCTGCTGCTAAGTCGCTTCAGTCGTGTCTGACTATGTGCGACCCCATAGATGGCAGCCCACCAGGCTCCCCCGTCCCTGGGATTCTCCAGGCAAGAACAGTGGAGTGGGTTGCCATTTCCTTCTCCAATGCAGGAAAGTGAAAAGTGAAAGTGAAGACGCTCAGTCATGTCTGACTCTTAGCAACCCCATGGACTGCAGCCTTCCAGGCTCCTCCATCCATGGGATTTTCCAGGCAAGAGTACTGGAGTGGGGTGCCATTGCCTTCTCTGAGACATGACTTTAGAGAAGTTCAATTAAGATTTTACATCTTTTCATAAAGTTAGCTTTTAAGTATTAATATATGTTAAATGTATATATTATATGTAAACTAACAACTGATTCTTCTTAATAGCAATAACAGTAATTTTCATCCAGATCTTTGCTCACACCAATAATTGAACACTGGCTGTATGACTCAAAGAGAGCCATATCCAACCTTATATTTTCTAGGCAAATGCTCCCTTACTCTCCCAGGGAGACAAAATATCAACTTCTGAATGATATATATGTTTAAAAAAAATGTTTTTAGTTAAATGACTGCTTCTTTGCTTGAAGTTGCTAAGGTTTTCTAAGCACCTTTAAGCTGACCTCTATTAGAGCTGAACTTGTCTTGAGGTATTTAATAGATATTTGTTTAATCAGGTTATTCTCACCTAATCTGGGAAATTAAGAGATACTTGATGTCAACTTGTCTTTAGATCCTTCGTTTTAAAAACAAAAAAATAAGTGACATCAACAAAAGAGCTTAGGTGTGAATAATGTTTTCTGAATTGACTTACTAAATTTTTATACTTTGGGTTTCAAACAATGGGGCACAGTTCTTGTTACTGTCCCTTCCTTCTTCAGATTTTCAGGATTTAACTCAATTTCTTCGTTTCTCCTCATTGGCATCAGTGCATTAGAAACATAGCAATTCCTTATGAGAAATCGTGAGGACAGCTCTTAACCAGCACTTCCTGGACAGACTGTATTTGAGCCACATACGACGATAGATGGTATTTTGTTGGCATTTTTTTGAGGACAGTGTCTTTAGGAGTCCTATTTATTGCTCCTTTGCTGAACTGTAACAAGCTTGGAGCTTAAAATCCTATAGATATACGCTGAGTCACTTCCTTTGGGCTCTTGATCCCATTAAATTTCCGTCTGTCAATTTTATCCACTCACACGACTTAGAAAGCTGTTTTGTAAAGGTTATTTTCGCCATCAGCTTTTCATTTAGAGTTAACTGTGATGTTATGATTCTAAGAGTTCAGCACTTAGGCTATCACGGTCATTTACAATGACTTTAATAAGATCAGCTTACATGTCAGTATCTGGAAGGCTCACAGTTGGAGATGTGTTTATTTCCCCTGATTTCATCTTCTCTTAAACAACTTCTATCTCCACAACACAAAGTAAAATGGATTTTGGTCCTAGGATGACTGATTTTTTTTTTTTAAGATTTTTTTTTTTTTGATGTGGCCCATTTTTTAAAGTCGTTTATTGAATTTGTCACAATATCGCTTCTATTTTATGTTTTGGTTTTTTGGGCATGAAGCACATGGCATCTTAGCTCCCCAACCAGGAATTGAACCCATACCTCCTTCAGTGGAAGGCAAAATCTTCACGTCTGGACCTCCTGGGAGGTCCCTGTTTTGTTATTAGTCTTTGGGATAGAAGTTGTTTAAAAGTCTTTGAAAATGTAAAGAAATTACATTCCCTGGCTCTCCTTCTTTCACACACATATTTATCTCCCTGAAATAAACCCAGTTTCCTCTTGGACCCCATGTCACTCTACCCATAATTGTCTCTATTTAATGATGCTCTCTTTATCATAACTTCTTCTGGTTCATGAAGTCAGATTAGAAATGCAGGATTTTGGTGCAGCAGCTGTTTATAGACAAAACCGAACCTCACCCACCCACCCGGAGACACATCACTGAGGCCTGGGCGTGCTTGCACTTGGTTGTCCACACCTCTAGGTAAATATCCTTCTGCCAGTGGTGACTTGACCCTATCAGTCACTTAGCTCAGTTACCTTAGAGCCGAATCTGCTATAAATATGACTCAGGAGCTGCGTGATTGCAGCGGCTCAAAGCCTGCTGTTTAATGTAATCTCCTGAAATCAGGTGTGCCAAGGGGCCAAAGGTTACAGGCAAATGAACTAAAGGGAGACAGACGCCAGACTTAGTCATGTTTCAGGTAGACTGAAAACATTCTCTATCCCTAATGGCTTTCGACCCATTTCTTCCAACCCACCCGTTTCCAATGCCAATTACAGAGTGGAAGTTTCTCCAGCCTCTTCCTGGGAAGAGGGTAAAGCACAGCATCCCTTCACTTGCAGAATTTCCAGGGAAACATCCCCAGAGGGAGACGAGGGCCAAAGGAAGACCCCTCAGGGAGTGTCGGTAAGTGAAAGAGGGTGTCTTGTCTCTTCTTTCCGGGAAGGCTGGGCACCAGCAACTGGGGAAGGAAAGGGGTTGGGTTGGTGTGAGCCGTAAACTTTTTTTTCCAAGCTGGTAAGGGAGCTGGGAGGGAGTGACTACTGATCCCAGCTGCTTGGTGAATGAGTCACCGCCCTGAGGGCAGAGCCTGCTACAGGGAGGGGCCTGAGTCTGGCCCACAGAGCTCCCCAGAAGCACCAATGGGCAGATAGATATTTTCCTGGCGGTTTACCTGAGCAATTACCTCTGAACAATGCCGATGGAAAGCCCAAAGGAAAGCAGGAGCCGCATTAGTTTGCACTGAATGACATGGAGGTTCTGCATCTGCTCATGGGCCTCAGGGCCCCAAAAGGCCAGGGAGAGAGTTCAGGCTGCTGGGCAAAGTGGCTGAGGGCCACAGACCAGGGAAGACCCTGGTAGAGTCTGTAAGAGTCCACAAGTCTGGCAAGAGATTCCAGCCATCACGGAGGCAGTCTTGGGAAGAAAAGGAAAATGCTGGGAGGAAAGAGGGCCCCATGGATGGGACACATCCAGCCAGTTAGTGTTTTCTTTCTGAGATCCACCACTGGGGATGAGAAAACCACCCACTGTTGGAGTGGAAAGGACCCCGAAGTTCTTTTGTCTATCCCCTTCCTGGTCACACAGTAGCTTGCGGAAGGGGGACAATTGGCTTAATACCACACAGCCAGAGAGTTGTAAACTGCAAATCCAAACAGCCTGCTGTTTACCTCTAGGATTTTAGCACATGATCTGTGGCATGCGCCATTTGTGTGGCTCAAAAGGTTGACAGTGACTTGCTCTAAAATGCAAAGGCTGTGTAAACAGAATATGGAGAGGCAGATAAGTTTTGAGAAGTGAGAGGAGCTGGCGGTCAGACTTGTGGAATGGTTAATAAACAGGTTTTAGTGATTGGACTAAGCTTGGCCAGGCAACAGACTGGAAAGAAAGATAAGGTGTGGCTTTTGCAGGCATTCATCATCCTTGCACAGCAGGGCCTTAAGAACTGGAGAGTTTCCTGAGAGCTGTGTGTATGTGAACTGGAAGGTTTCCCGAGCACAGTGTGTGTGAGCTAGAGAGTTTCCCGAGCGCGGTGTGTGTGTGAACTGGAGAGTTTCCTGAGTGTGGTGTGTGTATGTGTGTATGTGTGTGTCCTCGGCTTTAGGGGAGGAAAGGACAGGAGGATCCTTGATGGAAGATGGAATGTGTGCAGAAACACTGGCCTTCTTTCGTGAAATCAGTGGTACTGGCATTAGCAAATAAAAGGGGAAAAAAAGATGAAGGAGGAGTTTTCCAGTTGAAAATCCAAGAAAATGAATGGGTAATTTTTTTTTTTTTCCCCAAACATTTGACAATAGTCCTTTAAATAAGTTCTGGGGACACATTTTATTTCCCTGGGTATGAAAATGGACCTGATTTCACTGATTCAAATAATGAAGAATTATAGGAAATAACAGGGCTTCCCTGGAGGCTTAGTGGTAAAGAACCTACCTGCCAGTACAGGAGGCGCCGGAGATGCGAGTTCGATCCCTGGGTGGGAAAGATCCCCTGGAGAAGGGAATGGCAACCTACTTCAGTATCCTTGCCTGGAGAAGCCCATGGATGGAGGAGCCTGGCAAGCTACACTCCATGGGGTCACAGAGTCAGACACGACTGAGGGATTGAGCTTGAGCACCACAGGAAATAAAAAGTCAAACCAAAATGAATAATGGACAAGAATGCAAAATAACGAAGTGGGTGAACTGGAGCGCTTGGGAAGATTCAGTGCTGGTTGTCGATGGTGGCTCGGAGGGGACTTCTGAATAACCGACTGCACTCTTGGCAGTTCTAGGTACACGACTGGGACAAGGGTGTCAAGTGGGAAGTACACACTGGGCAGAACTGGATGGAAAGGATGATGTAAGCAACAGCAGGGAGAACGTCTCCACCCAGGAAGGATGGCTGGAATGTCTGTGGGCGGAAATTCCATTCTCAGACAATACACTGTGCAGGAAGGGATGTCCTTGAGGCAACTTGACCAGAGCAATGAGGCTAAGAGACAAAATGGGAGAGTGTCACGCAGAGACACAGAAGCTCGAAGGCTGAGGCAGCAGCCGGCTCCTCTGGAGTTCCGTATTTTATGAATCATTCTCCCCTTAGATGCCTGGGCACCATAACCTGAGGTCAGTGTGACCATCCCTCCCCGCTACCCAGTCAAGTTGTGTTGATTTCTTCCCAGCATCACTCTCACTGAGTGCTTCCCTCTTGTTCTCCTTGTTATTGTTTTTCTGTCATTCAGTCATGTCCAACTCTTCGCAATCCCATGGGCTGTAGCCCACCAGGGCTCCTCTGTCCATGGGATTCTGCAGGCAAGAATACAGCAGTGGGTTGCCATGCCCTCCTCCAGGGGATCTTCCCAACCCAGGTATCAAACCTATGTCTTCTGAAGCTCCTGCATTGCAAGCAGGTTCTTTACCACTAAGCCACCAGGAAAGCCCCCTTGTTCTATGCTGTGCTGGGCTTAGTCGCTCAGTCATGTCCAACTCTTTGCAACCCCATGGACTGTAGCCTGCGAGGCTCCTCTGTCCGTGGGGATTCTCCAGGCAAGCATACTGAAGTGGGTTGCCATGCTCTTCTCCAGGGGATCTTCCCAACCCAGATTCTTTACCATCTGAGCCACCAGGGAAGCCCCCTTGTTCTCCTCAGTTCAGTTCTGTTCAGTCCCTCAGTTGTGTCTGACTCTTTGCGACCCCATGAACCACAGCACACCAGGCCTCCCTGTCCATCACCAACTCCTAGAGTTTACCCAAACTCATGTCCGTTGACTTGGTGATGCCATCCAACCATCTCATCCTCTGTTGTCCCCTTCTCCTCCTGCCCTCAATCTTTTCCAACATTAGGGTCTTTTCAAATGAATCAGCTCTTCACATCAGGTGGCCAAAGTATTGGAATTTCAGCTTCAACATCAGTCCTTCCAATGAGCACCCAGGACTGATCTCCTTTAGGATGGATTGGTTGGATCTCCTTGCAGTCCAAGGGACTCTCAAGAGTCTTCTCCAACATCACAATTCAAAAGCATCAATTCTTCGGTGTTTAACTTTCTTTATAGTCCAACTCTCACATCCATACATGACCACTGGAAAAAGCATGGCCTTGACTAGATGGACCTTTGTTGACAAACCACTGTTTTAATCTCAATACCTCGTTCTTGGACACTAGCATCGTGTCCCCACTGATCTATCTACTCCCAGTCTTTTCACCGTCAATCTCTGTGGAAGAGTACCTTATAGCAATTTCAGGTTTGACTGTATCCTCTTTACCCCTCTGATTAGCTACCAGGTAACAAGTCTGGATCCACCCCAGCCATCCAGCCCCACTTCCCTCCTCTCACACGGTCCCTTATCTATGATTCACTCCCCTCCAGGCCTGTCCCTCTCCAGCTTTGGAATACGAAGCTTCCTCTTCCCTTTTGACAGTGCTGTCTTCTCTATCTTATGTCTCACGACAATGTCCCTACTTCTTTTTAAATCAGACAGAACTGAGTGGATAAGTTACTTAAGTACAGACCAAGGGTCTAGGGAAGGATTTGATTCTAAATCTAATCTAGATCACACCCATTGTTTTCTTACATTCATCCTCACCTTCTGACCTCCTTTTATTAATTTATCTCCCCCAACTCCAGTATTCTTGCCTGGAAAAATCCCATGGACAAAGGAGCCTGGTGGGTTATATCCAAAGGGGACACAAAGAGTCAGACATGACAGCACACACACACATATACAGCCACCAAGATACACTGCTTCTTGGAGTTGGCACCCCCTGACATAGTTGACATCCCATCCAAAATTTACTCATTTTTCAACTTTGGACAAATACACAAACCTCTCTGTGTCTCTGATTTCCGTCTGTCGAAGGATACATTCTGGGGTTGTATTCCCTATTGTATTCCCTAAATTCCCTATTAAAGGGCTAGAAACACAATAAATGCTAAATAAATGGCTACCACCATCATTAATATTGTTTCTGAGGGTCAGTTTCTGAGTAAGTGAGCTAGTTCAGTTTTTCCTGTGGTCTCATAAAATATACACAAAACTGTCCATCACTGATAGCGTCTTATGTATTCAGAGTTTTCAGCTGTTAGGTGATATACTGGCATTCAGGAAGCAAGAGTCTCTATCTGCACTTAGTGAGGTGGAAGATCAAACAAATCAAAAGACTTCTCAGTCAAGGCATTCTTTGGAAATCATTGAAATATCAGTGTCCTCCTCTGTAGACTGGGATAAAGCGATCTGATTTGCACAAGTATTTGTCCAACCTCCTCTCCAGACCCACATGGGCTTTGCATCTTTCCTCACCAGCACCCCTCCCAGCTCTTTCCACCCTAACCCTGACCCTCCTGCATTGCAGGCAGATTCTTTACCCTTGCCCATTCCTCACCAGTCTCGGTGCCACCTTTTCTTCTTATACTTTTCCTTTCATTGGCATTTCCCTGGGTCCATCCTAAGATCACTTTCTTTCTGTCTGTCTGAGCCATTCCGCATGGTCTCTTGACCTCACCTAGCGTTTTCTATGCTGAAGAAGCTCAATAGTAACCTCTAGTCTTTCTCACGGACCCTAGCTCCCCATTTTCTTCCCTGGACATGTCTACCCCAACAACCACAGCAACAAAAGCCTCAATGTGCACAAACTAAACAACCTCCCTGTTCCTGATATTTGCTCCAACCCCATTATTTCCTTTCACCATCAATAGCATTCTTAATTACCAGAATCTTTGTCCTCTTCTCTTACTCCTTGAGTCCTTTCAACTCATTTCTTATCATGTCACATTACAGTGCTTCTGATTCTGAAACATTTCTCAGACCTGACCCTCTTCTTTCTTTAGCTCTCTGTAGCCTCTCATCATTTCTCACTTAGACTCGCTCCGTAAGTAGCCTGTTCTGATTTCTCTGCGTCTCCTCTCTAAGCCCTCCAATCTTGGGCTCTCTTTGTCTTTCTAAAACCCAAATTTGGGCAATGAGTGAAAAATGTCACTGACTCTCTCATGGCCCGGAGAATACAGCTCAAGCATCTCAGCATTGAATTTGGGCCTTTCCCTCTGGAATAGGAAATGGCAACCCACTCTAGTATTCTTGCCTGGACAGAATTCCATGGACAGAGGAACCTGGCAGGCTACAGTCCAGGGGGTCTCAAGAGCCGGACACGACTAAGTGACTTTCACTTCCACAGTTTCATTCTGTCCTTTATCAGCCTCCTCTGCCACAGTCCCTCCACTGGCCTCTTCTACGGACAAATCCAGCCACTGTGACCTTCTCCCTAATCGTCTTCCCAGTCTCAGTGGCCTTCCACCTGGTGTCCCTCCTGCCTGCAGTGCCCTTCCTTCTCTGCTTATCCCACTTCTACTCTAAGAGAAGTGCCCTGGACCCTGAAGCTTTCTGAGCCACAGTGGACATGGCTGCTGCATTTTCTGGATGTATAGCTCCCCTTGTTCTCATAGCTGAGTTCCCACACAGCATCGCCCACCTATAGTGTAACTGGTCATTTGTGTTGTCTGACTCCCCAGCGAGACTGTGAGTTCCCTGAAACTTGGAAAGACAGTTTATTAATCTTGTGTTCGCTCACCCGGTGCTGTTGCTGCCCGTAAATCCCTACTGAATGATGGAATGAACATTTGCCTTCATTTCTCAGGACTTTGTTATGAAATTCAAGTGAGAGGGTATTTTTGAAAGAACATTATAAACTAAACTGCAAGTTTAAGAATGCTAACTATCCCAGATTTTCTCTCTGGCCTAAAACAATACCACTTCTAGGTGAATGAAGACAATTCTTCACCTCTAAGAAAGACTTACTCTTAACTAGTCAGGACCATTTACGACTTGGAATGAAATCAACAAAAGCCAAACTGTCTTTTGCAGCCTATTTTCCTGTCTTCTGTTAGTGCAAATGATGTTAAAATATGCATTTCAAAATACATTCAAATGGACTATCGCAGAAATATATAAATGAATAATTAATAATGTGACTAGCAAGAACAGAAAATAGAGTAGGATTCCAAAGGATTTTAGAGCATTTTTTCAGACGTGTGTGGACCCTGTATTTAGGGTTATGATGGCAGGAGGAAGGAAAATACTAAGTGAACAGGACTGTTCAGAGCCTGAAATGCAAGAAAGCTGAGTAGAGATACAGAGGCCAACTCCCAGCTATTGGCTCCTGGACAGTCTCAATTGTGAAGCTATGGTGGATGTAGCTGTCCCTAGGAAAGCGCTACAACTAAGGTTGCCAGATTTAGCAAATGAAAATACAGAGCAGATTCTGCAAGAGGTCACCCTCCTCTTGCAGGAAGTATACTAAAAAAAAATTAGTTGTTTATCTGCAATTCAAATTTAACTGAACATTCTATATTTATCTGGCAAACTAAGTTGCAACCCAAAGGACCTGAGTATCTTTAAACCTGATCTCAGTGGCTCTAGGGTGTTTTAGAGAAAGAATTATTATGGGTTTTGTTACTGTGTACAGCCAGGATACTTTAGGGCCACGGTTACAGTGGTGGTGGGTTGCCATCTAGTGGAAACATTGTGAGCATGCAGGCTTGAGGCATGTGAAGTTGCTCAGTCGTGTCTGACTCTGCGACCACATGGACTGCAGCCTACCAGGCTCCTCCGTCCACGGGATTCTCCAGGTAAGAATACTGGAGTGGGTTGCCATTTCCTTCTCCAGGGGATGGATCTTCCCGACCCAGGGATGGAACCCGGGTCTCCCACATTGCAGGCAGACGCTTTAACCTCTGAGCCACCACGGAAGCCCTTGAGGCATAGCAGAGTTTTATTCTGGTGCCTACAAGGAAGGGTTCTGTTCCAGCCAGCTGCACACTCTGAGATTGCACTGTTGGAGGGTAATCAGATCCAGAGAATAGGGGATTGGGGGAGGGTTGGTGATGGTGGGGGAGGGTTGGTGATGGGGGAGGGTGGTTGTTTAGTGGCTAAGTCGGGTCCAACTCTTTGTAACCCCTAACATCAGACTACTCTGTCCATGGGATTTCCCACGCAAGAATAGTGGAGTATTTCATTAGTCACGTATGGATGTGAGAGTTGGAACATAAAGAAAGCTGACTGCTGAAGAATTGATGCTTTTGAACTGTGGTGTTGGAGAAGACTCTTGAGAGTTCCTTGGACTGCAAAGAGATCCAACCAGTCAATCCTAAAGGAAATCAGTCCTGGACATTCATTAGAAGGATTGATGCTGAAGCTGAAGCGCCAATACTTTTGGCCACCAGATGCAAAGAACTGACTCTTTGGAAAAGACCCTGATGCTGGGAAGGATTGAAGGTGGGAGGAGAAGGGGACGCCAGAGGATGAGATGGTTGGATGGCATCACTGACTTGATGGATAGGAGTTTGAGCAAGCTCTGGAAGTTGGTGATGGACAGGGAGGCCTGGTGTGCTGCAGTCCATGGGGTCACAAAGACTGAGCAACTGAACTGAACTGAATACTGGAGTGTGTTGCCATTTCCTTCTCCAGGGGATTTTCCTGGCCCAAGGATAGAACTCCCCTTTCCTGCAGTGGAGATCCTTTACCACTAAGGCACCAGGGAAGCCCCACATGACTAATATGCGTGTGTCCTGAAAATCTTAAGGAGGAGTTGCCTGGCCCTGGAGCTCTAGCATATAGTATCAGCTCACTCACTCTCACCAAATCCAAAACGAAAGCTAGAGCTAACTTGCTCAAGAGCCTTCCAGGTGGGGATGGCTCAGAGGAATGTGGAACTATGATGTTCTGTGTAATCACAGATAATTATAACAAAGAATGAAAGAAGTCATCTAAAAGGTCAAGAGCTAAAAAGATGTAAAAGTTAAAAGGAAGCACATCCTGGAATTTTAAGGATATTATCTCAAAGTGTTCAAAGAGTTCAGAAGAAACTCCGTGCTGCAAACCATGCTAAAAATAAATATTAACATTAAGACCAACAATGGTAATAATAATACAACCAAACTTGGGAAAGGGAGAAAGGAAAACAATAAGTATGCTTCTTGAGGCAGGCATTATAAAGTAAACATGGAATTCAGAGAAAGCAAAAACAAATGACTCTCACTTTAGTCAGTCTTCTCCAGAAAGGATAACATTCTAGAAATGAAAAGGATTGGACAAAAAACACAAGATTGTCTTAAAACCCAAACAGGATGCTTATAGCTGATTTAAACAATTCTGTATTTCTTGCAGAGCAGAACAGGAGAGGATGCCTAAAATTTAAGAGAAGCAATCATCCTAATTTTCAAAGAGATTATTTGTAGAAACTAAAGGAGAATTAATTTAATGCAATATTTTCATAAATTGCTGGAAGAGATTATTGAAAGATAGTTTATGAACATTTAGATTAAAAATAATCATAAAAGACAATAGGTGTTCCTTATGAATGACTCATGCCAAACTAATTAATGTTGTTAGGTTTCCAAGAATGTTAAATTATTAGGGTGCTATAAAGAGAATTTTTCTTTTAGTTTTAGTGATTCATACAGCAAAGATTTTTTCCCCAAAATCCTAGATATGGCAAAGGATAGCCCTGGACAGCAACAGAGTTAAGGAAGATTTTAGCTAGTTTAACTGTACTCAAAAAAAATGCTTATTAATATTTTCAGAGTTAGGTCAGAATGTTCCATATTTATTTGTATCTTGCTTCAGTTCAGTTCAGTTCAGTCACTCAATCGTGTCCGACTCTGTGCGACCCCATGAATTGCAGCACACCAGGCCTCCCTGTCCATCACCAACTCCCGGAGTTCACTCAGACTCACGTCCATCGAGTTGGTGATGCCATCCAGCCATCTCATCCTCTGTCGTCCCCTTCTCCTCCTGCCCCCAATCCCTCCCAGCATTAAAGTCTTTTCCAATGAGTCAACTCTTTGCATGAGGTGGCCAAAGTACTGGAGTTTCAGCTTTAGCATCATTCCTTCCAAAGAAATCCCAGGGCTGATCTCCTTCAGAATGGACTGGTTGGATCTCCTGGCAGTCCAAGGGACTCTCAGGAGTCTTCTCCAACACCACAGTTCAAAAGCATCAATTCTTCGGTGCTCAGCCTTCTTCACAGTCCAACTCTCACATCCATACATGACCACTGGAAAAACCATAGCCTTGACTAGACGGACCTTAGTTGGCAAAGTAATGTCTCTGCTTTCGAATATGCTATCTAGGTTGGTCATAACTTTTCTTCCAAGGAGTAAGCATCTTTTAATTTCATGGCTGCACTCACCATCTGCAGTGATTTTGGAGCCCCTAAAAATAAAGTCTGACACTGTTTCCACTGTTTCCCCACCTATTTCCCATGAAGTGATGGGACCGGATGCCATGATCTTCGTTTTCTGAATGTTCAGCTTTAAGCCAACTTTTTCACTCTCCTCTTTCACTTTCATCAAGAGGCTTTTTAGTTCCTCTTCACTTTCTGCCATAAGGGTGGTGTCATTTGCATATCTGAGGTTATTGATATTTCTCCCGGCAATCTTGATTCCAGCTTGTGTTTCTTCCAGCCCAGTGTTTCTCATGATGTACTCTGCATATAAGTTAAATAAGCAGGCTGAGAATATACAGCCTTGATGTACTCCTTTTCCTATTTGGAACCAGTCTGTTGTTCCATGTCCAGTTCTAACTGTTGCTTCCTGACCTGAATACAGATTTCTCAAGAGGCAGGTCAGGTGGTCTGATATTCCCATCTCTTTCAGAATTTTCCACAGTTTATTGTGAGCCACATAATCACAGGCTTTGGCATAGTCAATAAAGCAGAAATAGATTTGTTTCTGGAACTCTCTTGCTTTTTTCATGATCCAGTGGATGTTGGCAATTTGATCTCTGGTTCCTCCGCCTTTTCTAAAACCAGCTTGTATCTTGCTTACTAATAATAAATGACTTGATTATAAAACTCATAAAACATACTGAACAGAGAGAACCAGATTGCAAAAATGTGGCTAATTTATGTAAGGACTCCAAACTACCTTAACAAGCTCAATAATGGACATTTAGGTTGCTTCCACATCTTGGCTTTTGTAAACAGCTACAGTGATTATTGGGGTGCATGTATCTCTTCCCATGATGGTTTCCTCTGGATATGTGCCCAGGACTGGGAATCCTGGATCGTATGGTAGTTCTAGGTTTAGTTTTTCAGGAACCTCCATTCTGTTCTCCATAGTGGCTATACCAATTTACATTCTCACCAAACAGTACAGAGAGTTCCCTTTTCTCCACACCCTCTCCACTTTTATTGTGTTCGTGGATTTTTCGATGATAGACATTCTGGCTGGTGTGAGTGATATCTCATTGTAGTTTCAATTTGCATTTCTCTAACAATTAACAGTGTTGACCATCTTTATTTATACCTGTTGACCATCTGTATGTGTTTTTTGGAAAACTATTTAGATCCTCTCATTTTCCAATTGTTTTTTTGTTTTTAATATATTGAGCTGCATGAGCTGTTTGTATATTTTGGAGATTAATCCCTTGTCAGTGGCTTTCATTTGCAAATATTTTCTCCCATTCTGTGGGTTGTTTTTTTTTTTTTCATTTTATTTATGGTTTGTGTTTCTGTGCAAAAGTTTTTGAGTTTAATTAGGTTCCATTTGTTTATTATTTTCATTACTCTAGAAGGTGGATTCAAAAAATATTGCGGTAATTTATATTAGAGTGTTCTGCCTGTTTCCCTCCAAGAGTTTTATAATGTCTAGCCTTACATTTAGGTCTTTAATCCATTTTATTTTTGTGTATATTGTTAGAGAATGTTTTAATGTCATTCTTTTTAATGTAGCTGTCCAGTTTTACAGGAGCCACTTATTGAAGAGACTGTCTTTTCCCCATTGTATATCCTCACCCCCTTTGTCATACATGAATTTATTTCTGGATTTTTTATCCTGTTCCATGGGCAGCACTGTTATAAGGAGCAAGTGCAAGCTCATATTCTCTTGAAAAGAGGCATTTAAGGTGGTGAGAGGGAGACCAGGCCTCTTGAGGCCAGGGCTCTGAGGAATGACATACAGTCCTCAGATCTTTTGATACTAGGTTTATTCTTCATAGTGCAATGCAAAGCAAAACTCAAATTCAGTTAAACAATATTGACTTCCTCCTAGTAGAAGAAATAACTTCATTAGAATTAAAGCTTTCAAAGTTCTATCGGCTCTTATATAAAGGAGTTAGCTCCCCCTCAACCCTGCAGCCCCCACTGGAAAGTTACGAATTAATGATGCTCCATCAGTGGTGGTGTAGAGCTCATTGCTGCATCTGCCAGCTGGTTGGACTTGCCAGCCCAGGATTCTGTGCTTCTAAAATGTTTTCACCGTTTTCCCTTGGTTTCATATTTCACTCATTCTCAATTCACGTTTTGTTTTCCGTACACTATTAGATTGCCTAAGACTTTGTGTATAAGCACAGATCTTAAAGCCCATCACCCTCCAGTTCTTGGCTTTAGATATCTACTGTTTGTTAAAAATACAGGGCATTACTTATCTAAGTTGTTGTCGTCATTTAGTCGCTAAGTTGTGCCCAGCTCTTTCATGAGCTGTGGACCATAGTCTACCGGGTTCCTCCGTCCATGGGATTTCCCAGGCAAGAATACTGCAGTAGGTTGCCATTTCCTTCTTCAGGGGCTCTTCCAGACCCAGGGATGGAACCTATATCTCCTGCATTGCCATGCAGGTTCTTTACCACTGAGGCACCAGGGAAGAGCTTACTCATCTGAGCGGCAGGAGCCTAAATCAGTAAAGATCTGGAAGAGAAAATGTCCAGCCTCTTTGCAGGCTTTGGAAGCAGCAGCGTCTTGTGGTAACTAATGGCAAGAGAGGAAAAATAGCATGGAACTGAAGTTACCATCTTCTACCCCTTATGTAGAAAAGTTTTTTCCCCTTACACTGTTTTTAGCCTGCTCATTTCATGGGTGTCATGAGACAAATGTGAAAGCAGAAGAGAGAGGTATATTTTAAAAGACCCAGTTACATCATAATTGTTGTTTAGTTGCCAAGTCATGTCTGCCTTTCTTGTAACCACGTGGACTATAGCCACCAGGGTCCTCTGTCCATGGAATTTCTTAAAAACCCTACACAGATAGCCAGACATGTGTCTGTGTAGCTAAGGTGATTCCTCTCCATTTCTCAGTACTTTCCCTTTTCAGTTCTTATGGGCCATGACCCTAGAACTAGTATGATGGATATAAGTTAATACATGTTTTTGAAAAAAACTGTGTCTTCCAATAATCATAGCATTGGAGGTCCAGAATGACACCCCCTGTACACTCAAGTGCACGGTGGTTTGAGTCATAGCCCTGAAATTCTACTTATTTGGACACTGCAGGGTCATCAGAAGTGTGTGTGTTCATTGCTCAGTTGTGTCCAACTCTTTGCAACTCCATAGACTGTAACCCACCAGGCTCCTCTGTCCATGGAAATCTCCAGGCAAGAACACTGGAATGGGTTGCCATTCCCTTTTCCAGGAGATCTTTCTAACCCAGGGATCAAACCTCAGATTCTTTACTGTCCGAGCCACTAGGGAAGCCTGCAGGGTCATCAGATGTGGGTACCAAAATATATATATATATATATATATATATATATGAGCATCCTCTTCTTGGTCTTCCCACCCCCTCATTCCTACCCAATCCTTTCTCAGAAAAAGAGCTCTGGGAAAATAAGTCATGGTTCACAATTCTAGAGACTTGACCTAAATAGCCTCAAGCTTCTCTCATCATCCTATCCCTAGTTAAGTATTAGTTGCATCAGTCATGTCTGACTCTTTTCGACCCATGGACTGTAGCCTGCCAGGCTCCGCTGTCCATGGGATTCTCCAGGCAAGAATACTGGAGTGGGTTGCCATTCCCTTCTCTGGGGGGAATCTTCCCGACCCAGGGATTGAACCCTGGTCTCCTGCCTCGCAGGCAGATTCTTTACAGGCTGAGAGCTACCATCTCTGCAGGGCCCAAATTCCAGAAAAAGTCCCAGGCTCAGGTTTGTTCAGGTTCACTTCTGGGTTTGAGACGAGAATGTGGTTTAAAGATAGGACCAAACACAACGCCCAGGAGGCCCCATTCCTCACGCAGCAGGAGAGACAGGCCCCAGGAGGATGCCAGGCTCCACGCGATCCTGCCCCAGGGGTTCAGTCCCTCCTGAGCTGCCCACGACACAGCTGCCCAACTGAGTGGGTGGCAGTGAAGGGCACGGTGGTCTTCACTAGCGTGAGAAGGGAGACATGTGACTACAGAGAGAGAAACCCAAGAGGAGACAGTTTACTGCTTATGAAGGCCACTGGCTCATCTGTGGAGCAAGGAGAGCAAACAACATAAACGGACGCAACCGTCAGAGGCGACACAGCCCCAGTCCATTTCTCCAGGACCACCATCCGGAGGTGTAGGGGAAGGACAGACGGGCCAGGCCTCCTCCTTCTCAAATCAGCATTTGGCAAAATGAGCCCTGGAGTCCAGTCTCTCCTTCAGCTTCGAGCCCCGTCTCCTCCGGGGTGCTCCAGCCGTCTCTGGCAGAATGGGCTCTTGGTTCTTGGCTCCACGACTAGGGGCCATGGCTACTCTTGTCTTCTTCTTTGGGGGCCGGGGGCCGCTCCCCTGGGGCGGCTGGTGGTTCCTCCTGGGCCTGGCCGAGCAGGGGTCTTCCTGCTGCAGGCAGGGTGCTCTCGGGCATCTGGGTGAGGCCCGGGGAAGGTGGCCTTCCCGAAGCCTGCGTGTAGGGAGTGGCAAACAGGTCCAGGAAGCAGCTGTCCCCTCCTGGGGGGCCTCCCAGAGCCTGCAGACAGAAGGCGCTGGGGAACGGCGAGTCTGGCAGGCAGGGGTCGGCCCAGGGCACCGCACCTGTGGGGCCAAGCACAGAGCACGTGGCATGAAGGGGCCCCAGCGCAGTCTCGGCGACGGAGCCCCTCCCTGCTCCACAGAGACACGGGCCAGGACCCCAGAGTGGGCCTCCCCTCAGGACCAGGCACCCACCCCCCATATCTCGAGGGCCTGGGGTTGGGGGATAGTGACACAGGACACTGCGGGCCGGGCGCCCCCTCACACGTGCGAGAGGAGCCTGGGAACCAGAGTCTTCTCCCCCTTCTTCTGAGTCTCCTAGGGCGGTAACTCCAGGATATCCGGGGTCCAGGTGGCCCCTCGGACACTCCCATCAGCTGCCATCTACTATGCACTGAGTGTTTCACGCCCGTCACTCCTAGTCCTCACCAAGCCCTCAAGGAGATGGGAATGGCATTCCCACTTCAGAATCCAGGAAGCTCAG
This sequence comes from Capra hircus, assembly GCF_001704415.2. Classification (NCBI taxonomy): domain Eukaryota; kingdom Metazoa; phylum Chordata; class Mammalia; order Artiodactyla; family Bovidae; genus Capra; species Capra hircus. The sequence continues at coordinate 12,986,358 of NC_030811.1, read as the reverse complement.
GAGAACTAGGGACGACTGAGCTGGACTCCATGCTTGGCTTTGTCTCCCTCCAAAGCTCTCTCTCTTGGAGAAGAAAATGGCAATCCACTCCAGTACTCTTGCCTGGAAAATTCCATGGATGGAGGAGCCTGGTAGGCTACAGTCTATGGGGTCGCAAAGAGTCGGACATGACTGAGCGACTTCACTTTCTTTCTGTCTATAGTTCCTTTTGGAGACAGAAATGGTAACCTACTCCAGTGTTCTTGCCTGGAGAATCCCATGGATGGAGAAGCCTGATGGGTTACAGTCTCTGGGGTTGCAAAGAGTTGGACACGACTAACCAACTAACACATACACAAAGCTCTCTCTTATTCTGTTCTGAAACCTCCAGGAAACTGGAGGACGAAGAGCTTCACCAAGATAACCCCCGTCCTGGGGCTCTCTCCCCTCTCACCCTCCTCAAACACTGTGGGGGGCTTCTCTTCCAGCCCCGACTCACCCACGTTCCCGGCCAGCGGCTGCAGCAGGACGGGCCCCGACGGAGGGCCTGGGAAATAGCCCTGGGATGAGCCCCCGCCAGGGCCACTGGACAAGGCAAAGAGAGGGTCTTCGGGCAGCGGCGGAGTCAGCGAGCTGGGCAAGGGGAAGGGGTGCAGGTATGGAAACTGGGGCTGCGGGGGTTGGAAGAACTGGGTCTGTGGTGCCTGGGAGAAGGAGAACGGTCCTGGCTGGCTGCTGCTGGGTTGGTACTCCTGGGTCTCCAGATCCTCTAAGTATGAGCAGGCAGGGGGTGGAGTGATGCTGTGGGGACAGAGAAGAACTTCCTGAGGCTCCGATGGTTTCATTCCTACCATGCCCTTCCCCCCACCTGCCTCTCCACAAACCCCAGGCCTGTGGCCTCCTCCTCTTCCTGCTCCAGCTTCTCACCCTCTTCTCCTCTACAGCTGTGATGTCCTAATCCTTCCCCTCCCCATCCCCTCACCCTTTAACCCTCACTACATTTACTAACTCCTTGTTTCTCTCGGGGCTTCCCTGGTGGCTCAGAAGGTAAAGAATCTGTCTGCAATGCAGGAGACTCAGGTTCAATCCCTGGGTCAGGAAGATCCCCTGGAGGATGGAATTGCAACCCACTCCAGTATTCTTGTCTAGGGGGTGGGGAAACCCCATCTCTCAGTTACCCTCTCCACTCCCAAGCTCCATCCATCTTTCCTCCTTCTGTGCCTCCCCCAGGATAGCTCAGTACGGCCCCGTGAAGTGGTGGACAAGTACCTTGTTCCCCACAACCCACAAGGGCCATCCTTGTGGCTGCTGTCGCTGCTCAGGGTATCCAGCATCAGCTGGGGGGCATGCACAGGGCCGAGGGGAAAGGGAAGGTTGGCTCTTCGGACAGGTGGGGGGCTGAAGAGTGGGGGTGTCACAGGCCTTCTCTGGGGGCCCTCATTCTGCAGGTTTGGGCCCAGAGTCTGGTCAGACTTCAGCAGCATGGACGGCTCTGGGAACAGAAGTCCACGGGGGTTGTGAGAGTAAGACAATGTCGGGGGGGGGGGGTGGGGTCACAGCCTTGGCAACGCTGGAGGGGGTTAGAGTGCAAGAGGCCTGGGCCCCCCAAAGGGGCCCTACTGAACAAAACCGTGGAGAGCTCTGGCCGCTCCCAGGTTTTCCAAGAAAGAGCCCTTTGACTTTGCCGTCTTCCCCAGACAACCCTCAGAAGGGGGTCGGCTCACCTGGAAGGGAATCCTGAGGGAGGGTCCCAGGCTCCAGGATCGTGGACTCGGTAGGTGGCAGCTCGGCCACAGAGCTGGAGGCAGACAGATCAGAGACTGCAGGTCAAGGAGTCCCTGGTCTATGACCAGGGCTTCCATGTAGGGAAAGGGACCCACACATTCAAGCTCTGTCTCCCTACAAGGCACTACCAAGTCCCAATCCCACCTGGTCCAAATCCCTCTAAATATCAGCCAACAACTCGCTCGGACCGTAAAGAAGCTGCCTGAGATGTGGGAGACCCGGGTTCAATCCCTGGGTTGGGAGAAGCCCCTGAGAAGGGAATGGCCTTCCGTTCCAGTATTCTTGCCTGGGACATCCCATGGATAGAGGAGCCTGGTAGGTTACAGTCCGTGGGGTTGCAGAGAGGTGAACTTGGCTAAGCGACTCACACACACATGCCCCATTATGTGCCCAGCCTTCCAGCACCCTCCCCCTTCTAGACCCCAGGATCCCAGCTTAGACCCCATGTCCTGCCCACAGGGAGGGGCCAGGAATAGGAGAGTCTTACCTGCACTGGTTGCTGGCGGGGGCTGGGGTAAGGGCGGGACCGGCAGGTGCGTCCTTATTCTCCTTCCCGTTCATTTTTCGCCACTTGGCCCGGCGATTCTGGAACCACACCTGTAGGGGAAGAGACACCTGAAGAGCCTGAAGAACAGGGCAGAGCCTGAGGCTCGGGCCCGCTGGCCCATGACGACTGCGACCGAGGAGGTCCCTGCACCACTCAGACTGGTGTGAAGGGTTCATCTAGATGGGGTCTGAGTCACCTCCCTGCGTCCTCTAAGGCCGTGGCCGGGTGGAAACAGGCAAAAACACAGCCCTGGCTGAGGCCTTGCTCCAGCCCCTGTTGGGGAGCTGCCGAGTACTTGCTAAGCTCCCCCAGAGTCCCGGCATGTGGGCTCCCCTCCACCCCCAGATCAGGGGAGTCAGCACCCTTTACCATGATGCGCTGGGGGGTGACCCCCACCGTCTGGGCGATCTCCCGGCGCTTATCGCTATCTGGATAGTGGTCGTCTTGGAAGAGCCTTTCTAGCTCCTCCAGCTGGTCTGGAAGAAGAAAACACTGGCTTTGAGGATGAACACCAGTGATGAGGAAGCAGAGGAGAAACACACGCCTTCCAGGCAGGACCACTGTCCCCAGCCCAAGGGCCTCCCACAGCCTGGTGGCTAAGATCCCCCAGTGGGCTGGGGCCTCCTCTGGCTCGGGCTTTGTGGCAGGGAGCTGCCTGGTGGTTACTTTCCTGTTTCTTCCATGTTCCGATAAGAAAATGCAACCTTTCCCTCTGAGGGTCAGAAGTCATGGCCCTGCATAGGTCAAGAGACGTTCCAGCCAAGGCGATGCATAAGCTAACTGCACTCCCGTCTCCTGGGGCCACGTTCCCAGAGATTGACACCGGGTCCCTCGGGTTTCCTCTCACCTCAGGGACTTACCCGAGCGGTACAGGGTGCGGGTCTTCTTCCGGACCTGGCAGGTCACTTCCGGGGACCTCTTCTCCTTCTCCAGGTTTTGGTTGTTCTGGGCCAGTGTGTTGAGGAGATTGGCCACATGGCAGGACCCCCGGCCTAACCCACAAGGCACCGGGTTGTACGTGGCCCGGGCCAGGTTAGCGCTGCTGGGAGATGCCGTCGAGGCTGGACCCACATCCCTAGGCTTCTTCTGCTCGCCGGCGGCTGGAGAGTAGGGCCTCTTCCCCAGCCTCCCCTCCGTCCCCGGGAAGGGAGGCCCTTGCCCCTGAGGCTGGGGTCTAGGCGTGGCTAGGCTCCTGTCTTCATGGAGAGCCCCTGGGCTCGGCCTCTGGCAGGCTCTCCCAGCCCCAGCCCCTTCCCCGGGGGCCTCTGACGGCTGCTTTTCCCCAGAGATGGTGCAGGAAAGAGGCATGACCTTGCCTGGGGCGTCCTGAGTGTAGGGGGCTGACCTCTGCAGGGCTTCCTGGTCCTCCTCCAGCCTGGCAGCAGGGGACTTGCCTCCACCCCCCTGGCCTGTGGAGAGCCAGCACCCCAACTTCAGCCCAGGAGAAGGAAGAGCGAACGTGCTGCTCCTGGTTTGCAGCTGGTGTCTTGTTTGACCTTAAGCTTTCAATTGTCTACTTAGCAAACGCGGTAACAGTTCCAGGCGTGCCTTCCTAACTCGGCTACTGTGAGGATCACATGAGGGAATCCTTCTTGCCTGGAGAATTCCATGGACAGAGAAGCCTGGCAAGCTACAGTTCATGGGGTAACAAAGAGTCAGATACGACTGAGCTACTAACACATAGGTACATACGCAGCTTGGAAAAGCGAAAGCACGCAGATGCTACCATGAGGGGTCTGACCTCGTGAAACTAGATGGTGGGGGAGCGATCCTAATTTGGGAGGAACTTACTCCCTGGGAGTTCCCAGTTTTCTCCCAGACACCTGGATTGTGAGTTTGAGACGGAGACTCTGCAGCTGATCAGACTGGATCCTGGTCCTGCTCCGGACACAGCGTCAGGGCTGAGCAGGGACACGGCAGGACTGAGTGGTGTCCGGGGGCCCAGACAAGAACATCAAAGGGGAGCTAACAGGAATGTCTACCCGCATCTCCCACAGAACTGGCTCTTTCCTCAGTGACCCTCCTCACTCCTATACACACCCTCATCCCCTCCCTGCAAAGCGGGGCCTCAGCCAAGGGCCTGGAGCCCAGGCCAGCCCCCCTTTTACAGGTGACCTGACGGGCACTGAACGTTCCCATCACTCAGCCTTCAGCTTGTCTGTCCTTTTCTGAGCTATGACTGATCAGGAGTTTACCAGGTCCTGGGCATGGTGCTAAGCACATTTCAGAGATCAGTCCGGTCTATATTTAATCCCTGTGAGGAAGGCACACGCATCTCTCCCTCTAACAGATGAAGAAACGCAGATGGCAGAGTTCAGTGACTTGCCCAAACTCACAGCGCAGGGCTCTCGTTCACTAGATGGAGCCCTTCCGAGGGTCACCAACCTGCCCCTCATTTCCCTCCCAGCTTCTTCATAACCTCCAGAACTCTCTCAGGTATAGGAGCTGCTGTGTTATTTCTTACAAAACTGGAATTTTTTTTAAATTTTTTGAATATTTTTAAGTGGATACTCACTGGTGTTTTGTTTTGGCCCCCACAGCATGTAGGATCTTGGTTTCTCCACTAGAGTCTACCCAGGCCCCCTGCATGGGAAGCGCCAAGTCTTAACCTCTGGACCATCAGGGAAGTTTCCAAGAGCGAGTTTTTCTGTTTTATTTTGTTGTTAATGAAAGTTGCATGAGATTGACTAGCTTAAGGAACAGCTTTCTAACAACATGTAAAGAAAGATGTAGGTCACAGGCTAAGGTGCTTTATCAGATTGTTCCCTAGTGTACAAGCTGGTGACCAGGGTTTGCAGGCTTCTACTCCATAACTAAGCCAAGAGGCTGGATGGGGATGCGGAAGAAGGGACACACTGCTTTTACAGTAATTTTAGAGCACTGGAGCCTAGGAAACCTGGTACATAGTAGGTGGTCACTAAAGGCAATGGATCAGAGTGATAGCTTTCCTAAAGTGGCTCAGCGGTAAAGAATCCGTCTGCCAATGCAAGAGACCCGGTTCCAACCCTGAGTCAGGAAGACCCACTGGAGAAGGGAATGGCACTCCTTTGCCTCGAGTATCCTCCCCTGGAGAATTCCATGGACAGAAGAGCCTGGTGGGCCTCAGTTCATGGGGTCGCAAAGAGTCGGACACGACTGAGCGACTGAACAACAAATCAGGGTGATAGGCCCTGGTAAGAACGGTGATGGGTCTTGGAACCTAGAACAGCAGAGCCTCAACCCTGCTTTCCTTCTCTGTGTGTAGAGAGATCAGAACCCCAAAACGGAAGGGTGCCGTGGGGCTGGCTCCCTGGCCCGCGACACCCCCTCGAATCCCCCTCGGTTCCCAGCCCCGACCCTCCCTCCCGAGCTCTAGAGGCCTGGCCGCTGGGCCCCCGGGCTCCCGCGCACTCACCCCGCAACTCCGGGCCGCGCTCCCGGGTGGGCTCCATGGCCTGGACTCCCGCACGGGGCCGCCCGCCTGCCCGCCGCCTAAAGAAGCCTCGCGCGCGGGCAGGTGTGCGTCCGCGAGGCCCGCCCGGGAGGGCGGCGCGCGGGGCAGCTGCAGGGCGCGAGGCCCGGGGGCCACGCAGCTGCCCGCCCCCGCCGCGGCCGAGAGGGGCGGGTGCGGCCGCTCGCTGGGGCTGGGGGGCGGTGCACGCGGGGCGTGGGCGACAGCCCGCCTCCAGGAGGCTGCAGCAGCCACCAGCGCCCACCATCTCCCAAGGCCGGCCTTGGCACTGGGCTCCGGTGGCGGCTTGCGCCTTGAGACGGAGTCCTTCCTTGGGAACCGGGGAAGGCGACTTAGGGAGCCACTTGTCCTGGGAGCCCCAAACCACTGCTCCACTGAGGTTCCCCCAAGCCTAAGCCCCCAAGACCCCGTGCCGATTGGAAGGTTCCCTAGAGCCCCGAGCTAGAAGCCAGACCACACGGTGAAGTCTACACGTCTCGGAAGGACACAGTTGCAGGAGCCCTGGAGGCCACAGGTAAGCGGGCGGAACGCGGGGAGGCCTGTGTACTGCTCAAAGTTTTGGCCTCATATTTCACCCGCTTGAGACCACTTTTACTCGCCGAAAATGGGCGGAGGACACAGAACAAAGATCCTACAGGCGCGATCTTTGTGACTCTTCGTTCACCGAACGGTTCTTGCCTTCTTTATAGAAGAATTTAAGAATTTAAAATTCTCACGGCGTCGTCCTCCCATCTGCGCTTGAGTGGGAGGTGATGGCCAAATTGAAACAGGTGCTTGGGGGTGGGGGTGGGGGGCCGTCCAGGACCGAATCCAGGTGTTTTGCTTTTAGGATTGAAAAGACTCTGGACAGCGTGTGCTTTCAGGCTGTAATCACCTGTTGGTATGCTTTTTTCTGTGCCTTAAATTCTTTTGAGGTGCTCGGATATACGTGTGAACTTTGGAAGCCTGGCCGTTCTAAAATATAGACATATGAGTGAGTTAATTTTGTGATAACATGATCAAAATTCCAGGCCCTCTGGTGTTTCATTCTGACTCCGGTAAGAGCAATATCCTCAGGTAAATAAGCGGTTTAGAGTTTGGGACCAGTTTCAGCTAGAAATCCAGGCCATGTGAGCCAGAAAGAGAGGGCAGCTAAGTGGCTTTGTTTGTGAAAAGTCGCCGTTTGGTGACATGGTGGTAAATAGAATACAGTAGTCTGCCTGAGTAAACTTTTATAGGACACTGTCTGCCAGGCCTGGTGCAGAAGCTTACTGGCGGAGAGGGGATTAGAACAAGGACACAAGAGAAGGAACAGTGTCCATTCCACAGGGAGGGCAGTGGTGGGTTGGAAGGATTCACAGAGGAGCAGCAGGCTCTGCTGGACTCGGATTGGGGGCGGGGTCAGGAAAGGCTTTTCTGGAGTGGGTAACACAGATCTGTGCGCTGAAGGTGAGGGAGAGGCGCTGCTACTGTGTTACAGCCCTGCTTAGACTCTGCGGTGACGCCTGCCTGCCTGTGTGATGAAAACCAAGCCCCCTGACTGGGGGAGGAGACTTCCGAGGTCTGGCCCTTTTCTCTGAAGCCTCAGCTCGCCTGCTGCCCACACCCACGTGTCCCAACTGTATCCTCCCTTTTGACCTTGTGTTTTTCAAGGAGCCTTTGCTGAAACCCCTTCGATCAGAATTTCTTTGGGAATTTGTTTAAAATGTAGCTTCCAGGCCCCATTCCCAGACATGTTAATTGGTCGGTCCAGAGAGACATCTAGAAAGTGTAACAAGCCTCTCAGCTCAGTTCAGTCGCTCAGTCGTGTCCGACTCTTTGTGACCCCATGAATCGCAGCACGCCAGGCCTCCCTGTCCATCACCAACTCCCGGAGTTCACTCAGACTCACGTCCATCGAGTCAGTGATGCCATCCAGCCATCTCCTCCTCCGTCATCCCCTTCTCCTCCTGACCCCAATCTCTCCCAGCATCAGAGTCTTTTCCAATGAGTCAACTCTTCGCATGAGGTGGCCAAAGTCCTGGAGTTTCAGCTTTAGCATCATTCCTTCCAAAGAAATCCCAGGGCTGATCTCCTTCAGAATGGACTGGTTGGATCTCCTTGCAGTCCAGGGGACTCCCAAGAGTCTTCTGCAACACCACAGTTCAAAGGCATCAATTCTTTGGCACTCAGCCTTCTTCACAGTCCAACTCTCACATCCATACATGACCACTGGAAAAACCATAGCCTTGACTAGATGGACCTTAGTTGGCAAAGTAATGTCTTTGCTTTTGAAAATGCTGTCTAGGTTGGTCATAACGTTTCTTCCAAGGAGTAAGCGTCTTTTAATTTCATGGCTGCAGTCACCATCTGCAGTGATTTTGGAGCCCCCCAAAATAAAGTCTGCCTCTCAGGTGATTCTTATTCACGTCAGAGTCACCGAGTGTCTACTCGGTAGATCTGCAAAAACAAAGTCAACTGAAACCATCCTGGGGATGGGAGTGGGGAAAGTGGGTGGTGCGCGGTCTTTGTGGGGGAAGGACCTTTTGTCCTTTACTGAGGTGGGTGTCTGCTGTAGTGCAGAATTAATCTCTTAATATTAGGCTATCCTATCTCATTAAATTAAGAATAAATCATCCTTCCCTGCCATCATTTATGTTATATTTTCTCTCCGGTTGCCCTCTGCCTGGGTGAAGGTCAGAAGAGCAAAGACTGAATTACCCATAGACTGGCTGCCACCCTTGCACAAAACTTGGAAAAATATGAGGTCTAATTGTCTAAAAGGGTTTGCTCTGAGGCTTAGGGAATTGAAGATGTTGGCATTTTCTCTTTTTTTTTAGAGTCTGTGATTTTATTAATAATTCTTTGGCCAAAAGTGAAAATACAGATTGAAGGAAGAAGATGCTGGCATTTTCTAAATACGTAAATGATTGAATTTGTTAGGCTTGGGCTATGACATTCGGAAAATTGAAGTTCTCTTTCTTTCTTCTTCTTTCCATTTTTCCTTCAATAATAGTCTTGCCTTGCTGTTTTATGGCTTTTCAAAAATGGTATGGTTTTGTTTGTTAATTTACAGAAATATTTGATTTAGTTACTGTATGTGAATTTAGTCTAAGAAGGCTTGGGGGTGTGTCTTGATGTGTTTGGTTGAGAGGGAGTGTTTTTATAATATATGCTGTGAAGAGTTCCATCTTTCACAGAGAAGTTTCAAGGGAAGAAGGCAGAGAAGGGGGATTGCTCTTTATTGGGAGGGCAAAAACTTCTATTTTGGGGTACTTAGAAATATTTCTAATTCTTGGTATAAGGCATCTTTGTGATCTTTAGGCAAGTTCATGTATGAAACCTCGTTTAGAGGGAAGGATTTCCTTTAGGGGTAGGGGAGGGGGTTTTCCTTAGTTTTCAGAGCCAAACTGTAAACCACCTCCTGTATCCTTTTAGGAAGAGCCATTTATTCCAACCTCTTTTCTTCTCCTTGGTAGAATGACATCAAAAAAGAAGAGATCTGATGCTACTAAAGAATATAATTAACCATACAGTTAATTTGCTGCTGCTGCTAAGTCACTTCAGTCGTGTCCGACTCTGTGTGACCCCATAGACAGCAGCCCACCAGGCTCCTCCGTCCCTGGGATTCTCCAGGCAAGAGCACTGGAGTGGGTTGCCATTTCCTTCTCCCACAGTTAGTTTAAACACGTGAAATAAGCATTATCTGTCCTTCCTCCCTCCTTCTCTATAATGAGGAAAATAACCAGTAGAAGGCAGTTGACTGAGAAACGTTTTCAAAGCAGAAACACGGGATAATTCATCCTTGGCCTCCATGCCTCCACAGGAGTACAGGGCAACAGGTCATTGGAAGTCCTGGCACCAGAGGCAAGAGCGCAGTTGTGAAAGGCAGAAATGTGAACAGGCCCTGGGTCAGGAGCTCACAGTCCCTGCAAACATGGGAGGTCAGGGCCCCAGGAAGCAACCAGGAGGACAGCACCGCCCAAGGCAGAGGAGGGCAAAGGGGAACAGGATGTCCTGAACCTGAAGAAGGCACGTGGCTGGATAATCAGATGAATGCCTTGGGCTCACTGCGACAAAGCTGAGGGTGGCCGCAACCGGGGGAGACACTGGGGGCCGCTAGAGTCTCTGCGGAGCTGCTTTGCTTGGGAAACCCCAGGAAAGGCTGCTTGGAGGTTGCTGGTGATGGGCATTGGGAACACCTGGCTTAGAGCAGAACCCGCCCCGGCAGTGAGCAAACAGGTTCTGGCATGAATGCTCCTGATCACTTCTAATCCCCATGCCCCAGACTCTCAAGGTTTTCTGCATCTAACAAGAATAGTGAGTCTGTCTAAGCAGTGTGGTTGCTGCTGCTCGTTTTTAACTAGGCTGTGTTCATAATAAGGGGCTTCCCAGGTGGCTCAGATGGTAAGAAAACAAACAAACAAAAAAAAAACAAAAAAGCCCACCTACCAGCGCAAGAGATGCAGGTTTGATCCCTGGGTCAGAAAGGTCCCCTGGAGAAGGGAGTGGCAACCCACTCCAGTATTCTTGCCTGGGAAATGCCATGGACCGAAGAGCCTGGCAGGCTACAGTCCATGGGGCTGCAAAGAGTCAGACACGACTTAGTGACTGAACAGCGACAGCTCATATCACCATGGCTTGTGTTTTTGTAATTTGCAAAGCGCTTTCCCTTCTACCCGAATCCCCTCCCTATGCACCTCTGTTTTACAGGCAGACGGTTTCCTTTCTGCTCCCTTCTGCCCCTCTCCAGGATTGCAAAGCTGGGTGCTCACTAGAGCCTGGCACTCGAACTCACCTCAAAAGCTGGCCCCGACCTTCCCTCAGGCTGCATCTGTCTCCCCCTTCTCCTGTCTCCCCCGACCTACACCCCCACTCCTGTCTCCTCAGAGTCTCCTCTGGTTCTAACCCTCTCAACCTCGCCCTGGATGGCCCTCACCTTCTCATGCCTCAGGGCCACAGATCACATTGTTTATAGGCCTGAAATGTCCAGTCCCTTTTTACTTCTGGCAAAGTCTTACTCACACTTCAAAGCCCAACGCGTGTATTCTCTTTCCTGGGAAGCCTGTCTTGGCTTTCCAGCGCCGGAAGGAACTGCTCCTTCCTGCGTGCTCTTGCTGTGCCCTGTTCCCAACGTTGTGTTATACCACCTAACCCAGGCTCACCAGAGGAGAAGTCTGTGAACTCTCTACCAGCCGCTGAGTTCTTACGCCTTAATAAACATCTGTTCACACCAGGCGCTTCCTCCCTGCTCTGCAAATATCAGCTCCCTGAATTTCCACGGCCCCAGAAGGTTCTGTCATTAGCCCCATTTTATCACGAAGAAACTGACAGAGAGAGCTTATGTGCTTTGCCAAAGGTCACAGAGCTGGTAAGCGGCACACCCAAGAGCTGAACCCGGTTAGTCTGGTTCCCGCCTGTACTTGTTTGTAACCACTGGGCTTTCCTGTTTATTTCATTTATATCTATGTCAAGATCCTCCTGGGCTTGGCATGGTGGCTTGCACACAAGGATCAGTAATTGTTCATTGACCAGAAATTGATCACCATCACCAGGAGTTAGAGAGCAGAGGAGGGAGGGAGGTGGCTGTTCCTGGGCAGGAGAGCAGCGCTCATGGAGCTGTTCTGAATCCTGACTGTGGTGGTGGTTGCATGAGTCTACACTGAGATAAAATGGCATAGAACTAAACGGGGTTGGGGGCTTCCCTGGGGGCTCAGGCGGTAAAGAATCTGCCTGCAATGCAGGAGACCAGGGTTCGATCCCTGGGTCGGGAAGATCCCCTGGAAAAGGGAATGGCAACCCACTCCAGTATCCTTGCCTGGAGAATCCTATGGACAGAGGAGCCTGACAGGCTACAGTACATGGGGTCACAAAGAGTCGGACATGACTGAGTGACTGACACACACTAAAAAAGAGTTGACCCTGAAACAGCATGAGTTTCAACTGTACAAGTTCATAAATGTGCAGATTTTTTTAAAAAATAATAAATACTGTAGAATTACATGGTCCATAGTGTATTAGCAGATGTGGAACCTCACATAGGGAAAAGCCACAGATACAGAGGCTGATTATAAATTGTGCATGGATTTTCCACTGTGCAGAGGATTTCGACTGACCTCTGCGTTGTTCAAGGGTCAAATATATATGGGACTCTTGAGGCAAGAATCCTGGAATGGGTTGCCATTTCCTTCTCCAGCGGATCTTCCCGATCCAGGGATCGAACTCAGGTCTCCCACTTTGTAGGCAGATTCTTTACTGTCTGAGCCACTGGGGAAGCCAAGTCGAGGCAAGAATCCTGAAGAGGGTTGCCATTTCCTTCTCCAGGGGATCTTCCCGACCCAGGAATCCAACCCAGGTCTCCTATATTTCAGGCAGGTTCTTTACCAACTGAGCTACGAGGGAAGCCCCAAGTATATGTACATACACATGCAAATGAGTCTGTGTAAAAACTGGTGAAATCTGAGTAAGGTCTGTGGATTATACCAATATCAGTTTCCTGGTGTGATTTTATACTGTAGTTATGCAGGATGTTACCACTGGGGAAAGGAATATGGGATCTCTCCGTATGATTTCTTAACACTTCCTGTGAAACTACAATTATTTCTCTGATGTCCAGGTGTAGGGTCATGGCTCCCAGGAGAAGGTGCTCTGCCAGGAGCCCTCAGGGTACGGAAAGAGAGCTCTGCCTTCTGACCAGAGTGAGTTTGTTACTATTCTTTCCTTGCTTTCAGGACATGACTCGTGTCTTCCTGGGCTTTGATGCCTTCATCGTCTCCTGTGACCTGGTTACCCATCCCCTCCAGAGTCAGTTAATCGTGTGAAAGGTGAGGTCACATCATGGTCAGCAGGTTCCTCTGTGCTTAGGGTACCAAGCTTTAAGGTCCACTAACATTAGAGTGACAATTCCAGCTCTTTGGAATTGAAGATGACCTGCCCTTGTGTTTACACTGTCTCCTTTTGCTTGGTATCAATCAAGAGCAGGATCACTAGTGTAGGTTGGAAGCTACCAGCAGCTTCCTTTGCCTGCTGGAGGGGATGGTGAAATATTAGGCGTGCGTTTAAGTGGGACAGAGAGATGAAGTGATAGAAGACTAGATTGATTACCCGAGAAATAATTAGGCCAGCAAAACCTGTCGCAGAGTTTGTTGGAATGACAGGGGGGCAGTAGAACAGGACGGGCTGCTAGACCCCGTTTTGAGCTTGCAGAAAGACTTCTGATCATCTCTATCTTGTAACTGAGGCACTGCGTGTGCTATTAAATTGATACAAGGGTACGTGGGCCCTGCCTGGGCTGTCTGGCGTTCAGTTAGGCTGTGTCATGCAGAGTTCCAAAGAGAGGGAGCAAAAAGCAGCAGAGACGGGGAAAGACATATTTGGAATCAGAGATGCACCAGACAGTATGGATGTGAATTTGAGCAAACTCTGGGAGATAGTGGAGGACAGAGGAGCCTGGCTGCTGCAGTGTATGGGGTCAAAAAGAGTCGGACACAGCTGAGCAGCTGAACAAAAGCGACAAGAAGATGATGTTAGATCTATCTTCTTTAGTCGGGAGGTACAATTTCTGATCTGAACTCTCAGATATGCTACTCCAAGGCCCAGTTGGTTTGGGCTCACCAGCAAGGGCAAGCCCTGTTGGCTTTCAGACTTTTCAAGCTTAGCCTTATTTTCAGACGGAACTTCCGATTCCCGCCCGAAAACCCGTAACACCCCCAAGCCTCCCCCTCTTTGTATCAGTCACCCAGTTGGAATCATCCTTGATTCTGTGCTCTCCCTCACAGCTTACGTATGAGCTGTGACCATTCAACCTCCAAAGCCTTTAACTTTGCTTCTCAAAGCTTTTAACTTCTCTCCATCATCACCAATCCAAGCCCCTCTCCTCTTGGGCCTGTTCTTTAGTGACAGCTTCCTAAAGGCATCTCCTGTCTCCAATCCTAACCCACTGTAATCCATCCTCCACAGACTTTCTAGGGAGAGAGTCTTAACATGAGAATTGCCATATGTGACTCTGCTGTTTATATGCTTTAATGACTTCCCATTGTACTGGGAGGAAAATAAAAACATCTTACCAAAGCCCTGCACGATCTGGCTCCCGCTTCACCTCTGGTCCTTCAAGCATCTTAGACACAACACATTCTTCTGTCTCAAGGTCTTTACATATCCTGTTCCCATGCCTGCAAACCCTCTTGGTGGTTTTTATGGCTGATTCCTACCCAGGTCTTGGCTTAAGTGTTATTTCTCCATGCAGAGTCCTTTGGCCACATTATCGACCTAACACCTACCTCCTAATATTTTCCCTGTTTTTATTACTATTCTTAACCCAACATGTAATTATACTTGAGTTGACAGACTGTCTCCTCTACAGTGTCCTGAGCTCCCTGGGCACTGAAACTAGTGGTTTGTTTCGCCAGTGTAAATCTATGTAAACAACGGCCCTGGCGTGGTTGCATGTTAGCTGTTTGGCTAACGAATGTGTCTGTGTGTGCTGTCTCACGTGCTCAGTCGGGTCCGACTCTTTTGCAGTCCCATGGACTGCAGCCCACCACGTTCCTCTGTCCATGGAATTTTTCAGGCAAAAATGCTGGAGTGGGTTGTCATTTTCTCCTCCAGGGGATCTTGCCAACTCAGCAATCAAACCCAAGTTAAATCTCCTGTATTGGCAGGCGGATTCTTTACCACTAGCACCACCTGGGAAGACAGATGAATGGATGAATAAAAATATGGGGTTTTGTTTGTTTGTTTGTTTTTTTAGTTGGAAGGGAGAAAAAGATTATCAGATTCATGGTACAAATTGCAGTTTCTGGTAATTCATAACCTGATCTATAACAGGATTTAATAAGGCCATTACATTGGAAAGCTTCCTGAAAGTGTTGGCCATTTTGAGAACTGAGGAAACCAGAGCCCAGGGGTAATATGTGGCATTTTAGTGCTTGTTGTAAGGAACGCAGCGAGACTTGGCTTGCCTCTTTGGTAAAGTCCATATTCATCAGAGGCCATGGCTTTTCAGAGAGAAAGCAAAAGCCAGAGCTACAGCTTGTTAGGGCTTCCTCAGTCTTCAGAAAAAGACGCAAGCAACTTTCTATTTAGAATGGGGTTTTTATAGACCACATATAGGTGGATCTTGTTTTTCTATGACAGCCTCTGCCTTAATTTTTAAGATGTTTAGTCCACTTATACAATGTATAATTCACAAATAATGATTATTAATATGGTTGGGTTTAGAACTACCCTCTTGCTATTGTTTTCCATTATCATATCTTTTTATGCCTTAGTTTTGAGTTCAGTTCAGGCTCTCAGTCAATGTCCAGCTCTTTGTGACCCCGTGGACTGCACACACCAGGCTTTCCTGTCCATCACCAAATGCTGTAGCTTGTTCAAACTCATGTCCATCGAATTGGTGATGCCATCCAACCATCTCATCCTCTGTCATCCCCTCCTCCTCTGCCTTCAGTCTTGCCCAGCAACAGGGTCTTTTCCAATGAGTCAGTTCTTCGCATTGGGTGGCCAAAGTATTGGAGCTTCAGCATCTGTCCTTCTAATGAATATTCAGGACTGATCTCCTTTAGCATTGACTGTTTTGATCTCCTTGCTGTCCAAGGGACTCTCAAGAGTCTTCTCCAACACCACAGTTCAAAGGCATCAGTTCTTCAGTGCTCAGCTTTCTTTATAGTCCAACTCTCACATCCATACATGACTACTGGAAAAACCATAGCTTTGACTAGACAGAGTTTTGTTGGCAAAGTAATGTTTCTGCTTTTTAAAATGCTGTGTAGGTTAGTCATAGCTTTTATTCCAAGGAGCAAGTGTCTTTTAATTTCATGGCTGCAGTGATGGTCCACAGTGATTTTGGAGCCCCCTAAAATAGTCTGTCCCTGTTTCCATTTTTTCCCCATCTATTTGCCTTGAAGTGATGGGACTGGATGCCATGATCTTAGTTTTTTGAATGTTGAGTTTTAAGCCAACTTTTTCACTCTCCTCTTTCACTTTCATCAAGAGGCTTCTCAGTTCGTCTTTGCTTTCTGCCATAAGGGTGATGTCATCTGCATATCTGCAGAGAAGGAAATGGCAGCCCACTCCAGTATTCTTGCCTGGAGAATAGTGTGGACAGAGGAGCCTGGTGGGCTGCTGTCCATAGGGTCGCACAGAGTTGGACACCACTGCAGCAACTTAGCATGCGTGCATGCATTGGAGACGGAAATGGCAGCCCACTCCAGTGTTCTTGCCTGGAGAATCCCAGGGACAGAGGAGCCTGGTGGGCTGCCGTCTATGGGATTGCACAGAGTTGGACACGACTTGAAGCGACTTAGCAGCAGCAGCAGCAGTATCTGCGTATCTGAGGTTATGGATGTTTCTCCCGGCAATCTTGATTCCAGCTTGTGCTTCATCCAGCCTGGCATTTCTCATGATATACTCTGCATATATGTTAAATAAGCAGCGTGACAGTATACAGCCTTGACATACTCCTTTCCCAATTTGGAACCAGTCTGTTGTTTCATGTCCGGTTTTAACTATTGCTTCTTGACCTGTATACAGGTTTCTCAGGAGGGAGTAAATAAGAGTCATTTTTGAGTAATTAAGTGTTTATATAATTCAGTTTTATCTCATTTGTTGGCTTATGAATAATAACATTGATTTATGACATTTTTTGACTTTTTTTAGTGATGGCTTTAGGACTTTGTAGGTACATGTCTGACTATCACTGAAGCTTACCTTCAAGTGAAATTATACCATTTCACAAAAAATATAAGAGCCTTGCAACAGTGTATTTCTGTTTTCTCTCCCTTTCTACTATTGTCAAACCTTTCTCTTCTACATGTAATAAAACATATAATACATTGTTACTATTTTTTGCTTTCAACAGTTAGTGATTTTTTAAAAATACTTTAAAAAGAAAATATCATATAGTAACACATATATACAGAATCTAGAAAGATGGTACTGATGAATTTATTTAGAAAGAGACATAGAGAACAGACTTTTGGACACCAGGTGGGAGAGGAAGGGGAGAGTGAGATGTATGGAGAGAGTAACGTGGAAAGTTACATTGCCATATGTAAAACAGTCAATGGGAATTTGCCAAATGACTCAGGGAACTCAAACAGGGGCTCTGTAACAACCTAGAGGGGTGGGATGGGGAGGGAGATGGGAGGGAGGTTCAAGAGGGAGGGGACATATGTATATACCTATGGCTGATTCATGTTGATATTTGGCAGAAAACAACGAAATTCTGTAAAGCAATTATCCTTCAATTAAAAAATAATTTTTTTAAAATAAGAAAAATACAATTTTATGGTTACTTACATGTTTACCATTAGTAAGCATTTATTACTTTGAAAAGAACGGGTTTCCATCTAGTATAATTTTCCACGTTAAAGAAATTCCTTTACCATTTCTGGTAAGAAAGAAATTCCTTTACCATTTCTGGTAAGAAAGAAATTTCTTACCATTTCAATGGTAAATTTCTTACTATTTCTCAGTGGTATAAATCTGATGATGGGTTTATATGTCTGAATAGTCCTTATTTTACTTTCATTTTTGAAAACCGGGTCTAGAGTTTTAGGCTGACAGTTGTTCTTCCTTTTGGTACTTTATATTTTTTCAATTTTTATTTTAAAATGTTGCTTGGTGGAAAATGGCTTTACAGTTTTGTGTTGGTTTCTCCCGTACAACAATACAAATCAGTCACAATTGTATATATATGCACACACACATATATTTCCTTCTCCTGAGCCTGCCTCCCCTCCCTCCGTGTCATCACAGAGTGCCAGGTGGGCTCCCTGGGTTAGTTAGCGACTTCCCACTGCTTTGCACGTCATAGGGTGTGTATGTCAATGCCGCTCTCTCAATTCACCCCCCTCACCTTCCCCCACTGTGTCCACTGTGTCTCTGCTAGGCTCATCAGGACCATTTTTCTAGATTCCATACATATGCCTGGTTTTCTCTTTATGACTTTTTTCTCTTTCTGACTTGCCTTACTCTGTATAAGAGGCTTTAGGTTCATCCAGTTCACTGTAACTGACTCAAATTTGTTCCTTTTTATGGCTGAGTAATAGCCCATTGTGGAATGCACCACAGCTTCTTTATCCATTCATCTGTCATTGGACAACTAGGTCACTTCCATGTCCTGGCTGTTGTAAAGATTGCTGCGATGAACCCTGGGGTGCATGTAGCCTTTAGAGTTGTGGTTTTCTCAGGATATGCGCTCAGTAGTGGGATTGCTGGGTCATATGGTAGATTTACTCCTAGTTTTTTGAGAAATCGCCATACTGTTCTCCACACAGTTGTACCAATTTCCATTTCCATCAGCAGTGCAGGAGATTTCCCTTTTCTCCACATCCTTTCCAGCGTTTATTGTTTGTAGATATTTTAATGATGACTATTCTGACTGGTGTGAACATTCCTCTAATAATGAGCGACATTGGGCATCTTCTCATGTGCTTATTGGTCATCTGTATGTCTTCTTTGGAGACTTTTGGTACTTTAAAGACATGGGTCCCCTGTCTTTTGCCTTGTATTGTTCCTGAAGAGAAGCCTGCTATCATTCTTAAATGTGTTCCTCTGCCTCTGTGCCTTTAGTGGATTTTAAGATTTTTCTCTTGATTACTGGCTTTGCAGATTGATTATCACATACCTTAGTGTAGATTTTTTTTTATTGTGTCTTGTGCTGCGGGTTTGTTTCACTTCTGGGATTTGTGCATTCTTAGTTTCCAGCAAATTGGGGGATTTTTCATCCATTATTTCTTCAAATATTTTTCCTGTCTCTTCTTCTCGTCCCTTCTTTGAGGACACAAATTATACTTAGCCGTTTGAAATTGTCTTATGGTTCACTGATGCTTAATATGCTGCTTTTCTCTTTTAGTAGGCCATTTCTTCTCTGTGTGTCATTTTGGAGAGTTTCTATTTCTATGCCTTGAAGTTTTCTAATCTT
Source organism: Capra hircus (assembly GCF_001704415.2). Lineage (NCBI taxonomy): Eukaryota > Metazoa > Chordata > Mammalia > Artiodactyla > Bovidae > Capra > Capra hircus. The sequence goes on along the minus strand of NC_030811.1, from coordinate 12,967,713 downwards.
CAGTATCTATAATTAATTGCATTCAATTTATTTGTCATCTAAGACATTGATTTTTTTTTTCCCATCTCTAGAAGTTTGATTTGGAGTTCATGTCCTCCATATTTCTGCTTAACATACACACATTGTCCTTTGCATTCTTGGATGGAATGTGATTATGTAATTATCTTGTATGGAATATAATTATGAATGTAATCACTGACCATTCTGTCTACTGTTATTGAGTCTGTTTCTATCAATATGCTTTCGTCCTAATGATGAGTCATATTTTCTTGCTTCTTTGAATATCTGGAAATGTATTAGATGTCAGACATTTTACCTTGTTGTATATATAGGAGATGTGTACGTAAATAGACACATTTATATCTATATCTCCTATGTATGTAACAAGATCTGTGTGTGTATACATACACACGCAGACACACACATGTATAGTTTATTCTTGAGCTTTGCTCTGTGTTATTTGCAAACACTTTAATCTTTGCAGGACTCACTTCTAAGTTACGTTACACAGAACCTGAGAAGCGTTCAATCTAAGACTGACTTTCCCTACTTCAAAGGCAGTACCCTTCTGAGTACTTGAAGGGTTCTTCCACTCTGGCTTACAGGACTACAGACTATCCCTGGCACTGTGTGAGCTCCAAGATTGTTTTGCCTTCTCACTGGTTCTTTTCCCAGCTAAGGTAATTTCCCCACGCACATGCAGTGATCCGTGCTCAAGTGGGGACTTGAGGGGAATCCGCTGGAGATCTCTGCGTCTCTTCTGCAGCACTCTCCTCTCAATGCAGCTCTCTCCACTCCGTGTAGGACTTCCTTTCCAGTACTCCGTCCTGTGAATTCCCTGAATTCTCAGTTCTGTATCCTCAGCCGGCCCTAGCATTTCCTCCAAGCAATAACTGGGGTAATTGTAGGGCTCAGTTCATTTATTTCTCGTTTCTCAGGAACGACTGTTCTGCACCGGCTGTTGTTCAGTGCCTGAAAGTCCTTGTCTCATAGATTTTGTATAGGTTTTAACTTGTTTAAGATGGAAGGGTAGATCTGATTGCTGTCTTTTACTCCATATTGGCTGGAAGTGCTCACAAACTCCCTTATAAATTTCAGTTAGTTCTCCCCTGCCTACAAAGTCAAGTTCAGACTCCTTAGTTTAGCGTACCCAGTCCTTTACAAGCTGACCTCATGATGGCCCCAACCCTCACCCTACCCATTTTCAGTAAATCAGAACAATTTGCCAAATCTTGTTCGCATCCAAGCTCTCACATCCTCAGTGCGTTGTTGTTAAGTCACTAATTCGTGTCCAGCTCTTTGTGACCCCATGGACTGCAACATGCCAGGCTTCCCTGTCCTTCACCATCTCCCAGAGTTTGCCCAACTCATGTCCATTGAGTCGATGATGCCATTCAACCATCTCATCCTCTGCCACCCTCTTCTCTTCCTGCCTTCAATCAATACACTGCACGTGATCTTCTCTCCACCGAGGAAGACCTTCTTCCAGTGTATCCCCCATCTAGCCAAATCCTACTGTTCTTTAAGACCCAGCTCAATTATGTATTCCTCTCTTAAACATTTCCAGACCTCAGTGTTAGTTACTACTGTGTGTTCTCTCAGCACTGAGGTTAGATCATAGATGTAGGACACTTTTATGGAGATCCTTAGGCTTCTCCACCTGACTGAGGTCTCCTAGTCTTCTTGAGGGTAGTAACTTCTACGTCTTAGGCACATTTTCATCCCTCAGCCTCGCCCAGGACCCGCCTTGTAGTAGATTCTTGGCAAGTGTTTGCTTATGGAATGAACGTCCTGTCTCAGTGCAGATAGTGTTGGCTTGCCCATTTGCAGAACTTGGAAATTATGAATAAGAAAACTGAAATATGACTTGCACTGGAAGAGCTGCCGTCTATAGCAGCTGTTCCACGTGCTTATCAGCGAGGGTGCTGAGCACGTGCCATTTTCTTCTAGGACATTATCCCACCATTAAAGCAATTTATAACCAGTAGTTTTGTTTCTCTCTTTCACAGATGGTATACTTCTGTGATTTCTGTAAGAAGTAAGCACAGGAAAAGTTGTTCCTTGGGAGTTGCTTTGAGTTAATGTAATCCTTATTAAAGCATCAGCTTCAACTCTGAGAGATGATTGTCATTAGGATATAATTCTGACAAGATTGAAGGCCAGGATCTTAGAGACTTAGAACTGAGATATCCCTGAATTGCCTTCGACATGTATAATTAGGATAATGTGTATTGGAAATTCAAGTTTCTGGATTGTTCTTTTTTTTTTTTCACTTGTCATAATACTTTTACTTTTTAATTTTATTTTTAATTGGAGGATAATTGCTTTACAATATTATGATGGTTTATGCCATATATCAATACGAGTCAGCCACAGGTATACATATATCCCCTCTCTTTTGAACCTCCCTCCTATCTCCCATCCCATTCCACCCCTCTAGGTTGTCACAGAGCACCAGATTTGGGTTCCTTGCATCATACAGCAAATTCCCACTGGCTATCTATTTTACATATGGTAATATATATGTTTCAATGCTTGATTGTTCTTAAAAGCTGACAATTTAGAAAAGAGCAAACATTTTGGAAGCCTGACTCCATAATCAAGATGGGAAAGGGTAATCAGCTGTGTCACCAAATAAAGCAAAACCCACCGAAAATGTAAAGAAAAAACCCCTGAGTTTATTTACTTGCTTGCCAGGCAAGAGACGACAGAGAACCAAAGAAATTCACTGAATGACTTGGGGATGATGGGAGCATGGGTCGAGGGGCTTTATCTGCTAGAATGAAGGCTTCATAATTGTTATGCTGAGCAGTGATTGAAAACTCCTTCTCTGAATGGCCCAGGATACTCCATATGTCTATATATGATTTACTAAAACAAGTCCCTTCATCAGAAAAGTGTCTGTAACTCGATCCCGTAAGGGTCTGACAGATTACTCAAAATTCTAAGTCCTTCAGCAGCTTGGTTTGAATAATGGTTTGCTGAAAGTTTGCGATTGTTCAACAATATCACCTGGCTGGAAACAGTTTTGGTGAACCCTTGCTTTGATTTTGACCTCTCCTAGTCATCTGTAGCTGTAAGTGGAAGGTTTCCTTTTGTTGGGGTGATAGTGTGGTTTTTCCCATGAAGACATTTGGAGAAACACAGCCAGTTTCACGTAGGGAAGGGTATGGAATGGGCTTTGTATTGGTAGGAGAAAATTAATGCTGTTACACACCTAGGACTCCTAACAAACTACCAAATGCTGAAGAAAAGAACTTGGCATCTGGAGAAGGTAAAGGTTAGTTTTGCTTTGCAATTTAGCCACCTGTTAGCTTGACAAATTTACCTATGTCTGGGATTTTTTCATGTAAAGCAGACGTTACAGCATCGATCTCGTTTCAGTTGATGGGAGGATTAAGTGAGATAATATAAGTAAACCAAGTCCCCCAGTGGCCTACCTGCTCCTTATATGATGAACAGTGAATAGCTGATGGCTTTCCTGGCCTGCAAACCCCCATCCACATGCACCCCTATGTAAGTGAATGCCTCAGCTTTTCCTGCATCCCCTGTGGACTCCTGGTCTCCTTCTGAGCATTCTCCTCCCATTCTTGCCCCCGCCTTTCCCTGTTTATCCCCTTTTATTTCTCCCTTCTCCTTTCAGTACTCAAGATACTATTTGTAAATCCAAAAGATATTATTGTTCATTCACTCAGTCGTATCCAACTCTTTGCGACCCCATGAACTGCAGCACGCCAGGCTTCCCCGTCCTTCACTACCTCCCTGAATTTGCTCAGACTCGTGTCCATTGAGTCAGTGATGCCATCCAACCATCTCATCCTCTTTTGTCCCCTTCTTCTCTTGCCCTCAGTCTTTCCCAGCATCAAGGTCTTTTCTAGGAGTTGGCTCCTCACATCACATGGCCAAAGTATTGGAGCTTCAGCTTCAGCATCAGTCCTTCCCATGAATATTCAGGGTTGATGTCCTTTAGGATTGACTGGTTTGATCTCCTTGCCATCCAAGGGACTCTCAAGAGAGTCTTCTCCAGCACCACAGTTCAAAAGCATCAATTCTTTGGTGCCCAGCCTTCTTTATGGTGCAGCTCTCACATCCATATATGACTACTAGCCAAAGTGTAACTTGACTATATGGACCTTTGTCAGTGAAGTGATGTCTCTCCTTTTAAATATGCTGTCTAGATTTGTCATAGCTATTCTTCCAAGGAATAAGTGTCTTTTAATTTCGTGTCTCTGCAGTCACCATCTGCATTGATTTTGAAGCCCAAGAAAATAAAATCTGACACTATTTCTGAATTTTCCCCATCTATTTGCCATGAAGTGATAGGACTGGGATACCATGACCTTTGCCTTTTGAATGTTGAGTTTTAAGCCAGCTTTTTCACTCTCCATTTTCACCATCAAGAGGCTTTTTAGTTCTTCTTCACTTTCTGCCATTAAGGTGGTATCATCTGCATATCTGAGGTTGTTGATATTTCTCCAGTTTTGATTCCAGCTTGTGATTCAGCCAGCCCAACATTTTGCATAATGTGTTCTGCATATAAGTTAAGCTGGGTGACAATATACAGCCTTGTTGTACTCCTTTCCCAATGCTGAACCAGTCCCTTGTTCCATGTCTAGTTCTAACTGTTGCTTTTTGTCTTACATACAGACTTTTATTCATATTTTTCAATACTAAGTTTGCTACAACTTTAGTACAGAATTCCTCTTTGTTACAAGGTTCTAAATGCTTAGTGTTGGAAATTGAGCTTCTTTGGGGAAGGTAAATAATCAAATGCAACTACTAAGGAGTTTTAGATTTGGCAACATCAGAGAATCAGCATCATAGATGCCCAGAACCAATAAGTATGTCTCCTTTTATCCCTCATCCCAAATACAGAGCCCTGTGTGGCCTATAGCATCATCCTGATTTTCCTCAAGCAGCAGAAACCTTCTGTGACTGGGTCGGAACTACTGAGCGAGGCTGGGTGGTCTGTCGTTCTCTATGATCACAAAAGAATTTGGGCAAGATGTGGGGATTCTAGGAGACAGAAGAGTTAGTGGAATTAGGAACTAACAGATGCCCAAGATCATGCAGAACTAGTGGAGAACTGGGTACCTGGGTACAGGAAAAGAGATGATGTGCCTTTGAAAGCTTGTGAGACTCCTGATTAGTGGCCCTAAAACCTGAGAGGAACTCTCAGCTTTTCCCACCGTTGTTTACCGCATCTAGTTTGAAGCTTTCCCTTTGCTAATGGAAGACTTTTTCTAAAGGAGTGACCCAAATGCATGGTAGGTAGTGATGCAGAATGGTCACCGTGTTGTTTTGCAACTTCTTTAGGCAAGTTTGAGATTCCGATGTTGACTGTGCATAAAGGGCCACCCATGAAAGATGTGTGCAGTGTGTATCTTGAAGCCGGATCTGGATTCTGTAGACTGATGTTGAATTAAATTTCAGAGAGGGAGAGTTTTGGGTGGCTCAGTGGTTAAGAATCTACCTGCAATGCAGGAGTAGCAGGAGACATGGGTTTGACCCCTGGGTGGGGAAGGTGCCCTGGAGGAGGGAATGGAAACCCGCTCCAGTATTCTCGCTTAGGGAATCCCCAGGGTCATAGGAGCCTGGCGGGCTACAGTCCATAGAGAGGCAAAGAGTCAGACACGACTGAAGCGACTTTACACATGCACACGCAGAGAAAAGAATAGCTTTATTGCTTTGCCAGGCAAAGGGGGCTACAACGAGCTAATGCCCTCAGAACTGTGTGTTCAACCTGGAGCAGGTAGAGAAAAGTTTCATAGTAAATGGTTCAAAGATGGCGTGATCAGCTCATGGACATTGTGTTCAGTGGTTGGTAGTGAAGTCAGTGGGAGTCAGCATCATCAACCTTCTGGTTCCGAAGGGTCTGGGGTCTACATGCTACTGGGCAGCATGCTGTTAACTCCTCCCACCAGGTAGGGGTTCCAGTATCTGCACGACAGCTCAAAGACTCTGTCATGTGTACCCCTTGAGGGGGAGTTGCGACGTTGCTTCGAGGCTGCACCGTTGCTTCTTCTATTTCCCTGTGCCCTAGGGAAGGGCACAGCCTGCCCTTCCCTAAATAACAACTGTTTGAACCTGCTGTTGGAACTCACAAAAGGTACTGGAGGCTGAATTAAGCCCCTTTCCTATAATCAAGAAATGGGGGACACAAAAAGGCTTTGGTGCCCAGCAGCCCCACAGGGTCCTGGCTTCTCTTGATCTTGCCAACTAAAGAACATATTCACAACCTAAAAGTTGAGAGTTACATTTTATTCGGTAGGAAGTTTTAGGACTTCAGGCCTGGGTGGCGACATCTCAAGTAACCCTGAGAGAACTGCTCTGAGGAGGAGAAGAGCCAGGTTCTATTGAAGTTTTGCAACAAAGCACATGTCAAAATGATTATTGTTAATGAAAGAAAATCAGATATCTTCAATTAAGGAATTTAGTGCTTTTCTATGTATGGAAAGATGCAAAGAGTCTGGGCTCACCGAGATCATTCCTTTGATATGCAGCTACTGGGGCCAATATCCTGTGTTTGCACATCTGAGTTTCCTCAGGGCTCACCAGCTCGGTGTAGGCTGTGGCTGCAAACACTGTTGACTGACGTCCTTTGCTAATGTGGCAGAAACTATTCCAGTTCCGAGTTTGAAGATATCAGAGGCAAGAAGACAAGTTACCTGCTGCCCACTAACATTACATGAAGGTAGAACAAGAAGACGTTAGCTGCAATAAACACACTCTGTAAGGTCAGGGATGGCCATTCTCTGCATTTACTCTTCTTTAAGGCATCCTCTCATGAGAAAGAGGAAGATTTTCTTCCACTTTCTGGCCTTTCTCTGCTGTTCAAGAGGAGGCTCACATTTTTAAATATAAGCTCTCTCACTATATAATTAGTCCAATTCTTCCAGTTTCTTTAGGAACTTCTACCCACCCACCTATTTGCATTGTTAACTCTCTCCCCAGCCCCCCATGGATTTCATCCCTTCTCCTTGAACGAATTTAATCGATATATATGAAGCATTCTGTGTGCAAAGCAGGATGCCTGGGTTATAGAATAACATCGATGCAGAAGACTCTTGATCCTCAGTGGTGCTCAAAGTCTCATGGAAATAGGTGGGAGAGAGAGACCGCCTGATAACTTTTTAAAACACTAATTTCGGGTTCCGCTTCCCTGCTCCGCTGTGGTGAGTGGGGGCTGCTCTTCACTGTGGCGCTTTCTCTTACGGAGCATGGGCTCTCGGCACCCAGGCTTCAGCAGTTTTGGCCTGTGGGCTTAGTTACTCTGAGGCATGTGCTATCTTCCCGGACCAGCGACAAAACCCACGTCCCCTGCATTGGCAAGCGAAATCTTAACTACTGGCCTACCAGGGACGTCCCTGGTAAGATAACTTTCTGAGATACTAATTTGCACAGGACTGTCTTGGTAATATTACAGGCTGGGTTCTAGAGCATGGCAGTAAAGTGAACATCAGAATAAAGTGAGTCACATGCATTTTGGGTTTCCCAGTGCATCTAAAAGTTCTACTTACACTATACTGTAAAATATTAAGTGTGCGATAGCATTATGTATTTTTAAAATGTATGTGCCTTAATTTAAAAGCATTTTATTGGTTAAAAATGCAAAGCATCATCTGAGGCTTCAGGAAGTTGTCATCTTTTTGCTGGTGGAGGGTTTTGCCTCACTGTTGATGACTACTGGCTTATCAGAGTGGTGGTGGCTGAAGACTGGGGTGGCTGTAGCCATTCCTTAAAATAAGACAGTGATGATGTTTGCCACATCAATTGACTCTTCCTTTCATGAACGATTTCTCTGTAGCATGAAATATTGTGTGATAGCATTTTAGCCACAGTAGAACTTGCAAAGTAATGTCAATCCTCTCAAACGCTTTCATCAGTAAACTCTCTTAGTTTCTGTGCAGGGATCAAACTTGCACGCCCTGCATTGGAAGGCAAAGTCTTAACCACTGGACCACCAGGGAGGTCCCCTCAATCCTTAAACAATCCTTTGACCCTTTGCTCTCTAAGCATGCATTCTCTTACATTTTTATATTTCTTTCTCTTCAGTATCTGGAGGAAATTATTATGGATTCTAATTTTGGCCTCTAGTGTTCTCCAAGTCTTATAAGCATAGGCAGAAAAGGAATTTATTGAAAAATATGTGAGTAGTTCAGAACTTCAGGGGTGGGAACGGCTGGGAATGTCATATATGGAAAAATGACTCAGCAGAAGTCAAGTTCCCACCCAAGGCAGAGGCTGGGCTGGGCGTCCCCACGAGCTTCCTGGCCCGAGGGAGGCCAGTGCTGTGAATTACACTTCTTCAGTGTCTCTTGTTCTTTGAGACTCTCCTTTAAGACCCAAAATCTGGGGAGCAGCCCCTGACTGACGTGGTCTTGATGCTTCCTAACCCTCTAGCCGCTAAAGTGTAGAGGCAGGAATGGCTGGCTTCTAGGTTCTGATGGTGAGGAGCAGAGGCCTCCTCCCACCAGAATCCACACAGTACAACTTCTTCCAAAATAGGAAGGTCTGGAGGCTGACTGTATAAACAGACTTGCCCTCTGAGGGTTATTTCCTGCCTCTGTTCTATCAGGAAATTCAGGTCCATGCTAGATCTGTAACTCTAGCCCTCCTCTCTCTCTCTCCTTCGTCTCCCGTCTTTACAGCTACCTCCAGAGCCTTCCTCTTGACTGGTCTGTGGTCCTCCAGACTTAGAAAGACCAAGCACACCATCTCTTTCCCCTTCTCATCCTGTGTATTCCTTCAAGAGTCACTGGGGAAACTAGTTAAAAACGCAGATTTCCTTGATTCAGCCCTCCCCCACCGTCCTGAAGTCGTGCTCCTGCAGCAGGGTCCAGGGTGCTTCACGCTTCTCAGGCAGCCCGGTGGCGTTTCTCCTTGTGATGGATGTTCTTTTTGAGAAACAGGGTTCCCGTCTGTCATAAACTCTGGCTGACATTCCCTTCTGCCATCTCTCTCAGATCTTTCACTTCCTCAAAGCCGTATGCCTTCCGTACGATGCATGCCGTTTGCAGGACCACGTGTCTCCATTATTGGTTCATCATCTGTGTGCATCACCAGCGTTGGTGGAGAACCTCTTGTAGGCAGCTCTGGGGGGTCGCCAGGGAGGCAGAGGGAGACTGCCTCCTATTTTTCACTGCCCTGGAGATTTGACTGTTTGCCCAGAAGTGGGGTTCTTTGTGACTGCTCTGGGTGATACAGCAGAAGTTACCCAGAAAGGCACAGATATGGACCAATCGGAATGGATGCTGACTGTAAATAACAGTGGGAACCTGATACAAACCTGACCCGAATCCTGAACATCATATGTAGTACGTGGTTGAGGTCCTTCAATGGACCGGAACCTGGTGGTCTGGAGTTGACGATAAGAAAGTGAAAGAAGGAGAGAGGCTAATATTTCCTGGGTTACGCAGCCGGCTTCCGCATCCCAGGAAATCAGCTAGAAATAGAGAGGTAGAGAGAGAGAGAAAGGAAGAAAGAAAGACAGACAGACACAGGGACCCAAGCTTTGATGGAGCAAAGGTGTTTTAATCAGCATGGTGTCTTACAAGGTAGTTATTCTCAGATAAAGATTAAAATTCCAGACTTATAAAACAGGCGATCCGTATTAAAGAGAGAGAGAGTTGTAAACAATCACTTTTACCCTTTGGTTCACAAGAAGGAAGAGGGTACTTATCACCGTATTGAGAAACTAACCAAGGAAAGGCCTGGATCCCTCAGCCCCCCGGGAGAGGCTTGCCTTTCCTCTTCATTCCTGAATATTCAGGAATTAGTAAGGAACAGAGGATTCCTGACAGATCCAAAACAGCACACCAGAAGCCTCCTGTTAAATGCTTCCTGACAGTAAGGAACTCTGACTGGGCTTCTGGTTCTGCAGCCCCACAGGCCTTCACAGAGGCCCATCTGCACAGTCAGGCCACAAGTCAGGTGAGTTGTCAGGAGAAGCTCTGCAAGATGCATGTCGAATGTGACCTGCGGTAGAAACCATTCCCTTTCATGAGCATTAGAACACGCCCTTATGAATTCCTTTAGACACCCTCCTTTCCAAACTTCATGTCGAATTCAGAACTTTCTCTTTCTCCTTCCACACTGCTATTTGCAGGAAATCATTCTGAGGATTTCTTTTTTTCCCCTTTCCCTGCTCTGCCACCAATAGTACAGCCTTACCTCCCGTCTTTCCGGTCAGCAAGGGGTTAGAATAAAGAGGCTGCCTCCCTCTGCACGGACAGTTTTTTATTAAACAATTTTCTTTTGTCTTGTACTTTATATATTGATGTGGTTTTATGTCTTTCCTCACCTTGACATATTTTTGGTAGATTTTAATTTAAAAGTTGAAGAGGGAGCTCTCCTTTTACTTGATGCTTTGACCTCTGGATTAGAAGATGGGCGTAGTAAATCATTAGAGGCAAAGAGGTGAGAAAGTACCATTTATTCCGGGAGGGCTCTACATCATAGTTTGACCTTAGACTCACAAGAATGCGAAACACCAGAACAGAAGCAAGCACGGTGTCTGTTCCTGCCCTTGAGCAAGGGGAGGACCTGCGCAGGATCGCTGCTCCCTTGTTCCCAGACGGGAGGAAAACCCTGCTCCTCCGGATCGGATCGGGAGACTGGTGGTGCCACCAGCCACTGAGTGCACAAGCTGGATAAATACAGAAGCTTAGAGCATTTCCAGTTTACCTCTTAAGTGCAGCATGTACAAATTGAGCTCCACACGCTCTGCGCTGTAAGAAATACTACATTTCTTATGCTGTCCAAGTCATTCTCATTTTGATGATAAATCTCTAGGCTGCCAAGAAATTTGACGTGTCTTTCTGCCGGCTCCTCCCGGGTTCTGGGCCTTACAGAAGGGACCCGCTGACTTTGGTCATCTGTCCCTACAGGTCATCGCTGGGGCATCTCTTGTCCTTGTCCACGTCTCCTCTGGCCCGAGAGCTCTCGCCGTGGGGGGAGGGAGTCGTTGACAGAGTGGACCAGGGATCCCGTCCTCTCTCCTCTCCGAGGCCTCACTGCTTTCCCCTCCCATAGTCTTTGCCTTGGTCCAGCCCTTTCTGTCACAGATGAAGGCCTTTCTGCTCATCTGCTTCTCCGACCCCCTCCTCTTTCCCCCTCAAACCTGGCGGAGGGGGTGGGTTTTGTTTGTTTTCTTTCTTGGTTCTTTGGGGTGCGCTGTATGCCTGGCACAATCTTAGTTTCCCAGCCAGGGACTGAAGCCAGGCCCTTGGCAGTGAGCCTGGAGTCCTAACCACTGGGCCAGCAGGGTATTCCCTCCAACCTTGTCCTTAAACTGAACTGTTAGGACCCAAATGTTATTTTTCCTTTCCTTGAGAACAGGGGAGAGACAGTCTCAGCCAGTGAGCGTTCCATCCTTGGGGTGTAGGAGAGGAAACCCAGACGAGTAATAAAGGCTGTGCCCCGAAAGGACTTTACAGCTTGGTAAGGAAATGGACTGCCCTGTGTGACCATGAGGAGATGCATGGAGTGAGGTGGAGCTCAGTTCCAGCTCTGCTTGGAAGCAGCCAGCTTCAGCGTCCCCAAAAGGAAAGTTGCTCTTGAGCACATGGAGCCGTTAAGGGGTGACACCTTTGAGTGGCAGAGTCAATGGTTACCAAGGGCCAAGAGAACAGGCCGTCTTGCGCTAACAGCCAAGCATCCCCAGTGCAGAGGCCACTGTAAATCCTCTTCTTTCAGCCTTGCTTTGTCCGTGGGACACTGTCATTCCTACCTTTGGAAGCAGCCATCAGAAACTGTATAATTAACACTGTCGATCTTGAACAGTGTTAGAGGAGACCAACCCAGGAGAGCAGATTCAAGCATGTCCATGTGCCCTTGGTCTTGAAGCTACTTCCTGTCTGTGAATCCAGGGCACGTGTATTGACATGCATTTTAGTTAAGGCTTGGCTGCCCCCTGGTGGACGACGCTCTCCAGTAGGTGCATTTCAGTATTGAACAGATCAGGAAGATGCCCGTGCTGTTGGTCACTGGTGTGCTTGGATGCCTGGAAAAGATATTCTGAAATGGTTTGGTTGCCTGAGGCGAATTAAGGACCGTTGCTGTTGTTTAATCACTCAGTCATGCCCTACTCTTTGCCACCCCGTGGACTGTAGCCCGTCAGGCTCCTCTGTCCATGGGATTCTCCAGGCACAAATATTGGAATGGGCTACCATTTCCTTCTCCAGGAGATGATTCCAACCCAGGGATCGAGTCAGTTTCCTGCATTGGCAGGCAGATTCTTTGCCACTGAGCCACCAGGGAACATGAATGTAACTGTGTTTATGGCTTGCATGTGAAGTCGTGTCTCTCTGCAGATAGAGACTCATTAGTCAAATAAGCCTCCAACAGCAGGGTCAGTGCCTTCTATTCCCAGCTCTGAGGTTGTGCAAGTGAATTCCTAGCTCTGCAGAAGAATTTTGAGGCCAGAGTTATTAGGACTCTTCCTTCCAGAGGGAGCTAGAGTGGAACCCTAATGGTTCCAGCCCGGGTGTGAAAACTCCTGGAAACCACCCCCTCGTAGATCACAAGGAATGAATGCCAGCAGGAAAGACTCCCCATTTCCCTCTATCAGCTGACTGCCCTGTAGGCAGAGAATGTGGAAAAGGTGGAATGGAAAATCAGTCAAGGTCGATTTTTGGGGGCTGAGCTAGGTCTTCGTTGCTGTGCACGGGCGATCTCTAGTTGCGGCGGGTGGGGGCTCCTCTCCAGTTGTGGTGTGCAGACCTCTCACTGCAGGGCCTCTCCTGTTGCAGAACATGAGTTCTAGGGCGCTGGGGCTCCAGTAGTTGTGATACGCCAGCTTAGCGCCCCTCGGCCTGCGGAATCTTCCTAGATGAGGGATCGAACCCATGACCCCTGCATTGGCAGGCAGAATCTTAACCACTGGGCCACTAAGGACGTCAGAGTCTGTTTTAACAACGCCAGACACCCGATAGATCTTCCTTAAGTTGACTTCTTCCTTTTAAGCTTCTAAAAGGACCACACAGGCCAAGGGAGAATGATCGATCTGCCTTTGCATTCTGGAGCCATTGAGGGTAGAAGAAACACCTTTATATTGTATAATGACTTTTATACCCCTTCCCAGATTCCCTTGGCTCCTTTCTTCCCAGGCCTCTAGATGCTGAGTCCATGAGAGTCCCACCACTGCTCTCCCCTTGCTAACACCCCTGTCCACCTTGTTCCCCTCCAGGGTGACTAGGGGTCTAGTCAAGTCACACATGGACACCAAGGCTGCCCTCATCCTGGGAGAGGCCATGGCAGGCCACTGAAGCGCCTGGAATTCAGCTTCCCTGGTGGCTGCTTGGAAAGTCTGGCCACTAATCTGGTGGAAGGGCAAGGGGTAGGGACTGAGCTGTGGGCAGAGGACATAGCTTGTGCAGAAGTCTTCAGAGAGCAAAGAGAGTTCAGAGAACTAGAAGAGGGAAGGGTGGCCGCAATGTGGCAAGCAGGCAGGGGAGGAAGGTGGAGGACAGATGACAGGGGCTTTGTGGGATGATCTGGGGCCTTCACCCGAGTGCAGAGGTAAGCCTGGTATTGCTGTGGTTTAGTCGCCAAGTCCTGTCCAACTGTTTGTGACCACACAAACTGCAGCCCGCCAGTCTCCTCTGTCCATTCTCCAGGCAAGAATACTGGAGCGGGTTGCCATTTCCTTCTCCAGGGGATCTTCCTGACCCAGGGATCAAACCCGCCTTTCTTGCGTTGGCAGGTGGGTTCTTTACCACTGAGCCACCAGGGAAAGCCAAGCCATATATAGAAGAGTTATACCAGTGGGGTTGCCTTTGAAGAAGATTGTTCTGGCTAAGGCATAGAGACGTGGTAGGAGGGAGATAAGACTTGGGAAAGGGAGACCAGTGAGGAGTGTTTGGGGGAACAGGGGCCGGTGCTGATGGTGGCAGCTGGTGGCAGACAGGTGGCCAGAGATGCTCTTCAGACTCTGCCTCTAGATCTGGGTGAATTATCTCCACCTTCTGATGCTCTTATCCACATGCTGGGGTTCAAGTTGCCTGCTTCCTGGTCTTATTCTGAAATGACATAAGGTCATATGAACATCCTTGCTAAATAATAGTTGCTTCAGAAGTCCCATTTGGGTGTGAGGTATAAGGAAGGAGTGACCTCCCTTGATGAGCACGGCTGTCCTGCCAGTTAAGCTTGGCCACCCCCATGGCCTAACCAAGGCAAGTCCTGGCTTTCCTCACGTTGAGCAACACAGGTGACTTCCCTGAACGCAGAGAGGCTCATCTTCAAATACCATCTCCACCGGGTTAAGGATGGAGGCCGAGCTGTTTCCGGTAATAGAGATGTCAGCCCAAATGGCTGGCAGGCCACTTGAAACAGCCGCATAGAGACGTGCCAGCTGGCGTTTGCCACACGCTGTGTGGGGCAGGCACTGAAGCACAGGCCGGAACACTGTCACTAACAATCCTCGAGCGGTGATGTGTCCCTGCAGTGAAAAACAGGCAAAGGACTTGAAATGCAGTTTGAACTTAATCATGTGGGTGAGGTTATTTCATAGTCGGCTAATTTAGCAAACCAATTTTAAGGGTGCTAATTAAAAATTGCCCGAGGTTATCAATTTGCTGCCAGAGTGCCAGAAAAAAATGGACATGGAAGAGTTTCAGTCCAGCTAATTATTGAATAAGGCATAAGACTTGATTACCCTGTCAGGGGGATTTTTAAAATGGGGATACTTTTATTTGGAACATGTCTTTTTATTTAGGGGAAGAGTTATCAAAAGACTAGAATGATATAGCATCACATATGACTTATTTTGGGCTTTCCCAGTGGCTCAGACAGTAAAGAATTTGTCTGCAATGCAGGAGACCCAGGTTCGATCCCTGGGTATTCTTGCCTTATTCATCATTATGTATTTTATATTTTGAATCCACCTGCCAATGCAGGAGACACAAAAAATGGGTTCACTCCCTCTGTCAAGAACATCGCCTGGAGAAGGAAACTGCAACCCACTCCAGCATTCTTGCCTGGAAAATTCCATGGACAGAGGAGCCTGGTGGGCTCCTAGTCCATGGGGTCACAAAGAGTCCCAACTGAGCACCACAAGCCCCAGTCATTAGGGCAGACTCTTTTCTTACATACTCACCGAAGGACCTTGGGGTTCTGGTTTCTAGTCTCTGGACTGTAGGGAATGGCACTGAAGCCTGAAACCCAAAGTTCATAGTTATCGTTTCTGTATCAATCATCAGAGTCTGATGGTTTCGTTAGAGCATTTAACATTTAACATTTCACACACTATTGGCTGGTGAACTTCTTCTTGATACTTTTCCACTTTCTTTTGAAGGTTATACAAATAGCTGTGTCCAGGAAATCTGCAGAAGAATTAGACTGTGAGCTCCAAGGGGACAGGCACCATGATTGTCTTATCCTGTGCTTAATTTCCAGGGCGTGTCATGTGGCAGATTGTCAATAAGCACTGGTTAAATGCAGGAATCCAGAATGTGCCAGGTGTTGCTCTAGGGGGTTGGGAAATATCACTGAATAAAGGAAAAATCCTTGCTCTTTTGGAGATGACATTCTACCATGAAGAAGAAGTAATATCACAAATAAGTACCTTATATGGCATGTTAGGAAGTGATAAATTCTTTGGAAAAGACATGAAGCAAAGTAAGGGGGTTGAAGGGCTTCCTGGTGGCACTCGTGATAAAGAATCCACCTGCTGATACAGGAGACAGAGGAGATGAGGGTTAGATCCCTGGGTCGGGAAGATTCCCTGGAATAGGAAATGGCAACCCCCTCCACTATTCTTGCCTGAAAAACCCCGTGGACAGAGGAGCCTGGTGGGTACCAGTGCATGGAATTGCAAAGCATCGGACACTACTGAACGTGCGTGTGTGTGCACACACACGTACACACACACGGGACTGAACCCCAGAGATGAGGTAAGGTGGAGTTGGGATAGTTGGGCATGTTTCTTTATTAAAAATATGCTCCAGATAGGCCTCGTTGAGCAGATGAGATTTGAGAAATGATTTGAAAATGCCAAGGACAGTAGCCTAGTGGATATCTGGGGAGGAGCATTCCAGAGAGAACACAGAGAGAGCAAATGCTCTGAAGAAGGAGTACAATTAAGAATATTTCAGGAATAGCAGGGAGGTTCGTAAAGCTTGAACAGAATGAGTATGGGGATTCTTTTAAGCTGCTGCAGGGTTTTGAGTAGAGAAATGCCCCTGATTAGACATGGCAGCTGTGCTGAGAATAGTTGGGTTAAGGGGAGAGAAAAGTGGAAATAGGGACCATTGTTGGGGGGCTGGAATGCAGTGATTCAGATGAGAGATAATAGTGGCTCGGACCAGGGTGACTGTGGCAGAGGAGGTGAAAAGTGGTCAGATTCTAAATGCATTTTGAAAGTGGAGCTAGAAATTGTAAGATAATATGGAGAAACCCAAAACATACAGTTATCATGTCTATATCAGTCATCAGAGTCTGATGGTTTCATTAGAGCATTTAACATGCTATGAAAGTAGCTGTTGCAGTTCTTATTGGTGGTCTGGGCTTGAAAAATGGGAAGGATGGGGTTGCTGTCACTGAGATGAGAGCTAGCATATGGAGCAGACTTCTGGAAAAACAGTGCAAGTCCAGTGGTGGATGTGTTCTGTGTGAGAAGCCTGTGAGCTATCAGAGTGGAGGTGTCAGGAAGACAGTTTGATATGCGAATTTCCATGCAGATGTTTTCTGAAGCCATTAGTACTAAAGGAGATACTTAAAAATGAACAGCCATGGTGAAAAAAATAGTACTCTCTTTGATCCTTTGTATTCCTGTGGTCCTGGTTGTAACTTATCCTTTTTCATTTCTGATTTCATCGATCTGGGCCTTGAAGGCCCTTTTTCTCTTAATGAATCTGGTTAAAGGTTTATCAATTTTGGTTATATTTTCAATTAACTGGTTTTTAGTTTTATTGATCTTTTCTATTTTTTCATCTTTCATTAATTTCTGTTCTGATCATTATTATTTCTTTTCTTCTAACTTTCAGTCTCATTTGTTCTAGAAACTATAAAATAGTTCCTTCAGGTATAAATTTAGTTTTTATTTGATATTTTTTTCTTGTTTCCTGAGGTTAGCTTCTATCACCAAAATATTTCCTTCCAGATATGCTTCTGTGGCATTGCATCGATTTTGGACTGCTGTGCTTTCGATCTGTCTCTAGAAATCTTTTGATTTCCTCAGTGACCCATCGGTTATTTAGTAGCATATTGTTTATCCTCCAGTTGTTTGGATTTTTGCTGTCTTTTTTCCTGATAGTTGGTTTCTAGTCTAATAGCACTGTAGTCAGAAAAGATGCTTGATATGATTTCCGTCTTTCAGAATATTTTGTGAACTTTGTTTAGAAATTTGTGAATTTTTGTTTAGAATTGTTTTGTGGCCTAGTTTATGATCTGTCCTGGAGAATATTTTGTGTGTACTTGAAAAGAATGTGTATTTTGGTGCTTTTGGATGGAATGTTCTATGTATACCTATTAAGTCTATCTTCTCTAATGTTTCATATAATGCCAGTGTTTCCTTATTGATTTTGTGAATGACCTGTCCCTTCATGTAGATGTTAGAGTCTCTTACTAATATTGTGTTACTGTCAATTTCTCCCTTTGTATCTGTTAATATTTGTCTTATGTATGTAGGTACTCATATATTGGGTGCATGTATACTTAGAATTGTTACATCTTCTTGGATTTATCCCTTTGTCATTATGAAATATTCTTCTTTGTCTCTTATTACAGTCTTTAAAGTCTATTTTATTTGATATAAATATTGCTATTCCAGTATCTTCATGTCCATATTCATGGAATATCTTTTTCCAACTTCTTTCCGTCTGTGTGTCTTCAGGTCTGAAATGAGTCTCTTGTAGCATATATGTGGGTCTTATTTTTGTATCTATTCAGGCACACTATGTTTCTTGATGGGAGCATTTAGTTTACAGGCAAGAGTACTGGAGTGGGTTGCCATTGCCTTGCCCTTAGTTTACTTAAAGAAATTATTTATAGGTATGTACATCTTGTAAGTTGTTTTGGGGTTGTTTTGTGGCTCTCTTTTATTCCTTTTTTCTTCTTTTGCTCTTTTGTGATATAAGGTCTATTTTTAGTATTATGTTTGGGCTCCTTTTTCTTTTTTTTTGTATGTGTATCTATTATAGATTTTTGGTTTATGGTTACCATGCTATTTATTTTCTTAAGAAACATAGAAAAAGAAGTAGAATAAAAAGTTTACCTACAGTTTCATTATTCAAAGCTAACCATGGTAAAAATTTAAATATTCCTCTTTGAGTATTGTCTAATATTTACATAATTGTGATCAAAATGTTCATATACATTGTATCCTTTTTGCTCCTGACATTAACCTATTATCATAAACTTCTCACAAGCATCTCTCTTTCTTTTTACTGTATACATAAACATTCATCTTCCACTACATTAACTGTTGTGTTAATATTTAAAGGTAATGCTCACTAGCATTACAAGTGGATTAGAAAGAGAAGCAAACTTCCCTTTTTTCCCCATTTCTTTCATCCAGGAAGAATGTACCACTTTCCCCCTTTTTCCAGTCTTTCTTGTCTCCATTCCCATGAATATTTCCTTTTTTCCTTCTCTTTCTCATCTCTCTTCCTCCTGGCCTCCTTTGTCCTTCCCACCCTCCCTTGCTCCCCATCATCTATTCATTTAATTATAATGTAAAACTGTTATGGCATCATTGTACTTGTCTGCCTTGCAGTAGACATTGAAATATGTGTTTAAGGATGGTGGTATGTCAGTTTGGAAAAACTCATCTAACTGGACTTTCTGCTTTATGAAAAGTTAAATATTTTGAATATTTCATTATTCAAATGAAATGGCACAGGGTTAGTCTCCTCCCTAGGACTCTGGAATTCTCATTGAACCAGGGAACCTCATTTTCACCTACATTCTTTGACATGCATTCTTAAAGAGGTCAAACACTTCACCAGCCATAAATATCCAACCTAAAAACCTGACTATCAGATGCAGCAGCAGTAAATTTTCAGTGAGGTCATAAGAATACATTTGTGAAAAAATATAAAGTTAAAATTGCTTCTGATGCTCTTGGTTAAGCAGTACACACCTAGAATGTAGCATATCCTTGCCCTCAAGCTTCATATAGATATAAAATCTTAGATTCAGGAGAAATTATTCAGCATAGAATCTTGGAAAGTAATTTAAAGGCCAGATACCGCAAACGTTAGTCCGACCTTGGATTGAACACCAGGGAGCTTGCCATATCAAGAGGGAGTGAGTCCATTCTGTGGTTGTTGTTCGGGGATTTTTTAAAAATTAAGATTAAATGTAAAGAGAAAGTGAAATTGTCAGCCGCTCAGTCGTGTCTGACTTGATGCAACTCTATGGACTGTAACCCACCAGGCTCCTCTGTCCATGGGATTTCCCAGGCAAGAATATGGGAGAGGGTAGCCATTCCCTTCTCCAGGGCATCTTCCTGACCCAGGGGTCAGGTCTCCTGTGATGCAGGTAAATTCCTTATCTTCTGAGCCACCAGGGAAGCCCTAAGATGAAATATGCCTCCTCTAAAATCTACAAAAGGTCCTGGTATGTGAATATGATTAAGTGGAAACTTAAGTAACTCGGGGGCTCCAGTAACTCCTCCTCGTAGTCAATCCATTCATCCCATCTTCTTGAATCTGATATTATTTACTTGGTTTTTGTGTTGTGGAGCTTCAGCTCCTATAAATTACACATCTACCCAAAAGAAAGGTGAAGAAGCCTTCAAGCAACATGTGGAAAGCTAATATTTGTTCCTGAAAATTGGAATGAATAACCATAGCATCAATGTGACTAACACCATTTATATATTTATATGGATACACGGTTACTTAGCAACATCTAATCTAGAGAATAAATTATGAAAATGACTTGCATAGCCATGTCTTATAATGTTAGGGTAGATTTTTATTTTTGTGGAAAACTTACTTTCTTCCTAAAATATTTCTATCCTTCCTCCATTTGGCCCTAAAAAGAATGTATTGCCTTCTTCATGGTTTTAATATATGACTTTTTCTCATGAGACTCATTGTTAGTGCCACTGACATACAAATATTCAAACTGACCATGCTGCTCAGTTCCTTGCAATGGAATTGAATAAAAACTTGGATTAAAAGGTCAACTTTAAACTCTGCATAATAAATTCACTGAGTAAAAGCTATCCCAACAACTTTCTGCACCATTTCTTCCCATCTCATTATTCATGTAGGCGTCCCTGAATTTTAAGGAGTGCAAATAAAAGAGCAGAATGTGTAGACCATTGGGGCCTAGAAAATTTTTTTCATGAATAGGGAATGAAATGCAGATTGAAAAGTATTTCTTAAATTAATGAAGTCGATACAGTTGAGAGAGAAATGATGAACACTTAATATTTCCTATAGTTCAAAAGAGTAAAACCTCTCCATTATTATAAAAATATCTCTTACTCTATGGTCTTCACATATTTGGTTCCATAGCCATAGTATTGAGAGCTTTACTGTTTTTTGGATGATTATTTTTAATAACCGATTTTTATAACTGATACTAAACTTACTGGGATTACCCAGCAGGGTGTAGTGGGACAAAGCATGGGGATTTCCAGAAGGGACAGGTGAGCAGAATGTCTTAATATTATATTACATAGAATGCTTGTTCATGCATTATACAAACATATTCTGAGTAATTGCTTGTGTTAATAAAAGTAACATAAAGATAAGTGTTTTGGATAAAGTCGAGGTTTCTTGATTTAAAAAGAAAGCTAATTCTTTTGTGCATTAATAATTTTTGTAAGTTAACAGTGTAAATCTGAATCAGACTCACAAAATAATGAGATTTTGTGTGAGTAATGCTGTTGGAGATAACATACCATTTTTTAAAATGGTTTTAGACTCCCCAGGCTAATTTCATATCCATGTTATAGTTTTAACTCGTGAAACAAGTAGATGTCAATTTAATCAAAGAAAATAGCAGAATTGATTGCCATGGTCTCCAAGTATTTGAAAAATAACATGTCTTCTTATCTGTAGTCTATTTCAACTCAAAACAACCAATCATTCCTGGACTCGCCAATGCTAGAAATAGCTCCAGTTATAAGATTTACCACTCCAAACATTTTCTGTGTTCCTTATTTTTCCATTTGTTCCTGGCAAGTCAGCCCAATTAAAAGTGCTCTTCACATTTATTTTGATGGTGATTGTTTTAATCCAGACCATTCTCCCAAACCTCTATTATAACCTGCCCATGGCTTTCATTTTCCCTTATCTATTCATTTTAGGCAACTTCCAATTCCTTGCCTTTTGATTTCCCTTTGTTTACTGTCTCTGTTTTGCCTTGGAAGATGTCTTGGAGCCCAGCTTCGGTGCTGTGAACATTACTTCCTTCTTCAGATACATGAGTGAGCAAGTTTATAACCAGGGCTGTCCAATCTAGAATTAGGACACTTATCTTTAGGACTGAGGAACCTATCCAAGAGAAACTTTAGCATATACTTAAATCTTGGATCGAGTTAGGGATCAAGGAAGGAAAAGAATAATGTTTTTCAGAGGCTTGGGAAGCTGCAGTACTTTCCTAGGGCCTGGCTCCCAGTAAGGAGGTTAGCTCACGTGCCTGTGGTACTACTCCCGTGTTCTTTGCTGCAGACAAGGCCCTATTCTAGCATCGAACGTACAGCAGATAACAGGAATGCAGATCCAAACACAAACTCTGCAGGGCTTTATATTCTAACATAGGGTTCATAATGCTAAACAGCTGAGCACAGAATTAATTATGCCATTCAGATGGGACTCCGCTCAGTTCCTGAAGAGCTGTATGTTCCTAATTGCCCATGTTGATTGTTCAAAAACAAAACTGGCTATTAAGTCGTCACTAGTCTTTAGGGTTTCAGGACACTTTCATAAATTCTGTGCATTAATTTCTGGCTGTGTTGCGTCTTCGCTGCTGCGCGGGCTGCTCCAGCTGCGGAGCCCGGGCTTCCTCATTGCAGTGGCTTCTCCTGGTGCAGAGCGCAGGCTCTGGGGCTGCGGGCGCCAGCAGCTGCGGCTCCCAGGCGCTAATCGCAGGCTCAGTAGTCATGGCACACGGGCTCAGCTGCTCTGCGGCACGTGGATCCCTGATCTTCCTGGATTAGGGATCGAACCTGTTGTCTGCTGCACTGGCAGGTGGATTCCTATCCACTGACCCACCAGGGAGAGTTCAGACGAAACGTGGGCCACTGGAGAAGGGAATGGCGAACCACTTCAGTATTCCTGCTTTGAGAACCCCATGAACAGTATGAAAAGGCAAAAGGACAGGACACTGAAAGATGAATTTCCCAGATCGGTAGGTGCCCAATATGCTATTGGAGATCAGTGGAGAAATAACTCCAGAAAGAATGAAGGGATGGAGCCAAAGCAAAAACACCACCCAGTTGTGGATGTGACTAGTGACGGAAGTAAAGTCTGATGCTGTAAGGAGCAATATTGCATAGGAACTTGGAATGTTAGATCCATGAATCAAGGCAAACTGGAAGTGGTCAAACAGGAGATGGCAAGAGTGAACAATGACATTTTAGGAATCAGAGAACTAAAATGGACTGGAATGGGTGAATTTAACTCAGATGGCCATTATATCTATTACTGTGGGCAAGAATCCCTTAGAAGAAATGGAGTAGCCCTCATAGCCAGCACAAGAGTCCAAAATGCAGTACTTCGATGCAATCTCAAAATGACAGAATGATCTCTATTTAAAGGCAAACCATTAACTATCACAGTAATCCAAGTCTATGCCCCGACCAGTAATGCTGAAGAAGCACAAGTTGAACGGGTCTATGAAGACCTATAAGACCTTCTAGAACTAACACCCAAAAAAGCTATCCTTTTCATTATAGGGGACTGGAATGCAAAAGTAGGAGGTCAAGAGACACCTGAAGTAACAGACAAATTTGGCCTTGGAGTACAAAATGAAGCAGGTCAAAGGCTAACAGAATTTTGCCAAGAGAATGTACTGTTCATAACAAACACCCTCTTCTTTTTTTTATTTATTTTTTTTATTTTTTAAATTTTAAAATCTTTAATTCTTACATGCGTTCCCAAACATGAACCCCCCTCCCACCTCCCTCCCCACAACATCCCTCTGAACAACACAAGAGAAAACTCTACACATGGACATCAGCAGATGGTCAATACCAAAATCAGATTAATTATATACTTTGCAGCCAAAGATGGAGAACCTCTATACAGTGAGCAAAAATGGGACCAGGAGCTGACTGTGGCTCAGATCATGAACTCCTTATTGCCAAATTTGGACTTAAATTGACGTAAGTAGAAAAAACCACTAGACCATTCAGCTATTTCTAATCCTAAAAGATGATGTGTGAAAGTGCTGCACTCAAAATACCAGCACATTTGGAAAACTCAGCAGTGGCCACAGGACTGGAAAAGGTCAGTTTTCATTCCAATCCCAAAGAAAGACAATGCCAAAGAAAACTACTGCACAATTGCACTCATCTCATGCACTAGCAGAATAATGCTCAAAATTCTCCAAGCCAGGCTTCAACAGTATGTGAACCGTGAACTTTCAGATGTTCAAGCTGGATTTTAAAAAGGCAGAGGAACCAGAGATCAAATTGCCAACAGCTACTGGATCATAAAAAAAGCATGAGAGTTCCAGAAAAACATCTACTTCCACTTTATTGACTACACCAAAGCCTTTGACTATGTGGATCACAACAAACTGTGGAAAATTCTTCAAGAGATGGGAATACCAGACCACCTGACCTGCCTCCTGAGAAATCTGTATGCAGGTCAAGAAACAACAGTTAGAACTGGACATGAACAACAGACTGGTTCCAAATTGGGAAAGGAGTGCGTCAAGGCTGCATATTGTCACCCTGCTTATTTAACTTCTATGCAGAGTCGTGACTCTTTGTGACTCCATGGACTGTAGCCCACCAGGCTCCTCCATCCATGGAATTTTCTAGGCAAGAGTACTGGAGTAGGTTGCCATTTCCTTCTCCGGGGGATCTTCCCAACCCCGGGCAGACACTTTACTGTCTGAGCCACCTATATGCAGAGTACATCATGAGAAACATGGGGCTGGATGAAGCCAAGCTGGAATCAAGATTGCCGGGAGAAATATCAATAACCTCAGATATGCAGATGACACTGCCCTTATGACAGAAAGTGAAGAACTAAAGAACCTCTTGATGAAAGTAAAAGAGGAGAGTGAAAAAATTGGCTTAAAATACAACATTCAGAAAACTAAGATTGTGGCATCCGGTTCCATCACTTCATGGCAAATGGATGGGGAAACAATGGAAACAGTGACAGATTTTATGTTTTTGAGCTCCAAAATCACTGCAGATGGTGACTACAGCCATGAAATTAAAAGACACTTGCTCCTTGGAAGAAACGTTTTGACCAACCTAGACAGCATATTAAAAACCAGAGACATTACTTTGCCAACAAAGGTCCATCTAGTCAAAGCTATGGTTTTTCCAGTAGTCACATATGAATGTGAGATTTGGACTATAAAGAAAGCTGAGTGCCAAAGAATTGATGCTTTTGAACTTTTGTGTTGGAGAAGACTCTTGAGAGTCCCTTGGACTGCAAGGAGATGCAACCAGTCCATCCTAAAGGAAATCAGTACTAAATATTCATTGGAAGGACCAATGTTAAAGCTGAAACTCCATTACTTTGGCCACCTGATGGGAAGAACTGCCTCATTTGAAAAGACCCTGATGTTGGGAAAGATTGAAGGCAGGAGAAGGGGAGGACAGAGGATGAGATGGTTGGATGGCGTTACGGACTCAACGGACATGAGTTTGAGTAGGCTCCGGAAATTGGTGATGGACAGGGAGGCCTGGTGTGCTGCAGTCCATGGGGTTGCAGAGTCAGACACGACTGAGCAGCTCAGCTGAACTGAGCCACCAGGGAAACCCTAAAGGTGTGCTGCTGCTGCTGCTGCTGCTGCTGAGTCGCAGCAGGCGTGTCCGACTCTGTGCGACCCCAGAGACGGCAGCCCACCAGGCTCCCCCGTCCCTGGGAATCTCCAGGCAAGAACACTGGAGTGGGTTGCCATTGCCTTCTCCGAAAGCTATGCCATTAGGGAAGCCCTAAAGGTATTTTTAAAAGAAATAATTCAGCTATAAGTTGTAATCTTACTCTGATTAGTTCCTTTCACTGTGAGTTAAGACCCTTTTCAGCCTTTGGAATAACAGTATTATGTGAGATGTCTTGGTTCTCAGGGACTAGCTATATGAGAAATTATGAGATTTCTTATTTCTTAGCTATGGGTGATCTCAGTGCTTTGTGGGTGCTTTCCAAGGTGCTGGCAGGGATGGTCTTACTTTTTCTTTTTTGTTTTCTATGTATTGTACAAAGACCTTGCTTTCAATGGCAGAATTAAATACACAGGGGATAAGTCCTTGGATCTGTTTACTTATCCATTACCTGGGAAGAAGAATGGTGTTGCCTTGACCTCTCTCCCGGGTTGTAACTGTAGCTGTTCTGTGCACCGTGGTGAGATGGCACATTAGCTCTGAGCCTCCAGGGGTGCCAGGCCAATGCTGAATAACTGATCAGGGCTGCCTGCAATACTGTCCTGAAATGACTCAGACTGGGGCTCATCACAGAAGAAAAGTATGATTGATAAGTGCAATCTGCTGTGGGCAAGGAAGGGTAAACTCTACTGTATGAGCCAGGAAGTTTCCATTCCATATATATTGACTGCCAGGGAATGGCTTGACCTTGCAGCTTCGGTTTTAATCTTCTCCAGGTATGGCGATCATTTATTATAAGTAGAATGCTTTAGACACAACTTAGATAATCTAGCTCTCCTCACCATTCCTAATGAAGTTAAACTGATTTTATTATTCCCCAGTAGGATCACATTTAGCCTGTTGTCATTGGTGGGTTATTCCTCTTAGCCCACATTTGAGAATAAAAACTATTATTAGGTGCTGAAGATAAAATGGTAAATTATATTCACATTGTCCTAAATTTAGGAAAGACGCATATGCCTAATGCAGAACCCTTACACACACACACACACACACACACACACACACACACACACACACACACACACACACACACACACACACACACACACACACACACACACTCTCTCTCTCTCTCTCTCTCTCTCTCTCTCGCTTGCTCTTTTAAAAAAAGTCCTCGTGTGGATTTTACTTTACCCTTTGCTGTTATTTTTTTCAATCTAGAAGAGATTTCTAGGTGTTTTTCAGTCTAGAATAAAATTATCAGAGGGCATGTGTGTGTATAGACTAGTTACAAGACAGATTGTAATTCTTGTGGATCATGATCAAAACAATTTGAACGTCACAAGTCAGACCTTTTTTCCTTTATAATCACAGAGCCTTAGGGAAAGAAGAGTGGTTTCTTGCTGCTTTATGGACTAGGCAGATAGTATGTCTCAGTCACATCAAATCCATGCACGCTTTTGGTTGTTCCAAAGCTTTGGAGGCATGAATTTGGACAGGAGTGGTAAGCCAGGTTTGCCTAAAATGCATTCTGCACACGTAAGACACGAAATCTTGAGCAGTTACCTTCATGAAGGCCCAGGCAGTCATGGGCACCTTCTCCTTGCCCAGACCCATCCCCTGGAACAAGTGAAATGGCCTTTGTGCCCCGCCCAGGAGAAAACTGCTCTGTCTTCTTAGCAAAAGCTAAGGCGTGAACATGTATTATTCTGCCTGACCTGTGTCCAGGGGTGTGGTCCAGCCCCAGTTCCTTGAACCGCAAAGAAAACTTACTACATTTTACACTCCAGTATACAATAGGTGCAGACAAATACGATTTGATTCCACTTGTACAGGATACCTAGAGTAGACAAATTCATAGAGTCAGAGTGCGTGGCAGACGCCAGAGGCTGAAGGTTGCTGGGTGGGGATATTAGTGTTTACGGGGGCAGAGTTTCAGATGAGGAAGGTGAAAAATTCGGGAGATGGATGGGGCTGAGTTGCAGAGTAATGTGAATGTACTTACTGCCGCGGAACGGTGCAGTTCAGTATGGTCAAAGTGGATGTTTTATATTATGCGACCTTTACTACAATAAAAAAAAAAACATTAAACATTTTTTAAAACTTGCATTTCATAGTCACTTGTGACTCCAGGGTTCCTGCAGCTACAGGCATCCTCAGATGTTCCAGCCACCCGAAGAGAAATGGTCCTAGTGTGTTTTCACTACTCAGTGACTCAGGCAGCCAGAGGGCATTTTGGGGTGAGCATCCCTAGAGTCACAAAGGCTCCCAATCTGACTCGTGTAGTGCAGCAGCAGAGTGAAGTCAAAAGGGGCAAAGAGCACAGGCCACTTTCCTGGCAGAGCCTGGCTTCCTGCTGCTCTTCCGGCTGCAAGCGGGAGGTCAGGATCTGGATTAATAAGGGGGGCAGGAGGGGCTGCCTGGGGTGGCTCGGAAAGTTCACGGGGGGGCCCCTGAGGTCACCATCAGTCCCCCTGAGTTAGTGTAAGAACAGTGAGTCCTTGTTTGAATGATGTGATGTGTTCAGTCCAGCCTGACTCTCTGACCCCATGGACTGTAGCCCACCAGGCTCCTCTGTCCATGGGAGTTCCCAGGCAGGAATACTGGAGCAGGTTATCATTTCCTCCTCCTCTGGGGGATCTTCCTGAGCCAGGGATCGAACCCACATTTCCTGCATTGGCAGGCGGATTCTTTGCCACTGAACCACCAGGGAGGCAGTGATGTGGTGAGGAAACACATGAAATTGCCCTTTGGGATGCTTAAGGGGTAAGTGAAGTAAAGTCGTTCAGTCGTGTCTGACTCTTTGCGACACCATGGACTGTAGCCTACCAGGCTTCTCAGTCCATGGAAATTTTCCAGGCAAGAGGGGCCAAATGCCTAGCTCTCAAGCAGCCTGGCGGGATCAGGAGAGAAGCCTTGTGGGGGAGGCCTCCAATGGGGAGTCTGGGATAAATCTCAGTGCTTTTGTTCCCCCTCAACCTCCCCAGCCAACTATATTCTTCTTGCCAAGCACCCACTTACTATCGCTGGAAGATTTTCAGGGTACATAGGGCATGAGCCTCTTGCAGGAAAATCTTAGAACAGTGGACATACTTTCATATTTCATAGGCTGTGAATACATCTTTAGTAATGACTAGATGACAGCTGAGCCTGGAATGGCCAGTGAACCAGAAATCAGTAACCGGTGCTGGGAAGGTCACGCCCTCTCCCACTGCTCCACCCTGCTTTCTAGCGTCGTCCTTTAGGGTGGGCAGTGGTTTGCAGGTCTGTTTTCTGTTGGTCAGTCACTCAGTCGTGTCCGACTCTTTGCAATCCCATGGACTATAGCCTGCCAGGCTCCTCGGTCCATGGAGTTCTTCAGGCAAGAATACTGAGTGGGTTGCCATTTCCTTTTCCCCCTTTCCTGTTGGTGGTTCTCAGTTACATGAGTCAACGAAGGAGTTGGTGCTTGACTGAGCTTTTTTTTTTTTTTAAGCTTTTTAAATTGAAGTAGGAAGTACGGGCTTCCCTGGTGGCTCAGGGGTACCAAATCTACCTGGAGACAGAAGAGACGTGGGTTCGATCCCTGGGCTGGGCAGATCCTCCGGAGAAGGAAATGGCAACCCCCGCCAGTACTCTTGCCTGGAGAATGCACTTTCAGCACTTTCTCTACCGTGGAACTAGCTCCTTTCCTCTGTTGGTTCTTTTTTCTCTCGCATGTGCAACGATCTTTGAAGGCAGTTTAACCTGTCCCTCCTTCCTAAGTCTGACAAGATAGATGCTACCTAGAATCCCCATGTTATAGCTGCAGCAACAGGTCCAGAGAGATTTAAGTGTGAACACGTAGCACGCGAGCTCTAGAAACTAACTTCCGTGGAGGCTAGAGAAAGTATTCACCACCACCCTGGGCTGCCCTCGAAAATCAGGTGTGTGAAGAACTGCAGCTGTGAGTCAACCTTTGAGCAGTTTTTTTTTGGGGGGTGGGTATGTAACACTGATTAAGAAAGATTGGTCACCATAACATACAGATGAGAAAATGGATTGTCTTCTTGAAAAACTGACCACAGACAGGCATGTTGATAACTAAATATTTTTATTTCACATCTGGATTCAGTTTCACATGTATTTGCATAAATAATTTAAAAATGATCTCTAATGATTATGCACAGCTGCATGCTAGTTCAACGGGCCCCACTTTTCTCGACTTACAACGTGACCCTCCCTCTGTCGTAGAACCAAAGAGAGAAGCCGCTCTCGTTCTTTACAGCAGCACTGGGTTTGTGTCATGTAAAGCAGCTGGGTGGGTTCTACTTGTTTTAAATTTTAATAATCAGGCTAGTGATTTTTTATTTATCATTAAAAGATAACACCCCAAACTGTTAAGGTCAGAATAAAATGGTACGGTTCTAGCATCCCAAGCTAGAAGGAATTCTATTTTTCAGTGAAAGGGAATCCACATAAGACTGAGAGAGAGAACATTATGAGATAGAAGCAAGCATTTAAGGATTAACAGGAGGAGGTGTATGTGCTGGACACCACGGAACCTCAGAGCTTTCTCAGCTTCAAAATTACAAGCCGTTTTCTGGGGGTACCTGGAGTGATTAATAAGAGTGATCAGGACTGAACTTGAGAGTGAGATGACCCACGTTAGTTTTCCAGCTGAATCTAACAGAGCATATTTAGTTTAAATAATGACGATCCTCCCCCCTTCCCTGGTCAGAGTAAAACTGAAATCTGTCATTTATAGCGCTCCCTGCATGATCAGAACATGAAAAGTCTTTAAAACTAGCGGGCCTCCCAGGGGACAGGTTTAGATCCTGCCAGCCCAGGTGGACTGTTCTTGTTGAGCATGATGTTGTTGGCAAATGAGGTATGTCAGAGGCACAGCGACGGAGGTAAGTGCTGGTCAGAGTTTTACGGCCATGGTCCAGAGCAGGGGACGGTCCGTCTCCACAGCCACAACACCAGATCCGTCGTAGGCGTTGGAAGTGCTGACTAGTGTTCCAAAGCTGAGCGTCTGATGTGCTGTAAGAACATAAGAAAACACAGGCTTGGTGAGAGCCGACTTTCCTCCAGTGTAGAGTGACTGTTGAGAGTTACCAAAAAGCCATTAGGCACACACTTGGAATTAATAGATGATCTGTAAGTGGGATTCTACAGCTGAAAGTTCCTATAACTTGCTGTGACCACTCCTCCTAGAGTTGGCTACAGGTTATTTATCTGTTTGGGGGATATGTCAGTCTCAACACTAAATTTCAGTAAAGTGTTTTTTTTCTTCTTTACCAATTGTAAAACCAACATCCATTTCTGTAATAGGTTACTTACTTCCTTGCCTGGGTGCAATTTTAATTTTTTTGTTGATTTAGAATTAACATTTTTATATTTAATTAAGCTCTATAAAAAGGCAGTTTTAGTTTCGAGTATAAATGATATGGAACAGAAAGCTAATTATTAAAAAAAAAAAAGTAGAGGATTTTGGTTGTTTTTTTCCTCATAAAGAAAGATAAGCCAAAGTGAACAAGGCTCGCTTTGCGTAAAATTAATCGGAACTCAGAGGTCAAAAAGCAGACTCCCAGGTCATTACTTAATTGTCAAAATAAAGGTTTCGGAGTTATGTTGTATTATTAAAATTTATATATTTATAAATTACATAAATCTGTACACAACTATATATATATTTATTTCCTAACAAAAGTTTGCTGAAGTTAACATGTAGGAATCCATTGGTAACCTCATTTCTCTTTGCTTATAAAAGAGCAGTTCACATTATCGACATGACTTTAAATTGTGACTGTCCTGTCAACATGCCCTGATATAATCAGAAGAAATCAGAAATGGAAAAATAAACGTTACGCAGAGAAATAAACAAATGTCAAGAGCCAGAAAAGGCCTCTTTTCCTTCCAACAAAGTGCAACTATGAAGTTGCACAGCTTTGAAGTACATAAAATAATTCAACTATAATGGTCACTCCCCGCTAGAGGGAGCCTGTTATCCTTCTGAGGAAATCTTGAAAAGGCAATGTAAAAATTCAGAAACAGCATTATAGGATAATATATCATCAGTATTACCAGTTCACACAGTTTACTTATTAAAAGTCAAACTATTTCTTTTTCATAGTTGTCAACACGTTTACTAATGCAAACAGGAGGTTACAAACTGAAACTGCAGGAACGCAGAGTCAACCTCCTGGGACTGTTGCCCTAAAAGGCAATTCAGTGTTTCTGCCTCTCCAGTAATCTGGAGCTTTTCTTAGATGAGGTTTCTGAATGATATGAATAAACATATGCATTAAATTTACAAATCCAGGCATAATTACATATACAGAGGGTGAGGGTGATGGTTGTGGAGGGAGTCACAGGAAGTCTGTTAAGGAAAGAAGCCTTGTTCTCCTAAAGGTTAGGGAACAGTTCACACATTTCATACCATTTATTCAGAAAGGCAATTTAGGGGGCTTCAGAGGACTAGCTTTAGAGTTGGAAACTCCCCAGTGAAACTGGGTACACACAACCCACCTGGACTCAACATAGTGCGTTTAAGATTCTGGTGACTAATTAGGTTAAAATCCTAGTTTGCACCTGGGCTCAAAGAACAGGAGTACAAAATAACTTCTCTAGTTTGCTGCTGCACACAAATTCCTTTCTGAAGGCAGAGCAGGGACTTTGGATTATCCTGGGTAGACAACTATATTATATATATTGTTTTTTCTAAGACATTGTTGCATCCTAAATAATTTTTAAATAGGAAAAGAACTTAAATAGCTTTATTAGGATATGAGAATATACAGTTTTTACTTTGCATCAAATATCTGAGTTAAGGCCATTTTTACCCAAACTTATAAATCACGTTTTCTTTTTTTCTGCAATGTTTACAATTCCACCAGGATCAGTTATTAAACATGTTTTAGTTGGTTTTGGGTGCTATAACAAAATGCATAGGCTGAGTGGTTTAAATAGCAGACATGATTTCTTGTAATTCAGAGGCTTGGAAAGTCCCAGATCAGGGTACCAGCATGGCTGGTTCTGGTAAGACCCCCTCTTCCCGGCCGGTTTAGACAGCTGCCTTCCTGCTGTATTCTCACATGGTGGGGAAATCTCCTACCTCTTCTTTTGTCAGGGCGCTAATCCCATCATGAGGGTTCCATGAGGTTCTCATTATCTCCAAAAGGCTCCAGCTCCAAATACTGTCACATTGGGGATTATGGCTTCAATATATGAATTTAGGGGGACACAAACACTCAGTCCATAACAATGGTTACACTTAATGGTAAGGTTACAATGAAATTCATTTGTCTCCACCTCTATGAAAAGTAGAATACAAATGATAGAAAACAAAGATAATACACAAAATCATGAAATTCAGTTACTCTGTCACTACAGTTATTTTGGAGTATTTTTTTTTCAAAGAATTATGCATTTAGACAAAACATTCAAGTCTCTTTTAGAAGAAAATAAAAAATTTTAATGAAGTATTTGAAATTAATACTGAACTCCCCTCTCCCCAAGTGTCTGAGGGTCAATCATGAAATAAAATACATAAGATTGGCAGAGAGATAACTTCCTGTAGACAGCAATAAAACAAATTACTTATTATTTTTTCCTCTAGTTTTGAGAAAACTGACATATAATACTGTATAAATTTAACATGTATAGCACATATAATGACCTGTGCATATAGTATGAAATGATTTACAAAGTAAGTTTAGTTAACACCCATTACCTTACATAATTACATTTTCTCCCGTGTGATGAGAACTTTATAATGTCTGTTCTCTTACCACTTTTCAAATATACCATACAGCATCGGCAAGGATTCTCACCATGTTGTATATTACATAGTCAGTACTTATTTATCTTATAACTGGAAGTCTGTATCTTCTGATCACTTTAATCTCATTCTCTCCACTCCCTGAGTCTGGCAATCACAAATCTGATATTCTTCCTATGAATCTGAGTCTTTCAGATACCATGTATAAGTGAGATCACACAGTATTTATCTTTCTTATTTCACTTAGCATAATACCCTCAAGGTCTGTTCATCCTGTTGCAAATGGCAGAGTTTCCTTTTTATGACTCAACAGTATTCCACTATACACCACATTTTCTTTATCTGTCTGTTGATGGACACTTAGCTTGTTTCCATATCTTAGCTATTGTAAGTCATGCTGTAATGAAGATAAGAGTGCAGTTATCTTTGGATGTAGGGATTTTGCTTCCGTTGCATATACACCCAGAAGTGGGATTGCTGGTAATATGGTAGATTCATGTTTAATTTTGAGAAACCTCCATACAGTTTTGCATGGTGGCTGTACCAATTTACATTCCCACCAACAGTACACAAAGGTTCCTTTCTCTCCATGTCCTCTCCAGAATTTGTTCCTTTGTCTTTTTGACGACAGCCAGTCTAATAGGTATAAAGTGGTAACTTGGTGTGGTTTTGAGTTAATTTCCCTGATTAGTGATGTAAACTACCCTTTTCATACATCTATTGGCCTTCTGTATGTCTTCTTGGAAAAATGTTTCTTCAGGTCCTTTGACCATTGGTTTTTTTTCAGTTCTAGGAGCTCTTTATACATTTCGAATATTAGCCCCTTCTCAGTATGATCTGCAAATGTCTAATCCCATCGCTTTGGTTGTCTTTGTGTTTTGTCATTCTTTCCTTTGCTGTGCAGAAGCTTTTTAGTTTGACGTAGGGCCACTCGTTTTTTACTTTGCTGCTTATGCTTTAGATATATGTAAAAAGTCATTGCCAACACCCATGTCAGGAAGCATTATTCTTGTTTTCTTCTAGGAGTTTTATGGTTTTATTTAATGTCTTAATCCTTTATGAGTTAATTTTTGGTGAGTGATGTAAAAATAGGGATCTAATTTCACTCTTTTACATGTGAATATCCAATTTCCCAGCACCATTTATTAGACAGCTTTTCTCCACTGAGTTTTCTTGGCTCTCTTTTTGTACTAGCTCACTGTATATGCATTGGTTCTCAGTTCTGCTTCACTGGATTATGTATCTTTTTATACCAGTAGCATAATGCTTTTATTGTTTCCCTGGTGGCTCAGATGGTAAACAATCCGTCTGCAATGCAGAAGACCTGTTTTGATCCCTGGGTTGGGAAGATCCCCTGGAGGAGGGCATGGCAACTCACTCCAGTACTCTCGCCTGGAGAATCCCCATGAACAGAGGAGCCTGGCGGGCTACAGTCCATGGGGGCGCAAAGAGTTGGACACTGAGTGACTAAGCGCAATGCTTTTATTATTCTATCTTTATATAGTATAGTTTGAATTCAGGAACTGTGATGTCTCCAGCATTGTTGTTTTTTTTTCTCAGTATTGCTTTGGCTATTCAGGGTTTTTGTGTAGTTTCATATGAATTTTAGGATTTTTTTTTTTTCTTCTGTAAAAATGCCATTGGAATCTTGACGGGGGACTGAATCTATAGGTGGCTTTGAGTAGTACAGATATTTTAACAATATTCTTTCAATGCATGATCATGGAGTGTCTTTTCATTTATTTTACTCTTCAGTTTCTTTCATCTGTATTATAGTTCTCAATGTAGAGATCTTTCATCGTCTTGGTTAATTTTATTGCTAAGTATTTTACTGTTCTTGATACTATTGTAAATGAGAGTTTTTTCCCCCCGGATAAGTCATTGTTAGTATATAGATAAATTTTTGATTTATGTATCTTGAAATTTCATATCCTGCAACTTTACTGAATTCATTGATCTGCTTTTTGATTGAGTGTTTAGGCTTTTTATACATAAAATCATGTCATTTACAAACAAATTTATGTTTCCCTGTCCAATTTGGAAGACTTTTGTTTTTCTTGCCTGATTTCTCTGGTTTGGACTTCCAGTGCTGTTGACGAGAAGTGATGAGAGTGGGCATCCTTGTCTTGTTCCTGATCCTAGAGGAAAAGTCCTCAGTCTTTCACCTTTGAGGATGGTGTTAGGTGGGGCTTGATATACATGGCCTTCCTTTATATACTGAGGTGTATCTCTTTCCTACAGCTAGTTTGTTGAGACTTTAATCAAAACTTTTCCTGCATCTATTGAGATAATCATATGATTTTTATCTTTCATTTTGTTAGTGTGACATATTGAATTTATTGGTATGCACATGCTGAACTATTCTTGCATCCGGGAATGAATCCTGCTTGGTCAATGTGTATGATCCTTTTAATGTGCTGCTAAATTGGGTTGGCGGTTTTGTTGAAAAATTTTGCACCTATGTTTATCAGGGATATTGGTCTGTAGTTTTGTTTTGTTGAGGTGTCCTTACCTGGCTTTGGTGTCATGCTAGCCTTGTGACATGAGTTTGGAAGTGTTCTCTCTTCTTCGATATTTTTGGATATTTTGAGGATTAGTGTTAATTATTCTTCAAATGTTTGGTAAAATTTATCTGTGAGAAGACATCTGGCCCTGGACTCTTCTTTTTCAGGAGATTTTTGATCACTGATTCAATACTCTCCTAGTAACTGGCTTGTTCAGATTTTCTTTTCTTCCTAATTGAGTCATGATAGGTTCTGTGCATCTAGTAATTTATCTACTGTTTTTGTTGTTGGTGTATGGCTGGTCACTGAAGCTTCTTTATGAACCTTCGTATTTCTATATTATCAGAAAATCTCCCTCTTCCCCTTGGTTTACCTCAATAAACAAATATTTATTTTTTCAAAGAGCCAGACCTTAGTTTTATTAATTTTTTCCCAATTGGTTTTCTGGTCTCTGTTTCATTTTTTAATGTTCTAAAGTCTATTTTCTTTTCTGCCTAACTTTAGGCTTAGTTTGTTCTTCATCTTCTAGATTCTTGAGGTGTAAAAGGTTGAGATCTATTTTGTTGAGGTACACATTTATAGATATAAACTTTCCTCTGAGACCTACTTTTGCTGTACCTTATAAGTCTATATGTTTTGGTTCTATTGTCAATTGTCTCAAGATACTTTTTTTCATTTAATTTCATCTTTGATCTATTGGTTTTTCAGGACAGTGTTAAGTATTTAACTTCCATGTATTCACAAGTTTTCTAGTTTTCCTTGTTATGATTTCCAGTTTCATACCATTGTGGTCAGAGAAGATATTTGATAAGATTTCAGTCTCTGTGAATTTGCTAAAACTTGTTTTGTGGCCTAACATATGATCATGCTAGAAGATGTTCTGAGTGCACTTGAGAAGAATGTGTATCCTGTGGTTATTAGACCCAATATTCTGTGTATGTCTGTTACAACTTAGTCAAGTGTTGTTAGAATTCATTGTTTCCTTACTGATTTTCTGTCTAGATGATCTGTCTTTGTGACCCCATGGACTCTATAGTCCATGGAATTCTCCAGGCCAGAATACTAGAGTGGGTAGCTTTTCCCTTCTCCAGGGAATTTTCCCCACCCAGGGATCAAACCCAGGTCTCCCACATTGCAGGTGTATTCTTTACCAGCTGAGCCACCAGGAAGCCCCCATTATTAACCATGGGGCATTAAAGTCCCCAACTATTTGTTGTTTATTTCTGTCTGTTTCTCCTTATAGTTCTGTTTTATATAGTTAGGTGCTCTAATGTTGGGTGGGTGCCTAAATATTTACAATTGGTGTATCTTCTTGATGGAGTGACCCCTTTATTGTTATATAGTGATATTCTTTTTATCATTTTTAGCTTCAGTTGTTTTTCAGTCGTGTCTGACTCTTTGCAACCCCAAGGACTCCAGAATGCCAAGCTTCCTTGTCCATCACCAACTCCCGTAGCTTACTCAAACTCATGTCCATTGAGTTGGTGATGCCCTCCAACTATCTCATCCTCTATCATCCCCTTCTCCTCCTGCTTTCAATCCTTCCCAGCATCAGGGTCTTCCCAATGAGTCACTTCTTCGCATCAGATGGCCAAAGTATTGGAGTTTCAGCTTCA
This sequence comes from Capra hircus, assembly GCF_001704415.2. Taxonomy (NCBI): domain Eukaryota; kingdom Metazoa; phylum Chordata; class Mammalia; order Artiodactyla; family Bovidae; genus Capra; species Capra hircus. Next base: position 12,930,879 of record NC_030811.1, on the reverse strand, counting down.
GCATCAGTCCTTCCAATGAATATTCAGGACTGATTGGATGGACTGGTTGGATCTCTTTGCAGTCCAAGGGACTCTCAAGAGTCTTCTCCAGCACCACAGTTCAAAAGCATCAATTCTATGGCACTCAGCTTTCTTTATAGTCCAACTCTCACATCCATACTGGAAAAACCACAGCTTTGACTAGACGGACTTTTATTGGCAAACTAATGTCTCTGCTTCTTAATATGCTGTCTAGGTTGGTCATAGGTTTCTTCCAAGGAGCAAGCGTCTTTTAATTTCATGGCTGCAGTCACCATCTGCAGTGATTTTGGAGCCCAAAAACATAAAGTCTCTCACTGTTACCATTATTTCCCCATCTATTTGCCAGGAAGTGATGGGACCAGATGCCATGATCCTAGTTTTCTGAATGTTGAGCTTTAAGCCAACTTTTTCACTCTCCTCTTTCACTTTCATAAAGAGGCTCTTTAGTTATTCTTCACTTTCTGCCATAAGGGTGGTGTCATCTGCATTTCTGAGGTTATTGATATTTCTCCCAGCAGTCTTGATTCCAGCTTGTGCTTCATCTAGCCTGGCATTTTGCATGATGTACTCTGCATAGAAGTTAAATAAGCAGGGTAACAATATACAGCCTTGACTTACTCCTTTCCTGATTTGGAACCAGTCTGTTGTTCCATGTCCAGTTCTAACTGTTGCTTCCTGACCTGCATACAGATTTCTCTGGAGGCAGGTCAGGTATTCCCATCTTTTTCAGAATTTTCCACAGTTTATTGTGATCCACACAGTCAAAGGGTTTGGCGTAGTCAATAAAGCAGAAGTTTTTCTGGAACTCTCTTTCTTTTTTGATGATCCAGTAGCTGTTGGCAATTTGATCTCTGGTTCCTGTCTTTTCTAAATCCAGCTTGAACATCTGGAAGTTCACGGTTCACGTATTGCTGAAGCATGGCTTGAAGAATTTTGAGCATTACTTTACTAGTGTGTGAGATGAGTGCAACTGTGCAGTAGTTGGAGCATTCTTTGGCATTGCCTTTCTTTGGGACTGAAATGAAAACTGACGTTTTCCAGTCCTGCGGCCACCGCTGAGTTTTCCAAATTTGCTGGCATATTGAGTGCAGCACTTTCACAGCATCATCTTTTAGGATTTGAAACAGTTCAAATGGAATTAGCTTAGTGTCTATTTTTCCTGATATGAGTATGGCTACTCTTGCAGTGGAAAGGAAAATAAAAACTTAATTCCTCTTTTCTTTCCCTTTCTTGAGATCAAAGAAGATAAACAGAACAGTGAGCAAGGCCTGAACATTCGTAGTTTTTGGTTTTTACTTTATCTGCTCCTAACTCTGAATGTCTATAACTAAGTTTGCTATTCTGTCCCCTAACTCTGAATGAGCTATACATTTCACACCTATTATTCTTTGACTCTGTGCCAAATACTCCCTGTAACTGGTGCTCATCTTTACAGCAGTCTCTTGTCTTGTAGTTACCCATCAGAAAGAAGGCTGCAGAGCCACGGAATCATCAGATTTAGCTACTGGGGTGCTGACACCGGTCTATGACTGGTTTTGAAACAGTGCAAGAGGAAGACGACGAGATCCAAACACCGTTGTTCCTCATTGCCGACTCCTGACAGCGGGCCTTCAGCTCATATAAGCCCCTAGACTCCTCATGGTGGGGGGCACATCCTTCAGCTTATATAAGCCCCTCGACTCCTCATGGGGGGGCACATTTCTTGAGGGAGAAGCCTACTGTGTTCCCCTCTCCGCTGCCCGAGAATTTAAAGGCACCTTTCTATTTCGTCCAGACTGTCTCCGCAATTCTTATTCGACTTCGGTGGGTAGAAAAAGCCAAATCTGGGGGCAGCAATGCTACCTCTGTTTTCTTGGCTATCATCTGCTTGAACTGCCTTTTCCCATCCTTTCAGTCTCAGCCTGTGTCTTTACAGTGAACCTTTTTGTAGGCAGTATATTTTTTTATTTTGCTTTTTTAAGTCAGTCAGCCAATTCTGTTTCTTTGATTGAAGTAAAGTACTTATTGCTGGAGGACTCACCATTGCCATTTTGTTATTTTGCTGTTTTGTAGCTCTGCTGTTCCTTGCTTCTTATCCTGCTGCCTTTTTTTGTGATGATGACTTTTTGTACTGGTGTACTTTCACTTTTTCATGATCTTCTGTGTAACAAGCTTTTCCTCTGTGGTTGCTATGAGCCTTACATAAACCATCTTACCATTATGATATCCTGTTTTAAGCTGATGACAACTTAACTTCAACAGCATTTCTGCAATTACAATTTACTTCGTCCTCTGTCACATGTTACAGTTTACATACTTTTTATATTGTGTATACAGTAACAACTATAGAAGTTACAGCTTCTTAATACATTTTTTAAAACTTTTAAACCAGAGTTGTAAGAGAATTATGTGCCACTGTTACCATATTAAATAATCTGACTTGATTATTTACCAATACCAGGAAGTTATATACCCATGTTCATCTGGTTTTATGATGTAAATAAGCATTATTTTATTTCTGCGTGAAGAACTCCCTTTAGCATTTCTTGTAAGGCAGGCCTAGTGGTGATAAACTCATTCAGCTTTTGTTTGTTCAGGCAAGTATGCCTTCATTTCTGAAGGACAGCTTTGCCAGGTGTAGAATTGTTGACAGATTTTTTTCTTCCAATATTTTGAATATATTATCCCATTCTCTCCTGGCCTGAAAAATTTCTTTTGAGCAATCTGCCCATTATGGGAATTCCCTTAAATATAATGTGTTCCTTTCTCTCGCTGCATTGAAGTCTTTTTTGTCATTGACTTTTAGAACTATTTGGGTCACTCTATTGATATCTGGTGTCCTTTGGGCCTCATGAATCCAAATGTCCATTTCTTTCCTTATTTTTCAGCAAGTATTGCTTTATATGGGCTTCCCTTGTGGCTCAGATGGTAAAGAATCTGCCTGCAATGCAGGAGACCTGGGTTTGATCCCTGGGTTGGGGAGATCCCCTGGAGGAGGGCATGGCAACCCACTCCAGTATTCTGGCCTAGAGAATCTCCATGGACAGAGGAGCCTGGTGGGCTACAGTCCATGGATTCACAAAGAGTCGGACTTGACGGAGCAACTAAGCCCAGCACACATTGCTTTTATACATTTCCTGCCCCTTTATCCTCCTGGGGTGCACATAATGCAGATATTGTTTCTTTTGATGGTGTCCTGTAAATCACATAGGCTTTCTTCAGCTCTTTTCCTCTGACGGGATAGTTCCAAATGCCCTGTCATTGCTTCTTTCTGCTGCATGGTCAGTTCTGATTTTAAAGCTCTCTACTAAAGTTTTTGAGTTCGGTCATTGTATTCTTTAGATTGAGGGCTTCTGTTTGGTTTATTTTTGATGGTTCCTATTTTTTATTGATCTCATTTTGTTCATGCATTCCCCCCCCCCCCACCCGATTTCATTATCTGTCTTCTTATAGTTCACTAAACTTCTTTAAGAGGATCATTCTGAATTCTTTGAATTTCGTGGATTTCCATTTCCTTAGGGTCATTTATTGGCATTTTACTGTAATAGATTCCACTGGTACTATTATGTTTACCTGATTTTTCCTGATCCCTGGTTTCTTACATGGTTATTTGCACATTTGAGTAAACAGTCTCATCTTCTAGACTTAACAGGTTACATTTGGCAGACAGTCCTTCCAGTCAGCTCAGCTTGGGATTGTGGACATGTGAGCAGGTAGACCCCTTGGACAGGTGGGGCTTGCCATCAAGGTGGTCTTTGTGGGTAAGGCCACACCTGAGCTCTGAAGTTGTAGGGTGTGTGCTGTGGCTGGACGGGACTGCTGGTTTGGTTCTCTGGCCACGTGAGGCTTTTGGAGGGGGCTCTGTGGTTGCCTGGGTTCTCCGGTCAGGCTGCCTGGATGGTCAGGACTGGGTACTGTACTTGTCAGCAGCTGTGGTTATGAATTAGCTCGCCTGCCTGACCAGGACAGCCGAATGGGCCCCACAGTCAGCGCAGCCCATTGTTTAAGGACCTGGACTGTGCACCCGATTCTCTGGCCAGTGCAGAAGGTGAGATACACTGGTCCTGTTCTCTGCTCAAGCAGCACTGTAGGTGGGGCTGGAGGACGGGCTCCAGTTTCCCGTGTGCAGGAGGGTGCTTCAGCCTCACCCTTGCATTCTAGGACCGTCACAACGGTGTCTTGTCTGTGGATAGTTGTTAGGGCTTCTTGAGAAGGCGACTGAAGTGGGGAATGACCCGTGTTTCCATCTTCACGATGTCACTCCACAGATTCCTCTTTCATTTCTACCCCAGAGGACTGGCTGGCTGAACATTTAATTTCAAGTCAACATTTAAAACACTCAAATTCAAAATTTTTTCCATTTTTGTTTGTACAGAGTACAGAGGAACTAAATATAGTTGTTCTAAGACAACCAGTCAGCCTGTTTTTAACTGTAGACAAAAAAAGTGATAGCTATATGTGAAGCTATAAGCAACCATGTAATATGTGATAAACATAACCTAAACTTGCTTGCTCTGTTTGAATATAAAAGTTGTGCCTTATCTATTTGCTTCAAAGACATCACCGTCAACTGTTTAAAGGAAAACCCGTAGTCTAATGATAATAAGAATATTGGCTTGTGAGGACCGGTTAAATTCCTCTTCCAATGAAATTTAATGTAAATTATATTACGGAACACAGAAGCATAGTCTGACTTTTGAGACTTTCATGTTTTAGAGAAATAGAAGTGAAAAATATGGGCAACATTAAAATTGATTTTATAATTTTCATTCATTATCTCAAACTTTTCTTTCCTGGAGCAAAGGATGAGAACTAGGCACTTAATATTCTATTGCTCTCAGTGATGTCCCACAGCTTTTCTCCAAAGCTGGAAAGACAGAAGACTGCAAAGCCGAGGTTGGCAAATTGGCAGAATTCAAATATTCAGCTCTCTTCCTGTCAGCTGGAGGGAAGAAGGGCCATTTGCCCTGGATGCCAGCCCACCTTACTTCTGTAAGTAACAGAGTGAGGCTGTGTTCTTTTGAAGTGGGTGAGTGCATGCATGCTAGTCACTTAGGTCATGTTCAACTCTTTGCAACCCTATGGACTGTAGCTCGTCAGGTACCTCTGTCCATTGGATTCTCCAGGCAAGAACACTGGAGTGGGTTGCCCCAGGGATCAAACCTGCATCTCCTGCACTGAAGGCGGATTCTTTGCCGCTGAGCCACTGGAGAAGCACCTCTGAAGTGGGTGACAGTGTGTAAAGGAGTCCTGTGGAGGCCTGAAGCACTCGAGCATGGGAAAGCAAGAGCGGCAAGCACTTGATCCCTCTGCACCTGTGAGACTGTTCTGCTTAGATGCCCCCAAGGAGGCAGCTCGCTGTCAAAACCTATGAGCCCCTTCATGAGTTAGTAGGTCAGACCTAGGATTAAATCATGGCTCTCCCACTCTCTAGTTCTATCAACTTGGTTATTTACCTTTCCAACTTCAGTTTCCTCATATGTGCAAAGTGTGAACAATCATGTCTACTTCATAGAGAAGCTGTACAGATTATATAGTCAAAGTTCTAACATTTTCATCCCTTTTGCTTTCTTCTGTTATTCTGCCAATAAGATCAGAATTTCCTCTCCTACCTTAACAGTCTTTTAAAATTTAAAAAAAAAAAGATATCATGATTTGAACAATTAGCAAATGCCTTAATTCAGCTACTAGTTTATAGCCAGCTGACAGACAAAATGAGATAAACTCTGCCAGGCTAGGTTATGTGTGGTACTTAAAATCGTTTCAGGTGTCATCTGCATACATGTATAAACGTACGTGTTTGACATGTAATTCTGAAGTGCCTGTGCTGGCACTAAGGATACAGACATGAATGTGTGTGCCTTCGAGGACTTTACCTTTTACTAACAGGTAAAGATGTGTATATAGTCTGATTCAGGAGATGGGATGGAAGCGTGAGGCAGGAGCTAATGAGGTTGGAGCCAAAATGGGTTGTATATTCTAATGGGAGGCCACAGACATCCCATCCCCCAGAAGCCTGGCTTCCCCAAAATCTGTAAGTTTAAGAAATTATTTAAAAGGTAATGCAAACATATCTAAAATCCAATAAAACTGAGGGAGTGAAGGAGAAGGAAGTGAACAAGCTTTGTCTGGGAGATGCTTGGCAAAGAAGTGGTATTTCAGATGGAGTGATTCTCCTTCACTCAAGACATTATCTGAGCACTTACTGTGTTCAAGGTACAGCAGGTTTTTATCTGCAATTTACAGATGAGGAAAATGAAGCTCAAGAGGTTAAATCCACAGGCTATGATGACCATAAAAGTTGTTAGACACATGTTACTAAGGGAGGTTAAAGCAATACTTTGAAGAGCTCTAAAAAAAAAAAAAAAGAACGGATGCTGGTCTTTTTCCCTGAAGTGCAGAACTGTCAGTAGCCTGACAGAGTAGGGTAAGTGGATGACTTAGTGAGACCAATAAAACTGCTCTCAAGACTTAAAGGAATACTGTCTCTTCCATACAGACACATGTTTAATGAACCTATTATGATGACTCTCTAGGTTCCCTACCATCCTGGAATATTAGGTTAAGTTCTAGGAGTTAATTAGACTTACTGGACATCATTAACTATTTCAGACATAATGGAACCACTGTATGCTCTATATCCATCAATTATTCTCTGAAGATGCTCAGCCTATTTAGAGTAATGGCTGTACATTAAGAAAATGTGACTCAGGTTTTGTTAGCAGAAAAGCAAACCATCTGCCTCTAAAACCCATTCTCTGTGATTGGTCTTTACACTTTTAATTTTTTGAACTACAGATTTAAAAAATGTCTCTACATACATAGGTGAGACAGACTTTCTATTTAAAATTGCTAATTTACATTTTAAAATAGGAACTCTGAGTAGGAGTATTATTACTAAAACAGCATTTATATTATGCTGTTATAAAATGGCATTTATATTATGGTGGCTCTTGAAAATTTTCAAAAATTAAATTGATATATTGCTTTTTCATTTCTTGAAGGCAGAAAGTCAGACTGTTTCCAGTTTTGATGTGTAGAGTGCATGAAACTTCTACTCTCTTAGCAAGTTTCGAATATTCAACTCACTATGGATTGTTACCTGTAGTCACTATGCTATATTACCACATCCTCATGACTTATTTATTTGATGACTGTACCATGTGATCACTTTCACGCATTTCTCCCATCCTTCCGCCCCACCCCCCGACTTCTGGCAATCACCACTATGTTCTTTGTATCTATGAGACGGGTTTTTATTGCATATTTTAGATTCCACATATAAATCAGACCACCCTGTATTTCTTTCTCTATCTGATGCATTTCACTTAGCATAATGCCCTCAAGGTCCATCCATGTTGCTACAAATGGCAAGATTTCCTTCTTTTTATGGTTGAATAATATACCTGTGTGTCTGTATAAAATCTCACATTTTCTTTACCCATTTATCCATTGACGGACACAAAGTTGATAAAGTTGTTTCCATGTCTTGACTATTGCAAATAATGCTGCAGCGAACATGAGAGCAAAGATAGCCCTTCAAGTTGGTGTTTTCCTTTTCTTTGGATTAAATGCCCCGAAGTGGGACTGCTGGGTTAGATAAAAGTGCTATTCTCAATTTGTTGAGGAAGCTCAATACTGCTTTCCATAGTGGCTGTACCAGTTTATACTGTCACCACAATGCACAAGGGTTCCCTTTTCTCTACAGCCTCAGCAACACTTGCTGTCTTCTTTGATAAGAAGAGAAGTCTAGCAGGTGTGAGGTGAACTGACTGTGGCTTTGATTTGCAGTTTCCTGATGATTAGGAGAAAAGGCTATTCAGATCCCCTGCCCATTTTTTAATTGGATTGTTTGGATTTTTACTATTGAGTTGTATGAGTTCTTTATATATTTTAGACATTAATACCATATCTATGATTGGCAAATATTTTCTCCCTTTTAGTAGGCTGAGTTTTCATTTTGTTAATGGTTTCCTCTGCAGAAGATGGCTTCCTTTCCTGCACAGAGGCTTTTTATAGTTTAATGTAGTCCCACTTATTTGTTATTTTTTGCTTCTGTTGTCTTTGCTTTTGGGGTCACATCCAAAAGAAAAATCATTGCCAAGTAAATGGCAAGGCTCTTTTTCTGTACGTTTTCTTCTTGGAGTTTTATGGGTTCAGGTCTTACGTTAAAACCTTTAATCCATTTTCAGTTCATTTTTGTGTATGGTGTAAGACAGAGGTCCAGTTTCATTCTTTTGCATGTGGCCATCTACTTTTTCCTACAGCATTTCTTTCTCCGTTGTATTCTTGGCTTTATTGTCAAAAATTAGTTGACCATATACGCATGGGTTTCTCTTTGCTGTGTGTCTTCTTTTATGCCAATATCATACTGTTTGATTATTATAGCTTTGTTATATACATAAGGAATCACGATGCCTCTGGCTTTGTTAAGATTGCTCTGGTAATTTGAGGTCTTTTGTGGTTCCATACAAATTATATGATTGTTTGTTTTATGTGAAAAGTGCCACTGGAATTTTGATAGGGACTGCAATGAATCTGCAATTGTTCTGAGTAGTATAGACATTTTAACAGTAAGTTTTCTATTAATGGAATATCTTTCCATTTATTTTGTTGCTATTGTTCAGTTACTCAGTCGTGTCCAACTCTTTGCGACCCCATCTGCAGCACACCAGGCTTCCCTGTCCTTCACCATCTCCCGGAGCCTGCTCAAACTCATGTCCATTGAGCTGGTGATGCCATTCAACCATCTCCTCCTCTGTCATTCCCTTCCATTTATTTTAGTCTTACTCAATTTCTTCTAACTATGTCTTACAGTTTTCAGTGTGGAGATCTTTCACCACCTGGGTTAAATTTATTTAGGTATTTAATATCTATGTAGTCTTTTTGATGAAATTGTAAATGAAATTTTTTTAGTTCTTCTTTCTGATAATTTATAGTATATTGAAGCACAACAAATGTTTGTATTGATTTTTTGTATCCTACAGCTTCACTGAATTCATTTATTGGTTCTAACAGGTTTTTGGTGAAGTTGTTAGGGTTTTCTCTATGTAATGTCATGTAATTTGCAACCAGTAACAATTTCACTTTTTCTTTTCCAATTTAGATGCCTTTTATTTTTTTTTCTTGCCTAATTGTTCTGGCTAGGACTTCCAATACTATGCTGATAAAAGTGGTGAAAGTTGGCCATTTTTACATTCATTTAATTCAATATACAAAAAATTATCATTTTAATATGTCACCAACATAAAAATAATTATTGAGATATTTTTACGTTAAGTCTCTGAAATCTGGTATGTATTATATTTACACTTACAGCATATCTTAGTTTGGACAAGTCACATTTGAAATGTTCAAGAGCCAAAGGTAGCTAGTGGTTACCATATTGATCAGACAGTACAGCTCTAGCTTATTTAAACAGGAACCATACTTAATGTTCCTCTGGAAAAACAGATAATTGAATCTTATCTTTTGGATTAATTATACAGATACTGATTTTCATTTCACCTGCATAAAGGGACTTTTACATTCAAAGTAAGCATATCAAATCCATTTGAAATGATTTCCTCTTATTATAGGAATTAATCAAGAAACACTCAGATGCTTAACATATGTTCAGCAGTGAGAAAGACTGCACCTTCTGCTCTTCAGGATGAAGGTTTAAAAATATGTAGCAGAAATGAAAAACAAACTGAAAATGCAAACCTAACTTAAAATCAGTAGCAGAACATATGTGTGTGCATGTATGCAGTCGCTCGGTTGTGTCCAGCTCTTTGCGGCCCCATGGACTGTAGCCCACCAGGCTTCTCTACCATGGCATTTTCCAGGCAAGAACACTAGCATGGGTTGCCATTTTGAACTCCAGTGGCTCTTCCAGACCCAGGGATCAAACCTGCATCTCCTGCACTGACCAGAGGGTTCTTTACCACTAGTGCCACTGGGGACGCCCTAGGAGAATATACACCGCATCCCGTAAGGAATGTTGGGACGCCTTCCCGGACATGCGGCAGATGGCCCTCTAATTGTACCACTCACTCCAAATCATCACCTCTCCTTCCCACTCCAGGAGGAGTGTCTGAGGTGTCTGATCACACCTCTCTCATGTGAGAGAGTACTGAGGGACTCTGGTTGCCTATAACATTCCTGCCCCCAACCCTAAACATAATGGCCTGGCAATTAAGGCCCTTCATCGTCTGGTTCCTCCCCTGTAACCTACTTGCCAGCAGCCCCCATGCTACTTGCTTTTCCCTTAATAAACCTAAATGTAGGACTAGGTGCTGTAAAATTCTTAGAGGAGAACACAGGCAGAACACTCTCTGACATAAATCACAGCAGTATCTCTAGACCCACCTCCTAATGAAAATTAAAATAAAAAATCACACAAATAGGACCTAATTAAACCTAAAAACTTTGGCACAGCAAAGGAAACCATAAACAAAACAAAAAGACAACCCACAGAATGGCAGAAAACATTTGCAAACAAAGTGACTAACAAGGGATTAATCTCCAAACAGCTTAATATTAAAAAATAAAAATAAAAAATGGGTAGCAGATCTGAATAGACATTTCTCCAAAGACAGCCAGCCAAAAAGCACATGAAAAGATGCTCCACATGACTAATTATTAGTGAAATGCAAATCAAAATTACAATGAGACATCACCTCCTACTAGTCCGAATGAGCATCAGAATGTCTACAATGAGTAAAGGCTAGACAGGGTGTGGAGCGAAGGGAACGCTCCTACACTGCTGAGGTGGAGAAGGATACTGAGAGTAACACAAATAACGTGTTCTGCAATAAAAAGACTCTCCAAAGGCACGTGGGGGAGGAAAACCTCTTCTTTACTGGAGACTGTCAACCACTAAAGGGAGTCAGCCACAGAAGTAGAACAGTAGCAAAGCATCATTTCGTAGCTTCCAATGTAATAACTGGTTCAGGTAAGGACCGTCACTGGATGCTAAAACCACTGAGTAAAATGTTGGGGAGCAAGATATTTACAGTCTCCAAGTAATACTCCACGTAGTACTTTTAACTGAAAAAAAAAAAAAAAAAAGGTAGCAGGCAGATCCTGTGAACATCATCTTAACCAAGCAGTCCAGCTTAGCATCACCAGTAACAGGACACATTGACATTACGTGCCTACTGATACAATGCTGGGGTGAAAACAGCATCACTTATTGTGATAATTTCTGCCAAAGAGGCTTCAGCTGAACATAAACATGGGGAAAGTGTCAGAGTGATGCAGACTGTGAAGCACTTGACAAGCAAGCAGGTCACGTCAAGAAAGACGGAAAAGAGATTTTACTGGATTTTTAAGAGACTAAACTGACATGACAATTAGACATAATGCATGGGTGTTTTTTTTTTTTTACTTGGTTTTTTAAGTTATGAATAGTACATTATAGGGAAAATTAAGGAATATGAGTATAGACTGCATAACACTATTCTATCAATGCTGTATTTTTTGGGAATAGATCGTAATAGCACTGTTGTTTCATAGGAAAAAATATTCTTGTTCTTAGGAGATAGAAGCTAAAGAATTTCAAGGATCAAATACCACGTATTCAGCATAGTCTGAATTGGTTCAGAAAGCAAAACACACACACACACACACACAGAAATGGAAATACAGGAGAATGTTAATAGCTGGTAAATATGGGTAAAAAGTATATAGATTTTGCTGTATTAAATTTTTTCTTTAGGTTTGAAATATTTCAATATTAAAATTTAGACAAAAATTTGGGACACAGCCTAAGAACTTGTGGAGGGAAAGGGTTTTCATCTTGTTCACTTTGATTCCCCCAAAGCTGAAGTGATACCGTTATAAGAATCAAAGCAAGAGAGAGATGCTCACTGATTTGAAGGGCTTTAAAATAAATCTGAATGGAAGACAATGAATGCCAAATTGAGGAGGAAGTCAGCTGGCCTTTGGTACCTGCATCACAGCTTCTTGGAAGAGCCATAAGAAGGGCGGGTTTGAATCCTGGGTCAGAAAGATGCCCTGGAGGAGGGCATGGCAACCCACTCCAGGATTCTTGCCTGGAGAATCCCATGGACAGAGGAGCCTGGGGGGCTACAGTCCTTGGGGTCACAAAGAGTAGGACACGACTGAAGCAAATCAGCACGCACGCACGCAAGAGAGATGCAGAGCGCTCAGCCTGCTGTGTGGGAAGGAGTCCTTCCTTTGTCAACCTATTGAAGCTCAGCAAGGACAACCTTTACTTAACACTTATTGATGCAGGGGGACCTGAAAATTAACCTGAATTATGTCTCAGAACTTTTCAGCGCCTGGGCAGTGATAAGAGGAGACTTACTACTCATTGTTATGCAGGGCTCTGATAATAAGTCCTTTCTTTCAGGATGTTATCTCTCAAAATCCTCATCTGTAAGACTCCTCCCAAGGTGAGCGCTGGTCACCTCTCTATCCTGACAACTAATTCCTTCCTTGATCTCAAATGACTAAGGAAGGGCTATTATAATTCTATTTGAAAGTGGCTGCATTTATCTTCATCTCTGGGAAGTCACACGTTCTCCTTGCCCTTGGATTAGCGCCTTCATTAGAAGGCTCCTGATGTTCAATTTTTCTTCCATCTCTCACATTTCCTGTGTCCTGTCTCCACAGCCTGCTGTTCGAAAAACAGACCAAGGAAACGCTGCTGCTTAGGGGAATCAAGGCCGATTAGGCCAGTTAGAAATATGCCTCCCAGAATCAGGACTTTCAAATGCTCAGGCTTCTCCAAAATAAACAAAAGTTATTGTTTCTTTGTTACAAAGAAAATGTGTTAGGTCATTAAATGCACTAAATTCTACTTCTAGGCCTCAGGTTGAGTTAAAGAGCCAAATAAAGCTATTTTTAGGGAAAAAAATACTTTCTGGGTTTATGAAATAAAAAAGGGCCCTCCAAATCCATAAAATGTGACCTGTTTACATTCATTATTGGTGGCAAAATGAATGATCTGTGTAGAACTGGACCAAAACTTTTCAGTGTGAAGAGTCCATAACAGATTTAAATGTGCATGCAAAGAGGGGGACGTTAGTCTGTCCAAAGGCTGCTCTGAGCTGATTTACATTGCTCTGCTTTCCTTCACCTCCTGGGGCCCTGCCCTGCCACCTGTGGATGCTGGTGTGCCCCCAGAACATCCACACAAGGGAGGAGAACGCTGGCTATTTGTGGCGAAGGTCATCCCAATTTGTTGCTGACCAGCTGCAGAACACTAGACAAGTCATCTTGTGCTCATGGCCTCAAGCACCAAAAAAACCCAGGGTTGAACTTTCCACTGTAATGTTCCTCAGCTGACCTCAGCATCTTTATGCAAAATGCCTATAATACCTGTCCTCGGTTACCCCGACCCCAGCTGCTGTGAAGATGAAGGGGTTAATGCTGATAAAGGGCTATGACTTCTCCATGAAAGTATTGAAGATGTGTTGTGTTATCATCATCATTTCATCTGCGTGGAGGCAGCTTTAAAGTGGCATTTGCTTCTATCCTTCAAATGTCAACAGAGATTATTCTAAGTCCATCAAACAGATGGAAATGGCGTAGAAACGTGAGGAAAGAAAAGAATATGTGAGGCAGTAAAGGATAATTACTTAACATCAATCTCAGACCTGCAGGTGACATCCACACAATCTATGCTGTTTTAGGATTTACCAGTCAAATCAGATAACCCTTAGTAGACTGACAAATAAAAGACATATAAACATTCTGCTCAGAAAAAGGCATAAACGTATTGGGAGGAGTGTTACAGGACGCTGTGAGGGACGAGATGAGGAGAATGACATGTGTGGGGTTGGATAAAGACAGTGGCGGCCCCCAAAAACTGCTTTGAAGGGCATAACTCATTTGAATAAGATTCGATTAAATCAGTCTATAAACCAGCCTACGTATGTGCTCTGTACTCAGTTGCATCTGACTCTTTGCAACGCCATGGACTGTAGCCCGCCAGGCTCTCTGTCCATGGAATTTTCCAGGCAAGAATACTGGAATGGGTTGTCATTTCCTACTTCAGGGGATCTTCCCCACCCAGGGATCAAACCTGAGTCTCTTGAGTCTCCTGCGATGGCAGGCGGACTCTTCACCACTGCGCCACTTGGGATGCCCAGTCTATGAATACTTTGTGCATCATGACATCTGCGAGAACTAGGATATATGTTGTTCTAATTGGTGAAGGGACCTATTAACCTTATCGATAACTGTATAGATTTCAACTGGCGACAGTATGTGATGCACAGGAGGTAGATTAAAGCTGTCACTGTGGGTGTAGATCAAAGTGTGGAAATCATAAAGACGAGTTTTGGCTTGTGACACTGGAGAGGACAAGTTCAGGGGTATCCATGCAAATAAAGCCAGGCGACCCTGAAAGGAGATGAAGGCCTGGTAGAGGAGCCTGGCGGGTTACAGTCCATGGGGTTGCAAAGAGTTGTACACCATTGAGTTACTGAGTACACACATCATCATATATATTTAAGTTTTCTTGTTACATTTAACAATAAGTGAAAAAAAGAAAACCAAAAACAGAACGGTACGGATTTTCAAAATAACCCATGTGTAGAAGGAACATCCCCTTAAAGGGAAGAACAGGACCACTTTGGAGAGAGGTTTACAAATTCTGAACACAAGGTACCCCTATTAGGTTACAATGAGGGTGGTTTTTATTTTATTTTTATTTTCTTTTTAAAAAAACAACTATAATAGCGTCTATCTTTACACATATCCCTATCTCCCACCCCCAATACACACACTAATATGTGAAAAGAAAACTTGCTGTTATTTTCATCACCTAAGAATTAGAAAAATCTCTGCATGTATACGCTGATAAATCTTAGCAGTGAAGGGCGGCTGCCATTAGAAGCTGATTCTCCTTCTGTGGCTGGCAACACTTAGTTAAATTAATCTGAGGACTCTGAGTCCTTGCGCTTGCAAACAGTGTTGAAGTTCTGATGGGCCATGGAAATCTCTCTGAGACTCTGGTTCAGTCTGGATAACTCTGCCAGACCGACTGCTCCCCTGGGCCCCCTTGCCAATGAAATGTCTGCTTCCCACAGGAAAGCATCTCCCTTGCTGCCTGGCTCCCTGCTTCCCCTCTGGCCCCGCCCTCTCTAGATTCCCTGTCGACTCTGGTTCCCTGGGACCGCCTCCCGCTACCTCCTGTGCTCTTCCCACCTGGGCCATCAGTACATTCGCCATCAACTCTAAGACGAGATGACCTTTCTGATACCTCTCAGCTTGAACCTCTTGTGAGACTCTTGAAAACGAAATCCCAGTGGTCACAGTGGCTTTTCACTGCCTTGTGGAAAAATATTGACAAAACAGAAACAGTAGATACGTGTTTACGATCAAAGCAGAGTTCATTAGATTATGTGTCTATTTTTAGCACAGAATTTCAGGTAGTGAGAGTCTGCCCACTGTCTTTTAGGAAAAACCGCACTTACGTCAAATGTTTTATTACTAACAGAAATGATTTGTTATAGTGAGGGTAATAAAACAGTGTCTTCTTTGTCCATAAATGTACAAATGTATACGGCTTGCTTCTAATAAATTTCATCATGACCTATTTCCATTTTTAATTTCCTCTCGCTGATACACAATGATAATATTTCATATTAGAAATAGCTGGCATCTTACTATATGAATATTCTAATGAGTCTGAAAATATTAGCCATTCTTAAAGCAAGCTACTTTAATGCACCAGTAATATATTCCCTCCTGCTCTAGTTGTAATAATCAATCTACTTTTCAATATTCATACCATGGATCCTTTCCTGCTGGCAGTGTGAACTTCTCTCCTTTCTTGATGTACTTGCTTTGCAATAACTATTTGCATACAAAGGTTGCATATTATATTATCCCAGGCTCTAATTTAAGACTTTCTAGTTAGCATTTACTGTATCAGTGGAATAGTGGCATGTATATATTCTCACATGTTAAATGTTCATATGTCTTTTTCTCCCCATCAGGTAGATGACTTGGGCTGACTTCTTTTATTACAGAATTTCTAATCTTGAAGGGCCCATGTTTATGATCTAGTTCAGTGGTTTAACACAGATAAAAATGAAGCTGCTCGCACTTTGACCAGTTAGGATCCTAGGCTCAGAGCTTGTCCTCCTGGCTCTGCTGTTCAGTTGCTAAGCTGAGATTCACGGGGTCGCAAAGAGTTGGACACGACTGAGCGACTGAACTGAACTGAACTGTGCTATATCTACAGGAAATGCATTAGGTACAAATTAAGTTGAAATGCAGCTAATCTACATTCACTTTTAATATGGGAAAATTATTTTATGATATAGAAGAAGGCTTTAGTGCCAGGGCATTTATTTGTAATTCTAAAAAAAGTGATCTCTATCATTGGAGAAAATGGAAAAAAATTAATTTGTAATGAGTGGCTGTATTTTCAACTATCAGAATGAAAATTAATGTTTCAAAATATCTGGCATCAGGTTTACCCAAATCAGATGATTATAACATTCTTATGTAAAAAAGGGATGGAGAATGATGACTTTTGGTTATATTAAAAAATTCATTCCTCAAAAACTGAGTTATATAATTCTTACAAGCTAAAGTTTTATCAAAGCTGTGGGTTAAGAAGTGATATTTATTTGGCATGATATAGCCAAATTTACAACAATCTATTTAGTAAAAACAATCATTGCTAAAAAATTGAATTATTTTAAAAAAGTGTTAAACCACAAGTTTATTTATATAGAAGCAGCTTGAGAACATCTTTTCTATATTAGTAATTAAGAAATAAACAATTCCACATATTCCCTGCTAGCATCTAGGTTAACAGAAAGATCCATGGTTTCCCTGGTTTCTCTGATGCCATCTGGCATCTAGTTGGTAAGAGGCCTCACCAGTAGGCCCCTCTGATTCTGGTCCTGGTTGTGCTTTGCTGATGAGCAGATCTAAGGTCCTCACTTTGGTTTCATCAGTAGTAGGTGGAGCATCCCAAACTACCCTCTCGATGGGTGCAACTGTGACTTCTCAATTTTCTGCTCTTGATTAGACTTTTTTTTTTTTTTCCTGAGAAGCAATCTGGGGCAGTAACTGTCTCTCCCTGTATTCTTCCTAGAACATCTCAATAATCTAGGAAAATGTGTCTGATCCAAGCTCCCATGGACCTCACTCACGAACGCTCACTAAGATGCCTGCGATGTCCTCCGAGTATGGGCAGATCCCCTGCTGCAGAGATGATGGACATGACTGTGCTTGTCTCTGTTCTCTGCGCTCAGTAGCTGAGCTTTTCCAAGGGGTGACTACAGAGGGCCTTCCCCCCGGGCACTGTGGCTGCCTGATGGATCTGGAGTAACGTTTGTCTCCGATGCTGGCTGTAGGGTGGCTTCACTTCTGAGCAGTGGCCGGCAAGCCCCCTGTGTCACAGTCACATGCCATTGGTGCTAGAATGTCCCACTTTCTATTTACTGACGGACACGGCAGTTTCCTTTCTTTGGAGTGAAAGGGGCATTGCCTACAGAATGCACTGCAGGACTGTGGACTGGTTCTGAGGTGCTGAAGGCATTAATCCGAACTGATGAACTCTCTCTTCCGGCCCTCATTCCATAGCAGTCTTACTCTTCCAAATAAGCCCAGAGATACAGACAGCCTAACTCAGGCCCTGTCTCCCTGTCAAGGGAGGAAGCAGCCATCTGGGCAGATTGTCTTTCCTTCCAAACAGCTTACGAGAGACGTGTAGACTTTCAGCTGGGGCCAGGGATGAGCATCCTCTAGATCCAGGCGTGAAGTCAGGCATCTGGACACACATCTGTCTCTAATGGACCCCTGGTGGACTTCTTCCTGGCACCCTCCTGGGCATTTTGCCCGAAACAGTGATGATCTCTTCTTGATTCAGGATTTAAATGTGCTCCAACGTTCCAAATAAATGTGACTTTGTTTACTACTGCTGCTGTTTTGGTAGATCTTTTTCTCTCTATGCTGCTCTAATATTTTAATTAAAAAAGGGACAGATTTTTAAAAGTTTTGCACAAATGCAAAATGCTGTTTTAAGCAGTAATTAGTATGGCTCTTATAATGTGCAATGCAAGAATGGGGATGTGTTTATTTAGGACTGGTTGAAGAAAGTAGGGAAAACCACTAGACCATTCAGGTATGACCTAAATCAAATCCCTTATGATTATACAGAGGAAGTAGGAAATAGATTTAAGGGACTAGATCTGACAGATAAGAGTGCCTGATGAACTATGGATGGAGGTTCGTGACATTGTACAGGAGACAGGGATCAAGACCATCCCCATGGAAAAGAAATGCAAAAAAGCAAAATGGCTGTCTGGGGAGGGCTTACAAATAGCTGTGAAAAGAAGAGAAGCGAAAAGCCAAGGAGAAAAGGAAAGATATCAGCATCTGAATGCAGAGTTTCAAAGAATAGCAAGAAGAGATAAGAAAGCCTTCTTCAGCGATCAATGCAAAAAAATAGAGGAAAACAACAGAATGGGAAAGACTAAAGATCTCTTCAAGAAAATTAGACATACCAAGGGAACATTTCATGCAAAGATGGGCTCGATAAAGGACAGAAATGGTCTGGACCTAAAAGAAGCAGAAGATATTAAGAAGAGGTGGCAAGAATGCACAGAAGAACTGTACAAAAAAGATCTTCACGACCAAGATAATCATGATGGTGTGATCACTCACCTAGAGCCACACATCCTGGAATGTGAAGTCAAGTGGACCTTAGAAAGCATCACTATGAACAAATCTAGTGGAGGTGATGGAATTCCAGCGGAGCTATTTCAAATCCTGAAAGATGATGCTGTGAAAGTGCTGCACTCAATATGCCAGCAAATTTGGAAAACACCAATGGCTACAGGACTGGAAAAGGTCAGTTTTCATTCCAATCCCAAAGAAAGGCAATGCCAAAGAATGCTCAAACTACCACACAATTACATTCATCTCACACACTAGTAAAGAAATGCCCAAAATTCTCCAAGCCAGGCTTCAGCAATACGTGAACCATGAACTTCCAGATGTTCAAGCTGGTTTTAGAAAAGGCAGAGGAACCAGAGATCAAATTGCCAACATCTGCTGGATCATTGAAAAAGCAAGAGAGTTCCAGAAAAACATCTATTTCTGCTTCGTTGACTATGCCACAGCCTTTGACTGTGTGGATCACAATAAACTGGAAAATTCTGAAAGAGATGGGAATACCAGACCACCTGACCTGCCTCTTGAGAAACCTATATGCAGGTCAGGAAGCAACAGTTAGAACTGGACATGGAACAACAGACTGGTTCCAAATAGGAAAAGGAATACGTCAAGGCTGTATACTGTCACCCTGCTTATTTAACTTATATGCAGAGTACATCATGAGAAACGCTGGGCTGGAAGAAGCACAAGCTGGAATCAAGATTGCCGGGAGAAATATCAATAACCTCAGATATGCAGATGACACCACCCTTATGGAAGAAAGTGAAGAACTAAAAAGCCTCTTGATGAAAGTGGAAGAGGAGAGTGAAAAAGCTGGCTTAAAGCTCAACATTCAGAAAACGAAGATCATGGCATCTGGTCCCATCACTTCATGGGAAATAGATGGGGAAACAGTGGAAACAGTGTCAGATTTTATTTTTTGGGGGGCTCCAAAATCACTGCAGATGGTGACTGCAGCTATGAAATTAAAAGACGCTTACTCCTTGGAAGGAAAGTTATGACCAACCTAGATAGCATATTAAAAAGCAGAAACATTACTTTGCCAACAAAGGTCCATCTAGTCAAGGCTATGGTTTTTCCAGTGGTCACGTATGGATGTGAGAGTTGGACTGTGAAGAAAGCTGAGTACCGAAGAATTGATGCTTTTGAATTGTGGTGTTGGAGAAGACTCTTGAGAGTCCCATGGACTGCAAGGAGATCCAATCAATCCTGGGTGTTCTTTGAAAGGAATGATGCTAAAGCTGAAACTCCAGTACTTTGGCAACCTCAAGTGAAGAGCTGACTCACTGCAAAAGACTGATGCTTGGAGGGATTGGGGGCAGGAGGAAAGGGGACAACAGAGGATGAGATGGCTGGATGGCATCACTGACTCGATGGACTTGAGTTTGAGTGAACTCCGGGAGTTGGTGATGGACAGGGAGGCCTGGCGTGCTGCGATTCATGGGGTCGCAAAGAGTTGGATATGGCTGAGCAACTGAACTGAACTGAAGGTAGCTTATGGGGCTTCCCTGAAAGCTCAGTTGGTAAAGAATCTGCATGTAAATGATTTTATACAACATGGAAAAATATGTAAAATCGAAGTAAAAAGCTATCTTTACTTTAAAAGGCTCATATATTAATCATATTGAACCTTATTAGAAGATACCCACCAGGATTGGTGATATAAGCTCATGACCCTCAAATGCAGAGTTGTTATGCACCACTAAATTAATATACTGGTCCATTCTGCAGGCAGAGACATTAAATTTTTAACAGTGCAATTGACTGCATGTAGTTCTACCTTCAAACATGACGCCTGTGAAAAACTGCAAAAGCCATGCTCCTGGTATATGATATATGTTCCTGGTTTCTAAAATACTAAGATAAAAAGATCTACTTTCTGTTTTGATTTAGCCAAAACCCAGTGTGCAAAAGGATTTACACAGTCTCAGAAGTAGTTAGGAGATCAGTGTCGGAAATACAACAATACTATACTGTCTTCTAAGTTTTTCCCATATGGCTAAGTCATGACATTTGGAGTTAAAGAGATAATATAATTACAGTGGGGGAACAAACTGTCCCTTAAAGCCCCCTTTTAAAGAAGAGTATAGTAAATTTCTGTTGGGTTGAGTTGATTGTCATTTTAGGACGCCTAAAATATCTCTTTGTACACCCGTGATTTTTTAAACAATATATGACAAAGGCCAGTTATGTCGTCTACATAGACATTCATATACTTTATGATGCGAAAGACTAATTCTTAGGGATAGAGTGGGAGCTGTATGTAGAGTCTGAAAAACATTCTTAGAATCGCACTTGTGTTAAGTATAAAATTGATTGTGGAAATCATACATTAAGAGTGATCTTTTTATGTTTATTAAAATGAGTCATGAGTTTTACAAAGGTAAGAACCACTGGACTAAGCAGGCATTCAATAAGAATGCTTGAAAGGGGGTCACCCTGATCCATTTTTCGTTGTGGTAATGGCCTTGCTGTGCTCCACAGTACGAGACTGACATCACAGCACACGCTAGCAGGGCTGCTGGCTGGCATGCAGGGTGCAGTGGTATGTGCAAATGTAAAGCCTTGGTGCCATGAACAAAAATCTTTATGAAAATGAGGTGAGGAATGCTATTTTACAATTATGCATAGAGCTGTTCTCAGCTTGTAGAAGTTAGTCTGCCAATTTGACAAACTCAAACCAGGAAATCCCTAATTGTTTACATCATATAAAAGTGCTTATCTTAAAAATATGAATACTAAAGTTCGCTCAGTACTCAGAATCATGGAAGCCCAGGAGAGACCAGGTTTGTTTTGCTCTCCATTGTACTGCAGGGTTAGCAGAGTACTGGGTCTAAGGTGGACTTATTATAAATATTTATTGAATGAATAAATGAATATTTATTGAATGAATAAATGAGTGTCTGAATAAAACAACCAACATAAAGACTGAGAATGACTTTGGTACCGATCCAGAATGACTGCTTGACCAGGAATTGGGTGTCTGTTCTACAAACATCCACTCAGGTCCCAGGGTCTAGGTATCAGGTAGTGCATCCAGAAAGCCAAGACATAGACCAACCCACACTCCTTTGGTATCGATCCATCCTGAGGATCTTTTACTGACTTCTTTTCCTAGAACTCAGCATTTCCTTACATGGTTATGACGACGGAAGCATGCCAACCCCAGGTGTTCTAGAACTTATTTAATATTGCTTCTCGGCCACCTGAAAGGTGAGTCCAGAAGCACCAGATGGGAACATGGCCAGAACCCGGTTCCTGTTATTTCCCTTTCCATCCTTTGAGTTCATGCTATAAAATACCACACATCCACGGACAAAGCTTTGAGAAATGTGTTTCTGATAAACTAAGCGTTGTTAAGCTTTTCATTTTAGCACAACGTTTATGTAGAAGTCGCGGCTCTTCCTAGCTGGTATCAAGGTATTTCCCTCACCAGATGTAAAAAGCACTTTCTCTATGGCTCAGTGGTTTTACTACTGGAGGAAACATCCCATTAAATTTGCCCATCAGGCAGTAAAGAGTAGAGAGATTCATTATGTGAAGAGAGGCAAGGTAAAGGTTTACTATATAATCAATCAATGGTAATATATGCTTGTTTCTCCTATCAGAGAAACTGCTCCTCACATGTCTTAAGGGAACAAGGGAATTTCTTTAACAATAATCCTGAAAGTATGCATATTCTGATATAATATTAATCATAACATTTATCATGCAATATGGTTATAGATCTGTACGTTTAAACTTACCTTAAACTCTCATAAGTCCGAATAGCCAGTATGAATAGTAAGTTTTCACAATAGGTTTATCATGGTTTTATACAGCTCCATGGAGTCATTAATGGAGGGTTTGGGTTAATATCCTGCATTATTTGAACTCTGATTCTAGATTTGAAGAAGACATCTGCAACATGCTTGATGATGGGACGTTCTTAGATCAATGAAGATGAGAACATTGGACTGGAAATCAAGTCTCAGGTAGCTGAGACAGCCCTCATTCTGCCTGGGATCTCAGTTTCAGTCTCACTAGGTGAGGTCCTAAGTCTCTGTGTCCTGAGACATCAGGCCTGCTCTTCCACTTCCACAGCCTAGGTTCACCTTATGCAAGGCGGGAAATGATGTTTTTTTTTTTTTAAAGTTTTCCTTTACAGTATAGCTTGACTTTCCATTCGCTCATAAAGTGTATTCCTATAGACTTCCTATGCTTGTACCATTACTGACTATTTTCCAGGTCTCTTCTGTCTCTTGAGTTCTACCTTCTCAGATGGTAAAGCATCTGCCTGCAATGCACAAGACCCAGGTTCGACACCTGGTTTGTGAAGATCCCCTGGAGAAGGGAATGGCAACCCACTCCAGTACTCTTGCCTGGAAAATTCCATGAACAGGGGAGCCTGGTGGGCTACAGTCCATGGGGTCACAAAGAGTCAGACATGACTGAGCAACTAACACACACACAAAGGAATAATAGATTCTAAGCAGAAGGACCTTTTAAGTTTCAGAATGATAAAATGGTGAGAGACTGTGTATACAAATAGACAATGGAGAGACTACATGTAAAACAGAATCTCTGACCTACAACCTGCAAAATCTTGCCCAAGAAACCAACCTCGTATCTATAGTAACCAGCCCAGCAAGTCAGACTGCTATATTTATTAATAATCCAGGAACCCAAACAATAATTTCATAACAACTGAACCCAAGTAGCTGAGACTTGATCAATAACTGACAAATTACCTAGTTTTTGTCCCTGTTTTCAACTTTTAGACCAGCCAAAGTAATCCACATATTGGAGGACGGAGGGGAATGAGAAGTGCTCACCACATTGAGAAGGTTAACTTGAGACCAAGAAAATGAGGCAGGAAGCTCCATATAATTGATGGATCAGTTTACTATAGGGTGACTTAGAGGCTAAGATTGGGCAGACAACATTCAGAAGCATTCAAAGCTGCGCTCATTGGGACAATTTCATGGTTAGGGTCTCGGGGTGTGTGCTTGGAAACAGGAAGCGTGTTTCTAGGTCAAGATTTATGAATGGGTCACCAGTCTTGTGGGCACTGGCAATGTATCAGCAAAGGTTTTTGTCACTGGAGACTAACAAAGCATACAGGCCACCTGGACTTAGTGGGTGTTACACAATATCTATTAACTACAAAGCCCTTGACAACAGACATGATTTATCACACAGTCTTAGGTAGGGTCTGTGGAAGGACAGGAGGAACTGTCCGGGCCCAAGATGGCATCAGTACATCAAACATGCTCCTCTAACCAATTACTTGGGAGGCCCACTTCTAGTTAGCCTGGCCTGCAGCTTCTCCAGGCCAAGATTCTAATCAGGATGACTTCAAGTCTTCCACTCCCCACTATAAAGCTTCACTACTCCTCAGCCTGCCTTTGGGCTGCTCTGCAAGTGACTGTAAATAAGTGGTCTCTCTCGTTCTCATTTGGATGGCACTCATTTATTTCCACAGTGAGACTAAAACAATGACAAAGCACCCAACTTCTGTGAGGTCCTCTGGTGAGGCAATCTTTCTTTTCTTGGTCAACTATTTTTAATGAATAACCACTATTCAAAAACTTCCACATACTCAAAACCCCCTACACTATACCTTGTATTATTCTGAACATATGATTCTATCACAACTTCTTAGGGAAACAAGTCCAAGAAGAACTGCCTCAGTATCTTCTCAGCATTCACTTCCAACAGCTATAGTTTCATTCAGTCAATTAATTTCTCCTTTTCACTGGTTACCATAGAGAAGGAGACATCTCTTCTGTCTGATGCTCTGGATCCCACTGTCTCCAGCCGGCTCACAGCTTTGACCTACCGATTACTGAACACCCTTCTCATTTCTTCATACTCTTCCCATCTCTTCCCTTCCTACTCTGACCACCAAGATGTGTTCAAGGCTCCGCCACCTGAAACTCTGTCACTCCCTCCCTGACTCCAAGCCCCTTGCAACTCTCCATCTGTCTCTCTTAAGCACGTCAGAGAACAGACACTGGGATTCCTATTCTGTTCTTCAATTTCCATTCATTTCACACCCAGATGCAATGGAGGTTCTACTTGTTACTTCACTGAAACTGTACGAAGATCACCAATGACTTTTCCCCCCAAAACAATGTGTATTCTCAGTGCCTAGTATTGTGGCTGACTTGTGGAAGAAACTCGTCTTCCTTGATTTCTTAGCTTTAAAAATAGTTCTGCATTACTGAGCTGTGAACTGGCTTTAGCTGTAGCTGAATTAACTTACACAGTCCTTGTAGCAAACATATGAAGTAGGTGGTGTTATTGTTCTGGAAATTAGGGCTCACACAGAGATTAAATCTCCCTCACACCTGATCCATCCCAAGATCCATCCTTGCCTTTTCCCTCTGAAATAACAACAGTAGACAGAAAAAAATACCCTGAAAGACCCAGATTTCTGCTCATTTCCTGGCACATGAATAAGAGCTCAAAATATGTTGAGTATTATTCTTCTTCTAGCACCCAAAGCCATGGTATAACATGGAGTATACTAATACATTTTGACTAATTGAATGTGCCCATAGAGGTCAGAATAGTGATGCTTAAATAATTATTTCTGCTGGGAGCTATGGCCTGCTGGGGCTTTAAAGGTAAGGAGGGCATTTTTCTTGGACCAGGAGGCCGCCAGAAGCCTTTACCTGGTCACATTGGTCTTAGAAAAGAATAAGAAAAAAACTCATTTTTCCTTTCTCTGCAATATGTACCTACTCATTTCTAAAACAGCAAATTTATGAATGGTGTTATTTGGTAATCACAGTCATCTTTTTGAGAAAAGGATTTATCTTTATCTCATTATGGCAAATACTAGAGTGTAGGTGTGAAATGAAGGGGAGAGCAGTTAAGTCTTTTTTTTCCTATTGTTTACATGTATAAATATTAAAATTCATAAGACGTAACTTTGAAAATCTGCTACTATAGGAAAATAAAGTGTAATTAGAGTTGAATAAAACAAAAGGGGAAATGAGAGCATCGACTTTCTGATTTACTATCTTGCCTTCCCTCCCACTGGAATCAATTTACAGTGGATAGGAAAGATCCAGACAGCAGGAGGAACAAGGGGTTGTTAACACAAATTATAAGGGAAGGAACTCCCTTCAAATTTCAGGAACTGAGCCAAGGGAGAAAATTAGAGTGGGAAACTATTCACACTGCACCATAACAGTACTCATATCGCTGTCTGAGCTCCTCAAAAACCCCTAATCAAATAAAAGCATTAGCATTTATTGTCTTTCTGCCTAAATATTGTTAAATGCTTAGGAAAAGTCCCCAGAAGACAGTTACCAGTTTGCCAAGAGGTCCCAGGAAGAACTGCTTGCCAACTGTGAGATGTGTTTCCTTAGTGTAAGAGTGAGGGAATATGATAGGATCCATGCTGTTACAGACACTCTGTTACTTTAATGATGCTGCCCTCATGGAAAGAAAATTATACCAAGAAAAAGAGGCAGGAAGAAGCAAACAGTTCACTAGCTGCTGACATTAAACAAAGGATGAGTTTCTGGCTCGAAATACAATACAGGCAAAAATCTGGGAAGAAATGTATAAATTATTTAGATAAGAGGAGTTTAACTCAAATGTGGAAGGGACAGGGAGGAAAAATCATCAGATAAACTGCTCAAAGCAGGAAACCTGGGTGGCTGTGATATCTTTTTGGAGCCAATGGAGGCCATGAGGGTATTCTGAAATTGTTATGAAGCTAGCTGGCAGCACTCCCAATGGCTGAGGTGCTGTATACTAACAGAGAGCAGACAGACAAACAGAACCCCTCCCGACAACAGGATTCTACATTTTATCATTGTTGCTTTTGAATTGCTCAGTTGTGTCCAACTCTCTGTGACCCTCAACTGTAGCACGCTAGACTCCTCTGTTTTCCCCTATCTCCTGGGGTTTGCTCAAACTCATGTCCATTGAGTCAGTGATGCTTCTAACCATCTCATCCTCTACCATTAATAGTATAAATATTACTATCTTATCATCATAACTGAGGATGGACTCATCATTGGAAAAAAAGTTGAAAGGTTTCCTTTATTTAAGCGAATAATTTAAAAGATGGGGAAATAGAAAAGCAAAAGATCTGAAAGATCATAAAACCAAAAAGTACTTAAATTCAGTAACAAAAAGGGGCTTCAAAGCTACATTTGAGCAAAGGGGAAAAACCAGCTGATCTCTACTTGGAGAGGACGGTAGCACCAGTGACTCAGCTCTCCTTGGGAAGAGGGTCTTGTGAGTCACATAGGACACTGAGCTCAGGGCACGTGGACAGGGTCCTGTCTGTTGCACTCAGATCACTGAAAGGGATGGTTCAGTCATGCTTCAGTAATGGGTTACTTTTCAGACATTACCCTTTCACATATCGTTAAGATTCACAAGGTGAAGTGTGGGCTAAACTAGGATTATACAGACAGATGAGTTGAGAGATGGTGAGTACCTTCCCCAAAGATGACTGATTAGAGGCTCTCTAGAAAGGCATTGAATAATGCAAGGTTCTGTCCTTGGAACTATCTCCATTCATGTCTGTATCATCATCTTGGAATAAAATCCATAAGATTAATCAGTGGGTGACAAAATACTGAGAGAGATAAACTAAAGAGAGAAGCAAGATTCACAGTGATCCTGAAAGTTAAAGTTAGGAGTCAAAAGCAATGGGGAGAACTATATACTTTAAAAGGGTAAATTTCATGGTATGCAATTATTGTTTTTTTTTTCTTTTTTACAAAAGCTATTATGTAAACAAATGAACAAACAAAACCAATTACAGATGTTTAACTGGAAAATAAAGCTTCATATTTGAGTTAAAAAAATAAAATTGTGGATAGGAAAAGCTTAACTGGTGATAGTCTATGGGTCTGAGTAGACATTGAGCTCACTTAATAGCCATCAGCATGGTCCATTGGAGTCTTTGCTTCCCAAGAACCAGACTTATCCCTGAATCCTCAGCACCTCATGTCCTGTGTGTACAGGATAAAAGTGTAATAAATATTTGTTACACATGTTGCTTAAAAACAACCACAATAGCTAAAAACTAATGCAACTTTAAGTTACAAAAGCTTAAATGTAGGAGTTTCTCTCTGTGCATGTGATCGGTTATTTACCCCCATGGCTCCCTGACAGAGAAACCACCTCTGAGAGTAAGTTCTCGTGCACAGGAGGAGGTCACCACTCTCTCAGTCAATTACAAGAGGCACTAAGGCAATAAAACAGAAGATAAATGAAGTTCATCTACTTAGATGGGGCGCTTGCCACAACCCAGTGGAAGAAAACAGCCTTTTGAGGTCTTTATTTGTGGACAAACTACAAAAGGAACTGGCTGTCTTCCACTGTTACGGGGTGTTTCTGGGCCAAGTCTCCCCAGATGAGGCATTTTTCCTGG
Organism: Capra hircus; assembly: GCF_001704415.2. NCBI lineage: Eukaryota > Metazoa > Chordata > Mammalia > Artiodactyla > Bovidae > Capra > Capra hircus. Next base: position 12,902,837 of record NC_030811.1, on the reverse strand, counting down.
GGCCTCAGGAATTAACATTGGTAAGAAACTGTATTTCTATTATTGGTCATACAAGAGACCCAGAAGTTAGCAATTACCATCTCTAGCCTTGAATTTCCCTAGGTTGTAGGTTTTTCTAGAAGGGCATTAAACATAATCACAAAATAACCCACAGCCAAGCAAACAGCCCTACATCACTTTCCAAGCCATCATTCTCTTATTTTTCCATTTTTAAGACCTGCAGCCAGAAGAACTTTAACGGGAGAGAGAGAGGTGAGTTCTGTGTGAGATGAACCAAGCCTCTATCATCTTGGTATCACTCTCAGAAATATTCTAGCTGAACAGTGGGTTGATAGTATGTGGCCATATGCACTTTTTAGATTATCTTGACAAGTCCAGTTAGTCAGTCCAACCAAGTCAGCTCAGAAAAGGGAGTCTTATGAGTCAAAATAGAGGATCCAATCAGGTTGGGTTTCATAGACCACAGTCTGTATTGGCCTGAGACGCATGGAAGACAGTCTTAATTATGTAGTCCTGAAGATACGAAATATTTAGTCCAAGTATGGTTTGAGATTTAAAAACAAAGCAAAGGAAGTTAATACCAATTTGTAGTAGGTGGGACTGAAGAAAGCTATAAGGGCTGAATCTTGAATAACTGTAAATGAATTCATATAAGAAAGTGAATGCATCCTTAAATTCTTTAAAATGATTTGTTTATACAAAGAATTCAAATGACCCATTGTTTATCCTGCTGTGCAAATCTTTTCTTTTTAACTATATAATAAAAAAGATTTGATGAGTAACCACATGTTCCAAATTAGTGATATTGACTTCAAAGAATCATTAAGCATACCACTTTCAAATGTAATAATAAGTATTCAGTTCAGTTCAGTTGCTCAGTCATGTCCGACTCTTTGCGACCCCATGAATCACAGCATGCCAGGCCTTCCTGTCCATCACCAACTCCCAGAGTTCACTCAGACTCACGGCCATCAAGTCCGTGATGCCATCCAGCCATCTCATCCTCTGTTGTCCCCTTCTCCTCCTGCCCCCAATCCCTCCCAGCATCAGTCTTTTCCAGTGAGTCAACTCTTCGCATGAGGTGCCCAAAGTACTGGAGTTTCAGCTTTAGCATCATTCCTTCCAAAGAAATCCCAGGGTTGATCTCCTTCAGAATGGACTGGTTGGATCTCCTTGCAGTCCAAGGGACTCTCAAGAGTCTTCTCCAACACCACAGTTCAAAAGCATCAATTCTTCGGCGCTCAGCTTTCTTCAGAGTCCAACTCTCACATCCATACATGACCACAGGAAAAACCATGGCCTTGACTAGACGGACCGTAGTTGGCAAAGTAATGTCTCTGCTTTTGAATATACTATCTAGGTTGGTCATAACTTTTCTTCCAAGGAGTAAGCGTCTTTTAATTTCATGGCTGCAATCATCATCTGCAGTGATTTTGGAGCCCCCAAAAATAAAGTCTGACACTGTTTCCACTGTTTCCCCATCTATTTCCCATGAAGTGATGGGACCAGGTGCCATGATCTTCATTTCCTGAATGTTGAGCTTTAAGCCAACTTTTTCACTCTCCTCTTTCACTTTCATCAAGAGGCTTTTTAGTTCCTCTTCACTTTCTGCCATAAGGGTGGTGTCATCTGCATATCTGAGGTTAGTATTAGAAGTTACAAAATCCTTTATCCTGGCCAGTCTTCAAGACTTATTTGCGATGAGAATACAGATTTTTAATTATTATGCATGATACATTCTTCATGTATCTGCCTTTGAGTTTGAGAATTGGTTTGAAAGTTTAGGGCAAGAAACTGTGTTCTATGCAAGTCTCTCTATATATCTGAGTATACCATATTTAATATCCACAATATGTTCCCTGCCTCTGGCTGCTCTCTTTCCCTAAAACCTACTACTCATCTTAAAGCAATTAAAATGTACAATGCACCGCTCACTGCTTTCTTTGAAAAATGTGTATCTTGGGAGAAAAGATGGGCCCTTAACAGCTCTGTAAGCCTGTCCCCATTTCAGTAGTATTCCACGACATACACTCAAATGTCACCACTAATATTTATGCTTCTGCAAAGTGACATTTACTTTCAAGAGACAGGATTGATGGGCCTAGAAAGAACCAGATCAAGAGTTGAATTCTAGACTATTAAGCAATAGAAAACCACTGTATAAATTTTTACAAGGAATGACTGGATGAAAGCAGTATTTTAGGAATAGTTGGCAAATATAGGAAGAGCAAATATAGGAATTGGAATAGGATACTTTTGCATTTAACTTACTATATGCTGTTGCTCTGTGAGGCAACTACTAATCCTTTGTAAGCAAAAACCAGGCTTTAGATTATTACTCCCACAGCACTGAACTATTTACCTTGATTGATATAGTCAACTGCCCATGTGAGAAAATGATGCCTTGAGAATGTCCAGCTAGTGTTAATGATGGTTAGTCTGGGATCTCATGATTAGCAAAGCAATGATTTCAGTTCTTGTGGCCAAGGCAGCTTCATTCACACATTTCTCCAACAAATATGCTCAAGTACCTACAGCTGTTACGGAGGAGGAACTGGCAGCCCACTCCAGTACTCCTACTGGGAAAATCCCATGTGGTTGCAGAGTCAGACGTGCCAGAGCATGCACACATACATACATCTAAGCTATTAAGTGAACACTGGCCATTTTTTTTAAAGGTGTAAAAACAGTAAAGACATTCGTATAACTTGATCGCTTTTTGAGCAGAAGAATTAGGGGATGAAGATGTGAGGGCTAAACCTATTGTATCTGTTCCTTGGGCTAAGACTTTTGATGTACAAGTTGTGTACAAACTAGCGGGTTGTTTTCTTTTTTTTTTCCTCCCAAGTATTTCACTGGAAGATTTTATAGGCTGATCTAGATTATCTTACTGCCTATAGCAGAGACTTTCTTGGGTACAAAATGTGGTTCAGAGGTGCAGGACTCTTCATCCAGAGCAGAGTCTGCTCCTTGACTCAGGTGTGGCCCTGTGACTTTCAGCCAATGATTGTGAAGAGAGAGGACGGTGCACCAAGTCAGAACGCAGGTCCTGAGAGGCTCGGCATGTTTGCTATCTTGAGTGTCTGGCACTGCGCTGAGAAGAAGGTGCCACACTAAGTCCAGAGAGAGATGTCAGGAGAATGGCCAGCCAGATGCTGCACCAATCTATTTTAAGAGGCAGAGCAGTGATGCACCAGGTGCTAGGAAACAAGTCGTTTTAGATTAGCCAAATCCTACCTGAGCTGTAGCTGCGTGAGCAGGGCAAGTGGCTACAGTTTTAAGTCACTGAGTTTTGAGTATGCAATACAGCATCTTTGGGCCAGTAGCTTATGGCTGCAGTGGCCAAAAACGGATTATTAGAATCGAAGTTTGCAGGCTCTTTATTCTAATGTGGGTTTTATCTGTCATTCTTTTCCCCCCTGTTACACTAGTTATGACACTAACTTATAGAACTTAAACTATGCACTTTTGGTGCCTTTTCTTACCAACTGTAGTTCTCGGTTTAACTGCCCTGGCTTCCCTTTGCCTTTCATACTTTTTGTTAGTATGTATATATTTTCCTGTATTTTGGAATCCCTTTTTTCCATCTGTGGGTCATTTTTTTCTTCTTTTCTTAGACACCTAACCTCATTCAAATAAAGATCTCCTTAACGTTTCTTTCCTCCTTAAGATCTTTGTTGACTTTGGGGAGGGGCAAAGGAACCATTAATGATAATCTGTTATGCTCATTCTTATTTTTGTTGAATGGTACCCAAACCAGATTATGAGAGTTCAGAAAATACCTCTAGAACTTGATGTGTGTGTGTGTGTTTTTTGTAGTAGAAGCTTATATGTCAGAATGTGTGAATGAAAATGCAAATTTAGAAACAGATCCCATGAAGTGTTTGGACACTCTGACAGCTGCAATTTTTCAACATAAATTACTGCACTTAGCTGCAAAGCCTCTGTCATAGGGAGACAGGACACTTCCAAAATTGCCTGCTGCCCTCTTTAGTAATAATCGAACTTTTCACTATCTAGATATCCCATGATAAGACACCTCGATGCACACAGAGGGAAGAATGCAGGCTTTATGTATATCCCTCAGAGTATGCACATGCTACTCTCTTCATCTTCCCTCCTTGTCTAAATGTGGCACAAGATTATTCAGGCAAGAAGATGTGGGCAGGAGAGGAAGCTTAGCAGTAAACAGGTGAGTCTGTCCACTCTCTCGCTTTCTTTTTAATCAAAGAAAAGACCTAACAAAATTCACCGTAAGCCTCTTACTGGTGCCTTCCAACAGCATTAGGTAGGGGAAACTCTTTTTTTCTAGCATCACACCAACAAATTTATTTTAAAGTGCACAACACTTTAAGGCATTATCATTTCTGAAACAGGATGGCTAAGTGTCTTTACTTAAGAGATTTTTAAGGACTAATTTTTCTCATTCTTTTAAAAAAGTATCAATCTGCCTTTTAGAGATATTTGAGATATACCATCACACAAACGCAAAGTTTCATATGCACGCATGCTCAGTCGCTAAGTCATTCGTCTGACTCTTTGCAACCTCATGGTCTCTACTGCCAGGCTCCTCTGTCCATGGAATTTCCTAGGCAAGAATACTGGAGTGGGTTGCTGTTTCTTTCTCCAGAGGATCTTCCCCACTCAGAGATCAAACTCACATCTCCTGCATTCAGTTCAGTTCAGTCACTCAGTCGTGTCCGACTCTTTGTGACCCCATGAATCGCAGCACACCAGGCCTCCCTGTCCATCACCATCTCCCGGAGTTCACTTAGACTCACGGCCATCGAGTCCGTGATGCCATCCAGCCATCTCATCCTCGGTCGTCCCCTTCTCCTCCTGCCCCCAATCCCTCCCAGCATCACAGTCTTTTCCAATGAGTCAACTCTTCCCATCAGGTGGCCAAAGTACTGGAGTTTCAGCTTTAGCATCATTCCCTCCAAAGAAATCCCAGGGCTGATCTCCTTCAGAATGGACTGGTTGGATCTCCTGGCAGTCCAAGGGACTCTCAAGAGTCTTCTCCAACACCACAGTTCAAACACATCAATTCTTCGGCGCTCAGCCTTCTTCACAGTCCAACTCTCACATCCATACATGACGACAGGGAAAACCACAGCCTTGACTAGATGGACCTTAGTCGGCAAAGTAATGTCTCTGCTTTTGAATATACTGTCTAGTTTGGTCATAACTTTTCTTCCAAGGAGTAAGCGTCTTTTAATTTCATGGCTGCAGTCACCATCTGCAGTGACTTTGGAGCCCCCCCAAAATGAAGTCTGACACCGTTTCCACTGTTTCTCCTGCATTAGCAGGCGTATTCTTTACCGCTGAGTCACCAGGGGAGTCATATGTTTTGTGCGTATTAATAAGAGTCTAGTTTTGGGGATGTATTAATAGCTGAATTCTGGTGACCTTTCAAATAAAGCAGGATGGGCTCACATCTTGTCTTAGATCCATGTAAGTCAGAAGCCCAGTGTCTCTCCCTGCACCAAGCTGCCTCTGAAGAAGTAAGTACCTGCCCACATGGCCCACTTCTAGGAAGCCAGTATGAAGACTGCTATCTATGATGCCAAATTTCTCAGCTCCTTTCTTCCAGGACTGCAAGAATAGAAACTGCTGGTTTAGTGATTACAAAACAGGATCATGAAGAATAAATAATTTCCATATTTACCATACTTTCTGCCACAACCCAAATAGGCTTGTAGAGACAAGACCAAAGATATTTACAGTCAATTTGTTTCAGATATGGGCAGCGTCATGAGCTGCCAATAGATGTCCTGCAGTCCCCAGCTTCAGCAGCAGGTCAACAGTAGCGGCATCTGTGACCAGGAAGGGTACCTGCTCAGAGATGCCCACCTCCTAACACCAGGAACCTATGAATACATGTTACCAGGTGAATGTGCTTTTAAGGCTGCAGCTGGAATTAGATTTTCTAACTTGGTCACTTTAAAATACGGATTATCCAGGGTGAGCCCGGTGTAATCAAAAGGCCCCATAAACATGAGAAAGCGAGACAAAGTCAGAGATGACAGTGACGAAATATGAGTAAGACTTGGTCCAACACTGCTGCTGGCTTGAAAATGGAGGAAGAGAGCCAAAAGCCGAGGGAATGTGGGAGCTTCTAGAAGCTGGAAAGAGCAAAGAAAGAGATTCTTCCCTGGAGCCTTTAGAGAGAGACACTGGTTAGCCAAAACCTTTATTCTAGCCTGGTAAGACCCACCTCATACTTCTGAACTACAGTGATAAACTTGTGTTATTTTAAACTGCTGCATTTGTGGCAATTTTGTCCCAGCAGCCAAAGGAAACAAATATTTTATCTGATTAATGAGACAGGTTCAGGTGGCGGTGGTGGTTTAGTCGCTCATTTGTGTCCGACTCTTACAACCCCATGGACTGTAGCCCACCAGGCTCCTCTCTCCAGGAATTTTCCAGGCAAGAGTACTGGAGTGGGTTGCCATTCCCTTCTCTAGCAGATCTTCCCGACCCAGGGATCGAACCCAGGTCTCCTGCATTGCAGGCAGATTCTTTACCAACTGAGCCACCAGTGAGACTGGTTACTACCTAAATTATGACTGAAAGCTATCTAGACTACACATACATAACTGAGAGACAACAGGAATTTAAAATGTAAGATAGTAATCTTATTTCAATGCAAGTAGCTTTATAAAAGAAAAGAAAAAAGATAGAAAACTGGACTTCATCAAAATTTAAAACTTTTGTGCATCAAAGGGTAGCATCAGAAACATGAAAAGACCACTCAGAGAAAAATAAAATATTTCCAAATCCCGTATCAGATAAGGGCAGTATCAAGAGTATAGAAATAACTCTTAGAACTCAACAATAAAAAGATAACACAGTTTTAAAAGCACAAAGAATATGAATAGGCAGTTCTCCAAAGAAGATATACAACTGGTTTAAAGCATATGAAAAGATGTTCCTCATAATTAATCATTAAGGAAATTCAAATCAAAACCACCAGATACCATCTGAGACACAGAGATCAGATTTGGGGGTTGCCAGGGAAGAGAGTGGGTGGCGCAAGGATGGAATGGGAGTTTGAGATTAGTATATGCAAACTATTATATATAGAATAGATAAACAACAAGATCCTACTGTATAGCACATGGAACTATATTCAATAGCCTGTGATAAATTATAATGGAACAGTGGATGAAAAAGGATATATGTATATATAGGACATATTTACTGTACAGTAGAAAGTAACAACACTGTAAATCAACTATACTTCCAAAAACAAACAAACAAACCACTATGAAGTCAAGAAGCACCTGGACTAACAGGCAAATTTGGCCTTGGAGTACAGAATGAAGCAGGGCAAAGGCTAATAGAGTTTTGCCAAGAGAACGCACTAATTATAGCAAACACCCTCTTCCAACAACACAAGAGAAGACTCTACACATGGACATCACCAGATGGTCAATATCGAAATCAGACTGATTATATTCTTTGCAGCCAAAGATGAAGAAGCTCTATACAGTCGGCAAAAACAAGACCGGGAGCTGACTGTGACTCAGATCATGAACTCCTTATTGCCAAATTCAGACTTAAATTGAAGAAAGTAGGGAAAACCACTAGATCATTCAGGTATGACCTAAGTCAAATCCCTTATGATTATACAGTGGAAGTGAGAAATAGATTTAAGGGCCTAGATCTGATAGAGTGCCTGATGAACTATGGATGGAGGTTCATGACACTGTACAGGAGACAGGGAGCAAGGCCATCCCCAAGAAAAAGAAATGCAATAAAGCAAAATGGCTGTCTGAGGAGGCCTTACAAATAGCTGTGAAAAGAAGAGAAGCCAAAAGCAAAGGAGAAAAGGAAAGATATACCCATCTGAATGCAGAGTTCCAAAGAATAGCAAGGAAAGATAAGAAAGTGTTCCTCAGTGATCAGTACAAAGAAAGAGGAAAATAACAGAATGGGAAAGACTAGAGATCTCTTTAAGAAAATTAGACATACCAAGGGAACATTTCATGCAAAGATGTCTATAAAGGACAGAAAAGGTATGGACCTAACAGAAGCAGAAGATATTATGAAGAGGTGGCAAGAATACACAGAAGCACTTACAAAAAAGATCTTCACGACCCAGGTAATCATGATGGTGTGATCACTCACCTGGAGCCAGACATCCTGGAATGTTAAGTCAAGTGGGCCTTAGGAAGCATCACTACCAACAAAGCTAGTAGAGGTGATGGAATTCCAGTTGAGCTATTTCAAATCCTAAAAGATGATGCTGTGAAAGGGCTGCACTCAATATGCCAGCAAATTTGGAAAACTTAGCAGTGGCCACAGGACTGGAAAAGGTCAGTTTTCATTCCAATCTCTAAGAAAGGCAATGCCAAAGAATGTTCAAACTACTGCACAATTGCATTCATCTCACACGCTAGTAAAATAATGCTCAAAATTCTCCAAGCCAGGCTTCAGCAATACGTGAACCGTGAACTTCCTGATGTTCAAGCTGGTTTTAGAGAAGGCAGAGGAACCAGGGATCAAATTGCTAACATCCACTGGGTCATCAAAAAAGCAAGAGAATTTCAGAAAAAACATCTATTTCTGCTTTACTGACTATGTCAAAGCCTTTGACTTTGTGGGTCACAATAAACTGTGGAAAATTCTGAAAGAGATGGGAATACCAGACCTCTTGACCTGCCTCTTGAGAAATCTGTATGCAGGTCAGGAAGCAACAGTTAGAACTGGACATGGAACAACAGACTGGTTCCAAATCAGGAAAGGAGTACATCAAAACTGTATATTGTCACCCTGCTTATTTAACTTATATGCAGAGTACATCATGAGAAACACTGGGCTGTATGAAGCACAAGCTAGAATCAAGATTGCCAGGAGAAATATCAATAACCTCAGATATGCAGATGACACCACCCTTATGGCAGAAAGTGAAGAACTAAAGAGCCTCTTGATGAAAGTGAAAGAGGAGAAAGAAAAAGTTGGCTTAAAGCTTAACATTCAGAAAACTAAGATAATGGCATCTGATCCTATCACCTCATGGCAAATAGATGGGGAAGCAGTGGAAACAGTAACAGACTTTATTTTCTGGGGTTCCAAAACCACTGCAGATGGTCAATGCAGCCATGAAATTAAAAGACGCTTACTCCTTGGAAGAAAAGTTATGACCAACCTAGATAGCACATTAAAAAGCAGAGACATTAGTTTGCCAACAAAGGTCCATCTAGTCAAGGCTATGGTTTTTCCAGTCATCATGTACGGATGTGAGAGTTGGACTATAAAGAAAGTTGAGCACAGAAGAATTGATGCTTTTGAACTGTAGTATTGGAGAAGACTCTTGAGAGTCCCTTGGACTGCAAGGAGATCCAACCAGTCCATCCTAAAGGAGATCAGTCCAGAGTGTTCATTGGAAGGACTGATTTTGAAGCTGAAACTCCGATACTTTGGCCACCTGATGCGAAGAGATGACTCATTTGAAAAGACCCTGATGCTGGGAAAGATTGAAGGTGAGAGGAAAGGGGACGACAGAGGATGAGATGGTTGGATGGCATCACCAACTCAATGGACATGAGTTTGAGTAAACTCCGGGAGTTGGTGATGGATGGGGAGGCCTGGTGTGCTGCAGTCCATGGGGTCGCAAAGAGTCGGACACGACTGACCAACTTAACTGAATTGAACTAGATATTATTAATAATTCACACTCATTATGATGGCTTTAAAAAAAAAGAACAAGTATTGGTGAGGATACTCCTCCTATATTACTCATACGATTATAAACTGTTATAACCACTGAGGAAAAGTTTGGCAGTTCCTCAAAAAGTTAAACAGAATTACCACACGACCTAGCAATTCTCTTGAGAGTTCCTTGGGACTGCAAGGAGATCAAACCAGTCCATCATCCTGAATATTCACTGGAAGGACTGATGCTGAAGCCAATGCTCCAATACTTTGGCTACCTGATGTGAAGAACTGACTCATTTGAAAAGACCCTGATGCTGGGAAAGACTGAAGGCAAGAGGAGAAGGGACAACAGAGGATGAAACGGTTGGATGGCATCACTGGCTTGATAGATGGCATCACTGGCTTGATGGATGGTATCTCTGGCTTGATGCACATGAATTTGAGCAAGCTCTGGGAGGTGATGATGGACAGGGAAGGCTGGTGTGCTGCAGTCCATGGGGTCACTGGGAAAGACTGAAGGCAGGAGGAGAAGGGGACAATAGAGGAGGAGACAGTTGGATGGCATCACTGACTCGATGAACATGAGTTTGAGCAAGGTCCAGGTGTTGATGATAGACAGGGAAGCCTGGAGTGCTGCTGTCTATGGGGCTGCAAAGAGTTGGACACGGCTGAGCAACTGAACTAGCAATTCTCCTAGATATGTTTGAGTTAAAAGGACTCAAAATGTATGCTCACACAAAAACTCATACATGAATGTTTATAACAGCCTTATTCCTGATAGAAAGTGAAAACAACCCAATGCCCTTGAACTAATAAATGGATAAATAAAACGTGTTGTTATAGCCATCTGATGGAATATTATTTAGCCACAAAACAGAAAGGCATATTGTTACACATTACCAAGTGGTTGGGCCTTTCATGCTAAGTGGAAGAAGCCAGACACAAAAGGCTACATATTGTGTGTTCCATATGAAATGTGCAGAACAGGCAAATCCATAGAGACAGGAAGTGGATTACTGGCTGCCAGGGAAAGGGAGAGTGAGGGATTGGGACTGACTGAAGTCTACACAAAGTCTCTTTTTAGGGTGATGAAAATGTTCTGGAAATAAGTTTTAGTAATGGGTTCACTAAAACCCACTGAATTATATCCTGTAAAGTGATTCATTTTAGGCTGTATAAATTGTACCTCAGTTAAAAAAATAGAATCAATCCACCTAACACACCATTAGAGCTTAGTACTGAATATCCAGGTTGTGACCTGTCACCTTACTAAGTTGAAATGATGTGACTTGCTAGTTGACTAACTCTCGGTTTTCCTGTGTACTTTAAGAGCTCCCCCATTGCAGGCCCTGATCTTATGACAAACCCAACTCCAATCAGAATACAAACACAGACTCAGCATTTTTACATTCCTTCAACTGAAATCTGATTTTGTGAAGCACTTGCTCATTTTCTCTTCAAGTCAGTTTATGCACTTGAATTTTCTCTTATTCTTACATCTGTCATCTCCTCATTGACAAGAGGCCCCCTCAGTCCTGTGCTATATGCTTTATCAACGTCCGAGTCCCTCAACAGGCGCATCCTGAAGTGTCTACCTGAGTATCTGGTCTACCGGTTTAGAAGTTAAGCCACTGTTTCTAGTCCTTTAGCGATTTCTTCAGAAATTTTGGCATGCTTGAAAGTGAAAGCGTTAGTCTCTTGGCTGTGTCCAACTCTTTTCCACCCCGTGCACTGTGGCCCACCAGGTTCCTCTGTCCATGGGATTCTCCAGGCAAGGATACTGGAGTGATAGCCATTCCCTTCTCCAGGGGATCCTCCCAACCCAGGTCTGCACTGCAGGCAGATTCTTTTCCATCTGAGTGACAAACTTATCCGAACACAAAGCCTAATATTCCTCAATACCTTTACCCTCATTCTGGACAAAACAAGACTCTCAGGGTGCTTTAATTCCATTTAACCATCCTAGCTTATATATGTCTATATGTTATGGTTGTTGTATATTTTAATTCTGTGTATTTTACCTTCAATTTTTCAAAACTTTTAAAAACTTCTATTGTAAAATAATTACAGACATACAGGAGGTTGTAAAGAAATGTACAGAGAATTTCCAGGCACAGATAATTCTACTAATAACATCTATATAATACCCAATCTATAATGCTAAAAATATTATAAGATAACAGTCTGTTTTATTTTTTGGCCATGCCACATAGCATGTGGGATCTTGGTTCCTCAACCAGGGATCAAACCTGCTCCTCTTGCACTGGAAGGTCGAGTCTCCAGGGAAGCCCCTGATTTCTCTTAATTTTGTCTGTATTAAAAGTAATATAGTGATGACAGCCTTCTCTGTCAAAAAATTCAAAAGGTCAAACAACACGCGTCATGGTAAGCATATAGCACTTAGTAACTGTGCTAGTAAGATCAAGGGTCTGTGGAGAAAAACCTGAGTAATATCTTTCTATGTTTCTTCTAATCAAAGAGGATTCATGTTTCTAAAGAGACATACAACTTTCTCATCAGGTCATTGTCAAGCTATCTTTAAAATATAAAGAGCTATTCTCCACCTCTTAACCAAAGGAAAGTCAAATACATGCAGCAGAATACAGAGGAACAGAACTAGCTGAGTACAAAGCCACATGTCTTCTGTCCTTCCTCCCCAAAATGCAAAGATCAGAATGCTAAGCGAGAATACGTGAATGCATGTTCTGATTTTTTAGAGGTAACCAAGGTGTGCAGATAATGAAAAAGACCTCATTTTCTTTCCTGCGTGTATCAGCATAGTTATGAGCCTATGTATACAAAAATGTTAGAAACACAAACAGGAGTTTTTTAAATTAAAAATATAATAATAATCCTTGATGGTTTCTGTCTTATATTCTCTCTGCTGTTCAGTGATATTTTCTTAATTACTTGAGAAATGTGTGTTTTTTTTAAAGTTTAAGTACATTATTGACATGAACTCAATGACCAACACCATTTTCCCTCCCTAACACGAGTCGTCTCTTTATCACTCAGGGAGCCTTAAGGGCTGAGAGTTTTCGATTGCTGGTATCAGAAAGCATCTAGCTCTTTGGCAAGTATTTGCATTTATTGTACAATCCAAGGTACAGTACACGGCAGGTATATGTGTATGTACACCTCATACATGGCAGGTAGTAAAACAATCAAAGACTAGTTTCAGATGTGCTGACTTGGTCTCCCAGCTCCATTCCACATGCCTTGAAGGCAGCATCTGGACCACCTGCATTCTAGTTAGCAAAGCAGAGTCCCACGCCTCACCCACCCCAGACCTACAGAGCCAGAATCCACATTTAACAAAACACACTAAAATGTGACAAGTGCTGACTTTAGGTCATTCTTTGAAAAATCAACCGCTCCATTTTACATCTCTTTTCCTTCATCATCAGCTTTCCTTCCTTTTTGAAACACCCAGGGTTCAGTATTTTTTCAAAAAGTCAAAAACAGAACCGAATTTCTCTCCATGCCGTACCACCTTCAGTGACTGAGCCCTCCTCTGCTGATCAGACTCCCAGTTTGGTTTCTCTGGTTCCCACACTCCTGGGATGAGCCCTATGCCCTGGCTCCCTTTACTTTTAATTATCTCATTTCCGTTTTTTGGTTATCACGCTCTTGGAATGAATACTATGCCCCTGTGCCCTTTACTTTTAATTTTCTCATTTCTTTCTTAAAACTCAGAAACTTGACTTTCACTCCTGTGTAGTTCCATACACACACAAAGCATTGAAAAAAATGAAGATAATTAACTAGAAAAATGCAGATAAAACTAAGATCCATTTTTCTAACATGCACTGTCCCCACTGCCAGCCAAAAACTGGCACTTGCCGTCTACCTCTACAAGTTGTTGTGACCACTGACTTTCAGTACCCCCTGCAAGTTCAGGGTGGAGAGTTCAGGAATGAGGCACTCTGTGTTCTGGGTAAAACTACTAATAGCAGAATAGGCCTTCAGAGAGTTAGATGTTTTCAAGAGAAGATATATGAGCCCAATTTCCCACCTCCTCATATCTAGAATTGAGCACCAAAGAATTGATGCTTTTGAATTGTGGTGTTGGTGCAGACTCTTGAGAGTCCCTTGGATTGCAAGGAGATCCAACCAGTCCATCCTAAAGGAAATCAGTCCTGAATATTCACTGGAAGGACTGATGCTGAAGCTGAAACTCCAGTACTTTGGCCACCTGATGCAAAGAACTGACTCATTTGAAAAGACCCTAATGCTGGGAGTGATTAAAGGCGGGAGGAGAAGGGGATGACAGAGGATGAGATGGTCAGATGGCATCACTGACTCAATGGACATGAGTTTGAGCAATCTCTGGGAGCTGGTGATGGACAGGGAAGCCTGGTTTGCTGCAGTCCACGGGGTCGCAAAGAGTTGGACACGACTGAGCGACTGAACTGAACTAAGCATATCTAGAAAAGCGCTAAAATCCTTCATGTTGACGACTGCTCCTTGTGAGCAGCAGAACCTTCTACAAAAATGTGTGCTTGGCTACATGTACCCTCCACTTCATCAAAATCACATATATATACAGACCTGCCCCCGCCTCTTTGAAGCAGTCGCTCAGCAACGTCTGAGGTACTGTCTCCTGGGCTGCAGTCCTCATTTTGCCCCAAGTAAAATTTAACTCAACTCTCACGTTATGCTTTTTTTTTTTTCAGTCAACACTATACTTATTGGAAATGAGTTCTCTTAGCAGCATTTGATGCCTGATTATTTTCGTGTGCCCACTCCTATCCTGTATCCACTCAAGATCATTCACAGATCTGTGCTCCTGCCTAGCTGACTGGATCGGCCAAACTTACCACAAGCTCTCCACAGTACTGCTCCAACCCTGGAAAGCAGAAATGTTAACATCTCTACAGAAGTAACCCAAGAATATGGAAGCTCAGATGGCAAAAGAATCAGCCTGCTATGCAGGAGAGGCAGGTTCAATCCCTACGGTCAGGAAGATCCCCTGGAGGAGGAAAATGGTGCCCCACTCCAGTATCCTTGCCTGGAGAAGTCCATGGACAGAGGAGCCTGGCGGGCTCAGCACTTCAGTCTGTGGGATTCCAAAGAGTCAGACACCACTGAGCGACTCACATTCACTATGTACAAAGAACTCATGAAAATAAAACGAAATTTGGCCTGGTAAGGAAAGCTTGCCTATTTTTAGATCTGGTTCCTGAAGCTTCCAGTCTCCTAAATCCTAGAATGCAGGGGTTTACCTGTGTAGTCATGTGACAGAAATGGAGAAAAGGACAGAGCTGTCAGCAGAAGCCGTGGGATTCATCACCATCGAGGGTTACAGAAAAAGCTGGCACTGCTGAGGAGCCAACGAACCTGAACCAAATTCTCCTCTTGAGCCCAGTGACTTTCTCTCCTTTATTCTTCCTTTTTCACTGTGGTAAAACACTTCACATGAGATATGCCCTCATAACAAATCTGTAAGCACACAACAGTTCTGTTAACTACAGGCAGAGTGTGGTAGACCAGAACTCTACACATACGCATCTTGTGGACCTAAACCACTGTGCCCTCAGAATGGCATTTCAGACAACAAAGGTCTGAAGGCTGAGATGCTTTGCAATTCACTGGGTACCACAACACACTCACCGTCTATGGATTTTGAGCAGTCTGCTTGCTAGTGATTGGTAGTTATTCATCAGGCCGGTCTTTGATGAAGAAAAATGAAGAGCAGAGAAGCAAAGAACCACAGTGGAAGCTAAGGCGCTCGCCAGCCCGCCTCAGACAGATCACGGAGCAGCCACCCGATCTGTTTATCTGAAGCACGCGGAGCGTTTGCTCTAGCTTCGCCTCTGGAAATGGGCCATGACTTCTGCTGACAGATTATGAATTGTGGGGTATGGCCAGCACCTGGCCAGACAGAGAAGAGTTCATAAATCAGGCTCAAAACAGAAACACCTGACTAAAATTCTTGAGTTCTCTGAGGGGCTCACAAAGGATGTGTAAGCAGAGAACCAGGTAAACCTACATGTGTGTGTGTCTGTGTGTCCTGGGGAATATGACGGAGTACTGATTGTCCGTAGGCCACTGTTAAGGTTCTGCACAGAAGTATTTTTTGTTGTTATTTTTGGTTGGTCAAAGAGTTTTGCTTCGTCATGGACCAGGGTGGGAGTCTGAGGTCATGAGTGGAGAGTTGCTTGCAGAAAGATTTGGGCTTGAAAAAGGAAACTGGCTAGAAAAGCGTTTTCTAAGGCTTCAGTAAATTTCAGGGCCTTTACATTTAGTCTTGCTCTGATTTTTAAATCTTGACGTTATTTCACCATTTCCTTCTAACATTTCTCCAAAGGAAATGACTGTCAGACATGTATCTGAGAGAAATAACTGATTCAATAATTAATCATCAGTAATTGTCAGATCATTTTTAGTCAGCAACAGCCATCCTAAAAAAATCAATTGCTCTACTTCAGAGAAATAATTATATTTCAAGCTTTCTTATGGAAACCTATCTTTAAACACTCAAGCATTAGTGACTGAATACCAGCTGAGCCACCAGGGAAGCCAAAGAATGTCCCTGCAATGCAGGAGACCTGGGTTCGATCCCTGGGTGGGGAAAATCCCCTGGAGAAAGGAAAGGCTACCCACTCTAGTATTCTGGCCTGGAGAGTTCCATGGATTGTATAGTCCACGGGGTCACAAAGAGTCAGACAAGACTGAGTGACTTTCACTTTTCTCCTTGCCCTCTGTATAAGGTGTATAATGCATCATGCTCTGTGCTGTAACAAAAAACCCCAAGATATATGAAATGTAGAAGGGGAGACAAGCATAAATTCATAGAACATTTAATTAGATCCAAGAAATAGTGACTATTTTATATATAGCCTTGACTTCCCAAGTGGCTGAGTGGTAAAGAACCTGCCTGCCAATGCAGGAGATGTGGGTTCAATCCCTGGGTCAGGAAGATGCCCTGGAGGAGGAAATGGCAACACATGCCAGTATTCTTGCCTGGGAAACCCTAAGTACAGAGGAACCTGACAGGCTATAGCTCATGGGGTCACAAAGAGTAGAAAAGGGCTGAGAACACATACACATATACTAATATACAGTCTACCTAAGAGGGTGGATAAAAGGTCTTTCCAACAATCTCAAGTGGATGGGTAGCATTTGACTGAGAAGTAAGAGGGAAAGGCTTTTGAGTACAAAGGCTTCATTTATTAATTCCTCCAAATCTTTAAAACAACAGAAAAGAAAAAAATACTATTTTTTTCATTTGTGAGCTAATACAGTATTTAAATCCCAAACTTTAAAAATTTAATTATTTAAAATGTTTAAAATATGTGAACCATCAGTGATAACTCTGACAAAAAAAAAACAAAACTTGTAGGGCTTTAAAATTAAAAGCGAGAAGACATTGTTGAGAAAAAATAAGGGCAAAAGAAATGGAGAGATACCCTGCATTCTTAGACCAGAAGATTCTAGATTGTTAAAAAGGTCAAAATTAGAGGATTTACACCATCTGATTCTGAGACTTATGATAAAGCTTCAGTAACACAGACACTGTGGTAGTAGATTATATAGATAGATTAGTGGAACAGAATGTAAATAATAATTTATGAATTAACATGAATAATTAATATATGACTAATTAATTTCAACAAAGATTTCAATGCAACTCAGTGGGGAAAGGAAAAAAATATCCTACAACTGGTGCTGGAACCACAGGAAAGCCATTTGGAAAAATACAAACATCAAGCCTTAACTCATCACTTAGCAGAATTAATTAGAAATGGATGATAGACTTCAATGTAAGAGTGAGCAGGCAAGCACTATGAAACTTATGGAAGAAAACACAGGAAAATATTTTAGTGACCTTGGGTTACAAAGATTTATTTAAGAAAAGGCATGACTTACAAAAATTTTAAAAGATCAATAAATTGGATTTCATAAAAACATCTGCTCTTCAAAAGAGACTTAAGAAATCAAAAAGTAGCCATACACTGGGAAAATATATGTCAAACGTATGTCCCCCAAAGGACCTGTATCTAGAATATGTCAGAACTGGATTAACTCACTAATATCAAGAGTCTCTCTTGGTCACAAAAGCATGTTTCGCAGCCTCCCTAGTCTCTACTCAGCAGAGGCCCACAGAAACCATATTAATGATGACCAGCAACGTCTCAGGCGTTGCCGATGATCGCATGGGAAGCAAAATGGCCCCAGATGAGAACCACTGATTTAAGTAACATTCTATTAAGAAAAGATATATGGTGACAAGTAAACCTATACATGGAGAAGGCGATGGCACCCCACTCCAGTACTCTTGCCTGGAAAATCCCATGGGCGGAGGAGCCTGGTGGGCTGCAGTCCATGGGGTTGCTTAGAGTCGGACACGACTGAGCGACTTCACTTTCACTTTTCACTTTCCTGCACTGGAGAAGGAAATGGCAACCCCCTCCAGTGTTCTTGCCTGGAGAATCCCAGGGACGGGGGAGCCTGGTGGGCTGCCGTCTATGGGGTCGCAGAGAGTCGGACACGACTGAAGTGACTTACACTTAGCAGTAGCAAACCTATATAACCTATGAGTATCAACTAAAAACTACTGAAAACCATTAGAGTGGCTGATAAAATATAAAATATACAAAAATTAACAAGATAAAAATATGAAAATACCATGAAAGGTAAGATTTTACATTCAATCCTAAAATATTGCAGAAGTAGAGGCTTTGTGGTAATTGATATTAGTATAAACAAAACCAGTGTTGCCTTCAGTTCTGGATTGCCTTTCTGAGTACAAGTAACTATAAAGAAAACTTTAAAAAAATTCTATACTTTTCTACCTGAATACAGTATTTGAAATATTTATATATATGTAAAGTAGGTCACATTTCATCCAAGTTGTCATCAACTCATCCAATCCTTGACATGATATGTAATTTTTAATGATGGGCAAAAAATTTTGGAAGTACTCTATCTAAAATTCACTTAAGTATTAATAAGACTAAAAGTTATAATGACACACTGAATATAACCAAAACTGAGGGAAATATTCCTCCCTTTTCTGTCACAAAATAGATAACTTTTGCTCACTAAAACACAGTAGGCAGCGAGTAAGAATTTTCTGTGGCATCTTCTGATAAGAAGTATCACTGCCAACCTGAACAAATTCCCATGACATTTTAAAATGAGTGATGTAGTCACCAGTTCTTAAATAAATCATTTTTATCCATGCAAATTAGTCAGTCTTAGAGCCATGGTAGAAAATTTGCCTTCTTTCCCTCTGTGTCTGAGAGGCTGAAATATCTGATGGTCATCTCAACTAAAATGTTTCCAAGTCCAAAATCAGATTCATCCTCCAGGTCTGTCATCGCTAGCATCCAAAGTGGTCGTCTGGTCCATTTTGTGCTGCGCTAAGTCGCTCAGTCATGTCCGACTGTTTGTAACCCTTTGGACTGTAGCCTGCCAGGCTCCTCTGTCCATGGAAATCTCCATGCAAGAATACTGGAGTGGGTTGCTATGCCCTCCTCCAGGGGATCTCCCCAACCCAGGGATCAAACCCTTGTCTCCTTTAACTCCTGAATTGCAGACAGATTCTTTACCGCTGAGGCATCAGGGAAGCCCCTGTTCCATTCTACTTAGT
Source organism: Capra hircus (assembly GCF_001704415.2). Taxonomy (NCBI): domain Eukaryota; kingdom Metazoa; phylum Chordata; class Mammalia; order Artiodactyla; family Bovidae; genus Capra; species Capra hircus. The sequence continues at coordinate 12,883,576 of NC_030811.1, read as the reverse complement.
TCAGTTCAGTGGCTCAGTCGTGTCCGACTCTCTGCGACCCCATGGGCTGCAGCACGCCAGGCCTTCCTGTCCATCACCAACTCCCGGAGTTTACCCAAACTCATGTCCGTTGAGTCGGTGATGCCATCCAACCATCTCATCCTCCGTCATCCCCTTTTCCTACTGCCTTCGAGTTTTCCCAGCATTGGGGTCTTTTCAAATGAGTCAGTTTTTCACATCAGGTGGCTAAAGTATTGGAGTTTCAGCTTCAACATCAGTCTTTCCAATGAACACCCAGGACTGATCTCCTTTAGGATGGACTGGATTGATCTCCTTGCAGTCCAAGGGACTCTCAAGAGTCTTCTCCAACCACAGCTCAAGAGCATCAATTGTTCGGTGCTCAGCTTTCTTTATAGTCCAACTCTCACATCCATACACGACTACTGGAAAAACTATAGCCTTGACTAGACAGACCTTTGTTGGCAAAGTAATGTCTCTGCTTTTTAGTATGCTGTCTAGATGGTCATAACTTTTCTTCCAAGGAATAAGCATCTTTTAATTTCAAGGCTGCGGTCACCATATGCAGTGATTTTTCTAGTTAAGGTCAATTCAATAAAGGACAACGGAATTATTCCACTAACGAGGATCTGTTAATTCCTGTACTTCCTAAGAAATGCACTCTGCTTTCTACAAAGTAAACAGAGTTTATACTGCAGATTTCTTGTATGCCTGCCTACCTATGAGAACAAAGATCATTGCCATAGTTGCTATTTAAGTGATAACAACCCAAGAGGAGCATGCATTCAACAACTAGGGACTTGGTTCATTTTAGGTGGCCTTTGAAGGAATAATTTAATGCCTTCTACAATCTGATAATGACAGGAAGAATGTACTTTGTCCCTTGAGTAGGACAAAGTCTGCAGAACTTAAAAATCTGGACTCATATACAGGAGACAACTTATTTTGTTCTGCAAAATGTTTCTATTATGCAAACAGTATTTTGGAAAGGCTGGAAAATAAAAATCACACCTAACCTCACTACTCTAACTAAGTATGTGACCTCGCTTTGTCTTTATGATTTATGAATGTGATTTTTTTTTTTGTTTTGGAGAGTCCAATGATAGCATATGCCGGGGTCTCCAATCTCCATCATCTACTCCCTGATGATCTGAGGTGGAGCTGAAGTAATAATAATAGAAATAAAGTGCATAATAAATGTAATGTTCTCGAATCATCCTGAGATCATCTCCCCACCTGCCTGTAGAAAAACCGTCTTCCATGAAACTGGTCCCTGGTGCTAGAAAAGGTTGGAGACCACTGTATATTCGATTTTATATTCAGTTTTTAGATTTCTTTTACAAGTGAAAAACTGTTTCTTAATAGCAACTTGCTCTTTGGTCAAGCCAAAAATAGCCATTTAAAAAGGGATGGAGAGGAGAACTTTTTAGATCTCATCAGGAGTTTATAAATAGTTTCCTCTTCTTTTGAGGATATTCTGGAATCTCAGCAGAGGGGCAGACTGTCTTCATGCCCGTCCTGATTCTGCTTCTCATTCAGTGACTCTGGGTCTACCCTGTGCTGCCATATTCCTGCTGGGATGCTTAGAGCTTCAAAAATTCAAGTAGGCACTTGCATATTCCATCATTCACTTCATCTCGACCGTAGCTGTGGCAATCTGCCCTCTTACATTTACTTTCACTTTTCTTATGCTTTCTCCCTGCCCCTGCCCCCCACTTTTTTTTCATGGTCCACTGTCTAATAGTTTCCTGTTTTCTATTTTTAAGGATCCTTTTTTTTTTAAAACTGCTTAAGAATTCTGTAATTGTTAATTTCTCCTTTGATCATTTTTATTTCTTTCATTTGACTTCCTTAGGTATACTGTATTGGGCTTCCTTGGTAGCTCAGTTGGTAAAGAGTCCACCTGCAGTGCAGGAGACCCAGGTTCGATCCCTGGGTGGGGAAGATACCCTGGAAAACCCACTTCAGTATTCTTGCCTGGAAAATCCCATGGACAGAGGAGCCCGGTGGGCTGTAGTCCATGGGATCGCAGAGTCAGACGTGACTTAGTAACTAAACCACCATACTGTATTACTCCATATATAGCCCGAGTCAAAAACAGATTCATTTTTTTTTTTTAAAGAGTGCAAGTATTAAAAATGCTAAATATTTTCCTGAGCAAACTTTATCCTACCTTATGCAAGGATTTTTTTCAGTTCTTAAAATATGTTGTGTATTCCTTTTGATTCAGGAGTTGCTTAAGAGTAAATTTTTATTTTCCAGAATGCTATTATGAATTTATAAATTATTATAATTTTTGCACTGGGTCAGAATGTGGAATGTTTAAGTTTTATTTCAGAGTAGAAACTGAAATTTTTGGTCACTGAACAGCCAATTTTGTAAATTTCTAAGGCAATTTAAAAATTGTTCTGGCATATAACTTTATTCATATGCATATATTTGTAGTATATTTCATATATACATGTATAAATATATATATTTGTGTATATATATCTATATATCTATAATGTAAACCTTACTAACCATAATTCAGTTATTTGAAATCTTTTTGTTATTTTGATCTGCCATGGGCTGATCAAGGTTGATTAAAACCTACAATCACTATTGTCTTTCTATCAGTTTCTTTTTTCATATTCCTATAATCTATGCTTTATGGATACTTATAATCTCATTATGCCCTTTAATATTACAAATTCCTCATTCATCTCTCTGTTGACATAGTTTATTTTGAATTCTGCTTTGTCTAATAAGAATCTCAACAGCAGCTTCATTCTGGTTAGCCTTTTCACTTTGTTTAAATTTAACCTTTATAGGTCACTTTCCTTTTTAAATGGATCTCTGGTAGCTATTTAGCATATAGATTTTTTTAAACCCAATCTTTCTTTCTATTTGTTTTGTTTACTCATGTTTGGTTTAAGTTCTTATTTTTGAAGTTAGAAGTCACACAACATACATTCTTATACACAAAAGTGTCTCCATCTTCTAGACTGAAAATTCCTGGACAGTCCACACTTACTAACTTCTGAATCCTTTACAAGTCCCAGAGCTGTGCATAAGAGTTGGATCCAAAATATATTTGTTACCTGGCTTGAACTGAAATGTTAGAATGAGTGCGCCTCCAGTGGTAGAGTTTGGAAAGCACTTGACAATCCAGGGGTGATAAATCTGGGACAAGAATCTTGCTGGCCTCCCACAAAGCACGATTGCTACATCCCCCAACAGCAAGTGCCTGCTACTTCTGCAGCTGACAGAGACTAATCAGACAGACACACCCTTGGTCAATAAGAAATAAAGCACAAGGCCCCTCCCTCCTCAGCCACTCTGCCATTACTACCAGTCAGTCTAGAGGCAGTTCAATTTGCAATGAGATTTTTAACTGCTTCACTTCTCTTAGATCAACGTGATAGTTGCAAACAGCAATAAAAGAATAAATCCAACAAGTTTAAAATTCAAAGGAACGCAGACAACGCTTAGGCCTTAAAAGAACCGCATCAAGGCGACTGCATTCCCTCCTTTTCTTGTTCCACTTAAGGCTCCTGTTATCTCTGCATCCCTCCCAAAGCCATTCTTCATTTACTCTAAATTCTAAGTTGGTCTTCCTAAACATCCTTTGAGAGACATATTTCTGAATTCTTTAGAGCAGCCTTTGGAGGAATGGGATTACAGCCACACCAGACTGTTCTTCCTAAACTAGGCTCAAGTAGAGACTTGAAAACACTTTTTAAAGTGACTCTAACTTATTGACACCGCCCACCCTGGTCAGGCCCTTTCGTAACCATTCGCATGAGTTGTTTTATGACAGGAGATCCTGGTAAGGAGTACGGAACTAATAAGCCACCACCAACCGGAAGAGTTCGGGAAAGGTCAAAAGGAGACATTGTGTTCCGTCCGCTTCCCAGAATCCCTCTCGCTAGCATCCATCTTGGCTGAACAAGGTGTGCACCACCAGGAAGGATTCTGAGTCAGAATGACTGGCTAAGGACAACCAGGAAACTAATCCCATCACCATAAAACCCAAGACTGCAAGTCATGTGGCAGAGCGGTTCTGGGTTCCCTTATCCTACTGCTCTCCACGCGAGTGCCCTTTCCCAATAAAATCTCTTGCTTTGTCAGCACACGTGTCTCCTCAGACAATTCATTTCCAAGTGTTAGACGAGAGCCCAGGTTCGGGCCCTGGAAGGGGTCCCCCTTCCTGCAACATAAGGGGCTGCTGGCTCATCTGTTCCACCCACAGTAAAAACAGCATCATCTTGACAGTCCTGAAGGGGAAGGGGGAGTGCGGGGAAATGTGAGTGGGTTTGTTTTGTAGGAAAATAATTATTTTTTTTAAGAAGGCACATCTGCTTAGAAGCTATTTTATTAAGTAATATATTATGGTTCTAGATGGGTTTCCCTGGTGGTTCAGATGGTGAAGAATCTGCCTACTCTGGGGGAGACTCAGGTTCAATTTCTGGGTCTGGAAGATCCCCTGGAGAAGGGAATGGCTACCCACTCCAGTATTCTTGCCTGGAGAATTCCATAGACAGAGGAGCCTGGTGGGCTACAGCCCATGAAGTTGCAAAGAGTCAGACATGACTGAGCAACTGACACATACACATGGTTCTAGATACAAGCAGAAAGAACAATCTGAATTACATGCAAACCCGAATGCTAGACTGGAAGAGTCTGTGCTGAATGAACACTGAATAGGTAACCTGAATAGAGCTACAAGAAAGACAATTCATGGTCCTCAGTATTGGGAAATATTTTTAGAATCTCAGGAAGAAAGCCCATGGGCCTAGGGAAGGACAATTCCCCTCGTCTCTGTTGAAGAGGACTAACTTTGAAAGGCCATTAAATGCGATTTCCATCTTAATCAGTTTTCAAGATTCTTATGAGTAATTTCTTCACAACAGATTAAATGACATTGTTTTCCGAAGCAGATATCTAATCAATCAAGCTCTGCATACTCTTTCATGAAGTAAATAAGCTAAACAAAAATTAAAGAAATGAAATGAAAAGGGTGGTAGTGGGTGGGGTGGGGGAGGGAGAGGAAAATGTATCAGGTGTCTGAAAAAGTAAAGATATGCAGAGACACTCTGACACTCCACAATTTAAGTGATTTTACTAGCAACAAGCTGAGAAGAAGATAGAAAATGTCCTTTATTTCTGGAACCTAGTTAGGGTGCGAAGTTTGCTCTGATGGCTGTGAAACAAAGACTGAAAGGAAATAGGACAATATGGGACTCCAGGAGGGCGTACACTTATACGTGAGGGCGTACACTTATACGTGATGGGAACTAAAGAAATCCAAACCCCGGTAAACGAACCGTTTTTTTTCCTTAGCGTCAAAACAAAATAGCACTTGGATTCCAATTCATTTGTACACTCTGGGTTTCTGTTTTTTTTTTTTTTTTTTTCTTTTTATCATTCTTCCCGTTAAATTCCCAAACTTCGAAAAGTAACTGCCAGGTCATCCACTGTCAATGGTGGACAGGCAAGGACAGCCTCGGTGCACAAGAACTCCCGTACCTATGTGGAAACTGCTGATCAAGATACAGTCTCACTTGTCAAAGTTTTCACATTCTGACGGATCTGACATTCTGATTCAAGAGACAAGAGAAGCCTACACTCCCACCCCAGTCTTTTCTTCATACTTAAATTTAAAGGGGAAAAAAAGCAAATCAGCTAAAAAAGAAATGTGACAAAGATTCCTGTCTTTGAGTAATGAGTGGGTGATTTAAGATATCCATTCAGATTATTAGGCTCTTTATGTCAATCGGCTCAATTTCCTCCTTCCTATCTTTACTTGTATAAACATACTGAAAGTCATGATTCTAATTCAAGTCAGCAGGGCTTTACCTGGCTTTCACAGTTTGGCGAATCATCACTTTTCTACTCCAGTTCTACCCACCTACACAGTAACTCTCTATGAACCCCCATCTCCACCTTTAATTAACAGTGTTCCTAAACAAACCTCCTTTCATTCCGTGGCGTTAGATCTGGAATGGAATACAAACTGCAGAGTTAAAGATTTGGACTGTGTGCCGTGTTTAGTTGCTCAGTCGGTCGTGTCTCTCTGTGTCCCCATGGACTGTAGCCTGCCAGGCTCCTCTGTCCATGGGGATTTTCCTGGCAAGAATACTGGGGTGAGTTGCCATGCCCTCCTCCAGGGGTCTTCCTAACCCAGGGATCAAACCCAGGCAGCCTGCATTGCAGGTGGATTCTTTACTGTCCACTAGGGCCTGCCCCAAGTCTAATCCAGAACAGACACATGTGCGACCATGGTGAGTCATGTCGATGTATGGCAAAACCCACCACAATATTGTAAAGAAATTATCCTCCAATTAAAACAATTAAAAAATAAATAAAATATTTATACTGAAAAAAAAAAACCCACAGCTGTCTGGTGGTATGTTATATATTCTGTGTGAATTCCATCAGAGTTTAAATTAGGGGATGTATTTAGAAATAAATGACTCAAGTAGCATAATGAAAATTGTGACAGGTAGGAAAATATGCTGAACAAATTTGTCAGTTCAATTGACAACTGCTCAACGGTCTCCCACATTTTTTGACCAAAGTCTGTAGATCCTGGGGGTTTTGAGGTTAAAACAAAACAAAAACAATAGGAGCTATTCTCCGTGTTGTTTGCAGTCTGGACAGAAACTGCTTACTGTCCCCTGATATCCATGTTTCCTTCATCTAGGAAAACAGAACTGCTGATTTTTATCTGGGTACATAGCTCCTGAGAACAGAGATAACATTTCTTAGTCTCCCTTGCAACTAAGTATGTCCAGGAGGCAAAGTTCTAGCCAAAAAGATTTATGCTGAGGTTTTATACCAACCTAAGGGAATTTTCCCTAAAAAGACACCTGATGCTTTTGCTCCTTAATTTCTATGCTGCTGCCTGGAACACTAACAGGATAGAGCTCGAGCCGATCCCCTGTGACCAGGAGAATGAAAGTCCCACCCAGGGAGAGTGGACTGGCGAGGTGCAAGGTGCCAGCATCTGGGACAGCTGTGTGAAATGGAGCCGCCAGACCCTGTATGGAGAGTAAAGAATCAATTTCATAGCCCAAATCAATCCCAAATTTCTTTTTATTATCAATGATATTTAAAACTGACTTAAAAAGTTTGCTGCCCAACTGTTCAACTGCCGAATGATTTTCATCTTACAAAAGGGTGAGATTAGAACAAAACCCAGCATTTTCCTGTATCTTATTAATGCTTCCCCCACCCCCCGCCTCCTGTATATCCACCTGGGGATAATTGTGTTCTCAGTCAGTGAGAAGCCTCCCAAGATTCCCTGGAGCTCAGTGCAAGATGTCTGGACCAGCCTCAGAGCAAGAGACGGCCTGGCAACTCCCACTAGTCCCTTGCATCTCGAAAGAAGAGGTATGGTTTGTAAAAAAACGTATACATATAAAATGATTTTTTTCAATAATTCAACAAATTTAAATGCAGCGGAGGCCTAATTCATTGGCACTTGATGACTTGCAGTCTTTTCACAGTATTGCAGCCAGAGTATTTCTTGTAAAGTATAAGTCATAGATATGTTATTCCTTTGCTTAAAACTCTCTAATGCAGCTCTTTCTGAACAACTGAAAAAGCAAAAACTCTTCTTAGAGCCACAAGAGAAGTGAGATCGCAAGGCAGACCACTGCGCCGAGAGACCCACAGGTGGACACAGAGAATCAAATCTGATTGAAGTAGAAACCCCTGGGCTGGAACCCCCACAGAAGCAGTGCTGGGGCAGGAAAACCTGAACCGTCACTGGTGAACCGCTGGAGGCTCGGTATGGACAAGCCTGGGAGAGAAAAACTCCAGGAGGACCCACTCATAAAGAGCACCCACACTTTTGTGAGTTTTACTTCTAGGAGCTTTACTAGATTTCCACAGTAAATATCAGAGAAAAATCTCCTGATGCTTCTGGCAGAGGGAAGGGAAAGAAATCTTTTGGAAATACACCAGAGCATTCTATTCTTAGCAAGACCTGCCCTCAGGAGGAACTACTGCTATTTAGCCAGAGCCTCATCTGTTGGGGTTTTTATCAAAGCCTACCTGACCTGGGGAAAGGAAACACCGAACTCCAGCCCACATCAGCCATCTTCTCCCATCAAAGGGCAGAGGTGGGAACATCTGAGAAGCACGTGTGACACTCACAGTCACAGGCTCAACAAAAGACAGAGACCTAATCCCTGGATGAGAGAAATACTCCCCTCCTCCTGTGTCACCAGCACATTACTAAAAGCCGGACTTAGAGCAATTCCTTTTACCTCGTATGTCATATCCAGCTATCAAGAAAAAACTGACAAGGGATACTGGAAGGCAAGAAAATTTCAGGAGACAAGGATCAGAATCAGACTCAGATAGGATAGGGAGGCGGAAATTTTAAATAACTATGCTTAATATACTAAGAAGTATAATGGATAAAGTAGACAGCATGGGAAAACAGATGGGCAATAAAACAGAGAGATCAAAATTCAAAGAAAGAACCAAAAAGAAACGCCAGAAGTCAGGAACACTGTTGCAGAAACAAGAATGCCTTTGATGGGCTTGTTGGTTGACTGCGGATGGTGGAGGAAAGAAGCTCTGAGCCTGAGGATACTTCAGCAGAAACCTCTCTAAAACTGAAAAGGGAAGAGAAAAAAGACCCCCATCCCCCCAAAAAAAAAACCCTACAAAAAGAACCACCCCCTCTCCCCACAGAAGAACAGAATATCCAAGAACTGTGAGAGAACTAGAAAAGGTATAAGAAACATGTAATGGGAATACTAGGAGGAGAAAGAGACAAAGAAGAAATATTTAAAACAATAATGACTGGGAATTGCCCCCAGATTAGTGTCAGACAGCACAGATGCTGAAAGCTCAGAGAACACCACGCAGGATGGATGTTCAACATCTCCAAGTAGGTATGTCATTTTCAAACGACAGAAAAATCAGTGCTAAAGAGGGAAGCCTGAAAGAAGCCACAGGGAAAGCTCTAGTTCCTCATGACCATCGACAGCGAAAGCTGAACTCTTTCGAATCCCTGCAAGGCCATGCAGAGACCAGATGGGTAGCTGAGGATCTGCCTGCTTCTAGATGGATGTAGAAATCACACATTCCTTTATGGTTCTTACCAAACTCTCTCTATCCACTGAAAAGGAAAACGTCCGGGCTTAAGAAAAATTATGAAGTATGCAGGAGACACAGACAACTGAGGGCATTCACTATTCACGGTCTTGCTGTTATTCTGTCTTCTTTCAGTGACGCTTTGTTTGAATGTGTGTAGGTGAGTCCCTTATTGGTCTATCAGTCCTTATTTGGATTTTCACTCAAATGAAATAATAAGGTGGTACTGGTTAATACTTGAAAAACAACAACAAAGACAAGATGTTGTAAACAGTAAGTCCATTCAACTCCAAGTTTTTGCCCCTCAATCTGTAACTACTTGATGGATTATGCAGTTAATACCTATACGACTTCCCCGGTGGCTCAGATGGTAAAGCGTCTGCCTGCAATGCTGGAGACCCGGGTTCAGTCCCTGGGTCGGGACGATCCCATGGAGAAGCAAATGGCAACCCACTCCAGTACTCTTGCCTGGAAAATCCCATGGACAGAGAAACCTGGTGGGCTACAGTTCATGGGGTCGTAAAGAGTCAGACACGACTGAGCGACTTCACTTTCTTAACTTTGAAGTTATTTCTCTGCCCTCCTCTTCAGTATTTTTTGACAAATAAATGGAAAAGACCATATCTTTAAGATGATCAATCTGCAGATTAACCATGTAGGAAGTAAAACATTTGAGTGATAGGTTATAGATAGATATATATTCCCGTACCACGTAAGTACCCCTTAGGCCAGTTAAGCATACATTCACTCATTTTCGTACCTGATTTTGCCTTGAGGACAGTGTATATATACCAGTCATCATCTACCCTAAAGCACTTGCCTTGCAGTATGAATGAATGTGTTATGTATTTACTCTAAAGCAAAGCAGGAGGAGTGTGGATAATAGCTAAATGCTGAAGCTGGAGCCAGATACCAGTAGGTACAAATTCTGGCTCTACCACTGGACTTCTTTCTCTGACTCACCTTCTAAGTATTATATCCAGTCACTCATTTATTTACCATTTATTCATATATATCCATATCTACATGTGTGCATGCTAAGTCGCTTCAGTCATGTCTGACTCTTTGTGACCCCCCTTCAGTCATGTCTGACTCTTTGTGACCCTGTGGACTGTAGCCTGCCAGGTTCCTCTTTCCATGGGGATTCTCCAGGCAAGAACATATATATATACACACACACATATGTGTATATATATTTGGGAGTGTTCATGCACCAAGAACCATTATGCTAGCACTGTGGATGAGAAACCATACTCAGGAATCCAAGGGCTTCCATGATACGTCCAGAAACGGGGTGTGTGTGTGACAATACAGCAGGTAAAATGCAATTATGATAAACCACCAAGACGATCAACATTCTGGTAAGTGGGATGGAGGAAATTAGAAAATGAAAAAATAGAGAGCAACTGAGGAAGGTCACATTAGATAAGGTTTCCATGCAAGGTCCCTTTGAGGAGGTGAGACCTAAAGAATGAAAAAATTGCTTGCCATGCAGAGAGCTACGGGAAAGGAATTCTGGGCAGAGGGAAGTTATGGGCACTTCAGAAGGGAGATGGCTTGGCACTGCTCAGCCTGGAAGAGAGGCCTGGCTGAGGACAGTGGCTGACCTGGGTGAGGGTCTGAGCTCAGAGGAGAGCAGGAAGAAAGCCTGTTGGCCTCAGGAAATGTGTGTGTTGTTCTGTTCTTAGAACAACCAGGGTCCACCTAAGGGGTTTAGCCAGGGAGTGATGTATGAATAACACTTGAGAAAGAGTACTGAGACAGAGGGGCTTCCCTTGTAGCTCAGTTGGTAAAGCGTCTGCCTGCAATGCGGGAGACCCAGGTTTGATCCCCTGGAGAAGAAAATGGCAACCCACTCCAGTCCAATGCCATGGATGGTATTTTCCATGGAGCCATGGTACATGGAGCCTGGTGGGCTACAGTCCTTGGGGTCCCAAAGAGTTGGACACGACTGAGCGACTTCACTGTTTTGTTTCCAGTATTCTTGCCTGGAGAATCCCATGGACAGAGGAGCCTGGCAGGTATAGTGTAGTCCATGGGGTTGCAAGAGTCAGACACGACTTAGAGACTAAACCACCACCACCATCTAGACAGAGGTCTACCTCCCAAATCCTTCCTGACCCCTCCCTCATCTCCAGTTCTCATACTCTTGCCTGTTGAGTCTCTCACTTTATCCCACAGACTAATTGGTCTCCCTGCCTTCAGTTCTATGCCTTCAAATGTCTTTTACAAAACAAGTCAGACCAAACCATCCAAACTAACCTGTCCCTCTCCTTAAATGTCTGATGTATGCCCATTTCATGAAGTCCAAGCTCACCAACCAGCTTTTCAGGGTCCTTTACGACATGACCTAAGGTGGTTTGGATGCCCATTCCCTGCTCTTCTGCATCTTACACCTGTCTGTGTTAGTGACAGCACACCGCACTGGATCTCTGCACCTCCCTTCCTGTCCCCACCTCCCTGTCTGTACTTCTGGGGTGTTGAGAATGTCCTCCCTGTTTCGGGCCAACTCATCATTTAAACAAACAAATAAAACCCTTTTTTACCACCACCTCTTACAGTTCAGAATTCAACTGTGCCATGTTTGGTTCCGTGCCCGTATCTGTTGATGAGTTTCCCTGAAGACACTCTGAGAAAGGTGCCTGGCTGTCAAGTAATGCTGGTTGGAGGTTCTGGATGAAGATGGCTGCGTGGGTGAGTGGGCTGATCTTGACCGCGGGCTGAGTCAGCACAGTGGATCCTCCTTAGCAGACCAGGATGCTCAGTAGGCCATCATTCACACGCAGCCTTTTGCCTCTCCCTCCTTCTACCTCGTCAATTGGCAAACTCCTGTTCTTTTTGTCACGGGCACACACTTTTCAGTGGGCACTCTGCTGGGGGGCCTTCCAAACAGATGGTAAAACCCTGGCTGGGTCTGTCTACAGGGGACCTGGGAGTCTAGTAGAAGAGCTGGAACAGACTCCTAAAAGAAAAAACAACCATATGAATGTGCAGGATGAAGTGATAAATGAGATTATAGACAGGAAGAGCTGACATCCTGAACTGAAAAGAAAGCCTCACCTCATTTATCTCTTAGAACAGAAGGCAGGAGAAATATTTTGCATCACTAAGCCTTCATTACTTTTCCAAAATATCCCACAGCACACTTACTAATATATTATGAAATTCTCATGAATAAGTCACTCTAATGTCACATCTCAAAATAAGTGAACAAAGGGTATTTTTCAAGTTTTTCTGCACAGCTTGTTTTGCATGTTACCTCTAAGAGATGACACATACCTAGTTAGGTGTATTTATAGATTTGATATACCATAAATCTTACTATTTTTTCCAATAATCATGCCTAACTGCTGATGAATGTATAAACCCATCTGTATTACTTAAAATATGTTTAAGAGGATTCTAGTATCGTGACATATCTGTGTTCCAACCATTTAGAAGTTTGAAAACGAGATTTTTTACAGAAATTATTTTAGAAAAGTAAAACAGTAAAATCCATTCAAGTTGGATCTTATACACAAGACACTGGACATTGGAGAGCTGTCCTAATAGCTTTAACATGACCTGTTATATTACCTAGTTTCCCCAAAAGCTAAAAATACCCAATTTATAAGTATTTAAGACAGACGAGACTTTCTTTTTCTCCCAAGTAATTTTTTAAAAAATCCAAGTTCTAAGAAACATTAAATATCACTCATTTCTATAATCCTAACTAGAAAGGTGCTGATGTATGACTGATGTCTGGACACCACAGTCACTTGGAAGAGACGTGATCTTGTACATTCATGACACATACAGTATGTAGTAAGATTCTATGTTATGTATTCCAGAAAATACACAATAAGTACATACAGGGGAAAATCACTGTCCTGCTCTGGGACGGTCTCATGACTGAGGATGAGTTGAGCTGGGTCTTAAAATGCTGAGTAAAAGAAAAAGAAAGAAAATGAACATTCCTGGCAGGAGGAAGAATATAAAAATACATGTAAAAGCAAGAATGAGCTTGCTGGCAATGGAGCAACCACCTTTTCCTTCTGCATAAAATATTCTGAAACCTAATTATCACATTGTTCAGGCTAAAGATAGGCCTGTCAGACACCAATGAAGACAGATTTGTGTGTGGGACTGGCAAAGGGGAGATGGTAATCCCTGAAAATGCATTTTTCCATCCTGACCAAGTTTTCAAGCTCCTTCAGGATGCAAAGAGCAAATACCCCTTTTAGCTGAAGAACAAAAGAAATTCAGTTGAATCTATCTGGAATGGCTTGACAGTACATTTTGTGCCCCTTCTCACTCCACATGCAGACTTCATCACTCAGCTTAGTGGGTTTAGTTAAAATTTCACTGGATCATAGAAAAAGCAAGGGAATTCCAGGAAAGCATCTACTACTGCTTCACTGACTACACTACTACACTAAAGCCTTTGTGTGGATCACAAAAAAACTGGAAATTTCTGAAGGAGATGGGAATACCAGACCACCTTACCTGCCTCCTGAGAAACCTGTATGCAGATCAAGAAGCAACTGTTAGAACTGGACATGGAACAACGAACTGGTTCAAAATTGAGAAAGGAGTACATCAATGCTGTATACTGTCACTCTGCTTATTTAATTTATATGCAGAGTACATCATGCAAAATACTGGGTTGGATGAAGCACAAGTGGAATCAAGCTTGCCAGGAGAAATATCAATAACCTCAGATACGCAGATGACCCCATCCTAATGAGAGAAAGTGAAGAGGAATTAAAGAGCCTCTTGATGAAGGTGAAAGAGAAGAGTGAAAAAACTGACTTGAAATTCAACATTCAAAAAACGAAGATCATGACATCCAGTCCCATCACTTCATGACAAATAGATGGGGAGATAATGGAAACAGTGACACTCTATATTCTTGGGCTCCAAAATCACTGCGGACGATGACTGCAGCCACAAAATTAAAAGACGCTTGCTCCTTGGAAAACAAACCTAGACAGCATATTAAAAAAGAAGACACATTACTTTGCCGACAAAGGTCTGTCTAGTCAAAGCTATGGCTCTTCCAGTAGTCATGTATGGATGTGAGAGTTGGACCATAAAGAAGGCAGAGTGCCAAATAACTGATGCTTTCAAACTGTGGTGCTGGAAGAGACTCGAGAGTCCCACTAAGATAAAGCCTCATACGGAAAGCAGACAAAAGGAGGCCCGGTTACCCCGGAGGAGGGGGACTGGGGAGGCGAGTGGGCAGGAGCAGGAGGAAGACGAATGGAAGGGCAGAGCAGCTCTGTGTAATTATGCAGCTTCATGCGGCTGCAGAAATACAGGGAACATTGTTAAAACCAAAGGCTGTGTTTCTTCACTGATCTGAAGAATATGGCACGTGGTTACCTCCATACGTTCACTGCGGTGCAATATTCCACGCCCTCCTTACGCATGTGGTATTGAGGAGAGGGAAGGTTAATTGTTTACTTTATGGAACCAGGAACAGGAGCAGGCATTTATTTTTGATAGTGCTGGAGAGTCTGTGGCTGAGTCTGCTTTACTCGCCCTCAGTGTTTCTGTGTTAATCTGACTTTGGACTGTTCGTGGGTGGTGGCTGCTGTGATTAGATAGATGGATGCATACAGCAATCGTAACTGATGGATGACTGATGACAGTGTTATGTGTGTGGCATCCTGCACCCTTGGAAACAGCCTCTGGCCTCCCAGAGATGTAGCCTGTCAACCAGAGGATGATGATCAGTTAAAAACGGAGGCTCTGGTTGCTTTTCTTAGAGGTGCTGGGGTGGGGGCGGGGATACGCAGGCCCTAGGAAGACTGGGGTAGTTTCCTCTGGCCTCTGTCTTTTCCAGGTTTCATAATTCTACCAGTCAGATAGTGGCTATTAATTATAAGGGGACAGGAGAAGACTGTAGGATCTCAGCATGGAATTTGGGAAAGTCTAATAAGCAACCCACTCCAGTACTCTTTCGTAGAAAATCCCATGGAGGACAGAGGAGCCTGGTAAGCTGCAGTCCATCGGGTCTCGAAGAGTTGGACACAACTGAGTGACTTCACTTTCATGCATTGGAGAAGGAAATGGCAACCCACCCCAGTGTTCTTGCCTGGAGAATCCCAGGGACAGGGGGAGCCTGGTGGGCTGCCGTCTATGGGGTCACACAGAGTCGGACACGACTGAAGCGATTTAGCAGCAGCAGTAGCAGCAGTAAGTACTACACTGCTGATTTCTCAATTAAAAATGCCTGGTACTAGAGAGCTCAAGAGCCGGGGCTGGAGTGTGTGCAGCCTGTTCCTCTGCATGTGTAGCCTTAAGAACCACTGGCTGACCTTAGAGATTTTAGTGGTACTGCATTTCCTAAAGTTTAGATCAGATTAGATAGACTATCTAATGCTATTGAAGTAAAATGGTAATTCTGGCATCATTCCAAAGGGGTATTGTGTGTGTGTGTTGGGGGGGGGGTGACTAGGAGGTGGTTTTGGTCTCTTGCCTGGAAAATCCCATGAACGGAGGAGTGTGGTAGGCTACAGTCCATGGGGTCGCAAAGAATGGGACACGACTGAGCGCCTTCACTTTTATTGAGTATATCTGACTTCCTGAGGCAAAGACATGCACAGTATCTACCTACCTATCCGTCCATCCATCATTCATCTATGCATCCATCTGTCTTACCTATCTATCTAAGGGTGGGAAAAAAATAGAAGCATGAAATAGGGAATCAGGTTTCTAACAGGCAGGCTGTACATCACAAGTTTCATAAACAGCAGGTGAGGAGAGGCTTTTTCCTTTCTGAATCCAAAGAACTCAATCCTGTCTATTAGGCCCATCCTTTTGAACTTTAGTCCTACCTGAAAGATTCTAGTGGAAGTGAGGCTGTCAAGAAGACATACATGAGCTGATGAAAAATCACTTTGGATTTAGAATGCTGAGAAACTGATTTATGCGACGAGGCTCACTGGGGCCCAACTGCATATGCAGCACTGCGTTCTCCGCCGGCTCCTGGGGTCTGGGCGGGAGAAGGATGGAGAGGTGCTTGGGAAGGGCACCAGGATGGAGCAGAACGGGCCTGAATCAGAGGGCCTCCTTCTCCTCACCTCTCCCCGAGTCAGATGGCATGACCCGGACGAACCCTGCAGGTCTTGATTTTCTAATGTTTTGTGTAACATTTATACCCTACTTTGTGAAAAACATGTAAAACCAGTCCATCCTAAAGGAGATCAGTCCTGGGTGTTCATTGGAAGGACTGATGCTGAAGCTGAAACTCCAATGCTCTGGCCACCTGATGCAAAGAGCTGACTCACTGGAAAATACACTGATGCTGGGAAAGACTGAAGGCAGGAGGAGAAGGGGATGACAGAGGACGAGATGGTTGGATGGCATCACTGACTCGATGGACATGGGTTTGGGTGGACTCCAGCAGTTGGTGATGGACAGGGAGGCCTGGCGTGCTGTGTGTAGTTCACGGGGTCATGAAGAGTCGGACACGACTGAGCGACTGAACTGAACTGAATTCAGGGAATCTTTTTAGGTCTAGACCCTTTTGGTTTAAATTTCTGTACAAGTTAGGGAATGCTCAAACCATAGCAAATAATAATAGACTGATTAAGATGTTCTGTATTTTCCTCAAAAATTACATCTTATCAGATGTATCAAGAAATAATTGAGGGAGGGGCAATATTAAAAAAAGTAACTTTTCCTTTTGGGTTCAATTCAGTTGCAACTTCATCTTTATGCCAGAAGTTTGGAAATTTTAGGATGCTTTAGGATCTTCCATTTTTAAATTTTATAAAATACAGATTTCCAGACCCCCACCTTTTAAAAGTACCTCAGAAAATTATGGGGGAGGGAGAAAAGGAGGGTCTTACATTTTCTGCATTTCCAGAGTTCTATCAAAAATCTGAAAATTATACTTGGGAAAAATGCCTAAACTTTATAGTGCCTCACAGTTCACATTACTTCATCATCCACTATCTCACTTAATTTTCACAACTACAGAAGGAAAGGAAGAAGGTACTGGCACCCACATATTGAAAGCCAGACCCTAAGATTCCAGGAGGGTAGCTGGCTTTCTATATTTGTTCCCCTTATTATCTAGACATTGACGTTTACTCACTCACATATGAATATGCGAGCACCCGCTTTTGTGCAGGCACTGTTCTAGGTTCTCAGGAAAAAATCAGTAAAATAAAAATCTCTTACAGCCCGGTGATTGTGTTCTGACAGGGAGTGACAGAAACCATAGGCCTGATAAACAGGTAAATCATGATCTAATGTCAAGTGCCATAGGGTCTACTGAAAGTAACCCGAAAGTGGAATACTGTCTCTTACAAAGATTATCAAACGGATGTTTGAAACAAATGAATGGGATTTCCAATTAATTAATTCAATAAAAACACAATATTCCATTACCTATACGTCTAATAGATACTTACGTGCTACAAAAGCATTATGCCAACAGACAACCTTTTTTTTTTCAAATGTAGCAACCAAGTCTTGCTGCTGTACACAGTGAACTTGAAACATACACATCTTTATCTCCTTGCTGCTGCTGCTGCTAAGTCGCTTCAGTCGTGTCCGACTCTGTGCGACCCCACAGACGGCAGCCCACCAGGCTCTGCCGTCCCTGGGATTCTCCAGGCAAGAACACTGGAGTGGGTTGCCATTTATCCCCTTGGGGCTACATTATTTGAAGCAGAAGTGGAAGCGCCACTATTCCATCCGGCCTGTAGATGGCACTGCAGGTCCAACAATGATCCCTTGCTCACAGCCTTGCTGTCACTGTCTAGCACAGCTAAGTATCACCTTGGGTGCTATGAAAGCCCCATTCACTCTAAAAGCGGAACTGACTCTGCAATGGCAGGACACAACTTTAATTTGTAATTTCATTAAAACTTTCCTTACAAACTCTTAGGTCTCACAGAGGCTGAACCCCTGCTGAAAATAACTGTTTATGCTGCTGTCATCTTTTTTGGTTTGCTACCAGTTATAATGGCAAAAAACTAAAAAAAGTGTGCTCCCCGAAGTGGACACATGATTCACTGATAAACAGACACATAATAAATCATTCCTGTGAGTTATGGGTCTGACTCAACCCAAAGGATGCTTTTTCTGGCATTTGAATTTCCCTTCCTAAGCCAGGAAGTTTAAGTAATTTTGTGCAAGGAGGTGGATTTAATGTCCACTGAAGGTAAAGGATAATGGGATGAAGTGGGGGCTTCTACAGCAGTCAGACTGTGATGCCCATCCAGGAGGTGGGTCTGACAGCTGAAAGCAAGGAACTGCTCTGAGTCATTTAAAGAAAGAGAAAGCTCAAGGCTTCTGGCCCTGAAACTCAAGACTTTTATTTTATTTCATCTTGACCGACTGCTTGACTAACCTTTTGGCCAGGGTCACGAGTAACTAACATGATAAATTTGATTGAATTGATTAAGGAAGGGCAAAATACTCCAACTACACCATAGAAGATCAGACTATAACCTAAGATCTTTTCCCATGCACCAGAATTACACTTGGCTTTTCTGGCTCAAGTCCTAGGCTAGAGAACAAGTCACAGTTGATCAGATGTTCAACAAGCATGTTTCATTAGACTGGCCTTTTCTTTGCAGGTAAATCCTAAAACATGTGGGAGGCTGGCCGGTTTGGCTGTTAATCATCATGGCAATTCAAGTGTCAACATACTGTTTCTCGTGGAGGAAATTCTGTCTTCAATTAGACTGCCGCAAAGTAACAGAGTTCCCCTGTGGTCCCCGGCCTCGTGGCTAATTATGCTCTAGATTCAAGGAGATGCTTGAACTCTCCCAGGTGTTAAGGACAACGTCACCCCTGCCAAGAGAAGTCAACCCATCTCTCCTGCCTTCTGTCTGAGCCAGTTACTCTGCGGAGCTGAAAGAGCAAAGATGTGGCGTTCTCTCTTTATCCCTTCCTTGGAGCTTGTTGCTTCATCCTTTCAGTCCACAGGGTCAAGTGAACCTTAGTGACAGAACTGAAGAGTGAAGAATGGTGTAGAAACAGATGTTTCAGATTCAGCAGCCGTGAGGGCACTGGAATGCTAAGACAATGACCATCTGGACGCACAGAAAGAGAAGATGTAATCTACCAGTCCTGATCCACCGCTCCTCAAGCGCACCACCATGATTTCATTTTTCAATTATCTAGGAGTTGAGCTATTGAAAGGAACCCAGCAAGGACGCCAGGGCACTCAGAATCCTGGCGGTGCAACAGCCTAGATCAGAAAACCAACAAATGACCTGTCAAAGTGATGACATTCCTCTTCTTTCCGGCATCCGAGGCTTTACTGGTGAGCTAGGAGGCTTCTTTTAAAAGAATTCCCCAAGTTTGCTACATGGCAGGTGAATCATTTGACATAATTGTTTCAATTACTCTAATATAACACATGACATTTCAGTTGAAAAAAAAAATTTAAAGCACAATTTCTAAGAGATTCTTTGATTCAACACCTATCATTCTGTGCATTCACTGCTGGTAGTTACAATGGGGGAGCTGTCCCAAGACAGAATTCTGCCCTTCTGCCCTCCAGCTAAAAATTAAGAGCGCTGCAGGCCACTATGGTCCAAATAAACTTAGACTTCAAACATATCAGTTACTGTTTTCCTCCATCCCTGTCTTTCTTGTGCAAATATTTGTCTTCCAGCTTTAAAGGATTCTGTTAATCCATGTTGTGACAAAAATTCTCAGGAAAAAAGAAAACTTTATCTACAGGAATATAAAATAATGTAGAAAAAAATTACAATCTGAATGAGCAAAGGGAAAAAAAGTAAAGTAAGTCACGGTATGGACTCTAATTCGTAATTCAAAAAGGAATACACTTATTATGACTGCATAGCGAACTTATTGAAACTAAAAATCATCATTTAAAAAGTCACAACATGCCAAAACTGAATGGCAGGAGATGGAGGTGTGTATGGATGACATTTCTGGGGTGGAGTTCTAACACTAAACAAGTATTTTCTTTTTGAAAAGAGAATCACTTGACAGCATATAATCTACACTTTATGTCCAAGAAAACAAATGAATATGTTTAATCACACTGGATGGAAGCAGAGCTGCCTGCACACGCAGTCACAGAGAAGAAGTAATCTACTCGCCCAAACAACAATTTAGTGACAGGTATGGACATCAGCCTTTCCCTTTTACTTCCTTCCTTCCTCTTTCTGCCCTTTCTTTCTTCCTCTCCCTTCCCTCCCTCCCTCCTTTATTTCTCCCCAGCTCTGGGCATGTACATATGCATGTATATATGTATCAGTTCAGTTCAGTCTCTCAGTCGTGTCCAACTCTTTGCGACTTCATGGACTGCAGCACGCCAGGCTTCCCTGTTCATCACCAACTCCTGGAGCTTGCTCAAACTCAGTCCATTGAGCTGGTGATGCCATCCAACCATCTCATCCTCTGTTGTCCCCTTCTATTCCCGCCTTCAATGTTTCCCAGCATCAGGGTCTTTTCCAATGAGTCGGTTCTTCGCATCAGGTGGCCAAAGTATTGGAGTTTCAGCTTCAGCATCAGTCCTTCCAATGAATATTCAGGACTGATTTCCTTTAGAAGGGACTGGTTTGATCTCCTTGCAAGGACTCTCAAGAGTCTTCTCCAACACCACAGCTGTATGCATGGATGCGAAGGCTGTGAGTCCCTCCCCAGACAGTAATCATTTTGTTCCATTAGCGCTATAAGGAAGGCCTTACATGTGACAGACGCTCTAGCTACAAGCAGCCATGTGGGCTACTATAGAAATAGCAAGTGCTCCACATGAGGAATAGGTTTATTAACCACAACTGCTAATTAACATAAACAGATGTTCTCTTTCTACAGAATCTTCCCATTTACGCCCAATGTTCTTATCCAAAATAATCCTTTTCAAAACTTGAAATTTTGTTGCTTTTCACCTCACAGAGTATAAAGCTAGGGGTTATAAAACATATGTACAATGAGCAGGACCACCCAGACTGGTTTCAGTGACCCACTGAGAATTCAGAGAATGTATGTGTATGTGTGTGTGTGTGGTGTTGATATAACATAAAGAAGAGTCCTTTAATGACTCAGTATGGGGTAAAGAATCCACCTGCAATGCAGGAGACCCCAGTTTGAATCCTGGGTCAGGAAGTTCTGCTGGAGAAGGGATAGACTACCCACTCCAGTATTCTTGGGCTTCCCTTGTGGCTCAGCTGGTAAAGAATCCGCCTACAATGCGGGAGACCTGGGTTCGATCCCTGGGTTGGGAAGATCTCCTGAAGAAGGGAAAGGCTACCCACTCCAGTATTTTGGCCTGGAGAATTCCATGGACTGTGTGGTCTATGGGGTCACAAAGAGTCGGACACGACTGAGTGACTTTAAAGAAAGAAGATGAATAAGTGGTTCTATTAATTTAGGATGGCTTGCCTTTGGCCCCCCCTTACCCCACCCTGTTATGCACCTCCTGACACCCATCTCACATATACCCTGTGTGAGCAAAGGTGTGCACACAGCAGAAAAACAGCTTTGCTTTAATACAGTCCTTTTTAACCATGACTGCATAGGAAATACCTGGGAAGCTTTGGGGAAAAGCAAACAGCGTCAGAGCCACACCTGAGGCTGATTAAATCAGGCCCTCCAAGTGAGGGACACAGTACAGGCACCAGTGCCTTTTATAACCACCTGCCCCAGGTGACTCCCATGTACAGCCAAGGCTGATACCTGCATTTGGTTCAAAGAAAGTTCAAGAGGTAGCAAAGAGGTATGGGCTCATTTTCCAGAAAGCCCTAAGGCAACTAGTTCTCTGCAAAATTTTCAAGTACGTCTGACAAACATCGCTCTGTAGCAGCCTGTGCTTTCGGGGATCCTGGTGCGAGGTTATTTTTATTTTAGGCAGAAGGTGGTACAGGGGTGGTAAGTACATCAGTTCTGGAGCCAGCCATCCAGAGAGCACTCCTAGCTCTACTGCTTGGACACTCTGTGATCCCAGGCAACAAAGCTGCTCTCTCTCTCTCTGATTCCCCACTTGTAAAATGGTGCTCGGCTCTTGTCAGATTACCTAAAATGAGTCAAAGGATGCACTCAGAAGAGCCTCTGACATACATGGAAGCACTCAGTTTTCACTTGTATTATTAGCTATTATTTCTTAAAGAAAAAATAAAGCAGAGGCCACAGCAAATTTAGAAAGACATATATACAATGTTATGAATATATTTTAGTAACTTTCAAAACTGTATGTGATAAGTCACAATACACATATGGCATCTGTATTGTACTTCAATCAAAACAGTTGCTTGTCTAGCTTTATTGTTTAAGGTTCTACGTAAAAGTTTGGTTGAGCTAAGGGATCTAAAATGTAAGATGTTTAAAATTGCTCTGTTGACACGACTTACCCTTACTGCATAGATTTAAAACATAAGAAATATTCACAGGCAGTAGAATGTTCTCATCGGGGTCTCTCTGATTTGTGTGTTAATGTGATGGATTCCTACTGTAAATAAGGGGAAAGCTCTCTGGCTTTCACGTGGTTTACAAATCACTTCGCTTGGTACTGTACTAAGAAGCCTTGCTGACAGTGATAAAATAACACTGATTAGGCTGATTTTCTTCGGGATGGTTTTGATCACCACCTCCTGTACAATGTTATAAACCTCCATCCTGAAAATCTATGGACTGAGGTTTGTTAACATTGTACAGGAGGCAGTGATCAAGACCATCCCCAAGAAAAAGAAATGCAAAAAAAGCAAAATGGTTGTCTGAGGAGGCCTTACAAATAGCTCAGAAAAGAAGAGACATGAAAGGCAAAAGAGAAAAGGAAAGATACACCCATCTGAATGCAGAGTTCCAAAGAAAAGCAAGGAGAGATAAGAAAGCCTTCCTAAGTGGTCAATGCAAAGCAACAGAAGAAAACAACAGAATGGCAAAGAGCAGAGATCTCTTCAAGAAAATCAGAGACACCAAGGGAGTATTTCATGCAAAGATGGGCACGATTAAGGACAGAAATAGTACGGACCTAACAGAAGCAGAAGATGTTAAGAAGAGGTGGCAAGAATACACAGAGGAACTATACAAAAAAGATCTTCATGACCCAAATAATCACGATGGTGTGATCACTCACTTAGAGCCAGACGTCTGGAGTGTGAAGTCAAGTGGGCCTTAGGAAGCATAACTATGAACAAAGCTCGTGGAGGTGATAGAATTCCAGCTGAGCTATTTCAAATCCTAAAAGATGCTGCTGCACTCAATATGTCAGCAAATCTGGAAAACTCAGCAGTGGCCACAGGATTGGAAAAGGTCAGTTTTCATTTCAATCCCAAAGAAGGGCAATTGCAAAGAATGTTCAAACTACCATACAACTGCACTCATTTCACATGCTAGAAAGGTAATGCTCAAAATCCTTCAAGTTAGGCTTCAACAGTATGTGAACTGAGAACTTCCAGATGTACCAGCTGGATTTAGAAAAGGCAGAGGAACCAGAGATCAAATTGCCAACATCTGTTGGATCATAGAAAAAGCAAGAGAATTCCAGAAAAGCATCTACTTCTGCTTCACTGACAAGGCTAAAGCCTCTGACTGTGTGGATCACAACAAACTGTGGAAAATTCTGAAAGAGATGGGAATACCAACCACCTTAACCTGCCTCTTGAGAAACCTATATGTAGGTTAAGAAGCAACAGTTAGAACCAGGCATGGAACAATGGACTTGTTCCAAATTGGGAAAGGAGCAAGTCAAGGACATCACCCTGCTTATTTAACTTCTATGTAGGGTACATCCTGAGAAATGCCAGGATGAATGAAGCACAAACTGAAATCAAGATTGTGGGGAGAAATATCAATAACCTCAGACATGCAGATGACACCACCTAATAGCAGAATGCAAAGAGGAATTAAAGAGTCTCTTGATGAAGGTGAAAGAGGAAAGTGAAAAAGCTGACTTGAAACTCAACATTCCAAAAACTAAGATCACGGCATTCAGTCTCATCACTTCATGGGAAATATTGGGGAAACAATGAAAACAATGAGAGACTGTATTTTGCGGGGCTCCAAAATCACTGTAAATGATGACTGCAGCCATGAAATTAAAAGACGTTTACTTCTTGGAAGAAAAGCTATGACAAAGCTAGACAGCATATCAAAAAGCACAGACATTACTTTGCCAACAAAGATATGTGCAGTCAAAGCTATGGTTTTTCCAGTAGTCATGTGTGGATGTGAGAACTGGACTATAAAGAAAGCTGATCACCAGAGAATTGATGCTTTTGAACTGTGGTGTTGGAGAAGATTCTTGAGAGTCCCTTGGACTGCAAGGAGATCCAACCAGTGCATCCTACAGGAGATGAGTCCTGAACATTCACTGGAAAGACTGATGCTGAAGCTGACACTCCAATACTTTGGCCGCCTGATGAGAAGAACTGGGTCATCTGAAAAGCCCCTGATGCTGGGAGGAGAAGGGGACGACAGAGGATGAACTGGTTGGATGGCATCACTGATGCGATGGACATGAGTTTGAGTGAACTCCGGGAGTTGGTGATGGACAGGGAAGCCTGGTGTGCTGCAGTCCATGGGGTCACAAAGAGTCAGACATGACTGAGCGACTGGACTGAACAGATGAGAAGGGGATCACAGAGGACATGATGGTTGGATGCATTGCTGATTCCATGGACACGAGTCTGAGCAAACTCTGGGAAACAGTGAAGGACAGGGAAGCCAGGCATGCTGAGTCCATGGGGTCGTGAAGAGTCAGACACAACTGAGTGACTGAAAACAACAACAAAGACTGGTTTCAATCACAGTCTTTAACCGAATTAAAACCACTGAGAACAAGAGCGGACTCTGCCAGCACAATGCTAAACCTGGCCTTGAGCTTGATAAATTTTAGAAGTTTCAAATGTTCATGAAAAAAATTAATATTCAATTCTGGTAGAAATATCCCATTTCAGCTGCCCATTATGATCTCAAAGAAGACAGAAGTATAGTTTATTATTGGTATTACATTGACAGGTCAGTGGAAACATGTTACCAATGTACAAATTAGAGCCTCTAATTCTAAAATAATTATCAGCCAATTTCAGAGTTGTTAACACTATTAAAATTATTATATGTTAGTGGATTCACCCTGACACATCAAATTTTGATTAGATAATACTACATGCTAATAGATGTATCATCTGGATTTCTTAAAGACTCTTTAGTATAAAAACCTTGATAAAAATTTTCAATAATGTATGCAGAGCTAGGGAGAGGGAATACATGATTGATGGGTTTCCCCTTACAATGCTTATTAAAGGTCCTGATTTGGTTGGCCTCCAACTGTTTCGGCTCATAATTAGGAATTCTAGTTCTGATGTTGGCTTAAGTGCACTGATTAGAAAAACATTTCACAGAGCTATTAAAAAAAGCAAGCTAATCACCAGAAATACAGAAGTGATGAAACAATATTTCACACTGGAAGTTCCTAAAGATTCTGCTATTCAATTTATTGTATGACATATGCTCTTAAAGAAACATCAATGAACAGTTAGTAGCTGTATATAAATACATAGGAAAATATATTCATTATCTGTGGGTAATATTGAGTTCTACCTACAAGATAATCCTTCTACCCACAGCAGCGGGGAGTGAGACACACAGTTCCCTGGACGTGTGGTTGTGGATTTGTAATTGTGATGATTCTCTCATGTCTCAGGAACTTCATCTGCAGGACATGTGGCCCTTTCAATCGCACCACTTTGTTTTAAACAAAAGGACGGTAGGTTATCTGGCTGAGTCACAACAATGGCACAGAATAAATTACAGAAACACACATGTATCACGTTTCACAAGGAGAAACGACGAAAGTTTTGTGTTTGTTGTAAAGAACCAAATGATCTCACAGAGCCTATCCCTGAAGCAGATAATTCCCTCTTTCATAAACAGACATGGAAGTTGAATTTGGAATTTTAAAGGTCAAGGATACATATTGAAAACGATAGTACAGATGATCCCTGAACAACCTGAGGGTTCATCCACCTGTGATTTATAGTCGGCCCTCCATATCCGTGGTTTCTGCTCATCCTAGGACTCAACCTACCATAGACTGTTTAGTATTTGTAGCATTCACTATTGAAAACTTATCTGTATGTAACAGATCTGGGCGTTTCAAACTTGTAGTGTTCAAGTGTCAATTTTAACATACTTAATAGAGCCATCAGTTTTTTTTTTTTTAATCATTCAAAAAATCTTGCCCTTTTAGAATGAGTGACAAAATGGTTCTTTTTGTTTACTGAAATAATTAACATGAGGTTCTAACTTTGTAAGTAGTCTGAATTTTTTTTAAGTTATTTACTGTATATTTCTTTAATCCAATCCATAAAATGATCCCATTAATCACTGCTGAACACAAAGGGGATCATTTCCCTCCTCTGTTTAAATTCTTTCCCACTTATTTACAAAACAGCAATAGCCACAGATGCAGCAAACCAACTTAGGCTTGCCAAGGGTAGAGAGGCAGTTGAGGGATAAACTGCAAGATTAGGATTAACATACACACACTACTAGGGCATAGCTCAGTTGGTAAAGAATCCGCCTGCAATGCAGGAGACCCTGGTTGATTCCTGGGTTGGGAAGATCTGCTGGAGAAGGGCTAGGCTACCCACTCCAGTATTCTTGGGCTTCCCTTGCGGCTCAGCTGGTAAAGAATCCACCCACAATGCGGGAGACCTGGGTTTTATCCCCAGGTTGGGAAGATCCTCTGCAGAAGGGAAAGGCTACCCACTCCAGTATTCTGGCTGGGAGAATTCCATGGACTGTATAGTCCACGGAGTCCCAAAGAATCAGACACAACTGAGCAACTTTCACTTTCATCTATAAACAGATAATGGATAAGGACCCACTGTAGAGCACAGCAAACTTTACTCAATACTCTGTAATGACCTACATGGGCAAAGACTATTAAAAGGTATATCGACATTAGTTAATATAGATATTAACTTTGCTGTAAAGCAGAAACGTAACGCTCCAAGTCAACTATATTCAATAAAATTTTTTTAAAAAATAAAATAAAACCTCCCCTCATTGCCTACAGAGTAAAATACAGATCTCCTCTCCTAATACAGAATCTGAGCCCATCTAAATTACCAACCTCATCTTTCAGCTTTCCTCCACCTCTGTGCACACTTCAGCTACATAAAATACTTCCTGACCTCTCATGACAAACTCTTACACAAGCCACACCAGAGTCCTGAAATGCGTTCTTTTCATAGTTGCTCCAAAAGATTTCAAAGATTATTTGCAAATGTAATATATCATAGCTTTCCAAGAGAACAAATTAGCATACAAATAATGAGCCTCAGGCATCAAAGGAAATATTCAACTATAGGGAAGAAATATGCACTTATTCATAAGTTACAAAATATTTAAATCCTATGTGGAGAAGTATGCCTTTTTCCACACTTAGAAAATAAACAATAACAAAGTTTCTGACTTAATCCCATCCATAGCCCCAGGGAAAAATAGAAATTACTATAATAACAGAAACTCACAGAAAAACATGGACATCCTAACAGACTGAGAATACGTTTAATATTTTTCCATGTTCAAAGAAAAAAAAACAGGCTGCTGGACTTCATATTCCTATTCTCCTGGTTTTACAGTTCTTGGTAATTCTTTTGATTATTTTTGTTCTCAGGCAGGGCTGCCAAATCCTTTTCTAACCTTCATCCATTCTGTAGTCAGTCTCCTCAGTTCCAGCTCCGACTCAGCTGCCAAGCTCTCCTTCACTGCTTTGGCATCAAAAATGAACCACTGCCATACATGAAAGCTACCCTGACAACCAGTGTGTGCAGAGCAAACAGTAATTTCCTTAAATCCCTCTCTTTGAAAAGATCAGATAGAACACAGTCTCAAACATTAGAGGCCTTTGGTCGACAGTTAACTTCTGCTTTTGATATCTCTGCCTCCTCTTTCTGGCACTTCTCCCTTTATGAATTCAGTGATACAACCGTACAATTTGTTTTTAAACAGGCAAGGACATAAAATACTGGAGTTTTCGTGTCTGTGGTTCCCATGATGAAAATGAAAACCTCCGATGAGAGCTGGAAATAACTGAGTAATGATTCTGATAAATATTCTAAATCTACCCTATAATCTACAATTGAGTATATTGATTCTTAGAACTTAAATTGCCATGCCACACAGTAGCAGAGAGGTTGATAAAATCTTGGCACATATTTTAGGAGAAAGGTTGGCAAGTTTCAAACTTTTAAGAAGTTTCTGCAAAAATTATGTCAGCTCCTTTGAGGCTCTCTTTTTTTTTTTTTTTAAGGCTCTTTTCTAACAGTTAAATCAGAATCACTTTTCATTTCTTCTGGGGTCCATCTCTCCTTGGATAAACTTGCGATCCAGTTTTCCGAATCAATGAAACCAATCTGTACTTTGACTGGAATTTGCTCTTTCATAATCTGAATTACCTTAAAAACAATATAATAAAGCAAAAGATTCTGGGATCTGTTCTTATAAAAGATATAAGGCACAAAACAGTGCATTATGAATACTTCAGAACACACATAACAAAGGAAATCATTCAGCACCATTTCAGCTTATTCCCTCACTTAGAGGGGATTCATGCATATTTAAATGAATTAATTTATTTTCTGCAATTTGCTCTTTGAGAGCTTAAGTGGCCATTTGCTGTTGCTTATTTCAGAATTCTGTGCCCTTGTTCTCTGAGTCACCAACTTACAGCTTGAGTGCTCCAGGTGTATTTATGCTCCCAAGGTATTTTAAATAACCCATTAGGAAATCCAATTTCCTATTTATAAGACTCAGAAGTGATTTCCCACTGTTAACTTTTTCTTAATTAAGGCTATAGACACATATTTACAGTTAAATTTTTGGTACAATCCTATTGGCTCTATGACAGTCAATATTTTAGAATGTCATCAATATTCAAATCAAAGACAGTCACTTAAGATGGACTATTCTTGGGGTCTCTTGGGACTGACATTTGGGGTATCCATAAAATCCATCACCATCAACATCCACTACTTATTACATTCTGTGTCAATCACTATATACATACTACTTCATTTAATTCTTTTGACAGTCCTATGATGTGGTTATCATTTTCTCTGTCATTGTTTTAGAGATAAGAAAATGCAGTCTTAGAGAAGTAAATAACAAGATCACACACCCAGTAAATGGCAGAATCTCTTCCAAGTTTTACACTGATTCATGAATGTCTAAGGCATGTGACTGTGTTTCAGCGTGTATAGGAATGATTAGGACCCAGATTCTGTCTTTATCTCTGATCGAGTTAGGGTAAGGAATGTAAGACGGACAAATCTTAAATCCAAGGCTGGAATGCCTTCAAGACAAACTCCCAAATTCTTTGAAGACTCAGAGAAATCAAAGATAGCAACTGGTTGGAGGTATACAGCTTCAAAAGGCAATGGTTGCTTTGAATGAGCCTAGAAAATAAGGAGGGATTTAGGAAACAGAAGCTGTGGAGTTCAGAGCATCAGTAAGTGGCCGACTCTTGGGAGCTGGCCTTGAGCTATGAATGACTTCGGCAATAACAAACCCAAGAATATGGAGGATTTGGTTTTCCCAGGGATTGAGAGCCTACCATCCAATGGTGGGCTCCACAGAAGTGAAGGATTCCTGGACTTCGGACACAGCAGAATTAGACCACAGTGATAAACAGGGTTCCTTTAAGCCTTGTTTTTCTGGGTCTCTCACAGCACACCCTGGCTAGTCAGACTGTTTTAAACAGAAAGGTCTCCCTTGGTAAATTTTAGATTCATCTCAGAAGTCGTCTCTGACTCCACCCTGGCACTGCTGCTTCTACATTCCTATACGCTTTGGTCCAGAACAGTCTTCCAGGCACATCACTGTGTCCTCCTCCACCCCAGCCTCCTACTCGGCTTTAGTGTCCTCTGTCCCCTATTCTTTCTAAGAGAATTAACTGCAGTTTTGTTTTTCACTTTTAATGATGCAGATGGAACATCAGGTTCACAGGCTTAATGAGGCTAATCCTTCATTCCTGATTTAATTCTGGCACCTGCCATGTGACTCCGTCCCATAAGGACTTTACAGTCATCAACTAGTTGCTCTGTACTCGCTCTATGCAGGAACCAAGCTAAGTACTCAAGATAAAGCAGATAACTACACAGGTAATGTCATTGCTCTCACGAAGCTTAACTTTAAGCGAGGGGAAGAGAGAGAGCAACACTGCTGTATTTAGAATGGATAACCACCAAGGATCTACTGTAGGAACTCTGCTCAATATTCTGTAATAACCTAAATGGGAAAAGAACTGGAGAAAGGATAATAGCTCTAAGTACAACTAGTGTTTCAGAAAAGATACGATATTCCTGTTTTTCAATATTAATACTCTCAGAAAACATGACTGTGTTAATATGGAGATACACAGTAGAATTACATTTGTGGCAGGTTTAGGCTAAAGACAAGAAGACAGCTTTCTTTGTCAATGGTGAAAGCCAATGAATCTCAAAGAAAAGCTCAACTTATGATTATATCTGTCTAATCCTATTTGATTTGTGCTAATAATGTAAATAAAAGACTGTACCGTCCAAAAAGAAAAAATAAAAGAATAGACACAGGTGTATGCGTAACTGAATCACCTTGCTGAACACCTAAAACTAACACAGCATTGGTAACCAACTATACTCCCACATAGAATACAATTTTAAAAAGTAATTTAATAAGAGGATATCAAACAATGATGACTGCAAGGAAGAAGATGAAACAGGGCAGTGTGCTTTGTTGGGATGGGAGGGTATAGGTTCTCATTCAGATCTGCTTACTGGAAACAGTCTTCAGGAAGAAGTAACATCTTAGCTGAGATGCGTCCTAGAATGGATACAAGGTGGAAGATCCACTGGCAGGTAGGAAGAATGGTATTCTGGGCAGAGGGAAAAGTAAGTACGAAAGAGTCTAAGGCAGGAACCAGAAGGGCAGTGTGACTACAGCCAGGCCAAAAGGTGCCCATGGCTGCAGACAGAGAGAGGCCAGATCCTGGAGCAGGACCCCAGTACAGACAGGAATGGGGCCTTCTATTCTAATCATGAGGGAAAAGTCATCAAAGGGTTCCGTCTAGGGGAGGGGGAGACATAGTTTTGTTCTGGCTTTAAAATGATGGCTGTGGTTGTTTTGTGAAGGATGAGTCAAAGAGGTGATAGAGGAGGAACCCAGGACAGATTCCAGGAGAGGTAAGAAGATGGCCTGAGCTTGGAGCATCGAAGAGGAGACGTGGAGAAGGGAAGTCTGAGGGTCCTCCTTAGACTTCCGTCTCAGATGACTGTCTAAGGGTCTTGGTTCGCACAGTTGTGCATGTGTACCTGCTGGTCTGCTGCCGTGGGAAACAGAACAGGGGGCAAAGTGCAAGTATTTTTGTTGCAGCCATGCGAGCTTAGACAAGGCTCTTAGACATTCATGCAGCAAAGATTTAGTCAACATCAAGCTCTGCACCTGGCACTCCTCTGGGCAGGAGAGACACATTTTTAAACAAAACAGATGAGGTTTCTACACCCTAGAGCAGCTTATGCTCCTGGGATCCCAGGGCGAGTGAAGAATAGTCAGAGAGGTCAGGAGTGGAGCTGTACATTACGAGAAGCAGTGGCATGTAGATGCATTTACAGCTGCTGGCTTGATAAGATCATTCAGGGACAGTTTACAGAGAGAAAGGGCTCACGACCAGACTAAACGAAGGCGGGGCATTTTCTTAATGAGAAATAAAGAGAGCAAAGTACATCTGTTGATGTTCAGGCTAACAATTTCTCAACAGTTTGTTTGGTTTTATTGACGGACATGGCAAAGTAACCTCCTCATCTCTCCCCACCCGCCATTGAATTCTCAGTTTAGGAGCAAGGGCAATGAAGTTATCAATGTACTCCTCTCATTTTCTCCTCTTCCTACCTTCTTTATCAAAATCGTATTCAGGGTAAAGTTAAACTGAAGACACAGTTAACTATCCATTTCAGCTACAAAACTCTAAATAATGTGTGACTGCCACAACAATTAGAGGTAAATCAGTAACAATACTGCATATACCACGAAGCGCCGTAAGTGAGGGTGAAGGTACAGAAAATTTCCATAACCCTGACTCCAATCCACAGGGTGCTTTTCAGTCCAAAGAAGTCTACGGAGCTGCCAGTGAGAGACAGTATTTTAAAAGTGACCTTTAATGAATTTATAAAATCAACCGAAATCGTTAGTACTTGTAAGAGTTACAGATTACTTGCGGCGTAATTTAGAACTGATGGAGACCACGTGGTCCTCAAGAACTGCTGCCCCAGGTCACACTCTGTGATCAGTCGCCCCAATGCACTCTGTCCATTTTCCCCACTAGAAGTCTTCTAGCAAGAAATAATGAACTGAAAACTCATTTACGTTCAATCATTAGTCCTTGCTGAGGTCTAAAGTTTATTCAAAAGTTTATCACTCTCCTTGACAGCTATTTTAAACATTCTACATCCTGACTTTACCCAGTGCCTTATCTACTGATGCTGTGGCTGACTTACTGATAAAGATTCATGTCACCTATGATCAGTAAGTGCCTTCATCCATAAGCATCGAGACCTTAAGCCCTAATTCAATATTTATCATCTCTAGTGTCAAAAAGCTAAGCATGGTC
This sequence comes from Capra hircus, assembly GCF_001704415.2. Lineage (NCBI taxonomy): Eukaryota > Metazoa > Chordata > Mammalia > Artiodactyla > Bovidae > Capra > Capra hircus. The sequence continues at coordinate 12,850,914 of NC_030811.1, read as the reverse complement.
TCTTTAAAGCCTTCCATTGCCTCCTATCTCTTCAGGGAAGGTCCTTCCCATGCTTCACCCACCATCTGCCCATCTCTCTGGGTCTCTCGAGTCACTTGCCTCCTTTTGACTCTCAATGTGAACAGACTTCTTTCTGCATTGGACATAAGGACTTCTTTCCTTGATAACAAAACTCCAGATCTGCATTATTTCTTGAATCACTGATCAACTTTTAGGAAGCTTAGTACCACTGCTGCCACTGGCTCTTAACACGCATTAACTCTTCTTTAACCACCTTGAAACACGGAAGCCCGGCCCTGCCTGTACTATGCTACTACTCTTCTGTACTTTCAAGAGTGCTCAAAATATTTCCACGGTGAAATCCACTCAGTTAAATTCCCTTTTGCATATGATCCTACTCACTGGGTAAACGGTATCATCCGTCCCTCTTCTTGTCTTGCTTACTGTCCCCTCTGACTTACAACTATTTTGCCCCCTAAACTTGAACTTACCCTTCATTATTTTAATTGTTTTAAGGGTTTACAATAAAGAACTCTTGCTTCATTATCTTTTACTATAATGCAGTTGACTCTGGGTCCCATTACAGAATTCATGTGGGTGGATGCATTGTACATTTAACCAAGCTTGCTAATTACACAAAACATGCAAGGCTCTATCCCAGAGGACTAGGAGGAGACAAAGACGATAGCACCAAATCCTTGAGGAGAATACATTCTAATAAAAGCAATAAAAAGTCTGCACAAAGAATGACACTAACAGGTACATAGAGTGAAGATCTGTTAAGTCCACTTTAGGAATTCAACGGGAAGAAAGAGAATCGCATTTAGTGAGGAAATCTTCATGAAGAATGTGATTTGATATGGCCCTTGAAGATGAGTTAAGATTTTAGTGGGGGGTAGCAGAGAGGACGGAGAAGGCAATGGCACCCTACTCCAGTACTCCTGCCTGGAAAATCCCATGGACGGAGGAGCCTGGAAGGCTGCAGTCCATGGGGTCGCTTAGGGTCGGACACGACTAAGCGACTTCACTTTCACTTTTCACTTTCATGCACTGGAGAAGGAAATGGCAACCCACTCCAGTGTTCTTGCCTGGAGAATCCCAGGGATGGGGGAGCCTGGTGGGCTGCTGTCTATGGCGTCACACAGAGTCGGACACGACTGAAGTGACTTAGCAGCAGCAGAGAGGGAGACATTCAAGGGAGATAATACTCTGAGAATACTGGGGGTTGGAGGCATGTTTTAAGGGGGGTAATGCCATGTGTGTTGGACCTCAAACACTTTTCACAGGCATCACAGGTAAGAAACAGTCCAATTCTGCTACTGAGAATAAAAAAGAAAGACAGTGCTGGATATGGAAAAGATTGAGCTCATTTAGTTCAAAGTCACACATTTTAAGGGAAGAGAATTGAAACTCCTGGCAGGTGAGAGCAGAGCTCATGTGTACATCATAACTATGGCAGCAGAGGGTCAGGACGAAGAGGAGAACCAGCTTCTCTGTCTTTGTTCACCTTGTCCAACAAGCACAAGCCTGATACCCACCCTCTTCAGAAATGTATCCTTCCAGAAGGGGTGAGGGGCGTTCTTAGTCTCTCAGTCATGTCTGACTCTTTGTGACGCCATGCACTGTAGCCCACCAGGCTCCTCTGTCCACAGGGATTGTCCAGGCAAGAATACAGAAGTGGGTTGTCGTGCCCTCCTCCAGGGGATCTTCCCAACCCAGGAAGATCGAACCCAGGTCTCCTGTATTGCAGGTGGATTCTTTACTGTCTGAAACCAGGGAAGCCCACTCTAAAAGGGGGGAGCCTTGTTTGTTTAATTCACCTGGTAATTAGCATGCACCATGCAAGGTATAGGAAATAAAACTTTATCTATAGACTATCAGCCTTTGGTGAGATTCAGGTCAACTGAAAACAACCCAGGTTTGAATTTGTATTTTTCTTAATTATATGTCAGCTTTAAATTGCCCAAATTGTTTCTCTCTCCTGGCAGACTTAACACTGCTAAGTCGCTTCAGTCGTGTCTGACTCTGTGCAACCCCAGAGACAGCAGCCCACCAGGCTCCCCCACCCCTGGGATTCTCCAGGCAAGAACAATGGAGTGGGTTGCCATTTCCTTCTCCAATGCATGAAAGTGAAAAGTGAAAGTGAAGTCGCTCAGTAGTGTCTGACTCCTAACAACCCCATGGACTGCGGCCCACCAGGCTCCTCTGTCCATGGGATTTGCCAGGCAAAAGTACTGGAGTGGGATGCCATTGCCTTCTCCAGACTTAACACTAATATACTGCAAATAAAGATTTTTTTTTTCTGATGGCTAAAAATAAAAGTAGGTTATCAGTTGTAGTTAGTAAAATCAGAAAGCCTTCTTGCTTTGATAAGCTTGTTCCTAAGACACACACACACACACACACACACACACACACACACACGAAAAGCCAGATTTAGGAATAGTTGAGAGACAAGCTGTTAATTTGCAATTAAATGTAGTCTAGAAAACAGATGAGTGAAAAAGGCCGATGCGATTTCTCCAAAGTAAAACCTTGTGAATAAATTGAGAGGCAGCCAAAGTGTGATGCTGGCACTGGGGCTGCTGGGAGATCACAAAACTACTAATAAATCATTATCAGAAGGTGTTGTATTGCTGCAGCCAGAGCGTCCACTCTGGCTCAGAGTAAATGAGGAACACTAATCATCACCTTCTTCCACTTCTAGCCTCACTTGTGAACTTCTGAAGAGTGAGAACCTTCAGCAGGAGATGATAAAACTGAAATGAGGACACAGGACGACCTCCTTCACGACGTTCGGCCACACCCGTACGGTGAACCGCATCGCATGCCATCCCTGAGATGAGGGGGGTGCACGTGAGCTCCGACACAGCTTCCCAACCAAAGCCTCCTGAGTCTGGTCCTCTTGCTGCTTCTCATGAGGGTTTTAACTGCTACCTCATAGGGAATTAAGGAGGAGAGAGCTGCTCTGTGAAAAATTAAGCTCCTGGCATGTATGACCTGGACCCAATTATTTCTCTGGGGGCTTCCCTGGTGGCTCAGCTGGTAAAGAATCTGCCTGCAATGTGGGAGGCCTGGGTTCGATCCCTGGGCTGGGAAGATCCCCTGGAGTATGGAACAGCTACCCACTCCAGTATTCTGGCCTGGAGAATTCCATGGACTGTATAGTCCATGGGGTCACAAAGAGTGGGACATGACTGAGTGACTTTGACTTTCAGCAGCCACGGTTCCAAACTGAAGAAAACCTCTGACATCATCTAGCAACTCTCTTTCTATTGATGAAAGGTCCACGTGACATTCCTGTACCATCTAATTCATGTTTCAGAGTCAGAGCTTGAACCCCACTGTCCTCTTTCCTCCATATTATTAAGTGAAGTGAACATCTGCATAAATGTTTTCTGCTACATTTCAAGGGAAACTCAGGTACTAATTACATAGAGAGAAGTTATACCATGTAAGTTAGATGTTATACAATCATCTCCAGAGAGTTTACTTTGTCAATGGGTTTAAAGCATTGATTTCTTTCCTTCTGTGGCTGTTTTAGAATCTCTCAGCCAGAAGAAATCTACCCTCTCTTACCAGTTCCCAAATGCACCTCTTTAGCTTGAGAACTTACTTTCTCTCTGTGTGATCCATAGCTGGAGTTTCCCAAGCACTGCCTGATGCTGGGAAAGATTGACGGCAGGAGGAGAAGGGGATGCCAGAGGATGAGATGGGCGGATGGCATCACTGACTCAATGGACATGAGTTTGGGTGAACTCCGGGAGTTGGTGATGGACAGGGTCGCAAAGAGTCATTCATGACTGAGCGACTGAACTGAACTGAACTGACAGCAAAACCACATTATGCACATACTTCTTCACTACAAACTTTATTTGGGGTCCACGGACATATTTCCAAGTCCTCTTATGTAGATGCTTCTGTTTCAGTCTGATTTGGGGGCATTTCCCCCAACTGACCTTCCCTTCTATTAATTTAAGCCTCTGTGTGTGCATGCTAGGTTGCTTTAGTCGTGTCCAACCCTTCATAACCCTATGGACTGTAGCCCACCAGGCTCCTCTGGCCATGGGATTCTCCAGGCAAGAATACTGCAGTGGGTTGCCATGCGCTTCTCCAGGGGATCTTCCTGACCCAGGGATCCAAGCCATGTCTCTTATGTCTCCTGCACTGACAAGCAGTTCTTTACCACTGGTGCCACCTAGGAAGTCCTGGTGTTCTCTCAATATTTTCAGCTTTTTCACAATTTGGCCTCCAAGCAATCTATATAGCACATAGCGGCAGCTCACTGCTGAGAAACCCGCCTGCCACCTAAACCTCTGCAACCAAGCCTTTTCATCAAAAATCCTGCTTTAACTATTTATCCTCCTTTGTGAATGCTGAATACATCTTTTTTATCACACATACTTTGAGATCCAGGATGAATGACAACATTTAGTTTATAATCACCCCAGAAATCAGACATCACAGCAAGCATACATTACACTTAAATCACACTCATCAGTTATGCATGGGTTCTGATTTATGGCTCACAGACTGGAAAGGAATGTCTTGGGTAGGGCTCACATCATGACATTAATTGCTAAGGTGTTAATTCTCTGTCTTCTTTGTCTTTGAAACTGCCCAATTTGCAGGAAAATTCTGCTTTCATTTAGAGAAAGGATGTTTGGGTAGGGTATTTCACTAAGTCCAAAACTTTAAAAAACAGATATGTAAGTGCCCAGAGATGGCTCCACTTTCTGTGCATGGAAGACTACATCAGAAAACATGAACTTGGACAATTCATTTCACAGCCTGTTTCTGTTTCCTCACCTATAAAATGAGAATAGTATTTAACCTGCAGTAATCTACAAGCTGATGGTATACCTGGATGAGAATGAGTATAGAAAAGACGTAAGTAGGAGAAAGTATATTCAAGACACAAAGTACGATTATTCCGACCCTGCTGAAAATTCTGCCCAGTGAGCTGTTCCCACAGTAAAAGTTTATTCACCTGAACCCTTGATTCTTTCTCTACAATTCACGTAATGAGCAAAAGTTATTGCTTTCTTGTCTCAGTATATTAGCTGGATGGTTGAATGCACAGAGCTCACATCTGAATCAGCACAAAAGTGAAACCTGGAGGAGGGGAAATAGAAAGGGACCCTTGAGCTTACACCAGAGTCATTCTCATCTGTCAACCTGCCCACATAAATACTAGGAAATCAACTCATTTAAACAACTTGGGAGGCAAGCCTGAGTTATAATAGTGTTCTTGAACGTAGGTCAATGAAAAATTGGTCTGCTCACAAATTCCCATTTGTCATATTCCCTACAAATGCATGTTAATTGTTTTCATATTTAAATGCCGAGGAGCAACCATAACAAATGTGTGTTGTCAGGTTGTTGGGAGTTTTCTAAAAACAAAACAGGATGATTATAGCATAGAGTAAATTATTGTTGGTTCCATGTGCTCTCAGGCAGAATCACAGAAGGGTAAGGACTTAGGAAGAGTCATTCATATCTGGTTCAAATCCTATTAACATAGGAAATAGAATTGGAGCTGAGTTAATATATAGTATTAACAAAATATACAGTATTTAATACAAATTTGTTGTAGGCCATTTGCCATTAGTTTTATATGTCTGAAAATGTAGTATCTGCTTAGCAGTGGGTTTCCAAGGTGGTGCTAGTGGTAAAGAGCCTGCCAATGCAGGAGACATAAGAGACATGGGTTTGATCCCTGGGTCGGGAAGATGCCCTGGAGGAGGGCATGGCAACCCACTGCAGTGTTCTTGCTTGGAGAACCCCCATGGACAGAGGAGCCTGGGATTGCAGAGTCAGACACAACTAAAGCAACTTGGCACATATGGAGAATGTTTGAAAATCTTTCAGAATACTGTAGTCTAAGAAAAATCTTGTTCCTCTGTGTACTTACCACCCCCCCAGAGGAATAATATCTACATTAAGCTCCCTCTCACCTAACTTTGCCTTTTTCATAAAAGCTGGGTCCCTCAAGTTTCCTGTGACTGTCGCTTTGTGCAATGATTCTTCGGTGTTAATAAAGAGAACTTATGAACATGTCAAAAGCTGCAGTTTTGTGCTCTATAACCCCAGACTGACCAAATGTATGTATATAATAAGAAAGCCCAAAGTGGCACCATACTGTAGTACAAGGATACGCATGTGGCACTGGTGTCTGTGCGTGTGCAAGGAGCAGGGATGAACACAATACAGGTCAACCACTAGTTTGTTGGTACGCGTGTGCTCAGCAAATTAACGATACACAGCTGGTTGATCGATCCATAAAGACTTGTAGAGTCCTGAGATTCTAACAAAATGTGACTAAGAACGCAATAAAAGGAAGAGCCAAATTTTCTGCCTTTTGTATTTTACCATCTTAACCACACACAAATGTGCAGCCTCAAAGGCTAAGCAAGAGAAGCGATCATAAAAGGATAGAAAGAAGGAATAGTTCGAATAAAAACCTAATTAACAACCCCTGGCTGACCAGAGCTTCTGTTCTGGTCCTGTGTTAGCTCTGACTTCCTTCATGGCTCCCAGGGATCCAAATAGACACTGGGCTGGATCTGACTGCACTTCTTGGAGAACAGAAACCAAAGGGAATGGGGACCGCGACCTTCACCCCACCCTTTATGGATACCAAATAAATCGTGTTCACACAATTTGTTTTGTGTCTGTTTTGTCTAGAGTCTTTACCACAAGTTATCTAAGGGCAAGATGAACAACAACATAGAGATTCAGTTTCTCAAGGACAATATAATCAGTCTTCATACAGTAGTTTTCAGAATAACTGTAAAGATTCAGTGATGTGATAATTGCATTCAACGTGTATTATTCCAAGAAGTTATTAATTATTGATTACAGACTTATATGATAGGGTGAATAAATGTCCACATTATAATGCCCGGAATCTATAAAGAAGGTACTTGCATGGCAGGAGGACCTTTGCATATGTGATTAAATTAAAAATCATGAGCTAGGATTAGCTTGGATCACCCAGGTAGTCTCAGTGCAGTCACAATTTTTTATTTTTAAAATAAAAAAGAACAGCTTTGAGTCTGAGTCAGAGAAGGAGACGTGACAGTGGAAAAAGAGGTCAGCAATCTGATGATGCTGTGCTGACGGCCTTGACAGTGAAGGAAGGGATCATGAGTCAAGAAATGTGGGCAGCTTCTGAAGGCCGAGATGGTATGAAAAGGATTCTCTACCAGAGCCCCCGGGAGGAACACAGCTCTGTCAATAACATTAGACCCGTTCTGGAATTCAACCTGCATAACTGTAGGTAATGAACGTACTGTTTTCAGTCCTTAGTTTATGGTTATTTGTTACAGCAGCAATCTGTAACCAATTCAGCTACAAATTTACATTGTGAAAATTTTAACAAATATGGCTATATTTTTTATCTGCCTTTCAAACATGATATTCTTAAGCTTACCTATCTTTATATATGTGGGCTTCCCTTGTGGCTCAGCTGGTAAAGAATCTGCTTGCAACGTGGGTCAAGACCTGGGTTTGATCCCTACGTTGGGAAGATTCCCTGGAGAAGGGCACAGCGACCCACTCCAGTATTCTGGCCTGGAGAATCCTATGGGCTGTATAGACCATAGGGTGACAAAGAGCAGAACACGACTGAGTGACTTTCACTTTCACCTTTATATATATATATATTTGAATCTATTATCATATATCAACATTTTCTACACTGCTAATATTGAAGGAACCTACAAGGAAAAAACTTTGTGTTGGGATAGAGAGTCTGATTTCTAGGCCAGATCTGGCCCGAGGAAGCCATGTGACTTGTGGAAGGAACCTTTAGATATTAGTTATTTCGTTTGAAAACCATAAGTCTAGACAAGCAACTATATGCCTTTCAACATTATGATACTGTAATTATCCTAAATTCTAAGTAAAGGAAATATCATTTCTACAGTTTTGGACTGTATATCATAGAGATTGCCATTTGCTGGCATTTACTATCAAGAGTGTATTTTTAAAAATTAAGATGTGGTATCAACACAATTCAGGTTTCTTTTTTTAAAATATATTCCCTTAATAAAAAATGTAATATTCTACTATTTCCATAATGTAGTAAAAAATATAAAATCACAAAAAACAGAGCTACTATATGAACTAGCAATTCCACTTCTAGGGATATATCTGCAGAAAACTGTAATCCCAAAGTATTTACATGCACCTTAGTTTCCAATGCAGCACTGTCTGCAACAGCCAAGACATGGAAACAACGCAAATGTTCATCAACGGAGGAATGGATAAAGAAGATGTGGTGTGTGTACACACACACACACACGCACAGACACACATGGAGTATTATTCAGCCATAAAAAAGAATGAAAAATGCCATTTGTAGCAACATGAATGGACCTCAGATTGTCACACTGAGTGAGGTAAGTCAGGCAGAAAGAGAAATATGACACTGCTTATATGTGGAGTCTAAAAACATGGCACAAATGAACCTATTTACAAACAGAAACTGAGTCACAAGTTACCAAGCAGGAAAGTGAAGCGAAGTGAAGTCACTCAGTCGTGTCCGACTTTTTGCGACCCCATGGACAGTAGCCTACAGGCTCCGCCATCCATGGGATTTTCCAGGCAAGAATACTGGAGTGGGCTGCTGTTTCCTTCTCCAGGGGATCTTCCCAACCCAGAGATCGAACCCAGGTCTCCTGCACTGCAGACAGATGCTTTACCGTCTGAGCCACCAGGGAAGCAGGAAAAGGGGAGGATAAATTGGGAGACTGGGACTGACATATACACACTAGTATATACACAGTAGATAACAGATACGGACCTCATATAGAGCACGGGGAACTCTCCTCAGAACTCTGTAGTGACCTACATGGGAACAGAATCTAAAAAAAGAATGGATATATGTATACGTACAACTGATTGTGCTGTACACCTGAAACTAACAAAACACTGTAAATCAACTATACTCCAATTAAGAAAAAATCACTTAATATAGCCTAGAGTAATAAACTCAGTACATACTGTTACCCGTTAAGTCTTACCAAATATTCACTGTCCTACAAACAGAAATGCAAAGCTTTCTTGAGAAACCTTTGCAAAATATTTATCTGTAATTATAATCTAATTTATTTATACATATAAAATAAACATTCTAGGTATAGCTATTATAAAAATAAATCTTTCATGAATTTAAATTTACATAAATTTGGGACAGAACTTACTATTTTCTGAGGTTTGAAAGATACTTAGTGAAAAGTTATTATTGGAGAAAAATCAATATTGGAATTTATAGCTAGCACTTTCCACTTATAAATAAAAATGACCTATGGAAACATTAATGACTTTTCTAAATTAATAACATAAAGCAGTGAAGATGTAAAGCCACTGACAGCTAATTAAACACGGAAGGGGGAAAGGCCGCTTGTTGTCTGTATCCCTGTGTGGAGGAAAGTGCTTTTTAAAAAACACTTAGAGATTATTCGATATAATCTTCATGTAAATGAAACTCCTTCCCCAGGAGATTGACTTAAATGTTCAGTGACCTACACTTGCTCCTTAGAAGGACTGGCCAGTCCCTGTTGTTGCTGTTCAGTCACTAAGTCACGTGCAACTCTCTGTGACCCCGTGGACTACAGCACCCCAGGTTTCCCTGAACTTTACTGTCTCCCAGAGTTTGCGCAAACTCATGCCCATTGAGTCGATGATGCCATCCAACCATTTCATCCTCTGCCACCCCCTTCTCCTCCTGCCCTCAATCTTTTTGAGCATCCGGGGTCTTTTCCAATGAGTTGGCTCTTCCCATCCAGCGGCCAAAGTACTGGAGCTTCACCTTCAGCATCAGTCCTCCCAATGAATATTCAGGACTGATTTCCTTAGGATTGACTGGTTTGATCTCCTCGCTGTCCAAGGGACTCTCAAGAATTTTCTCCAGCATAACAAATCAAAAGCTTTAATTCTTTGGTGCTCGGCTTTCTTTATCACCCAACTCTGACATCTGTACATGACTACTGGACAAACCATAGCTTTGATTATGTGGCCTTTTTTCAGCAAAGTGATGTCTCTGCGTTTTAATATGCTGTCTAGGTTTGTCATAGCTTTTTTTCCAAGAAGCAAGTGTCTTTTAACTTTGTGGCTGCAGTCACCATCCACAATGATTTTGGAATTCAAGAAAATAAAATCTGTTTTTTAATCATTAGATACAGGCTGACCCTTAGGTCTCCTCTTCTCCTCCCTCCCCAGTCTCCAGCAGCAAGCACAGAAATAAAGGAGGGCAAGGTACAAGGCACTACCTATCTCCGCATCAGAACACACCTGCAGTGTCTCCTGCAAACTAGTTTCCTCTATGCTACCTCCTCCCCAAATCTGCACCGTGCCAGCTAGACGTGTTTCACTGCTGTTTCACTCTGGCTGCCTTGGTTGACTTCCCTGGAGCTTCCGTCTTGAATGCTCGGACCTTAAGAGCAGATGTCAGTGTGTGTGCATGCCTGCTAAGTCGCTTCAGCTGTCTGACTCTTTGCAGCTCTATGGAATATAGCACGCCAAGCTCCCTTTGCCATAGGATTCTCCAGAATCCTAGAGTACTCCAAGAATACTGGAGTGGGTTGCCATTTGCTCCTCCAGGGAATCTTCCTGACCCAGCGATTGAACCTGCATCTCCTGCACTGGCAGATGGGTTCTTTACCACTAGTGCCATCTGTGAAGCCTAGATGTCAGTACCACCGGGATAATAAACTAGTCAGAGACTTCACAAGGAAAAAACCCTACAAAACAATGTATCTTAGGAACAAGCATGCCAAAATCCTCAACAAAACACTAGGAAACTGATTCCAACAACACACAGAAAGAATTATACATCATGACCAAGTGGAACTTCTCCCAGGGATTTAAATTTGATTTAATATCTGAAATCCAAGTCGTGCAATGTATTATTATATCAATACGACTCTTTTAAAAATCACAGGATCATCTCAATAACCCTCCCCCCCAAAAAAACCCAGAAAAAGCAAAGTCCAATACCCTTCCATGATAGATTAAAATAACAAACAAACAAAAACCACGCAAAGTAGGAATATAATGGGCTTTCCACAGTCTGATCAAGGACATTTGTGGAAAACCAACACTGAATGCTTTTTTTCATGTGATCAAGAACAGGACAAGGGTGTCCACATTTGCTCCTCTCAAACCTATCTGAATACTATTTCAATACTATCTGAATACTATTCAATATTTGACTGCAGGTCCTAACAGGACAATTTGGCAAGAGAAAAAAGCATCCACATTAGAAAAGAAGTAAAACTATCTCTATTTATAGATGCCATGATCTTGTAAATAGAAAATTCTAAGAAGTCTACTAAAACACATTAGAACTAACAACTATGTTCAGCAAGGCTGCAGCATATAACATCAACTGATACAAAAATCAATTGTATTTCATATACTTCATTATACCAGTGTAAATATAAAGTTAAGAAAATAGTTCCATTTATACTTAGAATACATTTAACAAAAGAAGTACAAAACTTATACTATGAAAATTACAAAGCTTTGCTGAAAGAAATTGAAGATATAAACAAACTGAAACTATCCGATGCTCACGGGTTGGAAAATTTAATGTTGATAAAATTGAATGTTGATAAAATTTAAGGTTGATACAGCTATAGTCGTCCCTGGGTATATGGGGGACACTAGTTCCAGGACCTGCTATGGATACTAAAATCTGTAGATACTGAAGTCCATGAAGATTCTGCACCCAGGGATACAACCAACCATGGATCAAAAATGTAGTACCATATTTATATAAAAAAAAATCTGCACATAAATGGATCCATGCAGTTCAAATCCACGTTTTTCAAGGTCAACTGTACTTCTCAAACTGACCTAGAGTCAACATAATCCCTATCAGAATCTTAGCTGACTTCTTTGCAGAAATCAACGAATTAATTCTTGACCATTTCAATAAAACTATTTAAAAAAATGTCACTTCCTCCCAGCTTAGTTGACTAATACCAGAATCAACGCATGCCTTCTAGATGAGTGTATTGGTCTGATTTCTTTTGCTTAAATGATTTGGTGATGGTCATGAGCCTTTATAGATACAGAGTGAAGAGTTCAAGTATGGCCCTTTGTAAGATCTTTTCCAGATACAAATATGGAAGTGACATCATCAGACCTTTGTCCCAGGGCTCACTCTGACCTAGTGCATACAGGCAGAAGTGAAGTGGTATTTTGCAATAAAACTTAACATTTTTTTTAAAAAAAGACTGCATCAGTCTGTGATCCTTTAAATATAATGTGTGTGTGCTCAGTCGTGTCCGACTCTGCGACCCCATGGACTGTAGCTCACCAGGCTCCTCTGTCCCTGGAATTTTCCAGGCAAGAATACTGGAATGGGTTGACATTTCCTCCTCCAGGGGACATTCCTGACACACAGGTCGAACCTGCATCTCTTGTATCTCCTGCAGTGACGGGTGGATTCTTTACCATTGTAGGTGATTACAATTTGATTTTTAAAAAAATTTTAAAGGGTAAAATAATGACTCATACAAATATAAAATCAACACAAAGATTTCCGTTAAGTCATTAATTGATGAGAAAACTAGTATGATGTAAAACAAAACAAAACAAAACAAAAACTGTTTCAAAGGCAACTACAAAGGATAAGCCCAGTAAGACAGCCAGGAATGCTGAAATGGATTTGCTAATAGAAAATTGGCAATTTATATAGGGTGATAATGCATGGAGTTTTCAAAACAAAAGCTCAACTGAATTATATGAACAGGAATCATATACAGTATGATCAGCCCTTTACCAGTCAACTTCCAATTCCACAACATTTCTAAAATAAGCAAAGATGATGAAAAGCTAAGTGTCACACAGAACCAGATAACCCTTCAAGGGCCTCTAAACTAGGCCCAAGAATCCACTTAAAGATACACAGATATCTTTTTGCCCGTATCAGTGGTTTTTGCAATTTTCCATGACAGGTTTAAGAGTGGTATGTCTCTGCCTATAATTTGACTCGTAAGTTTCTATGCTATTTGATCTACCATGTTTCACTGGTTTTAACACATTCATTTCCCCCACATCTCTGCAATTATAACTGGTAGGATTTTTTATCAGCGTACATAAAATAAGGAGGCATCTTATAACTGATGACACCTTAAGATTCGATGAAATACAGTCATTTCACCAAATTAGAAACTTGAGAAAGTGATCTTGGGGTGGGAAGCTTTAGCTAACATATTCCTTGCAGAAAAAAAAAATTTAACTTCTTAAAAGCCATCCTCAGTATCATCACCTTTGACTGTGTGTTTTAGGGAAAAGTTTTAACAATGTCTTCAACTGAAATTAGATTACTGATTATCAAATGAATTAAGATACAACAGATACTGCCCTTTAATCAGAGAAGAAATGTTGACATCACAGTTTGAGTGCTTTTTTTTTAGCACTGGACTAGAAAACCAATAATTAAAATAATGACAAAGATTAAAAATACGAAACAACTCACACACTAGTGGCACTAACTCACAAAAGTTATAGCCTAAGTACGTATGCTGCTGCTGCTAAGTTGCTTCAGTCCCATCTGACTCTGTGCGACCCTATGGACAGCAGCCCACCAGGCTCCTCTGTCCACGGGATTCTCCAGGCAAGAATGCTGGAGTGGGCTGCCATTTCCTTCTCCACTAAGTATGTATAGCTATTGTCAAACCATGATAACTCACTAGAATCACTTTGTAAGGTATAAAGGAGTGAGAAATAAGACTTTTCACTGAAAGTGCATTAATAGCAACTGTAGTTTTCTTTTCTTTTTTTTTAAATAGACTCTTGAACTGTTCCCTTGATAGGCTGGCACTTAAAAATCCTCACAGAGAACTCCTGCAGGAAATCTTGGTACCTGTACACACTTATTACACAGTATTTCCATAGAGATGAAAACCCTTTTCAAACTGTTTTCTCAGAATTTTTTTTCTTTCAAAACTCTTTCACTTGGGCTAGATTTGAGTCTCTTTCAGTCAATGCTATGAAATTATTTCATTCTGTCACTTATTTCTATACTTTGAAAAAACACAAAAGAAGGAACAATGGATACATAATTTCAAACTCAATTTGAGTTATAAAGCAGATGCCTGAGCAAATTGAGGGCAATTCTATTTAAATTTTTTCTTAGGTGAAAGTGTAGTGAAGTTAAAAGTTCGTCCCTCAGAAATTTTTATGTTTCTTCCAAATTAATGTTAATTTCCTACCACTATGTCTTCTTCCTGGTTCCTTTGCTTTCTTTCCCTGTCTACAGTTTCCTTCCCCTTATCTCAAATTCCCTTTAGTGATTTTTTTAAAAAACATCAACTTATTTTCTATGGAAAGTATATAAATAGCATCGTAGACTTGATATATAAATATAAACAGCACCAAAGACTTGAATTCAAATTCTGAGTGCATCGATCCCTAATGACATTAATTTGGTCCATTGCTAAGTAAGGCTTTGAACTACCATATCCTTATTTGAAAAATGGGGGATCTGGTAATTTTTCAAAATCAATGAATGACACCAAGCAGCAGAGGGAAGGAAAACCAAATATAACAAAAGTTATACTTAAACACGCTGTAGTAAAACTGCAGCCCATCAAAGAAAAATAAAAGGTCTAAAGGATAGATAGAGTTAAATGCAGATTATAAACAAAATTATAAACAAAATAATTGACTGTGGATCCATCAAAAGCAGAAACAGAAATCCATAAGAATATGGCCGAAAGTTTTTAAGTTAATATATATGGCTAAAGTGTTCATCAAGATGGCAGACAAAAAAAAGACATTTTTTTTTTTTTTGATAGAAGAGCAGACTGCTACTTATTCCTGCCTCACTGACGGAATCCCAGTTTTATTTGGGGTCACCATGTCCTCAGACTAAAGAAGTTTCATGCCCTAGCCTTCTCTGCAGCTAGGGTGGTGTGCGACAGTTCTGGCCACCGAGGCAAATGATCAAACGAGGCAGGGTTTCTGGAAATGCCGGGGATCCCTGATGCCTGCCCCTTCCTGCCGCGCTTTCCCACCTGATGCTAAACAGGGGACCCTCTGCAACAGAGACATCTTGTGTTTCGAAGCAAAGGCTGAATAAATCACAGAAGCCTTGCCCTGTAAATGCTTAACTCTGCACTTTATTACACAGTGGCGGTGGGGCGGCAGGGCATGGGGCGGGGCGGCGGGGCATGGGGCAGGGCGGGGGGTGCTGTTTAAAACCATTATTTCAGTTACTCATAATTGAACACAATCCTGTTTGTTACAGATGAAGAAGAAACATGATTATGAACCCAGGTCAAATTTTTGGAAATCATGAAAGTGTTCAGAAATACAGTAATACAAATAAAATCAAGCGTCCATACAGCACACATTAACTCATAAACTGTAATTTTTTAAAGTGTACTTTACAAAGAAACACTTAAGTATAAGGTTTCTAGAGATGAGTCCTTATATAACTCATCAAGTACAGGATCTTATGGACAAAATTTCTAATTATCAAAAGCAAATCAAATTCTAATTAAATGGAGACAGAAATTATGTTTATGGATGGGAAGACTCAGTTTTATATAGGAATTCTCATTCCCAACTGTTCTAGTCTCCCAATATAATCTCTAAATTAAGGCTGATTCTGATAAAAATTACAATGGAATTGTGTGTGTGTAACATTTGAGAGATGGGAATACCAGACCACCTGACCTGCCTCTTGAGAAATCTGTATGCAGGTCAGAAAGCAACAGTTAGAACTGGACAGGGAACAACAGACTGGTTCCAAATAGGAAAAGAAGGACGTCGGGGCTGTATATTGTCACTCTGTTTATTTAACTTATATGCAGAGTACATCATGAGAAATGCTGGAATGGAAGAAACACAAGCTGGAATCAAGATTGCTCGGAGAAATATCAATAACCTCAGATATGCAGATGACACCACCCTTATGGCAGAAAGTGTAGAGGAACTAAAAAACCTCTTGATGAAAGTGAAAGAGGAGAGCGAAAAAGTTGGCTTAAAGCTCAACATTCAGAAAACAAAGATCATGGCATCCGGTCCCATCACTTCATGGGAAATAGATGGGGAAACAGTGGAAACAGTGTCAGACTATTTTTTGGGGCTCCAAAATCACTGCAGATGGTGATTGCAGCCATGAAATTAAAAGATGCTTACTCCTTGGAAGAAAAGTTATGACCAACCTAGATAGCATATTCAAAAGCAGAGACATTACTTTACCAACAAAGGTCCATCTAGTCAAGGCTATGGTTTTTCCAGTAGTCATGTATGGATGTGAGAGTTGGACTGTGAAGAAAGCTGAGTGCCGAAGAATTGATGCTTTTGAACTGTGGTGTTGGAGAAGACTCTTGAGAGTCCCTTGGACTGCAAGGAGATCCAACCAGTCCATTCTGAAGGAGATCAGCCCTGGTTGTTCATTGGAAGGACTGATGCTAAAGCTGAAACTCCAGTACTCTGGCCACCTCATGCGAAGTTTTGACTCACTGGAAAAGACCCTGATGCTGGGAGGGATTGGGGGCAGGAGGAGAAGGGGATGACAGAGGATGAGATGGCTGGATGGCATCACAGACTCAACGGACATGAGTTTCGGTAAACTCCGGGAGTTGGTGATGGACAGGGAGGCCTGGCGTGCTGCAATTCCTGGGGTCGCAAAGAGTCAGACACGACTGAGCGACTGAACTGAACTGAACATTTATCAAGCTACAAGTTTATGAAGAAGAGAAAAAAGCCAGGTGTGTGTGCAAATGGGCTCAGCCGTGTCCGACTCTTTGCAACCCCATGGACTGTTGCCTGCCAGTCTCCTCTGTCCCTGGGATTCTCCTGGCAAGAATACTGGAGTGGGTTGCCATGCCCTTCTCCAGGGGATCTTCCTGACGCAGGGACTGAAACTGAGTCTCCTGCAGCTCTTGCATTGCAGACAGATTCTTTACCATGAGCCACTGGGGAAGCCCCCAAAAGTCAGGAATATCCATGAAAATTTTGAAGAACGAGATTGGTAGGCTCAACCTAGCACATTTCTGTATTTACTATAAAGCTATGGCAACTAAGGCCAGTGCAATATCAATACAGGAAAAAGAATGCGAGCCAAGGGAACAGACTAGGGATCCAAGAAACATACCTATGAATTTGAAAACTTAACACAAATTACTGAAAAAAGGATGCTAAATGATGCTAGAGCAACTGGTTATCAGTGAAGAAAAAAATCAGATCCCTAACTCATATACAAAAATCAATTTCAGGTGAAAGAAAAGACCTAAAAAAGAAAAAAAATCCCTTAAAGCTAAAATGTAAGAACATCTTTATGACCACGGGGAATAGAAAGATGACTTATGACAGAAATCACAAATTTGAAAGAAAAAGATTGATAAATTTAACTATCTTTAACTTAGTAATCTCTCTGTGTACAAAAATGCCATAAACAAATAGAAAAGGCAAAGTATAGCCTGAAGATCATTATGGTGTGAAGAGCTTCTAAAAATCAGTAGCAAGAAAAAAAAAATAGTCCAATGGCTAAGGGGCAAAGGAAAGTAGCAATGAATGAAAGAGGAAACCTACATGGATAAGAGGTATAAAGATATTTTCCCCCACCAGTCTTCAGAGAGGACAGTGAAATATCACTGACACTCATCAGACTGGCAGAAATGATTAAATCTGACATCATCAAGAATGGGGTGAGGACAGGGAGCACAGACTATTGGATACTCCTGGGATGGGTGTACACTGGTGTTTCTGCTGAGCCACACAACATGTCGAGTATAGGCGAGGGTGCATTTGTCCACGACGCAGCTATTTTATTCCCACACATGCACAGCCTAAAGAGACTTGAGTCCCAGATATGTGTATGCGTGCTAAGTCGCTTCAGTCACTTGTCTCCGACTCTCTGCGACTCCCTATGGACTGTAGCCTTGCAGATTCTTCTGTACATGGGATTTTTCAGGCAAGGATACTGGAGGGGGTTGCCATTTCCTCCTCCGGGGGATCTTCCAGACCCAGGGATCGAACCAGTGTCTCTTACGTCTCCTGCATTGGCAGGTGGGTTCTTTGCCATTAGTGCCACCTGGGAAGCCCCAAACACGCATCACAGAATATCCACAGCATACTGCTATAAACTAAGATACTGATGCTGGGAATGATTGAAGGCGGGAGGAGAAGGGGACAACAGAGGATGAGACGGTTGGAGGGCATCACCAACTTAATGGACATGAGTTTGAGTAAGGTCTGTGAGTTGGTGAAGGATGGGGAAGCCTGGTGTAGCAGTCCATGGGGTTGCAAGAGTCGGATACGACTGAGCAACTGAACTGAACTGAACTGATTGAAGATTCTGTAATATATGTGATTTCAACAACATTTGTAAACATACACTTGTGGGTGATGGTGCCATGATAGGCACTTGTTTTAAAGACAGTCTCTGATGTGGCATACCACAAACTGAACCATATGAATCAGACTCCTTTTAGAACTTGTGGCATCATATTTTATAGTGGGTATAGACAGAGAGAATGCCAGCCTCAAGACCACCTTGAGATGATTTTGCTGCAGTCCCTTGGGAGGAGTTGCTTATTCTCCTTGACCCGAGAGGTGAGCACCCCCTGACTAGGTTACTGCCTCTCCCTTCTCCTCCTACCCCATCCTGCTACGTTGCAGGTGTGACAGACAAACTGACATGGAACGGAGAGCTCTGCTTTCACAAGGACACTGAGTACAGCCCTGGTGGCTCACACAGTAAACAGTCTTCCTGCAGTGCGGGAGACCCAGGTTCGATCCCCGGGTTGGAAAGATCCCCTGGAGAAGGAAATGGCAATCCACTCCAAAATCCCATGGATGGAGGAGCCTGGAAGGCTACAGTCCATGGGGTTGCAGAGAGTCAGACATGACTGAGTGACTTCTTCTGAGTACAGACAGATCCCGTTCTGTGAAAATAATCCATCCACTTGTCTCCAAGCCAGCACGGTGTCATCTCAGTTATCTGTACTACTTTTTAATGAGGCCGCATCACCTATCAGAAGACCCTATTCATTAGCACTCTTACCACAGATCACTGATAAAACACTTTGTCTCAACACTATTGCTTTTCACAGCTTGTGAGGTTGCTATTACTTGCTTCCACAAAGTTGTAGAGAATCAAGTACCTATTTCAAAAGCCGAAGCAGTCTATAAATACATAGATAAGTAACAGCATAGAGCACTTTGGCAGGGCTGAAACTTTATCACAGACAAGAAGACTAAAAGCCCGTCATGCCCAAGGCCCCTTCCTGGAGTAAACTTTATTATTCAGATATTGTACACTATCACTTATATGTGGAATTTAAAAAGTACAGCAAACTATTCAATACAGCAAAAAAGAAGCAGACTCACAGACACAGAGGACAAACGAGCGGTAACCAGTGGAGGGTGGGCAACACAGGGGTGGGGGAGTAGGAGATACAAGCCCCTGGGCATAAGACAGGCCATGAGGACATCCTGCGCAACACGTGGCGTATAGCTAATATTCTGCAATAACTGTAAATGGAGTGTGACGTTTAAAAACTACATAAGGAAATTTTAAGTTAAAACCATTAAAAAAAAAAAAGAATTAGGATGAGTAAATTGTTGTAGAATACAGTGGCTCTGTTGCTGCTGCTAAGTCGCTTCAGTCGTGTCCAACTCTGTGCAACCCCAGACAGTAGCCCACCAGGCTCCTCTGTCCCTGGGATTCTCCAGGCAAGAATACTGGAGTGGGCTGCCATTTCCTTCTCCAATGCATGTATGCATGCTAAGTTGCTTCAGTCATGTCTGACCCTGTGCAACCCCATGGACAGCAGCCCACCAGGCTCCTCCATCCACAGGATTCTCTAGGCAAGAATACTGTAGTGGGTTGCCAGTTCCTTCTCCACAGCAGCTCTGAGAATGTTCTAAAGAACACCGACGGTTCTCATGTATCCTATGATTCTCACCTGTTCAACCCCTAAGATAAAGAAGCAATATGGTGAAGGACAGGGGAGCCTGGCATCCTGCAGTCCGTGGGGTCACAAAGAGTCAGATACGTAGAGACTTAGCGACTGAACAACCACAACGTCCGCTGCCTGTTCACTGTGCAGAGTGCTCGGCATGTCGGTGTCAGCCTGGCAAGATGCGGTCACTACCAGATCCGGGAGGAAGTTCACCACTGGCTAGCATGGGTCCTTGGAAATAATGGGAGCTCCAGACGGTAAACCAATTGTCTTAGGCCGGAAATGTTTTACAAAAAGCTTCTGATGGGAGCTCGTGGCAGCTGCAGCTAACCAGCTTCAAAGCCTGTCACAGGCTCCCGTGCACTGGAGGAGATCTGTTTTCATCAGGGTCCTTTCAAATTCTGATGAGCTGGACAGACATTTGCTTCAAAATATCTCTAGTTCTTCCTAATTGTGTCAGCAGTGGCTCCTAAAAAGAACTTTTAAAATATCTTTTAATCTTCGTTGTATTTATCTCTTGAGGTATTTATATCTTTGTGGGAACCCAAAAGTTTCATTTTATAAAAGAATGTCATGGTTCCATATTTTACTTTTTACAACCTTAGAGGTATCAGTCAATTATGAGATAATCCCTTTGACATTCACTCAAAGCCCTTTGATTAAATTGTTAACTGTTACTCTTGGGGACTAGGGGTGATTATTTCACAATGCCTGATGGTTTCTTTTGGAATCAGCATTTATTTCATGAACAGATCCACCTCATTTTTTGTTTTTCAATCCAGACAATTTTAGAGTGATTAGTACATAATACAGTTCTTAAGTACTGGAGAACATTTGAAAATTTAGTCAGAACAGCTAATCTTATAAAATCACAGATGTTTAAATAACTGTATTTAGAAGAGCTACTTCTCTTGAAAAGTAAGGTAGGTTTCAAGTACACAAAACCACAAAAAAGGCTGCACAGAGTGCTTAGCTATGATACCAAATGTACGATCCATAAAAGAAAAAAAAAACTGGACTTCAAAATTAATGAATTTAGTTAATTAAATTTCAGAAAATAAAAACACAAGTCAAAGAGTCTGAGAAAATATTTTCAAGTCATATTATCTGATATAGGACTTACATCTAGAGTACATAAAGGAATCTTACAAGTCAATGTAAAAAGAGAGATAATCCAATTAAAATACATGCAAAGATTTAAAAAGACGTAACTCCAAAGAATATACACAAATATATGGAATTTAGAAAGGTGGCAATGATGACCCTGTATGCAAGACAGCAAAAGAGACACAGATGTGTAGAGCGGACTTTTGGACTCAGAGGGAGAGGGAGAGGGTGGGATGATTTGGGAGAATGGCATTGACACATGTATACTATCATGTAAGAAACGAATTGCTAGTCTATGTCCGATGCAGGATACAGGATGCTTGGGGCTGGTGCACGGGGAGATGTTATGGGGAGGGAGGTGGGAGGGGGGTTCATGTTTGGGAATGCATGTACACCCGTGGTGGATTCATGTCAATGTATGGCAAAACCAATACAGTATTGTAAAGTAAAATAAAGCAAAAATAAAAATTTAAAAAAAAAAGAATATACACAAATGGCCCATAAGCGCCTGAAAATGTGTTCGGCATCATTAGTCATCAGGTAAAAGAAAGTAAAAACCACAGTGAGACATCACTTCATACTCACCAGGATATGGAGAAACTGGAATCCTCACACATCACGGGTGGGAATGTAAAACTGGTATGGCCACTTTGGAAAATAGTCTGGCTATTCATTGAAAGACTAAAGGAGTTCGCATATGACCCAGCAATTCTACTTCTAATTATTTATCAAGATAAATTTTGTAAAAAAAATAAGAAAGAAAGAAAATCTCCCTTTGTGCAAGGGTTTTACTTACTGAGATTCCACTTTAGGCCTGTTGTTGTCACCTGATTACAAGGCTGTCCAACAGGAATGAGGCCACACCAATCACCTTCCATCCCGGTATCTACATGCAATTTGTGCTTTCCCTGAGGCAGAGAAGGAATGATCATTACGATGGGAGAAGAAAAGACGGCACATTGATGTGCACTGAAGATCTGGTCATATGCACCAGGAACCAACCTAGTGATGGTTCACATAATTTGTCACACTTAATCCTAGGAAAAGGAGTACGTCAAGGCTGTATATTGTCACCTTGCTTATTTAACTTCTATGCAGAGTACATCATGAGAAATGCTGGGCTGGAAGAAACACAAGCTGGAATCAAGATTGCCGAGAGAAATATCAATAACCTCAGATATGCAGATGACACCACCCTTATGGCAGAAAGTGAAGAGGAGCTAAAAAGCCTCTTGATGAAAGTGAAAGAGGAGAGTGAAAGTTGGCTTAAAGCTCAACATTCAGAAAACGAAGATCATGGCATCTGGTCCCATCACTTCATGGCAAACAGATGGGGAAACAGTGGAAACAGTGGCTGACTTTATTTTTCTGGGCTCCAAAATCACTGCAGATGGTGACTGCAGCCAGGAAATTAAAAGATGCTTACTCTTTGGGAGGAAAGTTATGACCAACCTAGATAGCATATTAAAAAGCAGAGACATTACTGTGCCAACAAAGGTCCGTCTAGTCAAGGCTATGGTTTTTCCAGTAGTCATGTATGGATGTGAGAGTTGGACTGTGAAGAAAGATGAGCGCCAAAGAATTGATGGTTTTGAACTATGGTGTTGGAGAAGACTCTTGAGAGTCCCTTGGACTGCAAGGAGATCCAACCAGTCCATTCTAAGGGAGATCAGTTCTGGGTGTTCATTGGAAGGACTGATGCTGAAGCTGAAACGCCAATACTTTGGCCACCTCATGCGAAGAGTTGACTCATTGGAAAAGACCCTGATGCTGGGAGGGATTGGGGGCAGGAGGAGAAGGGGACAACAGAGGATGAGATGGCTGGATGGCATCACCGACTTGATAGATATGCGTTTGTGTGAACTCCGGGAGTTGGTGATGGACAGGGAGGCCTGGCATGCTGTGATTCATGGGGTTCCAAAAAGTTGGGACACGACTGAGCGACTGAACTGATACTGAACTGATATTGAATCCTAACAACAAGCTTAGGTTAGATAGCATCACCTATCAGACTCAATGGCCATGAATTTGAGCAAACTCCAGCAGACAGTGAAGGACAGGGAAGCCTGGCATGCTGCAGTCCGTGTAGTTGCAAAGAATCAGACACGATTTAGCGACTGGAGAACAACATGTACTGAATCATCCTATAGAACTTTCACCTGACTTAATACTAGCAACAGTTTTACAAGGTATTTTACTGTTAATTAGTACTTTAACATATCAAAAAATGGAAGTTTGCAGAGATTAAACTGTCCAGGATGTACAGATAACAAGGAGCAGGAGCTGGATTACTGCCTATACCTTCCACTTCCAAAGACTAAACTGATTCCATGTGCTAAAGAAACAGCACTAAGGATACAGAATTCAAGGGTCATAATGAAATGCTTGCTTGAGGGTAAATACAACATTGCTTCCTAAGTAAAATCTCTGCTTTTTACCTGAGAACTGGGCTTCTGACCTTTAGAATTCAATGTCAACCCTACTAGTGATTAGTCTGTTTGCTATACCCACAGCTCTAGGAGACGCTCAGTGACAAGTCTGTCTCCCAGGAAGCAGAATACTTGCCCTGGGAAGTGAATATGCTCCTTCTATTCTGATTATGAAATTGGACATAATTTAAAATGTTTTCTAGTTTTCAGTTTACAAGAAAGTTACATGTAATGCTCAATCAAGGCCACAAGGCTTGCTTTTAAACAAAACACTTGGAAACTCTTCTTCTACAAAGTAATGCTTTTCTATTCCCACCCTATTTGCTATTCTGTCCTTAGGGTTACACAGTCTTAATAAAAAGATACCTCAAGTTCTTTCGGGACAATGTCAACATATGCATACATTCAACAATAGAGTAAAAAAGGTATTTTTTTTCATAATTCAAACAACTCTAAAGGAATAAGCTCCAAAATATATTCTTCATTTTAATAAAATAATGTTTTAAAGTACATTTCACATATGACATATGACCAGACTAAGGTATCTAGGTCTCCTTGTACAATCATTTTACTTGCATTGTGACTATAGCTCTTGTACTGTCTATTGTAATCTCTGAGAACTTATTCTGTTGTATACAGGCCTCAAGATACAAGCAGGATTTGTTAAAAGATTGCTTTGGTTAGGGAAAACAGTTCTCTAGGTTGCATGAGTTCTTGTATATAACACAAGTTCATTCAGACATTTTCTACCAATATAATTCATATACATATATTTCTATTTGAGCATTCACGGAGAGGGCATAAATTCAATTCGAAGGGCTTGAATATACATTCAAACACAAAGAAGATTTTTAAAGAAAATTTAAACTACATTTGAAGTTGGTGTCCATCAGTGGAAGAAAGATAGGCAATATACGTAGATATACAACAAGCAATAGATTACATGCAAACAGAGAAATGTGGGTGGATTGAAAACACAAGGTGCTGGGGAAACATAATGCATAGTAGGAAAAAGAATCATGATAAATTAGAGAACCCATCTATAAAATGAAAATAAATGCAAGAACTGCCATACGACCCTGCAATCCCACTGCTGGGCATACACACCAAGGAAACCAGAATTGAAAGAGACACGTGTACCCCAGTGTTATCACAGCACTGTTCACAATAGTTAGGACATGGAAGCAACCTAGATGTCCATTGGCAGATGAATGGATAAGAAAGTTCTGGTACATATACACAATGGAGTATTAATCAGCCATTAAAAAAGATACATTTGAATCAGTTCTAATGAGGTGGATGAAACTGAAGCCTATTATACAAGTGAAGTAAGTCAGAAAGAAAAACACCAATACAGTATATTAATGAATATATATGGAATTTAGACAGATGGTAATGATGACCCTATATGTGAGATAACAAAAGAGACAGAGGTGTAAAGAACAGACTTTTGGACTCTGTGGGAGAGGGCGAGGGTGAGATGATTTGAGAGAATAGCATTGAAACATGTATGTTATCATATGTGAAATAGATCGCCAGTCCAGGTTTGATGCATGAGACAGGGTGCTCAGGGCTGGTGCACTGGGATGACTCTGAGGGATGGGATGAAGAGGGAGGTGGGAGGGGGATTCAGGATGGGGAACACGTGTACACCCGTGGCTGATTCATGTCAATGTATGGCAAAACCACTACACTACTGTAAAGTAATTAGCTTCCAATTAAAATAAATTTTAAAAAAAGACACTTCTACTAACAAAATTAAAAATATATATTAAAATTTTAAATATATAAGCATATATACACACACTAACAATTTCCTCTCCCTAATGGGAATTGCTATCTTCCCAGGTGACTCCACGGTAAAGAGACCCCCTGCCAACGCAGGAGATGTGAGTTTGATCCCTGGGTTGGGAAGATCCCCTGAAGAAGGAAATGGCAATCCAGTCTAGTATTCTTGCCTGGGAAACCCCATGGACAGAGAAGCCGGGTGAGCTACAGTCCATGGGGTCACAAACAGTTGGCTACGACTTGGCAACTAAGCACAATGGGAACTGATACAGGAACAAAAGGGAAGGAATGGATCAGCCAATGAGGACTGTTGTCTGGATCAGAGGTGATGATGTGCTATGAACAGGTATGACTGATCCAACGTTGAAATCTCATACAGATAACAAATGCATATTTCAGAGATGAAGCAATACAAGATTTAGAAATCTTTAGACTTGTCTGGGGCTTCCCTGGTGGCTCAGCTGGTAAAGAATTCGCCTGCAATGTGGGAGACCTGGGTTCAATCCTTGAGATGAGAAGATCCCCTGGAGAAGACTTTTCTGAAGGAAAAACCAGAGAAAATTTCAATAATTCTAAACAGTAATTCAGGAAAGAGGAATGATTGGGAGATAGCCATGGGAGAAACTCAAAAGTGAAATAAAAACTAACCTTGTTCCCGAATAATGATCTTCGGTGTTTTCCTGTAACTTACAGCGCAGGCATATGAAGCGTATTATTATTATAGAAGTTCTCCCCCTTCGCCACCTATTTCACTGTAAAAGCAATGCTGTGATTTTCAGAAGGCACAGGTAAGGAAAAGAGCAGAAGAAAGTGCAACGGGCCTCATTGCCTCATCCTTTCTGTCGTATGGGAATTAGGAAACAGAGCCTAGAGTTGCAGAGTTTTATAAAGCGGGATTTGAAAGTTCCTCTTGGCCTGAGTTATAGGCAATACGGGTAAGGCGCCCAAGTGGCAGCAATGAGAGGTGGGGTCTGAAGCAGCTCCATTCTCCATCCTCCAACCAGTGTCACCGACGAGCTAGTCACACAGCTGCATACATGAAGACTGTGACCAAGGCATGGAAGGCAAAGCACAGGGAAGGAAGAAACGTACCAGATCAGAGAGCCAGTCAGGTCTAGCGGACGGCAGCGCGTAAGCAAGCAGCGCGCTTAGCAGAGACCCTCGACCGGGAACCCAAGGATGAACGCGAGCCAATAGGAGCGAAGAGGCGCTCGAGCCGTGTGCATGCGGGGAGGCCACGCGGCGGCTCACTGAGCGGGTTGCTGGCGGCTCACTGAGCGGGTAGGGGGTGCACAGGGGCTTGTCAGAGGGGCAGAGCTATTCTGTTCAACACTGTGCTGGTGACTGAGCAACACGAGGAGGCCTCTGTCAAAACCACAGAAAGATCAACACGAAGAGGAACCCTAATGCAAGTGATAGACCTTCGTTAATAATGCATCAACTTGGCCCACTCTTTGTAAAACATGTACCACACTAATGCAAGATAATAGGGGGAGCTGCTAGCGGGAGAAGGGCTTACGTGGGGACTCTAATTGGCTCAATTTTCTGTAAATGTAAAACTGCTGTAAACATACACAGTATTTTTTTTTTTTTAAGTCTCTCAATGACCTTTTCACTTTCTCATCCCTTAATGAACAGCAACAGGCACTGGTGGGTTTGAAACCACAGCCAGCCAGATGAACCGCAGACAGGGAAATAGGCAGTGGCTTTTCACCTGTCCTTACCACTTTAGTCTGCTGGGGTTTTTTTCTCCCTAAGAAAAAAGGTATGTTTTTCTCTGTTTCCTTTTTATTTCCAGATATGAACTACCTTTATTTCTTTGTTTAGAATTTTTCCCTAAGCTTATTTATGCTGGAATAGCTTGACACGTGAATTCTGAGTTTTGTTTCTCTCTACTAAAAATAATTCTCTCTGACAATACAGGAGCTAAATTTAATACAAATTATCATCGAGAGGTGCCAGATGTAACAGCCTTTAACAAATTCAGAAAGTAGTTACAAAGCCTCTTTTTCTCACCAAAGGAGTTCATGAGAGAGAGTACTGCAGAAATTCTGATTTCCTTAGAATCGCTTTGGCTTCAGCTGCGAAGGACTAGGCATGATGGTCATGTGTTGCAAAGGCGGACCCCAGCCTGATGAGGGCTGCACTGCTGGGGTCAATCAGAAAGCACATCAGAGGGGTTGCAGGTGACTCGAGGTCTCCTGGGCGCTGGGTGGCAGAGGACATGGGACCAAGAAGGGTAGGAGATGCTCATCTGGACCAGGTGATTCTACCTGTCTCTGGTAACGGGTCTCTGACAATCAGAACTGTCACTTCTTCATTTCTCACCAAAGAGCGACTCACGGGTCCTTGGGTGTCTTATTTTCAATGTGTTACTGTTAATTCCTGTCTTTTCATCTCATTCGTCCTTCTGTGGCCTGCTTAATGGTTTGGAAGTGGTTGGCTGAATGCATTACCATGCTTGGTGCTCTGCCTAACTGCAGTCAAGAATGGCAAAGGAAATAAGGACTGATACCTCTCCTCCACCCGGGGAAGATTCTTTAACTTCTATCGTACAATACAAAGGAAACAGCATAAACACATGTTAAGTTTTATTATCCCAGGGAGAGGGTGGCTGTTATAAAATCCACTGATTTAAATGACAGAATGGTAAGCTTTCTTTTCCAGTACTGCTATATATTCATTGCTTTCCTCATTATTTTAAGATTCAACAGACCTTGAAATTTTCAATCTGGGAATAAATTAGTTTGTGGACCTAAAAAGTCACAGATAGGTCTTTGTCTTCAAGCAATTAACGTTTTTTTTCTCCTGTTCCAAAAAGGTATTTAGGCACAAGTGAATCGGTCTTCGTCTTTCTCACTATGCGAATTTAGCTTCCTCTGGTTAACTGAGAGCAATACTATGCTCTTCTCCTGTATCCTCAAGTCTGTGTGACACCTTTACAGCGAACAACAAAAGCAATCTCTGTTCTTTCCTCAGATTTCTCAATTCATAATATATTCCAGCCTATATGGGATTTGACACAGGCAGGCATGCGGCCTGACAGTATAGAACTTCCCTAAAGATTTATGTCATTACTAGAGACCAAAGGCACGTGAACTAATCATTGACTTCCATCTACTCTCATGAATCACTGCTCAGCTTCCTATTCTGTCGCCCGTGCTGAGCTAAGACGACTCTTTGAAGTCAAAGGCAGTTCTATAAGGTAAAGATGGAAAAAAAATAAATCACAGACAGTTTCGTTTTCCAATCGTGGTTATTTTTAACGTATTACCAACTTCAATAAGGGATGAAACTGTAATTCAGTGAAAGGCAAGGAAGACACTGCTTGGCATCCATGCTGAAAATCCTACTTTCGAGCGTGTGAAGGGCAGGCAACATCAGTCACTGCACTGCCCCTAGGCTGTAATGGCAACCTAGAGCACAGCGTACACAAGTGGACACCTAGTGAAGGGCAAACAATCACTGTCCTTTGGACTGCATTTTACCTCCTCTAAAAATGACAAGGACATAACCGAGAGAAGAGAGAAAAGCTCACCCTCGAGTGTGCTTTTGCAAAAATACCAAACATTGAAGCCTCTGAATCCTGTTTATACCTGTAAAACCGTTAAGTCCAATAACAATGCCAAGTTTTATGCTAAATTACTTTACTGTGGCACTCACAAAATACAGCAATTTTAATAAGCTCATTCACAAAGCGAGTGAACAGTGAACATAGGAAGAACACAAATATCTTTTCCACTCACTGCAGAACATTCAAGGAGCAGATGCCGACGCTAGTTTATCAAGTGGATAACCTTTGATCAAAGTGCGGTTAAAAATGCTGATATTACACACTCTGTGGCTAACTGAAGCTAAAATTTCTGGCACCCAGTTAGACCCAGTAGGGATGGAATACTACTGTACATGGATTTAAACGACAAGGCTGACCTCTGGTAGCTCATCTTTCCTTAGTTTGTGCGGGTACTTATAAGTTATCAGTTAACTGATAACTAGTTATCAGTGAATAACACCATGGGAATTTCAATAGCTGCAGGAAAGAACACTGAAAAAAGCCTCCAATTAAAATAAATAAATTTAAAAAAAGTTAAAAATAAAAGAAGTCAATGGAAGGAGCTATACTATATTTACTAGGCAAAGAGGTTCTCTCTCCCTCACCAAGGCAGACTTTTGAGCTGCCACATTTCATACTGTGACTACTCACACAGTTTAGTCAGCGAACTTACAACTATAAAATCTCAGAGCTAGAGGACTCATATGTTTACTTTTATTCTGCTCCACAAGTGTAGAATTCAGAACTGAAGCATGTTGGTTTAATATTTATTCATTTATTTATCACTGATTCGCTGATTGTGTTTCCTTCTGAAAATGCATTAATTCCTTGTCTATAGAGAGCTTTTAGAGTTTCCAAGCATATCATAAAATCACATTTTCCAAAGTTTATCCCACAGAACCCTACTCGAATAGTCAGGAAAGATTAGAGCACTAGCTTCTTGGATTCCCCTCCTGGAAGTCACAGCACACATCAGCATCCTAGGTGTTCTAGGTGTTTCTGAAGCAAAGAACTCTATTTGAGCAAGTTGTTTCCCAAACTTACTTGATTACAGATCCTTTCCCTGCCCCTTAAAATAGCACTGCACAATTACCCATGAAACTTGTATTTCATAAAATCCACCTAGGAAAATACTGATTTGGAATGGTGATTTTGCACATAGCACCTGAAACTATGTTTTTGGTTGAATATTTCCATAGTCAGGACATTTCACTGATATGTTTTGAAATTAATAACCTCCGTCTGACTTTTGTTTGGGAAATTATTTAGTCACCTGAGGCTGAAGTCATGTGTATTTTGCTAAGAGGTAGGCTTACTTTCTGATTAAAAGGTTAGTGAAAATAACCTGTTAGGCTACTTTATTCAAAAGTCAAAAATACTTATGAAACACCCACTACTGGAAGAGACAGTAAAACAGGCTACTTTTCTCCTGAACTCCCAACACTATACTAGCTCAAATCAAAACTGATGCAATCAACATTTATCCTTTCTACCCTAGCACTTTAGTGTTGATTTTTCTATTTCAATACAATGTATCCTATCCTATCTCTATGCCTTCCTTTTAGTGCAGTCAGAGAAAATCATCTGGTGAGTGCTCTCATGCTAAATTGTCAGAAACCTACTCTTTGCTCCTCCAAAAGATATGGACATTTTAAACGATGACTTCTAAAGACAATACTTATCCAAGAAGCAAGCATTTTTAACAGTGGAAACAGGACAGGTTACACTGAAAGGTATATTTTCAGTCAAAGAGTGATCACAGAGTTTTCAAATAACTTCAGATAAATGTTACTCCATGGAATGTAGCATGTGAGCATGAGGCCCATGTTCCTCTGTCTATTCTTGGGTTTTATCTCCATCCTTAAGGGAGAGAAGCTTTAAAGCAAAGGTCAAACTCTACCTTCTTTGGAAAGCTCCCTCTGGATTCCAATTAACATAGATCACTTTCTTTTAATGTCTACAATCTTTAATATTTATGCTACAAAATAGAGAGCATTTTGTTACTGTCTTGCATCTCTCAAATGGGTGAATGTTATATCCTAGAAAACAATAACATTTCCTTGAAGGCAAAACCCCACCTTTCATTTCCCTTAGATATTTAGTACAGGCGAAGGAACATACTAAGTGTCCAATAAAACATCTGATTAATGTTTTAGAGCAAAAGGGAAAGGTATCAGTGAAAAGGCATCAATATGCTTAGAAAAATCTTTATCAAAAGTAAACGAGATGAGGGAGAGTCCAGTTGAACTGAAAATTCTTAGGCACCGAGATAGAATTCTTTGTGTACATGATGGCTGCTCAAATGGATACTAGGATAAACCACATACAACCAACAATTACAAATACCCCATTGACAGGATTCCATGCACTTCTCCTTTCTGTTATAGCAGAGGCTGAAGGGTATATACAGGAACAGAGGGTAACTGGGAGATAGCCTGACAGTGGACACACTCCTGGATGATCCTGTTCATTATCCTATCCACATACACTCCAGGAATCCTGTCTGCTTACTGAGGTGCAGTACGGCTGATGTTCAGCATGTTTAACTGAGCTGGGCGTCTCCTTTGGTTTTCTTTCGCTTTCCACTCCTGCTCACAATGCTCATGGGATATTGTTAGTGATACTGAAGAAGGGGAGAGAAAAAGGAAACTTTGCATTCATTTATTTATTTCAAACCCCAGCTCAACCATCAAACTTTATATACAGGAAGAAATAATGAGAAAGTTCCAGTTGAAGAAAAAAGAGAAGCAAGATAACAATTTTTGAATATCTGCTCTGACCTAATATTCTTCCGGGCACCATAACTTTCATAACAGTCGGGAGTGACAGAGTTGCTACAAATTAGAGGCTGTGGACTCAGTATCATCATTAACTTGCTCAAGATCACTCAAGTATTCACTGACAGACGCGGGATCTAAACCCAGGTACGCTGGGATTTCAATGTCTACTTCATTTTACTATATCCTCCTGCTTTTCTACAAAAGCCAGTCGACAATTTCATTCGTTTTTCTTCCTATTCTTGATTTTTGTTCCCTATAATCAACCACCAAGTTAGGCTTTTGCAGGATCTTGTGCAATGTTTATCCTAAATAATAAATACTTGTGCAGCAAATGAATTAATATCTTCCTTGACCCCAGCCACCTCTCTTCAACATTTCCCATTCTATTTACACGTCCCCATTCATTTAACTCTCCTTTGCTAGTGACTGATTATAAGGAGGGTGCTGACAAGGATATGGGGGATACTCATTTGTATTTTCAAAACACAACTACTGGGTCTTCCAGAAGTTCATAAAGAATGGTTAAAGCAAAAAACCAAAGACTGGGCTGATAAAATTAAAAAGATTAACATAAAAAAGTACTGTCTTAAAAGATCTGAATATTTTTAGTCAGGAGCAGACAGAACATTTCGCTTCTTCCCCTGATCCTATGATGTATAAATCAGAAGCAGTAGCTTATTCAAACACAAATTCCAAGATTTGGTTCACACTTCACATCTTTGATGAGAGCACTTCTTCCCCAAAGCCCTCCATGAACCCTCAGCCTGGGTTACTTGCACACTCTCAAGGGAGAAACTACAGCTCATTGATTTTTGTATCTTTAAAACATCAACCAGTCTTTACACATAGTTGGAATACAGTAGAGATTTACTGAAATGGGGTAGGGGTAAGGGGTAGGGAGAAGGCAATGGCACCCCACTCCAGTACTCTTGCCTGGAAAATCCCATGGATGGAGGAGCCTGCTAGGCTGCAGTCCATGGGGTTGCTAAGGGTCGGACACGACTGAGTGACTTCACTTTCACTTTTCACGTTCATGCATTGGAGAAGGAAATGGCAACCCACTCCAGTGTTCTTGCCTGGAGAATCCCAGGGACGGGGGAGCCTGGTGGGCAGAGTTGGACACGACTGAAGTGACTTAGCAGCAAGGGGTAGGGGCAGGGGTAGGGGTAAGCTTAGCTGTTTTCACATAACTACTCTTGACCTCCAAGTGCCACCTATCACCTTGCTAACCCATTTGTTCCTTTTTAGATTAAAGCTCCTAGAAAGGGTTTTCTAAATTCACTGTTCCAATTCTTTTACATTCATTCCAGTTAAGCCTTTGCTTAATTAACCTCTTCTCCAAATCGGCTTTCACCAAAACAACCCATGACCTCCAAGCTGCTAAACCCAAAGGTCAATTATTAGTCCTCTGACTTAAACTGTCAGTAGAATTTGCACTGGGTTATCACTCACTCCTTCGTGATATACTATCTGTGCTTTACTTCCAGAACACCACTCCTCCTGGTTTTCCTCTTCACCCACAATTTCCTTTGCCATCTTCTCCTCTTCTCTCCAAAGACTATACCTAGATTGCCTCAGGGCTTGGTCCCTTGGCCTCAGCAAGACCTTCCTCTCTACTTTACTTAGTAATCCATGTGTTTCCTTTGCGAGCTCAGCTAAATCGTCTAGATCTTGGCAAATCCCAGATTTGTATCTCTAGCCAGACTTCTCTCTGGTCCTGAGCATACAACTGCCTGCTGAACACATGAACATATCCTGATTTTTTACCTCAAACCCACCTCTATACACAGTTTTTGATCTGAGTGGACTTCTATTCCATCTTTCAAACTGCTCAGGTGGAAAGTTCTTCTCTTTTCATACCCCTGAAGAAATCCCACTTACTCGTCTTCTAACTATATTCAGATTCCTATCACTTCTCACAATTTCTTTCACTACTGCCTTAAACAAGTCACCAGGACAGGATCTCCCCTGGTCGCACCAGAGTCCACTCAGCTGCCAAGGTGACCCCTCTAAAAGCAAGTCACACTAACCCCTCTCTCAAGAGAAATACTCCTAGCTTTCTGAAAGCCTTCCATTTCCCTCTGCTAGCCCCTGAGGACTCTGACTAGGCTCGAGATCCTGTCCATGGAGTAAGCCTGAGGAAAATTCTATCATTATCAATGGGTCCTTGTTCTGAGCCAGCCCGGGGCAGTCTGTTCTCTGTACTACAGGGCTACAGTTAAAAGGCACAGGTGCTAAAGAAAGACTTCTGGATTTGAATTGCTTTTCACCATGTTACTGTTTCATTTTCTTCATCCATTAAACCAGAATGAAATATTGTTGTGAGGATTAAATGACTTGATATGTGAAGTGTGTACAATCATGCCTGCCACAGGTACCATAAGCTCTATAAGCGTTCACTATTGTTACTTTTTATCATACGAAAGGACAACAATGGGCAACAGAACAGAGTCACTTGTAATTTTAGATAATTTACCTGCCTCTCATTTTTTTGTGTCACGAATGTTAGGGTAATTTTGTCTTCTGAAGGCAATCTGAAAAGCACCCCATAATATACTAAGTATAATGTACTGGCACAAGGTTAAAATAAATACACCTTTCAAGTTGTATATCAACAGGTCACAATCTCAATCTTCACAGTAGTTTTATTTTGGTGCCTCTTACAAATGAAGTAAGAGTCTTTAACATCAGAAAGGTAAAAGCGCCGATTTTGGGAGGGGGTAGTTTTTGACTCTTGTTATGCAGTCGCTCAGTCATGTCTGACTATTTGCAACCCCATGGACTGCAGGGCGCCAGGCTTCCCTGTTCGTCACTATCTCCCAGAGTTCAAACTCACGTCCATTGAATCAATGATGCCCTCCGACCATCTCATCCTCTGTCGTCCCCTTCTCCTCCTACCCTCAATCTTCCTCAGAATCAGAGTCTTTTTCAATGAATCAGCTCTTCGCATGAGGAGGCCAAAGTATTGGAGCTTCAGCTTCAGCATCAGTCCTTCCAGAGAACACCCAGGACTGATCTCCTTTAGGATAGACCGGTTGGATCGCCTTCTTGTCCAACGGACTCCCAAGAGTCTTCTCTAGTACCACAGTTCGAAATCATCAATTCTTTGGTGCTTAGGTAAAATTATGGTAAGATTTCTGAGAGAAATATCATGTCTTAATGCAGCTTAGCTTTACAGCTCTGTGCTGTTAAGGAGATTATCAGAGTGGCGCAATTAGGCGACTGGGTGTGATGCATTGGGTCTGAACTAACAAGTAACATGGCAGCAGTCCATGATTGTCACAAATCAAGTGATCATGGACTCACATTCACCTTACAGTGGAACCACCTACTTTTCAGTCTCCTGTATTCCTACAGCCATGAAATTAAAAGACGCTCGCTCCTTGGAAGAAAAGTTATGACCAACCTAGACAGCTTATTAAAAAGCAGAGACATTATTTTGCCAATAAAGGTCCATCTAGTCAAGGCTATGGTTTTTCCAGTGGTCATGTATGGATGTGAGAGTTGGATTGTAAAGAAAGCTGAGTGCTGAACTGATGCTTTTGAACTGTGGTGTTGGAGAAGACTCTTGAGAGTCCCTTGGACTGCAAGGAGATCCAACCAGTCCATCCTAAAGGAAATCAGTCCTGAATATCCACTGGAAGGACTGATGCTGAAGCTGAAACTCCAATCCTTTGGCCACCTGATGCAAAGAACTGACTTCATTTGAAAAGACCCTGATGCTGGGAAAGATTTAAGGCAGGAAGAGAAGGGGACAACAGGATGAGGTGGTTGGATGGCATCACCAACTCAATGGACATGAGTCTGAGTAAACTCTAGGAGCTGGTGATGGACAGGGAGGCCTGGCATGCCTGTCAGAGCCAGACACGACTGAATGACTGAACTGATTCCTACAAGTATATGTGTTCACATGCACCTAATGCTCTTTTATCTTATTTCTCTGTGGTGGTCAGTCACCAAGATAGCACCCAAGGAACCCTGCCTCCTGGAGTCTATGTCTTTGCCTAGTGACTCTTCTACACTGAATAGGACTAACCTGTGTACCAACTGGCCATACGGAGAGGAGTGGGGCTGCTCCCTGCCTCCGACCAGCACCTGCTTGCCAGCTATTGGAGTGAGCCCCCTGGAAACAATATGACTGACGCTGGGACAACTGAACTTCATAAGACCTCAAGTTTGAAGCATCCAGAAGAGCCAAAATTCCATATTTCCAAAGAAATGCTTAGACTTAATAAATGCTTATTGTTTTATGCACCAAGTTTTGTGGTGACTTGTTACACAATCTGCAACTCTTTCTAGATGTCTCTTTCTGCACTGTTGTATCTTTGTATCCCCATTGCTTATTTTCCTTCATTTCCTGTGCCCTTTCTGTTTCTTTAAGTGTCCCTAAAACAGACAAGAGGTATGTATGTGTGTATATATAATATATATATAAATATATATGAAAATGAAAGCAAAAGT
Organism: Capra hircus; assembly: GCF_001704415.2. Taxonomy (NCBI): domain Eukaryota; kingdom Metazoa; phylum Chordata; class Mammalia; order Artiodactyla; family Bovidae; genus Capra; species Capra hircus. The sequence continues at coordinate 12,814,859 of NC_030811.1, read as the reverse complement.
GAAGTTGTGTCTGACTCTTTGTGACCCCATGGATTGTAGCCCACCAGGCTCCTCTGTCTGTAGAATTCTTCAGGTCCCTTCTCCAGAGGATCTTCCCAACCCAGGGATCGAACCTGCGTTTCCTGCATTGCAGGCAGACGCTTTACCATCTGAGCCACCAGGGGTGTGTGTGTGTGTGTGTGTGTGTGTGTGTGTGTGTGTGTGTGTGTGTGTGTGTGTGTGTGTGGGTGTGTGTGTGTGTGTGTGTGTGTGTGTGTGTGTGTGTGTGTGTGGGTGTGTGTGTGTGGGTGTGTGTGTGTGGGTGTGTGTGTGTGTGGGTGTGTGTGGGTGGGTGTGTGGGTGTGTGGGTGTGTGTGTGTATGTGGGTGTGTGTGTGTGGATCCCTTTTAGGAAGTTTTGTTTTTCTTTCTTTCGAAAGGAAAACAATCAGCTTTTCTTTACCTTCTCTGTGGGTTGTTTGCACTGATTTTTCCTCAATATTTATTCTTTCCTAAACTATCAACTTTAAGGGTGAAGCCAGAGGAAAAAAGATTCCACAACAACTTAATAGGTTTAGTTGCTCAGTCGTTCCGACTCTTGTGCCCCATGGACTGTAGCCCACGAGGTTTCTCTGTCCATGGGATTCTCCAGGCAAGACTACTGGAGTGGGTTGCCATTTCCTTCTCCAACAATTAACAATTAATAAATTGCATCTTAATAGAATTAAGATAGATAACAAAATCATGGAAACACAGCATCTTATGTTTAAGCACATTACACTATCTAAATTCATTATACTGAATGCATTTAAAAAGACTAGTTTAAAGCAAGAATGAGCCATATTTCATAATGAATTTGGTATAATGGAGGAAGGAGGATCATTAAAAATATTACGCATTAACCATCTCACTTCCTATCCAAAAGTCACTTATTTAATTTCATGTAAATAAATGATGAAATATGACCAGTTATTTTTAATTTGGATACTATAAAGTTTCCACAGTTGGATCCTCTAATTCCAGACGAATTTCAGGAGCAACACACAAGAGGCTGCTTCCTGTGTTCTCAACCTTATATTTTCTCTTCTAATTTTTTTATACGATAAAAAAAAAATTTGTTTTAGTTCTGCTGGTACCAATTTACGGTATCCTAGAAACTCCACAATGATGGAAAAGAACAGGTGCTCACAACAAAGCAGAATTACCAACATATTTACGGCCCTATCATTTGACAGGGAAGGTCAAAGCTTCTCAGAGTTTATTCATAACCCTGCACCGGCTTTCAATTCTTGGAAAATTGCTCCTTGATACCCAGCTTCCCTGAAATCACAGAGTGGCAGCCACTCTCTTCAGGCATAAATCAGATTCTAAATAACTGATAGCACTTTCCCGTCTAGACCTGGACAAGAAAAGCACTGTATTTTCTCTGTAGAATGTGGCTGCTTAGGAAAAACAGCACAGGATGTTTTTAGGGTTTAATTTCTGAAATCATCTGTAAGAAAACATTCTTTGGGATTATAAAAGACAAGGCCCTGCTCTTGAATGTCACTATCATTTTTATATCCTCTCCTCTTTCATTCTCTAAATCCAAATTCAATACTATTATGGACTTAGTGCCTGCTTATCATGATTAATCTTGTCATGACTTTGTCATTCTGTACTTAAAATGTGCAAAATATGTGACTTTGGAATACTAAAATACAGGCCAATGACACAATGACAATGAAACAAGTGGGTGTGTGTGTGTGTTCTTGTTGTTCAGTCTCCAAGTTTTGTCTGACTCTTTGCGACCCCACGGACTGCCACACGCCAGGCCTCCCTGTCCTTCACCATCTCCAGGAATTTGTCCAAGTTCATGTCCACTGAATCCGTGATGCCATCCAGCCATCTCATCCAATTAAAGGGAGATACATACTTTTTTAAAAAGCCAAGACAACATATTGTGAGTTTTTCTGTAAGACGTCAGCAGTTCTTTGTTGTGAGGAATCTTAGGAACTAGGTTAGGGAAGCCTTTATTCTAATAATAAGTAACATTATTTTTTTAAATACTTGGCATTTAACACCTCAGTCACGGTAGTTGTCCATTTCTTCTAAGATATACAGAATATACTTGGGTCTTAAAAACAAAAAACATAGTATGTGAAAAATAGTTAAAAACTGTGGATCTTCAATCAGCAGACATGGTTTTCAACTGAAGAGTTACCTCTTTCTACATTATCAATGAAAATGATTGTTGTTTTTCATTAGTGGTGATGTTCACTCAGGCATGCCCGACTCTTTGTGACCCCATGGACTGCAGGATGCCAGGCTTCCCTGTCCTTCACCATCTCCCTGAGTTTGCTCAAACTCATGCCCATTGAGTGAGTGATGCCATCCAACCATCTCATTCTCTGTCGTTCCCTTCTCCTCCTGCCTTCAGTCTTTCCCAGAATCAGGGTCTTTTCCGAAGAGTCGGTTCTTCTCATCAGGTGGCCTAAGTATTGGAGCTTCAGCAATATTCGGTGAATATTCAGGGTTGATTTCCTTTAGGATTGACTGGTTTGATCTCCTTGTAGTTCAAGGAATTCTCAAGAGTCTTCTCCAGCACCACAGATCCAAGGCATCAATTCTTCAGTGCTCAGCCTTTTTTATTGTCAGGCTCTCACAGTTAGGAGAATTCCAAGCACATGATTATGGAAAACCATAGCTTTGACTATACGGACCTTTGTACGCAAAGTAATGTCTCTGCTTTTCAATATTCTGGCTAGGTTTGTCATGGCTTTCCTTCCAAGGAGCAAGCATCTTTTAATTTCATGGCTGCAGTCATTGCCCACAGTGATTTTGGAGCCCAAGAAAATAAAGTCTGTCGTTGTTTCCATTGTTTCCCCATCTATTTGCCATGATGTGATGGGACTGGATGCCACGTTCTTAGTTTTCTGAATGTTGAGTTTTAAGCCAGCTTTTTCACTCTTCTCTTTCACCTTCATCAAGAGGCTCTCTAGTTCCTCTTTGCTTTTGGTCATAAGGGTGGCATCATCTGCATATCTGCATATTGCTATTTCTCCCTGAAGTTTTGATTCTAGCTTTCGCTTCATCCAGTCCCAGCGTTTCTCATGATGTACTCTGCATGTAAGTTAAATGATCAGGGTGACAATACACAGCCTTGATGCACTCCTTTCATTAGTAGTTCATCTTCATAAAAATTAATATGATGCTATTAAGGGCCATTCAGATGACTGTTTTGTCAGAGAAGTCTGGCATTCAGTCCCAGCTGTACCGTTTCAGCTGGTACTTCGCACTGGGTTGATAGTAACAATGCCCAAAGAGTCAGCATCTCAACAGAGCTTCTACTATGGCTGGGGATCAGCAGGGACTCATGTCTCACTATGTGGGAATGAGAGCTGTCATGCCACTTACTGGTCCAGTGACTTTGCACAATTCTATTAATCCCTCATACCTCAATTTCTTCATTTGTAAAACTGAGGTAATGATAGTATCTAACATCAGAGACTTGTTGCCAAGCTTAAATTAAGCAGTGCACATTTAACTTGTACGTGACCAGGGCGTTGCAAAGAGTCAGACACAACTGAATGACTGAACAACAACAATAAAGTGCTCCTAACTGAGCGCACGGCGCATAGTTTTCAAATATATCTTAGCTATTCCACTCTCATCATTTTATCATGGCGAATAGTAAAAATGATGGAGATGGGACTAACGTGTGAATTTTGCACTTGTGTAAGGAAAGGGGTTTTGCTGTTCATCATTAATTACTCTCTAATTTTGTCAGATAAGCTAATGAAGAAAACAAGAGGCAGCAGACAGGTGACAACGTGGTCCACACAGAGCTTTTCTATGACATGCGTCCACCTAACTTCACCACTGTCTACAGCACCTCATTCAGCCTCAGTCCTGGTGCTAAGGCCCATCTACACAGCAGTCTTACGTCACTTTCCCTGTTATCTCAAGGCTGCAGTGAAAACACAAATCAAGTAAGTAGACAGACAGCCTACTGCAGGAAAGAAAAAAACCATACAAGCCAATCATTCTGTATCTTTAAAAGATGCCATAATGCTACTACCTTAGTTTACTCCCTAGCACCACCATAAACGCCACTATGTCAAGGTACTGCTCTGTTTGGACAGATTACCCTAGTAGCGGTCAAAACCCGAATCCTTGCCTTCTGACTTTAAGCTGAACACCACCATCTGGTATAAGATGCTATTTAGAAAATGTCATTTAGGGCAATTTTTAATTCTCAATGAAGTCTTAAATATTACTAATACAACTAACTTTTAAACCTAGTACTCCTTAGCCAACACGGAATAATTTAAGTCCTCAGCCCTTTCTCTCCTAACCCATATACATGTGTGTGTGTGTATATATACACACACTCAAACAGAAAACATATTTTAAAATCAGGATAATTCTGCTATATGAGGGGCTTCCTTGACAGCTCAGATGGTAAAGAATGCAGGAGACTCTAGTTCGATCCCCAAGTCAGGAAGATCCCCTGGAGAAGGGAATTGCTACCCATTCCAGCATACTCGCCTGGAGAATCCTACAGACAGCCTGAGAGGTTACAGTTCCTGGGGTCCCAAAACGCTGGACATGACTGAGCGACTAACATTGCTATATGAGAAGCCTGCGTGATGTCACAGAGGAGGAGCATAGGCAGTACAGAGAGCACGAAATTAAGCTAAGTAAAGTGGAAGAAACACAAGCTGGAATCAAGATTTCCGGGAGAAATGTCAATAACCTCAGATATGCAGATGATACCACCCTTATGGCAGAAAGTGAAGAGGAGCTAAAAAGCCTCTTGATGAAAGTGAAAGAGGAGAGCGAAAAAGTTGGCTTAAAGCTCAACATTCAGAAAACAAACATCATGGCATCCAGTCCCATCACTTCATGGGAAATAGATGGGGAAACAGTGGAAACAGTGTCAGACTTTATTTTTGGGGGCTCCAAAATCACTGCAGATGGTGATTGCAGCCATGAAATTAAAAGACGCTTACTCCTTGGAAGAAAAGTTATGACCAACCTAGATAGTATATTCAAAAGCAGAGACATTACTTTGCCGACTAAGGTCCGTCTAGTCAAGGCTATGGTTTTTCCAGTGGTCATGTATGGATGTGAGAGTTGGACTGTGAAGAAGGTTGAGCGCCGAAGAATTGATGCTTTTGAACTGTGGTGTTGGAAAAGACTCTTGAGAGTCCCTTGGACTGCAAGAAGATCCAACCAGTCCATTCTGAAGGAGATCAACCCTGGGATTTCTTTGGAAGGAATGATGCTAAAGCTGAAACTCCAGTACTTTGGCCACCTCATGCGAAGAGTTGACTCATTGGAAAAGACTCTGATACTGGGAGGGATTGGGGGCAGGAGGAAAAGGGGACAACAGAGGATGAGATGGCTGGATGGCATCACGGACTCAATGGACGTGAGTCTGAGTGAACTCCAGGAGATGGTGATGAACAGGGAGGCCTGGTGTGCTGAGATTCATGGGGTCGCAAAGAGTCCGACACGACTGAGTGACTGAACTGAACTGAACTGAACTGAAAGTCCATAGGGTCGCCAAGAGTCGGACAAGACTTAGTGACTAAACAACAACAAGCATGCCTGTGACCTCAGAGGGATCTCATCCTGCAGGCCCACTCAATCTGGTGAAGGTCTCCTTAGCTGCCCTTTGTGATTGACTGCGTTAAGGAAAGTACCACATGCCTGACAGGATCCTCTGGTGTTTCTCACTGAATAGGAAACTTTTAGGTTACTCCAGTGTTAAAACAAGGGGGGATGTAGAAGCTAACAGCATTACAAAGTTAGTAGTGATAGGTGAAAAATGTGAAAGAACTAGGGCAGAAAAGAATGCAAAGCTTCTGGATGTGGGGATACTCAGAGTCCTAGCCGTGCCGGGAGGAAGTACTGAAATTGAGAAGCGTCAAGATTTACCATTTCAGAGCTTGAGTCTCCGTTATGGTAAGTCTTCTAAGCACTTAAAACTTAAATGAATATGGAGTGGATAATGAGATTTCTTTCCTTCTAAAATATAAGCCTGATGAATGATGCTTGAAAAGAACAACCAGTCATTTTTATGAGTGCTCAGCACAGCAATATAAGGGACTTTTTTTTCTGTACTTAAAAGAAAAATTTTCTTTGTTTTGGCTTCTTAAGGATGGTGACATCCCTTGTTGGAAGAAATATCACCTCTATAAACTTATCTAGCTAAGATACTGCACTTTCTTCCTCAATACTAAAAATCAATTATGAATATATTTTAAGATATGAAACCACAGATTTGTGTTAATGATCACATATCCTAATTGAATTTTAGTATTATTTACAACAACCAAAATGACTAGTTACACTTAAAATACATGCATATGTGATAATGAATTGGTTACGGCTTGTAAGAAAATACATGATAGGTTTACAGACAATTGTATGTAACAGAAAAACTCTTGTATTTGATAAAAATAAGAAATGAGTCTTGTAAAAAAAATCACAGTCTAGGAAGAATCTAGAGTTAAGGTCTTTTGTGAGCCTTAAGAAAGAGAAAAAGTACTTCAATGCTATTGTTTTTTTTTTTTTTTTTTGCAAGCCCAGAAGTTGCCAAAGATAAATTTCTTAAATCACAAATCAGGCAAGAATTGTATAAAACTATCTTGTTTCTATTTTAAGAAGCATTCATTAGTTATGGTTCTGCTTTTTAAAATAGTTATCTTGAAGTACAGATTGTTGCCATGTTAAAAATGATTCATATTTGCATATGCACGGGCATTTTCATCTCAAGGAAGATGGTCCAAAAACTATAATATCCAATACTTCATAACTAAATCCTATGAACATACAGATTTATATCAAAACTATTTTCACATTCAATTTAAACATGAGAGTCACCTTGAGTTATTTTTTAGAATCTAAATGTGAGATGGAGAAATATGATCATTTAGAAGGTGAAAAGAAAATGGTCTACGAAATATGCACATAGAGTCCTTAAAACAAGTCAGAACTGCACATTTCTTGAAAACCTATGACTCTACAAAGATCCAACGTTTTGGATAATAAAAAATGAAATTATGATAAAAATTACATATGTAGCAAAAAACCCACTACAATACAATTTAAGGTATCTTCAATTCCAATTTCTCAAATAAAATTTTTCTCAGTAACTTTAAACAACATAGCTCTAAGTTTTAAAACCTAAATGAGCATAGAGAAAATCTTCAAGGAACAACAATAATTTAGAATATTAACAAAACCTCGTGTTTGTTTCAGACTCTCATATACAACTGTCTATTCAATGTTCATGGGGTCGCTGAGAGTTGGACACAACTCAGTGACTTCACTTTCACTTTTAGAATATTAACAAAACCTCGTGTTTGTTTCAGACTCTCATATACAACTGTCTATTCAATATTCATGGGGTCGCTGAGAGTTGGACACAACTCAGTGACTTCACTTTCACTTTTCACTCAATTTCATTGGAGAAGGAAATGGCAACCCACTCCAGTGTTCTTGCCTGGAGAAGCCCAGGGACGGGGGAGCCTGGTGGGCTGCTGTCTATGGGGTTGCACAGAGTCGGACACGACTGAAGCAACTTAGCAGCAGAAGCAGCATTCAAGGTTCAGGGAGCATCTCTAACTTAACACAAGCACATGGAACTCCTATTCTCACCTCTTGTTTTTAAGTCCATCCTATTCCTCTCCCAGTTTTAAACATGTCAGTAAATGGTACCACCATTGACCAAGCCAAAAACTAAATTGATTATTCTACTCAATAAAGGGCAATGTGAACAAAGCTAATAGATGATGTAATAAGAAAGAATACTTTGTAACATTCAAAACTGACTGGGGATTTATCTTTAAAATATATCTGGAGTACCCGCAAATCAGCAATAAAAATTTGACAGTATCACTGACAGAAAAATGAGTGAAAGGATATGAAGAGTTGCTCATACTTGCTAGTAATTATAGAAATACAAGTGAAAACAGTGACATATCACTTGATTCCTATACACTTTATACCCAGAAATCTGGATAACACGAAATGTTGCTGGGGATATGGCAATGACTTTCCAAACACATAAGCGTACATATGCACACACAAAACTCCCTCACACACTGCTGACTTGGTAAAACCATTCTAGAGAGCAATCGGTTACTAGTTAAATGAACTATGTCCCATCACCTCGTAATTCTTTTCCTGTGTGTGTGTAGTTGCTCAGTCATGTCCAACTCTCTGCAGCCCCTTGAACCATAGACAGCCAGGCTCCTCTGTCTGAGGGATTTTCCAGGCAAGAATACTGGAGTGGGCTGCCATTTCCTACTCCAGGGGATTTTCCTGACCCTGGGGTCAAACCTGTGTCTTTTGCGTCTTCTGCATTGACAAGAAGATTCTTTACCACTAGCACTACCTGGGAAGGCCTTTTTTTTTTTTTTTTTAAGTTGTACATGTAAGTCAAAGAAAAGCTCACATGGGTCCATAAGGGTATACACATGAGGCGGTACACTGGGAAATCATTTGTGGTGATGTAACTGAGCGGGATTGGCGGGGGACACAGGATTTAGAAGCAACTTGGTGTCCAGCACTGAGAAAGTGAATAAGCAAATATAACAGATATACAATATTTAGGGCCATGAAAAATTAAAAGGAAGAGAGTCGATGTATACACAGCAACACAGACAAATCTTAAAAACATAATGCTGAATAAAAAAGATGCAGGAAGTTTAAAAACACATGGCTAAGCAAAACAAGCCAGTCTAAAAGGTCTACATATTGTATGATTCCAGTTATATGATATTCAGGAAAGGGGAAAACTATATAAAGACAGTAAAAAGATGAGTGAGATTCCTGGGGTAGAGGGGAAGGCGGGGACTGATGACTATGTGAAGCTCAGGGGATTGTCAGGATGATGAGACTACACGGCACGCATCGAACTGTAGAGGTGGATTCGCCACAGCAGGGGTTTGTCAAAACCTGTAGAACTTTACAACACAGAGAATGGATTTTATCATATATAGATTTTAAAAATCATTTAGGAGGATCACAGGATTGTTGGATAAAATTTAGACTTTGAAAAGACAACCTAACTATATTACAAACATATGGAACAGCCTCAATAGAGGGAGAAGGGCAGGGTGCTAGCCTAAGTACTCTGGAAATGAAAAGAGTCTGTAAAACTGAAGGCAAAAGAACTATGTAGAAGTACTGTCCTCTTGCTGATAAAGTTGTTTCTTATAGGGGTACAAGTTATTAACTCTAACACTGAAACACATGCGTATTTGAATTAAATAATTAACTAAATGGATGGTAGGTGCTGAGATCCAGGTTTGACGTGAGAGGTTATAGACCAGCAAGAGAAATAAGCTAGAATGATCCATGTGATAATGGATTAGTTTGGAAATAAGAACTCATGTGTAACTTAATAAATATGCAGATAGTTACATACAGAATTTCGTATAAATATGAATATATACACAGGTTAAAATATACATCTATAGTTCTTTGCTAAAATGAAAGTAAAGTGATTTCGCTCAGTCGTGTCTGACTTTGCGACCCCGTGGACATCAGGCTCCTCTGTCCATGGGATTTTGTAGGCAAGAGTACTGGAGTGGGTTGCCTTTTCCTTCTCCAGGGAACACCCCACCCAGGGATCGAACCCAGGTCTCCCTCATTGTAGACAGACGCTTTACCGTCTGAGCTACTAAGAAGGTCTAAAAAGTGACCCCCCAGTAACAATAAGCACAGCTAGTATCCAGGTCTTGGCTTCTAAAGCCATTCTCAAAAAAATGTGAAATAGAACTCTGTGGAAAAATAGGTGATTCCAAGATTAGGGCAGGAAATATACAAAATGAGCTTGGAACACCTTCTAGCAGAAGAAAGGAAGCATATGTGTGTGAAGATGTGTGGATGTGTACGCACGCGCACACACACACACACACACACTCAGGGGCTCTGTCAAAAATGCATAGGAATCATGCGAAAGAGTTCCTAGAAGCCAACACTGGAACAATTTGAACAATCAAATAAAGTAGGATTAGAATACAAATAAAAGTATAAAATAAATATTCATGACCTCAATCTGATAAAAATAAATTACCAAATAAAATTTTAAATGGGGGAAAAGAGGGATATCTCCTACAAAGAATTTCAAATAAATTGTGTAGCTACTCCACCCTACTGGAGGGACGATCTAAACCTCCACTCTTTACTGTACACTGCACACCATGACTTCCTTCAGAGTCAGATGGAAGGAGGCTATACACTAACCTTATGTGGAAAAAAAAAAAACAGACTTACAATATTTCAGACAGGTGATCAAGTTAACAAAAAACCAGTCATAAAGCATGTTGGTAATATGCACCCTTGATATGTGATAAAAAGCGGCACTTTAACTCTGTGTTCTTCCTCTTTAAAACACAAAACCCATTCTATTAATGAGCATAACATCAGACAAATCCCAACAGAGGGCTATGCTGCAGTACCTCTGACTGCTGCTGCCGCTGCTGCCGAGTCACTGCAGGCGTGTCTGGCTCTGTGTGACCCCTTGGACGGCAGCCCACCAGGCTCCCCCGTCCCTGGGCTTCCCCAGGCAAGAACACTGGAGTGGGTTGCCATTTCCTTCTCCAATGCATGGAAGTGAAAAGTCAAAGTGAAGTCGCTCAATCATGTATGACTCTTAGCGACCCCATGGACTGCAGCCTAGCAGGCTCCTCCATCCATGGAATTTTCCAGGCAAGAGTACTGGAGTGGGGTGCCATTCTCCATATCTGACTAAGATTCCTCAAAATGATCAAGGTCAACAAAAACAAGGAAAGTCTGAGGGGGAAAACAACAACAACAAGAAAATCATAAAGAAAAGGACAAGGAGATATAACATCTAAATGTAACACAGGAACCCAAAATAGAAAAAGGATATTAGGTTAAAAAGTAATGACACATGAAAAAACTATGGACTTTAGTTAACAACAACGGATCAACTTTTGGTTAATTGTAACAAATGTACATTATTTATAAGTTACTAACATGGGAACCATGTGCAGGGGCCAGGGGGCATACATAGGGACTTTCTGTGCTACCTGTTCAGTCTGATCTGTAAGTTTGAAACTGTTCTAAAATATATGCCTATTTGAAAATTAATTACATAAAAAGACAGTAAGAAAAGATAAAACAGTATCCCTTATACAAAGCATAAGTACATACATACACCCACCCAAAAATAAAATGACAAAGAAGAAAAACAGAGAAAATTACATGCAACATGTATTACAGACGATATGCAGAGTTTCTAATGTACAAAAAAAGAAAAGCCAACAACTTTATAGAAAAGATGGGCAGTGCAGAGAAAAAGAATGTGAATAGTTTTTAAATATGCTCAATCTCATCTGTAATAAGAGAAATGCAAATGAAAACTACTCTGGGATATTATTTCTCACCTGGTAGATCAATAAGACTGAGAGAAAACATGGAACTCTTATCATTACATCTGACATTCTTATGGGGGAGCATTTAGAAGTAGCTTTTTGACTCAGTGATCACACTCTCAGGGATCTATCCAAAAGACACACTGGCAACACACAAAGAGAAACATGCAGAAGTCTATCCGATCATATCACTGTGGGTCCAGTTCAGTCGCTCAGTCGTGTCCGACTCCCTGTGACCCCATGAACTGCAGCACACCAGGCCTCCCTGCCCATCACCAACTCCCGGAGTCCACCCAAACCCAAGTCCATTGTGTCGGTGATGTCATCCAACCATCTCATCCTCTGTCGTCCCCTTCTCCTCCTGCCCTCAATCCCTCCCAACATCAGGGTCTTTTCAAATGAGTCAGCTCTTCTCATGAGGTGGCCAAAGGATTGGAGTTTGAGCCTCAGCATCAGTACTTCCAATGAACAACCCAGGACTGGTCTCCTTTAGTATGGACTGGTTGGATCTCCTTGCTGTCCAAGGGACTCTCAAGAGTCTTCTCCAACACCACAGTTCAAAAGCATCAATTCTTCTGCGCTCAGCTTTCTTTATAGTCCAACTCTCACATCCATACATGACCACTGGAAAAACCATAGCCTTGACTAGATGGACCTTTGTTGACAAAGTAATGTCTCTGCTTTTTAGTATGCTGTCTAGGTTGGTCATAACATTCCTTCCAAGGAGTAAGCGTCTTTTAATTTCATGGCTGCAATCACCATCTGCAGTGATTTTGGAGCCCCCCAAAATAAAGTGAGCCACTGTTTCCCCATCTATTTGCCATGAAGTGATGGGACCAGATGCCATGATCTTCGTTTTCTGAATGTTGAGCTTTAAGCCAACTTTTTCACTCTCTTTCACTTTCATCAAGAGGCTCTTAAGTTCTTCACTTTCTGCATATCACTGTAGTACTGGCTTAAAAACAACGAAACATCAGTGGAGTGTATCAGAAAGGCTAGAAATAGATCCACATGTACATGAATAACTGATTTTTGACAAGCTGCAGAGGCAATCAAGTGGGGCCAGAATAGCCTACCTGACAACTGCTTCTGGAACAATAGGATATCCATATGCAAATAAGTAAACCTCAATCCATACCCCACATGGTATACAAAAATTAAATCAAAATGGATCACAGATCTAAATGTAACACATATAACTGTAAAACTTCTAGGAGGAAACAGTAAAAAAATCTTTGCACCCTTCAGTTAAGTAAAGATTTCTTAGATAAAACACTAAAAGCATGATCCATTATAGAAGAGGCAGATGGAGTAGGCTTCATCAAAGTTTTAAAGGTCTGCTCATCAGAAGATATTATTTTCAGGTGGTACTGAGTCTAAATGGGAAGTCTAAGTATGAACTCACGTTGTCTTAAAAAAAAAATGCTAGCTTTGTCTATCGAATCAACTCAGTGGCTACAAGAACCCCTTAATGCCTACTTTATGGACTCTCTGTTTCTTACTGAAAGAACACACTAGAGATACTCAGTCAGCCAGGAAATATATGAGATGAAGCCAGGAGCATGCTATAGAAACAGCCAAGTTTTCAAAGACTATCAAAGACTACAGGATTTATATCAAAAAGATCCAGGAGCCAAATTGAATTCCCCTCCCACTGGCCAAAGACAGGATACTTTGAGTAGAAATAAAGATAACAGAATGAACTGATAATACATATCAAATATGATTAAAACCATGAACTTAAGGACAATTAACTGATTCATGTGGAAGAATGCTAGGGAACTAACTCATTATTCTGAAAACTAGTAAATAAAAGAAAAAAGATTTAACTGTATATCCTATCTTCCTTTAAAGACTGTTTCACAAGATAGCATAGCAGCTGACCTGAGGGATGCTGATCTTTCCAGAGGCATTTCAGGAACAAAATTGAGCAGTAATGAGAGAACAGTTTATCACAGCATTGAGCAACCAGTAATAAATCCATGAAGGTGAGTGATCATCACCAAAGGCATAGAACATCATAATAAAGAGACAACCAAATGTCATGATGCAATGTCACCTAGTTCAGAACTACCCCTCCCATTTTTAATAGTACTGATCACAGCTCTACAATTAACTATAAATTACAAAAATATAAAGGAAAAGAGAATGTATTCAATGATACCCTGCCATGCCATGAACCCAGACTGTGGAAAATTTCAAGGAAAAAATGACAGTTTCCTCAACAAAAGTGCTGAGGCATGAGAAAAGAACACAAGAAGGAGAAGAAAAAGAAATATAGAGAAGGAACTTACTGATGAAAAGGGACAACAAAAATATTAACCAACTGCAATGCACGGATCTTGTTTGGATCCTTAATCATATAACAAACTGTAAGTACAAGCATTAGTTGCTCAATCATGTTGGACTCTTTGCGACCCCATGGACTGCAGCCCTCCAGGCTCCTCTGTCCATGGAATTTCCCAGACAAGAATACTGGAGTGGGTTGCCATTTCCTTCTCCAGGGGATCTTTCTTGACCCAGGGATTGAACACAAGACTCCGGTACGCAGGCAGATTCTTTACTGTCTGAGCTACCAGGGAAGCCTATAAACAAATCTTAAAACTACAGAGACTATGTAAAAACTGTTATTAAGCAATTATTCTTAACTTTAGTCACTTTAGGTATGGTTTTTAGGAATCTCTTTCTTTTAGAGATACATATAAAATATTTTAATGGTCATGAAAAACAGTATACATTTTGCAAAGCACAAACTAAAGGACAAATTATGTTGGGATGGTTTCTTATGTGATAAATATGGAATTACAGGTGAAAATGGGATTTGAACCAACAAATCAAAATCAAACAATGAAACAATCTGACCGATGACAATGATATGCCAGGAAATATTTGATGAACTCCAACCTTTCCACCTGAAGCCAAACAGAAGCCAAACACAATAAAACAAAAAGCAGTTTTATATGTAAGGCCCTATATGTTTTAATTTTCATGAACATCCTGTGTAGTATCATCCCCAAGTTACAGATGAAGAAACAGCCTCAGGCAGTCCCCAGGAGCTGGTCAATACCACCTACATTCAAGACCCTAACCTCCCACTCAGAGCCAAGGCTCCCAGACAACTCGAAAATCTGCACAGAATAACTGACACTTTCAGAGCTAGTAAACCACAGGATTATAGACATCACCTGGCTTCTTCAGATACTCACTCAATTATTCTGTAATTAACTATGATACATGGTTTCCTTCTAGTTCCCTTTCTAATGGTTCTGAATGTCTTCCTTTCTTGGAATATAACTGCTTTCCAAAAGAGTCTTGTTATAATAAACTCCTATTTTGGATATAAGTGCAATTTTTCAGGAGAAAGGCATTGTGGATAAAAGGAATAAAGGATGAGATTTGCAGCATTAATTTATTTTTTTAATGTTGCACATCAACATTTTTATGCTAAGTAGTAAGTTAGAATTTGGTTCATAAAATTGTTTTAAATGAAGTGTGTGTTCAGGAGAAGGTGATTTTAGAGAATTATGTACTATTTGGCTTTAGAAATGAAATTCTTTTTGGCAGCCTAGTGGATGATATGCAGTATTAAGTGTTGCTGCTAATAATCTTGTGGCTATATGTAATACTATTCAAAACCATGTTATGAATGTGACTGCAATGAATCGGTGCTTGTCAGGGCAGAAATCTTTCTAAGATGTATGTTCAATGAACAGAATCTAAGATCTGCATACTGACTTGTATCGATGGCCAATCGGCCTAGGCTTGGAGCACTGAAAAGAGCCTCAATTTGTTTTTCTCAGGAGAGCAGAATGTAGTAACGAGGAATACTTGAACAGTAAACGTGCAGGCAGAGCACCTGGGAACATCCAATCTCTACATCTACCTGGCTGTAAGCAAGACTTTCAGCTTCAGTGAAAGTCTGAGCAACAGGGAGAAAAGGAACTTCTTCACCCTGGAACGTGCTGAGATTCAGTATCAGCCACTATCATCATTACTAAAGAACTTAGCTGGCTACCCCTTGGTTGATAATTTCTATTATTAGCTCAAGGTGAAAAGTCCTGTCTAAGAATACAGTGAAGCCCTGTCCCTACTAACAGGTCAGATAACGAGGTGTGCGAGTATTTGTCTGAAGAAGCTGGTTTTCAAATAGAACTCCACGGACAGGCTCAGGGCTTCCAACAACTCTTAAAATATTTAAAACTTTCAGAGTGTGGAGAAGTGTACATTTTTCTGAAGAGAAGGTTCAGACTTTTTCTCATATTCTCAAACAGGCTCATAACCACCATAAGCTATAAATCTCTGTCTCACATTGAGGGAATAAAATCTGAACTCACTAACAGGACGGCGGAGGTGATCTTCAACTGCCTCTCCAACCTAGCTTCTTCCCCTTCATCCATCACCACAGCTTCCTTTTCTATCCCAGAAACATCAGGCTTTCTAGGTTCTCCCAGATACACGGCTTGGCTTCTGTACCGTACACCTCTGCCCACGTCCTCTGTTCTGTCTTCCGACCTGTTACACAGCTGTCTCCTTTTGAGACTGCACTCAGACACGACCTTCTCCAGGAATCCTCCCTACCCCTGTCTATGGTACACTGCGTGCTGCTTCCTTAGGCTTAAGTAATAGTCTGTATGTATTTTTAATACTGCACTTCTTTTATCTCATTGAAAAAAAATGATCTAAACAGATTTAGTAAAGTTTTTTGACAGAAACTTACTCATCATCAATCTAGCAAAACAACTGATATAAATAATGTGACGCGATGTGCTCAGTCATGTCTGACTCTTTGTGATCCCATGGACTATAGCCCGCCAGGCTCCTCTGTCCATGGAATTTTCCCAGCAAGAACACTGGAGTAGGTTGCCATTTCCTCCTCTGGGGAATCTTCCTGACCCAGGGATTGAACCCGTGTCTCCTGCATTAGCAAGTGGATTCTGAGCCACTTGGAAAGCTCATCTAATATAATAAATAAGTCCTTGTTAATATGTTGGTTGAATGAATACATGAAAAAATTGTCCAAGTCCTTTCATTTTTTGAATGCCGGCTTTGTGTTTCTGGAAATATTTTATAGTGTGAAATATGCTCAGAAAAAAATACTAAGCTCTGTTCATAGCTTTTCGATTACTATTATCAAAATTTCAAAGAGGGCCCACTTCTTAATAGGCTAGCTTCACCCAGGAAAAAATAAATCCTTTCCCACTGTCCCTTGAGCAGCATTTCTGTATATTAAACTTGCCTGATAAAATAAGACCAGTGTTCCCTATTCTGTGCCTTTTACCTTGAGGGCTTCTGGTAGGAGTGAAATTGGCTTCCTATCTTCAGACAACTGGAAAGGCCAACATGCATGCAATTAATCAATTCTGAGGCTCTCTATCAACATGACTTTCCAAAAGAGAAAGGCTCGGGGTTCATTATCATTACTATCTCAGCTATAATAGAATATTTTTCTACCTTGATAAGGAAACTGATTATGCCCATTCACTTCTATTTAAAACCTTATCTACACTCCATAAAGGTGGCAGTGAAGCCTGATTCTGTTAGAGAAGTTGGCTTTACACGTTATACTTGCTTAATGAATTTACCACTGAAAATTGCTCCTTCTACACCAAATGACATCATACTAAGCTCACGAATCATAAAATCAGAAATAGAATTACAGGAGAGACCTAAAGGGCCAATCGGACATGGACTTGGAACCTGGATTCATTGTTAAATAGAAGACTAACCCTTGGCAAGTCACTGCATCTTTCTAAGACCTAGTTTGCTCCTTAAAATCAGGTCCTACTGGCTCCAACTCAAAAGATTTTATGAGAGTAAAGTAGTTCTCTCATCAGAAAGTGCAGAGAATAACCTGAGGAACATTTTCAAACATACGTAAGCCACAGCTCAGAGACTACCTAGCTGGAATTTCCAGTATGTTCCTTCAAAAAGCTATCAATACACATGGATAAATTACCATACAGAGGTGCATCCAGACAATAGTGTTCTAAGCAGCCATGGATAAAAGAAAGAAGATGATCTCCATTAGTGAATATAGAGCAGTCTCCAAAATTACCTTTCTCTTCCACAAGGATCTAGAATATTCTGAAAGAGGGTGGTGGTGATGTAGAGGGTAAAAATGAAAACAAGACATCTGATGATAACCTTTTATGAAGCTTTGGACCAGTGTAATTACTTTAAAATAATCATTAAAAAAGAAAATCTTATAACTACAAAGAAACTGTACAAGTGAGCCTAAGAGTTAAATCTACAGCATAACCACAGAGAGAACAAAATTTACGATTTCAAATGACAAATTTTAGACACAATACTCTGGCTGGACTATAATTTAAAGACAAATGGAAAGATCTGCAAAGAAATTTTAAATTCCCTTCAGTAGTTTACTGTTTAGTGGTAGTTTAGGTATTATAATTTTGAAACTAGTACTATACCGTATAGTATAAAACAAGCATGTTATTTCAAATCAGGAATTTTGAGGGAGGGCGAAAGAAATAAAAATATAGTAATGTGATGGGACATCTGCAATTCAATTTCAAATGGTCACCCTCCCCTCAAATATACCCATTCATAGACAGAGTAAGCAATGCTTAAGACATTTAGCGTGGTTGGGATGTGCTGCTGCTTATACTGTTCTTTCAAGTTCTCTGCATTTACGATCATTTTCACAATAAAAAGTTCACAGGGAAGAAAAAAAAAAAACCTATGCAGATGATTCCAGCACCAGCTCCTAAAGGCAGCACTCTCAGGGCATAGAAGAGACTTAAACTGGTGACTCTTCCTTAATGCTTTTGGGGTCTCCACAAGGTTCCATGCAATTCAGAGAGGAAGCGGGGATTCTGACAAGACAGCAGCTACGAAGCAAAGGGGACAAGACTGGGTTTCCGAAAACTCCCTAGACCGTTGATGGATTTTCCACACACTCGCAATGCTGGTCTATGCAGTTTCCTCATCTGAGAAACAGGAACAACGTCCCTGTCTGCTAACTTCAAAGGGCTGCTGAGAATCAAGTGAGATGATGATGAAGGTCCTTTGCAAACCCTAAAAATATTATTTTGGGTAATTTTCCAGCATTTCCAGTATACACATTATTTCACAACTCACGCATGGCTCTTGAGAGTCTTCAGTGATGGTTTAATATTCAGCATACCTTCGACATTCAGAGCATCCAACCTACTTAACAACATATCAGCAGTGTCTCCATCTGCTTCAGAAAACAACAGGAAATCAGGGGCAGCCCGGTGTTCCATTTTCCGTCAAAGCTTACCATTCTCACTCTCTCTCAGTCTATCATCAATCATCTCGGTTACACTCTGCTTTGATAGTTTGCTTCCTGACTCATATATATTTTGATAAATTTTATTGTTAAATTATAACTTGTGCATCAAAGTAAAATATTCTAATTCTGATGATGATAAAGTTATAAAGGACTAACAGGAGCTTTTAAAAGACTAATATATATATGGAATAGTGGTTTTCAGGAAAAAAAATCCTCCTCCTCCAAAAACCTTCCTCTCAGTCAGATCGGCTTAGCAGAGGTAAGACTCTTGGGGTACATGTGTGTGTGCATGAATAGTGTGGTAGAGTTGCTAAGTTGTGTCTGACTCTTTGCAACCCCATGGACTGCAGCCTGCCAGGCTCCTCTGTCCATGGGATTTCTGGGTTGCCATTTCCTCCTCCAGAGGATCTTCCGGACTCAGGGATCAATTAGATGTGTCATATGTATGTGCGTGTAAGTATGAGAGTGAGGTACCTGAGCCACTCCTTGAAAGAGCTTCAACATACCCAGCATGAATGCACAGTGTGAATAAGTACCCTTGAATACCAGCCGTCCTAGCTTAAGTTTACTTGGATAAATATTCCACTTTTTCTTCAATTTTGATTGCACTGGAACAAATAAGATCAAAATGCTCCCCAACTCAGGGGAAAAAAGAAATCTTAATTGGATGAAAAGTCATACAACTCGGCTAGAACTGTATGAAGCTCTTTATACAGAAGCTTTCACTGGTGCCAACCTTCTTCCCAGAGGCTCATTTCACTTCCCTGCTGGTAACACTCAAATCACTTCACAGTTCATTGATACTGCATTGGCAACCCTTTGTTTTCAATCAAAGGAAGATGCTGAAGCAATGCTCAATTGGACTAAGTATACATGACACAGTGTACTTGCGTCCTTGCCACAGAGGACTGAGGGGGCGGGGGGACTGAAGGGAAATATGCCACTCAGCATCCAGTATTCCATGACTTTCCCCAGAAGTGGATTAGGGTAAATTATGATGACAGGCCTGAGACAAACGCTGACGCTATCTCTTCTATTGTTCCACCTGAACACAGCACTCTTTCGGATTGCATCAAGACTCCTAACCTGATTCTCTGTCACTCATGGCTGAAAACAAAAGGCCACTGTTCAAATAAGTTTTTAAACAGTTTCCATGGAGACTGAATTTTATATTTCCTCCCTTGCTGCTTTGGAATCACTAAGGGATTGCCACTGGTTTTTGCTGATGGGCATCTTTCTATAAATCTCCCTGAATGAAAGATTTCTTTAAGGTCAAAGAACTTGTATGTCGTGTGGGTGAGCAGTGGGCATCAGGGTGGTCATTTCTCACCTTTAGCCTTGAAGCGTCATTGTATTCAGGTTGCTTTAAAATCTGCCACCCCTGCCACATCCTCCTCATGTATTTGCTCGAGAATTAGCACACCTGCACTTCCCTGGGTGCCCCAGTGGGTGAGAATCTGCCTGCCAATGCAGGACACAGAGTCAATCCTTGGTCTGGGAAGATTCCACGTGCTGCAGAGCAACTAAGCCCATGAGCCACAACTATGAGGCCCACGATCTAGAGCTCGCAGCTTGAGCCGCAACTGCTGCGTCCATGTGCTGCAACTACTGAAGCTGACACACCCGAGAGCCAGCGCTCTGCAACAACAGAGGCCCTCGCAATGAGACGTCTGCACACCACGCTCAGGGGGTAGACCCCCGCTTGCTGCCGTTACAGAAAGCTCACACACAGCAACGAAGACGCGGCACAGCCAAAAGTAAGCAAGCAAATGAGTAATTTTTTTTAATAAAAATAAGAGAGAAGTGCAAACCACAGCCACTAAAAGAAGCTACTGCTCCCCAGGTGAACTTCCAGCAAACTAGGAAGAACGCATACGCCCAGAAGGAAATAAGTAGATGAAGTCAGAGTCTCTGACTGCCAACCTGGGATGCCCAGGCACCCTGTATTTTACAAGGGGCGGCACCAGTGAGCACTCTTGATGATGAGAAGAGTACATGAGATCACCTAAAACTTCTGTTTATTTGGATTTGGCTTGGCCGCCTGATGCGAAGAACTGACTCATTTGAAAAGACCCCGATGCTGGGAAAGATTGAAGGCAGGAGAAGAAGGGGACGATAGAGGATGAGATGGTTGGATGGCATCGCCGACTCAATGCACATGAGTTTGAGCAAGCTCCGGGAGTTAGTGATGGATAAGGGGCCTGGTGTGCTACAGTCCGTGGGGTCGCAAAGAGTCGGACACGACTGAGGGACTGGACTGATCTGACCACCGGATGAACTACACGTGGCTGCTGTTATTTCACCTTTGATTAAGAACAGGCAACTCTGTGGTTTTAAGGTTTAGAAAGTGAGCGAAATTACAACCTAATAAACTTTGTTTTATGGATAAACTGCTCAAGGCCCAGTTTCAAACAAATGATTAAAAAGTGATGAAAGGAGTCTGGATGAGGGAAGTTCAGAGAGGCTAATTTGGAAATTCTGTGCAGGAGACACAGAATTTGTGTAGGGCTTTGAAAGAAGAGAGGGACTTCAATAGAAAATACTTTGGGGCAGAGAAAGGAGTGACTGTGGTCAATTTGGAAAACAAGAGAGGTCAGTTTCCCTAGGTCATGGAATGCTAGAACATGGACCAGAAAGAGGGAGATGTCAAGGTCTGACTCAGAGCTTCCCACCGGCGCCCAAGCCAAGGTGCCCACGGAAAGAAGGGCCTGTCGGGGCCATGCAGCTGGGCGTAGGCCACGAGGACCCTCTGCTTGCTTTGGAAGAGAATACGGATTTAGAACAGGTCACGCCACACTTCACCAGCATTTAGTGAGACAATTAGGGCCCATACATGTGTGACCCATCTTACAGAGGTGCAGCGTGCCAGTGGCACTCCAGGCTGTCCTGGGAAAGAAAGAAAAACATGGTCCCCAAAACATCCCTGCTCTGGTTTTGAATTTGGAAAATGGACTCACCAAAGTAATTGTGTAGGCCATCATTAGTTCTGAGGTTAGTTAAAACAATTCCAACTGCTTGTGAGAATACAATAAAAAAGGGCAAACAATAATAAAGAGAAAGCTATTTCTACCTCCTCTCCCATTTAATATTCAACCATAATAACTTGGCTTCTACCTACATTTTACCATGAAAACTGTACCTTATCAGTTGCCAAACTCATTATATCATTTCTTTCTTTTTTTTTTTTTAATTCTTGACACCCTTACTGATCACTCCCTGGTCTCTTAAAACTCTAAACCACCTCGGTTTCAGCATCACTCTCTCTTGGTTCTATTTCTTTTCCTTGAAGGCATTCCTAGGGTTCTACCATCTGCCAGGGCTCTTTCCATTCTATGCCTTCCTTCCAGGGTAATGAGTCTCGTTCCAAGTTTTTAATTACCACATATATGTGATGATTCTTACAGTATTACCATCAGGCCATGCCAAATACATAAATTTCCTGTAACCCTTTAAGGCAATTTTACTCATTCCCCAAAAAGACCAATCTCATTTCCAAAGAAAGATCAATCTCTTTATGTCCAAGATCAGCTGACCATCTTCCCATTTTCTCCTGTTCTTCTCATATTCTCTGCTTCAAAGAAAGACAACACCCAGCTGCCTAATCCTAATCCTAGGCATTGCGTTGACTCCTTCTTCTGTGTTCCTGGGAAGACTTTAGAGTCCACATCCCAAGGAACTCTACCATCCTTTCTTCACACCCATGCTTACTTAAGTTTACTTACTCATCATTTCCTTCTTGGATTTCTATATTAGTCGAATGGCCTCTATCTCTACCCTAACCAATTTATCCTTCACATTGCTACCAAACTATCTAAAATGTTGACCTAATGCTATGTCCCTGATAAAAAAGCTGAGTACCTGAACTTGGCCCTCAATATAAAGACCATCTTCCTGAGAATGCAAACAAGCCCCTCATGATCTAGAACCTGAATTCTAGCTGCCTCTCCTATGGCTCCCCAGGATCCAGTATTTTAGAGTTCCCACAAAGATGGCAAGTTCTCTAAGGCGCCTTTGCCTTTTAACATTAGAGGTTGCCCATTCGTCATCTGGCCTCTCCTGATCTTAGGTGCAGCATGCAGGATCTTTGATCTTAGTTGTAGCATGTGAAATCTCAGTTGCTACATATGAGATCTAGCTCCCTGACCAGGGATGGAACCCAGGGCCCCTAAATTGAGAGCGTGGAGTATTAGCCCACCAGGGAAGTCCCACATTAAATGTCTTCATCCCTTTCTTTGCCTGACTGCTCATCAGCTAGGATCTCCCTGAGACACTGGGCACATTCTCACCATAAGCCCTGGGCCCAGTCTGGGTTAAGTGTTTTTTCCGTGCTGTCCTCACAGCACCCAGCATTTCCTCATAATGACTGTCAATTTTGCTATTTATTCTTCCATCCTTTCCTCCGAAGTCTACACAGCAGAACAGAAGCCATGCCTTTTACTTCTGCAGATGCACTGCCCACCACCATGTATATCACAACTTTGGTGCTTAAAGAATGTTTTTTGTTGAAGCATTCTATGCTGAACATCAGGCTTCCCTGGTAGCTCAACTCGTAAAGAATCTGCCTGCAATGCAGGAGATATAAATTTGATTCCTGGATCAGGAAGATCCCCTGGAGACGGGATGGGCTACCCACTCCAGTATTCATGGGCTTCCCTGGTAGCTCTGATGGTAAAGAATCCACCTGCAATGTGGGAGACCTGGCTTCGATCCCTGGGTTGGGAAGATCCCCTGGAGAAGGGCATGGCGACCCACTCCAATATTCTAGCTTGGAGAATCCCATGGACAGAGTAGCCTGGTGGGCTACAGTCATGGGGTCACAGAGTCGGACACGACTGAGTGACTACAGCATATGCTGTACATCAACCAAAACAGAATCAGCAGAACAGAAAACAAGCCTTCAAAAATAAATGCTTCGTGAGTGTGCGGTTTCACTTCTTACAGAAAGCTGGTTTCATTAAACATGCGTAAAATCAGAGGGAAAGTTCCTACAGAGATTTAAAGGGGACATTCGGGTGCTTACAAAATGAGAGTTGCGTGGCTCTAAAATTTTGTTGTCTTACTGCAAATTAAATACATATACAAACACAAATACATTCATCTGTATTTGCAAAGCACAAACAGACACAGATGCAGAGAACAGACGTATGGATACCGGGGGCTGGGGGAAAGGAGGATGCACTTGGGATGCCGGGATTGATATCTATACACTATTGAGCCTATGTATAAAATACATAATTAATAAGAACTTACTGTATAGCACAGGGAACTCTACTCAATGCTCTGCGGTGACCTAAACAGAAAGAAACTCTGAAAAAGAGGAGGTATGTGTATACAGTATAGCTGATTCACTCTGCTGGACGGCAGAAATTGATACAACATTTCAAAGCAGCTATACTCCAATAAAAGTTAATTTAAAAAAAGAAGGTGGTTAAAAAAATTATATTAGTTAGTACACTGTTCAACAACAGGATAGGTTTTTGTTTTATGTTTTTCAAGCCCCATATAGTGGAGGAGGAGGAAAAGCATACAGCCCGGGAGAGGGAAGGAGGAGTGTAGAAACATTTTGCTAGAAAGCTGGGCAAGGTCTGAAGCGAGGGAAGGAAGGGAGTGCTTAGGGCAGCTGTGTGTCTGGGGGCAGTCCCTGTGGGAAAGAATCTGCTGCCCTGGCGTATGGAGCAGACAAGCCACACAAAAAGTGCAAGCAAAGCGATGAGACACTCTGAAGAGAGTCTAGGTTGGACGCTGAGTGGCAGGACTTCCCAAAAAAGGAAGCTTGGCTGGGCACAGGACAGAGGAAGGAAGTGGGATTAGTGGTTTGCCTTGTGGAAGAAGAAAGGGAGATCGGGCGAGCTCCTCGTGACAGGTCATTTACAGACATGAAATGCCCTAGTGGTCCTTTGTTAGATATCACTGCATGAAATCTACTTCATTTGCAGCATAAATTTCCTCTCAAAGAAATGCTATGCATAACCCTGGGCAAATCATTTTACCTGTAAGTCCCTGCCATTGCTCATCTACAAAACGACCTCTAAGGCTTCATACTATTTACACTAATATTGAATGGCGGTATGCTTCAGGATAAATTATACAAAAGATTCTAAGATGGCAAGCCACAACAAAAATTGAGAAGATATAGGAGGAGAATGAAATAATAATTTTAAAGAAAGGTATTATAAGTGGATAATAAATAATGAAAAGATTACCAGTGCTGTCTATAGCATCTAATCACTCTGAGAATCACTTCTCTGAGTTATCACTGATGACAGGGGGCCGGATGTGTGGACAGACAGACCCAAACCCTCAGCTCTCTGTAGAAACCATCATGCATACCAAATTTACATCATGAATACTCAGCTTTTCTCAATCAGACTACTAACATCATTCTATCATATTCATTACCAATATTACCAATGTATAATGGAGAAGGTGTCAGGACTTTATACAGTAAATAATAGATCTAGTGAGATGAAAAAAAAAAAGCAGTAAGAAACATGACTATGATCATAAGGAATTAATATTTACAACATATTTAGAGGTTTGTTCAACTGAGTTAAAAACCAGCAGCATCCATTCTGTAACCATTCTCTTGTACATCAGATGTTAGAACCCTAAATAGGAATCACCAAACGAGGTTTAGGATAATGCAAAAGGCATGCCTTATTAACTCTCGGACATCTCATTTCTTGGTCATAAATCCTATTAACTTGTATTACCAACTGCCATAAAACTTGGAGATAAAAGATAATTTATGCTCAGTGTACAGAAGCTAATGTTTCTGGACTTCTGAGAAGCACAGGACCAGAAAATGAGAAAGTGTGTATGTGAAATCAGCAGCCACTCACACTACATGGTGAGTGTGACAAACACACTCTCATCATCTGGCTGGCTTCACGAGAACACAGCCTAACCCGTCACTGACATCAGTGGGGCTTCATGGCTAAAATGTCTCTCACCAATTTCATAAAATCTGTTCATAAAAGGGCATGGTATCTTATTAACAACACCTTTTTTTGGGAAGTAAAAGAGGGATGCTTGTTTTTCAGGGAGGAGAGATTACGCATTCTATTTTTAATTTGCTATTTTAAAATGGCAGTTTGAACATCTCTTCAAGCAAGCGCTACCTACTGTGGTTCTCATTCATAATGAAATGCTTGACCCCACAGCAAGTGAAATATGCCAAAATACTACCAAAAAGACATTATCTACTAAAAGTCGACCTGCTAAAAACTTTCAGTCTTGCAAATTTATGTAGACCTGGAACTACACTATTGTCTCCTTATTTTAAAATCCAATTTATAATCAACAAAAACAAGTCAGAGGAAGGGGGCTGAAAAGAGAATTAGATGAAAGATTTTAGGCTGCAACAATCTATACAACTCTAAGCGAATGTGCTCCAGACATAGAGGCCTGTGACAAATGACTAATATACCTTTAATGAATGAAGGATGATGGTTTATTTATACAGCAGTCTCACCAGAGTCCTGTATGTAGACTCTCCGAAAGAAACGCAGACCATTACAGAAACACTACGATGAATTGAGGGTAGGGAGGCTTTTTCCGAAAAATCAGGAGAAGCACATTTTAGTTCCATGGTCCAGGGGTATCCCAGGTACTTGAACCATCACGGAACAGACATAGCACTAAAACATTATTATCAGCCGAAGACCACATCTCATTCCTCTTCCTATTATCTTCAATTTCAGACAAACTAGAATCACAGAACCAATTCTAGAAGATGCTGTCCTCAAAAACAATACTCAAATGATAATTAACATTTATATTGAATTTTTAGTTCAGTTCAGTCACTCAGTCATATCTGACTCTTTGTGACCTCATGGACTGCAGCACGCCAGGCCTCCCTGTCTACCACCAACTCCCAGAGTTTACTCAAACTTATGTCCATTGAGTCGGTGATACCATCCAACCATCTAATTTTCTGTCATCCCCTTCTCCTCCTGCCTTCAATCTTTCCCAGCATCAGGGTCTTCTCAAATGAATCAGCTCTTCACATTCAGGTGGCCGAAGCATTGGAGTTTCAGCTCCACCATCAGTCCTTCCAATGAATACTTAGGACTGATTTCCTTTAGGATGGACTGGATGGATCTCCTTGCAGTCCAAGGGGCTCTCAAGGGTTTTATCCAACACCACTGTTCAAAAGCATCAATTCTTCAGCGCTCAGCTTTCTTTATAGTCCAACTCTCACATCCACACATGACTACTGGAAAAACCAAAACCTATATGGACCTTTGTTGGCAAAGTAATGTCTCTGCATTTAAAAATGCTATCTAGGTTGGCCGTAAGTTCCTTCCAAGGAGTAAGCGTCTTTTAATTTCAAAAACAATACTCAAATGATAATTAACATTTATACTGAATTGTAGCACTTTTTTTTTTGTATTTTAGTGGTTTGATGATAATCTTACTTAATCTGCTTAAATGGACAAAGTTTTTTTTTGTAGGTAGATTTTGTTGTAATTGAGGAAAACACATAGTATTATTTTTGTTTAATTTCAGGGTGTAGCCACAAGGAGGGATATACCCTCAAAGTGCAACCAAGATTAATGTTATTTGAAAAGAATGTTGTGGAGAACATACACACGCTCACACACACACAGAAGAGATAACGCGCAGTCTGTGGACTGTGACTTGTGTAAAGAGTGTCATTTCCATCTTAGCCCATTAATCCCATGAAGGAGGAAACATAGTGGAGCGGAACAACTGTGGAGTCAAAGCACTGCTGTGTGACCGTATGACCTGTCCTGCTCTCCTCCTCCCAGGGTTGTTATGAAGCTCAAACAGAGGCTTTTTATAAAAGTCCCCAAATTATCTCCTTTCTCAAGATCAGCTATCTGATGACTTTCAATCAGAAACTACATTTAAAACACCTTGAAACTATTCTTTATTTGTCACTGAAGCATACCAGATTGATTTCTTCAGTCTAGTTCCAAAATATTTGCAAATGGTTTCAATTTATGTTTATGGTGTGCCCATCCTGACTGTGATTACAATAAGCCCTATTAACCAGGAACAGCATCCCACAGACATCCATCCTCAATACGCACACTACCAAATACAGACGTATGCTTTATTATATGTGCAACACACAACATGGAGATATGTGAAAACACATATTACACAGTCATTTTAGCTCCAATGGCACATATCCCATTTCCAGGATGTAGGTTGAATCTCTGCAATAATTTTAATATAGCTTTTAACAGATTTTTGGAGTTAATCACATTTCATAAGTATACCATTAAAACTGCTTAAAAATATGGTAGAGTGTGTAAGACTGATTGGTATCTTAAGCCCTCAAACACACTCATTTTGGATTTTGCATTTGTCCTAGAAGCTGACTGACAACTCTGTCATACAGAGTGAAGCCAGTCAGAAAATCACGTAAGGTATGTTAATGCATATGGGTGGAATTTGAAAACGTGGTACAGATTATATTATTTACAAAACAGAGAGAGAGACACAGACATAGAGGGGGAAAAGTATGGATACCAAGGAGGGATGATGGGGACAGGTGGGATGAACTGGGAGACTGGGGTTGACATATATACATTATTGATACTATTCATAAAATAGGGAACTAATGAGAACCTACCGCATAGCACACCTCACCGCTCCGCTGCTGCTAAGTTGCGTGCGACTCTTTGCGACCCAGTGGACTGTAGCCTGCAGGCTCCTCTGTCCATGGGATTCCCCAGGCAACAATACTGGAGTGCGTTGCCATGCCCTCCTCACTCCTCTATGGTGGCTAAAGGGGAAGGGACTCCAAAACTGGGGGGATATGTGTATATATACAGCTGTGCAGTAGATACTCACACAGCACTGTAAAGCAACTGTACTCCAATACAAAAAACAAGTGACTGAGAAGCAGGGACCCAGGAAGTGTCTCCGGGCGGACCCGCCAAGCCCCCAGACCAAAGGCTGTGCTAAACATCCTCACTGCTCCTGTGATCGAGGGTGTGGTCTTGCACGAGCTTTCCGCTTCAGAGTATGCAATCGTTACTTGCTTAGGATAAGGTAATTTTCTAGTCGTTTCAATAAGACAAAAACAAACAGACCAGAGAGAGATTCTAGAGGGCCTGGTGGCTTAGACAGTAAAGAATCTGCCTTCAGTGCAGGAGACACAGGTTCGATCCCTGGATGGGAAAGATCCCCTGGAGAAAGGAATGGCAACCCACTCCAGTAATCTTGCCTGGAGAATTCCATGGACAGAGGAGCCTGGAGGGCTACAGTCCATGGACACACAAAGACTGAGTGACTAACACACTCAGGGTGTGTGTAGGCACGCTCATCATGATCACTACGTTTGGGGAACTGGGGATTCTCTTCTTTAAAGATTAAACTTTGAGTTATATTACAAATGAAAAGAGAAGATGATTACATTACTATACATTTTGTGTAGGGTCCTGATCCCAGACTTTCTCTCCCAACTTCAGCTTCTGGCCCTCTGACGGAGACTATGCCCTCTGCTCAGTCCTCTTTCCAGCCCATGGCTTCCTCTCTTAGACCACCTCACATCAGGCTGGGGCAGTGTAACTGTGTTCCACCAAAGGCAACGCAACCCACTGCCAGGCCTGGCCTTTAAAAACATGTGGTGCCTGGTGGTCTAGGCGTTGAGACTTTGCACTTTCAAATCAAGGGGCATGGGCTCGATCCTTGCTTGGGGAAGTAAGATTACACATGCCACACAGCCAAAAAATAAATACATTTATAAAAAATTTAAAGAAGAAAACATGCAGTGCCACGCCTTACAGTTTCCTTTTTCCCTGCTGCCTCCATGTGTCCCGACTGGCTCAGATAAGAAGTAAACCATACCACCCAAACCATATTCTCCATGAATGAGAAAACAAAAAAAATTAAGCATAATCTCAGTTAAGCCTTTGAGATTTGGGGGTTAATTATCACTGCAACATACCCAGGGTAGATTAGTACCCTGGCCAATTGACAACAACAAAAAGCTAGGAAAAAAAAAGGGGGGGGGATCTTTCCAAATGCATCAAACATCTCTCCTCCCCTACAAAGAATACTCAAAACCCCAAAACTAGGTTTTGATTGAAAAGGAACACCAAATCTAACTTTCACCTTACACGCATTTGAATTTTTTTTTTTTTTACTAAATCATGAAACTGCACTTCAATTTCTTCAGCCTCTGAGTGTGGAAGGTCATCAGGAGAGTGAGCTTGAGCAAGGTAGGAGTGTAAAGGTGTTTGCACTGCTTAAGCAGACACTCACAGAGCAAAGACGAATAGAAAGAACACTCCCACGGCAATGCTAGGAAAACTGCCGACCAAATTCTGGATGAGAAGAGGAACAAGTCTCTCATCTGTAATCAGAAGTCAAACCCAGCAGAATTAGCTTCAAAATATATACCACTTAGATGGTCTCCCAAAAATCTCAAACGAAAGGTCTTAAGTTTTTAGTGTCTATAAATAACTGGGCTAGAAATCCACCCCAGAGTCTTCTTGGACTCACTTTTAATTCCTATTTCAAGTAATTCCCACGGGTAAAGTTCTCAGAAATATGAGGTCACAGAGAAAAATCACAAAATACAGAATGAAATCAAGGTTACAAAATATAAAAGGAAAAAAGAACAGAAAAGACAGCTAACTTATAAAGACTGCAGATATCAGAATTATTCTGGACTATAAAGGAAGTACAACAATTACCTTTTAAGAGTTTTTAAAATGTGAGTAAGGGGAAAGTATGTAAGAGAGATGAATCACGACAGGAATTTAAAAGCCTTTACTACGAAAAGGATACGTTTAATAGCAAAATAGAACAGCTAAAGCAGAAGAGTGAAGTGGTTTGCAGAGGTGATGAGGAACTTCAGAATGCAGCTCAGAGAAACTATGAAGCAAGTTTTGAGATATATGTGATGCAATTAGAGGATCATATATATGTGTGTGTGTGTGTGTATACACACATACATACACACTCAACTGGAGTTGCAGAAGAAGAAAGAAAGAGCATGTGATGGGACAATATTTGAAAACATAATGGCTGTGAGTTTTCCAAACTGAGGACAGACAGCAGCCTATAGACGGAGAATTAATTCTAAGAAAGCCCAAGCTGAATACATTTTAGGAAGTCCGTATTTATACAACAAAGATACAGAACACCACAGACAATGAAAAGATCTTAAGAGCAGAAGTCATTTTTAGACATGGCTTTTGCTATCAGTTAATGTTCCAACTTTACTTTTCAAAAATTATCCTATGATATCTAGTTACTTCTTAGCCAGAATATTTATACAGAGACAAGTTACAGTTGACTATTTTAGTGTCCATAGAATCTTATAAATAAAATAATAAAACAATAAAGTTCAATGCTTCATAGCTGTACAGAGTTTCACACTTCAGAAAGTGTCAGGAAATTTTAAGTATTTAACAAACACCTAATCAGAAATCTAAGAAGCATATCCGTGTGTGTCAGACTGCTAACTGAACTGTTTTAATAACTTTGCCATAGCTTATGGCAAAAAAATTCACTCTAGTATATATCATTCAAGACTTTTCACAGTCAGGACCTAAACTATCTTCTGGACCTCAGAGTCTTTTGAGTCTGATATTTAGGTATTTTCCATATGGCTGCTCAGTATTACCTGTATATCCCACAATATGCCCTACAGCTCTATCTTTCTTTAGTGGCTCCTTCTAACTGGAATGACTTTCCCATCATTTCCCATAACAGAGATCTGCTCATCCTTCAAGAGTCTGTTGAAACGTAAGCTCAACAGAATGCATGTTCCATGAAAGCAAGGGTTTTGCTATTGCTGGCTGCTGTATCCCCGGAAAAGCACCTGACACACAGCATGTACTCAGTAAATATTTGTTGAGTTAATTGATTGAATAAAACATGAATGCCTCTGTAAGCATTTCCTTACCACACCCATGACCAGATTATATACTCTTTCATCATCTTTATGTTCTAAACTTTCAATCTAGCTTTATGTTTGTGTTTAATAAATGTCTCCTTCACAGGACATGTACCACAGATCAACCTATGTTACTATTTCTGTTTAATCTTCAATTACCCAGCAGTGTAACAGGTAGGCAGCAGGCACTCCGTCACTGTTTGCTGACCAAATAAATGGACAGCATGAAGTTTGAAAACTGAATTCTTCAACTTCCTTTTTACATCTCACAGAAAGTGTTCCAGAAAGCAACAAAGCCAGGCAGTGCAGGAAAAAAAAAACCCAAAAACAAAAATGCACAAGTGGCTGAACAATGGTGAGCATGCATTATAACTTGCCATATTAACCAAACAACATTTTTTAGGAAATGACAAGCTACAGATGGTGAACAGCAGACGGAGTGGAAGCAGAGCTCTATGCAGCACGCTACAGTGAGAGGCAAAAAAGGAAAAAAACAACTGTCCACTGGTTTTTAAAAATGTTACCAAGCTATCATTTTTCAAACTGAAATATACCCATCAACCTCATAAAACATGTCTACATAATAAGAATTCTATTCTAAGCACTACATTGATAGAAAGTTCTCTTGCTGTTTATCATGGGAAATGAATGACATCATCATGAAAGTGAAATTAACAAGCAAGCAACTTATGAACAGTAAAAGTTAAAGACTTCAAGTACTTCACAAAATCAAATACTGTTGCCAATTACAACAACACTGAAAATATTGGAGAATTCCGTTTGAAATATTTGCCAAGCTTTGTGCTTCCTCTGCTGAGATTTTTCTCAAGTGACACTCATATTCAGCTGCTCAAAATGCAAAAATGCTAAATTTAATTCTTAATCAATTTAATGAAAAACCTTATTTCCTTTCTTTGGTTTTGTTTTTCTAAGTACAACAAAATAAAAGGTTTGCAGCTTCTCTTCCACCTATGTTCCCCTTCAGTGACCAGAGGCAGTCAAACTTGTCAACTTCACTCAGTTGAAGCACATAATCTGGGCAGATGTTTTCACCTTATCTATAAAAATCTTACAGGTTTTGTAGAAGCAAAGTGCGGACACTGTATTTAATCCTCACTTACCGGTTGGAGCAGGTAGACGAGAGATTCCTCTTGGATTATTATAACGGGCAAAGAAGTTATTTGAGGCGCTTGGAACAAAGTGCTCACAGATGCCATGATCTGGTCAAAACGTCCAGCAAGTCCTCCCAAGGTCACAATCATATCTACCTATGAAACCACAGGAAAATCGGCAGTCACATATTTAAGGAATTTAAAATGATTAAATAGCACTGAATACTTCTATAGAGCTTTCGATACTCTCGTTCATTAGATAAGCCATGAAGAAACGGCAGACATTGACTGTGTTGTTCAGATGAAGGAATTAAGTCCCACGATTGGTTAAGTAGCAGTCAGCTTCTGAGAGCAACATTTTTGGTACCAATCGTTAAGTTTTTCCCATTTGCCTATTCAGCTGGAAAACTAGCCAACTCTTCCTTTAAAATTCTGCTCCGTGTTTCTTCCACGTGGAAGTCTTCCCGAATCCGCAGCTGGTGCTGCTCCCGTCCACCCACATGGCACCCAACAGTGAGGGAGCCTGTTTTACAGGTCTGAGGTCTGTCATTGCCCCCGCCACAGTCCAAGTATGCTAAAGACCTGAACTGTCTTCACTGAACCCAGCAAATTGCCTAAATTCTCTGTACCGCATTTTTCTGTTCACATGGAAAAGCTGGGTAACAATGGCCAATTGATAGGGTTGTTCTGGGGATTAAATGAGGACACTAAATGGGTTAATAAATGCAAAGACTTAAAACATGTTCACAACACAGTGATTGCTAAAAACATGTCAGCTGCTCTTCCATCGCATTATTTTTAGTATTATTACATTTATATTACTATTAATATGTTTATTATTGTTACATGTCATTTGATGTGTTATTTTTTTCACTTAACACTTTAAAGAAAGCATTTCCTATCATTACAGTGTAGTTTATTTAAACATTTCCCTATTGCGGATAACACATTTCCACGCTATTTATATATAAAATTACTGCGATGCTTTCCTAACTTATAAGAACAATAGTTGAAGATCGGCCACGGAGCAGTGGAAGGGTGCAGGGTCACAGGCTCCTCTGGCCGAAGCCCTTACGGAGAATGAAAGAGAGGTGGAACCTGGTCTCCTTCCTTTGGCTAGTCAGCCTGATCTTCTCATGTATCAGCAGAGTCAAAGCTCCTATACTGATCATGAAAAAGGAAAAGCTGGAGAGCTTAATCAAAATATTTTAAGTAAGAAATAGAGTATTTCCTACCATATCAGTAAACGAGAATGCCACAGTCATCGATTCCTGCACTCCAAATACGAACCCCTGAGCCCGAGAGGCACTCAGGAAGGGGAACAGCGCCTGCTCAATCTGGCAGCCTTCAGGCTGCAGCCACTCCCTATGGTGAGCACCGAGGAACTCAGGGTGTGATCAATGACCAACGCAGGATACTGACCTGCGAGTACTCACCTCTGAGTACTGATACTGACCTCTGAGTACTGATACTGACCTCTCAGAGAGCTGAGAGGCATATGGGAGGAATGATTTCAGTGAGCCCAGACTCTTGCATGTTCCCATGCACAGAAAAGTGCTAAATTCCTTAACTTAGGCTACCTGTTGCTGTTGTTAGCCGCTCAGTTTTGTCTGACTCTTTGCAACCCATGGACTATAGCTTGCCAGACTCCTAGATCCATGGGATTTTCCAGACAAGAATACTGGACTGGGTTGCCATTTCCTTCTCCAGGGGATCTTCCCGATGCAGGGATTGAGCCCAGATCTCCCACACTGCAGGCAGGCTCTTTACTGTCTGAGCCACTTAGTTTTCTTTAATTAGTTTTTTAACTTTTTAAATCTAATTAAATTTTCTTTAATTAGCCTTTTGATGTTCAGACTACCTGCCCTCTGCTGAAAAACTGCTATATAACCTGGCTCCTCCCCTCCTCAGAGCAGTTCTCTCAGGGCCACTTGAGATGCTGTCTCCTGGGCTTGAAGTCCTAAAATTTCCCACCAGATAAAACATAACTCTCAGTTTCAAGGTTGTGACTACTTTTTAGGTCGACACAAGAAAACTTTACGTGTAATAAGAACTGACAGTTATACTACTCACTCTACCTGAAGTAAGTAGAACTTATTTAAAGATAGGAACTATTTGGCTATTAGTTTTTAAATAGTACATTTTAAAAGCTCAAATAACATGTTCCTTGAAGAAATCATGATTTTAAGAGAATAACATGATACCCCTGCACCGGCACAACCTGTTCAGTTTCTGGAGGAACAGTAAGTGGCGTAAGTCGCCATTAAGCCAAAGGCTGTGCAGCTCACAGGTTGTGACCCTGGTCCTCCTCACAGTGCCTAACACATGCAAGACACTCAAATGTTTGATGAATGAATAAGTGAAGACACCGCAAGAAAGGACCAGTCAGCCAAAGGAAGAACTAGATTAACTACCATAATATGAGAATATATACATCAGAAGGGGGATTCATAACAACACAAAAAGTACACTACACAGAAGAATCACAAGGTTGGGAGTGGGTTTCCTATTTTTGACCTTTTCAGAGTGTAGGGAGAATACGAATTTTGATTTTGAATAAGATACTTTGTGTCAAAACTATAGTATTTTAAGACAAGCATACCACACATCTAGAAGATCTAAATTTTTTTTTTTTGGAGCTCTTTCTGGAACTCTGAGAATTAGATCTGAGGCAGAGGAAGACCATGTACCCTAGGAAGCATGTATTACTCCTAATACAAAGGTGAAGATTAAGACATCTAAGTCTTCAGAAGAAAGGGGTGACCTACAAGCCTTTGGGGTGTCAAGTCAGGTAATGGCTTTTAGCAGTGCTTAGAAAATCTCATTAGTAACACTCCAGACCAGAGGGGAATGGCTCAGAAATTATATAGGAACTCAAAAGAATCAAAGAGAATTTGCCTTAAACTGAAAAGAAAGACAATATAAGAAAGAAACCAGTCCATCCTAAAGGAAATCACCCTGAATATTCACTAGAAGGACCGATGCTGAAGCTCCAATACTTGGGCCACCTGATACGATGAGCCAATTCACTGGAAAAGAAACTGATGCTGGGAAAGATTGAGGGCAGGAGGAGAAGGGGGTGACAGTGGATGAGATGGTGGGATGGCATCATCAACTCAATGGATATAAGTTTGAGCAAACTCCAGGGGATAGTAAAGGACAGGGAAGCCTGGTGTGCTATAGGCCATGGGTTTGCAGAGAGTCAGACACAACCAAGCAACTGAACAGCAATGGCAGACACAGCAGAGAGAGTTCTAAGGCTCTAGTAAAAAGGACGTGGCACAGTCCTATCCACATAATCCTAAATTCACAGCAGAACAAATATCTGATGATAAAATAGTTTATTCCCTATGCAGATTCTGAAATCCCTTATTTTAGGTTCTCAATTTTTCATTACTATACTTCAAGCCTTGAGGGATCCCATAACCTTTGAGGCTGAAATTTAATCCCCATCTTCCACACTGGCATATCATGATGAATAAGCAGTATCTGTAAATCAGTCACTGAATTTTTCAGAATAAAGAAGCAGCAAGATTACTTCTCATCACTACTCATTTTCTCTACAGGAAGTATTTAGCAAGACTGATTATGAAAACATTAGAGGATCAACGTAAGCTGCAGGGGGCGGGAGGAGCCAGCCAGGAGCTGTTTCTATAGTTGTCTAGCTCTGGCTGGAAACAGGACATTCAAAGAGATGGAAGAAAGAAGACAGACACCAACAATATTTACACAGGGCTTCCCTGGTGGCTCAGATAGTAAAGAATCTGTGTGCCATGCCCGAGACCCGGGTTTGGTCCCTGGGTCAGAAAGATCCCCTGGAGATGGGAATGGCAATCCATTCCAGTATCTTTCCTGGAGAATTCCATGGACAGAGGAGCCTGGCAGGCTACAGTCCACGGGGTCCCAAAGAGTCGGACATGCCTGAGTGATTAATACTTTCACTTCACTTTACAAGCCTAGATGCCTGCCTTTAGGACAACAATGCCACTGGGAAGGACTTTTCAGGCTAAAGCAGGCTGTTTACACACAGCCAGGACACCTTTTCTATGTGGATCCAAAGCCTGGTACATTACTCCTAACATCACCCAGTGTAACATAAATTTTTAAAACAGTATTTTCTGGATGCCTCAGCATTTCCACAGACTGTAAGCCCCTGACTCCAAGGACCAGGTATACCAGGGTGATAAGACTGGTCTCTATCACAAGTTCCCCTCCCTGCCCTCCTCTGACTGACCTAGTGACACTCAAACATACCCAGTGACAGCCCCTCACACTCCTGCTGTGTCCCTGCTCTAAATCCCCCCAAAGGCACTTGCTCACAGAGCCTCGCTGTCTGACGGCTCCCCACCTGCTTGGTTAAGCTCAGACCCTGCGCCCTGTGCCCTCTGCCCATAAGGCCCCTGCACACCTTTCCCCTTTAGGACCTGTGAGCCAAACAGCCATTTAATTTCAAACGCCTCTCTTGCATGTGTCTACACCAGACTGATCTTCAAAACCCCCAGATTATTTCTTACAGCACACACAGTCAGACTTTGTTACGACTGCTGATACACCTGTGTGTCTCTCTCTCCTTCTGCTGCTGCTAAGTCACTTCAGTTGTGTCCAATTCTGTGTGACCCCATAGACGGCAGCCCACCAGGCTCCCCCGTCCCTGGGATTCTCCAGGCAAGAACACTGGAGTGGGTTGCCATTTCCTTCTCCAATGCATGAAAGTGAAAAGTGAAAGGGAAGTCACTCGGTCATGTCCGACTGTTAGCGACCCCATGGACTGCAGCCCACCAGGCTCCTCTGTCCATGGGATTTTCCAGGCAAGAGTACTGGAGTGGGGTGCCATTGCCTTCTCCACCTCTCTCCTTCTAGAGGAGACCTAAGAAACACAGACACCAGCCGCAGCGTGTGCAACACAGCAGACAGTAAGCATTTCTGAGCTTCATCAACACACACAAATCAGGGAAAATTGAATAAATAACCAGAGAGGCAAGAAGCTGATTATTAGGCTGCGTTAACACCATCTAAAATGTACAAAATAGTACTTCCATACTTGGCAAGGATTCCCGTAGTTGGCAGCTTTTGAAAACAATAACTTATTTCACATGTGTGGCCCTGGGCAGTATATATTTGCTGATCACTTACTGTCTATTAGGTACTAAACACTTAGGATAGATCAGTAAACAAGACAAACCACCACCCATGTCCATGCATCTGTTCTTTAGGTCTGCATATGTATTCCTGCCCTACAAATAGGTTCATCTGTACCATTTTTCTAGATTCCACATATATGCATTAATACACAATATTTCTCTGTCTCTTTCTGGGCTTCCCTGATAGCTCAGTTGGTAAACAATCCGCCTGCGATGCAGGAGACCCCAGTTTGATTCCTGGGTTGGGAAGATCTGCTGGAGAAGGGAGAGCCTCCCTGCTCTAGTAGTCTTGGCCTTCCCTTGTGACTCAGCTGGTAAAGAAACCGCTTGCAATGTGGGAGACCTAGGTTTGATTCCTGGGTTGGGAAGATCTGCCGGAGAGGGGAAAGGCTACCCACTCCAGTATTCTGGCCTGGAGAATTCCATGGACTGTATAGACCATGGGATCGCAAAGAGTTGGACACGACTGAGCGACTTTCACTTTCACTTTCTGACTTCACTCTGTGTGGTAGACTCTGTGTCCATCCACGCCTCCACAAATGACCCAATTTTGCTCCGCTGAATGGCTGAGTAATATTCCATGGCATACATGTTCATGTTCCACATCTTCTTTATCCATTTCTCTGTTCAAAGAGTGTCAGGAGGTAGTCATGAGAACTGAATGCAAAATTAGGAGGAATCAGAGTAAAATCTAAATGCTAGATCTGAAAAGAGCCTCAGTAAGGCACTGAAAAGTCCTCACTTTCATTAGCATTACATGGAAAGCCATTCTGAGCAGTTATCAGTTCTGATATTGCAACATCTGACACAAGGTTATTTTTACCTCCTCCCAGATACAGTCTCTCACAGAAATATGGGCTTCCAGCAAAACCATATTTCTTTGATCTCATTGGTTGCTTCCTCTCAGGAACCAACATAACAACTCTGGAATAGCCCAGAGTAAAGTCCTTAATTCTCTTCTGTCATTACATACTCAGTCTCGGTGTTCTCTGACAGCCTTGTGGCTTTAAATACGAACAATGTCAACACTTTCTAACAGTCTATCATCAATCCAGAACCTTTCTCCTCAACTCCAGGCTCCCATATTCAATGTGTACTTGACATCTGCATTTGGAATCCAATAGAGATCTCTACGTTAACCTGATCTTTCCCTGAATCATGATCTCCCACTGTTTTCCCCACAAAAGCTATTCTACCCCAAACTCCCAGGGTTCATTCTTAACTCTTCTCTCTTATACCCCATAAAAAAATTATATTGGTCCTAAGTTCAGTGAAAGTCACTCAGTTGTTCTGACTCTTTGAGACCCCATGGTCTGCAGCCAACCAAGCTCCTCTGTCCATGGAATTCTCCAGGCAAGAATACTGGAGTGGATTGCCATTCCCTTCTCCAGGGGATCTTCCCGATGCAGGGAGGAAACCCAGGTCTCCGGCATTGCAGGCATGAATTTTACTATCTGAGCCACCAGGGAAGTCTCAGTTCAGTATACATCCAAAATTTTTCCCCTTGTCACTACCTACAACCCCATCACAACCACGGCCACCAAAATCTGTCAGAGAATATGAGCCACCATTATAGCTCATGGGAAAGACTGCAGTGGCCTCCAACAGATCTCTGCTTTTGCCCTTATTCCTCCACAATCTATTCTCAATATAGTAACAAAAATAACCCTGTCAAAATGTAAATCAGATCTTGCACCCTTCTGCTCAAAACCCTCCAGTGATTTTCTTCTTGGATCTATCTATTAACGCAAAGGAAGCAAAAGCAAAACCAAACAAATGAGACCTAATGAGACTTAAAAGATTTGTTGCAGCAAAGGAAACCACTGACAACATGAAACTACAACCTACTGGACAGGAGAAAATATTTGCAAATGATATGACTGATAAAGGGTTAATATCCCAAATATATAAAAGGCTCATATAAGTCAACATCAAAAGAAAGAAATAAGTAAACCAAGCAGTTAAAAAATGGGCAGAAGAACCAAATAAACATTTTTCCAAAGAGGACATGTAGATGGCCAATAGGCATGTGAAAAGAAGTTCAACATCACTAACCATCAGAGAAGTGCAAATCAAAACCACAATGAGATACCACCTCACACCAGTCAGAATGGCTGTTATCAACAGGATGAGAGATTAGTTAGTGTTAGTAAGGATGTGAAGAAAAGGGAACTCTTATACACTGTTGATGGGAATGAAATTGGTGTGGCCACTATGGAAAACAATATGAAGGGCTCTCAAAACATTAAGGCTTCCCTTGTGGCTCAGCTGGTAAAGAATCCGCCTGCCATGTGGGAGACCTGGGCTCGATCCCTGGGTTGGGAAGATCCCTTGGAGAAGGGAAAGGCTACCCACTCTAGAATTCTGGCCGGGAGAATTCCATGGACTGTATAGCCCATGGGGTCTCAAAGAGTTGGACACAGCTGAGCAATTTTCACTTTCACTTCACTTTCCAAAAATTACACACAGAACTTCTATATGATCCAGCCATCTTTCTTCTGCTCCTTCTGGGTAATACACGAAGTCATGATCTCAAAGAGATCACAACACTCCGATGGTCACTGCAGCATTATCCGCAATAGTCAAGACATGGAAACAGTCTAAGTGTCTGTCAACAGACGAATGCACAAAAAAAGATCAGAAAATATGCAAGAGACATATATATGTATCTCGTATTACATATATAATACACACAAACATACACACAATGGAACAATATTCAGACACAAGAAAGAAGGAAATTCTACCATTTGTGACAACATGGATGAACCTGGAGGCTTGAGATGCCAAGTGACATAAATCGGACAAAGAAGGACAAACACTGTATGACCTCACAGAAAAATTTTAGAAGACTAAACTCAAAGAAGACTGGAATGCCATGTACATACTGCTACATTTAAAACGGACAACCAACGAGATTGACCACACGGCACATGGAACTCTGCTCAATGCTACATGGCAGCCTGGATGGGAGGGGAGATTAGGGGAAAATGGATACATGGATATAGATGGCTGCGCACCTCTGCTGTTCATCTGAAACTATCACAATCTTGTTAATTGGCTATACCCCATTACAAAATAAAAAGTTTAAAAATAAACAAATAAAATAATTCTAAACTCAAAAAAAAAAAAAAAAAGAGAGAGAGAGAGAGAGAATGTCAGCTGTGGGGATAGGGAAGTAGAGAGACATCGGTCAAAAAGTACAAACTTCCAGATAAACGATAAGTTTTAAATGTCTCATGGACAGCAGGGTGACTATAGCCAACAATACTGAACTACATACTTGGAAGTTACTAAAAGTAGACCATAAATGTTCTGTTAGAACAACAAACAAAAGTAATCACGTGAGGTGATGGACTTGCTAACTGACTCTTTTTGCAACATGTATGTGTACTAAATCATGTTTATACTTTAAATGTACACAGTGTTATATATCGAGTATCTCAATAAAGCTGGAAAAATAGAGATACTTTACATTCTTCTTTTTTCTTGCTTGGTCTTCAAAATCCACAATGTATTTCACAGTGATGGCACACCTTAAGTCAGGCTAGCTACATGTCAAGGGCTCAGGTGGCCAGTGGATCACACAGCTCTAGAAATAGCAAAGAACAGTGAAGTCATCCACTCCTATTTCTGGGGCCCCATCTAGAAAAAGCAGTAGGAGAAAAGACAAAACATTCAATAGCACTACTATGGCTGCAGAGAACCGCTGTCCTTAGAAAAAAAGCCCACTTTCTGTTGGCATTACGCGTGAAGACATTATAAATACAGGGGATTTTTAATGAGGATGGACCATGAGTTTCAGAGGGCAATGAGAGGGAGAGTGTGCATATTCAAGGGCAAGTCTCCTTATTTTAGATCACATCTGCCATCCTCTAAAGAGCGAAAGTTACTCTCAAAGACTAACACATTTTCTGTTGGCTGTGATCCATTAAAGATTCAGTGTTTGTAACTCTAAAAAATGTTGCTACAATCCTATTAGATCTATAGAGAAAATATTTTAAACAAAATATTTGTGCACACATAACACAAGTGTGTTATCTATCATGCCATATTCTGTAATATATAAAATGTTAAAAAAGTCCCTAACCTGTTTTTCAAGATCTCTTTCACTTCTAACAGTCCACATGAGATTCTCTGGTTAAATAATAATTGTGTCTATTTTGTTTAGAGAACAACTGGAAAACTTGGCTTTGCGTTATCTGCCTTAATAGAATCATGACAAGACTGGCTGAAGGATATATAACTCCAAAAGGAGAAGCAATTTCATTTTTCTATTATACAATCAAAGCCTTTTGGTAAACAAATGACATGTTTTTCTCCATTTGTCCTCAAAAAGACTTAGATACAGCATGCATGAAGTCTACAGCAGGGAAAGTGGCTGTCAGCATATTTTAATTGCATTGACTCTTCATAAATTGAATTTTGGAGGTGCATAAATGGACAATTTCTTTGAGGCTATCCCTGATAGACAGGGTGACCATACAATTGAATGCATAAGCTGAGACACCCTTGAAAGTAAAAGGGAACATTATGAATAATTACACCAAGGATACAGGCACAAAACAGGACTATCCCATGTAAACCAAGACACACGTTTATCCTGCTGTTCGAGAATTCCAAGTATGTAGCCAACTGAACCAAATTAAACACAAGGGTCTCAAAAAATTTAGACGTTATCCTTAAGCTTCCCTTAACCTTCAGAGATCCATACTATATGACAACTAGGCTTGAATAGGAGATGAAATTCTCTGGTCCAGTTGCTGGATGCTCTAATTTAAAGACGGAAGACCCAGTGCAGCCTACGAAGGAAATCACTGGGTCAGGAGAGAACAGAAACAACCACCTGCCAACAGCCCAGTGATATCAAAGTATGTTTCAATAAAGCCGATAAAACAATTCAAGTGACTGATGTGAAGTACAATGAGACACCAGAGAAATTAAAGACCTGAGGCTTCACGGTATCAGAATATACTGTATTGACAAACAAAGACGGTACCTGGCTGGATCTTGGCAGCCTGTGGAAAACAATACCACAGGGACCCTATTTAAATTTCAACAAGGCCCAATGAGTCACAGTTTAATGGCAGCCTGTTTCGGTGAGAAAGAAATCATGCCTCTTGCAGTGGCAAGATAATAAGGCTCCAGATTTTTCCTCAAATAATTTGCTCTCCATCCTTCTTTCTACAGCCTTAATTGAGTCATCACCTCCCTCATCGGGGTGACCCCACTGGTCTCCTGCCTGGGGCTTTCTGTAACCAAGTAGTTTCCTATCTGATTACAGGAGAAAGCTTTCTACATCTCAAATCTGATCATGCCAATGTTCTCTTGAAGTATCAGCTCTCCAGAATCTACAAACTAAAGTCCCATCTCCTCTAATACTCACTTGTAAGTTGCATCCACAACTCCCACCCCCCTTTATATTCTAGAAGCACTTCAGTTCTCAGAACACATCACAAGATTGCAAACTTCAGCGCTGGAACTATTCCCTCCCCTCACTCGCCCTTGTTAAGTATTTCCAAAGATGCCTACCTCCACCTCCTTTGAAAAAAAAAAAAAAGAAAGAAAGAAAACTTGTTTGAACAGAGCATTTTCATCTCACTATGTCAAACTGC
This sequence comes from Capra hircus, assembly GCF_001704415.2. Lineage (NCBI taxonomy): Eukaryota > Metazoa > Chordata > Mammalia > Artiodactyla > Bovidae > Capra > Capra hircus. The sequence continues at coordinate 12,771,452 of NC_030811.1, read as the reverse complement.
AAATATGTTATTAAGAGATGTCATAAACATATTTACACAAAGCTTGTTTTTGAACATGTTCTTTGAATGAAAAGTTTAAAGAAATTAAAAAAGAAGAAGAGGAAGGGACATATTTATACCTGAAAAGTGAGCAATGTACACAAGCTTGTTTGTATTTGACAGAAAACTAGGGAGGCAATGAAAAGGGTCTATGCTAAGACTCCCAACTGTTTTAAACTATAATACCCCAGTAAAAGCTGTAGCAACAAAAGTCCTGGAGAGGTCAGCATGCCCAGACTGGAAGCAATTCTTTTTGCCACAGGTCCTTGACACACTAGCTGCAAGTCAGCAGCAGAGGAGGCCAGCAGAGACGGGCCTACCCCAAATGCCTAGTGCATTCTATGAGCCTGTTATAGGAAACATGTAAATGGTCCAAGTGTGCATGTGTGATCAGGACTTTCGGTATTACCTACCCTTTGACATCCCAAACCTTAGAGTTTCACCTTTGGTCTTGAACACTCAGAACAAAACACTCTCTTGATTCTGGCTAGTTCCTAGTTCATCTTCCAGATCCCGCTGAGTTACCACCTGTAAGGAGAGTTCACGCTGGAGAAGGTCCACTTCCAAGGGGTTTCCCACCTGTCCTATCCCACTTATAACGGCATCCACTTCACAGACCGCAAGGTCTTAGGGTCAGAAACTGTCTCATTCAGGTTGCCCTCTTCAACCTACAGTACTTCGATTGGCTGGTAAACATGTTACAGACATCTGCTAGCTGAACGGTTACAGTTTCCACGCTTTACCTCTGGTGAATAACCAAGCATCATCAAGCACACACTTGAAGTCTATTTTCCAAGGTCTCTTATTTCTTTCTCAAGTTCTTGATGGAAAAGACGACTGAAGAGTTATCCTTCCAAGAATCCTGTAACTGGTTCTTTTATTACTATCATGAAATTTTCCATCCTTCAATTCAGCTTGCACACAGCCATGACACTTTCTAAATTGTATTACAATGTCTCATTCAAAATTTTCTAACAGGTTAACATTACCCATAGATCAAAATTCACATTTTTTATCTAGAGATTAAAGATCCTTCCTTTGTAACCCCAAACAATCTTTTTAGCACTGATGCTCACTTCTTCTTAGAATTCTTGCTGCATACCAGGAGTTTTCCTTGCTTTCCCTCAGGCTGCTATTTGAAATCCTTGATAACACTTAATTTCAGCTGCCCTGGTCGTGACAGAGAATAGGACAATAACTGAGTTCATGCCCAAGATAATGAAATGCTTTTTTGATGTACCCTGGGCTTTGAAATTTTTAGTTAAACATTTCACGCCTGGTTGTAGTAACAGTGTTACCTTTCATTACAGATCTATCATGAATACTAATATTTCCTTGATTACTTGGCCTGTAGGTTCTCAAACCGTATCAGTGAGAGACCCCTGGGGAAAGAACATATTTTTCCAAGTAAACGAAAAGCACAATTGTTAAATGTGGAAATGTGTTATTTTTTCTTCTATATAAATACACAGGGATGGCAAGAGCATTTTTGCATGTATTTACATTTCTCTATATCAGAAAGTGAATGCCAAGGAGAGCTGAATAGAAAAAATTAAACACATACTTGTGTGTGGTTTTTTTTACATAATTTTATTTTACTATCTCTGCCGAAAATTAAATTCTTTGAAGAGTCAGGAACATATATATAAGTAAAAATTACATAAAATCATGGTCTGTATAAATAATATGGATAAGTCTACTAGAGGTCATTATTGTCTCCAAACTTCTCATGTCATCTGAGGTCTTGAGAAATGAAAAGATGTATCATGTGTGGTTTAGAAAACCCAAAATACCTAGCATAGCATCTTCAACACAGTTGGTATTTAGTGCAAAATGAAAACTCAAAGTATGATTTGTATCATATTCAGGAACCACTAGCTTTGGAAGTAGAGTTTGAAAGCATCTTCCAGTTTGGGTAAATGTCATCCATTGACGTTAACTGACTGCTTGGTAGATGAATGAAAAAATTCACATCTGCTTTCCTGCCCATTCTACTGAAAAAGCACCAGATATTTTCACCCTGGCCCAAAATTCTATAACATACACGATGTCCTACTAAAGCTGAGCATTGAGAGAGTGCCAAGCAGTCATTCTTCCCACTGGTTGGAATGTGGGTTACGAGGCACCAGAACGTGGAACCCACATCTTCTTTCTCTCATCCCCTTTCACCCTCTTTCTCTCATCCCCTTCCATTCCCACCACTGAGCAAGCTGAAAACAATTTTCAAAACCTCTGCTCTATTCCCAGAAGATTAGTATTTCTGTACTTGTGATTAGTTTTAAAAGCGATTATCCTATCTTGCACCATCATGATTTGCTTTCTATACTACAAACAATATTTCTTGCTTTGGCTTCAGCCATAAAACAAGTCTTAGCTGCATATTCTTGTCTAAAATGATAAATGAAACTCATGGCTCCCATGTCTGGATGGATTAGGTTCAGCTATTCGTAGCACTTCGGGTGCATTATTTTCCCAAAGTTTAGTGACATAAAACGCTCTTCATTTTTTATTGACCAGTTAATAATAGGTGGCTATCAGGCTTGCTGCAGTGCAATCCTTAGATTTTGCAATCTGGTGCAATATAAATAGTTTATGTTAATTACCCCCTTCCCACCTTCTGGGAGAATAGAGACATTTTGATTGCAAATTTTGCACTTGGTCATTAACACTCTGGTTTCTAGATTATGCATTGGACCATTTTACAATGCCAAATGAAAACGTTAAAACTGTTAACTGCAGTGACATTAATTACTTAAAGCTTATTTCTTGCAATGTAGTAAGTTTCCTTCAACTAATACATGTGTACAAAATAGCTGATCACCTCATCATCACCAGGTTTACGTTTAGTTTTAAGTGAGGTCATTTGCTATTTTGCTAACTGTATTCCATCTCCATAAGCATCATAGTAAACTGAATGCCATCTGGGAGAATATATTTGTTTAATGATAAGTTCCTCTTTCTGAAATAATTTCCTTCATTTATACAGATGTTTTGAAAAAAAAATCGAAATCTATAGGGTCAATTTTATAGTCAACTAAAATCTCTAGTAGAAATGGATGAAGAAATAGAATTAAAATGTAATCAGTGAACCCTGAATTCAGATAGTCTTATTTCTACTGTGCTTCAACTATTTTGACACAGCTGTTCCTACTGCGAAGTACACATAGTCACATACATATTGACAGGGTAAGGCTCCTAGCGGACCCAGAAGAGATGCTGATATTATCTTATTTCTATGCCATCTATCTCTTAAGGTCCAGCATGCTGGCCATGGAATGCTAAGCAGATCTTCTTGGAAAAGAGACAGTCATGGAAACAAAGACATTTTTCACTTTCAGCTGCAAAGAGAGTGAATAGAGAGTGAATGCTATGGGATTCCACCTGCTCTGATTTAAATGGAACTTTCCGAGATAACTAGGCTCATCACCTAACACAAAGAAGGTATTACTATGTATATATCTCTTCTCCTGATTACTTGCTAAACTACCACCGAAAAATCTATCAATCTAATGTGCATATCCCTGTGACATGCAGTTAACGTCATTTCAGTTTTTCATTCATGACTTAAACTATAGCACATCATTTCTTAAACATGAATGTTACTGGGTTTTTAAGTAGCCTACTGTAAATATTTACCCTAACATTTAAAAAATCTAACATGAAACAAGTTATTCTTCTGTTTGGGCAGGCAATCTTCAGATGAAAGGCTAAACTAAGGTTTTTGGGGACTGCCTACTGCTTCCTCTCTATCATTCCCTACTATCATCCCAGTACCCTGTTCTCCCTCCCACTGTTGTCTTTTTTCATTTTAGCCCTAAGCATAAAGTTAGAAATAAAAATTTGTTTACTAAAATTTGAAATAATCTTTGCTGTTAAACCAAGATAAACTCTATATGTCTAGTCTGTAGCCTCAAATAAATGAATTTACTGCTTAAAAAATGTAGATACTATCATTATGGACAACCGTAATTATGAGGTAAGCACTACTACATATGGTATATCTGGAAAACAGGTACATAGAAAAAGAAGAAATTTTATAATCTACTAAGCAATTTCAGGATGTTCTATTATAAGTACATGAATCTTCCAGAAGATTAACATAAGATATAGTTTCCTCCTCCATCTGCAGTTTCTGCGCCTCCACAATGCTGCTGCTGCTAAGTCGCTTCAGTCGTGTCCGACTCTGTGCAACCCCAGAGACGGCAGCCCACCAGGCTCCCCCGTCCCTGGGATTCTCCAGGCAAGAACACTGGAGTGGGTTGCCATTTCCTTCTCCAATGCATGAAAGTGAAAAGTGAAAGGGAAGTTGCTCAGTCGTGTCCGACTCTTAGCGACCCCATGGACTGCAGCCCACCAGGCTCCTCCGTCCATGGGATTTTCCAGGCAAGAGTACTGGGGTGGGGTGCCATTGCCTTCTCCGCCACGATGCAGTAACTAAATAAAATAGTCCTTTTCACATTAGGTCAGTGTTCTCCTGCAAAGGAGCACCACACCAACCATATGTGCAATTCTCTGCATTAATAAGAAATTTTATCTGGTAACTGAGTCATCCAGCTGAGAGTCCTGGTAAGCAGATAAACTTAACCCTTGTCCCGGGGCCCATAAACGCACACCTTTCCTCTGGCAGGGATGAATTAGGCTGCCACAGCCTTGAGGGCAGTTAGCTTTTTATATCCATTGCAGCATCTCCTGAGTCACTCTAAAGCATGGGGAATATCTATTTTCTCTTGTTGCACAGCACTATAAAAAAGATTGCTGGTCTCTGAGAAGAAAGAAAAAACAGAGATGTGAATTTCTCTTTTGAAGCCTTTTCCAAAATGATCTAGGAAACAGCCTGCTAGTTCACACAATGCACAGAATTTTTCTCTCCTTCCTTCCTCCTGATACTTAGCTTGCACCTCATTTGTTCCAGAACCTGAACATGTAAGTAGTTTGTCACTTGACAAAGACAGCAATTCTGGTAATACAGTAAAAATTAAAAGGGGGTCTGTGTAGGCATACTGATGTATAGTTGAATGTGCATTTGTGTGTGTGTGTGTGAGAGAGACATGTTGCTTTATAGAACTTCACAAAAATTACCAATTAAGCTTACAACATCCCTTTGGGGTAGATAAGCACAGGCACAAAGGTAGAAAAACGTGTTATGAGAGTCTTACAATGCCTCAGCTACAGAACTGATGCTGAAATTGTACGGTATTGCTTTCTATATCAATTCAAGGAATTTGGCAAGATTTATCCTTGTCAAGTTCACAATGGCCATGGCTTATGAGACAATTTCTATGTATTCTCATTTGTCAGCTCTCAACTTTCTCAAGAAACTTAAGCTTAGAAAAAGAAACAGGTCTCAGAAGTAAGATATCAATTAATGAAATGAAAAGAAGATACCACTTGTACTGCTTTTAAAAACACACAACACACATCCCCCTTCCCTGCCCCATACAGTGAAGAGAAAAGCTGGATGTGTGTGTATGACCAAGCAACAGTGGACATCTCCATGTACTGGCCAAAATAAAAGCGTGTTAAATTACAAAGGAACAAGAGCTAGGGCAGGAGAGTAAGTTTTGTTAATGTCAAAGCAGATTACTAAATTAAGTTTACCAACATTTGATATAAAGGGTGTTCTTACATATATGTATATATTCATTTAATGAATATTTATGGAAGGCCAGGAATTGCTTTAGATGATGGCAATACAGCGGAGAACAAACAAGCACAATTCCCTGCCTACACAAACTTTACATTCCAGCCAGTGAATACAGAAGCAACCATTCTAAACATGTCTGATGGTGACAAGTGGAATGCAGAAATTCAGCAGGAAAGGGGAAAGGGCTGCTGAACCTGGAGATGGAAGAAGAGGAGGGATGGGGCGGAGCAGATGGAAACTATTTAAATCAGGTGGTCATATCAGGGTTTATCGGTATTAGGTATAATTTCATTAGAAAAAAATTCTTATTCCATTTTCTCAAATGTAAATTTAAAGGTGAACCAAAGGGACTTCCCTGGTGGTCCAGTGATTGAGAGTCTGCCTGCCAAAGCATGCTCGATCTGTGATCTAGGAAGATCCCACATGCTGTGGAGGAACTACACCCGTTTGCAATAACCACTGAGCATTTGCTCCAGAGCTGGAAGCTGCAACTACCGAAGCCCCCACACCTAGTGCCTATGCTCTGCAGTAAGAGAATCCACCACAATGAGAAGCCCATGCGCCACAAACAGAGTAGCCCCCACTCGCCACTAGAAAAGGCCTGCACCCAGCGAGGAAGACCCAGCACAACCAAATAAGTGAATTGTTGTTGTTCAGTCGCTAAACCATGTCCAGCTCTTTGCGACCCCACGAACCGCAGCACGCCAGACTTCCTTGTCCTTCACCATCTCCCACCTTCACCATCAACTCTGCTCAAACTCATGTCCCTTGAGTCAATGATGCCATCCAACCATCGCATCCTCTGTCTCCCCCTTCTCTTCCTGCACTCAGTCTTTCCCAGCATCAGGGTCTTTTTCAATGAGTTGGCTCTTTGCATCAGGTGGCCAAAGTATTGGAGCTTTATCATTAGTTCTTCCAGTGAATATTCAGGACTGATTTCCTTTAGGATAGACTGGTTTGATCTCCTTGCTGTCCAAAGGACTCTCAAGAGTTTTCTCCAGTACCACAAATCAAAAGTGTCAGTTCTTCAGTGGTCAACTTTCTTTATGGCCCAACTCTCACATCTGTACATGACTACTGGAAAAACCATAGCTTTGATTATATGAATCTTTGCCAGCAAACTGATGTCTCTATACATTAAAAAATATTGTCTAGGTTTCAAATAAATAAACAAATAAAAATTAAATAAGTAAAAGGTGAAGTAGAGAAGAGTTCTATACAAAACAAATCTGCTTTTTAAAAAGCTGGAACTATCCTGAAGAGGCAAGCCACAGCAACTATGACAGTCCGAATTAGTATATGGTGACGGATCTATCTGTTTCCTTTATTAGAATGGAGACTATTTGAGGCCATTGGTTTGGCCACCAAATCATAGCATACTGACCTGGCTATAGGTACTACATCAAAGTTCGTTAAGCTTATTAGCAGAAGATCCCCAGGAGCTTCCATAGTACATTTAAGGGAAGGAAGTCTACCTTTGGAACTCTGAAGCCAACTTTTGACATATGTTGGGTAATAACGCCCCTTAGTGACCGCACAGTGAGCACAAACCACATGCAAGCTGGCAGAAGCTAGAGCACGCCAGCCCTCTTCTCTCTCCATCGAGGCGTGAGGCCAAGGGTGATTAGCGGAGCTGTGCAATCGTCCTGCTGGCGGATTCCACCACCTAACAGACAGACCCCATTCTCACTGGTTCCCCAGGAATACCGAAGGCTGAAAACCTCCCCTGGAAAACACAGCAACTTGTGAGGAGCCCTCTCACAGATGTGAGAGTTGGGCCATAAAGAAAGTTGACCACTGAAGAACTGACACTTTTGATTTGTGGTACTGGAGAAAACTCTTGAGACTCCTTTGGACAGCAAGGAGATCAAACCAGTCTATCCTAAAGGAAATCAGTCCTGAATATTCATTCATGTCTTATAGTGCAAGAAATCTCATAAAATTAGAGTGTGTCCAAAAGAAACAATGCTAGGATGTTAGCTAGACTTACTGTGATGATTTCACAATTTATACAAATACCAAATCATTATGTTGTACACATGAAACATAATGTTATACCTCAATTTTTAAAAAAACTTTCATTTGAAAAAAAAAAAGGAAATGATGAGTCGATGAACCAGAGCTATAAATTTAGTCTGATTGCTAAAAACATTATCTAATTTTAATATCATATTGCTCCATGAAACTTATTATAAAATCAAAAGATTAACCATGCATATACTTTATAAACAATCTTATTTATATGTATGTTAATTTTTATAAAATAGATGAAAGTATATATTTTATAAGATAAACATCATTATATATAATTCTGTGCATTCATGCATACTCCTTTGCTTCAGTCATGTCCAACTCTTTGTGAACACATGGCCCTCCAGGTTCCTCTGTGTGTGGGATTTTTCCAGGCAAGAATACTGCAGTGGGTTGCCATTTCCTTCTCCAGGGGATTTTCCCGATCCAGGGATCAAACCCACGTCTCCTACACTGGCTGGCAGATTCTTGACCACTGAGTCACCTGGGAAGCCCCATATATAACTATGACATATAAGCAATATTTCACAAAATTAAATATTTATAAAATATATTTTAGAGTATTTTATATTTCATTTACATAAAAATTTATATTTATATTCTATAAATATATTACATAAAATATACCCTATTATATAAAATATTATAAAAGCAAAGAGTTGGACACGACTGAGTGACTGAACTGAACTGATAAAGGGTCTCAAGAGCTAAGGTGCACAACGATACATGACTGTTAATACCATCACTGCTGCTGCTATATTTTTATGAAGGGCTTTATATGTGGCTGACATTGCAGTAAGTGCTTTGCCTCATAACTCCCTGGTATGTGCAGATTATTATTCTGACTTTACAGATGAGAGAGTTGAGTCTTAAAGAACCAGTCATGCAGCGGAAAGAAAGTCAGCCTACCCCAAGCATCAGAGATAACCTTTAATTACAGTGTGTTGGAGACCAATACTTTTCATAATAAACATATTCAATCTTCACAACTGGTACAGATAACAAGCAATGTAAAGAATCTGGACACGTGTCACGGGAGAATTAGCAGGAACTGCTACTGAGAAGATTCTTTCAGAAGATACATGCCAGCTAAGGTTTGCCAGGGTGTCCTTTGGAATCTGCCTTGATGTTACTGGAAATAAATTTATTCACTGAACAAGTATTTATTGAATAAGTAACTAGGAGAAAAGATTTAAAGCAGATATCCATTTAAAACAGAGGCTATAAATTTCAGTAAGGGAATGGAGTGAATGGGACAAACAGAAGACTAGTCAAATACCCCACGTAAGAAATGATAAAGGTCTGAACTGAGACAGCGGCAGCAAGACTGGAAGGAATAAAGTGGGCACAGGAGATATCTGTAGGATTACAGCAACTGCAACTAGCCATTGAGGGATGGCAAAAGGATAGTAAAATATAAGGTTACTCTCAGGTTTCTGCCAGGCAGATGGATGGCAGTGCCACTGAATGAGACAGAAAATAAAGAAAGAGAAAATGAGATTTTGTGAGAAAGATGATGAATTTTGGTTTACACTGAAATGAAGTTCCTCTGGCCTTCCAGTTAGTGGTTAGAAATAGGGCTTTGAAGTTCACGATTAGAGACATAAGTTAGAGCGTTAATGGCACAGAATGATAACTGAGGCCCAGGGAGACGAGATAGAAGAAAAAGGCAGGTGTGACAGCCGACCAACATAAGAAGAGCGGGGAGAAAACGCAGGTGGTGAGGAAGACCACGGGCCTGTGATGGGCCAGGAGGGAACACAGGAACAAACGGGGCTACTCCGTCGAGAGTCAAGGCTGATAAAATCACATCTTGGATTGAGTCTTAACGTTCTCCGGTCTCTTGGGAAAACTGCAATGGTTGAGAAGATCTGGGTTGTCACGTAGTTTAAAAACACCAATTTCTAGCTAAGATTTTCAAGCAGGCATGGTTTTCATGTCCAATGACTGCCTAAACGGGCAGCAGACATGACTTGAAACTTTCTGAGGAAACACTTTAAAGTTGAAAGAGTCCACAGAAAGTTATTTTGATTGAAGTTCATGCCTTCCTGTTCTATTTTACTATGAGGCGTGGCATAGGAAGATAACACCATTCTCCGGTTATAGCATCTTGAAGACACTGAAATATGCTTTGAATAAACATTTTCCTTTGAAATAATTTGAGATTTGGGAAAAAGTCATGAAGATAGTTCAGGTAGCAATACCAATCACCAGTTGCCACTGATGTTAACTCACTGACCAGACACATATTAAAATGTCTTTTTGCAACTTGAGGTATTTCAATATACACTCACATAACAAATCACTGGCCACAGGTGTTAGTTTCTGCAAAAGTCTCCTGGTCAATGATGCGCTAACATCTTATACAAACACGCCACATCTATCACAACTAAAACTGACACTGGGGCACCATTATCAACGATACTCTGGACTTTATTCACATTTCACCCCACTGCATTTAGCTTTCATGTCTCTCTTATCTACTCTGCTCTGAATTATCAATGATGATGTTTACTATGATACTTTAAGGTGGCATTGACTAGGTTTCTCTAATGTAAACACAGTATTTACTCCTCTCTAGAAGACATTTACACACACAACAGATTTATTGTTTGGCTTCAGATAAGACTGAAATCTTGACACAGATAATCAGCTCGTCAGAGTGGACTTTACTGAAGACATCACAGTACCTGGAAAACACTTCTCAGAGGACTATCTTACAACTATCTTCCTGTACATGTCTTATCATACTGAAAAGTAATTAGTCCAATCTGATAGAAAGAGTCAGTAGCTCAGTTGAGTCCAATTCTTTGAGACCCCATGAACTGTAGGCCACCAGTTTCCTCGGTTCAGCTCAGTTACTCAGTTGTGTACGACTCTTTGAGACCCCATGGACTGCAGCATGCCAGCCCTCCCTGTCCATCACCAACTCCCGGAGCTTGCTCAAACTCACGTCCATCGAGTCGGTGATGTCATCCAACCATCTCATCCTCCGTGGTCACCTTCTCTTCCTGCCTTCAATCTTTCCCAGCATCAGGGTCTTTGCAAATGAGTCAGTTCTTTGCATCAGGTGGCCAAAGTACTAGAGTTTCAGCTTCAACATCAGTCCTTCCAATGAATATTCAGGACTGATTTCCTTTAGGATGGATTGGTTGGATCTCCTTACAGTACAGGGGACTCTCAAGAGTCTTCTCCAACACCACAGTTCAAAAGCATCAATTCTACGGCGCTCAGCTTTCTTTATGGTCCAACTCTCACATCCATACATGACTACTGGAAAAACCATAGCTTTGACTAGATAGACTTTTGTCAGCAAAATAATGTCTCTGCTTTTTAATATGCTATCTAGGTTGGTCATAGTTTTTCTTCCAAGGAGCAGGCATCTTTTAATTTCATGGCTGCAATCACCATCTGCAGTGATTCTGGCACTCCCCAAAATAAAGTCTGTCCCTGTTTCCATTGTTTCGTCATGAAGTGACGGGGAAAAATGGACCAGTCTCCTATGTCTATGAAATTCTCCAGGTTGCCATTCCATTCTTCAGGGTATCTTCCCAACCTGGGTGGGAACCAGGTCTCTTGCATTGCAGGCAGATTCTTTACCATTTGAGCCATTCAGATATAATGAGTTAGCCAATCAGATACAGTCAGTCTTAAATTTGATAAGTAGCAACAGTTATTTCGTATGAACATTAAAAAAAATTAGTCCATTACAAAATAATCATGTCCAATACTAACATTTAGTGGATAAAAATAGTTTAAAACTCTCCAAGATCAGCAGGTGTGATTCAGGCACCTTTCAAATGACTAGTTCTTTCCTGGATCCCTTTAAAAATAGACTATCTCTCCACAGCCCTCTTGATCTCTGAAAAGTAAGCCCCACTGGCCTTTGAAGACACACATCCTGGGGGCTCATCTTCCAGACACAGGACCCCCATGATGGGGAGCCTGATGCCGGGCTCACAACCCTGGCTCCCTGGGGGAAACCTCTGCTAACTCTAATTAATCTCCTGTTTACAGGTCGCCCACCTGGGGGTATGAGTTTTGACTATACCAGACTCTGCCCTTCCTACCTGTCTTGTTATGTTTTCTTTCTATAGCTCTTTTCTGGTAGGCTTCAGGGCTTTTCACCAATAGTTGCTCTGTAAAGAGTTGTCATTTTGATGTGGCCCACAGAGGAGGCAAGCTCAGGGTCTTTCTACTCTGTCCTCTTTGGTTAACGCTTATCTCCACAGTTTTTATGGATATTTAAGTTAGTCATTAATACTAGTCTCTGTGTATAGAAAATGTAGGCATTTGCTCTTATTTATGTAATACTTAGGGCTTCCCTGGTAGCTCAAATGGTAAAGTGTCTTCTTGCAATGCAGGAGACCTGGGTTCAATCCCTGGGTCGAGAAGATCCCCTGGGGAAGGAAATGGCAACACACTCCAGTACTCTTGCCTGGAAAATTCCATGGACAGAGGAGCCTGGTAGGCTACAGTTCATAGGGTCGCAAAAAGTAGGACACAACTGAACGACTTCACTTTCACTATGTAATTCTTGATTTATTCAGCATCCTGTGTCATTTAATTTAAAAAACTGTTTATAAAAATACCATAGTATAAAGGGTTAAAAGGCATTGAGGTTTTAACAAATAAAACTGGTATGAGTTGAAATCTATACAGTTTGAAATTAACATCAACTTTTCTGCCTAAATTGTGTCCAATACAAAGTCTCTTTAAAATAACAGAAACTAAAGTAACTGATTCTATTGCCATGTAATTCTAGGAAATATCCCAACCTACATTTTGGGAGAACTATTATTCTTAGGGCCTTATCATTTAGATATCTTCCTGCTTCACCCTAAACAATGTATGTCTTACATTTTTTGAAAGTTGGAGCAATAGCTTTTAATGTTTTCCCTTGTATTCCAGGGTTTCGATCTCAAATGTGTATCACAGCATCAAAAAATATATTTGCTCTTTGAAGATTCAGTCATATCAGATGGCATCCTGATAATGTATTATTCATAACTCAGTCACAGATAAACAATGTGGCAACATTAAAGCAAAGCATTAAAAAGCCACATGTATCACAGAAGCCTTTCACAAAGGAATAAAAGTTCAGGAGGGGCAGGTTTTATATAGGTAAATAAATAATAAATAAGGCAATGTAGGGAAATCCTTTTTTATAATTAACCTCATGTTCTAGATAGTAAACTCCTTAAGGATAAGGACAGATCCTAATCCAAATTCTACAAAGTTTTAATATGTTACATAGTATGGCTCCTCAGCATATTAAATACTACTTTAGTTCATTTATACTATAGTTGATATTTTAACATATATGCTAAGAAGATCTCACCAAATATAGACATTTGGATTACACATTCATATTTACAATTTAACAAGTGGAAAACCAGAAAAGTTTGATAATTTTCTAAGATTCATTAAGCGGGGAAGAATAAAGGAGTTTCTGCTATAGTTCATGTATATTTTAGGAAGAAATCTGTAGATGCCCTCATGGTGATCTCACTTGAGGTTAGGAGAATGTGTGGAGGGAAATCTTTCATGATTTTCCTTTCTAATGTTTCTACTCTTGCTTTTCTCCTACTATTACATGGAATCAAAGACCATGTTGTCACTCCCAGGTAAAACATAAACTCAGATGGAAGCCCACAGAGAGTCCTCAGATTTAACACAGACATCTTTTTCAGTCTGAACAACAGCTACTTTGTATGGTTTTCACTGTGAGTTATGCGTTCAGTTGACCTAACCATGCTTCTAACAACAAAGTCATCACACCGTTCTCTGTCTTAAAATTCTTCAAAACCTACCCTGTTGCCTCACTGGAGTGCTAGCCATCTTTTCTGCATACTGCCGTACTTGGCCACTACCTTCTCCCCTCTGCCGGCTAACTCCTGTTTCTTTCTTATGCTTCCCTAAAAAGCCTCTCCCCTAAACGCATCATCTCCTGCTGTCCTGAGCTCCCCGAGTATCACATATGCAAAGTGCTGCCACTTGATCATGAACAAAACAGACCTGATCTCAGCTTCATGGGCTACACAGTCAAGCTGGGAAGAAAGGCCTTAGTGAACAGAAATAATTAACAAAAGTGTTCAGGGTATCTTAACAGAGAAAAGACGGAAGCATGGCAATGTAGAGCAGTGGAGTGTAACCCAGAGCGATGGTGGGGGAACGTCCTTCAGGGACTTCCCTGGTGGTCCAGTGGCTAAGACTCTGCGCTCCCAAAGCAACGGGCCCAGGTTCCATCCCTGATCAGGGGACTAGATCCCACATGCCTCAGCTGAGAGCTCACATGTCACGACAAAAACCCCACAAGTCACAATGAAAGATTCCACACCACAACTAAGACCTGGGGCAGCCAAATAAGTCAATGAATATTTTTGAAAAGTCCTCTGTGACGACGTCAGGACTCCATCATGGCTTTGGCAAGAAAATCAAAACGTATTCAAGACATTCTAGTGGGAGGGAGCAACATATACAGACACCTTAAGGCAAAGGAGAAGGGGGAATCTAGAATCTTTTAGGAATAAGGAGAAAGAGGGGCTCAAGATGAGGAAGGGGAATGCCCTGGACCCAAAGCATGCTTGCCACGGAGATGCCCTGTTCCCATCCTCCCCACAAAGACCTCACTACTGAGCTGTAAGGAAGGCAGCTGGCTCTCCTCGCCTAGCAGCAATTCCTTTGTGACACACCACTGCCTGCCTCTGGGGCCACATGTTTCCCTGGCAGCCTCCAACCTAAGTACAGGGGAGCGGGAGGGTGTGGTCCTTTCTGCCCAATGCAGGAGTCCTCGGAAAGGTCCTCTTGCTCTGGGTCTCCAGTGGCTCGGCCAACATTTTGCTCAGTTTGTTTCACTGATCAGAACACCTGATTACTCTACTCTCTCCTCCCAGCCTGAGGCTCTCTCTAGATTTTGGTTGTTGAGTTTGAGACACAATGGTTTGTTCTGTGATTCAGTGACTGAATACTGTTTATAGACCCTATCAATTAGACACAATAAATGACATGCAGATCACTGCCTTCCCAGCTTCCAGTGGCAGCACTGCTACTGCTGCTGAGGCGCTTCAGTCGTGTCCAGCTCTGTGCGACCCCATGGACGGCAGCCCACCAGGCTCCCCCGTCCCTGGGATTCTCCAGGCAAGAACACTGGAGTGGGTTGCCATTTCCTTCTCCAACGCATGAAAGTGAAAAGTGAAAGTGAAGTATCTGACTCTTCACAACCCCATGGACGGCAGCCCACCAGGCTCCTCCGTCCATGGGATTTTCCAGGCAAGAGTGCTGGAGTGGGGTGCCATTGCCTTCTCCAGTGGGAGCACTAGGAAAACCAAAACTATTGTGAAGATTTAGAACTTTCTTCTAAGAAATTCCACATCAGCTATGTCTGGATGAAGCCGATAATTCTCAGTAGGCTGTTTCCCCTTTTCCGTAAACAAACAGATAATTACAGCAATTGACTGCTGGAAGTGGCACATTTGGTACAGCTCAAGCCACCACAGGTATGAGAAAGGTTCACTCAGTTACTTGTGGTAAGTTTGTAGAGTGAGCTACTTGTCAACTAACGATGGTTACAAAAGGCTTTCCCCCCCTTCAAAGGGAGGAAGGCATCAACTCCGTCAGCTTAGTAAATATACCTTAGAGTAAATTTCCCAGAACTTCTGCGAAGGAGCAAGTTTTTATTAGGGGTGCCTCTCCACCACCTAGGCTGTCCCACCACTGTGTACCAGCTGTAGAGCTAGACTGTACGAGACTCAGCGGTTGACCCCACTCCCTACTCCGGTCCCAGACAATCAGGTAACTTTTATTACCCTGCGCTGAAACCATGTATAAGTTCATGGAGAGATTTCAGGACCGAGGTCTAATGACGGTGGCAAGTGACACCCCTACCCCTCAATCCCTCTGATGTGAAGGCGTAAAGAAACTGCTACAAGCAGCCACTGCAGACAGTCGGGGGAGACCAGACTGAAGGCAAAGGCTACCTGGAGCCAAGACATGAAGGAAGCAGACATGAGATCTGCCTGCACTGGGTCTGAATTGGTCCTTTCCCGCGATTATTGAGGAAACCTTGAAACACTATCCTGTTGTACTTTTTGAAAACCATCCCAATGTACAGAGGTGTCCTTGAATTCTTCCTTTAAAATGACATGTTGGTGGCTTCTCTGGAAGTCCAGTGATTAAGACTTTGTGCCTCCACTGCAAGGGGCATGAGTCTGATCCCTAGTCCAGGAACCAAGATCCCACATGCCACACACACACACAAAAAAACTGTTTTAATAAAACAATGCACTGGATCATGCATCTCAGTTTATCTCCCTGTCCTTCCCAGGAAAATAAGTCTTTCAAAGCTTTCAAAATTGTCCTTCAAAGCTTCAGGTTTAATTTCGTGGATCTTCACTGGATAAAGGCTATAAAAAGTTTACATATTATTTCATCAACTGTCAAAAATACTGTAAAATATTAAAAATTACAAATGTGTACATTAGCTCAACGATGTGATTATATGATTATACACTTGGATGCTAGGTGAAAATCACTACTGAATACCTTAAAGAGTCCATGCATGCAAAGTAACAGATGCTTCTCTCATTTTTAAAAAAGGTAAATATTATTTTATTTGTTTAAATAAGAATTTGCAAGGATGGCCAAATCCAGGCCATATTTGTTGGTCTTGCTACATACTATATAAACACAAACACATACACACACAGCTGTGCAGGATGAAAAACAACTTGGGATGGAGAGCAGCTACTTCCTTTAGGCTGAGAATGAGCTGTCAGTTTTGACTGCTATATACAAGGTCCACTTCACACATTTAGGGACCTACCACTCACTGGAAGGTTCCGAAATCTGTGACCTCTGATTCAAGTGTACATGTTAATGTTTTGTCAACTAAGTACAGATTTATTCATATACTGAAGAAACCTGACAAGGGAATCCAGATAATCAGCACAAAAGCAAATAATGATTTCAGGTGAGTAAAAACAGGATTTTTCACATCCTTGGTTTAAGATTCATAAATACCAAACAGGCATCGATCTTACCTGTAGGTCTTTTTCTTCTATCTTCCTTTGGAGCACTTCAAGGCACTTGGTAAAGTCAGTATGGTCTTGATCAGGAGTTGAAATAATTTCACAGCCCTGTGTTAAATAAGATAAAAGGTACAAGTTAATAATGATGTCGACTGAGGAACAAGATCAAGAGCTATAAAAGAGAAAGCATCACACATATCCTATGATGCCTGTGTTATACCTTGATCATTAAACTCATTATCATTATCTTTCTTATTTCACATAACAGGACCTCTCAGCAATGATGTTAGACTACTAAAATGACGATCTGATTATGACAATCATTCTACCCAAAAAAAGGACAGCTAATACCACATTAATGGTCTTTAAAACTCACTGCTGTGATAACATTCAAGATTAACATAAGGACATCGGTATGAGTATTATAAAATACACTCACAGTGAAATGACTTGAAACTAAAATGAAACTACTTCTAATAAACGTTGAGTTTCTTTGAGCAGACTTTCTAAGTTTACTTACATGAATACAAAAACTAATACCAGCTAAAGATGAACTGATGAACTACATTTTAAGTAGAATCAAGTTAGCTGTCTTATAAAATTCCTTTACAATACCTTTTTTCCCCACGTAGAAAGAAGCAGGAAGAGAGATGCCTGTGTAAATACGCCTCTTGGATGATCTTTCGGACATAATGAAGTGAATTTATAAGTTCTTTGCCTCCTCTACAACAGATATTTTACCTAGTGAAAAACACTGAAATATATTTATAACTATAACGCCACAAAAGTGTCAGCTTGCTGGCACTAGTGAACTGATATGGTTCGAGAAACAGTATTTTTGAAATGACACCATCTCCTCCAATGTCTTACAGAAGCAAAGATATGTAAAACCAGAGCACAATGAGACTTTGGACTTCTTAATTCAGGAATGAAACAATGTGAGGTCTCTGACAAACAGCTGAGTAAGGGAAAGTTAAATATAATCTAGTATATAAAGTTGCCATTCAAAGAGTTCTCAAGGATACAAAACACCCATACTGGCTCTTAAATTATTCCAAAAACCATTCTCAGTAGATTTAAAGGTTCTCCTTTAACTTCAAGGTCTCCTGAAAGGTGTCGGGCTCAAGCTGTGCTTCATTCATTTATGACTGTCCTACAATGTAGTGACCAGTGAAAAAATTAATTTCTCATCATTCAAAAATATATTATGTACTAAAAGATACATATGTCATTTTTACAAGATCATCGATAAATACTTTCCTGACCCTAAAAGAACATTGAAATTTACTATAATGGCCAAGCAAGAATATGAAGTTGCCTTCTCTCAGGCTAACACCCCTAAAAAAAAAAAAAAAAAAAAGACACAAGAATATGCCAGAGCATACAGGAATATTATCAGAGAAGAGGATATTAGATTGTCAACAAACCAAAAATCACTATATTGAAACTTTCTGGAGAGCAGGCCTTATACTCTTATTACTGTTTCCAGTGCCTGGCACCAGTGTGCTATATAGGTAAGTGTTCAATAAATAAAATTCTTGAGGAATGAAAAGGTCTGTTGGCAAATGTGGTGGGAGAGTATGGTATCTTATTTTACTGCCAAATATGACAATGATTAATTATCTCCCTTCTTTAAGTACTGACCAGAGAAATAATCACTCCAACAAAGGGAAACAAAATTAAAAAGGCAAACAGAAATAGCAATACAAGAGATGACTAATAGATCATCATCTGCTTTCACTGTTATCACCCCAGAATCAGCACAGATCCACAAGAAACCTTATAGCTAAAGGGAATCCAAGACATCACCTATGTAGTCCCACTATAATATCTGTAGATTAAGACAATAAAAAGAAGTTTAACTTGACTAAAAAACTGGACAGCAAGGTAGTAATTATCAGCAGGTCACATTTAGAAACCCTGTTTCTTTACTCCCGTGACATGGGAACAAATTCCTAGACAATTGAAAGACCAAGGTTTTCACACATGCTTAGCTGCTCAGTCAGGCACAACTCTCTAAAACCCCCACGAGCTATGGCCCACAAGGCTCCTCTGTCCATGGGATTCTCCAGCCAAGAACACTGGAGTGAGTTGCCATTTCCTCCTCCAGGGGATCCTCCCAAACCAGGGATCGAATCTGCATCTCTTGCGTCTCCTGAATTGCAGGCAGATTCTTTTACCACTACCCCCTAGTTCTTACGATATCTCTAAAGAAGCCCAGGTCTTATGATACCTCTAAAGTTGGCTCCACAGAATATTAAGAAAAAAGCTACTTGAACTATAAGACCTAGGCTTCAGCAACTTAAGATGGACACACAGAGAAGCTTAAGTCAGGACTCAGAGACAGATTATCAGCACTGAAAAGTTCAGACTGTATCTAAAGTAACTACAAACATCTAGAAACTCTAACCAAGGCATTTATTAGTCATCCACAGAGTGTTAGAGTTTTGACTAGTTTAAATGACCCTAATATTATCACAGAATGAGAATAAATTCATTAGAAGTAGAAACAGCTCCAGGAGTCCTCTCAGGGAACTTTTGACACCTAGAAAGGAGACATGGAACACAACACACAGGTCTTTGGCCAACGAAAGACGTTTTCACTGTTTTCTGGGTCTTATCATAACATATTAATATCCAGAAGAGGGAAAATATAAAAGTAAAGATGAAAAACTATCATGATCCCGCAGACAAGAAAATTGTAGAAATGTGCTCATATTTATTTGCAGTTTTTGGTAATACAAAATAAGGTTCAATTCCCTGGAGTCATTAGAACTGGGCTTTATGAAGATATTCAAGATATCAGACTTGGCCAATTAAAGTATATAACATTCTAATAAACAGTTTCCAATGTTAGTTTCCATTAGATATGTGTATTTTACATTAAGATATATAGGAATTTTCCAAAATTTCCATAAAATTCAACTACTACTATCTTTAATTTCTCTCAGTTGCCTAATTGCCTTATATATATATAAAATATATATGATTTTAGGATATATATTTTTTAGAATACAAATTATTATTTTATAAGCCAGTAGGTAGCTCCAATCTCATATTATACATTTTTCTTGGGTAATTTTTCTCACTCTACAAATAGAAATTTAAATAAGAATTCTAATAAATAGTTTGTTTTATGAATACATCACTTTTTTTCAAAATGGATTATTTTTTATACTACATTTTATTGATTCTGTTTTATACTAGAATTGGAAAGAAAAAGACTTGGCTTGACATTACAAATTTCAGTGTGTTAAAATCAGAGCTATTCTGAATTTGTTCTAACCTAAAAAGGATCTTTTGAAGATGTAGAGCCACAATGCCTGGTCTAAAATGCTTTTCAATAAACTGAGATGTTTTTAGCCCTAACAGTATATAACTTAATTCTATGAAAAATCAGAGAACCTCAAAAGTTATCTTAAAATAGGAATATTAAAATTGTGATCTATTGATAATTATCTCTCATTGAAGTCAATAATAAAAAGTAAGATGTGATTACTCATCTTGTTATTTGAGATATGAGTCACTTATATACATTATGATCTTGAATCTCTAAATGCAATCATCACATTTTAAGATATGTAAACTGAAGTATGTGCTTAGTCACTCGGTCAAGTCCCATTCTTTGCGACACCATGGACTGTAGCCTGCCAGGCTCCTCTGTCCACCGGGACTCTCCAGGCAAGAATACTGGAGTACAGAGAGTTTAAATAACTTGCCCAAGGTCATACAGCTGAGAAGGAGAGAGTATGTGATCAAAGAAGCCCATACTCTTCACCTACCAGGCTTTGTACTCAACCCTGTTTACAATAAACTTTGGGTATTTAGGAAGGTTTAAGCAGAAAAATTCCTTTATAATTTATGAGAATTGTAGTCGCTCAGTTGTGCCCAAGTCTTTGTAACCACATGGACTCTAGCCCGCCAGGCTCCTCTGTTCATGGGACTCTCCAGGCAAGAATACTGGAGTGGGTTGCCATTTCCTTCTCCAAGAGATCTTCCTGACCCAGGGATTGAACCTGGGTCTCCTGCATGGCAGATTCTTTACTGTCTGAGCCACCAGGGAAGCCCAATTTACATGACTCTTTATTTAATTGGTTTTCTCCAGTTTTTACCCGAAAAGTCTTTAACTGTCAGGCAGACATGAAACCTGCCTGACTGCACGCTGCTTCCATTGTAGCCCAAGGCTTGGAGGACTCAGTGTATCCACAAACATCTGAAATGGGCAGTGAATGCTTAGTTATCCTTTTCCTTGCTTTTTTCTGCATTTCTAACTCATTATATTGTCACTATGTTTATCATTTATGATATAATTCACTTTTTTATGACCCTTGATAGATTGCCGGAGTGTTTTCTAGGAAGGCTGAAAATATGGATAATCCTACTGGTGTATGAGGATTTAAAAGTTTCTTCTTTTTAAAATGTAATACTAGGAAAGATAATTCATCATGAATTTCTTACCGTGAATTAATTTACTTGCTATACTTCCTTCTTAATTACAAACAAATCATTAAGGAAGAGACTTTCACTGGGGAGGAAGGGAAAAGAAAGACAATTCTGGAGTGTGAAGCAGGCTCGTCCTGGAAGTGGTTTGCCCAACTGAGGACTAAGATGCTAAAGGACAGTATGACAGAAAAGGACACTCTCGGGACGGGAAATAGGGGTCAATCAAGGGTAAAGACGAGGAGGCAAGAAGATGTCAACGTCACCTTTCAAGCTGGCTCTGAAAACATGGAATATATATCCCATCAAATTGGAATATTGTTAATTTTTTTAATAAAGCGGCCAGATAATATGAGTTTTGTGGTGTCTTAAAATTCTAGCCCCCACACACTATTTTCCCTCATCCACTACTGAAGCAGTCTTTCTTTTTGTACATCATTTTTCAGTCCCTATGTGAAGAAGGCTGAGCGCCGAAGAATTGATGCTTTTGAACTGTGGTGTTGGAGAAGACTCTTGAGGGTGCCTTGGACTGCAAGGAGATCCAGCCAGTCCATTCTGAAGGAGATCAACCCTGGGATTTCTTTGGAAGGAATGATGCTAAAGCCGAAGCTCCGGTACTTTGGACACCTCATGCGAAGAGTTGACTCATTGGAAAAGACTCTGATGCTGGGAGGGATTGGGGGCAGGAGGAGAAGGGGACGACAGAGGATGAGATGGCTGGATGGCATCATGGACTCGATGGACGTGAGTCTGAGTGAACTCTGGGAGATGTTGACGGACAGGGAGGCCTGGTGTGCTGTGATTCATGGGGTCGCAAAGAGTCGGACATGACTGAGCTACTGAACTGAACTGAACTGAACTGAACTGAAGTCGTGTCCAACTCTTTGCGACCCCATGAACTGCAGCACGCCAGGCTTCCCTGTCCTACACTATCTCCCAGAGTTTGCTCAAACTCATGCCCACTGAGTCAGTGATGCCATCCTGTTAGGACACATTCAAAAATATTTTAGGGAGATATACTCAAGAGTCTTAAAAAAATTGAATATATTACATTTTTAATAATGAGGTTCCATAATCCTTTATTAAACTGAATTGACCAGAACTGTGTAATAAGAAATAGCCTGCCAGATTAAAAGAACAGCAGGCATAAAGCAAAATGACTTATACTCTGAATAATCAAAGATAGAGATCTAAAATTAGCCCAAACTTGTTCTCAAATTTGCTAAGAAGGGGAATAGTTACATAAAGCCAATTGGAATCTAAATCATCTATGTTCCTTGATACAGGTATGAAAATTGGCTTTTTACCCTGCAGAGATGTTATCACGAAAGTAACTATTTCCCACTTGCCTCTTTATTGTATAAGGCATACTATGGTAGATTGCTACTTCAGTTTTATTTACCAGACTTCCAAAAACATTTCTACTTTTCAAGGTAGAAATTATCAAGTGACAACTGATGAGAAACAATTCTTCAGCAAGAATGTCACATGATTAAACTCTTAAAAACTCTTAAGTAATAGATTGCCTAAAGTAATAGAGTGTTTTCTTTCTGTTTTTCTAGACGGTATATAAAAGAAAAGAATAAATGTAATTTAACCTTGCAACAATTCTCCATTCAATCCCAAACACAGAGAGACATTCTAATCTGCTATAATCTTCACTGCCCTGGGTGTCGTAAAGTAACCTTTCCTTTCAACATGGCATTGAACAAAAACTTTAAACATTTCAAACAAGAAAAGCACCACTTCTATTAACAGAAGTCAAATATCATTTTAACACAGCACAGGGTCTCAAATGATGGCTTCTTTGCTAAAAGCAGAGCCAAGAGTTCCCAATGGAAGAGGGTACCTGAAAGATTTAACACATCAGGCTCAAGAATGCTGTTTTATAGCCTGCTTGCAAGGCTGCCCTTTGGACTGGTCCTGGAGGACCTGAATGGTAAAGAGTTCCCCACACTGACAAACAAACAACTTTCCCCAGCACTGGCTCACTGTGCCTAACTTATTTGTACAAACAACATGGTTTACGCTGAGAACCTGTTTTGTTATGGTTGTTGTTTGTTTGGCCCCCAGTAACATTTTGGGCATGAAGTCACCAATGAGCTTCCCTGGTGGCAACACATCACACTTCTTACAATCTGATTAAGGGCATCCTCTGTGACTACTGGGAAAGGACTCTTGACTAGTGACTCATTTTCTCCAGAATTTCTCCCCCAGTGCCTTTCCCCTTAGCTGATTCTGCTTCCCAGCCTCTCTGTAATAAATCACAGCTGTGAGTCTGACTATATACCAAGTCCCATGAGTCCTCTAGTCAATTATGGATTGCAGAGCCCGTCGTGGGAACCCTCAAGCCAAAGAGCTACAGATCCTTCCTCCCTTAGGAGGCTTGAATACACTTCTACTTTATAATGTTCATACAAGCACATGGACCCAGAGATCTGGTCTCGTCTGGGTGCTGTTCCTTCACACCCACTACAAACAGGCCAAGGATGGAACTGGTCTCCACTGGTTCTCTTCCGAGTCTCCCCAAAAAGGCGAGGATGTGGGTGCGGTAGGAGAGGGAGCACTGAAGGAATTGGGGTGGGGGGGTGTTCAATTACTCAGACCTCAGCAGACACAGAAAAGGGAAACTGAGTACTCACAAAAGGAAGCTGCAAGATTTCCTCAACCTGTGAAACTGATTTTCACTTTACTTGGAGAACTCCTTCTTTTCATCCAGAAAGTTACGGTGTAATGGCCAGGAAAGTGCATGCATTCTGCGGTCAGAATGCCCGCTTAGATCCTAGTTAAACCATTTCTGACCTGGTAAAGTTGGGTGAATTGCTCAACCTCTCTGTGCTTCCATATTCAACTATAAAATGTAGGTGACAGTTCCAACCTAATAGAATGTGACGTAAGGATTAGTAAAGTGTTAGTTCCTCAGTTCAACTCTTTGTGACCCCATGACTGCAGCCCACCAGGCTCCTCTGTCCATGGGATTCTCCAGGCAAGAATACCGAAGAGGGTAGCCATTCCCTTCTCCAGGGGATCTTCCCAACCCAGGGTCTCCTGCATTGCAGGCAGATTCTTTACCATTTGAGCCATCAGGGAAGGCTCAGACTGTAAAGAATTACATTAATTTATAAATGAAAGTAAGAAAGGATTATATGAATTTATTAGTGAGAGTACATATAAAAGTGTCTGGTATCCTGGAAACACTTCAAAGTAATTATTGACTAGTACTCTTTTCAAGATTATGTTATGTCTTTTCAAGATGGGAGGGAGTTTCAAAAGGGAGGGGGTTTATGTATACATATGGTTCATTCATGTTGAGGTTTGATAGAATACAGCAAAATTTTGTAAAGCAATTATCCTTCAATAAAAAATAAACACATTTAAAAAAGGCTCTGCTGAGACTTTCTCACACCAGTCTTTAAAGGTAGAGAAAACCTGAAATACAACAAACTTATAAGCAACCAACTATATTTCAGCCTTTCAGAAACCAGTATCTTACCCTAACTGTTACTGGATAAAGGGTAGTTTCTCAACAGTCAAACTCACTTGAGAAGTATAATACTAAGGTGAACAAAATTAAAATTTTGGCAGACTTACTTAAAATGATACTGTGCATGGTGAATTTTCAAGAGGGACCTACAGAATGTCAAATTTCACAAATTCTTGTGATCACAAAAGTCTTTTTTTTATACTAAGTATTGTGTGGCACTTCATGTGAATCTTTTTTATCTCAAGTATCTAAAAGCAGCATTAGACACCTGAGTCATACAAACTTTCATGAGAATCTACTAATTGCTGGTATCCCAGAATGAATGACAGAATTCAGGTTGCAGGAGATCACATATTAATAGGATAAGAAGGAACTATGATAAAAATTAAACTTATGATAAAGTTATTTCAATCAGGTTCTGCAAGGAAAAAACAAAGGAAGGAATACATGGGGGAGAACTGATGAGAAGCGGGTTCCATGAGCCTAATGAATGAGGAGAGAGAAACGGTCACAGAGACCACAGAGATCGCAGAGTTAGAGAAGCAGCAGGCTGGCCTGGCCCTGGAGTCATCGCTGAGGCACTGGAGAGGGCTTAGAAATTTACAGAGCTTCCCTGGTGGCTCAGACAGTAAAGAATCTGCCTGCAACGCTGGGTTCAATCCCTGGGTGGGGAAGATCCCTGGAGGAGGGTATGAAAATCCACTGCAGTATGCTGGCCTGGAAAATTCCAGGGACAGAAGAGCCTGGTGGGCTACAGTCCAGGGGATCACAAAGAGAAATTTAAAGGGCATAGGCTCCCCCTTTTTAAATGCCTTAAACATGTTAAACAAATTAAAACAAAACAGGCTTTGAAAATTAAAGACAATTTGAAAGGACTACGATTGAGGCAAGCACAAGAATGAAGGTGTATTCCTGAAACAGACTCACATAAAGTCCCTTGGCTGTCTCATCGTTCCCTTCCTGAGATGCTAATAAGCAGAAGCCAACCAGTTGTAAGAATATAAAGTGAAGAACCTGTCACTCAGTTGTCAGTGGAAACTGCCTGTCTATAATTCCCTTAACAAAGCCTTTATAGCTCAGCATATGTTAATTAGTTTTCAAGCTTAAGCCTAAGAAATTACTGTACTCAGGGGATATGTGTGTGTGTGTGAGAGAGAGAGAGAGTTATCCACTTAAAAAAGTATATCAATAAATGGAATTGAGCTTTATATATTTATACAATTTTCTCCATCTGGCATTAAGAGTCAAACTTGCTAATGTTTTAAGTTTCTCCTAATCCAACTTGCCTTTTCTCTAAATTTATTAATTTTAGACTGCCCTGGTGGCTCAGATGATAAAGAATCTGCCTGCAATGCAGGAGGAGGTTCGATCCCTGGGTCAGAAAGATCCCCAATATTACCACGTATAAAATATTCTGACATCTGGCTGGGCAGAAGTGGGTAGGAGACACAGCTACAGGAGAAAATAATAAGATACATGACATTAGGCAGAGCAATGCAGATGTTTTTCACTGAAGATTAAAAGCATCTGTCCAGATTCTGTTAAATTTAAACAAAATTGAACCCAAGGCATTGTCAAACTCAAAAGTATGTTATCATTGATTTGGATTATGAAGCAAATTATAAATTATATACTTATGGAAAAGAAATGATTAGAAATCCCTTTAAAACCAATGTTACTAAGTATAGCTATTCAAAAGCTCTTAAGTAAACAATTATGCAAAGTAAAACAAAATACTACCACTTTGTATTAACCTATTCTTTAAGCATTTTGAGAGCTCCTCCACATGTGTAACATTCAGTTCATCACTTCATTCGCTCAGTTGTATCTGACTCTTTGTGACCCCATGGACTGCAGCACACAGGGCCTCCCTGTCCATCACCAACTCGCGGAGCTTACTCAAACTCATGTTGATCGAGCTGGTGATGTCACTCAACAATCTCATCCTCTGTCGTCCCTTCAATCTTTCCCAGCATCAGGGTCTTTTCTAATGAGTCAGTTCTTCACATCAGGCGGCCAAAGTATTGGCACTTCAGCATCAGTCCTTCCAATGAATATTCAGGACTAATTTCCTTTAGGATGGACTGGCTGGAACTGCCTGCAGTCCAAGGGACTCTCAAGAGTCTTCTCCAACACCACAGTTCAAAAGCATTAATTCTTTGGCGCTCAGCTTTCTTTATAGTTCAACTCTCACATCCATACATGACTACTGGAAGAACCATAGCTTTGACTAGACGGACCTTTGTTGGCAAAGTAATGTCTCTGCTTTTTAAAATGCTATTTAGGTTGGTCATAGCTTTTCTTCCAAGAAGCAAGCATCTTTTAATTTCATGGCTGCAGTCACCATCTGCAGTGATTTTGCAGTCCCAAAAAATAAAGTCTCTCACTGTTTCCATTGTTTCCCCAACCATTTGCCATGAAGAAATTGAACCAGATGCCATGATCTTAGTTTTCTGAAGATCTTAGTTGAGTTTTAAACCAACTGTTTCACTCTCCGCTTTCACTTTCATCAAAAGACTCTTTAGTTCCTCTTCACTTTCTGCCATAAGGGTGTGTCATCTGCATATCTGAGGTTATTGATACTTCTGCCGGCAATCTTGATTCCAGCTTGTGCTTCATCCAGCCCAGAATTTCTTGTGATGTACTCTGCCATTAGTTAAATAAGCAGGGTGACAATATACAGCCTTGACAGACTCCTTTTCCTATTTGGAACCAGTCTGTTGTTTCATGTCCAGTTCTAACTGTTGCTTCCTAACCTGCATATAGATTTCTCAAGAGGCAGGTCAGGTGGTCTGGTATTCCCATCTCTTTCAGAATTTTCCACAGATTTTTGTAATCCACACAGTCAACGGCTTTGGCATAGTCAATAAAGCAAAAGTAGATGTTGTTCTGGAATTCTTTTGCTTTTTCGATGATCCAATGGATGTTGGCAATTTGATCTCCGGTTCCTCTGCCTCTTCTCAATTC
Source organism: Capra hircus (assembly GCF_001704415.2). NCBI lineage: Eukaryota > Metazoa > Chordata > Mammalia > Artiodactyla > Bovidae > Capra > Capra hircus. Next base: position 12,743,818 of record NC_030811.1, on the reverse strand, counting down.
AGCTTGAATATCTGGGAGTTCACGGTTCATGTACTGTTGAAGCCTGGCTTAGAGAATTTTGAGCATTACCTTGCTAGCGTGTGAGATGAGTGCAGTTGTGTGGTAGTTTGAGCATTCTTTGGCATTGCCTTTCTTTGAAATTGGAATGAAAACTGACCTTTTCCAGTCCTGTGGCCACTGCTGAGTTTTCCAAATTTGCTGGCATATTGAGTGCACAAATCTTTTAGGACTTGAAACAGCTCTACTGGAACTCTATCACCTCCTCTAGCTTTGTTCGTAGTGATGCTTCCTAAGGCCCACTTGACTTCACATTCCAGGATGCCTGTCTCTAGGTGAATGACCACAGCATCGTGATTATCTGGGTCATGAAGATCTTTTTTGTACAGTTCTGTGTATCCTTGCCACGTCTTCTTAATATCTTCTGCTTCTGTTAGGTCCCTACCATTTCTGTCCTTTATTGAGCCCATCTTTGCATGAAATGTTCCCTTGGTATCTCTAATTTTTGAAGAGATCTCTAGTCTTTCCCATTCTATTATTTTCCTCTATTTCTTTGCACTGATTACTGAGGAAGGCTGTACACTGTCACCTGCTTATTTAGCATATGAAGAGTACATTATGTGAAATGCCAGGCTGTATGAATTATAAGTTGGAATCAAGATTATTGGGAGAAATACCAACAACCTCAGATATGCAAAAAAAAATATCTCCTTGCAGTCCCTTGGACAGCAAAGAGAACAAACCAGTCAACTCTAAATGAAATCAACCCTGAATATTCATTGGAAGAACTGATGCTGAAGCGGAACCTTCAATACTTTGGCTATGTGATGCAAAGAGCCAACTCATCCGAAAAAATCCTGATGCTGGGAAAAACTGAAGGCAGGAGGAGAAGGGGACAACAGAGGATGACATTGTCAGATGTCATCACCAACTCAATGGACATGAGTTTGAGCAAGAGAATGGTACAGGACAGGGAAGCCTGGCATGCTGCAGGCCAGGGGATTACAAAGAGTCGGAGATGACTAAGCAAATGAACAACAGATATGCAGACGATACCACTTTAATGGCTGAAAGTGAAGAGGAACTAAAGAGCCTCTTGAAGAGGATGAAAGAGGAGACTGAAAAAGCTGGCTTAAAACTCAACATTCAAAAAATGAAAACCATGGCATCTGGTCCCATCACTTCATGACAAATAGATGGGGAAAAAGTAGAAACAGTGACAGATTTTATTTTCTTGGGCTCCAAAGTCACTGTGGATGGTGACCACAGCCATCAAATTAAAAGACACTTGCTCCTGGAAGAAAAGTTATGACAAACCCAGACAGCATACTGAAAAGTAGAGACAGTACTTTGCTGAGAAAGGTCCATATAGTCAAAGCTACAGTTTTTCTGTAAGTCATGTACCGACATGAGAGTTGGATCAAAAGAAGTCTGAGCACCGAAGAATTGACACTTCTGAATTGCGATGCTGGAGAAGACTCTTGACACTCCCTTGGGCAGCAAGGAGACTAAACCAGTCAAAATATTCATTGGAAGGACTGCTGCTAAAGTCAAAGCTCCAATACTTTGGCCACCTGATACGAAGAGCCAGCTCACTGGAAAAGACCCTGATGCCGGCAAAGATTGAGAGCAGGAGAAGGGGACAACAAGGATGACATGGTTGGATGGCATCACCAACTTGATGAATATGAGCGTGAACAAACTCTAGGAGGCTGTGAAGGACAGGAAAGCCTGGTGTGCTGAAGTTCATGGGGTTGCAAAGAGTCTAACGTGAGTTAGCGACTAAAGGACAAAAACAACTTAATGACCTATTGGTCTGTTTGGCCACTCTTTGTCTAGCCCAACTACTGCAGTTCCCCTCTTGCCGCTCCAGGGTTGGGGGTGAAGGACACTGACATGATGGAAATGTGAAGGGAAAGCGTCCGGTTCTCACACTGACTATCATTGCATTGCTGGCATTCTTTCCTGCAGATGTTAATTACCTTGTGCAAGAAACAACAATCCTGCCCAACAGACCAAATATGTAGTCTGTTGAAAAGTAGTGCTAGGAACTGAATCCTAGTTTTCACAAAATTCTTTTCATTAAAAAAAAAGGACACTCATCCAAAAGCTGCTGCTGCTGCTGCTAAGTCACTTCAGTCGTGCCCAACTCTGTGCGACCCCATAGACAGCAGCCCACCAGGCTCTGCCATCCCTGGGATTCTCCAGGCAAGAACACTGGAGTGGGTTGCCATTTCCTTCTCCAATGCATGAAAGTGAAAAGTGAAAATGAAGTCGCTCAGTCATGTCCGACCCTCAGCGACCCCGTGGACTGCAACCTTCCAGGCTCCTCCATCCATGGGATTTTCCAGGCAAGAGTACTGGAGTGGGGTGTCATTGCCTTCTCCGTATCCAAAAGCTAGCTGTCTCTATCATTTTCCTAAAGTCTTTTAAGTTTTTTGAGCCTGAGCTTCCACATCATAAAATTTGGCTAAATAACACAGTTTAATGTCTGTTACATTTTAAACTATTTTACATTTTTATCATTATATTTATAACATATTATTATCTTCTATCCTACACATCTACATTTATGGAAAAACAATTTATTCTGTGACTCTTTAAGACATTAAATACTGCAACGAGTGCCTAACATTCTAAGTATAAGGAAGCATGCTTTAAAATCCCATTCCTATATCCGGTAAAGACCCCAAAGACTATACAACAATGAAAGAGTATCAGAAGTTACATGAGATATTACAGTTTCTTCAAAAGGTCTCAGGAAACTGAAACACATGAGGGCATGATTGATGGAATAATTAAAAAGACTGAAGTAGGTGATTTTAGCCTTGAATCAAGGAAACACTGACTGACTCAGAAAGTGAAAGATAAAAAGTAAAATAAAATATCAAGGGGAAAATCTGTAAGAGACATTCCTCATTCTGAGTTCATATTAGTGAATCAGGCAGAGAAGAACTAAGACAAATGGGCAAAGGGGGAAACACAAAGATGTCACAGCTATCTGAAAAGGAGGCTTTATGGAATAAATTAAGAATGGTATACCATATGCCTCGGGAAGTGGACGGCAATCAGTTGGTCAACTACAACCATATCATATCTATATGTTTAATATTAAAACTATCAGCATAGAAAAACACATGGACAGTGACAAGTCACACTGCTACTTATTTGAAATTTCAGGTTATGCTTTGGCATGGATCCAGTGGTACACCATGGCTTCACTAAAATCTAGTTTTCAAACTGCTGTACGTTAACAAGAGGCATAAATTGTACATCCTAGCTCTTATCCCATGGACCATATGGAATTAAGTGGTGGATCAGAGCTTGCTCCCCATCTTGACCAAAACCCAAAGGAATAAATAATTTAAGGGTTATATACATAAAGAGTAGTGATTAAGTGGTTGGGATGTTACCTAACTTGAAGAAGGTTATGCATATAAAGATCTAATCAAAGAAAATGTGCTAATGGTTATGTTTTCCTCTTCCTTCTTACATAAAAGTGAAAGTTTGTGACCCCATGGACTGGAGCCCACCAGGCTCCTCTCTCCCTGGAATTCTCCAGGCAAGAATACTGAAGTGGGGTGCCATGCCCTTCTCCAGGGGATCTTCCAGACCATGAGATCCAACCGGGGTCTCCTGCATTGCAGGCAGATTCTTTACCATCTGAGGCATCAGGTTATATATTACCAATTAAAGACCAAGAATGCACTGTGATGATGTGAAAATATTTTTCTCATTGCCTAACAATCCAGCTTTATCACTACTAAGTCAAATGGTTTGTTAGCCCCTCTCCACATAGCTATCAATGATCCTTGCCTACTGATATTGACGCCCTTATGCAGCCTTTTTGCAGACTTACCAGGGTTAATCTGTATGACCAACAACATCTGGGAGAAGAGACAGGAAGATGATATATCACTGATGAAATCAAGTTATAAAAAAGACCACAATTACTGTTTCAGCAAGCTCTCTTGCATGTATGTTTTCTTTTCCCTTCCTCTTTTCCTGGTAAGCCGTCTGCCATGATGTGAGCAGCCTACTGGCAAGGAGCTGACACCTCCAACCAAGACCCAGTGAGCAATAACGGACAGTAAAACCAACAAGCAGAGCAATGCGGAAACAATTTCTGTAGCCCCCAGGGAGGCTTGAGAGGCCTGAAAAACCAGGCTGTGCTATAACTTCATGAGAAACCTTGAACCAGAACCACCCTGTTATTAGATAATTGACTCTCATATGTCTTACCAAGAGACCCTGTGAGAGAAACACCGTTTGCTGTTTTTTTTTTTAAACTGGAGATAATTGCTTAACAATGTTGTGTTGGCTTCTGCCATCCAACTGATGTGAGTCAGCTGTAAGTATACATATGTCCACTCCCTCTTTAGCTCCCCCCAACCCTATCCCACCCCTCCAGGCCATCACAGAGCACAAGGCACCAGCTCCCTGAGCTCTACATCAGTTGCCCATCAGCTGCCTGTTTCACATAGGGTAGCAAATATGTTTCAACGCTACTCTCTCAATTCATCCTACCCTCTCCTTCCCCTCACCATGTCCAAAGTCTGTTCTCTATGTCAGCATCTCTATTTCTGCCCCGCAAATAGGTTCATCAGTACCATTTTTCTAGATTCCATATATATGTGTTATGAATAATATACAATTCTCTTTTTGCCTCACTTCACTCTGTGTAATAGGCTCTAGGTTCATCCACCTCACTAGAACTGACTCAAATGCGTTCCTTTTTATGGCTAATTATTTGCTGTTTTAAGCTGCTAAATTTTAGGACAATTTATTACGTAGTAATAACTAGTGAATACAAATGGCAAGAACTGGGATATACTCTGTTTAGAAGCTGACAAACCAACCACTTGATATTTTAGTGTTTTCAGAAGTTTATCATGCAAACCAATTTTAAAGTCAAATGAATCAGTGCTGGCTATGAATCTGCTTCATGCTTCAAACAAAAATTTAGCATTTTAAATTTCTTCCTTATTTTACTTTCCACAATAGAGCCTCAGATTTACCTTCATTGAAGATCCAGACAAGGTACAAAAAAAGAAAATGTGTATGAAAGTGGAAATAACCTCCTTTCACTTGTAACAAAGCAAGTGTTTCAGTTGGAGATAATGGCTTACATGAATTCTGTGTAACACTGCATTAACTTGTTGTCATTACCATTATTATTAACCACAGCCAAACATTCACCATGTGCTCTACAGGGCACATGAGCTTCTACAAGACGTCTCTGGAACCCTGTAGGAACACACCCAAAGAATTCAAAAGCAATGGATTCTCATCTATACATGAAGGAAAAAACAAAACAAAACAAAACTTGATTATACTCCATCAACTTACACGTATGCAATGTAGAAATTAGAAGGTTCAGTTAATCTTCCTTTTCGAACTAAACCTCAACAAACATAAATGACTTTTGGAGATTAAAATCAAAAGTGATCCAGGAAATGCAAGAGAAATTCATCTGAAGGTATTAACTCAAAATTTTCCTTTACTCCTGAGCCATTCAAAAACTAAAAACCCTGGCTTCCCAGTCTTTCCAGCTATGTCCTTATCCTCTGCAATAACTATCAGACGGACACGTGCAGTTCTGGCAAGCCTGCAGCATAAGAGTGGGTGGCTGGCCGGGCGGGGGGAGCGGAGGGGAGGGGAGAAATGGAAGGAGAGAGAGAGAGAAAGAACAGACACATCTGGCCAGATCTTCCACTGGTTTCTGAGTCTGCTTGTCCCTGCCTCTCCTGCTGTTTCTTCTGCTCCTGAAGATATGATTAATGTCTATGAATTGGCAAAACTCTGGTTTGTAAGCAAGGCTGAGGGCTTTCCATCCCAACGAGGCTGAGGTATGGAGTTAATGAGAAGTGAGACTGTGGGGAATGAACAGAAACATGGCAATGTTAAAGTAATTGAGCATGAATATCAAACACTGACTTGGGAACAGTCTTCATTTGCTGATGGGAAGTCTGATCAGCTGCTGGGTAGATGGCGTGGGTGCACAGATCTGCATTCATTGCTGGCCTCAGAATTTCCATCACAACAGCCCACACCTTATAACCTTGGTAACTTGCTTCCTCACCTAGATTCCTATTTCCCTTTTCTTCTCTTTCTTTTGTTCTTTTTCCCTTCCCTGCCTCACTCTCTTGCTCCTCCTTTACTTCCATCCTACAAATGCTTTCTTTTTTCTTGTTTCTGAATTTATCTCATCTATCCTCAAGCCTCACAAAGAATTTAAAGCTTCTCTCAATAATTGCTTTTTCTTTATAATATGCATAATTTACTAATGCCAGTTCAGAATAACACAGATGATGGTACTGTGGCTAGAAGAATTGCTGATGCTATAATTTTCATTTTAAAAACCTTGCATTGTCCTCTAGAGCCAGTGAGAGCTTGAATTCCTAATTAGCAGAAGACATTACTCTGTCTTCTATCATCCTCAAATAGTTTGCTTGTATGTTCTTAAGGGCAAAGATCTTTGGAAGATCTGCACAACAGTGACAAAATGAACACCTTGATAAGCTCTACATTATTACTAATTTCAAGTTTTAATGAAGTGTTATTCAGAAGAGTAATAATAGGTTTAAGAAAATCAAATATTAAAAAAAAAAAACCCTTTGGTTCTAAAATTCTGTGGTTGTTGCTGTGTAGTTGCTAAGATGTGCCTGACTCTTTCGCAACCCCATGGAATTTCCCAGCCAAGGATACTGGAGAGGGTTGCCATTCCCTCCTCCAGGGGATCTTCCTGACCCAGGGATCGAACCCAAGTCTCTTATGTCTCCCGCTTTGGCATGTGGATTCTTTACCACTGAGCCACCAGGGAAGTCCTCTAAAATTCTAGGAATGCACCATAAGGCGTTTTTACAAAAATTCATTTACAAAGATTTTTTTTTTTTCACTAACAATACAAATGGACAAAATTTAAATGTACATCAGTTGGAAACTGTTTAAGTAAAATACAGTACCATTCATTAAATGAAATTTAAAATGATCTGTGAAAAATACGTAACTCACGAAGACGTAGACAACACAGTATACTTTTAATGAATCAAAAGCTATAAATTCATTTAATATATACATGCTTAGAAGACTAAGCATTAATGCTTATCTGATGGCCACAGACTTTCTAAGATTGTGCTTCTACTTGTCACTTTCTAAACTTCCACTTGAACCTGTAGGACAACTGCTAGAAAGACTACCGAAGTAACAAAGTAACTAAGAAAAATGAGTTTCTCAATCCCTACACATACAGTAAGGAAAACAGAGGAAAAAAAAGGGGGAAAGCAATCACATAAGACCTTAAATATAAAAGTGCTAATGGTTTACCTTAATAGCGTAGTATTCTCTAACTTCAGGCCTAATAGAATCAAAGTCTCCACTGATGAATTCAGGCAGGAAGCTGAAAGAAAGAGTTCCAAGTAAGTCAATTATTTAAGACTGTTTAGCAGCTAACCTTTAAAATTATGATTATAAGAACCAGAGAGAGACCTAAGGTACTCAAAAGGAAAAAGAAACAGTCTGTTTTCAGAGTGAATGGGATATTATATCTTATGCACTTAATTTTCACTTAGAAAAGACTGAGGGGAATTCCAGGTATTCAAATAATGTGTCAATTTAGTCTCACTATCAGTCAATATTTATCTTGCTTAAAAAAAACAGATGAAGATTAAAGAAGATTACTGCTTTAACAAAAGCTCCCAGTTCAAAACCCTAGCACAGGGACTCTCAGTCTTTGCATAGTACTTTCTACAAATAGACAACTGCGACATTTTACCTTCACATCAGTTCAAAACTTTCAACAGATTGTAACAGAACAAATGATAATGAGGATGAGGCATTTTTGGAGCACATAAGTCAGTTCAAAAACATTTTCCAAATAGCCTACTGACATATTTCTAGAAATAGGAGTCTTCTAGTTTTGTCTGCAATACCACAAAGATCACGGTTACTAAATAGAATGAGAGGATTCTCCAAACGGATGTTTCTAATTCTATCACAATTATCTTTTTTCTCTTCCCTACCATTTTCAGAACTCCTTTAGGAAAACCTCCCTTACTGTATCTACATAAGCCATCCTTTCCTATTATAAGACATCTGTATGACCTGGTAGAATTTCTTCCCACTAAAAATACCTAACTGTGGAGAAATAAAACATCCCTGGACTTCTCAATACTCCTGCCAAACACCCTAGCTTCTGAGCTTCCAATGTATATTTGAGATAAAGAAGAGACTGCTTGCTTTCATGTCTTCCAGAAATATTCTGCTCTTCACATACCAACCATAAAAACTAGATCCAGCTTTTTACCCCATTAATTGCTTTGATTCAAAATCCTAATATAACTTCTGTTATATCTTCTCAAGATAGCCAAATTATTATAGAAAGAAAAGGTCCCTAGAGACTGAATATTACTGTTGGCTGTTATAAGTCCAAAGAGGTAAAGCCCAGAACCTAGAGACATCCCTAGGTCTAGAGACATCCCAGGAGACATCCCATGTCACAAAAGACAAGACACAGGGAGAATCTTCCTGCTGGAGAGATTTCACTGATATAAAAGTGGGCTGGGGTTAAGGTTCAGGCCCATAAAATGTCCCCAGGGAGCCTTTCACGAAGGGAGAAGCACCGCTGCCACCACCGCACTTATCAGTTGAGGGGAAATCTCATTTTCTCATCTTTCAGATATGAATATGCGGCTATTCGTACAGGACCACTAATCTGTAGCTGCATGAGTCAAGGGTTTATAAAAACTAGAGAACAGAACTCTGACTCAGAATACCTCGTGCACACATTCAGGATAATACTCATAAAGAGGAGTATTTAAAAACCCATCACTGACCTTGTTCTTTTGTAAGATGATTTTAAGTTCTTAACCCAATTGATGTGCTGCAGTCCATGGGGTCGCAAAGAGTTACCAACGACCTAGTGACTGAACAGCCCCCACCCAACTGGAACTGTTAATTCTTAGGCCAACTCTGTCCATGTTGGACCAACTCTTCTTTGAGCTATTCATCTTCTTAGGGCTAAACAGTTGAGAGGAAGTCCTTCCATAGAGTTCTGTACCACATACACAGCATAGATTTGTCTTTTCATTAAAAATTAATACTTACTTATTAAAATTTTCAATCAATTGATTTCAGAAATGTTCACTGAACATCAAACCATGTGCAGAAGCAATAGTTCACTCAGAATAAGGTAAAATTGGGAAGTAAAATACCTAGGTTTTTAAATTACCTTGCCTGGTTTGAACATTTTCCTAAAAACTTTTCTTCTCTAAATGTCCCTACATTAGTTATTTATGATTTTCAATTTCATTTTGTACCTGTTTAGAGAACACCCCTCCTGATATCTTACTTAGGACTAAAAAAATAGACCGTTAGTTTGTATCACTTCTTTTTCCTGTTGCAAAATTTCATTCATTTTCAAAGTTTCTCCCAAATGCGTCCAACCTACCACCATTTAACTATAAAAGCGTCAGTCACGTACAACTCTTTGCAACCCAATGGACCACAGACCACCTGGCTCCTCTGTCCATGGAATTCTCCAGGCAAGAATACTAGGGTGGGTAGCCATTCCCTTCTCCATGGGATCTTGCCAACCCAGGAATCAAACCCGCATCTCCTGCACTGCAAGCGGATTCTTTACCATTTGAGCCACCAAGAAAGCCCCCATTCAACCATACACAAATTAAAACACATATGGACCACAGACTATTCATACTTCCTATGGTCTGAATGTCTATGTCCCCCTCCAATTAACATGTTGAAACCCTAACATCTAAATGATGTTCTTGAGAGGTGATTAGTTTAAAATGGTGGCGCTCTCATGAATATATGAGTGCCCTTAGAAGAGAACGGAGAAGGCAATGGCACCTCACTCCAGTACTCTTGCCTGGAAAATCCCATGGACGGAGGAGCCTGCTAGGCTGCAGTCCATGGGGTCGCTAAGAGTTGGACACGACTAAGCGACTTCACCTTCACTTTTCACTTGCATGCATTGGAGAAGGAAATGGCAACCCACTCCAGTGTTCTTGCCTGGAGAATCCCAGGGGCGGGGGAGCCTGGTGGGCTGCCGTCTATGGGGCCGCACAGAGTCGGGCACAACTGAAGCCACTTAGCAGTAGAAGAGAAACCCCAGAAAGCTCTCTTCCCCTTCCCATCATCTGAGGACACAGTGAGCAGACAGCCCTCTATAAGGCAGGGAACAGACCTCCCCATGCAATGACTCTGCCGGCACTCTGAACTTGAACTTCCCACCCTCCAGAACTGGGAGAAGCAGTTGTTATTTATAAGCCATGTAGTCTATGGCATTCTGTTAGAGCAACTTAAAAGTATCGAAATATTGCTGGAAAGGATAAAAGGAGTTAGCCCTCCAATACCACCACTGTCCTCTTCAAGAACTGAAATCTAAGAAGTCAAGTGAATTTGGCCAATACTTCACCATGTAGAAAAGCCATTTAATCTTAGGACTCTGGTTCTGTGCAGTCCAAATCATGCAACTTTCTAATAAGGCTGACTACATCCCTCTACAAAGTTTAGCCCCTCGGATATCTAGAATCAATTTGACAGTTTCCAAATACTATATGTTTTGACAGTAAATAAAAATGAAAAATAAAGGCTAATAAATGTAGTCAGCTGAACATCTATCCAAAGGAAAGCAATCATGCAAATTCACTTATATAATCTTGCAAAATACTAACAGGAAAGCAAAATTAAATAGATAAAAAATAAGTTCAGTAAACTTTTAATGTAATTTTCTCCAATGTAACACAGATGCTTTAAAAAATGAACAAGGATGCATATTTCTAAGATGACTCATGGCAAAAGTACACCTGGTTTATATGCTGATATGGCTAAAACAATCATAACTTATTCTGATATAATATACTAGTTTTTGAAACTTCCTGAAATGTGCCTTCATACACTGCAATTAAAAACCCATGTAACACTGTCTGAGGCACCTGTGGCCAAGCACCTGGGTATCCTGAAGAGGTACTTATTGCGGATGACACTTCACAGATGTAAAGGAACTGTACTGTGATATAAAAGACAGTGTACACAAAAGATAATTTTCAGAACTATTTGGGGACTGACTTCAGAGAGCAAGTAAGTGATGAATGGCAAATGGGTTTGTGTCTTGTTACATACAGCACTCAAGTGGACCTCTCCTTGGTATCCTCAAATCTACCAGCACTGACTCATAGTATTAAGATCCATCCCATGTAATAATTGGGAGGAGGTTGCTACATGACGAAAACATACCTAGTCATGGTGTGTTAGAATACAACTGTCTTTCAGAAAACTTTTTCTGATACCAGTAAAGAAGGCTATCCCTCTACAGAGGCTTCTCTGCTCCCAAGGAACATACAACCACTCCCTTTCTATAGCAATGAATCTCTTACTTCCCATTTCATTACAAGCAGTTTCTGTAACTGTCTTTTAGCTTCTACTAGACTAAGCTCTTGGGGCAGGAGCTCTCTGATTGATCTTGGTATTGCTCAAAGCACCAAGTACATAGATGCTGATAATAACATCATAATGTGAGAAGGCAAAGGAGGAGAAGCAGGGGGGTTGGGGGATGAAAAGAGGAAGTAGGAGAGAAAAGCAGAAAAAGGAGGAGGGCTAGGGGAAAGATGGCAGGGGCAAAACCAGGAATGCAAAGAATTAGGGGAAAGGAGGGAAGAAGTGGAGAAGGAGAGGTGGGAAGAAAATGGTAAAAAGGGAAGAGAAAGGCCAGAAGAGGAACAAAAAGGACAGAGAACAGTGGAAAACCACCAGGGAAGACTTTCAACATAAACTTACTAGGATGTTCGCTCCCTAATTCTTAGCTTGTCCACAATATTTAACTTTTCTGAGCTTCATTTCACCTTATGTAAAATGAGGATAATTCGGAGTGCTTGTGAGGATTAAGAGTTAATGTATGTAAAGCACTTAGAAAATGCCTGGCACACAGTAAGCAGGATTTAAGCCATTCAGTTAAAATAAAATTTATTACTAGAGAAGCTAACTCACTTGCTCGAGGTTAGAAGGCTAATAAGAGCTAGAACCAAATTTCACACCCAGGCGGCACCACCTTTATTCTCTAACAGCCATGTCTACAGCCTTCCAGACACATGCATTTACGAAATGGAATAAAAGTTTCTTATGGAGAAAGTTCTCCACATAACTGCCTTATCCTCCTGCTGATTTTATTAATCAGTGTTAATTTGGCCAACCTGTATGTATGATAGAAGTAGCACTGCAACAGAAGGAGGATTTGTGCTCCTTGCTAAGAAAGGATAGGATCTTGATGAAAGAAACACATTAGGAGGAGAAATCTCGAAAATAGTGTTGAAAAAGAAGAGGGCTCCAGATACAAGAAAAAAAAATGGTACCCCATCTAAAGACACAGGAATTGATCATTCAAAGATCTGAGCTAATATTCTCTGCAAAACTGCCTAACTTAATGGCAAAGAAAAAAAACCCAAGGGTGATCTAAAACACAGTAAGTCAAATGGTACCACGTTTTGACTGTGTTTATAGATGCCATCAGTTCAACAGTTTTATTAAGTCTCTAATAATAGCATGAAAGATATTTAAATATGGATGGTCCCTGACTTACAATGGTTCAACTTAAGACTTTTTGACTTTACAGTGGTGTGACAGCAACAAGCATTTAGTAGAAATGAGACCTCAAGTTTTGAATTTTAATCTCTTCCCAAGCTAGTGATATGAAGTACAATACATACTCTCTCAAAGAAGCTGGGCGGAGCCCAGGCAGCCACAAGATCACAAGGGTAAGCAACGGACACAATCAAATCCATCCTGTTTTTCACTTTCAGTACCGGACTCAATAAATTACGAGAGACATTCAACACTTTATAATAAAATAGACGTTGTATTAGATGATTTTGCCCAACTCTAGGTTAATATAAGTGTTCTCCTCCTTTCTGAATTGAAGGATTACCTTGCCTGGCAAAGGAAAAACTTCCTTGCTATACTTCCATTAGAATATGCAATTTTACTTCTCCCAAAATGCTGGCCCTTATTTGAAATCTGTCCTACTTGTACATCCAACCGGAGCTGCATGGTAATGAAGTAGCAGGGTGAGTGCCCAGTTATTCCATAGCATAAGCTATCAATCCCTAGGCATGCTCTACTTATGCTTCTAGGTTTGTGACTTATTTTAATGAATAGAGAAGCGGTAAAGAGAGGCACAATTACGAAATCACATGAGACGTCTTAAAAGTACATTTCATTCTGGGCAGTAAACACACAAACAAATGAATATTCAACTCTGTAACTGAGCACTCTAACTCAAAATATACAATGTAAATTTGATGGATCAGCCCGTGACAGGAGAATTAACCTCTCACTGTAACCACTTGAAGAATCAGGAAAAAAACATGTGAAACAATGGTATTCAGACAGTGGAAACCAGGCAGCTCAGGCCCGCGACTGCTGAAAAATGGGAAACAAATAAGATGAGCCCTCTTATTCCTCAGCCTTCTTCATGGAGGCAGTTTCTAGCTTAGGCCACAATGAGGGAAAACTCAGAGACCTGCAGCCTAACTAGAGGAGACCAAGATTAATTTTAAGTAAAGCTGAAGAGCTAGAAAAGGTAGAAAATGGAACCATAGGGAGAAAGATAACTCCAGAAAGCTTCATTCTTGGTGAAAATGCTATGAAGTCTCTTGAAATGACAATAAATGATTTTATCAACTAAGTTTATCAACATAAACTCGGTTGATAAAGTAGTGGAAGAGTTTGAGAGGACTGACTCCAGTTTTGCAAGATGCTCTCAGTCCGTTTAGTCGCTCAGCCGTGTCCAACTCTTTGCGACCCCATGGACCACAGCATGCCAGACTTCCCCTGCCCATTACCAACTCCCGGAGCTTGCTCAAACTCACGTCTATTGAGTCAGTGATGCCATCCAACCATCTGATCCTCTGTCAACCCCTTCTCCTCCTGTCCTCAATTGTTCCAAGCATCAGGGTCTTTTCCAATGAGTCAGTTCTTAGCATCAGGTGGCCAAAGTACTGGAGTTTCAGCTTCACCATCAGTCCTTCCAATGAATATTCAGGACTGATTTCCTTTAGGATGGACTGGTTGGATCATCTTGCAGTCCAAGGGACTCTTGAGAGTCTTCTCCAACACCACAGTTCAAAAGCGTTAATTCTTCGGCACTCAGCTTTCTTTATAGTCCAACTCTCATATCCACACATGACTACTGGAAAAACCATAGCTTTCCCTAGATGGACTTTTGTTGGCGAAGGAATGTCTCTGCTTTTTAATATGCTGTCTAGGTTGGTCATAGCTTTTCTTCGAAGCAGCAAGTGTCTTTTAATTTCATGGCTGCAGTCACCATTTGCAGTGATTCTGGAGCCCCAAAAAATAGTCTCTCACTGTTTCCATTGTCACCCCATCTATTTAAGAGCATCTATAAGCAAGATGCTCTACTGTGGGTAAGACGCTGTCAAACAGCATTGTATGCTACGAAGAAATTGTTTAAGAAAGGAAGAGTCCACTGATGTGTCAAACTTCATGGTTATTTCATTTTAGGAAATGGCCACAGCCATGCCAATCTGCAGCAACCACCATGCTCACCAATCAACAGTCATCGTCACAGAGGCAAGACCCCTCCACAAGCAAAAAGACTGAGTCACTGTTGGCTTAGACAATGGCCAGCAATTCTTGGCAAAAAATAAAAAAATTATTTATAGTATATATATTGTATTTTAGGAGCTTCACTGGTGGCTCAGTGATAAAGAATCTGCCTACAATGCCGGAGACCCAAGTTCAATCCATGGATTGGGAAAATCCCCTGGAGTAGGGAATGGCTACCCACTCCAGTATTCTTGCCTGGAGAATTCCATGGACAGAGGAGTCTGGTGGGCTACAGTCCGTGGGGTTGCAGAGAGTCAGACATGACTGAGCGACCAACACACACACGTTGTATTTTAAGACATAATGCCATTGCACACTTAACAGACTACATATAGTAACTACATACAGGCTACACATGTAGCTTTCACATGCACTGGGAAATCAAGAAATCCATGCACCTTGCTTTGTTACAGTATTTGCTCCATTGTAATGGTCTGGAACCTAAATTACGTATCTCTGAGGTATGCCTGTGTTTATAGTAGGTATGTACATTCTTTCTCAACTGCACATGGAATATTCTTTACAATGCACCATATTCTAGGCCACGGTCCAACATTTTTTTTTTTTTTTTCCTTAAGGACCCTGTCAGCATTTTAGCTTCTGTGGGCTCTAATGTCTGTGTCGCAACTATTTAACTCTGTCATGATCAAGAAAGTGGCTGTAGAAAATAGGAGAACAGTAGTACGGCACTGCCATGTTCCAATAAAGTGTCACTTACAGGTGTCTGGCCTGTAGCCTATGGTTTGCCAACTCCTGTTCTGGGCCAAAAGTAAGACTCAACAGATTTAACAGGATTGAAATCATACAAAGTATATTCCATGACACATAATATTCTCTCTTCTCACTTGCCCAAAGTCATCCATTATAAATCAGTACTACCTGGAATGAGGTATGACCACAAACAGAATAAACTATTTGAGACTCTAAAACCTCCATCTATATATACACAATAAAACTGCTATTAAATAAATTCAATCATATGCCATTAAAGCAGGCTATGGATTTCAATTTTTCTAGATATATTTTATCCTACTTATTATTTACACTAACAAACTGCCTCACTAAATTACATAAGTTTGAATTACATTTAACATTTATTTATATATACATAATGCAAATATAATCAATTCAATTTTATAATATTTTATAGTTCAGGCACACCTCAAATACTAAAACATATATATATTATAAATTAATTTTCTCATTGACAGATGTATAATTTCAAGGTGTGAATCAGGATGCAAAATGTTAGATATTATTCTTTAAAATAACATTTAACTTTATATATCACATATAGCAACTTTATAAATCACATATCTAATAAAAAAGCATAACATTCAGTGCAACATTTGGTAATAAGACACTACTACAATTATACCAAGCATATATTAGAAGGTCACTTTGGAAATCATTTCACTGCCTCCCCAGCGCTGGCAGTTTCGTGCTGTATATGCTTGCAGGTGCTGAAAGTGTGATGTCAGGGGCTTCCATGACACATGGGAATGCATTTCCTCCACACAAAGGATGAACTGGGTCTGCCTCTGTGGCTCGGCTAGACTTTCAAAGCTCAGAAAGCTACAGAACCTATCGGTAGTTTCAGGAATGAGATTATTTCCATTCCAAAGAACCAGTTTACATGTTTAATTAATGACCTGTCTAGTTGGTGCCAAAGAAGGATGAGACATAAAACAATAAATAAATTCAACAGCAAAACCTAAGGTAAAAAGGTTTTAGAAGGGAAGTAGTTTTAAAATTTAATACCAACTCTTTGCCCAAAATGTATTGCTTCCTTTGCTATAGAAAGAATTGAAGAAAGATGAAAATGCTAAGAAATGAGGACCACAGAAGTAAAATTTACACAATATTTACACTAAAAACATGAGAACCAAAGAGTATGCACATACTGAATCACAAAAACACATCATCAAAGAGAATAAACAAGTCATTAAAATAAATTTTTATATATTGCATATAATCTGGCCACTTTTCTCTGAGGTAAATAATGTGTCAAGACCTAAATAAGAGTTTTTGAGAAAAGATGGTTTATTCTACTACATCATATTTATACAGTGAGTTTCCAGAAAACAAAATTTATAATGTAAACTACGCCTAAGCACACAGCCTCTTGTCATTTAATTCACTTTCATCATTCCTGCAAGATGCTATTCTTAAAAGACTCATTATCAAAATTCAGGATAGAAACGAGGTTTGGGGAGAAGAGATAAGGAGACTGGGTCACCGTTTAGGCAGGGCTAATTGCTGCTCAACTATACAAATGGCAAGAACAGTGATTCAGTGTGGAACTCTCTAACAAGGCACTGCATTTGACTGACTAGCCATTAAGACATCTGTAAAAATGGTTCAGTCCATCTTTTGATACATTTCTCTCAATATTCTCCAAAAACAGAAAACCATTTTAATTTGGAAGACTAAAAGCAAGATTTAAGCCTCAGAAATTTGGTTTCACCTTTTTGCTAATGGGAGGACAACTACTTTACAATATTGGGATGGTTTTTGCCACACAGCAACATGAAATGGCCATAGACATACCTGTGTCCCCTCCCTCCTAAGCGCCCCTTCCACCTCCCTTCCTACCCCATCCTTCCAGGTTGTCAGAGAGCACCAGCTTTGGGTTCCCCGCATCATATGTCAAATTCCCACTGGCTGTCTGTTTCACACTTGGTAACGTGTATGTTTCAATGCTATTCTCTCGAATCATCCCACCCTCTCCTTCTCCCACTGAGTCCAAAAGCCTGTTCTTTGTGTCTGCGTCTCCTTGGCTGCCCTGCACATAGGATCACTGGTACCATCTTTCTAGATCTCATACATATATATGCATTAATATATGATATCTGTCTTTTTCTTTCTGACTTACTTCACTCTGTATAATAGGCTCTAGGTTCGTCCACTGTGTATAATAGGCTCTAGGTTCAACAGTTAATTAGGACTGATTTAAGTGCACTCCTTTTCATAGCTGAGTAATATTCCATTGTGTATATGTACCACAACTTCCTGATCCATTCTTAATACCCTCCATGAAGACAAAATAGTAAGAACCAGATATTTAGACAGGTGGAGTTTGAGATTACAGAATACTTCAGTGCCCAAGTTCAGCTCTAAGTTGTAAATGCAGAGAGAGTGCTGAGGAGAGGTTAGAGGTAAAATTATACACTCATGAGTCTTCCATACATGAGATACTTAATTCAACTTGTCAAAGATTCATCCAGTATCTACAATGTGTGCCACGCTGCAGATACCAAAGTTAACACAGATCCAAACAGCCTAAAGTCTAAATCTGGATACTACAGGAGACACTCACTGGCATTACAAGTCAAGCACAGAACACTCCAGAAGAACACAGATGTGCCAGACCAGGGGAAGCTGGCCAGTTGGAGAAAGGGAAGTGGAGACTTGGTAACAGCTGATCCTGCAGGAAAAGCTATAAATGAAGGAGATTATCACAAGAAGATGAGAGATAAAAACAATGCCTGCATTCAGGCAACAACAACAACAAAAGCAGACGCAGTGGTGAAAGGAAAGCTAGGACGTGGAGGAGAAGCATAAGCACACAGACCATGAAAGCATTTCTCAGGTGACAGCCGAGCTTCCAGTCACATGTGGCCAACGGTGTCACACTCTCCAAAGTGCAGGAAAATGACTCAGTGCCTCTTTCAGCTCCAGAAAGAACACTGCACGTGACATTCAATGCAAGTTGTACAAGTAAATATTTCCTCCCACTCTTAGCATACGGTCACTTTCCCCTTCTGCCCTTTTTTGTAATTACTTCTTATACAAAAGTGGTAAGGAGAAGAAAGGAATGAGAGCCGTTATTTGAATAGAAAGTAAGGTATGGGATTGTTTTCCTAGAAGGCAGTAGTGGTGATGGTGCAGAGCAGGGCCAGAAAATTGCTATGTGTATGGAGGGGACCCATGCTAAGGCCAACATAATGCAGAATGGAAGGTTTCATCTTGTCTTGTTTACAAACGTGAAAAAGCCCCAAAGCATATACACAGGTTAATACCAATTCTTCACATTAACAAATATAAAAGGGTAGGCTCACTGAGAGTGAATCACTTTGTGTGATTTACTTGCTTGACTCTCTGTGATTCAGTGGAGAGTATAACACACAGAATTCAAGAAATACAGCTAGTGATAAACGCCATGAGGGTCACTGATAGGCTGTCTGCTCCTCCCAAGTTTTCCAAAACCAAGTATAATAAGCTGCCTAGCTGACCATTCTGCTAAAGTAAGTGTTTTTAATTCTTATTCTTCCTTATTCCTCACAGTGTCCTCCATAGCAGGATTTAAACGTGACTGAAGAAAATGACAGAAGAATTTAAGACACACGCTGACCTGCTAAAGTAAATCCTGCATTTACCATCCTTGCGAGTCTGTTTGTACGTTGCTGCTTCTATCCATCATATACGGATGTGTGAACCATTATCCCAAAAGACAGGGACTAGAGCCCAGGAAGATCTCTATAGCATTCAATAACGAATCTGAAAGAATTCATAATCTGATGATAATGGCTTAGGTTTAGGTAACCTTGAAATTATAAAATCATTAGACAATTAATACCTAACAAAATGAATATCTAAAGAATATCTAACAAAATGGCTTCCCAGGTGGGTCAATAGTAAGAATCCATCTGCTAATGCAGGAGCTGCAAGAGATGTGGGTTCAATCACTGGTAGGGTACTTTATATTTCCATTATTTATCTGACATTTGAAACATGAAGTTCTTTGAAACATGAAGTTTCAAAGAAGACAGGCATTTTGTTGCCTGCCACATCCCAAGTTCCTACAATGATCTCTTTCATGTGGAATGACAGCATAATTCAAAATATGCTAAAACAGCAATTGAACATAATTTCCTGCATTATACAGCAACAAATTAACGAAGCTGGCCAGCATGGAGAGAAATGTATGTGATCTTATATCATTGATAAATGTGAAGATAAGCACAAATTCTGGAAAGCAAACTGTCAGCTTGGATTAAATGTTTTTTAATATGTAACTTTTGACCTCATATATTAATTCCCAGGAATCTATTTTAAGTGCCAGCAACTCATCACAAAGTTTTACTCATCAGAGTTATAAAAAGTTATGAACAACATACATACCTAATATATGGAGGATGGTAGATATATAAGAATGTGATAAGTAAATTTTATATTTCATGACATAATAGATTTATAATACTATGGTAATAAGAGATACAAAAATTGCTATTTTTATTACATATGGACACAGACACATATATATACACACAAAACAAGAGAAACAAAAAGAAAATTGGAAACTGACAAGGGTGCATAAAAATATAGATGATTTCAGGTCATTTTAATCTTTCACCTTGCATATGCCTGTATTCTTCAAGTTCATTATAATAAACTTGAATTACATCTGTAAGTGGGAGGATAAGTTAGGATTAGAGAGGATGTGCCTTTAAGAAAAACAAAAAAGGAATATATGAAGTTAAAAACAAAAAACCCAATGTAAATACTAAATAATTCAGGTTTGATTCATTTAGACTAACTTGTATTGTTATTATCTGTAAATACGGTCAGTTTTAAAAGCACTTGAATACAGTTTTGTTTAAAATTGAACAAATAAAGACATTTCTTCAGATTTCTGCTGTATGATTTGACTAAAATCTCCGGTTTGGGTAACTTCTGCGACCTGTATCCTAACATGATTCCATCCTATTAACAGCAGCAGGGCATGACCGTCACCGCTTTCTCCCGCCACACCAGAAGTATGCTTAGAGAACCACCACCACAGAGAGGAAATTCACTGTGAACGCCCTATTACTGGTAACAGGGATCGCCAGGCCACATCATCATGTGAGAATATTCTATCTGCTTACTGATGTAATGTTAAGATGACAGAAACTATAGTTGTTTATCTTGTTCCTAGCACATGGAACTGCTCTCTAGTTACTAATAACCTACTAATTTACAGCTTAGCAGGAAAAAACTTGAATACACACTAGAGGCCGCTAGTGACAAATAAGTGAATTTTGCATGAAGGAAAATACCTGATCATAGCTGTACAACGAAAACTGCATTCTGAGTTTCTGAGTTTCAGTTGCCTTTTTAAATGCTATGTGTCAAGTCAGAAAACATTTTTTCCTGGTTATAAATTTGTTGGTATTTTTTAATAAGGGAATACATCTCGGGAAATTTCATATTAAAAAAAAAGACAAATCAAGGAAATTGTTTAAAAATTCTACGATTGTATTCTTAAGGCAAAACTGTGCTTTCAAATAATGAAACCCTTTTAAATATTACCAAAAAAAAAAAAAGGACTATTCTTTTACTCCCATGGACTATACAGTCCAAGGAATTCTCCAGGCCAGAATACTGGAGTAGGTAGCTTTTCCCTTCTCTAGGGGATCTTCCCAACCCAGGAATTGAACCCAGGTCTCCTGCATTACAGGCAGATTCTTTACCAGCTAAGCCACAGGGAAGCACTCTCTCTTACTGAACCATCACAAGATCCAGATCAGGTGAAGAAATCCCTATACTGTACAATGTAGTTTGATTTGGTAATATTTCATAAGAGGAACATTTTTTAAAAACAAAGGGTATGGTATCTTAAATTACCACCCCCACCCCCCAACCAGGACGATTATTAATCATAAGAGTGGGATTTTAAAAAGTTTACATAGAAAAAAATGTATGCTAACATGAAGTCAGGGAAAATGCACAGAGTCCTCTGACTAACAGGTTTTTATAAAACTAAGGAAGTGTCCAGTGGTCATGTATGGATGTGAGAGTTGGACTGTGAAGAAAGCTGAGTGCCGAAGAATTGATGCTTTTGAACTGTGGTGTTGGAGAAGACTCTTGAGAGTCCCTTGGACTGCAAGGAAATGCAACCAGTCCATTCTGAAGGAGATTTCTTTGGGATTTCTTTGGAAGGAATGATGCTGAAGCTGAAACTCCAGTACCTTGGCCACCTCATGCGAAGAGTTGACTCATTGGAAAAGACTCTGATGCTGGGAGGGATTGGGAGGAGGAGGAGAAGGGGATGACAGAGGATGAGATGGCTGGATGGCATCACTGACTCAATGGAAGCGAGTCTGAGTGAACTCTGGGAGTTGGTGATGGACAGGGAGGCCTGGTGTGCTGCGATTCATGGGGTCGCAAAGAGTCGGACATGACTGAGCGACTGAACTGAACTGAAGTAAGTGTACACCACGCTTCTAAAATTTGGGAGGAATGTTATTAAATTTCTTTAAACACATAAGAAGTATTTTTATTACATACTCACGTTGCTGTTCGGTCGCTAAGTCATGTTCAACTATTTGCAATGCCATGGACTGTAGCATGCCAGGTTTCCACGTCCCTTCACTACATGACAGGTAACCATTTAGTTCACTGTCATTAAGTGGGAAAAATAAAAAATTATCTCATAACTAGGGACAGTTTACATAACAATAAATAGTATGGGAGGTGCACTTGGAGTGGGAAGTATGAGAGACTGGTAGAGACCATTAGACGGATCAGGGCATGATGGCAGCCAAAGGAAGATGCTGTGGATGGAAATGCTTGGCTTGGTGTCTATCTGCATCTGGCTACCCCACCCAGACTTACAGAAAGTAACATGCTGTGAGTATGGCTGAACAGGGCCCCCTCTAGAAACAGAATGGAGTCAAGTTATCAACTCCTGCCACTTAGAGAAACAAGGGCATGGAAGATATTCCCTTAACCACCTCTGCATGACCCTTCATGTGCTTAGTGACATACACATGGATTGTGTATACACAATCACATACATCAAGCAACCAGAGACTGCTGATACTTCATATTGAGCACTTAGTGCTGGGCTCACAGAGGTTGACTGCAAGTCCTCTCTTGCTCGTAGAACACAAACTTTGCTGTGGGTCTGTTTTCCAGTTTCCTGCCAATTTCTCAAGCCCAACTCCCCAAGCTTCCCACTTATTCTATCAACTATGTTTACAGGGATTTTTTGCTGTCATTGTGTAAACTGGTCAGTTTTTTGTCACTGTTCTTTACAACCAAGAATCCACAGACACAAAAAGTTTAAATAAGTTCCTAGCAACATTAACAAAAGAGCTTTTTATCAGTTTCTAATTCTCCTTCTGGGGAAAAAAAAAAGTATGACTTTACTGGGTCAGAAATATGCTTTCATATTTAATCTGTGATAGACAAATACATTACATTTTTAAGGAAATCATGTCTAATCATGGTTTAATAACTATTAAGTTCAGAGTGAACTAGTTACTGAGGATGAGTGAAAGAAAAGGCCTGACAATAAGCACTCACGGGGGTTACAGGCTGGTGGAACAGGCAAACAGGTGATTTCAATGTGTTGTGATAAATACTCTGATAAGATAAGGAAGCACTGGATAAAAGACCATCCAGGAAGGACACTCAGCAGACAAATGGACTAAAAGAGACTTAGGAGAGACGGTAAAGAATCTTCCTGCAATGCAGAAGACCTGGGATCGATCGCTGGGTTAGGAAGATCCCTTGGAGAAGGGGATAGCTATCCTCTCCAGTATCCTCACCTGGGAAACCCCATAAACAGAGGAGCTTGGTGGGCTACAGCCCACGGGGTCGCAAAGAGTTGGATACACTGAGCAACTAACACATTAACCTGGTAAAGAGGACTTCCTGGCTGGCACTGGTGGTAAAGAATCCACCTGCCAATGCAGGAGACATAAGAGGCTCAGGTTCAATCCCTGCATCAGGAAGATCCTTTGGAGGAGGAAATGGCAACCCAATCCACCATTCTTGCCTGGAGAATCCCATGGACAGAGAAGCCTGACCGCCTACTGTCCATGGGGTCACAAACAGTTGGACATGACAGAAGCAACTTAGTACAATCTGTAAAATAAGAAATCTAGCCAACAAATATCTCTAGTTCATTCAGGTTTGTTTTTTTTATACCTTTCATAAATGAATCGTATGTAATGTTCTGTTTCAAAAGTATCTTCACTTGACGTTAAGACTGATTCCTTGATATTTAAAAAAATGTATTGAATATAGTTAATTTACAGTATTTGATTAGCTTCAGGTACACAGCAAACTGATTCAGATGCATGTTCTTTTAAAAATTATTTTCCATTATAGGTTATTACAAGATACTGAAAATAGTTCCCCATGCTATACAGTAGGTCTTTGTTGGCTATTTTATATATAATGGTGTATGAATTTTAATCCCAAACTCCTAATTTATCCCTCCCCCTCGCTTTTCCCTTTGATAATCATAAATTTATTTTCTGTATCTATGAGTTATTTCTGTTTTGTAAATAAGTTAATTTGCATCATTTTTTAATTTCACAGATAGCCGATATTTGATATTTGTCTTTCTCTGACTCCTTTCACTTAGTATGATAATCTCTAGGTCCATCAGTGTTGCTGTAAATGGCATTATCTTGTTATTTTTAATGGCTGAGGAATATTCTATTGTATAGTTATGCCACATCTTCTTTATCCATTTATCCGTCAAAGGACACTTATGTTGCTTCCATGTCTTTGCTATTGTGAACAATGGGGTACTTACTGACATTTCAGTAGGCATTCTAAAGGTGTTTTAAATAACAGGCCGAGTAGGATACCAATATTTAGATGATACAAAGATTAAATTATCATTGACAGAGTGTTAACGCTTAAACAACTTCCTCTCTTCATGGCTTCTCTAGCCCTAAGATGTACAGCCCAAGTGTCAGGCACCCTGACAAGGTATTCGGCAGAAACAGATGGACCCTGATATCCAAGATGGCGTCACAGACTCAATTGACGTGAGTTTGGGTAAACTTGGGGAGTTGGTGATAGACAGGGAGGCCTGGCGTGCTGTGGTTCATGGGGTTGCAAAGAGTCGGACACGACTGAGCAACTGAACTGAACTGACTGAACTGATATCCAAGGTCAAAAATTAAGAGCTCACAGGTTTAAACCCGGTGCGGAGAGACAACACCTTCTTTGATGCGGTCCAAGCAGAAAGCACTGCTCATCTCACTCAACAGAAGTGCTAACTGCAATCTGAAGTCAGAGTTTATAGAGAGTAGGTCAACATTTTTATTAATCATGATTTTTTATTCTAGCTTCTTTCATTCTGGGCATTTATGGATTGCTCATTATTTAAGTTCCCTTCCTGACTTTCTCTAGGTCTCTTCTACTTCCTAAGGCAAACAATATCCAAGAGTTAAAGAATTACGATATAAATGTGTGTGTGTGTGTATATATATATATATATATATATATATATACACATGTACACATACATACATACACTGATTATTTTTTCTCACGGAGGTAAAATATTTTCTTGTAATTTAGATGCCCTTTCTGAGATTCTTCAGCTTTCTCTTGAATTCTCTGGCTACAGAGGCAAAACTGAAGTTTCCAGGAAACACAACTCTTAGAAGCACAACCGACGTTTGGATGTGACAGCTCGGGGCTCATCTTGGTATAATTGCCACTTGTATAGTTTCCCACAAGCTTCATTGACCAGCCCTTGCTAGCTGAACTCCAGCTGTCACCTTTCCCTCAGTTAACAACAGGAAGGCCACAGCTGGCTTAGGTATGGTCCCATCATCAAGTCAAATTTCATCCCATATAATGAGGTGTCAACAAGCCATATATGCCATCTAGTTGTTGAAGTTATTCTGCTTCTCCTTGGCCCAATCTCATAAAACCAAAATTTTAAAAACAAAAAATCACACAGGATGAATCAAGGTGTGCTATGTATGTATATAAAATACATACATGTTCATTCACTTAAATGCAAATGAAAAATAAGATTCCATAATTTTTTAAATTATATATATATGCACACCATTGTTTTTAAAATTATATATATACACATATAATTATATATATGGTATCATGTGATTATATACTTGATATATACAATGTATAGTATATATTACATACATGTGGTATATATATGATTATATATTATAAATATATAACATATATGTGGTATTATGTGATTACTCTCAATTATTACTTAGCAATCTAATAATATATTGAACATAAGCAAAAAAAGTGATGAAATACATGAGTTCTTCAACAGTATTAACAAGTGCTAAAAAAAAAAAATTCAAGCTTTTTTAAGGAAAATTAATAGAGCCATGTGTTACTCAAAACTTTTGACAGATGATCCAGGTTTCTCTGAAAAATCATCTGAAGGTAATTTATTTCTGAAGATGCCATCCACAGTAGAGGAAAGGAAAAAGGTTTTGTCAGGAACATACTTTATGAAATAGAATAGCCATAAAGAACAATGCCTCTGATTAAATTTAGTTGTAAACTGACTTCCTGCAGCTGCTCAGAATGATCTCACTCTGAAAATTTATTTTTACTTCATGCATGATCTGACAAACACAGCATCTCTGCATACACATTTTCCTCCTTTTCCAATACCCCGAAATGATTCAAAGCCATGCATGGATAACTTTGGGATCTCTGATTTACAGCATCTGATAAACAGATTAAAAAATATTACTTACTAATCCAATCAATAATTCAAGATAAATATGTCCTCACAGTTTGTTGTGTAAGGTTCTTTAATACCAAGACTTCCATTATAAATCTGCTTTTAAATATACTAATCATGTTTACATTCCATCATTTGATTCAAAGATCCAATAATGTTGACATGCTTACAAAGCTTAGTAATTTGACTGCACAAATACATTTTAATAAAAACTTGCCAAAGAAAATGACTAAATATTGCTTATGGTTAGATTTATAGAACCAAGCAAAACCAAAGATCTTTGGTTTCTCTTATGCAAAGTACATGTTTCCTTTCTATGTATGTTAAAGCATAGTACTTTTTCAATTACGTCATGAATACTTGAAAATAAATCCCAATCACGTTGAAAACTACAGTCACAGGTAAGACAAATCAATTGTCACACATACTGGAGGTTATTAAGATTGAGATGTTCAGATACTTGACACCAAGAGACCAAGTCATTACAGAAGTTTTACTTTTATTGTCTAATTCCATAAAAACCTACAATATTGGCCAAGCTTGTACAGAATTTTCACTTGAGAGAAAATATAGGTCTTACATATGAGTGTCTACTACTACTTACATAACCTCTAGGGTTGAAGTGACAACGTTGAAATTTTTGTGTGGTTCCAACTAAAAGAACTAACATTCCTCCCAAAGAAACACCTGAAAAAATAACAGATTGCCACTAAAAAGGCAATTCTTAAGAATCAAGCCCTTCAATTGCATTATGTTGTTCAGTTGCTAGGTCAGGTCCGACACTTTGCGACCCCAAGGACTGCAGCATGCCAGGCTTCCCTGTCCTTCACTATCTCCCAGAGTCTGCTCAACTCCATTGAGCTGGTGATACCATCCAAACATCTCAATCCCTGTCGTCCCCTTCTCCTCCTGCCCTCAAGCTTTCCTGGCATCCGGGTCTTTTCCAATGAGTCAGCTCTTCACATCAGGTGGCCAAAGTATTGCAGCTTCAGCATTAGTCCTTCTAATGAACATTAAGGGTTGATTTCCTTTAAGACTGACTGGTTTAATCTCCTTGCTTTGCAAAGGCCTCTCAAGAGTCTTCTCCAGCACTACATTATGAAAGCATCAATACAAACAAACAAAATAGTGGTGTATCTCTATATAATGGAGCCCCACTCAACAGTAAAAATATTCAAACTACACACAACAACAAGATGAAAAGCATTTGATAGGGTAAAAAAAAGTCAGACAAAAGAAACAAACCCTGCAATACCATTCTTATGATATTCTAGAAGGCTGCAGGAGCCAGAGAGTGAGGGATCAACTGCCAAGGAAACAGGAAGGAAATCGGGGGGGTGGCAGACACGTTTTAATCTGGGGGATGACAGACATCTTGACTGTGGTCATGAATACAACTGTTTACCAGTTCAAAACCAATTTAGCTCTATGTTTAAAATCAATTTTATTGTGTGAAACTATTCCTGAACAAAGCCGATTAAAAACAAAAAAGAATCACGGAAGCCAGACATCATATTCCATGATTCTAACTACAATATGATAAGCTCTTACAAGCTTCCTAAGTGGTTGTACAATTACTGCACAGAGAATATTAACTATGAAAGACTATTTACAGCTCATATACTTATCCAATTATTCTATAATTCATCACACACCATAGCTTTGAAGGGCCACCCTCCATCCTCTTAACTCATCCAAGCCTTATATAATCAGCCCCAAGAGTGATACGTTTCCTCATCATGATTTCTCTGAGTTAATGCAAGAAGATAGATCTCTTCCTAAAAGGTCACATTTCAAGAAACTGCAGCCCATGAAGTGAAATGACTTGCAACACAGCTCATAGTAATAAAGCCATAGAATCCGATTCTGAATGCTGACCTAACTAATGAGTCCATGCATACTCTCACCGAACAATTCCCAACCTGGACACCAGGGACACTCTTCCCTCTGAAAAGAGAGGGACTGACCACAAAACTGCTACTGCTCCTCAAGTACGAATTAGAATACAGTGTAACATAAGACATTCCAGAAGTAAGCGGGACACACTACTACTCATAACTTCAGACAAAAAAGCAGAAAATGTTTTGAGATATAAGCTATGGCTGGTTTATGCATGCTAATAATATTAAAATATATACTTATATTTACATATACCCCCAAACTTTCTTCTCTAGCACCAAGATACTTCCAATACCTTAAAAATCCCTGACTGTTAAAAAAAAAAAAATTATTCTTTGTGACATTTCTGCCAAAATATCAAAGAAGAATCATTAATTCAATAAATCCTTGAATGCTCATTAGTGTACTGGGTATTACAAGGCACATAAAGAAGATTAATTATGATCACCAACTTCCAGGAGTTCACCTAACGAGAGAGATAAGATACATCTACATACAGCTAAATCACAAGATAAAATGGGAAAGTAAATAATTACCAAGTATTATGCAAAGTTACAGGACAAGAGATCACCAGAAATTTACAACCTAGTAAAAGGAACATCTTTACAGCTCTAAATCAAGGTAAAATATTAACGTAACACTGTAATTTAAAAGTACCACTATGGCGTAAGCGATGTCCAGGCCGGGCAGAGAGGGGAGCCCTCATGGGGCAGACAGCATTTCAGCTGGACAGTTTTCCTACAAAGAAAGTTAGCATATGCAGTGAGTGAGTGAGCGAAGTCACTCAGTTGTATCCAACTCTTTGCGACCCCATGGACGGTAGCCTATCAGGCTTCTCCGTCCATGGGATTTTCCAGGCAAGAGTACTGGAGTGGGGTGCCATTGCCTTCTCCAGAGATTTTCCTGACCCAGGAATCGAACTCAGGTCTCCCGCATTGTAGGCAGACGCTTTTACCGTCTGAGATACCAGGGAAGCATATGCAAAGGGTCTAGAAATTCTGACCAGTAAGAATGGACAGCCAGAGGGTGGGAACGGATTATGGGTGGTACCAACGTGTACAGGCTGAAGATCAGCCTGAGAAAGGTCTGGACCCAGGCAGTGGGGAAAAAGGGTTTGGGAGAACACAGGCAGGAAACTGGCATGGCTGACGAGATCGGCAAAAGCCAAACACTGATCCTCAGGGAATAGAAGCTTGGCACTAGTGGTAAAGAAGACCCCCCTGGAGTAGGAAATGGCAACCCACTCCAGTATTCTTGTCTGGAGAACCCCATGGACAGAGGAGCCTAGCAGGCTACAGTCCATGAGGCTGCAAAGAGTCAGAAAGGACTGAAGTGACTTGGCACGCACACATATTTATAAACTCATCCAAATGCCTGACTATTAAAGGTATTCAGTAAATGCTTGAACAAATGAATGAATCGCAAGTTAAATGCTACATTCTTATTTCTGTCAATGGGTTATCACAGAGAGAAAAAAAGCTTTCTGTTTAAGTCAGTTTGCCTTAACTAGATTCTAACAGAATAAAGTTTACAATTGCTTACCTAGCTTTAAAGGCATTATTTTTTTTAATGATCAATATAAACTGTATCTCTCATACTGTCACACTACTTATGTTGTACCATAGATTTTGTCTCTGTATAGTTCTTATTTTCTCTTCTACTTGATTCCATAACTCTCTTCATCTCTTAAAGTAATTAGTGTGACTATGATTCTCCTATAAGCACCTCCAATAATGTTTCTTCAATTTTTTTTTTCAGATTCAGAGAGCTGAGGAGTCTTTATCCCCCCAAAAAATGTCCATCTACTAAAAAGTCAATGTATTATTATTTTATTTTAGAAAGCCCAAAAGTAGAAAAAAAAATCTAACATTCACTAGGTCAGACAGTAGTTTCCTTTGAGGGCAGGTTGGCAATAATGGGGAACGTGAGGAAGGCAGCCCAGCGCTGGGACAACACTCTTGCTGATGTCAGTACTGTTTACGTTACTGTGCCCTCCTCTGTGAGAATTCACTGGATTTTATCATTATACCTGTGCCGTTCTCTGTGTGTCTGTATGCTTGTTGTTGATATTCATTATGCTCTTCCCAGGTGGCAGTAGTGGTAAAGGCAGGGGATATAAGAGATGTGGGTTCCATCCCTGGGTTGGAAAGATCCCCTGAAGAAGGGAATGGCAACCCACTCCAGCATTCTTGCCTGGAGAATCCGATGGACAGAGAAGCCTGGTGGGCTACAGTCTATGGGGGTCGCAAAGGGTCAGACACAACTGAAGCAACCTAGCACACATGCACACACACACGGTGGGCAATGCTGGCAATCACAGTCAGCTGACCACTTTTCAGACCCTGGTTAAAAACTGACTAGAGCAGCAACTGTTCTTCTCTTAGAAAGAAAGTGAACATGGAGTTGCTCAGCCATGTCCAACTCTTTGCGACCCCATGGACTGGAGCCTACCAGGCTCTTCCGTCCATGGAATTTTCCAGGCAAGAGTACTGGAGTGGGTTGCCATTTCCTTCTCTTAGAGTATCTGTTAAAGATGTAGGAAAAAAGAGTAACTGGAGTATGGGAGGAGAGCAGCGGGGACATGCGGGGCAAGCATCACCCTCCCATCATCACTATCATTTAAGTGAACAACAACCATGCAATATTCTTCAATGTGGACAATTTATACTTTTCTGATCTAATACAGTGTCAATAAAACCACCAGTACAAAAATGAAACAAACCTCCAATGCCTATCAATGATGAACAAGAAAAAAGTCTGCTCCACAAAATCTTCCTAGAGATTCCTTCCCCACTTCTCTTGTATTTTACCTCCTCATCTCTGCGCTCTGCGATTATTCTGACCATGGGGCCAGGCTCCACCACCTGGCTTCTGACCAGGACTCTACCTACCTGAGAGAAGACAGGAGGCAGATGCTGTGAGGCTGCCAAAGGACTTTCAGTCACAGACCACTACCAGTGCGTCAATGTGAGACTGGAGTCGGTATCAGGCTGCAGCTTTAGAGCTAGGGGTGTCAGTCCACACACCTTACCCAAACTTACTACTCCACACTTCCAAAAACAGACGTCTGGGCTGAGGGAAACAGTCAGCTCAGAGTATAGGAGTCTCGCTGTACGAAGACTGAGTCTTCATAAAATTCCTTCCTCTTTCATCTCAAGTCTACAACCACTGCTCAGATCCAGTTCTCACTGGCAGTGCCCATTCTGTGTCTGCCTGCCTGGATCTCCACCCTCTTCAGTCTCATATACAGACTGAACATGAACGTGAAGCTGCTCAGTCGTGTCCGACTCTTTGTGACCCCATGGACTGTAGCCTACCAGGCTCCTCTGTTCATGGGATTTTCCAGGCAATAGTACTGGAGTGGATTGCCATTTCCTTCTCCAAGGAATCTTCCCGACCCAGGGATTGAACCCGAGTCTCCCACATCGTAGACAGACGCTTTATCATCTGCGATCTCAGCCAAAAGGCCGAACACACCTCCAAATCAGAACCTATCAGCTCTCAGAGTAGAGGCAATCTCGTTACCCAAAATACACAGGCCATCAGTCAGAGTCACTCAAAACCTTAGGGAACAGAGAACAGAACAACTGTGACCAAATGTCCATTAACAAATATTTTTCAAGTGTATAATACTCTCAGGAAATTTTCTAGACACAAGGAAATTTATATTCATTGAGGTTACATTCACCTGAACAAGAAAAATTAGTCAAATCTTCTGAAGTCCAATGGCAGAACTCAACGGAACTCTTTGCTATGTAGGGAGATGTAACAGGTAATTTTTATTTTCTTCTTTCTGTTTCTCCCAACTCACTAATATACACTCAAATCATCACGCATTGCTTTTAACAATAAAAACATTTAGGGCTTATTTAAAAGAAAAACACCTTGTAAATGGAGAGAGGTAACCTTGATGAAAGTGAAAGAAGAGAGTGAAAAGGTTGGCTTAAAGTTCAACATTCAGAAAACGAAGATCATGGCATGTGGTCCCATCACTTCATGGCAAATAGATGGGGAAACAGTGGAAACAGTGTCAGACTTTATTTTGGGGGGCTCCAAAATCACTGCAGATGGTGACTGCAGCCATGAAATTAAAAAAAGCTTACTCCTTGGAAGCAAAGTTATGACCAACCTAGACACCATATTAAAAAGCAGAGACATTACTTTGCAAACAAAGGTCTGTCTAGTCAAGGCTATGGTTTTTCCAGTGGTCATGTATGGATGTGAGAGTTGGACTATAAAGAAAGCTGAGCACCAAAGAACTGATGCTTTTGAACTGTGGTGCTAGAGCAGACTCTTGCCAAGTCCCTTGGACTGCAAGGAGATCCAACCAGTCCATCCTAAAGATCAGTCCTGGGTGTTCACTGGAAGGACTGATGCTAAAGCTGAAACTGCAATACTTTGGCCATCTCATGCGAAGAGCTGACTCATTAGAAAAGACCAATGCTGGGAGGGATTGGGGGCAGGAGGAGAAGGGGACAACAGAAGATGAGATGGCTGGATGGCATCACCAACTCGATGGACATGAGTTTGGGTAAACTCCGGGAGTTGGTGATGGACAGGGAGGCCTGGCGTGCTGTGATTCATGGGGTCACAAAGAGTCGGACATGACTGAGCAACTGAACTGAACTGAACCTTTAAAGTTGACCCAGCAATCCCACTGCTGGGCATACACACCAAGGAAACCAGAATTGAAAGAGACACGTGCACCCCAATGTTCATTGCAGCACTGTTTATAATAGCCAGGACATGGAAGCAGCCTAGATGTCCATCAGCAGATGAATGGATAAGAAAGCTGTGGTACATATACACAATGGAGTATTATTCAGCCATTAAAAAGAATACATTTGAATCAGTTCTAATGAGGTGGATGAAACTGGAGCCAATTATACAGAGTGAAGTAAGCCAGAAAGAAAAACACCAATACAGCATACTAACACATATATATGGAATTTAGAAAGATGGTAATGATGACCCTGTATGCGAGACAGCAAGAGACACAGATGTATAGAACAGTCTTTTGGACTCTGAGGGAGAGGGAGAGGGTGGGATGATTTGGGAGAATGGCATTGAAACATGTATACTAGCATGTAAGAAACGAATCGCCAGTCTATGTTCGATGCAGGACACAGGATGCTTGGGGCTGGTGCACTGGGATGACCCAGAGAGATGGTATGGGGAGGGAGGTGGGAGGGGGGTTCAGGATTGGGAACACATGTACACTCGTGGCGGATTCATGTTGATGTATGGCAAAACAATACAGTATTGTAAAGTTAAAAAAAAAAAAAAGGGACAAACCTTTGTGAAAGATGCAGAAGGCTGAATGCATTCAGTACAGGATCAGACAGACGTGAGGTTACCACTGAATTTCCCCCAGCGCCATCCCTCTGCAGACCCTGCTCCTCTGCTACTGTCTGCGTCAGTCTTCCTTCTTTCCAGTCCTTATGTGTAAAGATCCCACTTTCTCTCCAATTAAAGATGATTCCCTACATATTCATGCTTTATTGCATAATTCTAAGGTATTGCATTGTAGATTAAAACACTGAATAAATAAAAATCAAGAACAAGTGAAGCAGTGGTCCACATCCCTAACTTGGCTTTCCAAAACTCATAAATATTTCTTCTCTTTCCATTGTAAAGCCTTTCTGTTAAAAATACAACTAACAGGAACCATGTTTAGTCACCTATGTCCAATTAGTTTAACAGGTTAGGGTTTGGATTTAATGAGATTTATTCCAAGGCTTTAATTCCCACATGAAGCAGTTAGCCTCACTCATCTCCCTTTAAAAACTCTACCCTCACCCCAGCCAACCATGCCCCCAAGCTTCAGACGTGTACCATGGCAAACACATTATTATAACTTGGAAATCAACACCAAGTACATTTTCTTCTTAAACATCTTCATATATAGACACATAGTTGTTAGATAAATCATATAAATCTTGGAAGAGTTCCCTAAGGTTACTTTTAAATGTGTTCAAAAGTACTGGAAATGATTACTTTGAAATTTGGGCAAAAATAATGGCACTCATTCCCAAATTGGTGATGTGCGTTACTTTCAAATGAGAGTAAATATGTTGGATGCTATCTGTCTTACTAGCGTCCAGTTCCATCCAATAAAAGTAATCAGTACAGAAATCTATGTTTTTTCATAGGCATTCTAGACGGTTCTTATACTCAAGGAAGACTTAAAAAGCATTGTGCCAATTCCTTCCACAGCTCTGCTTCATAGAATTATATTCATAAGCTACACCCATCATTAGAGAAATGGCACTCAGTACCCGATTGCTGGTCAGCAAGGAGGCTACAGGTAAGAAACAAAAAGCACCTCCTCAAATCTTGCCCTCATGGCCATTATGCTCCTCACTGCAATAACTGGCCAGACACTTCTTATAACACATACTTGAGTATTTTTTCATATCCTGCCCATGTCAGGTTGTAGGAAATACAGTCAAAGGAATCCACAAAGTTTAAAAATAAAGAACCGCAAGTCTATTCTCTATATCTGTTTCTCCATTGTTGCCCTGTAAGTAAGTTCTTCAGTACCATTTTTCTAGATTCTGTATATATGTGTTAGAATACGGTATGTATCTTTCTCTTTGTGACTCACATCACTCTATATAATAGGTTCTAGGTTCATCCACCTCACTAGAACTGACTCAAATGCATTCCTTTTTATGGCTGAGTAATATTCCATTGTGTATATATACCACAACTTCTTTATCCATTCATCTGTCGATGAACATCTAGGTTGCTTCCATGTTCCAGCTATTGTAAACAGTGCTGCAATGAACAAGGGGATACATGCGGCTCTTTCACTTTTGGTTTCCTCAGGGTATATGCCTAGGAGTGAGATCACTGGGTCATATGGTGATTTTGTTCCTAGCTTCATAAGGAATCTCCATACCGTCTTCCATACGTAAAATAGATAGCCAACAGGAATTTGCCGTATGGCTCAGGAAACTCAAACAGGGGCTGTGTATCAACCTAGAAGTGTCGGATGGGGAGGGAAATGGGAGGGAGTTTCAAAAGGGAAGGGATATATGTATACCTATGGCTGATCTAAAGCAACTGTCCTTCAATAAAAAATAAATTCATTAAAAAAAAAAAGTACAGACTTCTAGTTACAAGATAAGTCCTGGGGGTGTGATAACACATAGCATTGTAATAATAGTTAGCAATGCTGCCTTACATGTTTGAAAATTATTGAAAATAAATCTTAAAAGAGTTTATCAAAAAAAATAAAGAAAGAAAGAAGCACAACATGTTAAGAATTGAAATTGCTTCCTAGGCTGTCACTGTGGCTACATTTTTCAATTATACATCCACACACGTCCAGTCTCAAAGAACACATGCCTTTCTCCTATAAGCAACCAGGTGCTTTCAAAAAGCATCTCCATTAGAAATGTGAAATAAAAATTTTGATGGCATAAAGACGTATTTTACATCATTTCAAAATATGTGTATTTAATTCAGACCTATGATATGCTGCATCATAATACTTTGACTTTTTTACAGCAAGGAGGTGATTTCTCAAACTGTAAATATTTTAGTACATTTAGTAACACAGCAGAACTAAATTTCACAGCTAGTTGGTCTACTTATACCTAGACTATAAACTGTCTTTGCCAAGAGGATGAACTAGACACATGTTGGCAGTGAGCTAGATTTAAATTGTGCTTTCATCAAACATATTCTCACATCTAAAAATAGCTCACCATGTCTAAAAATAGCTCACCATGCCAAGATCAGGAAAACCAGAGTGTACAGGTAACAAATCATTAAGAAATAAATTATTTCTCTCTTAAAAGTGCCTGTGTACACAACTCAGAACTAAATTAAATTATACTGAGTTTTATTCAATACTATTATAAAAATGTTGCACCTTCTACAACAGGATACATATTTTATATAAGATCAATTTGTATTCCTTTAAACTACTTGAATAAAAACTCAAGTTACCATCATTTTAGTCAATATCCAAAGTCCTCACATGTACTGATATTTGATAATGTTATTTAAAAAGACTTTTGAAATAGAATTGTTTTAAGAAGAGTATGACTGGCCTATTTCTATTAATACCACTCAAAGCAAGCACTAATACAACATGGTTAAGCAACTTGCTTTCTCTCTGAGGTGGTTTTCTGTAAGAATTTGAAGGAAAATGAACAATCACCATTTACTAAGAAGAAAATAAAACAGGCTCAAAAGCAGAACTGATGTAACAGACACTGGCTGAAAGAAAGCTTACCTCTCCCTCTCTCCTTCTGTGACGTCATATAAGCGGTTGGCACCTCCATCAGCACAGGCTTTTAAATGAGCTTCAAAAAGAAAAAACAAAGAATCTTTCAAAATAGAAAGCTCAGAGCAGCATTCTATCACATGATGAATGCTAAAACACTCAGACACACACACAGTTATGCTTCCCTCCACATTTCACATTCAGCCAACAATGTTGCTGGAACTAAAAACCATCCTACCCATCACACACACAAATAAGACAGAATTGCCAAATAAGACAAAGTGCATTTCCTTTTTCCATCTTTTCCAATTCCTCCTATTAAATAAAGAGGAAGACTGTATACGATGTCCTCATCAACCCCTAAAGCTTGCTTTTCCTTCTTTGTAACAGAAGACAGAACTTGGGATCAAAGACAGGTAACAGGACATAGCTTATAACTTTCCTCCTTAATTTCATGAGTTTTTATAGAAAGTTTCTATTTACAGCAGATTTTAAGAGTTTCCATAGGGCTTCCCTCATAGCTCAGTCAGTAAAGAATCTGCCTGCAGTGCAGGAGACCTGGGTTCAATCCCTCGGTTGGGAAGATTTCCTGGAGAAGGAAATGGAAACCCACTACAGTATCCTTGCCTGGAAAATCCTATGGACAGAGGAGCCTGGCAGGCTGCAGTCCATGGGGCTGCAAAGAGTTGGGCATGACTGAGCGACTTTCACTTTTAAGGGTTTCCATATTTTATTGTGATACAGAAGGTTCCTCTTAAAAATAAATTATAACACTATAAGTTTACTCTAAAATATGAAGTGACTAATAATCTAGATATGTGTGATTGTAAAAATAGAGAAGGTGTTACAAAACTGACTGAAACTTGGAAAAATCCTAAGATACCAAATAAAGTAAAAAAAGCCCAGCTGCCCCTCTAACTGGGGCTTTTTATTGCTTGCCTTCTCATGCTTTTTCTGTGATATCACCCTAGGATTTGAAGTTACTGGTCAATCATTCCTTGAAATTTTTTTAACCCATGGTCTACTATCTCTGTCGTTATTTCTCTAACATCCAATTTTCCTAGAAATGTCAGTCTTAGCATCAATTCATCCCCTTTATTCCTTTTTTTTAATAAAAAATCTTTTACCTATTAATTTCAAATCAAACTTTTTATTTTAAATCCTGGGTGATAAAAGAGAGAATGTTGAGATGTTTAAGATTCTAATTCCTCACCCTGAACAAACCAAAGTCTTATTTCTGTCCCCATAAAGCTGTTAAAACCAATCACAAGGCCATAAAAATAAGCAAAGAGCATGGACACCAGCAGTTTCAAAAGAAATAAACTATAGTTGGCCCTCCGGATCCAAAGGTTTCTAATATACAGACTGCTCTTGGATCTGTGAAAGTGAAATCCGTGGATGCAGAGGGCCAACTGTATTCCTTTACTGCACCATTTCACATAATTGACTTCAGCATCTGTGGATTTTGGTATCTCAGGGGATCCAGCCTCTCACAGAAACCAAGAGACAGCTGTATTTTTTAGAGCTACGTCTTCATTTTATTGCACTGATGAGATCACCTTCCCATTCTGCAAATTTAGCTACACACTTAAAAGGGTGTTTATATTCAGTAATATCTACCTCTAGATTTGTAGGTGTTCAATGACAGGCGGGGTGAAAGGATAACGAACGAACTGATCGTATTGGCATGGTAAAGATCCCAGTGAATTTTCTGCTAATCCATGATATACCTAATACAGTTTTCTGGGTCCTACATTACATCAGAAATAAAACAGAGACCAAGTTGAGGGGAAAAAAGATATTCTTTTTTTGCTTCAGCTTCTTCATCTGTAAATTGTAATAGTATCACCTTCGACAGAGTCATTAAGCAATTAATGACAATTGCTTGTCATTATATATTGATATATCATGCTCATCACAGTACTGGAGCATAGTAAGCATTCAACAAACATTAGTCCTCTTCCTCCAATCCTGTTAAAATGAAAATAAACACTTAAAAAGCATTGTGTTCCTAGAAAAGTCTAAGGTTCTTAAAAAGTGCAAAACAAAAATAAGAGGTTTTACAAACATATCTTAGAAAGACATATCATTTT
Source organism: Capra hircus (assembly GCF_001704415.2). Classification (NCBI taxonomy): domain Eukaryota; kingdom Metazoa; phylum Chordata; class Mammalia; order Artiodactyla; family Bovidae; genus Capra; species Capra hircus. The sequence continues at coordinate 12,705,477 of NC_030811.1, read as the reverse complement.
ACCGATTAACCAACAACACACATTTCCCTTTAAAGAATGGGACTCAAATTCAAGTTATACCATAAACATAACTTGCAGAGCATCGTAAAATATTCTGCACATTTCCTAAATATCAAAAACTAAAATTTCAAAGACATCAAAAGCTAAATGGAGAAAGAATCTCACATATAAAAGACTCTGCCAAACAAATGAACAGGGAGATGGAAAATACTGATAAATAGAAACAGATGGTAAACTATCAGTAATCACCCTCAGAGTACATAAAACATTTCTCTGTAAACAAAATTAACACATCTATGGGATCTTTTTATGTAAAAATTGATTCACTGAAGTAAAATGAAAATATAAAAGTAGTGGCCAAGGACTGTCAAACAGTGACTTGTCAAGTTATCGCACTATATTATTTTGCAGAGATCAGCTGATTTTAACATTTATACCTATTATGTGGCAGGCCCTAAACAGAACAGAAAGATGAATAACAGAAAGAACTGGCTCTCCAGACTCTCACTTTTGTGGAAAAAGGAGAAACAGAATTGCATATATGCATGGCCCTGTAGATGCTGATGAGGGTCATGACAGAAGGAACGCAGCACAATGCAACAACAGGGAGAGGGGAGATCAATTTCAGTGGACAAGTCTGTAACACTGTTGATTATTAACTCTTGTTCAGTTAAAAATCAGTGTTACTTTCATAATCGAAAATTGTTTTCCCATGCCTATTATTTCTCATACCCTGATTTAAATTGGTATTTTTAGAGCAGTTTATTAAAAGAGAAACACCTAAGTCAGAGGAAGTAAATTTATACACACCTATTCTTGTTTTAAGGGCTTCCCAGGTGGCTCAATGGTAAAGAATCTGCCTGACAATGCAGGAGACACCAGTTAGACCCTTGGGGTGGCAAGATCCCCTGGAGAAGAAAACGGCAACCCACTCTAGTATTCTTGCCTGGGAAATCCCATGGACAGAGGAATCCAGTGGGCTAGAGTCTGCGGGGTCATGCAAAGAATCAGACATGACTGAGTGACTAAATAAACAAACAGAATTCCTGCTTTAAATGGCTTCATAAAATCTGTGGACCAGTCTTTCATTACCTAGAAGCTGGGATTGGGGTACAAGCCATCTGTAAAAAAGAAAATAAGTTCCAGTACCTTCTAAAGGTATTTTATTTTGTTGTGAATAAAGTTTATCAAAAAAAGATAGTTAACTGCTTTTAAATCTCACTTTTAAATCCAATTATTTTCCATATACTTAAATAAAATGGCATTTGGAAAATAAAGCTTCACGCATGCATTACATAATGTGGGCAGGAATTCAGTGACAGCAACTTGAAAACTGAGTAAACAAATATCACTATTAATGAAAGCAACCAACTTAAAAAAAATCAGTAAAGAACGAAAAAAAGGACATTCTCAAATAAGATATTTTTGATAAATCATGAGTCAGCCTTAAATATATAACTCACTCCATCATCATTTAACTTATGCCAAGCTTTAATGAATAGAAGTTACTGCATGAGCTATTCTTAATGTAAAATTTTTATTGGCTTATACAGCAAAATTTTTGCAGATTTATCAAATACTACAACTTCAATGGTTGAACAGTTGTTTACTATGCATCAGTCTGATATGAGCTGAAGACTAACATACATTAAAATCTCTATATCAACTTTATATATTGGTACTACCAGTAAGCATATTAAATACATCTTTAACATTTTTTTTTAAAAAACCTGGCATCGTATAAATGACTGTTACTGACAAATACTGTAGAGTTTGACTCATAATCAAAGGCTAATCGGTTATTTCATTAATTTCTATTGAATAAAGTTGGACATAATTTGATTTTCTGAAAAGCAGACTATTAAATTGGTTTCAAGTATTAAGATGGAAGAAAAAATAAACTAAAGTGAAAGAAATATTTTTCAGTCTTAGCCATCTGAAAGATACATTTGATTCCGGTCTAGATCAGCTACTTATTAGCCTTATGACTGAGCTACTCCCAGGTATACTGATTCTAATGCAAAATAAAGAGTATTATATATATTTTACCAAACTCACAAAATGTTTCAGGAACTGGAGAAACAATAAAGATAAAATGAGAAGGAAGTAACATGGGGAAACAAATTCTCTTATATGCTGTTGATAAAATTATAATTTTGAGAAACAGTTTGGCAGATTTATAAAAATTTAAATGTGCACAACCTTTGATCCAGAAATTCTATGTAGTCTCTATAAAACTTGCCCAAATTCACAGGACATATAGACAAAGACAGTCACTGTGATATTATGTGTAATCCTGAAAAAACTGCCAGCAAACTTAAATATCAGCAGTTGAATATTGGTAAAATATATCAAGATCTTTGTACAGAACCATACTTTTTTTAAAAGTAGCTGTTATATATTTATATGGTACTTCTGCAGAAGATAGGGTTAAGGTAAAGATTTATTTTTTGCATAACTAATTTTCATCAAGGTAACCTCACTCTTGCACTCTCTACCTATAAGTGGCATTAAATCTTACCCAGATTTGGCACATGGCTCAATCCATGATGTTATATGCCCTGCCCAGAGAGACTGATTCAGAGACAGAGATGTGATCCAGTCAAAGATAGTGAATCCTAAGGAGACCTCCTGGGTTCTCTTTTCTCTGCCACCTGAGAGAATGGATGGGAGAAGTTTGCTCTGTGATGGACTATCACGTCAGCACAGAGAACAGAGCCAGTACACGAAGGCAAAGCTAAGCAACAAGAGTGCTGTCTGAGTCCCTGTAGTCCTAACAATAGCCTATTTGACTGCATGAGCTAATAAATTCCTTTCTTTTTTTTGGCTCAGGCCAGTTTGAGCTGGGTTCTCTGTCATTTGAAACTAAAGGAAATGTAACTAATCCAAATATTAATTTTTACTTCAAAGACACATAATCTTCCTATTGGTTGGAGAATACTATCTTATTATGTCTCAAGTCTGTACTGGATCAAGGTCTTAAGAGGAAGTACATATTTTTGTAGGTAGCTGGCTTATTATTTGTACATACTCTCACCTGCTAAGCCTCAACTATGATCCAGATCAGTCAGTTCCTGGTTAATAGATGCAGTACCATGCTTTCCCTATTGGAGAAGGCAATGGCACCCCATTCCAGTACTCTTGCCTGGAAAATCCCATGGACGGAGGGACTGGTGGGCTGCAGTCCATGGGGTCGCTAAGAGTCGGACACAACTGAGGGACTTCACTTGGACTTTTCACTTTCCTGCATTGGAGAAGGAAATGGCAACCGATTCCAGTGGTCTTGCCTGGAGAATCCCAGGGATGGGGGAGCATGGTGGGCTGCAGTCTATGGGGTCGCAGAGAGTCAGACACGACTGAAGCGACTTAGCAGCAGCAGCTTTCCCTATTGAGAGGTTATTTCATGGGGGGAAAACTTTCATTCAAACCTTTCATGGAAACCCATGCTCTCTGAAAGAGAGAGCAACAATTTACTTCACTCACAGGAGTTCCAAAGTGCATAATTAATTGCTGTTTAGATAACTCTTTCGTAGTTTTAGATGAAAGGTTTAATTTACAGTATATTTATGTGCAATTATTAAAAGAGCTCACATTATTTGTAATATCCCACAAATAGTGAGTGGAACACTCTTTAAATTTTAGTCAGAATTATCCTTATTTCAAATAAAAAGCAAATGGTATTTATACTGAACATCTCCATGTAGAGTACTGTGCTAGTCTTAATAGGCTGGTTCATGCCATGTAATGAAATTTTTTTATTATCTTTAAGCAAATGCCGTTGTGTAAATTCTATTATCCTTTCTCTCTGCCACCTTCTGCCTCCTCCTCTCCTAGTTATGCGCTATGGAGATAAAGTGTGACATTTAGTCATCTTTGATGCTATTTATAAAGCCTACAATCAGGTACCTCTTTAACACTTAGTGACACCAAATATCTCATTACCAAGAAATCTTAATAACAGCCAAACATCAAACTGTTTATCCTAAAGTGGCACAGGGAAATTTTTCTCAAAGATGAGTAAAGCTCATAAAGTGTAAAAACTACAAAGAGGGAAGTGGTGCAGAAAAACAGGGTCTTGTAAATGAAGCCAGCATATGCAGGCCTGTCCAAAGGTGAGTTCTTGGGAATGATTAAGGGTGAGTGCCTTCTCCATCATTAAATTTCTACTAAAGACTGCCCATTCTGTAAGGACAAGATAGCAAATATGCATATTCAATCTACAGGAAATAAGGAAACATAACAGACCTTTGTTGGTACTGGTTAAAATACAGGGTTGCTCAACCTTGCTACTAAGGCTGTGCCTTACAGCTTGTGGGATCTTAGTTCCCCAACCAGGGATCGAACCCATGCCCTTGGCAGTGAAAACCCCAAGTCCTAACTACTGGACTGCCAGGGAATTCCCTGTGTATTTGTTTGAGGGGCTGTCCAGTACATTGTAAGATATTCAGCAGTGTCTGTGGCCTTACCCACTAGATGCCAGTAGTACCCAGGTTGTGACAGCCAAAAATCCACAGACAATGGAAAATATCCCCTAGCTGGTAAGAATCACTCCCAGCGCCCAAACTGGAAGACCACTTATAGTTCTTGAGGATGCTCAGGATCCCATCACGTCCAGCTGTAAGGCAGATTGCTCATCACTATTCTTAAAATTTGCAACTTAAAAACATGACTATCACCCAGAAGCTACATTCAACCTAGCTACCAATGTCAGGAGAATTAATAAAGCAACTTATGTCCTAACTCAACTGCCTTCCAATCCATCCCAGATGCAAATTGTGCAAACCTACCGTCTTATCCTCTCTTTCAGACTCTCTGAATTTTCGGTAAGACCTCTTCCACCAACTGTACATGTATTAATACCTATACTATTGTAGGCAGTCTTCCAGCAAAAATCCATACCCTCTCTATTTGAGCCTCCTATTCATTTGAGACTCCATTACTAAATTATTTGCCACTGGTGAGAACAGTCAGGTCCTTCTGACTGTGTGCTGGGTGGCGCACTTCCTCCCCCATATCAGATGAGAAACCACCATCAGAGATATAACTGCAGACGGCATGAAAAACGACAACTTCTATTAGCTCAGTTCGTTTTGTAACACTGGTTCAGTGGCAGTGACAAAATAATGAGATGTGGCAGATTTCTATGAATGGCCAAAAACGATTAAGCGCCTAGAGCTACCCAGAAGAGCTGGAATAAGAGAAAACAGTAATGATGGTGGCTGGTTCACCCGGCAAAAGTAAAGGCTTTTAAACAAAAACTGATGCAAACGCGCTACCTAATGGAAGAAGACCCAAGATACGGAGCCAGTCTCCCTCTTCTGTCTGTTCATTTAACACCAGAATTCCTTCCCCTCTCCTTTTTTAATGGATCAGTGGTATTAGATCTCAGAACTTATATCACGTCATATTTCAATTGAGACATTTATTTCTGCATCAATAGTGAAAAGGCATCAAAATCAGATATTTGTCACACAAATAAGAGATACACGTATCTTATTTTGTAGAGATAGAATACCTTGTCAGATCATACCTGTACCTTTCCAAGTACCTCTGACATCTTTAGAAAAATATTTTAACACAATTCTAACATGTATACTGTCATGTAAGAATTGAATCGCCAGTCCATGTCTGACGTAGGGTGCAGCTTGCTTGGGGCTGGTGCATGGGGATGACCCAGAGAGATGTTGTGGGGAGGGAGGTGGGAGGGGGGTTCATGTTTGGGAACGCATGTAAGAATTAAAGATTTTAAAATTTAAAAAATAAAAAAAATAAAATTTAAATAAATAATAAAGAAAGAAAGAAAGAAAAAAAAATTTACTACATGAGAGTTTCTAGCAAACCAACTGATTCTTTTAAACAAAAAATCATTAACTCTACATGGTAATAATAGAATAATTTAATCAAGTGGGCCTTAATACAAAATAATTAGAAACTGAGAAGTAAGTGCATATTTTCACCAGCAACTAACAAGAATTTCATATATGTGAATTTCATAATTAACTACGCTCCTTTTCCAACTGAGCACAATCAAGCTAATTCTTCTTCCTAGTTAGAGGGGGAAAAAAGTATGTGTGGGAGGACTGTTTGATGGCTATGAGTAAGAGAAGAGGGAGAAGAATTAGGGACAGTATTTCTAGAAATAGATGAAAAGAAGAATCATTGGACTCCTGTTAAAAGCAAGAGATAATTACCCAACAATTCATTTTGGGCCTCCTTTAGGCCAGGAGTTATAACCAGGTGGAACAAAGGACAATTAAAGAGCTTCAAGGTGCTGAATAAATGCCTTACTATGCCATTTCTTAGTTTGTAAGTTTTATCTGAGAACATTCTTAGAGATAAATTAGTCTTACTCTTTAAAACATGACTTATCAGGGCATGAAACAGCTCATTTTTTAAATAATTAAAAGAAGGCCAGTTGCTTTAGAGTTTAGGCAGATAAGGGAATAGCTTTGAGAGATAAAACTGAGAGGCAGTCAAGGACCATATTAAGCAGGTCATGGTGCTGAACAGAGTTTAAGTATAAAAGGAAGCCACTATGGGTTTTGAGTTTGAGAGTGTTCTATTCTGACTTAAGTGTTAAAGAGCTTTCTTCCTTTTAAGTTGAGAACAGATTAGGAGACAAGAGTGGAAGTAATGACTCTAGGAGACCAGAGGTGACCAGCAGAGATGGTCGCTTAGACGAGATTTGCAGCATTTAAAGCAGAGACACTTGGGTGTGCTTCATGGTATATCTGGCAGCTGGAAGCGACTGGACTGGCTGAGAGACCTGGATGTGGAGGGTAATGCAAAAGGAATCAGAGATGACTCAACTTCTTGTCTTAAGCAACTGACAAACATGTCTGCAGCTTTTTAGTATTCCCTATACTGTTGTTTTGTCCAATGCTTGACCACATTCCATAAACTAGTTCTTGCTATTCTTGGCCTTGTATCATCTTTCACAGTTTTACTGTTCCATCGGTATTATATACTATGGACTTGCCTACATTCTCCTTACAATGAGACACGTAAAGCTTTAAAATTTTTTTGTTTTATTTTTAATTGCAGGATAATTACTTTACGATATTATGATCGTTTCTGCCATCTATCAACATGAAGCAGCCACAGGCATACATATGTTCCCTCCCACCTCCCTCCCCACCCTACCATCTAGGTTGTAACAGAGCACCAGCTTTGGGTTCCCTGCATCATGAGACATGTAAAGTTTTGAATAGCTCTTCTCCCACTGTTCTCTACATTGTATTTGCTGAAAGGTGTCTCTGTACAGTGGAAATATTTTTTAATACTAATCGTAGTTAACAATTGAAAGTGCTATCAAAAAAAGTTTAATGAAAGTTGAAAACGCAAAGTTTGTAGGAGAGACATGTTATTAATAAGTGTTCACAGCAGTTTTATTCTTTGGGCTTGGGTTTGTTTGGGTTTCCTTGTTTGTTTTCGTTACTCCTAAATCAAAGGAAACATGAAACCAAAACATTAGAAAGGACCTGAGATAACTGGTTATACAAAATAACTTCTGGCAAAGGAGCCCCAGTCTGAAAATGCAGAAGCAATTGCTACGGCAAACACCAAACGAAAAACCTAAAACAGATCAGTTTTTCCTGTTTTTCTTTTTTTCCCCCTCCCAGAGACTTGCATCAACATTACAAGAAATGTTATTTTTAGAAAATTCTTAAAAGGAAAACAGAGGCACAGAGATGGTAAATAAGCACAAGAAAATGTGTTAAACTTCACTGGGAAACTCAAAACCACAAGATAACACTGCATCCATACGAAATGGCTGAAATAAAACACAGTAATTTTATATCAAATATTGGCAAGGAAACAGACAAACTGGATCATTTATACCTTGCCATGGACAGAGGAGCCTGGCGGGGTCCATGGGGTCGCAAAAGAGTCGAACACACCTAAGCAACTAAACAACAAATTTGTGCTTTACTCTGACATAATTAACCTTACAACAACTCAAAAGGCTTGTCTTTTATTTCTCATTTCACAGACAAGGAAATAGGCTCCAAGTCACAAAGTTATTTGTCCCAAGTTACATAAATTCTCTTGTGGGCTTGAGTGAGAACTTGAATTTAGAAAATAAGATTTTTCACTCGTGTGCTACGTAGTTAGAACTAGAATTATTTTAACGGTGGAGCCGGAATCAGAACCCAGGTTCACCAGGCAATGGAGCACACACTATCTGTTCCACCAGAAGGCCTCTGCTGGGCATCTAAGCTGGTGTGGTAAGGCAAAGTGACATATGAAGCCACACAAGCTTAAAGCACAAAGAACCTCAAATGTCAACTTCCCCAGGAATAACAACGCACACACTTTTCCAATGCCGTAAAGCACCTGGAAAGAGCCACACAGATGTTCACACCTACTGATCCACTAACCCTTTCACACACCTAGCTTTATGTCCTACTAAAAGAAAATGGACAACAGGCTGAGAAGATTCCTAAGAGGCCTTTTAAACATCAGCGTCACCTGTATTGGTCTTAGCATACTGGAGGAAACACTGCGCGTTCTGTGCCATTAGGGCCCAATCAGGAGATACCGTGCAGTGATTCAAACAGAGAAAGAAACAGGTGAGAGCAATGCGAATGTGGGAAAATTAGTAACAGGGACAGGAGTAATGGGGGTGCGAGTGCTGAAGACAGAATACAGAGCAGACCTAGGAAGCAGACACACTAGAGAGGGTGCCGTGGTGGGAAACCCTCCCTCTGAAGCGCCGGGGAGGGTGGTGGGGAGAGACACCACACTCAGCGAGGTGATGGCCTTGGGATTCGCTGTGAAGCCACCTGAAATGGTCCAGGACACTGGAATCAAGAAGAGAAGCCCCTTCATCCAGAGATCCTTTCCCACTCCCTCTGCGGACACAGCTGAACATCACACTCGCTGCAAAGGAAAAATGCTTACATGGCCAGGCTCCACGACCACAGAACAGATCATGAAGCATGGATTCAGAGCTTGGAGGCAATAAATTAATAATTTCTCAAAAAAAAAAAAAAAGTAGGGTTGGCCAAAAAGTTCATCCGGGTTTTGCCATAGGACAGTATGAAAAACTCAAACTTTTTGGCCAATCCAATATAAATTTTTCTTTCCCCTTCTGACAGTGAATGTTTCTTTATTCAACTGGACAGTTCCCAGCTGTTTCTGTATCCTGAAATGTCTAAAGTTTCCTTTTAAGTGTTACTCTCTCCTAGCCATCACCCAAGCCTCAAGCCACAGACAGGCATTCCATAAGTGCTTGTCGACCTTAACTGAAATACACCACAGCTGACACGTCTTTGAAAGGCTTAGGCTAATTCCAGATTTTAAAAATACTTTTTTTTAATCTTAACTCACAAGGGTACTGTGTGGCCCTAAGTTTATTAGGCATTTTCCTGAAGGGATCTGGATTGAAATTCTAGCCTGAAACACAGAACAAAGTAAATTCAGTTATAAAATGCACTTTTGTACCGGTATACATCAAAAGGATATTTCTCCACCTGTGTATCCTCTTCCAGCAAAGGGTTGAAATAATTCATATGAAGTATACCAAGAAAGAAAAATATCCCGGGCATGTTTAATCCGAAATTTTCACTTCCAAAAAAACTGACTATAGACCTCCTGAATGTATAAAACAGAAATTGAGAACAATTTAAAATATATCAAATAATAAAGAATAAGATAACACCCCTATGACTTCCATCTAGAATTGCTAATTATTATCATTCAGTGCTTTGTATTAAAAAAAAAAAAAAACACAGAGGTTTATATTTACCTGAGTACTCTTTGAAGACTCAACCTGTTCCCATACCCCTAACCAGCAGTACACACTATTCTAGACATAGAGCTTACATTTAGAGTCTTGAGGTTTCCTTGTGTTTTTTTTTTCTTTTTCCCACCTTTTATATAGCAATATGCAGCAATAAGAAATACCTAACATTGTGTATACTGTGTGACATTCTTTATTTTGAAAGAGAAAAAAAAAAAAAAGACAGGTGTTCCAAAGCTTGCTTTCCTCATTCAACCTTGAATTTTTGATGGCTTTCCATCTGGAAATACAAGTCTAGTTCACTAGATTCATTTAATTCCTGTCATTTAATTCCTGTACAGAGTTAATGAGTGTGTCAAAAATATTTATCTGATCTCCTAAGACAGACAGGTAGGTGGTTTGCATGTTTTTAATTTTTAAAAATGCTACAATTATCATTTAATGCTTCCTTGCATACATATGAAACCTTTTCTCGACAGTATGCTGCTGCTGCTAAGTCGCTTCAGTCGTGTCCGATTCTGTGAGACCCCACAAACAGCAGCCCACCAGGCTCCGCCGTCCTTGGGATTCTCCAGGCAAGAACACTGGAGTGGGTTGCCATATCCTTCTCCAATGCATGAAAGGGAAAAGTGAAAGTGAAGTCGCTCAGTCGTGTCCGACTCTTGCGACCCCATGGACTGCAGCCTACCAGGCTCCTCCGTCCATGGGATTTTCCCAGCAAGAGTACTGGAGTGAGGTGCCATTGCATACACCTAAATAAATAATCACTGGGTCACAGAATACAGACATTATTAATTTAGTACATTGTAATGAATTGCTATCCACATTGTACTGATTTATACCACTGATACAATCATATCAATTTTTAAGCAGCAAACTGAAGCCGCCTACTAGCCTCTTGGTATTGGAGAGGGGCACGCAGGGCCTGGCTGCAGCACTGCCTACAAGCACAGTGTACCAGCACACCAGGAGCACCAGCAGACGTGAGAGGCACTGTTAGCGACTCCGGAGCAGGGAATGGCAGCCGGAAAGTACATCTGGATGAGACTGGCCACTGATTTCCTTTCCTCTCCGATTGTCTCCTGCAATAAGTCCTTGGCAATTTAACTCTTCAGCTCCCAGCCCACTGTCCTTCCACAGGACTGGAACACAGGATCCTTCTAGACTCTGGGTTCTCTTCCCAAACAACGAATCTTGTTCTCTTGACAGGAGGCACTGATATATTACTGCTCCGGCATTAACCTATACCTTCCAGTACATTTTACTCACTCATTCATTCATTCGGAGGCACAGACTGAACGAGCACCAACAGCAGCAAGAAACACAGCAAAACCCACCCACAATTCCTACTTTCACAGACGCCACAGTCTAGAGCCACGCTGTGCAGCATGGCGGCCAGCGGCCATGTGCGGTCCTGAGCATCAAGAGAGCAGTTTGTCTCCACTGAGATGTGCTGTCAGTGCAAGAAACACTGGAGTTTGAAGACTGAATACAAAAAGAATATACAATTTACTATTAACAATTTTCACATCGGTTCTATGTTGAAATGATAATACTCTGAATATATTGGATTAACTAAGACAGTATTACAATTAGCTTTTGCTATTTCTTTTTACTTTTTTAAAGTGGTTACAACAAGATTTAAATTTACATTTGTGACTCCCATGATATGGGAATATGGTACCCAAAACAAAATCTACCTTATTTGCTGCATATATGAAACTGTTATCCCCAGAGGAAGAATGTTGAGTATTTTACAATCTTGGGGGGTTTTTGGGTACAATTTGGCTTTTTTGTACAGTTGCTTTTGCAAAGGTCTTGACTGATATCTACATGATAACAGTAAGATTTTCATATTACAGTGGTTTTTAAATTTTATTTTATTTTTAACTGGAGGATCATTACAATACTTTGATGGGTTCTGCCATATATTACAAGGAATTTTTAAATCTATAATATTATAGCTTTTCTCTACTCTGGAGCCTTACAGGTGACATTTAATTGTTTTTAACCATGAAATGAAAGAGATGCAAAATTAGAATTTTGATCCACTTACCAGGGGAATGATATAGTACGTTACCCAAAGACAAGAATTGCTTTTATTAATTCTGTCCTATCCCAAACACCAAGGATCACCAAGAAGCACTTTTACTCATGAGTAAAAATAAGAACAAGAAAAAAAGTCAATGGAAATAAACGAAGAGCAAAAAGAAGAACAGATTTGCTGTTGGATGATAGCTTTTAACAGGACCTAAAAAAGAATTAATTTCAACAGCTGGAAATTACACTCAGCTCATGTTTAAAGAAACGCTGCTGCTGCTGTTTGCAAACAGAATGGAGAGCAGCTTGTAAGCATGAAGGATAAAAATAAATATTTCATTATGCAAAATATGTTTCATTGTTGTGTTTGTAAATTTGAAACAATTATAAGTACTGCATGGCGGTACATGCTGTTAGTTATTTTCACCAACTGGCAGGTAGTGTTTTGTTTTGCTTCCTTTTTTGGGCTGCAGTGCATTTGAAAGGAACTTTTGATACTTGGTGATAGAAATTAAAATAACTATCTCCTTTCCTATCAAAGTACAGAACCATGAATGTCCCCCCACCCCCCGCCCCCATCATATCTTTGATCCTTGGAACATAAAAAGCAACACTAAGTAGACTTCAATAATAAAAGGAAACCAGTGCCTCCCAGATGGGGGATGGGATGACAGGCAAATGAAAGTTACTCCTATTCTTTTTAAAAGATGTATTCAAGCTTGCTTTAATAATTCATACAATATACCACCTCATAAACGCACAAAGAAGTAAAATATAGCCAGGAGAAATGAACTCAGATGGAACTATTGATCCCTACAATATTTTTAATAAATGCAATACCATGGTGTGCCCTCAAAACAAATAATCTTCTCAGCACAGCGATGCCCCGCTTGTTCACATTTAACCCACCTCAGAAACCCAACCAGAGCCAGTGAAATCCAGTCCTCAAGGAAAATAGCTAACGATCAGGAGCAAAGTCACCAAGCAATGCAAAGAAGAATGCAAAGAACCAAGCAGCCAGACCCTAAAGAGTACTCGGAAGAAGGCTTCTGTCAGCCAACTAGCTTTGCTGAGACATTTAAACAAAAAATGACGACCAGCTTTAAGACAGCAGGGTAAAGAAGTCTCTGTCCTTTCTCTCTCCCAAGACAACAGTAGAATAAAAAGAAATGGAAATTCCATCTTAGATAAAACTACACAAAAACATATCACCCAATCACAATGTATGTGAAAAGACTGCCAAGGGCAGTGAAAGTCAAGTAGGGGTATAGAAAGGTGCTGAGAGGAGGTCTTCGGCTAAAGATTCGGATACAAAATCAGTGAAAGAAACACCGTCCCTGAGACAAGGTAGAGAAGGCAGAGGAGACTGAACCATGAACACTCTCCCAGCTTCTGCTAGAATGACAGCAACACAAAAAGGCTAAACACTCTCAACTATACAGTCCTGTACCATAAAGTGCTTTACTGTGAGCAGGAAGAATTTCTGCTATCGGGACTTCCCTGGCGGTCCAGTGGCTAAAACTCTCTGCTGCCAATGCAGGAGACGTGGGTTTGATCCCTGGTTAGGGAACTAAGATTCCACATGCTGCGGGATAGGGCCAAAAAAACAAAACAAAAATCTCACGAAGCAGATATCATGTTGCTCATGCAAAGAAAAAAAAAAGGGATATAAGATCTGGGGAAATGCTCTTTCTTGACCTACATATGTGCTCAATCACTTCAGTCGTGTCCAACTCTTTGCAAGCCCATGGACCATAGTCCACCAGGCTCCTCTGTCCATGGGATTGTCTAGGCAAGAGTTGGAGTGGGTTGCCTACATTTCAGAGGGAAAAAAAAGGCAAAAGAACTGCTACCCCTGCTCTCCCAGCCCCCACATAAACCAGTTTCAAATCAGGGGTTGGGAGCAGGGAAGGGGCAGGGCTTGATTCATTCAAAGATTAATAAAGAGAGAAGCATAGGATGTAGACGAGACCAAGAAGTTACAGGAGACAGAGGGAAAGAGAGAAAGGAAGGAAGGACGAAGAAAAGGACAGGCGGTGACTGGAAAAACAGATGAGGAAACGCCACCAGGAAAAGTGCTGCTGCCAAGCCAATGGAAACCATGACAAGAAGCACCACTGCAACGAAAAGAACTTAAGGAAAGAGGGGAAATATCCACAGACTCGACACAGAGCTTTAGAAAGATACGGCAAAATCGCAGAACAAGACAATCTCCGAAGCTAAAGAGTTTGTCAAAAATTAAGTCTTAAAAAGTTGAAGTAGAATGAATATGCAAGACAAGATGGAGACATAAACGAAAAGAAATAAATTAATAATGAATTCAAAAAGACTGACGAGAAAAAGAAATGAAAGATTCCTTTTTTAAAAAAAGTTTCACGTTTAACTGCTTTCCCAAGAAGAATACAAGACAAATTAAAACTAAGTTTTACAAACTAGAGGAAGATGCCAACCTGTAGACTGAGAGGGCACATACATGGCTGGGAAAGACATGGGAGGTAATACTGAGTCAAGTCTAGTGAATATCGCTGGTACTTAAAAAATCTAGAATTCTTTGGCAGAGGTTGGGAAATCAAGGAGCCTCAGACTTCTCTACAGAAAACTTTCAACATACTTGAAATGATCTTTACAAGTGTTAGTCACTCAGTCATGTCCGACTCTGTGATACCACAGACTGTAGCCCTCCAGGCTCCTCTGTCCATGGGATTCTCCAGGCAAGAATACTACAGTGTGTTGCTATTCCCTTCTCCAGGTTATCTTCCCAACCCCGGGATCAAATCTGGGTCTCCTGCCTTACAGGCAAATTCTTTACCGGCTGAGCCACCAGGAAAGCCCTGATCTCTTCAAGATCCCTAGTAAATCAAAGGACATCCAGTCAAACTGCTGTTTAAAGAAACAAATACCTATCCTTCAAATATTTTGAAACTCAAGTTTCATTCCTATAGAGTTTCTTGAAGGAAAAAAAAAATCTATTTCAGGAAAAATCTCAGGTTACAAAAAATACACGGAAACACTGTCCCCCCAACCCAGTCACCTTAAAAAGTCTTTGCTGCTCCCCCTGCCTGAAGAACCCCTACCACTCCCCTCTGGGACATATGCCCGCCTGCCTCTCCCCACCTCATACAGCAAGCTCCTTCTTTCCTGCCATCAACGCTTAGCTCAGGCATTAGATTTTCCTTAAAACCTTTTCTGATACCACATATCTGGACTGGTTTCCCTTCTTCTTTAATAAATTACCCAATCATATGCTGCAAATAACATATCTGAAATAAATTCACTTTAAAAGACTGAAAGTGGGCAACGGTGTACCTTAGAAGTGAAAGGAAAAGGAAAGCAGGTGGCCACGTATCAATAGTGGAAAAGTCAATCCCCCCTTCTCAATCCAAGAAAATAAGGGACGTGGAAAAATAAACAACTCCTAAGGCATAATGAAGCAAAGTACATCAAACACTCTAATCAGAAAACGGATCTTTTCCAGGGTCCATAGAAATTGACAAAAACTAACTACATATCCACACCACAAAGAAAATGCCATGAAAATTCCGAATAAGAAAAACAGGACAAATAACATTGTATGATCACAATCCAATAAAAATATGAATTAATTATAAAACAGAAAAAAACAAAAACCTGCGAGCTGAAAATTTTTTAGTCCTTAAATCAAAAGGAAAAATGAGTCAGGAGATGCTTCTAGTAAAACGATCTAATTATTGGGGGGGAGGGGACAAGAAAAATCTTTATACACTAATATGACTATTAAAAAAGGAGCAAAAGATACGGTGATGAATGAATGAATGCAATGCTTATTTCTAGTTAAGAACTACTAAACCAGAGCTAACATCATTTTTAGCAACAAACATTCAGGGCAAAAAACTGACTTTGCTCCAGGCAACATGGTTAAGATACTGCAGAACTGGGATTCAAATCCCATGTCATCTGGGGCCATATTCACTGTGCTTTGTTCCCCTACGTAAATTTTTCATACGGTCAATTAAATTTACTAAGCTCAAATACATAGTATAGTTCACTGAGACCCAAGATACAATTAACAGAAAACAGCAGGGTTATAAATACCATCAGGAAACGGGTCGGGGAGAAACCTCTACTAATTAGAGTATGACACAATGCTTTATTTTCACTAAGAAACTGTTTTGCTTATTTAAAAAGGTCTTTGAAACTAGATTATAACATAATCACTCATGTGCCTAAAATTAAAAGAGTAAAACAAAGAGGATGTGACTTTGTAAAAAAAAAAAAAAAAAAAAAAACCACAGAATTATTTCATGAGTTCTTCCAAGAATACTGTCTTCACAAATACAAGGAATTTTTTTTTTTTTTTTTTTTTTGGTACAATGGCTATGTAACTACATTGTAAGCGACTGCCTTCCCACTTAAATCTTTCTGAATGAAGTCGCTATTCTTTGCCCCAACTACTTTCTCAACTGACTGGCCTGGTGTATGGCAAGGGGTACGAGCTTGAGCTGGGTAACAAACATTTGTTTTCCTTTTCCCTGGTTCTCTCTTCAGCTTTTCTCACTTATCATTTCCTCTTCTTCCCCTTCTTACAAATGATACATTTTCCAGTGGAAGAAAATTTAAAGCTTGCTTGCTCATTGAGAAAGTTGCTACTTTAAAATTATTTTTAAAGAGGTTTATCTAATCTCAGAACCTTCTCCTTTCCTGACTTCTGGATAGGGAGAATTGGAGATGGAGGGTGGGGAAGACCACTAAGCGCTCAGACCCCTTAGGAGCAGCAGCCCACCTTTCAGAGGAGCAGCACGGCGACCACGACGTCAACGAGAGGATGCTAACTGCCTCTCCCTCTCGGTCCTGCTTTAAGAAGCTGAAGGCACGTGTACTGGCTCAACGATTAGAAGCAAACAAACAGGGAGAAGAAAAACAGTCTTCAAAAAAGACAAAGGAACGTGTACGATGCTGCTGCTGCTAAGTCGCTTCAGTCGTGCCCGACTCTGTGCGACCCCACAGACGGCAGCCCACCAGGCTCCCCCGTCCCTGGGATTCTCCAGGCAAGAACACTGGAGTGGGCTGCCATTTCCTTCTCCAATGCATGAAAGGGGAAAGTGAAAGTGAAGTCGCTCAGTCATGTCCGACTCTTAGCGACCCCATGGACTGCAGCCTACCAGGCTCCTCCATCCATGGGATTTTCCAGGCAAGAATACTGGAGTGGGGTGCCACTGCCTTCTCCGAATGTGTATTATAATAAAAACCAACTGGTCACTTAAAACAGTCCAAGTGTACATCATATTCCAGAGTTTCCCAGGTGTCACTAGTGGTAAAGAGCTTGCCTGCCAATGTAAGAGACCCAGCTTCAATACCTGTGTCAGGAAGACCCCCTGAAGGAAATGGCAACCCACTCCAGTATTCAGACCTGGAGAATTCCATGGACGGAGAAGCCTGATGGGCTGCAGCCTCTAGGGTCGCACAGTCGGACACGACTGAAGCAACTTCGCACGCACAATCGACAGCTACATGTGACGTATACACTAATGTCCAACGTTGTTTTGAAAACTCCCTGTCCCTGGATGATATCTATCCACTTTAGAAACACAAATTCATACGAAATCTGGAAAATAATACAAGAAAAAATACAAAGACTCCATTTCATAGGACCAACTAGTCACATATGTAAAATTTTTAAATAGGAAAGACCAGTACAGACCTGGAGTCATCAAGAAGGACTTGACACAACGGAAGTAAATAAGCTGGCCTTTGAGGCTAGGGCAAATTATAGATCAAAGGAGAGAGAGGACAGATTTACAAACCAAGTAAAGAATGTGCCTCAGAGCAGAGAGGCAAGAACGAGCATGGCCCAGCACACACGAAGGCTACTCAGGAGAGCAGCCTAAAAGGTTTATGTGTGTAAATTAAAAAATGATGAGGTTATGACAGGATCACCTTACAGAATATCAGAACAAAGAATTTAAGTGGGAAGGAAAAAACACTATAGATAATACAGAGGGATATGGTGAAAGTCAGGAGGGGCAGTCCAACAGATTAACTGCCATGGAAAATAAAATGCAGTTAGAGCAAATAGCTCAAGATCATATGATGATCAGTGAAGTCAGACAGCAGCAGTGGACACACAGAGCTAAAGGTGAATTAAGGAGACATTTAAAGAAAGACAATCATCCCTCAAGTTGGAAGACCTAAGAGCAAGCAGAGAAGGAAGAAGAGGAAGTGAAGAGGATTCAGTGTTTCTATGCAGAAAAACAGAATGAAAGATCGGACGCATATTTGATCACAACATCTAACATACATAAAAAATCCATCTGTTTTAACATCTTTCCTAGGCATCTGGCTTAACTCGTGCATGCCAAATGAGGCCCTCCAGCATTTTTTTTAAATAGAAGTCTATTACTCTAGTATTAGTACAAACACATAAAACAAACTAAGACTACAAATAAAGTTTAAAAATAATTTTCTTTCTTCTGGATGAAAATGATATGAGATCTGGCATTTGCTTTATGATAACCAGGCGGGGAGGCAGATAGATGAAGCAGCGCTGGCTCTGAGTTAGTAATTGTGAAAGATGGATTGGGTGCACATGGGGGCTCATTAGACCATTCTACCCACTTAAAAACAAACCCCATCACTTTTATCTATTCACATGAATCTAACCATTCACTGAGAGTTCCTTTCTAAGGGAAATAATCATAAAATCTGACAATGTAATTTGTATATAATTTTGAATAAAAGGCAACACATTATAACTATCACTAAACACAACTGTAAACAATATATACTAAAAAAAAAAAAAAAATCCCTAAACCCCACCTCTTCAACACTGCCCTTCTACACACCACTGTACTTCTGTTAAGCTAAAAAAGAAATTTATTCAAATATTCTTTAATATTCATATATTAATATCAACAAGACTCACACACTGTATAAAATGTGCTTTAAGAAGTTGAAAGCATATTGACTGGCTCAATGATTAGAAGCAAATAAACAGGGAGGATGGAAAATAATTCTCCAAAAAGGACTGTTCATATACTGCGTGCATGCTAAGTCGTTTCAGTCATGTCCAACTCTTTGCAATCCTATGGACTGTAGCCTACCAGGCTCTTCTGTCCATGGGATTCTCCAGGCAAGAAATACTGGAGTGGGATGCCATTTCCTCGCCCAGGGTATCATCCCAGGTACTTTAGGTCAAATACATTTAGGAAGGTTTACACCTTGGGTAGCTAAAGTTATACCTCGAAATATCAACCGATATATTTTATCTTTTGTCATTGTACCCTAGTAAAAATATACAATTGAGCCCATGAACATTAAGTATTAATTCTCAATCTTAAACTGTAGTTCAGATTCTTAATCGTTCTTCAGTTCAGTTCAGTTCAGTAGCTCAGTCGTGTCTGACTCTTTGCGACCCCATGAATCGCAGCACGCCAGGCCTTCCTGTCCATCACCAACTCCCAGAGTTCACTCAGACTCACGTCCATTGAGTCAGTGATGCCATCCAGCCATCTCATCCTCTGTCGTCCCCTTCTCCTCCTGCCCCCAATCCCTCCCAGCATCATAGTCTTTTCCAATGAGTCAACTCTTCACATGAGGTGGCCAAAGTACTGGAGCTTCAGCTTTAGCATCATTCCTTCCAAAGAAATCCCAGGGCTGATCTCCTTCAGAATGGACTGGTTGGATCTTAATAAAGTGTAAGTGGCTGACTGATACCTTGAGATAATCTGAAATGCAACAAATCCTTAAAGCACCTGCTTTCACAGAATTCTCTGGATATGCGTAACAGGTTTGTGTAAACTGTTAGGGATGTAATCCTTGCTGAAAACTTAAACACTGTAAAATCCAAAGATTCCAAAGCCTGAAAAACCTTTTAACACATTAAAAAGAACAATATAACTAAACCAAAACTTACAGGCTCACTCTTTGCCCTAGCAAGTTTTCGTAAATATTTAACAAGAGGTTTTATGGCTTCAAAGTACTGAAGGAGAATATTTTCTAAAAAGAAAAAATTAAACCACTAGGTTCTATTATACTTTTTAATCATTAACTTTTCATATGACAAGAGGTATTACCAATGATTTATTAAGACATTTTATTTCCAGAAGATACATGTAAATCAGGGACTGAATCCCAGGCCTGAGACGTGTGTGTGATATTGAGTAAGTGTGACTTGTTATATGACCTTGAGCAAATCATTCAACCTCTTTGTGTCTCAATTTCATCATCTATTAGATGAGGATAGTAAGAGTATCAACTTCTGGGGTAAGAGTTAAATGATTCAATCTAAGAAAAGATCTCAAGAGAGTGCCTGGCACTTAAATACTTAAAAAAATATTAATTACTCCTATCACCTCCATCATCACTACCAAATATTTGAATTGCTACTGCCTTGACACACACAATGCAAACTTGGCTTCTTCTCAATTATTTTTGATCCATCCAGTCCATCCTAAAGGAAATCAGTCCTGAATATTCACTGGAAGGACTGATGCTGAAGCTGAAACTCCAGTATTTTGGCCACCTGATGCGAAGAACTGACTCCTTGGAAAAGCCCCTGATGCTGGGAAAGATTGAAGGGAGGAGGAGAAGGGAACGACAGAGGATGAGATGGTTGGATGGCATCACTGACTCAATGGACATGAGTTTGAATAAACTCTGGGAGCTGGTGATGAACAGGGAGGCCTGGTGTGCTGCAGTCCATGGGGTCGCAAAGAGTTGGACATGACTGAGTGACTGAACTGAACTGAATGGCAAGTCTGGAATTTTGAATGGATCAGTACAATCTTCCTTGGACTTAATCAGGAGAAGCCATCAAGCAGCAAACTTAAAAGGGGTTCTGAAAATATCTAAGATCAAGAAAGTAGGTAATTGGGTACACACATAATTGTTATAGAAATTTTCAAAAATTCCATTTAACAACCTAAATCCCACTGATAAATGATTGAAAAAAGACAATGTGGTATATATACACTATGGGATATTACTCAGCTGTAAGGAAAGAATGAAATCATGACAGCTGTGACAATAAGGACGGACCCTGAGGATTGGACATGAACAACAGACTGGTTCCAAATAGAAAAAGGAGTACGTCAAGGCTGTATATTGTCACTCTGCTTATTTAACTTATATGCAGAGTACATCATGAGAAATGCTGGGCTGGATGAAGCACAAGCTGAAATCAAGATTGCTGGGAGAAACATCAATAACCTCAGATATGCAGATGACATCACCCTTATGGCAGAAAGCAAAGAAGAACTAAAGAGCCTCTTGATGAAAGTGAAAGAGAAGAGTGAAAAAGTTGGCTTAAAGCTCAATATTCAGAAAACGAAGATCATGGCATCTGGTCCCATCACTCCATAGGAAATAGATGGGGAAACAAGTTTATTTTGGGGGGCTCCAAAATCACTGCATATGGTGACTGCAGCCGTGAAATAAAAAGACTCTTACTCCTTGGAAGGAAAGTTATGACCAACCTAGACAGTATATTAAAAAGCAGAGATATTACTTTGCCAACAAAGGTCAGTGTAGTCAAGGCTATGGTTTTTCCAGTAGTCATGTATGAATGTGAGAGTCGGATTGTAAAGAAAGCTGAGTGCTGAAAAATTGATGCTTTTGAACTGTGGTGTTGGAGAAGACTCTTGAGAGTTCCTTGGCCTGCAAGGAGATCCAACTAGTCCATCCTAAAGGAAATCAGTCCTGAATATTCATTGGAAGGACTGATGCTGAAGCTGAAACTCCAATACTTTGGCCAACTGATGCAAAGAGCTGACTCACTGGAGAATACCCTGATGCTGGGAAAGAGTGAAAGCGGGAGAAGGGGATGACAGAGGATGAAATGGTTGGATGGCATCACTGACTGAATAGACGTGAGTCTGAGTAAACCTGGGAGTTGGTGATGGACAGGGAAGCCTGGTGTGCTGCAGTCCATGGGGTCGCAGAGTCAGACACGACTGAGCGACTAAACTGAGGACATAACACTAAGTGGAGTAAGTCAGAGAAAGACAAATACAATATGATCTCACATGTATGTGGAATTTAAAATACAAACCAAAAGCTCATGAATACAAACAACAGACTGGTGGTAGCCTGAGTGGGGGTAGGGAAGTGAAAAGGATGAGAAGAGTCAACAGATACAGATACGAACAATAAAATAAGTCGTGGGATATAATGTACAGCATGGTGACTACAGTGAATAATACTGGATTACATACTGGAAGTAGCTAAGAGAACAGATCTTGAAAGTTCTCATCACAAGAAAAAAATCTGTTAACTATATATGGTGACAAATGTTAACTGGACTTTCGTGGTGATCATTGCAATATATACAATTACTGAATCACTCTGCTACACCTAAAAAAAAAAAAAGTTGTATGTCAACTATACCTCAATTTAAAAAAAAGTCCTATCCAAGCTTTAGTGAGTAAATAACTCTCAAGGAATATTTTTTCTGCAACTTTTAAGAAACATTGCTTATCCTCATCCCTCACTACCCTTCAGGCACAAACAGGCTTCCCTGCATTTCTCAGAGCACCGACCTCCTCTTCCTGGGCCTTTGCGTCGGCTGCTCCCGCAGCCAGGAGTGCTTTGCCACCAGGTTTTCCATGATGCGACTGCCGCTCAAACGCGGCTTCTTCAGAGGGGTGCTTTCTGCCCACCACACCTTCCGATCTGCCGTGACGGGACCACAACCGTGTATTTTCCTCCAGTTCTTTTATTTGTGCATGTACTGTCTCCCTCACACCACCCCCAACAAACTGCAGGCTACGTGACAGCAGAAACTGTATTTTATCTCTACTGTATCCCCGAAGTAGAAAAGGAAAATTGGTTGGTAGAGAGCAGACATTGAACTAAATGTTTACTAAACAAATATTTCATTTTAAACTTCAAATGTTTTGAAGTTTGTGGCTAAAGGTTTTCAAGACACATGTGTTAAAGGATGGCCTACATACTAAACCATTAGGGTTGTCTATCTATCCGTGGAGCTATTATTAAAAATATCTTTTGAGATTCAAAATTTA
The DNA here is from genome assembly GCF_001704415.2 of Capra hircus. NCBI lineage: Eukaryota > Metazoa > Chordata > Mammalia > Artiodactyla > Bovidae > Capra > Capra hircus. Next base: position 12,682,698 of record NC_030811.1, on the reverse strand, counting down.
TCAAATACCCAACTTTTGTCCTTAAAGAGATTAAGACCAATTGCCTTTCTGTATCTGTAAGCTACATTTAGAACCAGAAGTTACTAATAACCTACTTTTCAAAAAAAATTCTTTATGAGTTAGTTTAGCACAGTAACAGAAAAAACACATGGGGAAAGAAAACCAGTGCAAAGTGAAAAATACAGAAAAGCAGAGGCTGGGCAGTAGTTCTAAAAAAGCAGTGCATCTTTAAGAGACAAAAAAAAAGAACAACACCCTACTTCTCACTTATGCTGCAGAACAGAATAGTAGGGGACTGGTTAAACTATGATACATCAAAAAACAATTTTCAAAGAGTATGTCGTAACATGAAAAAAAAACAAATATTTTTAAAGCATCTGTATCTTCAGCACAAATACTACTTTGGTAAACATAATCTCACACATACACATATAATTAAAAAGAAATAGTCCAAGGGGTTAGGGGTTAACGGGATACTTTTGGATGATATAATTACAAACATTACTATTACATTATCATTTCCTCTTGGTGCTCTTTTCTTTTCTTCTCTTTTTTTTCCCTAAATCATTAGACTGAATTGCAACTGCAATCTTGATAGAAATATTGGGGCCTATAAGGTGAGTTGCCTTTTTGTTTGCTGTTTTTGTTGGGCTCTTTGCTCTTAAGGAAAAACTAATGGAGTACTGAATTCAGTCAAAGAAATAACCTAATTCTAGTCCTTAAGCAGAACCAGGACGATAAGCCATGGTGACCATCATTACTTGGGTCAGGGATAGACTACTTCTTGACACTCTGAAGATGCTGAAAGTAGGGTCTCTATACTGTTCTCTAGAATAACAATTCTAATAATGGTTTCCATTTATCAAGTAATTACAACCTTCCTGCTTTAGATATTATCTCATTTTATCCTTGCAGTAAGTCAATGAGATAGTTTTATTGTTTCTATTTATAAAACAAGAAAATAAAGGAACCCAATTGTAGACAATGGGCAGAAACAGACATGTGTGCACACAGACACACACCTCATTCATTCACTCATTAGATTTTCAGAGGGGATGTTATGCTGTTCTTTATGTCTGAAACACCTCATTATAAAAACTCTCACTATAAAAACTCTATCATTCAACTCTTTTTTAAAACTTTTCTTGCTGGTTTTTAAATAATTATATACAATTTTTTTATAGTCATAAACTCAAATTTTATATCAACCTACACACCAGTGTCATTTCGAAACGCCACTTAGAGGGGGCAATGGTCATTAAATCTTTGTTATTCTAGCACTTAAAAGGACTGCTATAAAGTTTTGTGATCCTAGAATAATATTTTTGTTCAAATGACTAAAACTCATACATTACAACATTCACTGTTAACATGCAAATCACACAGCTGTCTAAACTACCCACAGACTAACCCCTTATTCTTGAAGCAACCAAGCCTCTTTCATTCTATCCTATTTCATCCAAAAGATTTATCCCAATATCATCCATTCCAGTCACCAAAAGTTTTATTTCAGCTGTCAAACGGTAAACGATCAGAACTTTAATTGTATCTACAAAAATGTCACTTAAAAGCTTTAACTGAAGAATACTGGTTCAAATTTCACATATATGAAAATCCAAATTATGTTACATTAAATTTAAAGAACAATTCATATAGAAGATATTTTTTTCTTCTTCATAGAGGCAATATAAGCAAACTGCTTAGCAAATACCAAAGTGGTAAGCATAATGAATTTTTTTTAATTTTGGATTGATGCCATTTCCAATGGATATATATTAGAAATTACCTTCCTGGCCACACAGTGGTATTGCCTACAATGATATCAGTCAATCAAGCAAAATAAGGCAGCTGTGGATGTATCCACCCAAACTAGTTCAAAGACAACATTCAACAATTTTAAAATATCTTTATAATGAAAAGGCAGTTATCAATTTACCCACCACAAGCTGAAAAAATAAGCCTAAGCAATAGCAAAGGAGGGATTAGCAAGAATCCTCATTATTTATCTGGATTGTAACAGATCAGTGGGGGACGTGAGCAGTGAAGCAGTGCAGAGACCTGGTAGCCAGAGCCACACAGGAAATCTTGCAGGCCAGCTCAACCAGGGGAGCTCCCCTTTCATCTATTTCCTCACTGGCAACTCCTAGAAGATGTCTCACTGAAGGTTTCTCTTGAACAAAAGGATTTTGCAGCTATAACAAAAGTGAAGCACCATAGGAGAATTACAGAGCATACTCATATATAAATAATCCTATGTCTTTGCATTCCAATCCTCAAAACACGCATCTGAAAAATGAAGCTGGACAGAGCTCCAACCAACGAGCACACTAGAAGGAATAAGTCTCAGCACTGCTAAGGTCTCAATTAGGCTAAAGATATTTCTATTTCGACTCGAGTACTTCACTGAAAACATTAAACACAATCTCTGCATAGCATCAGTCAGTGCCTCTCACTTTTGTCAAACTGTTATAGTGAAATGGAAGGATAAGATAAACAACACTTCTGGATCCTATTCATCAAGCTTGAATAATAATAAAGTGTCATCACTGAAGCATCATTATTCTGAACAAATGCGATACAGCTGTAAAAGACAGCATGTTAAGAGTAAAAATGCACATTTTTTCCCCTAAACTTGTTAAGGATGACCATTGAACTCCACTTTCCTCTGACAACAGTGATTTAGATGGCGACCAAAAATGCATGAAAATGAATTGTCTGTCCTGTCTCTCCCTTCCCTTCGTGCTTGCTTTATTTATGGTGGTCGTAACGCTGCAACCAATAAAGAGAGGCAGTGAATACTGTGTGAATGCAACAGAGTCAACATTAACTAATACGGGCAGGCATTATCAGACGATAACAAAGTTACTAGCTAGCCTTAGGTTCTTGAGAAAATAGCACATAAATCCACTCCAACATTTCAGATAAGAATCTGTGCTAACTACTGAATTTAACTAATTTGTATTTTTAAATAGAAAGAAAAGAAAGTGAAAGTTGCTCAGTCGTGTCCGACTCTTTGTGACCCCACGAACTATACAGTCCATGGAATTTACCAGGCCAGAATACCGTAGTGGGTAGCCTTTCTCTTCTCCAGGGGATCTTCCCAGCCCAGGGATCGAACCCAGATCTCCCACATTGCAGGCAGATTGTTTACCAGCTGAGCTACAAGGGAAGCCCAAGAGTACTAGAGTAGGTAGCCTATCCCTTCTCCAGCGGATCTTCCTGACCCAGGAATCGAACCAGGGCCTCCTGCATTGCAGATGGATTCTTCACCATCTGAGCTATCAGGGAAACCCCTTTTTTAAAAAAAACAAAATAGATGAGTGAGCAAATCAACATGTGGAAATTCATTTTAAATGTCATACAAGATGCCCAAAATCATTATGTTTAATGTAAGGGTCTATTCAGAAGGGATGATTTTTACAGGCAAGGACGATCAAACTGACTTTTTAAAACAAGAATATAATCAAAACAAATCTGGTCTAAAAAATAGCAAACAGAAAATTTTAAATTATTGTTCCTGCATATATTATACTATACTTGTATTCTAAAATAAATATATCATGAAATATCTCTTCAGAAAATCATTTCTCTGGATAAATATTTTCTTTATAATATTTCTTCTAAAAATAAGGTTATATTTAAAATAATTCCTGTGATATGGTTGAATGTTATAGAAAATCTCAGAATTATACAAAAAAATTGAAAGTTTTGCCTAAATAAGAACAGAGTCTTTTCTGTGCTTCATTATTTCCTGTGGGAACACAGTGTCACTTCTCAAATTAGGATGTTCCCCACACACAAAAAATCACACTTCTATATACTGACAATGAACATGTCAGTACTAAACCAAAATTTAAAACACAGTATTACAATCACTTTAAGGAAATAAAAACACATATAAACTGAAAAATACATGTAAAAGATTTTGTACCGCAAAAATTATAAAATATTGATGAAAGACAACACAGAAGACAGAAATAAAAGGCAATTTCTTAGTACTGCCTATTTTTCAGTTTAGGCAAATTTTGTATAAACAGCACACAAATATTACTATTAAAACTCACATTTAACAGGACTATTTACTGTCCTGGGCAATCATCAGTAGGGGCTTGAAGTCTATGTTCCAAATGTCTTGGGTGTGAACTGGAGTGTTCAGTGCTTCTCACTTCTGAGACTGCTAAAACTTCAATTTTCCTTATTCCAAAATGATACTTCTGCTCAGTCAAATAAATTTGGTCCAGATAACCATGGAGAAACCATGTGAGCAACCAGTAAAGTAATCCTTGAAATCTCAACTGTCTTCTTGAAAGCACATTTCAGGTATATAACAATTTTGTATCTACCCTTCTTATTGGGGCTTCCCTGGTGGCTCAGTGGCAAGAGAGTCAGTCTGCCAATGCAGGAGACGCAGGTTTCATCCCTGGGTGGGAAGGTCTCCTGTAAAAGGAAATGGCAACCCAGTCCAGTGTTCTTGCCTGGGAAACCTCATGGACAGAGGAGCCTGTCTATGGGATAGCAAAAGAATCAGACATGACCTAGCAACTAAACAATAACAACCTTCTTATTAGCCATACATCAAAAACTAGGTCTGAAAATGGATGGTTTTAAACATTCTATTATTGATAAAAGATTATTTCTTTCACAAATACAAAGGTAAAATTCCTTAAAACGTCATCAGTAAAAGAATCCTAACTCACAGAACTCAAAAGCTAATGAGAAAAAAAACAGGACAGGTTCTAAAGTCAAAAACAAAAATCACAATAACATTTATGCACGATGGGATTGCTATGGTTTACTGTAAAGACAGGACACTAAAGATGAATAACAAAATTACATTTCTCAGATCTTTAATGGATCGGGCCAATCACAGCTTGAACTACCTTAAAAAGAGAAACAGGCAGATTTAGTTGCAAAAACCATTGTTAGCTTTGTGGCTTCTGCTGCAGGTCCAGTCTTCTGAAATCACCAGGGAGAACATGTGGCCACAAGGAAAACTGAACTCTCTCCCATCTTTCCTAAACAGGGACAATGGCTGGCCTGGCTAGCTCCAGGTTAAAAATACACTCCAAAACATACTGACAAACCAGGTCATGCGTCCCGGGGATCTACCATTGCAGCCACTGGCTGCAAAAACCAAGCTCCTGGGCACAGACACCGTTCCATGTTCCCCACTTCTTGATTATAGGAAATAAGCTTTATTCATGACCTTTCCTGAGTTCCAAGCATCAGGACCAAACAGCTGCTAAGGGAAAGGAGGGTATGTGGAGGCAAGGGAGAACAGTCAAAAGGAACAGCAGTGCAGCCTTGAGGCAGGGTCTTAGTTCCGCTGAAGGGATATACCTAACAGGATCTTTGAGCTGTTTTGCAGATACTGAAACCCCCACCAGGTGGGAGAAGTTAACTGCATGCTGCCCACAAGCATAGCTGGAACCACACGGTTAAAGATGCAGACTCCCTCTTATCTCACCACCAGCCAATCAGAGAATGTTCACAAGCTGATCACGCCTCTTTGAACCATTACTGGAAAACTCCTTACTACCCGCTTCAGGTTGGGACACAACAGTTCTGAGGGCATCAACCTGCTGTAGACCCATCTGCCTGGCAAACCAATAAATCTTTTCTACTTCACCCAAAACTGTCTTTGAGATTTAATTTGTCATTGAGGAACTAAAGCCAGATTTGACTTCAGTATGAACACTGGCAGGTTCCCCCAGAATTAAATGGTTGAGAGTGAGGGAATACCTCAAAAGAAGTGGTGTGCATTGCAAAAAAAAAGAGAGAGAAAAAGGAAGAACTACAGCAAAAACGGAGTGCTGCACCAAAACCAGAACAGCCCTCTGCCTCATTCAGCAAAATCAAGTTCACTTTTTCAAAATGTGAACATTCTGAAATTGTGTGTGCTTAGTCACTCAGTTGTGTCCGACTCTTTGAGACCCGATGGGCTGTGGCCCGCCAGGCTACTCTGTCCATGGGGATTCTCCAGACAAGAATACTGGAATGGGTTGCTATGCCCTCCTCCAAGGGATTTTCCCAACCCAGGGATCTCACATTGCAGGTGGAGTCTACCAGCTGAGCTACTAGGGAATGTTTAAAAATCAATGAAATTAATACTTGACCCAGTAACAATCAAGATACTGTCTACCCAGGCACAAAGGTGTTACCTCCGGTGACATATCTGGAGCATCAGAATCCATCCAGAGATCAATAAGCCATTTGAAAACCATGTGAGGAAGGACAAGGAACCCCGACAGTTCACAGAAGATTTTCTGTTGACACACTCTGGCAAGACCCAGAACCCTTCTGCAAAAGGATTCAGAAGGAGTAAGACAATGTTAAGTTCTACAAAGTAACTGTAACCATTCTTTCACTTACAGTTCCCTTTTCAGAGGATGTGGCTCCACAGTTACACCCACAAATTCCCTGCCGCTTCTCCTTTGATGCTTCAAAAGGTGAAGTCTAATTGCCCTCCCATCAAGAGTGGGCTTTATCTAATAACTCACTGCTAAGGAACATAACAGAAGTAATAGTATGTGACTTCTGAAACTAAAAGATCTGACAGAACCCTCCTTACCTGCTCCCATAGATCACACACTCTGCGGAAAGGAACTGCCACTGCTGTTAAGACACTCAAGCATCTCCAGGATGCTTGATTAGGGACTCTCCTAATGTGAGTGGGCCATGTTGAAAGTGGGTTCTTTAGTCCCAGAAAAGCCTTCAGATGACTGGACAGTATCTTCAGAGCAACCTCATGAGAGATGCTAAGCCAGAACCGCCTATGCTAAATTAGTCCTGAATTTCTGACCCAAAGAAACCATGAGACAGAAATATTTGTGCAATAAATAGTGTAATATGCACATCTTTCTCTCTTAATGACACACAGAATAATGCATCTTACGATAATGGTATCTTACGAGTCAATAAAATGCAGCAGTTAATTTTCAGTTATTTTACTTAGTAGCGACTTCACTTTCGTTTTTCACTTTCATACATTGGAGAAGGAAATGGCAACCCACTCCAGTGTTCTTGCCTGGAGAATCCCAGGGACGGGGGAGTCTGGAGGGCTTCCATCTATGGGGTCGCACAGAGACACGACTGAAGCGAGTTAGCAGCAGCAGCAGTAGGACTCCTTAGTTACTCCGTGGACTGCAAGGAGATCCAACCAGTCCATCCTAAAGGAAATCAGTCCTGAATATTCACTGGAAGGACTGCTGCTGAAGCTGAAACTCCAATACTTTGGCCACCTGATGCGAAGAACTGACTCATTGGAAAAAAGAGTTTCCTGATAAGTTTCATCAGTTTCCTGATGCTGGCAAAGACTGAAGGCAGGAAGAGAAGGGGACAACAGAGGATGAGACGGCTGAATGGCATTACTGACTCAACGGATGTGAATTTGAGTAAACTCCAAGAGTTGGTGATGGACAGGGAGGCCTGGGGTGCCGCAGTCCATGGGGTCGCACAGAGTCGGACACGACTGAACCACCGAACTGAACTTAGTTGATTCTGTGGCTCCATTGCACTTAACATAGAAATCCATACCCCTCCCTTCAGTACTTCCTTCTGTGCTGCCCTTCTGCTTAGAACACAACCTCTGCTTCCTCCTGGAAACCGGTGAACCATCTCAGCCAGATTACATACCTTAGCTCATCTAGTGTTCCATTATATGCAGAACCTAATCTATACCGCACACATGTATTATCATTACCCATTTCTTCACTGAATTAGTAATTGAGTAATTTCTATACTAACCAACTTTGAGTGAGTTATCTTTTTCTAAACATACTGGAGATGCAGAGTTCTAAATATATATAAAAGGGTTTACTCATCTTAAAGGGAAAAAACACTAGAGAAAATCTTTTTATAGTGGTCAAATAGATATTTTTCAACATATCATTGACCAAAACTTCTAGCCAAAGGAGATGTCTATGTTTAATCCCTTTGCACATATATCAGCTCTCTTTTTCATACTGTTCTCAACTTTTAAAAATGTTTAAATAGATACATATTACAATGTATATAAATGTCTCAAAATTTACACATACAAATTTGTTCATATCAGAAATGCTTTTGTGAAAACTAGTATTTCAATTTTTTTTAATTATTTTATTTTCAATTGGAGGATAACTGCTTTACAATGTAGTCTTAGCTTATGCCAATACATCAAGGTGAATCAGCCATCAGTTCAGTTCAGTTCAGTTCACTCAGTCGTGTCTGACTCTGCGACCCCATGAACCGCAGCACACCAGGCCTCCCTGTCCATCACCAACTCCCAGAGTCCACCCAAACTCATGTCCATTGAGTCAGTGATGCCATTCAACCACCTCATCCTCTGTTGTCCCCTTCTCCTCCCGCCCTCAATCCCTCCCAGCAGCAGGGTCTTTTCAAATGAGTCAGCTCTTCACATCAGGTAGCCAAAGTATTGGAGTTTCAGCTTCAACATCAGTCCTTCCAATGAACACCCAGGACTGATCTCCTTTAGGATGGACTGGTTGGATCACCGTGCAGTCCAAGGGACTCTCAAGAGTCTTTTCCAACACCACAGTTCAAAAGCATCATCCCCTCCCTTTCGAGCCTTCCTCCCACCCCACGCCTATCCCACACCTCTAGGTCGTCACGGAGCACTGGGTTGAACTTGCTGTGCTATACAGCAACTTCCCAGTAGCTATCTACTTCACACATGGTAATGCATATCAGTCAGTCAGTTTAGTCGCTCAGTCATGTCTGACTCTTTGCAAGCCCATGGACTGCAGCATGCCGAATTAATGGACATGAATTTGAGCAAGCTCTGGGAGATGGTGAAAGACAGTGAAGCCTAACATGCTGCACAGCCCATAGGGTAGCAAAGAGTTGGACACGACTGACCGACTGAACAACAATAAAAAAGACTTCTTCTTATATTATAAATAAAACCTTTTATCTATCATGTTTTCAACCTTACTATTCCAAACCTGTTGTTTTTCCAAATCTGTAGATTTTCTTTTAACAATTTAATATTTTCTGATACAGAAAATTTACTGATTTTTTAATATACTCAAACATGCCTACTGTTTAAACCTCCATGTTTCCAATCCTAATTGAAATGAACTTTCCTTAATTCTACATTAATATATTATAAAAGACTGCCTTTAAAGATCATTTCTATTTTTTAGATTTAAGTCTTCTATACATTTGGAAACATTTCTACACACAATTGAAGAGTCCAGTATTTTTACACAGTCATTTATAAATAAGAAAAACATTTTATACATCTCTAATCAGCAGTGTTGAAAACTTGGTGAAATTTCAGCTGGTTCAAGATTCTTTATTAGAATATTTTTGGAATAAGGTAAAAAAAAATACAAACACATATTATGTACATATCCATCACATCTATAAATTCCTGACTAGTTCACTTTAGCAAACATATTGTCTCAACTTCAAAATCTGAATAAATCAAGGAGGCATACTTCCATGAACTGAAAGTCAGAAGGCCCAATCATGATTAATTTCAGTGAAATAAAATAATCCCAAAAGACAAACTGTAATTCAGTATACATCCATACAACACCTATCTACAACACAAAGGGAATTTTTATGTTAAATTGAAAGCATTTTAGCAGATATGCCCACCTGTGGTACACAGCATTCCTTATATTGCTGTTACCGTTACATAAAGGAAAAACATGGCAAATCTCTGAGTCAGAACAGATATTAGAAATAGAGCTTTGGGAAATTATAACCCGATGTTGTTCTAACAGTCAGATGCAGCAGATAAGCCCAAGGTATTAAGTTGCTTCTAATATTCAATACACTACTATAATTTTCATTATAACGTAACTGTTTTTCACTATATATCTACCTTTTTTCATGAAGTGGAATGCTTAATCCTGGTTCATTACTTATTCCAACACTGTAAAACATTCTAACCGGCTGCCTGTTTTCTGGCTTCTAGGATTTTCTGCTCTTCCAAAAGGTTCCCCGGACTCTATGGTGCCAGCCAAAGCCCCATATAGAACACCCTTTAACAGTACAGGCGACAGGCACCAGGACTTTCCTCCATCTGATAAACAACAGCTGCACCCTTCCACACCTGCTCAGAATATAAAGAATTCTACGTCCTGTTTTCTTTCTCCTTTTTGAAACAATCACTTTTGATCTCCCTGCAATTTGTTATCAGAGATGGCATTTTGCCTGCAGCAGTTTTCAGGGAACTCCTGGTGTGCGTGCACACCCACAACCAAGATCTCCAGCTCAATCCCCAAAGTCCTTGTTTGAATTCCAATGGCATGCAAGCTACCACTGCAAGGAACACTGTGCGCAGAACGTGGTTATTTGCACGCAGAACATGGTTATTTCTGGTACAGGGTCTCATCTCAGCACAGGGAAAGAACTCTGAGGGGCAGGGCCTTCCCTGTGTGCCTCTCAGAGCCCCTTCAAGCACTGTACCCAGCATCAGTAAACCTCAGGCGCTAACTGACAGCACACATACACCAGACTGTAAAGCCCTTCCAGGAAAGGGTCTCGACTCATCATCTCTGTGATCCCAGCAATCTGCCGGGTCCCCATTTCACTTACTAATTTAATAAGCATTTCAAACCATCACTAACTCCGAACACTGAACAAGAGGCTTAAGGATTTAATGGCAACAGAATTCTGAGAAAATTTCCCTTTCAGAAAATGTTTTGCTTGCTCATTTTAAATCAAGAAAATACATTTCCTCAGAAAAGCCATTTCCTTCATTAAGAATTTAATGCTAATGTTCTTCATGTGCCTGTTACAATCTTTCACATAAAGCTTATCTAGTAAAAATATTTCAAACAAGAGTGCTCTAATTAGGACAAATTAAAGTCACGCTTTCATCTGGGAATTAAAATAAGTACTCAGAACAACGAAGTGCAGCAAAAGAAGTAACTGACATTTGTTTCTAGCTTCGTAAAGTGTATTACTTCGTAAAGGAATCAGCTTTGCTTTTTTCTGTTCAAAATATTTTGTTTTGTGTAGCATTAACAAAGTTTCTGAACTGTTTGAGGTAGATATGCAAAGAAAATTGTAGCTACAAATGTTGAAGAAAATCAAGATTAAAAGGTGGATAGTAAAAACAATCTTACAGTCAAACATCAAGGCCATTATACAGACAAGAGGCGAGACGTGGTCACAAAGGGTAACCACATATGATACTATAAAGCTATGTTCCCGCTGACAAGAGAGATGTGGTATGAGAACAGCAGAATGAGAGAGACTCAGCTCAGCTCAGTGCCTCAGTTGTATCTGACTCCTTGTGAGCCCATGACTGCAGCACGCCAGGCCTCCCTGTCCATCACCAACTCCCAGGGCTTGCTCAAACTCATGGCCATCGTGTCGGTGATGCCATCCCAGCATCAGACTCTTTCCAAATGAGTGAGCTCTTTGCATCAGGTGGCCAAAGTATTAGAGTTTCAGCTTCAGCAGCAGTCCTTCCAATGAATATTCAGGACTGATTTCCTTTAGGATTGTCTGGCTGGATCTTTCTGCAGTCCAAGGGATTCTCAAGAGGTCAGCTAAAATGTACATCTACTAAAGCCATTCACTCAGAAGCTAATAAATGTGCTAAAAATAAATAAAACTGTTTTAAGACCTAAATAACTAGTTCTCAAACCAGATCAGAGGCATTCTTGTTCAAAACTGTCAGAAGGGCAAATTCTTCAGCTCTGTACAGATCTACTGAATCAAAAATGTCATGGTTGGGGTCTTCCAGGTCATTCTGACACAGACTTGATTTGAGGACCATCAGCCCAAACTGCTGCATGAATACATGCAAAATTAAGGACAGAGTGTCAGACACATTTTGGTATAAAGTTCACAGGAACAGTCAACACGCTAATCAAGACAAATATTAGAAGTTATTAGGATAATAAAGATTAGAAGACACGAAATGTACAAAATTTGGTATGTCCATACAATAGAAAATTATTTGGGCCATAAAAAGGAATAAAATACTGAAACACTCTACAGCATGGATGAACCTTTAAAACATTTGTCTAAATGAGAGAATCCAGACATAAGAGACCGCACACATGCAGTTCCGTTCATATCAAATATCTACAACAGGTAAATCTACAGAAAGAGAATATACTAGTGGATAAGGAGTTAGGGGAGGGATATTAAAAGGTATCGGTTTTTTTTTTAGAGTGATGGAAACATTCTAAAAATTAGAATTTTAGATGGATAAATATTCTCTGATGGTGATGGATAGTTATTCTCTGGTGATGGATGACAGAATAGTCTCTGAATATTCTAAGACCACTGAATTCTTTAATATGTTAATTTTATGATACTGAAATTATATCTAAGTTGTTAGATATAACCGAGTGGAACAATGCAGGGTCAAATGGCAACTGCATAGGTAAGCACTTAATGGAGTGACCGACTATCCTCTAAAGTCCCTGTACCATCTTACATTTCCACCAAAGCGTATGGGAGCACTGAGTATTTCACACCCTCACTCGCCCTTTCCCTCTCTGATTCCAGCAATCTTGTTGAGTACAAGGAGGTACCTCGTAGTTTTTTCATTTGCATTTCCCTGCTGGCTAATGATACGGTGCATCTTTCCACGTACATGTCGGCCGTGTGTCTATCTTCATCGGAAAAGTGTCTATTTGGATCCTTTGCACATTTTTCAGTTGGGCCATGTATCTTCTTATGAGTTGTAAGAGATCCTGAAAAATCCTATACATATGTCTCTTCTCAAACATGTGATTGGCAAATATTTCTTCCCATACTGTGGGTTATCGTCTCACTTTCACTGACGGGTCCTTTAAAATAAAATGTTTCACTATTTTTATTAAGTATCTCCTGAAAACATCAGCTTTGAATTCACTCTTTAATGCTAAGGGTAATTTTCATTAAGATGCTGGGTATTACCATATGGAAAACACAGCTTATACTGGGGAAGTTTTACTAGATTAGGAAAGATACTGTACACCCTACACAGAGACGACAGACACTATCACCTGGAAGAAACATGTCTGAACTGTCCAAACAGCATTTGGAGTGAGTTGTTTAAATGTAAAAAGCAAGAGTTCTGTGACAACTTTACTAACAGAAATAATATTAACTTACCACTTTCACGGCAGGGAAGATGATAAAAAATACAAAGTATACAAAATGAAGACTTCATGTGTTTTCCACACTTTAAATTTGAAATACTGTATACTCTACAAGGTGATTTTCCTTGGCATACAATACACAGAGCTCTCATGTTAGCAAAGACTCAGAAGACAACATAATAACGTTCTCTGAAAAGAAACTGGTTGTGGATATCTTGGAAGTCTAAAAAAACAGAAACTGGTGTCTACCAAAAAATGAGGAGGTCGGATGAAATAGCTAGCTGACAGACTAATTTCTTCAAGTGGGAAATTCAGGGCATGAAATAACAGTAAACGAATTGGCACAGACTGGCAGGCTGACAGGAAGAAAGGCGAGCAGGTAGGCAGAGGGTAGTAACAGAAATTCTACTTAAGGTGACGCAAGGGGTGGTGCTGAGCCCCAGAATGAGAGGCAGAAGCCGAAGACCTCAACGGTTAGGAGTTTTCTTGAAAAGATGACATATATGAGCAAGGATAGTAAACAGTGTTAACTATAAAAGCCCAGAAGCCTAAGCAATCAAAATTTGCCTGTGCAGGTAGTGGTGACACCTTCAAAGCTTAGGGACCTACCAAAATGACCTGCCTAAATGAATCTAAAGGGAGGGGCAGTAGAGGAGTGGGGAATTAAGAAGCACAAACTGTGAGGTATGAAATAAGCTACAAGGATACATTGTCCACAAGGGGGATATATTTTACAATAACTATAAATGCAGTATAACCTTTAAAAGGCTATGGGTCACTATTGTACACTTGTAACTTATATAATACACAGTAACTGTACTTCAACAAAATTATTTAAATAATAAACAGGATACATAGGATATGGAGAGAAAATGATCACAGGGAGGCAGATAATTCTGAGAACAACTCCAACTGACAAGGACAGGATTAGTACCTCAAAGAGATTAACTGCTGAAGCTGAAGCTCCAATACCTTGGCCACCTGATGTGAAGAACTGACTCAGAAAAGACCCTCATGCTGGAAAAGATTGAAGGCAGGAGAAGAAGCGGTCAACAGATGAAGAGATGGTTGGATGGCATCACCGACTCAATGGACATGAGTTTGACCAAGCTCCGAGAGCTGGTGATGGACAGGGAAGCCTGGCATGCTGCGGTCATTGGGGTTGCAAAGAGTCGGACATGACTGAGTGACTGAAATGAACTGACATTAACTGGCAGGAGAAAGAATTAATCAGTATATGGAAACACTGTAAAGAAAAAAACAATAGTGATATTTTTAAAGTTGAAAAAAGAGTATAGGGTTAAGGCTGGCTTCAGAGTGATGTTAAAGCCCTCAGAAGTTTTGAATTTAAGAGAAAGATGAAGTGGTTTCTAATGTGCTAACTACTTGAGAGACATATATAGAGATATCTATATGGTGGAGAGCATATTTCTGGCCAGGAATAACAGCTGGCATCAGTTAGCAATTAGAAAACAAATATTAATCCAACATTGAATGGTGAAAACTAAAACAATTCTATTAAATGTAATTCCCCATGAAAAACATCCATGCTGCTTGATTAAAAGTACCTACTGCGGTTCTCCAAGAAGTTATAAAGCAAAGCTGGGGAGCAGACAGGGAGGAGGTAACACATTGTTTTTCAAGTCCTGCTTATACACTTACTGAAGGTAACAAAAGAGTTGGAAGCAGAGAAAAACTGAAGGGAGAAACACAGTCTCCATTTCTGACATTGTATGTTTTAGTGGCTAAGCAGTGTCCAGCTCCTACAACCCCATGGACTACAGCCTGCCAGGCTTCTCTGTCCATGGGATTTTCCAGGAAAGAATACTGGAGTGGGTTGCCATTTCCTTCTCCAGGGGATCTTCCCAACCCAGGGATCAAACCCAGGTCTCCTGCATTGCAGGCAGTTTCTTTACCAACTGAGCTACAAGGGAAGCTGAGCCACTTCTGCCGTTAGTGTCCACTTAAAACCTGATTCTTTATTAACATATACACACTACTATAGACAAACTAGAAAACCACAAAGGACCTACTGTATAGCACAGGGAACGATACTTAGTATTTTGCAATAACCTACATGGAAAGGAACCTGAAAATAGATATAAATGTATAACTGAATCACTGTGCTCTACATATGAAACTAACACAACAGTATAAATCAACTATACTTCAATTTAAAGTTATTTTATTTTTTAAAAAACCTGATTGTTTCTTATGATTGCTGTTCCTGCTGTGCTAATGAATTTAAATCTCATGAAAGGTCTTCTCACTTTATTTATTAGTATACTATACAATGCTTATCTCCAAAAGCTCAAAGGAATAGTGGCTCATTCAGCCTTATAAAGTCTGTTCAGGAAACAGCCCATTTCCCTAATAAAATGAAGAGAAATGAATTTTTGACATTGGAAAATGTTCTCTGACTCTGCACATGTAGGATTTTTTGCTTTGGTTGTTGTTTTGGAATATGCATATTGAGAAACATTTGTATTTTTCCCTTCACAATACTAGTGAACTTACTTTCTAAATACTCAAGAATAAAAATGTGTTCTCTAATTCTTTAATTTCCTTCAGTAGTATTAACAGAACAGTTATCAGTTTAAGAACGTTTCTAATAGTTTAAAAATTAAAAGTACCATTATCATTCATTATGTCATCTAAGGTGCCAAAGTAAGATCTTAATCATTCCAAATAAGAAGGGGAGAAAAAAAAAAAAAAAAAGAAAGAAAAGAAAATAGATGAGGATCATGGAAATCTGAAGAAGCTGATCAGAATTTTGTGAGTTAATGAGAAACAAAACCATGCCTGTTTATTGCTGTTATAAGGAGATAAAAGTAAGTGGCAAACACCCATTAGCTTGTCTTGGAAAAATGTTTCTTCTCACTTTTATTTACGATCCTGAAGCTGAAAATAAAGGATCCGAAAAGGTCAAATGAAATAAAAATAATGACAGCACCCAATTAATCAATCAGGTATAATAACCACTTACTTTTATGAACCAAACATCAATTAGATGTCATCTTAAGGCTCTTTTGATAAATATAAGAAACAAAAAAGAATACAGGTAATAACAGAAAGTTCAGCAATAAATCTTCTTCTATATATATATTCTTAAGTTCACGCTATTTTACAATTTTCCATTCCATGACTGTGAATAACCTGCTATTTATCTCTAATTTCTCCTCATTTATTTTGTTGACATATTTACTGTTTGCCTTAAAGTAAGTTACAGAACTATGCTGGTATCATCCATAAAACTGAAAGGAAAAAAAAAGTTCAATTCACTACTAACAAATTTTACTAGAAGTAAGATGCTTCTTAGTTTCACAAAAGTGACACTATCCATGTACCACAATCAATAAATTGTTTTAATTTTTATTCCAAACTGAATATAAAAGGCAGGTGATAGTATTATTGGTTCAGTATTCAAAAATTTTTAAAAAAAGAAAGAAAGACACCACCACCAACAGCATGACAATATAAAAATGTGAAAAGGGGAAACGAAATCCTCACTGGTAGGTGGAAGTAAATTCTACATTGACTCTAAAGTTGAAATGCAATAGAAATACCATTTCCAGTTTGTTCCAACAAGTTTCCAGTAAGGATTAAAAATCCTCATATAAAATAATAAGTGAATGTTCCTGACACAATGAGCATCAAATAGTAAATATAACTGAAATCTGCTTCAGTGTCAAAAGATCGCCAAGTACCAAGGTCAACATTCAAAATAAGAAGTCTCATTAGTCTCACAGTGAGGAGACAGAATAAAGGAAAATGGGTAACTCTCTACCAAGTTATTATCATACTGATTGGAAGTCTGACATTTATGGTTTGTAACTTCTAAAAGTCAGGCTAGCAGAAAAAATTTTCAGTTTGAGGAGATATACAGTGAATGAATCAAAACTCACTATACCTACAACTGTTTGAATAAGAGACTGCGTAGCTGTTTTCCTTTCTGAAACTTGAACGTCAATTGTGCCTAATAAAGAATAAAACATCCACATTCACATCTCATTCTCAATTTTTGGTTAAACTGAATGAACAATAGAGATGGGAAAGGTCTCAGGAGTCTATATAAAAGTGAAAGTGTTAATTGCTCTGCTGCTGCTAAGTCACTTCAGTCGTGTCCGACTCTGCGACCCCAGACAGCAGCCCACCAGACTCCTCTGTCCCTGGGATTCTCTAGGCAAGAATACTGGAGTGGGGTGCCATTTCCTTCTCCAATGCATGCAGCCATGATGAGGTGCTTCAGTCGTGTCGGACTCTGTGCAACCCATGAACTGCAGCTCTCCAGACTCCTTATCCACAGAATTCGCCAGGCAAGAATACTGGAGTGGGGTGCCATTTCCTACTCCAGGGGATCTTCCAACTCAGGGATTGAACTCGGGTCTCCCACATCGATAGAATCTTAGATGGTAGATTCTTTATCATCTAAGTTACTTGGTTATAAGAGTTTATGGGTACATGCTTTCAGGACGATGAGAAATGTCACCAACACAATATAAAAATAATTTCCTACAAACAGAACCTCCAAACCATTTCTATACCTCAGGGATCAATGCAAAGAAATAGAGAAAAACAACAGAATGGGAAAGACTAGAGAGCTCTTCAAGAAAATCAGAGGTATGAACGGAAAATTCCGTGCAAAGATGGACTCAATAAAGGACAGAAATGGTATGGACCTAACAAAAGCAGAAGATATTAAAAAGAGGTGGCAAGAATACACA
Organism: Capra hircus; assembly: GCF_001704415.2. Taxonomy (NCBI): domain Eukaryota; kingdom Metazoa; phylum Chordata; class Mammalia; order Artiodactyla; family Bovidae; genus Capra; species Capra hircus. Next base: position 12,664,913 of record NC_030811.1, on the reverse strand, counting down.
GAAGAACTATACAAAACAGATCTTCATGACCCAGATAACCATGATGGTGTGATCACTTACCTAGAGCCAGACATCCTGGAATGTGAAGTCAAGCGGACCTGAGGAAGCATCACTACAAACAAAGCTAGTGGAAGTGATGGAATTCCAGTAGAGCTAATTCAAATCCTAAAAGATGATACTGTGAAAGTGCTGCACTCAATATGCCAGCAAATTTGGAAAACTCAGCAGTGGCCACAGGACTAGAAAAGGTCAGTTTTCACTACAATCGCAAAGAAGGGCAATGCCAAAGAATGTTCAAACTACTGCACAACTGTACTCATCTAACACACTAGAAAAGTAATGCTCAAAATTCTCCAAGCCAGACTTCAGAAGTATGTCAATCGTGAACTTCCAGATGTTCAAGCTGGATTTAGAAATGGCAGAGGATGCAGGGATCAAATTGTCAACATCCGCTGCTGCTGCTGCTAAGTCGCTTCAGTCGTGTTCAACTCTGTGCGACCCCATAGACAGCAGCCCACCAGGCTCTCCCGTCCCTGGGATTCTCCAGGCAAGAATACTGGAGTGGGTGCCATTTCCTCCTCCAATGCATGAAAGTGAAGAGCGAAAGTCAAGTCACTCAGTCGTGTCCGACTCTTAACAACCCCAAGGACTGCAGCCTAGCAGGCTCCTCCATCCATGGGATTTTCCAGGCAGGAGTACTGGAGTGGGTTACCATCACCGTCTCCACAACATCCGCTGGATCATCGAAAGAGCAAGAGAGCTCAGAAAAACATCTACTTCTGCTTGACTGATCATGCCAAAGCCTTAGACTGTGTGGATCACCACAAACTGTGGAAAATTCTGAAAGAGATGGGAATACCAGACCACCTGACCTGCCTCTTGAGAAATCTGTATAAAGGTCAAGAAGCAACAGTTAGAACTGGACATGGAACAACAGACTGATTCCAAATAGGGAAAGGAATACTGTATATTGTCACCCTGCTTATTTAACTTACATGCAGAGTACATCAAGAGAAATGCTGAACTGGATGAAGCACAAGCTGGAATCAAGATTGACAGGAGAATTATCAATAACCTCAGATATGCAGATGACACCACCCTTATGGCAGAAAGTGAAGAACTACTGAGCCTCTTGATGAAAGTGAAAGAGGAGAGTGAAAAAGTTGCCTTAAAACTCAACATTCAGAAAACGAAGATCATGCCATCTGGTCCCATCACTTCACTGCAAATAGATGGGGAAACAGTGGAAACAGTGAGAGACTATATTTTTGGGGGCTCCAAAATCACTGCAAATGGTAACTGCAGCCATGAAATTAAGACACTTGCTCCTTGGAAGAAAAGCTATGACCAATCTAGACAGCATATTAAAAAGCACAGACATTACTTTGCCAACAAAAGTCCATCTAGTCAAAGCTATGGTTTTTCCAGTAGTCAGGTGTGGATTTGAGAGTTGAACTATAAAGAAAGCTGAGCACCAAAGAATTGATGCTTTTGAACTGTGGTGCTGGAGAATCCTCTCGAGAGTCCCTTGGACTGCAAGGAAGTCCAACCAGTCCATCCTAAAGGAAATCAGTCCTGAATATTCACTGGAAGGACTGATGCTAAAGCTGAAACGCCAATACTTTGGCCACCTGATGTGAAGAACTGACTCACTGGATAAGACCCTGATGCTGGGAAACATTGAAGGCAGGAGGACAAGGGGACGACAGAGGATGAGATGGCTGGATGGCATCACCAACTCAATGGACATGAGTTTGCAAAGGCTCTGGGAATTGGTGATGGACAGGGAAGCCTGGTGTGCTGCAGTCCAGGGGGTCGCAGAGTCAGACATGCCTGAGCAGCTGAACTGAACTGATTCCAAATTTAACTAAACATATGTAGAGTGATGTGCACACAGATTTTAATGTTGTTAAGTGTGGAAAGATTGCTTTCTATTTACAAAGAAAAAAATTTATATATGCTTTCTATTTATTTTTCTTCTGTGGCAAAAAAGAACGTCACTTCTTTAAAACCCAGAAAGGAGATACATCTCGATTTATGTTTTTACTTTGAGATGATCAACAGTTCACCTCTTTAAGAAAGTATTAAGAGGCTATTAAAGCATGCTTATAATTCCATTATCATTAGAAAAAATAACAGTGTTAGACTAATTTGTTACATAAACATTATTTTTTGCTTTGTTATGTAAGACAAGTTATAAAAAGGCACAAGTGGAATGGAAGTTATAATTGACACCTCTGCTAAAAATGTTCCATAAAAACTAGAAACAGTGTTCCATTATGACAATAACCCTATCTCATTCCAACAAGAGATGGCATTTTATTTAACCAGAGTTTTGCAAGACAGTCCTTAAAGGCCTATTGAATGCTACAAATAAAAATATATTTTCTCAAAGATGTCTTTCATTCAGTACTAATTGAGATTTTTAAAAAATGATAAAAGAAAACCAAACTAACAGTCCTGCCTACATAAAGCAACAGAGGATCCCACGAATTTAAGCATATGGACATGGATAAGCCATACACAATAAAGTCTATTATGTTAAACTATTTAACATAAACTATAAGCTTAGGCTGGCATATTTATATCTCAAGATCCCTAAATTTGCTTTCTATGGACATTCACAACCATACTCCTGCAAATTTCAGCTTATGTTTATCTTTTCTTTCTCTCAGATGACAAACCCTGCTTATTTCTGGCCAGTAAAAAGATAATGCCTCTCTTCTCATTCCTGTAGTGTTCTATATGCTGTTGAACACAAAGGATGCACAATGCTGTGAATCATAATTAAATTGCCAGTGAAACCCCAGGTAAAGGGCTGATCACTGTAAATAAGATGTATAAAATAATCATAAACCAGAAAGACAGGCTTGGATTTGTAACCAATGATAAATTATATATCAAATTACTATTTGTCAAATGAATGATACAGGCTGGTAATGATCAGTATGTTTTAAACATAGTATTACCAATCTGTTTTTTTTTTTAACATAATCAAAAGTTGCTGACAATTGAAAATACACATTGCATTTAATCTATCCTGTACAATCTCCCTCTTAGACTCCTAGAAACATCCCAAAGACATATCATGTCACTGAACAAGTCGAAATACCCTCCTGTTATTAAAGGTAATGATGTAACACAAGAGGGGAGGGGCCATTTTTTGACACTTTGATCTTCATAACAAAATTATGCAACAATTTATCTTAAGGGCAGGAGTAGAATTTGAAAAATATTCTGGAAGAGTCTGTTATTATCCATTAACTTCTATTACTTTGGAATGTGTTTCACACATTTTCAACATATATATATTTAGGAAAAGGATGACAGAGGATGAGATGGCTGGATAGCATCACTGATTCAATGAACATGAACTTGGGCAAACTCCAGGAAATAGTGAGGGACAGGGAAGCCTGGCATGCTGCAGTCCATGGGGTCGCAAAGAGTCGGACACGACTTAGCAACTGAACAACAACGTATGTATAGGATGGATAAATTCTAACTAAAGGGTGTAAGAATTTTATTTTTTTTAACTTTTTATTTTTACTTTATTTTACTTTATAATACTGTATTGGTTTTGCTGACATGAATTTTAAATAAAATATTTTATAACACTAATTCTACAGTCATATATTTATGAGTTGAAAGTGAAAGTCGCACATGTCTGACTCTGCGACTCCATGGACCATCCAGACCACGGAACTCTCCAGGCCAGAATACTGGAGTGTGTAGCCTTTCCCTTCTCCAGGGGATCTTCCCAACCCAGGAATCGAACCCAGCTCTCCTGCATTATCAGCAGATTCTTTGCCAGCTGAGCCACAAAGGAAGCCCAACAATACTGGAGTGGGTAGCCTATCCCTTCTCCAGCAGATCTTCCCGACTCAGGAATCAACCCGTGGTTCTTCTGTATTGCCAGGCCAATTCTTTACCAACGGGAAGCACATTTATGACTTACTGGGGAGGAAATAACCATCATCGGCCTTTATTATTTTTTGACACCAACAATGGGAAAAGATATGAATTTAAAAAGGAAATACTGGATTTTTTTTACTCTCAGTAGACATATTAGAAAATGCTATACTGTGAAAACTTGGTATTTTAAAATTACTTTTCTTTTTTAAATATCAAGTACAACAGTTCATGGGCTTCCCAGGTGGTGCAGGGTAAAGAATCCACCTTCCAATGCAGGAAATACAAGACATACAAGTTCAATATCTCAGTGGGGAAGATAACCTGGAGGAAATAGCAACCTACTCCAGCATTCTTGACTGGAAAACTCCATGGGCAGAGGAGCTTGTTGGGCTATAGTCCATGGGGTCGCGAAGAGTTGGACATGAACTGAGCAAATGAGCACGCATGCACATAGACAACAGTTCATACAAAGTACCATGAAATTAGGACGTATAGCAGGAGAATTATAAATGCCTTACAGCTATGCAGTACTTCAGGCTTTGGTTTCAGTTTCTTCACTGCCCTATGATAATGTAGTTACTGAGACAAAGCATCACACAACACGATGATCTGAGAGTGAATCCTAAGAAAATAACATTGAGGTCCCTAATATCTGACATTTATAACACTCAAAATAATGAAAGATCTAATTCAACAGCAATGGGCCATCACCTTGGGATGAGAGTCATAAATTCTATTTCCAGCCTCAAATCAGACTACACACATTTTGTTCTGTATCACTAATATATTAAAATGGCATCTATTTAAATGACTTTTTGTAGTCCTCAAATGTTTCTGTATGAGTGGGACAGATCTTTCCTGCCAGCCTTATTTACAGGGACTACAGCTTGTACATAACTGTTTTGTTTAATGGACCAGAACCAAGTATGCAAATTGCTCATCAGATCTTTGGCTCAATGCTCACTTAAATGTGCTCAAAGCATAAGTTCTGTGAACCACTAAGAACAGAAAATGACACAAATAGTGTCAATTTGGTAGTTCAATAAACTGTGCTAAGCCTCACCGTTACAGGATTCTTAAGTCTAATGACTAATCTGCTCATCAGTAGAACAGATGCTTCCTGGATCATCTGAATGAAAATTCAGATACCCTAAAGCCTAGCATTTTCCCAGCTAAAGTATCAGCTGGATCTTTGCTTGGATGCAATTAAATGACAAAGACGCACATGATATTCTACCTATCCAGGTAGTCATAACCAGCAAATCCCTTAAAAACCAAATTTATGATAATGATTGAGATGGCAGGACGTCTTATTAAAGGGTATCACTATTTCACTTCCACAGAGATCCTGCTATTATAGGTATCTAACACTGCACACTGTTCAGTTATATTGAATACATTCAAAATTATAGACTATTTCCTCCACTGAGCACTGAAGAATTGATGCTTTTGAACTGAGGTGCTGGAGAAGACTCCTGAGATGCCTTGGACAGCAAGGAGATGAAACCAGTCAACCCTAAAGGAAATCAACCTTGAATATTCACTCAAAGGACTGATACTGAAAGTCCAATACTTTGGCCACCTAATGCAAAGAAGCAACTCATTAGAGAAGACCCTGATGCTGGGAAAGGTTGAAGGCAAAAGGAGAAGGGGACGGCAGAGAATGAGATGGCAGATACCATCACCAACTCAACGGAGATGAATTTGAGCAAACTCCGGGAGAACATGAAGGACAGGGAAGCCTGGCATACTGCAGTCCATGGGGTCACAAAGGGTCGGACATGACTTAGCAACTGAACAACAACAAATAGTTACTCCCCTACTAGCTTAAACAAGTGTTTTGCCCTGTGATTTACCCCTATGATGCCCCATTCAGTTCGTTCCAAACGCTGCCGGTAAATTCAGATACAGAAGGATACAGATCAGATTTCCTCGCACCCAAACTTCTGAGTGAAGCAGGAAAGAGGTCATCCTCTTACTAGTTTTTCTGTTTCCCAATGGTAGCTTCTTTCTGAGACTCTGAGCAGCTATTACTGGGAAATCAAATGCTCAGAGAGGCTCAGCTTTCCCCAAAGACCAGGACTCCAAAAATGTTCACCTTAGTTTTACTCTGTAATTGTACACAAATATTAGCCAGTGGTAATGTTCTTTAACTGACTTTCAGTTCAGTTGCTCAGTCGTGTCCGACTCTTTGCGACCCCATGAATCGCAGCACGCCAGGCCTCCCTGTCCATCACCAACTCCCAGAGTTTACTCAAACTCATGTCCATTGAGTCGGTGATGCCATCCAACCATCTCATCCTCTGTCGTCCCCTTCTCCTCCGGCCTAAACTGACTTATAATCAAATAAGTAGCATGATCTTCCCAGGTGCAGTGGTAAGGAATCCGCCTGCCAATGCAGGAGATGCAAGAGATGCAGGTTTGATTCCTGGGTCAGGAAGATGCCCTGGAGAAGGGAATGGCTACCCTCTTTAGTATTCTTGCCTGGAAAATCCCATGGACAGAAGAGCCTGGTGGGCTACAGTCCATGGGTTTTCAAAAAAGTCAGACATGACTGAGCACGCATGCACTCTCTCTAAAAATAAACTTTCAGCAGCTTGCCTTCAAAGAAACTATTACAAGGGATAAGCCACTAAGCAAAGCGGGACAAAAAATTAACACACATAGGAACATTACTATTTATGTAACACATCATAGTATTTAGAGATCAAACTTTAAAGCAGGACGGGGTAAAAATAAATGTTTCCAGATTCTTAAGGGTAAGATAACAATTCACAATGTGGGTAAAAAGAGGTGATTCGCACCATGTTTCTCCAACTGCTTCTCCAAAGACTACTCTTTCAGAAGACCTTCAAACTAACTGAATAAGCTCTATGTTACAAGTGAATGGAGAAAAGCTACCATGGAGAAAACTTTATGTCTCTGTAACAAATTTCTTGGAAGTGCTGTGAACATGACAATGTCTGCATTTTAGGGAAGGCCACCTAGGACCTGAGCACTCTGACTGGGAAAGTGACGGGATACCTTCTAAAGAGTTGGACACCATCAACTCATGATACTGGATGCTTGGGGCTGGTGCACTGAGACGACCCAGAGGGATGGTACGGGGAGGGAGAAGGGAGGGGGGTTCAGGATGGGGAACATGTGTATACCTGCGGCGGATTCATGTTGATGTGTGGCAAAACCAATACAATATTGTCAAGTAATTAACCTCCAACTAAAATAAATAAATTTATATTTTAAAAAAAGAAATGCAAAATGTTGAATTCACTTTTGGATAGTTGACCTAAAGGTGATGCTTCATTTTTAACTAGGTTTCTGCAGCATTCAGCTGTCTGCTTAGTGCAGAGATAGAATTCTAGAATGCTTTGGAGTTTTTCGCTTGTGTTTTACTTTTACACTGTTTCAGTGAGGACACAGTACCACAAAGGTCCTGCGGAGCTTCCCTACCAAGGGTGACTGTTAACAACATGCTTAGAGTCTTGTAACTAATCACACATCAGGCTTACTTTATGAGGCTTAACATCAGCAGAAAAGTCTGTGTGCAAGTGTGTGTGTGTCCCTGTAAATTAACATGGAGCAAATGTAAGTAAATAAATGAATGAATGAGTTTTAAAAATGTATGTTTATATAATATATATACATTTATATTTACTAAAATATAAGTAGCCATACTAACTTGAAGCCATTTTCTAGTTACATTAAACACCAACATACCAGTTAGGACACAGATCTACATGGCATTAAAAAAACAGTAAAACAGGCAGTCAAAGCCTCTACACTAGCTGCCAGAAAGGACACAGAGTCACATGGCCTGGCAATCTCTATTTTAGGGGCATTTGCCCATTTAGTCACAGCATTTCATCTACTACCTTAACTGATGGTTCAAATACACATAAAAATCATTTCATGGGCAATAATGAAACAGAAAAAATGCAAGTATAAAGCAAATAATGAAGGAAATATTAAATAGCTAATGGGGACTGTCACTGTCTCATTATAAAAATGATGTTTTAAATCTTTAAAAAGCACATATATTTCTATAGTTAAAGATAAAAATCTAGGGTAAAACTGAGGCATGTATTTTCTCAAAAATAAGGTTAATCTACTGTTCTCACAAAGAAATTAAGAAAGGGGCATTACAAGAACTGCAATGAAAATATACAGTAAATCTCTTTAGAAATTAAAGTCAGAAGATAAGGGTGTTGCTTAACTGCATAATTTTATACTCTTCTCTATAATAAAAGATATACCTTACCATAATACCTTAATGGACAAAGAGGATATATTCCAATGACACATCTGTTACCACTTCAACTGTCAAAGACATAAAATGAAAGAGGCAAAAAAGGAATATATTCTTTGCACATGAGCTATGAGGAAAAGAGGTGAGATTAATGAAAATAGCAGTTCTGATTGGTTACACTAGGAAATACAAAGTAAGCACTTGGGAGTCTTAGAGCAGAAGAAAAAAGAAATTGGTCAACAGAGCTCCAGTTCAGCAGAAGTAGCAAAGGGACCCAACCTAGGCTGAGAAACGAGAGGAATCCTGGCTGCAGGGGAAGAGAGTGTGTGCGCATACACCTGCTGCCCGCTAACTGGTTCACAGCAGGAAAAAGGATTTCCAGCATCTAGAAAGAACCAAAGACAGACCCTGACCTTCAGCAATTGCTAGGATGACCTACAATGGCTGCTCCCAGGCTAGTCTCACCAGAACCAGGAGGAAAACACCTCTGCTAAGCATTCTGTATCCTTCTTTAAGAAGCTGAGCCTCAAGGAGGGATCAGGTGATACTTCTAAGTAAGAGAAGCAAAGGACAAATACTAGGGAGAAAATCTCTACCTGGGCACACTAAGTAAGGAAGCTTTTATACACAGGAGGTGGCATTTGAAGCAGACCTTTAAAGATGAGTCAAAGGTTGAAAGATGAATAAGTATAATAAAAATCTATTTCAGGCAACAAAAAAAAGAAAAAAGAAGGCAGTTCAATTATATCAGTCATTAAATACATAGGATGGGGTAGCAGCAGTAGATGAGGACAGAGGAAAAACCATATTAGAAACACACTCCAAAAAACAAACCCAAAAAGATGGACTATGACTAGCCCTTTCAGTCAGCTTTAGGAAGAACCCTAAGGTGATTCTGAACTTTCAAGGTGATTATCAAAAACGTTTTCTTTGGAATTCTTCTAATAGACATAATGTATACAAATACATACAATAGGAATGAAATAGCTATTTCTTTAATATACCAAGTATTTTAAAGCTACCAACCAATGTACATATAAAAATTACAAGTATCCAATTTCTCTTAATGAAAATAAACAAAATGGACACCAGAAGTGAAAGAAGAAAAGTCCCACGGAATAGAGAGACAGTAGTAGAAAAGGAGAGGAAAAAGAAAACTTCACATACTGTAAATCTTTAACTTTGGTTGAGCTTCACTTCAAGTCATCAGGAGAAAACAGTCCTGGGGTGCATAATTCACAAAAGAAAGGGTCAGTACAACAAGGTGCTTTATAGCAGATCTACGGCACTTCCAACTTCAACCTGATGGCAATACTGATCACTAGCACAAAATCAGTAAAATTAGTGGAGCAAGTCGTGATTCTGTTAAAAAATATTTATTCAGCTAAAGTGTTTTTCTTTAGAGAAAGACAAGCATACAGACATGAGCCAAGCAGATGCAATTAATCACATGCTACAATAGGTTCACAGCTATTGAGAAGCAGGGATACAGCACGTTCCTTCTGAGGCCTTGTGGCTCTTGATGAAGATGCTGTCATCAAGAACAGGCTGCAAACTTATGCCTCCACAACCCCATCTTCCCTCCCCGCCAGGGAAGATCCAACCACAACTGAGAGCCCAGAGTCCCACCTGAACCTTTCCTGCCCCACCCGCTCTCCATTCCAACCAAAACCCAGAGCCCAAAGTCCCACCCCCAGCCTCGAGCCCCATGCCTGACACAGAAGGGCCTCAATAGGTCCACTACAAACAGACCAGAAGGGGAAAAAATGATACTATGAAACCAAAGACCTTGTTTTTCAATTCATCAATTGTCACATGTGCCTCCCTTTAACCTGTAAGACCCACCGGATCTGTCAAAATATCTTATGATTTAAGCCTCACCCAAAATGAACAGAGTACATTGCCCATATCTTCATGTGATCTTAAGGTTGGTTTCCAGGGGAATAAGAGAGACAGACACCCAGTAAAGGAAAGTAATTGCTTATTAGAGGAAAAAGCTATAAGGCCAAAGATTAAACACGTGGCATTGACATACCCTGATCATCGATTCATAATCTGATTAATATGGTCACCACTGTTCTGCAGATCAAATGCAAGAGGCAGGTTGAGGCCAGGAACTCATGTTAAAAATGAGGATGTACTTCAGGAAGTCAAACTCCTAGAAACCTGATATATGATCAATCTATGCAACCTTATCCCACATAAATGAATGTCTGTGGGTTTCTTATTTCTTTTTTTTTGTATTTCAATTTCATCTAACTCAAGAGACCTCTCCTACCACCTGTGAGGACCCAGTAAGCTTGGTGATCCCGAGATGAAAAACACTGACCCACAACAAGAAATAACCAGAGCCATTCAAACACAGACATCTCTGTTTCTTTCACTTGCTATATATTTCAGGGTGAAAAAGACATTTACTGGAAGAGAAAGCCTGGCTTAAGGGGAAAAAAAAAAAGCAAGGGAGGGAGGGAGGGAGGTTAAGAAATATAACAGCAATAGTCATAAAGGCCAATAATCTCTGATTGCCATAGAGCACTTGGTGAGATACTAACTAGCCTGTCATTTTATTTATCTACTACCTATCAAACATTTATTTTATGTCCCCAGATTAAATCCAGACTACATAATGTTAGACAGGTAGGGGTATATTCCAAGAATTGTGACCAAAAAATCCTTAAAACTTCATGATGTGGTAGAGGGAAAACACATTCAAAAACTTTTATAATTTTAATCTCCCTTGAAGCTCTTTTGTAAGTCATTTAAACTAGATTTTATAACATGTAAACTAACATCTTCAAAGTAGTCTTTCCTTTGAAAGGAATCTCAAGAAATCCCTACTCAACAGAAGCCTTTCACAAATAGGTTAAAGATAAAATATAGACTTTTATATAAGAGACTTATGCTATGCAGTAGCCTTCAAATTTTCGTGTGTTTTGGTTTTGTGGTCAGTTCTCACCATTTACTTAATTTCTGCTCTTGCCAAATCTTCACATCCACAGAAGTTACAGAAAATTCTGCACACATAAATTAGCTCAACAGAAACAGCAGGGCAGCCTCCAGCCATGACTTACTCGCTGAAATGAAATCTTTTAAGACATAATTCTGGCTCTTCCCCCAAACCACCGATGCTGCTTTTTTCTGGGACATTCTTTTGTGAAAATCTGCTCAAGCTCCGAGTTTCCCTATTTCATTGCCATTTCTTAGAGGAACAACAACACAAGCACAAGCCCACAGCCTCTGTTATGAGAGTCACAAAAAACCTATTTCTTAGTCTTTGTTAACAGAGTTGCTTTTTATAATGGTTCATGGCTCCAAATGAGAAGAATTATCCTAAAGGCATACATGAAAGAATTTAGCATTTCAATAACCTAAAGAAAAGTTATTTGGGAAATGAGAATTATCTAACCATTTCAGTACACAGTACACTTTAGATACCTTTACTTCCTTTCATATACATGTACTGACCAAGTGTTCATTTTTTAATGCAAATCAAACGATTAGTCAAGTGGGCCTTAGGAAGCATCACTATGAACAAAGTTAGTGGAGGTGATGGAATTCCAGTTGAGCTATTTCAACTCCTAAAAGATGATGCTGTGAAAGTGCTGCACTCAATATGTCAGCAAATTTGGAAAACTCAGCAGTGGCCACAGGACTGGAAAAGGTCGGTTTTCAATCCAATCCCAAAGAAAGGCAATCCTAAAGAATGCTCAAACTACCACACAATTGCACTCATCTCACATGCTAGTAAAGTAATGCTCAAAATTCTCCAAGCCAGGCTGTAGCAATACGTGAACCATGAACTCCCAGATGTTCAAGCTGGTTTTAGAAAAGGCAGAGGAACCAAGAGCAAACTGCCAACATCCACTGGATCATCGAAAAAGCAAGAGAGCTCCAGAAAAACATCTATTTCTGCTTTATTGATTATGCCAAAGCCTTTGAATGTGTGGATCACAATAAACTGTGGAAAATTCTGAAAGAGATGGGAATACCAGACCACCTAACCTGCCTCTTGAGAAATCTGTATGCAGGTCAGGAAGCAACAGTTAGAACTGGACATGGAATCAAGATTGCCAGGAGAAATATCAATAACCTCAGATATGCAGATAACACCACCCTTATGGCAGAAAGCGAAGAGGAACTAAAGAGCCTCTTGATGAAAGTGAAAGAGGAGAGTTGAAAAGTTGGCTTAAAGCTCAACATTCAGAAAACTAAGATCATGGAATCTGGTCCTATCACTTCATGGCAAATAGTTGGGGAAACACTGGAAACAGTGGCTGACTTTATATTTTGGGGCTCCAAAATCACTGCAGATGGTGACTGCAGGCATGAAATTAAAAGATGCTTACTCCTTGGAAGGAAAGTTATGACCAACCTAGACAGCATGTTAAAAAGCAGAGACATTACTTTGCCAACAAAGGTCCATCTACTCAAGGCTATGGTTTTTCCAGTAGTCATGTATGGATGTGAGAGTTGGACTATAAAGAAAGCTGAGCACCAAAGAATGATGCTTTTGAACCATGGTATTGGAGAAGACTCTTGAGAGTTCCTTGGACTACAAGGAGATCCAACCAGTCCATTCTGAAGAAGATCAGCCCTGGGATTTCTTTGGAAGGACTGATGTTAAAGCTGAAACTCTAATACTTTGGCCACCTGATGCAAAGAGCTGACTCATTGGAAAAGACCCTGATGCTAGGAAAGATTGAGAGCAGGAGGAGAAGGGGATGACAGAGGATGAGATGGTTGGATGGCATCACCGACTCAATGGACATGAGTTTGGGTAAGCTCTGGGAGTTGGTGATGGACAGGGAGGCCTGGCAGGCTGCAGTTCATGGGGTCGCAAAGAGATAGACACGACTGAGCAACTGAACTGAACTGATTATCTGGTGAACGTCAGGCCTGAGACATTTCAAATCAAATTCACTGCAGAAAAACTAATGAAATGAAGAACTTCAGTCAGCTCAAAAATCTACAGCATTTCACACTATGTGCAAAACAGGACTATTAACCACTCCCAAAATATAAGGCTTAGGATGTGGTTTTCATTATCCAAGGTTTCTAACAGCTCCTGTCAATGAATATTTTATCAATTTCTAATGTTTGCTGTAAAACACAGGTTTACATGTGCTCCTAAAAATACTATAAAACATGATACAGTAAGTTCAGGTAAAAAAAGATGTGCCTCGTCAGTCTGCTTTGGTCTTTATGAGCAATATCAACCATATTAGATTCTTTCTTTCAATCACTGTAATTACTAAGCAATTATGTGCCACGCACAGCACTAGACAACAGAGATAAAGTGACAAAAAAGGCCTTCTGGCGTTAAGATGCCCAAATAACTGTCTAATTCCAGGGAAGTAAGCAGTAAGTGCTATGAAAGATAAGTTTACAGTTAAGTAACTGATTACTTTTAGGGCAATGTTAGTACAACTACAATGTGAAATTTTAAGTTAGCTAATTTAAAGTTGGCTAAACTCTGGAACACCAAGAGTTTTCATCCTGAGCATATTGAACATGAAAAACTCTTTCTACGAAATTATCTATATAATAATTTATTCCCTCTAGTATCACAACTACCTTTGTCCAGATATGAGCCGATTAGCCTTACAGATTTGCATTCTAAGACACACAATCTCAACAATAAGAACACTAGTGTGGGCTGGTAAAGGAAAATCAAGAATATGCTACAATATATCATGAATCAAGATTTCTGTTTATCTAATTTGATCCAAAACTTACAGTGAAAACATAGCAAAAGTATCCCTTAGGGAAAAATAAAACAAGACTTCATTAAAGAACAGAGGTTCAAAATGGCAAATGCTATTTAATACTACTTTCTTGAGTTAATTCTATAAAAATCAAAGAATAATGTAAAAGAGTTAATAAAGCCTATTTCTTATATGAAACTTCATAGAGGTTTAATTCAGTAAAAAAATTCCATTTTTAACTATACTTTTCTGCACCCCTAGAAATTCTAATATACTGGTAACATGTCTTCTCCTTTTATCTTCCAGTCATCCTGAAGCAATCTAGTTACTGAATGCTGGAATGAGTGAAGCTTGTGGAGGGTTTCTGCTGTCACTGGAGCCAAAAATAGTTACACTTGAACAAACACTTGTAAGCACTTAGGATAAACATCCACATAATAGTTATAATATACAGTAGAGTGGTGCTATATTATAATTCTGTCCTTAGAGGTCCACTCCTTGGAAACCACGTGTATGAACAGATTAGCAGAGAAGCAATAATAACGTCTTCTGATAACTCAATAATTAAATCAGCATATTATAAATTCCACTTTTTAGTAGTCCACCTGGTTTCTGGGATACTTAACCATCACATTAGTTCAAAGGAGAGTAAGAAAGCAAAGAAATATAAATGCTAATTAAGGTTACCTTTGTGCCAAAGATGACGAAAACATTTGTCCAAAGGCTGGTTCAGAATCACAAGGCAGTATTTCAAACTCCCTATGGGAAAAAAGCAAAATCAAGTAAACAAGTGAAGTCTTGTGTTCCCTAATTTGAGTCTGGAATCGTACTCTTATTAGTTTAGGTTTTAAGTCTATACAGAGCTAAATTTTAATCACAGCTGATTTCTTATACCTGGATTTGAAAAGACACCGTAGGTTAACTGGATCTACCTTATTCCACGTGTCCGTCACATCACTATATTGCTGAGGAATTTATTATTAAAATATAGTTCATCATAAAACCAACTGCAGACCATGAAGCTGTAAAGAGTTGAACACAACTTAGCAACTGAACAACAACAAGTGCTTCTTTTTGTAGGGGTGCACAGCAAAAATGCCCCAATGTGAATTCTTATCCTTATGAAACATACACCACTTTGCTACAAGTACCCTTCTGCCTGGCTGGTTTGGTGTCACCTTGATGTCTGCCAAGCTGCTTGGGTCTAATGGGTGTGTCCCTTTACATGCATTTTCATCCTCATTTAGTCACAGTCTGTCTTTCCCTCTCAAGCTCTCCCTCAGCCCCACTTGAACTCACCCATGGAAAACTTCATTTCCACAAGATCCTACTAGCTCTTTCCATGACTCTTTTATTCCCACTTTTTAGATGACACTCAAAAGACCAAGAAAGATGGAGAAAAGTTACTCCTCCAACAATCATTTCAAGCCTTTTATAATGTACTGTAAAGAGTGCCAAGCAGAACACAAATGAGGCTGGCTGAAAATCTGTCATTCAACTCAGTCTGAGCACTTCATTTCATTTATGGAAAAGAAATGTTTGTTTGGTGATAAGAAAAATTAATTGTTTTTTAAAGCAATCTCAGTGTTAGAAATAGAACGAGATAAGGAAATGAAAAGGGGATGCCATCATCCACAGCAAATGTTATTAAGTGCTGATTATATATCGAGCACCAGGAGTACAAAGAGGAATAAGATCACAGGGTATCTGGAAGATAAGACATTTATAATAAAGACGATTTATTCCACATACAGCACAACACAAGGATAGGAGGAGCGCCAGGTAACAGATAAATGAATGTGGCCGAAGTTCAAAGCCTAGAAAGTCAGTAAGGTCCAGTGTCATCCTAGAAATCCTGGTGATGTGCAGATCTCTGAACTTGACCTTAAAAAGACAGCCGGACAGAACAAAGAAAAGGGCATTCCAGACAGAAAAGACAACGCACAGGAAGCTGCTATCCTTCGCCAGCAGGACTGTTACCACGGAAAGTTTAGGAGGCAACATCCTAATGATGGGCACCTGAGACATGGATCCTAACACTCCAAATTTTACACATGCTCTTTACAATGACAGAGAAATTTCAGTCCTGGCATCCAGGAAGTATTTAAGAGTGATGCAGAAATGAGTAGTAAAAGCAATTTATGTATACTGGAGGATCAGCCATACAGAGATGACAGGCGAAGGTGAAAGTGCAGACACGCGGCTGAGATACTGCGAAGAAAGGGCAGAGAGAGAACGGAACAAATCGCGAACATAAATCGCCATATTTTGCTCAGTGTTACAGAGCAGGAGGACGTCAACAAGGGAAATACAGAAGAAACAGCTACAGAGGTAAAAGAACCAAGCATTTCCAAGAATGCGGCATCAATAATGCAGCATCAAAGAGACTCGACGATGAGGAAAGGCTAACAAGGGGGCGAAGATGTCAAAGCAAAGCCTGAAAATTCAGAGGACAGTAAAGAGAGCAAGGAGTGAGAACACTGTGAGATGCCTCTTCTTAAATAAAAAAGTGAACTGTGAGAAATGGGGGAGAAAAAGGCAGCAAAGTCTGGAGAAAGTATTTTAAATATAGAATATATTGTATTCTAATTAGGAAGAGGGAAGTGAGAGAGAGAAGGGAAAGGGTTCATTCATTCATTCAACAGGTATTTATAGAGCACAAAGCAGTCTCCTTTGGGAATTAACATACCCGCCCCCTCCAACCCTGGCCCAAAGGCTTACATACTATTGATAAAAACAGGTATTGAGACTGAAGCAGAGGATGATCTATCACAGCGATACTCGAGATTGAGATAGAGGCAGAGGAGGACCGATTTCCTCATAAGAAACTAAACAAGAACAATATATGAAAAGTCGAATG
Source organism: Capra hircus (assembly GCF_001704415.2). NCBI lineage: Eukaryota > Metazoa > Chordata > Mammalia > Artiodactyla > Bovidae > Capra > Capra hircus. The sequence goes on along the minus strand of NC_030811.1, from coordinate 12,648,190 downwards.
GACATTGAAAATAACTGCTGCAAGAAATGGACTACAGGAGCTGAATATCCACAGGTTTAAAAATAGGAATTCTCTCAAAGAGAAATACAGGATAAGTCAAAATACTTGATTTGCTTTCTCAAAGGGATTTCAATTATAGATGATGGAAAACCCCTGATCCTGGATGGCTCAAAGCCAAAGTACTCCAAGTTGCCTGGAAACTCTGAATTAAGTACAAATGTCCAAGTTCATGGCTCAGCGGGTAAAGAATCCGCCTGCAGTGCAGGAGACACAGGAGATGCAGGTTCAATCCATGGCTCGCGAAGATCCCTGGAGAAGGAAACGGCAACCCGCTCCAGTATTCCTGCCTGGGAAATCCCATGGACAGAGGAGTCTGGGGGGCTACATTCCATGGGCTTGCAAAGAGTTGGACATGACTGAGTGGCTAAGGGCATAAGCAACCAAGTTCATGAAATGAAAAGGACAATCAAAAATGAGATGAAATCATCAGCCTTGAGCTAAAAAAGCAAAGAGGTCCTCTGGTGGCTAAGGACTAGTTGAACAACAAGTTCAGAAGGTAAGAAAGGTGGGAGGGGCATGCCAACTCACTTTCATTCTTAGGTAGTTCTCTCCTCACTTTTATTATTTAAAAACAAAACAAAATGAAAACAACAAAGAAACACCTGCTTTCATAAGAAATGGCTGATTCTATGTTTTGTGATTGGGAGAAAGGAAATTCATAAGACAAGCCTGAACCATCAGATAGTGCCAGAAAGTAAGGAAGCACTCCCCCAAAACCCAAAAAACAAGACAGCCACATTGATGGAAGTATGCCAAAGGGGTATGAGAGGAAATTCAAAGAGCTCCCAATAGCCCAAAGGTCAAAAGTAGAACAGCTTAAGCAACAAAATAGTTTTGGCTAACAACCCCAAGTATAGAGATAAAAATTCATGACTCAATACTGATACAACAAAAATGACTGAGTTAATAGGAGGAAAAAAACATATATCCCAAGCAGAAGAATTCCAAGAAATCACTATTTCCTTAAGGAGATACTCCATCCTAAAGGGTGGAAGCGCAACTGTGGGCTCTGCATAGGGTGGGATGCACAGAGAAGTTTCCTTCCAAAGAGTGTACGCTACGAAAGTGAGGGAAATCTCTACAGAGGAGAAACCTGACCAACTCCACAGCAGTCAGGTGATCAGGGTCAGCATCAACAGTCATAAACAGGATGATGAAAACAGCTTTCTATCTCTATCTTCTTCTCCAAATTCCATATCCCCAGCCTAATCAAGAAAAATAACTCAGGAAAATTTCAACAGAGACACATACTACAATGTGCCTGCTCAATACACCTCAAAACCGCTGTGCCTGCTCAATACACCTCAAAACCGCTGAGGTCAACAAAAACAAGGAAAATCTGAGAAACTGCCACAGCCAACAGGTTCCTAAGGAGACACGGCAATTAAACATAATACTGTAGGTTGAATGAAACCTTGGGACACAACAGGGTCATTAGGTAAAAACTAAGGAAATCTGAATAAGCTATGGAACTAATAATAATACTATATCAATACGAGTTCACTAATTGTAAAAAACACTCCATACTAATGGAAGGTGCAGATGAACGGGAAAATGGGATACATAGGAACTATTTTTTACCATCTTCTCAATTTGTCTATAAATATAAAGCTGTTTTTTTAAAAATAAAGTCTTAATGTTTTTAACACCCTGGGGCTAGGGAAAAAACAGAACTGAAAATTATTCCATAAAATAGTCATTCCACAATTATTACATAGAACATAACTGTCATATAAATAGAGCCCAAAAGTGTTTCTGGACTTCACGTACAAATCCAAGCAGGCACGGCGCGGGGGGGGGGGGCGGGGGGGGGGGTCGGAAACCACTGCATCAGAAGGCAAAGATTGTTCTATTTCATCTTTGGAAAATAATTATATCAATATTTTCTATTAAGAAAATAAAAAGACAATAGCAAATCTCGAGCAATTTTTTTTTATTTCAGATCTCTGAGAATAAAAATTATTCAGATTATATACAGAGCTAGATCCTATTCATATCTCTGATACAACTATCTAAAACAGTCAACCAACTGAACGGTGAAAGGGTTAGCATTTTTTAATTAGTAAGAAATTAACACAGTATTAGTTGCTAAGCACACTGGCTCTGGAACCCCACTTGTCCTCACAGTAGGGGGTCACGGCTTACAAATGACCCATGAGATCGCCTAAGGGAAAAAAAACATGAGCCCCACACAATGGCAGCAGCAGTTCATCCTCATTTCCCTCATTTAGTCAGCTTATTGGGAGGTTTTTCCAGTAGTCATGTATGCATGTGACAGTTGGACCATAAAGAAAGCTGAGCACCAAAGAATTGATGCTTTTTAACTGTGGGGTTGGAGAAGACTCTTGAGAGTCCCTTGGGCTGCAAGGAGATTCAGCTAGACAATCCTAAAGGAAATCAGTCCTGAATACTCACTGGAAGGACTGATGCTGAAGCTGAAACTCCAATACTTTGGCCAGATGTGAAGAACTGATTCCTTGGAAAAGACCCTGATGCTGGGAAAGACTGAAGACAGAAGAAGAGGGGGAGGACAGAGGACGAGATGGTTGGATGGCATCACTGACTCGATGGACATGAGTTTGAGCAAGCTCCGGGAGACAGTGAAGGACAGGGAGGCTTGGCATGCTGCAGTCCATGGGGACGCAAAGAGCAACAGGACAGAGGCACTGAACAACAACACAAACTAATCTTTACCAAATGGCTGAGCAGATTTTTTTTTTTTTTTTCAATGATCCAACGGATGTTGGCAATTTGACCTCTGGTTCCTCTGCCTTTTCTAAATACAGCTTGAACGTCTAGAAGTTCACAGTTCACATACTGTTGAAGCCTGGCTTGGAGAATTTTGAGCATTAGTTTGCTAGCATGTGAGATGAGTGCAACTGTGTGCTAGTTTGAACATTCTTTGGCATTGCCTTTCTTTGGGATTGGAATGAAAACTAACGTTTTCCAGTCCTGCGGCCACTGCTGAGCTTTTCAAATCTTCTGGCATATTGACTGTAGCACTTTCACAGCGCCATCTTTCAGGATTTGAAATAGCTCAACTGGAATTCCGTCACCTCCACTAGCTTTGTTCATAGTGATGCTTCCTAAGGCTGATGTGACTTTGCATTCCAGGATGTCTGGCTCTAGATGAGTAATCACACCATCGTGGTTATCTGGGTCATGAAGCTCTTTTTTGTATAGTGCTTCTGTGTATTCTTGCCACCTCTTCTTAATATCTTCTGCTTCTGTTAGGTCCATACCATTTCTGTCCTCTACTTGATTCACCTTTGCATGAAATGTTCCCTTCAGTTCAGTTGCTCAGTCATATCCAACTCTTTATGACCACATGAACTACAGCACACCAGGCGTCCCCATCCATCACCAACTCCCAGAGTTTACTCAAACTTGTGTCCATTGACTCAGTGATGCCATCCAACCATCTCATCGTCTGTCGTTCCCTTCTCCTCCTGCCCCCATTCCCTCCCAGCATCAGCGACTTTCCAAAAGAGTCACCTCTTCGCATCAGGTGGCCAAAGTATTGGAATTTCAGCTTCAACATCAGTCCTTCCAATGAATATTCAGGACTGATTTCCTTTAGGATGGACTGGCTGGATCTCCTTGCAGTCCAAGGGACTCTCAAGAGTCTTCTCCAACACCACAGTCCAAAAGCATCAATTCTTCAGCACTCAGCTTTCTTTATATAGTCCAACTATCACATCAATACATGACTACAGAAAACTCATAGCTTTGACTAGATACACTTTTGTTGGCAAAGTAATGTCTCTGCTTTTTAATATGCTGTCTAGGTTGGTCATAACTTTTCTTCCAAAATGTTCCCTTGGTATCTCTAATTTTCTTGAAGAGATCTCTAGTCTTTCCCATTCTGTTGTTTTCCTCTATTTCTCTGCATTGATCCCTGAGGAAGGCTTTCTTATCTCTCCTTGCTATTCTTCTGAACGCTGCATTCAAATGGGTCTACCTTTCCTTTTCTCCTTTGCCTTTCACGTCTCTTCTTTTCAAAGCTATTTGTACGGCCTCCTGGGAAAACCATTTTGCCTTTTTGCACTTCTTTTTCCTGGGAATTGGTCTTGATCACTGCCTCCAGTACAATGTCACAAACCTCCATCTATAGTTCTTCAGGCACTCTGTCTATCAGATCTACTCCCTTGAATATACTTCTCACTTCCACTGTATAATCGTAAGGAATTTGATTTAGGTCATACCTGGTTGGTCTAGCGGTTTTCCCTACTTTAATTTAAGTCTGAATTTGGCAATAAAGAGTTCATAATCTGAGTCCCAGTCAGCTCCCAGTCTTGTTTTTGCTGACTGTACAGAGCTGCTCCACTTTGGCTGCAAAGAATATAAACAATCTGATTTCAGTGTTGACCATCTGGTGATGTCCATGTGTAGAGTCTTCTCGTGTTGTTGGAAGAGGGCGTTTGCTATGACCAGTGCGTACTCTCGACAAAACTCTACTAGCCTTTGACCTGTTTCGTTTTGTACTCCAAGGCCAGATTTGCCTGTTACTCCAGGTATCTCTTGACTTCCTACTTCTGCATTCCAGTTCCCGATAATGAAAAGGACATCTTTTTTAGGTGTTAGTTCTAGAAGATCTTGTAGGTCTTCACTGAATCATTCAACTTCAGCCTCTTCAGCATTACTGGTTGGGGCGTAGACTTAGATTACTGGGATACTGAATGGCTTGCCTTGGAAGAGAGTTACAGAAAAACATCTATTTCTGCTTTATTGACTACACCAAAGCCTTTGACTGTGTGGATCACAACAAACTGTGGGAAATTCTGAAAGAGATGGGAATACCAGACCACCTGACCTGTCTCCTAAGAAATCTGTATGCAGGTCAGGAAGCAACAGTTAGAACTGCACATGGAACAACAAACTGGTTCCAAATTGGGAAAGGAGTACAGCAAGGCTGTATATTGTCACCCTGCTTATTTAACTTATATGCAGAGAGTACATCATGAGAAATGCTGGGCTGCATGAAGCACAAGCTGGAATCAAGACTGCAAGGAGAAATATCAATAACCTCAGATATGCAGATGACACCACCCTTATGGCAGAAAGTGAAAAAAACTAAAGAGCCCCTTGATGAAAGTGAAAGAAGAGAGTGAAAAAGTTGGCTTAAAACTCAACATTCAAAAAAACTAAGATCATGGCATCCAGTCCCATCACTTCATGGCAAATAGATGGGGAAACAGTGGAAACAATGAGAGACTTTATTTTTGGGGCAGCTCCAAAATCACTGCAGATGGTGACCACAGCCATGAAATTAAAAGATGCTTGCTCCTTGGAAGAAATGCTATGACCAACCTAAACAGCATTTTAAAAAGCAGAGACATTACTTTGCCAACAATGGACCGTCTAGTCAAGGCTATGGTTTTTCCAGTAGTTATGTATGGATGTGAGAGTTGGACTGTGAAAAAAGCCGAGCTCTGAAGAATTGATGCTTTTGAGCTGTGGTGTTGGAGAAGACTCTTCAGAGTCCCTTGGACTGCAAGGAGATCCAACCAGTCCATCCTAAAGGAAATCAGTCCTGAATACTCATTGGAAGGACTGATGCTGAAGCTGAAACTCCAATACTTTGGCCACCTGATGTGAAGAACTGACTCATTTGAAGACTCAGATGCTGGGAGAGATTGAAGGCAGGAGAAGGGGATGACAGAGGATGAGATGGCTGGATGGCATCACCGACTTGATGTACTTGAATTTGAATAAGCTCTAGGAGGTGGTGATGGACAGGGAATCCTGGCATGCTACAATCTATGGGGTCGCAAAGAGTCGGACACAACTAAGTAACTGAACTGAACTAAGTAGTTTTAAATATTCTTCAACACATATTGAAGATAATACAAATTCTGCGAAAGCATCATTCAAGAAACTGGCCAAACTGGCAACTTCTAGAAGTAGACCTTGTTATTTAGTCACTCAGTTGTGCTCGACTCTTTGCGACCACATAGACTGTAGCCCACAAGCTACAGTCCATGGGATTCTCTCTTAACAAGCTTCAAATATAGTCTAATTAGTCCTGGCCAGAACTTAGTGAGGGAAGGAAAAAGGAGGTAAGTCAAGAGAGAAAGGAGAGAACAGAGAGAGAGAGGAAGGAAACAGTAAAGGAAGGAGGAGAAAGGAAGCGAAGTATTTGCCCATAAGCATATACAACAGTGATCTCAACTTCCCTGTATGTCAGAATCAAAGACCAAACTACAACAACAAAAGCCAATCACCTTTCCTAAAGCTTCTGACTCAGTGTATCTGCAGATGGGCGTGAGTCTCATGCTTTTTGAAAAAGCATTATGAGAGAGTCTAATATTGTACTGCAGTGTTAGTTCCTCAGTCGTGTCCGACTCTTTGCAACCCCAGACTGTAACCTGCCAGGCTCTTCTATCCATGGGATTCTCCAGGCAAGAACACTGGAGAGGATTTCCACTCCCTTCTCCAGAGGATCTTCCAGACCCAGGGACTGAACACAGGTCTCCTGCATTGCAGGCAGATTCTTTACCATCTGAGCTACAGGGAAGCCCCTGTAGGCAATCATAATTGAGAACCACTGGTCCAGTGCCTCAAGCTAATGATAAAAGAAAGCCATCATAATAGCAACATTATTTTAAAATACTGTCCATTTCATCTTTGTCTCACTTTTTAATTGCTGTTGTCTGAAAAAAAGTGTATATATATCACAATGATAATCATTTGCAATTATTTTATAAATAAACATAAATTGGTTGCTTTTTTCTTTAGCTAACATGGTATGAGATCAAAAAAGGATTGAACACCACTACTCTAAATGAAAATACATTGAAATAAAATATAATTTACAATAGAAAAATGATTTACTGAAATGTATTACCAAGTTATCTAGGGTTTAGGATCTGTTTTTTAAAAATAGTGGAGCTCAGATAAAATCTATATTAGCCAAAACACACACCAGTCATTATACATAATAGTTATTTTGTCAGAAGACCAAAGACCATTATTATGAATCTCTCATCCCTAAAAGTATTTCAGTTAAACAATGGAAACTCTAGGGCACTGAATTTCATTTTTTATACTGCACAAACTTCTATATATAAGAGCAAGTTTTTTTTAAGTGTGCATAGGGAAATCCAAACTGTCAATTCATCGAGGAAATAAATTGCATGTAGACAAAGCAAAACTATTAAAAAGCTCTGAGCAAATATTCCATACCAAAGTCTATTAAAGTACTCAGATTACCAACAGACCAAGAATTGGTAAGTCATAGAAAGTAAGAAATTGCTTCAGAGACAGAAAACAGAGACAAAGAGATGCTTCCTGAGAAATCCCTCTTGCCCGCCCAGACTAAGAGTGACCATTCAATACAATTTAGATACATAAGCATAATAATAAAGGCTTCCCAGGTGGCTCAGATGGAAAGCATCTGCTGCAACGCGGGAGACCCAGGTTCCATTCCTGGGTCAGGAAGATCCTCTGGAGAAGGAAATGGCAATCCACTCCAGCACTCTTGCCTGGAAAATCTCATGGACGAGGAGCCTGACAGGCTACAGTCCATGAAGTCACAAAGAGTCGGACACGACTGAGCGACCTGACTTCACTTCAAGCATAATAATAAACTTTGCCCTCTTCCATGGGCAGTGTCCTAGTTTGGATGGTAAGTTACACAGTCCCTCTTCCCTATATCTCAGCTTCCACCCTATTTCTCTGCTTCATTCTTGAGCAAAACCTACGTCAGTGAGACTGTGATCCCAGCATCTCCTGAAAAGAACGATCGCCAGGGTCATTGATGACCTCCTGGTGTAAAAATTCAACAGCTAAACCCCAAGTCTCACACGGTCCAACATGTCTTAGTAGCATAACAGAACAGACCACTTCTCATATAGTTCCTGAAACATGTTCTTCCCTTCACTGTCTCAGATGGTGGTGGTGTAGTCGCTCAGTCGTGTCTGACTCTTTGCAACCCCATGGACTGTAGCCCACCAGGTTCCTCTGTCCATGGAATTCTCTAGCAAGAATACTGCAGTGAGTAGCCATTCCCCTATCCAGGGAATCTTCTCGACCCAGGGAATCTTCTCGACCCAGGGATCAAACTGGAGTTTCCTGCATTGCAGGTGTATTCTTCACCAACTGAGCTACCAGGGACTTCTCAGGATACACCCTCTACTGGCGCTTTTCTTATCTGACAGCCCACACCTTTCCATTTCTTTGCTGCTCACTCCTCATTTTCATAGAAAGCACTCTACATGTATTTTCTGAGTAGGTCATCCAACTCTGACTGCAGGACCAATAAGCTCATGTCAGCTACTCTAACAATCGAGTGACTCCCCCTAATTTGCCTGGAACCAGTGTCTCCAATACATAATACAATTCCTCACAGAATGAAACAACACCCTTATAAAGTAACAATGACTCTTTCTAAGTCCTGGGACCCACAATACTACTCTTAAAATGCATATTACACATAATATTCCAGGAAGGACACTAGAAAAGACAGCAACAAAAGCGATCATCTTGCCTTGAAACAGCAAAATGGTATTTTGACCATTGTAACACACTCACACACAAAAAGAAAGCGGAGACAGTCTGCAGAAGCACAACCACAAAGCTGAAGGGCTCTGAGATATTTCCTATGAGAACGGGTCAAGTCTTCTAAAGTTAGATGAGTATTTACATTTAGCCCCTATTTAGGTTAGAAAGAGATCGTTTTAATAATATCCCACTGAGTCCTATAGACCTGAGACTATATCCGGTTACTGTCATTTGAGCTTTCAGATTCTAAGTGTAAATAGGTCCTAAATGTGTTAAATCCATTTCCTCCTAAGAGCATTAGCTCCCTGTAGCAGGAACGAGTACATCCAGGTTTGGTAATCTTACTATAAAACTAACCACTGGACTACCAAGGAAGTCTCTAAGTGCATTTCTAATATGCTGTTAGCCTGAAATTCTTTAATATTCTATTCATTCTCAGTTAACAGGACATTGAAAAATGGCAGTTTGGTTATTTGTTGGGATTTTCCTAGTAGCAGTTCATGGATATTCATAATCTATTGTATATATCATAGCCTTTTCCCTGAGCATACTGTTTTGGAGACTTTTTCCATTTTCCATTCTATTGAACATTTGGAATACATTTTATGTATGGCAAGGATGTCAAAAAGTATCGTTTCGTGTAAATTATGCTTTGTCTTTCCCTGGCTGATATTTGGTGAATAGATTATCAGACTTGTGATAATACAAAATATCTAGAGTTGAGGATACCTTGCCTGTGAGAAATATTAGGACCTAGACTATCCAGAATGCATCCTCTTTTTAGTTCCATATCAGCATTCACTAGTAATTTACTTGTGAGTTAAAAGCAGATTCAAAGGAGATACTTTTCTGATATTGGTGCCCTCACACTAGAAGAGAGGCATACACACTAGGAGCTTTGAAGACACCGTCTTCCAGCCTGTTTTCCAGATTCTATGTCCCTATGCTCAAGAGTATCGTCGATACTGGGCTCCCCTGGTGGCTCAGTGGTGAAAAAAATCTGCCTGCCAATGCAGGACACACGGGTTCCATTCCTGGGTGGGGAAGATTCCCTGGAAAAGGAAATGGCAACCCACCCCCAGTATTCTTGCCTGAGAAGCTCCATGGACAGAGAAACCTGGAGGGCTACAGTCTGTTCTTCAGTTGCTCATTCGTGTCTGATTCTTTGCAGCCTCGTGGACTGCAGCACGCCAGACTTCCCTGTTCTTCACCATCTCCTGGAGTTTGCTCAAACTCATGTCCTTTGAGTCGGTGATGTCCATCCAACCATTTCATCCCTTGTCATCCCCTTCCCTGATAGCTCAGTTGGTAAAGAATTCACCTGCAATGTAAGAGACCCTGGTTCAATTCCTGGGTCGGGAAGATCCCCTGGAGAAGGGATAGGCCACCCACTCCAGTATTCTTGGGCTTCCCTGGTGGTTCAGCTGGGAGAGAATCCGCCTGCAATGCAGGAGACCTAGGTTCAATCCCTGGGTTGGGAAGATCGCCTGGAGAAGGGAAAGGCTACCCACTCCAGTATTCTGGCCTGGAGAAAAATATAGTCCATGGGGTCGCAAAGAGTTGGACACAACTGAGCAACTTTCACTTTCTCTTCCCACCTTCAAACTTTCCCAGCATCAGGGTCTTTTCCAATGAGTTGACTGTTCGCAACAGGTGGGCAAAGTATTGGAGCTTCAGCATCAGTCTTTCCAATGAATATTCAGGGTTAATTTCCTTTAGGGCTACAGCCTATGGGGTCACAGAGTCAGACTCGACTTAGCGACCAAACAACAACTGTAAAACTACACCAGTAAAAACAAAATGCCCCAGTAAATTTTCGCAGGACTCCACCTATGCTAGAAATGTGTGTTTTAAAAAAGAACAGTTCATATTTCAAAACTACTATAAGCTTCTACTGTGTAAGAAACAGAGCAAATAGGGAAGGGAGGGTAAGTTTGACAAAGTTTTGAGTCTTTCAGGACATATAAAAAGGTAACCTTGCCAAGGTGAGCCATATTCTTGTTCCCAATAAACACATCCTCACTATAACCCACAGGAAGGAGGCTGTGGTCTTCCACTTGGCACACTGACACTTCAAGTTGCTGACACACTTCAAAGCTGCTCAATCCACTATTGCTTGCCCCGCTGACCCAGGCCACAGTAAAGCACATTTCATGTCAATCAAGAAAATCGATCATTGCCCAGCAAGCTGGAGATGTAATGGCATAACCCTAAGGATTCATCATCAAGTCCTGAAAATTTTAGTCCATCACACGGCTTCTGATCTGTTGACAGCTGGGCCCACACTTGAAAAGTCAGTTCAAAATGTTTTCTGAAAGCAGTCCATATAAGTTTGGCACGTGCTTCTAAAACAGGGGGCCTATGTATTATCCTAAGGCTATTCCTGCCACCTCAATATGTTTCCAACCACCTTCAGAAGCACAGACTCCCTTTCACGGCCAGCCATAGAAAGAGGATCAAACAGGTTCAAAAGAGTCCACCCTGCCAGTAAACACTCCCTTCTGACACTTTCTCTAGCCTCCCCGCTTGAGCCTGCGTAGTTGGCGACAGCCATTCGGGGAACAGGTGCACAAAGCTTGGTATCCTTCACTAATAACAAAGCTACGAATAAATAACGACAGTATGGAAACTGCTCCTCTTTCTTCTAAAATTCCTTAAAAAGGACTGACTCAAGTCATACCGATATTAATAATCAAAATAAGTCTGAATCAAGCTAAATTGGGACATACTCAAGCCACTGAATTCTGTTCTGAGACCTACAATTTGTAAGGAGAAAACGACTGACTTATTTGGAGTTTCAGAGTGTACTAAACACCTTCAACTACCTTCTCAAATTGACACTGATTACATAGCACACAACCAGGGAATCAAAGTACTTCTGAACAGAGCTCTTTATGTTTGTTGTTTTGAAAGACAAAAATGCACAGATTTAAACTCAGAACTGTGTACCAGTAACTGATTGTGATTACACACACAGAGGCCACTATATTCAGAGTCAAATCCACAAGGAGGAAATCTCAGAACAGCGCATTTTTATTCCACGGGCACCGTGGGCTTTCAGAGAATTCAAGAGGAACACCTACAGTCATGAGACCACCATCAAATGATGCACGCTAGGTCAACAGGGAAGCTCTCTGACACAACATCTTATTGGCATCAGTCAGGGGCATGTCCAGGTGAAGTAAACAGAAAAGGTCAGGTTTCTCTATTTTTTTTTCCTTTTTCATAGAAATGACACCTACACAAAATAGCTTATAATCAAGAATATCCAACAGTTGTTTCTTAATAGAGAAACAATGAAAACAATATATTAGCAGTGGGCTTTGTTATGTCCCACAGGATGGAACAGCTCCATATTATCTATTGTGGAAAAATCCTCCAAGATAAAAATAAGCAGGAAAAGCAAGTAAATGGATACATTACACAACCATGTGTGTAAAACTTTTTAAGACAATAAACATGCACTTCTGTAAATGCCAAGAATAGCAAAGAGGTAAACTGCTGGCGGGAGCACAAAACCAGGAGGGAGCATTACGATTTATCTCTTAATTTTTTTATATCTTATGCATTTAGCACCTTGTGCTTGTTAAAAAAGGAAAAAGCAAAATAAATGAGTTTAACTGATCAAAAGAAAAGAACCCTTCCCAGGCAATGTTGTTGTTGTTGTTCACTCGCTAAGTCATGCCCAACTCTTTGTGACCCCGTGGACTGCAGCAGGCCAGGCTTCCCTGTCCATCACCATCTCCCAGAGTTTGCTCAAATACATGTCCACTGAATCAGTGATGCTCTTGAACCATCTCATCCTCTACCGCCTTCTCATTTTGCTTTCAATCTTTCCCAGCATCAGCGTCTTTTGCAATGAGTCAGCAGTTTGCCATCAGGTGGCCAAAGTATTGGAACTTCAGCATCAGTCCTTCCAGTGAATATTCAGGGTTGATTTCCTTTAGGATTGACTCATTTTTATCTCCTTGCTGTCCAAGGAGCTCTCAAGAGTTTTCTCCAGCACCATAGTTCGAAAGTATCAATTCTTTGGTGCTCAGCCTTCTTTACTGTCCAACTCTCACATCCATACATGACTACTGAAAAATCCATAGCTTTTGACTACACGGACCTTTGTCAGCAAAGTGATGTCTCTGCTTCTTAATACACTGTCTAGGTTTGTCATAGCTTTCCTTCCAGGGAGCAAGTGTCTTTTACTTGCAATGACAATCCAAGGTGATTTTGGAGTTCAAGAAAAAAAAAATGTCCCCCACCTCAATGGTCAACAATCTTTAAACACCACACCAGAACATAAGAAGCACTAAAATAGCAGATTACTGACGTTTCAGAGTAAGAATTAAAAGCAGATAATTTGTAGAACACTATCTAGCTTTCTTTCTGAGCAAAATTATCAAATAACTTATGCTAATTAGACTAAATAGATTTAAAAGTCTTTTACAAAGCTAGGAAAGGTGACTTACAATAGGATTCTCAGGACAGCAAAGGGGGAGTCGATTTACTCTACTTCAAAGAGCAAAAATGGGGGGTGTTTTCCTCCACTGAAATATGTGGTAGAGGACTCAAAAAATACTTGCTCTTCAAAGCTTAGGGTAAGATTTTTATAAATCAGTGTTAAACTTAAGAATTTACTCATGTCCCAATTCCCAATTCTATTAGTATTTTCCTAGTTCTCTCACACAGAACATTTCTCTTCATCAGTAGTTACCAGAAATGAACAAGAAAAAGGTGTAACACGTTAAAACCAATTACCTTAGGAAAATGAGAATAAAAAAGGGAAAAAGAAATTATTAACTTTGCCTGCATTTCCTTTCATATTATATAAATGCTTAAATCAAGTATACATAATATTTAAAAGCTTTTTTAAAAGGAGGTAAAAGGGAAAATTTGTGAGCCAAGGTAGCAGATTATATAAGATTAGAAAACTGAGAAATGTGGACCTAGACCTCAAAATGATGTTTCTATCAGAAAAAAAGCTGAAAAAAGTGGGATGGTTGGGAAGAGGGAGGAAGCAGTACCAGTCACAAACGACTTAAAGCAATCTGCATTTCTGTTCATTTATTCACAAATTAATATTTGTTTATAGAACTTTACAAAGAATTTCATCAGCATGCAGAATGCATTTTTAAGTCAAGAGCTAGAGCACTGAAATTATGAACCACCTGAAATACCAAAGCAGCAAAATTCAATAGGGAAAATGAAGGGGCCTCCTACTTAGAAGAAAATTGGAGAGAGAGATGCTTTTAATTCCTTGGCTCGAATCACATACTGAAATTAATTCTAGAAGAGAGTTATGAGACTACACGTATACAGCATGTGTGTATATCATATGTGTGTTTAGAGACTGTGTATATATTTACACACAGACTTAAGTATTTAAATATAGTTATAAAACTATAAAATACAAAAGAAGAAATTTATCTAAAGATGGCATAAGGAGTTTTCTAGGCAAATGCACAAAGCAAGACATCATAGCTGAAAATAATGGTATCATGACCATATTTGAGTTTTGAAGCCAAAGTCACGCTCCTCTCTGAACCTCCAGCACCATGGAAAATGCCGGGTGCACAGCAGATGCTCAGTTAGCATGGAGCTAATAAATCAATGATTTAAGAGCAACTCCTGGTTGGGTAGGGGGCTGTACCAGAGACTTGGCTTTAAAGGTATCATCTCAGCTACACTGAGGCTCTAGTCCAGGAAGCAAATCTAGACAAGCTCATCTTTTGTAAATCCAACAGGCGCTTTCAGTTTTCATGTCTTTGTACATGGCTTTCCCTCCACCCTTTCTGCCATCTAGAATAGTACAATGATTAAGAACATGGGCTTCGGGACCACACAGACCTAACTCAAACCCCAGTACTGTCACTTACTGACCGTGTGACCTACAAAACTTCAGTAATTGATTTAACATCTGAGTCCACCAAGTGTGGACTATAATAACGAAAGATTCAATGAGCTATCACACACAGCCAAAAATGGTGCCTGACACAAAGTATTAAGGAAATTCTCAATAAACAGCTTTCTGCCCTCAGCAAAGAACTTATCATTCACAACTTAAGAGAAAATGTTTTTTTTTTCCAACGTCTCTCCCTTTTATCCCATTCATCATTCTCACCTAAAAACCATAATATTTAATTCCTTTTGCTAATAATAGTTACCTGCTTCTCACTCAACAATAGCTGATACACTTTAAGCATGTATATAAAAAATCTTCTGTTTTCTCTTCAAAATTTCGCCTAGGCCCTGGCACAGAGAAGTCATGAAATAACTGTTCCTAACATAAACTTTAAAAACCACTCATTGTGCTGTTTCTTTTATCACTAAAATAGTTACATTAAAACTAGCCATACACATTTGTACACAAACTTAACCATCATAATTTTACAGTGTCCTAAATATTTCTTTCCAATTAACTTTTTGATTTACTTTTTAAAAAACGTATTGAGGTACAGTTGGCTTACAATGTTGTGTTAGTTTCAGGTGCAAAGCAAACTGATTCAGTCATATAAATGGAGTTCGTGAACAGGTTCATTCAGGTGTTTGATAAGCTCTTATGGGGAAACCTGAACGAACTTTTTGACTATTCAGTTCAGTTCAGTGGCTCAGTCGTGTCCAACTCTTTGCAACCCCATGAATCGCAGCACACGACTCATCACCTGTCCATCACCAACTCCCGGAGTTCACTCAAACTCATGTCCATCGAGTTGGTGATGCCATGCAGTCATCTCATCCTCTGTTGTCCCCTTCTCTTCCTGCCCCCAATCCCTCCCAGCATCAGAGTCTTTTCCAATGAGTCAACTCTTTGCATGACATGGCCTAAGTACTGGAGTTTCAGCTTTAGCATCATTCCTTCCAAAGAAATCCCAGGGCTGATCTCCTTCAGAATGGACTGGTTGGATCTCCTTGCAGTCCAAGGGGCTCTCAAGAGTTTTCTCCAACACTACAGTTCAAAAGCATCAATTCTTTGGCACTCAGCTTTCTTCCCAGCCCAACTCGCACATCCATACATAACTACTGGAAAAACCATAGCCAGTTTAACTAGACAGACCTTTGTTGGCAAAGTAATGTCTCTGCTTTTCAATATGCTATCTAGGTTGGTCATAACTTTCCTTTCAAGGAGTAAGCGTCTTTTAATTTCATGGCTGCAGTCACCATCCACAGTGATTTTGGAGCCCAAAAAAATAAAGTCTGACACTGTTTCTACTGTTTCCCCATCTATTTCCCATGAAGTGATGGTACCAGATGCCATGATCTTCGTTTTCTGAATGTTGAGCTTTAAGTCAACTTTTTCACTCTCCTCTTTCACTTTCATCAAGAGGCTTTTTATCTCCTCTTCACTTTCTGCCATAAGGGTGGTGTCATCTGCATATCTGAGGTTATTGATATTTCTCCTGGCAGTCTTGATTCCAGCTTGTGCTTCATCCAGCCCAGCATTTCTCATGATGTACTCTCTGCATATAAGTTAAATAAGCAGGGTGACAATATACAGCCTTGCTGTACCCTTTTCCCAATTTGGAACCAATTTGTTGTTCCATGTGCAGTTCTAACTGTTGCTTGTTGACCTGCATACAGATTTCTTAGGAGACAGGTCAGGTGGTCTGGTATTCCCATCTCTTTCAGAATTTTCCACAGTTTATTGTGAGCCACAAAGTCAAAGCCTTTGGCATAGTGAATAAAGCAGAAATAGATGTTTTTCTGGAACTCTCTGTGATTCTTTTCCATTATGGATTATAACAAAGTTATAGAATACAGTTCCCTATGTTATACAGCAGGTCATTGTTGGTTATCTATTTTATACATAATAGTGTATATATATTAATCCCAAACTCTCAATGAACTCCCTTCCCACCACTTTCTCCTTTGGTAACTATTGTTTGTTTCCTATGTCTGTGAGTATTTCTTCCCAACTAATCTATAAGACTTTTGGTGTCTTAAAAACTTGCTTCTAATGTCACCATACCCTGTATGAACAGAAACACAATCATAGAACTTTTTCTGTAATGTAAAGAACAAATCAGCGCATGCTCACTATGGGTGCCCTTCACTTAATGAGGCATATGGTCCAGTTCTAAGCCAGCTGCAAACTGAATTCCATTTCGATGGCACTACAAGGTACCAGACTGAAGAGGAAAGGGTGAGCATTGTTATTTCTAACCTCACCATCAGAAAGCCAACATCAAACGCAAGGCCCCGTGAAGACGGCTATTAAATGGTTCACGGTTGCCACAGGTTGAGGTGAGACGAGACTTAGACCCCCTCATCCTGAGTCCACTGCTTCGCTGCACATTAGCTCAAAGTAGCAGAGTTGGTGCCATGTCCACAGTCCTCTGTGACCAATATTAATACCGAACAATCAACAGCTGTAAAAAGCTGCCAGAAACCTGGGAACCACCAAACCATCACCAGGGTTTCCTTATCTCCACCCAGCATATGATGAATCCTGACACATTAGCTGAATCAAGTGAAATGAAACTAATCCTCATGCCCTTACAGCTGACCTTTATACCAAGCAACCACATGAGCCTGAAGCAAAATTACACATTTCTCAGTAGGCATCAGTGTTAATTTTAGCTACAAATCCTTCTGCAAGGCAATGTGTTCTGTTTCTCATAAATCTGTCTTGTAACTCAAACTTTTCAAACACGATAACAATTTATTCAAAATTTTTATGAATATGCATGACTAATCAACTCCACTTACAACTCTTGCTATGTTTATTTGTAGGTTATGTCTAATATTATGACAACAGTTAGGTAATCTGATGGTTGCCCAGAACTCTGAAAAATCAGTCCTCCAACTTCCAGGCATTGGGCACTTGACAACTTCCTTTATTAAAGACTGGTAGATACACACATCTACCAAAATGGAAATGTAGGAAAGCAAAGTAAATGAAAACCAAATTTTCATTGTGTTCCTTGATGATTTCTTAAATCTTTCTAGAAGACCTAACATGACCACATTTCATTGATGTAAAAGTGAACGTTTTTGTACATTTTAGCATTTCTAAACTGCAGAAAGTGAAGAGAAACTAAAAAGCTTCTTGATGAAAGTGAAAGGGAAGAGTGAAAAAGTTGGCTTAAAGCTCAACATTCAGAAAACGAAGATCATGGCATCTGGTCCCATCACTTCATGGGAAATAGATGGGAAAACAGTGGAAACAGTGTCAGACTTTATTTTGGGGGGCTCCAAAATCACTGCAGATGGTGACTGCAGCCATGAAATTAAAAGACGCTTACTCCTTGAAAGGAATGTTATGACCAACCTAGATAGCATATTGAAAAGCAGAGATATTACTTTGCTAACAAAGGTCCATCTAGTCAAGGCTATGGTTTTTCCAGTGGTCATGTATGGATGTGAGAGTTAGACTGTGAAGAAAGCTGAGTGCCAAAGAATTGATGCTTTTGAACTGTGGTGTTGGAGAAGACTCTTGAGAATCCCTTGGACTGCAAGGAGATCCAACCAGTCCAAAGGAGATCAGTTCTGGGTGTTCTCTGGAAGGAATGATGCTGAAGCTGAAACTCCAGTACTTTGGCTACCTCATGCGAAGAGTTGACTCATTGGAAAAGACTCTGATGCTGGGAGGGATTGGGGGCAGGAGGAGAAGGGGACGACAGAGGATGAGATGGCTGGATGGCATCACCAACTCGATGGATGTGAGTTTGAGTGAACTCCGGGAGTTGGTGATGGACAGGGAGGCCTGGCATGCTGTCATTCATGGGGATGCAAAGAGTCGGACACGACTGAGCGACTGAACTGAACTGAAACTGCAATTAAGGATGTATTCAGGATGTATTTTAGAATCAGTGGTATCTGAGCACTGTGTCAGTTTTTCTTTTTCCCCTTTTTAATGGCATGTCTAAAAAATGGTGCATCTTAGAATTAATGGCTGCAATTAAAACCAGTATTTAAGCTACCCTTCTATTAGTTTATACTAAGGTCATGAAAATTTGTGAGTTGCATCTAGTTTATAAATAAATCAATTAAAGCTTATGGAATTAAGATGCCAGGATAAGAGACACTAGAGTATTAATAGAGAATGATCATCCTGTTCTCTGCTTTTCTAACAGAAACAAATGTTTATATTTAAAAGCCATTATTTCCCGGGGATGCCAGGAAAGAACTGAAAATATTAAGACGGTGATTCATGTTTTGTGGCCAGTGAGGGAAAGTAAGTCCCAAAATAGACAGTACAAAGAACAATAGATTAAACCAACCCAATCCAATGTGCTAAGTACAATGAGACCTCATAGGAGGGAAAACACACATCCCCCAGGGGAACAGGGTTGTCACAGAAGATGCACTCCAGCTGTCAGAAGGTGAGTATGAATGTCCAGGGCAGGAGAGATAGGGCATTTCAGGCAGAGAAAATACCAAATGCCAAAGGGAGTCAAGGAAATGGCAAAGCACTCCAGTTTTCTTACCTGGAAAATGCCATGGATAGAGGAGCCTGGCAGGCTACAGTCCACAGGGTCACAAAGAGTCGGAAACAACTGAAGTGACTTAGCATTCAAAGTTAGTCAAACACACAAAAAAGGTTGCCTACACTGTGAATGGGGAAAAGACATGTTAAACAAGGAGGTCATGAGACTGGGGTGGCTCTAAGGCCTTCACAGCCTACGTAAGCAAATGCAAATCTAAGCCAGAGTCAACTATAAGTGTACCCTCAAATGAGAAAATTAAACATAAGAACAACCAATCACAAACACCCAACTGGGCTTTCGCAAATAAGGCAACCGCACAAGCAATACCAATTGATCATTTCCTTGTGTTGCTTCTGTATCTATCCTATTAAAGCTCTTCCCCCAGCACCTGGCAACTGACTGCTCCTAACAACCAGTCAGAGGCTGCCTGATCCCAAGAGATGTCTGCTCAAATGAACTCTTGAAAAATTTTAATGTGCCTCAGTTTACCTTTTAACAGAGGTTAACAGCGGTAGAAAAACCTAGAGAGAGAAGTGGCAGTCCCAAAGTAAAATATATTTTAGGCCATTTTAAGTAATAATGATCACCATCTTCCCTTCTCTGATCATTTCAGCTAGAGATTCCAAAGACTCAAATAATTGCTTGTTGTTTTTTTTTTTAATCTCCAGTCTGATATGGCTACTATTGGACTTATTGCTTAAGAGCAAAATCAAGGTGTTCCAGATAGCTGTAAGTTTGAGAATGTCTTCTTTAGACCTGACATGCTAAAGTTAAAATGAAATTTTTTTTAACATTATTTTTTGCTAATCAACCCATAATGGTCTTCACTGTTATAATTCAGCAGGTAGGGTTTCTAAAATTACAGACCTCTCTAACAAGGTAAAAGGAACTTGTGAATAAGATTATGAATGAAATCTAAAGAAGACAGATGAAATCTGCTCCCAAGTATAAAAGCCAAAGAATGTATCCCATTAGCATCTGAATAGTAAGTGCCAGCGCAGCAAGCTGTCATCTGATACTCTTGGCACTTCCTCCTTCGAGCCCTGATGAAGCAGGAGTCATTGTAAGGATGTGTGAGGAGATAATTAGAGCTCTCCTTTCCCCCAAGTATTGACAGCCGAAAGAGAATAACAAGGTGCCATGATTTTATTATGCAGCAAGTTCTACTGTTACGTAAGCTGAGTTATAATAACCTCTTAGACAGCATGGTAACATCTACTAGCTGCTTATTATGTGTATCAAGCACTGAAGATTCTCCCTCATGGAGGACATGCAGCTTTGTCTTACTCACTGCTGGGACCAGGCACAGAGATGCTCCACAAGCGCTCACCAAACACAAGCATAAAAAACACAAGAAACCGAAGCACTGTATATCCACTATTTCATTTAACCCCTATGTAGGAGAACAGAATTTTCTACCCCAACCTATGAATTATTTTAAGCTGTTTATTTTCTAAGAAAGAGCAGACAGGGGAAGAACTCCAAAAACCAAGTAGGACTTAATCCTTCTGAAGAAACATTGACATTTATAAGGAAAACCTCGATTTGTAAGGGATTCGCTTGTGGTTCAGCTGATAAAGAATCCACCTGCAATGTGGGAGACCTGGGTTTGATCCCTGGGTTGGGAAGATCCCCTGGAGAAGGGAAAGGCTGCCCATTCCAGTATTCTGGCCTGGAGAATTCCACAGACTGTATAGTCCATAGTTGCAAAGAGTCGGACACAACTGAGCGACCTTCACTTTCCATTTGTAAGGTTGTCTTCCTAGAGGTGCCAGGAAGAGGAAAAACTCCAACTGATGGAGATGGCGAAGGCAATGACCTAAAGCTACACTAACAGCTTCACCTGTGTTTACTGTGCTTAACCTGATAACCTCTCGTAACCTACTCTCCACCCTCAACATCTTTTGTTTTCAGCTGAGGACAGTGTTTAAGATGAGGGCTTCAACTACGTCAGTGAGTTTTCCTGGATCTCTGCCATGTACACATGTTCTTAAATTTTTGTGTGATTTTCTTTTCTATTAAACTTAAAACTTTTGTTAATCTGTCTCATGCCAACTGAATTCTTAGGTCAGCCAGAACCTAGAAGCACAGAGGAAAATGTCTTCCTTCCAGATGGCTGCAAATTATGGCAAGAAATCCTGTATTACTTTTTCCATTTTGCTCAAGGGAAACCTAAGGCTTGAGAAGCAAGGGACTGACCTAATGGCAGAACAAAGCCAGACTCTCACACCCAGGCCTCCATGCTTAACCTCCTTCCATATTTATGTACGTTTCCTCCTGTGTACTGTATCAAATCTTCACGCAAATCTCAACAAGTTAGAGACCTGGAGTTTGATTTAGAAAAAACTCAGAAAAGGCTAAGAGGGAGATTGTCAGTAACCCATCAACAGCCACTGAGCTTCCAGCAGAATCACGGGCTGCCTAATGAACCTTCAAAGAAGCAGAGAACAGATGAAAAAACTGAAGGAACCTCAAGGATAAAGGGCATTTTAGCGTCCTGTTGTGTCACAGTCTTGAGTTCTCCTGTTTACCAAAGTAAAGCTTCTTCTTTATACTAGTACTTTTCCTTCTATCAACCTTCTAAAATTGCTTCCCAAATTATATAAAATGAATATACTGTTTTGATTTTTTCAGAAGTATTTCATCCAATCTAAGCCAGAGTTTACTATAAAGACCCAAAGAATGCTACAACTAGGTCATGAACAACCACCTGGCTGACTGTGAGTGCAAGTGTTATCCCAATTTTATGAAGGCAACATAATGAGACAGAAAAGTTAAGTCTCTGAGAACCCATAGAAAAAAAGAGAACCCACCAGAGGGTGAGCAAGAGTGAACGCTTCTCAAGAACAGAGGATTTTAAGCTTGTTTCAAACAGCCTTATACAGAATGGAGGGCAAAGCACCAGCTCAATAAATATTAATTAAAAATACATAGAATAACTACTGATTTGCTTCAAAATTCTGTGTATGAGGATGACTTCTTTTTTAAAAAAGTTAATCTAAAATAGTATCCAAAATTTCTCAACAAAAGGGTGCTTTAAACCATTTTTCTAAAAAGTAAAGGACCAGATAAACCGGAAAAATGGGTCGTTCCTAAACCCTGGGTATGTTAATATTTCACAAGAGACTCCATATTTAATTTTTGTAAATAAAATGCAAAGAATGCATGGGAGAGACAAATTACTTCACACATACATATGACTTGGTGCATAGGGGCCCAACAAATGCTGAAAGGTTTCCAAGAAAACAAAAATAGTTTTACTTACATAGACCATTGAGCAGACACTCACTGCAGGTAACAGCAGTTACTATGGTTACCGTGGGTTTCCATATTAGCTAATTTACATACTACTCTATGCCACTACATAGCCAGTTATTCTCAGTGCACATCGTATCTAAAATAAGCAATGAACAGAACACATCAACTAATATAAAGCTCAAGATAAAACCTGATTTTCTTCAAATACAAAAAAACTACTATATGTATTTCTGAAACAGCGCAGGACCCTATGGTCCTTGCCCCTCACCATGCCCTCTGCCTGCTTTTTGACTGTGGACAACTTTAGCCAAAGAGTAAGTTGAATCAGAGAAGTGAGAAATGTGGAAACAAAGGAAAACAGCCAAAGGAGACTAAATAATAGTAACGCAGTCATTTAGCATAGTCGAAGACCTTGAGCTCCTTCTCCAGGGCTCTAGATAATATTCTGAGCCATATTCTGTGAGCTGTCTTAGAGATACCAAAGCCCCAGGGGGAGACGTTAACTACTTGAAGACCAGACTACCCAGGACGTGAGCTGCCACAATGCCAAGAACTGGCCTCAGAGAAACGGGAACAAATGGGCCCTGGAACTGAAGATTAACTGTACCTAAAACAACCAAGATGATGCTGGTTAGACCACTGACGACCAATCTGAAGATGACCACTAGAGACAACTGTGTTGCTTCTGCATGTAGCCCCTTCCATCTGCCTCTACAAGCTCCGGCCCCACTGGTTACCGTGGGTGGGGGCTGGGGTGGCCTTTGAACAGATGTCTACCACACTCCCCACTAGTTGCCAATATCTGAAATAAAGGAAACTTTCCTAGGCACCAACCTGGCTTGTTTCCCAGCTTTGGGGAGGAAAGCAGCTGGAACCTCCACACTCTTTCAGAAATGTGTATGTGTGTAAGTGTGTGTGTTGCTTTAAACCAAAAGAGACCCACAAAAACTTGAAAGTACCCAAGCAAGCAAGAAAATAAAAATAGTCTCTGGATGCAAATGGTGCACCAACTGTGACAAACATTCTCTATGGACTGAACGCCACTGAGACTATCCTGACCTCTTTTTCAAGCACATCTAACTTTTGGGCTTCTGCGGCCATCTCTGCATTGCCCAGTTTTAGCATGAATCCTGCTAAGTCCATTTAACCAACGCCCCCCACCCCAGCCCCCTGCTAAGTATCTGATGGGGCTCCTCCTCCTCCGCCGGTCCCCCTGGTGATAAATGGTCATCCTGGCCCGCCTTCAGCAAGAATCCTGTCAGGTCGGTTTAGCCAGAATCCACTCCCATTGCCCTCTGATATTTCTTCTTAGTAATTTTCCATCCACAGACCCCTAACCTGGTCCTCGGCCATAAATTCCCACTTGTCCATTGAGTTCAATTCCTCTCCCACTGAAGTAGTCCTACACCTATCACTGTGACCTCTCCCTAAAGTCTTTCTTACTGCACTTTAACAAGCGTTACTGAACGATTTAACAGTTTGAGTATTTTTCTTTGACACCTACTAGGTAACAGGGAGAAAGTGAAAATAAAACACCTATTATGATGGCATGGTTAGACACTCAAGGACTTCCTTCTTTTTCTGTACAATTTTTATAGAGGAAGCAAAGATTAGCAGACAAAGAATCAAGCACAAGAAAACACAAAAGTTAGAGGTCAGGAATTTTAACAAGGTAATTATGATGAAAAATTGACAAATAGCTATAAAAGATCTTGATAAAGCCACATATAACAGTTCAAATGAGTCCCCAAAACTTGGGGTGACATTCTGTGACAGAGAGTTAAGACATACAATGATTATGCTTAATGGCAAAAAAAAACACAAAAAAAACGGATACTAATAATTGAACAGAAAGAAAAACTGGGCTCATCCCCAGATTAAATATACTGTATCTCAGTATCACAGGGCTGTTGCTGCTGCTAAGCCGCTTCAGTCGTGTCTGACTCTGTGCAACCCCATAGACGGCAGCCCACCAGGCTCCCCCATCCCTGGGATTCTCCAGGCAAGAACACTGGAGTGGGTTGCCATTTCCTTCTCCAATGCATGAAAGTAAAAAGTGAAAGTGAAGCCGCTCAGTCATGTCCAGCTCTTAGCGACCCCACGGACTGCAGCCTACCAGGCTCCTCCATCCATGGGATTTTCCAGGAAGAATACTGGAGTGGGGTGCCATTGCCTTCTCCGTATCACAGGGCAGACCAGGGAGAAACGGAAGGAAACATCAGAACTGATAAACATGTATATTAGGAGCCACAAAGCAAGTAAACACAAACCTATTTATCTTTTGACTACTAAATGAGAAAATCTCAGACACAAATGAATTGAGTCTAACCACAAAACGTAATAGATTCACCTACTACAGCTATCCTACACTTTTTCATCAGTACCCCTTTGTACAGCAAGGCGAAGTAGACACAGATAAAATACTGGACTTGGGTTCCAATTCTTCCATAATTAATGAACACAGGCTCCATAAAACCTGGAGACACCTTTATCTGTAGTACTCAATCAATAATAAATGCCCTTCCTAAGTTACTGACAAAACTTTTAAAAATAATAATAATAGTAAATGGTCTTTCGGTATCTATCTCTCTCTTTCTCTTCAGTTGCTAAGTCATGTCTGACCCTTGTGACCCCATGGACTATAGCCTGCCAGGCTCCTCTCTGTCCACGGGATTCTCCAGGCAAGAATACTGGAGTGGGCTGCCATTTCCTTCTCCAGGAGATCTTCCTGACCCAGGAATCGACCCCAGGTCTCCTGCATTGCAGGCAGATTCTTTACCAACTGAGCTATGAGGGAAGCCCATTTAGGATATCTATAAGCTTTCTCAAAGTCAGTTTCTGAGTCTCAATTTCCTCAACATCTTTTATAGTGCTTGGCATTTTCATGAGCTTGACATAAAGGTACTGGAGATAGAACATTGTACCTGTGCTCACACATTCCAGAGTCTAGCAGGAGGCAGATGATTAACATAAGATTGTATGAGAGAAACAAAAACCTAAGAGAAAAACTAAGACTGGCCCGTGGGGCTTTGAGGCCAAATCTGTCCTTCCCTGGTGGCTCAGAGGTTAGAGTGTCTGCCTGCAATGCGGGAGACCTGGGTTCGATCCCTGGGTTGGGAAGATTCCCCTGGAGAAGGAAATGGTAACCCACTCCAGTATTCTTGCCTGGAGAATCCCATGAACGAAGAAGCCTGGTAGGCTACAGTCCACGGGGTCCCAAAGACTTGGACACGACTGAGCGACTTCACTTTTCACTTTCAAAGAGTTAAATTATGTCCATCCACTGTTCAACATATAATTACCACCAACTGTCTTGAATTAAAAATTATATCTGAATAAAATTAATTATAAAATTGATTCAAATTTAAAACTATTTATAAGAAGTGAACAAGGGAAAATCTCATGCTCTTGAACCCCATTCAGGGTTCAAGTTTAATAAGGACCTTCTCAAACACTCCAATGCTAGCAATGAAAATTCACGTTTCCTCTCTATGATGTATCCATCTCCAATCATGAGGCCTGCAACTGCGAAGAATTCCTTCAAGGGAGAATCTGTATGGATAAACAAGCCACACAAGCATAAAGGAAAACTACACCAGCCTAAATCAATCCAGGATGTCTTTCACTACTAAATATATCTTTTTTAAAAGTTCAAAGGAGAAGAATATTAAAGAAGAAAAAACAATAAATTATAAAACCGCCACCTCAAGATGATATACAGCAGTGAAAATGAGAGCTTCTTTAATAGATACCCTCAGAGATTTGAGGATATTATGAAGATTACAAAAGATGGCAGGGAGAAAGGAAAAAAGTAATAAAGGGAGAGAGCAGACAGACACATTAAAAGTAAACAAATTCAATACAACCAATAAACAACACAGTCTTTGAAAAAGCCATTTATAGATACAAAAGATACATTCAGGAAACCTCCAAAAAGGCAAAATGACAAGGAAGCAGGAAATAGGAAAGAAAATGGATGTAAGGAAATACATTAGAAATAAATATAATAAAATTGAGAAAATACAACTCAAGCTTTTTCCTCTTTGGTGAAGGTAGTACTTATAAAATAAATATAAATAAATAATTTAAAAGATACTGTTTAAAATAAATTTAACCCTTGAGCAGAAATGAAGTGTTTGTGTTTTGGTTTTTTTTTTTCTGAGAATCTGGTTAACAGCTTCCTAATTCCTTTTTGAAAGCAAACATATACTCAATTATTTGAGTTATTCTATTCAGAATTTGTTCACAGTCAGCCAGCTGTGAGACACTTGATTTGCTGTTATATTCCATCCACCTCTTTGTCCAAAGTTCATTACTAGTTGGCATTTGATATTGAACACCTACAGTGCTCATTATTATTTTTGGTAAAGATATTACAACCAAGGGAAATTAATTTTGTTCTCTGAAGACAGATTTATTAATACAAAGTGAATCCAAAAAACTATCTGTAAACTGAAGAATTTAGGGCCAGTTTCTTTTCACTAGTTGGTATTAAAAAAAATCATTTTCTTTTGTTTGTTAAATAAACATGTTCTGTTTGCTATGCCTTTTGTGGGGCCAAGGCTGCAAAAATCTCAAAGAATAAATTTTAAAAAGCATTATATTTAAACATATCCTGTAAATATATACTCAAGATCTTCCAAGAACTACGTAAGGTTTGAAATGTAGTCAATTTCTTAGCACTATTACACTGAATTTTAGGACAAATTCCACTCTCTATAATAACAGTATTTTCTGTGTGTTTGTGTGTGTTTTCCTTTCCTTTGGACATGCATAAGCAACAACAAATCTTAAGAGTTGCAAACGCTCATGGAAATAACCTAGAATTGTTCCCAACTTAAACTCCTAAGAATTTTTCCCAATTTTACTTTTTGAGTAGGTAGTTCATGTACTGAGAATCAATATTAAGAGAGATGATAGGATAGAGAGTGAAACATGTCATTCTCTCTGGTCTCCTACCAACCAGTTCCCCTCTTTGGGATGAATAATTTTATTAATTTCTTAGAATGCTTTTTGAAAATAAAAAAATGTATTTTTTACTATCTTTTCACTGGAAGTATCCATATAACAACAACAAAAAAAAGCAAGCACTGAAACATTTAAATAATGTCATATTTATCTCAAGGGCATGCGTGTACCACCATTCAGTTTACAGGCATTATTTGAGATCCAAGTGGGTTTGTCACCTCCTGCAATAATTGAGACCTGTCCCAGAATCACCAGCACAATGAAAAACTGCTTCTCTAAGAAGACAGTCACGCTTTGGCTTACATAAAATACAAATAAAGATCTCACTAAATAGGTTATTTTTTAATGGGCTGGGGGAGGGATAAAATATTTTACACTAAGAGATCGTACCTAGCTATAACTTCTCTTCACAATTTCTACTTGGCTATGGCCTCCAGAGAAAGTTATTGAGTCACTGATTTCTAAGGAACATTGTGAATGACGTTCCTTAAAAAATGCCATATATATAAATGTACAACCAAATTAAGGAAGTGAGGTAATGTACTCTTTAAAAACATATATTCATTACTCTTTTCCTCTTCATGAACGATTCAGACGAGCCAGATCCTGGCAAGTGTGCGTGCGTGTGTGTATTTTGGGGGGCATGGGATGTTGCGGCATCAGAGTCAAAGGTAAAGTGGACCACCCACCAGGGGATGTCAGAGCTCCCCTGAAGGAGGAAGGATAATGCTGCTCTCAGGAAGCTGTGGTGAGGAGGATATGACATGCAACACTACGCACACAGCTAGCGGAGTGAGACGATCCAGAGGGGGCGTCTTACCTGCTTTGTTTCTGCAACCACAGGGCCTAGATGTCGAGTGCCATACAACAGACATGCAATCCTATTTTCAAACAAAGAAACGTAAAACCTCTTCCGAATAGCAGAGTGTAAGAAGAGTGTAAAATTACATTAAGAGATGTTACAACTAGTTAGCAAAGATCGACAAGGCACAGTGAGTGAAAAAGAAACCAGAAGACAGGGCTCCTAAAAGCTAGCATGGAGGGAAATCTGAGTGCGCTATCAGTCAGACAGCCTCAGGAAACTGGCCTTTCTCAGGATCACTTTAAAGTAACAACCCTGATACATAAACGACTAGAGGAGAGTCACATCAGTGAATCAAAACTTGGGCAAATGTGCGAAGACATAAACTAGATGCGATCACACTGACAATAAAACAGAATGCAGAGAAGAGCTCCAGACCAGGAGCACAGCAGAAGGCCACAGGGCTCCACGCCCTCGGTGCTGGAGACAGTCCTCCAGGAGGGGCCTGCACCCCGTCCACCTTGTGGGTGAAGCGTTGACCACCTTTGTTTTAGACAATCTTTTCAAGGGTCTTTGCACAGTCAGACTTAAGAGAGAGTATGTCTGTCTCCTTCCGAGGCTAAGAGTAGGTGACCTTGCAGGGGGCTCTTCGCTCCACTGTCGCCGTCCCTTCTGCATCTGAACCTAGGGCAGGAATCACGCGCAGAATGCTTGTGCTTCCCTGGCCCACAAGTGCCAGAGGTGACTGATCCAGCTGAGAGAGCAGCAGGCGACAAGGGCCCCTCAAACACGTAAACTGTTCTGCCTGTTGAGGCCCAAGGTGCAAGGTCTGGCAGAAACAAGGAAAATCACAGCTTCATGAAGGACTCAGAGGCAGTGGGGCGGAACAGGCAGAAGAGAAGCAAGATCTCAACAGACACATGTAGCCAGAGGGAAAGGCAAACGGGAGCAGGAGGCTGAGGGCTGATCACCACTGTCTGGATCCAGCTGTTGCTCCCGACCCTCCCTGCCCCGAGACATAGCTGAACCCTCCACAGACTAGACCAACACCTTCTTTCCTCTCCCACAGGGCCCTGTGTGGCCCAACACCCACTGGCACTCACGTGTAAGGCCTCCAGGCACATCCCTGGGAACCTCAACTCTTCAGGCTATTTGCCAACAGTGGAGAGGGGAAGGGAGTCTGGGTTTAGTGTCTTTTGACACCTGAAGTCTTCCTGATGGCTCAGTTGGTACAGAATCTGCTTGCAATGTGGGACACCTGGGTTTGATCCCTGGGTTGGGAAGATTCCCGGGAGATGGGAAAGGTTACCCACTCCAGTATTCTGGCCTGGAGAATTCCATGGATGAGTCTATGGGGTCGCAATGAGGAGGACACAAATGAGCGACTTTCACTTAACTTCACTGTCAAAGAGATCCTGTTAGTGACCAAGTCAGAAGGCTCACTCTCCCAGCCTCTGCCTGCGAAGGCGGCCTAGAAACCCTCAACATCAGGTGCTTTCTCCAGTTACATTCCTTGGGGCTACATGGGCAGATTCACGATCACCTCAGTGTCTCTGGCAGTCCAGGAACCCCATCATCAAAAGGGTCCCAATACCTTACTGGACTCTCTGGGCTCCAGAAACAGGAGGTGCCACACTTGAGCACTTCATGAGGTACTTAATATGGACTAATCTACAAACCAGGACTGGCAACCCTGTTCCCAGCGGCACCTCAGCTCTTCATGAAGCAGTGACAACTATGCCCCTGGGGAAACTTTATCCCCTGACTCTGCTCCCTGAAGCAAAGGCACTGGCTCATTCAGCCCTCAGCCAGGCTGAAACCCCATGTCCCCTGGGCTACCGCCGCTGTTCAGTCTCAACACCAACTCTGCAGAAGTCCAACAGACAAGATGCCTATGTCAGCAGGCAAAGCTCAAGCTGCTCTCTGGCCAGGATGGGCTTGATGAACCTTATTATATTTTTACTACCCTGGGTCCACTATTTGTGAGTGGTTTAGCTCACGCCTCATCCTGCTGTTTTGGAGTATGACTGATCATGCTTTGGTTTAATTTGTATGACATAAACTGGACAGATATGGTCAGAGCACCTATCGATCTGATTAGCCAGTGGCCATCAGAGTGCGGTTATCTTGTGAAAATCCATCAGAAGCCAAGACAGTAGAGAAACAAGGTAGATTATTGCCAAAAGGTCATTCTCTTGCAAAAGAGGTGTTCAAAAATGTTTGCTCCAGACTAACTTTTCAAGATACTTTGGAAGATAAGAGACAGTGTCTGCTCTGAAGCAGAAGTGCAAGCCTCCTTACTATCCAGTATAATATAATATCTCCTTCTGTGGCATTTACTTCCCATGGTAAAAAACTGGAAGATTCATTAGCTCTGAGTTCCTCTCATATTAAAACCCACAGCATAAAAAAGCTGTCAACTGACCCTCTTCCCACCATCTACTGGAAAACAAGATCGAGGACTTGCACTCTGGCTGTTGCTGTGAGTAATAACTGTCCTGCATCTCTGACCTGGGAGTCCTGGGTTTTTAGCAGGATACACCAAACTGTGGCAGCCAACTTGTTAGCTTGCAAGTGGGGTAGTCTAAGGTTGCTCACGGTTGTTAATATTTATAGCATCAAGAAAAACTAAACTACCAGACACAACTGAAGCAACACAGCACACATTCACACACCAGCTGTAGGCACAAGAAATCAGTTGCGTGGAGCCATTCATAAAATTCCTAAAAAGATAAGAAATGTTACTCTCCTCTGCTTGGCCCTTCCCCCACAAGCATCAGCAATACTTATAGGTATACAAATGTATTACCTATATCATGCCAATTGAACTTTACAAATGTTCAGTATTTTGTTCTTAGCTATGAAGTGACTCATAGTAAAATCATATAGAGCCGAGGAACATTAGAAAACTGACTATAAAGGATTTATTTCCAAAATTCTAGGAATTAAAAAAAAGCACTGATGAATACCTAAAATATTCTCTTGGGAATCTGTAGTTGTTTTAATATGGATATTTCTAAGAATTTACAACTCTAGCTTATGCTATAAATAATGTATCAGCAGAGGATAAATATTATAGATGTCACATTTCTGAAATGTTTAAGAATACCATGGTTTATAGAAATAGTAAATATGCCATAAGAATACATATTCAGGCTTATGGGTAGAAAACATATGTCTGTGTCAACAAGACTCCTGAAATGACTGCCAATTTTCTTTCCTTCCAGAAGACAGTATTAACAATCCCATAAAGCACAAGATACTTTCATTCACATCATAAACTACCAAGTCAAAATACATGCCTTTGAGTGTAGCCATGGAATATGTCTCAGTAAATGCCAGTTATCTTCATCATAAATTTCTAACATCTCATTATAAACAAAACCCAGGAAACAAGAGTCAAAATTACATTAAAGACAGGTCATTGTTTATGATTGATAGCTTCTGTACACAGCTGAGGTAGGGGGCTACTGGATAGTAGTAACTTTTATACTCCAAGAAACAGTGAGGTTCACATCCTTTGAGAAATTTTTTTCAACCCAAAGGCAACAAAAACAACATAATTAAAGTAAATCTTATACACATGGTATCATTTCATCTGTAAATATTTCAGCATGCATCATCTCTAAAAGATAAGTTCTTTTTAAAAGGCAATACCATAATATAATCAACACATTGAAAAAAGCTTTTTTAAAAAAAATAATTGCTTGGTATCAATTACTCCAAGTGTTCAAATTTCCTCTTGTGTGAAAAAAAAAAAATTTATACTTGGTTCATTCAAATGAGATTCAAACATACTCAGCACATAAGTCTCTTAAATCTCTTTCAATCCAGGTTTGCCTTCCATCCACTTCGCTTTAGATGGCCTCCCACTTCCCTGGTGACTCAGAGGGTAAAGCATCTGTCTGCAATGCAGGAAACTCGGGTTCGATCCCTGAGTCAGGAAGATCCCCTGGAAAAGGAAATAGCAACCCACTCCAGTACTCTTGCCTGGAGGATCCCATGGACAGAGGAGCTTGGTAGTCTATAGTCCATGGGGTCGCAAAGAGCCGGACGCGACTGAGCGACTTCACTTCACTTCACTTCATTCACTTCCTCTCCCCTAAAAGTGATTGTGTAGTAGGTAACCGGTCCTTTGGGAAGCAATTAGGTCCTCAAGGTGGAACCGCCATGAACAGGATTAGTGACCTTGTAAAAGAGACCCCAGGGAGCTCCCTTGCCCCCTTCCACCAGTGAACACCCAGTGAGAAGGCACCAGCTATGAACCAGGAAGGCGACCGTGCTGGCACCTTGACCTTGGACTTCTCAGCCTCCGGAACTGTGAGAAATAAATCTCCATCGTTTCTAAGTCAGCCAGTGTGCGGTGTTTTCTCACAGCAGCCCGAACAGATTAAGACATCTTTCCTTTCGTTATAATCATGACCTACATCCACTATCTCATCAGCAGTGGAAGTTCTAATTCTGTAACTGCTCTTGACTTCTAGCACTGCTCATTAGGAGCTGAGATTCTAATTCTACCGTTACTGGTATTACCTGGAATATTTCTGTTAGAAGAACCTTCCGCATATGACTTATTTGTTTTCCCTGATATTTAGTCTAATGGCAAGATAAACACTTTTTTTCCTTCACATACTTGCACTGCTAGGTGGATTTCCTTATTTGTTTTGTCTCAGGTTTCGTGTGTTTTGGGGGAAGGAGCTGGTTTGGGGAGGGTTTTGGTTTTGGTCACTGCAGTAAGAAGTGACAATCAGACTGATAATA
Organism: Capra hircus; assembly: GCF_001704415.2. Classification (NCBI taxonomy): domain Eukaryota; kingdom Metazoa; phylum Chordata; class Mammalia; order Artiodactyla; family Bovidae; genus Capra; species Capra hircus. Next base: position 12,615,421 of record NC_030811.1, on the reverse strand, counting down.
GACTTGCAGCTGGAACACCGGAAGCCAGATGATGGTGGTGGGACACTGTGAAGTATGCACACCTCAACACTCGACAAAATGGATAGAGGAGGTTCAGTCTAAAGAAAGAATAGTACAGCTAGAACATTCTTAGATCCACTTCACTTCACTAAGAAGCTAAAGATAATTAACTTTATGCTTTGCGTCAAATATACGTTAGAAATTTTAAAATAAGAACAAAAAGAATACACATAAAGTATATAACGTCTCAAAGAGTAAAGCGGAATACAATTAAATAAGAATTATAGCAAAATACCTAGAGATGATAGAATAGTGAGGAGGTTTAAAAATAACACTTGGCACATATGACACATAACAGGAAAAACTGGTAAATTGGCCCTTATCAAAATTAAGAACTTTTGCTCTGCAAATGACCCTGTTAAGAGAATGAAAAGACAAGCTACAATTAGGAGAAATATTTGAAACCCAGGTACCTCACAAAGAATCTGTACCTAAAATACAGAAAGAACCCTCAGAATTCAACACTACAAAACCAATTAGAAAATCGGCAAAAATAAAATAAAATAAAAACATGAATAGACATTTCACCAGAGGCTGTACAGACAGCAAATAAGCAAATGAATTCACCATCAGCTATCAGGGATGCAAACTGAAACCACTGTGACTTATCATCACACACCTGTCAGAATACCTAGAATTAAAACTAGCGACAATACAATGTCACTAAATGTCCAGGATAGTGCAGAGAAACTGGATCACTCACACAATGCTGGTAAGACCAAGCACTCTGGAAGACTACGACAACAGAAAGAAAAAAAAATGCAACTACCATATAATCCAGCAACTGTACTCCTGGGCACTTATCTTAGAGACAGGAAGACTTAACGCTCACACAAAAACCAGTACACGAATGTTTACAGCAGCTTTAATTGCAATAACCCAAAACTGAAAGTAACCCAAATGTCCTTCACGGGAGAAATGATGAAACAAAACGACGAGGCATTTCTACCATGGAACAGTATTCTGCAATAAAAGGGAATGAACCATTGATATAGTCAACTTGAATGGATCTCAAAGGAATCATGCTGAGTGAAAAGAGGCCAACTCAGAAGGTTACACAATGGATGGTTCCGCTTATATAAAACCAGAATAAAATCACAGAGATAGATAGAGAACAGATGAGTAGACGCCAGAAGTTAGGGATGGAGAGGGAGAGAGAAGGGTAGGTGATGCTACAAAGGTTTGGTGCGAAGGAACCTGTGCTGATGAACAGGCTGCATCTTGAATCTGGTGGCGGTTACAGAAACGTACACATGAGTAAAACCGCACAAGTACACACGTGTGCACATGTGCGCACACACACACACACAGAGACACACACACACACACACACACACACAGAGACGAATGCATGTAAAACTAGCGAAATCTGAATTAGGTTCTACGAAAAGTTCTGTCAGTATCCCAGTTTGGGTATTGTTCTAACACGTACCATATAAATGCAGCTGCTATCATTACAGTAAACTGGGTGAGGGGTACCTGGAATCTCCCTGAATAACTTTTTTTTTTTTTACAATGTCTTGTAAATCTCTATCTCAAAATTTAAAATGATAAAAACACACATTCACACAAGAACGTTCATACTTAAAAACTCAGAAATGAACCAAATTTAATCAGTGATCACAGTCAAGAAACAAAGTAAAATCTCTAGTTCAAAGAGATTATCAGACTGGATATAAAATTAAAACCCAGCTAAACTATATGCTATTTACAAGAGAGACATTAAAATATTAAGGACCAAAAGAGCCTTCGAGCACAAAATTAGAAAAATATATATTACGTAGGAAGATATGAACCAAAAGATGACAAATGCTATCAGACCTCATGACTAGCTTGTTAACAATATTCATTTCAGGATATATCAATACTTTATCAACTTGGCACCATTCCTGGGGGGGGGAGTATTTTAAAAATATATGTCAATATTGCTGACATCTCCCTAACTTTTCCAATGCCTACCAGGGTTTAGGACCATAGTAAGTACTCAAATACTGTTGACTGATCAACTGAATGGCAAATACTTCTAGAACTTCCAAATAATGTGAACCTCCAAGCAATGGCGGTGATGGGTCAGCTTGATAAAATATTTATTACCAGATCTTGACCAGACCTCAAGGAGTACAAGGTATTTAAGTTTGATATCAGCATGCACTTTATCCTCAAAAACATACAAAGAGCAAGAGAATACTTTCTTAACATTTAAACAAAATAATATATTTGACACTCCAAAAAAAACTTTATTTTGAAATCAAAATTTTTACCTAAAACTTGCTACTGCCTTTTTATATAAGAGTTAATTTTTTCTAGTTAGGTCTATCCAAGAAGCAGTTACATATTATAACATTACTATTCAACTCCAGTTTAACTTTCACTCAATATTCCTAGTAATCATTAAATCAGATAATTAATATTTTACTCATTTATTATTCATTTCCATGAGATATTAAAATGCTACCCTTCCAAATTCTTATTTCAACATTCTATCATATTAAATGATGACACAATATTCAAGATACCATTTTAAAGCAAATTTTGCAGATTACATTCACTTTGTAAGTATACATTATCTTGATTTTCTTATAGAAATACTGATTTTCTTATAGCAATAAAATTTACTTACAAATAAACACAAAATTTTAGATTCTTGTCAAGAATGGAATTCTAGTCTTTAAAAGGCAGTTGTAAAAAGGATGGCTAAATATTACTGCAAGAAGAACAGTGTCCAAAAAATTCTACATAACCAACACAGCAAGAATAAAATTACTAGTTTAAGAAAAGCTCAAAAATTGAAGCCTGCTTGCTGGTAAATGGAATTTCCTGAATTGGCTATATCTTCCTCCACAAAAAAGAATTCCTAAACTGATAAAATGTTCTGTACCCTGAGAAACCGTAATTATGTGGTAACTATTGTGAAAATCAATTGGTTAAACTCTGGTAATCAGTTGGTGCTCTGGTATCATGGATTTAAAAAGGGGGAGGATAGACTAAATTAAATAAATCTAAAATTCTATACCATCTTTACTCCACACGTCAAAAGGAAGAAATCTTGCCTTTGCTTCCTTTCAATCTCCCTAGTACAGGGTGCTGCGTTCCACATACGATCAATAAACGCTTTTTAACTATAAAATAGCTAAGAATCAGGCCCAATGTCCCATGGCTCCAACTACTTTCATAAAAGATTTCCATTAGCTCCCACTTCATGGCCCCATGGTTCACTGAAACTCAATTACAATCAACTATTTTACAAAAAAGGGCAAAAAAAAAAAAAATCTCATTTTAACAAGTAGAGCTCTCCTACTCTCAGTAAAATAGAGCATTTTGTGCACCCTGTAAGTTTAATCCTCTGGTACTTTTGAATTTTTCGAGGGTATTGGCATATCAAATAAATTTTTATGCCAAGTGAATATTCCCCAAAATGTCATCTTTGCTCAGAATACCTATAAATTCTCTGAGTTTTTAAAAACTAAGAAATCAGTTTGGAAGAGGTTTCCAGTTTAAGGTAAATATACAGAGATGACAAGCATTTTTTTTTCCTTATCCCCAAAGGAAGAGCCAGTTCACTGGGTATTTTAATCACAATAGAGAGAATCATATTCACTCTCCAAGTCTACTTTGTTCAGCCAGTTCTTGTTGTTTATCTCATCTGACTGCAGACCCAGGAAGAAGCAGTCAAGTCTCTGTGTCACATGACCGTCTCAAACACAGCCACAAGAGGCCATTGTCAACTCAGAATCCGAACAAAATTCCTGGTCACGGTCACAGCGGGCTGGGTGTGAGCCAGCCTTACTACACAGAAAAAAAAAAATTTCAATTTGAGTTCTGCATTTTTACATATCACAGATATACAGAAGGGATCTATAGGAAGAAATCAGACCTACAAGAGTCTACCTGCCTTCACCGGGGAAACTTCAAAAAGCTCATTCTCCTACAATATGGAAGAAGAGAGGTGTGGTTAATGGCTGTTTATAACTGGCATTAGCTGAGCCCTTACTGTTCTAAGTGTTTTGTTTAAAATGCACACAACACTATGGTTAAATGCTCTTTCCATTCCCTGTTTTTAAGGTGGAAAGACTCAAGAGGTTAGTTCATTTGGCCAAAATCCAAGAACTGCCTGGCAGTGGGGAGTCTGTCCCCAGGGTTTCCCATTCTCCAGCAAAGCACGGTATAAATTCTGTACATTTCTGGGCTGAATCGTTGGGAGGACACTGACTGAAAGATCTTTCTTCCAGTTTTTATAACAGAAGAGCTACAGAGCCTCGGGGCATTTTAAACACACTTGAATTATACAGGAAGACTAAATTATTTGGAGGCTGTCGGAAATAACCAACATCAAACCAAATTAAAAAATATTAAAAAGTCACTGGTGTGCTTCTCAGGGACAGAGAGATGACCAAACATGAATTAAGTGGGACACAGGTCCACACATGGTCTACACTCTGCCACCCTCTTCAGACAACTCCATTTCTGTCCTCAAACCTCCTTCCTCACTCTCAGTCTCATCTTACAGCCTTGCATTCTTCTTCAGTGATACATTGAATCGGTCACCCAAAAGGCACACAAATGCACGCACTCACTTCCACTATTACATACTCTCTACACCGGGCTCCTTCGCACATAAATCACTGTTTATGCTCCTAAGACCTAACTCCTCCTCCCGTGTCCCAGATCCAGCCCCTCTTATAGTAGATCTCAGCAATCAACCCTATCATTTCTCTGTTTGTTCCCTCTTCTCTCCTATAGAACTATTACCTTTTCTTCTGGAACATTCCTAACAGCATATTCTATACTATTAAATATCCATGTTTTAACACACACTCTCTCTCTCTCTCTAATTCTTCCTCAGCCTATCTCCTCATTTCTCTGTTCTATGTTATAAATACCCAAAAAAAAAAAAAAAAAAAAAAAACCTTGAGAACTCTAGTCACATTTTTTTCCTCAGTCACTAGAATCCCACTCTCTTTAATTTCACTCCAAGCAGGCTTTCAGTCCCACCCAATGAAAACACTCACATCACAGTCAGCAACGACTCTGCTTTGTTCAATCTATGGCCTTCAGTCCTCACCCCTGTAACTGTGAGCAGGAGTTCCTTTAGTTGACCACTCCCCCCTCCCGGGAAGCACTCTGATGCATCCCAAACATCCCAACCTCCTAGTCCTCCTCCGGCCTCACTGTGAGTCCCTCACACTCTCTTTCCTGGTTCCTCCACTCCTCCCCAGTCTCCTAAAGTCAGAATCCTGGGTTCAGCCCTTGGCCCACTTCCTGTCTCTATCTGCCATTCACTCCAATGATGATCTCATCCAGTAGCATACTTTTACTACCATTCATGGCTGCTGATTTCAAATGTGTCTCTCCAGCCCTAACCTCTTGGCAGAATTCTAACTTAACAATTCAAAGTAATAAAGGAAGCAACAGAATGGGAAAGAGTAGAGATCTCTTCAAGAAACTTAAGAGATACCACGCAAACACTTCATGCAAAGATGGACACAATAAAGGGCAGAAACAGTATGGACCCAACAGAAGAAGAAGATATTGAGAAGAGGTGGCAAGAATACACAAAAGAACGATACAAAAAAGATCTTAATGACCCAGATAACTACAATGATGTGATCACTCACCTAGAGCCAGATATCTTCAGAGTGTGAAGTCAAGTGGGCTTTAGGAAGCATCACTACGAACAAAGCTAGTGGAGGTGATGGAATTCCAGCTGAGCTATTTCAAATCCTAAAAGTTGATGCTGTGAAAGTGCTGTACTCAATATGCCAGTAAATTTGGAAAACTCAGCAGTGGCTACAGGACTGGAAAAGGTCAGTTTTCATTCCAATCCCAAAAAAGGGCAATGCCACAGAATGTTCAAACTACCACATAACTGCAGTCATTTCACATGCTATCAAGGTCATGCTCAAAATTTTCCAAGCAATAGTACGTGAACCAAGAACTCCCAGATATTCCAGCTGGATTTAGAAAAGGAAGAAGAACCAGAAACCAAATTGCCAACATCCATTTGGATCACAGGAAAAGCAAGAGAATTCCAGGAAAACATCTACTTCTGCTTCACTGACTAAACTAAAGCCTTGGACTGTGTGGATCACAACAAACTGGGAAATTCTTAAAGAGATGGGAATACCAGACCACCTGTGAAACCTGTATGCAGGTCAAGAAGCAACTGCTAGAACCAGACATGGAACAATGGACTGGTTCCAAATAGAGAAAGGAGTACGTCAAGGCTATATATTGTCACCCTGCTTATGTAATTTCTATGCAGAGTACATCATGTGAAATGCCAAGCTGGATGAAGCACAAGCTGGAATCAAGATTGCCAGGAGAAATGTCAATAAACTAAGACATGCAGATGACACCACCCTTAAGGCAGAAAGTGAAGAAGAACTGAAGACCTCTTGATGAAACTGAAAGAAGAGAGTGAAAAAGCTGGCTTAAAACTCAACATTCAGAAAACTAAGATCATGGCATCCAGTCCCATCATTTCATGGCAAATAGATGGAGAAATGACAGAAACAGTGACAGATTTTGGGTTTTCCATTAGTCATGTATGGATGTGAGTCAGACCATAAAGGCGGCTGAGCATCCAAGAATTGATGAGTGGAACTGCGGTATTGGAGAAGACTCTTGAGAGTCCCTTGGACAGCAAGGAGATCCAACCAGCCAATCCTAAAGGAAGTTCAGTTCAGTCGCTCAGCCGTGTCAGACTCTTTGTGACCCCATGAATCGCAGCACGCCAGGCGTCCCTGTCCATCACCATCTCCCGGAGTTCACTTAGACTCACGTCCATCGAGTCAGTGATGCCATCCAGCCATCTTATCCTTGGTCGTCCCCTTCTCCTGCCCACAATCCCTCCCAGCATCAGAGTCTTTTCCAATGAGTCAACTCTTCACATGAGGTGGCCAAAGTACTGGAGTTTCAGCTTTAGCATCATTCCTTCCAAAGAAATCCCAGGGTTGATCTCCTTCAAGCAATCCTGAATACTCACTGGAAGGACTGATGCTGAAGGTCCAATACTTTGGCCACCTAATGTGAAGAACTGACTCACTGGAAAAGACCCTGATGCTGGGAAAGACTCAAGGCAGGAGAAGGGGATGACAGAGGACGAGATGGGTGGATGGCATCACTGACTCAATGGACAGGAGTTTGAGCAAGCTCCAGGAGTTGGCGAAGGACAGGGGAGCCTGGTGTGCTGCAGTCCATGGGGTCGCAAAGAGTCAGACACACTGAGAAACTGAACCACCACCTCCACCTAAGTTCTGATCTGCTCTTCAAAACTGCTCCTTAATAGCACTCTTTCTGCTCAGGCAAAAAAACCTGACTTACTTCTGATTCCTCTCTTCCTCTGACACTCCCAATCAATCCATCAGCACATCTACTTACAGCTATTTTCCCAAACAGCACCCAGGAGCCTACATTTCTCCCCTTCTACACTGTCTCTGCCCTGATCCAATCCACTCTAGCCTTTCATCTAGACAACAACATCCTCTTCACTTCTTGCTCTGCCTCCCCCTTTATCTTCTAAATCCATGATGGACAAAGCAGAGTGTTTATGACTGAATTAGATCACATCAACCTTCTGCTCAAATCCCCTCCTTTCACTCAGTTTCTGCTGCTGAGTCACTTGTCCAACCCGTGTAAAGAGAGGTCTGCCCTTGCCCTCAGCCTCTGGGAGCTAATCTCTAAGCCCTTGCCTTATAAAGCGTGGTAACTGTGCCTCCACTTGCCTGGGGACCTTGGGTCACGGAAGACAGGAGGGCAGTGTGATTCAGGGTGGGGGGTTTTGGGTCGGCTTGACCTCTGGAGGGCCGTGGGTCTGAGATCAGCCATAGGCTAGTCAACAACGCCTGCGTGAGGAGTCCCAGTAAAAACTGTGGACACCAAGTGCTGGCACACCCAGGGCTCGTGTCGCACGAGGCTGCCAAGGACGTCATACGTGGTGCTCAGTGCTCCCCAGGAGTCCACGTCTGGAACTCTCCTGGCCCCGCCCTATGCACCACCTTCCTTGGCTCCTTTCTGTTCACACATATCCTTTCTCTGTAATAAATCATAACCACGAGCACAATAGCTTTCGAGAGCTCTGTGTGTCCTTCTAGCAAATTCCCAAAGCAGCGGGCAGTCTTGAGGACCCCTGAATTCACAGCTGGTGTGAGACACGAGGGCAGCCACATGGCCTGCACTCTAACTCTGTACGACCCTGCCTCCCCGGCCCCGACACTTCCGGTCCTGCTAACCCCTCTACTTTTCCCCGTCACATTTACCACCTTGAGACACATTACTATGTTTTCTGGAGTGTAACTGTTTATTTTCCACCAGCGAAACACAAATTCCACAAGCACAAATGTACCTCCAATGTCTGGTCAGAGTACGCATTCAGTAGTCAACAGCTGAGTGAACCCTAGCAACTCTGGTCCAGCAACTTGTTTAAGCAAAGGCCAAGGAAAGAATTTTAGCTTGGTTGCTTATAAACAGCTTGGTTACTCATCTTTTTCATCTCTTTTAATATATACATATTTTATTGGAGTACAGTTGACTTACAATGTTTCAGGTGCACAGCAAGGAGTACCAGTTATACAGACACACATTATTTGGGGAATTATTTTCCATTATAGCTTATTACAAGATATTGACTATAGTTCCTTGTGCTATATAGTAACAAAACTTTGTTATATTTTGTTGTTTGCTGCAGATCTATTTTTTTAAATTAGAAATCTTACATTCTATTCATACTAAATCAAGCAAGCGTCATTTGGAATCAAAGTGTCATTTTTTAGTTAGGCAAAAAAATTCTTCAGTTCAGTTCAGTTCAGTTCAGTCGCGTCCAACTCTTTGCGACCCCATGAACTGCAGCACGTCAGGCCTCCCTGTCTATCACCATCTCTCGGAGTTCACTCAGACTCAGGTCCATCAAGTCAGTGATGCCATCCAGCCATCTCATCCTCGGTCGTACCCTTCCCCTCCTGCCCCCAATCCCTCCCAGCATCAGAGTCTTTTCCAATGAGTCAACTCTTTGCATGAGGTGGCCAAAGTACTGGAGTTTCAGCTTTAGCATCATTCCTTCCAAAGAAAACCCAGGGCTGATCTACAGAATGGACTGGTTGGATCTCCTTGCAGTCCAAGGGACTCTCAAGAGTCTTATCCAACACCACAGTTCAAAAGCATCAATTCTTCGGCACTCAGCTTTCTTCACAGTCCAACTCTCACATCCATACATGACCACTGGAAAAACCATAGCCTTGACTAGACAGACCTTAGTTGGCAAAGTAATGTCTCTGCTTTTGAATATACTATCTAGGTTGGTCATCACTTTTCTTCCAAGGAGCAAGTGTCTTTTAATTTCATGGCTGCAGTGACCATCTGCAGTGATTTTGGAGCCCCAAAAAATAAAGTCTGACACTATTTCTACTGTTTCCCCATCTATTTCCCATGAAGTGAAATTCTTGTTTTCTAAAATATATATATTATACATATAACTTAAATATATGTATAGAAAAGCTTTTCTACTTAAAAAAAAGAAACAAACAAACAAAAAACACTGTAACCATAAAGAAAAACTTTCATTACAGGCTTGTTCCCACCATTAGTTCCTTATCAGGAACAAACTGGTCATCTCCTTTAATGTAAACTCAACCCTACAGACATTGTCATGGTACTCTATAGTATCACTGGTCTGAACTACTGTAAAGTTATCCAGCAACTGTCCTCCCAACAGGACAAGAACAATGATGGCTGTGCCCAAGATAAAAGCTATTTAATTCACATGCCATTTTATGCATCTTGATGCCAACTACTGCATACCTGAATTAGTACTGTGACCGTAATACTGCAATTATTCTACCAATATTTCAGACGTCCAATTTGACCATATACTTCTGAAAGCAGAGACTACATCTCACCTGCACTATCTTGTACACAGCACTGTATCAAAACTGGTTGTTAAATTTCGTATCTACCATGCCTGAAGTCCATGGGGTCGCAAAGAGTTGGGCACGACTGAGCGAGTGAACTGAACTGATGCCTGAAGTAGACGATGAAGGCTGACACTGGCGAAGACCCTGTAAACTACAATTCGCATGGTAATGTCTCATCTTCATCTTACTCTCTCTTCAAAATAGCCCTTATTCCTCTTTTGTTGAAATAAAGTAGACATGCATGTTTATAGGTAGAAAACGAGAGGACAGAAGGACAGTCAGATAAAAGTTTTATACAAAGCTCAGGCAGACCTTCATTCACACTAGGCGTCAAAACCTGAATATCTTACAACTATTCAAGCACACTCTGCAGTTCTGTTTACAGTTGCAACTATACACCAGGATGCTGCTGCTGCTAAGTCACTTCAGTCGTGTCTGATTCTGTGCGACCCCATAGACGGCAGCCCACCAGGCTCCCCCATCCCTGGGATTCTCCAGGCAAGAACACTGGAGTGGGTTGCCAGTTCCTTCTCCAATGCATGAAAGTGAAAAGTGAAAGTGAAGTCGCTCAGTTGTGTCTGACTTTTAGTGACCCCATGGACTGCAGCCCACCAGGCTCCTCCGTCCATGGGATTTTCCAGGCAAGAGTACTGGAGTGACGTGCCGTTGCCAGGATGACTAGGTATTAATGATGCACCAATTCTGCTTTGGGGTGGAGAACAATGCTTCCATCCCATCCTTCTGGCAAATACTCCAGAACCAAACTCTTGCAGCAATCCTTGTGCTAATTTGTCACTTTACTTCTCTCTCCTGAATCAGAAGGACCTAGATGACTACTCATTAATGTTACCCTTAAGATTTGCACAGTACCTAGAACAAATTAAAGAGGTTTTTTTGTTTTTGTTTTTGTTTTGAAGTGCTTGTTTTAACTGAACACTGTATGGAGCAGGGAAAGAAGCAGAAATAAGTATACAGAATTTTACCAACATTCCAGTACCACATCACTCTAGTGTTCTTGCCTGGAAAATCCCCATGGACAGAGGAGCCTGGCAGGTTACAGTGGATGGGGTCACAAAGAGTTGGAACGACTGAGCAACTAACCACACACAGCATCACTAAAAAAGAAAAAAAAATCATTAACATTTTCTTTTAAAGCTACACTAAGATTCCCTGAGCATCAACATCTTCACTAAGTACCTTCAGAAAAAGTAAATAATTTTTAATATTCTGGTAAATATATCAGCTAGTATAGAAATATTAAAAAGTCTCCAAGGATTCTGACCTTCACTGAATGCTGTCCGGATGGAGGCATCCACAGTCTGATCAGGCTAGATATTTTTCTGGTTATTATTCACCAATAATTTAATAGTAAGTGGAGGCAAGTTCAAAAATTAATTAAAGAACACTTAAAAGAAAGGTAAGGTCTTTAAAAGATAGGCAAACTTGATCTAATTTTGAGTAAACATTACTAGGTTGAACAGATCAGTAATGGGTACCTAGAATAATTGATACACTTTAAAATAGGAGCAGTTTGTTCTTCCTGATAAATTAGAAGGCTGCTCTCAATTATATTTCATGATGCTTTTCCAAATAGCTAATTTTCTGCTGTCAAAACTAAAGCTACCTGCAACTATACAGCCCTAATTTCATCATCTTGTATTTTCCAAGAATGGTACCAAATTACTTTCTTGCAGTTAACTTTAGACATACAGTATCCACAAATTCCCTCCCTCTTTAAAATATGCCTGGCTAGACTACAGTTGGCTCTCCACATCTGTAGGTTTTGCATTTGTGGATTCAACTAATTGCAAACCGAAACTATTAGGGAAAAAAATTCCAGAAAGTTCCAAAAAGCAAAATTTTAATTTGCCATGCACCAGCAACTCTTTACAAAAGATTATTGAATTTCAACTATTTATGTAAAGTTCACATTGTATTTAGGTATTGCAAGAAATCTAGAGATGATTTAAAGTATATGGAAGGCGGTGCATAGGTTATATGCAAATACTACACCATTTTATATAAGGGACTTGAGGATAAACTGATTTTGGTATCCATTGTAAGTCCTGTAACTGTTTCTTCACAGATATGAAGGGATGAATGTATTAATTTCACATTTATTATAAAAATACTAAACAATACAGAGCTTCAAAAATGTTCAGTTAGCTGCTCAGTCATGTACGACTATTTGCGACCCCATGGACTGCAGCACATCAGGCTTCCCTGTCCATCACCAACCCTGAGAGCTTGCTCAAACTCATGTCCATCAAGTCAGTAATGCCATCCAACCATCTCATCCTCTGTCATCCCCTTCTCCTCCTGCCTTCAATCTTTCCCCACCAGGGTCTTTGCCAATGAGTCTGTTCCTCACATCAGGTGGCCAAAGTATTGGCGCTTTGGCTTCAGCATCAGTCCTTGTAATGACTCTTCAGGACTGCACTGTAATCTGCATATAAGTTAAATAAGCAGAGTGACAATATACAGCCTTGATGTACTCCTTTCCCGATTTGTAGCCCGTTTGTTGTTCCATGCCAGTTCGAACTTTTGCTTCTTGACCTGCATACAGATTTCTCAGGAGGCAGACAGGGTGATCTGGTATTCCCATCTCTTTAAGAATTTTCCAGTTTGCTGTGATCCACACTGTCAAAGGTTTGGTGTAGTCAATAAAGCAGAAGTAGATGTCTTTCTGGAATTCTCTTGCTTTTTTGATGATCCAACAGATGTTGGCAATTTGATCTCTGGTTCCTCTGCCTTTTCTAAATCCAGCTTGACAATCTGGGAGTTCTCAGTTCACATACTGTTGAAGCCTGGCTTGGAGAATTTTGAGCATTGCTTTGCTAGCGTGTGAGATGAGTGCAATTGTGCAGTAGTTTGAGCATTCTTTGGCATTGCCTTTCTTTGGCATTGGAATGAAAACTGACCTTTTCCAGTCCTGTGGCCACTGCTTGAGTTTTCCAAATTTGCTGGCTCATTTATTGCAGCACTTTAACTGCATCATCTTTTAGGATTTGAAATAGCTCAACTGGTTCCATCACCTCCACCAGCTTTGTTTGTATTCTCCCTTAATTGCAAATTTTCTTAAATATACTGGTGGTTCAGACAGTAAAGAATCTGCCTGCAATGTGGAAGACCTAGGATCAGTCTCTGGGTTGGGAAGAGCCCCTGGAGAAGGGAATGGCTACCCACTCCAGTATTCTTGCCTGGAAAATCCCATGGACAGAAGAGCCTGGTGCGCTACAGTCCATGGGGTCACAAAAGAGTCAGACATAACTAAGCAACTAACGTATCTAAGTAAAGGGAGAAAAGAACATATAGCTGTACCAATCTTTCTGATTGTGTTAGGGAGGAAAAAGTTTTCTTACACCCTTAGAGATTATTTTGGTGGTCTAGTAATTAAACTGACAGCAAGACACACTAACCAGGGGAAAACAAATTTAATTACATATGCATGAGATCCCATAAGAGTATGCGATCCAAGGGCAAATAGGGAAGCTGAGGCTTTAACATGCCATTCTGAGCTAAGGAATGGGCTAGGGACCTGGGGCTTCAAGGGAAGGTGGGCAATTCACAGGACAGTAAGAACAGATGTTTGGTATTTAGATGTTTGCTATGCTACACAGTTAGGTCATTCAGATACAGTTATTTCGAGTAACAGTTCTCTTGAGCCAGAATTCCCATCTAAATTCTTTCAGGTAGTTAGGGAGAGGTAGAGTTTTTTTCTTGAGTCTTCTGGGTCTTGATTGCCTTCAGCTCAAAATTATCTGCATGCCAAAATATCCTATTTTGGGGTCATGTATTCTGCTCCTTTTCAATTGCAAAATTCAATTTACATTTTTACCTCCAACCTGTACCAATCAGCATTATGCAAATTTTAACATAACTTCATGTAACATAAAATCTCAATTATTGCTAATAAAATTTTAGGGAGAAAAACTTTAAAAGTTCACTTTTCAAGAATTATATTTCAATTTTTTTATTAATTTCAACTGAATATAAAGGAAATATTTCCAAACCAATCCCCAAATTGTACATGTTTATATATGCTAAGTGTCAGTAATCACAATTTATTACCATAAAATTCAAGGAATGGATAACCAATCACATAGATTCTATTTCCGCAACAACTGGAGTGAGTTCATGCTTCTGGATTTGTTTGTTAATAGACAACCAATTACATTTATGCAAGGTTCTTTTTAAAGTGAAATTTTATAGCAATGATAACTCTGACTATATAAGAAAAATGGTAAGCTTTTACTCTTGTTGTTATGACATTCTATTAAACAATTTATCCTCCTGTAATTTGTTTCATCTCTCTGTGCCTTAGTAAAGTGTACAACTAAATTTATAATAAAATGGATTCCACACAAATATGTAAATATCACTGGAGGTCCAAACAAAAATATTTTCATAGCAAATGATACTCATTCCTCTATATGCACCCTGGAGGAACAAAAGGAAATGCACTTATTCTTGCCTGTAGATTATCATCAAGTTTTACTTTATAAAAACGACTTTATTTTGAACCCTGAAGTTACTGAAAAACTCCTGCCCCATATGCGACTTCTTTTAAGCCTTTTCCTTTAATGACGTATCTCTGCATTCGATTTCAGACTGCTACGGCATTTTTTAGTATTTTATTTCAAAGTTGTTGTTTGAAATAAAATATTCTTACTGTTTCATATATTCTTACTGTTCTTTGAGGCTTTACAGGCTCAGTCATAAATATCCAGACAGTCTTCTTTATCTGTATTTACATGAAATAGAAAGCCGACTACCATTTTTCAGTAAAAAATACTTTCTTCAACATGTTAGCTACTGGCCGCTATTAGTCAGAGCAGAAGCCTAATTGAATTCAAGTCTGAATTCCTTAGTTCACAGCCATTCTTTACAATATACCTTACCGTATGTTTCAACCCCATGGCCTGCTCATCAGAAGAAATCTGATTTCTTCATCACCGACAGTCAAGCTCTCCAGAACCCCCACCAGCTGCTTGTGCCCACAGACAACGCAGTGCAATCTGAATGGGCAGGCCAGGACCACAGGCTCCTGGGGTGAAAAGTAACACCACCTAATCCAACCACCCAGATGCAGCACAACACAATCTCTCTTACAAAGAGGCCATGAAAACAATGCCTGAACGTCTCAGAAAGAGTCAGGAGAATTGCAGCAGTGGAGCGCACCGGAGAAGTACTCCTCCTACGAAGATTAAAAACGTGCAGGTCAAGATCTAAAGAAAAGGCCAAATCTAAACTTAGAGGACCATTTCAATCTGAAACTAATGCTATACCCTCCAGAGCCTACCCAAAAATTACTGTTCAGAATTACCAGACTAGAACTGTAGCCATCTGACCACTGTTAAACTAACCAAAGTTTATACAGCATTTGCATCTCAAGGTTATTTCTCTTTAGAGCAAAGAAATCTTGTACTCTCAAGGGTTAACCACAGCTTTATTAAGTTAGCCTTAAACAGAGGAAAGTTTAGGGAAAGAAGGATAAGTGAATTTGAAGATTACAGGTTTAGAAGAAATGCAATGTCACCATTCCTTTGGAGAGCAGAAAGCTGCCAAAGACAGAAAACCATGAAACCTTTAATTTTGGACTAACTCAGCTCATTCAGTTGTCCCTTAGAAACTTTACATGGGAACTTTCAACAAAAATATAATAAGCTTTAAAATGCTGGCATGTACAAAGTATCAGATCAACTGCCTAGATTTCAAGCTTGCATGAAGACTGAATACACTTGAAATTACATGTGTAGGATACTAATAGTTACGGCCCACAAGGATTATTTGCATCATTCTACCACTAGTTTGACAGTGTTGCCATTAAAAATGGAGAATTACTTTTCAACCTTCAGTGAAAATTTAGCCTGCTATCACTACATGTGGGATTCTGACATTATGAGAGAGAACAGCTCTTCGGAAAATTAGTTCTTATCTTAAAAGCTTAAGTTAAGATACTGAACAAAGATAAAAGAAATTAAAGTAATTTTCAAAGAAAAACCTGTCAATATATTCCAAACTTCTCCAAGAACACTCAGATTTCAGTCTCACATTATAATTAGCTTTCACAATTCAAAGTTACAATTGCTCACGCACAATGACTATGTGAAAGGAAAAGACTAAAATATTATAATGCAGCCTATGATTTATTGGGCACGTAGAGCTTTAACGCAAAAAAAAAAAAAAAAAAAAGAGAGAGAGAGACTCGAAGAAGAAAACTGAGTTGGAACACAACACGGGCAATATCGACTCATCAGGAGGATTCAGAGCCCACATATGCACCAGTCGCAACTTTCAGTGCTGTTACTTCCCAGCTAGAGGTTGTTCCGTCCACTGCCACTTTCGGTGCTTCCTGCCAGAATTTCAGAAGCTAGAACAGTATCTGATTACCAGTATTATAATTCTTCTTCACTATGCATCAAATGGGCTTTTATGGGCTAGTCTAAGACCTTAACCAACACTGTATTTTCATTTCCTTAGGAAAATATATTCTGAACTGAAAGCTACAAACAAAAAATATACTCTGGGTACAGCTGTCTATATAGATGTAAAGTTCTTGTTAATTAGAGACAATCAGCAAAATATTTCTCTCACCAACTTGAATTTGATGTTCTCCTAGGATCGTTCACCACTGACTTTTATTTACATTAAACCAAGCCAAATATCTTATTCTCAACTATGCACAAAGGTCAAAAACTGATTTTAAAATTCACAATAACTACATCCAATAACTTACAAAATGCTTGGGACCCATAGCCCTCACTTTTATGTAATTCTACAGCAGAGAAAACCATTGTAACATACAACTACCGTTGGTTTTGCAGTAACTAGCCTTGGATTGGGCTTCTATGTTTTCAAATACTGCCTAGTTCTGTCAAAAAATAGAGTGAATATGTTGGAATAAGTAATTTATTAACAGAATTTTATATAAAAAGAAACCTGTCTATTCATAAAAGGCTTTGTGATGAGGCAAGACTCGAGTAGAGCAAATGGTTGTTTAGACAAAGGTAAATGTATAGCACAAGTGATTTTGAGAACTTATGTATTTATCTTCACTCTACTTCAAAAATCTCTTTTGTGGACTCCTTTATTTCCTTTCATTTATCTCCCAAACTCCTTTGAAGATCAAGAGCAGCCTGAAAGGCAGCTTTAAAGGAAAGAGAAGGTTAAAGTTAAAAAAAAAAAAAAACCAAAAAGGCTCAGAGGGCAAAAAGAGGAAGGAGAAAGAGACAGAACAATCTATAATAAATCATTTTTGTAAACAAATGGGATCTACTCAAACTTATAAGCTTTTACACAGCAAAGGAAACCATAAATAAAAACACAACCTACAGACTAGGAGAAAACATTTGCAAACAATTCAACTGACAAGGGTTTAATTTCTAAAATATACAAACAACTCATACAACTCAACAAAAAGGACTCAATCAAAAAATGGGCAGAACTAAATAGACATTTCTCCAAAGAACACATAACCAACCAATAGGCATATGAAAAGATGCTCAACTTCACTAATTATTAGAAAAATGCAAATCAAAACTACAATGAGTTATCACCTTACACCAGTCAGAATGGCCAAAATCGAAAAGTCTACAAACAACAACTACAGAAGATATACAGAAAAGGGAACCCTCCTACACTGCTGAAGAAAGATAAATTGGTGCAGCCACATGGAAAACAGTATGGAGGTTCTTTACAAAAAAATAAATATAGATTTGCCATATGATCCAGCAATCTCATATGGGCATATATATGGAAAAAACTAATTCTAAAAGACATATGCATCCCAATGTTCACAGCAGCACTATTTACAACAGTAAAGACAGGGACCAACCTAAATGTCCACTGACAGATGAATGGATAAAGACGACACGGTGCATATAAATAAATGTGTGCGTGTGTGTATAAAGGATATTTACTCAGCCATAAAAAAGAATGGAATAATGCCATTTACAGCAACAGGGATGGGACTAGAGATAATCACACTATGCTATGTGAATTAAGAGAAAGACAAACAGCATATGATATGACTTATATGCGGAATCCAAAACATGTTACAAAGGATCAGATTATATTTGATCCCTTAGTCATATGTGACTCTTTACAACCCCATAGACTGCAGCCCACCAGGCTCCTCTGTCCATGGAATTCTCCATGCTGGAGTGGGTTGCCATTTCCTACTTCAGGGGAACTTATTCACAAAGCAGAAACAAACTCACAGACATAGAAAACAAACTTATGATTACCAAAGAGGAATGAGGATGAGCAAGGATAAATTAGGCGTCTGAGTTTAGCAGATATGTTGCTAAGTCACTTCAGTCGTGTCCGACTCTGTGCGACCTTACAGACTGCAGCCCACCAGGCTCCCCTGTCCCTGGGATTCTCCAGGCAAAAACACTGGAGTGGGTTGCCACTTCCTTCTCCACTGCATGAAAGTGAAAAGTGAAAGTGAAGTCGCTCAGTCGTGTCCGACCCTCAGCAACCCGAGATACAGACTATCATATATAAAATAACAAGGTCCTGTTGTATAGCACAGGCAACTATATTCAATATCCTGTAATAAACCATAATGGAAAAGAACATGAAACAGTATCTGTGTATACCACAATGACTATGCTGTACACCAGAAACTAACACAATATTGGAAATCCACTACACTTCAATTTAAAATTAAACAGAATAAATCATTTTGTTTTACTACTACTACTACTTACTGTAACTTATAAGATGAAGGTGGCACACAGTTTTAATTTTGAACCACATTATTAAGCCAAAGAAATGATTTGTATAGCTTTCCTGAGATGCCATTTTGCATTCTGTATTTTAAGTCAACTCTTTAAGGGACACTTTAATGAACTCAAACCAGCAGTTTATCCATACAGGAACCACTGAATTTTGTTGCCGAGCAAATCTTCCCAAGGTACACATTAACACCTGATTATTTGGGGTACACAGAGTACTAACACATAGTAATGAATAGATTTATATATTCATTAAACTGTAACAGCATGTTTTCTCTAATAGTGCATTTACCTAGTATATTATAAACTGTAACATATACTGGATTTGTTCAATGAGCTGGCTATTTATGTGGCATTTACCAGATGCTAAAATCAAGTTACTTCTATAAGTTGACTGTGTACATAGACATTTTTCTGAGCTGGGACACATAAATGTGACTCAGAGCAAATATACCATTATTTTTAAAACTCTCCTAAATATGCAATCACCATCTCTTTTTACAATGGCTTTCCAGTTCAAATGTTTTATTTAGTCCAAACTCCTATCCTAACCTTAACTTTATAAAATCATTTCCAATTTACCGTATTTAATCATAATCTCAGTTCGTTTAGCATTTCAGTCACTACTGTGTAGTATTCAAATTTAGATGTTCCATTAAAGATAAATATTTTAGACTCAGCCTTCATTTCTCTCTTAGCCTTCATTTCCTTTTTTAATTTTGCTATCCATATATAGCCAATAGACAATAGTTACCAATCTTTCTCAAACTCAGCAATTTATAGAAAAATAACTACAGGACAATAATTTGGCCACTATAAGAGAGCTTTAGTATATCACACCGCATTCACTTCTGCAAAAATACTACAGCATTCTGGTAAATGATCTTTAAAGTAAGAAAAAGTAGTTTACCCAACTATATTAAAACAATTGGTAACAGGGATGAGGCTGAAAATATATCATGCACCATTCTTATGTGTACTATTCATGCATATCCAAAGGGAAGCTTTTAAATTCTTACATATTAAGCTTTGATAATATATCAGTAAAATATACAAGTAAAGAAATTCAAATACTGCATTCACCTCTCTGGCAAACATCAAACTGAATCAAAATTATCTATAAAATACCTCTGAGCAACTGACACAAAAGTCAAAAAGTCAAAAATTCTAAGAAACACAATGAAACATGGTTTCCTTTAAAAATAGCCTTAATTCCTAGATTTACTCCCTGTTTTTCTTCCATTTATTCTGCTTTAGACACAACTTTAACTCAACTATGTAATGTGTCAAATACTAGAAGATTAAAAGTAACTTTGGAAAACAATATTCTGACTGCATACAGTAAGGCTTAATACAACAAGAACTAAACACAAATTCAGTACGTTAGCAAATTTGCTTCTCACGGGGTTATAGGATAGCAGTTCTCAAAGTGCTTTATATGTATATATACTAGGTTTGAATGAATAAACAAACATATTGTAGATAATGAGAACCAGCTTTCGGGCTGTCAGAGAAATTACAAGTAAGGAATGCAGGAAGGCTAGAAGGAACCATGTGAAACCGGGTGAGAATCTGAGACAGACGTCACTGTAAATTCATGGCACTTTGATATACACACAGATAGATATTAAAAGAAATAAATGTAGCTCTGTGTGTTTGCAAGAGTTAGAAAACACACTTTCCTGGCTCCATCTACTGAGAGACCCTTGAAGTACCTGAGAGCAAAGCAGCAGTGAGCACAGGCAGCCCTGAGAACTTGGCTTCTAAACGCCATTCTCCAGGGAAAGGAACCAAAGCCCCTTAAGCGGCAGATTCCAGCGCTGGAGCAGGGAAAACACAAGATGAGCCTAGAGCACTTGATATGCCAGAAATGAAGAATGCTCCAAAAAGATAAATAGGTCAAATGGGCCCAGAAACTAATCTGAGTTCTCTCCTTGGTCATAGATAGAACAATTCGGGAAACAAACAATTGTGTTGGATAATAACCCATAAAATAAAATACCCATGAGGTCTTGAAAGTTAAAGTCACTCAGTGCAGTTCAGCAGCTCAGTCATGTCCAACTCTTTGGACCCCATGAATCACAGCACGCCAGGCCTCCCTGTCCATCACCAACTCCCGGAGTTCACTCAGACTCACATCCATTGAGTCAGTGATGCCATCCAGACATCTCATCCTCTGTCATCCCCTTCTCCTGCCCACAATCCCTCCCAGCATCAGAGTCTTTTCCAATGAGTCAACTCTTCGCATGAGGTGGCCAAAGTACTGGAGCTTCAGCTTTAGCATCATTCCTTCCAAAGAAATCCAGGGCTGATCTCCTTGCAGTTCAAGGGACTCTCAAGAGTCTTCTCCAACTCCACAGTTCAAAAGCATCAATTCATCAGCGCTCTGCCTTCTTCACAGTCCAACTCTCACATCCATACATGACCAATGGAAAAACCATAGCCTTGACTAGACGGACCTTAGTTGGCACAGTAATGTCTCTGTTTTTGAATATGCTATCTAGGTTGGTCATAACTTTCCTTCCAAGGAGTAAGCGTCTTTTAATTTCATGGCTGCAATCACCATCTGCAGTGATTTTGGAGCCCAAAAAAATGAAGTCTGACACTGTTTCCACTGTTTCCCCATCTATTTCCCATGAAGTGATGGGACCAGATGCCATGATCTTCGTTTTCTGAATGTTGAGCTTTAAGCCAACCTTTTCACTCTCCTCTTTCACTTTCATCAAGAGGCTTTTTAGTTCCTCTTCACTTTCTGCCATAAGGATGGTATCATCTGCATATCTGAGGTTATTGATATTTCTCCTGGCATTCTTGATTCCAGCTTGTGTTTCTTCCAGTCCAGCGTTTCTCATGATGTACTCTGCAAAGAAGTTAAAGAAGCAGGGTGACAATATACAGCCTTGATGTACTCCTTTTCCTATTTGGAACCAGTTCACTGTTCCATGTCCAGTTCTAACTGTTGCTTCCTGACGCGCATACAGATTTCTCAAGAGGGCAGGTTAGGTGGTCTGGTATTCCCATCTCTTTCAGAATTTTCCACAGTTTATTGTGACCCACACAGTCAAAGGCTTTGGCATAGTCAATAAAGCAGAAACAGATGTTTTTTCTGGAACTCTCTTGCTTTTTCCATGATACAGCAGATGTTGTCAATTTGATCTCTGGTTCCTCTGCCTTTTCTAAAACCAGCTTGAACATCTGGAAGTTCACGGTTCACATATTGCTGAAGCCTGGCTTGGAGAATTTTGAGCATTACTTTACTAGCATGTGAGATGAGTGCAATTGTGCAGTAGTTTGAACATTCTTTGGCATTGCCTTTCTTTGGGACTGGAATGAAAACGGACCTTTTCCAGTCCTGTGGCCACTGCTGAGTTTTCCAAATTTGCTGGCATACTGAATGCAGCACTTGCACAGCATCATCTTTCAGGATTTGAAACAGCTCAACTGGAATTCCATCACCTCCACTAGCTTTGTTCATAGTGATGCTTTCTAAGGCCCACTTGACTTCACATTCCGGGATGTCTGGCTCTAGATGAGTGATCACACCATCATGATTATCTTGGTCGTGAAGATCTTTTTTGTACAGTTCTTCTGTGTATTCTTGCCACCTCTTCTTAATATCTTCTGCTTCTGTTAGGTCCAGACCATTTCTGTCCTTTATTGAGCCCATCTTTGCATGAAATGTTCCCTTGGTATCTCTAATTTTCTTGAAGAGATGTCTAGTCTTTCCCATTCTGTTCTTTTCCTCTATTTCTTTGCACTGATCGCTGAAGAAGGCTTTCTTATCTCTTCTTGCTATTCTTTGGAACTCTGCATTCAGATGCTTATATCTTGCCTTTTCTCCTTGGCTTTTTGCCTGTCTTCTTTTCACAGCTATTTGTAAGGCCTCCCCAGACAGCCATTTTGCTTTTTTGCATTTCTTTTCCATGGGGATGGTCTTGATCCCCGTCTCCTGTACAATGTCACGAACCTCATTCCATAGTTCATCAGGCACTCTATCTATCAGATCTAGGCCCTTAAATCTATTTCTCACTTCCACTGTATAATCATAAGGGATTTGATTGAGGTCATACCTGAATGGTCTGGCGGTTTTCCCTACTTTCTTCAATTTTAGACTGAATTTGGTAATAAGGAGTTCATGATCTGAGCCATGGTCAGCTCCTGGTCTTGTTTTTGTTGACTGTATAGAGCTTCTCCATCTTTGGCTACATAGAATATAATCAGTCTGATTTTGGTGTTGACCATCTGGTGATGTCCATGTGTAGAGTCTTCTCTTGTGTTGTTGGAAGAGGGTGTTTGCTATGACCAGTGCATTTTCTTGGCAAAACTCTATGAGTCTTTGCCCTGCTTCATTCTACATCCCAAGGCCAAATTTGCCTATTACTCCAGGTGTTTCTTGACTTCCCATTTTTGCATTTCAGTCCCCTATAATGAAAAGGACATCTTTTTTGGGTGTTAGTTCTAAAAGGTCTTGTAGGTCTTCATAGAACCGTTCAACTTCAGCTTCTTCAGCATTACTGGTTGGGGCATAGACTTGGATAACTGTGATATTGAATGGTTTGCCTTGAAGACGAACAGAGATCATTCTGTCGTTTTTGAGACTGCATCCAAGTACTGCATTTCGTACTCTTTTGTTGACCATGATGGCTACTCCATTTCTTCTGAGGGATTCCTGCCTGCAGCAGTAGATATAATGGACATCTGAGTTAAATTCACCCATTCCAGTCCATTTTAGTTCGCTGATTCCTATAATGTCAACATTCACTCTTGCCATCGCTCAGTCGTGTCCAATTCTTTGTGACCCCATGGACTATATAGTCCATGGAATTCTCCAGGCCAGAATACTGGAGTGTGGAGCCGTTCCCTTCTCCAAGGGATCTTCCCAACCCAGCTCTCCTCCAATGCAGGCGGATTCTTCACCAGCTGAGCTACCAGGGAAGCCCCAGGAGCTCTTACTGATATAAATAACTAAAGAAATAGAGAATGAACAGCTCTTCCTTACAAAAGAATTCTAGTCACAATGCAAAAGGGAAGGGGGAAACAGAAATTCACCATCAAACACAGTAATAACTGCTGCAGACAAAACTGCACCAATGCACACAATCACAGACAGCCAAAGTGTGAGAGGAAACAAGATGTGAGTAACTCCAAAGGAAAAAACAGTGACCCTACATAAAAACTGAGGATAAGCCACCTTAACCAAGTGTAAACGAGGCTAATGGCACCAGGAATAAGACATATTCACATTACATACCCTTCATATGAGGCCTTGAGAAGGGTTATATCATTTATACAGCATACTTGCCAAAATGCATTATCTAAACCTAGTCATGAGAAAAATTGGACAAGCGCAAATCAAAGGGCAGTCTACAAAATAACTGGTGACTATTCTTCAGAAGTACCAGCGCCATGAAAGCCTTAGAGAGATGGAGGAGACATAAGTAAATACAACATGGGATCCAGGATTAGATTCTGAAACAGAAAATCTATTCATTTCAGTTGAAAAATGGATAGCAATCAAATAAAGCCTGTGGTTTAATAAACAGTATTTTACTGTACCAATATCAAATTTTAGCTTATGGTTCATGTAATATGTTAGCATTTGTGGAAACTGGATAGAAGGTATTGGGAACTCTGTATTATATTTTACAACTTTTGGGGCCAATCTAGTAAAAATTAAAAGTTTAAAAATATGCTTGCTATTGAAAGGATACTTACTAGCAAAATCTGAAACAAAACAAAGTGGAATAAAATGAATCCGGTAAAGATTGATAGCATGAGATTATATACAATGTATAGATAAACCAGTAAACCTGTTAACACTGGTGGTTTTCAATAAACCACACATGGTATTCAATACCATGCATAGCTACCTCTCAGCTTGGTTAAGAAATTGCTTTGACCAAAGCAATACTAACAAGCACGAAGCAAGCAATGAGTTAAGCACCTCCGCAGTGGGGCTTGCTTTGCCAGTATGCACTTTCTTAGAGCACTTGGCAAAGAGGTCGGGGTACCACGATGGAGACACCATGTGGAAACAGACACCCAGCCAAGTCTGTTCCAGAAAAGACAACACACATGTAAGTAAAGAAGCCATCTTGAACATTCCAGCCCCAACAGGGAAGCTACTGGAACAGAACTGCAATTCCCTAATCCAGCCCAATCACAGAATTGTGTAGAAAAAATACATCATTATTGTCTCAGGACACTAAATTGATGATTAATGTACCAGCAGTGGAGGAGGGAGGCAAGCTATCCATACAAGATTTAAACGTGTGTAAGATGCTTATTTAACTTATATGCAGAGTACATCATGAGAAACGCTGGACTGGAAGAAACACAAGCTGGAATCAAGACTGCCAGGAGAAATATCAATAACCTCAGATATGCAGATGACACCACCCTTATGGCAGAAAGTGAAGAGGAACTAAAAAGCCTCTTGATGAAAGTGAAAGAGGAGAGTGAAAAAGCTGGCTTAAAGCTCAACATTCAGAAAACGAAGATCATGGCATCTAGTCCCATCACGTCATGGGAAACAGATGGGGAAACAGTGGAAACAGTGACAGACTTAATATTTGGGGGCTCCAAAATCACTGCAGATGGTGACTGCAGCCATGAAATTAAAAGACGCTTACTACTTAGAAGGAAAGTTATAACCAACCTAGATAGTATATTCAAAAGCAGAGACATTACTTTGTCAACTAAGGTCCATCTAGTCAAGGCTATGGTTTTTCCAGTGGTCATGTATGGATGTGAGAGTTGGACTGTGAAGAAAGCTGAGCGCCAAAGAATTGATGCTTTTGAACTGTGGTGTTGGAGAAGACTCTTGAGAGTCCCTTGGACTGCAAGGAGATCCAACCAGTCCATTCTGTAGGGGATCAGCGCTGGGATTTCTTTGGAAGGACGGATGCTGAATCTGAAATTCCAGTACTTTGGCCACCTCATGCGAAGAGTTGACTCATTGGAAAAGACTCTGATGCTGGGAGGGATTGGGGGCAGGAGGAGAAGGGGATGACAGAGGATGAGATGGCTGGATGGAATCACTGACCTGATGGACGTGAGTCTGAGTGAACTCCGGGAGTTGGTGATGGACAGAGTCCTGGCGTGCTGCGATTCATGGGGTCGCAAAGAGTCAGACACGACTCAGCGACTGACCTGAACTGAAGATATTCTGCTTAAGACAAGGAAGACACAGAAACACAGCACACTGAGCTTACACAGAATGTTCTTACTATAAGCACCTCACAACGCTGACTAAGATAGAGTAAGCATGTAAGACTGTTCTCTGTAGCAATATAACTGCCCTTTCAAGAGAGGGAATTCCCCCAAATTTGGGGACAGGGGTGGTGGATAACAAGAGGAAGTTGAAATCTCATGAGAGATTGCATCAGAGCAGACCCGTGGTAAGACAGGGAGCAAGACAGGAAGTAGAGGAAGTCAAGCAGAAGCAGGGTGTGATTCGGGGCCTGTTCTTTAGGGTTCTGACACCAACACAAGGACAGGAAAAGAAATCATGGTACACGCAAGGCAGAGATTTGGAGCTGAGCATCCTAGCAAGTCAACTTAATCAGTCTACCTCATTCTCCAAATACACGTAACAGAACACAGTACCGGAGATACAAAAATAAATAAGCAGTCCTGTCTTGCCCTCCAGCAACTCATACAAGTATACCAACCAATCACAGCACCACTCAGTAAGTGATCTTGCCTCCTCAACCTCGACCTGCTTGTTTGATCTCAAGTCCCTTGCCTTTCCCAAACTTCAGAACTAGACAATCCTTCCTCTTAGATATAAATAGCAAACTCAGAAATATCCAAAAGAACCCCCCCAAATACTATAAATATGAAGACAAAACTAAAATTATGTCCTGGCCCACTCCAACTGCATTCTAGGTATTTACGACAGGTATCACTGCCTTGCTAAGTCAGCACACTGTAGAGTTGCCAAATACTTCTTAATGTAAATGTCTGGACATCCACATCACAGGAAAAATTACTTTTAGTGTAACCGTGTTCTGTATGTTGTTTGCTAAATCTTTTTTATTTGCTAAAACTAATAACACTAACCATTTATATAATTCAGGATCTAGGCTCCTCAGGGGGAAAAAAACAAAACAAAACAAAACTCAAGGATTTCTCAACCCCTTTGATCTCAGTTTACCTGAGCATTCGCTGATCAATTATGGGTCCATTATTAGCAAAGCATTACTAGCATGCTCCTATCATTTTATATGCTTGTCACATAATCATACACTGTAATTATCCTAAAAATAGTGTCTAGTCAATGATTAGAGACATGATGAACAAAACTATTGCATTAGGAAGGCTCAATTAAGCAAAATATCCTGACAAGCAGCTGAGGCAGGGCAATTTTTTAAATCTCAGATAAGATTTTAGCTGAAGATGAAAGACAGTGCCAGAAAAGCCATTCAAGCAGTCACAAGACCTCAGTCACTAGACTGGAACTCAGAAGGACTCTCCATTTGACATACGTTGGAATGGGGAGAAAGCAAAACAGAGGTAAATCTCCAGATCCAAAGAAGCTAGACTCCTGGGACTATTAGAAAAGGCCTTCCTTCGAGAAAAGCATAAGTGAGCCACGTCATCCGAGATAAAAAATGACAAGTGTATCCTGGAAATTCTTGCCAAGACAAGAGTACTCAGATCCTGACCCCACGATTACAGTGACAGCAAGTCCTGAGGATCGCGCTGGAGCTCCAGGAAGCCACCTCTGTGGGCAGCTTTGTCAACTGCACCCCCACCCCAAGTATCTACCCTATCCAACCTGCTTCCCCTCTGACAACAGAACTTCAGTGTACCTAGATGGCAGTATGTCTCTACCCCAGTCCTAAGCAATAAGCTGTGACCAGCCAAACCTGTCATGATAGCATGACTCCGTGTGACTGGTCTCCAGAAACGGCCATGTGACCAAATTTGGGACAAAGTAACATGAAACAAAAAGTCAATTATGTGAATCTTCTGGGAAAAAACCTTTTCTTTTCTCGTATAAAAGGATGAATGAGGCTGCCTGTCCCCTTTTTCAAATCTCAGCATCCTATCCTCTTCTTTCTGCTTGGAATGAAACCATGACGTCCACAGCCAACACAGTAAGGACGGACAGGCACAAAGAACACAGCTGTGTCCCTATCAACAGAGCTGAGCAGCTCCACCAGCCCTCAGCCACCTGCCTCGAGACCGCTCAACACTCAAGAAAAGCAGACCCCTAACTGTTTAACCTACTGTGAGATGGGTTTCTCTATTACTTAAAACCAAATGCATTTTGAACTGATATAGTGTTTCCCAAAGAAAGGCGGCAGTGGTCTCATTGACCAGGATGGAGCAGGACTAAAGTGGTCCTGCAAAGGACTTCCCTGGCAGCCCAGGGATTATGACTCTGAGCTTCCAGTGTAGGAGGCACTGGTTTGATCCCTGTTGGGGAAGATCCCACACGCCATGCAATGCAACCAAGAAAAAAGAGAGAGAGAGATTTAAATTTTAAAAATCAAGTGGTCCCACAGAGAAGAGAGTTTGGGAAGGCTTCCAAAGGAGAGAAATAAAACTATATCAGGCATTCTGCATGTACACATACAAAATCAGCACTGCAGAATGCTTACACCTCAGGCTCTGCAGACACACTGCCTAGGTCTAAACCTTGACTCTGCCACTTACTAGACATGAGACCTTGGGCAAGATAGTCAAGGTCTTCATGCCTCAGTATTCTAATCCCTAAAATGGGAGTATCCTCCCTCCTCAGAGTGGGTTGTGAGAATCAACAACATAATACTTATAAAACTCTAGGAATAGCTCCTCGCATACAGCAAGCTCTCAGCAAATATTCAAAATCATCACCATCATCTTTACGCTCATAATGCAAACACAAGTTGCTATCACACAGACACAATGAGATAAAAAGGAGTAAGTATATTTTATGCAGCTCACACGTGGCTCAAACTGTGTAGTACAAGTGAGCAGAAAATTCCTCGCAGAACTCAACCACTGTTCAAGTGTTCTCGTCTCAACTGAGTAGTTCTTCTGTGTCTGTCAATAGCTGCCATCAGCAACTCCAGCTCTTAAAGAGGCCATAAAAATGATTCGATTTCATAACTAGAAGATTGACTAAACATAAGCCATTTGCACTTCAAAAAACAGTTGAAGGGCAAAAGTGTAATGTCAGACTTTATCTCAAGCATTGTTCTTACCTGGCAAGTGGAAACAATAACTTATCGCCTAACAGTATTAGAAAGGGTGAATTTACGATCGATTTCAGGTATACATACTACAGCATGCATAATCCTTCAGTTTTCTAATATCACAGACCAATACACACTTCAGCTGAACCATTCGTTTCTGTGAATGACATCAGCACAAACCAGCACACAACTGGGTTCCTTTCACAGGAGATTTTTTTTTCTTTTTAATCAACAGGAATTACTGCAGGCACATAATGACAGGTCCACTGAAAACAGGCAACACGAATTCAGGAAGATGAGTTGGTAACAGGCAATAGAGAACTTTGAAAGACCAAATGTTCCTATGACAACAGTAATTTCAATCAAGAAAGAGACAGCAGAAATTTAGAGGAAAACTATTGTGCAGTGTTGAACGAAAACTGTACTGAAGTTTCCACCAGGCTTCAAAACTTTCAAAACTCACCTGGCTTTGAAAATTACAAAAGTGATTGGCACTAGACACCCATAAACCCCCATCATTATCTCATTTTTCCCCAGGCCTACCCCATTCCTGATACTTATATGTCAATGTTCCTAGCCTTTCAAGTCTATCACAAAAATATCAGCTTCTCTTACCTACCATTCCTTGGGTACCTCACCAATCCCAAATGCATCCTATCCTACTGGCAAATCTCAGAATTAAAATTGAAGTTTTATAAAATTTATGAATTAAAAAAATTTTAAACTTGGGGGCAAAACATTTTTCACAATTGATTTAGACACTGGTTCAGTAAAAAAGTCATTTCTTTAATTAAAAGGTAACATTTAGCACATGGAGATCACGCATACAGAAATTAAAGTGCATAAAATTATACAACTGCTGCATAAACGTAAAGTTACTGACTGCTATACCCCTTTCATCTTTTTAGAAAATAAGTTGGGGAAATATACAAACAGAAATCCAAATGGCCCTGGAGGTTCCTTCACCTTCCTCTCTGCTCAAACTTCTGGATCTTTTAAAGGAACTAGCTCAGCAGGTCAGAGTCCATCAAAGAACAGGCTCAGCTGAGAGGCCAAAAATCCAGGGCTCCCACTTTCATCAACCAGTACTTCCTACTGTGACAGTCACCGAGAGCTGGCGGTCCTCACCTCCGGGATCCAATGCCCGGCGATGCGAGGTGCAGCTGACATAGCAACAGCAGAAATAAAGTGCACAGTAAATGTAATGCGCTTGAATCGTCCCGAAACCATTCCCCCTCTCTTTGTCCACGGAAAAACTGTCTTCTGTGAAACTGGTCTCTGGTGCCAAAAAGGTTGGGGATGGCTGATCTAGAGGTTCCAGCAAAGATATGGAACATCAGGGGATGGAATTTTTCTCTTGGGAGTCATTTTCAAGACACACTTCAGTCCAGGTAAGCACCTCTCAGGGGGATGACAGCCCAGGGAATGTGTGATTTTCTGGGTGTCTGCTTGTATGTTTGTCCCCCGAAACACCAGGTAACAACTGCACTGCGCACCGTGGAGTCTGGGGCATGTGTGTCTCAGCTGCTTTGCCCCTTCTCCTGCAAGGCCCCATGAGGGTTCCCAGATGCTTTTTTTTTAACTTGTAATGCTCACAGCCTATAATAGATCATTTATAGATCAGGAAATAGATTTCAAAGAAATTTAAAACTATCTAATTACCCACCTTTTAAATTAACAATAAAAAGAATTTAATTAGTGTTACGGTGCAATTTTCCATAAATTTAAAAATAAGACTTCCATGCAAATATAAAATGAACAAATACCAAAGATATTACTTGACTCACTAATTAACTAGGATAACAGTTCAAACTGGAGTATAGGTAGGTAACCTGACCTGCCTCTTGAGAAACTTATATGCAGGTCAGAAAGCAACAGTTAGAACCGGACATGGAACAACAAACTGGTTCCAAATAGGAAAAGGAATACGTCAAGGCTGTATACAGTCACCCTGCTTATTTAACTTATATGCAGAGTACATCATGAGAAATGCTGCGCTGGAAGAAGCACAAGCTGGAATCAAGACTGCCAGGAGAAATATCAATAACCTCAGATATGTAGATGACACCATCCTTATGGCAGAAAGTGAAGAGGAACTAAAAAGCCTCTTGATGAAAGTGAAAGAGGAGAGTGAAAAAGTTGACTTAAAGCTCAACATTCAGAAAACGAAGATCATGGCATCTGGTCCCATCACTTCATGGGAAATAGATGGGGAAACAGTGGAAACAGTGTCACACTTTATTTTGGGGGGCTCCCAAATCACTGCAGATGGTGACTGCAGCCATGAAATTAAAAGACGCTTACTCTTTGGAAGGAAAGTTATGACCAGCCTAGATAGCATATTCAAAAGCAGAGACATTACTTTGCCAGCAAAGGTCCGTCTAGTCAAGGCTATGGTTTTTCCATTGGTCATGTATGGATGTGAGAGTTGGACTATGAAGAAAGCTGAGCGCCGATGAATTGATGCTTTTGAACTGTGGTGTTGGAGAAGACTCTTGAGAGTCCCTTGGACTGCAAGGAGATCCAACCAGTCCATTCTAAAGGAGATCAGTCCTGGGTGTTCTTTGTAAGGAGTAATGCTGAAGCTGAAACTCCAATACTTTGGCCACCTCATGCGAAGAGTTGACTCACTGGAAAAGACTCTGATGCTGGGAGGGATTGGGGGCAGAAGGAGAAGGAGACAACAGAGGATGAGATGGCTGGATGGCATCACTGACTTGATGGACATGAGTTTGGGTAAACTCCAGGAGTTGATGACAGACAGGGAAGCCTGGCGTGCTGCGGGGTTGCAGAGTTGGACATGGCTGAGTGACTGAACTGAACTGAACTGAACTGAACAGGATTACTGAAAAGAATTTGCTAACAGATGCAAAAATGGTGACTCCACTGTGGAAGGATTCAAGAAATGAGCACCAAGGTGCTCAGGATGGCTCAGTTAACTAACACAAATAGCGATTTGTGTTAGTTCTTTGGTTAGTTTATTGCTTAGTTCTTTGGACTTAACTGATTAATAAAAACAACCGTCAAGTATTGCTTTAGGCCTGGTGGCATCATGAGAAAATTACTGATATACTACGAGTGCTACAAACAGAAAGAAAATTTAGAAATCTGTGCTACAGGGCAACGGCTTTTGTCGTGATCTCTTTTTCAGAGTTTAAATCAATTGCAACTCTACTGGATAAAAACGTTTTGCATTGTGATGGATAAGAGTCATTTGCACAACGCGGCCAACTTCCACACCTACAGAGTTGCCTAGACAAAAGAATATGAGTAAAAATTATACACCCCAAATATAGTTACTGGAAAGTCCAAGAAGACAAGCCCAGCATTCCACTGAAAAGACACCAGGTAATCTCTTTTGCTCATTTTCAAGTCTGGAACAATTTCTCCACCTTAGGTTTCAATCAGTACTAACAGAAATAGAGCAAAAATCACACAAGATGGGGGCAGAGCAGGGGCAGCAACAATCTAGGAGTATTTCCATCAGGAATTACAGAGCATGCCCTGCCAGCATGGGCATGCTGTAAGGGACACTCTGATCATCTGCTATTGGACACATAATCATACAGTTTCTCTAAAAAAGACATTTGGTGACACATCCTATTAATAGAAACTGTAGAGACTCAGATCTTTGATTCTGTAATTCCACTTATAAATTTTTATTTAACATATAATAGATTACATCTATCTCATAGCATTAATTACAAAGTAATTTTAAAGGATGTGAAACAATTTAAGTAGATTTCCCAGCTTAAATGTTCTTTTCAGAAGCCTTGTAATTCTCAAGTCCTTTCTAAGTGATCCACTTAATACCCAGAATTTCCCCTAAGATGTTTATCACACCAACTCCTGGAGTTTACCCAAACTCATGTGCATTTAGTTGGTGATGCCATCCAGCCATCTCATCCTCTGTTGTCCCCTTCTCTTCCTGCCTCCAATCCCTCCCAGCATCAGAGTCTTTTCCAATGAGTCAACTCTTCACATGAGGTGGCCAAAGTATTGGAGTTTCAGCTTTAGCATCAGTCCTTCCAATGAATATTCAGGACTGATCTCCTTTAGAATGGAATGGTTGGATCTCCTTGCAGTCCAAGGGACTCTCAAGAGTCTTCTCCAACACCACACTTCAAAAGCATCAATTCATCGGCGCTCAGCTTTCTTCACAGTCCAACTCTCACATCCATACATGACCACTGGAAAAACCATAGCCTTGACTAGATGGACCTTTGCTGGCAAGTAATGTCTCTGCTTTTGAATATGCTATCTAGGTTGGTCATAACTTTCCTTCCAAGGAGTAAGCGTCTTTTAATTTCATGGCTGCAATCACCATCTGCAGTGATTTTGGAGCCCCAAAATATAAAGTCTGACACTGTTTCCACTGTTTCCCCATCTATTTCCCATGAAGTGATGGGACCAGATGCCATGATCTTCGTTTTCTGAATGTTGAGCTTTAAGCCAACTTTTTCACTCTGCACTTTCACTTTCATCAAGAGGCTTTTTAGTTTCTCTTCACTTTCTTTTTTTTTTTTTTTTTTTTTTTTGTATTTCGGCCTCAATTTTATTTTTATTTTTTTTTTTATTTTTTAAATTTTAAAATCTTTAATTCTTACATGCGTTCCCAAACATGAACCCCCCTCCCACCTCCCTCCCCACATCATCTCTCTGGGTCATCCCCATGCACCAGCCCCAAGCAAGCTGCACCCTACGTCAGACATGGACTGGCGATTCAATTCTTACATGACCGTATACATGTTAGAATTCCCATTCTCCCAAATCATCCCACCCTCTCCCTCTCCCTCTGAGTCCAAAAGTCTGGTATGCACATCTGTGTCTTTTTTCCTGTCTTGCATACAGGGTCGTCATTGCCATCTTCCTAAATTCCATATATATGTGTTAGTATACTGTATTGGTGTTTTTCTTTCTGGCTTACTTCACTCTGTATAATTGGCTCCAGTTTCATCCATCTCATCAGAACTGATTCAAATGAATTCTTTTTAACGGCTGAGTAATACTCCATTGTGTATATGTACCACAGCTTTCTTATCCATTCATCTGCTGATGGACATCTAGGTTGTTTCCATGTCCTGGCTATTATAAACAGTGCTGCAATGAACATTGGGGTACATGTGTCTCTTTCAATTCTGGTTTCCTCAGTGTGTATGCCCAGCAGTGGGATTGCTGGGTCATAAGGTAGTTCTATTTGCAATTTTTTAAGGAATCTCCACACTGTTCTCCATAGTGGCTGTACTAGCTTGCATTCCCACCAACAGTGTAGGAGGGTTCCCTTTCCTCCACACCCTCTCCAGCATTTATTGCTTGCAGATTTTTGGATCGCAGCCATTCTGACTGGTGTGAAGTGGTACCTCATTGTGGTTTTGATTTGCATTTCTCTAATAATGAGTGATGTTGAGCATCCTTTCATGTGTTTGTTAGCCATCCGTATGTCTTCTTTGGAGAAATGTCTATTTAGTTCTTTGGCCCATTTTTTGATTGGGTCGTTTATTTTTCTGGAATTGAGCTGCAGAAGTTGCTTGTATATTTTTGAGATTAGTTGTTTGTCAGTTGCTTCATTTGCTATTATTTTCTCCCATTCCGAAGGCTGTCTTTTCACCTTGCTTATATTTTCCTTTGTTGTACAGAAGCTTTTAATTTTAATTAGATCCCATTTGTTTATTTTTGCTTTTATTTCCAGAATTCTGGGAGGTGGATCATAGAGGATCCTGCTGTGATTTATGTCTGAGAGTGTTTTGCCTATGTTCTCCTCTAGGAGTTTTATAGTTTCTGATCTTATATTTAGATCTTCAATCCATTTTGAGTTTATTTTTGTGTACAGTGTTAGAAAGTGATCTAGTTTCATTCTTTTACAAGTGGTTGACCAGTTTTCCCAGCACCACTTGTTAAAGAGATTGTCTTTACTCCATTGTATATTCTTGCCTCCTTTGTCAAAGATCAGGTGTCCATATGTGTGTGGATTTATCTCTGGGCTTTCTATTTTGTTCCATTGATCTATATGTCTGTCTTTGTGCCAGTACCATACTGTCTTCATGACTGTGGCTTTGTAGTAGAGCCTGAAGTCACAAGGATGGTGTCATCTGCGTATCTGAGGTTATTGATATTTCTCCCAGCAATCTTGATTCCAGCTTGCACTTCTTCCAGTCCAGCGTTTCTCATGATGTACTCTGCATAGAAGTTAAATAAGCAGGGTGACAATATACAGCCTTGATGTACTCCTTTTCCTATTTGGAATCAGTCTGTTGCTCCATGTCCAGTTCTAACTGTTGCCTCCTGACCAGATGTATAGCAGGCACTCAAATGCTGGCTCAATGAATGAAATGTTACACAGCTTAAAATATGTTTCCTCTGTGGAGATGAAAAAACAATTACAAGTATTAACAACAGAGATTACATCAGAGAAAAACCTTGAGTTATATCCCAACTATACTGATAGACCATCAGAATTATTTGCATGTATTTTGAAAATTTTAAGACTGCCAAATGTGACATGCACACAGATACCGTTAGTGACAAGAATGAAACCACAGTGTCACACTGAGGAGACCATTCTCTGCCACTGTACGTCCTGAGTGCATTATCACACTATGCATTTCCACAGACAACAATAAAGCTCGAAAGAAAACTATGATACACTTCTAGCTTAAAGGAAGTTTTTAATAATGATAAATATCGTCCTTAAATATGGGATGGAGATTTTTTTTTGTTTGTCTTAATCATGTTAAAAAGGAATCTTATATGTTCCTTTGGTCAGAGCTTCTCCAACTTTAAAGGAGCTAAGACTCATGTAGTGGTCCTGTTAAAATGTCGATTCTCATTCTGTCGATCAGAAGTCGGGCCTGAGACTGCATTCTTACGTGTCCCAGGTAATGCCAACAGTGCTAGCATGGCGACGTCAATCTCAGTATCAGGGTCTCATACAAGGAAACTTACAAATGTAAAGAAGGGTATGAAAAGCTCCGTCCTCCTGCGGGGTTTTTTTGGAGTCCTAAAATACTCTCTCTCTTCTCTGATGATTTATCAGAACCTTCTGATGAGGATTCTCAACATCCTGTGGATGTTACAGTTTAAAATACAGAAAACATAGAAACAGAAGAAGGGTCATCACTCCAGATTCCATGCAAGTTAAAAGCATATTAAAGGAATAAAACAACTCTACGATCCCAAATTTTTGATAACCCAGATGAAATGGACCAATTCTTGAGAAGACACAGTCTGCCAACACTCACACAAGAGTAAATAATGTGAATAGATCATTCAAGAAATTGAATCAATAAATAACCTTGGAAAACAGAAAACATGAGACCCAGATGGATTCACTGGTGAATTCTACAAACATCTAAGGAGGAAATCATACCAATTCCATAGAAGCATACCAATTCTCTTTCACATGATAGAAGCAGGAAGACTTCCTACCACATTTGATGAGGCAACCATTACCCTAACACTAAAACCAAAGATATTACAAGCAAACTAGAGATCAGTATCTCCCATGATCACAAATTCAAAAATCCTTGACAATATATTAGCATATTGAATTCCAAAAATGTATGGAGAGAATTATATACCACAACCAAGCAGGCTTTATTTCAGGTATGCAAGACTGATTTGACAACCAATGTAATCCATCACACAAGCAGACTAAAAGAGAAAAATAACATGGTTATTTTACCTCATGCATAAAAGTCATTTTAAAAACTCCAACACGAAAGGAGGAACAGAAGCCAACTTTCTCAACTTGATAAAAGACCACCTCCAAAATACCTACAGCAAACATCACACTTAAAAGGGAGAAACTTGAAGTTTTCCCACTGGTTCCCAGTGAAGGTGAAGGTGAAGTCGCTCAGTCGTGTCCGACTCTTTGCAATCCGTGCAGCCCACCAGGCTCCTCCGTCCATGGGATTCTCCAGGCAAGAATACTGGAGTGGGTTGCCATTTCCTTCTCCAGGGGATCTTCCCGACTCAAGGATCAAACCCAGGTCTCCCGCATTGCAAGCAGACACTTTAACCTCTGAGCCACCAGGGAAGTGGTTCCCAGTGAGGTACTGACAAAAATATCAGACAAATATATCAATGGAAAATAGAAACAGAGAGCCCAGAAATAGCCCCTCATATAAACAGTCAATTTATTTTTGTCAAAGGAACAAAGGTAAGACAAGGGAGCAAAGATATGCTTCCAGGACAAATGAACACAACCCTACAAAAATATGCAAGTAGATACAGACTTTATAGCTTCACAAAACCACCCAAAAATGAATCACAGACTCAAATGAAAAATGCAAAACTATAAAATTACTAGGATATAAGAAGTAAACCTACATGACCATGGGTGTGGCAATGCCTTCTTAGGTACAACAACTAAAAGCATAATCTGTGAAAGGAAGAACTGATAAACTGGCTTTCCTTAAAGTTAAAAACTTCTGCTCTGCAAAGGACCACATCAAGAGAATGAGAAGATAAGCCATAGCCTGGGAGCAACTATTTTCAAATGAAACATCTGATAAAAGACTGTTTTTCAAAATATATAATACAAAGAACATTTAAACTCAACATTAAAAAAACAAAACAACTCAATTAAAAAATGAGCCAAAGAACTTATTAAATGCCTCACCAAACAAGCTATACATGTGCCAACTAAGCCCATGAAAACAAGCTCTGCTTTGAATGCCATCAGGGAAAAACACACGTTAAAACAATACCACAGATACAAATACACACCTACTGGAATGGCCAAACCTGGATTACAGACAACGTCAAATGCTGGTGATCGACGGGAATTCTCAGACCCTGCTGGTGGGAGAGTCAAAGTGACTTTGCAAGATAGTTGGGTGGTCTCTTACCAACCTAAACCTAACCTTACCATACAATCCAGCAACTGCATCCCTTGCTTTTTAGCCAAAGCAGCTGAAAACTTATATCCACACAAAAACCTATGCATGGATATTTATCACAGGTTTATTCCTAACTGGCAAAACTGGGATGCAACCAAGAAGTCTTTCAACAGGTGAACGGGTAAACTGTGGTAGCACTAAGAAGAAACGAGCTACCAAGCCATGAGCAGACATGGAGCAACCTTAAATGTATATTAATACGTAAAAGGAGCCAACCTGAAAAACCATACACTTTATGACTCCTACTATCATGATATTCTTGAAAAGGTAAAATCATAAAAAAAATAAAAAGATCAGTGTTGCAGGGATAGATAAACAGGCAGAGCACAGAGGATTTTTAGGGCAGTGAAAATGTTCTATATGATTCCGTAAGGGTGGACATATTTCATCAGACATTTGTCCAAAACCATGGAATGTACAACAGCAAGAGTGAACCCTACTGTGAACAAAGGACTTTGGGTGGTTCCTGTTTACCACTGTCAGCTCAAACACATTATAACAAACTCACCACTCTAGCAACAAATGTACCTCTAGTGGGGATGTTGACAATGGAGGACACTATCTATGCTTGTGTACAGGGCTTATGAGAACTCTATACACCTTCCTCTCAATTGTGTTCTAAACCTTAAAGTACCTCTAAAATATAAAGTCTTTTAAAAAATGAAAGACAGGCTCTCAGTCAGCATTCTTGAGAAAAACATCTGATTACTAATGCCTACACTGGCACAGTGGATCTGAGAAGTATGAAATATAAAAAAAATTGCTGGTACCTCTTCCATATAAAAGAGTCTGTGCTACATAACAGGCACTCAAGTAACTGCTGAACAAATAACTACAATATTTAGCCTGGAAAAGGGGGAAAAAAGAAAAATCTGATTAAGGTATGTCAGTATTTGAAGGCAATCACAACAGCATATTAAGAATCCGAGACATCACTTTGTTAACAAAGGTCCATATAGTCAAAGCTGTGGTTTTTCCAGTACAGACACGAGAGTTGGACTATAAAAACGGCTGAGTGAAGAGGAAGTGATGCTTTTGAACTGTGGGGCTGGAGAAGACTCTTGAGAGTCCCTTGGACAGCAAGGAGATCAAACCAGTCACTCCTAAAGGAAATCACACTGAATATTCATTGGAAGGACTGATGCTGAAGCTGAAGCTCCAATACTATAGCCACAAGATGCAAAGGGCTGACTGGGAAAGACCCTGATGCTGGGAAAGACAGGAGGGGATGGCAGATGATGAGATGTTTGAATGGCATTATGGACGTGAGTCTGAGAAAACTCCGGGAGACGGTAAAGGACAGGGAAGCCTGGCGTGCTACAGTTGATGGAGTCTCAAAGAGTTGGACATGACTGAGCAACTGAACAATAAAAAGTAGAAAGCAGGAACCCCATCTCTGGCTCAGCAGGTAAAGAATCCTCCTGCAATGCATAAGACATGCAGATTCGATCCCTGCATCAGGAA
This sequence comes from Capra hircus, assembly GCF_001704415.2. Classification (NCBI taxonomy): domain Eukaryota; kingdom Metazoa; phylum Chordata; class Mammalia; order Artiodactyla; family Bovidae; genus Capra; species Capra hircus. The sequence continues at coordinate 12,576,158 of NC_030811.1, read as the reverse complement.
GATCCCCTGGAGAAGGAAATGGCAACCCACTCCAGCATCCTTGTCTGGAGAATCCCATGGATAGTGGAGCCTGGCAGGCTACAATCCATGGGGTTACAAAGAGTCGGACACAAAGGAGGAACTATGTACAAGCAGAAAGCAAGTGAAAGTCTTCTATCTGATTTCAGTTAGAAATAAGAAAACTCAAGGTCAATTTCAGCTTATTTTATGCATAAACAATCAGTTGACCAACAATAGGATGTATTTTCTCAGAAAGACAGAGCTACCTGAACATGGTCAAGCAAGAAAGCCAGACAGCCATCTCAGAGGGGCACCACCAAAGACACACTTGCCCCAGGAACATGAAGGGTTTCAAAGATTTTCTCTCCAAGCACAGGATTCACTACTCACAGCATTTGTACTCACATGAGCTATAAACTGCAAGAGCAGTTTTCCTTCTTTGAAAGAGAAAAATAAAGTTGCCTCAACATAAACATCAGCAATTGGGCCACGAGCCCAATTTATACAACTTACACATGACCTAAGAGTAAATCAAAGCTTAGATTCTCTAAAGACATAAAAACAAAAAGAACTATTCCGTGGTGATAAATGAACACCTTCAAAGACAATGGTGTGATAAAGATACAGGAATACTCTCAGAATGAAATCCATTTGTTAGAGCATCTGTTTGCCACCTACAAAGAATAATAACTCTTTCTGATGAATTTTAACAAGAAGGAAGGGAATACAATTCATTTGAATGAGAAGTTAAGGCACAAATACACCTCAGTTTCCTAGAGAACCTTCAAAGACATCTAATGTTAATGTATCAAAACCCACAGAAGGTTTTTTTTTTTGGAGTGATCAAGCTATAACATTTGAGCACTGAGAATATCAGAACTTCCCCCACAGCTTCGCTCTATATTTTCAATTGCTTTGTTTAAAATAATAGTATTATTTCTGAAAATGCTAAAAAGGACTAATTTACAAGATTTTTTTAAATTGGGATTATTTTTAAACTCACTTTAGAAGCTTTCCTTTAGGAAAGCATGCAGCTATTAAAATGCTAATATGTAAGGAGGTGGGAGGTGGGTGCTGCAGAGACTTAACACCACTAAAACAGGAAATTGATTCTCTAGATGACGTGGAAAAGATGGCTTATAAAGTTAATGAGATATTACTTATGGCAAAAGAAACAATTTGGCCACTAAGGATGAACCAAACATTTTTGTCATCAGATATATAATGAAACTAATTAAAACAACAACAAAAATTAAGGCAAATATGAAAATCAAACAAAACACATGAGAAAGTTAAAATACATCAAACACATAAAGTATACTTGTGATAGAAAAGTCTTTGTAAATTAGAAATAAATTGAAGAAAGCAAAAAGGAAGAATTCCAACAATTATGAGTTATACACCAAGGAAGAACAAGAAGAGTCAGCAACATTCAAGAGACTTGAAAACTACCTAGAATGGATTTCTAATTGAGCAGGAAAGTAAAGTAAGAGGTTGTTGTGTGAGTGCTAGGTGTCTCCAACTCTTTGCAACCCCATGGATTGTAGCCCACCAAGCTCCTCTGTCCATGGAAATTTCCAGGCAAGAATACTGGAATGGGTTGCCATTTCCTTCTCCAGGGAATCTTCCAGACTCAGGGATCAAACCCATGTCTCTTGAGTCTCCTGCAATGGTAGATGGATTCTATACCTGGGAGCCCAAAATAAGAGGATTAACACCTAAAACTGGAAAATCCACTAGTTTGCCTCCTGGATATCTTAATTAGCCCTGGATAGCAAATACATCACAATCCTTAAGCTGAAGGTTTAGCCTGAGGTCTACATGCCATCTACAAAGGGATGAAAACATTTTTTTTTTTAAAAAAAGCAAGTTTCAAAGCAGGCGTTACTGCCTTAAACAACAGAAAAGCTGTGTTGATATTAAGAAAAACATAGTCAAAAAACCCAGGCACAGTCCTAGTTCTGTCTCTAATAACTGTTTCCAAAGGCTTTCCATGGAATATAAACATTCTACTCCCCGTGTATGAAGCTTGTTCCAAAAGTCCCAGTCTACGAGTTGGCGCTTGCTGATATGAATAAGAACAAAATATCTGACAAATTATCACAAACTAAATGTAAAGTGTTTCTAGTGAAACTTTAGCATCTAAATAGAGACATGCTAGAAGTATAAACTATACATTGTGGAGTTTGAAGGTTTAGTACAAAAATGTCAGTTATTGCATTCATAATTGTTTATTTCTGATTACATGCTTAATTATATCAGTTTAGATATATTAGACTAAATAAAAGATAAAATTAAGTTCATCTGTTTTCCCTTTTTCAAGAGGTTACTAGAACAATTTAAATTATGAAATTTAGATACTTAGGAAGTATTGAATGAATAAGAGGACATATTGTATAGAAGGACAAAACAGCAACTAAGTAAGACTGAAATCGACTCTGTGATTCATCTACCAGTGATATGACAGGGTCTTTACAGGGGTAATTAAGGTAAAAACTAGTCGTAAGAGCGGCACTAACCCAATAGGACAGGTACCTTTTAAAGAACAGATCAGAACCCAGAGGACACACAGAGCAAGGGGCAACACGTGAGGACACAGAAAAGGCAGCCGCCCACAAACAAGGAGGGGCCTCGGAAGAAACCAAACCTGAATCTCTGACTTTTGGCCGGAGAACTGAGAAAAACTTCTTTAAGCCACTCAATCTATTGCACTTTGTTATGGCAGCTTCAGGAAACTAATACATTGTTCCAAATAACTAAGATTTTTTCAATAACCAATGGGAGTTTTATTTATCACAGCGAAATGACAAGACTCAGTGCTTCCGTCACACTAGCCATATTGCAAACGCTCAACAGCCACGTGTATTAGCGCAGACCGAAAGAAAAGTACAAACGGGAAATTTCTAAGAAGAATGCTTAACTACTTCAGCTTTGTGACCAAGAAGCATCTTACTACTATACTGAAGAATTTTTAATCTGTAATTTTTTAAAAAATGCAAATAACTCAGATCTACCCTTACATCATTCTTACAAGGATTTACAAGTTGAGACTAAAGAAGGGAGTTAACAGTTTAGGGCTATGTTTGCTACTAAGTATGTTATCACCAAGGGTTCTTGAGAGGTCTGCTGCAGAACTAGTGATCCAGGTAGCCACTCATTTACATTACAAAGGAGTCTGAACTCTCAGTACAGATTAACCAGGGATGCAGCCTCTAGTAAATCAGAGAATGCTACTATCCATCTTCATGTTTTATACTCCTTTTATGGGTTTAATCAGGCATTTTCAATAGAGAATAAGTTCCAGAAATACAAAAATAACAGGAATGCTATACTGAATGAGATATTCCCAACACATTTCCACTTAACCATGAGGCATCAAAACACTATGACCGGAGGCGGTCCTAAGATGGCGGAGGAATAGGACGGAGAGACCACTTTCTCCCTCACAAATTCCTCAAAAGAACATTTCAACACGCGCAAACTCCACAAAACAACTCCTGAATGCTGGCAGAGGACATCAGGAACCCAGAAAAGCAGATCATAGTTTTCAAAAACAGGTAGGAAAAAATATAAACGACGAAAAAAGAGACAAAGGAGGTGGGGAGGGAGCTCCGTCCTGGGAAGGGAATCTTAAGAAGAGAGGTTTCCAAACACCAGGAAACAGTCTCCCTGCCGTGTCTGTGGCGAGCCTTGGAAACACAGAGAGCAACATAACAGGAAGGAAAAATAAATAAATAATTAAAACCAAGAGATTACAAGCCCAACAGTAACTCCCCCAGAGGAAAAGCAGCACAGACGCCTGCATCCGCCATTGGGAAGTGGGGGCAGGGCAGGGACGCGCGGGAGGCGCGGGCTGCAGAGCTTTGTAAGAATCGGGCAGGAACGCCCCACGCGCAACCAGAACGATCTAACTTGGGCTAGCAAACCAGACTGTGGGATAGTTACCACGCAAAAAGCTCGAACAAAAGACACCGCCAGGACCGAGCACAGAACAAAGGACAGAACGGAAATAGCCGGCTGCAGACCATCCCCCGCCGGGGACAGGCAGCCAGAGCCGTAAGGGCTGGAAGGGGGCAATCGCAGCCCTGGAGAGACTTTACCTACCAAACTGCAAGCAGGCTTCTTTGCTAAGACTTCTGGGGGTGCTGGACAGTCACCATCTGCCTCACAAGGGGCACCAGCGGTCCACCCAGAAAACTGAGCAGCAGAGGCGGGAAAGGCGACAAGTCGCAGCGACCGTGCTCGCCAAACGCCTGAGCTACTCGGACCTGGGAAGGGCACAAAACACAGTCCCAACCAAATCTGCGCCTCTGAGGGCTACCTGAGCGCCGAACCTGAGCGGCTTAGACCGGGGAGGTACATGCAGCCTAGGGCCGGCCTCAGACGGTTCCCAGCGGAGCAACGTAGAGCCTGAGTGGTTTGTGAGCCGTGAGCAGGGGCAGGCCCAGCGGGGCTGAGACACTGCGTGCACACGACAGTGCTATTTGTTTGCAGCATCCCTCCTTCCCCACAGCTCGACTGAACGAGTGAGCCTTAAAAAAAAAAAAAAAAAAAAAAAGTGTCCACCACCGCCCCCACTGTGTCAGGACAGAAATCAGACATTGAGGAGACCAGCAAACAGAAGAAGTTAAACAGAGGGAACCGCCTTGGAAGTGACCCTACACTGCCCACACCACCAGAGAAAGGGCCAAATATATCTTTACTATTTTTAAGATCATTTTCTTTTTTTTTTTAATGTTGTTGTGTGGTTGTTTTTTCTTCTTTTTTTTCTAACTTTTAAAAATTGTTAAGTCCTCTATTTTTCCTTTAATTTTTATTTCTATACCCTATTATTACTACTCAAAAAAAAAGACCCTATTTTTTATAGCAAACGCCATATATAGTCTATGTGTGGTTGTTGTTTTTTAATAATTCTTATGGCTTTTTTTTTTCTTCTTCTTATTCTTTTCTTTAATATTGTATTTTTGAAAATCCAACCTCTATTCTAGATTTTTAATCTTTGCTTTTTGGTTTTTGTTGTCAATTTTGTACATTTAAAAACCCAAACTTCACTATCCAATTTTACCTGAGAGTGAGATTACTGGCTTGACCACTCTCTCCTTCTTTGGACTCTCCTTTTTCTCCACCAGGTGGCCTCTGTCTCTTCCCTCCCCCTTCTCTTCTCTACCCAACTCTGTGAATCTCTGTGTGTTCCAGACGGTGGAGAACACTCAGGGAACTGGTTACTGGCCGGATCTGTCTCTCTCCTTTTCATTTCCCTCTTTTATCCTCCTGGCCACCTCTGTCTACTTCCTCCCTCTCCTCTTCCCTGTATAACTCCATGAATACCTCTGAGTGGTCCAGACTGTGGAGCATACATAAGGAAGTGATTACTGGCTAGCTTGCTCTCTCCTCTTCTGATCCCACCTCATCTCATTCCAGTCACCTCTAACTACCCCCTCCCTCTTCTCTTCTCCGTGTAACTCAGTGAACCTCTCTGGGTGTCCCTTAATGTGGAGAAACTTTTCATCTTTAACCTAGACATTTCATCATCAGTTCTGTATAAATGGAGAAGTCTTGAGGCTACTGTAAAAATAAAACTGAAAAACAGAAGCAGGAGGCTTAAGTCCAAATCCTGAGAACATCAGAGAACTCCTGAATCCAGGGAACATTAAGCAATAGGAGCTCATCAAACGCCTTCATACCTACACTGAAACCAAGCACCACCCAAGGGCCAACAAGTTCCAGAGCAAGACATACCATTCAAATTCTCCAGCAACGCAGGAACACACCCCTGAGCTTCAATACACAGGCAGCTCAAAGTTACTCCAAACCACTGATGTCTCATAACCCATTACGGGTCACTCCATTGCACTCCAGAAAGAAGAAACCCAGCTCCACCCAGCAGAACTCCAACACAAGCCTCCCTAACCAAGAAACCTTGACAAGCCACTGATACAACCCCACCCACAGTGATGAAGCTCCGTAATAAACAGAACTCCACAAATTCCCAGAATATAGAAAGGCCACCCCAAACACATCTATATAACCAAGATGAAGAGACAGAGGATACTCAGCAGGTAAAGGAACAGGAGAAATGCCCACCAAACCAAACAAAAGAGGAAGAGATAGGGAATCTACCTGAGAAAGAATTCTGAATATTGATAGTGAAAATGATCCAAAATCTTGCAATCAAAATGGAATCATAGATAAATAGCCTGAAGACAAGGATTGAGAAGATGCAAGAAAGGTTTAACAAGGACCTAGAAGAAATAAAAAAGAGTCAATATATAATGAATAATGCAATAAATGAGATCAGAAACACTCTGGAGGCAACAAATAGTAGAATAACGGAGGCAGAAGACAGGATTAGTGAAATAGAAGATAGAATGGTAGAAATAAATGAATCAGAGAGGAAAAAAGAAATATGAACTGAAAGAAATGAGGACAATCTCAGAGACCTCCAGAACACTATGAAACGCTCCAACATTCGAATTATAGGAGTCCCAGAAGAAGAAGACAAAAAGAAAGACCATGAGAAAATCCTTGAGGAGATAATAGTTGAAAACTTCCCTAAAATGGGGAAGGAAATAGTCACCCAAGTCCAAGAAACCCAGAGAGTTCCAAATAGGATAAACCCAAGGCAAAACACCCCAAGACACATATTAATCCAATTAACAAAGATCAAACACAAAGAACAAATATTAAAAGCAGCAAGGGAAACAACAAATAACACACAAGGGGATTCCCATAAGGATAACAGCTGATCTTTCAATAGAAACTCTTCAGTCCAGAAGGGAATGGTAAGACATACTTAAAGTGATGAAAGAAAATAACCTACAGCCCAGATTACTGTACCCAGCAAGGATCTCATTCAAATATGAAGGAGAAATCAAAAGCTTTACAGACAAGCAAAAGCTGAGAGAATTCAGCACCACCAAACCAGCTTTCCAACAAATGCTAAAGGATCTTCTCTAGACAGGAAACAAAAAAGGGAGTATAAACCTGAACCCAAAACAATAAAGTAAATGGGAACGGGATCATACTTATCAATACTTACCTTAAACATAATGGGTTGAATGCCCCAACCAAAAGGCAAAGACTGGCTGAATGGATACAAAAACAAGACCCCTATATATGCTGCCTACAAGAGACCCACCTCAAAACAAGGGACACATACAGACTGAAAGTGAAGGGCTGGAAAAAGATATTCCACACAAATAGAGACCAAAAGAAAGCAGGAGTGGCAATACTCATCTCCGATAAAATAGACTTTAAAACAAAGGCTGTGAAAAGAGACAAAGAAGGCCACTACATAATGATCAAAGGATCAATCCAAGAAGAAGATATAACAATCATAAATATATATGCACCCAACATAGGAGCACTGCAATATGTAAGATAAATGCTAACAAGTATGAAAGGGGAAATCAACAATAACACAATAATAGTGGGAGACTTTAATACCCCACTCACACCTATGGACAGATCAACTAAACAGAAAATCAACAAAGAAACACAAACTTTAAATGATACAATAGACCAATTAGACCTAATTGATATCTATAGGACATTTCACCCCAAAACAATGAATTTCACCTTTTTCTCAAGTGCTCACAGAACCTTCTCCAGGAGAGATCACATCCTAGGCCATAAATCTAAACTTGATAAATTCAAAAAAATCGAAATCATTCCAAACATCTTTTCTGATCATAATGCATTAAGATTAGATCTCAATTACAGGAGAAAAACTATTAAAAATTCCAACATATGGAGGCTGAACAACACACTTCTGAATAACCAACAAATCACAGAAGAAATCAAAAAAGAAATCAAAATATGCATAGAAACTAATGAAAATGAAAACACAACAACCCAAAACCTGTGGGACACTATAAAAGCAGTGCTAAGAGGAAAGTTCATAGCAATACAGGCATACCTCAAGAAACAAGAAAAAAGTCAAATAAATAACCTAACTCTACAACTAAAGCAACTAGAAAAGGAAGAGTTGGAGAACCCCAGAGTTAGTAGAAGGAAAGAAATCTTAAAAATTAGGGCAGAAATAAATGCAAAAGAAACAAAAGAGACCATAGCAAAAATCAACAAAGCCAAAAGCTGGTTCTTTGAGAGGATAAATAAAATTGACAAACCATTAGCCAGACTCATCAAGAAGCAAAGAGAGAAAAATCAAATCAATAAAATTAGAAATGAAAATGGAGAGATCACAACAGACAACACAGAAATACAAAGGATCATAAGAGACTACTATCAGCAATTGTATGCCAATAAAATGGACAACGTGGAACAAATGGACAAATTCTTAGAAAAGTACAATTTTCCAAAACTGAACCAGGAAGAAATAGAAAATCTTAACAGACCCATCACAAGCACGGAAATTGAAACGGTAATCAGAAATCTTCCAGCAAACAAAAGCCCAGGTCCAGACGGCTTCACAGCTGAATTCTACCAAAAATTTCAAGAAGAGCTAACACCGATCCTACTCAAACTCTTCCAGAAAATTGCAGATGAAGGTAAACTTCCAAACTCATTCTATGAGGCCACCATCACCCTAATACCAAAACCTGACAAAGATGTCACAAAAAAAGAAAACTACAGGCCAATATCACTGATGAACATAGATGCAAAAATCCTCAACAAAATTCTAGCAATCAGAATCCAACAACACATTAAAAAGATCATACACCATGACCAAGTGGGCTTTATCTCAGGGATGCAAGGATTCGTCAATATCCGCAAATCAATCAATGTAATTCACCACATTAACAAATTGAAAAATAAAAGCCATATGATTATCTCAATAGATGCAGAGAAGGCCTTTGACAAAATTCAACATCTATTTATGATAAAAACTCTCCAGAGAGCAGGAATAGAAGGAACATACCTCAACATAATAAAAGCTATATATGACAAACCCACAGCAAACATTATCCTCAATGGTGAAAAACTGAAAGTATTTCCCCTAAAGTCAAGAACAAGACAAGGGTGTCCACTTTCACCGCTACTATTCAACATAGTTCTGGAAGTTTTGGCCACAGCAATCAGAGCACAAAAAGAAATACAAGGAATCCAAATTGGAAAAGAATAAGTAAAACTCTCACTGTTTACAGATGACATGATCCTCTACATAGAAAACCCTAAAGACTCCACCAGAAAATTACTAGAGCTAATCAATGACTACAGTAAAGTTGCAGGATATAAAATCAACACACAGAAATCCCTTGCATTCCTATACACTACTAATGAGAAAGTAGAAAAAGAAATTAAGGAAACAATTCCATTCACCATTGCAACGAAAATAAAATACTTACGAATATATCTACCTAAAGAAACTAAAGACCTATATATAGAAAACTATAAAACACTGATGAAAGAAATCAAAGAGGACACTAATAGATGGAGAAATATACCATGTTCATGGATCGGAAGAATCAATATAGTGAAAATGAGTATACTACCCAAAGCAATCTACAGATTCAATGCAATTCCTATCAAGCTACCAGTGGTATTTTTCACAGAGCTAGAACAAATAATTTCAAGATTTGTATGAAAATACAAAAAACCTCGAATAGCCAAAGCAATCTTGAGAAAGAAGAATGGAACTGGAGGAATCAACTTGCCTGACTTCAGGCTCTACTACAAAGCTACAGTCATCAAGACAATATGGTACTGGCACAAAGACAGAAATATAGATCACTGCAACAAAATAGAAAGCCCAGAGATAAATCCGCATACATATGGACACCTTATCTTTGATAAAGGAGGCAAGAATATACAATGGAGTAAAGACAATCTCTTTAACATGTGGTGCTGGGAAAACTGGTCAACCACTTGTAAAAGAATGAAACTAGATCACTTTCTAACACCACACACAAAAATAAACTCAAAATGGATTAAAGATCTAAACATAAGACCAGAAACTATAAAACTCCTGGAGAAGAACATAGGCAAAACACTCTCCGACATAAATCACAGCAGGATCCTCTATGATCCACCTCCCAGAATTCTGGAAATAAAAGCAAAAATAAACAAATGGGATCTGATTAAAATTAAAAGCTTCTGCACAACAAAGGAAACTCTAAGCAAGGTGAAAAGACAGCCTTCTGAATGGGAGAAAATAATAGCAAATGAAGCAACGGACAAACAACTAATCTCAAAAATATACCAGCAACTTATGCAGCTCAACTCCAGAAAAATAAACGATGCAATCAAAAAATGGGCCAAAGAACTAAATAGACATTTCTCCAAAGAAGACATACGGATGGCTAACAAACACATGAAAAGATGCTCAACATCACTCATTATTAGAGAAATGCAAATCAAAACCACAATGAGGTGCCACTTCACACCAGTCAGAATGGCTGCGATCCGAAAGTCTGCAAGCAACAAACGCTGGAGAGGGTGTGGAGAAAAGGGAACCCTCTTGAGCTGTTGGTGGGAATGCAAACTAGTACAGCCACTATGGAGAACAGTGTGGAGATTCCTTAAAAAATTGCAAATAGAACTGCCTTATGACCCAGCAATCCCACTGCTGGGCATACACACCAAGGAAACCAGAATTGAAAGAGACACATGTACCCCAATGTTCATTGCAGCACTGTTTATAATAGCCAGGACAAGGAAGCAACCTAGATATCCATCAGCAGATGAATGGATAAGAAAGCTGTGGTACATATACACAATGGAGTATTACTCAGCCGTTAAAAAGAATACATTTGAATCAGTTCTAATGAGGTGGGTGAAACTGGAGCCAATTATACAGAGTGAAGTAAGCCAGAAAGAAAAACACCAATACAGTATACTAACACATATATATGGAATTTAGAAAGATGGTAATGATGACTCTGTGCGCAAGACAGCAAAAGAGACACAGATGTGTATAGCAGATTTTTGGGCTCTGAGGGAGAGGGTGAGGGTGGGATGATTGGGGAGAATGGCATTGAAACATGTATACTAGCATGTAAGAAACGAATCACCAGTCTATGTTTGATGCAGGATACAGGATGCTTGGGGCTGGTACATGGGGATGACCCAGAGAGATGGTATGGGGAGGGAGGTGCGAGGGGGGTTCAATGTTTGGGAACTCATGTACACCCGTGGTGTATTCATGTCAATGTATAGCAAAACCAATACAGTATTGTAAAGTAAAATTAAGTAAAACTAAAAATTTTTTAAATAAATAACACTACGACCACTATTAAAAATTCCATGCACCTAGAAATAATAAATTCAATAAGTATAGAAGAAAACTACACAGAGAATTCAGGGAAAAGAACAGGTAGTCCTACCTAACTGAACACATTTACTAAATAAATAGCTATCTCCTCTGAGAACTATAGAATAAAGAAGGCATTTCAAAATTTAATAATATAAAAAAGTTCATTTAGTATAAAGTATTTTCCATTTGCATTGATTCTACCTCTTAGACTTGCTTTTTATACTTTACAGTAGCTTAAATTGGACAAGAGACTTCATGTTTGTATGTATTTTTATTTTATATAAAGAAATTAAGGCTCTAAGAAATTTAAAGACATATCCAAGGTCACATATCTAGTGAAGAGGATAGCTAAAACATAAACCTGGATTTCTAGGTCCACAACTTTTCTACAGGTTTTACAGTATTGAAGTATTAAAACCATGCCCAGCACACAGTGTTACAGAAATGTTAGTTGTTACAAGAACGTGTAATATAATTACACTGATTTGATCAAGTGTGTGCCCATAATACTTAAAAGAGTAATTCGATTCATAATAAACCTCAACAATGGTAACTCAGCTCAGAAGAAATAACTCCCAAGAGCATTACGGTCATAGAAATCTTTTTAAAATTTATATATAATTTTTTTGCAAAGAAAGGTAGAGAGATAGGTAAAAGGTTTTCTAGCACAAATTTATAATGAAATTATGTGGGAAAAACAAAATGGAATTTTTGAGTTGGAGTTTATCATGTATTTTTAAGTGAATGATGGTTCATACCAAACTGCTGTATTTTTTATTCCATCAGATCAATTTAAAAGGGATATAAAAGCTTTATTTATCAATATTCAATATTAAAGGACATTTAAAATGTGAGGGACAATGTTTCGAGATTTAAAATCCTGAACCCAATGCATAGGTAGTCCTAGTCTGGAACAAGCATCTGGAAGCTATTTTGAGAATGAGAAAATTTAAACATAGTGGGATATTAGATACTTTGAAATGTGACATAGAAAAGTAAACTGGTAAACTGAATAAAGCAACTTACATTATGTTCTCACTTTGGTTTAAAAACGTCTGTGTATTCATACATAGAAATATCTGGAGGTATATCAATACCAATGTATACACAACAAATAAACACACACGTGGAGAGAATAGTGGCAATCTCCGAGAGGCTGAAATACCGCATTTTTATTTCATCTTTTATCCATATCTTTTTATAACGCATATATATGATGTTGTAAAAATATACAAAAATGCCTACATACCAGTACTTTAGTAAACTAGAAATTAAAGTCTCTGTAATTGGTTGCTCTATGTCTTAAGTCTGGGAAATAAGCACATGTAAGTTAATGATCCTAAGGAAGGTTTTACTCTTTTGCTTTAGCTGCGAAGTGTTTAAAATAAATATACTTTACTTTCAAGCATACAGAGTTCTAAATATAAAGATTCATAATGAAAACTGAAATGATCACAGACACTACAAGAAAAAAAATTCAGATTTTTAAGAATATTGGAAAAGGCACCTATATTAACAGAGTTTAAAACAGCAAGAGTATATGCTTATCATATGTGCTTAAATATTCTATTTTAAAAACCTATACATAAAATGTTAAGGCAATGAACAAAATAAATAAAATGTCTGCATTCTTACTGCATGTATCAGTGTTAAACGCTTTACAGATACTTTTTAATCTTCATACCTTTCCTTGAACAGTGTCCTTATCTCTATCGCATTGATGAGAAAATCAAGACTTAAAGAACTATGTAACCAGAACACATAAACTCCTACTTGTAATCCTTTTGCAATATATACATGTATCAAATCAAAAATAAAACATATCAATTATATCTCAATTAAAAGAAAAACTCCTACAAATTAAATTTTAAAAAATCAAAGACAACCCAACAGAAAAATGGCAAGAATGACCATCATCAAAAAGTTTACAAGTAATAAATAAATGCTTGAGAGGGTGTGGAGAAAAGGAAACCTTCCTATATCGTTAATGAGAATACAAATTCGTGCAGCCACAGAGGAGAACAGTGCAGAGCTTCCTTAAACTAAAACTAGATTTAATATATGATGCAGCCATCCCTGAGCTTCCCAAGGGGCACACTGGTAAAAGAATCCACCTGCCAAAGCAGGAGACTCAATAGACACGCGTTCAACCCCTGGATCGGGAAGATACCCTGGAAGAGGAAATGCCAGTATTCTTGCCTGAAAAAGTCCATGGACAGAGGAGCCTGGAAGGCTACAGTCCATGGGGTCCCAAAGATTCATAATAAAAACTGAAATGATCAGACACGACTGAGCAACTGAGCATGCACCAGCAATTCCACTCCTGGGTATACAACCGGAAAAGATGAAAACTTTAATTTGAAAAAAGACACACGCACTTCAGTGTTCATAGCAGCACTATTTACAACAGCCAAGACATGGAAGAAACCTAACTGCGGTGTGGTTAGAAACCTAACACACACACACACACAACAGAACATTACCCAGCCCCATAAAAAAAACAATGAATGGACCTAGAAATTATCATACTAAGTCAGATAAAGACAAATATCATATGATCTCATTTATGTGGGATCTAAAAAAATGATACAAAGGAACTTATCTACAAAACAGACCCACAGACCTAGGAAACAAACTTGTGACTGCCAAAGGAGAAATAGGGGGAATGGATAAATTAGGGATTTAAGATTAATCCTTAATCTTCTCTGGTAGCTCAGGGCTTCCCTGGTAGCTCAGTTGGTAAAGAATCCGCCTGCAATGCAGGAGACCTGAGTTTGATTCCTGGGTCAGGAAGAACCCCCTGGAGAAGGGAAAGGCTACCCCCTCCAGTATTCTGGCCTGGAGAATTCCATGGACTATATAGTCCATGGGGTTGCAAAGAATCAGATACGACTGAGCAATTTTCACTTTCAAGATTAATAGATACACACTACTATATATAACATAAATGCCAAGGACCCACTGTATACCACATTACACCTTATATAACATACAATGGAAAAAATCTGAGGAATAGATATACAGACATAATTAATAGATGCAGGTATAACAGAATCAATTTGCTGTACACCCGAAACATTATAAATCAACTATGCGAAGAAAAAAAGTGGCAAGAGACAAATATTTCACAATTAACAAAAGACAATATCCATATTCTGCCATAAAGAAAATGCAAATTAAAATCAGAGATTCCTCTACTTACCCACCAGAATGGCTAAAGCTTCACAATAAGAACTCTAAGGATTGAAAATGAACACTCCAGGGGATTAGTGTAGCATGAGCTAGGGTCAAAGCATTGAAGCTCCAATCATTGTTCACATAGTAAATAGTGGTGAGTTCTGCTTGGCTTGGACAGAGAGGTGAGTGATTTCAAAAAAAAAAAAAGTATTCTGGAAAAGCAGTTAAGAATCAGATGGTGAAGGGCCTTTAAAGGTCAGGATAAGGACTTTAACCTGTATACAATTAGCAATTCTGAACCATGACATGGATGAGACAATTTAATCGAGTTTTAAAGGTATATAAAAGGCTGTTTCATAGAGAATGTTCCAGAGATGGAAGGACACAGAAACTCAAAAATCTTTCTATCTCCTATCCTGCAATAAATTTCTCTGTCCTCCACAGTATGGTTTAACTTCACTGCTCAACCATTCTTCCAAAACCTCCACCTGTTCTCTCAACCTTTCTTCCTCACTAGTCACCAGATGGGAGAAGGCAATGGCAACCCACTCCAGTACTCTTGCCTGGAAAATCCCATGGACGGAAGAGCCTGGCAGGCTGCAGTCCATGGGGATCTCAAAAAGTCGGACACGACTGAGCGACTTCACTTTGACTTTTCACTTTCATGCATTGGAGAAGGAAATGGCAACCCACTCCAGTGTTCTTGCCTGGAGAATCCCAGGGACGGGGGAGCCTGGTGGGCTGCCGTCTCTGGGGTCGCACAGAGTCGGACACGACTGAAGTGACTTAGCAGCAGCAGTAGTCACCAGATGAACTGAATTAGTTCCCAGACAGATGCAGGACTGAGCTTTCAATCAAGGCGGGCCCAGGGCCTGCAACGTTGGGTTTCTCCCAGGCATCTCACAAATTAAGTCCAGTGCCTTTCTGTATGCCCACCTGACATCTGTCCACCCATGATTTATCTGCCTGCTCCAGCTTGCCCTCCTCGCCTTCTCCCAAGTCCCTGTAGTTCCTATGTGGGTCCCATCACACAAAATTCAACATCTAACTAGCATCTATCTTGTTTTGTTCTCAATTCCGACAAGACTGTAAGCTCCTTGATAGAAGAGATCACAAGTGTATCCCCCACCGTACCTGGTATCCAAGGCATACACTAGGTAGTTGTCAGTTCCTCTAGATAACAAATCGAGACATATCCTTTGATCCAGTAATTCCATTTCCAGAAATTTATCCTACTGATGCTACTGCTGCTGCTGCTAAGTCACTTTAGTCACGTCCGACTCTGTGCGACCCCACAGACGGCAGCCCACCAGGCTCCTCTGTCCCTGGGATTCTCCAGGCAAGAACACTGGAGTGAGCTGCCATTTCCTTCTAAACTCACATAAATATGCAAAAATATGATCAAAGTTACACATTGTAGATAGTAACAAAAACTAGAAATAGTCTAAATGTCTTTTAAGAAAGCCTAGTTCCATTGTGTCTATATTGTCCACTAAAAGAAAAACAACTTGGGACACCTACACATACGGACCGTAACAAAGTAGTAAGTGAAAAAAACTGCAGGAAAGGGCTTAAAACAGGTCCTATATTTATTTATACACACACACAATTTAGAAATACACAAGATTTCAGAATGACAACCTCTGCTAAGTAGGATGGACTTTTTCCTGCAGCGTTAAAAACAACAGGCCCAAAATGGAGCCATTTAACTCCCACATCACCAAACCCAGCCTTAATAATTAACCCAATTATGTACAGTTTCAACTCTACAGAAAAATAGGAACTTAAACCAACCAATCAGAAGTCACTCTATCAGTGCTAGCAAAGTAATCTGCCTGACAGATCCTTTCAGTTCAGTTCAGTCGCTCAGTCGTGTCCGACTCTTTGCGACCCCATGAATCACAGCACACCAGGCCTCCCTGTCCATCACCATATCCCGGAGTTCACTCAGACTCACTTCCATGGAGTCAGTGATGCCATCCAGCCATCTCATCCTCTCTCGTCCCCTTCTCCTCCTGCCCCCAATCCCTCCCAGCATCAGAGTCTTTTTCCAATGAGTCAACTCTTCGCATCAGGTGGTCAAAGTACTGGAGTTTCAGCTTCAACATCAGTCCTTCCAAAGAAATCCCAGGGCCAATCTCCTTCAGAATGGACTGGTTGGATCTCCTTGCAGTCCAAGGGACTCTCAAGAGTCTTCTCCAACACCACAGTTCAAAAGGATCAATTCTTCGGCGCTCAGCCTTCTTCACAGTCCAACTCTCACATCCATACACGACCACAGGAAAAACCATAGCCTTGACTAGACGGACCTTAGTCAGTAAAGTAATCCTTTACCATCCCTTAAAGGAAAGAGACCTTGCTAGAATCAAACTACTTTTGGCAAGTGCAACTTCCTTTTTCCTGCCCATTTCTGCCTATAATGTCTACCACTTCACACAGCTCCTCCAGTTTCTATCTGCCAGACTGGATACTACCTAATATATTAATTGCTGAATAATCACTGAATAAGACTGTGACATTTACTCACTTGAATTTTTTTTTTAACATTTAGAAATACTCTACTCTGTTTTAAAGAAAAAAAAGAACAAAGAGCACAATGTTTGAAATAAAATATTGATATATTTTTACTCACTGCTCAAAAACACTAATTTACAAAACTTACAATATAAATCCATTTTATTTAAAACAAGAGGAATGGTATACTACCATAAGAGGAATGGTTATATCTACATAAATAAAATTTGAGAATATATGCCAATTGTTAATAATGGTTATTTCTCAAAGAGGGATTACAGGAAACTTTCATGTTTTAGGTTAGTCATTTTTCTTTAAATAATAACCATTTACTTAATTTGGGGTTCCCTGGTGGCTCAGATGGTAAAGAATCTGCCCACAGTGTGGGATACCTGGCTTAGATCCCTAGGTTGGGAAGATTCCCTGGAGAAGGAAGTGGTAACCCACCCCAGTATTCTTGCCTGGTGAATCCCATGGACAGAAGAGCCTGGTAGGCCATTGTCTATGGGGTCACAAAAGAGTCAGACACGACTGATAGACTAACACACACTTCAGTTACAAATAACATAGATTAAAAAGATTTTCTATTCCCTCTGCTGGTGATCATTAGAGGTGAGCATTTTGGTGTACTTGACAATTAGCTAACCTGGAGAGCACCAGTTAGTCAGGTTGTCCGTTACACGAAATCTGGGTAAGCATTACAGGCACATCAGGCCAAAAATTACATTCAGAGAAGTTACTCATACAAAAGCTACCTCTCTGCTGTTGCTGCTGCATCGCTTCAGTCGTGTCCAACTCTGCGTGACCCCATAGACAGCAGCCCCACCAGGCTCTGCCATCCCTGGGATTCTCCAGGCAAGAACACTGGAGTGGGTTGCCATTTCCTTCTCCAATGCATGAAAGTAAAAAGTGAAAGTGAAGTCACTCAGTCGTGTCCGACTCTTCGAGACCCCATGGACTGCATGCAGCCTACCAGGCTTCTCCATCCACGGGAGTTTCCAGGCAAGAGTACTGGAGTGGGTTGCCATTGCCTTCTCCTAGAAAATATTAAATGTTTATTTGATGAAGGGAACCTCTCTAAACATAACGTTAACCTCAAATATTTACCAAATTACTCTAAGAGCCAGGCATTGCAAGGGTCCCTCCTGATACACTGTTCTGTTCTTAAATATCCCTCATTTATCTAGACGAAAGTAAACTTGTAGGGAACCCATGTTTCTAAGTCAGTGTTTGAGATCAGATGGGAATCTCTAAATAATTGTTCCCTTAGGAGCAAGAGGAAGAAACTAGGCAAACCACTAAATGGCACAGTTGTCCTCAGAGAAGTCCAGGATTCTACCTGGTGGATCTGTGCTTCACACAGCACATCACAGTCCTTAACGGTTCCCCTGTACGCCTGCCCCAGCACGGAGCCTACACATGTCTGACTTGAGGAGTCATGGCCTTCTCCCTAAGCCTCTGATTAAACCCACAGGGACCAGAACTGCCTGTCTTTTCCTACTATTTCCTACTAGTCTACTGCTCCAAACCTTTTCCACCTCAGCATGCAGGCATGTTGTGCTCTGTAGCTCAGTCGTGTACAGCTCCTTGCGACCCTATGGCTTCTCTGTCCTTGCAATTCTCCAGGCAAGTATACTAAAGCCATTTCTTCCTCCAGGGATCTTCCCAACCTAGGGATTGAATCCATGTTTCTTGCTTCTCCTGCACTGGCAGACGGATTGTTTACCACTAAGTCACCTGGGAAGCCCTTTCCATTTCAACACTGACCCTGAAATCCAACCACGACAGCCTGACCACTGAACCTAATCGATTGCTTACCACAATTAAAGCTAAACACTTTACATGTTTTACAACTCATCTATGCTCACAAGCCTGCAAAATATTTCTATTTCACAGATGAAGAAACTGAAATACAACCAGCAAATCTAAGACTTAGACCCAGAAACCCTGTTGCCTCACTCCAACCCTTCCTATGTAGCACTGTCTGTATGACCTATCTCTTTAAAACTGAGAAAACACTAGAAATCTTCCAGCAGTAAAGTGCTCATGCTTAGCAACAAATCTGAAAGTCAACAGGCCAGCTGAATCCAATGTTTACTCTTGGAAATACTGTTGGTCCCCGCTACCCTTGGATAACTGAGAACTACCTAAGTTTCAATTACAAAATGTTTATGTTTGCCAGTGCTTTTCCTACCTTAGGAAAAGCTGTTTTCAAAGATGATTAGACACTCAACCTCTCAACGAGTCAAACATATCTGGGTTCAGACTCTAGTTCCTTACTACCTGTAAAGTAAGATATAAAGTATATGTACACGATGTAACACAGCAAGTGCCTGGGCAGAAAGGAGCCAGGGTCCCCTGCTGTAATTATCCTTTGATTGCTTTACCGTAAGAACTCCCAGATTGTGGGGAAGCTGACAAGTTCAAATCAGATTCAACACTCCTGCCCTCAAAAAACTCATTAATTAGGTTTACAGAAAAGTGTTAACACTACAAAGAATTTTGCATTCTAGTTAAATTGATGAGCTGATAAACTTGAAGTTCTACACAAGAGAAACAAAAGTAAAAACCGGTACAGAAAAAAATGTTTTAATACCATGAAATTAGCACTCGGGTCAGTTACTACACACGATAATAAAAGCGACTAACAATGCCCTCAGAAAAACTCATTCTTCCGTCTATTTCTCTGTGAATTACAATGACTCCACACGAGAAGAATAACCCTTGACTGCTGTATCTTGAAAGCATTTTTATTGGGTAACCTCAGGTATTTTCAAAGGATGACAAACGGGCACAATGGGCAGCCAATCATAAAGTCAATAAAGACTGATCTTTACCCCTTCCGTCTACCTTTCTGCTCTAATTGTTAGGAGCCTGAGAGCTCAACATTACCGATAGGGCTTAGTCTTCTCCAGGTGAAGGGCATCACCTTTTAGTCCTCACGCAACTCTACACCGCAAAGACTAAAAACTATGCTCCTTTTTTCTTTTTTCCGGATAAGGAAACTGAGACACAAGAGAGGCTGTAATCTGCCTAAATGCAGGAAATCTGAGTCAGACTGGACACCATTCTGGGTCTAGAGTCCAGCCCTTTTAACCTTATCACGGCTTGTGGTGGGGGGCGGGGGACTGCATATCAATTGCACTGTAAAACGTGTGAAGAAATACAGTTACCAGAGGGAAGCAGGGGTTCCAGCGGGGTAATGGCATGCTCCATAACGGATTGCTGGTCTCTGCGTTTAAAAAAAAAAAAAAATGCCACATCAGAACTTCTCCTAGCTAATGAAACAGCACGCGGAAACGCCAGTACGTGTGGCCACGAGGCGGACCGCGGAGCGAGCCGCGCTCCCGGTGTGCGGGCCCGGGCACTGCCGGCTGGGCGCGCGGCGGCGGGGACGCGGGAGGCGCTGCAGGGCGCGCGGGGGCGCAGAGAGCGCGCGCGCTACGCGTGCCTCGGCGGGGTCGCCCGGTCCAGCCTCTCCCCGTGCCGCCGTCACCGTGCGGGAGCCAGGGTCGGGGAGAGCCAAGTGAGCCAGGGACGCGAAGGGAGCCGGAGCCGCCTGCTCCCCGCCCCACGCGCCGGGAACGCGGGTGGCGCTCCAGGGCTGCGGTCGCACTTACACAATATGGCGGGTGGAGCCACCAACGAGCGGGAGCGCAGACTGCGGGAGCCAAGCGATCGACGGCTCGGTGCTCGACTGAGGCGCCTCGGCGGCGCACGGCCCGAGGCCCGCAGGTTTTAGGGAAGGGCGCGCAAGGCGGCCCCGCCTCCTTCCGGGAGCCGGCAGGGCGTGCGAGCCGCGGGGCCCCGCCCCTAACCCCGTTCCCCACCGCGCAGACCCCACCGGTTCCCCCACCACCCCCGACCGTGTGTCCCCGGCGTCCGGGCGCCGGAACCTGAGGCCGCCCTGCCACCCGCTCCCTCACGCGCCGCCCTCTCTTCTAGACTAGTTCTGCCCTGGAGCCATCACTGGTGTTTCTGAGGAACGCTGGTCCCTGAACTGTAGCCTGGAGGCCGCTATTTGCTCCAAGCCAAAGGTTAACTTCCTCCGTCATCCTTTGTCAGCTTGGCATCAGAGCCCAGCCAATGTCGCTAGTTACCTAGAGTCCTTTTTCTCAATGCTCATTCTCTTTGATCTCCCACTTGCAGCTTGTGTGCCTCAGGAGCACGCCTTCGTTAAAGGCTTCGCTGGGTTGCAACAATCACAGAATGTTATCGTTGGCAGGAACTTGAAGCTGCTTTTGCAGCTCTGCTCGCTCCAACATTCACAGGTTGAAGAGTTCCTTCTGTGGCCACGCAGCCCCTTCCAGGACTGAGCGAGCCAGGTCTCTAGACTTAGTAGACTCCCTAGGCTTTATCTTTTCCAGACTAAACTTGTTCTTTGAGGTTCTTAGAGGACCTGATTTTTAGCCTCCGCTGTCGTGGTTCCCACCGTCTGTATTTAATGTTGCCATACATCGTGGTTCTGACAGCTGATGAGAACTGCACAGCTGTCAGCATCTGAGAACTCTTGCAGACTCCTGCCCTGAGAGGCGTGCCAACTAGCACGGGCTTCTGCCAGCCCACGGCCCTCTGCCAGCCCACGGCCCATCCCCAGGACACACACACTGCAGAAGGCCTACCTGCTGCTGCTGCTGCTAAGTCACTTCAGTCGTGTCCAACTCTGTGCGACCCCTTGGACGGCGGCCCACCAGGCTCCCCCGTCCCTGGGATTCTCCAGGCAAGAATACTGGAGTGAGTTGCCATTTCCTTCTCCAATGCATGAAAAGTGAAAGTGAAGTCGCTCAGTCGTGTCCGACTCTTAGCGACCCCATGGACTGCAGCCTACCAGGAGCCTACCAGGCTCCTCCGTCCATGGGATTTTCCAGGCAAGAGTACTGGATTGGGGTGCCATCGCCTTCTCCGAAAATGCCTACCTGAGAAAGTCCTAATGAACACAGGCCCCTGACCTCCCAAGGACTTGCGATTGTGAATATATATCTTAAGACTCAGAAGCATCTCTCCCAACTTGAGAGCCATTTCCTGCAGATGCAGTAAGGGTAGCATCTTTGTGGGAGAAGAGACTCCTCGCTTTGGCAGCTGCCAACCAGCAAGAGAAGCTTGTGTAATCGCCCTTAATACTGACCGGCTCTTTGCCCACTCTTCCCCCTCCCTCATCCTCCCGCTGTTAAAGCCAGTCCCAGTAGCCTCCGCAGGAAGAGGAATAGAGCTCAACTCTTTCAGTAGTTACTAAACAAAATCTGTTTTTGACGCTTGGACTAATACCTGGCTGTGTTTGTCTTTGACACTGGTCACCAACCATAGAAAAGTACATCGCTAATACTCATTAATCAGCTGCCAGATCAAATGAAACTTGCAGGTGTTTTTCACATTCACCATGTTAAGCCAAGTGTACACCTACCTCACAGTCAATTTTAGACCAAACTACTAGGGACTTCACATGTATTGTAGTAAAGTTAAATATTAGGTCTTTACCATCAGGATACAGCAGGTGAGCCATTTTAACTATGTGCTTGCTAACTGTGGGGCTTAAGAAAACTACTTAGGTTTCCTCAGATATAAAATGGAAACAGTGTTGTCTACTTTGGAAGAGTTCTATAAGGACCAAATGACTAGGTTTGGATAAACACTTGGGTGGGTGCCTAGAGCAGATAGGTTTGCAAGAAACGTTTGTCCCTGTCCATCAATATGAGAAGTATCCAATTTACATCTTATAACATCCCTGTTTATATTTATAGCACACTTCCTTGCAAAGTTTTTATGTGTAATCTAGTTCAGGTTTCTTTCTCCCAAAGAAAAATGAAATATTAACCACAATAAATTTCAAAGGTCCACGTTTCAAGATGCTCATAGTGAAACTACAACACAACACACTGAAGGTGAAGGGAGACTGTGACCGTGTAACAGACAAGCGGTTGCTGACTGTATTTCAATATCAAGCAAATGGGGGCTTCCCACGTGGCGATAGTGGTGAAGAACCAAATAGGGGCTTCTCAGGTGGTGCTAGAGAACCTGCCTGCCAACGCGGGAGATGTAAGAGATGCTGGTTTGATCCCAGGGTCGGGAAGATCCCCTGGAGGAGGACACGGCAACCCACTCTAGTATTTTTGCCCAGAGAATCCCATGGACAGAGGAACCTGGAATGCTATAGTCAGTCCATAAGATCTCAAAGAGTCAGACACGACTAACGTGACTTAGCATACACAAAGAGTCAGACACGACTAACGTGACTTAGCATACACACCCAACAAGCAAGTGGACCAATAAAATGATGACCAAGGGTGTAACTGAGTCCAAGCTCACACTGCTCACTGCATGAAAGACCAGTAAATCAAGAGATGAGTTGTTGGGGCAAGGAATACTGACTTCACTCAGAAAATCAGCAGACCAACAAGATGGTAGACTAGTGTCCCAGAGAATCATTTGTCTGGGTTTGGATGCTAATTTCTTTTACAGAACAAAGAGAGGACAATGAGGAGGCATAGTAAAATAAGGCAATAAATTGTTGCAAATACTTCCAGGTTCCAGCCAGACTCTGGAAGGTGTGTGTTTTCTTTTTTCCTGCAGCCATACAGGTCAGGATGTTTCCTATGAGCTAAGCAAAGGTATTTTAGCTTAACTCTCAGGCATGGGAGGCAGAGTTCCCTGAGATAGGCCACTATGTACACTTTAAGCCATAGGCAGCATTTCTTTAGTGATTCAGTTCAGTTCAGTCGCTGTCACTCGGTCGTGATGGACTCTTTGCGACCCCATGAACCACAGCCATTTTCTTCTCCAGAGTATCTTCCTAACCCAGGGATCGAAACCCAGTCTCCTGCATTACAAGCAGACTCTGTACCCCCTGAGCTACCAGGGAATCAAGGTTAGGGCAAAAGAAGCAGATTCAACACAGAGTCAGATTTGCTCTTCCCTATTACAAGGAAGTGTGTGCTTATGCTAAGTTGCTTCAGTCATGTCCAACTCTTTGTGACCCCATGGACTGTAGCCCAGCAGTCTCCTCTGTCCTTAGGATTCTCCAGGCAAGAATGCTGGAGCGGGTTGCCATGCCCTCCGCCAGGGGATCTTCCTGACCCAGGGATCAAACCAGAGTCTCTTATGTCTCCTGCATTGGCAAGCCAGTTCTTTACCACTAGTGCCACCTGTGAAGCCCCGTTACAAGGATGCTGCTGCTACTGCTGCTAAGTCACTTCAGTCATGTCTGACTCTGTGCAATCCCATAGATGGAAGCCAACCAGGCTCCCCCATCCCTGGGATTCTCCAGGCAAGAGCACTGGAGTGGGTTGCCATTTCCTTCTCCAGTGCGTGAAAAGTGAAAGTGAAGTCACTCAGCCGTGTCCGACTCTTAGTGACCCCATGGACTGCAGCCTACCAGGCTCCGCCGCCCAGGGGATTTTCCATGGACGAGTAGGGCGCCGTTGCCTTCGCCGATATATACAGGCAAATTACAGAAGGTATTCAAATGGCAGCTAACGTGAAAAACGCAACATCTCTAGCATATGGAGAAGCAAATTTGAACAATGAGATAAATTTACTTACTAGATTGCAAATGACGTTGTAAATTATCATACAAATTTACCTTTGTTCAATAATTATTATGTTTCAGTAACTGTTGAGGTCTTTGTATTTTATTTAATTACCCTAAAATCTAGGCTCCAAGAGAACAAGGACCAGATTTTCGTTGTTCACTTTTGAATCCTCAGACTCGGGCACAGTTGCTGGCAAATAGTAAGCAATCAATGAATATTTACTGAATGTTCAGTAATATATTCAGTAATAATGAAATTGTTTGCAATAGCCTAGAATGTTTCTTCTCACAGCTGACTCATTCATCCAGCCTCAGCACAAAAGTAACTTTCTTCGTCTGTTATTCTTCATCTTACCTAAGATTGTTTGCTTTGCTGAAGAGCTATGTTCACAATCTGTAATTATTTAACTTATTTATGATTTTTCTCTTCCTGCTAAGTGAGAGCTTGCTAAGAGCAGGAACCATATATGTTTTGTTCATTGCCATCTATCCAGGCAAATAAGAATACCTCACCCATAATAGAGACTGAATAAATGTTTGTTAAATGAATTAATGCATGGTGGGAAAAAAATGAAAAATTGAAGTATAGAATACCAGCAATTATTAAAAAGAATAAGCTAAATCAATGTTCCCTCATGTGGAAAAATATCCATGATAGAGTAAATTTTAATAAATGGAAATGGTAGGAAAAACCCTACCTATATTTTTTAAATGTGTTTCGATATCCATAAAAGGAAAATAGTTTAAAATAACCTCTGAGATAAAGGAACCGAGTACATAGAAGGCAATAGACTTTGGGAAATATCATTATTATTTTACATGTGTTTGTATTTTATTATTTAATATTTTTGCAATGTGCACATTAAAGAAATTTAAGGTTGTGAAATATATATTAAAAGGAAATTAATGCTCACTATTGTTAATCCTTGTCATATTTGGGGCTTCCAAGGAAAGGAACATACGTATACATGTGGTATAATTTTCAGAGGAGCAATTTCATAGCTTCAAGCAAATTTTCAATGGATCCTACTATCCCCAAAACTTCCATGGAGTAGGATAGAACCTCTGGCAATAGGTTATACATTTTTATCCAGGATACAAAGATGGCTGTCCAATCTCCCTACCCAGTTATTTTCTACTCTTACCCCATTTTCTTGAGCTGGTGGAGTTCACAATTTATGATGTTCCAAAAAGATTCTATAATAAAAATTTTCTGCAGCAAAATAAATTTTGAAAACACTGCACCCTGTTACCAACCTCCTTTGAGATTTATAGCCCATTATCCATCTTTAACATCTCACAAAGATCAGAAATAAACAAGTTTTTTACCTTCAAACCCAGAATGTCTCGAAGACATTGGAGCGTAGAACATGCTTGGTATATCTTCCAAAATCTTGCAGAACAGTTTTTGCTCCAAACAACTGGTGGGGGAAAGCTGAGAGAGACTATGAGCACAGGTGCTACCACTTTGTTTCAACAGCTGTTCTCCCTACTGCTGCCACTAAGCAGTTTTAGAATTTCTGGTCTTTAATCAACTTCTATCAGCTCACGTACTTCAGCATTTTTTGTTCAGAAAATGAAATCATTCTCTCAACGTCAAGATGCATATCTGTCTTGAGCTCTTGAAGCAGTATTTCTAATTGCCCTTAGAATATTTACACTTAGATATTTCACCGTTACCTCTGATTCAAGCGGCTAAAACTAAAATCATTACTTCATTCCTCCCCACCAGAGTCTTCATTTCTTTCCTTAACATCATTATTCTTCTGCACTCCTTGGTAATAAACTTTAATTTGCCGTTTCTTTCATTCCATAAACTCAGTAAGTTGTCAACTTTTGTTCTATCCCAGCCTATTGAAGTCAGTATGGATAAAGATTCAATCATTCTTGTCATTTCCTCTCAACTATCCATCAAATTTTTCATTAAAAGCCCGATCTAAAGTATCATCTTCTCTGAAAAGTCTTCCATGAGATTCACTCAGGCCTCTCACAATTAATCTCACTTTTCTCTGTAAGCTCATTACATTCTTTTTGGGCTCCTTTTTATAGCCCTGTGATCTGGTATCATATGATTTTAAATGTATGCCACCTCATGGTCCCAGAAGGCTGCTTGAGCTCCAGCCTTCACCTATACATTTCAACCATTAGAAAGGAGGAAGGGCAAAAGTACACCACCTGCCTTATAAAAAGATGTGAAAGACAAAATGCATCTGTCAATCAATTTTATTCAAGCTACTGGGGGCACACTCTAGGTCCTAAGATCCAACTGTCCACACTGCATGGTTTTGCTTTAGATGTTTATAGGGAGGCATAGTGAAATCTCGGGTGGGATGATTTGCAGTTGGGGTCATTTTACAGTTAGGGGAAACCTCAATCAGCTGAACAGAAATGTTTATCTGTGTTTAGTTACTTTCAAGCAGACAAACATTTTTAGTATCAGCTAATCATTCATGAGACAAAGAATCAGAGCTGAATATACCCAGAACTAATGTCAGTTATATCTCATTTGGGGGAAAAAAAGGAATGGGGAGTTGGAAGACTGTGTCTGGCCTCCTCAGAGGTTCAGGCGAAAGTGAGAGACATCTGAGAGTTTCATGGGAGCCCTGACGAAGTGTGGATGGGACTCACCTGAGTCATGTGCGGAAGGGTAGTTCTTTGAGGTAATCCTTTTCCTGGAACATAGAAAGGTGAAGGCTTAGAAAACAGGGGGTGGGGGAATTTCTTAGCCATCACTATTTTCCCAGAGCAAAACTTTAGATCAAGTTGAACATTTTAAAGGTTTCCCAAAAGCCTCACACAATGCTTCTGTCTAAACATAATTGTCTGGTGTCACTTAATCATGTGGCTCCGTCTGGCTTTAAGGGAAGCAGGGAAAAGTAATCACTTAGATGAGAGGCAGTAAGGCCAGATAAAAATGGGTGCTATTACTAAACAGGTAAGGGTGAGCTATTGATGCTTTTGAACCGTGGTGCTGGAGAAGACTCTTGAGAGTCCCTTGGACAACACTCTTGAGAGTCCCTTGGACAACAAGGAGATCAAACCCATCAGTCCTAAAGGAAATCAACCCTGCATATTCATTGGAAGGGCTGATGCCGAACCTGAAGCTCCAATACTTTGGCCACATGATACAAAGAGTCTACTCATTGGAAAAGACCCTGATGCTGGGAAAGATGAAGGCAGAAGGAGAATAGAGCAACAGAGGATGAGATGGTGTGATGACATCACTGATTCAATTGATTCACCAGTTAAGGGTCAGGGAATCCTGGTGTGCTACAGTCCATGGGGTATCGAAGAGTCAGACACAACTTGGCAATTGAACAACAAAGGCCAAGCTACCCAATTAGCATGTCCCTCACAGGGCTCTGTAATGCTCCTGACTGCTATCCTTTTCCACCCTTGCATCTTTCTAATCTAGTCTTCATATGGTAGCCAAAGCTCCCTTTTTAAATTGTGAAATTGATCATGTCCCTGCTTGCTTAAAACTCATCAGCTGATTTAAGAATAGAAAACAAACTGAAAAGGTCCAGAACAATCTGGATGTCTCCCATCTCCAACTCTATCTTATTTCATTCTTCTCTTCACGTGCTTGTTATATGACAGTCAATAAGAAGAGACTTTCCTACTAGGTATAGGAAAAATATATGTGTCACCGTAGTAATTTTAAAAAGGTATTATAAGCATAGAAACCGATAGTTTGATAGAACAAAATAGAGTTCAAAAAACAAATTCATATATGGGAATTGTTTACAAGTTACATTTTAAATCAGAGGGGAAAATATCATGGTGTATTTAATAAACATTCTTGATGGAATTATCTACAGATGAAAATGATAAAGATCAATTTCTGCTTCACACCACATAAATTTATAATATATTAGAAAGCAAAATAATGAACAAAAATCTACTGTGTAGCAGAGGGAACTATATTCAGTATCCTGTAATAACCTATTGGAGAAGGCAATGGCACCCCACTCCAGTCCTCTTGCCTGGAAAATCCCATGGATGGAGGAGCCTGGTAGGCTGCAGTCCATGGGGTCCCTAAGAGTCGGACACGACTGAGTGACTTCACTTTCACTTTTCACTTTCTTTCATGCTTTGGAGAAGGAAATGGCAACCCACTCCAGTGCTCTTGCCTGGAGAATCCCAGGGATGGGGGAGCCTGGTGGGCTGCCGTCTATGGGGTTGCACAGAGTTGGACACAACTGAAGTGACTTAGAAGCAGTGGCAATAATAACCTATAGTGGAAAAGAATTTGAGAAAGAATATATAATATCTTCTTTATATTATATAATATATTTTATACACATGTACAGACACATATATGTAGCTCTCTTTGCTGCTGCTGTTTAGTTGCTAAGTTATGTCTGACTCTGTAACCCCATGGACTCTATAGCCCGCCAGGCTTCTCAGTCCATGGGATTTCCCAGGCAAGAACCCTGGAGTGGGTTGCCAGTTCCTTTTCAACGAGATCTTCTCAACCCAGGGATCAAAGCCGAGTCTCCTGCTTGGCAGGTGGGTTCTTTACCATTGAGCCACCCGGGAAGCCCAGTTCTGTCTGCTCATACTTATTTTCTAACTACTGCCAGTTGTGCTCTGCCAAAAACCACCTGATCCCTGAATGAAAGTGAAGTTGCTCAGTCGTGTCCGACTCTTCGCAGCCCCATGGACTGCAGCCTACCAGGCTCCTCTGTCCATGGCATTTTCCAGGCAACAGGACTGGAGTGGGGGGCATATCCTATTCCCACCTGGTTAGTATGAGACTCGTTGAGGACATCACTCCAATTCATAATTTTTTGCCACTTTTAGTATTGAAATATGCTTCTTGTAGTATTAGAATATGCTTATTTGTGGCTTCCCAGGTGGTGCTAGTGGTAAAGAACCTGCTTGCCAATGCAGGAGACATAAGAGATGCCGGTTTGATCCCTGGGTTGGGAAGATCCCCTGGAGGAGGGCATGGCAACCCCTTCCAGTATTCTTGCCTAGGAAATCCCACAGACAGAGGAGACTGCTGGGCTACAGTCCATGGGGTCGCAAAGAGTTGGACATGACTGAAGCGACATAGCAGCAGCAGCATGATTATTTTAATGCTAAAATTAAATGTTAAGTTAAAAACTAAATATTGAAATAGGCTCAGTTATTAAGATTCAGTGCTTTTCATTGTAAAACTCAGAGCTATAAGCCACCTTTCACTCTCCTCTTTCACTTTCATCAAGAGGCTCTTTAGTTGCTCTTCACTTTCTGCCATAAGGCTGGTGTCATCTGCATATCTGAGGTTATTGCTATTTCTCCCAGCAATCTTGATTCCAGCTTGTGCTTCCTGCAGCCCAGGGTTTCTCATGATGTACTCTGCATATAAGTTAAATAAGCAGGGTGACAATATACAGCCTTAGCATACTCCTTTTCCTATTTGGAATCAGTCTGTTGTTCCATGTGCATAGGTCAGGTGGTCTGGTATTCCCATCTCTTTCAGAATTTTCCACAGTTTATTGTGATCCACACAGTCAAACGCTTTGGAATAGTCGATAAAGCAGAAATAGATGTTTTTCTGAAACTCTCTTGCTTTTTCGATGATCAGCAGATGTTGGCAATTTGATCTCTGGTTCCTCTGCCTTTTCTAAAACCAATCATATTGATTGATTTTTAAACATTAAACCAATCTTAACTCTTGGAAATAAATGCTACTTTGTCATAATGGATTATCCGTTTTATATATTGCCATTTGATTTGCTCACATTATGTTAAATATTTTGCATCTATGTTTATGAGGAAATATTGGGGCTTCCCTGATAGCTCAATTGGTTTAGAATCTGCCTGCAGTGTGGGAGACCTGGGTTCAATCCCTGGGTTGGGAAGATCCCCTGGAGAAAGAAAGAGTACCCACTCCAGTATTCTGGCCTGGAGAATTCTTGGGGTTACAAAGAGTCACACAAAACTGAGCAACTTTCACTTTTTTTTTTCCATGAGGAAATACTAGTATTGGTATTCCTTTCTTGCAAAGTAATTGTTTTTTTTGATTTTTGTTTCATGATAATTCTAGCCTCACAAAGTAAATTGAGAAATGTCCCCTCCTCTTGTATTTTCTTAAAGTTTATGTAAGAGTGGTTTTATTTCTCCTGGGAAAGAATACACCTGCAATGCAGGAGACCCCATTTCAGTTCCTGGGTAGGGAAGATCCCCTGGAGGAGGGCATGGCAACATACTCCAGTATTCTTGCCTGGAGAATCCCCATGGACAGAGGTGCCTGGTGGCCTGCAGTCCATGGGTTTGCAAAGAGTCAGATACTACTGAGCAACTAAGCACAGCACACAACACAACTATCTGATATAATTCATTGGTGAGGCCACTTGAGCCTGG
Organism: Capra hircus; assembly: GCF_001704415.2. NCBI lineage: Eukaryota > Metazoa > Chordata > Mammalia > Artiodactyla > Bovidae > Capra > Capra hircus. The sequence goes on along the minus strand of NC_030811.1, from coordinate 12,545,373 downwards.
AGTATTTCAGAGGAGAGAATTTTAAATGACATATTCAATTACTTTAAGAAATACAGTGTTATTCATGTTTCATGTTTCTTCTTATACCAGTTTTTATAATTTCTGTTTTTCTAGAAATGTTTCCATTTCATCCACACTGTCAAATTTATTAGCATAATAATACAAATATTCCTGTATTGTCCTCCCCAAATCTAAAGGATCCAAAGTGATGATCTTTGTCTTTATTCTGATATTGGCAATTTAGTTTTGGTTTCCTCAGTTGCTTGCTAGTTTTACATTGCTTTGCTAGAGTTTTATCCATTTTATTAATATGCTGAAAAGATATTTTGATTTTGTCAATCCTCTCTGTTGTTTTCTCTTTATATTTTATAAATTTGTATATTTTAAATTTGTATAAATTTTTATAAATTTATATATTTTAAAATTTTTATTTTTCTTCTTTCTTTCTACGTATTTTGGATTTAAGTTGCCCTTCCTTTTTATTTCCTTAAATAGTAAGCTTTGGTTAGTAGTTTTATACTCTCCTCATCAACTATAAGAATTTAAATCCATAAGTTCTGCTTTAAGGATTCTTTCAGTGCACCTGCAAATTCCCAGATGTTGTGCTTTATTATCATTCAGTTCAAAATATTTTCTAATTTTCTCTGTTTCATGTGCTACTTAGAAATGTGATACTTAATGTCCAAATACTCAGGGATTTTCCAGATGTATTGTTGTTATTGATTTTTAGTTTAGTTCTACTACTGTCTGAGAACATACATTGTAAATTTACATATTTGCTAAGACCTTTTTTTGAGATTTAACTTGTGATTTACCCTAGAGAATGTTCCATGCACACTTGAAAAGAATATGTGTTCTGCTGCTGTTGGTTGGAATGTTTCTGATATGACTGTTAGGTTCATTTAGTCTAAATTATAGTTCATGTCCAATGTTTCCTTATTGATTTTCCGTCCAGAAGCGCTATCCGTTATTGAAAGTGAGGTACTCAAATCCCTATTATCATTGTATTGTTGTCTACTTCTCCCTTCATATCTGTTAGTATTTGCTTAATATATTGACATTTAGGTGCTCTGGTGATGGGAGCATATATATTTCCAATGCTCTTCTTAATAAATTGATCCTTTTGTCATTATACAATGATTTTATTTGTCTTTTCTTACCATGTTTGGCTTAAAGTCCATTTTGTCTGATAATAAGCATAACTATCCTGCTCTGTTTTGGGTTACATGTGTATGGACTGTCTTTTCCTATCCCTTTACTTTGACCGTATCTGTGTCCTTAAAGTGAACCTCTTACAGGGAGCATGTAGTTGGTTCCTGCTTATTTAAAAGAAAAATTCATCCAGTAACAGCATATCTTTGATTGAAGTATTCCATCATTTACATTAGAGCTATTGTTGATAGGTAAAGACTTGCTAGGACCATTGTTTCCTGGCTCCCTTGTTCCTTTGTTTCCACTCTCACTGCCTTCCTTTTTGAATTGATGGGTTTTCCACAGTGGAAGGCCTTGATTCCCTTCTCTTTATTTTCTTGTGTATTTACTGTAGGTTTTTGTTTTGTGGGTGCCATGAGGCTTACAGAGAACATCTTATGAATATAACAGTCTGTTTTACACAGAGAACTTCAATCACATATAAAACCTCTAAACTTTTATTCTCTTCCCCCTGTCACTTTATGTTTTTGACATCAAAATTTACCTCTTCTTATGTTCATCTTCAAATTAGTATAGTTACAGCTATTTTTAATACTCTTGTCTTTTAACCTTTATTCTAGAGTTAAGCGGGTAATACTCCACCATATGACAGGATTCTAACTAATTAGCATTCTTCCATTTCAGCTTGAAGAACTCCTTTCAAGATTTCTTATAAAACAGAGCTAGTGGTGAAAATTTCCTCACTTTTTGTTCATTGTGAAGTCTTTACATTGCCTTCATTTCTGAAGGACAGATTTTCTGGGCAAGGTGTTGTTGGATGGCAGTTTTTGGCCTTTAGAACTTTGAACATAGCACCCCACTCTGTCCTGGCCTATGAGGTCTCTGTTGAGAAATCTGATCACTGTAAGGGGGTTTCCCTGTAAGTTACAAGCTTTGTTTTTCATTTCTTTTAAGATTCTCTCTTTGACTTTCTGTTTTGAGTTTTTTATACTGTGTCTTGGAGATGAACTCTTTAAGTTCATTTTCTTTGTTAACCTTGAGCTTCATGAATTTGGATATCCAAATCTCTTTGTAGATTTGAAATCTTTTCATTCTTTAAATAAGCTGTCTGACTTCTTTCCTCTCTTCTCCTGGAACTCCAATAATTCACAAATTGGTTCTTTGTTTAGTATCCCATAGATCATGTAGGCTTTCATCACTCTTTTTCATTCTTTTTCTTTGATTTCCTCTAACTGGATAATTTCAAGTTTCTATCTCCCAGATTCTTTCTTCTGCTTGTTTTATTCTGATTTTGGTACTCTCAGTTGCAGTGAAAACTGCATTTTTTTTGTATTCTCTACATCCGGAATTGATTTGATACTTTTTAATGATTTCTATCTTTTTGTTAAGTTCCTCACTTTTCTCATATTTTTGTTTTTTATTTCATTGAACTGTCTTTCTGTGTTTTCTTGTCATTCATTGAGTTACCTTAAAATAGCTATTTTGCATTCTTTGTTGGATAAATTGCAGGTTCCCATGTCTTTGTATTTGTTTACTAGAAGATTATTGTGTTCCTTTTGTGTTGTCATGCTACCTTGATACTTCATGTTCCTAGAAGTTGTCTGCATTGCTGTCTTCACATTTGGAAGCCAGCAGTCTTCCAGCCACCTCCTCCAGTCTTTACTAATGGTCTACCCAGTTGCCTTCTCCAGTCCTTACTAACGGCCTTCAGGAGACAGATACCTTCCATAGCCTTGCTGAGATTCTGAGGCTATCTCAGACTTTCTATGGGTACAACTGCTCCACACTTCTTTCTTGTGGCAAAATTTTAAAGCAGTATGCCTTCTCTGAATCTTGAAAAAAACCAGGAGTGTGCTGACAGCCTCTTTTGTATTCCAAAAGATGATGCTCAATCTCAAGTCTGTGGTCTCTCCCCAGCCTGCAGATTTGAATCCAGTTTCTGTGTGCCCATAATGAAAAGTGGTAGTTTCTCAGTTACATCTGACTCTGCGACCCTGTGGACTGTACAGGCTCCTCTGTCCGTGGAATTCTGCAAGCAGGAATGTTGGAGTAGGTAGCCATTCCCTTCTCCAGGGGGTCTTCCTGACCCAGGGATCATACATACCCAGGGCTCCTGCACTGTGTGCTCATAGTCACCTGCCAAAGATTACTCTCTCTGCCACTATCTGGAGTGTGCACAGGGGTCTGGCTACAGGCTTGGGAAGTGTGCAGGTTACACGCATGGAGTGCTGTGGGTGCCTGTGGGCTAGCTGGGGAGATTTGCATATTAGGTGTTCGCAGTGGTTTGCAGGTGGCCTTGTAGATGGAGTCTGTGGACAGTAAGTATGATCTGCATCCTTTTAATGCCCTCTTAGTCCTATGTTAGTTCAGCTTTCCCATCCTCTTCCTGACCTCAATCATGTAGTCATGATTCTATACTCTAGGTGGAGCAAGAGAGAAATGAGCCCCATTGGCAGCAGCCTACATAGTTGGGGAAGCCATGTGCTTACTTTTTTCCTCTGGGTAAATCACAGCTGAGAAGATCTGTCTTGACCTAAAGCTGTGCCACCTTAGGGGAAATATAAGTTGGGTAAGATCAAGATGCTCTTTTTACCTATTCAAATGCATCCAAATTTTATACTATTTTTTTTTCCCCTCCAGTGGTATGCTGGCACTTCTCACCTGGAAACCTGTACATCTACAAAGGGTCTTTCTTTCAAGGGTGATTGTCTAAGACAGTGTTTTAGACTGTGGCTGAGAGAGGCTAGAATTGATACATAGGCAACTGCAGAGTCCACAGCCAGGACTGAGATCTGTTTGCCTACTATCCAGGGCAATAGTGGGAAAGATTCCTCCTGGGTCCTTCGACATATGCTTCTGGTTCACACAGCTCCCTCAGAGGCATTTCTGTCTATGGATAGATGGCAACGTTTTGTTTTTGGTGGGGCCACAAATACAAGGAATGTCACATGCCACCATGTTGCTGATGTCACTGAGAATTTTTCATTTTAAATAATGTAATTTTAAATGCCAGAAATTCCATTTGTTATTAAAAAAAATCTTCTACTTTCCTTTAAATCCTTGAGCATAATTATAGTAGCTATTTTAGAATCCTTATCTGCTAATTCCATCATCCCTGTCATTTTATGATCTTTTTGTTGCCTTTTTTCTTCCTTCCTAGTATGAATGAAGTCTTTCTGCCTCTTTGCATGTCTAGCAATTTTTGGTTGGATGCCAGACATTATTTTTATGTAGTTTAGTGTTTGAATTTTATATTCCTTTGAAGACCTTAGAGTCTGTTTTTTCAGACAGTTAATTGAGAATCTGTTTTATACTTTTGAGGTTTCCCTTCAGGCTTTGTTATGACAAGTCTCCACTGACTGAATGGACATGAATTTGAGCAAACTGTGGGACATAGTGGAGGACAGAGGAGACTGGCATGCTGCAGTTACTGCAGTCACAAAGAGCTGGGCATGACTTAGGACTGAACAACAACAATGACGCAGCAGCCTTTGCTCTAGAATTGTTTAGCTGTAGTACTAAGGCATGACTATTCTGAGGTCTCAAGTGACTGTCTTCTGTATTTAGCAGTTCTCTCCTCTCTGCCTGAAAGGAACTCCAACATCTCCCAATCCGTGTGAACTGTGGGAATTGTTAGCTTATTGCTTTTATGGATGTTATACTTTGGCTGTACTTGTAGACACATGACCAGAATTGAATTCAGTCAAAACCCTGAAGAGATCTCTGTGCAGATTTCTGTATCTCTTTTTCGGCATGGTTCCCTGGTATGAGTCTCTGCAAATCTCAGCATCCTCAGCCTCCTTAATTTTGTATCTGTCTTTTCATCCCAGTTATTTAATTTTACTTATTATTCCCTATCTATACTGTAAACTTGAAGTTGCTTCCATATATAAAACTGAGATGATCACAGTTCAGTTCAGTTCAGTTGCTCAGTCGTGTCCAACTCTTTGTGATTCCATGGGCTGCAGCACGCCAGGCCTCCCTGTCCATCACCAACTTCCGGAGTTCACTCAAACTCATGTCTATCGAGTCGGTGATGCCATCCAACTATCTCATCCTCTTCCGTCCCCTTCTCCTCCTGCCCTCAATCTTTCCCAGCATCAGGGTCTTTTCCAATGAGTCAGCTCTTCTCATCAGGTGGCCAAAGTATTGGAGTTTCAGCTTTAGCATCACTCCTTCCAATGAACACTCAGGACTGATCTCCTTTAGGATGGATTGGTTGGATCTCCTTGCAGTCCAAGGGACTCTCAAGAGTCTTCTCCAACACCACAGTTCAAAAGCGTAAATTCTTTGGCACTCAACTTTCTTTATAGTCCAACTCTCGCGTCCATACATGACTACTGGAAAAACCATAGCCTTGAGTAGACGGACTTTTGTTGACAAACTAATGTCTCTGCTTTTGAATATACTATCTAGGTTGGTCATAACTTTCCTTCCAAGGAGAAAGCGTCTTTTAATTTCATGGCTGCAGTCACCATCTGCAGTGATTTTTGAGCCCCCGCAAATAAAATCAGCCACTGTTTCCACTGTTTCCCCATCTATTTGCCATGAAGTGATGGGACCAGATGACATGATCTTAGTTTACTGAATGTTGAGCTTTAAGCCAACTTTTTCACTCTCCTCTTTCACTTTCATCAAGAGGTTCTTTAGTTCTTCTTCACTTTCTGCCATAAGGGTGGTGTCATCTGCATATCTGAGGTTATTGATACTTCTCCCAGCAATCTTGATTTCAACTTGTGCTTCTTCAAGCCCAGCATTTCTCATGATGTACTTTGCATATGAGTTAAATAAGTAGGCTGACAATATACAGTCTTGACGTACTCCTTTTCCTATTTGGAACCAGTCTGTTGTTCCACGTCTAGTTCTAACTGTTGCTTCCTGACCTGCATACAGATTTCTCAAGAGGCAGGTCAGGTTGTCTGCTATTCTCTTCTCTTTCAGAATTTTCCACAGTTTATTGTGATCCACACAGTCAAAGGCTTTGGCATAGTCAATAAAGCAGAAATAGATATTTTTCTAGAACTCTTTTGCTTTTCCCATGATCCAGTGGATGTTGGCAATTTGATCTCTGGTTCTTCTGCCTTTTCTTTTGAACATCTGGAAGTTCATGGTTCGTATATTGCTGAAGCCTGGCTTGGAGAATTTTGAGCATTACTTTACTAGTGTGTCAGATGAGTGCAATTGTGTGGTAGTTTGAGCATTCTTTGGCATTGTCTTTCTTTGGGCTTGGAATGAAAACTGACCTTTTCCATTCCTGTGGCCACTGCTGAGTTTTCCCATTTTGCTGACATATTGAGTGCAGCACTTTCACAGCATCATCTTTTAGGATTTGAAATAGCTCCACTGGAATTCCATCACCTCCTCTAGCTTTGTTCGTAGTGATGCTTCCTAAGGTCCACTTGACTTCACATTCCAGGATGTCTGGCTCTAGGTGAGTGATCACACCATCATGATTATCTGGGTTGTGAAGATCGGTTTTTGTACAGTTCTTCTGTGTGTTCTTGCCGCCTCTTCTTAATATCTTCTTCTTCTGTTAGGTCCATACCATTTCTGTAGTTTATTGTGCCCATCTTTGCATGAAATGTTCCCTTGGTATCTCTAATTTTCTTGAAGAGCTCTCTAGTCTTTCCCATTCTGTTCTTTTCCTCTATTTCACTGCATTGATCCCTGAGGAAGGCTTTCTTATCTCTCCTTGCTATTCTTTGGAACTCTGCATTCAAATGGGTATATCTTTCCTTTCCTCCTTTGCTTTTTGCTTTTATTCTTTTCACAGCTGTTTGTAAGGCCTCCTCAGACAGCCATTTTGCTTTTTTTCATTCCTTTTTCTTGGGAATGGTATTGATCCCTGTCTCCTGTACAATGTCACAAACCTCCGTCCATCGTTCATCAGGCACTCTATCAGATCTAGTTTCTTAAATCTATTTCTCACTTCCACTGTATAATCGGAAGGGATCAGTTAGGTCATACTTGGATGGTCTAGTGGTTTTCCCCACTTTCTTCAATTTAAATCTGAATTTGGCAATAAGAAGTTCATGATCTGAGCCGCAGTCAGCTCCCAGTCTTGTTCTTGATGACTGTATAAAGCTTCTCCATTTTTGGCTGCAAAGAATATAATTAATCTGATTTCAATGTTGACCATCTGGTGATGTCTATGTGTAGAGTCTTCTCTTGTGTTGTTGGAAGTGGATGTTTGCTATGACCAATGTGTTCTCTTGGCAAAACTCTATTAGCCTTTGCCCTGCTTCATTCTGTATTCCAAGGCCAAATTTGCCTGTTACTCCAGGTGTTTCTTGACTTCCTACTTTTGCATCACAGGGCTCATCTTCTTGTTTCTCTTTTCTTAAGCATCACAGTTCTGCTCTGTCTGTTTCATATTTTATTCAGTTTTAGTTGTTTATGCAAGAAGGTAGGTCCTGTACAAGATTCTTCTATATGAGAGTAAGATCTTTTCATTAAGTTGAAGACTGAAACTTAAAGCCCAAAAAGTTTGTTGGAAGCTCTGTGCTTGTTATGAGAAGTTTTGACTGCTGGACCTTGTAATATAAATAGCATGCATGATTGATTTCATTATCATTCCCCATAATAGTTATTATCTCTAAAATCTTTCTTTTGGACATCTCACTTCAAAATTCAATTATTCCTTGGTTCTTTTTTCAGTTAAATAGCTCCAGATGACAAACCTCTCATTTTCTGTTAGGGTGTTTCAGCAGTTCTCCCTTTAATTTCATTTTTTCCTGTTACATAACCTTATTCCAAAGATATTTTCCATGTAATTATTTGATACTTTCAGAATTAGTTTTTCAAGTTATTAATATTTTTTAAATCTGTCAGATTTTTTATTTGTGGTGTTTTATATTACTATAGTGTCTATTCTTACTTTTACTCCTTTAATCATTTAATGTTTATTTTATAATCCTTTTCAGATTGTTAGATCATCTTCTGTTTTTAGGTCTTAATTCTCTTGGTGGCTGTATCTATGGACACTTTCACATTGTTATTTGCTTCCTTATGTGGAAACAGAATTCCTGATCACATGTAAACAGCAGTTTTGTATTTGCTTATAACAGCATCCTTTGGATCTCAACATTTCTGAATTAGATTTTATTTTAAATTTCAGTTTACAGGTTTTATAAATATGAGTAGCAGAAATATAATTCTCATTAGTTCATTCACAGCTGATTTTTTAAAAATTTCCTTTCCATCCAAGGCACTGAATAAAGTACAGGGAAGCTTCCTTGTTGTTTTGCTGGCTGAGTTTATGAATAAAGTGGCATTATGCAAGGTTTTGTTTCTGATTTAAATCCCAAACCTATGCCTTTTGCCTCAGATGTTCTATGGTGTACTAGTCTCCCACTGCAAGATCTATATGAGGGTCTGAATCCCTATTAGCAACTGAGTCAGCACACATATACGCATGTTTGTGTATATACACATATTTATACACATAAATGCATAAAATGCACATATACATATGTACAAAAAACAGCAGCATATGTATAAACAGTTACACATGTATATATTTAAATCTACTCAACATTTCAATATATATGTAAAGAGAAGATGTGTCTTCTCTATCAGTTACCTGACATATAACTGAAATGTGCCTGAAATTCCTTTAAGATGCTGGGATTTCTATGTATATGCATGTGTAATGTGTGAGCAGGGGACAGCACTAAGGCAGGGACAGTTTTGCTTTGAATTACAGAGAAAACTTAACACATCTCATGATGAAATAACATGCCTTCTCCCTTCAGAACTACTCTTTCCTATGTCCAACTCCTAACCTCTCCCTTACAATCCCTCATACAACCATACATGAAGTCCTTCCATCAAGTCTTCTAAAAATTTCTCCAGGAGGTTCACTCTCTCCTTCTTATTTCAGGTTCCATCATATTTCACTCAGGCAACATCCCCTGAGAGAAATCTACATTCAGTCTTGTCCTGGCTCTCCTCACACAGACGGCATAGTGATCTCTCTTAAACACAGTTCTGATCATGTCATTCTTCCGCCTAAAATGACCAAATAGTCTTCAAATACTCTTAGAAGATAGGCCAAAACCCTTAACATGACCCAGCTCATTGTGCTGTAGCCTCATGTAGTACATTTATTTAGCACACTGACTTTTAAGGTCCTTGATTGTGCCAAGTTCCCTTCTAACTAGAGTCCTTTGCACATACTATTTGCTCTGCTTGTAACATTGTTCCTAAAAATAATCAAATATTTATTCCCATAGATTTTGGTAAATGTTTGTATCTCTTCATAGAGTATAAATTCCATGAAGACACAAACCAGTCTTGTTCCAGCTCTTAACAAGACATACTTGAGACATAGAATATGCCCCAAAACTATCTGCTGAAGGAAGAATGGAAACAAGAACAAGAAGAAAGAAATACAATATTATAAGCTTTAATTGGAATGAACATTTGATAAAGTGAAATTGATCCAACTATCAGTTCAGTTCAGTTCAGTTCAGTTCAGTTCATTCGCTCAGTTGTGTCTCCACTGACTTTACAGCCCCATGGACTTTACAGCCCCATGGACTGCAGCATGCCAGGTTTCCCTGTCCATCACCAACCCCCAGAGCTTGCTCACACTCATGTCCTTCGAGTCAGTGATGCCATCCAACCACTTCATCCTCTGTCATCCCCTTCTCCCCCTGCCTTCAATCTTTCCCAGCACTGGGGTCCTTTCCAATGAGTCAGTTCTTCACATCAGGTGGTCAAGGTAATTGGAGTTTCAGCTTCCGCATCAGTCCTTTCAATGAATATTAAGGATTGATTTTCTTTAGGATTGACTGGTTTGATCTCCTTGCAATCCAAGGGACTCTCAAGAGTCTTCTCCAACACCACAGTTCAAAAGCGTCAATTCTTCGGTGCTCAGCTTTCTTCTTTATGGTCCAAGTCTCACATCCATACATGACTCCTGAGAAAACCATACCCTTGACTAGACAGACCTTTGTTGGCAAAGTAATGTCTCTGCTTTTTGACATGCTGACTAGGTTTGTCCTAGATCCAACTGTAAACAACTGCAATTAATTGATCTTCAATTCCATTTCGTTTTTGGCAAGGCGGTGGGGCGGGGGGATAAACAAACTTGTTTTCTCAGTAGAGAAAGGAGACATTTAGAAAGACGAGATTGGGAGCAGAGGTCAAAGTTTATGGACTTTATACTACACTTCATATTTTAGTTCATTTACTTATCATGGAGTGAACAAAAAAGTTACAATCCAAAACTCTGAGATAATTTCCTCCTACCACTACAAATACAGCCAACTCCAGTTAGCATGATTTATCATGATTTTGGAAAGTTGTTTTAGTAATGGTGACTTAAAGTAGCAATTTTGGGGGTAATGCATAACAATGAAAGAAACTACTTATTCTTTTTATGTTACCTTTGTGCTTTTTCCTTCCCAAAATAGAGTTTTCCTTTGGTTTTTGGTTAATGAAAGCCCTGTATACATCCTGGCATCCTTGGAGAAGTTATTGATACAGTAGAGGGCAGTATAGGAGCACATCTCAGGATGAAAATACTGGGCTGCCTCTGGGCTCCCCTTGGAATGATGTGCGGCAAGGTCAGTTAGAGGAAGACTTAAGCAATTTAGGAAGCTACGAGTTGAGAAGATATAGTAAGTATCAAGTCATTGAGTATCTCAAATTGTGGAAAACACGTGAAATTTTAACCATGTTGATGTTTAGAAATTTTATATTTGATGCTCATAAACAGGAATACACACTATTCTTGACAACGGTAGACCCTGGCTTTTCTTATTTTGTTTTGTTGATGATCCATCCTTATTTTTATTGAAAAAGCAAAAGTGATGAGTTTTAACAGGTTGGGTTTGTATTCATGACATAGACAAAGGAAGTTTAAGTATGAGCTATAAACATTTTTCATGCTTGCAAAGATCACACCTAGGAATTTATTTTTATGTTATGTGGTCTCATGTTATTCTTATTTGGTTGAGTGAACTGGGAAGGTTACTGAACTTGGAGAAATAAATTCTGCAGTACTGTATGCCATGCATTATGAGCCACCAAAAATAAATCACAGAAGGGAAGCACATGCCAAACAATTCCAAAGATACTTCTATTGACTGTGAAGCAGTTCAGTGCAGTGTTCAGCTAGGATGAGGCCATCAAGTTAGAGTATGTAGCTTCAGTGGAATTTATATAAAGCTCTAAAGTCTGTAAAGCTTGACAGAATTGAGCTATCATTTTTTTTTAAGGTTCCCTGTCATAGGAGGAGGTAGAAGTTGAAAGAAAGCAAGTAGGATGGCTTGGCTTATACACTTAGGTTTACCCATAGGTCAGTCTCACAGGTACTGGTAAAAGGTACTCATGCCTATTTAATTACAGGGAAGTTTATGCAAGACTGGTTCTGTCTGTGGTGCCTGGAAGACTGAGAGTTCCAGGTACTCAGAGAGAAAGTGAAATAATTGGCTATTGTGCTACTGATGACATGAGGCCAGAGAAGCTTCCACAAAAAAAATTATGTTGGAAAAAAGAATTTATTTTCTTTTCCATACTCAAAAATTAACTTTATCTCATGGTTTTATGAGAAGCAGATGATCTTTGGATGTTCATGTTGGAATATATTCATTTGTGCTTTACAAATGATTTTGATAATAATAGCAACCATAAAATAATAGCAATGATAACAATAATTACTTATATTGATAATAACAGAATTATACACTTCATAGAATTTGACTTCACATATTGACACTTCCAACCTTAGAAGCATCTAAAATTGATGGAGGGTTATAATCATTGTCAGCCAAACACCATTGCCTGTGAATTCAATTTGGTTATAGCTTTTTTAAAAAAACTGTATTGAGAATTATTGTGCACACAGAAAATAATAGAGACAAATGTGCAACAAATGATTAAATATGCCTAAATAAAACAACTAAAACAGATTTTCTGATAAGTATAAAACAAGAATTCTAAGGGATAAGAAAGTATATTATAGTTAAAGTAGTATTCTGTTTCCCTTAGTGGTACATAAAACAATGCTGTATGTTATAATCAGTGGTGTCTTAGGTTTGATAAAATATGACATTTTTATATCCATTTTATGAGTGGAGAATCTGAGGCCAAGAAAGGCCAAGAAAATTCCCAGAAAACATAATAGAATATAGTTTCTCATCTATCATAGTTCACCGCATATTCTGAATAGAAAAGCTAAAAGTGACTATTTCACTCTATTCTTACCTTCCTTTCCAATGAAAACTTCATTAACAATTGTTCACATGTTTATAACTACTTAGTGAAAAAAGCTATAGTTTCAAAAAAGAACCCAGAATGCCTATTTCGAACATAGGAAGCAAGTAGTACTATGATGTTGTCACATCACAGAAACTGAATTCTGAAAATCCACAAGAATTAAAAAGTTTATTTTGGCTCATCATTAAATCAACCCATAGTTAGAATAAATCTATGGAGATACAGAAAGTTCACAGAGTGAAATTGCTTTAAACACATAACAAAATTTAAATGTTAAACCTGTCCAAAACTCGATTGCTTGAACAGCATCCTTAAGTGCCCTACATTTCAAAAAAAAGCATAGATATAAAAGAGACAAATATAATATTTTGGCTCTTCCTTATAGCTCAAATAGTAAAGAATCTGCCTGCAGTGCAGGAGGCCCAGGTTAGATCCCTGCATCATGAAGATCCCCTGGAGAAGGGAATAGCAACCCACTCCAGTATTCTTGCCTGGAGAATCCCATGGACAGAGGAGCCTGTTGGGCTACAGTTCGTGGAGTCACAGAGTCAGACACGACTGAGTGACTAACACTGCTACCACTATTACCAACATTATATTCTCTTGTGTCAACAATTTCATGTCTCTTGTCTCTCCAAGTAGAGTCTCAGAGTGTGGGATGAAACTTGGACGTCAATACACTTAGAAGGCCAATTGGCCCAATGAAACAAGCACCAGGCATATTTTGTAGGATCATCTGACAGTTTTAATGTCCAAATAACCATCAGGCTTTGGATCTAGTTCAAATTCACACTTAGCCTTTACCTCTAGCAACCAGGTTCCAGATGCATTCTCATTTATCACATCCTTACAAAGGAGAAATTTTCAGGTGCTGTGGGCATGCATCATTATGTAAGATTTTGTTTGATCCTGCTCAGTGCAAACAGAGATGGAATTTGATTCGAATATTGGCATTTGAAAGAAAGAGGCATATTACTCTGTGACCTTGAGGATAACTTCCTGCTGGAGAGGTAGAAGCTATCTCAAGTTAGCTTCTGGAGTTAAAGGCATTACTTCCTGCAAGGTGCAGAGCTATTTGCAAATAGTATGTGACTCTGCATTACTAAGCAATGTGAATAGCTCTGTGTATTTTACCCCCTGGCAGTTTACTTGGGATAAATGGAGAGAGCAGGGGTTTCTCAGAGTGATAAAAAGTACCAAAACACTATTTTCTTTACATTTCACCGATTAGATAGTCACTTATTCTAACCAACATCTCTTTGGAATAACAATAAAATTTGCTTTAATCAGAGAGGTGTGTGTGTGTGTGTGTGTGTGTGTGTGTGTGTGTGTGTGTGTGTGTGTGTATGCATGTGTTAGTCAGTCATGTTCGGCTCTTTGCTACCCCATGGACTGTATCCTGCCAAGGCTTCTCTGTCCTTGGAATTCTCCAGGCAAGAACGCTGGAGTGGATAGCCATTTCCTTCTCCAGGGGATCTTCACTGTGCAGGGATTGAACTCAGCCTCCTGCTTTGCAGGCAGATTCTTTCCTATCTGAACCATCCGGGAAGCCCAATCAGAGAGGAACCCAGCTAAAATCATTTCCAGAGGAAAGGAGTTTGAATTTCAAGGAAGAATCTCAATCCCAATCTCCCAGTTCATCCCACTACCCCCCTTTCCTCCTTACTATTCACAGATCTGATCTCTACATCTGTATCTCCATTTCTGCTTTGTAAAGAAGATCGTCTATACCAGTTTTGTCAGGTTCCACACATACGAGTTAATATACGACATTTGTTTTTTCTCTTTCTGACTATACTATGTATAAAATAAATAATCAGTGAGAACCTGTTACCGAGTCAAAACTTCCCCTGCTCACCGCAGGATAAGTCATTGAATCTGAGACGAGGTGTTGGGACTAGGAAGGGACTAGGAAGGGACTAGGAAGTTTTGACAAGCACCTGGTAGGTGCTGTGTGTGCCACACAAAGAAATATATCACAGTACTTCACAGGTGAGCAGGGTCAGGTTATCTCCCAGAGGTAGGCCATTATATATGCTTATAATGACAAAAGCAGAAAGATAAAGGGTTAAAGTCACAGAAACAGACCCTGTGTAAATTCAAATTAACCCTTCCTGGCTACAAGCCTACTGTATAGTGCAGGAAACTCTCCTCAGTCCTCTCTGGTGAAGGAAATGGGAATGAAGTGAAAGTCGCTCAGTTGGACTTTTGGACATGAGAGTCTGAAACGCATTTCTTGGGTTCAGTCTCAAAAACGACAGAATCATCTCTGTTCATTTCCAAGGCAAACCATTCAATATGACAGTAATCCAAGTCTATGCTCCAACCAGTAATGCTGAAGATGCTGACGTTGAATGGTTCTATGAAGACCTACAAGACTTCTAGAACTAACACCCAAAAAAGATGTCGTTTTCATCATAGGGGACTGGAATGCAAAAATAGGAAGTCAAGAGATACGTGGAATAACAGTCAAATTTGGCCTTGGAGTAAGTACAGAATGAAGCAGGCCAAAGGCTAACAGAGTTTTGCCAAGAGACTGCACTGGTCATAGCAAACATCCTCTTCCAACAACACAAGAGAAGACTCTACACATGGACATCACCAGATGGTCAATACCAAAATCAGATTGGTTATATTCTTTGCAGCAAAAGATGGAAAAGCTCTATACAGTCAGCAAAAATAAGACAAGGAGCTGACTGTGGCTCAGATCATGAACTCCTTATTGCCAAATTCAGATTTAAATTGAAGAAAGTGGGGAAAACCATTAGACCATCCAGGTATGACCTAAATCACATCCCTTATGATTATACAGTGAAAGTGAGAAATAGATTTAAGGAATTAGATCTGATAGACAGAGTGCCTGAAGAACTGTGGACAGAGGTTCGTGACATTGTACAGGAGGCAATGATCAAGACCATCCCCAAGAAAAAGAAATGCAAAAAGGCAATATGGTTGTCTGAGGAGGCCTTAGAAACAACTATGGAAAGAGAAGCTAAAGGCAAAGGAAAAAGGAAAGATATACCTATTTGAATGCAGAGTTCCAAAGAATAGCAAGGAGAGATAAGAAAGCCTTCCTCAGGGATCAATGCAATGAAATAGAGGAAAATAATAGAATGGGAAAGACTAGAGAGCTCTTCAAGAAAATTAGAGATACCAAGGGAACATTTCATGCAAAGATGGGCTCAATAAACTACAGAAATAGTATGGACCTAACAGAAGCAGAAGATATTAAGAAGAGGTGGCAAGAACACACAGAACTGTACAAAAAAGATCTTCATGACCCAGATAATCATGATGGTGTGATCACTCACCTAGAGCCAGACATCCTGGAATGTGAAGTCAAGTGGACCTTAGGAAGCATCACTATGAACAAAGCTAGTGGAGGTGATGGAATTCCAGTAGAGCTATTTCAAATCCTGAAAGATGACGCTGTAAAAGTGCTGCACTCAATATGCTAGCAAATTTGGAAAACTCAGCAATGGCCACAGGATTGGAAAAGGTCAGTTTTCATTCCAATCCCAAAGAAAGACAATGCTAAAAGATGCTCAAACTACTGCACAGTTGCACTCATCTCACATGCTAGCAAGGTAATGCTCAAAATTTTCCAAGCCAGGCTTCAACAGTACCTGCATGGAGAACCTCCAGATGTTCAAGCTGTATTTAGAAAAGGCAGAGGAACCAGAGATCAAATTGCCAACATCCAGTGGATCTTTGAAAAAGCAAGAGAGCTCCAGAAAAATATTTACTTCGCTTTATTTACTATACCAAAGCCTTTGACTATGTGGATCACAACAAACTGTGGAAAATTCTGAAAGAGATGAGAATACCAGACCACCTGACCTGCCTCCTGAGAAATGTGTATGCAGGTCAGGAAGCAACAGTTAGAACTGGACATGAAACAACAGACTGGTTCTAAATTGGGAAAGGAGTATGTCAAGGCTGTATATTGTCACCCTGCTTATTTAACTTATATGTAGATTACATCATACGAAATGCCGGGCTGGATGAAGCACAAGCTGGAATCAAGACTGCTGGGAGAAATACCAATAACCTCAGATATGCAGATGACACCATCCATATGGCAGAAAGTGAAGAACTAAAGAGTCTCTTGATGAAAGTGAAAGAGGAGAGTGAAAAAGTTGGCTTAAAACTCAACATTCAGAAAACTAAGATCATGGCATCTAGTCCCATTACTTCATCGCAAATAGATGGGGAAACTGTGGAAACAGTGAAATACTTTATTTTGGGGGGCTCCAAAATCACTGCAGATGGAGACTGCAGCCATAAAATTAAAAGATGCTTGCTCCTTGGAAAATAACTATGACAAACCTAGACAGTATATTAAAAAGCAGAGACATTGCTTTGCCAACAGAGGTCAGTCTAGTCAAAGCTATGGTTTTCTAGTAGTCATGTATGGATGTGAGAGTTGGACTGTAAGGAAAGCTGAGCACGGAAAAATTGATGATTTTGAACTGCGGTATAGGAGAAGACTCTTGAGAATGCCTTGGACTGCAAGGAGATCCAACCAGTCCATCCAAAAGGAAATCAATCCTTAGTATTCATTGGAAGGCCTGGGGCTGGAGCTGAAACTCCAATAACTTGAACTGCCTGATGCAAAGAACTGACTAATTGAAAAAGACCCCGATGCTGGGCAAGATTGAAGGCAGGAAAAGGGGACAACAGAGGATGAGTTGGTTGGATGGCATCACATACTCGTTGGGCATGAGTTTGAGCAAGCTCCAGGAGTAGGTGATGGATAGGGAAGCCTTGTGTTCTGCAGTCCATGGGGTGGCAAAGAGTCAGACATGACTGAGAAGCTGAACCTAACTGATACTCCAATAAAAATATTTCAAAAATAAAGGAAGAATGAAGAAAACAGAGGAAAGGCCACAGAAGTGGGAGGAAAAGTATTTGCAAATATCTTTTGATCTATTGGATGCCAACAATATAACTTTCTTCATATTAGGTTTTCTTGTGCTCATTGAAATTCTAGTAAAATCCCTTGGACGTTTCATGTGCATAAATTAGGCCATTTAATCAAGAATTCAAGTAAACGAAGTTTAAATGCATTTCTTGTCGTTTACAGCATTATTTATACGCAGTTTTTCTTTCTGCAAAAGGAATCAAATTCTTGGCTTTTTGGCCATACAGAATTGTTTGTCTAATATTGTCTTGGCTCAGTTAGGAACATCAGAGTTCTTTGTAACTAAAATTTTAATGTATACACTTCATGGATTTTTAAATTATTCTGTTTAGAACAACTTTCTGGGCTGAGGATTATATAGGTCAGCTTTAGAGGGAGATGTGATTCTCTAACCTAAAAGGATGAGGAAACATCAGTGCTTAGAGGATATATAAACCCCTACTTGCTTAAGTTTTCATTTTCACTCCAGCTATAAATAGCCTCACTTAAGTGAAAGGGTGTATTCTAAGTCATCCTCTGTAGCAGATGAAGACTTTAGCACATTGCATGTACTTTATTGGTCTGACCATTTAAGGTTTTATTGTAGGCTGACACATGACAGAGTTCCCATTTAAATCTCAGAAATAAAGAGCTTCAAAAGCAACCTTATTAAGGTTAAAAGAATGAACTTACAATGTCTGTGTTTGGAGTAAAGGCAATGAGATACCCAGTCAATTGCTCACTAAATAGCTTGTCATCTCTGTGTCTGCTGTTGGGACTCTACCAATGGACTGTTCCATTGCAGGTAATGAGCATGATTCTCAAATTTTAAGGTACTCAAATATAAGATATCATTCTATCACTTCGTAAGTAGCAGTTTGAAGGCCTCTTAAGTAAACATACTATTAAACATGTTTTATTAGACATATTACATAGATGGATGAGGTTATGAGCTCAGTAGTGAATCACCAAACTTATCAAAAAGCTACAGAAAAATTAGGAATTAATTTGGCATGTTCCCTCTCTTTTCATTTACAAGTAGGTTCACAAGTTTTAATATGGTTTATGTACCATATTAGTTTGAGTCCAGTTTAGGTACATGGCTGAATAGAAATCTTGGCGTAAAATGTAGACTTAATCACTATCCTCCAGAAACAAGAACTGACATATTTAATCACATCATTACTGTAACAACAGCATAAGCAAATAAAGAGATTCAGGACCAAGTTGAAGGTCTACAGGTAGAAAAATTTAAATAAATCACTTGGGTATTTCTGTTGTTACTCTCTTTATTGCAAAGTGGCTGGTTGCTTCTAATGTTTTACATTTCAAACCTTAATATAGTCAGACTGCTCATTCACCCAGCTCACTAGCTAATGATGTTTATTAGCTTTACTGCAAGCATTTTTCCCAGAGAAGTTAGCACTGTGCTGGCATTAATAATACCCCTGGAAGGTGATGACTGGTGGATCCTGGAGAACGAGGTTCAATCTCAAAATGTTATTATACTTAGCAATGCAATATGAACCCACACTGTGTTTGTAACCTACAGGGGAATATTTGCTTTGTTCTTAATTAGTGAAGCAAAGAGAAAATAGGATAGTACAAAAACTAAAATTGTCATTAAATGTTATGAAGCATGTAGAAAGAAGAAAGGAAGTGAATGCAATGGTGACTAACTCAGAAAAGTCAAAGACGCTATCTAGGAAAAAGTGTGAGAGGAAGAGAAAATGTTACAAAAGTTAGTTGAAGAGAAACATTATTTTGATACCAAGAATCAAATACTTATAGATGGGTAAATAGAGTAATCATTTTATTGTTATCTCCGTCATTAGGCTTCGAGCTACAGGCAGAAAATCTTTCATGTTACTAGAAATAAATTTATAATCTAGTAGAATATACCATTGACATCAGTCAGAATGGCCGCGATCCAAAAGTCTACAAGCAACAAATGCTGGAGAGGGTGTGGAAAAAAGGGAACCCTCTTACACTGTTGATGGGAATGCAAACTAGTACAGCCACTATGGAGAACAATGTGGAGATTCCTTAAAAAACTGGGAATAGAACTGCCTTATGAGCCAGCAATCCCACTGCTGGGCATACACACCGAGGAAACCAGGATTGAAAGAGACACGTGTACCCCAATGTTCATTGCAGCACTGTTTATAATAGCCAGGACATGGAAGCAACCTAGATGTCCATCAGCAGATGAATGGATAAGAAAGCTGTGGTACATATACATAATGGAGTATTACTCAGCCATTAAAGAGAATACATGTGAATCAGTTTTAATGAGGTGGATGAAACAGGAGCCGATTATACAGAGTGAAATAAGCCGGAAAGAAAAACACCAATACAGTATACTAATGCATATATATGGAATTTGAAAGATGGTAATGATAACCCTGTATGAGAGACAGCAAAAGAGACACAGATGTATAGAACAGTCTTTTGGACTCTGTGGGAGAGGGAGAGGGTGGGATGATTTGGGAGAATGGCATTGAAACATGTATAATATCATGTAAGAAACGAACCGCCAGTCTATGTTTGATGCAGGATACAGGATGCTTGGGGCTGGTGCACAGGGAGATGTTATGGGGAGGGAGGTGGGAGGGGGGTTCAGGATTGGGAACACGTGTACACCCGTGATGGATTCATGTTGATGTATGGCAAAACCAATACAATATTGTAAAGTAAATAATAATAATAATTAAAAAAAGTCAAAAAAAGGTAAAAAAAATATTGTTTTAGAGGATGTAATTGTGACATTTCATGAGAACAATTATTTGGCCATGAATTTCCATTAAATGAGTATGGTTTACTCAGGTGTTCTACAAAATTATGAGAAGAACAATATCAAATTTGGTTATTCTCAGTGGAAGTTAATGTATCATTTTTATCCCTATGCATTTGTGAAAACACTCAAGAAAATGTTTCTTCCATATACTTCTGTCCCTGTCTATGTATTTTCTCTTGTTGCAGTATTAGTCTCTGCTATCGGCTGTGAGCCAAGACTCTTTTGAGTAATTTTGTCTAATCTTGCTGATCAACAAATATTTACTGGGATATCTACAATGTGGAAAGTCCTGGTTTTTTGGTGCTATAGGTGAAAAATTTAAAAGCATAGCATATAGTTTTCTTTCATTGAAATCAGAACTTTTATGTATGTGAAGTGAAGTGAAGTGAAGTCGCTCAGTCGTGTCCGACTCTTTGGGACCCTATGGAGGGTAGCCTACCAGGCTCCTCCGTCCATGGGATTCTCCAGGCAAGAATACTGGAGTGGATTGCCATTTCCTTCTCCAGGGGATCTTCCCAACCCAGGGACTGAACCTGGGTCTCCCACATTGGAGGCAGACGCTTTGCTGTCTGAGCCACCAGGGAAGCCCATGCATGTGAAACAATATTAATAGTATGAGTGTTCATGGAGAGATCAGGATAGGCTGGCACAGAGCAGAGTCAAGGTAACATCTACAGAAGACACATAAGACATGAGCCGCTGGCTGCCTCTAGGAAAGGACACTGGGAGTCTGAAGTAGAAGATTTCTGCTTTTCCCTGTATACCCTTTTGTGTGGCTATAATTATTTACTTGCGTCCATATAACTTTTAAATTAAATATGTTCCCCCCACCCCATTTGTTGGTTGCATACTGCGTGAGCGGATTTTAGTTCCCCAGCCAGGGACTGAACCCACGCTCCCTGCAGTGGAAGCGCTGTGTCTTAACCACGGGACTGCCAGGGGAGTCCCTAACTATGTTTTCTGAAGCTAGTATAAAGCTAGATTGTGAGGGAACTTGAATTCCAAACTAAGGAGTTTTAATTTTTCTCTGTAAGCTCTGGGGACACAAAGGCAATTTTAAACTTGTTAATATTATAAAAAATCATTGCGCTACAATTTTGGAAAGACTGGAGCAAAGAAGGATGAGAGGAAAATGCATAACACATCAGACAGTTTATAGTATAATTTACTTTCAGATTATTGATATGATACAGTAACATTTTTTTTATAAAGCAGCATTATTGGGATATAATCCACCCATGAACGGTATATGATTTCAAGTATTTTTCATATAGTCAGAGGTGTATGCGATAGTCAATTTTTCACATCGCATCACCTCAAAAAGAAGCCCTATGCCCTTTACCTCTCACCTCTCTTTCACACATAACCCCCAACTCTAAGCAATCATTGAGCCCTAAGAAACTGCACTTTTTGTCTCTATAGATTTGCCTGTTCTGGAGTTATATATGAATGGAATCATGTAGTATGTGGACTTTTGTGACTGGCTTATTTCACTCACCATAATGTCTCAAGGCTCATGGTGTTGTAGCGTGTAAGATTACACCTTTCCTTTTTCTGGGCAAATAGTATTCTGTTAAATGGATATACTACATTTTGTTTATCCATTTGTCAGTTGATGAATATTTGTGTTGCTCCCACTTTTTGGCTATTATGAATAATGCTGCCGTAAAAATTCACATACAGGTTTTTAAGGCCCAAAGTTCTCATTTCTGTTGGCTATATACCTAGGAGTGGAAATGCTGCTTCATATGGCAAGTCTATGTTTGATTGCTTGAGGAACTGTCAAACTGCTTTCCAAAGCAGCTACACTATTTACATTCCACCAGCAGTGTATGAAGTTTCTGATTGCTTCACACCCTCACCATCACTTGTTATTGTCTGTCTTTTTGATTCTAACTGTGCTTGTGGGTGGGGCTTCCCTGGTGGTGCAGAGGTTAAAGTGTCTGCCTGCAATGTGGGAGACCTGGTTCGATCTCTGGGTCGGGAAGATCCCCTGGAGAAGGAAATGGCAACCCACTCCAGTATTCTTGCCTGGAGAATCCCATGGATGGAGGAGCTTGGTAGGCTACAGTCCACGGGTCGCAAAGAGTCGGTCATAACTGAGCGACTTCACTTCACTTCATGCTTGTGGGTATGGATTGGTATCTCATTGTGGTTTTGATTTGCAGTTCCTTGATGACTAAAGGTTTTCAGCATCTTTTTATGCGCTTGTTTGCTATTTGTATGTTTTTCTTGAAGAAATGCCTATTCAACATCTTTTCCTGTTTTAAAAATTGGCTTGCTTGCCTTTTCGTTGTTGAGCTGCAAGGTCTTTTCATATTATGGATATGATTACCTTACAACACAGTTTTTTTTCTCCCACTGTGTAATATTACTTTTTCTCATGGTATCCTCTGACACACAAACAAATTATCTATTTTTACCTAGTGTTGCTCATTTTGTGGTGTCATATTTAAAATTCCTTTGCCAAATTTGAGGTCATGAAGATTTACCCCCGTGTGGTCTTATAGTTTTATAGTTTGAGCACTTACATTTAAGTCTTTGATATATCCTGAATTAATATTTTGGGTATTGTGTGGGATAAGAATTAAATTTCTTTCTTTCTCTCTCTCTTAATTTTTTTTGCATGCAATTACCCAGCATCCTTTGTTGAGAAGACTATTCTTTTCTCATTAAATAGTCTGAGCACTCTTGATGAAAATCAGTTGACCATAGACATATGACTTTATTTCTGGACATTCAAGTGTATTTAATTGGTCCACATATCTTGATTACTGTTATTTTGTAAGTTTTGCAATTGAAAAGTGTGTTTGTTTTGGCAATCTGTGTCTCTTGTAATTCCACAGGTGTATAGACTCAGTTTGCCAATTTCTAGAAAAAAGCTGAGATTCTAATAAGGATCACATAGATCAGTTCGGGGAGTGTTTGTATTTTCCATCTTCTTTAATTTCAATAATATTTTGTAGTTTTCAGGGTATGTTTAGCACTTCTTTTGTTAAATTTATTACTATTTTATTCTTTTTGATGTTACCATAAATGAAATTGCCCTCTTAATTTCATTTTTAGATTGTTCACTGCAAGAGTATAGTAACACAATTGATTTTTTTAATATTGATCTTGTATCTTGCAACCTCACTGAACTCATTCAATAGTTCTAATAATTTATGACATACTCTTTATTAAAAAAAAACAAAAGCAAGAAATGTTTATCTGCTTGAAGATACTGTGTAGGGAGAAGAGAGGGCAACAGTCACCATAGTTATATGAGTCTGTTCTTCTCATTTGTATCTTTCTCTTACCTTTTTAAATATGGCCATCCTCATTCTCAGTTCCCTAATACGTAACCAACCTACCCAAACATGTGTTAATTCAGCTTACAGCAGTCACTTAATCCTCGTGTATCTAGATTGAACATATTTGGTTTCTGAATCAAAATGTGAAAGGAAAGAATGAGAAAAGAAAATCTGAATATAAACCCTATATCTCAGACATTTATATATCTTTGCTCCTCTGTTTCTTACACGTGCTCTCACTGAAGCAGGTTTTACTTTCCAGCACACACTTGCTTTCCAGGGAGAAAACTGCTGGCTAATTCGAGTTAACTTGCTGCTGCCGCTGCTTAGTCGCTTCAGTTGGGTCCACTTCTTTGCGAGCCCGTGGACTGTAGCCCTCCAGGCTCCTCTGTCCATGGGGATTCTCCAGACCAGAGTACTGGAGTGGATTTCCGTGTCCTCCTCCAGGGGATCTTCCCAACCCAGGGACTGAACCCAGCTCTTCCGCATTGTCGGTCTTCTGCATTTTTTACTGTCTGAGCCACCAGGGAAGCCCTGAGTTAGCTTACTACTTACCATTCACTTTGTAATATCCAGCTGGTCATTATTTCTTAGTCTGAAGACTGAGAATGAAAAATTAGATCACTTCTAAGGTTATGCACTAGCTTCTCAACATCGTTTTATTCTTCTAACTTTTTCATGCGCAAATATCTGCCAATGTGATATGTAGGTAATCATGACTCTTTTCCAGGTATTAACTTTTAGTTTCAAATTCTGCTTTTCTCATTTGAGTCTCTTGAAGCACTTTTTTTTTTTTTTTCATATTACAACATTGTGGCTTGCCAAAAATGGTTTTGGTTTCAATATCTTATTTTGGTATTTTGTTGTACTTACCTTGAAAAGTGTGTATTGGTCCTCCCCTCTCTCCTAATTAAGTCTTAGGAGTTAACTTTAATCTTTGAAAAATATTCTTTATCAAATTTTTAAGCAGATATATAATTCTATTTGCAGTATTTAGAACATTATCCTTCTATAGACAAGCCTGAAACCTTGAACTTCAAAATTTCTAGAACCCCAACATTTACTAACTTGGTGATACATTCAAAAGAATTAAATTATTGTACAGTATCCCAAACTGGGCTTCTCCGGTGGCTCAGTCATGAAGAATCTGCCTACAGTGCAGGAGGCTGGGTTTGATCCCTGGGTCGGAAAGATCCCCTGGATAAGGGAATGACTACCCACTCCAGTATTCTTGTCTGGAGAATTCCATGAATGCAGGAGCCTGGCAGGCTACAGTCCACGGCATAGCAAAGTGTCAGGCACAACTGAGTGATTAGCACACACCCCCCACCCCAAACTACCACCTCTATTCTCATTTTTAAAAAGTGTCTAGGAGGAGCTGGGATAGAAGGGGAAGCATTCTGAGTTTGGAACTAGCTATCAGAAACTATAGAAAGCAAACGCTTAAAATAGAAATTGTGAAAAAACAGGTATCTTTTTTTTTTTTTAAGGACAGAATAAAGCTATGTAAAACCCATTACAGAAGTAATATCAGATGTCAACATCATTCTCTCCTCCATCCTCTCTCCTCAGATATTCAGGAAATGAAAATTAGAGAGTGGTGCATGGCTGACACGGAGATGTTTTTGTTTGTTTCACCATTAAACTTTTGGGAAAATGAAAAAAAAAATTGTCCATCTCAAGTTTGCATGATCTGCGACTATGCAGAATGAAATGTTAAACAGGTTTATTTAGTTGCTATGTAAACAGGTAACAAAAACAGCTTTTTAATCATGTAGAGTATGTAAATTAATCAATGTAAAGTACTAGAACAATCTGAAGATGATAATGGCTTGCATCCCCCAGTATTCCAACTCAAAGCTTTGGAAAAAAGTGAGTTTTCTGTGTTTTTAAGAGAAGGAAATAGGCAGGTGGGCCAGATCTTATTTCTTTCTTTTTCCCTCTGCGTCTCGACTGAAGCAGAATCTGAGACTGCCTGCTCTTTTTACCTGCACTGTCAGCGCGGTCGGCAGCAGCCTGAATAGCTTGAGGCAGGAGGTGCGAGCACAGGGCAGCCCCCTCTGAACATCAGCTAATTCCGTGCTCTGGCTGTAGCCTGGGGAACCTGGGAAATCCCAGACAGATGCTTTTTCTAAGTGTAAGGGAGAACATAAAAACTGATCCTCCTAAAAAAAGGAGATAAAAATAAAAAGTACATCTGTGTATTTGAATCCAGCATGAGGAAGGTAACAATGAAGATTTCATTAGCAAATTTAAACACCTCCTGATAATTGGATCTTTCAGCTACTTTATGCAAATTTATCCTCTAGTCATTTTTTTTTTCCAGTTTTCTTTCCAAAATCAAGTACCACAAACTAAAGTTTATACATACACACACGTATACACTGTCTGCTCAGTTGTGTCCGACTCTTTGTGACCCCATGGACTGTAGCCTGCCAGGCTTCTCTGTCCATGGGATTCTCCAGGCAAAATTGCTGGAGTGGTTGCCATTTCCCCCTCCAGCGGATCTTCCTGACCCAGGGATTGAACTCATGCGTCTTGCGTCTCCTGCATTGGCAGGCGGATTCTTTACCACTGCACCACCTGGGAAGCCCTGCATGTGTGTGTGTGTGCGTGTATGCATGCGTGCATGCTAAGTCACTTCAGTTATGCCCAGGACTCTGATCCCATGGACTATACCCTGCAAGCGTCCTTTGTCTGTGGGATTTCCCAGGCAAGAATACTGGAGTGGGTTGCCATTTCCTTCTCTGGAGATCTTCCCGACCCAGGGATTGAACCCACGTCTCTTAGGAGGGTTCTTTACCACTAGAGCCACCTGGGAAACCTATATATACATACATACACATACATATATATATACACACATACATACATACATACATATATATATACATACATACATATATATACATACATACATATATATATACATACATACATATATATATATATACACATACATATATATATATATAAAATCAACTAGTATGAATAAGGGCTTCCCTGCTCGCTCAGAGGTTAAAGCATCTGCTTGCAATGCAGGAGACCTGGGTTTGATCCCTGGGTCGGGAAGATCCCCTGGAGAGGGAAATGGCAACCCATTCCAGTATTCTTGCCTGGAGAATCCCATGGACGGAGGAGTCTGGTGGGCTACAGTCCACAGGGTCGCAAAGAGTCAGACACGACTGAGCGAGTGACTTAACGACTTGGTATGAATAAGACAAGTTAACATACTGTTTAATTTTCAGTCAAGCATTCAACCAAGCTTCATAGCCACTTCCTGTGTGCCAGTTTCAGGAACCTGGGAGGATGCTGTTGTGTGCTGTGGTTCTGATAGAAAAGGTATAGACATCTGAGTTGGGCATCTTTGAGTTGGAATAATGGCTTCACTCCTGGTAATCATGTGTTCTTAGAAATTTCTTTCACAGATGAAAAGAATCTGCTCCCCATCAAGCCTTCAGAAGGATTTTGATATTGGGGCTTCCTCCTGGGCCCTGAGTTGGAGAAATGCTTGTGTGCACACAAACAGTGGTGGAATCCACTGAGGATTTAAGAATCAGACTACATGGTCCCTGAATCCCTGCTTCTAGAGAGAGTGAAACAAAAGGTTGCTCTTATTTCAGTGTGTTGGTTTACTATGGCTGCCGTCATAAAATACTGCAGTCTGGGTAGCTTAAAGGATAGACATTAATTTTGCCATCATTCTGGAAGCTGGAAGTCCAAGTTGTAGTGCTAGAAGAGTTGGTTTCTGGTGAAACATCTCTTCTTGGCTTGTGTACAGCTTTCTATTCATGTGACCTCACATGGGTTGTTTATTTTTTTTCCCCCCTGTGGGCATGCACTCCTAGTGCTTCTTTGTCTTCTTCTAAGGTTACCAGTTGTATTGGATTAAAGCCTCACTCTTAAGACTTCATATAACTTAAATTATCACCTTGAGGATCCTATCTCCATCTACAGTCACACTGGGGGATAGGGCTCTTATGTATGAATTTTTATGGGGACACAATTCAGTCTATAAAATTTAGGAAAGCCATTTATTCTTTTGTGGTATACGTGATAAACTGTAACCTGGCAATTACTATTTATTCAAAGTCACTCTGTGAATCACACACCCATACATGCAGGCACACACACTCATACCCACAACCCTCAGACACATAGACATCCCTGCCTACCTCACAGGTGTGCAGATAGCCTTGGTTTATCTCGTCTCCATTTCTGAATTTTATTTTAAAAAATAATTTCTTGGCCACACCACATGGCACATGGGATCTTAGTTCCCCAGTCATGGCCCTTGCATTGGAAGCACTGAGTTTTAACCACTGGATCACCAAGGAAGTCTCCATTTCTGAATTTTACACTAGTGTTTCTGACAACCGTAATGCATGGCTAGTGCCTGATAATTTAATTTTCCAGAACAAAGTTTTTTTTTTCATTTTACAAATTTGGCTGGATGATAATAATCATTATTTTCATCTTATTTGATACTACTACTGCTACTATTATTCTTTATTGAGTCCCAAGGATTGTGCCTCTTTTATAACCTTAACCTCCAGCTTACAAAGGAGGAGATAAGCTTTGAGAAGTAGTGAGTTGCCTAAGGCCTCAGAGCTGGTAAATTCCATGCTGTCTGACTCAAGGCTAGAGCTCTTAACCTCATACAGCAGAAATTTAACACATCAAGGTCATAGAGTCAAAGCTATAGTTGTTTTCAGTAGTCACGCACAGAAGTGAGAGTTGGACTATAAAGAAGGCTGAGCGCCGAAGAGTTGGTGCTTTTGAACTGTAGTGCTGGAGAAGACTCTTGAGAGTCCCTGGCACAGCAAGATCAAACCAGTCAATCCTGAAGGACATCAACCCTGAATATTCATTGGAAGGGCTGATGCTGAAGCTGAAGCTCCAATACTTTGGCCACCTGATGAGAAGAGCCATTTCATTGGCAAAGACCCTGATGCAGGGACAGATTGAAGGCAGGAGGAGAAGGGGATGACAGAGAATGAGATGGTTGGATGGCAACACTGACTTAATGGACATGAGTTTGAGCAAACTCCAGGAGATAGTGAAAGACAGGGAAGCCTGGCTTGCTGCAGCCCATGGGGTTGCAAAGAGTCAAATGCTACTGAGCAACTGAAGAACAAGAGCAACAACAATGATGAGTTTTAGACAGCCCAGTCTTAGTTAGAGCTAGCATTTCAGCCTATGCCTGAGTGGGTGGAGCACTGGGTAGAGTCTCCTGTCTGTATGTCATTAAAATATTTCAGGCTGCTTATTTCCATCATATTTACAGCTGCTCATTTGTAATCTCTCCCCTCCCTGTCTGTCATGGCTCGGCCCAGAAGGACTACAAAGATGAATAAAACACAGTTCCTGGGAAAAACTCAAAATGCAACTAGGTCGTAGATGTATCTGATTATTTAAAATACCTCATGATGAACAGAGTACTTTATACAGTCAGTTCACACTGTTGTGGCAGTAATAAAATAAAAATAGATAGAAATATCTGGGGTGGCCATAAAACAGTTTATTCTGGAATAACTTTGAGGCATAAATAGAAGGTAACAAAAAGTTTGCCAGGCAAGGCAGAAGGTGTTCCAGGTTGGAGCACAGCATGTTTCTATGTTATGATATTTGTTTAATGGTGAGTTTTTGTTTTGCAACATTTAAAAAAAGAACTAATGTACGTTGGCCCTGTCCCTTCTACATCCTCACTCCCCCAGTCGGTAGTAGTGTTTCCTGCCCTGCAGGTATGTTCTCCAGGTGAAAATAAAGTGCCAGGCATTTGATAACTAAACAGCCTGGCACGTTTAGGATTATGTAAATTGGATGTACACTTATAACAACTATGGAATGCTTTTACTTTACTGAAAGTAAAGATAGGAATGGATAAACATCGAAAGTTAAAATATCAGTTATTAATTGAATCAACAATGTGTGCTGTGCTGTGCTTAGTCGCCCAGTCCTGTCTGACTCTTTGTGACCCCATGGCCTGTAGCCCACCGGGGACCTCTGTCCATGGGGATTCTTCAGACAAGAATACTGGAGTGGGTTGCCATGCCCCCCTCCAGGGGATCTTCCCAACCCAGGGGTTGAATCCAGATCCCAGGTTTCCCTCATTGCAGGCAGATTCTTTACCATCTGAGCCACAAGGAAAGCCCATGAATACTGGAGTGGGTAGCCTATCTCTTCTCCAGGGGATCTTCCCAACTCAGGAATTGAAACAGGGTCTCCTGCATTGCAGGCAGATTCTTTACCAGCTGAACTACTGATCTGAAACTGTCAAATCAGAATGCCTCCTGTCACTCCTATTCCTTGGCCGGGGGAAAACAAAATATTTACCTACCCAGCATGAAAGGCCTCTCATTTATTCCCTACTCACATAAGATCAGTTTGAGGTTTATTAGAACTGGGCTTATTTTACAAATGAGGAATTTTATTCCTGCATCACTTCTAGCACAACAAATAATCCTGTTTTTGAGGTCACAGACTTCATCCTTCCTGACAGCCTGGTATAAGCCCCTTAGCTGCTCTTAACCCAGGTCAATAGATCTCTTTCTCCATCTATTTTTCTCCCTCTTTCCTCTAGTCTTAAAGTACAAGGCATCAATCTTTTGATAATGATATCCTTTCTGTCTGTGCCCTGGTCTCTTCCCCACTCCTGCTCTCATAAAACCTTCCCACCATTATCTTCAAATTGCTGACTTCTTGCTGAAAAAGCAGAGCCACTGGGGCTGGAAAGAAAGCAGCGGGAAATGAGATAACTAGGGAACTTAACGCTCTTCTCTCGAACACATCTCATCCTCCAGATAAACATGCGTCTCTGGCCACTTCTGTGACAGGTTCCTTCTGCAAGCATCCAGCTCTGGCGGTGAGGGAGCAGAACAAGCTGGACTTTAGGGCGAATTGGAAAGTGGGAGGAGCAGAAAGGCCTGGATGAGCTGAACAGTGGAAAATGAGAATTGGGGATATTTCCATGGAAATTCACATGGAACGCTGGCAGCAGGAAACAAATCTACTGAAAAAAAATATATATAAAAGGCAAATATGTAGTATGCAAGTATAGGCTAGGTAAATATCTGCCAGGAAATCAACTTGTGGGGTTAGTTCAATAATAGCTGAAATAGAGACTACATGGGTTAACCTTTGGACAGACATTCTTAGGATCAAAGAAAGGAACTGAAGAATATCACCGGCCGACTGCAGTGTTCTGCGAGAAGAGGAAAAGTAGGGGAGGAAATCTCTCATTTTCTGGAGATAACAGATGCTTTAAGCAGCGGTTTCTGAATCTGGCTGATCATTGGAATTATCTGAGAAGCTTTTAAAAATATATATCATGTGGCCTTCCGTGGACCTATTTAGTCAGAATCTCTAGTGGTGAGGCTGTGAGATCCAGGAATATATATATATAATATTATGTATATGTATAAAATTGTCATCTCAGTCACTTGAGATACTTTTCAAATGATTCAGACAACCAGTAATTTGGGAAAAATCACATTCTCCTGTAATCTTTTCAATAAGTCAATGAGGGAGGTTAAGGAGGATATGCCTGCTACATGACAACTTTGGAGGCATGTGTGAGAGGCTGCAGAGCAGTGGAGAGTGAATTTTGTGGAAACAGGTCGGGTGGTTAATGAAATAACAGAGAGGAACAGGCTCATTAGTGCTCAGCCTGCGGGGCGGCATCTGCTGGGTGGAACATACCTGCTCTCTCTGTTCACTGTTCTGCTGTGCT
The DNA here is from genome assembly GCF_001704415.2 of Capra hircus. Taxonomy (NCBI): domain Eukaryota; kingdom Metazoa; phylum Chordata; class Mammalia; order Artiodactyla; family Bovidae; genus Capra; species Capra hircus. Next base: position 12,514,270 of record NC_030811.1, on the reverse strand, counting down.
GGCTTCGGGCTCTGTGGAGAGGATGGTTATGGCTGATCGGTGTTTTAACAGAATGTTTCATCAGGCTGACCATTCTTTTCAGATAAATCCTGGGACGTGGATGCATAGGGGAAGCCGTACGGTTTATTATCGAGGTGAACAGTTCGTCAAGGTGCATTTCCACACTCCAGGGAAGCATCTGGTGTGAACTGAGAGTCAGGCTTGGAAGTCAGACTCTTGAGGGTGATTCTTGGTTCCACTCCTTGCTGCCCTGTGACCTTAGGCACATTCCCTAAGCTCCATAGACCTCAGAATATTCAGATGTAAAATGAGGATTATAAGACTCTCTCCTTCATATAAATTGGTGTGAGGATTCAATGAGAAAATGCATGTAAAGAGCTTAGAATCATGCCCAGTAAGGAGGTGCATACTTCTAGAAGAATTCTCCAACCCATTCCCTAATGTACAGTGGCAAATTGACAGATCAGAGGGGTTACATGGTGTGAGAGCACATAGCCGGTGAGTGGTAGGTTTGGGTTTTACATTCAAGCCTGACTGACTTAAAGCCTGTGCCCCTCTTGCCTCTCAGCAGTGACCCTTGGCCACAAGAGATTGTTCAAGTCAGAGGTGGTCAGAGCATGGTAGGCTGAGGGCCCTGATGAAGACAAAGATGGCACCTGATAGAACTGAAAAGGATAGATTACAAAAACCCTGCAATTACCTCTCCCTTCCTGAACAATTCAGAAATTGAAGGAGATGAAAACACAGGGGAAATTTGCAACTGAAATAGAAACTACTGAGAGAGTGCTTTCTCTTGGTAGAAAATACGGCGTGACCAGGAACTCAGAAATTTTTCAATTACTGAGAAAGATACGTAGTGGAAGAACAGATGAAGAATCAATTTAGAATTCCAGGGGAACAACTGGTTATATAAGAATGAAAAAATAATCACAAGATATTACTTTGCTCTGTAGTAAACAAAAAACAGCTTATGGGATCTCAGTTCCCTGTGCACGCGTGCTAAGTAAGCTGCTTCAGTCATTTCCAACTCTGGGGCCCTCTGGTTTGTAGCCAAATTAAAATGCAGCACCTATTAAAGATAGAGTTTCTGGTTTTCCAAGTGTTCAATGAAAGCAAAACATACAACGTAAGAGTTCTGCGTTTAAGCTTTTTCTCAGGGATCTCAGAGAGGACTCATAGCCCAGCAAATAGCTTCTCAATAGCTCTGAGGGAATTGTTCAAAGAGGTAGGGGGAGAAACTAGTTTCATTTGTGTATATGTATGTGTATGTGTGTATATATAATATATGCATGGTTTATCTTACATATATATGATCTTTGGCTAGGGAATATGTACAGTCAAGCATTCACTCTTGGTAAAAGATTACTGACAGCTAACAAAAAACAGATATCTTACGTTAACAATTTTGGTTTAGTCATGAAGTCATGTCCAGTTCTTTGTGACCCCCATGGACCGTTAAGTTAACAATAGTAGTGCCTTTTCTATATACAGGGATATGCAAGAATCTGGGTTCATCAAACTTCTGCCTGAGATATACCTCTAACTATCCATAGGGCCTGTTTTTCCAAAGCACTGGGCATTCCGTTATCTGTTGACTGATCCCCCCAACCCTCTCCACTGCCAGCTTCTTCCGTGGCTATAAACTATCACTCGTCCATGCTATATTTGGAATAGAGCTCAGTTCTGTACAGAAGTCTCTTTCCTCCTATCGCAGTTCCTGAGTAAAATCTGCTTTTACAGCCATTACTACTGTTCAGTTCTCTTTTTCTTTGACAGTGGTCAAACCCCTGGCATGTATGGGTGGCCATGTTATTAGCAGACTGCTGCAGAAACTACTGAGCAATGTCTCCTTTGGAGACTTCCCTCATTTTGATCAGACAGCTCTTACCCAGTCCCTAACCCTGACACACCTCTGTCCTCAACTGCATTCTGCCACTCTCCCGTCTCCCCAGATCACAGAGCATGCGTATGTGTGCTCGCTCATTAAGTCCTGCCCCACTCTTTGTGACTCCCATGGACTGGAGCCCGCCAGGCTCCTCTGTCTACAGAATTCTCCAGGCAAGAATACTGGAGTGGGCTGCCATTTCCTTCTCCAGGGGATCTTCCTCACCCAGCGATAGAACCCACATCTCCTGAGTCTCCAGGTGGGTTCTTTACCACTGAGCCACCTGGGAAGCCCAGCTCACAGAGCAGATACCTGGAAATCACAGTTCCAGATGAGCAACATAGCAGGCTTCTTAAAGAAATGAAGGCCAAACTGGCTGAAGTTAATAAAACAGGAATATGATGATGATAAATATATATGGAGAGAGTGAGTGAGACAGACTGTGTTCTTATGCCACTTGATGACTGATTTTAAACGTTTAAAATATTCTCTTTTCAATAAAAATTTTTGATAACCCAATTTGGAGAAAATTCAGTGCAAAATATACAGTGTGAATAGAAGAAATCCAAGAAGCTACTCGGGAAGTTCTCCATGTTACAACTAAAATAGATCAATTCCATACAAGTTTCACTAGGGAAATCAACTTTTTAGAGTATTTTCTCTCCTACTCCTATTTTCTACACTTTTTAAGGGGTTATTTTCTCTTTTCAACTCCCAGCTTTCTTAGTGATTAAAAAGTTTTTTTCTACTCGATTTAAAATTTCTAAGAACTTTTTCTTTATTTTTAAATGCTCTTCATTTTTTCCTCTAGCAATCTGTTCTAGTTTAATGAGTGCAATTATCTTCTTTCTGAAATTATTGAATAGTTTTACTTAAATTTTTCTAGTTCTTTTTTCTTTACACTCCAAATACTTTTTCTGGTTATTTCCATCAGAGTTCTTTATGCTAAAATTCTTACAATGCCTGTGATCCATGATCCATGAATATTTTAAACACAATTATTAAAAAGCCAATCTGTGGGCAGAAGATATATTTGGCTGGTGGGTCAAGTCAGTCTTACTCTAAGACAATTGATTGGGGAAACTGTTTGGTTACGGGATATTCAAGTGTCAGTATTAGTAGGTCCTTTCTTCTGGCCTGGTTCTTTCATCAAAAGGGAATTGCTTTATTCCCAGAGTGGGGTTAGGAAGGGGAGCTCTCACCCAGTAAGCTTACTTTCACTCAATCCCCTCTTTTAAGTGCAGCTGTCAGCTATGCTTGGAGTTCCATGTTCAGGGACTTGCTAACTTAATCACTCAGGGCCAGTTTTCTGGTTGTATAGATTTAGGATCATTTGTCCAGACCTGTGGTGCTGGAGAAAACTCTTGAGAATCCCTTAGACTGCAAGGAGATCAAACCAGTCAATCCTAAAAGGAAATCAACCCTGACTATTCATTGGAAGATCTGATGCTGAAGCTGAAGCTCCAATACTTTGGCCACCTGATGCCTAAAGCCGACTCATTGGAAAAGACCCTGATGCTGGGAAAGATTGAGAGCAGGCAGAGAAGAGGGTGACAGAGGATGAGATGGTTGGATGGCATCATCAACTCAATGGACATGAGTTTGAGCAAGCTCCAGGAGACAGTGAAGGACAGGGAAGCCAGGTATGCTGCAGCTCATGGGGTAAAGAGTGGGACCAAACTTAGTGGCTGAACAACGACAATAACAACAACAACAACAACAATAACAGTAACAACGACAACAACAACAGAGGGCACAGCAGGTCTAACTGCTCCTTTGCAGACTCTCAGCTGATCCTTCTGCTTTCATTTCCACTTTGAATCCCACCCTTCAATTCAGGTGTGCTGAAAAAGTGAAAGTGTTAGCTGCTCAGTCGTGTCCGCCTATTTGCGACCCCATGGACTATAGCCCACCAAGCTCCTCTGTCCATGGGATTCTCCAGGCAAGAATGCTGGAGTGGGTTGCCATGCCCTTCTCCAGGGGATCTTCCTGACCCAGAGATTGAACCCAAATCTCCCACACTGCAGGCGGATTCTTTACTGTCCGAGGCACCTGGGAAGCCCGGGACTCTCCAATTTCTGCTTTTGGGTTCCCCATACCCTGGTTGCTGTCACTTTAGATTTTGATCTCTCCACTCTGCTAATTCAGTATCTGCTTATCCCTTTATTTTTTCTCCCAGAAATTTGTTGCTACCTTCCACCAGCTGTTGTTTCCTTTGCTCTTTCTCTTGTTTGGGGCGAAGGTCCATATCATTAAAAAAAATAATCCTTTACAGTTATTTTAAGCAGAGTTTTCGTGATAGGCAGAGATAAACACATACTGTGTCTGCTATGTTTACTTCAATTGCCACTACTCACTTTGATCTTTCAGCAATAGGCTAGCGATGGTATCAAGTGAAAGCAGAGATTTCATCAGTGTTTTTAAAGCTATTAGTGCCATTAACAAAGAACAGGCCATATTGAATCTATTGTTTTCAAGCAAGTTTCCAGATGACTCGGGGTAAAATTGGAGATCTATAAATTTATTCATCAGAATATTGAAAGCTAAATCCAATTTCAGATAACACTGGAAAGAACATTAGATTAGAAGTTGCAAGTTCTCAATTCAAAATATATCTTTGCCTTCTTGGGCACAGTACTTTTTTCCTTGGCCTTACTAAAATATTGGCAATTTGATTATTTGGCTTCTAAGATTCCTTCTCAACTAAACATTTTGTGTTCCTATTAGGTAATTTAAAATCCCTACTTGGACTCACTATTCCCTCAAATACTGTTGTGTGTGTGTGCTAAGTCTCTTCAGTTGTGTCCAACTCTTTGTCACTCCATGGACTGTAGCCCACAAGGATCCTCAGTCCATGGGATTCTCCAGGCAAGAATACTGGAGTGGGTTGTCATGCCCTCCTCCAGGGGATCTTCCCAACCCAGGGATTGAACCAATGTCTCTTACGTCTCCTGCATTGGCAGTCAGGTTCTATACCAATAGCACAACTTGGCAAGCTAAAGATAAATGCTCAATCAATATTTGTTATGGGCAAATGTTTCCTGTAAATTGATTTCTTTTCAGCATGTGTCACTAACTCCATATCAATGGACTCTTTCTATATCTTATCAGTTCCAAAATGCAATGCCTACAAGAACCCAGAGCAGGAAGAATGGGCTTAATGGGAGAGCTCAAAAATAAACAAAAACTGTTGGAAGCTTTTGAGAACAGTCATGGATTCCTGGACATTTGAGGAAGGAAACTTTTCAAGCATCACTGAATTCTGAGATTCAGTGACACTGGGACCCTGGGATCAGTGGCCCTTCAATAGAAATGGACATTACTTTCCACTAGAGCAATTTATACTTTGTGGACCTTATACTATAAAATCTAAGAAGTCTAGAATAGTTTGAATTTATGAGGCATTTCTATGCACATCATTTAATTTTATCTTCACAATAATGCTTTGATGTTGACATAACAGAAGGGGAAAGCGAGGTGAGAAAAGTTAGTTAAATGATTTTCCAAATGTCACCCAGCTGAGCATTGGCTAGGCCAGGTACCAGGAAACTATGATGTGGGTTAGGAGGGTAGAAGGGCAACTCTGGCCCACTTTTTGCTTTAACAGTTTAACACAGCTTCACCCCTATGATGGATTAACTCTATTTGCACAAGAAGAAAGAAATGAGGCAAAGAAATGATTATTACTAGACAAAGTCATACAGGACAATGTTGACGTTGGGAGGATTCAACCCAAGCAACCTGACCCCAGAGCCTTCATCTCCACACCTGCGCTAGTGCTATTTCTGGGGTCCACATCCTGAATCTAGCTCTGTGACCTTGGGAAATTCACCCCCTTAATCTCTTGTAAATTAACACAGTGTCAAATGATTAAAACAGAGCTTGGCGCATTATGAGCACTCAGTAAAATTATTATTTTTATTAACATTCGTTCAAAGTCTTTCACTTTCCTGTTTGTTTCCAATAGAAAAAGTCACTCAGAACTGTGGGCTAGATGTTCAACATACGCTGTCTTAGGTAAGCTTTGTAGAAAATAGTAACTAGTTTCATTTTAGAAGAAAAGAATGGAGGTTCTGAAGGGTTGAGTGACTTGTTCTAGTATGATTCCTGACCTCTGGTTTTTAAGTCCACCTTCTCTGCATTGTTCCTTTTAATCGTATCATTTTCCTTTCTTGAACTCAGTGCTTAAAAAGTATAATAAATGAATGGGTCATCTCCTTGCCCCCTCTTCTGACCAACAAACCAATCAGGCAAGCAACTAACCAATTAATCAACCAGCATCAACAAGAGGCAAGTACATTCACTCCACTCAAAAGGGTCTAGTGGTCATTTGCCTTATTCCCTTTAAGCAACCTGTCTCTGGAATCTGATATATATTGTTCCTGCAATTCCCTTTATTAAAAGCCTATTTATCCTTTGAAGTCAGATTCAAATGGCACTGAGTCCTTTAGGAGTTTGCTCATCCCCAAAGACAGAAATGGTTTCTTCTTTTCAGAATCCAATAGCATTATTGTTTGCAACCATGTTTATGGAATTTATACAATATATATTTACTTGAAGTCTTATTTTCATATGTGCCTTCCAGTATCCTCAGAAATTGGCAACTTTAAACACTTTTGTAGAGGAAGGTGATATATACAGACATACTAAATGAAAAAGGAAGCCTTCAGGGAATATAATGAAATGTTTCTTTTTAAAAATATACAGATTATTATTTTGAATGTATTTATGAAGATAAGCTCTCTGCAAAGTGACTTGTATCATTAAATGGTAGGCATTCCATAAATATTTGGTCTAGACACCAAGTTCTTTTTATAATGCTAATTTCCTGTTTCCATTATTTCAGTACAATTAATTTAAAAAGCACCAAGATAAAGATAAATAATGTAGACGAAACAGATAATTTATTCTAACACCTTATCTCTATGTTTGTCGTTTGAAAGTGTCTACCTCTAATTCATTTAACATCCTGTGTTAGTAGCTTCAATATATTTTAAGTTATTTTGAAAAATAAAAATGACTTTTGGAAGATTCCAGCCCACCTTTCAATATTCATAAAATGAGCCATCTATCGGTCAAAATGAGTCCTTTTAAACAAAACAGCACGGTATTCTATTTATATGTGTTTATGCCTTATCAACAATCTTTATGCATCTCAACTTAGTTTTGCAGTCTCTGCTTTATTTTTAATTTGATTTGTTTAATATCATTCTTTACTGGAGATGGAGAGTGCCACAACAGTGAAATAGGACCTACTTAAATTAATATTACAGAAGTAGGAGGGGCAGTTTGAGAGATAGTCAGGGTTGAATTAGTAAAAAGCTACATTATAGGAAATTATTTTAAACAAAAAAATAATTTTTTGCCAAGTACACTGGCAACTAACTGCCAGCAGAGTATTTCTCAAGTAGAGGCTTCAATGACATTTTTTAATGAAAATTTTGTACTTGTATCATGATCATTTAATTAAAAAGTTATTCAGAATTTTAAGTTTATTCTTGGTAAACTTAAATTTGTCTCAAACATAAATTTGCCATTTTTCTTTAATAGACAAATGTGATTTGGCTCATGCTAAATTATCATAGATTTTGAGTTTGTAGTTTGTTAATACATATTCTATGTCTGTAAAATATATTCGTATAGTCTGTGTCAAATGAGTTTACTCAACATAGTAAATCACTTCATCTAATTGGCTTGTATTATTGTCATAGAGGCTTAGTCTTAAAACAGAATTTGATAACCCCTGTAAGGCAGTGCAGAACTGTTCCTTACTTTCTCCCCACCCCCTACAATTCATCTGAAAGATTCTATAGTCATCTTAAAAGTAGAAAGATTTACATGAGCAGATAATCTGTCAGCTTCACCTGTTCCTCCCTGTAAGAAATTTAGTTGGTTTCAGGCCTTATTGTGCCTAAGAACACCACATAGGATCACATTTTTAAAAAAGAAAACTTTATGAGTGTAAGTGACTTTCAAGGTCAGTTGTAACTAAATGTAATTCTCACCTATTAACTCTCTTTAGGACTCAACCTTCCCTATGTTCCCTTATCATTAGCCTTACCAAATGCCTTTCACGATAGGGTGTCAAAGTACCTTTCAGTCCCATGGAAAGGTACTTTCCTTCAGACTGATGGAGTCAGTCAGGTTTCCACACAGATTTCCCCTGTGTGGGCACCCTACACTTCTGAATTCTACCATTCTTTCACACGTAAGAATTGAAATGTCCTTCTCTGATGAATGAGCTTGTATTTTGAGACTCAGCTTTAACCTTACCTGCTCTGGGAATTCTTCTTGGGCCTGATTGTTACTAATTATTTGAATATACTTAAAGAATAGTATTTATTAAGTTTTATATTGACTATAGGTTTCTTTTTCTGTCTCCTACAACACACTATCAGATCTAGCCCCTTAAATCTATTTCTCACTTCCACTGTATAATCAATCATAAGGGATTTGATTTAGGTCATACGTGAATGGTCTAGTGGTTTTCCTTGCTTTCTTCAATTTAAGTCTGAATTTGGCAATAAGGAGTTCATGATCTGAGCCACAGTCCGCTCCTGGTCTTGTTTTTTGCTGACTGACTGTATAGAGCTTCTCCATCTTTGGCTGCAAAGAATATAATTAATCTGATTTCGGTGTTGACCATCTGGCGATGTCCATGTGTAGAGTCTGAGGTTCATGACATTGTACAGGAGACAGGGATCAAGACCATGCCCATGGAAAAGAAATGCAAAAAAGCAAAATGGCTGTCTGGGGAGGCCTTACAAATAGCTGCGAAAAGAAGAAAAGTGAAAAGCAAAGGAGAAAAGGAAAGATATATAAGAATCTGAATGCAGAGTTCAAAAGAATAGCAAGAAGAGATAAGGAAGACTTCTTCAGCGATCAATGCAAAGAAATAGAGGAAAACAACAAAATGGGAAAGACTAGAGATCTCTTCAAGAAAATCAGAGTTACCAAGGGAACATTTTATGCAAAGATGGGCTTGATAAAGGACAGAAATGGTATGGACCTAACAGAAGCAGAAGATATTAAGAAGAGGTGGCAAGAATGCACAGAATTGTACAGAAAAGATCTTCACGACCAAGAAAATCATGATGGAGTGATCACTCACCTAGAGCCAGACATCCTGGAATGTGAAGTCACGTGGGCCTTGGAAAGCATCACTATGAACAAAGTTAGTGGAGGTGATAGAATTCCAGTAGAGCTATTTCAAATCCTGAAAGATGATGCTGTGAAAGTGCTGCACTCAATATGCCAGCAAATTTGGAAAACTCAACAGTGGCCACAGGACTGGAAAAGGGCAGTTTTCATTCCAATTCCAAAGAAAGGCAATGCCAAAGAATGCTCAAACTACCGCACAATTGCACTCATCTCACATGCTAGTAAAGTAATGTTCAAAATTCTCCAAGCCAGGTTTCAGCAATACGTGAACCATGAACTTCCAGATGTTCAAGCTGGTTTTAGAAAAGGCAGAGGAACCAGAGATCAAATTGACAACATCTGCTGGATCATCAAAAAAGCAAGAGAGCTCCAGAAAAATATCTATTTCTGCTTTATTGACTAGGACAAAGCCTTTGACTGTGTGGATCACAATAAACAGTGGAAAATTCTGAAAGACATGGGAATACCAGACAACCTGACTTTCCTCTTGAGAAACCTATATGCAGGTCAGGAAGCAGCAGTTAGAACTAGACATGGAACAACAGACTGGTTCCAAACAGGAAAAGGAGTACGTCAAGGCTGTATATTGTCACCCTGCTTATTTAACTTCTATGCAGGGTACATCATGAGAAACGCTGGGCTGGAAGAAGCACAAGCTGGAATCAAGATTGCCGGGAGAAATATCAGTAATCTCAGATATGCAGATGACACCATCCTTATGGCAGAAAGTGAAGAGGAACTAAAAAGCCTCTTGATGAAAGTGAAAGAAGAGAGTGAAAAAGTTGGCTTAAAGCTCAACATTCAGAAAATGAAGATCATGGTATCTGATCCCATTACTTCATGGGAAATAGGTGGGGAAACAGTGGAAATGGTGTCAGAATTTATTTTGGGGGGCTCCAAAATCACTGCAGACGGTGATTGCAGCCATGAAATTAAAAGACGCTTACTCCTTGGAAGGAAAGTTATGACCAACCTAGATAGCATATTGAAAAGCAGAGATATTACTTTGCCAACAAAGGTCCATCTAGTCAAGGCTATGGTTTTTCCAGTAGTCATGTATGGTTGTGAGAGCTGGACTATGAAGAAAGCTGAGCACTGAAGAGTTGATGCTTTTGAACTGTGGTGTTGGAGAAGATCCTTGAGAGTCCTTCGGACTGCAAGGAGATCCAACCAGTCCATTCTAAAGGAGATCAGTCCTGGGTGTTCATTGGAAGGAATGATGCTAAAGCTGAAACTGCAGTACTTTGGCCACCTCATGCGAAGAGTTGACTCATTGGAGCAGACTCTGATGCTGGGAGGGATTGGGGCAGGAGGGAAAGGGGACGACAGAGGATGAGATGGCTGGATGGCATCACCGACTTGATGGACATGAGTCTGAGTGAACTCCGGGTGATGGACGGGGAGGCCTGGCGTTCTGCGATTCATGGGGTCGCAAAGAGTCGGACATGACTGAACAACTGAACTGACCTGAACAACACACTATGTATTGGTAGCAAGTTGCATATAATAACCATTTATAATGCTTAATGACAAAGTATGGAAATAAGGAGGTTATATGCTTAAAATAATAAATGACTCCTTTGGTATCATATGCAATCTTTTATGGGACTTCCCCAGTCACTCAAATGGTAAAGAATCTGCCTGCAATTTAGTATACCAAGGTTCAGTCCCTGAATCAGGAAGATCTCTTGGGGAAAGGAATGGCTGCCCACTTCAATATTCTTGCCCGGAGAAGCCCATGGATGGAGGAACCTGGCAGGCTGCATTCCATGGAGTCTCAAAGAGTCCGACAAGACTGAACAACTAAACATGCACAATCTCTTATATTTTACTTGCTTCAACAGACGAATTGGGAAAATACAATTTAAATGTCCAAATAAATCTTTGATTGTTAAAATACACAACTTTAAAAGGTTGTGAAATATCTGAAAAGGTTAAATGGAAAATAAAGTATTTTGGGTAGTTCAAACTTGGACATCACACCTCCACACACAAAGGACTGCTGCAGGATTTCATGGTGTGGAAGCTGTAGTGTTCTTTCCTGATAGCTAGGATAATCACACATCCCAGGTTACTCAGGATGGCATCTGTTTACACCTGATAGCACTTCCTTTCTTCTCAGAAGTGTCCAGGTTTGGGTGATAAATTATATGGTCACTCTACATATAGTCTACTACAATGACTTTAAGACTAATGGGGAAATCAAAAATCCTATAGAAAAAAAAATCACATTAAGAAAACTAACAAACTCCTTGGAAGCAATCCTTGCAAATATCCATTACATTACAGACCTTAATATATTTTAGCACAACAGGAATTCACAAGTGACTAGGTCATAAATTTAATCTAAAATGCTGATTTTAGAGGATTTAGGAATCCCTTGACACTATTTTTATAAATTGGACCTACTTCTGCTAAGATGAGCTTAGTTTGTTTCTTAGGGATTAAGATGCTGCACTGATCTTCATTTTCCTACTTTCTGGTACTTATTCTTGTAGGAGAGAGGAAGAATGAAAGAAAAGCAGGCCCTGGCAAGGGCCACAAAAGAAATTTATAATTATTGATAAACTGGATGCTATAAGGCATGAGACTCTTGGAAAAGTCCAGAGGGAATAGTTCATAGTCTTGAAAATAAGATATGATCCTGGGGTTGGAAAACCGACTCCAGACTGTTTCCCAACTGGAGTCTCAGAGTCACGTTTTACATATCTTGTGGAAAAATCTATAGATAAGAATATTAGTTTTAGTTACTGATTTGTTATTGATTACTGTTTCTTAGTTACTCAGTGATTAGTGATCACTTTGTTCTTTGGCCCTGAAGGCCACATGAGTTATAGCTTAATTCCCCACATATTGTTTCCTTTATGGCTGAAAGTATAATACAGCTGGCTTGGATTCAGTTTCAACACCTTCACTTTGGAGTGGTGTTGGTCCCCTGAACCTCACTTTTCACTGAATTCTTGTGTCTTGATTCTCATTCTCTCGCTGTATCGTGCTTTCAGAAAACCTGCTTGTCGAGCCGGTCTCGACAATTCTATGTTTGTATAGCACTTTGTAGTGTACAGAGCATGTTTATACACATTTTACGTTTATATTAACATAAGCTTTACTTTTTGAACTGTGGTGTTGGAGAAGACTCTTGAGAGTCCGTTGGACTGCAAGGAGATCCAACCAGTCCATCCTAAAGGAGATCAGTCCTGGGTGTTCATTGGAAGGACTGATGCTGAAGCTGAAACTCCAGTACTTTGGCCACCTCATGCGAAGAGTTGACTCATTGGAAAAGACTTTATGTTGGGAGGGATTGAAGGCAGGAGGAGAAGGGGACGACAGAGGATGAGATGGCTGGATGGCATCACTGACTCAATGGACATGAGTCTGAGTGAACTCCAAGAGATGGTGATGGACAGGGAGGCCTGGTGTGCTGTGATTCATGGGGTCACAAAGAGCCGGACATGACTGAGCAACTGAACTGAAATGAACTGAAGCTTTACTTTTCAGTGCTGTTACTTTTAGTATTTATTGTGCTAGAAAAGAAGTATTTGAATTTTTTCTAGCTTCTAAAGTGAATAAAATGGATATTTGCCGTTGTTTAGGAAAATCCCATGGATGAAGGAGCCTGGTAGGCTGTAGTCCATGAGATCGCTAAGAATCAGACACGACTGAAAGACTTCACTTTCACTTTTCACTTTCAAGCATTGCAGAAGGAAATGGCAACCTACTCCAGTATTCTTGCCTGGAGAATCCCAGGGATGAGGGAGCCTGGTGGGCTGCCATCTCTGGGGTAGCACTGGGTGGGACACAACTGAAGTGACTTAGGAGCAGCAGCCGCTTTATTGACTATGCCAAAGCCTTTGACTGTGTGGATCACAATCAACTGTGAAAAATTCTGAAAGACATGGGAATACCAGACAACCTGACCTGCCTCTTGAGAAATCCGTATGCAGGTCAGGAAGCAACAGTTAGAACTAGACATGGAACAACAGACTGGTTCCAAATAGGAAAAGGAGTACGTCAAGGCTGTATACTGTCACCCTGCTTATTTAACTTCTATGCAGAGTACATCATGAGAAACTCTGGGCTGGAAGAAGCACAAGCTGGAATCAAGATTGCCGGGAGAAATATCAATAGCCTCAGATATGCAGATGACACCATCCTTATGGCAGAAAGTAAAGAGGAACTAAAAGGCCTCTGGATGAAAGTGAAAGAGGAGAGTGAAAAGATTGGCTTAAAGCTCAACAATCAGAAAACTAAGGTCATGGCATCTGGACCCATCACTTCATGGGAAATAGATGAGGAAACAGTGGAAACAGTGGCAGACTTTATTTTTTTGGGCTCCAAAATCACTGCAGATGGTGATTGCAGCCATGAAATTAAAAGACGCTTACTACTTGGAAGGAAAGTTATGATCAACCTAGATAACATATTGAACAGCAGAGACATTACTTTACCAACAAAGGCTTGTCTAGTCAAGGCTATTGTTTTTCCAGTGGTCGTGTTTGGATGTGATTGTTGGACTGGTGAAGAAAGCTGAGCACTGAAGAACTGATGCTTTTGAACTGTGATGTTGGAGAACACTCTTGAGAGTCCCTTGGACTGAAGGGAGATCCAACCAGTCCATTCTAAAGGAGATCAGCCCTGCGTGTTCTTTGGAAGGAATGATGCTAAAGCTGAAACTCCAATACTTTGGCCACCTCATGTGAAGAGTTGACTCATTGAAAAAGACTCTGATACTGGGAGGGACTGCGGGCAGGAGGAAAAGGGGACGACAGAGGATGAGATGGCTGGATGGCATCACTGACTCAATGGACATGAGTCTGAGTGAACTCTGGGAGTTGGTGATGGACAGGGAGGCCTGGCGTGCTGCAGTTCATGGGGTCACAAAGAGTCAGACACGACTGAGCGACTGAACTGCACTGAACTGAAGTAAATCCCTTCTCAGAGTTGTATAGGAGCCACAGGATCTTAGAGATAAACTCAAAGAAGGTTTCTCAGTCCATGTTCATGATGCTTCTGGATCTCCAGATGTCATCTGGCTGGGGTTGATCATCCACTGTAGGGAGCTTCATCTGTAATGAATGTTTCTTGTTCTGCTTCCTACTGACATGATATAACTTCGTCATGAGTGTCAACTAAAACATGGCAGTTGCCGTCTGCCTCTTCAAGGGTTAAGCCCCAAGCTGCTGTGAACTTCTGACCTTTAACACCCCATCAAAGGCCTTCAGGGTGGAGATCAAGAATGAGACACTCCATGCTCTGGGGAAAATTGGCAGAACAGGACTTAAGATAGATATTTTCAGGAGAAGATTTTTATGAACCCAATTGTTGCATTTCCTTGTATCTCGAAAAGCACTAAAATCGCTGACAGAGACATTTGCCCCTTGTGACTAGCAGCAACCTTCATGCGATGAGCAGCAAACTTCTACATAATATCTGCTTGATTGTATGTACCCCTTTTCACCAAAATCACATATATATGATAGATCACTGACCTTCTCCCCTGCTTCTTTGGAGCGGGTTCTCAGAGCTGTCTGAAATGCTGTCTTCTAGGCTAGGCTATAGTCCTTATTTTGCTCCAAATAAAACTTTACTCACAACTCTCACATTATGTTTTTCTTTTCAGTCGACATTAGCATATGAGGCTTGACTAGCAGCCTTACTTCTTCTGTGTCAAACTCCTCTGCAGGAGACCCTGCTTGGATCCCCAAGGCTCCAGCACTCAGCGTGTGTGTGTGTGTGTGTGTGTGTGTGTGTGTGTTAATCGTTCAGTCGTGTCCAACTCTTTGCGACCTCATGGACTATAGCCCACCAGACTTCTCTGTCCATGGAATTCTCCAGGCAAGAGTACTGGAATGGATTGCCACTCCCTTCTCCAGAGGATCTTCCCGACCCAGGGATCGAAGCCTGGTCTCCTGCACTGCAGGCAGATTCTTTGCTGTTTGAGCTACAGGAAAGTCCTCCAGCACTCAGTGCCCGTCTCTAGTCTCCCAGCATGCAGATCACTCCTTGTAGGGGATCTGATGTGGTTGCTTCAGTCCAGTATCCATCTCTGAACAAGAATTTGCCATTCATATCCACTATCCTATGGCATGCAATTGGAAGCTCTAGTTGTCATTATCAAATAGGGAAGAGGTAGGTGGAGGAAGAAGAGGTTTTATAACAGAATAAAGAAGAAATGAAGAACACGAAGAAACAATGGATGTCTGTGAGATTTCATCTCTTGATTCCTACAATACTGTGATTTGTAAAAAATAATACGACCATTCAGATGACCAAAAGATATTTCTCAGATATATTTGGTCTTTGTCCACATCTGCAGTTCCTGGCTCACAGTTTTGAAATTTCATTAGGGCCAAGACCACTGGGAGCATCTTTTGTTATAATATTTGGTCTCTCCTCCTCGGATCCTGGAATCACTTCAGAGCCATAAAGATGAAAAGAGTGTCTTGTTATTCACAACAAGGTGCTTTCCATTGCAATTTTTATGCTAATAAGATTACTTTTGCATCCAATTCCAGGGTGGGGCTGGTTGCCAGGAGAAGCTATCCTGAACAGAGGGTTGGAACTTTCAGTAGCCCCCCAGCCTCCGGTTTCTAGGGAAGGGAAGGAGGGCTAGTGGTAAAGAACCCACTTGCCAATGCAAGAGACTTCAGAAAGTCAGGTTCGATCCCTGGGTCAGGAAGATCCCCTGGAGGAGGGCAGGGCAACCCACTCCAGTATTCTTTCCTGGAAGATCCCATGAACAGAGGAGCCTGGTGGGCCATAGTCCATGAGGTCACAAAGAGTCAGGCATGACTGAAATGACTTAGCATACATGCCAGTGGTCAGCGACTTAATCCATCACCCCCGTGTAATGGAGCCTCCATGAAAACCGAAGGACAGGGTTCGGTGAACTTCCAGGTGGGCGAACATAGGGAGGTGACATGAGGACTGTCCATGTGCAGAGGGTGTGGGAATGCTGAGCCCTTTCCCCAAGCCTTGCCCCGTGCATCTCTTCTATCTAGATTACCCTGAGTATATATCGTTTTATAGTAAACTGGTAATCCCTTAAGTAAAAATGTTTCTCCAAGTTCTGTGAGCCACTCTAGCAAATCAATCTAACATGAGGAAGGGGTCATTGGAATCTCTGGTGTATAGCTGGTCAGTCCAAAGCATAGGTGACCTGGGACTGGCATGTGAAACTGGGGAGGGGGGCAGTCTTGTGGGTGTGCTTAGTTGCTGTCATGTCTGACTCTTTGCAACCCCCTGGACTGTAGCCCACCAGGCTCTTCTGTCCATGGGATTTTCCAGGCAAGAATACTGGAGTGGGTTGCCATTTTCCTTCTCCAGGGGATCTTTTTGACCCAGGGATCAAACTTGTGTCTCCTGAATTGCAGGCTGATTCTTTACTTGCTGAGCCATCGGAGAAGTCATCTGCGGAATCAGAAGTGAGTGGAGTTGCAGGAACCCAACTGGTGTCTGAGTATTACTTGATGATGTGGGAACCACTCCCCAACCTGTACACACACACTGGGATTGAAGGCAGAACCCTTTAACTACCAACATTCATAATACATACTTATATTCACAGTTTCAAATATGTTCCATAAGCATGTATATATGCTTGAAAAATGAGTCCAAATAAGGCTATATATATTCCTAGAAATGCATTCACCCTCTCCTAAGAGTCTCATCCAGTTACTGGTCCTGGATTCCTGGGTGATGCATTCTTCTTGGACATGTGCAGGTATATTTCCTAATCATGTAGCAATGTATTCCTAAATTATACATTTAGTCACCCCAACACAGCCAGGAAGCAGGATAGAGGAGAAAAAGAATGACTATTAAAAATATACCCCTTTTGGAAATAAGAGAATGGAAAATGGCACATGTGGTCACTGCATCTAGCATCTGTGGCCTGTCTCTGGTAGGGCAGTGGGTTCTTGGTTGGGCAGCCTTGCCTCTCTGTGGGAAAGTCTCCCCCGACATCCTCTTCCATGGCTACATCTGAGAGCCGTGTTGGGGAGCATTTCTCTGGTGGATACCTGACAATATTTCTAAGGGATCCTAAATGTTTGCCTAAATATTTGTTGAGTGAGTGCCTAAATAAATATCAGCACATGGTAGAACCTGTGAGAGTTATCTGCCTGAATTACTGGCTTGCTAAGTATCACTCCCACTTCTGAGTCACAGAAGTACCCCCCAGAGAAAACTACAATATTGCATTTTAGATTCTTTAAAAATAAAAATGGGCTCAAAGAACTGTACTTGTTCTATGGATTGTCAAATATTCTTCTGTTTTTTTTTTTTTTCAATATATGGAGTAACTCCACAGAATGCTCATTAAGATACTGGGGCTTGCCAGTTAAAACCCACATTGAAATGTTATAAAAAAGAACAGTTTACCGTAATCACAGATACTGTACATAACACAGCAATTTGCTTCTTGAAAGCTAATTACAAAAGTTGTTTTAAATAATCAGGCCCTTATTCAGCAGCTCAAGGATGAGAACAGCTGTATAAATACCATCCCAGCAATGGCAAGAGAGGAGGATGGGAAAAAATAGGTTAGTTAAGAGTTCAAGCAGAGTTAAAAAAAAAACAAAAAAACAAAACATGTGTTCCCTTAGATCTGTAAAGTAACTATAAAGAACATTCAAGGACATAATGTTCCAGGTTTTTGATATAATACAAAGACACTTTTGACATGACAATGGATTGTATTAGAATTATAAAGCCGAGTGTCTATTTCACTGTTGTTGTGCAGTTGCTAATCATGTCTGACTCTTTGCGACCCCAAGGACAGCAGCACACCAGGCTCCCCTGTCCTTCACTATCTCAGATTCATGTCCCTTGAGTCAGTGATGTCATCCAACCATTTCATCCTCTGCTGCCCCCTTCTCCTTTTACTTTCTGTCTTTCCCAACATCAGGTATTAATTGCATCCAAACTTCCTGGAGCTCTTCCATTCTCACCTTACATTTGTGTAGCATGTTGATTCATGTTAATTTTCTCTAGAGAAAGGATGGAAAAGATATACCAGCACAACAATGGCCAACAATCTCACTCAATGGAATAACTTGGCACGTGTAATATCATGTTAGTAAACCTGCTCTCTTTTGCATGGCCATTCGTAAGAATAAGATGGGCTGACCCATAGGAAGTGAGGCTTTGTTCCAGGGGCATGATTGTGCATACCTCAGAAAAGCCAGTTTCTTAACTGAGTAATCAGCTGTATTCCCAGAGTACAATTTAATCACTCTATCATACCAGGAGATAAGGCCCAGTGGCATTGTCCCCAAAAGGAATAACCACAATTTCACAAGTTAGTGGAGTCCTGACAACCCAGAACTTGTGCCTTCAGTGATTAAATGCAACAACAGCATGACCATTTCATCAGGGCAAGCTCTTCAAGCCACCAGATTGCTAGTCATAGGTTTCAAATATAGAGTGAGAATCACTTGATTTATAGCCTCTTTGACGAACGATAAAGCCAGTTCCTACATTTAACAGTAAGTGCTTCTATTTTTCAAGGAAATTTATTTTTTCCAAAAGAGAAAGTTATTTGGGCAACGGAAAAATAAGGTTATTTGCTGAGTTAAAAGAGCCCAGTTGGGTTATAAATATATATGCACACTGCATAGATAATCTCTACTGAGCTTCATTTCTTTAAACTTCTCGATGGTCTCTCTACATTCATAATAAATCCTGGCCAACCCTAATTAAATTGGGGTTCAGGATCACTAGTGTTTTATCTTTTATGGAACTTTTAATAGCCTCTTCATTATTCACTAGAGTGGGTGGAACACACATATAAATAGCAGAGAATAATGCAATATTTATTATCTTTTTTCTGATACACTACTTTACCCAGTAGCTTTTTAAATCTCAAAATTAGAGTTTTCAGTATTTAGTACCACATTGAGTAAACAGGGTGTCATGAGTATTTATGGGTAACTTAATTAAATAAATATTCTGAAGCATTTAAACATATATTTTAAATAAAACATGGTATTCTGGTCTACAATGTTTTTAAAAGATCTATGGGGTTATATACAGACTTATCACAGAACAAGAATTAAGTATATACTTTTTTAAAGAAGGCAAGGCTTAAACATAGCAAATGATTCAAAAGACATTACAAATCTTTTATTTACTAATTCAGTGCTAAGCACATATGTAACATATGTCTTCTCTGTCTGATACTTTCCAACTTCTCTACAGTATTTGGTAACTACTTCACTTAACTATATGTTTACCAAGAAATTATCCCATTTGTTTAGAAGAATTTATGGAAATGACTCTCCCTAATTATATTCCCAGGGGGTGGTAGCTTTTTACTTCCCATCTTCCCAGGTGGCGCTAGTGGTACAGAATCTGCCCGGCAGTGCATGAGACATAAGAGACATGGGTTCGATCCCTGGGTCAGAAGGGTTCCTTGGCAGAGGGCATGGCAACCTACTTCAGTATTCTTGCTTGGAGAATTCCATTGACAGAGGAGCCTGGCAGGGTATGGTTCATGGAGTTACATACAGTTGGACACAACTGAGAGACTAACACACACACAATTATTAAATGTACAATTAAATAATGAATAAGCATATTAATGAATCAATTTCCTGTTTTTTTGAAATGGTTTCCTTTGTTGGTTTCCATGGCAGTATATTTTTAGTCAATTAATAAATATAGGATCTATTAGATGTCTTCTATATTGACATCTAATATAGAATATCTGGTTGGTATCACAAATGTAGCAGAGAACAAGAAAAAAGTGGTCCTTTAAGGAACTTCATCTTTGAGGGAAATGCAAATATTAACAAATAAAAAATGGTATAATAAGTGCTTTATTGACTATGCCAAAGCCTTTGACTGTGTGGACCACAATAAACTGTGGAATATTCTGAAAGAGATAGGAATACCAGATCACCTGCCTGCCTCTTGAGAAATCTATATGCAGGTCAGGAAGCAACAAACTAGACATGGAACAACAGACTGGTTCCAAATAGGAAAAGGAGTATGTCAAGGCTGTATATTGTCACCATGCTTATTTAGCTTCTACGCAGAGTACATCATGAGAAATGCTGGGCTGGAAGAAGCACAAGCTGGAATCAAGATTGCTGGGAGAAATATCAATAACCCCAGATATGCAGATGACACCACCCTTATGGCAGAAAGTGAAGAGGAACTAAAAAGCCTCTTGATGAAAGTGAAAGTGGAGAGTGAAGAAGTTGGCTTAAAGCTCAACATTCAGAAAACGAAGATCATGGCATCTGGTCCCATCACTTCATGGGAAATAGATGGGGAAACAGTGGAAACAGTATCAGACTTCATTTTTGGGGCTCCGAAATCGCTGCAGATGGTGATTTCAGCCATGAAATTAAAAGACGCTTACTACTTGGAAGGAAAGTTATAACCAACCTAGACAGCATATTGAAAAGCAGAGACATTACTTTGCCAACAAAGGTCCATCTAGTCAAGGCTATAGTTTTTCCAGTAGTCATGTATGAATGTGAAAGTTGGACTGTAAAGAAAGCTGAGCACTGAAGAATGATGCTTTTGAAGTGTGGTGTTGGAGAAGACTCTTGAGAGTCCCTTGGACTGCAAGGAGATCCAACCAGTCCATTCTGAAGGAGATCAGTCCTGGGTGTTCATTGGAAGGAATGATGCTAAAGCTGAAACTCCAGTACTTTGGCCACCTCATGTGAAGAGTTGACTCATTGGAAAAGACTCTGATGCTGGGAGGGATTGGGTGTAGGAGGAGAAGGGGACGCCAGAGGATGAGATGACTGGATGGCATCACGGACTCGATGGACATGAGTTTGAGTGAACTCCGGGAGATGGTGATGGACAGGGAGGCCTGGTGATGGACAGGGAACCCCTGCGATTCATGGGGCCACAAAGAGTCGGACACGACTGAGGGACTGAACTGAGCTGAAGTGCCATAAAGATGGAAATATGGAGTACAATGAAAATTTACTATAGGGAATTATATACAAAATCTGGGGTCCAAGAACGGCTTTCCTAAGGGAATAAGATCTTAGCTAAGGCTTGAAGAATGAGGAAGAGTTAGTCAAATAAGATATGGGAAGAAGACAGGAAACAAAGGAATAAATTTGGAGAGAGAAGAGAGATTTTTGAAGGATTCAACTTGATCTATTTTTTCAGTCATTCTTTCTCATTCTGTTATAGCCTCCCAACCATGGATTACCAAAATCTTTTGTTCCTTGGTAAAATAATTCATACTCATGACTGAATCCATACTTCAGTTAACACTTGCAAGTTGATGACTATCAAATATACAATCTCAGTTTTGATGTACTATGCTTAGAGCAATGGAAAATACAAAAGATACATAAGTCTATAGTAGAATTTAAAACTACTTGGCTGGGAAGAAAAACCTCGACAGAGGGCAAAAATCTTAGCTAGATTGACAGATTGAGAGAAAGAGTTGGGGGAGAGAGTGGGTTTTAATTGGAAGTCACAAATCCAACCTAGCTTAAGCAGACCAAATCAAAACAAAAATCCCAGCTCCCTCCCCCCAAACTGAAAACATCAGAAACAGAAAAATACACTCCAAGAACCCTCTAAATGTTAGCTTTTGGAAATGTCCAAAAGGGCGGGAGCAACTTTTCCAAGAGCTCTCAGGAACTGCTAGCACTAGGACCCTGAGGCAAGTAGGCCTCTACCACCTCTGCTGCTTTCTGCCTGCTGGCCTTTTCGCACTTTGTAAACCACCTTGCTCCAGTTAGTGGGACACATGGAAATGGAGAGCTCCTGAGTCAAATTTCAAGTCTTCAGTTGCAAATGGAGACTTATTTTGACTCTCTGGATGTCAAAATCCAAACCCCCAGAAAAAGCACTTGTGGCAAAGCTTGAGCCAAGGGTACAGTTAACTGTGATCAAGGAGGTCTCATGTAAGATAAGAAGCAGACAGCTCCTTTGCTACCATTATAGTTGGGTGGAGTTAATGAGCCGACAATACTAGAGGAGTATGCTAAAAAGCAGTATCATAGTGATCCACTGTGATTTCTGAATCTTACTTTTTCAAGAATCAATTATGTCATGTTTGTAAAAACATATTTTTAAAGACAATGCAATCTTATTACAGGTTATCATCAAACTGTGAGTTCCTAAAAGCCTGGAGAGAATGCCTAATGCAGTGTTTTGCACAGAGTAGATGCTCAATAAATGTCTCCTGAATTAAGTTGCTTTATGTAGGCATCTGAATAAGATGCGGGCAAAACTGATCAGACAGACATGGTGAACTCTTGGACCTTAACTATGAAAAGGATAGGATTACTAAAACTAAATGAATAAAACTGAGAGAAAAATACTGCATAGTGGAAAAATGTTCAGTTCAGTTCAGTTCAGTCACTCAGTCATGTCCGACTCTTTGTGATCCCAGGGACTGCAGCACGCCAGGCCTCCCTGTCCATCACCAACTCCCAGAGTTTACTCAAACTCATGTCCATCAAGTTGGTGATGCCATCCAACCATCTCATCCTCTGTCGTCCCCTTTTCTTCCTGCCTTCAATCTTTCCCAGCATCAGGGTCTTTTCCAACAAGTCAGTTCTTTGCATCAGGTGGCCAAAGTATTGGAGCTGCAGCTTCAACATCAATCCTTCCTATGAATATTTAGGACTGATTTCCTTTAGGATGGACTGGTTGGATCTCCTTGCAGTCCAAGGGACTCTCAAGAGTCTTCTCCAACACCACAGTTCAAAAGCATCAATTTTTCGGCACTCAGCTTTCTTTATAGTCCAACTCTCACATCCACACATGACCACTGGAAAAACCATAGCTTTGACTAGACAGACTTTTGTTGACAAAGTAATGTCTCTGCTTTTTAATAAACTATCTTCAGTTCAGTTCAGTTTAGTCGCTCAGTCGTGTCCGACTCTTTGCGACCCCATGAATTGCAGCACGCCAGGCCTCCCTGTCCATCACCAACTCCTGGAGTTCACTCAGACTCACGTCCATTGAGTCAGTGATGCCATCCAGCCATCTCATCCTCTGTCATCCCCTTCTCCTCCTGCTTCCAATCCCCTCAGCATCAGAGTCTTTTCCAATGAGTCAACTTTTGGCATGAGGTGGCCAAAGTACTGGAGTTTCAGCCTCAGCATCATTCCCTCCAAAGAAATCCCATGGCTGATCTTCAGAATGGACGTGGTCATAACTTTTCTCCCAAGGAGCAAGCGTCTTTTAATTTCATTGCTGCAGTCACCATCTGGAGTGATTTTGGAGCCCCCCAATAATAAAGTTTGTCACTGTTTCCACTGTTTCCCCATCTATTTTCCATGAAGTAATGGGACCAAATGCTATGATCTTAGCTTTCTGAATGTTGCGTTCTAAGCCAACTTTTTCACTCTCCTGTTTCACTTTCATCAAGAGGCTCGTAAGTTCTTCACTTTCTGCCATGAGGGTGGTGTCATCTGTGTGTCTGAGGTTATTGATATTTCTTTCGGCAATCTTGATTCCAGCTGGTGCTTCCTCCAGCCCAGCATTTCATATGATGTACTCTGCATAGAAGTTAAATAAGCATGGTGACAATATACAGCCGTGGTGTACTTCTTTCCTGATTTGGAACCAGTCTGTTGTTTCATGTAAAGTGCTAACTGTTGCTTCCTGACCTGCATACAGATTTCTCTGGAGGCAGGTCAGGTGGTCTGGTATTCCCATCTCTTTCACAATTTTACACAGTTTGCTGTGATCCACACAGTCAAAGGCTTTGGCATAGTCAATAAAGCAGAAGTAGATTATTTTCTGGAACTCTTCTGCTTTCTCGATGATTCAACAGATGTTGGCAATTTGATCTTTGGTTCCTCTGCCTTTTCTAAATACAGCTTGAACATCTGGAAGTTCTCCATGCAGGTACTGTTGAAGCCTGGCTTGTAGAGTTTTGAGCATTAGTTTGCTAGTGTGTGAGACGAGTGCAATTGTGAGGTAGTTTGAGCATTCTTTGGCATTGCCTTTCTTTGGGATTGGAATGATAACTGACCTTTTCCAGTCCTGTGGCCACTGCTGAGTTTTCTAAATTGGCTGGCATATTGAGTGCAGCACTTTCATAGCATCATCTTTCAGGATTTGAAATAGATCAATTGGAATTCCATCACCTCCACTAGCTTTGTTTGTACTGATGCTTTCTAAGGCCCACTTGACTTCACATTTCAGGATGTCTGGCTCCAGGTGGGTGATCACACCATCATGATTATGTGGGTCATGATCTTTTTTGTATATTCCTTCTGTGTATTCTTGCCACCTCTTCTTAATATCTTCTGTTTCTGTAAGGTCCATACCATTTCTGTTCTTTATTGTGCCCATCTTTGTATGAAAAGTTCCCTTGGTATCTCTAATTTTCTTGAAAAGATCTCTAGTCTTTCCCATTCTATTGTTTTCCTCTATTTCTTTGCATTGATCACCAAGGAAGGCTTTCTTATCAGAAAGAGGACTTGTTTTAGTATTTGTACTTTGTATTTAGACTTTCTCTTTGGTTGTTATTTGGCAAATGTCTCAATTGTTCTTAGCCTCACATTTATTATCTTTGAAATTAAGAAAATTATCTATGTCTCTATGCTTGCAAAAATTTAAGGGAGAGCTCCATAGATTTGTAAGATATTCATATTAGCATGGCATAAGGAATGAGTGGCAACACCTTGACCCAACCCTTCTCATCAGAAGGTTCCTCTTCAGAGCTAGAAAACAGCCATTGAACCTAATGTTTGTGTTCTTTAAAAATAATTTTCATATTTGTTTATTTTTGGCTGTGCTGGTTCTTCATTGCTCTGTGGGCTTTTCTCAAATTGCAGCACGTAGGGGCTCCTCTCTAGTCGCAGTGTGCAGGGTTCTCAATGGTGTGGCTTCCCTTGTTGCAGAGCATGGACCCTAGGGCACAAGCTCAGCAGTAGAGGCACACAGTCTTAGTTGCTCTACAGCATATGGGCTTTTGCCAGATCAGGGACTGAACCTGCGTCTCCTCCATTTATAGGCAGATTCTTTAACACTTAGCCACCAAGGAAGCCCTGTTGTTCTTTTAAAATAATTCAAATAGGCTACTAGTTCAGCACAGTCAGTTAAGTCACTCAGTCATGTCCGACTCTTTGTGACCCCATGGACTGCAGCACGCCAGGCCTCCCTGTCCATCACCAACTCTCAGAGCTTGCTCAAACTCATGTCCATCAAGTCGGTGATGCCATCAAGCCATCTCATCCTCTGTGGTCCCCTCCTCCTCCTGCCTTCAATCTTTCCCAGCATCAGGGTCTTTTCCAGTGAGTCAGTTCTTCTCACTAGGTGGCCAAAGTATTGGAGCACATAGTTTAGCACAGTTAAAATCAAATCTCAAGCAAAAGAAAACCATTTGGCTCAAAGGATATGGCAATCCCATACTGAGAAGTATTTTCTTTCTTAATATGGAATTAAACTACTGTATTGGTTGGCTTGGGGTATCACAGCAAAACATCAGAGACCTGGTGGCTTGCCTAAAAGAAATTTAATTTCTTAACGTTCTGGATGCCAGAAAGTCCAAGATTAAGGTGCAGGTTGATATGTTTCTGGTGAGAGCTCCTTTCCTGGCTGGCAGAGGGCAACAAGGCTCAAAGAATGAACTCTATGGTGTCTTTTCCTAGAAGGATATTAATCTCATAAGATTTAGGGTTCCATTCTTAAAACTTTGTATTTAACCTTAACCTTTCTGTACGTTCCTTATTTCAAATACACATTGGAGGTTAGGCTTTAACATATTAATTTTGGGACATAATAATTTAGCTTACAGTGACTATGTAGTCTGAAAATGATTAATGAGAGTTTTACATAGGTGTGCTTACTTTAAGGACGACTTGATAAAAATTAAAGAATTGGGAGACCTAGAGTTCACATTGGCAAGAATATAGAAAAGAAGCTCAAACCAGAGGATCCCAAACCTGCTTTCCAACAGTGTTTGAGGCCATTCTCACCCCACCTGTATAAAGATAAAGATAATGGGGGCTATTGTCCATCTGGCCGAAGCCTTCTGATGAGACCGCAAGCGTGTTGATCTACACTGGGACATGATATTGGGTCAAGGGAAGGATGGTCTGTAAGAAGAGCTTTCCTGCTGTAGGACGAGGTTATGGTTCCCACAGGAAAAGAAGTGGAAATTCAAATTTAAAAACTTAAGGGACCACTTGGTAAATGAGACATAATGCTGAGGGTGGTGGAAAATGGACATTTTGGATCAGATCATTTACATTTTAACCAACCTTTCTTTAGAGTTGGGGCTTCCCTAGTGGCTCAGACAGTAGAGAATCTGCCCGCATAGCAGGAGATATGGGTTTGATCCCTGGGTTGGGAAGATTCCCTGGAGAAGGGAATGGCTACTCACTCAAGCGTTCTTGCCTGGAGAATTCCATGGACAGAGGAGTCTGGCAGCCTACTGTCCACGGGTTCACAAAGAGTCGGACACGACTGAGCGACTAACACTTTCACTTTCTTCACTTTACATTTACAAGAAGTCAAAGAACTTTAACCTTTTTTTTGAATGTGTACTTTTTTCTTCCTAACTGTAATTCTGTTTTGAGACTGTCTTAACTCTTTAGCAGAGCAATTCAAGTATATCATTATTTTTTTCTTTTGAATTTTTTATTTTGTATTGGGATATAATTTCATGTATGTACTTAAAATTAATGTTCCATCAGTAGACAATGTTATGGCCATACTGAAACTAACACAACATTGTAAATCAAATACACTCCAATAAAATTTTTTATAAAGTGATAGTTGTATTTTTTATTGGTTATACTAGGTCCAGAGGTTGAATAAGCCTTCATCTAACTTTTAAAAGAACAGTAAAAATGTGTTCATTTATCAGTGTCAGATACTGCATGTAAATTATCTTGAATCCTCATGGCAATTCTGAAAAGTAAATATTTCCCATTTTATAGGTGAGTAAACAGAGGTTCAAAGAGTCTAAACAATTTCGTAACACTTTACACTTAATTATGCTGGCGTTGGAACTTGAACACAGGCATTGCCAACAGCTATACATGGACTTTTCCATGATCCCTTTTAGTGTCTTTAAGGGCTAAAAGCATGCAGTCATAGAGAAGTTGGGAATTTAGCCTCTTGCCCTTAAACATAAGGATTCTTTCACCTTTGAATTTCAAGATTAGATTATTCTAAAACTCAGTTATATCTACCAATTAATTGACTTTTAAATTAGAAAAATGCTCCCTTTTTCCCACTTTTGATGTCCAAATATCTTGATAGGCTGTGTGCCACACTAGTGGGGGTCATTACAGAAAAAACTGATAATTCCTTTTGCTTATTTACTACTAATAAAGCGTTTTTATGCCTCATCATAAGCCAGAATTTCATGTGCCATATTTTAAAAATGACAATAATTTAACTGCACTGAGTTGTTTTTCTCCTTTTCAAGCATACCCATTTCTGTAACAGGAATCTAGTTTTAGCTGTTGCTTCTGAATGAGACTCAGTTGCTTTTAGCACTTCTAATTGCAAGTGAAAGCTAAACCCACTTATTGTTGCATAAACCACCTACCAATCAACCATATAGCAGATAAGGTGTAATTTTGTAATTAACAATATAACTATACTTCTTAAACTATGCTCATGAAGCAACACAGAGAAGCTGTTCTTCCCGAAGTAAAGGAAATAAATTCAAAGCAGAAAGGCTAGATATTAACAGAGAGTTCATAGCAGCATATTTTCTTTCTTTTTTCATTGTGGTAAAAATTTACACAACATAAAATTGACCATTTTAAAGTACATGTTTAATGGATGTGGATGTGGAGGGAAGTAGCAACATACATGTGTGTGCGTGCCCGGTCATGTGAACTCTTTGTGACCCCACAAACTACAGCCCACCAGGTTCCTCTGTCCATGGGATTTCCCAGGCAAGAATTCTGGAGTGGGTTGCCATTTTCTACTCCAGGGGATCTTCCCAACCTGGGGATTGAACCCATGTCTTCCACATAGCCTGCATTGCAGATGGCTTCTTTCCCGCTGAGCCACTGGGGAAGCCCAGTAGCATTAAGTAATATGATGAGTAGCATTAAGGAATTCTCAATCGTATGCAACTATAACCCCCACCGTTTGCAGAAAATTTTTATAACCCCAAACTGACTTTTTACCTAGTAAAAAACGACTCCCTATTCCTCCTTCCTAAGTCCCTGGCCACTACCATTCTGCTTCCTGTCTCTATGAATTTCACTATTTTAGGTATCTCATGTATACTGACTCATGCAATATTTGTCCTTTTGTGTCTGGCACAAAAAATAAAATGGTTCTTTAATATGCTTTATGTTTATCACATGTTTGAATGACAATGCATTGGATTAGATAAAACATATCACTAAAATAATTTTACCTGTTTGCTTTATTTTTCTTTTTTAATGTAGTTCCTAGAGAAGTTAAAACTGTGCAGGACTCAAACTAGATTTTTATTGGACAGTGCTGATGCAGAATCAGTTCTTTGGGAAATTGTCCTCAGGTGTGTTTTACTGATTTATCCTTTCTAGTCAGCTCACAGGAGATCAGTTTATCCAAAGGAATGACTGTCTAATTGTGGAGTATCAGACAAGGCAAAGATGAGGAATATTTTGAATGTCAGAAACTCCTTCTTTTCAAATTTTACAACGGAAGAGACTGCATCCTCTTACCTTGAATCATGAGGTTGTCACAATAACACTCCTTGCCTTAAAAGTGAACAACAGTTACAGGAAAGCACAAGCTTTCTTCTCTCATATTTTTCTTCTCTACTTGAATTATCCCTCTTCATTAGGAACTTTCTGTTCACAGGGACTCATTTTATTTGTTAGAAAATGTTTCCTAAGTTCCTGTTAGGGATTTGATTAAAAGGTCTCAAGGTGAAAAGTACACTGCATGGGCATTAACTGACTCCACTGTTTTGGTTGATTAGCCTCTCAGAAAAATACTACCAGTCCTTAAAAGAGCAAAAGGAAACGCTGTGCCCTTTTATTCAAATCAACACCATTGTAAGAGTCAGGAGTCCTGCTGCCTGTCCTCAGCCCACACAATGCTCTTTCTGCTTCTAGAACAGAAGTGCCAAGGGTAAACAAGGTCAGGCCTTGAAGCTAAAGCAGTAAAAGAAATGGTAAGTCATAATTACTTGGGTAGGCGGAATATTACATATACTTTTTTCTACTTCAGCTATTTTAACACATAATCTTATTACACTGAGGTGTTATGCTTTTGCTTCACAAGACATTTTATCTGAATATGTGCCTTCTTTCAGCTTCTCAAGCTTAGCACCAAAGAACGCATTCTGTTACCAGTGACCATGTCTTTTTTTTAACCTGAAAGATAAACTATTAGAAAAAGATTTTGTACATGTTATTGACACTTTTAACTCAAACATGAAGTTTTTTTCAGAGACATATGCAGATTTCAGAATCATTGTCCAGAAAACAAGATACTCAAGTGCTTACATTAGATACTTCCCACTTACAATGGTCTGAGTGATGAGATTTTCCTTGTAGACAAATTGGGGAATATAGATCTAGATCACTGTCTCTATTTAAAGAAAAGTTTTTTTTTGAGAAACACCTGCAAGGCAGGGAAGTGGAGTGAGGTTAACGGCAGGGGTGGCAAGAAGAAAGGTGAGTGGGAAACAGAGCTGTAATAGGGAACAGGGAGGTGGGTAATTGTAAAAGATAACGTAAGAGATAACAAGGAAAGAGGAGAAATGGAGGAAGAGCCAGGATCTGGAGAAAAGAGAAAGAATTGAAAATGCAAAGGAGGGACAGAGAAACAAGCAGAGAAAGATATAGGAAGAGGGAAAAGGGAAGGATTGAAGAAGAGATTGGAGGAGAATCAGGCCTCCTATGGTTTGCGCCTGCTTTCTAAAGCACAGGATTTTATTTGAAAAAAAGACTCACAAATATGAAATAATAACAATAACATATATGCATTTATTATTTCAATGATGTTGCCAAAATAATGTACAGGTACTTCTTATTATCAAATGGTTAATGGTTGTTCTTTTTTTCAGATATGTGCAATAGCTATAAGTTGCTTTGCATTACTTAGAGTATAAACAATGTCATTTGGGGGTTTTCATTTTGGTACTGGAAGACCCTGAACTCATCTCCTCCCACAGAGACACTGAATCTATACCTATAAATAGAGCAGTTTCTCCTGAAGGAGACCTGAGAGCTGATTGGAGAACTTTTGTACAACCGATGATAAAGGACCACACAGAGATGAGTAAGAGAGATGGAGACATGTTGACAAGAACCCTGTCCCCAGCAGAGTGACCTGCAGTAAGGAGGGGCCCATGCACAGGCTGACCTACTCTGGGGTCAGCAAAAAACAGTAGCTTAAAGGACATTTAGAATAAACATGAATGAAATCTATTAACTAACCCTACAGCTGGAATCAAGGTTGACCGGAGAAATGTCAACACCCTCAGATATGCAGATGATACCACTTTAAAGGCAGAAAGTGAAGAGGAACTCAAAAGCCTTTTAACGAGGGTGAAAGAGGAGAGTGAAAAAGCTGGCTTAAAACGCAACATTCAAAAACTAAGATCATGGCATCCAGTCCCATCACTTCAAGGCAAATAGATGGGGTAAAAATGGAAATGGTGACAGGCTTTACTTTCTTGGGCTCCAAAATCACTGTGGATGATGACTGGAGCCATGAAATTAAAGGATGCTTGTTGCTTGGAAGGAAAGCTATGACACACCTAGACAGTGTATTAAAATGCAGAGACATCACTTTGCTGACAAAAGTCCTTATAGTCAAAGCTACAGTTTTTCCAGTAGTCATATACAGATGTGAGAGTTGGACCATAAAGAAGGCTGAGTACTGAAGCATTGATGCTTTCGAACTGTGGCATTGGAGAGGACTCTTGAGAGTCACTTGAACAGCAAGGAGATCAAACCAGTCAATCCTAAAAGAAATCAACCCTGAATGTTCGTTGGAAGGACTGATGCTGAAGCTGAAACGTCAATACCTTGACCACCTGATGCAAAGAAGCAACTCAATGGAAAAGGCCCTCATGTTGGGAAAGATTGAAGTCAGGAGGAGAACGGGATGACAGAGGATGAGATGGTTGGATGGTATCACCGACTCAATGGACAGGAGTTTGAGCAAACTCTGGGAGATAGTGAAGGACAGAGAAGCCTGGAGTGCTGCAGTCCATGGGGTTGCAAAGAGTAGGACACGAATAAGTGACTGAACAACAACAATATTTGGTAAGGGAATAATATCTAAAATATACAAAAAACTCATGTAACTCAATATAAAGAATCAATTAAAAATGGACAAAGGACCACACACATTTAGAATTACTATTATCAAAAAGACAAGAACAGCTAGTTTTGTTGGAGAAAAGGAAACCCTTGTGCACTGTTGGTGAGCATGTAAATTGGTACAACCTCTATGGAAAATAGTACGGATATTCCTCAAAATATTAAAAATAGAACTACCATATATTCCAGTAGTTCCACTTCTGGTTATTTATTTGCAGAAAATGAAAACACTAATTTGAAAAGATATATGCACCACAACATTCATTACAACTTTTAAAAAAACAGTCGAGATATGGAAGCAACCTAAGCAATTGATAAATGTGTGAATAAAGAAAATGTGCCATAAATGGGTGAACTTAGAGGGCATCATGCTGAGTGAAATAAGTGAAGCAGAGTAAGGCAAATACCATATAATTTCACTTATATATAGGGTCTAAAAACCAAAACAAATGCCAAAACATTAAACAGAAACAGACTCACAATTACAGAGAACAAACTGTTGGTTGCCAAAGGAAAGAGCGGGGTGGCACATGGGTGAAATAGATGGAGACGTAGAGGTGCAAACTTCCAGTCGGAAAATAAATCATGGAGATGTAATTGTAGCATAGGAAAGATATTCAATAATATTGTAGTAACTTTCTGTGATGACAGATGGCAACTAGACTACTGTGGTTGATCATCTCTTAATGTATAAAAATAATGAATTACTGTGTAGTAAATTGCAAACTAATATAATATTGTAAGTAAATTATGCTTCAGTTAAAATATTCCCCCCTTCTTTTTGATTTAATTACAAAAGTGCAAGATGTTTCACTTTCTCGCCCTCCAATAGCAAAGAAAAATACTGTGGCTCAAAGTCCAACCTTGATGGTTTTTCTAGTGGTGATTTTTCCTTTTCCTTGGAATTTTTCAAGAATTCACAGGCCTTTGAAGTGCTCTATCGCTTTTCTAACTCCCTGGTAGGAGGCGCTTTGGGTCTTTCGGGCTGTGACTACCACACTGCTGACGCTGCTTTCAGTCCTACTGTGACTTGGAAGTGAACTGGTCGCCCACCATCACTCTGTGACTGTTTCTTGGTGCCACTGACACGCTCCATACCCAGAAGATAAGCAGATTTTGTTTGCTAAGCATAGACCTAGGGCCTCCAGAAGGCCCCCTAAGTAGCTCCCCTCAATTAATGGCACCTCACCATCTCCATCTGAGCAGGCTCCAGACTCTACCCTCTAAATTCCTAGAATTCTTCAGATTCCAGGCATCCACCCATGGACAAGCTGCCTTTATCTTTTCATCTTTTTTCCTTCAATAAAATAAAACAAACCTTAACATTTCATCATACACCTTTTTCCGTCAATAGAACTTGATGGCTAATCAGCTGTATTTGATTTCTTAAGAAGCCAGGCTTCAGATTCAAGTAACAAAAAAGAGACTGCTTACCTTTCTCATTGGTCAAGAAGGCTTTGTACTTAAAAAAATGCCTGGTAAGTCTCCTGGGAGGGATAAAATAACCTTTCTTGCATCCCAGATGAATCTAAAGTGGTAGAAATATAAAACAAAATAATTATTTAACAGGTTACCTTTTAAAAATATTTTTTACTAAATGCATAAAATGTTTTATACAAATTCTATTATTTAACGCTAAAAATCTTGTAAAGGTGTTACATTTTTAAATTTTGGGAGGATGAAAGAACTGAGGTTCAGAGGGATTCAATAGCTTGTTGAAAATCACACCAATAGTAATAGAGTCTGGATTCAAGCTCAGATCTGACCTCAGAGCTTATTATCAGTTGTACAACATCATACATTAAGAAGTACTTAAATCAGGTAAAATCCAGGTAAACTTTACTCATTTGGAAGCCTACTCTTTCAAATAATCATGTTTAAACAATAAATTATAGGCATATAAATTAAAGGTCAAATTAAACCTTGATATAAACTTATAAAAGATCAAATCTGTTTATTCTCATACCAATTAGAAATGGCTGAGAAATTGTTTTGCTTTAATAATGAGCTTTAAATCTGCTTGTAGATAAAGTAAGAGAGAAAATCACAAGTGGTCGAAAAAGGGCCATAGATTTTGTGAAATAAACATCTAACATAATAAAACAAAGGGTACAACAAATGCCTGGAAAAATAAGTAGAATTTGAAATAAGAAATAAAAAAAAATAGATTTAGTATAATCAAGTCCATCTAAACATATCTGAATTTTTGATGTAGTTTGGTAGAGAGGCTAACGGGGCAATAGACATGTTTAACAGGATATGAACTTTAGTAACAGGAAAATAACTATTATTTTAAAATTTTTTAGTAAAATTATTTTTGTTTCCTATAAGAAAAATACACTATATTTTTGTTTTCTGAACTCCCAGAAGCTTCACTAGAAGTTATTCTTTAGTATGGTCTGGTCTGACAGAAAAGAGATAGAATGAAACTCTTAATCCGCTGCCATAAATCCAGCATCTCACTGTTACACACACTCCCAGCAAATAGAGTTTCTCTACCAACCCACTTCCCAACTTTTTCTGCACTCACCATTTTCGAAAAGCCCTGAATTAAGTACCTGTGGCACTTAGAACAGGTGTAGATTTGTGACTTATTTGTGTGATTGATTGATAACTTTTTTATCATTAGTCCCTTGGACTGCAAGGAGATCCAACCAGTCCATTCTGAAGGAAATCAGCCCTGGGATTTCTTTGGAAGGAATGATGCTAAAGCTGAAACTCCAGTACTTTGGCCACCTCATGTGAGGAGTTGACTCATTGGAAAAGACTCTGATGCTGGGAGGGATTGGGAGCAGGAGGAGAAGGGGACGACAGAGGATGAGATGGCTGGATGGCATCACCAACTCGATGGACATGAGTCTGAGTGAACTCCGGGAGTTGGTGATGGACAGGGAGGCCTGGCGTGCTGTGATTCATGGGGTTGCAAAGAATCGGACACGACTGAGCAAATGAACTGAACTGAACTGAAAGGCAGCAAGGATTTTATCTCATTTTGTTCAAAACTGGAGATCCAACAGTTTCTGTAACTAGAGTCTGGCTATAGGAGATGCTCAGTAAAAAAATTTTTATATTGAAAAAATAAAGTGCCTCATAATCGAGAAACCTGGGTAGCATGGGACTTCAGAGAGTTAACTTTTTCACATTCACAAGTAACTTTGGATAAAAGAGTAGGAAATGAAGATGGGTGGAGGTAAAGGGGCATATTTGATGACTACCATTTTGCAACTGAAACCAGCTAATGAAAGGAATTTCCAAAAGTTTCATGTTGAACTGTAAGGATGTGTAGACATGTAGATTGCATAAAGAGTCTTCAAATGTAAGTCTGTGTCTGATAGAATTTATTTATGTTTATAGCTGCCTTGCCCTTGACTTTTTCTTTGGCTTGAGCTTTTTCTGTGATTGGTCAGATCTGCTTTTTTCCAAGAAGGAGTTGAGAGACAATGACATGTAGTCTTCCATGACCGTGTAAATATAGTTCTGGCACCTCTAGGTGACTATAACACCCACCAGGGTGTTAAAAATATCCGCTAGGATGGCCAAAACAAGAAAGTCACATAAAAGAGCTACTGATGAATACGGGGAGGAACCAGAATCTTCAGTCAGTGAAGGCAGAAGGGTAAACTGGTGCAGCTACTTTGAAAGTTCAACAGTTCCTCAAATGATTAAAGATAATTATCATATCATACAGCAGTTCCATTCCATATGATACAGCAGGTATATAGTCAAGAGACATAAAAACATATGTACACACAAAGACACACATAGATAAATGTCTATCATAACCTTGTTCACAATAGCTGTAAGACTGAAGCAGCCCAAATGACCATCAATGGATTAAAGAATAAACAAAATATGGTACATCCAAACAATATAATATTATTCAGCTATGAAAAGGAAAGAAGTACTGATACATGCTACAACTTGGATAAACTTTGAAGATATTATGCTAAGTCAAGGAAGTTAGATACTATGATCCTCAGGTTATATGAGTCTCTTTGTATGAAAGTCCAGATAGGAAAATCTACAGAGACAGAAAATAGGTTAGTTGTTTCTCAGGGTTAGGAAGGAAGTTAGAGAGAGAAGTTTGGAAGGGGTCATAGCTAAACAGTATAAATTTTCTTTTCGAGGTGATGAAAATGTGCTACTGTGTGAGGGTTATGTATATTTGTGAATAAACTAAAAGTCATTGAATTGTACCCTTTAAATGAGTCCAGTATGTGGATTATATCTCAATAAAACTGTTTAAATAAAACAACTGGGTACAATTGTATCTTCTCACTTTTGCTCAGTTTCAAGATGATACCTGACATGGTATGACATATGACAAACCTAGACAGTGTATTAAAAAGCAGAGACATCACTTTGCTGGTATAGTCAAAGGTTGGTATAGTCAAAGGTATGGTTTTTCCAGTAGTCATGAACAGATGTGAGAGCTGGACCATAAAGAGGGCTGAGTGCTGAGGGATTGATGCTTTCAAATTGTGGTACTGGAGAAGACACTTGAGAGTCCCTTGGACAGTAAGGAGATCAAACCAGTCAATCCGGATTGATTTCTATTCCTATTCTAAATAAAAGAAAAACATTTACTCATAGAGTTTACAGTTCAGTAAAAAAAAAGGTCTACTATCCAAGGAAAACATTTAAACATCTCAAAGACAAGTTCATTCTGTTGCCATCTCCATCCTGACAAAGCAAACATATGCTGTGTCAAAACAAAGTTCAATATTTGCATGATCTGCTTCACAAAGGGTAAATCTGAACCAGAGTTTACACTTGGCATGAAGACATTTGTCCCAAGGATGGTTTCCTGTGTAAAGATTGCTGTGTATCTAGTTGTAGAAGTGGTTTTAAAAACATTTTTTTGGCTCTGTCACACAGCATGACATGATCTTACTTATTAATAGTCCCCAGACTAGAGAGCGAAGATCTGCACATCAAAGATCTGCATCCACTGCCTTGGAAGTGTGGAATCATAACGACTGGACCACCAGATAAGTCCCACAAATGCACTCTCTTATGCACTACTCACAACAGTGAAACACTGGAACTGTCCTCAGTGCCCTAAAGTAGGAAAAAGGCTAAGTTAATTATCCTCTTGTGTCATGATTATGGGGCTTCCCAGGTTGTGCTAGTGGTAAAGAATCCACTTGCCAATGCAGGAAACACAACAGACGTGGGTTGGATCCCCGGGTCGGGAAGATCCCCTGGAGGAGGAAATGGCAACCCACTCCAATATTCTTGCCGGGAGAAATCTCATGGACAGAGGAGCCTGGAGGCTGTAGTCCCTGGGGTTGCAAAGAGCAGGACACGACTCAGCGACTGATCACACATCATGATTATGCAGTTATTTGGTATATATTTTTCTAGACTTTCATAAAAAAGAAAAATGAATGATATAATATTAAGAAAAAATAGAATAATATACATAAACATGTATTTAACAAATACTACTTACTGCAGCCTTCTAAGGACTTCCCTGGAATCTGCCTGCAATGCAGGAGACCTGGGTTTAATCCCTGGGTTATGAAAATCCCCTGCAGAAGGGAATAGCTACCCACCCCAGTATTCTTGACTGGAAAATTCCATGGACAGAGAAATCTAGTGGGCTACAGTCAATGGGGTTGCAAAGAGTCACACACAACTAAGTGACTAAGCAGGCACACAAAGACTTCTAAAATATATATATTAATAAATAAAAAGGAAGTTTGGGAAAGAACATAAAATCAAATAGCTCAGACTTTATTATGTTGATGAGACCTTGGTTGCTTCTTATTTTAAGTAATTTACATTGTTTTAAATTGGGTTTAATAATATACAGAAACTGTAGTAGGTTAAAAATACCTACTGCTGCTTGTCCTCTATTTTATGGACTCTATTAAGAGGGATAAAACAAAAGTTAATTATAAAGGAAGGTGGATAGTATTGATGAAACTCCTAGCTCTTAGGAGAGGAGCTTTCTTAAGGGTAATAGGTTATACTTGACAACATACTAAAAGGACATTTTTAAGGTTGATGAATGATGTCTGCAGGTCTGCTAATTAGCTGTGTCCCCATGAGCAAGTCATTTAACCTCTGAGGATCTTAATTCCCTCATTTGTAAAATAAGAGATTAAAAAAAGAGAGAAGCATTTTTGACATACAGAGATGTGAAGGTTGGTGGCTTGAGGAGAAAGCTGCCATCTTAAATCCTCAGGGGAAATTCGCGTCTTATAAAACAACGTGATCTGCATTGCATCCTGAGGAAATGAAGCTCAGGGTTCTGTGACCAGGGCTACATCCAGAGATGAGGAGACCGTAGCTGCCATTTTTTTTTTTTTCACACCTAAAGGACTGCTGTTTCTTGTCCTCTCTACTGAGGACAGTGTTAAGAGAGATTTTTTTAAAAGTTAATTGTAAAGGAAAGTGAACAGTAGAACCCTCCAAAACACATTATGAAGAAATAACTCTGTGACATAATATTGCATATAACTTTTCTTGAAATAAAATTAAGTACATTTACCTTAATATGATGCTATAGTAAGGGGAATTAGGCAGACCCTGTTTCCTCTGGCAACCTACAATTTAAGGAATTTAAGGCATCACTGAAGCACATGGATTTAAATGGCAGGCAGACCAATGAACAGACATCAAATAGGCATACATGGAAAATGAACATGCAAATACTTAAGCACAGGAGAAAACACAGGAGATTCTGGTAGAATTGGCAGGCAGGAGGGATTTTGTGCATAAGGTAGGCAGCCATTATTTCTGGGAGGGATACGGAAAGGCTACTCTTTTGTAATCTCCTGATGATATTTTGTTAAAATACTAAGAATCTCTATTTAAAATGTGTATATTATATAAATATAAACTACATATTTTCTGTTTTATATTATATACACAATATATATTTTTTCTACTTTTCCTTTTGCTCTAAAGTGTTATTTGCCCAGTTGTGTCTGACTCTTTTTGACCCCATGGACTGCAGCCCATCAGGGCCCTCTGTCCACGGAATTCTCCAGGCAAGAATACTGGAGTAGGTAGCCTTTCCCTTCTCCAGGGGATCTTCCCCACTCAGGGACTGAACCTGGGTCTCCCGGATTGCAGGCAAACTCTTTACCATCCGAGCCACCAGGGAAACCTATAAAAATCTTATTAAACAGTTACTGGCCACTAATACAATTAATTCCAAATTATCTATCAAACTGCCGAGCCTGTCAAAGCTTAGAATTAAATTCTCTGGATATAGGCTAGTGGGACTTCAAAAAGAGATTTGAGAAGCAATGACAGCTGAAGTTCATTCTCAGGGCAAAATAAGGGAGAAAGAGTCCATGTGAGGTACATAAGCTTTAGCCTTAGCAAGATGTCACAAAAGCACAGGAACAATTTCTTCACACATCATCAGGGATATTTTGACATCTCCAGGAACTTAGATGTGAAAGGGGTCATATAAGATTGGCATCCCTTCTAAGATGAAATACCAAATACTTTTCGCTGTGGACTCAAAAGAAAAGGCAGTGGCCCAATCACAACTGACTGTGGGCTCAGACGAAACAATTGGGAAATGAGAAAGTGTCACTCTGTAATCTAGGTCTCAGAGTTACTTAGGAGGATGAAAGAGGACTGTATATTTTAATTTATATATTGTTACTGCTGGTCTTCCATTAGCAGGAATCTTCCTGTAGACAGAACACCTTAGGTAAATTCCGAGGCCTCAGAATTGAGCTAGTAGGGTTTTGTTGGCTCTTGGCATCAACCAACAAAATGACACGCATGCTTGGCTGCAGGTTCTGAAGCAGAGATGTGAAGTCTTATTCCACCCTCCTCAATGGCATGCCCATGTGACAAAGAGATGCCCCATCACAAGCCTCTCCCTTCCCCGTGCACACCCTCCCGTTCTCCACTGGCCCCCTCCTCTCTGTTCTCTTGTTCTTTACTTGTTCTCATCCCAGAGGCTGATAACCCTGTAGCTGTTGCTTAGTTGCTAAGTCGTGTCTGACTCTTTTGCAACCCCATGGACTGTAGCCTGCCAGGCTCCTCTGTCCATGGGATATTCCAGGCAAGAATGAGTGGGTTGTCATTTCCTTTGTTATGCCCAAGTTGTGAAATCTCCCAGTGACCACCAGGGAGCCGATATCTGATGCAAAAGCAAGAGAGTTTTTATTACCAAGCTCAAGCTGGGGCTCCCACCGATACGATGCAGCAGCTATAGGGAGGAGCCCTGAGCTCTGGGTTTCATTGCTTATATAGGGTATTATCGGGCGAAAAATTAAAAAAACGGGAGTCTCGGGGTCTGATTGGTCACCTTCTGGTGAAGGGTTAGGTGTTGAGTTCTGATTGGTTCTCCTTTCCCAGGCTTGACTCGAATTTCCCAGGCTGGCCAAGGGTTCTGATTGGTTCGTAGGTGGTGGGGTGAGGTCAGGGGATTTCCAAAGGCTCTTTTCCCGGAATCTTACAAAATGGAGTAGCTTTGATTCTTCACCTTCTCCAGGAGATCTTCCTGACCCAGGGATTAAACCCTGCCTCCTGCATTGGCAGGCATGTTCTTTACCACAGAGCCACCAGGGAAGCCTGCTAGGCCAGTTAGCCCACCATGGGCCTTCCTGCCCTTCTTTAGAAGGATTTCTTAGGATGTTTACCCCTAGTCATCCTCAGGGGTTTATTTAATCTCTATTTTCCTATTTAAAATGGCTCACCAGTACCTACGGTGTCTCATTCAGTCCTGAACAACGACACGAGGGGCAGTAAGAAAGTCCACGTTCCTTCTAATGCTGGAGAATCCTTTACTAGTTTTCTTATAACACATATTCTATGTTTTAAAAAATCTTAACAGAGTACTATAAAATTTTTGGTAATTCCTGAGAGAAACCTGGTGCTTAGATAATGCTCCGGTCACAGAAAATGTGACTGTATAAAACACAAAGACAACATGATATTTAAGAGAAACCCTGTGAATCTTGATGATAGATTCTAACATCTTTTCTCATGCTGAGGGAAATGGCTATTCTTCCTAGTCAATACATAATTCTAGTCAAAGGATGATGAAAAATAGCCATTTTGATTGTATTTTTAATGTCATTTTGTCATTGCTTAAAACACTGTCAGCAGGAGGGGAGACAGACAAGACATGATGCTGGGGAAGGAATGGCAGCTGTTTAAATTAAATCTAAAGAAAACTATGAAAGAAAACAGAGAATATGATTTAAATAAATGACTACTGTTATCTTTGGCAATCAATGTTTTCATAAAATCTTTAAAATATTAAAATGGAAAAATTTGCTTCTTTCTCCATCTCTGCACAACAATTTCACAGTAATCTATTTAGAAGCTTTCTGCTTTGCCAAAAATATGTCTGTCATATGGACCTTACTACAAAGGATGTGGGAACCAGGAACATGAAAGTAGGAAAGGGACCAAGGTTTATTGCCAAGCTGTCCTGTGGTTACCTCCGCGGTGTATGCATCAAGGACACATGTTTGTCAATGCCCCTAACATAATTTGCTAAGGATATTATTAATGTTTGTCTCTCCAGACAGAGGGAAAATGTTCCTGAAATCAGGAACCATGCAATGGTCAGCTTTATATTGTACACATTCCCCATATCTCATTCCAAATCTTCCCCAAGCCCACCCCCTAGCACAGGACTGCGTATTCTAAGGACACAGTAAGTGTTTGGCAGAACTGAAGTGATATGAAATCGGATGTTTCTTGGATATCCAGAACCTAGACTTTTTTGCTTCTTTCCAAACAAGACTTCACATTTCTCAGCTGCTTGAGTTAAAGGAGAGGGAACTCACTGTCAAATCCTAGTTAGAATCCACCTCCCCTAAATCAATCAACACATCCCATCTCCTTGTCCTCATGGTTGGTTACCACATTTGGTCTCAAGTCTGGCCAGAAAGGTCCAAATGAGACTCACAGCCAGGATTCTTGTTTGAACTCTCCAAGCAGTGGACTTTCTTGGACTTGAAACCTGGGATCATGTAGTTCTGTGAAGTGTGGAAGTTACTTTGGAGTCTTCAGAGGAGAGCCTAACAAAAGTGGAATCTATATTAAATAGGCAGAGTAAAAAAATATTGAGAAAAAAAATTGGGTCCAAGTCACATTTTTAAGCCCCTGAGTCTTACCCAAAGCCCAGTTGTCTTGGGCTTGTCAGTGAAATAAGGCAATGAATTATCATTGTGATTTAAGCCTTTTTGTGTGTGAATTTTCAATCAATATCAACCTATCTGTGCTATAGATTCTCTAGAAAGAAAGAGCAGTTCCTTCAGAGGCCAGTGCCTCGGTAGCTATGGATGTCCTCACTCATGGCTCTCCTAGCTCCTCACTGTGCCTGGGATGGACAGGGCCCACAGAAGATGCTTTGCTAGGGTCTCTGCTGTTCTCTAGACCCTGGGATTGGATTCTTCCCAGAGCATCCTGTATTCAACTTCATTTCATTCAGGCTCAGAAGAAATCTCTCCACCATGATGAAATGATAACATGTCCTTTCATCTCGTTGGATCTTTTCTAATACATGTGTGCCGAGCTGTTTGCTTTTTCTGGCTAAATGTTTAAAAATATATTTGCACATAATTATTGAACATTCATCACTTTCTCAGTTATTGACTTACAAAAAGACCATCCACATAAAGATATAAAATTGATCTCTTGAGCAATCACAGAACTTAGAGAATGCATTCAACTTATTTTATCATATTAGCAAATTTTAGAAATTTAAAGAGCTCAGTTTTGGAGACAGTTCTATGACTGCTTCCTTCTACTCCCCAGAATAACGCATGTTTGAGTGAAGCCATTTGTGGAGGACTCCCTGGTGGCTCAGACGGTAAAGTGTCTGCTTACAATGCAGGAGACCCGGGTTCAACCCCTGGGTCAGGAACATCTCCTGGAGAAGGAAATGGCAACCCACTCCAGTATTCTTGCCTGGAAAATCCCATGGACGGTGGAATCTGGTAGGCTACAGTCCATGGGGTCTCAGAGTCAGACACGAATGAACAACTTCACTTATTTGTGGAAGAAGTAATGTTTTAGGTAAGACTTTTAAAAGCTATTATAAACCT
Source organism: Capra hircus (assembly GCF_001704415.2). Taxonomy (NCBI): domain Eukaryota; kingdom Metazoa; phylum Chordata; class Mammalia; order Artiodactyla; family Bovidae; genus Capra; species Capra hircus. Next base: position 12,471,941 of record NC_030811.1, on the reverse strand, counting down.
GCTTTGTACTTATATTGATATATCAGCTGATTACTAATAGGGAAGAATTGAATAGAAAATTTACTCTTCTAAGAGTTACATCAGCAAGTCCAGTAACATGTATCAAGTACTTATTTAACTAATAAGTTGCTCTCTTAACAAATAATGACGTTCCTTTCCTGCTTCACTTTTATTCTGTTTGCTTAGGTAGGTACATTGGTTTCAATCAGTTAAGATACAGAAATTAACTTAATTGAACCAATGTCTTAGCCAAACTGGCAAGTATACTGTGCCAGCTGTACTGTTATTTTGATTCACTGGTTACATATTAGGATGCCACAATTCTCAAAAATTATTCCTTTTATGAGAGGTGTGTGTGTGAAAGTGATGTCTCAATATATAGTGTTGGGTGGTAGTCCCAGTCCTCCAAGAGCTCAGTGTAAGCTGACAAACTGGAAAAAAGACTTCTCAGAAGGGTTGAACAGTAAAAGAAGCTTTAGGCGATCTCTTAGATGACTTAATCCTTCCATTCAAGAAAGTGAAAAAGAAGGGAGAATTAGATTTCAATATCAAGTTGGCAGTGTCTAAGCTAGTCCCTAACTTAGATATAAGCTTCCAAAATTCGCTCTACATCAGCTAGCCAGTTTTTCGCCCTTGCTCTCTGTCTGTCTGGAGTCCAAGTCATGTACCCTCTGTGGAGGTCAGCTTTTCTACTTGTGATTTACAAACACTGAGCACTCTTTCTTCTTTTTCTTTCTCGTGTTCACTGGCCTATCTCTCTTCTTGCATGTGGAGTTCTTATATGCCGAAGGACAGAATACTCTTCAAGATGATCATATTCACTCTTTCATGGAGCTTGCAGTCGGGAGAGTATAACCAGATGAGCAAACGAGCACATTTCAGGTCAGAAGATCTGTAAGGGGGCCATAGAGGATGCAGCTCTAGCCAGCATTCTATTTTCAGTTGCAGCTTGAGTGATCTTTTTGGTTGCAGCATGCAGAGTCTTTAGCTGTGGCATGTGAACTCTTAGTTGCTGCATGTGGGGTCTAGTTCCCTGACCAGGGATTGAACCTGGGCCTGTTGCATTAGGAGTATGGAGTCTTAGCCACTGGACAACCAGGGAAGTCCTGAAAAGGTCTTATCCAGGACAAAGTATAGGAGAAGAATGTGTTCAAAGTAGAGAACACACAGCAGCAATTTGATGAACTTACAGAAACTCAGTATCACTGGGGGTGTACAATGAGGGGTTAGGACAGCGATAAAGATGGCTGGGGGTGTGAAAACAATGACTAGATAATCCAGCCTCTTGTGAAAAAATACGTTGAACATTTTCTAAGAACAGTGGAAAAACTTTGAAAGGTTTAAAGAGGAAAATGTCAAGACTCAGTGTGAATTTTAGTGACATCATTCAGTCCCAAGTACAACCCATGGGGTGGCAGAGTTGGACACGACTGACTGACTAAGCACCTGAGCATGCGTGCACACACACACTCACTACTGAGAGTGGGTCAGAGAAGACCAGTTGGGGCGCTGATGCGTCATGACTCGTGACAAACAGCATGAAGGGTTAAATTCAGTGTGGGCTTGATGAATATGAACTGGTTCTGGAAAAGAGATAAAGGCATAGTTCAGAAGCTGAAGATGCAAATTTGGGAGCCCGCCCATAAAGTCCTAAAGTGGTTGAAATCTCTCTATAGAGGTATGCAGAGAAGTAAGGAGGATCTTGTGGATAACTCTGAAGAATACCAGCATTTGAGGGCCTGGCGGAGGAAGAGAAGCCAACAAGGACAAAGGCATGGTTCACACGTGATTTCTTCCCTTATTCACCTCTTGAGCTTCCTGGACCTCAGCCAGATGCTCCATCCATTGTGGAGCCTTAACTCACTCAGGCAGGATTAATCCATCCTGGTCCCATTTGCTCCTCATCTGCTACTGTGAGCAGCAGAGAAGGAACAAATGCATTATAATTTTTTTTTTACTTATCTTTCTTCCCTTGTAGATGATACATTCCTTGGGGGTAGGAATCCTCCCCTAATTTTGTTGGTATTCTCACCAGTGTAATGGCACCAAGCAAAGAGTTCTCTGCCTGCTGAGTAAATAATGCATGTATTCTTACTTATAAGATCATATTTATACCAGGAAAGAGTATAAATATGAAGCAAGATACTTGAATTTAAAAACCACTTCTCTCTTTATTCTGGTTTTACAAAGATCAAACATATGCTATACATATTGTGAATGCAGAGAAAGTGTCTATTGATTAATGAACATTGATCAGAGATCCTAGGATCTCATTTAACATTCAGAAAGTGGACTGGGAAGGGAGGCCTGCCAGATACGTATTCACCCAAGGGGAAGATACAGGGCAGCCAAAAGAAATGAGGTGGTGCTTGGTTCAAAGTCCCTGAAAAGAAAATCAGTAGTAGGTTGGTTCCCTGTGACCCTGAAATATTGTTCAGTAACAGGCTATTTTATTTTCAATAAATCCAAGGATAATTTTTTTAGACCAGGGTAAGAAATTTAAAATTTTTTCTTTACTAAACCAGTGACTCATTGAAACTAAATTAATTTTGTGTTGCATACAAGTAAAAGTAGCAATTTAGTTGATGTTTCAGAGAGAAAGACAAGTTTATGTATGTGTGTGTGTGTGTGTATATATATATATATATGTATATATATATACATATATATGATACCACACCACATACATATAATATAATAGGAGAAGGCAATGGCACCCCACTCCAGTACTCTAGCCTGGAAAATCCCATGGACGGAGGAGCCTGGTGGGCTGCAGTCCGTGGGGAGGCTAAGAGTTGGACACGACTGAGCGACTTCACTTTCACTTTTCACTTTCATGCATTGGAGAAGGAAATGGCAACCCACTCCAGTGTTCCTGCCTGGAGAATCCCAGGGATGGGGGAGCCTGGTGGGCTGCCGTCTCTGGGGTCGCACAGAGTCAGGCACGACTGAAGTGACTTAGTAGTAGTAGTATAGACAGTTTAAAAAGTGATAGACAAGGCTGAAAGAGAAAAAAGGGAAAAATAAGGAAAACAGGTGGAAAGGGAGGGAGGAAAATTGAAACAGGAGAGGAGACTTAAGGAAAATGAGAAAGAGATAAGGGAAGAGGCCCCATGAAATGTTAACAATAATAACAAATATAATTTGTAAGCTTTCTTCGGCAGAAATTTCACCTTGATCTTTTGTTTCTTTTGTGAGCACTTGTTCTGGTTTTACAGAGAAGAAAATGCATATAGTCAGTGGCGAAACTGGAGCTGGAATCTGTCTCTTTATTTCTAATCCTCTCCACTTATATGAGGTTTAATGGATGTAAATTACACATGTTCTGCAGTTCACTAGGTTTGAGTGTCTCTGTGTAAGTTGTCACCTGTTATTTCTGCTCTTTGAAATTCTGATTACAGTACCTCTGATCCTTTAGAGCCACGTTTTCTTATAAAAGAAAACAGCTTGTCTGTTTTTATTTCCAAACTTTAAAGTTTATTTTTGAAATAAATGTTTACTTCCCCATGGGCTTCTGAATCTTCTGCAGGTGTGTGAAGGAATGATTCTGGCTTTAGAAAATTGCTTTGGAACAGGAGAGATATCTCTCAATTTACTAGCTATCACCTGTAGTCCCTTTGGCGTAGAAAGCTGTCAGCTTGCTTTATTTTATCCTCTCAGTGATCAGAGTTTTTCTATTACAGAAAAATTTAAATTTAAATTTATAATTAGTGTCTATTTCCTTTGAAATGAGTTTTTCACTCTGCTTATTAAAAAAAAAAAGAAACAAAAAACTAAGCCGGAGGTCATATTCAAACTGTTTAATAAGAGGTGTGGAATAGATAACACCCATTAGAATAAATGTCTTCCCTGCATATACAGAGAGGCTAAACATATCAGCTCTGTTCTAATTCCTATTGGGAATAATACAAACAAGAAAACCTCACATCCTATGTATTTTCCATTAAGAAAATCCTTTAGGAGTGCACAATATTAACCACACCATTAACTACTCTCAGGGTTTCATCCCTCTTCCTTTGCCAAGCAGACTTGGAAAAGAGCGGGGTGGAGGAATAAGAAGCACAAAGCAAAGGTGGGAAAACGAATGCTTGCGTAATGTTGCTTTCTAGTTTTCTTTTAGTGTTTCCAAAAGCCAGAAATTTTGCTGACCTTGAATTCTGTCAGATTTTCAGGAACCCTTATGAAAAATTTCCTGCTTTAAAAAAAAAATTTGGGGGGACTTCCCTGTTGGTCCAGTGGTGAAGACTCACTCTCAATGTAAGGCGCCCGGGGTTTGATCCCTGGTCAGGGAGCCAGAACCCACATGCTACAGCTAAGAGTTTGCAGGCCACAACTAAAGATCATGTGTGCTGCAACTAAAATCTGGCACAGCCAAATAAAAAAATGAAATAAAAATAAAGGTTAAAAAAATAAAATTTGAATATAAAATATATACACTAAAGTATGCAAATCATAATTGAATAGCACCTCATTTTCTACAAAACAAACACACCTGTGTGACTATTATCCAGATCAATGTAGACTATGACTCAGAACCCCGGCTTACCTCCCTCCCACTCGCTGTCCCCCTTTCCTTTGCCAAAGCAAGCATTATCCCAACTTCTAACATCATAGTTTAGTTTTATTGACTTACATTTTCATTTCAATGGAATCAGAGTAGATATTCCTTTCTGTCTGGCTTTTTCTTTTCTTTTTTCCTGCTTAAAGCTGTGTGTGGAATCACCCGTATTCCAGCGTGTCATGGAGGTTGATACATTCTCATAGCCATGTTGAATTCTATCGCATGAATATGCTGTAATAGATAATCATCTATTCTACTGTTAATAACATTTGGGTGGTTTCCAGGTTTGAGCTCCTAAAAATAATGCTAATTATGTGATGTGATAGAGGTGTTAGCTAACACAATGGTGGCAATCATTTGTAAAATATAAGCCTATCAAATGAACACATTGTATAATTCAAACTCACACAGTGTTACATGTCAATTATATCTCAATAAAGCTAAGGGAAAAATAAATTATAAGCATGTGAAGTGACAGAGGTGTTAGCTAAGACTATGGCGGTGATCATGTTGTAATATACAAATATATCAAATTAACATGTTGTACACCCTAAACCTGGGGCTTCCCAGGTGGCACTAGTGGTAAAGAATCTGCCTGCCAATGCAGGTTTGATGTAAGAGAAGTGGATAGGATCCCTGGGTTGGGAAGATCCTCTGGAGGAGGGCATGGCAACCCACTCCTGTATTCTCGCCTGGAGAATCTCATAGACAGAGGAGCCTGGCAGGCTACAGTCCTCGGATCGCACACAGTCGGACATGACTGAAGCTACTTAGCATACAGCAGACACGAGCATCCTAAATGTACAGAATGTTATACATCAATTGTATTTATTTTTCTAAAAAACTCTTATTCATTTAAAAGAACTTCGGGGCTTCCCTGATGGCTCAGTGGTAAAGAAGCCGTCTGCCAATGCAGGAGACATGGGTTTGATCCCTTATCTAGGAAGATCCCACAGGCCGGGAGCAGCTAAGCCCTTGAGTCACAACCGTTGAGCCTGTGCTCTAGAGCCTGAGAGCCGCAACTAGTGAGCCCATGCGCTACAGCTGCTGAAGTCTGTGTGCCCTAAAGCCCAGGCTCTGCACGAAGAGAAGCCACCGCAATGAGAAGCCTGCACACCGCAACTAGAGAGTAGCCCCTGCTTGTTGCAACTAGGGAAAATCTCGTGCAGCAGTGAAGACCCAGTGCAGCCAAAAATAATCGAATACATAAATTTATTAAAAAAGAAAACAAGTACATTAAAAAATTTCAAATTTTATTTTAGTTGATTAAAAACTATACTCTAATATAAAAGCAAATGTCTCTAACTTTGTAGCATATTTGTTGAGTTAGTTTCAAGTGTACGGCAAAGTGCTTCAGTTATACATATAGATGTATCTGTTCTTTTTCAAATTCTTTTCCAGTTAGGTTATGACAGAATATTGAGCAGAGTTTCTTGTGCTCTACAGTAGGTCCTTGTTGGTTATCTATTCTAAATATGGAAGCATGTATGTGTCAATCTCAAATTCCCAGTATATCCCTCCCCCCTTTCCTCCCCCCGGGTAACCAGATGTTTGTTCTCTAAGCTTGTGAGTCTGAAAGCCAATTATATTTCAATTAGAAAGATAGAAAGAAAGAAAGTGGAGAGGAAAAACAACAATGCTGCTATGAACATTCTTGAACATATCTGGTATAGATGAGTACACACATTTCTGTTGGGTACATAATTGTAGGGAAATAAAACATTCCTAAATTTGTCAGGGTTCATGTAAATAGTTTTAGCTGTGGACACAAATGTGCTATGAGGTTAGAGACATTGCTTTTACTTCTCTTAGAAACTTGTTCACGTGCCGTGAAGATTAGATCTATAGTCATTCGTTTCCCTAATGAAGGAGCTAATTGCTCTGATCCAAAATGATAATGGAGCTTCTCTTATGTCCACCAGACTAAAGGCATGGGCACCTGGGTAAGCCTCAGCCCAGAGCCTGGAGCCTTATCTATGTGGGTATTCACATTTCCGAGACCAACGAGGCCCACAACTCGAGGTCTCACACAACTAAAAGTTATGTGGCTAAAGGTCTCCTGGAGAGATTTTATTTATAAACAAAGTGTCAGGAGGAGACACTTTAAGAAGAGGAGATAAAATCCTTCCTTTCCTCTTCCTTGGCCTATGGAAAATCCTGCCGTTTGTGTACTGAAAATATCTATCTGCTCTCACTGTGTGGTCCCAGAGCTGAGACCTATCTCAAAAGGCATATAATGGGCAACACACTTTTTATTCACTGAGATAATAAGTAATAAAGAAGAAATCTGTCTCTGATCCAGAATACTTCATGTATGCATTCAGGATAAACTTAGTAAAAATTAACATTGAATATTCCCAAATAACTAAGGGTCAAGTTGTTGGGCCTTGGAATCTGTATATATTCAAACTTCGTGACACTCCCAACTCCCAAGCCATTTTCCAAAGGTATTGTGCTAACTGACACCCCCACTAGCAGTTTTCAAAAGCTCTGTTTGCTCAAAAACACTAAGTGTTTTCAGTCATTTTAAGTTCTAGCCATTCTGGTGGTTCTGCTGTCTTATTTCTCTGTAGTTTTAATTTGATTTTTCCTGGTTACTAATTAGGTGATTGCTCTTTTGTATGTTTATTGGCCGTTTGGATTTCCTTTGTACTGAAGAGCAGTTTAAATTTTTTTCTTTTTCCTTTTTTTTTTTTTTGGTTGAAGTATATTTGCTTACAAAATTATGTTATTTCAGGTGTGTAGTTTTATAGTAGTTTTATAGATGATACTCCACGTAGAGTGATAAAATATTGACTATATTCCCTGTGTTGAATATCACACCCTTATTACATCCTTGCAATTTATTTGTTTGACATCTGGTAGTGTCTCCTTCACCAGTTTTGCCCTTACCTCCACTCCCCCTTCCCTCCTAAGGTGGCTACTAGGTGGTTCTCTGTGCCTATTTCTGTATGGTTATATCTGTTCATTTGTTTTATTTTTTAGATTCCACATACAAGTGAAAACACATTTTCTCCGTCTGACTTATTTCACTAAACATAACAACCTCTAGGTCCACTGATGGTGTTGTAAGTGGCAAAAAAAAATTTCACTCTTCATTCATAGCTAAATAATATCCCATTGTGTGTATGTGTGTGTGAGTGTGTGTTCATGTATACCACAGCTTCTTTGTTTCTATTGATGGACACTTAGGTTGCTTCCGTATCTTGGCTATTGTAAATAATGCTGCTGTGAAATTGGGGTGCGTATATCTTTTTGAATTTATGTCTTCATTTTCCTCAGATATACCCAGGAGTGAATTTGCTCAATTTTATGGTAGTGTTTTTAGGAACGGTTATTTCCTTAATGCCTGTACCATTTTACGTTTCTCCCCATCCTTGCCAGCACTTGTTATTTGTTGTCTTTTTGATGATGGCCACTCTGACAGATGTGCATACTAATTTGAAAAGATGTAAGGACACTAATGTTTATTGCAGCATTATTTATAGAAGCCAAGATAAGGAAGCAACCTGTATCCATAGACTGATGAATAAATAAAGAAAATATAAATATAATAACATATGATGGAATATTAGCCATTAAAAATGAAATCTTGCTATTTATAAAAACATGGCTGGACCTAGAGGATACTCTGCTAAGTGAACTAGATTAGACAGTGAAAGACAAGTATTATATCATCTCATATGTGGAATTTAAAAAACAAAACAAATGAAAACAAACTAAAGATATAGAGAATAGATGGGTGGTTTCCAAAGGGGAGAGGATAGTGGAGGCTGAAGCAAACTAGGTGCAGGGGATTAAGAGGCACAGTTACGAGGTACGGACCTCCAGTTATAACATAGACTATTCACTGGTGTAAAAGGAATATGATCAATAATATTGTAACAGATTTGTGTGAGGATAGATGGCGACTATATTTACTATGGTGAGCATTTCATAATGTATTTAAATGTCAAATTAATATGTAGTACACCCAAAACTAACATAATATTGTACTTCAATTATATTTCAATAAAACGTGGCACCTGAAATATCTGTGCACTGTTGAGTTTCAAGAACCAACACATTCTGCTTTAATTAGTATAGTAGATTTGAATTTTATGCTGCTTTCAACCAAAAGCAGTCTCTCTAATATTGGTAGATCCCATGAACCTCCCAGGAAAGTTCTCAGGGCCCTGCTCGAATGTTCTTCATCCCCTGTCCAGGTCACCTGCATCTTTGTTGGATTCCTGTCTGGAGAACGCAATTCTCTGAGACCAGACACTATAAAACCCCTAAAGGAAAACATAGACCAAACACTCTCTGACATAAATCACAGCAATATCTTTTTCAATCTGTCTCCCAGAATAATGGAAATAAACAAACAGGTCCTACTTAAACTCAAAAGCTTTTGCACAGCAAAGGAAATAATAAACAGAATGAAAAGATAAATCACAGACTGGAAGAAAATATTTGCAAATGATGTGACCAATTAATAGGTCCTACTCAAATTCAAAAGGTTTTGCACAGCAAAAGAAATAATAAATAAAATGAAAAGACGAAATCACAGATTGGGAGAAAATATTTGTAAATGATGTGATCAACAAGGGATTAGTCTCCAAAATTTACAAATAGCTCATGATGCTTAATAGCATCAAAACAAAAAAACCCAATCAAAAAAAGACCTAAATAGACATTTCTCCAAAGAAGATATACAGATGGCTAAGTGGCACATGAAAGGATGCTCAACATCACTAATTTTTAGAGAAATGCAAATCAAAACTACAATGAGATGTCACCTCACACTGGTCAGAATGGCTATCATCAAAAAATCCATAAACATAATAAATGCTGGAGAGGGTGTAGAGAGAAGGGAACTCTTCTATACTATTGGCGGGAATGTAAATTGGCACAGCCACTACAGAGAACAGTATGGAGGTTCCTTAAAAAACTAAAATAGAGCTACTGTATGACCCTGCAATCCCACTCCTGGACATGTGTCTGGAGAAAAATATGACCAAGACATGGAAGCAGCCTAAATGTCCATCAGGAGAGGAATGGACAAAGAAGACGTGGGACATAATATACAATGGACTGTGACTCAGCCCTTAAAAATAATGAAATAATGCCATTTGAGCAACATGGATGGATCCAGAGATTGTCATACTGAGTGAAACAAGTCAGACAGAAAAGGATAATTATCATATGACATCCCTTATATGTGGAATCTAAAAAGAAATGATACAAATGAACTTACAAAACAACAAGAGACTTACAGGCTTAAGAGAATGAACTTAGGATCGTTGGGGTTGGAGGGGGAGGAAAGGGAAGGGATAGTTAGGGAGTTTGGGATGGACAGGTACACAATTTTATGTTTAAAATAAATAACCAACAAAGATCTCCTGTATAGCACATGGAACTCTGCTCAGTGTTATGTGGCAGGCTGGATAAGAGGGGAGTTTGGGGGAGAATGGATACATGTGTCTGTATGGCTGAGTCCCTTAGCTGTTCACTTGAAACTATCACAACATTATATGTTAACAGGATATACCCCAATACAAAATAAAAATTTAAAGAAAAAAAAAAGTGCAATCCTCTGCCTAAGGGCCTTCTTTAAACACAGGATCATATTTAATAACTTAGTAGTCTCGTTTTAAAATGTACATAGATACAAGCATAAATAACTCAATAATATAGTTTAACTCAATATAGCCAAATATTTTAATTTGAATTTGTAATCAAAATATAAATTATTCATCGTATATTTTACATTTTTTATGCTAAGTCTTTGAAACCCTGAATATATTTTTTATTTGTAGCATAATTCGATTGGGAGTAGTCAATTTTCAATAGCTACCTCTGGCTAGTGGCTTCTGTATTGGATATTGTGGCCCCAGAGCATAAAAGCAATTTCCTTTTTTTTCCTGTTTTTGAAAATATGTAGGGAAAATTCACAGGTAATGCTTTGTTCTCCATAGGTAAGGCTCTATCGTCTTCTCAGATTTCTCTGTTTTCTTATTTACCATTTGGGCTATAGAGAACATAATATTTGTTACTGTGATATTTTCATTTCACATTATAAAGTAAACTTACATGAGACTGATTTTCACCATCATTATTTTAAATAATTCTTATGTATTGAAGCCTATAGCGCTATGTTAGTTTTCAACAAAGTAAATTTAAAATTAGGATTTTCTTTGCTAATTTAGTAAGGTAAAGTGACTTCTCGAGGTTAGTATGATCTGTATATCTTTTATTATCATTTAGGATAAGATCATATCATGTTTTCTTTTTAAAAAAATTTATTGAGGTATAGTTGATTTACAGGTTGTGTTTAATTTCTGCTGCACAGCAAAGTGAATCAGTTATACACATATATATTCTTTTTCATAGTCTTTTCATTATGGTTTATCACAGGTATTTCATGTTTTCTTAAAAGCTTTTGCATTCTCCTTTTATTCCCCAGTGAATAGAGATGGCATTCTGCTTAAAAAAAAAATCATGTGGAATTTTATTTAAACAACCAAATCATGTTTATGTTTCAATATATATTTTCTATGTTGTAAACAATATATTTTTATTAGAGAAAAAGGAAACTGACTTATATATTTTTCATTAAATCACTGAGTATAAAAGGAAAGGTTTTATAAACTTAGAAAGGAATCCACAAAATTAAGTGTGTCTTTCAGAGTTGTCATTTATACTATGGAAATCAAAAATATGTCGATAGTTCCTAGATTTCCAAATAGTAATCTGAGTCAAGTCGGGAGGTATTAAATTGGTTTTCCATTCAAGAAAGTGAAAAAAAATTCATTTGATGGCTCTATCTATACAAACAGAATTATATCAAAATAAATGAAAATCAGATAACTTCTTTAAAATCTAATATGGTGTGGGAAAAAAGTTTTAGAATGCTCTACTTGCAGTGATCTCCAATAATATTTAGACATAGTGGCATAAATAACAAGTAGGGGTCATAAGAACCAATTTTCCTGTGGGTGAATAAGTCAAAACTTCTGCATTTCTTCTCCAATCTTCCCTCAAAGAAATCAGCCGGGACATTATGATGGTATTCCAGCTTAGTGTCTGCATTACAGACTATCAAAAATGTTGAACCCTTTCCTTTCCCTTCTTGTTCCGCCATTTTTCTCTAGTTGTGTTAACTGTGAAATAGGCTGACCCAAAAAGAAAGTTAGAGACGTGGGAATTTCTCAGTCTTAAAAAGATCCCCACTTTCAATTACACAGTTATTTTAATAGATAGTAAATATATTCATGTCTACATTTACGTATTGACTCAATTTTTACTTTTTATGATATCTTTTTGTATCATTTTCGTTAACTCACATGCATTAAAAATAACATTTTGGAATGCTAGTTGTGTCTGATCTGGCTAGTCTAATTCTAAATAAAGTCCCAGAATGGTATTGTTTGGCATTTCCCCATGAAAATGACAGTTGCTAAAGATCGAAACTTCAATAGTATGTGGGCATTTTAATAATGTCACATTTCAATAATAGTCCATTCTTTGAAGAACAGTTTTTGCTAGGCAAAAATTTTGGTAAGTATATTATGGGAAATGATCTATGTTTCCAGTTGGTTGCTTGTCTAGCAAACTGGCCAATGACACTCTTGCATTTTTTTTTTTTTTTGGCAGTTGTCAGAACCCTTTAATCAATGCACAGTTAAGCTCTCTGGTTTCTAATTCTGAAATGATTTCCTTGTTTTCAGTGGTTCATGTCATCACTGTCAACCATAAAACTTCAACATCTCGTCTCTCTTTAAATCATGTGTAGTGACAGCGCCCAAGCTATAGTCTATGCTAAGATGTTTTAGTCACCATGAACTCTGTTTTCTGTACTGCTGATAATGACAGATGCTTTCTTTTCTTCCAAGGTTACTTGCACTTTAACTTGTTGGTTTGAAATTTTATCAATCAGTTAAACCAAATTACAAGATAAAAAACCAGTAATCAGTACTGGTGCATATTCATGGGAGGGACCCTGAGACACCTCATGCCAGTTCAGGTCCGGTTTTGCTACCAAATGAGTTTTGGCAGAAAATTTGCAAAATGTTTTGGGTTTTAGTGGCTTTCAGAATGGTGGATAAGGGATTATGTATCTGTGTATGGAGACTGTTAGCATCCGATACTTAATATTCTTATTCTAAAGAGAGACTGCAAACTGAGTCATCTTTATTCAGAACACATCACAAAAATATTCGGTTGGGAAAACCTTTGTTCATCAGTAATACTCAAATTTTTGTTTCCTTAAGCTTCAATGTACATTTCTCTGGGCTGTCGGTCTATCTCCTAAGTAAAGGTTCATATATAATCCTAGCGCTCACGTAGCTCAGGCCCTAGTATGGGAGGAGATAAGAAAAAGGAAAACAAGAAAGAGGACAAACATCCAGTTCTGACGAGCACTGATGAATAACACTTGTTCTGCTGCCAGAAACGACTATGAAAGTGAAAGTGAAAGCGGCTCAGTCGTTTCCGACTCTTTGCGACCCATGGAATGTATGCTGCTGCTGCTGCTGCTGCTGCTGCTAAGTCGCTTCAGTTGTGTCCGACCCTGTGCGACCCCAGAGACGGCAGCCCACCAGGCTCCCCAGTCCCTGGGATTCTCCAGGCAAGAACACTGGAGTGGGTTGCCATTTCCTTCTCCAATGAATGAAAGTAAAGTCGCTCAGTCGTGTCTGACTCTTCGCGACCCCATGGACTGCAGCCCACCAGGCTCCTCCGTCCATGGGATTTTCCAGGCAAGAGTACTGGAGTGGGGTGCCATTGCCTTCTCCGATGGAATATACAGTCCATGGGATTCTCCAGGCCAGAATGCTGGAGTGAGTAGCCTTTCCCTTCTCCAGGGGATCTTCCCAACCCAGGAATCGAACCCAGGTCTCCTGCTTTGTAGGCGGATTTTTTACCAGCTGAGCCACGAAATCCACCACGCCACTGTTCTCAAGAATTTCACAGCAGATGTTCTGGGTGTGGTTTTTGCAAGAAAGCAAGCACAAACAGTGAGCTCTCTCCCTGCGGCTACTTTCCAAACTGTGACATAGGGAAGTGAAATGCAAGCAAAGAGCAATAGGCTTGCTGAACTGATGAACCTGACTGAAGGCTGGGCTGGGTTTTGTAGGCAGGTACAAGAGGGGAGCTGGGGAGCATCTTTATCTTCCTGTTGGTGGTAAGGAAGGCTGCAATATGAGCTAAGAACATCTTTTCTCCCTTGTTAGATCTTTAGTCTATATGCCGCTCCTAATATTTATGATGTGTCCTTCACACAGGTCCTCAGTAACTATCTTAAATTCTTGGGATAATTCAGGATGTTCCTGTGGTCCATAAGGAATTCTCAAGTTCAAGCCCCATTCAGTTAAATTTCCTGTGATTTCTGATTTCATCCCAAGTACATCTGGATGCATTTCTGGGGAAAATGGGAGGTTTCAATTTAGAATTACTGATAACACAGTAATTTAGGAATGAGAAAAATCTCATGACACCAAGACTAATTTTTGAAGGCTTCTATTGACATGTGCCATTCCAAAGAAAGCTTTAAAAAATAGTAAATTAAACTCAAAATTATCCATTACCAAAATAATGAAAAATATTTTATCCCATTATTACTTCTTGGCATTGCTGTCTTTCTCAGTATCTCATTCATCCATGCACTATTTTATAGAAATTCAAAAGACCATTTCCCAGATAGTGAATTATACCTCTCAGAAATCAATTACATTTCAAGACAACACTAATACTACACATATTTTTATTAGGAAATAAAACCACAGGATATGGATAGTAATAAAACTGGAATTATTCTGCTGGCAAAGTCCATAAAAGTAACCAATAATTTCAAACTCAAACAGAGGAACATATCTAGGGTCTGCTACTGAACAATATTAGCAGTAATATTTTCCCCAAGTTCACATTAATTTCCTCTCTCCGTTTCTGATATATGGCACATATTTGAGATCCTATGTGTCATTTGCTTACTCCCCAGGTCAGGAATTCTGGGAAACTTTCTCACATTATGCTAGAGTTGGTGTCTTAATTCTCCTCTCTCTTAATTGATTAACGAGTGAGGAGTGAAGAAAACAATGTTAGAGAAAATTTCATTAGGTATAAATTGCAAGACATTTGTTTGAATGAATATAATATCTCAGCTCTGTCTTGATGGGCCTTGCGGGAATGCTGTAAGTATTACTGTAAGTGCCAGACCAGGTACTGAACAATTTAATGGTGCCATTCGAGCATGGCCTTTTATCTGGTTTTTGTTTCAAAACATTCTTGGGGAAAACTTCACTGCCTAATAATAGGGAACCAAAGAATTCTTTCAAGTTTATGTGTTGCCATCATTTCTGAAGGGAGTCATTTAAGGTAAAACAACAAAAAGTCTCTTTTTAAAGCTTAAGCCATTCTAATTTACCTCTTCTATAAAAAGAAAACCTAAATGTTTCAAAGCAGTATCTGACCAGCCACGTGACCAGTAATCTGAGTAGATCCACCAAGTGACTTGTGACTTAGTGATAATACTTGCAGTGACCCAAGATTTCCTCAATTATTTTTCACTGCCACAAATTTATGTCACTAGTTAAACAAATACTGATTTTTTAAAAACAGATTTAAGGTATATAAAAGAACAATAGAGGATAAAGAATAATATATATTTACTTTTTCCCATCTAACATTGACTTAATAAATTAAGGTTTATTTTATTTTATTTATTTGAGATACCTCAAATCTCTTTTAGCATTTTTCTCTTAAATGAAACATTATAGATTAAGCTACACTATCCGCAATTCTGACCTTGGAGTAAATTCTTTGATGTTTACACTTCCATTCCTTAACAACAAACACATACACGCACGTGTTCTGTATATGGTGTTTTGTATGTGTGTATGTCTGTACTATATAATTATACTATATATATTTCATATTTGCTTTTTATAATTTGCCATGTTAAGCTCAAACCATGTGTTTATATATATATATACATATATACAGTATAGATAGATCGTTCTAGTTTATTCTTTTTAATTAATACAAATATTTCATCATAAGGATACTGCAATTTGTTCATTCTTGCTTTTATGTACAGTTAGTTTCCCCTCTTTATGCTGGCTATTAAAAATACACTGTACCAAACTTCTTGAATGTGTCTTCTTGTGCACATATATAAAGTATTTTTGTGGAGGTTGGGGAGGAAGAAGTTATATATCCAGAAATTAAATAGCAGGGGTTCCAGCTTATAAGTATTTTCAGTATTATTAGATTCTGCTTAATCCTCATTTGAAGGGACTTTACTTATTTTTACTCTTATCTGCCATGGATGAGAATTTCTTTCCTTCATAGCTTCATCAGCACTTTACACTGTCAGATTTGTTTATATTTGACTTGATGGAGGGAAGATGGATTTGCTTGATTATTGCTGCGGTCAAATAAACTCTTTTTATATTTACTTTCCATTAGTATTTCCTCCTTTGCCAATTGTCTTTTGTCTAATTTTCCTCAGTTTCACTATCAGATTAATGTATTTTTTGTTATTGATATCTAAGAATATCTTATACATTCTAGATAATTTTTTCTGGTCTTTCCCTGATCTTAATTAAATAGTATTTATAGTTTCTTTGTTGCTGTTTAGTTGCTAAGTCATGTCCAATCTTTCATGACCCCATGGACTGTAGCCTGACAGGCTCCTCTGTCTGTAGGATTTCCCAGGCAAGGATACTGGAGTGGGCTGCCATTTGCTTCTCCAGGCATCTTTCCAACCCAGGGATCAAACCCACCTCTCCTGCACTGGCAGGCGAATTCTTTACCACTGAGTCACCAGGGAAGCCCACGGTTTCTTTAGCCCCACAAAAGTTTTGAATTGCGACATAGTCAAACTCATCTATCTCTGTTTTATGTCTTTTGATTATTGTGACTTAACAACATCTTCTCCTCTCTGACACACGGTCACTCTCTGTTTTCATTTCTAAAGACCATCTTGAGTTTGCATGCATTTTTACTTTTTCCCATGTGAATTTTAGCAGCAACTTTTGGTTGGAATTAAGTTGAATTTATAGTTATTTGGAAGATAATAAATTTAATATCTTCTCCAGGTAAACATGGTGTACATCTTCATGTATTCATAATTCATTTGCATAATTTAGTAAATTTAAATAATTTTTTCCACCAAACTCAGAGCCTCTTGCTCATTCCCAGGAGCAGCTTACAACCAGGCCTCAGAGAGGCTTGTGTGTGTGCACAGCACATAGGATTCAGCTATGAACAAAATGGAACCCTCTAGAGATGTCCAGGGCTAGTCCTACCCCCAGTCCCTGCCAATAAAGATGAGTTCCCTCAAAGCCCAGCCTCCAATCAGTTTCCTCATCCCAACATATCAGCATTCCCAGTGGGTCTCATTTCTCTGTGTCACAGCTTGGAGAGCAGAGCTCATATTGTTTTTTCTTGCTCTCAGGGACCACATCCTGCGTGTCTGTTGTCCAATTCTTGGAAACAGTGGCTTTGTCCTGTGTTTGTTGAGTGTGATATCTTCTCAGCAGTGATAGGACAAGACCAATTGGCATCACCATTACACGGTTCATTAATATTTGTATATCTCTTATTCTTATTTCCTTTCTTCATGTCTAATTGTATTGACTACTATTTACTGAAGGAAAGAAACTGGATGCCAGAATGACCTCATGGAGAGGAGTCTACCCCACTCCCCAACCCTAGACCAGCTGGGATGATATATGGAAAATAAATAAGCTTCTATCTTATTTAGGTCATTGTATTTTGGAGCCTCTTATATTAGAAGCTTCGGAGAAGGTAATGGTAACCCACTCCAGTACTCTTGCCTGGAAAATCCCATGGACGGAGGAGCCTGGTAGGCTGTAGTCCATGAGTTCGCTAAGAGTGGGACACGACTGAGCGACTTCGCTTTCACTTTTCACTTTCATGCGTTGGAGAAGGAAATGGCAACCTACTCCAGTGTTCTTGCCTGGAGAATTCCAGGGACAGAGGAGCCTGGTAGGAGGCTGTCTATGGGGTCGCACAGAGTCAGACACGACTGAAACGACTTAGCAGCAGTAGCAGCAGCATACTAGAGGCTTAACCTTCTTCTTAAATTTGTGCCAAATCACAGAACAGTAATTTGAGCTAGGAAGTAAGTTTATTCGTTTTAATGGAGAAACAGAAGTGTGAAGCAGACCCAAATTCTCATGATAAAGATCAGCATGTTACCAAAGAGAAACTCATTCACTTTTTACATTGTAGTAATGAGCTTTTGATTCTTTTGATTATAAACATGACAGGACATAAAATTAAAGAATTAAGGAATATTGAGGCTTGAAAGGATTTTAGAGATGGAAAGAGAAGGTGGAAGCCCAGATAATTTAAGTAATCTCTCCAGAGTCACATTATTACTTAGACAAAAGATCTGTGGCTAGAATTGAGTAGCGGTATTTCTACTCTCTATTTTTTTTTTTTAAGAAAATCTTTTCTACTTACTTCCATTGTAATAATTCTAGGATGCTAAATTTTTTATATTTTTAGTGAAAGATTTCTTTATTTATGTTGCAAACTGCTTCATTCTTTAAATGTATTATGTTTTGAAGCTTTCTCAAGACGTGACTTCAGGGTTTTTGCTGAATGATAGTGATATATTTAGTTAGGTCAATTTAAATAATAGAATGCTAGAGGAGGCAGAGTCTAAGATCTCCAAATGGTGATTTGAAAATCAATTCCTAATCAGAATCACTTGTTTTGAAGACAAATGATAATGTTACTTTGTACTATGTGCCGTTTATAAATATAGATAGTGATATATTGAAGTTCAATATTTTGAGTGATGGCAATTTCACTGGAAAAATGTAGGAGTCTTTCTTTCATAGCAGGAATGGGAAAGATTCATGCTTAGTGAAAGTTATGTCAGCATACAAAAGTTGTCACTAAAATAAGACTATTATAGTTAGCTTGCTTTCAAAATTGAAGTGGAAATAGTCATATAAAGTGTTAAAATTTTTCTTTTTTTTCCTTTAGTTTAGTTATTTGGATCTCATAACTACAAAAATGTATTTTTGAAAACTTTTTCTATCAAAGGAAAGTTAACTTACAGCGTGTTAATTTCAGATGTACAGCAAAGTGACTTGTTTATGTATATACATATTCTTTTTCAGATTCTTTTCCATTATAGATTATTATAAGATATTCTATATAGTGCTTTGTGCTATACAATAGATCCTTGTTGTTTATTTCATTTATGGTAGTATGTGAATGCTAATTCCAAAGTTCTTATATATTATTTATTATCTCTAATGAGAATTTTATTGGCATGAAATATTAATACTATAATTATGAACATGTAAAATCTTTAAATTTTAAAACCTCCTAACATTATCAAGTATATCTATGTATAAAACATACATATATTTTGCTTTATTTAAAACATATAAAAGAGAATTTCAAATCACACTAAACATAATAAATATATAACTTGCTTTATTAAAAATCTATACTGCAGCCATGAAATTAAAAGACTCTTACTCCTTGGAAGAAAAGTTATGACCAACCTAGATAGCATATTCAAAAGCAGAGACATTATTTGCCGACTAAGGTCCATCTAGTCAAGGCTATGGTTTTTCCAGTAGTCATGTATGGATATGAGAGTTGGACTGTGAAGAAGGCTGAGCACCGAAGAATTGATGCTTTTGAACTGTGATGCTGGAGAAGACTCTTGAGGGCCCTTTGGACTGCAAGGAGATCCAACCAGTCCATTCTAAAGGAGATCAGCCCTGGGATTTCTTTGGAAGGAATAATGATGCTAAAGCTGAAACTCCGGTACTTTGGCTACCTCATGTGAAGAGTTGACTCATTGGAAAAGACTCTGATGCTGGGAGGGATTGGGGGCAGGAGGAGAAGGGGATGACAGAGGATGAGATGGCTGGATGGCATCACTGACTCAATGGATGTGAATCTGAGTGAACTCCGGGAGTTGGTGATGGACAGGGAGGCCTGGCGTGCTGCGATTCATGGGGTCGCAAAGAGTCAGACACGACTGAGCGACTGAACTGAACTGAACTGATACTGTATTTTCAAGTAAAGGTTAGACTTCCAGTGCCAAAGACAAAATTAAACCATAATCAGTTTCCTAAAAGTGCTATTTTAAAGAATATTTTAAAGAATAATAAAGCCTCCTAAGTGTAAACTATCTTTATCAAATGAGAAAAAAAGCCTAAATTTTATACTAAAAATAAAAAAATGTTAAAGTTTTTTTTTCTATGTTATTTCATGTCCTCTTATCAGATCACAGACTAATGACCCAACATAGGTAACAAAACTATCCAGTGTGGTTTGCTGATATTAATTTTGCCATCTATCTCTTGGGACTGCTTTCTGCCTTTTGGTCTGAGCAAGATGACAATAGATTCCAAGCTCCAGATTTGGATATTTATCAGCATATTTGAAATGGAAATTGTCTAAGAATATACAGTAAGAATCCCAGCTATTGGGGGAAAATCATTGCTTTCCTGAAGAGTTTTTTTTTTCCAACTGTATGAAGGTATTATCAGTATACCTATAAACTAGTCCAGGTCTGCAAATCTCAGCTGTTAATGAGAGGAGGTGACCTGATTAATTCAGAGTTCAGATCAGTTGAGTTGCTCAGCCATGTCCGATTCTTTGTGATCCCAAGGACTGCAGCACACCAGGCCTCCCTGTCCATCATCAACTCCTGGAGCTTGCTCAAACTCATGTCCATTGAGTCAGTGATGTCATCCAATTATCTCATTCTCTGTCCTGCCCTTCTCCTCCTGCCTTCAATCTTTCCCAGCATCAGGGTCTTTTCAAATGATTAAGTTCTTTTCATCAGGTGGCCAAAGTATTGGCGCTTCAGTTTCAGAATCAGTCCTTTCAATGAATATTCAGGACTGATCTCCTTTAGGATGGACTGGTTGGATCTTCCTGTAGTCGAAGGGACTCTCAAGAGTTTTCTCCAATACCACAGTTCAAAAACTTCAATTCTTTGGTTCTCAGCTTTCTTTATGATCCAATTGTTCAGTTCAGTTCAGTCACTCAGTTGTGTCCAACTCTTTGAGACCCCATGAATTGTAGCATGCCAGGCCTCCCTGTCCATCACACTCCTGGAGTTCACTCAAACTCACATCCATCGAGTCGGTTATGCCATCCAGCCATCTCATCCTCTGTCGTTCCCTTCTCCTCCTGCCCCCAATCCCTCCCAGCATCAGGGTCTTTTCCAATGAGTCAACCCTTCACATGAGGTGGCCAAAGTACTGGAGTTTCAGCTTTAGCATCAGTCCTTCCAAAGAACATCCAGAACTAATCTCCTTTAGAATGGACCGGTTGGATCTCCTTGCAGTCCAAGGGACTCTCAAGAGTCTTCTCCAACACCACAGTTCAAAAGCATCAATTCTTCAGTGCTGAGCTTTCTTCACAGTCCAACTCTCACAACCATACATGACCACAGGAAAAACCATAGCCTTGACTAGACGGACCTTAGTCGGCAAAGTAATGTCTCTGCTTTTGAATATGCTATCTAGGTTGGTCATAACTTTTCTTCCAAGGAGTGAACGTCTTTTAATTTCATGACTGCAGTCACCATCTGCAGTGATTTTGGAGCCCCCCAAAATAAAGTCTGACACTGTTTCCACTGTTTCCCCATCTATTTCCCATGAAGTGATGGGACCAGATGCCATGATCTTCGTTTTCTGAATGTTGAGCTTTAAGCCAACTTTTTCACTCTTCTCTTTCACTTTCATCAAGAGGCTTTTTAGTTCCTCTTCACTTTCTGCCATAAGGGTGGTGTCATCTGCATATCTGAGGTTATTGATATTTCTCCTGGCAATCTTGATTCCAGCTTGTGCTTCTTCCAGTCCAGCATTTCTTATGATGTACTCTGCATATAAGTTAAATAAGCAGGGTGACAATATACAACCTTGATGTACTCCTTTTCCTATTTGGAACCAGTCTGTTGTTCCATGTCTAGTTCTAACTGTTGCTTCCTGACCTGCATACAGCTTTCTCAAGAGGCAGGTCAGGTGGTCTGGTATTCCCATTTCTTTCAGAATTTTCCACAGTTTATTGTGATCCACACAGTCAAAGGCTTTGGCATAGTCAATAAAGCAGAAAAAGATGTTTTTCTGGAACTCTCTTGCTTTTTCCATGATACAGCAGATGCTGGCAATTTGATCTCTGGTTCCTCTGCCTTTTCTAAAACCAGCTTGAACATCAGGGAGTTCACGGTTCACGTATTGCTGAAGCCTGGCTTGGAGAATTTTGAGCATTACTTTAGTATCAGGTGAGATGAGTGCAGTCGTGCAGTAGTTTGAGCATTCTTTGGCATTGCCTTTCATTAGGATTGGAATGAAAACTGACCTTTTCCAGTCCTGTGGCCACTGCTGAATTTTCAAATTTGCTGAGCATATTGAGTGCAGCGCTTTCACAGCATCATCTTCCAGGATTTGAAATAGCTCAACTGGAATTCCATCACCTCCACTAGCTTTGTTCGTAGTGATGCTTTCTAAGGCCCACTTGACTTCACATTCCAGGATGTCTGGCTCTAGGTGAGTGATCACACCGTCGTGATTATCTGGGCCATGAAGATCTTTTTTGTACAGTTCTTCTGTGTATTCTTGCCACCTCTTCTTAATATCTTCTGCTTCTGTTAGGTCCATACCATTTCTGTCTTTTATCGAGCCCATCTTTGCATGAAATGTTCCCTTGGTATCTCTAATTTTCTTGAAGAGATCTCTAGTCTTTCCCATTCTGTTGTTTTCCTCTATTTCTTTGCATTGATCACTGAGGAAGGCTTTCTTATCTCTTCTTTCTCTTCTTTGGAACTCTGCATTTAGATGTTTATAGCTTTCCTTTTCTAATTTGCTTTTCATTTCTCTTCTTTTCGCAGCTATTTGTAAGGCCTCCCCAGAGAGCTTTTTTTCTGGTCATAGCAAACACCCTCTTCCAACAACACAAGAGAAGTCTCTACACATGGACATCACCAGATGGTTGACACTGAAATGAGATTGATTATATTCTTTGCAGCCAAAGATGGAGAAGCTCTATACAGTCAGCAAAAACAAGCCTGGAATCTGACTGTGGCTCAGATCATGAACTCCCTATTGTCAAATTCAGACTTAAATTCAAGAAAGTAGGGAAAACCACTAGACCGTTCAGGTATGACCTAAATCAAATCCCTCACGATTATACAGTGGGAGTGAGAAATAGATTTAAGGGACTAGACATGATAGACAGAGTGCCTGATGAACTATGGTCCAACACTCACATCCATAAATGACTACTGGAAAAACCATAGCTTTAACTAGATGGACATTTGTCAGCAAAGTAATGTCTCTGCTTTTTAATGTGCTGTCTAGGTTGGTCATAGCTTTTCTTCCAAGGGGCAAGTGTTTTTTATTTCATGGGTGCAGACAACATTTGCAGTGATTTTGGAGCCCAAGAAAATAATTCTGGCACTGTTTCCATTGTTTCCCCATATATCTGCCATCAAATGATGGGACTGGATGCCATCATCTTCAATTTTTGAATGTTGAGTTTTAAGCCAGATTTTGAGTTGCTTGCCTGCCAAGTCCCTTCAGTCAAGTCCCTCTTTGCAACCCTATGGACTGAGCCTGCCAGACTCCTCTGTCCATGGGATTCTTCAGACAAGAATAGTGGAGTGGGTTGCCTCGCCCACTACCAGGGGTCTTCCTGAACCAAGGATAGAACCACAGCCTTCTTTGTCTCCTGCACTGCAGGAGGTTCTTTACCACTAGTGTCACCTGGGAAGCCCTGGGTTTGGTTTCTAAAGTTTAAATTCTGTCTGGATCTTAAGATCTGAGAGCTCTCAAGCTGTCTGAGAAGCTCAGTGTTCCAGCACATTTCCTTCCTAAGTGATTCAGGTATTCTGATTTATTGTGTTTGGGTGGGGTATGGGGATGGGCAGTTTTTAAAAATATCTCAGTGATTCCATTATGAAGTCAATATTGAGAATCACTTAATTAGATGAAGCAAATCTTGGCAGATCAACCTATCTTAGTTTCCCAGATCAACCAGTTTCTTAAGAGAGGGTTCCTTTTATTTTTTGGTCAATATTTTTTTTTATGCTTAATGTTATATTATATTTTCCTATTTACTGAGCTCTTATTATATGTCATCTTTCTTAATATTATCTTGTTTAATCTTCACAAAAATATTGCTTTAAAATGTTGAAACTAAGGCTAAAGGAGATTAAATACTTAAGTTTGTCAAAGTAACTTTGTAAGTGGTAATCATAATTGTGAAGTATAAGTCTTCTGATTTCAACCTCCATACTATTGATCCCTGATTTTAAATCTGTGATGCTTAGTATTAGAAGCAGACTAAAAACAAAGAAAGAGAATTAGATGTTTTTGTCTTTTCTCCATTTTTAAATTAATTAATCTATTTTTTAATTTATTTGTTATTGAAGGATAATTGCTTTACAGAATTTTGTTGTTTTCTGTCAAACCTCAACATGAATCAGCCATAGGTATACATATGTCCCCTCCCTTTTGAACCTCCTTTCCATCTCCCTCCCCATCTCACCTTTCTAGGTTGATATAGAGCCACTTTGTGAGTTTCCTGAGCCATATGGCAAATTCCCATTGGCTATCTATTTTATATACGGTAATGTAAGTTTCCATGTTACTCTTTCCATACATCTCACCCTTTCCTCCCCTCTACCCATGTCCATAAATCTATTCTCAATGTCTGTTTCTACATTGCTACCCTGTAAATAAATTCTTCAGATTTTAGATTCTGTATATGTGCATTAGAACATGATATTTATCTTTCTCTTTCTGACTCATTTCACTCTGTATTATAGGTTCTAGGTTCATCCACCTCATGAGAACTGACTCAAATGTGTTCCTTTTTATGTCTTAGTAATATTCCATTGTGTATATGTTTCACAACTTCTTTATCCATTCATCTGTCGATGGACATCTAGGTTGCTTCCATGTACTAGCTATTGTAAAAAGTGCTGCAATGAACAATGCGATACATGTGACTTTTTCAACAATGTGATACATGTGATTTTTCCTCAGGGTATATGCCTAGGAGTGGGATTGCTGGGTCATATGGTGGTTTTATTCCTAGTTTTTAAAGGAATCTCCATACCATCTTCCATAGTGGCTGTATCAATTTACATTCCTACCAACAGTGCAAGGGCATTCTCTTTTCCCCACATCCTCTCCAGAATTTATTGTTTGTAGACTTTTTGATGATGGCCATTCTGATTGGTGTGAGGTGATATCTCACTCTTTTCTACTGGTCAGATACTCCTGTCCACTCTCAGCTGGTGTTCTGCAAGCACTTCTGTGTCTGAAGGTGTATCCCTGATGTATCCATGGAGAGAGATGTATTCCATGTCCACCTACTCCTCCACCATCTTGTCCCTCAAGAATTAGATATTTTTTTTCCCCTCAGTCTGTGCAGCAGAATGATGCTGAGGCAAAAATAGGTTGTATTCACAGGTAGCTTGGCTGTATACCAGGTTACAAAACTCTGGAGTGGCTGAACTGAGAAGCGAACGCTGTCCTCTGTCTAGGCTTTTTTTTCACTACAACTACAGCTGTCCTGGTTCAACAGAAGAGGGGAAGAGCCCCGAGTTTTGACATAACAACCACCGACTAAAGTCCCAAGTTTTGGAACGGCAGCATCTAAGACAGAGGAGCTTCTGTGCTGGAGCCGAGTCAGAAAGCTGGATTGGATTCTAAGCCATAAGCATATTCTATTTGTTGGGAGAAGGTAACCATTCCCTAAGCGAGTGCCTTACAAGGACTTTCTTTTTCCTGTGTGATATTTTATTAGGATGGACAGTAAGGGAAAAATTACACCACTGGATCCTATCTTTTAATGCCTCATTTCTAATACTTCCCCCTTAATCTTACAGGATTTTGAAGATTTCTTTTGATTTTTATCAAGTTTTTGATTAAACAAACAAACAAACTCTTGGGATAGTTCAATGGTTTACCTAATTACATTTTAACCATACAGCCTGGTCTTCAAGATTTCCCAAAGTTTGGGTCAAGCCTAACTTTCCAGCTGTATGTTCTACTGTTACTATTTCCCTACATTAAACCCTCATTTGGAAAAGACCCTGAAGCTGGGAGAGATTGAGGGCAAGAAGAGAAGGGGGCGACAGAGGATGAGATAGTTGGATTACATCACTGACTCACTGGACATGAGTTTGAGCAAACTCATGAAAATAGTGAAGGACAGGGTAGCCTGGAGTGCTACAGTTCATGGGGTTGCAAAGAGTCGGGCACCACTTAGTGACTGAACAATAACAACAACATTAAACCCTATGGTCAAGCCCAAAACATCACCTTTCGATTTTTTTGATCATTGTGTTCTTATATATTGCCTATTACATCAGTTTTCTCAGGCTATACCCACTAGCTAGAATGTCTATCTCCATGACCCATGATCTCTACCCATTAAAACTTTAACTTATCCTTTGAGGCCCAGATCAAAAACCATTTTCTGCACAATCTCGCTCCCCTTTGCCAGCAGTGACTGCTCTGAAACAAAAGCTTTAATTGAATTTTCCAGTGTAGATATGCTTTACACAGTATATTTGGATGGACTTGTCTGCCCTACCTCACCTCCAGTTGGCTGTAGTGTATGGTGTCAGCTTACTGTTTGTAAAGAGGATGTGAGAACCTGCTGTATACACTCCTGTGATCTTAAGAAGAGTGGATTTCCTATTAAATCAGTATTATACCATCATGGATGGATTTTCACTGAGAAAGAACTTCCTAGTGCTAACTATAATTAAATCACTTAATCACTTTTCTACATAGCAAGGATAAGCAATTTCAAAAATTTCCATTTTATTTTTATTTTAATGAAATTGTTTAAGTTGAAAACAATTGTTTGCATAAATGTTACAACAAGGATTAAGCTCATCCATTTGTCTTAGAGATTAAAATTTCTACTACTATCAGTTTTCTTTTGTGTCTACAATTTTCTGTGTAAATATCCAATTTTCCTCAGTGAAATTTTGCAGATCTGTTTTTAAAGAAATTTTAAATATTTTTAATACTTTAGAATCATTAACAAATATTAAATGCATACTTTAACATTTAAAGTAAAAAGTAATAATTTAAAGTGAAAAGTTCTTGTGCTTATTCCTATCAGAAAGATTCACTATAAATTGCATAAGAGATGAAGAACCATAATTTAATCCCTGATATAAAGAACAAAGAGAATTAGCAGGTCACAGTTGTAGAATATGAGGCACTATTCTGACTAATTTTGGTGTCAGAGTAGATCTAAAACTATAATTCCAAAAGAAAACACAGTGGGTAACGTCCTTGACACTGATTTTGGTCATGAAGTTTTTGACACCAAAAGCAAAGGCAATGAAAATAAAAATAAAGAAGTAGGATTGCATCAAAGTACAAAATTTTCTGCACAGCATAGGACACCATTAATGAAAAGAAAAGGCAACCATTGGAATAGTGTCTGACTCTTCGTGACCCTATGAATCGCAGCATGCCAGGCTTCCCTGTCCATCACCAGCTCCTGGAGTTCACTCAGACTCACGTCCATCGAGTCAGTGATGCCATCCAGCCATCTCATCCTCTGTCGTCCCCTTCTCCTCCTGCCCCCAATCCCTCCCAGGATCAGAGTCTTTTCCAATGAGTCAACTCTTCGCATGAGGTGGCCAAAGTACTGGAGCTTCAGCTTTAGCATCATTCCTTCCAAAGAAATCCCAGGGCTGATCTCCTTCAGAATGGACTGGTTGGATCTCCTTGCAGTCCAATGGGCCCTCAAGAGTCTTCTCCAACACCACACTTCAAAAGCATCAATTCTTTGGCGCTCAGCCTTCTTCACAGTCCAACTCTCACAACCATACATGACCACAGGAAAAACCATAGCCTTGACTAGACGGACCTTAGTCGGCAAAGTAATGTCTCTGCTTTTGAATATGCTATCTAGATTGGTCATAACTTTTCTTCCAAGGAGTGAACGTCTTTTAATTTCATGACTGCAGTCACCATCTGCAGTGATTTTGGAGCCCCCCAAAATAAAGTCTGACACTGTTTCCACTGTTTCCCTATCTATTTCCCATGAAGTGATGGGACTGGATGCCATGATCTTCGTTTTCTGAATTGAGCTTTAGGCCAACTTTTTCACTCTTCTCTTTCACTTTCATCAAGAGGCTTTTTAGCTCCTCTTCACTTTCTGCCATAAGGGTGGTGTCATCTGCATATCTGAGGTTATTGATATTTCTCCTGGCAATCTTGATTCCAGCTTGTGCTTCTTCCAGTCCAGCATTTCTTATGATGTACCCTGCATAGAAGTTAAATAAGCAGGGTGACAATATACAGCCTTGACGTACTCCTTTTCCTGTTTGGAACCAGTCTGTTGTTCCGTGTCCAGTTCTAACTGTTGCTTCCTGACCTGCATATAGGTTTCTCAAGAGGCAGGTCAGGTGGTCTGGTATTCCCATCTCTTTCAGAATTTTCCACAGTTTATTGTGATCTACACAGTCAAAGGCTTTGGCCTAGTCAATAAAGCAGAAATAGATGTTTTTCTGGAACTCTCTTGCTTTTTCCATGACCCAGCAGATGTTGGCAATTTGATCTCTGGTTCCTCTGCCTTTTCTAAAACCAGCTTGAACATCAGGGAGTTCACAGTTCACGTATTGCTCAAGCCTGGCTTGGAGAATTTTGAGCATTACTTTACTAACATGTGAGATGAGTGCAATTGTGCGGTAGTTTGAGTATTCTTTGGCATTGCCTTTCTTTGGAATTGGAATGAAAACTGACCTTTTCCAGTCCTGTGGCCACTGCTGAGTTTTCCAAATTTGCTGGCATATTGAGTGCAGCACTTTCATAGCATCATCTTTCAGGATTTGAAACAGCTCAACTGGAATTCCATCACCTCCACTAGCTTTGTCTGTAGTGATGCTTTCTAAGGCCCACTTGACTTCACATTCCAAGATGTCTGGCTCTAGATTAGTGATCACATCATCATGATTATCTGGGTCGTGAAGATCTTTTTTGTACAGTTCTTCTGTGTATTCTTGCCACCTTTTCTTAATATCTTCTGCTTCTGTTAGGTCCATACCATTTCTGTCTTTTATCGAGCCCATCTTTGCATGAAATGTTCCCTTGGTATGTCTAATTTTCTTGAAAAGATCTCTAGTGTTTCCCATTCTGTTGTTTTCCTCTATTTCTTTGCATTGATCGCTAAAGAAGACTTTCTTATCTCTTCTTGCTATTCTCTGGAACTCTGCATTCAGATGCTTATATCTTTCCTTTTCTCCTTTGCTTTTCACCTCTCTTCTTTTCGCAGCTATTTGTAAGGCCTCCCCGACAGCCATTTTGCTTTTTTGCATTTCTTTTCCATGGGGATGGTCTTAGGGAAATGCAAATCAAAACCACAATGAGATCATACCTCACACCCATTAGAATGTGTGTGGTCAGTTGCTCAGTCATGTCCACCTCTTTGTGACCCCATGGACTGTAGCTCACCAGGCTCGTCTGTCCATGGAATTTTCCAGACAAGAATACTGGAGTGGATTGTCATTTACTCCAGGGGATCTTCCTGACCTGGGTATGGAATCCAAGTCTCTTGTGTCTCCTGCATTGACAGGCAGATTCTAGTGCCATGTGGGAAGCCCACCTATTAGAATGGTTATTATGAAAAGATAAGAAATAATGTGCTGGCAAGGATGAATAGAAAAAGCAAACTTTGTGGGCTACTGGTAAGAATGGAAATTGGTATAGACACTATGGAAAACATTATAGAGTTCTCTCAAAAAACAAAAAATAGATCTACGCCATGATCCAGCATTTCCACCTATGGGTATTCACCAAAAGGAAAAACAAAATCACTGTCTCAAAAAGATATCTGCACCTCCATGTTCATAGCAGCATAATTTATAATCTAAGGTCACAGAAACACTATTAAGTGTCTACCCATTGAAAACAGACTTGTGGTTGCCAAAGGGGTTTGTAGGGTGGGGAAGGACTGGATTGGGATTTTGAGATTAGCAAATGTAAACTATTATACATAGAATGGATGAACAACAAGGCCCTATTGTATAACACAGGGAACTGTATTCAACATTCTTTAATAAACCATAATGAAAAATAATAAAATGTTAAGTGTCTATCATTGGGTGAATGGATAAAGAAAATATGATATACATATATGTGATTATATACGTGTAATGGAATATCACTCTGCTGTAAAATGTATGGAAATTCTGTCATTTGCATCAACATTGATGGACCTTGAGCAGATTATGATAAGATGGTAAGTGAAATAAGTCAGACAGAGAAAGACAAAATCTGTATGATCTCACTCATATGTGAGATCTAAAAAAACTGAACTCACAGAGAACAGACTGCTAGTTGCCAGTGGCAGGGGGTGGGGAAGTATGTGAGGGAGGGGCAAAATGGATGAATTGAGTCAAAACGTACAAACTTTTGTTATAAAATAAACAATTCATGGGATATTATGTACAGCATGGTGACAATAGTTAATAATCCTGCATTGTATATTTAAAAGTTGATATCTTAAAAGTTCCCATCATAAGGAAAAATACTTTACCTATTTGTGATGATAGATGTTAAATAATTTTTTGTGATCTCTTTAAATCTTATTTTTGGTCTACCTACACGTGTTATGACTTCACTTTCACTTTTCACTTTCATGCACTGGAGAAGGAAATGGCAACCCACTCCAGTGTTCTTTCCTGGAGAATCCCTGGGACGGGGGAGCCTGGTGGGCTGCCGTCTATGGGGTTGCACAGGGTCGGACACGACTGAAGCGACGCAGCAGCAGCAGCAGCAGTTAACGATATATGCATAAATAGCAAATCATTATGTTGTATTCCTAAAACTACTACAATGTCATATATTAATTATGCTTCAATTAAAAAATATTCTGCTTTGCTGAATAAGTGGACAAGTAATTTAATGAATATTATACAGTAATTATCAACCACGGAAAAGACTGTGCTATAATAATGCCTCCTTCAGTTACTGAGTACATCCTGATTTACAGGGTCGCCCGTTCATCTCAGGCTTCACTTGTTTCTGTCTCAGCCTGGACTCTTCTGCCCTGTACTTCCACCACTGGCACACTGGCTTTCTCTTAACTCTCTTAATTCTCCCATTTGCCTTGTCAGTTTTTAGCCTTACTCCTATTTTATGTTGCTTATTTAATTTAATGTTATTTACTTTCCTCTTTTGATCCTATTCTTCACTCTCCCTGATAGCTCAGTTGGTAAAGAATCTGCCTGCAATGCAGGAGACTGCGGTTTGATCCCTGAGTTGGGAAAATCCTCTGGAGAAGGGATAGGCTACTCACGTTGGTATTCTTGGGCTTCCCTTGTGGCTCAGCTGGTGATGAATCCACCCACAATACCGGGGACCTTGGCTCGATTCCTAGGTTGGGAAGATCCTCTGGAGAAGGGAAAGGCTACCCACTCCAGTGTTTTGGCCTAGAGAATTCCATGGACTGTATAGTCCACGGGATCACAAAGAATCAGACACGACTGAGCGACTTTCACTTTCACCCTCACCTGTTCCACCCCCAAATAGTTATATTCAATATACTTTTTCTTTTGGTACATGTTCTTGGAAATGTAGGTATTCTTGTTGCATTTATACTTTAATGTTGGGATATATGTGTCTTTAAATTACAAGAGTGCATTCAGCTCAAAGTAACTTCCTATTTTTTATTGATAGAGGGTACAAAGATCCTGTAGTGGTTAAAAACATGAATTTAAGGTAGATGGCTTCGTTCTAATTGTTTTGTTTTCCACTTATTAGCTATTTTATCTTAGACAAGTGACTTAATCTCCCTATGCTTCAATGTCCTCATACGTAGCCTCATAGGGTTTTTGCATGAAGCAAATAGGCTAATACACGTGAAACTGAAAGTGTTAGTCACTCAATCATGTCCAACTCTTTGTGACCCCATGGTTTGTAGCCCGCCAGGCTCCTCTGTTCATGGCATTCTACAGGCAAGAGTGTGGGAGTAGGTTGCCATTTCCTTCTCAGGGGATTTTCCTGACCCAGGGATCGAACCTGGGTCTCCTGCACTGCAGACAGATTCTCTGTCTGAGCCACCAGGAAAGCCCAATAAATGTAAAGTGTGTGAAATAAATAGTATCTGACATGTAATGTGTTACCTATATGTTAGCTATTGCATTATTCTATTTGCATTTTCTCTCAATTCTTTGTTTTTGAGCTTGAACCATGTACTTTCACACATATCCTTGCTCTGATAGCTGCCCAGTGTTTCATGGTATGTGTCTACTATACTTTATGTGTGTGTTTTATAAAATAACCTAACAATGAATGTCTATACTGCTTTCAAATTTGTGCTATTACAAACCCAGTTGTAATAAACATTTTCTTTTATAAGACTGTGTAGGAATTTTTTCTCATATTAAGGGATCATAAGATATACCCACACTTTATTTCACTAAGCACTGCCAGATGTTTGTAGAATGACTTTACCAATTTACACTCCCATAACTGTATACTGCAGTTACTCTGCGTGTGGTTAATTTTCACTGGCTTCTATTCCCAAGTCCAATACAGGACCTCTGTGTAAACAAAGTCACCCCTTTGGCCCTGAGTTATTTCTCAGGGTCCCCAAACATATTGAGCATGCACTCATGATACAAGTTTGTGCTGCCTCTTTGCAATAGAGCTGTTTTCCTCATTCTTTCTGCAGCTCATTCAGTGCAGTTTTCAGCACACACAACTTGCCTAAGAGGGCCTTACAGCTACATGGTTCTATTGCCAGTTAGAAGAAATCTTTCCTCTATTCTCTAGACAGCTCTGAATGCTTCCAGAGATGGCGGCATTGGCTCCCAGCTCTGATTCTGTTTTCCTCCGCCGGCTGAGCGCCATCACCCTCCTCCATCCTCCACTACCTCTGCTGCCCTGTGATTCCACCATCTCTGCTCCTAATATTCTACAGGTTCCAGCACTACCGTGTGTTCTCTGGATCCGTTAAAGCTCCAGAGCCATGGAATTTTTCATACCATAGCTGCAAGACTGCCTGGCTCTCCTTTTCTATTTCCATCTATTTAGGCTGCCATAATGGTATGTTTGGAGAAGGCAATGGCACCCCACTCCAGTACTCTTGCCTGGAAAATCCCATGGGCAGAGGAGCCTGGTAGGCTGCAGTCCATGGGGTTGCGAAGAGTCAGACACGACTGAGCGACTTCACTTTCAGTTTTCATTTTCATACATTGGAGAAGGAAATGGCAACCCACTCCAGTGTTCTTGCCTGGAGAATCCCAGGGACGGGGGATCCTGGTGGGCTGCCGTCTATGGGGTCTTACAGAGTTGGACACGACTGAAGCCACTTAGCAGCAGCAGCAGCAGCAGCAGCAGCAATGGTATGTTTGTGTGTGTGATGTGTTGTATGGAAAGTCCATTTAGCATCACTGTTATTTTTTAATTTTTTCTTGGAGTATAGTTTCCTCACAATGTAGTGTTACTTTCTGCTGTGCAGCAAAGTGAATCAGCTATACATGTACACCTATCCCCTCTTTGGGGATTTCCTTCCCATTAAGGTCACTATGGACCACTGAGTAGAGTTCCTTGCACTGTATAGTCGGTTCTCAATAGTCGGTTATCTATACATAGCATCAATAGTGTATCTATGTCAATCTCAATCTCCCATTTCACTCCCCTACATCCCTCTTGGTGTCCTTACGTTTGTTCTACACATCTGTGTCTCTATTTTTGCAACAGCCCTTCACAACTTCTAAGACAGTTGCATTTCTGTTGTAGTATATGGACCAGTGAGGAATTGTGAGATTATTTTAAGCAGCATAAAGAGAAGCAAAAACAAGTTGTTTAAGTAGTGTCAAGGTCGATGCTAAGAAAAATACTGAGCAGACAATAATTCAGGTAATGATTCACAGATATAGAGAACAAACCAGTGGTTACCAGTGGGGAGAGACAAAGAGGGAGGGACAATGTAGGGGAAGTGGCCTATGAGTTACAAACTGTTAGGTATAAAATAAGCTGCAAGGATGTATTTAAAACACGGTGAATGTTTTAAATAGTGAATATATAAAAACATATTTATATATTTTAAAATATGGTGAATATATATATAAAATATATTTATATATTTTAAATATAAAATGTTGGTGAAATTGTGAATCACTGTCTACTATATCTGCAACATATAATATTATACAGCAACTATACTTCAATTAAAGATAATAAAATGTAAAAAAATGAAAAAGTGAAAAAAATGGTAACAACGGTGTGCAGAGTAACTGAAATTAGAAACACTGCGTTTGGATAAGTTCTCTTCAGAATTTCCTCAGTCCCTAATGTAAATGTTCTTGTGAAAGACACAGCTCCACAGTCTACTAAAAATGCTCCAAAAGTCTAAAGTTCTTTGTGTGCGTGCTGCGTGCTAAGTCACTTCAGTCATGTCTGACTCTTTGCAACCCCATGGACTGTAGCCCGCCTGGCTCCTCTGTCTGTGCGATTCTCTAGGCAAGAATATGGGAGTGGGTTCCCATGCCCTCCTCCAAGGGATCAAACCCTCGTCTCTCATTGTCTCCTGCAGGTGGGTTCTTTAACACCAGTACTGCCTGGGAAACCTAAAGCTCTTTGGTGGGATGCACTTAGGCTTAAGCTGACCCCTATCCCTGACACTGCCTGACATCATCTTTTGGTATTCTTTCGTGGCTTCATTTCTGGGGATACACTATTGTCTTTCTTTTCCCCTTCATAGCATTTTCTCCTCTATCTTAAATTCTTGGAGTTTAATTCATTTCAATGCAATTCAATCCATTTAGTGAGAAGACAACAGATATATTTAGACAAGCTAATTTTAAAATACTTTTTATTTTGAAATCATGTAGATCTTAAGTAAAAATTTCAAGAATAAAGCAGACATCTTCTCTCTACCTTTCCTACAGTTTCTTCTAATGTTGACAGTGTACATACTACCATGCAATCACCAATATGAAGACATTAACGCTGGTGCAGTACTATTAAGGAAACTGCAGACTTTATTTGGATTTCTGCGTTTTTTTCACTAAAGTTCTTCCTTTGTTCAAAGATCCAACTCACAATCCCACATTGCATTCAGTTTTCCTGTGTCTGTAATTGCTCCAAGTCTGTGACAGTTACTCAGTCTTTCTTTGTCTTTCAGGGTTTTTAAATTAATAATTGGGCTTCCCTGGTGGCTCAGATGGTAAAGAATCTGCCTACAATGTGGGAGATCTGGGTTCGATCTCTGCATGGGGAAGATGCCCTGGAGAACTGGTAACTATCTTAAGGATATGGTTTGTTTATCAAATTCCTATTTACTCATTATTATAGCATTCCTCAGTAGATCTTGCCTGCACATTATTCCCATGATATTGTAATGGTTGATTTCCCTAATTCTTCCATATTTAACAATAAGAATTCTGCTGTAAACAAGAGCTATTTCTTTGTTAATGGTCACTTACTTTATTCAATGGATGATGATCTAAAACAATTAATTAATTAGGTTCTGACTATTTCAGTCTTTGGGAACATTTTGGTGGTTCCTGTGCCCTTTCAACAAGCCTCACATCCATTTTGGAGCAGTTCCTTACTTTATAGCTCCTCAAGATGTTACAGGCTCATCTTATTTTCTCACTACCCCAGCTCTGGAATCAACCAAATTTTCCTTGTATTAGAGAACAGTATATTTAAGTCAAGATGTGGTTTCTAAGATGTGTTCATTCCTACTGGATGTTATTGCTTCTAGGCTTTCTCAGCATACAGAATTAGAAAATATATGTATAAATACTAGCCCATGCACACACAGTGGTACTATCTACCTACCTACATACCCACCTGTCGTCTATCTCTGTTTATCAGAAGACCGTGAGTTCATTCTAATACTTCTGATCCTAATCCAGTAGCACAGAACTCATTCTAGTCTTTCCCTTTATTTGAAATTTCTTTCTCCGATAATAAAAAATCCGAGTTTCAAAATCTATAAAGGATCTACTTAGTTGTTCAATTTTAGCATACTTAAGATAGATTCAAACTTGCCATGCTCCTATAAGAAATACATTTACTAACTAGAGTGCAGCATTCATGTATCCCTTTGTCTTTAGCCTGAAAACAACAAGTTAAAATATTGCTTTAAAATTGTACTTTGATTTGTTTTTTCTTTTCTCAAATCCCCTCATTGTGATTGGGAAGAATATTTTGAAATTGAAACTGTAGTAATACAGGCATGAAAAATTTCAAAAGCATAAATTCTTTCAGGTGTGCAGTCACTAAAATTTATAGCAAACTTCTTTGGTCTGTGTCCCAAATCTGGCCTGTACACAACCTTATGGTTTTTCTCTCCTAGGACTTTTAAGAAATCTTTTTGTTTTTTTTTTCTAGTTTCCCTGAGATTCAATCATGGAACCAGGTTCGATTTTCCCATAGGCCATTCAAGGAAGCAGTGGTCAAAGTGGTTATTTTGTTTTCCCTGAAGCTGCATATTTTGCTTATCTATCTTCTGTGACCCCCTTGAATGTTTCTCTGGTTTGTACCAAAACCTCAGGTAAAAGCTCAGCTATTGGATGGGCACTCTTATGTTGGGACAGAAGCTAACAATGAAAGCTTTAAGAGACTCAGAGCCTCTACTGACTTCTTGGGAAATGCTCAGAGCTATCTATGATGACTAGTATTTTAGCATGAATCTAGAGAAGATTTGGTTAGACGAGAATAACATCACAGCCTCTAGATCTAAGATCCTCCTACTAATGAACAGTGACCTGGACCAGAATTGCCAAGGGAATCTGTCATATCTCCAGATGAACTATCACACTGAACTATGCAACAATAAGAATCCTTGGAAAGACAAAATTCAAATGTCATCTAGGATATTTTCTCTCAGATGTGTTGTGTTGTTCTTACTTCTTTGGCTGTGATCTTTCTGGTCCTAGGTAAGTATGTCTTGTCTAACTCAGCTTCTTGACACTTATCGATGACCACATTACTACTTTCTTAACTCTTCTCACTTGCTTTGTCATCGAGCCATGACCCCACTTTCCCCCGTCTGTTTCTCTGTTCTGCTGCTGCTCACTGTAACAGCCTTGACCCTAGTGATGACCCTGATGCTGGGTGGGCCCCTTTCTGAACCCATGCAGATCCTGCTAGCTGAGAAGTGTCTCTGGGTCTTGTTTCTGCATTGTTTAGCTGTGGTCTGCCTACTTTCCTTCAGGTTAGACTTTTTCATCTGTTTTCCCATGGAGGTTTTGTCTGATTCTCCTGGTAAAGGATAGTAAGATCTCTTGACTACCTATTATCAAAAGAGTTTCAGATGTCTGGAGCTATAGGTCTGGAGTCATGTATTTCAACTCTATATCTATCTTGAGCTTTAGGATACAGATATATATCATATATATATATGATATGTATATAAATATCAACATATATACACAATAAATCCTGACTACAAGGAAGATGTGATACAATGCAGGGGAGGGTTGAAGATTTTAGTCTGAATGAATCACAAACTAAAGGTCTTGTTGGCATAAAGGAAATTATTTTTCTCCACTAATCCTAGGTTCCTCCACCTGTATAAATCTAAACTTCTTCAAGTAAACCTTCAAATTAATTTGTTTTACTCTACATCCAAAAAGATTATTTATACTTCTACAGTTACTCTGACCTACTCATCAGAACTGCTCCTAGTAATTAAAAATTTAGTGAGAAACTTTACAAAGGAAAAGTAGTTTAATTTCCACCTCATCCTCTCTTCAGATATGGATTGGGGACATGAAGTGAATTCAAGGGGAGAAAATTTGTGAGAAGACAGAGTTTAGCCTTCTGTGAAAGGGATTTTTAGTGCTATCACTCATCAAACTTTATTAGGCTTCTGATCAATTTCTAATTAAAGAAAACATGAATCCTCATATGACAAGGGGAGAAGGTGATTCCTAAGTCAGATACAGAATGTCTTGTTTCTGGAGTTACCAATCTGTCAAAACAAATCAAGACACTCCCTGGTAATTTTAATCTAGTTTTTTTCACAAGACTTATTTATTTATTTTAGGTATGAGAAATCTCATAAGTTCTTGAGTTTTTATTCTATTGCTTCAGATCCTTTGAGGAAATAAGTATGCTTTAGATCATTTAGTGAAAAGATGACTGATGTTAATTTCATTTCAGACCTCATAAATACAATTTTATATTGTTCATTAGAGATATATTTATTACTTTCAGACTTTTGCTCTTGTATAGCATAATAATTGATCCCATATTTCCTCAGATAAAACAGTAAGGGAAATATCACTTTGATACAGTGTAACTCTATAGGAAAAGAAAATATTTCTTTGTCAAATATTAAGTATAAATTTGTTTAATCAAATACAGTTGGAAGGCACATGAAGAGGAAGATGAGCGATGATGGATGATAAAGTGATAATAAGGACAAGCTCATGCTGATGAACAATTAATGGAAGTGCTAGTTTATCAGGTGGCAGTTGTCTCCATTTTACATTATTAAGCCTGTTTCTCAAACCCAGCCATTCATAAATAAACTCTGGGCTTGTTTTATGTTTTCCTGCTTTCATATAAATTATATTTATGGCTAATCTATTCATAGAACTACCAAGCTTGAGGTGATCTTACAAATAATTTAGCTAACTTCTCATTTTATATGTGAGGAAACTGAGGAAAAGTCAATAGATAGCATCACAGTATCCTTGGTTACTCTTCGACTTTCCTTAATAGATTTTGCCTAATACAAATCGTACTATATTTACTCATGTAGCTTGGCTTACACCTCGAAGTCCTGGTGCACTGCAGTCCATGGGGTCACAAAGAGTCGGACATGACTTAGTGACTGAACAGCAACAACTCCTTGCTTTTAAGCAAGTGTTCATGCTATATGGAGCAGATGGAGACCAGGAGGAAATACTTGCCAGTAAACCACTACACTTTTCCATGAAGGTTTTGTGAATCCGGTAATATAGCCCTTGAGGCAGAATGAGAACGATACTATATTCAAGATTAATAGGATCATTTATTCATGAATAAGCTTGTGAAAACCAGCAGGTGGTCAGATGATTCTCATTCCAGTCTTTTTTCCCCCGGTCTTTTGTAACATATATTAGAATTGATACTTTGCATTTATTGTTCCAGAAAATAAGCCAAAAACCGTTGTGATTAGAGCCAAAAATACGGCACCAAGTGAGGCACTTCACCAAAGGGCACATCTCCTTGTACAAAGTTGTTTGAAAGGAGATTTAGCAGGTAGAGAGAAGAGTTAAAATAGGGGCTGCTCATTGGGGGGCGACAGTGCCAGGTGGTGGAAAGAGACCTAGTGTAGGGGTCCAGCCTGAGACCCCATTCTAAATTTGTTGATAGCTATGTGATGCTGAGTTGGCTAGTTAAACTTCCTGGGACCACTTTTCCCTTAATTTAATAAATGAGAAATTGGATGTGATTCAGGTTAGTTGCCTAGTTTGAAAACCTCTCAGGCCTTAAGTCTCAGGACTTAAGTTGTGAGTATGAGATGGTTAGATATAAGGCAATGGGGAGTTAAATGGCCTGAGGAAGACCATACAGACCCTAGATATATTCAAATTCAAATTTATTGAAAGGACTTTACCAAGTATTGGTAAGGATGTGGAGCTACTGGAATTCATATTTTGCTGGTGAGCATATAAATTAATTCAGTCATTCGGGAAAACTGCATAACTGCATGGCAGTTGTAAGCCTATTTATGAAATATTTATAATTTGTCATCTATCAATTTATTCCAGGGTAGATACACGTTAGAAATGAGTGATTATGTCCATCCAAAGGCATGCACAAGACTATTCACAGCAGCTGTATTCACGCATACAATAGATGGCATACTATATGACTCCATATATAAATAATTTAAAAGCAATCAAAACTAATCTTTGGGGATAGAGGTCAGAAGAGTGATTATTTTGGGCTCTGCTCATGCATTGGAGAAGGAAATGGCAACCCACTCCAGTGTTCTTGCCTGGAGACTCCCAGGGATGGGGGAGCCTGGTGGGCTGCCATCTATGGGGTCCCACAGAGTCAGGCATGACCGAAGCGACTTAGCAGCAGCAGCAGCAGCAGATGGCAAAGAACCTGCCTGCAGTGTGGGAAACCTAGTTTTAATCCCTGGGTCAGGAAGATCTCCTGGAGAAGGAAATGGCAACTCACCCCAGTATTCTTGGCTGGAAAATCCTAAGGACAGAAGAGCCTGGTGGGCTACAAGTCCACGGGGTCACAAAGAGCCAGGCTCAGCTGAATGACTGAGCACTCAAGCACACAATGAGCAGTGACCAACACAGACCAGGTCTTTGCTGGACAAAAGCTTTTAAATCTCACTAGGTTCCATTTGTTTATTTTTGCCTTTACTTTTGCTTCAGGAAATAGATCCCCAAAACTCATTGACAAATCAATGGAGGATTTTGAGCAGAAGTGTGCATAATCTGATTTACGATTTGACTGGGTTATTTTTGATACTGTATTGAGAATAGATTGTGGGGAAATAAGGGCAAAAGCAGAGATCTCTTGGAGATTACTGCAGTTATTTCCCATGAGCTATGATGGTGGCACACATCCTCTGACAGATTTTGGTGGCCATGGTTGTGATAGGGTTGTATAGGTAGTGAGGAGGGGAGAAATTTTGAATACACACTGAACTGAGACTTCTCTGGTGGCTCAGATGGTGAAATAGCCACCTGCAATGCAGGAGGGTTCGATCTGTGGGTCAGGAAAATCCCCTGGAGAAGTAAATGGCAATCCACTCCAATATTCTTGCCTGGAGAATTCAGTGGACGAAGGAGCCAAGCTACAGTCCATGGGGTTGCAATGAGCTGGACACGACTGAGCGACTAGCATTTTCCCATTCACTTTCAAGAGGGCTATAAGAAAACTCTGTGGAAATTTCCAGTATCTTCACTGGGGTGTGGTGTACAGAGGTATATACGTATACAAACATTCACTTAAGATCTGGGCACTACTTTGGATCATACTTTGATTTTGAAAAAGCCGAAATAAAGAAATGAGCAATAACAAAAAAGAAAAGAAAAAAAAAACCCAGAAAAATGAAAAGGAGAAAGAAACATTTTGTTGGGAGACAATAAAACCATCTGTAGACAGACTTCTGCCCAGAAATAGCCACTTTACTCTCCCTGGGTTTCGTGGTCTCTACAGACCTCTTCAGCTATAATTGTCAATGATTGTTTGAATAAGAGAAAAAAATCAGGTGAAAATTTGGGAATGGCAAAGTAAAGTTAACACCAACTTTTATGGCCCAAGATTATGATTACCAATGGACCCATTAACAAGAAAATGATACTAAGTATAAAAATTCTAAATTGCTGTGTCAAGTCCCCACTTTCCTTATCTGAAAGCTACGGTTACCTTGTGCATCATAACACTGACTATAAATTAGAATCCTCACTTTTACTTCCTACATCTGCAGAGACCAGCACTTAAGGAGGGAGTGCTTGAAGTGGATTTTACAATTCAAATTTGGTTGCACAAAACCTTACCAGTCTTGAGTAAAAATAAAAAGCTCTCCCCTGCAATTATAATCAGGACAATGCCTTGAGTTTACAGATTAGCTCTTTGTGGCTAATTGTAAGTAGAGTGATTTGGCTTACACTCTGATTCAAACATGGAGGAAATTTCAGAGCAGCTACTTCACTAGCATGTTGGGTGGGAGGGAAGGAGTTGTCACTCACCTGCAGCACAGCATCACCTTCTTTCACAGATTCACATAGGGACAGAAATCACAAAGTCATGTTTTATAAGAAGTTATAGGATTGAGTCATTAGACCTTGGCATCATTATGCTTTCTTTTAGATAAATACAGCCTCTAAATTAAGATGAAAAACTCTGAAGAAATAAAGGGAGTAAACAGTTGTTGAGCTTGTAACATGTATCCAGGATTTTAACTTCAGTTGTTTTGTTGTTGAATCGCTAAGTTGTGTCTAGATCTTTGAGACCTCACAGTCTGTAGCCTGCCAGGCTCCTCTGTCTGTGGGATTTCCTAGGCTAGAATACTGGAGTGGGTTGCCATTCCCTTTTCCAGGGGATCATCTTGAGCCAGGGATCGAACCTGTGTCTCTTCCATTGGCAGGTGGATTCTTCACCCCTGAGCCCCAGGGAAGGCCCTTTTAACGTCTATCCCTCATTTAACTCTAAAACACCATCTTCAGTTTATAAATGATGAAAGTGTGCCGTGGTGAATATAAACACCTAGCTATTGGAGGAACCCAGGATTCACCCTGGGTGTATTGGACTCCAAAGCTTGTTTTCCTTCCCTGCATCTTTCCACAGGTTCCTTTAAGGGAAGGGACACTGCAATTTTCTCTGCTTCTAGAGTCTCCCACAACTTTAGGTAAATACCAAAGCACTGGCATAAATACCAGACCACAAATCCAGCTACGCAAGAGGCATATTTTTCCTTCAATTTCTATAAATAGAAGTTATTTTATTTTTGCCCTCATTTTTCTATTTGGCAGACATTTGCCTTCAGTCAATTCAAGATGTCCTCACTTCAGGGTCCACACCCCACCCATGCCTGAGGATGCCCATAGTCTTGAGAGATTGCTGAGTTTGATAACTTGTTATTACCTACTTAGACTGGCTTTTTTTTTTCAGTTTTTTTCTCTAATATATATACTTTTAATTAAAGGATAATTTACAGAATTTTACTGGTTTCTGCCAAACATCAAAATGAATCAGTCAGGCTAGCTTTTGTTCCATCTTATTGAACCATATAGGTTATAGTTTTGTCATCTAAAGTTTAGGACATTCTCAGGTCTGGCTCAATACCTGATAATTCCTTGATCCTTTCTAGGACTTGAGAAAATTTGCTTTGTTTTCTACATAGAACTGGGCTTCCCAAGTGATGCTAGCGGTAAAGAACCCACCTGTCAATGCTGGAGACCTAAGAGCCCTGGGTTTGATCCCTGGGTTGGGAAGATTCCCTGCAGGAGGCAACAGCTACTCACTCCAATATTCTTTCCTAGAGTATCTCATGGGTAGAAAAGTCTGGCAGGCTACAGTCCACAGGGTCACACAGAGCAGAATATGAGTGAAGCGACTTAGCAGCAGCTACTATGGATCAGGTCAAGGGAAAGCATGAAGGCTGTCTCCGGCTGTGCTGCCACTTCCCCTCTAACAAATCCAATACTAGAAGGATGCATATGTGTGCTTTTCTGATGGGGGTTGTTAAGAACAGGAAGATAACTTTGGATCTTGCTTTTATTCCAAGCCCTCTTCTCTTGAACATTTAAACATACCTGGGTGTTCTGTCACTTTCCCCTGCTCACCCTCAGTACAGAAAGTTTATCACCTGAGAAATGGTGGGTGGACAAAGATAAAGGGAAAGGAAATATATTTGTCAAACAACGCATTCCTTCAAATCATTTTCACCTTCTATGGAGACTGCCATCAGCTCTCTTAAACTGGTTTACAGAGAACAACTGGAGGCAATGAATGCCCAGTAATGGAAGATGCTAGGGGTACAGGGGTCGCCACTGGGTGGGAAGGTGGGGGAGTTTGCATACACTATGAAATAATACATATATATTATCCCCCTATGCTAAACATGTAATCAACACTCAGTGAATACTTGATTAATTGATGTAAATGAAATGCAAAAGAGGCTACATATTTGCCAGGCTAGAGTTTCCAAACCTGAATGAGCTTCAAAATCACCTAGGATACTTAAAAAAATTCATGTATCTAGGCCTGGCTTCCCTGGTGGCTCAGATGGTAAAGAATCTGCCTGCAATGTGGGCCCTGGTTTGATCTGTGGTTGGGAAGATCCCCTGGAGAAGGAAGTGGCAACCCACTCCAGTAATCTAACCTGGAGAATCCCATGGACAGAGGAGCCTGGGGGGCTACAGTCCATGGGTCGCAAAGAGTCGGACAAGACTGAGCGACTAACACTTTCACTTTCATACTTGGAGTTTTAAGCTTAAACTTTGAGGAAGGATTGAGAAATTCTTAAAGAAAACACTCTTCCTCAGGTATGGAAGAGTACATACTCTTACAAGTCCATACTCATACAAGCGTACTTGTCCATGAATATGAGACCTACTGGTTTAACAATCTGATTACTTAAATTTATCTGGTATTACCCTGGGAAGTACAGAGCAAGGGCCTAAGGAAATGAGACATTAATAGACACATTTTGGTAGTAGAAGAAAGAACATGAGTTTAGCAGAACATTTATGGAAATATATTGGGTTGGCCAAAGAGTTTGTTGAGGTTTTCTGTACCATCTTATGGATAACTCAGAGAAACTTTTTGGCCAACCCAATATAATATAAAACTTATACAGACACAGTTCATTTGTACAAAGGAATGGATTCATCCTACCGGTAGCCCTACTTTTTCAGAGACTCATTGCTTCTTGGTTTTTAATCTTCTCCTCACACTGAAACTGGAAATAATTCACTTTAGCAATAAAACTAATTTACATACATTGTTGGAGAAGGCAATGGCACCCCACTCCAGTACTCTTGCTTGGAAAATCCCATGGACGGAGGAGCCTGGGGGGCTGCAGTCCATGGGGTGGCTAAGAGTCAAACACGACTGAGTGACTTCTCTTTCACTTTTCCCTTTCATGCATTGGAGAAGGAAATGGCAACCCACTCCAGTGTTCTTGCCTGGAGAAGCCCAGGGACGGGGCAGCCTGGTGGGCTGCCTTCTATGGGGTCGCACAGAATTGGACACGACTGAAGCGACTTAGCAGTAGCAGCAGCACATACGTTGTTAATTCCCAAGTCATTTGA
Source organism: Capra hircus (assembly GCF_001704415.2). NCBI lineage: Eukaryota > Metazoa > Chordata > Mammalia > Artiodactyla > Bovidae > Capra > Capra hircus. Next base: position 12,427,611 of record NC_030811.1, on the reverse strand, counting down.
ATTCTAGCATTTTTGGGGTCTAATACTGAAGTAAAAGGTTTGTAAAAAAGTTTCAGTGAAAAGTTTTACAGTTAAATGTATTTTAGTAATTTTGGTTTATATATGGTGGTGGAGGGGAAGAGGATACAAGGGTTGGGAAAGCAAAAGCCTAGTAATCCCTCTTGCTTCTCTCCTTTCACGTCAGTTAATTTCAATTCCTGTCATTCATTTCTTTATCCAGCTGCTATTGTTAGATATTATTGCCAGTATTTAGAATCAAGAAGATCAGTAAGTTATGGTCTTGACATGGGAGAACTCAGAGTCTAGTGAAAGAGAAAGATACATAAATGTTAATTTCAATAAATCATGAGTACTATAACGGAGATCTGAATGAAGTACTGCACCATCATGTAAGACATTGAGCCCTCCCTGTTCAGGAAAAATAAGGAATGTTTTCTAGAGATGATGCATCTGAATGGGCTTTTGAAGAATAAATGAGTTTCCAGGGGAGGGAAAGAGGAAAAGAGGGAAGGGCACTCCATGAAGAAAAAACTGTGTGTGCAAAGGCAAAGGTTATGAAAGTAAATGGTATTTGTTTAGGGAAAGTATCATTAATTCAATGATAAATTGAATTAACTAATGGGAAGCCACGGGGAGCTTGGCAGGATGTAAGACCAAAAAGGTAGGTTGGTGCAAATTTAGGAAGGGCCTAGTATCCCATATCACTGACATTAACTTCATTCACGGACAAGAAGGCAGACATCAAATATTTTAAGCAAAAGAATGACATAAAAAGGTTTGTATCTTAGAAAAAATGTACTCAAAGCATATAAGCGATGGTTTAGAGGGAGAAGGTGGTAGAGTCAGTGAGACGAGTTAGTACAGGAACCAGAAGATGGGTGCCGAAAACACAGCACTTACAGAAAGAGGTCGGGGGAGGAAAGAGAATATTTGGGAAGAAAATAAAGAATGAGAATTGACAGAACTTGGCTTGAAAATGTTTCTTCTTAATTTAGGTTTTCTCAGAAGCATACGCTGAGGCGAAGACCTGGGTGGATAATGTTTAGATGACGTAGGTCAGGCAGTGGGAGGTGAGCAGTGAAGAGGCAGGGAGCAGTGTCCAACGGGGGTGACCACAGCCTAACCTGGGGCAACTCTGGGAGTCTGAGGAAAATACTTTCCTTGGGCTGTACTTGTGGAGTGAAAGACTGGGGTATTTGATCCCTCCCTTTCTCTTCAAGTGGAACAATGGAGAGGCAAAGGTCATACTGTATATTGTTTTGAAGAATAAATAGGATGCATGGAAGTGATAAAATCTGTTAAACCTATTGCTGAGGACATAGACAAAGCAGAGCTTGAGGAAGGTGCCAGACCAAAAAATTAAAAAAATATATTGGGGAGATTTTTTGGCCAAAGGGAATGATCAGTTGAGAAGGAAATACTGCAGATGAGAGGACTGTGATAATGAATAGAAAAAGTTTCCAGAAATGCTGGGGGTACAGGGAACCAGAATCAGTTTTGGCAGTTGGCAGTCGACCCGAGAGGAGAGAATGGATGTTCCTTCCTCTGAGGTGGAGTGGAGAGGAGTGAAGATGGAAAGGCAACAAATACATTCCGAGGAAGAGAGAAGATTATTTTTGGGAGCTCATGTCTGACAGCTTCATTTTCTGTGCAGCAAAGAAAAGAACATGGATGAACTGAAGAGTTTTGTCCTCCTTACAGATATTAAGATGTGAGAGACCTGAAAACTTGTCTGTTCATCACTGTGTCTCCAGTATCCAGCAGTATGTTGCAATATAGGAGACTATAAAAATTAGTTTTTAAGTTGAATCAATTAATTAAAAACAGAGCATGGTATAACATTGGAAAAAGAGTCAGAAGTAACTGGGTTCAAGTCCCACTTCAGTGCATCACACTGCATTACTTAACTGTTCATTCTCAGGATTCTTGTGAGGATTACATGAATGAATGAATGGATGTTTAATATTCAATGCACATAAAAATATAAATCAAAAGTAATTAAATATTAATTTTATACTGCATATTATCACAACTGCCAAACACTACATATATCTTGATTTTAGGATATAAACTTTTAATTTTGTCCCATTGTAAAGGGTGGCTAATATTAAAGCTTCACTTTTGAGTAGATTATTCTTAAATGTTATAATTTTCTCCAATGAAGCAAGAGCAAATGATTGGAACACAAAGAATTTCCCATCCTAAGGTAAAATATGCATGCACACGTTTTCTCATATAATTCAAATTAAATATAGCATCTAAAATTTGAAAGGGAGGTTATTCAATGTTGCTAGATTTTAAAACTTTCCTAAATGTTACCCAGTGCCAGAAGGGACAGCTAATACCACAGAAAACAGAATTAATATACAGCAGGTTTCTGAGAAGTTAGAGAAAGGACAGGAATCAATAGAGTGAGGTTTAATCAAGATAAATGAAAAGCAATTCACAAGGGAAAGACCAAATTTGAAGGAAAAAAAAAGTGAAAGCCTGAAAATTGTAGGTTTAGAATCACTAATATAAAAAAGTGCTAAGGTGATAGTTGTCAATAAATTTTATATGAATTTATAATAAGATAATATTGCAAATAAGGGTGAGTATTTTATCAGAAATTATTAACTGATATATATATATATATATATATATATATATATATGACTGGGAAATAACAATTCTCTTTTCTTCTAACTACATAGATGAATCCATATGTAAAATACAATACATATTCAATTATTCTATGGCCCTTAATTTGTGTTCCTTGAAATAGCTCTAAGTTTAGAAAAATAAAAACAGACAAGCAAACAAAGATAACCCGTTTAACTGAAGAATTATAAAGCTTGTCACATACATTGGATCCTCACTCTTCCCCAAACTCCATCCTTCTGTAACCTTCCCTGGTTTTAGTGCATCGACATGGATCAACTTCCCTCCACTCTGCGGTCATATAGGTTCAATCCATTCATCTAGGCCCACCTCAGATGCAATCTCACCTTGGTGAAGTCTTGATTTCTGCTGCTAAATCCAAATGTCATACACCCTCTGTCTGATTTCCCTCCCATGAGAGGCAGGATATGGGTTGGGAAAGTTCTAGCATGAGAGGGAAAATAGAGGGGGCTATGGGTGTGACCTGGATAAGACTGGACCCAGAAATTGAGGTTTCAGAAACATCTACATCTAAGAATGGGGATAATTTCAAAACAGTGAGAATATGCTTCGAGAGATATTATGAAGGTTAGAAAGACATGGATTTTAGCAGAGATGGTTTCAGGCATTAATGACCTGAACAGACCTCACTGGAAGCATATTACTAGGCCTTTTCACCAGCTATCAATGTATTCACTGTCTGTCAACTCAAATTCTTGAAAAAGGGGGCCAGATAGTAAGATCAGTTCAGTTCAGTTCAGTCGCTTGGTCGTGTCTGACTCTTTGCGACCCCATGAATCGCAGCACGCCAGGCCTCCCTGTCCATCACCAACGCCCGGAGTTCACTCAGACTTGCATTCATCGAGTCAGTGAGGCCATCCAGCCATCTCATCCTCTGTCATCCCCTTCTCCTCCTGCCCCCAATCCCTCCCAGCATCAGAGTCTTTTCCAATGAGTCAACACTTTACATGAGGAGGCCAAAGTACTGTAGTTTCAGCTTTAGCACCATCCTTTCAAAGATATCCTAGGGCTGATCTCCTTCAGAATGGACTGGTTGGATCTCCTTGCAGTCCAAGGGACTCTCAAGAGTCTTATCCAACACCACAGTTCAAAAGCATCAATTCTTTGACGCTCAGCCTCCTTCACAGTCCAACTCTCACATCCATACATGACCACAGGGAAAACCATAGCCTTGACCAGACACACCTTAGTCGGCAAAGTAATGTCTCTGCTTTTGAATATACTATCTAGGTTGGTCATAACTTTTCTTCCAAGGAGTAAGTGTCTTTTAATTTCATGGCTGCAATCACCATCTGCAGTGATTTTGGAGCCCCCCAAAATAAAGTCTGACACTGTTTCCACTGTTTCCCCATCTATTTCCCATGAAGTGATGGGACCGGATGCCATGATCTTCGTTTTCTGAATGTTGAGCTTTAAGCCAACTTTTTCGCTCTTCTCTTTCACTTTCATCAAGAGGGTTTTTAGTTCCTCTTCACTTTCTGCCATAAGGGTGGTGTCATCTGCATATCGGAGGTTATTTGACATTTCTCCCGGCAATCTTGATTCCAGCTTGTGCTTCCTACAGCCCAGCATTTCTCATGATGTACTCTGCATAGAAGTTAAATAAGCAGGGTGACAATATACAGCCTTGATGTACTCCTTTTCCTATTTGGAACCAGTCTGTTGTTCCATGTCCAGTTCTAACTGTTGCTTCCTGACCTGCATACAGATTTCTCAAGAGGCAGGTTAGGTGGTCTAGTATTCCCTTCTCTTTCAGAATTTTCCATATTATTGTGATCCATACAGTCAAAGGCTTTGGCATAATCAATAAGGCAGAGTAGATGTTTTTCTGGAACTCTCTTGCTTTTTCCATGATCCAGAGGATGTTGGCAATTTGATCTCTGGTTCCTCTGCCTTTTCTAAAACCAGCTTGAACGTCAGGGAGTTCACGGTTCACGTATTGCTGAAACCTGGCTTGGAGAATTTTGAGCATTACTTTACTAGCATGTGAGATGAGTGCAATTGTGCGGTAGTTTGAGCATTCTTTGGCATTGCCTTTCTTTGGAATTGGAATGAAAACTGACCTTTTTCAGTCCTGTGGCCACTGCTGTGTTTTCAAATTTGCTGAGCATATTGAGTGCAGCACTTTCACAGCATCATCTTTCAGGGTTTGAAACAGCTCAACTGGAATTCCATCACCTCCACTAGCTTTGTTCATAGCGATGCTTTCCAAGGCCCACTTGACTTCACATTCCAAGATGTCTGGCTCTAGATTAGTGATCACACCATCGTGATTATCTGGGTCGTGAAGATATTTTTTGTACAGTTCTTCTGTGTATTCTTGCCACTTCTTCTTAATATCTTCTGCTTCTGTTAGGTCCAGACCATTTCTGTCCTTTATCGAGCCCATCTTTGCATGAAATGTTCCCTTGGTATCTCTAATTGTCTTGAAGAGATCTCTAGTCTTACCCATTCTGTTCTTTTCCTCTATTTCTTTGCATTGATCACTGAAGAAGGCTTTCTTAACTCTTCTTGCTATTCTCTGGAACTCCGCATTCAAATGCTTATATCTTTCCTTTTCTCCTTGCTTTTTGCTTCTCTTCTTTTCACAGCTATTTGTAAGGCCTCCCCAGACAGCCATTTTGCTTTTTTGCATTTCTTTTCCATGGGGATGGTCTTGATCCCTGTCTCCTGTGCAATGTCACGAACCCCATTCCATAGTTCATCAGGCACTCTATCTATCAGATCTAGGCCCTTAAATCTATTTCTCACTTCCACTGTATAATCATAAGGGATTTGATTTAGGTCATACCTGAACGGTCTAGCGGTTTTCCCTACTTTCTTCAATTTAAGTCTGAATTTGGCAATAAGGAGTTCATGATCTGAGCCACAGTCAGCTCCTGGTCTTGTTTTTGTGGCCTGTATAAAGCTTCTCCATCTTTGGCTGCAAAGAATATAATCAATCTGATTTTGGTGTTGACCATCTGGTGATGTCCATGTGTAGTCTTCTCTTGTGTTGTTAGAAGAGGGTGTTTGCTATGACCAGTGCATTTTCTTGGCAAAACTCCAGTAGTCTTTGCCCTGCTTCATTCCGCATCCCAAGGCCAAATTTGCTTGTTACTCCAGGTGTTTCTTGACTTCCTACTTTTGCATTCCAGTCCCCTATAATGAAAAGAACATCTTTTTTGGGTGTTAGTTCTAAAAGGTCTTGTAAGTCTTCACAAAACCGTTCAACTTCAGCTTTTTCAGTGTTACTGGTTGGGGTATAGACTTAGATAACTGTGATATTGAATAGTTTGCCTTGGAGACGAACAGAGATCATTCTGTCATTTTTGAGATTGCATCCAAGTACTGCATTTCGGACTCTTTTGTTGACCATGATGGCTACTCCATTTCTTCTGAGGGATTCCTGCCCACAGTAGTAGATATAATGGTCATCTGAGTTAAATTCACCCATTCCAGTCCATTTTAGTTAGCTGATTCCTAGAATGTCGACGTAAGATCAGATAAGCAAAATTCATTTGCTTAGTGTCTCCTTCTTGGAGCGTGAGGTTAATATTTCATCAATGACCTCAGGGATGGGGTGCACTCTTTTCTTTTTCCTTTTCCTGCAGTACTCTCATTCCAGGTTACTTATCACAAGTTTCACACATTTCCTAGAACTATATTGGCTTTAAGTAGCAGAAATTCATATAGGTACCTTCAGTTCAGTTCAGTCGCTCAGTCATGTCCGACTCTTTGTGACCCCATGAATCGCAGCACGCCAGGCCTCCCTGTCCATCACCAGCTCCAGGAGTTTACTCAGACTCACATCCATCGAGTCCGTGATGCCATCCAGCCATCTCATCCTCTGTCATTCCCTTCTCCTCCTGCCCCCAATCCCTCCCAGCATCAGAGTCTTTTCCAATGAGTCAACTCTTCGCATGAGGTGGTCAAAGTACTGGAGCTTCAGCTTCAGCATCATTCCCGCCAAAGAAATCCCAGGGCTGATCTCCTTCAGAATGGACTGGTTGGATCTCCTTGCCATCCGAGGGACTCTCAAGAGTCTTCTCCAGCACCACAGTTCAAAAGCATGAATTCTTCGGTGCTCAGCTTTCTTCACAGTCCAACTCTCACATCCATACATGACCACAGGAAAAACCATAGCCTTGACTAGATGGACCTTAGTCGGCAAAGTATTGTCTCTGCGTTTAAATATGCTATCTATGTTTGTCATAGGTACCTTAAGTTAAAGCAAAACAAAGTTTGATATGAAGATGCTGAATGGTATCTTGGAAACTAATGAGCACTGAGAACAATTGGTCCAAGGATAAAATTCTAGCGACACTTTCTCTAGATTTCATCTTTCTTTCTGTGATCACTTTCCATCTCTCATCCTTTTTTTTTTTTTCTTCCCTCCCTCCTCCTCTTCTCTTTCTAACCAACCTCCTTCGAGTCATTCTGTTCTGGAATTGCAGATGGTAGAGTCTAAAACAAAACTCTCATTAGTTCTCAAACAGCATCTCTTCTATGGTGAAACTAACCTGACCGATCTGAAAGTTTGTACAAGTCTACATTAACTGGGTAACAAGTTTATTAGCCCAGCTATTTTTTCACTCATGGTCCAGTCATCTGTGACCCATAGACTGGAGTCATATAGTAGCATAGTCATGGTTACCACATAGATTAGAGCAGAAAAATGTTTATCTACTCTAGAGAATGAGAGAAGTGAATGCTTGTATGGTGTCAGGATCGGGCAGGTAGTGAGCAGTAGGGAGGAGATGGATGGACAGGCAGTTCAGTTACCAGATTTGTACTTACTTTCATCTAGTATGGATGTTTCTATTTGTAATACCTGGCTCTTTAAAAATATAAACAAACCATTGAGGTGCATGTACCTTTTGTAATTATGGTTTTTCTGGATATATGCCCAGGAGTGGGATTACTGGATCATATAGCAGTTTTATTTTTAGTTAAGTTTATTGCAGCGCTATTGACAGTAGCCTAGAAGAATTATAGGACCTGGAAGCATTAACAGATGAGTGGATAAAGGAGATATGGTACATATAAAGGATGAAATACTATTAAGTCACAAAAAAGAACAAAATCATGCCATTTGCAACAACATGCACGGACCTATAAATTATTATATTACGAGAATTGTCAGAGAAATCAAATATCATATTATATCACTCATATGTGGAATCTAATTTTAAAAATGATACAAATGAACCTATGTACAAAGCAGAAACAGACTTACAAATATAAAAAATAAATTTATGGTTACCAAAGGAGAAACATCGTGGGGAAGCATAAATCTAGAGCTTTGGATTAACATACATGCACTACTATATTTAAAATATTAATAAATAATCTAGGAGGACTTACTGTTCTATAATAACTACTCAATATTCAGGAATAATTTATTTAAGAAAATATAAAAAGAATGGATATATGTACAAATGAATCACCTTGCTATACACGTGGAACTAACACAACATAGTAAGTCAACTATGAAGTGAAGTGAAGTGAAGTTGCTCAGTCGTGACCGACTCTTTGCGATCCCATAGACTGTAGCCTACCAGGCTCCTCTGTCCATGGGATTTTCCAGGCAATAGTACTGGAGTGGATTGCCATTTCCTTATCCAGGGGATCTTCCCAGCCCAGGGCTTGAACTCGGTCTCCCGCATTGTAGACAGTCGCTTTACCGTCTGGGCCACCGGGGTAATCCAATAAAATTAAGAAAATATATAAACAGAGCAGAAAAATAGAAAGTTCCATCTTCAACAAACACTGTTGACCAGGTTCTTCCTGTTTCTATCACTGCCGGCTCCTCACCTCTCCACGTTTTAGAAATGACAGCTTCCAGTTTCCCTCCTGCCATTGCCAATTCCCTCCACTCTCTCCGCACATGTATTGATTGGAATTTGGGGTTTCTAACCGAAAATAGGGAACGACTTACTGGTGGGTGAAAGTGTATCTTAGGCCACTTCAGATATTTGCAGGCCTTGGAACAAAATTTTGGTTGTTGCAAGGCATAGACAAAGGGGACGATAAGGAGGGGTATTTCTACTTGTATTATTCTGGGGGAGGTGGTGGCATAGCACACATGGCTTCTGGGTGTTTTTCTATCTAGTTCTAGTGGTCTTGTTATTGATGGACATTTATTACTGATTTAGTTAACTTTCACCCCTTTTTTACAATATTGTATGTTTTCACCTTTTTATTTTCTTCATATTGTGAAAGTGGTAATGAAGCTTGTCTGTACCAAAAAAGACAATGAAATAATGATTACAGTAAAAATCTATGTTTGCTCCTTTTGACAATGGAGTTTCTTTTCTTTCTAATTTATATCTGTTAGAAATCCTTAGCTAATTGGGAAGGACTGCTTATTTTTCTATTAGCTTGATTTGGTTTTTCCTCATATTCAATTTCTAAATAGCAGAGCACTTTTAAACATTATAATTAAAAATAAAATAGGTTAAATAATTCAAAAATCTATGTATTATTGAAAATAACCAGGATATCTATCTGTGCTAGTTAAATACATAATTTGTTTTAAAATGTGAGTATGAAAAATATAGTAATTTAGAAAATCAGCATGGGAAATAACTGAAAAAAAAACTTTAAATAGGCTTTCCCATTGGATTACTATTTTTGAAACCCTAGCAGGATATAAAAGGAAATTAGTATTTAATAAAGAATTAGAGACAGTGGGTAGAGATTTAGTTAAGTAAATCAAGGAGAGGATTTTGAAATATGAATGAAATAGTATCTGTAGTATTTTGTGGAATATTAATAAAATCTACTAAGCGATTTTTGAAACATTTTGTACACTTTAAAGGCTGTTGATTGTTTTAGGTAATGATGCTCCATTATATGAAGAGGCAGTGTTTGGATGATACATGATTAAATAGTAGATTTTCTGAATTGGCCTTGCTTATTTGACTTGCAGGATAATATCCCCTGAATTGAGAAGCTATATTAATATTCATTTTGAGTTGAAGTGCTAAATTAGGCTAAAAATCCAAACTCAAATGTAGCAATGCAAATTTGGAAGCACAAGAACCATTTACAGGGTCAAGAAACAATAGTAAAATCCGTGCTAGCCAGTAAGTTTTTAACTTGAACTGCTCTAGTGGAGCAAAACTTGGACACGGGGATGAGAAATTCATAACTGAGAAAAGATATGTAATAAAATAAGAAATCAGAGAAAGCTTTGGCAGATATATTTGAAACTGGTACTAAGATGAAAACTGTGAAGCATAATAACAAAACAAACATAGCTGCAGTCATCACCATTGTAATCTAAAAACTTAGCAAAAGACTTATCAATGCCATTGAAATTCCAAATATTTCTGCCAGTAAGAGCCCTTATTTTCCTCCATCCCAGCGGACTGAACTGAATTTTGCTACTATTCTCTTGTTTCTCCTTAAAATTTTACAACATACGTGTTCTTAAAACAATGCATTATTAGGTTTTGTAGTTTCTGAATTTTTAAAATTGAACTCATAATAAATGAGACTTTTGAAATTTGCATCTTTCACTCCACTCCACATTTTAAAGAGTCAGTCATGTTGATGTATAACCCTATAGTCCATTAACTTTCACTGTAGTATAAGAATCTACTTTGTGGATATGTCATAATTTATTCATTCCTCTGTTGACAGAACTTGTTTAGCTTTTATCATTTTTAAAAATCAGAAGTGATGCTCTTGTGAAGATTCCTGTATATATTTACTGGTGTACACTTGAAACAGTTTCTCTAGAGCAGCACTCTAACCAAACTTGCTGTACTGAAGGAAATGTGCTGTCTACACTTCGTAACATCACAGTCAATACCCATATAGGGCTTCTGAGCACTTTCAGTGTGTGATTAGTATCACTGAGGAACTGAATTTTTAATCTAACTTAATTTTTAAAAATGGACTTTATGCATTTAATTTCCTGTCACAACTCTAGAATCAGCCATTTCTCCAAGGAGCCTGGTTCCTTTATTTAGTAAATGGTGTTAGTGACAAGTATTTGGGTACTAGGTCTGCTCATTACTATTGGGTACTCTAATTTTCCAATAGTCATGTACGGATGTGAGAGTTGGACCATAAAGGAGGCTGAGTGATGAAGAATTGATGCTTTCCAATGGTGGTGCTGGAGAAGACTCTTGAGAGTCCTTGGACTGCAAAGAGATCAAACCAGTCCATCCTAAAGGAAATCAACCCTGAATATTCATTGGAAGGACTGCTGCTGAAGCTAAAGCTCTAATGCTTAGGCCACCTGATGTGAAAAGCTGATACTGGAAAAGACCCGATACTGGGAAACATTGAGAGCAGGAGGAGAAGTGGGCAACAGAGGATGAGATGGTTGGATGGCATCACTGACTCAATGGTTATGAGTTTGAGCAAACTCTGGGAGATAGTGAAGGACAGAGAAGCCTGGTGTGCTGTAGTCTATGGGGTCGAAAGAGTCAGATAGGACTGAGAGACTGAACAGAGAACAACTGTTTCTGAAGTATATGTACTCACTTACACTCCCAGTAGCAAAGTTCAAGTCTTGGGAGCTCCACATTCCACCAATATTTTGTATTTTCAGATTTTCAAGCTTTTCCAGTATGGTGACATCTTTATTTTTAGCACTACTGTTTTCCTTCCAGAAAGCAATTTAGGAGGGAAGGCTTTCTGGATTTTTTTTTTTTTAACTTTTATAAAGATTTGTACATTAGTATTATAAACAGATTTTTAACTGCATATTCATATACTGGCTTTATTTTGAAAGGCTTGAAAGCAATTTTGTTGTTGTTCAGTTGCTCAGTCAGTCCAATTCTTTGTGACCCCATGGAATGCAGTGTGCCAGGCTTCCCTGTCCATCACCAACTCCCAGAGCTTGCTCAAACTCATGTCCATTGAATCAGTGATGCCATCCAACCATCTCATCCTCTTTCGTCCCTTTCTCCTCCCGCCTTCAATCTTTCCCAGCATCAGGGTCTTTTATAATGAGTCGGCTCTTCACATCAGGTAGCCAAAGGAACTTCGGTTTCAGCATCAGTCCTTCTAATGAATATTCAGGAAAGCAATTATAAGACAGTATAAAATAGGAAAGTACTTATTTCGGCCTTATCTACCTCCAGAAAGTGCTCTCTTTTATCCAGAGAAGTAATTATTTACTATAATAATTGTCTTACATCAGTGGTATTTTGAAGAAAAGGAAAAAAATCAAAGCAGTGTCCTTAATTAAGTACAGAAAGTGCCTGCATTACAGGAAAGCAAGGTCATCTATTGACTGAATTAATTAGCCCAAAACAGAAATTTTAGAAGCATTCTTGCCTTAGAAATGTAAGTTCTTACATATACATCCATTTCATTTTCTCTAAAATTTGGAAAGAGTAGAAAGAATTGTTTCCCACAGCAGGCTAGGCTGGATTCTGAGGGAATAGCATTTAAAATTCACATGATGGGATGATGTCAGCCATCATCAGCTTAAAACATTCATGAAAGCAAGATAAAACAACATTGAAAATAAATTGTTGATGAAGTAGGGATAAAGTGAAAATTGGAGTGGGAAAAATAAAATGAAGCAAATGTGAGTGTAAATTAGTGAAGTATTTGTACCCCTCCCACCCGTAAAATCACTTGGGAGTTGCGTGTGTGTGTGTGTGTGTGTGTGTGTGTGTGTGTATGTGTGAGCTCAGTCATGTCTGACTCTTTGGGACCCCATGGACTGAACTGCTGGGCTCCTCTGGCCATGGAATTTTCCAGGCAAGAATACTGGAGTGGTTGCCATTACTTACTCCAGGGAATCTTCCCAACCCAGGGATTGAAACTGAGTCTGTCTCCTGCATTGGCAGGTGGATTCTTTACCAGCTGTGCCACTTGGAAGTTGGGAGGTGTTTCTCCTCACCTTTCTTGAAATTATCTTTTAAGTTATTGCTATGGTTCATCCAATCCCTGTATTATTTGAAATTCTGAACCTACCTTATGAAACACAATTCTAAGGGGAAATGATTTAGCCCTGCTTGGTTGATACAAAGGAAGGGGGTGATATAAGTTTTGAAAATAAGAATTCAACAGATAAAAATTCAAATTCTTTATGAATCTCTGCTCTGCTCAAGGCATTACTGCATGAAAAGATATTGCACTGAAGAAGGAAATCAATATTAGCCTGTGGAAAACCCAAGTGAACACATCTTGAAGGAAGTCTGGCATTCAGTAGAAAGTTCACATTTTAAGCCTTCTAATTGTCCAGTGAAAAGAAATACTGATTCTTGACCTTCTTTAGATCATAGCCTATTAGAAGGGTTTTATAACTGTGATCACAACAGTAAGGATAAAATAAGAAAATGTTTCCTAAAGTTAATCTGTATTATATAATGTCATAAGAGACTAGTAATTGTCATGAAAGTGTATACAATGTAAAAAACACATCTATGCATTAAAGAACTTCATCTTAGAGAGTCTTTTTGGTTTGAATTTGCAAAGAGAATTCATAGTTCTAATTATGCTAAAGTCCTTAAAGTGAAGGTTTAATATTTCCTCATTTTTATATTTAGAAGTCTTTCAAAGTTTTATCATTATGTTGTTCTTATCCCAATTATGTCCAATTTCCTTTTCCATCTCTTTTAATCTGATGTTATCTGAAAAATATACTGGAAAAAAACAAAACAAAATTCATTGACATAATATATTTTTTCTTTTTTTTTCTGTTTATTTATTTATTTATGTTGCTTTACAATATTGTATTGGTTTTGCAATACATTGACCTGAATATGCCATGGGTGTCCATGTGTTCCCCATCCTGAACCCCACTCCCACCTCCCTCCCCATCCCATCCCTCTGGGTCATCCCAGTGCACCAGCCCTGAGCACCCTGGTATCATGCATTGAACCTGGACTGGCGATTCGTTTCACATATGATAATTTACGTGTTTCAATGCCATTCTCCCATATCATCCCAACCTTGCCCTCTCCCACAGAGTCTTTAAGACTTCTATACATCTGTGTCTCTTTTGCTGTCTCACATATGGGGTTATCGTTACCATCTTTCTAAATTCCATATATATGCATTAGTATACTGTATTGAGGGAGAAGGCAATGGCACCCCACTCCAGCACTCTTGCCTGGAAGATCCCATGGATGGAGGAGCCTGGTGGCTGCAGTCCATGGGGTCACTAAGAGTTGGACACAGCTGAGCCACTTCACTTTCAGTTTTCACTTTCATGCATTGGAGAAGGAAATGGCAACCCACTCCAGCGTTCTTGCCTGGAGAATCCCAGGGACGGGGGAGCCTGGTGGGCTGCCATCTATGGGGTTGCACAGAGTCGGACACGACTGAAGCAACTTAGCAGCAGCAGCAGCAGCATACTGTATTGATGTTTTTCTTTCTGGCTTTTTTAAAAAGAAAACTTTAAAAATTATAAAGTTGGACCTTATCATGTATTATTGAGGGTGTTAGAATGACAGAAAAATCTCTTATGTATATGATAGAGGTATAAGTCAGTAAAAGAGTTTGAGGAATAATTTGGCAATATCATTGCAGATGGTGATTGCAGCCATGAAATTAAAAGACTCTTACTCCTTGGAAGAAAAGTTATGACCAACCTAGATAGTATATTCAAAAGCAGAGACATTACTTTGCCAACAAAGGTTTATCTAGTCAATGCTATGGTTTTTCCAGTGGTCATGTATGGATGTGAGAGTTGGACTGTGAAGAAGGCTGAGCACTGAAGAATTGATGCTTTTAAACTGTGGTGTTGGAGAAGACTCTTGAGAGTCCGTTGGACTGCAAGGAGATCCAACCAGTCCATCCTAAAGGAGATCAGTCCTGGGTGTTCATTGGAAGGACTGGTGCTGAAGTTGAAACTCCAGTACTTTGGCCACCTCATGCAAAGAGTTGACTCATTGGAAAAGACTCTGATGGTGGCAGGGATTGGGAGCAGGAGGAGAAGGGGACGACAGAGGATGAGATGGCTGGATGGCATCACTGACTCAATGGACGTGAGTCTGAGTGAACTCCGGGAGTTGGTGATGGGCAGGGAGGCCTGGCGTGCTGCGATTCATGGGGTCGCAAAGAGTTGGACACGACTGAGTGACTGAACTGAGTGAGAACTGATCAAGGCGGTAAATAACCCTATAACCAGGAATTACACCATTCCTGCCCAGGAATTGAAGGATATATATATATATGTATATTCATAATATATATATAAAATATTCACATATATATTAATATATATATAAAATATTCATTACCGTGCTGTTTGCAATAAAGCTGAAAACACCAAAAATACCCAACAATAGGAGAATAGGTACATTGTATATTCTTATAAGTGATTAATACTAATAGCAGTTAAAGTGAATAAACCAGAAGCATGTATATCAATATGTATGAATCTCAAAAAAAAATTTGAACAAAAAACACAAGTTGTATAAGGCCACATAAAAAATGAGACAATTTATACATAATTTGGGTAGTTTGAAAAAATGCTATGTAGTTTAAGAACATCCACTTTTTGGTGTGTGCTCAGTCGTGTCTGACTGTTTTGCAACCCCATGGACAGTAGCTCGCCAGGCTCTTCTGTCCATGGAATTTTCCAGGTGGGAATGTGGGAGCAGGCTGCCATTTCCTTCTCCAGGGGATCTTCCCAACTCAGGGATAGAACCCTCATCTCCTGCACTGGCAGGTGATTCTTCACCAGTGAGTCACCTGGGAAGTCCCACCCACTTTATAGACAAAGTATAAACACATGAAAGGAAAGAATATGTCAAATCAGGGAAGTAATTATCAACAGAAAGGAGAAAGGTGCAACATTTATATTTGTAATATTCTGTTTATTATTTTAGTACCCCTAGTTCAGGGTATTATAACTTTTTACATATATTTTGTACGACTGAAAATATTTCATAATAGGAAAAAAATCTTTTGGGGGGCTATTCTTTCTATAGTGTTTGTTGCTCAAAGTAAACCTGTTCACTTCACAGAGAGTTAATTCTCTGGTCTTGATATATGGAAAACCTACTTTTTAAAGATGTTTACCCTAATTGTCTTTTTTTTTTTTTTTGCAGTGAAATGCTATGTGCTTTGAGTTCATGAACTCCAAATGTTATACTCCCCATCTCACTCATCCTAAACTTACTCAACTTTCCTGTTCTTTCCCTCCCTCCCTCCTTCCTTCCTTCCTCTTTTGTGGAAGTTTTTTTGTTTTTGTTTTCTTTTTTACTGCTTTGAGGTATGCGTTCTTGCTATTTTATGTCTTAATGTCTCCAACTCTTTAAAAATTACTTGATGAGTTGCAACTTCAGAACTTTTTGTCATTATTATATAAAAAATACTGAACAATGAAAATTATTTTAAACTATTTATCTCATGGGCATTATGGATAACTGATAAATTAGAATTTTCCCTTGGTATACAAATTATACAATATGCCTTGGAAGAGATAAGTTTCTTTCTTTGAAGTCACAGAATTTTAGAAATGATTTGGAAATTAAAGAGAAAGAACACAGTGGAGGTAATGGAAACAAAATGGACTTCTGGGTCAGATTTGTTTGAATTTCAGCGCTTCCACTCATTTATTATATGGTTTCTGGCAAAACATCTTATTGTTTTACTATTCTGCCTTGCCTTCTGGGCATGTTAAGTCATGTCTGACTCTGTGAGACTATTTAAAGTGTATATACCAAGGGAATATTTCATGCAAATATGAGCATAATAAAGGAAAGAAATGGTATATGAACCTAAAAGAAGCAGAAGATATTAAGAAGCGGTGGCATGAATACACAGAAAAGCTATACAAAAATGATCTTAATGACCCAGATAACCACAATGGTGTGATCACTCACCTAGAGCCAGACATCCTGGAATGTGAAGTCAAGTTGGCCTTAGGAAGCATTACTACGAACAAAGTAGTGGAGGTGATGGAATTCCAGTTGAGCTATTTCAAATCCTGAAATATGATGCTGTGAAAGTGCTGCACTCAATATGCTGGCAAATCTGGAAAACTTAGCAGTGGCCACAGGCCTGGAAAAGGTCAGTTTTCATTCCAATCCCAAAGAAAGGCAATGCTAAAGAATGATAAAATTACCTTACAAATGCACTCATTTCATACGCTAGCAAAATAATGCTCAAAATTCTCTAAGCCAGGCTTCAACAGTACATGAACAGAGAATTTCCAGATGTTCAAGACGGATTTAGAAGAGGCAGAGGAACCAGAGATCAAATTGCCAACATTCTTTGGATCATAGAAAAAGCAGGAGAGTTTTAGAAAAACATCTACTTCTGCTTTATTGACTATGCCAAAGCCTTTGCGTGGATCACAGCAAACTGTGGGAAATTTTTCAGAGAGGGGAATACCAGACCACCTGACCTGCCTCCTGAGAAATCTGGATGCAGGTCAAGGAGCAACAGTTAGAACTGGACATGGAACAATTGACTGGTTCCAAATTGGGAAAGGAGTACTTCAAGGCTGTATATTGTCACCATGATTATTTTAACATATGTGCAGGGTACATCATGTGAAATGCCAGGCTGGAAGAAGTATAAGCTGGAATCAAGATTGCCAGGAGAAATATCAATAACCTCAGATATGCAAATGACACCACCTTAATAGCAGAAAGTGAAGAAGAACTAAAGAGTCTCTTGGTGAAAGTGAAAGAGGAGAGTGAAAAAGTTGGCTGAAAACTCAACATTCAAAATTGAAGATCATGGCATCCGGTCCCATCACTTCATGGCAAATAGATGGGGAAACAATGGAAACAATGACAGACATTATTTTCTTGGGCTCCCAAATCACTGCAGGTGGTGACTGCAGCCATGAAATTAAAATACACTTGCTCTTTGGAAGAAAAGCTATGACAAACATAGACAGGATATTAAAAAGCAGAGACATTACTTTCCCGACAAATGTTTGTCTAGTCAAAGCTATGGTTTTTCCTGTAGTTATGTATGGAGGTGAGAGTTTGATCACAAAGCAAGCTGAGCACCCAAAAATTGATGCTTTTGAATTGTGGTGTTGGAGGAGACTCTTGAGAGTCCCTTGGACTGCAAGGAGATCAAGCCAGTCATTTGTAAAGAAAATCAGTCCTAAATATTCATTGGAAGGACTGAAGCTGAACATAACACTCCAATACTTTGGCCACCTGATGCAAAGAACTGAGTCATTGGAAAAGACCCTGATGCTGGGAAAGATTGAAGGTGGGAAGAGAAGGGGATGACAGAGGATGAAATGGTTGGATGATATCAGTGACTCTATGAACATGAGTTTGAGTCAGTTCCAGGGGTTGGTGATGGCCAGGGAGGCCTGGCATGCTGCAGTCCATGGAGTCACAAAAAGTCAGACACAACTGAGCAACTGAACTAAACTGAATAAAAATAATAAGTGTTTTTCAAACTTGATCTAACGCAGCATTTTCCAAAGTGGCTTCACTTAAATCTAAAAAGAAATAGTTCCATTGTCAAATTAATATAAGAAACTTTAGGATGACTAATTTTGGAGGTTTTATTTTCACTATAGATTTTCTCAGATGTTTTAATATGTGAATGTGTTTTGAGAATCCTTCAGTCAGGAAACAGTTTGAAGCAGTTCCCAAATCATCTAATTCCCAAATCTTATTTTTTGAAAACCACCTTTTAGGAAACTTCAGCTCCAAGAATATATTTTTGGAATATACCTATTTAAAATTTAAAAATAATGCATTCAAAATTTTTGTACTAATTTAGATACATAGTAGTAGTTTCTATTGCTATTATAATCAACTTAAAATATAAAATAAAGGGCTTTATAGGAGAACTAAAGGGTGTCAGAGAAGAGGAAAGGCAAACAATAAGCAATTAATAAAGAAACCTTTTCCCAAATGATTTTAGGAAAAAACCTTACTCAATACATGGGCTTTAAATTGTAGCAAAGATTTAAAGGGTTTAAAAAGTGAATGTCAGAGGTATTAGCTTTCAACACAGATATATTGAATTTCTCCTGTCTTTTCCATCAAGGTCCCATGTGCAAGCATATTAGCTTGAGAGTAAAGAGCTCTAAATAGTCTGTAAGCTCAAAGAACAAAGTGATAGAATGAGGGCCTCAATGACAAGGAATAGGGCAGGCATTATGAAAGCAGGCATGTTGAGAATGGGATACTAAAAAAAAGATATTTGTAGGTGCTATTTATGCCTCGAATTTGATATATTTGGTTTGGTTTTTTCCCCACACATTGACAAATTTTGGTGAAAATAATGATCTCTTCTAATAATTTTTTAATTCAGGACATTTGCTTTAAAAACAGTAGGAGACTTGGATTATTTCTGGTATCTTCTAATTGTCTGGTGCTTCTGATATTATTCTATTGATTGCACTTTTCCATTGTGTGTCCCAAAGGTAGAGAAGGGCAAACAGCAATCATGAAATATGAATGAGATGCCTCATTAACCTTTGGGCTTTCGAGTACTTGGAAGCGTCTAATCTATGTCCTAGAGAAGAGAAGCCTGGAAGCACTGCAGGGGGTTGAGGGGAGAGAGGAAGGACAGCTTACTCTGTGGCTGGCAAACTCCTCTATGCCAAGCGCTGGCATGGTGCCTGCTCTGACACAGCAGGACCCTGCCTCACACTAGAGATGCTGACATTTTAGTGAACGTAAATGTACTACAGGAAGCTTGTTGAAGTCAGAATATCAGGCTTGTCTCCAAAGATTCTGATTCAGCAGCCTAAGGTAGATTTCAGGAATCTGCATTTAACAAACTCCCAGGTGATTTGTATGCAAGTGATCTGTGGACCACACTTGGAAGAACATCACCTGGCTGTTGCTCAGTCGCTAAATTGTGTCCGACTCTGCGAGCCCATGGACTGCAGCACATCAGGCTTTCCTGTCTTTCACTCTCTCTCAGAGTTTGCTCAAACTCATATCCATTGAGTCAGTGATGCTGCCCAACCATCTCATCCTCTGTTGCTCCCTTCTTCTCTTGCCTTCAATCTTTCCCAGCATCAGGTCTTTTCCAACAGTCAGTTCTTCACATCAGGTGGCCAAAGTGTTTGAGCTTCAGCTTCAGCATCAGTCCTTCCAGTGAATATTCAGGGTTGATTTCCTTTGGGATTGACTGTTTGATCTCCCTGCAGTCCAAGGGAACTCTCGAGAGTCTTTTGCAACACCAAAATTCAAAGGCATCAATTCTTCAGCTTTCAGCCTTCTTTACCTTACATTCCCTTCAAAGGAGGAATTAAACTAACTAAATTTAGATTTCTTGTGATTTTTACCAGGACATGGAGAACTGTTTTTATTTTCATTTGAAATAAATTTCCAACCAAATTACATAACATTTGGGTTATGGCTATTATTTCCATATCATCAGAAGCTGCTCTGTCAACAGAGGTTGTCATTTAGACTATTTAGGGCTCTCCCCCCTCCCCCCCCAGAATTCAGTGTAGACTTGCAGTTGTATTTGATGTTCATGGTCACTCTCTCCTATCTGACTCTTTGCAACCCCAGGGACTGCAGCATGCCAGGCTTCCCAGTCCTTCACTGTCTCCTGGAGTTTGCTCAAACTCATGTCCATTGAGTCAGTGATGCCATCCAACATCTCATCTTCTGTTGCCCGTTTTTCCTCCTGCCCTCAATCTTTCCCAGCATCAGGGTCTTTTCCAATGAGTTGGCTCTTCACATCAGGTGGCCAAAGTACTGGAGCTTCAGCATCCGCCCTTTTAATAATTATTCATGGTTGATTTCCTTTAGGATTGACTGCTTTGATCTCTTCGCTGTCCAAAGGGCTCTCAAGAGTCTTCTCCAGAACCACAGTTCAAAAGCATCAGTTCTTTGGCACTCAGCTTTCTTTATGGTTCAACTCTCACATCAGTATATGACTACTGTCAGTAGTCTTGACTATATGGTCCTTGGTTGGCAAAGTGTTGCCTCTGCTTTTTAACACACTGTCTAGGTTTGTCATAGTTTTTCTTCCAGGGGCAAGCATCTTTTAATTTCATGGCTGCAGTCACCATCTGCAGTGGTTTTGGGACCCGAGAAAATAAAATCTGCCACTGTTTCCATTTTTCCCATCTATTTGCTATGAAGTGATGGGATCGATGCCATGATTTTCGTTTTTTGAATGTTGAACTTTAAGCCAGTTGTGTAGCCAGAATTGTAAGAGATAATTCAAGAAGTTAAAAATTTCAATCCATTACAGGAAGAAAATTCAAGAAGCTGAAATTTTCAAATGTTAACAAAATTGCTGTATGACTCTGGTAGTTGACTATATATGATATCAAAGTGAGTGAGTGAGTGAAAGTCGCTCAGTTGTGTCCAGCTCTTTGCAACCCCATGGACTGCCTCCCACCAGGCTTCTCTGTCCATGGAATTTTCCAGGAAAGAATACTGGAGTGGGTAGGCATTCCCTTTCTCCAGGGATAGTAAAGTGAACAGTATAATAGACCAGACTATTATGATTCTATAAGGTGACAAATAGACCATAATTACCACACAAGAAGACAAGAAGACGGCAAGCTCAGTTTTGTAGGGATCCCATGAAAATGCTTAGTATACAAGAAAGAGGGAATTGCTTCCAATCGCTTGTCCTGAAACAGGTCTATAGCCCCCTCTGACTCCCTCAGAAACCACCCATAGTATCTTGAACTGATTGTGGCTGGGGTTTGACTCAATGTCTTCCTACTGTAACTGAGCAAGACCCTATGGGACTTTCCCAAGACAGACCCCTCTCCCAAGGCCTCTGCTTTAGCTCCTCTCTGAAGTACCCAGATAACAGTATCTAATACACATTCTCAGAGTTGTTTTTACAGATGCTAAAAACCCCACCAAATGGGAAGAAATTAACTCCTTGATGACCATGAGCACACAACCCCCAGACCTACTGGAGTCTAAGGATTGGTAATGCTAATCTCTGTGACACCTTCCTGTTATTTATCTCACAATCAACCAATCAGAGAATTGTGCAGAGGCTCATCACACGCCCTGGGATGCCCCTCCCTCACCTTGCCTTTAAAAATGTCTTGCTAAAACCCACTGTGGGGTTTGGGTGTTTTGAGCACTAGCTGTGCAAGGCTCCTTGTTTGGCACCTGCAATAACCACCACACTTTCCTTCACTACAACCTGGTGTCAGTAGACTGGCTTTACTGTGCATGGGTGAGTGGACCCACGTTTGGGTCGGTAACACTGCCTTCTCTTTTCTTTGTCTTTAGCAATCCCTGTGATCCCATTGATTTTCCCCTTATAGCCAAATGCTTAGTCAATTCCTTGTTAACAGTTACTTTCTTCTAACATGAACACATGCTGCTACTGTCATCTTTAACTCCCCTCTTCCTTGCTTTCCTTGCACTCCTGTCGCATGCTTTGGCAAAATTTATAAACACCTTCATCTTTCTTTCTTCACTTGAGAAGGTCA
The DNA here is from genome assembly GCF_001704415.2 of Capra hircus. NCBI lineage: Eukaryota > Metazoa > Chordata > Mammalia > Artiodactyla > Bovidae > Capra > Capra hircus. The sequence goes on along the minus strand of NC_030811.1, from coordinate 12,405,626 downwards.
AAGAATAACACAATTGTCAAGCACAAAATTTATGACAGAGAGGCATATTATAACAAGAAAACAGAAAGTCGTACATTTTGAAATATTAGATACAATAATAAGAAGAAGAAGCAAATCTGTCATCAGGATACAAAAGGTCTTGGAAAAGCTCAGAAGATTTTCAGAATTCCTAAAATAGTTTTCATCTACTAACTCATTCTCCACTAATTAAAATTACTTTGCCTCAAGGAGCTGCTTCAAGATAAACTATTAATATGTTCAATTAGATAAGCTACGTTCAATTCTATTGTTTTCAGTTTTATTCATTTCTTGAGTTGGGCGGCTTGGTTTTTCTCTCTCTCTCACACACACACATTTTGATTTGTTTTAACACATTAAATTCAGGAAAAAATAGGTTTTTCTGGGAGTAGTTGAGATTTTGCCACATTTGAAAAGATTGATTCTGCAGGGATAAAACTTTTTAGCTCTAAATGCTATCTTAAATGAATTTCTGCACACAACATAGAAAAAAAATCTGAGAGGTTAGAAAAGGACATAAGAAGTCATCTAACTCAGCTCCTTCATTCTACAGAAATTGAGGTTCAGAAAGGTTAAAGTCACATCAATAATTAGTGTCAGAGCTGGCATTAGAAACCATCTCTTCTAATGTAATTTCTTTATATTATGCCTTCAGTTCAGTTCAGTTCAGTCGCTCAGTCGTGTCCAACTCTTTGTGACCCCATGAATCGCAGCACGCCAGGCCTCCCTGTCCATCACCAACTCCTGGAGTTCACTCAAACTCACATCCATCGAATCAGTGATGCCATCCAGCCATCTCATCCTCTGGCATCCTCTTTTCCTTCTGCCCCCAATCCCTCCCAGCATCAGAGTCTTTTCCAATGAGTCAACTCTTCACATGAGGTGGCCAAAGTATTGGAGTTTCAGCTTTGGCATCATTCCTTCCAAAGAACATCCAGGGCTGATCACCTTTAGAATGGACTGGTTGGATCTCCTTGCAGTCCAAGGGACTCTCAAGAGTCTTCTCCAACACCACAGTTCAAAAGCATCAATTCTTTGGCACTCAGCTTTCTTCACAGTCCAACTCTCACATCCATACACGACCACTGGAAAAACCATAGCCTTGACTAGACAGACCTTTGCTGGCAAAGTAATGTCTCTGCTTTTGAATATGCTATCTAGGTTGGTCATAACTTTCCTTCCAAGGAGTAAGCGTCTTTTAATTTCATGGCTGCAATCACAATCTGCAGTGATTTTGGAGCTCCAAAAAATAAAGTCTGACACTGTTTCCACTGTTTCCCCATCTATTTCCCATGAAGTGATGGGACCAGATGCCATGATCTTCGTTTTCTGAATGTTGAGCTTTAAGCCAACTTTTTCCCTCTCCTCTTTCACTTTCATCAAGAGGCTTTTTAGTTCCTCTTCACTTTCTTTTAGTTCCTCTTCACTTTTTCTGCCATACCTTTGAACATTAGGCTTGTCTATAGAGAGATTGTGTTAATTACCTGATGCAGAGAGCAAACATTCATCATGCTATTATTATGTGCACGAGTCTGTGCTAAATGTCTGAAATACCAAGATGGGGGAAAAAATAGTTTCTGCTCTCATGTTTCTCACAATGATATTTATACTATTATTATTTTTTCAGATAAAAAGTGATCTGCATCTGAATGTATTTGTTCTCAAGCAACCACTGCCAGAGTCTAATAATGAATAAATCCATGTTCAGACAAAATTATAATAGAATCCTGTGCCTTTAGGCTATTGCATAGATTTTTTTTCTTGCCCATATCCTTTTTAAAAAATGATTTGATCAATTAATTAGTTGTCTACCCTTTTCTAGAAATGCTGTAGTTACATACAAGCCATTTCTTCTTCTTCATTTTTATAAAAGTCTAGTGTTGCCTAAGAGACATTTGGAAGAAGGTTTAACATAATTTGGGGCTTTTCTGGTGGCTCAGACAGTAAAGAATCTGCCTGCAATGCCGGAGATCCAAGTTCAATCCCTGGGTTGGGGACTGGCTGCCCACTCCAATATTCTTGCCTAGAGAATTCCATGGACAGAGGAAGCTGGCAGGCTGCAGTCCATGGGGTTGCAGAGTCAGACAGGACTGAGTGACTAACACTTCACACTTAACATAACTGTGTTAAAATTCAGTCATTCACTTAACAAATACATATCAAGCACCTATTATATTTCAGGGATTTTCTATTTGTAAAAAAGACAAAGAACCCCCCTTTTTCTGGAGCTTGTACTCCAGAGTTAGAAACACATGACAAATAAGGACAACATACTTCAACAAAGAAGATACTCTCAGATTCTAATTGTGTGATTTAAGTAAGCAAGGTAATGTAGTGAAGAGAAGGAGAAATAAATGAAAAATCTGCTTTAGATAGCACGTCAAGGGAGGATCTCTGAGAATTGACATTAAAATTGCCGGATAAGAAGGAACCAACCAGATGAAGACCTGAGACAAAGGATGATCTGGGAGTATGATGGCAAGCGTGACAGCATGAAATAGGGAAGGAAGCAGTTTACTAGGAATCCTGTGGCTACAGCTTAGTGAACTATGTGATGAAGTTGGAGACAGAGGCAGAGGAAATCCCACGTAAAACTTTACAGGACATGGAGATGAACTTATATTTTAACTGAAGGGTTGTAGAGGCTATTGGAAAGTTATTTAAAATTTAGGTACTGTAAAATATACTGTTTGGGGTGTACCGTCCTATGGATTTTGGCAAATACATGAAGTCATGTGCTCACCTTCCAAGTCATAAAACAAAACACCTCATTATCCCCCCAATCCCTCCTACCATCCATTTGTGATCAGCTCCTTCCATCTCTTTTAACCTCTGACAACCATTGATCTGTTTTCCTTCCTATAGTTTTGCCTTTTGCAGAATGCCATGTAAATTTGTTTTTGTTGTTAGTTGTGTCCTACTCTTCGAGACCTTATGGGCTGCAGCATGCCAGGCTTCCCCATCCTTCACTATCTCCCGGAGTTTGCTCAAATTCATGTCTGCTTTCTAATCCTGTCTAGGTTGTCAGACTTTATTATTTTGGGCTCCAGAATCACTGCAGATGGTGATTGCAGCCATGAAATTAAAAGATGCTTACTCCTTGGAAGGAAAGTTATGACCAACCTAGATAGCATATTCAAAAGCAGAGACATTACTTTGCCATCAAAGGTCCATCTAGTCAAGGCTATGGTTTTTCCAGTAGTCATGTATGGATGTGAGAGTTGGACTGTGAAGAAAGCTGAGTGCCAAAGAATTGATGCTTTTGAACTGTGGTGTTGGAGAAGACTCTTGAGAGTCTCTTGAATTGCAAGAAGATCCAACCAGTCCATTCTAAAGGAGATCAGTCCTGGGTGTTCATTGGAAGGTCTGATGTTGAAGCTGAAACTCCAATACTTTGGCCACCTGATACAAAGAGCTAGCTCATTTGAAAAGACCCTAATGCTGGGAAGGATTGGGGGCAGGAAGAGAAGGGGATGGCAGAGGATGAGATGGCTGGATGGCATCACCAACTCGATGGATAAGGATTTGGGTAGACTCCAGGAGTTGGTGATGGACAGGGAGGCCTGGCATGCTGCGATTCATGGGGTCACAAAGAGTCAGACACAACTGAGCGACTGAACGGAAGTGAACTGAGGTTTGTCATAGCTTTTCTTCCAAGGAACAAGTGTCTTAACTTCACAGTTGCAGTGACCGTCTGCAGTGATTTTGTAGCCCAAGAAAATAAAGTCTGTTATTGTTTCCATTTTTACCCCATCTATTGCCATGAAGTGTTGGGACCAGATGCCATGATCTTAGTGTTTTGAATGTTGAGTTTTAAGCCAGCTTTTTCACTCTGTTTCACTTTCATCAAGAGGCTCTTTAGCACCTCTTCACTTTCTGCCATTAAGGTGGTATCATATACATGTCTGAGGTTATTGATATTTTTCCAGGCAATCTTGATTCCAGTTTGTGCTTCATCCAGCTTGACAATTTGCATGATGTACTCTGCATATAAGGTAAATAAGCACGATGACAATATACAGCCTTGACATACTCCTTTCCCAATTTTGAACCAGTCCGTTGTTCCATGTTCAGTTCTAACTTTTGCTTCTTTTTTTTTCCCCAATTTTATTTATTTATTTATTTTAATTTTAATTTTTACTTTATTTTCCTTACAATACTGTATTGGTTGTGCCATACATTGACATGAATCAGCCATGGGTGTACATGAGTTCTCAATCTTGAACCCCCCTCCCACCTCCTACCTCATATCATCTCTCTGGATCATCCCCGTGTACCAGCCTCTTGACCTCCATACAGGTTTCTCAGGAGGCAGGTCAGGTGGTTGGTATTCCCATCTCTGTAAGAATTTTCCACAGTTCATTACAATTCACAGAGTCAAAGGCTTTAGCATAGTCAGTGAAGCAGAAGTAGATATTTTTCTGGAATTCTCTTGCATTTCTATGATCCTACGGATGTTGGCTATTTGATCTCTGGTTCCTGTGCCTTTTCTAAATCAAGCTTGTATATCTGGAAGTTCTTGTTTCATGTACTGTTGAAGTCTAGCTTGCAGGATTTTGAGCATTACCTTGTTAACGTATGAAATGAGTGCAATTGCATGGTAGTTTGAACATTCTTTGGCATTGCCCTTCTTTGGGATTGGAATGAAAACTGACATTTTCCAGGTGGCCATTACTGAGTTTTCCAAAGTTGCTGGCATATTAAGTGTGATACTTTCATAGCATCATCTTTTAAGATTTGAATAGCTCAGCTTGAATCCCATCACCTCCACTAGCTTTGGCTGTAGTTCAGTTCAGTTCAGTTGCTCAGTCATGTCTGACTCTTTGTGACCCCATGAATTGCAGCATGCCAGGCTTCCCTGTTCATCACCAACTCCCGGAGTTACTCAGATTCACGTCCATCGAGTCAGTGATGCCATCTAGCCATCTCATCCTCTGTTGCCCCCTTCTCCTCCTGCCCCCAATCCCTCCCAGCATCAGAGTCTTTCCCAATGAGTCAGCTCTTCACATGAGGTGGCCAAAGTACTGGAGAATTCTTCCTAAGGCCCGCTTGACTTCACACTCCAGGATATCTGGCTCCAGGTGATGTCAGATAAATGGCATCATACAAGATGTAGGCTTTAGATAAAACTTATTTTACTTGGCACAATACATTTGAAATGTATCCTTATATATGTTGATATTTATTAGGAGAAGTTGAGCAAATACAAAAATTCCAAAGGAAATTTTGTTTGAAGCTGAATTAAAAAAACAGTCCATGTATTAAAAATTACATCAGCAGTCCTTAGCAAATCTTTCCAGAAGCATCCCATTCTAAACTAAGATTTAAAGGTAGTTGATTGATTTATGTGTTTCTTTAAATTTAGCAAGAATTAGCCTAAACTTAATTCATTGTTGCTGCTGCTGCTGCTGCTAAGTTGCTTCAGTCGTGTCCGACTCTGTGTGACCCCATAGATGGCAGCCCACCAGGCTCCCCCATCCCTGGGATTCTCCAGGCAAGAACACTGGAGTGGGTTGCCATTTCCTTCTCCAATGCATGAAAGTGAAAAGTGAAAGTGAAGTTGCTCAGTCGTGTCTGACTCTTCGAGACCCCATGGATGGCAGCCTACCAGGCCCCTCCATCCATGGGATTTTCCAGGCAAGAGTACTGGAGTGGGGTGCCATTGCCTTCTCCAAATTCATTGTTAGGAAGATTCAAAAAAGGGGGACATATATATACACCTATGGTTAATTCATTTTGATACATGGCAGAAATCAAACCAATATTGTAAAGCAATCATCAATCAATTTAAAATAAATCAATATAAAAAAATCATTGTTAGGAAAGTTGATAACTTTTAGAGCTATGTAAGTGTCAAAAGAAAGGAAATAATTATGATGGAATCTAGAAAAAGTACAACTGTTGAGTATGACTATTATTTTTTTCGTATGATTATTTTTCAGCATTATTGCACATAGTTTTTCTTCTTTCCTTCTTTCCTTCAGCCGTCCCTTCCTCTCTTTAATATTCATTAAGAGCCAACTACATGCCTTATCACATTTACATAAATGATAGTGTCTTTACCTTCAGAGACCTCATAACTTAGCTAGAAAAGACCAATTAATGGAAAATGGTAAAATAAAATATGATAAAAATAAACACTCAGAGATGGGCAGGAAGAATATTGGGTAAGGAGGCTTTGGGAAGCTCGTATTCCAATGCAGCTTTGAAGCACATGTAGGAAATATGCAGGAAGGAAAGGTAAGTCAGATCCTTGTTATTCTCCCTTGCTTAGAAGACAAGTATCACTTTCATGATAAGAAAACTAAATTAAAATAATCTTCCTTATTTTCCTGGGTTTTTATTCCCTGGTTAGTTTTATTATTATTTTTCAACATTTTCTTTCTATTCTGGGCAAAGAGATAGAACTAGGATGGCTGATCTGAGATGAGGGGACAGAGACTTTTCTTATTACAAATAAATGTGTTCACATTTTAATTTATAACTTTTTTTTGTTTTGTTGAGTCACTGAGTCTTTGAGGTCTACATTTTTTGTGGATTAAAATATGGTTTCTATATGAGAAAACTTCTGGTGAAATTTGGGTACAGATTCAATTCTTGATGGTCAAACGATTCTTTCTATCCCACAAAACCAGCTACTTCATAGGCCCTAGCATGACTGCAGAAACCCTTGAGGAAAACATGCCTCCTGCACAGAAGAAGAGAACATTTGATCAGCTTGGGTTAAGACACTCTGCTATTCCATCTGTAACAGACAAAAAGAAAATGTAATCTTTGCCTAAGAAAGAGAATTGAGTGTTATAGGCTGAAAAAGTCTTGAGGGAGGAAAAAATCTTGTAAACTGAAAATTATTCTATTTTAAATCCCATGTTGAACAAGTGAACAGATGTGGGAAAGGGAAGTGTTGAACAGAGAGGTTATGAGAATGAATACTTCATAAGCTTCACTGATTAAAAAGGTAACTCTTCATTTCAACCTACTGGCAGAGCTGAGAATACTATAATTCAAAAAAACTTTTTCAAGACATTTGGACTTGAGTAAAATATTAAAAACTTTTTCCATTAGAGCCCTTCATAAGGGCAAATCGATTCACTGGAATACAACCTCGTATTCCTTGAAGTTTTGATGTCCATTTTATTGGACAAGTGGTCCTCACTTTCCAAGTCTAAAAGAACAAATAGCAATCTATCGCCTGTGTGAGGAAAGGCTACATTGTGAAAGAGGCACGCATGAATGCTTCAGTATTTTTTTCTTCTTGAAGCTATGATGAACTATACAAGCATAATTAGTAATTAACATAATCCAGAAGAGTGTTTGGTTTACAGTGGCATTCAAAGGTTTCTAAAGTGCACAAATATGCAAATAAATGCCAATGAAACAGGTTCATTTCTTTGGGTTAATTATCATTTTTATCTTCCAGAAACTATCTTTTTATTTAAGTTCATAAAATATTGTTCCTTTACAAAAAATCCAATGTAATATCCTGGGGACTTTATTAGACATTTGACATTATGTAGGTCCTATTGTTTAAAATTATCTTGCATCTTAAATAACTGTTTAAAAATAAAATATTTTTACTGAAATCCAAAAAAAGGAATATATGTATTATATAAGAATAGCTGATTTACTCTGCTGTACAGCAGAAACACATTTAAAACAACTATACTCCAATAAAATTAATTATGTAGATGACTGATTATAATCTTTTTCTGAAGCTCTCTTAGTATATGGTATATCTGTTTTAATTTTGATATATAAAATAATTTTCTACGAATTTTAACATACAAAATGAAACGGTTTTAATCCTTTTATATTTTATTATCTATTATTGCTTAGATTCACTTCTCATTAGATAATTATTGGCTGATTCATGTTTTCTACTGCAAATTGTATTACAGGTTGGCCAAGAGTCTGTTTCTTATAGATGGAAACCATAATATTCCATTTACTCAGCTGGTCTGAAGATATTCGTATTAGGAGTTCTAATGACTCTTCTTTTCTCCTATCTTATCTTTTTATTTTTTAATTGTAGTTTCTATACAATATTACAGAAGTTACAGATGTACAATACAGTGATTCATAATTTTTAAAAGCTATACTCCATTTATTTTGGTGTTTTAGTGGCTAAGTTGTGTCCACCTCTTTTGTGACCCCATGGAATGTAGCTCCCCATGGAATGTTCCTCTGTCCCTGGGATTTCCCAGGCAAGAATACTGCAGTGGGTTGCCATTTCCTTCTCCAGGGGATCCTCCTGACCCAGGAATGAACCCCAGTCTCCTGCATTGGCAGGCAGATTCTTTATCACCTAGTCACCCGGGAAGCCCACATTTATAGTTAGTATAAAATATTGGCTATGTGTTTTATATAGTTAGTACAAAATATGGCTATTTTACATATTGTAAAATATGTCCTTGAAGCTTAATTTGCAGCTAACAGCTTGCACCTTCTCAAACCCTACCCCTGCATTACCCCTCCCATCTTCCATCTCCTGACTCGTAACCACTGTTAATTCTCTACATCTGTGAGTAATGACTCTTTTAAAAAATAAAAGCATTATTGAGCTACAATTAACATGCTATAAAATTAATTCTTTTAAAGTGTACCATTCAATGGTTTAGAATATATTCACATAATTGTGGATTCCAGAACACAGTTATTCCTCCTCTGCACTGCCAAAAATTCATAGCCCTGAACTGTAGCCTGCCAGGATCTTCTGTTCATGGAATTCTCCAGGCAAGAATACTAGAGTGAGTATTCTTCTCTAGGGGATCTTCCCATCCTAGGGACGGAACTTGGGTCTCCTGCATTGCAGGCGGTTTCTTTGCCATCTGAGCCCCCAGGCAAGCCCTTTTTCACTTACCACAAAAAAATCATACCAAGTAGTAGTCACTTTCCATTTCTCCCTACCCCTAGCCCTTGGCAACCATTTTGTCTCAATGGATTTGGCTATTCTTGAAATTTCAGGGAAACTGAATTGTACAATACGTGGCATCTTTTGTGTCTGGCTTCTTTCACTTTGCACAAAGGTTTCAAGATTTATCCAGGTTGTAGCATGTGTCAATACTTGACTCCTCTTTATAGTTGAATAATATTTTGTGATGTGGCATTAACAAGGTACTAAAGGGATTTGTATGAAATTATAATCTTTTTTTCCAAGCTGAGAGATATTGCCTATGTTTATATACTATATAATTTTTCCTTGGAGGGGAAGGGGGCAATAATATTATAAGGTTTACAAAGAATCAAAAGTGAGGTGACACAGAGCACAGTAGAGGAAATGAGAAAATACTTCATCTGCAAGAGGGTAAACATATCGTGAGGGTGGGAGGGAAACAGCAGAAAATTGAGGTGACTGTGCCTGATGGGTTTTACATCTCTGTGATATGGGAAGCTTGATGCAAAAAGGATGCAAAAAGGAGGGTTGAATATATGAGCTTCCCAACAGTCTTCAAGGGGAAACTTGGAGGGGCTACCTGAGGCTATAATCCATACATTTAGAACAAAACTAATCTGCCTAGGTTTGATTTTTTATTCAGCAAAGCTCAGCAGCCAAGTATTGGGGCAGAAAAGGAATGTTACTGGGTTGAGTCTATTTTTGTGTCTTGTGGATTTAGAAATAGTACCGTGGGAAGACTTGATTACAAGAATTTGAGATCCTTGGCAAACAATAATTCTGTATAACTTTATGGGATATAGGCTAAAAGAGAAAGAATGGAATACAATGGAGAGATGCTGATTGGGGAAAAACATGGAGAGTTGACGCACTGGACATGTCAGTGACTCTAAGAACACATGAAGGGAAGGGAAGGAAGGTGATTCAAGCTCTGGAAGGATCAGAAGTTGTGATAATGGGGCTGATATAGGATTAAAGCTTTTCTTCCAAGAAAGCTATGACCAACCTAGACAGTAAAATGCAGAGACATTACTTTGCCAGCAAAGGTCTGTCTAGTTAAAGCTATGGTTTTTCCAGTAGTAAGGTATGGATGTGAGAGTTTGACTATAAAAAAAGCTGAGTGCCGAAGAATTGATGCTTTTGAAATTTGATGTTGGAGAAGACTCTTGAGAGTTCCTTGGACTGCAAGGAGATCAAACCTGTCAATCGTAAAGAAATCAGTCCTGAATATTCCTTGGAAGGACTGATGCTGAAGCTGAAACTCCAATATTTGGCCAACTAATGTGAAGAACTGACTCATTTGAAAAGACCCTGATGTTGGGAAAGATTGAAGGTGGGAGGAGAAGGGGACGACAGAGGATGAGACAGTTGGATGGCTTCACTGACTCGATAGACATAAGTTTGCTACATGGACATAAGTCCATATAGCATGTGCAAAGAGTGTGAAGAGTCAGACATTACTGAGCAACTGAACTGAACTGATAGGATTAAAGGATTCAGAGGAGTTTGGAGTGATGGCAAGGTCAATTTGGAATCATGGGAATGAATGGAGGGCAAAGTGAATTCTGTTCAGTTAAGAAAACTGAGAGTCATCCAAATGAATCTTGAATTTTGGCCAACCCAATAGATGAACAGGATGAATCAGCTGCCAAAGTTATCCTCTACAGGTTAAGTTCATCAGTTCAGTTGCTCAGCCGTGTCCGACTCTTTGTGACCCCATGGACTGCAGCATGCCAGGCTTCCCTGTCTATCACGAACTCCCAGAGGTTACTCAAACTCATGTCCATTGTATAAGTGATATCATCCAACCATCTCATCTTCTGTCATTCCCTTCTCCTCCTGCCTTCAATCTTCCCCAGCATCAGGGTCTCTTCCAATGAGTCAGTTCTTTGCATCAGGTGGCCAAAGTATTGGAGTTTCAGCTTCAGCGTCAGTCCTTCCAATGAATATTCAGGACTGATTTCCTTTAGGATTGACTGGTTGGATCTCCTTGCAGGCCAAGGGACTCTCAAGGGTCTTTTCCAACACCACAGTTCAAAAGCATCACTTCTTCAGCACTCAGTTTTCTTTATAGTCAAACTCTCACATCCATACATGACTACTGGAAAAACCGTAGTTTGACTAGATGGACCTTTGTCGTCAAAGTAATGTCTCTGCTTTTTAATATGCTGTCTAAGTTGGTCATAGCTTTTCTTCCAAGGAGTCACTATCTGCAGGGATTTGGGAGCCCAGAAGAATAAAATCTACCACCGTTTCCATTGTTTTCCCCATCTATTTGCTACGAAGTGATGGGACAGGATGCCATTATCTTAGTTTTCTGAATGTGCAGTTTTAAGCCAACTTTTTCACTCTCCTCTTTCACTTTCATCAAGAGGCTCTTTAGTTCTTTCCGAGTGTTAGACAGGAGCCCACTTTCAGGTCCTGGAAGGGGTCCCCCTTCCTGCTACATATCCATCTAGGCTACCAAGAAATCAGTGAGACATATGAAATGATGTGTTTGATTGTTCAATTAATGTGAGATAATTTAAAATTCCTTCTGGGTGGTTGAAAGAAGAGAAAGGTTGCATGACATCTGCTCCAAACTCAGAGCAACAAGGTCCTGATAACTGTTTATTTCAATCTGAAAATTCCCAAAGTCTGGAAGCTGAAGTTTCCATTTAACTGGGGTAGGCGATAAATTTAAGAGTTTAATTTCCTCAAGACTTTGCTGACTCTTAGGATACTGAATCAGTCATTGGTAAATCCAGTTCCACTAGATATTATGTACCTTTGTGAACTTTACTTTAGTTCTATAAACATAACCTACCTCTCTTTTAAATGAGTAACTTGAACCATCTTATTTGTGGGGTCATTGTGTTCTAAATGTTTAAATTCTTTATGCTTAAACTTTCTTCAAGCTCAGTAATGAATGCTAGTGAATCTCTGTATGTGGATGGACTGTAAAAGCAACTACTAGAACTGTGTGGCAGTCATTTTACAGGATGTGGACCAAGAAGAAAAAAGATTGGTCTGCAGAGATAGAAAATAATCAAACAGATGAAAAAGGAGCCAAGATGAAGGACTTCAATATCTTTTTTTTAAGCACAAATTTTATCCTGAAAATGATTATGTTTTTGCTCTTACTATTTTTATAATTATTCTTTAAAATATGCTGGAGTTATTTTCTGACATTGCAATTGAAAAGTCTCAAATAATACATACTTAGATTAAGGGCTTGTCCTTGTTGAGAAGATAGCAAAAGGGACACTGTTGTCAATTTAAAAGGAGTGAGAGATGAGAGATGGGAAAGACTTCGTTGATATTAGCTGAGTTTTGAATGATGATTGTGTTAGCCTATTGGATAGACTGGGAAGTTAGGAAAAGAATTGTAGAGACAGTTGGATAGAAAAGCAAAAACCCAGAACTTGATGTATGACTTATTGATTCTGCACTCTTCTATCTGCTAATCCTTAATAATCTTAGACTGAATTATAAAGTTCCTGGGTATACAGACAGCATTGAAAACAATGTCTTTAAAAGAAAAAGAAAGCGTCACTCTTTCATTACATGAAAGTGCTTGCTGGAACCTGAATGATGGATTCTGCTAAGGAACACAATCCAGCAATTAAATCAAATCACCACAATGAGTTGAAAGGTGAGTGCATTTTATATCTATGGGAGTAAAAAAATGAAAGAAAGCCCAAAGAAATGTTTCCCATTCATGTCCTCTGCAGATATAATTTTTAAGCTTTGAAATATCTTGTTGCACTTCACTAGTTATAAAAAGCCATGCATTTTAAAATGAAAGAATTTCCAGTTTACCCCACCATTGTCCTAATTGTTGGAGCTTGAAGTTCTTCTGGAGGGGTGGTCTTTGAATCAAAGAGTGAGCACTGTGGCTTTTGTTAACCAGGTCCCTGCAGGACCCTGTCTGACTTTCCATCTCTTATCATCTAATGAGTTGTTCCCAGATGAGGAGAAATCATGGCAACCCTTCAACCGTCAGCAATACTCTAGCTCACAGAAGGTCTTAGAATGTACAAGCTATTGCTCTTCCAGTGATTACCAGATTCTGGTCCCTAACATCATACATGACTATATGTCACAGACTATGATGTGGCAAGATAAGGTTTATGTTCACTTACCTTTTCCTGATCCATGTTCACTCCTGAATGAGGAACACCTTTGGAATAAATATGAATAATGTAGTTAATTTATGCTGTGAAAGGCTATCAGTCTTTATTTTATGTCTTATAGATTTTCTACTCTTAAAGGGTCTCAATATCTCATCTTATTCAGTAACTCAATGAATAGACCCAGCTGTAGACTCTCTTATGTAACTTACAAAAGATGGAGCCTTGATTTATATCATCAAGGAAAGATAGACTCAAGGAACATAAAACAAAGAGAGAAGATGGAGAATGATCTGAGTGAAGTAAGTACCATTTAATCATTAGAGGTGCATTTCTATGGACTTGAGATGTTATCTGCACAGTCTTATAGTCTGTGTTTCCATCACTATTTAATAGCAAAGGTGTTTGTTCTTCATTGCAGGTCCCTCCACAACTTTTAGCACCAAAAAGTGATTAGATTTCTGTTCTTATGTTATAGATCTCATTCCTGCCTGTCTTCAATCTTATTTTACTCCTGCCTTGTTGGAATGGTCAAGCTTTGATCAAACTGATTGGCAACCAAATAGGTAGCATCAGTAGATATTAAGTTTAATTTAAAATGATTTTATCATAAAGAATGCCCATGAGGATATCAGTTTTATTGCCATATTTAAAGCTATGCAATTGCAAAGCATAAAATGTTAACCAATCTGATAGTAACTTATTTTAATTTGCATTTCTATAAAGTTAAGATTTTTCACATCATTTCAACGGTGTATAGGCCATTTATTTTTCTCTGTGTTTACTTTTTCATGTTCTTGATAATATTTCCTGTTGCTTTTTTTTTTGTTCATTTGTAAGTCTTTTATATATTAAGAAATACATCTATACCAGTCATTTTTGTTATAAACTATTTTTCTAAGTTGTTTTGTCTTTTGACTTAATGAAGGGATGGAGCCAAAGAAAAAACAATACCCAGTTGTGGATGTGACTGGTGATAGAAGCAAGGTCCGATGCTGTAAAGAGCAATATTGCATAGGAACCTGGAATGTCAGGTCCATGAATCATGGCAAATTGGAAGTGGTCAAACAAGAGATGGCAAGGGTGAACGTTGACATTCTGGGAATCAGTGAGCTGAAATGGACTGGAATGGGTGAATTTAACTCAGATGACCAGTATATCTACTACTGTGGGCAGGAATCCCTCAGAAGAAATGGAGTAGCCATCATGGTCAACAAAAGAGTTCAAAATGCAGTACTTGGATGCAGTCTCAAAAATGCAGAATGATCTCTGTTCGTCTCCAAGGCAAACCATTCAATACCACAGTTATCCAAGTCTATGCCCCAGCCAGTAATGTTGAAGGAGCTGAAGTTGAATGGTTCTATGAAGACTTACAAGACCTTTTAGAACTAACACCCAAAAAAGATGTCCTTTTCATTATAGGGGACTGGAATGCAAAAGTAGGAAGTCAAGAAACACCTGGAGTAACAGGCAAATTTGGCCTTGGGATGTGGAATGAAGCAGGGCAAAGACTAATAGAGTTTTGCCAAGAAAATGCACTGGTCATAGCAAACACCCTCTTCCAACAACACAAGAGAAGACTCTACACATGGACATCACCAGATGGTCAATACCAAAGTCAGATTGATTATATTCTTTGCAGCCAAAGATGGAGAAGCTCTATATAGTCAACAAAAACAAGACCGGGAGCTGACTGTGGCTCAGATCATGAACTCCTTATTACCAAATTCAGACTCAAATTGAAGAAAGTAGGGAAAACCACTAGACCATTCAGGTATGACCTAAATCAAATCCCTTATGATTATACAGTGGAAGTGAGAAATAGATTTAAGGGCCTGGATCTGATAGATAGAGTGCCTGATGAACTATGGAATGGGGTTCGTAACATTGTACAGGAGACAGGGATCAGAACATCCCCATGTAAAAGAAATGCAAAAAAGCAAAATGGCTGTCTGGGGAGGCCTTACAAATAGCTGGGAAAAGAAGAGAGGTGAAAAGCAAAGGAGAAAAGGAAAGATACAAGCATATGAATGCAGAGTTCCAAAGAATAGCAAGAAGAGTTAAGAAAGCCTTCTTCAGTGATCAATGCAAAGAAATAGAGGAAAACAACAGAACAGGAAAGACTAGAGATCTCTTCAAGAAAATTAGAGATACCAAGGGAACATTTCATGCAAAGATGGGCTTGATAAAGGACAGAAAAGGTATGGCCCTAACAGAAGCAGAAGATATTAAGAAGAGGTGGCAAGAATACACAGAAGAACTGTACAAAAAATATCTTCATGACCCAGATAATCATGATGATGTGATCACTAATCTAGAGCCAGACATCTTGGAATATGAAGTCAAGTGGGCCTTAGAAAGCATCACTATGAACAAAGCTAGTGGAGGTGATGGAATTTCAGTTGAGCTGTTTCAAATCCTGAAAGATGATGCTGTGAAAGTGCTGCACTCAATATGCCAGCAAATTTGGAAAACTCAGCAGTGGCCACAGGACTGGAAAAGGTCAGTTTTCATTCCAGTTCTAAAGAAAGGCAATGCCAAAGAATGCTCAAACTACCGCACAATTGCATTCATCTCTCATGCTAGTAAAGTAATGCTCAAAATTCTCCAAGCCAGCCTTCAGCAATACGTGAACCATGAACTCCCTGATGTTCAAGCTGGTTTTAGAAAAGGCAGAGGAACCAGAGATCAAATTGCCAACATCCACTGGATCATGGAAAAAGCAAGAGAGTTCCAGAAAAACATCTATTTCTGCTTTATTGACTAGGCCAAAGCCTTTGACTGTGTGGATCACAAGTGGAAAATTCTGAAAGAGATGGGAATACCAGACCACCTAACCTGCCTCTTGAGAAATCTGTATGCAGGTCAGGAAGCAACAGTTAGAACTGGACATGGAACAACAGACTGGTTCCAAACAGGAAAAGGAGTACGTCAAGGCTGTATATTGTCACCCTGCTTATTTAACTTATATGCAGAGTACATCATGAGAAATGCTGGACTGGAAGAAACACAAGCTGGAATCAAGATTGCCAGGAGAAATATCAATAACCTTAGATATGCAGATGACACCACCCTTATGGCAGAAAGTGAAGAGGAGCTAAAAAGCCTCTTGATGAAAGTGAAAGAGAAGAGCGAAAATGTTGGCTTAAAGCTCAACATTCAGAAAACGAAGATCATGGCATCTGGTCCCATCACTTCATGGGAAATAGATGGGGAAACAGTGGAAACAGTGTCAGACTTCATTTTTTGGGGCTCCAAAATCACTGGAGATGGTGACTGCAGCCATGAAATTAAAAGAGGCTTACTCCTTGGAAGAAAAGTTATGAGCAACCTAGATAGCATATTCAAAAGCAGAGACATTACTTTGCTGACTAAGTCCGCCTAGTCAAGGCTATGATTTTTCCTGTGGTCATGTATGGATGTGAGAGTTGGACTGTGAAGAAGAGTGAGCGCTGAAGAATTGATACTTTTGAACTGTGGTGTTGGCGAAGACTCTTGAGAGTCCCTTGGACTGCAAGGAGTACCAACCAGTCCTTTCTGAAGGAGATCAATCCTGGGATTTCTTTGGAAGGAATGATGCTAAAGCTGAAGCTCCAGTACTTTGGCCACCTGATGCGAAGAGTTGACTCATTGGAAAAGACTCTGATGCTGGGAGGAATTGGGGGCAGGAGAATAAGGGGACGCCAGAGGATGAGATGGCTGGATGGCAGCACAGACTCGATGGACATGAGTCTGAGTGAACTCTGGGAGATGGTGATGGACAGGGAGGCCTGGCATGCTGCGATTCATGGGGTCGCAAAGAATCAGACACGACTGAGTGACTGAACTGAACTGAAACATTAATATGAGAAGATGGTAAGCTAACTGGATAAAAATAACCTTATAAAATTCATTAGGCTTTATCTACATTGGAAATGATTTGTTTGTATTGAAAATGAAAAAATAAAACAGTGATAAAACTATATAATGCTGTGGGATAAACTTAAAATGATAATTCAGTATTACTGTATAGAAATCTGCATGTTATACTAAGGGATATAAGGCAATCTGAACAAAGTTCAAAGCATACCAAGTTGCAGGATATAAAAAATCAATTTTTTATTCCTAAATATATACATTTAACAAATTGCCTTTTCATATTATTTTGTTTGTTTGTTCTTGAAATGGGATACCAACTCTAAAATTCAAATGGACAAATACCTATTGGATAATAGCACCCAAAATTATGAAACAGTCAAATACTGAAAGGCCTATGATATGTTCCAAAATTCTCTGAAATAAGTAGAATGAGAGCAAAGAAATAGATAAATGGGCCAGGAGATAAGAGCAATATCCACAAATAAATCCAGTATATACAGAAAGGATATACATGACTAAACATGGTGTTTTAATTCTGTTCTGAAAGAGGGTAATTCATATAACGTATTGCTGGCAAAAATGGCTCTCCATTTGGAAAAGTACAAGTATAGACTTCTCATCACATTATGGAGAAAAGGAAATGTAGCATAGATAATAACAAACATTAAAGCAAAAAGTTTGGAAGAAAACACAAACATTTAAAAGTCACAGAGTGATTCAAGCAAGCAGCAAAAGCCAAAAACTTTACAATGAGAGGCATATTTGAATATATAATGATTGAAATGTGTGTAGATCCAAATAAATTATAAGTAAACTTAAAAACAATAATGTGGGGGAAACATCTACAGTATTAAGTCAGATAAAGGTTAATATACAGATTTTACAAAGACCTCCTAAGTACTAATAAGAAAAATGGACGTCAGTCAATTAAAAAGAGGCTGTATATATATATGTAAGTAAACAGGCAGCTCTGAGGAAATCCAAATGCCAGTAAAAAGATTAGTGAAAAGAGGCTAAACTTTCATTGTAGCAAGTGTAAATTAAAAAATATAGATTCTACTTTCTCCCTTTTAGATTGTCAAAAAATAGAGATAAAAATTACTGCTGTCAAAAACATGGGCAAAGGCACTTACATAGTACTAGCAGTAGTTGTGGGTTGTCATGTTGCAACAATTAAAATTAGCAAGAAATATGTATATATATATATACACCCTTACATGATATATACACACACACACACACACACCCTTATGTATCTGCGTATGTATGTATGCATGTATGTGTGTGCATGTATATATATATATATATATATTCATTTATATAATGACTATCAGAGATGGGATTGCTATATAAAAGGGTGTATATATATATATATATATATATATATATATACACACACACACACATATACATGTGTGTATACACACACACACATATACACACTTTTATATAGCAATCCCATTTCTGGTAGTCATTATATAAATGAAAGCACTAATATGTAAATATATTACCCTATAATATTTATTGCATTATTTTTGTGGTGACAGAAAACTGGAAACAATATCTATTTATATGGAAATAGCTAGAAAACTGCTCAGCATATTTGAGAATCAATTAAAATTAACCAGTTTCCTTTTCTGTTTTTGATTTTTGCTTTTGTTTGCAGAAGATCATTCTAACACATCAATATCAAGGCCATAACAATTGCTTTTCTTCCCCCAGCATTATTGAGATATAATAATTGACACTTAATTTCTAAATATTTCAAATGTTGTTAGCAATTCTATGGGATATTACATAGCTATCATAAAATAAGTTTGATATATTTATTGATCTGAAAGGATGCCCATGTTTTTGAATGGGAAAAGTTAATTTGTTATGATAAAAACGTAACTAATTTGTTATGGTAAAAACAAAAGATAGAAAGAAAACTAGACAGAATTGGAGATGGAGGCCAGGAAAGGACAAGAGAAGGTGAAGAAAGGGAAAATGCTTTAGCCAAATGGAAAAAAAAGGGTAGAATATTAAGAAGTGGAAATTCTACCTATCTTTACTCCCTTATGTGCCTTTGGACAAAGACTAGAAGGTATAAAATGAGGAAATGGAGAAAGAATGTTAGTATGTTTAAAGCTCTGAGGTTTTGCACACTGAAGATGACAAGTCCATTTGATTTAATCCAACACTTCTCAAACTTATTTTACCGTAGCATCTTTCAAAAAAAGTGAAATAACATTTGACATCCAGTTGAAGAGCACGCTGCTGAATATGGTGTCCTGGAAAGTGGTGACCATATGATGCTTTCCCACATGCCCAAATTCCAAGGAGAAATCCTCAAACCAGCAGGCATTCATTAGTGGTTTTCAGTGACAAGCTTGTGTATACCTTTCAGCCTCAGAGTGACTCTGAGCCCTAACACAAGCCATATATCAAGCATTTCCAGCAAGAGCAGTGCAGCCTGGGGGTCAAGAGCACAGCCTTAGGCTCTTGATCTCTCTAAATGTTAGCTTATCTGTAAAATCAGGATGACAATATCTCAGTTTTGTTGTAGGGTTTCAATAAAGCAATGAAACCCTTCACTTGACACACAGGAAGTTGTCAGAAAATAATAGCAATTGTTGAGACATATTTATGTCACCTTGGTTGTATTTGCAACAGTTTCTGAGACCGAGGACTCCTGGAAAGTTCCTGTCAGTATTTACCAACTCCCCTCTCCATGGCACCAGTTTTAATGGCCAGGTATCACATAACAGGTGGAGAAGGGAATGGCAACCCACTCCAGTACTCTTGCCTGGAGAATCCCACGGACAGAGGAGCTGGCGGGCTACAGTCCATGGGGTCCCAGAGTCAGCCATGACTGAAATGACTAGGCGTCACATGACCGAGAATAATCTGAATAGCTGGGTTGGGCATCTTGTTGTGATGGGATCATTAACAGAACTTCATCGATAATGAGCTGAGTCTGAGTGCTGTTTGCTCTGTAATATTTGCTATCTCTTTATCCTTATTAAACAATTCCAGTCTTACTCTGCAATGCCACAGGCCCAGCTGTATGGCCACTCTGCCCAACCTCTCCTTCACCATCAGGGCCTTGCAATTCTGTCAAACTGTTATGAATCCTTAAGGCTACCTAAAGGGAACTGGCTCATCTGGAAGAAACATTTCTCCTGCTTTCTCCCCCTATCTTTCCAGATAACAAAAGTGCTTATACAAATACTGTAACTCCAACGATCTCACGAGATAATTTTATAAATAAAAACCACCCATGGAATGGTATGACAAAATTTCAAGGACTCTATGCTCTTTATAGCATATTCAAAAGCAGAGACATTACTTTGCCAACTAAGGTCCGTCTAGTCAAGGCTATGGTTTTTCGTGTGGTCATGTATGGATGTGAGAGTTGGACTGTGAAGAAGGCTGAGCACCGAAGAATTGATACTTTTGAACTGTGGTGCTGGCCAAGACCCTTGAGAGTCCCTTGGACTGCAAGGAGATCCAAGCAGTCCATTCTGAAGGAGATCAGCCCTGGGATTTCTTTGGAAGGAATGATGCTAAAGCTGAAACTCCAGTACTTTGGCCACCTGATGCGAAGAGTTGACTCACTGGAAAAGACTCTGATGCTGGGAGGGATTGGGGGCAGGAGGAGAAGGGAACGACAGAGGATGAGATGGCTGGATGGCATCACTGACTCGATGGACGTGAATCTGAGTGAACTCCGGGAGTTGGTGATGAACAGGGAGGCCTGGCGTGCTGCGATTCATGGGGTTGCAAAGAGTCGGACACGACTGAGCGACTGAACCGAACTGAACTGAACTGATGCTCTTTATTGCAAGGAAGCTGCCGTATTAACTCTGCAATGTTTATCTCTGGATACCTTTCATACAAGGAAGAAATAATCTATATTACTTAGGCTGTTCTTTTCTTGAGGTTCTTGTTATATGCAACCATACCTAATGTAATTGATATATTTCCACTTCCTTAAGTTCTACAGTTTAAAGGCTTGTCAGGAGTGAAGAAGAGGTTTAAAAAATGGTATTTAAATTTGTTAGATATTTTCTAAGATGAGTAAAATAAAATTTTAAAATTATGATATCATCCTCAATAACTCATGGCACAGTTTTGATAAAAGTGTTGGATATACCAAGGTTGTCAGTAGAGCAGGGTTTTGATTAATTTTGTCACAAAATTTCTAGGAATGTTCAATTTCAGGTCAAGGATTTCTAGCCAATTGCAAAGCCACAAAGGTTACTGCATACTCAACTTCAATAGCCAATGCCATAATATTACCGAAAGCTTCCAAATGCTTAGGGGGCAGAAAGAGAAAGGGAAAAGAATATAAGAAAGTGAAAGCTTTGAGGGTGAATTAGCCTAAACAGACAATCAGACTGATTCACTTCTAAGAACAACTAAGAACAGTTACAATGAATAAATGGAAACTTGGAACCTAAATAACAATAGAAGAAATTTTATTAAGCTAATTGGTTAACACACCAGAACTTCTAAGAGTTTAAAAATACAGATTCTTGGGCTTCAAGCTATATCTATTTAATCATTTTCTCTGAAAATAGAGTCTATACATTTTAAAGCTCTCCTAAAGATTTTGAAGCACAGCCAGTAGAGAGTCACTTAGTTAATTCAGTTTGTGACTGATTATTTTCTCTTATTTAAGTCTTACAAAAACCACTGTGGCTGCTTTATTTTCTCCATTTTAGAGATAAGAAAAATGGGGCCCCCAAAATTAAGTGACATATCTAACAATCCAGAAAAAGTGACATTTTGCTGTTTTTTTTTTTTTTTTTTTTAAACATGGGTTGTTTGTCTCTTGAATTTCTTTCAAGGAGAGCAGGTTACATGCAGGTTCAATCTCTGGGTTGGGAAGATCCCCTGGAGAAAGAAATGGCAACCCACTCAGTGTTCTTGCCTGGGAAATCCCATGGACAGAGGAGCCTGGTGGGCTATAGTCCCTGGGGCCACAAAGAGGACAAGACTGAGCAATTGAGCACAGCACACGTTTACCAAGTGTTATATCAATTTATTAGATTTTTAGGGGAGAGAAGATGCTGGATTTGTTGTGGAAAGTCAAGAGTAAAAATGCAGTTTTACCAACTTTGGCATTTTTTTTCAATGAGGGTTATCTCTTGTATCACCTTTTGGTAGGTTCTCAGATCTGACGAGAGGCTATGATAAAAGAGGACAAGGAAACAATACAATTTATGGAAGACTGCTTTGTTGTATCCTTTTTGTTATCAGAAATTACAAAGCAAAGAAATTTCAGTTTAGCAGAAAAATTTTACTTTGTTTTATGGCTTGTAACCTAGTAAAGACGGTGGAAACAATACACAAATGTGCACAAGAAAGTAAGGCTGATTTCAGTAAACACTCAAGTGAGGCCATAAAGAAGAATTACACTTACAGATATACAATGGACACTTGTAACCAGGAATGGACAGTGATGAGAAGGATTTCAACCAGATAGGGTCAGTTCTCACCCTCAGTGAGGAAATCAGGTAACAGTTTTCTACCTCAGATATGCAGATGACATCACCTTTATGGCAGAAAGTGAAGAAGAACTAAAGAGCCTCTTGATGAAAGTGAAAGAAGAGACTGAAAAAGTTGGCTTAAAGCTCAACATTCAGAAAACGAAGATCATGGCATCTGGTCCCATCACTTCATGGCAAATAGATGGGGAAACAGTGGAAACAGTGTCAGACTTTATTTTGGAGCTCCAAAATCACTGCAGATGGTGATTGCAGCCATGAAATTAAAAGATGCTTACTCCTTGGAAGGAAAGTTACGACCAACCTAGATAGCATATTAAAAAGCAGAGACATTACTTTGTCAACAAAGGTCCGTCTAGTCAAGGCTATAGTTTTTCCAGTGGTCATGCATGGATGTGAGAGTCGGACTGTGAAGAAAGCTGAGTGTCAAAGAATTGATGCTTTTGAACTGTGGTGTTGGAGAAGACTCTTGAGAGTCCCTTGGACTGCAAGGAGATCCAACCAGTCCATCCTAAAGAGATCAGTCCTGGGTGTTCACTGGAGGGACTGTTGTTGAAGCTGAAAATCCAATACTTTGGCCACCTCATGAGGAGAGCTGACTCATTTGAAAAGACCCTGATGCTGGGAAAGATTGAGGGCAGGAGGAGAAGGGGATGACAGAGGATGAGATGTCTGGATGGCATCACCGACACAATGGACATGGGTTTGGGTGGACTCCGGGAGTTGGTGATGGACAGGGAGGCCTGGCGTGGTGCAGTTCACGGGGTCACAGAGTTGGACACTACTGAGGGACTGAACTGAACTGAACTGAACTGAACTGAATGCCCAAGGGTGTTAGCTATTTTCATCAGGGAGATCATCTCCTACACATGTCAGTAATAAAACCTCTCTCTATCTGAGGATGAATATCCCATTGTCTGAAAGTCTCAGCTCATATTGAGTTACATTTTAACTATTTTCATAAAGTATCTTTAGTAATCTATTTATACATGAGTACCTTGACCTCCATGGAGAAGAGGCTACAAGTAAAATTGTAGCTTTATCTTTGGTGTTCCAAATGCTATGGAATGACTTTCAATATTCAAGGTTAACCAAAGCACAAAAACCTAATCTTCTTAAATGTGAGTCCTTTAATTGGCAAAATCAAATATTAGGTCAAAGGTAAACTTGCACTTGGTACTTTTTAAAACATACATTGACCATTAAGCAATCCAAAGGCTTTAAGTAATGAGGAAAAATAATCTATTGAGAGCATGTTTCTATAAAGAGAAATTCAAGTATGTAGAATTCTCCTATTTATTATACACAATAAGAGCAAATAGCAGAAGGGTACAAAATTACAAATTGATATAAATTCAAGAAACAAAACATTCTCATGTAAACATATCTCTATGTCAAACTAGAAGTCATTAAAATGAGAAATAAATAACATTTTAGAAGTAAAATATTCTTTATGATATAATTAATTCCTTATCTTCTTTTATTTCCTTCTTGTATTATATGCATTTCTATTTACTGGTACAGTTTAAGAGAAACTTCCCTCTGGCATTTTAATCAAATAGAGGTCTTTTTTCTGATTTTGACTCTTGAGTTATTGCTTTCCATTCATAGTACCAGTTTCTTAACTTGCTCTGTTTATTTTATGCAATATTCTCCAAATCAGGATCTTCAAAGAAATCTTCATGTGAATCAATTAAAATATATTTTCTGATTTCTTTGGTCCAATCAAAACATAGTATTATTTTACATTTAATGGTAGATGAGATTATTTTACACAGTTTTCAGAGGGGGTTGTATGACAATTAGTATATACCAGAAGTCACTGAAAGTTTTAGTGTAATGAAAGTCAATTAAGTTAGTCCTTTCTTTTTCAGCTTTATTGAGATATAATTGACATATAATATTGTGTAAGTTTAAGTTGTACAATGCGATGATTTGATAAATGTATATATTGTGAAATGATTACTGCAATAAAGTCAGTTAACACATCCACCATCTGACAAAACTGCCCTTTCTTCTTGGTGGGGATATTTGAGATCTACTCTCTCAGTAACTTTCAAAAATAAAATATAATATTATTAACTATAGTCCTCATTTTATACATTAGATCTGAAGAACTTATTCATCTTAAACTTGGAAGTTTGTAGATTTTCCCCTAATATCTCCTCATTCCTCCCACCCTCAACCTCTGGCACCCACCAAGAAAATCTTTATTTCTATCAGTTTGGCTTTTTAAGATTTCACAAAAAAGGGATTTCATACAGTATTTGTCTTCCTCTCAGTTCAGTCACTCAGTCATGTCCACCTCTTTGTGATCCCATGGACAGTAGCATGCCAGGCCTCCCTGTCCATCACCAACTCCTGGAGTTTACCTAAACTCATGTCCATTGAGTCGGTGATGACATCCAACCATCTCATCCTCTGTCGTCCCCTTCTCCTGCCTTCAATCTTTCCCAGCATCAGGGTCTTTTCTAAGGAGTCAGTTCTTCACATCAGGTGGCCAAAGTATTGGAGTTTCAGCTTCAACATCAGTCCTTCCATGGAACACTCAGGACTGATCTCCTTTAGGATGGACTGGTTGGATCTCCTTGCAGTCCAAGGGACTCGCTAGAGTCTTCTCCAACACCGCAGTTCAAAAGCATCAATTCTTTGGCATTCAGCTTTCTTTATAGTCCAACTCTCACACCCATACATGACCACTGGGAAAAACCATAGCCTTGACTAGACACCTGATGCCCTCAAGGTTCTATGTTGCTACAAATGGAAGGATCCTTCTATTTACAGCTTAATAATACTCAGTTATGTGTAAATCACATTTTCCTTATTTCTTTATTCACCTGTCAATGTACACTTAGGTTTCCACATCTTGGCTACTGAGGATAATGTTGCAATGAGCGTGTGTGCCAACATTTCTTATAGATAGTGAGATTTCAATTATGCCCAGAAGTAAGATTGTTGATGGCAATCGTATTTTTAATTTTTGAAGAACTTCCATACTATTTTCTATAATGGCTAAAACAATTTACTTTCCTAGTAATGGTAAATGAAGGTTCCCTTTCCTTCCCAACCTTGCTAAAACTGGCTTTTCTTATTTATTTATTTATTTTTGGTTTTGATAAAAACCATCCTCGTAGGTATGAGGGGATACTTCACTGTGGTTTTGATTTGCGTTTCTCAGATCATTATGATGTTGACCACATTTCATGTACCTACTGGCAATTTGTATATCTTCTATGGAAAAATATCCAGTTCTTCTGCCCCTTTTTAAAAAACCTTTGAAAAACTATTAGAACATAGTTGGTTAACAATATTGTGATAGTTTTAGGTGTACAGCAAAGTGATTCAGTTGTACATATACACATATCTATTCTTTGTCAGATTCTTTTCCCACTTAGGTTGTTACATAGTACTGAGCAGAGTTTCCTATGCTATACAGTAGGTCCTTGTTGGTTATTCATTTTAAATATAGCAGTGTGAGCATGTCAATCTCAAATGCCCCCACCCTTTCAATATTATTTATTGAAGACACCATCCTTTTCCCATTGAGTATCCTTGTCTTCCTTGTTAAATATTACTTGATTGTATTTGTGTGGGTTTATTTATGGGCTCTTGATTTTATCCCATTGGTTTATTTTGCCCAAGTCCATTTTTGTCTATGCCTATTTTTAATGCCAATATCATGCTGTTTTAATTATTATAGTTTCATAATACAGTTTGAAATCAGTCAATATAATGACTCTACCTTTGTGCTTTCTGAAGATTTCTTTGGCTATTGGGACTTTTATGGTTATGGATGGATTTTAGGATTGTTTTTCTATTTCTAGGAAAAATGTTATTACATATTTCATAGAGATTTAATTGAATCTATAGATAGTTTTGGGAAATATGGATATTCAAAATGTTTACTTTTTCTGATCCTGGGACATGGAATATCTTTCTATTTATTTGGGTCTTTTTCAACTTCTTTTATCAGTATCTTACAGTTTTCAGTATACAGACATTTCACCTCCTTGGTTAAGTTTATTCCTAAGTATTTTATTTTTTACTATACTGTTGTAAATGGGATTGTTTTTCTATTTCTTTTTGAGATAGTTCATTAACAGTATACAAAAGCGCAGCTTATTTTTGTTTATTGATTTTGTATCTTTCAACTTTACTGAATTTGTTTATTGGTTTTAACATTTTGTGTGTGGAGTCTTTAGGACTTTTTGCATATACTATCACATTATCTGCAAATAGAGACAGTTTTCCTTCTTCCTAATTTAGACCCTTTCAGTGTGATTTGACTGTGCATGTCAAGGCTAAAAGTGGAAGTAAGTAGGAGGGCACCAGGTTGCTCTCAAGAATGGCATCATTTACTA
Source organism: Capra hircus (assembly GCF_001704415.2). Lineage (NCBI taxonomy): Eukaryota > Metazoa > Chordata > Mammalia > Artiodactyla > Bovidae > Capra > Capra hircus. The sequence goes on along the minus strand of NC_030811.1, from coordinate 12,378,889 downwards.
TGGCTTGCAAATGCAAACTCAAGAATGCTCTTCATGTGACATAGTTTATGTTCACCTGAATGATATAATTTTAAGGCCTTGGTCATACCCCTTTCACAGAAATAGTCCTCCAAGAGCTTATCACGGATGCCTGACATTCCACTGTTGTCAGATAACCCCTGTAGTTACTAAAATAAGTTTCTGTTTGAAATACACTCTTGAGAAGTCATTTGAATAACTGTAAGGCATTTTTAAATGAGAGACATAAAGATGATAGGTATGGAAAATATAGGAAGGAGGAAAAGAAAGGGCATTTGCCGGGAGCCAGCGTGAGGAACTCCGCCTATGACAAAGGTCGTGAGGAAGGAGGCTCGGCATACGCAAAGGTGGGATCGAGCCTCAGAAGACCCCCTGTTCCCGAGCATCTAGCCCCCCAACCAGAGTCTGCCTACTTTACTGTTTTATGCTCTCACCTACACCTCTGACTTTACAGGGGGCTGTCCCCCACCACCTCTCTCAGAGAAGGAGTTAACTTGCAGCTCCAGTCAATAAAAATTGCGGGTGTAACAAGAGTGTTTCAACTTACAAACTCCTCTGAAGGTTCTCTAGCCTGCCTGAACAGGTTCGTCTGGCCACAAGTGATTGTTTGCAGCCTCCCAACAGTGAGAGGCATGAGATGCTTTAAACTTTTTAAATACAGATTCTTTTGAGAAGTTAGAAATTATTAGTATAGTGGGTTGGTTAGAAATTATACTGGTGAAGGGTTTTCGTTTGTTGGGCCAATATTTGCTGTTAAGTCTCCATATTCCTTGCCCTTATACACGTTAATGAATATAACTAGCATATAAGAGAAATAAGTATTAACCTTTGATATTAATCATGTTAAACCTTAGGCTCAGTAAATTCCTTTCTTGATTATAACCCCCTGCACCCTCACCCTATAGGAATGCAACTTTATCTGGTACCTTCGGAGGGTGGCACCTGGTTTAGGAAAAAAATCACCCCTGGAAAATATAAGCTTTCTGGTTGACTGACCATTATCAGAAAGGGCCATAAAATGTCAGCAGGCCTCATGGCCATAAGATGATGTAAAACCCCTAAGACCTTTGTATACATTTATATGAAGCACCTGATTTTGACAAGGGTCAGGTCTGCTGACCCCGCGTGACTCTGGGTTCTATCTCTATATGTAACAAAAAGTATATAAGCAAACCTGAAAATAAAGAAAACGAATCAGTTCCTGGAAAGACTGATTCCCCCGTGTCGTTCTTTCTTTTTTTCTGGCTGAATTCCCATCTGGAGTGTGGAGGCTCGCCATGTCTACTTACTTGCCCTGGCTTCTGAGACCCACATGAGAGGGAGACCAAGGTGGGGCACCCTCTGCTATTCAAGCGGGCGCCAGTGGCCTACATAGATGGTGCAAACTCCTTGTTTTGGAGTTTTATTGGTTTTCCACACAAACCAAGTTATTCAGCCTCTTTTTCCCCACTAATTTTCCTACTACACTATTCTTTCTAATCTCTCTTTATATTTCTAATTTAATAGCTTTTCCCTAGGACTCTGACTCCGTCTCCCCTTCGAATTACCCTGGATCCACTGGGGCTGGACCCCGGCAGGCATTTGTACTTGAGAAAGAAGAATCAATAGTAATGCTGTATGCTACCAGATTCTGTAGCTTTAAGAGACCTTGGTCTTTGAGTTACTTCATTAAATGTGACCCTTGATGCTTACCATACTACTAACACTTCATATTGTTTAAAGCATTTGGAATGCAAAAGAGATGTGTTAATACATGCTGGTCATCCACAAAGCCAAAGATTGGAAAGGTTCAAACTTTCTCCTGAATTCTGTAACTGCATTGCCATAGGTCTTCAGACACCTCTATCAGGATGATGTACAGATATGTTAAGCTCAAATTTCCTTTCTCAAACTTTACATTTCAAATGTCTATTACAACATTTTTAACATAATACTTGGTTTATATTTCTTGAATTAATGAGTGTAAAATTTTTGTTGAAATTAATTTGCTTGTACCAGAGGTTATTGTTGAGTGACATGTGGACCTGGTTAATCACAGAGGGTCAGATGTAGAGAAGATCCTCGCCATTGTCTGATTCAACCCACAGTTTTTCTTTGAGGAGAAAATGGCGCATTTGGAAGCAAAATAAATTTCACCAGGGAGCAGAGGTAGGAATAGAACTCACGTTTTCTTGACTCTCAGCCTCACATACTTTCAAGCTGCAATTCTACATACAAATTTGGATCATTTGTTGCCTAATTTCTTTCTGGTTTAAACCTTCTTTCATACCCAAAGGCATACTTTAGCTTCATAGCTAATTTATGTCAATATCAACTTATTAATACCTTTGCTGATTTTAGATTCAATTAATGGAATGGAGTTTTATTTTTTTGCACTATTTCCCATTTCAGAAAAAAGCACAATTGAAACTGTTCAAAATACTCTTTATTTAACATGACACAATTTTTGAATACCTTGCAGTCAACCATCTCCCTAGGAAATATGCTCAATTTAAATGGTACTGATTTAATCTCAATGCACAGAAGTCCTTGTCACTTTGTAAAATATCTTGCGCAGTGGGAATCACTTTTTTAAAAGGTCAAAAATCTTTAGGGTTTAGTGAATCAATACCATCTATTCAAGGATGAACTAGTGCCCACCTATTCATGACAGAAGATATACACATTTATAAAAGCAATAGAAGATGCCTGCAGGAGAGGGGTGACACATTTTAATTTCATGTAGAGTCAAATACAAACTTGCCGCACTTGACAGATGAAGAGACAAATGTCATCGCCAAAGAATTTTGGAGAACAGGAAGCTTTAGCTGGTAGCACAAGAGGGATAAGTATTACAAAAGAAAATGGATTACGACTCACCTCTGAAACTGTGATCACATCTTCTCTTGCAGTAATCTTCAGTTCTAAGCATATGCTGGTGCTATGCTTCATAAACTCTAAAGTGGGTCATCATTGAACTCTGAAAAATATGTTGATGTAATAGAAAATAAAGTTACAACATAAATGATTTATGATTAGTTGGTATCTAATTCTTTGAACTAATATAAGTTTTAATTTTAGCCATTTGTCTCAAAAAAGAGATAATGAAATTATTTGTTAAGAAATAAAGTGTTAAACTTAATAGTATTTTGGAAGTAAAATAGTTAATTTTTGTAGTCTATTGTACACATGGACTGCTATTTTAAAATTCTTAAATAAATTCTCTTTAAATTCTTCAAGGGGTTACAAAGAAAATTTTCTTCAGGGTTTAATTCATGTTTCTGTGTCCTATCATAAAACTTCATCCTGTTAGGTACAACACAGAACAATATTTAGAGGTCAATGTCAAAATTCAGGGGTAGGTATTCCTCTTTGCTTTATAATTTATGGTGCATTGCCTTCTCAGATCACCTAATGTTTTCTGAGTGTCTTCTTCATGTACATGAATTATATTTTGAGTAAAGGACTTAGGCTGACTCTTAGGGAAAAAATTAACCTATTATACATCTTTGCTACATAAATAGTAAATTTCAATTATAGGTTAAAATATAACTCAATGAACAACATTTTGTTTTTTTTTTTAATGTCTAAATTCCCCCCAGCTTTTAGAATCATGGGCCACACGGGCTGACAAGAACTCTGTGGTTTTCATTCTTTCTATAAATTTCAGATTAGTTGTTGTCCTGCTTCTGTGTGGACACCTTGAGTGGTGGGAAACTGAGGAGTTCTTAAACAGGCCCTTTGTTCTTCACACAATTGGTATTTTGGATATGTTTTTAAGAAAGCAATCACTGACCAAATAGTGGTCTAATTGGGATTTTGTTTAATCTCTGAAACATATCAGAGGTACTTTTTCTTCTTTGAGGCTGAAGTGAGTTACAACAAAAAGAAAATTTTGGATTTACCTAGGGATTGGAATTACTGTATCAGTTCAGTTCAGTTCAGTCACTCAGTAGTGCCCAACTCTTTGCGACCCCATGGACTGCAGCGTGCCAGGCCTCCCTGTCCATAACCAACTCCCAGAATTTACTCAAACTTATGTCCATTGAGTCGGTGATGCCATCCAATCATCTCATCCTCTGCCATTCCCTTCTCCTCCTACCCTCAATCTTTCTCAGCATCAGGGTCTTTTCAAATGAGTCAGTTCTTTGCATCAGGTGGCCAAAGTATTGGAGTTTCAGCTTCAGCATCAGTCCCTCCAATGAACACCCAGGACTGATCTTTAGGATGGACTGGCTGGATCTCCTTGTAGTCCAAGGGACTCTCAAGAGTCTTTGTGCCAACACCACAGTTCAAAAGCATCGATTCTTCAGCGCTCAGCTTTCTTTATGTTCCAACTCTCACATCCATACATGACTATTGGAAAAACCATAGCCTTGACTAGACAGATCTTTGTTGGCAAAGTAATGTCTCTGCTTTTTAATACGCTATCTAGGTTGGTCATAATTTTCATTCTAAGGAGTAAGCATATTTTAATTTCATGGCTGCAATCACCATCTGCAGTGATTTTGGAGCCCCCAAAAATAAAGTCAGCCACTCTTTCCCCACCTATTTGCCGTGAAGTGATGGGATCAGATGCCATGATCTTAGTTTTCTGAATGTTGAGCTTTAAACCAACATGTTCACTCTCCTTTCACTTTTATCAAGAGGCTCTTTAGTTCCTTTTCACTTTCTGCCATAAGGGTGGTGTCATCTGCATATCTGAGGTTATTGATATTTCTCCCGGCAATCTTGATTTCAGCTTGTGATTCATCCAACCCAGTGTTTCTCATGATGTACTCTGCATATAAGTTAAATAAACAGGGTGACAATATACAGCCTTGACGTACTCCTTTTCCTATTTGGAACCAGTCAGTTGTTCCATGTCTAGTTCTAACTGTTGCTTCCTGACCTGTACATAGTTTTCTCAAGAGGCAGGTCAGGTGGTCTGGTATTCTCATCTCTTTCAGAATTTTCCACAGGTTATTGCGATCCACACAGTCAAAGGCTTTGTCATAGTCAATAAAGCAAAAATAGATGTTTTTCTGGAACTCTCTTGCTTTTTTGATGATCCAGCAGATGTTGGCAATTTGATCTCTGGTTCCTCCGCCTTTTCTAAAACCAGCTTGAACATCTGGAAGTTCAGTGTTCATGTATTGCTGAAGCATTACTGTATAAATAATGCTAAAGGAATCTAACAGATTTAATCAAATACAGCTTCTTTTCCCTCAAATATACATGCACTCTAGACATCTATAATTTACAGATAAATATTGCTCTAGTCAGTTCAAGAGCATTCCAGGAGACCAGAGAGGCATCAATGCTTCCTGGAAGACTTTCTGTCTTCCCTCCCCTAAAGACAGTAACTACTACCGCTTCACTGGCTGCTCGACAAGCTATCTAGAGGCCAACCAGGCAGTCCAGTAGAGCTCTCACATCTCAGCCCAGGCTGTCTCCCTGTTTGAGTCTCCTTTTCCTAGTTAAAAGCAATTCCTTTGTTCTTGAGCAGAAAGAATGGAATAACTTATGTACATATAAGTCAGCACCACCATACATTTAGAATTAACCTCTTCTTTAGGCTTAGAGTCTTCTTCATTTTCCCCATTGTTTGTCCCCTTCTCCATCCTAGGAGAGTAGGGAAGTTCACAGCTTTCCAGCAGGAGCTTAGAAAGTGCCAACCTCTAGAGTGCTGGCAGGGAGAAGGTGATAGCAAGTGGCAGTGGCCTGGATGCAGAGAAGTGGGATTCCAGAGGCTCAGGAGGAACTCCCAGCTACAAGAAGGGCATGAGGATGGAGGTGCTCCAGAGGGAATTGGGGTGTGAGGCTTCTGGAGTGCTCTTGCTGGTGGAAAGCTTTTGAGGCATGCAGGTTTCTACGATAAGCTCCTATTAGGTGGAGGTTGCAAGGTGGCCCAGGCTCTGGAATGGCATCTCAGGCCTAGCTCTGTCCCATGTCCTGACATCTACACCATGGCAATGCCAAGCTGCAGCCAGAGATTGCAGAAGGGCCCCTTCCCTTTACAATGTCCCTCCCAGGTCCTGGAAACACTGCTCACTCTACAGGAGAAATGTTCCAAGGGATTCCATCATTTATTATGGAGCAGCTGCTGATGTTTGTATTTTGAGCTGAGCCAATGGTTTGATAACCGGCAAGGAAGAACCAGGTGCGAGTCAACCTCTGGCCTTGCCCCGTGGCCTTGCACAGATCCAGGGCTTCTGACTGCAAGGCTTGCCTTCCTTAGAGGCCAGCACAAGGCCAGAATTGGGCAAAATGTGAGCAAGACAGGAACATATTTGAAAGTCTGAGGACAGAACATGAGAATATATGAGAGAGAATATGCTGGTTTGAATGCTTCTTAGCGAAAGAAATGTACGTTTCTTTGATTTTTGAAACATCAACAGAAGACCTCAATGATAGTGGCTAGGTCCATGACCTAGCTTTCTAAGCTCCTGCTCCTGTCTGGTTGTAAAACGACAACCTACATGCTTAAATCTGACTTTGTGGCTTAAGATGTGAGTCAACTCACAATAGAAGTAACAGTGTTACTATGAGGAAAGTTTCATGTTTAAAAATAAGTTTATAAATAGAATACAGTCAAGTTTTTAGGCTGGGGGATGCTTTTAGTTATCAATTAGACATACAATTGATGTGGTTCAAGTTTAAATAAAAGCTACCAGAAAAACAGTGCAATAAATATCAAGCTGTTATTCATTAAAATTTGATTTGGAAAAATATCATGCATTGTTTTCTGGTGGTACAGGTTCAAACAATAACATAATTATAATGATTGATAGGGGCATCATTAAAACTTCAGAATGACTTTCCTTCATGAAATAAAGGTTCCAAACTTCTCCCTAACATGTTGTTATTATTCTGAACGACTTCTTGCTGCCATTTTAAGCAGTCTTTATCCAAAAACAATATAAGAAAGAAAACAATCTCTCAAGAAGTAATAAAACTCTATGATGAGTAATAAATAAATAAATGAAAAATTCTTAGATGCCATATTATTGAGTCCAAGTATTCAAGTTTAAATCATTGAAAAACCTCACCATTAGAAAAGCACAAATTTAGAAATTAGAACTCATGAAACCAAATTTAACATAGATATTGTGGAACATAGATTCTCAAATTGTATAAATATATTGTACTATGGTAATCGGGAACATGATGGAGTGAAATAAAAACTATTTGTTCCTACCTGGAATCTTACAGTTTTATTGCTTCTTGTCATTTCTAGATAAATAGAATATAATTTTCCCACAACTGATGGCACATTTCAAAGGAATCGTCCATGTCTGGAATTTAAGTTTTAATTACTACAATTTTATTTCTTTATTCTTTCAAAAACATTTTTATTTTGAAATTGCTATAAATTCATTTTTATATTATAAGAACAGTACAAAGTGTTTCTGGTACCTTTAGTCAGTTCCCCAATGATTCCCTCTTACATAGTTATAGTACAATATTAAAACCAGGAAACTGAAAGTAGTGCACTGCATGTCTATAGTTTTATATCATTTTGTCAAATATGTAGATTCATGTAAGTACCACTGCAATCAAGATATAAAACTACTCCATCACCACAAAAAGACCTACCGCTTAGTCCCACCCATCTCTCCTTCCTCATCATCCCTATTTGGGGAATGTCATATGAATGGAATCATACAGGATATGACCTTTGGGATGCAGCATTTTGCACTCAGCATAATGTCCTTTAGATCCATCTAAATCCATCTAAGCGGTGTGTATTAACAGGTTGCTCGCTTAAAATTGCTGAGTAGAGATTCATTCATTCTCACAATGGCTTTTGACTGATACAGATTTTGGTCCCAGGCATGGTCTCTCTTGTTATAATGAGGCACAGGAAAATTACCTAGATATCACTGCCTCATGAGAGGAGTACAGCAGCCAGAGAAAGAAAGTACCAAGGGAAATTGAGATACGTTCAAAAAATCTTTCAGGTTTGTAAGGCCAAATTACTTACAGAATAAAAAGCCATATGTAAATATTTAAAACCAATTTTGTTTGAAACTTAGAATTAAAAAATCTGTTAGAAAACGTATTCTATGTAATGCAAGAATAAAAACAGGGTTATATTAAGCAGTATTTTATAACAAAGATTAATAAGAATGATATCATAGTCCTCTTAGAAATTACTTTTCAAAGAAAAATGCTCACTTAAATGGGACTTGTACCCCTTAATATGACATATTTAAATATTTAGAATCTTCAATAAAACATTTCTTTTCATGAATAACATGAAGAGAAACATGAAAGGATAAACATTGTATCTCCTTCGCAACATGCAATTTGCAGAGACAACAGAACTGATACCAAGACTTACCACCTGGTGGCAGTATTTCCTAGCCACATCCTTCAAGTGGGTGGGCAAAGAGTGGGGTAGGAGAGAGGCAGTTTTGTGAGGTTTAAACCCGCCAAACTTAAAGTTCAGAGGTAGAACAGACTTCACACAAGCTAGTTGTGGTTGGCTAAGTAGTTCCTACCTGATTAGACGAAGGAAGCTGGAGACAGTGTACTTTCATGGAGAAAAAGTTTTGAAAACAATTCTGGTCCCCGTTAATTTTCCAAATTCCAAACTTTTACACAGTGGTGGAAATCTAACAACATTGTTGAAACCAACAATATTGTTCTTTAATTTAGCATTTCCCAATATATTTATGGAACCATGCCAAACTATAACACAATAAAAGAACTTTTCTAAAGAGTGCAAAAATAACACAGCTTCCCCTACTCCCTCAGAATACTAAGGACGGATTTTATTTTTTTAAAAGAGTTATTTTCTTTAGTGGGGTGAAATACAGGGTTTTTGAAATGGGGAACACCAGTTGGAATTGAAAATAGATATACTATGTTGAACATTGATTATGTGAATATAGGCAATATGAAGCTGATAATCTCTAGTTCCAGTTGCTTATTTGCCTCCTAGAATTGAATAGTCAGTCTTTTATTCTTTGAACAGGAGAAGTACCTTCTTTGGAGAGTCTTGCCATTTCAAGTGGGAAGTTCTAAAGGTACTGACATCCCTAGTTCTTCAATAAAATGGTTCTGTCTGCCCTCCCAATGATAAAGTTAGTGCTTGAGAGACTTAACCCATATACTAAGCTCTGATACTAATCAGCTCTTCATTTCTTACTCTTAAATAAGAACAGACCACTGAGCATTGCTGGATAACTGAGGTAAGCCTCTTACATAAACAAAAAATAGAGACTAAACACGGGAAGGAGGGAAAAAAGAAATTTTGAGGCAACAGATTATACAGAAAGGAGAGGATTTAAAAAATACCATCATGAACATTCTTAGAGAGGTAAAGAAGACATTCTCATCATATCACAAGATAAGAACAGATGCAGTTAAAAATGGTCACGCAGGGAACAAAGAGCTTCTCAGAATTAAACGTGTGCTAGCAGAAAAGAATAGTAATGCAACCGAAAGTGTTGAAAAATAAACTTCCCAGAAAGCAGAACTAAGAAATGGAAAAACAGAAAAATAAGTTAGAGGACCAGGACCACAGATATATTATCTGAATAACAGAAATTTTAGAAAGAGACAACACAGGAAATGGAAGAAAATAATTATAAAGGCAATAATTGAAAGAATTTTCCCAGAATTGATACTTATGAGTTGTCAAGAAAGAGGCCCAATGAGTGCCTAGAAAAATGGGCACAGTTTGGCCCTTACCAAGGCAAATCAGTAAGGTGTATTGGAATAGCAGAAGCAAATAAAACATCCTAAATTCTTCTTGGATTCCACTGTCCAGAGAGTAGTCACTACCCATGTGTGGCAACTGAATGCCTGACTAGTCCAAATTGAGAAATGTTACCAGTGCAGATTTTTCAGATTTAGAAAACTTAAACGAAAGGACTGTAAAATACATTATGTTTTATACTATTATTCATTCAGTTCAGTTCAGTTCAGTTCAGTCGCTCAGTCGATTGCGACTGAGCTGACTCTGAACCCATGAATCGCAGCACGCCAGGCCTTCCTGTCCATCACCATCTCCCGGAGTTCACTCAGACTCACGTCCATCGAGTCCGTGATGCCATCCACCCATCTCATCCTCGGTCGTCCCCTTCTCCTCCTGCCCCCAATCCCTCCCAGCATCAGAGTCTTTTCCAATGAGTCAACTCTTCGTATGAGGTGGCCAAAGTACTGGAGCTTCAGCTTTAGCATCATTCCTTCCAAAGAAGTCCCAGGGCTGATCTCCTTGAGAATGGACTGGTTGGATCCCCTTGCAGTCCAAGGGACTCTTAAGAGTCTTCTCCAACACCACAGTTCAAAAGCATTAATTCTTCGGCGCTCAGCCGATGGTAATATTCTGGATACATCTGATAAAATAAAATATCAAATTTCATCTGTTTTTTAAAAAATGTTTTAATGAGGCTACTAAAAAGTTTAAAATTACATATGTGGCCAACATTTATGGGTCAGCAGAAATTCCTATTGGACAATGATGCCGCCCAAGAAAAATTAAAAATGAAAATCTCAAACATAGGATCAGGAATCTTATGGGTTCTCTATGACACTGGAAACTTCTTAAAGAAATGATTTCTAATCTATAATTGTAATGATTTCTAATCTATAATTCCCTGGTGGCTCAGCAGAAACTAATCTGCCTGCAATGCAGGACACCTGGGTCAGGTTTGATCCCTTTGTTGGGAAGATCCCCTGGAGAAAGAAATAGGAACCTATTCCAGTATTCTTGCTGGGAAAATCCCATGGACCGAGGAGCCTGGTGGGCTTCAGTCCATAGGGTCACAAAGAGCTGGACAGGATGGATGGATGGAGCACACACATAATTCTGTATTCAGGCAAATTATCAGTGCCATATGAAAAAGTGAAGTTTAAAAGTAAAGCTTAAGTTTTCAAAAATTTACTTTCAAGGCATACTATCTTGGAAGACACTGGAAAATGTCCTCTGCCAAAATAAGGAAGTAACCCAAGAATGAAGAAGGTGTAGGATTAAAAAAACAGGGAAGCCAATATAGAAGGGAGACAAGGGAAATCTCCAGGAGGGGATGAAGGCTTTGCAAGCATCCATATGAAAACACCTCAGATAACTCCAGGATACACCTGTTAAAGAAGATGAAATGGACAGACTATTATATTCCTTTGTTATTTACCAAGGGGAAATACAGGATTGGCAGAAAGTTAAGGGGTAAATTAGTGATAATTATCTAGAAAAATGAACAATTGTACAATTAACTCCAGGAAAAACAAAGAGTTGTGCAGTAAACTCAAGCAATCATGGTTTATGGCATAGCTCGGTGGAGAACAGTGTTCACACAGTCCTATAAATGTCAATGTTGAATAATAATCTATTTTAAATTATAACTATACTGGGAGGCTAGGAAGATGAGGAAGAGGCAAGTGCAGAGGGTTAGGGAGAAAATGAAGCTTCATCTTTTGTAATGGGTATTCTTTCGAAAAAACTAAAACTGACTCAAGATTAGTAAACATGTTATTTAATGATGTTAGTTTTTTTTTTTTTTTTAATGACAGTTTGGAAATAATTGAATGAGGGTGTTCAGATCAAGATAGTGGGACTAAGAGGATGTGGAGCTCATCTCATCCCATAAACCCATCAAAAATACATCTATATGTGGAACAATTTTCATTGAAAATGAACTGGAAGCTGGTGGAAGTACTCCTGTACCACCAAGGTTGAAAGCAAGACACACAATCAGGCAGGAGGGAAGAAAAGTGACTGGAGTGGGGCCTGGGCCCCTGGGAGGGGTCTCCGAGGAAAAGGGGGCATTATATGGGTGCACACCTGGCCTGGGGAGGGCGCAGTGTGCCCGGCTGATTGCGCACCCGGTCCTGGGAAACTATGAGCAGGACAGCAGCCACCTTGGCTGGCTGGAGGACCACCGAAACTCACAGAAGGGCTGTGGGAAGCCTGGATTCCACTCTTGAGACCGAGGCAGTGCAGAGACAGGTCTGCTCTAGGACCTGCTGGACTCCGTAGTCACCTTGCTGTGCCCCGGAGGCAAGTGAATGCTCCAGCCCACCCACTCCCCATCACAGCACGGCCGGGATCTGGGCGGGGTGGGGGTGGGGCATGATCAGGGAAAAGAACTCAAAGGCCACTGGGTCCTGGGCAGAGACAGGTGAGGCCGCAGCAGCTATCGGTGATGAGGGAGAAGGCGGCTTGCGCCTGTGGCTGCGTCTGAATGGAGTTGCGGTGCCCACACAGACCGTGCTCCAGAACCTCCGTCTATGGCCTGCACAGGCTGAGAGCCAGCCGGGCCACACTTCCTCCAGCATGCCTGCCCTCTGGGGCAAAGGGCCTGGTGCAAGGAGAGGGGTAAACACAGCCTTAAAGGGAACAGAACCGGCTCAGACCTGACCCTGGAATATTCCTCAGCAGATTAAAAAAATTAAAGAATGAAATTCTTTCATGTGCAGCAATGCAGATGGACCTAGAGAGTAGTATGCTTAGTGAAGTAAGTCGCAGAGAGAAAGACAAACACTGCTTAATGCAACCAAACTGTGTAGTGAAATAAACAGACTCAGATGCAGAAAACAAACCAGTGGTTACCAGTGGGGAGAGGGAAGGGGCCAGAGGGAGGTTAGGGTTATGGGATTAAGAGATACAAATTTCAAGGTACAAAATAAATAAGCAACAAGAATATATTATATACCAGAGGGTATGGAATATAAACTCATAAAATTACTGAATATCTAATAATAACATATCTAATGAAATACAAACTTGTAAAATACTGAATCATTACTTTGTACATCTGAAACATAATATTATAAATCAGAACGCCTTAGTCGCTTGCGATTCTGTGCGACCCTACGGACTGTAGCCTGTCAGGGTCCTCTTTCCATGTGATTCTCCAGGCAAGAATACTGGAGTGGGTTGCCATGCCCTCCTCCAGGGGCTCTTCCCCACCCAAGGAAGGAACCAGTGTCTCTTACGTCTCCTGCATTGGCAGGCGGGTTCTTTACCACTAGTGCCCCCTGGGAAGCCCCAAATCAAGTGAACTTCAATTGAAAAAAAGAGAAGTGGTAAGAAAATGAATGAAGACGCTAGATGGATGAGGGGAGCTAAATTTTGGAGGGCAAATGTATAGAAGTTATAGTTATACCGTATTGCAGGAAGGCTACTAGCTCAGAAGTCCTGGGTTTGGATCCCAGTGGTACCTCATCTAGTATTGTGACTTGAGCTAATAAACTCACTTCTGTGGGTCTCAAACTATTTATCTATAAGAGGAGGGTATCAGATTGTTACAATTTCAAATGGCCTCAAGGCCACAGGAATCTTTCTAGCACTTTGTGAGAAAGTATAGCTACTAGAAGTGAAGGAAGCCAGGCCCATGAAGACAGCCGTACATGATACCCTAGGGAAGATGACGATTAGCTTCTCCTTTTTGCGTCCTCTCACCAAGAGTCTGCCTTGATGTTCATCAATGTAATAGCCTCTGTTTATCAGGCAGGTAGAAGACAGTCATGATATAACTGTCAAATATTATCCTTCCATGTATACCTTTCAGTGTCATTGTTTAAAAAATCTGTTATGAAATATTTCAGCAAAAGACATAGTATAAGGAATAACATATGAAATAATGTAGCAAACTATGTACCCAATACCAAGATTAAAAAACAAAACATGAATACAAAAAAAATTGAATGTGGCTGCTTATGTACATAGAAAAGGAAATGGGGAAATGGAATTGATGAGGGAGATTATTGTTTTATATAACATTATGAAAATACTTAAAATACAGGCATATACATTTTTGAGAAAAATGAATACTTATAATTAAAAGGTAGAATTGGGGTCATTTGAGTAATAGCTGTGTCCAAAGTCTACATGTAGTTCTCATGACCCATGAGCTTGAGAAGTATGCTACTTATCAAGGAGAACAGTAGCATGCATTTTGGACAGATTGTATAACAAATTTCACAAGTCTACAAATTTGGTCGAAGGGAGTTATGAGTTGCCCTTTTAAAATTTTCCTGTCCTTTGCATGTAAGCAGTTCAGAGAACTCCTTGGTCAGTTCTTGGGTTAGGAAATATACCCCCACCTGATATTTTTAAAGCTTGTTAAATAAAGCTTGGAGAAAGAAATGGCAACCCACTCCAGTACTCTTGCCTGGAAAATCCCATGGATGGAGGAGCCCGGTAGGCTACAGTCCATGGGGCTGCAAAGAGTTTGACATGACTAAGCGACTTCACTTCACTTTATAAAATTAGAGAGCATTGCAGGAACTTAGAAAGCAACTTGCATCTGTAAAATTGAGAGAATATGCATTCGTCTCAGTTGGGAAACTATGCATGTATTATAAAAATCTCTTTTTGTAATGTGACAATTTCTTGGTAAATAATGGGCTCCAAAGTCCTTTAAAGTGAATTATTTAGGAAATATGATTCTTCTCAGGGATTTTGGAACTGTCTTAAATAAATTAGTTACTGTGACTGTAAGTAGAAGTTCTTTCAGATCATCAGGAAACATTTGAATAAGTTTTGTTTTTAGAGGAAAAAAAATCCAGTAAGTTGGTTAGAAGCATTAGGCCAAAGGTGTAGATTGAATTCATGTATAGGTCGCTTTGTATCCCCTTCTATGCCCTGACAGTTACTTTTGGGGAAATGAAGTAGAGGACTATAAATGAGTCAGCACAAATACATCAATATTCTTCATGGATTGGGAATGTTCTATTAGAATGTATCTTCCTGTGGAAATGAGAATAACTTTGAGGTCATTGTTATGGTCTTGAATGACAGGTTCTGTTCATTCAGCAAAATTTTGTGCTTGTGTTTACTACTATTCATAGAAACTAGCCACTGAAATTTTTGTAAAGCTACTTTTTTACATCCAATTAAAGCTTACATTTATATACAAAAGGAGTCAGTATTTCAGCACATTGAGAGATTTTTTTAAAAAAAAAGAACAAGATTAAGATTTATTCATTACATTATAAACTATTTAAAAAACAGAGATAACTATTAGCACTTGAACCTGGTAGTCTTCCCACAAGGAAAATTGCCAAGAGGTTTCTTCTTAAGAGGCAACACAGTGATTACAGATTCTTGTCCCCTGTAGCAAAACTCGCTATCTGTGCCATGTTTCCCAAGCATTCAGTGAAGTTCCTGCAGAGGAAACTCTGCCCCTATTACTGCTTATTAGAAACAATGGTGAAATTAGAATCAGGCTGGGTTGTTGTGTGATCCCGGCCAAATTACATAGCTTCTCTGGATTTTTAAGAAACTGAAAAGCCACAGATTGGAAAATATAATTTCAAAATGTCTATCTAGCAAATCACTTGTGTTAAGACTATTTAGTACTCTTACAAGTCAGTAGGAGTCTGGCAGGCTACAGTCCATGGGGTCACAAGGAGTCAGACATGACTGAAGTCACTTAGTACCAGTAATAAGACCAAAAACCCAATTAAAAACATGCAAAATATTTGAATAGACACTTCATTAAAGAAGATACACAAATAGCCAAGAAGTACATGCAAAGATGTTCCATGTCATTGGCCATTATAGAAATTCAAGTCAATTCAGTGTTAACGCAAGACTCCAGAGTAGGTGCAACACAGAGAAACAAAGTGCATAAAATCAGGGATAATTTTATTATTGTCCAGACTCTGGTATATTAATTGTCTTTCAGTAATTCTATCCTTCCCAGAAGAATATCCAATGGCCTTTCAGAATGAACACCTTCACCCACCCAGTTTTGATCTCAGAGTTTTCCTAGAAAAAGCCAAAAAGCAAGGCCTAAAGTTAAACGTTTCTCTCTGCTCTCTAGGTTCTGATATGTTTTCCATCCTGGGACTGTCTAATATAATTCACAGCAAAACTAAGACTCATCTCCCAGAATATAGATAAAGTTTTCATTGGAAGTTTCACCTTTATTCACCTAATGAGTGAAAAAAAATCACTGGATTTCCACACAGGGAGAACTCTGTGGTGAGAAGGGAATTGACACAATCAAAAAAATTTATTGAGCTTACAAGTGTAACTAGAATTTGTCTCTATGGTTCCTCTACTGAATTACCAATCATAAGTAACCTCCAGGTTTATTATCACCTGGTTTCTTTAGGTTTCAGGCCACGGGGAATGACTTGAGAATCTTGTTTGAACTATGAGTTGGCAGAATCCCCAGCCTCTTGGTACATGTGTATAGCATATGCAGAGATGAAAATGTCAAGACATCCCTTTTCCTGCATAAGGCTTGGACAATTAGAGATTTTTATGAAGAAAAGCCTACCTGGTAAGAACTAAATGTTTTAAGGGTTAACATATAGGTTAGAGTGTATGACATAAGTCTGTTTTTAAACTTTTATTATTATGAGGTATGGAGTCTGAAGTTCCCCAGGTGGCACAGTGGTAAACAGTCTGCCTGCAATGCAGGAGATGCAAGAGATGTGAATTTGATCCCTGGGTTGTGAAGATTCCCTGGAGGAAGAAGTGGCAACCCACAGTATTCTTGCCTGGAGAATCCCATGGACAGAGGAGTCTGGCAGGCTCCAGTCCGTGTGGTTGCAAAGAGTCGGAGACAACTAAGCGTGTGCACACACACACACACACACACACACACACACACATACACACACACACGCACACTGTGGAGTCTAGGAGATGTGTTTGGAAAAGCCAGAAAAGTAAGGATAAGGACAACTATCAAAGTGAAACCTTCACCTTCCCCTATTTTTTGATGATTTAGACTTATTATGTAATTTACACACAAGTGGATCAAGGTTCTCACCATATATTATTAAAAGATATAGAAAAAAATGAGAGGAGAGGAGCAGTTGGGAAACTAAGTTATAAAAATCTGTAAGAACATAAAATGTTAACAGAAGAAAAGTTAAACACATGAGAGTATGATATTAACTCATTTTCTCTTAAACACAGCAGAGTTGAGAATAAGAGAGTTCAGCATGAAAGCTAAACTTCTAGATTTCAGACAAAATAGACTCAATTTAAAACGAAAGGCTAAAACCAAATCCTAAAAACATTAGTACAGAAGTAGTAAAAAAAAAACTTTAAGCAAAATGATAAAAAGCAATGAGATGGAAACCTTAACTGTTATTCGAGATGGAATTGAGAATAAAGAAGAATTAAGAGCTAAAAATATGAAAGTGGAAAAACAAAAAGTTAAGGGAGAAAAACTGTGAGAATATTTTAAATGAAGTAGAAAATAAATCACTTGGACATATTACCACCAGAATTATTCTTCAAAATGGAGTAACTGCACAAGGGTTTATAAAATTACCAACCTTTAAAAAGTTTCAGTGTGTAGTAACAGAAGGATGGTCTGCACACATATGCTGTGAGCCATTGGGCTCTGAATGTCAGATCATAGATGTCAAGGCCCCCAACCCAACCCATACAGACAGAGTGGTAGGCTCTGGGTGCTGTCACACAGAGGAGAGGGGGGACCTCCTGGAGTCTTCCCAGACTCAGAAAGGCTGAATTTGTAATAACTATTGATCGATTTTATATCTAATGGGTCATTAAGTACCAATTCTAATGCAAAGAAATGATCTATTTTTAATATTCTCTATATGCATTCTATTTCTTAGTTCATACCATGGGAAAAAATTAAAATAACATAAAAAACACTCCTAGAATGTGTTTGTGCTCACTCATGTCTCTTTTTCTAGTATTGTAGCATTTTGGAGTTGATCTCAAGACCCCAGAGGTATCCTTAAGATAGAATTCAGTTCCAGACATGTGGGTTAAAAGTTTACAGCTGAGTTTGGGATGGATGTGTGCACACTGCTATGTTTAAAATGGATGACTGTATAGTACATGGACCTATCGTTTAGCACATGGAACTCTCCTCAATGTTATGTGGCAGCCTGGATGGAAGGGGAGTTTGGGGGAGAATGGATACATGTATATGTATGGATGAGTCCCTTCACTGTTCACCTGAAACTATCAGCTATTTGTTGTTAATTAGCTATTTGTTGTTCAGTCGCTCAGTCGTGTCTGACCCTGTGAGCCCCTGGACAACAGCATACCAGGCTTCCTTGGTCCTTCATTACCTCCTGGGGTTTCCTCACACTCCTGTCTATTGAGTTGACGATGTTGTCCAACCATCTCCTCCTCTGTCGTCCCCTTCTCCTCCTGCTTTCAATCTTCCCCAGCATCAGGGTCTTTTCCAATGAGTCAGTTCTTCGCATCAGGTGGCCAAAGTATTAGAGCTTCAGATTTATCATTAGTCCTCCTAAAGAACATTCAGGTTTGATTTCCTTTAGGATTGACTGATTTGATCTCCTTGCAGTCCAAGGGACTCTCAAGAGTCTTCTCCAATATCACAGTTCAAAAGCATCAATTCTTTGGCACTCAGCCTTCTTTATGGTCCAACTCTCACATCTGTACATGGCTACTGGAAAAACCATAGCTTTGACTATATGGACCTTTGTCGGCAAAGTGATGTCTCTGCTTTTAAATACTCCAATATAAGATAAAAACTTTAAAAAAGAAAAGTTTCCAGCTGAACAAGCTGAGCTTTTGATGAGAGATTAAGAGAACCACAGAGAGCCAGACAGAGATACAGGTCATCTGTGATATAAAAAGAGGGAAAAGTGAGGACAAGAGATTAAGAGAGAAGAGAAGGAAGAATAATAAAATCCCTGGAAGCAGAGTTGGGCCAAGATTTTATAACTGAATTCCCTGGGTGCACCTCCATCTACACACTGAGATGTTTGTTGAGGCAGAGAGAGAAGACGCCCTACAGCAGTTGGTTTTTTTTTTTTTTTTTACTTTATTTTACTTTATGATACTGTATTGGTTTTGCCATACATCAACATGAATCCGCCACGGGTGTACACGTGTTTCCAATCCTGAACCCCCCTCCCACCTCCCTCCTCGTACCATCTCTCTGGGTCATCCCAGTGCACCAGCCCCAAACATCCTGTGTTCTGCATCGAACCTAGACTGGCGATTTGTTTCTTACATGATATTATACATGTTTCAATGCCATTCTCCCACAGTTTTATGACTGCTTTCTTATTCTGTGTTTTTTTCTTAA
Organism: Capra hircus; assembly: GCF_001704415.2. NCBI lineage: Eukaryota > Metazoa > Chordata > Mammalia > Artiodactyla > Bovidae > Capra > Capra hircus. The sequence goes on along the minus strand of NC_030811.1, from coordinate 12,359,897 downwards.
TGGCTCCTGGCCTTTCGCAGCAGTTACTTATAAAGATAGGGACTGAGATTTGATGGAAAGATGGGGGAGAAGGAGGGAGGGAAGAAAAGCTGGTTTTTCAACACAAACAGATGCCTTTTCTGGCGGCACGACCAGGGAATTAGGATTTTTCAGTTCATTTGCAGAATTTGTTGTAGAAGAGTGACCAGAATCTAAATATTTAGTGTGCATAAAGAAATCAAACTGTCAATAACTAAAAATATATATTTTTTCCTGAAAACACTGAAGAAAGAGAAAAAACTATATAACTATGTCATTAGGACAGTTCTGAATAACAAGCAATTTGCAGAAGCAAATACACATCAGGAAAGTTATTTAATAAGGCCATATTGTATAGTGTTGTCTATTTCAGAGAGCCTACATTTTCTAAATTAGCCCAACAAAATTGTGAAATGCATGCAGCTGTTCTTCAGCAGTTCTGACCTCTCCATTTTTGAAAACTCCTTTGTCCCCTTGGGGATATTCTATTCTGCTTCACACTGTAGTATGGCGCCCAGTGCCCTCAAGATCCCAGTCCTGGGAATTTCTTGGTAGTCCAGTGGTTAAGACTCCACACTTCAGGGTTCAGTCCCTGGTCAGGGAACTTAGGTCCTGTATGCAGCTCAGTGCAGCCTAAATACATAAATAAAAATAGAAATCAAGGGGAAAAAAAAGTTCCAAATCCTTCTCAGTTCTGCTCTCCCCCTACACAGAATATTCATTTTCAGCAACCATACTTCTTTTGTACAAAGGAGTTAAAAATCAGTCTCAACTTTATATTTTTAGACAAGTACATTTGTAAATAAAACATTTGCTCCTGTCAAAGAACTTTTACTCACCTATGAGCAGTTGAGCAGAGGGAATTTCAGAAAGCTGAGAGCATTTTCATTGTACCTAAAATTTTACTTCAACAAGAGTTTGTTTTGTCAGTGATGAAGCCTGGCAATGGGATTTCTACTTTCTGAAAAGGTAACAAACAAGAAAATATCAGAGGATTTTATATAAATAAATATCTAGAAAATGTATACAGTGTATATATTATAGCATGTGTACGTGCTCAGTTGCCCAGTCATGTTCGACTCTTTGTGACCCTGTGGACTGTAGCCTTACAGGAGTCTCTGTCCATGTGATTCTTCAGGCAAGAATAGTGGAATAGGTTGCCATTTCCTGCTCCAGGGGATCCTCCTGACCTGGGGATGGAACCCACGTCTCCTACATTGGCGGGTGGATTCTTTACCACTGAGCCATTGGGAAAGCCCCATACGTGTATGTGTATGTGTAAATATATATTTGTGTAGGTGTATAAATATATACATGCATGTGTGAACATTTGTGTATGCAGATATATGTACACATTTATACACATGTATGATGACAAGTTGGTGTTCTAGGTAGACTGCTTATGTTGAACAAGTTATTTAGTTTCTTGGGGCTGTAGAATTGATCACGGTGTTCTGCAGAGGCAAGAGGCTCAGCTGAAGAATGGCTGGCTTGTATTTGGCACCAGGTTTGGAGCAACGTGTTCAATGCCAGCATACACTCCTCTGCATCAAACTGCTGAGTGTATTCTCAAGTTTGAAATGTGTCTTAAATGTCACAGTAACAAAATGGTGCTTTGAGGGAGGCACTCCAGAAGCACTTAATGTTTAAGAAATAGATTTCCAGGCCTTGCTGTATACACAACATGAGGAGCATTAGACTCCTTCTTTGAATTCTTCACCACAGCCCTTCCAACAGCTTCCCAACTCCCTGCTCTTGCCCAGGAGCCTGGGAGGTGCTGTCAGCCCCCTCCTCTCTGCACTGTGTTCAGACACCAGTTGGTTGTAAGGCTCAGAATGAGGCCAAGCTAAGAAAGAGCAGCCAGAGTGCTGTTTACATAACAGGACAAACTGTATGGGGTGCCTATGAAACTACATTAAGAATATTCACTCTGCAAGTAAACGATTAAGGAAAAGTCACGAGGAGAATTTTATCATTAGTGCCTGTCTTTGTTGTGTGGTAGTTCACATGAAGTATCTCTTCCTGGGGCATTTTTGCTCAATTACTCTCCCCTCCATCACCACTCCCCCCCCCCATACACACACACATTAACTCAGCTTCTTATTATATTGATAAATCAGCGAATTCAGGTTTTTAGTTAAGGCTTATTACAGGGCCAGTGCTGTGCTGGGGACTGTGGAGGTGTTTTAGAAAGTCAAATGATCCATTTCCTTGCCAAGGAAACTGCAGGCCTGTAGGGGGAAGAAAGAGCCATTACTAGATTCCCCTTAGATCTTATTTTGCATATCAACCGTTGGGAACTCTGACAGTTGAGTTGCTTTTGACTGTCTATTTACATAATTGTTCCTTGCCCTAAGAGGGATAAGAAGAGGCTGGGGAAAATGTACAGTCACCCTCTGTATCTGCAGGTTCCACATCTTTGGATTTAACCAACTGCAGATAAAAGGTATTCACAAAAAAATTTCAGAAAATTCCCAAAAAGAAAATTTGAATTCATCGTGCTCCTGAGACTATTTACATAGCATTTATACCATTTTAACAACCACTTATATAGCATTTACATTGTATTAGGTATTTTAAATAATCTAGAGATTGTTTTAAGTACATGAGACAAGGTGCATAGGTTATATGCAAATATCATGCCATTTTATTTAAGGGACCTGAGCATTCGTGACATTTAATATTTGTGGGCATTGTAGAATCAACTCTCAGCAGATATGAAGGACTGTACTGTGAATTTCCATGGGCTCTGATTATCTGAGTTGAAGATTAAAGAAATAGCTGTGACTGGATTTCCCTCAAAGGTAACTTTGCCCTCTTTGCCTCCTAGGACCTGGGGCTCTTTCTATTATAATGGAAAGAAATGCTGGAGACTAAATCTCCTTTGCTTGCACATGTGGGATTCTTGACAAGTGCTGTTGCAACTGGACCACATTTTGGCTCTCATCAGCTCTCTTTCTACCTGGTGCCTCAGCCTTCACTGGCTTTAAGACGGTGGTTCTCCAAGTATGGTTTGTAGATCCCTGCTGGTCTCTTGGACTCTTGGTCCCCAGATCCAAATTTTTATAATAATATAAAGTGTTATTTTCCCTTTCATTTTGTTGATATTTATACCAATGATGCAGAAATCAATGGCTGGTAATTCTTCCACTGCTTTAGCACAGACGAAAGCAGCGGGCCCATCTTGTATTCCCTCTTCTACATGATATTCTTCCCTACCACCAGACACCCCGAGTTTTAAATGTCCTGAAGAAACAGAAAACATACCCATTTTTGGTCTTGCAAGCCGTGCCATTCATCTGTTTTGAAAAAATGGTTATTTTCCATAAGGGGTTATTTGTTTTAACATTTGATGAGTATTTTCCATATTCTGTGTGATGAAAGGGGGTGTATGTGTGAAGTACTTCTGCTGCATGTCAAAGTATGAAGATTGTGTCTAGGAAAAGTACTGTGGGGCTAAATTACTCCAGTCTCTTTTCTACAGAATATCACTTTTGCTTGAAAGAACAACTGATAGATGCGCTGTGGTTTTTCAGACAGGGAGATCTGGCAGGCATGGTCTCAAAACAGAATGAAGGGAGCCTGCAACTCTAAGAAAAATAACTGACAGAATTTGATGCCAATGATAAAATTCATGTCTCTATGAACAATTAAAATTATAGAAAACGTTAAACTGCCCTGTGACAGCTTCTCAATGCTGAAAGAACTTTCTTGGGAGATGGGTGGTAAAAGTAATGAATGTGATTTTTTAATATTGCCTAATGAAATGTGTCGGTAATTGGAAGACGTTATAAAATCAAGGATGGATAAAAAGATCCATTTGAAGTGCAATAGAGACAAATGGGCTTTCAAGTATCTAAGTACGAAAAGTTTGTTGAGATGATTTCAGATTCCAAGTTGCAACTAATGTTTAAATAGCCACTAACTACTGAATTTTGGTGTAGTATCGAAAGACAGGCACTACAATTAGTTGAAAAATATATGAAAATATTTCTGCCTTTTCCAATTATATATCTGTGTAAAGCAGGATTTTTAAAAAATACTTCCATTGAGATAACACATTTCGACAGGTTGAATACCAAACCCATGGCGTACCTCAGGGTCTTTTCTTTAGTTCTTTCTCCCTTAATGGTTCTTTACTGTATGGTCTGAGTTTGGCCAGATTCTAAGCATATCCATTCTGATTACACATTTAAAAATGGGGACCCATTGACCACTGTGATATCTTCTTGGGCCAGGGTTTAATTTATCTTCTGGCCTCCATAAGTCCTAACCCTAACAGGCAACATGATGGCCTTTGGGATTCCCAGGTATCACTGTCAGATTAGGCATTGTATCCAATAACTCACAAAAATGTTTGGGTATTCCCCTTCTCAGTCATTCTGGAGATAGCTGAAGGCCACTTTAGGGGAAGATTAGGGCAAGATTGATGTTTATATACTTGTGAGAATATTACAAGTTCTTTACTTAAAGGAACATTGTCTCCTTTTTATTAATGGGTTCTGGATCTGTGAATTCACTTAGATTTAGTAACAGTGAGAGATCACAACTTTCCAATGTAGTAATTTACATTAACAATTCTCATTTTTTTGTTCTTAAATAAGACAAATAATTGGTTTCCCACATTTTTAATCCCTAGGAACACCATGCTCTATTATCCTTGGTCATAAATCTTTGTGGATCAAGGCACCTTGGTTGTCAACATAAATCAGGTTAGGAATTTCCACCTAGTCTCTGCCATTCCAGAATCCCATCATTCCTACTGATTCTACATATCTTAGTTCTAGGACAGCCATAATCAAACCATCAAAACGAACAAGCCATCTGTACCTGAGCATCCCTCACTGTGCTGGTGAACTGTTTGTTCTCTGAGCCCTCCTGCGAAGTGTGGGCAGATGGCAGGTTCTCCAATCTTATTGTAATAAATGCATTTTAACATTCTTATACTCTGGAGTTTTCCATCAGTAACTTTCTTAAGGCAGTTCTGACATCTCTACAACATTTGTTGTAGGTTAGTGTTGTGTCCTAACTTTAAGGAGTCATCTCAGAAACGTAGCCAGACTGGCACTCAGTGTCCTTGGTGAATCCTGAGGGAGTCTTCCTCAAGACTGCTGCCAAAACACAAGTCTATGGGCCTGATGCACAGTGAGGCCAAGCAATGCCACAGTGTCAGAGTTTGGAACAGAGAAAGGTTTATTGAGGGCTCTGCAAGGAGATGGGTGACTCATGCCTTAAAAACACCAAACTCCACAAAAGCTCTGGGCAGATCCCTTTTCTAGGTGAGGGAGGAGCATGGTGAGTTGTTGCAAAGTCTTGCTGTCAGATCCTGTGTTCTTGAGGTCAGGTCATGGTCAGATAACAAAGTTTCTGTAAATCCTTATCAAGCAACTGTTATCCTTCATTCTGACAAGAAAGGGCAGGGTCTCCAGGCACAACTTTCATCCTCTGAGGTCCAAATCCTGGCTGAAGAGGAAGCAGATTTCAACTGGCAGCTCTCTCAGGGCCGGGTCCCCACAGTGCTTTCTATGCAGACTGCTGCTGCCATCAGGTCGCAGAGGCAGGGATGGGGGAAGGGTTCTTTGCTGCCTTAAGGTCTGGGCTGGGCCAGTGGGTGGCCCTGGCAAGGGCGGTGGTGTCTGGCAGGACACAGCTCCCAGCTGTTCCCTGTGGCCCCCCAGTTCCCCCTCACTGACTCCAGTCAGGTGAGCTAAAGGCCCCTACCTCCCAGAAGGCCAGGATCAGCCTCTTACCTCAGTCTCCTCCTAATGACCACCACTCTGCTTTGGACAGTAGTGGAATACCTCCCTAACGGTTGCTCAGTGACAGTTGCTTGCTTGGAGGAGGGCCCCATTGTAGCTCTGACCAAATGGCTGAGCAGGACCTCCAACGGTTGCTCCTGGACAGTTGCTCACTAGTGGGAGGGTCCCATCCCAGCACCCAGCAACCACTGGGTGGTCTCACTGTAATGGCGGTAACTGTTGCCTGATGAACCGTAGTTACTACCATCTGACCAGGTTAAGAATTTCCTCTCAAAGAGTCTGCTTTTTAGGGTCGATTCTGAGATGAATTTCTTTCATCCTAGTTTCTGTCAGAAAGCTTAAACTATGACAAGGCAGGTAGTTTATTCAGGGGGAAGTCTTTCCAGGGAACAGAGTGGGGGACTGGGGAGAGTAGACACAGAAGGTGGGAAAGCCAGTATAAAGTGCATTTTGTCCGTGTTCCTACTGTGGGCAACTGAGGCTAGACCGTCCTTGTATAACAAGTCTCAAGGTTCAGTTCAGTTGCTCAGTCATGTCCGACTCTTTGTGACTCCATGAATTGCAGCACGCCAGGATTCCCTGTCCATCACCAACTCCCAGAGTTAACTCAGACTCATGTCCATTGAGTCGGTGATGGCATCCAGCCATCTCATCCTCTGTTGTCCCCTTTTCCTCTTGTCTCCAACCCCTCTCAGCATCAGAGTCTTTTCCAATGAGTCAACTCTTCCCATGAGGTGGCCAAAGTACTGGAGTTTCAGCTTTAGCATCATTCCTTCCAAAGAACACCCAGGGCTGATCTCCTTCAGAATGGACTGGTCGGATCTCTTGCAGTCCAAGGGACTCTCAAGGGTCTTCTCCAGCACCACAGTTCTAAAGCATCAATTCTTCCGCGCTCAGCCTTCTTCAAGGTTATCTACTGGCAAATCAGCACACAGAATGGCTGCGCACAGCCACCCTGACTCCATGGAATTGAACTTGCTCTTGGAGTCATTCACACAGGCTCCCCAAGCAGCAGACTCCGGAGCAGAGTGAGAGTTCAGTGCAATTGAGAACAAAGTGCCATTTGATAACCCATTCTAAGAAGGATGGCACTATTGATGGCTGGTGCACATGGTGGAACCATCAGATGGGAGGTTAGGCACAATGGGTGTTCAACACAAGACTTTAATGATCTTTAGGGTTTCTTTTTTCTTTCCATTTCTGTCTCTCATGACCATAGCCATGATCTGGCCATTGACTTCACCTGTAATTGCCTTCCCCTGAAATACTTAGCTCCCATTTCGAATTATTGCAAATATTGCAAAGTATCTTTAACTAGTGTTCACAGTATAATGCCTCTTGATAACATAAAAGAGGTAATAAAACAGTAAATAAAACTACAAAAACAAACACGGTTCCCAAAGGGGAAAGATCAGAGGAGGGATAAATTAGGAGCTTGGGATTAACATATATACAAAATAATCAAGATGGACCTAATGTACCACACAGAAAATTCTATTCAATATTCTGTAACGACCTATATGGGAACAGAATCTGAAAAAGAAGGGATATATGTATACGTATAACTGATTCCCTTTGCTGTACACCTGAAACTAACACAAGTTATAAATCAACTATACTCCAATACAAAATAAAAATTAAAAAAATTAATACATATCCATTGGTATTGGGAGCTCTTTAGGAAACACTTTTAGAGCTCCCTTATGTTATTATTTCCCAGGCTATTATTTACTGAGTTTGGCTTTATTCATTCATCACATTTTTAATATATAATATAGTCCAGGCACTATGCCAGACACATGAGTCCAAAGATAAATATAATAAGAAACAAGAAGTTTGCAGTGCTGAAACTATAGTAAAGTATGCATGTAAGCACCTAAATAGCGAAGGACAGGGAAGCCTGGCTTGCTGCAGGCCACAGGGTTGCAAAGAGTCAGACACAACTTAACAACTGAACAACAGCAAGCACCCAAATGAACCATTTCAGAAGAGTGTGAGAATTCTTAGTAGATAAATATGCACTAGACTGTGGGATTAGAGAGGAAAGAGAAACCTATATTGATTAAAAAGGCAGAAAGAAAGTTTCAGTAAAGAGTTAAATTTTGAGGTGATTTTGAAGGATAAGTTGGACCTGGAAGGATGGAGAAGTAAGAAGGGCATTTGCAAAAGCACAGAATCATGAAGTGTGCCACGCTCACAAGGTGGGAACGGAAGCAATATTTTGGGGGTGGTGTCAGGTGAGGGCAGGAATAAGAGATTTAAAATAAATATTGCATGGGAGGCTAGAAGTGGACTGTGACAAATCTTGTAGAGTAATATTAGGGAGTTCTTTTATTGTCAGAAAATGACAGATTTAAATTTTGGCTTTGTGATAGAGAGGAAGATAAATTGGAGAAGAGGGTTGAAGCTAGGAGACTGGTTAGAAAATTGTTAAAATAAGTCAAGAAAGAGAAGATATATGAACCAGGGCAGGAACAGCAAGAATACAAAATAATGGATGGAGTTCTAAGTTACATATGAACTAGAATCAATAGAACTTGCTTAATTGATTGATTCTCTTGACTCTCTTTCTTCAGGACCCTTGTCCCAATCTCAATAATTCTATATTAATGTATGGAAGAGTCAGAGTTTCCATTTGGATGACTGATAGGTAGTACCATTAACTAAGATTGAGATATCAAGGGAAAATCCATATGTGGAGGTGATGGGAAAAAATGAGCTATTTTTGAGAAGTTTCAGGTATAAATGGGGCAACCCAGTGATGATGCCAGTAAGGAACCACACTCAGTTTCTAGAAGAGCCCCTCTACCTCTGTGATCTCAGTTACCAGCTATATGATTAAAATCACCATGTTCATATGTCCAGGACAAACAGCCCTTTGGAATTCCAGTGTCTCACAAGCATCTCAGACTCATCATATCCTAAACAAAACCTATTTTCCCCTAAATACTGTCTTTATCCAGTGTTATTTGTATTAGAAAATGGCATTTACTTATATTAGAAAATAGTATTACCATTCAACAGTTTAGGAATTTTATGTTTATTCAAGAAATATGTACTAACACGTGCCAGGCACTGTTTTAGGATGCTGAAAAAAAAGCAGTGATGATTGAAAGCAAATGTGTTCTTACATGCAAAAAAGTAAAACTCCCGAAACAAACTGGATCAAACCCCTAAACCCACAGATGACTAACAGGCATTAACAGAAAGCCAGCTTAGGGGCTAGAGGGTGAGAGGAGTATTTTAGATGCTAGGGTTAGGGAAAATTTCTCTCATGAAGTAAGAGTTGAGCAGAATTCTCAAGAAAGTGAAGTGGTTTGCTTGTGAGATTTGTACACTGTTATCAATACTATTTGTACTATTACTAATATTAATATACAAATTATTAAAATAATATTAATAAACAATACTAATTGCATTATTAATACTATTTGTACACTGATATTAATACCTGATATTAGGTATTAATACCTAATTGATACCTGACTGACTCATTGGAAAAGACCCTGATGCTGGGAAAGATTGGAGGCGAGAGGAGAAAGGGACAACAGAGGATGAGATGGTTGCATGGCATCACTGACTTGATGGACATGAGTTTGAGCAAGCTCTGGGAGTTGGTGATGGACAGGGAAGCCTGTTGTGCTGCAGTCCATGGGGTTGCAAAGAGTCGGACGCGACTGATTGACTGAACTGAATTGATTAATACACTTGTATGGCTGCTGTGACAAATTACCAAAACCTTAGTAGCTATGGCAACCCACTCCAGTACTCTTGCCTGGAAAATCCCATGGATGGAGGAGCCTGGTAGGCTACAGTCCATGGGGTCACAAGGAGTAGGACACGGCTGAGAGACTTCACTTTCACTAGTAGCTCAAAACAACACAAATATCTTACAGTTCTAGAGCTGGAAGTCCAAATTGTCTCTTCTTGGGCTATAATCAAGATGTAGGTTGAAGTTCATTCCCTCTGGAGGCTGAGGGAAGCTTTGCTCCTTGCCTTTTCTACTTTTAGACCTTAGCCACGTTCCTCAGTTCATGCTCTCTTCTCTTTTTCCAGCATAACACCTCCTGCCTCTCTTACAAGGATGCCTGACTATATTGGGGCCACCTGAGTAAGTCACAGTAATCTCTCCAGCTGAAGACAATTATATTTGCAAAATACCTTTTGCTATGTCAGGAATTCACAGCTCTTGCAATCTAGGATGTGGTTATCTTTCTTTGTGTGTGGGGGGGGTTATGATTATTCTATCTACTGTCTACACTAACATGCATTCTGAGCAGTGGGAGGGTAACATGATGAAGCTTTGAGGTAAGAGCATGCATGAGGCCTTTGGTAGGAAGCTAGTGTCTTACATCTAATCATTAAATCTTTTCAATGAAAACTTCTAATTATTTCTGGATTCTGTATATTTCTCTCCATATTCACTTCCAGAACCTCTGGTCAAAACAAAACAATCATTTATGTGGACTAACATAACCATCTCTTGAATCCATTCTTGACTCTTATAAATCTATTCTCTTAGAGAAGTAAAGATCTTTTCAAAATGCAAATTGAGTCATGTCAACTGCCTACTTAAAGTTCTTATGCGAATTTATGGTTGTCCCTAAGTTAATTGGCCATCCACATCTAAATTTTCTGCACATTCTCTGGTATGCAAGCCATTCAGTATGGTTGTTCTTTTGCTCTCTCTATATCCCATCAGACCAGTGCCTGCTTCACCTCCACCCAACTCACAAGACTGACCTTCCTGCATGCTTGCCCCAGGCCCCAGTAGTGATTTTCTTAGCAGAGGGGCAGTGAGCAGGTGTCCCTCTGCTGGTTTCCCTGATAATTATTGGGCCCACCTGATACTAATTCCCCTATAACTAGTAATCTCCCCTCCTCCCCAGGAGCGAAGATCGCTGTCATGTCCTGCCCTGCCATCTCCCACTGCTAGTTGCATAGGATGGGGAGTTGCTCCAGAACCTTCAGACCTGTAAATCCCCTCAACCATTAACCACTGATGTCTCTGTTGCTGACTCTGAACTCTTTCTTTAGTCTTGAAGCTGGGCAACTTCAGGGCCCATGGAGTGCAGCCCAGCATTGCCTAAAATCCATTCAGTAACTTGAAGGTATAGACAAAAATATCCACTGCGTAAATAACAGCAGAAGTATCACTGGGGCCCCTGACGCCACGACCAGCCTGCAGGCGTGGGGAGTATGAGAGGGTGAGGTGAATGACTGCAAATAGAAGACTGAGAAGCTAAGGACAGGGACCAAGCACAGTCAGAATCAGCCCTGGAAAGCCCAACACTGAGTGTTCAAATACTAGGCACAGCGCTGGTTACAAGCAAGGGTCTCGAGAGTGTGTGGATCTGAGTGGCTGCGTCAGAAAGGCAGTATTTCCAAGCGTCTTTGTTCAGTCACTCAGTCGTGTCCAGCTCTTTGCGACCCCATAGACTGTGGCTCGCCAGGTTCCTCTGGCCATGGGATTTCCCAGGCAAAGAATACTGGAGTGGGTTGTCATTTCCTTCTCTAGGGGATCTTCCTGGCTCAGGGATGGAGCCTAAGTATCCTGCCCTGGCAGGCAGATGCTTTACCACGGAGCCTCATCCTGGAGTGGGTTGCCATTTCCTTCTCCAAGGGGTCTTCCTGACCCAGGGATCAAACTCAGGTCTCCCACATTGCAGGCAGACGCTTTACCCTCTGAGCCAGCCGGGAAGCCCGCCACGGAGCCTCAGGAGAAGGTAAACAGGAAGGGCGGAGGACTTCCTGGCGATTCAGCGGTTAAGGAGCCACGCTTCCACTGCAGGAAGAACGTGCTCCACCCCTGGTCAGGGAGCTAAGATCCACATCCCCTCCAGTGTGGAAAAAAAAAAAAAAAAAAAAAAGAGGGTGGAGGCATTCTTTATAAACATGTAGTGGGAAGGACAGAGAAGTTCAAAGAGAATATCAGGGATACTGAAGAAACACCAGAGAACCACATGAAAAACCAGCTTGCCTCTACTGCTCACCATGTTGTCCAAGAATGAAGTCGCCCTTCCCCTTAGTAAAAGGCAGTACTTTTGATCAAGAAATTCTGTCCAGAAAATAAATTGGAACAAAAAAAAGCCTGTCGCATCCATACAGAGTTGCAGTAAGAAGAGAAAATGAAAACCTAAACACTAAAGCTGTTGAAATTTCCCCCACAAATCTCAAGCACAAAGCGGAATAAAATGATAATGCAATACTCTAAACGGAACGAAACAGCCTCAGACAAGCGTTTCACGATTTCCACTATACCTGGATGTAACTAAGAACTAATTAGCAAGGAAAAACTCGCTTTTCGTAGAATGCTAAATAACAATGATGAAGCTAGAAAATTGCTGTTTTGCAACTGCCACAGTTATAATTGGGGCAAGAATTTTTCAACAGGTTTTAAAACTAGTGGGTGGGAATTTTGAAGAGAAGCAGCATATTTGCATAGAATCAAGAAACTTATTATTACGTAAAGAAAAACAGTAACTCAGTGGAGGAGACTAGTGGTTACTACTTTAACCTATGATCAGAGTTGGCATCTCTAATAAAGGTTGTTGGTTTAGTTGCTAAGTTGCATCTGAGTTTTGCAACCCCCATGGACTGTAGCCCATCAGGCTTCTCCATCCGTGGGATTCTCCAGGCAAGAACATTGGCGTGGGTTGCCATTTCCTTCTCCAGGGAATCTTCCTGATCCTGGCATTAAACCGGCATAGCCGGCATTGCAGGTGGATTCTTTACCACTGAGCCACCAGGGAATCCCCTGATAAAGTTGACATTGACATTATCTGTATCCTGATGTGATACAATGAGAAGACTTATCAGTTATTCAGAACTCAAGCCATACATACATAAACTGCCTTAATCACGAGGAAACATTAAACTCAACTGAAAGAAATACCATCCAAAAATGTCAATGTTAAGGGGAAAGAAGGAAGGTGAAAGAAATATTTCAGATTAAATGACATCAAGGAGACATGACAAATACAATTGATAAAATGCATGATCCTGGATTGGTCCCTAGATAAGAAAAAAGCAATACTATGTAGAAAATTTTTGGATGTCCAATGGTCAAGTAGACCCAACACAGCAGCACAGTGGCTACTGAGGTCAAGAGGTTCACTCCTGAACCTGTCGAGTTGACCTGCCACGGTACTGGGATGCGGCCAGTCAGGAGACAACAAGCCCAGATGGATTCAGGCAGTGCCTTGCTGATACCACATACAGGAGGTCATCATGGGGTCAGCCCTCCTGTCTCTCATCTCACAAGATGATGCCACCTGGAGGGCCCAGTAAGAGGTGGCCGGTTGTAAGGTAGACCGAGGAGTTAAGCAGATTACTCAGAGGTCTGCAGCTGTGTCACAGGAGGTGGGGGAGAACGTCTTGGGCTCAGATGAAACTAGGGAGAGCTCCTCTCAAGCCTGAGCATCTCCCCTTGCTCCAGGAGGTGTCTAGGATGTCGCTAGGGCTCATGTGAGCCTGGTCAAGCCTTGCCATGTAGGACTACGTGATCACAGGCAAGGTGTTGGGCTGCCTCATGGCAGAACGACTGCCCTGTGCTGCAGGCAGACTAACGCTCCCCTCTCACCTCTTTGATGTCTTCACCCCAATCCCAGACCTGTGACTATGTCACTTTACAAGGCTAAGAGACTTCCCAGCTGGGATTAAGGTTACAGATCTTCAGGAGAGATTGTACTGGGTTATCAGCATGGGTTCAGCTGCATTAACATGAGTCCTGAAAAGTGAAGAACCTCCCAGGGGTTAAAGAGGGAGATACAGCAGTTCCTGACCCACTGATGCTGGCCTTGAAGAAGGAGGAAGAGGGTCACGAGCCAAAAAATGGCAGTGGTTTCTGGAATCTGGGAATGACTGTCATCCTGCAATCAGCCAGGAAATAGGGACTTGGGCCCTGCAACACCAAGGAAGTGGATTCTGCAAAACCCCAGTGAGCAAGGTAAGAATTCCCTCTTAGAGTCTCTGGGAAGGTGCCTCTCTGTGCTCCAGTGAAAACTCTAACAAATTTGTGACCTATAGAATTATTTTAAAAAAAGTGTATTGTTTTAAGCCACTCAATTTGTGGTGACTTATTATAGCAGAGGTGGAAAATGAATATAGGCTATACTGTGTTAATTGGCTAAAAATTGAAATGCAGTCACTGGTGTTGTAACCCTCACTAGTCCCAGAATTTGATACTATACTACAATTGCACAGGGGTTTCTTTTGTTCTTAGGAAATTTTATGAGGAATTTAGGGGCTTGGGAATATTTATTGCAGTTTACAGTCAAGTGGTGTCACAAAGGTGACAAAACGTTAATGACTGGTGCAATCTGAGTAAAGGGTACCACCATTCTCGTATCTTTCTTGTGATTTTTAAGTTTGAATTATTTCCAAATAAAAGGGCTTTTTTTTTTTTTTTTTAAAGTACTAAGCGATATCATCTGTGTTCCTTCTATATCAGCCTTAACTAACATGACCTACCAGCTCTGTGGGCTTTGCTGGTGGCTCAGATGGTAAAGAATCTGCCTGCAATGCAGGAGACCTGGGTTCTATCCCTGGGTTAGGAAGATCCCCCAGAGGAGGGCATGGCAACCCACTGCAGTATTCTTGCCTGGATAATCCCCATGGGCAGAGGAGTCCATGGGGTCATAAAGAGTCGGCCACAACTGAGTGACAAAGCACATCAGCTCTGTGACTCCAACTTAGCCTTTTAGCCTTATAATATCTGCTTCACCCTCCCTCTCTCTGAGTATGGCCTAGCCACACTCTTGCTCAGAGCTTTCACACAGGTAGGTCTGCCTGCCTGGTCACTCTTTGTCCCTTCTGGTTTGAAAGCACGAATACCAAAGAAAGATTAAGCAGAAAAGAATACAACAAAACCCTTTCACCCACTAACTATGAAAAGTATTAATGGCTCAGCCATGTCCTACTCTTCTCCACCCAATACAGCCTTCCAGGCTCCTTGATCCATAGAATTCTTCAGGCAAGAATACTGGAGTGGATTGCTGTTCCCCTTTTCTGGAGATCTTGAACCTGGGTCTCCTGCATTGCAGGCAGATTCTTTACTGTCTGAGCCACCAGGGAAGCCCAAAGGCAAAAACTGTAATACTTTAACAGACTAAATAAAATTTTCAGAGCATTTAAAAAAACTTAAATACTTGACTTAGGAATAAACAACTCATATAAGGAACAGATGTTTTCGCAGTTAAAGGCTTGCATTTTCTATACAGAATGTTTGTTGTAAAACCTTACCTTTAATAGTAAGGAGAAAGGGGTGATGTTAGGAGAATATTATTTTCTGCAGAATGAGACTGGAAAATGCTAGGCCCACACTTGGGCAGAATGGCTTTCTCTGAAAGTACCTCCTCAGGGCTATTCTAGCCACACATACACTCAGGAGAACAGGGTCATGTGATGTTACATAACACTGCAACTTCACGTTCAGTCACTCCACTACAGCCATACCTTGGTGGTGGTGGTGGTGGTGGTTTGGTTGCCAAGTAATGTCCTACTCTTGCGACCCCATAGACTGTAGCCTGCCAGGCTCCTCTGTCCATGGGATTCTCCAGGCAAGAATACTGGAGTGGGTTGCTATTTCCTTCTCCAGGGAATCTTCCCAACCCAGGAATTGAATCTGGGTCTCCTGCAGTGCAGGCAGATTCTTTACCGACTAAGTTACAAGGGAAGCCCACATCCATACATTACACAGCATATCATCATCTAGGGTCATACAACATTACACTCACAAAGTTCAAGGTCCAGTCTCAATACTCTTTGGAGCATCTTCTCTCATCCAACTTGGATAACAGGCTCATTTCTTCTTATTCTTATTCACTGAACAAATATTTACTTGTGACAAGCATTTGCTTTCTTCTATGTCCAATACACTATATGTTACAAAGAAATGGTGATTAGAAAACAAATATATGTCCACATGTAATTATCAAATCAGAAGATGTGTGAATCCAAAAATGAAAAAAATTGTTTTAATGTACTTAAGATTTGCCTTTATTAATTTTATCCTGAATGCATACAGAATCAAAGACAGATTCCTTATTAATTACACATAGTAAACAAAAAGTGGGGCTTCCTAGGTGGCTCATTGGTAAAGAATCCACCTGCCATGCAGGAAATGTGGGTTTGATCTACCCCTGGTTCAGGAAGATCCCCTGGAGAAGAAATGGCAACACATTCCAATATTCTTGCCTGGGAAATCCCATGGACAGAGGAGCCTGGTGGGTTATAGTCCATGGGGTCGAAAAGCTCAGACGTGACTCAGCCACTGAACAATAACAAAACAAATGCCTCTGCCCCCTGCTCCACGCCCTGCTGCTTGATCAGGCACTAGGGCAGATGGAAAGCGGTGAGGAACAGAGAACAAAGGGTTAACAATGGACTCTGTCCCTCCTGAAAGGAGGAAAACCGCTCTTGTTCTTTTGAGAAGAGATGGAAAGAATCCTGGGTTCTCACCCTAGCCACTTTTAAGGTAAATATATCTTTCCTAGATAAACCATGGATACCTCAGACTTTTATGGCCTAGGATATCTCCAGGGTCTGGGTTTCAGACCTTTTGAAATATAAATGCCTCGGGAGATAGTTCCTGAGATTTCCCAACACCTTGGGAGCTTGATTTAGGGACCTACTCCAGGCTGTTTAAGAGAAGTTTTATTCTCCTTTCTGATCTCTGAACACTAAACAAATGGATGCAGACCTAATTCTCACAGCATGTGAAGAGTCTAGGGAAGGTGTTACTTTTATAGGAACACAGAAATCCAAGGAGTTTTAATTCCCTTCCAAATGTTGATAAAGAAGTTCAAACACAAGAGACATAATAAAGGATTGTGATAATATGATGTGTAGGTGATATGTAAAATCTTCAAAGAAAATTTTCTTTTGATTGAAGGTTAAATGGTGGATGTAATTTCAATAGTGCATATAAGAGATGGTGATGATTTCTTATAATTTATACATAGTAAGTTTAATTTCTTATAATTTATATATGCTGCTAAGTAGCTTCAGTCGTGTCTGACCCCACAGATGGCAGCCCACCAGACTCCTCCATCCCTGGGATTCTCCAGGCAAGAACACTAGAGTGGGTTGCCATTTCCTTCTCCAGTGCATGAAAGTGAAAGTGAAAAGTATAAGTGACGTGGCTCAGTCGTGTCTGACTCTTAGCAACCCCATGGACTGCAGCCCACCAGGCTCCTCTATCCATGGGATTTTCCAGGCAAGCATACTGGATGGGGTGCCATTGCCTTCTCCATAATTTATATATAATAAAGTATAAATTTAAGAATTACTATTAATTTATAAGGTTTAAAAACAACGGAAAATTTACAATTGGTCCATTTTTTAGCAACCCACTCCAGTGTTCTTGCCTGGAGAATCCCAGGGATGGGGGAGCCTGGTGGGCTGCCATCTCTGGGGTCACACAGAGTCGGACACGACTGAAGCGACTTAGCAGCAGCATACCTAAATAAACTTTGCAAGACAAGAATCTTAGCAATCATATATCATCAACTTTGTATATAAAAAAATGAAGTGAATTTGTTTGATTAAAAAACTTAGGTAAAAAAATCTTAAACTTTATTCTCCTGTGATATCATTTTTTTTGTCAGCTCATCAAATTGAACTCTCTCCATTTGGGATTACACTGAAGCAAGATAGATACATTTTTATTTTCCCTAATTAAGAAGCTGGTATGAATAGTCTTATAGCTAATTATGTTTTTTTCCTTTCACTTTGGCTTTTTTTTTTTTTTGGATTACATAGAGAATGAGAATATTGTTCTGGATTTACTGCTGTGAAATACCTCAGATGACAGAGCATGCACTGTGAGAAAAGGCGTGTGCGAGGATGGTCAGTACAAAACAAAGACCAATTTTTCTCTAGAAATCGAGGAGAATATATCATCACATAATATTTTAGAACTTTCTTATGGCTAAGTAATTATTCAATGCAAAAGACAGTATAAACAGGTCCAAAGAACAAATTTCACTGCTAGTTGTCAACGTGGAGGCTAAACACAATTTGAAATTGAGCATATCATGGAAAATGAAACATATGTTCTTAAATACGACCAAATTTACATGTATTACAAAAATACATTTTTACTTGAGTATACTTCTCTGGTGGCTCAGATAGTAAAGAATCTGCCTGTAATGCAGGAGATCTGGGTTTGATCCCTGGGTTGGGAAGGTCCCCTGGAGAAAGGAATGGCTCCCCACTCCAGTGTTCTGGCCTGGAGAATTCCATGGACAGAGGAGTCTGGGAGGCTATAGTCCATGGGGTCACAAAGAGTTGGACATGACTGAGCGACCTTTGCTTTCACTTTTTTTCATGAAGTATTCAGTCAGAAATGTAAAATCAGAAACACTACACACAACTGAACTTTCATTTACGTCTTTTGCTTTTTCATTCCTTAAACATTATATATATTATGCTGTTTAATTCAACAAAGCAGTAATAGATGCAAAGAACATTCCACTTGAGAAAATACTTCTAAATTTAGTTTCTTAAAGTTGAAATTTTATGTTTGAATATTTAGTTAAAAGCCATTTTGGAAATAATAATGTTGATTAAATCTGATTTTTTGCCTATTAAAATTCAACTATTTTGTTCAAAATATTTTTCAATATGGAATTTACATTGTATTGTATGTAAACACTACCGTATTTTTAAAACTAAGACATTTGCCTTTGAGATGAATATGAACTTAAATTTCCCTCTTATTACAAGGTGCTTTCTATAAATGGAAAGCTTAATGTTCAAGTTATCAGGAACAAGCAAAATTCATGGAGAAATGAACAGTGAACACAGCAAGTCCTGCAGGGTTTTAAGTATCTGTCTTCTGAACTATAAAGCTTTGTTGACCTTATATGAATTGCTCACCCCACAATCCATTGCTGAAATATCAGTCCTCCTCTGCAGGCTGTTTTAAAATCCTGAATGATATATAGTGCAATGACTACATTTCGTCTTTGCTATGCGTGCTTCAAAAAACCCCGCTAACACGGAGATCTAAAGTGCCTGCTAAAATCTTTCTCAAAGATTGTTTGATCTTAAACTGTATTTAATGCTGAAGTGAAACATATTCCATGTCCAGGGAAATCATTCTAGTGATGAAACCCTTCAAAGCTTAAAACAGTATGGAAAGAACCTGCCTGCCTTCCAGAATTAGACTGTATGGAGGTAATTGAGCCAAATGGCAGTTTTATCCCCAAGTGAAATTACTTCCCCTGCATAGAATATGAAGCATCTGAAGATTTATCTGACATTCCTGATACCTCAGCAGTGACACTGATATTGAATGACACATTTGACATCAGGGAAGGATCATTTCTCTTTAGAATCCTCTATGTTTGTTAATTAAATGATCATTGCTGGGTGCATCTTCTTCATGAATATAAATTACTAGCCCAGGAAAGGGCTCATATTTGTATGCCATCTTTTATTATGAAGGATCTTCCAGGGTGTAATGAACCCATTTTACATTGCCATTTGACATGTTTAGAGACTGCCTCATTCAGCACTGTGACATCATCCTTAAGCTACTGTTACATTCAGGATGCAGTTTAGTAATAGACCAGTCTTCTCCTGTCATGTGGAAGTTAATTTTTTCTCTTAACTAGGCACATATTGCCAGCAGAATTCTGCACACTCAGACTTTTGATAATGGGCTCTGATAATTATCCATATTTCTTTCAACACCCTATTGACAATTGCTGACACGTTATTAAATTTGACTGTCGATTTTAATTTCCTGTTTGGCACTATTATTTAAACTCAGTGTGATTTCTGCATAACAGACTATGCTCCCATGCCTAGGTTTCTTATCAGACTATAAGCTTCATGAGGGCAGAGGTTTTTGTTCATTTCCTATGCATCTCAATGCATCAAACAGTGCCTGGCACATAGTAAATGCTCAAAAGTTTTTGTTGACTGAATTGATGATATAGATAAACAAGAAATAAGAAATATGTATATTTACAATGTTATCTTTATTAAAATAAAATATAATAATGGTCTAATTCCAAACTATATACTAGAAGTAATTTGTAACCTAATGTAGACTTCCCTGGTGGATTCAATGGTAAAGAATCCACCTGCTAGTTCAGGAGATATGGGTTCCATCCCTGCGTTGGAAAGATTACTCCAATATTCTTGGATGGAAAATCCCACCGGCAGAGGAGCCTGGTGGTCTACAGTCCATGGACATGACTGAGTGACTGAGAATGCATGCAAACTTGGAATAAATATAACAGAACTACAAATAACTGGAAAAAGTCTAATAACATCCCCATCTTAGTGGGCACTTATCATGCTTTCGTCATTCAATTTCTTTTTTCTATCTCTCTTTATACTGGGAACATTCTCATGAGAATCTTTAAGAGTCTTATTTCAAATCTAGTATCCCCACATTTTAGCCTCTTTTTCAGATATATTGTGAATTGTGTTTTATTGTCTAGAACACAGATTATTCCATTATATTATTTGCCTCATATATTTAAAAAATTTATTTTTTATGAAGAATAATTGCTCTACAATATTGTTTTCATTTCAGCCGTACATCAACACGAATTAGCCACAGGTGTACACATGTCCCCTCCCTCTTGAGTCACCCTCCCACTTCCCATCCTTTCCCACCCCTCTAGGTTGTTACAGAGCCCTGGTTTGAGCTCCCGGAGTCATAGAGCGAATCTCCATTGGTTGTCTGTTTTATGTGTGGTAGTGTGTATGCTTCCTTGCTGCTCTCTCCATTTGCCTCACCCGCTCCTTCCCCCCACCCGCCCATGTCCATAAGTCTGTTCTTTATGTCTCGCTGCCCTGCCAATAGGCTCATCAGTACCATCTTTCTAGATTCCATGTATATGCATTGACATACAGTGTTTGTTTTTCTCTTTCTGATTTACTTCACTCTGTATAATAGGCTCTAGGTTCAGCTACCGTCTTAGAACTGACTCAAATGCATCCCCTTCTACGGCTGAGTAATATTCCATTGTGTCTCTGTACTACACCTTCTTTATCCATTCATCTGTTGACGGACCTCTAGCTTGCTTCCACGTCCTAGCTATTGTAAATGGTGCTGCAGTGAACGTTGGGGTACAAGTGTCTTTTTCAGTTTTGCTTTCCTCAGGTATATTCCTAGAAGTGGTGTTGCTGGGTCATATGGTAGTTTTATTCTTAGTTTATAAGGGAGTCTCCATACTGTCTTCCATGGTGGCCATGTCAAATTACATTCCTCCCAGCAAAGCAAGAGGGTCTCCTTTTCTCCACACTCTCTCTAGCACTTGTTTGTGTATTTTTTGATGATGGCCATTCTGAACAGTGTGAGGTAATATCTCATTGTAGTTATGATTTGATTTCTCTAATAATGAACAATGTTGAGCATCTTTTCATGGTTTATTAGCTGTCTGTATGTCTTTGGGAAAATGTCTGTTTAGATCTTTTTCCCACTTTTTAATTGGGTTGTTTGTTTTTCTGGTATTGAGTTGTATGGGCTGCTTGTATGTTTTGGAGATTAATCCTTTGTCAGTTGTTTCACTTACTATTATTTTCTCCCATTCTGAGGGCTGTTTTTCACCTTGTTTATAGTTTCCTTTGCTGTGAAAAATATTTTAAGTTTAATTAGGTCCCACTTGTTTATTTTGTTTTTATTTCCATTATTCTAGGAGGTGGGTCATAGAGGATCTTGCTATGATTCATGTCATACAGTGTTCTGCCTATGTTTTCTTCTAAAAGTTTTATAGTTTCTGATCTATATTTAGGTCTTTAATTCATTTTGAGTTTATCTTTGTGTATGGTGTTAGGAAATGTTCTAATTTCATTCTTTTACATGTAGTTGTCCAGTTCTCCATTGTTATATGTTTATTGTAGTTCATTTTGGTATTAACTTTGTCTCATCCTCCATTTATACTTTTTTTTCTACAAAAGTTTGCAGAAAACATTTTCTTCAATGTTTGATAGAACTAACAAATATAACTATCTGAGCCTAAAGTTTTACTTTGTTGAGTTTTATTTTTGGTCTATTTTGCTGAACTTAACTATTGATATAAATGGGTGTTCTGCATCCATCCAAGTTACTGTGAGAGTGGTATTGCAATGTTCGGCTATGGTTGTGGAATTGTCTATTTCTCCCTTTAATTCTTCTCCCTGTCCATTACTAATTCCCAGAGCTTGCTCAAACTCATGTCCACTGAGTCAGTGATGCCATCCAACCATCTCATCCTCTGTCATCCCCTTCTCCTCCCGCCTTCAATCTTTCCCAGCATCAGAGTCTTTTCAAATGAGTCAATTCTTCACATCAGGTGGCCAAAGTATTGGAGTTTCAGCTTCAATATTCCAATGAATATTCAGGACTGATTTCCTTTAGGGTGGACTGGTTGGATCTCCTTGCAGTCCGAGCCACTTTCAAGAGTCTTCTCCAACACTACAGTTCAAAAGCGTCAATTCTTTGGTGCTCAGCTTTCTTTATAGTCCAACTCTCACATCCATACATGACCACTGGAAAAACCATAGCTTTAACTAGATGGACCTTTCTTGGCAAAATAATGTCTCTGCTTTTTAATATGGTGTCTAGGTTGGTCACAACTTTTCTTCCAAGGAGTAAGTATTTTTTAATTTCATGGTTGCATTCACCATCTGCAGTGATTTTGGAGCCCCCCAAAATAAAGTCTGTCACTGTTTCCACTGTTTCCCATCTATTTGCCAAGAAGTGATGGGACTGGATGCCATGATCTTAGTTTTCTGAATGTTAAGCTTTAAGCCAACTTTTTCACTCTCCTCTTTCACTTTCATCAAAAGACTCATTAGTTCTTCACTTTCTGCCATAAGGCTGGTGTCATCTGCAAATCTGAGGTTATTGATATTTCTCCTGGCAATCTTGATTCCAGCTTGTGCTTCCTACAGCCCAGCATTTCTCATGATGTACTCTGCATATAAGTTAAATAAGCAGGGTGACAATATGCAGCCTTGACGTACTCCTTTTCCTATTTGGAACAAGTCTGTTGTTCCATGTCAAGTTCTAACCGTCGTTTCCTGACCTGCATACATAAATTATACATTTTATGTTTACTAAATGTCGCTCTTTATTTCTGGTGTGCTCATGCTAGTTTCTCAGGTGTGTCCAACTCTTTTGTGATCCCATGGACTGTAGCCCACCAGGCTCCTCTGTCCATGGGGTTTTCCAGGCAAGTTTACTGGAGTGGGTTGCCATTTCCTACTCCAAGGGATCTTCCTGACCCAGGGATCAAACCTGCATTTCCAGTGTCTCCTGTATTGACAGGTGGATTCTTTACCATTGAACCACCTCGGAAGCCCTTCTTTCTGGCGTCACTCTTCTCGCTGAAGTTAACGTCATTTGATATTACTGTATCCTTTCTATGTTTATAGTTTGTATGATATACTCTGTCACTATCTGTTTACTTTTAACCTGTTTTCATTTTGTATTATAATGTGTCCCTTCTAGGCAACTTGTGAATAGGTTTTTCATTTTTAAAAACTCTGCCAATCTCTACCTTTTAATGGAAATATTTAGATCAATGACATTTAATGTAATTTTTGATTGGTTGAGCTTAGTTCTACCATTCTTAATGTTCCATGTATATCCTCTATTCTTCCCATTGTTCTCATTTTACTGTCTTCTTTTGAATTATTTGAATATTTTTAACATTCTATTTTAACCTGTCTGTTGGATATTTGGTAAATATTTTTTGTATTGCATTGCAATTTATTAATACATAACTAAACATGTACCATCTACTTGGAATTAATATTGTGCCACTTATTTCTTTTTTAGAGTTATTTTATAATTATAGCTTTTAGTTTATAGCTTTTTTGTTATTTTAGTTGTATACCAGCTATAAAATTAACAATTTATTCCTACATTTCTGTTGTTGTTCAGCATCAGAGTCTTTTCCAATGAGTCAAATCTTCCCATGAGGTGGCCAAAGTACTGGAGTTTCAGCTTTAGCATCATTCCTTCCAAAGAACACCCAGGGCTGATCTCCTTCAGAATGGACTGGTTGGATCTCCTTGCAGTCCAAGGGACTCTCAAGAGTCTTCTCCAACACCACAGTTCAAAATCATCAATTCTTTGGCACTCAGCTTTCTTCACAGTCCAACTCTCACATCCATACATGGCCACTGGAAAAACCATAGCCTTGACTAGATGGGCCTTTGTCGGCAAAGTAATGTCTCTGCTTTTGAATATGCTATCTAGGTTGGTCATAACTTTCCTTCCAAGGAGTAAGTGTCTTTGAATTTCATGGCTACAGTCACCATCTGCAGTGATTTTGGAGCCCAAAAAAAATAAAGTCTGCCACTGTTTCCCCAACTATTTCCCATAAAGTGATGGGACCAGATGCCATGATCTTTGTTTTCTGAATGTTGAGCTTTAAGCCAAGTTTTTCACTCTCCTCTTTCACTTTCATCAAGAGGCTTTTTAGTTCCTCTTCAGTTTCTGCCATAAGGGTGGTGTCATCTGCATATCTGAGGTTATTGATATTCCTCCCGGCAATCTTGATTCCAGCTTGTGCTTCTTCCAGTCCAGCATTTCTCATGATGTACTCTGCATATAAGTTAAATAAGCAGGGTGACAATAAACAGCCTTGACGTACTCCTTTTCCTGTTTGGAACCAGTCTGTTGTTCCATGTCCATTTCTAACTGTTGCTTCCTGACCTGCATACAGATTTCTCAAGAGGCAGGTCAGGTGGTCTGGTATTCCCATCTCTTTCAGAATTTTCCACAGTTTATTGTGATCCACACAGTCAAAGGCTTTGACATAGTCAATAAAGCAGAAATAGATGTTTTTCTGGAACTCTCTTGCTTTTTCAATGATCACCACTCATTTAAAATGTAAAAACATTGCAACCAGATAGATTCCTTAACCCCGACGTTTCACTGACTTTGTTATACTTTTCATATGTATGACATCTACAGATATTAAATGCAATAATAATGAAAAAAATAGTCATATATATTTTTGAAGGAAAAATGATTTTATATTTAACTCTTGGTGACAATTGCTCTTGGTTCTGAAAAGTCTCTTTACTTTGTCTTCATTTCTAAAATAAATATACATATTTTTGCTGGATATAGAACTCTATGTTGAGAGTGTTTCCTTTTTATTTTTTGACATTGATTTGTTCCATACATGTGTAGTTCAAGTGTTAAGATTGTTACTTGTGCAAGTTCATGTATGAAACTAGGGGATATTCTGTTATTCTCTTGGGTATTTCTTCTTTTCTGCTCTCAGGGCTCTCTATGATTCCACTCAGAAGTATGGTGGGGAAGCTATTGGAGTCCTTGGCTGGGTAGAACTCTTCATCACTCTCCATTACTATGACTGACTCTTAGGGCAAGTCATGTGAAGGAAAAAAATCTGAAAATCCAACCCTGTGCAAGTTGATTCTCTAAGTTTTGACTCACTTGAAGAATCAGACTACCTTTCAAAGTTTTCATGTTGTTTGCTTTGAATTTTGTCTAAAATTTATAGCTGAAATCAGAAGAAAGAATGGACCATAGGAAGTTTGTACCAGGCACTAGTGGTAAAGAACCCACCTGCCAATGCAGGAGGCGTAAGAGATGCACTTTCATTCCCTGGGTCTGGAAGATCTCCTGAAGGAGGGTGCAGCAATCCACTCCAGGAGTCTAGCCTGGAGAATCCCTGTCAGGCTCCCAGTCCACGGGGTCACAGAGTCGGACATGACTGAAACAACTTGGCATGCATGCAGGCATGGACCCATAAAGCAAAGGCAAAGCTCCTGTGTCTTGTCTCCTTAGCCTCTGCCATATTTGTACTTTTGTCTCCCTTTTCACTGGAGATTTTATACATTTCTGTTTTTCTTCTTAATGACACTTGCAAGATATTTGATTAATACTTTTCAAATGAATCTTTATTTTCTGTCTTTAATTTCTGATTTGTTCCTCTCTATCATCCTTTATTGCTTTTTCTAAATTTGGAAAAATATTCTAAAATTAGAGATGTAGCTAATTAATTTGAACCCTTTCCCTGGTGATTCAGATTGTAAAGAATATGCCTGTAACGCAGGAGACCTGGGTTCCATCCCTGGGTGGGGAACATTCCTTGGAGAAGAGAATGGCTACCCACTCCAGTATTCTTGCCTGGGGAGTTCCATGAATGGAGAAGCCTGACAGGCTATAGTCCAAAGGGTTTCAAAGAGTTGGGCATGACTGAACCACTAACTATATTAAAGTATAAGCATTTAAATGATAAAGTTTTCTTTTTAGCAGCTTTATTGAGGTATAATTGATAAACAAAAAACTGTACATATTTAATATGTGCAATTGATAGGTTTGGGCATATGAAAACATCCATCATTGCAATCATATCCATCATAGACATACTCAACACCTCCTAGAGTTTCTTTGCATATCTCCCACTTTTTTTTTTGTAGTACTAATACTTTACAGGTTACTCTTTTAACAAATCTTGAAAAGCACAATGCCATGTTAACTAAAGACACTGTCATACAGCAGATCTCTAGAACCAACTTATCTAGCATAGCTGAAACATTAGACATTCTGAACAATTGTTACCTGTTTCCCTCAACCTCCAGTTCCTGGAAAACACTATTGTATTCTTTGCTTCTATGAGTTCGAATTGATGCTTTTGAACTGGTGTTGAAGATTCTTGAGAGTTCTTTGGACTGCAAAAAGATCAAACCACTTAATCCTAAATGAAATCAGTCCTGAATATTCATTGGAAGGACTGATGCTGAAGCTGAAGCTCCAATACTTTGGCCACCTGATGTGAAGAACTGACTCATTTGAAAATACCCTGATGCTGGGAAAGATTGAAGGCAGGAGGAGAAGGGGATGACAGAGGATGAGATGGTTGGATGGAATCACCGACTCAACGCACATGAGTTTGAGTAAACTCCAGGATTTGGTGATGGACAGGGAGGCCTGGCATGCTGCTGTCCATGGGGTTGCAAAGGGCCAGACATGACTGAGTGACTGAACTGAACAGGTATATGAAAAGATGTTCAGCACCACTAAACAACAGGTAACTACAAAAACTACAATGTGATATCACCTTACAGCCATTAGAATGGCCATGATCAACGAAAGAGACAATAAGAAGTGGTGGGGAAGATGTGGAGAAATTGGAGCCCTTGTATATTATTGGTTATGAGAAATGATGCGGCCATTATGGAAAAAAGTATGAAAGGTAATTAAAAAATTAAAAGTAGAATTACCATTTGATTAGGTAATCCTCTTGAATATTTATCCAAATGAATTGAAATCAGGATCTTCAAGATATGTTTTTACTCCCATTGTCCATTGCAGCATTATTCCCACAAGCCAAGAAGTAAAGATCTAAATGTCTATTTAGGTATTAATGAATGAAGAAAACGTGGTATACATATACAACGGAATATCACTCGTTCTTACAAGGGAATTCTGTCATATGCTACAAAAACATGGATAACTTAACTAAATGGAATAAGCCAGTCACAGAAGGTCAAATACTACATGATTGCACTTTTGTGAGTTCTCAAAGTAGACAAACTCGTAGAAGCAGAAAGTAGAACAGTGGTTGCTAGGGGCTGGAAGTGGGAACTGGGGGGAGATGCTGTTTAATGGGTTTAGAGTTTCAGTTGTGCAAGGTGAAAAAATTCTAGAGATTTGCTGTAAAATTCTCTGCATCTAAAACTGCATTGTACTGTATTCCTTAAGAAATGTTAACAGGCTAGATTTCATGGCGTGCACTATTTATTATGCAGAAAGTAAGATCTAAGATTACTGCGTGAAAACAACATTATTGTACTTTGCTCCTTTTCCACAGTACTTTGGATAGTTTTAGGCCTGTGCTAGGTACTACATGGATACTACAGAGTTCTTAGAGGTTGTAAAACAGGTCAGTGCTGCCATATTTTATTAGGTTGGCCAAAATGTTCACTTGGGATTTCCGCAACATCTTACGTCAGATGTTGTTGATGTTAACATCTAACATCTTATGGAAAAACCCAAATGAACCTTTTGGCCAACAAGGAGCCATAGATCCGGAGATGAAAAGAGATTAATTTCAGGTCTACAGTGGTGCTAATGGTAAAAAACCTTGATGCCAACTCAGGAGACATAAGAGATGCAGGTTTGATCCCTGGGTCAGGAAGGTCCCCTGGAGAAGAGAATGGTAACCCACTTCAGTATTCTTGCCGAGATAATCCCATAGATGGAGGACCCTGGTGGGATATAGTCCATGGAGTCAAAAAGAGTCAGACACAACTGAAGTGACTTAACACATATGCAGTCAACTCTAAAACTGTAGAGCTTTTCCTTCAAGCTTTGTACTTTTTGTATGGTACCATCAATATCTTCTTTTCTAAATTGCTTTAAATGAGGCAGTCTAATTCTCCAACTGGTAAAATTAAAGCATTCTGGTGCTACTTTTGGCATCAATTACTATGTTCAGAAATTGCAAAGAAAAAGAAGGTGCAAAGAAAAATAGAAATTGAGATTATAGTCTTATGCAGTAGTCTGAATAAGGAAAAAACTACTTAAAATTGAGAGGGAATGATTTTGTGTGTGTATTTGTGGAGACTGGTAGAAGAAATTTGAATCTAGAAAATTAAAATATGCAAATGAATTATAAAGATATCTTTCTTTGGTTTCCTTAGGACAGGGAAAGCATAAAAAGTGTTCATGGGAAACGTTATGAAAAAATTCTCATAGTTGCCGATCATTAAAACTTAGTCAGATGGGAGATTGTGTTAGATAACAAATATCACTTTTGTTTTTAAGAAATATGATCAGTAGAGAAAAAAAAACTACCTTTTGATGTTGATTATTTTCAGTACTGCTTGGCAGTCATGATGGTATCATTTGATATATCCCTCTGATTTTTCTTTATGTCTTGGAAGAAAGATTAAATGATTTCAAGTCTCTCTCTCATATTTTCTCAAATATATCCACAAATTAGGCTAAAGAATGGGAAATGTTTCTGGAAGGAAGAGAACCTTCAGGCAAAACTTTTGAGATTGATTTTTTTTCTCATGTACTATAACAGTAAATCTTATGAGACTTATGTCCACATAAGGACTTGTGTCTTTTTAATATGAAAATATTTCTTTTTCTAAAGCTGAATAATATTCCATTGTATATATATATACCACCATTTGTGACTACATGGATGAACCTGGGGGACACCGTGCTAAGTGAAGTAAGCCAGAAACAGAAAGAAAAATACTGCACAATTTTACTTGTATGTGAAATCTAAAACGGCCAAATTCATAGAAGCAGAGATTAGAATGGTGGTCCCCAGAGGTGGGGAGGTAGGGTAAGTGGGTGACTGTTGGTCAGTGTCCAAAGTGGCAGTGACGTAGGATGAACACAGCTTCAGAGACCTAATCTACAGCAGGGTGACTAGAGTTAGTAATAAACCTGTACTGTAGGGCTACCCTCGTGGCTCAGAGGTAAAGAATCTGCATGAGAGGCGACTTTGATCCCTGGTCTGGGCTGATCCCACGTGCCACGGAGCAACTAAGCCCATGTGGCGCAACCACTGAGCCTGTGCTCTAGAGCCAGGGAACCATGACTGCTGGGCCCATGTGCTGCAGCTACTGAAGCCCACGTGCCCTGGAGCCTGTGCTAGGCAACAAGAGAAGCCAGGGCAATGGGAAGCCCGCACACCGCAGCTAGAGAGTAGACCCTACTCCTGCAACCAGAGAAAAGCCCGTGCAGCAATGAAGACCCAGCACAGCCATAAATAAATAGATAAAATGCTACTGTATTGTATACTAAAAGCTTGCAGAGAGTAGATTTCAGATGCTCTCATCACTACACTGGAGAAGGCAATGGCACCCCACTCTACTACTTTTGCCTGGAAAATTCCATGGACGGAGGACCCTGGTAGGCTGCAGTCCATGGAGTCGTGAAGAGTTGGACACGACTGAGCGACTTCACTTTCACTTTTCACTTTCATGCGTTGGAGAAGGAAATGGCAACCCACTCCAGTGTTCTTGCCTGAAGAATCCCAGGGACGGGGGAATCTGGTGGGCTGCCGTCTATGGGGTCGCACAGAGTCGGGCACGACTGAAGTGACTTAGCAGCAGCAGCAGCATCTCTACACACACACAAAAGTGACTATGTTCAGTTCAGTTCAGTTGCTCAGTTGTGTCCAACTCTTTGCGACCCCATGGATGGCAGCACGCCTGTCCATCACCAGCTCCTGGAGTTTACTCAAAGTCATGTCCCTTGAGTGGGTAATGCCATCCAACCCTCTCATCCTCTGTCATCCCCTCCTCCTCCTGCCTTCAGTCTTTCCCAGCATCAGGGTCTTTTCGAATGAGTCAGCTCTTCGCATCATAACTATGTAAGGAGATGGATGTGTTACTTAGTTTGACTGTAGTAATCATTTCACTGTATATATCAAAACATCATATTTCATACCTTAAAAATTATATTAAAAATAAATGAATAATGGGAAAAGTACTCTTTTTGCATTCATATTGAAGGAGAGCCCCTGGTATTCTGAATATTATAGACCATGACTAAGCCTTGACTACCTATGGAGGGACAGAATTAAGAAGAGGGACCATGTTTTTCTGATACTATTTCCCTGTCCACTGTTGTTCATAAAGCAGGGGAATGATTTTCCAGACTCTCTACCAGATGCCTGAAATGTTATCCTCAACAACACTCTGTTAAGAGTCTCTTTGGCATCATGTAGCTGCTCTTTTCCCAACAAACTGGGCTTCCTGCAGCATTAGCTTTGCTTAAATAAACAGGTTAGCATTGGCACATGAGGCACAGAATATCACAGAACATATGGGCAATCAGCAAAGCATGTTACTTGGTAAATAAGTAGCACACAAAGATGGAAATTGAATAGACAGAAAAGTAAAAAATAAAAATATTAGGACTTGCTGAAATAGATGTGCATTTATATGTACATCTATATTAACATATATCAATATCTTCATACATTTAGGAGATAAGAAAAATAGTTTTTCTCTTTTCCTCTTAATGACAAGGAAGTGGTCCAGATGTGTGCATTCATCTCTGATTTGAATGAAAGATGTGAATATATTTTCAGGAATAAAGCATATTTTATCTCAAAGAGCACTGCCTTATCATTCATACATTTATACTAGGGAAAATGCATCAAACTTCCACTTAAAATTCAGTATACGTGGTAGCAATTGTAGAATTGATCATCAGAAATTTCAGCAGATTGTAAAATTTTCATTTGAATTGGTACACGCTATTTCTGGTCATTATAGCCATTTCCTCTTCTCTGCCATTTTTTTTTTTTTAACAGGAAAAAGATTGGTGGAGGAATAGCTGAGTGAATTACTCATTCAGAAAGAATGTCTACTAGGCAGACTTTATTACAAGCATATCTATAAGGTCACATCATAGAACAAAAACCAAAGTTCTAAAACAAGAGTTTCTGTGCCCAAGAATACACATATCTTTGGAAGGCCTGATTGTCTAAAAATATTGTTTTTCATTTATTGACAGTTCACATGTTATCACTGACAATTTTGTCAATGGTCCAAGTGATGAAAAAGTGTACTGCCATTGTATCTCACCACAAAACTAAGCACTTGTCAGATATTCAATATAAACTTGAATAAGAAATATTCTCATCAGAAAATATTTTTAGTGTAATAGATAAAAGTGAAACCACATAAATTGTGTTTTTAAGAAAAGCAAAACTGACTGGCATTGGTCTACTTCAGGGCTTCCCTGGTGTCTCAGATGGTAAGAATCCACCTGTAATGAGGGAGACCTGGGTTCAATCCCTGGGTTGGGAAGATCCCCTGGAGAAGGGAACAGCTACCCACTCCAGTATTCTTGCCTGGAGGATTCCATGGACAGAAGAGCCTGGCAGGTTACAGTCCCTGGGATCACAAACGTATAATTCAGGGCTTCCCTGATGACTCAAAGGATAAAGAATCCACCTGTGATGCAGGAGACACAGGAGCCGTAGGTTCGATCCCTGAATCGGAAAGATCTCCTGGAGAAGGAAATGGCATCCCCCTCCAGTATTCTTGCTGAAAAATCCCATGGACAGAAGAGCCTGGCAGGCTATTGTCCAAAGGGTCACAAAGAGCTGGACATAACTGAATATGAGCACAATCAGGCATGGTATACTTCAGCGAGATATAAGTAGAAGATGTTTGAGTATAGTTTGCAGGAAAATTTAGCTTTCTAGTAAAAGGTGCAAATATAACTAATAGTGTGCCTTTAGCCCTTCCTCCCAGTTTGAAGACCTGTGTGACTTCAAACTGTGTGACTGTGAAGAAAAAGTTGAAAAATTGCAGAGAAGTCAGTCCTGACATTTTTGAGCTGCTAAACCAAAGAGAGAGATCCCCTAACTTCAGAGAGTCTGAAATGTGAGAAAAATAAACCGTATATTTTAATGCCACTATTAGGCTTTATCTTGCTTACACTTTAATGCATTTCTGATTGATACAGTGGCACATGAACAAAAGTTGCCAGTTCAATGGAACACACTGAAAATGTATTAAAGAGGGAAGAGGTTTTTTGATAAAACAGCATCTTGAAAAGACCAGAAAGGATAGAACGAAATAACAGGTTTTTGTTTTTTAAAGAAAAGAATGAACTAAAAGGATAATGGAATAGACATCCCTGATCTTCAAGATTTTTGGCTTCAGGTTCATCTGTAAGATGAAACGGGCTCAGACTAAATGACCTTCCAAGTTCCCTTTATTTCTATAACTCTGTGATTATAATAATAGCTGTTCTTTCTCTGAGCCTGGAAGTTGTATAAACATAGGGGCATTGATTCTTGGATGTGAGGAAGAAAGTGTATATGGCCTCAGTTTTCTCCATAAAATCAATGCAGGTTGAACAGAGGGGTCGCTGAGCACCGGTGAAGGTCAGGTTGAAGTTGTACAACATGAATTATTCAGGCACTAAGACTGTAGTGTTCTGCTCTTCCTCCAGAAGCGCTCTTCAAGGAGGACCAGAAGTAGAGGGGTGAACTGCATAGGGGATTCTCTGAGAAACATGGGTATAAAAAAATCAAAGTGCAGGACGGAAGGATATGTGTACAACAAAAATAAAACATCAGAATTATCTATGAGTAATGTCTACAGTTTTTTAAAAAAGCAAATCATCTGACACTTGAGAATATCAAAAGTAAGAAAAGTTTATTATATATTTTACAGTTCTTTTAAGCATTAAGATGAATGAGGAAAGGATAGGTAATGTAGTATTTACAGATTTTATTTATTTAACGCAAGTATCTACATTGCTTACCAAAGCACTATGATGTTGACAAGAAGGAGGCAAGGGTAATTGATTCTATTTTTACTTCTCTTTTCTCTACTAAAGAAAATTTTCAAAAAAAAAAAAAAAGGTTTAAATTCTATATCAACAACAAATAATCAAATAGCAGGATCACACAAGATATACTCACAGTGTTTAACCACTTCATTACTCCGTTTTCTAAGTCCAGGTTCAGTATATGGGAAGAGTCTGAGGTTTTAAAGATGGGTTCTCAGAAACTCTTGAAACCTGAGAGATTATGGTAAATGGAAGTACCATTTTAACTGGAACGAATTGAATGTTCTAATTTATAAAATTATAAACTCAAATTGGAAGTCTTATCAAAATCATCAAACTCTATTTAGAAAATGCAAATTAGGAAAACTTGAGATCAATGAGTGAATTTAACTCAGATGACCATTATATATACTACTCTGGGCAGGAATCCCTTAGAAGAAATGAAGTAGCCATCATGGTCAACAAAAGAGTCCAAAATGCAGTACTTGGATACAATCTCAAAAACGACAGAATGATCTCTGTTCGTTTCCAAGGCAAACCATTTAATATCACAGTAATCCAAGTCTATGTCCCAACCAGTAATGCTGAAGAAGCTGATGTTGAATGGTTCTATGAAGACCTACAAGACCTTTTAGAACTAACACCCAAAAAAGATGTCCTTTTCATTATAGGGAACTGGATTGCAAAAGTAGGAAGTCAAGAAACACCTGGAGTAACAGGCAAATTTGGCTTTGGAATACAGAGGGAAGCAGGGCAAAGACTAATAGAGTTTTGCCAAGAGAACGCACTGGTCACAGCAAACACCCTCTTCCAACAACGCAAGAGAAGACTCTACACATGGACATCACCAGATGGGCATCCCAGAAATCAGACTGATTATATTCTTTGCAGCCAAAGATGGAGAAGCTCTATATAGTCAGCAAAAACAAGACTGGGAGCTGACTGTGGCTCAGATCATGAACTCCTTATTGCCAAATTCAGACTTAAATTGAAGAAAGTAGGGAAAACCACTAGACCATTCAGAAAGTGAAAGTGAAGTCACTCAGTTGTGTCCGACTCTTTGCGATCCCATGGACTGTAGGCTATCATCAGGTTCCTCCATCCATGGGATTTTCCAGGCAAGAGTGCTGGAGTGGATTGCCATTTCCTTCTCCAGGGGATCTTCCCAACCCAGGAATTGAACCTGGGTCTTCCGCATTGCAGGCAGACACTTTACCATCTGAGCCACCAGGGAATCCCTGACCATTCAGGTATGGCCTAAATCAAATCCCTTATGATTATACAGTGGAAGTGAGAAATAGATTTAAGGGATTAGATTTAATAGATAGAGTGCCTGATGAACTGTGGATGGAGGATCGTGACATTGTATAGGAGACAGGGATCAAGACCATCCCCATGGAAAAGAAATGCAAAAAAGCAAAATGGCTGTCTGGGGAGGCCTTACATATAGCTGTGAAAAGAAGAGAAGCGAAAAGCAAAGGAGAAAAGGAAACGCATAAGCATCTGAATGCAGAGTTCCAAAGAATAGCTAGGAGAGATAAGAAAGCCTTCCTCAGCGATCAATGCAAAGAAATAGAGGAAAAGAACAGAATGGGAAAGACTAGAGATCTCTTCAAGACAATTAGAGATACCAAGGGAACATTTCATGCAAAGATGGGCTCAATAAAGGACAGAAATGGTATGGACCTAACAGAAGCAGAAGATATTAAGAAGAGGTGGCAAGAATACACAGAAGAACTGTACAAAAAAGATCTTCATGGCCCAGATAATCACGACGGTGTGATCACTCACCTAGAGCCAGACATCCTGGAATGTGAAGTCAAGTGGGCCTTAGAAAGCATCACTACAGACAAAGCTAGTGGAGGTGATGGAATTCCAGTTGAGCTATTTCAAGTCCTGAAAGATGATGCTGTGAAAGTGCTACACTCAATATGCCAGCAAATTTAGAAAACTCAGCAGTGGCCACAGGACTGGAAAAGGTCAGTTTTCATTCCAATCCCAAAGAAAGGTAATGCCAAAGAATGCTCAAACTACCACACAATTGCACTCATCTCACATACTAGTAAGGTAATGCTCAAAATTCTCCAAGCCAGGCTTGAGCAATATGTGAACCATGAACTTCCAGATGTTCAAGCTGGTTTTAGAAAAGGCAGAGGAACCAGAGGTCAAATTGCCGACATCCACTGGATCACTGAAAAAGCAAAAGTGTTCCAGAAAAAGATCTATTTCTGCTTTATTGACTATTCCAAAGCCTTTGACTGTGTGGATCACAGTAAACTGTGGAAAATTCTGAAAGAGATGGGAATACCAGACCACCTTACCTGCTTATTGAGAAACCTGTATATAGGTCAGGAAGCAACAGTTAGAACAGGACATGGAACAACAGACTGGTTCTAAATAGGAAAAGGAGTACATCAGGTTGTATATTGTCACCCTGCTTATTTAACTTATATTCAGAGTACATCATGAGAAATGCTGGGCTGGAAGAAGCACAAGCTGGAATCAAGATTGCCAGGAAAAATATCAATCACCTCAGATATGCAGATGACACCACCCTTATGGCAGAAAGTGAAGAGGAGCTAAAAAACCTCTTGATGAAAGTGAAAGAGGAGAGTGAAAACGTTGGCCTAAAGTTCAACATTCAGAAAACGAAGATCATGGCATCTGGTCCCTTCACTTCATGGGAAATAGATGGGGAAACAGTGGAAACAGTGTCAGTTTATTTTTGGGGGGCTCCAAAATCACTGCAGATGGTGATTTCGGCCATGGAATTAAAAGATGCTTACTCCTTGGAAGGAAAGTTATGACCAACTTAGATAGCACATTGAAAAGCAGAGACATTACTTTGCCAACAAAGGTCTGTCTAGTCAAGGCTATGGTTTTTCCAGTAGTCATGTATGGATGTGAAAGTTGGACCATGAAGAAAGCTGAGCACCACAGATTTGATGCTTTTGAACTGTGGTGTTGGAGAAGACTCTTGAGAGTCCCTTGGCCTGCAAGGAGATCCAACCAGTCCATTCTAAAGGAGATCAGTCCTGGGTGTTCTTCGGAAAGACTGATGCTAAAGCTGAAACTCCAATACTTTGGCCACCTGATGTGAAGTGTTGACTCATTGGAAAAGACTCTGATGCTGTGAAGGATTAGGGGCAGGAGGAGAAGGGAACGACAGAGGATGAGATGGCTGGATGGCATAACTGACTTGATGGATATGAGTTTGAGTGAACTCCAGGAGTTGGTGATGGACAGGGAGGCCTGGTGAGCTGCAATTCATGGGGTAGCAGAGAGTCAGATATGACTGAGCAACTGAACTGAACTGAATTGAGATCAATACCCACCAAAATTACACAATGTCTTATCGTATAATTGAGGTGAAAACAAATGGAAAGTGAAGACGTGAAGATGAAAAGCTGTCTTGGGCTCACTAAGAACAAGTCATTTCAAATTAATCCACTTATATTTTACTGATACAAATTCTACCCGACTGATACACTGCTGGTCTAGTGGTATAGTACAGGATCTCCAAATTCTACTGGATTGGTGAATTAGTATTAATCCAAATATTTGGCTGAGATTTATTGATGGTATGCTCTGTGAGAACATGGTGCTAATTTTGAAGTGTGAAAATGTTCGTCGTCCAGTCACATCTGACACTTTGCGACCCTTTGGACTGTAAGCAGCCAGGCTCCTCTGTTCATGGAATTTTCTTGGCAAGAATACTGGTGTGGATAGCCATTGCCTTCTGCAGGGTATCTTCCCAGCCCAGAGATTGCACCTGGGTTTCCTGCATTGCAGGCAGATTCTTTACTGTCTGAGCCACCAGGGAAGCCCTCAAACAGAAACCAGTGAAATTGGTACTCTGTCAGGCTCCTCTCTACATGGGATTATCCAGACAAGAATACTGGAGTGGGCAGCCATTCCCTTCTCCAAGGAATCTTCTCATTCCAGGGACTGAATCCAGGTCTCCCACATTGCAGGCAGATTCTTTACCATCCAAGCTACTAGAGCTAGTTAATAATTAATATCACCAATTCTGCTATTAACATTTCACTACACTGTAAAGATAACTACATGCAGCGAGCACTAAATATTGTGAATTTTTTGCAGAAGAAGTAAAATGTAACTATAAGGAATAGAAGACTAACTTTGATTGGAGTAATTATGGAAGGCTGTAAAGTGGTCAGTAGTATAGAAAACAGTTTTGAAGAAAAGGACCTACTACCATTTAGTATTAGTACTATTTCTATCACCATCTGCTGCTACTGTTTGAATTATGTGCCCCAGCCTATTGTCCCCAGCCCATAAAGGCCATGTCGAAAGGCCTTACAGGCGTGCTTTCAGGTGATGAATCCACTTTGCTCTTCAGGTACTGAGTTGAATGTCAGTCGTTGTACTTGTTATGGCCTCTGGAAGAGGCTAAGAGTCAGCGACTAAGTCATCTTTAAAGACTAGGAGGCCTATAATGACCTGGAAAACAGGAGACTTTGGGGGAAAATCTACCCAGAATAGAATTCCTGGCTTTCTATTAACAGCTTTGCAGGGAGTTTTCAGGACAGGGCAAGGTCTGCTGCAGGGAAAGCTGAACACTTGGTGAAATTATAATTTGCAAACTCTGACAAGTTATTCTGAAAAATATGTTCCTTATTTAAAGAGTATCACATAACTTCACTCAAATGGGCCAAAGAGAGCAATTCCCCTCTGATTAGAAGGATCAACTCAAGACAGTGTAAGTTGCTATTAATAGAATGCTCCATGTCTCGATGCAACTGAAGCCGCAGGGGTGTCTGAAGGACATGGCCCATGGAACTGTACTCCTTATCCCATCTCAGCAGGAAGGGGGTTTCAAGAAAGTTGACAGCACCTTTGGTGGGTCTCCCTAGGAAGGGCCCATTTTGAAAGGCAACATGGCTGAGGGGTTGAGCTTGCTTTTTATGTAGAGAAGATGAGTGTAGTTATACTGACTATGTCATCAACTCTCTTGCTCTACTGAAAAGAATTACTGGGATCCTAGGACTCTGTCTGAAAGCACATAGGGATGGGAACAATCAGACTGCCCACTTAGCAAAAATAATATTAGGGGACAGCGTAAATGATTCAGAGGACAAGAAGAAAAGGATCAAGGGGGTGGGGTGGGGAGAAGGCAGTGGCAAGTCCTTGCTGAACTGATCTCCCTAAGTATGAACTGGCTTATGTTCCTCATTGGTAGGTACTACACAGTTTATACCAATGGAGATAGGATGTGGGGTTATAGATTCAGCTTAAGCTTCTTCTTTGGTGTGTCTTTGACAGATTGTAGCCTCCTTAGCTCAGCACTATAGTTATAAATTCAGATTCCAAAACTTTTTGGAAGGTGTCATGTCGTGTCTTTAGGAGAAAATTTGATTTTGTGTGTATGTGTATAAAGGAGTTGAATCCTGATAAGGCTCCTTGTTTTTCTTTGAGAACACGCACACACAAAAACACAAACATACACACACATTCCTAGTCCAT
The DNA here is from genome assembly GCF_001704415.2 of Capra hircus. Classification (NCBI taxonomy): domain Eukaryota; kingdom Metazoa; phylum Chordata; class Mammalia; order Artiodactyla; family Bovidae; genus Capra; species Capra hircus. The sequence goes on along the minus strand of NC_030811.1, from coordinate 12,321,359 downwards.
CCTTTCCTTTAGAGAATCTCTGCTTTTTGTAGAAGTGTTAGGTCAAATGCCCTGTGTATTTAAGGGTAATCAAGTCATTTCATTAACGAAATTATCAAACACCCCAAGGTTGCAAAAGCTGTCATTAGTTCACATCAGTCAGTCAGTCATTTCAGCTGCTCAGCTGTGTCTGGCTCTTTGCGACCCCATGGACTGCAGCATGCCAGGCTTCCCTGTCCATTACCAACTCCAGGAGCTTGCTCAAACTCACATCCATCATGTCCATGATGCCATCCAACCATCTCATCCTCTGTTGTCCCTTTCTCCTCCCACCTTCAATCTTTCCCAGCATCAGGGTCTTTTCCAATGAGTTGGTTTTTGGCATTTGGTGGCCAGTGTATTGGAGTTTCAGCTCCAGCATCAGTCCTTCCAATGAATATTCAGGACTGATTTCCTTTAGGATGGACTGGCTGGATCTCCTTGCAATCCAAGGGACTCTCAAGAGTCTTCTCCAATACCATAGTTCAAAAGCGTCAATTCTTTGGTGCTCAGCTTTCTTTATAGTCCAACTCTCACACCCATACTTGACTACTGGAAAAACCATAGCCTTGACTAAACAGACCTTTGTTGGCAAAGTGATGTCTCTGCTTTTTAATATGCTGTCTAGGTTGGTCATAGCTTTTCTTCTAAGGAGCAAGCATCTTTTAATTTCATGGCTGCAGTCACCATCTGCAGTGATTTTGGAGCCCCCAAATATAAGGTCTCTCACTGTTTCCATTGTTTCCCCACCTATTTACCATGACGAGATGGGACTGGATGCCATGATCTTAGTTTTCTGAATGTTGAGTTTTAAGCCAACTCTTTTCACTCTCCTCTTTGACTTTTATTAGCTCACATTCCATCCTGATTTTCATTTTCTTCTTTTCTCATTTTGGGAAATGTCTCTTATTTTCTTGTAGCACACTTATTGTGTGTGCATGCTCACTTGCTCAGTCATGTCCAATTCTTTTGACCCTATGGACTGTAGGTCTCCAGGATCCTCTGTCCATGGGATTTTCCACGCAAGAATAATGGAGTGGATTGCCATTTTTTTTTTCTCCAGGAGATCTTCCCAACTCAGGGATTGAACTCACATCTCCTGTGTCTCCTGCATTGGCAGGCAGGTTCTTGCTACTGTACTACTTGGAAAGCCAATGTACTTATTAGGAGATTTGTAATGTTTATTTTTAGCAGTTTTGTACTGATAGGATTTTTTTTCAGAATAACTATTCCAACATGCTGCTGCAAGAGGCAGACTCTAATACATTATTTAAAATAGTTTTATTGAAGTGTAACATACATGTAAAATACATTGGTATTCCATACATGTAGAAAAATGTACATGTCATAAGTGTACTACTGAATGAAAAGTCAGAAAATGAACTTAACCATGTGCAATCACCCAGGTCAGTTACTGGAACATTAGTAGCCTCCAGAATTTCACTTCATGCCCCTTATAACCACAACCATCTTCCTCTACCCAAAGATCACTAGAGAATTGGTTTCTAACACTATAGCTTATTTTTTCCCATGAATTTGAATATGATCATACTATATGAATTATATTGTGCTTGGATTTTTTTCAGTACTTCAGTTCAGTTCAGTCGCTCAGTCGCGTCTGACTCTTTGCGACCATTTACAAGAATTATTCATTTTGTTCCATGTGGTTGTATTGATTAATTTGCATTGCTGTTGTTTCTATTGTATGAATATATTTATTCACAATATATCTACTTTACTACTGTTAAAGGGCATTTGAGTCATTCAGAGTTTTTATCATTTAAAGTAATGCTGCTATGAACATTGTTTACATGACATTTGGATGTGTGTGAGTGTATTTCTGTTAGGAATTGCTTAAAAAGAAATGTGAAAATACTGTCATAAAGTATCTAATGTGTGGTGTTAGTAGGTAATGCCAAACAATTTCCCTAAATGTTTATATAAATTCACAGTGTGATCTGAAATAAAAGAGTTCCTTTGGCTTCATGTTTGCCAACACTTAGTGATTCAGTTAAAATATTTTTTGGCTAATTTGTTGGGTGTGTATTGGTATCCTACTACCGTTATATGTGCATTTCCCCGATGTCTAAATAAACTGAACAATTTTCACTAGTTTATTGGATGTTTCATGTTGCCTTTTTTAAGTTTCTAATTTAAGTGGTCTGTTCATTTTTTATTAAGTTGTTTTCCCCTTACTTAGTGATTTAAGACTTTATAGTTAGCGCCTTTCAGTTTAAGAACTTGCTCTATTCCTCTGGCATGACAATATCTTGTAATCTAGATTCTAGTTTTATCTTTTTGTGGTCATATATAACATTGATCTGATATTGATTTCTATACATGTAAATTTCCTTCTTTAGTGGTTTGCTAATAATTTAATTTTGTTTTTGACATGAATTGATGTTTTATCACTTTTTCTGCACCTACTGGGGTGGTCGCATTTTTTCTCCTTTATTCTTATAATGTTGCAAACATTATAAGAGTTTTTTAAATACTAAAACTCCATTCTATTCTTGGAATAAATCCAACTTTGGTTATAACGTATATTCTTGTATTGGTGGATTTGATTTTCTGGTATTTTGTTTAATATTTCTATCTATGTTCAGTTAAGTCTTTGTATCCAGATTCTGCTGAAATTTTAAAATAAATGGAGAAGTATTCTATCCTTTAATTTTTTTTTTCTCAGAAGAGTTTGTGCAGGAGTTGAACTATGCCTGTTAGTAGAATTCACTGATTAAATAATTTTGGCCTAGAGTTTTATTTGTGCAAATTTGTGTTAAATTTCCACAAAATTTAACATAAAATTTAAAATTGTGTTAAATATGGGACTATTTCAATTTTCTATTTTGGGGCTAGTGTCTTTAAATTTTATTTTCTTGGAATTTTCTCATTTTACTTAAAACTTCAAATTTTGGGGAATATATTGATATTATTATACATACAACCTCTACTTGTTTTCTAATGTCTATAGATGCTGGTGATATTTACATCCTTAATGTTTGTTGTTTTCTTTTCTCTTTAAGGTTTTGCTAGAAGTTTATTAATTTTAAAATTCCATTTAAAACACCAAATTTTGCTTTTGTTGATAGACTCTTTTGAAATGGTTTTAATGATTTCATTGATGATTTCTTTTATTATTTTCTTCTTTCTTTGGAAGGAATTTGACTTATTTAACATTTTCTAATTTCCTGAGATGGATGATTGATGTTTTTTGATTATCTATTGCCTTGTAACCAGTTACTCCAAAACTTAGTGGCTTGAAAAATCAGTTAATTGTCACTGCTTAAATCCCTGGTGGCTCAGAGGGTAAAGCGTCTGCCTGCAATGTGGGAGACCTGGGTTAGATCCCTGGGTTGGGAAAATCCCCTGGAGAAGGAAATGGCAACCCACTCCAGTATTCTTGCCTAGAGAACTCCACAGAAGGAGGAGCCTGGTGGTAGGCTACAGTCCACGGGGTTGTAAAGAGTCAGACACGACTGAGTGACTTCATTCACTCACTCATTGGTCTGTGAGTTGGCAGGGCTTAACTGGGGTCTTTTGTGCCACTACAGATAGCACCTGGGGCAGGAGTCATCTGAAGGGTTATCTGGGAGGGTCATTTAAGTATCTCCTTGATTTACAGGTCTGACAACCCATATTGGGATGGTTGGAGCACTAGGGGGCTTGTCGTATATCACCCTTGCCCCACGCTGCCTCTTCACTGTAGTTGCCTTGGGCTTGCTCAGAGCATGGTGATCTCTATAGCTAAACTTTTTACACAATGGCTGGCTTGCCTCAGCGTGAGCAAGCTAAAAGAGACAGATGGAAGAGTTATCGGATAGCATGTGGAAGCATGCTCTCTCAAGACTTTTCTTGTAAAAAAGAAAAGTAGAAGCTAAAAGATTTTCCATGACCTGAGCTCAGAGATTATGCACATTCACATCTGCTGCATTCTGCTGGTGAAAAGCGAGCCAAAGGGCAAGTCTAAATTCAAGGGCAGGGACCACACAAACTTGTGAATATCCGGTAGCATTTGTTTCATTGTGGGGCCATCTCTGGATTAAGGCTACCACACTTCGTTGAGTAAGTACATTTTCTAATGTGTTTATTAAAAGACATAAATTTCTTTATAAGCACAGCCTTTCTACATTCTTCAAGTCTGATATATTGAATTTGCATAAACATTCAGTTAAAAATACTTCCTAATTTCCATTGTGGTTTCTGCCATAACTCACAGGTTATTTAGAAATGTGCTTGTTTACTTATAAATATATGGAGATTTATAGTTCCTTATTTTTTGTTGATGTCTAACCTATTTCTCTGTGATCAGAGAACACAGCCTATATAATTTAAAGTCTTTGTTTAAAATCTCAGAATTTGTTGATTATCATTAATATTCATGTGTATTTAAAAAGAATGTGTATTTGGCAATTTATAAATGGGTCGTATATATAATTTAGTTGAATTTTGTGAATCATGCTATTCAAATCTTTTATATCCCTACTGAAATTTTGTTTCACTAAAAGGTCTCCTGATATCATGGTTTATTTAATCATTTTCCTCTTATGTTAGTTTTTGGTTTATGTTTTCTGAATCATATTCGGTAATGCGAATTTAGGACTATTTTCTCTTCTTATTAATTAAAACCTTTATCTTTAGGAAATGTCTTCTTTACCTCTAGAAATGCCTTTTGCTTTATCTCCAGAGACCTCATTGTGAGATTGGTTTATCCAGGGGTGGGCAGAGACCTAAATCCATTTGTCAGTCATCTGCCTCTGTCTCATCACTGCGCACGTTTTCCCCATTTATTCCTGCCCAATGTTACCTACACTTGTTGAGTGAATTCTTTTCAGCTCTCTTTCTCACTTTTGAAGTTATTTTGAAAAATAAACCTTTCCTACATACTTCAAAAATAAGATCATGTGTTTTATTTATTTTTTAATAAGTTTATTTAAGGAAATATGGTTGATTTACAATGTTGTGTTCATTTCTACTGTACAGTGAAGTGATTCAGTTATATATACTTATATACATATAAACCATAATGGAAAAGAACATGAAAAATTATATATATATTCCATTTATAAAATATATGATATTTCCCTGTGCTATACAGCAGGACCTTGTTGTGTGTTCACTCTATATATAATTGTTTGCATCTGCTAATCACAAACTTCTAATCTATCCCTTCCCCACTCTCCCTCCCCCTTGACAATGGCAAGTCTGTTCTCTACAGATTGTATATTTTAAATGATTGAAAACATTTTTAATTTGCCTCTTAACAGGTTAAATATTCACCTGAAAATTCTCTTTAAATGAGTTTTCCCTTCATAGGTAGAAAAGGTAATTTTCTATCTACTTTTATTTCCATAAACATACAGTTTGAATTTAAGTATTATAAATTAGGTGTATGTCTTCTCAAAGTAATTAACTCAAACTGAAACTATGGACCCACAATCCACAATCTGAAACTGCAATGAGCCATGTTTACCTGGTGAATGAAGTATTAAGCCCAGGTATTGCTTTTCCACAACTAAATTGTGAATAGAATCATTATCAAAATGAAAAATGAAACCAAATAAAACTCAAAAAATGAAGTCCTAATGATTTGCCTAATACTCCTGATAAACATGAAATTATGAAGTCATAATAAGGCAGCCATTTCATTCCTGGTCAATGAGTTTCAGAGCTTATATGATCTTGAATATATCATGTCCATAGTCTATTTTTTTTTTTTTTGGTATTTCCTAATTGGGTGGTAGAAGATGCTGCTGTCATTTGAAATATGTTTCTATAGCATCCCAGAAAACTTAGTATATTTCAAGGATTTGTGAGCTCACATATTTTTAATAGGCAATTGTACACCTTTAACTTTATTTTCTTCTCCTCACCATAAATATTAGATGCTATAATTAAAGAAAGGCATAAAAGTAGAGTGCAAAATAGATGGTGTGTCTCCCCAAAGTACAACTTTGAAAGAAAAAAAAAATCCTTGTAAAGCAACAGGAACGTACTCTGTGATTATGTGCTCTGGGGCAGTTACGCAGCAAGCATGATGGGGATTACAAATTTGCTTGCTCTGGCAGGAAGGATATGCCTATTAACAGAAACCAGCTGTTCGGAAAAAAAGCCATGCCCAGAGTAGGGAAAGGATGTCTTAATTTAGCTCTGGGCCACATTTATTACTGCTGAAAAAAATTACAGCAACTATCTACTCTATTCAGTTAATGACATTCTTGTGAATTTATGTAACACAAAGAAAATATTAAGAATAGTTCATCTAAAGTAAATCAATCTCTATGGTTTAGCAACTTCTTTCTTTCACCACACGATGTCTCTAGGCTTTCTAACTTGTTATTTTTCATCCAGGCCTATGCAAGGAGGGAATTTAATCAACTCAGTAGAAAATGTTTGCACTTTTCTTCTTGGAGTGATCAACAGACCAGAGAGGTCACTTAGAGCCCTCACAGAGCATTGAGGGGACAAGAGAATTGCATTTAGGGTTCACTGGGCATCGAATCTATTTTCTCGCTCGATAGCATTTGTGCAAATAACTGGTCTCTTCCTAAATTTGAGTGAAGTCATGTTATGGCTTTTAAAACTATGGTTTTTGGAGATATTTAACTCAAAGATGTATAACAAAATGAACATAGATAGAAAAGGTCTAATTGGAATATGTAGAGTCTGGATGAAAAGCTCTTATCTGAAGCTCTGAGATGTTGGCTTTTCCACAATGATCTCTATTTATTTTGGCATCTAAGACTTCCCTGTAACTCAGATGATAAAGAATCTGCCTGCAACGCAGGAGACCTGGGTTTGATCCCTTGGTCAGGAAGATCTCCTGGAGAAGGAAACGGCAACCCACTCCAGTATTTTTGCCTGGAGAATTCCATGGACAGAGGTGGAGGGGAGGACTATGGTGTCGGGGGGGGACTATGGTGGGGTTCATAGTCCATGGAGTTGCAAAGAGTCAGACATGATTGAGTGATTAACACACATAATGTGAGGATTTTTATTGAGAACTTATTAATGGTTGAATTATATAGTAAGGACTGTTTATACAACTTTTAATAAGATAGATTTCCTTTTGCAACTCAGTTGAGGCGAATGATCAGTGATTAAACCTAACTGATAAACATTATGTAGACAGAGTATATAATAAGAGCAAAGAAAAAGAGCACTTAAAAAAAGACACTTGACTCAGGCTTGTCTGTGGCGTATGAGTGTGTGTGGGTGTGCACATGTGTGTGGGCACACGTATGTGTTTACAGCACATGTGTACTCTTCCACCGGAAGTAAACACTGAAATCAAGTTTGAACTGTTAATTGGATTTATTCAACTTAATCTGGTCGATAATACAGGGAAAGGAATTCCAGAACAAAGAACAAGCATGGGCAGAGATTTCTGAAGGCCCAAGTTTCATAGCTCCTTCAAAGAGTTTGAAATGACTGAGGCAGAATGAAGCCAGGAGGTGTGCAGAGGGTGAGTCCAGAAGGACTTTGTGAGCAGTGTCAAGAGGTTTGAATGTTATCCTAAAGACTAGGAAAGCCCTGAAGGATTTTAAGCAAAATCATAAGATTTAAGAATATATATAGCAACCCTCCTTCTCTGTCAGGCTACCTCTCAGCTTAGGTAGGCAGAACTTAGGTGAAGCTTGGACCTCACAAGATCCTGGAGGTCAAAGACTCATCTGTTGAACACTAAGTATCCAGTGGTGGTGGTGATTTAGTCACTAAGTCGTATCCAACTCTTTGCAACCCCATGGACTGTAGCCTGCCAGGCTCCTCTGTCCATGGGATTTCCCAGGCAAGAATACTGGAGTGGGTTGCCATTTCCTTCTCCAGGGGATCTTCCCCACCTCGGGATCAAACCCAGGTCTCCTGCATTGCAGGCAGATTCTTTACTGACTGAGGCACCAGCGAAGCCTTAAGTATCCAGATCTGTGGTTATTTTCTGGAACTCTGGATAAGTTTGGAAAATATTTTTTGAATGGCTAAATAAATATATGAATAAAATACCTATGAATAATCACCTCTCTTCTCCAGACTTAATAAAGAAGTTGAGTTGTTGCCTGATCTTGACCTCTATCTTCTATTTAATTTGCCCCATGCCTCAGCACTGTCCATGAACAAGCTCTCAAATATCTCAAAGGTTGGTTTTTATCAATTGTTTATTTAGCTTATTACAACAAACATGACTGAAATTACACCATGCATGTCAGTGTGCCAGATGCAGTAGTCATAAAAAGACAACAATACTAGGTCTTTATCACTAAACAGCTGGTAATCTCACCTCTTTTCTCCTATAAACATCATTTTTCTAAATTTTTTGTCTTCCTTTTTATATTCAAATGGAATTTTCATTGTATCAGGGTAATTAGGAGCTATCATCTTTATTAAATATGTCATTGTATCAATTTTTGGTATTATTTTATTCTCATGTATTCACCAACTCTGTATGTTAATTTAAAAACATTTCCTTATAAGTTGATAAATAAATCAATCATTTAAAACTCGGTTGTATTTTGCCATCCATAGCACATCATGGTGTACTCAGTTTCATTATCTGTATCGTATTAAAATTTGATTTTTAACAGATGGCGACTGGTAATCCTGCAACTTCAGGGAGAAAAGCATATTTGTTTTTGACATTTTAATATGCACAGACTTGGTTTGCTTTATACATGAATAAGCTGATGTTATTCTACAACCTTGGGCTTACCTGCTGGCTCAGTGGTAAAGAATCTGATTGCCAAACAGGAGATGTGGTTTCGATGGCTGATTTTGGAAGACCCCCTGGAGAAGGAAATGGCCATGCACTCCGGTATTCTTGCCTAGGAAACCCTATGGACAGAGGAGCCTGGTAGGCTATAGTTCATGGAATCGCAAAAGAGTCAGACACGACTTAGCAACTAAACAGCAACAACAACTTCTACAAAATTAACTTGTATTCTAGTCCTTTTGGGTTTCTTTTCCACAATACAATTTTCTTAACTGCTCTGTAGACTCATAATTTTGAAAGTGACTGCAATTTTTATAATCTTGAGTAGATACTTTGGAATCTTCTTTGGTGTTGCTTATACAGATTAATTGTACTGGGGCTTCCTTCATAGCTCAGCCAGTAAAGAATATGCCTGCAGTGCAGGAGACCTGGGTTTGATCCCGGGATCGGGAAGATCCCCTGGAGAAGGAAATGGCAACCCACTCCAGTATTCTTGCCTGGAAAATCCCATGGACAGTGGAGCCTGGTGGGCTGTAGTCCACGGGGTTGCAAAGAGTTGGGCATGACTGAGTGACTAACACTTCAAAGAGAAAAAAGTGTTAAATGTGTAGATATGGAAATTGTGCAGAAACAGTGAAATGTTAGAACAATGGAATGCTTATAATCAATTGTTTTGATGCTTTCATTTTAGATGCATGAGGTCAAATAGCATGAAAATCTATAGTTTAAATTTACCTTAAAAGCTAACGCTTGTAAGGCACAATACTTGGAAAATGCAAAATTTCCATTTTCTACATTGATACATTATTGTAGAAACTATAGTAAATGTCCTCGACTGTACATTGTAGGATTACTACCCCATTACTGTGAATTTTTGAATGTTGAATACTTATTTTGCCCATTTCAGAAAATTTTTTTTTGCATTCATTTTCTTTACAAGTAAGAGAAAAGAAACATTTAAATCTGTAAGAAAATTACATGGTACCTTCAGATTTCTCAATTTGGGGGCCAAATTGAAGTGTTTTTTTAGCTATGCCATTAAATAAGCATTAAACACATTTTATGAATTGAAAAAGAGAGAGTCCACAACTTTGTGTGTTTGAATTATATCTGGAAGATTATTTTCTGGGTGATGAATCCTGATGGGCTTCATATACGGATAGAAAGCTGCCCAGAGCATTTAAGAGTTTGGAGTTGGCCATCTTTTTTGCTCTGAGCTAGAGCATTTTCTTATTTTACTCTTTTGATAATGCTGGAGAGGACAGTGAAGGATCTCAGGGAAATTGAGGAGCCTCCTCTTTACTAAACCTATATCTTGCATCTCTGTTGAATCCTTTGCTTTCCCCCTACAATACCAGAACCAACAATGAAGGGATGAAGGCAACTGATATGAATGAACGGATTATCGGGGCTTTCCAGGTAGCATGGTGGTAAAGAATCTGCCTATCAATACAGGAGACACAAGAGACACAGGCTTGATCTCTCATTAGGGAGGTCCCTTTGAGTAGGAAATGGCAACCCATTCCAGTATTCTTGCCTGGAAAATTCCATGGATGGAGGAGCCTGGTGAACTAATGAAAAATCAGGTGTCAGTCCCTGTTGCTTTATAAACATCACTTCCTTCAATCAGCTAAGTGAAGTAGGTTTAATGTTCATTTTGAAGAAACTGGAGCCTATAGGAATGATGCAAATTACTAAAAGTCACAAAAGGGGTTAGTAGAAGGTATTGTAAATTTAAGGCTTCCCAGGTGATGCTAATGGTAAAGAACCTCCCTGCCAATGCAGGAGACTTAAGAGACATGGGTTCAATCCGCAGCCCATGCCTTCAACCACGGCATTCACAGTTTCTCTCTTGACCCCATCTCTTTTGAAGTACGCACGCGCTCTCCATTTCACATTCCTCCCCACCACAATCGGGTGATTCCACGGCGTAGTCATGAAATTATCTCAGTATTAAAGTCTTTTCCCAGAGGGAATCTGCACCGCAATTCTTGGCCAGTTGTTAGCACATTTACCCGAAGTCTCTGAGTTGATTTTATGGGACTACCGATAGAGGGTAGCATCTCACCCCTCTTTTGCCACTTTTTTAAGGCTTGGGATGTTTTTTTTAACAGCTCTGTCTACATCTCCGGAGAAGGCAATGGCACCCCACTCCAGTACTCTTACCTGGGAAATCCCATGGAGGGAGGAGCCTGGTGGGCTACAGTCCATGGTGTCACTAAGAGTCAGACACAACTGAGCGACTTCACTTTCACTTTTCACTTTCATGCATTGGTGAAGAAAATGGCAACCCACTCCAGTGTTCTTGCCCGGAGAATCCCAGGGACAGAGGAGCCTAGTGGGCTTCGGTCTACGGGGTCGCACAGAGTCGGACACAACTGATGTGACTTACCAGCAGCAGCAGCAGCTACATCTCCTCTCTCCTAAATTTCTGATGCAATTCTCCATTTAAGGGAGAAATTCCATCACGGCGAGCCACTATATGATCTGTCACTGTGGTTATGTGCATCCCTCAGGTGTATTAGAACTGAATAAAAAATAAAACTGTTAAAAACACTTTTTCAGGGTGTGAAAACTGGATAAGCAGTCTTGATTCAGTTGCATTAAGAAGATCAATCATCAGATAATGACATGACGCACTTTTCTCAAACAACAGCCTTGCTTGCTGATGTAATATAATTCCTGGGCAGCTTCAGCCTGTAAATGATTGAGCCTCTCAATCACAGCTATTGCTCAATTCCTCCCAGGGACTGGGTGTTAAGCCTTCTCTGTGACTATTTCTCTGCTTATGCTATCTCTCTGGAAGCCAAATATTGTATTCTTTGATGCAGGAAAATGTAAAATCAGAAATGTGATCCTTCCTTTAAAAAAATCAGCTAGGCAATTTCCTGGGGGTGGGGTGGAGGGGAATACTTGTCCATTCAGTGTATATCTTTTAAATTGCTTTGGAATGCTTCTGTTCATGGGGTCACAAAGAGTCAGACACGACTGAGTGACTGAACTGAAGAATACTGAAATCTTGCCCTAGTAAATTAGACAAAAAAGCATTAGTTGAGTAATAATCTTTGAAGTAAATTTCCCAAACAAGTTTAAGCTTGACTGTGCTCTGCCTTTGGGATGGTGATGGTTTCTCTGCTGTGTTTACCTGCCAGTCAGTGTGAAGAGGTAAGGACACACCTATTGTCAATTTCCTCAGTTGAAATGTAAGGTCTTGGTATTTCAAACTCATTGCAAGTTGGTGAAATACATTTCAGGTAAACTTAGGAAAATTTTAGAGCCTGACAGTGGGGGAGGAAGTGATAATTTATAGTTTGCTTTTATGGCTAGGAAACACAGAATCAACTTAAATGAATTTATTGTTTTTAAATCATTACCCCATTTCCATGCCAACTTCTTTATTGTGAATGCATATGAAAATCTTAGTAAAGGTTCTAATGTTTGCAAGCAGACTGATTTCTCATCTCCAGGCTGCAGACATTTAGAATAAACTTGAAATGCTGCTGACAGTTTCAAATCCAAATTGTAGCGTACAACTTGATTCATATTTTAATACATACCTCCAAGCTCCCATGGTTTTTCACTTTGTAAAAATGTATTAATTTCAATTTCCTCCAACACCTAAGCTAAGTACCTCTTTCTTCATGTGTGTAGCTCACTTATTCCTTGGAACAAGCTATTGCTCATAACCTATATGTACTCTTGAATTTGGACATTTTGTTAGTCTCACATCATCCAGTGGGTAAGAGTATTTTATTTGAAATGGGCCTCCTTGATACTTCTGAAATCATGTTACACAAGTAGCTAACTTTTTTTTAAGTAATAGGAAGGAAAATGGTAATTGATGATGGCAATTTATTCACAACCAGACGATGTTAAAATAGGGTGCTTTTGAGCAATTATTATGTAACAGGCCTTCTATTATGTCAACAAAACCTTTTGAAAACAGGTAATCTGATGGTATAATTGGCCAAATTATAAGGTCCTAAGAGCTGGAGGCATATCTGTCCTGTGGACTGTCCTTTCTCCAGTGTTTGACACAGACCTGTGTTCTATCAATATTTATTTATTTTAAAACATTAATTTTTTAAAATTGAAGTATAGTTGACTTACAATGTTGTGTTAGTTTTAGGTATTCAGCAAAGAGATTGTGTGTGTGTATATATATACACACACATATATATATATATACATTCTTTTTCAGATTATTTTCATTATAGGTTATTACAAGATACTGAGACTAGTTCCTTGTGCTGGATAGTAGGCCTTTGTTGGTTACCTATTTTATATATAGTAGTGTGACATGTCAGAATATTTTGGTTATGATATAGCACATGGTACCACAGACAGGCCAATATCCAAAGAACTTATGCTGCCGCAGTTACTACCATTGGAAGAGGATGTATCAATATTTAATTGTTGAATGACTGTTTTCAACCCTGCTTTACAGAGGTGGAGACAGAGCATCTAGAGGTTATGTAATTTCTCCAGAGTTACATCATTTATGTAACTATGGCATCACCGACGCAATGGACACGAGTTTGATTAAACTCTGGGAGTTTGTGATGGACAGGGAGGCCTGGCGTGCTGTGGTCCATGGGGTGGCAAAGAGTCGGACACGACTGAGTGATTGAACTGAACTGAACATAGTTTGTGAGCCCTAGAGCCAGGATATCTGATTTTACAGCCCAGACTTAGATCGTTATGTCCTAAGTGTAAATGTATTTTCACCTTACGCATATGTGTAAATGTAGTTCTGGTTCTATGTTGTTGTTCAGTTGCTAAGTCATGTCTGACTCTTTGTAACCCCATGGACTGCAGCACACCAGGCTTCGCTGTCCTTCACCACCTCCCAGAGTTTGCTCAGACTCATGTCCATTGATTCAGATATGCCATCCAACCATCTTATCCTCTGTCAACCTCTTCTCCTCCTGCCCTCAATCTTTCCCAGCATCAGGGTCTTTTCCAGAGAGTTGGCTTTTCACATCAGGTGGCCAAAGTATTGGAGCTTCAGCTTCAGTATCAGTCCTTCCATTGAAGGACTATGTTCTTCTATGTTAGAAGTGTATGAAATCAGAAGAATAAGTTAAGAGATACTCCAAGAGTATACAGAACTTACAGTCCTATGGATAGTGCCTTGCGAGATAGAACCAAAGGAGAGATGGAGTGAGGGAGGGCTAAATTAGGAGTTTTGGATCAGCATAAAAAAATACTATATATAAAATAGATAAACAACAAAGTTGTACTGTATAGCACAGGGAAGATATTCAATATCCTAAATAAGCCATAATGGAAAAGAATACATATATTTCAGTATAGCTGAATCAGTTTGTTGTACACCAGAAACTAACACAACATTTTAAATCCACTATGCTTCAAAACACACACACACACACACAATAAATAAAATCAGAAGAGTGGAGACTCTGAGGGATTTGTAATACAAAAGCATAAAAAGTTGATCTCAAACATACAGCTGTTTTCTCTCATAAAAGGTAGTCTTCACTCATTCTTACAGGATGTAAAACACCACATCTTGACAATATTTAGCTAATAATAGTGGCTTGAGTTAAGTGGGAAATGGACTTATTCAGTCTGCGTCAAGGGGATCTGTCCAAGCTGGTGTGGAAATTCTTTGCATCAAAGTGTGGGCTGTTCTTTATTAATCATTCAAGATCTCTGCCACAGAAAGCTTAAAATGATGTGTGGACGAAACATATTTTCTCAACTGCAAATTTCGCAATGCCGTCTCCTGTGTCTCCTCCAGACCTAAAGTGTATCAGCCAAGCTTAAATTTTATTCCAGTGATTTAGTTTGTTAGTTTTATATTCGCTGTCTACCTCCTGAGATTGCATTCTTCTCCGTGAGAATTCAAACTCCTTGCAGCCCCAGAATTTCTCTGACATCCCCTGGAACCATCCATCTTCCATTACAGAGAGACAGTAACTCTCTTTCAAGTCTTTTGCCTTCTCCCTGTTCTAGTGAACATAAAACCATTCTGGGAAAAATGTCTTTTAAAAGTTGTGTGCTTTTGACTGAGATTCAGATCAGTTCTGAACCCCAAACTTTAAAAAACTTGTTTCCCCATTTAGAATTCAGAATCAGCTTGAGATTCTTAAGAGTGAACATTAGAAATCTTGCCATGGTTATAGTTTGGCTAAAATAGACTGCAAATTTGAGGGAGAATGAAAAAATGGTAAGCCACCTTTTAAAGTCCCATTGTTTTTAAAAGAGACTTACCTCTGTCACTTTCCTGTTGTTAGAAGGTTAAATATGGAAATATGCTTCTATGAATTAATCAGCTCTCTGAAGACATTAAAAAAAGAGAGATTAAAGGCCTTTGGAAGCTTTCTGTAAAATAAGAAAGATAGACTATTTGTTGAAACTAGAGGCAGATGTTATTGAACTGAATGGGGTCCTTGGGTAATGAGAAGACATGACGGGTAGAGAAACGTGGGCACCAAATCTGTTGCCTGCTGTGCTGTGAGGGAGCCCTGTCCAAGTGCATCATGGGAGAACCGAAGCTTCTATCTGCCAAGGCATTACCCATAGGACTGCCATTTCTGTATACTCTTGGAGTATCTCGTAAGTTGTTTTCTATGTATAGGTCTTCCTGGCATTTGAAAGGCTTCCCAGGTGGCTCAGTGGTAAAGAATCTGCCTGCTAATGCAGACTCTGGATATGCGGGTTTGATCCCTGAGTCAGGAAGATCCCCTGGAGGAGGAAATGGCAATCCACTCCAGTGTTCTTGCCTGGAGAATCCCATGGACAGAGGAGCCTGGGAGGCTACAGTCCAGAGTCACAAACGGACATGACTTAGTACTGAGCACACACAGTATTTGAAATGTTCATGTAATTCATCAAATTGACTGGGGGAGTAGTGAACCCCAAATCAATCTTGTATAAATTTTACAATCTTGATTCATTCATTTTGTCCAGAACCAGGTGTTGAAACTAATTATATTAGGGTACAAAATACAATAGGCCTACATGCTAAGTTGCTTCAGTTGTGTCCAACTCTTTGTGACCCTATGGACCGTAGCCCTCCATGCTCCTTTGTCCATGGGATTCTCCAGGCAAGAATACTGGAGTAGGTTGCCATTTCCTACTCCAGGGGATCTTCCCAAGTAAGGGATCCAACACTTGGTCTCTTATATCTCCTGGATTGGCAGGTGAGTTCTTTACCACTAGCACCACCTGGGAAGCCTGGTATAGAAAGCTACCAGAAGCTTATGAGTTCCTAGGCATTCATCTTAAAAAAAAAAAAAAAATCACACTATCAGATTAAGATGTAGAAAATTCGCCCTGAGGCATTTACTTTCTATTGTAAATGAATACTTGGCAAAATTTTAGACAGCTCCCAAAGCAGCTTAGTGTTAGACTGAGGTGAGGAATAAGTTTAGATTAATTGAAAATCTTTTGAGTATGCTAATTATTTGTTATAACCCTGAGAGGATTTTTTTCTTTGTTTTTAAAAATCGTTCCTCTTCCCGGTATCTAAAACCATTTCAGGTATTTCTGGCAAAAGATAAAATATGTAGGGAATATGAGCCATTTGAATTAAGTTTCTGAGTGTTTGTGGCTGAAATTCTTTATGGGCCCGCAGCATCATTTTCTCCATCTTCCTTTTTAATAATAGAAACCCTGAAGTTTTAGCTCAAACGTGACTGGCCACAGACAACACCTGAGGAGATGGCAGCCACAGGATGGAAAGAACCTGGTCCCTGAATGATTCTGAATGACCTTGTGGCGCACTCACTTTCATTCTGTTTTGTTACAGTGTCTCGTCCTGGACTCTAACTGATACAGTGGTGGAGGACTATATATGTAGGAAATTATTTTATCTACAATTCTTAGACTTTAATTCATTTCAATTCAGTTTTCAGTGAGACTCTAATAGGCTTCCACTTTCAGCTAAGATGGAATAAAAGAGGCTTGATTTACCCTCCCTCCTACAACAACCAAGAAAACCAGACACAATATGTAAAACAATGGTTTTGAAACCATGTGGATCAGGTATTGAGGTAGGATGAATCCCTGAGGGATTGGAAACAAATGAAGTGAATTCTAGACTGTCCCAGTTTACTGGCTGAAGGAATTTCCAGGTCCCCAGGCTAGGAGAGGAACTCAGGCACGTCTGGGTAGGATACCTGTATTGAGGAGCCTTATCTAAGAATTCAAGGAGATCAAGGTGCTAGAGTTTGCAGGGCAGAGTGCCAAAGAAGAGGCAGAGAGACCCTCCAGTATGCTGAGTCACCGTTGTGCATTCAGAGTACTATCAGCATATTCACATGAGGAAACTACCCAGGACTAGAAAAAGGACTTCTCCCCTAAAAAAAGAAAATGGGTTAGAGGCAGTGCCCTGTACTCAGAGCTGATGATAGTCCTGTCTCCACAGTCAAGAGAGAAAACCTTCTGAGCCACAAGGTACTGCATAGAGTACAGTGGTCCCGCCTCATCCAGGGGATACCTTCCAAGACCCCCAGGGGATGCCTGAAACCGCTGATAGTATTGAATCCTATGTATACTATTCCCCCCCTACACATCATACGTATCTAGGATAAAGTTTCATTTATACATTAGGCACAATAAGAGATTACAACAACAATAATAAAACAGGACACTGGTAACAGTGTACTATAATAAAATCTATGTGAATGTGCTCTGTTTTGTTATCTTGCTAAATATCTTACTGTACTGAACTCACCCATCTTCTTCTGCTGATTTGATGTGAGATGATAAAATTCCTTTGTGACCAGATGAAGTGAGGTGAATGGCATAGACACTGTGGCAAAGCATTAGGCTCCTGCTGGTCTTCTGTCTATATTCATGAGGAGGCTCATCTGATTTAGGTGACCCTGGATCATCCATTCATGACAATGTTGATAACTGGACGCCAGGAGCTGACTGTTGATGGCTGGAAACCCTGGGTGGGATGAAATGGACATCATGAAATTTCACCATGTTACTCAGAATGGCATACAATATAAAATGTATGAATTGTTTATTTCTGGAATTTCCCATTTAGTATTTTTGGACTGTGGTTGACTTTGGGTAACTGGAACCATGAAAAGCAAAGCTGTGGATAAAGGTGGAGACTGCTGTCCTCAGAAGTATCTTGACTTAGCAGAAGGCTAGTTTGACACTTGATTATTAACACTGCACTTGTCCCACCCAACAAATCTTAAAAGCAATACCTGAAAGGATCAAACTGCTGATTAATATATATGAGGAGATATTAAAAAGACCCAATATTTAGTTGTCTGTCCATGCATGCTCAGTCACGTCTGAATCTTTGCAACCCCAAAGACTATAGCTCACCAGGCTCCTCTGTCCATGGGATTATCCAGGCAAGAATACTGGAGTGGGTTGCTATTTTCTCCTCCAGGGAATCCTTCCAATTTAGGGATCAAACGCTTATCTCTGGTATCTCTAGCACTGACAGGCAGGTGGGTTCTTTACCACTGTGCAACCTGGGAAGCCCCTGATATTTAGATAGTTGCTGAATAAATCAGTTCCTGGACTGGAGAGAAGATTATAGATGGGAAGAGTTAAGCAGGCTGGATATATACAGGGCAACCAGAGGTAGACTATGTGAGGCAGAAACTAGAATTTTAAGGCAGGGAAAACCAATTTTAATCTTAAACTGGAGCAGAGATTCTCAACCTGATGTAAAGGGATCCTGGTAGATTGTTCCCATATTCTCAGACACTCCAGTTCTCCACCTTATTTCTTTGGACTTCCCAGGTAGCTCAGTGGTAAAGAAACCACCTACCAATACAGGAGACACAGGAGATGCGGGTTTGATCCCTGGGAGAGAAAGAAATCCTGGGGTAGGAAATGGCAACCCACTCCAGTAGTCTTGCCTGAAAAACCCTGTGGACAGAAGAGCCTGGAGGGCTATAGTCCAGGGGGTCCCAAGAGTCAGAGACAACTGAGCACGCATGCACATATCTCTTTATGTATACTTAGTAATATGATTTTTATTTAGATGACAATGAGAAGGTCTAAAGCATACTCAATAATCTTGATGGTCAAGGTATAATCAGGCAGTGCCATAACTCTTTGCTCTCATCAGTACATGTGTCTGTGATGACTTTGTCCTCAAGTAAGCCTTGAAAGTAATAATTTTAACTGCAATGCTACAATTCTTAACTGAAGACTGGAGCTTTCAAATGCAATTTGGGTACTTTCAAGTTCTCTGGTTCTTAATTAGTGGTCTAGAAATGTATCATTATCAGGCTTTGTTGAATGAATGAATGCATGAATTATGGGAAAATACCACTTATGTGCTAGGAAGTTAACATCTTGAAAGATAATAAATGTTATTATGTTTGTGATGCTAACAGAACATTGTTAGTTTTATACAGTTTCTTGAAAATGTTTAGGGAAGAAAGAATTTTTAGTTTCACAACTGGAATGGAAAAGTTTAAAAAGAAACCACAAGATCACAGGAGAACACAGGTTTTGCAGGGTAGTAAAGCATTATTCCAGTCCCCTATAATGAAAAGGATATCTTCTTTGGGTATTAGTTCTAAAAGGTCTTGTAGGTCTTCATAGAACCATTCAACCTCAGCTTCTTCAGTGTTACTGGTTGGGGCATAGACTTGGATTACTGTGATATTGAATGGTTTGCCTTGGAAATGAACAGAGATCATTCTGTCCTTTTTGAGATTGCATCCAAGTACTGCATTTTAGACTCTTTTCTGGACCATGATGGCTACTCCATTTCTTCTAAGGGATTCCTGCCTGCAGTAGTAGATATAATAGTCATCTGAGTTAATTCACCCATTCCAGTCCATTTTAGTTTGCTGATTCCTAGAATGTCGACGTTCACTCTTGCCATCTCCTGTTTGACCACTTCCAATTTGCCTTGATTCATGGACCTAACATTACAGGTTTCTAGGCAATATTGCTCCTTACAGCATCAGACCTGGCTTCTATCACCAGTCATATCCACAACTGGGTATTGTTTTTGCTTTGGCTCCATCCCTTCATTCTTTCTGGAGTTAGTTCTCCACTGATCTCCAGTAGCATATTGGGCACCTACTGGCCTGGGGAGTTCCTCTTTCAGTATCCTAGCATTTTGCCTTTTCATACTGTTCATGGGGTTCTCAAAGCAAGAATACTGAAGTGGTTTGCCATTCCCTTCTCCAGTGGACCATATTCTGTCAGACCTCTCCACCCATCTTGGGTGGCCCCAGAGGGCATGGCTTAGTTTCATTGAGTTAGACAAGGCTGTGATCCGTGTGATTAGATTGACTAGTTTTCTGTGATTATGGTTTCAGTGTGTCTGCCCTCTGATGCCCTCTTGCACCACCTACTGTCTTACTTGGGTTTCTCTTACCTTGGACATGGGTTATCTCTTCACGGCTGCTCCAGCAAAGCACAGTTGTTGCTCCTTACCTTGGATGAAGAGTTTCTCCTCACTGCCGCCCCTCCTGACCTTGAACGTGGAGTAACTCCTCTCTTCCTTCCTGTGCCCGCACAGCCACCGCTCCTTGGAAGTGGAGTTGCTCCTCTCGGCCACTGCCCCTGACCTCGGGTATGGGGTAGCTCCTCCTGGCCGCTGCCCATGGTCCTTTTCATTATAGGGGACTGGAATGCAAAAGTAGGAAGTCAAGAAACACCTAGAGTAACAGGCAAATTTGGCCTTGGAATGCGGAATGAAACAGGACAAAGGCTAATAGAGTTTTGCCAAGAGATGCACTGGTCATAGCAAACACCCTTTTCCAACAACACAAGAGAAGACTGTACACATGGACATCACCAGATGGTCAACACCAAAATCAGATTGATTATATTCTCTGCAGCCAAAGATGGAGACATTACTTTGCCAACAAAGGTCCGTCTTGTCAAGGCTATGGTTTTTCCAGTAGTCATGTATGGATGTGAGAGTTGGACTGTGAAGAAAGCTGAGCACCGAAGAATTGATGCTTTTGAACTGTGGTGTTGGAGAAGACTCTTGAGGGTCCCTTGGACTGCAAGGAAATCCAACCAGTCCATTCTAAAGGAGACCAGTCCTGGGTGTTCTTTGGAAGGAATGATGCTAAAGCTGAAACTGCAGTACTTTGGCCACCTCATGCGAAGAGATGACTCATTGGAAAAGACTCTGATGATGGGAGGGATTGGGGGCAGGAGGAGAAGGGGACGACAAAGGATGATATGGCTGGATGGCATCACCAACTCGATGGACGTGAGTCTGAGTGAACTCCAGGAGTTGGTGACGGACAGGGAGGCCTGGTGTGCTGCAATTCATGGGGTCGCAAAGAGTCGGACATGACTGAGCTGCTGAACTGAACTGAAAGCATTGTTCTACTTAGATCATTAGAATTGCAAAATGAAGCATTTCAGCTGCAGATTAAAAGCAGTTTTTGATGCTCAGAGCATAAATGGGACAAAGCAAAGTACATATCCTTAAGACAGAAAGGGGAAAAAACAAATTTATCTTAGTTCAAGAAAGAAGATAAATAACATATATCTTCTGTCTTGTTTTATATAACTTCTGTCTATATTGGGCATCTCTTGTGGCTTACCTGGTAAAGAATCCACCTGCAATGGGGAGGACATGGGTTCGATTCCTGGGTTGGGAAGATCCCCTGGAGAAGGGAAAGGCTACCCCCTCCAGTATTCTGGCCAAGAGAATTCCATGGACTGTATAGTCCATGGAGTTGCAAAGAGTTGGACATGACTGAGAGACTTTCACTTACTCTTTCTATACTGGACAAGTAAAGTGAATTGGAAAATTTGTTGCCATTATTTTAATGATCTTTCTCTTATAACAGCAGTTCAGTTCAGTTCGGTTCAGTTGCTCAGTTGTGTCTGACTCTTTGTGACCCCATGAATAGCAGCACGCCAGGCCTCCCTGTCCATCACCATCTCCCTGAGTTCAGTCAGACTCGCGTCCATTGAGTCCGAGATGCCATCCAGCCATCTCATCCTGGGTCGTCCCCTTCTCCTCCTGCCCCCAATCCCTCCCAGCATCAGAGTCTTTTCCAATGAGTCAACTCTTCCCATGAGGTGGCCAAAGTACTGGAGCTTCAGCTTTAGCATCATTCCTTCCAAAGAACACCCAGGGCTGATCTCCTTCAGAATGGACTGGTTGGATCTCCCCACAGTCCAAGAGACTCTCAAGAGTCTTCTCCAACACCACAGTTCAAACGCATGAATTCTTCGGTGCTCAGCCTTCTTCACAGTCCAACTCTCACATCCATACATGACTACTGGAAAAACCATAGCCTTGACTAGACGGACCTTTGTTGGCAAAGTAATGTCTCTGCTTTTGAATATACTATCTAGGTTGGTTATAACTTTTCTTCCAAGGAGTAAGCATCTTTTAATTTCATGGCTGCAATCACCATCTGCAGTGATTTTGGAGCCCCCCAAAATAAAGTCTGACACTGTTTCTGCTGTTTCCCCATCTATTTCCCATGAAGTGATGGGACCAGATGCCATGATCTTCATTTTCTGAATGTTGAGCTTTAAGCCAACTTTTTCACTCTCCACTTTCACTTTCTTCAAGAGCCTTTTTAGCTCCTCTTCACTTTCTGCCATAAGGGTGGTGTCATCTGCATATCTGAGGTTAGTGATATTTCTCCCAGCAATCTTGATTCCAGCTTGTGTTTCCTCCAGTCCAGCGTTTCTCATGATGTACTCTGCATAGAAGTTCAATAATCAGGGTGACAATATATAGCCTTGACGTCCTCCTTTTCCTATTTGGAACCAGTCTGTTGTTCCATGTCCAGTTCTAACTGTTGCTTCCTGACCTGCATACAGATTTCTCAAGAGGCAGGTTAGGTGGCCTGGTATTCCCATCTCTTTCAGAATTTTCCACAGTTTATTGTGATCCACACAGTCAAAGGCTTTGGCATAGTCAATAAAGCAACTACTATATTTATAACAGCAACTACTATATTATCTGGATCATATATACGGTTCACTGTGTCCAGAGATACTTTCTATTGATCTGACTTGCCTGTTAGCAATCATTATTACTACCTCTTGAAAGATGATGAAATGGCATGAACAGGGCTAGTAAGAAGTAATCAGCATTTCTAGGCCTTATCTAGGAAACAAATGTACAAAGTCACAGTGAATGACATGGAGCTCCAAACTAGGGTGCCGATGAATATAGTAGTTTCTGTAGTCAATACAGAGAAAATGTTGATTATCAGTGGATTTTCTTTTGTTTTACAGAATAGGTCTATAATTTTTAAGTTATTCATATTTAGAGAAATTTACAGTGTTCATTTATTAAAATTATGAAGAAATGAGTCTACAAATATTTGATTCAAATATCCAGTTCTTATTTTTGCATTGAAACTGAGCTCCATTCTTGGGTTATAAGGTTATAGAGATTTCAGGCTATGTTTTTCTTTTTTAAAAATTCTAAATTTAATATTCATTTTGCCTTCTTTGCTCAGTGCCTAGTAATTTTACATAAGAAAAGAATTGAACATTTTTACAGCTTTGTGACATTCACTCCCTCTTACAATTTTGTCAATTCAAACCTTTAAAGCCTCTAAATTTACATTTCACATCTGCACATCAAAGTGCTCATTTCATCATCCTGTCTCAGAAAGGATTAGAATAACCACAGAAAATCATCGCAGAGCACTGGCTTTAGAACAGATTCCTATAGGATGAGGAAGTATATCTGTTGAGAACACTGCTGCAAGGCGAGAACTCCACTAAGGAGATGGCTTCAGATACTAGGAGTCACTATGCAGGTCATTTTTTTCTTCTGTAAATGTCTCCATGACTGTAACCTGGGAAGTATTTGAGGACAGATGGTGATTGGTTCTATCAGTTTATCTTTATACCTTGTGATTCTGTATACTATACTGCACCAATATACAGACTTGGGTGGGGTATATTACCCTTGCTATGTCAATGAGTGGCCTTTTTCATATAATCACCCTGAGGCACGCACGTGTGTGCACACACACACATGCACACACACACACATTACTGGCTTATTGCAGTGATCATACAAGAGCTGCCTTCTGGGACTTCCCTGTTGGTCCAGTGGTTAAGAATCTGCCTGCCAATGCAGGGGACACAGGTTTGATCCCTGGTCTGGGATGATCCCACATGCCGCAGAGCAACTAAGCCCTTGGGCCACAACTGCTGAGCCTGTACACTCCAGACTCCAGAGCCCACTCTCCCAACAAGAGAAGCCACTGCAATAAGCCTGCACACCACAAAGAAGAGTAGCCTCCAGCCTCTCCACTGCTCGCCACATCTAGAGAAAGGCAATGTGCAGCAGCAAAGACCCATTACAGTAAAAAATAAAAGAAATAAATGAATTTAAAAAAAAAAAGCTGCCTTCTTCCCCAGAGGAGATCAAATGACTCTGGATGGAGAGACCTATTTATCCAAGATAAATCCAGAAATGTCGGTTAAAGGGATGAAGTCATTTGGAGAGAAGAAAAAAATGTTTGGTTCTCTGAAAGCTGGAGACCATGAAGGAAAGCTTATGGAATAGTCAAAGGAGGAAGCAGTTCAGATGGGGCTGAGCCAAAGAACAAATAAGCACAAGTGCTGGTCCTGGGAGGGTAGCTGCCAAGCCTGGCAGCCTGCTGGTCTACCTCAACTTAGTGACTTGAATACTAACATTTTTCTGAGCAGTGATTTCCTTCAGTTCTTCTGTCTGCCTTCTTTGCTTCAGCTGGGCAGATATCGAATTGCTCTTTCTTTCACAATTCCCTCTAGTCCCCCTATAGTCATGTGCTTGTATCCTACAGTTTTTCCCCCTAGGTTACAACAAGGTGACTACTGTCTAAGAGAAGAGTGATAGTAATAAAATCTTACATCTTTAATGAGATTTTAACTTTTCCAAACAGTTTCATATCTATTAATTCGTAGCACATTTAAATCTCACAATAACCCAGGGGCTATGTTGTACAGTTATGATTACCATTAGATCCATAAGAAAAAAAAAAAGTTAGGAACTGTAGAGTAGAAATGGAGGAGAGATATGTGGAAGTGAAGCTAGTAGTCAATGAGTTTACTTCCTAATAAACTAAGAATGTTAGATGTGAAGGGGAAAAATGAAAAAAAGAGAAAAAAAAACCCTGTTTCCATTTCTTTGGTATATGGGCAGAGCTATGAAAATTTCTAGGGAATTTCAGCCCATTGATTTTCTATGCCTTTGAGCTGTGTTCTTTATGTGCTTTCTGTGGCTATTTTTTTGATCTTATATTCTCAAACAATACTATAAGATTCCTGGTGGCATTTACAACTTTTGTGATACCTCAAGGTAGGGTTCTGAGGTGGTTAAAAAGATAAAAGGTATCACACAAATAAATAAATAACTTTAGTCTCATTTGCTGCTGCTGCTAAGTTGCTTCAGTTGTGTCTGACTCTGTGCGACCCCATAGATGGCAGCCTACCAGGCTCCCCCGTCCCTGGGATTCTCCAGGCAAGAACACTGGAGTGGGTTGCTATTTCCTTCCCCAATGCATGAAAGTGAAAAGTGAAATCGAAGTCGCTCAGTCATGTCCAACTCTTCATGACCCCATGGACTACAGCCCACCAGGCTCCTCTGTCCATGGGATTTTTCAGGCAAGAGTACTGGAGTGGGTTGCTATTGCCTTTTCTGTAGTTTCATTTAGCCAAATAGAAATTAATAAACTATGATAAGACAGTATATTGGGTTATGTTGCCCTGCAGTATTCATCTCTAATTGTAAATTTTGGCAGTAGATTGATTCTTATTGAATTACCTTATCTGGAAAATGATGTTTGGGACTATATGATCACTACTACTTCCTCCTAGGTCTAATAGTCTCCAATATTTTCTAAATTTGTTCTCTGAATTGTGGTGGATTATAATTGTAGAAAAAGCAAGCAAGGAGGAATGACATAATTTGTATATTTTTAAAAATTGAAATTAAGTTTTAATGTATATTCTCAAGTCCTTGATACTCAGTTTTTAATAGAAGTAACTACAGACATGTTTAGCCAAAGTCAAGTGATGAACTTGTATATTATAAATGTCTATAAACTCGCAGGGCTTCTCTGATGGCTCAGATGGTAAAGAATCTGCCTGCAATGAGAGACCTGGGTTCAAACCCTGGGTTTGGAAGATCCCCTGGGGGATGGCATGGCAACCCACTCTGGCATGGACAGAGGAGCTTGACAGGCTACAATCCATGGGGTCACAAAGTGTTGGCCATGACTGAGCGACTAAGCGCACACAGCCATAAATTCCAAAATTCAGCTCAACAAGGCAAAGTGCAGACAGTTCCCAAAATTTAATCTACTATGTAAATCCTTTTATAAGAGTGTTTATGCACGTTGAAAAACAATTTGATGGGTCCAAAAATGAATTCTAGAATCCAGAGATGCATGGTTATAGAAGGTTGTTTTAAAGTGCTAGTTAGCTTTTGATAGTAAAATCAATGGTTTTAGCTGACCCTGGGATTTGATACATTAAAAAAAAAATAGCTTCTTTTCCTACCAATGTAGGCAGATAGATTACTGCCAGTATATAGAGGAGAGCTGATATCCCAAGTAAAAGTCAAAAAATTCAGGTCTGCTATAAAAAAATATTTTGCTTTAATAAAATAACTGAATTTTAAAAAATTCATTTAACAAGTATTGTTGAGTGATTGGGGCTTCCCATGTGGTACTAGTGGTAAAGAATCCTCCTGCCAATTCAGGAGGCATAAGAGATGCTGGTTTGGTCCCTGGGGTCCCTGGGTCAGGAAGATCCCCTGGATAAGGAAATGCAACCCACTCCAGTATTCTTGTCTGGAGAATCCCATGGACAGAGGAACCTGATGGGCTACAGTCCATAGGGTTGCAAAGAGCTGGACACGACCGAAATGACTTAGCACCCACGCATTCACACATTGAGTGATTAGTATATAATTAGCACTGTGTTTACTAAAGGGAATATGAAAGAAATGGTAGGTGTGGTTACTACCCTTCTCAAGTATTTGGAAAATAATTAGGAAGAAATAACTTATTTGCTCCAAATCATTGTTTAGCAAGGTACGATACTATTTGGTCCAAATGACTGAGGTAAGCAATAATTCAGCTAGAGGTCAATTATTATTGGGAAAGCAAAAGAACACTGTTTTGGAGACAATGAAATGAGCTTCAGTTGACTTGAAAGAAATGGGTAGATTGGGGCTAAGAATTAAAACATGGCAATTTAATTGTAGTAAGCAAATGTTTACAGACTATAAGGAGTGTGGTGTGTGCAGGAGATCATGATGCCAGAGTGAGGGGTGTGGGCATTGTATTGAGATTTGGTGGAAACAACAGTAGGTAAAGTAAGGCCAGATAATTGAGAGTCTTGAGTGACAGTGAATTTGGATTGTATTTTCAGACAAAGGAGAAACACTGGCAGCTTTCAAGGAGTTGAAATGATTGTTCGAAGCAGATAAATCTGAAAGCAGAATAATATATAGCTGGGTGTGATAGAAAAAGTATTGCATTGTCAGAGAGATTTCCTTGGTTATAATTTTCATTTTGGAGCTCACCAGCTGTATAACGTTATGTAGTTCACTTAACTTTTCTAGGCTTCAACAGAATCGGCCGTAAGATCTGTATGAAAGTGGGTGGGAGGGTCTTTGTTAGGCGTTTTTTTTTTTTTTTTTAGGTTTGCTTCCACCTTAGCTTGACTAAGAAGACCAAATATAAAATTATACTGTTCTTCAAAGTGTGAGTTAATAATGAGCTGGGAAAGTAAAAGGATATACAGGAGAGAGGAGATGTAAGGGTCAGCGAAGGCCTCATTTTGAATTAATTGATTTTTTTTTTTGAGTATAATTGCTTTACAATGTTGTGTTAGTTTCTGCTACACATTTAAGTGAATCAGCTGTGTATATACATAGATCCCTCTGTCTTAGACCTCCCTCCCACCTCTCCCCCCATCCTCTAGGTCATCACAGAACACTGAGCTGAGTTCCCTGTGCTATGTAAACAGCAGGTTCCCACTAGCTATCTATTTCGCACTCAGTAGTGTATATATATAAATCCCAACCTTCCAATTCATCGCTTCCTCCATGTGTCCTCATATCTGTCCTCTATGTCTGCGTCTCTATTTCTGCCCTGCAAATGGGTTCATCTGTACCATTAACACATACATGTGGAATCTAGAAAAATGAATTAGTGGATTTTTAAGACCCATCAGAAGAAGTAAGTTAGAGGGATATGGTGTGAAAATGATTAGGAGAAATCCCTGGCTCATCCATTAATTGTGATATGACCTTAGGACATTCAATTATATCTGACCTAATGTGAATGAGTAAATAGTTTTTATTAAACCCTTAAACAAAAGTATTCCTCTAAGTTATGTTCTTTCCTATTTACCCTACTTTCCCTCACCCCAGTATCTAACCTATTACTAATCCTATTATCTATCCAAGATAAATACTTCTTCTCTTCTAGTTCTCTCTGCTTGATTTTGGCACTAGAGTTTTGGATTACTGCTGCAGATTTTGTGATCAACTGACAAGGAAACTAGTTATATTAAGGGTGACAGCAATCTAAGAAAATTAAGCTAGTATAAGTCACATTGTTTTCATAATATTTCAAGCAATTTAATAGTCTTAAATGATTTAGGGAAACAAGAGAATGCTCAGAGAAGTTCAGTTCAGTTCAGTTCAGTCACGCAGTCGTGTCAGACTCTTTGCAACCCTATGAACTGCAGCACGCAAGGCCTCCCTGTCCATCACCAACTCCCAGAGTTCACCCACACCCATGTCCATCGAGTCGGTGATGCCATCCACCATCTCATCCTCAGTCTTCCCCTTCTCCTCCTGCCCTCAATCTTTCCCAGCGTCAGGGTCTTTTCAAATGAGTCAGCTCTTCACATCAGGTGGCCAAAGTACTGGAGTTTCAGCTCAACATCAGTCCTTCCAATGAACACCCAGGACTGATCTCCTTTAGGATGGACTGGCTGGATCTCCTTGCAGTCCAAGGGACTCTCAAGAGTCTTCTCCAACACCACAGTTCAGAGCATCAGTTCTTCAGCACTCAGCTTTCCTTATAGTCCAGCTTTCACATCCATACATGACTACTGGAAAAACCATAGCCTTGACTATTGACAAGTAATGTTTCTGCTTTTTAATGTGCTATCTAGGTTGGTTATAACTTTCCTTCCAAGGAGTAAGCGCCTTTTAATTTCATGGCTGCAATCACCATCTGCAGTGATTTTGGATCCCCCCAAAATAAAGTCAGCCGCTGTTCCCACTGTTTCCCCATCTATTTGCCATCAAGTAATGGGACCAGATGGCATGATCTTAGTTTTCTGAATTATGAGCTTTAAGTCAACTTTTTCATTCTCCTCTTTAACTTTCATCAAGAGGCTTTTTAGTTCTTCTTCACTTTCTGCCATAAGGGTGGTGTCATCTGCATATCTGAGATCATTGATATTTCTCTTGGCAATCTTTATTCCAGCTTCTGCTTCCTCTAGCCCAGCGTTTCTCATGATGTACTCTACATAGAAGTTAAATAAGCAGGATGACAATATACAGCCTTGACATAGTCTTTTTCCTATTTGGAGCCAAGCAATATGAACATATTTAATGAATAAAAAACTGGATAACATGTGCTAAGTACTGTTTTATATATATAATTTCAAGGTTATTAATATAGAAGTTTTGATGTATATGTGACCCTCCTATTTCCAGATAAAGAAGCTTAGAAAGTAACTCACTGGTCCAGGGTTGCACAGTTGACATATTGCAGACCTAGGATTTGAATCTTGTCATTTTAAATTCCAACATCCATGCGCTTATCAACACATGAAACTACCACAGAAAGCAGCTGAAGATGGGACACTGAATCAAATGAATGTTTGGGGTTGTAGTTGTATATTAAGGACTCTCTAGTCTAAAACTATTTTAAATCTAGAACTACTTCATTATGGAAAAGGGAATAGAAAACTTGCAGGAGAGGGCTGAGAAGTATACCCCAACATTCTTCACTGAACTATGAAACTGAATTTTTACCGTCTATTACACACAGCTGACAATTGCTTGTGGTAGCAATCATTCGGTTCAGATCAGTTCAGTCACTCTGTCATGTCCGACTCTTTGCAGCCCCATGGACTGCAGCAAGCTAGATTTTCCTGTCCATCACCAACTCCTGCAGTTTACTCAAACTCATGTCCATAGAGTCAGTGATGGCATCCAACCATCTCATCCTGTCATCCCTTTCTCCTCCCACCTTCAATCTTTCCCAGCATCAGGGTCTTTTCCAATGAGTCAGTTCTTCACATCAGGTGGCCAAAGTATTAGAGTTTCAGCCTTAGCATCAGTCCTTCCAATGACTATTCAGGACTGATGTCCTTTAGGATGGACTGGGTGGATCTCCTTGCAGTCCAAGGGACTCTCAAGAGCTTTCTCCAACACCACAGTTCAAAAGCATCAATTCCTCAGTACTCAGCTTTCTTTACAGTCCAACTCTCACATCCATACTTGACTACTGGAAAAACCATAGCTTTGACTAGATGGACCTTTGTTGGCAAAGTAATGTGTCTGCTTTTTAATAAGCTGTCTAGGTTGGTCATAACTTTTCTTCCAAGGAACAAGTGCCTTAATTTCATGGCTGCATCATTACACCTTTCATTTCCTACATGACTCTCCAGAATGCACGTCACTTTTTCACAAGATCCTAACACCTTTACATCATGAACCAATTCTTCTTTATGGTCAAGATTAACTCCTAATGGGCACCTTCTCTGCTGGTACTACTGCTGGTACTTCTGAGTGGCAATTTTTTGTTCTAGCAAGCCAAAATAACCACCATTTCTTTGTTCAGAAGATTATATTTCTCATATCTTTATATTCTAGGTTCTTCTGTAAACTGATTCCATCACCTTTCATGGAGATTGTATACTTGCTTCATTGGAGGGGTGGTTGTAAAAGCTATGGGTGGGTCTTCAATTTTCTGTGTCTGTCTGTTGTAAACTCTTGTTTCTCATTATTATGCAATGTTATCCATAAGCCACTTCTCATCATGCTCTGAATTTGAACTTTCTGCAATCTCTGAAAAACAAGAGAGTTGCACTACATTAGCACTGCCTAACCAGAGGAAGTAATGGCACCCCATTCTACTCTTGCCTGGAAAATCCCATGGGCGGAGGAGCCTGGTGGGCTGCAGTCCATGAGGTCGCTAAGAGTCAGACACGACTGAGTGACTTCACTCTCACTTTTCACTTTCATGCATTGGAAAAGGCAATGGCAACCCACTCCAGTGTTCTTGCTTGAAGAATCCCAGGGACGGGGGAGCCTGGTGGGCTGCCATCTATGGGGTTGCACAGGGTCGGACATGACTGAAGCGGCTTAGCAGCAGCAGCAGCAGCAGCAGCACTGTCTAACAGCCAACAGTTCTGTTTCGTCAGTACTGTTAATTCACACAGTAGTGTTCCTTCATTACTTGAATATTTTATTGCATTTGTCCTTATTCATTTATCAAAAAATGAAGTGATAAATAGAAAAAGTGATAAGCCTTAGTCTTAAAAACTTCATAAACTTGAGACAAAGATTGAAATAATTGTTTATTAAAAAATGATGAATTTTTAGCTCCAGCTGAGTATTCAAGTTAGTTTTGTGCTCAATTATGAGGGAAAAGAATAAAATTAAAGAACATGTGCAAAATGCTTCTGAATGGATTGCCAAGATTGAGTCCTGGAATTTTATTATGATTCTTAAATCATAGGAAGCTAGATCTCTATCAACAAGATCTCTGCCTTAAAAGTTTCACTTTTGCCATTGGAATTTTTGTAGGAAGAAATCATAATTGAAAGCAGAGTGTTGCCTCTATTGAGTTACCCTATACCCTGTTAACCTGTCAACCTTGTTAAGAGTTTTTGTAATCAGGAAGGAAATAATACTCCTTATAGACCATATGAACACTACACAGTGTAGAAATCTTCTGTTTCTACACATTAGAAATACATATATCTGGTATTATATACTATTCTGCTTTATTGTTTGTTTATCTCCATACCTGTTTAAGCTGCTTGTGTGGAGAGTTGTTCTAAGTTAACTAAACTTCAGTAACAGGCTTCAACTTTTTCAGTTACTTATTAGATTTTTGTTTGAAGTATGTCCCATTGACCCTCACTTGATTTTCTTGAGTATAGTTTTGGCTGGTTCCCTTTTATCTGGTGTAGTTCAATGATTCTTCTCTCTTTCCCCTGACAAATATTTTTAAATAATTTACTCATTTATGGGAGACTGAAATGAGTATCTCTAGTCTCATTTTGGTCTAGGTCACTCTGTATACATTTGTCAGGAAAACAGCCCTCAAATATTGTTTGCATCATGGCATCAGTTTACTCAAAGAACTTCACCCCCTTCCAACTCTCCGGATGTGGATTTTAACACAGTCATTTAACACAGTCAGTCCATACTTCCCTCATCATTCCCTTCCTTACACAGCTTATTTTTCATCTTTTTTTTTCCCCTTTGGTTCACTAATGAAGTCACATTCATCTTCTTGGCAATCCACGTAATGCTATTTTTAGCATTCAGGAGGCAGGAAAGGGAAGGGGGTTGAGAAAGGAGACAGGCAAGAGGGATGTGGGAGAGGGAAGGAAAGTAGAAGGAAAAGAAGAACAGGGGGCTGAAAGGAGGAGTGGACAGGACACGACTCTGCTGTTACACATAGCATCTCAGGATGAATCTGAAGACACCTCTCCTTTGGACGGAGGCAGCCCCAGGCTGGGTACACAGCCTCCTGAGAAGAGCCTGGCGTCGACCTCTGCAAACACATGCACATGCCTCTCGCTGTGCAGGGAGCTCTTCTGCAGCTGCCCACACTGTGTATCTTGATGCTCTTAGAAAGCACGTTGGTCTTCCTGGTGTCAATTCCCTTGCTCCCATGTTGCCTTCCTCTGAATCTATCATTCCTGGAATTCCCACCTTTCCCTCCCTCCCCACGTGCCTAGACCTTATTGTCTTGGTCCCCATGGTGTGTGTTCCTCCCTCTCTAAATCCCCGGCAGCTCACCAGCAAATGCTAAGGCCAAGTGTCCCTTCTCTCTAAGCTCCGTCAAAACAAACTTGCAGGTGGGAAAATTGAGTCTGTTTCACTTAATACTGTTGGCAGTGAGGAGACAAGGAGGGGGGCACCCAGAATATTGCATTTTATAATACTGCTATGGACCAGTTAAAAGGAAACCGATGGCGCTTTCTCCTTATTTTAAACTCCTGAATTGAATTGAAGTTGCTCAGTCGTGTCCGCCTCTTTGCGACCCCATGGACTGTAGCTATCAGGCTCCTCCGTCCATGGGATTCTCCAGGCGAGAGTACTGCAGTGGGTTGCCAGTTCCTTCTCCAGGGGATCTTCCCGACCCAGGGATCGAACCTGGGTCTCCTGCATTCCAGGCAGAGGCTTTAACCTCTGAGCCACCAGGAAAGCCCATTTTAAACTCCTGCTGCTGCTGCTGCTGCTAAGTCACTTCAGTCATGTCCGACTCTGTGTGACTCCATAGATGGCAGCCCACCAGGCTCCCCCGTCCCTGGGATTCTCCAGGCAAGAACACTGGAGTGGGTTGCCATTGCCTTCTCCAATCTTTTAAACTCCTAGGGCATCCCAAATTTGTATAATTGGATTTTAATGAAATAAAAACACCAAAGGAACTTCCTGATGTATGGGATAAGTTAGAAATCACAACCACTCTTCTAAGTCTATATCATGGAGTTACAATTACATAATTGTATATAAAATTCTAGAAGTACCAAAAGAAATTAAAAAAGAAGAATGCATTCTCTTATTGCAGGGAAAATACAGTGGTGCAGATGATCACAATTCTTCACACTTCCTCCCTTGAGTCTTAAGGACTGACTTCTCAGAGAGGACAGACAGGGTCTGTTAGGGAAGGAATCCAGCCCTGTGATGTCAGACTTACCGCTTCCTAAGTCTCAGGGGAGCATTTGTTACTGTCAGACTATAAACAACTAATAACCTGGAAGATTTTCCTCTGACAGCTCCTGAAGCTTAAAACTCTTGTCAGAGATCTATTTCTGGTATATCGGGAAGTCTGCTCTCATGGCATGACCTGTTCTCTCGCTAGAATTTTCCAAGAAAAGTGTTTCCTAGATGCCTTGCCTATACCAAAGTATATTAGCATCTGTATCTTTATCCATACATTTAATTGCCTTCAAATGCACAAGTTGGAAAAGGACAATAGAATTATTTGGCTGATATGTCTTCACATCTACTTGAGTTTCTTAAGAAAATGCATTACAAAGCCAATTCAACCAATTGACTTTATCTTACTACAGGTCACATTTACCAAATGTACTTTCCCTCTTTCTTTTATTTGGGTGCACAGTATATGCATAAGGGTTTTCTGGAGGATAATTTTAAATATTGCAGCATCTACAAAACATCTCCATTTTCAGAGACAAGAAAGAGTCACCTCTTGGTCATACAGAAGATTTTTGATATTGATGCAAAGAAAGAGAAACAAAGATCGAGGGGGAAATAATTAAGACAGGTATCTAAGCACCAGGCTTTTGGGAGGTCAAGTAGTTAGAATAAAGACAGGACTCAAAAATTCAGGGAATCTGAGAATTATGATAATTTGTATAATAGGGGCAATGACCTGACAGAGGGAACAAAGACTGTGTGGAACGTAATAGAAGAAAAATTTAGAACAGAAGAGGTTAGGATGAGCCAAATGAGGAAGAACTTGAGGAAGAAGTTCAGGACTAAAAGAAAAAATCTAGTTGGGTTACTTGTCCCTGTGGGGATGTTATCGTGATTTTAAAACTGAACTCACTTCTGTGTATACCTGTTCATTAACCATTCAAAGAATATTTGTGCATAGTCTACCCAGAATATTTGTTTTACTCAATGTCATTTTCTACGAAATCTTATCTAAGAACTTGATTTCTCTATTATTCCATCATAAACACTAGACCTGCCTGGGTAGACTGAATGACCAATTCTATTCCTGACTAGAGTCCACCATTTTATGCTTGTGTAACACAGAAAGTGACTCCTGTTTCAGTCATGATAGTATCAGTTCAGTTCAGTTCAGTTCAGTCGCTCAGTCATGTTTGAGTCTTTGCAACCCCATGAATTGCAGCACGCCAGGCCTCCCTGTCCATCACCAACTCCCGGAGTTCACTCAAACTCATGTCCATCGAGTCGGTGATGCCATCCAGCCATCTCATCCTCTGTCGTTCCCTTCTCCTTCTGCCCCCAATCCCTCCCAGCATCACAGTCTCTTCCAATGAGTCAACTCTTCGCATCAGGTGCCCGAAGTATAGGAGTTTCAGCTTCAGCATCAGTCCTTCCAAAGAACACCCAATGCTGATCTCCTTTAGAATGGACTGATTGGATCTCCTTGCAGTCCAAGGGACTCTCAAGAGTCTTCTCCAACATCACAGTTCAAAAGCATGAATTCTTCAGCGCTCAGCTTTCTTCACAGTCCAACTCTCACATCCATACATGACCACAGGAAAAACCATAGCCTTGACTAGACGGACCTTTGTTGGCAAAGTAATGTCTCTGCTTTTCAATATACTATCTTGCTTGGTCATAAATATCCTTCCAAGGAGTAAGTGTCTTTTAATTTCATGGCTGCAATCACCATCTGCAGTGATTTGGGAGCCCCCCAAAGTAAAGTCTGATGCTGTTTCCAATGTTACCCCATCTATTTCCCATGGAGTGATGGGGGACCAGATGCCATGATCTTCATTTTTTGAATGTTGAGCTTTAAGCCAACATTTTCACTCTCCTCTTTCACTTTCATCAAGAGGCTTTTTAGTTCCTCTTCACTTTCTGCCATAAGGGTGGTGTCATCTGCATATCTGAGGTTATTGATATTTCTCCCAGCAATCTTGATTCCAGCTTGTGCTTCTTCCAGCCCAGCATTTCTCATGATGTACTCTGCATATAAGTTAAATAAGCAGGGTGACACTATACAGCCTTGACGTACTCCTTTTCCTATTTGGAAACAGTCTGTTGTTCCATGTTCAGTTCTAACTGTTGCTTCCTGACCTGCATATAGGTTTCTCAAGAGGCAGGTCAGGTGGTCTGGTATTCCCATCTCTTTCAGAATTTTCCACAGTTTATTGTGATCCACACAGTCAAAGGCTTTGGCATAGTCAATAAAGCAGAAATAGATGTTTTTCTGGAACTCTCTTGCTTTTTCCATGATCCAGAGGATGTTGGCAATTTGATATCTGGTTCCTCTGCCTTTTCTAAAACCAGCTTGAACATCTGATAGTATAACCAGTGTCAAATTTACCCTTCTGCTTGAAACAATGATAAAAATGGACAAAATATATGAGGCAACTGTTTTCAGTTTGAACCTTAGGCATCTCAGGACTGTGACCCAGGTAAAAGGACTAATCCCAGATGAGTTTTCTGTTGCTGCCAAAAAAAAAAAAAAAAAAAAAAAAAAGGCCATGAACAAAGGGACTTGAGATAATACCCAGGGCTCACAGTTCTGTAGGCCAGAAGTCTGTCATGGCTCAGAATATCACAAGGCTGAAATCAGTGTAAGTGAGGCTAAGTTTTTGTCTGCAGGTGTGGGGGCAGTGAGTGAGGTGAGGGGTCTTCTTTCAGGATCATTCTTATTGTCAGCAGAAGAAGCTGTCTGTTCTTGCTGTTTTAAGAAAGTTTCCAAGTTCTTTGCTGACTGTCAACCAGGGGGCTGATCTCAGCTCCTAGAAACCACCAGTAGTCTTTGTCAGGTGTCCTCCGCCATCTTCACATCAGCAAGTGCCCGTCGCATCCTTCTGGTGCTTTAAACCTCTGATTTCCTCTTCTGCTGCCATGGAGAAAACCCTCTGCTTTTAAAAGGCTGAAGTGAATGAGGCAGGCCACCTGGAAAAATCTTTCCATTTTGCAGTCAACCATGCCATATAACATGACTAATGAGGAGAGTAAAATCCATCCCCTAGTTTTGGGGATTTTGCAGAGGCTTCCCTGATAGCTTAGTGGGCTAAGAACCCACGTGCAATGCAGGAGACACAGGAGATGTGGGTTCAATCCCTGGGGTGGGAAGATTCCTGGAGTAGAAAATGGCAACCTGTACCAGTATTCTTGCCTGGAAAATTGCATGGACAAAGGAGCCTGGTGAGCTACAGTCCAAAGGGTGGCAAAGAGTTGAAGACGACTGAGTAACTAAGCAAGGTATGGAATATACCTAGGGGATGGGAAATTCTGGGGGACAACTTAGAATTCTGGCTCCTACCCATCCTTTGCTGCCACGCTCCATGAATACACACATATGCACACACACATACACACACACCGCTTGGGCCACTTGTCTTTCCACACAAAATGAATGAACAGGTGGGTGAAAGCTCCGTCACTTTGGAGGGTTTTAAAACTTCCCTGGAGAAAGTCTGTACTCGTGTATCTAGATGGTGTGTCTATGACCAACCTCATGTGTTTTATCTGACTTTGAATCCCTTATTTCATGAATGAAAAGACAGGTCACAATGAGGTCACAGCCCAAGGTCACATCAGAGGGGCACTGGCAGAGCTGAGATGAGAGCTAAAATCTCAAGTTCATCAGTCTGACAATCTCTGCTTTCTATAGGGTGTGTTTGCTTGATAATGCTAAATATGAAAGAAAAAAACTTTCTCCTGGCCAGCTTACTTGGTGGTTGGTGTTAGTCACTCAGGTGTGTTCAACTCTTTTGTGAACCCATGGACTGTAGCCTGCCAGGCTCCTCTGTCCATGGGATTCTCTAGGCAAGAATACTGGAGTGGGTAGCCATGCCCTTCTCCAGGGGATCTTCCTGACCCAGGGATCAAACTCAGGTCTCCCACACTGTGGGCGGATTCTTTACCAACTGAGCCACCAAGGAAGCATAATTACATTATGCGTGACTACGAGTTACTGGCTTCTTGGGCCAGGAGGGACAGTGGGGGCAGATCCCAAGGAGAGTCCATGTCACCTTGAGAGGGAGACTTTGGCACTTTCTTTAAGCAAGGGCTGGTGCTCACGTCTCCTGTAAACAGGAGGAGCCAGGGGAGAGTGGACCACGTCTGCGGTTCAGAGGGTTTAGGAGCATCTGAAGATTCCAGACTCTGGGGCCATCACACCTGATGTGTCCATCTCCTGTGAAAGCCCATTCTTTCCCAGCCAGGGCTGTGTCCTTGCCACAGAATGTAAGCAAAATTCAGGTCCAGCTTCCTGACACTCAAAAGCCAATAAAGAGGCAAGGTTGGTGGAAAGGAAAGGCCTGCCCTGGATGGGAGTTTAACCACCTTTGGAGCTTGGCTTCTCTTATAGTTAAGTCCTTGGTCTGGTTCTCAGTTTTTGCTTTTGTTCTTTTGATGCAGACAAGAGCTCCTTTATATGCAATGAAGGAGCCTTTTGGTCTTCATGTAACTTTTATTACTTCATGTAACTTTAATTACTAATCTGTGCACCCAGCATCGGGTTACTCTTTTTAAAAAATTAATTTTATTGGCATATAGTTGCTTTACAATGTTGTTAGTTTGTTAGTATGTAAAGCATAGTTGCTTTACAATGTTGTTTGTTTTTCTCACACAACTAACAACACAACCTTTTTGAAAGTGTCAATTATACTTGGCAATAGCCACTTAGTTCCATTATCCTTATAGTTACTAATTCCCCCATATTTCTCAAAAGCTGATATACTCTATCAGCTAATACCTTTCCTTCCAACGGTATGTGTGTGCATATGTACTAAGTCACTTCAGTCGTGTCTGACTTTTTGTGACCCTATGGACTGTAGCCCGCCAGGTTCCTCTGTCCATGGGATTCTCTAGGCAAGAATACTGGAGTGGATTGCTATTCCCTTTTCCAGGGGAGCTTTCTGACCCAGGGCTTGAACCTGTGTCTCCTGAGGCTACTGCGTTGCAGGCAGATTCTTTACTGCTGAGCCACCAGGGAAGCCCACCACCAGTGAAAGCTTTAACAATTACATGGATACCTTTTGCCCAGAGATATCTGTGCCCAGGTACCACTGATGCAGTCCCTACTGCCATCCAGGTGGTGGTGGATCCAGCTCCCAGATCTCAGCATTTGCTATTATGGGCCATGCCTGGGTTCCCTGGGAAGCTGACTCTGAAAGAGATTAGCACGCAAGGCATTTATTGAGAGAGAATCATGAGATTCATACCTAAGGAAGGGAGAAAAGAAAGGAGGAGGAACAGGGACTATTTGAGTAGTGACGCAATTTCAGCAAAGTCTCAGCTGATTTCACAGGAATTTTGCAGTTGGGATGCTCTTTAGAGTTGTCCAAAGTTGGGACTAGGGAATAGGCCTTTATAGGGACCCTCCATGTTTACCCCTTGACCAATCTTTGAGTGCAGGCACACTCTGAAAAGGGGCTTCGTCTTGGGTGGGGCAGCTTTACTCAGCTGAGGTTGAAGCTGCGGGCAATCATCCAGCAGTTCTATCAGCTTAGAAAACAGGCCTTTTATACCTGGAGGAGGATCTGGGCAGCATGTTATGACATCTAGTAAAGTAAATTCCTACTTTAATGAAGGTTTCCTGTTGTTGTTCAACTGCTAAATCATGTCTGACTTTTTGTGACCCCATGGACTGCAGCAAGCCAGGCCTTCCTGTCCCTCACCATCTCCCAGAGTTGGCCCAAGTTCATGTCCATTGCATAGGTGATGCTATCCAACCATCTCATCCTCTGTCTCCCTCTTCTCCTTTTCCCCTCAATCTTACCCAGCATCAGGGTCTTTTCCAATGAGTTGGTTCTTCACATCAGGTGGCCAAAGTATTGGAGCTTCAGCTTCAGCATCAGTCCTTCCAGTGAGTATTCAGGGTTGATTTCCCCTAGGATTGACTGGTTTGATCTCCTTGCTGTCCAAGGGACTCTCAAGAGTCTTCACCAACACTACAGTTCAAAAGCATCAACTCTTCTACATTCTTAATAAAGATAATTCAGTGGAAAAATTATGTCCCCATCAACTCTAGTTTCTCATGTGGCTGTTAACCAAGATACTGCCATTTAAATGGGGACAATAACTGCTAATTTCAGATTCAGTATATCAGAGGAAATTAACAAATTCAATAGTGCTTGTCTTTTATAAGCAAATCTATTCTAAACAGCCAATATTATGATTATGTGGAGGAAAGACAATCCAGCAACTCAGAAGCACTTATTTAGAAATAGTTCAGAAATCATATTTTATCTATAACATCAGTAAGACTAAAGCAGCTGCTAATAGCAGCCAACATAGAAAGATAAAAGAAATAACTAAGTTTTTTTTAACCCTTGCATAGATCTCCCAATAGAAATTTCTCAATCTCTGTGGCTTTCCTTCATAGATTTACCCAAGTCTTCCCCGCCCTTTCCTTGGGGTTTTAAATGGCTTCCCAGCTGGTGCTAGTGGTAAAGAATCTGCCTGCCAATGCAGGAGATGCAAGAGATGAGGATTTGATCCCTGGGTGGGAAGATCCCCTGGAGTAGGAACTGGCACCCCACTGCAGTATTCTTGCCTGGAAAAATTCCATGGGCAGAGGCACTTGGCGGCTACAGTCTATGGGGTTGCAAAGAGTGGAGCACAACTGAGCACAGCCAACAGCCAGCACCCAACCGTATGTGCCACCTGTTCAGCTTTTGTGCAACTGCGGAGCTCAGGCCATTTCACTTAAATCCCTTGCGAATTCTCCGTAGCTCAGCTTTGTTCTGCAGACAGCTTTTGCTGGCTGATTCCAACAGCTGCTGCTAGAAGGCCACCGACAATGAATCTGAGTTGTTCAACAACAGTCAATTTGCTGTTCATCCCTGTGGCTACCCATGATGGAACTGTCTGGGATTGCTAGCTCAGATCTGTTTATGAGAAGCCTCTGCTTCAGATGAATGCAATTATTTTAATGCACCTGCAGGTGACATTTACTCTTTCCTCCTGCTGATCCATTGATAAAGCATCGAGTCCACTTTAACCAGAACTAAAAAAAAAATTGTTTTCTTTTTTGTTTTGAACTAGAAATGTTTATTGCAGAAATTTGCCTCAGGTTCCGATTGAGTGGCCCCAGCTGGGGTTGGCTCGGGGCCCTCTGCCTGGGTCAGGCAAGTGAAATAGAGAAGGATGGGGAAAAGGAATACCTCTGGATAGAGGCCTCACAGTTGCAGATGCGGTTGCCGGCCAAGCTACTGGTGAGGCCTGGGCCAGGGGACCCTGTTTATGGAGTTCATGGACTTCCCCTTCCCCTTCCTCTGTCAGAAGCAGTACCTCTTGAGCCATTAGTTCCCAAACAGGAAACCAAAGAATCGTCTGGTAACAAACCTGTCTCCTGCCAGAAGGCCCCAGTGGGGTCTGCCTTTTGCGTTGTGGGCTCATCCCTGCCCTTTAGTCACAAAGACATCATTCACCTTCAGACCTGCCAACATCTGGACTCCTTAACCTTTGGAGCCCCAAGCTGCCCTGCAAACCCCGGAACGTGGGTCTAGATAGCGCTGAGGGTAAAGGCTCCAAGGACTCCAAACTGTACCTCCTCCTTGCCCTTGAACTCTGCCAGGTTCCACTTGTTCCAGGCTCACCTTCACACACCACCACAGATGGCTGAATGGCCGCTCCCACCTTGATGGGACCACAGATATGGGGGCGCTTCTGAAACCACTTATCTGCTCTTCTTTGCATCCGGGTACCTCCTGCTTCATCCGGGACATCCAGGCTGGCCAGCCACACAACCACCAGCCCGGTTTCCTCTTCTGCTGTTTTGTTTTTTAATCAAGAAAAGGTTGTGGTGAAGGCGCTAAGGCAGTTTGGGGTCTGTGGATGTAGGAAATGGAAGATTCAGTTCTGTGATAGTTAAAATCATGTCTGCATGTGGAAACAGTACCGACGGTCACATAAGAGTCCTCAGCCAGAAACAAACGTGTTACCTTGTATTTGTTTGATTATTTTGTTTCTTAAGAAAAGGAGTACGTCAAGGCTGTATGTTGTCACCCTGCTTATTTAAATATGCAGAGTACATCATGAGAAACGCTGGACTGGAAGAAACACAAGCTGGAATCAAGAATGCCAGGAGAAATATCAATAACCTCAGATATGCAGATGACACTACCTTTATGGCAGAAAGTGAAGAGGAACTAAAAAGCCTCTTGCTGAAAGTAAAAGAGAAGAGTGAGAAAGTTGGCTTAAAGCTCAACATTCAGAAAACAAAGATCGTGGCATCTGGTCCCATCACTCCATGGGAAATAGATGGGGAAACAGTGGAAACATTGTCAGACTTTATTTTTGGGGGCTCCCAAATCACTGCAGATGGTGATTGCAGACATGAAATTAAAAGACACTTACTCCTTGGAAGGAAAGTTATGACCAACCTAGATAGCATATTCAAAAGCAGAGATATTACTTTGCTGACTAAGGTCCATCTAGTCAAGGCTATGGTTTTTCCAGTAGTCATGTATGGATGTGAGAGTTGGACTGTGAAGAAGGCTGAGTGCCGAAGAACTGATGCTTTTGAACTGTGGTGTTGGAGAAGACTCTTGAGAGTCCCTTGGACTGCAAGGAGATGCAACCAGTCCATTGTAAAGATCGGCATTGGGTATTCTTTGGAAGGAATGATGCTAAAGCTGAAACTCCAGTCCTTTGGCCACCTCATGGGAAGAGCTGACTCATTGGAAAAGACTTTGATGCTGGGAGGGATTGGGGGCAGGAGAAGAAGGGAACGACCGAGGATGAGATGGCTGGATGGCATCACTGACTCGATGAACACAAGTCTGAGTGAACTCCGGGAGTTGGTGATGGACAGGGAGGCCTGGCGTGCTGCGATTCATGGGGCTGCAGAGTCGGACACGACTGAGCGACTGAACTGAACTGAACTGAATGAGTGCATGATTTTGCCAGTTCTCTAATGCTTGATTAGTTAGTAGCCAGAATCTCCGCTAGGCATTTTCCAAAATCAAGAAGTATTTTCTCTTGTTTAATCAAGCCTAACTTTTAGACCTTTTAAATAAAAAAGAAGCATTCATAAAATCAAGAAAATTAAAAAATATATCTTTGGTTTCTACGGGACATAATCGTACGCAGCATTCAGATGCCAGTCATCTGGTTTCAGTTCTCTCCTTTGTCTGTGGACTCTCTTCCCCGTATGTCTGAGCAGACTGTTCTGCCTGTGTTTAAAGGATGAACACAGTGATTTTGCCCATCCCCAGGCATCTACCTCAAGCAGGAGAGGTTAATGGCCCCTCTTATTACTGGAACCGCTAGATTCAGTGGTAAGACCAAGCAAGCCT
The DNA here is from genome assembly GCF_001704415.2 of Capra hircus. NCBI lineage: Eukaryota > Metazoa > Chordata > Mammalia > Artiodactyla > Bovidae > Capra > Capra hircus. The sequence continues at coordinate 12,278,479 of NC_030811.1, read as the reverse complement.
CTGTTACTTCATCAGAGGAGGGTTTGACAGGATCTTTCTGTTCTTTAGCTGCAAAAATAAACAGCATCATAGAAACTCTGCAGGCATCAAACCTTCGAGCAGTAACACACAATCTCTGTAAGCTAAATACACATGCTTTTATTGTGGTAAAAATATAACTTTCTAAGAAAGGTGCACACAGATCTCTGTGTCACTTAACTGAGAACAATAGTTAACTGTCCCAAATTCCTATGTTCATTTTTTTAGCTCAGATGAAAGTAAAGTATCCTGATATTTGTGGTAGGTGTTAAAGGGATGTGAAGCTTTTGCTGTGGCATTTTATTAAGCATATATTTATCAGAAGCTATCAAAACAAAGTGGGAAGGATTGTGATTTATTTGACAAAAGGCCAGTTCAACTTCAGAGGTCTTGATTATATATGTCTAAATCTAAAATCTCAATAGGACTTTGCTTAAACAAAATTGCACATTTCCTGTAAAGAAGCTGTGTTTATTTATGTATTGGTATGGTGAAACTAAGAAAATAATTATCTTAAGAAAAGGACTCGAGCTTTATACTTAAGGACCACTTATTTGAATTTTTTTTTTGGCAGTCTCAAAGAGTGGTGTTATTGAATGTTGCAAAGTAGTAATTAGAATCTTCTGCTTCTGAATTGGGCAGAAATTACAGCTGAAATAGAACACTGTTGGAAGGAAAGTCACTAAATTTATTATGGCAGAGCTATAAGAAGATCTCATTATAGGAGTGCAGTTCTCTGAAAACTGCCAGGAGTGAAAGAATGTTCAGTAGCCTTTACCTTGAAAGAGATAGGAGGGGCAGGAAGGAGGAAGCCTGTAGGAACTGGAGATTTCTGTGTTTATACAGAGAGACTATCCTCAGATGGTCATTGATATCTACCAAAAGCAACCTGATAGTCATGAAGGTGCAAATATGCTAAGATTAGTTGTCCTACCTCAGGGGTTCCCAAACTCTGGGATCTAATGCTTGGTGATCTGAGCTGAAGCTGATGTAATGATAATAGAAATAAAATGCACAAAAAATAGAATGCTCTCGAATCGTCCCCAAACCATTTCCCCCCTCCATCTGTGGAAATACTGTCTTCCATGAAACCGGTCCCTGGTTCTAACAAGGTTGGGGACGGATCTTGCAGTACTAGATTTGGCTCCATTGTAAGGTACACCTGATGGTCATGTTGAGGCAGAGGCAGTCCGATGCCTTCACCTGCCTCTCTTCTATGCAGTTGCCAGGAACCAGGAGCTATAGATGATCACTGATTGGGGTTATTTGGCAGAAGGAGGGACTAACTCATTTTTAATAGGTTGTTTTATGAGGGGGGTTATTAGCTCTGGGGAGAGATAACAAGAGTTAACTCAACTTGTAGTTGGATCATGTGATATAATGCCCTGGGGCATGTATTGAACTGATACTTTGAGCCCAGAGTAGCCCCTGATGTGAATAGGTGGCTGTCCTCACCAAATTTTATACTCTTACACATGGAAGGACAGAAGTATGTGCTCACTGTTTGTAACTAAGCTACTTTTTCCCTTTCTCTTTTAATTTTTTAAATATTTGATAGTAGTTGATTTATAATGTTGCATTAATTTCTAGTGTACAGCAAATTGACTTAGTTGTACATATATATGTTTTGTTTTTCATATTCTTTCCCATTATCCCATTTGTCACAGGATATTGAATATAGTTCCCAATGCTATACAGTAGGATCTTGTTATTTGTCAATTCTATGTATAATAGTTTGCCTGTACTAATCCCAAACTCCCATTCCTTCCTTCTGCCACTGCCCCCCATCTTGGCAACCATGCTTGTTCTCTATATCTAAGAGTATGTTTCTGTTTCATAGATACGTTGATTTGTGTCATATTTTAGATTCAACGTGGTGTATTTGTTTCTATCTTCCTGATTTACTTGACTTAGTATGATAATCTCCAGTACCTCCATATTGCTCCAAATGGCATTATTGCTTTCCTTTGATGGCTGAGTCATAATCCATAGCACATATCTACCACATCTTCTTGACTCATTCCTCTGTTGACGGACATTTAGGCTTGTTTCTATATCTTGGGTATTGTAAATGGTACCTCTGTGAACACTGGGGTGCTGGTATCTTTTAAAATTATGGTTTTCTCTGAATATATCCCAGGAGTGGGATTGCTGGGTCATATGGCAATTCTAGAGATGGCAAGAATACATAGAAGAATTGTACAAAAAAGATCTTCACAACCCTGATAATCACGATGGTGTGCTCACTCACCCAGAGCCAGACATCCTGGAATGTGAAGTCAAGTGGGCCTTAGAAAGCATCACTACGAACAAAGCTAGTGGAGGTGATAGAATTCCAGTTGAGCTATTTCAAATCCTGAAAGATGACGCTGTGAAAGTGCTGCATTCAATATGCCAGCAAATTTGGAAAACTCAGCAGTGGCCACAGGACTAGAAAAGGTCAGTTTTCATTCCAATCGCAAAGAAAGGCAATGCCAAAGAATGCTCAAACTACTGCACAATTGCACTCATCTCACATGCTAGTAAAGTAATGCTCAAAATTCTCCAAGCCAAGCCTCAGCAAGATGTGAACCGTGAACTTCCAGATGCTCAAGCTGGTTTTAGGAGAGGCAGAAGAACCAGAGATCAAATTGCCAACATCTGCTGGATCATCAAAAAAGCAAAAGTGTTCCAGAAAAACATGTATTTCTGCTTTATTGCCTATGTCAAAGCCTTTGACTGTGTGGATCACAATAACCTGTGGAAAATTCTGAAAGAGATGGGAATACCAGACCACCTGACCTGCCTCTTGAGAAACCTATATGCAGTTCAGGAAGCAACAGTTAGAACTGGACATGGAACAACAGACTGGTTCTAAATAGGACAAGGAGTACGTCAAGCCTATATATTGTCACCCTGCTTATTTAACTTATATGCAGAGTACATCATGAGAAACACTGGGCTGGAAGAAACACAAGCTGGAATCAAGATTGCCAGGAGAAATACCAATCACCTCAGATATGCAGATGACACCACCCTTATGGCAGAAAGTGAAGAGGAACTAAAAAGCCTCTTGATGAAAGTGAAAGAGGAGAGTGAAAAGGTTGGCTTAAAGCTCAACATTCAGAAAACTAAGGCCTGGCATGCTGCGATTCATGGGGTCGCAAAGAGTTGGACACAACTAAGCGACTGAACTGAACTGAACTGATAGTAACTCTAGTTTTTTGAGGAACCTTCATGCTGTTTTCCACAGTGGCTACACTGATTGATATTCCCACCAACTATGTAGGAGGGCTTCCTTGTATCCTAACCCACATTTCTTATGACACTGCTTTCAAATGCTAGTTATGGAAACAACTGGCACCACTCAGATAGTGATGGTTAAAGTTTGTAGAGGCCAGCTCTGGAGGCTTGACTCCTAATTAGTGTCCTTTACATAATAATTAATGCACCGCAGCATGTACTTCTCATGAAGGTACTTCAAATGGTGTAACTGCCTTCAGTAAAGACCAGAATTCCCCAACCTATTTGTATTTTGGACTGAATATTTCTTTGTTGTATGTGTGGACTGTCCTGTGTATGGTAGCACATTTACAAGGATCTCAGGCCTCTACTCACTAGATACCAGGAGCACTACCCTCAACTGTGACAACCTTTAGACATGTGTCTTTAGACATTGACAAATATGCCTTGGAAGCACAATCTCCCAGTTGAGAACCAAAAATGTAGACAAAACCTAACACACCTACACAAGGCACACTGTTTAAGTGTTGGGAACCATTTACAGACACCAATATGACAAGGAGTTGCCAGTAAGTAGATGTCTCCTTTCCTTATTTCTCCTTCAAACCTCAACTCCAGAGGGATCAGCTTAAAGAAAGTTTTCTTTCACAGGCCTGAATGTCACTTTTTAAAAAATCAAATAAAAGCTCACATCAGTTCAGTTCAGTTGCTCAGTCGTGTCCAACTCTTCGTGACCCCATGAATAGCAGCACGCCAGGCCTCCCTGTCCATCACCAACTCCTGGAGTTCACTCAGACTCACGTCCATCGAGTTGGTGATGCCATCCAGCCATATCATCCTCTGTTGTCCCCTTTTCCTCCTGCCCCCAATCCCTCCCAGCATCAGAGTCTTTTCCAATGAGTCAGCTCTTCACATGAGGTGCCCAAAGTACTGGAGTTTCAGCTTTAGCATCATTTCTTCCAAAGAATACTCAATGCTGATCTCCTTTAGAATGGACTGGTTGGATCTCTTTGCAGTCCAAGGGACTCTAAAGAGTCTTCTCCAACACCACAGTTCAAAAGCATCAATTCTTTGGTGCTCAGCTCTCTTCACAGTCCAATTCTCATATCCATACATGACCACTGGAAAAACCATAGCCTAGACTAGATGGACATTGTTGGCAAAGTAATGTCTCTGCTTTTCAATATGCTCTCTAGGTTGGTCATAACTTTCCTTCCAAAGAGTAAGTGTCTTTTAATTTCATGGCTGCAGTCACCATCTGCAGTGATTTTGGAGCCCTACAAAATAAAGTCTGACAATATTTCCACTGTTTCCCCATCTATTTCCCATGAAGCGATGGGACCAGATGCCATGATCTTCATTTTCTGAATGTTGAGCTTTAAGCCAACTTTTTCACTCTCCTCTTTCACTTTCATCAAGAGGCTTTTTAGCTCCTCTTCACTTTCTGCCATAAGGGTGGTGTCATCTGCAAAGCTGAGGTTATTGATATTTCTCCCAGCAATCTTGATTCCAACTTGTAGTTCTTCCAGCCCAGTATTTCTCATGATGTACTCTTTGCATATAAGTTAAATAAGCAGAGTAACAATATACGGCCTTGACGTCCTCCTTTTCCTATTTGGAACCAGTCTGTTGTTCCATGTCCAGTTCTAACTGTTGCTTTCTGACCTGCATATAGATTTCTCAAGAGGCAGGTCAGGTGGTCTGGTATTCCCATCTCTTTCAGAATTTTCCATAGTTTATTGTGATCCACACAGTCAAAGGCTTTGGCATAGTCATTAAAGCAGAAATAGATGTTTTTCTGGAACTCTCTTGCTTTTTTAATGATCCAGTGGATGTTGGCAAAGGTTCATATCATTTATTCCTAGATACTATTTCCAAGATGGGTGGGTCATGGTGGAGAGGTCGGGCAGAATGTGGTCCACTGGAGAAGGGAATGGCAAACCACTTCAGTATTCTTGCCTTGAAACCCCATGAACAGTATGAAAAGGCAAAATGATAGGATACTGAAAGAGGAACTCCCCAGGTCAGTAGGTGCCCAATATGCTACTGGAAATCAGTGGAGAAATAACTCCAGAAAGAATGAAGGGATGAAGCCAAAGCAAAAACAATACCCAGTTGTGGATGAAACTGGTGATAGAAGCAAGGTCTGATGCCGTAAAGAGCAATATTGCATAGGAACCTGGAATGTCAGGTCCATGAATCAGGCAAATTGGAAGTGGTCAAACATGAGATGGCAAGAGTGAACTTTTACATTCTAGGAATCAGTGAACTAAAATGCACTGGAATGGAGGAAATTAACTCAGATGACTCAGTGTCTACTACTGTGGGCAGGAATCACTTAGAAGAAATGTAGAGGCCATCATGGTCAACAAAAGAGTCTGAAAAGCAGTACTTGGATGCAATCTCAAAAATGACAGAATGATCTGTGTTCATTTCCAAAGCAAACCATTCAATATCACAGTAATCCAAGTCTATGCCCCAACCAGTAACGCTGAAGAAACTGAAGTTGAATGGTTCTATGAAGACCTACAAGTCCTTTTAGAACTAACACCCAAAAAAGATGTCCTTTTCACTATAAGGGACTGGAATGCAAAAGCAGGAAGTCAAGAAACACCTGGAGTAACAGGCAAATTTGGCCTTGGAATACGGAATGAAGCAGGGCAAAGACTAATAGAGTTTTGCCAAGAGAACGCACTGGTCATAGCAAACACCCTCTTCCAACAACACAAGAGAAGACTCTACACATGGACATTACCACATGGGCAACCCAGAAATCAGATTGATTATATTCTTTGCAGCCAAAGATGGAGAAGTTCTATACAGTCAGCAAAAACAAGACTGGGAGCTGACTGTGGCTCAGATCATGAACTCTTCATTGCCAAATTCAGACTTAAATTGAAGAACGTGGGGAAAACCACTAGACCATTCAGGTATGACCTAAATCAAATCCCTTTTGATTATACAGTGGAAGTGAGAAATAGATTTAAGGGCCTGGATCTGATAGATAGAGTGCCTGATGAACTATGGAATGAGGTTCGTGACATTGTATAGGAGACAGGGATCAAGACCATCCCCATGGAAAAGAAATGCAAAAAAGCAAAATGGCTGTCTGGGGAGGCCTTACAAATAGCTGTGGAAAGAAGAGAAGTGAAAAGCCAAGGAGAAAAGGAAAGATATAAGCATCTGAACGCAGAGTTCCAAAGAATAGCAAGAAGAGATAAGAAAGCCTTCTTCAGTGATCAATGCAAAAAAATAGAGGAAAACAACAGAATGGGAAAGACTAGAGAGCTCTTCAAGAAAATTAGAGATACCAAGGGAACATTTCATGCAAAGATGGGCTCGATAAAGGACAGAAATGGAATGGACCTAACAGAAGCAGAGGATATTAAGAGGTGGCAAGAATACACAGAACTGTACAAAAAAGATCTTCATGACCAAGATAATCACGATGGTGTGATCACTCACCTAGAGCCAGACATCCTGGAATGTGAAGTCAAGTGGGCCTTAGAAAGCATTACTATGAACAAAGCTAGTGGAGGTGATGGAATTCCAGTTGAGCTATTTCAAATCCTGAAAGATGATGCTGTGAAAGTGCTGCACTCAATATGCCAGCAAATTTAGAACACTCAGCAGTGGCCACAGGACTAGAAAAGGTCAGTTTTCATTCCAATCCCAAAGAAAGGCAATGCCAAAGATAGCTGAAAGTACTTCAGAAGTGCACTCATCTCACATGCCAGTAAAGTAATGCTTAAAATTCTCCAACCCAAGCTTCAGCAATACATGAACCATGAACTTCCTGATGTTCAAGCTGGTTTTAGGAGGGACAGAGGAACCAGAGATCAAATTGCCAACATCTGCTGGATTATGGAAAAAGGAAGAGAATTCCAGAAAAACACCTATTTCTGCTTTATTGACTATGCCAAAGCCTTTGACTGTGTGGATCACAATAAACTGTGGAAAATTCTGAAAGAGATGGGAATACCAGACCACCTGACCTGCCTCTTGAGAAACCTATATGCAGTTCAGGAAGCAACAGTCAGAACTGGACATGGAGCAACAGACTAGTTTGAAATAGGAAAAGGAGTACATCAAGGCTGTATAGTGTCACCCTGCTTATTTAACTTATATGCAGAGTACATCATGAGAAATGCTGGGCTGGAAGAAGCACAAGCAGGAATCAAGATTGCTGGGAGAAATATCAATAACCTCAGATATGCAGATGACACCACCCTTATGGCAAAAAGTGAAGAGGAACTAAAAAGCCTCTTGATGAAAGTGAAAGAGGAGAGTGAAAAAGTTGGCTTAAGGCTCAACATTCAGAAAACGCAGATCATGGCATCTGGTCACATCACTTCATGGGAAATAGATAGGGAAACAGTGGAAACAGTGTCAGACTTTATTTTTGGGGCTCTAAAATCACTGCAGATGGTGATTGCAGCCATGAAATTAAAAGATGCTTACTCCTTGGAAGGAAAGTTATGACCAATCTAGAGAGCATATTGAAAAGCAAAGACATTACTTTGCCAACAAAGGTCCATCTAGTCAAGACTATGGTTTTTCCAGTGGTCATGTATGGATGTGAGAGTTGGACTGTGAAGAAAGCTGAGCATGGAAGAATTGATGCTTTTGAACTGTGATGTTGGAGAAGACTCTTTAGAGTCCCTTGGACTGCAAGGAGATCCAACCAGTCCATTCTAAAGGAGATCAGCATTGAGTATTCTTTGGAAGAAATGATGCTAAAGCTGAAACTCCAGTACTTTGGCCACCTCATACGAAGAATTGACTCATTTTAAATGTCTCTGATGCTGGGAGGGATTGAGGGAAGGAGCAGAAGGGGATGAAAGAGGATAACATGGCTGGATGGCATCACCGCCTTGATGGACATGAGTTTCGGTGAACTCTGGGAGCTGGTGATGGACAGGGAGGCCTGGCATGCTGCAATTCATGGGGTCACAAAGAGTCGGACACGACTGAGTGACTGAACTGAACTGAACTATTTTCTTAATGGAGACATCTAGAGAAATGTGGAGAAGGCAATGGCACCCCACTCCACTACTCTTGCCTGGAAAATCCCATGGACGGAGGAGCCTGGTGGGCTGTAGTCCATGGGGTCGCTAAGAGTCAGGCATGACTGAGTGACTTCACTTTCACTTTTCACTTTCATGCATTGGAGAAGTCAATGGCAACCCACTCCAGTGTTCTTGCCTGGAGAATCCCAGGGATGGGGGAGCCTGGTGGGCTGCCGTCTATGGATCGCACAGAGTCAGACGTGACTGAAACAATTTAGCAGCAGCAGCAGCAGAGAAATGTATCTTGGAGGCAAAGTTTTTCCTTACATATACAGTTCAAAACTATCAAAAACTCGGCAGATCGTAATGGCTGAGCACTATCCAGACTTTTAAATAATTATATTTCATTTTATTTTATTATTTTTGGCTGTGGCGGATCTTTGCTGCTGCACACAGGCTTTCTCTAGCTGCGTCTATCGGTGGCTACTCTTCATGCATTGCACAGGCTTCTCATTGTGGTGGTTTCTCTTGCTGCAGAGCAGAGGCTCTAGGGCACAGGGGATTCAGTAGTTACAGCTCATGGACTCTAGAGCTTGGGCTTGGTAGTTGCAGTGCATGGCCTCAGTTGATCTGCAGCCTGTGGGATCATCCGGGACCAAGGATCGAACTGGACCACCAGGAAAGCCCTGTCCAGACTTTAACAAGTATCATCCCTCGTAAAAATGAACAAGTCTGGTTAAAATATTTGCCACTCTCTGATCTCCAGATCACAAAATTTCATCTGACAGGTCTTTCTGAGAACAAACGAGATTCCATTCTCCCCAGTTTGTTTCTTGGTCTTCTGCCAGCTCTGCACAATTGTTTGAAGGAGAGGACTTTCCCAAATGGAAAACTGTTCTTTGGTCAAAGCCACATGCTGTCCACTGGAAATTCCCATCAAGTTTCTTCAAGTCCATTTGTAAGAAATCAAACTAGCAGCCTCTTGGAAATCTGGATAGACCCTGGAACCAATTATGACACTTTCCCAGAATAACTGTTTGGCAATTACAGAGTATTTGGTAACTAAACATTGGATCTATTAGTTGACTGATCAGTCTCTCATGGATTTTCTTCTTGCAGGTCACTCTGGGTTGATGAGACTTTTGGCATTTGGCACTCTCTTAAATTTTCAACTGTTCTCACTTGGTTTTACCCTGGTCCAGGCTCTGCACATACAACCAAAATAACACTCTAGCTTTCACACCTAAGTTTCAGTTGGCTTTTTACTCATCTCAGCTTGTCATTGTGTCTCAACAGCATATCAGCACAGTGGCTCTTAGCAAAATTCATCCAGTGCAACTTCCCCCATAGGTTTCAAATCCTTGGCACATCATACCCACTAATGGATTCTCTCCCGTTAGTATGTTGGCCGAGTTCAGCACCAGGGAAGGTGTTAACAATTGGACCAGTACCCTGTACTGCGGGATGCCTGGCTCCATTTAGCACAATGCCAGCTTAGCAGTGAGGATTGGTCTCCCCAACTCCCCAACTCAGACTGTTTCTGATGCCAACTGTCATTGGTAGGATTTGATGGAAGCAGATGTTGGCATGGGGTTTGGGGTAAAGAAGGTATTTACTAGATATCAGTAGTAAAGAAAGGAAGGGGGAAGGAGCATGGTTGGGCAGGGGGAAGCTGAACTGTGAAAGGGGCTTCCTGAAGCCGTGGAGTCGAAGGTGAGCGTTACTCCCCAGCCTTGTCTCCTGTCTGGTTCAAGGTGCTTGCGCTTGGATTTGCACCTTGCTTAGCCTCCTGAGGGGTTGTCCCAGGAAGGGTCCCGCCTGAGGGAGCTGGCTCTCTGCGACTTAGATGAACCCTGTGGAGCTGAGAGCAGAAGGGTGTCTATTTTTTTTTTTTTTTTTTGACAAATAAAAATTGTGTATGTTTAAAATGCACAACTTGATGTTTTGAGCCACATATATATTGTGAAGGGCTTCCCAGGTGGCACCAGAGGTAAGGAATCCACCTGCTAAACAGGAGACACTAGAGATGCAGGTTTGATCCCTGGGTCAGGAAGATCCCCTGGAGGAAGAAAGGGCAACCTGCTCCAGTATTCTTGGCTGGGAAATTCCATGCACAGAGGAGCTCCTTGGGGTCATAAAGAGTTGGACACAACTGAGGGGCTAAGCACACACATACATATATGGTAAAATAGTCATTACAATCAAATTCATTAACAAGCCCATCACCTCACACAGTTGTTGGGAAAGGCCGTCTGGCGCCTGCAGGCTTTCTGCTCTTATTTCTTTGTATAAAAATGGGCCTTGGGCTTGGAACACTCCCTCACCAAGAGATAAAGAGTCCATGCAGCCTGCGCCAGTCTTGCCACCTTGTGGGGGGCATCTCTCCCTGTTTTGGGCTCAAAGAGTCCCCTGTGTCCTTGCTTGAGTGATGTGCACCATTCAGCACCTCGTCACCCCTGCTATGTGTGTCCCCTGTGGGGAGGACGTGGGGTTTGTCTAATGCACCAGGAGAACGGTGAGTAGGCAAACTGCCCTGCATTGGGCTCAGGATGAGACCTGGTCACAGGGGACCAGTGCCCACTGTTGGAGCTGATCTTACTCTGTCTCTTCTCTGTGTGAGCAAAACTGTTCCATCAGTGCTTGACTGCATGGTATTCTTGGTGACTCCAATACTGAGTTACAGTGGCAGAGGTCTTTAGGGTTCTCCCCTGGGGTTAAACCAGGGTAATTTGCTTGACACTTTCCATTTTATTTCTTTCCCTTTTATCTCCTCTTTTCATTTTTTTCTTCCTCTCTCCATCCAATTCCCCTTTTTCTTCCTTCTTTCTTTCCTTTCTTCTATTTTTTAGAACTAAGATCTACTTTTTTTTTTTTAGCAAATTTCAAATATACAATTAAGTCTTGCTGATGACAATCACATTTCTGCACATTAGAGCTCCAGAACAGATTCACCTATTAACTGGACCTTCGTATGCTTTCACCAAGATCTCATTTCTCCCTCCCCACCAGCTCCTGGTAACCACTCTTCTATTCTTTGCATCTATGAGTTTAATTATTTCAGGTTTAACATATAAGTGAGTCAGGTTATGCAGCATTTGCCTCTATGTGTCTGGCTTATTTTGTTTAGCATGTCTTCCAGGCTCATATATGTTGTCACAAATGGCAGGATTTCCTTAAGGATATTGTTCAGTTGCTAAGTTGTGTCTGACTGTTTGCATCTTCATGGACTGTAGCACACCAGGTGTCCCTGTCCTTCATCATTTCCTGGAGTTTGCTCAAACTCATGTTCATTGAGTCGATGACGCTATCTAACCATCTGATCCTCTTCCTCTCCCTTCTCCCTCTGCCTTCAATCTTTGCCAACATCAGGGTCTTTTCCAATGAGTCAGCTCTTCACATCAGGTGGCCAGATTATTGGACCTTCAGCTTCAGCATCAGTCTTTCCATTGAATATTCAGGTCTGACTTCCTTTCAGATTGACTGGTTTAATCTCCTTGTAGTCCAAGGGATTCTCAAGGGTCTTCTCCAGCACCACAATTTGAAAGCATTAATTTTTTGGTGCTCAGGGCTGAATATTATTTCATTGTTCATTTTCTTTTTCCAGTCATTTTCACATATTTAGGTTGTTTCCATGTCTTGGCTATTATGAATAATGTTACAATGCATGTGGGGATGCAGATATCTCTTTGAGACACTGATTTCATTTGCTTTAGGTGTATATCCAGAAACGCTAGTTCTACCTTTAATTTTTAAGGAACGCTGAAGACTCTTGAGAGTCCCTTGGACTGCAAGGAAATCCAACCAGTCCATTCTAAAGGAGATCAGCCCTGAGTGTTCTTTGGAAGGAATGATGCTAAAGCTGAAACTCCAGTACTTTGGCCACCTCATGGGAAGAGTTGACTCATTGGAAAAGACTGATGCTGGGAGGGGTTGAAGGCAGGAGGAGAAGGGGAGGACAGAGGATGAGATGGCTGGATGGCATCACCGACTCAATGGACGTGAGTTTGAGTGAACTCCGGGAGATGGGATGGACAGGGGGGCCTGGCGTGCAGCGATTCATGGGGTCGCTAAGAGTCAGACACAATTGAGCGACTGAACTGAACTGAACTGATAGTTTCCTCAGTGCTCTAACAGTTCATATTCCTGCCAACAATGTATAAGGGATTTCTTTTTTCCACATCTTGTCCAATTATTACCTTCTGTTCTTTGAAGATTGTCTGTTGACCACATTCTCCACAGTCAGCCAGAAAGTCCTTCCTTAAGGGGAGTTATGAGAGGCACTTCCTGTCTATTACATTACAGTGTGTTCCTTTTCTATACCTGCAAAATTGTGATCAAATCAACAGAACCAGGTGGTCTATTCTCTCTGAATCTACTCTGTGTTTTCAGAATCTATGATGGCAATCTAATAGTGAAAGTAGGAGTGGGTTGGAATAAAGGACAGTTGTGGCCACACCACCCACATCTTACTGGATTCTCTTAGCAGGCACATTTTTACCTGTGGAAGATTAGTCAATTCTTACTTTCCTTTCACCTATGTACTTTCCTTTGGAATATATATATATATATATATATATATATATATATATATATTTTTTTTTTAAATTTAAATAAACTGTTAGTTCTCTAGCTTGTGGATCATGTTTGGCTAGCTGATATTCTTGCTTATAACTCACCTTCAGGTTTATTTAGTCTTTCAAGTATAATGAGTTTATGACCACTTCTTTCTATTCCCTTTGTCTCAAATCGGTCTTCTACGTGGACTCACCACTTGCCTGGTTGTGCTGACATTTTGCAGCTCTGGCTGCACTGATGGTTCTATTCAGGTCCACAGATCTGGCTTAGACACACCATGACTCAGTTTCTCCCCTGTGCTGTGACATTTCCTTACCCTTGACCCCCATTATATTCTCAAAATAAATTTGGAAAGGAGAAGGGTAAGATGAGCCCTTTTGCACACAAGCTTTTCTATGTATCCTCTCCTGTCTGTAATTCTTCATCTGGCATTCAGGAAATTATATTCTGTAATAGTCTTTTTAAAAGATTATTCTTAGCTCATGGAAAAGGACTTCCATTTATGGAAATTTAGGCATTATACAGGTTCGTGTGAGCAAGTCTTCCTGACTTTTCCATATTATTTTAGTATAACTTCTATGTAGGCTTCCAAAGTGGGCTCTGATCATATTATCTAAGTGAAAAATGGATATACAATCAGGTGAGAAACTAGAATTCTGATAAATTAGCTTAGGGCATTTCTCAGATTCTTTTGTGTTGTCCCACAAGAGGAGACCTTCTTTACTTTGTTCAGGCTCAGACTTCATTTTTGGACAATCTGAGGGTAGCAAAAATAGCCATCACGCTACAAAGAATACTCCTTTTTTTCTTAAACCATGTGAGAGTAAGTTGCTGGCTTGATGACCTGTCAGTTCTAAAAATTTTAGAGTATTTTCCTCCAAAGCAGGAAGTTCTGCATAACCAACATACATACATGAACAGGGTGAAGAATACCTTGCTGTGTCTTCCACTTCAGACCACATTAAGTTTTGCCAATTGTCCCCACAATGTCCTTTATAACAAAAGGACATATAACCATAGTTCAGGATCTGTTGTAAGGTTTCTTTGGTCTCTTCAATCTGAAAGCATTCGTCAGCCTCTTAATTTTCATAGTCTGGCACTTTTGTAGATTACAGGGGAATTCCTTTATAGAATTTATCTCAATTTGGGTTTTCCTGATGCTTCCTCAGATTAGATTTAGGTTATGGATCTTTGGCAAGAATATTACTGAAGTGATACTGAATTCTTTTCCTATTAAGTAGTATGCAATTTTGATTTGTCCCATTACTGATTGGAAGTATAGAAATTAGGAGTTTGGGATTAACATAAGTACACTGCTGTATATAAACTAGATAACCAATAAGGACCTACTGTCTAGCACAGGGAATTCTACTCAATATTTTGTAATAATCTTGGAAGAAAACCTATGATAAAACTGCTGCTGCTGCTGCTGCTAAGTCGCTTCAGTTGTGTCCGACTCTGTGCGACCCCAGAGACGGCAGCCCACCAGGCTTCCCCATCCCTGGGATTCTCCAGGCAAGAACACACTGGAGTGGGTTGCCATTTCCTTCTCCAATGCATGAAGGTGAAAAGAGAAAGTGAAGTCGCTCAGTCATGTTTGACTCTTAGTGACCCCATGGACTGCAGCCTACCAGGCTCCTCCATCCATAGGATTTTCCAGGCAAGAGTACTGGAATGGGGTGCCATTTCCTTCTCTGATGATAAAACTAGATGGTATTAAAAAGCAGAGACATCACTTTGCCAACAATGGTCTGTATAGTTAAAGCTATGGTTTTCGAGTAGTCATATATGGATGTGAGATTTGGACCATAAAGGCTGTGTGATAAAGAATTGATGCTTTCAAACTGTGGAGAAGACTCTTGGGAGTTCCCTGGACAGCAAAGAGAAAAAAAAAAACAAAACAGTCAATCATAAAAGAAATCAACTCTGAATATTCATTGGAAAAACTGATGCTGAAGCTAAAGCTCCAATACTGTGGCCACCTGGTGTGAAGAATTGACTTATTGGAAAGGACCCTGATGCTGGAAAGATTGAAGGCAAAAGGAGAAGGGGATGACAGAGGATGAGATGGTTGATGTCATTGACTCAATGAACATGGGTTTGAAAAAACTCTGGGAGATAGTGAAGGACGGGGAAGCCTGGCGTGCTGCAGTCCATGGGTTCCCTAAGAGTCGGACACAACTGAGTGACTGAACAACAACAAGGGAAAAGAATCTGAGAAAAAAAACCCCAAAAAGCAGATATGTATATATATGCACATAACTAAATCACTTTGTTATACATCTGAAACTAACATTGTAAATCAATTATACCTCAAAAAAAATGTCTTCTAACAAGTAGACCAAATATACAGCTGTCCAGAGATTAGGCCCTTTGTCAAATGACCAGGTCTGTGCTCTTGAGCCAGGGTCCTCATTCAGATACAGGGAAGAGAGGTCTGCTTCCAATTTCTGACTTAAGAAAGCAAAGAAGTGTAATCATTCATTTATCAAGAGGTCGTCCGCCAACCTTCTTTGTAAAAGTACTCTCTTTCCTTTAAAATGAATAAGTAAATGGTGGAAGTTACAGTAAGACTATGTGAACATCCTGTTCCCTACCAAAATTTCAATTTTTTTCTATCAATATAGACTCATAGTTTCCTACTATAAGCATAGGTTATAATCTCTCATCATAATTTGTTTTGATGTTTCAGTTTCCAGATGTGTCTATTGATAGCCTTTTCAAGCAGGCCTCTGTGTCCTTCTGGCATATGTCTATCTTTCTTTGAATAATACTTCCTTACTTCTTAACATCACAGTGTGCTCAAGGCTCATCTTACAATTAGCCTGCACAAGCTTTGAAATGAGCTATTTCTCCAAGGAGCTCTGGTCACTTTAAATGAAGAATGGGTGGATGGCGTTTATAAACTGAAATCTGGAAAGCAGGTGTGCTCATTGCTATTGGGCTGTCACTGGATAGAGCTAAGAGATGTATACATGGGTATGTATGCATACATTCACATCTATATTTATTTCTATATGTTTCAATTTATTGAAATGTGTGTACTCACAGAAACATCTTCAGTTTTAATCTAACACTGCAGAGTTTGTTTTGCTCTCCACATGTGTGTACTCCTCTTTCTGATGGTGAGAAAACTGTTTTCTATTACACTGAATATATTTACCTATTTGGTCAAAATCTCTCCCCCTCCTTTAGCCTAGCCTCTCTGCTGTTGCCACTGCCTTTCCTCCCATAGGACAACTGTCGCCCCTCTACTTTAGCTCAGAAACCCTGAGCTTGGCTGTCTCTGCTGTCCTCTAACTCGGCACACTCCCCACCCCACCACGCGTGCCTCATCACTTCCTCAGGTCACCCACAAATATGGTAACTCTCACGTGGCTTGGGCGCTGACATTCTTCCGGGCCTGTCCTCTGTGGACATTCTTTTACCCTAATTGTTCAATTTGCTAAGTCATGTCTGACTCTTTGCGACCCCATGGACTACAGCATACTGGGCTTCCCTGTCCATCACCATCTCCTGGAGCTTGCTCAAACTCACGTCCATTGAGTCAGTGATGCCATCCAGCCATCTCATCCTCTGTGGTCCCCTTCTCTTCCTGCCTTCAATCTTTCTCAGCATCAGGGTCTTTTCTAGTGAATCAGCTCTTCACATCAGGTGGCCATCAGTCCTTCCAATGAATATTCAAGGTTGATTTCCTTTAGGATTGGCTGGTTTAATCTCCTTGCTGTACCCTAATTAAGTTCCCCTGTAACCACATAGCATGCTCCCACCGATCTCACCTTTGTTGGCTTCTGACCATGACTTATCACCGTGACTTCTATCCGTGCCTTCCCCAGGCCTATGCAAATGCCCGTCTCATTTGGTGGCATCGTGGCTTTTGTATTAGAAAGAAAAAGGTAGGAAAAGAAAGAGAATGGAAGAGGAGTAGCTCAGTATTTAGTTTACCTATAATTCAGAGTTGTGGGTAATTGGTATCTCATCTGAGTCCTTCAACTTAATCTTTTACAAATTTTTTCTCACCATAATTTTACTGGAACATATCATACATGTGTTAAAATCTAAATAAGCTCAATTTACATTCATTAACTCAAATTATGAGAAAAGTGATGTGAAATAGAGCTTACTAACAGTAAATTGTAAGAGCATATTTTTGGCAAAGGTCTTGATTTTCATTTAATTCCTTTTCCAAATCACTGTTTATGTACCTATAAACATATATGTATTTTGGAATGAGTAATGAAAACACATAAACTCTAGAAAAAGAATCACACGATTGATCATTGAGGAATACTGTGAATTTTATTTCCCAAGTAAAAACTACCTGGAGCATGATCTTACAAATATTTACTAAAACACCTAAAACTAAAGCAATAAGGCAATTTTTATTTAGGATTTTTACGACATATATTTTGCAATGTTAGGTTCTCTGCACACCAGAAATCTCTTTCACTGAACTATTAATACTTCATAGCTGCTCAACAATGGCTCTTAAGCTAGCTAAATCTAACAGTCTTTGTAAAATAGTGCTTGCAGTATTTGGTTAATTCTTAAAGGAACTTCTTAATAGCAAACTGGCAGTCATTAAAATGTCAAGTTTAAGGTTAAATATCATGTGACCATAGGTGGGGAGCAGTGAGTTTCCTTTCAGCTCACACAAAATCGATTCTGAGCTAAGGGAGGTCTGGAAATGAAAGGGTCTGATGTGTGTGAAGCCACGTCACAGAAAAGATGGGCTGCAGATTTACTTTCTGAGAACTCACTTCTTATTCCCCTCATTTGCAAATTAAACACCCCTGAGCACAGCTGTGAGGCTGTAAAACTCGGCTTTTCTGTCAGGAAGACTGGCTCACCAGGGTTCTGTCAGGCAGGAATCACAGACAGCGGCAGGAATGCAGCCTTCTCTTGCTCCTCCTGTTATTAATATTTTTATGTCCCCCAGGGGATCCTCTCCTCTTCCAGTCTAGACGCGATCTTCTTGCCATCACCATCCACCTGCCCCCAAGACTCTATTTGGAAACCCTAGCTACTTATAATTTCATCATTATTTTCTCTCACCTCTAATCAATTAACAGCTCACACATTGCTTACAGTAGTGACGGGCACCAGGAGAGTTAGAACCGGGAAACACGTGGTCTCCGCCCTGTAATTCACCATTTAATGGCCGGAGAGAGCCAAGGCACATGCCTCAGGGGGGACAACAGCAGAAAAGGTAACAGAGTTCGAGTTTAGCCTGAGTGAATATTTCTACGGCCAGGCGCGATAACTGCAAGTTTTGAGGCAGGAATTACTAATGAAAACTTACTTCTTACGTGCCCCCTTTTTTTTTTTTTAAATTATATAAGAAGCTAGCAAGCTGTTCAACAAGATGTTTTTTTCCTCCTTCATTAACAAAATGAATTTTTTTATAGTGAAAAACGTTTGTGGAAAGCTTTAGGTTTTTTTATCATGCTGAAAGATGACAAGGTAGTAATGAGACTGATTTGAGTTACTATTGAGTAGGCCCAAGTGTCCTTTTGATAGTCTGGTTTAGATGATAATAAACATAAGCAGAGTTCTTTTTTTTCCCCCTTTCATTTTTTTATTTATTTTAATTGGAGGCTAATTACTTTACAATACTGTGGGGGATTTTGCCATACAGTCACATGAATTAGCCACGGGTGTACATGTGTTCCCCATCCTGAACCCCCTCCCACCTCCCTCCCCATCCCATCCCTCAGGGTCATCCCAGTGCACCAGCCCCGAGCACCCTGTCTCATGCATCGAACCTGGACTGGAGATCTATTTCATATATGATAATATACATGCTTCAATGCTATTCTCTCAAATCATCCCACCCTCGCCTTCTCCCACAGAGTCCAAAAGTCTGTTCTTTACACCTGTGTCTCTTTTGCTGTCTCACATATAGGGTCATCATTATCATCTTTCTAAATGCCATATATGTGCGTTAATATACTGTATTGGTGTTTTTCTTTCTGACTTACTTTGCTCTGTATAATAGGTTCCAGGTTCATCTACCTCATTAGAACTGATTCAAATACATTCTTTTAAATAGCTGAGTAGTATTCCATTGTGTCAGAGTTCTTAATTCATTGCATTCTTATTTCATAAGATTTGCATTTATTTTCTTCATTTCAGCAAACCACTAAAAATCACTAAAGTTTGTCCTTAATATTTTCATTAATAATTCATAATAGTTTTTTGTTACAATAATGACTTACAATGCTAAAATAGATAAATACTATTATTGTATTAGAGTGTGCTAAATTTGGAAATATTTTTACTAAAGCAAAGATCAATTTTTTCAGAAAGTCATTTTATCCTAAAAAATTTAAAATTACACAAAATTATCTATTATAATAAATTGATAGCTACAATTTTTACAAATTATGGTTAAAACAGAAAAATTACACCAACATTTAAATAAAGCCGAAATAATTAAGTGTTTTAAAAATTTAAATTATATCAGATATTTTAAAGTTTGGTATAATATGACTATCTTAGTTGTTCACGTAAAGAAATTTGATCATACTCTGTGCATTCTAGGAGAAGGCAATGGCAACCCACTCTAGTACTCTTGCCTGGAAAATCCCATGAACAGAGGAGCCTGGTAGGTTGCAGTCCATGGAGTTGTTAAGAGTCAGGCATGACTGAGCAACTTCACTTTCACTTTCATGTATGGGAGAAGGAAATGGCAACCCACTCCAGTGTTCTTGCCTGGAGAATCCCATGGATGGGGGAGCCTGGTGGGCTGCCGTATATGGGATCGCACAGAGTCGGACACGACTGAAGTGACTTAGCAGCAGCAGCATGCATTCTATATCTGTGAAAATAGAATTGCTATAAACAAGTGAATTTTAGAAGATACGACTGTAAATGAATTTAAGAAAATATGAGCTCTTTGGCTTTGCTAAAAGCTTCTAGTTCCTCTTGCTAATTGTTGCATGTACCATGCTAAACTGCAGATACTTTCATAGCTACAAATTAGGTTGGTAACTGAAGCAGGAAAAGGGACACTTGGCAGTCCTGGCAGTTCTCGGCATTGGTTATGCAGGACTCCACTGAGAGTGTGCAAACTGAGAGCACAGGCTTGACTAGTTAATTTATCTTGTCTTTTACCAAAGCACATTTGGCCCTGGTGTTCTAAAGCAAGGTTCGTGCTACACATTGACAGCACCCAAATCAAACCCAAATCATTTGTGATACTCATCAATTTTTTTTTGAGGCGGGGTCTCCAAAATCACTGCAGATGGTGACTACAGCCATGAAATTAAAAGACACTTGCTCCTTGGAAGAAAAGCTATGACCAACCTAGACAGCATATTAAAAAGCAGAGATATTACTTTGCCAACAATGGTTCATCTAGTCAAAGCTATGCTTTTTCCAATAGTCATGTATGGATGTGAGAGTTGGACTATAAAGAAAGCTGAGCTCCAAAGTTTTGATGGTTTTGAACTGTGGTGTTGGAGAAGACTCCTGAGAGTCCCTTGGACTGCAAGGAGATCCAACCAGTCCATTCTAAAGGAAATTAGTCCTGAATAGACATTAGAAGGACTGATGCTGAAGCTGAAACTCTAATACTTTGGCCACCTGATGCAAAGAACTGACTCATTGGAGAAGACCCTGATGATGGGAAAGATTGAAGGTGGGAGGAGAAGGGGAAGACAGAGGACGAAATGGTTGGATGGCATTGCTGACTTGATGGACATGAGTTTGAGTAGTCTCTGAGAGTCGGTGATGGACAGGGAAGCCTGGAGTCCTGCAGTCCATGGGTTCACAAAACGTCAGACATGAGTGAGCGACTGAACTGAATTGAACTCATCAGTGGTCAAAAGCTTGATGGGAAAAACTAAGTAAAGAATGTTTCTAGGGCCTGAGCAGTGTTAGTCTTAAAAATGGATGTTTAGGTTAGAAGTTTTTCTCTGCCAGTACTGTCCCCTGGACTATGAGTGACAGAGGTATCTGTGTGTCCTTTAGTGAATGGGGTGTGTGTGTGTGTGTGTGTGTGTGTGTGTGTGTGTGTGTGTGCACATGCATGCATACATAGCATCTGAAGCTTAAGGTTCTAGGCAAGGAGTTTTCTTGTCTGTATCTTAAGTAGTCTAGCAATTTAGGAACTGGAAGCATCAATTAAATTGAGATAGATCTTTGGAGAGAGAATGGGAAGTGAACTTAGCCTTAGAGAATATACAGGATTTAGACAACAAAAGTGAAGAGGGATACAGTATTCTGGGCAAAGGTCACAACATAAATACTAGAACAAATTTACTGTGACAAATAATAGGGACCTGCCAGGCTATAGGGGATAATTTCTGCTGTAGGAAAGAAATGGCATGAGCTTGTGACAACAGAAACTACATGAAAGAGAAAAGGAATTTGATTTTAGGTATTAAGTCATTGGTTCACATGTTGGCAGTGACATGCTAATCATGGTGTTGGGGAAAAAATAATAACTGGAAGCACAAAAAATACTGATGAAAGAAACTGCTAGAAAAAGGGAGAACAGTTAGTAATCTACTATGATGAACTGAATTACGATTGATAAAGGGTAGGGTAGAAGGCTGAATGGCAATAGGGCTGGAAAACACAGGACAAATCTTAGGATTATCACAGGAAGAGAATAAAGAGTTAGGTGTGTTCTTATTTTCTTTAAAATCCTAACATTTAAATTTAAAAGTTTAGTCAAGTCTGTTTAAGGGAAGACCTACTAATTTCATGGAAATTTTCATGTCGAAGTTGAGTACAGAGGAGGTGTGTGTGTAGGTGGAGAGAGGATGGTGTATGTGTTGATTAAATCCAGGGGAGATGGGGAAACTTCTTTTTCACATCTCTCAATGGGTTACACCCACTCCAGTGTTCTTGCCTGGAGACGCCCAGGGACGGGGGAGCCTGGTGGGCTGCCGTCTGTGGGGTCGCACAGAGCCGCAACACAAGTGAAGCGACTTAGCAGCAGCAGCAGCAATGGGTTTCACATCATACTAAAGTAGTTTCACTGCCTCCATTCTTTGCCAGCTTTTCTAAATCTTTTGTTTGTACTGTTATGCTTTTCATGTTATTTGGCCTTCCAGACAAAGCTAAAAGGAACTGAAAGCAAATTTGAAGAGGGTAGTTTAATAGGGTTGGGAATAAAAGCTATTGTGAAATCAGTTCTTTGGCCAAGAGATAGAAGAGAAAATGTTTTATCATTAAGATAAAATGACTAGCAAGCCTAAGTCATAACATTTTCTTTCTAATTTTTAAAAAGCAGGCCAGGTTTTCATCCAAGGTCTAAAGCAGGCTATTAATACATGACATTTCAGTCCTTTTGATAGGGCAGATACTATTTGTATTAGTTTAGGAAAAGTAGAATCTTCCATGTTAACATTGTGTCCTTAGTTTCTCTCATGCCATCCAAAGGGGTTTCCTTTTCAAAAGTCCAAGGATTTTGTCTGCCCTTGTCTGTGGGTGAGCATCTTTTTAGGGAGCTATATTTCAAAGTTAGTGAATAACTCTGAATTGTATATGTATATACTTCCCCTTGTATTGCTTTTATAATTCCATAAATTGGCTAAATGTGGTGGAAAATTTATTTAAACTTGTATCTAACCTGAAATTTACATGTCTGTATTCTTGATATCTGAGCTCCAAGAGAGAGATACTTTATTATACTGAAGTAAAGGTTGTTTCAGAATTATGACTTGAAATCTCAGAAGACTCCTAGGGCTTTAAAATAAAAAAATATGAATATGAAAACAAAATAAATTTGTTAATGGTAAGTTATGTATATTAGTTTTATATAAGGCTATAAAAGGAATGCTATATATATATTATGTGTATATATAATTAAAATACATATAAATTAAAAATATATATGCACAAACATACAAGGAAACATGACATATATTTGTGTTTGTGTATATTTTGTATATATGTATACCCATGCATCACACAGACATACATAAATATAAACCACTTTGGAAAGAAGTTATATAATTATTAAACTGTATTGTTTTACTGCTGATTTTCAGTAATACATTATCTCCTCCAGAGGAACTCAAATCAAATCTACAAATATTTCTTCAGTGTTTATTTGCAATGGTTTTATGCTAAGCTTTGGATCACTTGGTATAATCATATA
The DNA here is from genome assembly GCF_001704415.2 of Capra hircus. Lineage (NCBI taxonomy): Eukaryota > Metazoa > Chordata > Mammalia > Artiodactyla > Bovidae > Capra > Capra hircus. The sequence goes on along the minus strand of NC_030811.1, from coordinate 12,255,541 downwards.
TATATTGAAGCAGCTGAGGACAGCTGTGTTATGCTAGAGTTCTCCATAGTTGGAGAATATATGGTCCCAGGGTCTCTTGTGACAAGATTGTGTGTAAACCCATGCTGATGGGTTGTTTACAGTTGTTAAGTAGATCATTTTGAGGAGGCACATTTTTTAATGGGTAAACAAAGTACAATTTACTGACTTCTCTAAGAGAGACAAAATTGCTTTTTGTTTTAGGAAGTCACTGATGACAACACTGACACCATTGCCCATAAAGGGCTGCTCACAACCGAAGGAATAGAATCTGGGAATCCTTAAAAACCAAGGCCAGGGGAGGGGTTCACTATTATTCTGAACAGAGTGATAGATCTTAGCTGATCAAGTGGCTTTGAGAAAACTCATTCTGATTGGAGAGGCAGAATGGAAATTGGAAGGTGAAAGATGATTTAATATGGACTGATGAGAAGAGAGATCTTGAGTACGCTGGTTAATATTTCAGAGAATTCCTGTCATATGTTAAAGCCTCTTATAGCAAACTCTTCTCTTGGCACCTTCCTGGATCACGGGTCTGAGAATTGAAATATTTCCTGCCACATCAGTAAAGAAGAATGTCACAGTCATCAGTGATTCCTGCCCTCCAAATATGAATCCCTGAGCCCTAAGGGCACTCAGGAAGGAGAGAGATACCTGTGATCTGGCAGCCTTCAGGCTGTAGCCACTCCCTCTGGTGAGCACTGAGGAACTCAGGATCCAGAAAACATACGATACTGGCCCCAGGGAGCTGAGATGCACATGAAAGGAATGGTTTCAGTGAGCCTAGACTCTTGCATTTTCCCATATGTAGAAGAGTGCTAAATTCCTTAACCTGAGATATCTGGTTTTCTTTAATTCACAAAAATACTTCTGATGTTCAGCCTACCTGCCCTTTATTGCAAACTTCTGTATAACCTGACACCTCCCCCCCACCTCCTTGGAACATGTCTCTCAGGGTCACTTGAGATGCCATCATCTTGACTTGAAGTCCTAAAAATTCCCACTGCATAAAACAACTCTCAGCTTCTGGGTTGCAACTGTTTTTGAAGTTGACAGATCTTATAACTCATCTCTCTTCCTGACTTCCCTGGATTTGCATGAGGAAGCCTCAGGAACAGTGGGTGTCCTATGAGATGTGGTCCCTAGACCAAAGCTTACTGGCCCAGGCATGGATTCTGACCCAGCTGGGCAAACCAGATTCTTATTCCTAGGCATTTGGAATACAATGTCAATGACACAGGGTCAGAAGTTATCCACTTGTGCAGTATCTTAAGTAGTACTCTTTAGAGAGTTCTGGGCTTGAAAATCGACTTTAGTATATAATGGGAAAGCCACTGAGATCAAGCAATAACAGGTCTGTGATACCCTTAGATGTCCAGGGCTGCAGGCATGCTCCACTGACTGGCTCAATGTGTGCCTACCCCACGCCTGCAGGCACAGGTGACCTGTTGAACCCCATTCATAATGGGGATCTGGGATTGCAATTTTTCTCTAGGAATGAGGAATTCCCAGTAAGTAAGGGTCATAAGCTTGTGTTGATTAAGTCCCTGCCCTTTGTACACACCGTCCATCACTACTATCCATTAACTCTCAGTTTCCCTGTTTACAAATGGCAAAACAATACATCCCTTTAAATTTTGCTGTAAGGAAATGAAATTCAGGGTCTATAAATGCTAAGCTAAATAAATGACAGTAGTCATTGTTCAGTAAGTGTTGCTTTTCTTCAATTTATTCTCTTATTTTAAGGGCAGGGGTTCCAGAAGTTTCTAAAATCCTTCGGGCTTTTGGATCTTGGTTAGGCTCTATTAAAGCCAGTAAGAATCTTTATTATAACAAAAGAAAAGTACGATACTGAAAAGAGTTTTAGCACCTGCTAAAATCAACTTTATTTTGCAGTCAGAGATGGGACTGGATGGAAAGGAGAAAATAAACTCTCCTGGAAGATGACACATGTGATGATTTTTATTTGCAGAGTGCCTTATAATAGTGCAGCAGTTGAAAGAGTCAGGTAAGGTCTAAGGAGTCCTTTGAATCAGTCTCGGAATCCAGTGGGAAATAACCATTTCTTTAATTTATTTCACTTAAACATCAAAATCTGAGCATCACATCCTAGATCTGAGGGCCTTGAGAACATATGCCTGGATTAATAAACTCTTTACTCCAACTTCTTTCCTAGTAATTCCTGAAAGTAGGGCAGCATCATCTAGAAAAAAGCCAGGCGGGTACAGAATTACAGCAAAAATATTGAAAGGGAAATTAATAAAAACCAGCCACAGCTCTAACTTGTATTTGAAATGAGGGAAAAGCAGTTAGCATAAATTGGAGATGAAGATCAAAACTTTTAGGATAATAAGGCTGTAAAATCCTTTCACCAAAATACTGATCCCAATTTGCACAAAATATTTCAATTTCTGCCTTCCCACAAAAATGAAAGGACAACCTCCATCGTATAGAGAGCTTATAAACTCAAATACATGGCAATTCTATTTTTCCAGTGATAATATAATCTCCCAAAGTTTTGGTTAAGATGAGCACTAGTGAGTGAGTGAAGTCACTCATTCTGACTCTTTGTGACCCCATGGATGGTATAGCCTACCAGGCTCCGCTGTCCTTAGGATTTTCCAGGCAAGAGTACTGGAGTGGGTTGCCATTTCCTTTTCCAGGAGATCTTCCCAACCCAGGGATCAAACCCAGGTCTCCCACATTGTTGGCAGACGCCTTACCATGTGAGCCACCAGGGAAGAGCACTGGGGAGATACAAAACTCTGGTTCTGAAATATGCATCTGGAAACTTCTCCCCATTCTCTTTTTTGTGAAATGACATTAAAGCCTGGGCTGATATTTTCACCTAACCAGTCTTTAGGTGGCCCCAGGAAGCAGACCAGAGCTATTTTCTGGTGTGGAGATCCCACATTACGTTATTTTTCAGAAAACCAGGTGTTCCCCTTCTCTTCTAACCTATATGTATATGATGATTTATGGAGCAAAGGTGTTCACTATTGTTCAGTCGCTCAGTCATGTCCCACTCTTTTTGACTCCATGAACTGTAGCCCACCAGGCTCCTCTGTCCATTGGATTTTCCAGGCAAGAATACTGGAGTGGGTTACCATTTCCTTCTCCAGGGGATCTTCCTGACTCTAGGATCAAACCCACATCTCCTGCATTGGCAGGAGGATTCTTTACCACTGAGCCACCAGGAAAGTTTGCTCACTAATAGGCTTTTAAAAATCATTTCACTTATGTTTTGGCTGCACTAGGTCTTTGATGTGGTCCACAGGCTCACTGTTGCTGTTCCCTGTCTTCTCATCATAGCGGCTTCTCTTGTGGAGCACGGACTCTAGGGCCGGTGGCTTCAGGAGTTGTGGCACAGGGACTTAGTTGCCCTGAGGCATGTGCGACCTTAGTTCCTGACCAGGGATGGAAACCATGTCCCCTGCATTGGCAAGCAGATTCCTACCCACTGGACCACTAGGAAAATCACACTGTTAGGCTTTTAGACCCCTTGCTCTGTCCAAGCAGGCACTTCTGCAATGGGGGCTTGGGGAATCTGTGCTCCCTCCTTGTCCTTCACTGTATGTTGTCATCAGTAGATCTCATTTCAAAATCATGTGACATTAGTACTGTGAACACAGGACAAATAGGTGAAATTTGAGGCAATTCTATGATGTCATCAAATATCTACTTATATCTAATTTTTAAATTTAATTACACATGTTTGAGGTGCATGAGCTATGTTAATTCAGAAATATTACACTTTTGCACATCTATTTGAAAAATATTTTTAATCAGACTCTGCAGTGCTTTTCAATATCGGCATTTTTGCCATCACTAAAACATTTTGAACCATCTAACAGTATTTTTCTTACCACTTTATCTTGCTGTCTAGTGTGAGATACTGCAATTTTTGTATCTGTGTATGGTGCTGTCACTGGAAATGTTATCTCGAGTCCCAGCTTCAGAACATTTGGTTTTTTATTCATCCTGAGTGTGCATATATGTGATCTCTATTGCTTTTTCAATAGATCTTTTAAAAGGCTGGTTTAAAATGACAACTGCAGCAGAAACAGCTGGGTGTTCACTGAAAATGTGTGCTTCACTTTGTACTGTTTAGAATCATCACTAGAAATCTAGCTTTCTAGACAAATTACATTTTCCAAGCCGCTCCCAACTAGGTGGTATCCTGTGAGTAGTTCTTGCCTGTGAAATATCAGCGGGAGTAACTGGTGATGAGACATTTACACAGGGACGTGCCTTGACCACAATCTCTTTCCCCAGTTGTGAACTGGTCAGCAACTGACCTTTATGGAAACGACCAGATGGTAATATTTTAGGCTTCTCTGGCTGTGTGGTCTCTGCAGCAGCTACTCAGTCCTGCTTTTGTATTATCAAATTAGACATAGATAGCACATCAATGTAAGGGCATGGCTGTATTCTATACTCTGCCCAACCCTGTTATACAACTCTATGAAGGGATCTAGACACCTGAATCACTGCTGGAGGAAAACCTCCCTGGCCATCTGGGAATGAGGCCGGTTTGTTATTAACCTAACAAAACCCAAACTCTTGTTGTGTTAAACAATGAAAATTTAGGGATTTGTGAATTTATTTGCTATAGAATCAAGTGTTGACCTATCAGCTGTCCCAACCTTTTTGGCAGCGGGGACCAGTTTCGTGGAAGACAATACTTCCATGAATGGAGAGGGGGTAGTTTTGAGATGATTCAAGGGCATTACATTTATTCTGCACTTTATTTCTAATCTCATGCTGCCGGTGATTTGACAGGAAGGTACTGGTCCATGACCTAGAGTTTGGGACCCCTGACCTAACCAATGCAAAAATCGTCACAAGCCTTGGAGATGTCCTCCCAGAATTGATTACTAAATGTGCATTGTATTTATTTGCCAGCTTAAAAATTTTTTTATTGAAGTGTAGTTGATTGCAATGATATATTTCAAATGTACAACATAGTGATTTGTAATTTTAAAGGTTATACTCTATTTATAGTTATTATAAAATATTGGCTATATTCCTTTTGCTGTATATTATTACAGCTTCTTTATTTTGTACAGAGTAGTTTGTACCCGTTAATCCTCTACTCCAACTTGCACCTTCTCCTTCCCTCTCCCTATCAAAAATCACTAGTTTGTTTTCTATCTTTGTGAATATGTTTCTTTTTTGTAATATTCACTAATTTTATTTTTAAGATTTTACGTATACATGATATATTACAGTATTTTTCTTTCTCTGTCTGATTTATTTTACTAGGCATAATACTCTCCAAGTCCATTCATGTTGTTGTAAATGGCAGAGTTTTCTTCTTCTTATATTTTATTCCATATACACATCTTATCTACTCATCTATTGATGGACACTTGGCTTGTTTCCATATCTTGGCTATTATAAACAACGCTACTATAAACACTGGGGTACCTGTATCTTTTCGATTTAGTGTTTTTGTTTTCTTTGGATATATTTCCAGGACTGAGATTTCTGGGTCATACGGCAATTCTACTTTTACTTTCTAGAGAAATCTCCTTACCGTTTTCCATGGTGACTGTCCCTATGTATGTTCCCACTGACAGTGTATGAGAATTTTTTTTCTCCATATCCTTGCCAAAATTTGTTATTTATGGTATTTTTGATGATAGTCATTCTGACATGTGTGAGGTGACATATTGTGACTTTGATTTGCATTTGTCAGATGATTAATGATGTTGAGCATGTTTCACATGCCCGATGGCCATCTGTATGTCTTCTTTGAAAAAAAATGTTTATTCAATTTTTCTGCTTACTTTTAAATTGGGCTTTAAAAAAATATTGAGTTGAATGAGCAATTTATATGTTTTGGATATTAACTCCTTATTGGTCGTAACAGTTGCAAATATTTTCTCCCACTTAGTAGGTTGTCTTTCCATTTTGTCGATGACTTTCTTTGCTGCACAAAAGCTTTTAAGTTTAATTAGGTCCCATTTATTTATATTTGCTTTTATTACCTTTGCCCTTAGGAGACAGATTCAAAAAAATATTATTGCAATTTATGTCAAAGAGTGTTCTGGCTATGTTCTTTTAAGAGTTCTATAGTTTCCAGTCTTACGTTTATAGAGCGTTAATCCATTCTGAGTTTATTTTTGTATATGATGTGAGAAAATGTTCTTATTTCATTCTTTTACATGTAGCTATCCAGTGCTTTTAAAAAAATACAGATTCTACCAGATGGCCATTATAAGTACTCAAGAATAGAAGATTGTTTTAGGCTAATATGCTTTCTCCCAACAGCACTTTGACTGCTCAGAATAATGTAAATGCCACTGTATTCTGTAATGTAATAGATTTTGTTAAAACTCAAATAGAAGGTGACTCCTTTTCTGGGATATAACTTTAGGGAAAAATTCACTCTATATTTCAGTAGATGTGGCTGATTACTTTCGCAGATTTTTTTGGTACCAAGTTTTGGAAACTAAAGAATGCAATGTTGGGGAGAATTGTATCAAAGTCTGGGTGAAATTAAATCATTTCTCTTTCTCAATGAGATTCTGTGCTTTACAATGAAAGAACATAAACTTTGAATTTGGATAGACTTTGGCTGAATATTTTATCTCCATCTTTAGGAAACTTATTCAGTTCCTTTTAGCATGAGTTTTTACTTAGAAGTGGGTATAACCTAGCCTCAGGGAAATGATTTGAGTATTAAATAAGGTAATATATACATAATGCCTCGTTGACCTTCATTTAACAAAACAAAATACATCCATTCTCTTATTCTTCACCCGAGCCAGGAAACATACCTTGCAATATGCTGCAGTATGGTGTTGTCATTCAGTTGTTGAGTCTGACTCTTTGTGACTCCATGGACTGAAGAGCACAGGGCTCCCCTGGCCTTCGCTATCTCCCTGAGTTTGCTCAAAGTCAAGTCCACTGAGTTAGTAATGCTATCTAATCACTTCATTCTCTGCTGCCTGCCTTTCTCTTTTGCCTTCAATGTTGCAATAATCAAGCAGATGTAATAATTTAAAAAAAAAATTCTGTGCATCAAAAAACAACATTGATGAAATTATGCAATGAGCTATGAAGTAAGAGAAAATATTTTCACAGTGAAGAAGGGAGCCACAGACTGAGAGAAAACCTTCACAGTTTATATATATGTATCCAGAATACAAAAAAGCTCCCACAATGACTGATAAGAGGAAAAAGAAAAGAATGGATTATATGAGGAAAAAGAAAACAATGAAAAATAGGCAAAGACTTGAATAGACCCTTCACAAAATATCACTAAGATATATAACTGGTCAAGAAACACATGGAGAAGTTCTCAGAGAGATGTCAATCAACACTTACAAGAATGAGTAAAATTAAAAAGACTGAAATCACCAAGTGTTGGTGAGGTTGTGGAACAACTGAAAGCCACTGTTGCTAGTGAGAATATAGAATGAATGGCATGTGTTTTGCAAATCTTAAGTGGACTATGCATATACACAAATGATATAAAGAGATCCCACATTCTGTTGTGCAAAGGAAATCAGACACGAAGGAGTTCAAATGTGTGATTTACTCTACATGAAGCTCTTGAACATGCAAAACTAAATTATGGAAACAGAAATCACCAAGGTGCGTCTTCTGGTGGGAGGGAGGGAGTGGAAAAGGGCCAGGGAAACACTTTTAGTTAATAGTAATATTCCATTTCTTGATGGGAATGTTGGTTATAAGAGTATTAGAATTCCTCAAAACTCACCAAACCACATTCTTAAGCCCTATGTTTTTTGGGTAAGCAAATAGTCCTCAAAAAGCATTATGAGAAAAGAAAAATAAATTAATGTACCCTGTTTGCTGTCTACCAGCATTAATTTAACATATACTGGAGATACATCTGTATCTTATGCAGGATATCATTTCAAATTTGATTTACTTACGGTATTCTAGATTTTTTTAAGCATTCTACTGCTCATTCTTCTACTACATTGCCACCTTCATTTATGATTAGATTAATTGACTCCTAATAAAATCTAAAACTGCATCTTTTTGCTTCCCTAGTGGCTCAGCAGTAAAGAATCCGCCTGCAACACAGAGACATGGGTTCAGTCCCTTGGTTGGGAAGAGTAGCCTAGAGAAGAAAGTGGCTACCCATTCCAATATTCTTGCCTGGGAGATGCCAGGGGCAGAGCATTAGATTAATTGATTCCCAATCAAATATAAAACTACATCTTTTTGCTTTAAAACACATTATTTTTCATTATTTAAAATACCATAATATTATGATACATACTAAATATATACTTAATGTTTTCATTATCTTTTAAAATTCTTTCCTTTGGAATGAAGAGTTTCCCAAAATGTGTACAAATATGCAAGACATTTTATAGTTTTCTCCAAGCTATTGTTTAATATGCAATGCTATTTAGTTTATAGGCCTGATATAAAAAGAAGGGAAGCAAAGTAAACGTGTGGATCAGTTAAGAATTGTAACTTCCTAATCTATACTTTCCAGAGAAAATGGAGACAACAGGGAAAAGATCCCTGCTTTTAACCGCTCTGAGTATTTTCACTGTTGTTTGTTTCACATGCCTAACAGAACACCCAAATTTCACTTTATAAACCCAAATTTATGACTTATTTGATGGCGATAGCAAACATATTACACATTAAGAACTACATATACACTTATTCAGGATTTTACCTTGTGGACTTTTGAATGGTATCTTGGTACCCTTCTAGGTACCTAGGTACCTTGTAGCAGAGTCTTATCTGTAAACCATGATTCATGTGTAGAAGACACTCAGTCAATATGTAGTGAGTGAGCTAAACAGTAAATGATTTTTACAGTTCTTTGTAACCCTAACCCTCTTAGCACTCGTACTCTTGGGCCAGCATTACTCATGGTGACGTGGTAGACTTTCTTAAGACACCATTTAGATACGACATGATACAGCAGAAATGTAACTGATTTACTCTGTTTCTGTCTTATCTGGTCTTCTTCATTGCTCAGTCACTGAGGATGAGAGAAAAAAAAGTTTTTAGTCTAAATAGATTGAAAACAACCACGTACAACAAATTAGAAAGCACCTTTGTGGTGGTGGCTGTGGTTTAGTTACTAAGTCATGTCTGACTCTCGCAACTGCACGGACGGTAGCCTTTCAGGCTCCTCTGTCCCTGGAATTCTCCAGGCAAGAATACTGGAGTGGGTTGCCATTTCCTTCTCCAGGGGATCTTCCTGACCCAGGAGTGGAACCTGTGTCTCCTGCACTGCAGGCAGATTCTTTACCAACTGAGCTACCAGGGAAGTAGAAAGTACCTTTAGGTACTTTAGAAAGTACTTTAGGAAGGAGATTCAAAACATGTAATGATTGGTATAGCACAGACATCAACTAATCAGAGTGGCTTCCTGAAGCAATGGAAGAGATGCTAGAGCTCAAAAGTCAGTGGAAGCAGAAGAGCGGAAGGGCTAGCTGAATACACGTCCTATCTTTAGAGAGTTTTCAGGCGAAGAGTTTCAGGCTCTCAGGTTTCTATCACCATCCTTCTCTGCAAAATGATGTTTTATACAAGGATTGTGTGGAGAGGGCTGTGTGGTTACCACATGCTTCCCCTTGATGGTAAAAGTCCATTCCCTGGTTTTTGCTAATGTCTTGGACTTGGGCTGATTTTTCTGAGGTTCATCAGGAACTAAATGTCTTTTGCTGACTCAGCACCACCTCAGCTTTTGTTGGGGGAAATCTTCCCTGAGGTCCTGGCCCAGGCCCAGGTGATACAGCAAACACAGGAATTCACCTGGCAAGATCTTCAGTCATACCTGCATATGTTTCTGCACACTTCTTATCCATATTTTATGGTGACAAAGGACAACTTGGTTGCCCTATGCATAAAAAATCAGTTATCAGCAGAGTCTTCCAATGGGTGGTACAGACTGGGTTGGGAGCAAACAGTGGTTCAAAGCACAAACCTCTGCCATCTCTTCTGCACTACGTGCTATGGCAGACTCTTAGTGCTCATCCAATATCTACGGGCTACTCTAGAGTTCCCAGCTTCCCCTGCAGTTTACCTGGGGACATAGGACCAGTTTTGGTCAGTCACATATAATATATGCTATTTCTTAGACAATGCAGTTGTGCCCTCTTTTGCTTTTTTCCCCCTCTTTTGCCTCTTGGTTCAATGACTTTAGATGTTACATTTCCAGATGAGATAGTCATAGGGTGAATGAGGGCCCCAGCACAAAACAGACTGTAATATGAGAGAAAATTAGACTTTTTGGTTAAATCATTGATCAGGGGGTATTTGTTTTGCAAAAACCTATTATGAATTATGCATGTAATATCATTCTATAACACTGATCATTTATTTTTCATGTCTTTCCTTCTTAGCTAGAATGTAAGTACATTTATGATGAATGTATTTGTCTCTCTTATTCACTGATTTATCCAAGTGCCTAGCTCAGTGCCTGGCAAACAATAGACACTCAAGATGTATTTGTAGAATGAATGGAAGAGCTACTAAAATGTAATTTTTGCATTTTTCTTCCTAGTTCTGAATAAATTGTATCATTTTCCCTCATCACTCATAAACTTTACTTCGTTTAGTCATTTGATTAAGTGCACTCTCCTGGAGGTGATTAGGGTATTTGAAATGGGATGTAGGGGATGAGTGCACACAGATTTTTAGGTTTTCTTCATCTCTTATCATGAAATGTAAAAACCTATCATCTCACTGTAGACAGAATAGTTTAAAAGGGCCACAGACATTGCATTTGTGAACTAACCACAGGTAAACATCCAAGAGGATTATGTGCTCCAAATTAGATGATCTCTTGCAGCAAACCCATATTCCCAGTTGGCAGTATTGCATACATAGGTGAAATCCAAATATACATATGGAATTCTATCACAACGGCATCACAGGGTTTTATTGGAAGGTTTGCCCGGCAGTCACTGACCGTGTTGACTCATTGCAGGGTTGCTTCCTGCTGCATCAGCCTAGATTCCAGCTGATACACAGCTGCTCCTTCTACACTTAGGCGTCTGTGAGCCTGCAATGAGGAGGGGAGGGTGGGGGGAGAATGACTTGAATTCGAGACTGTTCCTGAATGTTAGCTCTAGGGAACTTTTTAGCTCTAGTGACTGAGATCTTTGTGATGCCATTACAAAACAATACGTCCCAATCCTTCTGTTTCCTTAACCATGTGGATTTAATAGCAAAAGCACATGCACTCTCCTGAATATTACTGTAGTTTTAAAGTCACTAGATGAGACCTAAGATGGAGTCATTCATGCTAAGCCCTGCATCAGCAAATAAGGAAGGTCCAAGCCACGCTGGTAGCACTTGCCTGCTCAGCTCAAGGTACCTTTTGCTCCAAGCCTTCCCTCTGCTCATGTGTAGGGAGGAACCCTATTTCAGTCAATCAGGACATGCCAGTATAACACCCTGATCCTGCTCTCTTTGGTCTATAAAAATCTTTTGCCTTGCACAGCTCTTCAAAGCTCCTCTCTCTCTGCTAGATTGGAGGCTGCTTGATTCATGAATCACTGAATAAAAGCATTATTGCTTTTGTGATATTTAAAATTTACTCAGTTAAATTTTGTTCCCTAACAGTAGTAATTACTTTTTCTATTTTTATATAATACACTGCAAAACACTTTCACTTATATTATTACTTTTTATCCTTGAACCAGTACCTGGCACAGTCCCCGCAACAGAGTAAGCACATAATAGTCATTGTTGAAGAAAGGAATAAATAAGTAAAAAACCTTTTAAAGATAAACATTAAACATAAACTATGGCGGGGGGGAGGGGGAGACAATTTTTGGTTTCAGATCTTCCATTTCATCATCTAGAGCCATCTTGGCATTTTCTTTCTTAACAGAATATATGCATTTATCCCCCCTTCTTACCCCTACAATCTTGTTTCTTTTTATTTATAAATAGGGCATGTTTATTTTTTTAGAGAATTTAAAAAACATGTGAACCATATTTTAAATGTCTTTGTTGAGTGTTACAACATTGCTATTGTTTCATGTTTTGGCTTCCTGGATGAAAGGCATGTGGGGTCTTAGCTCTCAGACCAGAAATTGAATCCATGACCCCTGCTTTTGGTGATGAAGTCTTTTTTTTTTTTTAATTATTTTTTTTATGCTTTCTTGGCTGTGCTGGATCTTCATTGCTGTGCAGGCTTTCTCTAGTTTCAGAGATGGGCGGGGAGGGGGGGAGGGGGCTACTCTCTAGGTGGAGCACGTGGGCTTCTCATTGCATCGGCCTCTTTTGTTGCAGGGCACACTCTAGAGCAAGCAGGCTCAATAGTTGCGGTTCCTGGGCTTTAGAGCACAGACTCAATAGCTGTGGCACATCACCTTAGTTGCTCTGCAGCATGTGGGATCTTCCTGGACCAGGAATCAAACTCATGTTTCCTGCATTGGTAGGCAGATTTTTTTTTTTTTTTTTAATCAGCATCACTAGGGAAGCCCCTGATGGTGAAGTCTTAATCACTGGATGACCAGGGAAGTCCCAAATAAGACATGTTTAATATATTTAATACAAATGACCTCTAAAGAAACTATTAGGATGGATTGTGAGCATGCAAAATGGAATAGATAGAACTTAAATTCATTTTTGTGAATATTATTCCTACTCTTTCTCCTATTAGAAAGTGTAAGTCATACTGGAGTAGAGTCTCTTTGTTCTGGGAAAAAAAATACTTCAAATGGCCCCTCTCAGTTATGCAGATGTTAGAAAAGAACAACTAATTGCTCTAAAGAAGCAACGAGCTTTACCTCTGCTTTGTTTTGGCTTGAGACATACTGCCCTTCCAACAGTTTTATGTATTTAAAGCTTCTCCTCTGGGGCAGAGTGAGCCAATTTGCTTTAAAAGGAAGAGAATTGAGCCTTCCAGTCTTCCTTTTTTGAGATTTGCTGCATTCAGCCATTGATGAATGGCTGTTTTGGCCTGAGGCTGATTCAGAGAAAAGTACACCAGGACCCTCCAGAGAGTACTCACTGTGAGAGCAGAGGCGCCTTCTGCCCTGGTTATCTCAGCTCAGCTCAGCATGAGGAGGGAAGGGAACCCTTTCAGATCCAGCCTCCTGGCCTGGAGGGAGGACTTTGGAAACTAGGTGAATTTAAACTAAATTTATGCAAAATTGGGAATGATGGAGGTGTAGTGTACCAACAGACCCAGCAATCTAACACATAGGCATATGAAACTCAGGTCCTTCTTACTCCAGTTAACAGAAGACCAAGAGTAGAAGATTGGTTGAATCTGCAGAGAAAATGTTACACGTGAGTGGAGGGAACTAACTGATGGATAACAATTGATATTTTATGGGAAGACATGAGACCTTGATGCTGGGAAAGACTGAGGGTAGGAGGGGAAGGTGGCAACAGAGAATGAGATGGTTGGATGGCATCACTGAATTAATGGACATGAGTCTGAGCAAACTATTGGAGATAGTGAAGGACAGGGAAGTGTGGGGTGCTGCAGTCCATAGGGTCACAAACAGACATGTCTTAGTGACTGAACAACAATGAGACTTCAGACAAATTTTTCTTTCTCCATTTGGGCCTCCTCTCTCCCCTTTAGTGTGTGTTGTGCATCTGTTTTTGAAACGGTACAGCTCAGATTGGGACTTGAACCCACCATCTTTGAATTTGAGGTCTCACACCTGGTCACTACAAACAAAGCTAGTGGAAGTGATGGAATTCCAGTTGAGCTATTTCAAATCCTGAAAGATGATGCTGTGAAAGTGCTGCACTCAATATGCCAGCAAATTTGGAAAACTCAGCAGTGGCCACAGGACTGGAAAAGGTCTGTTTTCATTCCAATCCCAAAGAAAGGCAATGCCAAAGATTGCTCAAACTACCACACAATTGCACTAATCTCATATGCTAGTAATGTTCAAAATTCTCCAAGCCAGGCTTCAGCAATACATGAACCGTGAACTTCCAGATGTTCAAGCTGGTTTTAGAAAAGGCAGAGGAACCAGAGATCAAATTGCCAATATCCACTGGATCATAGGAAAAGCAAGAGAGTTCCAGAAAAACACCTATTTTTGCTTTATTGACTATGCCAAAGTTTTTAACTGTGTGGATCACAATAAACTGTGGAAAATTCTGAAAGAGATGGGAATACCAGATCACCTGACCCGCCTCTTGAGAAATCTGTATGCAGGTCAGGAAACAACAGTTAGAACCGGACATGGAACAGCAGACTGGTTCCAAATAGGAAAAGGAATACGTCAAGGCTGCGTATTGTCCCTACTTATTTAACTTAAATGCAGAGTACATCATGAGAAATGCTGGTCTGGAGGAAGCACAAGCTGGAATCAAGATTGCCAGGAGAAATATCAATAATCTCAGATATGCAGATGAAACCATCCTTATGGCAGAAAGTGAAAAAGAACTAAAGAGCCTCTTGATGAAAGTGAAAGAGGAGAGTGAAAAAGTTGGCTTAAAGCTCAACATTCAGAAAATTAAGATCATGGCATCTGGTCCCATCACTTCATGGCAAATAGATGGAGAAACAGTGGAAACAGTAGATGGCTTTATTTTTATGGGATAAAAGATCACTGCAGGTGGTGATTGCAGCCATGAAATTAAAAGACACTTACTCTTTGGAAAGAAAGTTATGACCAACCTAGATAGCATATTAAAAAGCAGAGACATTGCTATGCCAACAAAGGTCCATCTAGTCAAGGCTATGGTTTTTCCAAAGAAATCTGAGTGCTGAAGAATTGATGCTTTTGAACTGTTGCATTGGTGAAGACTCTTGAGAGTCCCTTGGACTGCAAGGAGATCCAACCAGTCCATCCTAAAGGAAATCAGTTCTGGATGTTCATTGGAAGGACTGATGTTGAAGCTGAAACTCCAATACTTTGGCCACCTGATGTGAAGAGCTGACTCACTTGAAAAGACCCTGATACTGGGAAAGATTGAGGGCAGGAGTAGAAGTGGATCACAGAGGATGAGCTGGTTGGATGGCATCACCGACTCAATGGACATGGGTTTGGGTGGACTCCGGGAGTTGGTGAGAGACAGGGAGGCCTGGTGTTCTGCAGTTCATGGGGTTGCAAAGAGTTGGACACAACTGACTGAACTGAACTGAGCTGAACTGAACTGAACCTGATCTCAAGACTATGGAAGCTCAGGTTCTTTATGTCTCACTGCAGAAAGAATTCAGTGAGAGACACAGTGATAGGTAAGAAGTGGACTTATTTAGAGAGAAACACACTGCACAGACAGAGTATGGGCTATCCCTTAAGATGAGAGGCCCTGAAATACAGGTTGGCTAGTTTTACAGGCTGCATAATTTCATAGGTTAATGAGTGGGAGGATTATTCCAACTGTTTTGGGAAAGGGGCAGAGATTTCCAGGAATTGGTCTACTCCCCACTTTTTTGCTTTTAGAATTAGCTCAGAACTCTCATGGAACCTATGTGGTGGTTTAGTTGCTAAGTCGTGTCCAACTATTTCGACCCCATGGACTATAGCCTGC
Organism: Capra hircus; assembly: GCF_001704415.2. Lineage (NCBI taxonomy): Eukaryota > Metazoa > Chordata > Mammalia > Artiodactyla > Bovidae > Capra > Capra hircus. The sequence goes on along the minus strand of NC_030811.1, from coordinate 12,240,055 downwards.
CAGGCTCCTATGACCATTGGATTCTCCAGGCAAGAATACTGGAGTGTATTGCCACCTCCTTCTCCAGGGGATCTTCCCAACCCAGGAATTGAACCCAGGTCTCCTGCATTGCAGGCAGATTCTTTACCAACTAAGCTACAAGGCTAGACTTAAGTCATGGAGCCTGTAGGTGTGACATTTAGATGTTGATGTATTACAGTGCATATATAATGAGGCTCAAGGTTCATTGGAAGTTGAATCTTCCACCATCTTGTGCCTATTTGGTTCTAACCAGTATATGTCACATCCTCAAGGGCTATGTCATTCTTTTAGGAGTTGTGCTCTGCCCCCCTCTCTCCTGTTTCACTTTAACCAGACCTCCTTAGGAGGTAACCTTTCTTAACCTTGTAAGGGGCTGGGATGACCCATGACTTGTTTTGTACATGTAGATCTGGATTGTGTAAACTGTAAATAAAATATCATTTTACATATAACGCTTTGTCTCAAAAACGTATATAGCTGTACTTTGACCTCTCATGGGCAGAACAGTCCTCAGAGCTTTCTAAAAGAGACTGCCTCCTGGATATAATCCTCAGGTTGCCTCAAATAAAATTTTCCATTTCTTTCTTTGATTGACTAGTGATTATTATTATTATTTTTTGTCAGCAGAGCCTATCTAGGAAACTGCTTGTCAGTGTCCAGTTAGGAAAAAGTGGGGTTTCACTGATAGGCCTTGCCTCTGGGGAGGTCTCTGTGCCTCTTACTTAATAAGTGTTCTGTGTAGAAGAATTTCCTGGATACATATTTTATCTTATACCATCAATACCTGGGTTGGGAAGATCCCCTGGAGGAGGGCATGGCAGCCCATTCCAGTATTCTTGTCTGGAGAATCCCATGGACAGAGGAACCTGGCAGGCTACAGTCCGTGGGACCACAAAGAGTCAAACACAACTGAGTGTGCATGCATGCACCCACTATAAAGAGATGTATAGGTGGTTCCTCTCTCCCTCTAGTTGGTGGCAGTGACCCGATTTAACCAAGCAATCTGCTAGTTGTTGGAGGGGCAGACTAGCTCAGGACAGTTTGTAAGGAAGAAATTAAAAAGTAATAATCATAACTGTACTAAATAGTAAAGAAAGAAAATATGAATTTTTATGAAATCTAACTTGGTATGTGAATCGAGAAAGTTTTCCTGAGGCAGTGATATTGTGGAATTAGTTTGGCAAAAAGATGTGAAAATAGCACTCCATGCTGAAGATCCTGAGGATTTAAGGAAAGTCACAGATTTCTGGAGTCAGGAGAGAAAGACTGTGAGGTAGGGCTGGAGAACCATGATAAGGCTCAAAGAGAAATGGAAACCCAAGGAAGAAGTGACTCTGGTTGATTTACATTTTAATACAATATTATTTTTTATTCAAAATATTATTTTGGCTATAGTGGGGAAAAGAATTGGTGAAGGGAGATGGGCAAAGAGTGGATGAATGAGTTACTACTGAAATCCAGGCAGGCTATCCATGGTGGAGGCTGTAGATGGGGAAAAGTCAACAGCTTAGAGTAAATATGCAGAAAGAAAAATTTCTGGGGATTAGTGATTTGATGGAAGTTGGAGATGTTTTCTTCTTCTTCTTCTTTTTTTTTTTTTTTAAAGAATGGACCCAAGGCATTTTTCTTTGGTACTACCTACATGGAGATCAAATATTAAAACTGAAGGAGTTATCAGAGATTATCTGGTACAAATTTCTCTCCAATTATAGAGAAGTTGATACATCCCAGGGTGGTAAAGGGAACTATCCCTCTCTGTGTAACTGGTGAGTTAATGACAGAAGTTAGATGCAAATCATAGTCACTTGCTTTTGCTTACTGTTTCCTTGACTCAATGGAGTAGCATTTTCTCTTTTTTACACATTAATGTTCACTTGTGGATATTAAGTAATCTTCTGAACAAACATGCAAAAAAGCTCAAGGTGGTGGGGGGTTATTTTCAACAATAAAATCGGAGCATTTTTCCTTCTTTGTTTCGTCTAAAAGTGCTGTGTGTGTGTCCATGCGTGCTCAGTCTGACCAACTCTTCCGACCCCATGGACTGTAGCCCACTGAGTTCCTCTGTGCATGGGATTTTCCAGGCAAGAAAGCTGGAGTAGGTTGCCATGCCCTCCTCCAGGGGATCTCCCCAATCCAGGGATGGAACCTGAGTCTTCTGTGTCTCCTGCATTGGCAGGCAGGTTTTTTTTACCACTAGTGCTGCCTGGGAAACCAAAAATGCTGGATGTTTACCTAAAAGATGATTCATACATGTTCAGTCACTCAACTGTGCCTGACTTTTTATGACCCCCATGGACTGTAGCCCACCAGGCTTCTCTGTCCATAGGTTTTTCTAGGCAAGAATACCAGAGTGTGTTGCCATGCTCTACTCCAGGGGATCTTCCAGACCCAGGGTCAAATTCACATCCCCTGAATTGGCAGGCGGATTTTTACTCTGCTGAGCTACCTGGGAAGCTTCCAAATGTTGATTCAGGTGGCCACTGTATCCATGCTAATGACATATGTGCATAAAATGCCACATTTAAAAGGCAGCCCTCAACTTATTGGGCCTCAATCCAGTTCAGTTGCTCAGTTGTGTCCAACTCTGTGACCCCATGGACTGCAGCACGCCAGGCTTCCCTGTCCATCACCAACTCCCAGAGCTTGCTCAAACTCATGTCCATTGAGTCGGTGATGCCATCCAACCATCTCATCCTCTGTCATCCCCTTCTCCTCCTGCCTTCAATCTTTCCTAGCATCAGCGTCCCGACATGACTACTGGAAAAACCATAGCTTCGACTAGCTGGACCTTTGTTGGCAAAGTAACGTCTCTGCTTTTTATTATGCTGTCTAGATTTGTCATGGTTTTTCTTCCAAGGAGCAAGCATCTTTTAATTTCATGCCTGCAGTCACCAATCTGTAGTGATTTTGGAGCCCAGAAAATAAAGTCTGTCATTGTTTCCCCATCTATGTGCCATGAAGTGATGAGACTCGATGCCATGATCTTCTTTTTTTGAATGCTGAGTTTTAAGCCAACTTTTTCACTCACCTCTTCCACTTTCATCAAGAGGCTCTTTAGTTCCTCTTTGCTTTCTGCCATAAAGGTTGTGTCATCTGCATATCTGAGGTTATTGATATTTGTATAGATGGATGTATGGATGTGAGAGCTGGACTATAAAGAAAGCTGAGCACCAAAGAATTGATGTTTTTGAACTGTGGTATTGATTGATGTTTTTGAACTATGGTGTTGGAAAAGACTCTTCAGAGTCCCTTGGACTGCAAGGAGATCCAACCAGTCCATCCTAAAGGAGATCACTCTTGAATATTCATTGGAAGGACTGATGCAGAAGCTGAAACTCCAATAATTTGGCCACCTGAGGTGAATTACTGACTCATTGGAGAAGACCCTGATGCTGGAGAAGATTGAAGGGGGGAAGAGAAGGGGATGACAGAGGTTGAGATGGTTGGATGGCTTCACTGACTCGATGGACATGAGTTTGAGTAAGCTCTGGGAGTTGGTGATGAACAGGGAAGCCTGGTGTGCTGCAGTCCATGGGGTTGGAAAGAGTCAGACATGACTGAGTGATTGAACTGAACTGAACTGATATTTCTCCTTGCAATCTTGATTCCAGCTTGTGCTTCATCCAGCCCAGGATTTTGCATGATGTACTCTGCATATAAGTTAAATAAGCAGGGTGACAATATACAGCCTTGACGTACCCCTTTCCCAGTTTGAAACCAGTCTGTTGTTCCATGTCTGGTTCTAACTGTTGCTTCTTGACCTGCATACAGGCTTCTCAGGAGGCAGGTAAGGTGATTTGGTATTCCCATCTTGAGGAATTTTCCAGTTTGTTATCATCCACACAGTTAAAGGCTTTAGTGTAGTTAATACAGTAGAGGTAGTTTTTTTTTTTTGAATTCTCTTTCTTCTTCTATGATCCAGTTTATGTTGCCAATTTGATCTCAGAGCCTAGCTTAGATGTAGTATCTAAAATCTAAAAAAGTCATACTGTTTGATCATATAATTTGATGAAGATAGCGTATAAATTTTTAGTTGGATGTGACCTTGCTTAGCCAGAGTTTAGTCTAGTAGATCCTGTTTTCCACCTTTTGCGTATAAGCTACAGTGTTGCAGAAACTCAGATGTCATTACCACTGAGACTTTAATACTTTTATCCTGCTATACGGAATAGATGCCAAGAACATTTGAATTCTTTTTTGGATAATTCAGCTTCAGTGCAATCTACTATAAGTTTAATCAAGGGAAACCAAGGGAAAAATGAAATAGATGTTGCTATTCAAATGGCAGCATTTAGATAAAGGACTGCATAAACATGGACATTTAATTTTATTGAAATTTAAATGACTTTACTACTCACTGGATATAAGGTCTGTTAATTAAGGCATGAATGCCTTGTAAATCCTGGATGAGTGCATAGTTGCCACATCCAGTTGTGGCTGACAACAGTCCTTTGTACAAAATGAAGAGTAAATCTAAACCAATTAAGATACTATATGTGTAATTATGAATATTGTAAATGAAATGAGGTGACTATGGATTGTGCATTTTAACATGTGTTAGAATGGAACTATGTTGCATTAATTCTTGATAACTCTTTGCTGATTATCACACTCCATTGGAAAATATGTTATTAATTAATCATCTCTTGGACAGGTTAGTATAGCCCCCAGTACATAAAGAGGTATTATCTGAAATCCATATAAATTTGGTCTCTGTTCACAATCACAATGATTTTAGGGAATATGTTCTTCAGTATAGCATATAAGAAGGGCTTTGGTGATACTTAAATTATAGAGATGTAATCTTTGTATTTGAGGACTCACAATCTTTTGAGAGAGAGACCCAGAAATGAGTTATTATAACTGCTGTTATAATAAAAAATGCAGATAACCCAAAGAGAGTAGCAGTCCATTCTTTTTTAAAAACTAATTAATTAGCCGATTAATTAGGATGCATCGGGTCTTAGTTGCAGCATGCCGGAAGTTTGTTGCATCACTCAGATCGTTCATTGCAGGGCACAGACTAATTGTGGCACAAAGGCTCATCACGCGAGCTTAGTTGTTCTGAGGTATGAGGGATCTTAGTTCCCCAATCAGGGATCGAACCTGTGTCTTGCATTGGCTGGTGGATTCCTATACATCGTATCACCAGGGAGGCACCTGCAGTTCATTCTAATATGGGGCAGCGAGAGGATTATTGGGATTCTTATCCTAGGTTTTCGAAGATAAAAGGCTTATAATAGATGGTGAAGAACACCCAAATCTCTACAACTTTATTGAATCACCTGTTAAGAAAAGCAAAAGAACATTTCTAGAGAGGGAAATCCAAGTTATCTGGATAACTTAGAAGCTGCTAAGAAAAATTACCTAGAATTGGAAACTAAGGCAGAAGAATAACAGCTGGTTTTCTTGATGTTGTAACAGAACACTGTTTTTATTTAATTCCTTTGTGGATATACCTTTGTTTTGACTTCAGTTCAGTTCAGTCACACAGTTGTGTACGACTCTTTACAGCCCTGCAGACTGCGGCACACTAGGCTTCCCTGTCCATCACCAACTCCTGGAGCTTGCTCAAACTCATGTCCATCGAGTTGGTGATGCCATCCAGCCATCTCATCTTGTTTTGACTTACTATTTACTATTTATTAGAGTCAAGTTTGTGTGATATTACATGTTGTTAACACGTAGACTTTATCCTGTAGAGATGTAAAACATTTATATTTCATGGAAAAATGACTCTGAGATGTATGGTTTTATTGCCCAGCAGAACATTAAATAGTTTTGCAAGCCTCAAGAAATATCAACAACCTGAGATATGCAACAAATGTCTGTATAGTTAAAGCTATGGTTTTTTTCAGTAGTCATGTACAGGTGTGAGAGTTGGACAGTAAGGAAGGCTGAATGCCAAAGAATTGATGCTTTCAATTTTCTCCAGCACCACAAATTCTTGAGAGTCCCTTGGACAGCACAGAGATCAAATCCATCAATTCTAAAGCAAATCAACCCTGAATATTCATTGCAAGGACGGATGCTGAAACTGAAGCTCCAATATTTTGGCCACCAGATGCAAAGGGCCAGCTCATTGGAAAGACCCTGATGCTGGGAAAGACTGAAAGCAAAAGGAGAAGAGAGTGGCAGAGGATGAGATGGTTAGATAGCATCATGACTCAATGGACCTGAGTTTGAGCAAACTCCTGGAGACAGTGGAGGACAGAAACACCTGGCATGCTGCAGTCCTTGTGGTCACAGAGTCAGACACTACTTTGTGACTGAACAGCAACAATAATGTAACAGCAATGTATTACAGCTGTCTTTCTTTTTTTACCTAGTCTTTTGAATTACACTTTGAACCACCTTATCATCCTGCTGGTTTTATTTTTATTGACCTGAGTATATCCTTGACATGTATTTTATATTATTGTATTTATTTTATATTTGAAGGATGTTAATATTTTTAATGTATTAGAAATTATAGTTTGATAAAACATCCAGTGAAATTCTTATTTTTTAAGCCATTTCCGCATCCCATTGAGGAGTTGCTCCCATCCCACCAAGTAGAAAGGAGGATAGCATTCCTGCTCTATGCGTCCTCTTCATTCACCTCCCTTGTTCTTCATTCACCTTCCTTAGATCTCTGGAGAAGCTTCAGAAAATGAACTACCCTTTGGAAGACTATGCAGGACACTTCCATTTATAGAAGCATCCCAGGAAAAGAGGTGATGGAGATCTTGGCATGTTATTAGTCAGTGATGGATGTGAGAAGTGAGCAAGAATGTTTCAGAACTTTCTTCTGTTGGAGTATCCTCAGCAAACCATGCCTCATTTGTGAACTTTGGAACTCTGAATGGAGAACTACTTGAAAGACTAGTTTTTGTTGCTTAATCACTATTTTCCCATGGAATATCTGGATCTGATGCAAAAATAAGCACTTTAAGACTTGCTTCATAATATCTTTTTGGAATAAAATTACAATCCATTTCTTAGGGGAAAATAGATGGTACCAGAAAACCTTTTATGAACTGATATAAAACAAAAATGGCTTTCCATCCCTGTTTGCTGAGACCTGGAGACTATCCAAGATTTTTGTTTACTGCTTCTTTTTATTCCATATAAAACAAACAAAAGATGCATTGACTGAATGTTTACTCTGAGCCTGCATCATATTAAGCATTGCATTATATATGTGTGTGTTTGTATATAAGTGCTTCATACAAATATATGTACATTAAGCAAATGTGTGTATATTATGCAAATACATGTACCTTGTATGTACATATAATATATACACAAACTTGCCTTCCAGTGCAGGAGACGTAAGAGACTGCTTCAGTCCCTGAGTCAGGATGATTCCCTGGAGGAGGGCATGGTGACCCACTCCAGTATTCTTGCCTGGAGAATCTCACAAACAGAGGAACCTGGCGGTCGATGGTTTATATGGTTGCAAAGAGTTGAATTCTACTGAAGCAACTGAGCACACAGCACACGTGCACCCAGAGTTCATTTTATCCTCAAATGGAGTTTATCTGGGCTCTACCACTTTTTGAAATGGATGTAATACCTGTCTTGAAATTTAGGATGATTGTTTCCTCTTGAATTTGTCTTTCATGAAAGACTCCTCCATGATATCATCCAAGGCTGAGCCACAAGGGCTGGTTCACAGTCAGCATGGTTTATACCTTCTGCTGTGGCCTCAGATAGGAGAAAACCTGTCTGAGGTCTAGATAGAAGCATACAGCTTCCTCATTTCCAAAGAATCCCAAACAAGGAAAACTTAATATTTTAATGGAGATACATGCAAAAATATTTATTACATGATGAGTGTACATTTAGATTCTTCCCACTACTGCTCTCTCCTTTCCCCCCCCACAGATCTTATTTTCTATTCAAAGCAACAGTTTGCTCAAGGCACATTTTATTAGCATTTGGGTTGATAATGTACAGTATGCAAATTGGATATGAGAGCCTCAGATGTAAAAAAAAAAGTCAATCTAATTTGAGAATCTGATATCTATTTGGAGTTACTTACCCATGTCACTGCTGCTCAACACACATCCTTGGGTTAGATGCCAGATGCCTTGCAGAGCATCATAATACTCAGTTGTTAATTTCATAGTCCATTGTAGCATCAAGGAATGGCCAAAGCCGCCCACAGCCAAAGACAGCCAGCTGTGAAGTGGTTAAATATTTGCCTTCCTCTGTGAATGCTAAGAGAAGTCTTTCTAAGACAACCACATTGACTTCAGAACTTGAATATTTATGCTACAGAGGAAATCAACCATAAATTTGCATTTTTAACAGACTCTAGCAGGGATGAAAAGAAAAATAATAATTTTTAAAATGGTATTAGGCAATAAAATCAATCCAGATTTTATAAAATTGGACCCAATTTTAATAGATAATTATTGAAAATAGAAGTCCTTTTGCTCCTGATTAAACCAAGAGTTGCTCTTAATGCAAGTTGTTCTTAAATCCATCCTTAATCAAATTTGTTCAGGGATTAACACACTATTACTATAGCAATACATTATTTATCTGTCAGGGAATGCACCATTCTACATAAATGAATTCCATAGATAACCAAAACATACTCCAAGTGCAAATGTTAAAAAAATAAGTGATTTTGATGAAAACACTCCTAAAACATATCATGTAACACCTGCTCTCTTAAACAGCATATGTCAAATAATTAACACTTTTTGTTAATGTATCAATATTTCCCTAGAACTACCAGATGGGATATGGAGTTGGGCAGGGAATAAAAATAAAGTTACAGTAATGACAATAAATATCATTCTTTGACTCTAACCTCCATTTGTTATTGCAGCATTTTTCTTCCCTAATGGTTTATACAAGTTCTAAAGGGAAAAGGTATTTGTACAAGCAAGATAGGCTTGCTTCTTAGAAAGAAAGCTATGCCAAACCTAGACAGAGTCTTAAAAATCAGAGACATTGCTTTGCCTGCAAAGGTCCCTATAGTCAAAGGTATGGTTTTTCCAGTAGTCATGTATGGATGTGAGAGTTGGACAATAAACAATTGATGTCTTCAAATCATGGTATTGGAGTAGACTCTTGAGAGTCTCTTGGACTGCAAGGAGAACAAACCAGTCCATCCTGAAGGAAATCAACCTTGACTATTCACTGAAAGGACTGATGCTCAAGCTGAAGCTCCAATACTTTGGCCACCTGATGCAAAGGGCTGACTTACTGGAAAAGACCCTGATGCTGGGAAAAGTTGAAGGCAGAAGAAGGGGCTGGCAGAAGATGAGATGGTTAGATAGCAGCATTGACTCAATGAACATGAATTTGAGCAAACTCCAGGAGACAGTGGATGACAGAGGAGCCTGGCAGGATACAGTCCCTGGGGTTGGAAAGGGTCAGACATAACTTAGTGACTGAAGAGCCACAACGAAGGGAAAAGAGACAGTTTTTTTTTCAATACACCATGAGATCTTTTTTCTGCTCCTGAACTCTTGGGTGATGCGGGAAGAGGAAGGCGACTCCACTCTGCCACTACTGCTGGTCTTGCTGTGACAGGTGTCTTTATTGTCTGCTGTGCTCTCAGACTGTCCTGCTGCAGTGAATTAAGATGTCACTAAAGTGACTCTCGTCACTTGATGCTTCATGGCCAGCCACTGCTTCTGCCACCAGTGATGAAGTGAAGCCCATGATTCTTGTGGTCCTCGGGTGACTGGCTGCCTCTGGTGCCCCTTTCTGTGATGACTGTGAGCTCCTTCTGTGGCAGGGTCACATCTCCGAGGCTGCTCTTTATAAATGGGAGCAGACATTTTCCCACACTTTTGAATTATTTTGCTCCTAAAACTCACAGAGGTGATATGTGGAAACACATCTCTCCTTTCTTACTTGCAGCCTCATGGTTCTCTAAGAATGTAAAAGTTCATGGCAGCTTGACTAAAGGATAAAATGAGTAACAGTAACTGTGGGTGTTCCCCATCTTTTCTCTAGGGTCCTCCAAGATTGTTCTCTAAAATAGATAATCTGTGGGTGCCTCAACAGCCCTTATGAAGTGCCCACACATGGCTGAGTCTCAGTGGGAACACAACTTAGATCCAAGGATTTTCAGAAACACCTGAGAGTTGCTATTATTAAGACAAATTAGTTCTTTACTGGGAAGATTAATAGTGGTTAGATAGCTAATTCCTTCTTACCAGGCTGTCGGCTCTAAGTGTAGTTGCCCCTTTCAGTCCTTCCACCTCCTCTAGTTGACTATCTTCAATCTGTTACAATTTGACCACACAGCTAACCAAGGTTGGTGGCGATTTACATGAAATATAGGTCTGTAAAGCATGATGAAAGGTCTTACTGAAACAGATTTCAACATTTCTGAAATCATACAATTTTTAGCAGCATACACCAAGTGATCAAAAGGCTCCCCAAGCAGTCTTAAAGATTGGGTTTAATGACAACATAAATAGGACTTCAGTCTTACAAAATACCACCAACTAATCTTGCTGTTATCTTAGGCCTATTTAAACACACGGTGACTCTGTTGTTTGCTATAGAACAGTTCATTTCTCTTACCTTGTTCTCCTAAAATTTTCATATTCTGGTCAACATAAAACCTTTCTTTGAAATGTGTGGTTTTATATAGCTCAACTATATGGCACAGGACTAACACAGCTCAGCCTTCTCTGAGCTTTATGATTACAAGCCAAGAGGACCAAGATGTGGTGGCCTACCTTGGAGAGAGCCACGGTGTGTGTCATGGATGCTCACTGAGAACCACGATGCTACTTATAATGCTGTCCCCCAGCTCACTGGTTATGGCCATCAGGGGTGTACATCTGTGTCCAGGGTTCCTACTCCTCAGTAGACACACCTACATATGTTCACTGTCTCAGTTCAGTTCAGTCACTCAGTTGTGTCCGACTATTTGCAACCCCATGAACTACAGCAAGCCAGGCCTCCCTGTCCGTCAGCAACTCTCGGAGTCCACCCAAACCCATGTTCATCGAGTTGACGATGCCATCCAATCATCTCACTCTGTCGTCCCCTTCTCCTCCTGCCCTCAATCTTTCCCAGCATCAGGGTCTTTTAAAATGAGTCAGCTTTTCATATCAGGTGGCAAAAATATTGGTGCTTCAGCCTCAACAATAGTCCTTCCAATGAACACCCAGGACTGATCTCCTTTAGGATGGACTGGTTGGATCTCCTTGCAGTCCAAGGGATTCTCAAGAGTCTTCTCCAACACCACAGTTCAAAAGCATCAATTCTTCTGCGCTCAGCTTTCTGTACAGTCCAAATCTCACATCCATACATGACCACTGGAAAAACTGTAGGCTTGACTAGATGGACCTTTGTTGGCAAAGTAATGTTTTTGCATTTTAATATGATGTCTAGGTTGGTCATAACTTTCTTTCTAAGGAGTAAGCATCTTTTAATTTCATGGCTGCAATCACCATCTGCAGTGATTTTGGAGCCCAGAAAAATAGTCAGCCACTGTTTCCACTCTTTCCCCATCTATTTGCCATGAAGTGATGGGACCAGATGCCATGATCTTCGTTTTCTGAATGTTAAGCTTTAAGCCAACTTTTTCACTCTCCTTTCACTTTTATCAAGAGGCTCTTCAGTTCTTCTTCACTTTCTGCCATAAGCATGGTATCATCTGCATATCTGAGGTTATTGACATTTCTCCTGGCAATTTTGATTCCAGCTTGTGCTTCCTCCAGCCCAGCATTTCTCATGACATACTCTGCATATAAGTTAAATAAGCAGGGTGACAATATACAGCCTTGACATACTCCTTTTCCTATTTGGAACCAGTCTGTTGTTCCATGTCCTGTTCTAACTGTTGCTTCCTGGCTTGCATACAGGTTTCTCAAGAGGCAGGTCACATGGCCTGGTATTCCCATCTCTTTCAGAATTTTCCAATTTATTGTGATCCACACAGTCAAAGGCTTTGGCATAGTCAATAAAGCAGAAATAGATGTTTTTCTGGAACTCTCTTGCTTTTTCTATGATCCAGCGGATGTTGGCAATTTGATCTCTAGTTCCTCTGCCTTTTCTAAAACCAGGTGAACATCTGGAATTTCATGGTTCGCATATTGCTGAAGCCTGGCTTGGAGAATTTTGAGCATTACTTTACTAGCATGTGAGATGAGTGCAATTCTGAGGTAATTTGAGCATTCTTTGGCGTTGGAATGAAAACTGACCTTTCTAGTCCTGTGGCCACTGCTGAGTTTTCCAAACTTGCTGGCATATTGAGTGCAGCACTTTCACAGCATCATCTTTCAGGATTTGAAATAGCTCAACTGGAATTCCATCACCTCCACTAGCTTTGTTCATAGTGATGCTTTCTAAGGCCCACTTGACTTCACATTCCAGGATATCTGGCTCTAGGTGAGTGATCACACCATCATGATTATCTTGGTCATGAAGATCTTTTTTGTACAGTTCTTCTGTGTATTCTTTCCACCTCTTCTTAATATCCTTTGCTTCTATTATGTCCATACCATTTCTGCCCTTATTGAGCCCATTTTTGCATGAAATGTTCCCTTGGTATCTCTAATTTTCTTGAAGAGATCTCTAGTCTTTCCCATTCTGTTGTTTTCCTCTATTTCTTTGCATTGATCGCTGGAAGGCTTTCTTATCTCTCCTTACTATTCTTTGGAACTCTGCATTCAGATGGGAATATCTTTCCTTTTCTCCTTTGCTTTTTGCTTGCTGTCTTTTAACAGCTATTTTTAAGACAGCCGTTTTGCTTTCTTGCATTTCTTTTTCTTGGGGATGGCCTTGATTCCTGTCTCCTGTACAATGTCACAAACCTCTGTCCATAGTTTGTCAGGCACTCTGTCTATCAGATTGAGTCCCTTAAATCTATTTCTCACTTTCGCTGTATAGTCATAAGAGATTTGATTTAGGTCATACCTGAATGGTCTAGTGGTTTTCTCTACTTTCTTCAATTTCAGTCTGAATTTGGCAATAAGGAGTTCATGATCTGAGCCACAGTCAGCTCCCGGTCTTGTTTTTGCTGATTGTATAGAGATTCTCCATCTTTGGCTGCAAAGAATAGAATCAATCTGATTTCAGTGTTGATCATGTGGTGATGTCCATGTGTAGAGTCTTCTCTTGTGTCTACGTGTGCTGCAATGTTCCCTTATATTGTGCTTCTACATTACATGATATCTAATAATTTTTTTCAACCCAAGCAGTTTATGCTGCAGTCAGAGACTGGCATCTCCCATTAGGACTTTGGGACAGTCCCTGACCCACCAATGTCATTTCCAGGCCATTCTTGTGTGATAAACTTGTGCCCTGACCTTCCTTCTTTTCTCTCCTTGACCACTCCACTCTCTAATTTCTTTCTTTGTTCCATTAATAATTAATAGTAGTAATCCTATCAAGGTCAAGAGAAGGAAAACTTGATATCTTTCTTTTCAAACTTCCTTTATATATAGATTGAACTTTCATATACAAGCTTCATATGGATCTTGAAGAAAACTAAGAAAACATGATGAAACTATGAAACTTTAAAAAAACCATATCCCCTCTGAATTCCCAAACATGCTCCTAAAGAAACGTAGAATGATAATTTTGATGTGTTTCTCAATGTTTCCCTTACAGTGGGGAGGATTGGATGAATGACTTACTGGATGGATGCTATGTTGGCTTCCTTGGGTATCTCTAACAAATGACCCCAAAGTGTTGGGTTAAAGCAAGAGAAATGTATGATCTCATAGTTCTGGGGCTGGAGGCCTGAAATCAAGGTGTTGCTAGGGTCCTGCTCCCTCTGAAGGCTATAGGGAACAATCCTTTCTTGTTTCTTCCTGGCTTCTGGTGGCTGCCTCCTGTCCTTGGGATTCCCTGGTGGCTCAGACAGTAAAGAATCTGCTTGCAATTCAGGAGACCCAGGTTTGATCTCTGGCTCAAGAAGATCCCCTGAAGAAGGGAATGGCTACCCACTCCAGTATTATTACCTGGAAAATTCGGTGGACAGAGGCGCCTGGTGCCCTAGTCCATGAGGTCACAAAAAGTCAAACATGACAGTGACTAACGCACTTCAGTAGAAGAGAAATGTATTGCACATTAATCCTCAGTGCCCCTTGTCTTGCAGTTGCATCACTTCAGTTTCTGACTCTGTTGCCACATGGTATTCTCAATGTACCTTTGAAAAATTTTTCTTGTTGGAGTACAGTTGATTTACAATGTTGTATTAGTTTCACATGGACAGCAAAGTGAATCTGTTATATATACACACATATCCACTCTTTTTTAAAGGTTCTTTTCCCATATAGGCCATTACAGAATACTGAGTAGAGTTCCCTATGCTACAGTAGCTTCTTATTAGTTATCCATTTTATAGATAGCAATGTATATATGTCAATCCCAGTCTCCCAAATTACCCCTCCCCTCCTTATCCCCTGGTAATTATAATTTGTTTTATATATCTGTGACTATACTTCTGTCCTGCAAATAAGCTCATTTGTACCCATTTTTATATTCCAGTTATAAGTGATATCATGTGATATATATCTTTCTATGTCTGACTTACTTCATTCAGTATGATAGTCTCTGGATCCATCCATGTAGCTGCAAATGGCCTTATTTGGTTCCTTTTTATGACTAATGTTCCACTGCATAATATTCCATTCCATTCCATATCGACCACATCTTCTTTATCTATTTATCTGTCAGTGAACATTGAGTTTGCTTCCATATCCTTGCTATCATAAATAATACTGCATTGAACATGGGGGATATATATCTTTTCAAATTATGGTTTTCTCTTGGTATATGTCTAGGAGTAGAATTTCTGGGTCATAGGGTACTTCTAGTTTTAGTTTTTTAAGGAAATTCCATACTCTTCTCCATAGTGTCTGTACCAATTTACATTTCTAGTAACAATGGAGGTTCCCTTTTCTCTACTCTCTCGAGCATTTATTGTCTATAGATTTTAACTTGGTCCCTTTCAATCCAGCCAGGCAGTGCTTCTGCTGATACATAATTCTCAAAAACATTGTCAATTTTCTGTACAATTAACAGGAGTATAAACAACAGACTGGTTCCAAATAGGAAAAGGAGTACATCAAGGCTGTATGCCGGAAGCCAGTATGAGGAATCCCGCCCATGACAAGGTCATGAGGAAGGAAGCTGACATACGCAAGGCGTGCTCAGACTTCAGGGACCCCTCTGGAAATTCCTAAGCATGTACCCCAACAAAAATCTGCCGGCTTTTGTGCTCTGCTTTTCCACTCTTCTGACATTTTCTGGAAAAAGTCAATTCAGGGCTTTAGTCTTCTGCATTTGAAAGAGTGTTTCAATCCAAATACCCCTCTGATGGCTTTCTAGCCTGCCTGCAGGACTCGTACAGCTGCGAGTGTGATTGTTTGAGGCCTCCTGACCGCAGGAGGCACAGGAAGCTTAAAACATCCTAGGAATGTAGGGGCTTCCGAGGAGTCAAAATCTTTAGAATAGGACTGATTAAAAGTTTTATTTGTTGAGTCAGTGCTTGCTGCCAAATTTTCATATCCTTTATTTTTAGATATAGTTGGTATATAGAAAAACAAGTAGTAGACCTGGTATTAGCAACATTAGATCTTTGAGTTAAGTACCTTCTTTGTTATATCCCACTGCACCTTTGTTCTATAGAGATGTAACTTTAGCGCTTTAAGGAGATGCAGATTAAAGAAAAACACTTCAGGGGAAACAAAATTAACATTCATTAAGGAAGAGAGCCAAAAAGTGTTAAGAAGCCTCTTGGCCAGAAGATAATGTAAATCACCTGAGACCTTTTGTATACAAAATGATATACAAAAAGACTCTGGGCTGCGAACGCTACATAATTTTGTGTTACCCATTGATCTCCATGTTTTATCAAAAGTATAAAAGGCCTTCTGAACAATAAAGGACCGGACCAGTTTCTCGGACCAGTTTCTCGAACTAGTCTCTTGGCCTGGTTTCTTGGGACTCTGGCTCCCCCCATGTCTTTCTCTCTCTTTCTTCTTCTCTCCCTTTCCTTCTCTCTGCTCTTTACTTTAACTTCAGGCTGAATCTCCACCTGGGGCGCGGAGGCTCGCCAGGTCTACTTATTTGCCCTGGCTGTTAAGACCCGCGCGAAAGGGAGCTTAAGGCGAGGCAACCTTAGATATTCAAGCGGGCGCCGGTGGCCCAATGTAGATGGTGCAAATTCCTTGTCTGGAATTTTATTGGTCTTCCGCGTAAACCAAGCTATTCAGCCCTCTTCCTCCACTTAATCTTCCTACTACGCTATAGTTTCTTAATCTAATCTTATATTAATAAATAAACAAGTCTTTCCACGCCAACGCCGTCCACCCTTCGAATTCCCTGGATCCACTGGGGCTGGACCCCGGCAGCTGTATATTTTCACCCTGCTTATTTAACTTATATGCACAGTACATCATGAGGAATGCTGGCTTGGAGGAAGCACAAGCTGGAATCAAGATTGCTGGGAGAAATATCAATAACCTCAGATATGCAGATGACACCACGCTTATGGCAGAAAGTGAAGAAGAACTAAAGAGTCTCTTGATGAAAGTGAAAGAGGAGAGTGAAAAAGTTGGCTTAAAGCTTAACATTCAGAAAACGAAGATCATGGCATCTGGTCCCATCACTTCATGGGAAATAGATGGGGAAACAGTGTCAGACTTTATTTTTCTGGGCTCCAAAATCAATGCAGATGGTGACTGCAGCCATGAAATTAAAAGATGCTTGCTCCTTGGAAGGAAAGCTATGACATACCTAGACAACGTATTAAAAAGCAGAGATATCATTTTGCCCGCAAGGAGGCCAGCAGGCTGAAAAGTTTTAGACAAAAATCAGCATTGCAGTCTTGAGGCAGAATTTTTTCCTTCTCTGAGAAACCTCAGTTTTTGCCTTTATGTTCCTCCAACTGAAGAGATAAACCCATCCTTGTTGTCAAGAATAATCTCCTTTATTTAAAGTCGACCAATTGTCTGGGTTACCTGCCTGTATAGAATACCTTCATAGCAGTACCTAGATTGGCCAAGATGACATGTAAGATCCAGTGTAGTTGCAAAGCAGAGAGTAGAGGGGTCAAGAGAAGAAAAGTCCCCCACCACCTCTGTGCCTCCAACTGTAGGGTACCTGCCCTGTTCCACACAGAACAGATTGTGAAAAGGTACTCCAACAAAGGGCATAGAGAAAGTTGCTTGGTCATGTCCAGCTCTTTTCAGCCCCATGGATGCTACAGTCCATGGAATTCTCCAGGCAAGAATACTGGAGTGGGTAGCCATTTCCTTCTCCCGGGGATCTTCCCAACCCAGGGATTGAACCCAGCTTTCCCGCATTGCAGGCTGATTCTTTACCAGCGAAGGCATCAGGGAAGCCCAACAAAGGGCATGGTGGTTCTCAAATTCTACTGGGAGGAAGAGAGGCAGTGGGTGTGAGAATACATATATTTCTTGTAATGATTTTGGAATTTTTTATATAACCACATTGCTGAAAATTTACAAAACAATGCAAACAACACACCCCCTTATGTAGTTTCTCTAGCAAGTATGCACATGGTTCCGGTTAAAAACACCTGCCAACTTTCTGCTAACACACCTCTCTGAAGAAATATTTGGTTTAATAAGCTCTATATGTGCTCCGTTTTAAAGCTCTGTCCCACTAACACAATTCAATAATGGCCCAGGTTCTATTGATTTCTTCTGAAGGACCTCGAATGATCATTAGAAGATTTTCAATACATTGGCTCCAGGCACCCAAGAAAAATTTCCCTGGGTTCCTGTCACACTCCCCTATGTTTGTATAGCACGCTTATCTTTCAAAGCGCTCCCACCTACATTTTCCAATTTATCATCTCTCTTCTTTCCCATGACTCTGCTTCCCTGCATTTTTTCCCCTCTGGGCTTCTAATTCTTCTTTACAGTTAAACTTTCTTACTCTGCCTCTTTCCCCTCTTTCCCTTTTTAAACTGAGTACAGTGAGATTTATGTTTTTCAGTTCAGTTCAGTCGCGTCCAACTCTTTGCGACCCCATGAATCGCAGCACGCCAGGCCTCCCTGTCCATCACCAACTCCCGGAGTTCACTCAGACTCACGTCCATCGAGTCAGTGATGCCATCCAGACATCTCATCCTCTGCCGTCCTCTTTTCCTCCTGCCCCCAATCCGTCCCAGCATCAGAGTCTTTTCCAATGAGTTAACTCTTCACATGAGGTGGCCAAAGTACTGGAGTTTTAGCTTTAGCATTATTCCTTCCATGAACACCCAGGGCTGATCTCCTTCAGAATGGACTGGTTGGATCTCCTTGCAGTCCAAGGGACTCTCAAGAGTCTTCTCCAACACCACAGTTCAAAAGCATCAGTTCTTTGGTGCTCAGCTTTCTTCACAGTCCAACTCTCACATCCATACATGACCACTGGAAAAATGATAGCCTTGACTAGATGGACCTTTGTTGACAAAGTAATGTCTCTGCTTTTGAATATACTATCTAGGTTGGTCCTAACTTTTCTTACAAGCAGTAAGCGTCTTTTAATTTCATGGCTGCAGTTACCATCTGCAGTGATTTTGGAGCCCCCCAAAATAGTCTGACACTGTTTCCACTGTTTCCCCATCTATTTCCCATAAAATGATTTATGTTTTTGCTTTTAACCAATATTTGTTTAAATTTCTATGTATATATAAAGTGTCTGAGTTGATGTTTATGTTTTAGTTTTGTTTAAAAAGTAAGTTAACAGTATTTTATTTATTTATTTTTTTCTTGCCTGTGTCTGCTACCTTCTCTTGCTTGTCGTCATACAATAGCTTTTTGCTTTATCTGGACTGGGAGCTGTGGTCTCCTGATAAGACCGGGTCTGCCTTATGCCTCAGACAGAGTAGACACAGGGCTGAGAGTTCAGGATGATATTAGGGACCAAAGAAAATGTTTTAATATAAGAGAAAAATGTCTATATATTTGATGGATGCAATGTACATTTATATTATATAATATAAAATGTACATAATATATGTTATATATATTATATATATGTATGCACACAGATACAATATAGTATAGCCTGGATTGTATTCATCTTTATTCCAACCCAATAATATATGTAGATATATATATTTGATTTTATATAATTTATATAGATATTTCATATTTATAAATAAAATTAAATAATAAAGTATTAAAATTAATAGTAAAGTATATATATGTATATACAGTATATATGTATATAAATATATATTATGTAGGTTGTATATATTATATATGTGTATATATATATATATATACATATATACATGCATATATATATTGCAGTGGTCTCCTGAATTGCAGGCAGGTTCTTTACTGACCGAGCCATCAGGGAACCATATATATATATATGGCTGTATGTGGTTGACCATTGAACAACACAGTTTTGAGCTGTGCAAATCTTCTTAATGTGGATTTTTTCTCATCAAATATGTATTATACAACCCAAGGCTGGTTAAATCTGGGATTCAGGACCAAGGTTGGTGGAGCCTGATTTTGCAGAATTCAAAGATGTGGAGGGCTGACTGTAAAGTCATATAGGATTTTCCACTTTGGAAATTGGATCAGTACCCCTAACATCCACACTATTCAACGGTCAACTCCAAATATAAAATGGGGAAGGGGAGCATTAAGGAAAGGTGCTTTTAACCCATGGAAGGCCTTTGCTGCTGCTGCTGCTAAGTCACTTCAGTCGTGTCCAACTCTGTACAACCCCATAGATGGCAGCCCACCAAGTCCCAGTTCTTGGGATTCTCCAGGCAAGAACACTGGGGTGGGTTGCCATTTCCTTCTCCAATGCATGAAATTGAAAAGTGAAAGTGAAGTCGCTCAGTCATGTCCTACTCTTAGCGACCCCATGGACTGCAGCCCACCAGGCTCCTCCCTCCATGGGATTTTCCAGGCAAGAGTACTGGAGTGGGGTGCCATTGCCTTCTCTGGGAAGGCCTTTGCAGCTCTGGATAAAAGAAAACAAACTTAAAAACATACAGGCAGGCCCAGGTGATTCTGCTCTGTGAAATCTCTTACGACTTCTTATTGCATTTAGGATCGAGACTCAAGACCTTCCATGTAATGAAGCTTTACACTCTTCAACTTTATTGTATATCCTTCTTGCTCAGATTTCTATTTTATTTAATCGATGCTCTGAGTTTCTGAGCAAACCTAACCCTTTTCACTCAGGGCTCCTCAGCCTGGGAGAGACTCCCTCTAGAGTCTTCAGCCTTGTGTGCGTTCTTTCGGCTTCAGTATAAATGCCCCTGGCTTAGGCAACTTTTCTTTATTACTTAATCTAAACTAGAACTGCTGTCATAATCTCAGAACCATATTTTGTACTGTGTTGTACTGATCAGCCAGTTATCTGATTATTGTTAATATACAGTCTACCAACCCACTGTCTAGTTTAGGAAGGAATGGATACTATCCACTTTGGTCCCCAGTGTTACTCAGTGCCTAGGGCACTGCCAGGCATGAGTACTCAGACAATATTTGTAGAACCAATGAATAGCCTTGAATTGGTTAAGTACACGAAGACATTTGAGAATTTCTAAGGAAAAATAATGCAAAATGTTTCATTATATTCAAATTTTTGTACAATGACTTTTGATTTCCTTCTATTTTTACTCACTTATTAGGAATGGTATTAAACTATACAACCATGAACTAAAAGTTTAACGGCAGACTTGAAGACTCAAGGACTTAAAAATTCAAAATATGGGAAGGCAGGTTTTAAAATCTTATTAATTTTAGTTGAAATTTTGGTGTAAGTGAATTGCATTCTTTCCTTTTCAGAGAAAAAGAAGTCATTAATAACCAGTAGGATCAGTCCTATGAAACATATTCTCCAAAGGCATCCTCGACCCAGTTAAACATTTTCCAAATAAAACATATTATGTAAGAGTTTCCCTTGAAATTTGTTTTGCAGAAAGTGACCATAAGTAACTTCAGATAGAAGCTGATTTGACCAACAAAAGAAATGATTCATGCCAGGTAAGGAAACTCAGGTCATTCCAGGTAAATTCTATACCTTTCATTTGGTTTGGTTCAATTGCCTAAGCAAATGTCTTTCTGTAGAAAAATGGTATAATTTTTTCTTATGGAATCCTTCTGGTCACTGAATGGTCTTCTGCAATGAAGGGTGGACTGGATTTGGCAGATGTAATAAAGCACACCTGATAGAGCCCTGGTTTTAGCCCAGTGTTAATGATACTCCAGGAGGAAAACGTTTCAGTTGCTTGAAGCCATCCTGAACTTTCTTCCCTACTCTTGAGACAAAGGTTTTCTAAGTATAGAAGCTAGAGGAAAAGCTAGGAAGTAATTCAGTTTACAGTTCACCAGAGACAGCTCCAGTAGGAGAGGAGGGAAAGAGAGAAGGGAAAATACTAAAGGATCTTCCTTTGGTATAAACTTGTTGCAATGATTACAGAAGATGCTGCTTTTCATTTTATTTTTTAAAAAATTATTTTTATTGCTCTGAGAATCATGATATGAAATCTACCCTCCTAACACATTTTTAAGTGTACATTATTGTCGACTGGACTGGAAGAAACACAAGCTGGAATCAAAATTGCTGGGAGAAATACCAATAACCTCAGATATGCAGATGACACCACCCTTATGGCACAAAGTGAAGAGGAACTAAAAAGCCTCTTGATGAAAGTAAAAGAAGAGAGTGAAAAAGTTGGCTTAAAGCTGAACATTCAGAAAACTAAGATCATGGCATCTGGTCCCATCACTCCATGGGAAATAGATGGAGAAACAGTGGAAACAGTGTCAGACTTTATTTTTGGGGTCTCCAAAATCACTGCAGATGGTGATTGCAGTCATGAAATTAAAAGATGCTTACTCCTTGGAAGAAAAGTTATGAGCAACCTAGGTAACATATTCAAAAGCAGAGACATTACTTTGCCAACAAAGGTCGTCTAGTCAAGGCTATGGTTTTTCCAGTAGTCATGTATGGATGTGAGTTGGACTGTGAAAAAGGCTGAGCGCCAAAGAATTGATGCTTTTGAACTGTGGTGTTGGAGAAGACTCTTGAGAGTCCCTTGGAGTGCAAGGAGATCCAACCAGTCCATTCTGAAGGAGATCAACCCTGGGATTTCTTTGGAAGGAATGATGCTAAAGCTGAAACTCCAGTACTTTGGCCACCTCATGCAAAGAGTTGACTCATTGGAAAAGACTCTGATGCTTGGAGGGAATGGGGGCAGGAGGAGAAGGGGACGACCAAGGATGAGATGGCTGGATGGCATCACTGACTCAATGGATGCAACTCTGAGTGAACTCCGGGTGTTGGTGGTGGACAGGGAGGCCCGGCGTGCTGCAATTCATGGGGTTGCAAAGCGGACATGACTGAGCGACTGAACTGAACTGAACTGATAGGTACAATGTTATACAGTAGACCACCAATCTCTATTCATCATACGTTTGATTATTCCTTTGACTTTTAATTTATTTCTTTGTCATTTTAAAAGGAAGCTTTGTTTCTGAAACAAAGCTCAGATTAGTCTCAACTCTGTTATTCTAACTGTATAAGTATTATTAATTGCATAATATGATAACTATATGTCATTTATATATAAATTATATGTGTGCTTAGTCACTCAGTCATATCCAATACTTTGGACCCCATGAACCATAGCCCATCAGGCTCCTCTGTCCATGGGATTTTTCAGGCAAGAGTACTGCAGTGGGTTGCCATTTCCTCCTCCAGGGGATCTTCCCCATCCAGGGATCAAGCCCATGTCTCTTATGTCCCCTGCATTGGCAGATGGGTTCTTTACTGCTGAGCTATTGGGTAAGCCCATATATAAATCAGTTTATATTTAAATTAAATATAAACTATAATTTATATATATATGATACATAATATAATTAACATATTTAAATAATACACTATTTTAAATATAAATATTTAAATATGATGTTTAAATGTATTAATTATAAATATGCTAATTATAGTTTATATATGATTGTGAAAGTGAAAGGGTTAGTTGCTTAGTCGTGTCCTACCCTTTGCCACCTCTTCATAGATGGGGAAACTGAGTTCTAATGAATTGCTTAATTCCATAGACCTAATTGGTCTATGTTGCCTTCCAGACTCCTCTGTCCATGGAATTTTCCAGCCAAGAACACTGGAGTGGGTTGTCATTTCCTTCTCCAGGGGATCTTCCTGACCTGAAGATTGAACCTGGGTCTCCTGCACTGCAGGCAGATTCTTTATCATCTGAGCCACCAATGATATATAATTTTATGTATTATACAGCGCCATATATGATTATTATACATGCAGTAATTAATTATTGATATATTATTATGCAAGCTGGTCAAGTCTTCTTTATCTATAGGAAAACACACACCAAATGATATTAAATGATGAAGTTATGTGTTGGGGATCTTAAACTTTCAGGAACAAGGCCCAATAGTAAATGCTGTGGTACTTCTCAAGAGCCATTCTCAGACATAGTAAAGCCTGAAACTACAGAAAGAAGCAGTTTGTTCAAGACTGACTCAGATATAACATTTCTTTTGCAAGGAGTGAGCTGGGAGCTGGGGTCTTTCTCTCCTCAAAGAGTCAGGTCCTGGCAACCCTTTGTTCTGACTTTGCTTTGCCTCTGGGACTTTGGTTGTGAGGGTTCCTATGTGTTTCTGCCTTTGTGAGAAAGATTCTTTGGATTATCTTTGGATAATCATATTCTTTGGATAGTCATATTCTTTGGATAAGAAATGATTCCCTCTCAAGTGTAAATTATTGATTAAAAATCTATCCAGAAACACAAAGTCCAGTCAATTCAATTAATAATAATTTAAAAACTATTGATCTCATTTCTACTACGAATATCTATGAAGAACTTAGTAACATAAATGACTTCACTTATTACCTATTTTATCTATAAAGAATGTTACACTTAGAGAACTTAGCAAATAGTATTTATTAAACACTAGACATATGCTGATTTTGATAGAGTTGACTAATTCTGATAGAGTTTGGAAACAAGCTATGATTTTGTAGCAACTAATCTAAGGCAATGTATATTACTGGCTTCTTTAAAAAATAACTGAAGTAAATTCTTTCCCTTACTGATTAGGTCTATGGAATTAAGCAATTCATTGGGACTCAGTATCCCCCTTCTATGAAACAATCGGATGAGGAATTTGAATGAGTTGTCAATTATATTTTCTCTAAATTGCCTTCCAGCTCAATCATTCTATGATTCTTAGTAACATATCTTCGTTTCAACTTAAATTTTTCTCACCAACAAAACACTTAGCTGCTCATTTTATAAAAATAATTTAAGCTTTTTAAGCCAGTGCTGCTTTAAAAAGCCATGAAAACCCAATTTGGTGAAAGTGAACAAAAGTGTTCATATTTGAAATGTTGCCTTTATAAGTAAGTACTAATAAAGAATCAAATATATTATACCCTTCCCCACCCTTCAGTGATTACAGAGTAAGGAACCACTGTTAGAGTTTCACATGCATATTACTTTTCTCTTTTCCACTATTATATGAATCAGTAGCAAAAAAAAAAAAAAAATTCCCTTTGAAAGAATAAGCAACTTCCCCATTTCATTCAAATAGCCACAGCTATTCATTTTAAAGGGAGAACCTCAAGTAAAAATCACTGATAGAACTTTAGCATTAGTGCTAAAAATGGTACTTTTCAAGATGATTTTTATAAAATCCATTAGAGCAAAAAGCTTTATTTGGGACAGCATAGATTATCATTGAGGAAATATGTCCATGGCCCTTTAAATGGTCCTACTGTTGCAAAACGCCAGATCACTCTGAGCTGTAGAGTCTCAGTCTTTGTGGGTGGAGGGAAAAAGAGTGACAGTCTGCCTGCAGTGATCTGGAAGAAATGACAATTACAGGTAAAGAGGATCTATTTCTGTGCTAAATAGGTTAATTTTTGGCAGAGAGACTCTTTCTGATCTAGTTAAGTTAATGAGGTTTTTCCTGAATTAAACTGAGTTGATGTGCTTTGCTAAAGCTTTGGAGGCTGTCAGAGTTCTGCCAACAATAAGCATTTGAAGTATTTGAGAAAGGGAGAACAAACATTTTGTGAAAATCAGACACTGCCTTGAGACATAATAAATGTCTAAATGAACAGAATTAAGAACTTGAATATATATCATAATGACTAGACACATTTTTAGAGCCTGATATAATGTTTTTCTTAAGCCTTTACTATGATAATGCTTAAAAATGTGAAGAAGAGAAAAAACAAGCAAAAAATACCTGTCAATCAAAACCAGTTATATAAAACCTAAGAAGGAAATAGAAGCTGTGTTTAGCGACCTGTGTCTATGCTGTCTAAGCTGTGTCTTTCCAGAATTTGTCTCTTGTTGAGGAAACATGCCCACAAACCTACCAGATCACTGTGCAATAAAAGACCAGGTACAGACCTATTTCTAAGCAAAACTGTGAGTCAGTCTTAGCCTTGGTCTCCTGTTACAGCTTCTCTTTCCAAATTCAAGTAACTCACCCTCCTGCCCCTTCTCATAAACTGACTCCCCCCACCAGTTACTCTGTTTCCCAAACTGGCATCTCACCAGCATCTGTTGGCCTACAAACCATATTTCATAATTAACAGATTGTACTCCTATTGGCAAGAGACCAAAGGGGAAAAGGCTCCAAAATAGCTCATTCCTTTCATATCCTGTTATTTTCATCAGCTATGTCAATAGTTTCTAGACTTGTGGATTTTATAGTCCTGTTAAAATTTCATCAACAACAAAAATGGGATTGTGGGTAGTGGGGAGCAGTGAAATAGAGCCATCAGGTAGATGTTGGATTGCTAGCAAGGGAATATGAGACACACACACACACACACACACACACACACGTATGCACGCATCCAATTTATTTGTCCAATGGTACAGAAAAGAATAGATTGGGAAACAATGTCAGACTTTATTTTTGGGGGCTCCAAAATCACTGCAGATGTTGACTACAGCCATGAAATTAAAAGATGCTTACTCCTTGGAAGGAAAGTTATGACCAACCTAGAGAGCATATTGAAAAGCAGAGACATTACTTTGCCAACAAAGGTCCATTTAGTCAAGGCTATAGTTTTTCCAGTGGTCATGTATGGATGTGAGAGTTGGACTGTAAAGAAAGCTGAATGCCGAAGAATTGATGCTTTTGAACTGTGGTGTTGGAGAAGACTCTTGAGATTCCCTTGGACTGCAAGGAGATCCAACCAGTCCATTCTAAACGAAATCAGTCCTGGGTGTTCATTCGAAGGACTGATGCTGAAGCTGAAACTCCAATACTTTGGCCACCTCATGTGAAGAGTTGACTCACTGGAAAAGACCCTGATGCTGGGAAAGATTGAGGGCAGGAGGAGAAGGGGATGACAGAGGATGAGATGGCTGGATGGCATCACCAACTCGATGGAATGAGTTTGAGTGAACTCCGGGAGTTGGTGATGGACAGGGAGGCCTGGCGTGCTGCGATTCATGGGGTCGCAAGGAGTCGGACACGACTGAGTGAACTGACTGACAGAAAAGAATGGATGGGAGACAGCTGCACAGAGAAGAATAGATGTAGCGTGTTTCAGTGCAGATTTTCCCTTGCTCTTGTTTCTCTGCAGAGTATTTATACCTATCTCTGTAGAGTATTCGGTGATACTTCCACTTTCTGGTGGAAGACTGCCAGAATTGAGGAAAAACCCCAATTGGTCCTTTATCATAAGCCTTTTGTGGCATTTCTATTACCATTTAAGAAGCAGTTACTTTGATTATGTGCCTCCATCAAGATGATGTCTGTATCAGATGTACTGAAGTCCAGATTTTGAAAACTCAGCCTAAGAAAGATGGTACCCAGTATCTCTTAACACCTCCCTTAGCCTTCTCCAGAAAGGATGGTCAGCTATTCCAACTTTATTTGCCAAGTAAGGGAATCAAAATATAATAATAAAATGAAGCAGAACTATCTCTTTGCATTAATCATTAATATTTTATTAAAATACATTTTGACATTATTGTAAGAAAATCATCTCAAAACAAAAGGAAGCCCTTTTAACAGTTTCTGAAGGCTAGAGAAAGCCATATTCGTGAATGGAGACACTCCCCTATGATATCTGTAATTCAGAGAGCTACATCAAAGGTATGTGCTCATAAATTGATTAGCTACCAGCTTCCATCTTAACATTGATAAACTGGTTATAGTTGCCTTTTTATTGCAATATATTAGCATACACTAGGTGGCGGTAAGGATGCATATATTAATAAAAGCTAGTAGCTTTCATGTGAGATGAAAATTCATAAATTTTAAAAATACCCTGTCTTGAAATTAATTTGATTAGTGAGAAAAACTGATCACTATGATAAAGGCAAATTTATAGCATAAACCCCCAAAACACCATAACCATTAAAAAAGATTTGTTAATTTTTAAACTTTAATTTTTTGGTATATTTCCCTCTGATTTCCATATTCTCAAAATAGATTTTCTAAAATATGTATTTCATCCAAAAGTTAGTCTTTGTTATATTAAAGCCAAATCAAAACTTCGTTTCTTGGGTCTCTCTGTTACTGTTTTTGTCTACATGATATTCCAAAATCCCTATGTTGTTTTTAGTCCACCTTTCACAATATTTACCTGTGCAATGAGAGATGGTTGTTACTCCTACTCCTTGCCCACTTTCAGCTATCAATTCTTCACAATGACATATCTACAAGCTGCTTACAACCCTACCCCATAGAGCAAGTTTTCTAACTGACAGAAAAGGATCAATTGCTTAGCGTTACCCTTCTCATAAGACGTTTGACTCATGAGCAAGTCACTTCAGCAGTGCCAGTGGAGGAGATCTGAATCAGCAGTATTTTTAGTCCAGGTGAGGGCTAAGAAAAATTAGACTAGTTTAAACAACATGCAAGTCACCATCCTCTGGCTATGCAGTTTTTAGTCCAATAACAGAAAACAGTCAGGACAATGGCAACCACTGTTGACTTAACATTCCTTTTTAATCTCTTCCCTCTGTATTCCTCTCCGTAAGGATTGAGTGGCCCCCACTTCAAAATAAAAAAAAATTGTGTTTTGAAGCTCTTATCTCCAAGGTGATGATATTTGGAGATCTTTGGGAGGTAATTATGTTCAGATGAGGTCATGAAGCCTCATGGAGTCCCCTATGATGGGCTTACTGCCTTATAGGAGGAAGAGACCTGAGCCTGAGCAGGTGGGTCCTCTGCAAGCCAAGAAGAGAGCTCTCACTAGACCCCAGCAATGCTGGCACCCTCTATCAGACTCCCAGTCTCCAGAACTATGTGTGTTAAATTTCTTTTTTTTAAGCCATCCAGTCTCTGGTATTTTGTTTTGGCAGAACCAAGCTAAGACATTCTCTAAACCTCACACTAGTTCATCTTCTTTTCCTTCATCATCTTCATAGTCCATAACTCAGAACTGCTATGTGTTGTGGTTTAGACAATCCTGTTTTAGAATCCCTCCATTGGCACTGCTAAACTGCCATACTGCTGGGGTCCCCAACCCCTAGGCCATGCGCTTGTACTGGTCCTTGTCCTCTTAGGAACCAGGCTGTGCAGTGGGAAGTGAGCGGTGGGTGAGTGAGCTCTAAATATCTGTACTTACAGCTGCTCCCCCATCACAGGCATTACTGTCTGAGTTCCACCTCATGTCCAATCAGTGGTGGGGTTGGATTCTCATCGAAGTGTGAGCCCTTCAGAGTGTACTTAAATCACCCTGAAACTATTTCCACCACCCACCAATGTCTGTGAAAACATTGTCTTCCACAAAACCAACCCCTGGTGCCAAAAAGTTGGGAACTGCTGCCTTACACTTGCTGATGCAAAATTCTATGACTTTTCTCATTTTTTTGATTTCCTTGGTAATTTCCTTATAATTTCCCTGATATTTGGGGAATACTAGGTCAAGAAAAATGGGACCTTGGTAAACATGGGGAGGTGCATGAGTGGAGAACTTGAGGCACATCTCTGAGGGGTGGCAGTGTTTGAATTTTATTATATTACATAAGGAGAACTAAATACAGAGGATTCTCTTGTAAGTCATAGTAAATAATAAACTTCAAGTTCAAGGAGATTAAAATAAGGGAGAAATAGAATTCAAATCTATAATTCTGATATCACCATAGTAAATTCTAATACCATATCACCATAGTAAATTCTAATACCATATCACCATAGTAAATTCTAATACCTTTTGTCATCATTTGACCATTTTTCACATATTCTTTCATTTGTTTCTATTTTCTTTCATTCTTTCCCACTCCTCTCTAAGAATCATGCTCCATCTGTTAATCAAAAATCCATACTTTGGGGAAATAACATTGGGATTAAACTGCAGGATAGATTAAGTCAGGGAGGGACAGGAATGAGAAAAAAGATAGCTATGGATGGTGGAATCCAGCTGGTAGGTAATGCAGTCTGAATTAAGTCAGTCACAATGATAATGGAAGAATTTCCTTTGCGGTCCAGTGGTTAAGACTCTGTGAAGACAATGCAGTGGGTGTGGGTTTGATTCCTAATTGGGGAACTAAGATTCCACATACTATGCAGCATGACCAAAAGATTAAAACAAATACATAAAAAATAATGCTAATGGAGGCAGAGAGGATCCATGAGACCAGTCAGGTTGCATTAGACTGAATTGGGGAAGACCCTGATTACAGCATGGTAATTCTCAAAGTATATTTCCTCATTTATATCTTAATCACTTAGAATATTTGTTAAACTTCATGCTTTTCTGTTTTAATTTTTAGTCATGGCAAAATACATGATTTAAAATCTGCCATCTTAACCATTTTTCAGTTTACAGTTTAATAGTGTTTTGTATACTCACAATGTTGTATAACCAATTGACTGAACTTTTTCAACATGTAAAACTGAAGCTCTATACCCATTAAATAATAACGCTCAATTTCCTCCTCTCCACAGTCCCTAGCAACCATCATTCTACTTTCTTTCTCTATGAATTTGACTACTTTATTTATCTCAAATAAGTAGATTCATACCACGTTAGTCATTTTGTGACTGGCTTATTTCACTTAGCATGATGTCCTCAAGGTGCATCTATGTTTCAGTTGGTACCAGGATTTTCTTTTTTTTTTTTTTTTTTTAAGGTTGGATAATATCTTGTTGCTTGTATAGACCACAGTTCGTTTATTCACTTTTCTGTCAATGGGCATTTGAATTTCTTACACTTTTTGCTTTTTGAATAATGCTGCTATGAACATAGGTGAACAAATATCTCTTCAAGATCCTGCTTTCAATTCTTTTGGATATACCTGGAAGAATAGGGCTTCCTGGGTGGTGCTAGTGGTAAAGAACTGGCATCACACACACACACACACACACACACACACACACACACACACACACAGAGGAAATATGGACAGTATAGGATTAAAAACAGCTCCTGTTTCTTCAGGTAGAAAAATGAAAGGGAATTATTAGTAAATGTTTGAAATCTAAGGTTTAACAAAAGGTAGTTTCACTTGGGAAATGCATATGTGCTCAGTTGCTCAGTTGTGTCCAACTCTTTGCGACCCTATGGATTATAGCTAACCAGACTCCTCTGTCCATGGGGTTTCCCAGGCAAGAATACTGGAGTAGTTTCCATTTCCTACTCAAGGGGATCTCCCTTACTCAGGGATAGAACCCGCCTCTCCTGCATTGTCAGGCAGATTCCTTAACCTGCAGAGTTTCTTGGGAAGCCCTGAGACATGCATCACACCAAAAAAAAAAAAAAAAAAGTCTGTAAAATCTTATATAGCCTAGGAGGGCAACAAAATCTTTTTTAGGGAGTGACTAATGGCATCTGGTCCTATCACTTCATGGGAAATAGATGAGGAAACAGTGGAAACAGTGTCAGCCTTTATTTTTTTGGGCTCCGAAATCACTGCAGATGGTGACTGCAGCCACGAAATTAAAAGACGCTTACTCCTTGGAAGAAAAGTTATGACCAACCTAGATAGCATATTCAAAAGCAGAGACATTACTTTGCCAACAAAGGTCCGTCTAGTCAAGACTATGGTTTTTCCAGTGGTCATGTATGGATGTGAGAGTTGGTCTGTGAAGAAAGCTGAGCGCCGAAGAATTGATGCTTTTGAACGGTGGTGTTGGAGAAGACTCCTGAGAGTCCTTTAGACTGCAAGGAGATCCAACCAGTCAATTCTGAAGGAGATCAGCCCTGGGTGTTTTTTGGAGGGAATGATGCTAAAGCTGAAACTCCAGTACTTTGGCCAACTCATGCGAAGAGTTGACTCATTGGAAAAGACTCTGATGCTGGGAGCAGGAGGAAAAGGGGACGGCAGAGGATGAGATGGCTGGATGGCATCACCGACTCAATGGACGTGAGTCTGAGTGAACTCTGGGAGTTGGTGATGGACAGGGAGGCCTGGTGTGCTGCAATTCATGGGGTTGCAAAGAGTCAGACACGACTGAGTGACTTAACTGAACTGAACTGAAGATAAGTGTAAACTAAGATCTGAAGAACTTGGCTAGAAAGATGCTGTGACTATCACTGTGAAATAAAGTCAAAATTCATGCAGTCATATACAATAATTTACTGACTACAGTCATTATGCTTCCTTCTTTTAATTCTAGAGAGAGAACATTTGGTCAATTGGTCGACTGTCCTTAGGGCAGGTGTCCAGTTCTGATCCGTTCAGTAGAGAATTGGGGAATGGGAGTGTGTCACATGGCCTCTGGTTTCCAAGGACTCGGGGAGAGACTGCTACGCTTGAAGCTGGGTATGACAGCAAATTGACTTATGTGTCTAATATAACCCTCCGTTCACCTTTGCAATTCCAAACCTTAACGGAGGACCAGGAATATAGGAAACACTCACTGTCAAGCGATTAAATAAATAAAGGAAATTTAAAAGATTGGAGCCAATTTGGGGCTTCTCTTAAGCAGTAATGGAGAAGGCAATGGGACCCCACTCCAGTACTCTTGCCTGGAAAATCCCATGGATGGAGGAGCCTGGTGGGCTGCAGTCCATGAGGTCACTAAGAGTCGGACACGACTGAGTGACTTCACTTTCACTTTTCACTTTCATACATTGGAGAAGGAAATGGCAACCCACTCCAGTGTTCTTGCCTGGAGAATCCCAGGGACAGGGGAGCCTGGTGGGCTGCCGTCTATGGGGTCGCACAGAATCAGACACAACTGAAGTGACTTAGCAGCAGCAGCAGTTTAAGCAGTGAGGAAATCTCCCAAATCAATCACAACTACATTTTCAATGTACTACTGCTTTCACCCCCATGCTGCTGCTAAGTTGCTTCAGTCGTGTCCGGCTCTGTGTGACCCCATAGACGGCAGCCCACCAGGCTCCCCCGTCCCTGGGATTCTCTAGGCAAGAACACTGGAGTGGTTTGCCATTTCTTTCTTCAATGCATGAAAGTGAAAAGTGAAAGTGAAGTCGCTCAGTCATGCCCTACTTTTAGCGACCCCATGGATTGCAGCCCACCAGGCTCCTCCATCCATGGGATTTTCCAGGCAAGAGTACTGGAGTAGGGTGCCATTGCCTTCTCCGCTCACCCCCATAGTCTTTTGCAACTGTGTCTCTCTAACAGACATGCTAACACTATTGGGTTAGAAATATTTGGGTTATTATAAATGCCTGAAGTTTTTCACATCATAATCCAGTTCTTCTCAGACTTTTTAGAACAGAAGAATCACCCGGGTAGCATATGTTAAAGGCAAATTCCTGGGTCTAGTCCATTTCAGAACAGTCAGAGTAGAAATCAAGAACATGAATTTCAGTATGGTCCCACAATTATTCTTCCAATAATTTTTCTGAGTATTTGTGACCCCATAGACTATAACCCTGCAGGCTCTTATGTCCATGGAATTCTCCAGGCAAGAATGCTGGAGTTGGTTGCCATTCCCTTCTCCAGGGGATCTTCCCAACCTCAGGAATGGAACCCAGGTCTCCCTCATTGCAGGCAGATTCTTTACCATCTGAGCCAGTGGTGAAGCCCCCACATTTCCCATATCTATTAGCAAATCCTGTGAACTCTACCATCAAAACCTAAGCGATTTCACCCAGTTACCTCTGCCATTATGACTGTCATTTTGGTTTAGGTCATATCCTTTCTCACCTGGACCACTACAAGAGCCTGCAAACTGGTTTCCCTCCTTCTACTCCCCCTCCCCCAAATAACTGCCCAAGTAACGTTTTGTGAAACCAGGTCCTTGGACGCACCTATTTCATTTCTACTTTAAGACTTTTCCTTTAGCTTATATTTCTTCCCAGAATGCTCTTTGGTTTCTTCTTTCCATCACTAGTTCCTTCTTATCATTCCCTCTCAATGCTACCTCTCAGAGATGCCTTCCCTGACTCCCCCATCTAAAAATCCCCTGGGCACAGTTATAGCATCATCCTATGTCAATTCTCATCCTGTCCTTTTCCACCATGTGTTATTATTCTTGTTTCTTTCATGTTTTTATTATAGTCCTACCCCTCTGAGAAACTAAGTTCCATGAAAACAGAACCTTGGCTCTCAAATTCACCTTGAGATCCCTGGAGCCTAGAATATTTTTCTGGGGGATGATGTGGTTTCAATACATACTTGTTGCATGAAGATGTAAAGACTCTAATCTATAACCCCTCCATTTTCTGTCGGTTGGAAAATTTACCTAAAGGTACTCATTCCAGTTGAACAAAGATTCTCGCTGGGATAACATTTCATTCTTTAGTACTTAGCGTCTGCAACCTCCAGTCTTTTCTGACATAAGTTGTGCAAGGGGAGAAAAAGCATGTTCATTGCTGCGTATGTCAACTAGAATAGGAACAGCTTCAGACAGAAGAACTCTAGAGGTGAGCGCTTGTCCTCCACTCATCTCCTCGGAGGAAAGGATGAATCACTTAACCTTGCGGCACTCTGGCTCTGCCTTCAGGTTAATCACACTGACCTTTCTAGCTGGGATTGTGCAGTTAACTAATCAATGTCTATAAAGCATTTGGATAATGAAGAAGGCTGCAGAAATAATGATAATAATCTCTTCTGCTGACACATGGTGTGAACAAAAAAAAGCATAAAAAATTATGCTATGAAGACTTCCATGGTTATGTGCAATTATTTTTACATTTATGTTGTACAACCTAACTTTTATTCTTTGGGACTTAGACCCTTAAATTGTTGCCCCCTTTAAGGCAGCTATCCTAATATTATTTTTTTAAAAAAGAACTTGTTCTGCTAGGTTGGAGTAATTTTCTCCTTTCCACTTGCCTGCAAGTGGCAAATTGTCACCTTTTTATTACAGTGCTCTTTTGTGTCAGAGAAGACATAAAACGTGCATTTAAAATTACTATATACTGAAACCATCCAGGTGGGTGTTCTGTTCAGGTTTAATTTGATGAAAATGGTTGGGCATGTTGACCCCGTGTTTGTATTTCCCAAAGAGGAACCCATTTACTAGGTGTCTGATTGCCTTCTCCCATCCTCTTTGGTCACGGTAAGGCTGGACAGTGGCAAGAATTTTAACCATTTGCTTTTTTTAAGGTAGTTTCCT
The DNA here is from genome assembly GCF_001704415.2 of Capra hircus. Classification (NCBI taxonomy): domain Eukaryota; kingdom Metazoa; phylum Chordata; class Mammalia; order Artiodactyla; family Bovidae; genus Capra; species Capra hircus. Next base: position 12,205,580 of record NC_030811.1, on the reverse strand, counting down.
CTTTTAAATTTATTTATTTCTATTGGATTAGAGTTGCTTTTTACAATACTGTCTCATTTTCTGCTGCCCAACAAAGTGAATCAGTTATATGTAACATGTATCCTCTCCCTCGTAGACCTCCCCCCCCCGTCCCTCCCATCCCACCCCTGCAGGTCAACACAGCACCGGGATGAGTTCCCTGCGCTATGCAGAAGCTTCCCGCTAGCCATCTGTGTTGCACATGGCTGTGTGTAAGCGTCAGCGCCATTCTCCCAGCTTGTTTGACCCTTCCCTTCCCTCTCTTTCTGTGTCTGCAGTCTGTTCTCTTTGTCTGCCTCTCTCTTCCTCCCGTGCAAATAAGTTCATCTGGGCCATTTTTCTAGATTCCATGTATATATGTACTAATATACAGCGTTTGTTTTTCTCTTTCTGACTTACTTCACCCTGTATGACAGACTCGAGGTCCATTCACATCACTACAGATGACCCAGTTTTGTTCCTTTAACCATTTGCTGTTGCACACAGGACTGCCTCTAGGACAAACATGGGAGAAATGTGTTTAGTGTGGTTTAGCCATCATTTTCCGGGACTTTAAGTCCTTTTCTAGCATTTTGTTTATTTTTCTGCATCCTCATTACTCAAGAATACAAGAGAAATGTGTTGTAGAAACTCAAGCAAAAATAATCCATGTTTCACAAGTGTGCCCTTCTAGAAATGGTGCTTAAGGAAAACTGTGGGGATTCAGTAATATTTAACCCAAAGGAATGGGTCTACTAATGGAGCACCTGTGAAAAGATTAGTATTTTAAGCAGGGAAGCTCCTGGTGTCTTATGACTCATATCAGATAATACTGCCTGATTTTACCAACATCGTCATGGGTTAAAACTGGCCCTGTTTCAAGTTCAATAACTGGATCGAGGTTGAATTCAAGACCACATTGCTTCCCTTTGAGAGCACCATTTTTATATGCTCTAGAGTCTTGCTTCCTCAAAGGCAAAATGAATGCTCTACCTGGCAGTCCTTGCTCCTAGCTTTCCTTTGCTTTTTGTTTTTAGGAGCGTTGTAAATTATGAAGTTAGATTGAAGCTAGATTGAACAGAGAGCATATCACGAGTAAGACCTACAATGACATAATAAAAAAAAATCAGATTTCTAATATTACCAATTTGGAAAGATACCAGTAAAGTTGAAACTCTTGCTGACTTCACAGAGGCTCTAACTAAGACACAATTTTCTCTGAGGTGTTTTATGTCCTTTCAAACATCCAGAAAGTCATGTAACTTTGGGCTGCTATTCAAAAATATTGAGGAAAAAAATAGAGTTTTGGCACATAGGAAACTATCAAGCTGGTCAGAAGATCATTGCGTTATGGAAACTTTAAAAAGCTATTACCCAGAAAGGAGCAAAATATGCTTTTTAACGAATTCAAGTATCAGAGAAAGTGTTCATCACAGCTGTTTGATAACCTCAATCATGCTGTGTCCAGGTTCCCTTTCATAATTAGAAGTGCAGGAAGAAAAACACGACTCTCCCACACTGCAGGGGATGTTTCATAGAACAATAAAGGGCTGCTCCCATATATTCTCAGTCGACAGACAATAAAAGAGAAAATTGGTCTACTAAAAAATGATAGTAGGGCTTAGGAGACAAGAATGGTGGTGGTGGATGTGTTAAACCGTTATTTTGGCTCTAATCTTTCTAGAGGACGAAGAGGACAGAGAGGACTTTCTTTTCCCCTTTTATCTTGTTCCCAAAGACCCCATGTTGCGAAAAATCTTATCTGCCAAAAACAAGACAAAACACAAATCCTGTTATTAATAATGTAGACATTCATGTAAGGAAAACAGGTAGACAGTCAGAATCCAAAATGAGGGAAGCAAGGGTTTGGATCCCTGCTTTCTGTTCTTAAGGACTTTGGTTTCATTCTTCCTTCCCCTGCTCCAGACTCCCACAGATCTCACTCCTTACTGCCTCGGGTCAAATGTCCAAAGGTTCAAAAATTTGACATATTGTCTAAGATCCCCCGGAGGAGGGTATGACAACCCACTCCAGTATTCTTGCCTAGGAAATCCATGGACAGAGGAGCCTGGAGGACGATAGTCCTTGGGATCGTTAAGAGCCGGGCACGACTGAGCTACTGAGCATAAGTCAAAAGTCAAAGTTTCATCAGCATCAAATAGTCCCACATTCACCAGGGCATCTCTGCTTCCACTGACATCTCGTTTCCTTCTTATTCTTCTTCGTATTTCTTTATTACACTTTAAGAATATTTGATTTTATTTATTTAGTTTTCACTCTGCTGGGTTTTCACTGTTGCACGGCCTTTCTCTAGTTGCAGTGAGCAGGGCCCGCTCTCGAGTTGTGGCGTACAGGCTTCTTATTGCAGTGGTTTCTTTGGTTGCAGAGCACAGGCTCTATGGCAAGCGGGGCTCAATAGTTGCAGCACGTGGGCTCAGTAGCTGTGGGTCCCAGGCTGTTGAAGAAGTTTTGGCCCTCGGGCTTAGCTGTTCTGCAGCATGTGGGATCTTCCCGGACCAGGAATCGAACATATATCTCCTATACCGGCAGGAGGATTCTTTACCACTGAGCCACCAGGGAAGGCCTTCATTGTAGCATTTATCACCACCAGACATAAGAGTTTGTTGGTTTGCTTTCTGCCACTCTCCACTATAATTTAAGCTCCATGAGGGCAAATACTTTGTCACTTTCCTCGACTGTCAAGTTCCTAGAGCCCGCAGCAGGGTGGGCTGTATTGTACTGGCATCACATGACATGTCTGTGGAATGGAATGTGTGAGTTGTTCAAAAATCATCGATGCTATATGATCAATCCCTTCACTATTTACTATATTTAGTTTCAACTGTTTTCCTTGAGACTCTAGGCAGAAAATAATCCTCCAAATCATTTTTTTTAGTGTTATTTCAAATTTATGTTCTTTGTTTATTCAACAGTTAAACCAGACAGTATTTATTAATTTTTTTCTAAATATAACCTCTGCTATAGTGGGAAATACTAGTTTTAGACATATTTGATTATTTTGAACTTAATTTTTATTGGAGTATAGTTGATTTACAATGTCATATTAGTTTCCACTCTACAGCAGACTGAAGCAGTTATACTTGTTTCCATTCTTTTTAAGCTTCTGTTCCCATATAGATCATTATAGAATATTGAGCTGAGTTCCAGGATTCTTGCCTGGAGAATCCCATGGACAGAGAAGCCTGGTGGGCTACAGTCCATGGGGTCACAAAGAGTCGGACACGACTGAGTGACTTCACTTACTTACTTACTTCCCTGTGCTAATAGGTTCTTATTAGTTATCTATGTTGTATGGTGTGTATATGCCAGTCTGTATTTATAACCTAGTTCTGCCTAGCTGAGTCTTGTTTCTTTGATATAAATGATAGAGACAGAGTTATGTAAAGCTGCCTAAACGACAGTGGTCTTTGTGAATTAATGATGGTTCTTTAGTTGTTTCTGTTGACAGTACATCATCTGGAGGTGCAGTACATTTCCTATAATACAGGAAGGTCACTGGCCTCCAAAGAAAGTGCAGAGACAGATAACCTATAATTTCATCTACATGTGGAAGGGGATGGGGACTGGAGAGGAAGCCTCCTTTCTCTGTTATGCTCAGTGCTGGTGGCTCCATGTCGCAGCTGGCTGGTATCCTATTGACCTTGGAACTGTCCTTCAAGAAGCACAGATCTATCACTTCCACCTAGGGGGCCAGTCACTCAGTTGTTTCTGACTCTCTGTGACCCCATGGACTGCAGCCCACTAGGGTCCTCTATCCATGGAATTTTCCAGGCAAAACACTGGAGTGGGGTGCCATTTCCTTCTTCAGGGGGGATCAAACCTGGGTCTCCTGCATTAGTAGGTGGATTCTTTACTGCTGAGCCACAGGGCCATTCAAAAATCTGTTGGCATCAACAACTCCATTTAAATGTGAAGAGGGTGCTGTTATCCTCATACCCAAAGGGCTGTTTATCATTCCTCTATCCAGTTGCTTGTGAGCCCAGGGCATAAATGCACTACTTTGAGGCTGGAGGTTCTATCACCTCTGCTGTTTCCGGCTTGATGGTGCTACTAGAGTTTTTAGTTGCTTCCACATGTCCAGGGGCAGCTCACTTCTGACAGAAGAATCTCACCCAAAATCTGCTCCAGTGCAGGGTTCTCAAGGACTGCTTGAATTCTACCTCAGCATGACTGACAGTGAGAAGGGTAATTGGTTTCCCCATGACATCTTCCTGCTCCCCTATGACTCATTACAGGAAGGACAGAGCAACAAAGCCCAGCATCTTTACATTTTTCCATGATACTCTGGTTGACGTGTGCCCACAGTCCCGTGGGAAGTAAAATGACAGAATCTGGGGCTAGAGCTCGTCATGTTAGAAAGATGATGAGTTTGGTCTGGAAGCCTTGAACCTTAAGACCTCCTCTCATTCTGTTGACTCTTCCAGGGTGATGGCACCTGATGTATGGTTCCATTTACCACCTTTGTCCACCTGTATTCTCACTGTGAGCGGTACACTGGACTCACCAAGGGAAGAGCCGAGGCAAGGGCATTTTCTAATGCTTCTGGATAACCGTACCACACAATCACAGTTGAGAAGTATTGTCCAATATGATGACATTTCCCAAATTCCTTTCTCTGGCCCATACTTCTCTACTGAGCTTTGGGACTCATTCAAAACTTTTTGAGTGCCTCCAGCTGGATAAAAATAATGATAATGAATAACATTAGTAGTTAACTTTTATGTATCAGGCCGTTTTATGAACTTTTATATGTTTACTCAATTACCACTGACTATAATCCTAAGGGGCAAACACTATTATAATCACCTCTTTTTATAAAAACTGCTCTCTTAACCACTATTCAATGTTGTCCCTCCTTTCTGAATGATCTAAAAGGGCAAATAAACCACACATTTAGATCATGCATCAATTTTTTCCCCTCATAATCTACTAAGTTTACTCCTTCTCTCAGAGGGTATGATTAGATCACAGAAAGATCACAGTATAAGTGATTGGTTCTATAAAAGATGTATGGATAAATAACCAGCAAAGCTACTGAACAGAGGCTGGTTTAAGATGACTGAAATAATTCGCCATGGTCAGAACACTTCATTGAAATTAAGTATCATTTAAAATTATCTCTAGAAAGGTATTTGAGCTAAATTCAGCTCAATTTAGACAAATCTTATTTTGTGATCACTAGCTTATTCCACCCTTCCGAAGCCCTTGAAAGTGAAGTCGCTCAGTCGTGTCTGACTCTTTGCGACCCCATGGACTGTAGCCTACCAGGCTCCTCCCTCCGTGGGATTCTCCAGGCAAGAGTACTGGGGTGGGTTGCCATTTCCTTCTCAAGGGGATCTTCCTGACCCAGGGATCGAACCCTGGTCTCCCTCATTCCAGGCAGACGCTTTAACCTCTGAGCCACCAGGGAAGTCCTTATACATTGGAAAAAACGTCTAGCCTTTTCTCTGTAACTCAAGGAGTCACCAACCACATGGTGGAAGTTTCAGGAACTACAGGAGTGACATTTAATAGGTGATGGTAGGCTTCTTTCTGGTAGGCAGCAGGAATAGCAGGGGGTCCAGCCTTACCCATCAGTCATGAGGCCGTTTTGTAAGACATACTCAGTGAAGAGCTCAAGGAGCTTCATTTGACTTTTGAACATTTATTTGATAGAGAAGAAATATATATGAGGTCTCTGAAAGTGAAATTGCTCAGTCATGTCTGACTCTTTGCGACCCCATGAACTGTAGCCTGCCAGGCTCCTCCATCTACGGGATTTTCCAGGCAAGAATACTGGAGTGGGTTGATATTTCCTTCTCCAGGGAATCTTACTGGTCTCCAGGGAATCTTCCAGGGATGGAAACTGGGTCTCCTGCACTGCAGGCAGACTCTTTACCATCTGAGCCACTAGGGAAGCCCTATGAGGTCACTGGTTAACTTTATTTAGCAAAAACTTTGACTACATGGAATGTTAAACTAAATAAAATTTCACATAATTCTATCTTTTCAGTTTGTATAAACCTACAGAGACATCCCAGGATTTTTATTTAATATTTTATTATTATTTTTGTCTGTTTTAAATGTGTACTGTTACTCCCTTAGCTGTATCCAACTCTTTGTGACCCCATGGCCTGTAGTCTGCCAGGGTCCTCTGTCCATGGGTTTCTCCAGGTAAGAATACTGGAGTGGGTTGCCATGACCGTCTCCAGAGCATCTTCCTGACCTACGGGTTGAACCTAGGCTTCCCACATTACAGGTAGATTCTTTACCATCTGAGCCACCAGGGAAGCCCCTTAAAGGTGTATGTGAAATTATAGTCCACCTTTTGCTTCCCTCAGCATAGTATTAATCAAATTAATCAAATTACTTAATTGATCAATTACTTAAGTGGTGATCTTGCTTACATTTTACAAGGTAATCCTGACTTCTGTACAGTGGCATGTCTTCTGCTGTGCTCAGGCATGTCTGACTCTTTGTCACCCCCTGGACTGTAGCCCATCAGGCTCCTTTGTCCATGCACAGTGGCATAGAGAAATCCAAAATAATTGATTAAGAATCAGAAATAATGTCAAAAATTGGAACATTGTCCCTAAGATTCATTTGATGTTGGATATATATTGACATTAAAAACATAGTTAGAATAATTGCCTGCATATAACTGCACTTATGTTGTTGTCTTTCATAGACCAAACACACCTGATGTTTATAAAAATGTTCTCCAAATTCCCTTAAGGCCACCTGGCGAGGTTCTGGCTATGAACATTTTATGTAGTATGACAGACTTCTTTGTGAATTGTTAATGTGCATTTTCTATATTCCCAAGTGTTTCTGGTTTTTAGGATGCAATTTCTGTTCTTTGTGAGTCTGTTCAGAAAGCTCAATCACATTTCATATCTAGTGCCAGTATGTCCTGAACCACTTCTAACTAATCTTCTCTTCTTTGAATATCACCTTGGTCTTGTTGAGATTAAATTTAAGACAGAAGTATATCTTGTAGGAACTAATTTCTGACAGATACTTGGAAAGAAGGGAAAGCATTTCTTCTGTACCTAATGGAAGGAAGGAGATTGTGCAGGAGGAATTTGCATAGTGGTTGTGAAGGTTTTTATAGTGCTTCACTATACATCTGAAAATTCACATAAAATAAATTGACTGCCCTGAAAAATTCCCCAGAACTATAACAGGTGCCATTTGAGTTTGAAGTCAGATTTAACTCAGGTTTAAAACTGTGACGTTCTGATGAAATACATGCATTCTACTGCCGCATGGCCCGGGTTTGGATCCCAGCTGGACCATTTATTGTCTCTGTGATCTCAGGCAACTTACCTCTCTGAGCATCAGTTTCTTCATCTGTAAAATGGGTAGTATTCCATTTTACAGATTTTATAGACTTACCTATTTTATAGGCTTATTTTGAAGCTAAAAGAAGTTAATATTCATAAAGTACCTACCTTTGTAAAGTTTAGAAAGAAAAAACTTGAAAATTTTGTTCATTGTGGCTGCAGTCTGTGTGCTTAGAAATATTTTCATGCCTGTTTCTGTGTCAGCACTTTTCTGATGAGGCTCCTTTACTTATGGTAGAAGAAACCAAAACTTCAAACAAAAATAGAGGGAGACTGTAAAGAGTCCAGAACTTCCTATTTCTGCTTTAAATTTTTACAGTCAGTTAACACAGGATAGATCAATGTGAGTAACAAATCAGTGGTTTCATATGCTTGAAGGAAATTGAATGTTATAAGTTAAAAAGTGGATTTTCTTTTCATAATTCTCTTATTTAGCACAAAGCTAAATTTCACAGGATCTATTTCTAGATTCTTTCTTTCAAACAATCAAAGATCAAACTGTGTATCATTTATTGTTTTAATATGAATACAATGAAAAGAATATTTTTGGTTGGATTGGAGTGTATTTATATTAAATTTACTAAAGAAAATGCATCCAATTAACAGGATGAGAATTTACTTAGATCCTCTCACTGATTTTAGTGTGGAAGTACATTTCAAATTTAGAGGAGAGTATACTCTTTAAATGTTAACTCTACTTTCGCAAGGTGAATTCATGAACTGGTTCTTGTATGAACCAAAACTTGTGTTCAATTTGGGGTGAAGTTTTGTCCATAGGGGCCTCTTACGCTATTAAAAAAAGTAAAGCTATTTAGGTTTAAGATGACTTCATTTGTGGTTTGGCAATTGGGTGAATGATGATAACATTTAACAAAAATAGGAAACATGAGAATACTGGGGAAACATGATGAATTCAACATCAGATGTATAGCATTTGAGGTGCTCATACGACATTTATTAAAGATATCAATTAAGCAGCTGAACAGAAGGGAGACAGCTTTGGAGCTAAATAAGCTGGAGATGTTAATTAGCTGTGGTGCCTCAGACAGTAAAGACCTTGCCTGGAATGCGGGAGACCTGGTTTTGATCCATGGGTTAGGAAGATCCCCTGGAGGAGGGCATGGCAACCCACTCCAGCACTCTTGCCTGGAGAATCCGCATGGACAGAGGCGCCTGGCAGGCTATAGTCCATAGAGTTGCAAGAGTCAGACATGACTGAGTGACCAGGCACAAGGTCACGCACACACGAGAGTATAGACGGTACCTGAGGCCATGCCTACGGACAGGACTGTTTATGAGGATTGTATAATGTGAGTCAAAAGTCGGATCTTGAGCAGAGCCCTGAGGAAGCTGGGAAAAGGCTAGCTGAGAAGCCAGAAAAGTGAACTTAAAGTGGTTAGAAATCTAGTATAATATTGTATAAATCAGAGAAGTGCAAAAAGGTAAAGTAGTCACACTGCCAAAAATATCCGTACATTATTTTTAAAAATAGAATACGATTCAGCATCTAAATGAAATACCTTCCAGTAAGGAAAACATCAGATAATGATTAAGTTAATCACAATTTTAAACACTTCTCATTTTATAGACAGCACGTTAAACTTTGCAGGAATGTACAAGTGGTTTAATCCAACTGAAAAGACTTCATGAATTTAGAGAGTGTCGTAATTGAACATTTATAACCATCTATTCCTTTTATAGATAAAAGGTTAAGACCTAGAAGGGGAAGCGATATGCGTAAAGTCAGAACAGTAAATGGAAGAGCAGGCCAAGAGTTAAGGGTTCCTGAATCTCAATATTTGTTTGGATTAAAAAAAAATCATTAAAGCCAAAATAAAAGTTTACAATAATGAGGTTGCATTAACATTTCTCAGACAGTAATGATGACATGAAGTGCATAAGAAAAATCAATGGCCTATAAAAGAGAAGTAATAAGCAAGTCATAATATCCCAGCAGAAATGGGGAAAGGGATTTGTTACCTGTCTGGGATGATGGAAGTATTATAAGGTCTGTCTAGAGGTAGAATGATGACCTTCTGTTTCCCTTTTGTCATGTTGAGAGGTACCTGCCACAGAAAATCACAGTCTTCTAGGTCTCTGCTCATAATCTTTCTGACCTTTATTCTAAGTATCAGTTGTACTCAACATAAGATAGACAGACGTGAGCTTCAGGTATGATCTATACCTATAATTTGAGATGGGCAACACTGATAAGCAAGGTGATGAAAGATTTCAATCAAATAAATAAACATTGACTGTTTAATCCTTAATATTATATTTGAGGACAAATTTTTATTTGAAGAGCAGTGAGGGCAAGGAAGATCATAGAAATTGCATTGTTGGATTTGTGAGACCGAAGAGGAGTCATTCCTGCTTGCACAAAAAAGTGAGTTCCATTGTGTTGTGTTAGGAAGTAAAATTCATTTAAAAAAAAGTCATCTAGTTGTAGAGCAATAAGTATTGAAATTTTAAGGAAGTGTCTTAAAGTATATTTTCTGGCATTTAATAGAAGAGTGTGTCTGTGCATACAATCTCCCACTCTATATGAACATTATACATGAAAAATATTGACTTAATGCTTTACACTCATTGATATTAGCTACTAAAATGTTATCTCTAGAACTTCCCTGGTGATCCAGTGTTTGAGACTCTGTGTTTCAACAATAGGGGGCATAGGTTCAATCTCTGGTTGAGGAAGTTCCACATACTAACCACATTTGTTGTTATTCTTGTTGTTCAGTTGCTTAGTCATGTCCAACTCTTTGCGACCCCATGGACTGCAGCACTCCAGGGTTCCCTGTCCTTCACAGGTTTCCTTGTCCTTCACTATCTCATCGAGTTTGCTCAAACTCATGTCCATTGAGTCAATGATGCCATCCAATCACTTCTTCCTCTGTGACTGGCAAATGAAAAGAAAATGTAGTCTCCTAAATACTTTGATAGTGTAACCCATTAGTAAGACATTTAAAGTAAGGCCTGGGGAGGCTGGTCTGTAAGCACTGTATCACCTAACTAGCCATTGAGTTGGCGTCCATTTCTCCCAATAGGGGTGGTTGGTTAATTTAAACCTAGATTCTGTGGTCATTAAATGTGGGCCACTGGAACTACTAGAATTTCCTGGTATGCTATAAAACAAAAATGAGACAAATGAACTTATTTACAAAACAGAAGCAGAGTCACAGATATAGAAAACAAATTTATGAATACCAGCTGGTAAGAGGGAGAGGGATAAACTAGAAGATTTGGATTGACATATGCACACTACTATATATAAAACAGAAAACAAATTAGGACCTACCAAGAGCACAGGGAGCTTTACTCAATGCTTCGTAATGGCCTATACGGGAAAAGGATCTAAAACAGAGTGGGTCTGTGTATATAAATACAACAAAGTGAATATATGTGTATATATACATATATATGTATAACAGAATAACAGAGTAGATATATGTGTGTGTGTGTGTGTGTATATAACTGATTCACTTTGCTGTACACCTGAATCTAACAAACACAATGTTGTAAATTAACTATGCTCAAATAAAAATAAAGAAACCAGGGGGAGAACAAGATGGTGGAGGAGTAGGTGGACATGGAGTATATCTCCATGGATTCATCAAAAATATACCTTCAGACACAGAAGTGCATGCAGAACAACAGCTGAGAGTGGACAGGAGTATCTGGCCAGTGGAAAAGAATATATAGAACCACACAAAACTCAGTAGGATGAAGGAACTAGGGGGAAAAACAAGAGTGTTAGTAGGACAAGACCTTCCCTCGGTGGGTGGGAAAACGGAAGCAGGGATCCAATCCCCACACTGGGACAATTGTCTGAATCAGAGGAGAAACATTTAAGTCTGAGAGTGAAACAGCTGACCTGTGGCAGCCTAAATGGATTGAGAACCAGACAATCCTTGCCGTAGACACATATACCCCGATGCTGGTCCCCTGGAAGGCGCAGCAGCTGAGAGCTGGAGTTTAGGGATTGCAGAGGGCTGCTGTTATTTGCGGAGAGACAGAGCAAGGGGATGTGTGGGAGGAGATCATGGTGGGAAATACCCGTGGAGGAAAGCCAGGCAGTCATTGGCCTGACTTTGTAACTGCCATTTGCCTGGGGTTCACCTTTGGTTTCTCATTTTTGGATATTTGTTTTAATCTTACTTAATGCCATAACAAACCACTTGTGGACTCTTCATTCCTGACCAGAGATCATACCCTGAGCTTTTGGAGTGGGAGCACTGACTCCAAGACCCTAGACTATCAGAGAACTAACCCTAGGGACTATCAAATAGTGAGAACCCACACAAATTAAATCACTTGAATACAAGACCCAGCATCACCCAACCACCAGTAGCATCCTGCCCAGGGTCTAAACAACAAACAACAAAAATACAAACCCAATCATCAGCAGACAGGATTACCACCTCACTCAGCCTTGCCCATCAGAGGAAAAACACAAAAATTCAGCACAAATCTCACCCTATAGGAAGCTTACACAAACCTTAGGAGGGCAGAAACCAAAAGGAAGAAAGAATTCAACCTTCTTCAGGGAAAGAATTCAACTTTCCTTGAAACCTGGGAAAAGGAGACCCCAAACACAGTAAGTTTAAAAAAATAATGAAAAGGCAGAGAAATACTACACAAATGAAGGGACAAACTAGAAACACAGAAATCCAAGTAAATAAAGAGGAAAGAGCAAACTACCTAAAAAAGAATTCAGAATAATGATAGCAAAGATGATTAAAAACCTTGAAAACAAAATGGAGAAAATGCAAGAATCAATTAACAGAGACCTAGAAGAATGAAAGAATAAACATAAAGAGACAAACAACACAATTACTGAAATTAAAAATACTCTAGCAGGAATCAGTAAAAGAATATCTGAAGCAGAAGATTAAATCAGTGAGCTGGAAGATAAAATGGTGGAAATAACTTCTGAAGAGCAGAATAAAGTGAAATGATTGAAAAGAACTGAGGATAGTCTCAGAGACCTCTGGCACAATATCAATTAAATGCACCAACATTCAAATTATAGGGGTCCCAGAAGAAGAAGAGAAAAAGGAAGGGTATGGGAAAATTTTTGAAGAGATTATAGTTGAAAATTTCCCCAACATGGAAAAGGAAATAGTCAATCAAGTCCAAGAGCACAAAGAATCCCATACAGGATAAACCCAAGGAGAAACACACCAAGACACATGCTAATCAAACTAACAAAGACTAAACACAAAGAAAGAATATTAAAAGCAGCAAAGGAGAAGCAGCAAGTAACATACAATGGAAACCCCATACACTTAATAGCTGATCTTTCAGTAAAATCTCTGCAGGCCAGAAGGGAAGGGCAGGATATATTTAAAGTACTGAGAGTGAAAAATTTACAACCATGATTACTGTAACCAGCAAGGATCTCATTCAACATTGATGGAGAAATAAAAAGCTTTTCGGATAAGCTAAAGTTAAGAGAATTCAGTACCATCAAACCAGCTTTACAACCAATGTTAAAGAGACTTATATAGTCAAGAAATAGAAGATAAGAAAAAAGATCTACAAAATCAACCCCAAACAATTAAGAAAACAGCAATAGGAACATATATATCAATAATTACTTTAAATGTAAATGGATTAAATGCTCCAAACAAAAAACAGATTGGCTGAATGGATACACACACAAGATTCATATATATGCTGTCTACAAGAAACCCACTTTAGACCTAAAGACACATATAGACTGAAAGTGAGAGGATGGAAAAATACATTCTATGCAAATGGGAAGCAAAATAAAGCTGGAGTAGCAATCTCCATATCAGACAAAATAGACCTTAAAGAAGATTAAAAGAGATAATGATCAAGGCATCAATCCAAGAGGAAGACATAACAATTGTAAATATCTAGGCACCCAACATAGGAGCACCTCAATACATAAGACAATCAGTAACAGACATAAAAGGAGACATTGACAGTAATACAATAATAGTAGGAGACTCTAACACCCCACTCACACCAATGGACAGATCATCAAAACAGAAAATTAATAAGGAAACACAAATCTTAAATGATATATTAGATGAGATGGATCTCATCAATATCTTCAGGACAGTCCATCCAAATGCAGAACACACCTTCTCTCAGGTGCACATGGAATATTCTCTAGGATAGCCCACATCTTGGGTCACAAATCAAACCTCAGTAAATTTAAGAAAATTGAGATCATATCAAGCATCTTCTCTGGCCACAATGCTATGAGACTAGGTGTCAATTACAAGAAAAAAACTGTAAGAAGAAACACAAACACATGGAGATTAAATAGCACGTTTCTAAATAACCAACAGGTTACTGAAGAAATTAAATTGGAAATCAAAAAATTTCTAAAAACAAATGACAATGAAAACACGACAACTCAAAACCTATGGGATGCAGCAAAAGCAGTTCGAAGAGGGAAGTTTATAGCAATACAATCCCATCTCAAGAAATAGGAAAAACGTTGAATAGACAACCTAACTTTACACCTAAAACAACTAGAAAAAGAAGAACAACCCCCCCCCCAAATTAGTAGAAGGACAGAAATCATAAAGACCCGAGCAGAAGTAACTGAAAAAAGAAATTAAAGAAACAATAGTAAAGATTAATATAAGTAAAAGCTGGTTCCTTGAGAAGATAAACAAAATTGACAAACCTTTAGCCAGATTCATCAAGAAAAAAAGAGAAGAATCAAATCAACAAAATTAGAAATGAAAAAGGAGAGGTTACAACAGACAATGCAGAAATACAAAGGATTATAAGAGACTATTATAAACAACTATATGGCAATAAACTAGATAACCTGGAAGAAATGGAAAGATTCTTAGAGAAGTTCTTAGAGAAGAAATAGAAATTATGAGCAACCTAGATATAAGCATTGAAGTGAGGCTGTGATAAAAAAATCTCCCAAAAAACAAAAGCTCAGTACTAGATGGCTTCACAGAAGAATTCTATCAAACATTTAGAGAAGAGCTAATGCCTATCCTTCTAAAACTCTTTCAAAAAATTGCAGAGGAAGAAATACTTCCAAACCCATTCTATAAGATCACCATCATCCTGATACCAAAACCAGACAAAGACAACACAAAAAAAGAAAACCACAGGATGATATCATTGATGAACCTAGATGTAAAAATCCTCAATAAAATTTTAGCAAACAGAATTCAGCAAAACATCAAAACACTAATACACCATGATCAAGTTGGTTTTGTTTCAGGGATGCAAGGATTCTTCAGTATGCACAGAAATCAATCAATGTGATACACCGTATTAACAAATTGAAAGGTAAAAGCCATATGGTAATCTCAACAGATGCAGGGAAAGCCTTTAACAAAATTTAGCACCCATTTATGATTAAAAGTTTTCAAAAAATGGGCATAGAAGGATCCTACCTCAACATAGTAAAGGCCATATAAGATAAGCCTAGAGCAAACATTCTCAGTGGTGAAAAACTGAAAGCATTCCCCCTAAGTTCAGAAACAAGATAAGGGTGTCCACTTCATCACTATTATTCAACATAGTTCTGGATGTCCTAGCTACACCAATTCAGAAAAGAAAAAGAAATAAAAGGAATCCAGATCAGAAAAGAAGAAGTAAAGCTCTCACTGTTTGCAGATGACATGATACTGTATATAGAAAACCCTAAAGACAGCATCAGAAAATTACTAAAGCTCATCAGTGAATTCAGCAAAATTGCAGAATACAAAATCAATACACAGAAATCACTTGCATTTTTATATACTAATAATGAAAAATCAGGAAAAGAAATTAAGGAATCAATCCCATTCACCATTGCAACAAAAAGAATTAAATATCTAGGAATAAACTTACCTAAAGAGACAAAATAACTGTACACAGAAAATTATAAGACAGTAATGAAAGAAATCAAAGACAACATAAACAGATGGAGAGATATTCCATGTTCCTGGGTAGGAAGAATCAATATTGTGAAAATGACTATACGACCAAATGCAATCTATAGACTCAATGTGATCCCTATCAAATTACCAATGGTATTTTTCACAGAACTACAACAAAAAATTTCACAATTCATATGGAAACACAAAAGACCCTGAATAACCAAAGCAGTCTTGAGGAAGAATGGAGTTGGAGGAATCAAGCTTCTTGACTTCAGATTATACTACAAAGCTACTGTAATCAAGACAGTATGATACTGGCACAAAAACAGAAATATAGACCAATGGAACAAGATAGAAAGCCCAGAAATAAACCCATGCACCTATGGGTACCTTATTTTTGACAAAGGAGGCAAGAATATACAATGGGGGCAAAGACACCTTCTTCAATAAATGGTGCTGGGAAAATTGGACAGCTACATGTAAAAGAATGAAATTAGAACACTTCCTAACACCATACACAAAGATAAACTCAAAATGGATTAAAGACCTAAATGTAAGGCCAGAAACTATAGAACTCTTAGAGGAAAACATAAGCAAAACTCAATGACATAAATCAAAGCAAGATCCTCTATGACCCACCTCCTAGAGTAGTGGAAATAAAAACAAAAGTAAACAAGTGGCACCTGATTAAACTTAAAAGCTTTTGCACAGCAAAGGAAACTATAAGCAAGTTTAAAAGGTAACCCTCAGAATGGGAGAAAATAATAGCAAATGAAACAACTGACAAAGGATTAATTTCCAAAATATACAAGCAGTTCATACAACTCAGTACTAGAAAAAAAAACAACCAAATCAAAAAGTGGGAAAAAGACCTAAACAGGCATTTCTCCGAAGAAGACATACAGATGGCTAACAAACACATGAAAAGATGCTCAACATCACTCGTTATTATAGAAATGCAAATCAAAACTACAATGAGATATTGCCTCACACCAGTTAGAATGACCATCATCAAAAAGTCTACAAACAATAAATTCTGGAGAGGATGTGGAAAAAAGGGAATGCTCTTGCACTGTTGGTGGGAATGCAAATTGATAAAGCCCCTATGGAAGACGGTATGGAGATTCCTTAAAAAACTAGAAATAAAACCACCATATGACCTAGCAGTCCCACTTCTAGGCATATACCCTGAGGAAACCAAATTGAAAAAAGACACATCTAGCCTGTCATGAGAAACGCTGGGCTGGAAGAGGCACAAGCTGGAATCAAGATTGTCGGGAGAAATATCAATAACCTCAGATATGCAGATGACACCACCCTTATGGCAGAAAGTGAAGAAGAACTAAAGAGCCTCTTGATGAAAGTGAAAGTGGAGAGTGAAAATGTTGGCTTAAAGCTCAACATTCAGAAAATGAAGATCATGGCATCTGGTCCCATCACTTCATGGGAAATAGATGGGGAAACAGTGGAAACAGTGTAAAACTTTATTTTTTGAGGCTCCAAAATCACTGCAGATGGTGACTGCAGCCATGAAATTAAAAGACACTTACTCCTTGGAAGGAAAGTTATGACCAACCTAGATAGCATATTGAAAAGCAGAGACATTACTTTGCCAACAAATGTCCATCTAGTCAAGTCTGTGGTTTTTCCAGTGGTCATGTATGGATGTGAGAGTTGGACTGTGAAGAATGCTGAGCACCGAATAATTGACACTTTTGAGCTGTGGTGTTGGAGAAGACTCTTGAGAGTCCCTTGGACTGCAAGGAGATCCAACCAGTCCATTCTGAAGGAGATCAGCCCTGGGTGTTCTTTGTAAGGAGTGATGCTAAAGCTGAAACCACAGTACTTTGGCCACTTCATGTGAAGAGCTGACTCATTGGAAAAGACTCTGATGCTGGGAGGGATTGGGGGCAGGAGGAGAAGGGGACGACAGAGGATGAGATGTCTGGATGGCATCACTGACTTAATGGCCGTGAGTCTGAGTGAACTCCAGGAGTTGGTGATGGACAGGGAGGCCTGGCATGCTGCAATTCATGGGGTCACAAAGAGTTGGACATGACTGAGTGACTGAACTGAACTGAACTGAGTCCATCGTTCATTGAAGCATTATTTACAATAGCTGGAACATGGAAGCAACCTAGATGTCCATCGACAGATGACTGGATAAAGAAGTTGTGGTACATATACACAATGGAATATTACTCAGCCATAAAAAGGAACACATTTGATTCAGTTCTAATGAGGTGGATGAACCTAGAACCTATTATACAGAGTGAAGTAAGTTAAAAAGAGAAAGATAAATATAGTATTTTAACACATATACATGGAATCTAAAAAAATGGTACTGAAGAACTCATGTATAGGGCAACAATGGAGAAACAGACATAAAGAATAGACCTATGGGCATGGGGAGAGGGGAAGAAAGGGTGAGATATATGGAAAGAGTAACATGGAAACTTACATTACCATATGTAAAATAGATAGCCAATGGGAATTTGCTGTATGTCTCAGGGAACTCAAACAGGGACTCTGTATCCACCTAGAGGGGTGGGATGAGGGGGGGAGATGGAAGGGAGGTTCAAAGGGGAGAGGATACATATATACCTATGGCTGATTCATGTTGAGGTTTGACAGAAAACAACAAAATTCTGTAAAGCAATTATTCTTCAATAAAAATAAATTAAGAAATAAAGAAATAAAACAAAAACAAAAGACCTGGTAACGACAATCTGTAGCCCCAAGGTCAAATGTGGCATGTTACCTACCAATAAAATTTCACAGCAACACAGCCACATCCATTTACTACTTGTTGTCTGTGGCTGCTTCATGCTACAATGGCAGAGTTAAGTAGTGGCCGAGAAAAATATATTGTATAAAGTAAAATATATACTGTCTTACCTTTTAAGAAAAAAGTTGCCTCCGCCAGGAAGGAAGATATTCAAAAGATTAGCAATATGGGGATTTTGAAGTGATTCTGTGTGCATCCTGCTTGACTACACTAAAAATACCACCACAACCTATCCTTCACTTTACAGGGGATATTTTGACATGTTTTAGAGCCTGAGACCTAGAAATTTTGATATGGTAGGCCTGTGACTTTTCATGGGAATTGTCTATCACCTGGTGATGTATATGTGTCTTCCTAAGTCTTACTAAAAGTATATGACTTAACCAGATGTAATTAGCATAATGTAATCATATGAAATACTAGCATGATGTTCTCCGGGGTACAAGAATGTATCTGCAGACTCTATGAGGACAGAGATGAGGAGAATATAAACAACCCTGAGATAAGACAGAGAGGGGAGATTCTGCACCTGCCTGGTAAAGGTCACCTTCTTCTGATTGTCTTCACATAAAGTAGGATGAAGAAAAAAATATTCATCAGCTCGACAGGTACATAAATGCATACCAGGTGCAAGGGGCACCAATGATTTGTATCAGTAAAGATCCCATATTTGCAATGGAATCTGTAATTGATGTCACTCTCTGATTAAGTTTATGATGAGCTACTGTCCAAAATCCATTAGGTCCCTATATTAGCCGAAGGGTTGAGTTATTCAACTCCAATATAATAGGAACTAACACCCCTGCATCTTTCAGGTATTTACTCTTGGTATTAATCTTTGGAATTCCTCTAGAAATGCATATATTTATTTATTATTATTTATTCTGGAAGAAGTAGCTATCTTTCCTCTTTTCTATGAAAGCTTTTATTACTGCTATACCCATCAGAGCCTAAGCTCTATACTTTTTGAAATTTTAGGGAGAGCGAGCCTATAGTTTAAAGGTACCTTAAATAGCAAAATTTGAACAAAGGTCTTTCAAGTGCTTTTCTTCACAAATCTATTTAGAATCAAGCTTAAAAATCACCACCAGCAAATCATTTTTGTAGCCTATATGACAATTGGACTTTCTTCTATTTAATTTTTCAGCATGGCTTTATTATAAAATGTAGGTTGCAAGAATAATAAGCTATTTGTATTGTAAGCTGAACAGAATGAGAATCACAGAGTAAATTTGCAGCAATCTCTTCTGAGGATAGTAAGAAAAATAGACATTTCAACTTTGCCTTTAGATTCGCAGTCAGGTTGATGGAAACAAATAGCCCCAGGTCATTCACCTTAAAACCTAAATAAAGAAACAAACAATCAGTCAACCAGAGGTGTAGAATTGGTATAGAATTGAAAGACTCAAGAGACAGTTTTCTATGCTATGTTAACCTGGGGTATTCTCTAATGCACAATAATGAAGTCTCCTTTATGTATGGTTGGGAAGGTCCTCTGGAGGAGGAAATGGCAACGCACTCCAGTATTTTTGCCTAGAGAATCCCACAAACAGAGGAGCCTGGCCGGTACAGTCCATGGGGTTGCAAAATGTCAGACACCACTGAGTGGCTAATACTATAATAGCCCCCAAAAGCACACCCACACACGTTGATGGTTGTGAAGTATGTTTTGCAAAGTAAAAGAAACTCAGAGTCTTTCCTAGTGGTCCAGTGGTTAAGAATCCACCTTTCAGTGCCAGGGACACCAGCTAGATCGCTGGTCTGTTAGGATCCTGCATGCCTCGAAACAACTAAGTCTGTGCACTGCAACTACTAAGCCCTTGGGCTGCAACTACCGAAGCTAGTGTGCCCTGACAGCCTGTGCTCCACAACAAGAGAAGCCACCGCAATGAGGAGCCCTTACATGCGAGGGAGCATAGCCTCTGCTCGCTGCAACTAGAGAAAGCCTGCATGCCGCAAGGAAGAACCAGCACAGCAAAAATAAATAAATAAATATATATATCTTAATAAAAAAGAAACTCATAAAGGTCTCTCAGGTCCATAGGACTCATTGTAAGATGGACTACTTGCAAGACTCCAAATATACCTGATTTCCACAATTCCCCACTCTGGCTGATGGATGAAAGTGGGATGGTGGGTCCTGGAGATTACTATCAGGTGAGAGCCAACTTCTGATAATGTCTCCTGGAGACACCACATTCTACATTTGGGTGTCCGATCGTGATCCATTTGCCAGTATTAACCCACTGAGTCATGAATTCTTGAATGAAGCCTGGAGAAATAGAAAGTTCTGAAGCACCAGGTCCAGGCTGCTCTCTCTTTCCTCCTTCAATTTTTATACTCACATTCTTTCTACTTTGTCAAAACATATTGTCCTGTTGGTCTGTGTGGATTCTTGGAGGATCTGTGCAGGGATTCCAGTTTGTATAGCTGCCATTCTCCCTGAACTTCTGGAAATCCTCCAACATACTCTTAAAACTCACTCTTTCTGAAAGAAAATACTTCCTTGGTTAAAAAAAAAAAACATGTTATTTCCTAAAGCATAAAATAATGTCCGTAGTCCTTCTCCTGGCACACTGTATTCTCCATGGCTTTTTAAAGAAATTTTGATTTCATCCAAGGAGGACTACTAGAAAAAAGGCCAATCCAGTTTTGTTCTGGAGTAACCTAGGTATTGCTATTTTTCAGCCTAATCCATCTGTGGACAACTTTCACTTCACTTATTTAGTCCCTAGCCTTTTGTATAGTTCACTTTAGTTTCCACTTTTTCTAGCAGATCTTCTCTTAGTGTCTGGTACAGAATAGTCTAAGTTTTCTTATGCATTTAATCTAGCCACCATCAATTTATATGCACATACAATATAATATGTTTCTCTGTAATTCTCCATATATGTTTGTTTATCTTTCTGTTTATACACACACACATAAAATATAAACATGAATGTGTATCCAGTATCTAATTATTAGCATATGTTAGTTTATTTATTTATTTTTTACCCAGGCTGGCTGACTCCAGAGCCTGTGCTTTGAACCATTTTGCACACTGCCTATCATGTGATGATCTCACGGCTCTCTTCCATGCCAATGGCAAGCTTCAATAAATGAAAATGGCTCCCTTTCCTGTGAAGCTTTGGCATTATATCAACTTCCTTTGCTATACAGCACTCCAGAAAATCCTTTAAAATTAATAATGGCACTCATGGTAAAGCCTATCTCCTATCCCTGATTGCTAAACCTTAAGCTTGGTAAGGGCAGGGCACATTCTTAGATCTGGTTTTATCCTTGTGCTTAGAATCACACATGCACACAAGAAGTGCTTCAGTTATGTTTGTTATCAGGATGTTGATAATGGTTTAAATTTGTTCAAAGCTAAAAGTTATTTTACAGTTCCATCAAAATTCTTCTGGCAAATTATTCTCCAGTTTCCTTTTCCTGAATAAGTTTTAGCTCTTATAAAATCCACAGCGATGTGCTATAAACTGACAGCTTTGTTTCTTCATATCTGTCTTTTCTATCACAATATCCCAAAGTGGAAATCACAAGTTTCTGTTTGTTAATTAGCTCCTTGTCCTAGAATCATAACACATTGTTTGATTTCTGTTAAAAGACCAATATTTCAGAGTTGATTGTTGCATAAAATAAATCATTAGCCTCTTTGAAAATTGAGAAATATATTTTACAACTAATATCTATTGTTAGAAAAATGTGAGCTATTTAACCTTACTAGTCATTTTGTGAGAGTTTTTTTCTTTTCTTTTCTTTTTTAAGAGGTTAATGTTACAAAAGTCAAGTCATGTAAATTTTGTAATAAAAATATTTAAGGACAAGATTTATTGTTCTGTAACTGGTTAGTACTCTGCCTTTTTCAATGAATGGTACATGAGTAGTTTCTACCATTTTGAGACAGATAAAAGCTGTTTTGGATCTTAGCAAAAAGAAAAATTGTTGTCTCTTTAGGGAGCAGATAACACAAAAATATTTACCTAATTTCAATAACACATCTAATGTTTGTAACAGTTGTTAATTATCTAGTTTGAAAACATTTAAAATTTTATTTAGCACTTTTCTTGTCTTACATTATTTATATTTTGGCCAAGACAGAAAAAATATGCAAACTGTATCTATGAAATACATACAAAAATATATTGTTTTTTCCAGTTTATTAAATTGAAGCTGAAAGTACCCATGCAAGATACCCATTTCCTTAATTCACGATGTATAGATATCACTTAGGATTTTAAATGACGCTAAATTATATGGCACAGGGAGGTCAGGAGACAAATTACTAGAATATATTGTTGTGAATAATCTTTATGACATTGTTAATTATCTGAGCTTTCAAATAATAGAATAAGGTATAAGATCCATTTGTTGAAATTTAAACCACAAAGGTTGTAGCATTTGGAATTTCGTTCTCCTCACTAAGTTTTTCTGAATCTACTCGAGTGAGGAAATAGGGAGTAAAATATGTATTGTTTTCAGGCCCTAGGAACTCCTGTGGAAAACCACAATGACATTCTATCCATTAAATAATCTATCCTAAAGCAAAAAGGTCTCTATTCTATAGAACTGGGAGAAACTCCAAAAGTTATGGAACTCAACAAGCATTATGCTGCTGCTTTTAAAAATATGCTTCATGACAGAGAAAACTCACCATATCCTGAGAGAGAACACTCCTCTTTCGTAACTGGTAAAACCAAAATCTGCTTCCAATTTTATTTTACCTTCCTCTCCTAAAGTATCAAAGAAATTTACTCTATCTTTGACATAAATAACCCTTGGTGAATGTGTTATGTCTGTTATTAGCCTTAATTTTTTAAGATTAAATAATTCTAGTCCCTACATTCATTTTTGCTACAGGTTTAGGGTATTCTAGTTGCTTTAATCTGGCTAATTGCTAGTATCTTTATTAGTTCTTAATATTTTATTGGCTTTGGTGTTCAGATTGAATATAGCACTGTAGATGTGGTTTGACCAATCAGAATAAAGCTGGTACCTTTTATTTGTTTGGACATTTTGTTTTTTAATTAACCTAGCATAAGTATTGGAGAAGGCAATGGCACCCCACTCCAGTACTCTTGGCTGGAAAATCCCATGGACAGAGGAGCCTGGTAGGCTGCAGTCCATGGGGTCGCTAAGAGTTGGACATGACTGAGCGACTTCCCTTTCAATTTTCACTTTCATGCATTGGAGAAGGAAACGGCAACCCACTCCAGTGTTCTTGCCTAGAAATCCCCGGGATGGGGGAGCCTGGTGGGCTGCCATCTATGGGGTCACACAGAGTCAGACACGACTGAAGTGACTTAGTAGCAGCAGCGTAAGTATGATGCCACATGGATCGCAGCCTTGTATAACTCAATGAAACTATGAACCATGCCACATAGGGCCACCCAAGACGGACGGGTCATGGTGGGGAGTTCTGACAAAATGTGGCCCACTGGAGAAGGGAATGGCAAACCACTTCAGTATTCTTGCCTTGAGAACCAAACTAACACTATGAAAAGGCAAAAAGATAGGACACTGAAAGATGAGCTCCCGAGATCAGTAGGTACTCAATATGCTACTGGGGATCAGTGGAGAAATAACTCCAGAAAGAATGAAGAGACAGAGCCAAAGCAAAAACCACACCCAGTTGTGGATGTGACTGATGATGGAAGCAAGGTCTGATGCCGTAAAGAGTAATATTGCATAGGAACCTGGAATGTTAGGTCCATGGATCAAGGCAAATTGGATGTTATCAAACAGGAGATGGCAAGAGTGAATGTCGACATTTTAGGAATCAGAGAACTAAAATGGACTGGAATGGGTGAATTTAACTCAGATGACCATTATATCAACTACTGTGGGCAAGAATCCATTAGAAGAAATGGAATAGCCATCAGAGTCAACAAAAGAGTCCAAAATGCAGTACTTGGATGCAATCTTAAAAATGACAGAATGATCTCTGTTCGTTTCCAAGGCAAACCATTCAATGTCACAGTAATCTAAGTCTACGTCCCAACCAGTAATGCTGAAGAAGCTGAAGCTGAATGGTTTTATGAAGACCTACAAGACCTTTTAGAACTAACACCCAAAAAAGATGTCCTTTTCATTATAGGGGACTGAAATGCAAAAGTAGGAAGTCAAGAAACACCTGGAGTAACAGGCAAATTTGGCCTTGGAATGCAGAATGAAGCAGGACAAAGACTGATAGAGTTTTCCCAAGACAACGCACTGGTCATAGGAAACACCCTCTTCCAGCAACACAAGAGACGACTCTACACATGGACATCACCAGATGGTCAACACCGAAATCAGATTGATTAAGATGGAGAAGCTCTATAAAGTCAGAAAAAACAAGACTGGGAGCAGACTGGCTCAGATCATGAACTCCTTATTGCTAAATTCAGACTTAAATTGAAGAAACTGGGGAAACCACTAGAACATTCAGGTATGACCTAAATCAAATCCCTTACGATTATACGTGGAAGTAAGAAATAGATTTAAGGGACTCGATCTGATAGACAGAGTGCCTGATGAACTATGGACAGAGGTTTGTGACATTGTACAGGAGACAGGGATCAAGACTATCCCCAAGAAAAAGAAATGCAAAAAAGCAAAATTGGCTCTCTGAAGAGAACTTACAAATAGCTGTGTAAAAAAGAGAACTGAAAAGCAAAGGAGAAAAGTGAAGATATACCCATTTGAATGCAGGGTTCCAAAGAATAGCAAGGAGAGAGAAGAAAGTCTTCCTTGGTTATCAGTGCGAAGAAATAGAGGAAAACAACAGAATGGGAAAGACTAGAGATCACTTCAAGAAAATTAGAGATACCAAGGGAACTTTTCATGCAAAGATGGGCTCAATAAAGGACAGAAATGGTATGGACCTAACAGAAGCTGAAGATAGTAAGAAGAGGTGGCAAGAATACACAGAACTGTATAAAAAAGATCTTCACGACCTAGATAATCATGATGGTGTGATCACTCACCTAGAGACAGACATCCTGGAATGTGAAGTCAAGTTGGCCTTAGGAAGCATCACTATGAACAAAGCTGGTGGAAGTGATGGAATTCCCATTGAGCTGTTTTAGATCCTGAAAGATGATGCTGTGAAAGTGCTGCACTCAATATGCCAGCAAATTTGAAAAACTCGGCAGTGGCCACAGGACTGGAAAGGTGAGTTTTCATTCCAATCCCAAAGGAAGGCAATGCCAAAGAATGCTCAAACTACTGCATATTTTTTCTCATCTCACATGCTAGGAAAGCAATGCTCAAAATTCTCCAAGCCAGGCTTCAAAAATACATGAGCTTCCAGATGTTCAAGCTGGTTTTAGAAAAGGCAGAGGAACCAAAGATCAAATTGCCAACATCTGCTGGATCATCAAAAAAGCAAGAGTTCCAGAAAATCATGTATTTCTGCTTTATTGACTATGCCAAAGCCTTTGACTGTGTGGATCACAATAAACTGGAAAATTCTGAAGGAAATGGGAATACCAGACCACCTGACCTGCCTCTTAGAAACCTGTATGTAGGTCAGGAAGCAGTAGTTAGAACTGGACATGGAACAGCAGACTGGTTCCAAATAGGAAAAGGTGTACGTCAAGGCTGTATATTGTCACCCTGCGTATTTAACTTCTATGCAGAGTACATCATGAGAAACGCTGGGCTGGAGGAAGCACCAGCTGGAAGCAAGATTGCTGGGAGGATTATCATTGTGCTGTGTGACTGTGTGCTCAGTCATATCTGCCTCTTTGTGACCCTGTGGACTGTAGCCCAGAAGGCTCCTCTGTCCATGGGAATTCCAGGCAGGAATACTGGAGTGGGTTGCCATTCCCTTCTCCAGTTGATTTCCCAACCCAGAGACCCGCCCCATGTCTCCTATGTCTCTTGCATCCGTAGGTGGATTCTCTATCACTGAGCCACCCGGGAAGCCCTTTTTATCATGCTCAGTTCAGTTCAGTTCAGTCGCTTAGTCATGTCCGACTCTTTGCGACCCCATGAATCGCAGCACGCCAGGCCTCCCTGTCCATCACCAACTCCTGGAGTTCACTCAGACTCACGTCCATCGAGTCCGTGATGCCATCCAGCCATCTCATCCTCTGTCGTCCCCTTCTCCTCCTGCCCCCAATCCTTCCCAGCATCAGAGTCTTTTCCAATGAGTCAACTCTTCACATGAGGTGGCCAAAGTACTTGAGTTTCAGCTTAAGCATCGTTCCTTCCAAAGAAATCCCAGGGCTGATCTTCAGAATGGACTGGTTGGATCTCCTGTTATAATGTTAGACTCTCATAATTGAATAACCAGCCAATGCAAACCCAATGCCTTGCCTAGTTATCCTGAATTATGCAATTCCTTTTGAAAATGAATCTATCGCTTCTCATAAAACTATTAAATGTCGTCTTGTACTAGACAATCAAAGCATCTTAATCACTTTTGTATGGTAGACAACCTCGTACATGGTGTCTGCTCTCTGATGTTTTCTGAGTAACTATTGCTGAACTAGATATCTTTGAATTTTCTTTTAATATGTGATTTATTAGCACTATTTTAATGTAACATTTATAGGAGATTTTATAAGTATGATTGCGGGCTCCATTCAATTCACTGACATAAATATTATATAAGACAAGGTCAAGGATAGGGCTTGATAACAATCCATCAGGGACTCCTGAGGGCTTCAATTAAATTCCACAAGCATTTATCAGTGCTGAATTATGTGGCAGCCCCGTGTAGGTCTGAACAATATGTTTCCTGCAAAAATTGCACAGGGTAGTTTGACACAATCCTATTAATCAACACTCATTGGGTACAGTGATTCAACTAGCTGTTAATTCATCTATCTATACCATCATTTATATCTCATTTCACCTTATACTTACAAAGCTATTATTTGAGATATTTTGATGTATCAAGATAAACTATGCCTTCAGCATTCATATAATCTGCCAGCATGAAAATGTAAAAAAAGTATTAAGTTTGATTTTAATAATTGATTCATAATAAAACTACCTCCAGGAGGCTGTAGAGTTTGGCATTACAAACTTCCATGTTTAATCAGCTCCTCCAACTACTGTCCTTGTGATCTTAGATGAGTTACTTAACATTTCCTTTTAAAATTTTTCATTTTATATTATATTTGATTAACAATGTTGTGTTACTTTCACGTGTACAGCAAAGTGATTCAGTTAATACATGTATGTATTCCTTTCAAATTATTTTCCCATTTCAGTTATTACAGAATACTGAGCAGAGTTCCCTATGCTATACATAAGGTCCTTGATAGTTATATATTTTAAATATAGATACACAAAATATCTATACAAAAATATCTACACAAAAATCCCAAAGTCCCAATCTTTCCCTTCCTTCTCCCATTCCCCCTGGTAACCCTAAATTCATTCTCTAAGTCTGTGAATCTATTTCTGTTTTGTAACTAAGTTTGCTTATGTAATTTTTAAAGATTCTGCATGTAAGAATCGGAGAAGGCAATGGCACCCCACTCCAGTACTCTTGCCTGGAAAATCCCATGGACAGAGGAGCCTGGAAGGCTGCAGTCCATGTGGTTGCGAAGAGTCTGACACGACTGAGCAACTTCACTCTCACTTTCCACTTCATGCACTGGAGAAGGAAATGGCAACCCACTCCAGTGTCCTTGCCTGGAGAGTCCCAGGGACGGCGGAGCCTGGTGGGCTGCCGTCTATGGGGTCGCACAGAGTCGGACACGACTGAAGCGACTTAGCAGCAGCAGCAGCAACATGTAAGAATATCATATGATATTTGTCCTTCTCTTTCTGACTGACTTTACTTAGTTTAATAATCTCCAGGTCCACCCACGTTTCTTCAGATGGCATTATTTCATTCATTTGAATGGTGGAGCAGTATTCCATGGTATACATACACGGCATCTTCTTTATTCATTCACCTGTCAGTGGACATTTAGGTTGCCTCCATGTTTTGGCTATTGTAATCAGTGCTGCAATGAACATTTGGGTGCACGTATCCTTTCAGATCATGTTTTACCTCTGGCTTTCCTGGTGCCTCAGAGGTTAAAGCGTCTGCTTCCAATGCGGGAGACTCGGGTTCGATCCCTGAGTTGGGAAGATCACCTGAAGAAGGAAATGGTAACCCACTCCAGTATTCTTGCCTGGAGAATCCCATGGATGGAGAAGGCTGGTAGGCTACAGTCCATGGGGTCGCAAAGAGTCAGACACGACTGAGCGACTTAGCCTAATATGCCAAAGAACGGGATTGATGAGCTACTTAAAATTTTTAACCTCAACTCTTTCCTCACTTGTAAAGCCAAAATACTAGTAGAATATACCTGTGAGAAGTGTTTGGCAGATTCAGTAAGATAATCAACTATTGGGAAATAGATTCTGAAACTTTGAGATTTGCGTTACAGAATAATGGAGAAACTCCTAGGAATCAACATCGGTAGGAGATTGAAGAAGCTGTAGAAAAGTGGATTGCTTTGCCATTGTAGCAGAAGAGCCAGGTGATTCCACAGGGAACTCTAGAGCTGGGATGTCTGCAAATTCTCAATCAGAGCTAGGGGGCGGGTCTTTGCAGTACTGTCTGGACCAATCATTGGATGCAAGTAAGCCCTCGGAAAGGAGGCATAGTCTTAAGTGGGCATTTTCCTTTGACATGGGCAATACTAGACAGCAACACAATTGTGAGCTCTTGACAGCCAACATTTCTGCCGCCACAGCCTACACTACATGTTCCAAGGTAATTATTATAAATGCCTCTTACACATTAACTGAATACAGCGCGCGCGCGCGGCACTCAGTCGCTCAGTCGTGTCTGACTCTTTGTTGCCCCAATGACTATAGCCCATGAGTCTCCTCTCATCACGGAGTTTTCCAGGCAAGAATCCTGGAGTGGGTTGCCATTTCCTACTCAGTGGATCTTTCCAACTCAGGGACTGAACCTGCCTCTCTTGCATCTCCTGCCTTGGCAGGTGGATTCTTTATCACTGCACCACCTGGGAAGCCCAAATAATACAAATCACCTATTATTTGTATCATAATTTTCTTTTATTTCTTCACTTACTTTGTCCATCACTTATTTAGCTCTTTCGTTTCTTTGATATTCTGCTCAGAATTTTTTTCTTAGGTATTTTATTAAATTAATATGTTTAATATTTTCTCACTTCTCTCTAAGGAAAATCGACTTATCTTTTAAAATATATCTATTGATTTATAGCTACCATAAAATTACCTGTACATGTTTAAAGTATACAACTTACTTTTCACATACGTACACATGCTTGTGAAACCATCACTATAATCAAGATAAGTAAACATTTCCATCACTGTCAAAGTGATAATTCTTAATGCCAACTCATAAGCTATCCTCTACCTAGCCCCTAAGTAGAAACTGATATATCTTCTGTCATTTTAGATAATTTTCCTCTTTCTAAAATTTCATATAAATGAAACAAACTAGTGTGTACTATCGTTTGAATCAGGCTTCTTCCACTCAGCATGATTGTTGGTGATCATTTGCTAAGTTGTGTCCAGCTCTTTGCAAACTCATGGACTAGAGCACACCAGGCTCTTCTATCCTCCACTCTTTCCTGGAGATTAATGAAGTTCACATCCATTGAGTCAGTGATGCTGTCTAACCATCTCATCCTCTGCCACCCTCTTCTTCTGCTTTCAGTCTTTTCCAGCATCAGAGTCTTTTCCAATGAGTCAGGTCTTTTCCAGCTAGTAGGCTCTTCGAGTCAGGTGGCCAAACTATTGGAGCTTCAGCTTCAGCAACAATCCAGCCAATGGATGTACAGTGTCAATTTCCTTTAGGATTAGTTGGTTTGACCTCCTTGCAGTCCAAGGGACTCTCAAGTGTCTTCTCCAACACCACAATTCAAAAGCATCAATTCTTTGGTGAGCAGCCTTCTTTATATCCAACTCTCACATCCTGTGGTTACTGGAAAAACCACAGCTTTGACCTTTTTCAGAGAAGTGATGACTCTGCTTGTTAATACACTGTCTAAGTTTGTCAGAGCTTTCCTTCCAAGGAGCAGGCATCTTTTAAATTTCATGACTATAGCTATGAAACAATCACTGTCTCCAGTGATTTGGAGGCCAACAAAATAAAATATGTCGCTGCTTTCAGTTTTCCTCTTTCTACTTACCATGAGTTGATGGGACTGGATGTCATGACCTTAGTTTTTGGAATGTTGAATTTCAAGCTAGCTTTTTCCATCTCTTCTTTCATCTTCATCCAGAGGCATTTTAGTTCCTCTTCATTTTCTGCCTTTAGAGTGGTATCATTTGCTGAGGTTGTTGATATTTCTCCCAGCAATCTTGATTCCAGCTTGCAATACATTCAGCCTGGCATTTTGCCTGATGTACTCTGCATCTAAATTAAGTCACCAGGATGAAAATATCCAGCCTAGTTGAATTCCTTTCTCAATGTTGAGCTGGTTATTTGTTCCATGTCTGGTTCTAACTGTTGCTTCTTGACACACATACAGGTGTCTCAAGAGATAGGTAAGGTGGCCTGGTACTCTCATCTCTTGGAGAAAATTTCACAGTTTGTTGTGAGCCACACAGTCAAAATTTAGTGTAGTTAATAAAGCAGAAGTAGATGCTTTTCTGAAATTCTCCTGCTTTCTCCATGATCTAGTAAATGCTGGCAATTTGAACTCTGGTTTCTCTGCTTTTCTAAATCCAGCTTGTACATCTGGAAGTTCTTGCTTCATGTATTGCTGAAGCCTAGCTTGAAGGATTTTGAGCATTACCTTGCTAGCAGGTAAAATGAGCACAATTGTATGGTAGTTTGAACATTCTTTGACATCGCCCTTCTTTGGGATTGGAATGAAAATTGACCTTTTCTAGTCCTATGACCACTGGTGAATTTTCCAATTTGCTGGCATAGTGAGTGTAGCACTCTCATAGCATCATCTTTTAGGGTTTTAAATAGCTCAGCTGGAATTCTGTTATCTCCATTAGGTTTGTTCATGGTAATATTTCCTAAGGCCCACTTGACTTTACACTCCAGCATGTCTGACTCTAGGTGAGTGACCATACCATTGTGGTTATCTGGGACATTAAGACCTTTCTTGTATAGTTCTTTTGTGTATTCTTGCCACTTGTTCTTAATCTCTTCTACTTCTGTTAGGTCTTTACCATTTTTGCCCTTTATCATGCCCATCCATGTATGAAATATTCCCTTGATATCTACAATTTTGTTGAAGAGATCTCTAGTCTTTCCCGTACTAATACTTTCCTCTATTTCTCTGCACTGTTCATTTAAAAAGCCCTTATCTTTTCCTGCTAGTCTCTGGAACTCTGCATTCAGTTGGGTATATCTTTCCCTTTCTCTCTTGCCTTTCACTTCTTTTCTTTCCTCAACTATTTGTAAAGCCTCATCAGACAACCACTTTACCTTCTTTAATTTCTTTTTCTTCAGAATTGTTTTGGTCTCTGCCTCCTGTACAATGTTATGAAGCTCCATCCATAGTGCTTCAGGCATTCTCTCTACCAAATGTAATCCCCTGAATCTATTTGTCACCTCCACTATATGATCAAAACGGATTTGACTTGGGTTGTTCCTGAATGACCTAGTAGTTTTCCCTATTTTCTTCAACTTAATCCTGAATTTTGCAATAAGGAGCTCATGATCTGAGTCACATCAGCTCCAGGTCTTTTTTTCTGCTGACTGTACAGAGCTTCTCTTTGGCTGCAAAGAACATAATCAATCTGATTTTGGTGTTGATTACTTGGTGATGTCCATGTGTAGAGTTGTCATCTGTGTTGTTGGAAAAGTTCTGTTGCTATGACCAGTGTGTTCTCTTGGAAAAATTCTATTTGCCTTTGTCCTGCATCGTTTTGTACTCCAAGGCCAAACTTGCCTGTTACTCCAGATATCTCTTAACTTCATACTTTTGCATTCCAATCTGCTATGATGAAAGGTACATCTTTTTTTCTATTATTAATTTCTAATTAAATTTTAACAACTTTTGAGAAGGTAAGAGTTGAAATCTTTTTTTCTAAAAATTTTATATTGGAGTATAGTTGATTTACATTGCACTGGTTTCAGTTCAGTTCAGGTCAGTCGCTCAGTCGTGTCTGACTCTTGAGACCCCATGAACTGCAGCACGCCAGGCCTCCCTGTCCATCACCAACACCCAGAGTTCACCCAAACCCACATCCAACTATCTCAACCTCTGTTGTCCCCTTCATCTCCTGCCCTCAATCTTTCCCAGCATCAGGGTCTTTGCAAATGAGTCAGCTCTTCTTATGAAGTGGCCAAAGTATTGGAGTTTCAGCTTCAATATCAGTCCTTCCAATGAACACCCAGGACTGGTCTCCTTTAGGATGGACTGGTTGGATCTCCTTGCAGTCCAAGGGACTTTGAAGAGTCTTCTCCAACACTACAGTTCAAAGGCATCAATTCTTCGGCGCTCAGCCTTCTTCACAGTCCAACTCTCACATCCATACATGACCACTGGAAAAACCATAGCCTTGACTAGATGGACCTTTGTTGGTAAAATAATATCTCTGCTTTTCAATATGCTATCTAGTTTGGTCATAACTTTCTTTCCAAGGAGTAAGTGTCTTTTAATTTCATGGCTGCAATCACCATCTGCAGTGATTTTGGAGCCCAGAAAAATAAAGTCAGCCACTGTTTCCACTATTTCCCCATCTATTTGCCGTGAAATGATAGGACCAGATGCCATGATCTTAGTTTTCTGAATGTTGAGCTTTAAGCCAACTTTTTCACTCTCCTCTTTCACTTTCATCAAGAGGCTCTTTAGTTCTTCTTCACTTTCTGCCATAAGGGTGGTGTTATCTGCATATCTGAGGTTATTGATATTACTCCCAGCAATCTTGATTCCAGCTTGTGCTTCCTCCAGCCTGTCATTGGTTTCAGGTATATAGTAATATGATTCGGTTATACATATACATTGGAGAAGGCAATGGCACCCGACTCCAGTACTCTTGCCTGGAAAGTCCCATGGATGGAGCAGCCTAGAAGGCTGCAATCCATGGGGTTGCTGAGGGTCGGACACAACTGAGCAACTTCACTTTCACTTTTCAGTTTCATACATTGGAGAAGGAAATGGCAACCCACGCCAGTGTTCTTGCCTGGAGAATCCAAGGGACGGGGGAGCCTGGTGGGCTGCCGTCTATGGGGTCGCACAGAGTCGGACACAACTGAAGCGACTTAGCATACATATGCATATATCTATTCTCTTCCAGGTTCTTTTCCCATATATTACAGGTTATCGTGTAGAATTCCTGATGCTGTACAGTGGGTCCTTGTTGATTATCTACTTCATGTATAGTAGTGTGTATATGTTGAGACTTCTCAAGTGGTACTAGGGGTAAAGAACCCACCTAGCAACGCAGGAGACATAGGGAGCCACAGGTTTGATTCCTGGGTTGCGAAGATCCCCTGGAGGAGGGACTGGCAACCCACTCCAGTATTCTTGCCTGGAGAGTTCTAGGGACAGAGGAGCCTGGTGAGCAACCATCCATAGGGTCACAAAGAATCAGAGATGACTGAAGCAACTTAGCACGCATGCACACAGTGTGTATGTGTTAATCCCAGACCTTCACTGTCCCCACTCCCTTTCCCCTTTGGTAAACCTAAGTTTGTTACCTAAGTCTGTGATTCTGTTTATGTTTTGTAAACGAGTTCCTTTGTGTCAGTTTTTTAGTTTTCATGTGTAAGTGGTGTGTGATGTTTGTCTTTGTCTGACTTATCACGCTTAGATAATCTCTATGTCCATCCACAAAACTGCTACAAATTGCACGGTGTCAGTCTTTTTAATGCTGAATAATATTCCGCTGTGCATATGTACCCCATCTCCTTTCTCAGTTGCCCCGTCAGTGGATGCTGAGGCTGCTTCCATGTCTTGGCTATTGCAAATAGTGCTGCAGTGAATACTGGAGTGCATGTATCTTTTCAAATTATGGTGTTCTCTGTATATATGCTCAGGAACAGGATTCCTGCCTCATATTGTAACTGTTCTTTGTTTTTTTTAAGGAACCTCCATACTGTTCTCCATGATGTCTCCCCAAATTTACATTCCCACCACCAGTGCAGGAGGGAAATCTCTAACTATAAATTTTTTTGTTTCTCCTTATAGTTTTATCAGGTTTTGCTTAATGAAATTTTAATTTCAGTTCATAAAAATGTGCATTTATTATGTTTTCTTGGTTTATTGATTAATTTTAAATTATGAAATGATACTCTTTATCCCTGTTAATGTTCTTTTTCTCTTAAATATACTTGTCTATATAATATAACACTCAAACTTTCTTTTATAATTGTTAGCATGATGTGTCATTTTCCATTCTATTTTTTTTTTACCATATTCATGTTTTTATATTTAATAAGTAATCTTTTTAGGCAATATATAGTTTATTCTTATTTTTTCATCCAGGCTGACAATTTATGCTTTCAAAAATGAATTTAGATTATTTACATTTAATCTGAATATTGATGTGGTTGATTTTCAGTCTGACACTTTGCTATTTTTTTCCCATTTATCTGATTTGTTTTTTATTTCTTTTTATCTCTTTTTTTTTTTGTCTCCTTTGGTATTACTTGTTTTTCTATGATTACATTGAATCTTCTTTGGTTTTTCATTGCTTATTTTATATTAGTGGCTGCTTTAAAAATTATGGCATACATACTTGCATATTTAAATTGTCACAATGTACATTCAAGTGATAATTATACCACTTTACATACAGTATATGAATTTTGTCATAGTGTACTTCAATTTTCCCATCTTGTCTTTTGTCATAATAT
Organism: Capra hircus; assembly: GCF_001704415.2. Classification (NCBI taxonomy): domain Eukaryota; kingdom Metazoa; phylum Chordata; class Mammalia; order Artiodactyla; family Bovidae; genus Capra; species Capra hircus. The sequence continues at coordinate 12,170,825 of NC_030811.1, read as the reverse complement.
TGCTGTACACTTTCATTGTATTCTGGAAAGTGTATTGATATTTTACTTAAAGGAGTCATATCATTTTTAAAGATATTTAGACAATGAAGAAAAGTTAAAAAATTAACATGTGCTGTTACTCTTTTCAGTATCCTTTGTGTAGATTCATATTTGCATCTGGTATTATTTCTCCATTTTCTGAAGGGATTACTGCACTGTTTCTTATAATACAGATCCAATGCTGATTAACCCTTTTAGCATTCTAATGTCTGAATAAATTTTTATTTTGCCTTCACTTTTGAAAGCTGTTTACTCTGGCTGCAGGATTACAGGTTGAAAGGGTTTTTTTGTTTTGTTTTGATTTTTGTTTTCCTTCTTGCTATTCACTGTCTCTTTATCTTGCATGGCTTATAATGACTTCTTTCATTCTTATTTTTTATTCTCCACACAAAATATCTTTTTTACTTGAATGTTGGCAGTGTTTTCCCTTTATTACTGATTTTAAGCACTTTTTTGAGGGATCTTGGTGTGCATTTTTCTCTTACTCCTCCTTCTCCTACTCTTCTCCTTTCTCCTCCTTCATTGTACTTCTTGAGTCTGTAGGTCAGAATATTCACATTTCAAAAATTTGCAGCCTTATTTCCTCAAATATTTTTCTCTTCTCTCTTCTCTTTGGGGGATAACAATTGTACATATATTAGGCAGCTTGACTTTTCACCAGTGATCACTTCAAGCATCATTTTCCCCTTCTATTTCATTTTGAGTTTTTCTGTTGCTACATATTTGAGTTTATTGATAAATTGTTCACCAATGATTCATCTGTTATCTATGCCATCCACTGTATTTTTCATCGCTGACATTGCATTTTTAATCTCTAAATGTTTGGTATTGGTCTCTTTAATATCTTCTATGTCTCTACTTATAATGCTGAGTATTTCTGCTAGCTTCTTGAATATTAACTCTTATTAGCTGATTTACCAATTTTGTCAACTCCTCCAGGGTTGTTTCTGATTAATTTTTTTGCTTGCTTTTTAGCGTTCCTGGTAAATTTTTATTGAATACCAAACATCGTGGCTTTGTGTTCTTTTTTTCATTCCTTTAAATATTGTTCTGCTTTAGTTTGGGATGTAGTTAAGTTACTTACTAATAGGCTACTCCTTTCTGGCTTGTTTTAAAACTTTATTAGACCATGTCAGAGCAGTGTTAGTGTAGGACTAAGTTGCTTTTCTACTGATAAAGAACCTTCTGAGGTTTGTGAATGATGGGAGTTTTCATTTAGGCTCTTATGAAGAAAAACTATGCTTGGTTTATGTAAACTCTGGAAATTGGATCCCTTCAACTTGCTGATTGGTACTCTCCAGACTGTGTGACTTCCTCACACTCATTAACTGATGAAATCTTAGCTAAAGATTCACTCTGGAGTTGGCCCTTCCCTGATGTTTTCTCTCTGGAGAGCTCTAGCTGCCTATTCCTCTCCAGAAACTGGTTTCATCTCCTCTACTCTGGAAAACCACAAGGCTCCATGTGCATCCCCTTTCTTTGAACCATGGCCTAGGAACTCTCTCCAGGCAACAAGCTAACAAGCTTTCACTGTCTTAAAATACTTCTCATTCTTTCTCCTGTATCTCATAGTTCATGATCCTTCATTGCCTGATGTCCAATGTCTTGAAATGTCATTTTATTTTTTTCTAGTTTTTTAGTTCTTTCCAGTAGGAAGATAAATCTGGTTCATTTTTATTCCATTTTGGCTTGAAGCTGACTCAACAATGTATTTGATTTCTTTTTTTTTCATAATTAATAGACTTTTTAAAGAGAATTTTTAGGTTGAAAGAAAAATTGAGCAGAAAGTACAGATAGTTCCCATATTCTGCTGCTTACCACAGCTCCCTTCCATACAATTTTCCTTATCCTTTTTCTTCTCCTTTTCCTTCTTCTCCTTCTGATCTTCTTCTTCCTCCTCCTCCCCCTCTTTTTTCCTTCTTAGCATGTAAACTTGGTATTATCAATGAACCAATACTGATACATTTTTATTAACTGAAATCTTTATATTAGGGTTCACTTGTATATTTTATAGTTTGATGAGTTTTGAAAAAATGCATATTATCAAATATCTACCATTATATTATCATACAGAATACAATATTTTTTCACTGCCCTAATAATCCCCTTTGCTTTGTCTATATATTTCTCCCTTTCCCACCCCCAACCCCCAGAAACCACTGATCTTTTTACTATCTCCATAGTTTTGCCTTTCCCACAATGTCACATAATTAGAATCAGACAGTATGTGGCCTTTAAGATTGGTCTTAGGATTTAATTTTATTCTCCTGGTGAGGGGCTTTTATGATGAAAAATAACTCTCCACATCCTGTACTTTTTGCTTCTATGCCATGAGGGAATTTGTTTAAATCCTTATTGTTTTCACTAATTTGGCAGGAGAGACCCTTTGATCAACTGTATAATATTTATACAACAAAGGATTTGTGATATAAGATATCAGAATATGGGGTAAGTGTGCACGTGGATCTAAAGTTGCTGGCATTATAACACTTGGATTCTGGGATGGTTGGGGCTAGATCATAAAATGTAAAGAACTCCCAAAACTAACACAAGGACATGAGAGGTACACCTTTGCTGAAATCCAGAAGCTTTCCATTGTGCCTTTCCAGATAGCAACAGTTTATTATGATTGTTCTAGTGTTAGGGGTGCTGAATGGATGAGAAGGAAGGGATATTACAAGTTTTATGCTAAACTGTAGAATCTTTCTAAAATGTCCTTCCAAGAAGTGAGATTATTATCAGTTGGCTTCCACATGATAAACAAAATCTTCCCAATTATTCTGAGCTAAAGTAATCTTTGCCTTCATTATAGGAAAACAGTCACCAAAAGGTAGGCAATGTGTGCTGCTTGTTAAGAACTAAGGTTGGAGGAGGGGGAATGAGAGGTGAGGTCAGACTGATGACAAATAGTCTGATTTGAAAGACCTTAGATGCAGTGTTGGAGAAGTTTGACTATTTTATTAAAATGAGCTATATGAAAAAAAATAAAAAATAAAAAAATAAAATAAAATGAGCTATATGGCATTTTAAGCAGAAGAATGACATAGTCATATAGGAGTTTAAGACCAATCAGTCTAGCAGTGGTTTCCAACCCTGGCTTCATATTAGATTAACCTCAGGAATGTTAAAAAATACAAATATCAGGTCACACCTCATACCAATTAAATCAGGTTGTCTAGGGGTGGGGGAGAGGAAGCATCCCTGTTTTATACAGCGAAAAGTAACAGCATAAGCCTTGTATAATACTGCCAATACATTGGTGCATGAAGCTTTAACCTGCATCCCAATTCAATTTAAAGAAGTATTTACTGTCTGGGCATAAATTAGAGATGCCATGAGCATGTCTATAAGAAGACCTACTATGTAAATTTCCTTGTCTGTTAGCAGTGTTCATGTTTTATAAAGAACTTTGAGTAGTGAGTAAATAAAAATATTTCTGTACCTTTAGTTAGCTATCAATAACAGATGGACATTTGTTCCCACTGAAAGGACTGTTAAAGGCTTGTGTTATTATTTTTTAACCTAGATTTTGAAAACATTTCAATCTTTTCAATATGACCCAGGAAAGCTACAGAAGTGTGCAGAAAAGTGGATATTTATGGTTCATATACAGAATCTTGCAATCCATATGTAACCCTTCTACAATCTTCCAACAGTTTCTGTCTGAGGTGCCTATGTGTTTTCTTAGTGGTTAACTGTCTCTGGAATGTTCTGAAACTTGTGCAACAAAATAGGAATTTATCTGATGTATACAAGCTTCCTACACTTCAGAGACCAAGTTTGAAAAATGTACACTCTCAAGTCTTATAAATTGAATCTTCCAGAAGACATACATAGTGCCTAAAAGAGTCCCTTGGACTGCAAGGAGATCCAACCAGTCCATTCTGAAGGAGATCAACCCTGGGACTTCTTTGGAAGTAATGATGCTAAAGCTGAAGCTCCAGTACTTTGGCCACCTCATGCGAAGAGTTGACTCACTGGAAAAGACTCTGATGCTGGGAGGGATTGGGGGCAGGAGGAGAAGGGGACGACAGAGGATGAGATGGCTGGATGGCATCACGGACTCGATGGACATGAGTCTGAGTGAACTCCGGGAGTTGGTGATGGACAGGGAGGCCTGGTGTGCTGCGATTCATGGGGTCACAAAGAGTTGGACACGACTGAGCAACTGAACTGAGCTGAAAAGAGATGGAAGATTCTCTTGGGTTTACTACTATTTTGCAATCTTAGTGGCAAGTATTGTAGTATTTACTAAGTGGCTTCCCAGCTTCCCAAGATAGCTTTATCCAACTAAAAACAATTTTCATCTCTGTCTTTATTTCGCTTTACCCAGATATTATTTACTCTGTAAAATAGGAGAGATTTCTAACGGTGGCACTGACACTGTTTCGACTCAACGAGATAAGTCTCCAGATTTGTCCCATTTATTGTGCTTTTTTGTTTGTTGAATTAACTCCCATGGAGAAGAATCATGATATTTTGCAAGAGTTTTTAGCAATAAAATGGGCTTTAATGAAATGCTGGAAAATTTTTGAAAAGCCACATTGCTTTATTTGAAAAGCCCTATGTTGAGCCAATGGACATTGAATCACTTCATCTATTTATCTATTTATCAAATATTTTGAAACTGAACTGCCTGGCTAATTTGTTTGTTGGGACACAGAAAGCTTAACAGAGATGTTAGCGGACCTAGGACAGATCTATGGGGGTACCAGGAAATATTGATGTAGCTTCTGATAATTTGCAAGACTGAAAATGCTGGAAGAATTTGTTTGGGATTTCCTCTACCCAGTAGTCCCTTCACATCTTCCTGCCCTCAATACCACAAGAACAACCACCACCTCTACCATAATCACAGTTACCCCATGTCTCTGATGGTAACTGACCTATTTATTGAAATGATCCATATCTGATCCATATCTGATACTTGGACCCCAACCCCAGGTGTTTTGATCTATGTGGTAGGTCTCAAATAGTCAGTATTTTTCAAAAAGCTTTCAGGTGATTGCGAGGTAGAACTAGGGTTGAAAATCACTAGATCGGTCACAGAGGGTGATCAAGACTTTGGCATAGAACTGGAGATGTTTCCAGAGAAATAGCACATTTTCATTGCACTTGTTGCCCTGTGGTTTGTATAATGTCCTGGGTTCAAATGTGAATTCTTATCTTTGCACCTTTTCTTTTTGTCCTTTGTCATTCAGAATATTGTCCTTGGCCTCAAACAGTTTCAGTGCAAATTATGTATATGCATTCAACCATGAACAGACCCTAGGTAAATTACCCTGAATCTTCTTTGCTGCTGCTGCTGCTGCTAAGTTGCTTCAGTCGTGTCTGATTCTGTGCAACCCCATGGACTGCAGCCTACCAGGCTCCTCCATCCATGGGATTTTCCAGGCAAAAGTATTGGAGTGGGATGTCACTGCCTTCTCTGGAATCTTCCTTTACTGATTGGCAAAATAGGGACAATGAAACATGCATCTCAGAGTTCTTGTGCTGTCTGAATAAATGAGATCAGTGTGTGAAATCCTTAGCAACATCCATGACAGAAAGTACACTCAATAAATGGTAGCCTCTGCTACAGCTGCAGGTGCAACAACAGTATTTTCCTGCCAAATGTGACTTTGGGTTTCTCCAAGACAAAATTTGGGACAAAAAATTAGTCTTTTCAAGTTTGACAAGATGTTCAAGTATTATTGCTATTCAGAAAAAGCATTAGAAAGTAAAATGTTCTGTAGGTCAGCAATTTCAGGCTTCATTAAGCTCTGAAAAAGCAGAATTTTAAAGTTGAAGCTCTTTACAAACAAACAAAAATTCAGTGTGCGAAAGTGCTTTTCCTTGTGTATAAATGGCAGAAACCTGAAATCATCTGCCAACGTGATTGATAGGGAGAGATCGAATCTCTGAAGTCATCGGAAATAAACAAGGTCAAGTTTCATCTAGTGGGTTGTGCTGGGTCCCATTTACTCGCAAGTGCTCCAGATGAAGATAAATGCTCTGGGGTCCCTGGAGGCATGTATTCTAGAAAGACAGTGCCAGATACTGTGCACAGGGGCAGGGCCAGGCAGTGAACCCAAACAGGTAAACTCCAGAAGCTCTGCCAGCGACTGTTCAGACATGGCCTTCACTGCAAATGTAAGTGAAGGACAAAGTTGTTCAGCGTAGAGATTTATATGTGTCTCGGGTAATTCAAATCCATGGCTGTAATTTATGACTATTTTGATGCTTATCAACTTTGTGCTATCATCCAGACTTAGAAAGAGGTGAATTTCAGATGATTTTTTCCACTTTACACAAAAGTTCTGCCATGTGAAGTAGATTAACAACAGATAATACAGAAGGAGGGAATACATGTTGAAATCAGAACTATTCAACTTTGAATTTCAGCTCGGCATCACTTATTATCAAATTAGTAAATTTCTCTGTATCTCAGTTTTTTTCCAGTAAGAAAAGGGACCTTGTAATATCTGCTTCAGAAACAAAATTAGTTACTGAGTTACTACTTACAATGGGCTTAATTCCAAGTTTTGGGTAATTCTCAGTGTAGGTTTGTCTTGCTTTCACCTTTCATTCTTTATTTGGTATGTATAAAGGGCAACACCCTCCTCTCCCACCCACCCTACCCCTCTTTTTATTTCAAGGCTCAACTGGAAAAAACTTTGGTACACAGTATTTTGAGACAGAGGGTCATTCCATGCAAGTAATAATAAACATTATTCCAAGTCATATATGCTGCTAACAGTCCATAAGGATGGCTGAGGAAAGAGTGGAAGGGAAAACAAAGGCAGCTGAACACAACTGTCATACTGTGTAGGCTTCCCACAGCACTTTATCTTTGTCGACTCTTATTTGATCCAACACCCATTAGCCCTTGGATGCACGGGGCATGTGCTTGGGACATGAATGCATGGGAGGGATGCACTAGGCACTGGGAGGGTCACACGAAAACGGTGAGTTCCTTGGTCTCAGTGAGCTGGGAGTAGAGGATTTCACCGTGTGCAAAGCACCCAAATCTAGGGAGAAGGGAAAAAGAAGCTGAGAGCATGTTGGCAGCCTCCTCATGATGCCAAACGCTGATTTCCACTATATGTAGACGGCCCCGTTTTTAAAACAAATATTCATTTATATTTTTAATTTATATCTTTTTGGCTGAACTGGGGTCTTCATTTCTGTGTGAGCTTTTCTCTAGCTGTGGCAAACAGAGGCTACTCTCCAGAGGGGCCAGTCTCTAGTGGCGGGACACAGGCTTCTCACCACAGTGGCTTCTCTTGTGTGAACACTGGCTCTAGGGCATGCGGCTTTCAGCACTTGCAGCACGTGGGCTCAGGAGTTGTGTCTCCCAGGCTCTAGAGGACAGGCTCCGTAGTTGTAGGGCACAGGCTTAGTTGCTCCACAGCATGTGGAATCTTCTCAACCCAGGAATCAAAACCGTGTCTCCTGCATTGATAGGCGGATTCTTTACCACTGAGCCACCAGGGAAGCCTATTGTTAGGCAGCTAAAACTAAAGAAAAAGTTAGATCACATGGAATTTGCACATGGCCACAATGATCCAGCCAGAGTCCAGTTGGTTTACCCTTAGCCTAAAATGAATGGTAATTAGAGTGTGCTCAAACTTGGAAGACACATTTCACTTATCAACAGCTTCAGAGGATGAAGCCTTTGGATAAGAAACCAAGGAATTTCAGATAGTTTGTCTTGCTTGTTCCTAGGCATGGGATAGTTCAGATGTGTTTATGTGTCTCACACACTAGGTAGAAAACACATATAAAATTTCAAAATATATTTACTTTTTAAGATTCATAGACATTGTCTAAAGTGAATTATATATGTAGGTCACCATCATGCCTATGAAATATTTGGTCCTTTGTATGGCAGAAAGTGAGGAGGAACTAAAAAGCCTCTTGATGAAAGTGAAAGTGGAGGTAAAAACGTTGGCTTAAAACTCAACATTCAGAAAATGAAGATCATGGCATCCAGTCCCATCACTTCATGGGAAATAGATGGGGAAACAGGGAAACAGTGTCACACTTTATTTTTTTGGGCTCCAAAATCACTGCAGATGGTGACTGCAAGCCATGAAATTAAAAGGCGCTTACTCCTTGGAAGGAAAGTTATGACTAACCTAGATAGTATATTCAGAAGTAAAGACATTACTTTGACGACTAAGGTCTGTCTAGTCAAGGCTATGGTTTTCCATTGTTCATGTATGGATGTGAGAGTTGGACTGTGAAGAAAGCTGAGTGCCAAAGAATTGATGAGTTTGAACTGTGGTGTTGGAGAAGACTCTTGAGAGTCCCTTGGACTGCAAGGAGATCCAACCAGTCCATTCTAAAGGAGATCAGCCCTGGGTGTTCTTTGGAAGGACTGATGCTAAAGCTGAAACTCCAGTACTTTGCCCACCTCATGCGAAGAGTTGACTCACTGGAAAAGACTCTGATGCTGGGAGGGATTGGGGGCAAGAAGAAAAGGGGACGAAAGAGGATGAGATGGCTGGATGGCATCACCGACTCAATGGACGTGAGTCTGAGTGAACTCCGGGAGTTGGTGATGGACAGGGAGGCCTGGCGTGCTGCGATTCATGGGGCTGCAAAGAGTTGGACACGACGGAGCGACTGAACTGAACTGAACCTTTGGTTAATTTGTCACCTTTTGAGCTATGACTCTGATTTGAGAGTTGAAAGAGGGACTCTGTGCTTTTGTACATGTTTTACTAGTCTCAAGAATAATAATATTTGTGAACATAACAATAATAAAAACTTAATTAGAAACATTTTTGAGAGTTTGCAATGTATCAGTCATTGTGCTGAATGTTTTATATAATTTTTATTTAATCCTCACACAGTTCTGTATGATCAGTATTATAACAATTCCAATTTTACAATGCTAAAGAGCACTTAGCAAAGTTAATTTCTGTCAGGGTCAGTGTTCAAATTCTTGTATGTTGACCTTCAGAGTCTGATGTACAAACTTCTAAGTCATCCATCCTCTAGAGCAGGGGCTGGCAAACTTCCTGTAGAGGGCTAGATAGTGAATATTTTAGAGTTTGTAGGGCGTAAGGTTTGTTTTACAATGAATGATTCAAGGTGGCTGTGATAGTACAAAAGCAACCATGGATAAGGCATGAAGGAATGGATATGGCTGTGTGTCAATAAAACTTTATTTACAAAAATACTTGGCAGGCTGGCTTGGCCCACAAGCTATGGTTTGTTTGCTGACCCTTAGTCTAGAGCAGGCCTGTTTTGTATAACCCTCCACAGTGATGATAATGTTCTCAATCTGTACTACCAATCATAGTAGCCACTAGCCATGTGTGGCTATTGAACACTTGAGAGGTGGATAATATGACTGAGAAAGTGAATTTAAAATTTTATTTTTATATTAATTAATGTATAGACACATTTGTGTAGAAGTTATGGCATTGGGCAGATTAGATTATAAATTTTGGTATGTATGCTTGTCAGTTCTGGCCATTGTGGAATAAATGAGATGATTAAATTGATACTCTTTTAAAACTATAACTTCGAAGAACCAATAAAATCATCAGTTATAAAGCATACAAAGAAAGAAAAAATATCAGAAAAAAATAAATTAAATTGCGCATAATTGTTATCTCAGCTTTGCAAAAAATCGTTCTCATTAGTGCAAAAATGTGGTTTTTCCCTTAATTTGTTCTGTCATACACAGAACTTTAATAATAAATATATATGTCTTTTATCTTTTTTCTTTAAATTTTTAGACTTCTAGGCCACCTAATGCTGATTGTGTAAGAACTTACTATTCAGAAATTAGCTATGGCAATAATATAAAAGTTGTCATCACTTGTTTCTTGCTCACTCCTATGGTTTGAATAATTTCCCAAAACTGACAAATCTGCTAACATGGATAAAGACATTAGGTTTTGTCTCCCTAAAATGTATGTGTTGAAGCCCTAATCCCTAATATAGTGGTATTTGGAGGTGGGGTCTTTGGGAGATAATTGGGTTTAGATGAGGTCTTAAGGGTGAGGCTGTAAGTGGGATAGTGTCCTTACAAGTAGAAGAAGACAGAGCACTCTCTGCCCCACGAGTACATAGGGAGAAGGCGACCATCTGCTAGGCAAGGAAGAGGACTCTCACCAGAAATCAAATCTGTAGGCAACTTGCTCTTGTATCTTACAGCTTCTGCAGAAATTAGTATCTCTTGTTTAAGCTGGTCAGTCTGTGGTACTTTGTTATAATAGCCAGAGCTATGACACATCCTATAATGTCTGAGTCTCTTAGACAGAGCACGTTTAAGCTACATCTCATATTCACCTGTACCATCATCAGAAAAGGGAAATTATGCACCTGTTTGAAGATGTTTGCAAATAAATTGAAAATGCTATAAAAATTATCTTGGCATGCACCATGGCGTCATCTACATGTCAGGGAAAATTGTGTCCTTAAAACTACCGTTTGAGCCAAAGTGATTATAGGTGTTACATAAGCTACTAAAAATATGGCATCATGACATTTACATAGGCAAAAATATTTGAAGGTACAGAGGAAATATGTTTGACACTTTCAAAGAGATGCTTCAGTGACCATCAGTTTTTCACTGCTCAGCATTTGGTCACTGAAATATACTCATTGAGTTCATGCAGAGCTTAAATCTATCTATGTATCAAGATTCACATGCCACCATACACAGCATCTAAAGGTGTGAGTATGTACACTTGCACAGTTCTGGGAAGCTTTCTGACTTGCTGTGTTAAAGATGATACCACTCCTTCAACTGCTAATATTGAATTTATGTAACAGAAAAATTGCCATTAAGTTTGGAGGCTAAGATGAAGAGACAGCACCTCTTCACATAAACATTGTCTCAGCGTCCTACAGCTGCTTTCAGGGGCATGTTTTTATGCATATTTAAAGTTTATAGCAGAGCACGAGGATCAGACTTTCTTTTCATATTCAAACTTTATAGCAAAGCCACAACTACACATTAATATAGCAGCTGTAATGTATTTCCAGTTAAGCTGTCATAAAGTCTAGGGCTTTTCACATCATCACTTTTGAAGGTCGGTGCCACAAAGAAAAAAGCCATTTGTACTGGATCACCATGGTGATTGGTAATATACATGGTAATAAATATCACAATATATTTCATTTTTATATGTTTTTGATGAAGAGGTAAAAGTACATCTTCTACAGTTGCTTTTCAGAAATTGCTCATCTGTTGGGAATGAGAGTAAAAGAGACTGAAGCTAAACATTATTTACTGAGACATTACCACTCTTCACTGACACCACAGCTGAAATGAGAAGGGGATGCCAATGATATTTCATTTACAGTATTGATTTCCAGAGCTCGCCCTATGAAAGTACTGCACGTGTATTCAAGATAAATGTGAGAAAATGGAGATATGCTGACAGGCACGGTTTCCTTTGTTTTTTATTTTTATCATTCAAATAATTTATATCCTTTTGAAATGTAATTGAAAATGTCTTTCAGATGTCATTTCACGGCTTTCATGTGGTGCCTGAGGTTTGTGAGTACACTGGAAATGTTTAAAGGCTCACAGATACTGGTGTGTATATACTTATACATACATATTTTTAACACAAGTATAGTTTCTAGTCAAAGCTATAGTTTTTCCAATAGTCAGGGACAGATGTGAGAGTTGGACTATAAAGAAAGCTGACTGCTGAAGAATTGATATTTTTGAACTGTGGTGTTGGAGAAGACTCTTGAGAGTCCCCTGGACTGCAAGGAGATCCAACCAGTTTCCATCCTAAAGGAAATCAGTCCTGAATATTCATTGGAAGGACTGATGCTGAAGCTGAAACTCCAATACTTTGGCCACCTGATGTGAAGAACTGACTCATTGGAAAAGACCCTGATGCTGGGAAAGATTGGAGGCGGGAGGAGAAGGGGATGACAGAGGATGAGAAGGTTGGATGGTATCACCAAGTCGGTGGACATGAGTTTTGGTAAACTCCAGGAGCTGGTGATGGACAGGGAAGCCTGGCGTGCTGTGGTCCATGGGGTCACAAAGAGTTGGACACGCCTGAGTGAATGAACTGAACTGAACTGGATAGTTTCTTATGGGCTTCCCTGTTGGCTCAGTGGTAGAGAATCCACCTGCTAATGCAGGAGATGTGGGTTTGATTCCTGGGTGGGGAAGATCCCCTCGAGAAATAAATGGCAACCTACTCCAGTATTCTTGCTTGGGAATCTCATGGATACAGGAGCCTGGTGTCCCTGGGGTCACAAAAGAGTCATACGTGACTTAGCGGCTAAAGAGTCAGTCAGTCATAGTTTCTTACAGTAATAAAGATTTCCACTGCTCTGTTCACTTTAGCTGGATCAGCAGCATGCAAAATCTTTACCTAAGGCACGTGGGGTCAGTCCTGACTAGAAGTGTGTAACCAACACTCGGCACAGTCAAATAAGTTACAAAATAAAAATAAATATTAAAAAAACCCCCAAAGAATAATACAGTTTTTTTTTTTTTTTAAAGATGGCTGGCTGGACAAAGGAGTGAATATCCATTTCCTCCCTCCCTTTCCCTGTTTTGCTCTGGTTGAATTTTCCTCTTTGAATCAGTGGTTAATCGTACTCACCCTTCTGCTGAAATCAAACGTCTCTGTCAGCTCAGCTAATCCTCTTCCTTTTTCCATTTTAAGTTCTGTCCATGTGAACTTCTTATGCACAGTCAGTCCTGGTATCCTGCCTGATCTTTCATTGCCATGAACATCTGTTAGGATGAGAAGAGTGATTTTAAGAAATAAGACAGCGATGAACATCCGAATCATCAGGTCAGTGCAGAGGCGCAGGAAGGCATGGGAGGGCTGGATGCTCCAGAGGTTTGTGTACCCACTAGGGCTTCTCTGAGCCAGACCAAACTGCTCCCAAAGCCCAGTGCCCTCCTCTCCTCTTCTAGCCCCCAGTGTGAAGCACCCAATGTACAGGGCCTTAGCCGGGTCTGAGGATGCAACCTGATCTCTTCTCCTTTCCCTTCTCAATTCCCAAATCAGCCACCTGCTCTTATTCGCAATTCTTATTTCTAAGTTTTCAGGGTTTGTTTTTTTATTAAGAATGATGGACAGTAAGCAGCAGAGCTCTTTTAAAAACAATCAGGAAGTCCAAACATGCTTACACACAGTTTCAATAATTATCAAAACCCTGTATCATACAACAGAAATTAATGAAGCCTACACATGAAGGCACATCACTGCTGATGATAGCAATTTCTGTGTGATCTTGGAATATTCGTTTACTTTTTGATTAGCACAATCCATTCATGTATCACTTTGATATATACTAATACAAAAGCAAAAACAAGGAAATACTAAAGATGGAGATATATTTCCCTATATACAATTTTAGAAATAGTGTGAGGTTTTCAGCCAAGTACAAAATATTCATCACATGAGAATTTGTTGTTGTTAAGTCCCTCAGTCACGTCCAACTCTTTGTGACCCTGTGGACTGCAGCATGCCAGGCTTCCCTGTCCTTCACTATCACCCAGAGCTTGCTCAAACTCATGTCCATTGAGCCGGTGATGCCATCCAACCATCTCATCCTCTGTCGTCCCCTTCTCCTCCTGCCCTCAGTCTTTCCCAGCATCAGGGTCTTTTCTAATGATTCAGCTCTTCGCATCAGGTGGCCAAAGTATTGGAGCTTCAGCTTCAGCCTCAGTCCTTCCAGTCAATATTCAGGGCTGATCTCCTTTAGGATGGACTGATTTGATCTCCTTGCAGTCCAAGGGACTCTCAAGAGTCTTCTCCAACACCACAGCTTAAAAGCATCAATTCTTCACATGAGAATATACACTTTTAATGACTAGGATTTTATAAATAAAAGAATTGAGCCGCGTATTTCTAGTTTGTGAACTCAGAGATTTGCAGCAATATATGTCTGTTCTGTGTATGTGCATTCATGTGTATTGAAGAAGACTACATGAGAGATAGACCTTCACCTTTCCCATATATAAGCTTATGGGTGTTATTTTCAGAAGTGGAATTTATCTGTGTTACTTCTGGGTTGCATGATCGAGAAGTCATACGGTGAATACAACCAAACTCTGTACAAAGAACAAGACAGGAGTTAGTCTGGAGGTGCAAAATTAATGGGATGGAAAATTAAATCTACTACAGCTCATTGATACAATTAACTTTATCATGTAGGTAGTTATTCAATATAATTCTGAACTCTGAGATTATATATAGCAGAATTTTTTTTGAGAAAAGCATTTAAAATGCAATTTAGTCAAAATTATCAGCTAATTCAAACCACCTGTTGAATTAGTATAGAGCATCTCTTTTTAAAAAGATTTTTAAGTTAAAATTAGTTTTTCCAGTTTTATTAGAAAACAATTGACATATATCACAGTATAAGGAGGATATCACAGTGGTTCAATTTACATATATTGTGAGGTGAATACCACAATAGGTTTTGTCTTTATTTATTATATGAATATACAACTTAACAAGCTATGAGGGTGCAGTGAGGATAGACAGATATCCTTGAGAAAATTCCCTACAGGTTGTTGGTTGATTGAATTGATTAGTATTGCTTCAGTTCAGTTCAGTCACTCAGTCGAGTCGACTCTTGTGACCCCATGGACTACAGCATGCCAGGCTTCCCTGTCCATCACCAATATTTGACCACTCCTGGTATGTTTCAGTTAGTGTCTTTCTTAGGCTGTCATTAGAAGGCATGATTTAGCAGTTGTTCAGTTGCTAAGCCCTGTCTAACTGTTTGACAACCCCACAGACTGTAGCACGCCAGGCCCCTCTTTCCATGGGACTTCCCAGCAAGGATACAGGAGTGGATTGCCATGTCCTTCTCCAGGGAATCTTCCTGACCCAGGGATCTAACCCATGTCTCCTGCAATCTTTATCGCTGAGCGGGTAAAGAATGCAGGTGGGTACTTTACCACTGAGCCACCTGGGAAGCCCTGATTTAGCAGTACCTTCTACTAAACAAACAACAAAACAAGCAGGCAGAAAAACAATAGGATCAGAATGAAAGCCTAGGGGCCTTAGTTGAATTCAGGATATGAGTTTTTCAGTATTTTGGCTTTTCTCTCTCACAGTGTAGCGCAAGGATGTTAAGGTTTCCAAGTAGACTTATAAATAGACTTATACTGCCCTCTACTTATAGCTGTAGCCAGAACTCCAGTACGGGGTTGAACAGAAATGGGTTGAAGAGAGCAGGCACTCTTGTTTGCTCCTGTTTCTATGATAGTGAAAGACAGGGAAGTCTGGTTTGTTGCAGTCCATAGGGTTGAAAAGAGGCGGAATCGACTGAACAACTGAACAACTGAGCAGAAAGCATTCACTCTTCCATTATTACAAATGATGTTAGCTGCAGGCTTTCCTTAGATTCCTGTTTCCAATTTGAGGGAGTTTTCTCTATTCCTAACTTGCTGAGTGTTTATCATGGTGACTGGGGAATGCTGTTCAGTATTGTTTCATCTTCTATTACCACAATCAAATAATTAACTTTAATATCACAATTTGGTGATCATATTGATTGATTTTCTAATGTAAAACTAACTTTGCATTCTAGTTCAGTTTTTCAGTTCAGTCGCTCAGTTGTGTCCGACCCTGCGACCCCATGAAGCACAGCACGCCAGGCTTCCCTATCCATCACCAACTCCTGGAGTTCACCCAAACCCATGTCCATTGTGTCACTGATGCTATCCAACCATCTCATTCTCTGCTATCCCCTTCTTCTCCTGCCCTCAATCTTTCCCAGCATCAGGGACTTTTCAAATGAGTCAGCTCTTCGCATCAGGTGGCCAAAGTATTGGAGTTTCAGCTTCAACATCAGTCCCTCCAATGAACACCTAGGACTGATCTCCTTTAGGATGGACTGGTTGGATCTCCTTGCAGTCCAAGGGACTCTCAAGAGTCTTCTCCAGCATCACAGTTCAAAAGCATCAGTTCTTCAGTGCTCAGCTTTCTTTAGAGTCCAACTCTCACATCCATATATGCCTACTGGAAAAACCATAGCCTTGCTGGAGCCTTGTTGGCAAAATAATGTCTCTGCTTTTCAATATGCTATCTAGGTTGGTCATAACTTTCTTTCCAAGGAGTAAGCGTCTTTTAATTTCATGGCTGCAGTCACCATCTGCAGTGATTTTGGAGCCCAGAAAAATAAAGTCAGCCACTGTTTCCACTTTTTCCCATCTATTTGCCATGAAGTGATGGGACCAGATGCCATGATGTTAGTTTGCTGAATGTTGAGCTTTAAGCCAACTTTTTCACTCTCCTCCTTCACTTTCATCAAGAGGCTCTTTAGTTCTTCTTCACTTTCTGCCATAAGGGTGGTGTCATCTGCATATCTGAGGTTATTGATATTTCTCCTGGCAATCTTGATTCCAGCTTGTGCTTCCTGCAGCCCAGGGTTTCTCATGATGTACTCTGCATAGAAGTTAAATAAGCAGGGTGACAATATATAGCCTTGACATACTCCTTTTCCTATTTGGAACAAGTCTGTTGTTCCATGGCCAAATCTAATTTTTCCTTCCTGATCTGTATATAAGTTTCTCAAGAGGCCGGTCAGGTGGTTTGGTACTCCCATCTCTTTCAGAATTTTCCACAGTTTATTGTGATCCACACAGTCAAAGTCTTTGGCATAGTCAATAAAGCAGAAATAGATGTTTTTCTGGAACTCTCTTGCTTTATTGATGATCCAGCAGATGTTGGCAATTTGATCTCTGGTTCCTCTGCCTTTCCTAAAACCAGCTTGAACATCTGGAAGTTCACGGTTCATGTATTGCTGAAGCCTGCCTTGGAGAATTTTGAGCATTACATTACTAGCGTGTGAGATGAGTGCAATTGTGCAGTAATTTGAGCATTCTTTGGCATTGCCTTTCTTTGGGATTTGAGTGAAAACTGACCTTTTCCAACCCTTTGGCCACTGCTGAGTTTTCCAAATTTGCTGACATATTGAGTGTAGCACTTTCACAGTGTCATCTTTCAGGATTTGAAATAGCTCAACTGGAATTCTATCACCTTCACTAGCTTTGTTTGTAGTGATGCTTCCCAAGGCCCACTTGACCACATTCCAGGATGTCTGGCTCTAGGTGAGTGTGAGTGATCACACCTTCATGATTATCTGGGTCATGAAGATCTGTTTTGTACAGTTCTTCTGTGTATTTTTGCTACCTCTTCTTAATATCTTTTACTTCTGTTAGGTCCATACCATTTCTGTCCTTTATTGAGCCCATCTTTGCATGAAATGTTCCCTTGGTATCTCTAATTTTCTTGAAGAGATCTCTAATCTTTCCCATTCTATTGTTTTCCTCTATTTCTTTGCATTGATCCCTAAGGAAGGCTTTCTTATCTCTCCTTGCTATTCTTTGGAACTCTGCATTCAAATGGGTATATCTTTCCCTTTCTCCTTTGCTTTTCACTTCTCTTCTTTTCACAGCTATTTGTAAGTCCTCCTCAGACAGCCATTTTGCTCTTTTGCATTTCTTTTTCTTGGGGATGGTGTTGCTCCCTGTCTCCTGTACAATGTCATGAACCTCCGTCCATAGTTTATCAGGAACTCTGTCTATCAGATCTAGTCCCTTAAATCTATTTCTCACTTCCACTGTATAATCGTAGGGGATTTGATTTAGGTCATACCTGAATGATCTAGTGTTTTTCTCCACTTTCTTCAATTTCAGTCTGAATTTGGCAATAAGGAGTTCATGATCTGAGCCATGGTCCGTTCTCAATCTTGTTTTTGCTGACTGTAGAGAGCTTCTCCATCTTTGGCTGCAAAGAATATAATCAATCTGATTTCTGTGTTGACCATCTGGTGATGTCCATGTGTAGAGTCTTCTCTTGTATTGTGGAAGAGGGTGTTTGCTATGACCAGTGTGTTTTCTTAGCAGAACTCTGTTACCCTTTGCCCTGCTTCATTCTGTACTCCAGGGCCAAATTTGCCTGTTACTCCAGGTGCTTCTTGATTTCCTACTGTTCCATTCCAGTTCCCTATAATGAAAATGAAATCCTTTGGGGGTATTAGTTCTAAAAGGTCTTGTAGGTGTTCATAGAACCATTCAACTTCAGCTTCTTCATCATTACTGGTCGGGGCATAGACTTGAATTACTGTGATACTGAATGATATTGCATGATATTAGAGTGAATCCCATCCGTATGTCTTCTTTGGAGAAATGTCTACTTAGTTCTTTGGCCCATTTTTTGATTGGGTCGTTTATTTTTCTGGAATTGAGCTGCAGAAGTTGCTTGTATATTTTTGAGATTAGTTGTTTGTCAGTTGTTTCAGTTGCTATTATTTTCTCCCATTCAGAAGGCTGTCTTTTCACTTTGCTTATATTTTCCTTTGTTGTACAGAAGCTTTTAATTTTAATTAGATCCCATTTGTTTATTTTTGCTTTTATTTCCAGAATTCTGGGAGGTGGATCATAGAGGATCCTGCTGTGATTTATGTCGGAGAGTGTTTTGCCTATGTTCTCCTCTAGGAGTTTTATAGTTTCTGATCTTACATTTAGATCTTTAATCCATTTTGAGTTTATTTTTGTGTACGGTGATAGAAAGTGATCTAGTTTCATTCTTTTACAAGTGGTTGACCAGTTTTCCCAGCACCACTTGTTAAAGAGATTGTCTTTACTCCATTGTATATTCTTGCCTCCTTTGTCAAAGATAAGGTGTCCATATGTGTGTGGATTTATCTCTGGGCTTTCTATTTTGTTCCATTGATCTATATGTCTGTCTTTGTGCCAGTACCATACTGTCTTGATGACTGTGGCTTTGTAGTAGAGCCTGAAGTCAGGCAAGTTGATTCCTCCAGTTCCATTCTTCTTTCTCAAGATTGCTTTGGCTATTCGAGGTTTTTTGTATTTCCATACAAATCTTGAAATTATTTGTTCTAGTTCTGTGAAAAATGTGGCTGGTAGCTTGATAGGGATTGCATTGAATTTGTAAATTGCTTTGGGTAGTATACTCATTTTCACTATATTGATTCTTCCTATCCATGAACATGGTATATTTCTCCATCTATTAGTGTCCTCTTTGATTTCTTTGATCAGTGTTTTATAGTTTTCTATATATAGGTCTTTAGTTTCTTTAGGTAGGTATACGGATGGCTAACAAACACATGAAAAGATGCTCAACATCACTCATTATTAGAGAAATGCAAATCAAAACCACAATGAGGTACCACTTCACACCAGTCAGAATGGCTGCGATCCAAAAATCTGCAAGCAATAAATGCTGGAGAGGGTGTGGAGAAAAGGGAACCCTCCTACACTGTTGGTGGGAATGCAAACTAGTACAGCCACTATGGAGAACAGTGTGGAGATTCCTTAAAAAATTGCAAATAGAACTACCTTATGACCCAGCAATCCCACTTCTGGGCATACACACCGAGGAAACCAGAATTGAAAGAGACACATGTACCCCAATGTTCATCGCAGCACTGTTTACAATAGCCAGGACATGGAAACAACCTAGATGTCCATCAGCAGATGAATGGATAAGAAAGCTGTGGTACATATACACAATGGAGTATTACTCAGCCGTTAAAAAGAATTCATTTGAATCAGTTCTGATGAGATGGGTGAAACTGGAGCCAATTATACAGAGTGAAGTAAGCCAAAAAGAAAAACA
This sequence comes from Capra hircus, assembly GCF_001704415.2. NCBI lineage: Eukaryota > Metazoa > Chordata > Mammalia > Artiodactyla > Bovidae > Capra > Capra hircus. The sequence goes on along the minus strand of NC_030811.1, from coordinate 12,151,194 downwards.
CCAATACAGTATACTAACACATATATATGGAATTTAGGAAGATGGCAATGACGACCCTGTATGCAAGACAGGAAAAAAGACACAGATGTGTATACCGGACTTTTGGACTCAGAGGGAGAGGGAGAGGGTGGGATGATTTGGGAGAATGGGAATTATAACATGTATACTGTCATGTAAGAATTGAATCGCCAGTCCATGTCTGACATAGGGTGCAGCTTGCTTGGGGCTGGTGCATGGGGATGACCCAGAGAGATGTTGTGGGGAGGGAGGTGGGAGGGGGGTTCATGTTTGGGAACGCATGTAAGAATTAAAGATTTTAAAATTTAAAAAAAATTAAAAATTAAAAAAAAAATGAAAAACACAAAATGATATATCAAAACATAGAAATTAGTGTAACAACATTGGGGAAAGTATTGTGAAATCTTGAAACTAGGCAGGAAGAATTAATGCTGAAATCTTTGCTATGATACCTGTGACAAGTCTATTAAAGTAAAATTACTCAAAAAAAAAAAAAAATAGAGTGAATCCCAATTGGTCACAATGTATTTCTTTACAAATGTACTTTAGATTTAATTTGCTTAAATTTTAAAATGATTTTTATGACTTTTCATTATAGGTAGTTCTTGTTCAGTCGCTAGATTGTGTCTGACTCTTTGCAACCCCATGAACTGTAGCATAGCATGCTTCCCTGTCCTTCACTATCTCCCTGAGTTTGCTCAAACTCATGTCCATTGAGTTGGTGATGCCATCCAACCATCTCATCCTCTGGCACCTCCTTCTCCTCCTGCCCTCAATCTTTCCTGGAATCACGGTCTTTTCCAGTGAGTCAGCTCTTTATGTCAGGTGGCCAAATTACTGGAGCTTCAGGTTCAGCACTGACTCTTCCAATCGATATTTAGGGTTGATTTCCTTTAGGATTGATTGGTTGGATCTCCTTGCTGTCCAAGGGACTCTCAAGAGTCTTCTCCAACACCCCAGTTCAAAAGCATCAGTTCTTCAGTGATCAGTCATCTTTATATTCTCATTCATACATGACTACTGCAAATGTCATAGCTTTGACTATATGGACCTTTGTCAGTAGTGTGATGTCTCTGCATTTAAATACACTGTCTATATTTGTCATAGCTTTTCTTCCAAGGAACAAGCATCTTTTAATTTCATGGCTGCAGTCACTGCCCACGGTGACTGGAGAGCCCAAGAAAATAAAATCTGCCACTGTTTCTACTTTGTCCCCATCTATTTGCCCTGAAGTGATCGGACCAAATGCCATGATTTTAGTTTTTTGAAAGTTGATTTTTAAGCCAGCCTTTTCACTCTCCTCTTTCACATTCATCAAGAGGCTCTTTAGTTAATCTTCACTTTCTGTCATTAATGTGGTATCATCTGCATATCTGAGGTTTTTGATATTTCTCCCAACAATCTTGATTCCAGTTTGTGCTTCATCTAGCCTGGCATTTCACATGATGTACTCTGCATATTAGCTAAATAAGCAGGGTGACATCTGGTTTTGATGTATTGCTTTCCCAATTTGAAACCAGCCCATTTTTCCATGAGTTCTAACTGTTGCTTCTTGACCTCCATACACGTTTCTCAGGAGGCAGGTAATGTGGTCTGGTATTTCCATCTCATCAAGAATATTTCACAGTTTGTTGTGATCCACACAGTGAAAGGCTTTTGCATAGTCATGAAGCAAAAGTAGATAGCTTTTGGAAATCCCTTGCTATTTCTATGATCCAGCATATGATGGCAATTTAATCTCTGGTTCCTCTGCCTTTTCCCAAATCCAGCTTGTACATCTGGAAGTTCTTAGTTCATGTCCTAAGGATTTTGAGCACAATCTTGCTAGCATGTGAAATCAATTGTACAGTAGTTTGAACATTTTTTGGCATTGCTTTTCTTTGGGAGTGGAATGAAAACTGACCTTTTCCCATTCTGTGGCCACTGCTGAGTTTCTTAAATTTGCTGGCATATTGAGTGCAGCACTTTAACAACATTATCTTTTAATCTGAAGTTTTCTTTAATGTTTTTGTCTGGTTTTGATGGTAGGGTAATGCTGACTCATAAAATTAATTGGGAGATGTTTCCTCCTCTCCTTGATCCTGAATAAGTTTTTGTAGAATGAGGATTATTTCCTTCATAAGTGTTTGGTAGACTTCAACAGAGAAGACCTGTGAATCTAAAATTTTTATTATGTTTTTAATATCTATACAATTTGAAGTGTTTGTGATGTTGGAATAAGCATGTTAATTCTTTATTTTTTCAGATGTTTTACTAGCAGTTTCTCAAGTTTAATAATTTTTTTTGTGAAAGAATCAACTTTTGATTTAATTTCTTTGATTTCTAGACTCATAGTTTTTTATTTCCTTTCTTCCACTTGCTTTGGGTTTAATATATTCTTCTTTTCCTAGGTTTTTAAAGACTAAGCTTAGGTCATTGATTTGAGAACTTTGTTATTTTTAGAGTAAGAATTTATTGATGTGATTTCCCTTGAAATTACTATCTTAGTTGTAGCCAACAAATTTTAATGTACCATGGTTTCATTTTCTTTCAGTTCAAGATATTTTCTAATTTTCTTGCATTTCTGCTTTGATCTATGTATAATTTAGAAATGTATTGTTTATATACTCCACTTGGGGATTTTTTTTCTATATCATTGATTTTTAGTTTGATTTCTTTTTGAATAGCAAATGCTTAATATGTTTTCAGCCTAGTTTTATAGTGCTGTATATGCCCAAGTTTAGTGAATGTTGCAGTATGCTTGAACCCTGAATATGCTCATTTTGAGTTAGCCATAAATATCAATTAGGTCAACTTGGCTAATAGAGTTGTTAAAGTCTTTTATATTCTTACTAATTATCTCTCTACATTTTCTGTCAATTACTGAGAACTGAGCATTGGAATCTCCAACTAAAATTGCTGACTGATTCTATTTCTTTGTTCAACTCCACCAGTTTTATTTTCCCTCATTTATTTTGAAGTTATGCTTTTGGATACAAACACTTCTGATTTTTATATCCTGATGAATCAGTCTCTTTATCAGTATGAAACATCTTTCTTCATTCCTAGTAATACTCCTTTTAAAAAAATGACTTTTCTTATATCAATTTTATCACATCCTTTTACTTTTATTCTCATTTTGCTCCTACATTTAAAATTTCCCCCAGTTTTATTGAGGGATAATTGGCATACAGAACTGTTGCAGGAAGGGGGACCCCTTCCCGGGCCTGAAACTGGGCTCTTGTTTAATGCTCGGAAATGAATTGTCTGAGGAGACCCATGCCCTGACAAAGCAAGAGATTTTACTGGGAAAGGGCATCCAGGTAGAGAGCAGTAAGGTAGGGGAACCCAGGGAAACAGCTCTGTCACATGGCTTGCAGTCTTGGGTTTTATGGTGATCGGATTAGATTCTGGGTTGTCTTTAGCCGATCATTCTTACTCAGAGTCCTGTCTGGTGGTGCACACCTTGTTCAGCCAAGATGGATGTCAGAGAGAAGGATTGTGGGATGTGGTCAGACATGTGGTATCTCTTTTTGACCTTTCCTGAACTCTTCTGGTTGGTGGAGGCTTATTAGTTCCATGTTCCTTACCAGGACCTCCTGTTGTAAAACAACTCATGCAAATGGTTACTGTGGTGCCTGGCAAGGGTGGGCAGTTTCAACCAGTGTGCGTCCCCTAAGAGAACTGTGTAAGTTGAGGTGTACAGCATAATGGTTTGACTTTCAAACATCATGAAATTACTACCACAATAAGTTTATTTAACACCCATCATCTCATATAGGTACAAAAGAAAAAAAACAGAAAAAATATACTTTTTCTCTTACCATGAGAACTCTTAATATTTACTCTTTTAAAAACTTTCAAATATACCAGACAGCAATGTTTCATTGACAACATATAGTTGTTTTCAGCTTTCAAATTCTAATGATTTCTGATGTTTATTCAGTGTTATTTATATTTAATGTTAATTTTAAAATTTAAATATCAATACAGTTAATTTTAAATCTGTAAATTTATTGTTTATATATGCCCCATATGGTCTTTGTTCCCGAGTTTCTCTTGCTTTCTCTTCTATTAATTTCTTTCTTATGACTTCATTTTATTTCTACTTTGTGCCTTATTAGCTACACCTCATTATTTTCTTTTTATTAAAGTGGTTTCTTTAGGGATTTTAATATGTCTTTAACTTGAGTCTACCTCCAAATAGTATTTTTTTACTCTACAATAATGTAAAAAATTTGCATAAAGCTACTCCCATCCCCCCTCCATCTTTTGTTATTGTTGCATATTTTGCTTATAAATATGCTAAAATCTTTGGTATATTGTTATTGTTTTTTATTTAATTAGTGGGATTTGAAGATTTGCTTCTAACTTGTTGACGTTGCTTTACTTCTCACTTTCTGAAGTCATACCAGAGTTCCTCTTAGTAACTGATTAGTAGTCACTGGTCAATAAGTATCCAGACTATCATATTTTCTCTAATCCTTTGCACTTATTTCTAACTATTTTTTATTAAGTCACCACTCAATAATTGAATCACTTGCTTGAACACTATCTACATAGATATTTGTTTCAATATATGCATTTTGCTCTTCTGAATGTTACTCTATAATTTTCTTTGTGGGAAACCTGGGTTCGATCCCTGGGTCAGGAAGATCCCCTGGAGAAGGAAATGGCAACCCATTCCAGTACTCTTGCCTGGAGAATCCCATGGATGAAGGAGCCTGGTGGGCTACAGTCCACGAGGTCGCAAAGAGTTGGACATGACTAAGCGAATTCACTTTACTTCACTTCACATATTTTATGTCTCCTAAGTTGTAATATGGTTAGTTTTACATGGTTATAAGTATGATTTTAATATGGTTAATTTGATCATACTTCATATAAATTTAATTATAAACTAAGGCCTATTCCAATACTTCTGCACATTTTTCTTGTACTCTATCATGACATCGTTTAATCTATTCTTACAAAGTTGTTGAAATATCTTAATAATTGCCATTTTTTGAACAGTTTTGTTGTTTTAAAAATATAACCAAAATGTTCAAATAATTGAATTAGAGCTAAAACACTAATGTACTGCTATTAGGTAAGTATCACTGAAGAGATATTTTTAGGAATTTAATGCTTGAACATAAATTTATATGATTTCAGCTCTATGAAAAGTGAATTAGTTTCTCCAAAAGTGCTGAGCACATTGATTTGAAAATTTGTACCTTATCCACCAGCACCTGCAGTAAAACACTTCATTGTATAAAAGTCAAGAAAAACATTACCTGAAACTGTGTTTAAATGAGGTGATTTTTCATTCAAGCTGTAGCCTGGTCATAAAAATCTAGGGGTCACATTTACAATAGGACTTTACATGAGGATTTAGTTCAAATAAAGACACAAGTTATATCTGGGCATCCTGTCAAACTGACCATGGATAATGTAAATCTCTTTTATTTTCAATATTTAATATTTTTAAGGTAGATTATTTTCAGGGCATTCTGAGCTAGCATGGCAGCAGGTATATCAACATTTCATGTAATATAATACAAAGATTAATTCCATTACATCTGAATCTAATTCTCTTAGGTACATCAAAATCACATAGGGATGCCTCCATACTTTCAGGCTCATAAAATTGCTATAGGGGGCCATAAATTGGCTCTATGAAGTTCGCTTTGCCCCCAGGAGAAACCATGAAAAGCAATAGGATTCAAGTTATGCTGTGTGTGGTAGAAAGAATTAATTCAACAGGAAAAAAATTTCCACTTTAAGCTCAAATTTAGCTTCACAGTAGCAAAGAATACAATGCATGAATAAGAATTAGATATTCACAGTGACTGAAAGTATGACCCTTAGTCTCTCCAAAGATAACTAACAGCCTAAAAGCCATTAAAAATGTAGAAGAAGAGCATTATTTACATCAAAATTTAAATATAATATTTAGAAATCTTTAGAGACCAAGATGGAGGAGAGCACTCATTATGTCTAGTCTTCTTGCTTTTATTTGACTAATTCCTCATTAGAATCGTGTTCTGTGCCTCTGGGGACCTAATCAAGGGAGGCAGGATGGGATTTCTGGCCCTTTCATACTCTAATGAATAGGAAGGAAGGACAATGTAGTAATTTTCCTCTAAAGTGATACTGAATTTTGTTGTTGTTAAGAAAACTGTAGATGTGGTTCAATTCATCTGCTATCATGGGACATTCCTTTGACACTATTGAAGTCTATTTGATTTCTTTTTCATTTTAAGGTTTGGACATATGTAATTATTCAGTCTTTTTGTCTAACTAAATGGAATTTGAGGATATAGTTTCTAAAACATATTTCTTTTCAGTTTCCTGCAAAAGCCCTTTGATGGGACTCTCCTTACCATGACTTTCAAGGGCTCCACATTCTCTTCATTCCATTACTCCACTCTTATTTTTAACTACTTTTGTTGATGTGTCCTAAGTTTCAGCAAAGGTGATTCATTTTTCCCGTGCTTCTTTCTCTCTATACTTCTGCTGAAGTCATTCTTTTCTTGTATCTGTGTCTTTAAGCGGCTTTCCCCTCTCTCCAAGTCCTTCATGGAGTCTTTTCTAATACATCCAAACATGAGGCAAAAAAAAAAAAAAAAAAAAATGTTTCCATAATTTTCCAAGACTCCCTTTTGGAACATTTTATTATAATTCTGATTTCATTCTAGTGGATACTCTGTTTTTGTCTCTACTACAGTGTTTAATGCATAGTATGCACTCAATGAATACATTTGGCATGAATGCTAAATAAATTGATAATTAAAATAACAGAAAAAGAATAACCTTAGGACTATATGGACAGAAAGCACATCTTACAATTTCTCAGCTGCTTTTTGAACTAGTATTAATTTTTTTCTTCAATGCCATAAAACCTGGGCAAAATATAAGTGGTTATGGTTTGTTTCTGAAGGGTAATTATCTTATTGGGGATTCCCCAATGGCTCAGGTGATGAAGAATCTGCCTGCAATGTGGGAGGCCGAGGTTCAGTCCCTGGATTGGGAAAATCCCTTATTGCTTTTGGACTGCTGTAACGAAATGCCACAGACTGTGTGGCTTATAAACAATAAAATTTTATTCCTCACAGTTCTGGAGGCTGGAAGTCTGGGATCAAGGTGCCAGCTTGGTTATATTCTAATGAAAGCCTCTCTCTGCTTCCTATCTGTTGCTTTCTTGCTGTGAAGTCCTTTATTTAAGGCACTGATGTCATTCACAAAGGCTCCACCCTCATGAGGGAGTCAGTTCTCAAGGGCCCTGCCTCTTAATATCACCATCTGTAGGGGTTAGGTTTTCAACATATGAATTTTGGGGACTATAGCAGAAAGGAACTTTTAAACATAAAAGCAATGACAAAATTTTAAAGAAAAAAGTATACTTGGCATTTATGAAAAAATTAAAAAAATATTTAGGATGAAATGACTTAAATAAAACAGATTGGGAAATATTAGCAATTCATATTATAAGACAATATCCTTAATATAAGGATTCTCAGAACTGACTTAGGAAATTCAGTTTTATACCTGAACCTGTCACAAGGCCATGGACAGGGGATAAGAGCCTGATTGGGAACTTGTCTGGAGATTTAAGGGACATCTGGTTTCCCAGAAGCACATGCATTCAAAAATATAACCAGAGATTTTTTTAAGAAGTAGGAAAGAATTCTGAAAACAAAATCGATAATCTCCCCCCCTGCAGTGGGATTGTGGTTGATTTTCATTATCTTCCTGTTCTTTTCTAGGTTTCCAGTCTTTTTTTGTAATAACCATGAATTTTTATCATCAGAAAAACAATTCTGTGGGAATATATTATTTTTTAGAAATAATTTCCACTCTTTTGAATGTAAGCTGGCTCCAAGAGCTTGGCAGAAAGGGGAGAGTTTGTCCCTTAGCTGTGCGTGCTAAGTTGCTTCAGTTGTGTCTGACTCTTTGTGACCCATGGACTATAGCCCACCAGGTTCCTCTGTCCATTTGATTCTCCAGGCAAGAATACTGGAGTGGATTGTCACGCCTTTCTCCAGGGAATCTTCCCGATCCAGGGATTGAACTCGCGTCTCTTATGTCTTCCGCATTGGCAGGTGAGTTCCTTATGATTAGTGCTACCCAGGAAGCCCCCTCTTAGCTGCAGCACAGCCAAAAAAAGGTGTCTCACAAGGCACCAATGTTCAGCTGAGCTGTGGGGCTCACCTTCTTCAACATCTGCTCAAAAATGTTACTATTCCTGCTGCTCTCAGTAAGCAGTATTGAGGAAATCTGCATTTCTTAGAAAGAGACATTTTTGGGTAGAAAATACAGATGAATCATGAGCTTACATATTGGGATTTATTATTACTTTTGTTGGAAAGAAAGGATTTCAATGAATTAATATGAAAATAAGATGTGGAGAATCTTTCCTCGCATCATATCTTGCGAAGAACTTATGAAATTTTCTGTATCATTTTCCAGTTGTGTGCATGTGGTGTGTGTGAGTGTGCACAAGCTCTTTAAACTCTAGGGCATTAATTTCTTCATTTGTGCAAATCATTGCATTAGATTATCTTGAGGTGGATTCTTTCAGCTCTCACATTTCTGAAACTCTAAACCATATGTATCAGGTTTCTCTTATAGTTTTCTCCTGTGATGCATAGTGAGTAGGCACAGAAGGAATCATTTTCTAGGGTGGTGCCATCTATGCTAAATGCATCTTTCCTTAAAATTGTCCCTGATGTGATACCAAAAATAATTAAGAGAGCTTCTAACTTTCAGTTTTCAAGTCTTAGGGCCCATAAGCCCCTGAGTAAAAGAAGCAATTTTTAGAGAAAGGGCAAATGTTACCTTTCCAAGACCAAATGCCGGCAGGTTTTCAAATATCACCCTTTCACGTCTGTACTCTGACCTAGCTTCAAGCTAAGCTGACAGCTACTGTCACCATTTTCATTGGAGTACCTGATACAGCAGCCCAAGACGTCGGGTAGCTCTTGGCTCTGGGGTAGGATTTTATGAGCACTTTTGCCCAAACCTTACTATTTGGGGCAGTATTGCAGGTTTTTTTCACTGTTTAATATAGATATAGAGCTATGATACTATATAATACTACTTGTTGTTGTTCAGTCACTAATTGTATCCAACTGTGACCTCATGGACTGCAGCACGCCAGGCTTCCCTGTCTTCACCATCTCCTGGAGTCCGCTCAGATTCACGTCCATTGAGTCGGTGATGCCATCCAAACATCTCATCCTCTGTCGCTCCCTCTCCTGTTCTCAGTCTTTCTCAGTATTGTCTTTCCCAACGAATCAGCTCTTCACATCAAGTGGCCAAAGTATTGGAGCTTGAGCTTCAGCTTTAGCATCAGTCCTTCCAATGAATATTCAGGACTGATTTCCTTTAGGATTGACTGGTTTGATCTCCTTGCAGTCCAAGGGACTCTCAAGAGAGTCTTCTCCAGCACCGCAGTTCAAAAGCATCAATTCTCTGGTGCTCAGTCTTCTTTGTGGTCCAGCTCTCACATCCATATGTGACTACTGGAAAAGGCATATAATACTATAGTGTCTTATAGTATTACTGAAGTATTATAAGGCAGGATGATTAAAATAAAGTTTTTAAATCAGTTGATAACTCAGGAATCATAATTAAACAGCATTATCTTAAATTACTTTTACAATTTTTCAGGCTATTGAAAGAAAAGTAGCAACAAGTTCATTAAGATGGTTCTAACTCTAGAATGTTCTTGAAAAACAAATTTGATTCTCTTTGATCATTGATGTGTGGAAGAGGTATATCTTTGATTAACTTTCCCATGTTTTCAGTTTAAGACCATTTTCTGTATAATTCAGTTTTTTTTATGATTTTACCTTCACAATATTTGTTACGATCTCATCCTATTATTATTTTTATATTTTTAGAAGATTATTTTTGCCTATTTTGATAAAATTTATAATTCCATGAATAAAAAGTATATTCTTGTTATATATATATATATATATACACAAAGTAAGCATGAAAATACATGTATATCCAAAATGTTACATATTTGTAACCAAATATATACATTCATAACTAAAGCATACTAGTTATTGACTTTCAAAAATTTTTAAATAAGTAAGATAAAGCAATAATGCATGTAATTATTTTACAAAATTTCTAAGCTGCAAACAAGGTTCTTCAATGAAAGCAGGAAAGAAAAATAGGGTTTGTTGGTCACTAATAGTTATATAGTATGTTGTCACTTTGAGATGAAAATGAGGTTTAAAGTTAATTATACACAGCTATTTAAAAATTTTTAATATTATCCAGCATTATCTCTGTAGTAGAAAAACAAAACATATTTAGTCATTCCTCCGAAACTAAAAGTTAATTCTTATTCATAATGACTTAAGTTGTTTTTATTCAACAAACTTATTTCCAGAAGCCATCTGAGCATGTGGTTATTAAATAACATATAAGTATCAATTTAGAATGTCTAGGATATTCGCAACAATTTTTTCATATATTTAATAAGTAATTCAAACAATTGTATTTGTTAATCTAAAGACTGAATGAACTGAAGTGGATTTACAACCAGAGTTCATTCTTTTCTTTTCTTTTTTTTTTTTTTTTTTTTTGCGCCAGGCCCTGTACCCACAGTATCATAGGTCAGTGCTCTTGCTCATACCTTGTTCTTGCATCTCTAAGAGATGCTGCGACACACCTAGTTTCCTGGAGCTGTGAGTCTGAGCCAAGACCAGAATAGAATCCTAGTAGACTCTGGAGCCTCTTTTTACAATAGTTCAGCTCAGCTGACTCTGAAAAGCTGAAGTGGGTCCTAAGACTTGAGCCTTGCCCTCATCTTCTTAAAGCATGTGGTCTTGGATCCTAGCCGCGCCTGGCAGGAGCTGAACTTGACTTGTCTGTGGTCATGTGGGCTTCCCTGGGGGCTCAGCTGGTAAAGAATCTGCCTGCAGTGCGGGAGACCTGGGTTCGATCTCTGGGTCAAGAAGATCCTCTGGAGAAGGGAATGGCTCCCCACTCGAGTATTCTAGCCTGGAGAACTCCATGGACTCTATAGTCCATGGGGTTACAGAGTCGGACACGACTGAGACACTTTCACTTTCTCCTCATCTAGTCTCAATTGGTCCAGCCTGGCTCTGAAAATCCTGACAGGACTGTTAGTGGGAAACTGGCATGAACGTATGAACATGTGTCTGTGTGTGTATGTGTGTGTGTGCATACACGAACAATGAGTCAGGCAAAATAAGTTGCAAGGAAAAACTTCAGCAGCCTCTGGACTTTCTGAACTTTTCTCCAATACCACATGCCCCCTCCCTTCCCTCCTATCCATGTTCCTCTTACTTTCCTTTCAAATAACTTGGCCTTACCTTTCCAGGTGGGTCTCTCTCCATCACCCAATCCCTTACTATTTAACTGGTACTTAAACTGTACTTTAGTACATAGCCATCATTTTAAAAACTCAGTGTCTGATGAATTTTTGAATATTTTAAAAAGCTGGTTTATAAATTGGTGGATAACAGTCTTTATTGTTTCTTCCTTCATTTCATTATATAATTTTGAGCATTTCTTTTTAAAGACATTAGTCACATGTCATAAGGGACCTATAGAAAGGATGACATTACATATATCTCATGACTTGCTAACAGCGATGGATGTAAAATAAATTAGCAGATGAAGGAAAAGAGAGAAGATTGAGATTCATGGTCAGCATGGGGATTGGGGTTATGCCAAGTTTAATCCTTCTCTGCTGACCCAGTTCTTTGCTAATAAGAACAATAAGGACTGTTCTCCATTTATGAGCCTGAAGGGCCAGGGTCAGATCAGTTCTGCAGTATTTTAAAACATCACTTTTAAGCTTGTGGATTCTGTCTCATACATCACAGGTCCTTCTCACTCAACCATTTCATCTCCATCAGCATGCACACGTGTCCTGGAAGCATCCGTCGTATAACGAACGAAACAAAGCCAACCCCAAAGAAAAAACAAAGCCCTCAAATGTCCTTTGACTCCGCATAATCCACCAGGTAACAGACATATATTTCTCCCCTCTTTTATTAAAAAAAAAAAATTCTTAAAATTGTGATCTCTCTTCATGGCCTCCAACTCCTCCCTCTCTTTCCCTCTTTAGCCTATTACAATTTTACTTTATCGCAACTCCAGCACTCTTGAAAAAGTCATTACATTTCTCCACGTTGCCTAAATCTAAGGGAACTTTTTTTCTTATCTAACATTTCAGTGATAGTCAATCCATTTTACCATCCTTTTTTCTTTAAATATACTTTGATTATTTTCTATGATACCACAATCTCTTCCTTCCTAATATTGTACTGACTGCTTATTCTTAGTCATTTTTGGCCACTCTTATATTAGACCTTTAACACTTGGAATGTTTTAGGGTCGGATCTTAGTTTGTCTTTTATTATTTAACTACTTGGTCTCTTTGATAACATCTTGTTTTAGAAAATATCTTGTCTTATAGTGAAAGCTAGAAAATGTCTTACTTAGATATTTCTTTATTGTTTTTCCATTAGTATTTGTGATCAAGAGAGGTGGACACCTTGTCTCCATAATGGCTGAAACATAAGAGGCACTGGTTAAATGTTGACATTTGCTGAACCCTGAGTCATAGACACTTATAGTTCATTTTGGGAAACCAAGACGTGAAGACTTCAGTTTTAGTTCTAGGGAAGCATCAAGTAATACTCTTTGTGATCCCATGGGCTATACAGTCCATGGAATTTTCCAGGCCAGAATACTGGAGTGCGCTGCCATGCCCTTCTCCAGAGGATCTTCCCAACCCAGGGATTGAACCCAGGTCTCCCACATTGCAGGTGGATTCTTTACCAGCTGAGCCATGAGGGGAACCCAAGAATACTGGAGTGGGTAGCCTATCCCTTCTCCAGTGGATCTTCCTGACCCAGGAATCAAACTGGGGTCTCCTGCATTGCAGGCGGATTCTTTACCAGCTGAGCTATCAGGGAAGCCTGAGTAATAGTTCCACATACATTAAGCCCAAGTAATAGTTCAGAATACATTTTATTGGAGAATAGTATTAGCCATCAAGATCTAAGTGCTAGGTGTGCTAATTAATAGTAGAATGTTGTTGCTTCTAAGTCCTCTCAACTGACAGAGGAAAAATATATCTATGTGTACACAACTGCCTTTTCAAGAACTAAAATATTATTTATGAATTACTTATTACAGTTGATATATACTTCTATGAAAAGTTGTTCATTGTTTTCTTATAAGGAAATAACCTCCAAAGATTGGTTATCTTGATTCTCAGTAACTGAAAAGATACTTTATATATTCATCCTTAAAATTGCATGTTTAGAAGAAAGTATTTCTTCCCCATGTACCACCATTATTAGTGCTTGATTACTGATTTATTGCCTGGAAGCAAAATTTAAGTTATAGTTGGGTCACTTATATTAGAATAACCGTCACTAATTCCCTAATTTGAAAAATCACATACTATTTTGATTAAAACCTTATTTAAAAAACCTGCCAAAGAAACAGCATAGGTAAGTAAGCCATACCATGCTTTTAAAAGAAATACCATAACTTTTATAGAGAAGTCAGGAAAGACTTGCAGAAAATTCATAGAATACAAGTATATACATACCGTTTTAAATAATGTAGTTTTAAGAGAATGTAGTTAAAAAATTACAATTTACTAAAAACCCTACTTGACAAATAAGCATGAGGTGTTCCACATATGTGATTGTCTATAATAACAGAAAGTACTATAAGCATCAAGGTATTCTAGCCTAAAACATCAGCTTTATTTTCTCTTTGAAGTATAAAATATCTATGGATTCTTCAGTGGAAATCTGGACTGAAGTTAATTTTTCTCTTTTTGACTCAAGTTTACAATTATTGTTATGTGCATAATTTTTTCTTTCTGCCTCCTGCAAAATAATGATAAACTTAGGGATACTAAATTGTATAATTTATTTTTGCCCCTGTTAAATAGCCTTAGAATATCATGTTGCCTGACTTAAAATGTGATTGTGAAATATTTTTAGAGTATAGAGAGCAATATGAATATATTTGCAGCCAACACAGAGTTTAAGAACAAGAGTCTTTACTGATAGAGTTGGCACCTCCTGTTCTTCATTCCATGAGCTTTCTCTTCTGATATAGCCATTGCCAGGAATTTGTGTTGATCACTCTTTGGCATGTTCTTATATTTTCATGGCATGTGTGTGGATCAATAAACACATATGGTGAAGTGTTGCTTCCCTTTTTATTTTAATAAATAGGTGACATCACCCTGTCTATATCATTCAACAACTTACTTTTTGGGGTGCTGAAATACAGTTTTGAGGCTTGTTCACACTTCTTCACTAACTGTACATCAGGGGATAGTAACTTCAGCCTGCATGCCAAATCTGTACTGTTGCATGTTTCTGTAAATAAAGTTTTACATTGGAGTAACAGCCCTGGACCCTAGCCTGGTTTATTTGGGTTGGCTAAAAAGATCGTTCAGATTTTCCCCTACACTGTTAATGGGAAAACTCAAATGAACTTTTTGGCCACCTTGTCTAAGCTGCATCTGTGCTCTAACAGCATAGCTGAGTAGTTGCAACAGAAACTGTATGAATTACAAAGCCTAAAACATTTATTATCTAGCTGGCCTTTCATAGTAAAAGTTTGTTGACTCCCGCTCTAGTTCACACAGCCTATCTACTCTGTTATTCTAGTGCATCATAACATAATTATGAACTGTATTTAGTTTTCCTCCTCTTGCTGGGCAATTATACTTTTTCCAAGGTAAATGTTTTCAGCTTGTTTGCTTTTCTATGTGGCTTCTGACTTTCTTTCACAGGCTGTCTAGTTTAATTTTGTATGGAATGGCAAGTTATACAGCTAGGCTTATCTACACTGAGTGTAAAAGATGAGTAAGAGAATGTCGGTGAAAATTTGGAAGTTCCCCTAAATATTTCATATATCAGTTTAGGGCATATATTGCAGCATAGATATATGTTTTTCTCTTTATTTCCATTATTCAGCTATATCCCTGATTGGTAAGGTTTCTTTTGGGGTAGCAAGGTGTTCCTGCTTTTATATGTGATTAAATATGGCAGGGGCTGTAGAAAATGTGAAACTGAAGA
This sequence comes from Capra hircus, assembly GCF_001704415.2. Lineage (NCBI taxonomy): Eukaryota > Metazoa > Chordata > Mammalia > Artiodactyla > Bovidae > Capra > Capra hircus. Next base: position 12,136,108 of record NC_030811.1, on the reverse strand, counting down.
AATATAGGTTGATCCCTCAGCACATAACCCGTTGCTCTTGGCGCAATATCAACTCTGCTGTAGGAAAAATATAATACAAAGGTGTGACCTTCAAAAGAAACCAATGAAATACTAAGACAGATACCCAACAAAAACACTTCCTGAAATGAATTACAGATTGATGATGGGCTTGAAAAGAGAAGTTAATGCTGAAAAAATCCTTCAACTGTTCTTTACAGGATCAAGAGAATGAAATATACCTGCCTGCCAGTAAACATGCATAGCAAGACTTTTCCATCTATCATTTCATGTTCTGCGAGGCAGCAATGATATTCTGACTTCAGAAGTTTGAATTTCCTTAATGAGTTCTCTCCTAGACTTTCACAGGCTGTTCTATTATATCAGTTTCAGGAGACTTAAAGAAGGATTTGTATTAAAGTGATTGTATGTCTATCATTTTTGTAAGAAAAAAAGGAATACTGGATAATGGAGAATGCATTGTGCCATCCCCGCACCTGAATTTATTCTATTTTTCAACTTTCTCCTAATACAGGTGATTCCTAATGTCGGTTGAAGCCATCCATTTAAGCATGACTTATTCATGCTCGCAAAATGATTGATTTAGACAACCACTGAAATGCTGAACCCCCCACTCCTATAGCTTGACATTCTTGCACTACAGATACTGAAGGCTTAAGGCAAGAAGATTTACTATATGAAGGATCGGCCAGAAAGCCAAGATGGATCAGTGACAGCCATGTTGATTTTTGAATGCAGTTATAACCATAAAAATGACTGGTATTGTGTGAGTTCATTTATCCCTCACAGGGACATCAACAGAGAATATGTTAAGTTTTCAAGTCACAAGAGAGTGTGCTTTTCTAACCAAGGAGTTGGCAAAAATCAATCAACTGAAATCTGTTTTTAATATTACCACCACCAGATTGTTGCTGCTGTTCCTTTGCTAAGTCATGTCCAACTCTTTGCGACCCCATAGACTGCAACACACCAGGTTTCACTATCTCCCAGAGTTTGCTTCAGATTTGTATCCATTGAGTTGATGCTATCTAACCATCTCATCCTCTGTCACCTCCTTCTCTTTTTGCCTTCAGTCTTTCCCAGAATCAGGGACTTTTCCAATGAGTAGGCTCTTTACATCAGGTGGTCAAAGTGTTGGAGCTTCAGCTACAGCATCAGCCCTTCCAATGAATATTCAGGGTTGATTTCCTGTAGGATTGACTAGTGTGATCTCCTTGAGTCCAAAGGACTCTCAAGAGTCTTCTCCAGCACCACAATTCAAAAGCATCAATTTCTTGCCACTCAGCCTTCTTTATGGTCCAACTCTCACATCCATACATGACTACTTGAAAAATCCTAGCTTTGACTATACGGACCTTTGTTAGCAAGGTATCTTTGCTTTTTAATATGCTGTCTAGATTTGTCATAGCTTTTCTTCAAAGGGGCAAGTGTCTTTTAATTTCATGGTTGCAGTCACTGTCCATAGTGGTTTGGGAGCCCAAGAAAATAATATCGGCGACTTTTCTACTCTTCCCCCATCTGGTTGCCATGAAGTGATAGGACTGGATGCTATGATCTTATTTTTTTGAATGTTGAGTTTCAACCAGCTTTTCCACTCTCTCTTTCACTCTCATCAAGAGGCTCTTTAGTTTCTCTTCAGTTTCTGCCTTTACGGTGGTGTCATCAGCCTATCTGAGGTTGTTGATATTTCTTCCAGAAAACTTGATGCTAGCCTGTGATTCATCCAGCCCTGTATTTCACTCTGCATGAAAGTTAAATAAACAGGATGACAACATACAGCCTTGTTGTACTCCTTTCCTAATTTTGAACCAGCCATTTGTTCCATGTCCAGTGCTAACTGTTGCTTCTTGATCTGCATACAGATTTCTCAGGAGTCAAGTAAGGTGATCTGGTATTCCCATCTCTTTAACCACCATATGCAAACAATTAGTAAAACATTAAGCACAAATGAGGATGTTAGAAAGAGTCAAAGTTATTTTTTCCAAACCTGTATTTCAAGGTATCATTTCTGGGGATCAAAAATATTTTCCCAATTATAGTCAAAATGAAAACAAACTAAACAACTCACCAAATCTTAAGGTGTGGAAGAAATGGTGTTCTCTCTATAAGAAAAATTAACCTTTTCTGGACAAGAATTTTAATTTTATTCATCGATCTATAGGCCACATTTATCTGCTGAAAAGAAATTTTAGAAAGCTTTCTGCTTTGCTTTCTTTGGCACTTCCACATGGAAGTCTACATATCAGCCAAACATATTTTAGAATTGTGGAGGAAATCTCAACAATTCTTTCCCCCCTCCCTCTCACTTTCCTTCCTTCATTCTCTTTACATTTAGTCCAATATCTTTTGGAATACTAAAGATTGGGCACTAAACCCTAGAAGAGCTGATAATCATATGCAGTACACAATTATATACATCTAGCATCTCTTATGGAGAAGGCAACGGCAACCCACTCCAGTACTGTTGCCTGGAAAATCTCATGGACGGAGGACCCTGGTGGGCTGCAGTCCATGGGGTTGCTAGGAGTTGAACACGACTGAGTGATTTCACTTTCAGTTTTCACTTTCACGCATTGGAGAAGGAAATGGCAACCCACTCCAGTGTTCTTACCTGGAGAATCCCAGGGAGGGGGGAGCCTGGTGGGCTGCCGTCTCTGGGGTCACACAGAGTAAGACATGACTGAAGTGACTTAGCAGCAGCAGCAGCATCTCTTATGACTGACTTATCCACGTGTTTTATAAGTGACCAAATATTCTATCAGCATGGATACTAGACATATTAGTCAGTGGCATACTCAACATATATAGTTTCTGCCCTCACTGAGTTTGTGCCTTGTGATTTTTCCCACAGACTTTCCATTTAAAGAAGTGATCCAGGCATTATTTTAGGGACAGTAAAGAGTTTCTAAATATTAATTTGAAAGGTCAATTTAGAAGCTGAACAGCATAAACTTTTCATCTTGTTTGTCTTGAATCTATTAAGATAACTTTTATGTGTTCAGAAGTGTGCACTAAACTATTATTCTCAGTATCACACATCCTGCTAGATTCTAAGGATGTAAGGAATATCAGATCCACACCAGAACATAAAAAGATAAACAAAAATGTGACAACCTGCTAGTAAGAATCTTTCTTGCCTAATAGGATATATAAGCAATGGTGAAGCAAGGTACCCCTGTCTCTCCAAGGAGATCAACCTTCTGTCCAACAGCAGCACCATGGTTCCCTACCAACACACTCTAGCAACAAGAGACTTATTTTTGCACTGGCAGCTGGACATCTCTCCAGAGAAACCAAAACTTTGTACAAAATGTACATTTCAACTGAATTTTGATTTTATGCCTTTTGTCTCCCTTTTAAATAATAGTGTCTAAGTGATGAAGCAAAGATGGTGGAGCAGAAGGACTTGCATCTTCTCCTGCAAGAACAGCAAAATTGCAACTAGCCATTGACAGGAGGATGTTGGAACCTACCAAAAAAAAAAAAAAAAGATACTCCATATCCAGGGACAAAGGAGAAGCCACTGCAAGACAGTAGAAGGGGCACAATTATGTTAAAATCAAATCCCTTACCTGCTGGGTGAGTGAGCCACAAACTGAAGAACAATAATACCAAAGAAGTTCTCACACTATTGCAAACATTCTAGACTCCACATTAGACTTCACAACCTGGGGGTCAGGCAAAGGGACAGGGAATCCCCAGGAATATGACTGTGAAGGGCAGCAGGATTTCATTACAGAACTTCCACAGGCCTACGGGAACAGAGACTCTTGGAAGGTATAAACAAAACCTTGTACACACAAGGACCCAGGGGAAAGGAGTAGTCACCCCACTAGAGTCTGAGCCAGACTTGCCTGTGAATGTTTGAAGGTCTCCTGTGGAGGCGTGAGTCAGCAGGGGCATGCTGCAGGGACAGAAGCTATGGCATTTGCAGACCTGGGAGGCACATGTTGGCCTAAGTTCTTTTGGAGGACAGCTTTAGCCCTAGCACAGAGCCTGTAGACTCCAGGACTGGACTCAGTTATGTTCAGTTGCTCATTCGTGTCTGACTCTTTGCGACCCCATGAATTGCAACATGCTCAGCCTCCCTGTCCAACACCAAATCCTGGAGTTCACTCAGACTCACGTCCATAGAGTCAGTGATGCCATCCAGCCATCTCATCCTCTGTCGTCCCCTTCTCCTCCTGTCCCCACTCCCTCCCAGCATCAGAGTCTTTTCCAATGAGTCAACTCTTTGCATGAGGTAGCCAAAGTATTAGAGTTTCAGCTTCAGCATCATTACCTCCAAAAAAAATCCCAGGGCTGATCTCCTTTAGAATGGACTGGTTGGATCCCTTTGCAGTCCAAGGGACTCTCAAGAATCTTCACCAACACCACAGTTCAAAAGCATCAATTCTTCGGCATTCAGCTTTCTTCACAGGCCAACTCTCACATCCATACATGACCACTGGAGAAACCATAGCCTTGACTAGATGGACCTTTGTTGGCAAAGTAATGTCTCTACTTTTTAATATGCTATCTAGGTTGGTCATAACTTTTCTTCCAAGGAGTAAGCATCTTTTAATATCATGGCTGCAGTCACCATCTGCAGTGATTTTGGAGCCCCCCAAAATAAAGTCTAACACTGTTTCCACTGTTTCCTCATCTATTTCCCATGAAGTGATGGCACCAGATGCCATGATGTTTGTTTTCTGAATGTTGAGCTTTAAGCCAACTTTTTCACTCTCCACTTTTACTTTCATCAAGAGGCTTTTCAGTTCCTCTTCACTTTCGGTCATAAGGGTGGTGTCATCTGCATATCTGAGGTTATTGATATTTCTCCTGCAATCTTGATTCCAGCTTGTGCTTCTTCCAGCCCAGCATTTCTCATTAGATACTCTGCATAAGAAGTTAAATAAGCAGGGTGACAATATACAGCCTTGACATACTCCTTTTCCTATTTGGAACCAGTCTGTTGTTCCATGTCCAGTTCTAACTGTTGCTTCCTGACCTGCATACAGGTTTCTCAAGAGGCCAGTCAGGTGGTCTGGTATTCCCATCTCTTTCAGAATTTTCCACAGTTTATTGTGATCCACACAGTTAAAGACTTTGGCATAGTCAATAAAGCAGAAGTATATGTTTTTTTAAACTCTCTTGCTTTTTTGATGATCCAGCAGATGTTGGCAATTTGATCTCTGGTTCCTCTGCCTTTTCTAAAGCCAGCTGGAACATCTGGAGGTTCACGGTTCATGTATTGCTGAAGCCTGGCTTGGAGAATTTTGAACATTACTTTACTAGTGTGTGAGATGAGTTGCAATTGTGCAGTAGTTTGAGCATTCTTTGGCATTGCCTTTCTTTGGGATTGGAATGAAAACTGACCTTTTCCAGTCCTGTGGCCACTGCTGAGTTTTCCAAATTTGCTGGCATATTGAGTGCAGCACTTTTGCAGCATCATCTTTCAGGATTTGAAACAGCTCAACTGGAATTCCATCACCTCCACTAGCTTTGTTTGTAGTGATGCTTTCTAAGGCCCACTTGACTTCACATTCCAGGATGCCTGGCTCTAGGTGAGTGATCACACCACCGTGATTATCTTGGTTGTGAAGATCTTTTTTGTATAGTTCTTCTGGAATATAAAAAAGGAGGACTGGACTATCTCAGGCAAAAACACTAACAGCAGAAAACTGGAGTATATATTTACTGAGCATGGACCTGCCCAGCAGAGCAAGATCTAGTGTTCCCCATAGCCAGTCCCTCCCATCAGGAAGCTTGCACAAGGCTCTTATCCTCGCCCATCAGAAGGAAGACAGAAGAAGCAAGAACTACAATCACACAGCCTTCAGAAAAAAGAAAACACAATTAAAGAAAGTTAATGAAAATGATCACATGGATCACAGCCTTGTGTAACTTACTGAACATATGAGGCATGCATGTAGGGCCACCCAAGACAGGTCATGGTGGGGAGTTCAGATAAGATGTGGCCCCCTGGAGAAAGAATGGCAAACTACTTCAGTATCCTTGTCTCTAGAACCCTATGAACAGTAAGAAAAGGCCAAAAGATATGACATCAGAAAATGAGCCACCCAGGTCAGTAAGTGTCAATATGTAGCTGGGGAAGAGCAGAGAAAGAGCTCCAGAAAGAATGAAGAGGCTGGGGTAAAGTGGAAATGATACTCAGTTGTGGATGTGTCTGATGGTGAAAGTAAAGTCCGATGCTGTAAAGAACAATATTGCATAGGAACTTGGAATGTTAAGTCCATGAATCAAGGTAAGTTGGATGTGCTCACAAAGGAGAAGGCCAAAGTGAACATTGACATTTTAGGAATCAGTGAACTAAAATGGACAGGAGTGGACAAACTTAATTCAGGTGACCATTATATCTACTACTGTGGCAAGAATCCCTTTGAAGAAGTGGAGTAGCCTTCATAGTCAACAAAAGAGTCTGAAATGCAGGACTTGGGGGCAATCTCAAAAGCAACAAAATGATCTCAGTTTGTTTGCAGGACAGATCATTCAACATCACAGTAATCCAAGTTTATGTCCCAACCACTAATGCTGAAGAAGCTGAGGTTAAATAGGTATATGAAGATCTGTATGACCTTCTATAACTGGAAAAAAAAAAAAAGTTCTTTTCTTCATAGGGGATTGGAATGCAAAAGTCGGAAGGCAAGAAATACCTGTAGTAACAGGCAAATTTGGCCTTGGAGTACAAAATGAAGCAGGGCAAAGGCTGACAGAGTTTTGCCAAGAGAATGCACTGGTCATAGCAAACACTGTCTTCCAACAAAACAAGAGACCACTCTACACATGGACATCACCAGATGGTCAATACTGAAATCAAATTGATTATATTCTTTGCAGCCAAAGACGGAGAAGCTCCATACAGTCAGCAAAACAAGACTGGGAGCTGACTGCAGCTCAGATCATGAACTCCTTATTGCCAAACTCAGACTTAAATTGAAGAAAGTAGGGAAAACCACTATGACCTAAATCAAATCCCTTATGATTATACAGTGGAAGTGACAAACAGATTCAAGGGATTAGATCCGATAGACAGAGTGCCTGAAGAACTATAGATGGAGGTTCATGACACTGTACAGGAGGCAGTGATCAAGACCATCCCCAAGGAAAAGAAATGCAAAAAGGCAAAATGGTTGTTTGAGGAGGTCTTACAAACAGCTTTGAAAAGAAAAGTGAAAGGCAAAGGAGAAAAGAAAAGATATATCCATTTGAATGCAGAATTCCAAAGAATAGCAAGGAGAGATAAGAAAGACTTCTTCACTGTTCAATGCAAAGAAATAGAGGAAAACATTATACAAAAGATTAGAGATGTCTTCAAAGATGGGCATAATAAAGGACAGAAATTGCAAGGACCCAACAGAAGCAGAAGAGATTAAGAATAGGTGGCAAGAATACACAGGAGAACAATAAAAAAGAGGTTTCAATGACTCGCATAATCACGATGATGAGGTCACTCACTTAGAGCCAGACATCCTGGAGTGTAAGGCAGGTGAACCTGAGGAAGCATCATTATGAACAAAGCTAGTGGAACCAATGGAATTCCAGCTGAGCTATTTGAAATTCTAAAAGATAAGGCTGTTAAAGTGCTGTGCTCAATATGTCACCAAATTCGGATAACCCAGCAAAGGCCACAGGACTGGAAAATATTAGTTTTCACGCCAGTCCCAAAGAAGGGCAATGCCAAAGAATGTTCAACCTTCTGTAAGTTGGGTTCATTTTACAAGATTATGCTAAAAATCCTTCAAGCTAGGTTCCAACAGTAAAATTTCCAGATATATAAACTGAATTTAGAAAAAGCAGAGAAATCAGAGATCAAGCTGCCAATAATTGCTGGAATGTAGAAAAAGCAAGGACATTTCAGAAAAATATCTACTTTTACTCAGCTGACTTTGCTAAAGCCTTTGATTGTATGAATCACCACCAACTGTGGAAAATTCTTAGAGATGGGAATACCAGACCACTTTATCTGCTCCTGAGAAATCTGTATGTGGTCAAGAAATATGTATGTTTTCAAGAAAGAACAGTTAGAACCGGATGTGGAACAATGGACTGGTTCAAAGTTGGGAGAGGAGTATGTAAGGCTGTATATTATCACCCTGCTTATTTTCTTGTATGCAGAGTGAAAAGTGAAAGTGAAGTTGCTCAGTCGTGTCCAACTCTTTGCGACCCCATGGACGGTAGCCCACCAAGCTCTTCTGTCCATGGGATTCTCCAGGCAAGAGTACTGGAGTGGGTTGCCGTTTCCTTCTCCAGGGCATCTTCCCGACCCAGGGATCCAACCCAGGTCTCCCGCATTGCAGGCAGACGCTTTAACCTCTGAGCCACCAGGGAGTATATCATGACAAATGCTGGGCTGGATGAAGCATAAGCTGGAATTAAGATTGCTGGGCTAAATATCAACAGTCTCAGATATGCAAATGATACCACTCTAATGGCAGAAAGCAAAGAGGAACTAAAGACCCTCATGATGAAGGTGAAAGAGGAGAGGGAAAAAGCTGGCTTAAAATTTAACATTGAAAACACTAAGATAATGGTGTCTGGTACCATTACTTCATGGCAAATAGATGGGGAAAAATTGGAAACAGTGGCTTATTTTATTTTCTTGGGCTCTCAAATCACTGCAGTTGGTGACTGCAACTATGAAATTAAAAGTTGCTTTCTCCTTGGAAGAAAAGCTGTGACAAATTTAGACAGCCATGTTAAAAAGCAGAGACCCTTTTTTGACAAAGGTCTGTATAATCAAAGCTATGTTTTTTCCAGCAGTTACGTATGGATGTGGGAGAAGGCAATGGCACCCCACTCCAGTACTCTTGCCTGGAAAATCCCATGGATGGAGGAGGAGCCTGGTAAACTGCAGTCCATGGGGTCGCTAAGAGTCAGACATGACTGAGCGACTTTACTTTCACTTTTCACTTTCATGCATTGGAGAAGGAAATGGCAACCCACTCCAATGTTCTTGCCTGGAGAATCCCAGAGATGGGGGAGCCTGATGGGCTGCCATATATGGGGTCGCACAGAGTTGGACACGACTGAAGTGACTCAGCAGCATGTATGAATGTGAGAGTTGGACCATAAAGAAGGCTGAACAGTGAAGAATTGATGCTTTTGAATTGTGGTGCTGAAGAAGATTATTGAGGGTCCCTTGTACAGCATGGAGATCAAACCAGTCAATCCTAAAGGAAAGCAACCCTGAGGGTTCATTGGAAGGACTGATGCTGAAGCTGCAATACTTTGGCTGCCTGATGAGAAGAACTGACTTACTGGAAAAGACTCTGATGCTGGGAAAGAACGAGGGCAGGAGGAGATGGCATCAGCAACTCAGTGGACATGAGTTTGAGCAAGCTCCAGGAGTTAGTGCAGGACAGGGAAGCCTGGTGTGCTGCAGTCCATGGGGTAATGGCAAAGAGCCAGACATGTCTTAGAACTGAACAGCAACATCAGTAAAATAGATATAGATTGGAAAGTTTAGGTATAATTAAAAATAAATATAATTATAACAGTTATCTATAATTATCTAAGCCCCAATTTATTTATCTGAAACATGAGTTAGCAATATTTACAATTTTTGTATAGGTTTTAAGTAAGATAATCCATGCAAAATATTTCTATGTTGCTTGTCTAATCACAAATTCTCAATGAAAGTTATGGACTACTGGTCTACTACTTGCAACACCACTACTATTACTACCCATCAAAGTGATTAAAGAGTAGCCTCAAACAGAAGAATTAATGTAGGTTTGAGGACTCCAATCGCCACCAAGATATTCACTTTCTACTTTTACATGCAGGATGATTGATCTCCATCCTAAGTCAACAAACAATTCTTATTTCTATACAATATTGAGTCATACCAAAAAGCTTATAATTTTTATAATCAAGCACACAAAATTTCACTAATAAAAGCCACATAAATATTTCTGTCTCCCAAATCCCCTACTTTTTACTCTATCAATAGTAATACCTTTTCTTCTAACTCTGTACAGTGTCCACATTTGTGGTCCTCTCTCCACTTCTCTGCAGAACAGTCTTGCTTTGGACACAAACTTGAGTATCACCCATCTAAATTTTCTCTTCAACAAGATTCCTTACAACCAGCAGAATGTCCTTGGCTTGGAAGGAACTTCTTCTGCTTTCAACTGGGGTTTATTAAAGTATTACATCCAAACAGAAATGACAATATATTATCCATGATAAATTCTAAGCCAAGAGGGTATAGTTTTCTGCACATCATTTTGCCAAGTAGGAAAAACTTGAAAAGGAGTTAATCAGTGGTGGTAAATGTCTTATAGGAGTTTTTGAAGTGAGAAAATGTCATTGAATTTGGTGATTAGATAGCTGATCTCTGATGGAATAGTTTTAGCATAGTCTTGGAGACTGAAAAATCAGATTGTGATATTCATCAAAAAAAAAAAAGTGTCTTTACTGCTTCCAAATCTGTGTGATAATGTTGTAATTTTGGAGCCAAAAAGAAAATGTTTAAGAAATGAACAGATGGTAATTAAATGAATATAGGAGCCAAAATCATTTTTTCAGCATTTGCCAGCTAAAAGAAAAGTGGTGGACCAAAGATTGTATAGTATCAAGGAAGAACTTTTAAAAAGGAAAAATGGAAATGATGAGATTGAAGATGAGAATGAGATGACATGGAAAGTGAAAGTGAAAAAAAAGAAAAACTTTGGAAAGTTTTTTTTTTTTTTTTAACCGATATAGGAGGGGAAGACCTAAGAAAGGATGAATATTTTGAGAAATTTGGGAGATGGTACAATTAGTGGAGTTATGGAGAAGTACTATGGTGACCAGCAAGCTGAGAGGAATTGGCATCCAGTATTCTGTATTTCCAGACTTTGAGTGAGTGGAGGAAGCTTTTAAAAAATCTAATATGAAGAATAAAATTATTATGAGGGAAATGATATTGGATGTGTGGGGGGCCCATACAGATCCTCTTTACTGGTTGTATACCCAACCCTGACTACTGTGAATGTTGCTGTTGTGTTGTTGTTTAGTCACTAAGTTGTGTCGGACTCTTTGTGACCCCATGGACTATAGCCGGCAAGGCTCCTCTGTCCATAGGATTCTCCAGGCAAGAATACTGGAGTGGGTAGCCATTCTCTTCTCCAGGGGATCGAACCCAGGTCTCCTGCATTGCAGGTGGATTATTTACCATGTGAGACACAAGGGAAGCCCTATCCTGCTTCCTCACAATTTTACTCATGAGGTTTTAAGTTTAACAAATGACTGGAATGAGAGCCTCCATCAGTTCAATTTTAAGCAAAGGATTTTTTTTTTTAGTTTCATTACAGATATTTTATTTATTCTTTTAAAAACTCATAGATTTAAAATATTTATTGCCTTTCTAATGTAGGCTTCATTCTCTTTAATGTGGCTAGTGTAAGTTTTTGAAACTAATTTTTATTATTGGAGTATAGTTGCTTTACAACATTGCGTTAGTTTCTGCTGTACAGCAAGGTGAATCAGCCATACATATATCCCCTCCCTTTTGGACTTCCTTCCCATTCAGGTCACCACAATGTGTTAAGTAGAGTTCCCGGTGCTATACAGTAGGTTTTATCAATACTTACATATGTCTTGATTGAAGAAATTAGGCAGGATTGATTTATGGTGGAGGCTAATTCATCAGGGTATTGTGGTGGTTGTTGAATTTTTGTTTATATTACTTTTCTAGCTGTCCTCAGCCCTCAGAAATGGGAGCAGTGAAAACAGCTGGTAGGTTCACAGAGTAAAATGAAAAGTAATTGATTGTTGTTGAGAGGTTAGCTTTGAAATATCTGACCATGAAATGGAAGCTGGGAGGGAAGATGTAAAATCCAAAGGTAGAGCTGTTAGTTAAGAGGGCTAAAATGAGAAAGCAGAACCCCTCTCACTTTCTTTGTATTTGCTCTCAGCCTTTGCCGGTATATTCTCTGCAGTTCCTCAAGAGTCTTTGACCCTGAATCTTCAATAATCCTGTGTACCCCAGAGGAGTAAGATCACACCTTTGGAAAATGGCAGTATTAGCTGTCTTCAGCAATTTTATAGACCATTCTTTATCCCAAAAAACATGAAGTTATATGTATGTAGCCTGATGTGATATATACACTTGAAAAAGTCTGAGAGTTAACTGGAGCAGTTAACACATCACAAAAAAAAGCATCAGTTCTTGCTGGAATTTTTTTCTCTTATCTATGACATGAAAAGTTTGATGAATGAACTAATATGACCCTTCCACTGAATTCAGTTTTTCAAATATTCTAATGAATTCCAACCAAATCAAGTATGTGTTGTGTTAGTCACTCAGTCGTGTACAGCTCTCGCGTTCCCATGGACTGTAGCCAGCCAAACTCCTCTGTCCATGGAATTTTCCTGGCAAGAATATGGAGTGGGTTGCCATTTCCTTCTCCAGGGGATCTTCCTGGCCCAGGGATTGAACCCAGGTCTCTTGCATCTCCTGCATTGGTAGGCAGATTCTTTACCACTAGCGCCACCTGGGAAGGCCCAAATCAAGTATATGTAATAGTCTATTCAAAAATATGTCTTTACTCTCTCATCTCATAAGTCAGAACTGTTTGGGGAGGGGGAAAAAAGATTTAACTTGACTGGGTACTAACATGACTGAGCGACTTTCACATATCACATTTTTTTATTAGTCAAAATGTGGTCAATATTCTCATATCTCAATATCTATACAAAGATCATTTCCTCTGATTGTTAAGAACACCTCTGCATAGGATTATACACTATAGAGTGGGAGATTTGAAAGCATCTTAGAACAGGAATCTGGATGACAATTTTTTAAATCTCAGTTTTATCATCTCAGCCACAAAGTTGAGCAATTCCTATATTGTCCAAGCTATTAGTTTGATCATTTGACCAATTCAGAAAAGTTGGTCCTTCCTAGAATTTATAATTAATTTATTGAATATCCATGAAAAGCTTATTCTGTGTGGAGGAATGCAAGTACCGCACTTGGGATTCTTGCTCTCAAGAATAACACTGTTCAGAAAGATGCTATATAAGCAGGAGGGGAGTCAAACTAAGTACTTGAATTTTTGGAAGGGACCTGTGAAAGTACTTTGAGGGGAGCACAAGGATTTTTAGGCATATGAGGTGACAGAGAAGTATAGAAATATCATCAGAGTGGGAAAACTATGACTTACCTGAAGTTGTAAAACATATTTCTACAAAACTGTGGATACATCTTATAACATAATACAAACCAGACTCAGATTAATGCCTGAGAGATGTTACTGAAAGATTAAAAAAGATAATCTGATGTATTCTATTAAATTTATTAATATTTTATTTGTTACTATCAAGTATTAGTAGGGTTTCCTCTCTCATCCTAATGTCATCCTAACTCGTGATATTGCCTAACAATCTGCTATACTTAGCATAAATAAAATATAGAGAAGATATTTACTTTCTATGGAATTATGGTTATCATTGTAATTTGTTGATGATTCACAGAAAACTTCCAACTGTTTATCACAAAACATAATTGTGGTCTTTTTTATGTATTTCATTTAGGAAAAACATTTTTACTCCAGAGCTGAGTCACATTTGGTAGAATTTTCTATAAATAGAACTGCTGTTGCTAACACAGTATCTTAAGCAGAAATGGAATAACAAATTAAACACTGGAGACAGAAAAAAAGGTAGTATATGCAGAGTTCTCTTTGAATGTGCTTACACCCAGATGTTGAGAAAACGCTTGGGAAATAGACACAAAATTGTGTTCTTCAACTTATGTGGTTGAATGAACATCAGTATTGTGTAATATTTTAAGGAAATTTCAAAATGTTAGAAATTATTTAAAGTATTGCAAAAGAACTTCTACCTTTCTGCATCTTGAATCTGACGTGGTTTTGGTGAAAATAAAAAGTATGCTTTATTCAAATTATACCAGCTACAGTGAGGCATGGAGAAGGCAATGGCACCCCACTCCAGTACTCTTGCCTGGAAAATCCCATGGATGGAGGAGCCTGGAAGGCTGCAGTCCATGGGGCTGCTAAGAGTCAGACATGACTGAGTGACTTCCCTTTCACTTTTCACTTTCATGCATTGGAGAAGGAAATGGCAACCCACTCCAGTGTTCTTGCCTGGAGAATCCCAGGGACAGGGGAGCCTGGTGGGCTGCTGTCTGTGGGGTCGCACAGAGTTGGACATGACTGAAGCGACTTAGCAGCAGCGGCAGAGTGAGGCAAATGGGACAGTAGAAACCGTTGTCCTGAATATACATGTAAGCTAATTGGGGGAAGACAGCATATCATACAATGAATGTTACATTTGTGGTTCAAACCACTGATACTGCAGAAGCACATGACTAACCACAGAGACTCTAGGAAAGATCGGTATATTAGGGTTGTTAAAGAATATGACTTGATTGGATAAAATGGAAAAGAAGGGCAGATACATATGCTGATGTCAAGACTAAATGGTGACATGAGAGAAGAGAGGCTTGAAATTCTGAAGGTTAGGATTTCATAGAGGTGACAATAGCTGCTATCCTTTATCCCTTAGTGTGTACCGTGAATAATGTTAGTGTCTTACTATTTTAACATCATAATAGGTTTATTATTATTACTCCCACTTTTCAGATGGAGAAACAGAAACTCAGCAAGTGTTTCAGTTGTTTTAAGTCTCACAGCTGAGAGATGATGCAGCCAGCTTTTATTTCTAAATATATATGGCTCCAGTCCTAATCTTTATTCTGTGGCCTATTTTTTGAAGATTCTTAAGCAAACTGGAGAAGGAAATGGCAACCCACTCCAGTATTCTTGCCTGGAAAATCCCATGGACAGAGAAGCCCGGTGGGCTACAGTCCATGGGGTAGCAAAGAGTCGGACACAACTGAGCGACTTCAAGCAAAGTGGAGGTGTGTTATGTTGATAGTTACAAAAAATTACTGTGTTAGTGATGTGGTTGGTGAGTTAGAGGGGAAACAGACTAAAGATAAGAATGTCACACAGAGCACTTTGGTTGTAATTCCGTTTCCATTTAATTCCTTCTTATGGTTTCCATCTCTGCTGAAATTACCTATCTAATCTTGCATGTACTCTATCTTTCCCACTGCAGACTTGAAAGTACTAATCATATTTGTTTAATTTATTTATTTAAAATTTTCATTGGAGTGCAGTTGATTTACACTGTTGTGTTAGTTTCGGGAGTATAGCAAAGTGAATTGGATATACATATATCCAGTTCTTTTAAAGATTCTTTTCCCATATAGGCCATTACAGAGTATTGAGCAGAGTTCCCTGTGCTATATGGTAGGTCCTCATAAGTTATCTATTCTGTATGTATATACGTCAATCCAAATCTCCCAATTTATCTGCCTCTTACCCCAATCATAGTTATTCCTAATTCCCTGTCTCATACTTACAACTTCTGCGTCGTATCGGAGTCAGGTTCTGATGATGGCTTTGTCCCTTCAGACTGCATTTCTTGCCTTTTTTGCATGCCTTGGAATTTTTTGTTCGACATGTTTGAGGGGGTTGGTGCTGAGGTAAATTGGCCTCTCGGGTGGGAATTTGAGTTAATCAACTTAGGAGGTGTGCTATGTTTGAAGTACATTGTTGCTGTGAGCACCAGAAGCTGACATTTTCTCTAGCAATTTTTTTCCTGTTTTTGGCTTTTGAGCATCCCTTTTGTAGCTCTCCCAGCTGTACGGAAGGCTTGTTAGCATGGCAGCCAGGTGTTGTGATTGAATCTCCATCTCTGGCATGCTTATGGGGCTTGCATCTTAGGGCAATAACCTCCACAAAGGTTTCTGTCTTTCTTTGGGGATAGAGGATTTTTTCCCTCTGTCCACAAGAATGGGCATCCTCCAGGGTTCTCTGTTTATCTAAAAAAATGATACAGCATGGAAATGAGGGAAAATATGGTTATTTCCAGAAAAAGAAAGAGAAATACAGTTGCAATAAAGCATATTTGAAGAAGAAGAAGAACAAAGGGTTGCAAAAGAATGGGCCAATGCATAACCACAAGCCACATCATAAAAGGGAAATTAAGCTGACTGTTAAAGTATGGGCTTTAGCCACGGTGGCTCAGACAGCAAAGAACCTGCCTGCCAATGCAGGAAACCGGGATTCAAGCCCTGGGTCGGGAAGATCCCCTGGAGAAGGGAATGGCTACCCAATCCAGTATTCTTGCCTGGAGAATCCCACAGACAGAGGAGCCTGGAGGGCTACAGTCCATGGAGTCGCAAAGAGTCAGTCGGACATGAGTAAGCGACTAGCACTTTCACTTCAACGCTTTTAGCAATGAAGAGGGTACCTGTGATTGAACTTGGCAATACAATAGCAGTAGATGAGTCTGTTTCTTCTTGCCAGATGTTTTTCACGCCTATTCTTTATCCTGCTTTTGATATGAATCCCCACTGACTTTTAGTTCCAGATGAGGAATACTGAAAATCAAGAAAAGAGTACTTGGAAGAGGTAATGTTTTCAAATGACCCCTCTGTGTAGTGACTCCAAGAAGACTGAATATATATGGTGGAAATACTATAAGGTGAAATTGGCAAAACAGGTTAAATGTAGCTTACAGTGGAATTTTTTAAATTGTTGTAAAAAAGATCCCACATAAATTAAAATCACCTTATAACCATTTTTGAATACACTATTCAGTAGTGCTAAGTATATTCACGTTTGAAACATTTCTCTAGAAATGTTTCTTCTTGCACATTTGTAATTCCATATGCATTAAACAACAACTCCCCTTTCCCCCCTCCTCCCAGCCCCTGGTAACCTCTGTTCTACTTTCTGTTTCCATAAATATGACTTTTAAGATCATCATATAATTGGAATCATAGACTGCCTATCATTTTGTAACCAGATAATTTCACTTAGCATCATGTCCTCAAGTTTCATCCATTTTGTAATACGTGACAAGACTCTCTTTTTAGGGCTGAAAAATACTCCATTGTATATATAAACTATATTTTGCATATCCATTCCTCTGTCAATGGACGTTTTTGTTCCTTTGACTTATTCACCACTATGAATAGTGCTGCTATGAACATTAAGTATATAAATAGATCCTTGAGACCCTGGCTTCGATTCTTTGGGATACATACGCATAAGTAGGATCTCTAGATCATGCTGTAGCTCAATCTTTTATTTTTTGAGGAACTTTTATTGTTTTACATACTGCTTGCTGGCATGCTGCAATTCATGGGGTGGCAAAGAGTCAGACACGACTGAGCAACTGAACTGAACTGTGCCATTTTACAATCCTACAACAGTGCACAAAGATACTAATTTCTCTCTATTCCTGTCAACACTTGTAACTTTCTGACTTTTTTATTTTTTAATAGAAATCCAAATGGATATGAGTTAGCTTATTATGATTTTGATTTCTGTATGTCTGACGATTACTGACAGTGCATCTTTTCATGTACTTGTTACATACTTGCATATCATCTTTGAAGAAATATTTATTTAAGTCCTTTGCCCATTTAAAAAATCATGTTATTTGATTTTGTTGTAGTGGTTAAGGTGCATGAATTCTTCGTGAGTCAGTCCTGGTAGGTTGTGTGTTTTTAAGGATACATTGATTTCTTCTAAGTTATACAAACCTCGGATAGTTTTTATAGATGCAAATTCTTTCGTCCTTTCTATTTCTGTGGCATCAGTTGTGATGTTGTGTTTCGTCTGACTTTAGTTACTCGAGTCTTCTATTTTTTTCTTAATCTAGCTAAGAATTTATCAACTTTGTTGATCTTTTAAAGAAACAGACTTTTACTTTTTAGAGCTTTGGTGACTTTTTTCTATTGTTTTTATATTTTCTGTTTCAATTATTTTTTGCTGTAATCTTTATTATTTCCTCCCTTCTGCTAATTTGGTTTGTTCCTTTTCTAATTTTCTGAAGTGTTAAGTTAGGTTTTTGATATGCGATCTTTCTTTTTCTTTAATGTTTATATTTATAGTTATACAGTTCCTTCTTTGTACTGCTTTCTCCATATTGTGTCAGTTTGGGTATGTCATCTTTTCATTTTTACCTATCTGAAAGTGAAGCCACTCAGTCGTGTCCGACTCTTTGCGACCCCATGGACTGTAGCCTACCAAGCTCCTCTGTCCGTGGGATTTTCCAGGCAATAGTACTGGAGGGGATTGCCATTTCCTTCTCCAGAGGATCTTCCCGACCCAGGGATCGAACCCGGGTCTCCTGCATTGTAGACAGACGCTTCACCGCCTGAGCCACCTTGAGCTCTGCTTTGATCCATTCACTGCTTAACAGTGCATTGTATTTCCACATAAATGGATTTTCCAGTTTTCCTTGAGCTACTGATTTTTAATTTTACTTCATTACAATCCGAAAAGATACTTTGTTCAGTTTTAATTTTATTGATTTCTTTAAAGGTTTGTTATATGCCTTAACATGTTAGCTATCATAGAGAATGTTCCATATGCACTTGGGATGACTGTATACTTTGCTGTTGTTGAGTGGAATGTTCTGTAAATGACTGCTAGTTTTGAAGGGTCTCTAAGTGTTATCTATGCTTCCCTGGTGGGTTAGCAGTAAAGAATCCATCTGCCAATGCAGAAGACATGGGTTTGATCCCTGATTTGGGAAGATCCCCTGGAAAAGAAAATGGCAACCCACTCCAGTCTGCCTGGAGAATTCCACGTATAGAGGAGGCTGGCGGGCTACAGCCCATGGGGTCATAGAGCTGGACATGACTTAGCAGCTGAACAGCAACCAAGCAGTGTTGTTCAAGCCCTCTACTTCTTCATTGGTCTTCTGTCTGGCTGTTCTATCCATCGTTGGTAGGGGGGTGCTGAAGTCTCCTACTGCTATTTTATTGCTATCTATTTCTCCCTTCAATTCTGTCAAAATTTGCTTCATACATTTACAAGTTCTGAACTATGTTGCCTAAATAATTACAATTGTTATATATACTTTAGTGAATTATCACTTTTATCATTATGTATCCTTCTTTGTCTCTTATAGAAGTGTTTTTATTTAGAAGTCCGTTGTAACTGGTATTAATATAGCCATTCCTGCTCTCTCTTGGTTACTGCTTGCTTGGCATATTGTTCTCCAAGAAAAATTTCCAGTATATGTGTGTACTTAGATCTAAAGATAGCATGTAGTTGGATCCTGTTCTTTATCCAGCCAACCAATATATATCTTTGATCAAAGAGTTTAATCCATATACATTCAAAGTGACTATTGATAGGAAGGGACTTACTATTGCCATTTTGTTGTTTTCTGTAGGTCTTTTAGCTCTTTCTTCTCTTATCGCCTTCCTTTTTGTTTTGTTGATTTGGCACAATGATGGTGCCTTCTCATTTCTTCTGTGAATATTCTATAGTTATTTTCTTTGCAATTACCATTGCAATTACATAAAACATTGAAAAGATGTAGCACTCATTTTAAACTGATAACAACTTAACTCCAATTGCACATAAACATTCTGCTTCTTACAACTCCACTCCCTCTACTTGATGTTATTGATACCACAAATTAATATAAATATAAAGTCTGTTAATATAAAGTTGTGTTATTTTAAAGTGTTTTGTCATTTAAGTTCTATGCACAAAAATTACAACAGTACAAATTACTATATTTGTTCATGGATTTTCTTTTACTGGAGAAACTTTTAGTTTTGTGTGGATTTTTTGTTGCTGTCTACCATTCTTTCATTACAACTTGAAAGACTCTTTTTTGCATTTCTTGTAGAGGAGATCTAGTGGCAATGAACTCAATTCCTTCAGCTTTTGTTTCTTAACTTTTTCTTTCTTTTTTAAAGGATGGTTTTCTCAGATACAGTGTTCTTTCTTGAAATTTTCCTTTTGTCTTTCAGTATTTTGATCATATTATCTTAGTAACTTCTGAATTTCTAAGTTTCTGCTGAAAAATCCACTGATAACCTGATGGAACATCCCTTGTATATGACAAATAACTTCTTATTTTGCTTTCAGGATTCACTCTTCGTCCTTAACTTTAGACAGTTTGAGTTTAACATGTCTCAGTATGACTCTGCGTTTTTTTAGTTGGAGATTTTTCAGTTTCTTGTATCTATGTCATTGTCTCAGATTTGGGATTTTTCTTTTTTTAACCGTTAGTTCTTCAAGGTTCTGTTTCACTTTCTCTCTTCTCTTCTCTTGAGATTCTCACAATGCGTGCATTCACTCCCATGATATCGTTCTGCAAGGGACTTAGTCACTCTGTACTTTCCTTGCTTCTCTTTTGCTTTCACTCTTCTCACTCAATGATTTGAAATGCCTTGCCTTCAAGTTTGCTGATTCTTTCTTCTACCTAATCAGTTCTGGTGCTGAATACATATAATTAATTTTTCAGTTTATTTACTGTCTTTTTCAGTTCCAGAATTTCTGTTTAGTTCATTTTCATAGTCCATCTGCTGATATTCTCCTTTTGTTCATTCATCATTTTCCTAATTTTGTTTAGTTGCTTATCTGTGTTTTCTTTTACCACATTGAGCATTTTGTGACAGTTAGCTCATAGGTCTGCACTTCTTTAGAGTTGGTGTCTGAAGTTTTCTTTGGATTAAGCCATGTTTCCCTGTTTATTTGTACACTTTTATTTTACTTGCTTTTTTTGGGGGAGGTGGAGATAAATTAGGCATTTCCTGGTAGCTCAGCTGGTAAAAAAATCCTGCCATTCATGCATGAGACCTCTGTTCAATTCCTGGGTCAGGAAGATCTGCTGGAGAAGGGATAGGCTCCCCACTCCAGTATTCTTCTGCTTCTCTGGTGGCTCAACTGGTAAAGAATCTGCCTGCAATGTGGGAGACCTGGATTCGATGCCTGGGTTAGGAAGAACCCCTGGAGAAGGGACCAGCTACCCACTCCAGTATTCTGGCCTAGAGAATTCCATGAACTGTATAGTCCATGGGATCACAAACAGCTGGACATGACTGAGTGAATACACAGAACTGTACAAAAAAGATCTTCGCAACCCAGATAGTCATGATGGTGTGATCACTCATCTAGAGACAGACATCCTGGAATGTGAAGTCAAGTGGGCCTTAGAAAGCATCACTACAAACGAAGCTAGTGGAGGTGATGGAATTCCAATTGAGCTATTTCAAATCCTGAAAGATGATGCTGTGAAAGTGCTGCACTCAATATGCCAGCAAATTTGGAAAACTCAGCAGTGGCCACAAGACTGGAAAAGATCAGTTTTCATTCCAATCCCAAAGAAAGGCAATGCCAAAAAATGCTCAAAATACCACACAATTGCACTCATCTCACATGCTAGTAAAGTAATGCTCAAAATTCTCCAAGCCAGCCTTCAGCAATACGTGAACCGTGAACTTCCAGATGTTCCAGCTGGTTTTAGAAAAGGCAGAGGAACCAGAGATCAAATTGCCAACATCTGCTGGATCATGGAAAAAGCAAGAGAGTTCCAGAAAAAAATCTATTTCTGCTTTATTGACTATGCCGAATCCTTTGACTGTGTGGATCACAATCAACTGTGGAAAATTCTGAAAGAGATGGGAATACCAGACCACCTAACCTGCCTCTTGAGAAATCTGTGTGCAGGTCAGGAAGCAACAGTTAGAACTTGACATGGAACAACAGACTGATTCCAAATAGGAAAAGGAGTATGTCAAGGCTGTATATTGTCACCCTGCTTATTTAACTTCTATGCAGAGTACATCATGAGAAATGCTGGAGTGGAAGAAACACAAGCTGGAATCAAGATTGCGGGAGAAATATCAATAACCTCAGATATGCAGATGACACCACCCTTATGGCAGAAAGTGAAGAGGAACTAAAAAGCCTCTTGATGAAAGTGAAAGTGGAGAGTGAAAATGTTGGCTTAAAGCTCAACAGTCAGAAAATGAAGATCATGGCATCTGGTCCCATCACTCCATGGGAAATAGATGGGGAAACAGTGGATACAGTGTCAGACTTTTTTTGGGGGGGCTCCAAAATCACTGCAGATGGTGACTGCAGCCATGAAATTAAAAGACGCTTACTCCTTGGAAGAAAAGTTAAGACCAACCTAGATAGCATATTCAAAAGCAGAGACATTACTTTGCCTACTAGGGTCTGTCTAGTCAAGGCTATGGTTTTTCCTGTGGTCATGTATGGATGTGAGAGTTGGCCTGTGAAAAAAGCTGAGTGCGAAGAATTGATGCATTTGAACTATGGTGTTGGAGAAGACTCTTGAGAGTCCCTTGGACTGCAAGGAAATCCAAGCAGTGCATTCTAAAGAAGATCAGCCCTGGAATTTCTTTGGAAGGAACAATGCTAAAGCTGAAACTCTAATATTGGCCATCTCATGTGAAGAGTTGACTCATTGGAAAAGATTCTGATGCTGGGAGACATTGGGGGCAGGAGGAGAAGTGGAGGACAGAGGATGAGATGGCTGGATGGCATCACCAACTCAATGCACATGAGTTTGCATGAACTCCGGGAGATGGTGATGGACAGGGAGGCCTGGCGTGCTGCGATTCATGGGGTCACAAGGAGTCGGACACGACTGAGCGACTGAACTGAAGTAAACTGAGCAGTCACATGCTTTTAGAAATTATATGTTGTATAACATTTATAGTATAGTTGATTAATAACCAGGCTCATCTAAGTTTTGGAAAGGGAGTTTGCATAAAGAAAAACTGTCGTATTTTGTATTAAAGAGTTTGATGAATAAGAAGTTTCAGATGTGTGTTTCTGTTCAGCTTAGTAGAGATAATAATAAAGAGAGCTCTATATGGTGAGAATCTTTGGGGAAAATGGAAGAGGGGAAGCTTAATCTGAATCATGAGAAAGAGTTTATAATTGGATACTAAAAGAAGGACTGTTGGCCTTTCCAAACTCAGCAAGTGAAATGACTAAAGGTACCAGTCAAAAATAGTCATTGCCATTGTAAATGATAACAAGAACTGCAGCGTAATTTGATTGGAATATTTAAGATAGTCATTGAGGGTATGAATATGAAGATATATAGTGAGGGCTGTAGAAACCATTAAGGCTAAATGAAAGCGCTTGATTTTTTCTCCAAGTTTAGAAGGGATTAGGCCTTTATATTTGAAAAAAATGTTCAGAAAACATGGCAAGTCAATTAAGATTTGATGACACACATATATACATATATACACACAAACTCACAATTAAAACAGCTTTAACTTCATAATATGAGGCTCAGGGATAGTAAGGGGTTGGTTAGCTTAAAAAGTGGGGGGAAAGGCCAGTAATAATGGAATAATCAAATGACAGTAGGAGTAACCTTCTTGTATAACTTAAAAAAGTAATAATTTTTTTTTTGTATTTGTAGACTGATAACTCTTATAGTAATTAAGAAATAGCTTAATGCTTAATATGAATTTGAATTAGGATTTTGGAAATGAGCTTGGATGGTATAGAAATCATTACTAATGATTTCATTAATTTGCATTATGATACTATATTTTATCTCAACCTATTTATTCATAGAATATCTATAATTGTAAGAGCACTATTCAACCCTTAAAATACGAAATTTCTAAACTTTTGTGTGTTGAAATCTGTTATAAGTTTATAAATCTGAGCCATAGTTATAAATGACGATACTCCAAAAATACAAAGTATAAGCATTTATTAGCAGTATTATATCTGTTGTTCCAAATATTGCAAAACAAATATGTCTACCTTTAATGAATATTAAAAATAACATTTCTAGCAACACTAAAAAGTTTTAATTCCATGTGCTTTCATGGCTAAGCACATTCTAGTTAGCTATCGACAGATATTTTCTTTTATATGTTCTAGTTTGTTTAAGGATTTCTCACTATTAATCTCCTTATATACTTAATAGCAGTTCATTTAAGACATAGTTCAGTACTACTGGGAAAATGTAACTAAAAACACAATCTCCTCTCAACCCAGAAATCTTCTCTACAAGGGTAGGAAGGAAAGTAAACAGTTTTTACTGCTGAATAAGAATTAAACCAGACATACATCACATATAATCCACTAAAAAGAGTTCACTCATTATAAAGAAATCTTACTCTTTTATGTAACCAAGCAGATACACCCACTGTACTCATTTTCACAAGATAAACCAAACCAGTCTTCACATAAGCACAGTTGTCAGCAACATTTACCCTTTATAAATTTAGTTGTTAATTGGAGTGACCATCTGTGTTAGTTAATTGCCTTTATCTACAGGGAAAAAAAGTAAACTTTTCATATCTTTCTACTGGAGGGCAGTTCTGTGATTTGGAGAGAGGCAGCTTTGGCTGAAGTTAGGCTGCAAGGGGAGTCCTCAGTGACTCAGCAATAAAGAAGGCACCTGCAATGTAGGACACACAGGAGACATGGGTTCGATCCCTGGGTCAGGAAGATCCCCTGGATGAGGGCATGGCAACCCACTCAGGTTTCTTGCCTGAAAAATTGCATGGACAGAGGATGATGGGCTACAGTCAACAGGGTCCTATAGAGGCAGACACGACTGAAGCAAGGGAAAAGCTGCCAAGCTCCCATGGACTGGCAGGTAGGGTTACCACCCTGGGTGATTACATTTCAAAGAGATGGTTTCCAGGCACTTGAGAAACACAGTTCTAGGCTGTAAAACTGGTAAGAGGCTTATTTAGCTTTTAAAAAGATTTACATACATTTCAAAGAGATGGAGAAAGAACTTACAAGTTTTCCAAAGTACATATTTTAAGAGAAGGAGGGGAGAGACAAATTTCTTCCCTTATTTTTAATGGAGAGAATTAAGTCTCTTATATTAATTTTTGCATACCGCCACACTACCTAGAAGTCAAGATTTCATTTTACAACGAATTTATAGCTAGTTTCTAACGAGTGCCAAAAAAAGTCATAATCTTATGGTGAAACATTAGTTATAAAATAGAACAAAAGCCATATGCTATAGCAGGATTAAGAATGCTGATTTCAAAGTCATCTGAGGTTAGCCTAAATTGCTTCACAGTGGGGTTTTATCATTCAAGTGAAAGGAATATATTTAAAGTAGAATTTTTAAAAAGGTATTACTTACACTTCTAAAAGCATTTACACCTAGTATCTACCAACATTATACACATTCTTGTCAAAATACATATTTTAACATCAAGGATTTCTAGTTTTTGGTAATGAAAGATACGGTTACTTAGATCAACTCTCCAACTGAAACTAATAAGAGTTGCTGGAAGAAATCTGTTGTCAGAAAAGCATATTATAAATTAATGTGGAGTCAGACAGACAAGAAGCTCCAATATTTATGTAACACCCTTCTAGTAGAGAAAGTAGAAGTGGAAGAGTTAGCTGCTCAGTCATATCTGTCTCTTTGCAACCCCGTGGACTATGATCCACCAGACTCCTCCATCCATTGGTCTTCCAGGCAAGAATACTAGAATGAGTTGCCATTTCCTTCTCCAGGGGATCTTCCTGGCCCAGGGATCAAACCTGGGTCTCCTGAATTGCAGCCAAACTCTTTACCATCTGAGCCAGAGAGATGAACATTAAATCTGTTTTTGCCTTGGAGACATTTGCTGATAAAGTTCTGGGGTTTGATGTGATAGCATTACACAGCAAGAAAGACAGAACTTAAGTCTCAGGACTTGACCAAGGTCTAGTGTCTATAGAATTTCTCTCAATAAAGCTGGGCTCTCAAAGACCCATATCCACGTGTGTTAGTTGCTCAGTCGTGTCTGACTCTTTGCAACCCCATGACTGCAGGTTTCTAGGCTCCTCGGTCCGTGAAATTCTCCAGGCAAGAATATTGGAGTGGGTAGCCATTCCCTTCTCCTTGGGATCTTCCCAACCCAGAGACTGTGCCCAGGGCTCCTGCATTGCAGACAGATGCTTTGCCATCTGAGCCACCAGGACAGCCTGGATACTAGATTTAATTCCACTTTTCCCCACCTGATCCTGAAACTCCAGGGACTGCAGAGAAAGCTGTTAGGGCTCTGAGGAATACAGGAGAACAAAATGGAAGAGAAAAATAAAGATTTATTACCAAGGACCTGCCCTTTAATGAATCTCCTTTCTAGGTATGCTTAGTCCAGGGTTATCACGAAATTGCAAGGCATGGGTTTTATTTGAGGTGATCCCTCACTAGCAGTAACTCTTTGTACCTGGCATAAGCACATGGAAAATGTTTCTGAAGGAGGCTTATGCCCCCTAGACCCAGAGAATGTTCACAAATAATTCATCAAAACCAATGAGTCTTAATTTTTTTAAAAAATTAACAGTCACATTGAGAAACAAGGCATCATGAATATGAATTAGCAGAACTAAACAAATTGCAACCTTCAGACATAAATTTTTAAACAACTATGCTTATTTGGCTTTAATATAATGTCAAACATCAAATCACTTGCAGGTAAGGTTTTATAAATAGAAAATAGTAGGCTTGAACAGTAAACAGAATTTATTTCAATGAATATCAAGATAACACAAATTAAAAACTTAATGTTTGTATGTGGCAAGAGATTGAACACAGAAGAAGAGAACTGAGTGAAAGATGAAAAATAATTATTCAAATATATCACACAAAGAAAAAAAGTAGAAAATTCAGAACAGAGGGTAAGACAGAAAACAAGTGCTATTCCAGATTTGGTTGCCAGACTAGCAACATTGGTCTCATCTGAGTATTTGCTTAGAATATAAATTCTTGCTTATTGATTTGGGGCTTGACCATGTGTATTGGCAATGCAATGTTAGGGGAGAATATACAAGTAGTGGTAAAAAATATAATTTTGGAATGAACCTCACTTTCTTGCACCCCTGACATGAGGTGACTATGCATGAAACATGCCTCTAAAATGTGGTCCCAAGCCAGTAGCAGAGGCATTACTCAGAAATTTATCAGAAATGCAAATTTTCTGGCCTCCACTGAAGACCTATTGAATCAGGAACCCTGGGGAAATCTCCAAGGATATATAGTCCATCTTCATGTGATCACTACAGGGAAGTAAATAGCTATGGGTAACAATTCAAATAACAGGTTAAAATTAATGAGAAGTTGAAAGACTGTGAAGAGATATACTGAGTGAATACTCATACCAAGGAAGTTGGTGCAGCTGTATTAATAAAAGACAAAAGCAGATTCTAGGTCATGGATCTAGAGATAGAAAGTTCAACTCACTTGGAATATGTAACAGTTCTAAGTATATATACTTTAACAACATAACCTCATGTTTATTAGGATTGAGGTATAGGATTTTTGATGAGACATTATGTGATATTTCTGCAAAGTTCTGAAATGTAACACAGAGTTTATCTATCCAAATACTTATTCATTCATCAATCACTTCATAAACGCTATATGCCAGACATCATTCTAGATATTAGACATAAATAGGTGCACATGATTCCTATCAATAAGAAGATCATCGCTACATGGGTTTAAAATGTTTTTTGATTTAAATCAAATTTCGTTTAAATCTGAATGTTTGGAAAGAGGAACAATTGCTCTTTCTGCTTCACAGAATCTCCAACAACTCTAAGAAAAAGGTAGCAACATATTTGACTACAGACGTGGTCTTAGGAAGCAGTGGTGTGCTTCAGCGGACACAGACATGGCCATCTGAATTTTGTGAAGAAATTGCCTAAATGGGGATGAAAACTGTAGGAAGAGTTCCCTCTGAGAAACTGCTAAGGCTCCATGACAATTAATGTGACCCTTTATATCTTAGAGTCAGTTCTTGAATGGTATGAAGAGAGAGTCTTAAGAGGTAAATTGGTGTGCAACATACCAAGCTGATGATGTCTCTCTAGTATTAACTCAAGAGATAGACAGGCAGGCTGCACACCCTGAAACACAGAAATATGAAACAGCAGACCTTTGTAGCCTCATCTGCTGCTTCTCCCCACAAGACAAGTGCTAGTGACAATGAATTCCCAGCAAGGAGTGCTTCAGTGAGCTTATTATTCCAGATGGTTAGCAATGCTCTCAGCTAGCTCCCCAGCCTAGTTTCTTTGCGTGTGTGTGTATGTGTGTGTGTGTGTATTTATATAGGCAGTACATTCACACTGAACAAAAATCAAGACAAAATTAAAATAAGATGTATACTGTTCCCATCCACCTATGCCTTCTTCCTAAAGTGTTGCTTATTGTTTTCTTTTCTGAAAATATAAGCGAATAAGAATATATGTTAATAGCACTCACTTTTTTTAACACAGAAGGTTGGACACCATATATGCAATTCTGTTGCTTGTTTCTTCCTTCATAATGCATTTTAAAGATCTTTTGATGACTGAGCACAGATTTTCACTCTGTTTTGCAGCTTCATGGCATTTCACTGTGTTGATATACTGTTATATTATTGACTTGTGTCCCATTGAAGGCCATTTGTTCTTAATATTTTGCTATCATAAACAGTTCTGCAATGAAAAACCAATAAACTACAACAGACACATTTGCTTACAAGTGGTTACAAGGTGTCAAAAAACAATCTCAATTTAGGAGATTTTGTTCAAAATGACTTTTGCAATAAAGGGAGAGACGTTATTACGGTAGGGGGTATTCTCCAATTAGAAGATTTGCAAACATCTGAAAGTCAGGCAGAAAAGGGTTATTCTTTCATAAGAAAGACAAGGCTAGAAAGAACTGGGTTTGGGGAAGTGGAAAAGTGAGTAGTATAATCAAACAGCTGAAATTTCTCCCTGAAGTCAAGGGTCATTTTACATCCCTGTGAACAGACATTTTTCAAAATACCATGTCCTCTGCAAAGTACTGTAGTTTGATTTCATCCTTTCATGTGTGGATGGCCTCTGTCTCACCTAATTGTCCTGGCTGGAAGCTCCAGTGCTGTGTTGAACAGAATTAAGAGAGCAGATACCCTTGACTGGAGAACCATCCAGTCTTTCATCATAAATTTCTGTCTCTTTACTGATAGCCACTACTTGATGTTCTCTTGTTCCCACCGTGTTCCTTAATTCTTCTCCTGGATTCAGTAAGTATTTTTGTGACTTTGAACCCTTTATTAAGTAACTTGCTAATTTCATTGGGGATTTTTTTCTCTGGAGTTTGTCTTATTCTTTGTTTGAGAAATATTTCTCTGCCTTCTCATTTTGTTTGACTTTCTCCGTCTTTAGGAAATTAGGCAAAACAGTTACCTATCCTGGTCTTAAGTGTGTGTCTTTTTGTAAGAGTGTCCCTATGCCGACTGTGTGTGTCCAATGGCTTTGGTAGAAGAGCTGGAACTGAAGCAACTGCAAGCTTGCTTCACCTTGTCAGGATGATCTAGATTCAAAGCCCAGCACGGGTCGGGCTGCTCATTGGGTGCACTGGTTGCTACCACACTGGTAAGGCTGCCTGGAAACAAGGGACTGGAGCTGGATCCCAGAACGATCTGGAGCTTCTTCCCTGATGCACTGAGGGCTGCCAACATGAGGGGAGTAAGGATGGAGCTAGAGCTTAACATAGGCTGGGGTGCTGAGATGATCTTAACAGGCTGGCTAGAGTGTCTACCTTTTTTTTTTTTTTTTTCAATCTGTTGCCTCTGCTCTGGAACTTGATGACAGTAAGTCTGTTTGATGCTGTTTAACAGCAAAGTTTTCTGTAGTCCTCTGGCTCTCCTGATCATAAGCCCTGCTTGGTTCAAAGCTATTTGTTATTGTTCAATGCTCAGTCCTGTCTGGCTCTTTGCAACCCCATGGACTGCAGCAGGCCAGGCTTCCCCGTCCTTCACCATCTCCGAGTTTGCTTAAACTCATGTTCACTGAATCGGTGATGCCATCCAACCATCTCTTCCTCTGTCACCCCCTGCTCTTCCTGCCTTCAATCTTTCTCAGCATCAGAGTATTTTCCATTGAGCAGGCTCTTCACATCAGGTGGCCAAAGTATCAGAGCTTCAGCTGCAGCAACAGTCCTTCCAGTGAATATTCAGAATTGATTTCTTTAGGATTGACTGGTTTGAACTTCTTGCTGTCCAAGGGACCCTCAAGAGCCTTCTCCAACACCACAATTTGAAAGCATCAGTTCTTCAGTGCTCAGCCTTTTTTATGGTCCAGCTTTCACATCCATACATGACTACTGGAAAAACCATAGCTTTGACTATACAGACCTTTGTAGACCTTTGTTGGCAAAGTAATGTCTCTGCTTTTTAATACATTTTTGGCTTTGTCATAACTTCTCTTCCAAGGATCAAGCTTCTTTTAATTGTAGTCACCATCCACAGTGATTTTGGAGCTCAATAAAATTAAATCGACAGTGTTTCCACTTTTTCCCCATCTATTTTCTGTGAAGTGGTGGGACTGGATGCTGTGATCTTAGTTTTTTGAGTGTTGGTTTTCAAGCCAGGTTTTCACTTTTCTATTTCACCCTCATCACTAATAAAGGCTCTTTAGTTCCTCTTTGCTTTCTGCCATTAGAGTGATATCATCTGTGTATCTGAGGTTGTTGATACAATCAACAATCAAGATTGTCCCAGCAATCTTGATTACATTCAAGGGGGCTTATTTTTCCAGGGCCGGACCCTAAGTCTGGAGTACCCAATATGGGGTTTAAACACCATATTCCTGAGGGAAGACCTCTGAATTTATGATATCTCCTTTTTCTTTTGGGTTGCCTTCTGAGGGTGTGAGTCCTAACCAGATTACTTCCCTTCCCCTTCTACACATTTCAGTGTTTTTTCTTTATATTCTTAGTTTTAGAAGAGCCATCCTGTTATTTTGCAAGTCAGTCTTAAGAAGAGTTGTTCTACACGTGTATAGTTAGAATATATATATAGTTCCAGTTTTAGCGTGTCTGTGGGAGGAACTGAGTTAAGGGTATTGCTGCTCTACCATTCTATTCTGTTATTACTGGTTTTTAAATTTTTCTTTGTTTGTTGGTAATTATTGTGACATGAGGTATTCTACTTTTTAGTTTTGAGAATTTATAGTGTTTTACTATCTGTTGCAGCTGTTCCCATCATTATTATTATATCTTTAAATGTATTGATTAAAATTTTACCTTTTAATTCTCCCCAATGAAGTTTAGAGTAAGTTACCCTATCTCTACAACAATAAATACGTTAGTATTTTTATTAGTTTTAAGTTAATTTATAAATGACTCTGATAAAAATGGTGTCGTAATGGCTTCCTGCGTAAGACAATTCTTTGGTTTCCATTTGTTCAAATTTTTTTTGAATTTTTACTAGTGTTTAAAAAATTCCCTTTTATATGATTTACATACACCTTGTTAAGCTTGTTCCTAGATATTTTATATTTTTGCTTGCTACTATAAATAATCTTTTCTCCTTTTGTGTCTTTTTATTTAATTCTTTACTTTTTCTTTTGTTTTTTAGTAATAATATTTCAATATATTCTTGCCTTTTGCCAGTTTGTGATCATAGTCTCTAAAATGAGAAATTTTAAACTATTTTTTTATTTCCAACTATATTGATTTACATCTATAGTACAATATTAAATAGTATATATAGTAACAATATTTAATATTTTAACCTATTTTTGATGGAAATGTCTCTAATATTTCGTATAGGCACATATATCATATATTATATATAATCCTAGTTATACAATTATATGTAAGCATATTCATAATTTAAAGTTAGGTTTTCCTATATAATTGAATAATTTATAGAGTAGGTTTTCAATTTTGTCAAACACTTTTCTAGCACTTATGAAAATTATCACATAACTTTCGTGTTAGCTCTGTTAGTAAGGAGAATAATATTTTTATATTTCTTAATATTGGGTCATTTCCAATCTGGAAATAGCAAACATTCATGACTTTATTCTTTTAACATATTACTGATTTTTGTTCAGAAAGATTTTATTATTTTTGCATCAATATTTAAAAATGTAGTTTGTCACTCTTCTTATGCATGAAAACTATACATAAAATATTAATAATTATAAAACAACAACCAAAACAAATACACATACACATCTAACACCTGTTTAGAGATTAATTTAAAAAATTGATTTACTGGTAAGGGCGCAGAAATGGAGCACAGGGACACTATTTTCTTTAATACTTATGTCTCTTTTGGGAGAGATTATCCAAAGGCTGGCTTAGGGATATGTGGCAGGGAAATAAATAGGAATCTGAAATTTGTAGGCTACAGGAAGAGAGAAGGATGGGGAGTCATTATCTGGAAAATCTGTGGATATCTCAGTTCAGTTCAGTTGCTCAGTCTGTCCAACTCTTTTTGACCCCATGGACTGCAAAACGCCAGGCTTCCCTGTCTGTGAAAAAGTCCCGGAGTTTACTCAAACTCATGTCCATTGAGTCGGTGATGCCATCCAACAATCTTAACCTCTGTCGTCCCCTTCTTCTCCTGCCTTCAATCTTTCCCAGAATCAGGGTCTTTTCCAATGAGTCAGTTCTTTCATCAGGTGGCCAAAGTATTGGAGTTTCAGCTTTAGCATCAGTCCTTCCAATGAATATTCAGGACTGATTTCCTTTAGGATGGACTGGTTGGATCTCTTTGCAGTCCAAGGGACTTTCTTTTCTTTTCTTTTCTTTCTTTTTTTTTTACCAACGGACTTTCAAGAGTCTTTCAAGTTGGAAACACCACAGTTCAAAAGCATCAATTCTTTGGTACTCAGCTTTCTTATAGTCCAACTCTCACGTCCATACATGATTACTGGAAATAAGATACCTTTGACTAGATGGACCTATGTTGGCAAAGTAATGTCTCTGCTTTGTAATATGCTATCTAGTTTGATCATAACTTTTCTTTCAATGAGCGAGTGTCTTTTAATTTCATGGCTGCAGTCACCATCTGCAGTGATTTTGGAGCCCCCCAAAATAAAATCTGTCAGTGTTTCCACTGTTTCCCCATCTATTTCCCATGAAGTGATGGGACCATGATCATGATGCCATGATCTTAGTTTTCTGAATGTTGAGTTTTAAGCCAACCTTTTCACTCTCCTCTTACCCTTTCATCAGGAGGCTCTTTAGTTCTTCTTCACTTTCTGCCATAAGGGTGGTGTCATCTGCATATCTGAGGTTATTGGTATTTCCCCCAGCAATCTTGATTCCAGCTTGTGCTTCCTCCAGCCCAGCATTTCTCATGATGTACTCTACATAGAAGTTAAATAAGCAGGGTGACAATATATAGCCTTGACATACTCCTTTTCCTATCTGGAACCAGTCTGTCATTCCATGTCCAATTCTAACTGTTGCTTCCTGACCTGCATACAGATTTCTCAAGAGACAGGTCAGGTGGTCTGGTATTCCCATCTCTTTAAGAATTTTCCAGAGTTTGTTGTGGTCCACACAAAGGCTTTAGCATAGTCAATAAAGCAGAAATAGATGTTTTTCTCAAACTCTCTTGCTTTTTCCATGATCCAGTAGATGTCTAGCCTGAAGGAAAATTTTTAGTGGGTGTTGCTATGATAAACTTGCAAGAGCCAAGATGCATTGAATGGTTTTAAAACTCACTCATTCCCTCTGCCACAGTGTGTTGTACTTTCTCCTCCAAGATGCCTAATGTTTCTTAATCGGCTGATGCAAACACCTTGCATTAGTTATTTGTAAAACTAAGGGCAGGTACGGAGAAGGCGATGGCACCCTATTCCAGTACTCTTGCCTGGAAAATCCCATGGGTGGAGGAGCCTAGTAGGCTGCAGTCCATGGGGTCACGAAGAGTCGGACACGACTGAGTGGCTTCACTTTCACATTTCACTTTTCACTTTCATGCATTGGAGAAGGAAATGCAACCCACTCCTGTGTTCTTGCCTGGAGAATCCCAGGGATGGGGGAGCCTGGTGGGCTGCCGTCTATGGGGTTGCACAGAGTCGGACACGACTGAAATGACTTAGGAGCAGCAGGAGCAAGGGCAGGGAAGGGGAGAAGTGCAACCCCTTCCTCTGGGTCCACTTTGGCAGGAGCATCACCTTATGGAAGGATTCTAGGGTGAGACCATAATACACGCAGTGGAGCCCAAGACAGAGAGTCGTACTTCAGAATCAGAAGTAGGTCTGTAAACTAGTTTAGGAATGAGTGTGGAACAGACCATCTTATCTTGAAATACTATGGGAAGGTGACATTTGAAGAGGCAAAAATGTAGTAGGGTGATAATCAAGTCTTCTCTTGAAAAGCATTTAAGACTGGAAGTTCACGTTCATATGCATAATTTCATTTTAACTTTATTGGCATTTCTTATGTTTGGTGGAGCAAGCCATGTCATTTTCTAGATGATTATGAGAGATATATGCTGAGTCTGAGATCACACAGCTAACAAAAAATGAGACCAGATTTACATCTAGGTCTTCTGAATATCTTCCATTTAAAAAAAATAATACTTCAGACATATGTAAACCACGTGTGTCTAAGACGACTCTTCTGCAGTCACTTTGGGATGTGTTTGGCTGTATTCAACTATCATAAATTTGATGTAATTCTGTGAGACTTTCCTGGATGTTACTGAGCAGTGCCAGCTAGATTCCTAAATTACGAAATTGCATTGTGGCTCAGATGGTAAAGAATCTGCCTGAATGCAGGAGACCTGGGTTCGATCTCTGGGTTGAGAAGATTCCCTTGGAGGAGGCATGGCAACCCACTCCAGTGTTCTTGCCTGGAGAGTTCCAGGGAGGGAGGAGCCTGCTGGGCTACAGTCCATGGGGTCACAAAGAGACGGACATGACTGAGCGACTTTCACACACCCATTGATCCTCAAAAAGAAGTTGGATCTTGATTTTCTAAAACTCTTATTACACTTAAGATGCCATTTCTGTGCAAATTTAATGCCATTTAAGGTATTTTCAACTGCAATCAAAATGCGTTTGTATGCTTTCTTGCTTTGAAAAATGATCCTGCTGCTAAAAGTAATTCAGTAGAGATCTCTGATCATTGCCAGTTTGACAGGTATGGATCAAAGTGAACTTCTTTGAGAGAAAGTAAGTTGCTCAATGATTCAGTAAACTGAACTTTAAAATGTGCTACTAGTAGTCTATGAATATAATGCTATGCGTGGATGACACCTCAGATTTCCACTTGGCTGCTTGCAAAGATTAATGACCAATGTCACAGGCATGAAAGAAAAATTGTACTGATTCTGTATAAATGCACAGCACACCATATAGTTTCCCTAAATAGCACTTAAGGTTTTTTTTCCTCTTGTGTAAAGCTATATTTTTAATCCTACCAATAAGTGAGAGCGTATTCTAGATGCTCAAAAACTTTATTAAAAATATACTGTACTCTGTGACATTCTGTGTCATGTCAGTAAGCCCTGCCCCCTATTTCAAATTAGGGTTACCTTCTTGCATTTCAAAATGTTTGACTCTACAATAGGATATATTTGACAAATGTGCTTGTGACATATTTTGCAGAAATAATTTTAGAGTGCAAGTTATAAGCTTTTTGAT
Source organism: Capra hircus (assembly GCF_001704415.2). Classification (NCBI taxonomy): domain Eukaryota; kingdom Metazoa; phylum Chordata; class Mammalia; order Artiodactyla; family Bovidae; genus Capra; species Capra hircus. Next base: position 12,100,871 of record NC_030811.1, on the reverse strand, counting down.
TATGAAAGAATAAGAGTCCTTTAAAGCTCTTTAGGCTTTTACGAAGGAATTTAAGGCATTTAAGAAGATGAAGTGCTATCCTGTGAAGTTGAAGAAGGAATTCATAAGGCCTGGACTCCATCTTAGGCCTGTTCATGCTGATCATGCTCGGCCACCTTTCCAATGGACTCTGAACTCTGTGTTTAATGCCTATGAAAACAACAACAGAAGGATAAGACCCCTCCCAGACAGGGGAACCTTAAAGCTCGTATCTAGGTTACTCATCGCCTAAGGGAAAACATACACTAATCACCCCTTCCTCCAGACAGGCCATAAATTTTTCTGTATCTGTCGGAGTGTAACCTCAGGTTTATTGATTATTGGCTAATTGTTTGACTGTTTGAGCACATAGCATGTGAATGATGAGGTTATTGGGATAGTATTTTCCTTGGTTTATGTAAGTCTCAAGGAATTTGGAGGGGTGGGTTCAGACATGTATTCATGGGACATAAAAGATCTTCACAAATGCTGGTCGGGGTCCTTGGCTAAGAGGAGACTCTGCCTTGGGCCCATCGGTGTAATACACTGCACTCCACTATCTGCATTGTCCTTCTGAGTGAGTTTGTTTCCCGGAACGCGTGGCTGCAACCAAGTCTACCAGACTTTTTAGTGAAACCCTCTTATGGATTACTTAAGGTTTTAAACTGAATAGGCAAATTACCTTTACATAATCTGATACTCAATTACAGGCTTTGGGAGACTTGTTACAATTATTTTTCTTCTTGTTTAACACCATGGACTACATTGGGCTTCAGCCAGTGATATAGGGCATTCAAATGATGCAAATTAATTCTACGTGTGACAATACCCAAACCCTTTGTAGGGTTTATAAAAAGTAGAATCTACAGGACTATACTTCCCTAACTTTCTATATATGTCTAAACTAAACTATTACATGCTAATGAACTTTAGACCCAAGAAGGGCAAATGGATGAAATAATAGCTTCCCTCTATGCTATTGTCGATTAAAAAGTACAGTCACAACCTGAAAGTAGAGAGTTATTTTATTTGATGGGGATGTTTAGGACTCTGAGCCAGATGGGAAGAGAGCAATAGCTTTGAGAAAACTGCTCCAAGGAGGCAGGAGGGGAAGCCAGGCTACTTAAAAGTTTGCAACAAAGAGAGCAGGCAGACTGAACTTCGAAGGTCAGGGATCAAGGTAAAGAATTCAGCATTCTGTGTATGGGAAGCTGCAAGCCTCTAAGCTCGCTGAGTTCGCTCCTTTCATATGCACCTCAGCTATCTGGGGCAAATCCTGTTTCCTTGTTCACTGTGCTTCTTGCTTTCCCCCCAGCTCCTCAGAAATCACTATGAGGGGGCGGCGACATCCCCGGATGGCAGTTTTGGGAGCCCTCATTCGCATTTGGAGGCCAGAAATCGCTGATGGCTGTGACATACCTTGTTTGTTTATATACAGAAGACATTTTCATTTCACACTACACAATGAAGAGATTTTAAGTTAGCCCTCTTTATTTTTAGAGCGACTTTTATTTTTTTTAGACTAACTTTATTAATAAACTTTCACTTCAATTAAATAATTCTATAGTAGTAATAGTGTTACCTGCTCAATCGTGTCCAACTCTTTGCAGCCCCGTGAACTGTAGCCCCACCAGGCCCCTCTATCCGTGGAATTCTCCAGGCAAGAATACTGGAGTGGGTTGCCAAACCCTTCTCCAGATCTTCTGGATAATTTACTTAAAAATCAATTTCAGTTGTTGTTAATTATAATGAAATATTTTAATATTAAATCACTGCTATAAAACAAATATAATATTTTATTTTTAATGAGAAATTTAAAACTATTATATTTTTGTAGAAAAGTAAGGTGATTGAAAGCAGGAGCTCTCATTTTTAAAATTTCTTATAATGCTAATGGAGCTTAGAAATATATGCTGTATTTGAGTTTCTTGGATGGGGTGGGTGAAAAACTAGTAAAAGCTAGTATGCCAAACCATATCTGTGCATGCTGAGGGGTAGAAATGAAACTAGATTAGAATAATCCTTTTTCCTAATTCTGCTCCTTAGGAGCTTTCACCAAGCGATCCCCAAGTTTTCAGTTCAGTCGCTCAGTCCTGTCCGACTCTATGTGACACTAGGCCCTATAGTATGCCAGGCTTCCCTGTGCATCATCAACCCCCTGAGCTTGCTCAAACTCATGTCCATCAAGTTGGTGATGCCATCCAACCATCTCATCCTCTGTTGTCCCCTTCTCCTCCTGCCTTCAAGCTTTCCCAGATTCAGGGTCTTTTCCAATGAGTCAGTTCTTTGCATCAGGTGCCCAAAATATTGGAGTTTCAGCTTTAGCATCAGTACTTCCAATGATTATTCAGGACTGATTTCCTTTAGGATGGACTGGCTGGATCTCCTTGCAGTCCAAGGAACTCTCAAGAGTCTTCTCCAACACCATAGTTCAAAAGCATCAATTCTTTGGCACTCAGCTTGCTTTATAGTCCGAATCTAACATCCATACATGACTACTGGAAGAGCCATGGCTTTGACTAGACAGACCTTTGTTGGTAAAGTAATGTCTCTGCTTTTTAATATGCTGTCTAGGCTGGTCATAGTTTTTCTTCCAAGGAGCAAGTGTCCTTTAATTTCGTGGCTGCAGTCACCATCTGCAGTGATTTGGGAGCCCAAGAATATAAAATCTATCACTGTTTCCATTGTTTCCCCATCTATTTGCCATGAAATGATAGGACCAGATGCCATGATCTTAGTTTTCTGAATGTTGAGCTTTAAGCCAAATTTTTCACTCTCCTCTTTCACTTTCATCAAGAGGTTCTTTACTTTTTCTTTGCTTTTTGCCATAATTGTGGGGTCATCTGCATATCTGATGTTATTGGTATTTCTCCTGGCAATCTTGATTCCAGCTTGTACTTCATCCAGCCTGGCATTTCACATGATGTACTCTGCATGTAAGTTAAATAAGCAGGGTGACAATATATAGCCTTGAGGTAATCTTTTCCCAATTTGGAGCCAGTCCATTGTTCAACGTGTGGTTCTAACTGTTGATTCTTGATCCACATACAGATTTCTCAGGAGCCAGGTCAGTTGGTCTGATATTCCCATCTCTTGAAGAATTTTCCGTAGCTTGTTGTGATCCATATAGTCAAAGGCTTTGGCATAGTCAATTAAGCAGAAGTAGATGTTTTTCTGGAGCTCTCTTGCTTTTGGATGATCCAATGGATGTTGGCAACTTGATCTCTGATTTCTTTGCCTTTTTAAATCCAGCTTGAACATCTGGAAGTTCATGGTTCACATAGTGTCAAACCCTGGCTTGGAGAATTTTGAGCATTACTTTGATAGTGGGTGACATGAGTTTTGCCCAGTTACAAACTGTTGTATAGTTTCTACTGAATGTCCTACAGTTTCCATGGAACTGGGGTTTAATTGGCTGGGACCCTGACCATTCTACTCATTTTGCGAGATTCATTCTCCCAGGCCAAGACGTTGGTGTTCTGTCTTTGGTGTTCTATCCCAGTGCCTGGGTTCCTGTTACAAACTTGGTAAATTACATGGAAATCTAGCATTTCACTTTCTTGATAGTATTTTAGAGGCTATGACTGATTAGACTCTCAACAGATAATTCCAAATGAAGACAGGACTTTCTAATTATGGCAAAATACTTGATTTTTTAAAGTTTCTGCTTTAGATTCATGTTGCAAAGTTGGAAACACAGAGGACATCACAGAAAAGACTCTCTTTGGCATGCTCAGATACCATCTTTTTCACTTTTAGTAGCAAGTTGATACCCACAGTAGAATTCCTAATCTTACATGGGGAGCAGTTGTGGAAGGCTGATTTATCAGTATAAGAGGAAAGTGGGTCAACCATGGTTAGTCTATACTTTGGTTGCTAGTATTCAATACTCAAAAAGAGAAGCAGAGAAAAAACCAATAAGATATCTAATGGAGGTTGTTTGTCATGCTTTTTCTGTGTCTCATTACTTCTCATTTTCTTCCAAATAGGACCAAGAAATCAAAAAAGTAAGGCTGAAAATCCATTTCTGCTTTATTAACGTTGATGTAGATCAGCAATATACATCCTCTGTTAAATAATTTCATCAACAACATCCCAACTGCCACTGCCAACAGTGTATCAGGCACTGCTTTAACTGTTTGACATATTGTTGTTGTTGTTCAGTCACTCAGTCATGTCCAGCCCTTCATGAGAGTTAGACTGCAGCACACCAGGCTCCTCTGTCCTTTACTGTCTCCTGGGATTTGCTCAAATTCATGTCCATTGAGTTGGTGATGCTATCTAACCATCTCATCTTCTAGCACCTTCTTCTCCTTTTGCCTTCACTCTTTCCCAGCATCAGGGTCTTTTCCAGTGAATAGGTTCTTTGCATCAGGTGGCCAAAATATTGAAGCTTCAGCTTTAGCAACAGTTCTTCCAATGAACACCCAGGGTTGATTTCCTTTAGGAATGTCTACTGTGATCTCCTTGCAGTCTAAGGGAATCTCAATAGTCTTCTCCAGCACCACAATTTGAAGCATAAATTCTTTGCGACTCAGCCTTCTTTATGGTCCAGCTCTCACATCCGTACATGACTACTGGAAAAAACATAGCTTTGACTATATGGACCTTTGCTGACAAAACGATGTCTCTGCTTTTTAATATGCTATATTTGTCATAGCTTTCCTTCCAAGGAGCAAGCATCTTTTAATTTCATAACTACAGTCACCATCTGCAGTGATTTGGGAACCCGAAAAAATAAACTCTGTCACTGCTCCCACTTTTCCCCCGTTTATTGCCATGAAATGATGGGACCAGATGCCATGATATTAATTTTTTGATTATTGAGTTTTAAGCCAACTTTTTCACTCTCCTCTTTCACCCTCATCTAGAGGCTTCACATATACTTACTCATTTTGTCTTCATAAAAATTTGCTAATCAGTTTTATAGATGAGGAAACAGAGGCACAGTATGGGGCATTCTTATGGGTTGCACGACTGTTATGTAGTGAAGGGTTTTTGTTCAAGTAGTATATAATTGACAATCTGTGCACTTAGCAGTGTTTGGGACAAACTCTTCTTAAATTTAGTCTATTGGGGTTTTGTTATCTTTCTTCTCAGCTATGAGATGAGCATTTCACAGGAAAGCACACACTTGCAGTTGAGTATGCAAATGAAAAGACATTTAGCAGGTAACCAGAAAAATGGTTTTATGAACGTAACTTATCACTATGTAACAGAAGTAGAAAAGTATCAAAAGTTACACAAATCTTCATTAATTAAAGTTGAAGCCTCTGATTGAACACCATGTATGTTTAGGCTCTGAGTCCCAAACTTAGCAATAGATGGGGATAAACCCTTGATACACTCGAAAGAATTAGATTGGACATAATTATGCTGAGTCAACTGTTGATATTAATACATGTGAACCATAGATACATTCAAAATAATTATAGTAGGCAAAAACAGTCCAAGAATTGAGTATGTTGCATTACTCAATTAATTCAATTCTTACAAAATTTTAAAAAAGGAAAATTGATCCCTAGTGACAGAAGGTGGTTACTGTTTGCCTGACAACAGGGGACTGTGGGATGATGGGGGATGGTGAAGGTGGGGAACATAGGAAAAGAATTAAAAAGTGACTTAAGGAAAGTTTTTGGAATAATCCAGTTTTGTTACCATGGATCTATATGTGTACTTCAAATGGGTGCAGTGTTTTGTGGGCTTCCCTCATAGCTCAGTTGGCAAAGAATCTGCCTGAAATGCAGGAGACCCTGGTTCCATTCCTGGGTCTGGAAGATCCCGCTGGAGAATGGATAGGCTACCCATTCCACTGTTCTTGGGCTTCCCCTGTGGCTCAGCTAGCAAAGAATCTGCCTGCAGTGTGGGAGACCTGGGTTCGATCCCTGGGTTGGGAAGATCCCTTGGAGAAGGGAAAGGCTACCCACTCCAGTATTCTGGCCTGGAGAATTCCATGGACTATATACAGTCCGTGAATGTGAAGTCGCTCAGTTGTGTCCGACTCTTTGCAACCCCATGGACTGTAGCCTGCCAGGCTCCTCTGTTCATGGGATTTTCCAGGCAGTAGTACTGGAGTGGATTGCCATTTCCTTCTCCAAGGAATCTTCCCGACCCAGGGATCGAACCCGAGTCTCTCACATTGTAGACAGACGCTTTACCATCTGCAATCTCAGCCAAAGTCAGACATGACTGAGCAACTTTCACTTTCACTTATACCTCAATAAAGACAAAAAAAAAAAAAGATTAAAACAAAGAAAAGACATTGAAAGGATTGATTGCAGTGCTGCTGGTGTCTCTGACCCTCCTAGACTCTTCTTCCCAAGTCAAACAGAGCTGAGTTCTTGTGAGTTAGGGGAGCTGCTGTGTTTTGGGGAATTCTCCTGTGACAGTCTCTCCCACGAGCTGGTTTTTTGTACTACTTGAACTGCTTTAATGATTCTCAGGAATAAAGGAGGGAAGGATGGGGAGAACACTCTGTTTCACTTTGATTTCTGGTCTCAAGCCTGCATTTATGGCTCTTACAACTCCCCTGTGCCCCCACCTCCATTCATGTTCCATAACCACTTCCAACAGTCCATGCCTTTATGTGGTAGTTCTAGCTTGATGCATGCTGGTGGGTTACTACTATACCAACAATGAATACGCCGTGTGTATACAGCATAAATGGGCCAGTGCAACATGGTCTATTGCTTCTTAATGCCCTATGTCTAGCTGTAATAGGTACTTAGCAGCAAGCCTCTGAAAATGATTTGTGTGGTATCATTTTTGCTTATTGCACAAGAGTAGCTTACTGCAGTTTTTTGGTCCATACTTATGAGTCCAACTCAGGTAGGCAGATTTTTCAGCTCTTAAACTTAAGGAGGAGAGCATCTTAATTTTATTGGTGTTGCTAATGCTGTTAACAGCTGTCCTGACAATAGCTTTTATGAGAATGAATGCTTTCTGACAAAAATTTCCTTATTAGCATACTCCTGAGAAACCCTCCATCAGATCAAACTAAACCAAATTTGTCTCCTGCTTGATATAATATCTTCTCTGCAGCCTTATTTAGATGTCTGGAGCTCTCGGGACAGCCTCTTGTTTTATGAGGAGGTATGATGCTCAAGCAATCTTAGTCAACACTTCCACACAGCTAGGTTTAACACAGAGTTGTCCTTAATGTGTGCAAAAATACACCCCTTAGGAAAGGGGTGCTGTATGTTAGGAAAGTGACAAACGCAACCTTTGCTTCTATTATTTTTGTCATTCTTTCTAAGGCAGAAAACTGGGCCAGGTATTTTTCCTTGCCACTGCTTTTTATTGCTCTTTGTTGTTTCCTTGACTTCATGGCACATTGAATTATCCGTCACAGCAAAACTTGAAAATGCACGCACTTTTTTCAGCAGGTGGAAGAAAAGAAAAATTTTCTTCTTGTCTACCTTTCTTCTAATTCTGGCAAACGCAAACAGCTCTTCATTGAATGGGCAGCGCTTCTGTCTGCCCCGTATATCTCCAGCTGTCCTTGAATTCTTTGTTTTCCTACCTTTAGTATTGGAAGTTGGTAGCAATGCTATTTCTGAAATATTGTTCATGATTCATTTTTCAAACATATTAAGAAAAGTCTTGTCATCTTGTGTACTTTATGCATTAGGAAAAGGGATTTTGAGATGGAATATTCATAGAGCACTTCACAATATATTTTCTCTTACTATGAAATCAATTCATCAAATGCAGAGAATTGCTTTAAGCACATAAATAAAAATAGGCCCCGAAGGAGCAGTCATAGACTTCCAATATAGTATAAATTGACATTAAGATCCAGAAAAAATGGAAGGATGAATATAATACAGCTAATAAAGTGGGGCTATCTTAAAGCTAATAGGAATACAAAAACAAAAGAAGTAAAAAAAAATAATTAACATGAAAATGCAGAAGCTGAAGGTAGAACATTGCAGAGAGATCCCTAATGAGGACTAGTGAGAGATCATTAAAGCCGATGAATGTAGTGTTTTTGAGGGTTGCAACAGGGAGTTGCCATGAAATAATGAGTCATAGTCTCTGGAGCTCTATCACTCCCCGAGTTTGAGTGAACTACTTTTGGAACTGGAATCAACTTTTTAATGTACAGAAACCTTCCCTAGTAGCTCAAACTGTAAAGCATCTGCCTGCAAAGCAGGAGACCCAGGTTCCATTTCGTGATCAGGAAGATCCCCTGGAGAAGGAAATGGCAACCCACTCCAGTATTCTTGCCAGGAGAATTCCATGGATGGAGGAGCTGGCAGGCTGCAGTCCATGGGGTTGCAAAGAGTTGGATGTGACTGAATGACTAACACACACACATACCTCACCAGAGCCAAGTTTACTTTCCAAATGTGTGCCATACAAAGTGGGACTTCCATGGCCTCTTCCAAAGGAGTTTAACTAAGGAAGAAGTAGGAGGTTTTTATTAGGCAACATGATACAACAAGGCTATCCCAATGCCTATACACCAACCAAAGGTAGAGTTGTTTGTTGTTGCTTAGTTGCTAAGTCTGATCTGACACTTTGTGACCTCATGGACTGCAGGACACCAGGCTTCCCTGTTCTTACTGTCTAGAATTCTAGAGTTTTCTTCAACTCATGTTCTTTGAGTCAATGATGCCATTCAACCGTCTCATCCTGTGTTACCACTTTCTCCTCTTGCCTTCAATCTTTCCTAGCATTAGGATCTTTTCCAATGAGTCAGCTCTTTACATCAGGTGGCCAAAGTATTGGAGCTTTAGCTTCAGCATACGTCCTTCCAGTGAATATTCAGGGTTGATTTCCTTTAGGAGTGACTAGTTTGATCTCTTTCCAGTCCAAGGGACTCTCAGCAAGAGTACCTGGTGTAAAGTATTAGGTTGGCCAAAACATTGATTCCAGTTTTTCCATAAGATGTTAATGGAAAAACCCAAACAAACTTTTTGATAAACCCTATAGAACTAGTAAATTACACCTGTTTTATGTGAAAGAACACAAAATAGCCTTAAAATATCTCATGTCTTAACACAGAACTAGGAGTTTAGAAGGACATATATCCTTTATTTTGTATTTTTCTACATGTCAGTTGACTTAACAATTCCCCAAAGAAAGAAAGGGCAGAATAAACCTTATAGAACAAATAACTGTAAGGAATTCAGAGCTGACAGTTAATTTATTAAATGTTCTGTGTTATAGAATATAAATGACAACATTACACCCACACACTAATTCCTGACTTCATAATTTATTATTTGTATTGTACCATCGTTATGTTCTTGCTTTAAATATCTTGCAAAGCAATGATCTTCTGAATGGGAGTGTTACCTTTTTAGACCTTGATGAAGAGAATCATATTATTAGAAGGCAGCCTCTGTTTGTAAATGTGACTGTATTTCTTGCTAATCCCTTCAAGAAGCTTATTGCTTCTATTTAAGTCTCTTTAGGAATTTATTTCACCTCTGGAAATTTTTTTTCCTCAACTAGCCTTAGGTAATTCAATTTTAAGTTGAATACTTGAATCTTAATGGCAAAACCCTCAGAAAATTTAAAAAATCATCTTGCATAAACACCTACATTTTCCTTATGCATGATGGTTATTGATGTTACAGTAACCCACCATCAATAAAAGATCATAAATAAAACCACTTAGAGAGGACAGGAGAAATAAAATCAGAAAAAGGTCTTAGTAGGATGAGTCATTGAATAAAAATAATATCTTCTTAAAATACATCAGAATTTTCAATGACAGATCAAAAGAATTTAATGAAAATTACTGGACTGTGTTAAAGATGTCCTTTGTGAAAATACTCAGGAGTGAGGATAGAACCAGGTCTATGAAGCTTGACATCTAATGAGCCTGACTCATGCCCTCCTCTCTCACCTCATGCACCTTGGGCTTTATGACCTCTCTAATCTTATCTCATAATACTCTTCCTTTTTTTCTTTTATAGAGGAAATGCAAACAATCTAGAAGCTCTTATTTAAAGCGATTTGAAATAGTCCTAAAACGTGGGACATTTTACAGAAGATTGCTCAAAAAATCTAAAGTGCTAGAAATATTAAGAGTTACCTTCTCTATCAATACCCACTTCACTTGCATAAAGTTCAGTGCCTTTAGAAAATAAGAAGGAATATAATGGGCTATTCGTGGGAATAAAGAACAAGGTCTTTGCTGTATCTATTTTGCTGTTCTCAAGGAAAAACAGGACTCTTTCTGAACATCCTTTGACAGCTAGAGAACACCCAAATTGAATTTATATTGTAGGTGTAATTTACTCAGTTGGAGGTAATTAAGAATAATTAATCATTAATTTTTCTCCTATTTGTTTTCCTTTTATAATAAATAATGGAAGAGTACTAAGATAATTTCAACATGAACTCACTGGCCTGAAACACTGTAAGGATGTGTGTTAATAACACCAAGTAAGTCATTGTATGTCACGAGGACTTAGTGGGCAAGCCCAGTTGTCACTAGCTACTTACTATAAAACACTGACAGTAGCAACTCCACAACAACAACTGTTTTTCTCTTCTCCCTCCTTACACCAAAATTCTTTTTCCTTTTTTTTCCCTTTTCTTTCTTTCTTCTTTTGCCCTTCTCTTGACTCTGTCCTCTCTCTCAACTGCAACATCACATTATTGTGTGTTCCCGATACCTTCTTTCTTCTAAACTCTCTGCAGTCTAGTTTTCTTTTTTTAAATATTTATTTATTTATTTAGCTGCACTTAGTTGTGCCACGTGGGATCTTCAATCTGATCCTCCTTGAGCATGCAAGATCTTTAACTGCGGCGTGCAAACGCTTAGTTGAAGCTTGTGGGATCTAGATCCCTAACTAGGGATTGAACCTGGGCCCCCTGTATTGGGGGCATGGAGTCTTCGCCACTGGATCACCAGGGAAGTCCTGCTGCAGTCTAGCTCTCTTCCTGTGACCTCTACTGTAACTGTTTATTCACTCAAATACTAGCGCGCACCTACCATGTGATAAGCATTGTGCCAAATGCTACAAGCTGTAATGAACAAGACAGTTATTGAACCCAGAGAGGTCACAGCCTAGCTATTCTAGGTTTCCAACTACTTCATGCAAGTCTGGTATGCTGCAGACCAAGAGGTTGCAAAGAGTTGGACATGACTGAGCCACTGAACTGAACTGAATGCAAGTCTCTTCTTACTCAGTCATCCTCCTCGACCCCTGCTTCTTTTCATTATTTCGTTCGACCTCTTTTTAAAACCCACCCTTTCTTTCACTTCATTGGCCTCTAATTAAGTAACTCCCAAATGAAGTGAGAAACTTTGATATGAGACCTGTGTAACTGGTCTCATCGCTTTATAATTTCAGCACTTTTTCTTATGACTTCTTGCCTTTGGCAAGAACATAACATTACCTGTTTTCTTTAGGCTCATAATTCACAGATCTGTAACTTTTGTTTAACAATTTTCCTAGTTCCATTTTATTATTGATTTCTCAAAATAGAGCCCTCACTCACTCCCTCTCCAAAATATATATATATTTTTGGTAAGTTTGCTAGTCTTCCTTTTACTGAAGTAACCTCATTTCTAGTTTTCTGGATGTATCAATATTATCACTCTTCTCTCTGACCTAGAGCTTAAAATCATATTTATGGTTGGTTTGCATTCTCTATAGATGAATGATTCTCAGACTTTCCCTTTTGTACCCTTTTACTAAACACTATAAAATACTTTCTACTTGAGTTGAGAATAAATAATACACATAAAATTAATCTTTGGTCTATTTCTCATCAGTCAAGATAATTTTGAATTCTATGTATTAACCTTGAATTTTTAAAAACCAGCTTTTTAATCAAATATAAAATTATTCTGCAAAATCTATTATGCTTCTTAAAAGACACACACACTCACACACACACACACACACACACACACATACACACACTGTTCATATATCTCATATACCTACAAGTGAAAAAAGACTCCTTAAAAAATTCCATAAATTCCCCTATTTTCATAATTCCCCACCTGAGAATCACTATTTTACCTAATCAACTTTTTTTTTTTTGACTGATTGTTCAATGTTTGGGGGCTTCCCATTCCCAGGTGGAGCCAGTGGTAAAGAACCCATCTGCCAATACAGGAGACATAAGAGACACTGAGGCAGTCCTGGATCAAGAAGATCTCCTGGAGGAGGGCATGACAACTCACTCCTTGCCTGGAGAATCCCATGGACAGAGGAGCCCGGGGGGTTACAGTCCATGGGGTCATAAAGAGTCAGATATGACTGAAGCAAATTAGCACTTGTGCATTGCCTTTATTTATTTATTTTTAAAATATTACTCTAATATAATTAACACAGATAATAGAAATAAAAGTACTGCATTATAAGTCCACAGTGAGGATAGACTATGTGGATAAGACATTATCCTTTTTTTTTCATTCACATTATAAGTTTTTCTAATACATAAGGCATTTTACTTACATTCACATAGTGCTGCTTTAAAAAAATAATTTTTTAAATTTTAGATCAGTTTTAGATTTACACCAAAAAATGTGAAAGTATTTAGGTTGATTCTGTGTCCTGACTTTACAGTTAAATAGTGCTTCAGTGAACACTGGGGTGCATGTATATTTTCAAAGCATGGTTTTCTCCAGATGTATGCCCAGGAGTGGGATTGCTGGATCACATGGGAGCTCTATTTTTAGTTTTTTTAAGGAACTTCCATACTATTCTTCATAGAACAGAGTGAAATAGTGCCATCTGTAGCAACATGTGTGGACCTAGAGATTGCCATACTGAGTGAAGTCAGTCAGATACAGAAAGACAAATATTATATCATATTGCTTATATGTGGAATATAAAAAAAGTAAAAATGAACTTATCTACAATACAGAAATAGAGTTGCAGTCGTGGAAAATAAACTAATGGTTTCCAGGGGGTAGGGAGGGTGAGGGATCAATCCAGAGATTGAGATTGACATATACACACCTGGTCCTGGTGGCTCAGGTGGGAAAGAATCTGCCTGCAATGCAGGAGACATGGGTTTGATCCCTGGGGTTGGGAAGATTTCCTGGAGAAGGGAATGGCAACCCACTCCAGTATTCTTGTCTGGGAAATCCCATGGACAGAGGAGCTGTAGAGACTACAGTCCATGGGACTGCAAACAGTAGGACACGACTGAGCAATTAACACAGACAAAATAGGGGAGTAATAAGGACCTGCTCTGCGGCACAGGGAGCTCTGCTCAATACTCTATAATGGCCCATATGGGAAAAGGATCTAAAGAGTATATATGTTAATATCGACAACAGATTCACTTTACTGTGCACCTGAAAGTAACTCAACATTGTAAATCAACTATACTTCATTAAAAATTTTAAAAAAGAGAGAGAGGGGTGGGTGAAATGTAAGACTACACCACCCTTCTCACTACATTTTGTTTTGAAAAATAATTTTTGTTATTAAAATGTAAACTAAACTATAATGGATTTATTATTATTTTATTAATGAATAAATAAATATTTTTTAAATGAAAAAAAATTGTGAAGATAAAGAAGAGTTCCTATATATTCCACACCATTTCTCCTAGTATTAACATAGTATGGTACACTTGTTACAAAGAGTAAATCATTACTGATAAATAATAATCTAAGAATATGTGCTATTGACTCGATGGATATGAGTTTGAGCTAGCTCTGGGATCTGAGAAGCCTGGAGCACTGCAGTCCATGGGGTCACAAAAAGTCAGACATGACTGAGCAACTGAACAAACTGAACCAAACCGAACTGAACTGAGACATCGCCAACTTGCTGGTACAAAGGACGGTGCATTAATATATGTGCCCAAATAGAAGTTAGTCAGTTTACACTCCTACATGCAAGGTGACAGCTTCCCTTCTTGAGTTTTTTTCTCCCTCCCCCCATTCTGCTCTAGAGTCTCAAGAAGTCGTGGGCTATAGCATTAACTAACACAGTCAGTCAGCATCTTGGACTTCTTCCTAAGAAGTGTTTTCTTCTCTGCCAAACATTGCCTATGAAATGAATAATCAGGCATCTTGGTAGTGGTGGTTTAGTTGCTAAGTCATGTCCAACTCTTGTGATCCCATACGCTGTAGCCTGCCAGGCTCCTCTGTCTGTGGGATTTCCCAGGCAAGAATACTGGAGTGGATTGCCATTTCCTTCTCCAAGTGATTTTCTCAACCCAGGGATTGAATCTGGGTCTCCTGTGTTCCAGGTGGATTCTTTACCAACCTAGCCACCAGGGAAGCCCAATTCCTCCATAATTGACTCTTGTAGAGTCTTGTCACAGTGGAATTTGGGGGCTCTGTGGTGCCAGAGTGTATACATTGTCTGCAATGAAAAATCTGAGAGAGTAAAATTAGAGAATAATTTAAGATTCCTACTAGAGTCCATTCAGTAAGATATTTAATTAGGACCATTCAAGCCAGGCTTATTTACAATGGGTCATATGATGGAGATGTGGGCAGGGTGCTAGGGAGCCGCAATAGCATAGGGACCTGGAATGCTAGCTGTGGAGGTGATACCATTCCTAGGGCCAAAGAAACAAAGAGATGGAGATAAAGTCATGTTGAGCCAGCTGCCTTGAACAGAGAACAAGCTTTGGTGAAGAGACAATCAGCATAAGGAAAGGAATCAGTGGAATACCTGGTTTACAAATTGATAGTACCAGACTGAAGAGAGCAGAGAATGAATATAATGAAAGAACTTATGTCCCCTCCCTTTCTCTGATCATTCTAGAGCTCCTCATTGGCTGAACTCAACTGGAAGCAAGAAGCATCATTATCCTATTGATGCAATCCATACAGTTAATCCTCAGGGGCCCAGAACAGGATGGAAAGTGGTTGTAGAGTGGCTGTAGAGTAGATTATGAAAATATTTGTCACTGCCAATCTTGACTAGTCATATCTGCTGTATATTAAGCAATCAGGCACATTTCTTTTATGCTAACTGACAATTGTCAGAATTAGCCACACACATCAGGGTCACGATGAGCCACAAAAATCAGACTATCATAAAAGACTAAATTTCATATTGATGAACTTTGAATTTAAGAGGAAATTTAAATGTCACAATAAAAATAATAATGACTGCATTTTGCATAGCACTTTATAATATTAAATATTTTTTACATATTCAATAGATATTAGTAAAACAATAAGTAATATCCATTGGTCCCATAGTATAGAATGGGTGCTAATCTGAAAGATTTAATTCTGACAATTGCAGAAAGTGGTCCACTCTATAGATAAGAAAAATGAGACACAGTGAGATTATCTCAAGTTGTTAAATAGTAGAGCCTCCCCGCAAAACCATGACAATATACTGGTGCTCTTAACATGCACAGTGAAAATGGAGAATAAATGTGAATTCATGTTTATTTTGCATAAGAAGAAACTGAGGCTTGAAGATAAGATGAAATGCTTTTGAGCAAAGAATTTTGCACTAGGACAATAGTCTTTAGACTATTCTAATTTCAGAGCTTTTTTCATGTTTTCCCATTCATAAGAAAGATTTCTTTGGAGGTCATGATGAATTCATGTTTCCAGATCTTGTTAGAGTTAATGCAAAAAATCAGGTAGAAGTAGCTAAACATAGATATATTCTAGTTTTCATGTAACACATAAATATAGAATTGAATTCATTTAATTTAGATATCCTTCAGTAGATGTTGATGCCAGTTCCTCTGTTAGTGCCTCCAATTTCCTGTGATGGGTGGTTGTCATCATTTTTATAGCATTGTGTGTGTGGAGTTCGTCTTGCTTTCTTAGTACTTGAAAGATGTCACTACCACATAACACAGCTGTGTAGAGCTGCAGAATCTATGATATTCTGATGCACCATACATTGTTTATGAATATTCCACTCAAGCAAACAATTTCAACCATTTTTATAAGAGCTATTTACGATCCAAAGTTTCTTATCTTCTGCATGAGTATGGAACAGCTTGAGTTTATATTTGGTACATATGTTCTTTACTTATTAATATTCTTTGTTGTCTCTAGCCTAGTATCCTTAAGATTCATATTCCTTAAGATGTTTGTATAGCTAAAAATCTTACAATCTCTATATTTTAGAAAAATTCACTTGATTTCACATATTCCATTTTTCTTAAAAGCCAACCTGTCTTGATTGCTTTCTTTGACTTACTATGTACTTCAAAACATTGGTCTGGTCTTACCTTGTACTGAATATGAGTGTTTATTCTTTAGAATATAAATCACAAAGCGGGGAGAGGAGGAGAATAAGAGTTACAAACTATTGGGAATAAATAAAGCTTTAAGGATATATTGAACACAGAAAAGTTTTATAATGACTATAGATGGAATATAACCTTTAAAATTATGGATCACCCTATAGTATACCTGTAACATATAATATTTTATAGCAACTATACTTCAATAAAAAATTAAAAATCTTGAAACCAGTAGACATGACCTAACTTTATAATACTTACTGTGCTCCACCTACACTGGCCTTCATTCAGCAACCCACATACTTCAAATCCTTTTTCAGCTCAGGGCTTTTGCACATCCTCTTTTCTCTACTTGAACTGCTTCCAGTCTCTCTCAATACTTGGCCAATACTCCCTTCATATTTCAGATCATTCATTGATATTAGTGTCTAGAGGTCCATGATCTCCTAGTTTCAATATTGAAACATTGCTTTATAACACAATATATTTGGAAACTCAGCCTCTCAATTTATATTAGTTTATGAATCTGTGTGGCATCTGGTCCCATCACTTCATAGAAAATAGATGGGGAAAAAGTGCAAATAGTGAAAGATTTTATTTTCCTGGGCTACAAAATCACTGTGGAAGGTGACTGAACCCATGAAATTAAAAGACACTTGCTCCTTGGAAGAAAAGCTATGACAAACCTAGACAACATATTAAGACACAGAGATATCGCTTTGCCGACAAAGGTCTATATAGTCAAAGCTACGGTTTTTCCAGTAGTCATGTACAGATGTGAGAGTTGAACCATGAAGAAGATTTAGTGTCAAATAATTGTTGCTTTTGAATTGGGGTGCTACAGAAGACTCTTGAGAGTCTCTTGGACTACAAGGAGATCATCCCAGTCAACCATAAAAGAAGTTAACCCTGAATATTCATTGGAAGGACTGATGCTGAAGTTCTAGTACTTTAGCCACCTAATGTGAAGAGCCAACTCATTGGAAAATGAGCCAACACATCCCTGATGCTGGGAAAGATTGAGAGCAGGAGAAGGAGTTGACAGAGGATGAGATGGTTGGATGGCATCATGGACTCAATAGACATGAGTTTGAGCAAACTCCAGGAGATAGTGAAGAACAAGGAAGCCTGGCACCCAGCAGTTCATGGGGTTGCAAAGAGCCACACATGACTTAGTGACTGGACAACAGTGAATCTGTGTAAAAAAAAATTTTTTTTCATCATCTGTTGCTTCCATGGACAGTAAGCCCCCATGAGATCGGGGATCATATTTCCTTTGTTCAGCACTTTATAGGTGGTAAAAAGCCCAGGGATCAGCACATAGGAAGTATTCAACAGATGATGGCTGGGTGACTGAACGACTTTTGATTGTCAACTGGATTTCAATGTTATCTGTAGTAGGAATAGTATTTGGACTCCTTGTAATATCTAGAGACTTTAATAAATCTTCATCCTCTGTCCTTTTCTCTCTTCCTTTCTGCCAAAACTTATCTACTTATTGCCTTGCTTGATCTAATATGAGAGCTTACTTGGGCTATATTAAGATTCTCACCTCTCTTCTGCTATTTTAATCTGCCTAAAATTTTGCACTTAGTTTACCTTCTTTCCTTTCTGATTTTACAATTTATTTATTATTCAAATCTCCCTCAAAATCATGTTATTTCCCCAGATTTGCCTTTTGAACAAGTGTGTTTCCTTCCTTCCTCACTCCCTTCCTTTTTTTCATCCTTTTTTTCCCAGGATTTTTTGTTGTTGTTGTTTGTTTGTTTTGGTTTTAATTCTGAGACTTTGTACATATCATTACCCTCTCATTGCCCTCACTCCTGACATGTTCACTTAACAAACACAGCTAGTCTTTAATAATTACATCTTGGAAGTATTCACTTTTAATTAGAATGGGCTTACATTCATATCCACAATGTCTGAATTGTTTTTTCACCCCTGAAGAGTACCCTCCCCCCCAAAACTTGAGTACAAGTGTCCTTCTGTAGCTAGAAGATTTAGGAAATTTCTCCAGGATCTGTGTTTTGTTCACTTTACTAAAACTAATTTGTCCATGGTGCCTGGCTTCTGTGATAACCTCTTTATTTTTTGTCTAGGCTTTGCCTATCTCTCTCCCTTTGTGCTTTTTTTTTTTTTTTTGAGCCTTCTCTTACTTTCTGTCCCCAAATCTTTGATTAACCAAGATTCTCCTTCAACACTCAGTCCTTGTTCTCTAAAATCTGGATTAGAGCCCCAGGTCTCCTGCCTACAGAAGATAAGAGTTCACAGCCACAGCAGGACAGCATTTATTTTCTAACATTGTGTGTAAAAAGTAAACAAAAGATTAAAAAAAGATAAAAGTAGAGAAGAGTTGGTTGAAGTGGAAAAGCAAAATGTAAGTTCTGCATGAAACGGATCCTATACTACAATTTCTGAATATTATAATTAAGTTTGGTATGTTGTCTCCAATTTGTGTGACAATCTTAAAAAATATGTGAATTGTCCATTCCCTTAAGTCAGAATGTGTCTACATAACCTCTGCAAAATATATTAATTCCTGCTGTAAAACATAGTCTATAAAATGTATAGATTTGGACAACTCATCCTAGAGAAGATGGGCCAAGTTTTTGATATTAGCAACCTTGCCTAGAATCTAGGTACAAGTGGAGTCCATACACCATATATGAAAATATCTTTTAAAATTGGAATAAAGCCAGAAAACTATGTTCTTGCCTAGACAAATGTCTTCCATAATGGCCTGAAAGGCCCGCTTTACATTTAAAATTCTTGGATTCTTATAGCGACTTGCAGGATGATGGTAGTCTCAGCCTTCAGCTCTTTTCGCCCACCCACCTGTCTCTTCTGCCTATCCTTGCTGGGCCCCACACTGTGAGAGGTGTTATGTGCATTTGTGGACGCAAAGCCCACATGCCCAAGCTCTTTCCACACCTCTGCAAATGGCGGCTCCTTGGACTGGGGGAAAATATGTACTACATGGCCTCTCTCAGGAGAATAGACCTTGGGAAGAAGTCTGCACGTACTCTGTATGCAGGTCTGGGATATTTGCGCAGTGGTCTCTGGCTTTAAGAATCTGAATTATAATTGAGAAAAGTAGGGTAACTTGAAGTGGGAACATCAGTTTGATTTGCAAACTCACTCTGTTTCTTGGAAGAGATATAGCCATTAGAAGGTTCATGAATCAAGGCAAAAATCTTCCTTCTTGGATTGAAGGGTGGATTGGACTTCAGGATTGGGCTTCAGGGCTTGTTAAGAATTTCTGCTTTGCAAATAAATCAAGAAATATATTTTTTTCTTCATCTAGAATAAGAATTCAATGGAAGACCTTAGATTGGGTAATGTAAAGATTATTTTGTTTTCATTTTGTAAAGACTTCTAGAAACATTGTGTCCATCATCAAAAATCAAGTGACCTATAGTGAAATTAGACAAAGCTGAGTGCCACTAAATATGTAAAGTAACATTGGACCTGAACAGGAACTAAATTTCTTTAAGGCTTAGAGACACAAATATTTCAGGAAAGGTGTAGGAAATTTAGCCTTAATATAAAATAATCTGAAGTATAATGTAGAACTTTAGGACTACTTAATAAGAATCTTTATCTAGATTCAGGGAAATTTGATAGGACCAGAGAATTACAAAACACAGTGAAACTCAGGACTAAAGGTGATATTGAAGTCACATTTAGAAAGACCAGCAAGTAGCTTGGTAGAGACTGAGACTCTCATTAGACGTCACAAAACAACCCACTGAAGTCATCTCATATTAGAATTTACTCAGTCAGGATTAGGGAAGAAGTTGGTAGTCATTGCAGGATATTCAAGTCCTTAAAAAATTATGCTAACCTTGAAATCTGTTACTAGACTTTTGTTACAAATTTAGAAATGTTCCCTATAACTATTCCTTTATTTATGTATTATTTAAAGTTCTTACTAGAGTTCTTACATAACCCAAATGCTTTGTTGAAAGCAACAAAATCTGACTCAGGGAAATTTTAACATATACTTAATTTGCTGAAGAAAAATTGTATAGCTTGCAGAAAAATTGGGAAGAATGATGAAGAACATGGGTAGAATTAATCAAGGCTAGAGCCATCTGGGGTCAACATTCAAAAACTAAACACTCAAAACGCAGCATTCAAAAAAGTAAGATCACGACGTCCAGTCCCATCACTTCATGGCAAATAGATGTGGAAAAAGTGGAAACAGTGACAGATTTTGTTTTCTTGGGCTCCAAAATCACTGCAGAGTGTGACTGCAGACACAAAATGAAAAGACACTTGCTCCTTGGAAGAAAAGCTGTGACAAACATAGACAGCATATTAAAAAGCAGAGAGACCCCTTTGCTGACAAATGGCTGTATAGTTAAAGCCAAAAGCTATGTTTTTTCTAGTATTCATGTATGGGTGTGGGAGTTGGATCATAAAGAAAGCTGAGCACAGAAAAATTGATGCTTTCCAATTGCGCTGGAGAAGACGCTTGAGAATACCCTGGACATTAAGGAGATCAAACCAGTCAGTCCTAAAGGAAATCAACCCTGAATAGTCATTGGAAGGGCTGTTACTGGAGTTGAAGCTCCAATACTTTGGCCACCTGATGGGAAGAGTTGACTCACTGGAAAAGACCCTGATGCTGGAGAAGGTTGAGGGCAGGAGGAGAAGGGGGTGACAGAGGATGAGATAGTTGATGGCATTATCAACTCAATGGACATGAATTTAAACAAACTTGACTTCCCTGGTGGCTCAGATGGTTAAGCGTGTGTCTACAATGCAAGAGACCTGGGTTCGATCCCTGGGTCGGGAAGATCCCCTGGAGAAGGAAATGGCAATCCACTCCAGGACTATTGCCTGGAAAATCCCATGGACAGAGGGGCCTGGTAGGCTACAGTCCATGGGGTCACTAAGAGTCAGACACAACTGAGCGAATTCACTTCACTTCACTTCACTTCAGGGAGACAGTAAAGGTGATAGAAGTCTGGTGTGCTGCAGTTCATGGGGTTACAAAAAGTCAGATACAACTTGGCAGCTGGACAACACCTTGCTGGGTTGCCCAAACACTGCACATTCCAAAGATCTTCAGAATTGGCCCCTGGATGGCCCCTGGGATGTAACTTCTGAGTCAGTGGATTATCCTGGCTGATAAGAATATCTCTGTATAACTGAAACCTTGGTCTGTACCAGATAGATTATGTTCATGTGATTTATGGTTAAACGTGGATTTTTGCATGTACGCCTCAGGACTTGAGCCATGTTATATCAGTTTGACCTCTGGGAGGCTCACACTGGAGTAGTTGAGGTTAATCACACAGGTGCTGCATGCCTAGATGAGTAGTTCTCAATGAAAATTACTAGATACCAAGGCTCAGGTGAACTTGGCTGGCTGGCAGCACTTCCTGGATATTGTCACATGTTGTTGGGAGAATTAAATACTAACTGTGTAAATACACTGGGAGAAGACAACTGAACTCATGCCTGGTTTCTTCTGGACTTGCCTGATACGGTTCTTACTTTGCTGAATCTAATCTATATATTCGTTCTGTAATAAACTAAAACCACAGCAGTGCTTCTGGGTCATGTAAATCCTTCCAGTGCATCACCAAACCTGGGGGTGACTCTGTGGACCGCTGACACACACAGGATATAGGATTTAAATTATAATTTCCAAAAAGATCTTTAGCTAAAAAGTAGAGGCCATTTTCTCCTCTTATTAAATGTTTTCTTAGAGACTGCTCTCCTAATGAATTGTGTACATTTATATTCTGTTTTTATTTAAGGATAAATGTAATGCCCTTTGGATAGAAGGCAAAATACAATAAAATGGAGAAAGAATACTTGATCAAATATTTCCATAAATACTGTGTGATAGTGTAAAGAGCAAGATAAATAAGAAACAAATGGAAGAGACCTAGAAGTTTATTATCCACACAAAGCAAAGCAACAATACACCAGTTTACATCATTTCTTTCATAGAATGGAGTTTATTGTACACTATTTTTGCATAAACTGTTTTTGTTGACTCCCTCCCTTGTTACCTTCTGTATTTGTCCCTATGAGATTGAGTTGGGGAAATGTGAGTTACAGTGACAAAACAAACATGATAAATTTCTGCTGCTCTGGTAAAATTTGTTCAGTGTAGCGTTCTTTTGCTATTTTGAATCCTAATGTTATGCTCAAGCAGCCCTTTCCATCTATCAGATAGCATGCTGCCATCTGTAGAAGTGCCACAGTACCAAGATTTATGTGTTACTATTTAAGGAATTTAGGTTTGGCAACTCCTTACTGTTCATTTGGCCAAACAATAATATGCTAATTAACCTGCTTGACCTAAATTATACAGCACTTGAGGATGTGCAGCCAACCCAATTGCTCAGTTGGCTGAGCATTCCTGACCCTATAGTTTTGCATGTAAGGAGCTTTACATCATAAAACAAATGGTTATTGGACTTCTCCACTTCATCATCTGGAAGGGAATTAATTATCTTCAGTTTACTAAAGGAAATTTATATTTCATTTGGTTTGTTATGATTATACCAATATTTCACAATTAATGTGCAGCAGCAGGGACCAAATATTCACTTTCTTTCCCAGGACAATCTGCATTTTTTAGTCGCTTAAAACACTGATAAGGAAGTGTAGATATTCATATATATATATATATATATATATATATTTTTTTTTTTTGCTTGAGCTTAGGATATGGACTTCAGGATCCATATGTAGGTTTCAGAGAACAAGGATGCCCAGAAGCTATATGCAAAGCTTTATACACCTGTCTAAAGCAGTTTACTGAAAAAAAATTTTCTTAGGATTCTCAAAAATGGATTATTGATCCCCCCAAATAAAATTTAAAAATACTCACTAGATATTTAATGCTAAAGATCCTTTTTTAAAATAACTTCTGTCTGTAAACACATATAACTGGTTTTCTTAGGGTTATTTACCATATAATACTGAAAAATTATTGCAGTATCTCTTACTCCCCCTGCTACTCACCAGTCTGCTACCTCAGCAGTATCCAAATAAAGGACACTCTCCAATAATCAGAAACAAATTAAAACAGTAGAGATTGAAGAAATTATTGCAAGGAAGTTCATAAACGCTTACATTTTCTAGTATAGGCTAAAAGTGTGAGAATAAAAGTGTTAGTTGCTCAGTGTGTCTGCAACACCATGGACTGTAGCTTGCCAGGCTCCTCTGTCTATGGAATTCTCCAGACACGAATTCTGGAGTGGGTAGCCATTCCCTTCTCCAGGGGATCTTCCTGACCCAGGGATCAAACTTAGGTCTCCTGCATTGCAGGCAGATTCTTTACTGTCTGAGCCACTAAGGAAGCACCCAGCACAGGTTAAAACAGTATAAAATTGCCCAGATCCCACAGACTAAACATCTCTTGATATCTTGATAACAGAAGAACAGGAAAAGAACTTAGACAAAAAAACATTCAGCAGGGAAAAGAAAAAAATTGAGCAGGGAAAAGAAAACCTGAGAGAGAAAGAGAGAGAGAGAAATGGCAACTAAAATGCAAGGTTGAAAAATTTACAGGAGACTTTAAAATACGTGTAAATACTGCATGTATATATTGTTGTTATTCAGTCACTAAGGTGTGAGTAGCCAAAAAAGCTAGGCGTATTGTTCTGTAAATCAGTGCTTCTCAAACTTCACAGGCATAAACATCATCTGAGGCCCTTTTTAAAATGAAGATTCTGACTCTACAGTTCTGTGTTGGAACCTTCCTTTCTGCATCTCTAATAAGCTTTCAGGTGATACTTCAGCCATGCTGTAATTACTAAGCTGTAAACTAAGATCAGGGTCTACTGACTCCCTGAATTTCATAACATCTGAACTGTGAAATCAAAGCTGAGACACTTTTAAAAACCTATACTAACAGCAAAAGGAAACTCTGTCTGAGCATGTCTTATGAGAAAGCAAGAATAAGTTTAGTAAAGAATGCAATATTATCTCATCAATGCTAATAAGCATCATGTGAAGATGCTGTCTGTCTTCGCTAGTGCAGTCTCATGTAATGACTGTAAACATCTTGAATCAGTGTGATTGAATTAGTGCATAGGGGGAACGGTATTTAAATATTTTCCAATGAAATGATTAGGTAAATATATATATGCTTGACCTAATACTTACTAAAAAAAAATAACAACAATAGAAGAAAGCAATTTGCTAAGCAGTATAGGAGGCTTTAAGGTTCTGTCTCATCTTCCCAGTACTTCTGCTCTTTAACATGTAACTGTCAATTGTATTCATACACAGATTCATGATTCAAATTTAAATAGAGAAATAAGCATTTTTATTATTTTTCCGTAAAAATCTGCGTAGTATGCATACTCTTCTAGACTTTGCTTTCTTCAAACACATGACTTTATTCACATTTTTGTATTAATATATCATTATATTGTGGTTCACCTAATTTTGGGGCTTCCCAGGTAGCTCAGATGGTAAAGAATCTGTCTGCAATGCAGGAGACCTAGGTTTGATCCCTGGGTTGGGAAGGTCTCCTGGAGAAGGGAATGGCAACCCACTCTAGTATTCCTGCCTGGAGAATTCCATGGACAGACCATGGAGTTGACATACATGACTGAGTGAGTAACACACACACATAGGATGTTCTTATTCATTTTATAGTGATTTATTTAACCAGTCTCCTATTTACAGACTTTTCCCCCCCTTAGAACAGTATCATATCCAAGATATTTTGTAGATGTGCAAGTATACTATGGGAAAATTCCTCAAAAGTGCAGTTGTTGAGTCAAAAAGTGCATTTGTGATTTTGACAAATACTATTAAATTGTTCTCCATAGAGGTTGGTACCCATGTCATTAATATCAAGAGTATATTTTCCCCTAGCCTTACCAACAGAGGGTGTTAATGCTTCATTGGATATTTGCTAAGTTGATAAGTGAAAAGAATGTAAACCTATGCAGTTTAAATTAGCATTTCTCTTGTTATGAGTTAAATTCAGCAACTTTTATATGATAAAGAATCACTTCACTTTGAGAACAAGTATTTGCTCATGTTTTTTACTTGTATTTCTATTGTGTTATTGACCTTTTGTGATTGATTTCTGGAGGCTTTTTGTCTATTAAGAAGATTAGCTTTTGTGATGTGAGTTGCATGTTTTTTTCCATTTCATGTTTTACCTTGCCTATTTTCCCTTATTGCTTTGCCAAGAGTTTTCTTTTTTTTTTTTTTTTAACTTTTAATTTTTATATTAAAGTGGGGCTTCCATGGTGGTTCAGATGGGAAAGAGTCTGCCTGCAATACTGGATTCTCGATTCAATTCCTGGGTTGGGAAAATCCCCCAGAGAATAGAATGGCTACCCACTCCAGTGTTCTTGCCGGGACATACAGTCCAGTCAGACGTGCCTGAGTGACTAACACTTTCACTTTCACATAGCCCATTAACAATGTTGTGATAGTTTTGGGTGAACAGAAAAGGAACCCAGCCATACATATATATGTCTCCATTCTCCTCCAAACTCCCCTCTCTTCCATTTTTAGGTTCTAAGTGTTCATTAACAAAAGAAACTACATGTTACACACAAAGAAACAGTTTCAATTTTTATAGAAGATTATTTGACTTAGTCTCAATATACAGTCATTAAAAGAAAAGAAATAGAAGGCATCAGAGAGAAGTAACAGCATATACATCACCAAGCTGGGTCAACAACCTACATCCAGACTTGAACAGTGCTGGGAAGGCCCTTGTTAACAGCAATCTGGAGCCCCTATTGGGAAAGGGTCCCAGGTAGTTCATCTACCCCGCGGGTAAGACTTCCAATCGCAGCTTTGACGGCTTCCATTTGTAATCCCAGGCCACAAACTGGTGTCCTTATCAGCTTGCATGCAAAAATGCAGCTTTAGTTTTAACTTTTACAAAGCTGTTTGTCTCACCTTGTGAGTCATAAGACTTCTTAGACCCCAGGGTGAGGGGGGGTGGGGTGGTTACCCAGAACTCCAGGGACTTAAGAATTTCCAAAACCTATTCCCTTTCTTATCTAACAAGCTGCTTAACTTGCTAGTAACATTTGATGTGTTCCCAAGCAGGCAGGTAGTCCAGGTGGGGTCCAGGCAAGGTCAGAAGTTGGTCAGAAGTCTGCTCCCCTACTTCTGAAGCCTGAACAAGACTACTTAAATTTTAATTTCCCTAATACTTATAGAAGGTTTTTTTTTTTTTTTTTTTTTAATGAGGTTGCTTTTATCAATCATTTATTTTATGGCTTCTGGATTTTGTCTAAAATCAACAAGGCCTTCCCTACTCCAAAATTATGAAGGAATATGACTGTTTCCCCATCAAACATTTCTTCACACCATATATTAAAATCATTTATATAAAGTTTATCCTGGTTTATGATGTGGGTTTTGGGTGAATACTATATTGAATAATAGATATTCCCTTACTAATTTGAGATGCTATATTTTTCATATACCAAAGTTTCATATATATATATATTTGTCTGACTTTTTTAATGTTATATTTTGTTTCTGTCCCAATGATTCATGGGTTGCTGCTGCTATTGCTGCTGAGTCGCTTTAGGGCCATATTATTTCAAATATTGAGACTTCATGTGTATAAATTCCTGGTGTTTGGACTTTCTTCATGGACCTTTCATTAAAAAGCACTGAATTTTTTTTTTAATTTTTATTTTTACTTTATTTTACTTTACAATACTGTATTGGTTTTGCCATACATTTACATGAATCCACCACGGGTGTACATGCGATCCCAAACATGAACCCCCCTCCCACCTCCCTCCCCACAACATCCCTCTGGGTCATCCCCGTGCACCAGCCCCAAGCATGCTGTATCCTGCATCGGACATAGACTGGTGATTCGATTCTTACATGATAGTATACATGTTTCAATGCCATTCTCCCAAATCATCCTACCCTTTCCCTCTCCCTCTGAGTCCAAAAGTCTGCTATACACATCTGTGTCTTTTTTGCTCTCTTGCATACAGGGTCATCATTGACATCTTTCTAAATTCCATATATATGTGTTAGTATACTGTATTTGGTGTTTTTCATTCTGGCTTACTTCACTCTGTATAATTGGCTCCAGTTTCATCCATCTCATCAGAACTGATTCAAATGTATTCTTTTTAACGGCCGAGTAATACTCCATTGTGTATATGTACCACAGCTTTCTTATCCATTCATCTGCTGATGGACATCTAGGTTGTTTCCATGTCCTGGCTATTATAAACAGTGCTGCGATGAACATTGGGGTACATGTGTCTCTTTCAATTCTGGTTTCCTCGGTGTGTATGCCCAGCAGTGGGATTGCTGGGTCATATGGCAGTTCTATTTGCAATTTTTTAAGGAATCTCCACACTGTTTTCCATAGTGGTTGTACTAGTTTGTATTCCCACCAACAGTGTAGGAGGGTTCCCTTTTCTCCACACCCTCTCCAGCATTTATTGCTTGCAGATTTTTGGATTGCAGACATTCTGACTGGTGTGAAGTGGTATCTCATTGTGGTTTTGATTTGCATTTCTCTAATAATGAGTGATGTTGAGCATCTTTTCATGTGTTTGTTAGCCATCCGTATGTCTTCTTTGGAGAAATATCTATTTAGTTCTTTGGCCCATTTTTTGATTGGGAAGAATTTCAACATCTGTTTATATAGGTCTGAAGAAAGTCTATTGTTATTTGAATGTATTTTGTATGTGTAGGATAATTTATTTGGTACTAACTCTGTGCTAGGCATTGTCCTGATGCTGGGAATACAGAGTGCACAAAAAAGAAAATAATCACTGCCCTTAAGGAACTTAATTTTAGTGGTGCTATATAAACAATAAGACAATAGAATGGATCAATAGTATAATAAATTAAACGTTTTTAGTGCTATGGACAAAACTTAAAAAGAGAATGGGGTACAGAAAGCTAGTATGAATCTGTCTATCGATCTATCTATCTATTTAATGTTGATTGTACTTATACAATAACCTGGTGTATGTCCCCATTTATGCAACCCTTTTTGTGTCCACAGTACTTGCTAACTGAATGCTTGTTATGCACTAGAACTTGTCTAATTGATGGAGGTCAACTGCCTATGCAGCTCACATTATGGTGAAGGGAAAGAAATGATTCTGGTGAAAAAAAGAGTGCAATGAGCAAATGAAATGGTATATTCAAAGTGAATAAATAATTGGTGCTAAAAAGGCAGGAAAAGGGCACAGAATTTAGTGTGCCTACGTGTATGTGTGTGTGTGTGTTTATACAGGTGGGGGTGGAACATGGGGTAGACATTTTACAAAGCAGTGTTTTGAATTCAAAATATTCAGTATACATTTTCATTTGTTCCATCTTCATTTAATGTATTTATCTACTCTTTTAAAATATTCTCCATATGTCTTAAGTATTTTCTTTCAGTTCACAGCAAGTTATTTTAGCCTTTGCTTTTGGTGTTTCTGCCATTAAAAATAGAATCTTTTCTTCCACCATATCTTCTAAGCACTTATGTATGTGTGTATTTATGACAGTATATGCTGATTTTAGGTTATTACTTTGGTACTCACTCATGAAACTGAATCCATTGGGTTTTTTTATAGTTTGAACTCAAAATACAGTTTAGCAAGCTTACTGTAACCAGAATCATATAGGATATATATATATATATATGTTTAAATATATGTCATATGTGTGTACATATGCATGCACTATATATATATATGTATAAACTCTATACACATACATTTTGTTCAGTTGCTAAGTTGTGTCCAGCTCTTTGTGACCCCATGAACTGCTGCATGCCAAACTTCCCTTTCTTTCACTGTTTCCCACTATCTCCCAGAAGTTGTTCAAACTCACGTCCATGGAGTCAGTGATGCCATCCAAGCATTTCATCTTCTGCTGCCCCCTTCTCCTCCTGTCCTCAGTCTTTCTCAGCATCAAGTTCTTTTCCAATGAATTGACTCTTATCATCTAATTTCTGTTTTGTAAATACGTTCATTTTTATCATTTTTTAGATTCCACTTATAAGTAATATCACATGATATTTGTCTTTCTCTGCCTGATGGTGGCTAAAATATTGGAGCTGCTGCTTCAATATCAGTCTTTCCAAAGAATATTCAGGGTTGATATCCTTTAAGATCAACTGTTTTAATCTCCTTGCCATCCAGTTTTCTCTCTTTGCCTCTGTCTTTGTTGCTCTCTCTTTCATATATAAATGTATAGACTATACTGACAAAGGTCCAAGAGTCAAGGTCTCTCTCTCTCATATACATGTAAATATATATATGTATTGACTATGCTGTCAAAAGTCTGTACATATGAGAGAGACTGGCAAAGAGATATACAGAGGGACAACCTTGTAGAAAACAAAATGCAAAATATCTCTTTAGGGAAACAATATTGAAAAACACTGAAGAAGATAAGAATAAATGAAGTGACATACCATACTCCTGGATAGAAAGAAAAAAATCAACTATTCAAATCAATCTTTAATGTTCATGCAATTGCAAACAAGCTCTAAGAGTTTTACAGGAGAACTTGATCAGCTGGTTCTATCATTTCTGATGGAAGAAGAAAGGCCAGAATATTCGTGAATAAAATAATCAGGTCAGTGATTTGCTTTTCCAGATATCAAGACATATCATAAGGCCATGATAATTAAATAGGGCATTTGGTGCACAGATAGATAAAAACATTAATATGACAGAAATGAGAATTCATTGCATTCATAAAATTCTCATATAAGATTAGTAGAGTTACAGTAGAATACTCAACAAGTGTGCTGGAATGATTGGTTAGTCATAAGAGAATTAAGTGAAAAATGTCTCTATGTCCAACCATACACAAAATCAAATCAAATAGATAAAGGATTTAATTATGAAAAGTGAAGTCTTAAACTCTTATAACAAAATATGGAAGAAGCTATAACTTCTTTTTAAATTTAATTTTTATTTTATATTAGAGGATAGTTGATTTATAATATACTAGCTTCAGGTATGGAGAAGGTGATGGCACCCCACTCCAGTACTCTTGCCTGGAAAATCCCATGGATGGAGGAGCCTGATAGGCTGCAGCCTATCAGTCCATGGGCTCACTAGGAGTTGGACATGACTGAGCGACTTAACTTTCACTTTTCACTTTCCTGCATTGGAGAAGGAAATGGCAAACCACTCCAGTGTTCTTGCCTGGAGGATCCCAGGGACGGGGGAGCCTCATGGGCTGCCATCTATGGGGTCGCACAGAGTCGGACACGACTGAAGCGACTCAGCAGCAGCAGCAGCTTCAGGTACAGAGCAAAGTGATTCAGTTATGCATATCCTTTTTCAGATTCTTTTCCTATATAGGCTGTTATAAAGGATTGACTAGAGTTCCCTGTGCTATGCAGTAGGTCCTTGTTGATCTTCCTAATTTACCGCCACCCCACCTTTCCCCTTTGGTAATCTTAAATTTGTTTTCTACATCTGTGAGTCTGTTTCTGTTTTGTAAATAGGTTCATTTATATCTTTTTTTAGATTCCACTTATAAGTATTGTCATATGATATTTTTCTTTCTCTGCCTGACTTACTTCACTTAGAATGGTAATCTCTAGGTCCATTCATGTTGCTACAAATGACATTATTTCATTGTTTATTATGACTGAGTAATATTCCACTGTATTTATGGATTAGGAAGTTCCCCTGGAGAAAGGAGTGGCAATCAACTCCAGTATTCTTGGCTGGAGAATTCCATGGACAGAGGAGCCTGGCAGGCTACAGTCTATGTGCTCGCAGAGTCAGTCATGACTGAGTGAGTGACTTTCACTTTCTTTCATATACACATTATACCACATATGCATTTAGTCATTTAAGGAAGGCTTATTTGAAAATCACAAATTTAGAAGTAAATATTTGTTCTAAATAGAAAAGAAATCTGTGCAAAGTTAAAATTTAACACTATAATAATTTATATCTGTGTTGTATACTTGTTTATTTTCAGTGAAAAAGAAAGTCATTGTTAATCATAATTTACAGATACTCTATTCTTATATCCTTTTCCTCTTTTTCCTCTCTTAAGCCAGAGGAAACTAGAGATAATCTTCACATCACAGAGTTTAGGTCGGGCCCTAGGCAGAAAAGCAAAATTATTTTAATAAATAATAGGTGTCACTGAAGTCACTGCAGAAACACATAAATAAATATTTCTATAGAAACACTATGCTTCCCTATTCACATTTAAGGTGATATCTATTTACATTAATATTAATATTTGTTTTTATCATATATAACAAAAACCTGAAGCTAAGTGTGTTAGGATTGCAAATGTGTCTAAAACATGATGTCTATCCATCCAAATGAGATGTCTATCCATCTAATCATCAACTATCAATCCATGCATTCATTCAGCAAATATCTAGTGATTCCACTATTCTCTGTCCCAAGTATAAAGTAGTAAATAAGAGAGATAAAATGTCTAAGATCTGAAAACTTTGATATTCAAGACAATAATTTAAAAGTAAAGTGAAATCAAATATAATCCTGTGTTATGGTTTCACATGGGCTAATTGCTCAGAATTAATGTTAAAATTTTGGGTGTGTTAAATGTCTACTGTTAAGCCATTTTTATCTTTCTTTTTTTCCCCCAACATCTTCTGATCTATTTAGCTATTTAATTATTTATCTTCTTTAGAAAACCAGGTCTTTTTGGTGAAAATATAATTTTCTTTCCCATTTCACACAAGCCCCTTATGCTGTGTGTTGATACTTCTTCACTTTATTTTCTGAAATAATTTTTGTTTTTTGCATTGTATTTTAAGTAGAATAAGTAAGCTTATTTGTTCAAATGTCTAAGTTTGTTTGTTTGAGATGGAAGGGAATGCGGGAGCCCCAGAGATAATAAAGAAGAATTCTGTACCCTATAGGGGAGAATCAAGTTTTTCTTCAACCCTTCTAGGTGCTTTGGCTGGTCGAGTAATTAATTTGACACAAGACAAGTTAATAGGAGAAAAATCTAATTGTGTGTGTATGGGAGCCCAATAAAAGTATGAGATGCAAAGTCAGGCTGACAAATGAGACTTATACACCATCGTGAGCTTAGAAATGGGATAGAGGCCTGGGGCTTCCTAGAGGAAGAGGGTGATTCACAGGAAGACAAGAGAGCTAGATGTTAGGGAATCAGATTCCTGCCCTGCCGAGCAGCTGACTCCTTCAGATAAAAAGTTATCTCTAGTAAGAGCTCTCTTTACGGGCCAGGCCCCCATCTAAATCCTTTTAGGCAGTTAAGGGAGAGGTAAATGTTTTTCTTGCATCTGTTGAATCTTGATCACTTTCAGTTCAGTTCAGTTCAGTCACAGTCCTGTCTGACTCTTTGCGACCCCATGAATTGCAGCACGCCAGGCCTCCCTGTCCATCACCAACACCCGGAGTTCACTCAAACTCACATCCATCAAGTCGGTGACGCCATCCAGCCATCTCATCCTCTGTCGTCCCCTTCTCCTCCTGCCCCCAATCCCTCCCAGCATCAGGGTCTTTTCCAATGAGTCAACTCTTCGCATGATGTGGCCAAAGTACTGGAGTTTCAGCTTTAGCATCATTCCTTCCAAAGAAATCCCAGGATTGATCTCCTTTAGGATGGACTGGTTGGATCTCCTTGCAGTCCAAGGGACTCTCAAGAGTCTTCTCCAACACCTCAGTTCAAATGCATCAATTATTTGGTGCTCAGCTTTCTTCACAGTCCAACTCTCACATCCATACATGACCACTGGAAAAATCATAGCCTTGACTAGACGGACCTTTGTTGGCAAAGAAATGTCTCTGCTTTTTAATATGCTATCTAGGTTGGTCTTAACTTTTCTTCCAAGGAGTAAGCGTCTTTTAATTTCATGGCTTTTAATTTCATGGCTGCAGTCACCATCTCCAGTTATTTTGGAGCCCCCCAAAATAAAATCTGACACTGTTTCCACTGTTTCCCCATCTATTTCCCAGGAAGTGATGGGATCAGATGCCATGATCTTCATTTTCTGAATGTTGAGCTTTAAGCCAACTTTTTTGCTCTCCTCTTTCACTTTCATCAAGAGGCTTTTTAGCTCCTCTACCCTTTCTGCCATAAGGGTGGTGTCATCTGCATATCTGAGGTTATTGATGTTTCTTCCGGCAATCTTGATTCCAGCTTGTGTTCCTCCAGCCCAGCATTTCTCTTGATGTACTCTACATAGAAGTTAAATAAGCAGGATGACAATATACAGTCTTGATGTACTCCTTTTCCTATTTGGAACCAGTCTGTTGTTCCATGTCCAGTTCTAACTGTTGTTTCCTGACCTGAATACAGATTTCTCAAGAGGCAGGTCAGGTGGTCTGGTATTCCCATCTCTTTCAGAATCTTCCATAGTTTATTGTGATCCACACAATCACAGGCTTTGGCATAGTCAATAAAGCAGAAGTTGATGTTTTTCTGGAACTCTCTTGCTTTTTCAATGATCCAGCGGATGTTGGCAATTTGATCTCTGATTCCTCTGCCTTTTTTAAAACCAGCTTGAACATCTGGAAGTTCACCAGTCACGTACTACTGAAGCCTGGCTTGGAGAATTTTGAGCAATACTTTACTAGCGTGTGAGATGAGTGCAATTGTGGGGTAGCTGGAAATGGCAACCCACTCCAGTATTCTTGCCTGGAGAATCCCATGGACGGGGGAGCTTGGTGGGCTACAGTCGATGGGTCGCAAAGAGTCGGACATGACTGAGCAACTTCACTTTCACTTTCACTTTGATCACTTTAGGCTCAAATTAATCCACAGCCCACATGGCACATTGTGGGGTGACATATTCTCTTCCCCTTCACACCCATGGCTGGATCTAACGCCATTTCTTGGAGAAACAACGAAACAAATGATATTAAGAGTTGGCCTTAATTGATGTCAGTATTACTATGCTTAATGTGTAGCTTTGCACAGGTGTTAGAGGACTATGCATGGATTAAGTATAACAACCCAGGATACTTTGTAGACACTTAATATCTTAGAATTTGTTTATATTACTTTAAATGTTATTAAAATATTGTTTATATTATATATTATCCTTATTTTAAAAGTTAGAGACCTGAAACAGGGATGTGTGCATGTTCAGTCTTGTCTAAGTCTTTGAGACCCCATGAACTGTAGTCCACAAGGCACCTCCATCCATGGAAGTTTCCAGGCAAGAACACTGGAACTTCCTACTCCGGGGGACCTTCTTGACCCCGAGGATTGAACCCACATCTCTTTGGTCTCCTGCATTGGCAGCAGACTGTCTACCACAGCACCACCTGGGAAGCCAGGAAGGTTGCGTAACTTGCACAACGCAATACGGCTAAAAGTTGGGAGAATTAATAATCCAAACTCATCATTGTGCTGGTGCCCAGGACAGGCTGCCCCAAATGTGCCTCAATGGCATATTTGTTAGTCTAAGTTAAAGTGTATACCTGTGGCGGATTCATGTTGCTATATGGCAAAAGCAATACAATTTGTTAAGTAATCAACCTCCAATTAAAATAAATTCATATTAAAAAAATAAATAAATAAACAGGGTGATAACAGACAAAAAAATAAAATTACCTAAGAGAGAGCCAATGCATTGGATATACTCTACCCATTCTTTCTGTCTTCATAAAAGCAGGAAGTGAATCTCTCATGTAAAAATTACACTCCCTGAATCTGGAGGTATGATGCCCTTATCACCAGAGATAGGGAAT
This sequence comes from Capra hircus, assembly GCF_001704415.2. Lineage (NCBI taxonomy): Eukaryota > Metazoa > Chordata > Mammalia > Artiodactyla > Bovidae > Capra > Capra hircus. Next base: position 12,066,024 of record NC_030811.1, on the reverse strand, counting down.
TGGGGGCAAGAAACCTTGTTACTTCTTTAACTTACTACCCCAAGTCCAAAATGTTTAGATTCTTCACTAATTGAGCACCCCAAACCTAAGGTTTTTGTCCTGTAAGTTTCTTGCAAATTTATTGTTACAATGTTTGAAAAGTATAAAAGCTGCCTGCTTGGCCACAGATTAAAATTTGCAAATTAAAAATTTGTTTCTTTCTCTTCTGTTAATCTGTCTTGTGTCAATTGTATTATTAGTGCAGCCACAAGAACTCAAGAGAGGTAGAAGGAATTCCCCACTTCCTAACAATTGCAAATTCTGATCTTTTTCACCATGATATCTCCAAATTGGGGTCAGAGAAGGAAGAAAGAGAATCTTTTCTTATATATTATCCCTTCCATCTGCCTTGTCTGCCTAGTTTATGAAATTCTTACTGATACACATACAAAAGGAGGTATGGATCTAATGATAAACAGGCTAATAACTTAGTTTTGAAGTTATAATCTAATTTGAAAACATCACTTCATACAATTTGCTTTCTTTTTGAAGAAGGAACTATTTTGACCAGATGTGTCATGACATTAATATTACTTATTGACCAGATCAAATGCTATGCTTGGTGCTGATATCTCCAGGACATTTCATTGTAAACTATTTATATATGACAAAGAATCATATTTTCCATATTTTGCAAGGATACTTTATAGGTAATTGAATTTGGATGGCTGAAAAAAATGACTGAGTTCTCTTATTTTAGCTTGAATTTTTGATACTCATAAATAACAAAATACAGATTATCAGAAACTTACCTTTTGTTCATATCTAGCATTTTCTCAGTAAATTATCTCTTTGTCACTATTACTTGTTGTTGTTCAGTCACTAAGTCATGTCTAGCTCTTTGCAACCTCATGGACTCTAGCACACCAGACTCCTCTCTCCTCCATTATCTCCCTGATTTTGCTCAAATTCACATCCATTGAGTTGGTGATGACCCACTTCAGTATTCTAGCCTGGAAAATCCCATGGAGAGAGGAGACTCGTGGGCTACAGTCCATGGGTTGCAAAGAGTCAGACACCACTGAGTAACTGAGCATCTAATCACCTCATTCTTTGCCACTTCTTCGCCTTTTGTCCTCAATCTTTCCTAGAATCAGGGTCTTTTCCAATGAGTCAGCTTTTCATATCAGGTGGCCAAAGTATTGGAGCTTCAGCTTCAGCATCATTCCTTCCAATGAATAGTCTGGGTTCATTTCTTTTAGGATTAACTAGTTTGATCTCTTTGCAGTCCAAGGGACTCTCAAGTGTCTTCTCCAGAAGAAGTGCTCTTAGTTATGAGAAATGTATTTTCCTTAGTCATAAGAAAGTGAAAGTGAAGTCTCTCAGTCGTGTCCGACTCTTTGCTGCCCCATGGACTGTAGCCTATCGGGCTCCTCCGTCCGTGGGATTTTCCAGGCAAGAGTGCTGGAGTGGATTGCCATTTACTTCTCCAGAGGATCTTCCCGACCCAGTAATCGAACCTGGGTCTCCAGGTTCGTTGCAGGCAGACGCTTTACCGTCTTAGCCACCAGGGAAGCCTTAAAGGAAACTTCTACCAGGGATCAGGCTTTTAATACTTATCATTAAAAGTGAAGACAGCTTAGCAAGGAAAACAAAGTAAGGAAAAAAGGAAATAGCTTGCTTTTATTGATAAATATCTTTATCTCACTAATTTCTAAAGGCCTGTTATAGTGAAATATTTGAATATTCTCTCCTGCACAGGAACATATATGGATGCACAAATAAATACTGCTTTTTTCTTATTTATTAACATTAACATTAACATATACCCCAAAGGTCTAAACTCTTATTTTATTTTGTTAGGTTTATCCTTGAAACATAAGACTTTATCTCAATGATGAAGTATAAGAACATCCTAGATTTACAAGGGTTACTTTTAAAATAGAGTTAAAATATGGGTAGATAACATATTTTTCTCTAGTGTCCTGCACTGAACTTCCAAGGGGAATAACTATTTTAAGTAATTCCCGACAGCATCATTTACTGGCATGCTGTAATCCTTCTCTATTATGGAAGACAAATCATTTCCAGTCATGTCTAATAAGAGAGAGTTACCCATCCATAATAGTTACAAACACTATTGATATCTTGACATTTTATCTTCATTACTGATGAAAATACCCTCTGCTAACTGAGCAAGGCCACCTCTGACCGCAAAGGTTAACTTGTTTTCTTTGGAATAGAGTTAATGTAGCCTATAAACCCTCAATTCATATCTGTTATGGGTAGAGACTGAGAGAGACTGGCCACTGACTAGTCATAATGAGAGTGGCACTATGCAATCAAGGCCAAGTTCACAGCTCCATTCTAGAGGCAGTGAGGTCATCTTAATACTGATAATGTAATTGCAAGGGGAATATTTTCCTGACCTTCTTTCATGTCACTTGACATGACATGAATCCTGACATGACCGTCGGGATTTTCAGTTTTCCCAAGTCATGGAATACATCTAAAAAATTAATTTCTCAAAACCTTTAGAAAATTAAGACTCTCTAAAAACATATTAAGCCATATATATTTATTATAATAACTATCAACATTTAATTATATTTACTGTATGTTTGCAAACCAAAACCAGTACTTATGTCTTTTTGGTGAGCATCTCTGTATGATTTACTGATTTATTATTTTTTCATATTATTCAATAAACCACTATCTCAATGTCTTCATTTTTTTTTTTTTTTTTGGTACTTTCAAAAATGGAAAGAACTTTTATACATCTATGGTTTACTAAGGAAGCTACTGTAAGATAGTAAATCATTTTCAGGTACAACTTCTAAAATCTTGGTAAAGAATTTGACCATGTTACCTTATACTTACATGTCTCAACTTTATTCATTCTGAGTAAACAAATTTGTTGGCCTTCCTTAAAAACGTTACCTGAAATCCATGAACATTTGTTTTGGTAATAACAAAGGGATAACTCAGAAGCATACCTTTAATCCTGGGAAAGTATTTGTTCTTTCATGGTTGAACTTTGTGGTTTTATATTTTTAATCTGGTTTTGCAGGCATTTTAAAAATATATATTTAAAAATGATGAATACTAGGAAAAGATGATGATATATTACCATAAAGATAAACTGTGAAATACTTAAATTGCTATTAAATTAAAATATTTTAGACTGCAGGTCTGATCCAACATACAGCAGTCAAGGACAGCTGACTGTAAGCAATATTGCTATGGCAGGAAACATTTCATGAAAAGATGGGCACAATAAAGAACAGAAAGAACAAACACCTATCTATCACAAGCAGAAGTGATTAAGAAGAGGTGGCAAGAATACACAAAAAAACCATAAAAAAAAGTTCTTAATAACCTGGATAACCATGATGGCATGGTCACTCACCTAGAACCAGAAATCCTGGAATGTGAAGTCAAGTGGGCCTTAGGAAGCATTATTACAAACAAAGCCAGTGGAGGTGATGGAATTCCAGCTGAGCTATTTCTAAGCCTCAACGTGGATGATGATGCTGTGAAAGTGCTGCACTAAGTATGCCAGCAATGTTGAAAACTCAGCAGTAGCCACAGGACTGGAAAAGGTCAGTTTTCATTACAATCGCAAAAAAGGCAAAGCCAAAGATTGCTTTACCATAAAATGGTGCTCATTCCATGTGCAAGCAAAGTAATGCCCCAAATCCTTCAAGCTAGGCTTCAGCAGTACCTGAACTGAGAGCATCCACATGCTCAAGTTGGATTTAGAAAAGGAGAAGGAATCAGAGACCAAATTGCCAACATCCATAGGATCATAGGAAAAGTAAAGGAATTCCAAAAATCTATTGACTTCTGCTTCATTGACTATGCTAAAGCCTTTGAATATGTGGATCACAATGAACTGTGGAAAATTCTTCAAGGGATGGGAATACCAGACCATCATACCAGCCCCCTGAGAAACGTTTATGCAGGAAAAGAAGCAAGAGTTAGAACCAGACATGGAAGAATTGACTAATTCTAACTTGGGAAAGGAGTATGTCAAGGTTGTGTATTGTCATCTTGCTTATTTAGCTTATGTGCAGAGTACATAATACAAAATGCCAGGCTGAATGACTCACAAGCTAGAACCAAGATTGCAAGGAGAAACAGCAACAATCTCAGATATGCAGATGAGACCACTCTAATGGCAGAAACAGAAGAAGAACTAAAGAGCCTCTTGATGAGGGTAAAAGAGGAGAGTGAAAAAGATGAATTAAAACCCAACATTCAGAAAACTAAGATCATGGCTTTTGGTCCCATCACTTCATGGCAAATAGACAGGGGAAAATTTGAAAGAGTGGCAGATTTTATTTTCTTGGGCTTAAATGGATGGTGAATGCAGTCACAAAATTAAAAGACACTTTTTCCTTGGAAGAAAAGCTATGACAATCTAGATAATGTATTAAAAAGCAGAGACATCACTTTGTGAACCTAGGTCCATACAGTCAAAGCTATGGTTTTTCCAGTCATCATGTATGGATATGACAGTTGGACCATGAAGAAGCTTGAGTGCCAAAAAACTGATATTATCGAATGTGGTGCTGGAGAGAAGACTCTTGAGAGTCCCTTGGACTGCAAGGAGATCGAACCAGTCCATCCTAAAGGAAATCAGTCCAAATATTCATTGGAAGGACTGATGTTGAAGCTGCAGCTCCAATATTTTGGTCACCTGATGTGAAAAGCCAACTCATTGGAAAAGACTCTGATGCTGGGAAAGATTGAGGACGGGGGGGGGGGGGGGTGACTGAGGATGAGGTGGTTTGGATGGCATCACTGACTTAATGGACATAAGTCTGAGCAAACACTAGGAAATAGTGAAGGACAAGGAAGCCTGACATGCTGCAGTTCATGGGGTCACAAAGAGTTGGATACGACTTAGTAATGAACAACAACCTGCCTTCCCAGGTGGCTCAGTGGTAAAGAATCAGCCTGCCAACACAGGAGATGAAGGAGACATAGTTTGATACTTGGGTCAGGAAGATCCGCTGGAGGAGGAAATGGCAAGCCTCTCCAGTATTTTGCCTGGAGGATCCCATGGACAGAGGAGCTTGTTGGGCTACAGTTCACGGGGTTGCAAAGAGTTGGACATGATTGAGTACACATATACACAGACATCTCCTTATCACATGTAAAGCATTCTGGAAATTCAGCTCCAGGTCAATTGTCAGAGTATATATATAATTAATATTGGTCTCTCAAGAAAGAAGAGATGCATATTCTGTCTTGAAGCTACTAAGTTTCCATGCATATACTTGACTGCATATGGCATAGAACAGAATCCTTATTATCATTTTTTTCTTCAACTATTAAGCAACTATTAATGTGCTTTCTATAGTTCATCAAACTGGCTTTCTGTCATTGATCTCAAACTGTAAAAATAACTGTTCTTTTTGACTAGAGAGCTCAATGCAGAAAATTTCAGCTGTCACTATTATTTGTGAAAGTAGGAATTTGAGTAGCCATCAAGACTATTCCTAATGGTAAGTATTAGGACAATGGTAAATATTAGGCACATCTTTCTAACCATAAAATCATTTTTTCTCATATTTCTTCAAGAATTATGAATTGTGCCGCTCTCTAAGACATTGTCTAAGCCATTCATGTGTTTGGATACCAAACGATATTTGGCCTTAGCATTTAATTATTCTTGGAAACACTTCCTTGTAAGAGAATTATTGCAAATGTCTGGTATTTACAATGTGTAGTTCAAGAGGGAAAACTATTTTCGTGTTTACTCTTCTTTGTTGTTGTTTTAGTTGCTAAGTCATGTCCAATTCTTTGTGACCCCATAGCTGTAACCTGCCAGGTTCCTTCTTCCATGAGATTTCCCAGGCAAGAATGCTTGAGTGGGTTGCCATTTCCTTCTCCAGGGTATCTTCCCTAGTGAGGAACTGAACCTATGTTTCCTGCATTGGCTGGCAGATTCTTTACTGCTGAGCCACTAGGGAAGCTTTACCCTTCTTTAGAAACGTAATTACAGGATGCTTGAGAAAAGATGGGAAAATGTATATTGGGAGAAACATACAAATTGTTGTTCTGGTAAAACATTCTTCAATGCCATTTGGTGTTTGGCTACTTTGACAAAGATCATTCTTACTCAATTGAATGTTCACACTTAAGGTTTTATAAGATATTTTTCAGCCTTCAAAAAATTTCAAACTCATTTAAACCACATTTTCTGCATCTGGAATTTGAAAGTTTCATTGCTTTGTACAGAAAATTCATGTTAAAATTTTGCAGTTCTTTACGTGTCCTGTATAAACCCGTTTAAGATAAACTCAAAGACAAAGCATTTTGCTGTAACCTACTCAAAGGTTGTCGGATTTAGTACAATAGGTTATGCTAAAATAGAATCCTATTTTAATTGTTTCAATTTTTTATATATACATATCCTGTATATGTATACATATCTTCTCAAGAAGATTTAAATTCTGGAGAGTGGATTTAAGAACTGTCTTAATCATAACTGTCATAATCGTAACTTACAAATCAGCTGGGTACTGAGTAAACACACATGGAGAGTTCCTTTAGATGCTGTTGAGGTCTCACCCAGGTTTCCTTTACTAGGTTGAGGGGCCCAGCCTCAGGTTCTGCTGATGTGTATTACAAATGTGTCTCAGATACATCCATATCTGAAGGATTGACTTGAGCTGTTGGGAATTGCCTTGCCTGATGATCCCATAAAGCAGGTGTCCCTAAACATTTTGTCACAAGTTTCATGAAAGATAATTTTTCCATGGACCTGGGTGATGGTTTCAGGATGATTTAAGCATTACATTTATTGAGCACATTATTTCTATTATTATTATGATATGATCATATCATAGAATTCTATTTATATGGTCATATCATAGAATATGACATAAGAATATGAATATTCTTATTCTATGAATATTCTGAATGGAATATTCAGATTCCCTGGGTTTAGTCCCCCTGATTTAGATGGTGCAACTGTGGTGCAATTTCTGCTCCAGAGTTCCCTGGGGGATCTAGCTGATATTGACTTCTCTTAAAATTACACCTTCTTCCTAGCTTCATCTCCCAATTAGTGCTTCTCTCATTCACTATAGATTTCCTTTGAGAGTACCTTGAATATTATATAACTCTGTATTCTTTAGCACATGAGAGCAATTTTTGAAAATATTTAAAGAAAGAACATAAGAGCATGAAGACACAAGTCATCTTCTGATGGAAGCATGAGCTTAAGGTTTGATGACGTTTAAAATTAGTATGTAGGGTCTTAGCCTTTCTGAGGTTGATGCTATTTTTGCTTTTGCTATTGTCTGTGTAACCCTCTATTTTTATTACTGTGTAATGATAATAATTAAGATATAAGTAGAATGCACTCATGCTTATTGTCCCCAGAGGTGGCCACATAAATAATTTCAGTGTTTTCCTGTTGGTTAGAACTCAGAATGGAAATTCCCATTATTTTCCTGGGACTGCATAACTCTGCTTTTCCTGGGAGATGCTGCCTGAGCAGGCAGGAATTGTCTGGAATGTGGCAGATTGTGTAGAAAAATGTAGAAGAATGTGAAGGAAGGAAGGAAGGAAGGAAAGCTATTTTGAAAGCTACGTTAACTCTTTCAGGCCATTAGGGTATTTAGTATAATAGGGCTATTCTTAACCGATTCCAAACTGGTGATTTACTCTAAATGATACACTAGAGCCTTGAATAAGTTAGTACAACTTACAAACATGTCATATGAACAAAAGAGCAGCTGACACACAGAAAGAGCCCGGTGCGTTGCGTGGGTGAGGCAAGATTCAGGGCAGGACAGCTCTGGTTGGTCCTTTCAGAGCCCAGAGTGACTGGGGCCAGCCTTATTTTCAATGTGCTCCCTCATTTGTGTTGTGGAGGTGAATCTTCCTGAATGATAATCTATGAGTCTGAAGGAATTGACAGAGTCTTCATTTACTTAGAAATAGATGAGACTTTGGCTTAATCTGTGATCTAAAAAGGGAGATTAATTATTTCCAGTCTTTAAACAAAATCCAGGTTATTCTGAACCTTGTGCATGCCTGCTAAATCTCTTCATTCGTGCCCAACTGTTTGTCATTTTCCCTCAAATTGCTAGATTTAATGCAATTCCAATTTTAAGGCAATCAAATAAAAATCTTAACATGTTCTTTTGGAGACATTGAGGAGAAATTTAGATATTTATGTTTAGATGTTAAAGAATTAATATCATAATTTCTTCAGGGTCAGTCATCCCCTCCTTTCTTCTCTACCTGCATTTGGCACTGTGATAGTCTGAGGGAAAGAACAATAGTTTAGCCATCACTAAATAGTTTAGCCATCACTAAGCCTCCTATCATGCCTAGAAAATCAGGCGAATTAAAAACATACATTTATGCAAAATAATCATTGAACTGTTCAATGGCTTTGCCTTCTATGTTTGAAAAAGCGTCAGACGCTTTAACCTCTGAGCCACCAGGGAAGCATATTTGAAAGAGTAGGGCTGAATATTAAGGAGTATGAGGTCAGTCAAACAGGTATTGAACAAGGTTGCATCCTCTCTACTCAGCATAGGGCCAAATACACAATATATTTGTTTTGAGCAAATGAGTTACTAAATGAGTGAATGTGTGAGCATGACAGAATAGTGAAAAATTAATGAAAATGGAGTTGGAAGGCTGTGAGAGAATGTCTTTGACCCTCAAGTCCCACACCCATCAGCCTGAAGGGCAGTCTTACACAGGAAAACTGGGACACCATGACCACTAACGTTGGCAACCATGTTCTAATATTGCCTATTCTTGGGTTTTTCAGTTGGGAAAAGTATGACTCAGAAAGTTTCCACATAGTGTAATTTATTTATTAATTCAGGCTGTTTCTTCTTATCATTTTGTTGTTCAGTTGCTAAGTCACTTCTGATTCTTTGCACCCTGATGGATTGCAGCATGCCAGGCTCATTTGTTCTCCACTATCTCCAAGAGTTTGCTCAATTTCATGTGCATTGAGTTGGTGACACCATCCAACCATCTCATCTCAACCAGCTGCCCCTTTCATCTGTCTTCAGTCTTTCTCAGCAACAGGACCTTCTCCTTATTGTAAATATGAATAAATCATTTCCATTGAATAGAATCTGCTGAGAGAAACACTGTTCCCAATAATATACATAAGAGGAAATTTTCCCATTGGATAGGTGGAAATAGATATTGAGTTAGGAAAATTCCTAAGAGAAGCAGGCATATCACGTATGTTGGGACTCATGAACATTTTTCCAAAGGAGCCAAGTTGATTCTTGTACACATTAAAAATTAAGCACCACAGTCTAAGGGAGTAGGGTGAAAAAGAAGATTAAACACCACTTTTTTCCTGTGGCTAGGGTAAATCCCAAATAATGTATTTTCCTCTAACAAGTTTTGGATTTTATTTTTTCCAGTCCTGGAGAGTTTTAACTATAACTGACAAATGTCAGTATAGCTTTAAAAATGTTTAGCTTGAATTAACCTAGATAGCTTATTCAAAAGCAGAGACATTACTTTGCCAAAAAAGGTCTGTCTAGTCAAGGCTATGGTTTTTCCAGTGGTCATGTATGGATGTGAGAGTTGGACTGTGAAGAAAGCTGAGCACTGAAGAACTGATGCTTTTGAACTGTGGTGTTGGAGAAGACCCTTGAGAGTCCCTTGGACTGCAAGGAGATCCAACCAGTCCATCCTAAAGGAGATCAGTCCTGGGTGTTCATTGGAAGGACTGATGCTGAAGCTGAAACTCCAGTACTTTGGCCACCTCATGCCAAGAGTTGACTCATTGGAAAAGACCCTGATGCTGGGAGGGATTGGGGGCAGGAGGAGAAGGGGACAACAGAAGATGAGATGGCTGGATGGCATCACCAACTCGATGGATGTGAGTTTGAGTGAACTCCTGGAGATGGTGATGGACAGGGAGGCTTGGCGTGCTGCAATTCATGGGGTCACAAAGAGTTGGACACGACTGAGCAACTGAACTGAACTGAACTGAATACAGTAACAAAAATGTCTCTCACATTGTTTATTAGAAAACTTATGATGAATTAATTATCCTTCAGATTGTGGGGTCTCCATACCTATCAAAAACTGGAATTCTATGTGGTATTGATAGCTTGACAGAAACATTTTAAAAGGAGAAATGAAATAAAATGCACACACACACACACAAATGACAGACTGAATTCACAAACTCTGTTGAGTATCCTTGATGCCTACTTACACGGTTTTTAATGACTATTTAGCGACAAGTTAGCAATTAGTTTATCACTGACCATTGATTGAAGCATGAGCAGAAAAGGCATTAAATATATGAAAGTGTTGAATAGTCCTCAAATCTATCACATTTTCTTTTGAAGATATACATAGATTTATTCTAAGGCAATAAAAATTAAACTAGATTCATCAGTACCATCTTTCTAGATTCTATAGATGTATGCATTAATATACGATGTTCGTTTCTCTCTTTTTGGCTTACTTCACTCTGTATAATAGGTTCTAGGTTCATTCACCTCATTAGAACTGATGAACTTACCTGCAAAACAGCAAGAGACACAGACATAGAGAAGAGACTTGTGTGACATAATGGGGACAAATTGGGAGAGTAGCATTAACAAATATACTTGCCATATATAAAATGGATTTACTTTCCTAAACAATTTCTTTAGGAACTTTGGTTTAAGGAGTTTTCTTGCTAGGTTAAAACTAAGATTGATTCAGCTGTAAACTTTCTCTTACCTGAAATTTAAAAAAAGAAAAAATCAGGGGATCTTCTAAAGTCTTAGTAGACAGAAGCTATTGTTATGACTTTGGTGGAAATAGCTTAGCATTTCCAAACTAATTACTTTGGTCTAGACTTTAATGATGGACAGGGAGGCCTGGCGTGCTGCAATTCATGGAGTCGCAAAGAGTCGGACACGACTGAACTGAACTGAGACTTTAATTAACCAACTTTAATACATTCTTTTCACTCGTTTTACTCGTTACTCCTTGAGTCAGCCTTTGCAAAAACTCAAAGTAAAGAGAAAAAAATGAAAACTGTTCACATTGATTTTGTTCAAGACACTTGATTTTTGAAAATTGGTGAAAGTTTATAAATAGAATGAGGTTGCTTACTCCTCTGGAGAGTTTTGTTACACTGAATAACATGCTTCAATTCATAAACATATATTGAGCTACTTCAGCATGGACTCTCTGTGCTTAATGCTGTGAATAATACCTGGATTGTTAGCTATTTTTGTTTTTGCACGTGAGAAAACTACATCCAGAGAAAATTCTATCCCAGGCTATAAAGGGAACTTTGGGACTTAGCGGGAAACAGGTCTCAAGTTGCTTACTCACTCCCAGTCCTGGGTTTTGCATGCCTCAGAATTTCAAATTTCAGTGAAATTTTGTATAATTTCTAACCAGAATAATCCCTTGATAGCTGTTAAATTCCCATCATCAAATCTTCACTCAGAGTAATAGAAGAATCAAGATTAGATGCAATATTTCAGTTCATTTGCTTCAAACATGACTTCTCTGAACTAAACCAAAAATAACAGGCCATGTTATCTTTCTTAACTCCAAATGAAAACAGACAAACAAATGAAAAGAAACCAAAACTAAACAAACAAAACCTCCATATTATCTCCTGGAATGACTTAACTTCCATAATATAAGATTTTCATAACTTTTTCCTTAAATTAATTTTCACAGGGAGACCAGGGATAAATAGGATACTGAGAAAGACATGCTCAAAAAATATCATTAGAGGTGAGAGGCATAGAAAGTATTTTAAAAAATGCAATCCACGTATATCCCCAGGACATTTTATGTAATGTCATTTCTAATCCTAAATCCAGGGTGTGTTCTTTTCTTTTAAAGGTAAGTTCTCCTTATCATTGCATTGACAAAAATTGGCTCACATTTTCCAAAAGTTATTGAAAAAACAACAGAATATATGAAAAATTACTGTAGCATTTAGAATGTTTTATTGACAAGAATTCATATCTAAATGGTATATTCAGTAAAGTAGACAATTATGGAAACAGCACTAGATTTGGAAAGGAAAACTCAGCTGAGAGACTTCAAACCAATTTCTTATAATCTAGTGTTTGTTCACTAAATAGTGTTTGCCCCCCACCCCCTACCCAATATCTGGTAAATAAGTAGAGCATAAATAACACTCTCTGCTTTATAAAAGTAAAGTTTTATAGTGATTTCTCAAATTACTTGCCAAAGTTGCTACAGTTTGTTTAAAAAAAAAAAAAGCTGTGGACAGGACACTGCCAGTCAAAATCCAAATAGAATTTGAATTTAGATATTCTGTTTTTAAACAAAATGCCTCTTTGCAATGATATGAAAATGAAGGTGTTAAAATAAGCTTGGGAAGATGAAGTAACAGGAACAGACTTACCTTTTACCTGAAAAGATTAAAAATCAGACAAAATATACAAAACAATAATTTTCAGACTTTAGACATCAAACAGGGCAGGACTGTGATCTCTAAGGTGGGGGTGGGGGGTGATGAGATATGCTCTCTGATTGGCTCAGTTAACTGGATCCTATTGGACTGGCTAAGCTGAAGAAAAGGGGGAAAATTAAAGTAATTAAAACGTGCAGAGCAAAGCCAACTGAAAGAGAGAGGAGGTATGTGGATCTGAATATTTGAGAAGGTTTTCTTTCAAATCTTTAGCTAAGGACTGATAAATGCATGTGAGACAAGTAACTGAGCCTGGGAAAGGATCAAGTAAAAGACTAAAGGAAAAAATTTACAGAGGTCACAAGGGGTGAGAAAAGTTCTTGCTTCCATCATTTAGCAGGATTGCAATTCTGTAATTAAAGGACTTCGGGAAGAGTACTCAGAAGTGTATTGTCCCACTTCAGTTCAGTTGTGCAGTCATGTCAGATTCTTTTTGACCCCATGAATGACAGGACGCCAGGTGTCCCTGTCCATCACCAACTCCTGCAGTCTGCCCAAACCCATGTTGATCGAGTTGGTGATGCCATCCAGCCATCTCATCCTCTGCCGTCCCCTTCTCCTCTTGCCCCCAATACTTCCCAGCATTAGGGTCATTTCCAATGAGTCAACTCTTCTCATGAGGTGGCCAAAGTATTGGAGTTTCAGCTTCAACATCAGTCCTTCCTATGAACACCCAGGAATGATCTCCTTTAGGATGGACTGGTTGGATCTTCTTGCAGTCCAAGGGGCTCTCAAGGGTCTTCTCCAACACCACAGTTCAAAAGCATCAACTCTTTGGTGGCTCAGCTTTCTTCACCGTCCACTCTCACATCCATACATGACTACTGGAAAAACCATAGCCTTGATTAGACAGACCTTTGTTGGCAAAGTAATGTCTCTGCTTTTCAATATGCTATCTAGGTTGGTCATAAATTTCCTTCCAAGGAGTAAGCGTCTGTTAATTTCATGGCTGCAGTAACCATCTGTAGTGATTTTGGAGCCCAGAAAAATAAAGTCTGACACTGTTTCCACTGTTTCCCCATCTATTTCCCATGAAGTGTTGGGACTGGATGCCATGATCTTCGTTTTCTGAATGTTAAGCATTAAGCCAACCTTTTCACTCTCTTTCTTCACTTTCATCATGAGGCTTTTTAGTTCCTCTTCAATTTCTGCCATATGGGTGGTGTCGTCTGCATATCTGAGGTTATTGATATTTCTCCCAGCAATCTTAAGTCCAGCTTGTGCTTCTTCCAGTCCAGCATTTCTCATGATGTATTCTGCATATAAGTTAAATAAGCAGGATGACAATATACAGCCTTGACATACTCCTTTTCCTATTTGGAACCGGTCTGTTGTCCCATGTCTAGTTCTAACTGTTGCTTCCTGATCTGAGTATAGGTTTCTCAAGAGACAGGTCAGATGGTCTGGTATTCCCGTCCCTTTAAGAATTTTCCACAGTTTATTGTGATCCATACAGTCAAAGGCTTTGGTATAGTCAATAAAGCAGAAACAGATATTTTTCTGGAACTCTCCTGCTTTTTCGATGATCCAGCAGATGTTGGCAATTTGATCTCTGGTTCCTCTGCCTTTACTAAAACCAGCTTGAACATCAGGGAGTTCACGGTTCACATGTTGCTGAAGCCTGGCTTGGAGAATTTGGGGCATTACTTTGCTAGCATGTGAGATGAGTGCAATTGTGCGGTAGTTTGAGCATTCTTTGGCATTGCCTTTCTTTGGGATTGGAATGAAAACTGACCTTTTCCAGTCCTGTAGTCACTGCTGAGTTTTCCAAATTTCCTGGCATATTGAGTACAGCGCTTTCACTGCATCATCTTTCAGGATTTGAAATAGCTCAGCTGGAATTCCATCACCTCCACTAGCTTTGTTCATAGTGATGCTTTCTAAGGCCCACTTGACTTTACATTCCAGAATGTCTGGCTGTAGGTGAGTGATCACATCATCGTGATTATCTGGGTCATGAAGATATTTTTTGTACAGTTCTTCTGTGCATTCTTGTCACCTTTTCTTAGCATCTTCTGCTTCTGTTAGGTCCATACCATTTTTGTCCTTTATCAAGCCCATTTTTGCACGAAATCTTCCCTTGGTATCGCTAATTTTCTTGAAGAGATGTCTAGTCTTTCCCATTCTGTTGTTTTCCTCTATTTCTTTGCATTGATCACCGAGGAAGGCTTTTTTTTTTTATCTCTCCTTGCTATTCTTTGCAACTCTGCATTCAGATGGGAATATCTTTCCTTTTCTCCTTTGCTTTTCACTTCTCTTCTTTTCACAGCTATTCGTAAGGCTTTCTCAGACAGCCATTTTGCTTTTTTGCATTTCTTTTCCATGGGGATGGTCTTAATCCCCACCTCCCGTACAATGTCATGAACTGCCATTCATAGTTAATCAAGCACTCTGACTATCAGATCTAGTCCCTTAAATCTATTTCTCACTTCCACTGTATAATCATAAGGGATTTGATTTAGGTCATAGTGGTTTTCCCTAGTTTCTTCAATTTAAGTCTGAATTTGGCAATAAGGAGTTCATGATCTGAGCCAGAGTCAGCTCCCAGTCTTGTTTTTGCTGACTCTATGGAGCTTCTCCAACTTTGGCTGCAAAGAATATAATCAATCTGATTTCGGTGTTGACCACCTGGTGATGTCCATGTGTATTCTTCTCTTGTGTTGTTGGAAGAGGGTGTTTGCTATGACCAGTGTGTTCTCCTGGCAAAACTCTATTAGCCTTTGCCCTGTTTCATTCTGTACTCCAAGGCCAAATTTGCCTGTTACTCCAGGTGTTTCCTGATTTCCTACTTTTGCATTCCAGTCCCCTATAATGAAAAGGACATCTTTTTGGGGTGTTAGTTCTAAAAGGTCTTGTAGGTCTTCTAAAACTGTTCAATTTCAGGTTCTTCCGTGTTACTAGTTGGGGCATAGGATTGGATTACCGTGATATTGAATGGTTTGCCTTGGAAACAAACAGAGATCATTCTGTCATTTTTGAGATTGCATCCAAGTACTGCATTTCAGACTCCTTTGTTGACCATGATGGCTACTCCATTTCTTCTAAAGGATTCCTGCCCACGGTAGTATATATAATAGTCATCTGAGTTAAATTCACCCATTCCAGTCCATCTTTAGTTGGCTGATTCCTATAATGTTGACGTTCACTCTTGCCATCTCCTGTTTGACCAGGAGATGTATTGCCCCAATAGTGAAGCAAAATTAGTTCTTCAGTAAAGTCATGTCGTCTCTCACCTAAAAGAAGATAAAATCAAGCTTTGAAAGAGTCAATCTGTTTCTGAGGAATTCTACTGCACCTGAAAATCAAGAATATTTATAGGAGTATAAAATATGCAGAATCCAAAAAGGGAAAATTCACAATGTTTGTGATATCTGATCCAAAGTGACTAGGTATGCAAAGAAATAGGCAAACGTGATTCAAAATGAGAAGGAAAAAAATCAATAGAAAAATTCCTATATAAGATACAGATGATAGACAAGTATATTAAAACAGTTATTATATGGCATATGTGTAAGAAACTAGGAGAAAGCTTATGAATGTAAAGTAGATATATGAAGGATCTTCTGCTGCTGCTGCTAAGTCACTTCAGTCGTGTCCGACTATCTGCAACCCCACAGATGGCAGTCCACCAGGCTCCTCTGTCCCTGGGATTCTCCAGGCAAGAACACTGGAGTGGGTTGCCATTTCCTTCTCCAGTGCATGAAAGTGAAAAGTTAAAGTGGAGTCGCTCAGTCGTGTCTGATTCTTCGCACCTCCATGGAGTGCAGCCTACCAGGCTTTTCCATCCATGGGGTTTTCCAGGCAAGAGTACTGGAGTGGGTTGCCATTGCCTTTTCCATGAAGGATATATTATGACTCAATCAAACTTATAGAGATGAAAGCTACAAGTTCATAGATGAAAAAAAAATATATATGAAAAGAAGAACTGAAGTCAGTACCTCAGTTTCAGTTTACAAAAGGCTTTACACAAATAAAGCAAATTAAATCTGAAGTAGGAGAAGAAAGGTAAAAGTATATATCAGAAAAGCAATAGAAAAAAATAGAGTCCAAAATTTGACTTTTAAAAAAGCTTGATAAAGTTGATAAACTTCTAGTCAAACTAAAAAGGAGAGATGAAACAAATTATCAATATCAACAATGAGAGAGAATACATTAGTACACAGTTTCCAGAGTTTAAAAGGATTATCAGAAATATTACGGACAGTTCAGTTCAATTCAGTCACTCAGTTGTGTCCGACTCTTTGTGACCCCATGAATCGCAGCACGCCAGGCCTCCCTGTCCATCACCAATTCCCGGAGTTCACTCAGACTCACGTTCATCAGGTTAGTGATGTCATTCAGCCATCTCATCCTCTGCCGCCCCTTCTCCTCCTGCCCCCAATCCCTCCCAGCATCAGAGTCTTTTCCAGTGAGTCAGCTCTTCGTATGAGATGGCCAAAGTCCTGGAGTTTCAGCTTTAGCATCATTCCTTCCAAAGAAATCCCAGGGCTGATCTCCTTCAGAATGGACTGGGTGGATCTCCTTGCAGTCCAAGGGACTCGCAAGAGTCTTCTCCAACACCACAGTTCAAAAGCATCAATTCTTCAGCACTCAGCCTTCTTCACAGTCCAACTCTCACATCCATACACGACCACAGGAAAAACCATAGCCTTGACTAGATGGACCTTAGTCGGTAAAGTAATGTCTCTGTTTTTGAACATGCTATCTAGGTTGGTTATAACTTTTTTCCCAAGGAGTAAGCGTCTTTTAATTTCATGGCTGCAGTCAGCATCTACAGTGATTTTGGAGCCCCCAAAAAATAAAGTCTGACACTATTTCCACTGTTTCCCCATCTATTTCCCATGAAGTGATGGGACCGGATGCCATGATCTTTGTTTTCTGAACGTTGAGCTTTAAGCCAACCTTTTCACTCTCCTCTTTCACTTTCATCAAGAGGTTTTTTAGTTCCTCTTCACTTTCTGCCATAAGGGTGGTGTCATCTTCATATCTGAGGTTATTGATATTTCTCCCAGCAATCTTGATTCCAGCTTGTGTTTCTTCCAGCCCAGCATTTCTCATGATGTAGTCTGCATATAAGTTAAATAAGCAGGGTGACAATATACAGCCTTGACGTCCTCCTGCCCTATTCTGATATATGACCACTTAAATGAAGTGTAATATTTATTGAAAGGCACAAATTACCAAGATTGCTTCAAATGGAAATAGATGAATGAATAATGCTTTTTCTAACAAACAAATCAAAATTGTCAAGAGATTATTCTAGACCCAAGTGATGACTTCTATTAACTATGTAAAGATAAAATGTTACCCATATATAATATGTTAGTAAACACCCCAATGAGAAAATGGTCAAAAAATCTTAACAGACACTTCACCAAAAACAAACAAAGAAAATAAAACCCTAAGAAACAAAAGCAGCAACAAAAAACTCCATGATTTAATGATTATTGCATGAAAATATCCTTAAAATCATTACTCATTAAGTAAATGCAAATTAAAATTACGAGATGTGCTTACATACTCTATTGAATGCCTAAAATTAGAAGCCTGACCTAAACAATTTTGGCAGGGATTTGAAATCACTTGTCCTCTTATAACTTGTTCATTTCAGTTCAGTTCAGCCACTCAGTCCTGTCCAGCTCTTTGAGACCCCATGGACTGCAGCATGCCATGCCTCCCTGTCCGTCACCAAGTCCCAGAGTTCACCCAAACTCACATCCATGGAGTCGGTGATTTCATCCAGCCATCTCATCCTCTGTCGTCCCCTTCTCCTCCCACCGTCAATCTTTCCCAGCATCAGGATCTTTTCCAATGAGTCAGCTCTTCGCATCAGGTGGCCAAAGTATTGGAATTTCAGCTTAAGCATCACTCCTTCCAATGAGCACCCAGGACTGATCTCCTATAGGATGGACTGGTTGGATCTCCTTGCAGCCCAAGGGACTCTCAAGAGTCTTCTCCAACACCACAGTTCAAAAGCATCAATTCTTTGGTGCTCAGCTTTCTTTATAGTCCAACTCTCACATCCATACATGACTACTCGAAAAACCATAGCCTTGACTAGATGGACCTTTGTTGGTAAAGTAATGTCTCTGCTTTTAAATGTACTATCTAGGTTGGTCATAACTTTCCTTCCAAGGAGTAAGCGTCTTTTAATTTCATGGCTGCAGTCACCATCTGCAGTGAATTTGGAGCCCAAAAAATAAAGTCTGCCACTGCATCCCCATCCATTTCCCATGAAGTGATGGGACCAGATGCCATGATCTTAGTTTTCTGAATGTTAAGCTTTAAGCCAACTTTTTCACTCTCCTCTTTCACATTCTTCAAGAGGCTCTTTAGTTCTTCACTTTTTGTTGTTGGAATGTAAAAAGGCATAGTCATTTTAGAAAAATCACTTACACACATAACTATGACAGAACTTGGCTATTTCACTTCTAGGTAATAATGGTAACATTGTGGGATGAAAGTGTATTTTCACACAAAGATATGTGTATAAATGTTCATAATTTGTTTTTGTTCTAACTGAAAACTGAAAATGACCCAAAAGTCCATCAGTAAATAAGTTATTAAATAAATTGTAGTACTCTGGCAATAGTATCCTGTTCAACCATAAAAAAATGAACTTTGATTATATACAAGGTCATGAATGAATTGAGAATAATTAGGCTGGGCAAAAGCCAGAAAAAAGAAAATACACACTCTATGATTTTGTTTACATATAATTCTCGAAAATTTAAACTAATCTATAGAGAGACATAAAACAGACTTGAAGTTTCCTTGGGATGGGAGTTAAGGGTAGATAGAGGCATGAAGAACAGTTACAAAGGTGGGCATGTGAATGCTGAGGGGTGGTGGATATTTTAATGATCTTGATTGTTATAATGTTTCACTGTGTATGTATGTGTGGAAACTGATACAACAGTACACTTTATATGTTTATATGCAATTAAGTGCTATTAAAACTGACTGCTGCTGCTGCTGCTGTTAAGTCGCTTCAGTTGTGTCTGACTCTGTGCGACCCCATAGATGGCAGCCCACCAGGCTCCCCTGTCCCTGGGATTCTCCAGGCAAGAACACTGAAGTGGTTTGCCATTTCCTTCTCCAATGCATGAAAGTGGAAAGTGAAAAATGAAAGTGAAGCCACTCAGTCATGTCTGACTCATCACAACCCCATGGACTGCAGCCTACCAGGCTCCTCTGCCCATGGCATTTTCCAGGCAAGAGTACTGGAGTGGGTTGCCACTGTCTTCTCCGATTATAATTGACTATATATATATATATAGTCAATATACATATAGATATATATTCTTGATTTTATGTCATTAGTCCCTTGGACTACAAGGAGATCCAACCAATCCATTCTGAAAGAGATCAGCCCTGGGATTTCTTTGGAAGGACTGATGCTAAAGCTGAAACTCCAGGACTTTGGCCACCTCATGCGAAGAGCTGACTCATCGGAAAAGACTCTGATGCTGGGAGGGATTGGGGGCAGGAGGAGAAGGGGACGACCGAGGATGAGATGGCTGGATGGCATCACGGACTCGATGGACATGAGTCTGAGTGAACTCCGGGAGATGGTGATGGACAGGGAGGCCTGGCGTGCTGCGATTCATGGGGTCACAAAGAGTCGGACACGACTGAGTGACTGAACTGAACTGAACTGAACTGAACTGATACTTTCCTAGAGCTATAAAACTTATTCTGTAGGACTCCCATACTCTCAAGATCAGACATCAATAAACTGACTCGGGTATCAAGTCCTCATGGACTCCGGGCCATATTGTGGTTCCAGGTAGTCCTTTTTATCCTCTACTTACCCATCTTCTCTTCTCACATGCTTTCCTTGTGGATTTAAAGTCCCTGTATCAGAATAGAAATTTCCACAAGACTCTTAACTTCATACATGCAATTTAAAAGCTTCAGCCACTTTGAATGAAGTCAGGCATCAATAGGATATTGTTTATCTGTGACCTCATTATCTTCCACCAAGGAACAGGGAAATCTTAGGAAGGGGAAAGCAGTTGTAGGCACAGAAATTAATCTACAGATTAGGATTCTTCTTGTTGTAAACCCATCTGAAATTAAGTTTAAAAAATGAATTCATTTCAAAACTCTTGAGGAATGTGTCAGTATTTGCATATGTATGTAGATCAGTTCAGTCGCTCAATCTTGTCTATTTTCGACCCCATGGATTGCAGCACGCCAGGCTTCCCTGTCCATCACCAACTCCCAGAGCTTGCTCAAACTCATGTCCATTGAGTCAGTGATGCCATCCAACCATCCCATCCTCTGTCATGGTATGTACATTGTTGTAGTGAAAATAGAGCTTTACAGTTGGCTTTGAGGACCTCACTCACCTCTCCTGTCTTGTGCATGTCTTAAAAGCTCGCAGCTGTCAGTACTACTACTACAGGATTGTGAAATCACCAAAGAGGACTGAACTCTGCAGAAAGAAATTTCATTATGAATTGAGACTAGAGAAGGGCTAAGCTATTTGTCATAAATTTGGATAGATTCAGATATAGCTGGAGTTTTCCTTTGCTAATTATATTAATTTCTGCATTGTTTTATTAAAAACAGGAACAAAGGAAACTCATCTGGAAGTGCTGGCATTTTTTATTACCTGACTTTGATGGTAATCTTGGTAATACCAACGATCTAAAAAGGCAAAGATTGCTATTAGATTAATTTTTTTTCCTTTTAGGACAAATTATTTTTTCTTTTTTACTTACACATTATTTCTATCTGGCAGAGTAAAGTATAATAGATGGGATCAGGAGAGACAGGCTCAAATTTCAGACTTTTCATGTCTACTGTACTATTTAATGTTCTGTTTTCTTGACTGAGTTGAGAAGCTGGATTAGATGTCTCAAAATTATTTTCTGTATCTATAATTTAATTATTATTTTCTCCTAACACTCACATGTAAAGTATTACCCATTTTTGGTTACATTTTTTATTAGATCATCCACATGACAACTGCATTTAACGCTATCAGTGAACTAACTCTTCTATATCAGCTGTCAGATTGTTTCACATCCAAAACTATTCTGCCAGCTCTCAAAACTTTTATCTGCTTTCTTTAAACTGATCAATGTTATAGCTATGAAACAAGGGTGAGAAAGAACCTTGGTAGCCTGAAGAAGTATAAGAAATGGAGATGGGTTGTATTTTCAATTTTATTAAAATTCTTATTTTCTGCCAGCTATATACTTTTTATGCTTGGCCTAATTTCCTTTTGGCTGTGGGCAACTTTTCATGGGTTTTACAGTCTCTTCATAAACCACAACCTATCCCATTATCACATTATATATAACTCCATAGGCATGCAATATTTTGCTCAATTTAGAAATGGGGAAATAAAGGTAAGAGCAGTTTTCAAGGATCTGAACTTTTCATTAACGTTAATTTATTGAAATTTGCTTCTAGGCACATATTAAACAATATACATGACAAAATACTTGAAATCTTTTTATTTACAGATTACTATGCATCTCTTGGGCTTCCCAGGTGGTGCAGTGGTAAAGAATCTGCCTGCAATGCAGGAGACTCAGTTTTGACCTCTGGGTCAGGAAGATCCCCTGGAGGAAGGCATGGCAACCCACTCCAGTATTCTTACCTGGAAAATCCCAAGGACAGAGGACCCTGGCAGTCTACAGTCCATAGCACTGCAAAAAGTTGGACATGACTGAAGCAACTTAGCATGCAAGCATACATGTATCTCTTATTTTTTAGATAGAGTAATCCTTTTAACATGTAATTTTGTTTTCATTTTTATAAATGACACACGCAAATTGTTATTGGCTATACTAATCTATCAAAGTAAAAATTTAATTACTCTCTACTCAGTTGGGCAAAGAAAGTAGATTCTTTATTTCCAATGTTGAATGTACTCTCCACTAAGATCTAAGTGTTTCTTAGCCTAATGAGCTCTTTTCAGCCTGGTTAGTAATAATCACTCTACCTAAATTTTAACTATCAGAATTTTTTTAAGATTTTATTTTGATATGGACTGTTTTTAGACTCTTTATTTGTTTCAATGTTTTTGTTTTATTTATTTATTTTTTAAAATCACAAGGCACATGGAATCTTAGCTCCCTCTTCAGTGACTGAACCACATCCCTGCATTGGAAGGTGAGGTCTTAACCACTGGACTTCCAGAGAAGTCCCTTTGGGAATTGGTTTTACACAACAGACTGTCTATTAATTATTCTCTTTCTGTCACGAGTCTTGACATTTCACCCCCTACACTGCTACACATCGGGATCACCTCTGACTGTGCTGACCTATATCAGGATGGATATAGGGAGGGTTTGGTTGATAAATTGGTCTCTGGATTTAGGTTGATGGTAGAATGGCATTCCCAGTAGTTGCAGGCTGAGGTCCAGCACTGTCCCTCACTGCATATTGGCTGAGGCTCTTTCCATTTTGAGAGACTGTCCACATTCAATTCTTGTGTGACTCCCTCCATCTTCAAACCCATCCCTGAAGGCCAAATTCTTCCCATATTTCAAACCTGTCTGATGTCTTCTTCCATTCTGCCACCAATAGAAGACCACTGCTTTTAGTGACTTTTATCTGATTACATCAGGTTCACCTAAGTAATCTGCATATTTTAACTTAGCTGATGTGGCTCTTTAATTATATTTCCAAAATCCATTCAAAGCAGTACCTAGTTTAATATTTGAAAATCCTCAGGGACTGAAATCTTGGGAGGGTTGTTTCTAGAATTCTGCCTGCCACAGCCTGCCTTCTGGTCCTCCAAGATTTATGTCCCTTCCCAAAGCAAAATACATTTAGCCTGTTCCATGGTATTCAAACTTTTGATTTCATTATAGCATCATTTTAAGTACAAAATCTCATCTCTATCGCCTTGGCTCAAAAATTCTAAAATGTCATTGTCTGAATCAAATGCAGATGAGGTTACATTCCTTTTGAAGACTCTGATGAAGAATTTGCTTCCAGGTTAATTCAGGTTGTTTTAGCAGAATTCAGTTCTTTGTGATTGTAGGACTGAAGTCCTGTTTCCCTGCTGGCTGTCCACCTGTGGTTGCTCTTTGCTCCTCGAGACCAGCTGCATTATACCCGCAAAGTGCTCTTGCCATATAACATAACATATTCACGGGATTATTATATTCATACCATATTCATGGATTTGTTTCCAAGGTAAACCATTCAGCATCACAGTAATGCAAATCTATGCCCCAAAGAGTGATGCTTAAGAAGCTGAAGTTGACTGGTTCTATGAAGACTTACAAGACCTTCTAGAATTAATACCAAAAAAAGATGTCCTTTTCATCATAGGGGATTGGGATGCAAAAATAAGAAGTCAAGAGATACCCATCAAAGTTTACCAAACAGACAAGTTTGGCCTTTCAGTACAAAATGAAGGGCAAAGGCTAACAGAGCTTTGTCAAGAGAACATGCTGGTCATAGCAAACACCCTTTTCCAACAACCCAAGGGATGACTCTACACATGGATATTGTCAGATGGTCAATACTGAAGTCAGATTGATTGTATTCTTTATAACTGAAGATAGAGAAGCTCTTTACAGTCATCAAAAACAAGACCCAGAGCTGACTGTGGCTCAGATAATCAGTTCCTTATTGCAAAATTCAGGTTTAAATTGAAGAAAGTAGGGAAAATCATGAGGCCATTCAGGTATGACCTAAATCAAACCTCTTATGATTATACAGTGGAGGTAATGAATAGATTTAAGGGATGAGATCTGAGTACCAGTTAGCGAGAGTGCCTGAGGAACTATGGACAGTTTCATAACATTGTACAGGAGGTGTGATAAAAACCATCCCAAAGGAAAATGCAAGATGGCAAAGAGGTTGTCTGAGGAAGCTTCACAAATAAGAAGAAAGAGAAGTGAACGTCAAGGGAGAAAGGAAAAGATGTACTCAATAGGAAAAGTAGAGATACCAAGGGAACATTTCATGCCAAGATGGTAACAATAAAGGACAGAAAAGATAGACCTAGCAGACACAGTAGAGATTAAGAGGAAGTGGCAAGAATACACAGAAGGACTATTCGAGAAAGATCTTAATGACTTGAATGACCATGATGATGTGATCACTCACCTAGAGCCAGACATCCTGGAGTGTGAAGTTAAGTGGGACTTAGGAAGATTTACTATGGAAAAAGCTAGTGGAGGTGATGGAATTCCAGCGGAGCTATTTCAAATCCTCAAAAATGATGCTGTTAAAGTGCTGCACTCAACATTTCAGCACATTTGGAAAACTCAGCAGTGACCACAGGACTGGAAAAGGTCAGTTTTCATTCCAAGCCCAAAGAAGGGCAATGCCAAAAAATGTTCAGACTACCATACAATTGCACTCATTTCACATGCTAGCAAGGTAATGCTCAAAATCCATCAAGCTAGGCTTCAGCAGTACATGAACTGAGAACTTCCAGATGTTCAAGCTGGATTTAGAAAAGGTGGAGGAACCAGAGATCAAATTGCCAACATTCATTGGACTAAAGAAAAAGCAAGCGAATTTCAGAAAACCATCTACTTCTGCTCATTGGCTATGCTAAAGTATTTGGGTGTGTGGATCAAACAAATTGGAAAATTCTTCAAGAGATAGGAATACCAGGCCACCTTACCTGCCTCCTGAGAAACCTGCACATAAAGAAGCAAAAGTTGGAATCAGACATCGAAAAAAGGACTGGTTCAAAATTGGGAAAGGAGTGCTTTAAGACACCCTACTTATTTAACTTCTATGCAGAGTAGATCCTGTGAAATGCTGGGCTGGATGAGTCATAAGCTAGAATCAATATTGCCAGGAGAAATATCAACAACCTCAGATATGCAGAAAATACCACCTTCATGAGAGAAAGTGAAGAGGAACTAAAGTGCCTCTTGATTCAGGTGAAAGAGGTGAGTGAAGAAGTTGGCTTAAAACTCAGTCTTCAAAAAACTAAGATCATGGCATTCAGTGTCTTCACTTCATGGCAAATAGATGGGGAAACATGCAAACAATGACAGACTTTATTTCTTGGATTCCAAATTCACTGTGAACAGTGATTGCTGCATGAAATTAAAAGATGCTTTCCACTTGGAAGAAAAGCTACGACAAACCTGGACAGCATATTAAGTAGCAGAGATATCCTTTTGCCGACAAAGCTCCATATAGTCAAAGCTATGGTTTTTGCAGTAGTCATGTATGGATGAGGGCGTTGGACCACAAAGAAGACTGAGGGCTGAAGAACTGATACTTTTGAACTGTGGTGTTCGAGAAGATCTTGAGAGTCCCTTGGCCTTCCAGGTGATCCAACCAGTTAATCCCGAAGGAAATCAACCTTGAATATTCATTGGAAGAACTGATGCTGAAGCTCCGATCCTTTGGCCACCTGATGCTACATATTGACTCATTGGAAAAGACCCTGATGCTGGGAAAGATTGAAGGCAGGAAGAGAAGGGGACAACAGTTGATGAGATGGTTGGATGGCATCACTGACTCAATGGACATAACTTTGAACAAACTCTGGGAAATGGTGAAGAACAGGGAAGCCTGGTGTACTGTAGCCCATAGGGTCACAAAGAGTTGGACATGACTTTGGGACTGAACAATAACAATACTCAACTTAATGCAGAGTTCCAGGGAATATCAAGGAGAGATAACAAGGCCTTCTTTAATGAACAATGAACTAAAATAGTGGAAAACAACAGAATGGGAAAACCTAGAGTTCTCTTCAAGAAAACTGGAGATATCAAGAGAACACTTCATACAAATATGGGCACAATGAAGGACAGAAATTGTAAAAACCTAGCTGAGACAGAAGAGATTAAGAAGAGGTGACAAGAATACACAGAAAAACTATACCAAAAAATGTCTTAATGACCCTAATAACCAGGATGGTGTGGTCACTCATGTACAGCCAGACATCCTGGAGTGTGAAGTCAAGTGAGCCTTAGAAGCATTACTATGGTTAAAGCTAGTGGAAGTGATGGAATCCCAGTTGAGCTATTTCAAAGCCTCATAGATGATGCTGTTAAAGTGCTGCACTCAATATTTCAGCAAATTTGGAAAACTCAGCAGTGGCCACAAGACTAGAAAAGGTTTTATTCCATTCCCAAAGTAGGGCAATACCAAAGAGTGTTTAAACTACCATACAATTGCACTTATTTCACATGCAGATAAGGTTATGCTCAAAATCTTTCAAACTATGCTTCAGTAATATGTGAATCATGAACTACCAGATTTACAAGCTGGGGTTAGAAAAGGCAGAGGAACCAAAGATCAAATTGCCAACTTCATTGGATCATGGAGAAAGGAAGCGAATTCCTGAAACACATGTCCTTCTGCTTCATTGGGTACTTCATTGCTAGTGTATACCTAGGAAAAGAGAATCACAAGTGACAGGCAGGGAAGAGTTAGGGCAGTGGCTCTAAAATAAGACTATGCTTGGAACGTTCTAGGAACTGCAATAAGGCAAGTGCTGCTAGAGTGGAGGAAGTGATGCCAAGAGTGAGAGGACACATGTAGAGGGGTGGATGGGGTGGGAGAGAAGTCAGGTAGAAATATGTGGTTACTCTAAGGATTTCAGTTTTGACTTTGAAAGAAATGGGGAGACCAATGGAGACTTTGAAGTAGGCCTGATGTAATAATTCAACTCATCTTTTGAAACAATCACTGTCATTGCTTTATTGAGAGTACTTTTATAGGGCAAGGCTTGAGAAAGGACCTGGGTAGAAGTCTACTGTAATAATCCTAACCAAAGAAGATGATGCTTCATATTAGGGTGTTAGATGTGGAAATGTAAGTGGTGAGAAAATTGTGGATATATTTTGAAAATATAGTCAAGAGAATTTTTGAAGGATCAGTTGTAGGTGTAAAAGAAAGAAAGGATTCTAAGATAAAGCAAAATTTTTGGCTTGAGCATTTAGATTTAGAAAGATGGAGTTATCGACTTAGATACGGGTACAGGCAGTTTGGAGGATATCAGAAGTTCAGTTTGAAATATTTATGAGATGTCCAAATGGAAATGTTTAATAAATATCTAAGCAGAATTTTCATTAGATGTGTGAGCTAAACCACCTCAGCCATGTCAGACTCTATGACCCCACAGACTGTAACCTGCCAGGCTCCTCTGTCCATGGGATTTCCCAGGCAAGAATACTGGAGTGGGTTGCTGTGCCCTACTCCAAGGGATCTTCCTGACCCAGGGATTGAACCCACCTCTTTGATGTCTGCATTGACAGACAGGTTCTTTACCACTAGCTCCACCTGAGAAGCCCCTTTCATTAGATATCCACCTACAAATGTTCACTAGAGATGCAAGGAGAAATGAATAGAAATTTGAACACAGGACTCTAAAGTGCATGAGAGAGGTATAGGCTGGAGATAAAAGTTTTAAAGTTATTGATATAAAGACCACCTTCAGTTCCAAGAGACTATACAGAATCACTGATGCAGGGAATGTAGATGGAGTGGAGGATTGAGGACTAAGTCCTGGAACACTGTGATTTTAAGAGGTTGGGTGGAAAGGAGGAATACGAAAAGGATACTCAAAAAGAAGAGGACAGCGGCGCAAGAGGATATCAGGAGGGTGTATTGTTCTGAAAACCAAGGGAAGAGAGCGCATCAAGAAAGAAGCAAGTGAGGAAAGGCGATGAAGGTGAAATAGTACTGATGGGTCAAGCAAGATGAGGACTAAAAACTGACTCTTGGGTTTAAGGAACTGACTTTGGCAAAATTAGCTTCATTCAAGTGTGGAATGATAGCTGACATAGAGTGGGTTTAAACGAAACTGGAGAGAGAGGAATGGGATTGACTGAGTTAGGACAGATCTTGGATGAGCAGAAATAGGGAGCTGAGTTGGCTTCTGTTGCAGTCAGAAGGAGATTTCCCTTTTTAAATGAGAGAGAAACACAATGTGTTTCTCTGCTGATTAGAATAATCATGTAGGAGAAAAGTGATTATGTAGAAGAAAGAATTGCTGTGGCAAAATTCTTGAGTAGATGAGAAGGAATAAGATGGAATACTCAAGTGAAGGAAATGTTCATCTATTATAACATGTGAGAAGGTGGAGCGCATGAATATAGATACTGTAGGTCTATATGTAAATAGTGTGGGAATGGCTTCAAATTTCACAGTGGAGAAGGATGTCAGGTCATGCACTGAGAATAAATATGATGGAAGAAGTGGAAAAACTAAATTTAATTGAGAAATTAAGTGAATATATATAGGATTTTAATTGGCATGCATGCATGTGTGTTTTCAGTCATGTCTGACTCTGTGCAACCCCGTGGACTGTAGCCCACTAGGCTCCTCTGTCCATAAAATTTTTTAGGCTAGAATACTGGAATGGGTTGTCATTTTTTGTTCCACGTGATCTTCCTGACCCAGGGATCAAACCCACACCTCTTATGTCTTTTGCTCTGCCAGGTGGATTCTTCACCACTAGTGCCACCTGGGAAGCCCTTTGAATTGTCATTTCATATTATATAAAAGCATTTCTGTATAATTATATACAGAAATGCTTTTATATCTGATCTTGTTTACTTTTTCTTATCATCTCTTGGTAGAATTTTGAGCTAATACACTTGTTTCCCAAGTATTTTTTCACAAGTGCCCTTGTGTGTTGGAACAGTAGTCTATCTATTCCAGAAATGAGAGTACGTTCTGTGTTAGATATTTGCATTTATGCTATGACATTCATAATTTATTTTCTCTTAATGACTTTTAGTCACATGCATTAATTTTGTTTCTTATATAGTTTTCCCTTTGGATATGAGAGCACTTTGCAACTTAATTCTTAAACATTTAACATAAAGAGAAGCAAGATCTATGAATGAGAATTTGCTTAGCATATTTATTCCAGCCACAGAGCAGCACTGTGTGATGATAGTGAAGAAGAAGGAAGAGTCTTGCTGTCATAAATAATGCTATATAAAAATTGGCCACATCATTCTATTTATATTCAGCTCCTTTAGCACAAAATAGGAATTAGTGCATTTAAATAATACTGAAATAAAAAGGCAAGTCATTCTTCTTCTTGTTCTTCATTGCTAAGTCTTGTCTGACTCTTTGTAACCTTATGAACTGCAGCATATCAGGCTTCCCTATCCTTCACTATCTCCCTGAGTTTGCTCAAATTCACATCCGTTGAGTCAGTGATGCCACCCAACCACCTCATCCTCTGTCGCTCCCTTCTCCTTCTGCCTTCAATTTTTCCCAGCATCAGGGTCTTTTCCAATGAGTCAGTTCTTTGAATCAGGTGGCCAAAGGATTGGAGCTTCAGCTTCAGCATCAGTCCTTCCAATGAATATTCACTGTTGATTTCCTTTAGGATTGACTGGTTTGATCTCCTTATTGTCCAAGGGACCCTCAAGTGTCTTTTCCAACACTGTAGTTTTGAAACATCAATTCTTTGGCGCTCAACCTTCTTTATGGTCCAGTTGTCCCATCCATATATGACTACAGGAAAAGCCATAGTTTGACTATATGGACCTTTGTCAGCAAAGTGATGTCTCTGATTTTTAATACTCTGTCTAGCTTTGTTGTAGCTTTTGTCTTTTAATTTTGTGGCTGCAGTCATTGCCCACATGATTTTAGAGCCCAAAGAATTAAATCTGTCACGTGTTAAATTCCTAAGAAAAGATTTTAGGGCAATAACTGGTTAGGCATTTAGATACAAACCAGAAATATTATCTCTATTTAGACTCATTAGAACCAAGACTCTTGTAAATAGAATTTTTTTGGATATCCTTATGCATTATTCTCACATTTACATCACAATAAAGGCATTAAACATAAATACATATATTGCTGTTTTATTGGTAAACTCCAGTGCTTTTAAAACACTACAGATCAATAGTTTACACCTAGCAATACCATTTGGGTGGGAGAGTAAATACCTATATGAATTTGGAGTTATATGCTAAGGAAACTGTATGCAACATAAAAGCTTACTGATCAAATACCATTAAATAGAGGAAACTGAATTCTTTCCTCTGACACGAAAATGTATTTTGTTGTCATAAATAAGAAGTAAATGTCTATGTTCTTTCATTCTTTACTATAATGTATTTCCTTTAGTTTTTCCTCTGAATCTCATATTCACCAACACGAACAAATACATCAACTCTAATACCCTACCTATAATTTACACTTTGGTTGCTATGCATTTTTTCCTTCTCCTCTCTCTCTCTCTCTCTTTCTCTAGAATTGCTCTTGCTCTTAGGGGCACAATGTAGGTTACTATTAAAAGAAACCAGAGATAAATAAAGTATAAGGGTAGGTATGCATGCTAAGTCATTTCAGTCATGTCTGACTCTTTGTGACCCCATGGACCATGGCCCACTAGGCTCCTCTGTCCATGGGATTCTCTAGGTAAGACATACTGGAGTGGGTTGCCATTTCCTTCTCCAGGGAATCTTCCCGACCCAGGGATTAAACCCACATCTCTTGAGTCTCCTGCCCTGGCAGGCGAGTTCTTTACTGCTAGAGCCACCTGGGATTGCCATAAATGTATACACAGTATAATTAGGGAGTCAAAGGGACTTAGACATCTATACCAAGTATAGAGAAGGCAACCTATGTCTAGAAGGTGGTCTAAGTTTAAGTAGAGGCAATTTAAATACTTTAAAAATGTTGCATATATAGCAAAAAAAAAAAAAAAATCCAGGACAGCCAATAATATATTTATGCAAGGCAATATTTTGCTGGGCTGTATACGAGGGGGTGATTACTAAAGCCTACAGGGAGGGTATGTAGGATAAATCATGCAGCCAGAAGTGTTTAAGCAGTTCTGGATTTTTCCCGAAAATATTCATTCTTCTAGCAAATACTGAGCATCTACCGATCAAATTGCTACTAGAACTAGTTTCTTGTGCATGGAATTTGGATTCTTTGGTCTCATGTTTGTTACAGGTGATTAATCTGTGGTGGTCTCAGTCAAGTTTTTGAAACTGTTTTGATACAGGTTATATAACAGTCTGGATAACAAGTTTTTCCATAGAAGTAAATGTACATTTGAATTATAAACTAAAAAATTGTACACTACATTTTAAAAAGATAGTTTACTGATGTTGAACTATACATATATTATTTATGTTCCTTTGTTTTCCATGATCAGTTTCTACATATCTATCAACTGTACATTGTAATTGCTTGTATGCCTGACTTTGTTACTTGGCTAACAAGTGAGTTCTTGAGGACAGACACAAGATTTATTGATTTTGATATTTCGTGTGGCACACTTGTAGTCTTCAGTGTTATACAGGGGTCATCATCTATGTCAGAGATTGACCAGTGGGTAATAAACATCTGGGTTGGTGGGTAATAGACCCCTGGGTTAGATCTCAGTTCAGTCTCTCAGTTGTGTCTGACCCTTTCTGACCCTGTGGACTGCAGCATGCCAGGCTTCTTTGTCCATCACCAACTCCCGGAGCTTGCTCAAACTCATGTCCATCGAGTCAGTGGGAAACCTAAGAAGACTGAAGACTGAAGGGACATTGAAACCACAGCCTACATAAGCCAAGTTGGAACTTAAGGCCTAAATTTAATCAGGTTAATTTTAAAAGCAAAATGCCAGTATTCTCTGTAGGATTTGTATAAGACAAAGAGTCTTGACATAATATCCAAAATTCATAAAATAAAAAATGACTCATCATATAACAAAAACATGAAAATCTCAACTGATAAGCAAAGACAATTAGCACAGGTCAACAATAAGAAGACACAGAGGTTGAAATTATGTGATATTGATATTAGGACCACCACTGTAAAAATACATGCAAAAATATTTTGTGTGGCCTGCATAGTTGTAACATTTTTAATAAATACATTTAAGTGCTTGAGACTATAAAGGTGGGAACTAGAACTATAAGCTCCATTCTGATCTAATCACTGTCTAGATTAATCATTTGAAGTGAAGTGAAGTGAAGTTGCTCAGTCGTGTCCGACTCTTTGTGACCCCATGGACAATAGCCTACCAGGCTCCTCTGTCCATGGGATTTTCCAGGCAAGAATACTGGAGTGGGCTGACATTTGGTGCTTATAATAAAAATATTTTGTACCATTTGAAATAGGCTAAATTTTTTTAGTTGTGATGCTGTTCAATTCTTAAGGGGAGTTTAAGAAATGCTTGCGAGTGCTTGGATGTTAATAATTGTTGGGAGAATTACTTGCATTTGATTAGAGGCTGCAAATGCTAGATATTCCGCAATGTAAAAAACACTCTGGTATGGCAAAGTCTTGCCTCCTTCAGGTATCTCTACATTTATCTAACTGTAGGTGAAAGATTTCTTTGTGTTAGCCTGAGTTGAGAATTTAACTTCATATTAAAAATGAGCATAAGAAATACTTTATGTATTATTTTATGTAGATTTTTAGGAATGAAGATGTTGTGCAAATTGAGAACAGATTGTACCTTGTTATTCAGAACATTACTAAAAGTTGATCACCATTTTGCTATTGTGAAACCAATGACTTATCAATTCATGGATTTTAAGCCTCCAATACATCATGAATATAGCTGTTGTTCATTTCAGAATAATAGCTAGAGAGTTACAAAAGTACCTTTTATAATCAAGGGTACTTTAGTTCTTATATGTTGTGATCATGGCATAAATCTTCGGATACATGCACATTTCAATTTGTTTCTCAGGGGTCTGACAACTTTTTGGAATAGATTTGTGGAGGGGTTGGAGATCAACCTAAAATATATAACAAAACACCTCTCTTAATGTGATCAAAGGACAGTGGATCTAGCAACTTAAAACACTAAGATCTAGGAACTTCCCTGTTGGTAGAGTGGCTAAGAATCCACTTGCCAATGCAGGGGACACAGATATGATCCATGATCTGAGAAGATCCCACATGCTATGGAGCAACTAAGTCTGTGTGCCAGTTATTGAAGCCAAAGCAGCTAGAGCCTGTGCTCCATGATAAGAAAAGGCACTGCAATGAGAGGCCCAAGCAGCGCAATGAAGGGTAACCTCTACTTGCCCCAACTGGAGGAAATGAAGCAATGAAGACCCAGTGCAGCAAAGGAAAAATTTAAATAAATGAATACAACTTTATAAGGTACATACTAAATAATTCTGTTAAAAAACACTAAGATCTAACCTCACTTTTTGTAAAAAGGCAGAGATATATAAACTTTTAACTTTTTACTAGAAATTCTACCACTCAAAGCAAACACACAAACTTGAAAAACAAAGCCCCAAGTCATTTCCCTGTAATTCGTCCCAGTGATATTACATTAAGGTGGAGATTATTGATATTATACATTAGTCTTATTCATAAGTCAAATAGCAATTATGTAATAACTTCCATGTAAATTAGAGGTGAAATTGATATAATTCAATATCCTGTTCAGATACAGTTCTAAATAAACACAACTTTGACCCAAACTTCATATCTCATACAAAAATGGACTCAGTTATTTTGCTCACTTTTTAATCAGAAAGTTGCTAACAGACTAGATCTTAAATATTCTCACATGAAAAAGAAATTATAGCTTTGTAATATAATAGAAGTATTAGTTAAGGCTATGTCGGAGAAGGCAATGGCAAGTCAGTCCGGTACTCTTGCCTGGAGAATCCCATGGATGGAGGAGCCTGGTGAGCTACAGTCCATGGGGTCGGGAAGAGTCGGACATGACTGAGCGACTTCACTTTCACTTTTCACTTTCATGCATTGGAGAAGGAAATGGCAACCCACTCCAGTATTCTTGCCTGGAGAATCCCAGGAACTGGAGCCTGGTGGGCTGCCGTCTATGGGGTTGCACAGAGTCGGACCTGACTGACGCAACTTAGCAGCAGCACGATGGTGCGTATTGAATGAACACCGTATTCACCTTAAATACAATGTTACAGTACATCTCAATTCAAAAATAAATAACAATTAAGTGAACCATGAAATAAATGTAAAACATAAAACTATATAATTTTTAAGAAAGAAAATGAGAATTTGGGGATTCAGAACTGGACAATGAGTCCTTAGACTTGACTCAAAACATGAGAGTATGGTCAAGTGGACTTCATCAAAATTAAAATATTTTGTTCTGTGAAAGTCTGTGTTAAAAGGATAAAGAGCTATCAACTGGGAAAAAAAAATATTTGCAAGTCTCAAATTCAACAAACAACTGTTATCTAGAGCAATAAAGAATTCTCAAAACTGCATAGCGAAAAATCAAACAATACCATTAGAAAACAGGAAAAAGGTATGAAGAGATATCTCACCATAGAAAGTTTACAGATGGAAAATAAGCATTAGCTATTAGGAAGATGCAAATTGAAATGACAATGAGATATCACTACTGATCCATTGGAATGACTAGGGGGAAAAAAAAAAAAAAAAAACTTCAATGGCCCCAGATGCTGGAAAGGATGCTGAATAATCATACAGCTGGTGGGAATGCCAGCCATTGTGAAAAACAGCCACATTTGCAGCCATGTTAGAAAGCAATTTAGCAAATTCTTATAAAATTAAATGTAGTTTTACCCAGGATTGAAACTCTGATGAGACAGTAGAGACTCTCACCCTTATATACATGATTTTAAAAAGTGTGTGGGTCGCAGAGTCAGACATGACTAAAGTGACTTAGCAGCAGCAGTAGCTGAAAACTCAGTAGCCACAATAAGCAACATTTTGATGCAGTTATTTTTTTTTTTTGCAAAATCAGAATTGACCAAAAGCCTGTTTTTGTGAAAATATTTCAAGGTGTTAAATAAAGACAAAATAATATAATTTAGCAAATGTATTCCTGTGCATTTGTCCCAGAGCAATAAAACCTTTTGTCCAAAAAAACCTGCACATCATTGTTCATAGCAGCTACATCCACAAATTGCAGTTAACGCCAAGTCCTTCTGAGGGTGAATGGTCAGATATATATATTGTGGTACATCCATGCAGTAAAACAAAGGAACAGACTGTAGATTCCCAGTATCACTTGGGTGGATCTCAGGGGCATTATTACTCTGAGTAAAAAAAGTCACTCACAAAAGTTACACAGACCAGCTTCTCAAGACTGAATTCTCAAGGTTACACACTGTGAGGAAATTCTACAGTCAAGGAAGTGCCATGCTTTTAACTTCTCATATATTTTCCAGAGGGACTTCCCTTGTGGCTCAGTGGTAAAGAATCTGCCTGCAATGCAGGAAACTTGGGTTCAATCCCTAGGTTGTGAAAATTCCCTGGAGAAGGAAATGGTAACCCACTCCAGTATTCTTGCCTGGGAAATCCTATGGACAGAGAGCCTGGTGGGCTACAGTTCATAGGGTCACAAGAGTTGGGCAAGATTTGGTGACTAAATAGCAACAATGTATTAATATTTTCCAGAAGATATTAATCCTACATGCAGATTTTACTAGTGTATTGACTTCTCCTCAGGTGATTAGAATGCCGATAGAGTCATGCTGTAATTTATTCCTTCCAGAAGCATCTTTACTATTGAAATTTGAGTACATTAGGTTATTTGAATATATTCAATTAAATCACTGAGACAAATAAAAACAATATGTTGCCTTCAAAATGTTATACACTGTATGAATCCATGTAGGTAATATTCTTGAAATAACAGAATTATAGAGATGGAGAGCAGTTTAGCGTTTGCTGGAGACACGGGCGGGGGGTGTTCCTTTGGGATAATGGACAGATCTGTATCTTTATTTTGGTGGTGGTTCCATAAGCATATACATGGGATAAAGTTGCATAGAACAACACACACACACAAGAGATACAAAGCACTGCATGTAAAAACTGGTGAAATCTGAATAAGGTCTGTATACTAAACCTATGCCAATTTCTTGGCTCTTATTAACTGTTGTGGGGCTTCCTGTGGGGCTTCCTCTGGTGCTCAGCTGGTAAAGAATCCACCTGCAATGCGGGAGACTCTGGTTTGATTCCTAGGTTGGGAAGATCCCCTGGAGGAGGGCATGGCAACCCACTCTAGTATTTGTTCCTGGAGAATTTCCATGAACAGAGGAACCTGATGGGCTACAGTTCATAGGGTCCCAAAGAGTCTGACATGACTGTGTAACTAAGCACAGCACAGTAACTGTTGTACTATAGTTGTGTAAGTCATTAAAATTCTCTGAAGATTATAGATGACTTTACTATTTTTGCAACTTCTTGTGCATCTACAATTATTTTAAATTAAAAGAAAATTTTCAAGAAATGAACAGGGGGATTTTCCTTGTGGTCCAGTGGCTAAGACTCCATGTTCCCAGTGTAAGGGGCCAGGGTTCAATCTCTGGTCAGGGATCTCTAGATCCCATATGCCTCATCTCAGAGTTCACATGCCTCAGCTAAAAAAGATCCAGCATGTTGCAGTGAAGATTAAAGATACCACACGCCGAATCTAAGACCTGGTGTGTGTGTACATGCTGCTGCTGCTGCTAAGTCGCTTCAGTCGTGTGCTACTCTGTGCGACCCCATAGACGTCAGCCCACCAGCCTCCTCCGTCTCTGGGATTCTCCAGGCAAGAACACTGGAGTGGGTTGCCATTGCCTTCTCCCATATACGTGCTAGGTCCCTTTAGTTGTGTCCGACTCTTTGAGACCTTATGGACTGCAGCCCACCAGGCTCCTCTGTCCCTGGGATTCTCCAGGCAAGAATACTGGAGTGGGTTCCCATGCGCTCCTCCAGGGGATCGTCCCAACCCAGGGATCGAACCCCTGTCTCTTGTGACTCGTGCACTGGCAGGCGGGTTCTTTACCACTAGTGCCACCTGGGGAGCCCTAAGACCGGCAAGGCCAAATAAGTAAATAAGTAAAAATAAATATGAAAAAAAAATGAACAGAAGGGTATTCCCTTAGTTGATGAAACTGTCTTGACTGAAATCATGCTTATTGTTGACACATAGGGTATATGCCTGGTGCTGTGATGCCTAATAAGACTTCTAGATTATAATGTACTTCCAGAAGAGCTGTTCATAAATACGCTCTTTATTCCTTTGAATGGTATGTTTACTTTCTTTCATGATGCTGAATTCCTTCAGAGTTGCACTAAAGTGCTCTACATCTAGATGAATGCACTTAATTAATGAGATTGGGGTCAGAGAAAAGCTCTGCTCAGAGTTCGCCCTTGGTCCTTTGTTTCCTTGGAAGGCACTCAGGCCTACGAGAGGCTGCATGGTTCTTCAAGGTAGTGGTGAGGGGTGAATGACCAACAGAGGAAATGAAGCAGGCAACTCAAAATCCGCAGGAGTAAATATGACCAATTATATGGAAAAAGTACTGAATTGCTTGCAAAGTGATGGAGCGTTTGGATGATGAAATGAGAACTGGCATCATTAAGACATACCAAAAGATGTGAAGACAATTTTCACGTTTTAGCTTCTTTGTTAATATTACAGAGGCTATAGAGGATATTTTTTCTTCCTTTGCTTTAGTAGCATGTTAAAGGTGCTTTCATTACTGCTGTAGTCATTCATAATTTAGTTCATCTCCTACAGTCACAAAAAAAGACATCTTCAGGTAAACTTGCCATGTCTTCGATATGAATTTTACAAAGCAGTGTTAGTAGCATTAGAATTATATTCCGCATAAAATTTCTCAAAAAAACAACAGAATACATTTATAAAAGTAGCGGCGGTTACAACTCTTCATATAGCTTTAATAAAGGTAAATGTATTTTATATGTAATGGTATAATTTTCACATTGAAGGTAAAAGTTTTATAAATGGCATCTCACTACTCTCCTTTAATGATAGCAGGATTCAAAAGGGATCATAATTAGAAAATTCTAGTGTCATTCAGAATAGAACAAAATGATCAAGCCACGGTCTCCTTTTATGGGACAACATATGAGAATTCTAGGGCCGACTCTGCCAAGACCATAACTGGCAATATTAAGCTCTGTCACATTAATTTTTGGCTCTCTGAAAACTGATAGCCATTATATATTTAATATGTATTTAGTTGGGTGCATGGACAAAAACTTTTCCTAATACTAAAAGTTTTAAGCCTGTTCAAATAAGGAATTTCTTACCATAAGCTTTTCTAACAATTCTTTAAAAGGCATTTTAATTATATATATATATATATTTAATTATATATACATATGACATATTTCTCTGGTGGTTTACCGGTAAAGAATTCACCTTTCTATGCAGGAGACATGTGTTCGATCCCTGGGTTGGGAAGATCCCCTGGAGAAGGAAATGGTAACCCACTTCTAGTATTCTTGCCTGGGAAATCCCATAAACAGAGGACCATGGTAGGCTACAGTCCAT
Organism: Capra hircus; assembly: GCF_001704415.2. Lineage (NCBI taxonomy): Eukaryota > Metazoa > Chordata > Mammalia > Artiodactyla > Bovidae > Capra > Capra hircus. The sequence goes on along the minus strand of NC_030811.1, from coordinate 12,027,382 downwards.
GGGGCTGCAAAAAGACTCAGACATGACTTAGCAACAGAAGAACACAAATATGTCTATTTCTGTCATCTAGCTCTATGTACATATACACATAGATACATTTGTCCCTAGCAAACTGACACTGTGCTGTCTTCCCTTTTCCCTCTCAGAATATCAGTTTCCTGTGAGTGACAGCTTTACGGTGTCATCACCTGGCTGATGTATTGTGTAGTTGTGTGCCTCTTCCAAGTGTTAGTCAATTTGTACTTTCCCAGTTGTGTAAGGTGTCATATGTGGAAGGCTTAGTTAACTGACATCCTGTTTCCAATAGATTCCATTAATGTAGCATTTCATACCTACTGGGAAGCTCCCTCTAATTTGTTAACTTTGTTCTGCTTTCTGCTTTTTTTTTTCCTCCCATATTTACCCCATAAAAGTAATTGTTCACTGCTGCTGTTGCTGCTGAGTCGCTTCAGTCGTGTCCGACTCTGTGCGACCCCATAGATGGCAGCCCACTAGGCTCCCCCATCCCTGGGATTCTCTAGGCAAGAACACTGGAGTGGGTTGCCATTTCCTTCTCCAGTGCAGGAAAGTGAAAAGTGAAAGTCAAGTCACTCAGTCGTATCCGACTCTTAGCGACCCCATGGACTGCAGCCCACCAGGCTCCTCCATCCATAGGATTTTCCAGGCAAGAGTATTGGTAGGAAGTAGACTGAGTGATATCGTGAACTTGGATAGTCTTAAACTTTGGATACTCTGGAGAGTTGTGGTTAAAAATCTCAATGAGTAAACAACTCAGATGGGTTCCCTGGTGGCTCAGTGGTAAAAAAACAAAAACAAAAACAAAACAACACCTGTCAATGCAGCCAATGTGGGTTCAATCCTCGGGATGGGAAGATCCCTTGGAGAAGGAAATGACAACCCACTCTAGCCTTCTTGCCTGGAAAATCCCGTGAACACAAGAGCCTGGCAGGTTACAGTTCATGGGGTCACAAAGAGTTGGACAGGATTTAGTAAGTCAACAACAAGAACAAACAACTCAGATGGCTCTGCAGCTGTACAGAGGACTGCATAGTTGGCTCACGGCCATACCACATTGTCTCTAAAGATTCTGGAAGTTCAGATTTGTATTGTAGCAAATTGTTAGCACACCTAATTCTCAATAAATGGTAGGTAGGTTTGCTTAGCCAGTTCCTAAGGATGCTATAGTTCTCCCAGGAGAAAAAGACACTGGCTTCTGGGGCAATCTGTTTTTAGGAAGAAAAAAAAAAAAGATGATGAAGTAGAAAACTTATGTAATGAAGATATTGTCTCATTTAACATAAACATTCTGATCCATTCCATTTTCACTCCAAGTTTATGATTCCTGACACTCAAGGAAGATTTGATTAGTGCCGGAGTCCACCAGAACACCTGGAGTAATGTAGTTAGGAAAGATTTAAGAAGCACCAGGGATTGTCCCCTGAATTTCACTGTGAATGATGACAAGAAGCTAATGCAAGCAATAAAGAAAAGACTGCTCCAGGATCATAATTTAGCCAACTGAGAGTTTCAACTACCTCCTTACTATTTTAAGTGTTTAATGACCACTAAATTTGAGTTGCATGTGGCTATTATGTGTGCTAACTGACAATTCAGCAAACACCTTCCCCGAAACACACTCTTGCAGTATTAAAGAGAGTGAGCGAAACCAGGGAGTTATTTCTTCTATGACTCCTGACCAAAAAACTGCAATGGTGCTTTATCTTACTAGATTGAAGGCATAAGAACATGTCTTGAAGGTATCTTAGATGGGTAATCAATAGTCCAATAGTAATGAAAAAAAAAAAAAGAAATATATATTCACATATATATGTTTTTTTCTCTATGTTTGATGAATATTCTGTCATTTATAGAATTAAAAGCAACAGGTAGGCAGGTTTTACTTGTTTTTAGCATGTACTTTTGACAGTCTTCAAAACTTTCTCCAAAACTTATTCTTTTTTATAACTTTTGCAAAGGTGCCAGACAGACATCAGGCAACTTCAAAAATTTTGGTGATCCCTAAACATACTTTCCATTAGGAAAATGTTGTCCCTTTAGGGGAAAAATTACAATTAAAACCAATTTTATTCCTGCATTCTCTTTGTACTTATAATATTTTAGTTGTCTTCCTTTTATTAAAATCCTGAATTTTTATCATCTGAAAAAACTGGAGCATAGAAATATTTTATGCAATATTTGCATTGCTAATTAAGTATGGGATTTATTTAAGGGTTGTAGTTTCTCAAACAGTGGAAATAACAGCTGTGACAGTTCATGTTGTGCATTTGAGACTCCATACTCTTAGGCAAAATGTGTAGAGTATAAAATAGTCTATATCTAATATGGGACACTTAAAACTATTATATTGTTTTCTCTATGGTAAAAAACAAAACCTGATATTCTCATCCTGCTGTTAATAACACTTCTTTCTCTGTCTCTCTCTCTTTGTCTCTCTCTCTCCCTGCGACTTAAGAGATGGGTTGGGCTTCCCTCGTAGCTCAGTTGGTAAAGAATCTGCCTGCAGTGCAGGAGACCCGGGCTCAATTCCTGGTAGGGAAGATCCCCTGGAGAAGGAACTGGCAACCCACTCCAGTATTCTTGCCTGGAGAATCCCAGGGACGGAGGACCGTGGTAGGCTACAGTCCACAGGGTCTCAAAGAGTCGGACACGATTGAGCAACTTCACCATCACAGAGTTGTTGTACAATGTGTATAAGTTACGGTTGTACAGTGTAGTGAGTCCCAATTCGTAAAGGTTATACTTCATTTGTAGTTATTATAAAATATTGGCTATATTTCCCGTGTTGTAAAATATATCCTTGCAGCTTATTTTATATCTAATAGTTTGTATCTCTTATTCTCTACCCCTATATGGTTGCTTCTCCCTTTCCTTTCCTCATGAGTAACCACTATTTCTCTGTCAGAGAGTCTGGTTCTTATTACATGCACTCCTTTGCTGTATTCTTTAGATTCCACATGTAAATGTTACCATGCTGCCCTCCAAGTCAATCCCTGTTGCTGCAGATGGCAAAACTTCATTCTTTGTAATGGCTGAGAAGTATCTTTGTTCTTTATCCTGCTTTTTAACAGCAATTATCACAGCATGTGGAAATTTATATTTTGGTCCTCAACTAGACTGTAAAGTCCAAAGGGTACAAACTTTTCACAGTAAATCCAATTCCTAGATTATTGTTTGGTGGCGCTAGCGGTAAAGAACCTGTCTGCCAATGCAGGAGACATAAGAGACATGGGATTGACCCCTCAGTTGGGAAGATCTCTTGGAGTAGGAAATGGCAACCCACTCCAGTATTTCTTGCCTGGAGAATCCCATGGACAGAGGAACCTGCTGGGCTACAGTCCATGGGGTCACAAAGAGTCAGACACGACTGAAGTGACTTAGCACGTCTGCACGAAGGTACAAAAAATACTGATTGCTTATCTACATGAGTGAATACTTCTATTATTAATCCATTGGTAAGAAGGTAAAATATCACTTTTATGTGGAAATACACACGTACTAATAGCACAAACTTGTGTATGAGATTGAAAATAGAATTTCTCAGGGCAGAGAATGAGACAATTGACATAAGTGAGGGTAGGAATCACCTCCCTAAATAGTGTATGTTTTTAATTTAAAAAATCTGAAGATTTGCCAAATATTAGAATTAGGTAGAGGAGGATGATTGGTAATTGGGTGTTAATTTTATGTTTGTATGTTTTAGATAAAATATTTTGACAAAAATGATTAAACAAATAACATAATTGAAGACTATCGGACTCGCTATGTTCAGTGCTAACTTTTTTCCTCTTCTTGCTTTAAATTAACCTTTCTACTGCCTTGATGGTGAAAAAGTACATTTAGCTTTATATGAAAGTGAGCAATAATGAGAATAGGGAAATTAAAGAAAGTGCTTACATAAAATTAAATTGTTGACCTTAAAGCACCACAAACATAAATTCTCAGGCAGCAGCATTTTCTGTTTTAAAAGTGGAAGTCACTACCTACATGGAGAAGGGGAAAAAAATGTTGAAAAGTTTTAGACCTTGTCCTCCAAATTGGAAAGACTATTTTTAAAATTCTAGTGATGCTTAGTTAAATATGGAGTACAGATCATCTCATTACATTTTAATCAAGACAAGAAAACTGAATGTTAGGTTATATGTCTATGCATTGTTCAGATTTCATTTAGAAATCTGTGAAAATTGCTTTAGTAATAGAATAAACAAACATTCCTCCTGATAAAGCTTCTCTCTTTGCCTTTCTTTGTTTTAAGCACTGTTTCAGGCTAAGAAGAACAAAAAAACATTCAGACAATGTCTCTTAGAAATTATACACTGAGGCAAAGTTAACATTCTCATACTTTAGACATGCAATCCTGTGGTTGCATAAATGAGGGTGGGAGGGTAAACAATTATTTACAATTGCAGTTTGGTGTGTTGCCAAGATGCACAGCCTTACAGGAAACAGAGATAATCACTCAGTCAGGGGAGAGGCTTCCAGAGAGGAAGGAAGACTTTATGCATCAGACACTTTCCTTATCCTGATGCCCATCTGTAAAAATATGCACAAAGTGAATTCACAGCTTTGCACAGCTTCGTTTTGTTACGTGGTGCAAGGCAGCTGCTAGGGGAAGCCAGAGCTTCTCTTGTTGTTGTTGTTTTTCAGCCACTCAAGTTGTGTCCAGCTCTTGGCGGCCCCATGAACTGCAGCGCACCAGGCTTCCCTGTCCATCACCAGCTCCCGGAGCTTGCTCAAACTCATGTCCGTTGAGTCAGTGATGCCATCCAACCATCTCATCTGTTGTCCCCTTCTCCCTTTGCACTCAATCTTTCCCAGCATGGGGGTCTTTTCCAGTGAGTCAGTTCTTTGCATCAAGTGTCCAAAGTATTGGAGCTTCAGCTTCAGCACCAGTCCTTTCAATGAATATTCGGGATTGATCTCCTTTTAGGATTAACTGATTTGATCTCCTTGCTGTCCAAGGGACTCTTAAGAGTCTAAGACCCCATTTACACACAAGGACTGCTGGTGCTGTAGCATGTTTGATGCAGGTCTTGTAGAAGAATCATTCCCATGCCTGGGAGAGGCCGATACAGCTGGGGTATCACATGACCCCAGTCAGAGGTCATCTGAAGTAGCTGAGGCTCTTCTTTGAGCAAGTGGATGAGGATGGTGGGCAGAGGAATCAAGGGAATCTAGAGGGCACAGAAACTGGGCTGTCAAGTATAGGAACTCAAGAAGATTTTCCAGAAAAATTTGAATGGGTAGACTCTTCCCTAGCTGAACAATGAATACATGAAAACACTTTGCGTAAGCAGAATCTTGTTTTGGATACATACACTTCTTGTGAAATGTGGAAGGAAATGAACAGCGATATTAATCTAATGGAAGCCAAAAGCTTTAAGTAAAAAAAAAAAATTCTGAGAATTCTTTTTTTTTTATTCTTTTGTAAAAATATTTTATTGAATTATGGTTGATTTACAATATTGTGTTAATTTCAACTGTACAGCTACGTGTTCAGTTATCCATAATATATGTATTTGTTATTTTTATATTCTTTTCTGTTATGGTCTATTAATAGAATATTGAAAATAGTTCCCTGTGCTATACAGTAGGACCTTATTGTTTATCCATTCTATACATGATAGTTTATATTTTCTAATCTTATGCTCCCGATCCAGCCCTCCCCACCCGCCCTGCCTGGACAACCACAAGCCTGTTCACTCGGTCTGTGAGTCTGTTTCATAGATAAGTTCATTTGTGATATAGTTTAGCTTCCACATGTAAGTGATATCAAATGGCATCACTTGTATGATAATCTCTAGGTCCATTCATGTTGCTACAGATGTCATTATTTCATTCTTTTCATGACTGAGTAATATTCCATCAAATATACATATCACGTCTTTATCCATTCATCTGTCAGGGGACATTTAGGTGGCTTCCATGTCTTAGGTATTGTAGATACTGCTGCAGTAAGCCCTGGGGTGCATGCATCTATAGTTGTTTCTGTGTATAAGTTCAGGAATGGGGTTGCTGGATCATATGGCAACTCTATTTTCAGTGTTTTGACTGTTTTCCATTGCAGCTGCATCAATTACATTCCCACCAACAGTATGAAAGGGTTTCCTTTTCTTGAGGAGAATTCTTCAGTGAAAAAGACTGAGATCAGGCTGAGAATCCATTAAGAGCAGCCTAGTGTGTGACAGTCTCCAGTTGGGAAGAGCTGCTTGGAAGACATGCAAGCTGCACTTGATTTCTGTGATTGGAGTCAGGAAGCTTTTTATCTGATCTAATAAATTCCTGTTTTTCACAGAAAGAATCTAGAAATGCTCATGAGAGCATGGCCAAGGCCTTTTTTAAGGTCCTTCTGACACCTCTTCTGGGGTTTCTCACAGGGACATCCAGGGCTGTCTGTTGAGACATTGCTGAAATAAACTGACTGAGCTCAAACGTTAACCTGGGTATTGGCATTTTGTTTTTGGCAGACTGCCTAAGAGGATCTATTTTGGATAGACTCTTCTCTGAGGCTTCAACAGCTGTATTCTTTAATAGGGTTACAATCACATGTCTCAGAAACAATTAGGAGTACATTGAGTACTTTAAACGCAGAAAGCGGAGTGACTGAGTCTAAAGGCTTCAGAGTCCTAGCTCTACTTCACTGTGTGACTTTCTCCAAATTTCCTTCTCTATTAACTGTGAGGAGGGGATAGTTGTATTTAATCCATAGGTCTACAGTGAAAAGTAAATGAAAAATTCATATATAATGACATATATGTGTGAGTGCATGCTCACTTGTGTGAGACTATTACCCCTTGGACTGTAGCCCGCCAGGCTTCTCTGCCCATGGAATTTTCCAGGCAAGAATACTGGAGTGGTTGCCACTTCCTGCTCCAAGGGATCTTCCCAACCCAGGATCGAACTTGCATCTCTTGTTTCTCCTGCATTGGCAGGAGAATTCCTGCCAATTCCTTCTTTACCACTAGATCCACCTGGGAAATAATGGTATATATACAAGCACTTGATATGAGTTGATTATATTACACAGTTCTTCCCACAAACTCTTAGCACCTTGAAGTAATCTTGACCAGTTTTAATGTTTTATAGCACATTAAATTTCATAAAAGCATAGAATGATAACAAGGTGGGGGGGGGACTTTAGGGTAAATTAGCTCATCCATTATTCTCTGCAAAAATTCCTGTTTTCTGTGTTAGACCATTTTTAGTGAACGGTTATCTAGTCTATGTATTACTCATGGTGATGAATGCACTACCTTGCATGGCTGCTTCAGTTCAGTTCAGTTCAGTCGCTCAGTCATGTCCTACTCTTTGCGACCCCATGGACTGCAGCACACCAGGCTTCCCTGTCCATCACCAACTCCTGGAGCTTACTCAAACTCATGTCCATCGATGATGCCATCCTACCATCTCATCCTCAGTTGTCCCCTTCTCCTCCCACCTTCAATCTTTCCCAGAATCAGGGTCTTTTCAAATGAGTCAGTTCTTCACATGAGGTGGCCAAAGTCTTGGAGTTTCAGCTTCAGCATCAGTCCTTCCAATGAATATTCAGGACTGATTTAGTTTAGGATGGACTGGTTGGATCTCCTTGCAGTCCAAGGGACTCTCAAGAGTCTTCTCCAACACCACAGTTCAAAAGCATCAATTCTTCTGTGCTCAGCTTTCTTTATAGCCCAATTCTCTCATCCATACATGACTACTGGAAAAACCAAAGCTTTGACTAGACGGACCTTTGTTGGCTGCTTCACTACTGGGCAAACTTCCTTCTCCATGCTAAGTGGAATTGATCCTATGTCTCTGCAGTGAATTATATTGTGTAGTTTTCTGGAAATAGCAGTTAGTTACATTATATTCAATCTTATTTGTTGGCCATCTTCAACTGACATTGGAAAAATACAATTTTCTTGGTGGAATAAAAAAGAACAAAAGTAGTAGTAATTTATGATTTGATTTCTTATTCTCTATCACCAGTAATTAAACATTTTTAATGCCAGGAGTTGAGAATAGGCCTCTACAATTGCATTATGAATTCTTTTTTGTTGTTTTAAAATTTGTTACAATGTTCTGTTGGTTTCTTCTGTCCTACAGTGCGAATCAGCCATAATTATATATGCATCCCCTCCCTGTTTAGCCTCCCTAACCCCCAGCCCCATCCCTCCCATCCTACAGGTTATCACAGAGCTCCAGACTGGGCTCTCTGTGCTGCACTGCAATTTATCACCAGCTCTCCATCTTACCCCCAATAGTGTATATATGTTGATACTACTTTGTCCATGCATCCAACTCTCTTCCTCCCACGCTGAGTCCACAACTCCATTCCCAACCTCTGTGTTTCCATTCCTTCCCTGCAAAGAGGTTCATCAGTACCATTTTTCTAGATTCCATATTACTCAGTATGCATGAATTCTAACTTGGAAGTGACCTACAAAATTAGAGAATTCTTCTCAGATCAACACCACTGTCACCACCACCATCATTATCAACAATAAAACCTGTCGTACTGAACCATAGGCACAAAAGAAAGCTTTTAATTAACCTGTCCTATTAGTTGAAAGTCCAGGATATGTTGCCTTAATTGTTCTCTTTAGGAATCTACAGTAGGAAGATAAAATGAATATTGCTTTCTTCCAGTTGTCAAATGGAATTAGATAAAATAGCTTGAATAAATGCCTCTTTTCATATTATCATATTTTCAGCTCACATTATCTGTTCTCTGTGGAAATGGATGGCATATTTTCTTCTAATAGAGGGGAAGCACTGACAGCCCATTGTACTTTAGGTTAAGTTATTAATGATTGCTTTGAGGGTTGGACAGAAAGGAAACGGAAACTTGTACATAGAAGCCCAATGAGTACACTGCCATTTCCATCATCAACAGGTACAAAATTCTCTGTCTGGAAGCCTGAAACATGTAGTTGATTTTGATAGGAATTAAAATATAACAACAGCATAGCTGTAGCAAGTAATTCAACTTTTTGCATATCATCTAAAGACTTTCATCTGATTATGTATCTTAAGAAGTATGGCATTGGAGAGAAAAAAAAGAATGCTTAAATTAACTATTAAATCTTCCTGAGTATTCATATTAATACAGAAAGAAATTAAAGCATGAATACTGATGTTTTGACTGGTAAAGTTTACAAATGCTGATGTGCCCTTTTGCAAAAAATGACTAGCTTTATACTTTTAACCACATTTATTTTATTTGTTATAATTATATAGGTAGTGTAAATGTGGACGGGAAGGGTCAATGTTAAATATATAATTATTTTCCTTTCATATGAAGAATTATTTTTTAAAGAATCAATAGATGTCACAGAACAGAACTTCCAAGGCATAAGTCAAATAAAGCTTATGGATGAAGATAGCATTGTTCTCTTTTGCACATATCTTTCCCTTAATCCTAGGAAAGCCATAGGATCAATTTGGAGCTATTATATTCCCATTGGTGAAAAGAAAAGAGAGATTACAGTCTATACTCTCCTTACATGACTGAGATTTTGAGATCAGAATGTTTTGATAGTGAACCTCAATGATACAAATAATTATTTTGATATTAACTGAAATGTGATTAATTTGGTGTTTAGCTTGAAGCATCTAGACTTTCGAAATTTTATCCCTGGAAGTGTTATTAAAAGTTCAATGTTTTTAAGTGGTGATATTTTTCCCTCTCTAGATTAATGATACATCACTGTAAGCAGACAAAATGAGTAATTTCTAAATATTTTAATATCCACATATATATATTAAAATATAATATGTTCACATATTCTGGACTGATCCCTCTCTGATAGCCTGCAACTTCTTTTACCAACCACATATTTCCATACTATATTACAACAATTTTTTGAATATTTAATTCATTTAAAATTACTATGAAGCCTATAAAAGCTGCTCTATATTGCAAATTGTTCAAGACATATATGACTTGATTCTCGTATCAATCTTTTGAGGTGGAATATATTTTTTGTAGATGAGGTAGTTTGTAGATAAGTTGCTATGGTTTATGTTTTTATTCCAGACAAGAAAGAAAATAGTATATACTAACAGCACTCACATAAGATTTATATATAGAAAGTTTAATTTCCACTTGAAATAAAGAACATGGTGTTATATGTGCTGCTTGACTTTCTCATAAAAATGTACACTATATAATCATAAAAATGTTTGAAAAATAAAGTAATATAGTTATATTTTTTAAAAGAAATAAGGATACTTAAACATGATTCAATAATGCTAAAACGAAGACAATTTTGTATATGAATATAAGATGTCTGTATACTGAGTGTATTTCAGATAGTAAACTTAGATAAAAGAGTTCTGATTAAAGAGTTATAAGAAATCAAAAGGATAAATCTAAGTATTGTTGTTCAGCTGCTAAATCGTGTCCAACTCTGTGACCCATGGACTTCGGCATGCCAGGCTTCCCTGTCCTTTCCCGTCTCCTGGAGTTTGCTCAGACTCATGTCCATTGAGTTGGTGATGGCATCCAACCATCATTCTCTGTCACCCTCTCTCCTCCTGCCCTCAACTTTCTCAGCATCAGGGTCTTTTCCAACGAGTCAGCTCTTCACATCAGGTAACCAAATTATTGGAGCTTTAGCTTCAGCATCTTTCCAATGAATATTCAGGACTGATTTCCTTTAGGATTGGCCGGTTTGATCTCCTTACTGTTCAAGAGACTCTCAAGATTCTTCTCCAGAACTACAGTTTGAAAGCATCAATTCTTCAGCGCTCAGCATGTGGTCCAACTCTCACATCTGTCCATGACTACTGGAAAAACCATAGCTTTGATCTAAATATACCAGTGCAAAAAACTTAGTCTCCTGAGCATTTCTAAAAGGAGAAAGTTCAGAATGAAATACAAATCCAGTAATTATAAGTAAACGTCTGAAAGGTATGATGCATAAAATATATTATCTCTCTCAATTCTTTTAAAAATTATCTCCCTCCATTTCCCCAACCCTTATATTTCTATTTCAGGTATGGGTATAATGCTTAGTTTCAAGACCAAACAATGATTTTTTAAAGTCCTTACCAGCAAATTACTAAGGAAGTTTTGTTGGAACGTGACTAGGCTTTCTTCTATAATATAGTTTTCATTCAGTTCTTTTTGGCCTTTTTGAGGCCAGGGACAGAAACAAACATCATATGTAAGTCAATAGCTTTTACAGAAAATTATTTTAATGTGTGTGATGTGGATAACGTTGTCTTTCAAAACTTAAATTTGTTCATCTTCTACATTGGAGGAAGATTTTAATTGTTAAACTTGAGAAAATACCAATATAACTTGAACTACTTGTATGATAAGAAAATAATAGTAATAATGGTATAGTAAAGAACCCTAGTTTCCAGTGTTGATTTCCCTTATAGCTAGTTTTTATTTTTGTATGTATTTATCTATATTTTGCTTTGCCAGTAAATATGGCATAGTTTAAGTTCTTTCTCCCTGTAACATTTTTCTGATAAGAAGCTCAAGTTTTTCTGGTCTTATTCAACTGAGCATTTTAATATAATTTTAAGAAACTTTTCCTTTATAGATACTTTATAAATAGACTATCCACTTACAACCAGAAAAAATAAAACAATTATGGATAATTCATGGTTGAGCACTTCTGAAGCCTACAGGAGTATTACAGGAAATTTTCGTAAAGTTAATGTTTAAGTGCTCCAAGAGGATGGTAGTCAAAAAGACTCTGTCTCCCAGGAGTGCTTGATAGCCTCCAGCCATGCTAAAGAACTTCTGTTAGTGGTTCAGTGCCTAGAAGCAACAGCCTGTAAAACAGAAATAAGGAAGAGATAAATTGACTTAATTGAGCTGGAAAGTCAACTGAAAAGTCAGAGTGAAACAGAATCTGGGGGTTTGGGGGAGGGAATTATAGGAAGACAGTAATGAAGGGGACAGAGAAACAGCAAGGTCAAGGTCAAAGAAAGTAGCCTGTGGTTTAATGTCTCTCAGAGCATTCTTCTTCCATTTGGTTAACAGAGTCATTTTGCTTTTGCTATCAGCGTCAGAAGTATGCCAAATATCAACTCGAATACTGACTACAGAAATTGACAACCCACTCCTTGGCTGCACTGATTTTATGCCTAATCTATGTTACACTGGCCAGTTTAGTGGGACCCCTTTTGTTTTTCTGACATAGTGGGTCAACACCATGTTTTATGCTTAACTGAGTACAACTATATTCTTAAATATTAATATTCACTCTGCTTTGAAAGTTTAGTTTTTCTGTCTGCTCCTGCAACCGTCACTTCATCTCCTCTCTTATTAATACAGCCAGAGAGAAATTTGTAGTTTGAAAGCAATATGGTGCCAGCTGTGATCCCAGCTCTTATTCCCTTGACAGATTCAGATTTGTCCAATGGAAGATCAGGCTGAGACTAAACTCAGCCTGGTGATTTCCTACAAGACTCATGTCTGGTGGTAAAAAGTTAGATTTCTGCACTCAGCTAGATCTGCATGAAAAAATGGAGCTTATATAATACTTAATCCTAAAACACTTTGCAACCAATAATTCTATGTTAGCCCACTTGCTCTGGTGATTTCTTTACTGCATTTTGTTTCATGGTACTGAATTCTATGAATTATCATGGTCTAATGCCTTAGAAATGTTTTCAAATTACATGACAAGCTCTAGTCAATTTTTTTTCTGCACTACATTATAAATTCTTTGAAAGCAGAGACAATTTCATCTTTCTTAAATATCACCAAATACAGTCTAGCAGAATTTTCTAGAAATCAATCCTTATTATTCATTGGAAGGACTGATGCTGAAGCTGAAGCTCCAACACTTTGGCCATGTGATGTGAAGAGCCAACTCATTAGAAAAGACCAAAATGTTGGGAAAGATTGAAGGCAGGAGGAGAAGGGGACAACAGAGGACAAGATGGGTGGATGACATCACCAACTCAATGGACATGAGTTTGAGCAAGCTTCAGGAGATGGTGAAGGACAGGGAAGCCTGGCATGCTGCAGTCCATGGGGTCGTAAAGAGTCAGATGTGACTCAGTAACTGAAAAACAACAACAAGAGTTTGCTGCCTATGAAACACTAAATCAAAATTTTTTATCATTCTTAAATGAACTGTTATTACTTGTGATTTCCAAATGAATCACGTTTGAATTTAAAATTTAGTTTTATGTATATATATAATTAAAAAAAACCTGATTCCTGAAATTTGGGCACTGAATAATCAATTAATAAGTTAAATGATAATCAATTAATTAGTTAGTCACTCCATTGTGTCTGACTCTTTGCAACCCCATGGACTGTATAGCCCACCATGCTCTGTTGTTCATGGGATTTTCCAGGCCAGAATATTGGAGTGGATTGCCATTCTGTTCCCCAGGGTATCTTCCCCACCCAAGGATTGAACCTGGGTCTCCTACATTGCAGGTGGATTCTTTACCATCTGAGTACATTAATTTACTATTCAGAAGTGTCATGGAGGGGAAAGGGCTGAGATTAGAGCCTCTGTTTCAGGAATTGAAAATGTGAGCAAATCAACGAGGCACTCAGATTTAAACTGGGGATGTCTTGATCTGCGGTCAGATACTCTACCCCTTAGCTATACTCCCTCTAATTAGTTAATAATTGATTTTTAATACTAATTAATCAATTAATTGGTTCTGTTAAATGTTCTATGTAACATGGGAAATGTTAAAATTCTGGACATAGATGATCTGTCTGGGTGTGTTGTGATACAACTTGCTGGACAATTACAAAGCAGTTCAGTGCATTCAAGAGTATGTTTTGGGATCAGCTGTCTTCACTGTCTCCAACACTTGCTTTCAAATATATTGAATTTGATTTTACAGTTTGGACCTTGTTTGATCCTTACTTACTTATGACAGTGTGCTAAGTCTTATCTCAGGCCAGCAGAGTGAGTGCCATTTTGAATACTGCAGCAACAGCTATTTCTTTTCCTTCTCCTGAAATATTGATGATCTCTGAACTTCCTATTGTGTTTAGCTTTCAGCTGTGTCATGGCCTCCTCCAGCAGAAGCTTAACAGTCCAAAGAGCTGATTGACCAGTGGGAAGGAATATGCAACTACAGCCCAATATCAAGGTTTAGGCTTCTGAGAAATAGTATTATAAAATCAAGTTATCGATATCTCTTTTAAAAAGCTCACCTAGAAAGATTTCCCAGGTAACTTTTCTTCCTTGGAAAAAATGCAGATTGTGTAATCATAAAAGGAAGTTTTATTCAAACAAATCAGAAATGATTGAAATGTGAACAAAAGTTTAAACCTAGAGAAGATGGTAACCAATCTAGCATATCAGCCAAGGTCAAAATGCTGCTTGGTTAGAATCAAGCTAGGAGTGATGGATGAGGTAATATATTAAGTTGAGCAAATATTGGAAAAAGTGCTTAAAGAGAGCAAACCCAGTTTAATCCACTGTTATCCAGCCTCCTTTCAAGTTTTACGCTTGGATCTTAACAGGTCTTTTTTTCAGTAAATAAATATCATTCAGTCCCCAGTTGCATGGATTCCTGAAGAACTGACTAGTTAGTCGTGTTTGTTTTACTTGGAAAATGATTCTATGTACGTAAAGACAAAATGTGTGTTCCATCACTCAGTCGTGATGACTATGGCCTATGTAGCCTGCCAGGCTCCTCTATCCGCACAACTTTCCAGGCAAGAATATTGGAGTGGGTTGCCATTCAGTTACAAAACATAGTATTACAAAAAGATAAGAGCTACTTTTTGTATTAAACTATACAAAATGCTGAACAATCACATATATACTATTTTTCTCTAAGGTCCTATTTTCAGGTCTGCTTTATATAACTTAACCATGGTTAAAGTGAGATTTTAAGATGTCTATCCTTTTAGTTTTTGAGGCTATGGTCTTTTGCTAATCATCTCTGATTCATATGTTTACTTGTATACTGTAAAACATTGAAGCCAATTTAAAAGAAGAATGACTTACCTTGCTGGGAAGTTTCCTTTACTCTGAAGAAGTTTTGTAAGCCTTCTGACACGTTTATTATTAAAGAAGGCATCAGTTAGGAAATCATTAGGAAACAATACAGAGGCCACTGAAAAATCTGAAATGGAGTTTAGAGTGTTGAATTTTATGAGTAAGCTATATAAGTGCCATTATAGAGGCTAATTCTATACCATAGATGTCATGAAATTATATTGCCATTAATCTCCTAAAGTGAATTTTTCTAGAAGACCTTGGGAAGGTGTGTGGGAGCAAGAAACAGGGAAGCTTACATTAGTTTCCTTAGATTAATATTCTCTGGAAAAAGCAGAAACTTGTTTAGTATCATTTGAAGACTACTCCTAACAATACATTTAGAAAACAAGCTAGAAATTTAAAGAAATGTTTACTAATATCAACCTTTTTAGTCTAGCAAATTATCAAATCTTAACATTGAAAGAATTTTTTTTTTTTTTTTTTCTGAAAAAAAAAAAAGAACAGATTTCTTCCTTCCAGTCAATGCAGAAAGCCCTTTCATCCTATCTACTATAACTGGGCAGTTGACAGCAGTTCACTTATTTCCAATACAAGGTACTCAGAACCCAGGAGTAAAGACACACACTTCATTCTGAGTGAGCCATTTTGAAATTTAAATCTTGCCTTTGTTGCTTAATCCTTTCTGAATCTCTCTGCTCTTACCAATAAACATTCCTAAAAATTTTACAGAGTAGTGAGGATTATATTAGTCTCTGTATATAAAGGGACTAGGTTAGCACTGTGTGTGTGTACATATATACATATAGTTATTCACTCAGTTGTGTCTGACTCTTTGTGACCCCATGGACTGCAGCATCTTCGGCTTCCCTGTCCTTCACTGTCTCTCAGTTTGCTCAAACTCTTGTTCATTGAATTGGTAATTCCATCGAACCATCTTGTCCTCTGTTGTTCCCTTCTCCTCATGCCTTCAGTTTTTCCCAGCATCAGTGTCTTTTTCAAGGAATGGGCTGTTTACATCAGGTGGCCAAAGTATTGGAGCTTCAGCTTCAGCATCAATCCTTCCAATGAATATTCAGGGTTTATTTCCTTTAGGATTGACTGGTTTGATCTCCTTGCTGTCCAGGGACTCTCAAGAGTCTTCTCCAACACCACAGTTCAAAAGCATCAGTTTTTGACATTCAGCCTTTTTTATGGTCCAATTCTCACACTGGTAGATGACTACTGGAAAAAAACCCGTAGCTTTGATTATATGGATCTTTGTCAGCAAAGTGATGTCCCTGTTTCTTAATATGCTGTCTAGGTTTGTCATAGCCTTTCTTCCAAGGAGCAAGCATCTTTTAATTTCATGGCAGGAGTCACCTTGTGCAGTGACTTTGGAACCCAAGAAAGTCTGTCACTGTTTGCACTTTTTAACCATCTATTTGCCATGAGTTGATGGGACTAGATGCCATGATCTTAGTTTCTGAATGCTGAGGTTTAAGCCAGCTTTTTTACTTTCCTCTTTCACTTTCATCAAGAGGTTCTTATATACAGGGCTTCCCTGGTGGCTCAGGTGGTAAAGAATCAGCCTGCAATGCAGGAGACTCAGGTTCAATCCCTGGGTCGGGAAGATTTCCTGGAGAAGGGAATGGCCACCCACTCCAATATTCTTGTCTGGAGAATTCCATGGACAGAGGCGTCTGATGTGCTATATAGTCCACAAGGTCATACCGAGTCAGACATGACTGAGTGAATAAAGAAAATAAAAAAAAAGCTCATACTCTTTTTTCCAGTGCCAATTAAAACTGTCCTTTGTTTTGGAAAAAAAAAAAATCCATCAAAGACTGCATTACTATAAATTCCATTCGGTCAATTTCTGTTGTATTACCAAGAGTTAGTCTATTTCATGTATATCATGATGTTTTAAATATTTAAAGTCAGCCTCAAAATTTATTTTATTTTTTCTAGACCAAATAAACAACCACTCCAACAAAATAGCAAACCCCTTGATTCTCAAGAATTCCTCAAAGACAGTATTCAGATCTTTCTCCACACATATTTGTAATTTTTCTGAGCCCCTTCAAATAGAAAATTCTCACCTTAACTCAGAAACTAGGAAGAAAAGAAGAACAATTTTGATGTGAAGTGCTCCAGAAGTGTCATTTTAGTGAAACAGCAACTAGTGTGGAATATGATTGACAAAAGATTGAATGTGAAAAGCATGATTGAGAGATTGCTAAAAAGTTATCTGGGATTATCTAATATCAAGTTATTAGATTGAGACAGGTCTTGAAACCATATTAATATATTTAAGTAGTGTGAAGTTTCCTTTCAAGGAAAGGGAGAAATATTGATGATTTTCTTTAAAAGAGGGGAAAAAAAATGTGTCTGGATCTGCATTTTTTTGCATAGATTAACCTGACAGCATTGATTGGCAGTGGAGGCTGCAAAATGTAAAGTGAAGAAGATCTCGGAAATTTTTACAATAATCTAGATCAGAGTGATGGGACCTGAGTAGGAGCAATGACAGTGAACTTGGAAGATGCAGAAGCAAGAGAATTCTGAGATTTAGAAGAGGAAGCAGGGAGAGTTGACAATAGACTGTAGCCCACCAGGCTCCTCTGTCCATGGAATTATCCAGTAGGAATACTAGAGTGGGTAGCCTTTCCCTTCTCTAGGGGATCCTCCCAACCCAGGGGTTGAACCCAGGTCTCCTGCACAGCAAGCAGACTCTTTACGTCCTGAGCCACCAGGATAGAAGCCTCTTATATGAGTGGGTAAGAACAAATGGATATTCTGATACAACTGAGACTCTGAGAAGGAGTAGGGTAGTTGAATGAGCAGATGGTGATAAATCCACTTAGAACATCCTTACCAGGAAACTCTTTTTCAGATACTCTGATGAAATAGTGCAACTCTACATCTTTTTAATTTTTACTCATTCATTTAAAAATGTTTGAATTTCAGTTTATGCTCTACCTGAAATAAAAATATCTCCTAGCATTTATAATATATTCTGAAGTTCCAAAAAGATCTCAGAGGGGCAGAATATTCATAGATCAAGAATTCTCTAAGGGCCCATGTCCTGTGGCAATACTTCCTAGAAGCGTTTAGTTCTCACAGAAACAGAAAAAAAATGTGAAAAAGTTGAAACATATCCAGACACCATATCATTAATTATTTCTACATGACTGAATCAATAATATCATTTTCTGTGTCTTTGGAATAAAAATGAAATATCAACATTTGAATAATAATTTTCAAAGCACATAGGCAAGTATATGCCATATACATTCCTTACAAAGTCTTTTGAACAAACCTAAACAAAGCCTGAAAACATCGTTGCTTGTTAAAAAAAAATTCAAAAATAAATGCTAAAAGAGTTAGATACTTTTTTCTAAGGTTGGTAGTTTTTCCAGGTTATTGGAAAAAAAAATATATATATATATAACTATTAGCAAAACTTGAAGGTAAGCCTGGGTCTCCAGGTGAAATCTAATGAATACTCATTTTAATTCATTATGATAAGCAATTTTTAAGGCAATGCATAAACTCTGCCACAAGAATCTTCTAGATTCTTATATTGGATTAGCCAAAAATTTTTTTCAGGTTTTTCTGTTATGTCTTCAGCAAAACCTTTTGGCCAACTCAGTGTTATCAGAATCACTACCAATGGCAATGTGAGGAATGAGGAGAAACTGCAGGATCAAGCAGCTGGGCAGAACAGCATTCTGATGGAAACAGCTACTGCAGACAGTTGTTGCAATAGTACTGGCAAGATATACCAATTCCTGGCAATTGTTACAGTAGTATAATGAGGGTTCCTAGGTCCTACAGGAGGCAAAAAATGAAAGCAGCTTTTAGAAAAAGACTGCTTCTGTACATTTGAATATTAAGAAGTTGTTTATACATTTGCCTTAAATGTCAAGTGTAAGGTCAGGCTTCAGAGGAAGACAGTTATATTTTAATTATATAATTAAGATTGATGGTTCAGTTCAGTCGCTCAGTCGTGTCCAACTCTTTGCGACCCCATGGACTGCAGCACGCCAGGCTTCCTTGTCTATCACCAACTCCCGGAGCTTGCTCAAACTCATATCCATTGAGTCGGTGATGCCATCCCACCATCTCATCCTCTGTTGTCCCCTTATCCTCCCACCTTCAATCTTTCCCAGAACCAGGGTCTTTTCCAATGAGTCAGTTCTTCACATCAGCTGGTCAAAGTAAAGTATATCCCTCAGCCAGGGACTCCACAGAGGGGAAGGTGGGAGGGGGATAGGGGCGAGAGCAGGCTCTGACTCCCCTGCTGGGGGGATGAAGGGAGCAGGGCGCCAAGGAGTCACGAATCAGATTCCTCAGCTACAAGGAGGCACTGTGGAGAGCTACACACGTAGAGCTGAAATGACTGAAAGATGCCTTCAGGAGGACTTGTGGACTCTCATATCACATGGTTCAGCACCATTTCATCAGGGAAGTGCTTGGGGATGGAGTGCCTCCAAAAGTTGCTGGGTGATAGATATGAGTCCAGCGTAAGATGGCGGGGTAGAAGGCTGTGCGAGAACTCCTGCGAGACTCCAAAACTACAACGCACTGCTGAACAACCGCTGACTGGAGAATGTTGGATCCCACCATAAAAGATACCCAATGTCTAAGGGCAAAGGAGAATCCCCAGCAAGATGGTAGGCGGGGTGAAATCGAATTTAGAATCAAACCCCTTACCTGCCAGAGATGCTCAGAGGGCTCAAACAAACCTTGTGTGCACCAGGACCCAGAGACCTCACAGACACTGAGACAACTGTGTTTGAGTGTCTCCTGCAGAGGTTCAGGTCAGCAGTGGGCTGCCGCAGGGGCAGGGGCTCTGGGTGCAGCAGACTTGGGTATGGCATAAGTCCTCTTGGAGGAGGTTGCCATTAACCCCACCACAGAGCCACCAGAACTTAGCCAGGACTGGGGAAACAGACCCTTGGAGGATAGAAATAGAACCTTGGGCACACCAGAACCCAGGAGAAAGGAGCAGTGACCCCACAAAAGACTGATGCAGCTTGCCTGTGAGTGTCCAGGAGTCTCTGATGGAGGCGTGGGTCCGTGGTGGTCTGCTGCAGGGTCAGGGGCACCGAGTGCAACAGTGCATGCGTGGGACCTCTTGAAGGAGGTCGCCTTATCTTCATTACCTCCACCATAGTTTGGCTTCCCTGGTGGCTCAGTTGGTAAAGTCTTCCTGCAATGTCGATGATCTGGGTTTGATCCCAGGGTTGGGAAGATCCCCTGGAGAAGGAAATAGCAACCCAGTCCAGAATTCTTGCCTAGAAAATTCCATGGACAGAGGAGCCTGGTGGGCTACAGTCTATGGGGTCACAAAGAGTTGGACAGGACTGAGTGACTAATTTTCTTTTCACTTTCAGTTTGACCTCGGGTCAAACAACAGGGAAGGAACACAGCCCCTCCCATCAACAGAAAATTGGATTAAAGGATTGACCATTGGTGAGCAAATTTACCATGGCAACATAATTATAGGACACCACCATGCAGGGTTCAGTGTCTCAATCTATGAAAAGGAAACTGGGGTTGAAAAATCAGGCACTCTAAGTAAAGGAAAAACAGATCAATGGACATAATAATCCAGAAATAGACCCTCATGAATATAGTCAACTGATCTTTGACGAAAGAGCACAGGTAATACAATGGAGAAAAGATTTTTCAAAAAACAAGTAATCATGGGTAAAAGAAAAATATCTAAACACAGATGATATAATTTCACCGAAGTTAACTCAAAATGAATCATAGATCCAAATACAAAGAGTAAAACTCTAAAACTCCTAGAAGATAACACAGGACAATACAGACGACCTTGGGTATGGTTATGATTCTTGAGCCCTGAGTATTTTTTCATGTGCCTGTTGGCCAAGTGCATGTCCTTTCTGGAGAAATGTCTATTCAGTTATTCTGCCCATTTTTAAACTGAGCTTTTTTTTGATGTTGAGTTGTATGAGCTTTTCATGTATTTTGGATGTTAACCCCTTATTGATCAAATCATTTGCAAATGTTTCTTCCCATTTGGTAAGTGGTCTTTTAATTTTGTCAATGGTTTAATTTGCTGTGCAAAGCTTTTAAGTTTAATTAGCTTTCACTTGTTTATTTTTGCTTTTACTTCCTTCACTTTAGGAGATAGATCCAAAAAGTATTGCTATGTATTGCTATGATTTATATCAAAGAGTGTTCTGCCTATGTTTTCCTATAGAAGTTTTATGGTTTCTGGTCTGATAATTAATTCTGTAATCCATTTTGAGTTTACTTTAGTATATAGTGTTAGAGAATGTTCTAATTTTATTCTTTTACATGTAGCTAGACACTTACTTCTTGGAAGAAAAGTTATGACCAACCTAGATAGCATATTGAAAAGCAGAGACATTACTTTGCCAACAAAGGTCAGTCTAGTCAAGGCTATGGTTTTTCCAGTAGTCATGTATGGATGCGAGGGTTGGACTGTGAAGAAAGCTGAGTGCTGAACAATTGATGCTTTTTAACTATGGTGTTGGAGAAGACTCTTGAGAGTCCCTTGGACTGCAAGGAGATTCAACCAGTCCATTCTGAAGGAGATCAGCCCTGTGTTCTTTGGAAGGAATGATGCTAAAGCTGAAAGTCCAGTACTTTGGCCACCTCATGCAAAAAGTTGATGCATGTAAGAATTAAAGATTTTAAAATTTAAAAAATAAAAAAACAATTAAAAAAAAATTGACTCATTGGAAAAGACTCAGATGCTGGGAGGGATTGGGGGCAGGAGGAGAAGGGGGCGACAGAGGATGAGATGGCTGGATGGCATCACCGACTCGATGGACATGAGTTTGAGTGAACTCTGGGAGATCATGATGGACAGGGAGGCCTGGCATGCTGCAATTCATGGGGTCGCAAAGAGTCGGACATGACTGAGCGACTGAACTGAACTCAACAGTAGTTGCAGTTTCCCCAGCAACACTTATTGAAGACTGCTTTCCCCATTAGATATTATTGCTTCCTTTGTCTTAGGTTAATTGACCAGAGTGTATGGGTTTATTTCTATAGTCTCTGTTCTATTCCAACAATCTACATATCTGTTTCTATGATAGTACCATACTGTTTTGATTACTGTAGCTTTGTAGTATACCCTTAAGTTGGGGAGCATGATTCCTCCAGTTTTGCTCTTCTTTCTCAAGGTTATTTTGGATATCCAGGATATTTTCTGTTTCGATACAAAATTTAAAATTTGTCGAGCAACTGTATTTATAAAGTTAACATGGTCAATGTATTGATGCCACAAAAATAATAGAATTCTGCAGGTTATCTCTAATGCACAGAAGTTGATACTACTCCTGGGCTTTCTCCATATCTTCTGAAACTGACCTTTCTAATATGTACTACATATTTCCGATACTATCAAAAGTATCCTCCATTACAAGCAAAACTGACCATGTAAGTATCAATCAAAAATATCAGCTGAATGAAAAATGAGACTGAATGAAGAATCCATCTCAGCTAACTCCATAAGAGTGGATGAATTGTTATAGAGTCAACAAAGAAAATCAAATTAGGGTTATGTGAGTAAAGAGTGAACTCTGTATAAAAATTTCAACTGATGTTTTTTCTCAACATGATTCTTGCCCTTTCAGTAACACATTGATCTTGCAATACCCAGGAATTCTTTAAAACTAATGCTTTTATTCTTTTTGCAATTTCTTTTTCAAAAGCAGCATTAGCTACTCTTAGATTTGGACGTCTATTTAAAAGGCAATAGTGTTATAAGAAAGGGAAGCAATTGAATTGACTCAAGAATTTGTGAACCTTTTACCAAGTCGTTACCTAACACTAGCCATCTCTACTACTGTAAATACCAAACAATCCAACTTGATTTGGATCTTCTAGAAAAAAAGGCTTAGTTCAGACAATAAGGTATTAAATTCTGTCTTTTTGATTAAAGAGGAAGTTAAAAAGAAAAGTAGGGTAAAACCTGGACTCTCTGAAAATATTATGTTCTGAGCACAGTAATCATAAAAAATATGTAACTTCAGTGCAAATATACAAATATGCTTCATTGTCTTGGAATTAGAGTAAGCTATTCACAAAAGCAAAAGTAGATCCTTATATAAAAACTCTCTGTAGCAATTCCCCTTAGACAGGCAAATGATTCTAATATACTAAAGAAATACATGCAAAACAGCAAGGAAGGGAGCTTTTTAAATGACATTTAAATTGTAATTATAAATAGAAAATCGATTTCTAAAGTGATCTGGTGAGTTTTGAACACATTTATTCACTCTCAGTGACTTTTATATTGGATGTTCTCAGTTGATAAATCAAAAGATCATTTTTTTTGCTGCCAGTGTTGTGAATTCCACCTGCAATCTATTAATCATGCTATGTTCCCTTCCTCTGACATCATCAGCAGTAATAAAGATTCTGCAAATGGAACTTAGCCGACAGTGCTGGAGTTGATGTATGAGATGAAAAGAATCCAACCTGCTCTTTCATAAACTGCATTGGCGCAGCAGGAGGTAATGGTGTTAAAATCTTGCTTTCCATTACCGAAAGTCTGTAGATACTGGGCCAAGATACCTAGGGAGAAAAAAAGTGTTGAGTGAAGCTCTGCAGATTTCACCATCTGGCATTAGCCATGCTTATGGTTTACTTCCATTCATTTGGCTCCCTTTTCATTAAATTGCATTTTGTTTCATTTTAACACAATACAGATGGGAAGGGTGATAGGCAAAACAAAATCAGAGGATTTCCTTCCAGTGTGTAGATTCATAATTCCTTATAATGCTTTGTCTTTTCTCTGTTGTAATTGAATAATCAACCAGCACAAAATTTTCACTATGTGGCTCAAGAGAACAGCGCAGCCCAAACTCCAAAGAAATGTCTGCCCTTTAAAAGATAATACTGTATTCTAAAAGAGAGGCAGGTAAAGTGTGTACTGTACCAAAACAGAAATACAGAATATCTGTAGAAAAGATCCAATTCAAATTCTTCATTACAGATAGGAAGAAAATAATGCTGTTACACACCTCAAGTTCAAAAGCTAGTTAGTGTGAAAGAAGGTATCTGAATCTGAATTCTCCGAATCTTGTTTTGATCTCAAGTGTTCATTCTGTCACATTTTGCAGTCAAGTATACTCGAGTCTCACTCCTGATTGGACCATATATTGTCTTGTTGTTCAGTTGCTAAGTCGTGTCCGACTCTTTGCAACCCCATGAACTGCAGCATGCCAGGCTTCCCTGTCCTTCACTATCTCCCTGAGTTTGCTCAGACTCATGTCCATTGAATTAATGATGCTATTCAATAACCTCATCCTCCGTCACCCCCTCTCCTCTTGCTCTCAATCTTTTCCAGCATCAGGGTCTTTTCCAATGAGTTGCTTCTTCACATCAAGTGCCTAAATATTTGGAACTTTAGCTTCAGCATCAGTCCTTCCAATGAATATTCAGGGCTGATTTCCTTTAGGATTGACTGGTTTGATCTCCTTGTTGTCCAAGGAACTCTCAGGAGTCTTCTCTAGCACCACAGTTCTAAAGCATCAATTCTTTGAGGTTCAACCTTCTTTATGACCCAACTCCCTCACATCCATACATGACTACTGGAAAAACTATAGTTTTGACTGTACGGCCCTTTGTCGGCAAAGTAATGTCTCTTCTTTTTATTGCACTGTCTAGGTTTGTCATAACTTTTCTTCCAAGAAGCAAGAGTCTTTTAATTTCGTGGCTGCAGTCACCATTTGCAGTGATTTCGGAGCCCAAGAAAATGAAATCTGACTCTGTTTCCATTGTTTACCCATCTATTTGCCATGAAGTGATGGGGCCAGATGCCATGATCTTCTATTTGTGAATGAGTTTTAATCCATCTTTTTCACTCTCCTCTTTCACCCTCATCAAGAGGCTCTTTAGTTCCTCTTCACTTTTTGCCATTAAAGTGGCATCATCTGCATATCTGAGGTTGTTGATATTCTTGCTGACATTTCTCCTGGCAATCTTCTTTCCAGCTTGTGAGTCATCCATCTCTGCATTTCTCATGATGTACTCTGCATATAAGTAAAATAAGCAGAATGACAATATACAGACTTGATGTACTCCTTTCCCAATTTTGAACTAGTCCATTGTTCCATGTACACTCTTAACTGCTGCTTCTTGTCCTGCATACAGGTTTCTCAGGAGGCAGTTAAGCTCGTCTAGTTTTCACATCTCTTCAAGTATATTCCACAGTTTGTTGTGATCTACACAGTCAAAGGCTCTAGTATAGTCAATGAAGCAGAAGTAAATTTTTCTGGTAGGGGGAATTCCCTTGCTTTTTCTATGATCCAGCTCATGTTAGCAATTTGATTCTGGTTCCTCTGCCTTTTCTAAATCCAGCTTGTACATCTGAAAGCAATTGGTTCATGTATTGTTGAAGCCTAGCTTGGAGGATTTTGAGCATGACCTTGCTAGCATGTGAAATGAGTGCAGTTGTGCAGCAGTTTGAACATTCTTTGACATTGTTCTTCTTTGAGATTGCAATGAACACTGCCCTTTTCCAGTCCTGTGGCCACTGCTGAGTTTTCCAAATTTGCTGGCATATTGAGTGTAACACTCTCACAGCATCATCTTTTAGGATTTTAAATAGCTCAGCTGGGACTGTCTTTGTAACTTTGGACAAAAATCGTTTTTCAGATAATCAGTTTCCTCATGTCACAAGTGAAAATGGCCACAGATAATTCATAAGCTTGTACTGAAGATTACAAGGGACTCCTCACTCAAAGCAGCAAGAAAATAACCTATGACATTTTAGGTACTAAATAACTGGTACTAAAATAAATACATATCATCACTTGTTGGTTAATCTTATGTGTCAAGTTGGCTAGGCTGTCATATGCTGCCCTATGAGTTTTGGACTTGCTATCCACCAGTTATGTGGGCCAGTTTTCTCTGTTACCTACTGTTCTCTCTTCTCTCTTTTGAAGAACCCTAACTGATACAGTCACTAAAGAATCAGATTTAAAAAATGAAACAAACGACCCCTCACCCCTACAACACAAAGTAGTTTATTATTCTGGAAACAATGTCTAACTCTGTGTTCCACCATTACACAGCTGAAGCGAAGCTCCACAGACAGATTTACATGAAGCTATTTTATCCTTGGAAATCACAACTTGCAAGGTGTTATTGACTCTAAGTATTAGTAGATAAATTGGTATTATTTTATAATAGGGAAAAGAAAGATTGTGATTGGTCCATGAACAATCCATTTAGGTGCATCTTGCTTTTAATGCCTGGTTTTGTTTGTAAATGAACAGGTCAGCATCTTCAGGCTGAGAAGGGTTTGGTGATGAGAGGATTCAACAGCCCTCAGGGATCAGATCTAGGTCACATCCTCAGGTAAGACACCTAGGCCAGTAGGGGTATGGCTCAGGGCAAGGTGATAATATGCTGTAGGTTAGAGCAGACACAGATGTGCTTGTCATCAGGGTGTCAATGGGATCATAGAAACTAGGAAGAGCAAAGCAAAGGAAGAGTAGGCTTATCGATTTTGATAGTTTAAGTCTCGTTTTTGTTTTTGGAACAAAGATTGTTGTTTTTCCTCTGTATGTTATGATGATTGGGGGTGTAAAAGTACAGGTTCTACACTGAATAATGGGCAGAGAAATCTATCTGCTGGTAAAGTTGAAGGGGACAAGCCAGAGTGATCAAGAAAGATGGCAGCAGAGGGAATCAGTGACAGGAAGTGGAAAGCAGCCTATGGTGGGGAGGATGGAGACACACCAGAAATGGTCCCTCCTGGCCAGGAGACTGAATGTGGCCGTTTGTCAATAGTTGCCTTTGTTGCTTGGGTTTGTTGATGAACTAGGGGATCTTGGTGGAAAAATACACAGTCACTGTTTCCATTGTTTCCCGATCTATTCACCTTGAAGTGATGGGATTGGATGCCATGATCTCATTTTTTGAATGTTGAATTTTAAGCCAGCTTTTCCACTCTCCTCTTTCACCTTCATCAAGAGATTCTTTAGTTCCAGTTCCTCTTCACTTTCTGCTATAAGGGTGGTGTCATCTGCTTATCTGAGGTTATTAATATTTTTCCTGACAATCTTGATTCCAGCTTGTGCGTCATCCATCCTGGCATTTCATAAGATCTACTCTGATACAAATTAAATAAGCAGGGTGACAATATTCAACCTTGACATACTCCTTTCCCAATTTGGAATCAGTCTGTTGTGCCATGTCTGGTTCTAACTCTTGCTTCTTGACCTGCATACTGGTTTCTCAGGAGACAGGTAAGGTGGTCTAGCATTTCCATCTCTTTAAGAATTTTCCAGTTTGTTGTGACCCACATAGTCAAATTTACCATAGTCAATAGGAAGATGGAAAGGATAAAGAGAGGAAAGGAAGGAAGTAGAAAAAGAAGGGGGCTTCCCTGGTGGTCCAGCGGCTGAGACTCCTTGCTCCCAATGCAGAGGGGGTGGATTTGGTCCATGGTCAGGGAACTAGAGCCCACAAGCAGCAGCTAAGAGTTTGCATGATGACTAAAATGAAAAGACATCTGGTGTGCTGCACCTAAGACCCACATAGCCACATAAATAGACAATTTTTTCAAAAAGAAAAAGTAGGGAAGAGAGGAAAAGGAGAGCTGAGCTAAGAAGGCAAGGGAAGGAGAGAGGGAAAGTGGGAGAAACAGAGTGATCAGGACAAAGACAAAGCAACTGGAAAAAAAAATAACTCTTTTCCATGTAGGGAGAAGGCAAAGGCATGGGTGCCTTTGCCACTCCAGTACTCTTGCCTGGAAAATCCTGTGGATGGAGGAGCCTGGTAGGCTGTAGTCCATGGGGTCGCGAAGAGTTGGACACGACTGAGCGACTTCCCTTTCACTTTTCACTTTCATGCGTTGGAGAAGGAAATGGCAACCCACTCCAGTATTCTTGCCTAGAGAATCCCAGGGATGAGGAAGCCTGGTGGGCTGCTGTCTATGGGGTCGCACAGAGTCGGACATGACTGAAGTGACTTAGCAGCAGCAGCAGCAGCAGCAGTAGTTTCCATGTAGAGATGCTGGAACGATGAGCACCTTTTTAACTCTTAGACATCTATTTTCATGAACTTTTAGCACTCAATTTGAATAATCACTGAAAAATACAATCCCATTACAAATAATTTCATGAGGGTCTCAGGAGTGCATACTGTGGCTATAATTTTATAGAGGAAAAAACCTTGGCTTTGGCTTTCATCTGACCTAGAATCTAGTTCCCAGGGAGACTGAGGAAGTAGACATCTCTATGCAGGCATTCAAGGTTATGAAAGAGGTTAAGAAAGTCTGCATCACTTATGCCTACCTCATTAGTTTTTCAGGTTTTAAGTGGGGAGATTATATCATATTGATTATTTTAAAGCTTTTCCAGAAAGAAATTGAAGTTAATAAAAATAAAAGGAGAAAGCGCTTCTACGGAATTCTCTGTGAGGTTATTCGATATGTCAGGTTTTCTCATGATAGGATCTTGACAAAACTCTGAATTCAGAGCTGTGCCTAGTGGTTGAGCAAAGTTCCTGGTGGATCCAGTCATTGCCTAACTTGAATCTGCAAGGAACATGGACCCAAAAAAATAACAAAACATGCAGAGAATGGTCAGAAGGGTGAGTTTATATGTCAAATACAACTTCACTAACGAAGGTCAACTCATGGGAATTGAAGAAATCATCCAACGTGCCCATGTACAAACTGTGTGGAGTGAAGCCAAAAAGGAGAGGTGTTCTATTGCACACCTTCCTCAGAAACCACGATTCCTGTGGCCATCAGGCATTGCTCCTGGTTTTCATCTGGGGCAAAAAAGGCTGGAGTATTTTCAGGCAGAGGGCAGGGGGAATGCAAAAGGCAGTGCTTGACCATGAGACATAAAGGATGTCTGGGAACAAAGGAGAGACTGAAGGCTTCATTTGGGAGAAGAGAGAGAAAGCCAACTGACTAGTCAAGAAAGTGTTAAGATTGTGCTCAGTGTAAGGAGTTCAGACACGATGTAGCAAGTACTCAAGAGATTGTTGTTAGGAAGAAATGAGATAACGAATGGGAGAGCACTCTGTAAATGGAAAACCTCTATGCTAATGTGAGGCATTAATACTATTATTATCATCCACTACAGGTTCCTGAGCAGGGGAGTGACATGATAAAAGCTTCATTTTAGAAGATTAGTGTGGGAGTGATGTGCAGATTGGCTTGTAAAGGAAGGGAGAGTGCAGACAGGGAGACTCACTGCATTCTGCTAAGGCCAGCAGAAGCGAGAGGTGGAAAAAGTGTTAGTTGCTCGGTAGTGTCCAGCTTATGACTCCCTGGACTGTGGCCCACCAGGCTCCTCTGTCCCTAGAATTTTCCAGGCAAGAATACTGGAGTGGGAAGCCACTCCCTTCTTCAGAGGATCTTCACAACCCAGGGATCAAACCTCCCACATTGCCAGTGGATTCTTTACCATCTGAGCCACCAAGGAAGTATTCCTTGGAAGGTAAAAGTCCTCTGTTCTCTCCTCTCCCTCCCTCCCCATGCCCTTGAAGAAAGCATCCTTTTGGCCCCAGGAGCCAGCTGACAATCAGATCTTGCTTCATTTTAAGGTAAACCATGAAAGAATTGTAAAGGGTGCTGCACCATTACAAACACAGGTGATAGTGTAGACCTATCTGGGCTTCGACTTCTTCATTTGATTCAATGTATTTATCTCTTCTCCCTGCACGTTTTGTTCAAGAGAAACAGATGCCGCAGTGCTAAGATAAATCTATAAGTGATTCTAGGAAGAAAACTCCATGAAAACAAGACCTGGACCTCTCTTTTTGGCTTCCTTATGGCTTGGGAGTTTCTGAGTATGCAGTTTATACCACTAATGCAATATTAAGGTTAATCGAGTGGCTTTTCCCTACTTCCTCAAAAATCAAGCTCCCAAATCAATCCCCCTGTGTGCCTTGTAATAAAGTTTAATACCTCATTAATAAAAATACCGTGAAGAAACATGCATTTTTAAACAAGTTAAATCCTTAGGGAGAGAAAGAACCCTGAGGTTTAAAAGAAAAAAAAAAAAGGAGATAATGTTGCTTAGAATAAAGGATCAAGATGGATAATATGAAACTTCAATTCCCAGAAAGAATAATGTGTCTTACAAGTTGAATGATGAGCTGCCAGCAACAAAATTAGAAATCAATATTCTGTAGAAGAATTAGTCAGTGTAAGACCAATAGCAAAATACAGTAATCATTTTCAGAGATGGGATTGAGAATAAAAACAGAAGTACTTGGATCCAATTGAAGGCTGCCACACATTTGTCATGGGAAAAATACCAAAGACTGTCAATACATCATCATCTTTTCTTCTCCTCGGTTTAAATAAACAAAAGCCCCCAAAGAGTCAGCCTATATTTGTGAGCCAGGAGAAAAAAACATATATTAGATTAGCATTTGCTCATAAACCATACTGTTTGCACACATCGTTTGTCATTCACATCATTGTAATAGGTGTCTATTTGCAGGCGGGCTTGGAAAGCTAGAGACAAGTTACTGTGGGTTACTTGCCAAACTTCACTGGGGAACCAGGAAGAATGGCTGAGGAGATCTCAGCCTCTCAGTATAGAGGCTCTTATTCAGTCAAAGCATGTACCTATGCACACACACATACACACACAACCAACTATTCAAGTGGTCCTCACTCAAGGTAAGTATGAGAAAGGGATTATAGGATTTCTCACTTCATAATGGTTCATAGCAAAGTGTTCATAACTTATGGTATAATATAAATATATGCTAAAACATAATTATATCTTATAACTGATAATGAAAACTTGTAGTTCACTTATGTTATCACTTAGAATGTTATTATGAGTCAGCAAAAATCAATTAGAAATCCTAAGATACCCTACTTTTTCCATAGGGATAGTACAAAGCGATGGAACTATCTATTTATCCCTCTTAGAGAAAGCAACAAAATGTGCACAGGCCCAAGGGAAGAGAAAGATAAAGGTAAATAATCACTTCAAGTGAATGGAAAGTATGTATGCAGGAGTGTAAAATATTAAAGTTCCTAAGAATACATGACTTATACTTTATAGATCATAAGAGTGAGCAGTTGTTTTGTGTTGATGGTATTCTTATTTTGGTCCTGGATTCACTTGGCAGTGTGTTTTGGGAAAAGAAATGATGGAACTGGGCCTAAGAATAAGACTCTGTTACATGTGGAACTGGATCTGCCTCAGTCTGGGGAAAGGATCCTCTGCTGCTGCTGCTGCTGCTGCTGCTAAGTCGCTTCAGGCGTGTCCGACTCTGTGCGACCCCATAGATGGCAGCCCACCAGGCTTTGCTGTCCCTGGGATTCTCCAGGCAAGAACACTGGAGTAGGCTGCCATTTCCTTCTCCAAAGAGGAAGTAAATATCTCCAGTTTGAGAGGTCAACTCCTTCTCCTAATTATTTATGCATGGCTAGGGTTTGGTATATACAATAACTTGCTAATGGAATGAAGAAAAACCATTAATAATGTGTAAATGGATTTTCTACTCACCTGGACAATGTTAGGTTCTTCAGGAAAACAGAACCAAAAACATATAGATGAGTAGTTGATAGAGCCAGAAGAGAAAGAGAGGAAAGAGAGAGATTGATTATAGGAACTGGCTTACATCGTTATGGAGGGCAAGAAGTTCCACGATGTGCTGATAGCAAGATGAAAAATCCAGGAAAGAGGTGGTGTGATTCAGTCCAAGTCCGAAGATCTGAGACTTGGGAGCTAATGGTGCAAGTCTCCATCTGAGTCTGAAAGCTCAAGAACCAGGAACATTAATTTCTGAGCGGGAGAAGATGGGTATCTAACTCAAACAGAGAGAGTGAATTTCCCCCTCCCCCTACCTATGTGTTCTATCCAGCCCCTTGAGGGACTGAATGGTATCCACCTGCATGGTTGAAGGTGACCGTCTTTACTTAGTCTACAGATTTAAATGCTAATCTCTTTTGGAGACACCCTCACAGACATACCCAGAAACTATGTTCTACCAGTTATCTGGGATCCCTTTGCCTGGTCAAGTTAAAACATGAAACTGTCATCACAAGCCCACCCCT
Source organism: Capra hircus (assembly GCF_001704415.2). Taxonomy (NCBI): domain Eukaryota; kingdom Metazoa; phylum Chordata; class Mammalia; order Artiodactyla; family Bovidae; genus Capra; species Capra hircus. The sequence goes on along the minus strand of NC_030811.1, from coordinate 11,995,396 downwards.
TCTCAATTTGGCACTCACACTCATCTAGTTGGGGCTTCCCAGGTGGCTCAGTGGTAAAGAATCCACCTGCAAATGTGGGAGATGTAGGAGATGTGGGTTTAATCCCTGGGTTCCAGACCTGGGTTGGGAATATCCCTTGGAGTAGGAAATGGCAACCCGCACAGTATTCTTGGCTAGAAAATCCCATGGACAGAGGAGCCTGGTGGACTACAGTCCATGAGGTCACAAGTTAGATATGACTGAACGACTGAGCACACACTTGTCTCCTTAAACTTAATCTCCAAACAAGACAATAGCAAGGTTGTGATTCCAGCTAACATGATATAATTATCCTAATTCAAACCAAAAATGTACTAATCTCTTCCCAGGAGAAGAAGTATTTAAGTGTTATTTATTTTTCTTCTGATGTCCTATAACTTAAATACTATAATATAAAATTAACACTAATTAAATACTGATATAAAGTCAATACATCTTATGCTGTAAGATGAGAGAATTAAAGAGAAAAAAAATCTAGAGATATTTGTTTAATATATGTATAAATGCATACAAACATATTTATAATGAAATAAAAAGAAAATATAATTGACCCTTGAATGACATGGGTTTGGACTATGTAGGTTCATTTATACACAGTTTTGTTTTTTCCAATAAATACAGTCACCCCATCTGTATCCACAGTTTGTTTTGCATCCATAGATTCAACCAACCATGGACTGAATTTTAATCCAAGGTTGGTGGAATCAGTAGATGTGGAGCCATGGACACAAAGGGTTGACGGTGCTGTGCCATTTCATATGAGCGACTTGAGCATCCTTGGATTTTGGTATCCACGGGGGTCTAGGAACCACTCCCCTGCACATACCAAGGGATGACTGTACTTACAGTCTTCATTTCTGTAACTGCTCACAAGGTTGTGGTGGTATTTATAACAACGTCCTTCTACTGCTGTAGTCTCTTGGCCTTCATCAAGCACCTGATCATGGTTCTTTACCTGATGTTGTTCAGTTGCTCAGTCTTGTCTGACTCTTTGTGACCTCACGGAGTGCAGCATGCCAGGCTCCCCTGTCCTCCACCATGTCCCAGAGTCTGCTCAAAGTCATGTGCATTGATTGAATTGGTGATGCCATCCAACCTGATGGAGTGATCCAAACCTTCATTCTAAAAGCTTCTGGCTGAGTAATATTCCATCGTATATGTATACCACATCTTCTTTATCCATTGATTTGTTGGACATCTACATTGCTTCCATGTTCTGGATTCTGCAAATAGTGCGGCAGTGAACATTGAAGTACTTGTGACTTTTTGAATTGTGATCTTCTCAGGTGTATATGCTCAGTAATGGGAATTCTGGGTCATATGGTAATTTTATTCCTAGTTTATTAAGGAGTCTCCATATTGGTCTCCATAGTGGTTTCATCAATTTGCATTTCCACCAACAGTGTAAGAGGGTTCCCTTTTCTCTATATCTTCTCCAGCATTCATTGTAGGTTTTTTGATGATGACCACTGTGGCTGGTGTGATGATACAGCCGGCTGGTACAGTGATACCTCGTTGTAGTTTTGATTTGCATTTCTCGAATAATGAGTGATGCTAAGCATCTTTTCATGTTTATTAGCTATCTGTATGTCTTTGGAGAAATGTCTGTTTAGGTTTTCTGGCCACTTTTTGATTGGGTTGTTTGTTTTTCTGGTGTTGAACTTCATTTGCTGTTTGTGTATTTAGGAGATTAATCCTTTGTCAGTTGCTTCATTTTCAATTATTTTCTCCTATCCTGAAGGTAGAATGAATTTGAGTCACCCCATTATACAGAGTGAAGTATGTCAGAAAGACAAAAACAGTATCATATACTAACACATATATATGGAATCTAGAAAAATACTACTGATGAACCTATTTGCAGGGAAGTAACAAAGATGCACACGCTAGTAAAGTAATGCTCAAAATTCTCTAACCCAGGCTTCAGCAACACGTGAACTATGAAATTCCTGATGTTCAAGCTGGTTTTAGAAAAGGCAGAGGAACCAGAGGTCAAATCGCCAACATCTGCTGGATCATGGAAAAAGCAAGAGAGTTCCAGAAAAACATCTATTTTTGCTTTATTGACTATGCCAAAGCCTTTGACTGTGTGGATCACAATACACTGCGGAAAATTCTGAAAGAGATGGAAACACCAGACCATCTGACCTGCCTCTTGAGAAACCTATATGCAGGTCAGGAAGCAACAGTTAGAATTGGACATGGAACAACAGACTGGTTCCAAATAGGAAAAGGAGTATGTCAAGGCTGTATATTGTCACCCTGCTTATTTAACTTCTATGCAGAGTACATCATGAGAAACACTGGGCTGGAGGAAGCAAAGGTGGAATCAAAATTGCCGGGAGAAATATCAATAACCTCAGATATGCAGATGACACCACCCTTATGGCAGAAAGTGAAGAGGAACTAAAAAGCCTCTTGATGAAAGTGAAAGAGGAGAGTAAAAGAATTGGCTTAAAGCTAAAGATTCAGAAAACTAAGATCATGGCATCTGGTCCCATCACTTCATTGGAAATAGATGGGGAAAGAGTGGAAACAGTGTCAGACTTTATTTTGGGGGGCTCCAAAATCACTGCAGATGGTGACTGCAGCCATGAAATTAGAAGACGCTTGCTCCTTGGAAGAAAGTTTATGACCAACCTAGCAGAGACATTACTTTGTCAGCAAAGGTCCATCTAGTCAAGGCTATGGTTTTTCCAGTAGTCATGTATGGATGTGAGAGTTGGACTGTGAAGAAAGCTGAGCACCAAAAAATTGATGCTTTTGAACTGTGGTGTTGGAGAAGACTCTTGAGAGTCCCTTGGACTGAAAGGAAATCCAGCCAGTCCATTCTGAAGGAGATCAGCCCTGGGATTTCTTTGGAAGGAATGATACTAAAGCTGAAGCCCCAGTACTTTGGCCACCTCATGCAAAGAGTTGACTCATTGGAAAAGACCCTGTTGCTGGGAGGGAGGCAGGAGGAGAAGGGGACCACAGAGGATGAGATGGCTGGATAGCATCACCAACATAATGGACATGAGTCTGAGTGAACTCCAGGAGTTGGTGATGGACAGGGAGGCCTGGCATGCTGCAATTTATGGGGTTGCAAAGAGTCGACACAACTGAGCTACTGAACTGAACTGAACTGATGGAATCTAGAAAAATACTACTGATGAACCTATTTGCAGGGAAGTAACAAAGATGCAGATATAGGAAACAGAGTTAGACCCAGTTGCAGAAGGAGAGGGTAGGACAAATTGAGAAAACAACATTGACATATATACACTCTCATATATAAAATATATAGCTATTAGGAAGCTGCTATATAACACATGGAACCTAGCCAGAGGTGGGAGTGGGGAGGGAGGCTAAACAGGGAGGGGATATATATATATATATATATATAAAATTGTGGCTGATATATATAAAATTATGGCTATTTCCTGTTGTTGCATGGCGGAAACCAACACAACATGCATGTGTACTAAGTCGCTTCAGTCCAGTCTGACTTTTTGCGACCCTGTGGCCTCTGACCTGCCAGGCTCCTCTGTCCATGGGATTCTCCATGCAAGAATATTGGAGAGGGTTACCTTGCCCTCACCCAGGGGATCTTCCCAACCCAGGGATCAAACTTGCATCTCTTATGTCTCCTACATGGCAGGTGGGTTCTTTACCACTACTGCCACCTGGGAAGCCCAATAATCCTCTAATTAAAAAAAAAAAAGAAAAAAGCTTCTGGACCTTTCTTCCCTGACTGTGTTAGTTTTCCATTGACCTTAATTACAGGGCATGATAATACTAAGAATTGCCCTAAGGGATTTCCTGTTTTCCAGACATACTCTTTCTTACCTCCACTGCAGAAGTCATCCTGCTTTCCCTTGGTAGTCAGGATCCATCACCCCAGCCACAACGTCGTTCTTGCCTTTCCTTTTCCTTTAGAGGCCTGAATGCCCCAAGTGACCAGGTATCAGTCTTAACTTCTAGTTCAATGGGATCATTGCTGTGTCTTCTGATGAAACTGTCCTTCCAACTGGAACTAAGATTTCTAGGCCAGCGAAGTATAAATCTGAGGGAACAAGAAGCAGCATTTTGCTTGTGGCTCCCTAGGGTAAAAGTGCCTGGTGCCCTTTCAGTTATCACCCCTTGATCTGTGGACTCAGAGCACTGAATCAGCCTTTTAGAGCAGCGGTCCCTAAACTTTTGGGCACCAGGGACTAGTTTTGTGGAAGACAATCCTTCCATGAGTGGGGGACAAGGATGGGGGATGTTTAGGCAGTAATGGGAGCGATGGGGGAGCAATGGGGAGCAACTGGGCGTGGCTGATGAAATTCACCAGCTTGCGCCACTCACCTCCTGCTGTGTGGCCTGGTTCCTAACAGGCCAGGGACCTGCACTGCCCCAGCCCTGCCAGATATTGCCTGGAAAAGAACCTTCGCCAGAACCCAGTCATTCTTGAACCTTGATCTTGGCTTTCCAGCTTTCAGAACTGTGAGAAATACATTTTGGCCGTTTATAAGCTATGCTGTCTCAGGCCATGGTATCAGGTTGGCCAAAAAGTTCATTTGGTTTCAAGTGAAAACAATAAAAGACCTATTTTCATATTCGTCAAGAATTCCATTGAACAACAGATTCCCTAATCGAACGGACTTTTTGGCCAACCCAATGTTTTGTTATAGCAGCCTGAACAGGCTAGGATGAATCCTAATACATAGTTTGGGAGATGTGTATGGGTTTTAAATTTTGCTTTATGATCGCCTTCTTTTTTCTTGTAACAGATTCACTAACAATATGGACTAATTAACTTTACGCTATGGCACAGCTACAGATTGTAATTTAATTTCAGACAGTTGTTCTGGGAAGAAGCTCAGATCTGAAGAGTGGAGCAGGAAGTGTGCAGATAGTTGTGTGTGCCAGCCCCAAAAGGCTGCAAAGGCAGCTCAAAGCACAGGGCCTTTTGTGTATTTGTGTGAATGAATAATATCACTTCTAATTATTAATGATAAAATTGAATTTCAAGGATAATGAAAATCTCTAGCTGTGTAATAAAAACCTTGCAGTCTTGATTATAGTAACAGCTCGCTTTTGTTGTTGTTTTGTTGTTCAGTGGATAAATCATTTCCCACTCTTTTGTGACCTAATGGACTGTAGTCTTCCAGGCTCCTCTCTGTCCATGAGATTTCTCAGGCAAGAATACTGGAGTGGGTTGCCATTTCCTTCTCCAGGCGATCTTCTCGATCCAGGGAATTGAGCTCAAGTCTCCTGCATTGCAGGCAGATTCTTTACCACTGAGCCACCTGGGAAGCCTGGCTCACTTTTCAGAGACCTCTGATTTCAACCTCAGATATTTGGAACCCACCGGGTAAACCTGGAATGAACAACAACAAACCCATTATCAGAACTAGAGTAACTAATTAAGAAAAAGTGTATTTAATTTTTGGTGGGAGTATAAATTTATTTAACTGCTAAAGAAAGAATTTGATTTTTGTAACTATTGCCTAAATTTTTCATAAGCTTAGAGCATGAATTCACAGATAGAAATCTATTTTAATGGGACAAAAATGATTTTTATAGCATTAGATCCAAAAAATGACAGCAATGGCAACATTATGTGGAACCAAGGAAAAAAGTAAGTAAACTGTGACATATTCAAGTCATGAAGTTCATGTGGAAATCAAAATTAATGTGTTTGAAATTTTTTTATTGACATGGGAAAATATTTCAATTTAAATTCTAAGTGAAAAAAAGCAGGATATAAGCTGTTCTCTTTATATATAATAAAAACATTAATGATAATCACACTAATAATATTAAAATATGCAGTGGAAAGTATGTTAAAATATTGAGTTATCTGGCTGTTGAGACTAAATATGACATATTTATTCTTCCTATTTAGATCTTTCTACATTTTATTTTTTAACTAGTGAGCATGGGTTCCTTTTCAGTCAGAAAAGTTATTGAAAGCAACCAAATATCTCCTGTAAAATGCAAGCTCATATGCTTTGCTTTTAAATGGTCTCTCGTAGCCAGCAGATTCCTATTTTAAACACTTAATGATTGGATTTTGAGCCAACAGCAAATTGGTAGCAGGAACTTAAAAGGAGGAATTATGGGAGCTGCTATAAAAAGGCAGAGTAGCAAAAAGATGAAAAGTAACTGACAACTTGCTCCCCACGGGAGGAGCAGGAATATTATGGGAAAGTGTGTGTGTCCTCTAACACCATAGCTTCAGCAAGGCCATTTTGAGGAGGGACAAAAGAGCTGCCAATTTCAGCAGCCTTTTAGGAAATCAATAATATGTGGAGGAAAGATTTCTGCACCAGAAATTAAAATAATTTGATTTCCATCCTTGGTCTGACACTTCCTAACTTTCAGTTCTTAAGATAGTCATGTAAGATATTTAAGACAGGATTCTCAGCCTCTAAGTGGGGACAATTAAGTGTTCTTTGCAGTTTGTGCAATTTGGGTTTTGTTGTTTGTGTCATGTAAAAGCGCTTTAAAAATAATGATGTGCCAAGCACATGTGCTTGATATTAATAGCCCACAGTGTATTAACTGACGTGAACAAACATACACATTTTAGAATCATTTATTTTCTATGTAGTCTAAGAAATTAGAAAGAGGTACAGCGTTCTTTAGAAATATGTTTTTGCAAGCAGATTTCATTGAATGTTTTTGTGTTTGGCTCATCTCTGTTACTACTCCTTTTCTCGAAGAAAATGTGTCATGGTGGAAAGAAGTTAGGGTTTAGCTAACCACTAATATTCTAAAGAAATCAGTATTTCTTGTAATTCTATTGAAGAAGTATACTGTGGTTTTCTATTAGAAATGTTTATTTATTAAAAAAAAAAAACTGTGGCATCTGCTATGTCCATCTAGCAAGGGAAGTTTCATAGTCTCTGAAAATTAGATTCTGAGCTACAGAGATTGAGAGCCTTCTATACCTAGCACCTCTAACAAATTTCAAAACTGAGAATTAAAAGAATTCCAAACATCTGATGCAAACCAAAGTCAATATTTTAAAATTAAATTATTGCAGCTGATTAAGTAAACTAATCACAATCATTTCCTAAGGTTTTATGAAATGTTAATCCAAATAGGAAAAGGAATATGTCAAGGCTGTATATTGTCACCCTGCTTATTTAACTTCTGTGCAGAGTACATCATGAGAAATGCTGGACTGGAAGAAACACAAGCTGGAATCAAGATTGCTGGGAGAAATATCAATAACCTCAGATATGTAGATGACACCACCCTTATGGCAGAAAGTGAAGAAGAACTAAAGAGCCTCTTAATGAAAGTGAAAGAGGAGAGTGAAAAAGTTGGCTTAAAGCTCAACATTCAGAAAACTAAGATCATGGCATCTGGTCCCATCACTTCATGGGAAATAGATGGGGAAACAGTAGAAACAGTGTCAGACTTTATTTTGGGGGGCTCCAAAATGACTGCAGATGGTGACTGCAGCCATGAAATTAAAAGATGCTTACTCCTTGGAAGAAAAGTTATGACCAACCTAGATAGCATATTAAAAAGCAGAGACATTACTTTGTCAGCAAAGGTCCATCTAGTCAAGGCTATGGTTTTTCCAGTGGTCATGTATGGATGTGAGAGTTGGACTGTGAAGAAGGCTGAATGCCGAAGAATTGATGCATTTGAACTGTGGTGTTGGAGAAGACTCTTGAGAGTCCCTTGGACTGCAAGGAGATCCAACCAGTCCATTCTGAAGGAGATCAACCCTGGGATTTCTTTGGAAGGAATGATGCTAAAGCTGAAGCCCCAGTACTTTGGACACCTCGTGCGAAGAGTTGACTCATTGGAAAAGACTCTGATGCTGGGAGGGATTAGGGGCAGGAGGAGAAGGGGGCGACCGAGGATGAGATGGCTGGATAGCATCACGGACTCAATGGACATGAGTCTGAGTGAACTCCGGGAGATGGTGATGGACAGGGAGGCCTGGTGTGCTGCGATTCATGGGGTCACAAAGAGTCGGACACGACTGAGCGACTGAACTGAACTGAACTGAATGTCATTAAGGAGATGGAATTATTGTCACTTCCCTGGTGGTTCCGTGGTTGAGATGCCATGCTTCCATCACAGGTGGTGGGGGTTCAACCCCTGGTCAGGGAACTAAGATTCCTCATGCAGTGAGTCTGGCCATAAATAAATAAACAAACTGTAGGCAATGTTTAGGTGACTTTGTAAAATTGATGCGCAAAGATATTTAAGAAAAAAAAGATGGAAATATTTACTTAAAACGTTATCAAATTTAGAAGGTTGTTTCAAAGCAATGAGTTCTCACCTTCTTAAATCAATTTTAAAAATATCTTATTCAGGGAAACCGCATACATGTTAGATGTTTTTGAACTGTGTCTAGAGTTAACAAACCAAAGGGAAATGAGTCCCGAATATTCATTGAAAGGACTGATGCTGAAGCTGAAGTTCCAATATTTTGGCCACCTGATGCAAAGAACTGATTCATTTGAAAAGACCCTGATGCTGGGAAAGATTGAAGGGAGGAGAAGGGGACAACAGAGGATGAGATGGGTGGATGGCATCACTGACTCAGTGGACATGAGTTTGAGCAAGCTCTGGGGAGATGGTGATGGACAGGGAAGCCTGGCGTGCTGCAGTCCATGGGGTCGGAAATAGTTGGACATGACTGAGTCCATTTCACTTGATTAAATAAGAATTTGAGAGAATACACAAATTTGCTATATAAAACTGTCTTTCATTTATAATTAATTTTTATATTTAGAAAGATCCAACCATGCTCTCCAAAAGCCAAACTTCCTTAATCTCTTTGGTACAGACTCTTCATTTCTATTTATTTTATCTGGACAAAAGATACTGATGTTTATTTGGTCTCAAAAAACCTTGTTGAATTTATCAAGATTTACATAACCTAGCAATTTTGGCAAACTGGAACAGTCATCTTGAAACCAAATAGAAGAGAAAGAAGGGTAAAGCACAGTTTAAAAAGATAGGAGTTGGGATCAGACAGTTTTCCATTAAAATCCCTCCTGTGGTTTAGGACTTAGAAAAAGGTAATTGAGCTCAACATGCCTCAGTTTTCTCCTCTGAAAAATGGGGATCATTATATTAAACTCATATAGCTATTTTGAGTGTTAAATAGAATAAAACACTGGACACAATGCCTGGAGAATTTCAGTTTAATATCACTGTTTAATAAACGGTAGTTATTTTTTACTACAATAGTAAATAGATTAGACCTCAGTTCAAGGTTCTGAAGTCATTTTCTGGGAGACATCCAGAAAATGGTGACCAAAATTGTAGTTTGTACTTAATACTGGGTAGTGTCTGCAGAAATAATTTAGATAACTAGGATAATGATTTTATAAGCATGGATGATCTTTTGATAGCAGCATCATTATTCATCCGTCTTTTAAGTCACAGAGAAACCTTCACTAGGACCATTTTTGGAGGATGGAGTGGATGGGGCAGGCTTCTCCATCTGCTGCTGCTGCTGCTGCTAAGTCGCTTCAGTCGTGTCTGACCCTGTGCAACCCCACAGATGGCAGCCTACCAGGCTCTGCCTTCCCTGGGATTCTCCAAGCAAGAACACTGGAGTGGGTTGCCATTTCCTTCTCTAATGCATGAAAGTGAAAAGTGAAAGTGAAGTCGCTCAGTCCTGTCCGACTCTTAGTAACCCCATGGACTACAGCCTACCAGGCTCCTCCACCCATGGGATTTTCCAGGCAAGGTTACTGGAGTGGGGTGCCATTGCCTTCTCTGTCTCCATCTAGAAAGCATGAAAAAATTCAACTGAGCCTTTGGTTTCCGGTCCTTGAAACTGGAGTGTCACCAGGGGAGTCAAGCTTATCCTATTTAAGGATGTTTTAAAATAACCGAAGTCATAACAACCTAACTGCCAATATTGGATTCTGACTGTAACATCTGTGGTAAACTTGGCAAAATGAATTTGTTTCTTGATTCTGGAGAACAGAGTTGTCTATCAGCAAAGTGTCAATTTGAATATTTGACAGTCTTGTTTTTTTTTCTTTCTTTCTTTTTACACCTTATCTTTCTGCCTACATACATTTCTAGCCATGGTATAGATACATTTTGCTAAGGGAAGCGGATAAGATAGGAAATAATGCTTTTGGAAGAGAAGAAAATGAAACACCAATTCTGATTAAACTTCTGCTAGTTTCACAGGGTCAGTTATTCCTCAAGTATCCTAAAGAGAGCACCTAGAAGCGTCATCTTCTGTCTGCCCTAGAAATGCAGCCACGTGTGTGATGAGAAGGGAAATAAGCTCTCCTGGAGGCCCAATGAATCCACTTCCCTGTGATTCACCAGATTATCCAGCATTTGAAACCAAAGAGCCTAAGAATAAGTGGGATTAGAAAGGTAAACATTTTTGGGATCATTTAATGTTCTCCTTCATGCCTTATGAAAAAGCTCTCTTCTAATCGCCAGTGTATGTCTGACGCAGGATACAGCATGCTTGGGGATGGTGCATGGGGATGACCCACAGAGATGTTATGGGGAGGGAGGTGGGAGGGGGATTCATGTTTGGGAACACATGTAAGAATTAAAGATTAAAAAAAAAATTTGGAAATCCATTCAGGTGTTTCTTCTTGATTAGCAGCTCCTAACACTTAGCTGACATACTTGTTCTATTGAATCATTTAGGCAACATTTCTTCTTGGAAAATAGTTTTTAGATGACATTTGGTGTGCACTCACACCCCACCAGGTTAAAATTGAATTGGTGAAGCTAGTTTATTTTTGTTCCACTGTTGTTTTTCTAAAATGATAAGTAATAGACCTCTGCATTAGGAATATATTTTTGAGTATTCTCATACAACTAATGATGAGCAGAGGGACAACAATAAAACGATGATTTTGTTAAATGTATGACACTGAACACTTCAAACTCTACCTGTTTTGAGTTTCAAGATGGAAAAATATTTTTTTTCATAAATTATATGATGGTTGTGTAAGAGAATTTATAGAGAGTACTTTAATAACTAGATGAGAAGATAATAAAACTACATAGGTAATGATAATGGAGAGAGAAAATTGTGTGTTTTTGAGGGTAGCATAGGGTTCCAAGATTTTGTGCATGGTTTAAAAAATCAATGTAGAAAATAACAGAGGCATAAATAGAATTAAAGAGGTGTTTGTGGTGGATCCGTGAGAGTTTACTTTCCTCCCATCCAAAAACATGATCTCTAGTCAGAGTAAATTTGACTATTTCTCCTGTAGTCAAAATAAATTAAACTTTTTGGGAGAAAAAAGTGATGCTGATCTATGACAAAGAAGAGCCAAACGGTTTGTGGAACTTAATCACTGTCCTGATGGATCTTCAATATCACAGAGCAGATGACTGAATAGGTTTTACTTTTACTTTTATTCAGACATATGCTATGTTGGACGTGAGCAAATTCCAGGAGACAGAGGACAGCAAAGCCTGGCATGCTGCCGTCCATGGGATTGCAGAGTCAGACATGACTTAGTGACTGAACATGCTGGGTTTCAGAACAAACCTGAATTTTCAGAGAAAGGCTCACACCCCCAAAGTAACAGATTTCATTCATTTCAATTCTTTACTTAAAATAAAAGTTGAGTCATTACCACAGGGAGATCAGTTACAAAGATTCTGAAGATGGACAGACAGACTATCTCTTTATTTAAAGAGCAATATCCAGACCTTTGCTTAGAGGCAGGTCAACAAACCATTCTTTAGGAGTTTATTAGAAAATGTAATTTCAGAATAGCATTGCCAAGGGCTTGCCAAAGCTAATTAATTGCAAATCCCTTTCATTCATTGCAGGGGATGGTGGAGTTTGGAAAACAAACTGGAGAGTGTATGCTCTGAGATTTGCCTCAGGGCATTGTGGACTCTGTAATGAGAAAGAAAACAAAGTCACCCTGTGTTTTCTCCAGAAAGCGGCCTTGTTCTCTAAAACTTAGAAGACTTTTCCTGCATAGCGTGAACTAAATATAACACAACTTTAAATTTCTGAGCCAGCCATGAAAGTGCCGTATAGCAGAGAAAGTGATCAAGCTAACTTTCCCACATTGTAAGAAATGATCATTTTTTAGTTGTTAATTCATGTCCAACTCTTTTGCAAACCCATGGATTATAGCCCGCCAGGATCCTCTGTCCATGGGATTTCCCAGGCCAGAGTACTGGAGTGGGTTGTCATCTTCTTCTCCAGGGGATCTTCCCAACCCAGGGATTGAACCTGTGTCTCCTGCATTGACAGGCAGATTCTTTACCACTGAGCAACCTGGAAAGCCCTTAAGAAATGATATAAATCTATAAACATTAATGTTCAAGTGTAGTATTGATTATCATTTGCCTAATGTCATATGTTTACTACTAGGTTTGGCCAATCCTTTCTGGTTCAAAATGGAGCTCCTTTATATTTCAACAGTTTAAAAACATGCGCTTAAATCAGAAGGCTATAATTAAGGCTAGAAAAGCCTGAGTGAGTGAGTGAAGGCGCTCAGTTGTGTCTGACTCTTTGCGACCTGTGGACTATAGCCTACCAAGCTCCTCGTCCATGGGATTCTCCAGGCAAGAATACTGGAGAGGGTTGCCGTTTCCTTCTCCAGGGGATCTTCCCAACCCAGGGATAGAACCCAGGTCTCCCACATTGCAGGCAGACGCTTTAACCTCTGCACCACCAGCCTAGGAGAAGCCAACTGCTGAAGAAAAGATACAGACAAACAGGCTATGCTGCTGCTGCTGCTGCTGCTGCTAAGTCGCTTCAGTCGTGTCTGACTCTGTGCGACCCCATAGGCAGCAGCCCACCAGGCTCCCCTGTCCCTGGGATTCTCGAGACAAGAACACTGGAGTGGGTTGCCATTAGCCCTCTGAAAATATGTACAACTCTATGAATTAGGATCTCACCTTGATACCTTCTGTGATATAACTTTTTTTTTTTTAGCTTCTCTGCAGCAATGTTATAAAGGGCTAGCTCATCATGCTATCTATTACTTCATCCCAGAAAATGGATACGAAAAAAAAAAAAAGAATTATAACTCCTATGACTGGTTGCCTACTTGATAATAAAATGAACGTGTGAAAAGTAGCCTTAGGAAGAATATTTTATTAGATCAATTAATATTGTAGAGGAGTTTTGTTCCTGGGTTAATCATTGGTATGAACTCTGAGCTTGTAGTCAAGGTTTGGGGCTAGTCATAAAAGTGACTTGAAAAGGACACCTCTGTTCTTTATTCTCTATCAAGGACTTTAACTCAGATTTATTCAGTTGGGTACCTGCAGATTTCTCAAAGTATGTATTGAGAAAGGAATTCTAAGAATAGTGTTGAGCTGCTTTTCAAGGGTGTTTCACTTGTTTTGATTTGGGTGTTTTTGCAGATGAGGAAAACATGAGAACAGTGAGGTACTCTCTAAGTTTTATTGCTCATAGCTGTTTTTAATAAAAATAATATAGATTTCAACTGAACAGAAGAGCAACCTAGATGTCTGTTGCTCTTTCTAACTCTCCTCTTTTTCCAAGGCATCACCTTTGCTCACCCATAGGATGGTCTTACTAACTAGTTTGCTCCTCCCTATCTTTGCTGCCTAGCCTGCCTTGGGGTGTGGGGCTTTGGACCGAATAAATTCCTTTCTGTATCACATCCTTATGCCCTCCCATAAGGAAGAGGGACCAGACTTCAATTACATCTTAAGGAAGATTGTATCTTTCATAGGAAGAGATTTTACTCCTAACAATTTCCAGAGCCTTCCACTTTCTGTAAGTGCCCTAAACTTTAGCTCAAGTGAGCACTGATTAATATTTTTTCTCCCTAGTATCCTATCATCATCATCCTGTCTGATGAGAAATGGTGAATGAGTATCCTTCAGTTCTAGGTCAGCTTTCTCAATACAGAGAGCACAGACTCACTAATTACTTTATGAACTGATATTTTAAGTAAGAACACATCTCAAAGATAAGTATTATTTGTTTCTCAATGTCAGCGTACTTTAAATTGATGATAAGAGAAGAGTATTTTCCTTAGCACTGGAACATACCATAGAGGGGTTGTTCCTCTTGTTTCCCAGCTCATCTGAAGCCTTGGTGACGTGATACTAACGATTACAGAACTTGATGTCTGCACAATCTGTTTCTAGGAGAACAATACTGTCTTGGTTTGACACATACACACACACACACAAACACACACACACACATTGCGCTCAGTCACTCAGTTGTGTCAGACTCTTTGGGGCCCCATGGACTGTAGCAGGGCTGGCTCCTCTGTCCATGGAATTTTTCAGGCAAGAATACTGAAGTGGGGTGCCTTTTCCTACTCAAGGAGATTTTCCTGCTGCAGGGATCGAACCTGAGTGTTTTCCACCTCCTTCATTGATAGGCAGATTCTTTACGACTAGTGCTATCTTGGAAGCCCCATATACACATATATGTGTGTATATATTCTCAGATATGCAGATGACACCACCCTTATGGAAGAAAGTGAAGAGGAACTAAAAAGCCTCTTGATGAAAGTGAAAGTGGAGAGTGAAAAAGTTGGCTTAAAGCTCAACATTCAGAAAACTAATATCATGCCATCTTGCCCCTTCACTTCATGGGAAATAGATGGGGAAACAGCATCAGGCTTTATTTTTTTGGGATCCAAAATCACTGAAGATGGTGATTGCAGCCATGAAATTAAAAGACACTTACTCCTTGGAAGGTAACCTAGATAGCATATTCAATAGCAGAGACGTTACTTTGCCAACAAAGACCTGTCTAGTCAAGGCTATGGTTTTTCCAGTGGTCATGTATGGATGTGAGAGTTGGACTGTGAAGAAAGCTGAGTGCTAAAGAATTGATGCTTTTGAAGTGTGGTGTTGGAGAAGACTCTTGAGAGTCCCTTGGACTGCAAGGAGATCCAACCAGTCCATCCTAAAGGAGATCAGTCGTAGGTGTTCATTGGAAGGACTAATGCTGAAGCTGAAACTCCAATACTTTGGCCACCTGATGCGAAGAGTTGACTCCTTGGAAAAGACCCTGATGCTGGGAGGGATTGGGGGCAGGAGGAGAAGGGGACGACAGAGGATGAGATGGCTGGATGGCATCATCAACTTGACGGACACAAGTTTGAGTGAATTCTGGGAGTTGGTAATGGACAAGGAGGCCTGGGGTGCTGTGATTCATGGCGTTGCAAAGAGTTGGACACGACTGAGTGACTGAACTGAACTGATATTATCTATCTATCTATCTATCTATCTGTCTATCTATCTACTATCTATCTATATATATCTATATACACACATATATACATATATATTTCCCCTTTCTTATTAGCTCAGGTAGAAAACTGGAGGAGAGAAGCAAGCTATTAATTCTTTACCACAATATAAAAATAAAATCTTATTAAAAATTTGACTGTGCCCTGAGGAAATCATAATCGAAAAAGACACATATATCCCAGTGTTCATTGCTGCACTATTCACAGTAGCTAGGACATGGAAGCAACCTAGATGTCCATCTACAGATGAATGGATAAAGAAGTTGGGGTGCATACACACAATGGAATATTAGTCATACAAGGGAACACATTTTATTCAGTTTTAATGAAGTGGATGAACCTAGAGCCTATTATACAGAGTGAAGTAAGGCAGACGGAGAAAACCTAATATCACATATTAACACATATACACTGAATCTAGAAAGGTGATATTGATGAATTTATTTGCAGGGTGGCAATGGAGATGCAGAGATAAAGAACAGACTTGTGGACACAGCCCAAGGAGAGGAAGGAATTCAGTTCAGTTCAGTTCAGTCACTCAGTCGTGTCTGACTCTTTGAAACCTCATGAATCACCGAACGCCAAGCCTCCCTGTCCATCACCAACTCCAGGAGTTCACCCAAACTCATGTGTATTGAGTTGGTGATGCCATCCAGCCATCTAATCCTCGGTCATCCCCTTCTCTTCCTGCTCCCAATTCCTCCCAGCATCAGAGTCTTTCCCAATGAGTCAACACTTCGCATGAGGTGGCCAAAGTATTGGAGTTTCAGCTTCAGCATCAGTCCTTCCAAAGAACACTCAGGACTGATCTCCTTTAGAATGGACTGGTTGGATCTCCTTGCAGTCCAAGGGACTCACAAGAGTCTTCTCCAACACCACAGTTCAAAAGCATCAATTCTTCGGCGCTCAGCCTTCTTCACAGTCCAACTCTCACATCCATACATGACCACTGGAAAAATCATAGCCTCGACTAGACAGAACTTTGTTGGCAAAGTAATGTCTCTGCTTTTCAATATGCTATCTAGGTTGGTCATAACTTTCCTTCCAAGGAGTAAATGTCTTTTAAAAAATAAAGTCTGACATGGTTTCCACTGTTTCCCCATCTATTTCCCATGAAGTGATGGGACCAGATGGCATGATCTTAGTTTTCTGAATGTTGAGCTTTAAGCCAACATTTTCACTCTCCTCTTTCAGTTTCATCAAGAGGCTTTGTAGTTAGGAAAGAGAGGGTGGGACAAATTGAGATAGTAGCATTGAAGCATACACATTAACATGTGTAAAACAGATAGCCAGTGATATTTTGTTGTATGTCACAGAGAGCTCAAATCCAGTGCTTTGAGACAACCTAGACAGGTAGGATGGGGGTGGGAAGTGGGAGGGAGGTTGAAAAAGGAAGGGACATATATTTACCTATGGCTGATTCATTTTGATGTATTGCAGAAACCAACAAATGTAATAAAACAATTATCTTCAATTAAAATTAAATAAATTTTTTAAAAATAAAAAATTTCTGGCCAAACCCAGTTCAATGAAACCTACTCTGATAGCAATGTGTAAACACACCTTCATCAGTTAGCTAATATACCTGTCAAAAGTAATAAATCTTCTAATTAATGCTGCTTTTGTTTAGAGGAAAATAGGATATTAAAAATACTTGTAATTTAGGTAATACTCCAAGTATTAGGTAAATATAGGTAAATACTCCAAGTATTAGGCATTATAAGTGTTTCTTAGAAGTGAAACCCAAAAGGCACAGCTCCTCTTGAAGACTTCTAATAAGATGCTAATAATTTAAAAAGAAAGTGGTCTTCCCAGGTGGTGTTAGTGGTAAAGACCCCTCCTGCTCATGTAGGAGACATAAGAGATGCAGGTTCGGTCCCTGAGTTGAGAAGATCTCCTGAAGGAGGGCTTGGCAACCCACTCCAGTATTCTCGCCTGGAGAATCCCCATGGACAGGGGAGCCTGCTTGGCTATGTCCATAGGGTCGCATAGAGTTGGACACGACTGAAGCAACATAGCACAATAAAGGAGAGTAATAGAAACTACAAATCTCAAGAGAAATAATTGGAGTACAAGAAACAAAATATTGTTATTTTATAAAGTCTTATAAAAAGGGTGGTGAGCGACTTCCCTTTCACTTTTCACTTTCATGCATTGGAGAAGGAAATGGCAACCCACTCCAGTGTTCTTGCCCGGAGAATCCTGGGGACTGGGGAGCCTGGTGGGCTTCCATCTATAGGGTCGCACAGAGTTGGACATTTTGGAAGAGACTTAACAGCAGCAGCAGCACCTTTCATTCTATTTATATTTACTGAAGAAAATATTGGCCTCCTATAAGCACCAGGCCCTCTGTTGGTGCTGAAGAAACAATTGTGGAGAAGGTAGTGAGGTTTCTGATCTCTTGGGGGGCATGTAGTTGATGAATGAATATTTTTTTCTTGTTTTAACATTGCAATCTTCTGGATTTTACAATAAAACTAAAGAGCTTGGGACTAA
Source organism: Capra hircus (assembly GCF_001704415.2). Lineage (NCBI taxonomy): Eukaryota > Metazoa > Chordata > Mammalia > Artiodactyla > Bovidae > Capra > Capra hircus. The sequence continues at coordinate 11,977,652 of NC_030811.1, read as the reverse complement.
GAGATACTTATTTTATTGGGAGATATTCATATTTTAACATTGACACAATTTTGAAATTGGGTGGAATTTAGCCTCCTTAATAAATGTTGATGATAGGTGCAAAATCAATACTATTATGTACCAGGATCAATATCAGGACTCAAAAACAATTCTGATTAGTTGTGACCTTTTAATTAGTTAAGACACAGTGAAATAAATACTTCAGTACATGGTGACTATAAAAATTTGAGATGATTCAGAAGATTATGGAGTAAATATGCACGGTACACTTATTTCATGAGAATTTCTTTCTCAACTACATGTTCTTCCCCACAGATCTTTTATGAAATCATCATAGTTGTAGCTTGGATTTTTGGTAATTGCTGTCTAGCATTCCAAAATAGAAATTTGTCTCCATCTTTGTAAATGTATATTTGGGTTGTTTAAAATTCTCTAATATTACAAACAATTCTACAATAAAACTATATGAACACTCTTATAAATGTGTCTTTGTACACAAATGCTCAGAATATTGGTTGGCCATATTCTTCCAAGTGAGATTATTAAGTTAGAGTCAGTAGATTTAAAATTTTGATAGATGGTGGAAAATTCCCTCTAACATTCTCTCTAGCAATATGTGAGAATGCTTATTTTCTCACAACTGAATAGTGAACATTATTAAATGCTTTTAATTTTTGCCATTCTAATGAGTAATGAGTAATTTACCCTTATTGCTTAATCAGTTTCTCTGATTATCAATAAAGTTTAATTTCATTCATGTATTAATTAATATTCCTTTATTAAGTGGCCATTGCATTTTCCTCTATGCCAAAAGTATATTTCAATTAAACATTTTTTATGTTTTTATTGAAAAATTTCTTATATACTATATTGTGGACATTAAAATTTTTTTATAAATATTGTAAGTTTTTTTATTTCAGTCTCCTGTTCATATATTTTTAATATAGAATTATTTTCACATTTTACTATTTGCATTAGGATTTTATGCCTTTATTTAATGGCATTTGTTTGCTTTTTAGTGTGGTAGGAATAGCCAACATTCTCCTTTGCAATTATTGAGTACTTCAACTATTCTAATTATTTAAAATGCCATGCATCTTATATACAAATTCCCATGTGTGCATGGGTTCTTTTGTGTACTCATTACTGTATTCTTCTAACCTATTTGTCTATCTGTGCATCAGGGATATAGTATTTTAATTATGGCATTTTTATAGTTTTTTTTTTTAAATTTGGTAGCTTTCGTCTTTGTTCTTATTCATAATCTTGTTAGGTATATTAGCACATTTATTTTTCTATGGGAATGTTAGAATCAGCTAGTCAGGTTTCAAAAATGCCATTGATAATGAATTCAAGGAATAGATTAATTTGGGAAAATGAATATCCAGGTGTGCCATTTATTAACCATTCCCTTGTGGGTTTCAATAATGTATTTTCATTTTTCTCATATGAAACTTTGATGGTCTTATTGGATTTATTCATGGAATTTTGCAATTTAGATGTAAAATAGATTGTTTTGGGTCACTTTTGGGTTTGTGGTAGGTAGCTTGGGTACTGAAGTATGATTCATCTCTCTATGTTTATCCCACCATATTGAATACATTGTACATTCTCCCCCTTATCTGCACTTTCTCTTTCCAAGGTTTCAGTTACCTGAGGTCACCTGCAGTCTGAAAAATATTAAAATGAATAATTCCAGAAACAATTCGTGTTTTAAACTGCATTTTTCTGAGTAGTGTGAAGAAATCTTACAGGGTCTGGCTCCATCCTACCCTGGATATGAGTCATCTCTTTATCCAGCATGTCCTGCTCTTTTCGTCACTTAGTACCTGTCTTAGTTACCAGGTTAAAAGTACCTGTGTTGCAGTGCTTATGTTTGAGTAGCCTTTATTTCACTTAATAAATAATGACCCCCAAATTGCAAAAATAGCGATATTGACAATTCAGATATGCCAAAGAGAAGTCATCACATGCCTCCTTTTGGTGAAAAGTTATCGACTTAATAAGGAAAGATAAAGTTGTATATGAAGAAGGGAAAAGAAATTTGTGCTAGTTTTGCTGTCTCCCCTCAAACTGCAAACATTATGGCCATAATTATGGATAAGCGCTTAATTATGATGGAAAAGGCATTAAATTTGTACAATAAGATACTTTTTGTGTGAGAGAAAGCCTACATTTATATATCTTTTATTACAGCATGTTGTTATAGTTGTTCTATTTTATTATAGTTACTCTTAATGTCTTACTGTGTCAAAATTATAAATTAAACTTTACCATAGGAATGAATAAGAAAAATCACAGTATATATGATCAATAGTTTCAGGCATCCACTAGGGGTCTTGAAACATAGTCCCTGTGGAAAAGAGGGGCTCCTGTAATATTGGGTTGGCCAAAAAGTTTATTTAGCCAATGAGGGAAAGTGAAGTGATAATCGCTCAATCTTGTCCAACTCTTTGCGACCCCATGAACTATGCAGTCAATGGAATTCTCTAGGCCAGAATACTGGAGTGGGTAGCCTTTCCCTTCTCCAGGGGATCTTCCCAACTCAGGGATCAAACCCAGATCTCCTGCATTTCAGGTGGATTCTTTACCAGCTGAGCCATAAGGGAAACCCTTGGCCAGTGAATACACTATTATATAAATTTCCTGATGAAAATGAAAAATGGATCTTTTTACTTGAAACTGAACAAACTTTTGGCCAACCCAATATATTCCTGTTCAACATAGATGTTGGATGCTTTGGTAGGCAATTGATTATAGTTCTCCTTTTTCTGTTGTTCAGTTCCACAGTCGTGTCTAACTCTGTGACTCCATGGACTGCAGCACACCAGGCCTCCCTGTCCTTCACCGTCTCCTGGGGCTTGCTCAAACTCATGCCCATTGAGTCAGTGATGCCATTCAACCATCTCATCCTCTGTCATCCTCTTCTCTTTCTGCCTTCAATCTTTCCTGGCATCAGGGTCTTTTCTAATAAGCTGGCTCTTTACATCAGGTGGTCAAAGTATTGGAGCTTCAGCATCAGTCCTTCCAATGAACATTCAGGGTTGCTTTCCTATGGGACTGACTGGTTTGATCTCCTTGCAGTCCAAGGGACTCACAAGAGTCTTCAACACCACAGCTCAAAAGCATCAATTCTTTGGCATTCAACCTTCTTTATGGTCCAACTCTCACATTCATATATGACTACTGGAAAAAACATAGCTTAACTATACAGACCTTTGTTGGCAAACTAAAGTCTCTGCTTTTTAATGCACTATCCAGGTTTGTCATAGCTTTTCTTCCAAAGAGCAAGTACCTTTTAATTTTGTGGCTGCAGTCACCATCTGCATTGATTTTGGAGCCCCACAATATAAAGTCTGCTACTGATTCCATTGTTTTCCCATCTATTTGCCATGAAGTGATGGGACCTGAAGTTATGATCTTAGTTTTTTTAATGTTGAGTTTTAAGCCAGGTTTTCCACTCTCTTTCACTTTCACCAAGAGGCTGTTTAGCTCCTCTTGACCTTCTGCTATATGGGTGGTGTCATCTGCATGAGTATCATCTATTATTGATATTTCTCCTGGCAATCATGATTCCAGTTCTTCTTTACCAGATTGTTAATTCCAACTTGTAGAAAGAAGGAGCTTTTTAAAAAATCATCTCTATTAAGAATAAATGAAAGTCAAAGTTGCTCAGTCATGTCTGACTCTTTGTGACCACATGGACCATACAGTCCATGGAATTCTCCAGGCCAGAATACTGGCGTGGGTAGTCTTTCCCTTCTCCAGGGGGATCTTCCCAACCCAGGGATCAAACCCAGGTCTCCCACATTGCAGGCGGATTCTTTATCAGCTGAGCCACCAGGGAAGCTGGATTAAGAATAAGAACAGGTTTAAATGGTAAAATGCAACTTGAAACAGGATCTCAGGTTGAGCCCTCTGATCTTTCACCATGAATAAGAACAGTTTTAGACCTATTTGCCTCTCATTAAAAGAAAAAAAAAAAAAAAAAGGAGGGGGTAGTATTGGGAGGCCTTTTGTCTTTGTTGGCGCTGGAACAGGAATTGGTGGAAAAAAATACACTTGCTCAAATGGAGGTAAAACAGGGTACAGGAATCTGTTTGGGTATATCATGGGGTGTAACACAAATCTGAATTTCTTATTTTTTTGTACTTTTTGGGAGAGAGAGAATGGGAAAGAATTGGACAGAGGATTCAGTTTTGAGAGACTTTAGGGTCTTTGTGTGATGAGAGTTTTGGGATAATCAGAATCTCACCCAGCTAAGCTCACTTTGCTCAAAATCTCAGCCCTGTCTTTCTCCTTGGATAATGCTTTTTCTCCCTTGTGTGAAGAAAGACACTATTAGTGCCTTGTCAGAGGAGTTTACCTTTTAAGAGGAAGTTAATTTTCTGCATGTCCCTTCCCCAACACATCTCATTCTCTCCAGGCCTATAATTAGAATCCAGTTCCAGTATGTGGAGGGGACCAATTGCCAACTCAAACAAGTAGAGAGGAGGCTCACAAGACAAAGAATTTCAGAATTTAGATATTTTTCTTTCTTATCCCTTTCCTCCATTATTGTGTGTAGGATTTGTTTGTGGAGGCTAATTTTACTTTCTGGTCTATAGATAGCTGATTATTGAAACAAAATGGCAAAAGAAGCAGAGGGAAAACAGACATGATTCAGGGATTTTTAACTTGGAGCTGAATTAGTTACGAGGTAAGAATTTGAATTGTCTTTTTTGGTGGGTTGTTAAGAGTGTGTTTTGGGCTATTTATGCAGTTGCTTTAAGTTAGTTAGGAACTTTAAAATATTTTATTGCCAAAAAGAATGTAGCTATTAGAAAAGTAGCTAGAACATGGTAGGAATTAAAAATATATGTATATCTGTTGATTGACTAAATGTGTCGAGAGGCCAGTGAGGTGAACTACAAAGTAATTTGAATTTTTCAAGGTTTCTGGCTTATTAGCACTCAAATATCCTTCTTCTTCAATGTAATTCCCCATATTGTACGAGGCTTGGTGAGCGGTTGTGTATGTCTTTAAACTAATTTTTTGAAATTCAGTTTTTCATCAATAAAATTTGCTCTTTTGAAATGATGCCCTGTTCTCAATTTCCTTGATTTCTGCTTGAATTCTTACTATTTCTTCTCTTCTGCTTACTGTGAAGTCCATTTGGTCTTCTTTTTCTAGTTTTCTGAGGTGAGAGCTTAGATTGTTGACTTTAAATACTTGTTTTTAAATTTCCCTGGAAGTCCGCTTTCACTGCATCCCATAAATTTTGATGGTATGTTTTCATGTTCATGTGGTTCAGAATATTAGAAAATTTCTCTTGAGATTTATTATTTGACCCATGTGTTATCTCAAAAGTTCCACATATTTTGGGACTTTCCAGTTATAGTTCTGTTATTGATTTTTAATTTCACTGTGCAGCCATTGTATGATATCTACTCTTATACCTTGTTAAAGTATATCTTATGGCCCTAAATGTGGTCTATCTTGGTGACTGTTCAATGCGAGCTTAAGAAAAATATGTACCTAATATTGTTAATGGGCCTCCCTGTTGACTCAGTAGTAAAGAATCTGCCTGCCAATTCAGGGATGCAAATTCAGTCCCTGGGTCTAGAAGATCCCCTGAGAAGTAAATGGCAACCCACTCCACTATTCTTGCCTAGGAAATCCCATGGACAGCGGAAGCTAGAAGGCTATAGCCCATGGGATTGCAGAGTAGGACATGACTGAGCAACTAAACGGCAACAATATTGTGGGATGAAGCACTCAGTAGATATCAATTACATCCAGTTGACTGATGATGTTGTTGGGTTCAATTGTGTTTTTACTGATTTTCTGCATGTTTTATCTGTTCATTTCTAAGAGTATTGAAGTCTTCAACTATGATAATGGATTTGTCTATTTCTGAAGATCCCCTGGAGAAGGAAATGGCAACCGACTCCAGTATTCTTGCCTGGAAAACTCCATGGATTGAGGAGCCTGGTAGGCTACAGTCCATGGGGTTGCAAAGAGTCGGACACGACTGAGCGACTTCACTTCACTTCACTAAGCGTTGTATCATCTCTGTTCCACATAGTTTGATGCTCTGTTGCTAGGCATATGCACATTAAAGACTATTATGTCTTCTTGGATAATTGACTCTGTTATCATTATTAATGCCCTTCTTTACCTTTTATAACGTTCCTTACTTTGAAGTCTGCTTTGCCTGAAATTAATACAGCTACTTCTGCTTTCTTCAAATTAGCAAGGTATGTATTTCTCTATCCCTTTGCTTTTAATGTGCATATTTCTAGATATGTAAAGTAGGTTTCTTGTAGATAACATGTAGTTGGGTTGTGTTTTTTGATCCATTCCAACAACCTCCATCTTTGAATTGGTGGTCTTAGACCACTGACATTCTAAGTGACTATGGATATAATTGGATTAATATCTATCACATTTGTTGCCCTTGTTCTGTGCTTCCATCTTTTTCTTCCACTCATCCTGCCTTTTGTTGTTAATTGAGTATTTTCTATAATTCCATTTTATCTTCAGTCTTAGAATACCAGTTATACTTCTTTTCTTTTTGTAATTTCTTTAAATTTTGCAATATACATGTATAACTAATCCAAGTCCACTTTAAAATAACACTGATATGAAGAGCTGACTCATTGGAATAGACCTTGATGCTGGGAAAGGTTGAGAGAAGAAGGGGGCAACAGAGGATGAGATGGTTGGATGGCATCACTGACTCAATGGACATAAGTTTGAGCAAAGTCAAGGAGATAGTCAAGGTCAGAGAAGCATGGCCTGCTACAGTTCATGGGGTGTCAAAGAGTCAGACATGACGTAGAGATGGAAAAACAACAACAACTGAGCTTCCTGGGTAATGTGAATACTTTTAAAAGTAAAACAATACTAATTGTTTTCTTCTGTCCCTTCTTCAGTTCAGTTCAGTTCAGTCACTCAGTCATGTCCAACTCTTTGCAACTCCATGAACTGCAGCATGCCAGGCCTCCCTGTCCATCACCATCTCCCGGAGTTCAAACTCACGTCCATCGAGTCGGTGATGCCATCCAGCCATCTCATCCTCTGTCATCCCCTTTTCCTCCTATCCCCAGTTCCTCCCAGCATCAGAGTCTTTTCCAATGAGTCAACTCTTCGCATAAGGTGGCCAAAGTATTGGAGTTTCAGCTTTAGCATCATTCCTTCCAAAGAACACCCAGGACTGATCTCCTTTAGAATGGACTGGTTGGATCTCCTTGCAGTCCAAGGGACTCTCAAGAGTCTTCTCCAACACCACAGTTCAAAAGCATCAATTCTTTGGCGCTCAGCTTTCTTCACAGTCCAACTCTCACATCCATACATGACCAATGGAAAAACCATAGCCTTGACAAGACGGACCTTTGTTGACAAAGTAATGTCTCTGCTTTTCAGTATGCTATCTAGGTTGGTCATAACTTTCCTTCCAGTAGTAAGTGTCTTTTAATTTCATGGCTGCAGTCACCATCTGCAGTGATTTTGGGGTCCAAAAAAAAGTCTGACACTGTTTCCACTGTTTCCCCATCTATTTCCCATGAAATGATGGGACCAGATGCCATGATCTATAGTTTGATATCTGACATGAATTTGGGAGAAATTCTCAGTCATTATTGTTTCAAATACTTTTTCTATTTCTTTCCTTTTTTGACCTGGTTTTATCACACTTTCTTTTCACTATTCTCACTATATTTAGGTTGCATCTTTTGTGGTTGTCCCATGGTCTTAGCAAAAAAGATGTCCTTTTTATCATAGAGGATTGGAATACAAAGTAAGAAATCAAGAGATACCTGGAGTAACAGGTAAGTTTGGCCTTGGAGTAAAAAATGAAGCAGGGCAAAGGCTAACAGTGTTTTGTCAAGAGAACACACTAATCATAGCAAATACCCTCTTCCAACAACACAAGAGAAGACTCTACACATGGACATCACCAGAGGGTCAACTCTGAAATCAGATTGATTATATTCCTTGCAGCTGAAGTTGGAGAAGCTTTATACAGTCAGCAAAAGCAAGACTTGGAACTGCCTGTGGCTCAGATCATGAACTCCGTATTGCAAAATTCAGGTTTAAATTAAGTAGGAAAAATCACAAGGCCATTCAATTATGACCTAAATCTAATCCCTTATGATTATACAGTGGAAGTGATTAATAGATTCAAGGGATTAGATCTGGTAGGCAGAATACTTAAAGACCTATGGTTGCAGTTTTGTACAGGAGGCAGTGCCCAAAACCATCTCAAAGAAAAAGAAATGCAAGAAGACAAAGTGATTGGCTGAGGAGGGTTTACAAATAGCTGACAAAAGAAGAAAAGCAAAAGGCAAGGAAGAACAAGAAAGATATACTCAACTGAATGAAGGGTTCCAGAGAATATCAAGGAGAGATAAGAAAACCCTCTTTTATGCAAAAAAGTAGAAGAAAACATTAGAATACCAACAAGGGTCTGTCTAGTCAAAGCTATGGTTTTTCCAGTAGTCATGGATGGATGTGAGAGTTGGAACACAAAGAAGGCTGAGTGAGGAAGAATTGATGCTTTTGAATTGTGATGCTGGAGAACTCTTGAGAGTCCCTTGGACAGCAAGGAGACCAAACCAGTCAGTCCAAGGAAATCAACCCTGAATATTCATTGGAAGGACTGATGCTGAAGCTGGAGTTCCAATACTTTGGCCACCTGATGGGAAGACCTGACTCACTGGAAAAGATCCTCATGCTAGTAAAGATTGAATGTAAAAGAAGTGGGTGGCAGAGGATGAGATGTTTAGATAGGATCACTGTCTCAGTGAAAATGAGTGAGCAAACTCTAGGAGATGCTGAAGGACAGGGGAGCCTGGCATGCTTCAGTCCATGGAATACAAAAAGCTGGGCATGACTTAGCCACTGAACCACTGAACCACAAGAACTATATGTTCTTGGATTTTTTTTTTTGTATCCTATTTTTCAATCTTTGTTCTCTTTGTTTCTTAGTTTTTGAGGATTCTTTTGAAGTATCCTCTGAGAGAGTCTTTCCTCAGCCATTTCCAGTGTAACTACAAGCCCATCAGACATTCATTTCTCAAACAAGCTTTTTTAGCTCCGCCATTTCTATTTGTTTGCTTTTTTCTTCCTTCTTATGTTTTCTATCTCTTTGCTTACACTCTCCATCTATTCTCTGCTGCTTCTACTTTACCTATGAGAGTCCTTAGTATCTTAACCATGGTAGTTTTAAATTCCTAGCCTGATAATTCCTACATTTCCAGTATGATTGGTTTTGATTCTTTCTCTGTCTCTTTGGATTGTATATCTTGTCTTTTGGCATGCCTTGGAGTTTTTTCTTGATAGTAGGCATGTTGTCCCAAGTAAAAAGAACTGCTATAACTATGTCTTTAATAATGTGTCAGTGTAACTTAGAGGGGTGGGGAATATCTACATATTTATATTTGCCATTAATGTTTCATATTACATAATTTTCAGTTAGCATACTTATCTCTATGACTACAGTTATATGCATATTATTGCATTTCATTTCATGTTTTGAGCTGTATTATATTTGTGTTAGTCACTCGGTCGTGTCTGACTCTATGCAATCCCATGAATGGTAGCCTACCAGGATCCTCTGTTCCTGGACTTCTCCAGGTAAGAATACTGATGTGGGTTACCATTTCCTTCTCCAGGAGATCTTCTGGACCCAGGTATTGAACCTGGGTCTCCTGCATTGCAAGCAGAATCTTAACTCTCTGAACCACCAGGGAAGCCTACTTTGTATAGCAAAATTATTTTGGTTTAGTTGCATGAAATATTTAATTTTGTTGTATATTTAATCTAACAAAAGACATAAAATTGCTTCCCCAAACCACACTCTGAAGCACAAGCTACAATCACTTTTTTTCATTGTTAAAAGTGCAAAACCAAAGTTTTATGATTAGATTTCAGTCTTTTAGAGAGTCTGTGTGTATCTGGGCCAAGAACTGCACAAAAGTTTCTCTTTTACTTTTGCCTTGGATGTGAGAGGATGGTTAGAATGGACTGAAATTGGGAATTTCCCACTTCCTATGCAGAAGGCAAGACCCAGCTGAGGCTGGTTATCTCCCTTTCCTGGGTCAGTTAGACTCTGATAATATGCAAATGGTTGGGCTCCAGTCAAATACTTCTCCAGGAGGGCAGGCCTTGATGAGCAGTTAGGCAGCTCTGGAGTGTTTCAAGATGGCTCTTTCTCCTCTTTCCCTGTGGGAAGTCTGAGGGAATTTCTGATAATTACTGGGGGATATGGTTGAGCACTTGAAAGCAAACCTCACACAATTGCGGGAGCCCACCTATGGCATCGCTCAGAACTGTCCGCAATGACTCTCCAGCAATTCATCAATTTCAGTTCCTGTTCTCCTGCCCAGACATGGTTGGTGCAGTGATTTCAGCTTGTGACTCTGCTTCCATGAGTCTTGAATCCTGGTACTTGTCTGTCTCCAATTCTGGGGGCAACTGTTTTCCTGTGTGCCTTCCCCTCTCTTATCAGTTGCTGATTATTTTTTAGCCTGTAGAGTTTTTTTCTTTTTTGTCTGTTGTAATGACAGGGTGGTGACTTGAAGCTCTTTACATGTGGAACCTATAACAGAATGTTTCTTATCTGCTCTTTTATTCTTTTATATGTGTGTATGTGAAGTTATCCTGGGCTGATCCAGTTTGTGGGATTTCTACCTCTGATTTGTTATAGGGCATTTAGATTTAGCTTCACAGACTACTCTGAGATGTTTCTCACATTTTTGTTCTGAATGGTAATTTCTCCTACATATTACAGCTTTTATAATGTTTATTTTATTTTTTTACTACCTAAATATTTTTTCTAGGTTCTTTCAAAATTTGATGGTTTCTTACTTGTTTACATTCCTCTGTCCCATTTCCAGAAACTATAATTGAACCTTCAATAAAGATGAGAGGGCTAATTCTCAAACCTTTCCTTTGGAATCTCTCTGCTTGCTTCCTAGAAGAGTTTATGCTGTATATTTCCCACTGCATAAACATTGGTTGTTTTTGCCCCATTCTCTCCTTTTGGGATTGGGTCAGGCCACTAAGTTACAGATACAATCTAAGCATGATCAGTCAACAGTTTATGTCCCTAGCTGGGATAAACTGTTTATCCAGTAGTAGTTTAGGGTTGTATGCATAATCTGTTTCGTTCCTTATATTATTATCTTCTCTGAGACTCTTCTATGAGAGGTACTAAGAAAGATGTTCCTAGAACTAAAAGGTGTATGCTTAGTTAAGTATGTATCTTCCCACCGGCCTCATTTCTAACCAGGCAGACACAGCCTCAGGAAGATGGAGGGGTGGTGTCAGATGACAGTATTTGAATCTCTAAATTCAGCACCTTAACCATAGCAGTGTGTGTATGCTCAGTCATGTCCTACTCTTGGTGACCCCTGTGGCCTGTAGCCCACAAGGCTCTGTCCATGACATTTTCCAGGCAAGAATACTGGGGTGGGTTGCCATTTCTTCCTCTGGGAGAATGTGTGTCTCATCCATTTCCTGCGCTGGCAGGTACATTCTTTACCACTGGTCCGCCTGGGAAGCCCATAACCATAATTTTAACTGGGTTTCAATAACTTTAACAAAGTCCTGTCAATACATTTCCTCTGTTTCTATTGTTCCAGTGGCTCATTTTTTCCCGTTTTTCTAGTGGTTCATTTCTGAAGCTTGTACTTAGTCTTGAGCATATCTCACTAAGCCCTCTCTTTTTCATCTCTTTTCAGTAAAGCTTCTGGAAAACACATGTAGAGCTTTTAATATATTCTCCACTTCCCTTTCATGGTAGTGCTGACTTGGCTTCAGTCTCTTCCATTCCTTTGAAAGTGCTATTGCTAAAATTATTAATGCTTTCACACAGAGAAATCGATTAATTGTTTTTCTGGCTTTACATCATTTATTGGTTTTGCTACATTTGGCATTGAATAGGCTTTCATTCACACACCCAGCTTTACCATTATTTCCTCTGATACTGTTTTCTTCTGTTTCTTTTCCAAATGATTTACAGTTTATCTGATTTTTCATAAACTCATTTGCTCAATTCTTCACATTTTCAGAGATTGGTCTTCAAACCTTTAATCTCTCACTCTGTTGTTGTGGTTGCCTCATTTAAATCCATGGCTTAACATATATATATATATATATATATATATATATATATATATATATATATATGTATACCTACTTGTTAAACATTTGAAAATTGAGAATTCTAGTTTCTGATAATAGTGAGGTAGGTAAGTCAGACTAAATATCCCATAAAGCCTTTGAAAATACTATAGTAAAAATAAAAGTCTTTGACTCTCTGAATATCAAAATACTGATTCAGTTCAGTTCAGTTGCTCAGTCATGTCCGACTCTTTGCAACCCCATGGACTGCAGCACACCAGGCCTCCCTGTCCATCATCAACTCCTGGAGTTTTACTCAAACTCATGTCCGTTGAGTCGGTGATGCCATCCAAGCATCTCATCCTCTGTCGTCCCCTTCTCCTCCTGCCTTCAATCTTTCCCAGCGTCAGGGTCTTTTCCAGTGAGTCAGTTCTTCACATCAAATGGCCAAAATATTGGAGTTTCAGAAACTGAAAATCCTGGTAAGATTATAAAATTCCAAATAAAATTTGAAAGAAAATCAAAACAAGAATGCAGAGAAAGAAGCAGAGCACAAAACCTGCTATTACGTTAAGAACACTAAAGTGTTACCCAGTGGCTTTGTCCAGCCTGGGCTGCATAAATCCAGGCAACGGAGAGAGACATTCCCCACTAGAATCTGGAAACTCATAGAGTTGAACCGTAAGTAATCAGCACTCTGTGGGTCTGCAGCTGTAGTTTGCATTGTCTTGGTTCAAGAAAAGGCCTGATTTTTCAAAGGGATGTTGGAGTTTTAGTTAAAGACCTCAAAGCCCTTCAGTTCAGTCAGTTTAACTGAATATGTCTCTTCACTAGATCTTTTAACCAAGTAGTGAGATTATGCCAGACCATTAAATAGACGAAGGATTTGTCTCTCTTCTTAATAGAGGTCTAGAGTTTCAAGTTTTAATTTAAAGAGAACGTGCTATAAGTTCGTGAAAATTTGTTCACAACAGTCAGTAGTAAAGGTTAACTTTAATTTTAATTATGAGTTTGAATCTTTTGAGTTATTGTTCACTAAGATATATTTTTAATTCTGAAATAGGATGACTTAGTTGTTAAATCGCTAATTTACCTTTTAAAAAGAAAAGATTTGTTTTAATACTGCAAGGAGTGGATACTCTAGGTAGCTTTAGAGGCTAACCAATTTCCCTCTTTCCCTTCCTACTATTGTTTTCTCTACAAATTTTTTATACCTGTTTTCTCCTTATAAGTTCATTTTCCACGTGATTTTGGCTTTCTGTAACTTCTTTTCATTTTGCTGAACTTTTTCTTTAAAAATTTTTCAAACACATGAAATAAAGAGAATTATGACAGATTCACATTTAATAATTACCTTGCTTCAACAATTATCAATTTTTCCCATACCTCTTCACACATCTTTTCCAATTTTTTCATTTATTTATTGGTGTTCAGTCACTAAGTTGTGTCCAACTCTTTGTGAGCACCCATGGACTGCAGCACCCCAGGCTTCTCTGTCCTTCACTATCTCCTGGAGTTTGCTCAAATTCATGTTGATTGAGTCGGTGATGCTATCTAATCATCTCATCCTCTGCCTGTATAATTTTTTTTGTAAAAGCTAATCCCAGTTGTCATGTATGAATCAGGCTTTTTTCTTGATGTAGCTAGTATCTCATTAGGAACTCATGAATTAACAGTAGCTTATTAATATCATTTAATGCCTAGCTTATATTTAAAGCACCCAGATTGTCTGAGATGCTTTTGAATTTGCTGATTATTCTCTCATGGAGTTATTTTGCTTCTCTCTCCAGTATTTCCTGTAAATTGAAGTTACATCTACAGACTTGATATTTAGGCAAGGATTCTTTATGGATGACTAATCTTTTTACATTGTATCATTAAGATAATGACGAATGCTTTTAGAACCCATTGCCTTAGTATTTTTAAATGGAAATTTTCTATACTGTCTTTTCTTCTGCCTTTATCTCCTGGAATTCTATGAAAGGGAAATTTACCACATCCACTTTTGGGTACTCTATATCTAAACGTAAGGCACAGGTAACATAAATACTTCACACTAATGAATTGGCGACCTAGCAACTTAAGTGACATTTCATATTTATTTTTTTAAAGTGTAATTATCTTATGAATTTTTATACATTTACCATACTTCACCATAGTCATTTTTTCATATTGTTTAAGTCATCCAATGGGAGCTCTGTCAAAGTATCTTTGTTTTTCTTTTCGTAACCTCATTGGACTTTTTCTTCCTAGCACAAACAGATAGCCTATGCTCATCTATTTGTTTCTAAATCATTTTATTTCATAAGTCAGACAATTAATATTTTAAAGAGAAATAGCATGTATGTATTCTGGTATTTCAAATTCAAATTTAATATTTAATAGGCATTTGAATATTTTTTATGCTCAATAAAAATATTGCTTCATTTTTATTGAAATTGTCAGTTTATAATGTGCTACTTTCGGGTGTACAACAAAGTGATTTAGCTGTACACACGTACACATGTATCAATAAATCATGATTCTTAACAATAGCAGCAAAATTATTTACTATTCCTACAACATGCCTGTAATGGTTCCAAAATAAGAGCTCCAAGTATTTTACTGTTTAGTAATTGGAAATAATTATTTTTCTCTCTGACTTGCAGCCATTGTTATAAAGTTAGCTATATTTATTTTAGCTCCAACCCCTAGCCTCCACCCCAGAGTTTAGGGGTGTCTTATGGTTTGAATTTTTAACATATGCAAAATATTCACCTAATTTCAACGCCAAAATCAATGTTGTTTAGTCACTAAGTCGTTCCTAACTCTTTACAACCCCCACAGACTGTAGCCCACCCATGGACTATTGTTGTTTAATCACTAAATTGTGCCTGACACTTTGTGTGACCCCATGGACAGGTTCCTCTGTCCATGGGATTTCCTGGGCAAGAAAATTGGAGTGGGTTGCCATTTCCTTCTCCAGGGGATATTTCCAACTCAGGGATCAAACCTGTTTCTCCTGCTTGGCAGGAAGACTCTTTACCACGGAGACACCTGGGAAGTTCCCAAATAAATAATAATGTATTTTCCCATAAAACTTTTTTTATGCCTGTTCTTTCTTCTGTTTTCTCTATTTAGCTGTAGGAAATCATTATGACTACTTTTCTTATTCTTCCATACTGATACTCAAACACAATTCTGAAAATTAATTAGCAATTTAGAAGCAAAGTTGTTTTTTTTAACATCTTGTCATATGTCTAAATAAATAACATAATTAGTGAATAGCTACAGGTAAAAATTAAATTAATTTAAATAAAATGGCATTTAATGTTGATCTGAGTTCTAAGAGAAAAAAAATTATCTAAATATAGAAGCTCTAAAACAAAAACACACTGAAACAGAAAACTTTCTTCAAAATAAATTACCAAGTTAAATGATAAATTATCATAGGAAATTTTTGCAATAAATATAACCAAAGTAAATTATAAAAAAATAAGTACTATTTATTATCTATTCAATTCCAGGAACTTTAAAAAAATCATCTTATTTGATGCTACTTTTGTGATTCTTTCAATTTACAATTTTATAAATGGAGAAAGCTTTAGAGAGACAAATTAATTTGGTGTTTAGGCTCAATGTGTCCCTGCAAAATTCCTGTTGAAGCCCCATTCTACCCATTGTGACTGTGTGTAGCCTTAGAGACTTCATGGGGTGTGGTTATGATGAATCAAGTCTTAAGATTGGGTTGGCCTGCTTTCTGATTCCCCATGTTTTCTGGGATCTTCATGGTGTTCAAGCATCATATGCAAATTTGGTCCCAAGGGTGTTTTGATACTGTGGGGGAGGCTGAAAGGCCTAATCTGCTTAGAGGCCCTCTTTATGCCCATGGGTTTCTTTCCTACAGCAGCTTCTTGATGAATACAAGAATATTTGACCTAAAGATAATCAAATTTGGGGTAGATATTTCTCACCAAAAAAGTGAAATAAAAGCTTAACTTATGTAGCCCAATATAATTCGATTTTAATTGATGAATGGAAGTTATATTAGTTCAAAATAAGAAAGAGACCTCCAACAGAAGGAGGACACTTAAAAGGAAGTTCTGTGTCCCAGTGCATTGAAGAAAGGCTCAATGACTTTGCCTCCAGTAGTCCACCCATGGGATTCTTGCCCCAGATAACTCCATGAACCTTGGAAGCTTCCTTTGGCTCTCAGTTGTGTGATGTGATCGTATGTCATCTGATCCTATGTCATCATTTTCATCTTCAGGGCCATATTACTTTCTACAGTATATTCTTGAGTCAGTAGTTTCTTTGAAATCAAAATGTTCCATCCCAACAGTATCTTATAGAATACAATCTTTTCCCTTCACTCAATTTATGGTTAGCATTTATTTAGCCTAAGTTTCTCTGTTCCCTCTCTCTCATTTACTTCCAGTCCTCTGCATCCCTGGACACTTGTCATTTTTCTTTTCCAAAGGAAAACACATTTTCATTTTACAGGTATAAAGACTTGGGGTATAACTGGGCTATTGAAAGTGAAAGAGACATATATTGTTTAATAGCTATTTCTATACTAGAAAAAGGGCTTGAATACTTTCCTTCTCCCTATAGATGTTTCTTTCACTTAACTGACTTGATATTGTATATATATTTCATCTGAGGCAAAATTAGAAAGACCAGGAGACAGAGCAGAAATGATCCTGCTGCCAATTCATCTTCACTTGCACTTTTTTTCATTGAGCCTGTCAGATGCAACATGGAGAGGAGACAAAGCTGCAGGGTGACAAATAGACCCCACGATTATTTTCAACAAGTCACAAAAAAGTAGGACAAAATATCTTAATGTTTCCCTCTTCCTCCTCATCTTTCATTCAACAGAGATTTGCTGTCATTTATAAAGGTCATTGAGCCTGTGAGGAGTCAGGTGGAGAAAAAGTTTGGTCATTGCTCAAGTAGACTTCTAAATAGTGACTGTATTGAAATACTATAAAATAAGAGCTTGGATATAGAATGTGTCCATGTCTTTCAGGGGACTAGATTTTATTAGGCTGCTCACTGACTTCTATGTAATGGGGCTGTCATGAGCATAAGATAATACAGCATTTTCACATGGAAATGATGCGAATATTAAAAGCACATTTTTTCCCTTTGTTTCTCTCTATAAATAGTTCAGACATGAAGTTCTAAAGAAAAAAGAAAGTTCACATAGGATACTCTTTGGCACTTAATATATATACTGATTTATTTAGGAACTTTTTTTCTCCTCTTGGGAGCCATTTTGAAATAATAGACTCCTCACACTGTAAATGTGAATACAGCTAACATGAATAAAAGATGGACTGAAATGAATATCTATAACCACTTAGCCACAGTCACTTTGGTCTTAGAAATGGGCATCATACCTGAAGGATTTATACTAATTGAAGAACTTTTAGAGGAGATATTGAATAGAGTGCCTTCAATTTACTCCTGAGATAAGCCACGACTGTGCTTTTACTAGGAAACTTGTCACTATAAATTTTTATGTGACACTGTGATATAGCAGCAACAAAAGGAAATGGCTAATGACTGCTTATTGAATGCCTAGTCTGTGAAAGGCACTAAAGGCGTGGTGGCACGGGGGTCAGAAAACTATTCAAGGGACTCCAAACCATCAATATTATATCAGTCATTATCTTACTTGATTATGGCAGCATTTGAAACAATTCGGCACTTCTCTTTGGAAGCACTTTCAGCTGCCTCCTACAGCTCTCTTTATACTCGTATTTCCTTAGCTTTTCTTTGTGGTCTTCTGTATTGACTCTTTAAAAGTTGGGGTGCTTGAAGGATCAGTTCTAGAATCTTGTTCTCTTTGACTGTCCGCCCCTAAGTAATCTTATTTGCACGCTGAAGTCTCCCAAACTGGTATCCCCAGTCAAGACTTCTACTTTTCATTCCACTTCTACTGTAACCTGACTAATCCTCATTCCCACTTAGATGTATAATAGAAATACATAAGTAGAAATTTTCAAAACAGAATTTGTGATTTTTCCACCATGTAACTGCCCTTCTTTCAGTTTTCCCCATCTCTTTTAATTGGATTTGTATTCTACTAGTTCCTCAAGTAAAAATCTTAAAATCATCTTTGAAGCTTCTGTTTCTTTACCCTGTACTCTAATCCAATCCATCAGAAAATCCTGTCAACTTTGCCTTCAAATTACATTGAAAATCCTAGCATTGGTTCCCTAGCCCAGTACTACCGTTAGTTCAAGTCTTCATCTGTTATTGTCTGATCACTTACACTGCCTGCTTCCTCATAGTCTTCAATAAAGATGCCTGATATGATTTAGATTCTCTTGATTTTATTGAGGCTTGCTTCTAGTACACCACATGGAGCATGTTCCATGTGCACTTGAAAAGAATGTGTTTTGAGCTGATTTCTGATGAAATGCTCTATAAATATCAATTAAGTCCATTTAGTCTAAAGTGTCATTTAAAGACTGTGCTTATTGATTTTCTGTCTGGTTGATCTGCCCATTGATGACAGTGGGGGTGTTAAAATCCACACTATTATTGCTTTATTGTCAATTTCTCCTTTTATGGCTGTTAACATTTGCCTTACATATTGAAGTGCTTCTAAGATGTGTGTGTGTGTGTGTGTTTAATTGTTATATCTTCTTCTGGGATTATCCCTTGATCATTATGTGGTATCCTTCTTTGTCTCTTGTAACAGATTTTATTTTAAAGTCTGTTTTGTCTGATATAATCATTGCTCCTGCAGGCTTTCTAAGAAAGAATGTGAAGAAAGCATAGGGTAAATGATTGGGGAACTGGTTGAGCGGATAACTGAGGGCAGTAGATCAACAGTTACAGCATATTAAGGAGAGGAAAATCATGTAATAAATATAGGTCAAGGCCAAATCATGGGTTGACTTAAAAGCAATCAAGATTTAAAATCAAAAGAAGTATAAATTTTATCCAAGCAGCGAGGGGGCCTAGGAAAACTTTTAAACAGAAGGCATTATGAAAGTCATATTTTAAGCTGTTTAATCTGGTTATATCAGAAAGAATGCATCTGCCTTAAGCAATATGAGCCAGCCAGCTAGGTCATAGGTGAAAAACAAAAAGTTACTATTCTGTATACTGGTAGAGTGAATTAGAATGATGCAAGATGCATTGCAAACATGCACTTGGGTATTTAATAGGGTGAATCTAACAGCTGGATGTAGGAAATAAAGGAGAGAGATAATGCTTACAGTAAAACTTTAAGTTGGGAGAATGTAAGGAAAATAAGCAGAAGATTGTGGACAATGGGGCTTTACTGTTCTAGCTATAATTGTTTTGAACTTCCTGTAATAAAAGCCATTAAGAACATCCATCCAGCAGACAGTTGCTAGTAAAATCCTGGTCCCTGAATCAGAATTAGTAGCTATCAGATTTTTAACAGAAGTAATACTTTCAATATTGAGGCTACTGGAACTCTCTAGCAAAAGAACTTAGAGAACAGATATTTGAATTTTGAGACACAGATTTTGTATTGCTAAATGTATTGGGTTAACTGAAATACAAAAATTGAGTGAGAAAAAATGATCAGAGAATCACAAAAGGAAAAAGAACAGTTTATGCAATGCTATAATACAAAAAAGTTGGAAGAAAGGATTTTCAGACAATAAGGAGCACTACCAAATGTTTTAGCTCAGTTCAGTCGCTCAGTCATGTCCGACTGTGACCCGTGGACTGCAGCATGCCAGGCTTACCTGTCCTTCCAAATAGTAACGAAGAATAAAGATTTTTCAAAAAGTATGTGTATTTGGTGTCTGTGGCATCATTGCTAATATTCCATTTTTCTGTTATCAGTGTTAGAGAAAGCTCACAAACAGTGAATGGGTCATGACAAAACTCATGCAATTGATGTGATAATATTTGCTGGAGAAATTTCATAGTAAAAAGGATAGAGCTAGGTTAGGCAAAATAAACTTTTCCAAAACTTGGAAATGTAAAAGTAATGATAACTCTTTGGTTTAACTTGAGTATTGCCTTACAAATCCTTCTGAGGTCAACACACCTATTAGTCATTTAACCCTAGGGAAATGTAAATTCATTTGGCTTGCCATTTATTATTGATTATGCATATTTTCTTGTAATGTTTTTTGACTTTATGCTTATTAATACTTTGTAACTCTAAAATTAGAGATATATATTTTAGATTAATGATGGAGGATTTTTTTTTTTTTTACTGTCTAGTAGAGAAGTTAATCTCAAATTCATGCCTTTAAAACCTTTACTCTGGAGGACATCAACTTGTTTTGTGTCTAAACTATCTTATTTTAACCTTTTTTTTTAACCACTGAATGTAAAATGCAAATTTTCCAAATTTCCTTTTGAACTGGATTTGTTTTCTTTTTGCATTTTTATTATTGAGTTATATGAGTTTGAGTTTGGCACATCCTCATTCCCATTTGTATGGGAATTACATTTTAATTTTTTTTAATAATACTTTTACAGTAGCGAGGTTATTATTATTTAATTTCTGTTTTGTAAAATGGAGAAGATCGTTGTACATTAAAATAAGAGAGTAAAATGCGTTGTGCCTGAAAGTTAGGCTGCCTTCTCATTGTCAGCAAGAATGTGAGTTGAGTTCTGTTATCAGGTATTAGGAGTAGATGGTCCAAGAACAAACAAGCTGTCCAAAATGTATTCTGTGGTTTAAATTAAAAAACAAAACAAAACAAAAAAAACAAGCAACTGAAGCTAGTCCAGGGAAATATAGTCTGCAGTTTAGTATTCAAAAAGAAAAGTTAGTTTAGGGGCTTGCAAAACTTGGAGCAGAAACTGATTAAAAATTTTCTTCATATCCCCTATCTCCCAGCTTTTTACTCATCTTTGTAAGTCTTTATTTCTGAGTACTTGGAAAAAGAAAAATCAAGGAAAAAAACCTAAAGATAGTGGCGGAAGGTCTTAGTAGAAACAGAAGAGATAAAATAAAAATATTAGTGTAAATACTCTTTCTCTGTGGCAAAGATCTTTATTTAGAGAGTAACTCAGTAAATCATATGCCTGAGCTTTTGTTTTCTTCTGTATTAAATAGGAGTATTGACGTTACCTTAATATTTTTTCCACTGTGAATCCATTCTGATTATCCTAACATAGGGATAGGAACTTAAGTATGCTATTCTTTTTTCATTCAACAGATATATATGTATCAGTTCAGCTCAGTTCAGTCATTCAGTCGTGTCTGACTCTTTGCGACCCCATGAATCTCAGCACGCCAGGCCTCCCTGTCCATCACCATCTCCCGGAGTTCACTCAGACTCACGTCCATCGAGTCGGTGATGCTATCCAGCCATCTCATCCTTGGTCGTCCCCTTCTCCTCCTGCCCCCAATCCCTCCCAGCATCAGAGTCTTTTCCAATGAGTCAAATCTTCACATGAGGAGGTCAAAATACTGGAGTTTCAGCTTTAGCATCATTCCTTCCAAAGAAATCCCAGGGTTGATCTCCTTGAGAATGGACTGGTTGGATCTCCTTGCAGTCCAAGGGACTCTCAAGAGTCTTCTCCAACACCACAGTTCAAAAGCATCAATTCTTCAGCGCTCAGCCTTCTTCACAGTCCAACTCTCACATCCATACATGACCACAGGAAAAACCATAGCCTTGACTAGATGGACCTTAGTCAGTGAAGTAATGTCTCTGCTTTTCAATATGCTGTCTAGGTTGGTCATAACTTTTCTTCTAAGGAGTAAACGTCTTTTAATTTCATGGCTGCAGTCACCATCTCCAGTGATTTTGGAGCCTAAAAAAATAAAGTCTGACACTGTTTCCACTGTTTCCCCATCTATTTCCCATGAAGTGATGGGACCAGATGCCATGATCTTCGTTTTCTGAATGTTGAGCTTTAAGCCAACTTTTTCGCTCTCCTCTTTCACTTTCATCAGGAGGCTTTTTAGCTCCTCTTCACTTTCTGCTATAAGGGTGGTGTCATCTGCATATCTGAGGTTATTGATATTTCTCCCAGCAATCTTGATTCCACCCTGTGTTTCTTCCAGTCCAGCGTTTCTCATGATGTACTCTGCATAGAAGTTAAATAAGCAGGGTAACAATATACAGCCTTAACGTACTCCTTTTTCTATTTGGAACCAGTCTGTTGTTCCATGCCCAGTTCTAACTGTTACTTCCTGACCTGCATATAGGTTTCTCAAGAGGCAGGTTGGGTGGTCTGGTATTCCCATCTTTCAGAATTTTCCACAGTTTATTGTGATCCACACAGTCAAAGGCTTTGGCATAGTCAATAAAGCAGAAATAGATGTTTTTCTGGAACTCTCTTGCTTTTTCCATGATCCAGCAGATGTTGGCAATTTGATGTCTGGTTCCTCTGCCTTTTCTAAAACCAGCTGGAACATCTGGAAGTTCATGGTTCACGTATTGCTGAAGCCTGGCTTGGAGAATTTTGAGCATTACTTTACTAGCATGTGAGATGAGTGCAACTGTGTGGTAGTTTGAGCATTCTTTGGCATTGCCTTTCTTTGGAATTAGAATGAAAATTGACCTTTTCCAGTCCTGTGGCCATTGCTGAGTTTTCCAAATTTGCTGGCATATTGAGTGCAGCACTTTCACAGCATCGTCTTTCAGGATTTGAAACAGCTCAACTGGAATTCCATCACCTCCACTAGCTTTGTTCATAGTGATGCTTTATATATATATATATATATATATATATGTATGTATGTATATGCTTATCTATTATACACTATAAGAAATATATAAATGATAGTTCCAGAACAGAGATCTATATTGGTAGATGAGCATTTATGTATAAATAGCTTTATGAGTACAGGGTAAGTCTTGATCCTTTCCAAGAAAAATTGGAGGCTGAAGCACTGTGGATAAATTCACCAATGTTTCCATGTTTAAATGCTCTTCTATTATCTAAATGGATATAAAATAGTGCTGGTTCATGGTGGATACACAGTACACAGCAGTCAAATGAATTATTTTCCAAATGAACAAATGGGTGAGTAACATCACTAGGGAATATTTATTATACACCACATTGAGGAAACATAAAAAGGTAAAAAAAAAATTAAAAATAATATCCTATTATGGTAAATGCTATGATGGAAATGGGGATGAGATGGTTAAGTAGCATCACCGACTCAGTGGACATGAATTTGAGCAAACTCTGGGAGACAGAGAAGGGCAGGGAAGCCTGGCGTGCTGCAGTTCGTGAGGTGGCAAAGAGTCAGACATGACTTAGTGACTGAACAACAACATTGTGAAGGAAATAAATATGTTAATGAGTCAGAATGTTTGGAGCAGGTCTTATCCCAGCTGCTACCAGAGAGGTGACAGATAAAAAGCCCTCGGCTCTTTGGGATCTCTTAGCCTCAGACAGAGTACTTCCTGTAGCCCCTGGGAAGTAAGTCTTCTGAAAAGAGTGACACCGGGAGGGCTGTGGAGGCAAAAGCATGCTGAAGCCAGGAAGGGGTCCATATTAATAGAATTAAGTATTCCCTGGGAACCTGGGTGGACCGTGTCCATCAAAATGGGCAAACTTACCTGCAAGTATCCTTTATTGTCATTTACAGCTAAGATAATCCAAGTACCTTTGTGAGATATTTGAGTCATTTTGACTGGAAAGCTGTCCTTGGAATGTAATCACCAATATGATTGTAAAATTGATCCAAATATATAATCTGATCATGAAATAAAAATATTTTCTCTGTCATTTGATGCTAAACTTCATTGTGGTTACTCTGTACTGGAAAGCAAAACTGGCCAAAGCATTTTCT
Organism: Capra hircus; assembly: GCF_001704415.2. Lineage (NCBI taxonomy): Eukaryota > Metazoa > Chordata > Mammalia > Artiodactyla > Bovidae > Capra > Capra hircus. The sequence continues at coordinate 11,953,795 of NC_030811.1, read as the reverse complement.
AAGATGTTTTATGTAACTTGCAAAATAGGATTTTTTTAGACCCGTGGGCTATATTCACTATTTTTACTTTACCTTTTGTTTTCTTACTATAAAATACGTAATTCTTAACATTTAGATAATAACAGGTAAAATTTACCTTGATGAAGTTAACTTTAATCTTAGTATGTAAGTTAGCTTTCGAGTATTTACTTTTCTGAAGATAAAGGAATTTTAACTTAAAAAGTGTAATTCAATTTAAAAGAAATTATGGGTCTGGTAGCCAGTGCTGACTCAAGCAAAGGGCGTTCTTTCAAAGGCATTTCTTGAGTTACTACAAGGTAATCTGAAGTTTAAAAAGTCTTAAAAAATTGTTTTGAGTTTTGTCTTCTCCAATGGCAATGTGAAAAATTTATAAGACACTGAGTTGCTAAAAAATCTATCAGTTTCTACATTTATAAAATGGAAATAATAATTCTTAACAACTTCAAGAGATTACTGTGAGCATTAAGTATGCAAAAACATTTACTACTGTGCTTGAGAAGATAGGAAATACTTCATAAATGAAGTTTATTTCATTAGGGACATTGTCAGCTGCAGCCAGCAGAGTAGTAATGATGATGTTAGTAATATTAATGATGGGAGAGGTAATGCAGTAGTAACATTAGCAATAATGACTAGTACCAGAGTTTAAAGTATTTATTTGCATGTTAAAACACTTGTGGTTTGTTAGTGCTTACATTACGATTACACTACAAGTCTTCTAAAACATCCCCTCTCTCTCATTCTGCTTTCTATTATTATTATTTTTTTAATATAACACTCATCACTACATAGGGACTTCCCAGTTGGTCCTAGTGGTGAATAATCTGCCTACCAATGCAGGAGACCTAGAGACACCAATTCCAGTTCTGCATTGGGAATATCCCCTGGAGGAGGGCATGGCGACACACTCCAGTATTCTTGCTTGGGAAATCCGCCTAGCCTGCTGCGATTCATAGGGTCTCAAACAGTCGGACACAACAAAGTGGCATATCATGTACCTATAACTCCCTAAAATATATTCAGTTCAGTTCAGTCGCTCAGTCGTGTCCGACTCTTTGCGACCCCATGAATTGCAGCACACCAGGCCTCCCTGTCCATCAGCAACTCCCAGAGTTCACTCAAACTCATGTCCATCGAGTCGGTGATGCCATCCAGCCATCTCATCCTCTGTCGTCCCCTTTTCTCCTGCCCCCAATCCCTCCAGGATCAGTCTTTTCCAATGAGTCAACTCTTCATGTGAGGTGGCCAAAGTACTGGAGTTTCAGCTTTAGCATCAGTCCTTCCAATGAACACCCAGGATTGATCTCCTTTAGGATGGACTGGTTGGATGTCCTTGCAATCCAAGGAACTCTCAACAGTCTTCTCCAACACAATTTAAAAGCATCAATTCTTCAGTGCTCAGCTTTCTTCACAGTCCAACTCTCATATCCATAAATGACCACTGGAAAAACCATACCCTTGACTAGATGGACCTCTGTTGGCAAAGTAATGTCTCTGCTTTTAAATATGCTATCTAGGTTGCTCATAACTTTCCTTCCAAGGAGTAAGCGTCTTTTAATTTCATGGCTACAATCACCATTTGCAGTGATTCTGGAGCCCCAAAATATAAAGTCTGACACTGTTTCCACTGTTTCCCCATCCATTTCCCATTAAGTGATGGGACCAGATGCCATGATCTTAGTTTACTGAATGTTGAGCTTTAAGCAAACTTTTTCACTCTCCTCTTTCACTTTCATCAAGAGGCTTTTTAGCTCCTCTTCACTTACTGCCATAAGGGTGGTGTCATCTGCAAATCTGAGGTTATAGATATTTCTCCCAGCAATCTTGATTCCAGCTTGTGCTTCTTCCAGTCCAGTGTTTCTCATGATGTACTCTGCATAGAAGTTAAATAAGCAGGGTGACAATATACAGCCTTAACATACTCCTTTTTCTATTGGGAACCAGTCTGTTGTTCCACGTCCAGTTCTACTGTTGCTTCCTGACCTGCATATAGGTTTCTCAAGAGGCAGGTCGGGTTGTCTGGTATTTCCATCTTTTGAAGAATTTTCCACAACTTATTGTGATCCACACAGTCAAAGGCTTTGGCATAGTCAATAAAGCAGAAATAGATGTTTTTCTGGAATTCTTTTGCATTTTTGATGATCCAGTGATGTTGGCAATTTGATCTCTGGTTCCCACGCCTTTTCTAAAACCAGCTTGAACATCTGGAAGTTCATGGTTCACGTATTGCTGAAGCCTGGCTTGGAGAATTTTATATAACATATCTACTGCTTATTTATCATGTCTTCACTACTTCCATCCTCCCTGAGAATGAGAGATAGATCTTTGTTTTGCCAATGCCAGCATAGTTCAAGCAGTGAAAAGCTACTCTTCTTGAGGCTATTGCTGAATGAATGAGTTGTTTGACAGCTTTTTGTATTTCTGGTGGTCCTATAGGGCTTCCCTCTTCCAATAGTCATGTATGGGTGTGAGAGTTGGACTATAAAGAAAGCTAAGTGCTGAAGATGCTTTTGAACTATGGTGTTGGAGAAGACTCTTAAGAGTCCCTTGGACTTCAAGGAGATCCAGCCAGTCCATCCTAAAGGAGATCAGTCCTGGATGTTCTTTGGAAGGACTGATGCTGAAGCTGAAACTCCAATACTTTGGCCACCTGATGCGAAGAACTGACTCATTGGAAAAGACCCTGATGCTGGGAGGGACTGGGGGCAGGAGGAGAAGGGGAAGACTGAGGATGAGATGGTTGGATGGCATCAGTGACTCGATGGACATGAGTTTTGGTAAACTGGGAATTGGTGATGGACAGGGAGGCCTGGCATGCTGTGGTTCATGGGGTCGCAAAGAGTCGGACACGACTGAGCGACTGAACTGAACTATAGGGCTTCCCAGGTGGCTCAGTGGTAAAGAGTCTACTTGCCATTGCAGGAGATGCAAGAGACCTGTGTTTGATCCCTGGGCTGGGAAGATCCCCTGGAGAAGGCAATGGCACCCACTCCAGTATTCTTGCCTGGAGAATCCCATGGACAGAGGAGCCTGACAGGCTATACTCCATGGGGTCACAAAAAAATCCGACACACCTGAGCACAGCTCAGCACATAAGAAATTAGACAAGTGTTTTTCTGAATTTTTAATTATGACTTTTCTAATTTTGATTTATATTTCAGATGACTTATAGATATGTCTTCCAAAGCTTTTTTTTTTTTTTTTTTTTTTTTTTTTACTCCAAGAGAGGATTGGAGACATTTTTATTTTTTCAATCTTCAGATATAAAGATGTTTCAGTCTTTGGATGTTTTTGCTGCTTTCACATGGTCACTACTGGACAAAAACAAGTTAGGTCTAAAATTATTGGGTTACCAAATTTTGCCCCAGAATCCATAAGTAATTGTTATATTGTCACCTGAAATTTAGTTTTGTCAAAGAGTCTACTGCTAACCATAATTTTCTTCCTTTTAAGTGATTTGTTTACCTTTACTTTTTATAATTCAAACATATTCAATAAGCACTTTAATGCTTGAGTTATGTTTTACTAATTACCTTATATTTTTCTTTCAAAGACATCAGTAAATCATGAGTTGAATTTGTGTTGTCACTATGCCATATGTATCACCTTTCAAAATATTTTAGTCATCTTTAATTTTTTTTATGTTTTTATTCAGTGATGGATTATAAACTTTGCTCCTTTACTGAAAAAATATTCCAGTATTAATTAAGCACTTACTACCCCTACTGTTGTTTACCCATCACTTCATGGGAAATAGATGGGGAAACAGTGGAAACAGTGTCAGACTTTATATTTTGGGGGGCTCCAAAATCACCGCAGATGGTGACTGCAGCCATGAAATTAAAAAATGCTTACTCCTTGGAAGAAAAGTTATGACCAACCTAGATAGCACGTTCAAAAGCAGAGACATTACTTTGCCGACTAAGGTCCAGCTAGTCAAGGCTATGGTTTTTCCTGTGGTCATGTATGATGTGAGAGTTGGACTGTGAAGAAAGCTGAGTGCCGAAGAATGGATGCTTTTGAACTGTAGTGTTGGAGAAGACTCTTGAGAGTCCCTTGGACTGCAAGGAGATCCAACCAGTCCATTCTGAAGGAGATCAGCCCTGGGATTTCTTTGGAAGGAATGATGCTAAAGCTGAAGCTCCAGTACTTTGGCCACCTCATGAGAACAGTTGACTCATTGGAAAAGACTCTGATGCTGGGAAGAATTGGGGTCAGGAGGAGAAGGGGATGACAGAGGATGAGATGGCTGGATGGCATCACGGACTCGATGGACGTGAGTCTGAGTGAACTCCGGGAGATTGTGATGGACAGGAAGGCCTGGCATGCTGTAATTCATGGGGTCTCAAAGAGTCGGATACAACTGAGTGACTGAACTGAAATGAACTGAACTGAATTAATTTTTTATCTCAGTGTCTTATCACTTCTTTCAATTTCCAAGTCTTGTGAATGTTACGATTTTTTTTTCCTCTCCAAAATCATGGATGACATCAGTGCTTACCATTACAGTTCTTTCCTGTCTCTGACACTCTTAATGTACTTTATATACATGGGGATTAAACTTGCAAGTGTGTATAACAGCATTTTGTTTAGTTACTATGTCCTGTCTGCTTTATAAAGAGGTATAAAGTATATTCCCTTCTATACTCATATGAGTATAACACATGTTAATCAACAGTTATATTTCTCAATTGTGTTAAAATAGTTCATATTTCAGAAAAAAGATCTTTTATTTTTGGTTACAGCTCTTAGTGTTGCAGTTAGCAATTTGAGAATTATGTGCAATAATATGTGCATCCTTACTTATTTACTTATCTTAAATATGGTGACTGTGTTTTTTAGTGATATTACAGGTTTTCATCTTTTTTTGCCTTTATGTTTATTTTTGTGGGAAGTCATAAAAACAGTATCAAGACAACATTGCCGAATCAATTTAAAATCTGAGGTTACATTGTTTTTTCCTTATAGTGTTATTTGAAAGATTTATGGGAAACTAGATATTATTTGAATATTAGAAACTAGTTTAAAAAAGAGCCTAGGAAAAATCAAATAAATAGTTTTGCTTTCTTTTCTGTAGAAAGAATATCCTTAACCTTAAAAAAATTATCAGGTATGCTTATTGTAAAAGTGTTAAACATAAAGATATGTGTACAATAAAACGTTAAAAGCTTCTCATCTACCTTCGCAAAGCTATTCTACTGAAGTAAGTATACTTTAGTATACTCTAGTATTTTTGACAAAAACTACAAATTCTGTATATACTATTATTCCTTAATAGCTACTAAATACCTAAAGAAAGATCAAGATCCTGTTTTAGGAATTGGAACTGTACATAGACATGAAGAGAACGCCTAGAAGAATCATGGGCCAAACTAAGTTATGCCTAACATGTGAATATAGATAACTTCTAATCCCTCACTCATTCCATTTCAGAATTCACTGTTGGGTTAACCAAGGCTTCTGACACTGCATTCCAGATCTATTTTTCCCTCTGTCCAATTCTGGTTCCTTCCCTTCCCTTCCAGAGATTTGGATCTCAAAAGCATCACCTATGCATGTTAATCTCCATCTCAGGGTACATTACAGGGAGCCCAGTCTATGGTGCCATCCTCCCTACAAAGTTGTTTATTCAGACTCTGTACATACCCTTCTAACTATATTTCAACTTACAGGCACCATATCAATAGTACATTTCCAATAAAGATAACCCAGCTATATTTCATACAATCAAATATACATTCTTAACCCCCAAAAGATAAAAGCCAAACTCTCATATGTTTATGTATTCATCTTATAATGACCTACATTCTTCTCTTTCCTTCACAGTGACCTTTGTTACCCTGTAGCTTAAAGGTATAATTACATATTTAACCAAGTTCACTCTTTAAATAAATTATTAAGGAAAGAGAGGGGAAAACTATAGTATATGATGGTGTATTTGCATAGCCACTATAACTTTTATTTCTGCAAGTGGTCACAAAAATCATATTTGATACTTATATTTCTGTCTTAATGTTCCTTTTGCTCTCCATCAATACCACCATAGGCAATATAACTTTTAACTAATGCAATAACCCAAACTTTTATTCCTGTAGGTTCTAATAGTGTAGTTCCTGTATTTGATTATGATAATATTTTATTTAACTTAATCACTTCACAGGAAAGTATTAAGTGATACAGAATAAAATCTGTTATGTTCTAACAGTGAGATCTCTTGTTTCTGCTATGAAGAAAGCCTTCATATTCCCATGGTACTAAGAAACAATTATCCCAGTTAATATAAGCAGTAGCCAGCATTTGCTATGGCATCAAATTAACCCTTAAAATCCCATGACTTACAAAAGTAAATATCTGCATCTCACTTATGGTTGTGAGAATATGCTTGGCTCTCTTTTGTTGGTATCATCTCGGGAGAGTTCTGTTCCATGTGTCTTCTCATCCCCAAACTCAGATTGATCAAACACTCCCTGCTGTCCCCAGGGAGACAGGAGCACGTTGCTCTGAGCCAATCCACTCATTTACGCTTCCACTCCATGGTGGTTTCCTGTTGAACAAAGCAAGTCATACAGCTCAGGCTCACATTCCTGAGTTTTATAACATGGAATTGCAAGCCCTCATTGTCTGTTTCACTGAAATGCAGTTTTCCTATAAAAACCACTTTTTTGTTTAATGGTGAATCAAACCAATTCATAATTATTATAAATCGAGCTAATTAATAACAACTAGCATTTCTGTTACCTTTGGTCCTTTCTTCATCTTCTTACTTTAGACTCCACCCTCTTTTTCCATCTTTCTTTTTCCTCTTCCCTTTTCCGGGGTTCCCCGCTGCATTTATTGCTTTTCGTCTTTTTATTCTTTTGTGTTGATGCGGTATACGGAAATGCTAGCAAACACTTACAAGGCCAAAATCCACTCCATAGTGTGCCCTCTTAGCTCATGACCTCATCAGTGGAGCCAAAAGATAGCCTTAGAACACACGACAGGTTAGAAGCTCACAACTTGTGAATAACACATAGGCTTGTGTTACATATGTAACATCACACTAATTTCATTCACTTATGTTCATTGCCTACTCATTGTCCCTACTAACTATGTGGCACAATAATCATTCTTATCATTAAATGTGATATTAAATGTTTAGGTCATACTCATTTGGAATACTAAATTTGACTCATGAAAATCCACTGACAGAGACTTTCATCTTAAAATATAGAAATAGATAGATAAAGACAACTCATTATTTTGAAGACTATTGACAGTTAACTGGGAATCTTTGTGAAAAGGACCCAGGCATAAGTGTCTTGTGAAGCTCCCCAGGTAAATTTCAGCGAGTGGCCAATTTGAGACTCAGATAACCTGATTATTTCCCATGTTGCAACTTTCTTTTCTCCCAAGAGATGAGTTCCTGACACGAAACTGAGTTTAACTCCTTTTCCCTCTCTTCAAGCCTTGTCTTCTGAGATCTTTGATCTACCACTGATAAAGGACCCGATCTCAGAGAACTTTGTTTTCTTTGGGAGTGAGGAGATCCATCTATTAAGGAGTGAATTAGTTAACATCGATTTCCATCTTCTTGACTCCTCAGTACCTCTTAATCAAATCCAAATTTGGAGAATAAAGTCTTTATATAAGCCCACTTAATACCAACAATAGTCATTATACAATCATTGAAAATACAATACACTAGACATTCATATTACAATGACCTCTTAAGGGACTTACATTTTTGAGATTTCTTCTCTGCTCACATTTTTTCACTGGAGTGATTGTCATTTCCTTCTCCAGGGGAACTTCCAGACCCAGGGATCAAATCCACATCTCTTACACCTCTTGCATTGGCAGGCAGGTTCTTTATCAGCTGAGCCATTAGGGAAGCCTTTTTACTTTTGCTGCTAAGTCACTTCAGTAGCGTCCGACTCTGTGCGACCCCAGAGCTGGCAGCCCCCCAGGCTCCTCTGTCCCTGGGATTCTCCAGGCAAGACCACTGGAGTGGGTTGCCATTTCCTTCTCCAGTGCATCAGAGTGAAAAGTGAAAGTGAAGTCACTCAGTCGTGTCCGACTCTTTGTGATCCCATGGACTGTAGCCTACCAGGCTCCTCCATCCATGGTATTTTCCAGGCAAGAGTAGTGAAGTGGGGTGCCATTGCCTGCTCCGACTTTTAGTCTACTCCTAATAGGAAAATCTGTTCAATGATTTTTATCCCCTCTTTTTCAGACTTACGAAAAGTACTCAATACTATACAAATATGTAATCTATTAGACACTTTTAATGTTTCTATATATAGTAAGAATTGTTAACCATCCCAAGACACTAGGTACATTTAATACTAGAACAAGGAGAGTGTATGTATAGTCTAATCCCACCACCCCTGCCCCCAACGTTGTACTCTGCATTAAGGAAGATTGAAGAATCTGACTTTTTCCACCCAAGATGACAGAAAGTTAGGACTAGTAAACAGGATAATGGAAGTTTTAAACGCTACTGGTATGTTGTCAATAATTGAAAGTATTTCCGAAGTCAGGGCATCTACCGATATGTACTGTCAATAGAGCTGCTCCCCAGTAAACACATCATATGATGTATTTGAGAACAGCAATGAAACAAAAATATTTTTTAAAAGTCTTATATTTATACTCTTCACAGTAGAGAGATTAATAAATCAATTAGTATTAAAGATACTATTTTATGTGACTTATTTTCTTAGACAAGATATATAATTATGTTAGAATAAAGCTCAACTGCTACTGTGATGGTCTGAACTTAGAAAAGTACCTATATAAATCACAGAAAATAGAATTAGAAAGGTAAAGAAAAAAATAACTGATAATGGAAAGTAACCAATATACATCTTAGTATTTTCCTAAATATGAGGTCAAAATGGAACATGGATCTTTTAAAAACAATTTGTATTAAAGGTTTATCCCACAGCGTTTTTTTAATACTCATTTTATAAAAAGAGAAATGCATATTCATAACAGATTAGAAGGAGGAAGCCTAGAAGTCAGATATTCAAATGGTTCTTTTCACTGGAAATTCCCTCAGGCCATCATAATTCATCACTCCTAATTTCCTTTTGACAGAAAATGTCAGGCATAAATGCTTAACAGAACTTGAGCTTTAAGTGTTTTGAAAGATCAGTGAGTAGATTTGGAGTAGGATCTTTAGAGTTTTCTATGTGCTGTGCTGTGCTTGGTAGCTCGTGTCTGACTCTTTGCGACACTTTGGACTATCTGTCCATGGGACTTTTTAGGCAAGAATACTGGAGTGGTTGCCATTTCCTTCTCCTGGGGAAAGGAGAAGAAATCGAACACTCATCTCCTGTATTGCAGGCTGATTCTTTACCATTGAGCCAGCAGGGAAGCCCAGAGTTTGCGATAGAAAAGCCTTTGAAGCCAAATAAACTATTTTACCAAATACTTTGGAGTACACAATAAATTTACTTATTGAGAACTCTGACTTAAGCTTAAGTGTATATTGATAGTATCAATAGGTTTTATGATTACGTGTAGGGAAAGGATGCAAAGGAGTGAGAAGTTAGCACTCTCCAGATATGGCTAATTTTTTTGCATTATCACAATGGGAAAATCTACTACAACACTGTTTATATGGAAAATATTAATAGACTGTTTCATGCTAAGTCACTTCAGTCATATCTGGTTCTTTGCAACCTTACAAAATATAATCCAGCAGGCTCCTCTGTCCATGGGATTCTCCAGGCAAGAATACTGGAGTGAGTTGTCATGCTCTCCTCCAGGGGATCTTCCCAATCCAGGGATCGAACCCACATCTGTCATTTCTCCTGCATTGGCTGGTGGGTTCTTTACCACTAGCATCACCTGGATAGACTTGTTAAACCATTGTAAACTTTGGGTTTCAATATGTCAATCTTCCAATGAGTCCTTCATTGAAAGGACTGATGCTGAAGCTGAAACTGCAATACTTTGGCCACCTGATGGGAAGAACTGACTCTTTGGAAAAGCCCCTGATGCTGGGAAATGTTGGAGGAGAGAGGAGAAGGGGATGACGGAGGATGAGATGGTTGGATGGCATCACCGACACAATGGATATGAGTTTGAGTAAGCTCTGGGAGTTGGTGATGGATAGGAGGCCTGGCCAGCTGCAGTCCATGGGGTGGCAAAGAGTTGGATATGACTGAGTGACTAAACTGACTGAAATGAATGTCAACCTTTGGGAATTGTTTGCATAAAAATGATTAAAATTGATTTTTTTCACAGAAATGAGATAAAATTAATGGTTTAAAGAGTTGCTCTTCATTCATTTAAGAAGAGTTGTGGATTTATGGGCTTAAATTTTTTATCTATTTAATAGTTTTAATAGGGAAGGGGGCAGGGTACAACCTTCAAAAGAATGATACAGCTATAGGATATGACAAAAACTGGTTAGAAACAATGAGGTCCAAGGTGGCCCAAGATTCAACTTACGGTAGACCTTGAGTCTCATCATGCTCTCATTGCAATATATTTGCAAGCTAAATGCACACCCACCAGCCCCATGGCAGTTCTGAGGCTAACCATAAAAAGTCAAACAGTGGCAACCATTGGGTGGTTGCCCAATTCCTGGAAATATTTACTCATTAGTGAATTTTCCTCAAATAATTTTGGAAATTTCCCTCAAATAATTGGAATAAACCTTCCACTCATTAGCTTATGAAATTACCTAGCCCATAAGAACTAACCACATCTTATTTGGGGCTCTCTCACCTTCTGAGATGGCCCATACTTCTTGGAGTATGTTTCTCTCTAAATAAATCCACTTCTTACATATTGCTTTGTCTCTCACTGAATTATTTCTGCAATGAGATATCAGGAAATTCAAATCTACTGGGAGCAATTATACTTTTTGCCTTTGGTAGATATTAGCTCTTTAATCTTTCACTGGATTCTATTTCCTTAAAACTTTGTTGTATGCTGGCTCTGCGTAAACTTGTCAAATTCCTTAACTCTTCTTCATCTGTTCTGGCCTCTACCACCCTCACCACCCACCTTCTATCACAGTCACTATACACATGAACTAAGCCATTCTTAAAAAGTTGGATTATTTCCTGACTTTATATTCTGATATCATTGATATTTCTAAAGAGTTGAGTTTATACATTAGATCCTCAAGATCTTAAAATGCAGTCTTTGAAGATTTCATTGTTGAGCTTCCTGAGAGTATTAACAGCACAAAATTATCATCTTTTTCATCTGCTTCCTCATCACTGACATCATCTTTATTAAAAAAAAAGAAATTTAATTGAGTGCATTTTAAAGATCTTACTAACTTTATTCAACAACTCATGAATTGGCCAATATCTAATCTAACAGATAGAAAGTAGACCCAGAAAACTATACAAGTCAAAAGATTTTATAGACAGAAAGCAGTGGGAATAACGAAGTTATACTGGGAAAAATGTGATAGATTATTGCAAGGTTACTTTCCTTATAGGGGATGGGAGAAGATATCTGGCAGGTTATCTAATAATGCTGATCAAATGATTTCTGATTAACAAGTAAAGATTTCATTTCTGGAAAAACTGAAACTAATTACGTTAAATCTTGTTTTGGTGACATGGAGTTTAGTGAGGAACTACATTTAGAGTTTTTTGTCTGTTTTTTACATCTTCATTAGCATTATTATTCTTGTAAATTACTGAGCTCTTCCTATATGGCAAGCAACTTTTAATACACTTTATATGTATTGTGTAATGCAATCCTCAGTTCATTCTAGGGGTGGTTATCCTTATGTCACTATGAACGGAGATGTTAGGGATTAAGGGTTATTGCTCAATGTGACACTCTAGTATTTAAAGGTTCAATTCAAATTTAGGCATCTCTATTCTAGGACAAAACATACGAACCTATGAACCTATTATGTTGGGCATTACGCGATACTTTTATGGTATTTAAAAATAACTGTAATTATTGGGAGTTCCCTGGTGAACCAGGGGTTAGGACTTGGTGCTTTCATTGTTGAGGGCATGGGCTCAATCTCTGACCAGGGAACCAAGAGTCAGCAAGATGCAAACAAAACAAAACAAAAATTAGTAGAAGTTATGAATTAAAAGAAAAAAGTAAAGATATTAAAAACATTCTGATCAGTTAGTTTATCAGTGATCAAGTGAACAAATATCCAATTCTTTGCTAATATTTGCCAAAATAGATATGTGTTACTGAACTCATGTTCAGCTACTCTTGAAAGCTGATACGTGAGAGATAGGTGTTGGTTGGAAAAGAAAAGTTTGCTTTATTCAGGAGGCCAGCAACCTGGGGAGAAGGCAGACTAATGTCTAAGAACCAACTCCAAACAGTGTGCTTGACCACATTTTTAAAAGGAGAAAGGGGGAAGAACCTCAGTTAAACATTAAGGTGGTCATGAGATTCTTCATCACCTATCACTGTGTACAGACTTGCTGACTCCTCATGATCTTCCTGTAGATGCTCGTTTGTCCAAGTAGTTTGCTCACAGGATTACTGAAGGGGAAGCTAGGGAAAAGATATAGTCATCTGTTAACTACTTCCATAGTTTAACACATTATTGACCAGAGACGTGTTAACACGTCTTTTGTTAGCCAAATGTTATTGACTGGAGTGTTTCAATGTTCACTTATAAAACAAATTGCCAGCCACAGACACTAGTTTCTTCAAAAACCCCCCAGTCAATAATGCATTAAAAAAATTCAAAATGTTAGGCAAGGCATTGCATGATCAAAAAACTTGAAAAGCACACTAGGGCTGAAGGTTAGTGAAGCATGGGAGAACATGCTGTAAAGGTTAAGTTAACATACTGCTTGGTGAAGTCTGTTAGCTGTTAGCTTTTAGAAGCTGCTTACATAATCATTCCAAAATAATTTCCTATTTATAAATTATAGAAACAAAAATAAAAATAATCAAATTACAAAAATTTGAAGTAACTATTAGTTGCCTTTTATGGCTGTAACAAATTACCGCAAACTTGAAACACACACACACACACACACACATGTATATATATATATATATTTGGTATAGTTTTAGAAGTCAAAACCTAACATTAAGATGCTGAAAGGACTGCATCCCTTCTAGAGGCTTCATGAAAGAGCCCATTTCACTGTCTTTTTCAGGTTCTAGAGGCCACATATATTCTTTGACCTCCTTTTCCATCTTCAAAGCCAACAGAATAGCATCTTCTGTTCTCTGACCTTCTGCCTTTCTATTATAAAAGTGTTTATAATTATATTGGCTCAATTGTATGGACCAATCCCAGAATAATCCCTTTATCTCAAGATGATTAATTTAATTATACCTGCAAAATTATTTTAAATTTACGATATATATTCACATGTTCTGAGGACTGGGAGATGAGCATCTTTGGGGGATCATTATTTAGGACCTCATAATAACATGATGTTAGGGTCCAGGGTTCAGTTCAGTTCAGTTCAGTTCAGTCGCTCAGTCGTGTCTGACTCTTTGCGACCCCATGAATCGCAGCACACCAGGCCTCACTGTCCATCACCAACTCCCGGAGTTCACTCAGATTCACGTCCATTGAGTCAGTGATGCCATCCAGCCATCTCATCCTCTGTCAGCCACTTCTCCTCCTGCCCCCAATCCCTCCCAGCATCAGAGTCTTTTCCAATGACTCAACTCTTCACATGAGGTGGCCAAAGTACTGGAGCTTCAGCTTTAGTATCATTCCTTCCAAAGAAATCCCAGGGCTGATCTCCTTCAGAATGGACGGGTTGGATCTCCTTGCAGCCCAAGGGACTCTCAAGAGTCTTCTCCAACACCACAGTTCAAAAGCATCAATTCTTTGGTGCTCAGCTTTCTTCACAGTCCAACTCTCACATCCATACATGACCACTGGAAAAACCATAGCCTTGACTAAATGGACCTTAGTTGGCAAAGTAATGTCTCTGCTTTTGAATATGCTATCTAGGTTGCTCATAACTTTTCTTCTAAGGAGTAAGCGTCTTTTAATTTCATGGCTGCAGTCACCATCTACAGTGATTTTGGAGCCCCAGAAAATAAAGTCTGACACTGTTTCCCCATCTATTTCCCATGAAGTGATGGGACCGGATGCCATGATCTTCGTTTTCTGAATGTTGAGCTTTAAGCCAACTTATTCACTCTCCTCTTTCACTTTCATCAAGAGGCTTTTTAGTTCCTCTTCACTTTCTGCCATAAGGGTGGTGTCATCTGCATATCTGAGGTTATTGATATTTCTCCCGGCAATCTTGATTCCAGCTTGTGACTCTTCCAGTCCAGCGTTTTTCGTGATGTACTCTGCATAGAAGTTAATGAGCAGGGTGACAATATACAGCCTTGACGTACTCCTTTTCCTATTTGGAATCAGTCTGTTGTTCCATGTCCAGTTCTAACTTGCCTCCTGACCTGCATATAGGTTTCTCAAGAGGCAGGTCAGGTGGTCTGGTATTCCCATCTCTTTCAGAATTTTCCACAGTTGATTGTGATCCACACAGTCAAAGGCTTTGGCATAGTCAATAAAGCAGAAATAGATTTTTTTTCTGGAACTCTCTTGCTTTTTCCATGATCCAGCGGGTGTTGGCAATTTGATCTCTGGTTCCTCCGCCTTTTCTAAAACCAGCTTGAACATCAGGAAGTTCACGGTTCATGTATTGCTGAAGCCTGGCTTGGAGAATTTTGAGCATTACTTTACTAGCATGTGAGATGAGTGCAATTGTGCGGTAGTTTGAGCATTCTTTTGCATTGCCTTTCTTTGGGATTGGAATGAAAACTGACCTTTTCCAGTCCTGTGGCCACTGCTGAGTTTTCCGAAACTCAGGGTCCAAGGTAGGCTGTCCCAAATGTGCCTCAATGTCATATTGGTGATTTTGAATCAAGGTTACTTAAGAAATGGCCCAGACTTGAGGAACACTCTGACCTTCCTTTCTGTCTGCCAGAAAGAGAAAATAAATCTGTCATATGAAAGGTACCCTTCAGATATCTGGAGGTAAAAGAACACCAATTATGGTCAAAGAGACAGAATTTGGGTTAAGCCTATATAAACAAACTTCTTTAATACCCTAAGCCCAAACTCTGTTTACAGATTATTCACTAATTTGACACCCAAAACCTAAGTATTTTTGCCCTTTCAATTCCTCACCAGTGTATTACTTCTTTGCCTATAAAGTAAAAAATTCTGCCTGTTTTGGCCACTTCCCCCACTCCCCACTCCCTCATTTCTGTGAGACCTCCAAACACATGATTAAAATTTGTTTCTTTTTCTCCTGTTAATTTGTCTTGTGTCAGTTTTATTATTAATCCTGGTGCAAGAATTCAAGAGGGGTAGAAAGGGAAATTTCTCCCTCCCTGACAGCCATATAGATGATGTTTCAGAATGATGCATCTGTTTTTCTTCATGTATGATGTTGATGGTGTTTATCTGAAACAAATAGACTGACAGATATTTCTCTAGCAAAGATAGATTCAGAGTCAGCAGAGAATTGCATCTTGGGGTCTGCCACTATGAGCCAGATGCAACTCCCCACATGGCAAGAGGAGAATGCATTTAGAGAGAGGAAAAAAAAAAGTTGGGAGGACTGCAGTAAACAACGAGTGCTCAGCTTTTCATTGGCTGAGTCCTTGCCAGGAAAGAAGAGGAGCCCCTCTTCTTCCTGTTGGCTTTGCTCTTATCACGGAAAGGAGCTCCCCCTTCTGGTCTCTCAACTCTATTTAATTGAGATTTCTGTTTATTATTTCTTTACATTTTCCCCTTTTGACCAAGATTTTTCTCTGAAAGCATTGCTAATCAAGAGTCAAGTTGTATAGTTTCATTTTTTTTTCTTTTTTTAATCCTTTCTCAGTGTCAGAAATGATCATTCATGTGAGTGATGTTTCACTTCGGAGGGAAAGTATGTAGACTAGAAATCTACCAAAGATGCATTCAAGTAAAGGAAGAGTAAGAGAGCGATTTCTCAGGTACTTTTTAAATCTAAATTCCATATGTTACTAAGATCATAGACATTGGAGATAATCTGAAATGTTACGTCATCATCAAAGATGATGTCCAGTTATCTTGGGAAAGCTGTATCATTAGATGTCATCTGCGTTACGTCTAGGAAATGTTTACTTTCAAATGATGGGCATGTTCAGCCAGAGATAAGTTCTTTCTTTCAGTGAGTCACATGAATCCAAGAGTCTAGTTCTTGGACTCTGGTAGCATAAGTGTTGGTTAGCAGTACCTAGTAAGAGCCTTTCCCACAAGCTTGAAGAGAGTTCTCATTGAGGTATCTTTTCCAGTAGGAAAAACCTCCAACTTGCATGGTGTGATGCTTAAGGTCTTTATCTCCCAAAGGTGCACTGGGAAAAGATTGCTCTATTGAAACATTTTTATTTTTTAATAAAAAGCTAATAGGCATTTGCAATATTGGATTATGTCTCCTTTTATCAGAAAAGAAGCAGAAGCTAATGCATTGAGCATCCTGTAACTATCTCAAAGAGTAAAAGTCTATAAGTTCCCAAAGGAGTGGGACCAAGGCAATAACTTTTTGCCAAGGTAATTTGGAGGATCTTGACAAATTTTGCCTGTCAAAGCACCTGGACAGCAAAATGGGTTCCTTGATCACTGTAAAGTCTGAGAGGATTTCTGCAGCTAGGGATATTATTTTCCAAAAAAGCCTTAGCCATAGGAGAGACAGTGGCCTGTCTACAAAGTGAGGCTTTATTCCACTGTGAAAACCATGACTAAAATCTATTTATATCCATTAGATGAAGGAAGTTGTTTGAAATCCACAGTCATGTGAAATGGGAGCCAGATATCAAATGGTCCATTAGACAGTTTAAAATGCCTGGTAGCAAAACATACTTCTCTGGGTTGTGTTTTGGACAAGTGGGACAAGTGAGGTGTGGCAATTTTCTGTGTGTCTTTGCTAATGTTTCCTCACCAATATTGATTGATGATGGCTATCATTTTTTCAGCAGACCAATGATTTAATGAAGGTGTAGTGATAAGAAATAGAAATTTTAGAGTCTCCATTAAGCCCGAGTTGTCATTTGGCCCAAACAAGAACTTTGTCCATAAGGAAAACAGTACTGATTCAATATGGTCAAATGATTGGTGTTTGCAGGTTTTGTTCTGGTACTATCAGAGATAGTACAAATCAAAGATGCCAAGGGGTCACTTAATGTGAAGATGGGTTACTCTGAAGATGATTGCCAAATTCTATAATTATTTCCCCTTTCTGGGAGGAACAATTTTGCTTGAAGTCTCAACCCAGTAAATGGGCACTGGCAGAGAATCTAAAGGAAAAAGGGTGTGTTAGCTCTTGAAGGGCCTACAAAAAGGGATAAGTTGACAGGAACCTCTTGAAGTTTGTTAGAGATTCTGACTGTCTGACCTGTTTTAATACCCCAAGACAGGGGCTGTGTTACAGTATTGTGGTTGAGTACCATGTGTACAGCTCTGGTGTCAGTTGGGATTGAAAGAGACTAATCCCATGCCTGGAGAGATGTTTCTCTGAGCTGAAGAAGAAGGAGAATTGGGAAGAACACCTGTACTTTTCTGGAGTGCCATCACTGAAAATGGGAGGACATTGAAAAGGCTAGTTAGACAGCTGAAAGAACCTCAAGTGCTTAAGTTTGTAACCATCTCTTTTTCAGTATCCTGAATCTTTGCCATAATAGTCAGACTAGGAGGCTTTGGACTTCATTTAGAAGCCTTCATTTGCTGGAATTGAAGATTGAGAATTTGAGGGGTGTTCCTTTGAAGTTATTCATCAGACTGTGAGAGAGGTTCTTGGCACATTAAACCTAGAGTGGACACAGTTTTTCATTTTGATAGAATTAAAAGCTACTCATGTTGAATCAACATCTGAAGGAACACCAGAATTTATTTAAAAACAGTCAGAAGTTAATGGTGATATTCATGAAAATGTTCATCAGATTTCTATGTGCAAGCCTAAATTTTATTTCAGTCAATAGGCTTTGGAAAAGCTCTAGAAATTGCTCGATGACTTTGCCTAATAATTCCCTGAGTCTGGTCAAAGAAGGCAATGCACTGGCTTCCTGGTTGTAACTCTAGAGACCTATCAGAACTTTTCCAATGAGCAGCTTTCATCCAATACTTGGCCTGACTTTCACCAACAAGGAAATAAATTAGCTGATATAAGTCAGGGAAACCACGTTGGCCAGTTTGAACATCTGTTTTAAATTCCTCAGAAGATCTATGAGGATCTTCAGTTACTTTGGAAAACCTTTGACTATGGCTCACAGTTGAGCTTCAGTTCGGGGGTGTAAGAAATTAACAGTTTATTCTGACCAGTGTGAGGTGACATCTCTTTGTAGTTTTGATTTGCATTTCTCTAATAATGAGTGATGTCGAGGATCTTTTCATGTGTTTGTTAGCCATCTGTATGTCGTCTTAGAGAAACGTCTGTTGGGTCTTTTTACCACTTTTTGATGGGTTGTTTGTTTTTCTGGTATTGAGCTGTATGAGCTGCTTGTATATTTTGGAAATTAATCTGTTGTCAGTTTTTTTTTTATTAGCTATTATTTTCCCCCATTCTGAGGATTTTCCTTTCACCTTGCTTGTAGTTTCCTTTGCTGTGCAAAAGCTTTTAAGTTTAATCAGGTCCCACTTGTTTACTTTTGTTTTTATTTCCATTACTCTAGGAGGTGGGTCATAGAGGATCTTGGTTTGATATTTATATCATTAAGTGTTCTGCCTGTGTTTTCCTCTAAGAGTTTTATAGTTTCTGGTCTTACATTTAGGTCTTTAATCTATTTTCAGTTTATCTTTGTGTATGGTGTTAGGAAGTATTCTAATTTCATTCATTTACATGTAGATGTCCAGTCTTCTCAGCACTATTTTTCGAAGAAGCTATCTTTGCCCCATTATATATTCTTGCCTCCTTTATCAAAAATAAGGCACCTATAGTGCATGGATTTGTTTCTGGGCTTTCTTGTTCCATTGGTCTATATTTCTGTTTTTGTGCCAGTACCATACTGTCTTGATGATTGTAGCATTGTAGTATAATCTGAAGTCAGGAAGCTTGATTCCTCCAGCTCCATTCGTCTTTCTCAAGACTGCTTGGCCATTCAAGGTCTTTTGCATTTGCATATAAATTGTGAAATGTCATTAAAA
Organism: Capra hircus; assembly: GCF_001704415.2. NCBI lineage: Eukaryota > Metazoa > Chordata > Mammalia > Artiodactyla > Bovidae > Capra > Capra hircus. The sequence goes on along the minus strand of NC_030811.1, from coordinate 11,934,690 downwards.
AGTCTACAAACAATAAATGCTGGAGAGGGTGTGGAGAAAAGAGAATGCTTTTGCACTGTTGGTGGGAATGTAAATTGATACAGCCACTATGGAAGACAGTATGGAGATTCCTTTAAAAAACTAGGAATAAAACAACCATGTGACCCAGCAATCTCACTCCTAGGCATATACTCTGAGGAAACCAGGATTGAAAGAGACACATGTGTCCTATTGTTCATTGGAGCACTATATACAATAGCTATACCATGGAAGCAACCTGGATGTCCATCGACAGATGACTGGATAAAGAAGTTGTGGTACATATGCACAATGGAATATTACCCAGCCATAAAAAGGAACACATTTGAGTCAGTTCTGATGAGGTGGATGAACCTAGAGCCTATTATACAGAGTGAAGTAAGTCAGAAAGAGAAAGATAAACATCGTATACTAATGCATATATACATAGTCTAGAAAAATGATACTGAAGAATTGATTTGCAGGGCAGCAATGGAGAAAAGTGTTCCCTGGTGGCTCAGAGGATAAAGCATCTGCCTGCCATGCGGGAGACCTGGCTTCGATCCCTGGGTTGGGAAGATCTCCTGGAGAAGGAAATGGCAACCCACTCCAGTATTCTTGCCTGGAGAATCTCATGGACAGAGGAGCCTGGTGGGCTATACAGTCCACGGGGTAGCAAAGAGTCAGACATGACAGAGAGTTCACTTAATGGAGAAACAGACATAGAAAATATACTTATAGACATGGGGAGAGGGGAGGAGAGGGTAAGGTTTACGGAGAGAGTAACATGGAGACTTACATTACCATATGTAACATAGAGAGCCAACAGAAATTGGCTGTATGGCTCAGGAAACTCAAACAGGGGCTCTGTGTCAACCTAGAGGGGTGGGATGGGGAGGGAGATAGGAGGGAGGTTCAAAAGGGAGGGGATATATGTATACCTATGACTGATTCATATTGAGGTTTGATAGAAAGCAACAAAATTCTGTAAAGCAATCACTCTTCAATTAAAAAATAAATAAATTTTAAAAAAATTAAGGGTTTTGTCTCTGGATCCTCAGAAATCTTAATTTTAAAAGGACAAGTTCTGACAATTCAGAGGAAAATGGAGTAGAGAGAGTTTCACAGAAATGGCTAAGTTGGGTGAGAATTAGTTGAGGGGGGAGTTGAAGGTATAGCGGTAGAAGGCAAGGAAGAAGATGGTGTCAGAGATACAGCCTAAGACAAGTTGACGAGAAGGAAGAGCCTGAGGCTTTGGATGCCATTTTATCTCTCTTTACTCTTACTTCAGTTAATCTTAAGATCTTAGTTTGCAGAGAGGCAGTGTTAGACTCCTGATGACAATGGAAAGCCTCAAAATATGAACTGAAATAAACATTCTGCTCAGTTCTGGAAGTTGAGTGATTGTAATCCAGATCAGTTTTAAGAATGTTAAGTTTGGGGATTTCAAAAGTTTATTAATTTTTTACAATGCTTATTGCTTAAATCCCTGTTTGCACAGCAGATAAAAGGATAACCATATGAACACTGTGGTTATAAAGAGAATAGAGAAGGAGGCATATTGTAGAAAATAAAAATCATCATGTACTTGTCTTTTCTTCTTCTTAACTTACCAAATCTGAAAAACTAATCTAACTAAAATGTTTTAAAGTTTCCATATTTAGAGTTAGTTGGAAATGTATTTTAAATAATACCATCCATGCCAAGTACTATAACAAGTTCTCTGTTTCATTTAGAGTTTTAGAAGCATTTTGGAAGTATTTTACTTTAATGAATTTAGTATTTCACATTAATAAATTATCATTGACTCTATATAATAGTATGCAGATTTTTTTAAGTTGGAGGACAGAATATTGTCTGATAACCTGGAAGAGAAATTAATATTGCTAATGAAATTAATAATATTAAAGTCCTTTGAAAATAATAAAATATATTTTGTACTTTACCCAACACATGCAGTAAAAAACAAACAAACAAACAAACAAAAACAGAAAAAAATCAGTTTCACCTTGTTTGTATTCTGAATAGATCAAGAGAATATTTTTCCTAGTAGTTTAGACTGCTTATAAGCATCACATTATTTTTGCGACAGTAATCTTTGTCACTGTTTCATAGAGAATATTGTTGTTTATGTTTAAATGTAACCACTGAGGGGTTGGGAATGCAAATCAGATAAGCTACTTCAAAATATGTAAAAGCTTCAAGTCTTCACTCGAGAAAAGGAAGCCAGTTTTCAGCTTTCAAAATGGTGTTTCTCACTGACACTAAAACTTAAGAACCCTATGTTGTAAAGTTAGAACAGATATAAAAAGAATGCAGAAATCTTGTCATAACTTCAGTAAATGACAGTTTTCTTATATGTTGTCTTATTGAGACTAGGTTCTCTATTTCTATTGTATTTAAAAATAGATTTTCTTTGGAGATAAATTTATTCCCACAATAAGCCTGCAACTGGAACTTTGAGGCACATTTTTAAAATGCTCTGAATGGAATGTAGTGTTTTTCCTGGAAATAGAATCATTTGGATTTCACTTCATCCTTTCTTTTCATTAACTTTTCAAAAGACAATTTGCATTGGCATCAGTGGTTATAAAAACCAAAGTTGCTTCAAACTGTAATTACTTCTAACAATTAAGGAACAATTTCTTCAACAAAGTAAAATTTTACTAGATTTGAACCTACATCAGATTTTAGAAAGCCAAAGAAAATGCCAATTAATATTTCAGATGTGTAGGGATACAAGTATATTCTTTGCATAAATGAAGTTTAAGCTAATAAAGTTCAGACTTAGTCTGACTGCTACAAGCATTATTTTAACATTACAGAATGAGGTGAACACAAAAGGAAAGTAAAAGTGATTCTTTGTTGTAAAAACATTAGCATGTATTTTCTTCTTAAATTCTCACTGCCTGGTCAGATTTCATTTGTATTTCCCATTTTATACAGTAGAAAAATGAGGTTCAGTGTCTACGGTTGCAGAAATAATGAGGACAGTGCTATGATTCCAATTGTGACCTTCTTGATTGAACCCATATTTTTATTACTCTATGATATCACAAAAATAAGTTTCACACTTAAATCTTGACCTCCAAGAAACACACAGACCAAAGTAAAAAATGTCTAACAAGTTAAGATTTTACATTATGCAGAACAATGAGGACTGGATAAATAATCAATTCTAGGAGCTTAGAGAAGAGGGACTTTGGTATTTAATGGATGACAGGTGAAGGGGAGATTTTTAGGACACTGATGGTTCTTGAGACGGTCTCCAAGAATTAGAGAGGAGTTGCGTGGTCATGGAGGATGGTGGGAAGCATTATGGAAAAAGAGAATAGCTAAAACAAAGTAACATTTGGACCTAGGATTTTGCAGATTGATAGTAGCACCAGTCTAACCATTGAAGATATTTATTGAATTAATTATGAAATGGAAAAAATAATGGGTTCAGGCATGGCCAAAGATGAAATATACAAATAGATAATGCCCAGACTATTTATTACAATAGAAGTCTGATCCACAATCTACAGCTCTGGAAGGCAAACTACAACCTCTGCAGCAGGTTGGTCCCTTAATGCCAAATAAACTCCCCTAACAAGTTATGTAAGATGTCTTGCTTCTAGTTAGCCTGCACCCAACTTTCCTAATGCCAACAAATTCTAATTAGGGCATACGTTAAGTCTTCTTTTTTTCTGCTATTACTATAAAGCTTTCTCATTCTTTTGCCTGCCTTTGAGTCTCTGTTAAATCCAAGTGATGATGGTGGTGGACTCTGTTACTACTGTTTTTGTTCAGGCACTAAGTCATGTCTAATTCTGACCTCAGGGACTTCAGCACACCAGGCTTCCCTGTCCTTCACTATCTGCCAGAGTTTGCTCAAACTTGTGTCCATTGAGTCGGTGATGCCATCCAACCATCTCATCCTCTCTCATCCCCTTCTCCTCCTCCCCTCCATCTTTTCCAGCATCAGTATCTTTTCTGTTACTAGAGGAAACCCTGAATAAACAGCTGTTGCCTGTTTTCATTCAAGTGGTCATTATTTATTTCCATATCAGTTATGCTTGTTTGGAGGCAGTAGTCATACAGGCATATATACAAATATAGTGACCTTGAAGATTGTTATTGTAGAAGGATTAAATGTAGGAAGAGTGAAAAATTAATACCTGAGTGAAGACTGAGTAGTTAAATTATTGCAAGGTTAAGTATAAGATGAGAGTCCATGAGTAGGATAAAGAAATGGAAATAAAATAGAAAAATAAAAATAGAATTGTCAACAACTCATTCATTCTTTCTGCTATAAATATTTACTGTACTTCTACTTGGCCATTTAATTAGAATCTTCTGGATAAATTTGTTTCCAAGAATGATATATTTTTCCATAATAATGAACATCCTCAAAGTAGTCCTGCCCTATTTCCCCAGCCTTTATCCCTGCTACATACTTGGGTCATAGGGGACAATTATTGCATTTAGGTGCATAAAAGCTATTGACACTGAGGACCCAGGGGATATGTCTCTCTTTTATCCTTTTTTTTCTGTAATGCAATCAGTGGGTAGTAGAAACTTGGGAAGTGAATTTACTCTACAGACATTTGGGGAAATATAATTTAAAACAAAGTCTCCTTCCAACCCAGAAAACCTCTCCACAAGGTTTGTAGGGAAAGAAAACAGGTTTATCATTAGATAAGCATTAAACCAGAATTAATTCACATCACAGACATTTTGCTAAGAGACTAGTTTCCCACTTGGTCTCCTTTGACACCCTGAGGTAAATGGTGGAAGTCTCATTACTGCTGAGCAGAAATGGGATTTCCTATTCTTCAGGAATCTTCTGCTAACTCTACCTGGGTGGCAGAAGGTGAGAACCTTGTTCTTTCTCTCTGTGTAGCTTCTACAATATGGTAGCAGAGCATGGCTTGTTACCAGTGGGGCATGATGAGATTTCCAGCTTCTAGTCTGGCTCTTCTGACTCTAGCAGGGACCCTCACTATACCTTGTTACTGCTAGATGAGGTGAAAGTTCAGAATCCCTGCATGGTCCCCAGTGATTCCATGCTCATGTGGGGTGTCGGAACCTTGCCATAGCCAGGCAAACCCCTATGCCTAGTATCCCTACTTGGCCTGTGATGACAGGGTTGTTGCTGGGAAAGCAATTTTTCCCACGGTGTTTCCTGGGGTAGAGTTCTTGTTGTCCAAACGTCGGTGGTTGTTTTTGTTTTACTAGGTTGTCCTCCTCTCCATATTCATTCTCGAGAAACAGAAGGCTTTCCTTGGGTCTCCCTTGCATGGGCCACTGGCATTTCTGTGTCACTGATACCTCTAGCTACCAGTTTGGGAAATGTGAGGGGAAAAAGAAAACCCAACAAGCTCACTGCTGTGTTGTCCTTCAGGTACTGATGTTCCTGGCCAGTGTACTTTTTCTCTTCACTTTCCACAGTTTCTTGTATTTTTGTCTTATATGAGTTGTCCAGGGTTTTTAGCTTACCTTAGCAGTCTCTCTCATATTGGCCTGGATATTCCTTTGAATATTAAATATAAAAAGTTAAATCATAACTTTTTAATATATTGCCCCACATCCCAATGCAAAATATCTTGTTATTTGAGGGGGGTATTTTTAGAAATCTGTTTTGATTAGGTAAACCTTTTCCTTATAAGTAATGTGTAGGATCTCTCTGAAGGATGAAGTTATCTGTAGTGTCAGGACACTGATAATCACAAGATTACAAACTAGAAATGGGTGAACAACTTCTTAGTCCGCTGGATCATGGAAAAAGCAAGAGAGTTCCAGAAAAACATCTATTTCTGCTTTATTGACTATGCCAAAGCTTTTGACTGTGTGGATCACAATACACTGTGGAAAATTCTGAAAGAGATGGGAATACCAGACCACCTGACCTGCCTCTTGAGAAACCTATATGCAGGTCAGGAGGCAAGTTAGAACTGGACATGGAACAACAGACTGGTTCCAAATAGGAAAAGGAGTATGTCAAGGCTGTATATTGTCACCTTGCTTATGTACCTTATATGCAGAGTACATCGTGAGAAACGCTGGGCTGGAAGAAACACAAGCTGGAATCAAGATTGCCAGGAGAAATATCTATAACCTCAGATATGCAGATGATACCACCCTTATGGCAGAAAGTGAAGAGGAGCTAAAAAGCCTCTTGATGAAAGTGAAAGAGGAGAGTGAAAAACTTGGCTTAAAGCTTAACATTCAGAAAACGAAGATCATGGCATCCGGTCCCATCACTTCATGGGAAATAGATAGAGAAACAGTGGAAACAGTGTCAGACTTTATTTTTTTGGGCTCCAAAATCACTGGAGATGGTGACTGCAGCCATGAAATTAAAAGACGCTTACTCCTTGGAAGAAAAGTTATGACCAACCTAGATAGCATGTTGAAAAGCAGAGATATTGCTTTGCCAACAAACGTCTGTCTAGTCGAGGCTATGGTTTTTCCAGTGGTCATGTATGGATGTGAGAGTTGGACTGTGAAGAAAGCTGAGCACCGAAGAATTAGTGCTTTTGAAGTGTGGTGTTGGAGAAGACTCTTGAGAGTCCCTTGGACTGCAAGGGGATCCAACCAGTCCATTCTGAAGGAGATCAGTCCTGGGATATCTTTGGAGGGAATGATTTTGAAGCTGAAACTCCAGCACTTTGGCCACCTCATGCGAAGATTTGACTCATTGGAAAAGACTCTGATGCTGGGAGGATTGGGGGCAGGAGGAGAAGGGGACGAAAGAGGATGAGATGGCTGGATGGCATCACTGACTCAATGGACATGAGTCTGAGTGAACTCCGGGAGATGGTGATGGACAGGGAGGCCTGGCGTGCTGCGATTTATGGGGTCGCAAAGAGTTGGACACTACTGAGTAACTGAACTGAACAGCTAAGAAATAAAGATGTCTAAGAAACAGTCTAAGATATTAGAAGTTGAGTGATACTTTTCACAAGGAAAAAATGTCTTTATAAAACTTTGGGAATTACAGCTCACTTAAGACTATGTATCCAAACTCTAGCAGTATGGTATTGTGTCATAGAGTCTGTATATTCCAGGCTGGTGAATGCTTGTTCCACTATGAAAATAAATGTCCATAGTGTTGTAAAAGCTAATGAATTGTGTAAAATATACTGATAACAAGGATTCTGTAAATTTTCTCACTTAATGAAGAATGGAAAAAATATGGATCAAATGTTTGGGTCATTTTTGAATGTGTTCTGAGCAGCAAGTATTATTGGAGACTATCTCCTCCACTGACTGTGAGGAGTGGCTGAGATTGAATCTTTCATGGAAGATCAGAGAGAAGTTAAGGTGTCTTCAAGGTTCATTGATACAAAGGGAATAAAGTGGGAGATTTGTACAGGTTATGTGAGCATTAGTGGTGTTCCACAGAGCAGGAAAAAAAGAGAATAGTAAAATGGGATATTTAGCAGAACAGAGAGGAAAGTCCAGGGCAGTAAAATGGATGCCTGAGGAATTTGAAGAGAGAAAGACACATGATAGTAATTATAAGTGAAGGATAGTTTCCACTCTATCTCATATCCACTGTAGAGAATCAATCCTATATATACTGTTTTATTTTTGGACAAGTGATATGCATGTAATCTTTTCACAGGAAAGACTTTGGACATGGAAAAATACACTCCTAGATTAGAATAAGAAACTGGCATATTAGATTTCTGAAGATATAGTCAATTAACATGCTTTAAAGAAAATGTAATGATCAATTTTTGTACCCATTATTAAAAAGTATTTTATTTGTTAAGATTTCTTGATGAATATTTCTAGGTTTATTGCATCCTAACTCAGTATTTTAAATTAATTTACTTACTGCAAAAATATTGATGTTAAGCTAAATATTATTAAGATATTTTGGATTCCTCCCCATTTTGTCTGTCTTAAGTTGTTTTCGTTTTTATTCACTTTCAGTCAGTATTAGGTTCTCTGTCATTAATCATGCCACAGTTACTGTGAACTGAATTCCACTAGTCAGTTCTTGATGACTACTTCTACCTGTAAGACAATGCAATAAATCTCCAGGAGAGCACTTTTATTAAGCATATGTTTTCTATGTAATTTTAGAAAACCAAAAATTAATTTTTTTGAAGTTTTAAAATTATGGGCACAGGAGTTCCATCCCCAGAAAAAACGGAATCAGGACACCTCAGCCTGTCTCTCCCACTGAATGCACAGTAGACTCTTGACAAGATGCATGGACCAACTATTAGGGATGGCAGTGCCATCAACCTGGCTGTGAGCTTACTATGGCTTTGTCTCCAGTATTTCCTGCCCTGGGCTCAAGCCCACCGAAAATTAGGAAGTTAGCATCGGGCAGCACAGACTATTCCTGGAGAAACAGTCAAGTTCTGGCTCAAGGAAAGCCGACTCCTAAAGCCCAAAGAAACAGTGATTTTTAATTTTCTCCCTACTTGCACACAAATCCTAAGGCATTTCTCCCACAGCATAATATCCTGGCCCTAGCAACAGCTGTTGCAGAAGGGACAGCAGTCCCCTGAAGTTCTGGCTTCCCTTGTAGCTCGGTAGATAAAGAATCTGCCTGCAATGCAGGAGACCCAGGTTCAGTTCCTGGGTTGGGAAAATCCCCTGGAGGAGGAAATAGCAATCCACTCCAGTATTCTTCTGGGAAATCCCATGGACAGAGGAACCTGGGGCTATAGTCCATGGGGTTGCAAGACACAACTAAGCAACTAAAGTATCCTTCAAAATTCTGAGGGAGCGGAAGCTTCTACTTTGATCAGAAAAGTTGGAGTCTCAAGTTAGTGAATCAAGCTTTAGTTGCTTTTATTTTCTCTCTATCCTGCTGCTTGGCCTTAGATGTGGGAGCATTTTCAGGAAGTGCACAGTAGAGTGAACAAGTAAAGCTACAGATTTCACATTTTTCCACAGAGGATGGAAAAATGAGGCCCAGGGAACTAGGATGCATTTGGGACATATATCTAGCTAATTTTTAAAAATGCTTTAGTGAATAAGTACCAACATACCTGAACTAAATAAAAGGCTAGAAAATCTTAGCAAATATTTAGATTATACAAGAAAGAACTAAATGGAGATTTCAAAAATGAAAAATACAGTAACCAGAATAAAACAATTCCTCATTACATTGAAGCATAGCAAAATGGAGATGGCAGAAAAGAAACTAAAGACGGAGGTGTATTAGTAGAAATTATGCAATCTGAAAAACAGCTTCATAGACCAAAACAGCAAACTTTCATGTTATTGAAATCCCAGGAGAAAATCAAGGCAAATATATATTTATGTAACTTATATAAATGAAATTAATATATATAAATTAATGAATTTATATAAATTCAAGTATGGTATATATATGAATTATATAAATGAAAGAGTAATGCCTGAAAATCTCACAAATGTGAAAGCTATGTAACTAAAGATTATGAAAACTCAGCAACTGCAAAAAACTCAAATTCATGCCTACATATAATCAAATAATAAAAACTAAAGTAAAAAAGAGTTGGAACAACATATCATAAAAACAATACTTATAGAAAACAATTTGTATTATCAGTGTTTACTCATATGAAACCAGGAAGGCAAAAGGCAAGTGAAACATCATTTTAAAGTACTTAAAAAAATTAACCCACAATTCTATATCCTTCACAAATGAAAATATCCTTCAAGGACGAAGGAAAAATAAGTAGTTAAAAATCAAAGTAAGATAATGTATAACCAGAATTGTTGTTGTTCATTTGCTAAGTTGTGTCTGACTCTCTGGGATCCTGTGGACTGCAGCATTTCAGGCTTCCTTGTTGTCCACCGTGTCCTGGAATTTGCTCAAGTCCATGTCCATCAGGTCAGTGATATTATCTGATCATCTCATCCTTTGCTGCCTTCTTCTCCTTTTGTCTTCAGTCTTTCCCAGCATCAGGTCTTTTCCAGGGAGTCAGTTCTTCACATCAGGTGGCTAAAGAATTGGAGCATCAGCATCAGTCCTTCCAATGACTACTGAAGGTTGGTTTTCCTTAGGATTGCTTGATCTGATCTCCTTGCAGTCCAAGGGACTCTTAAGTGTCTTCTCCAACATCACAATTCGAAAGCATCAACTTCTCAGCACTCAGCCTTTTCTTATGGTCTGACTCTCACATGCATCCATACATGACACCATCAGTTATTCAGCCAAAGGGAAATAATGCCATAAAAAACTTTGAATATCAGAATGAAGAAACAATATAAATTTTAAATATCTATGTGTATTTCTGCTTTAACAAATCACCATCAGCTTTGTCGCTTTAAACAATACAAATTTATTGTCTTTTAGTTTTTGTAGGTCAGAAGTCTAGCACAACATGCCTTGACCCTTTGCTCAGAGTTCCAGCAGGCTGTCATCAAGCTATCACCTGTGATTGTGGTCTCATCCAGGCTTTGAGTTCCTTAAAGTTCACTGGTTGTGGACTGAACTCACTTCCTTTTCATGTTACCCATATGGGCCTGTAAATCTTTTAAGCAACATTGTACTGAGTTCTTGTGCCTTATATCTCACTGCCTACTCTTTCTGCTACCAGTCAGGGAAGGATTTCTACTTTCCAAGTCTCATATGATTGTACTGGGTCCACCTGGATAATATCCTTCTTAAAAGCTTATTATTCATCTTATTATATCTATAAGATCACTTTGCCATATTACATAAGCTAAGGAGTAATACCAGAAGAGATTATGAAGGTTAAATCTGCCTACCATACTAAGTAAATAGAAGAGAGTATTCGACTACTGAATTATTGAAAACTTAAGAGTTGAAACCAAACTGTAGAAACAGATTTATATCTGCTTTTTATAGTTACTACCATTCTTTCAATTTTCATTGAAAATTACCAGTTGCTGAATTTTCTGAGAATATTCACCAAGTATTATTCTTCATTGCTTTCATTTCTGGCTATCCTCAAGGCATAAAAGTATGTAAAGGCTTTTGTTAACACGGTGTGTGCGTGTGTGTGTGTACGTATTTGTGGCAAGTAGCAGAAAGCGAAATAAAATTGTGATATTGATCAGGAACCTTTATTTCACCCAGTAATAATTCAGGAGGAAGGTTGCTTCAAGGTTAAATGTATATTTTAACAGATATGAAACAAGGATCTTTCTTCCTTTCAATAATCATGATATGATAATTATGTCTAATAAGTTTTTAAACACATTTTTGGGGATTTGGGGGCAATTTTTATTACTATAATATAAACTTCTTGAAGAAAGAGACCATGTCCATTTTCTTCATACTTAAATCTATAGTTCCTAGTATAATATCAAGCATATAGTAGATATTAAATATATTATTTTTTTGAAATATATTTTTCATGCTTGTTGAATGAATGAATAAATAAACTTCTTAACTTTCCCTTTAATACTGACAACTATAAACTGATAATTTTATGGCCATAGGATTTCCCAGGCAAGAATACTGGAGTGGGTTGCCATTTCCTCCTCCAGGGGATTTTCCCAACCCACGTATCAAACCTGCATCTCCTGCATTGGCAGGTGGATTCTTACCTGCTAAACCACAAGGGAAGCCCCATATCTATATTACAAATATGCGTATATATCTGCTCCATAGGCATTTACACTATACATAAGATATATGTACATGTACTATATTTAAAGAGCTATTTTGTACATGTTAAAAATGGTGTTGTTGGTGTTTAGCCACTAAGTCATGTCTGACTCCTTGCAACCCCATGGACTGTAGTCCGCCAGGCTCTTCTATCCATGGAATTTTCCAGGCGAGAATATTGGAGTGGGTTGCAATTTCCTTCTCCAGGGGATCTTCCAGACCCAGGGATGAAACCTGTCTCTACTGCATTGGCAGGCAGATTCTTTACCCACATTTACTTGCCGTTAAAGTGTACATCATTCTATATTTAGCATAATTATTTTCTTTCAGCATTATATTCATGAGATTTATGATCTTCATAGGTGTATTGGTTTGTTGACTTTTACTGCTATATATTGGGTTGGCCAAAACGTTTGTGTGGAACTTTTTGGCCAACCCAATATTATCTTTAAAAAAAATAACTACGATTTTTAAAATCTATTATTGATTAACTCCTAGGTTATTTCTAATTTTATTCTTTTAAAAGCAATGCTTCTATGCATATGTTCTTGTGCATAAGAACAGGAATTTCTTTAGAAAATATGACTAGGCATGTTATGACTGAGACCAGGATATAAACATGTTCAAATTTCCTAGACACTAACAATTTATTTCCCAAATATGTTGTTGCAATTTCTATGCTCACTTCCAGTTGCCATTTTCTCCATATTCTTGCCAACAGCTTATATTTTCAGAATCTTAAAATTTTAAGACTCAACTAGATATGAAGCAGTATGTCATTGGTCCTTTAATTGCTGTTTCCTGACTATCAACCAGAATCCAATAATTTGACTGGTATTAAAAACATAGGTAAGATGTGGTTAACTAATTAAGGGATGGAAAGGAATTTGTTTGTTGTGGAGTGACTATTTTTCCTCGGATAGTGAAGGAAAGTTAATAAAAAGGAACCTGGAAACTCAAAGGTGGGAGAATGGCAAAACTAAAGTTCAGACCACTGAGGGGAGGATGTACTTGCCACAGGAATATACTGCCCAGGGCTGTGGTAACAAAGAAACTGACTCCCAGGATGCTATGGCAGCAAGAGCTCCTGCCAATGTTGGGAGGAAAAAAACCACTAGAAGGGTGTCAGCTGCTGAGATATGAGAGCCAAGAAAATCTCTCTGTGTGGTCACAAAGAAACTAGCTGAGTGGAATTTGAGGCTAAACTGCAAAATCAACCTGCCTCTATGGTTATCTTGCTGGGACTCAAAAGTCACTGGGAAACAGTCTGTTCTTCATCTTCCAGTTTGGCAGGGTCTTTCTAGAGTCCTCTGTGGAGCCTAACATTGATCCAGCTGGCAAAGGAGAATGTAGCTTGCAGAGTCCGGTTCCAATATCACAAAAGGTAACACAGATGAGTGGGCTGGAAGCCGAAAGGAATTTTAACTGGCACAATCCACCCTTTTGACTACTTTGACTATTACTACCCATTTCATATGAATGTGGACTTCTCAACAACAACAAAACAACTCCAGCCAGCCAGTTGGCTCTCTTCTTTGTAGAAGTGATGATCTCACCTTTTTCCCCAAATAAGGAGACACAATTCCAAAAATTATATTCATGGCTGCTTCAAATTTAGCTACAGACCCACTGAATCTTCTCTTACCTAAAGACTGAATTGTAGAGCCAGACACCAACAAACTTGTATGAAATAATACAGAGGGAAAGGAGAGATAGGGAGGGAGGGAATGGGAGAGAGAGGTGGTAATAATTCATATATTCAAATAAACATATGCATATTATAAGCAAGGGGAAAGCATGTGAAGTTTCTACACTGATTCCCGTAATTGGTCCAAAGCTGTGCTTTATCTTTATCACTGCCTACTATCACTATACTTTCCATGTGTCCTTTGATTTAAAATAAAAGTTCAACTGATGAGAGTTCCTTCAGTTCAGTTTAGTTCAGTTGCTCAGTCGTGTCCGACTCTTTGCGACCCCATGAATCGCAGCACACCAGGCCTCCCTGTCCATCACCAACTCCCGGAGTTCACTCAGATTCTTACCTGGTAGACAATCCAAATCTTCATTCCTGAAGAGTCTTTAGTCTGTGGGCTGTTGTATTTTTCTGTGACACTTAGGAAGGAAATAGTATTGATAAAAGCCACTCAGAGTGCTCTGGCTTGTAAACCTTGTTCTTGTCTCAGAGTCAGTAGCAACACAGTTTCCTCTTGCTAATTGGATGCGTTGGAGAAGGAAATGGCGACCCACTCCAGTGTTCTTGCCTGGAGAATCCCAGGGTCGGGGGAGCCTGGTGGGCTGCCGTCTATGGGGTTCCACAGAGTCAGACACACCTGAAGCGACTTAGTAGTAGTAGTAGTAGTAGTAGTAATGGTCTCTGATATAAAGCATATACTTTGCCCTATGAGATTCTGTCTTATCCTACTTTTAAAAAAATTTCCACTCTTAACTGGTACCATAACTGTGTCTTCATTAAACAGCTTCATCTTTTAATTTGGTCTAGGTTTTCTGTGTAATAGGACATGTGGTCAGGCCACCTAATTACACAGGCAAGAGCTCAGAGCTATACTTTCTTTGCATTGAAATGAATTCTTTGATCAAAAGACATTCTGTTAGTACCATGACACCATCACTGGATATACTCTGTGATATGAATTTTTCTTTCAAGTCTATAATATTCTTTCGGTACTGCCATCCATGCCCTCATGGAATACCTTATCTCCTATCATGTTACCATAAGTTTCATGACCAAATAATTGACAGCCACTGGGGCTACTTTGCTCATTAACTCATTGAGCAAACAGTGGAAATCAATGGCCTGGCTTGGGTAACAGGCTAATTGACATGCATGAAACACGTCACGTCAGCTGCAGGAGATGTTCTTGGATAAGCATTTACATAGAATATGAATATCTGCACTAGCTGTTTATTCTGAGCTGCTCATCCACACAGTTCTTCCCTAGACTTCCTTGTCACAATCCTTCTTCATCCTTCCAACTCTTTATGGTCCACCAAAACAATAGCAATAGTTTTTTTTATAATATTCTGGATACTAATTCTTTACCTAGAATTGAGTTTGCAAATATCTTGCCTCAATCTCTGGCTTGTCTTTGTTTTCAGTGATATACTTTAATTCATAGATTTTGAAATTTAATGTACAATAATGTTATTTCTTGTGTCTGTCAGTGTTTGTATTTTGGAATAATTTTAGACTTATAGAGATTTGTTCAAAGTTCCAAAATAATATTTGCCAAATTTCTTCCACAATTAACATTTTATTATCCAGGTGCATCTGTCAAAATTAAGGCATTGACCTTGGTATAGTATTATTAACTAAACTTCAGACTTTATCTGTATTTTATCTGTTAGTCCATCTTTCTGTTGCAGGGTCTAACTCAGAGTACCATATTGCATTTAATTTCTTTGCCTCTCCAATATCGTCTGTTCTGTGGCAGTTTCTTAATTGTTATTTGGTTTATAATTGTGATCATCTTGAAGAGTATTGTCCAGGTATCCCGTGAAATGTCTTCCAATCTGGATTTGCCTGATGTCTATCAGAATTAGTCTGGGATTATTTGGCTTTGGAAATAATATCACAAAGCAGAAATGTTCTCTTCACATCATAACAATGTATGCATGATATTTATCTGACATTGTTGGTGACATTAAGTTTTACTGAAAGTTAAGACAATTTCGCCAGGATTCTTTAATGTAAAATTACTATTTTTCCTTTTCCTACTTTGTTCTTTAGAAGTAAGTCATTAAATTTAGTTCACCCACAAAAGGAGGGAAGGACCAGTAATTAAACTCCATCTCTTGGAGGGGGAATAGTTGAATATGTTTTTTGGAATTCTTTTGTAAGAGTATGTCTCTTTCCTCCATTTATGCAGTCAGTATTCACATCAGTGTGAAATTAGGAATATTCATTTTATAGCCTAGATTATAATACTCTGTGTGTGTGTGTGTACATGTGTGTATGTGTACGTGTGCCTGCCTGCCTAGTCGTGTTCAGCTCTTTGCAATCTCATGGACTGTAGCCTGCCAGGCTCTGGTGTCCATGGAATTTTCCAGGCAAGAATACTGGAGTGGGTTGCCATTTCCTACTCCAGGGGATCATCCTGAACCAGGAACCGAACCTGCGTTTCCTGCCTTGGTCTGTGCATTCTTAACCAGTGAGTCACCTGACTTACTTTGTTTAAAATTGTTCCAGCTATGAATGTAGGAAGATTTTTCAAGGTTAGTTCATCTGTCTCTTTGGAATAACCCTATTTTTTGTATACTTTCTTTACTTTCTGATACAATTAGATGCTTGAGTCTCATCCTATAGTTTCCCCGACCTAGCATTAGATTCAGACATTTCTCTAAGGAGTCCTGTTCTTTCTATTTGAAAATAATATTTAGAAACAAAGTTCTGGGCTCTGTGAGTGCTCATTGCTTATGAAGTGTCGTTGCTTCTAGACCCTTAGTATGGTCAGAGCTAAGTAATAAATGTATTAGTACCAGTTTACATCTATCAAACTACTCTTTGTCCATGTTTATCTATATCTACACGAACATCTATATAAATATTTTATATATGTGCACATATATATGCAACTGAATAAATTCATCTTTTCCTTCTTTTACTGCTAATGTTTTTTTTTATACACCCAGCTCTTGTGCTCTCATATTTATGTTGGTCTGTGTTTACACTTGCTTTTAAGTTTCACTTATCTATTTTCCATATACTGACTGATAATACATATGGATAAAAAAGCAAGTACAGAGCAATTTAAATTGACATATTGTTCTTCTTCTCCTAAGTTTTAGATGCAGTCTACATGGTCCTTTGCCCTTTCACATGAATTCTAGGATCAGCCTTTTGAGTAAGACAAAATAAAACTGTGGGAGTATCAGTTCAAATTATATTTCACTTCAAGAATAATTTAGGGATAATGGAGACTGTTTTAGTGTTCAGCATTCCCATCCATATCTCCAGTCACTCAAGTCTTCTTAAAATAAACTTAAAAAATATTTATAATAATTTCAGTGAAGGTCTTATATCTTGCATAAAGTCAAAGATGCCATCCATTTTATTTACAATAGTAGAAAAAAATAGGCATTTCTTTGCTTTTTTTTACCTTTCTCATACCACAGATTCTAACTCTAATAGTTGTCATTGACTCCCACCCCATCTGCTCATATTTTGGGGCTTGGGGAAGAAAATTGTCATCTAATTTGTTTGCAGATGCTGCTATAGTTTTCAGCTTTGATGTTTTAGCTCTCTCTCTGTGTGTGTGTGTATGTGTGTTTTTAATAGCAGGATTTGGGGAGATTTAAAAATAATGGCAATACTTCCATCTTCTCTGATTCTCCTGTGTTGGGCTGAGGGGGGTGGTGTAGATATTGGTATAGGAAATCCAGGTCATGTTTTCTGTGCAATACGTACATTCAATAATTTTGTAGTTTTTGCATCTCTAAAGGAAATCCTACATGAAGTAGCAATGAGGAAACTCCGTAAAAAAACATGGCCCTTGTATATTTGCCTGCCTTCTTCACATTGGCATTCAGATTGTATGCTTTTGGTTTCAATGGGACACAGTTTTTTTTTCTTTTGCTTGTTTGTGTTTACTTACCTGGTAGCAACAATTTCTGAAGCCAAGTAAGAAATTCAAGAGGAATCTTCTTGAAAAGGATCACTTTAACTAAAATTAGATATATTACCATGTCTTAATTTTGCCAAAAAAAGAGAGAAGATATCTTATTTTTGGGGTTTTGGTTGTTTCATTGATTAAAGGCCTCTCTTATTTATATCTGAATAAATATCATAGTACCTGATAATTTAAGTAGCTAAAATTTGATATGGTACATATTTTTTGCATTACTATGTACCAGATACTTTCCAAAACGCTTTGGCTACAGTAGTGAATAGGAATAGCATGGTACCTCTTATTTGATCAAAGAAGACGTTAGTGGGTGAATTATGAGAATCTGTTAATATCAAGCATCAGACCCACTGTATTAGCCTACATACTAGTCATCCTCTATTTCTGATCAGAACTAGACATTTGCTGCACAATTCCATGGACTCCAATTCTAATTAATTCTCTTGTATTTAATGTCTAATTCTTTCCCCTTGCTCCAATAAAGTGTAAGCTCATTGTACATAAAGCAATGACTTAGTCACCTTTGTCTTTTACTAGTCACAACACAGAACTTAAGTATTCAGTCAGTTAATGCAAAGGAAGTGGCAACACAGAAGAAAAAGACAATTATGAACTAGAAGCAGTATCAGTGTTAATCCTCCTATTAACTCACTCTTAGATTTTCTTCATTAACTCATGTAGAACATCTGAGGGTGAGTTAATATATTCATAAAGTGAACGGTCTCAGAGAACTTACCTCGCACCTTCTGTTACCAATGTTTTGTGAAAACGTGGATGAGGGCACCAAAGTCATGTTGATTTTATTGGTGAAATGAATTAGGAGAGGTCATAAGTAAGATATTAGGGTAATTATTAAAATTGATTTAATTATTTTTCAATTTAATCAACATATAATCAACAAATAAACTTGCACATAACTTTTGCAGTGTAATGATTTGACATACGTAGATGTTAAATATGTTTAATCAACTTAACACATCCATTGGTGGCTCAGACAGTAAAGCGTCTGCCTGCAATGCGGGAGACCTGGGTTCAATCCCTGGGTTGGGAAGATCCCTGGAGAAGGAAATGGCAACCCACTCCAGTACTCTTGCCTGGAAAATTCCATGGACAGAGGAGCCTGGAAGTCTACAGTCCATGGGGGTTGCAAAGAGTCGGACACGACTGAGCTACTTCACTCACTCAACACATCCATTACTTCACATAGTTACCGTGTGTGTGTGTGTGTGTGTGTGTGTGTGTCTGTGTGTGTGTGTCTGTGTATGGTAATAATGCTTAAGATCTGCTCCCTTAGCAAATTTCCAGTACACAATATTATTGATAATCACCATGCTGTAAAAATAAACAGGAAAAATGTATTAAGGGTGCATGTTAAGTCATATAGTTTGAGACCCATATGAAAATGGATTTCACAGACTTAGGTTCTGAGAGATTAAGATTGTCCCAATGTTATATTACAAAGAATATTTAGTTACAACTGACTGCAATCTTTGTAGCTCCGAAATTTCTTTCCAGCTGAAGATACTTTGTAACTCAATAAGCTAGGCATTGCATGAGGTATTGAAGTGCAGCATTCAAAACAAAGGAAAGATAGACTTAAGCTGGCATTTCTCTTTACTCCTTGGGTGGAGGGGGTATATTTATGCATGTTGATAAGCCAAGATGTGCTCATTGGAAAAAACTGGAGGGCGTAATATTTATATATAAAGCAAGCAAGTGAAGAATGGTAAAACAGGAGACAAAGTTTAAGTAGGTACTTGGAAGTTTTAAACAATGATTCAAATAGTGTGAGGCTAATTTGGTTATTAATATTCTAGGAATATTATACCGTGGATGCATCTTTAAAAGTCATATTTCAACTGTTATGGATACAAAATAGAAAATAATGTATAATAAAAATTCTCTTAATTAAATGCTTCAAGCAGAGTTTTAACAACCAACTTCTTTGAAAGACTGAATTGTTGGTTAAATCTCATTAAGTTCTCTCTTAAGTCCCTTTTACAACTACGACTCAATGGCTAAAGAGTATCATCTGTATTCATTCTATCTATTTAATTGACATTATGTGTTGCTTCATACATGAAAAGCTCATTAAAAATACACTCTCTGGGGCAAATAGTAAGCCTGGCAATATAGCATTTTTATGTATAAAGTGGCCTTAATGTAGAGAGAACCTCATTAAAATTATGAGAAAATTGCTGATTCTGTCTTTGAGGGACATAAATACAAACACACACATAAGCACGCACACACATACCCATATCCAATTTAGATATATTCCCCTGCCAAAACCTTAGGAAACTTTCTGTATTAACAGGAGCTATGTAGTACCATGACTATACTTAAAGAATAGTGGTACTAATGATGATCTGGAAAAACAGAACTCATTTTGTGGTTTCCCAGGTGGCTCAGTAATAAAGCATCCACCTGCCAATGCAGGAGACTTGGGTTTGATCCCTGATCCAGGAAGGAGAAGAAAATGGCAACTCACTTCAGTATTTTATTGCCTAGAAAATCCCATGTACAGAGAAGCCATGTGGGCTACAGTCCATAAGGTCACAAAGAGTCAAACAGAATTGAGCTATTGAGCATGGACACACACATCCATAAAAGCATTACATGTTCTTGGATTCAACATTGATCCTACTAAATCATTCTGAATTGGATTAACATGTTAATAAATATTTTAACTTGCCAACCAAAGCATGCTGCTGCTACTGCTGCTAAGCCGCGTCAGTCATATCCGACTCTGTGCGACACCATAGATGGCAGGCCATCAAGCTCCACCATTCCTGGGATTCTCAACGCAAGAACACTGGAGTGGGTTGCCATTTCCTTCTCCAATGCATGAAAGTGAAAAGTGAAAGGGAAGTCACTCAGTCGTGTCCAACTCTTAGCGACCCCATGGACTGCAGCCTACCAGGCGCCTACATATTCTTACAAAATATTTTGGCTATTTTTGTTTCACTTAAGAAAAGTCCTATAAAAATATTGGAAATAACTTTAAGCTGGTCATTGTTGATAGGAGAAAAAATAGAACTAGATAAAGAGAAGTTTAGAAATACAATCAGATACAAACAAAACACAGGACAAGAATAATCTAGACTGTCAGAAAGCCAAGATATTGCCTTTTTGTTTGTCCTTGAGGGTGAATACATTATCACAGATTAGTAATGTTATAGAAATTAGATCCTAGGAAAACGTCACACCTCTTTGACAGTAACTACCATTCAGAACCAAACAATGTGAAATCTGGATTCTGTGTATATCTTTAAATGAGCCATGGAATGACGTCACATCACTTGTTTTCCTTTTTTTGTGACTTAGTAAATTGACTTGGCCTGCAGTAGCTGATTTTTGTTTTTAATTTAAAGAGGTATTCAGTTGTGTTCATAGAACAGAATAAAGGTTTGGCTTGATTTTGTTAGTGTTGCACATCACTGCATAGAAATCTTTTTTAAGTAACAATTCCTGTTTACCGACACATCTGCCAGAAAAGCTCTGATGACTGTTCACCAAGCTCTTGAAAAAACTGATGAATAAAACACCGTGTCAGGTAGCTTGTATGTCTTTTAAGTACTGGCACACTATCTGCATAATGTTACCATTAAAAATGTTTAGCATCCAATAATAATATAATTTTCTAAAAAATAATCTATTTGCAAAGAACAATCATGGGAAAGAAGAAACTTAAATACAGCAAATTAGAGGGCAAAATATGTTTTCAAAGTCCATTCTTCACAATTTTGTAATCCCGAGACACTCCCTAAATTTTAAATATTGGAAAAAAAAATCCATACATCCTGCACAAACTTATTTGGAGGCAAAATCTGACCCTGGAGAAATGTGGGACTGTCAGTTTATTTTAATTTGCTTACATGAATATGTTTTCCCTTCATATATTGAAGTGTTTGATAATAGGATGTAGCCTCAAGTTCTGCAAGGATGAACTGTGGTGTACGAAATATATCACCTTTACAAAATCTGAAACATTTCAGATATAATACTCTCTGGGCTTCAAATGATAAATTATTGACTTGTGTCACCATTGTTGATTGACTTTTATGTGAAAAGCATCAGGGTAAATCTTGATGAGTCATACCTACTGAGAGAAATAAGCCTGAGTGGTGTGTAACCTAAAGACTAGTGTATTATGATCAAAAATTCTAGTGTGTATTTAGAGTGAGAAGTAGTTTTGATTGAAGACAAAAGGAGAAATGGATGGCAGAAGATGAGATGGTTAGATAGCATCACCAACTCAGTGGACGTAAAACTGAGCAAACTCTGGGAGATAGTGCAGGACAGAGGAGCCTGGTGTGCTGCAGTCCATGGGGTCACAAAGAGTCAGACTTGACTTAGCTGAACAACAACAACAAAAATCCAGATGAAGTTCCTGTGGTTCAGGCATCTTTCAGATGGGATGATGGGAACTTCCTTAGAGGAATCCTGTACCTAACTGAGATATTCTTATGTATGTTTGGTTTCACAGGTTTTAGTTAAGGGAGGAGTTAAGAGATAAAATTATTCTGAGTTAACCTCCCTCTTTCAGTTCTTTTAGAGAAAATTGACTGTTTTCTCTAAAAGTAATGGTCTTGTCCCTTAAGTCCAAACATAAGCTTTTGTTCTTCTGAACTGTTCCAGACTTCATGAATCTAAATATTACATCCTTCCAAACAGAAAAAACAGTAAGAGGTAAAAAGTACAATTACATCACCAACATCAAGTTATACACCTTAAATGTGTACATTGTTTATTTGTCAATTATACCTCAGCGAAGCAAAAAAAAAACAAAAAACAAACAAACAAAAAAAACCAAAAAAAACAAGGTGTTAGCTTGTGTACTATATTTTTAGTATATAGCAAATGACAATATTTTATGTACTTTTATTATTATTTCATGGCCTGTATTATATTCTCTATAATATGGATACCAGGTTTTTTCTATTGTCATTCAATGTTATTTTGTATCTGCTTTATTTGGTTGAAATTTATCTGTTTCAATGGTTTTACAACTTTGGTAAGAACATTTAACATGAAATCTCTTTTGTGGCTTAGTGGTAAAAAATCTGTTTGCCAGTGCAGGAGACGAAGGAGATGCAGATTCAATGCCTGGATTGGAATGATCCCCTGGAGGAGGAATTGGCAACCCACTCCAGTATTCCTGCTTGGAAAATCCCAGGGACAGAGGGACCTGGTGGGTTACAATCCATGGGGTGACAAAGAGTCAGACATGAGTGAGCATGAGCACGCACACACCTCAAAATTTAAATGTAACTATTTTGTTAACTATGTTTTACAGCAAATTTCAAAGGTGAAATTCATTAAATAAGAATTTAGTTTTAACAAATTTTTATCAACTATTAATACAGCTCAGTTCAGTTCAGTCGATCAGTCATGTCCAACTCTGCGATGCCATGAATCGCAGCATGCCAGGTGTCCCTGTCCATCACCACCTCCTGGAGTTCACTCAGACTCGTGTCCATCGAGTCAGTGATGCCATCCAGCCATCTCATCCTCTGTCGTCCCCTTCTCCTCCTGCCCCCAATCCTTCGCAGCATCAGAGTCTTTTCCAATGAGTCAACTCATTGCATGAGGTACTGGAGTTTCAGCTTCACCATCATTCCTTCCAAAGAAATCCCAGGGTTGATCTCCTTCAGAATGGACCGGTTGGATCTCCTTGTATTCCAAGGGACTCTCAAGAGTCTTCTCTAACACCACAGTTCAAAAGCATCAATTCTTCGGCGCTCAGCTTTCTTCACAGTCCAACTCTCACATCCATACATGACTACTGGAAAAACCATAGCCTTGACTAGATAGACCTTAGTCAGCAAAGTAATGTCTCTGCTTTTGAATATGCTATCTAGGTCGGTCATAACTTTTCTTCCAAGAAGTAAGTGTCTTTTAAATTCATGGCTGCAATCAACATCTGCAGTGATTTTGGAGCCCCCCAAAATAAAGTCTGACACTGTTTCCATGTTTCTCCATCTATTTCCCATGGAGTGATGAGACCGGATGCCATGATTTTCATTTTCTGAATGTTGAGCTTTAAGCCAACTTTTTCCCTCTCCTCTTTCACTTTCATCAAGAGGCTTTTTAGCTCCTCTTCACTTTCTGCCATAAGGGTGGTGTCATCTGCATATCTGAGGTTATTGATATTTCTCCCAGCAATCTTGATTCCACCTTGTGTTTCTTCCAGTCCAGTGTTTCTCATGATGTAGTCTGCATAAAAGTTAAATAAGCAGGGTGACAATATACAGCCTTGACATACTCCTTTTCCTATTTGGAACCAGTCTGTTGTTCCATGTCCAGTTCCAACTGTTGCTTCCTGCCTGCATACAGATTTCTCAAGAGGCAAGTTAGGTGGTCTGGTATTCCCATCTCTTTTAGAATTTTCCACAGTTTATTGTGATCCACACAGTCAAAGGCTTTGGCATAGTCAATAAAGCAGAAATACATGTTTTTCTGGAACTCTCTTACTTTTTCCATGATCCATCGGATGCTGGCAATTTGATCTCTGGTTCCTCTGCTTTTTTGAAAACCAGCTTGAACATCTGGAAGTTCACGGTTCACGTATTGCTGAAGCCTGGCTTGGAGAATTTTGAGCATTACTTTACTAGCATGTGAGATGAGTGCAATTGTGCAGTAGTTTGAGCATTCATTGGCATTGCCTTTCTTTGGGATTGGAATGAAAACTGACCTTTTTCAGTCCTGTGGCCACTGCTGAGGTTTCCAAATTTGCTGGCATATTGAGTTCAGCACTTTCACAGCATCATCTTTCAGGATTTGAAATAGCTCCACTGGAATTCCATCACCTCCACTAGCTTTGTTCGTAGTGATGGTTTCTAAGGCCCACTTGACTTCACATTCCAGGATGTCTGGCTCTAGATGAGTGATCACACCATCGTGATTATCCGGGTCGTGAAGATCCTTTTTGTACAGTTCTTCTGTGTATTATTGCCATCTCTTCTTAATATCTTCAGCTTGTGGATGTGACTGGTGATAGAAACAAGGTCCGATGCTGTAAAGAGCAACATTGCATAGGAACCTGGAATGTCAGGTCCATAAATCAAGGCGAATTGGAAGTGGTCAGGAGATGGCAAAAGTGAACGTTGACATTCTAGGAGTCAGTGAACTAAAATGGACTGGAATGGGTGAATTTAACTCAGATGACCATTGTATCTACTACCACGGGCAGGAATCTCTCAGAAGAAATGGAGTAGCCATCATAGTCAACAGAAGAGTCTGAAATGCAGTACTTGGAGGCAATCTCAAAAATGTCAGAATGATCTCTGTTTGTCTCCAAGGCAAACCATTCAATATCACAGTTATCCAAGTGTATGCCCCACACAGTAACCCCGAAGAAGCTGAAGTTGAATGGTTCTATGAAGACCTACAAGACCTTTTAGAACTAACACCCAAAAAAGATGTCTTTTTCATTATAGGGGACTGGAATGCAAAAGTAGGAAGTCAAGAAACACCTGGAGTAACAAGCAAATTTGGCCTTGGAATACGGAATGAAGCAGGGCAAAGACTAATAGAGTTTTGCCAAGAAAATGCACTGGTCATAGCAAACACCCTCTTCCAACAACACAAGAGAAGACTCTACACATGGACATCACCAGATGGTCAACACCGAAATCAGATTGATTATATTCTTTGCAGCCAAAGATGGAGAAGCTCTATACAGACAGCAAAAACAAGACCAGGAGCTGACTGTGGCTCAGATCATGAACTCCTTATGGCCAAATTCAGACTGAAATTGAAGAAAGCAGGGAAAACAGCTAGACCATTCAGGTATGGCCTAAATCAAATCCCTTATGATTATACAGTGGAAGTGAGAAATAGATTTAAGGGCCTAGATCTGATAGATAGAGTGCCTGATGAACTATGGAATGAGGTTCGTGACATTGTACAGGAGACAGGGATCAAGACCATCCCCATGGAAAAGAAATGCAAAAAAGCAAAATGGCTGTCTGGGGAGGCCTTACAAATAGCTGTGAAAAGAAGAGAGGTGAAAAGCAAAGGAGAAAAGGAAAAATATAAGCATCTGAATGCAGAGTTCCAAAGAATAGCAAGAAGAGATAAGAAAGCCTTCTTCAGCGATCAATGCAAAGAAATAGAGGCAAACAACAGAATGGGAAAGACTAGAGATCTCTTCAAGAAAATTAGAGATACCAAGGGAACATTTCATGCAAAGATGGGCTCGATAAAGGACAGAAATGGTATGGACCTAACAGAAGCAGAAGATATTAATACAGCTCAGAGTTTGTTAATTCAATTGAGGCTATAAATTATTATCTCTTGACATATTCAAATGAGCAAAAATATCATGTGTTATGCTTAGAAACTCTATGTGACCCCATGGACTGCAGCCCACAAAGTGCCTCTGTCCACGGGGATTCTCCAGACAAGAATACTGGAGTGAGTTGCCATGCCCTGCTCCAGGGGATCTTCCTGAACTCAGGTCTCCATTGCAGGCAAATTCTTTATCATCTGAGCCACCAGGGAAGGTCATGCATACTGGAGTGAATAGCCTATCCCTTCTCCAGAAGTTCTTTCCAACCCAGGAATTGAACCAAGGTCTCCTACCTTACAGGCTAATTCTTTACCAGTTGAGCCACCAGGGAAGCCCATACTTTCTTTCTTAAATTTCATGCATTTACTGTTTTGCATTTGATGGGTACCAAGCATACATACAAGGAGAAGACAATGGCACCCCACTCCAGTACTCTTGCCTGGAAAATCCCATGGACAGAGGAGCCTGGTGGGCCGCAGTCCATGGGGTCGCTGAGAGTTGGACACGACTCAGTGACTTCACTTTCACTTTTCACTTTCATGCATTGGAGAAGGAAATGGCAACCCATTCCAGTGTTCTTGCCTGGAGATTCCCAGGGACAGCGGAGCCTGGTGGGCTGCCGTCTATGGGGTCGCACAGAGTCGGACACAACTGAAGCAACTTAGCAGCAGCAGCAGCAAGCATACATACAAGAAAAGTAAAATGCAGAAAAAGCTTATTTTTCCGTTTACTGAAGTTTGTGTCTGATCATTGTTTCCCAGCTCCTTCTCGGAGTAGAAGAGGCTTGTGTGTGTGGCATTGCTTTCAGCATGGGTGCTGCCTCGGTGGTAGCACTTCTGTCTCTTGGCAGAAGGTTTTTCAAGGGACCAGGAGCTGAACCCATGATGAACTAGGCTGGGACACTCATTTTGGGGATTGTTGGGAAATTTTTTTTCTCAGTTGGAAGGTGGTATTTGGCAAGGTTGAGGCTCAGATTATGCTATACTTTTCTTGTTTTGAACAACTTTATTGAGATGTAATTAGTATATAAAACTGCACTTATTTATACAGTCTGGTGAGTTTGGACATATGCATTTACCTGTGAAACTATCATCACAATCAAAGCAATAGGTATATCCATCACATGCAAAAATTTCCTTTGTTTTTTTTTTTTTTTTTGTAGTAAGACACTTAATCTTGACCAATGTTTACATCTATAGTACAATAGTGTTAATTATAAGGACTCTCTCTGCATTCTCATTTTAACTAAAGCATTCTCACTACTGCCACGATACAGAAACAGCCTAAATGTTCACTAACAGATGAATGGATAAAGAAAATATGATCCTGTGACAAAATGGATGAACCTTGAGGACATGATGCTAAGTGAAATAAGCCAATCACAGAAGGACAAATACTGCATGGTTTCACTTATATGAAATGTCTAAAATAGCTAGTCTCATAGAAGCAGAGAATGGTGGTTTCCAGGGCCTATGGCAGGGGCAGAGTGATAGGGGGAGGAATGTGAAGTTGTTGTTCAAATTATAAATTTCATTTAGATAAGATAGTTATAATTTTTTGGCATATTTGGGATTGTACTTTTAGATGACTTTTCTGATACATCCACTAAAATTAATGTATGCAGGAGTCTTGAGTTTTCATAGTATGAAGAGAAAATTAAGTGAATAACAACCTTGTTTATATCATATTTTTAAGTGAAACATTATTTGACACACTCCAGGGAAGATTTTTGTTTTTATGGTGTTTCCATCCTCTTATTCTAGACTGCCAGTTGTAATAAAGCTGTATTTGGGAAGAATGTCTACAGACAGCTTCCTGAAGCCAGATTTCATTCATTAATGAATATTCTATTTCTTGAGAAGGTTAAAATGTAGCAGCTGTTCTGAAGTTTAGGTCAGAATCTGTCCACTCAGTGGCCAGTGATCAGGACACATAAAGCAAGTCCTGACATGGTGAACTTGCACAAGCCAGATGTAAGCTATTAGATACAATTAGTGATTCTGAGTCCAAAGAGTATTTTTCTGTGCCGATGGCAAAAATGGAAGATATTAATTGCGCTGCTTAGAGTTTGAGCCTCTTCAGCTGAATGAGATGTTTTGCGATTTCCCCAGGAGCGTGCAGGCTTGAAGCTGAAATATATTTCATGACAGATTGACAAATCGGGCAGCTTTTAAAAACGTATTTTAGATTCAAGAGTGTAAAACAAGAACAAATAATAGAGGGTTTTATTTTCTCTCTCCAGTACAAGTAAATTATTTGTGAAGAATTCTTTTTATAACATTTTCAATTTTCTTTTTTGCAGAAAGGTACTTGTTTTTCATCTATTTTGCTTATTTATGGAAGTACATTAACACCATATTTTAGGAGTTTTGAGGGAAGCAGTAATCAGCTATAATTATAATTTATGGATATTCAGGTTGGGGGTACACATGAAAAATAGTCCAGTGTTTCACCTTATATGATATTAGTTGTGGTATTTGTTATGAAATATGCGCTCTATAGCAACCTCCAAAGATGTCCAAACAGAATCAGTGGAACCTGTGAAGATGTTACATTATATGGCAAAAAGGGACTTTGCAGATGTCATTAAGGTTATAGACCTTTAGAGAGAATATTATCCTGGATTACTTGGTTTGAACAATCTAATTGTATGAATCCTTTAAAGCAAAGGATTTTCTCTGGCTGGAGTAGAAGAGAGATGTGATAGAAGTCAGGTATATTCCAAGATAAAGGGAATAGGGGGAATGGCTATCCTATCCAGTATTCTTGCCCGGAGAATTCCATGGCAAGAGGCTACAGTCCATGGGGTCTCAAAGGGTCAAACGCAACTGAGATGGGACTTTGGGATTTAGGGGCTCAGGGACCTATGCTCAAGGACCATAGCATGATTTCAAAGGATTAATCATGGCTCCCAGATGGCATGGGCAAGAAATTAGATTCTGCTAACCAAAGGCTTCCCTGGTGGCTCAGACAGTAAAGCATCTGCCTACAGTGTGGGAGACCCGGGTTCGATCCCTGGGTCAGGAAGATCCTCTGGGGAAGGAAATGGCAACCCAGTCCGGTACTCTTGCCTGGAAAATCCCATGGGAGGAGGAGCCTGATAGGTTACAGTCTATGGGGTCCAAGACTGAGCGGCTTCACTTTCTTTCTTTCTAACCATGTGCACGGATTTGAAAGTTGACTTTTTCCCGAGAGCATCTTGATAACAGACCAGTAGTAGACACCATGATTTCCTATAACCTGTGTAACCTGGAGAGGAAAAACTAGCCCAGCCAGCCCCGACTTCTGACCCATGGAACAGTGAAAGAATAAACCTGTTCTTTGTAGGTGCTAAGCTATGGGTAATTTGTTGTGTCAGCTATAGAAAACTGACACTAATTTATGTCTTACCTCCTTTCAAAACTGATATGAGGTCAATTTTAATAAACAGAAGCATGAATCAGTTATAGTGAAATATTTTAATTATTTAAGGTTAATAAAATATTTAATATTGATAAGGTGATAATTAATTCAATGTAAAATCAGCAGTAAATGCAGCTAACTGTAAACATACCAATTTTTCAGAAGAAATGTGGTTTTCCTTAATTTGAAAGTCAAAAAGGGTATTTTTCATTAATTTTAATTAGTTCATTTTAACATAATTGTCAAAGAGCAGCATAATGGGCTTTACCTATTGGTATGATATACAGGAAATTCATGAAATAGCTACTTTTTACAGAGTTTCTCAGTAGATTTAAAGATGATAACCACAATTCAGAGATAGTTCTTCATGAAGTATAAATTGGCTATGGTTTTTCCAGTGGTCACGTATGGATGTGAGATTTGGACTGTGAAGAAAGCTGAGCTCCGATGAATTGATGCTTTTGAACTGTGGTGCTGGAGAAGACTCTTCCGAGTCACTTGGACTGCAAGGAGATCCAACCAGTCCATCCTAAAGGAGACCAGTCCTGGGTGTTCACTGGAAGGACTGATGCTGTGGCTGAAATTCCAATACTTTGGCCACCTCATGCAAAGAGTTGACTCTTTGGAAAAGACCCTGATGCTGGGAGGGATTGGGGGCAGGAGGAGAAGGGGACGACAGAGGATGAGATGGCTGGATGGCATCATTGGCTTGATGGACATGAGTTTGGGTAAACTCCAGGAATTGGTGATGGACAGGGAGGCCTGGGGTGCTACGATTCATGAGGTCACAAAGAGTCGGACACAACTGAGCGACTGAACTGAACTGAATGTGCATGCTTTATGGGACCTAGGAAACGGTAAACTGATAATGGAGAAACTTATTTCAAGTGCTATTACCTGGAGTTTCCCAGATAAATTGATATAATTTAATAGTAAAAATAACAAACATAATGATTATTCAATAGGGTTGTCATTTTTAGTGATATAAGATGCTAAAAACAGTTTTTCACTGATGAACATTTTTTCATGACCAAAAGAGAATTAGCATCAAAATGTAGATACATAATCACATAAAGAAATAAAGCAACATTTATAACTTTAAAACATTTAAATGTATATATTTATATGTGTTCTTTGTTCAACTATATGGCATAAGCAGATGATAAGTATTACTAGACCTAAAAAGGTATAAATTGAAAAGTCTGCTCCTGCTCTTGTGTCCATATACCCCACAATCCCTTTCCTTAAATAGGACCTCATCACTGTTTTTATGCAGATTGAGGCAAGTACAAATATGCTATACATTCCTTTGTGCTCCTATCTTCTTTCACATAAGGCAGAACACTATGTACTTTCTATACCTTAAGTTTTGTCATTTAACTGTTCATATGAGTACAAAAATTTTACAGATTCTTTCTATAGCTACATAGTATTCTATTGTGTGGATGTAGCTTAGATCTTTCATCACTATAATCAAAGCTGCAACAACTGCTTTGTATATATATATAAGTGGGTTTTTTATTTATTTTTGGTTTTGTTTTATTTTTTACTTATACTGTTGTGTTGGAAAGATGCAACTCCAGAAGAGGGACTCTTGGGCCAAAAAATAATTGGGTTAGGCTAATAAATACATGAAATGATGCTCAACATCACTCATTATCAGAGAAATGCAAATCAAGACCACAATGAGGTACCATTTCACGTCATTCAGCATGGCTGCCATGAAAAAGTCTACAAGCAATAAATGCTGGAGAGGATGTGGAGAAAAGGGAACCCTCTTACACTGTTGGTGGGAATGCAAACTAGTACAGCCACTATGGAGAACAGTGTGGAGATTCCTTAAAAAAACTAGAAATAGAACTGCCATATGACCCAGCAATCCCATTGCTGGGCATACACACTGAGGAAATCAGAACTGAAAGAGACACGTGTACCCCAATGTTCATCACAGCACTGTTTATAATAGCCAGGACATGGAAGCAACCTAGATGTCCATCAGCAGACGAATGGATAAGAAAGCTGTGGTACATATACACAATGGAGTATTACTCAGCCATTAATTATAATAGCTAGGACATGGAAACAACCTGGATGTCCATCAGCAGATGAATGGATAAGAAAGCTGTGGTACATATACACAATGGAGTATTACTCAGCCGTTAAAAAGAATTCATTTGAATCAGTTCTGATGAGATGGATGAAACTGGAGCCGATTATACAGAGTGAAGTAAGCCAGAAAGAAAAACACCAATACAGTACACTAACACATATATATGGAATTTAGGAAGATGGCAATGACGACCCTGTATGCAAGACAGGGAAAGAGACACAGATGTGTATAATGGACTTTTGGACTCAGAGGGAGAGGGAGAGGGTGGGATGATTTGGGAGAATGACATTCTAACATGTATACTATCATGTAAGAATTGAATCGCCAATCTATGTCTGATGCAGGATACAGCATGCTTGGAGCTGGTGCATGGGGATGACCCAGAGAGATGTTATGGGGAGGGAGGTGGGAGGGGGGTTCATGTTTGGGAACGCATGTAAGAATTAAAGATTTTAAAATTTAAAAAAAAAAAAAAAAAGAATACACTTGAATCAGTTCTAATGAGGCGGATGAAACTAGAACCGATTATACAGAGTGAAGTAAGCCAGAAAGAAAAACACCAATACAGTATAATAACATATATATGGAATTTAGAAAGATGGTAATGACAACCCTATATGCGAGACAGCAAAAGAAACACAGATGTATAGAACAGTCTTTTGGACTCTGTGGGAGAGGGAAAGGGTGGGATGATTTGGGAGAATGGCATTGAAACATGTATAATATCATATGTGAAATGAATCGCCAGTCCAGGTTCAATACATGACACAGGATGCTCAGGGCTGGTGCACTGGGATGACCCAGGGGGATGAGATGAGGAGGGAGGTGGGAGGGGGCTTCAGGATGGGGAGCACATGTACTCCCATGGCGGATTCATGTCAATGTATTGCAAAACCACTACAATATTGTAAAGTAATTAACCTTCAATTAAAATAAATAAATTTATATTAAAAAATAAAACATCAGACCTAAAAAAAAAATAATTGAGTTAGTAATTTTGATAGTAGTCCCTCATGTTTCTTCCCAAAGACTATGAAGAAATTGTGCAATTCTAACAGCAACATATTAGAGCATCTAATGCACCATACATTGACCTCGAGAAACTTTTGCAGTTTTTCCTTAGATTTGGGGGAAATGGTGTGTCAGTTTATTTTTAATTTTTCTTTTTTCTTAATTGTGAGTGAAGTGTCCATCTTTGCATATATTAGAGATTCATGCATTTTAAAATTTTCCCTATCACTTGTTTATATTCTAAATACATATTCTTTCATGCATGCTCAGTCACATCTGACTCCATGATCCCATGGACTACAGCTCACCAGGCTCCTCTGTTTGTGGAATTCTCCAGGCAAGAATACTGGAGAAGGTAGCCATTCCTTTTTCCAGGGGATCTTCCAAACCGAGGAATTAAACTCAGGTTTCCCACATCGCAGGCAGATTCTTTACCATCTGAGCCACCAGGGAAGCCCCGCTTTCATGTATATGTGTGTATGTAAATACAAGAGTAAATAAACATATATATATATGTGTGTGTGTATATATATATATAAACAAAACTAATAGCATCTCCCCATGTGGCTTGTTTATTGTGTAATTGAATAATTTTCTTCTTCTGGGTGGTTGAACATTTTTTTCTAAATATCTAGGACTCCCGACACTTATATTCCACCATCCACTTGTAATGTAGAAAATACTACCAATCAATTTTCAAATATTAAACCAATATGGCATTACTAAAATAGACTTCATAAGGTTAGGATGTATTATATTTGGATGTAGTTACCAAATTTAATATAATTTATATTTGAGGAGGTTATTACATTTGTAATCATAAGATAGATTTGTCGGTGTCCATAATTGTGTTTTCATCTTGCTTGGAGTTTGATGTTGAATTTGTTGTTGCTTTCTGAAACAAGTTGGAATTGGTCCCTCTCTTCTGTATTATAGAAAAATAATAATTCTATATATTAATACATAATATTAATTATATATATTAATTATTATAGAATAATTTGTGTATAATGTTGTTTTCAAATGTTTGCAAGAATCCATTGAGCAAAGGTATATTGAGTCTTCTGTGGGAAAATATTTAAAAGAAATTCAGTTTTTCTAGTAAGTGGTGGACAATTTCTAGTAAGTATCGTACGATATATTAATATGCATATCATATTGATAATATAATATTATAATTATTATAGAATAATTTGTGTATAATGTTATTTGTTTTCAAATGTTTGCAAGAGTCCGTTGAGTAAAGGTATATTGAGTCTTCTGTGTGGGAAAATATTTAAAAGAAATTCAGTTTTTCTAGTAAGTATTGGACGATTAATTTTGGAAAGTAGTATTTCTCTGAAAAATTTGGACATTTCATGGAATTTTTAAAAGCAAATTGACATAAAGTTGTTCTTATATACTCTGGTTAACTATTTGATGTCTAAGAATAGTAGTGATATCCTCATTTTTGTTCTTGACCTTGATGAACTATATTCTTTCCATTCTTGCTACAAAATCTTTCAATATTAATCGAATTTTTGAGTCAACACTTAGCTTTTTTTTTTGCCTTCATATGTTTGTTTCTATTTCCTTTTTGTCTTCTATCATTTTTCCTACTTGATTGTGAGGTTGTTTTCCTCCATATCTTAAAATAATATATGACTTCTTTCCTTTTATTTTCTAATATCTGTTTAAGGTGATTCACTTAATTATATCACTACTTTTAGCAACATCTATAATGTTTGAGGGTTTTTTTTTTTTAATTTACGCTGTGATGAATTTTTTACTTGTCATACATTGTTTATATTTCTTTTACTGTCTGCCTTGCCTTCTTTTGTACGAGCCAGTGTTCTAATATTCTACTTTTATATTAGCTTGATGCAATATACCTCATATAGTCTTTGAGAGGCTTCCTAGAGATTAGAACATTCATCATTTACTTCTTACAATCTAAGAAAAAGTACTATTTTTGACAAAAAAAAAAACAAACACTTTTCAAAATCAGATTTCCAGGGTTATAGGAGCTCTTTACCAAAAATCAAGGAACAGAGAACAATAAACATATGCATTTTGTATGATTTTTTTGAGCAAGTTGTCTTCTAAAAGAGCATATATTTCAAGTTGGGGGTTAGCTTATTAGTTATTGACTTTGTATTTTCCAGGCTTTTTATTAGTTTCATTTTAGAATTTATGAATGTTCCAGAGTTGTTGCTGTTCAGGCAATAAATCATCTCCTACACTCTATGACCCCATCAACTGTGGCATATTAGGCTCCTCTGCCCTCTACTCTCTCCCAGGGTTTGCTCAAATTCATGTCCATTGAGTCGGTGATGCCATCTAACCATCTCATCCTCCGTCGCCCCCTTCTCCTGCCTTCAATCTTTCCCAGCATCAGGGTCTTTTCCAACGAGTCAGCTCTTCGCATCAGGTGGCCAAAGTATTGTAGTTTCAGCTTCAGCATCAGTCCTTTCAACGAACACTCAGGACTGATCTCCTTTAGGATGGACTGGTTGGAACTCCTTGCAGTCCAAGGGACTCTCAAGAGTCTTCTCCAACACCACAGTTCAAAAGCATCAATTCTTCGGTGCTCAGCTTTCTGGTCCAACTCTCACATCCATACATAACTGCTGGAAAAAACATAGCTTTGATGAGACGGACCTTTGCTGGTAAAATAATGTCTCTGCTTTTTTTTTTTTTTTTTTTTGAGACCAAGCAAATAAAGACTCACTGTTTCCATTGTTTCCCCATCTATTTGCTGTGAAGTGATGGGACTGGATGCCAAGATCTTGGTTTTTTGAATGTGAGTTTTAAGCCAACTTTTTCACTCTCCTCTTTCACTTTCATCAAGAGGCTGTTTAGTTCTTCCCTTTCTGCCATAAGGGTGGTGCCATCTGTGTAAATGAGGCTATTGCTATTTCTCCCAGCAATCTTGATTCCAGCTTGTGCTTCATCCAGCCTGGTATTTCACATGATGTTCTCTTCATATAAGTTAAATAACCAGGATGACAATATGCAGCCTTGGCGTACTCCTTGGCGTACTATATGGACCTTTGTTGGCAAAGTGATGTGTCTGCTTTATAATATGCCATCTAGTTTTATCGTCACTCTCACCAAGTTAGCTCAAGCCAAGTCAACCTGTAACTTTCTGGCATTGTGAGCATGTGGTGACTGTTATTGGCTTAGTCAATATTTTTATTTGGGTTTTTTTCCATAAGATAGGACAGAAAAACCCAAACAAAGTTTTTGGCCAGTCCAGTGAAACAGAACACTTCTGGGATCTACCTGAATGCTTTGGGTGTTTAATACAGTTGCTCCCATTTTAGTTTTAAGAGTTCAACTCTCTCCTGGTCCTGTGCGTGCTGGAGAAATTATTTTATTTCTTATATCGCCTTGTTATTTCCCTGGCATCTTTCACCCTAAATATTATAACTTATTATTCACCAGCACACTCTGACAGGAGAGTTCTGTAGATTCTTCTGTCTGTGTATGTCCTTTCTCCACACTAATCTTCCCCATCAATTCTAGCCACTTTGGCCTCCCAGGATTTTGAAACTCTGGCTCTTCACTCAGTCAGAGCATCATCCATGCTGACTTTCCTCTCCCTATGGTGCAGTCAAAAATTGCCTGTAAGAAAAAATTCAATAGTCATACACCTCACTCGTTTATTTCCTGTATATCATGAAATGAAATTCTGCAATGCCTTTGCCCCATATCTTAAAGTTTTTCCACTTGTCAAATTGTTTACAATGGGCCGGTAAATCCTGTAGTGGCTCCCCCATCATAGTAGAAGGGGAAGCCCCCTCCCCCCACACAGCAGGGTAATTTTTAATTGGAATTTTTTACAGCCTCTTCTCTGAAATAATGCTTACATCCTTATTGTTTGGAACTTTGTTCATGCTGTTGCCTTTTCCAAGGATGAAAAATGACAAAGAGACTTGTTTTGAAAATTTATCTACACCTTTCAGAAGTCTTGGCCAACGTGCGACTTTTGGACCTACAACGGGAGAATTATTTCATTGCCATTGTGATTAAAGTCTTTCACTGACTCCTCTACCAGGTAGAACAATCAGGGACTTAGGTTCAATAGAGTTGTAATGGCAAATGTCAGGCTGCAAACATGAAGGAGCGATGAAATGTGAAGGAAGTGGAAGCATTATATATTGACTACTGCTTTTATGAAATTTTTTACAAAAATGAAGGAGAGTGGTACCTTTTGATGGCATATCTGAAGTGGCAGGATTGGAGAAAAATTGCTTCTGTTTGAGGTAAGAGGACATGTATATGCTTTTAGACTGAGGGAGTAAATCATCTGAAAGCAAGGTAGGAGATGGGGAGGCAAATATTTGACAGAGGAGAACCCAGCAGAGTTAGAATCAAAGAGGGAACAGGGGTTAGGAGTGAAGTTCACTTTGAAAGGAATAAGAATATTGCTTTATCTCACTCGAGAGGAAGAAATACAGAAAAGAAAACGTGTTACTGATACGTTACTATGTGTTGGATATCATGCATACTAGTCTAGTCTGTGCTCATGGGACAGCCTAGGTGGGAGTATTCCTATTTCAAACATGAGAAACTGAGATTGCAGAGTTTAAATAATTTGCACATCTCTATTAATAACCAGTGTGAACCTTTTACAGCAACGGCTATAGTCAGGCCATTTTTCTACTCAGCACCTCCATAGGTTTCCCATCCTGAAAGAAAAAAAAAAAGTTGAAGTGTTTGTCACTCAGTCATGTCTAACTCTTTGCAACTCCATGGACTGTAGCACACCAGGTTCTTCTGTCCACGGAATTCTCCAGGCAAGAATACTGAAGTGGGTACCATTGCCTTCTCATAGGGATCTTCCCAACCCAGGGATAAAACCCAGGTCTCCTGCATTGCAGTTTCTTTACCATCTGAGCCACCAGGGAAGCCCTCTCCATCCTACATAGGATCAAAACCAATATGGTCTGGCCTACAAGGCTCACACAACCTGACTTCCACTTGTTGGTCTGAGCTCATCTGCCCACTCTTTTCCATGATGTGTCCTGCTTTTGCCACCTGGATGGTCTTTCTTTCTCTTCTTCAAACTCCCAGAGCCCCAGTCCTTCCAGAGCTTTACACTCACTCTCGCTCTACCAGGAATTTCTGTGAACTTTGTTTCATTCTTCAATTGTGTTTTGGCTCAAATACTATTTCCTCAGAAAGGCTTTTTCTGTCCATTTTATTAAAAATTGTACTCCTATCATATTCTCCCAATGTATTCCACTTTTAATATCTATATAGCTGCCTGTGTAATGGATTTGTTTAATTTCTGTCATATCTACTAGAATGTATGTTTCACAAGGAAGATGATATATTGTTTGATTGGTTCACTATTGTGACCCCAGAATCTGCTGGAGTACCTGGCACATGGTAGCTACTCAATAAAAACATATTGAATGAATAAATGAAATGAGACCCATACCAAATAAATCACAAGAATATTAATTCTATTTATTTTTATTCCAGCCAAATAAGGGAGAGTGAGGATTCTCATATCAGGTGAAAAAAGTATGAAAAGTTTTAAATAGCAAAATCAGGAATAGCATTTTCCTTATGGGAGCAGAAGCAGAAAGTTCAGCTCCGCTCACTTGCTCAGTCATGTCCGACTCTTGGCGACCCAATGGATTGCAGCATGCCAGGCCTCCCTGTCTATCACCAACTCTCCGAGTTTACGCAAACTCGTGTCTGTTGAGTTGGTGATATCATCCAACCATTTCATTCTCTGTTGTCCCCTTCTCCTCCTGCCTTCAATCTTTGTCAGCATCAGGGTCTTTTCAAAGAGTCAAAGCTTTGCAGCAGGTGGCCAAAGTTTTAGAGTTTTAGCTTCAGCATCAGTCCTTCCGATGAACACCCAGGACTGATCTCCTTTAGGATGGACTGGTTGGATCTCCTTGCAGTCCAAGGGACTCCCAAGAGTCTTCTCCAACACCACAGTTCAAAAGCATCAATTCTTTAGTGCTCAGCTTTCTTTATAGTCCAACTCTTACATCCATACATGACCACTGGAAAAACCGTAGCCTTGACTAGACAGATCTTTGTTGGCAAAGTAATGTCTCTGTTTTTTAATATGCTGTCTAGGAAGAAAGTTGGTGACATCTTTTTTTGTTATGGTGGTCACAATAAAAGCTAAACTTAATTGAATGTCCCACATAATATGACCTTTACAATGGTGATTAATAGATATATAAGACATTATTAACTTTGATGACTGGGGAAAAAAAATGAAAGGGCAGAATCTAGGCATCTGAACAAAGAAGCTGTATTCCAAATTTACATTATGGGAAAATAAAAATTTTGCTTTAGAATTTAATTTGAAAACAAAGTGTTTCAATAAACTTACTTTTCAATTTGGTCAATTTTAGCACTCTGAAGGTTACTTAGATTGCTTAATTTTTTCACTTTTTTTTTTTTGCATAGAAAGATACTGCTTTGACATAAAATGTATTTTCCTAGATAATGTTTATCGCATTATATGAGGGTTTACAGAGGACAGATCAGGCTGACAAATAAAAAAGCAGGACTAGAGCATACATCTGCAGAAATCAATAGGTACATAAACAAAATCACCTTTAGATACTAGGCAGATCCGTTAACACATCACTGCTTCATTTACATTTCACTTTTTTTATGATGAGATTTACCTTGAGGCACTCACCACTTTAATAATCTTTTCTACTTCAAAAAAGAACAAAGAATTTGTTTAGCATATGAAATAAAATTGTTTTACTTTTATGTGCTTTGATTGTTTTTGAATTTGGGTGTTATTGATTATGGTGGATAAGCATTAAGTCACAAAGCAGTTTATCCATGAGCACTGTAATTCTTCATCCTGTTTATTGAGGGCAGGTTTGAAATTGAAATGCCATACACCATTATAAGGAACCAGAGGTTTATGCATGAGGGCAGCCTAGAATAGTTTGCTGGGATTAATGTCATAGAAACTCTTGGAACTCTGAAGAAATTTGTAGTTTTTCTACTCTTATAGTTTATCCATTGTTACATATTGATTTAAAAAACTAAACTTAAGAATAATAATCATAGATTAACATTAGATTATTAATCATTCTTGCTAGTTCATTATTTCACCAATTTATCAAGGGAGGAAAAAGCTGTGTCTTTCTATTGACTTCTTGGGCTCATACAAAGCCATAATCCTATAGCCATATAATCAGCACAAATCAGGATAAGTTAAGTAAATCAGAAATAGACTGAGGTCAATTTTAATTTTCTTTTGAAACTTTAAAGAATTCTTGATTTTACTTGACCTGATTTAGAGAAAAAGCTAAGAATGTGTTTCTCCGTTCATAAGAGATCTCACATATATATATACTACCAAACTTCACGGAAAAACGCATTTTTAAATACTGTTCCTCATTCATGTAAATGACCATATAATTTAAGGAAGGGAAAAGACAATATATGTTAATTACTATTCAGTTAAAAACTAGTCCTAGGTGTTTACATCGGAGGGAAAAAAATGGTAAAATACAAATTCTAGTTGTCACTTGTTCAGGTCAAATTTGATTTCTTCAGTGCTAGAAATATTTTCTTAGATCCATACCAAAGAAAAAATTTGAAACTTAAATGTTTTGTTCTCAAATTATGGTTGAATTGATTCTGATGTTATATAAATCTATTAAAACATTATATTAATCAGAGTGTAAATAAAGAGCTATAGATATAAACTACCAAACAATTTTGGTCATAATTTTTTAAAATGGGGTGGGAGAGGGAAGGGTTGGGAGTTTGGGAAGGGATCGAACCCACATCTCCTGCATTGCAGGCAGATTCTTTACTGTCTGATCTAAAAGGGAAGCCCATATATATAAATTTAATTACTTTGCTGTACAGCAAAAATTAACAGAAAATTGTACACCAACCATACTTCAGTAAAAATTTTAATTCCTGAGGTAGGAGTTACCTGGACTATAACTGTCACCCTTTAAAAAGATTACTTTTAATTCATTTTCACCTTAGGAAAATTATTAAATATCTCTCTACCTGTTATCTCATTTGAAAACTGGGTACAATAATATTTTTGAATTTCAATAATATCTTTAAGAGAATCAAATAAAACTTTTTCAAAAGATGTGAATGAAGACTCAATGAGGACATAGCTGTTCAGTTCAATTCAGTCGCTCAGTCGTGTCTGACTCTTTGCGACCCCATGAATCGCAGCACGCCAGGCCTCCCTGTCCATCACTATCTCCCGGAGTTCACTCAAACTCACCTCCATCGAGACGGTGATGCCATCCAGCCATCTCATCCTCTGTCGTCCCCTTTTCCTCCTGCTCCCAATCCCTCCCAGCATCAGAGTCTTTTCCAATGAGTCAACTCTTTGTATGAGGTGGCCAAAGTACTGGACATAGCTGTAAACAGGTTGATAACATAGGTGGCCATGGAGATATTATTGCAGCTCCAGCAAACGGATTTGCAGAAGGTGTTGAGAAAATAGAGAGCATTTGTGGAATGAAAACCTGCAGAACAATGGTTAAGATGTTCTCTCTTACCCATCAGAAGAAAATACGAACCTTAAAGGGTAAAAAAAAAGATAAAACTGAGTTGAGATAGAGGAAAGGAATAAAAAAGGGATGTGGAGAAATGTGAGCAAATAAAAGAAAAATATTATTTTGCAGATTATTGATAATGGAAGAAGAAAATAGAAACAGAAGTGGCAGTATTGATGAGTGTCCAAGAGTCTGTGAACAGCCAGTTTTCTGAAAGCTCCATGAAATACGGTAGGTCCTTTAACATTGTAAACTGAAGTGAACCAAACGAAAATGTTTGGTTACAATCTCTTGAAAAAATTATTTATTCATCTGTTGCAAGTATATATAATCATATTAAATTGAATTAGGGAAATATTTAAATCACATAGGCTTTCATGTATTTTGAGAGGTTACTGTCTTTCTTAGCTGGAATGGATTACTATATTTAATGGTTTCAATCATAGCATGTATTTAATAATTAGATTTGTATGCAGAATGAATTAATATTTTTTAAAAGCTTCAATCATAGTGTGCATTTATATAGATTTTTAAAATAAATTATTCACTTATTTTGTGCAATTTGATTTGAGGTCGGTTTCTGCAAATCTTAAGTTTTTTTTCAGTGTCAGTACTATCTTTTATGGCATCACACACAGTAGGAATTAAAATATTTCAGTATGTCTATGGACACAAAAGTAAATCAAGGTGGCAGAGTGATAAAGATGGTCCAAGGAGGAAACTGTCAAGCTGTGTGACACGGTATTAATAGAACATGTTCTGGGTGGGACAGGGATGGGGTGGGGAAAAGGGGCAATGGTTAGTTGTTTTTTTGTGCTGGCTCTTTCAAGTATTACCTACTAATTTGGGTAAACATTTTAATCTTACTGAACCTGTCTTGCCATGTGTAAAATGGGAAAATGCTTTATGTGCCCTCTACCGGCAAGAGACAGATTACGTGTGTTGAAAATACTTTGTAATCTATGAAACACTATATGCATGTAAGATGACATAATCTTTCCCGGAGCAACTTTGTGCTGCTGCTATTTAGAGGCAGTATGAAAAGCTTCTGGTAGTCTCTTTAGCATGAACTTGTTGCTAGAGATGGCATTCTTACAGTGCCATGACCAAAGTGTGATCCTCAAATATTTTGGAAATTCCAGAGAAAAGATGGGATAGTTTGAGATTTGAAATGGAGATTATATATGGGAAA
Source organism: Capra hircus (assembly GCF_001704415.2). Taxonomy (NCBI): domain Eukaryota; kingdom Metazoa; phylum Chordata; class Mammalia; order Artiodactyla; family Bovidae; genus Capra; species Capra hircus. The sequence goes on along the minus strand of NC_030811.1, from coordinate 11,892,952 downwards.
GAAAATTTTTGCACAGCACGTGGAGGATGGAGTTAACCACCTCTCAGGTTTGAGCCCCATAAGCAGAGAAGGATTATGGTTCTACAGGGGACACTCAAAGATATGCTGTAAATGTGACTCAAAAAATCATTTGAGTGTAAATGTAAATTCAGGAAAAGAGTTCCAATGTGGAGGACAATATGTAGCTGTGCTTTCTGGAAAAGAGATTTGGGGATAACCTCTGTGAGGAAGGAAGTTCACACATAAACAAACTATTCAAAAAATGATTTTAATCCCCTTTTCTCTAGTTGTTCATGTTTAATGAATTGCAATTCTTGAAAATCCTCGTTTGAGTTAGATTGAGCTATATTAAGTGTTTAAACTAGGGAAACTTTCATAGGATCCTTTCTGGTAAACCAAATTGTAGGTTCTGAAGACAATTTAATTTCAATGTATAACTCACTGGGTCTTAGTAAACATAACCCCTACAGGATACTTAAGGGCAATGAGTGTTCATTAGGGAATTTAATCTGATGTTTAAAATGAGGCATATCTATTTTTGCTCTGTTTTCTATTTGATAAGATTATAGGTGATACCTTTTTATAAAATTGAGCAAGATTCCCAAGTATGTCTGTAATTTGAGTCTTAGTATTGGCAAGTTCATGAAGCTTAGCCAATTCATCCATTTCAGTAGATACTAAAGTTAACTCAGAACCTATATTACAGACATGCAAAAGACAAATAGCATGATCCTTAGCTTTTGCTGTATAATTTCTAGCAAATTTTGGATATCCATTTGGGAGAAACTGAATTGTGAGCCTCTTACAGATTTTTGTGTGTTTATTTTTATATTCTCCCATAGTTTCTGAATGTTTTTCTTTCTTTTTTCTTTCTTGTCTGTTTCTCTGTCTGTTGTGGTGACTAGATATACTTTGGATGCATATGAGGGTGGGGGAGTTTCTCTCTAACCTGCCTACCTTTTATATATTTCTTCCAGCAGAGAGATTGGAATTAGTATCAGGGTTAGGGGTCTCATGGCAATGGTAGATGAAAGTGAAAGTGAAGTCACTCAGCTGCATCCGATTCTTTGCAATCCCATGGTATGTAACTGCCAGGCTCCAACATCCGTGGGATTTTCCAGGCACGTATACTGGAGTGGGTTGCCATTTCCTTGGTAATGCCCTGGGGGTGGCATGGTTATTGTTCTCTTAACCCTGAGGATCAGAACATTATTTCAGCAGTGCCAAAGGCAGCAGTGGCTGCAACTAGGGCATTTTTTAGGGTCTTAATGAGTCATGTGATTTTAGGAGCGTGGCTCTCAGTAATTTTCACGTGGTGACTGTTCCTCAAATGTACCTGCTCTTCCTACACATGAGCCACCATCTGAGAGGCCCTGCGATTGCACAGGGCTTGGTCTTTCCTCTTGAGCACTCTATTAGAAGGGGGGCCAGTGAGTGATTGAGACACAGTCTGTCACAGGGTGAAAGTAATTCCCCTGACTCTGGCATAGTTACAGCTTATGCTACAATTAACATACACAGTTCATTCTAAGACACACAGATAGTCCTAGACCAGGAGATATGGCCCAGACCACTTTTAAGAGAGATCCAATCCTGTACTCTTGTCCCTACATGTTAATTAGTTATCAAAACTCATGACATAGCTCAATTAGATTTATAATAGAGGATCAGTAAAACCCAGGAAATGCAGCACAAAACACTACAATGTGAGGCTCCAGCCATCATGCAACAGGTCTATGCTTGTCACCAGGCCAAAAGGAGCCAGTTTGCAAGTCAGCATAAAAGAAGAATGACCCTGGTGGTCACGGCTGTTGTGTAGACAATCTTGTTTACAATGGCAATTGTTGTGACCACTCTGAAGGATTAGAATGCTCCCCACTTCAAAATTTGGTTTGGAAATGAAGAATTATGACATATACTGCTGCTGCTACTGCTGATCTAAAAAGGTTTACCTCTTTCATGATGAGACTTTGGAAAATAGAGTATGTCTCCTAAGCCACTCTGAGAACAGGTGGAGAAGACTGAGAAGAGAGATGGACCTGGGTTTTTACTGTGAATGAAGTGAAGTGAAATGAAAGTCACTCAGTCGTATTCGACTCTTTGTGACCCCATGAACTATACAGTCCATGGAATTCTCCAGGCCAGAATACTGGATCGGGTAGCCTTTCCCTTCTCCAGGGGATCTTCCCAACCCACGGATCGAACCCAGGTCTCCCACATGGTATGCAGATTCTTTACCAACTGAGCCACAAGGGAAGCCCTTTGGGTGCTGCATTTGACCAGAGGGTTCCTTGGCACAGGCTGGAGCTTCTGTCCTTGGAAACTCCCTCTGACACCACAGTAGGAAGCATTCAGGCTTTCTGAAGAGCTTGCCAAGATGTGAGGCAGAGGAAGAAGAGGGAAGAGGGGTGCTAAAAAGCTGTTAGCAAACATCAAAAATGGAGTCAGACTCTTTATTACACCTCTAAAGTGATTTAGAGATTTTATGCCTTCACAGTCAAGAACCTATCAGGGTTTTTGGTAAACCTCTAAAAACTAGTATTCAGTCACTCAGTTGTGTCTGACTCTTTGCCGCCCCAAGGACTGTAGCCCTTCAGGCTGCTCTGTCCATGGGATTTTTCCAAGCAAGAATACTGGAGTGGGTTGCTATTCCTTTCTCCAGGGGATTTTCCTGACCTAGGAATCAAACCTGCGTTTCTTGCAATGGCAGGCAGATTCTTTACCACTAGCCTCACCTGGGAAGCCTCAAACCTAGTTACGTATAGGACAAGCCAAAGTACCTAAAAAGGGCAACATTTTTTTTTTTTTTAATAAAATTAGAGGGCTTACATTCACTGATCTCAAGACCTAATATACAGTGATTAAGAACACAGTATGGTGTTGGCATGGACAGACTAGCCTGATGGGCTACAGTCCATGGGACCGCAAAGAGTCAGACATGACTCAACGATTGAGCACGCATGCAAGCATGGTGTTGGTGTAAGGCTAGACATATAGATCAATGGAACAGAATGGACTTTCTTGAAACAGGCTCACATTTGTATGATCAAGTAATGTATGATCAAGATGCCAATGTAATGCAATTAAGAAAATATAGCTTTTTCAACAAATGGTGCTGAAACAACAGGCTATGTGTATGACAAAAAATAAACGTGACCTTCGCTTAACATCATCCATAAGAGTGTGAATCATAAGCCCTAATTGTAAGAGAGAGAACTTTTACATTTCTGAAAGAAAACTTTGGAGAGATCTTGGTGACATTGAGTTAGGCAAAATTTCTTACCTAAGAATAAAAGATGTATATGAGCTATAAACAGAAAAACAGTAGTTAAGTAGATTTCATCAGGATTAATGACTTTTGTTCTTTAAAAGATATATTTGATAAATGAAAAGGCAAGCCATAGAATATATTTCCCAGATTATGTTAAATAAGAAGCTTTTATCAAAAACATACAATTGATAAATGCAGAGTTCAAGGGTACTGATCATGTGTTATAATTTATAGTTAGCCCTCTGTATCCAGGGTTTCTCAGACTGATAATTCCTCCATATCTGTGGTTTCACATCCAGGGATTCAGGCAACTGTCAATCCTGCTGTAGTATTTACTATTGAAAAAAATTCTGTGCATCAATGAACCTGTGCAGCTCAAGCCTGTATTGTTCAAGGGTCAACTGTACAAATCTTAAACGTCAGTAGTAGACAATTCAACTAAAACTGGACAAAATGTTTGGAGAAACACTTCACTAAAGACATATAAGAGACCAATGAAAATATGCTAAATTACATTAGTCATCAGAGAATTATGAAATAATCTACAATGGGGTGCTACTATACACTCATTAGATTAGCTAAAATTAAAAAGGCTGACAAATACCTAGTTTTGGCAACAATATGGAAGAACCAGAATTCACATACAGTGCTAGTGGAAATACTAACCACATTGGAAAAGTGTATAGTGGTATCTTTTTTAGTGGAACATATATTTATGACATCAATCAGGAACCCTACTCTGATATTTTCCACAAGAAAAATATGAAAATGTTTGTCCATCTGAAGATTTCTGTATCTATTCATTCACACCAGCATTATGTCTAACAATTAAAAGAAAAAAAAAAAAAAAAGGAAAACTAAAACAATTCAAATGTTTCCTAACTAGTGAAAGGATAATCAAATTGTGAGATTACCTAGCAGGAGAAAAGAAAATATTTACAAGAATATGACTAAATCTAAAAATATGATCAATAGAAACAACTGCATGAGACTATATCCTGTGTGATCCATTCATATAAAGTAATAGAAAAAAATTATAGAGACAGGAAATTTATGGCTGCTTTGGCTGGATTTTGGGAAAGGAGATAGTCTGTAAAGCGTCATGAGAAAACTTTTTAAGACAGTGAAACTCTTCTTCTTTACTTTGTGGTAAGAGTTAAGTGATAGTATACAACCATCAAAATGCCTCAAACTATATATGGTACTGAAATGGGTAAATCCAATTTGAACAATTTAAAAAGTACTAGAGAATTAGGTTTTACTTTTACCTTTGCCAGTTTTTACTTTTGTGACTTTAAGCAAGTTATTTTCTGTAAAAATGGAGAAAATGGTACCTCCCTACTTTGCATGGTGGTTGTTGTGATTAGTGTCACATATAGAGTGCTCATAATTGGGCAGGTCACAAAATTTATTATATAAAAGAAAATGAGAATGTTTACTTTTATCACTAGCATACGACATCTTGAGTAGGAAGAGAAAACCTTGGGTTGTTTTGTATATCAAATTATTTGGTCATAAAATCCAAAGAATTTTCATATTAATATGTTAAAAATGAACATTATTTAAATACTCTTTAAAGTATAATTATTTTAAAAAGCTTAAATTCTACCAGGAGTATTTTGTAAAACTAAATGAATTTGATGAGTACCTACAAATTCGTGGAGTAATTCAACTCCGCGTTTTTGATTGTTTTACAAAAATAAAACTGTGCCCTACACCAAAGAAAGGTTGACAAGACGAGAGCCCACAGAAATGGAGTTTAACATTATCATTCATGGAGGCATCATTTTTAGACAGTGATATAGTAGATTTTGTGTCTGTGTGTATGTATGAGGTGAGGATGATAGTGATGGTTACTCTTTGTTAGATTATTTTATTCAGGGATTTGTAACTCTATTTCCAGAGCAAAGTGCCTAAAGGTATCAAATGGAAAGAATGTATCTTTGGCTTGTTGTTTAGTGGCTAAACTGTGGCGAACTCTTTTGTGACCCCTGGACTGTAGCCCTCCAGGCTCCTCTGTCCATGGGACTTCCCAGGAAAGAATTCGAGAGTGTGTTGCCATTTCCTTCTCTAGGGGATCTTCCCCACCGAGGGACTGAACCCCTGTCTCCTGCATTGGCAGGCAGATTCTTTGTCAGTGAGTCCCCAGGCAAGCCCATATCTTTGGCTATGTATATCTAAACTATTAGCATGGAGACAGAATGATGGTGATAAAGGAAGTGATGGAAGGGAAGAGAGACTGAAGAGAGAATAAATGAAAATAACTCAGATGTTATAAAATGACCTTAATTGTTTACTGTGATCTGAAGTGGCTGTTTCAATGATTTAAAAGTAAGTCATATAGCAGTATGTCACAACTGATGATTTAAATGCATCTTATGAGTTGGCATGTGAACCATATTCATAATATTGTCAGAGTTAAGGGGAACTCTCCAGAATATTTCTTAGGATTACCCTCATGATTGCCCATTCTAGACAAAGGGACAAATATTAATTTGATGCCAACATCACTCTCCTAAGTTCCCATCAGCCACACCTTGGACAGGAAATTTTGTTCAATGCTGTGATCACCTATGGATGCTGTGGCAAATTGCTAGGTCGTGTGGGGAAATTTTATGCCCCAGGGACTTGCCTTCACTCTTCATATTTTCTTTTTCATTCCACTTTGCCACCTCATTTTTCTCTGCCTTCCCTAGTTTTCTTCTTAATTTTTAAATGAAAGCTGCTTTACTTTTTCTCTTTTTTTCCTACCCATATCACACTGTATAATGGAGAGAAAGAGTAGAAGTTTATGGGTAAAATGAACTTATCTTACATAGAAAATTTGTCCAATTTGGTGTTTGTCTAAATAATAGACTATCTTATTTCAGAAATGTATTATTCTACTTCCTAAGAAACAGAATTGGCTTGGGCCAGTGTTTGTCTTGAATGGTGTTTTTTCCCTCTTCATTAGCCATATAATAATTTGTGAAGTTCAGTATTCAATAAAGAAATATAAATTAAAACACAAATGCTGTTTCTCATAAAAGTAAGAGGAAATTATAAAATTCAATGCTGACAAGAGTGAAATGAAATGTACTCACCCATGTGTGGCTATTGGACTTAAGACCCATGATACCGATCACATTATGAATCTCCACTTATGGATACAGAATGTATGATTGTATTCATTTTCCTGTTTCCCCATCAATACTAAGTTTATCTTTTTAACCTTTGCCAGCCTGATAAGTAAGGATTGTAACTGCTTATTTTAACTTATGGGCTTCCCTGGTGACTGCAAGGAGATCCAACCAGTCCATTCTGAAGGAGATCAGCCCTGGGATTTCTTTGGAAGGAATGAGGCTGAAGCTGAAACTCCAGTACTTCGGGCACCTCATGTGAAGAGTTGACTCATTGGAAAAGACTCTGATGCTGGGAGGGATTGGGGGCAGGAGGAGAAGGGGACGAGAGAGGATGAGATGGCTGGATGGCATCACTGACTCGATGGACGTGAGTCTGGGTGAACTCCAGGAGTTGGTGATGGACAGGGAGGCCTGGTGTGCTGCGATTCATGGGGTCGCAAAGAGTAGGACACGACTGAGTGACTGAACTGAACTGATCTGATGACTCATTAGTAAAGAATTTGTCTTCAGTGCAGGAGACAGAGCTTTAATCCCTGGGTCAGGAAGATCCCCTGGAGAAGGAAATAGCAACCCACCCCAGGGCTCTTGTCTAGGAAATCTCACGGATAGAAGAGCCTTGTGGGCTAAGTCCATGGGGTCTCAAGGAGTGTGACATGACTTAGTGACTAAACAACAGCAACAGCTCTGCCTGGAGCTGAAGCTTGTGCTGCGCTCCTGCAGGCCAGCTGTAGTCCTACAAGGTGAATTTGGGCTTCCCAGGCCATACAGTGGCAAAGAATCCTCTTGCCAATGGAAGAGACAGAGGGGATGTAAGTTTGATCTCTGGGATGGAAAGATCCTTTGGAGTAGGAAATGGAGACCCACTCTAGTATCACTGCATGAAAAATTCCATGGACAGAGGAGCCTGGCGGGCTATAGTCCAGGGGGTCGCAGAGTCAGAAACGACTAAGCACTTATGGAGCATTTAGGAGCACATACGATACGCTGTAGTGTACACCAGGCTGCCCTGGGGCTCAGCAAGTAAAGAGTCTGATCTGTGGTGGCAGAGTATACCCATGCTTCTGACAGGTGTCATATCATCTGGTAACACCAGTTTATATAATATAACATTGTCCTTTCTGCAGTTCGTAAGGAGCTCAGCAGAGAAGTGTCTGCAATGTGCTTCCAAACCAATAGAAAATGAGGCTTTATTTAGAAATATCAATAACCTCAGATATGCAGATGACACCACCCTTATGGCAGAAAGTGAAGAGGAACTAAAAAGCCTCTTGATGAAAGTGAAAGGGGAGAGTGAAAAAGTTGGCTTAAAGCTCAACATTCAGAAAAAGAAGATCATGGCATCCAGTCCCATCACTTCATGGGAAATAGATGGGGAAATAGTGGAAACAGAGTCAGACTTTATTTTGGGGGGCTCCAAAATCCCTGCAGATGGTGACTGCAGCCATGAAATTAAAAGACGCTTACTCCTTGGAAGAAAAGTTAGGACCAACCTAGATAGCATATTCAAAAGCAGAGACATTACTTTGCTGACTAAGGTCCGCCTAGTCAAGGCTATGGTTTTTCCAGTGGTCATGTATGGATGTGAGAGTTGGACTGTGAAGAAGGCTGAGCACAGAAGAATTGATGCTTTTGAACTGTGGTGTTGGAGAGTCTCTTGGACTGCAAGGAGATCCAGCCAGTCTACTCTGAAGGAGATTAGCCCTGGGTGTTCTTTGGGAGGAATGATGCTAAAGCTGAAACTCTAGTACTTTGGCCACATCATGCGAAGAGTTGACTCATTGGAAAAGACTCTGATGTTGGGAGAGATTGGGGGCAGGAGGAGAAAGGGACGACAGAGGATGAGATGGCTGGATGGCATCACTGACTCGATTGATGTGAGTCTGAGTGAACTCCGGGAGTTGGTGATGGACAGGGAGGCCTGGCTTGCTGCGATTCATGGGGCCACAAAGAGTCGGACACGACTGAGCGACTGAACTGAACTGAACTGAACTAGATCTATGAAGTTTTCTCTTGCCAAAAAATAAAAAACGTATAAGTATAAAGCAAACCATCTATTTCCCAAGATGGGAAATAGATGGTTCACAGGGGCAGCAGGATAAACTTCAGAGCAGGTAGGTACTGGCTTATTAATTAATTTTCTCTTTTATTATACCTATTCTCTATGTTTTGTAACCTACTCCAAGCCAGGGAAGCACTTTATGAATAATAAAGTGATTAAAATGTAGTATAGGTCTTCCCAGGTGGCACTAGTGATAAAGAACCCTCCTGCCAATGCAGGAGACATAAGAGATACGGGTTTGATCCGTGGGTCAAGAAGATCCTTTGGAGTAGGAAATGACAACCCATTCCAGTATTCTAGCCTGGAGAATTCCATGGACAAAGGAGCCATGGACAATCCATGGGGTCGCAAAGAGTCGGACGTGACTGAAGCAACTTAGCATGCCGTGTATAACGTGGAACTGCACTCTTGAAACTTTAATGTAGCAACAGGTATTCCATCTCACACATCCTCCAAGATGATGATGGCTGGGGACAAGGGGTTAGAGGTGGACATGTGAAAAGTTGTCAGGTACTGGGTGTGTTTTGAAATATTAGATACAGGATTTGCTAGAGAAATTGATTGTGAGATGTAAAAGCAAGAGGAAGCCAGGATGATTCTAAGACTTTGGCCCGAGTGACTGGAAGAATATAGTCACTGAGATGGAAAACAGAGTTAACTGAGATGATGAATAAAGATAGAACAGCGGGCATGGAGTAGGAGCAGAAGATGCAAATTTCAGCCTAGAAGATAATAAGTTTGAGATGCTCATTAAACACTGTGATAGAGGCAATAAGATATATGAGACTGGAACACAGGTAAAGGATCTCAGTTGGAGAAATAAATTTGGGAGTCTTCAGGGAATGGATATAAAACTACATAGTTCTTGCTTTGCAGATAAATACTTTGAACATTGAGTTATTTAAGTGTTTGATCTCATGTATTGGTTTAGTTGCTAAGTCATGTCCGACTGTTGCAACACCAAGGACTATAGCCCACCAGGCTCCTCTGTCCATGGGATCCTCTAGGCAAGAAGACTGGTGGGTTGCCATGCTCTTCTCCAGCTCTCGTGTATTAAATAATTTCTATAAAGTCCTAGAGTTTTTGTGAAATGATAGGACAAGATTAACTTCTGTTATGGAGAGCATTTTAGGAGCATTTATGGACAACAATAAGGCTAGGCTTTCAAAGGATTGCAGATGAAAAAAGTATAACATATTCCTTGTGATATTACTGCAGATGAAAGAAATACTGTGCTGAAAGGTTATATAGATAATTTTACTATAGATTTAACAATGATGAACTAATATGGAAAGTTCAGTATTACATGGAAAAGCTATTTGCTTATGTATAAGAATGGCATTGTTTTTAGAATGCTTTGAGTGTTAAGATCTTTTTGTGATCAGGAGTAATCCAAAATTTTAGAAATTTAAGATAATACTACTTTCACTGAATTTGACATTTTAATTGTGTTCAGTTAAATTGAATTAGCACAATTTATTTGGAAGCACTAGACGTAAGGCAGGAAAGTTAATATTTATCAACTTAAGTACTCAAAAGATGATTAGCTAGAATTTTTATTGAAGTATAATTAATTTACAGTATTGTTTTTCAAGTATACAGCAAATTGATTCAGTTATACATACACACAAATAGATTTTTTGGATTATTTTCCGTTATAGATGATTACAAGATATTGAGTAGAGTTCCATGTGCTTTACAGTTGGTCCTTGTTGTTTACCTGTTTATATATATATATTTAATATATAAATATTAATATAAATAATCATAAATAATAATATAAAATATATATATATAAATCCCCAAAGTATCATTGTTTTAGATTCCGTATGTAAGTGATATCATATGATATTTATTTTTCTTTGTTTGATTTACTTTACTCAGTATGATAATCTCTAGGTCCGTCCATGTTGCTGCAGATGGCATTATGTCATTCATTTTTATGGCTGAGTAATATTCTATTATAAATATTTGCTTTCTATAATATTTTATTATATATAGGGCCTCCTCGGGTGGCTCAGATGGTAAAGAATCTTAAGAATCTGCCGGCAAGGCAGGAGACCCAGGTTTGATAGCTGTGTTATGAGGATCACCTGGAGACGAGAATGGCAACCCATTCCAGCAGTCTTGCCTGTGGAATTCCATGCACAGAGGAGCCTGCCAGGCCACAGTCCATGGGGTTACAAAGAGTTGGACACAACTGAGCAACTTACACATCTGCATCTTCTTTGTACACTCGTCAGTCAGTGGACATTTAGGTTGCTTCCACATCTGGCTGTATTATAAATAGTGCTGCTGTGAACATTAGTATGTGTGTATCTTTTCTAACTAGAATTTTCTTCATATATTATGCCCAGGAATGGATCATATATTAACTCTAATTTTAGCTTCTTAAGGTACCTTCATGCTGTGTTCCATAATGTATACACCAATTTACATCCTCACCAACATGTAGGAGGGTTCTCTTTTTTCCACATCCTTTCCAGAATTTATTATTTGTAGACTTTTTAATGATGATCATTCTGACTGGTATGAGGTGATAAAGCATTTGTTAAATGTATTTTGTAATATGTCATGCAAACAAAACTTTTATAAAAATTCAATAATAATTGCCTGTGAAATGCTCCAAGAGAAAATTATAAAAAAGAATGTCACTGAGCACAGTTGAAGGAACTGGAGCAGAAAATACATCATATACTGTGTGATTGGAAATCTAAGGGATTCTACATATCCCCTTTCTGTCTAGTTTATAAAATAGGTTGTTTAGTCTCCTCCTTTCCAGAGCACAGTCTTTGAAGATATATATGAAAATCCTCTTGTCAGTTTATGTCATCAAGTAAGAAGCTGCTTGTTTTGCCTGCCAAACAGTTTTTTCTCACCTGCAGGCACCATCAGAAAATAATAAACCTGGGGTTTTGTGTATTAATTGGGCTTATAGATCTTGGGGGGGAAAAAAACATTTCTTTGTAGCAATTTTAAAACACAATGAACATGGTTATACCTGAACAAGCAAGAACTTCTCTTCGTCATTGGTGTCTAGATTTGTTATTTTCTATTCAAAATTCACATCCTCATGAACACATATTTGTGAACTTATAAACACAGGGCAATATGCTTAGTATTCAGCGAAATAAGTAAGTTGACTAAATGTCTCCTAACCTCAGAGGATTTATGATTTTTATGAACCAATAGGAAGTAAGTAAGAGAAAATGAATCTTGACAGTAAGAGGATAACTAAGTATGAGAGTGATTAGGCAAATAAAAATTGTTAGTAAAATTTGAAAAAGATTTGTATAATGTTAGAAATTGCTCATGTAGAACAGATAATGACTTAATAGATAGGGTAAAATTCATTAAGAATATTCCATTTGGGAAAAAGTGTACGTAAAAGAACATGCATTAAGCTGAATGTAGAGCAACCAATAAGACAATTTGTCTTATAGGCATGTAATATCAGTTCAGTTCAGTCACTCAGTCATGTACGACTCTTTGCAACCCCATGAATCGCAGCACGCCAGGCCTCCCTGTCCATCACCAACTCCTGGAGTTCACTCAGACTCATGTCCATCGAGTCCGTGATGCCATCCAGCCATCTCATCCTCGGTCGTCCCCTTCTCCCCCTACCCCCAATTCCTCCCAGCATCAGACTCTTTTCCAATGACTCAACTCTTCGCATGAGGTGGCCAAAGTACTGGAGTTTCAGCTTTAGCATCATTCCTTCCAAAGAACACCCAGGGCTGATCTCCTTCAGAATGAACTGGTTGGATCTCCTTGCAGTCCAAGGGACTCTCAAGAGTCTTCTCCAACACCACAGTTCAAAAGCATCAATTCTTCGGCACTCTGCCTTCACAGTCCAACTCTCACATCCATACATGACCACTGGAAAAACCATAGCCTTGACTAGACGGACCTTAGTTGGCGAAGTAATGTCTCTGCTTTTGAATATACTATTTAGGTTGGTCATAACTTTTCTTCCAAGGAGTAAGCGTCTTTTAATTTCATGGCTGCAGTCACCATCTGCAGTGATTTTGGAGCCCCCCAAAATAAAGTCTGACCCTGTTTCCACTGTTTCCCCATCTATTTCCCATGAAGTGATGGGACTGGATGCCATGATGTTCATTTTCTGAATGTTGAGCGTTAAGCCAACTTTCTCACTCTCCTCTTTCACTTTCATCAAGAGGCTTTTTAGTTCCTCTTCACTTTCTGCCATAAGGATGGTGTCATCTGCATATCTGAGGTTATTGATATTTCTCCCGGCAATCTTGATTCCAGCTTGTGTTTCTTCCAATCCAGCGTTTCTCATGAGGTACTCTGCATATAAATTAAATAAGCAGGGTGACAATATACAGCCTTGACGTACTCCTTTTCCTATTTGGAATGTCATATGGGAGTACAGTAATAAACAAGGGTAAATGTAGGACTTAGACTATGATAGATCTTAGTTGCCACTTGGTTTAAATCTTATTTTCTGTGTGTTGAGGAACCACTGAAGACTTTTGGATCAAGAATATAATGCCGATAAAGCAGAGTTTAGGAAGCTTAATCTAGTGCAAATTTATAGTCAGTGGGGTAACAGTTAGAAGTGAAGGACTTAGGCAGCAAGCTTAGTGGAGAAACTGTCAACACTCAAGGTAAATAGTGATGAGGTAAATAGTGATGAAAATCCAGCGGGAGGGACAACACCAAAGACAGAATGAAAACAGATTGAACACTGAGTACTTTCATTTGAAGGCTTATTAAATAAGAATCTTAGACTATGATCTGGGCTGTAATATCAATCAATCCATAAGAAATATTGTGTTAGTTTCAGATGTACAGTAAAGTGAGTCAGTTATACATACACAGGTTCATGGGCTTCTCAGGTAGCTCAGTGATAGAGAATCCACTTATCAATGCAGAAGACGCAAGAGACATGGGTTCGATCCAAGGGTCTGGAAAATCTCCTGAAGAAGGAAATGGCAATCCACTCTAGTACTCTTGTATGGGAAATCTCATTCCATGGACAGAGGGCAGGCTACAGTCCCAGGGGTCGCAAAGAGTCGGACACGACTTAGTGACTAAACAACCAAGATACATATCATGTATCCACTCTTAGATTCTTTCCCCATAAAGCCCACTGCAGAGTGTTAAGCAGAGTTCCCTGTGCCATATGGTAGGTCCTTCTTAGTTTCTGCTTTTATATACGTGCTCTGCGCTTACTCGCTCAGTCATGTCTGACTCTTTGTGACCCCATGGGCTGTAGCCCGGGAGGTTCCTCTGTCTATGGGGATTCTCCAGGCAAGAATACTGGAGTGGGTTGCCATGCCCTCTTCAGGGGATCTTTCCAACCCCAAGATTGAATCCGGGTTTCCCACATTGCAGGTGGATTCTTAACCATCTGAGCCACCAAAGAAGTCCATTTTATATGTAGTAGTGTGTATATGTCAATCCCAAACTCCCAAATTATCCTTCTCCCTCTTCCCCACTGGTAACCATAAGTTTGTTTTCTCCGTCTGTAATTCTGTTTCTGTTTTGTGGATAATTTCGTTTGTATCCTTTTTTTTTTAGAGTCCACATGTAGGTGATAAGCGATATCATATAATTTTTTTTCTTTCCATGTTTAACTTACTTCACTCAGTATGACAATCTCTAGGTCCATCCATGTTGCTGAAAATGGCAGTATTTCATTCTTTTTCAAGAGTAATATTTCATACTTATAGGTAATACATCTTCTTTATCCTTCTCTTTCTTGGTGGGCATTTAGGTTGCTTCCTTGTCTTGGCTATTGTAAGTAGTGATGCAATGAACATTGGGCTTCATGTATCCTTTCCAGTGATGTTTTTCTCTGGATATATGCTCAGGAGAGGGATTGTTGGATCAAATAGTGGCTCTATTTTTAGGAATATCCATACTCTTTTACACAGTGGCTGTACCAAATTTACATTCCCACCAATGGTTTAGAAGAGTTCTCTTTTCTCCATATCCTCTCCAGCATTCATTATTTGTAGAGTTTTTTATGATGGCCATTCTGATTGGTATGAGGTGATACCTGCTTATAGTTCTGATTTGCACTTCTTTTGTAATTAGTGGTGCTTAGCATCCTTTCATGTGCTTTTTAGTCATCTGTATATCTTCTTTGGAGAAATGTCTATTTAGATCTTCCTCATAAATTTTACAGAATAACTTTGGCAATGGAAGTTTATTTTAGGCATACATGGCAATGTGGGATAGCAAATAGTCTATCTGGGTCTATGTGCTGTGTGGCTTGTGAGCTTCATGAAGCTTGTGAGCTTTGAAGCTCATGAGCTTCAAAACAGTTATACCTCATCTTCTGAAATATAACTTAAAATGTCCTTGGTTTAGCCCGGTTTTGATGAAGCTAATGAAAGCTAATTCTCAGTGTCTCTCACTTAACTCTCTTTTAATGAGCCCTGCATTGCATTTAGAATTTAGAAATTCATATCCATTTTTTTGTTTATAAATATCCCCACAAAGTGCATCAGTTTCAGACCCCCTAGAACCTGTGTATATCAATGCAGCACAAGTAATAGGAATGCTTGCAGAAAATAAGAGATTTATGTCATTTAAAATATCTGGGGAGATAGAAAATACTTGCACAATTAAGAACTCCTCCTGTATCCAGTTCAGTACAGACCACTGAGAGAACCATTTCAATGGGTGAATTTCAGTGAAGGGGTGAGTTGGTGCATTAGTTTTGATTGATTTTGACATGTAGAATATAAGGAGATAGTCTATATATAGCAGAGAGGAACACTGCACAGAAACACGAGAAAGGCCAGAGCAATTCAATTCCTCATGGCTGTTCTTGGCTTTAGTTCAGAACTGTCTAATATATGAGTGCTTATTCTGATTTGAAAGCGGTGTCCCTACAAAAGGCAGACTCCAAATCTTTGCATGGTCTGAAGTGGGATATCAGAAAACTTATCACTTGAATTTGACCTAACTTTTTTCATTTAAAGTTTTCATTTGAATTTTGAAACTCTAATTCTGGAAACCCTGGGGATATGATTATTTCAGAAGAGTACTTCCCAGATGGTGTAGTGGTAAATAATCTGCCTGCCAATGCAGGAGGTACAAGAGACGTGGATTAGATCCCTGGGTAGGGAAGATCCCTAGAGTTGCTGTTGTTGTTCAGTTACTCAGTTATGTCCGACTCTTTGTGACCCCATGGACTGCAGCATACCAGGCTTCCCTCTCCTTCACCATGTCCCAGAGTTTGCTCAAGCTCATGTCCATTGAGTTGGTGAGTAGGAAATGGCAACCCGGTCCAGTATTCTTATCTGGAAAATTCCTTGGATTGAGGAGCCTGGTGGACTACAGTTCATGAAGTTGCAGAGTCAGTCATGACTGAGCACACACACACACACACACACACACACACACAGAGAAGACCAGTTAAAGGGATACCTGGCAATGGCACCCCACTCCAGTACTCTTGCCTGGAAAATCCCATGGATGGAGGAGCCTGGTGGGCTGCAGTCCATGGGGTCACTAAGAGTCAGACACGACTGAGCGACTTCACTTTCACTTTTCACTTTCATGCATTGGAGAAGGAAATGGCAACCCACTCCAGTATTCTTGCCTGGAGAATCCCAGGGATGGAGGAGCCTGGTGGGCTGCCGTCTATGGGGTCACACAGAGTTGGACACGACTGAAGTGACTTAGCAGCAGCAGCAGCAGTGATGTTTCTAGCATGGAATCTCAGGAGGCACTACTATTCTCTTCTATTACAAAAGAATCCTTCTATCTGTGCTCACGAGCCCATGCCCTTCCATTTCCACAGGGATATTATCAATATATGTGCTCTCTCCTGTGCATCTAATTTTTTTCTCTTTAGTGATTTCTTAATAAAGATTTTAAGGATCCCAATATCTTCTTGCACATCAAAAACTTAGCTTTGTTATCTGTTTTTTCCATTGGCTACATTCTTATTTTTCATTTCTCATACTCCACTAAATCCTTCCTAATTTTCACATCAGAAAGATGTACAAGAAAGCCAATCACTGCCCCTGAAGTTCTTGCACCTCCTGCTCTTTAATCTTATCAACTGCTTTTGGGCTTAAGTTGCTACCAATCCAGGGGGATCACACTGATCACTGCAATTGATGATCTTACTGACTCCAGTGGATTCTTTCTAGGGATCATTGTCTTTTCATATCTGCACTGTTTGACAATATTAACCATGGGATTCTTCCTTAATTACTACTTATTCCTCTGCCCTCTACCTATGGATTACACCTGGTTCCCTTTCTATTTTTGTGATACTTCCTTCACAGAATTTTTGTAGGTCATTTACCCTCTGTCTACTCTTAGATGTTGTGATCTTAAAAATTTCTTTTTATTAAGTTTCCCCTCATTCTCCATTTGTATTCAAATTCAGTGGTCATATTTAATAGTATGGCATTTTCCTATGAAAATCTAAAAGGTTGTTCTGGCCACCTGTTTCTTTAGATTGACCTCACATGAGATTAGCCTCTCTTATGCTTCATTCCACAGATAACTGATCAGTAAGTCTTGCTGATTTTGCTTCCAAAATATTTTACCTGTATTTTTCTCTACTTTCCTATTCTATACTCTCATTTTCTCTACTGTAAAATAGCTTCCTATCAGATATCTTTGCCTTTAGTCATTTATCCTATTAATCTACCATCCATGTTGTAGTCATCTTTTAAAAACATAGATATAACCATCCTACCCTTTTGAATGAGTCCTCATCAGGTATAGAACATCAGTATACTTCGGAATTTAATACCCTTCACAATTTGGTCCTAATATAAATTTCTAAACTACACTTATGTGTTTGTATAAGCATGATACCCTGAACAGCCACCTGATGCAGAGAGCTGACTCATTGGAAAAGACTCTGATCCTGGGAAAGATTGAGGGCAGGAGAAGGGGACGATGAGGTGGTTGGATGGCATCACCGACACAATGGACATGGGTTTGGGTGGACTCCGGGAGTTGGTGATGGGCAGGGAGGCCTGGCGTGCTGCGGTTCACAGGGTCACAAGGAGTCGGACACGACTGAGCGACTGAACTGAACTGAGCTGAATACCCTGAACACACATGACAATTAAGGCAATTTTCTTGGTGTTAAGGACTCTGTTATGACGGATGCACAACCATAGAAGTTTATAGTCAGAAAACACTAGGCCAAATATAATTGAGACAAAAACACTAAAGCTTAGAGATGTAATTTGACTTTCTATG
Source organism: Capra hircus (assembly GCF_001704415.2). NCBI lineage: Eukaryota > Metazoa > Chordata > Mammalia > Artiodactyla > Bovidae > Capra > Capra hircus. The sequence goes on along the minus strand of NC_030811.1, from coordinate 11,875,290 downwards.
TGTGAAATTTGCTGTTGACAAAATAAGAATCAAAACTTTAGTCCGATTTATTGGAGGTATTAGTCTCTTACTTGGCAGTGCAACTATATACTACAAGTCTATAAAACTATGACTGTTACCTAGGTACAGATACTCTGGGCAGCAGAAACATACAATGATTGTATTGATCTACTTGTTGCTACTTGGTGACTGTCAACTTTTCCATCTAGAATCCGTCTTGCTGCTAAGTCAGTTCAGCCGTGTCCAACTCTGTGTGACCCCATAGATGGCAGCCCACCGGGCTCCCAGGTCCCTGGGATTCTCCAGGCAAGAACACTGGAGTGGGTTGCCATTTCCTTCTCCAATGCATGAAAGTGAAAAGTAAAAGTGAAGTCGCTCAGTCGTGCCCGACTGTTAGCGACCCCACGGACTGCAGCCCACCAGGCTCCTCCGTCCATAGGATTTTCCAGGCAAGAGTACTGGAGTGGGGTGCCATTGCCTTCTCTGAGAACTCATCTTAGAATGTCTAATATGTGTAGTTAAAAATCTTTATGGAAGCAGATTATGTTTCCTTTGTTGTCTTTAACTTTTAATGGAAAATGAGGTGATTATATGATTATAATTTTATACTGAGGCTCTGAATATTGATCAGTATTAAATAATAGAGGAATTCATGCTAGTCATTAATTGTTTTAGTATTAATGCAGAGTAAGAGTGAGGGGGAAAAAAGAACTATTAATTCTTTCTTCTCACCATTGTCTTCCAGCAAGGTTGCTATCTGTTCAATATGAAATTACCATAAATGTTGAAATGTTTTCAAATGCTTATTTTTGTTCCCTTGTTTATTGACTATGGATTGTTTGGTTGTGTTAACATGGAAAGCCAAACTTAAGTCTTCTGAACATAATAAGCATTAGATACATCACTTTATTATCTTTGCTTGTAAAGATCGGAGGAAGGATAATTTCAAGATTTTCTTACAACTTCGTGGATGCTTTCTTATTTAAATTAGAATTTGGCAGGCCATCCCCTTATTTGCTTTGCATGGTGAATAGCATGCTGCTGCTGCTGCTGCTAAGTCATTTCAGTTCTGTCCAACTCTGTGCGACCCCATAGATGGCAGCCCACCAGGCTCCACCGTCCCTGGGATTCTCCAGGCAAGAACACTGGAGTGGGTTGCCATTTCCTTCTCCAATGCATGAAAGTGAAAAGTGAAAGTGAAGTCGCTCAGTCATGCCCGACTCTTAGCGACCCCATGGACTGCAGCCCACCAACCAGGCTCCTTCATCCATGGGATTTTCCAGGCAAGAGTACTGGAGTGGGGTGCCATTGCCTTCTCCAGGGTGAATAGCATAGTCTTGTTTGAAAGAGTGAAATCCCATTTTTAAAGTTATTCATGGTTAATAGGTTGAGAGGAGGTGTGTCCTGTCATCAGAGATAAACTATTCATTAAAAGGAGTTCTAAAAAATAGTTCTAGTGAACCTCATGGTATCTTTTCAAGCATTTCACAAAAATAACTTACTTTCCCTCCTAGTTGCTTACTGTGGAATTGATAGATAACAGACTCATTGTGCTTTGGGTCCTGGAATGTACCATGAAATTTGCCTAACAAAGTTTTGGATGTTAAAGGGTTCATTCTTTTGCATTAGTTAATAACTGATGGGCATAGGCCTCAAAGTGCTATTTTCTCTGCATAGATTATGCATTTTGGAACTCATTGCTCTTCAATTTAGCTTTCTAAATTAACTCATATCATAGCCATTATTGAGGGAGATGACCACCTGCCACCCCCATATGTTGGCTTTAATTATAAATATTTCCATTTGAAAGTCATAGAACTTTACCCAGTCCTCTACTCTGTATATGTTCAAACCAGGAGAACCAAAATTTCATGAAACATTTTTGAATAAATAATACCTTATTATGAGGGTCTTCATGTCAAAGACAGGATGATAACTTGTGAAAAAGGTAATATCAGAAACACAGCAGATGGCTCATAGTAAGATATCTGTTAACCTAGTTACATGAAGCTTCAATAATCTTTGACAACTAAGAATGCATGATAATATATTTTTGTTTCCTGCTCATTATAATAGGTCGTATTTTCTTTTTTGGTTTGCTTAGTTTTGGAATAATTATTTTTGTCCCTTTCTTGCCCTTTCTTTCCCTCCTTTCCTTCCTTCTTTGTGTGATGTATCAAGCAACAAACACCATTAAATAAAAGTTAGCTTTAGACAAAATTTCCTAAGCAAAATTTGTTGTCAGCACTTGGCTTTCAGATTCCCTATCAGCAGCTATTATTTTCCTTCTGGTTTATTTTCCAGCAGGATTTATTACACAGTTTTTATGTTCCAGATACTTTATAGTTGCTGAGAATACAAACAATATTAAAACATGATTCTTTCATTCAGTGACCTCTCAGGGTAGAGCTGAAACAGACATGTCAACATAAGTGTCCCAATAGGGGTACAAATAAGCCATACAGTTATTACTAGCATGAAGCACTTACCGGCCTGGAAATATCAGGAAATTTGACATTAAAAATGTATGGGCAACAACCTGATAGATGCTTAGGAATTTACTAGGAAAAACCATCCTGATGGAGATGGGAGCACAAGAAGAAATGTGAATTTCCTAATGTTGACACATATTCCCTTGGGAAGCTTACCTCTGCCATATTTTGTGGGAAATCATTGTTGTCTATTTCAACCTAAATTTTAGCTGAGAGGTTTTATTAATCTGTCTCAAGTGCTTTCTGTTTTTATAATGCTTTTCTTAGAAAACTAAAAGTCCTATAAAAGAAAAATGGTTTCAAGCCCTGTAGAAAGCATTAAAAAAAAAAAAAAACTTATTAAAGGCCAAGAATGATTTCCTTTAAACCTTTCCACAGTATCATTCCTTGGAGTAGGAAATGGCAACCTGCTACAGCATTTTTTCTGGATAGTTCCATGGACAGGGCAACCTGGTAGGCTGCAGTTCATGGGGCAACAAAGAGTCAGACATGACTGAGCACACACACAAGTATTTAAATTATGCTGTTTACTTTAAAACTTTCTACAGTATTATTAGGGGTCAGTTCAGTTCAGTTCAGCTCAGTTGCTCAGTCGTGTCCAGTTCTTTGTGGTCCCATGGACTGCAGCACACCAGGCCTCTCTGTCCAACACCAGCATCCAGAGTTTATTCAAACTCATGTCCATGGAGTCGGTGATGCCATCCAAGCATCTCATCCTCTGTCGTCCCCATCTCCTCCCACCTTCAATCTTTCCCAGCATCAGGGTCTTTCCATATGAGTCAGTTCTTCACATCAAGTAGCCAAAGTATTGGAATTTCAGCTTCAGCATCAGTCCTTCCAATGAATACTTAGGACTAAATCTCCTTTAGGATGGACTGGTTTGATCTCCTTGCAGTCCAAGGGACTCTCAAGAGTCTTCTCCAACACCACAGTTCAAAAGCATCAATTCTTTGGCACTCACATTTCTTTGTAGTCCAACTCTCACATCAGTACATGACTACTGGAAAAACCATAGCTTTGAGTGGATGGACCTTTGTTGGAAAGTAATATCTCTGCTTTTTAATATGCTATCTAGGTTGGTCATAACTTTTCTTCCAAGGAGCAAGCATCTTTTAATTTCATGGCTGCAGTCACCATCTGCAGCAATTTTGGAACCCCCCAAAATAAAGTAGGTCACTGTTTCCATTGCTTCCCATCTATCTGCCATGAAGTGATGGGACCAGATGCCATGATCTTCTTCACTCTCCTCTTTCACTTTCATCAAGAGGCTCTTTAGTTCTTCTTTGCTTTCTGCCATAGAGGTGGTGTCATCTGTATATCTGAGGTTTCTGATATTTCTCCCAGCATACTGATTCCAGCTTGTGCTTCATCCAGCCCAGTGTTTCTCATGAAGTGCTCTGCGTATATAAGTTAAATAAGCAGGGTGACAATATACAGCCTTGACATACTTCTTTTCCTATTTGGAACCAGTCTGTTGTTCCATGTCCATTTCTAACTTACTTCTTGACCTGCATACAGATTTCTCAGGAGGCAGGTCAGGTGGTCTAGTATTCCTGTCTCTTTAAGAATTTTCCACAGTTTATTGTGATCCAAACAGTCAAAGGCTATGGCATAGTCAATAAAACAGAAGTAGATGTTTCTCTGGAACTCTCTTGCTTTCACGATAATCCAACGGGATGTTGGCAATTTAATCTCTGGTTCCTCTGCCTTTTCTAAATACACCTTGAACATCTGGAAGTTCATGGTTCACATATTGCTGAAGCCTGGCTTGAAGAATTTTGAGCATTACTTTACTAGCGTGTGAGATGAGTGCAATTGTTTGGTAGTTTGAGCATTCTTTGGCATTGCCTTTCTTTGGGATTGGAATGAAAACTGACCTTTTCCAGTCCTGTGGCCACTGCTGAGCTTTCCAGATTTGCTGACATATTGAGTGCAGCACTTTCACAACATCATCTTTTAGGATTTGAAATAGCTCAACTGGAATTCCATCACCTCACTAGCGTTGTTCATAGTGATGCTTCCTAAGGCCCACTTTACTTCACATTCCAGGATGTCTGGCTCTATCATGATGGTGATAATCACACCATCGTGATTATCTGGGTCATGAAGATCTTTTTGTACAGTTCTGTGTATTCTTGCCACCTCTTCTTAATATCTTTTGCTTCCGTTAGGTCCATAGCGTTTCTGTCCTTTATTGATCCCATCTTTGCATGAAATTTTCCCTTGTTATTTTCTTGAAGAGATCTCTTGTCTTTCCCATTCGGTTGTTTTCCTCTATTTCTTTGCATTGATCACTGAGGAAGGCTTTCTTATCTCTCCTTTCTATTCTTTGGAACTCTGTATTCAAATAGGTATATCTTTCCTTTTGTCCTTTTCCTTTCACCTCTCTTCATTTCACAGCTATTTGTAAGGCCTCCTCAGACAACCATTTTGCCTTTTTGCATTTCTTTTTTTAAGAGGATCTTGATCCCTGCCTCCTGTACAATGTCACAAACCTTTGTCCATAGTTCTTCAGGCACTCTGACTATCAGTTCTAATCCCTTGGATCTATTTGTCACTTCCACTGTATAGTCATAAGGAATTTGATTTAGGTCATACCTGAATGGTCTAGTGGTTTCCCCTACTTTCTTCAATTTAAGTCTGAATTTGGCAATAAGGAGTTTCTGATCTGAGCCAAGTCAGCTCCTGGTCTGTTTTTTTTTTTTGTTTGTTTTATTTTTTTTGCTGACCGTATAGAGCTTCTCCATCTGTGGCTACAAAGAATATAATCAATCTTATTTCAGTATTAATAATCTGGTGATGCCCATGTGTTGAATTTTCTTTTGTGTTATTTAAAGAGGGTGTTTGTATTAGGGGTATTTTTTACAAATGAGTAAGTTTTGTGATATATCAAGTAAATGACACAGAAAAGTTTGAGAGTATTGCAGAGTTTGATATTAAACTAATTTGTTTTCCTAAAATAGAAGAAGATCATATGGCACAGCCTTTGGCCCTTTGCTTTTCTTGTTCGTGCTTGTAAAATTCTTTTGAAAAATTCATCTGAATGTCCTCTTTCCTTTTTCTGTGTCTGCTATTCTCCCATCATTGTCACACAGATTGCCCTGGGTATTTCAAACCTCAGGCCAAAGACATTTTCTCCATGAAATATTTTCTGATTCAGTCAGTTCAGTTCAGTCACTCAGTTGTGTCCGACTCTTTGCGACCCCATGAATTGCAGCACGCCAGGCCTCGCTGTCCATCACCAACTCCCGGAGTTCACTCAGACTCACGTCCATCGAGTCAGTGATGCCATCCAGCCATCTCATCCTCTCTCATCCCCTTCTCCTCCTGTCCCCAATCCCTCCCAGCATCAGAGTCTTTTCCAATGAGTCAACTCTTCGCATGAAGTGGCCAAAGTACTAGAGTTTCAGCTTTAACATCATTCCTTCCAAAGAAATCCCAGGACTGATCTCCTTCAGAATGAACTGGTTGGATCTCCTTGCAGTCCAAGGGACTCTCAAGAGTCTTCTCCAACACCACAGTTCAAAAACATCAATTCTTTGGTGTTCAGCTTTCTCACAGTTCAATTCTTGCATCTATACATGACCACTGGAAAAACCATAGCCTTGACTAGACAGACCTTTGTTGGGAAAGTAATGTCTCTGCCTTTCAATATGCTATCTAGGTTGGTCATAACTTTTCTTCCAAGGAGTAAGCATCTTTTAATTTCATGGCTGCAATCAACATCTGCAGTGATTTTGGAGCCCCCCAAAAATAAAGTCTGACACTGTTTCCACTGTTTTGTGAACTTTCAGATGAAAGTTTGCTGGTTTTAGAAAAGGTAGAGGAACCAGAGTTCTAATTGCCAACATCTGCTGAATCATCAAAAAAGCAAGAGAGTTTCAGAAAAACATCTATTTCTGCTTTATTGACCATGCCAAAGCCTTTGACTGTGTGTATCACAATACACTGTGGAAAATTCTGAAAGAGATGGGAAAACAGGCCACCTGACCTGCCTCTTGAGAAACCTGTATGCAGGTCAGGAAGCAACAGTTAGAACTGGACATGGAACAACAGACTGGTTCCAAATAGGAAAAGGAGTACGTCAAGGTTGTATATTGTCACCCTGCTTATTTAACTTCTTCTTCTTTTTTTTTTTTTTTAGTTTTTTATTTTTTTTAATTTTAAAATCTTTAATTCTTACATGTGTTCCCAAACACGAACCCCTCTCCCACCTCCCTCCCCATAACATCTCTGTGGGTCATCCCCATGCACCAGCCCCAAGCATGCTGCATCCTGCATCAGACATAGACTGGCGATTCAATTCTTACACGATAGTATACATGTTAGAATGCCATTCTCCCAAATCATCCCACCCTCTCCCTCTCCCTCTGAGTCCAAAAGTCCGTTATACAGAGCTGTGTCTTTTTTCCTGTCTTGCATACAGGGTCGTCATTGCCATTTTCTAAATTCCATATATATGTGTTAGTATACTGTATTGGTGTTTTTCTTTCTGGCTTACTTCACTCTGTATAATCGGCTCCAGTTTCATCCATCTCATCAGAACTGATTCAAATGAATTCTTTTTAACGGCTGAGTAATACTCCATTGTGTATATGTACCACAGCTTTCTTTTCCATTCATCTGCTGATGGACATCTAGGTTGCTTCCATGTCCTGGCTATTATAAACAGTGCTGCGATGAACATTGGGGTACATGTGTCTCTTTCAATTCTGGTTTCCTCAGTGTGTATGCCCAGCAGTGGGATTGCTGGGTCATAAGGTAGTTCTATTTGCAATTCTGCACAACAAAGGAAAATATAAGCAAAGTGAAAAGACAGCCTTCTGAATGGGAGAAAATAATAGCAAATGAAGCAACTGACAAACAACTAATCTCAAAAATATACAAGCAACTTATGCAGTTCAATTCCAGAAAAATAAACGACCCAATCAAGAAATGGACCAAAGAACTAAATAGACATTTCTCCAAAGAAGACGTACAGATGGCTAACAAACACGCGAAAAGATGCTCAACATCACTCATTATCAGAGAAATGCAAATCAAAACCACAATGAGGTACCACTTCACACCAGTCAGAAGGGCTGCGATCCAAAAATCTGCAAGCAATAAATGCTGGAGAGGGTGTGGAGAAAAGGGAACCCTCCTACACTGTTGGTGGGAATGCAAACTAATACCGCCACTATGGAGACCAGTGTGGAGATTCCTTAAAAAATTGCAAATAGAACTACCTTATTTAACTTCTATGCAGAGTACATCATGAGAAATGTTGGGCTGGAAGAAGCACAAGCTGGAATCAAGATTGCTGAGAGAAATATCAATAACCTCAGATATACAGATGACACTACCCTTATGTCAAAATGTGAAGAGGAACTAAAAAGCCTCTTGATGAAAGTAAAAGTCGAGAGCGAAAAAGTTCGCTTAAAGCTCAACATTTTCTGATTACTCCTTACAAAATATTCTTTCTCTGAGTTTCTAAATGATTTGCCTCTTTTGCCTATGAACAATGATCTAGGCCCTGATTAAGTAAATAACTGTTGTGAATTCTCATACCACAAATGAAAAATTTTAGAAAACAAATTTTTGTCTCACTTCCGTTAGCATCTACTCTGCATGGCAAGCATTCCCACTTTCATGGAACTAGAGAAGTCCAACATAAAGATGTGATTTATCACCTCGAAGCTGGGTAGACCTGCCTCTTTTAAGACAAACCCTACTGAACTAAAGGTACCACTTTGCAGTAAGTCTCCATGAGAATACCCAGTTCTCTTCAGAACAGTCTTGGTTACTCTTTATACCACTAAAGTAGCCTCCTTTGCTTCCTCTTATTCCATCATGAAAATAAGATCTTTGACAGACTTTCTGAACTTCAGCAAAAATTCCCTACTCACAATATAATACATTCTGCTATAGCTGAACTACTTGGCTGAGTATGTCTGCATATTGCAACTCCATTTGGAGTTGAGATCTGCAAAATTTCCATTATTGGTCATTCATCTAAATACTTTCTTGATTAATCCATCCTTGACCAATCCATCCTTGACCACTTGCCTGGTGTCAGGATCATCTTAGTTAAGTGGTTATATCAACCACAGTTTAGAGGCAGGAAAAAAAAAACTGCTTTACTTTAAGCAGAAATGGATGTGGGAGGCTGCCACTGAAATTGCTGTCAAAGCTATAATCTAGCATCTGCTACCACACCTACATGCCCTTGCTATATGGACTAAACACTGGTTCCAGTGTCAAAAATTTTATAGTGGTATGTTGGTTTGTATTTCTCAAAGGAATGTGGCAATACTTTTGCTTTACTACTTTGCTAGGGAGAGAGAATTTCAGAGACTATCACTTGGAACTTTCTATCAAATAACCCATGGACCAGGGAGCCATTATTAGTGATATTTTGCTTGCTGAAATATGTATTTTATGTGTAAATGCAGAATAAGTTTATAAAACCATTAAAACAAGTGTGAGGTGGTTCTTGCTTATTAGCTTTGCAGTAAATCATATCGGAGACACAAGACATATTAAGGGACTGCTAAGTCACTTCAGTCGTGTCTGATTCTGTGAGACCCCGTAGACACCAGCCCACCAGGTTCTGCCATCCCTGGGATTCTCCAGGCAAGAACACTGGAGTGGGTTGCCATTTCCTTCTCCAATGCATAAAAGTGAAAAGTGAAAGTGAAGTCATTCAGTCATGCCCGACTCTTCGCGACCCTATAGACTGCAGCCCACCAGGCTCCTCAATCCATGGGATTTTCCAGACAAGAGTACTGGAGTGGGTTGCCATTTCTTTCTCCCATATTAAGGGAAATCACACGTAAATTACCCTCTTTCAGACCCACTCAAATCTGAAGACACCTTTCTACTTTTATGTTTTTGTTTTTGTTCAGTAAGTTTTTAAAAACTGAGATATAATTGATATATTATTATTTTCATATATAAAACATAATGATAACCATAGTAAGCATAGTTCACATTCAACACCACACATAGTTACAATTTTTTTTTCTTCTCATGAGAATTTTAAAGATGTACTCTCTTGGTAACTTCTAAATGCATAATACAGTATTATTAGCTATAGTTACCATATTATACATCATGTTCCTAGAAATTATTTATTTTATAATTGGAAGTTTGTACATTTTGATCTCTTTAAATCATTTTGCTTATCATCAACCCTCTGCCTCTGGCCATCATCAATCATTTTTTGTTTCTATAAGTTCATTTCGCTTTTGTTTTTTTCTAAGATTCCAAATAGAGTGAGACCATATGGTATTTATCTTTCCTTGTCTGACATATTTTATTTAGCATGATATCCTCAAAATCTATCCATAGTCTGGCAAATGACAAGATTTCTCAATTTTCCTAATGGAGTAATATATATCTATATCTATATCTTCTATGTCTGTCTATCTTAAAACTTCTTTATCCATATCCATGCCATATCCATGTCAATTTATACTTAGGATGCCTCCATGTCTTGGTTATTGTAAATAATGTTTGCTATGAACAATAGGGTGAAATTATCTCTTTGACATAGTGTTTTCAGGTTTTGATTCCTTCAGATATATTCTCAAAAGTGCAATTGTTGGATCATATAGCAGTTCTATTTTAAAATGTTGAGGAAACTCTATAATTGGCTATACCAATTTAAATCCACCCAACAACACACAAAGATTCCCTTTTCTCTACAGCTTCACCAGTATTTAACTCTCTTCTTTTTGATAAGAGTCTTTCTAACAGTTGTAATATATCTGTGACTTTGATTTCCCTTTCCCTGACGAGTAATGATGTTGTGCACCTTTTCATGTACCTTTTGGCAATTTATATATATTTTTTGGAAAAAAAAAGTCTACTCAGGTCCTTTGCCCATTTTTAAATTGAATTATTTGTTTCTATTACTATTGACTTGTATGCATGCTTTTGTGGATGTTAACCCCTTGTCAGATACGTGGTTTGCAAGTATTTTTCCTATTTCACAAGTTGTCTTTTCATTTGTTGATCATTTCTTTTGCTATATAAAAGCTTTTTAGTTCAATATATTCCTACTTGTTTTTTATTTCACTGCTTGTGCATTAGGTGTCATATCCAAAAGAGCTACTGTCCAGACTCATGTCGAAGACCATTTTTTCTATATTTTCTTCTAGAAGTTATATGATTTCCAATGTACCAATTAGTTCTCATCTATTTCAAGTTAATTTTGATGAGTAGTGTAAGGTAGGAGTCTAATTTTATTATTTTACATGTGAATATCCAGTTTTCCCAGTATCACTTATTGAAGACACTGTTTTATTGAGCATTCTTGGCTCTTTTGTCAAATACTTCTTGACTATATATGCATGGATTGATCTATAGGCTCCCAACTCTGTGCCACTAGTCTATGTGTCTGTTTTTGTGTCTGCACCACAGTTTTGATTCATATAGCTTTATAATATATTTTGAAATCAGGCAATGTGATGCCTCCCACTTTGTTTTTCATTTTTTCCTACTTCTATAAAAAATATCATTGAACTCTTGTTAGGATTGCATTGAATATATAGATGGTTTTGAGTATTTTAATATTAATTATTTCAGTCCATGAACCTAATACAGTTTTCCATTTATTTGTATTTTCTTCTGTTTCTTTTATCAATGCCACTGTCTTGTTTTTAGTGTAAAGATCTTTTTCCTCCATGGTTAAATTTATTTCTAAGTATTTTATTGTTTTTGATGTTATTGTAAATGGATCATTTTCTTTATTTTCTGTTCAGATAAATATTATTATATAGAAGCACTACTGATTTTTGCATGCTTGTTTTGCATCTTGAAACTTTATTGAATTTGTTCATTAAATCTGGGAGTTTTTTGGTGGACTCTATAGGAATTTCTGTATATATAAATGTTGTCTGCAAATAGAGCCAATTTTATTAATACTTCTTTCTCTCCAATTCTGTTTCCTTTTATTTCTTTTCTTGCCTAACTGCTTTGTTTAGCACTTCTAGTACTGTGTTGAATGAGAGTGGTGGAAGTAAGTACCTTTGTCTTGTTCCTGATCATAGAGGAAAATCTTCAAGTCTTTCACCATTGAGTATGATGTTAGTTGTGGATTTATCCTATATAGTCTTTAATATATTGAGGTGCATTTCCTCTGTACTTAATTTAATAGTCTTTATCATAAAGGGACATTGCATTTTGTCTATGTCCACTGAGAAGATTGATTTTTTTCCTTTTATTCTATTAATGTGATATCACACTTTTTGATTTGTGTGTGTTGGAACACGTTTGCTTCCCAGGGATAACTCCTACTTGGTAATTTTGATTGATGATTCTAATGTGCTGCTAAATTTAGTTTTTAATATTTTATTGGAAATTTTTGCATCTATATTTATCAGGGATATTAGCCTATAGTTTTCTTTTCTTGTAGTCTCCTCTTCTGGCTTTGATATTGAAATGATGGGGGCCTTGTAAGATGAATGTGGCAGTGTTCCCTTCTTTTTTTGTGTTTTGGAAGAGTCTGAGAAATATTAGTATTAAATGTTTGGTAAAATTCACCAGGGAAGCCATCTGGTTCTGAGCTTTTCTTTGAGCAAGTATTTTGATTACTGGTTCCCTTTTTAAAAAAAATAAATTTATTTATTTTAATTGGAGGTTAATTACTTTACAATATTGTATTGGTTTTGCCATACATCAACATGAATCCACCACAGGTATACACATGTTCCGCATCCTGAACCACCCACCCTCCTTCCCTGTACCATCCCTCTGGGTCGTCTCAGTGCACCAGCCCCAAGCATCCAGTATCATTCATCGAACCTGGGCTGGCTGTATGTTTCATATATGATATTATACAGTTTCAATGCCATTCTCCCAAATCATCCCACCCTTGCCCTCTCCCACAGAGTCCAAAAGACTGTTCTATACATCTGTGTCTCCTTTGCCGTCTCGCATACAGGGTTATCATTACCATCTTTATAAATTCCATATATATGCGTTAGTATACTGTATTGGTGTTTTTCTTTCTGGCTTGCTTCACTCTGTATAATAGGCTCCAGTTTCTTAATAATTGGTCTGTTCAGATTTTCTATTTGTTTCTGATTCAGTTATGGTAGGTTGTATTTTTCAAAGAATTTCCCCATTTCTTCTAGGTTTTCCAGTTTGTTGCCATATAGTTGCTCATAATATCCCCTCATAATTCTTTGTATTTCTGTGGTATCAGTGTAGTGTTTCCTTTTCCAGCTATACTTTCACTGATTTGGATCCTATCTACTTCATCACTGGTACTTACTCTGCTTGATCAAGTCTGCTTTGAAGCTCTCTATTGAGTCCTTCAATTCAATTATTTAATTTTTCAGCTCTGGAATTTCTGGATTTGTTTTGGTGGTTGTTGGAGTTATTTTATGGTTTCTTTTCCTTTGCTGAACTTCTTGTTTTGTTCATGCATTATCCTTCTAAGTTTCTTTAGTTGTTTTTCTGGGTGTTCTTGTAGTCCACTGAACTTTTTGAGGAGGATTGTTCTGAATTGCTTGTCTGACAGTTCACAGACTTCCAGTATTTTAGGGTCAGTTATTATTGGAGCTTTATTAGTTCCCTTGGTGATGTCATGTTTATCTGATTTTTTTGTGATCCTTGATTCGTTATGTTGGTATCTGTGTATTTGAGCAAACAGTGTACTCTTCCAGACTTTACAAGTTCACTGTGGCAGAGCCAGTTCTCATTAGTCATCTTAGTTTGCATTTCTGGACATGTCCATTCGTAATGTACTTGGGCAGACAGGGCTTGCTATCAGGGCCTATGTTTGAGTAATGTCATTGCTCAAGCTCTGAGATCTGGAGGGGAGGGTACCTGTGGGTGATAGCTGTTGGACAGGATGGCTTACTTGAGCCTCTGCAAGCGAGCGAGTCTGTAGGAAGGGCTTGAACGTTGTCTGCATTCTCTGGTCAGCCTAACTAGGTGGCTGGGACTGGGTACTATATTCAGTAGTCGGTAGAGTTATAAATTAATTACTCTGTCCTGGTAAGGCAGTAGAATAGGTTCCGGGATCTGCACAGTTCATTGTTTGCAGACTTAAACCAGGCAACACTATGCACTGAATCCCCTGGCCAGACAGGGCCAGCAGTTTTGCTCTGTAAATGGAAAAATCCATCGGCTATGTTCTCTATTCAGGACCGACAGAAAGCAGGGCTGTTGGGTGCGTTATGAAGCTTCCTGTGTGCTCTTTATGTTCCATGGTTGGGAGGGATGAAGACTGTTTCCAGGAATAGGTGGAGCTATAAATTAGTCCCTGCCTATTTAGGACAAGCGAACTGGCTCCAAAGTCTGAAAGACTGTTTGTGGTCTTGACTCTGAGCTGATCCATGTTGCAAGTTCTCTGGACAAACAGTGCCCTTGACTTTACTATGTGGATGCCCATCTCTGCCTGATGTACTCTCTGTTCAAGCATTTCAGGACTACACAACTGCTAGATATTCTAGTCAGCCTTTCTATTCAGGTAGGGCTGGGAGCTATACTCAGCCCTCGACTGAGCAACGACTTGGCTCCCCAAACTGAATGAAAATAGATGAGGATCCAGTGCTGGAAACGGCTTTCTGCTTGGGGACCCGAGTCAGGCAGACTTGCACCCCACCAGCTTCCCTGGTTAGACGGTGGGTCGTATTGGCTCTGCAGGTAAGCAGAGCTGCTGGTTGGACACTTGGGCACTACAAGCATGAATTTGTTCTGCCATAATCCAAGTGCTGCTGTTGCAAGCCCTTCTTTCTTTTCCACTATAATCAGATTTCCTATGCTCAAACCCTGTAGATTCCCATGCAATCCATGTGGGGATGGGATCACAGTGGGGACTCCCAACAATTGACACACAACTGTAGGTGAACTGGATATCCCACCCTGGGCTCTCTTTTCCCACAGGAAAACCTTTAGGTTCAGTGGAGACCATTCAGCATGGTGCTACACTGGAGCTGGTACAGGGGCAACATGGTCAGCCTATAGTTTCTCCTCTTATCCTTCTAATGCCATCTGTTTGGGTCTCTGTGGGACAGAGGTGTGCTTTAGCCTCCGCTCCATATCCTAGAATTTTTTTCAGTGGAGTCTTGTCTGTGACTAGTTGTTAATTACTATTATTTTGAAAGGAAGTGAAGTCAGGAGCCATCTGCATCACCACGTTGGTGACGTCACTCTGTTTCTTTTCCTTGCTCTGATAGTATAACTTTTGTTGCTCTGGTTAAGTCCTTGGCATTTCTCCACTTGAATTTTTATATATATAAAGAAAGGTGAATGATCTGGATGACTTCTAAAGTTCCTTTTAACTTTAATGTAGTATTGTGTTTGTTTTTACTTCTCAGTGCATCCTTAAATGCAGTTAACATACTTAGTCAACTGTTTGCGCTGGTCTGTGTGTTTCCCACTATAATGTAGGCTCCAGAAGGATAGAGAAGGTAAACATTTTGTTTATTGATAAATGTCCATAATGCTTTAAAATGTTATTTAAATGATTCATTCTTGATTATTCATTTATACTTAAGCTATATTTCTTATACTTAAGCTATATTCATTCATTCAACATATGTCAATTTACTTAGCAAATATTTAATGGTCACTTCATCCTCTGCTTCTTTTTGATTCTCTGAATCCTATCTGCTTTCAACATCAACTGTACTTCAGCTTTTCTATTAAACTCTGCTGAACATTCCAGCCATAATGAATCTCTATCTTATTTGAACTCCTTCCATATACATAGTAGTTGTTATCATGGACTTAAGAATAAAATCTTCAAAGACTTATTAGTATTCTGCTCATTTATAGTATGCTTATTATTACTGTACTAAAAGACTCTGATGCTGGGAGGGATTGGGGGCAGGAGGAGAAGGGGATGACAGAGGATGAGATGGCTGGATGGCATTACTGATTCGATGGACGTGAGTCTGAGTGAATTCCAGGAGTTGGTGATGGACAGGGAGGCCTGGCGTGCTGCGATTCATGGGGTCGCAAAGAGTCAGACACAACTGAGCGACTGAACTGAACTGAAGAATATAGCATACTACTAATATTCTGCTTATTTATATTATGTATGCTACTAATTAACATATACTTTAACATTAATGATTTTCTCAATGTCTGTGGATTTTTCAAAGTCAAGGATATTACAATACATGTTTTCTACAATTTACCCATGACATGTAATATCAGTTAGACATAGAATCTGAAAATTGTAATTTAACACATTCTCTTTTTCTTTCCTCTTCTTTCTATTTTCCTTTCTCCCTGTAACACTTGTGTAAGCATACACATATACACATACAATCTCGAATGGCACTTTAGTATCCTTGATTTATTGTGATAGAAATTGAAACAGAAAGAAAGGAAAAATTTACATTGAATTGCCAAGGAATGGATATTTGCCAAGAAATGGCTATTGAATTTTTATCTAACTTATGGGAATAATGTTTAATTCATAATTACCTAAAGTATATCATCCCATTTCTTGGCTTTGACAATGATATGGAAATGTTCTTTCTTTCCTTGTCTTTGCAACCATTTCTCTTTTTGTTGTGAGAGAAGCCAAGTAGTCTGTAGTTATGCTGCTGCACAAAGCATTTTAAAATAGCCTTCATTTATGAGCGATCATCTATGAAGGACTAGCATTTAAGGAACCTTGCTGTGTCCTTTTCTGAGATTACAGCTTCTATACAAGTGACAAATATATTTAGACAGAGCATAAAGAGTTCTCTGTACAGTTTTTGATTGGTATTGTTAGCATTCATGGGGAAATGTTGAAGAATACTAATAACTACAAATAAATAACTAAAATAGTTGTTGTCCCAGAAGGGTGACAGCAGGCCATACTTCTGGGGAATAAATTTGGATACATGATTTATGATTCTTTTCTGAGAAAATATTGTTAATAGTTTTTATGATTGTGCATTTCCCTATTCACTTAAAACATTCAGAGCGAGATGAAGGGGAAGAGAGAGAAAGTGAAAAAGAGAGAGGGACTCCCAACAGGTTATTTTGTGTCTACTCCTTCTGTTAATAGATGAATACTATCTATGACAAGTCTCAAAACAAAATAAATTTCTGGTAAGTGAAGTGAAGTGAAGTTGCTTAGTCGTGTCCGACTCTTTGCGACCCCGTGGACTGTAGCCCACCAGGCTCCTCTGTCCATGGGATTCTCCAGGCAAGAATACTGGAGTGGGTTGCTATTTCCTTCTCCAGGGCATCTTTCCAACCCAGGGATCGAACCCGGGTCTCCTGCTTTGCGGGCAGACGCTTTATCCTCTGAGCCACCAGGGAAGCCCTAGTAATTCCCTATTTATGTATTTTTTTTTTGGCCAAAGCTCTACTTATCTGATAAACCTCTGCTAAAAAGAATGTTATATAAACCATTCCTAATCATAAGGATGACAAATAGACAATTATTTAAAATATAGGATCAAACTACATCTCTCTGTTATTCTTACTTAGGAAAGATTATAAAAAGATCTGACTGAATTTAGGTCTTCTCCATATTATAAAAAATGAGCAATATTTGGATAAGAATAAATAAAAATGGGAACTCTTTATGTTAGGAGAAAGTTGCTCATTTAAAGGTCTGCTATATGACATTTGTTAAAAACTTAGACAAATGCCAAAACTAAAAATAATAATGATCACCTTTAGCATAACACAGGAGATTTCTAAATATTGGAGTTGGAACCTGAAAAAAGATGAATATTCAGGCTAAACAGAGCCTTAGAAATCATCTCATGACTCATATCTGATGATTTTGAAGCCCAGGGAGGTGCAGTGACATCTCACAGATTTACCCAAGGACCTAGAAATCCACAATCCATATTTCTGAAATATACAGTGTCCTTTTCTTTTGATATTTAAATTGATTAGTTGAAGCTCAGAAGGTATTTTGAAGTACATTTATTTTTATTTATAATTGTATTATTATACAATTCTCCTTTTGGAAAGTAAATTAAATGCTAAATTTAGTGCCCTTTCAAAGCTCACCAAAAATAAGCTCCTGACATAGCTTTTGTTTTCTTTGTTTTTCTGTCGATGATGTTGCTGCAGTAAATACATGTAACAAAATTTTCCCCATTTTAGTCATTTTTATGTATACACTTCTGAGGTATTCAGTATATCCCCATTGTTCTGCAACCATCACTAAAATTTTTAGAAGTTTTTCATCCTCCTCAACTGGAACTTTGTACTCAAATCACCGACTTCCCATTTCTAACTCCTCCCCGCCCCAGAAACCATAGTTTTTTCTATCTCCATGAATTTGGCTACTCTAGTTATTTCATATAATTGGAATCATACAGTATTTGTGCTTTAGTGAATGGCTTTTTTCATGCAGCGTAATGTCCTCAAGATTCGTCTATGTTGCTATTCATATTTGTTTTTTATAAGACCTATTTTATTTTTGCCCCATATCTACTGAGGTATATCTGACAAATAAAATTGTGTATATTTAAGATATACAACTTGATATTTTGATATATGTATATATTTTGAAATAATCACCAAAATTAACATATCAATCATCTCGCATAGTTATCATTTTCCTTGTGTGTGTGTGTGTTATTTCTTGCTTTCTTTTTTTGGTGTATGGTGAGAACACTTAAAATCTATCCTCTTAGCAAATTTTGAGTATATGATGCGGTATTATTAAGTATATGCACGTTGCTGTACATTAGATCTCAAAAACTTATCTTGAAAGTGATAAACTTATCTAGATATTGTTTATATCAGTCTTGTTCCTCAGGTCCCATAAATTGTAGGTGAAAGGTGTCGGATACATTGCACTCAACCCAGCTGAGGATCTCTGAATTTAGGGAATTCAAATTGTTTCTGTTAGGCTGCAAGTAAACCTGGTCATTTCCCCAGAGAGAGGTATTATCTTTGTTACAGGGGACTATAAGTAAATTTGTCCTTTGTTTCTTAGAGATCTCCATGTTCCAAGGCTGTTGACTCTACAAACATCTTTGAGAAGACAATCTGGGGAAAAAAGGATGTCAGTTTTTCACTCATAAGACATGCAAAAGACATGGAAACTGATCCAACCATCTTCTATTATTTTTTCATTTATTAATGGAATCATTAATGTAGTCACTCATCCTTCTCCTCCCCTTTTTCTACAATTTATTCAGTGAATATTCCATCTCTTTGCCAGAGACTGCCCTGTTCTTCCATAACATTCTATTTCAGCCAAATGGAATAGATTTTTCTATTTTATTTATTTATTATTTAAATTTAAATTTATTTATTTTAATTGGAGGCTAATTACTTTACATTAGCCAATGTAAAGTATTTTAAATGAACCAATCCATTGATTTTTTTACACAATGACAGTGTCTTTTCTGATGCTCTTCCTTCAACTTAAAAAATCCTCTATGATTTACTTCTCCAAACTGAAACCCTCTGCTTCTCTCAATATAATATAATGCTCTATTCATTATCCACTTGTTTTTTTTCCCCCTGATTCTTATGATTGGAACTAAGCATCTACTTTTGTTTGTTTAGCAATATAGCTTACACTCTTAGAACACTGTTTGAATTCTTGCTTTCTTTGACATTTGTCAGAGTTAACTTAGATAAATACTAACTTCCTATCTTGGAGCGTAAGTTCAGTGGGAAGAAAGCCTGTTCAGTCCTCACATTGTTAATACCCTGTGGTGCTTTGTAGTTTCTTGCTCAGAGTTGGATCCTACATTCTAATTAAAACTGATATATTTGGAATTTGGTCTGTGTTGCAGCTGGGGTTTTGGTATGCAAAATTACAGTGATTAACAAGTGGTTACATCATTTCACATTTTTGTCAAAGTACTTTCACTTTTATAGAGTATATATAATATGTGTATCATATATATATATATTTTATGTAAAATGCAAATGGCATAAACAGATACAGGTATATCACTGTATATATGCCATATATATTATCTTTCTATCTATCATCTACTTATATGCCTTATATGTAAATTACTTAAATTTTTGAAGAAGGAGAAGGAAATGGAACTGTGATTTTGGTAAAATGAGCAAAGCCTGAGGCCTAGGACCTGGAGACTGGAAAATGCTCTGGGCATAGTTCATATTTTTGGTATGCTGCCCAAGGTAAGAGGTGAGGTATAGGATGAGAAAATGCTGGAGAGACTTATGGTTTACATTGTAAAGGGTGGAGAGCAATTCAAGGAAGCACAGAATAGATCCTAAGTCTAAATATGAGGAAAGATTCAGAGAAAACAGAAATAGAATTTCTTTGTATGCAGTTTAGGGAAATAGATGTGCATGTTGAAAAAAATTAAGTAAAGAATGAATTCTCATACTAATACTTGAGTTGAGGCTAAAAACAGATCGCATAACAACAGTGGAAGTCAGTAAGTAAAGGGCTTATATCTTCAATCATTAGAAAGGTAGTAAATGTCAACCCAGCATTTTAGAGGGAATACACTCACCAAGAATGAGAAAAACAACGCAGTTTCAAAAAACAACAAAGGCGTTTACTATTAAATGCCAGTTTCAAAAAAAAATTACAAAGAGTATACTGTGTAGGATAGGATTTCCTAATGGCTCGGACAGTAAAGCTTCTGCCCACAATACAGGAGACTTAGGCTCAATCCCTGGGTCAGGAAAATCCCCTGGAGAAGGAATGGCACCCCACTCCAGTACTCTTGCCTGGAAAATCCCATGGATAGAGGACACTGGTAGGCTACAGTCCATGGGGTCGCAGAGTCGGACACAACTGAGGGACTTTCTTCTCTTTTCAGACACTTTCTTTCACTTTACACTGTGTAAGATACAAAGAGTATAGACTGTGTAAGATGGAGAAGGAAATGGCAACCCACTCCAGCCTGGCGAATCCCATAAACAGAAAAGCCTGGAGGGCTGCAATCCATGGGGTCTCAAGAGTTGGACATGACTGAAGTGATTTGTGTGGATCACAATAAACTGTAAAAAATTCTGAAAGAGATGGGAATACCAGACCACCTGACCTGCCTCTTGAGAAACCTGTATGCAAGTCAGGAAGCAACAGTTAGAACAGGATATGGAACAACAGACTGGTTCCAAATAGGAAAAGGAATACGTCAAGGCTGTATATTGTCACCCTGCTTATTTAACTTATATACAGAGTACATCATGAGAAACACTGGGCTGGAAGAGGCACAAGCTGGAATCAAGATTGCCTGGAGAAATATCAATAACCTCAGATATGCAGATGACAACACCCTTATGGCAGAAAGTGAGGAAGAACTAAAGAGCCTCTTGATGAAAGTGAAAGAAGAGAGTGAAAAAGTTTGCTCAAAGCTCAACATTCAGAAAACTAAGATCGTGTCATCTGGTCCCAACACTTCATGGCAAATAGATGGGGAAACAGTGGAAACAGTGGCTGACTTTATTTTTCTGGGCTCCAAAATCACTGCAGATGGTGATTGCAGCCATGAAATTAAAAGACACTTGCTCCTGAGAAGGAAAGTTATGAGCAACCTAGACAGCATATTTAAAAGCAGAGACATTACTTTGCCAATAATGGTCTGTCTAGCCAAGGCTATGGTTTTTCCAGGAGTCATGTATGGATGTGAGAGTTGGCCTATAAAGAAAGCTGAGCACAGAAGAATTGATGCTTTTGAACTTTGCTGTTGGAGAAGACTCTTGAGAGTCCCTTAGACTACAAGGAGATCCAACCAGTCCATTCTGAAGGAGATTAGCCCTGGGTGTTTATTGGAGGGACTGATGTTAATACTTTGGCCACCTGATGCGAGGAGCTGACTCATTGGAAAAGACCCTGATGGTGGGAAAGATTGAGGGCAGGAGGAGAAGGGGATGACAGAGGATGAGATGGTTGGATGGCATCACCGACACAATGGACTTGGGTTTGGGTGGACTCCAGGAGTTAATGATGGACAGGGAGGCCTGGCGTGCTGCAGTTCATGGGGTTTCAAAGAGTCAGACACGACTGAGCGACTGAACTGAACTGAAGTGATTAAACCACTACTGTGTAAGAAGCGTGATCAAGATTAGAAAATTGGAGATATATGAAACATGGTGAGAAAATAAATTGATGTGGAAAATTTAAGCAAGTATTGATTATTTTTAACTACATAAAATAATTATGTCATAGTATTGATAGAAGAAGACATTAAAATACTTTAATAGTAAGGAAAGTAAAAGTGAAAGTGGAGTCACTCAGTTGTGTCCGACTGTTTGCTACCCCATGGACCGTAGCCTACCAGGCTCCTCAATCCATGAGATTTTCCAGGCAAGAGTACTGGAGTGGTCTGCCATTTCCTTCTCCAGGGGATCTTCCCAAACCACCCAACCTGGTGTCCTGCATTGCAGACAGGTGCTTTACCATCTGAGCGGCTCAGATGGTATAGTAGGGGAGATTGTAATAAAAGATAAGCATTCTAAATTTCTTACATTTTTCAGGAGAGTAAAACATTGACTAATTATATAGACTTCATTCTATGTAATGTGCATATTATATTACACTTGACTAAAATAACTTGATAGAGTGAATTTCAGTGGGGGTAGTGAGATGCAATATTAATAAAAACAATAATTTTATTGTGTAAAAAGGTAAAATTACAGTGAAATAAAAAGAGCAAATATGAATGTTTAACATAGGTGCAATATTTCTATATATATTACCAACCACAGTAACAGTAAATAGATAAAAGTCTTCCATTAAAATACAAATCTATTTAAGTTAGTTTAATAAAACACATATGCTTAGTCACTCAGACTTCTTGTGACCACATGGACTGTAGCTCAGCAGCCTCCTCTTAAATGGGATTCTTCAGGTAAGAATGCTAGAGTGGGTAGCCACTCCCTTCTCCAGGGGATCTTCTCAACCCAGGAATTGAACCCAGGACTCCTGCAGCTCAGTTGGTATAGAATCTGCCTGCAATGCAGGATACCCCGGTTTGATTCTTGGGTTGGGAAGATCCCCTGGAGAAGGGATAGGCTACCCTCTCCAGTATTCTGCCCTGGAGAATTCCATGGACCATATAGTCCATGGGGTCGCAAAGAGTTGGACACGACTGAGCGACTTTCACTTTCACTTCACTCCTGCATTGCAGGCAGATTCTTTACCATGTGAACCACCAAGAAAGTTCAATAAGACATATATCATCTTCTAAACAACTCGAGTCAAGGGTGAAGTATAATTGTCTTTAAAAATATTTAGTAATAAATGTAAATAAACTATTGATCAAATGCTGAAATGATGCTAAATATTTTATAGGGGAGGTATTTACCCTTAAAATGCTTAACCTTGCTGCTGCTGCTGCTGCTAAGTTGCTTCAGTCATGTCCGACTCTGTGTGACCCCATAGACAGCAGCCCATCAGGCTCCCCTGTCCCTGGGATTTTCCAGGCAAGAGTACTGGAGTGGGTTGACATTGCCTTCTCTGACTTAACCTTAAAATGGCCCAAAATTAATGAGCGAAGTTTTATGTTAATATATATTATAGAAACCAGTCAATCTTAAAGGAAAGCAACCCTGAATACTCATTGGAAGGGCTGATGCTTAAGGTAAGAGCTCCAACACTTTGGCCCCCTGATGCAAATAACACTGGAAAAGACCCCGATGCTGGGAAAGATTGAAGGCAGAAGGAGAAAAGGGCAGAGGATGAGATGGCTGGATGGCATCACTGATTCAATGGACATGAATTTGGGCAAACTCTAAGAGATGGTGTGGGACAGCAAAGCTTGATGTGCTGCAGTCCATGGGGTAGCAATGAGTCAGACAGGACTTGGTGATGAAACAATAACATTATTACAGAAACAGAAGAAATCTAAATGACGTAGAAGAAAGAAAGAAGAGTGATAGCAGAAGGAATAAAATGGAAAACAATCATAATATAGAAAAGACCAAGTATTATGCTAGTGATTTGAACTGATTAAAGAGAAGAAAATATTAATAAATGAAAATGAAATAATATAATAACAATTTATTCTGTAAAAGAGGACATACCTACTGATGTTGAAGAGATGGGAAATGTTAAAAAAAGTAATAATTTATGTCAGTAAATGTATGAACTCTGTGAAGAAAAGCTTTTTAAACCTTAGTAAAATGAAACTTACCAAAGCTGACTGTAGATGAAATAGAAAACCCACAATTTATAGCCATCAATGAAATTAGTTCAGTATTTAGATGTGTTACCTCTAGGAAATCGTAAGACTAATAAACATTATTTATGTCAGTCAATTGTGATAGTTAGACTTCAAATCCTAAGTAAAATTTTCCATATGGTAGAAAATTGGGGAACATTGTCTAATTTATTTAAAAATGCTAAGATAACTTTGATGCAAATCCAAATAGGGGCAGTATAATAAAGGAATAAAATAGATTAAACTAAGTCAGGGTAAGAGGATAAAAACCTAAACCAAATATAAATAAATGAATTGAGTAAAACATAAAAAATAAATACATCATGAATACTTTGAATAATATTAGTTTAATGTTAGATAATAATAATAAAAAAAATGTATTCTACATCAAACCCCTGGAGGAGGAAATGGCAATTCAATCCACTCCTGCCTGGAGAATCCCACGGACAGAGGAGCCTGGTGGGCTTCAGTCCGTAGGGTTGCAAAGAGTCAGACATGACTGAACATGCACATACCAGATGAAATGTTTAGGAGAAAAGCCTAAATTTCCTAAAATAGAGAAGTGTTCCACTGCTATATTTTAAATGGATAACCAACAAAGAGCTACTGTATGGCAGATAGAACTCTGCTCAGTGTTATGTGGTAATCTGAATGGCAGGGTAGTTTAGGGGAGAATGGATACATGTATATGTAAGGCTGAGTCACTTTGCTGGTTACCTGAAACTATCACAACTAGTTGGAGAAGGAAATGGCAATCCACTCCAGCACTCTTGCCTGGAAAATTCCATGGATGGAGGAGCCTGGTATGCTACAGTCCATGGGGTCGCAAAGAGTCAGACACACAACTAGTTAATTGGCTATAGTCCAATGCAAAATAAATTTAAAAATATAATAAAACTGGAGAAATGTTTTAAAAAATAAAATGGAGAAGTGTTCAATAAATTCAAAATGAATTTAAAAGTAAAAAACAAAAATTTACAAATTCATTGGAATTGTTTTAGCTTTATAAAGGGAATCTATAAAAAAGTTACAGCAAATGTGGTATCTAATGGGGAAATACTGATAGTTTTCTTTGGATCAGGAAGAAGATAAATATGCACACTAATCCAATTTCTATTTAACATGGTAGAAATTTACAAAAGAAGACTATAATAATCACATAAATATAGTACCATATGATAAATAAAATATGGCTTGAGAGAAAAGAATCAAACTAATCATATGCAGATGTTAAAATTTTTTATGGAGAAATATAAAAGGATACTAAAATATTTTATAGAATTAAACTTTATTAAGATTGTTAGAAACAAAATCAATATGCCAAAATTTACATTTTTATGTAAAAGAAAAAAAACTCAGCTAGAGACTGTAATTTAAAACATATGATTTTAAATAACAGATTACTTGCAGTACCTGAAAAAAGTCTAATAAAAATGTTTATATTTTTATGGAGAATATAAGATTCTACTCTATGATAATAAAAATAGCTTAATAATTAAGAAATATGGAATGTCATGGATTGGAATATTTCATATCATAAGGATATTCAGTTCAGTTTAGTTCAGTTGCTCAGTCGACTTTTTGCGACCCCATGAATCGCAGCACACCAGGCCTCCCTGTCCATCACCAACTCCCGGAGTGCACTCAAACTCACATCCATTGAGTCGGTGATGCCATCCAGCCATCTCATCCTCTGTCGTCCCCTTCTCCTTCTGCCCTCAATCCCTCCAAGCATCAGAGTCTTTTCTTTCTTTTTTTTTTTTTTTTTTTTACTTTATTTTACTTTACAATACTGTATTGGTTTTGCCATACGTTGACTTGAATCCACCACGGGTGTACATGTTCCCAATGACTCAACTGTTCGCATGAGGTGGCCAAAGTACTGGAGCGTCTTTCTTTATTATTATTATTTATTTATTTACTTTATAAGGAGTTTCAGCTTCACTATCATTCCTTCCAAAGAACACCCAGGGCTGATCTCCTTTAGAATGGACTGGTTGGATTTCCTTGCAGTCCAAGGGACTCTCAGAAGTCTTTTCCAACACCACAGTTCAAAAGCATCAATTCTTTGGGGCTCAGCTTTCTTCACAGTCCAACTGTCACGTCCATACATGACTACTGGAAAAAGCATAGCCTTGACTAGACGGACCTTAGTCGGCAAAGTAATGTCTCTGCTTTTCAATATGCTATCTAGGTTGGTCATAACTTTTCTTCTAAGGAGTAAGTGTCTTTTAACTTCATGGCTGCAGTCACCATCTGCAGTAATTTTGGAGCCCCCCAAAATAAAGTCTGACACTGTTTCCATTGTTTCCCCATCTATTTCCCATGAAGTGATGGGACCAGATGCCACGATCTTCATTTTCTGAATGTTGAGCTTTAAGCCAACTTTTTCACTCTCCTCTTTCACTCTCATCAAGAGGCTTTTTAGTTCCTCTTCACTTTCTGCCATAAGGGTGGTGTCATCTGCATATCTGAGGTTATTGATATTTCTCCTGGCAATCTTGATTCCAGCTTGTGTTTTAATTCTCCCCAAACTCATCTACACTTAATGAATCTTATTAATGTCCTAATGGTTTTGTGTATTTGAGGGAGAGAAAGAGTGCTTGAACTTGACATGCTGATTCCCAGGTGTATATAGAAAATTCAAAAGGCGAGAATCTAAGGAACTCTTGTAGGATAAAAGCAAAATTTGGGGAATTTCTCTTAAGGACTTTTATATTTTTAAGGGGTATTAGTAAATAAGGCAGTGATATATTAGTAAATAGACTGTTCAGATTTTAGAGCAATGAAATGGAGCATACAATGAGACTCCAGAAATAATGTAATGCAACAGAACTAAATGGCAGAGCCAAACGGTGAAGAAGTAACTGGCTTTTCAATAGATGGCTCTGGATCAAAAGATAATTACACACACACACACACACACACATGTAAAGTTCAACCTATATAGTTAATATATATGAGAACCTTGCACCATTCACAAAAATCTAACTTTGGGCAGATTACATAGTAAAATATGAAAGATAAACCAAAACTGCTATTATAAGAATAGGTATATTAGCTCATTTAATCCTCAATAAACATAGTGTTATTTGTATCTTTTGTTATTCACAATTTATAGATAAGCAACTTGAAAATGAGAGAAGTAAAATATCTTGCTTCAAGTCATGTAGCAGTTAAGTCCTGAAGCCAGAATTTAAACACATGCTGCTTGTGTATAGAATCAATTTTGTTAGCTATCTTGGCCAAAATGCATCACTTTGATACCTTGTTCAATATAGAATTTTGTAACTATATTCAAAACAAGCAGGAAAAAATGGTAAATTTAACTACATTGAGATAAAAATAATAACATATCTTCAGTAAAAAGGTCTATAACCAAGAAGAATATATTTGCAGTAATTTTATGAATTTATTATCCAGAGAAGTTAAATTCTATGAATCCCCTAAAAAGAAAAGACAAGCACTTACATAGTAAAATTGGCACATGGACAGAATAGACATTTTCTAGGAAGAGACAACGAAAGAGATTTTCAAAATTCAATAGCTATGAAATGCCATTTTACTAACAGTTTACAAAAATTATAGAATTCCTACAAGAGTAAATATTGTGAAGGTGTGAAACAGGAAGTCTCATTCCTTCATTGTAAGAGAATAAACTAAGCTAACTGTTCTGGCCACCACTTCAGCATTACCTTGAGGAGCATAATGGCCCAACAATACCAATGCTCTGTGTGAGCAGACCAGCCCAATAGAATTAGAACACAAACCACATACATAATTTCAGATTTTCCAGTAATAGTCATATACAAGTAAAAAGATGAAGATAACTTGACAAATATTTTGACTTCGTATTTACAAAAGGATATCTTTTCATGATGCAATCAATATAAAATTGTTAACAAGATAGTTCACATTTTTGTCCTGCATTTGAAATCCACATCTTAGCATAGACTAGCCACATGTCAAGTGCTTAAAAGCCATGCATGGTTAGTGCCTACCACATCATATAGCACTGCTCTAGATAAGCTTGCCTCAGATTTTAAGATGCTTACAAGTGCCATGGAAATCTTGATAAATGGAAGATTCTGATTTGGGGGTCTGGACCAAGTGTTCTGAATTTCTGATAAACTTTAAGTAATGCCAATGCTTCTTAGTACACTAGTTACAGTTGACTAGCAAGTTTGTAGAAGACATACCAGGAAAGGTGTACAAGGATATTCACATTAGGATGCTCATTTTAGCAAGGAAAAAAAAAATGGAAACAAGTCAAATGTCCATCACAGAAGAAATGGTAGTATTACACTGTAGAACTCAATTTAACAGGGAAAATGAACCTTAGTTGCAAGCATGCATGTAACAACACTAAAGTAAATAACATATTGTTTAAAGATATCTTCATTCACAAGAAAATTAAAACTAAAATCAAGGAAATTATTATCTGAGTGCCCACATTCATAGCAGCATTATTGATAGTAGCCAAAAAAGCAGAAATTGCCAAAATATACACTGGATGAATGGGTAAACAAAATGTAGTCTGTATGCACGATGGAGTATCATTTCAGGCTTATAAAGGTAGGACATTCTGACACACACTACAATGTGGCTGAAACTTGAAGATATTATGCTAAAGGAAATAAAAGACACAAAATGACAAATAGTATATGGTCCTACTTAGATGAGGTTCATACAGTAGTCAGTCTCCCAGAGATGGAAAGTAGAATCCTGGTTACCGGGGCTGGGGAGAAGAGGTGGGGAGTTGTGCAATGCAGTGTTGTTTTCAGTCTTACGAGATACAAACAGTTCTGGATTGACTAAACAGCATGAGTGAACTTAATACTACTGAATCGTATGTTTAAGTTGGTCAAGTTGGTAAATGTTACGATATATGTAGCTTATCACAATTAAACACAAAAAAAACAATAAAATTATTAATGTTAAATTCAGAATAGTAGTTTCCTTTGGGAGGGTGGTGTTTCAGAAGCAAAGATAATTTTCTATTCCCTAAACAAATATGACTACTTTTATTAACTTAGCTATACAAATACATCATGTGAAATATTACATAATACATTTTTAAGAATGGTGGGAGTTAGAAGTTGCTAATCAGAAACTATGCTTGCTTCCCTTTAATTTGATAGATGTTATTTTTGACTACTTTTTTAAAGATTTTTTCTTTTTCTTTTTTATGTTGGAGTACATTTGATTTACAATGTTGTGTTAGTTTCAGGCATACAACAAAGTGATTTAGTTCTATATGAATATATATCTTTTTTCAGATTATTTTCCTATATAGGTTATTGCAGAGTATTGAGCAGAGTTCCCTGAGCTAAAGAGTAGATCCTTGTTGAGTATCCATTTTATATATATTAGTGAGTATCTGGGCTTCCCTGATGGCTCAGTTGGTAAAGAATCTGCCTGCAACTCAGGAAACCCTGGTTCGAGAAGATCCCCTGGAGAAGGGATAGGTTACCCACTCCAGTATTCTTGGGCTTCCCTTGTGGCTCAGCTGGTAAAGAATTCACCTGCAGTGTGGGAGACCTGGGTTTGATCCCTGGGTTGGGAAGATCCCCTAGAGAAGGGAAAGGCTACCCACTCCAGTATTCTGGCCTGGAGACTTCCACAGACTGTATAGTCCATGGGGTCACAAAGAGTTGGGCACGACTGACAACTTTCACTTTCACAATGTGTATCTAATATATATTATCTTGTTATATATTCATTATATATGAATGTTAATCTTCACCTCCTAGTTTCTGTCTCCCCCTACCTTTCCCTTTTGGTAAACACAAGGTTTTTTTGTGTGTGTGTCTGTGTTTTCGTTTTGTTTTGTTTTTGATGTTTGTTTCTGTTTTGTAAATATGTTCATTTTAGGTTCCACATACAAGTGATATCATGTGATATTTGTCTTGACTGACTTCACTTAGTATGATAATTCTAGGTCCATCCATGTTGCTGAAAATGGCATTATCTCATTCTTTTTATAGCTGAATAGTGTTCCATTGTGTATGTGGGTCAGTCTTCTTTATCCATTCCTCTTGTGATGGACATTTGGGTTGCTTCCATGTCTTGGTTACTGTAAACAGCACTGCAATAGACATTGGGGTGCATGTACCTTTCAAACCATGTTTTTCTCCAGATGTAAGCCCTGGAGTGGGATTGCTGGATCATATGGTAGCTCTATTTTTAGTTTTTTAAGGAACCTCAATCTTATTCTCCGTAGTGGTTGTACCAGTTTACATGTTCACCAACAGTATAGAAAGATTCCCTTTTCTCCACACCCACTTCAGTATTTATTGTTTGTAGGCTCTTTTTTTGGGGGGATTTTTAATTAATTAATTTTTATTGAAGGATAATTGCTTTACAGAATTTTGACGATGGCCATTTGATGTGAGGAGACACTTCATTGTAGTTTTGACTTGCATTTTGATAATAATTAGGGATGTCAGGCATCTTTTCATGTGCCTCTTAGCCATCTATATGTCTTCTTTGGAGAAATATCTATTTAATCTTCTGATTGAGGGTTTCTTTTTTTTTTTTTCACATAGAGCTGCATGAGCTCTTTGTATACTGTGGAGATTAGTCCCTTGTAGTTTGCTTTATTTGTAAGAGTTTTCTCGCATTCTTTGGGTTGTCTTGTCATTTTGTCTATGGTTTCCTTTGCTGTGCAAAAGCTTCTGTGATAAGGCTGTGCCATACTGAAAGGAGCTTTGTTGTTGAATGTACCTGCATCAGTTTACCTTGTTTGATAGCCATGCTGTCTGTTAAAATTACACCTTCTCCATACCTCAGTTTTGCCAAATGAAATGTGCAAAATACTGCCCACCCTTTAGCCCCATCAGAGAACTGATAAGGTTTATACTACTGTAAGGAAGTGCGATGACTAGCTCAAATATCTATGTTGCTTGCTTTTCCTTCCCTATGTTCCCTTGGAATATTATGTTCACTAATATTTTCTATTCTTGTAACATCCAACATCCTCTTTTCCTAAACATGTTTTTGTGTTTTCCTGTACTGGAAAGGACATGCTCCATCTTCTTTTAAGCTGTAGTTGAGTGGTCTTAGTGCCAGTGGCTGGTGATGGCTCTTAATCATGCTGAGCTCAAGGCTCCTGGTTACCTTGATCCAGATTGAAGTGTTTAAGGTTTATTGAAAGGAGATACTACTACTAGTACTACAAACAGTGAGAAAGCACAAATGCTTTTAATAACTGCAATGGGGAGAGGCAGGCCCAAGTGAGAGAGAGGCTGGGGAATTGTGGGAAATTCTGAAAGGCGAGGCAATGTGGAGAGAGATTTACCTCCATGAATGTTTGTGGAAGTTTGTTTCCTATGGGAAGTGTTAGCGATTTTATATTTTCTACTAGGTCAATAAAGTAACCTAAGTTTCCTTAAGACAAGCCATTATAGTTCCCTAGTAACTCCATAGGGCTCATGAGTACTAAAGACACCTTGAGGATTATAAGAACGACCACTTGGTGTTGTTTTGATAATTAGATAGCACATAGGAAGATGGCTAACAGAGCCATCTTGCAGTAGGTACTCATTTCACATTAAATTATAAATAAAACCCATTTATCTCAACCTGATATATGATGTATGAGAAATAGAATATTGAGCTGTTGATATAAAATCTTTCTTTTCCCTTTTTAATCCTCATAAAACCCCATGACATGGCCAGACACTTCTGTGTCTGGAGAAGGGAGGAAGCTGTAGGTAGTGGATAAATGGCTCAGGAAAGTTATTATAAAAATAAGAAAAACCAAAACAATCTAATTATGCAAACATTAGTGATCATGGAGTTCTTAAAGTGAAGAAGACTACACGGGGGCAGTGCACATCCTAATAAGCTGAACTAATGCATTGGAGCAGGGAAAATTGAAGAAATCTTTTCATCATTAAAGGAGATAAATCCAACATACCTTAGATTTCTTGGAACTTTTATATTCTCTAGCCCCATAGAGATCATTTTCAACTCAAGATAATTTGACTGTGAAATTCCACCCACCAGTTATCCCCTACGTAGAATGGTATGGGAACCAGTATCATAGAACTGTTAAGAGTCTAGAGAAAGATTCTCTGAAAGTTGAAGTCCTGCTTTGCATTTTAGTAGCATGTGACATGGGACAAGCCACTTCAACTCTCTGCTTTTCATTCCTTCATCTATGAAGCATTAAGAATGATGAGTACTTTCTGCATAGGCAAGGCATGAGAACAAGAAGACAGTCTAAGAGAAGCCCATGGCCTGTGTTCTCTAAATTTCCCTATTCGTATTACCCAGTGAGCAGAAGGATTCTGCCAACACTGTGAAGGGCTCTTCAAATTAGAGCTGAAATCTTATAGTTCCCATAACTTCTACCGTTCATCAAGTCACTTCAGTTGAGGTTATTAATCTATTTCAGTTGATTGGCACTTGCACAGTAGTCAGATATTTGATTTATAATTTGGACTGAGTTATTGAATTTATAATTTGGACAGAGCTCTAAATGCATTTTTGATTTATGTGTATCCCCCATGCCGTTACAACAAATCATTGGCGGTTGAGCAACATTTACTGTAAGACATGCACATTTAGCAGTGGATTTTAAAGGGCAAAGAAATTTATATTTCTTCATGTAAATGTAGGGAATCAATGCTGCAAATAACTGCAAAGGAAGCAATGTGATCAAGAGAGAAAAGTCATACCACTTCATAAGCCCAAATTCTGTTTATAATTTTGTCTCTGTCTAGGCTGCATTATAGACTTTCAGAGTTATGCCAGAATATGGTGAACATCCAGGTCAGAATTTCTACTTTACACACAAGAGGGCTAATGTGCTTAAGGGCATCAAGCACTCAGTGGTTCAGTTGGAAATTTAACCAACTTTCCAGATTCTTGCTTAGAAATCTTTGCACTATTACAGTTTTTTCTGTATTTCGGCTTCTTTCTCAGAAAAAAATATAAGGAGAGTGACAGAAGCCGTGGTGCTCAATGCAGTATTTTTAAATACATTAGACTTCAAAGAGCTTCACAATATAAAAGTAGTGTACACATTTCTAGCTAGACCCAAACCTTGGTTCCACTGGCATGAAAAGATGGATTATAAGAGGTAGAGTCAAGTATACCTATTTATCAAGAGCCTACTATTAGCACAGGGCTTCCATCTCCCACCCATTTTCAGCTTTAATTCTCACAAGACACCATGACATTTTCTTATTTTCAGATGATGAAACTGAGGCTCAGAGAAGTTAAGGGGATTGTCAAGCTAGGATTTCAGACACCCATGGCCTGTCCTTATGTCACGGCTGCAGTGCCATTGGATACACCCAAATAGGATCTATCAGGCTCCTTAAAGGGAGACTGAATTTAATGTTTTCCTGCAGAGCAAGCACACCTGCCTCTTTAAGGTCTGACCCTAATTGTAAAACAGTTTTCTTCTTGCTGCAGTATTAGGTGTCATATTAATCTTTCTTTCTGACCTCATTCTGGCAAGTTGTCTTGGAGAGAGGAATAAATAATGTTCCTGTAAATTGATTTATATGAACTCTAGAGATATGGTACTAGCAAAAAATACCAGGCCATGTCTGGGCCTCAGTTGGTAGATCAGAGGTGCCTCTGCCTTATTTGTCTCCATATCAAGTTCAGAATGATTCTGAAATGCCTACTTTCTTAAAACCATATCTTCAGTCAAGCATCCTGCACTTGGACCTCTGCTGATCTGGCCTCAAATATAAAGCAATAACATCTTGCAATAGTCAGGAACAACCAGCTGTAGGAATCTGAACTTGAAGTGAAATGTCAGACTGGAGCTTCCAAGATGAACAATCAGAACAAGGAAGATCAACCTTTAAATTTCTCAAGTCCCGAAATGAACTCTGGAAAAATATCCTATTTTAGAGCATCTTTCATTCTGAGATGCATGATTAAAGCCTGATGGTTTGGTTACACTTTTCATGTCCCCTTTGATTGTTACTAACAGCAGCTTTCATCCAGCTCAGCAGATACCCAAAGCAGAAGAAATCAGTTCAGTTCAGTTCAGTCACTCAGTCATGTCCAACTCTTTGTGACCCCATGGACTGCAGCATGCCAGGCCTCCCTGTCCACCTCCAACTCCTGGAGTTTACTGAAACTCATGCCCATTGAGTCAGTGATGCCATACAACCATCTCATCCCCTATCGTCCCCTCTCCACCTGCCTTCAATCTTTCCCAGCATCAGGGTCTTTTCCAATGAGTCAGTTCTTCTCATCAGGTAGCCAGAGTATTGGAGTTTCAGCTTCAGCATCAGTCCTTCCAATCAATATTCAGGACTGATTTCCTTTAGGATAGGCTAGTTGGACTCTCAAGAGTCTTGTCCAGCACCACAGTTCAAAAGCATCAATTCTTCGGCAGAAGAGATGGTGATGTCCATAACCTGGCAACTGTTTTAGTCATTTCCTCCTCAGTGGTAATTGCTTCACCTTTAATTTGGCGGTCATTATCCTCTTCCACTCAATGCAGAAGGTAGTTTTTGAACTCCTGGTATTTGATCAGTAGAAAGGACACACTCATTGCCTAAAAATTACTAGTATTTTATAGAAGGAGAAGAAAGTAACGTGGCCCAAACATGAAATGCAGTGTGGGATCGTGTGTTAAAGTAATTGTTACCTGTAATTTCAATAGAAAATGAATGACGGAGGAATAAAAGGTTTAGGAAAGCATCCCAGAAAGCATTTGTATGAGAGTTTGATAAGCTAATCAGATGAGAAGACATGCATATCTAAGAAGACAAGTAGCCTGGCTCAGTGGATGGAGGCGTACAATTAACACATTTAATTGAAAGGCATTTGGGATGAGGCACTAGTTTGCGAAATGAGTGGGAAAGAAGTTGAATAGAAAGATGCATTTAATTAAGAAGGAGCCTGAAAATTAAATTAAGAATCTGGCTGGCCTTCGTCATGAATGTACCAGAGAACACTGGAAGATTTTTAGAGCAGATGCCATGGGCATGCCAGAAAGGTTTCAGATGGCAGGCACAAATATGTCAGATAAGAATGACTTGTGAGAAAGGATAAGGAAGCGTATGTATTAAAAATGGTCCAGGAGTGAAAGCAACAGTTGAAGGGACTAAACAAAATAAGAAGAGAAAGAAATTGAGGGAAAGAGAAAGGAAAAAAAAAACATGAAGCAAGTCTTTTTGGGGAAGCCTAATAGAATCTTGGTAATAATTTCCTGCTAGTGTTGCCAGAGTTAACAAATAAAAATACACTTAATTTGAATCCAAAATAAATAATTAATATAGTTTTGATATAGGTAAGACCTACATATGCATAATTATACAGGGTTATTTGTTAGTTATTTGAAATTCAAATTTAACTAGGTATTCAGTATGTTATCTGGCAATCCTGTCTGGGGAATCTTCCTGTACCAATACTACTGCAAATTACAGAAACATGCAAAGAGCAATTGTTCTGGTGCTACAGAAAAATATGAATTTATATATTTAATGTCAGAAGTACAGACTAGACTTAAGTAGAAAAATGATGTATACAAATAATAAATACTGCATATTGAGGCTAAACTTGCATTAGGGAAGTTGCAGCATTCATTTAGGTAGGAGTTTCTTAAAAACACACATTTGACCAG
Organism: Capra hircus; assembly: GCF_001704415.2. NCBI lineage: Eukaryota > Metazoa > Chordata > Mammalia > Artiodactyla > Bovidae > Capra > Capra hircus. Next base: position 11,840,125 of record NC_030811.1, on the reverse strand, counting down.
CAACTTTAAGAGGAAAAGTGGAAATTGTACAGTTTTCAGGGAGAAGATATAATTCCCTAGAATTTGTCGTTTCAATATGATAACAATAAATTGTATTTCAGTGTTTTGAAGAGATTATAAGAACCAAAATGAATTTGGATGTATTTTTACAGCATAATGATGCCAATTTGACTAAACAACAGGACTGCCCAAGAAGGAGGTAAAAATAATTTGCTGTTCACTTTTTCATATTTTGGAAAGAAAATGATGATTAAATGTAAGTGTTAGGGAAATAAGTACTTGAAACTTCCTTAAGGACTAAGATTACACTAAAATTTCTAAGAAACTCAAGAGTTTATGTCATAAGTTAAAAAGTGGTCATAGGCGCAACAAAAGCATTGAATAGTACTTGATCAAAGAGCAATGCAGAAAGAAAAAAAGACTTAAATATATTTAAAAAGAGATCACTTCAATTTTGTATAACTTATGTAGAACATTTAGGAACAGAAAAAGCCCATACAATACAACCAGCAGGCTATAAAGAGTGGTTGGTGGTAGGATACATGCTTGATATATGAGGTTTTCTTAGAAGACTTGAAAGTGAATGACAAAAGGACTTGGTTTTAGTTGTGAAATTTTGACATCTATTTCTCTTTTCCTACTTTCAGCATAACCAGGTTCTACTCCCTCATATCACACGCTTGTCATCATGCAAACTTTCTGGATTACTCTCACCACCAGTAATTCTTCTCCTTCCATAAACTCTCATAACCATTTTACTTATTTTTTAATAAGGGCCTACAGCTGTATCTGCTTCATTAGAAAGTCAACTATCTTCTTTCACCTTCATGAGAACAGGGATATAGTGATTTTATCCTTTGTATGTAGTTCTAAACACAGAAGAGTTGCTTCATGAACACTCCGTAAATTCAAGACAAAGATATGAAAGAAAACATCATAAAACCTTGAGTAGTTATTGAGTTTTGATTTAGGAACTAAATATAAAGCTCATTTGTCGGAGGGCTTGAAACATGGAGGCTTGACTTGGAGCACGTTGTTCATATAGGCTTCGTATAGTACAAAGAAAACTGCTTTGAAGGAAAGGGTCCCCTCTGGTGAAGGACAATAGATAACAGACAGCTTGAAACGTTGCTCCTTCTTGTCTATACATTATGGCAGTTTTTAAAAATCCAGCATGACTGCCATATGACTTTCTAATGAAAGACATTTTCATTTTGATTGCTGTCAATTACTGAATAGTTATTTTCATAGAAAGAAACAACAGAACGGTTGTAGCAGTCAGAACTTTACATGAAATGAAGTGTGATACCTAGAAGAATCCAGTCATTCCTTCAAATCACTAATTTTCAGAATCATTTGGGAACAGATCAAAAGTAAAGATTTCCAAGATGTACTGGTATTGTACATAATGTATTTTTTTTAACTCATTATTCCTACCTAGATGAATGTTGCAATTTCCCTAATCTCATTTTAGTTTCAATGTGCAGTACTATTTATAAACATTATTTTTTTCACTTAACTCTGTATTTCTGATATTAGGTAAATATTATTAACTCATATTTTTTGTAGCAGCAAACCAATTGTTCCTTGACTGTCTCTATTATGTAAGGCAATCATTGTCATAGGGAAACTCCCCAGATGTGGTCATCAGATTCTTTAGGTGTCAGATGGAACCCAGGAATCTAAAATTGAAAGAAAATAAATCTCAAGGTGATTCTGTTTATCAGCTGTATTTTGGAATCACAAATCATTCTGTTGCCATGATTTCATACTTAAAGAAATTGAGACCTTGGAAGGTTAAAGAGATTTCTGAGTGAGTATCATGAAGTTTTCATTGTGGAAACTGAGCTGAAGAGCTCATCTAGCTTTTCAGCATCCTGGAACTTTTGTGTCTACACTTCTCCTGTGGTTATTTTCTTGGATGAATAAATCCTGTCTGATTGACAACCAAGTTCCTTTTTACATAAATGTGGCTGGGAATTAAGTTGAAGAAACCATGACAATCTGTCCCATGGAAGCAATATTTTTGAAAATGGAAAAATTCATAGGATTGCTGGAAATCAGGCATCAAAGAGTTATTTAAAGGTGAGATGTGTATTAACTTATTTAAGCATTTAATTAATATATGAAAGAAATGGGCAAAATCTTCTTATCACAATGTGGGATCAAAATCCGATAGGCCCATCTAGAGTTCATTTTTTAAAGCTAAGTGTTACTAATAACTGTAATATACACACACACATACACACACACACATATATATCAAGATTATGTATCTGATTAATTCCAGAATATATTATTGCCCTACCATTAAAAACAAATAACCCCCAAAAAACTCAAATGTGTTCCTATAATACCATAGTGTATTTTTCTCCACAGATAAGAAAATCTAAGATTAGGGATGGGTGGCATTTAGTGAATAGTGGATCCAAGAGTAAAATTTATTTCTTTCATCTTACTGTCTCTAATATCTTACTTATTGATACACTTAAATTTTTCTTCCTTCTTTGAAAAAATGTGTAAACTCATTGGATTGTATTAGTCGCTCAGTTGGGTTCAATTCTTTGTGACCCCATAGACTGTAGCCTGCCAGTCTCCTTTGTCCATGGAATACTCCAGGTGAGAATACTGGAGTGGGTTGCCATTCTCTTCTCCAGGGGACCTTCCCAGCCTAGGGACTGAACATGAGTCTCCTGCATTGCAGGCTGAATCTATACCATCTGATGCACAGTGGGCTCATGGTAAACTCATTTTATAAATATATATATGTATTCTATACAGTCTAAAATTATATATGCAAATATAAATCCACTTTAGGTGGAAAGTATTTGACTAGCAAGTGCAAGAAGTGTTTTATCTGGGTCAGAGCTGATACTCAAAATAAACCATGAAAAGAGATAGGTGACATAAGGATGAGTTCCCTTGTATGTTTTTTGCAAAACCAAACCAAGCAACAGCAGGTAAACACACCAAAAAATAACAACAATAAGAAAGCAAACCAAAGGAAAATTTTAAAAAAAGGCTTCTTAATTTTCATATAGCAACAGGCAAATATCTGTTTCACCATAGTTCCTTATGTACTTAGGGCTCAGAAATCCCAAAGAAAAGAGCTAGAGAGTAAACATTGAAGAGAGCTATGATTCAGAGTATTGAACCAATTTTCCCTCAATATACCTTGTACATGTCACAACTATCATCCCCATACACACTCCTGCAAATCACAGAGCTGTATGATTAGAAAAGAGAGAGAGAAAAAAAATTTCCTTTTTCTGTTAGACACGCTCTAAAAGAGGTAAGCAGGAGAAAGAATTTTCTCTTGAATTAGAGAAAAAGTAGGCCAGAATAACAGGAGACAAACTGACCATGAAGTATTACTGACTACAGAAGTCTAACCGGAGTAGATCTCACCCACATGCAGTCTGAAAGCCTAGACTGTGAAGAGCGCCTCCTAGAGGCAGGGGATACCAGTGAGGAAGGAAGCCTATTGACCGCAGAACTAGAGGCAGATATAATTACATAGGTGGAAATCCCTACCTCTTCAACTTTGCAAAGAAATGAGGTAAGATGGCCATCTGACAGACGGAGATTACTGATGCAGTGGGCCTAGAAATCTAGGATAGAATTGCCAGGTAGAAAGTATATTTTGTTAAATATGAATTTTAAGTAAACAACTTTTGGTGGGGGAGTGGGGATATAATGGGGCTTCCCAGGTGCGCTAGTGGTAAAGAATACACCTGTCAATGCAGGAGACGTAAGAGACGTGGGTTTGATCCCTGGGTCAGGAAGATCCCCTGGAGGAGGGCATGGCAACTCACTCCAGTATTCTTGCCTGGAGAATCCCATGGACAGAGGAGCCTGGCGGGTTACAGTCAATAGAACTGCAGAGACAGACATGACTGAAGTGACTTAGCACTCTCACACGCAATGGGGTAAACCCTGGATATTCATTGGGAGGACTGAAGCTGAAGTTGAAGCTCCAATACTTTGGCCACCTGATGCAAAGATTCAAATCATTGCAAAAGACCCTGATGCTGGGAAAGATTGAAGGCAAATGGAGAAGAGTGTGGCAGAGGATGAGTTGGTGGGATGGCATCTACAACTCAGTGGACGTGACTTTGAGCAAACTCCTGGAGATAGTGAAAGGCAGGGAAGCCTGGCATGCTGCAGAGTCAGACACGACTTAGCAACTGAACAACAGTGTCTAAATATGTCCCAGGTAACATTTTGGGCATTTTTACCTTCAAATATTATTTGTTGTTTATTTAAAGTTACATTATAGTAGTACACTATACTATATTCTCAACAACTGTATTTTAGTTGATAATCTGGTAATCCTAACCTAGAGACATTCCAAGGGCCCATCTTAACAGAGAATGAGTTGTCAAATTGACTCTCCTAAGACGGTGAATGCAAGCATCACTGACAAATATATACAAGTGAATCATGTACAAATGGGACTGCATTAATAATAATCATCCTTGTGTAAACATCCAGGTTTATGAAGAAACACTCACCTTTGTTAGCACTTTCCCGCATTCCCACACCCACCACATTCTGGTTGGCTGGGACTTTGAGTTTTCTCTTCCTGATGCTCCTCCTCACCTGCTCTTCAAATCACTAGTGGTTACCACCTATGCTCAACCCCTTCAAGTTCCTCATCATCGCCGTTGCTTGCTGGTGCTTATCTACTGGCATCTAAGACAAAACTTGGAAGAAGTCAGGGTGACACTGATTCCCCCAGAGAATCCAGCGCACCAAGACACGAAAACAAGGCTGTGCCTTGCAGGTTTATGGAGTAATTTTCCTTTCAATTCAGATCCAGACATTTTTCTATGACCATCAGAGGAACCCTATTTTTGCTCCATGATTTGCCAAAAAACTCCTCAAGACTTTGTTCTCCTTCAAGCCCTCACCCATCTCTCCAACATTGCCAGACACAAGGTGTGATGCCAGGCCCCAGGGCACTCTTACAACTTGCCCATCCATACACACTTCTTTTGGCATTTTTTTTTCATACATATCTCAGCTCTCTCCAAGCCCATGTGAAAATCACCTCACCAAAATCGTTTCACTGATTTGGGGAGCAGCTCATTTTAAAGCTGAGAACACTTCTAAACTGAAATAAATTTCCAGCAATTTCTAACCAATTGCCATATTTTGAATATTCAACAACAAAAGATTAACATTCTTTAACATGCTGAATTTACATAAGCTCCAGCTGAAGCAATGGTATCTCAAGGGTCACAGCTGTCTAATATTACTTTCTGAAATTGGAAGATGTCCTGGTCACCTCAGATTTTGTATACAGACATAGTTCATCCCAGGTCATTCATTCACTCACCAAATGTTTAATGAGGACTTTTATATGAAAGGAACTACCAGAAAAGCAAAGATTTACTTAACAGGATAATGAATTTGGATCTCTTTTATTTAAAGCTTTCATCCCTCTCTCCTTTGACCCACCTTAGCCTAAGTTACTCAGTCATTGCATTTCACAGTCTCACATGGGAGAGCTGATTGTGTAATAGCAGAGAAATAAGAGTCTCTTCTTGTCTTTGAAGTTCCAAAATCTGTTGATGCTAAGGAACTGAGAGGAATATACATATTTTTTAGGAGTGATACAAGATGGTAAAACTAGGTAGGGTTAGACAGCTTTCCTTCCCTCCTCAGTTTCCATCTCCTAAATATTTTCTATTATTAGGGGTATAAGATAAGCAAAATAAATAATGAAATGTAGTATGGATAAAGGTGGTTCATAAAAGTTTTGGCTAAAAAATTAATAAATTTCTGCCTAAAATATATCCTGCTGCTTAAAACTATGATCATTGTAAAAATTTGTCCTCTAACTTGTGGCAATTTTGAGTAATAGAGGACTTGAACGATAACATGATGTGAGGAAAACAGGATTAAATGCTCTCCAGCGTATATGAGGACTTACTGTTGGTCTACTTATAACCTTCTTTTGTATTAGAATCCTTACCTCTGATATGACTGGATTAGAACATTTAAAGAGGATAAATAATTTTATAATAATTTCTTCAGTTACTGGCCTTGCCCTTTGTATCTTGGTCTCTTTTTGTAACATGGTTTTATTTCCTAGTGAAAGATTTGAAAAGGGAAAGGGATTAAAAGTAGCTTATCTAAGGAAGAATGGTAAACAGTGGAAAAGAATGAGAAAACCTTGACATTTATGAAAGAGGAGAGAATTGAGGATATTTCAGCGAGAAGAATAAAGGGGGGGAATGTTGGGCTGAACAATCTTTCAAATATAAAATTTTATTATTTTATGGCAAAATGTCAAGATTCCAAGTGCTCACCAAATATGTGAGCAGCTAAAATTAAAACCAGGACTACACAAAACTTAACTACAGACAGCAAGTACAGCTTGAGCATGTTCAAGTTTTCCATTATTAATTTTTCTTCATTATACTCCTAAGAAGAATGGCACCATTGAACTTATATGTGCTCCTCCAAACTCTTCCCTTTCTCTAGAATCAGTCTACGTGTCAAGAGATTTTCAGAGTCCCAGCGAAATTTTCCTTGTCCTTTTCATAGCATTAGACATTACCAAAAGTTCCCACTAGCAGATATTAAGGCATTTATCTAAAACGATTCAAGTAATAAATGACATGTCATTGTTAACACAGAAGAGAGTTTGAAATCCATCTTCTCAGGAGTGCTAAGTTAATCAAATTGCTTATCCTCATATGAACCTAAGATCAATCCTCTAGACACTCTCCTCCTTCAATGAGAGAAAGAGAACTTGGACTGCATGGCCCTAGGGATGAATGTGCCTTGCAATAAAGAGAGTAGGGAGGAATATGGGAAGAAATAAAGGACACAATCACCACAGCCAACTATAGTTCATCTCACCTTGGGAAAGTCACTCCTAGTGTTTGGTGGTTGATATGTCTTTGGCACACGAAAGTGAAGTTTTGACCTCATTACATACTTGCATAAAATCTTTCAAAGACCCTTGGAAAATGTCAGATGAGTAACAGATAAAATTAAACTCTTTAGTGAAATTTTCCTCTCTAGGTTCATTTTATAAAAACTTCTTATTATTTCCTTTATGGTATACCTATTTACATTTTAAACCTCATTTCGCATGACTCTCTTACATGTATTCTTTATTTCTGACATGTCTGGGCAGTTCTCAAATTTTACTTAAGTCCTCAATTGAAAGAAAAGTGATGTTTCATATGATGAAGAATTTATAGGGAATTAGGTAGAATTAAAGGAGAAAAACAATTATTTCCTTCACACTGAGCCTCAAGAGCCAATGCTAGCAGTTTATATCTGCCCATAGAGATTCTAAACCATATGCAATGAAGTCTATTCTGTTAGATGACAATGCAGTAACTCTGGGAATATTTCCTATTAGTTGTGATCTTTAACAGAGAAGGTGATAGCACCCCACTCCAGTACTCTTGCCTGGAAAATCCCATGGACGGAGGAGCCTGGTGGGCTGCAGTTCATGGGGTCGCTAAGAATTGGACACGACTGAGCGACTTCACTTTCGCTTTTCACTTTCATGCTTTGGAGAAGGAAATGGCAACCCACTCCAGTGTTCTTGCCTGGAGAATCTCAGGGACAGGGGAACCTGGTGGGCTGCCGTCTGTGGGGCCGCACAGAGTTGGACTTGACTGAAGCGACTTAGCAGCAGCAGCAGTGATATTTAAAAAATGAAACGAGAAGTGAAATCAGTACCTAGATGTTTAGTTAATAATTTGATTAACACTTTAAGAATCAATAAACACATCTTTGTAGGAGTTTCACAAGTAAAAGAAATTTCCTAATGAAAGAGACTCATAGAGGACAAAGAAGTAAAGGCTGTGTACTGCCAAGGGATTATAATCACTTAAAAACACACTATTTAAAATATCAATTTAATGATGCTTACTTTTCATACTGACCTAAAATTGTGATTCAATGGACTGAAAAAAAATATTTAAAGATGAAGTTAACAAAGATAGCAATAGAAAGAGGTCAGTGTAATTTAGGTTCTGGACCTATGCATCTTGAAATGTTTCAGTAAAAAGTCTTTAGAAATGAGAGAAGGGTTTTGTCTCATTTGTTTGTTCCAAGTTAATTTTCCTTTAACTGATGCTTATGCTTTAGTACAGAGTGTGTCAAGACTGTATATTGTCACCCTGCTTATTTAACTTTATATGCAGAGTACATCATGTGAAATGCCAGGCTGGATGGAGCACAAGCCAGAATCAAGACTGCTGGGAGAAATATCAATAACCTCATATATGCAGATGACACCACGCTTATAGAAGAAAGTAAAGAAGAACTAAAGAGTCTCTTGAAAGTGAAAGAGGAGAGTGAGAAACATGGCTTAAAACTCAAAATTCAGAAAACAAAGATCATGGCATCCAGTCCCATCACTTCATGGCAAATAGATGGGGAAACATTGAAAACAGTGAGAGACTTTATTTTGGGGGGCTCCAAAATCACTGCAGATGGTGACTGCAGCCATGAAATTAAAAGGTGCTTGCTCCTTGGAAGAAAAGCTATGACCAGCCTAAACAGAATATTAAAAAGCAAAGTTACTTTGCCAACAAAGGTCCGTCTAGTCAAAGCTATGGTTTTTTGCTGGGGTCCAGCCCCGGTGGATCCAGGGTGATTGGATGGTGGGGGGATGGAGTCGGCGTCTTTGGAAATAACTTATTTAATTACAGATAGAGAGGGATTAGAAGATTAGCAGAGAAAAAGAGGCTGAATAACTTGGTTCACATGGGAACCACCTACGTAGGCCACAGGCATCTTCCCGGTCCTATCTTAGAAGCCCAGGCAAAATTAATAGGCTTGGTGGGTACCCATGCACCAGATGGGAATTTGGCCAGAAAATAGTAGGAGAGAAAAAGAGGCTGAATAACTTGGTTTATGTGGGATACCAATAAAATTCCAAGACAAAGAATTTGCACCATCTACGTTGGGCCACCGGTGCCACTTGAATATCAGAAGGTGCCCCTCCTCGGGCTCCTTCTCACGTGGGCTTGAAAACCGGGGCAAATAAGTAGACTTGGAGGGCACCCACGCTCCAGATGGGAATTCAGCCAGAAAAACGGGGAGCAGAAAAGAACAACATGAGGGAATCAGTCTTTCCGGAAACTGATCCAATTTCTTTATTTGTGGGTTTGCTTATATACCTTTTGTTACATATAGGGATGAATACAGAGTCACGCGGGGGTCAGCAGTCCTGACCTTTATCAAAATCAGGTGCTTCACATAAAAAGGTCTAAGGGATTTTATGATCCTTTCTTTCTGATAACAAAAACCTTATTTTTTCCAACGGTGTTTTTTCTTAAACCAGGCACCACCCTCCAAATAAAGTTACCTTCCTATAGGGTGAGGGTGTAGTAAGTTACAATCAAGAAAGGAATTTATTTAACCCAAGGTTAACATGATTAATCTTAAAGGTTAATACTTATTTCTCCTATATGCTAGTTATATTCATTATAAGGGCAGGGAATATGGAGATTTAGCAGCAAACATCAGCCCAACAAGTGAAAATCCTTTCACCAATGTTCCCCTTAAGATCTATTTAGTCTTAAGATAGTGATAAAGTTACATTTTTACATAGCAAGGACACAGTGATTTATAACAAAGTACAGTGATCTATTACAAAAGAGAAAATTCATTACCTCAAAAAGTCTAGTATTGCTAACCTTAAAAACTACTATATTTCCTTTTCTATAGTCCAAATACATTGATTAATATATTCCCAGGTGCCTAAGGATATGGAGGCCTGGCAGCAATCATTGACTCAAGAAGAAGAAAAAGCCCTATGCTAATTAAAACTCTCAAAATACTCCAAAACTCTGTTTATGGTTGAGAGGTAGTAAACAATCATGTGTGTAGTGGCAGGAGTGTGGATAATCCTGTCACACAAGCTAGTCTGTCAGCAGAGCGGTTTGACCTGAAACACCCTTGTCACACCCAGGGTAGGGAATTAGCAGCAATTATTGGCACAACAAATGAGAAACCCTTTACCAATATAATTGCTAACCAACCCACTATACTAATAATTTCCAACTCCCCCAAAGAATTTGCCTTTAGTAAGTCCAAAACATCTCATGCCTCTCAGGTTGGGAGGCTGTAAACAATCACATGTGGCCGGACAAACCTATACAGGTGGGCTAGATAACCTTCAGAGGAGTCCCTAAGCTGAAACACTCTTGTCATGCCCAAGAATTTTTATTGCCTTGGGGCTGCATGTTTACTCCTTCTCCGAGAGAAACGGTTATGGGGGAGAGCCCCCCGTAAAGTCAGAGGTGTAGGTGAGAGCATAAAACAGACTCTGGTTTGGGGGTTAGATGCTCGGGAACAGGGGGTTTCCTGAGGCTTGATCAAGCCTTTGCGTATGCCAAGCCTCCTTCCTCATGACCTTTGCCATGGGCGGAGTTCCTCACGCTGGCCCCTGGCAATTTTTCCAGTAGTCATGTATGGACGTGAGAGTTGGATTATAAAGAAAGCTGAGTGCTGAAGAGCTGATGCTTCTGAACTGTGGTGTTGAAGAAGACTCTTGAGAGTCCCTTGGACTTCAAGGAGATCCAACCAGTCCATCCTAAAGGAAATCAGTCCTGAATAGTCATTGGAAGGACTGATGTTGAAGCTGAAACTCCAATAGTTTGGTCACCTGATGCAAAGAACTGACTCATTAGAAAAGACCCTGATGCTGGGGAAGGTTGAAGGTGGGAGGAGAAGGGGACAACAGAGGATGAGATGGTTGGTTGGCATTATGGACTCAATGGACATGAGTTTTAGAAAGCTCCAGGAGTTGGTGATAGACAGAGAAGCCTGGCGTGCTGTGGTCCATGGGGTCACAAAGAGCTGGACACAACTGAGTGGCTGGACTGAACTGAACTATGCTTTAATAATTCTGATTGTGGTTCAGAGATGATGTTACACAGTTAAATGCAAATCCACTGGACACAACTTCGTGTTATTTTTATGAACATTTGTCTGGAATTTAAATTGGAAGTACTCAAAATCCTTAGGAGTCTAGAAATGGGGAAAATACATTGACAAATAATCCCCAGCACTTTCTAACAAAACTCTCATTATACATGGAAGAACAATGGAAAAATAAGACTTGATTTACAACAAAGTTCCTAAGGGCAATGGTGAAGGTTGAAATTATTTGTGAAAACATTTTATAAATATGAAAAAAAAAATTCAACTCACTTCTTAGGGGCACGTTTTCCCCCTTCTACTATCAGACTAACCTTCCCACTGTAAATGATGAGAATTAAACCAACATACATACATACATACATGTATACTCATATATACATATATCAAATGCCTTACAGAATTAGACAACAACTAAGGCAAGAACATTGTTCTTGAGAGAATGAACCTGTCCAAGGGCAGTCCCTCTGTCAATGCTGTCTTCTTCCTGGGGACAAATTTCTGACCACAGTGCAATGAAATGGAGTCCAAATAAGCCATGTAGTCCTGCTGAGGGAAGACGGCAAAAGTCAGAGTTTGTGTCAGATAAAGCAGCTGCAATGTATATATAAATAAGCGCAATATAGAAGAAAGGAGTCCAGAGATGTAAAGGAGACATTCTCCCAAAGTTCTCGGCTAAGACTGGCCTATCTATACACAGAATGAGACTGTACAGTGCTACCAGAAACCAGAAGCTGAGGCTGACAGTGATGCATAGATACTAGAGGTTGAGGTGTGCTAGGGACCTTGGTGTCCCAACCCACCCCAGGACACTGAGCATCTGATTAGACATTCTACCAAGGCCATGCTTTAGGAGTTATAGCCTCATTTGAGAAGATTTCTATAGATCTACACTAACACAATCAGAAACTGGGTCTTGGTTATATCTGCCTAGGAGATTGATTTCAGAGATTGTGCCTTGCTAATTTAGAAAAGTTTGGAAAATGTACGGGGCTTTCCCCAGGTATAACAGACATGAAATCAAACCTATCCAAGTTCAAGATGATCAGTCAGTAATTGCACTGACCACTAAAATAAAAATCAATGCTTTAGAAGACCAGAGCAGAGCCTAGAACCTCCACAATGGAGAAGCCACAGTTTCCATTATAAAGTTTTGTAAAATTACCAGTTACTCAAAGAAAGATTAAATGTGTTCCATCCTTAAAAAGTGGTCAAAAGAAGCCAACCAATAATGGCAAAAATTTGGATTTATCAGATTGCGTCTAAGTATTCAGATAATTATAAATTATATTAGAAAGAAAATCAGTTTTAATAAGATAATAGACTTTGAAAAAATTTGAAGAGAATGTTGAAAAAAAATTTGGAAAGAACTATTGCAAACCATAAAAGAAAACCAAATTAAATTCTTCATCTTAATATTATAATTGAAATAAATTAACTATGACCAGTGTACTATTGGATTATACTACAAAGTATAAAATAAAAATCCACGACATGATATTGAAACTTTTTTTTTATAAAATGGTGAGAAATTAAATTTTTAAATATTTGAATATTATATGATAAATGATGTCAGGGTTTGAGTCTTTCACTTTAAGAGAAGATTTGGGAATTCATATAGTAGAGTGAGAATTATTGACAACACTGGGCATTCTAACATTGGATTAATTATGGGGCATTGAGTGTCATGGTATAAATAAATCTTACCATGTATTTTAAGGCTGTTGGTAATTATAAATGCTAATGAGATCAAAGTGGCTGAGAATATTTTCTAAAAGTAGATGTGGGGAAAGAATATTAATTTATTGGGCTCAAGATGAAATAATGAAAGGTAATCATGGCAGATGAAGAACGTTTATTTCACAAATTTAGTCAAAGCTGTATGGCTGAGACCCAAGAAGCAATGGTTCTGTGCATTTTGAGGTGGTCTCCAGAGAAGCGATTCAAACTTGTTTTCCTATATGATATACAAAGACTCCTCATAAAAATGATTCAATGCTTCTTTGTCATCATATCTTTTCTCTTTTACTCATCTATTTACACTTGTCAAGAAAACTTAAGAACTCAGTGGTTCCTAATAGGATGGGCTTGACGTTTTTATTTCCCACTATTCAAAGAAAGTTCATATCTTAAAGTGTTCACTGAGGCAGTAATGCGTTATACAGGTATGAATCCCTCATTACCTTGATGGATTTGCAGGGAAGGGCAAGTAACATTCAGAAGTCTCTAAGGCACATTTCCCCCTTCCCCCACCAACTTTGCAACTTGATGGTTGAAGAATTGCTTTTGCTGTGTGCCTGCTTTCATGTAACCGGAAGTTGGAGCAGCCTCAGTCTGTGCTAATCTGGACGTTTTAAAAAGTGTTAATTTTCCATAAGCTTTTCATTACTCATTTTTTAAAACTGATTGAGTAGCTGTATGACTACTCTGTCATTCACTCTGAAAACTGATCTATTTTCATTGTAAAAGAAAAAAAAATACAATCTCTTGTTAATCATCTTATTTAACACTGCTTCACCCAGAACAGATTCAATCATCCTGGGAACCAGGCTGCAATCCAATCTTTTTTCCATTTACAATAAGCAAATTCAATTCCCCACATCTCTGTCTTAAAGGAAATTTAAATGTCGATGAAGCTGATGAGCTTGTAATTTGACACTTGGATGTTGTCTCCAGTGAACTAAAGATGATGAATCATTATTGATTCGCATTGAATTGAATAAATATGAGTATATCCTCAGGGATCAAACATTTTCAGTTCACTCAATGACAACATATGAAGACATGGTTCCAATTTTTGACATCTCATATTTAACAAAATTAACAAAATCGATAAAATTCTCCAGTCTCAATCATGAAGCTATGAATACTCCATGATACATACGTTTTGCTTAGAAAATATTATCATTATGAATTAAGCTTGTAATTGTAAAAAATATATATATGTGTGTGTGTGTGTGTGTGTGTGTGTGTGTGTGTATTTTGTATTTTTTCCTATTTGGACTAGTAATCTAATTGAAACTGCCCATATCTTTTTTCCAAGACAAAGATAATGTTTAAAATTAAAGTCAGTATAGTAAGGTTACTTTTGATAATATCATTGATATTTTTAAGCCCAAGGTTAATTAATAAAATAATGTTTACCTCAGTCACTATAAAGTGTGAATAAATGTTTAAGCTTTAGCTCTGGCATTAGTATCAGGTATGGATTATGGATCAGTTCTATATCTTACCAGTTTAGCTACATAGTCACTTTGAACCTCAATTTTCTTCATTTGGAAAATAAAAAACTTGCCTCAAAGAAATTCACCAAGTTTAAATGAAATTATATCTGTGGATCTTGTGTTTAATTGTATATGTAGTTATATTTGTGTGCACAAATCATATTGCCTGCTAAATTGTGAGGGCTTGAAAATATTTCTGCTTAAATACTTTATCCATTTTTAATAATTTTTGTTCTGAACTTTTTTTTGTAATTTGATATAACATTTCTTTCATTTTTAGTTGTCCTACGAGCCCATTTTGATAGCTTTTGAATGATACTTAAAAGAGCAAGTCTTCCTTCACAATTAATTTTTACTTTGATTTAATTTAGAACTTTGCAATTCACAGTGTGTCTTTACACATCTCAATGATACTGGAGTATTAACATCATTGGGTTAAATATCTTCATTTCACACGTTAGGAGGAACTGGACATTTAGAGAATACACCAAATTGACTATAGTTTCAAATGTGTAAGTGATGGATCAGAGGATAGCAACTGTACCTTTTCAACCTAACATGGAAGTTTTGGGGAAAGGTATTAGGCAAAATGCTGTTGCAGACATTTCTAACTGTGAACCTCTGTCAATTCTCTCCTTCCTTTCAGCTGTATACATCTGAGCCCTTAGACAATCAGAGACTGTGTTTTCCAGCCTCCTTTCTAATACCAGACACTTTAAGACTAAGTCCAGGGAAATGATATGGAGTCAGAACCATGTGAGCAATTTGGAATCATGGTGCTAACAGAACTGTGGGTGCCTCATCCCTTTCCTTTTCATTTTTCCCTCTTTGGGGGAGGATATTATATTTGTTTATGATTAAAAAAAGAAAATATGTGAGCATGCTTCTCAATGTCAAAAGCTTTTCTAAGGGAAAGAAGTAGTATTGGGTTGACCAGAAGATTTTTTTCAAGTTTTTCTGTAATATTATGAAAAAACCTGAATGAACCTTTTGACCAACCCAAAACATCATGAAAATGTACAGCACTGTGGTTCTGTTTTTTTATTTAATTGAAATATGGTTGATTTACAATGTTGTGTTAATTTCTGCTGTCCAGTAAAATGATTCAGATGTGTGTGTGTATACATACACATACTTTTTAATATTATTTTCCATATGCTTTATTATGGGATATTAAATATAGCTCCCTGTGCTATACAATAGGACCTTGCTTTTTATTTGGTACTCTTATTAGCTGTAATAGGTTTGGTTTCAAATGTTAAAAGAATGCAAGCTTAACATATCTCAGTTTTCCAACAGTTAACTCAGTGACCCTGGAGAGGAGTGGACTCAGCAATAATGTTTGACTGGAAAGAACATGAGGCTTTTTATTAAAACATGATATGGAAGTGAAAAGTTAACTTTTAGTTGAGAAGTCTGAAGCAAAAGTTTCATATCATTGCCCAGATAGTTAGTCTTTCAACTTTGCATGAAGTGGATATATAGAGAGGATATAGAGAGCTAAAAAATTCTCTGGCAAGCTTTGAACTTGTTCATGTGCCAAAACTCTATCATTTTATATTTTGATTATTCTTTACTGGACCTTTGCTCCATCTAGAGATGTAAGGAGGAAAAAACTATGTCTGTGAATCCTAAATAGGTTTGGGTTCTATATTTACCCAATGTAAGACACTGAAAAAACTACTTAACCAAATCTCTAGATGTAATGTAAATACAAAGTATTACCTACTAGGCATTTATGAGTTTTCAATATAGTGAAAGCATCAGGAATAATAAAAAAATTATCATTATTTGAGAGCAAGTTATATGCATTTGATATCTGTTTTATGTGTCCCAATTTGGTCTAATATTAATATAATATAACTCAAACATATAATTTAAAAATTTTTATCAGCACATTGAAAAACATTTAAGAGCAAAATCAGTGTAACACTTTTTGTAATTCAATATGCCCAAAGATAATCTCAACAGGCAAATAATATGAAAAATGTTAATAAAATAGTTAATAATCTTACACACACCAAGTTTTTATAGTCAGGTACAGTGGAAACAGTGTCAGCCTTTACTTTTTGGGGCTCCAAAATCACTGCTGATGGTGATTGCAGCCATGAAATTAAAAGATGCTTACTTCTTGGAAGAAAAGCTATGACCAAACTAGATAGCATATTCAAAAGCAGAGACATTACTTTGCCAACAAAGGTCTGTCTAGTCAAAGCTATGGTTTTTCCAGTAGTCATGTATGAATATGAGAGTTGGACTGTGAAGAAAGCTGAGCACCAAAGAATTGATGCTTTTGAACTGTGATGTTGGAGAAGACTCTTGAGAGTCCCTTGGACTGCAAGGAGATCCAACCAGTCCATTCTGAAGGAGATCAGCCCTGGGATTTCTTTGGAAGGAATGATGCTAAAGCTGAAACTCCAGTACTTTGGCCTCCTCATGCAAAGAGTTGACTCATTGGAAAAGACTGATGCTGGGAGGGATTGGGGGCAGGTGGAGAAGAGGACGACAAAGGATGAGATGGCTGGATGACATCACCAACTCGATGAACACAGGTTTGATTGAACTCCGGGAGTTGTTGATGGACGGGGGGCCTGGCATGCTGCAATTCATGGGGTCACAAATGAATGGGGTCGGACACAACTGAGCTACTGAACTGAACTGAACTGACAAATATTCCACTTACAGCACCTCTCAGCCTGGATAAGCCACATCTTAAGTGTTCAGTTGCTGTAAGCAGTAGCTATTGGACAGTGATAATATATATGATTTAACACAAAGTAGTTATTCAGGATCAAGATGTGTTTTCAGTGAATAATCATCTAAGTTATAGATAAACCAGAAGAGATGAGATCAAAAGTAGTTTGGGGTCCACATGTGCACACTGCTATACTTAAAATGGATAACCAAAAAGGACCTACTGTATAGCACATGAAATTCTGCTCAATACTATGTGGCAGCCTGGATGGGAAGGGAGTTTGGGGGAGAATGGATACATAGATATGTATGGCTGAGTTTCTCTGCTGTTCACCTGAAACTATCACTACACTGATAATTGGCTATATTCCAATATAAAATAAAAAGGTAAAAAATATACTTCTCTTAGGCAGTACTTTATTATACAGAAAATGATACACAATTGAAGTGGAATAAACGAACTGAAATGGTAATTACTGAGAGTGCATAAATTCACTGGGCTTCCCAGTGGTGCTAGTGGTAAAGAATCTGCCTGCCATTGCTGGAGATGTAGGAGACACAGGTTCAATCCCTGGGTCTGCAAGATACCCTGGAGTAGGGAATGGCAACCTGCTTTACTACCCTGAACAGGATCTGAATCAAAATAGACGTTGCTATATACATTGCTAACTAATCACAAATAGGCTTAAATGGTGTTCTACTAGACCATAAATGGGAAGATCAGACACTGAGTTTGAACTAATCAAACCATGTTTTGAACAAATCCAATGATTTTCTTACACCTCAGAAGCTAACTATAAAATGGAGTCTTTTCTGTAAGTTGGACCATTTTAGTCGATAAGTTCCATGCTTTCTTTGTCTGTTTTTATTTATGTGTAATAAATAGATACATATGACTTATGGCAGGGACATATTTATGAGAATACAAATTTGTAATATTATTTATACATTTCGGAATTCTCTTGGACAAATTCAGAATATCCCTGAGGATATGTAACTTTAAAACATTCTTTAACTGTTAGGTAAATGTAAGATTTCTGCCTTCAGGCATCTAAAAAATTGCTATTCCTGGCCCTAAACAATCCCAATCAAATACAAAATGAATATTAAAACATTTTTGCCCAAATTATCTATTATCCCTGTGGGGTAAACCATGGCATAAAATTTCTTCAAGTTTTTTAAAAATTATTTTTTTCTGATGCTATAATAAATTAATTAGAACATAAAACACAAGTATGATATTTGTTATAATTATATGAGGGCTATTTTATGAGATGAACAATAGTCTACATTAATCAACTGAGAAAAGTTATAGCCAATAAGAGAGTCTCATAAGTTAGCCTGTATTAATAAAAATAGAGAATACATATAGTTGCTATATACCCTCAAAGGCAATTTAGAAAATATAAGAAAAATACTGTATTAACAAAAATTAGTGACAAAATATAAATATGTAGGAATAGCTTTATGAAGTCAAAAAATGAATGTATATTTAATAAGAGATTCGACATCTTGTTCTTAGATGGTACACTAAAAAATACAAAGATTTTAATTATTATTTAATCATTTAAAGTATTTATTTAATTTATTTCAAAATGACTTAAGAGTTTCTGAAGTTTCTTGTAAAAATAGTCAAGCATTTATTTTAAAAGTTTAAGGAAGAAATTAATATACAACATATTGAAAGAATTATAAGGCTATAATGAATAGTGTTTATATCAGAATACTGAGACATCTCTGAAACCGCATAATGGAAGAATTATTCCACAGATCATGCTAGAGCAGAATAACAACGTTTTCAGATTATTTTTAAGGTTATCCTTTAACGTCAAGATTTATTATGTTAAAGGAAATAGTGAAAGGCTAGGAGAACTGCAGGTGTTTTTTTGTTTGTTTGTTTATTTGTATTTCTTCTGTCCCTTTGTCCCTACCAGCTTTAATGCTACTTTGAAGGACACTTAGCTTTTATAAAAGGACAGTAAATATTTTCTGGACAAGATGCTAGAGAACGGTTCAGTCAATAAAGTGCTAACAGTCACGACACAAGTAGAGGCTTGACATTTGCTTTCACCTCTGTGTTTATTATTTTATGACACTGCATTTTATACAAAGAAAAGTATGCTTCAGTTCAGTTCAGTTCAGTCGCTCAGTCGTGTCCGACTCTGCGACCCCATGAATCGCAGCACGCCAGGCCTCCCTGTCCATCACCAACTCCCGGAGTTCACTCGGACTCACGTCCATTGAGTCAGTGATGCCATCCAGCCATCTCATCCTCTGTCATCCCCTTCTCCTCCTGCCACCAATCCCTCCCAGCATCAGAGTCTTTTCCAATGAGTCAACTCTTCGCATGAGGTGGCCAAAGTACTGGAGCTTCAGCTTTAGCATCATTCCTTCCAAAGAAATCCCAGGGCTGATCTCCTTCAGAATGGACTGGTTGGATCTCCTTGCAGTCCAAGGAACTCTCAAGAGTCTTCTCCAACACCGCAGTTCAAAAGCATCAATTCTTCGGTGCTCAGCTTTCTTCACAGTCCAACTCTCACATCCATACATGACCACTGGAAAAACCATAGCCTTGACTAGGCGGACCTTAGTTGGCAAAGTAATGTCTCTGCTTTTAAATATACTGTCTAGGTTGGTCATCACTTTTCTTCCAAGGAGTAAGCGTCTTTTAATTTCATGGCTGCAGTCACCATCTACAGTGATTTTGGAGCCCCCAAAAATAAAGTCTGAGACTGTTTCTACTGTTTCCCCATCTATTTCCCATGAAGTGATGGGACCAGATGCCATGATCTTCATTTTCTGAATGCTGAGCTTTAAGACAACTTTTTTACTCTCCTCTTTCACTTTCATCAAGAGGCTTTTTAGCTCCTCTTCACTTTCTGCCATAAGGGTGGTGTCATCTGCACATCTGAGGTTATTGATATTTCTCCCAGCAATTTTGATTCCAGCTTGTGTTTCTTCCAGTCCAGCATTTCTCATGATGTACTCTGCATAGAAGTTAAATAAGCAGGGTGACAATATACAGCCTTGACGTACTCCTTTTCCTATCTGGAACCAGTCTGTTGTTCCATGTTCAGTTCTAACTGTTGCTTCCTGACCCGCATACAGATTTCTCAAGAGGCAGGTTAGGTGGTCTGGTATTCCCGTCTCTTTCAGAATTTTCCACAGTTTATTGTGATCCACACAGTCAAAGGCTTTGGCATAGTCAATAAAGCAGAAATAGATGTTTTTCTGGAACTCTCTTGCTTTTCCTATGATCCAGCAGATGTTGGCAATTTGATCTCTGCTTCCTCTGCCTTTTCTAAAACCAGCTTGAACATCAGGAAGTTCACGGTCCCCCTATTGCTGAAGCCTGGCTTGGAGAATTGTGAGCATTACTTTACTAGCATGTGAGATGAGTGCAATTGTGCGGTAGTTTGACCATTCTTTTGCATTGCCTTTCTTTGGAATTAGAACGAAAACTGACCTTTTCCAGTCCTGTGGCCACTGCTGAGTTTTCCAAATTTGCTGGCATATTGAGTGCAGCACTTTCACAGCATCATCTTTCAGGATTTGAAACAGCTCAGCTGGAATTCCATCACCTCCACTAGCTTTGTTTGTAGTGATGCTTCTAAGGCCCACTTGACTTCACATTCCAAGATGTCTGGCTCTAGATTAGTGGACTGAAATTATACCTTTGCATTTACTTTGCTACAGTAAAAATAATAAATGGGTCCTTTTATCAGGTACATTTTTCTGCATCATTCAGGGAACATAAGATTTTTTCCATTTTTAATCAGTTAATCAGATGAAATACACTGATTCTATCTACCTTCTGTTTCTGATTAACTCCACTGGTGATTTTTCATTAGATTCAATTTTCTAATATTTATTTAATGAATGCCTTTTCTTTATCTTAATTCCCTACCTGTTTTGGCTAGAACCCCTAGTACTAAGATGAATGAGAGTGATGAGCATATTCACCCTTCTCTGGTTCCTAATAGAAGAAGGAAAATATTTAGTCTTATACCTGGAGTTTTTCATAGGAGACTTTACTGAGTTAAAGAAGTTCTCTTGAGTTTCTAGTTTGTATTTTCTTTTCATGAAAAGATAAGAGTCTTTTATCAAATGCTTCAAATAAGGATCCATTGAGTTTATCACGCTGTTTTTGTCTTCTTTTATTAATGTGATATATTAATATAATAATGATTCTCCAGGCAAGAATACTGGAGTGATGCCATGCCCTCCTCCAGGGATCTTTCTGACCTAGGAACTGAACCAGCATCTCTTATGTCTCCTGCATTGGCAGGCGGGTTCTTTACCACTAGGGTACTGGGGAGTTTTAAACAATTGTTCCTGATTGTTTTGGTCATATACCCTGGGGATCCTGCTGCTTTCACTCAGTGAGCTGAGTCAGGTAAAATAAACACAAACTCTAGATGTGAGAGTTGGACTTACGGGGAGGGAGGTGAGAGGTGGGCTCAGGATGGGGAACACATGTACACCCGTTGGCAGATTCATGCTGATGTATGGCAAAAGCAATACAATATTGTAAAGTAATTAGCCTCCAATTAAAATAAATAAATTTTAAAAAAGACAGAAAGAAACCTGAGCACCGAAGAATTGATGCTTTTGAACTGTGGTGTTGGAAAAGATTCTTGAGAGTCCCTTGGACTGCAAGGAGATCCAACCCATCCATCCTAAAGGAAATCAGTCCTGAATAGTCATTGGAAGCACTGATGTTGAAGCTGAAACTCCAGTACTTTGACTGCCTGATGCAAAGAGCTGACTCATTTGAAAAAACCCTGATGCTGGGAAAGATTGAAGGCAGGAGGAGAAGGGGATGACAGAGGATGAGATGGTTGGATGGCATCACTGACTCAATGGACATGAGTTTGAGTAAACTCCAGGAGTTGGTGATGGAGAGGGAGGCCTGGTGTGTGGCAGTCCATGGAGTTGCATAGAGTCAGACACAACTGAGCGACTGGACTGAACTGAACTGATAAGAGGGCTTTTCCAGGGGGCAGCTAAGCAGGTAATATAGTAACAATTCTCTGGGATGAGACTTTAAGGGAGCTACAATTACCTATATATTACCATATGGCCAGTGGTCTTGGTCATTTATGGTCTTTCCTAACCTGTTCTTTTTGGACTCTATGCCTCAATTTGGACATCGTTTATTGATTTGTCTTCTACTCCATCAGTACCATGTCATGCTATAAACAATCTGCTATTAAATTCATCCACTGATTTGCTAATTTCAGTTATTTCATTTACTATATTAACCATAGTTGGTTATAAGTACCTTATAACTTTTATTGTCTATTTTATTCTCTAGATTATAGATCATATAATGGTTACTCTTCATACATTTGTGTTTATTTAAATTTTATCAATACGAAATTTACAGACCATAAAATTCACCTTTTCTTAGTTTTTTTTTTTATATATAATTTGGTAGACACCAGGCTTTCCTGGTGGCTCAGCTGGTAAAGAATCTGCCCACAATGCAGGAGACCTGAGTTCACTCCCTGGGTTGGGACAATCCCCTGGAGAAGAAAATGGCTACCCACTTCAGTATTCTGGCCTGGAGAATTCCTTGGACAGTATAGTTCATTTGGTTGCAAACAGTCTGACACGACTGAGTGACTTTCACTTTGATAGGCACTGTATAGAAAGAGGGTTTTTAGTGGTGAAGAACCTACCTGCCAATACAGGAAACATAAGAGACATGGGTATGATTCCTGCATCAGGGAGATCGCTTGGAGGAGGGCATGGCAAGATAGTCCAGTATTATTGTTGAAGAATCCCATGGACAGAGGAGCCTGGTGGGCTATGGTCCATAAGGTCACAAAGAGTCAGAAACCCCTGAAGTGATTTAGCGTGAATGCACGCATACAAAAGAAATATTGATTGTTGTTCAGTAGCTAAGTCGTGTCTGACTCTGTAATCTCATGAACTGCAGCACGCCAGGCATTCCTGTCTCTCACTGTCTCCCAAGGTTGCTCAAATTCATGTCCATTGAGTCGGTGATGCTCTCTTATCATCTCATTCTCTGCTGCCCTCTTCTCCTTTTGTCTTCCATCTTACCCAGCATCAGTCTTTTCCAATGAGTTCGCTCTCCACTTCAGGTGGCCAAAATATTGGAGCCTCAGCTTTAGCATCAGTCCTCCCAATGGATATTCAGGGTTGTTTTCCTTTAGGATTGACTGGCTTGATCTCCTTGCAGTGTAAGGGACTTTCAAGAGTCTTCTCCAGTACAATTCAAAGGCAGCAATTCTTTGGCACTCAGCCTTATTTATGACCCAACTCTCACATCCATGCATGGCTACTGGAAAAACCATAGCTTTGACTATATGGATCTTTGTCAGCAAAGTGATGTCTCTGTTTTTTAATGCACTATGTTTTTCATAGCTTTCTTTACAAGGAGCAAATGTCTTTTAATTTTGTGGCTGCAGTAACTGCTTGCAGTGATTGAGGAGCCTGAGGGGGGAAAAAAAATCGGTCACTGCTTCCAATTTTTCCCTTCTATTTGCCATGAAGTGATGGGACCAGATGCCATGATCTTCATTGTTTGGAATGTTGAGTTTTGAGCTAGCTTTTTAATTCTCCTTTTTCATCCTCATCTGGAGGCTCTTTGGTTCCTCCTCACTTTCTGCCATTAGAGTGGTATCATGTGCATATCTGAGGTTGTTGATATTTCTCCCATTGATTTCAGCTTGTGATTCATTCAGCTCGGCTTTTTCGCATGATGTACTCTGTACATAAGTTAAATAAATAGGGTTATAATATACAGCCTTGTCATACTTCTTTCCCAATTTTGAATCAGTCAGTTTTAGATATAAGGTTCTAACTGTTGCTTCTTGACCTGCATACAGGTTTCTCAGGAGACAGGTAAGGTGGTCTAGTATTGCCATATCTTCAAGAATTTTCCAGAGTTTGTTGTGATGCACACAGTCAAAGGCTTTAGCACAGTCAATGGAGCAGAAGTAGATGTGTTCCTGGAATTCCTTTGCTTTTTCTATGATCCTGTCAATTCAATTCAGTTGCTCTGTTGTGTCTAACTCTTTGAGACCCCATGAATCGCAGCATACCAGGCCT
Organism: Capra hircus; assembly: GCF_001704415.2. NCBI lineage: Eukaryota > Metazoa > Chordata > Mammalia > Artiodactyla > Bovidae > Capra > Capra hircus. Next base: position 11,816,204 of record NC_030811.1, on the reverse strand, counting down.
CCCTGTCCATCAGAAACTCTCGGAGTCTACCCAAACCCATGTCCATTGAGTCAGTGATGCCATCCAACCATCTCATCCTGTCATCCCCTTCTCCTCCTGCCCTCAATCTTTCCAAGCATCAGGGTCTTTTCCAATGATTTATCTCTTCGCATCAGGTGGCCAAAGTATTGGAGTTTCAGCTTCAACATCAGTCCTTCCAATGAACACCCAGGACTGATCTCCTTTAGGATGGACTGGTTGGATCTCCTTGCAGTCCAAGGGACTCTCAAGAGTCTTCTCCGACACCACAGTTCAAAAGCATCAATTCTTCAGCTCTTTCTTTACAGTCCAACTCTCACATCCATCCATGACTACTGGAAAAACTGTAGCCTTGACTAGATGGACCTTTGTTGGCAAAATAATGTCTCTGCTTTTCAATATACTATCTAGGTTGATCATAACTTTCCTTCCAAGGAGTAAGTGTCTTTTAATTTCATGGCTTCAATCACCATCTGCAGTGATTTTGGAGCCCAGAAAAATAAAGTCAGCAACTGTTTCCACTGTTTCCCCATCTATTTCCCATGAAGTGATGGGACCAGATGCCATGATCTTAGTTTTCTGAATGTTGAGCTTTAAGCCAACTTTTTCACTCTCCTCTTTCACTTTCATCAAGAGGCTTTTTAGTTGCTCTTCACTTTCTGCCATAAGGATGGTGTCATCTGCTTATCTGAGGTTATTGATATTTCTCCCAGAAATCTTGATTCCAGCTTGTGCTTCTTCCAGCCCAGCATTTCTCATGATGTACTCTGCATATAATTTAAATAAGCAGGGTGCATAGTCCTGTAATCCTTGAAGACTTTCTGTTGAGCATTTCATGGGTTTTTTGCTATACTGAAATACTGAAAGGATTTAGTTCTTTAGGGTTTTTGTATTTAGCATTTACCCCAAAATGTTTCACAACTTAGTGAGTGTCTTGAGAGAAATTCCCTCCATCCTCTGACCTTATCATACTAGAACACACGAAAGTCAAAATCTCTGTTGGTTTCTCTATCATACAGGAGTGACCTTCTGATACTGGACTTGAACTTCCATCTGCACCCTGAATCAGAGCTCCTACACACTATTGGCTGTAGATTGCAGTGTGAACTTACCACTATTTCAGTATCCTACACTCTGGCCTGTTTTGCTTCTGCTTACATCCAACTTACTTTTGACAGGGGTAGGTCTTCCTAAGCAGTGAAAATCTCAGGAAGATTTTGCTTTCCTTTTCACAGCTTTCCTTCTAACTCCTTATACTTGGCACTTAGTCTAACAGTTCAGCCAGGGCTGTGCAGAGGAAACCAGGATTATGTATCTGTCGTCATAGTCCTCACATTTTGTCATTCTGAATCCTTACATAAGTGAAAAACTTTGCAGGTTTTTCCTTCTATAGCAACAGTCCACTGTCTGATCCTGTTTATGCACAAGATTGTCAAATGCATTCTTTCTAAATAAGCAGCTGCTTATCCATCAATCACTTCTGAATGATTATCCCCTCTGTGGAATTTTATTCATCTAGCTTTCTTAGCTTCCACTGATCTCTCATGTCTTTAAAATATAACTTGTGACTTGTCTGTCTTTTTTGTTGGTGTTATCAGTATTAAAAAAAAAAAAAAACAAACAGAAAACTTCCAAAGAAATCACTGCACAACCTGGAGAATATCACACCGAATTGAGAAAATGATAATAAATTTCAATATAAAGAAGACTGAAAATAAACCAATAAGGTATAATCTTTCATCTATTAAACTAGCAAAATAAAAAGGAAAGAATGCTTCCTCCTCTTGCATGTCAGAATCTGTAGACATTAAAAAAATTATAAGGTAGCATATTTTAAAAGGTTAAGTGGGTTCACATTCTTTGAGGTTTTCTCTCTCTAAAATATGTGGGAGGTAACTTGATAAGTATAAAAATTTTTTATAAGAATTACATGGTTAAAATAGAGAAAAACTGACAAAAACCTCAGTGTGCAAAATAGTGTTAAATAAATTGTGCACATTTATAAAGGATTATTATACTACTAAGCTGGTGTTTTCAAGGTATTTGTAGTGTCATGAAAAATATTTGCTGCATGATGTTTATTTTTAAAGAGTTTCTCTAATTATCCCTATAGTAATTGCAGCAATGAAATGCAATATTTTTGTAAATCTAAAATCTAACTTGCCCACAGAAAATAATGAGCTGTAAATAAGCCAATAAATTGTTTGCTTCTTTATCATGAGATTATGGATTATTCTTTATACTTCTCTAATTTTTAAGCTTTCTGCAGTAAGTATATGTTGCTCTTGAAATGTGGAAAACAGTAAGGAATTATGTTAAATGGTTTAGAAGATTTTGATATAGATAATTTAAGACATGTATAAAAGGTGAAATACATATGCTTCGATTTAATGCTCCCTCGTAGCTCAGTCGGTAAAGAGTCTGTCTGCAATGCAGTAGAAGAATCTGTCTGCAATGCAGAAGGTTTCTGGGTTTGATTCCTGGGTCAGGAAGATAGCCAGGAGAAGGAAATGGCAACCCACTCCAGTATTCTTGCCTGGAGAATCCCATGGACGGAGGAGCCTGGCAGGCTACAGTCCATGTGGTTGCCAAAGTCAGATACAACTTAGCAACTAAACCACCAAATATTCTTTTCTAATGAGATAACACTGGTTTATAACATTCTGTGCTTTGAGTGTACAGCATTATATTTTGACTTCTGTGTATACTCCAGCTTGCTCACCACCAAAAGATTAGGTTCCATCTGTCACCATCCAGTTGTTACCATTTCAGCTTTTCCCCATACCCCACTCACTCTGGTATTCATTATTCTAGTCTCTGTACCTATGTGTTTGACTTGGTTTGTTTGTTCATTTGGTTTGCTTTTATATTCCACATATGAGTGAAATCATACAGTACTTAATTTTTCCCATCTGATTTATTTCACTTCACATAATATTCACAATGTCTGTCCATGTTGTAGCAAATGATAAAATTTCCCCTTTTTTGTGGTTGGGTAGTATTTCATTATACAAATGATATTTTCTTCATTCATCTGTTGATTGGCCCTTCGGTTGCTTCCATATATTGGCTATTGTAAACAATGCTTCAATGAACAAAGGGGTGCATATCTTTTAAATTAGTGTTTTCATATTTTGCAAATAAATACTCTAAAGTAGAATATCTGAATCATAGAGTAGTTTTTTTTTTAATGTTTAAAGGAATCTCCTTACTATTTTCCATACAGGCTACACCAATTTACTTCCCTCCAACAGTGTATGAGGATACCCTTTTCTCCACATCCTCTCCAACAATGGTAATTTCTGGCCTATTTAATAATAGCCATTTTAACAGGCTTGAGGAGATATCTCATTGTGGTTTTCCTTTTCATTTCACTAATAATTAGTGATATTAAATAACTTGTCATGTGCCTGTTGGCCATCTGTATTTTTTTGTGGGGGTGGAAATGTCTATTCAGCTCCTTTGCCCATTTTTTAATCAAATTTATTTTCTGTTGTTACTGGGATATTACTGAGTTGTATACAGTTTTTATGTATTTGGGGTATTAATCTCTTATCAGCTATACGATATGCAATTTCTTCTCCCACTCATAGGCTGTTTTTTCTTTTTGTTAATGGTCTCTTTTGCCATGCAGAAGCTTTTTAGTTTGATATAGTCCCTTTTTATTTTATTTTCTTTGGTTTCTCTTGCCTGGGGATACATATCCAGAAAGATGTTAAGACTGATATCAAAGAGCATATGACCTATGTTTTCCTCTAGGAGTTTTATGGATTCAGGTGTTGCATTCAAGTCATTTACCCATTTTGAGGAGATTTTTTGGTGTGTAGTTGTAAGAGTGTTCTCGTTTCATTCCTTTGCATATGTCTGTTCAGTTTTTCCAGCAACATTTATTGACTACTTAATGAAGACTACTTCTTCATTGTATGCTCTTCACACCCATGTTTTAAATTAATTGTGTGTAAATGTGTGAGTATATTTCTGGGCCCTCAATTCTGTTCTGTTAATTTGTGTGTCTATTTTTGCTCATCCCATGATGTTTTGATTACCATAGCTTTTGGAGTGTATCTTGAAATCATGAAGTATGATACCTCCAGGGTTTTTTGGTTTGTTTTATCTCAGCATTTCTTTGGCTATTTGGAGTCTTTGGTGGTTCAATGTGAATTTTAAGGCATTTAGCTGTATTCTGCGAAAATTTTTACTGGAATTTTGACAGCAATTGCACTGAATCTGTAGGTTGCTTTAGGTAATATAGACATTTTGACAATGTTAATTCTTCAAGTCCATGAGCGTGGAATATCTTTGCATATTATTGTTTCTTCTTTAATTTCCTTGAACAGTATCTTATATTTTTCAGTGCACAAGTTATTCATTTCCTTTTGTTGTTGTTCAGTAGCTAAGTCACGTCTAACTCTTTGCGATCTCGTGAGCTGCAGCACACCAGGCTTCCCTGTCCTTCACTATCTCCCTGAGTTTTCTCAAACTCATTTCAATTGAGTCAGCGATGCCATCCAAACATCTCATCCTCAGTTGTTCCCTTCTCTTGCCCTCAATCTTTCCCATCATCAGGGTCTTTGCCAGTGAGTTGGCTCTTTGCATTAGGTGGCCAAAGCATTGGAGCTTCAGCTTCAGCAGCAGTCATTTCAAAGAATATTCAGGATTAATTTCCTTTAGGATTGACTGGCTTGATCCCCTTGCAATCCAAGGGACTCTCAAGAGTCTTCTGCACCACCATTTGAAAGGATCAATTCTTCAGCACTCAGCCTTCTTTATGGTCCATCTCTCACATCCATACATGACTACTGGAAAAACCATAGCATTGACTTCATGGATCTTTGTTGTCAAAGTGATGTCTCTGCTTTTTAATACACTATCTAGGTTTGTTATTCTTCCAAAGAGCAAGCATCTTTTAATTTTGTGGCTGCAGTCACCGTCTGCATTGATTTTGGAGCCCAAGAAAATGAAATCTGACACTGTTTCCACTTTTTCCTCATCTACTTGCTATGAAGTAATAGGACCAGATGGCTTGATCTTCATTTTTTGAATGTTGATCTTTAAGCCAGCTTTTTCACTCCACTCTTTCAACTACATCAAAAGGCTCTTTAGTTCCTCTTCACTTTCTGCCATAAGAGTGGTATCATCTGCATATCTGAGGCTGTTGATATTTCTCCTGGCAATCTTGATTCCAACTTGTGAGTCCTCCAGCCCAGCATTTCATATGATGTACTCTGCATGTAAGTTAAATAAACAGGGTGACAGTACATAGCCTTGACATACTCCTTTCCCAATTTTGGACCAGTCAGTTGTTCCACGTTCAGTTCTAACTGTTGCTTCTTGACTTGCATACAGGTTTTTCAGGAGGCAGGTAATGTGAACTGGTATTCCCATCTCTTTAAGAATATTCCACAGTTTTGTGATCCACACAGTCAAAGGTTTTAGCATATTCATTGAAACAGAAATAGAGTTTTTTTTCTTTTTTTAATTCCCTTGCTTTTTCTATGATCCAGCATATGCTGGCAATTTGATCTCTGGTTCTTCTGCCTTTTCTAAATCCAGTATGTACATCTGAAAGTTCTTTAGTTAATTTAATTTATAGATATTTCCTTGTTTTGATGCAGCTGTGAATGGAACTGTTTTCTTAATATCTCTAGTAGTTCATTACTAGTGTATAGAAACACTATATTGTAAGTTGATTTTGTATTCTGCTTTACTGTATTTTTTCTTATTTTTAATAGTTTTATGGTGATTTCTTTAAGTTTTTCATATATAAAATCATGTCTTCTGTGAACAATTACAATTTTACTTCCCCTTTTTCAGTTTTAATGTATTTTCTTTCTTTCTCTTGTCTAATTTCTCTGGCTAGGACTTCAAATATTATGTTGAATAAGAGTGCAAAAATGGTCATCCCTCTCTTGTTTCTGATCTTAGAAGAATAACTTTCTTTTTGTTTTTTTCACTGTTAATTTTGATGTTAGCTTTGGGTTTATATGTGGCTTTTATTATGTTGAAGTACATTCCTTTTATATCTATTCTTGAGATAAGTGGGAACTAAATCTTAATAAATTCTTTTTCTGCATCTATTGAGATTATCATATGGTTTTTTATCCTTCATTATGTTAATGTAATGTATCATATTGACTGGTTTGTCGATGTTGAACCATGCTTGCATCCCTGGAATAAATTCCATTTGTTCATAGTGTGTGATCATTTCAGTGTATAGTTTCATTTGTTTTGGTAACATTTTGTTGAGGATTTTTTTCATCTATGTTCATCAGAGATATTGACCTGTAATTTTCAATGTATCTCTGGTTTTGATATCAAGGTAATTTTGGTCTCACAAAACAAGTTAGGAAGCATTCCCCCCTCTCCCATTTTTTAGAAAAGTTTATAAAAGATATGTATTAAATATTCTCTGAATGTTTGGTAGAATTCACTTGTGAAGTTATCAGATCCTTAACCTTTTTGCTTTTGAGATAGTTTTAGACTACTTTTCTTAATCTCCTTACTAGTAATGATTCTGTTCAGATTTTTTTATTTCTTTATGATTCAGTCTTGAAAGGATGTGTGATTCTAAAAATATATTCATTTTTTTGGTTGTCCAATTTTCTGTGAATAGCTGTCCATAGTATGCTAATTCTTTGTATTCTGTGGTATCCACTGTAATTTCTCCTCTTTTGTTTCTATTTTCCTGAACTTTCTCTCAATTTTCTTAGAAAATCTAGCTTAAGATTTGTTAATTTTATTTTTTCAAATAAGCAGCTCATAGTTTTATTCAATCTCTTAAGTTGTGTTTCAGTCTCTACTTTATTTATTTTCACTCTGATCATTCTCATGTTCTTCATTCTGCTGTGGGATTCATTTCTTCTTTTTCTAGGTTTTTTTAGGTATAAGTTTAAATTGTTTTATTGTTTTCTTATTTCTTGGGATGGTCTTGTATCGCGATAAACTGTTAATACTGCTTGTGCTGCTTTCCATTGATTGTGGCATGCCATATTTTCATTTCTCTCCGGGTATTTTAAAATTTTGTCATTTACCTGATAGTTGTTCAGTAGCATGCTGTTTAGTCTCCATATAGTTCTGATTTTTCCTGCTCTTATCTTATAGTTGATTTCTGGTTTCATGCCTTTGTACTCAGAATAATGCCTGATATGCTTTTAATGTTTTAAAATTTACTGAGACTTGTTTTGTGTCTCAGCATATGTTTTATCCTTGAGAATGTTGCATGTGCCCTTAAGAAGTATGTGTACTCTGCTGCTTTTGGAATAAAATGGTCTATAACAATCTGTTAAGTTCTCTTGGTCTGTTTTATCTATGGCTGCTGTTTCCTTGTTAGCTTTCTGTCTTGGTGATGTATTCATTGATGTTAGTGGGTTATTAAAATCCCCTTTTACTATTTGTGTGGTGACAATTTCTCCTTATAAATCTGTTCATATTTTATACTTTCATATTTTGGTTTTATACTTTTATATTTTGGTTTTCCTATATTAGGTGCATATATGTTAACTGTAATGTATTCTTGACGAATTGCCCGCTTTATATAATATCCATATTTGTCTCTCTTGTTACCATTTTTTGGTTTGAAGTATAGCAATATTTTGTCTGCTATAGCTATTCACACTTTCTTTTGGCTGTCATTTTCTTTGACTCTCATTTTCTATCTCTTCATTTTCAGCCCGTGTTTCTAGGGCTGAAATAAGTCTCCTGGATGTAGCACGTGGTTGGGCTTTGTTTTCTAATCTATTCAGCCACTTAATATCTTGTGATTGGGGAACTAAATTCATTTAGTTAGGGTAATTATTGATAGATGAGGACTTATATTACAACTTTGTGTTTTGTCTTCTGGTTTGTTCATACACCGATTGTTTCTCATTCACATTTCTGTCTGCAATTTTAGTTTGGTTGTTTTTGTTAATGTTATTTATTTATCTCTTTATTTATGCATTTGTGGTTGTGCTGGGTCTTCGTTGCTGGGTGCGGGCTTTCTCTAGTGCAGTGGGTGGGGCTATTCTTCATTGCAGCACGCAGGTTTCTCACTGTGGTGGCTGCTCCTGCAGTGTGGGCGCCAGGGTGCACATGGCTCGGTAGTCGTGTCTCCCAAGCTCTAGACACAGGCTCACATGGGCTTAGTAGCTCTGCAACATGTGGAATTTTCCTGGATCGGGGATCGAACCTGTGTCTCCTGCATTGACAGGCATATTCCTTACCATTGAGCCACCAGGGAAGTCCTAGTTTGATAGTTTTTTATGATGTTTTCTCTTTTTTTTTTTAATGTTTTATGGATCTGTTCTAGAGTTATGTTTTGTGGTTACTATGAGTTTTGTATAAAATGTCTCATAAGTAACATGGTCTTTTTTCTAATGCTAGCATCTTATCTTAATTTATCCACATGGATTCCATCCTTTTCTTCTTCCCCTTTTACGTTTTTGTCATCTCAAATTACCCCATTTTATGTTGTGAATTTGGCTACCAAATTCATATAAGCTATAGTTATATTTCCTGTCTTTCTCCTTTATGATATATTTATTTAACCTATTCTTTTATAGAGTTGTGGTTTTCTGATTCTGTATATTTAACATCTAACTAAAATTTTGTGTATTTTTGCCTTTTTATTTCAAGTAGAAGAGCTACTTTCAACATTTCTTATAAGGCAAATTTAGTGGTGATGGACTCCATAAGCTTTTGTTTGTATGGGAAAACCTTTGTTTCTTCTTCATATCTTAAATATAACTTTTCTGGATAGACTATTCTTGGAGGAAATTTTTATTTTTCAATATTTTGAGTATGTCATTCTATTATCTCCTGAGCAGTAGTATTTCTGATGATAAATCTCGTGATTTATCAGAGGGTTCCTTTCTAGATTGCCATCATATTTTCCTTTGATGCTTTAAAGTTCTTTTTTTGCCACTGACTTTTGATAGTTTTAATACAATGTGGCTGGAGAAGGTCTTTTTTTTTGTGTTGAGGTAATTAACTATCCTTTTAGCTTCAGGGTCTTATATTACCAGTTACCTTCCTCAGGTTTGGGATGCTCTCAGCTACTATTTATTTAAATGAACTCTCTGTTCCCTTTTTCCTCTCTTCTTCTGGGATACCAGTTATCTTTATGTTGCCCTTCCTAATGAAATCAACAGGTCTTATAGAATTCCTTCAGTTTTTAAAATTTTATTCCTCTCTCTTCTTCTACCTCTTTCTTTTCTAGACTTTTATCTTTGATCTCACTAATTCTTCCATATTACCTACTCTAATACTTTCTAATGCATTCTTCATCTCACTTATTGAGCTTTTCATCTCCAGAATATCTGCATGGTTCTTTTCCAGACTTTAAGTAAATCTTTGGTAAAGATTTCTCTCTTTTCATCAATTTTGTTGCTGAGCTCATTGAACTTCCCTTCGGAGTTTTCTTACACCTGATGGTTTTTTTTATAGAAACTGTTTGAGTTATATAGAAATATTCCATGACTTTAATTTTGGTTCCTGGAGGTTTGTCATTTTCCTTTCGTGATGCCTTATCACCATGGTTTTTGTGGTGATGTGTGAGTTGTTCCTCTGCCAGGGCATTTAAAATAGACAACACTTTCCTTATTTGGATGAAGTGGTTTGTTGTTGTTGTTGTTTTAATTCAACAGATCAGTAATTAGAGGCCTTTATTATGTTTTTCAGTTTGAGATGTGTAGCATTAGTTTTTGGTTTTTCTTACCTGTCCTGCCTCCAGCTATATCTGAGAACTGGCAATTTCCACGCTCCATGGCCTCTGCCAGAGGCGTTGCCCATTGCCTTTTCCATCACTGCTTGTGCCTTTGAGGTTGCTGGTGCCATTCTGCTGCCGCTATCACTGCTGCTGCTGGCATCTCTGCTGGGGCACCAGGATGGTAAGCGCCTCTGTCACACCTGGGGGTGGATTCATAAGCCCTGCAACCTCAGCTATGGGCTCTCTGTGGCTGCGAGCGCTACCTCTGTGGTTTGGGGACCAGGATTGCCTCAGTTGTTCTCCAGGCTTCACCTCCCCTATGTGTTCCAGTATATCTAAATGTGTTTCAGTTTAGATATATAAATGTGTGGAACTCTCTGGCTTCCTGGTGTGCTGGGTAGAGGATCCTTCATTCAGCAGCGGATGTTTCACTGGTTGTAGATTGACAGGTAAAAACAAAGGGAAGGTTTAATGCCACTGTGAGGCTGATATTACCTAACATGTTTTATAAAGACCATAGAGCTGAAAAAATATGCAACTGAGAGATGAGCAGATATATTGTCATAATACTTACAGATTTTTATTTCTGTAATAAATATTAATTTGGTTTTGGCTAAACTTAATTATAAAAGCTTCCTTTCAAAATAATTCACCTATGCTAGTATTTTTTTTTTAACGTTTAAAAACTGATGTCTTTCTTGTTATAAACCTTGAATCTTAACCCCTGTGTTCCCTATTACCTGTTTTATGCAGTTTCTGAGGAACATCCCAGGAAAATTTACTATCCAGAAGTATACAACAAACAATGCTAGTTTAGAATAGCATTTTTGTAGAGAGAAGTTTGGTAAATGTTTCATTTATTTATGATCTAGCTCTACTAGTTGGAACTATTCTGACTCTGCCTGATACCATTGTTTGAAGATAGTAGAAAGCTATAAATTATGGGTTGCATTTAGAGAGTCAAAAGCCATATATTTCTAGTACGATGACTCAAAGTACACTTTATTTTATAATAAAGTTTCAATGTAAAAATATTTCAAAATATTCACACAGATTTTTCTGTTTAAATTTTTACGGCAATAGAAAAGAAAATAATTTAAGCCCTGAAATATTAACTTGTTTGTAATTTTATTAGATACAGATAATAAAAGTAGGCACTACCCCCACTGGAAGATTACCAAGTGCAAGGCTCTGTGCTAAACACTTTACATATGTTTTTATACAATCCTAGCCTCAGTAATATGAGATAAATACAAATGACCATTCACCATTAATGACCATTCCCTTTTTATAAGTAAGAACATTGTTTTAGGAAAATAAAGTTAAAAAACAACAACAACAACAACTAATAGATGACCAAATCAGAATTTGGCTTTAATAAAAGATGGTCCTCTTAACTCTATGTTGTCTCCTCCTAAAATTTAAAAGTACAGCTTTTCTCCTTTTTCTAAGACAAATTTTTGAATGTAAAAAAATCAATCATTTTTCATATTTTTGTACTGCCACATTTTGTACATTTTTCATATTTTATTAGGATTTTAGCTTTAAATATATAGTACACTTAAATTAGGGTAATTCACAGAGAGCTTAAAAAGGGGGCTATTTCTAAATTGTGAGCAGACTGTAAGGAAACCTAAGGAGACAGTACAACATCACAGAGTGAACTACAGCAGCTATTGTTGCCTCTCTGACCTCCGGTGGTAGGGAGAGGGAGCTGTGTGTCATAGGGTCAGCTTGAGAGGATACGTGACCTGCAATCCAGAGATCCAACCATCTTGAAGCAACCTTACAAAGAAGTAGTCAGGGGTTGATTAACCATCCTGACTTCATGTTCAAGCTTCCTATTGGCTGAACACAAACTGAAGCCAGGAGGCAAAATAGTCCTCAGATGGAGTCCAGTACAGTAGAGATGGAAAGAGAGAGATTCTGCAGAGACAGAAAAAAGGGTATTCTCTGTACATTTATGCAACACAAGTGAAAACAGTTTTTACACTGGACCTTCTAATTTTTGCAATAAAATACTATAAGTTTATATACATCAAAATCATTTTTTTTAATCATTTTAAATTCTACTTTTTTTCAGTTAACATTTTACTTAGTGTTGATATTTCTTACTTTTAATTGTTTTTTCAAAGCAAAATTTTACATTAAAATATAGCTACCTTTATTTTAGATATCATTACTGAAAAGATAACAGAGAAGATTGAATTGAGCAAAATTCATCTAACTTATTTAGTCGAGCAAAAATTACAGTGAAAACTTTGGCACAAAGATTTTTGCTGTGCTAGAAATGTTTATGGTATAAGAAAAAAGATTAAAAAACATTTTAGTTATTCACTTTTAAATACTATAGCACAGAGTTCAACACTTACAGCTAAAGGAGGAATATACACAATACCAATGTTAGAACACGGAGAAGGCAGTGGCACCCCACTTCAGTACTCTTGCCTGGAAAATCCTATGGACGGAGGAGCCTGTAGGCTGCCATCCATGGAGTCACTAAGAGTCGGACACAACTGAGCGACTTCACTTTCATGCATTGGAGAAGGAAATGGCAACCCACTCCAGTGTTCTTGCCTGGAGAATCCCAGGGACTGGGGAGCCTGGTGGGCTGCCGTCTATGGGGTCGCAGAGTCAGACACGACTTAAGTGACTTAGCATTACATCCATAATAAAAAATATGAAAAATTTACTTAGTGGTTACTGTACAGGCCACTACACAAAAGCCTTTTCCATGCATTACCTTAATGGTTTTACCTTAAGTCCTCCAACATGCGTTGTACTATTAGCATATTTTAGAATGAGATTGGACACTTGGATGTAGCAATTTTATCACATGTAACTTATTTTTTCATTCATTCATGGTCCATTATTTAAAATATATTTATTGTGATACTAAACTATGAGCAACTTGAAGGGAAGGGCTGTGTACTCCATCTCTCATTCCCTTCAATGTGTAGTGCTGTGTTCACTAGAATGAATGACGTTCTCCATCAAGCTATGGCCCCCACTTTTCAGAGGCAAAAACCTGGATTGTATTCCAAAGTGCAGAATCTTCTCGGCATCTGGGAAAGCCTGGTGTCTTGACTGAGAGGTTTCTTGTAGTTTCTGGAGAGACTCAGCATTTTGCCACCTGCTTGACATTCACTGAAAGAACTGAGGTAGAATTTTCCCAAGATTTAATGTTGAGACTTGCTCAAAATTCTTTGATTGAAGTTCTTCTTCTGTGACCAAGCCTAAAGTCTCAGGAGGTAGTGTTTCTTTCTGGCAACAATTTATTTTTTTCACAGACCTTTAATTAACTTGCTTTAGGGGGAATGGAATGGGATATAAACTCACAGACTCTATTGTAAGGACACATTGAAAGTCCCTGGATCTGTCCTTTGAATATGTGAGCTTTTTGGTCCTGCTGTGAGAGTTGTTTCGACAAGGCATTCTGCTGTGCTAGAAATGTTTGTGGTATAAGAAAAAAGATAACAAAGCATTTTAATTATTCTGTGATTCTAGAAAATAAGATGGACTATCAGAGAGCTCCTTCCTTTTGTCTGCTCATAGGCAACACACTAGGTAATGGTGAGTAAGAACCTCCAGGAAGGCAAGCTGACTCCAGTTCTCTCACAGACTTTCAAAAGCATATGGTAAGAAGATCCCTGGCATGGACACTGTCTTTTAAGACAGAGACTGTTTCTTATACACAGGTTTGATACACACTGAATTCAACCTGTGTACCGGGATATAGTCAGCAGGGAATTAATCTAATTTGTTGTTTCAAAATGGCTAAACTTCCAAGTGGTCAAAAGGGAGGGAAAAAAGCTAACACTTTTATAGTATTTATGTGGGACCACACTTTTGTCTAAACACTTACAGTTTATTAATTTACTTAATCTTCAAGGCATGAAGTTGGGTATTGTCAGTTTCTCCTCGTAACAAATGAGAAACCTGAACACAGTGAGATTGAAAAATGTACCCAAGATCATGAAAAAAAAAAACCAGGTAATGAAATTGGGTGGGATTCAAACTCAGGCAGTGAAACATCTTATTTGCTTCACCACAATGTTATACAAATACCTTTACCTCCAACTAGGAAATGGCAACCCACTCCAGTGTTCTTGCCTGGAGAATCCCAGGGATGGGGGAGCCTGGTGGGCTGCCGTCTATGGGGTCACAGAGTCAGACACAACTGAAGCGACTTAGCAGCAGCAGCAGCAGCAAGACCTTCTAAATCCCAATAAGAAACTGTGTTTTGGTTTATTCCTTCTTATATAAGACTTGAGCCTGCCATTTGGAGGCAATACTGGGGGAAATCTTCTGGTATATAAATTATACAGAGGGTAATTTACGTAGACAAATCATAAAATTACAAGTGGTCAAGTTCCACATTTTACTAAAACATTGAATTATAATGCCTTCTTTAAAATTTCAGAAATCTCACATAAATTTTCATACATTCAGTTTCAGTGGACCTGTATCCTCATTTGATTGACAGCTCTGTGTTAGTATTTAGTAGGCACTAGCCCTTTTGGCTTGAATTGTGCTCACCTGTTTTTTATAGTTTTTCATAGTTCCTACCAGAACTGGCCATGTGAGTTTACAACCTCTTATCCACTGGTTCATGCTTTCATACTTTCTGAACTGTTCATGTGTACAATTGAAAAGGACTTATACTTAGAGGTGGCTTGATGTTTTGTGGAGTCTGATGCTTATGCACTATTGGGAACTCTAAGGAACATGATACAAAGTTATAAATACAAAAACAGGTGTGAAAGTGAATATTTATTTAAATTAGGAAATAAGCATAAATTATAATTTATAAATGTTAAATTACACAAATGCCCCCAAATCAAAGAATATATTTATATTAGAGTCTGACATGTTTTAAAATACTTTCTCCAAAATCTGGCTGCCTAGATTTTGATTGAATCTCCTTATGACAATTTTTATATTACTGTTTTCTATAGAGAGAATATGACAATAATAAACAAACTCATAACAAATTAATACATGGCACTTATGTCACACCAAACTGAATCCATCTCCGGCTCAACTGACCTTAAGTATCACGGAAATCCAAGTCTATACCCCAGTCAGTAACGCTGAAGAAGCTGAAGTTGAACAGTTCTATGAAGACATACAAGACCTTCTAGAATTAACACCCAAAAAAGATGTCTTTTTCATTATAGGGGATTGGAATGCCAAAGTAGGAAGTCAAGAAACACCTGGAGTAACAGGAAAATTTGACCTTGGTGTACAGAATGAAGCAGGACAAAGGATAGTAGAGTTCTGCCAAGAGAATGCACTGGTCATAGCAAACACCCTCTGCCAACAACACAAGAGAAGACTCTACAGATGGACATCATCAGATGGTCAACACTGAAATCAGATTGATTATATTCTTTGCAGCCAAAGATGGAGAAGCTCTATACAGTCAGCAAAAACAAGACTGGGAGCTGACTGTGGCTCAGATCATGAACCTCTTATTGCCAAATTCAGACTGAAATTAAAGAAAGTGGAGAAAACCACCAGACCATTCAGGTATGACATAAATCAAATCCCTTATGAATATACAGTGGAAGTAAGAAATAGATTTAAGAGACTAGATCTGATAGACAGAGTGCCTGATGAACTATGGATGGAGGTTCATGACATTGTACAGGAGACAGGAATCAAGACCATCCCCAAAGAAGAAATGCCAAAAAGCAAAATGGCTGTCTGAAGAGGCCTTACAAATAGCTGCAAAAAGAAGGTAAGTGAAAAGCAAAGGAGAAAAGGAAAGATACACCCATTTGAATGCAGACATCCAAAGAATAGGAAGGAGAGATAAGAAAGCCTGCCTCAGTGATCAGTCCAAAGAAAGAGAGGAAAAAAATAGAAAGGGGAAGACTAGAGATCTCTTCAAGAATATTAGAGATACTAAGGGAACATTTCAAGCAAAAATGGGCTCAATAAAGGACAGAAATGGTATGGACCTAACAGAAGCAGAAGATATGAAGAAAAGGTGGCAAGAATACACAGAAGAACTGTACATGAAAGATCTTCACGACCCAGATAATCACGATGGTGTGATCACTCATCTAGAGCCAGACATCCTGGAATGTGAAGGCAAGTGGGCCTTAGGAATCATCACTACAAACAAAGCTAGTGGAGGTGATGGAATTCCAGTGGAGCTATTTCAAATCCTGAAAGATGACAAATGAAAGGGCTGCACTCAATATGCCAACAAATTTGGAAAACTCAGCAGTGATCACAGGACTGGAAAAGTCAGTTTACATTCCAATCATAAAGAAAAGTGAAGTGAAGTCACTCAGTCGTGTCTGACTCTTTGTGATCCCATAGACTGTAGCCTACCAGGCTGTTCTGTCCGTGGGATTTTCCAGGCAATATTACTGGAGTGGATTTCCATTTCCTTCTCCAGGGTATCTTCCCGACCCAGGGATCAAACCCAGGTCTCCTGCATTGTAGACAGACGCTTTACCATCTGAGCCACCAGGGAAGTCCAATCCTAAAGAAAGGCAATGCCAAAAAATGCTCAAACTACCTCACAATTGCACTCATCTCACACGCTAATAAAGTAATGCTTAAAATTCTCCAAGGCAGGCTTCAGCAATACATGAACCATGAACTTCCAGATGTTCAAGTTAGTTTTAGAAAAGGCAGAGGAACCGGAGATCAAACTGCCAACATCTGTTGGATCATCGAAAAAGCAAGAGAGTTCCAGAAAAACATCAATTTCTGCTTTATTGACTATGCCAAAGCCTTTGACTGTGTTCAATTCAGTTCAGTTCAGTCACTCAGTCGTGTCTGACTCTTTGCGACCCCGTGAGTTACATCCAGGAACTGGATGCCATGATCTTAATATTCTGAATGTTGAGCGTTAAGCCAACTTTTTCACTCTCCTCTCTCACTTTCATCAAGAGGCTTTTTAGTTCTTCTTCACTTTCTGCCATAAGGGTGGTGCCATCTGCATATTGATATTTCTCCCAGCAATCTTGATTCCACCTTGTGCTTCTTCCAGCCCAGTGTTTCTCATTATATACTCTGCATATAAGTTAAATACTGTGTGGATCACAATAAACTGTGGAAAATTCTAAAAGAGATGGGAATACCAGACCACGTGACCTGCCTCTTGAGAAACCTGTATGCAGGTCAGGAAGCAACAGTTAGAACTGGACATGAAACAACAGACTGGTTCCAAATAGGAAAAGGAGTACGTAGAGGTTGTATATTGTCACCTGCTAATTTAACTTATATGCAGAGTATGTCATGAGAAACACTGGGCTTGAGGAAGCACAAGCTGGAATCAAGATTGCCGGGAGAAATATCAATGACCTCAGATATGCAGATGATACCACCCTTATGGCAGAAAGTGAAGAGGAACTAAAGAGCCTCTTGATGAAGTGAGAGGAGAATGAAAAATTTAGCTTAAATCTCAACATTCAGAAAACTAAGATCATGGCATCTGATCCTACCACTTCATGGCAAATAGATGGGGAAACAGTGGAAACAGTGGCCAATTTTATTTGGGGGGCTCCAAAATCACTGCAGATTATCCCCTTCCAAGGGGTAACTTTCCCCTTGGAAGGAAAGTTATGATCAACATAGACAGCATATTAAAAAGGAGAGACATTACTTTGCCAACAAAGGTCTGTCTAGTCAAGGCTAAGGTTTTTCCAGTAGTCATGTATGGGTGTGAGAGTTGGACTGTGAAGAGGGCTGAGCACTGAAGAATTGATTCTTTTGAACTGTGGTGTTGGGGAAGACTCTTGAGAGTCCCTTGGACTGCGCAGAGATCCAACCAGTCCATCCTAAAGGAGATCAGTCCTGGGTGTTCCTTGAAAGGATTGACGTTGAAGCTGAAACTGCAATACTTTGGCCACCCCATGTGAAGAGCTGACTCATTGGTAAAGACCCTGATGCTGGGAAAGATTGAGGATAGGAGGACAAGGGGACGATAGAGGATGAGATGGTTGGATGGCCTTCACTGACTCGATAGACATGGATTTGGGTGGCCTCCAGGGGTTTGTGATGGACAGGAGGCCTGGTGTGCTGCAGTTCATGGAGTCGCAAAGAGTCTGATATGACTGAGCAACTGAACTGAACTGAATACTCCTTTGGCTATAACCACCTCAACATCTTCAGAGAACAGAAAATATGATGGAGGGGAAGATGAAGTAGATAGAGATAGTGCTATGAAGCAAAGGTAGTTAGAATGCTTCAGTATCCAATTACCAAATTACCACAGACTTGTTTCATCGCTCAGACATGTTCATCTCTTTGTGACCCCATGGACTGCAGAGCACCAGGCTTTCTTCACCTTTCCCTTGAGTTTGCTCACAGACTGAATTGATTCAAAAACAAAATTTAGTTTCTAACAGTTTCAGGCGCTGGAAGTCTGATCAGGCTGCCATCACAGTGAGTTTCTGATGAGAATTTCTTTCAGACCTGCAATGGGCCAAGTTCATGTGGTGGTGAGTCGTGAAAAGGAACTCTCAGGTTTCTTTCTTTAAGGACACTAATTTTATCCTATTAAGGCTCTACTGTTAAGAACTTCAGTTCAGTCACTCAGTCGTGTCCGACTCTCTGTGACTCCATGAATCGCAGCACGCCAGGCCTCCCTGTCCATCACCAACTTCCGGAGTTCACTCAGACTCATGTCCATCGAGTCTGTGATGCCATCCAGCCATCTCATCCCCTTCTCCTCCTGCCCCTAATCTTTCCCAGCATCAGAGTCTTTTCCAATGAGTCAAGTGGCATGAGGTGGCCAAAGTACTGGAGTTTCAGCTTTAGCATCATTCCTTCCAAAGAAATCCCTAACTCCTTCAGAATGGACTGGTTGGATCCCCTTGCAGTCCAAGGGACTCTCAAGAGTCTTCTCCAACACCACAGTTCAAAAGCATCAATTCTTTGGTGCTCAGCCTTCTTCACAGTCCAACTCTCACATCCATACATGACCACTGGAAAAACCATAGCCTTGACTAGACGGACCTTAGTTGGCAAAGTAATGTTTCTGATTTTGAATATGCTATGTAGGTTGGTCATAACTTTTCTTCCAAGGAGTAAGCATCTTTTAATTTCATGGCTGCAGTCGCCATCTGCAGTGATTTTGGAGTCCCCCAAAATAAAGTCTGATACTGTTACCACTGTTTCCCCATCTATTTCCCATGAAGTATTGGGACCGGATACCATGATCTTCGTTTTCTGAATGTTAAGCTTTAAGCCAACTCTTTCACTTCCCTCTTTCACTTTCATCAAGTGACTTTTTAGCTCCTCTTCACTTTCTGCCATAAGGGTGGTGTCATCTGCATATCTGAGGTTATTGATATTTATTCCAGCAATCTTTATTCCAGCTTGTGTTTCTTCCAGTCCAGTGTTTCTCATGATGTACTCTGCATAGAAGTTAAATAAGCAGGATGACAATATACAGCCTTGACACACTCCTTTTCCTATTTGGAACCAGTCTGTTGTTCCATGTCCAGTTCTAACTGTTGCTTCCTGACCTGCATACAGATTTCTCAAGAGGCAAGTTAGGTGGTCTGGTATTCCCATCTCTCTCAGAATTTTCCACAGTTTATTGTGATCCACACAGTCAAAGGATTTGGCATAGTCAATAAAGCAGAAGTAGATGTTTTTCTGGAACTCTCTTGCTTTTTGCATGATCCAGCGGATATTGGCAATTTGATCTCTGGTTCCTCTGCCTTTTCGAAAACCAGCTTGAACATTAGGAAGTTCATGGTTCCCCTATTGCTGAAGCCTGGCTTGGAGAATTGTGGGAGCATTACTTTATTAGCATGTGAGATGAGTGCAATTGTGTGGTAGTTTGAGCATTCTTTTGCATTGCCTTTCTTTGGGATTGGAATGAAAACTGACCTTTTCCAGTCCTGTGGCCACTGCCAAGTTTTCCAAATTTGCTGGCATATTGAGTGCAGCACTTTCACAGCATCATCTTTCAGGATTTGAAATAGCTCCACTGGAATTCCTTCACCTCCACTAGCTTTGTTCATAGTGATGCTTTCTAAGGCCCACTTGCCTTCACATTCCAGGATGTCTGGCTCTAGATGAGTGATCACACCATCATGATTATCTGGGTTGTGAAGATCTTTTTTGTACAGTTCTTCTGTGTATTCTTGCCACCTCTTCTTAATATCTCCTGCTTCTGTTAGGTCCATACCATTTCTGTCCTTTATTGAGCCCATTTTTGCATGATATGTTCCCTTGGTATCTCTAATTTTCTTGAAGGGATCCCTAGTCTTTCCCATTCTGTTGTTTTCCTCTATTTTTTTGCACTGATCGCTGAAGAAGGCTTTCTTATAGTTAACCATAATTATATCCTTTTAGGTCTTATACCCACAAACAGTCATTTTATGGGTCAGAGCTTTGACATAAATTTGGAGTCATATAATTAATTGATTCACCATGAGAGCTAATGCCCTCCTCTAAGTCATAACTAATCTGCCAAATGATGGGACTGTAGGAAGATCTTGTGTTGTCTCCTTTTAAAGAGCAAACATGTTCAAACACTCTTCGTCAATAATTTTTTAATTAAAAAGTGTAAGTTCAAATCCATGACCTCTTTCTTTAACAAGTGCTTGGAAGAATATCCAATAGTGATTGAATAGTATCAATGGGGCCATTGAGGTGAGAGAAAATTTAAATTTTCAGAGATAGTGAAATTTATCCAGTGTGGTTATGACAGTGAGAGAAGGCATAAAATGAGATTGTAGCTAGAAGAAGAACCTATGTTTTAGTCTTTTATTTAAACTACATATCTGATATTTTAAAAGTTTAGATTGCAAACTAGTTTAATATATAATATCTAGTTTCTTCATTTTTAAATCACACACACAAAGAGTAATCAGATATGTTGATTGAGATGAGATAAACTATTACCATAGTGAATTAATAGAGTTGCTGAAACAAAGCAAACTGAGCTACCAGATATTGTATATTTCATTGCATTCCAACCTCTTATCCAGCCTTCGAAACTGACCATGGGAACTTGCAATAGTTTGGCTTATGTGGGCATTTATGAGTCCACAGAGACAACAAAGAGATGTGAATAGTTGTTTTCATTAGATTGTATATGAACTGTTATTCGGTCGCCAAGTCATGTCCGACTCTTTGCTACCCCATGGACTGCAGCATGTCAGGCTTCCCTGTCCTTCACTATCTTCCAGAGTTTGCTCAGATTCATGCTCACTGAGTCAGTGATGCTATCTAACCATCTCATCCTCTGCCACCTTCATGGACCACAGCCTTATCATGGTGAAGTAAAGCTATAAGGCATGCTGTGTAGGGCCACCCAAGATGGATGAGTCACAGTGGAGAGTTCTGAGAAAACGTGGCCCACTGGAGGAGGAAATGGCAAACCACTCAAGTATTCTTGCAGTGAGAACACCAAGAACATGATATATATATGTATTATTTAAACAATAAAATATTTATCATTATACATAATATATGTGCATATTACCTGTATATAACTTATACTAATAAGTGATATAACCATTATTCAACACTAGTGGTAAATCATATGAACAAACTATTTCTTTGAAAAAAGCCTTCAAAATATTTTTATAATTTCTGCAAATATGACACATTATTTCTTTATTCTTATAATTGTAGCACTTTCCCAAAGTCACCAAAAACTGAAAAATTATTTAAAAATGTAGTCCAAAAAAAATCTAGCAACACAGAAATATATTTCTTCCCTCCCAATGTTCCTGTTTGCCTACAGAAGTAGCCTCAGTCAGTAGCTTAGGTCTATTTTTCTACTTTCTCTATGGATTCACACACATACATAGACACAAATAGAAACAGATAAGGGATAATTAAGGATAATGTGTATTTGTCCATAAATATAGAATTACTTTCAATAAAATTACATATGCATCATCTAGTGAGCTGTACATTTTTGTTTGTCTAGAGCTATATGGACTTTTACATACATACTTTTATGAGCTTTCATATTATTCAGTACATATATATCTATCTTATCATTTGTTAGTCATTATCTTACATAAGTAAGTAAGTGAAGTCGCTCAGTCATGTCAGACTCTTTGCAACCCCATGGACTGTAGCCTACCAGGCTTCTCCATCCATGGGATTTTCCAGGCAAGGATACTGGAGTGGGTTACCATTTCCTTCTCCAGGGGATCTCCCGCATTGGAGGCAGACGATTTAACCTCTGAGCCACCAGGGAAGATACTGGTCATTATCTTACCAATAGATATTTAGTTTCCTATTTTTTTACTACTACAATGGTGTAATACCATTCCTATAAATATGTATTTGTAATTATTTTTGTAGGGTTGACATAAATATGCAATTTTCAATTTTGACAGATTACTGTCAACTTGTCAACCTTAAAAGGTACCAGAGACAAAAACTCTACCAATTTATACTTCCATCAACTGCGTATGAGGATACCACCAGCAGGCTGTTTCACTACTATAATCTATTATATTCTCATTTCCTGTTCCATAATCTATTTAATGAAAATTGAAATCTTATGATCATATCTATTTGCATTACTGATTACTCACAACAATTATATTTTATAATCTTTTGGATATTCACCTTTTTTACTGAGGATATCTGATTTTGTTATCACTTACCTTCTCTTGTTTTATAAGTTAGAGACTCTTCATACAAAAATATTAAACACTTTATTGTAATATATGTATTTCCAACCATTTCTTATCTTTTAACTATGCTTATAATGATTTCACATAGAAATTTCAAAATATATAAACTTAGATGATCCTATTTATCTTTTTCTTTGTACCTTTTAAATTTTGTCTCATTGAGGAAGAATATAATGTAACAAACTTCCTTTGTCCTTTGGACAATTACCCATTTTTGTGCATCTGATATTAGCATCCTTATTTTCCTGAAGGAAGTCACCCTGACACTCAATCGATCAGGTGAGACCAACTCCACTTAGACTCCAAGGATTCTTATATGTAGCTGACTTAGACAGTGAGTGAACTATATTCCAAGATCAGAGCTGAAGCGCCTGACCAAGGCTATGAAACAGCAAGGAAAGGTCAACCCTGGGACTTATGCTATTAAATCACGTAGAGAGAAGACATTATTCATTCACTGGAGCCCTTGTGAATATAAGCCTAGGATTTTTCATGACTATCTTGTCAACCTTCAGTGGACTTTGCCTGAAGATAAATCCAACACTGAGGAAGGCAGTGCAGTAGGATGAAGAGAAACACATTTCTGATGATCCTGCTTAGATACCAGTGCGAACAGTGCCAAAAACTCAGGCTACCCTTGGGACTCTTCAGTTAGTTATACAAGTGGATAAATTTTTAAGTTGTTACATTTTTAAATGTCAGTTTAAATACACCTTTGTAACCTGTCTTGGATTAAAAAGGAGAACTCTCTAACATATTTTCCACCATAATATACTTTCTAAAAAATATCCTATAATTCCCTCCATAGTTTCATATGCTTAATAATTTTCTCCCTATTTTTATAATACAAAGTTATTATAAAAATATTAAGCAATACACAGAAGCATGTGAGAAAGTAAAAATATCCTCAATTTCATGAAAGAAGCACCATTACTTTTTTTGTAATGCTCTTTTTTGAGAATTTCAAAAGTATGCATTTTATTTTTTATAGTTCATTTTCATTTTATTGGAGTATAGTTGATTTTTAATGTGTTATTTTCATGTGTACACAAAGTGATTCAGTTATACATAGATTCATTCTTTTTCAGACCTTGTTATCTATTTTATACATAGCAATATGTGTATGCTAATCCCAAACTACTAATTTATCTCCTCACTATATTTCTCCTTTTATAACTATAAGTTTGTTTGGTTTTGAAATCTATGAGTCGGTTTCTCTGTTATAAATAAGTTTGATCATATTATTTTTAAATTAGATTCCACATATGAGTGATATCATATTATATTTGTCTTTCAGTCTGGCTTATTTTGCTTAGTTATGCTCATCTCTAGACCCATCCATGTTGCTGCAAATGGCATTATTTCATTCTTTTTTATGGCTGAATAATATTCCATTGTGTATGTAGACCACATGCTCTTTATCCATTCCTCCATTGATGGACACCGAGGTTGCCTCTCTATCTTGGCTGCTGTAAATAGTGCTGCAATGAACATTTGGGTGCATTTATCTTTTTGAAATATAGTTTTCTCTAGATATGTGGCCAGGAGTTGGATTGCTGGATCATATGATGGCTCTATTTTTGCTTTATTAAGGAACCTCCATACCGTTCTCAGTAGTGGTACCAATTTACATTCCCACCAACAGTGTAGGAAGGTTCCCTTTTCTGGACACCCTCTCCAGCATTTATTATTTGTAGACATTTTGATGATGGCTATTCTACTGTTGTGAGGTGACACTTCATTGTACTTTTGGTTTTCATTTCTCTGATGTTGAGCATCTTTTCATGTGCTTTTTATTCATCTGTATGTTTTCTTTGGAGAAATGGCTATTTAGATCTTCTGCCCATTTTTTATTTTTTTTTAAAATAGAGCTGCATGAGCTATTTGTATATATTGCAGATAATTTCTTGTTATTTGCTTCATTTGCAAATATTCTGTACCATTCGGTGGATTGTCTTTTCATTTTGTTTATGGTTTCCTTTCCTGTGCAAAAGATTTAAGTTTAATAGCTTCCCTTTGTTTTTGTATTTATTTTCATTACTCTAGGAGGTGTAACAAAAAACAGTCAATGTCAAAGAGTGTTCTGCCTGTTTTCCTCTAAGAGTTTTATAATGTATGGCCTTGCATCTAGGTCTTTGATCCATTTTGAGTTTATTTTTGTATGTGGTGTTAGACAGTGTTCTAATTTCATTCTTTTACAGTGCTGCCCAGTTTTCCCAGCACTCACTTATTGAAGCTACTTTCTTTTCTCCAGTGTATATTCTTACCACCTTTGACATAGACTAATTGACTATAGGCGTGTAGGTTTATTTCTGTGCTTTCTCTCCTGTTCCATTGATCTACATTTCAATTTTGTGCCAAAACCATACTGTTATGATGACTGTAGTTTTGTACTGGGTTGGCAAAAAAGTTTCTCTTTCCATGTTACAGAAAAACAAACAAACAAAAAATTTTCTTGGCCAAGCCAATACTATTGTCGGAAGTCAGGGAGCCTCATTCCTCCAGCTCTGTTTTTTTCTCCCGTCAGGATTGCATTGGCTATTCAGGGTTTTTGTCTTTCTTTAAAAATTTAAAAAAAAAAAAACAAAAAAAAACTTCTACTTCTGTGAAAAAATGCTTTGGTAGTTTAATCAGTTCAGTTCACTTCAGTTGCTCAGTCGTGTCCGACTCTTTGCGACCCATGAATCGCAGCACACCAGGCCTCCCTGTCCATCACCAGCTCCCAGAGATCACTCAGACTCACGTCCATCAAGTCAGTGATGCCATCCAGCCATCTCATCCTGTCGTCCCCTTCTCCTCCTGCCCCCAATCCCTTCCAGCAACAGGGTCTTTTCCAATAAGTCAACTCTTTGCATGAGGTGACCAAAGTACTGAAGTTTCAGCTTTAGCATCATTCCTTCCAAAGAAATCCCAGGGCTGATCTCCTTGCAGTCCAAGGGATTCTCAACAGTCTTCTCCAACACCACA
The DNA here is from genome assembly GCF_001704415.2 of Capra hircus. Lineage (NCBI taxonomy): Eukaryota > Metazoa > Chordata > Mammalia > Artiodactyla > Bovidae > Capra > Capra hircus. The sequence goes on along the minus strand of NC_030811.1, from coordinate 11,790,893 downwards.
GTTCAAAAGCATCAATTGTTTGGTGCTCAGCCTTCTTCACAGTCCAACTCTCACATCCATACATGACCACTGGGAAAAACATAGCCTTGACTGGACGGATCTTAGCTGGCAAAGTAATGTCTCTGCTTTTGAATATGCTATCTAAGTTGGTCATAACTTTTCTTCCAAGGAGTAAGCGTCTTTTAATTTCATGGCTGCAGTCACCATCTGCAGTGATTTTGGAGTCCAAAAAAAAAAAAAAAAATCTGACACTGTTTCCACTGTTTCCCTATCTATTTCCCATGAAGTGATGGGACCAGATGCCATGATCTTCATCTTCTGAATGTTGAGCTTTAAGCCACCTTTTTCACTCTCCACTTTCACTTTCATCAAGAGGCTTTTTAGTTCCTCTTCACTTTCTGCCATAAGGGTGGTGTCATCTGCATATCTGAGGTTATTAATATAGGCATAGGTAATTTGATAGGGATTGCAATGAATCTATAGATTGCCTTGAGTAGTGTAATGATTTTATATAATGTTCTTTTATATGCCATTATAGATTTGCCCTAAACCCTCACCCACATATTTTTTATATATGTTTACCCTAGGGATACCTTTTTTCTAGTTCAGTTCAGTTCAATTGCTTAGTCGTATCCGACTCTTTGAGACCCCATGAGCTGCAGAATGCCAAGCCTCCCTGTCCATCACAAACTCCTGGAGTTCACTCAAACTCACGTCCATTGAGTTAGTAATACCATCCAATCATCTCATCTTCTATCATCCCCTTCTCCTACTACTCTCAATCTTTCCCAGCACTGGGGTTTTTTCAAATGAGTCAGCTCTTCACATCAGGTGGCCGAAGTTTTGGAGTCTCAGCTTCAACACCAGTCCTTCCAAGGAACACCCAGGACTGATCTCCTTTAGGACGGACTGGTTGGATCTCCTTGCAGTCCAAGGGACTCTCAAGATTCTTCTCCAACACCACAGTTCAAACCATCAATTCTTTGGTGTTAAGCATTCTTTATAGTCCAACTCTCACATCCATACGTGACTGCTGGAAAAACCATAGCCTTTACTAGACAGACATTTGTTGGCAAAGTAATATCTCTGCTTTTCAATATGCTGTCTAGCTTGGTCATAATTTTTCTTTCAAGAAGTAAATATATCTTAATTTCACGGTTGCAATCACCACCTGCAGTGATTCTGGAGCCCCCAAGAATAAATTCAGCCACTGTTTCCACTGTTTACCCATCTATTTGACATGAGGTGATGAGACCGGATGCCATGATCTTAGTTTTCTAAATGTTGAGCTTTAAGCCAATGTTTTCACTTTCCTCTTTGACTTTCATCAAGAGGCTCTTTAGTTCTTCCTCACTTTCTGCCATAAGGGTGGTGTCATCTGCATATCTGAGGTTATTGATATTTCTCCCAGCAATCTTGATTCCAGCTTGTGCTTCTTCCAGCCCAACATTCATACAATATGACCCTCCATTTCTGTCCTAGGCAGACGTCCAAGCACAGATTTGCACACAGAGGCACATATAAGCTTTGTAGAAAAGTCAAATGAAATATCCTTGGGAGGTGAAGACTTCACTTATCCCCTGCAAATCTAAACAAGGTTGAAGAGACCTCTAAGCTTTCCAAAACTTGTGAAGCCTATGTGAAAATGTGAGAAATTGAATGATATAAATTGAACCATGTATAAATTATACCAAATGGAATAGGTTGAACAAGGATATTTATAAGCATATTATATGAAAGGGAATGATTTTTCAAAATACATAGTAACAAAGCTCTAGAGCTCTTTAGAGGACTACAACTCAACTAAAAGAAAATTAGTAAATAATGTAAGTTTTTAACTCAAAATCTATAATTTGTTCTTGCTTCAGTTGCTAAGTCGTGTCTGAATCTTTGTGACTCAAGAACTGTAGCCCAAAAGGCTCCTCTGTCCATGGGATTTCCCAGGCAAGAATACTGGAGTGGGTTGCCATTTCCCTCTCTATGGGCTCTCTGACACAGGAATTAAGCTCACATTTTCTGCCTTGGCATGAAGATCGTTTACCATGGGTTACCAAGAAGCCCCCAAATGAACCATAAATACATGTAAATATGTTCAGTGTCAGCATAAAGAAAATAAAAAGTAACAACTAGATGGTCTGAATAACAGTTATTAAGATAACACATACTTCTGTGGCAAATGCAACGGAAGTGTCTTAATCATGAAAACTCATGAAAATATTGATTGGTTTTCATTATTTTGGAAAAGAAATCTCAAAAGTATCTGCTAAAACTTAAAATACTCATAGGCATTCAAATAAAAGGGGAAATGTTATTACAGCATATCTTAATAGGCAAAATATTAGGAAATAAATAGTGGTACTGATGACTAAATTAAGATATATGAAAATTAAAGTATGATTTATATCTCTAATTGGAGGGATTTTTTTAGATGCTATTATGACTCTGATGCTGAGAGGGATTGGGGGCAGGCGGAGAAGGGGACAACAGAGGATTAGATGGCTGGATGGCATCACTGACTTGATGGACATGAGTCTGAGTGAACTCCAGGAGTTGGTGATGGACAGGGAGGCCTGGCGTGCTGCAATTCATGGGGTCGCAAAGACTCAGACACGACTGAGCGACTGAACTGAACTGATCTGAGAAGAGCACGATGCATAAAAGTGTCTAAAATGTCCCATACTTGTTACACGAAAGTGGCAAAGATCCACTTTATGTGTGCATGTGTATAGTAATAATAATATTATGAACCTGAGATTCCCCATCAGGTTAACAGTAGTTATATAGTAGGTAGAGGGAAATAGAAAGTACTGCTGCTGCTGCTAAGTTGCTTCAGTGATGTCTGGCTCTGTGCAACCCCATAGACGGAAGCCCACCAAGCTCCCGAGTCCCTGGGATTCTCCAGGCAAGAACACTGGAGTGGGTTGCCATTTCCTTCTCCAATAGAAAGTGAGAGGGTTGTAAATAAAAATAATATCAAAATGCTATAAAATATAGAATATACAAAGATGATGCTATGAAAGTGCTGCCCTCGATATACCAGCAAAATTGGAAAACTCAGCAGTGGCCACAGAACTGGAAAAGGTCAGTTTTCATTCCAATCCCAAAGAAAGGCAATGCAGAATGCTCAAACTATCTCACAATTGCACTCATCTCACACAATAGTAAACTAAGGCTCAAAATTCTCCCAGTCAGGCTTCAGCAGTACATGAACCATGAAATTCCAGATGTACAACTTGATTTTAGAAAAGTCAGAGGAACCAGAGATCAAATTGCCAACATCTGCTGGATCATCAAAAAAGCAAGAGAGCTCCAGAAAACTCTATTTCTGCTTTATTGACTATGCCAAAGCCTTTGACTATGTGGATCACAATAAACTGTGGAAAATTCTGAAAGAAATGGGAATACCAGACCACCTGACCTGCTTCCTGAGAAATCTGTATGCAGGTCAGGAAGCAACAGTTAGAACTGGACATGGAACAACAGACTGGTTCCAAATAGCAAAAGGAGTACGTCAAGGCTGTATATTGTCACCCTGCTTATTTAACTTATATGCAGAGTACATCATGAGGAATGCTGGGCTGGAAGAAGCACAAGCTGGAATCAAGATTGCCGGGAGAAATATCAATAACCTCAGATACGCAGATAACACCACCCTTATGGCAGAAAGTGAAGAACTAAAGAGCCTCTTGATGAAAGTGAAAGAGGAGAGTGAAAAAGTTGGCTTAAAGCTTAACATTCAGAAAACTAAGATCATGGCATCTGGTCCCATCACTTCTTGGGAAATAGATGAGGAAACAGTGGAAACAGTGGATGACTTTATTTTTCTGAGCTCCAAGATCACTGCAGATGGTGATTGTAACCATGAAATTGAACGATGCTTACTTCTTGAAAGAAAAGGTATGACCAACCTAGATAGCATATTGAAAAGCAGAGATATTACCTTGCCAACAAAGGTCCATTTAGTCAAGGCTATGGTTTTTCCAGTGGTGATGTATGGATGTGAGAGTAGGACTATAAAGAAAGTTGAGTGCCGAAGAACTGATGCTTCTGAACTGTGGTGTTGGAGAAGACTCCTGAGAGTCCCTTGGACTGCAAGGAGATCCAACCAGTCCATCCTAAAGGAGATCAGTCCTGGGTGTTCCTTGGAAGGACTGATGTTGAAGCTGAAACTCCAATACTTTGGCCACCTGATGGGAAGAACTGACTCATTGGAAATGACCCTGATGCTGGGAAAGATTGAAGGCAGAAGGAGAAGGGGTGACTGAGGATGAGATGGTTGGATGGCATCACTGATCAATGGACATGAGTTTGGGTAAACTCCAGGAGTCGGTGATGGACAGGGAGGCCTGGTGTGCTTCAGTTCATGGGTCACAAAGAGTGGGACATGACTGAGTGACTGAACTGGACTGAATTGTATAGGTGTGTTTAACTTTTTCAGGGAAAGCCAAGTTATTTTCCATACTATGTTTACTGTTTTATGTACCTACCAGTAGGGATTTAAAAATGCTGCACAGTCTTGCCAATAATTTGTTTGGCTTGGGTTTTGAAGTTTAGACATTCTAAAAAATGTGGAGTATTATCAGATTATGATTTTAATTTGTACATTTTAATAAATAATTTTGAATAACATTTCAAATGCTTATGCAACATATAGTTCTTCCTTAGTGAATAAAAATGTTTCTATTTAAATATTTTACACATCTTCTAATGAGTTGCTGGTTTTCCTATTATTGAATTTTTAGATATTCAGAAAATGAGGTTTTTGTCATATATATAATTTTTTCCAGTTGTGGCCTATCTTTGCATTATGTTAACATACCAGCAGTATGTTCAAATACCATCAGTTCTTATTTTGATAAAACACAATTTATCAATTATTTTATTTATTTATCATGTTTCTAAGAAATCTTGGCCTAATGCTAAACCACAAATATTTTTTTGGTTTCTTGTAAAAGTTTGGTGTTTATATTTAGGTTCATGATCCATATTATATAAATTTTATAAGTGATTCAAGGCATGGACTATTATACCTCTTATGAATTTTTATATTTTATTTACCGAAGTGAGACATGTTGGTCTGTATTTTTCTTTGTGGGAAAGATAAATACAAATTATTGATTGAAGGATATATACAATTTATTCTTATAACATGTTTCTTTTTGAATGAGCATGTGTATTTTTTGTCTTTTAATTTGTTAGATTACATCTAATATCTAAAGCGAGCATTTTGTAAGCAAAATATGGTTAGGTCTTGCTTTTAATCCCCTTTGACAATCACTGTCTATTAAACAGTTTATATCATTTAACAGGATCATTACCATGATTGGATCTAAACCCATCATTTGCTATTTGTTTTTTGTCCTGTTTATTCCTACTCCACATACTTCCACTGTAATGTATCATTCTGGATTAATTTGGTGTATTTTATTTTACTTTGTCTCCTTTGTTGAATTATTGGCTATAAGTCTTTTTTTGTGTGTGTGTGTTTTTGTTTATATTGTGCATTTTAGCTTATGATAATCTACTTTGAAATTCCATCATGCCACTTCACACAAAATATAAAAACCTGACAGCATTGTTCTGTCATTTTTCCTTTATTGGCCAATGTCTTTATTGTCATATATATGTTACAAAGTCCACAATGCAACATTATTTTTATTTCCATGACTATATCTTCAAGCCCATTGATCTTTTATTCTGAAATGTCTGATCTGCCATTAATCCTATCCAGTGCACTGTGTATCAGATAGCCTAATAGGTTTCATCTCTAGAATTAAATTTGCATCTTTGATTTTTCTATGTTTTATAAAATGCTCTCTTCTTCTGCAGCTTCTTATACGTAGTACAGTCGTAGTAAGTGTTTTAGTAGTACTACCACTAATTATTGTTAAATCGATTTTCGCGGGATTAATTTTGATTGATTTTTTCCTCATTGTGGGTCATATTCTCCTGCTTGTTTGCATACCTAGTAATTTTTAACTGAATACCTTCTTGTTCTGTATGCATCCTCCACCATGAACAGAAGAGCCTGGTGGGCTACAGTCTATAGCGTCACAAAGACCTGGACATGACACACTCATTCTTATAAATAGTGCTGAACTTTATTTGTTACAGTTAAGTTACCTGAAAAGAGTATGATGTTTTCCTATCTTGATTTTTAAGTTTTGTTAGGCAGGACTGAAACAATTTTAGTTTGGGTCTAAATTTCCCCCAATTTAGGGACAAATTCCTTTTGAGGAATCTACCCAATGACCTGTGAATTATGAGCTTTCCCACTCTGTGGGAATAGGAACCACACTTGGCATCAGGTGAGCACTTGAGGATTATTTCTCTTTTTATTTTAGATGGTTATTCTCTTGGTCTCAGGTAGTTTCTTCATCATGAAAACTGATCAGTACTCAGCTCAAGGGGTCCCATCTGCGCATCTCTAGATTGCTTACTCCATGCAGCTTTCTCCTCTCAAGTCTCTGCCTTTCTTTAATCTAGCCTCTTGTCCTTTTCAGACTTTCAACACCCACTTCTCAACTCATGGAGGAATCATCCTTTGCCTGGGTTTCACCCTATTGTGACACAGCCTGGAAATTCTCTCCAGACAGTGCACTGTAGCGGTTATAGAGCTCCCTTTGTTTGTGAACCATCTTACAGGAAATACTGCCTCTAGTTGCTTAATCCCCAATGCTTTGGAGTGTTATTTATATATTGCATAGATTTTTAGTTGAACTGGGAGTGCAGATTTGGGTGCTATTACTTTATCCTGGTTGTAAGCAGAAGAGGAATTTAATACAGATGTTTTTCAAGATTGAAAGGAGAAAAATCCCAAGAATAACTATTGTTAACAGATTGTACTCTACTGTTAAACAGGCCTGTAGTGTGTAATTTTTGCAGCTGCTCTTTTGTTGCTAAGTCATGTCTGACTCTTTGTGACCCCCATGGACTGTAGCCTACCTGGGTAGTTTATTATAAAGAACTCTAAAAGTCATATTCAACTTAACACAGCTCTTCTATAGTTTATGTACAGTTTTCTTATATATAAAGACTAAAGGATATCGTATTTTACTGAGAAGGAGACAAAGGAGACTAATTAAGGAAGATAAAAAGTCATAATTGTTTTAAAGGTAAGCCATTAAAAGAAAGAACACAATTTGGAAGCTTTCTAAAAATATGCTTATTTCCAACCTTGGAATTTTTGGTCTAATTTTAATGTGTATTCTACTTTATTTCATTAACATATAAAAACTTCAAATCCACCTACAGGGTATGTGTTTTTATTTGTTATCACTTTTATTGTTCCTTTTGTATTCTGGACTTCTACTCCGTGAAGTTGCAGAGATGTATACAATTGCCATGAAAAATGGAACTATATTGTTTAAGCAAGTCATATATTTATATAAAGCACAAATAATTTAGAATTCTATTTGGTATTTCAATATTTTTATCTACTTTGTAATTTAATTATAGTAACTCCATGATTAGTGCTCTGTGTTTTTCTTCAATAAACAAACCATTTATCTTTATTAACTTCTCTACATGGGATATATTTTTGTGGCAAAGACCAAGAAATAAGAGCACTCAGTTTCATACGAGTGTTTACATTTTCTTAAATTAAAATACCTAGTGTCTTTGTTGTTGTTGTTGCTTTTATAAGTATTGGAAACATTAAATAAGAAAATTAAAACTTCAGAAAGACCTACTCCTTGGTTTGGGATACATTTATTACCTAAACCAATTACAAATTAGTTTTAGGCATCTGGATAGAATGTCACATTTCCAACTTCCCCCAAAGAAATATTTCTGTTTTTCCATTATGATGAAATAAAACAAGAAAAAAAGACCAAACCAAAAAACCTTACAACCTCAGATATTGAGACTCACAGATAATCTGATGCCAGGATGTGGAAAAAAGGTAATAATGATAAAAAGTGAGAAGGAATTGGATGGAGAAATAAAAAGGCTGGCTTCAAGGTATGGTAAATTCTGCCTTTATTTTCCGCAAATAGAGTATCTGAGAAGGCAGATATTATCTGAAATTCTATAATTGGTTCTCTGACCACTGATACAGAGATTTAAGACCTGGATCAGGAATTTCCAGAGGAGAGAAGGCCTTGGGTTTCAGCAGAATTAATTGAGAGGTTTTATTTTTCAAACTATACTTCCCTGTTAGAGAAGAAGTTAAACATGAGAGAGGAGAGTTGCTTTTTGAGCCTGATTATGAAGACCTGACTCCTGCATCTTCTGCTAACTTCACACTGTGAGTCAAATTGCTTTCTGTGCACTAGAAGCTTTAGCTATAAATGGGGTCCAAAGTAAACTATGGAATTGTTTTGAAGTTGCAATAATACCTCAATAAATGTTAAATATTAGCTAGCACATTAACAGCAATTATTATTACTATTAATATTATCAATCATAGAGAGCTATACTTACAAATGGAAATGTTTCATACTACTTAGAAATGATGGGATAGAAAACTAAATGAGAATTTCAACTATCAATAAGAAAATTTGACATCTACCCTCCACAACCCAACAGAGGGTGAATAAGGAATGTGTGTGTTAGTCACTCAGTTGTGTCTGACTCTTTGCCACCCATGGGCTGTAGCCCACCAGGCTCCTTTGTCCATGGAATTCTCCAGGCGAGAATACTAGAGTAGGTTGCCATTTCCTTCTCCAGGGCATCTTCTCCACTGAGGGATCAAACCCAAGTCTCTTGTATTGCAGGCAGATTCTTTACCATCTCAGTCACCAGGAAATATGCTCACTCATATATTTACTTGCCCTATATTGCACCGTGGAGAAGGACATGGCAACCCACTCCAGTATTCTTGCCTGGAGAATTCCATGGACAGAGGAACCTGACTGTAGTCCATGGGGTTGCAAAGAGTTGGACAGAACTGAGCAACTAACATATTGCCCTGATTGTTTATTTATTTATTTTTTATTTTTTACCTTTGTGAAGCAAGTGATAGTCTTTATAATGATAAGAAAGGCCTCTCCTACTTCTGCCTTGTTGAGAGTTTCATAATGAATCAGTGTTGGATTTTAAGAAATGCTTCCTGTGCATGGGTTAATCTGATCATGCGCATGGCGTTTCCTTACATTTTCATGTGATAGATGACTTAATCGACTTCTAAATGTTGAAATAATCCTACATGCTTGAAGTAAATCTCAACTTTGTTGTACAAGTTTTTTATTGTTGGATCCCATTGGCTGATATATTTTTGAAATCTAGTTTTAGTTTTCCTTTCATGTAAGAGCTTCATCTGATATTGTTATTAAGATAATGCTGGCTTCGTAGATTGAATTAGAATGTGTTACCCTTGCTTCCATTTGGATAAGATTCTGGAGGTATGCTATTACTTTTTCATTAATTGTCTGATAGAATTCACAAGTGAAATCAATTGGACCTACTACTTTCTATTTTGGAAGGTTATTAATTATTGATTCCATTGTGTCCTGAAAACATATTTTCTATGGCTTATGGTCTTTTAATTAGTGTGATCTGTCCTATTCAACAGTCCATATGAGCCTTAAAAATATGTATATTTTGCTATTGCAAGATAGAGAATTCTTTCATTGTAAGTTACATTGATTGATTAATAATGCTTTTTAGATCAATTTTACCCTTATTAGTTTTATGCCTATTTGGCATACCAATTACCAAAAAAAAAAAAAAAAAGACACAATTAAGAAAATATACACTAATAATAGTGGATCTATCTGTCTCCTTCCAATTCTGTTTTTCTTTTTATTTTGTGAAATTCTGTTGTCAGGTGCATAGTAATTTAGGATTTTTCTTGGAGAATTGCCCTTTTTATTGCTATTTTACATTCTTTCTTATCTCTAATGATTAGCTTCATCTAAATTTTTGTTGGGAAATAATTTAGCTACTCACGATTTCTGTTTATAATTGTTATCAGGGTGTATTTTTCTCCTTCCCTTTACTTTTATGTGATCCCTTACTTTGAAAGTGTCCTACTTATAGACTATGCTGTTTTTAAATTCTAAATGAAATGACAAAAGCTGATTGAGTCTATGTTTAGTGAAGCGAGTTGTATAGTATAGTGTGCATCCTCAGTGGTGTCCAACTCTTTGCAACCCTCTGGACTATAGCCACTCAGGCTCCTCTGTGCATGGAACTTTCCAGGCAAGGATACTAGAGTGGGCTGCCATTTCCTACTCCAGGGGATCTTCCTGACCCAGGGATCAAACTGGTGTCTCCTGCATTGACAGGTGGATTCTTTACCTCTGTAACTCCTTGGAAACCCAAATTCACTTTGTAGTGCATTGAGTTATATGAGTTGTTTATATATTTTAAATGTTAACCGCTTGTCAGATACAATTTGCAAATATTTTCACCCATTTAATAGGTTGTCTTTTCGTTTTGTTGACATTTCCTTTGCTGTCCAGAGTGTTTTTGTTTGTTTGTTTTCTCTGGTTTGATGTGTCCCATTGTCTATTTTTGCTTTCATTGCCTTTGGTTTTGTTGTCATAAGCAAAAAAAACACCCCAAACACTGATGTCACAGAACTTTGTTTTCTTTTATAAGTTTAATGATTTCTGGTTTTACATAGTTTTAATCCATATTAGATTAATTTTTGTGTAGGCTATAAGTTATCGGTACAACTTTATTCTTTTACTTGTATTTGTCCAGTTTTCTCAGCATCATTTATTGAAGAGGCTGTCATTTTTCCATCGTATATTCTTGGCTCTATTGTTGTAAATTAATTGACCGGTTTATACATGGGTTTATTTTTATTTCTCAAGATTGCTTTGGCTATTTTCAATTTCTGTGTCCCATACAAATCTTAGGATTGTTCTATTTTTGTGAAAAATGCTATTGGAATTTAGATAGAGTTTCCATTGAATCTGTAGATTGCTTTGCATAGTGGACATTTCAACAATATTAACTCTTCCAATTCATGAGTATGCCTTTTCATATGTCTGTGTCTTCTGTTTATTTCATTAATGTCCTATAGCATTCAGTGTATAGGACTTCCACCTCCTTGGTTAAGTTTGTTCCTAGGTATTTTATTCTTTTTTTAATGAAATTTTAAATAGGACTGTTTTCTTAAATTCTTACTTTTCTTTCCTTGATAGTATATAGAAACACATCAGAAATTTGCATATTGATTTTGTGTCCTTCAGTGTTACTATTTTTTATTATTTCTAATAGTTTTTTTTTTTTGATGGAGTCTTTAGGATTTTCTATGCATGAAATCATGTCACCTGCAAATAGTGACAATTTAATTTCTTTCTTATTTGGAAGGCTTTTAATTTGTCTTTCTTGCAGAATTGCTCTGGCTAACGCTTCCAATACAATGTTGAATAAGAGTTCAAAAGTAGGCATCTTTGTTCATCATTAGAAACACACTAAGCTTTCTGAATCTGGATGTATTTCCTTCATCAAGGTGGGGAAGTTTTCAGCTTCTCTTTCTCCAGGTAAGTTTTCTGTCCTGCTCTCTATTTTGTTTCCTTCTGTGATGGGGACGTTAGTGCACTTGATGTTGCTCCATAAGTCCTTTAAGTTATTGTCAACATTTTTAATTCTTTATTTTTCTTCCTTGACTGGGTGGATTCTCTGACGTGTCTTCAAGTTAACAGATCTATTCTTCTGCTGCTCTAGTCTGCCGTTGCTCTCCTCTACTGTATTATTCAGCTCTGTGACTCTTATTGGCACTTTCTTAGATTTTCTTTCTCTTCCTTGAAATTCTCACTTTGTGTATACATTCTTCTCCTATGTATGGTGAACACTGTTAAACAGCCACTATTTTGAATTCTTTATCAGGTAAATTTCTTTTCTCCTCTTTATTAAGGTATTTTTACTGATGTGTTATTTTACCCTTTCATTTAGAACATCTTTTGTTTCCTCATTTCCCTTTTACTTTCTGTATCAGTTTCTGTGCATCCACTTCTCTGAGACTTGGAGGGGTCTCATCTAAGAGACATATCTTATTCTTTCCATAACTCTTAGAGGTTGTCTCTCAAATCTTTGTAACTGTCCAAGTAGCCTGGTTTATTGTGTGACTCAAAGTTGTTGAAGGTGTGGCGACAATTGTTGATGTTCCCAAGGGGAAGATCTGAGTAGCTAGATTAGGTTGATTAAAAGCTGCTGCCTGAGGTTCTGGCTTCTGAAGTTTGAACACTTCAATTCAGTTAGCTATGGTGTTGTGGGTCTCATGGATGCAAGACCTGTTGGATTTCAAAGCTTGATGCTTTAGGGGTTCATCTCCCAGGTGTAGGTCTTAAAAGTTGGACTGTCAGATGAGTTCAAACTCTGCTCCTCAGTGAGAAACTTAGGGATTTGAGTTCCCTCCCAGTTGTGGGTTTCCAGGTGACTCAGTGTTAAAGAATCTGCCTGCTAATGCACGAGATTCAGGAGATGTAGGTTAAGTCTCTGGGTTGGGAAGATAACCCTGGAGTAGGAAACAGCAACCCATTCCAAAATTCTTTCCTAGCAAAGAATGGACAGAAAAGTGGGCTGTAGTCCATGAGGTCACAGAAAGAGTTGGACACAACTGAGCACGCGCTGGAGCAAGCATGCCAGGTGTGGAGTGTATAGTGACATCGTGACTCAGCCTCTCCTACTTACTTCAAAGTGAGTTTTCTCTTGTTCAACCAATGTGTAGGAGTTACTCGGCAGCTTTCTTCCCAGAATAAGTTGTTCCTTATGTAGTTATAGATTTGGTTACATCCATGGGAAGAGGTGAGTTTTAGGGTCCTCCTAAGGTGTCATGTTGAACCTGAACTTCTCATTGAATTTTCACTGCAATTAAAGGTTCCATTCCATATTCAGATACCTGAAACATATATTTTATGTTTACAATGTACTGGCCATTCTGCTAAATAGTAGGGTGTTAAAGATGAAATCAGCATAGGATTTATCCTCGGGAATTTCAAAGTCTCTACTTTGGAACTACATAAAAGACAAAAAACCTGGAATGAAGTAAGACCCAGGAACCTGAAAAGTAGGGTGCTGTAAAATTTAAAAATGTCAGTTCCCAAAAGAAAGAATGAGTCTTATCCAGCTTCTGCCAGTAGGTAGTAGTACATAGTCAATAGGAGCACAGGTTAGAGAGTTCAAATCCCAGTTCCCCCTATCACTAGCTTTACTAACCTTGGTTATGTTACTTACCATTTCTAAAGATTTAAAAGCACTTCAAACACATTGCTTTGCCCTGCATCTATTATTTTATCTCTATCATTTCTCTTTTAATTACTTAATATGTCACTGACCTTGCTGAAATGAAATTACATTTCTTTTGTATAAACAAGTTATTATGGCATAGAAGCTCACTAGCAACCTGTGACAAATTCACTTTTGAGTCAAATGAGACTAGTGAACACAAACTCCTATCCATGTGTCCTGGACAAGTCTCCAGGTCCTTACCTTCTCCTTGTCCTAGTAGCTGGCCTTGATGGTGAGTACCTTCAGCATATTGATGCTTTACTAGCATATAAGCATATTGATACTTATTTTCTTGTTGGTGGTGATCTCTTCGGATGTCCTCATTCCGACTCAGGGAGGGTATATTCTTTTACATAATTATACATAGTATAGCTCGAGTTCAGGCTGTGACTTTTAGAAAGCTTTCCTTATGCTTTGAGATTGAGAAAAATTCAGATGTAGAGCAATATAAAACTTCTGTTAGAATTACTTACTTTTAGGGTCCATAGGTCCAAACATGATGTCAGAGTTCTTAGCTTCTTACTACATGGTCCACTTTAGTCCCCACCATTAGCCTTCTCCAGGTATCTTCACAATTTCTGTTTCAGATATAATAATGACCAGACCCTAAAATATGCATGCAAAATGTTACTGTTTCATTTCAAAACTCAGTTTATTCTCTGATCCTTCACAGTTAATATTGGGACTTTTTTCCTTCATGAATATACAACTTCTTTCCTAGAGAATACCCCTCCTGCCAATATGTTCCATAGAATTAATTTCCTGTAGTATTGAAGTACATTTCTGAAAACCTGAGTTATCTAGTATTAAATCATAATAATACATATTAGACATAAATAATCCAGTTCAGGAAGTTTCAAACTGACACCAGATATTGTTTTACAGTCTTTCAACACTCCCATTAATAGAAGGTTAAAAAAGCACAGTATTTACCTGCTTATCTGTATTGGCCTGAGGGATGCAAAATGTTTGGACAAGACACACATATACAACACTTTTCTAAAACAAACATTTTGGGGATATAACATATTTACAGGGAAATTCCTTAAATTTGCTGTAGCATTTTTATGACAAATGCGTTCACATGTAAAATTATCAGAGAGAACTAGTAAAAGATTACTCTGAAGAATATGACCCTCATATAATTTAGTACCTCATCAACAGGTGCTAAACTATACAGGTAAAAGTCTAAGGTACAATAAAGAGATGTTCCCTATACAGAGGGGTTCTTCGTACAGATATTAAATTTCACTCATTATACTAAAAGTGGGGATAATTAAAGACCTCTAAGTAAAATTTCTATTCTCTATGAGTAAAATTTAAAAATCAGTTCACATCAGCACAGTACAATGTCACAGACCAATTGATTTATGTTCTCAAGGTTGCCCTTTGCTCCGAATATTGCTGGGCTTCCTGAGCTCCAGTTCCTTTTCTAATCCCTTTTGTATATAATTGCTTATCACCTAATAAAAGATAAAATGTTAGGTATAGCTCAACTGTACTTCCATCTCCACTAGCTTTGTTCATAGGCATTTTTCCTAGGGCCCCTTTGACTTCACACTGTAGGATGCCTGGCTCTAGGTTTGTGACCACACCATGGTGGTTATCCCAGTCATTAAGAACTTTTTATATATAGTTCTCTGTATATTCTTGCCACCTCTTCTTAATCTCTTCTGCTTCTGTGAGGTCCTTACCATTTCTGTCCTTTATTGTGTCCATCCTTACATGAAATGTTCCTGTGATATCCTGGATTTTCTTGAAGTGATCTCTAGTCTTTCCTGTTATGTTGTTTTTTCTCCATTTCTTTTCATCATTCACTGAAGAAGGTTTTCTTATCTCTCCTTGCTTTCTCTGAAACTCTGCATTAAGTTGGATATATCTTTCCCTTTCTCCCTTTTATTTTGCTTCTCTTCTTTCCTCAACTATCTGTAAATCTTACTCAAACAACCGCTTTGCCTCCTTGCATTTTTTTTTCCCCCCTTGGGGATAGTTTTGGTCACTGCGTCCTGTGCAATGTTACAAACCTCTATCCATGTATCTTCAGGCACTCTATCAGATCTAATCCGTTGAATCTATTTGTAACGTCCACCATATAATCTTACAAGATTTGGTTTAGGTCATACCTGAGTGGCCTAGTGGTTTTCCCTACTTTCTTCAATTTAAGCCTGAATTGTGCAATAAGGAATTCATGATCTGAGCGAGAGTCAGCTCCAGGTCTTGTTTTTGGTAACCGTATAGGCCTTCTCCATCTTTGGCTGCAAAGAACATAATCAATCTGATTTTGGTATTAACAATTTGGTAATGTCCATGTGTAAGGTCATCTCCTGTGTTGTTGGAAAAGGGTGTTTTTTATGACCAGTGTATTCTCTTGGCAAAGCTCTGTTAGGCTTTGCCCTCCTTCATTTTGTACTCCAGGACTAAATTTTCCTGTTATTCCAGGTATCTCTTGACTTCCTAATTTTGCATTCCAATCCCCTATGATAAAAAGGACACCTTTTTTTTGTGCTAGTTCTAAAAGGTCTTATAGGTCTTCATAGTACCAGTCAACTTCAGCCTCTTCAGCATTAGTGGTTGGGACATAGACTTGAATTACTGTGATGTGAAAGGTTTACCTTGGAAACCAATGAGATCATTCTGTCATTTTTGAGATTGCACCCATTCTCAAAAGAGTACTGCATTTCAGATCATTTTCTTGAGTATGAGGACTACCCTGTTTCTTTCAAAGGATTCTTGACCTCAGTAGTATATAAAGTGGTCACATGAATTAAATCCACCATCCCCTTCCCTTTTAGTTCACTGATCCCTAAAATGTTGACATTCACTTTTCCCATCTCCTGCTTGATGTGCAATTTACCTTGGCTCACAGACATAGCATTCCAGGTTCCTACTCATTATTGTTCTTTATAGTATTGAACTTTACTTCCCCCACCAGACACGTCCACAACAGAAAATCTTTTCTGTTTTGGCCCAGCCACTTCATTCTTTCTAAAGCTATTAGTATTAGCCCACCTTCTTCCCCAGTAGCATATTGGACACCTTCCAATCTGGGGGGTCCATCTTCCAGTGTCATAAACTTTTTGCCTTTTCATGAGGTTCTTGAAGCAAGAATATTGGAATAGTTTGCTCTTTCCTCTCTCAGTGAATCACGTTTTCTCAGAACTCTTCACTGTGACATGTACATCTTGGGTGGCCCTGAAGGGCATGGATCATAGCTTTATTGAGTTATGCAAGGTCCTTTGCCATGAAAAGACTGTGATCCATGAAAGGGGTCCCATTATTACCCTATACCAAGCCTAGCAACAATACCTAGCTGCTGTTTAGTGGCTAAATCATCTGTGACTCTTTGTGACCCCATGGACTATAGCCCCCCAGGCTCCTCTGTCCATGGGATTTCCAAGGTAAGAATACTGGAGTGGTTAGCCATATCCTTCTCTAGGGGATATTCCTGACCTAGGGATTGAATACATGTGTCCTGAATTGCAGGCAGATTCTTTACAACTTAACTACCTGAAAAGTCTGATAGCAACATTTAACATTACAAGAAAGTCAAATTAGAAAATAATTATCTTTGTGAACATACACACAAAAACCTTTTACAAATTAGCAAATCAATTTCAGTATATTCTATAAATTCTATATATAAAATTCCATGTACATATCCCTGGGATGAAAATTTGGTTCAGCTGTTGAAAATTAACAGTACTACACAAAAAATTAGAAATAGTATATGATCATTGTAATACATGAAGAAAAAACATTTGAAAAATTTAATAAAATCATAATTTTAACATCTTATTGAATTAGGAATAGAATGCTATTATCAGCATCTGTTATATCTATGGAAAATCCATGTCTAACATTAAACTTTATGATAAATATTAAATTTTTTGTCTAAAACAGGAAGGAGACTACTATACCCCCTTTCACCACTTTCATTCCATATTGTACTGAAAACCTTGAGGACAATAAGAAAGAGATACAAAAGGCTAAATTTTAGAAGAAAATGGAAAATTCTTGTTGTTGGAGGATGATGTGATTGTGTATGTAGCCAGCCCTATGAAATCTACATGAAATCATTTTTATGGGTTAAATTGTGTCCCTTAAAAGTCATATGTTGAAGTCTTAACCCCAAAAACCTCAGAATGTGACTTATGTAGAAATAGGGTCAGTGCAGATGTAACTAGTCCAGATGAGATCATAACTAGACTGATGTCATTATAAAAAGGGAAATTTGGACACATTCATTCATTTAGAAAGAATACTACATGAAATTGGAGTTTTACTGCCATCAAGACAAGGATCTTCCAGAAGCTAGGGGAAAGGCCTATAATAGATCTTCCCCTAATGTCTTCAGAGGGACCATGGCCCTGCCAACAGCTCACTGTTGGATACCTACTCGCTAGAACTGGGGAACAATATATTTTTGCTGTTGAAGCCATTCAGTTTATGATACTTTATTACAGCAGTCCTAGTAACTAATACAAATATAACTCCTGTAACAAACAAACATTTAGTTTGTGGAAACAAAGTCATATAAACAACTTATATGTATTCCTATAGGCCAACAACAAATAATTGGAAAATAAAAGTTTAAGTGGCTCACATGATAAAGAGTCTATCTTCAATGCAGGAGACCTGGGGTCAATCCCTGGGTTGGGACTATTCCATGGAGAAGAGAATGGCAACCCATTCCAGTATTCTTCCCTGGAGAATCCCATGGACAGAGGAGCCTGGCAGGCTACAGTCCATGAGGTCTCATTGGCATCAAAAATATCAATTAAATTCAATAAAAGATGTAGAAAAACTATACCTGAAACTAACAAAGCATTGTTGAGCTAAATTTAGAAGACCCATATAAGTGGAGTTATATACCATCTATAAATTTTTCAAGACTAGACACAATGTTGTCAAGATATTCATTTTCCCTAAAAGGATATATGAATCCAATGCCATCCAAATCAAAATTCCAGCATCTTTTTGAAAAAATTGTCAGCCTGTTTCTAAAATTTACATAAAAATGAAAAGGATCTCAAGTAGAAAAAATAGTATTTTAAAAGAGCAACAAAGATTTAAGATCAACACTACTTTATGCTAAGATTTTCTAAAAAGCTCCAGTAATTGAGATAATATATAATGAAAAGATAAAAGATAGAAAAATATCCAGAAAAGATGTTCCAGAAATAGACCCAATACAACTCAGGAAAACCAAACAAAAAACTTACTCAGTTGGTATATTCTCAGCTTATGTCAATGGTTCCCCAAAAATATGTCCCATAGAACATTACTCTGTAGGATGCAAATATATTCTAACAAGATTTTTTTTTTAACTCCATGAGCAAATAGCTTTGAGAGACTGGGATAAAACAAAAAACTAACAACATATGTGTCCTTACCACAGGGGTTCAGAAGGATTTCAATGTGTAGAAATGCAATTAAAATCTCTAAAAGTAGTGCAGAGATTCCTAAATTTCTTTGGCATTTGAAATATATTTTGTCAGTAAATCCCACGAGAATATTTCCAAGGAAAATATTTAGCTGGACAATAGGCTAGAGCTATTATATTTACATTGCCTGGAAAAGGACATATTGTTCAATAAATGGTACAGGAAAAACTGGATATCCATATACAAAAAAACAATAATAATAAAATTGGACCCTCATTTTATGCCATATACAAAAATCAATTCAAAATACATTAAATATTTAAAGTAGGACCTAAAACTATAAAATTCCTAGAAGAGAGCATAAAGAAATATTCTTGACACTGATTTTGGTAAAAAAAATTTTGGATATGACACCAAAAGCACAGGCAACAAAAGCAAAAATAAATGTTGCTGTTTAGTCACTAAGTCACAGAAAATCCTATGGACAGAGGAGCCTGGAGGACTACCATCTATGAGGGTCACAAAGAACTGGACACAACTGAACTGACTGAGCATGCAGTATCCCATCTTTACCCATTCGTCTGTTGATGGACATTGAGGTTACCTCCATGTACTGGCTTTTGTAAATAGTGCTACAATGAACATTTATGTACATGTATCTATTCAAATTATGGTTTTCTCCACATGCATGCCCAGGAATGGGATTGCTGGGTCATATGGTAGTTCCATTTGTCTTTTCTTTCTATTTTTAAGGAAAATCTGTGCTGTTCTCCAAGGAGAGAAGGCAATATTGCCATCTGCAATGACATGGATGGACCTAATTGTCATACCGAATGAAATAAGTCAGACAGACAAAGACAAAGATACATTATTACTTATGAAAAGTGAACGAGTTAGTCGCTCAGTCATGTCCAACTCATTTTGACTCCATTGACCCCACCAGCCTCCTCTGTCCATGGGTTTTCCCAGGCAAGAATACTGGAGTGTTTTGCCGCTCCCCTCTCCAGGATATCTTCCCAACCCAGAGGTCGAACCCAGGTCTCCCAGATTGCATGCATATTCTTTACCATCTGAACCACCAGGGAAGCCTATAAGCCATTATTACTTATACGTGGAATTTCAAGAAAATGGTACAAATGAGCCTATTTTAAAAACAGAAATACAATCACAGATGTTGAAAACAAACTTATGGTTACCAAGGGTAAAAGGGTGGGCAGGAGGAAGAAATTAATTATGAGCTTGAAATTGACATATACACACTACTCCATATAAAATAGATAACTAACAAGAACTTAGTGTACAGCACAGGGAACTCTGTTCAATACTTTGTAACGACCTGTATGGGAAAAAAATCTAAAAACGAGTCTTTACATCATTGTAAATCAATTATACATCCATGAAAAGTAAATTCAAAATTTAAAAGGCAATTTAAGGATTGGGAGGAAATATTTTCAAACCACATTTCTGATTATATTTCACTCAGTCATTTCTGACTATTTGCGACACCATGGACTATAGCCTGCTCGGCTCATCTATCCATGGGATTTCCTAGGCAAGAATACTGAAGTGGGTTGCAGGGATTAAACTCTGGTCTCCTGAATTGCTGGGAGATTCTTTACTGTCTGAGCCACCAGGAAAGCCCATACATCTTATTAGAGATTATCCAAAGTATCTAAGGTGTCTATACAATTCAATACCAATAATCAAACAACTCGATTTTTTTCAAATGGACCAAGTACATGGATATACATTATTTTTCAAAATAAAAAAACCTAAAGATATTGGTGTTTTGACTATGCTTTTGCTACCAGAGCAGTGCTTAGAAAAAAACAAGCAAAATGTCCTCTACAATCTTCTGGTAAATAAAACCAAACCACTGAGATGTACTGAAATGTATTGCATAGGCATCAATTAACACAGGCACCTATGTTAATAAGTGATATTGGAGATTTTTGTTATTCTTTAAAATTTAATTGACTTTTCCATATTTGTTTATTTAGATAAAAAATAATGTGATAGCATAAAATGTTAGCCTAAAATTGTTCATCCATCTATGAATTGGCACATAATTTTATCTTTACTGATTTATTAAATTCATGGTACTTATAACTTGTTTTATGTTTATTTATGCATATCTCTTGTTTCCTTCATGATATATGAGCTCATTGAGGGCAAACAAAGATACTCTGTTCAACTTTATAGCTTTTTAAAGAGTCTAGAAAATTTCGCAAATAGAATAGTCAATTAGTAAACATATGTTGAATTCAAATAAGCAACTTCTTATAAAGCAAGCATATGCAACATTTCTGATACAATATGTCTAGACCTTTAAATGGTAAAAACAATAGAAAATCCCAAATAAATTCACAATACTTTACTATTTACATATAATAATTATTTAAATGTTTATACTCATTAGATTAGCATTTATTATGATTTGATTTTGAATGAGTATTAAATACTTACAAAATCAATTTCATCATTTAATATAATTATTTTAAAAGTTAATTTATTCTTGGAACATCTTATAGCCCTTCAGAAAGGACTTCAACTTGGAATACTAGTATAATAACACTGAAAACAGTATAAGAAATTTTAAAATAGTTTCTTCTAAGTTAATGTTTTCTGAAGTTAAATGATGAGGAAAATCATTTCCCTGTTCCAATTCTAGCTTTGTATTATATATTGTGTGACATCCAACAGTTTATGTTAATTCAATAATGTTGATTTGCATACCTCAATTTGATTTATGACATGTTTGAATGTCAGAATATTTAAAGTCAGCAAGTAACAAATAATCTTTCTAATTTACTAGTACTATAAATTATATTTTGAGTGTAGATTTGTATATATTTTAGATATCTCAAGGAGAGGATTTCATAACTAATATATCTAATTTTATAAAACATGTTATTGAAAAATTATACATATCAAGTGAAAATTACGTATTTTTTCTTATCAAGACACTGCAGCTTAAATCAAACAGAGGTGATAAAATAACAAAACCCTAAAGACAAAGATAAGAACCCAGTCCTTTAGAGTTAACATTCTATCCATTTATGAAAAAAAAAACAACAACAAATATGTAATGTCCTATTCAAAAGATAATGTTCTGGTGGTATATGAAAGAACTTTATGAAAACACTGTGGAACAGTCTGTATCAATTAGATATTTTACTATATGTTGCATGGAAGTGAAATGAAGTGAAAGTTGCTCAGTCGTTTCTGACCCTTTGTGACCCCATGGACTATAGAGTCCATGGAATTCTCCAGACCATAATACTATAGTGGGTAGCCTTTCCTTTCTCCAGGGGATTTTCCCAACCCAGGGATAGAACCCAGGTCTCCCACATTGCATGTGGATTCTTTACCAGCTGAGCCAATTTTGCATGGAGAGTTAAGTAATTTGCCTAATGACAAATAACTTATCACATACATAGTATATTTCCTAAACCTTTATTTAGTTAACAAACCAAATAGTAGCTATAATTACTATTTTCACAACTAAACAAATTTTCAAATTCTAACTTCTAAACATATTATGAATATTAATAATGCCATTAATATATTTAGACTTAATAAAGTGATGTTAGGTTCATCATTTATGCTTATGAATATTGCTAGAAGAAAATCAGATTATACTGTGGCACTAAAAAATAAAAAGCACATCAATGGATATTTTCTTTAACTGTAAAATTCATTGTAATGAAGGGAAAATCATCTTGCCGTAAATTATTACATTTTATCTAATGGAGATGCCAAGATTTGCATTCTGTTAAATATTATATCATTTATTCTGCTTTAATACCCCATTACATTTTTATTTAATTGACATTAAGTACATATAGGTAATTGCTATTGAACAAATTAGATTTTAATTAACATCTGCATTTGACAAAAAATTCAATAAGAACAAGATGGTGGATTAGAAGGACATGCGCTCATCAACCATTCAATATTACAGTAATGCAAATCTATGCGCCAACCTCTAATGCTAAAGAAGCTAAAGCTGAACCATTCTATGAAGACTTACAGGACCTTCTATAACTAATACCCAAAAAAGATGTCCTTTTCATTGTGGGGGACTGGAATGATAAAGTAGGAAGTCAAGAGATACCTGGAGGAACAGTCAAATTTGGCCTTGGAGTAAAAAATGAAGCAGGTCAAAGGCTAAGAGAGTATTGACAAGAGAACACACTGGTCATAGTAAACACCCTCTTCCAACAACACAAGAGAAGACTCAACACATGGACATCACCAGATGGTCAATACCGAAATCAGACTGATTATATTCTTTGTAGCCAAAGATGGAGAAGCTATATAGTAAGTAAAAAAATGAGATTGGAAGCTGACTGTGGCTCAGATTATGAGCTCCTTATTGCCAAATTCAGACTTAAATTGAAGAAAGTAGGGAAACCCACTATATGATTCAGGTATGATCTAAATCAAATCCCTTACAACTATACAGTGGAAGTGACAAACAGATTCAAGAGATTAGATCTGATAGACAGAGTGCCTGAAGAACTATGGATGGAGGTTTGTGACACTGTACAGGAAGCAGGGATCAAGTCCATCCCCAAGAAAATGAAATGCGTAAAGGCAAAATGGTTTTCTGAGGAAGCCTTACAAATAGCTGTGTAAAGAAGAGAAGCTAAGAGGGTATTGACAAGAGAACCCCCTGGTCATAACAAACACCCTCTTCCAACAACACAAGAGAAGACTTGACACATGGACTTCACCAGATGGTCAATACCAAAATCAAACTGATCATATTCTTTGTAGGCAAAGATGGAGAAGCTCTAGACAGTCACCAAAAAAAAAAAAAAAAAGACTGGAAGTTGATTGTGGCTCAGATCATGGGCCTTATGAAGCATCACTATGAACAAAGCTGGTGGAGGTGATAGAATTCGAGGTGAGCTATTTCAAATCCTAAAAGGTGATGCTGTGAAAGTGCTGCACTCAATATGCCAGCAAATTTGGAAAATTCAGCAGCAGCCACAAAATGGGAAAATGTCAGTTTTCATTCCAATCCCAAAGGAATGCAAAGGAGAAAAGAAAAGATATACCCATTTGAATGCAGAGTTCCAAAGAATTGCAAGGAGAGAAAAGAAAGCTTTCAAAAGTGATCAATGCAAAGAAATAAAGGAAAATAATAAAATGGAAAAGACTAGATCTCTCTTTAAGAAAATTAGAGATACCAAGGGAACATTTCATGCAAAGATGGGTGCAATAAGGACAGAAATGGTATGGACCTAAAAGAGGCAGAAGATATTAAGGAGAGGTAGAAAGAATATACGGAAGAACTGTACAAAAAAAAGATCTTCATGACCCAGATAATCACAATGGTGTGATCACTCACCTAGAGCTAGAAATCCTGGAATGGGAAGTCAAGTAGGCCTTAGGAAGCATCATTATGAACAAAGCTGGTGGAGGTGATAGAATTCCAGATGAGCTATTTCAAATCCTAAAAGATTATGCTGTGAAAGTGCTGCGCTCAATATGCCAGCGAATTTGGAAAACTCAGCAGTGGCCACAAAATGGTAAAAGGTCAGTTTTCATTCCAATCCCAAAGGAAGGCAATGCCAAAGAATGCCCAAACTACCGCACAATTGCACTCATCTCAAATTCTAGCAAAGTAATATTCAAAATACACCAAGGCAGGCTTCAACAATACATGAACCATGAACTTCCAGACATTCAAGCTAGTTTTAGAAAAGGCAGAGGAACCAGAGATCAAGTTGCCAACATCCTCTGGATCATCAAAAAAGCAAGAGAATTCTAGAAAAACATCTACTTCTGCTTTATTGACTATGCCAAAGCCTTTGACTGTGTGAATCACAAGATTGTGGAAAATTCTTAAAGAGATGGGAATACCAGACCACCTGATCTGACTCCTGAGAAATCTATATGCAGGTCAAGAAGCAAAATTTATAACATAACATGGAACCACTGACTGTTTCCAAATCGTGAAAGGAGTATGTGAAGTCTGTATATTGTCACTCTGCTTATTTAACCTATATGCAGTGTACATAATGTGAAATGCTGGGCTGGATGAAGCTCAAGCTGGAATCAAGATTGCCAGGAGAACATCAATAACCTCAGATATGCAGATGACACCACACTTATGGCAGAAAGTGAAGAGGAACTAAAAAGCCTCTTGATGAAAGTCAAAGAGGAGAGTGGAAAAGTAGGCTTAAAACTCAACATTCAGAAAATATAGATCATGGTATCCAGTCACATCACTTTATGATGATTAGATGGGAAAACAGTGGAAACAGTGAAAGACTTTAGGGACTCTGAAATCACTGCAGATGGTGACTGTAGCCATGGAATTAAAAAATGCTTGCTCCTTGGAAGAAAAGCTATGACCAACCTAAACAGTATATTGAAAAGCACTGCCATTACTTTGCCAACAAAGGTCCATATATTCAAAGGTGTGGTTTTTCCAGTAGTCACGTATGGATGTGAGAGTTAGACTATAAAGGAAGCTGAGCGCTGAAGAATTGATGCTTTTGAATGTGATGCTGGAGAAGACTCTTGAGAGTACCTTGAATGCATGGAGATCCAAAGAGTCCATTCTAAAGGAAATCAGTCCTAAATATTCTTTGGAAGGATTTGTTGAAGCTGAAAATCCAATACTTTGGCCACCTGATGAGAAGAAATGACTCATTTGAAAAGTCCCTGATGCTGGGAATAATTGAAGGCAGGAGGAGAAGGGGTTGACAGAGGATGAGATGGTTGGAAGGCATCATCAACTCAATAGGCATGAGATTCAGCAAGCTCTGGCACTTGGTGATAGACAGGGAAGCCTGGCGTGCTGCAATCCATAGGGTTGCAAAGAGTCAGACACCACTGAGCAACTGAACTTGATAAGAAATTACACTCATATACTACTAAAACAGGTGGGATATTTTGGCTTATTTACACACTTTAAAATTAAGTGTTTAATCCAAATTACATGTTCAAATTTTTAAAAAATTAATTATAGCAATTTTTATGATTGAAATAAAGACTATATCACTAAACACTTTATTAAAGCTTAAATGATAAAAATGGTCATTCTTCTTTTCTCGACAATTCAGTTCAGTTCAGTCACTCAGTCATATCCAACTCTTTGTGACCCAATGAATGACAGCACACCAGGCCTTCCTGTCCATCACCAACTCCCAGAGTCCACCCAAACCCAGTTCATTTAATCGGTGATGCCATCCAAACCATCTCATCCTCTGTCATGCCCTTCACCTCCTGCCCTCAATCTTTTCCAGCATGAGTTCAGTTCAGTTCAGTCCCTCAGAAGTGTCTGACTCTTTGCAACCCCATGAATCGCAGCACACCAGGCCTCCCTGTCCATCACCAACTCCCGAAGTTCACTCAAACTCACATCCATCGAGTCGGTGATGCCATCCATCTCTGTCGTCTGTCGTCCCCTTTTCCTCCTGCCTCCAGTCCCTCCCAGCATCAGGGTCTTTTCAATGAGTCAACACTTCAAATGAGGTGGCCAAAGTACTGGGGTGTCAGCTTTAGCATCATTCCTTCCAAAGGACACCCAGGGCTGATCTCCTTTAGAATGGACTGGTTGGATCTCCTTGCAGTCCAAGGGACTCTCAAGAGTCTTCTCCAGCACCACAGTTCAAAAGCATCAATTCTTTGGCACTCAGCTTTCTTCACAGTCCAACTCTCACATCCATACATGACCACTGGAAAAACCATAGCCTTAACTAGATGGACCTATGTTGGTAAAGTAATGTGTCTGCTTTTGAATATGCTATCTAGGTTGGCCATAACTTTCTTTCCAAGGAGAAAGCGTCTTTTAATTTCATGGCTACAGTCACCATCTGCAGTGATCTTGGAGCCCAGCATCAAGGTATTTTCAAATGAGTCAGCTCTTTGCATGAGGTGGCCAAAGTATTGGAGTTTCAGCTTCAACATCAGTCCTTATAATGAACACCCAGGACTGATTTCCTTTAGGATGGACTGGTTGGATCTCCTTGCAGTCCAAGGGACTCTCAAGAGTCTTCTCCAACACCACTGTTCAAAGGAATCAATTCTTCTGTGCTCAGCTTTCTTTATAGTCCAACTCTCATATCCATACATGATCACTGAAAAACTATAGATAGCCCTGACTAGACGGACCTTTGTTGACAAAGTAATGTCTTTGCTTTTTAATGTGGTGTCTAGGTTGGTCATAACTTTCCTTCCAAGGAGTAAGCTTCTTTTTATTTCATGGCTGCAATCACCGTCTGCAGTGATTTTGGAGACCCCAAAAATAAAGTGAGCCACTGTTTCCACTGCTTCCCCATCTATTTGCCATAAAATGATGGGACCAGATGCCATGATCTTAGTTTTCTGAATGTTGAGCTTTAAGCCAGCGTTTTCCCTCTCCTCTTTCACTTTCATCAGGAGGCTCTTTAGTTCCTCTTCACTTTCTGCCATAAGGGTGGTGTCATCTGCATATTTGAGGTTATTAAAATTTCTCCCGGCAATCTTGATTCCAGCTTGTGCTTCCTCCAGCCCAGCATTTCTCATGATGTACTCTGCATGAAAGTTAAATAAGCAGGATGACAATACATAGCCTTGACGTACTCTTTTTCCTATTTGGAACCAGTCTGTTGTTCCACGTCCAGTTCTAACTGTTGCTTCATGACCTGCATATGGGTTTCTGAAGAGGCAGGTCAGGTGGTCTGTTATTCCCAACTCTTGAAGAATTTTCCACAGGTTACTGTGATCCACACATCAAAGGCTTTGGCATAGTCAATAAAGCAGAAATGGATGTTTTCCTGGAACTCTGTTGCTCTTTGATGATCTAGCAGATGATGGCATTTTGAGCTCTGGTTCCTCTTGACAATTAGCAATATTAAAATTAAAATCTTATTATTATGGTCCAGTATCAGGATTTTATAAAAGGAAGTGACCCTGACATAAAAATACATGAAAACCTATAAAAATATCCCTAGAGTGGAGAACACTTTGATGTAAATGAAGGGAAACTTTTTTTGTTTATCCATGGCTAAGCTGACATGCTCAGTTTTCTGTGAAAGAAAACACAATTTACCTTTTTAATCTGTACTTATTTGTTTTTCTTTTTCTATTTGCTTAATGCAGAATCTGAGGTGATAAAGTTAAGGTTTTCACATCTTCTAATACAACTATTTAGTGATACTTCCCCCCCCCCAACTATTGCTTATAGGGTATCAACACACATTTTTATATATAATTTTTCATTTTCATTCAGTTTAAAATATATTGTAATTTCACTTTTGATTTACATTTTGACTTGTGACTTTTTTTATAAGTGCATCATTCATTTTCTAAGCATGTGGGGATGCCCAAAAAGTTAGATATTGAATACTAATGTAAATCCATTCAGGGCAGAGAACATATTTCTTTGGAATTTTAGTGCTTTTAAGTTTAATGAGATTTATGTCCAGAGTTTGTTCTATCATGGTCAATGTTTTATATACACTTGAAAAAATGTATATTCTGTTGTTTCGTGATGGAATGTTTTATTAATGTCCCTTAGGTCAGGCTGATTGATAGTGTTGCTCAAATTGTTAACATCTTTATTGTATACTTGCTCTATCAACCATTAAGAAAGTATTGAAATGTATGACGATAAATGTGAATTTGTCTCTTTTTCTGTATGGTTCTATAAGTTTTCCTGTCATATTTTTGAAGTACTATTAAGTACATACTAATAGTATGGACTTCCATGGTGGCTCAGGCTGTAAAGCGTCTGCCCACAAGGCCGGAGACCCAGGTTCATCCCTGAGTCGCAAAGATCCCCTGGAGAAGGAAATGGCACCCCACTCCAGTACTCTTGCCTGAAGAATCCCATGGATGGAGCGGTCTGGTGGGCTACAGTCCATGGGGTCTCAAAGAGTTGGACACGACTGATTCACTTCACTTTCACTTTCTAAGTACATAAGGTTTAGGACTGCCATGCACTCTTGATTAATTAACCTCTTTATAATTGGGGAATGACTATCCCTGGTTGTATTTTTCACTCTGAAATCAACTTTACCTAATTTTACCAGATTTGTGATTACTCTCAAAATGTTCTATTTGTCTTTATTCATGAAATGAATTTTTTGTAGGCAGTTCATAGTCAGGTGTTGCTGTTTTCCTCAGCTATCTCTATTAGTTGGGCTATTTAGATCATTTTACATTTTTAAAATTTTGATATTATTTAAAGATTAAATCTAGCACCTTATTATTACTTTTCTATTTATCCCACTCAATCTTTGTTATTATTTTTTCTGTTTTTTAAATTTACTGAATCTTTAAAAAATGAATTTATTTTATCCACTTTAATTATTTAGCATCTATACTTGTCTGATGTGCTATTTTACTGGAGAATATTTGGTTCATATTATACAGTCATATCTCTGTGTCTTCTTGAGGAACTGTTTCCAATACTCCCATAGACATCTAAGTCCCTTACATAAAATCGAATAGTGCAAGCGGTGTTCTGTATCTGAGGCTTCCACATCCAGATTTAACCAACTGCAGATTGAATTCTTTAATTTAGTCTGCTTTCAAGTTGTGTTATAACATTTCCTATATAGTATAAAACTTTTATAATCGTATCTTTCATTCCCCCCTTGCTATGTACTATTACTTAATTTTTAAACACGTTTTTAATTTCATGTACAATATTACATTTTACATTGCTGCTGTGTTATAAATCAGAAGTGATAAACTAAATTATGTGAATAATAGTTCAATAATAATAATCATATATCTTTACTCACATACCATTTCTATTGCTCTTCATTCCCTCTCAGTTTAGTTCAGTCACTCAGTCGTGTCCAACTTTGCAACCCCATGAACCGCACACCAGGCCTCCCTGTCCATCACCAACTCCTGGAGTACACCCAAACCCATGTCCATTGTGTCGGTGATGCCATCCAACCATCTCATCCTCTGTCGTCCCCTTCTTCTCCTGCCCTCAATCTTTCCCAGCATCAGGGTCTTTTCAAATGAGTCAGTTCTTCACATCAGGTGGCCAAAGTATTGGAGTTTCAGCTTCAACATCAGTCCTTCCAAGGGACACCCAGGATTAATCTCCTTTAGGATGGACTGGTTGGATCTCCTTGCAGTCCAAGGAACTCTCAAGAGGCTTCTCCAACAGCACAGTTCAAAAGCATCAATTCTTTGGCACTCAGCTTTCTTTATAGTCCCAACTCTCACATCCATCCATGACTACTGGAAAAACCATAGCCTTGACTAGATGGACCTTTGTTGGCATAGTAATGTCTCTGCTTTTTAATATGCTGTTTAGGTTGGTCATAACTTTCCTTCCAAGGAGCAAGTGTCTTTTAATTTCATGGCTACAATCACCATCTGCAGTGATTTTGGAGCCCAGAAAATCATTCCCTCTAATAGAGCCTTATTTCCATCTACTTTCATATTCCTTCTACCTCAAATTCTTTTCAGTTTTTGTAGTGTGGGTCTCTTATTGATTAATTCTTTCAAGTTGTATAAAATAATCTTTAACATTCATTTTCTAAAGATATTTTTGCTGAGTATAGCCTTCTACATTGACAGCATTTTTTTCTTTCAGTGCTATACAGATGTTATATTCTCGTCTCACTTACACTGTTTATTGAATATTGTTGAATAACATTTAATATTGTTATATTTTTGCTTTTCACTTACATTCTTACCAGCATGAAGTTTGATGGTATCCTTATATTTATGCTTCTATACATACACTTTTCTGGTTGATTTTTAAATCTTTTTCATATCTCTGATTTTTAAAAATTGGATTTTGATGCACCATAATGCAGGTTTTTCATATTTATTTTCCTTCAATTTCATTGAGGAGCTTGCATCTGTGAGTTATGCATTTTATCAAATTGAGCATATATCTGACCATTATTTCTGCATATTTCATTTCTGTGTTTGTTCTTCTTCTGTGTAGACTCCACTTGCATGTACTAGGTGATAGGAATTTGTCCTGAAACTCACTATTTTTTAAAAATTATCTTCAACTGTTTAAACATATTCTGTTACTATGTTTTCAGGTTCACTAATGCTTTCTTCTGAATTGATTATCTGCCATTAATATATCATACAATAAAATTTTCATCTCACATATTGTAGGCCTTATTTGGATCATTGTTTGCAACTTCCATTTGTCTCTACTTAAAATTTTTAATATATTAAATACAGTCATAATAATCCTTTCAATGTTTTTATCTGTTAATACTAAAATATATTTCAGTTCTGACTCTGTCTCTATTATTTATCTTTTCATTATATTTTTCTTCTTGCATGCTTAGTAATTTATATTTTAGCAATCACTAATTTTCCAGTACTTTGGCCACCTCATGCGAAGAGATGACTCATTGGAAAAGACTCTGATGCTGGGAGGGATTGGGGGCAGGAGGAAAAGGGGATGACAGAGGATGAGATGGCTGGATGGCATCACCGACTCGATGGACATGAGTCTGAGTGAACTTTGGGAGTTGGTGATGGACAGGGAGGCCTGGCATGCTGCGATTCATGGGGTCACAAAGAGTCAAACACGACTGAGCGACTGAACTGAACTGAACTGAATTTTCTTTTCTTTGATGCTGGATATTTCTGGACTTCTGTAAATATACTTGATCTTTGTCTGGGATTCCTTTAAGTTAATTAGAAACAGTTCAATCCTTGGAATCTTGTTTTGGAAGTTTACTAAGTAATATCAGAGCAGTGCTCAGCTGAAGTTTATATATTCTGCATTTACCACCCAGGCCCTTCTGTATATTCTGCCTAATTCTCTTTTAATCTCTAGGCTTTGTATTTTGGCTATTGAGTATTGACTATGTTTCTGGGCACCTGTGAATTTCAGGTACTCTCAGTTCAATTAGGTTCAGTTCAGTCACTCAGTCGTGTCCGACTCTTTGTGACCCCATAAATCACAGCACGCCAGGCCTCCCTGTCCATCACCAACTCCCAGAGTTCACTCAGACTCACGTCCATTGAGTCGGTGATGCCATCCAGCCATCTCATCCCCTGTCGTCCCCTTCTCCTCCTGCCTCCAATCCCTCCCAGCATCAGAGTCTTTTCCAATGAGTCAACTCTTCACATGAGGTGCCCAAAGTACTGGAGTTTTAGCTTCAGCATCATTCCTTCCAAAGAAATCCCAGGGCTAATCTCCTTCAGAATGGACTGGTTGTATCTCCTTGCAGTTCAAGGGACTCTCAAGAGTCTTCTCCAACACCACGGTTCAAAAGCATCAGTTCTTTGGTGCTCAGCTTTCTTCACAGTCCAACTCTCACATCCATACATGACTACTGGAAAAACCATAGCCTTGTCTAGACGGACCTTTTCAGGCACTCTAAGAAATTCTAATATCTCTAATATTTTTGACCTCACATAGTTTCTTTATATTTATGTATCAATCTGTATTCTGCACACTTGCAAAGTACTGTATACAATTTTCTGTCCATTCCAGCAGTGTATCCTGTGCATTCTAGTCACTTTGGTCTCAGCTTCATTTCTTCAACTTAACACAGCTGAGCTTGCCTGGGTTCTTTCTCTGTTTGTCAGAACCTGAAAATTCATTCAAGTTAGTACAGTTGAGTAAGCTCAGTTCTCACCTAATTTACCAACTTAGTCTCATGGATTGAGATCCTTTTCAGCCTGCTATTTAGTATCTTTAGAACTACTGTTCTATTAATTTGGTTCATCTTTTGGTTGCTTCAGGCAGTAGAGTAAATCTAGTCCACTTTGTCCTTTCTGGAACATTCTTTCTAGGTTTTATTTTTATTTAAATTTATTTATTTTAATTGGAATCTAATTACTTTTTTAAACTCTTTTTCTTTAAAATATATTGGTTCCTACAAAGAAACAGAACATAAATACAATAAATAAGAGCATGCTCTGTCTCAAAGTACACTTTAACCAACAGAATATAACACTTTTCAAAGTAATGACTTTGAGAAAAGTATCTCTCACCTTTAAATTTATTTTTAATATATTTTAAATATTATAGTCTTGCCATGACAGAATATAAGATAGCTGAGTAAATTCAACTTACACCTAAAAAATATCCTAGGGTTACACATGGATTTTATTTTATTGACTAGGCAAAAAGTAGACAAGGGAATATTGTCCATTGGTGAAAGTTATTACAAAAATGAAGTGCCATTAATAATATATGATGATATTTATACATTTTAATCTTACTTTATGAACAACTTTAATATTTAACTTGTTTCTGTTTAATATTGCTTCAAAGTAAATAGGTTATATACAATGAAAAGGAGGCTAAAATATTTTAAGCCTGAAACAATCTATTGCAGAAATTTTAAAGATAGAACATTTTTGTAGTATCTATAATGAGAATAAAGTAATAATTGGGAAGTACTTGCCCCTGATGATATGGAGAAATTACCTCTGCTTTTAATATAGCAACAGGGAAACTAGTATCTTTTGAGTAGCGACAGCAGTAAGGAAGCTCATGAAGCAGATAACATTAGGCTTTGACCTCGTTTCATCACTTCTTGTCACTAACACTTCTCATCACCTGCAGCTTTTGCTCTTTCCACTTTAGGTATCATGTGCTGTAATTATAATGAGATTTTCCTTTACTTATAATTGCAGAGCCAAAGTACGGTCTTCAAAGAACAACTTAAAATTTCACTGACAACTAGGCTTTGAAAAAAGGAAACTTATAGGCCAAAATAGTACTACTAAAACATTAAAACTAGATAAAATTAACCAAGGATAGAAGGGATTATTTTTAGTTGCATGTTTTCTTGTGTATATTCCAGTGAAATATTGTCTGGGATTCAATACTACTTCACATATGATGAAATGCAAGTATGAGTCATATCATTACCTCTGTGACATCTTAAGGTTTTATCATACAACTTACTGATAGTCATAAGAGAACTGAGAGTCAATAAGAGAATTGAATTCTCTTATTCCATGTAAATACAACCCTATAAAATATTTTTCAATGAATCATTTTATATAGGAAAAAATCATAGGATTTTTGTGTTCTGAAACTGTAAATACCTGGGGATAAAATTTTATCTGGGGGATAAAATTCCTTTTCCAGATATATACTTATATATAATTTTTTGTCTTAGAATCATTAAATTCCATATGCCTCTAGTAAAATATTCTGTTAGCAAATCAGAAGCTAATTAAGAAATGAGAAGTTATCTTAAAGTGGGGACCCCCTTTGAATATTAATATATTAAATGTGTAACTCATTCAGGGTATTAATTTACTAAATGGGTAATGTGCTAAATGCGTCTCACACAGAATTTTCCCTGTGGATATTTTATTTATGAATATATAGGTATAAAAATGAGATACTTTCTGTATTTAGTCAAGGCTTCCCCATCACCTCTCCTGAAAACCCAACAAAAATTTTATTAAAAAGGATAGAGAGATTATTACATACCCCTTAGCACCCATGAACATGTGTTTTCATAGTTGAATTAACTGTCTCAGATACAGACCTCAAGCATCTCTTTTCTTTTTCTTTTTTAATATATAGATGAGAAATATTGAATAGTCAATTAATCTCAAAAGATATACAGTGGTTGTTTTAGAATTCATATTGACGTGATAAATTCTTTTGCCATTGTTGTTTAAAAATGACATACACCTTAGGAATCTAATCTAATTTCATTTAAGATAAATCTTAAGTTCTATTATTTCAAATATTATGTTCATCACATTTTTTTATATTTAAATGATAAAATATGCCCTGGAGGAAAACAACATTTTAACGTTTAAGATAGAATAAGCTTCTGAAACAAAATAATGTTAATATTTTCCACATAAATTTATTATGAATAATGAATCATTTTCTTTGGAATTAAGGAGCTATAATGCAGTTCCATTTGTCTTCCTGGGTAACATTCTCTTCCTTTTTCTTTGCACCCTCAACCCCTTGACTGTAAAGTGTCACTACCTAGTATATTTTTATTTGTTAAGTCTAAAATCTAAAATAGTGCAAACTGAATTCATGATATCAGTGAAAGTTCAGGATCCATAAATACATTTAGATCTATTTTTTCTAAGCTATAGATAAAAAACACTTTGCTTACCTACTAAATAAAAAGTAGTAAACAACAGCCAGATGGCTTAATTGAATACAACGTGGATATTTTGGAGGTGGCTAAAATAAACTTTGGGCTTCCCAGGTGGTTCAGTGGTAAAGAATCTGCCTGCCAAGCAGGAGATGTGGTTTTAATCCCTGGGTCAGAAAGATCCCTTGGAGAAGGAAATGGCAACCCACTCCAGTATTTTTGCCTGAAAAATTCCATGGACAGAGGAACTTGGTGGGCTACAGCCTATTGGGTCTCAATGAGTCAGACACAACTTAGTGACTAACTGAAAAGAACAACATCAAAAAAATAAAGTTTTATTACATTTTAGTTACTCCTGCTAGGTTAAGATAGAAATCCATAATCAGCTCATAACATAAGGTATAGCCCTGACATAATCTTCTCTTTCTGTGATATTGCTTTCAGAGTTGAGAGTAGGGTGGATGCAGTGTTTATGAATAAAACTGATGACTAGATTATTGAGTTGAGAAATAGTAACTCAGACACTAGCAGCAAGGCTCACCAGCAGACAGAATTTTAGCTACTGCTTACAATGTAGAATGCCGCATCTTTATATTTCAGTGATGTCAACAGTGAAGACAAATGCGTGCACACACACACACGTGCACACACACACTTCATGATCCTCTCTGGAATCAATCCAGATTCAGAGACTTCCTTACATTGAGAGGCGTAATATCCTTCACCCAAATATAATTTTCATAAACACTTGTTTCTCCAGAAGCAGTTACATCTTTATGTGTTATTTCCATTCAAATTGTCATATCCATTTGAATATTCTATCCATCTAGCAAACTGCATTCACCTTAAAATTAAGTTGACTATAAATCTTCCATTCAACTCATCATCTCTTATTCCCAAACTGATTTCTGCATTTTACTTAGTATCATTCTAATGCCTAAAGCAAAAATCACAAATAAAATTTTAATTCTACCATCTCTTTCCCCCCATAATAAACTGACAATTGTATTGTAAAATTCTCTAGAAATCAATAACAAAACGGCAATGGGAAAACTCACAAATAAATGGAAATTAAACAACATACAAGTGTATAGTCATTGGGTAGAAAGAAAATCAAAAGAGAAATTGGAAAATATTTCAATACAAGTGAAATAATTCCACCACACACTAAAACTTACAGGATACAATAAGGTCAGTATTGAGCAGAAAATATACGGTGACAAAAACCTACATTAAGAAAAAGAAATAATTCAAATAACCTAACTTTATACTTCAAGGAGTTGGAAAACAAAGAACAAACTAAGTCCCAAGTTAGCAGAAGAAAGTAAACAACTAAAATTATGATGTGAAGAAATGAAATGGAGAACGTAAAACCAGTTTTAAAAGATCAACAAAATTAAGAGATGGGTTTTGAGCAGATGAACAAATCTGACAAGCCCTTAGCTAGACTGCTGCTGCTACTGCTAAGCTGCTTCAGTCGTGTTCGACTCTGTGTGGCCCCATAGACGGCAGCCCACCAGGCTCCCCTGTCCCTGGGATTCTCCAGGCAAGAACACTGGAGTGGGTTGCCATCTCCTTCTCCAATGCATGAAAGTGAAAAGTAAAAGTGAAGTCGCTCAATCATGCCCGACTCTTAGTGACCTCATGGACTGCAGCATTCCAGGCTCCTCCATCCATGGGATTTTCCAGGCAACAGTACTGGAGTGGGTTGCCATTGCCTTCTCCGTTAGCTAAACTAAACAAGAAAAAAAGCCAACTAGAATAGATAAAATATAAAATGAAACAGGAGATATTACAACTGAAACCACAGAAGTTTCAAAAAAACTATAAGGCACTATTAAATTATGAACAACAATGGCAACACACTCCAGTACTTGCCTGGAAAATCCCATGGACAGAGGAACCTGGAAGGCTGCAGTCCATGAGGTCGCTAAGAGTCCGACACAACTGAGCAACTTCACTTTCACTTTTCACTTTCATGCATTGGAGAAGGAAATGGCAACCCACTCCAGTGTTCTTGCCTGGAGAATCCCAGGGAAGGGGGAGCCTGGTGGGCTGCTGTCTATGGGGTCGCACAGAGTCAGACACGACTGAAGCAGTGTAGCAGCAGCAGCAGCAGCACACACCAATTGGACAACCTAGAAAAATAAATTTCTACAACATACAAGCCACAAGACTGACTCAAGAAGCAGGAAACTTGAACAGATCAATAACAAATGAGAAGACTGAATCATTAATCAAAAGTCTCCAAAAATGGAAGTCCAAGATTAAATGACTTAACAGGTGCATTCTACCAAACATTTCAATAATGAATATCAGTCCTCTTAATCTATTCAAAAATAGAAGAGAAAAGAATACTTCCAAACTCATTTTATGTAGCCAGCATCACTCTGACAAAGACATCACAAGGAAAGAAAACTACAGGCCAATATCCTAATAAACATGGATGTAAAAATCTTCAACCAAATATTAGCAAACCAACTTCAACAGCACATTTAAGCACCATAAGGTACATTATGCACCATAATGTACATATGCATATGTACCATTACCACAACCATACACTGTAAGCAAGTAGAATTGATCCCTGGGATGCAAGGATGGTTCAACATGTGAAAATCAATAACTGTGATAAGCCACAAAACAGAATAAAAGATTACCTTACTAGATGTAGAAAAAAAATTCTGGCAAAACTCAAAACCCATTCATGACAATAATTCTCAACATATTATGTACAGAAAGAACTAGGCTCAAAGCAATGAAGGCCATATGTAAAAATCTGGCAATCAATGTCATACTCAATGGTGAAAAACTAAAATCATTTCCTCTAAGATCTGGAATATGGCAAGGATAACCACTCTCGCCACATCTGTTTAACATAGTACTAGAAAGCCTAGCCAGAGCTGTTGGAGAAGAAAAATAAGTTAAAAGCATTGATTTTTTTCCCCCTCAGAATATCTTAATTCTATCAAATGGTCACTGACATAGACCAGGACCTTGGTGCTTCAGAGTCAGAATGCTGCAATGTCTTTAAACTGGTTCTCTGAGCCCTGCCCATTCCTCAACTCTGAGTCTCTTCATTTTCCAGGATTAGACTTCTAAAATGCTATGATATTCACCTGCTGATTAAAAGATAAAAAACCTGTCACAGTGACCATCGTTTTGCAGAATAAAGGCCGTAAGATTACGCATTCTATTTATGATACGGTATGCAGTAATCTGTGCTTGCCTTCCAATTTGTCGGCCAGTTTGTGACATGAGCTTTGCAATATGAGCAGCCAAAGTCAAACCAAAACAAATGGACTTCTCTACCATTCCTGAACACATACCAGACAGAATGTAAATATGCATCATTTATATATATATATAGCGGTTAGAAACAGACATGGAACAACGGACTGGTTCAGAGCTGGGAAGGGACTACACTAAGGCTGTATACTGTCACCCTGATTATTTAATTTACATGCAGAGTACATCATGTGAAATGCCAGACTGGATGAATCACAAGCTGGAATCAAGATTGCCACGAGAAATATCAACAACCCGCGATATGCAGATGATATCACTTTAATGGCAGAAAGTGAAGAGGAACTCAAAAGTTTCTTGATGAAGGTGAAAGAGGAGAGTGAAAAAGCTGGCTTGAAATTCAACATCAAAAAATTAAGATCATGGCATCTAGTCCCATCACTTCATGCCAAATAGATGGGGGAAAGTGGAAATGGTGACAGATTTTTTATTTTCTTGGGCTCCAAATTCACTGCAGGTGGTGACTACAGCCAAGAAATTAAGACACTCCTTGGAAGAAAAGCTATGACATGCCTAGACAGTGTAATAAAAGGCAGAGACAACACTTTGCCAACAAAAGTCCATATAATCAAAGCTATGGTTTTCCCAGTAGTCATGTACGGATGTAAGAGTTGGACCATAAAGAGGACTGAGCATCAAAGAATCAGTACTTTTGAACTGTGGTGCTGGAGAAGACTCTTGAGAGTCCCTTGGACAGCAAGGAGATCAAACAAGTCAATCCTAAAGGAAATCAATGCTAAATATTCACTGGAAGGATTGATGCTGAATCCCCAATAGTTTGGCCACCTGATACAAAGAGCCAACTCATTGGAAAAGACCCTGTTGCTGGGAAAGATTGAGGCAAGTGAAGGGGGCAATAGAAGATGAGACAGTTGGATGTTATTACCGATTTAATGGACAGGAGTTTGAGCAAATTCCAGGATAGTGAAGGACAGGGAATCCTGGCGTGCTCCATTCCATGGGGTTGCAAACAGTTGGACACGACTTAACAACAGCAGTTGATGTAACAATATAGCATTTATATTAAAATGAAAGTTTGAAGATTAAAATCGAGTGTTTATAATCTCCTATTATTCTAACTCATTTTGTGCCATAAGTATATTTTTTGAAGACTCTGCACTTAATGTGTAGACTGTCAGCTTCTAAAATTCTAAAAGAGGAATTGTGACAAATATTGTGTATGTTGTATCCAGACTTTAAAACTGAATTGCAATGGGATAATCATGTTCTTTTGAATATCTTTGAAATGCACATACACCAGGTAATTTACATTTCTTTCTAAAGTTCTGTAACTCAACTTGCTGCAATTTTTTCATGCTAAAAGATTCTTTTAAGATAAAAATAGACATTTGAAGATTGGGTTACCTGGCATGTTTTGCAATAAATTACAGAATCTCTAAATTTCTGGATATATTTTCATATTAATGATGTTGAATATAAATATTCATTTCATATTCATAAATTCAATAATAATTTTGGTAATGAAATATTTGTTTAAATTATAAACATCTGTATCAGTTAAAATATCTTTTAGAATCTGTATTTTTATATTTTAAATATCAACTACATTAGTAAATATTTATTCTAATTCAAGTATTTCACTTATTTGATCACTATAAAGTTTATTTCAGGAAAAGAAAAATTGTTATAAACAAAATTGATTTTTATATTTAAAACATGGTAAAGACTCATATTAGGAAATTTGTAAGTTCTTCAATTTCCCTTTACATTTTTATATGTATTATTTTAATAGATCAGTTATTGTGTTATTTTAAAAGGTCAATGTTCATTCCAATCCCAAAAAGGGCAAAGCCAATAAATATTCAAACTACTTCACAATTGCGCACATTTTGCATGCTAGCAAGGAAGTGCTCAAGAACCTTCAAGCTAGTCTTCAGCAGTATGTCAACCGAGAACTTCCCAGAAATACAAGCTGGATTTAGAAAAGGCAGAGGAGCCAGAGATCAAATCGCCAACATCCATCGGATCATAGAAAAAGCAAGACAATTCCAGAAGAACATCTACTTCTGTTTCATTGACCACACTAAAGCCTTTGACTGTGTGGATCTCAACAAACTGTGGAAAATTCTGAAAGAGACAGGAATAACAGATCACTTTACCTGCCTCCTAAGAAAGCCGTATGCAGGACAAGAAGCAACAGTTAGAACTGGACATGGAAAAATGGACTGTTCAAACTTGGAAAAGGAGTATGTCAAGGCTGTATATTGTCACCCTGACTTTAACTTGGGCTTCCCTGCTGGCTCAGATGGTAAAGAATCCACATGCAATGCGGGAGACATGGGTTCGAGCCCTAGGTTGGAAAGATCCCTTTATATGCATAGTACATCATGTGAAAGAAGCTCAAGCTGAAATCAAGGTTACTGGGAGAAATATCAATAACCTCATATATGCAGAAAACACCATCCTAATGGCAGAAAATGAATAGTAACTTAGGAGACTCTTGATGACTGTGAAAGACAAGAGTGGAAAAACTGGCTTAAAATTCAACATTCAGAAAACTAAGATTGTGGCATCTGGTTCTTTCACTTCATGGCAAATAGATGGGAAAAAATGGAAACAGTGAGAGACTTTTTTTTCTTGAGCTCCAAAATCACTATGGATGGTGACTGCATAAAGTTAAAAGATGCTTGCTCTTTGGAAGAAAAGCTATGGCAAACCTAGAAAGTGTACTGAAAAGCAGAGACAACACTTTGCCAACAAAGGTTCATATAGTCAAAGCTATGGTTTTTCCAGTAGTCATGTGCAGAGGTGAGAGTTGGACCATAATAAAGGCTGAGTGCCAAGAACTTATGCTTCCCAATTGTGGTGCTAGATAAGTCTCTTGGGAGTCCCTTGGACAGCATGGACGTCAAACCAGTCAATCCTAAAAGAAATCAGCCTTGAATATTCTTTGGAAGGACTGAAGCTAAAGCTCCCAGACTTTGCCACCGGATGTGAAGAGCCAACTCATTGGAAAAGACCCTGATGCTGGGAATGATCGCGCAAAGGAAGAAAAGCGGTGACAGAGGATGAGATGTTTGGATGGCATCATCGCTTAACGGGCATGAGCTTGAGCAAGCTCTGCAAGATGGTGAAGGATGGAGAAGCCTGGTGTGCTGCAGTCTATGGATCACAAAGAGCTGGACACAACTGAGCAACTGAACAACAACAAATATGAAATACTGACATGTACATACACGGTAGCAAGTGGGTCATTCTCTTCAATTGAGGGTTTAAAACATGAAATATTCCTCTTTAAAAATTTTGTACTCCCTATCATGATTAACACATTTGTTAACTGTAATAATTTGAACAATGTATTAATAACATTCTGTGAGATGAATGAGACATTTTAAACATTGCAACCATCTTCACAGCTAGAAGAGGACAAAAGGAATGAACGTGATGAATAATGAAGAAAACATAGCCATGTTTCCCTGTTTGAAAGCAATAAATTCATTTTCTATGTTAAACACAAGTAATAAACCACAGATGCATGAACACACAGTTATACTGTTACACAATTATATACTATTATTATATCAGACAATAGCTAGGTATATGTTCTTACACATGTACTTTGAAGCAATGTGAAACTGGGTTTCTTAACAAAATTGACAAGGAGTTGAAGTCCTCTATCACATTTGGTGTGAATACTTTGACACGTGCGTGTGCCCGTGCTCAGTTTTGTCTGACTGCTTGTGACTCCATGGGCTATAGCCTGCCAGTCTCCTGTGCCCATGGGATTTCTCAGGCAAGATTATTAGGATGGATTGCATTTCCTCCTCTATGGTTTGAACCCACACCAGGGTTCGAACCTGTGTCTCTTGTGTCTCCTGCATTGACAGGTATATTCTTTACCACTAGCACCACCTGGAAAGTCCAAATTTTGCTAAATATTCTCTGCTTAGCTGGAGATACTTTTTATGAATTTTATTTCTCTAAGTACCTTATATATGTAAAATCATACAGTGTTTATCTTTTTGTGACTTTCACTCAGCTTGATGACCTCAAGTTTGATTTATACTGTAGCATTAGTTACAAGTTTCATTCTCTTTAAACCTGAATAACGTTCCACTGTTTCTGCATTGCAGGCAGATTCTTTACCGTCTGAGCCACCAGAGGAGCCCCTGGTATAAATATATATACATATATAACCTCTTTTTATTGGATTTCCTTCCCATTTAGGTCACCACAGAGCACTGAGTAGAGTTCCCTGTTCTATACAGTAGGTTCTCACTAGTTTTCTATTTTGTACTATTTATAATAGTAAGTATATGTCAATTTCAATCTCCCAGTATATCCTACTTCCCTTCCCCTCGTACCCATATGTCTGCTTACTGCATCTGTGTCTATTTCTGCTTTACAAATAAGTTCATCTGTAAAACACATTAATTTTTAGTGTGTAAAGCTGGTTTCATTAAAAAAGCTTAATCTTGAGTTGTTTTATTGTCTTAGAAAATTTTGTTAAAAATAACAATGGTGCTAATATAAAAACAAAATCTAATCTGAAATTTACTGCAGGGCATTTTCTTTTAAAGCCATATCAGTGTTTGCTACTTGTCATAAAATAAAATTTAAAAAAAAGGAAAGTTGTCTCTATGTAGTAGAATACTAAAACATGTTTATCAGGAAATGAATATATTGAAACACATACAGTTTTGCTGCATTTGCAAGTGTGTACTCCAACAGAACTCCCAAGAAATTTTATGAGGATTCAACACCAACCCATATTAATTCATAAGGATTATATTCTGGAAGTGCATGTAGTCTAACATATCAGTCACATATAAGACAAAAATAATGTAGGATTAGACTGCAGAACCCTAGTCATCTGCCTACCATCTATTCTCCATTTTTTAAAAACACTAAATATATGGAGAAGTCCTAGGTTACAAAGTTATATTTCCAAACAGAAACTGTTGGTTTTGCTTCCCAGAAATCTACTTAAAGAGGGCTGACTCTGACCTTTCGCTTAATGCTTTCCTCTCCTTCCTTCTTGCTTTCTAGAATGTGGATTTCATGACTAAACTTCCAATTACTATCTTCTGAAAATGAGTCAACCTTGAGTTTGGAAAATTGTCACAAAGATCACAGAACAAATAAAAATAGAATGGATGTGTAATAACTCTAGAGACTCCATTAAAACCATGTCCACCCTGCTCTACCTACATCTGGAAGGAATCATTTTACGTAAGAGAAACTAAATACTTAAAGAAAGTAGATTTTAATATTGTTGCTATTTTACAGAGATAAATTTAATCAAAACCAATATAAAGTTTGGTACCTAGAAGTGTCTGTTGCAATTAGCAGATCATAAACCATGGAACTGACTGAAGGGAGAAAATGTCAGGGCAAATATGAAACATTCAGACCATGCACACTAGAGGCCTGGTGATTCTTGCTATGTGACAACGAAATAGAGGTTCATGCTTTAGCCTGCCCTGTATTAGCAAGCAGATAACATGCCAACCAAACTCGTAATATTACACCTCTTCTATTATGCAAAAGAAATAAATAAAAGCATAGCACATACTCAGTCTTCTTTGTGACTTTGAAATGAAAACCTGAAATTAGAGCTGGAAAGGACATCAACAGAGAACAAAGAAGCAAGTCTTGAGGAAGCTAACTGCCAATGGCTTGCAGTCTAATTTCACCGAGAGTTCATTAATTTGGAATCTAGCTGGGATAAAAAATGATACATTGTGCTTATTCTAACCTGGTGCATTTATCAACCCTGGCTGTTAAAAGGCAACAGCAGAAGGAGATAACACCATGGTTAAAATCTTTCAAACAATTTTCTTAATTGTTTCTTTGTCATACAATGGGAGTAAACACATTGATGAAGGTCAGAATAAGGCATGGCAAGCCTACATGAGCCTGTTATTTCAAGTCAATTCAAAACAGTGTTATTTTAATGAATAGAAGATAGGAAAAACACAAAATTCACTATGCAAAAGAGAATATTCAGACTTACCAACTGTGTCTGGATGAGAAGCTTATGATCACTGATATGTAAAGTTGACTGGAAGAAATGTATCAGACAGCTGCTCATATTTTTTAGTACTTTTGTGGCCAATAAAACAGTCTTAATTTTCTAAAAGAGAGCCTGGTATCCCAGGACCTTCCCTAGAAGAACTTGCGCATCTCTCAGAAAGAGTATCTTCCCAAAAGTCCAGGTCAGACATAGTTGTGGATGACAACAAAGGAGAACTTCTCAGAAAGCAAGCTAAGTGTATGTGTGTGCATGTATTTGTATACATTTATACGAGAAATATGGAGGGAAGAAGAAAGGGGGAGATAGAGAAAGAGCCAGAGACAGAATGTAGAGTATCAGATGCATCATCTAATTCATCTCATTATCATAAAAACTATGGAATAATTATCAATATTATCATGATTATTATGACTGTTATTGTTATCATACTTATAGATTTAGGTAATGGCTTTTATATAAATTAAATAATCCAAACTAAAGCTGTGTGTAAGTG
This sequence comes from Capra hircus, assembly GCF_001704415.2. Lineage (NCBI taxonomy): Eukaryota > Metazoa > Chordata > Mammalia > Artiodactyla > Bovidae > Capra > Capra hircus. Next base: position 11,746,487 of record NC_030811.1, on the reverse strand, counting down.
GAAAAGCTAGTGTTGGCTAACTACATAGACTATGCCCTTACACATGGAAATTAAATTGAAAGAATAATAGTAGTAAATATTTCCAGGTGGTGAGATTATAGGTGTTTTTATTTTAATATTATAGACTTTAATTCTACTGTGAGAATACAGTTAATTTAATATTTGCAGGGAAAGCAATTTAAAAATTATCTTAGTCAAGGTTACATGTGCAGAATATTCCACTGTATGATGTATCATGATGGTTACTGATAGCACATCTAATTTCTTGCTATTACAAGCTAAGGTATCACACATATCTGGGAAAATATACATGCATGAGTTTTTCCAGTATGCATGGGGATGAGACCTCTGAATAAAAATGTTTACGTGTGTATATTTACTAGACAGTGTCATATAGATTGGGCTTCCTAGTTAGTGGTAAAGAACCCTCCTGCCAATGCAGGAGACATAGGTTCCATCCCTGGGTTGGGACTTTATCCACATCTCATATGCGACTTCTGCCAGTTTAGTCAGTACCTCTTGGTTTTTACAAATTTAAAATTTGTTTCTTAACTGAGGGTATTTCCTAACTGGTTCCTGATGAGTTAATAACCCATTTTAATATTGACAGTATATTTGTGTTTTTGAAGATCTTATCTATTCTATATATCAGTCCTTTATTGTAATATATTAGTTACATATGGATCTTTCTTCTTAATGATCATTTTTCTTTTCAATTATTCATGGTACACATTGATTTCTATTTTAACATCATCAAATGTATCAAACATTTTCTTTTTGATTAACACATTTTACATTTTGCTTACAGTGTCCTTTCCTGGTGACCATATACATGTATTTTCAAAATATATTAATTCCTTTAGCAACAATTGGTAGCAATTCAAATGAAGTATTATCTACCAGAAAATCTAATTAGTGGCTCATTCCCAAGATTTTTCTTCGGGGATAGTTACATAGGCACCCTCTGCTGGGCATTTATCCAAATTCCAAACTCCCAGAAGAAAAGCAGATATTCTGCAGAAACCACATTGTTCACACGATTTAGGCACAGGAGGGCATTCTTGTTACAGAACTGTGGGATTCTCCCTAAACTCAGGTCCCAGACACCAGCCAAAGGCCAACCTCACAAGCTTGACAAATTAAGCATAGTAATCTCAGGCCTCCAGTGGTAGTATTTTGGGCACATTTGACCTTCAAAAGTTTGATAAAAATTGTAATTTGTATTATTTACCTTTCTTCCTTAAGTGCTCTGCCACATATGAAGCTGTGGTCACATCTTGTTTTTCCTTGGAAGTGTCTATCTTTCTTTTGATTTCTGGCTAAGTTGATGGTCCTGCAGCATCAGCTCTGTGAAAGAAGAAATATTATAAACTAGCAGATTACCTGACTTTTTTGTAATCACAGTGAGAGTGATGCTGTTCTTAGTTTTCTACAAAATAAGGTGAAGCCAGAAGCCACAGTGGATTTTAAATTTTCTAATACATTTAGGCTTTTTAAATGTTATCTGTCAAATATGATTTGTAAATTTTTGCCCTATATTGAGAGATTAGGACTAACAGAGTACTAATTCATTGACATTTACATTTTTATGGTTCAAAAGGTAGAGAAATTTGAAATGTATATTTTTAATTGCTCTGTACAGGTACAAAATGTCCTATTAACAAATCCATTAGTTCCTTTGTTCACAGTTTCTGTCATTTGCATTTATAGAAAAATGATGAGGTCAAATGACTGGCTCACTCTTTCAGCATTCTGCTTTCTAAATATGGATATGAATTTGGAATCAAATGTAAATATATATTTCCCACACTTTTTAATATTGGCTTGATATATAACTTTTGACTTTGTATACTAATACTCTCACATTTTTCTTCATTATTTATACTATATTTATTATGGGGGTCTTTGTAGCTGAATTTGCTGAATTTTTTCAGTGGCTTCTGGTTTTAAAATTGTAGCTAGAAAGATGTTTTTATATTATAAATGTAAAAAAAGTTAACTCTTTTCTGCTAGTGTATTTAGGTATATAATATATTTGGAAGTTATCTTGGTTTCCAGTGTGAGATATTGATTCCATTGTATCTTTTTGCAAATAACTATTCAGCTATCAATGTTTTGCCAAGAAAATGCACTGGTCATAGCAAACACCCTCTTCCAACAACATAAGAGAAGACTCTACACATGGACATCACCAGATGGTCAACGCCAAAATCAGATTGATTATATTCTTTGCAGCCAAAGATGGAGACGCTCTATACAGTCAGCAAAAACAAGACCAGGAGCTGACTGTGGCTCAGATCATAAACTCCTTATTACCAAATTCAGACTCAAATTGAAGAAAGTAAGGAAAACTGCTATACCATTCAGGTATGACCTAAATCAAATCCCTTATGATTATACAGTGGAAGTGAGAAATAGATTTAAGGGCCTAGATCTGATAGATAGAGTGCCTGATGAAGTATGGAATGAGGTTCATGACATTGTACAGGAGACAGGGATCAAGACCATCCCCATGGAAAAGAAATGCAAAAAAGCAAAATGGCTGTATGGGGAGGCCTTACAGATAGCTGTGAAAAGAAGAGAGGTGAAAAGCAAAGGAGAAAAGGAAAGATATAAGCATCTGAATGCAGAGTTCCAAAGAATAGCAAGAAGAGTTAAGAAAGCCTTCTTCAGCAATCAATGCAAAGAAATAGAGGAAAACAACAGAATGGGAAAGACTAGAGATCTCTTCAAGAAAATTAGAGATACCAAGGGAAAATTTCATGCAAAGATGGGCTCGATAAAGGACAGAAATGGTATGGACCTAACAGACAGAATAAATTAAGAAGAGGTGGCAAGAATAAATGGAAGAACTGTACAAAAAAGATCTTCACGACCCAGATAATCATGATGGTGTGATCACTCACCTAGAGCCAGACATCCTGGAATGTGAAGTCAAGTGGGCCTTAGAAAGCATCACTATGAAGAAAGCTAGTGGAGGTGATGGATTTCCAGTTGCGCTGTTTCAAATCTTGAAAGATGATGCTGTGAAAGTGCTGCACTCAATATGCCAGCACATTTGGAAAACTCAGCAGTGGCCACAGGACTGCAAAAGGTCAGCTTTCATTCCAATTCCAAAGAAGGGCAATGCAAAAGAATGCTCAAACTACTGCACAATTGCACTCATCTCACACGCTAGTAAACTAATGCTCAAAATTCTCCAAGCCAGGCTTCAGCAATAGGGGAACTGTGAACTCCCTGATGTTCAAGCTGGTTTTCGAAAAGGCAGAGGAACCAGAGATCAAATTGCCAACATCCGCTGGATCATGGAAAAAGCAAGAGAGTTCCAGAAAAACATCTATTTCTGCTTTATTGACTATACCAAAGCCTTTGACTGTGTGGATCACAATCAACTGTGGAAAATTCTGAAAGAGATGGGAATACCAGACCACCTAATCTGCCTCTTGAGAAATCTGTTTGCAGGTCAGGAAGCAACAGTTAGAACTGGACATGGAACAACAGACTGATTCCAAATAGGAAAAGGAGTACATCAAGGCTGTATATTGTCACCCTGCTGATTTAACTTCTATGCAGAGTACATCATGAGAAACGCTGGGCTGGAAGAAGCACAAGCTGGAATCAAGATTGCCGGGAGAAATATCTATAATCTCAGATATGCAGATGACACCACCCGTATGGCAGAAAGTGAAGAGGAGCTGAAAAGCCTCCTGATGAAAGTGAAAGAGAAGAGTGAAAAAGTTGGCTTAAAGCTCAACATTCAGAAAACGAAGATCATGGCATCTGGTCCCATCACTTCATGGGAAAAAGATGGGGAAACAGTAGAAACAGTGTCAGACTTAATTTTTTGGGGCCTCAAAATCACTGCAGATGGTGACTGCAGCCATGAAATTAAAAGACGCTTACTCCTTGGAAGAAAAGTGATGACCAACCTAGATATAGCATATTCAAAAGTAGAGACATTACTTTGCCGACTAAGGTCCGTCTAGTCAAGGCTATGGTTTTTCCAGTGGTCATGTATGGATGTGAGAGTTGGACTGTGAAGAAGGCTGAGCGCCAAAGAATTGATGCTTTTGAACTGTGGTGATGATTTTGAACTGTGGTATTGGAGAAGACTCTTGAGGGTCCCTTGGAGTTGAAGGAGATACAACCAGTCCATTCGGAAGGAAATCAACCCTGGGATTTCTTTGGAAGGAATGATGCTAAAGCAGAAGCTCCAGTACTTTGGCCACCTCATGCGAAGAGTTGACTCATTGGAAAATACTCTGATGATGGGAGGGATTAGGGGCAGGAGGAGAAGGGGACGACAGAAGATGAGATGGCTGGATGGCATCACGGACTCGATGGACGTGAGTTTGAGTGAACTCCGGGAGATGGTGATGGACAGGGAGACCTGGCGTGCTGCGATTCATGGGGTCGCAAAGAGTCGGGCACGACTGAGCGCCTGAACTGAACTGAACTGAATTCAGCTATCAATACTATTTATTAAAATTCCCATTTCACTCCACCAATATATAATAAGCTTCTGCCTTATTAAAGAAGTCATGTAGTTGCAAGTCTCAGTATGAGATCATATCTTTCATAGGTATTCACTTAACCTGTATTTCAAAAAAGAATCTTAACATTTCAAAAAATGTATCTGATGTCTACAGACTTTATAGTTTAACACAGTTCATAAAAGCTGAAGGATTCTGAGAATTACATTTCTGATCATGTGATTGTGAACTTTTGTAAGAAGAGGAAACATGCCATATTTGTTGTGAAAGGACTGCTCTGATATGCAACTTAACTATAAAAAAGTAGAAGATAAGTAAAAATGATCTTATTACAATAGCAAAAAACTTAGTAAAAAAGTAAAACAAAATTACTGTACGTAGATTGCCTTCACAGCCTTGATGGACAGAATATCATAAAGAGGAAATTGAGGGGCCTGATAGTTGAGTATGTATGAAAAATTCATTTAACCATATAAAATTAAATGAAAGTCTCACAGCAAAGAATTTCCATTTCTCATAATATCAAAATAATTCATATGTATGCTATCACAGAACAATGTAGAAGAGATTTCAAATACTATCATTAAGGAAGATAACATTTGAGAGTTAATTAAGAACTTAAGAAGGGCTTACTCTGTATATATCACTATATATATGCATATATAATTTAGCTATTATTTATATAAAGAGTCAAGACAGGCAAGAACTAATTCAGTTTGCTCACTGTGGAAGCTACATAATTAAGATAGGTTTGCCATGCATGAGCAAGTCTGCATTGATTCTTTCATTTTCATAAAAACAAAATGACTTTTTTTCAGAGACTACATGTAAAAATGTGCTATCTGGGGTACCAAACCATAGATTAAGGCACATTAAGACTGAAACCACAATGAGGCTAGAAAATTGACTCATTAGAGAGCTGAGAAGTTTCATCAAATTACAAAATAAGGAAAAAAGTCTGTATATGGACCAGTTATTTGACAATAATCTAGTGAATAAAGCCTACCTACATCAATAATATTCAATATTTTATTATCTAAAATAAAACAGTATGTTCCACAACATAACTGAAGACTTGAAGAGAAAAACACATAAAAACTAGAGGGTAAGCTTACAAAACTCGGAAAAGTTAACTTCCAGATTTCATAAGAATCAATTCCTATTTCTAATCTGAATGTGTGTTTATGAAAAGACGTTTTTCTTCAGGAAGATCGAGCAAAGAGCCATTTAGTTCAGACGATGTCAGAGTAAAAATATTACCATCGGAAGCTTAAGTTTTAATGGAAGATTAGGAAATTTCAACTGATAAATTCACAAATTCACTTGTCTCTCCTTTGGGCCCCTCCCCATCCTCTTTTTTCAGAATGTTTGGTGTGAAGAGAGCCAAAATATCCTCACTTACTTCCATTAGCTTCACGGGTTTATGAGTGTTCTCTTCCTTGCTTTCCATGTCCAGTGAGAGCTCAAAACTTGAATACAAGAAAACTGACAGCTGTCAGCAGTTTCTTTTAAAAGAATTTAAAAATAAAATGTCGTCTGTATCATTCTGCATTACTTGTGTTCAGATGTGAAAAGATACGAAAATGTTTCTTAACCTTCAATATGATGGAGCACTGTATACAAATAGAAGGGTTGATTCTTGGGGTACAGTCGGAGGGAGCGAGAGAGAGAGAGAGAGGCAGAGAAAAAGACAAAGTCAGAAAAAAAGAAAATTTTCTTCCTCCAAGGTTAAAATGTTTTCATAGTTATGCGATCATATAAATACCCAGTACTTTTTCTCCAGTACACTTCTATGTATAGTAACTTTTTTGTTACTGTAATATCTCTTATTCTCTAAGGAATTACTTTTACTGATTTTTCTAATGTATTTAATTATTTCTCAGTTGGTTTAATTATACAATAAGCACATTTAACACTGCGAATACCTCTGTGTCTGTGTGTGCAGCTTTTACTAATGACATGGAGTGCTTCCATTGTTTTCTCTGCAGTTTGTTACTGTAGTGTTTTTTTTTTAATTTAATAATTATTAGAATCGAATCTGTAGCTTCTAAGAAGTCAGTTAACATTTCCATAATAATTAATAATTTCTAATCCCATCGTATTTTGTTGATTTGATTTCTGCTCTTTGCAATTAAGTAAATTTTTAATCATATATTTCTAAAATTTTACAAGTGCTTGAGTGTAAGATTTCCTGCAGTGAAACATTAATAAATTAATAAACGTTTAAAAATGTACTAATGTAGTATTTAAAGTTTTTACGTCTACTCCTAAATTTTGCGTATGAACATTTATAAAAGTGTTCTAAAATACGAACTTTTCTAAAACCTTATATAAGTTATCATTGACAGTTTATGAATATAATTGTCTATTAAATAATTTAAAAATACTTTTTGATAGAAGTATACCCTTCTGTTTATTTTTGGTTTTGCCTCCCCAATATTAAAACCTTCTGTGACATTTTAAGATGGTCTCATAAACAGCAAAATGTGTTTTCTTCTACGGTATGAGTCATCTATTTTGGTCATTTGATAGAGAAGCTCAGTCTATCAACACTGAATTACATAACAAATTTAACTGTTTTAACTCAAATGTATTTTATCTCCTTTCAGATTTTGATACTTCTTAATTGCTTCCTATTTTTAGTAATATGAAAAGATTTTGTGTTTTGTTTCCTTATTGGTTTGGAAAAATACTGTTGTAAGTTTATTCATTTTATATATATTTAATTATATTTAAATATATATATCTTATTGTATTAACTATTCCAATAATTAAAAAAATATATATGTACTTATTACTTTGCCAACAAAGGTCTGTCTAGTCAAGGCTATGGTTTCTCCTGTGGTCATGTATGGATGTGAGAGTTGGACTGTGAAGAAAGCTGAGCACCGAAGAATTGATGCTTTTGAACTGTGGTGTTGGAGAAGACTCTTGAGAGTCCCTTGGACTGCAAGGAGATCCAACCAGTCCATTCTGAAGGAGATCAGCCCTGGGATTTCTTTGGAAGGAATGATGCTGAAGCTGAAACTCCAGTACTTTGGCCACCTCATGTGGAGAGTTGACTCATTGGAAAAGACCCTGATGCTGGGAGGGATTGGGGGCAGGAGGAGAAGGGGACGACAGAGGATGAGATGGCTGGATGGCATCACTGACTCAATGGCCGTGAGTCTGAGTGAACTCCAGGAGTTGGTGATGGACAGGGAGGCCTGGCATGCTGCGATTCATGGGTTCACAAAGAATTGGACACGACTGAGTGACTGAACTGATCTGAGCTTATTAATGTATCAATATAGTATCACTTTTTGATATTAGATGAAGACTATTGATTAACATTGTCTGTACTCTTATTCTGTATACATTTTATGTATTTTTGTTGTTTTTGAAATATATAATGGAATTCTTTTTTTTTTCACTATTATTTTAACTTTCCCCTTAAGTGCACAATATTATATATTCTAATCATTTAATAACTTTTAAATTTTGAATGCTTTCAATTGTTAGGCTCTGTTTTGCAGTTCTGTCACTTATTTATACATTTTTGATGATACTAGTTTTTACTGTAATTAGAAGTCTATGTCATTAGAGCCATATATATATATTTTATTTAAAACTGCATTCTTGAAAATGTGTCCATATTGTGTACAGTTATAATTTATACTCATTTTTTATAGCATTCCATTTTGTAATGATATTATTTTTCTATTCCTTTTTAACGTTTTTCTGTTCTTGTATTGATGAACCTTTACATTGTTTCTAGATTGTCACTATTATGTATAATGCTGCTATGCATATTTTTGTTTGTAACTTCAATAAACAAAACAAGTTTCTTTTAGGCTAATATCTAAAAATAAAATAATTGAATTAAAAACTATGTTTCTCTTAAAGAAGAAAAATTTTTCAAAATTTTCCAAAGTGATTATTCCAATTCTTATTTCTACCAACAGCACATGAAAACATTACTGTTCCATATTTTCATAATAACATTGTTGAGCAATTACATATATTTTTGGTAACTTAAGTATATTTCCTGAATTGCAAAACCAAGTATCTTTCAACTTAAAGGGGCAATTAATTATGTAATTGGATTGATATCTACCATATTCTTCATTTTCTATTTCTTCCATTGGGATTTATCTTAGCTTATTTTATTTGGATTAATTATTTTAATAATTTCATTTTATTTGAAGTTGGCTCATTATTTATACCTCTTAAAATACTACTTCGTACTCAGGTTTAAAATTTTTTTAATTATTCACAACACTAATACACACCCATATCATAAAATAACAGTCAACTGCCTTACATACCAGATAAGAAAACGGCAACGCACTCCAGTACTCTTGCCTGGAAAAATCCCATGGGCCGAGGAGCCTGGTAGGCTGCAGTCCATGGGGTCGTGAAGAGTCAGACACGACTGAGCGACTTTACTCTCACTTTTCACTTTCATGCATTGGAGAAGGAAATGGCAACCCACTTCAGTGTTCTTGCCTGGAGAATCCCAGGGACCGGGGAGCCTGATGGGCTGCCGTCTATGGGGTCTCACAGAGTCGAACACGACCGAAGCGACTTAGCAGCAGTAGCAGCACCCTTACATACTGAGTATATAAGTCTTGGTTTAGAGTGCTTATTTTCCCCCTGTCCATGTTTTAATGATATCACTGTTGTCTTTTGACATGTATAATTCCCAAATAAAACTAAAAATTTTGTTAAGCAATATCATTGGTTACAAGGTAAATACATTTTTTAAATCTTATTTTTACATATTAGCAACAAACAGTTGGAAATTAAGATTTTTAAATGCCCCTCTATAATAGCAACAAAATAAATAGAAAAAAATAATGCAGATGTGGTCAATTTATGGCAAAGGGGCCAAGAATATACAATGGGGAAAATGTAATGTCTTCAGTAAATGGTGCTGGGACAACTTAACAGCCACAAACAAAAGAATAAAACTGGACCATTATCTTAGATCAAGGACAAAAATGAACTCAAAATAAATGAAACTTAATCCTGAAACCATAGAACTCCTGGAAGAAACATAAACAGCTCCTCAACATCAGCTTTAGAGATTATTTTTTCTATTTTGACACCAAAATCAAAGAACAGAAACAAAAATAAACACATGGGACTACACAAAATAAAAAAGTTCTACATAGCAAAGGAAACACCAAAAATATGGAAAAGCATTCTATGAAATTGGTGAAAATATTTAAAATCGTATATCCAATATGGAATTAATAATCAAAACAAAGAATTTATACAGCTGTATAGCAGGCAAAAAATCTAGTTAAGAGAAAGTAAACAAAAGATCTAAGTACACATTTTTCAAAGATGATGTAAAGATGACCAACACACACAATGGAAAGATGTTCAACATCACTAATCATCAGGAAAATTCAAGTCCAAACCATAATAAGATGTTACCGTAAGCCTGTTAGAATTGCTATCATCAAAAAGACAGTAGGTGACAAGTGTAATCCAGGATGAGGAAAAACTATGGTGGGGACATGGGAACATCTGAGCACTGTTGTTAACAATGAAGACTGGTGCAGCCACTATGGAAAACAGTATGAAGATTCCTCAAAAAATTCAAAATCTACCATATGATAACAGTAATTTCACTTCTCAGTATTTATCCAAGGAAATGAAAATGCTAACTCAAAAATGTATCCAATTGCAGCGTGTTTTACAATAGCCAAGACATGGAGGCAATCTAAGCGTCCATTGATGATTGACTGGGTAAGGAAAATGTAATACACACACACAAACACTCACATATACATAACATATATATGTATATGTTATTCAGCAACAAAAAGAGAAAAATCTTGCTACTTCCAACAATATAAATGGACCTTGAGGGCATTATGTTAAACAAAAATAGTCAGAGAAAAACAAATAATATATTATCTTACTTATCAGTTCAATTCAGTCGCTCAGTTGTGTCCGACTAAGCGACCAGGCCTCCCTGTCCATCACCAACTCCTGGAGTTTACCCAAACTCATGTCCATTGAGTCGATGATGCCATCCAACCATCTCATCCTCTGTCATCCCCTTCTCCTCCCACCTTCAATCTTTCCCAGCATCAGGGTCTTTTCAAATGAGTCAGCTTTTCACATCAGGAAGTCAAAGTATTGGAGTTTCAGCTTCAACATCAGTCCTTCCAATGAACACCCAGGACTAATTTCCTTTAGGATGGAATGGTTGAGTCTCCATGCAGTCCAAGGGACTCTCAAGAGCCTTCGCCAATACTACAGTTCAAAAGCATCAATTCTTTGGCACTCAGCTTTTTTTATACACCAACTCTCACATCCATACATGACCACTGGAAAAACCAGAGCATTGACTAGATGGACCTTTTTTGGCAAAGTAATGTCTCTGCTTTTTAATATGCTGTCTAGGTTTGTCATAACTTTCTTTCCAAGGAGTAAGCATCTTTTAATTTCATGGCTGCAATCATGACCTGCAGTGATTTTGGAAGTCCAGAAAAATAAAGTCAGCCACCGTTTCTACCGTTTCCCCATCTATTTGCCATGAGGTGATGTGATCGGATGCCATGATCTTTGTTTTCTGAACATTGAGCTTTAAGCCAACTTTTTCATTCTCTTCTTTCACCTTCATCAAGAGGTTCTTTAGTTATTCTTCACCTTCTGCCATAAGGGTGGTGTCATCTGCATATCTGAGGTTATTGATATTTCTCCCAGAAATCTTGATTCCAACTTGGGCTTCATCCAGCCCAGCATTTCTCATGATGTACACTGCATATAAGTTAAATATGCAGGGTGACAATATACAGCCTTGACGTACTCTTTCCACTATTTGGAACCAGTCTGTTTTTCCATGTCCAGTTCTAACTGTTGTTTCCTGACCTGCATACAGGTTTATGAAGAAGCATGTCAGGCAGACTGGTATAGCCATCTCTTTCAGAATTTTCCACAGTTTATTGTGATCCACACAGTCAAAGGCTTTAACATAGTCAATAAAATAGAAATAGATGTTTTTCTGGAACTCTTTTGCTTTTTCAGTAATCCAGCAGATGTTGGCAATTTGTTTTCTGTTTCTTCTGCCTTTCTAAAACTAGCTTGAACATCCCAAAATTCACAGTTAATGTACTGTTGAAGCCTGGCTTCAAGAATTTTGAGCATTACTTTGCTAGCGTGTGAGATGAGTGCAATTGTGCAGCAGTTTGAGCATTCTTTGGCATTGCCTTTCTTTGGGACTGGAATGAAAACTGACCTTTTGCAGTCCTGTGGCCACTGCTGAGTTTTCCAAATATGCTGGCATATTGAGTGCAGCACTTTCACAGCATCTTTTAGGATTTGAAATCACTCATCTGGACTTCTGTGGTATCTAAAACAATAAAAAACCATGAAATTCATAGATGCAAAGAACAGATTGGTGACTGCCTGTGGGAGGGGTGCATATAAATTTAACAAAATATATTTGCAAACTAATAACATCTATTTGTTAAAAACAACTGATGACAGAAATAAAAGTTCCTTAAAAAATTGGACTATATCCTACTTCCTTGAATTTGAAGAACTAATGTTTCTAGGATGTCAATTTTCCTCAGACTAATCTATAGATTTCATATAATCCCAGCACTCACTTTTTTATTTGTATATTTCAGGGTTTCTTTGGGTAGAAATCAACAAACACATACAAAATATTCATGGTAAGCAGTGGAAAAAGGAGAGCAAAAGCAATTTTGTACAAGAAACTTAATGTAGAGAATGATTTTATGATTTACTACAAATTACATTAATCAGTACAATGTAGTACTTGTGAAAGTATCAGTTCAGTTCAGTCTTTCAGTCATGTCCGACTCTTTGCCACCCCATGAATTGCAGCACTCCAGGCCTCCCAGTCCATCACCAACTCCCAGAATTCACCCAAACTCATGTCCACTGAGTGAATGATGCCATCCAACCATCTCATCCTCTGTTATCCCCTTCCCCTCCTGCTCCCAATCCCTCCCAGTATCAGGGTCTTTTCCAATGAGTCAACTCTTCGCACGAGGTGGCCAAAGTATTGGAGTTTCAACTTTTTCACTCTCCTCTTTTCTTTCATCAAGAGGCTTTTTAGCTCCTTTTCACTTTCTGCCATAAGGGTGGTGTCATCTGCATATTTGAGGTTATTGATATTTCTCTCAGCAATCTTGATTCCAGCTATGCTTCTTCTGTCCCAGCGTTTCTCATGATGTACTCTGCATAGAAGTTAAATAAGCAGGGTGACGATATACAGCCTTGACGTACTCCTTTTCCTATTTGGAACCAGTCTGTTGTTCCATGTCCAGTTCTAACTGCTGTTTCCTGATCTGCATATAGGTTTCTCAAGAGGCAGGTCAGGTGGTTTGGTATGCCCATCTCTTCCAGAATTTTCCAGTTTATTGTGATCCATGTCTTTTAATTTCATGGCTGCAGTCACCATCTGCAGTGATTTTGGAGCCCAAAAAGATAAAGTCTGACACTGTTTCCACTGTTTCCCCATCTATTTGCCATGAAGTGATGAGATGAGATGCCATGATCTTCATTTTCTGAATGTTGAGCTTTAAGCCAACTTTTTCACTCTTCTCTTTCACTTTCATCAGGAGGCTTTTTAGTTCCTCTTCGCTTTCTGCCATAAGGGTGGTGTCATCTGCATATCTGAGGTTATTGATATTCCTCCCGGCAGTCTTGATTCCAGCTCGTGCTTCTTCCAGCCCAGAGTTTCTCATGATGTACTCTGCATAGAAGTTAAATAAGCATGGTGACAATATACAGCCTTGACGTACTCCTTTTCCTATTTGGAACCAGTCTGTTGTTCCATGTCATAGATCAATGAAATACAATAGTAATTCCAGAAATAAGCCAATATATAGGGTTAATTATTTTTCTCAAAATTCAAGGATAATTTAATGGAGCAAGAAGAGTTATCAGATGCTGGTGATTAAATATTAAATATCATTTAATTATTTAATCATTAAATATCATTTTGAAAAATTCTCCAAGCTAGGCTTCAACAGTACATCAACTGAGAACTCTCAGAAGTTCAAACACGATTTAGACAAGGCAGAGGAACCAGAAATCAAATTGCTAACATCTCTTGGATCATAGAAAAAGAAGGAGGATTACAGAAAAATATTTACTTCTGCTTCATTGACTATATTAAATCCTTTGCCTGCGTGGAACACAACAAACTGCAGAAAATTCAAAAGAAAAGGCATTAACAGACCATCTTACCTGCCTCAGCAACAGTTAGAACTAGACATGGAACCATGGACTGATTCCAAATTGGGAAAGGAGTACATCAAGGCTGTGTATTGTCACCCTGCTTATTTAACTTATATGCAGAGTACATCATGCAAAATGCTGGACTGGATGAAGCACAAGCTGGAGTCAAGATTGCCAGGAGAAATATCAATAACCTCAGATATGCAGATGATACCACTCTTATGGAAGAAAGCAAAGAGGAACTAAAGGGCCTCTTGTTGAAGGTGAAAGAGGAGAGTGAAAATAAACCTGGCTTAAAACTCAGCATTCAAAAACCAGGATCATGGCATCTGGTCCCATCATTTCATGGAAAATAAAGGAGAAGCTATGGAAACAGTGACAGACTTTATTTTCCTGGGCTCCAAAAGCACTGCAGGTTATGACTATAGCCATAAAATTAAATGGCACTTGTTGCAGCCATGAAATTAAAAGATGCTTACTCCTTGGAAGAAAAGTTATGACCAACCTAGATAGTATATTCAAAAGCAGAGACATTACTTTGCCGACAAAGGTCCATCTAGTCAAGGCTACGGTTTTTTCTGTGGTCATGTATGGATGTGAGAGTTGGACTGTGAAGAAGGCTGAGCACTGAAGAATTGATGCTTTTGAACTGTGGTGTTGGAGAAGACTCTTGAGAGTACCTTGGACTGCAAGGAGATCCAACCAGTCCATTCTGAAGATCAGCCCTGAGATTTCTTTGGAAGGAATGATGCTAAAGCTGAGGCTCCAGTACTTTGGCCACGTCATGCAAAGGGTTGACTCATTGGAAAAGACTCTGATGCTTGGAGGGATTGGGGGCAGGAGGAGAAGGGGGCGACTGAGGATGAGATGGCTGGATCACATCATGGACTCGATGGACGTGAGTCTGAGTGAACTCTGGAGTTGGTGATGGACAAGGAGGCCTGGAGTGCTGCAATTCATGAGGTCGCAAAGAGTCGGACATGACTGAGTGACTGAACTAAACTGAACTCTTCTTAGAAGATAAGCTATGACCAACCTAGGCAGCATATTAAAAAGTAGAGAAAGTACTTTGCTAATAAAGTTCTGTCTAGTCAAAGCTATGGCTTTGTAGTCATGTATAGATGTGAGAGTTAGACTATAAAGAAAGCTGAGTGCTGAAGAATTGATGCTTTTGAACTGTGGTGTTGGAAAAGACTCTTGAGAGTCCCTTGGAATGCAAGGTGATCAAAGCAATCAATCCTAAAGGAAATCAGTCCTGAATATCCATTGGAAGGACTGAGGCTGAAGCTGCAGCTCCAATACTTTGGCCACCTGATGGGAAGAACTGACTCACTGGAAAATACCCTGATGCTGGGAAAGACTGAAGGCAGGAGGAGAAGGGACTACAGAGGATGAGATGGTTAGATGACATTGCTGACTTGAAGGACATGAGTTTGAGAAGGATCCGGGAGTTGGCGATGGAGAATGAAACCCAGGGTACTGCAGTCCATGGGGTTGCAAAGAGGTGGACACGACTAAGTGATTGAGCTCAACTGAAAAATATAAATGTGCTCCCCCAGTGGCTCAGCAGTAAAGGATCCTCCTGCAATGCAGGAGACTTAGGAGACCTGGCTTCAATCCTTGAATGGGGAAGATCTCCTGGAGGAGGGCATGCCAACCCACTACACTATTCCTGGTTGGGAAATCCTATGAACAGAAGACCTGTTGAGCTATGGTCCATGGTGTTACAAAGAGTCAAATAGAACTGACTTGATTGAGTTCAAAAATGCAAGTATACTTGGGTAAGTGAAACAAATTACAGACTGCAAGAAAAAAATGCATATTATTAAATCATTATTCTTGTTCCAAGTATTATCCCAACTTACATTCTTAGACATTTTACATATATGTAGCAAGCACATGTATGTACACCCAACTCTTCTGTTGCCCAAAGCTTGTATGTCAAAGGTGCCCGCACACATTTTGCTGAATTTCATCAACAAGTCTACTCTCACCTGAATTTCTTTTGAACTGCTTCTAAACAACTGATACACATTGCTGAAGAAAATATCCATAAGAGAATTAAATATTCTTTAATATATCATCTTTTAAACTTTAATGCATTTATATGTCATTATGGAGTCCTAAACATGTTCACATTCTTTCATAAGAACCTATAATTTTTATATCATGTATTATGTCTACTATTGCCACTCAAAAACATTGTGCTTTCACTCATTTCTGGTTTGTTGGCTTTCTTATGGAAAGGTTAGCTTGTTGCATGAATGAATTCTGGATAAATGAGACATTCTCTTTTTTGAATAGGGTATAGTTAGCAGTTTTTGTTGAAAACACCTCTGTCTGATTTCTTAAGGAAATAATTTCATAGAAACAATAAAGTCAAATGTGGTGATAATGAACATAATTGTTTCAGAATAATTAGAGATATATCTTCTTGTGTCATTTACTTATTAATATCATCAAGCAGTCTTCTCACTGACAATATAATGATTTAGAGTTAATATCCACAAGCTTTTATGAATCATGTAGTTAGTTATGATAAAAAGTGATTAATTAATTTCTGAGGTAAATTCCAGATCATCATAAAAACTTGGATGATGATCACTTATGTATTTAATCAATCAACTGTAATAAGAATACTATTGTTTCTATTAAAAATGAGCTTTTTAATACTGATCATTACTCAGTGTGAGATTCCTGCCAAGTGTGATCACAGGGAAATCCTTGGGATGAAAACTGAATACAAGGAAATATCAGCAGTGCCTTAGAAAGGATTCAAGGAGAATCAGAACAGATTAGGACTAGATGTCGGAGAAGGCAATGGCACCCCACTCCAGTACTCTTGGCTGGAAAATCCCATGGATGGAGGAGCCTGGTAGGCTTCAGTCCATGTGGTCGCTAAGAGACTGACTCGACTAAGCGACTTCACTTTCACTTTTCACTTTTCACTTTCATACACTGGAGAAGGAAATGGCAATCCACTCCAGTGTTCTTGCCTGGAAAATCCCAGGGATGGGGGAGCCTGGTGGGCTGCCATCTATGGAGTCGCACAGAGTCAGACACGACTGAAGCGACTTAGCAGCAGTTAGCAGAAGCAGGTCTAGATGTATCTCCCCATGATTCTTATAGCTCACTTGCTGAAACTAAACTCAAATATACTGATTCTAAGATGACAAAAAAATCCATGGAAAATGAAACACGTATCTTAAAAAATTTATGATTTAACTAACCTCACTGAAGCCATTAAATACTACCTTAGTCTGATATTTTGACATATTGGTGTATCACACTTCAGGTGTTAAGTCCTAACAGGTCAGGAAATATACAGTTTTACTGCTTTTATTATTTTTGGTTTAACATGTAGCCCAGTACCCCAATTATGAGATTGTGATATTAGGATATTTTATTCACTTTAACTGACATTTATTGACTGGCCCTTGTGTATCAGACACTGTGCTCATTTTAATAATTATACACACTTTCAACTCAACTTGAGCAATCTCTGCCTGAAGATTCATCATTTTTGATCAATGGACTTCATCTAATCCCCTCTCACTTCTTCTAGTACATTATGTAAACTATCGCTTCATCCTAGATTTTCATATACTTCTTTTTGTGGCTTCATTTTTCTGCTTTAAAACACACAATTTCCTCATCAATATTTTACTTATTTATTCTTTCGGAAATTTTTATGGAAATACACATTCAAATATGTATTGATCATCTACTACATATCATGGGCTCTTCTAGGTGCTTGAATTACATTATAAATGCAAAAAGTCTCTCCCTGAAATAGGTGACATCCTATTTGGTGGAAAGATACAATGTATTAAATGTAGTAAATAATTTAAAGATCTACTATATTAATAGATAATAAGTGCTTAAAAAAAAAACAACCTAGAGTAAGGGGTATAAAATGCTTGTGAATAAAGTAGAAGTGTATCTATCATCAGTACTGGCTCCATAAAGAAAGCAACACATGTCAAAATGCTCGAAGGAGGTGCAAGGTATTCATCAGGATATTTGGGAACAGAACATTCCAGGAGGAAGAAACACTGGCCAGAGCAGCAGGAGTGCAGAGTGAATAAGGAGGAAAAGTACAGGAGGGGAGATCAGAGACATGCTGGAGGCTGTCATTTGGTTGGGATTTGTAGGCTATTGTACGGCTTTGGGATTTTTACTAGTGAGGTGAAGATCCAGTAAAGAATTTTGTCCAAAGGGGTAACATGAGCATACCCATGTCCTGGAATATAGAGCAAACTTGGTCCCATGGAAACTAGTTAGGACTCTCCTGTGTGAATGTGGGCAGGAGAAATCATGGCTTAGGCCAGCATGGTGCTAAGAATTGCGGAGAAGTGGAAGAGGCTGAATTCTGGATGTATTTGTAAAGTAGAGATGACAGCTTTGGATGCAGGGGATAAGAAAACAGATGTTAAGAATGTCTCTAAAGTTTTGATGAAAAGGATTGAAAGGATTGGGTAGTCAGAAACTGGAAAGGAAGGAGAGGTGAAGTTATCTTGTTGGTTGGAAGAATTCAGGAGTTCAGTTTTAGACATGCTAAGTTTACCCAGAACTCCCACACTGGGCATAGATCCTGAGAAAATCATAATTCAAAAAGACACATGTACCCCAATGTTCATTGCAGCACTATCCACAATCACCAGGACATAAAGGCATTCTAAATGTCCATCTACAGATGAATGAATAAAGAAGATGTGTGCATATATACAATGAAATATTACTCAGCCATAAAAAAATGAAATTGAGTCAATTGAAGGGGTGTGGATAGATCTAGAGTCTGTCATGCAGAGTGAAGTCATAAAGAGAAAAACAAATATTATAGAATAATGCATATATATGGAACCTGGAAAAATAGTACAGATGATTCTATTTACAAGGCAGAAATAGAGATGCAGATGTAGAGAATGGACAGAATGGAGAGGATGGGACAAATTGAGAGACTATGACTGACATATACACACTGCCGCTGCTGCTAAGTCACTTCAGTCATGTCCAACTCTGTAAAACCCCATAGACGGCAGCCCACCAGGCTCCCCCTTCCCTGGGATTCTCCAGGCAAGAACACCGGATATGGGTTGCCATTTCCTTCTCCAATGCATGAAAGTGAAAAGTGAAAGTGAAGTCACTCAGTCGTGTTTGACTCTTAGCGACCCCATGGACTGCAGCCTACCAGGCTCCTCTGCTCATGCGATTTTTCCAGGCAAGAGTACTGGAGTGGGGGGCCATCACCTTCTCTGACATATGCACACTACCGTGTATAAAATAGGTAGCAAATGGACACATGCTGTATAGCACAGGGAAGCAGCTTGGTGCTCTGTGATGACCTAGATGGGCAGGACGGGGGGGGGGGGGGGTGGTTGGGAGGGAGGTCTAAGAGGGAGGAGCTACATGTACATATTTAGCTGTTGTACAGAAAGAAACTAGTAACATTGTAAGGCAATACTATTTTTTAAATAAAGTGTTTACTTCCAAGTGGAGAAATCATGCAGGCAGTTGGGTATACGACTCTAAGTTTCAGGCAAGAGTCTGGGCTTTAGAGATTATTTTAATGGTATTCAAAGCCAAAGACTGGATAAGATAACCAGGAACATGAGTAGACTGGGGAGAGGGAAACCGATCTACAATGTACTGGGGAACTTCTGCAGTAAGTGGTTGTGAAAAATATGTGGACGCAAAACAAAAATGTTATTTATTATCATTTCTGTTAGAGTTTCCACAAAAGGAGGATTCAGGTATAATTAGCTAACTTGTAAGGTCAAGGAAATACTGGTGGTGGTACAGGAAAATAACACAGAGAAGGAAGATGTGAAGTGAAAGTGAAGTTGCTCAGCCATGTCCAACTCTTTGTGACCCCATGGGCTGTAGCCTACCACGCTCCTCCATCCATGGGATTTTCCAGGCAAGAGTACTGGAGTGGGTTGCCATTTCCTTCTCCAGAGGATCTTCCTGACCCAGGAATTGAACCCGGGTCTCCCACATTGTAGGCAGATGCTTTACCATCTGAGCCACCAGGGAAATCAGAAGGAAGATGGAATAACCAATAATCATGTGTTATTAAGATAACTTGGAATAGTGGGTGTCAACAGCCTAAATTCAAAGGTAAACTTTAAATCACTGGATTATCACTTGGTAGCAAATTTAAAATTCACTTTGATTATTAAGTGGTGGGAAAAAAAAATAAATTCACATATACGTACTTAATGAGGCAAAAGTAACTAAAAGATTATTTACACAAGAACAATGATTAGATTAATTTTAGGTTTATTTCTGGTGAATAAAGATATGAGGATACAAAGTATTTTCAAAGAAAAAAATAACTATTAGAAATATTATGTCTATTAAAATCATCATACAAGACTGTGACAAAATTAAAGACATTTTATAAATACAAATACCGAGAAAGCATTTTAAGTGTAAAGTCCTGTTTAAAAAAATCAATGAAAGAACAGCTTTATAAAGAGAATGTATAGACTATTAAAAACAATGCTGAACAAAACAAAAATTCTAAAAGTAGTAAAGTTTTAAAAGCTAATTCATTAATATGGACAAAGATGATAAAAACTATAAAATACCATAACCTTAACAAGATCTGACATGTATTCACCACACTGATAAAGCAGGCACATATCTATATGATCACAAAGGAAGAAAGAAATGTCTGCTCTGTATATCTCTATTTATTTTTACTTTGTTTTCTTCTGTACTCTCATTTGATAAATGTGTTCTACATTTTTAAGAAATGCAACATGATTTCTATATTTCAGACATTTCTTTAGGCACTTTAGATTTCCTTTGTTGTAATTTCAGCTATAAATTTAACATTTTTAAGGTAATATATCAGTACTTTTTATAGGAGAAATAATCCCAATATCCAGAGTACATAACACAGAAAGCTTAAACCTCCAACTTTTTTCCAACCGTGAACACCCAGTATTGTTTATGTTTTTACCGTCAATTGTAATTTCTACACACATTTGACAACTATCTTGTTCATTAGTAGGTTTAGTTTTCCACTCCTCTCTGGTTTTAGTTTAACTGGAGGATTTTTTTAGTACTTTAAAAATTATGCCCAGGAAACCACAACCTTTCTGAATTTGTTCATCTAAATGTCTACTTTCCTCAGATGTAAAATTTGAGATAGGAAATTATTTTTTGCAATAATTGAACATATTTCATGACCTTTTGGCATCTTCTATGGATAAGTTAAGTCTGTAGTTAGCCCACATTTCTCCTCCGTTGTGGTAGTTGTTCAGATTTGCCTTGCTTTTTGGTTTCACTATGGCTCTTTTCCAGTGGCATTTACTTTGTTAGTCTTGCTCAGTACTTAATGTGTTTCTTCCATCAGAAAATTATTTTTTCTTTCAGCATTTTATAATACATATACCAACTTCTCTTTAAATATTGACTTCCTTCCCAATCTTTAGTTAGTTCTTCTTCAGCTTCTATTGTCTTACTCTTCCTTTCTCTTTCCCTTAAGGCACTGATATTTTCATATATTTTTATCTTTGTGCTGTATTTTGGTGATTTCCTTATAAATTTATCATTTCTATTTGTAGTAAATCTTAATTAACTTTCAGTCAAACACTCTGAGGTTTATTTTTCTTAATGGATATATTCTTTATATTAGAAGATCTGTTTTGACTTGATTTAAAAATTGTTTCTGTTCTGTAGAATGTCTTTTCCATTTATTTTTTCCATTACTGTGCAGGAGCTCTTTAGTTTAATGTAGCTCCACTTATTTATTGTATACTTATTATTTTGATGCCTTATCCAGAAAAATATATTGTCAACACTAATGTCAATGATTTTTTTATAAGGCTACTTCTAGGAGTTTTACGGTTTCAGGTCTTATATGTAATTCTTTGATCCATTTTGAGTTAATTTTTGTGAATGGTATAAAACAAAACTCCATTGTCATTTTCTTGCATGTGGATAACCAGTTTTACCAACACTGTTTATTGATGAGACTATCCTTTCTTCATTGTATGTTCCTGGCACCTTTGTGAAAACTTATTGAATCATAAATATGTGGGCTTGTGTTGGAACTCTTTATTCTATTTCACTAGTCTGTTTTGTGTGTATTAGTCACTCAGCCATGTCTGACTCTTTGTGACCTCATGGATCATAGCCTGCCAGGCTCCTCTGAACATGGAATTCTCCAGTCAAGAATATTGGAGTGGTTAGCCATTCCCTTCTCCAAGGGATCTTCCCAATCCAGGGATCAAACCCAGGTCTCCTGCATTGCAGGTGGATTCATTACTGTCTGAGCCACCAGGGAACTATGTGCCTGTAAAAGGCACTGTATCTGATAAAGGGATAATATGCAAAATATGTAAAGGTTTCATACAGTTCAATAGCAAAATAATAATAATAATAATAATAAAATTAAAATGGGCCAGGAACCTAAAAAAAAAAAAAAAACTTTTTCCAAAGAAGATATACAAATGGCCAGTATATATATGAAAAGGTGCTTGAACTTACTTAACATCAGGGAAAGGCAAATAAAAATGACAATGAGATACTACCTCACACCTGTTAAGATGGCTATCATCAAAAAGACAAGCATAACAAATGTTGGCGAAGATGTAGAGAAAACATTGTTGGTAAGAATGTAGAATGATTCAGCCATTATGGAAAATAGATCTTTTAATCGGAAAATTAAATAATGAATGATATATGATCCAGTAACCCCACACTTGGGTATATATTCAGAGTGGGCACGACAACCCACTCAGTATTCTTGCCTGGAGAATCACATGGATGGAGGAGTCTGGCAGGTTACCATCCACAGGATCGCAAAGAGTCGCAAAGACTGAAGCAATTTAGTATGCAGCATGGAAATTAGCATCTCAAAGAGATATGTGTGCACCCATTTTACTGCAGCATTATTTGCAACAGCCAGGTTAGAGGAAACAAAATAAATGTCCTTTGATGGTGTGGGTGTGTGTGTATACGTGTGTGTGTATACATATGCATATATGTATATATATAACCTATATACATAACATGTATACATATATACATAAACATATTAAAATATATGATGAAATATTAATCAGTCATATGAAAGGAAATAATAAAGGACAGAAAAAATAAAAAGTCATAATAAAGTACTGAAATGGTATGGACCTAAAAGAAGCATAAGATAGTAAGAAGAGGTGGCAAGAATACACAGAAGAAATGTACAAAAAAGATCCTCACAACCCAGATAATCATGATGGTGTGATCACTCACCTAGAGGCAGACATCCTGGAATGTGAATTCAAGTGGGCCTTAAGAAGCATCACTACGAACAAAGCTAGTGGAGGTGATGGAATTCCAGTTGAGCTGTTTCAAATCCTAAAAGACAATGCTGTGAAAGTGCTGCAGTCAATATGCCAGAAAATTTGGAAAACCCAGCAATGGCCACAGGACTGAAAAGGGTCAGTTTTCATTCCAATTCCAAAGAAAGGCAATGCCAAAGACTGCTCAAACTACCACACAATTACACACATCTCACATGCTAGCAAAGTAATGATCAGAATTCTCCAAGCCAGGCTTCAGCAATATGTGAACCATGAACTTCCAGAAGTTCAACCTGGATTTAGGAATGGCAGAGGAACCAGAGGTCAAATTGGCAACATCTGCTGGATTATGGAAAAAGCAAGAGAGTAGCAGAAAAACATCTATTTCTGCTTTATTGACTATGGCAAACCCTTTGACTGTGTGGACCACAATAAACTGTGGAAAATTGTGAAAGAGATGGAAATACCAGACCACCTAACCTGCCTCTTGGGAAATCTGTTCATATGAGGGTCAGGAAGCAACAGTTAGAACTGGACATGGAACAACAGACTGGTTCCAATAGGAAAAGGAATATGTCAAGGCTGCATATTGTCACCTGATTTATTTAACTTATATGAAGAATACATCATAAGAAACAGTGGTCTGGATGAAGCCCAAGCTGGAATCAAGATTGCTGGGAGAAATATCAGTAACCTCAGAAAGTGAAGAAGAACTAAAGAGCCTCTTGATGAAAATGAAAGAGGAGAGTGAAAAAGTTGACTTAAATCTCAACATTCAGAAGACAAAGATCATGGCATTTGGTCCCATCAGTGACAGTGAAGTCACTCAGTCGTGTCTGACTCTGTGCGACCCCATAGACTGTAGCCTACCAGGCTCCTCTGTCCATGGGATTTTCCAGGCAATAGTACTGGAATGGGTTGCCATTTCCTTCTCCAGGGGATCTGCCCAACCCAGGGCTCGTCACTTCATGGCAAATAGATGGGGAAACAGTGGAAACAGTGGCTGACTTTATTTTGGGGGGCTCCAAAATCACTGCAGATGGTGTCTGTGGTCATGAAATTAAAAGACACTTACTCCTTGGAAGGAAAGTTACGATCAACTGAGACAGCATATTAAAAAGCAGAGACATTATTTTGTCAACAGAGGTCTGTCTAGTCAAGTCTATGGTTTTTCCAGTGGTCATATATGAATGTAAGAGTTGGACTGTAAAGAAAGCTGAGTGCCAAAGAATTGATGCTTTTGAACTGTGGTGTTGGAGAAGACTCTTGAGAGTCCCTTGGACAGCAAGGAGATCCAACCAGCCCATCCTAAAGGAGATCAATCCTGGGTGTTCACTGGAAGGACTGATGTTGAAGCTGAAACTCCAGTACTTTAGCCACCTGATGTGAAGAGCTGATGCATTTGAAACGAACTTGTTGCTGGGGAAAATTGAGTGTAGGAGGAAAAGGGGATGACAGAGGATGAGATGGTTGGATGGCATCACTGACTCAATGGACATGAGTTTGGGTAAACTCTGGGAGTTGGTGATTGACAGGAAGGCCTGGCCTGCTACAGTCCATGGGCTCACAAAGAGTCGGACATGATTGAGCGACTGAACTGAACTGAGGAAATGAAATCCTGCTGTCTGCAACAACATGAATGAAGCTAGAGGAGATTATGCTCAAAAAAATTATCCAGAAAGAAGACTATATAAAATTCATTCCAAGTTATATTGTGAAAAAGTAAACCCAAGGTAGATTCCTGTGTTTTTATAATTGTAAAATTAAATGATCTTAATAACTGCATAGGTGTAATGAAGAACATTGTAGGACATTGTAGAACATTTCTGAGTAAGAGAATGACCTAAGGATACTTCAAGTTCAAATTCAGGACACTTTCTACCTTTCCTTGTCTCAATAGTTTAGTGATGTAATCCAGATCCGGGTTCTTCCCACCTCTCTGATCTGCCATCTAAACTGTGACTCCCCTCCTATTCCAGCTCAGCCTGCTTCTTCTCCAGTTTGTAGTACAGATTCAGAGGTTCTAATATAACCAGACTTGAGAACAGGCAGAGCAAAAGAAACCATCACAGTTTTCACCACATGTGACTCTATTCTGTACACTTTTTCCCCCAGAGCCTTGTAATTAGTACTGAATGTTTCTAACTTAAGAAAAATCTATTTTGGTATGTTTCCTATTAAACTGAAGCAATATAGAAATGTTAGAAATGAGAGCAGTTTATCAATCAACAATAGATCCATCAACGATAGACATGTAAGCTGCCAAATAAGCCATCATGTTCAGTCTGTTGTTTGTGTGACAAAAACTTGAAAAAACATTTGCCTGCGTTGCTACTATGCAATCAAAGAATTTATCTTAAAATGTCATTAGTATAGAGGATTAAAGGGAGAAACAATGGTGAAAACTAAGAAGTACTGAAAAAAAAAACAAGCTATGGATGCAGTGAGTTTGCTAATGACAAGCCTGTTTTTTGTATATTCCGTTCTAGCTCCTTTGAATATTTTCATGATATATGTAGGAGGCTGATTTGCCAAAGTAATTAATCATGTAATGACTACACTTGAGTGTTCAATTACAGTCTTTATGGTTGATTACTCTTTGTAATAAATACCATTGCTAGTTCTTTTTGCTCCTTTTGCCCTGGGCAAGAAGTCCAGGATGTAAACAGAAAAGACAGCTATAACCAATGTGCAGATGGAATACTTTTTCTAAAGTAGGTGTAAGAACATATTAATTTTCAATGTCAGAAATATTAGTTTGTTTAGTGAAGCTAAAAGCACATAACATTTACTAAATGTATAACTTCATTGCACTATCATCAGGTCTTTACCACCATATTTCCATTTTATTATTAATATATATATATATATATCTTAAAATGATTTTTAAAAGTCTCTTACTTTTTCTCAAATGGTAAAGTTTTGTGCTTTCAATATTTAAAGTCAAAAATTATTCATAAACACATCATCATTTTTCTTAGAATAACCTCTCATAAGAACATCTCATCAGGCTTCTAAAAATGTATATGTTTCACTTATACATCAATCATATTAAGATTATAATTTGTCCTAATACTGGAAAGGAAATCCACACCCACTCCCCTTCTCTAGGAAGCACTCTTTCTTCATTTCAAATAGAATTTGGTCAATTTCCTTATCAAGTGTTTCCTAAGATTTGCCATTTCACAGGCACTGTTCTAAGTGATAGAAATAACACAGTGAATAAAAGAGGCAAATATCTCTGATAGTGTGGAGCATACACATTAGTGTAATAAAACACATATAAGACTTAACAAAAAAATATGTATTTTTTAAAGTGGCAGTATGAATTTTGGAGGAAACTAAATCACATGTCATCTAGGCAATACAGGAGGTTGTATTTTTAAACAAAGTGTTAAAAGAATGCTTCACTGAGAAAGTTGTATTTTAGTAAATTTCTGCCCATTTAAATTACTAGCATACTTTCTGCCTTATATCAGGACCTTGACTGATACCAGTGGTTGTCCCTGTTCTTCAATTATAGGATTTGGGGGTTGGTTTAATCATGATGCTGTTGAACATCTGGTTAAAGGAAAACAGGATAATAATAATCTGTGGTGGAAACTGGCATCAAAATAAGTCAAATTGTTCCTTGTGTTTAACTGTAATATATGACAATGGAAACAAGTTTCCCAGGGAAAGCTCTGATTAATAAATGACCAGCTCAGTTTATGAGTTCACAACCAGACAGCTTCCACTGTAGAAACAAAATAATCTATGTTTTGCAGTTTCACAGTCAAATTTTTCACCATTAAATCAAAAATTTAACTGTGCTAGTTACAGAATTAGAAGGCTAATTTAAGTTATAATCTTGCTCAGTTTCTCACATGAAAGTTAGGGATTTGATTGGGAGGTACAAGGGCCAAGACCTTTAGAATGAAGACATTTACCAGGCTCTACTTACGCTGAGAATGTTGTGCACTCAGTCACCCTGGCTCCTTTGTCTGCGGATGTAGCTGTTGATCTATGTCTAAATAGCCTTGCCTCCATAAAAAAGAACAAAATTGGGTCATTTGGAGAGATATGAAAGGACCTAGATATCATCATGCAGAGTGAAGTATGTAAGAGAAAAACAAATACGGTATAATCAGAAAAAGTGGCATTGACAATCTGTACCAATTTACCAAGCAGAAATAGAGACATCGACATAGAAAACACACCTATGGATACCAAGGAGAAAATGGGGCATGGGATAAACTGGGAGATTGGGACTGACAATTGTACGCTATTGATGCTATGTCTAAAATAGGTAACTACTGAGAGCCTGCTCTATAGCACAGGGAACCCTACTCAATGCTCTGTGGTGGCCTAAGAGTGAGAGTGTTAGTAGCTCAGCCTTGTCTGACTCTTTGCGACCCCATGGACTGTAGCCTGCCAGGCTCCTCTATCCATGGAGTTCTCTAGGCAAGTCTACAGGAGTGGTTGCCATTCCAGTCTCAAGGGGATCTTCCCAACCCAGGGATCAAACTCTGGTCTCCTGCATTGCAGGAAGCTTCTTTACAGTCTGAACCACAAGAGAAGCCTGTAAATGGAAAGGAAATTGAAAAAAGAGGAGACATATGTATATGCATAGCTGACTCAGTTTGCCTTACAGTGGAAACAAACACAACATTGTAAGGCAACTATACCCCAATAAAACTTTAAAAAAATAAAGAGTTACCTCATTTTGCTGAAAACTCTAAATCTTAACCTGAGCGTGTCTTATAAAGAGGTAATGATTCTTCTCAAGCCTACCACCATTGCTCCTTGTTGGCACCAAGCTCACAGCTAAAGTATTATATAAGCATGATAGAGGGGGCCAGACACATACTGTGATCCAGCAGGAAATAGCTGACACACAAAACAGTCCCCACATTTTGCAAATATATGTCAACAGAAACCTCAGGAACAGGTGTATGAGTGGATTTTAAGAATGCTAGACTAAGGGTGGAATAAAACATCAGGATCAGATGGCTTCACAGCTGAATTCTACCAAAAATTTAGAGAAGAGCTAACACCTATCCTACTCAAACTCTTCCAGAAAATTGCTGAGGAAGGTAAACTTCCAAAATAAAACTACAGGCCAATATCACTGATGAACATAGAGGCAAAAATCCTTAACAAAATTCTAGCAATCAGAATCCAACAATACATTAAAAAGATAATACACCATGACCAAGTGAGCTTTATCCCAGGGATGCAAGGATTCTGCAATATCTACAAGTCAATCAATGTAATACACCACATTAACAAATTGAAAAATAAAAGCCATATGATTATCTCAATAGATACAGAGAAAGCCTTTGACAAAATTCAACATCCATTTATGATAAAAACTCTCCAGAAAGCAGGAATAGAAGGAAAATACCTCAAGATAATAAAAGCTATATATGACAAACCCACAGCAAACATTATCCTCAATGGTGAAAAATTGAAAGCATTTCCCCTAAGTCAGGAACAACACAAGGGTGCCCACTTTCATCACTACTATTCAACATAGTTTTGGAAGTTTTGGCCACAGCAATCAGAGAAAAAAAGAGATAAAAGGAATCCAAATTGGAAAAGAAGAGGTAAAACTCACTGTTTTCAGAAGACATGATCCTCTACATAGAAAACCCTACAGACTCCACCAGAAAATTACTACCGCTAATCAATGAATATAGTTAAGTTTCAGGATATAAAATCAACACAGAGAAATCCCTTTCATTCCTATACACTAATAATGAGAAAATAGCCAAAGCAATCTTGAGAAAGAAGACTGAAACTGGAGGAATAACCCTGCCTGACTTCAGGCTCTACTACAAAGCCACAGTCATCAAGACAGTATGGTACTGGCACAAAGACAGAAATATAGATCGATGGAACAAAATAGAAAGCCCAGAGATAAATCCACACACCTAGGGACACCTTATCTTTGGCAAAACAGGCAAGAATATACAGTAGAGAAAAGACAATCTGTTTAACAAATGGTGCTGGGACAACTGGTCAACCACTTGTAAAAGAATGAAACTAGAACACTTTCTAACACCACACACAAAAATGGATTAAAGATCTAAACATAAGACCAGAAACTATAAAACTGCTAGAGGAGAACATAGGCAAAACACTCTCCGACATAAATCACAGCAGGATCCTCTATGACCCACCTCCCAGAATACTGGAAATAAAAGCAAAAATAAATGGGACCTAATCAAATTAAAAGCTTCTGCACAACAAAGGAAACTCTAAGCAAGGTGAAAAGACAGCCTTCAGAATGGCAGAAAATAATAGCAAATGAAGCAACTGGCGAACAACTAATTTCAAAAATATACAAGCAACTTCTGCAGCTCAATTCCAGAAAAATAAATGACCCAATCAAAAAATGGGCCAAAGAACTAAACAGACATTTCTCCAAAGATGACAAACAGATGTCTAACAAACACATGAAAAGATGCTCAACATCACTCACTATCAGAAAAATGCAAATCAAAACCACAATGAAGTACTACTTCACACCAGTCAGAATGGCTGCGATCCAAAAGTCTACAAGCAATAAATGCTGAAGAGGGTGTGGAGAAAAGGGAACTCCCTCTTACACTGTTGGTGGGAATGCAAACTAGTACAGCCACTATGGAGAACAGTGTGGAGATTCCTTAAAAAACTGGAAATAGAACTGCCTTATGACCCAGCAATCCCACTGCTGGGCATATACACCAAGGAAACCAGAACTGAAAGAGACACATGTTCCCCAGTGTTCATCGCAGCACAGTTTATAATAGCCAGGACATGGAAGCAACCTAGATGTCCATAGCAGATGAATGGATAAGCAAGCTGTGGTACCTATACACAATGGAGTATTATTCAGCCATTAAAAAGAATA
Source organism: Capra hircus (assembly GCF_001704415.2). NCBI lineage: Eukaryota > Metazoa > Chordata > Mammalia > Artiodactyla > Bovidae > Capra > Capra hircus. The sequence continues at coordinate 11,716,599 of NC_030811.1, read as the reverse complement.
CATTTGAATCAGTTCTAATGAGGTGGATGAAACTGGAGCCTATTATACAGAGTGAAGTAAGCCAAAAAGTAAAACACCAATACGGTATGCTAATGCATATATATGGAATTTAGAAAGATGGTAATGATAACCCTGTATGCGAGACAGCAAAAGAGACACAGATGTGTAGAACAGTCTTTTGGACTCTGTGAGAGAGGAAGCGGGTAGGATGATTTGGGAGAATGGCACTGAAACATGTATGATATCATCTATGAAACGAATCACCAGTCCAGGTTCAATGCAGGATACAGGATGCTTGGGGCTGGTGCACTGGGATGACCCAGAGGGATGGTATGGGGAGGGCAGTTGGGGGGGGGGCGGTTTCAGGATGGGGATCACTGGGATAACCATGGCAGATTCATGCTGATGTATGGTAAAACCAATACAATATTGGTAAAGTAATTCGCCCCCAATTAAAATAAATAAATTTAAATTAAAAAAAGAGAGAATCATGGCATGTAGAGTAATGTCAAATCCTAAAAGATGATGTTCTTAATTGCTGCAGTCAATATGTCAGCAAATTTGAAAAATTCAGGCATGGACACAGGCCTGGAAAAGCTCTGTTTCATTCCAATCCCAAAGAAAGGCAATGCCAAAGAGCATACAGACTACCACACAATTGCACTCATCTCACACATTAGCAAAGAAATGCTCAAAATTCTCCAAGCCAGGCTTCAACAACATATGAACCATGAATTTACAGATATTCAAGCTGTATTTAGAAAAGGCAGAGGCACCAGAGATCAAATTGTCAACATTCGTTGGATCACTGAAAAAGCAAGAGAGTTCTAGAAAAATATCTATTTCTGCTTCATTGACTATGGCAAAGCCTTTGACTGTGTGGATCACATCAAACTATGGGACATTCTTAAAGGGATGGGAATACAAGACCACCAGACCTGCCTCCTGAGAAATATATATTCAGGTCAAGAAGCAACAGTTAGGTTCCAAATAGGAAAAAGAGTACATCAAGGCTGTATATTGGCACCCTGCTTATTTAACTTATATGCAGAGTACATCATGTGATATTCCCAGCTGGATGAAGCACAAGCTGGAATCAAGATTGTTGGGAGAAATAGCAATAACCTCAAATATGCAGTTGATACCATCCTTAAGGCAGAAAGTGAAGAAGAACTAAAGAGCGTCTTGATGAAGGTGAAAGAAGAGAGTGAAAAAGTTGGCTTAAAACTAAACATCCAGAAAACTAAGATCATGTGATCTGGTCCCATCACTTCATGGCAAATAGATGGGGAATCAATGGAAACAGTGACAGACTTTATTTCGGGGGACTCTAAAATCACTGCAGATGGTGAATGCAGCCATGTTATTAAAAGACGCTTGCTCCTTGGAAGAAAAGTTATAACCAACCTACACAGCATATTAAAAGCAGAGGCATTCCTTTACCAACAAAGGTCCATCTAATCAAACCTATGATTTTTCCAGTAGTCATATGCGGATGTAGATTTGGACTATAAAGAATGCTGAGTGCTGAAGAATTGATGCTTTTGTACTGTAGTATTGGAGAAGACTCTTGAGAATCACTTGGACTGAAAGGAGATCAAACCAGTCAATCGTAAAGGAAATCATTCCTGAATATTCTTTGGAAGGACTAATGCTGAAGCTGAAATTCCAATACTTTGGCCACCTGATGCAAAGAACTGACACATTTGAAAAGACCCTGATGCTGGAAAAGATTGAAGGCAGGAGGAGAAGGAGATGACAGAGGATATGATGGTTCGGAGGCATCACCGAACCAGTGGATGTAATTTTGAGCAAGATCTGGGAGTTGGTGATGGACAGTGAAGCCTGGCATGCTGCAGTCCCTTGGGTCTCAAAGAATTGGACACAACTAAGCAACAGAGATCAAATTGCCAACATCTGCTTGATCGTGGAAAAAGCAAGAGAGTTCCAGAAAAACATATATTTCTGCTTTATTGACTATGCCAAAGCCTTTGACTGTGTGGATCACAATAAACTGTGGAAAATTCTGAAAGAGATGGGAATACCAGACCACCTGACCTGCCTCTTGAGAAATCTGTATGCAGGTCAGGAAGCAACAGTTAGAACTGGACATGGAACAACACACTGGTTCCAAATAGGAAAAGGAGTACGTCAAGGCTGTATATTGTCACCCTGCTTATTTAACTTATATGCAGAGCACATCATGAGAAACGCTGGACTGGAAGAAACACAAGGTGGAATCAAGATTGCCAGGAGAAATATCAATAACCTCAGATGTGCAGATGACACCACCCTTATGGCAGAAAGTGAAGAGGAACTAAAAAGCCTCTTGATGAAAGTGAAAGAGGAGAGTGAAAAAGTTGGCTTAAAGCTCAACATTCAGAAAACGAAGATCATGGCATCTGGTCCCATCACTTCATGGCAAATAGATGGGGAAACAGTAGAAACAGTGTCAGATTTTATTGTTTTGGGCTCCAAAATCATTGCAGATGGTGACTGCAGCCATGAAATTAAAAGATGCTTACTCCTTGGAAGAAAAGTTATGATCAACCTACATAGGATATTGAAAAGCAGAGACATTACTTTGCCTACTAAGGTCCGTCTAGTCAAGGCTATGGATTTTCCTGTGGTCATGTATGGATGTGAGAGTTGGACTGTGAAGAAAGCTGAGCACCGAAGTACTGATGCTTTTGAACTATGGTGTTGGAGAAGACTCTTGAGAGTCCCTTGGACTGCAAGGAGATCCAACCAGTCCATTCTGAAGATCAGCCCTGGGATTTCCTTGGAAGGAATGAGGCTAAAGCTGAAGCTCCAGTACTATGGCCACCTCATGCGAAGAGTTGACTCATTGGAGAAGACTCTGATGCTGGGAGGGATTGGGGGCAGGAGGAGAAGGGGACGACAGAGGATGAGATGGCTGGATGGCATCACTGACTCGATTGACATGAATTTGAGTGAACACTGGGAGTTGGTGATGGACAGGGAGGCCTGGCGTGCTGCGATTCATGGGGTTGGAAAGAGTCAGACACAACTGAGCAACTGAACTGAACTGAACTGTAGCAACTGAACTGATCTGAACCTAATGTCCAGACTTAAATCACAAAATAATTTAACCCTTTTGGTTAAAATGAAAGCTAGAATGCTATCATCTTAATTTTAAAAATTTGTTCAGGTTTCTAATTTTAGTTATTACTTCTGACAGCCTTAGAAATCAAAACCTATGATTCTCAGAACACATTAAAAAAAAAAAAAAAAGAAAGGATAAATGAATGAAAATCAAGAACTCTTCTTAGGCCTATCAGAGAATTGATGTCACAGCCCAAATTGACAACCCCAAATTTGAAAGGATGGGAAAATATAGAGAATCACAGTGGAGATCAGCTGTCTTGGAGCACAAACTGCTACAGTCAACAATTGGTAGAACATTTAAGTAGCAATTTTGACAAGTTGCTGGAGGTTGAATGGATACTTGCTTTATAGGAAGAAACAACTGGGAGCCTTGTCTTAGTGAGGTCCTGACACATTCCTGGGTTTTATTGAGAGAAACTTCAAAACTTAAAGGCTGAAAGTGTTCTATATATCAGGAAAAAGACAAGTGCACCCACTATCACAAACCCAATTCAATATGGTACTGTAATTCCTAGTAAAAGCAATCAGACAAGAGAGAAAAAGAAGAGGCATTCAAATTATAAAGTGGTAGATAGTATTACCTCTGCAGATGATATGCGTTTATATATACTATATCTTAAAGGCTCCATCAAAAATTGTTGGAATGAATTGACCAAAACAGTAAAGCTGCAGTAAATAAATCAATATACAGAAATCAGTGTGTTTCCATACAATGATGATAAATACCTGAAAAAGAAAGAAAGAAAATGATCCCACTCACAACCATATCAAAAATTAAAATAAAATACCTAAGGATAAATTTAAGCAAGAAAATGAAATACTTGTACACTGAAAACTATGAGACTTTGATGAAAGAAATTGAAAGCAAATAAATGAAAATATATCCTGTCTTCATAGAGGAGAAGAATACCATTTATATGCCCATACTATTCAAAACCATCCATCAATCTAATGTAATTCCTGTCAAATAATTTTATGGTACATTTCACAGGAATATAAATAAATTCAAAGTTCGTGTAGAACCACAAAGACCCTGAATAGCCAAAGCATTCTTGAGAAAGGGAAACAAAGCTAGAGACATGACATTGCCTTTCAAATAACATTACAAAGCTATAGTAATAAAATCAGTATGGTGCTAGCATGAAGATACATACAGAGTCCAAACAGGACAGAATTGACAGCCCAGAAATAAACCATCATATATAGTAAAATAATACTGGACAAAGGGGCAAATTATACTCAATGGGGAAAGGATAGCCTCTCCAGTAAATGATGTTGGGAAAACTGGCTAAACACATGTTAATTTGCAGTCAACTAACAGTGGAAACAGTCTCAGGCTTTATATTTTTGGGCTCCAAAATCACTGCAGACGGTAACTGCAGCCATGAAATTAAAAGATGCTTACTCCTTGGAAGGAAAGTTATGACCAACCTAGATAGCATATTCAAAGCAGAGACATTACTTTGCCGACTAAGGCCCGTCTAGTCAAGGCTACGGTTTTTCCAGTGGTCATGTATGGATGTGAGAGTTGGACTGTGAAGAAGGCTGAGCACCAAAGAATTGATGATTTTGAACTGTGGTGTTGGAGAACTCTTGAGAGTCCCTAGGACTGCAAGGAGATCCAAAAAGTCCATTCTGAAGGAGATCAGCCCTGGGATTTCTCTGGAAGGAATGATGATAAAGCTGAAACTCCAGAACTTTGGCCACGTCATATGAAGAGTTGACTCATTGGAAAAGACTCTGATGCTGGGAGTGATTGGGGGCAGGAGGAGAAGGGGACGACCAAGGATGAGATGGCTGGATGGCATCACTGACTCGATGGACGTGAGTCTGAGTGAACTCTGGGAGATGATGATGGACAGGGAGGCCTGGCGTGCTGCGATTCATGGGGTCGCAAAGTGTCGGACACGACTGAGTGACTGAACTGAACTGAACTGAATATTTCCTGTATTGTTTTCAATTTTAAAAAATAGAAGGAATGCTACTAAAAGCCAAAAATACACAGTCTGAAGAGACAAAACACTCATCAGAACCAAACTGCAGTATTACATAGATTGAAACTATCAGATAGGAAATTCAATTGTAATGACTATGAGTAATATGTTAAGGAGTCTAATGAAGGTTTGCAAGAGGACACATGCTCGAATAGATGGGAGTTTTCATAGAGAAATGACAACTCCAAGAAAATGAAAAGCAATGCTAAAAATCAAACATTCTAACGTAAATAAAAATGCGTTTGTTTTGGGCTCATCAATAGACTGGACATGGCCAAAATAAGAATCAGTGAGCTTCAAGTTAGATGAGTCAAACTTTCCAGACTGATATGCAGGAAGAAAAAAACACTGAAAAGGAAAACATAAAAGAACATGCAAGAAGAGTGGAATAATTACAAAAGATATAGAGGCAGACATGGGTGATACTATAGGTTTAGTTCCAGACCATTACAAAAAAGTGAATATTGCAATAAAGCAAATCATGCAGATTTTTAGGTTTTTGATTGCTTATATAAGTTATGTTTACACTTTACTATAATCAATTAAGTATATAATAGTGTTATATCTAAAAATACATACATACTATAAAATACTTAAATGCTAAAAAATGCTAACCATCATCTGAGCCTTCAGCCAGTCATAGTCATAACAAAGATCATTTATCACAATAATAACAAAACTTAAAATATTGTAAGAATTACCAAAATGTGACACAGAGGCATGAAGTAAGCAAATGTTATTAGAAAAATTGTTCTGATAGTTATGATCTAAGCAGGGTCACCACAAACCTTCTATTTGTTGGGAAAAAAATCATTATCTGCAAAGCAAAATAAAGCAAAGAATAATAAAATGAGGTATGCCTATAATATTTATAGAATAGAAACACCAGAAGGTGAAAGACAAAAAGGAGAAGGAATATTTGAAGTACTGACTGAGAACTTTTCAAAGCTAATTAAAGATGTCAAACCACAGATCCAAGAACTTCACAGAAAACCAAGCAAGTATCAACAGTTTTGCATATAGTTGTATCATACTTAACCTGCAGAAAACTAAAGACAATGAGAAAATCTTGAAATAGGAGAAAAAAAAAATCACACCTTACCAATAATGAAAAAGGGTAAGAAATAATCAGACTTCATATCAGAAACCATGCAAAAAGAAGGAGAAGAATGAAGTATTTAAACTGTTGATTGCACCCCAAATTGGAAACAAAGAAGATGTTATTTAAAATATGAATGGATAAACTATGGTACTACTATACATTGGAATATATTTATCAAAATCAAGAAATGGGCTATCAAGCCATAAAAAGACATAGAGTAACTCTAAATGTATATTGCTGAGCAAAAGAAACATTATACATTTGTCAACATCCTTAGGACTTAATAGCAAGGAGAACATTTGGGTATATAACTTAAAAGAAAAAAAATCATTTAGGATGTTGTGGGATCTGCAGAAAGAATACAGCCTGTGAAAAAAGAAGCTATCTGCACTGCACATGAATTAAATAGCCACGCCAGAGAGAGCTGAAGGAAAATTGCTGATCACAGTAGCTTTGGAAATGAATGAAGTATGTAAAACTAAGGTGGCGCTAGTAGTAAAGAACCTGCCTGCCAAAGCAGGAGACATAAGAGATGCGGGTTTGACCCCTGGGTTGGGAAGATCTCCTGGAGGAGGGCATGGCAACCCACTCCAGTGTTCTCGCCTGGAGAATCTCCATTGACAGAGGAGCCTGGCAGGCTGAAGTCCAAGGGAGGGCAGAGTTGGACACAACTGAAACAACACAGCATGCACACATGTACAGCTAAAGTCCAAAGGCATTGAACACAATCTCTGTCCATTACTTGAAAATGTTCTCCATGATGGTACAGATTAATAATTCTGATACTCCTGGACACCCACTAACTGTTATGCTGGCATTGACCAAATAAGGAAATGGATGGGGGTATTGTGAGAGCCAATTGAAGTGGAACTTTACAGATAAGCAAGCAGAGGCTGTTAGAATGATCCATGGGGTGATGGGTTAGATTTGAAGACAGTAAGAACTCATGCTTAACTTATATATGTGGCTCAATATAAATATTTTTAGATACATGTATATGCACAGGTTAGTATACACACTTATATATCTTTGCTCTGTGTGCTGAAAGGGCCTAAAGCTGCAATATTTCTCCAGCAACACACACACTGAGGGCTTCTTTGAGAAATAACTGATTATGAGACAGATGGGGGAAAATACAAGATGAGTCTGGAGTATCCCATAGTGCTATCAAGTAAGAATTTGATCAAAAAAACTGTACTGATTAGAGCATGTCTAAAGCACATAAAAGGGATCTGAAAGAGTTCACAGTGGCTAAAGCTAGAACAATTTGAGTGATAAATAATAAAGAAGTATTGCATTTTCACCCAAAGTCTAAGATAAATATCTATGAGTTCATTTGGGAGAAGAGGGAAATCTCCCATGCATATGAAATTCAGATAATCTATTAATATAGATTAACATGACTAATCTATTAATATAGATTAACTCTATTAATATAGAGTAACATGACTCCCCGCTTGGGCTATATGCAGCTTATTTCCTCTAAAAAAGTGAAGTCTGAAATGGGGAGTGTGGAGAAACCTGACAAATAATACCTCAGTCAGTTAATTAAGCTCACTATCAGCATAGATAAATCATGTTAATAACTGTACCCTTTATATGAGTGGCAAAATCATGTTTTTCTTCTATGATCTTTGTCCCAAATCTGTATCTTCTTTCTAACCATGAGAAACATCAGACAAATTCCAACAAAACATCCTAAATATACCCAACCAGACTCCCAAAAACTATCAAGGTCATCAAATACAAGGAAATTCTGAGAAACTGCACAATCAAGAGAAATTTGAGCTAAATGCAATGCATTATTTTGTATGGGATCATGGAACAGAAAAGTAAGAACAAAGGAAATCTGAATAGAGTATGGACTTCAGTTAATAAAAATATATATCAATACTAATTTGTTAGTTTTAACAAATGAACCATGCTAATTAGTATTGGATTAGCCAAAAAAAAGTTTCTGTGGGTCTTTATAACATCTTATAGAAAACCCAAATGAACATTCTGGCCAACATAATATGTTAATAATAGGAGAAACTGGGAGGGGATATGGACACTGACTGTATTATTGTGTAATTTTTTTTCTGTAAACATAAAACTGTTCAAAAAGTGCTTGTTAAAAAAAGAAAGAGAAGCTGGGTCTATTTGAGAAAAGACCCTCCAGCATAATCACAGTATAGAGCATAAATCTTCTAAGAAAGTAAATGTGGCTCAATTGTGTCCAACTCTGCCACCTGCCAGGCTACTCTGTCCATGGAATTCTCAAGAGTACTGGAGTGGGTAGCCATTACCTTCTCCAGGGGCCCTTCCTGACCCAGGGATGAAACACAGGTTTCCTGCCTTGCAGGAAGATTCTTTACCATCTGAGCCACCAGGGAAGCCCTAGAATTATCACAGTATAGAACATAAATCTTCCTCTATGCCTTCCTCTTAAAGGACTTAAGACAATCTGTGAGAACAACTGTGCACTAGGGAGAAATACTGAGACTTTTCAAAGATTAGCAGACACTGGCTCTAAATTGATTAATTCCTGAACACCAAAAATGTCACTGTAGCTCATTAGGTAAAATGTATATTTTTGATGTAAGTTGAGAGATGGAGTGCTGGGCCAAACTGAACTTGTAGTAGGACCAGGTAGTAAATCATTATATGGTTACTTTCTGAATGTGTAATGGAAATAGACATAATTCAAAATTCTTAGAAATTCCATATTGGCTCTCTGACCCATGGAAAAATGGCCAACATAACAGGAATGACTACCGGAAACCTCTGAAATTTCCTCACTCAAGCAGTATAGTAAACCAGAAGCACATCTCATTCCTGTTGAATTATAGAAATTAATCTACCATCAGGGGACCTCAGGAAATGTGCAATGATTTGGGCGAAGTGGCCTACAGGTGATATGTATAACTTCTTACAGTTTTAAGATGTCAGGATTCAAAGGACAGTAAATATTATGAAAGATAAGAACAGTACTAAAAGAGTGTAGCTTGAAATTGCATGGATTTAGAGATGCATTACAGAAACAAATGTAGTGTAAAGTTACAAACTGCAAACTGTGACTGGAGATATTTTTCAGGGATTAAGTAACCTTTATCCAAATGTATATTTAGAACTGCTACTACCTGCAAAAGGATTATAATGTATTTGTCTTTTATCGGGGTTATCTGCTAAGACTGCCCTTTACAGGGGTTTCATTAGCTATGCTAATTGGAAACATTTAGAATTGCATGAGCCCTTTTTGCTAGTAAAGATTAAGCAGTGTCTTAGTCCATTCAGGCTGCTCTATCAGAATACCATGAACTGGATGGCTTATAAACAGCAAAAATTGATTTCACATAGTTCTGGACTCTGAAAAATCTAAGATAAGGTGCTACTAGATTCAGTGTCTGGTGAGAACCTGTTTCTTATGCCATAGACACTTTTTCACTGTAAGTTCACATGGCAGAATTCCATTCCTAATCACCTCCCAAAGTGACCTGATCACCTCCCAAAGGCCCTACCTCCAAATATCCTCACATCAGGGATCAGGTTTCAACACTAATTTTAAGGAGAGAGGAACAAATGTTCAGTCCATGAAAACAGTATAAAATTCCATGTAAACCAAGTTTCATAGATGTTAGCAATGACTCAGTACTTGTGTGCCAGAGACAAAGGACTTGATTACTCATATTTACAGTGTTTCCACATGTGAGGCGGAGCAGCCAAGATGGGTATGCCCATGCAATGGGTTTCCATCCTCACCGAGGAGCCCCAGATTAGGAAACTACAATTTTTCTGAAGGGCTTTAAGAAAACCTGTTCAATCTTTGCCTTACAAGGAGATATTATCTATCTAAAATTTGAAATAACACTTTACTCAGAAGTAAACTTAAAAGTGAACTTCCAGATGTTCAAACTGGATATAGAAAAGCCAGAGGAAACAGAGATCAAATTGCCAACGTCTGTTGGATCGCTGAAAAATAAGAGAGTTCCAGGAAAACATCTACTTCTGCTCTATTGACTATGCCAAAGCATTTGACTGTATGGATCACAGCAAACTATAGAACATTCTTAAAGAGAAGGGAATACCAGACCACCTTACCTGCCTCCTGAGAAATCTGTATTCAGCTCAAGAAGCAACAGTTAGAACTGGACATGGAACAACAGACAGGTTCCAAGTCAGAAAAGGAGTATGTAAAGGCTGTATATTGTCACCCTACTGGTTTAACTTATATGAATAGTACAGCATGTGGAATGCTGGGCTAGATGAAGCACAAGCTGAATCAAGATTGGCAAAAGAAATATCAATCACCTCAGATAAACAGATGACACCACACTTATGGAAGAAAGCAAAGAACTAAAGAGCCTCTTGAGGAAAGTGAAAAAGTTGGCTCAAAAGTCAACACTCCAAAAACTAAGATCATGGCATCCAGTCCCATCACTTCATGGAAAATAGACAGGGAAACAATGAAAAGAGTGACAGACTTTATTTTGGGGACCTTCAAAATCACTGCAGATGATGACTGCAACCATGAAATTAAAAGACTCTTGCTCCTTGGAAGACAACCTAGATGTCCATCAGCAGATGAATGGATAAGAAAGCTGTGGTACATATACACAATGGAGTATTACTCAGCCATTAAAAAGAATTCATTTGAATCAGTTCTGATGAGATGGATGAAACTGGAGCCAATTATACAGAGTGAAGTAAGCCAGAAAGAAAAACACCAATACAGTATACTAACACATATATATGGAATTTAGGAAGATGGCAATGACGACCCTGTATGCAAGACAGGAAAAAAGAGACAGATGTGTATAACGGACTTTTGGACTCAGAGGGAGAGGGAGAGGGTGGGATGATTTGGGAGAATGGGAATTCTAACATGTATACTGTCATGTAAGAATTGAATCGCCAGTCCAAAAAAAAAAGAAAAGCTATGAACAACCTAGACAGCATATTTAAAAGCAGAAACATTACTTTGTCAACAAAGGTCTGTCTAGTAAAAGCTATGGTTTTCCCAGCAGTCATGTATGGATGTGAGAGTTGGACTACAGAGAAAGCTGAGTGCTGAAGAATTGATGCTTTTGAACTGTGGTGTTTGAGAAGACTCTTGAGAATCCCTTGGACTGCAAGGAGATCAAACCAGTAGATCCTACAGGAAATCAGTCCTGAATAGTCATTGAAAGAACTGATGCTAAAGCTAAAACTCCAATACTTTGACTACCTGATGTGAAGAACTGACTCTTTGGAAAAGATCTGATGTTGGGAAAGTTTGAAGGCAGGAGGAGAAGGGGATGACAGAGGATAAGATGGTTAGAAGGAATCACAGACTAAGTGGACATGAGTTTGAGCAAACTCTGGGAGTTGGTGATGGACAGGGAAGCCTGGCATGCTGCAGTCCATGGGATTGCAAAGAGTCAGACACGACTGAGCGATTGAACTGACCTGAAACTTAAAATTAGAAATGTCTGTGTACCTTGAGTTAGAAAAGGTCTGTTGCTGGCAAAATTAATATGCAAGACTAAAATCAAGTCCCAGAATTAAAGAAGTATAGAACTAAAAGTAATTACATGTTTTGGGGAAATCATGGTTATGATGAAATTCAAAATGAGTACTGCCAGTTATTATTATGTTAATATTATTATGCTTATTGAAGATATTAAGGGAAGGTTTCCTGCAAAGATGGGCACAATAAATGACAGAAACTAAAAGGACCTAACGGGGCAGAAAAGATTAAGTAGAGGTGGCAAAAAAACACCAAAGTATACAAAAAAAAAAAAAAAGATCTTAATGACCAAGATAACCACAATGGTTGGGTCACTCACCAAGAGCCTGACATCCAGGTGTGTGAAGTCAAGTGGGCCTTAGGTAGTATTATACCAAAGTTAAATGAGGTGATGGAATTCCAGCTGAGCTATATCACATCCTAAAAGATGTTGCTGTTAAAATGCTACACTCAAAATGCCAGCAAATTTGGACAACTCAGCAATGGCCACATGACTGGAAAAGGTCAGTTTTCATTCCAATCCCAAAGAAAGGCTATGCCAAAGAGTGGTTAAACTACTGCACAATTGCACTCATTTCACATGCTAACAAGGTAATGCTCAAAATCCTTCAAGCTAGGCTTCAACATTACGTGAACCAAAAACTTCCAGGTGCACATGCTGGATTCAGAAAAGGCAGAGGGACCAGAGATCAAATTGCCATCATCTACTGAATCATAGAAAAAATCAAGGGAATGCCAGAAAAACATCTACTTCTGCTTCATTGACTAAAACTTTTGACTATGTGGATCACCAACTGTTATTAAACTTTTTTAAAAAGATGGGAATACCAAAAACTCTTACTTGTCTCATGAGAAAGCTATATGCAGGTCAAGAAGCTGCAATTAGAACTGGACATGCGATAATGGACTGGTTCCAATTGGGAAGAGAGTATGTTGAGTTGTATATTGTTACCCTGCTTATTTAACTTCTATGGAGAATACATCCTGTGAAATGCCAGAGTGGATGACTCACAAGCTGTGATCAAAATTGTGGAGAGAAATATCAACAACCTCAGACATGCAGGTGATACCACTCTAATGGCAGAAAATGAAGAGGAACTGAACAGTCTCTTGATGAGGGTGAAAGAGGAGAGTGGAAAGGCTGGCTTAAAACTCAACATTCAAAAAACCAATATCATGGGATCCAGTCCCATCACTTCATGGCAAGTAGAAAAGGAAAAAGTGGAAATGGGGCAGATTTTATTTTTTGGACTCCAAAATCATTGCAGATGGTGACTGATGTCATGAAATTAAAAGACTTGCTTCTTGGAAGAAAAGCTATATCAAACCTAGACAGTCAAACCTAAATAGCAGAAACGTTCATATAGTCAAAGCTATGGTTTTTCCAGTAGTCATGTATTGAAGTGCGAGTTGAACCATGAAGAAGGCTGAGCACCAAAGAATTGATGCTTTTGAATCATGGTGCTGGATAAGACTCTTGAGAGTCCCTTGGACAGCAAGGCAGTCAAACCAATCCTAAAGGAAATCAGCCCCGAAGATTCACTGGAAGGACCAATGCTGAAACTGAAGTTCAAATACTTTGGCCACCTGAAGCAAAGAGCTGACTCACTGGAAGAGACTCTGATGGTGGGAAAGATGACAGTAGGCAGAGAATGGTCTACAGATAATGAGATATTTTGATGGCATTACGAATTCAATGGACATTGTTGTTGTGGTTGTTGTTAAGTCACTAAGTGGTGTCCAACACTTTGTGACCCCATGAACTACAGCATCCCAGGCTTCCCTATCCTTCACTATCTCCCAGAGTGTTAGTCACTCAGTCATGTCCATCTCTTTGCAACCCCATGGACTGTAGCTCGCCAGGCTAGAATACTGGAGTGGGTTGCCATTTCCTTCTCCAGGGATCTTCCCGAAACAGTGATCAAACCTATGTCTCTTGAGTCTCCTGCATTGCAAGCAGATTCTTTACCGCCTGAGCCATAAGAGAAGTTTGCTAAAACTCATGTCCATTGAGTCAGTGATGGGATCCTACTGTCTCCTAATGAGTGTGAGCAAACTCCAGGAGATAGCAAAGGACAGGGAGGCCTTGCGTGCTGCAGTTCATGGGGTCTCAAAAGTTTAGACGTGACTTAGTAACTGAACAACAATGTTTTTAAGCTTATAAATATTGAAAAATTCATATATGCAAAATGGACTAATCAAAAGTGAAAAGTAGCAAAGCACTGATAACACTGTGCCACAACACACAAGACTCTCATAGGCTCTCTGCTGGGTGACAGTATCTGAACACAAAATGTATATATGGGTGACAGTATCTGAACACAAAATGTATATATTGTTCAATGACATATGGTTACAGAGATGAACTAATGAGAATTTTTCAGTGTACAATTCTTTTCTCTCTTTAATAATTTATGGAGTCATGTGAGACATAAATTGACCATAGTGGAGAGAAATAGAATAGCCTTACAGCTGGGAAAAGCTTGGCTGACAATCTGAAAAAGTAGACATATAAATAAATGACTGACTAATACACTTTTGGTGAGAGTTGGACTATATGAAAGGATTCATGTTGATGTATGGCAAAACCAATACAATATTGTATAGTAAAAAAAAAAAAAAGGCTGAATGCAGAAGAATTGATGCTTCTGAATTGTGGTGCTGGAGAAGACTCTTGAGAGTCTTTTGGACTGCAAGGAGGTCAAACCAGTCAATCCTAAAGGAAATCAACCCCAAATAGTTACAGAATATTCCAATACTTTGGCTACCCGACATGAAGAGACAACCCATTCAAAAAGACCCTGATGCTAGGAAAGATGGAGGGCAGGAGAAGGGGATGACAGAGGGTGAGATGGTTGGATGGCATCACCGACTCAGTGGACATGAGTTTGAGGCAACTCAGGGAAATAGTGAAGGGCAGGGAAGCCAGATGTGCTGCAGTCCATGGGGTCGCAAAGCATCAGATACAACCTAGTGACTGAACAACAATATACTTTTCATGTTTAACCTCACAAACTAAAAACACAAATAACACCAGATTTAGCCTCTACCTTTCACCTGCCATGTTATTGAGATTTTATTTAACACCAAAGGTCAAAGAGCACAATATTTCTGAATAAAATGTTGAGCTAATAACCAAAGTTCTTATCTCTAATACAAATTTGAGAAGGCAATTTTACTTCTGGGAATTCTCTTGATCATTTTACTGTATTCGTGAATAGAGTCATGCACAGAAATGATCATCACAACATTATGTATATGATAGAAAAATCACAGATACATTTCCAATGAAAAGTAAATGCTAAATAAAGTATTGTGTATCCAATTGATAAAATAAAATATACCAGTTAAATAACTTATAATAACTGTTTCAATTGCATACTTTTGGTATTGAAGTAAGGGGAAAGCAGAAAATAAAAATGATACATTCTTATTAAACTCATTTTCTGAAATAAGATATGGCATAAATAAATTTTAATAATAAAGTTGAGCTCTAGGCATGAGCTCAATTAGATTAAAAAATATATGTTGAAAAGGACTTTATAAAAATATATGGAAACCTCTACCTGAAATAGTCGTGTTATTTTTATTTTTATGCATTTTTTAATTTTTATAAAAAGTTAATCAGCAAACATTATAAGGGAATTATAATACATCATTCAACCTTAAAACTATAACTAACTCAGTATTTAGAGACAAAGCAGTACTTTTAGAGAGTAAATAAAGAGCTTTTGCACTGTGAAGATTTTTAGTGCAAAATTATATAAGAATATATATTACTTAAGAAAAATAGTTCTAAGAACTTAAATAATAATTGTCTATACACAGGTATAAAGAACAGACTTTTGGACTCCGAGAGAAGGTGAGGGTGGGATGATTTGAGAGAATAGCATTGAAACCTGTATATTATCGTATGTGAAATAGATCACCAGTCCAAATTTGATGCATGAAACAGGGTACTCAAAGCCGTTACACTGTGACAACACTGAGGGATGGGATGAGAAGGGAGGTGGGAGGGGGTTACGGGACCAGGGGACACAGTATACCCATAGCTGATTCATGTCAATGTATGGCAAGAACCACTACAATATTGTAAAGTAATTAGCCTCCAATTAAAATATATAAATTAATTAAAAAGAATTGTCTATAATAAAATAATACATAATAATAATAATTAATAGTATTAACTCTCATTCATACCCAGTACTATTTCTACTTGTGCCTATTTTCTCTGAGCCTTCTCATACAATTTAAACACTGTAAACTGCATAAGATTTTACCTGACACTCAAGCTAAACACATGGAACCAATATAGTATTGTAAATCAACTATGCTCTGAAAAAAAAGTAGAAAACAAAAACAATAAAAAATAAAAGTAAACCTTCAACAGTTTCATAGGTGTTAGCAAATGACATGATGCTCTTGGGTCAGGGACAAGTGACTTCACTCACATTTGAATTTTCCCCTTGAGATAAAGAGCAGCCTAGGTGCATGCTGCATAAGCAATGGGTTTTCATCAGAGCTCAGGGACCCAAAGCTTAGGAAACTCCAGGACTTTATGAAAACCTGCTCAACCTTTATCTTGAAGGGAGACATGATCTTCATTATACTGGGCAGTCTACAAACCTACCCTATGCTCATAAGGAAAATGTCACTTTTATTTTGGAAAAATTAAGTGATACAAAACATTCTTGAAAAGATTCAGAACAAAACAGTAACAAATACTGAAAATTATGACTATTGTCCCCCCACATAGTGAGTCAGTGGGTGAATAAATGGAAGTCACAAAGTTAAAAAGAAATGGTAGCAGACTCTTTAGGACTTTTCTATGTCGATGTCTTATGAGTTTGCTCATAAATAATACAAGATTGTTTAATATATTAGAAAGAAAAGCAAAATTTTTGGTAGGTTGCTGGAACTTTGGGTCACTGTAACTGTGTTGGTGGCTCAGTGGTGTCCAACTCTTAGTGGCCCCATGGACCGTAACCCATCAGGATACTCTGTCCGTGGAATTCTTCAGGCAAGAATACTGGGGTGGGTAATCCATTCCCTTCTCCAGGGGATCTTCCCAACCCAGGGATTGAACCTGAGTCTTCTGTATTGCAGGCAGATTCTTTACTGTCTGAGTC
The DNA here is from genome assembly GCF_001704415.2 of Capra hircus. NCBI lineage: Eukaryota > Metazoa > Chordata > Mammalia > Artiodactyla > Bovidae > Capra > Capra hircus. The sequence continues at coordinate 11,699,757 of NC_030811.1, read as the reverse complement.
ACCAGGAAAGGTAGGCAGAAGCAAATTTACTGTTTATATTATAGTATTGTTTAGTGTACATTTATGTAATTTTAAACATTATAGTCTGATATATATAATTATATCTTGTAAATACATAATAATATCATATATACATAGCTAATATTAATATCTTCTAATGTAAGCAAGGAAAAAACACTAATTGTTTCTTCCTCTAGATTCTAATTATGCTTATAAGAAAGTTTATTTTTTTAATTTTAATTTTTAATTAGAGGATAATTACTTTACAGTATTGTGATGGTTTCTGCCATACATCAACATGAATCAGTATGCATATGTTCCCTCCTTCTTAAATCTCCCTCCCCAGCCTACCCCTTTAGGTTGTCACAGATAACCAGCTTTGGGTTTCCTGTGTCATACAGCACACTCCTACTAGCTATCTACATTACATATGGTAATATATATGTTTCAATGCTTTTTTCTCAAAACATTCCACCCGCCTCTTCCCTCGCTGTATCCAGAAGTCTATTCTTTACGTATGTGTCTCCTTTGTTGCCCTGCAAGTAGGATCATCAGTACTATCTTTCTAGAGTCCAAATATATACATTAACATATGATGCTTGTCTCTCTCTTTCTGACTTATTTCATTCTGTATAATAGGCTCTAGGTTCATCTATTTCAGTAGAACTGACTAAAATGCATTCCTTTTTATAGCTCAGATTTTATTTTGGGGGGCTCCAAAATCACTGCAGATGGTGACTGCAGCCATGAAATTAAAAGACACTTACTTCTTGGAGGAAAAGTTATGACCAACCTAGATAGCACATTCAAAAGCAGAGACATTACTTTGCCAACAAAGGTCCATCTAGTTAAGGCTATGGTTTTTCCTGTGGTCATGTATGGATGTGAGAGTTAGACTGCGAAGAAGGCTGAGCGCTGAACAATTGATGCTTTTGAACTGTGGTGTTGGAGAAGACTCTTGAGAGTCCCTTGGACTGCAAGGAGATCCAACCAGTCCATTCTGAAGGAGATCAGCCCTGGGGTTTCTCTGGAAGGAATGAGGCTAAAGCTGAAACTCCAGTACTTTGGCCACCTCATGCAAAGAGTTGACTCATTGGAAAAGACTCTGATGCTGGGAGGGATTGGGGGCAAGAGGAGAAGGGGACAACAGAGGATGAGATGGCTGGATGGCATCACGGACTCGATGGACGTGAGTTTGAGTGAACTCCTGGAGTTGGTGATGGACAGGGAGGCCTGGCGTGCTGCGATGTATGGGGTCGAAAAGAGTCAGACATGACTGAGCAACTGAACTGAACTGATACATACTGAAATTTCTCTAGAAACAGGTAAAATGCCTAGAAATTAGTTCTATGTTCAAAAGTAATCTTTTCCCTTTTGTTAATATTGAATAGCATCTTAATTTCTCTTTGACTTAACTACTTCAATTATAAAACCTAAAACTCTGAAAATTATGCTTATACATACAGATTTGTATTCTCATTCATACAGGTTTGCTGAGACCAATAAATATTGCCTTGTGCAGGATTTACTTACTAGGTGCTTACAAATAAAGTATCAGTAAAAATAGCAATAGAAATGCATAGTACTTAAGCATAAAACTGAAAACTAGGGTAAACCTTTTATGGGAAGAATTATGAAATGTAAAACATTGACAATGTCCTAAATAAATGAAGAGACATAGGATGTTCTTAAAGAGAAAATTTGATATCATAATTATACCAGTTCTTAATTGATACTAAGCTCAAACTTATTCCATTAAAAAGCTCAAAAGTGTTTTTGTCAATCCTCACAAAATAATGGTATATTTGGGAAATAAAATTTAAAAATAGCCAACAAACTCCTGAAAGAGGATGAAATTGAAAAAGAAGAATAAAAGTCCTTGCTTTGCAATTTCATACTGTATATCAAGTATTTTTACAATGCTATGATAATTACACTGTGGTGTTGATGCAAGGAAAGACATCAGGACTGTATAAAGGGCCCTTCCAAGCATTTGTTGTTGTTTAGTCACTAAGTTGTGTCCACTTCTTTGCAACCCTATGGATGTGGTCTGCCAGTCTCCTCTGTCCAGTAGACGTGGATAATTAATGGAAACCTGGTCACTGACCCAGCTACCACTGCAGACCAATGATACATGTTCAATACATTGTTATACCTCAGTTGACTGTAAATACAGAAAAATAAGACAAATAAAACCCTATCTCCCACCCTATTCCAATCTCCTTCAACTTTGCCTGTGTAAAAACTAAGAACTTGAATACTGCTTCAGGAACTTGAATACTGCTTAAGTTTTATGTAAATCACAAATACATAAAGGGAAAAAAAAATTCTAGACCTTTAGCTTCAATGTCTATTTTTTTCATAAGAATATTGCGCCCAAGAACGCACTTGAGTAGAGATATCATTTACAGATTTTTATTTTCTTTTTCACTTTAACTTTATTCACATTTATATGAGAGGGCCACGCCTCTTGATTATCTAGAATTATCTTGTGGTATAAAACTGTCTAAGTATCTGAAAAAATGAAGTAAAAAACTTCCATCAATAGACCAAATACACTATAATCTTGCTCTAAAATAGTCTTATTTGCTCTTTCATATATATGCTATTTTTCCAAAGGAAAAGCTTAGCATGAAGGCTGTAATGCTTTTTCTATTAATATATCAAAATGTTCTTTACCAGATTTATTCAAATGGAATACACGAGTGATAAAATCCTGAATTATTCTCAGACAATTGTCAAAAACTTAATATATCACTTCTGGGGAGGAAACACTATGAAACAACTGAGAAAGAAAAAGATTTGGGGTGGGGCGAATGAAAGAGGGAAAGAGAGAAAGGTGAATGAGATTGAATGAGAATTTAATAAATGCTGTTGAGGTAGCAGTTTATTTTAACCAGACCCCCAGAATCAGGAGTCCCCAGCCTCCAGGATCTACAGCCTGATGATCTGAGGTTGAGCTGATGTATTAATAATAATAATAGAAATAAGCTGCACAATAAATGTGAAGCCAAATCCATTGCCCCACCCACCTCCAGTCCATGGAAAAATCATCTTGCATGAAATAGGTCCCTGGTGCAGAAAATTTGGGGAACTGCCTCCCCAAATCAAGTGATGAATATATCTATTCTAGAGCTGAAATTTTAGAAGTTCAGTGATTGACAAGGTGGTGCTTATTAGCACATTTTTGTCACTTTCACACAGGAAGTGTCAAGTGATTTATTTGCTTGACAGGGATTAACTTTGACAATTAGGTTATATAAACATTATTTCCTATAAACTAAATAGCTCCACAATTTTTCACTCAAATATATATTTAAAACATAAGTTGAAAACATTCACTAAAATATATATTATACCAGCAAGGACATATTGAAATGAATTCTTCTAATGAATTTTTAGTGTATCAGGTTAAACAGGTTCTAAGTTGAAAAGTAAAAGGAATAATTAATAGTCTTTTGAAAAGTTGTAGTAAAGCCTTTTAGGGATAATTCCTAGAAAGTGATTTTGTGATTGATCTTCATGATTAAGTAACAAATCTTTTTGAAAGTTAGGTCATTTCCAATTCCTTGCTATCAATAAAACTGAAGAAGGAAGTAATCAAGTTGTCAGCAGATATAACATTAAAAATAGGTTTTATGAGAAACTGCTAGGTTACTTGGAATAAAATTTGAGAAGATGTATACTATCATGTAAGAATTGAATCGCCAGTCTATGTCTGACGCAGGGTGCAGCATGCTTGGGGCTGGTGCATGGGGATGACCCAGAGAGATGTTGTGGGGAGGGAGGTGGGAGGGGGGTTCATGTCTGGGAACGCATGTAAGAATTAAAGATGTTGTGGGGAGGGAGGTGGGAGGGGGGTTCATGTTTGGGAACGCATGTAAGAATTAAAGATTTTAAAATTTAAAAAATAAAAAAAAAATTTTTTTTTAAATTAAAATAAAATAAAATAAAATAAAAAATAAAAAAATAAAAAAACAAACTTCCTCATGCTAAAAAAAAAAAAATTTGAGAAGAGTTTAAGAACAATGCTATTACAGAGCTCCTGCATTAGTATCTTTCCATTAAATATATCAATTTTCTTACATTTACATCTGCAACAAAGAAAACTAGGAAAAAAATTCTCATTCTACCAAGAAATAATAAAGATCCAAACTTACTGTAAAAAAAAAAAAATCCTCTGCCATCTCACAAGAGATTGTTTCCACTTACTCCACTTACTTTTACTTCTTATACTTAATAATTATTTGAATAAGTATCAATGTCATTTTGTTCATCTTTGTGCTCACAATTCACACTAACTCAAATGTAATGAAAAGAATTGTGACTAAATTTTAACTTGTGGATATCCTTAGAAACACTAATATTCTAAAAAAGTATTTCAAATCATATTTACGTTTTTGTTGCAGTTAATATATATCAGTTCAGTTCAGTCACTCAGTTGTGTCTAACTATTTGCAAACTCATGAACTGCAGCACGACAGGCCCCGCTGTCCATCACCAACTCCTGGAGTTTACCAAACTCATGTCCATTGAGTCAGTGATGCCATCTAACCGTCTCATCCTCTGTCGTCCCCTTCTCCACCTGCCCTCAATCATTCCCAGCATCAGGGTTTTTTCAAATGAGTCAGCTGTTTGCATCAAGTGGCCAAAGTATTGGAGTTTCAGAATCAATTGGAGTTTCAGAATCAATTCAGGACTGATTTCTTTTAGGATGGACTGGTTGGAACTCCTTGAAGTCCAAGGCTCTCAAGAGTCTTCTCCAACACCACAGTTCAAAAGCATCAATTCTTTGGCCCTCAGCTTTCTTTATAGTCCAACTCTCACATCCATACATGATTACTGGTAAAACCATAGCCTTGACTAGATAGAGCTTTGTTGGCAAAGTAATGTTTCTGCTTTTTAATATGCCATCTAGGTTGATCATAACTTTCCTACTAAGGAGTAACTTCTTTTAATTTCATGGCAGCAGTCATGATCTGCAGTGATTTTGGAGCCCCCATAAATAAAGTCAGCCACTGTTTTCACTGTTTCCCCAGCTATTACCATGAAGTGATGGGGCCAGATGCCATGATCTTTGTTTTCTGAATGTTGAGCTTTAAGCCAAATTATTCACTCTCCTCTTTCACTTTCATCAAGAGGCTCTTAATTTCTTCTTAGCTTTCTTCCATAAGGGTGGTGTAATCTGCATATCTGAGGTTATTGATATTTCTCCCAGCAAACTTGATTACAGCTTGTGCTTCATCCAGCCCAGTGGTTCTCATGATGTACTCTGCATATAAGTTAAATAAGTAGGGTGACAATATACAGCCTTGACGTACTCCTTTTCCTATTTGGAATCAGTCTGTTGTTCCAAATCCAGTTCTAACTGTTGCTTCCTGACCTGCATATAGGTTTCTCAAGAGGCAAGTCAAGTGGTCTGGTATTGCAATCTCTTTCAGAATTTTCCAGAGTTATTGTGATCCACACAGTCAAAGGCTTTGGCATAGTCAATAAAGCAGAAATAGGTGTTTTTTTCCTGGAACTCTCTTGCTTTTTCGATGATCAGCAGATGTTCCCAATTTGACCTCTGGCTCCTCTGCCCTTTCTAAAACCAACTTGAACATCTGGAAGTTAACCGTTCACATATTGTTGAACCTGGTTTGGAGAATTTTGAGAATTATTATTATTTTTTTTGGATAAAGTCCAATTTATTATTTTTTAAAATCTTGTAAGCCATGACATTATTTATTATTTTACTAGCATGTGAGATGAGTGCAATTGTGTGGTAGTTTGAGCATTCTTTGGCATTGCCTTTCTTTGGGATTGGAATGAAAACTGACCTTTCCCAGTCCTGTGGCCACTGCTGAGTTTTCCAAATGTGCTGACATATTGAGTGCAGCACTTTCACAGCATCATCTTTGAGGATTTGAAATAGCTTAATTGGAATTCCATCACTTCCACTAGCTTTGTTCATAGTGATGTTTCCTAAGGCCCACTTGGCTTTTCATTCCAGAATGTCTAGCTCTAGGTGAGTGATCACACCATCATGATTATCTGGGTCATGAAGATCTTTTTTGTACACTTCTTCTGTGTATTCTTGCCACCTCTTCTTAATATCTTCTGCTTCTGTTAGGTCCATACCATTTCTGTCCTTTATCAAGCCCATCTTTGCAAGAAATGTTCCCTTCGTATATCTCATCTTCTTGAAGAGATCTCTAGTCTTTCCCATTTTGTTGTTTTCCTCTATTTCTTTGCATTGATCAATGAGGAAGGCTTTCTTATCTCTCCTTGCTATTCTTTGGAGCTCTGCATTCAAATGGGTATATCTTTCCTTTTCTCCTTTGCCTTTTGCTTCTCTTCTTTTCACAGGTATTTGTAAAGCCTCCTCAGAAAGCCATTTTGCTGTCTTAGATATCTTTTTCTTGGGCATGGTCTTGATCCCTGTCTCCTATCCAATGTCATGAACCTCCATCCATAGTTCATCAGGCACTCTATCTACCAGATCTAGTGCCTTAAATCTATTTCTCACTTCCACTATATAATCATAAGGGATTTAATTTAGGTCATAAATGGTCTAATGGTTTTCCCTACTTTCTTCAATTTTAGTCTGAATTTGGCAATAAGGAGTTCATGATCTGAGTTACAGTCAGCTCCCAGTCTTGATTTGCTGACTGTATAGAGCTGCTCCATTTTTGGCTGCAAAGAATATAATCAATCTGATTTCATTGTTGTCCATCTGGTGATATCCATGTGTAGAGCCTTCTCCTTGTGTGTTGGAAGAGGGTGTTTGCTATGACGAGTGCATTATCTTGGCAAAACTCTATTAGCCTTTGCCTTGCTTTATTCTGTACTCTAAGGCCAAATTTGTCTGTTACTACAGGTGTTTGTTGAATTTCTACTTTCTTGACATCCTGTAGAAACAGTATAGACCTAAGAGAAGCAGAAGATATTAAGAAGAGGTGGCAAGAATACACAGAAGAACAGTACAAAAAAGATCTTCATGACCCAGATAATCACGCTGGTGTGATCACTCACTTAGACCAGACACCCTGGAATGTGAAGTCAAGTGGGCCATAGGAAGCATCACTATGAGCACAGCTAGTGGAGGTGATGGAATTCCAGTTGAGCTATTTCAAATCCTGAAAGATGATGCTGTGAACATGCTGCACTCAATATGCCAGCAAATTTGGAAAACTCAGCAGTGGCCACAGGACTGGGAAAGGTCAGTTTTCATTCCAATCCCAAAGAAAGGCAATGCCAAAGAATGCTCAAACTACTGCACAATTGCACTCATCTCACATGCTAGTAAAGTAATGCTCAAAATTCTCAAAGCCAGGCTTCAGCAATACATGAACCGTGAACTTCTAGATATTCAAGCTGGATTTAGAAAAGGCAGAGGAACCAGAGTCAAATTGCCAACATCCACTGGATCGTCGAAAAGCAAGAGAGTTCCAGAAAAACATCTATTTCTGCTTTGTTGACTATGCCAAATCCTTTGACTGTGTGGATCACAATAAACTGTATGACACTTTGTGACCCAATGGACCACAGAATGCCAGGATTTCCTGTCATGCTGAAAGACATGGATTCTGAAAGAGATGGAAATACCAGACCACCTGGCCTGCCTCTTGAGAAATCTGTATGCAGGTCAGGAAGCAACAGTTAGAACTGGACATGGAACAACAGACTGGTTCCAAATAGGAAAAGGAATACATCAAGGCTGTATATTGTCAACTTGCTTATTTAATTATATGCAGTGTACATCATGAGAAATGCTGGACTGGAAGAAACACAAGTTGGAATCAAGATTGCTTGGAGAAATATCAATAACCTCAGATATGCAGATGACACCTCCCTTAATGGCAAAATGTGAGGAAAAACTAAAGAGCCTCTTGATGAAAGTGAAAGAGGAGAGTAAATAACTTGGCTTAAAGCTCAACATTCAGAAAACAAAGATCATGGCATCCAGTGCCATCACTTCCTGGCAAATAGATGGAAAATCAGTGGAAACTGTGGCTGACTTTATTTTTGGAGGCTCCAAAATCACTGCAGATGGTGATTGCAGAAATGAAATTAAAAGACGCTTACTGTTTGGCTGGAAAGTTGTGACCAACCTAGACAGCATATTAAAAAGCAGAGACACTACTTTGCGAAGAAAGGTCCGTGTAGTCAATGTTATGGTTTTTCCAGTATCATGTATGGATGTGAAAGTTGGACCATAAGGAAAGCTGAGTGTCAAAGAGTTGATGCTTTTGAACTGTGGTGTTGGAGAAGACTCTTGAGAGTCCCTTGGACTTCAAAAAGATCCAACCAGTCCATGCTAAAGGAGATCAGTCCTGGGTATTCATTGGAAGGACTGATGTTCAAACTGAAACTTCAATACTTTCGCCACCTGATATGAAGAACTGACTCATTTGAAAGGACCCTGATGCTGGGAAAGTTTGAAGGCAGCAGTAGAAGGGGAGGCCAGAGGATGAGATGGTTAGATGTCATCACCAACTCAAGGAACATATATTTGGGTAAACTCTAGCAGTTGGTGATGGACAGGGAATCCTGGCATGCTGTGGTCCATTGGATCACAAAGTCTCATACAGGACTGAGCGACTGAACTGAACTGAATTGAAACGGACACCTTAAATATATACTTTTCCTATGTATCAATAATAGCTCAACAAGCTAGGAAAAAAAACCCATTCAGTTCAGTTCAGTTCAGTCACTCAGTCGTGTCCGACTGTTTGCGACCCCATGAATCACAGCATGCCAGGCCACCCTGTCCATCACCATCTCCCGGAGGTCACTGAGATTCACATCCATCGAGTCCGTGATGCCATCCAGCCATCTCATCCTGGGTCGTCCCCTTCTCCTCCTGCCCCCAATCTCTCCCAGCATCAGAGTCTTTTCCAATGAGTCACCTCTTTGCATGAGGTGCCCAAAGTACTGGAGCTTCAACTTTAGCATCATTCCTTCCAAAAAAATCCCAGGGTTGATCTCCTTCAGAATGGACTAATTGGATCTCCTTGCAGTCCAAGGGACCTTCAAGAGTCTTCTCCAACACCACAGTTCAAACACATCAATTCTTCAGCGCTCAGCCTTCTTCACAGTCCAACTCTCACATACATACATGACCACTGGAAAAACCATAGCCTTGACTAGACGGACCTTAGTCGGCAAAGTAATGTCTCTGCTTTTGAATATACTATCTAGGTTGGTCATAACTTTTCTTCCAAGGAGTAAGCGTCTTTTAATTTCATGGCTGCAGTCACCATCTGCAGTGATTTTGGAGCCCCAAAGAATAAAGTCTGTTTCCACTGTTTCCCCATCTATTTCCCATGAAGTGATGGGACCAGATACCATCATCTTCGTTTTATGAATGTTGAGTTTTAAGCCAACTTTTTCACTCTCCTCTTTCATTTCATCAAGAGACTTTTTAGCTCCTCTTCACTTTCTGCCATAAGGGTGGTGTCATCTGCAAATCTGAGGTTATTGATATTTCTCCTGGCAATCTTGATTCCAGCTTGTGCTTCTTCCAGTCCAGCGTTTCTCATGATGTACTCTGCATATAAGTTAAATAAGTAGGGTGACAATATACAGCCTTGACGTACTCCTTTTCTTATTTGGAACCAGTCTGTTGTTCCATGTCCAGTTCTAACTGTTGCTTCCTGACCTGCATACAGATTTCTCAAGAGGCAGGTCAGGTGGTCTGGTATTCCCATCTCTTTCAGAATTTTCCACAGTTTATTGTGATCCACACAGTCAAAGGATTTGGCATAGTCAATAAAGCAGAAATAGATGTTTTTCTGGAACTCTCTTGCTTTTTCCATGATCCAGTGGATGTTGGCAATTTGATCTCTGGTTCCTCTGACTTTTCTAAAACCAGCTTGAACATCAGGGAGTTCACAGTTCACGTATTGTTGAAGTCTGGCTTGGAGAATTTTGAGCATTACTTTACTAACGTGTGAGATGAGTGCAATTGTGCAGTAGTTTGAGCATTCTTTTGCATTGCCTTTCTTTGGGATTGGAATGAAAACTGACCTTTTGCAGTCCTGTGGCCACTGCTGAGTTTTCCACATTTGTTGGCATATTGAGTGCAGCCCTTTCACAACATCATCTTTCAGAATTTGAAACAGCTCAACTGGAATTCCATCACCTCCACTAGCTTTGTTCGTAGTGATGCTTTCTAAGGCCCACTTGACCTCACATTCCAAGATGTCTGGCTCTAGATTAGTGATCACATCATCATGATTATCTGGGTTGTGTAGAAACCCAATAATAAAAAATAATAAACTATGTAACATATGAACCTAAATGATCTCATGATTCTTTATTTTGAAGGAAAAAAGCAAAATACATATTAAGGTGAAAAAGCATGGGCTACGTTCTACTTTTAAAATTTTGTCCTGAGTAAGATCAAGATAGGAACATAGGTAGTTCCGGACATCAGTTCCTCTCACAAGACCAAATAGTAACTATCCAAAGGAAAGATACCATAGTGAAAATCCTACAACTCTAGCATGAAACTGAAGCAATCCTCAGACAACAGTGATAAAGAAGGACCACAGTAGAAGAGGAAATTTGGAAAGAGAAACACACACATAGAAAACACTGTGAAGAGACACATGGAGAAGATGGCTGTCTACAAGCTAAGGACAGAAGTCTGGAACTGACCCTTCCCTCACACCCCTCAGGAAAACACCCCACCAGTACCTTGATCTGGAGCCTCCAGAAATGTGAAACAATAATATGTATTATGTAAGCTAAAAAAATAATTTAAAAAACAGAGAGAAAGACCCCATGTGTGTTGTATATATGAGTGTGTATATTTTTGTTACTCTTTCTAGCATCTCTATCTTAGATATATTTTTAAATATTTAATATTTTATTGAGTATTTTACATCAACCGAATAAAAGAGGAGAAACAAAAATTAAGATAAAATTTTCTTCTAGCATGGGTTCAACTTCTTTACCTATCATTTAAGTTTTCCAAAACAAGAAATAACTTGAACATTTTTACTGCAGGATGGTCTCTAGAGAACAAAGATCATATCGTGTTATTTCTATGTGCTCACATTAAACCACATAATTGTGCCTTGTAAAATAAGACCAAATTTGTGCAAATAATTGGAGTTAATATATTGATTCTTTACTATTTTTGAAATTAGGTATAACCACCTACTGTAAATGTCTGTAAATACTTTGTAGATTCTAAACACAAATCTGCTTCATTTTCCAAAGAAAGAAAGTGAAGTCACTAAATCATGTCCTACTCTTTTCGACCCCATGGACTGTAGCCTGCCAGGCTCCTCCATCCATGGGATTTTCCAGGAAAGTATAATGCAGTGGGTTGCCATTTCCTGGAGAATATATGATATTCTTGGGTATCTACTTGGAAAAGCAAAAATTTAGATTGAAGGCAGGAGGAGAAGGGGACAACAGAGAATGAGATGATTGGATGGCATCACCAACTCAATGGACATGTGTTTGAGTAAACTCTGGGAGTTGGTGATGGACAGGGAGGCCTGGCGTGCTGCAGTCCATGGGGTCACAAAGAGTCAGACATGACTGAGCAACTGAAATGAACTGAACTGAATCTCTATATTGAACAAACAACAATGGTTTCCTATAAAATCCATAAGAAAACTTTAATGGCAATATATACTAGTTATGTATAGGTAAACCTTCCAGGTGGCTCAGTGGTAAAGAATTTGCCTGCCAATGCAGGAGACACAAATCAATCCCTGGGTCAGGAAGATCCCCTGGAGAAGGAGATGACAGCCCTATCCAATATTCTTGCCTGAGAAATGGACAGAGGAGCCTGATGGGCTATAGTCCATGGGGTTGCAAAAGAGTCAGACATGACTTAGCCACTGAACAGCAACATGTATGAATCCACAGGGTTTTTTGTGGATGTTTTGTAAAAGGTAGCTGTGATGCTCATTCTTCAGTTTTTGAAAAGCTCCTTAGAAGTTTACTTCAAATACCTGTAATCCTTTCTAACTGCCTGAGCATTGGTTCAGAGATAGTTCTCTTCTCTTCAAACAACTCTAACATCGATTTTGAAATAAATGTTCCCAATGGAATTCAGAAGATTTTACAGTGACTCAGTGTGAAGTCATAAACCTGAACTTTTAGGAATTTGTTTTATAACCTTGAGGTGTCTTAGACATACATGCTTGTAACCATGGTTGATAGACCCTGTTGACATTGAAGCACTGAATTTGTTTTATCTTTTTCTTTAGGGAACCCAGCTAACTTGCCCTGAGAAACAAGTTTATTTGATTTAGTTGGGTCCTATTTTGCCTTATGTTTACAGGTCAACACACACAAACAAATGCCTTTTAAATGATTGTGTACTGACTTTCAGAGAATTCCTCATGGCCTCAAATGCCTTAACAATTTAAACACAATAAAAATAAATATCCAAATAATTGTCAAGAATACTATTAGCATTAAATTCATTTGAGCAGTGTACAGCTATAAAATTGTCTTTAAACATTTGCTTGAATTGATACATTTTATATTTAAATCATCTGTATACTATCTGTGCCATACTAAGAATACATTTCTATAAAAGTATTGTAGTATTGTAGATTTTTTAAAGAATACATAGTAAAAAGAAAAGGCAGGATTTCTCTCTATCGTGATCTTCACTTAAGGGAAAATTTTACAAAAGAAAAAAGTGATGATTTACAAACATATCATGTAGTAGTACTATTATGTTAAAAAAATATAGTAAAATTGACAAAATAGGCATAAAAATACATATATTTTTCTCTACACCAAACAGTATCGGTTAGAAAACATAATAAAAGGTTATATCTTTATTATAAGATTTCAATCACAATATTATAAAAAGTAATAGCAAAGAAAAATTAAAAAGCAATGGCAAAGAATGGGGAAAAAAGTTGGACATATATGATGGCAAAACATTAGCTCTCTGTAATTATAACTGACAAATGTTCATCTATAAGAATAACAAATGAGTAATATCAAAAATAAAAATATTATAATATATATATAGGCAATAAATTTAAGAAAAAAATACTCTTAGAGACCTAACTTATTTAAGTTAAAGAAAATTGACAAATTATGATGAAAGATCTCATTTACAAGGACCATATAATTATTTGAAACATACACAAAGTTTTAAAAAAGCTTCACAATATATAAAAGAAGATGAATACAAATGGTTTAAGAAATTGTCAAATTCATCATTACACAGAGATTTCAATACCAATCCCCTCAATTATAATTATATGCTAAATATACAAAAAGATATCTAAGATATATAAGATATGAACAATACAATTATAAAGCTTTATCTAGTGGCTATAGGCATTGCTAAATTCAGCTGCCATTTCTAGATAAAGTGTATGTGCCGCTAGCTGTTCTGAGTGACTGAACATACATTCTAATTGGTTTGACCAACACAAGCATTTGTTTCCAAACATTTTGCATATTTCTTCTGAGAAATACATAAAACTCCATACCTATTGCATGAAGATTAAATATCAATTTAATGAATATAAGGAAAATATAAAAATTACCATATGTATTAGCCCACCAAGCAAATGTCAACACGTTTCACAACATCAATCCATAAGTATTTGTTAGATCATGTCTTAATAAAATGCAATCAAATTAGAAATATATTTGAAAATAAAAGAATATTGAGTGAAAACTAAAATAAAATAAGCTTTTAAATACTTAAGTATAAAATTAAATCAATTTTTTATTTTTATTTATTATCAAATTTTTAACTAATGAGAATTTCAAAATGCATGATAATTACTAACAATGAGGCAGACACCTGCAAAGGGAAAACATAGGAGCAGTAATCATATTTTGGAGATCAGAATCTTCTAACAAACATGACTGGAAGAAACTCCCAAAGGCTGAATAGAAATTATTCAGGAAAGAAGTGGAGTATATATAAGATAAATAGTGCAGGATATATAGGAAGATAACTGTTTGAAAGTGAAAATGAGAGTGTTAGTTGTTCAGTTGTGTTCGATTCTGTGTGACTCCCATGGACTGTAGTATGCCAGGCACCTCTGTCCATGGAATTCTCTAGGCAAGTATACTGGTGTGTTGCCATTGCCTTCCCCAGGGGATTTTCCCAACCCAGGGATCAAACTTGGGTCTCCTGCTTTGCAGGCAGATTCTTTACTGTCTGAGCCAATAATTGCTTACTTTTTTCTTATTTCTTTGTGCTTCTTACTTGTTGTTTATCCAGAGGCAACAATTTTATCGAGGAAGATTAAATTTTTTTTCTTACAGTTTAAATGAAATTAATTTTTATTTCAAGTTTAAAATTCCAAAACAGGTTTGAAAATGAAGCCCAACTCAAAGTAAAACCCAGATACTTAAAAGTTACAACGGGTTATTTATTTTAAAATGTAAATGATAAAATTCAATGCTCAGAATTGAATTTGTTATTTTCTAAGAGTGTGACTAAGTAGAAGACAAATATGCCATCCAAATCCAGAAGATGCCTATAGCCTAGACAAGGAGGACACAAGTTTTGGGACCTTATAATTGGGTGTCACTGCAAATGCCATAGACAGGACAGCAGTAACAGGCCCATTCTGAGTGGACAGATGCACCAAACCATAGCAGCAGCACATGCTGGGTCAGAAGATGAATCAGACACTGGACAGATCAGGAAACATTAGAGAGGCCAAAGCTGACCTTGGTGACAATTCAGGACTCTGTATCCACTTCTAATGGCAGATGGTCTTAAGCATTTCCATGCAACTCACAAAGAAAGATAAGAGGAAAGATTGTTAAGGAGGACAAGAGGCCTGATAGTAAGTTTGAATTTTAAATTGATTAAGGTTATATACTACATAACCTATATAGGTTATATACCTATATAACTAAGGTTACATACAACATTTATGGAAAAATTAACCTCAAGAGACTCTTTCAACTTGAGCAACCCAGAGTCCCCTTAAAGAGACCAGATTATATATTTTCCTCTATTGAAGGGAAATGAGTTCAGGAGCAAGTTGATTGCAATTATAGAAGAAAAAAAAAAAGAAAATTGCAGGGCTACATATCAGAATAGTAGCACACAAATTTGAAACACATGGCTCATGTAAAAAGTAAAAAGAGAATGCTTGCTGTGGAAACTGGCCATTTGAGTTTAACTGAATATGGGATTCAGTTAATAAATGGGGAATGAGGTATTTAGATAGGTCAACCAGAGAAAATTATGAAATAAAAGACATGTCTTTTTATGTGGTAGAGTGTAGATTTCATTCTACACTTTCACTGAAAGTTTTATATCACTGAACATTTTATATAGTGGAACAAGCACAATATTTAAGTCAGGATTACTAAGACGTAATTTACATACAGCAATTCACCCTTTTTACTGTATATTTTTATCACTTTTGACAAAGGGATAGAGTCTGAAACATCCTCACAATCAAACTGTAGAAGAGTTCCATCACCCAAGATATTCTGTTCTCTCCTTTACCCACAAGTCTTAGTATTGACTCATTTTCTATCCCTGTAATTCTGTCTTTCCCAAAATATCACATCAATGGACTAATATGCTGGTCAAAAAGCAATAGTTAGAACCGTATATAGAACAATGGACTGGTTCAAAAATGGGAAAGGAGTAAAACAAAGCTGAATATTGTGTGCGTGTTTAACTTATATGCATAGTACATCATGCAAGAATACACAGAAGAACTGTACAAAAAAGATCTTCACGACCCAGATAATCATGATGGTGTGATCACTCACCTAGAGGCAGATATCCTAGAATGAGAAGTTAAGTGGGCCTTAGGAAGTATCGCTACGAACAAAGTTAGTGGAGGTGATGGAATTCCAGTGGAGCTATTTCAAATCCTGAAAGATGATGCTTTGAAAGTGCTTCACTCAATATGCCAGCAAATTTGGAAAACTCAGCAGCAGCCACAGGACTGGAAAAGGTCAGTTTTCATTCCAATCCCAATGAAAGGCAATGCCAAAGAATGCTCAAACTACCGCACAATTGCACTCATCTCACATGCTAGTAAAGTAATGCTCAAAATTCTGCAAGCCAGGCTTTAGCAATACGTGAACTGTGAACTTCCAGATGTTCAAGTTTAGAAAAGACAGAGGAACCAGAGATCAATTGCCAACATCCGCTGGATCATCGAAAAGCAAGAGAGTTCCAGAAAAACAACTATTTCTGCTTTATTGACTATGACAAGCCTTTTACTGTGTGGATCACAATAAACTGTGGAAAATTCTGAAAGAGATGGGCATACCAGACCACCTGACCTGCCTCTTGAGAAATCTGTATGCAGGTCAGGAAGCAACAGTTAGAACTGGACATGGAACAACAGACTGGTTCCAAATAGGAAAAGGAGGATGTCAAGGCTGTTTATTGTCACCTTGTTTATTTAAATTCTATGCAGAGTACATCATGAGAAACGCTGGCCTGGAAGAAGCACAAGCTGGAATCAAGATTGCTGGGAGAAATATCAATAACCTCAGATATGCAGATGACACTACCGTTATGGCAGAAAGTGAAGAAGAACTAAAGAGCCTCTTGATGAAAGTGAAAGAGGAGAGTGACGAATTTGGCTTAAAGCTCAACATTCAGAAAATGAAGATCATGGCATCCAGCCCCATCACTTCATGGCATATAGATGGAGAAACTGGGAAAAGTGGCTGACTTTATTTTGGGGGGCTCCAAAATCACTGTAGATGGTGATTGCAGCCATGAAATTAAAAGACGCTTACTCCTTGGAAGGAAAGTTATGACCAATCTAGACAGCATATTAAAAAGCAGAGACATTTCTTTGCCAACAAAGCTCTACCTAGTCAAGGCTATGGTTTTTCCAGTAGTCATGTATGGATGTGAGAGTTGAACTATAATGAAAGCCAAGAGCTGAAGAATTGATGCTTTTTTTAACTGTGATGTTGGAGAAGACTCTTGAGAGTCCCTTGGACTGCAAGGAGAACCAACCCATCCATCCTAAAAGAGATCAGTCCTGGGTGTTCATTGGAAGGACTGATGTTGAAGCTGAAACTCCAATACTTTGGCCACCTGAAGTGAAGAACTGACTCATTTGAAAAGGCCCTGATGCTGAAAAAGATTGAGGGCTGAAGGAGAAGGGGATAACAGAGAATGCGATGGTTGGATGGCATCATCGAGTTGATGAACATTGATTTGGGTGGGCTCTGAGAGTTGGTGATGGACAGGGAGGCCTGGCGTGCTGTGTTTCATGAGTTCACAAGGAGCCAGACATGACTGAGCAACTGAACTGATATTGACATCTTGCAAAATGCCAGGCTGGATGAATCACAAGAGGGAATTAAGATTTCCAAGAGAAATACCAACAACCTCAGATATGACGATGATACCATTCTAATGGCAGAAAGTGAAAAAGAACTAAAGAGCCTCCTGATGAAGGTGAAAAAGGAAAAGCAAGAAGGCTGGCTTAAAATTCTACATTCGATAAAACTAAGGTTGCAGCATCTGGTCCCATCACTTAAAGCAAATAGTAGAGGGAAAAGTGGAAGCAGTGATAGAGTTTATATTCTTGGGCTCCAAAACCACTGCAGATGGTGACTTCAACCATGAATTTAAAAGACGCTTGCTCCATGGAAGAAAAGCTATGAAAAACCTAGACAGTATATTAAAAGCAGGGATATCACTTTTTTGACAAAGGTCCATATAGTCAAAGCTATGGATTTTCCAGTAGTCACATATAGATGTGAGAACTGGACCATAAAGAAGGTTGAGTGCTAAAAAATTGATTCTTTTTATTTGTGGTGCTGAGAAGACTCAAGAATCTCTTGGACAGCAAGGAGATCAAACCAGTCAATCCTAAAAGAAATCACTCCTGAATATTCACTGGAAGGGCTGATGGTGAAGCTGAAGCTTCAATACGTTGGCCACCTGATGCAAAGAAGTTACTCACTGGAAAATGTTCTGATATTGTAAAAGATTGAAGTCAGGAAAAGAAGAGAGAAATAGAGCATGACATGGTTGGATGGTATCATCAACTTAATGGACATGAATCTGAGCAAATTCTGGGAGATACTGGAGAACAAAGGAACCTCATGTGCTACAGTCCATGGGGTCACAAAGAGTTGAACATGACTTAAGGACTGAACAACAATGGATACTGAAGTGAAGTGAAGTTACTCAGTCATGTCCTACTCTTTGCAACCCCATGGACTGTAACCTACCGGGCTCCTCCCTCCATGGGATTCTCCAGGCAAGAGTACTAGAGGGGGTTGCCATTTTCCTTCTCCAGGGGAGCTTCCCGACCCAGGGATCAAACCTGGGTCTCCCACATTCCAGGCAGATGCTTTAACTTCTAAGCCACCAGGGAAGCCCCACAACAGATACTATGTAGCCTTTATAATCAGTTACTTTACTCCCTTGACACACAATGTTCACCCTGCTGTTGTGTCTATCACCAATCTGTCCCTTTTCTTGCTGAGTAATATCAATATATAATTGTATCAATATACCACAGACTGTTGGTCCATTCACCAGTTTAAAAGCACTAGTTTGTTTCCAGTTTCTGAGACACAATGGATATTAACTATAAACTCATGCACAAACCTAAATTTCCATATCTCTTGATAAATATAAGATTAGGATTGCTGGATCATACGTTAATTATAGGCTTATTTTTACTATCAATTGCCCAAATGTTTTCCAAAATGGTTTTGCAATTTTGTATTCACACTAACAATATATAGGAGAGTTATAGGTACCCCGCACCCATGCTGTCTGATGTGTTTTTTATTTTAAATGTTCTAATAGTTATGTCGGGCTTTCCTGATGGCTCAGACAGTAAAGAATCCTGCTGCAGTACAGAAGACTTGGGTTCAACCCCTGAGTCCAGAAGATCCCCTGTAGGAGGAAATGGCAATTCACTCCAGTATTCTTGCCTGGAGAATCCCATGGACAGAGGAGCTTAGGGTCACACAGAGTTGGACAAGACTGAAACAACTGAGCACAAGAGGTATATAGTGGTATTTTACTGTGGTTTTCATTTGCATTTTCCTAATGACTAATGATGTGTTTAACATCCATATTTTTATTTTCTTCCCATATATAGTTAGATATTACTTCTAATAATATCTATATAACAATGCTATTATATGCTATCCATACAATTTTAGTGAATTGTCTCCATATCTTTTACATCTTTATTGGACTGTTTGCTTTTCTTATCGGGTATTTAAAGAACCTTCTATATTCTAGGTGCAAATCCTTTCTCATATGTGTCTTTGGCCAAATTTTTCTTTCAGTCTTTTCAAATCAAATATGGCATTTTAAAAATAAAGCTGGCATCAATTTTTATTTATTTTTATTTTTTTAATTTTTTTTAGATTTTTATTTTTACTTCATTTTACTTTACAATACTGTATTGGTTTTGCCATACATTGACATGAATCCACCATGGGTGTACATGCGTTCCCAAACATGAACCCCCCTCCCACCTCCCTCCCCATAACATCTCTCTGGGTCATCCCTGTGCACCAGCCCCAAGCATGCTGTATCCTGCATCGGACGTAGACTGGTGATTCGTTTCTTACATGCTAGCATACATGTTTCAATGCCATTCTCCCAAATCATACCACCCTCCCCCTCTCCCTCAGAGTCCAAAAGTCCACTCTACACATCTGTGTCTCTTTTGCTGTCTCGCATACAGGGTCATCATTGCCATCTTTCTAATTCTATATATATGTGTTAGTATACTGTATTGGTGTTTTTCTTTCTGGCTTACTTCACTCTGATAAATCGGCTCCAGTTTCATCCATCTCATTAGAATTGATTCAAATGTATTCTTTTTAATGGCTGAGTAATATCCCATTGTGTATATGTACCACAGCTTTCTTATCCATTCATCTGCTGATGGACATCTAGGTTGTTTCCATGTCCTGGCTATTATAAACAGTGCTGCGATGAACATTGGGGTACATGTGTCTCTTTCAATTCTGGTTTCCTCAGTATGTATGTTCAGCAGTGGGATTGCTGGGTCATAAGGCAGTTCTATTTCCAGTTTTATAAGGAATCTCCACACTGTTCTCCATAGTGGCTGTACTAGTTTGCATTCCCACCGACAGTGTAGGAGGTTTCCCTTTTCTCCACACTCTCTTCAGCATTTATTGCTTGCAGATTTTTGGATCTCAGACATTCTGACTGGTGTGAAGTGGTACCTCATTGTGGTTTTGATTTGCATTTCTCTAATAATGAGTGATGTTGAGCATCTTTTCATGTGTTTGTTAGCCATCCATATGTCTTCTTTGGAGAAATGTCTATTTAGTTCCTTGGCCCATTTTTTTGATTGGGTCGTTTATTTTTCTGGAATTGAGCTGCATAAGTTGCTTATATATTTTTGAGATTAGTTGTTTGTCAGTTGCTTCATTTGCTATTATTTTGTCCCATTCAGAAGGCTGTCTTTTCACCTTGCTTATATTTTCCTTTGTTGTGCAGAAGCTTTTAATTTTAATTAGATCCCATTTGTTTATTTTTGCTTTTATTTCCAGAATTCTAGGAGGTGGATCATAGAGGATCCTGCTGTGATTTATGATGGAGAGTGTTTTGCCTATGTTCTCCTCTAGGAGTTTTATAGTTTCTGGTCTTACATTTAGATCTTTAATCCATTTTGAGTTTATTTTTGTGTGCGGTGTTAGAAAGTGATCTAGTTTCATTCTTTTACAAGTGGTTGACCAGTTTTCCCAACACCACTTGTTAAAGAGATTGTCTTTACTCCATTGTATATTCTTGCCTCCTTTGTCAAAGATAAGGTGTCCATATGTGTGTGGATTTATCTCTGGGCTTTCTATTTTGTTCCATTGATCTATATTTCTGTCTTTGTGCCAGTACCATACTGTCTTGATGACTGTGGCTTTGTAGTAGAGCCTGAAGTCAGGCAAGTTGATTCCTCCAGTTCCATTCTTCTTTCTCAAGATTGCTTTGGCTATTCAAGGTTTTTTGTATTTCCATACAAATCTTGAAATTATTTGTTCTAGTTCTGTAAAAAATATCGCTGGTAGCTTGATAGGGATTGCATTGAATTTGTAAATTGCTTTGGGTAGTATACTCATTTTCACTATATTGATTCTTCTGATCCATGAACATGGTATATTTCTCCATCTATTAGTGTCCTCTTTGATTTCTTTCATCACTGTTTTATAGTTTTCTATATATAGGTCTTTCATTTCTTTAGGTAGATATATTCCTAAGTATTTTATTCTTTTCGTTGCAATGGTGAATGGAATTGTTTCCTTAATTTCTTTTTCTACTTTCTCATTATTAGTGTATAGGAATGCAAGGGGTTTCTGTGTGTTGATTTTATATCCTGCAACTTTACTATATTCATTGATTAGCTCTAGTAATTTTCTGGTGGAGTCTTTAGGGTTTTCTATGTAGAGGATCATGTCATCTGCAAAATTTGGATTCCTTTTATTTCTTTTTCTGCTCTGATTGCTGTGGCCTAAACTTACAGAACTATGTTGAATAGTAGTGGTGAAAGTGGGCACCCTTGTCTTGTTCCTGACTTTAGGGGAAATGCTTTCAATTTTTCACCATTGAGGATCATGTTTGCTGTCGGTTTTTCATACTAGCTTTTATTATGTTGAGGTATGTTCCTTCTATTCCTGCTTTCTGGAGAGTTTTTATCATAAATGGATGTTCAATTTTGTCCAAGGCCTTCTCTGCATCTGTTGAGATAATCATATGGCTTTTATTTTTCAATTTGTTAATGTGGTGAATTACATTGACTGATTTGTGGATATTGAAGAATCCTTGCATCCCTGGGATAAAGCCCACTTGGTCGTGGTGTATGATCTTTTTAATGTGTTGTTGGATGCTGATCTTTCAATAGAAACTCTTCAGGCCAGGAGAGAATGGCAAGACACACTTAAAGTGATGAAAGAAAATAACCTACAGCCCAGATTACTGTACCCAGCAAGGATCTCATTCAAATACAAAGGAGAAATCAAAAGCT
The DNA here is from genome assembly GCF_001704415.2 of Capra hircus. Classification (NCBI taxonomy): domain Eukaryota; kingdom Metazoa; phylum Chordata; class Mammalia; order Artiodactyla; family Bovidae; genus Capra; species Capra hircus. Next base: position 11,677,798 of record NC_030811.1, on the reverse strand, counting down.
TTAAAGACAAGCAAAAGCTGACAGAATTCAGCACCACCAAACCAGCTCTCCAACAAATTCTAAAGGGTATTCTCTAGACAGGAAACACAAAAAGGGTGTATAAACCCGAACCCAAAACAATAAAGTAAATGGTAACAGGATCATACTTATCAATAATTACCTTAAACGTAAATGGGTTGAATGCCCCAAACAAAAGGCAAAGACTGGCCAAATGGATACAAAAACAAGACCCCTCTATATGCTTCTTACAAGAGACCCACTTCAAAACAAGGGACACATACAGACTGAAAGTGAAGGGCTGGAAAAAGATATTCCATGCAAATAGAGACCAAAAGAAAGCAGGAGTGGCAATACTCATATCCGATAAAATAGACTTTAAAACAAAGGCTGTGAAAAGAGACAAAGAAGGCCACTACATAATGATCAAAGGATCAATCCAAGAAGAAGATATAACAATTATAAATATATATGCACCCAACATAGGAGCACCACAATATGTAAGACAAATGCTAACAAGTATGAAAGGGGAAATTAACAGTAACACAATAATAGTGGGAGACTTTAATACCCCACTCACACCTATGGACAGATCAACTAAACAGAAAATTAACAAAGAAATGCAAACTTTAAATGATACATTAGACCAGTTAGGCCTAATTGATATCTATAGGACATTTCACCCCAAAACAATGAATTTCACCTTTTTTTCAAGTGCTCATGGAACCTTCTCCAGGATAGACCACATCCTGGGCCATAAATCTAACCTCGATAAAATTAAAAAAATCAAAATCATTCCAAGCATCTTTTCTGACCATAATGCATTAAGATTAGATCTCAATTACAGGAGAAAAACTATTAAAAATTCCAACATATGGAGGCTGAACAACACACTTCTGAATAACCAACAAATCACAGAAGAAATCAAAAAAGAAATCAAAATATGCATAGAAACTAATGAAAATGAAAACGCAACAACCCAAAACCTGTGGGACACTATAAAAGCAGTGCTAAGAGGAAAGTTCATAGCAATACAGGCATACCTCAAGAAACAAGAAAAAAGTCAAATAAATAACCTAACTCTGCAACTAAAGCAACTAGAAAAGGAAGAAATGGAGAACCCCAGAGTTAGTAGAAGGAAAGAAATCTTAAAAATTAGGGCAGAAATAAATGCAAAAGAAACAAAAGAGACCATAGCAAAAATCAACAAAGCCAAAAGCTGGTTCTTTGAAAGGATAAATAAAATTGACAAACCATTAGTCAGACTCATCAAGAAACAAAGAGAGAAAAATCAAATCAATAAAATTAGAAATGAAAATGGAGAGATCACAACAGACAACACAGAAATACAAAGGATCATAAGAGACTACTATCAGCAATTATATGCCAATAAAATGGACAACGTGGAAAAAATGGACAAATTCTTAGAAAAGTACAATTTTCCAAAACTGAACCAGGAAGAAATAGAAAATCTTAACAGACCCATCACAAGCACGGAAATTGAAACTGTAATCAGAAATCTTCCAGCAAACAAAAGCCCAGGTCCAGATGGCTTCACAGCTGAATTCTACCAAAAATTTCAAGAAGAGCTAACACCTATCCTACTCAAACTCTTCCAGAAAATTGCAGAGGAAGGTAAACTTCCAAACTCATTCTATGAGGCCACCATCATCCTAATACCCAAACCTGACAAAGATGCTACAAAAAAAGAAAACTACAGGCCAATATCACTGATGAACATAGATGCAAAAATCCTCAAAAATTCTGGCTTCAATTTTTAGAATCAACTAAAATGGACAAGATTAGAGGCAGTAAGACTATCTTGTTGTTGTTATTTAGTTACTTAGTTGTGTCCAACTCTTTGTGGCCCCGTGGACCCACCAGGCTCCTCTGTCCATGGGATTCTCTAGGCAAGAATACTGGAGCAGGTTGCCATTTCTTTCTGCAGGAAGAGTATCTAGTTGCATTTAATTAAAGTAATTGAGCAGAATATTATGATATTAATGTTTTCTTCAACTTGGCCTAAACATGCATAATCTTGTTTTTGAAAAAAAAATACTGTAAAAATTTTCATGTATTACCATAGGCTTCTCTTGTTGAAGAGTTGGTTTAATTATATTTGTAATCTATTTATATTATGCTACCAATGAGGCATCCTTTTTTTTGAGTGGTACAAGTTCCGAGAGCTGTAAGTTATGAAGTTTAAAACAGTGTTGATGTCACAGAAATATTCCCTGAAAATACACTGAAATTTTAGTTTAAATAAAAAACAACCAAGTGCTTATACATTTTTCCACCCCTAAATTCTAACCTCTCAAGTTACTTCTTTAACCTATTTGGTCAAAATACAGACTACTATACTCAAGAGGACATACCAAAATCAACTTAGCCAAATAGTTTGAATGGAGATTAGAAACATAAACATCTTTATAAATAGCACAGATTAAAACAAATGTGAACATTGTATGATTGATGGATAATCACATTTTGTTCTGTGTAGTCTAGTGTCTGTAGCCTAATCTATACCCTGAAATGTTATTGACACATTTAATATTAAAAGGAAGAAGAAAACACATAAATATTCTGCTGAATTATGCCACTATTTTAACTCAATGAATTTGATAAATGCTTCCCATTAAAACTGCAAAATTGTGTTTATTCAGCTTTCCAGTCAAAATAAATGTTCTTCTCAAAACTACAGTTTCAGTGAAGCTTGGGGAAATCAAACAAAATCCTGTCTTCTTCATAAATTATAAGCAAAACCTGTGAAGAAATGGAAATTGTATCTGATTATGGAATGATTCGTGGTGGTAATGTGAAATGTCCATGCAAACAGATGTGAAAAAAGTACAGATGTATTTTCATAAGCTAAGCATTTCACAAATGCCCTCTTGGGGTGAGGATAACAGAAAATAAATGAAAAATTACTCTCTATTTCTTCCAGCCAAACTAAGCATGGCAAGGAAATTGTAAGGATAAATATAAGAATATAAAGGTACATCTATCTTTATGCCCAATTACATGCAACATTTTATAGGAAGAAAACTAAAACCAACTTGTATTGACAGAGTATCAAAGTCATAGTTGGAACTTTACTCATTTGTACAAACCCCTTCACATAATCTGCTCTGATACATTTGAAGTGCCTTGTATTGCACCAGTATTATTATTTAGTTCATAAAGATATAATGACTTTTATCCTCTCTATTTTAGAAGAGACTGTAAGTAACATGAATGCCAGCCTTACTTGTTTTATTTTCTAATGTATTACCAGACTCTGGAACTGCATATAGGGTTAAATAATCATGTGGTAACTGAATGAATGCATTTTATATTTGATTGAGGAAATTTAAGATGAACTTCCTGATTTTTATTATATATCATAGGAATATCATTTTTAACATAATATTTTAGGGTACATTTTCTAGCATTTTAAAATTTTATCAAAAAGACAAAGTTTGGTTGTCAGGCAATGAAAATATCCAAAACTATTTGGCAGAGCAAGAATAAAAAACCCCAATATACTCACTTATAGGGCTTTTCGTGCCTATCTCTGGATCCATGTCCATATAACACTGTTATGAACTCTGTGGTGTTATACTGAATTTGGAGGTATTAGTGTGAAACTGCGATTTTCAACATAATACTGGAGTGGGTAGCCATTTGCTTCTCCAGAGAGTCTTCCTGACCCAGGGATCAAACCAGGGTCTCCTGCATTGCAGCAGGCCAGAATACTGGAGTGGGTAGCCATTTGCTTCTCCAATCTTCCTGACCCAGGAATCGAACTGGGGTCTCCTCCATTGCAAGCAGATTCTTTACCACCTGAACTATCAGGGAAGCCCTTGATAGAGATAAATAGATAGATAAAAACATTTCTTCAGCTCTGTCTGCTGAGAGGGTGTGGCAGTGACACCCTGTAGCACTGAGCATACCTAGCACCTGGATATTGGTTTCTAGTTGTTTTCCACTAAGAGGAAAATAAGACTTCTTGAAGAAATGGCTGCTTCCAAGTTTGGGACAGGTGAAAAACACGATGAGCCTGGAATAGGCCTGGAATATCTTATGCTAGAGTAGAAATACTCAAAGAAGAGTCACAGAAGCCAACTTGAATGGACCCTCATTGGTTAAACATGGACAATTTGACATAAAAAAATAGTGATGGTAACAAATTATAATCATTTTTTTTTAAATAGGAAACTGTTGGTCAATCTGAATACTGAATTGAGTATATTGAAGTTTGTAAGTTACAGATATTTACAGTTTCAATGTAGCTCTTTGCAAAATATTTATAGACTGACAAGTCAGTAAAAAATTTGAGAGTGAAAAGTCTCACATGTGATTAGTTAACATAACCAGTAAGGTTATGTTAATAACCGCCAATCAAAATCCTGTGTCACCTGATAGGTTGCAATGATAAAAGCAAGAGGATTATTTTCATAACCAGAGGACAATTTGAAACTAATAATGAGAAACATCAGATAAGCAGAAGGTGTGCGTGCTCAGTTGTGTCCCATCCTTGGAGACCCTGTAGACTCACGGGTGGTCCCGCCAGGATCCACTGTCCATGGGGTATCTCAGGCAAGAATATTGCAGTGGATTGACATTTCTCTCTCCAGCGGATCAAACCTGCATTTCCTGCATTGGCAGGTGGATTCTTTATTACTGAACCCCTGGGAAGTCCAAATACAAATTGACAAACATTCTATAAAATAATTGGTCTATAGATTCACAAGCATCCAGATTATGAAAGTCAAAGACTGAAAAAGTGATCCAGATCGAAGATAACCAGAGATGTGAACACTTAGCAGAACTTAGAATTCTGAATTAGATACTTTTTCTCTGAAGGCTAGCTATAGTGGGACTACTGGTAGAACCTGAATGGGATCTGAGGATTAGAAGTTAATAGGGTACCACAACAATTTCTTGATTTTCATGTGTGTACTGTACACATGAGAATGTCCTGGTTTTTAGGAAATACTCACTGAAGTATTTGAAGGGCATAGTGCATTGTATCAGCAATTTATTAGGGCTATCAAATGGTTCTGGAAAACAGTTCTTGGTGTTACACATGCAACTTTGTAGTAAGTTTAAGATACTCTCAGTTCAGTTCAGTTCAGTCGCTCAGTCATGTCCGACTCTTTGTGACCCCATGATTTGCAGCACACCAGGCCTCCCTGTCCATCACCAACTCCCGGAATTTACCCAAACTCATGTCCATGGAGTCGGTGATGCCATCCAGCCATCTCATCCTCCATCGTCCTCTTCTCCTCCTGCCCCCAATCCCTCCCAGCATCAGGGTCTTTTCCAATGAGTCAACTCTTCGCATGAGGTAGCCAAAGTATTGGAGTTTCAGCCGCAGCATCAGTCCTTCCGATGAACACCCAGGACTGATCTCCAATAATTGGGATGCTGTTAAAGTGCTGCACTCAGTATGTCAGCAACTTTGGAAAACTCAGCAGTGGCCACAGGACTAGAAAGGGTCAGTTTTCATTCCAAACCCAAAGCATGGCACTGCCAAAGAATGTACAAACTACCGTACAATCGTGCTCATTTCACATGCTAGTAAGGTTATGCTCAAAGTCTTTCAAGCTGGGCTTCACTAGTACATGAACCAAGAATTCCACATGTTCAAGGTAGATTTAGAAAAGGTAGAGGAACCAGAGACCAAATTGCTATCATTCATTGTATCATAGAGAAAGCAAGGGAATTGCAGAAAAACACATAATTCTGCTTCATTGATGACATTTAAGCTTTTGACTGGGTGGATCACAATAAACTGAAAAATTCTTAAAGAGGTATGCATACAGACCACCTTCCCTGTCACCTGAGAAGCCTGTATCTGCTCAAGAAGCAACAGTTAGAACTGGACATGGAACAACGGACTGGCTCAAAATTGAGAAAGGAGTATGACAAGGCTGTTTATTGGCACCCTGTTTATTTTACTTATATGCAGAGTACATTATGCAAAATGATGGGCTACATGAATCATAAACTAGATCAAGATTTCTGAGAAAGCTGTCAACAACCTGATATGCAGATGATACCACTTTGAAGAAAGTGAAGAGGAACTAGAGAGCCTTTTGATGATGGTGAAAGTGGAGAGTGAAAAAGCTGGCTTAAAACTCAACATTCAGAAAATAAAGATCATGGCATCTGGTCACGTTACTTCATGGCTAACAGACGGGGAAAAGGTGAAAAGAGTGACATATTTTATTTTCTTGGCTCCACAATCACTGCAGACAGTGACTGCAGCCATGAATATAAGAGATGTTTGCTCATTGGAAGAAAAGCTATGACTGTGTGACCCCATAGATGGCAGCCCATCAGGCTCCACCATCCCTGGGATTCTCCAGGCAGGAACACTGGAGTGGGATGCCATTGCCTTCTCCAAAAGCTATGATAAACCTAGTAAAAAGCAGAGACATCACTTTGCTGACAAAGTCAATATACTCAAGGCTATGGTTTTTCCAGTAATCATGTATGGATGTGAGAGTTGGACTATAAAGAAAGCTGAGCGCTGAAGAATCGATGCTTTTGAACTGTGGTGTTGGAGAAAACTCTTGAGAGTCCCTTGGACTGCAAGGAGATCAAAGCAGTCAATCCTAAAGGAAATCAGCCCTGGATATTCACTGTAAGGACTGATGGTGAAGCTGATGCTCCAATACTTTGACCATCTGAAATGAAGAGCTGACTCACTGGAAAGCACCCTGATGCTGGGAGAGATTGAAGGTGGAAGGAAAAGAGGGGCAGCAGAGGATGACATTGTTAGAGAGCATCACCAACTCAATGAACATGCATCTCAGCAAACTCTGGGAAATAGTGAAGGGCAGGGAATCCTGGAGTGCTACATTTCATAGGGTCACAGAGTTGAAAATGACTTAGAGCCTGACCCACAATAAAAACCTCATTTGTGATGATGTTTGAAGTATCTTAAGAGAGAGTTCTAGACTGAAAGATATAAGTTTCGAGGTTATAAAAATTTAGTAATTAGTAGTATAGAGTGGATGAGAATAATTCATTTTATTGGCAACTGTGACTTATTAAAAATACATTAACATTCATTTTTGCAAGGTTCAGTTCAGTTCAGTCACTCAGTCATGTCCAACTCTTGGCAACCCCATGGGCTTCAGCACACCAGGCCTCCCTGTCCATCACCAACTCTTGGAGTTTACTCAAACTCATGTTCATTGAGTCAGTGATGCCATCCAACCATCTCATCCTCTGTTGTCCCCTTCTCCTCCCACCTTCAATCTTTCCCAGCATTGGGGTCTTTTCAAATGAGTCAGCTCTTCACATCAGGTGGCCAAAGTATTGGAATTTCAGCTTCAACATCAGTCCTTCCAATGAACACCCAGGACTGATTTCTTTTAGGATGGACTGGTTGTGTCTCCTTGCAGTCCAAGGGACTCTCAAGAGTCTTCTCCAAACTCCACAATTCAAAAGTATCAGTTCTTCAGTGCTCAGCTTTCTTTATAGTCCAACTCTCACATCCATACACAACCACTGGAAAAACCATAGCCTTGACTAGATGGACCTTTCTTAGCCAGATAATGTCTCTGCTTTTTAATATGCTGTCTAGGTTGGGCATAACTTTCCTTCCAAGGAGTAAGCGTCTTTTAATTTCATGGCTGCAGTCACCATCTGCAGTGAGTTTGGAGCCCAAAAAGATAGTCTGCTACTGTTTCCCCATCTATTTGCCATGAAGTGATGGGACCAAATGCCATGATCTTAGTTTTCTGAATGTTGAGCTTTTTTTTAAAGGTTTTTAAAATAACATTTATTTCTTAAAAGTTAACATGTGCGTAATAGAAAACCAAAAAGCACAAGAAGCAAAAAACGAAGCCATTCATAATCACAAGCAGTTTACTGTTTGACATGTCCTTCTAGGTCTCATTTGTGTATTTTCACAACTAAGCATCCATTTTTATGTAATTAAGACCGTGCAGTTATGTATCATGCTGTTTCACACATCATGAATATTTACTATTTCAAAGTCCCAAAGCTATGAGCGTTGAGCTTTAAGCCAACTTTTTCACTTTCCACTTTGACTTTCATCAAGAGGCTCTTTGGTTCTTCTTCACTTTCTGCCCTAGGGGTGGTGTCATTTGCATATCTGAGGTTATTGATATTTCTCCTGGAAATCTTGATTCTAGCTTGTGCTTCCTCCAGCCCAGCATTTCTCATGATATACTCTGCATAGAAGTTAAATAAGCAGGGTGACAATATACAGCCTTGACATACTTCTTTTCCTATTTGGAACCAGTCTGTTCCATGTCCTGTTCTAACTATTGTTTCCTGATCTGTATACAGGTTTCTCAGGAGGCAGGTCAGGTCGTCTAGTATTCCTGTCTCTTTAAAATTTTCTACAGTATTGTAATCCACACAGTCAAAGACTTTGGCATAGTCAATAAAGCAGAAATAGATGTATTTCTGGAACTCTCTAGCTTTTTCAATGGACTGGCTGGATCTATCTAAAAAGTAAGAGAGAAGTAGTTAAAGAGTTCAAGATCTGAGTCATGATTCTGGCTTTAAATCTTGAATTTTGAATTGTGATTATGAATTATAAATCACTATTTATTAAACGTGTAATCTTTGACTGTGTTTGTGCTGTGCTTGGTCATTTCAAACTCTTTGCCATTCCATGGACCATAGCCAACAAAATCTCTCTGTCCATGGAATTAACCAGGCAAGAATATTAGAGTGGGTTGCCATTTCCTACTTCAGGGAATCTTTTCAAAGTTACATTAACTTGTCTGTGCTTCAGTTTTTGCAGTAATGAAATGGGGATAACAAAAACAGTTTGGATTTTTATGAACAGAAAATTAGTTAGTACATGCAAAACCTCTAGGTTCCATAACTGGCTCAGTATAAACCCTCAGTGTTATCTTAATTTAGATGTTCTTATAATTATCTTAACAAAAATCATTTTCCTGCAATTAGTGAATCAATTTTAAAATATATTTTGTGGTAAAATAATAGCAGACAAATTTAAAACATGAAATGAGTCATAGTCTTATATTGACTTATTTACAGAAATCAAGTGTTATTTCTTTTTACAGAAATATATCCAGAGCTTTTGGTTGCTTAAATTGAAAATGAACAAACACATGGTAATATCAAATTTTTTTCAGCTATCCTCAGTAGATTTCTGCTAAAAGCATGGATGAAAAAAAAAAAAAAAAAACTAGTTTATTTTGGAATCTAAGCATTCATAATGATGTTCATATCTTCAATTGAGCACAGGCATGTGATAATCCTCAGATGTATTTTACCAGCACATCAGGACTAGTTCTTGTTGGAAAAATTGAAGGTTCTACAAAATTACTTTGATGAGAAGAGCTGAGAATATAATAATATATGTGACACAGATATGGAGATTTATTTTATGTTCCTTTTTTTCTGGCTAAAGTTTTGAAATACATAGGCATTTTGCTGGTAAAATATCCACTTCTGAGTGTCACCAGAATTTCTGAAATTTGACAATAATATTTGAAATTGTAACAGCATTCATTTGGTTAAAGTGCATAAGAAAATTTTGCTTAAATAAGATAAACTTATTTTAGAATTATCACATCCTCCTCTATATTTCTAAATTAGTATTAGTAAAGCATAAATATTCATATTTCCATTTTCTCCATGTAATGTCAACTATATATATGTATATAAAACACACTAAATCAATAAATTTGTTTGAAAACATCTTTTAACCTAACTAGGAATATAACCTGATTGCCATTAATATCAGTTTATGTAGTTCCAATCTTAAAAGAGAAATGGGAAAACATGCATATTTTCTACATAGATCATATGTAAAATAAGCAAACTGCATTTCAAAAAATGCTTTGATACATATGTCTATGTGTGTGCTCAGTCATGTCTGACTGTTTATGAATCCATGGACTGTAACCCACCAGGGTCCTCTGTCCATGGAATTCTCCAGGCAAGAGTCCTAGAAAGGGTTGCCATGTCCTACTCCAGCATATTATCCTAACCCAGGGATCGAAACTGAGCCTCTAAATTTTTTCTCAAGGGTGTCTTAGAATTTTGTGATTTTGCCTCCAGCAAAGATGTAATAACAGAAAGCAAATTTACCTCACTCCATAAAACAACAAAACTAGACGCAAAATATGTAAAATAGTGGACTTCAGGCATTGAATAACACTCCTGCTGCTGCTGCTGCTGCTGCTGCTGCTGCTAAGTCGCTTCAGTCGTGTCTGACTCTGTGCGACCCCATAGACAGCAGCCCACCAGGGTCCCCTGTCCCTGGGATTCTCCAGGCAAGAACACTGGAGTCAGTTGCCATTTTCTTCTCCAATGCATGAAAGTGAAAAGTGAAAGTGAAGTAGCTCAGTCGTGTCCGACTCTTAGCGACCCCATGGACTGCAGCCTACCAGGCTCCTCTGCCCATAGGGTTTTCCAGGCAAGAGTACTGGAGTGGGGTGCCATTGCCTGAGAGATAGGAAACCAATGAGATGAACTCTATCGTCACCCAAGGTCACTGTTTTAAGAAAATTTCCTGGACTCATGCAGGAAAGAAAAGAAAGGCAAAAATTCTTCTTACAGAATTCAAAACATTTTCAAAATGATGCAAACTGCAACCTCACAGATCCAAAAATCTGAACAAAATCTGAACAAAGTATGAAGAAAACTATGCCAAGACACACTGTAACTGGATTTCTCCAAACACATGAAAACGGAAGTTCCTGAAAGCAGGCAGAGGGAAAAAGAAATGTTACTTCTCTAGAACAAATATAAAATAGCATCATATTTCTCATTGGAAACAATGCAAGTGAGAAAACAGAGTATTAAAAATTTTTTAAGTACTGAAAGAAAAAAAAATCTGAAACATACAATTCTACATCTAGAAAAGGTACATCTCCAAAATGAAAGCAGAAAGTTTTTCAGACATATGAAAGCTGAAAGAATCCATCACTAGCAGATCTACACTACAAAAAAGTTAAAAAGAACTTCTTCAGTCGGAAGAAAAAAGAAACGATATGGAAATATGAGTCTTCACAGAAGAATGGAGATCACTAGAAACAGTACTTGTATGGTATTAAACATTTCCATATTTCTTTTAACATGAGTATAAGCAAATGTTATAATAATATAGTGTTCTACAACATATATAAAAATAAAATGTATGAAAAAAAATCACATAATTGGGAAGATAAAAACAGAATTGTGTGTTTGGTGTGAAGCGAAAGTGAAAGTCTCAGTCATGTCTGACTCTTTGTGACCCCATGGACTATTTAGTCCATGGAATTCTCCAGGCCAGACTACTGGAGTGGGTAGCTGTTTTTTCTGCAGGAGATCTTCCCAACCCAGGGATCAAACCCAGGTCTCTCACATTGCAGGTGGATTCCTTACCAGCTAAACCACAAGGGAAGCCCTGTTTGATGTAAGGAAGTGTCCAGAGCTTTCCTTTTTTTCTTTATACTGTAAGTCCTACAATTTTTCCTTTATTCTATCATTTGGGTGAACAGATTTATTTTCAAATATGAATCTACCCTAGTCTTTCAGGCTTCATAATCTCAATTGGTCATGATATAGCATCCTTTTAATATACCGCTGAATTTGTTTGCTAGTATTTTGTGAGGAAGTATACATCCATCGCCTACAATTTTCTCGAAATATCTGTCAGCATTTGGTTTTAGGGTTATTCTGACTCCTGAAAACGGTTTGGCAACTTTTCCCTCCTCTTCTATGATGCTTTCTCTGGAGAGTTGTGATAGGAACGGTATTGATTATTATATTTTTTTCTTGCATATTTGACACAGTTCATGGTGAAAATTTATGGGTGTAAAGCTGCAAGTGTTTACTTTTTATATAAACTTTCCCACAAGTAAATGGAGATATATGGGATTGGGGAGGTAATATTTAAGCCTGAAACAGAACTGTTGTGCTCCAACTCAGCCTCTCCCTAGAGAGTAAGTAAATCCCTAAGGGAATTTGTGTAGTTATTGGCAAAATGCTACTTTGTTTTCCAATCTGCTTTTCTTCTTTTTGTGTTTCTTTGGGAATTGGGTATTTTATATTTTTCGACTTAACAGAAACAAGCACATCTTACCAGCATTCAGACTTCTTCAGATACCTGGTGACATATTGAAGCACAATGCAGGACAAAAGGCCAGATGAAAAGGGCCTCATCTTTATCGACAGCCACGCGGGAATTCTGACTCTCTCACTGCAGCTGCCTCCGCAAGGACTTCCCAGTCTAGAACACGCACTAAAGAGAGTCTCTTTGGGTTTGAACAAGCTATTCAGGATCACCATTTACATACACAGGGGTCTTTCCTTGGCCCTAGCCTGAGAAGGCTTTCCTAGAACAAGGGTAATCTCCAGTTGGCAATCTGAGACCAAAAGACCATTTATTTATTAGAAGCACTGGGCTGAATGAAGAAGGTGATATCTTGATGACAAAAAAAAAAAAAAAAAAAAACTCAAAGACAGACAGAGCTTTTATATATAGGCTGTCTGCAGAGACCTTCTGTGACCCAGTGGCTCTAAAGTTGTTCTTGCATTCAGTTACAGTGGCAGACTTAGTATACATCATGGCTTACTAACATTCTGGTCTATAAGAAAGAGAGAGGTGAACAAATATTTTCAATACACTTATTTGAGTATTAAAATGTTACCAAATGTAAACCTGAACTGAAAATTGTGTGAAGCAGCATTTGGGCAGAATGCATTGTCTCTGATTGATCACTGCTATTGAGGCACAAACTCAGAAAGGGTAGCCAAATACATAGTCATTCAAACTGGAGCAATCTTGAGTATGAAATGGGGGGAGCTATTGCAATTACTTGGAACAACATACATAAACCAGACTACCCTGAAAAAGCTGAGATATTTGCTCTGATGACCCTCGTGATATGAAGACTAGAGTGGATTTAAAATTTTTTGAAATTCTTTAAGGTTTAAAAACTCTTGAGAGTCCCCTGGATTGCAAGGAGATCCAAACTGTCTATCCTAAAGGAAATCAGTCCTGAATATTCATTCGAAGGACTGATGCTGAAGCTGAAACTCCAATACTTTGGCCTCCTGATGTGAAGAACTGACTAATTTGAAAAGACCCTGCTGCTGGGAAAGATTGAAGGCAGGAGGAAAAGGGGATGACAGAGAATGAGATTGCTGGATGGAATCACTGACTCAATAGATATGAGTTTGAGTAAACTCCGGGAGTTGGTGATGGACAAGGAGGCCTGGAGTGCTGCAGTCCATGGGGTCGCAAAGAGTCAGACACTACTGAGTGACTGAACTGAACTAAAATGTTTAAAGAAGTTCTGGTTAGCAGAATTACCATTGGTGTCTTATTTCTCCTAGTTGAGGTTAAACACAGATCAAACAGACTGTGTATAACTAGCAGTGATTCATTGCCATCCTAGGAAGATTAAAACTAAGTAGATTGTACTTTTTTCTTGGTTTTAGTTATCTATTTCCCTTAGAGAAATTTATACCTCTGTTATAATTGATAACTGAAATCATGTGAGTGTTTCATTTCTCCTTACATAGTACTGCGTTTTTGCTCTGATATAGTGTTTTTCTAAATTTTATGGGCCTGAAAAAGCCATAGTATATTTTTATTACTGACTTTGGAGGGCATTAGAAAAGCTGTATGTTTATGTTAGAACGTATACTCAATGAATCAAACGCTTTCATTCAACTTGTACCTGAAGTTATATTCTTCTAGTCCCTGTGATTCTTAACACATGCTTCTTCTTTCATTCATTTAATGTGTTTGTTTTGAATACCTACTATATGCCAAGACTTCCCTGGTGGCTCAGATGGTAAAAAATCTGCACACAGTGTAGGAAACATTCATTCAATCCCTGGGTCAGGAAGATTCCCCGGAAAAGGGAATGGCAACCCACTCCAATACACTTGTCTGGAGAATTCCATGGGCAGAGGAGCCTGGCAGGATCATGAAGAGTCGGACATAACTGATTGAATAACATAGAGACACACATGTTGAAAAGAAGTATTCTTGGCACTTGGAATATATTAGTGAACAAAACACAATCCCTTTTCTTATGGAACTGACATTCTAGTGGTAGAAAAGTGTTTATATTGATTGAGGTCTTAACCTCAGAATCTTTCCGACCTCAATTTCAAACCTGGGGTTCTTTCAAAGCTCAATTTCTTTCCCAGGAATTGAACCATGGACTCCTGCATTGCAAGCAGATTCTTAACCAACTGAGCTATTAGGGAAGCCCCAGGAAGCTTTCATTAATATTCAAATATTGTCTTGATAATAAATTAGTAAATTTATTGTTTTAATTTTCTGGATATGTAATAAATCACATGATTCATATTTCAAAAGTTAAAGATTTATTTCTTTTACCCACTCCAAAATAAAGGACTTTTGTTTTATTATTTTTCCTGAACCATTCCAATTTTATGACTATCCAAATAAATAAAGATAATTTGTATTTCCTCTTTTATTCACAAATGTCCTTCTAATCTTCTATCTTCCTGCTGCTGCTACTTCTAAGTCACTTCAGTAATGTCTGACTGTGTGACCCCATAGACGGCAGCCCACCAGGCTTTCCCGTCCCTGGGATTCTCCAGGCAAGAACATTGGAGTGGGTTGCCATTTCCTTCTCCAATGCATGAAAGTGAAAAGTGAAAATAAGTTGCACAGTCATGTCCGACTCTTAGTGACCCCATAGACTGCAGCCTACCAGGCTCCTCCGCCCATGGGATTTTCCAGGTAAGGGTACTGGAGTGGGGTGGCATTGCCTTCTCCGGCTATCATCCTAGCTTCTATTAAAAAATCAACTGAAGTGCATTAAAATTTTCAAGAGTTTACTTGAACACACTTTTATTTTGAATTGGGCAGTGCCAAACTGGTGATGGACAGGGAAGCCTGGCATGCTTCAGTCCATGGGGTCACAAAGAGTCGGACACGACTAAGCGGCTAAACTGAACACAAATGTCCTTACATATATACTCTTCTGTCCATTTGTTTTTGCTTGTATAATGTATATTGAGAGTTTTTCTTAAATATATATTTCATGGAGAATGCTTGCTCATTCTTTTTTTTTTTTTTGGCAATATAGTGTTCCACTGCATGAATATACCGGCTAATTTAACCATACCTATTGACTTTGTTGGGCTTCCCAGGTGGTGGTAGTGGAAAAGAACCTGCCTGCCAATACAGAAGACATAAGAAATGCAGGTTTGATCCCTGGGCTGGGAAGATCTCCTGAAGGAGGGCATAGCAACCCGCTCCAGCATTCTTTCCTGGAGAATCCCATGGACAGAGGAGCCTGGCGGGCTGCAGTCCATGGGTTGCAAAGGAGACATGACTGAAGCGACTTAGCATGCAGCTATGCACTGACGTCATTTAGTTTCCAGCCTCATGCTTTTACCAGTAATGATGCAATGAGTAACATTTTTCATGTTCTTTTGTACATACTTAAGTGTATCTCGGTTAAATGCATAGAATCTTTGCACTTATAATTTTGCCAAATTAACAAGATTTCTTCCAAAAGGGTTTAGTACCAGTTTGCATGTAATTTACATCACAATTTATGAGCGTGCATATTATTCATTGACCAACACTTCAGTGTGATCAAACTTTTGCATTATTGTCAATAAAATAGGGTTAAAATATATCTCTACGCCTCAGCATAGTTTTAGTTTAACGCCTCTCATTATAAGTGAAATTGGACAATTAGACATCTGTATTATTTGTACATGGTGAAGAACTACTTGCAGTTTTCATCTTGTGTCCATCTTTTTCATAATCCAATCACTTTTTAATTGGAATTTGACTTTTTTTTCTCTTTATATATCAAGAATTATAGAAATGAGTTGCAAATATGTGTTTCTCAGTATGTTATTTATATTTGAGATTTGTGGATTTTTAAAATTAACTATATAGAAGTATTGAAATGTCTTTTATATTCAGATGATGTTTGTTACTTTTTAATTTATAGTTTCTGGGTCTTGATTCAGTCGGGATGGCTTTCCCTACTACGTACTTGAAATTTTCACCCTCTGAATGCTTTATGAGACTTCATTTCTGCATTTAAATATTTAATCAAGTTAGATTTTTGAAATTGTCGCTACATGTCTGCATGATTTTGTATACAGAATATCTCAAAGATTCAAACAACAAATTTGGAATTAAAGATTTCAGTAAAGTTATAGGATATAAAATCAATTGCATTTCTATACACTAATAATAAAAATCCAAAAAACAATAAAGGAAACTATGCTGTTAACAACGCCACATCAGAATAATAAAATATCTAGGAATAAATTTAACCAAGGAAGGGAAAGACCTGTACAACAAAAACTGTAAGAAGAAATCAAAGAAGATACAAACAAATGGAAAGATATCTGTGTTCATGGATAGGAATAATTGATGCTAAAATATCCATACTACACAAAGCTATCTATAGACTCAATAAAATCCCCATCAGGGTACTAATGTTCACAGAACTGGAAAAAAAATCCTAAAATATTCATGGAACCATGAAAGATGCTGAGTAGGTGTAGCAATCCTGAGGGAAAAGAACAAAGCCTGAAGTATCATACTTCCTAATTTCAGTTCAGTTCGGTTGAGTTCAGTCGTTCAGTCGTGTCCAACTCTTTGCGACCCCATGAATTGCAGCACGCCAGGCCTCCCTGTCCATCACCAACTCCCGGACTTCACTCAGACTCACGTCCATTGAGTCTGTGATGCCATCCAGCCATCTCATCCTCTGTCATCCCCTTCTCCTCCTGCCCCCAATCCCTCCCAGCATCAGGGTCTTTTCCAATGAGTCAACACTTTGCATGAGGTGGCCAAAGTACTGGAGTTTCAGCTTTAGCATCATTCCCTCCAAAGAAATCCCAGGGCTGATCTCCTTCAGCTATACTACATAGTTACAGTAATAAAAAGCAGTAAGCTACAAGTATAAAAATAAACACATAAACCAAGGGAATAGAGTGCCCAGAATTAAAGCCCCACATTTACAGTCAATTAATATTCTACAAAAGTGCCAAGAACACTCAATGATGAAAAGATAGTCTCTTCAACAATTGGTGCTGAGAAAACTGGTTAAACACATGCCAATGAAGCTACTCCTATCTTACACCATTCATAAAAATTAAGTCAAATGGATCAAAAATTTAGATATAAGACCCAATTCCATAAAACTTCTAGAAGAAAACTTAGACAAAAGTTCTCAACATTGATCTTGGCTATGCTTTTCTCTCTATGACATCCAAAGCAAAAACAAGAGCAAAGATCAATAAACGGGACTACATCAAACAAAGTTTCTGCACAGGAAAAGAAGCAATTGAAAATGCAACACACAGAATTGTAAAAAATGTGTACAAACTATATATTGTATAAAAAATTAGTATCAAAATATATAAATAATCCAGTCAACTCACCAGGGCTTCCCTGGTGGCTCAGATGGTAAAGAAAATGCCCTCAATGGGAGAGACCCAGGTTCAATCCCTGGGTCAGGAAGATCCTCTGGAGAAGGAAATGGCAACCTGCTCCAGAATTCTTGCCTGGAAAATCCTATGGACAGAGGAGCCTGGAGGACTACAGTCTATGGAGCTGCAAAGAGTAAGACATGACTGAACAGGTTTGTTTTGTTGTTGTTGTTTTTCATACAACTCAATAAACAAATTAAAAATAATCCCTTTAAAAAAATGGGCAGATAAATGGAATACACATTTTTCAAAATAAGACATACAAATAGCCAACAGGTACTGAAATGCTGTTCAATCTCATCAATTACCAGAGTAACGAAAATCAAAACCACAAGGAGATAACACCTCCCACCTGTTATGACCATCGTCAAGAAGACCAGGTAAGTGTTAGTGAGGACATGGAGAAACAGACCCTTGTACACTGTTGATGGGGATGTAAATAAGTTTGACCACTATGGAAAACATAAGGGAGATTCCTCAAAAAATTGAAAGTAGATCTACCATACAATCCATCAGCAATTCCACTTCTGGGTATATAACCAAAAAAATGAAAACAGGATATTGAAGAGATATGTGCACTCTCATATTTATTGAAGCATTATTTTCAACAGCCAAAAACTTGAAAATACCTAAGTATCCATCAGTAAATAAGAAAGAAAATGTCATACACACACACACACACACACACACAGGAGTATTATTCACCCATGAAAAAGAAGGGCATCCTGCTGTTTGCAACAACATGGATGAAACTTAAGCATATGAAAGTGACATAATTCAGGCATAGAAAGACAAATACTACACATCACTTTATATGCAGTATAAAAAAAAATTGTGAAAACCAAAAGTAAAATGCTGTTACCGGGGAATTGCAGGGGTTGGTGGTGGAGGATAGAAAAGTGTTTAAGAGTACAAACTTGAAACAAGTAGTAAATAAGCCCTGGAGATTCAATGCATAGTTAAGTGAATACAGAAAACTATATTCTATTATAATCATCAAACTTACTAAAAGATTAGGATTTAATGATCAAAATACCAAAATAAAGGATATTATATAACAGTATAGAAGCGCTAATTATTGCTACAATGACAATCAC
Source organism: Capra hircus (assembly GCF_001704415.2). NCBI lineage: Eukaryota > Metazoa > Chordata > Mammalia > Artiodactyla > Bovidae > Capra > Capra hircus. Next base: position 11,659,265 of record NC_030811.1, on the reverse strand, counting down.
ACTACTGTAAATGTATCCAATTAACATGTTGTAAATTTTAAATTTGCACAATGCTATGTATCAAACATTGCTACAAAAAAGTAGAGGAAAAGCATGTTAAGTGGTGTAAGATATGAAGAGAGAGAAAAATGATCTATTACCTTGGAGTCTCAAAAGCTTTTAGTAAATAGACTTTTTTCCCACTGATTAGAAATCTGCCATTATCATATATTATAACAATTTTCTTGACACTGATTTTTCTATCTTGTTTATTCATATTCTAATCTCATGTTGTTCTAATTTTTTAAGTTTAATAAATATTTTAATATCTGGTAGAACAGTTTCACCATTCTTGAGCATTCCCCCCCACCCCACAGTGCTTACCTCTTCTGTTCGGTTTTCCAAATGCATATTTTATTTTATATACTGTAAAATCAAAAATGGATTCTAATAAGCTCCAAAATGCATATTAGGATCCATGTTTGTTTCTACAATATACAAAATAAGACAGTTGAAAATTTTACAGATGTCATGTAAATTTCTAAGTTAAATCACAGTAAACTGATACCTTAATGATGCTGAGTATTCTTATATGTGGGGCTTCCCAGGTATGACGTTGAGTATTCTTCATGGTATTGAGTATTCTTATACAGGCAGCTTTGCTAGTGGTAAAGAACCTACTACCAACGTGGGAGACATGAGACCCAGCTTCAATATCTGAGTTGGAAAGATACCCTGGGGAAGGAAATGGCAACCCAACTCCAATATTCTTGCCTGGAAAATTCTGAGCACTCAACTGAGCACACCTACTTATCTTGATATGTCTTTCCCTTATTTTAGTTTCAGTTTTATCATTTGTTGTTCAGTTGCTCAGTCGTGTCCAACTCTGTGACCCCATTGAGTGCAGCATGCCAGGCTTCCCTGTCCTTCACAATCTCCCAGAGTTTGCTCAAACTCATGTCCATTGACTTGGTGATACCATCCAACTATTTCATTTTCTGTTTCTCCATAGCTAACTTTATCTGTTAGTTTATCCTCATATAACATGGCTTTGCTTTGCTATTGTATTTTTTTTTTAAGCATCCATGATGTTTTCTATCAGGTTAGTGGTGAACATGAAGTCAATTGCTTTCCGTACATACATTCTTCTGCCACTACTTTATGCCACTAAGTTACTCTTTGGGCTTCCCTGGTGGCTCAGATGGTAAAGAATTGTCCTACAGTGTGGGAGACCTGGGTTCAGTTCCTGGGATGGGACGATCCCTTGGAGGAGGGCATGGCAACCCACTCCAATATTCTTACCTAGAGAATCCCCATGGACAGAGGAGCCTGGTGGGCTATGGTCCATGGGGTCACAAAGAGTCAGACTTGACTGAGTGACTGAGAACAGAACAAATTAATCTTTGTAGTAGTTTTAAGATAAATCTCTCATTCTAGGGTTTTCTACGTAAATAACCATATCACTGGCAAATTTACCTTATGTCTTTTTGCTTCACATTTTAAATTCCATTTCACTTATTTTTCACTAAACGACTAATATTTCTAGTTCAAAGTTTAGTAGTTTTGGCTTTAGAGAGACTGAGGGTATTTTTCTTACCTCTTAACTTTAAAGTGAATTTTTCCCATTAAGAATAACGTCAGAGATAGGCGTCAAGTAAATATCTATGTCTATTTGACTGATTTTGTTTAAATTGAAAACAGATACTCAACTTTTTTCAAATCTTCTTAAGCATCTATGGATGTAATTATGTGATTTTTTTTTTCTTTCGTAGAAACCCTTATTGCATTTTATGGGAGGGACTATGGACAAAATCATTGTAACCTATATATCCATCACAAAATATTAATATATTAGAATGTGATCATTTATTTTGTTTTGAAAATATTTTTGAAAGTCTGTTCTATTATACTTAAATTGGTGATGTGTATTCTATACACTTGTAGAAGGAAATGGCAACCCACTCCAGTATTCTTGTCTAGGAAATCCCATAGACAGAGGAGCCCTGTGGGCTTCAGTCCATGGGGTCACAAAGAGTCGGATACGACTCAGCAACTAAACTACCACCACCACATTCTGTACACTAAGATACATTTACGATTGTTCACACACACAGATTTCTTTCCCCAGATACGTGTTTCCTGGATGGCCACAATTTTCCAGATACGTCACAATCTTGAAAAACTGTCACCGTGCTCTAGTGTTAACAAAGAGTATTTTGTAAATGAAAGGACATAAGGTTGATGCTATTGATGGAATCAAATACTGGTTCTGCTTTTTTTATGAATGTATAAACAAGGGCAGTTAGCTGTTCTAAGCTGTAGTTACCTCAGGTATTAACTGGACAAGCCAGCCCATTGCATTCTTACTGGAGCTGTTCAATTAGTATCGTCATTTCATTTCATCTCTTTGATTCTGGCTTCAATTATTCAAGAGTGTGTTCTGCATTTTTAAATACTTTGTTTTCCTCTGTTTTTCCTTACAAAATCAGAGGACAGACTTTTGACGGAAAGTGCTTTCACAGAAACTGACAAACTGTGTCTAAATGGAAAGTTCACAGTAACAACATCTGGCTTTGTTTGTATTTCTTTGAGCTAAGCAGGAGGATTCCTCCACTCAAAGAGCTGTTTGCCTAGTCAGGGGGACAGCAGGGGCCAGGGACAGGGAGAGGAACACAAAGCGGGAAGGAAGAGAGGAGCCACTCGGCAAAGACTGTCAATCACCCGGAAAGCAAAACCGCAGAATAAGAGCCCAGGGAGAAAAGATGGCGGTAGGAAGGCGCTGACATGAGGAAACGCCACTCTGGTAGGATTCTACAGCGCTTTGACTATGTATTCTAAGAGACTTTAGGTCCACTGAGAAATAAGGGCATTAGACTGTTAGTTTTCCTTAAAATCATCCCCAGCCCCTCTTCCCCCACACATAACCCATACACACACTATATACACACACACAGAGGCTGCTCTGCCCTTGTTTCATTTTTTAAAATTCATCTATTTAATTGCCTTTTATGTATCATTGTAAACTGCTGTCCTTTCAGTAGCAAAATAGCAATAATCTAACTTTAAAAAAATCTTGGAGTATATTACTTAACAAGTAAACTAGCCATCATAGCTATAGGAATTCTGCTAAAGACATGGAGGAACATAAAGCATAATCTAATTTGGACTGCTTGTGGAGGAAGAGAAAGTTTTGTTTTTGTATTTGAACTTGATAGGTAGGTAAATATGGGTTTTGGAACTCATTTTTTCTCCTATTTGTCCCCTGAATTGACTAGATTTATTTAAGACAGGGTAATGGACTCTATTCCAATGTTCTTTAAACTTTTTATATGGAAAATGATAACACCAGTCTCTCAAAAGGAAAAAAAACAAAATGCTTATTTTTAGATGAATTAGTAGAACAATTAATAGTGACTGTAACTCTCCATCCCTGCTAGTCTCCCATTCTTAAAACCAGGCAAGCATTAATTTTCTAGTGATTGTGGTTGGCAGTGGATATCAGAACCTTTGCATCATGGCTTAATCACTATTGAGTTCCCATCTTTGATTGTGTAGGCAGAAGCAGAAGGTGTTTAGTTGTAGCTCAATAAATACACTCAGGTAGGCTAGGATAGGAGAATAGTCTCCCAAGGCCAGAAATCAATTCTTGTTTGACATTTCTCCTACCCTTCACTGCTTTCTTTGCTCCAAGGTTTTTAACAGAGGGATGCGCTTTTATGCTTATATGGACTTACTTATACCATGATCAGGTCATTAAAAGTAGCTTCCTAATTCTCACTAAGTCAACTATTTTAATTTTCTGAGACAATGTTTTGTAATCCTTGGCTTAGTAATGTACAATATGACATGCTTGTTTGTTAAACAGAATTTTTGTGGCACAGCACAAAACTGACATTTATTCTTCTGCCTTTTTTCATGCATGTACCAGATTATTTGTTGGCACCTCCATGAAATATCCTTCTAAACTGAAGTGGGGCTAAAAACTCAGACAGATGAAATCAGAGGGAATTAATTGTCAGCAGATTTGCAATGAAGCATGTGTCAAGGAAGTTATTCATGCAGATATATTATAATAGATAGAAACAAAACTGAACTGAACTGAAAGTCACTCAGTTGTGTCTGACTCTCTGAGATGCCATGGACTATACAGTCCATGAAATTCTCCAGGCCAGACAGAGTATTGGAGTGGGTGGCCATCCCTTCTCTAAGGGATCTTCCCAACCCAGGGATTGAACCCAGGTCTCCTGCATTGTTGGCAGATTCTTTACTGTCTGAGCCACCAGGAAGCCCAGATAGAAACAAGAATCTACACAAAAACATAGAAATGGAATAAATGAAAATAAAACATATTCCATTAATATTAATTGTTCTAAGAGGAAGCTAAAGAAAAAGAGTTGCAATGTACTGTGTGTAAAAAAGAAGAGACACAACAAAAACAGTATAAGGAATGGGGAGAGGTATTGGGGATATACTATTGTAAGGTCCTTAGCTCACATTGGCTTCCCGGGTGGCTCAGGGGTAAAGAATCTGCCTGCCAACATAGGAGACTTGGGTCCGCTCCCTGGGTTGGAAAGATCCCTAGAGGAGGAAAGGGCAACCCACTCCAATCTCATTTTTGCCTGGGAAATTCCATGGACAGAAGGGCCTGACAGGCTACATATAGTCCATGGGATCTCAAAGAGTCAGACTCGACTTAGCAACTAAACAGCAACAGAAGCTTCACGTAAGAAGTGGCACAATATTATTATTCTTATAAGAATAAGATAGATTCTTATTATTTCAAGATGTACATGATAAGCCCTAGAACAATATTTAAATCTTATTAACGAAGAAATAGCAGCAGCAGAAGAAAAAGAAACAAAGAGCAAATAAATAAATTAGGAAACATCTATCAAGATGGTATTTTAATCTTGCCTTATCAATAATAGCATTACATATAACAAGTCTATACATGCCAATTAAAATACAGACATTGTCAAATGAAATGAAAAAGCAAGATTTAACTTTAGAACATCTACAAGAAACTCACTTTAAAAATAAAGGCATATCATGAGTAACTAATAAGGAACGGAAGAATGTAAACTTTTTGATCACTAACCACCCACGCAACACTTGGTAACCAGGCCATTGCAATTGCCCATCCAACATTTCCTTGTGAATTTGAGAACTGGGAAATGTATAGAGGAATAGAAAGAAAATAGATAAATCTAGAAAAAGAATGAATCTGTAACATAGTTCTGAGGATTGTGAAGGCCCAGGGATCCTCTCAAATGCCTTTAACCTTGGAATTATACAAGGTCCTCGACTTTGCCTCTAACTCAGTGTAGGACCTGAGCCTGAGCGTAGCACACTTCATCCCTCTGGGTGTTATTTCCTCTATGGGTACATTAAGGAATTTGGACTGGAAGACCACTGAGATGACGTTTTACTTAAAGAACCTAAAATTGGCAATTTCCCCTTAGCCAAATGTGCCCCATGTTGTAGAAATAAAATGCCATAGGATATCTTTTTAAACAAATAAAAGCAAAATTGGTCAAAGAACACTGATATAAAAGATATAAAATGAAAACACTAGTTAAAAAAAAAAATGAAAGCTGGTCTATTAATTTCAGATAAAGTAGACTTCAGAACAAGGAATTTACCTGGACTAAAAAGGAGTATTGTACAACAATAAATGAGTCAACTCTACAAGAAACTTAAATGCTCTAAATGTGTATGGAGTAGTCACAAATCTTCAAAATATATGTAGTAAAATCTAATCGAAGGGAAAGGAGAAATAGACCTGTCTATAGTTATAGAAGGAGACATCAATACCTCTCTCTCAGTAATTGATAAAATATGTGTGTGGAAAATCTCTCTGCCAGTGAAGATTTTTCTGTTCTCATTTACTCAGACATAAAATCCCACTTTATCCTTAATTTCTACCTTTCCAATATATCATCTCTGTACAACATTTATATATTACATGAGACTGTTCTCACTCATTGGAGGAGGAGATATAATCTCTAAGAATCATATAAAGTTGGAAAGTCCCACCTGTGTATCCGGGGGTGACAAGACTACTCATATCTGTTATGGAGAAACAACTGGCAGATGCATTAACGAGCAATTATTAGTAAATAATGCTTTAATTTGCAAAAGAAAAGCTCAGCTTTTTCAATCTATGTCATCAATCACAGAGAGATTAATGCCTGTGAAAATATTACCAAGACTTTCTCACGGATCAATTGTTGGAATCTGAAGAAAACTGCACAGAAACTATGTAAAGTTAAGTGTGTTAGTCACTCAGTTGTGTCCAGCTCTTTGTGAGTCCGTGGACTGTAGCCTGCCAGGCTCTCCCATCCATAGAATTGTCCAGGCAAGAATACTGGAATGGGTTGCCATTTCCTTCTCCAGGGGTCTTGAGATTGAACCTGGGTCTCCTGCACTGAAGGCAGATTGTTTACTGTCTGAGCAGCCAGGGAAGCCCTACAGAAACCATACTAACACTAAAATTGAAAGAATTGCCTATATTCCAAATCATTTTAATCTGTTCAATGTATTTACAGAAAACACATGTATTAGTATATCCTGCCAGCAAAGAACAGTCACTTTATTATCTTTAAATGTATCCAACACAGTAAACAGAAGGAAAATACTTGGTTAAGCTATATTTATAGTATTTAAATACTTCCCTGATGGCTTGTTATTTTAAGAATTTTGTTTGGTTTTGGTTTTTGCCTTTTGTGGAAAAAAAAAACTAAACTAAAAACATAGTACTTTGACAAGAAGATTTTCTTCTTTGAAACAAAGCAATAAAAAAAGGTAACAGGTATCTCTGGACTAATTTGTAACCAAAAAATTTTAGAGAAAATCTTGTCAAATCAAATTTAAAGAAAGACCTAAGGATGTTTGAGATGTATTTCACATTTTAATAGAATAATTTACTTCTGAAAGCGGGAGTAGACTGGTTAAAGAAGAGGAGGGTTCATAAAACCCAAATTTATTGTTAACCTGGATAGTAGGCTGATAATAGGACTGATTTGATCATGGTCTGACGCAGACTAGAGAGGCCTGCAAATTTCATGTGTCAAGAAAGGGTAGAGGAAAGTCTATTAAGGCAATGCAAGTTAGGCAGATGACTAAGAAATGTGATTGTCCACAATATATTATAAAAATTTCTAATAATTTGAATGAGAGATGAGCATGCCTGCATTGGTGTGGCTTTATTGAGAAGGAAATTACTGCATAAAGATTGAGCTTTTCAGGAGAATAATACAGAATGATCTTTCTTATCACATATCCTCTGACTTGGCTGCAACTGGAAGTGGGGAAATAGTGTTATAAGTTTGTAAGATAAGAAACCAAATAAAATCAATATTTAATCATCATTGCTTAAAAAATCCACCTGTAATTTCACTTCGGCCTCTCTCTTCATGCGCCTTATTTCATTCTCCGATTGATGCGTGGTCTACTCAAATACTGTGCTTCAACCATTCTGATTATTTTATACATTGCTGAGCAAATACCTATTCACTTTCCAATGCTCGCCTTAAGTTTCACACTCCCTACCTGCCCTTCACCCTCACTCAGATAATTAAAAACTCCATACTAATGGCTGTATGTTTCTACTTAAACACTTAGGGCCGTTTTCACACTTATTTATGAATGTATCAAAATCTGTCCTTTTCAAACTTAAGCCCTTTAGAGGCTAGGATTCTTTGACTTGTGTATTTCCTAATTCTGAAACAATATCCAGCACATAGTAAGAACTTAACTAATATATCTTGAGTGCATATAGTCAAATGAGTAAGATGGACTATTGCTTGGAAGCCTAGGCTTTGTGACATCAAAAATACAGGATCTTGGAGTAGGACTAAAGTACCAAAGGCTTCAATTTCCCAGCAAAATGAAAGAGTTGGCATTTATGATCTTTAGAGCACTAAAGTTTTGTATGATTTTTCCTATATACACATAGTTAGACATGCACCTGGGTAATTTTAACTCACAAATTAAAAATATGAAATATTATAAATTTAAATATAAACATATAAAATCAATATATACCTGTTAAACATACTTGGCATTTTTATATTTATAACAAATCCTGATTTATATTAAAATTAAATGCAATTTTATTCCATTCAATAAACTCTTCTCTTTTACCCAGAAGAGAGTGCTAGCTATAAAGTAACTTGTTACTTTTACCTACATCTGTGAAGGTGTCTAGTTTTATGAGTAGAATAATCCTAGTGCTATTTTAAATAATAATGTTTCTGTAGATAGAGTAAAACTAATGTTTCAAGTTAATGATAGCAGCATTTTATATTATATTAGAAAGGATTACATTTCACATTATGGGAATTACCAAGATATTACTTTCAATCACTATTAAATAACATTTAAAATCCATGAGATTATTTAGAATAATAGGCTACTGTTCCCTTGCCTCAAGTTTTGCATTATAAAGCTTATCTAACGTATTATATTTTTAACTACCAATGTCATATACCGTATCTGAGCCTCAAACGATATTATGCGTGCATTACCACATTCATGTTCATAAAGGAAATAGCCAATGTTCAGAGATAATTTTTTTTACACTTTTATGAGTGTTTGAGTGAGTGTTAGATATTAAGACTGATGTAGAAGGTAAAGATAGATTCTATCATGTTGCAGAGTACTACTCTCATAAATAACAGTCATTCAATGACTAAATTCAATAGAAAGTTTTCCTTGGAGAAACAAAAGGTTGTTTGCTTTTTGTCATACCTAAATATTAACACAGTTGTTTAAGGAGCTGTTATAGAGATCTTATGACCCTTTGGAAAATACAAAAATTCCAGCATTTTCCTTGAATTTTCTAGCCCTTCTTCAACTTAAACTGCCCAATGCCAAATTTTTAAGTTTTGAAAATTTTGGCTAAATTCATACTAAATTCACCTATTTTTGTCATGTTAAGTGTTTCTCTTTCATTATTTTACAACTCTTTTCTAGTGGTAGTGCAACAGTGACTTTTTTCATTTAGAAATGATTTTATATGATTGATATAGAAAGCCTCCCATTATATAAATAAATTTCTTATTAAAATGATTTCCTTTCTAATAACTTTTGAAGCACTCTATATATTTTTCACAACTTGATTTTCATAAAACCATTTGAATGATATTATTGGCTCCATCTTACTTATGAGGAAACTGAGGCACAGAGAAGTTAGATAACTTGTGTAGATCACCCAGCTGTCGCCCCACAATCTATCCACTCATTGAAACATAAGGTAGGAAAGGTTGACAATCACATAGACTTCTCCTCTAGATTTTAAAACTTCTTTTCTCAAGTTGTCACTTAATTTTACAATTACCTCTTATTTCTCCTCTGGGACTATATTTGTCAATCTATGACAAGTTTTTGCTAGGCTTATGTGATGGTTGATTTTATGTGTCAACTTGACTAGGCTCTGGTGCCCCAGTGTTTAGTCAAACATTAGTCTAGATGTTGCTGTGAAGCTATTTTGTAGATATGGATAATGTTTGCAATTCAGTTGATTCTGGCAGAGAGTGAAGAAGAACCAAAGAGGCTCTTGATGAAAGTAAAGGAGGAGAGTGAAAAAGTTGGCTTAAAGCTCAACATTCAGAAAACTAAGATCATGGCATCCGGTCCCATCACTTCATGGCAAATAGATGTGGAAACAATGGCTGACTTTAATATGGGGTGCTCTAAAATCACTGCAGATGGTGACTGCAGCCATGAAATTAAAAGACGCTTACTCTTTGAAAGGAAAGTTATGACCAACTTAGACAGCATATTAAAAAGCAGAGACATTACTTTGCCAACAAAGGTCTGTCTAGTCAAGACTATGGTTTTTCTAGTGGTCATGTATGGATGAGAGAGTTGGACTATAAAGGTAGCTGAGCACCAAAGAATTGATGCTTTTGAACTGTGGTGTTGGAGAAGACTCTTGTGAGTCCCTTGGACTGTAAGGAGATCCAACCAGTCCATTCTAAAGGAGATCAGTCTTGAATGTTCATTGGAAGGACTGATGTTGAAGCTGAAACTCCAATACTTTGGCCCCCTGATGTGAAGAGCTGACTCATTGGAAAAGACCCTGATGCTGGGAAAGATTGAGGGCAGGAGGAGATGGGGATGAGAGAGGATGAGATGGTTGGATGGCATCACCGACTCAATGGACATGGGTTTGGATAGACTCCAGCAGTTGATGATGAACAGGGAGGCCTGGCGTGCTGCAGTTCATGGGGTCACAAAGAGTTGGACACGACTGAGTGACCGAACTGAACTGAACTGACTTTAAGTAACTCTATCACCTTTCATAACCTGAGTGGGCTTCATCCAGTCAGTTGAAAGCCCATTAAAACAAAAACTGACACTCCTACAGAAAGAGGAATTCTGCCTTGAGTCTCTAACACAGAAATTCTTTCTGAGTTTCCTACCTGCTAGTCTTCCCTACAAATTTTAGGACTGTGGCTTCCACCATCATGTAAGCTATTTGCTGATAATAAGTCCTCTCTCTCTCTCTACCTCTCCCTCTCTGAAAAACCCTAAGAAATTAAAACATTTTTTGCACACATGTATGATCAGTCTTCAACTATCGTTCAGTAAGCATTACCTTTTCCACCACTTTTACAATTAAAGCAGTACATCATGAAGATGTCCTAATAATATTATCAAATATTTACTTAGAAATTCTATAAATAAAATATCAAAATGAAACATTCCTTATTTTAAAACATTGAATTGAATTTTCCTATTATTTCACAAGGCAAGAAAAAGAGTCTCATTAAATATGGGAAATCATGATTACACTAAGTAAATTAATTGTGAAATCTACTTTCTTTGATACAGATTCTTTTGAGTGACTGCATATTTTCCTCATGTTTATTTCCCTTGCATGTGATTCTTTAGAAGAGTGATGAGAACAGAAACCAATTATCAGCAGCTGATGTATTGGGCTCCAGACTTTTTGTCTGTCTGCTCATCCTTCTTTTGGTCTTATCACTCTCATCTCTATGAGATACACTTGACTTATCTTTACTTTCTGGATTATCTTTTTCCTCTATATAGAGAGCATTTTCATAAAAGTTAAATTACAGGAAAAATTTTAGGATGAAAAAGATAAGCTTAAGTGAATGGAGTTTCCCTTAACAAGTAGTATTACAAAATTTCATGCCATTATTTTTTCTGTTTAGTCAGAGAAAAATTTAGATTATTTCCTAATAATGTGAGGCTATTCAGTGTGCATTAATTTCAGGGGATATTAGCGTAGTATAGATACAGTAGGAAAACACCACAGCATAGATATGTTGCTGCTCTCCTAAGAATAGCCAGTAGCTTTAAAATAATTGTTGGTTCAAGAGTTTAGATCAACATTGAATATAATACACAAAAATGCCTTGAGATATAACAATGGTATACACCAGTTGGGATTATTCAAGAAAAGTGCTTTATTCATTCTTATTAAAAAGGGTTTAAGAGAAATTTGACTATGCCAAAGCCTTTGACTGTGTGCATCACAATACACTGTGGAACATTCTGAAAGAGATGGGAATACCAGACCACCTGACCTGCCTCTTCAGAAACATGTATGCAGGTCAGGAAGCAACAGTTAGAACTGGACATTGAACAACAGACTGGTTCCAAATAGGAAAAGGAGTACATCAAGGCTGTATATTGTCACCCTGCTTATTTAACTTATATGCAGAGTACATCATGAGAAATGCTGGACTGGAAGAAACACAAGCTGGAATCAAGATTGCTGGGAGAAATATCAATAACCTCAGATATGCAGCCATGAAATTAAAAGACCCTTACTACTTGGAAGGAAAGTTATGACCAACCTAGACAGCATATTAAAAAGCAGAGACACTATTTTGTCAACAAAGGTCTGTCTAGTCAAGGTTATGGTTTTTCCATATGGTTTTTCTCACATATATGGATATGAGAGTTGGACTATAAAGAAAGCTAAGCACCGAAGAACTGATGCTTTTGAACTGTGGTATTGGAGAAGACTCTTGAGAGTCCCTTGAACTGCAAGGAGATCCAACCAGTCCATCCTAAAAAAAGATCAGTCCTGGGGGCTCATTGGAAGGACTGATGTTGAAGCTGAAACTCCAATACTTTGGCCACCTGATGCGAAGAATTGACTTATTTGAAAAGGACCCTTGTGCTGGGAAAGATTGGGGGCAGGAGGAGAAGGGGATGACAGAGGATGAGATGGTTGGATGGCATCACTGACTCAATGGACGTGGGTTTGGGTGAACTCCAGGAGTTGATGATGGACAGAGAGGCCTGGCGTGCTGCAGTTCATGGGGTCACAAAGAGTAGGACATGACGGAGTGACTGAACTGAACTGAACTGAAGAGAAATTATGATGGCATCTCCAACTCAATGGACATGAGTTTGAGCAAACTCTGGGAGATAGATAGTGAAGGACAAGGAAGCCTGGCGTGCTGCAGTCCATGGTTTTGCAGTAGTGGACACAACTTAGCAATTGAGCAACAACAACAAATGATCTTACATGACTCGTAGAAGAACTCAAGAAAGAAAGCCAAGATGCTGCTGAAGACCTGGGTAGTTGCTGCCCAAGGTCAAATATGCATACAGTTAGACCTTGGTATGCAGATAGGCGAGCAGTTTGAGAAAGGAGAATTTGTAAGGAAATCTTCAGTGCTCTCCATAAATAAATGTCAGGAGCTAGGGGATGGGTCCCAGAAGCTCCTGGTTTGTTTTTTGTTTTTTTTTTTTTCCACATGTAAATATCAGTTGGCAAACTGATTAAGCCTCTAAGTGAAACACTCATGACCTCCCAATGACTATGTGATTGCACTTCTGTCTTCTGATTATTGAACAAATCCCCATAGTTGGAAATCCCTAACCAAGAACAACATGAAGAGCATGTGCAGGCCTAGATGGAAGTGGTGGTCACAGTTTCAGCCTGGCCACAGCCTGCTACAGAGTCTAGCTCTCTTTTCAGTACATTGCAATAACTCTAGGAGCACCAGAGTTCAGAAATGTCTGACACAAATATGAAATTGGATAATTACACTAAGGAGACAGGTGTAAGACTAATGAGGAAATCACAATCAAAGTTACCATGGGGGATTTTTTTTTTTTAACAGAAAGAATGAAATGAAGCAGAAATGAAGAGACACAGACATGAAAAACCGGATTATCCTAGAGAGAAAGGGTGGGAATCAGTATCTCATGGGCTTGACTGGAATTTGTGCCACTGTTCAATTCAGTTCAGTCACTCAGTCGTGTCCTACACTTTGTGATCCCATGGACTGCAGCACATGAGGCTGCGTGTCCATCACCAATTCTCAGAGCTCGCTCAAACTCGTGTCCATCAAGTTGATGTTGCCATCCCAACCATCTAATCCTCTGTCGTCCCTTTTTCCTCTTTCCCAGCATCAGGGTCCTTTCAATTGAGTCAGTTTTTCACATCAGGTGGCCAAAGTATTAAGAGTTTCAGCTTCAGCATCAGTGCTTCCAATGAATATTCAGGACTGATTTCCTTTAGGGTGGACTGGTTGAATCTCCTTGCAGTCCAAGGGACTCTCAAGAGTCTTCTTCAACATCACAGTTCAAAAGCAACAATTTTTCATTGCTCAACCTTCTTTATGGTCCAACTCTCACATTCATACATGTCTAGTGGAAAAACCATAGCTTTTGACTAGATGTACCTTTGTTAGCAAAGTAATGTCTCTGCTTTTTAAAATGCCATATTAGTTGGTCATAGCTTTTCTTCCAAGGAGCAAACGTCTTTGAATGTAATGGCTCCAGCCACCATCTGAAGTGATTTTGGAGCCCAAGAAAATAAAGTCTGTCACTGTTTCCACTGTTTCCCCATCTATTTGCCATGAAGTGATGAGACTGGATGCCATAGCACCTGATAGACTTTGTTAGACTCTGTGGCACATTTTTCTCCTTATTTTATGTGGTGAATGTGGATTTCCGCTGCTCACAACAAAAGGTGCATTGGCTAAACAAATGTCCCAGCTGTGATATGTAACTTTTCTATCATGCAGCCGGTCAACATCACTTGTTACTTTGTAAAATAAACTGATACATCAGCATAGAATGCATATGTACAGAAATATATGAATTCACATTCTAGCACTTATGAGTGTGGTGACCCAGGGATACCTGAACCTTTGTTTCTCATTTGTCAACTGAGGATACTATCATTGGAAAATATTAAGAATAACAACTGATTTCTCATTTGTAGCATTCCTGGTAAGTTGTAAATATGTGTGAATGTTTTTTAAAAAACTAATCACCATAGATTCAGAGATGAGCATAAAATTTCTTTTATAAGTTCTCTCTCTGAAGATATGAGAGACTAGGATTCCAAACTAGTCAATAAAAAAAAAATGAATAGTGAGATTCTTCACAGCTATTATCTTATAAGTTTCCTTTGCCACACTGATGCTTGTTTCAAATCTGATAGATCCATCACTTAGAATTAGGATGCTGAAAGATATCTTGGCCAATAGGTTTTCTTCCTTGCTTTAATCTACATGGATTACCAGTTATTCATGTTATCAAAACAGCAAAACTGATCTCAACATGGGAAATCTGGGTACTCAAGAAAAAAGATGTTAGAGAGAGCAAAATAGATTTTGTAAACAGATGAGCCCTATGATAGATAGTTTATTTCTATTGTGATTTCCATGAAGCTTTAGGTTCTAAGTGGCTAACTGTGATATCTGTGGACCCTTAAGCACGTGATCAATAATAAAAATAAATAGTGTACAAGGTATGATAAAATTCCGAACACTTAATCAATGCTTTTATTCCTGTGTACTTAATACAACAGCCATGTGCAGATTCAGTAAATGGTACAATTAAGAATGAGACCTGATACTCTTAGTAGTTATAAAAGTTTTTAAAACATATTTTAATTGTTTTAACTAGGATTTTTCATTGTTTTCAGTGAAGAATACATCCCTCTTCAGTTCAGTTCGGTTTAGTCACTCAGTCATGTCTGACTCTTTGTGACCCCATGGACCACAACACACCAGGTCTCCCTGTCCACACCAACTCCCGGGGTTTACCCAAACTCATGTCCATTGAGTCAGTGATGGCATCCAGCCATCTCATCCTCTGCCATCCCCTTCTCTACTGCCCTCAATCTTTCCCAGCATCAGGGTCTTTTCAAATTAGTCAGTTCTTCACATCAGAAGGCCAAAGTATTGGAGTTTCAGCTTCAACATCAGTCCTTCCAATGAGCCCCCAGGACTGATCTTCTTTAGGATGGACTGGTTGGATCTCCTTGCAGTCCAAGGGACTCTCAAGAGTCTTCTCCAATACCACAATTCAAAAGCATCAGTTCTTTGGCACTCAGCTTCCCTTATAGTCCAATTCTCACAGCCATACATGACTAGTGGAAAAACCATAGCCTTGATTAGATGGACCATTGTTGGCAAAATAATGTCTCTGTTTTTTAACATGCTGTCTAGGTTTGTCATAACTTTATATCCCTCTGTCTACCTTATATATGAATTGAAGCTGGTAGATTTTTTTTTTCTCCTTCATAAGATTGTCAGAGAGATCTTTTACAGATTAGCTGTGTTCCTATTTTAACAAAGTTGCTACTTTTTACTTTGTATCGGTTGATTCTATTTTGTTAGTTGAATTGCTTTCAAGGGCATGACTGATTTATCTTATTTTGTAGATTCCCTGAACATTTTCTGTTGTGATCTTTTTACTTTATTGCAATTCTTCACCTTAGATTTCATATTATGATACCAGTATTATTATATTAACTTTCAAATTTGCTAATTATGAAAATTTTATTGTTTTAAAGGATTTTTTAATTTGACTTTGACAACACCATAAAATTATTTTTTTTGAAATCTAATCTGAGAACTTCTCATTTTCACAGAGCTGACTTTCATTTAAAATCCCGGACTTCATGGGGCAGGTGTTCTTACCTCTGCTCGGTCCCCACAGTGTCAGGGATCAAGGAGAGTATCATGGGATTGTGAGCTTAAGCTTTGCTAATTTTACTATAATTACTCCATTCATACCCAATATGCCTTAATCTTCTCATCTTTACAAATCTTTATATTACTATGGCTTCTGAGTGGTGAGTGGTTCTCTTTCAAATGAAACTGATCTTTTTTGTATTTCTCTTATTGACTGAGAGTGTAAACTTAACACACATTCATTTATGTTTTAGTCAAACCAACATTTTAACATATTTATTACAGGCCTATGTCTATTTAGGTATTCTACATACTGAATTAAAAAAATAAAGCAGAAATATCTGCCCTTCTTAGAGTCTCAGAAAATGAAAAATAAATCACAAACATTTGGGATAAACTCTACAAAGAATGAAGCTACAAAGCATTTTTGCTATCAGAATAAAAAGGTATGTATGTTCTCTTTGCTATGTGAGAATTTAATGGGGTTGGAGGTAAAATGGACAGGGCAGGCTTTACAAAGGAGCCATTGCTTTTGGTGATTTGTAAATAATTAGTGGAATTCTAATAGACAGACAGAAAGGAGGTAGCTCAGGGAAAAGGCTAGTATATGCAAAGAACATGAAAGAGACCAGGAAAAAATGTATGGAGCACAACTAGAGACTCAGAGGCTAGATTAAGGATGATCTTAAAAGCCCTGTCACTGAGGGGTGGGGGGTGGTATGGAATTTATCCATCACCATACTTCCCTGGCGGCTTAGACCATAATATGCCTGCAATGGAAGAGACCTGGGTTAGATCCTTGGGTCGGGAAGAACCCTTAAAGAAGGGAATGCATAACCACTCTAGTACTTTTATCAGAATTTCGTGTACAGAGGATCCTAGTAGGCTATAGTCCATGGGATAGCAAAGAGTCAGACATGACGGACAACTAACACTTTCACTTTCAAGCTTGTACCAGCTTGTAAGACATGATGTTGTGTATCTCCTTTACTTGACCTTCAGTTAGGTCAGGTTGGTAGCTTATAAAAGGCCCTGATTTGAGTAATTATCCACAGAATTTGACAAACAGTATAAACTATGGCTTTTATCCCAGAGATCTAATTGTTAAGCATCTACTGGTTTTATTATATGTGTAATAAGGAATCATTAGGTACCTATTACTGCTCGAATACAAATTACCACAAACTCAGTGGCTTGAAAGGACACATTTGTCATTGTACCATTCTGGAAGTCAAAAGTCCAAGATGGGTTTCAGTTGGCCAACATTAAGGTGCCTGTGGTGCTTTCCTTCTGGAAACTCTAGGAAGAACTGATGTCCTTTCCTTTTTTAGATGACCGCATTTCTTGGTCCATGTCCCCTTATTCAAAACCAACAAGGATTAGAAAAGTGTTTCTTATATAACATCATTCTGATAGTTTTTCATGAGCCTTCTTGTGCTTGTAAGGACCCTTGTGAATACACTGGGTCTGCCTGGATTATCTGGGTAAATTTCCTACCTCGAGGTCAGCTGAAGAACAACTTAAAATCCATCTGCAACCTTAGTTTCCTGTTGCCATATAACATATTTATCAATTCTGGGGATGTAGATGGTGACCTCTTTGGGGAGTCAGTCTGTCTACTGTAGCATTCAATATTTTTTTTTTTTCTTCTAGAATTGTTATGGAAGATAGAATGAGAGGGTTCAAGACTAGGTTAGAAGGATATGACAATTTCTCAGTCAAATAAGATGGGATCTTAAATTAAGACAGTAAAAGTCTGAATAAAAATGATGAGGATAGTGACAACTTCACTGTTGAACATAATAGTATAGGGAAAACAAAAGAGCGTAAAGCCTTACTCTAATGCAAATCTATATCAACAATGAATACTATTTCTGTTTCCACTAAGAGTAAATGCAAAAGATATAAAATAGAGTTTGTATTTCAGCAAAATTATCTATTTTGTATTAGGGAATCGAAACTGCAGAATGAAAGAGAAATTATACAATTTATCAAATTCTAGCAAGTAGTTGCTTTAGTTCTTCAAATTATTCTATCTTTCCTCTTATTCTATAACATTGTATCCATGACATTAAAACAACAATTGAATGGAGAAACAAATACTGTTTTCTTCTTAAAACATTTTTTACTCTACAGCTCGCTTTTGAGAATTCATAACTAAATAAGCTCTGAGAGTTGGCATAATAGCCTGTGTTTTGCATCTCCAACACAGTTCTACAGAGGATATGGTGATATTGTCACAGCCATTTGTCCAAACTATATGTTTTGTTTATGATCTGTAATATTTTTTTTCATGAACACCTGCTCAAAGTTGTGTTTCATGTCAACAGGAAGGGATGTTTACAAATACACTATGTTATACAGAGGCACTGTTCATATGTCTTACACAGAAACTGAGACTAGACAACTAGTTTGCATCAACCAATTAATTAAAACTTACGCCACGACTCAGGAGAACACAAAGAGGCAAAAGAAATAAACTCACTTTCAGAAATGTTGGCAGATTGAGAGGGACAAGGGTATAAACTCCAGAAACACTTATCTTACGAGAATTCATTTCCAAAGCTCCCTGGATTGGCATACCCAGTAAATGGTTCTCCATAGGAACTTATTAGTATTTCTTATTGATGACTGTTATGATTTCAGGTAGAATTTTATATAAAAAATACATTTCTCATGGTTACAAACAGAATAAAGATTCTATATAATTTCAAATTTTAAAAAGATCAACTCACTTTGGTACACTCAGTTCAGCTCAGTTCAGTTCAGCTGCTAAGTCGTGTCCAAACTCTTTGCGACCCCATGAATTGCAGCATGCCAGGCCTCCCTGTCCATCACCAACTCCAGGAGGTTACTCAAACTCATGTCCATCGAGTCGGTGATGCCATCCAACCATCTCATCCTCTGTCATCCCCTTCTCCTTCTGCCCCCAATCCTTCCCAGCATCAGAGTCTTTTCCAATGAGTCAACTCTTCTCATGAGGTGGCCAAAGTATTGGAGTTTCAGCTTTAGCATCAGTCCTTCCAAAGAACACCCAGGACTGATCTCCTTTAGAATGGACTGGTTGGATCTCCCTGCAGTCCAAGGGACTCTCAAGAGTCTTCTCCAACACCACAGTTCAAAAGCATCAATTCTTCTGTGCTCAGCCTTCCTCACAATCCAACTCTCACATCCATATGTGACCACTGGGAAAACCATAGCCTTGACTAGAGGGACCTTTGTTGGCAAAGTAATGTCTCTGCTTTTCAATATGCTATCTAGGTTGGTCATAAATGGTCATAACGTTCCTTCCAAGGAGTAAGCGTCTTTTAATTTCATGACTGCAGTCACCATCTGCAGTGATTTTTGAGCCCAGAAAAATAAAGTCTTGACACTGCTTCCACTGTTTCCCCATCTGCTTCCCATGAAGTGATGGGACCAGATGACATGATCTTCGTTTTCTGAATGTTGAGCTTTAAGCCAACCTTTTCACTCTCCTCTTTCACTTTTATCAAGAGGCTCTTTAGCTCCTCTTCACTTTCTGCCATAAGCATGGTGTCATCTGCATATCTGAGGTTACTGATATTTCTCTCGGCAATCTTGATTCCAGCTTGTGTTTCTTCCAGCCCAGCTTTTCTCATGATGTACTCTGCATATAAGTTAAATAAGCAGGGTGACAGTACACAGCCTTGACATGCTCCTTTCCCAATTTGGAGCCAGTCCAGTTCTAATTGTTGCTTCTTGATCTTCATACTGGTTTCTCAGAGGCAGGTAAGGTGGTCTGGTATTTCCATCTATTGAAGACTCTTCCTGTTTGTTGTGATCCACACAGTTCAAGGTTATAGCATAGTCAATGAAGCAGAAGTATATGTTTTTCTGGAATTCTCTTGCTTTTTATGTGATCTAACAGGATGCTGGCCATTTGATTTCTTGTTCCTCTGCCTTTTCTGTGCTTCCCTGGTTGCTCAGATAGTAAAGTGTCTGCCTGGAATGCAGGAGACCTGGGTTCTATCCTGGGTCAGGAAGATCCCCTAGATAAAGAAATGGCAACCCACTCCAGTACTCTTGCCTGGAAAATTCCATGGACAGAGGAGGCTGATAGACTACAAACCATGGGATCCCAAAGGGTCAGACCCGACTGAGTGACTTCACTTTCTTCTTTTCTTTCTGCCTTTTCTAAATCCAGTTTGAACATATGGAAGTTGTTGATTCCTGTACTGTTGAAGCCTCACTTAGAGAATTTTGAGCATTACTTTGCTAGCATGTGAAATAAGTACAACTGTGTGGTAGTTTAATCATTCTTTGGCATTGCCTTTCTTTGGGATTGGATTGAAAAATGACCTTTTCCAGTCCTGTGGCCACTGCTGAGCTTTCCAAATTTGTTGAAACAATGAGCACATTGTTAACAGCATCATCTTTTAAGATTTGAGATAGCTCAGCTGGAATTCCATCACCTCCACTAGCTTTGTTCATAGTGATGCTTCCTAAATTCCTGCTGTTCTAAGAACATGCATTCTGAAGGAAGCCTGTGTCATATTGCAAGATTCTTTTGTTTTAGCAGCAGAATTCTCTTCATAATGAGGACTCTGTTACTTAGAATAAGTGAGATTGCATTTTATACTGCAGCAGATTGCAAAAATGACCGTAATGGTTCACCACTCCCCAGATTATGCTCTTTTACTTTTTTGATTTTTCAGTTCTTTCCATGAAGAAATGGAGTTTATTTCTCCACCCATTGAGTTTGTTCCATCTGTGACTTCTTTGCCAAAATGGTGGCAAGCAGAAAATAAATAAGTTCCAATCCTAGACTTTGGAAGGCCTTGTTCCCCTCCTTTCCTTCTCCTGGAATCTTACTCAGTGGTCATTTGAACAGACCTCATCTGGCTTTCTGGGAGAAAAAGACCACATGGAGCAGAAATAAGCCATCTACCATCTGTGACAGTGCAGCCAACATCAGCTGTGTCCACTTAATTTCAGGCCAGCACTTGCCCAGTTGACTTATGAACTCTAAAGCACTAATTGTGGGTTTAAGCCAAAAAGTTTTGCTGTGCTTGTTAACTGATTCGAGTGGAAATCCACGAAAAAGGAGAAACTATTGGAATCTCACTGCAATACATCATGAAAGGTACAGGATGTCAGTGATGCAGTTCCTTGGGGATTATTAGAGCCAGGAATCAGATGTTATTAGGATTTTTTTGTTTACAGCTTCACCATTCTCTCTCTCTCTCTACATGGTGGAAAGACTGTGCTCAAGAGAAAGGCAACATTAGTATTTGCATATTGGCATGACTTTTAGCTTTTCCCATTCTATTGTGTTTCTCTACTTCTTTGCATTGTTCACTTAAGAAGACTTTCTTAATTCTCCTTGCCATTCTTTGGAACTCTGCATTCAGGTGGATATATGTTTCCTTTACTCCTTTGCCTTTTACCTCTATTTTTTTCTCAGCTATTTGTAAGGTCTGCTCAGACAACCATTTTGCCTTTTTGCATTTATTTTCCTTGGGAATGGTTTTGATCTCTGCCTCCTGTACAGTGTTACAAACCTCTGTCCATAGTTCTTCAGGCACTCTGTCTATCTGTCTAAACAATACAATGGGAAAGACTAGAGATCTCTTCAAGAAAATTAGAGATACCAAGGGAACATTTCATGCAAAGATGGGCACAAAAAAGACAGAAACAGCATGGACCTAACAGAGGCAGGAGACGTTAAGAGGACATGGCAAAAATCATCAGAAGAACTACACAAAGAAGTTCTTAATGACCCAGATAACCATGATGGTGTGATCACTCACTTCTAGCCAGACATCCTAGAATGTGAACTCAAGTGGGACTTAGGAAGCCTTACTACAAACAAAGCTAGTGGAGGCGATCTAATTCCAGCTGAGCTGTTTCAAATCCTCTAAGATGATGCTTAATTTGCAGCACTCAATACACCAGAAAATTTGGGAAACTCAGCAGTGGCCACAGGACTGGAAAAGGTCAGTTTTCATTCCAATCTCAAAGAAGGGCAATGCCAAAGAATGTTCAAACTACCATACAGGTGCATTCATTTCACATGCTAGCAAACTAATGTTCAAAATCCTTCCAGCTAGGCTTCAGTAGTATGTGAACCAAGTACAAGCTGAATCTAGAAAAGCAAAGAAACCAGAAATCAAATTGCCAACATCTGCTGAATCATAGGGAAATCAAGGGAATTTCAGAAAAACATAGACTTCTGCTTCATTGAATATGCTAAAACATTTGACTGTGTGGATCACAACAAACTGTGGAAAATTCTTTGAAAGATGGGGGTATCAGACCACCTGACTTACCTCCTGAGAAATCTGCAGGTCAAAAAGCAACAGTTAGAACTGGACATGGAACAATGGACTGGTTCCAAATTGGGAAAGGAGTACATCAAGGCTGTATATTGTCACCCTGCTAATTTAACTTACATGCAGAGTGTATCATGTGAAATGCTGGACTGGATAAATCACAAGCTGGAATCAAGATTGCCCGGAGAAATATCAATAACCTCAGATGTGCAGATGACAGCACCCATAAGACAAAATGCAAAAACTAAAGTCTTGATGAAGGTGAAAGGGGAGAGTGAAAAACTTGGCTTAAAACTCTAACATTCAAGGAACGAAGATCATAGCATCTGGTTTCATCAGTTCATAGAAACTAAATGGGGAAACAATAGAAATGGTGAGAGACTTTATTTTCTTGGGCTCCAAAATTACTGCAGACAGTGACTCCAGGTATGAAACTAGAAGACACTTGCTCCTTGAAAGGAAAACTATGACAATCCTTGACAGCATATTAAAAAGCAGAGACATATCTTTGCTGCAAAGGTCCTTCTATTCAAAACTGTGGTTTTTCCAGTAGTCATTTATGAATGTGAGAGTTAGACCATGAAGAAGGCTGAATATTCATTTGAAGGACTAATGATGAAGCTCCAATACTTTGGCCATCTGATGTGAGGAGCCAACTCATTGGAAAAGATCCTGATGTTGGGAAATTTTGAGGACAGGAAGAGAAAGGAGTGAGAGAGAAACAGATGGTTGGACAGCATCATTGACTCAATGGACATGAGTTTGATGAAGGACAGGGAAGTCTGGTATGCTGCCATCCATGGGGTCGGTGCAGTTGTGTTGCAAAGAGTCAGGCACAACTGAGTTATTGAACAACAACAATCGGCATGATAGTCAACTAAGGCTACATTTGCACTGAACACAAAAGGATTGCTCTTTGGGAAAACTGATGAGAGACAATTGTCAGAAAACAAGGGTTAGGAAGGATGGCCATTATCACAACCATGAGTAGTCAAATATTGTTTAAGTTGAGAGGAGCTGTGGTTTCAGTCACAGTACATTATCCGTAAGAAGTCACCCTTCCTACTACGTGGAGCTCCTCTGCAGTTGGTGATATATTCTGATACACTTTCCTCTGATGCGAACTCTTCTGTATATCAAATTTCCCCTTTCATCTAGTTTGGTACCTTAAAGTCTTATAATTGCCAGTGACATTTAGAATAATAATTTTGGTACTACATATGGTATTTTTCCATAGTAGCAATACTTAGAAAGTAAAAGGATCTCTTTTTACCATTGAAGAGTCAAGAATCCTTAGGACTCAAGGCAATAGAATTACCTACTATATACAAGATATCCAGACTAAATGAGTACGAACATGCTTGGAATGTCATGTCAAATTATGTCCTGGCTCAATCACCATATGACTAATTTTTATCAAGTATATGCTTATAAAATTGATGTAAATCCAGGAGAAAATAAAGACATTTGTTCTAAGTCTAACACCTGGGTCTCTGACAGTATTTTTTTTTTTTTTTTTTGGAAATGAGTGAGTGATCTAGTTTGCAGAGACATAACAAAAAAGTATATTAAAATATTTTAAAAACCATTTGCTATACAAAACCAAGCAGAAATTAGGAACGTTATTTTTAATTTCCACTCAGTATCATTCATGAATTTTAGCATTGAAAGAGTGGCTTTAAAATATTATAGTTAAATTTATGTCTAAGCTCACATGAAAAAAAATCACATTTTTGAATCTAATGTTTTTGAAATGAACTCAATAAAGGTGAGCACTTTGGTGACTATACCAATGATAATGGATGGTAGTTGCTGATGCCAATATAATTTTGTGCAAATGGAGGATGGGGATCAATTGTCAAAAAGTAGGGTTTGATTCGACTTGGTGATTATGAAAAGAGGTATTTTGTGTGTTTTGTATTTTGTTATGGAGCAGATTGATTACTGGGTCTAGAAAATAATATGACCAAACATATATAAGTATTTGTACTCTGGAGGATTACTTTATACTATTTTCGAGTGATCAGTTTCATCTAATGCCCCTATTTTTTTTTAAGATGAATTCTACAATCTATAATTTCATATTGTTTGAAGAATATATGCTGAGGTTTGTGAGAATAATTCAATACAGTATATGTACTGTGTGTGTGTGTGTGTGTGTGTGTGTGTGTGTGCATGCACGCATCATTTCAATCATGTCTGACTCTGTGCAGCTCCTTGGACTATAGCCCACCAGGTTCCTCTGTCTGTGGGACTGTCTAGGCAAGAATACTGGAGTGGGTTGCCATGCCCTCCTCCAGGATTATGTACTGTAAAATGCTACATCTAACTTGAGCATAATTTTAAAAATAAATAGATAGGCTGTTACTTAATATTTCTTTCTTCTTTGTGAATACTTCCTGTCTATGTCCATCTATTAAAAAAAAATGAATTACACAGCAAAACAAATATCTTTCTAGCAACTGTGGACAAAATAAACCAAACTACTTTTTATAACTAATGGAATTTCTAATGAAAGTTATTTTGCTAAAGAGCCCTGGATAATTTTATCAAGAAATAGTACTTAAAAAACAAATATTTGGGAACTAGATGTGTTTTATCTACACACACACACACACACACACACACTCACAAACACGCACCATGTGTTCATAGAGACAACTGCAATTCCAGTTCAACACTACAAGCTTCATTTTCATTTCTCTTCTTTTTTATTTATAACATTCTCTTACAGAGGTTCTCAGCATTTAAAATATAATCTATTTCTTCAGTCCTATACTATCAAAAGATAAATGCATGTGTAGTTTTGTTAGATATTGCCGAATTTCCTTTCAAAAGAGTTGCCCAGTTTGATACTGTTTAACAGCTTTTGGATGATTTAGGAGTTTTGTTGTTGCTGTGATTTTTTTCATCTTGTGTGTCAGTTTTAATAATTTTTATTATCCTAGTAGACTGACCCTTTCTGGAATTTTTCAAGACTACTTGTGAACCTGTAAAGGCTACTCGCTATGTGGCTTTAGGTTGTGGCTGTTACTGTTACATTCACATTTCCATCAACTCTTTCTTATACTTTCCATCTTATTCCTGAAACTTACAGAGGCGATCAGTCCATCTTTTATACTAGACTTTTTTACAGATGACGTTATTTTAACATCCTTATCTGATAGATTCAACATCTGATTCTGTCTTTGGGTTTGTGTTTACTGTCTGCTGTTTATTCTCTTGCTTTTTGTGTTTGCCTCATTATTTTTTATTAAATTCTGGCCATTATGTGAAAAATCGTAGAGACTGGATTGTAAATAGCATTGTGCTTCAAAATGGATAAACCTGTAAATACCTTTTCTTGCAGTAGATTTTTAGTGTGTGTTTTTGAGTCAATCTCTTCCAGAGATGTCCTAGTTTGGATGTCTGCTGCTGATATGCTTAATTTCTATGCATTTACTTCAAATTTTTGCAGCATTAACTGTGGTTAGCATGTAGGCATGGTTACCTTCATATACATACCTGGTCCCCAATGGCACATCGCCACTGCTTATAACCCAGTATCTGTTACCATGCCAGTGGAGTCAGGTGGGCTTTCTGTTGTTCCAGTCTAGTCTGGGTCTTTGACATGTCCTGCCTGCCTTGGTCTCAGGGATATGGCTAAGTGATGAGACATGCTGGGACCTGGGACCATTTGCTGCAATACTTGCACCTGGACAAATGTCTCTATAGCAACTAAATATAAAGAAATTATAAGGGACTAAAAATAACCGCATGCAAATGCAGTTGGGGAAAATCCTGGACAATAAGATACCGAAAGACCAAAGAGCCCAACAGCTACTTACGAAGGGCTGGGAGCAAAGGCACAGGGTTGGAGCAAAAGCAGGGTACTAGGCATGCCCTCAGCACACAAAACCACCAAAGGGGAGGGCAAACCCACCTAAGCCACCCTTCTAGCCTAGTCTCTGAATACACCCCTATCCTCACTCCACATAAGGAATCAGCTAGCCCCTCTCAGGGAGTGGACAGAGGAACTTATTACCTGTTCTTGCTCACCACTGCTGCAGCAGGACCCCCAGTAAAGCTTTGCCCAAATTTCTTATCTGGCCTCTGATCAATTTCTATTGATGGAGGAGGCCAACAACCCTGCTCAGTAACTGTGACACTATTTTTCCTTTCGTGGCAGCCAGACTCTGCCTTTTAGACAGCTCTACTGTGGGAGAGGTTTCTTGTCTTTCCTTCAGAGTAGGAGATCACTAGATTTAGTTGTATATGGTCCTTGTCTCAGCATCATTTCCTGCACCTCAGCCTGTGGCCAAGATGTTTTGGTACTTGTCTTCCGTTCACACCCTCTATCCACTCAAGATCCTTACATGTGTTCACAGAGATTCCTGCCCTTCTCCAGTGACTTCAGGTTTTTGTTACGTAGAGAATACTTGTCTTCCTGGGCCATACTGCATTTTCCTTCAGTGGCAGCAACTGTCCAGATCTGTCCCAGTGAGGGAGTCTTTCTACAGTCCCTGCCTTTCTTTTAACCATTCTCCTAAGTACCCAGTAGAGGTGTTCAGAGAAAAGCATGCAAATAAGTCCTGGTTCTCTTCATATGTGAGGCTTACAGGAGTTTTAGACTCTCCTCTAGCTCATGATAAATTTATAGCACATTTTTAAACATCGCAGCTAAATTACTTTCATCCATGCATGTAATACTTGGTGTCCTTTAGTTCATGTTCTTCCCAGGTGATCCAGCATTTGTATTCTACTTATCTTTGGAGGAGCTAATCTTTCTGAAGATTTCAGGATATTTCCTTGCCCTGCAATCTAAGTTCTATGATAATTTGAAGAAGACAAATGATTTTGTGGTTTATCCAACTCTTTCTTGTTATGAGGATGGCAGATACTGGTCTCACCAAATTTCACAACCTTAGTGAAAGTACTGAGTGGTCAAAATTTTTGCTCAGGGTTTTTTTGCCCCATACAAACTTCTTGGCCAACCCAGTAGAAAGCAGAAAAACAATGTTGAGACTAATTGCACATAGTTCTTGAGGACTTCAGTAGACCTATGCCCTGCTGCCTACAGCTGTATTCCTACTCCTATTGAATCACTAAAACCTTTGGCTGTGTAGATCACAACAAACTATGGAAAATTCATAAAGAGATGGAAATACCAAACTACCTTAGCTGACTCCTGAGAAATCTGTATGCAGGTCAAGAAGAAACAGTTAGAAGCAGACATGGAACAACAGACTGGTTCAAAATTTGGAAAATAGTATGTCAAGCCTGTATATTGTCCCCCTGGTTATTTAAATTATATGCAGAGTACATCATGTGAAATGGGGGGCTGGATGAACAAGCTGTAGTCAAGATTGCTGGGGGAATATCAATAACGTCAGATATGCAGATGACACCACCCTAATGGCAGAAAGCAAGGAGGAGCCAAAGAGCCTCCTGATGAAGGTGAAAGAGTAGAGTGAAAAAGTTAACTTGAAACTTAACATACAAAATACTAAGATTGTGGCATCCAGTCTCATCATTTAGAGGCAAAAAATTGGGGAAACAATGGAAACAGTGAAGACTTTATTTCTTGGGCTCCCAAATCACTGCAGGTGGTGACTACAGCCATGAAATTAAAAGATGGTGCTCCTTGAAAGAAAACTATGACAAACCTAGACAGCATATTAGAAAGCAGAGACATTACTTTATCAACAAAGGTCTGTCTAGTCGAAGCCATGATTTTTCCAGTAGTCATGTACGGATGTGAGACTTGGACCATCCAGAAGGCTGAGTGCCAAAGAATTGATATTTTTTAACTGTGGTGCTGGAGAAGACTCTTGAGAGTTCCTTGGACTGCAAGGAGATGAAATGAGTCAATCCTACTGGAAATCAATCTTGAATATTCATTGGGAGGACTTATGCTGAAGCTCCAAACCTTTGGCCGCCTAATGCAAAGAGCCAACTCATTAGAAAAGACCCTGATGCTGGGAAAAATTGAGGACAGGAGGAGAAGGGGATGACAGAGGATTTGATAGTTGGATAGGACCATCAACTCAATGGACATGAAAAGTGAAAGTGAAGTTGCTCAGTCATGTCTGACTCTTTGCGACCCCAGGGACTGTAGTCTACCAGGCTCCTCTGTCCATGGGATTTTCCAGGCAATAGTACTAGAGTGAATTGCCATTCCCTTCTCCAGGGGATCTTCCCAACCTGGGGATCAAACCCGGGTCTCCCGCATTGTAGACAGACGCTTTACTGTCTGAGCCACCAGGGAAATCTGAGTTTGAGCAAACTCTGGGAGAGAGTTAAGGGTAGGGAAGTCTGGCATTCTGCAGTCCATGGGGTCACAAAGAGTCAGAAACAACTAAGCGACTGAACAACAACAACAACAACAACAACAACATCAGTAGATCCTTTTATTGGCTTCTCTCTATCCAGTTTTATTTTCTCTACACCTCATATCTTTCTGTGATCCCCTCCTAAATAATACTACCATCACTAAAGTCTTCTTGAAAAATACTTGAATCAAGGAGAACTCAAGATAAGACATATCTGTTTCACTACTTTTTGAAAAAGTAGTTGTCTTCACATAGTTGCTTTCATTCACAGCCCTGGAAAATAAATGTACTCATTAAAAAATCTAATATTTCTCTTCCATTTAATTTTCTCTCTTCTCCACTCTTTTGAAAGGAAGAGAAAAATAGGAATAAAAGACTTATTTTTATGGGGCATAATCTCTAAGTATATTCTTACTATTCAAGAATGCTATCCTTTCTTCCCTGTAAAATCTCTAAATACTCTTAATAATACAATACATTTTCTTAAACAAGGACAATGAAAAGGACGTGGCTTTATATCAGCAATAAACCAATATGCTATATTTCTGTGTTTTGCTTGCATGTTTAGGCACTCAGTTGTGTCTGACTCTTTGTGACCTTTTGGATTGTAACTCACCAGGATACTCTGTCCATGGGATTTTTCAGGCAAGAATACTGGAGTGGGTTGCCATTTCCTTCTCCAGGGGATCTTCCCAACCCAAGAATTGAACCCATGTCTACTGGGCCTCCTGCATTTCAGGCAGAATCTTTACCTGCTACCAAACACCCTCTTCCAAAAACACAAGAGAAGACTCTACACATGGACATCACCAGATGCTCAACACCGAAATCAGATTGATTATATTCTTTGCAGCCAAAGATGGAGAAGCTCTATACAGACAACAAAAAACAAGACCGGGAGCTGACTGTGGCTCAGATCATGAATTCCTTATTGCCAAATTCAGATTTAAATTGAAGAAAATAGGGAAAACCGCTAGACCATTCAGGTATGACCTAAATCAAATCCCTTATGATTATACAGTGGAAGTGAGAAATAGATTTAAGGGCCTAGATCTGATAGATAGAGTGCCTGATGAACTATGGAATGAGGTTCATGACATTGTACAGGAGACAGGGATCAAGACCATCCCCATGGAAAAGAAATGCAAAAAAAGGAAAATGGCTGTCCGGGGAGGCCTTGCAAATAGCTGTGAAAAGAAGAGAGGCGAAAAGCAAATGGAGAAAAGGAAAGATATAAGCATCTGAATGCAGAGTTCCAAAGAATAGCAAGAAGAGTTAAGAAAGCCTTCTTCAGCGATCAATGCAAAGAAATAGAGGAAAACAACAGAATGGGAAAGACTAGAGATCTCTTCAAGAAAACTAGAGATACCAAAGGAACATTTCATGCAAACATGGGCTCGATAAAGGACAGAAATGGTCTGGACCTAACAGAAGTAGAAGATATTAAGAAGAGGTGGCAAGAATACATGGAAGAACAGTACAAAAAAGATCTTCACGAGCAAGATAATCATGATGATGTGATCACTAATCTAGAGCCAGACATCCTGGAATGTGAAGTCAAGTGGGCCTTAGAAAGCATCACTACGAACAAAGCTAGTGGAGGTGATGGCATTCCAGTTGAGCTGTTTCAAATCCTGAAAGATAATGCTGTGAAAGTGCTGCACTCAATATGCCAGCAAGTATGGAAAACTCAGCAGTGGCCACAGGACTGGAAAAGGTCAGTTTTCATTCCAATCCCAAAGAAAGGCAATGCCAAAGAATGCTCAAACTACTGCACAATTGCACTCATCTCACATACTAGTAAAGTAATGTTCAAAATTCTCCAAGCCAGACTTCAGCAATACATGAACCGTGAACTCCCTGATATTCAAGCTGGTTTCATAAAAGGCAGAGGAACCCGAGATCAAATTGCGAACATTCGCTGCATCATGGAAAAAGCAAGAGAGTTCCAGAAAAAAAACATCTATTTCTGCCTTATTGACTATGCCAAAGCCTTTGACTGTGTGGATCACAATCAACTGTGGAAAATTCTGAAAGAGATGGGAATACCAGACCACCTGACCTGCCTCTTGAGAAACCTATATGCAGGTCAGGAAGCAACAGTTAGAACTGGACATGGAACAACAGACTGGTTCCAAATAAGAAAAGGAGTACGTCAAGGCTGTATATTGTCACCCTGCTTATTTAATTTATATCCAGAGTACATCATGAGAAACACTGGCCTGGAAGAAGCACAAGCTGGAATCAAGATTGCCGGGAGAAATATCAGTAACTTCAGATATGCAGATGACACCACCCTTATGGCAGAAAGTGAAGAGGAACTAAAAATCCTCTTGATGAAAGTGAAAGAGGAGAGTGGAAAAGTTGGCTTAAAGCTCAACATTCAGAAAATGAAGATCATGGCATCTGGTCCCATCACTTCATGGGAAATAGATGGGGAAACAGTAGAAACAGCGTCAGACTTTATTTTGGGGGGCTCCAAAATCACTGCAGATGGTGACTGCAGCCATGAAACTAAAAGACGCTTACTCCTTGGAAGAAAAGTTATGACCAACCTAGATAGTATATTCAAAAGCAGAGACATTACTTTGCCGACTAACGTCTGTCTAGTCAAGGCTATGGTTTTTCCTGTGGTCATGTATGGATGTGAGAGTTGGACTGTGAAGAAGCTGAGTGCCGAAGAATTAATGCGTTTGAACTGTGGTGTTGGAGAAGACTCTTGAGGGTCCCTTGGACTTCAAGGAGATCAAGCAGTCCGTTTTGAAGGAGATTAACCCTGGGATTTCTTTGGAAGGAATGATGCTAAAGCTGACTGAACTGAACTGAACTGAAGCTATCAGGAATCCCTTTGCTATCTTTCTTCAGTTCAATTCAGTTCAGTCATTCAGTCATGTCCAACTCTTTGCGACCCCATGAATTGCAGCACACCAGGCCTCCCTGTCCATCACCAACTCCTGGAGTTTACTCAAACTCATGTGCATCGAGTCTGTGATGCCATCCAGCCATCTCATCCTCTGTCGTCCCCTTCTCCTCCTGCCCCCAATCCCTCCCAGCATCAGAATCTTTTCCAGTGAGTCAACTCTTCACATGAGGTGGCCGAAGTACTGGAGTTTCAGCTTTAGCATGTCTTTCTTACATTGGTCTAAAATCATTTGATGTATACATTGCCTTGCCCTCTATATTCCTGAATTGGTATATTTCTTATAAATTATGCCATCAATTATATTTTCCTTTGTTTAAAATCACACATATATAAAGACCTTATACAACAGATATGTTTTTGAGGGGAGGGGGTAATATACTATAATACACATACATTAAAAACATCACATTCTGCCAAGTTCACATATAATTAGCTAGATCAGCTAAAGGCTATGTACTGGGAAAATAATATACAGCATGCTTTCTAAAAATTCTTTGCATTTGGGGAGCAAGTAACGACAACTGTGTTTTGGCATTATATCTTCAGACAAGGAGCTCAGAGCTTAACATTATATCTGAAATTCCCTTATCGTGAAAATATACTAACATTTTGTGAGGAAACAACTTCTCTGGATGTTATAAATGCATTTTGGCTTGAGTT
The DNA here is from genome assembly GCF_001704415.2 of Capra hircus. NCBI lineage: Eukaryota > Metazoa > Chordata > Mammalia > Artiodactyla > Bovidae > Capra > Capra hircus. The sequence goes on along the minus strand of NC_030811.1, from coordinate 11,627,176 downwards.
AGATCAGAAAAGTCCTAGGATAGATTCTGTTTGAGCTTTAGTATTCTACTCTTAAAGTGAATAAAAAATAAATTCAAGCTTTAAAAGATATATGGGTAAATAATCTCCTCTAATTTACCACTTTTTGTTCCATCTAAGAGTCATGTAGAATAAATGCTTTGGGATTCAGAAAATATCCCACTGATTTTTTAATTTAAAAATTCAATAGAAAAGCTGACCAAATTATGGCTGCACATTTCACTTGGATTCTGCCTAAAATTATGATATTTTAATATATTTACTTATAAGAGGATTAAGAGCAGTATTTGATTTTTTTTTAATTTGGCTTGGTTTAGATTTAGAGTAAATCAAGCAGCTTTTCAGCAGAAAAATTCTAGATAACCAATTATTTCCATGATATAACCAAATATATTTAAAGTCATACAGAGAACTGGCAGGTAATAATCCTTTTGGGTTGGCGGGGGGTGGGGGGGTGGGGGTGGGTCTCAGTTCATTATTCAATTCCTTGTGATTTAAAACAGTTAAATTAAAAGCTTCTGCACAACAAAGGAAAATATAAGCAAGGTGAAAAGACAGCCTTCTGAATGGGAGAAAATAATAGCAAATGAAGCAACTGACAAACAACTAATCTCAAAAATATACAAACAACTTCTGCAGCTCAATTCCAGAAAAATAAACGACCCAATCAAAAAATGGGCCAAAGAACTAAATAGACATTTCTCCAAAGAAGACATACGGATGGCTAACAAACACATGAAAAGATGCTCAACATCACTCATTATTAGAGAAATGCAAATCAAAACCACAATGAGGTACCACTTCACACCAGTCAGAATGGCTGCAATCCAAAAATCTGCAAGCAATAAATGCTGGAGAGGGTGTGGAGAAAAGGGAACCCTCCTACACTGTTGGTGGGAATGCAAACTAGTACAGCCACTATGGAGAACAGTGTGGAGATTCCTTAAAAAATTGCAAATAGAACTACCTTATGACCCAGCAATCCCACTGCTGGGCATACACACGGAGGAAACCAGAATTGAAAGAGACACATGTACCCCAATGTTCATCACAGCACTGTTTATAATAGCCAGGACATGGAAACAACCTAGATGTCCATCAGCAGATGAATGGATAAGAAAGCAGTGGTACATATACACAATGGAGTATTACTCAGCCGTTAAAAAGAATTCATTTGAATCAGTTCTGATGAGATGGATGAAACTGGAGCCAATTATACAGAGTGAAGTAAGCCAGAAAGAAAAACACCAATACAGTATACTAACACATATATATATGGAATTTAGGAAGATGGCAATGACGACCCTGTATGCAAGACAGGAAAAAAGACACAGATGTGTATAACGGACTTTTGGACTCAGAGGGAGAGGGAGAGGGTGGGATGATTTGGGAGAATGGGAATTCTAACATGTATACTGTCATGTAAGAATTGAATCGCCAGTCCATGTCTGACGTAGGGTGCAGCGTGCTTGGGGCTGGTGCATGGGGATGACCCAGAGAGATATTGTGGGGAGGGAGGTGGGAGGGGGGTTCATGTTTGGGAACGCATGTAAGAATTAAAGATTTTAAATTTTAAAAAATAAAAAAAAATTTTTTTTTTAAAAATAAATGTATTGACATTCAAAAATGTTTTTGGTAGCACAAACACTCAATATTTTCATTAACTTTTTAGAATATAAATTGTTTCTCTGTAATGTGAATAAGCTGTATATTTTAGAGTTTTTTAAAAAAGTCACAAAATGGAGGCTTTTAAAAAGCTAGAAAATCTTAAATGCTTTTTCAAGAAACTCAGAATAATGAATATATTTTATATTTTTGAAAAATGTCTTTGTTATTATTTTTCCTCCTAGTTTTTTTTATTATTAATATTTGAGATCACTTGAATGTATGATCCAAGTATATGAGAATCTTTTCCTTGAAGCTAATGATGAAATCTAAATTGGCACTGAGCATTCTGCTATTAATAAAAGAAAGTTAATATCACAACAGAAGGACAAAAATAAATGCAAGAATAATTTTGGATGTTTATCATCCTCTATATAAAGTTATTCTTCATCTGAAAACAGATTTTAAAATGTGATTTATTATCTCATAAAAATGGAAGATAAGCTCATTTAATATTATGAATATAAATTTCTAATATTAAAATAATGGAAATTTAATTTTGCATTCACTATCCCTGCAAAATTATTCTAATTTTAGCTACTTTAATAGTAGGTTTTGCATAGCAAATGAAAAAAATTACCTTAACTAATAATGGTGATGTTACATAAAGAAATAGAGGAAAACATATAAAGAAACACATTTAAATGGTTACTTGAGACTTGTGTTGGTTACCAAAATGCACCCACCCCTGCAAAAATGAATAAGCCAAACAGAATTTGCTTTAACCTTAGAAAAGCTCCCTATGCTACATTCTGAAAATACTTTTCTACAATTGAGTTCAAGCTATTTATGAAGTAAGACAATTTATATGAGAAAACAATCTTGGTAATTACATAAAAACGTTTGATATAGAACTAAATAAAATAAAGCCCAATGATATATCCAGTTTCGTTACTCTGTTACAAATAAGTAAGAGGTGTTTTTGTACTATCTGTATGTTTCACAGCAAGGGAGTGGTTTAACAGAAAAGAGAAAACTTTCCCAGTGCAATGAAAGATTTTACGGGCATAAGCAGATGCTGAGACACATAGATACCCACACACAATATATTATCTTGGGATTTACATATTAAATTAATCTGCTAATTGTGTTGTTAAGATCATCTTAACATAAATAACTAAAACATGTATTTTTAAAGTTATGGATCAAAATGTAGCTATGTTCACATTTTTCTCAAAGTAAGATATGCCCCTCCATAGTACTTTTCACATCTGTAATTTTTAGGTTTTTGTGACTACTTGCCTAATATCCTTTTATCCATAAAACTGTTGATGATATAGATCATATTCATTTTTGTTGATCATGATAAGCTCAGTGTGTGGCCCAGTGCCAAGATGACAGATGTAATAATTACCTCCTGAATAAATGTGAATGTTTAAAGAAAGAAAGGATGTTATTCTTGAATATGTCACAGTTTTCCACAAAGCAATAGAAATATAAGTAATTTTACTTAGTGTGAGATCAGTACTGAGCTTTGGGTTAAAATTCCAGATGTTCAATAGCTGTTTCTATTGGAATATTTCATAACTCAAACCCAAAAAGCAAATAAAGCCTGTGGATTATATTTACAACTTAAGAAAAATGAAAACTTATCTTTCTAACTAACTAGTATAAAACTAAATATCGCTATCAAAAAACATGAGTATTTTAAGTATTGGGTACCATTTCCCTTCAAAGAACTCAGTACACTTATCGCTGACCCTCTAGGCACTTGCAATATTGCAAAGGAATTTATGAGCAGGTTCAAAATCTTGTCCTGCCAAATGTCCCCAGAGAAGTTGTTGAAACCCTCCCTTCAATTGCAAAATAAGTTATGTTTTACACCAACCATATATTTGAAGAATAAGCATTACTTGTTAATTGCTTAAATGAATGCCTGGCATATATCAAAGTATTCAGTGTTGTTGCTCAGTCAATTTTGTCCAACTTTTTGCTACCGCATAGACTGCAGCACACCAGGCTCTCCTGCCCCTGGGATTTCCCAGGCAAGAAAACTGGAGTGGATAACCATACCCTTTTCCAGGGGATCTTCCCAATCCAGGGATTGAACTCAGGTCTCCTGCACTGTAGGCAGATTCTTTACCAACTGCGCACCAGGGAAGTCATGGCTCAAAGTATTCAATGTATGTTAGCTTTTACAAGTTTCATTACAATCCAGTGTTGGCTTGTACTATAGACAAAATCCCTGCAGATGGTGACTGCAGCCATGAAATTAAAAGACGCTTACTCCTTGGAAGAAAAGTTATGACCAACCTAGATAGCATATTCAAAAACAGAGACATTACTTTGCTGACTAAGGTCCGCCTAATTAAGGCTATGGTTTTCCAGTGGTCATGTATGGTTGTGAGAGTTAGACTGTGAAGAAGGCTGAGCGCCGAAGAATTGATGCATTTGAACTGTGGTGTTGGAGAAGACTCCTGAGAGTCCCTTGGACTGCAAGGAGATCCAACCAGTCCGTTCTGAAGGAGATCAGCCCTGGGATTTCTTTGGAAGGAATGATGCTGAAGCTGAAACTCCAGTACTTTGGGCACCTCATGCGAAGAGTTGACTCATTGGAAAAGACCCTGATGCTGGGAGAGATTGGGGGCAGGAGGAAAAGGGGACAACTGAGGATGATATGGCTGGATGGCATCACTGACTCGATGGACGTGAGTCTGAGTGAACTCCGGGAGTTGGTGATGGACAGGGAGGCCTGGCATGCTGCAATTCATGGGGTCGCAAAGAGTTAGACATGACTGAGCGGCTGAACTGAACTGAACTGATAGACACGAACAGAGTTTCTTGTTTAACTAAGAAAGGACATCTCTCAAGGACATCTCTTAGTTACAAGCTGAATAATTTCTTCAATCACTATTAAATACATACACAAACTATGTCTACCATGTGCTTAAAGCAGCTTAATAGTCAGTGACCAAAACTCAAAGATCATCACAGAATAAAGTTTGAATTCAGATGTAGCAGACAATGATCAGTGAACATAATTAATAAGATAGGCTATATGTTAAAAGTTAAAAGGTGTCCAGTTCTATGCAAAAAAAAAAAAAAAAAGTTAAGGTAGCATAGTGTATGAGGGCTCAGTACCAGGACAGAGGGTAGACTGCAATTATAGAAAAGATATCCAACATAGACATCTTCAGGGTTCAATGGAGCAAAGACTTCCAGGTGGGAAGGATTGCGGGGATCTAGGACAATACACCCCACTCCAGTACTCTTGCCTGGAAAATCCCATGGATGGAGGAGCCTGGAAGGCTGCAGTCCATGGAATCACTGAGGGTCAGACACGACTGAGTGACTTCACTTTCACTTTTCACTGTCATGCATTGGAGAAGGAAATGGCAACCCACTCCAGTGTTCTTGCCTGGAGAACCCCAGGGACGGGGGAGCCTGGTGGGCTGCTGTCTATGGGGTCGCACAGAGTCGAACACGACTGAAGCAACTTAGCAGCAGCAGCAGCAGGACAACATACAGGGAAAAGGCAGTGCAAAGGCCCTGTGGTAAGAGCAAGCATGATATATACAAGTGACTGGAGTTGGGTGAGTAAAGAAGGGCTTCCTACTTTAATATCCTCTTTTCCTTAGTTGTTTAGTTCATTAGTAATCATTTCTGCAAAAATACATACCACAGAAAATGTGTTTTAGTATATAAATCAAAGCCATTTATTTTCCTTAAATTTGTCTGATATTCAATTTAGATTGTGTGACCATACAGGTTAAAACACCTACCATTCTCTTAAAAGAACATATTTTTAACTTTTTCCCTGATTAGAATATCACATGTCTCTAAATTAATATACTTTATACTTACATTCCTTCTTCTAAACCACATTTGACTTAGAGTTTGCTATTTGGTGATGGTTTGCTAGTTCTCCCTGGTCACATAAGAAAAGAACAACATGTTATCCATAGCCTCATATTTGAGCTATATAAATGAGTGACTCAAATCAGAAACTATATACCATGTATTAAATTCTAGGAGACAAAATGGGTTAATATTTGGGGCAAAAAATGCCATCCAACTGCAAAAAAATCCCACCCACTTGTGTTAACCTTATTGCTCTTTTACATGAATGAAAAATAAATCTGTTAAGATCTAAGTTGTATTCCTTAGCTCATTTCTACTTTTTCTTTAGACATTTAATCCAAGTTCAGTTAAGTTTATATGGAATATAATGATAACCTCTGACTTGAGCTATATAAGTGAGTAACTTCCCAAAGAAAGGCAATGCCAAAGAATGCTCAAACTACTGCAGAATTGTACTCATAACACACTAGTAAAGTAATGCTCAAAATTCTCCAAGCCAGGCTTCAGCAATACATGAACTGAGAACTTCCAGATGTTCAAGCTGGATTTAGAAAAGGCAGAGGAACCAGAGATCAAAATTGCCAACAGCCACTGGATCGTTGAAAAAGCAAGAGAGTTCCAGAAAAACATCTATTTCTGCTTTATTGACTATGCCAAAGGCTTTAACTGTGTGGATCACAATAAACTGTGGAAAATTCAGAAAGAGATGGGAATACCAGACCACCTGACCTGCCTCTCGAGAAATCTGTATGCAGGTCAGGAAGCAACAGTTAGAACTGGACCTGGAATAACAGATTGGTTCCAAATCAGGAAATGAGTACGTCAAGGCTGTATATTGTCACCCTGCTTATTTAACTTATATGCAGAGTACATCATGATAAACACTGGGCTGGATGAAGCACAAGCTGGAATCAAGATTGCTAGGAGACATACCAATAACCTCAGCTTTGCAGATGACACCACCCTTATGGCAGAAAGGGAAGAAGAACTAAAGAGCCTCTTGATGAAAGTGAAAGAGGAGAGTGAAAAAGTTGGCTTAAAGCTCAACATTCAGAAAACAAAGATCATGGCATCTGGTCCCATCACTCCATGGGAAATAGATGGTGAAGAAGTGGAAACAGTGGCAGACTCTTTTTTTTTTTTTTTTTTTTTTTTTGCGGCGGGGGTGGGGAGGCTCCAAAATCACTGCATATGGTGACTACAGCCATGAAATTAAAAGACGCTTACTCCTTGGAAGGAAAGTTATGACCAACCTGGATAATATTTTAAAAGCAGAGACATTACTTTGCCAACAAAGGTCCATCTAATCAAGGCTATGCTTTTTCCAGTGGTCATGTATGGATGTGAGAGTTGGACTGTAAAGAAAGTTGAGGACTGAAGAATTGATGCTTTTGCACTGTGGTGTTGGAGAAGACTCTTAAAGTGACTTGGACTTCAAGGAGGTCCACCCAGTCCATCCTAAAGGAAATCAGTCCTGAATATTCATTGGAAGGACTGATGCTGAAGTTGAAACTCCAATTAACCTGAGTTTGGCCACCTGATGCGAATAACTGACTCATTAGGAAAGACCCTTATGCTGGCAAAGATTGAAGGTGCGAGGAGAAGGGGACGATAGAGGATCAGATGGTTGGATGGCATCACCGACTCAATGTACATGAGTTTGAGTAACCTCTGGGAGTTGGTGATGGACAGGGAGGCCTGGCGTGCTGCAGTCCTTGGGGTCTCAAAGAGTCAGATACAACCGAGCAACTGAACTGAACTGTACTGAAGTGAGTTACTGGGCCTCCTAGGTGGATCAACGGTAAAGAATCCTGACATGCAGGAGCTGGGAGAGACATGAGTTTGATCCCTGTTTCAGGAAGTACCCTGGAGGAGGAAATGGCAACCCACTCCACCATTCTCGCCTGAAAAAATACCATGGACAGAGGAGCCTGGTGGTCTATAGTCCATAGGGTAACAGCGTCAGATGAGACTGAACACACGCAACTGAGTGACTTGGTGACCTAACATAATGTTACAGAAGACTAGGCTGAGCCGCATGGCCCAGTTCTAGGATTCAGCTTGATGCGGTTTCAGGCAAGTACGTAATTTTTTCTTCAAGGGTTTCACTGATTTCTTATTGGAAATGATTATTTTAGCTTGTTGACTTCTAGGGCACAGGTCTATAGAAACAGAAGCCTTGAGAACAAAGGAAAAATGTGGACAAAAAGGAATATAATACATTCCTTTTTTCTTTTTCAATTATATATGATTCAATTGAAAAGCCACATAATTCAATTGGAAAGTAAAACACAGCTCACTTATTTCAATTATTTCTATTAAATCAAGGATTTGTGGATATATGGTACATGGTCAGGGCAATTCTTCCAAGGTCACTGTTGCATGCAATGTTCACTTTATGTAAAACCAAAACAACAGTGTAAGAGCCCCAGAGGTTTTGCAAGTGCATTACAAAAATCCACTTGACTGCATTTGTTCCCAATTAAAATTGAGGAAAGGCTAAAGCTTTTTACAGAAGTTTAATTTCTGAGAATTTAAATACAAGCATATAACTGTCCTGTCTTTTTCCTGTTCTATCAATGCAGTCTTAATTGAGTTCCTACCTTAAATTCAATACAGTATGTATATTCATTAAAAGAGATTTAAAGTCTCTTCAATGGAAACTAAGGGTATAGTATCTATCTTTTATTTCTTTGTTAATTATTAAGTGAAACACACTACATATATATGTAAATATGGGAGTTTTTAATTTAGCATTAAAAATAGAGAAATACTACATTATATTCCTGACTATATTAAAATTAAAATAAGAATTTTATGAAGATTATTTTAAATATGATTTTAGGAAGCCAGTGGCTTGAGCCTCTCTCTCTCACTCTTTCTCTCTCACTTCTCTAAGGGGAAGATTCAAATAAGGCATGTAGGAAATCTCAAATAATTGAGTAGCAAACCCATCCCAAACACTTCTGTGGCAAGCAGAATTCCAAGATAACCCCAGGACCTCCACTGTCCATACTGCACCAGTGATTGGTTTTATATGATAGAAGTTATTTTGTAGATGCAATTAAAGTTATTCATCTGTCGACCACACAATTAGCAGGTCATGCAAGTAGATACTTAAACCTAATTAGGTGAGTCCTTTAAAAGTAGTGCTTTGTCTGGTTAATAATCAAAGAGTAAGCCAGAGAGATTCAAGCACGAGAATATATTATGATGGAGAGAGAGAAAGAGATGCCATTGCTGGTTTGGAGATGGAGCAGATCATCTGAATGGGCCTCAGTGACTTCTAGAAGCTAGGAATGATCCCATTGACAATCTATAAGAAAATAAGGAACTTGCCACGCAGTTGAGTGTACTGGGTTCTACTAATAACCTGAAGGAGCTTGAAAGGAGATTCTTCCCCAGAACTCCTATGTAAGAGTTTATTCCAGTGACACTTGATCTGAAACTTGTGAGACACTAGGCAGCCCAGACATGCTCACTCAGACTTCTCACCTAAAGAAATGAGAGATCTCAAATGAGTGATATTTTAAGCTGTTAAGTTCGTGGTAACTTGTTATGCAAAAACTGAAAATAAATACCATTTCTAAGATGCCAAGTTTCTACCATATATGAAAATAAACCAAATAGATGAAAAAGCTTAGGTGAAAAACAAAGCTCCATAATTCCCAGAAAGCACTACAAGAATATATCCTATATCTCAGATCAAAACAAGATGTTTTAAAGAAATAGGTTAGAAAACACAAAAATAAGAAAATACAGTCATATATTTGACTACATTAAAAACCTCACAGAAGAACTTTCATATTCAATGTGGCAAGACAAATCACTCACCCAAGAAGATAACTTTCAGTGCAGTTTTCAGTTCAGTCACTCAGTCGTGTCTGACTCTTTGCAACCCGATGGACTGCAGCATGCCAGGCCTCCCCGTCCATCACCAACTCCTGGAGTTTACTCAAACTCATGTCCATTAAGTTGGTGATGCCATCCAACCATCTCATTCTCTGTTGTCCCCTTCTCCTCCCGCCTTCAATCTTTCCCAGCATCAGGGTCTTTTCAATGCGTCAGATCTTCTCATCAGGCAGCCAAAGTATTGGAGTTTCAGCTTCAACATCAGTGGCCTTTCTATGAATATTCAGAACTGATTTCTTTAATCTAAATTAAAGGGATTATTCAGTAATTACTATGCAATAAATATAGAGAACTACAATTATTTTTAAAAAGTCAGTCCAACAAGAAAATCAAATCAGAAAGGAAATTACTTAAGAAATGGCAATGGTTTAGACACATGAAAAAAAATACTCAGTCTCAAGAATAAATAGAGAAATATAATTGTTTTAAAAAGGGATACTATTTAATGCCTATCGTATGAACAAAATTGAGGGCTGTCGATGTAAAACAGTTTGGATATCAAACAGGAAATTCTAACACAATATTTTGGAAACTAAATTGCTATAATCATGTTGGAATCTAATTTGAGAATATATAACAATGTTGAAGATGTTGATTTTCTTTAACCAATGATCTGTTCTCTAGGTAGCTCCCAAGAGAAGCTTTTCACGTATGCTCAGGTAGAGAAATGCAGAAGGTGCCTACTGCAATGTTATTTCTACCAGTGAAAAGCTGTGGTCTGCTTCAGTTTTGGTCTTCCAGCAGGATGTTTAATACTGTGTTGATATTAAGGTGTGGGAAGTAGATACTGTGTAAGTTATATGAAGCCCAAGATCCTAATTTCCAAATATATCGTTTTCTAGGATTACATGGAATTTCTTCCCTCATTTTCCCTTTAACTACAACTCCTCTACCATTAAATCACACACATGCCTGTACACACATGCACACCCCTTATCCTCTGTGAATTTCTCATTTTTTTTTTTCTGGCAAATAAAAATACCTCCTGAACACTAAATAAACAAATGTGATTAAAATGTATTTTGGGGAGTCCTCCTCTAATGATTAGTTGAGGCAGTACAGATTCATCTTAGGGCTTCCCTCTTTCCCCAGTTATTCACAAAGGATAAAGTATGGCATGGGATATGAAGTATTTTAGTCTTCATATTGATGATCTGAATTAGAAATGTTGTATACAGTGAACCATGAAAAGAATGGCAGTTTTGGCTTAACAACCTACAATCTTTAATGACGCCAATATTGTTAACAAAATAGTGAGAGAGTCTAATTAAAGGAAGGCAAAGAAATCTTTGGAATGAAATTTTGAAAAATAAAAAGACTTTATAAATATAGCTAAATGCAAGCAATTATCTATATTCATCCTTCCAGTACTGTATTAACACTGAATTTTTCAAATTATCCTAAATAAAATTCAAATTTAAAAACTGCATGTATTTTTCTCATGTAATGTTCTCTATTAAGGTCATTAAGATCTATGCTGAAATCCTAGAGATTATTTATATTTTCCAGAGTTTATATAAATTTTAAATTAAAAAAATAGGAAGAATATGAAATGTACAGGAAGGGTAGGGATGTTAAGCCCTGAAACATTACATGTGATGATTTCCCTGGGCTGGGCTTTCATTATGGCATATATCAATATAAATTAGACTAGGTACTAGACATGCTAGAAACATGATGAAAAAAACATAGAAGCAGAGACAATAAAGCCCTCACCATGTCACCTGAACAATGTGAAGAGCCAGATTCCTAGTCATACCCAGTTGGGATGAAGTCAAGGAGGCTGAAAAGTTAAAAGTTGAGACTTACCCCACCTTACAGCAGTAATGATCTCAACTCACACAGCATCAGTGGAGGCAACTTCAGGAGCATTGACAAAGGACCTCTCCCCTTCACAGCCAGGGTGGTCTCCAGAGAGGGCTGGGAAGGGGAGGGGCTGAACTCTTCCTCCTGTCTAGGAATTATGACCCTCTAAATGGCACCCCACTCCAGTACTCTTGCCTGGAAAATCCCATGGACGGAGGAGCCTGGTAGGCTGCGGTCCATGGGGTCGCTAAGAGTCGGACAGGACTGAGCGACTTCACTTTCACTTTTCACTTTCATGCATTGGAGAAGGAAATGGCAACCCACTCCAGCGTTCTTGCCTGGAGAATCCCAGGGACGGCAGAGCCTGGTGGGCTGCCATCTATGGGGTCACACAGAGTCGGACACGACTGATGTGACTTAGCAGCAGCAGCAGCAAAGCCCACCCCAGAGTATCAAAAGGAGGCTAAGTGAGAAACCTAAATTTTCACTCACAGATAAAACTAGTAGAGAGCTTCTTCCTTCTTGAAACTTTTTTTTTTTAATTAGAATGTACCATAACAGAAAGCCTTAGTAAAGAAATAGAAGATATAAAGGAGAACCATATGGAAATTCAAAAACAGTAGAATGAATGGGAACAGAGGAAAGCATCTATGAACTGGAAGAAAGAACAATAGAAATGCCCCAATCTGAACAACAGAGAAAAAATACACCGAAAAAATTTTTTTAAATAGCCTGAAGGACAAATGGGGCTATAACAAACGATATAAAATCTCAGAAGGAAAGAAAATGAGCTCAAAACCAGCTCCATACAATAATGGATGAAAAACTGCTTGCTGAACTTGGCAAAGGACATAACATATATTTAAGAAGCAGAGCAAACTCCAGAAAGAGTAAACCATGACAAGACAAATCAAAATTAAACTTCTGAAAATTAAAGATAAAAAACAAAACTTGAAAGTAGACAGAGGTGAAACAACACTCTACCTAAAGAGGAATATCATTTCTAATGATGGTAAGTTTCCTATTAGAAGAAAGAATTGTGGGGCAAAAAGAAGGGCACAATACTTTTCAAATATGGGGGAATAAAAGCTACCAACTCAGAATTGTATATTCAGTGAAAATGTCCTTCAGTAATAAAGGGGATATCTAGGCATTATCAGATGAAGCAAAACTAGAATGCGTCACTAATACATATACTTTAAGAGAGTGGCTAAAGAAAGTTCTCTAGCAGAAAGGAAATGATAAATAAAAGAAAATATGTAACATCAAAAAGAAAGAAAGAAGACAAAAAATATATAAATAGATAAATGGATAAATGCTATAGACTTTCAAACTCCCCTTGAAATTTCTCAATTATTTTATGTACAAAATATAAAAATAGATATATATGTAAAATATGTGTGTGTACTACCTAGAGCAACCACTAGAAAAGCTATGTGAAGAAATACATTCCAAAGTAGCATTGATAAATAAAAATAAAATCCTAAATTTGTTCAAGAAATCCACAGGAAAGCAGGAATAAGAAAACAGAAGCAATAAAACAGAAACAAAACAAGTAATAAAATAGTAGGCAAGTCCTGAAATTATCAGCAATTGTATTAAGCGTAGATGGTCTAAATACACAGGATAAAAGACAGAATGCAGAGTAGTTAATAACAAGACCCAACTAAATATCTATATCACAAACTTACCTCAAATAAAACTATATGGGTGATTGAATGTAAAAATATGGGAAAAGACAGATCACAAAAATATTAACCAGAAGGAAAGGGGGATGGCTCTATTAAAAACACATTAAATAGACTTCAGAGCCAAGAAAATCACTAGAGCTAGAGAAGGACATCCAGGTCAGTTCAGTGGCTCATTCCTGTCTGACTCTTTGTGACCCCATGGACTGCAGCACAGCAAGCTTCCCTGTCCATCACCAGCTCCCAGAGCTTGCTCAAATGCATGTCCATCAAGTCGGTGATGCCATCCAACCATCTCATCCTCTGTCATCTCTTGTTTCTCCTGCCTTCAATCTTTCCCAGCATCAGGGTCTTTTCTAATGAATCAGCCCTTCACATCAGGTGGCCGAAGTGTTATAGGTTCAACTTCAGCATGGACACTACATAGTGGTAATGTAATCAATTCGCCAAGACATAACAGTCCTAAATGTGTATGCATCAAACAAAAGTGTTGCAAAGTATGCGATTCAAATTTGGAATTTCATTTCATAAACAGAAGTGAGAATAGAAAATTGTGCAATTACAGCTGGGGATTTCAACACTCCTCTTGAGAAGTGTTAAAAGAAGTAGAAATAAAATGAGTAAGTATATGGAAGAACTCAACAGTATCTCAACCAACAGGGTATAATGAACATTAGAAAACTCAAAATACACATGTTTTCAAGTTTGTGTGCAACAAATACCAAAATATATCATAGCCTGGGTCATAAACAAATGTTACTATGCTTAAAAATTAAACCAGTCAGAGCATATTTGGTCACAATGAAATCAGACTATAAGTCAATAAGAGAGAAATAACAGGACAATGCTCAAACATTTGGAAATTAACACACTTCTAAATAACTCATTGGACAGGAAGAAATATTCAAGGAAATATTTTTTAAATGCATTGAACCTAATGAAATTGACAATACAATGTATCAAAATATGTAGAACATAAGAAAAACTGCTTCAGTGGAAATTTATAGTACCAATGTAATATAAACTGCTCTTATTATTTTAAAAGTCCTAACTTATAATGCAAATTTTTGTCTAAAGAATCAAACAAAAGACAATGTAAACCTCAAACAATCAGAATGAAGGTGATAATAGTGATAAAAGCCTATATGCTATGTGCTAATTTGCCTCATTCGTGTCTGATTCTTTGTGACCCTATTGACTGTAGCCCACCAGGATCCTCTATCCATGGATTCTCCAGGCAAGAATATTGGAGTGGATTGTCATGCCCTTCTCCAGGGAGTCTTCCTGACTCAAGTGAACCTTTGTCTCTCAAGTCTCCTGCATTGGCAGGTGGGTTCTTTACCACTAGGACTACCTGTGAAGCCTAAAGTAATGAAATTGAAAACTCCCAAAAATGATAATGATAATCAATGAAAAAAAGAGTTGGTTCTTTGCAAAGATCAATAAAATTAACATATCTCTAGCAAGACTAACAAATTAAAAGACAGAAATGAATGGCATCAAGAGTGCAATGGCAGGTATCAGTACCTACCTTGCAAATATCAGGCATTTAATAAAGAATTAATACAAACAATCCTACATACATAAATTTGACAAATTTGGTTAAATAAACTATCTCCTAAAAAATAAATTTGTATCAACTCACCCAATATGAAATAGATATTTTGAATAATTCTGTAACAATGAAAGAGATTGAATTCATAATTTTAAAACTTCTGATAAGTAAATTACAGGTCCAAGTAGTTTCCCTAGAGAATTCTATTAACATGTTTAAATAAGAATTAATACCAACTCTATACAATCTTTTCCAAATAATAAAATCGAGAATACTTCCCAACTTATTCATGAAGGAACACTAAGACCACTATCCCTCTTGAATATCAGTTCAGTTCGGTTCAGCCACTCAGCTGTGTCCAACTCTTTGCGACCCCATGAACTGTAGCACACCAGGCCTCCCTGTCTATCACCAACTCCCTGAGTTTACTCAAACTCATGTCCATTGAGTCAGTGATGCCATCCAACCATCTCATCCTCTGTCATCCCCTTCTCCTCCCACCTTCAATCTTTCCCAGCATCAGAGTCTTTTCAAATGAGTCAGTTCTTCACATCAAGTGGCCAAAGTATTGGAGTTTCAGCTTCAGCATCAGTCTTTCCAATGAATATAGACACAAAATATTTAGCAAAGTATTATTGAAGTAATTTCAGTAATCTGTAAGAATAATTACATACAGTATCAAGTGAGGATTATTCCAATGGTCCAGAGATGCAAGGATAATTCAATATTTGAAAAACAATTATTATAATATACCATATTATCAAGATAAAAGGAGAAAAGATTATGTTAACTGATACAGATAAAGTATTTGACAATATTCAACACCTACTCATGAATTTTTAAAATTCATAAAATGAGAATAGTGAGAAATTTCTCCAACTTGATTTAAAAGATCTACAATAAACCTACAGTTAACAGCATACTTAATGGAAATACTAAGCACTAGTAATATAAGGAAAGAAAATGAAATAAAAGGCAAAGAAATCAGTAAGGAAGAAATAAAACTGTACCTACTTGCAGTTAGCTATACTTACTTGTAGAAAATTCAAGAAAACTATAAGAAACCCTTCCGAAATTGTAAATGCATTAAGCAAGTCCACAAGATACAAAATCAATATGCAAAAAAGATATTTCTATATTAGCAAATACCACTTATAATCATTCAAAAATGAAATATTTAGATGCAATCTAAAAAAGTTTTACAGGATTTTCATACTGAAAACTAGAGAATGCTCATGAAAAAATCAAAGATAACTAAATATTGGAGACATACAGTAATCATAGATTTGATACTCAATTAGGTAAAGATGTTAATTTTCTCCAACTAATCCCAGTAATATTTTTGTAAGTATAACCAAAATTTGTCTAAAATTTACATAGAAAAATGCAGAGGAATTAGAATGGCTAGAATATAATTTAAAGAAGAATAAAATGGGAAAAATCAGTCTACCTGATTCCAATACTTATGTATAACTATGATAATGAAAACTCTTTGAACATTCTGGAGGAATAGATACATAGATCAATAAAACAGATTAGAGATCCCAGAACTAGGTTCACTGATGTACAAACAACTGACTTTTGACAAAGATTCAAACACAGATCAAAAGGAGGACCAGCAGTTATTTCCCCAAATAATTTCTGAAGCAAGTGGATATCCACAGGAGAAAAAAGCCATAACTATTCTTGCACCTCATAACTTATGTAACTCAAATTGGATCATAAATTTAGTATAAACAGAACATAATATAAAACTCTGAATTAATATTTTAATGTTATTTCATATGATAATATTTTAAGTTGCTATATAAGTATTTAAACCTTCTAAAGGAAAGTTCCTGGTAAAAATAGTTGCTGTAAAGAAACAAAATACCTGTAGGCATCTTCATTGAAAACTAAGCGCTAAAGCAATTTACTCTTGCAGCTGAGGATGAAGATTTTTCATAGCATGAACTCACTTTGATGAAAATTTTTTTAGTGTGTAAATGAATAGACTTTGAAATACAGTTGGCACTTCAACAACAAAGGGTTTAGAGGTGTGAAGTCTCTGTGCAGTGAAAAATCTACACATAACTTATAGTCAGTATCCACAGTTCCCTGATATTCATGATTATATATCCTTCTGTCAGATTTTACTATTTACTACTGAAAAACCTCCAAGTGGAGGTGGACCTCTTGATGAAAGTGAAAGAGGAGAGTGAAAAAGTTGGCTTAAAGCTCAACATTCAGATCCCATCACTTCATGGCAAATAGGTGGGGAAACAGGGGAAATAGATGGGGAAACAGTAGAAACAGTGTCAGACTTTGTTTTTTGGGGCTCCAAAATCACTGCAGATGGTGACTGCAGCCATGAAATTAAAAGACGCTTACTCCTTGGAAGGAAAGTTATGACCAACCTAGATGACATATTCAAAAGCAGAGACATTACTTTGCCGACTAAGGTCCGTCTAGCCAAGGCTATGGTTTCTCCAGTGGTCATGTATGGATGTGAGAGTTGGACTGTGAAGAAAGCTGAGCACTGAAGAATTGATGCTTTTGAACTGTGGTATTGGAGATGACTCTTGAGAGTCCCTTGGACTGCAAGGAGGTCCAGCCAGTCCATCTTAAAGGAGATCAGTTCTGGGTGTTCATTGGAAGGACTGATGTTGAAGCTGAAACTCCAATACTTTGGCCACCTCATGAGAAGAGTTGACTCATTGGAAAAGACCCTGATTCTGGGAGGGATTGGGGGTAGGAGGAGATGGGGATGACCGAGGATGAGATGGCTGAATGGCATCACCGACTCGATGCACAGGAGTTTGGGTGAACTCCGGGAATTGGTGATGGACAGGGAGGCCTGGCATGCTGCGATTCATGGGGGGGCAAAGAGTCAGACACGACTGAGTGACTGAACTGAACTGAACTGAGAGGTGGACCTGCATAGTTCAAAACCCTGTTTTTTGAGTGTCAACATAATCCACCAGAATCACATCAGGTTAATTCCGCCACATGAGAAATTGCTAAAACTACCCTCACATCAACATTTCAGGGGTAATATCATTTTAATCAATTCAATTCCCCAACTCCCCATTAGTAACTTCAAACTGACTTTTATTTCATTCATCTGTGTATGACTCACCTGCCTCTCCACTCTTTTCATCAGAAACAAATCCATTCTTATTTATTTCAGCTCAAAATTTCAAGGGTTAAACTCCATCCTTGCCCATTGTCCATTTTTCTGTTTTCATTTCATATATCCCCGTGCTAATTTGAAATAGCCTCTAGATAGGTGACTCAGACAGTAGAGAATCTGCCTGCACTGCAGGAGACACGGCTTCAGTCTCTGGGTCAGAAAGATCCCCTGGAGAAAGGAATGGCAGCCCATTCTATTATTCTTGCCTAGAGAATTCCATAGACTGAGGAGCCTGGCAAGCTACAGATCATGGGTGCTCAAAGAGCTGGACACAACTGAGCTACTAAAACTCACACACACACAAACACAAATTCACTTAAGATGCACAAATTCAAAGTGTTTTCCCCCAAGTTTATTTAATCTATTAGGCAGGCCATACTCTTGAAACCAGTGAAAGCAGCGCTTTGTAAAATGCTGCACAAACCTAAAACTCAGTACTGGAGATTCTAGCAGGTCTTTCTTCCCTACTTCTGCTGTGTTCACCTTCCTATGTTTAAAAACTCAAAGTTCTAGACTGAATGCCTTTCTATCTCCTCCTGCTTCTGTCATCGTGACTCAGGTTATACTTGGTGCGTGCATATGTGCTAAGTCAGTTCAGTCCTGTTGGTCTGTTTGTGACCCTACAGACTGACTGTAGCCCGCTGGGATCCTCTGTCCATGAGATTCTCCAGACAAGAATACTGGAAGGGGTTGCCATGCTCTCCTCCATGGTATGTTCCCCACCCAGGAATCAAACCTGCATCTCCTGTGGCTTCTGCATTGCAGGTGGATCCTTCATTGCTGAGCCACCAAAGAAGCCCCTTATGCTTGGTACACTGGCCCTAAATTATTACTCTCTGTATAATGCAACTTTCAGAATAAGGTTCTATGCACTGTTTGGGAGACTAATTAATCAGAAAATGTGTGGCCTTTAACAATATATATTTCTAAGAAACCAATTCTGAATATTGAAAATTAGAAATTCTGGTGTCTATAAACTAAATAAATTCCAGGTAATTTTCAAATCAGCTACATCAGGTGCTCAGAATTACTCTAAGCAGTATGCTAAGCTTCCATGATCATACTAACTCTTAAGTGCAAACTCTTTCTAGCAAATATTATATTTATAGTTCAAGTAGCATCTTAAATATAGAATCTGTGGGATTTTTTTCCCTTAAACCTAACTGGACAAAGATAGGTCCTGTAGCTTTATGCTGAAATAATCCCTATATTTACTCATTGACAGCATTTGTTACATTCTTATTTATTTACTAATTCAGTTTGGAATTTGTGTATTTATTGCTGGTTTTAAATATAGTTAATTTTATGCCTATAAGTAACACACCATTTGTATTAAACAAATGAACTAATGAATAAAATAAGCAGAGAATATTCTCTTCTTGGATGAAATTATAATTTCCTTACCTACCTTCTTTGCTCTCAATTTGACCTCTAAATGTCCTAATTTTCCCTGTTCTCTCAGTACTTAACCACTGTTCTAGCATTAGTTTCTACCCTCCCCAGTCTGGTACTATTTTAATGAGATTGTTACTATTTCCCCTACTTTCTCTGTTGGGAAAAGCCAAGGGGAAATCTCTAAAACTGCATCCCCAAACCCCATCCCTAAGACACATGATAAAAATTATTTTTATATGTAAAAACTATTGATTTGTTGAAATAATAATGTATGTCTTATATGCAAAGATAAAATATGTAATGACCACATGCAGACAGTGTTAAACAGAATTACAGTGCTGTGATGGTTTATAGTTTGTTTGATGTCATACAATCGTAACTTAAGATGGACTGTAATGTTAAGAATGCAGACTATAAACCCTGGGGAAGACACTAAATGCTATAGTAAAGATCAGTAAATTTAAAATAAATACATTATTAATCCACTGAAAGAGAAAAAGAAGCAAAGTGTAAAGAAAAGATGGAACTGAAAAAAACTGAAAACAGGAACTAACCATAGTGTTATAGTAACAGATTAAAAAATAAGATTTGAAAATATTTCAACTATCCTTGTTAAAAACAACCTAGAAAATAGAAATAGAAGGAAAATTCCCTATTCTTATTAAAGGTTTACAAAAAAAAAAGCACTTCAGGAATAAATAATGCAGAAAATATGAAAAATATTCAATATCATTCTTGATAAATAACTCTCAGCTAATTAGAAATAGAATCTTAAAAATACTATCCATAGAGAAAACCTAATTTATAAAACACGATGTAATAAACGATGGAATATTAAAAGATTTGTCCTTGGTGACTAAAACTGACGCAAGGTTCCCCACCACTATTTCTATTCAACATTGAACTGGACATCTTAGACAGTACAATAATTGAAGACAAAAACAAAACCATTGGGAAGGAAGAAATTAAAGGATTATTTCCAAATAAAAATAAAATATACATAGACCAAAAAAAGACTCTAACAACTATTACAATTAATAAGAAACTATATCAAGGCCCCTGGATGCAAATCATCATACATTCAACACACAAAATTAGACTACATCCCAGCAACAAAGAGCAAATTAAAATGTTAAAGACAGATTCCAAGTAGTTTTAAATGTAAATATATAGAAACATATTGTTTAAAAAAATGTGCCCAGCTTCAATGCAGAAAAAAAAAATAGTAAGGCAAATTAAATAATTCTTTAATACATTAAGAGATATATATTTTTCACAGATTGAAAGGCTCAGTGTCCTGTCAGTTCTTCCCATATTGATCTACAGATGTAAAGCAATCCTCCCCAAAATCTAGGAAATAATTTATCTAAAATTAAAACCTAATTTAAAAGTTTTCTATGCAAATGTAGAATATGAAAACTAATCAAGATCAACCTAAATAGAAAAATAAAGCTGGAGGATATACTCTACCATACACACATCTTGATTTATTATTTACCATAAAAACTCAAATGGTGTGGTATTGATTCAGGGATAAACAAGACCACCAGGGAACTGAATAGAATCCAGAAATGGATCTAGAAATAAATATGATACTGAAATACAAGGGACAAAATATGCTTTATTAATAAATAATCTGGATCATTGGGCTATTCATGTGGGATAAAAAAATAATTAACCCTCTACTAGTTTCCTATGACTGCTGTAATGAATGACTAACATACTTGATGGCTTCAAACAAAGAAAATGGATTCTTTTGGAATTCTGGGCCAAAAGTTGAAAGTGAGTTTCACTTTAAATTAAGTGTTGACAGAGCTGGTTTCCTCTGGAGCTTCTAGGGGACACTGTTCACTTACCTGTTTGAACTCCCAGAGGCCACCTGAATTCTTCGGTTCATAACTCTTTCTTTCCATTACTCCAACTGCCGGGTATGAGGTCACATCTACGTTCATCAAATCTCCCACTGCCTAACTCTTATGGGGACACTGTGATTACATTTAAAATCCAGGTCACCTCTCTGTCTCAAGATATTTATTCACATCAGCCATGAACATGACTGCCCAAGTATTTGTTTGAATACATGTTATCAGTCCTGTGGGATTTATACCCAGAAGTGGAATCGTTGGGTCTTATGCCAATTCTACATGAAACTTGCAGACACTTTCCTCAGTGGTTCCTACAAAAACATGTGAGGGCTTGAATACCTTGTATCTTTATCAACACTTGTTATTTTCCATATATATTTTTATTATAGCCATCCTAATGAACAGAAAGTACTACCTCATGATTTTGATTTTCTTCTCTGTAGTGACTCAAATTACCTAACATGCTTATTTGTCCTTTGTATGTTTTCTTTGGAGAAAAGTCTGTTCAAGTCCTTTTTCTATTCTTAACTGAGTTATTTGTTTGAGTTATTTGTATCTTGCTGCATTGTCAAATGTACACATGGACATAAAATATTATTTAATTATAAAAAGTAATGAAGCATTGATCCAGGCTACAACTTGAGTGGGCCTCAAAAGCTTTATCCAAAGTGAGAGAAGGCAGACACAAAATGTCACGTTGCACATTTGTTCAGTCCATAAGTTGAGCCCAATTCTTTATGACCCCATGGACTGCAGCATGCCAGACTGTTCTAAACTATCTCCAGGAGCTTGCTCAGACTCATGTCCATGGAGTCAGTGGTGCCATCCAACCATCTCATCCTCTGTTGTCCCCTTCTCCTCCCGCCATCAATCTTTCCCAGCATCAGGGTCTTCTCCAATGAGTCCACTCTTCCTGTCATGTGGCAAAAGTATTGGAGCTTCAACTTAAGCATCAGTTCTTTCAATGAATATTCAGGGTTGATTTCCTTCAGGACTGACTGGCATATTGTGCACAATTATATGTATGTGAAATAATCATAAGAGGTAAATCAATAGGGACAGAAAGCCATTTGGTGGTTACCAGAAGCTGAAAGGAAGAGAGAATGGGAAGTTATTGCTTAGTGTATATGGGTTTCTGCTAGAGGAGATGATTTCATCAAACAATCTCATTCTCTGTCAACCCCTTCTAGGTTGGTCATAACTTTTCTTCCAAGGAGCAAGTGTCTTTTAATTTCATGGCTACAGTCACCATATGCAGTGATTTTGGAGCCCCCCCAAAATTAAGTCTGTCACTGTTTCCCCATCGATTTGCCATGAAGTGATGGGACCAGATGCCATGATCTTCGTTTTCTGATTGTTGAGTTTTAAACCAACTTTTTCACTCTCCTCTTTCACTTTTCATCAAGAGGCTCTTTAGTTCTTCTTCACTTTCTGCCATAAGGGTGGTGTCATCTGCATATCTGAGGTTATTGATACTTCTCCTGGAAAACTTGATTCCAGTTTGTGCTTCATCCAGTCCAGCATTTCTCATGATGTACTCTACATATAAGTTAAATAAGCAGGATGAAAACCACGGCCTTGACATAATCCTTTCCCGATTTGGAACCAGTCTGTTGTTCCATCTCCATGTCTAACTGTTGCTTCTTGACCAGCATAACAGATTTCTCAGGAGGCAAGTCAGGTGGTCTGGTATTCCCATCCCTTGAAGAATTTTTCACAGTTTGTTGTGATCCACACTGTCAAAGGCTTTGGCATAGTCAATAAAGCAGAAATAGATATTTTTTCTGGAACTCTCTTGCTTTTTCAATGATCCAACAGATGTTAGCAATTTGATCTCTGGTTCCTCTGACTTTTCTAAAACCAGATTGAACATCTGGAAGTTCATGGTTCATGTACTGTTGAAGCCTGGCTTGGAGAATTTTGAGCATTACTTTACTAGCGTGTGAGATGAGTGCAATTGTGAGGTAGTTTGAGCATTCTTTGGCATTGCCTTTCTTTGGGATTGGAATTAAAACTAACCTTTTCCAGTCCTGTGGCCACTGCTGATTTACCAAATTTTCTGGCATAATTGAGTGCAGCATTTTCTCAGCATCATCTTTTAGAATTTGAAATAGCTCAACAGGAATTTTTCCCCGATGGCTGCTCAGCAAATTAAAGAAAAGCTGACAACTTTTTTGAAATACTTCTAGTAAATCTATCTTTTTCCACTACATCTGTCACATATCTGTCCTGAAGGAATGGCATCATAGCTCTATTGAAGTGCTCTGCTTTAGACCAGCATTCTTGTGTGGAGATGAGTAGTTCCCACAAACAGAGAAAATTACTTACTCTCTCACTTCTGCACCTATGTAATCAGCTTGTGTGACACACACAAGCACACACATACTGGTATACATATCACATGTGTCTATGTGTCTGTGACTATGGAATTTATCATCTGTTTCCTTGAATATCTTATTATTTTTATATTATGTAAATGATACTGTGGAATGCTACAGCCTTCTTGACTACATACGAATATTCTTACCTTTGTTAATCAAAAATACTAGGCATGAAGTAAAGACAGCAATCATTAGCAGGTGAATTTTCAGCTATTAAACATGCCTACATGATGATAAGTATTTTGCATGTAAGACTAATAAGGTTTCTGTAGTCTAGCAACAAGTATGCTCACACAAGTCACTTTTACCTGGACTATTCATCACAGATGCAAGAGTCTATAACAATTTGGATTCTCAAGAACTCAACAATCAAAGTTCCTGGTAACAGATTTATTTTCTCCTTTCTTTACCAGCTTAGTCCAAGAGTTTGGAACAATGCCTGAAATATATTAAGAACTTAATATTTGTTTAATGAATAAACAAATACACACAGAGTTAGAGATGTATGGAGGGAAAATTATTTTCTGTCAATTTGTATCTATATTATACTACTCCTACATGCAAATAAAAATAAATACACAAACCATAATGCTGAAGAGAATCCTCAAAAACATTGACTGTTAATTATATGTAAATAGACGTGAGTCTGAGTGAACTCTGGGAGTTGGTGACGGACAGGGAGGCCTGGCATGCTGCGATTCATGGGGTCGCAAAGAGTTGGACATGACTGAGCGACTGAACTGAACTGAACTGAACTGAATATATATAATTATGTATTTAATTTGAATCATATATTTAAATATATACTTGAATAACTTTGTAAAAATATATCTAAGTCTTAAATTCCGTTTTGTCTCTTTATTAACTTTTGAAGCAATCTCAAACATCTTTAAGATCTATTAAGTGCTAGATTGGCCAAAAAGATTTCTTTAGGTTTTTCTGTAAGATGTAATGGAAAAAGAAGCTCATCATCACTATTATGAGAAAATCACACATTAAAACTAACATGATGTATCACCTTACACCCATCATTATGGTCATTATTTAAAAATATACAAAAATAATTGCTGAAGAGAGTGTGGAGAAAGGGGGATCCTCTTGAGCTGTTGGTGGGAATGTAAATTGATCCAGCCACTAAGGAGAAGAGCACGGAGGCTCCTTAAAAAACTAAAAATAGAGTTGCCATATGCTCCAGCATCACAGACTCAGTGGACTTGAGTTTGAGCAAATTTTGGGATACAGTGCAGGACAGAGGAGCCTGGCATGCTGCAGTCCATGGGGTTGCAAAGAGTTCAACATGACTGACTTAGCAACAACAATGATCCAGCAATTCTACTATTGGACATATACGCAGAGAAAACCACATTTCAAAGAGACAATGCACCCCAGTGTTCACTGCAGCACAAGTTACAATATCCAGGACATGGAAGTGACCTAACTGTCCACCAGCAGAGAAATGGATAAAGAAGACGTGGTATTTGTGTATAATGGTATTCTATTCAGCCCTAAAAAGGGGTGAACTTTGGTCATTTGCAGAGATGTGAATGGACCTAGAGATGTCATACAGATTGAAGTAAGTCAGAAAGTATAAGACGAATTTCCCATAAGATATACTGGAAAAACCTGAACAAACTTTTTGGTCAACCCAATAGATTTTGCAAAGGTAGGATGCGACCATACAAATTAGTCCCACATTTATTTCACTTGAAAGTGAAAGTCCCTTAGTCGTGTCCCACTCTTTTGCTACCCTATGGACTGCAGTCCACCAGGCTCCTGTGTCCAAGGGATTCTCCAGGGAGGAATACTGGAGTGGACTGCCATTTTACTCCAGAGGATCTTTCCAACTCAGGAGTTGAAGCCATGTCTCCTGCATTGTAGGCAGACTCTTTACCATCTGAGCTACCAGTGAAGACTTGTTTCACTTAATGCCACTCAAAGAAGCCTTACTTTTTCAGTCTGACAGAAGAACAACTGAGGAAGCGGTGCAGGGCATTCTGTTTAGATCACCAGTAGAATTTAGAGAGGCAAAGGAAGACAGACCAAGGACAAAGAGCTACACTATATTCGAGTCAAAGAAAACTACAAATTGCGATGTTTTCTCATGTGTAACTGCAACTAAATTCCAGTATGGTAAGAGAAAATAAATACATTTATTTGGCTATTTTAATTAATCTTTAGATCCTTCAATAAGTGATTCTCAAAGATAGTAAATTTTATCTGTGGAAAACATGTACATATGAAATTCTCTATCCACAAACAGCTCACTCCATTCATTCAGCCATGTTAAACTGAGGGTAACACTAAGAACTTTATTGCCCACAGTAGACTTACTGTCAGTTTTATTTAATAAACAATTTATTAAACTTTAAACATTCTCATGGATGTTTAAATAGATAACCTGCGTCATCCTTAATAGATGTTAGAATATGTAGAAAACAATGTAGAAAAATACTTGACATAGCTCATCCCTGAAAGGGACAGTGTTTGGTGGAAAAGTGATATATTAGGTACTTTCAAAAGTAGGGGATAATCCAAAAAAAGAGAGAGAGAGAAAGTGCTCAATTAAATACAGGCAAATGCTAAAATAAGTCATATAAATAACTCCTAAGTATAGCTAGGAGAAAGGTAAATAAATGCTACCTGGTGTTATAGGAGGAAGCCTCTTGAATGAATTAGAAAAATGTAATGATCATTAAAGAACTTGAAAACATGAGACAGTTGTGAATCCTACATGCTAGCAAAGGAGAAAATCAATATTGCCAGCTGTGAGAAATAATCTCTTCAAGAACTCAAAGTTTCTGAAGCCTTATTAAAGGCATCAAATTCTAGCCCTTCCTGGTTTGGCTCCTCTATATTATATTATAGAATTGAGAATACTGGAAAGTACAATAGTGGTAATATTTAGAGGGCAATAACCCCAGCATCTAAGCAGGGACTCTCTTCAACTCCCTCAAAACAAAAGAAGTGGAGAGCTCTATGTTAGAATGTTTTTATAAAGATATATGTACATCTCAAATATTAATATATGTATTTGAAAATCTCAGAAATACTATACCTGAAAGCCCAATTCTGTGTAACATTCATGTTTATACAGGACAATCAGCAATTGCATTAACTATCATCAAGTATATAGTTCAAATATAACACTATTATATACAGTTCAATAATAACACTGTAGAGGTAGATTTTGATTTAAACTTTGAATTTGGTTTCTTTTGATTAAAGCAAGGATCATTAAATTCAAATATGCTCGTGTAGCTAAAATATAGTTCCAAAGTAATAATTGTTATTGAGTAAAAGTATAGCAAATCTATAAGTAAAAATTATTTTTTTAATTAAAAAAAATCAGTGTATTTAACAAGTATTCTTTCCTGCTAATATTCATCATTCCTGAAACATACTAATAAGTTGTTTACTTTTCTGCTGCTATTTAGATGTAAATTTATTTTTCTCCAAAGAACATTTGCTTTAAAAAAAGCAATAAAATGACATAAAGTTTTAACAATGGTCTCACCGTCATAGTTGTCATTGTTTGATATCAAATTGTTCAGATGCATGTGCTTTCATTTTGAAGAATTTTCTTCTTTTTTATAATATTCTTTCAGAAAGTATTTCAAAAGTACTTAAGAAAATCCATAGTAAATCAATATTAACTAAGAATTTTTAAGGCATTTTATCTTAATAGATAAAAATTTGGCACTATTTTAACTTATGTCTCTGCTTTGTCTCTGTCTCCCTTTGTCTCTGATCTACAGTATGACTCTATATTACCTTTAAAAGCTTCCCGTGGCCTAAGTCCAGCTCTCTGGGAAGTAGATGTTGAGATGCAGGTAGGAGTGGAAAAGGTTTATCAGGGAGGAACTTGTGAACAACTACAGGAGGCAGCAGGATTGAGTGGGGAGCCCAGCAGACCATGATGAAGATCCGTCACAGTCTCTCAGCCTAAAAGTGAGATCCAGGGTGAACCCTGCCCTATAATGGAGTCTCAGAGCGGATGCAAATGACTGTGACCTTTTACCAAGGTCTTGCTCAGACACTGGCCACCATCTACCCTGGAAAAGCAAATCCTCAAGGACTGCTGCCCTACTCAGGCATTGGCAGCATCCTAAACAGGAGATCTCCACTTGTACAGCTGAGGCACAAGCTAAGTTAACAGCTGGAGACCATCACTGACCCCCTTCCTTCTCAAAGGAACCTTAAAATATATGTAGTTTTATAAATGTTCATAATCTTTTATTTGTAAATTTAAAAGTCCATTAAATACATTTTTCAATGAGATTTAGTAACAGGGTTCACTTTTATAAGTAATTCAAAATAGCTCATTCTTCCTTTCTATGTCTATAGTCTATTGATCCTTTGAAAAGTAACTTGTCTATTGTTTCTTTCAAAATGCAATTATGTTAAATTAACATGAAGAAAGCAGAGGTGAAAGACTGAGGGAAAAATAGCTATCTAAGAAAATGCATGCACTTAAGTTCATTTGAGCAGTACAGTGCCTTTAATTGTAGGGGGAAAAAATGTGAAACTATTTTTAAGAGTAATTACCTGAATCAAGCAGGGAAGAAATGGAGCTCAAACTTAACATGTGTGTTAGTGATGGTTGTAACTAAGTTTTCAATTTTTCCTATTGGGAATGCCATCCCAAACTGGCAAGATCTTTTCAAGGAAGCTCAAACACAGAACAATATCTTCAAAGGTGAGTATGTTGTTCAAAATGGCTCTTGCTGTTTTCTATGAATGGGTACTAATATTCTCTATAAAATGAACACTTGGAAATTAAGTGTCTTTCATTGGAAACACACAAGTCTGTTGCAACATGATATTTTTTATTGGGAACAATGCCACTTGGATGAAACAGCCTCCCTCTCCTACCCAACCACTACATTTAAATCACCAAATTAATAGATGCCAAATTTAATCTCTAATAAAATATCATAGTAACTGCTAACCAGGAATTAATTTACTCACAGGATAGTAGAGGAAATACAGTGTAATTTGGACACTGACATGCTAAATATTATCTCGAAATAATTTAAGACATAAAACATATGAAAATTTCTGTGGGAATAAATATTATACAGTAGACTTCAAAGGGAAATTCCTTGCTGTGTGTCAGTGTTACATGCAAAGAAGTATTTAAAACTTCCCTCATGAATCCTATTTAGGGAAAATTACGGAATGGAAGAGGTAGTAATATAAGACGCCAATACAGGATAGGATTCGGAAGAAACCTGGAGGGCAAATACTTTTATATAAATAGAGGTCAAAAACTTGCAAATCAATTATCTCTAGGAACCATGCACATCACTCTGAGAAAAAGTGTGCTGGTTCTGCTGCTAAACTTATTGCTCATTGCTTTATACATTAGAGTATAAGTATGTTTGTGCCATATTCACACTATAAATTAGTGATGCTTTAGAGCAGGTCTTGATGCCTGGTAGAGTAAATCCTCAAGGTTGTCATGTTTCCATATGAATTTTGCAATTAGTTTTTCAGTTTCCAATCAGACTAGCTTATATTTTGATTGAGGATTTTTGATTTTATAGGTAAGACTGAGAAAATTGGTATCTTTACATTTTATAGGTTTGCCATCCATAAACATAGCACATCTCATGTAGATCACATTATTTCTCAATATATAGTTTTACAGCAGTGTCTTTTAAATTTATTTTAAGATTAATTCTTTAGCATTTAAATATTCCTATTATTCTAAACGGTACCTCCACAGACTGGGAAAAAGTATTTGTAACACATATAACTAACACAAGTTATGCTTTATGGAATATATCAAGAACTCCTATAAATCAATAAGGAAAAAGTAAATGAGCCAATTAAAAAAAATGGACAAGATATCCAAACAGGAAATAGTTAAAAGGATATTCACATGGACAATAAGCATATGGAAAGGTACTCACTCTCATTAATCTCAATATAAAGTTAAAACCATAAATGGATACCACTGAATATCTCCCAGGGTGGCTAAAGCTAAGAATATACACATGCAAGTATTTGCAAGGATCTAGAGTAACAGGATCGGAGAAGGCAATGACACCCCACTCTAGTACTCTTGCCTGGCAAATCCCATGGACGGAGGAGCCTGGTAGGCTGCAATCCATGGGGTCGCTAAGAGTCAGACACAACTGAGCGACTTCACTTTAAATTTTCACTTTCCTGCATTGGAGAAGGAAACGGCAACCCACTCCAGGGTTCTTGCCTGGAGAATCCCAGGGACGGGGGAGCCTGGTGGGCTGCCGTCTATGGGGTCACACAGAGTCAGACATGACTGGTGACTTAGCAGCAGCAGCAGAGTAACAGGATGGAGAAGAAAATGGCAACCCACTTCAATATTTTTGCCTGAGAATCCCATGGAGAGAGGAGCCTGGCAGCCAAGGTCGGCATGACCTAAGCAACTTAACGTGCATGCAAAGTAACAGGAACTCAAATACACTGTCCATCAAAGGGTAAATTTGTATAGCCACTTCGGAGAATTACTTGGTGCAACTTACTCAGATGCATACATGTGATTTATTAGCATCTCACTTCTCACTGGCAAGGAGCTCAACACTATGCTAAGAACACAAACATCATTAACTAATTCCACAATAACACCTTTTAGGATTTGCCTCCTAGGACCTCTCATGTACCTATCTTGCATCAGTCAGAAGCCGGTTATGACACACAAATCAAACAACTAATTTGAATATTAAAAAATAATAATAAAGAAGCATTAATTACAAAAAGGGAAAAACCTACTTGGAACAAATAAAATAGGCTTGTATAGAGTAGCCTAGGGCTGAGAGAACTAGACAAGGAAGAAATCAACTAGAGAAGAGTGTTCAGGGTTTCGATTTAAGCCTTCTTGGAGAGAGTGTGGCCATAATCCACTGATGCTTAAGAAAGTTACTGAGTTTCTGGATAGTTTCTTTTGGGGGGCTCCAAAATCACTGCAGATGGTGACTGCAGCCATGCAATTAAAAGACGCTTACTCCTTGGAAGAAAAGTTATGACCAACCTAGATAGCATATTGAAAAGCAGAGACATTACTTTGCCAACAAAGTCCGTCTAGTCAAGACTATGGTTTTTCCAGTGGTCATGTATGGATGTGAGATTTGGACTGTGAAGAAAGCTGAGTGCCGAAGAATTGATGCTTTTGAACTGTGGTGTTTGAGAAGACTCTTGAGAGTCCCTTGGACTGCAAGCAGATCCAACCAGTCCATTCTGAAGGAGATCAGCCTTGGGATTTCTTTGGAAGGAATGTTTCTAAAGCTGAAACTCCAGTACTTTGGCCACCTCATGTGAAGAGTTGACTCATTGGAGAAGACTCTGATTCTGGGAGGGATTGGGAGCAGGAGGAGAAGGGGATGACAAAGGATGAGATGGCTAGATGGCATCGCTGACTCAATGGATGTGAGTCTGAGTGAACTCTGAGAGTTGGTGATGGACAGGGAGGCCTGGCGTGCTGCAATTCATGGGGCTGCAAAGAGTTCGGACACAACTGAGCAACTGAACTGAACTGAACTGATGCCCCAGTAGGGGACAAGCCTGAGACAGAAGAGGCTAACTTGATGGTGAAGATGGTGCCTATATTGTCCCCTGGTAGAGCTGGCCTAAAGCTAGGAGATAAAGCCTGATGAGCAGGAAGCTTTTTGCCAGACGACTGGACAGCTGAGGCTGCTGGGCAGGGCACCATGGAGCAGGATGGACATGCAAACCTGCTGAAGGGCAAGCACTCACTGCCTGGGGGTGCTCAATACTGGCAGCCAGAGAAAGAGAAAAAGCACATGACAATCGGGAGAAGAATGCCCCTCCTATAGCACCCCTCCAGCACCCTTTACTGACAAAGCTGAACATCAGCCAACCAAAAAGAAATATTCATCAGTCACAAAGCAAGGCAAATAGAGGTAGACTGAGAGTTGAGAGGCAACATCTCAGTACCTGGCATAAGAAAGAACCAGGTGACTAACTGCAAGAATTTGAGGGGAAAAAAATAATATAATTAAAAGAAAACCAAATAAGCACATATGATGTAGACCTTGAGAGGCCCAGTGTACAGGTTACATGGGACAAGCTTAGTGTGACTGATAGTACTAAAATGGCACAAAAAGAAAGGGTCAAAGAGCATGGTGAGATTCTAATAAGATGATGTGACCGAAGTCAGGGAGCAATACATTATTAAATGAAAGGGGCAGTAGTAAAAGTGTCAAAACCTCTAAATACAACAAGAGGAATTAGGGTGAGGAAACGCTTATACTTTTGAACAGAAATAAATCACAGAGGTCTCCTAGGAGACTACTTCAGTGCTAGCTGTGAATTCTGGCCAAATTTCAGGGGATCAAGAAGAAAATGATTGGAGGTTAGGCACAATGAAAAATGGGAGATGACATGGAATTAGCATTTGACACACAATTTTAACTCAGGTGCTATATCGGCACTGTATGTAAAATATATTTTAAAATCTTCTCTGTGTCTTAAAATAATAGTTACATTATTCCCAAAGGTCCAAATACTCAAAACTATCATTTTTCCAGTAGTCATGTATAGATGTGAGAGTTGGACCATAAAGAAGGCTGAGCACTGAGGAATGATGCATTTGAATTGTGGTTTGGAGAAGACTCTTGAGAATCCCTTGAGACTGCAAGGAGATTAAGCCAGTCAATCGTAAAGGAAATCAATGCTGAGTATTCACTGGAAGGACTGATGCTGAAGCATCAATACTATGGCCACCTGATGTGAAGAGCTGACTCACTGGAAAATACAATGATGCTGGGAAAGATTGAAGGCAAAAGGAGAAGAGGGCAGCAGAGGATGAGATGGTTAGATAGCATCACTGACTCAATGGACATAAATTTGTACAAACTCTGGGAGACAGTGAAGGACAGGGGAGCCTGGCGAGCTGTAGTCCATGAGATCATAAAGAATCAGACACGACTTAGCAACTGAACAACAACAACAATTATTCATGTTTCATAGAAAAAAAAATGAGGCTAAGAGAATTTTTTTTAATTGCCAAAAGTTTTGAAGATCACTTAAAACAGAACTAGTACTTATCCCCAGATTGATTGAATATTTGCCAGAAGGGTGTAAACAGATCACAAGATAGTAGGATTCATTTGTAAAAGAGAACCGACTGTGACAATTTGGATTTGCAAGAGATGGATTTCATGGAAAAGGTAACAATGAAGCTTATAAAAGACAAAATGTGTATTTTTGTGATTAAAAAAAAATCAGTCATCTAAATAAAGATGAATCTCGAGTTTGTGGCAGATGACACATACAGAAAAGTAGTTTCTGTTTGTTAAAATTCATAAGTTTGGTATCCACCAAGTATGCATTGGTCTGTCTCTTACTATGTCTATCAGTTCAGTTCAGTCACTCAGTCGTGTCCTACTCTTTGCGACCCCATGAATTGCAGCACGCCAGGCCTCCCTGTCCATCACCAACTCCCGAAGTTCACTCAGACTCATGTCCATCGAGTCAGTGATGCCATCCAGCCATCTCATCCTCGGTCGTCCCCTTCTCCTCCTGCCCCCAATCTCTCCCAGCATCAGTCTTTTCCAATGGGTCAACTCTTCGCATGAGGTGGCCAAAGTATTGGAGTTTCAGCTTTAGCATCATCATTCCTTCCAAAGAAATCCCAGGGCTGATCTCCTTCAGAATGGACTGGTTGGATCTCCTTGCAGTCCAAGGGATTCTCAAGAGTCTTCTCCAACACCACAGTTCAAAAGCATCAATTCTTTGGTGCTCAGCTTTCTTCACAGTCCAACTCTCACATCCATACATGACCACAGGAAAAACCATAGCCTTGACTAGATGGACCTTTGTTGGCAAAGTAATGTCTCTGCTTTTCAATATGCTATCTAGGTTGGTCATAACTTTTCTTCCAAGGAGTAAGCATCTTTTAATTTCATGGCTGCAGTCACCATCTGCAGTGATTTTGGAGCCCAAAATATTAAGTCTGACACTGTTTCCACTGTTTCCCCATCTATCTTCCATGAAGTGATGGGACCAGATGCCATGATCTTGGTTTTCTGAATGTTGAACTTTTAGCCAACTTTTTCACTCTCCTCTTTCACTTTTATCAAGAGGCTTTTTAGTTTCTCTTCACTTTCTGCCATAAGGGTGGTGTCTTCTGCATATCTGAGGTTATTGATATTTCTCCCGGCAATCTTGATTCCAACTTGTGCTTCTTCCAGCCCAGTGTTTCTGGTGATGTATTCTGCATATAACTTAAATAATCTTACACAAATTACTTTATCATCTGCATCTCAGTTTTATCATCTATACAAATGATAACATTATTTATTTTAGTTAATATGGAAATTAAATTAATACACAGAAAGCATTTACCACAGTAACTGGCCCATAGCTAGTGCTATATATATTAACTATTCTTATAATATGGGGATACAGCAAGACCATATCCTAAAATATTGTTTTCAATTTTTGCAAAGTTAATACAGTGAAGCTACTGTAGGAATATGTTCCAAAAGATAATTTAGAATGATCATTGTTGTTTAGTCCTGGGGTCATGGACTGCAGCACACCAGGCTTCCCTGTCCTTTGCCATCTCCTGGAGTTTGCTCATGTCCATCGAGTCAGTGATGCCATTCAACCATCTTGTCCTCTGTCATCCTCTTCTCCTGCCTTCAGTCTTTCCCAGGATCAGGCTGTGCTGTTCTGCGCTTAGTTGTTCAGTCAAGTCCAACTCTTTGCGACTCCTTGGACTGCAGCCTGCTAGGCTCTTCTATGCATGGAGATTCTCCAGGCAAGCCTACTGGAGTGGGTTGCTATGCCCTCCTCCAGGAGATCTTCCCAACCCAGGGATTGAACCCAGGTCTCCCACATTGCAGGCAGATTCTTTACCATCTTTACCATTCTCTACCACCAGGAAAGCCCAGGGTCGATGTGTAAATTAGTGAATAGAAGAATTGTGATATCCTCTAGGGCAAAGTAAAAGAACTGAGCTTTAAGTTCTAAGTGTATTCTAATCCATTTTAGCATTCTTACCAATAAATTAAGGCATCGCACAATAAACCCTACCTCCTTACTCACTACTCCCCTGGCTTTCATTCAAACTTAGGCTAGCACTTTTCTCCTTTGAGTTTTATCAAAACTACATTGTTTTAGCTAGCTATCACTGTATAACAAATACCACCCCCCCCCAAACCTAACAGCAGTAAGCACATCTCTATCCTCCTTTGGGTCAAAAATCATGGGCAAGTTTAGATAATTCCTCTGACTCTGGGTCATTCACAAGTAGGGTTGATGGTTTTAGCAGACACTATGCAGGATGCCCAATTAAATTTTTATTTCAGATAAACAACAGATAATTTCTAACATATGTTCAAAACATTATATGAAAGAGAGCAGAGCCCTATGGTCCTTGTCCCACCCCCCATTTCCTCAGCCTGCATTTTGTCTGTGGAAAAACTGTAGTCAAAGAATAAGTTTAATCAGAAGAGTGAGAATATGCTGAAATGCAGAAGCAAAGGAAGGCAACCAGAGGAGCCCAAACAATAAGTGGTCTGTCTTAAGCAGAGCCAAGGGCCTTCAGTTCCTTCTCAAGGCTATAGACAATAGTCTGAGTTCTACCTGTGACCTGCCTTTATACACACTGAGACCTCAGGGGGAGACGTTAACCACATGATGGCCACTTTTCAGCCATGACACAAGCTGCCACAATTCTGAGGACTAGCCTCAAATAAAGGGAAGCAAAGAGACCCTGAAACTGAAGACTGCTGCTGCATCTGCTAAGTCGCTTCAATCATGTCCAACTCTGTGTGACCCCATAGATGGCAGCCCACTGCGCTCCCCCATTCCTGGGATTCCCCAGGCAAGAACACTGGAGTGGGTTGCCATTTCCTTCTCCAATGCATAAAAGTGAAAGTGAAGTCACTCAGTCGTGTCCGACTCTTTGCAACCCCATGGACTGCAGCTTACCAGGCTCCTCCATCCATGGGATTTGCCAGGCAAGAGTACTGGAGTGGGTTGCCATTGCCTTCTCCGGAAACTGAAGATTAGCTGTACCTAAAACAATCAAGATTACACTGATCAGACCACCAATGACCAATTTCCAGATGACTGTCAGAGCTGACTGTATTTGTTTCTGCATGTAGCCCCCTCCCTTTGTTGATAAAAAGTCTTGCACCCTGATTGTTGGGAGAGGGAGGGGTTGCCCTTTGGAAAGCATCCACCTCTCCCCACCCCACCCCCATGCCCTGGTTGCCAACCTCCAAAATTAAACTTTCCCTTCCACCAACCTGGCCCCTCTAATGGCTTTTGAATGGTGAGCAGCTGGACCTGGGTTTGGTAACATACTTACATAAGAAATTTTATCTGAACTTCAGATTTAACTGAGCATCCTTTTTTTATGTGCAACTCTTCAAAACTTCAACAACCTCAGGCTTCAACAGGGAAGTTACTCACAAGATTGGTAGATCAAAATCACTCCCAAGATTGGTAATAGAGTTAAGAACTTAGGCCCTTGTGAGCTGTTGATCAGAGGTCTCTTTCAATTATTTAACATGGAGTCCTCTCCATAGAGGACTTCACAACATTACAGCTGGCTTTTTATCAGAACAGTTTCAGGAGAGAAAAAAAGTAACAGGAAGAGAGTACCATCAAGATAAAAGTCACAAACCTTTATAACCTAATCATGGACATAGTACTCCATCACTTTTGTCATATTCTACTGGTTAGAAGCAATTAACTAGGTTCATCCCACACTGGAAGGTGGAGGATTACAGCGGTCATGAGCACTAGGAGGTGGGGAATCACTGGAGCCATGTTAAGAGGTACCTATGACATCATTTCCTGGTGGGCTATAGTCCATGGGGTCTCAAAGAGTCAGACACAATTGAGCATATGTGCACACACACACACACACACACACATACACACATGCACACACACACAAACACACACACCACATCATTTACAATCTCTCAATCCCTCCTTTTCTTTCCTCATTTCCTATTCTTCCCCCACTGGTACAATGCCCCATCAACAGTAGTCCCCCACTAATTCCTCATACCATGTCCTTATAAGTTTTTTCCCTCTCTTCTATTTGAAATACTCTTACTCCAAGGCTAACTCCATTTTCTTATATTTCTTTCTCAGTGAGGACTCAGTATAGAATAGTATCCTTCCCCCACCTCTAAAGCCCAAATGACTCCTGTTCATATTCTCATATATATTAATAATCACATTTTGGCATATCATTTAATTTACTTAATTCCTTTACTTTTTATTACCTATCTCTGATTGCTCCAATATAAACTTCATGAAAGGAAGAATGTCTAAATGTATCCCGAATGCCTAGAACTATCTGGAACATGGAATTTACTTTGCCAATATTTGTTAATTAACTGATGAAAGAATGAATTGCTATTTATTTTCTACTCTATGAGACTTCAAACACACTAAGAGTAAGCCTCGAAGCTTTAATTATTTGTATCCTTCTTAATACCTTGAACCTTCATATGAAAACATCTATCCAGCTACAAAATCTTCTTTAAGAAAAATCTCCATATATTGACTTAAATTTGCAAGCATTGCAGTGTCACTTCTTTTTGCCTGTAATGATCCAATTGACTTCAAAGTTAGTTTATCAAAGTAGTTCTATAATGGGAAAATTGGGGCTATCAAGTGTTTTTGGCATATCAGCTGGAAAAAGCCAATTTAGAAAGCCATTATAAGATGAATGAATAAAATTTGAAATTCAAAGACATGGGTTATGAATTCAATTATTTAGAAAAGGAACTCTTTTGATCTATACTTCATTTCTGTTATATTATCTACTGTCAGTTTTTGATTTTATCATAACACTTAGTTCAGGCACTACCTTGATTCAAATATGTAATATTTCTCCATAAGAAAAAGAATAAGCTTTAGCTTGAAAAAGAAAAATCACCCACCAGAATTAAGCCTTAATGAAATGAGTATATTGTGTGTAATTTCCCCAACCTCCTTCCATCTCTCCAACTCTTCTGGAAATCTGTCCATGTCGAAATGCTCACATGTTGAATCTTATTAGTGCAAATGTTTTATTTTAGAACCATCCCCCAAAGCGAATTATATTGTAAAGAACACCGTGTATGCTAGCAGATGAAGTGAAAGTCACTCGGTCATGTCCAACTCTTTGTGACCCCATGGACTATACAATCCATGGAATTCTCTAGGCCAGAATACTGGAGTAGATAACCTTTCCCTTCTCCAGAGGATCTTCCCAAGCCAGGTATTGAACCCAGGTCTCCCACATTGCAGGCAAATTCTTTACCATCTGAGCCATAAGGGAAGCCCCATGCTAGCAGAATTTTGGTTCAATAAGATTCTTCTTTCTTCCCATTCTTTTTTCCCCATTTACCTTCTTCCACTTGTCATTATATACATTCTCATGATTTCATCTTTACCATGTCCTATAGTCATAGAATTTTAATAACTTTTATCTAAGTCCTTCAAGGCTAACATTGATTGTGTACTTAACTAAATTTTAAATAGCATGAATGTGGGAAGGATAGCAAAACTAGAAATCCAATGTAGATTGAACGAAGATGACATTTAATGAGTGCATGAATGTAAATGTCAAGTGCAAGATAGTAAAGCCTGATTAGCAGCATTATGTATGGAAAACAAAGGTAAAGAATTTAGTTCTCTGCATATGAAATATGAGTCAAAATACTATGGAAATGATAAATATAGAGCTTACGCCACTTTAAAGATTCTAATGTATGTAAGAAGAGAATTAAGAGTCCCTCTCCTTTGGACTTGGAATTGTATGTTAGGCAGTTCATTTAGGTTTGTATGCCATACCTGTTAGGAGTTGCTGACAAATACAAAAGAAAAACAGAATAAGCGAGACTGCTAGAAACAACCCAATTAAAAATTAACTGAAGAAAAGGGAAATGTTTATCTTGAAAACAGGAGATATGAAAGAAACAAAAAAGCTCTAAAAACATTTAAATCTTTGTAATTACGAGGAAAGGAGCAATGCGTCCCAGGTTGTCCCAGAAGATAAAAATAATTCAATGTGTTGAAGTTATAGGAAAACAAATATAGCTTGATATAAGAAGGAACTAGAGCGTTAAAATTAGGGTTAAATACCTATGAGATAACCTTTCCTATCAGTTGTTTCCATCCATTGATGTGCTGTAAAAGTTTAGATGGCCATCTGTTTAAAGGCAATTTTCTAAAACATTGTTCAGCTCAGTTCAGTCACTCAGTCGTGTCCGAGTCTTTGCGAGCCCATGGACTGCAGCACGCCAGGCCTCCCTGTCCCTCACCAACTCCCAGAGTTTACCCAAACTCATGTCCATTCAGTCGGTGATGATAGCCAACCATCTCATCCTCTGTCAGCCCCTTCTCTTCCCACCTTCAATCCTTCCCAGCATCAGACTCTTTTCCAAGGACTTAGTTCTTCACATCAGGTGGCCAAAGTATTGGAGTTTCAGCTTCAACATCAGTCCTTCCAATGAAACATTGTTAAGGAAGTAAAAATAAAGAGCATTTCCACTGGAATATACTCTGATGCCATGGGCTCATACTAGAAACTTAACTTCAGTCAAAGCCCCACACTTCTAAAATTGTCTACTCCTCTGATACTGTAACATGTTTCTTTTCCATTCACTGTGTCTTCATTTTCCTTGGCGCTATTCTCACATCCGCTTCCATCATTTTTTTCCAGTAGTCACATAGTTCTCCACCCAACCTGGCTTAGATGTTCAAAACCATCACCTCTATTCTAATAAGACCTAAATATTTTCCTCTTTTAATTTTATCCTATTTTATGATTTCCATCACAAATCACCTATATTCTAACTCCAGCCATACTGAAAAAAAATTAGGGGGTGAGAATAATTAATATTGAACTTGTGAAAAAATATTGGGGGATTTCCAAAACACTTGATTTCCTTTGAAACCATGGAATCAAATTGTGTCTCAGAAAAAGATGAATCAGCAAAATGAAGATGTTTTTACTCCAAAATAAAAAATAACTTTCTAAGCCTTATAAAAAGTCAAATCCCTTCCAACTTAACAAAGGAGCCTCTATCACCAGTGATGGAGAATAAGTAAGAATAAGTAGAAGGAACTTGATTAGATGAGGCAAATTGATGCTGCCAGCTAAATTTCCATGCTCCAAATCGTCTGGTCCACTTTGATCTATATTCCATTTAGGCCACAACTACACTTTTCCTTAAGCCACTTTTCCTTGGCTTAAAACTCAACATTCAGAAAGCTAAGATGATGATATCCGGTTCCATCACTTCATGGCAAATAGATGGGGAAACAGTGGAAACAGTGACAGCCTTTATTTTCTTGGACTCTAAAATCACTGCAGATAGTGACTGCATTCATGAAATTAAAAGACACTTCCTCCTTGGAAGAAAAGCTATGACCAACCTAGACAGCATATTCAAAAGCAGAGACATTACCTTGCCAACAAAGGTCCATCCAGTCAAAGCTATAGTTTTGCCAGTAGTCATGTATGGATGTTAGAGTTGGACCATAAAGAAAGCTGAATGTTGAAGAATCAATGCTTTTGAACTGTGCTGTTGGAGAAGACTCTTGAGAGTCCCTTGGACTGCAAGGAGATCCAACCAGTCCATCCTAGAGGAAATCAGTCCTGAATATTCATTGGAAGGACTGATGCTGAAGCTGAAACTCCATTACTTTGGCCACCTGATGTAAAGAACTGACTCATTGGGAAAGACCCTGATGCTGGGAAAGATTGAGGGCAGGAGGAGAAGGGGATGACAGAGGATGAGATGGCATCACCAACTCCATGGATATGAGTTTGAGTAAACTCCAGGAGTTGGTGATGGACATGGAAGCCTGGCATGCTGCAGTCCATGAAATTGCAGAGTCAGACACTACTGACTGATTTGAACTGAACACTTTTCCTTGGAACATGCTAAATCCTAAAACCCCTAAATATATTTACTGTTTAGGGTAAAAACAATAAACAAATACAATTCACATTTTACAAAAGCCTTCAGTTGAGTTCAGTCGCTCAGTCATGTCCGACTATTTGCGACCCCATGAATTGCAGCATGCCAGGCCTCCCTGTCCATCACCAACTCCCGGAGTTCACCCAAACTCATGTCCATCGAGTCAGTGATGCCATCCAGCCATCTCATCCTCTGTCATCCCCTTCTCCTCCTGCCCTCAATCCCTCCCAGCATAAGTCTTTTCCATTGAGTCAACTCTTCGCATGAGGTGGCCAAAGTACTGGAGCTTCAGCTTTAGCATCATTCCTTCCAAAGAAATCCCAGGGCTGATCTCCTTCAGAATGGACTGGTTGGATCTCCTTGCAGTCCAAGGGACTCTCAAGAGTCTTCTCCAACACCACAGTTCAAAAGCATCATTCTTCAGCACTTTTTTTTCACAGTCCAACTCTAACATTCATACATGACCACTGGAAAAACCATAGCCTTGACTAGATGGATCTCTTTTGGCAAAGTAATGTCTCTGCTTTTCAATATGCCATCTAGTTTGGTCATAACTTTCCTTCCAAGAAGTAAGTGTCTTTTAATTTCATGGCTGCAATCACTATCTGCATTGATTTTGGAGCCCCCAAAAATAAAGTCTGACACTGTTTCCTCATCTATTTCTCATGAAATTATGGTGCCAGATGCCATGATCTTCGTTTTCTGAATGTTGAGCTTTAAGCCAACTTTTTCACTCTTCTCTTTCATTTTCATCAAGAGGCTTTTTAGTTCCTCTTCACTCTCTGCCATAAGGGTGGTGTCATCTGCATAGCCGAGGTTATTGATATTTCTCCTGGCAATCTTGATTCCAGCTTGTGCTTCCTCCAGGCCAGCATTTCTCATGATGTACTCTGCATATAAGCTAAATAAGTAGGGTGACAATATACAGCCTTGACTTAATCCTTTTCCTATTTGCAACCAGTCTGTTGTTCCATGTCCAGTTCTAACTGTTGCTTCCTGACCTGCATATATGTTTCTCATGAGGCAGGTCAGGTGGTCTGGTATTCCCATCTTTTTCAGAATTTTCCACAGTTTATTGTGATCCACACAAAAGCCTTAAAGTGGTCCAAATATTTATTTATTCCTTGGATCCATTTCTTTGGTTGGGTTTTTAAATCCCAAGAAGTTTTCTGTAATTCACATAAAATAATGTCATGTGCAGATATGTGATACTTTAAAGCTGTTCCTCCATTAAATACTCTCTTTCAGTATATGAGAATAAAATGATTTTACAATTTCTGGCCCTATGCAGTTTACTGGGGCTTCCCTGATAGCTCAGTTGGTGCAGGAGACTCCGGTTCAGTTCCTGAGTTGGGACAATCCCCTGGAGAAGGGAAAGACCACCCACTCCAATATTCTGGTCTAGAGAATTCCATGGAATCAATAGTTCATGGGGTTGCAAAGAGTCAGATACAACTGATCTACTTTTGTTTTCACATAGTACTTAGATCTCTCTTTTCAATGATTAAGTCTTTTTTTAAAAAAAATTTTAAAATCTTTAATTCTTACATGCGTTCCCAAACATGAACCCCCCTCCCACCTCCCTCCCCATAACATCTCTCTGGGTTATCCCCATGCACCA
Source organism: Capra hircus (assembly GCF_001704415.2). Taxonomy (NCBI): domain Eukaryota; kingdom Metazoa; phylum Chordata; class Mammalia; order Artiodactyla; family Bovidae; genus Capra; species Capra hircus. Next base: position 11,585,351 of record NC_030811.1, on the reverse strand, counting down.
GCCCCAAGCATGCTGTATCCTGCGTCAGACATAGACTGGCAATTCGATTCTTACATGATAGTATACATGTTAGAATGCCATTCTCCCAAATCATCCCACCCTCTCCCTCTCCCTCTGAGTCCAAAAGTCCGTTATACACATCTGTGTCTTTTTTGCTGTCTTGCATACAGGGTCGTCATTGCCATCTTTCTAAATTCCATATATATGTGTTAGTATACTGTATTGGTATTTTTCTTTCTGGCTTACTTCACTCTGTATAATCGGCTCCAGTTTCATCCATCTCATCAGAACTGATTCAAATGAATTCTTTTTAACGGCTGAGTAATATCCCATTGTGTATATGTACCACAGCTTTCTTATCCATTCATCTGCTGATGGACATCTAGGTTGTTTCCATGTTCTGGCTATTATAAACAGTGCTGCGATGAGCATTGGGGTACATGTGTCTCTTTCAATTCTGGTTTCCTCCGTGTGTATGCCCAGCAGTGGGATTCCTGGGTCATAAGGTAGTTCTATTTGCAATTTTTTAAGGAATCTCCACACTGTTCTCCATAGTGGCTGTACTAGTTTGCATTCCCACCAACAGTGTAGGAGGGTTCCCTTTTCTCCACACCCTCTCCAGCATTTATTGCTTGCAGATTTTTGGATCGCAGCCATTCTGACTGGTGTGAAGTGGTATCTCAGTGTGGTTTTGATTTGCATTTCTCTAAGTCTTGTATCTCCTCTTTCTCTGCATCAATCTTTCCAATCCTTAGACCCTGGTTAATCTAGTTGCTCCTGCTTCTGGCCTGCTTTGGGCTCCTGAGCTCTGAAAAATGTGCTATTATAATGAAATTCAATGGCTCCAACCACTCCAACATATTTTTATACCAATTAATTTGTAACGTTTCTCTGTTCTTTGTCAATATATTAGTTGGCATACCTCACAGTGCTATTGGTTTCTCATTAATTTTGTTGTTATCACTCACATAAACTCTATACCTTCTCTGTAAATCCCACTCACTCAAACTTACTCTAAGGGAATAAGATGTACTCACATACATATGGCTTCCTCAACCTAAATGTCAACAGAGGAATGAATAAAGAAGATGTAATACATATACATAGTGGAATATCCCTCAGCCATAAAAAAGGATCAAAATTGTACCATTTTCTGAGATGTGAATGGACCCAGAAACTGTCATACAGAGTGAAATAAATCAGTAAATAGAAAAACATATATCACATATTAACATTGATATGCACAATCTATAAAAATGGTATAGATGATCTTATTTGCAAAGCAGAAATAGAGACAGACATAGAGAACAAACATATGGATACCAAGGGGGAAGGGTGGGTGGGAGGAATTGGGAGATTGAGATTGACATATATACACTATTGATAACATGTATAAAATAGAAAAATAAGGAGAACATATTATATAGCACAGGGAACTCTACTCAATGCTTTGTGGTGATCTGCATGGGAAGGATGTCCAAAAAAGATAGCATATAAGTATAACTGACTCACTTTGCTATATAGCAGAAACTAACTACATCATAAAGCAATTACAGTTGAATATTTTTTTTTAATTTTAAAAACAAAATTTAAAGCAAAAACAAATATGGTTTCCTTTAGCTGCTCTTCATTCCTTAGGAATATATACCTTTATCTCCATCCTTGTTTCCTCATCAGCTCTCATTCTAGGCACAGCACTGTCATTTTTGGTTCTTCAGACTTCAAGGATGTCTTTATTGCATTGTTCTGCTATGACTCTATTCTACTGAATTTCTATTGCCTGAATTTCATCACTGAATTTTAAAAATAGATCAAATGTACTCTATCCCAACATACCTGCTTTTGATCCCACTAATTTTCTCCAATATTCTCCTCTACCTGGCTCCAAGGTACAAAAAATGTGTATTTTTCACTCTTCTTTGTATAAGAGTATATGGCACACAGACCATGTTGTTGAATCATCAGCTTCACTTCTAAAGCTACCAAATTGTACGTGTTCCTCATTATTTTAATTCACTAAGATGTCCTTTTCTCACTTGAAAACAGGAATAATAGTATTTTGAGGATTATATCAATTAATGTATATAGGAATCTTAAGAATACTTGAAACATATGAGGGCTAAGAGTGTGGTAGCCATTTCTAACTTTGTAATTTTTCTCTAAAGATGTGATGTTTTGCTTATGGTAGTCAAATGGTATTTTCTTATAGGGATGGAAATTTGGCAACATGTAGCTGGGTTTTTTCTGCATATACTCTGACCTATGCATCCATCAACTATTATCACAATACTGTATGACGGAACAAGACAAAATTTAGCAGCTGAAATGAGAATATTATCTTCTTACCATAGCATTGGCTATGGCTATTTCTTATATAGGGTTTCCCTGGTGGCTCAGAGGTTAAAGCGTCTGCCTGGAATGCAGGAGACCCAGGTTCGATCATGGGTCAGGAAGATCCCCTGGAGAAGTTGTTTATGATATCAGTTTATCTCCAGGCTGCAGACTGAGTTATATCTGCTCTATGTATGCCTCCCTTTCCTTTACCTAACACCTCTCCAAGGCGTATCCTCATGGTGAATCAACAGGTCACAATAGACAAGACAAACCATCTAAATACGTTTAAAGCTTCTCATGCATACCTGCTCACATTCCACTGAGGCACCAAGTCATAAGTCTAGTCCCAAAGTAACAGGGGAAAAGAGGTATACTCTGCCCCAAGGCAACGGGGGAGAAAGGGAGGGAGGGAGAAAGAGAGATGAAGGGACATCTACTGAATAGTACCTCAGTTTATAAAAATATGTCCTTTCGTTTACAAATTTTCACATTCCTCCTACTTGAGAAGTTCTAGATCTGGAGAACATCAAATCGGGCCATCTGATAGTAGCAAGAGGCAAGGAATTGCTCAAATACTAACGGCATTTGGTTATAAGGAAACAGGTCAGCATGAGGGTGTTCTTACTGGGCCTCCAGAAGTGATACCACATCATTTGTAAATTCTTTTTTCCCAAGGTATAATCTGAATCTAATAAAGCCTGTAGATTCACCCTCCAGTTGGCAGGAAATACAGGGGGTAAAGGAACAAGTTCAATGAGGAAAATGAAGAAACAAGTAGACACATTCAATGTTTGTCCTAAAAAAACTGACCCAGACTTTACAAAAATATCAGTGTTATTCAAAATATTTTAAAGCACAGACATGCTCTTAGATTAGAAATTTGTAGAAACAAAATGCAGTGTGACTCCTTGTTGGGGTTGATGAAAAAGTCTTTGGTGGGGGATAATGTGAAAAATTTGAAAATTGATTGACTATTAAATAATAGTTAAATTACTGTCAGTTTATCCATATTTTTAATTTATATAGATATAGATATATAGATCAGGGTTTTCCAGGTGGCTCATTGGTAAAGGATCTGCCTGTCAATGCAGGAGACATGGGTTCAATCCCTGGGTCAAGAAGATCCCCTGGAGACAGAAATGGCAAACCTACTCCAGGATTCTTGCCTGGGAAATGCCACGGACAGAGGAGTCTGGCAGGCTACAGTTCATGGGGTCACAAAAGAGCCAGACAAGACTTAGTGATGAAAATACACAGAGATATAGACCAAGAGAAAGAGAAATAGTGTTGTGACAGAGAATATAATAGTCTTAGTAAATGCACACCAAAATATTTAAAGTGAAATATTCATAATGCCTGCAAATTATTTTTTAAATTGTTCTTTATTAGCTCAGATGGTAAAGCATCTGCTTGTAGTGTGGGAGACCTGGGCTCGATACCTGGTTGGGAAGGTCCCCTGGAGAAGGAAATTGCAACCCACTCCAGTATTATTGCCTGGAGAATTCCATGGAAAGTGGAGCCTGGAGGGCTACAGTCCATGGGCCTTAAAGAGTCAGACATGACTGAGTGACTAACACACACATATATTTATAGATAAGAGTATGAGGGAGATGAAAAATAAATTTAGCAAATCTTAATATTTCTTAAACTTATTTCAGAAGGAATACAGGCTTTTATTGTACTAGTCTTTTCTTTTTTCCCATTTTTGAAAGATTTCAAACGTAAAATTGAAGAAAGAATAAATAAAATATAGTCAGTCTGATACATCTTCCTTGAATGCTCCCAAACAAACTTCAAGATTTAAAAAACCTTGGGCCTTGTTAGATTGCTCTGTTCTGAAGGAAATATCCCCTCCTAATTAAAGTAAGCTTAAAAACATATCGCTTATTTGCACCATGACAATCTTAGTACTTTTCCTTAGAGTCTGCTTGTTATATCTTATTTCAGATTTGGAAAAGAACCTCAATAGATTTTGAATTTATTTTCTTTCCATATCTCATACCTCCAAATCATGATTTTCCATAGCAATACTGATTTACTTAGTGTTCTCAATGTTTTAATTAAATGTATCATTTTCTTTTTTTGTAGGGGAGGAATTCTCCATCATGAAGAAAGTCCACTTTTAACTCTCTAGGGAGATAGTAATCTCTCATTTTTAGTTCTTATCAGTTCTTTTACACAGTTTTCTTTGTGTGTGTTAATTCCTCAATGTTTTTTTTTTTTCTCAAGTATATGATTGTGCAGAGATAATGGTTATTTTTGATATCTTTTTATTCTTCAATTTTTTTCTTAGTATTTCCTTTCTTTTCAACAGTAAAAAAAACTGAACATGATCTCTTGTTACACATATTAATAAAGATTATGTAAATTTTATAGTTAAAATATATATTTATGTATAATCATTGCTATACAAGTATCCAAAAAATATACACATATAAATACTAAGCAATTCTTACTTAAAATATTTTAATTATTACAAAAACAATCACTGAAATCAACCAGGAGAGTTCTATACAAAAATTCCCTATACGTTTTAATTCATCTTTAGTCACTGAAAGCAGTCATTTCGTTTATTTCAATATCATTAGGATTAAAATTTAGAACACAATAAATAGACAAAATAAAAACACTATTTCCCAAAATAAAACATTTCTTGAATATAGGAATGAGTAACATGCATAAGTAAATATAAACATTATTTAATAATTTCAATATATTACAATCTCTGGCCCAATTTATCTAGTGAAATTCTTGGAACTCATTATAGCCTAACTAATCTAATCTAAAATGAAATAAAAGTTTATCTTTAAGGATAAGCAAGTACTATATAATACAATAGAAAGAAAGAGTTACTTCGAATGAATTTTTGAAAACGTGTTATACATCACTTGAAAATATACTTGTGAAAAGAAGAAGAGGAAGGAGGAAGAGGAGAAGGGAAGGAAGAAAAGAGGTTCACAAAGCTAATTTTGTGTGATGAACAGACTTGATGATTTTCAGGCCAAACTCTCCGTCTGTGCTACCACAGGCTGGGTAACTCTATGTTGAAAGAACTTTATAAAAAAATGTGATATTGCTTTACCTCAGTTTCTTAACAATCCCCAGAGCATAAATATTGTAAAAGAGCTGACCCATCCATTGATCTTCCATAGCAACATGGAAAGATTGAAAGTCATATTTAGAAAAGAATCTGAGCTCCTTGAAAGACTACACAGTATTTCATATAATAGAATATATTAAATATTGTGAAATTGTCTGTCCCAGATTTCAGTAACAAGTAGTTTTAAAATCTTCTCTAACTTCATTTCTAATGCTAAAAGCATGCACTATTCTTTAAACTGTCTTATTAATAAACAAAAGCAAATGCATTCAAATGAACCAAGTGTGTTAATATTCAATTAGGCTGATGCATCTGTACTTTAGTAATGCTTTAGTAATTATAATTTTAAAAATCTGTCTGTATAAACAACAAATATTACCAAAGATCAAAGAAACAACTGAGAAAAATCAGCTAGTTGAAAGAACATTAAAATCTAATCAAAACTCCTTATTTGACAGGTGCAAACACTGAAGCTCAAAGAACATGAGCACGTGATAAGAGACAAAAAAGGAATGAGTGTCTTGGCTTTCACCCAGGCTGTCTTCATCAAGTAATAGATCATCAGTAACTACTAGGTAGGTGAGAGCTATGCTAAGGATATCAAAATGATCCTGCACTCAAATGCCCAGTTTAGAGCGTGAGCTTATTTACAAATAAGTAAGGTAAAGTGTGATAATTGATTTATGTATGTAAATTATTTTATGTTTGAAGCACCACTTTAAATAAGTGTCAGTTTTGAAACAAAAGGGAAGGGGAACAACATTTAAAAGAATGAAACAGCCCAAAGACATGACATAAACTGATTTAGAACCAAACAGGTCCAAGATGGTGGACATTCAACCTCCACTAGACCTTGCGCTCAGCATATGCCCACTGTAACATATCAGCACACTAAATTACACACTCAAAGGCACTATGACAGTTCTAAGACTGACCATAAAAGTCAAAAAGTGGGCAGTGGCCCAATTTGTGTAAATCCCCAACCTTTTCCCCAAAATACTCATCCCACTCATTAGCCTATGAAATTAGGCACCTCTAAACAAACAGAAGCAGAAGATATTAAGAAGAGGTGGCAAGAATACACAGAACTGTACAAAAAAGATCTTCACGACCCAGATAATCATGATGGTGTGATCACTCATCTAGAGCCAGACATCCTGGAATATGAAGTCAAGTGGGCCTTAGAAAGCATCACTACGAACAAAGCTAGTGGAGGTGATGGAATTCCAGTAGAGCTATTTCAAATCCTGAAAGATGATGGTGTCAAAGTGCTGCACTCAATATGTCAGCAAATCTGGAAAACTCAGCAGTGGCCACAGGACTGGAAAAGGTCAGTTTTCATTCCAATCCCAAAGAAAAGCAATGCCAAAGAATGCTCAAACTACTGCACAATTGCACTCATCTCACATGCTAGTAAAGTAATGCTCAAAATTCTCCAAGCCAGGCTTCAGCAATATGTGAACTGTGACATTCCAGGTGTTCAAGCTGGTTTTAGAAAAGGCAGAGGAACCAGAGATCAAATTGCCAACATCCCCTGGATCATGGAAAAAGCAAGAGAGTTCCAGAAAAACATCAATTTCTGCTCTATTGACTATGCCAAAGACTTTGACTGTGTGGATCACAATGAACTATGGAAAATTCTGAAAGAGATGGGAATACCAGACCACCTGACCTGCCTCTTGAGAAATCTGTATGCAGGTCAGGAAGCAACAGTTAGAACTGGACATGGAACAACAGATTGGTTCCAAATAGGAAAAGGAGTATGTCAAGGCTGTATATTGTCACCCTGCTTATTTAACTTCTATGCAGAGTACATCATGAGAAACGCTGGACTGGAAGAAACACAAGCTGAAATCAAGATTGCCAGGAGAAATATCAATAACCTCAGATATGCAGATGACACCACCCTTATGGCAGAAAGTGAAGAGGAACTAAAAAGCCTCTTGATGAAAGTGAAAGAGGAGAGTGAAAAAGTTGGCTAAAAGCTCAACATTCAGAAAACTAAGATCATGGCATCTGGTCTCATCACTTCATGGGAAATATATGGCGAAACAGTGAAAACTGTCATACTTTATTTTGGGGGGCTCCAAAATCACTGTAGATGGTGACTGAAGCCATGAAATTAAAAGACGCTCACTCCTTGGAAGAAAACTTATGACCAACCTCGACAGCATATTCAAAAGCAGAGACATTACTTTGCCAACAAAGGTCCATTTAGTCAAGGCTATGGTTTTTCCAGTGGTCATGTATGGATGTGAGAGTAGGACTGTGAAGAAGGCTGAGCACTGAAGAATTGATGCTTTGTAACTGTGGTGTAGGAGAAGACTCTTGAGAATCCCTTGGACTGCAAGGAGATCCAACCAGTCCATTCTGAAGGAGATCACTCCTGTGTGTTCTTTGGAAGGACTGATGCTAAAGATGAAACTCCAATAACTTGGCAAACTCATGCGAAGACTTGACTCATTGGAAAAGACTCTGATGCTGGGAGGGATTGGGGGCAGGAGGAGAAGGGGACAACAGAGGATGAGATGGCTGGATGGCATCACCGACTCAATGGACATGAGTTTGGGTGAACTCCAGGATTTGGTGATGGACAGGGAGTCCTGGTGTGCTGTGATTCATGGGGTCCCAAAAAGTTGGACACGACTGAGCGACTGAACTGAACTGAAACAAACTGACAACGCTGTATCCTGGTGCAACTCTCATCTTCTGAGATGGCACACAGTCTTCTGAGTAGTGTGTTTCTCTCTAAATAAATCCACTTCTTACCTATCTCTTTGTTTCTCACTGAATTCTTTCATGATGAGACATCAAGAACCTGAGATTCATTAAGTACTGAGACCAGGTTTGGGATCTCAGTTCAGAGATCGTAGGTACAAGTCCCTATCTGAGTTGTGCAATTTCAGTCTCATCTAGACAATGTAGATGATATCTTAGATATCTTCACAGAAGCATTTTCAAAACAATTGTGTACAAAGGAAGGAAGAATCAGTAACTGACAATGAACAGACTTTAATAGGAGCAGCACAATGTGAAAGGCCAAGCTCAGCCAGCAACAGCCATACTCAAAAAATGCTAGTTTATAAGGTTCACATGATGGAAGCTAAGATGGAGTTTGAATGGGGACCAAACAATGAAGGTTCTTGAGTGTTATGAAGAAGTTTGTCCTTTATTTTGTACACAGTGGAAAGTCACAAGTTGTATGCACAGGAGAATAGGTGATTGGTCTTGTACTTAAAAAAATAAACAAAAAGCTGGACTTCCCTGGTGGTTCAGTGGTTAAGAATCTGCCTGCCCACGTGGGAGACAGGGGTTCAGTTGCTGCTAGTCCAGGAATATCCCACATGCCACAGAGAAACTAAGCCCGTATGCCCCAAGCACTGAGGCCCATGCTCCCCAACACGAGAATCCATCGCAATGAGAAGCCTGCATACCACAGCTAGAGGAAGTCTGTGTGCAGCAACAAAGGCTTAGTACAGCCGGAAACAAATTTGTTCAAAGCTTCAGAAACAGAATGGGGGGGTGTGTTTAAAGACACATTAGAACATTCTATCTAGTTATGAATAAGTAGCTGAAAGTAGTCCTTTATCAAAGGGATAATCATGCTATTTAAGACACAAATTGGGGGAAGAAAGCTAACCAATTGTTAGTATAAATGAGGGGAGGATAATCACAGTTTTATACAGACTAATTGGTGAACAACAGGTAGAACACAGTAGGAGTTTGTTCAGACAGAAAGTGCATATGTTAATGCTGTATAGGTTGTATTTGAAATTTCTTGGCCACATGCATTTAGGTGAGCCTGATAGGGAGTATAGACATTTAGAACAAAGGAGAGAGGATTGAGCTCCAGGCATATATTGGGAAGCAGTTAGGATATAAATAGAGACCAAAAAAAACCCTTGCAGAAAGGAAAATGGAAAGGAGAGAGGAAAGACAAAAAGAGACAGAAGAGGAACTAGCCACATATTAAAAGATTTTTTTAAATTATTTTCTATTACAGAGTAGGAAAACTTCAATTTAATTGAAATTCAGTTTTATTAAAATCTGCAACACGTTTCTAAAGTTAAAATGTATGGTTAAATCTGTCATCCTGCCTTTTGACTAAACTCTGGAGCTAACAAAGGGGAAAATTATGGTATCATGTTAAGTATCTGGAAAACATGAAAATTAAATGAGTATCATATTTCAATGTAGGCTTACATATTTTAATTTTTAATTAAACTTATTTAGAATAATGCTCATTTGCTATTTCTTTCAAAAAACATCCTTACAGAATATCAGGAAATACTTTTTATTAAAACAAAAAAAATACTTGTTAGAAACAGAAGATGGTTAATATTGGAATGCCTTAAGCAATTCACCACCTAACAAATAATAATAAATTTATTTTCATCAAAGTGCAGTCTTTTATTTCTTGTCATTTGCTACAGTTATCTTTTTCGTTAGGGTTCATGTCAAAAACTCATTAAAATGCATGAACAAATATACCAAGCCTGTCATATCAGATATTTTCTTCTCCATGAGTGCCCTAAATGAATAACTTCAAGGAGAATAAGATTGTGTCATAGTTTGCATTATATGTCCATAAATATTCCCAGGGTTTTTTTTTTTTTTTTAAATCTTTTCTATTTCTAGACCATAATATAATTGAATTCACAAATAAAATCCAATCTATTTCCAATGGAAACATTTGCTTAACTTCTCTCTGTAAATTTCTCTCTCAGCATACAAATAATCATCTTTCCCATGCTCATCTTCTGAGGAATTCTTACAAAATTAATCTGAAAGCTACAGACAGAATGATATTAGAGTGATTGCCTAATACTCAGTATTACTGTTGCTATTTAGTCGCTAAGTCGTGTCTGATTCTTTGTGACCCCATGGGCTGTAGCCCTCCAGGCTCCTCTGTCCGTAGGATTTCCTAACCAAGAATACTAGAATGGGTTGCTATTTCTTACTTGAGGGGATCTTCCAAACCAAAGGATTGAACCCATGTCTCCTGCATTGGCAGAAAGATTCTTCACTGCTGAGCCATCAGGGAGGCCCACTCAGTGGTTAAAATTAAATGATGATAACAGCAATATTTACTTTGGAAACTACTGAAATTCACAGCAGAGGAAAATGGGGTTTTGACCCGTGATTCTAAACATAGTTTCACATCTTATAGCATCTTATAGACACATTCCTCCTCCTTTCAAGATCAACTCATGCAGAGTCTATGATGGAGCCAAGAGATATGATTTTACTTATCTAAATGTGCTACTTTTCCACTAGATTTTAAGCAAAATGAGAAAAGAAAATGTATAATTTGCTTTATATGCACTGCAGTCTTCCCAACAGGCTTTCCTAGTGGCTCAGTGCTAAAGAATCTGCTGGTCAATGCAGGAGATGTGTGTCTAATCCCTGGGTCTGGAAGATCCCTGGAGAAGGAAATGGCAACCCGCTCCATTATTTTTGCCTGGGAAACCCAATGGACAGAGGAGCCTGTTGGACTCCAGTCCTTGGGGTCACAAAAGTGTCAGACACCAATAAGCTACTAAACAAGTCTTTCAATAACCTCAGAAATGCAGATGACACCACCTTTATGCCAGAAAGCAAACAGGAAAAAGAAAAAAAAAGAAGAACCTCTTGATTAGAGTGAAAAGGTTGACTTAAAACTCAGCATTCAAAAACAAAGATCATGGTATCCAGTCCCGTCACTTCATGGCTAATAATAGATAGGGAAACAATGGAAACAGTGACAGACTTTATTTTCTTGGTCTCCAAAATCATTGTGGATGGTGACTGCAGCTTTGAAGAACTGGCGCTTTCAAACTGTGGTGTTGGAGAAGACTCTTGAGAGTCCCTTGGACTGCAAGGACATCAAACCAGTCAATCATAAAGGAAATCAATCCTGAATATTCTTTGGAAGGACTGATGCTGAAGCTGCAGCTCCAATACTTTGGCCACCTGATGCGAAGAGCCGATTCATCAGAAAAGACCCTGATGCTGGAAAAGATTGAAGGCAAGAGAAGAGGACAATGGAGGTTGAGATGGTTGGATGGCCTCACCAACTCAATGGACATGAGTTTGAGAAAATTCTGTAAGATGGTGAAGGACAGGGAAGCCTGTCATGCTGCAGTCCATTGGGTCACAAAGAGTCAGACGTGCCTGAGCAACTGAACAACAGTAAGTTTCCCCATCACCTGAAAATCAGTACTTCTACACATGTCACTGCAATCACACCCCCTGGTGGAAGGAATGCAGGGATCCATGAACTGCTACTCAGCTTGGGGCCCTGGGAAATCCAAATAATCTCTCTGGGTCAAGTTACCACAGTTTCAAGCAAGAAGGCTGGATTTTTTAAAATAGGAAAGTATCTCCCTATACTCAGAAATTTAATTATGACTTCAGTTATGAATTCTTGGTTAGTGAAAATTTTAGTAGACAAATTTAAAGAAAATTATAATCTGAATTTCTAAATTTCTTTCTCTGTAGGAAACAAAGTCTATGAAGTCAAGAGTCAGGGGAAAAAAATATCCATTAATAAAGGAAAATAAGCATACAATTTATTCCACAATTCTAATTTTTGTCTTATTTTCGAAGCTTGGAAACTATAGAAAAATAGACCACAAATATCACACTTCATGCTAGTACCTAAAGTCACTGTTTAAAAGTTTTGCCTACAACTTGTATCACTGAAAATGATAATTAAAAAAAAAAAAAAAGAGCTCATAAAAATAGCAAAGAAAAACAGTAACTCAATACTGTAACCCAAATGTGCAGGAGGTAAATTCAGCACGGGTGCACATACATTCATAATATATTCAAGTGTCCATTACATTTATGATAAAATACTTACCCTTGCTAAAATTTTTAACTTGCTGCTGCTGCTGCTGTTGCTGCCGCTGCTGCTGCGTCGCTTCAGTCACGTCCGACTCTGTGCGACCCCAGAGACGGCAGCCCACCAGGCTCCCCCGGCCCTGGGATTCTCCAGGCAACAACACTGGAGTGGGTTGCTGTTTCTTTCTCCAATGCATGAAAGTGAAAAGTGAAAGTGAAGTCTCTCAGTCGTGTCCGACTCTTAGCGACCCCACGGACTGCAGCCTCCCAGGCTCCTCCGTCCATGGGATTTTCCAGGCAAGAGTTGGAGTGGGGTGCCATTGCCTTCTCCCTTTAACCTTGTTACAGTATGACAAACTTTAAATGAAACACCCAGAGGCCATTATCTCCTGTCAGATTAGCACAAATGCATGCATTTGACAAAACACATAATTGGGTAAATCTGTGACTAGGCATCATTCTCAAAGAGAACTAGAGGAGTTGCAAAGTGGTGCAGTCTCTAAGCAGAGGAGTTTGGCAATATCTAGCAAAATTAACACATATTGACTCTTAGATCTGGAACTCCTGAAGTGGAGCAGGGCCCAGTGGTCCTTCACCCCTTCCCCCATGTCCTCTGCCTGCCTTTTGTCTGTGGGAAAAACTTTAGCCAAAGAATAAATTTAATCAGGGAAGTGAGAACATGCAAAAACAAAGGGAAAAAAAATCAAAGGAGACCAAATAATAATAACTGAATTATTAAGCATAGTTAACACACATACACACACACACACACACACACACACACACACACCCCTTTAGTTACTTCTTCAGTTCAGTTCAGTCGCTCAGTCATGTCCTACTCTTTGTGACCCCATGAATCGCAGCACGCCAGGCCTCCCTGTCCATCACCAAATCCCGGAGTTCACTCAGATTCACACCCATCGAGTCAGTGATGCCATCCAGCCATCTCATCCTCTGTTGTCCCCTTCTCCTCCTGCCCCCAATCCCTCCCAGCATCAGAGTCTTTTCCAATGAGTCAACTCTTCGCATCAGGTGGCCAAAGTACTGGAGTTTCAGGTTCAGCATCATTCCCTCCAAAGAAATCCCAGGGCTGATCTCCCTCAGAATGGACTGCTTGGATCTCCTTGCAGTCCAAGGGACTCTCAAGAGTCTTCTCCAACACCACAGTTCAAAAGCATCAGTTCTTCAGCGCTCAGCTTTCTTCACAGTCCAACTCTCACATCCATACATGACCACTGGAAAAACCATAGCTTTGACAAGACGGACCTTTGTTGACAAAGTAATGTCTCTGCTTTTGAATATGCTATCTAGGTTGGTCATAACTTTTCTTCCAAGGAGTAAGCATCTTTTAATTTCATGGCTGCAGTCACCATCTGCAGTGATTTTCTTAGGTACTATAAAAAAGACATTCTGAGCTATATCCTGTGAGCTGTCTTATAGATAGGGAAACAGTCACCAGGTGGAGAAATTAACTATGGGATCACCAGTCTGTAGCCATGACACAAGCTGCCACAATTCTGAGAACTGGCCTCAAAGAAATGGAAAAAAAAAAATCGACCCTGGAACTTAAGATTAACTGTATCTGAAACAATCAAATGATACTGATCAGACCACCACCAATGATCAGTTTCAAGATGAGTGTCAGAGCCACGGTGCTGCTTCTGCATGTAGCTCCGTCCCTCTGTCTATAAAAGCTCTTGCCCCCTAATTGTTTGGGGGGTCAGCCTTTGGACAGATGTCTGCCCTCCCCGATCCTCTGACAGTTGCTGGCAACAAAAATAGAGCTAACTTTCCACCAACCTAGCTTCTTTAATGGCTTTTGAGCAGTGAGCAGCCAGACTCCACTTTTGGCAACACTCCGATTCATCTACCCTAAAGATACACTGGTAAAATCATAAAACGTCACATGCATGGACTATTTATTCATTGTGGCACTGTTTGTACTCCCCAAAGTGAGAAGCAACCCAATGTCTATCAATAGAAAATTAATTGAACATGTTTGTAAATTGTATAATACAAAATAAAACCACTACCATGCAGATTTCAAAATGAATGAAATATATCTCTCTATAGAGCTAAAGAGATAACTCTACATTGTATTGTTTATTTAAAAAAAGCAAAGTGGAGAGACTTCCACTTTGTGGTCCAGCATAAAAGGAGCTTAGAAGTTACCAGCATGAGTTAAGAGTAAGTGCTGAACAAACTGGAAAGCCATCAGCTCTTGTTAGAACTGTAAGAGGAGTGAGATCTTCCAGTACAACACTTCTCCCCAAATTGGAGAGATGGGCAAATACAGAGAAGGATAATTTACCAGAACAGACACTCACAGAGCTGAAACATCTGCAAGAAGCAGTGCCAAGCCAGGAGAACAGGCATCTCTGAAAGGACACGGGGCTGGAGGCTCAGTGTAGAGACGCGTGAGTCATAAAAACTCCAGGGGAGTCGGTCATCCTCGGGTTCTACCAGGCTCTCACAGTAACTGAGAAAAATCCACTTGTGCTTCCGTCAGGAGGAAGGGAAAATGAACGACTTTGAAATACACCAGAGCATTTTGTTCTTCTCAACACAGCCTGTCCCCTCGAGAAACTAACCAAAGCCTAACCTGCTGGGGTTTTGTCAGAGCCTCAGTGAGTGGCAGGGAGGGAAATACCCAATCTCAGCTGTCAAGATTTCTAGAAGAAAGGTAAACACCAAACTATAGCCCAGGTTGCCAACCTGTCCCACCTGAGCAGGAAGAAAAAAATGAGAAACCTTTGTGAAGTTCAGAGACCAGGGTACAAGCCACTGAAAGACTAAGACCTAATCACAGGACCACAGGATACTCCCTCCAGCACCTCATCGTATTACTAACAGCCTTTTTTATGTTTGTTTAATCCAGTAAATCAGGCCTGGTTACCAAAAGTATACATTAGACATAAACAGCAAAAGATAGAGCTTGAATTGCCAAAGTAAGAATCAGAACCAGACATACATATGGCAAGAAGTTGGAATATAAAAGTTTGATTAAGATGCTAACAGTGCTGATGGGGGAAAAAAAAAAAAACAGCTTGAAAGAATAGGTGGGCAGTGTAAGCCACACATTTAAATCTTAAGAACAAAAAGTTAAAAGCAATGCTACAGACAAAAAATACTGTTAACAGTAATCAAGAATGTCTATATTGGGCTTATTATTTCACTGGATACAACTAAGGAAAGAATCTTTGAGTTTGAGGATATCTCAACAGAAATTCTCAAAGCTAAAAAACAAAACAAACATCTGAAAGAAATAAATTCCCAGAATATACCAAAACTGTGGGACAAGTACAAAATTATAACACACACACACACACACACACACACACACACACACACACACATATAATGGTAATACCAAGCGAAGAAAGAGAAAAAGAAACAGAAGAAATATTTGAAATAATAATGACTGAGAATTTCCAGAAATTAATGTCAGGCACAAAAGTACAGATCCCAGAAAGGACAACAGAAGGCAAAAAACAGACAAATAGTTCAAAGGAATAAAATACAGATCCCCAAAATAGACCTCCATAAATATAATCAACCGATCTTTGACAAAGCAAAGGTAACAATAGAGCAAAGGAAGTTTCTTCAACAAGTTCCAAAACTGGATGTCCACATCCAAAGAAATGAATCTAGATACAGACCTTATATCCTGCACAAAATAATTCAAAGTTGACCACAGACCTAAATGTAAAATGCAAAATTATGAAACTTCTAAAAGATAATATAGGAGAAAACCTATAAGACCTATATGGCCATGGCTTCTTAGAAATGACACCAAAACACAATTCATGAAGGAAAGAATGGATATGCTGGGTTTCATTAAAGTCAAATAAAAATTAAAAATACTGTCAAGAAAATGAAAAAAAAAACAAGTCACAGACTGGAAGAAAAAGATTGGTAAAAGACACATCTGATAAATGAATGCAATCAAAAACATTCTTAGCACTCAATAATAAGCAAGCAAATCAAAATTCAACAATAAAAATTTAAAAATAAATACATAAAAATAAAATTCAATTAAAAAGTGGGTCAAAGAGTTTGCTGGACACTTGCCCAGAGACACACAGAAGGCAAATATGTACATGGGATGATGATCCATATCGTATATCATGAGAGAAATGAGAACTGTAACATCAAGGTGACACCACTAACACCATTCCCCATGGTTAATATGCAGAACATTGACAGCAGAAAGTCCTGGCCAGGATGTGGGGCATCAGGAACTCTCAGTTATGGTGGCAAGAATGCAAAATGGTACAGTCACTTTGAAAAAACAGTTTGGCTGTATCTAACCTAACTAAACCTATACTATATAATCCAGTAACTGCATTCCTTGGTATTTACTGTAAGAAGGAGAATGCCACTTAAAATCCCTGTACAAGGACGTTTATAGCAGCTTGATAATGGTCAAACTTGGAAGTAGTCAAGATGTCTTTCAGTAATTAATGGTTTAAAAAAAAAAAAAACAAAAAACTGTGGTACAACCAGACAATGGAATATTATTTAGCACTAAATGGAAATGAGCTATTAAACCATGAAAAGCATGGAGGAAACTTAAATGCATATTCAGTTCATTCACATCCAACTCTTTGCGACTCCATGGACTGCAGTATGACAGGTTTCCCTGTCCTTCACCAACTCCTGGAGCTTGCTCAAACTCATGTCCATCAAGCCAGTGATGCCATCCAACCATCTCATCTTCCTTTGTCCCCTTCTCCTCCTGCCTTCAATCTTTCCCAGCATCAGGGTCTTCTTTCAGGAATCAGTTCTTCGCATCAGGTGGTCAAAGTATTACAGTTTCAGCTTCAACATCAGTCCTTCCAATGAATATTTAGGACTGATTTCCTTTAGGATTGACTGGTTAAATGAATATTGCTAAGTGAAAGAAGCCAATGAAAACGCTATATAATGTATAATTTCAACTATATGATATCCTCGAAAAAAAGAACTATGGACACAGTAAAAAGATCAGTGACTCTCTCAGTTTGGGAGAAAGGGAGGGATGAATTGAATGAACCGTAGGGTATGGACTTTGAATGATCTGATGTGACAAGCAGGTTCACCAGTTTGTAGGTTTTTACCAATGAGGTGGGGCATGTTGATGAGACTACATATATGACAGGAAATCTTCATCTGCTCAATACTGTTGTGATCATAAAACTGCCTTAAAATATAAAAGCAATTAAACACAATAATACACAAAGCCAAAGGATGAAATTTTCACTGTGGTAAAATAAAACAATGATAGCTTAAAACAAAATTAATTTTAAATAATGATTGTTTATTGAGAAGTGGGAGAAAACAGAGTGGTATATACAGGGATGGAAATCATACTTTTTCTAATGTATTAGTTCCATCAACCTGAGTTTAAATTTTAGGTAAATTAGGTAAATATCAAACTCAAATTAAATAAGAAATCCCTAAAAAATTAGAGTAATATAAAGAATTGATTTGTATTAATATAATGAACTAATTTTCTTTGCATTGATCGCTGAAGAAGGCTTTCTTATCTCTTCTTGCTAGTCTTTGGAATTCTGCATTCAGATGCTTATATCTTGCCTTTTTTCCTTTGAATTTTGCTTCTCTTCTTTTCACAGCTATTTGTAAGGCCATCCCAGACAGCCATTTTGCTTTTTTGCATTTCTTTTCCATGGGGATGGTCTTGATCCCTATCTCCTGTACAATGTCACGAACCTCATTCCATAGTTCATCAGGCACTCTATCTATCAGATCTAGGCCCTTAAATCTATTTCTCACTTCCACTGTATAATCATAAGGGATTTGTTTTAGGTCATACATGAATGGTCTAGCGGTTTTCCCTACATTCTTCAATTTGAGTCTGAATTTGGCAATAAGGAGTTCATGATCTGAGCCACAGTCAGCTCCTGGTCTTGTTTTTGTTGACTGTATAGAGTTTCTCCATCTTGACTGCAAAGAATATAATCAATCTGATTTCGGTGTTGAGCATCTGGTGATGTCCATGTGTAGAGTCTTCTCTTGTGTTGTTGGAAGAGGGTGTTTGCTATGACCAGTGCATTTTCTTGGCAAAACTCTATTAGTCTTTGCCCTGCTTCATTCCACATTCCAAGCCCAAATTTGCCTGTTACTCCAGGTGTTTCTTGACTTCCTACTTTTGCATTCCAGTCCCCTATAATGAAAAGGACATCTTTTTGTGGGTGTTAGTTCTAAAAGATCTTGTAGGTCTTCATAGAACTGTTCAACTTCAGCTTCTTCAGCATTACTGGTTGGGGCATAGACTTGGATAACCGTGATATTGAATGGTTTGCCTTGGAGACGAACAAGGATCATTCTGTCATTTTGTAATTGCATCCAAGTACTGCATTTCGGACTCTTTTGCTGACCATGATGGCTACTCCATTTCTTCTGAGGGATTCCTGCCCGCAGTAGTAGATACAATGGTCATCAGAGTTAAATTCACCCATTCCAGTCCATTTAGTTCGTTGATTCCTACAATGTTGACATTCACTCTTGCCATCTCTTGTTTGGCCACTTCCAATTTGCCTTGATTCATGGACCTGACGTTCCAGATTCCTATGCAATATTGCTCTTTACAGCATCAGACCTTGCTTGTATCACCAGTCACATCCACAGCTGGGTATTGTTTTTGCTTTGTCTCCATCCCTTCATTCTTTCTGGAGTTATTTCTCCACTGATCTCCAGTAGCATATTGGGCACCTACTGACCTGAGGAGTTCCTCTTTCAGTATCCTATCATTTTGCCTTTTCATACTGTTCATGGGGTTCTCAAGACAAGAATACTGAAGTGGTTTGCCATTCCTTTCTCCAGTGGAGAACATTCTGTCATTCTGTCAGACATCCTCAAATGTGAAGTCAAGTGGGCCTTAAAAAGCATCACTACAAACAAAGCTAGTGGAGGCGATGGAATTCCAGTTGAGTTATTTCAAATCCTGAAAGATAATGCTGTCAAAGTGCTGCACTCAATATGCCAGCAAATTTGGAAAACTCAGCAGTGGCCACAGGACTGGAAAAGGTCAGTTTTCATTCCAATCCCAAAGAAAGGCAATGCCAACGAATGCTCAAACTACTGCACAATGGCACTCATCTCACATGGTAGTAAAGTAATGCTCAAAATTCTCCAAGCCAGGCTTCAGCAATACATGAACTTCCTGATGTTCAAGCTGGTTTTAGAAAAGGCAGAGGAACCAGAGATCAAATTGCCAACATCTGCTGGATCATGGAAAAAGCAAGAGAGTTCCAGAAAACATCTATTTCTGCTTTATAAACTATGCCAAAGCCTGTGACTGTGTGGATCACAATCAACTGTGGAAAATTCTGAGAGAGATGGGAATACCAGACTACCTAACCTGCCTCTTGAGAAATCTGTATGCAGCTCAGGAAGCAACAGTTAGAACTGGACATGGAACAACAGACTGGTTCCAAATAGGAAAAGGAGTACGTCAAGGCTGTATATTGTCACCCTGCTTATTTAACTAATATGCAGAGTACATCATGAGAAACGCTGGACTGGAAGAAGCACAAGCTGGAATCAAGATTGCTGGGAGAAATATCAATCACCTCAGATATGCAGATGACACCATCCTTATGGCAGAAAGTGAAGAGGAACTAAAAATCCTCTTGATAAAAGTGAAAGAGGAGAGTGGAAAAGTTGGCTGAAAGCTCAACATTCAGAAAATGAAGATCATGGCATCTGGTCCCATCACTTCATGGGAAATAGATGGGGAAACAGTGGAAACACTGTCAAACTTTATTTTTGGGGGATCCAAAATCACTGCAGATGGTGACTGCAGCCATGAAATTAAAAGACACTTACTCCTTGGAAGAAAAGTTATGACCAACCTAGATGGCATATTCAAAAGCAGAGACATTAATTTGCCGACTAAGGTCCATCTAGTCGAGGCTATCTATGGTTTTTCCAGTGGTCATGTATGGATGTGAGAGATGGACTGTGAAGAAGGCTGAGCGCTGAAGAACTGATACTTTTGAACTGTGGTGTTGGAGAAGACTCTTGAGAGTCCCTTGGACTGCAAGGAGATCCAACCAGTCTATTCTGAAGGAGATCAGCCCTGGGATTTCTTTGGAAGGAAAGATGCTAAAGCTGAAACTCCAGTACTTTGGCCACCTCATGCGAAGTGTTGACTCATTGGAAAAGACTCTGATGCTGGGAGAGATTGGGGGCAGAAGGAGAATGGGATGACAGAGGATGAGATGGCTGGATGGCATCACGGACTCGATGGACGTGAGTCTGAGTGAACTCTGGGAGATGGTGATGGACAGGGAGGCCTGGCGTGCTGCGATTCATGGGGTCACAAAGAGTCGGACATGACTGAGCGACTGAACTGAACTGAACTGAATGAACTAAAGATATAATCAAATAAAAATATTTCAAGTGAATTTAGAATTATTTTTACATCTCTAGTGAGATACCAACTAAAAAGAATAAGAACCCTAAATCATATTAAAATTATTTAGTTAGAACTCTAATCTGTATTGATATTGGTATTATTAGTCTATAGCTGTTGGACATATATCATAGAATGAAAATATGGGTAATTATGGAATTTGTTCCTAGGAGAATCTAGGACTTCTTCCTTTCAGAAAAGAGAGATCATGTAATTCAATATGATAAAATGAAGAGGATAAATTGTTAATTGTGCAATTTAGAATATACATATACAGACATTTACAGCAAATGTTCTTCACATTTTCATAATAAAGTGTGATGGGGAAAAAGGAAATTGTTTCTGCCTAAAGTCATGAAAATATTGCTCTTTTCATCTGAGTTTGTTTTTGTTTTGTTTTTACATCTATATTCCTAAATTAATGTAGGAATTTCTTGAATTAATTTCTGTGTAAGATATAAAGGTATAAGGGTCTTCCTACATGGCCCCGTAATTTAAAATCCCACCTGTCAATGCAGGAGACTCAAGAGATTTGGGTTTGATCCTTGGGTTGGGAAGATCCCTTGGACTAGAAATTGGCAACCCACTCCAGTATTCTTGCCTGGAAAATCCAATGGACAGAGGAATCTGGCAAGCTGTAGTGCAGGGGGTCACAAAAAGTAAGACATGACTGAGTAAGCATAAAGTTTCAAGTTTTAGGGTTTGTTTTTTTTTTTCTTTTTTTTAACCATACAGCTATCTAGCTAATCTGGCATCACTTATTGAAACTGCCATTCATTGCCAACAAATTGCCATGGCATCTTTGTGCTAAATCAGGTCTTCATACATGAGCAGATCTATGTTTGAAATCTTTACTCTATTCCATTCTGTGCCATAGAACTTTATTACTGTCCTTGTCTCAATAACATCTTGTCTTGATTGCTTTCACTTTATAACTCTTGAAATCTGATAATGTAAGTTTGCTAGTTTTTTTTTTTCAAGACTGCCTTGATTTTATTAGGCCATTTGCATCTCCAAATTAATTTTAAAATTGGCCTGTGAACTCCACAAAAAGAATCTGCTGGGACTACAAACGGAATAGTATGGACTCTATAAACTGAATTGTTTTACAATATTAGCCAAAGTTACGTAATATCATAGTAAATATATTGAATATATATATAATATCTATTTTCTACTTTTATCCATGTGCCTCTGAGAGTTACTTTTAGATTATAAAAGTAAAGTACTTTGGCATTAATCACCTTGTCCAAGGTTATACACATGGCTGTGTAAAATAAGAATGATAGATAATCTATTCATTCCCCAGAATATTACAATAAATTCCAGATCCCAGAAGGGATCAGGATTATACTTCATAGTCCTATTGAATATACAGATCTGAGTACTAACACTCTCTTAATTGAGTTGGAGACACTCTGAAATAAGTGGCTATACTACTATGGTTTTACCAACTTCAAAGAATTAGCCCCAGGTAAAATCACTTCAGATGGTGATTGCAGCCATGAAATTAAAAGACACTTACTCCTTGGAAGGAAAGTTATGACCAACCTAGATAGCATATTCAAAAGCAGAGACATTACTTTGCCAACAAAGATCTGTCTAGTCAAGGCTATGGTTTTTCCAGTGGTCATGTATGGATGTGAGTCTTGGACTATAAAGAAATCTGAGCGCCGAAGAATTGATGCTTTTGAACCATGGTGTTGGAGAAGATTCTTGAGAGTCCTTTGGACTGCAAGGAGATCCAACCAGTCTATCCTAAAGGAGATCAGTCCTGGGTGTTCATTGGAAGGACTGATGTTGAAGCTGAAGCTCCAATCCTTTGTCCACCTGATGTGAAGAGCTGACTTATTGGAAAAGACCCTGTTGCTGGAAAAGATTGAGGGCGGGAGGAGAAGGGGATGATAGAAGATGAGATGGTTGGATGGCATCACCAACTCGATGGACATGGGTTTGAGTGGACTCCGGGAGTTGGTGATGGACAGGGAGGCCTGGCATGCTGTGGTTCATGGGGTCACAAAGAGTTGGACACGACTGGAGTGACTGAACTGAACTGAACTTAATCATTCCAGTTACCAGCACTTGAATTTAAGCATTCTAATTGTGGATTCTAAATGTGAATATGTTCCTGCTTTCACTGAGGAGCAATAAAGATCCAGTTAGCTATGTGGAATTAGGATATCTCCATGGTGTATTGATAATAATCATGCTACATATTTGGAAAAAAGAAGGGGGTTCTAATGGCTCAATGAATTTTTTTTCTGTTAATTTCTCATTTTGAATCACATAATTTTATCCTAATATTTTTCATTTGTGTCCTTATTTCCTCATCTTACCTAATTTTTAAATCAACTTGTTTCTTTTGTCTCTGACCTTCTTAATTTTTGTACCTATTTATATTATGGATACACAAAAGTTTTAGTTTTTCTTCTTCCCTATATTTTTTTTCTCTGTTTAATTTCTCCCTTAATGTTTCCCATTTTTCTTCTCATTATTTGATTTCATTTATAAGCAAATAACCACTTAAAATAATTCTGCAGTGAAAATCACAGAGAAAATAAATGTACATAAACATTCATTTTTCTGGGGGAAAAAAAGCAAAGGGCACCATATTAGACAATATTGTCTTAGTAAAAAGTGCTCTTATAAAAAATAAGTAGCCTTAATTTTGTATAATACAGTATAACTTTAATTTTGTATAATATGATAATCAACTTGTAAGATGTTCATTTTTTTTTTAATGCCAAGAAAAATTTCATGCCAGGCTTCGACCTGCGATTGTGTACCAGGTACTGTTTCAAACCTATGCCTGTATTAGCTTATCCTTTCTTCATGACTCAATGTAATACAGACACGTGTTTTTAAATGTGCTATAAACAGGAACTGTAACAGTCAACACACTTGAAATTGTGAGGAAAACAGATGGGATTGTATTAAATGAGAACCCAAAGCAGATGGAATGAAAGCAAAAAAGAGGCAGATATACAAAAAACAAAAAGCAATTTCAGAGCAGGAGGAATACCTGGGATCTTTAGGTTAAAAATGAGAACAGAGACAGATGCTTCTCTCCCCTTAAAGATCACCAATAAACATATAAAAACAGGTCAGATTTTAGTTATAAGTGGAAAACCCTAAAGTACAACTACATGCCACTTCTCCCCTCTTAAATTGTTGGCACTGAAAACATGTTTGACAGTGTTAGGAAAACATGGGGGCTGGGAACACACATTCATTCTTAGAGCTAATGTAAATCAGCACAGACTTCAGAGAGCAGTTGTGTGATATGGATCTAAATTAAAGTGTCTAATGTCCTTTAGCTCAGCAAGTCTACTTCTTGATTTTAACCTTACAGATATACTTAAAGAAGTTTACAAAGACATGGACACAAGTTCATTACTGTGAATTATATATAATAGCAAAAATATATATATTATGAAATATCTACCACAAGGGAATAAAACGGTGGTAAAGCAGTTCAAAAAATGTGTTTCCTTGTAGATGACTCAAGTTTCATTGAGGAACGTTGTCAGTTCCAGATATCTACCCAACTGTATTTTTGAGAAATTTATCTATGAAAATTTATGTAGTTTCCCGTATACACAGATTCTGGGCATTGAAAAAGTAAAGTAATACATTTGGAGGGATTCTATTTTCTCTTGTTTTCTGAAATGACAGAACATCTTGTAACAGTAACAAAAATGCTAAAAGCATATATTGAGTGATGCCAGGTTGATGGTACGATTACCATTGTTAATTCATATAATCCTTATATCATTCTTCTGTTGCTTGGTGCCTGTATTCTTAACTCTCCTATAAAGTAAGAAAAAGAGCCATTCAGTATAGCATCACTTTCACATTAATCAGATGGGCATGACTAGCTAGAGAAACAAAAGCAGATGAAACTGCAGGGGAAGAAATTTCGAAATCAGCAGAGATAAGAACAATCCTAGACACTCCACAGGCTCAGAATCTACAAATGATAAGGACAGCTGGAGCCCTTCAGTCATCTTCCCGGAAGTAAATAAGCAAAAGACAGCTGAAGCAGAAAAGAAACAAGACTCAATTGTAGGAATCCCAGTGATAAGTATTAAATAATTATCAATGTCAGTAAAAACACACACAAACACACACACACACACACACACACACACACACACAGCTTGTTAGAGATCCCTTGTGTAAAGTTTCAGTCCTTAATCATGTCCAACCTTGCATGAAATGTTCCCTTGATATCTCCAATTTTCATGAATAGATCTCTAGTCTTTCCCACTCTATTGTTTTCCTGTTTCTTTGCATTGTTCACTTAAGAAGGACTTCTTAGCTTTCTTTGATATTCTCTATAACTCTGCACTCAGTTTAGGTATATCTTACCTTTTCTCCTTGCCTTTCACTTCTCTTCTTTCCTCAGCTATTTGTAAGGCCTCCTCAGACAACCACTTTGCCTTCGAGCATTTCTTTTCCTTTGGAATGGTTTTGGTCACCGCCTCCTATACAATGTTACAAACCGCTGGCTATAGTTCTTTAGGCACTCCATCTACCAGATCTAATCCCTTGAATCTGTTTATCACCTCCACTGTAAAATCATAAGCGATTTTATTTAGGTCACATCTGAATGGCTTAGTGGTTTTCACTACTTTCTCCAGTTTAAGCCTGATTTTATGGTAAGAACCTGATGATCTGAGCCACAAGCTCCAGACCTTGTATTTGCTGACTGTATAGAGCTTCTCCATCTTTGGCTGCAAAGAATATAGTCAGTCTGATTTCGGTATTGACCATCTGGTGATGTTCACATGCAGAGTTCTCTCTTAGATTGATGGAAAAGGCATAGTGAAAAAGCTGACTTGAAACTCACATTAAAAAAACTAAGATCATGGCATACAGGCACATCATTTCATGGCAAATAGAAAGGGAAAAGGGGAAGCTGCAACAGGTATTTCCTGGACTCTATTATCACTGCTGGTAATGAACAGGGACACCTGACATGCTGCAGTCCATGGGGTTACAAAGAGTCGGACATGACTGAGCGACTGACTTGAACTGAACTGAATACCACTGCAAATCATAACTGCAGCCATGAAATTAAAAGACACCTGCTGCTTGGAAGGAAAGTGAAAGTGAAGTTGCTCAGTCGTGTCCAATTCTTTGTGACCCCATGGACTATAACCTACCAGGCTCCTCTATCCATGGGATTTTCCAGGCAAGAGAACTGGAGTGGGTTGCCATTTCCTTCTCCAGGGGATCTTCCCGACCCAGGGATCGAACCCTGGTCTCCTGCATTGTAGACAGATGCTTTACCATCTGAGCCACCAGGGAAGTCTAACCTAGACAGCATATTAGAAAGTAGAGACATCACTTTGCCAGCAAAGATCTGCAAAGTCAAAGCTATGTTTTTTTCTAGTAGTCATGTACAGATGTGAGAAAGCTGGTCCATAAAGGCTGAACACCAAAGGGTACTTTCAAACCATGGTGGTGGGGATGACTCTTGAAAGTCCCTTGAACTTCAAGGAGATTAGGCTAGTCAATCCTAAAGGAAATCAATCGTTAATATTCACCAGAAGAATGGAAGCTGAAGCACTAGTATTTTGGCCACTTAATGCAAAGAGCCAACCTGTTGAAAAAGACCCTGATACATGTTATTAGTTTTTTATTTTTTTAATTTTAAAATCTTTAATTCTTACATGCATTCCCAAACATGAACCCCCCTCCCAACTCCCTCCCCATAACATCTGTGGGTCATCCCCATGCACCAGCCCCAAGCATGCTGTATCCTGCTTCAGACATAGACTGGCGATTCAATTCTTACATGATAGTATACATGTTAGAATGCCATTCTCCCAAATCATCCCACCCTCTCCCTCTCCCTCTGAGTCCAAAAGTCCGTTATACACATGTAAAAAAAAAAAAAAAAAAAGACTTTTTCAAAGTAGTGGTGAAAATAAAATAAAATCAATTATACTTCTTCATATCAAAAAAAAAAAAAGGAAAAAGACCCTGATACTGGGAAAGATTGAAGAGCAAACAGAGAAGGGGTAGCTGAGGCTGAGATGGTTAGATAGCATCATTGATTCAATGGATATGAATTTGAGCAAACTCTAGGGGATAGTGGAGGACAGAGGAACATGGCGTGCTACAGTCCATGAGTCACAGAGTCAGACACGACTTAGTGACCGAAAAAGTGTCAAGGTTGCCACGTAATTTTAGGCTCAGTCCTTTGTGAGCTTGAAATAAGTAACAAGAATTATAGAGAACCACTGACATTCAGGTTCTTTACTCAGAACCATCTTCTGTTATTTCTAAACCAAAAACACTGATGTTACTCTCTTCCTTTTTCTTTTATTTTTCCTCCTGAATGCACTGCACAGTTATTCATTTCTGACTGGCAGAAAGAAATTTCAATAAATTATGATTGCCACTTTATGAATTTTCAGAACATCTGAGTAATGTAAAATGATATATTTCAACAGAGAAAATTTTTCAGGTACTGTGGAGACATTTTCAATAGGTTTAGTGGGTAGATGAAAAATGGTATTTCAAAGACTCTTCAGTATGAAATATCCTTCAGAAAATGACTGCTCAAGTGAAAATTTCTCTCTATATAACTAAGATAACTTTTATAGGAATCATCTAGTGATAAAGATAAGCTGGGAAGGGGGGAAACTTGTATGAGATGTAAATGTTAACTGTGCTCTTTTTCAAATAGTTTTTAATCCCACTAGAAGTCATAGAAAAGAAAAATGTTTTTCGTTTTCTCTTCATGGTAACGTGTGCTGGCTACTATTATTTATTTCCATGATTGTTCAAAACAGAACAGGAGGAGACAGAAATTCTCAATCTTTCTGCCCTGTGTTATGGTGCCAAGTTCACTAGTGCAAGTGAGAACTCAGTACCGTATCTCCCCATATTTAGAGATAAAGTAAAGATCAGATGCTGTATTGCACTGTATTTCCTGAGCTAAGTAGATGCTAGATGTTGCCAAAGGCTCCTCCCGAACAAGTCCAGGACTGTACATCACAATCAGTACCAAGAAAGAATATAGGAAAAGCACCACAGTTCAAAAGCATCAATTCTCTGGCACTCAGCCTTCTTTGTGGTCCAGGTGTCACATTCCTACTTGTTTCAATTTAAGCCTGAATTTAACAAAGAGGAGCTCATGATCTGAGCTGCAGTTAGCTCCAGGTCTTGTTTTTACTGACTGTATAGAGCTTCTCCCTCTTAGACTATCCTTTGACTGTTAGTAATATGTCTTGAAACATATAAATGTAATTAGAGTGGATTTGTTTAAAAAAAAAACTTTCAAAGTTGAGTTCATATACATAGGAAAAAAAATCTGTATCAATGATAGAGAACTTATCTTCAAATGAACATAAACTTTGAATTTCACAAATTTGACAAT
The DNA here is from genome assembly GCF_001704415.2 of Capra hircus. NCBI lineage: Eukaryota > Metazoa > Chordata > Mammalia > Artiodactyla > Bovidae > Capra > Capra hircus. The sequence goes on along the minus strand of NC_030811.1, from coordinate 11,557,280 downwards.
TAAAAATGTGCCTTTGAGTTTTTAGCATAACTTCTGCTTGAATAAGGAGTTCTCAAAATAGAAATTTAGAATTTCTAGGCTCTTTAAAATCCCACTAGAAATTATTACACTATGTTTTCACTACAAATATCAATTTCTTATATGAGGGCAGGAAGCTAGAATTTTAATAAGAATTATTGAAAATAAGGCAAATTTAATTCAAGGAAAAAAATAAAGAAATACGGTTACTATTATATAGCTATTTGTATATTGAATTATTCCATAGTTTAACAAATAAACTGACAAACAAGCAATACACATGTCAGAGAAAGGGTTTTGGGGATGTGAGGAGCAAATAGTACACATATATAGTAGTAAGTTTGCTGCCCCCTGCTGTTGGTCCCTCTGTTGATTATAATAATTGCCTTTTTCAAAACGAGTTTCAAGAAATCTGGTTGAATATGCCCAGCTTGGCTTCTAAAATACTACACCTGCTCAGAAAATGGACAATTCTTGAGAAACAGATGAATTTACCTTGTTATATTTTCTTAAGTTTTACCTTGTAAATCCCTCCCAAATTAAGACTTGTATATGTCTTTGCAGCAGAGTTAAATGAGAAAATGTCTGTTGTGACTTTATTTTTTTCACAATATCTGTGGAAAATCTGTGAAACTGATTTTTATTATTTTAATTATCAATATTAATATATATTTTTAAAGAGAATGGCTTCTCATGAAGCTCATCAAATCTCATTTGATCTATCCTCAAAGACTAAATATTTTAGGTCTCTTAGTCATATGAAGACTGAAATTATCTAGAGATAAATTATCTAGAAATTTAATTAAAAACTAAGCAATAAGATTCCCAGATTCTTAAGCCATAGGATATGGTTCATTAAATATTAGAGAATATTTTTAAAAGAAACAGTGTTAGACTTTTTGAGGATGGAGAAAAATTATCTGATGTGCTTCTATGATAAGCTGAATGATATCTATTTTGAGAAATAAAAATTGGTGGAAAGCTGTTCCATCATCATTTTGAGAAATTACTTCCATTTTTTTTAGACAAATTAACCATACTAAGTTAAAGAGAATACTAGGCCAGAAATAAAAAAATAATTTAATCTTAGGTATATAGAATAAAAATTATAAGACATTCTCTTTAACTTTTGTGAGGTTGAAAAAGCATCTCATAAGGGCAAAAACCTGTCCAAGTGCTGAGGGCATGAAAACACTAAATCAAGTAATAGGACAATTGGGAGTGATCTCCCACTAGCACTGTTAAAGAGAAAGAAAGGTAAATTCTTCTCCTAAGAGAGAAACTGTTACATAGTTAAAACAATGAATTTAAATAAAGTTATTATGTGTGTGATCATCTACAGGCAATTAATTTAAAATATCAGAAGAGAGAGAGAATTTCCCACACGTTGAATTCTGCAAAGGTAGCAAAAACAGTTCCAACCCATCTGCCCATCTATCTGGAATAAATAGCACAAGAACCAAAACAGCAGACAGTTAAAGTCTTCTAGTAGAAGGAGTCGAAAGAGTGTTTAATAGAAGGCGTGTTGGTGTAGGAGGAGAGCAGAAATTATCTGGTGATGCTAGAGAGGGTCTGCAGTTTCTGGAGCCCTTAGGTCAGTTTTTTATTACTTGGTTACTTGTTAGAATCAAGTCGGGTGGTTGGGGAGTGGCTATGAAAAGTACTGATGCTGGGGTTTCAGTTCTGGAAATTCTAATTGAATAGGTCTTGGATGTGAAATGAGTAGTGGGAATTTTGGAGAATCCTTGGGTTTTCATTTTCATCCAAATTTGAGAACCACTGCTTCAAGGCAGAGTTTATGCTTTCCAGGTGCCTGGCAGTCAGGGGACAGAATCCTATAAATGATTTTGGGAAAGAGTTTCAGCAGTCACTTTAATGCTGGTGCTTCTAAGTGTGTGAAAGTGTTAGCCCACCAGATTTCTCTACCCATGGGATTCTCCAGGCAAAATACTGAAGTGGTAGCCATTCCCTTCTGTAGAGGATCTTCCCAACCCAGGGATCGAACTCAGGTCTCCCACATTGCAGGCAGATTTTTTACTCTCTGAGTCAGCAGGAAAGCCCATCTGACTCTCCAGAGTTACCAACCATGGGATAGGAAACTTCCCAGGAAGACTACTTTTCTCTCAGTTTCTGAGGATGGCAGGAAACTTCAGCTCAGCAAAGCCCATCTACAACTGTTAACCCTCAACCAAAGAGATTATTATGCCTTTACCAAACTAGCCAGACTCTGGTCGAGAGACCCTAGCAAAATGATACAGGGTGGCAAAAGAAACAAACTAATATAAACAATCAGTTCAGTTCAGTCACTCAGTCGTGTCTGAATCTTTGCAACCCTATGGACTACAGGACACCAGGCCTCCCTGTCCATCACTAACTCCAAGAGTTTACTCAAACTCATGTCTGTTGAGTCAGTGATGCCATCCAATCACCTCATCCTCTGTTGTCCCCTTCTCTTCCCACTTTCAATCTTTCCCAGCAACAGGGTCTTTACCAAGGAGTCACTTCTTTGAATCAGGTGGCCAAAGTATTGGAGTTTCAGCTTCAGCATCAGTCCTTCCAATGAATGTTAAGGACTGATTTACTTTAGGATTGACTGAATGGATCTCCTTGCTGTCCAAGGGACTCTCAAGAGTCTTCTCCAACACCACAGTTCAAAAACATCAATTCTTTGGTCTCAGCTTTCTTTAGAGTCCAACTCTCACATCCATACATGACTACAGGAAAAAGCATAGCTTTGTCTAGATGGACATTTGTTGGCAAAGTAATGTCTCTGCTTTTTAATATGCTGTTTATGTTGGTCATAACTTTCTTTCAAGGAGGAAGCGTCTTTTAATTTCATGGCTGCAGTCACCATCTGCAATGATTTTGTAGCCCCCCCAAAAAATAAAATCTGACACTGTTTCCACTGTTTTCTCATCTATTTGCCATGAAATAGCAAACATTTGAGGGTCTCAAAAACATGAAGGATGAAAATAAGTTGAACACCTCAAAGAAGGGGTTGCCTTTTTATAATGCGGTGGTTGTTTAAAAATTATTATTAAATACGTTCAAAATTACAGAATGATTTTGAAAATAGCACAAAGAACTCCCACAGGTCCTTCACTATATTTCCCAGTTTTAACATTTTGCTACATTTGCTCTATCATTCCCTCTTCCTGTAGAAGGACGTATTTTTTTCCGAACCATTTGAGCCAGTTGACGATCTAATGGTCATTTTAAAATATTAACTTCAGTTTATTCCATATAACATGTTCTTAAAGATTAGCTTGTCTTTTGGTCTTTGGAGATTTCTTATATAACATTATATAGATGGATAAACTTGCAACATACAAAGGTAAATATCTTTTAGTGTATAGTCTTACTAAATGTTTTCTACTCACTATTATACATACTTTATGTATGACTCTGTTTTAATGGAATAATATACCATAAGCTGTCCTGCTACTTGCTTTTTTATTGGCTTAAAAATAGTCTCAGGTTAGTAACAATTTCACTACTCTCCCAGTTTTTGTTTTTTTATTTATTTATTTTAATTAATTTATTCATTTTATTTGGAGGCTAATTACAATATTGTAGTGATTTTGGCCATACATTGACATGAATCCACCATGGGTGTACATGTGTCCTCCATCCTGAACCCCTCTCCCACCTCCCTCCCCATTCCACCCCTCAGGATTGTCCCAGTGCACCAGCTTTGATTGCCTGTTTTATGCATCGAACTTGGACTGGCGATCCATTTCACATATGGTAATATACATGTTTCAATGCTATTTTTTCAAATCATCCCACCCTCGCCTTCTCCCACAGAGGCCAAAAGTCTGTTCTTTATATCTGTGTCTCTTTTTCTGTCTTGCATATAGGGTCATTGTTACCATCTTTCTAAATCCATAATCAGTGGTGGATTGAAAAGAGAAAGAGAGACAGGCATCATGAGGGGAAATTTATGAAACCGGATAAAAATCTCAAGCAGATCAAGATGGATTAAAACAAAATAATCAATGGGGCATCCTTACAAGGCTCTGCAAAAGGGAACAAAAGAACACGAAGATAATTATAGGATAACAATTAACATACTAGCTGAATAATCCCCTGGACTGTGGAAGACTTTGCCTATGAGACTGAAAGTGATCCCTGAGTCACAAATGAAATTAATGACAAATCTCATACATGTCAACATTCTCTGGTTAAATTCCAGATGTGGAAGGATAAAGAAAACAAAACCTTACAGATTTTCAGACTAAATGTGGAAATACTTTACCACTTAGAATGGAGATAGAATCAGAGTTGGTTGAGATCTTTCACAAGTAGCATAGGGAACTAGGAAGCGATAGAAAAGTTTGAGAGAAGTGTTCACAGAATAGCTCATGAGAAAATGGTTCAAAAATTGAGAATCCCAAGAATGAATCCATTTTCTCTGGATTATTAGAAAGATACATTGCCTATTCAAGAATATAGAAAATTCTAAATATAAATATGCATGTCCTGTGTCTCCTGCATTGACAGGGGAATTCTTTACCACTGCTCCACCTGGGAAGCCCCCAAGTATAAATATGTTTACCCATGTTCCATATCTCTGAAAGATAATTGATAAAGGACTTGAGCAAATGGCTAATTGGATCCAAAGAGACACCTGAAGACAAAGAAAGACAAATTGAAAAACACTGAGAAATGTGTACAAGTGGAAAGCTGCATTAATTTTATGAAGGTGAAGAGAAAATAGGATGATAACCTATTCTGAAAGCAAATGCTTTCATCAAATCCCAGGAGTTGGAAGGAAGCATCAGAGGAAATGTTAATAAAGCATTCCTAAATCCTCAAGTAGTTATCAAATAAACAGAATACAATTTTAGCCTGAAAAAGAACTTTGACAAATGCTGTTGACCTGCCCTTTTTGGTTCTGCTTTAGTCTATGATTGTTTTAGCTCTTTGGGTATTTGGGAAACATTTAGTCCAGTCCCACTTTGCAACACACTCATAAAAATCACCCTCCTATTCGCTCCCTGAATCAAGGTTAGAGCAATGGTATGGACTGAATTTTGTTCCTTCAAAGTTTGAATGCAAAAGCCCTAATCTGCAATGTGACTGTATTTACGGATACAGTTGTTGCTGTTATTGTTCGGTCACTAAGTCATGTCCAATTCTTTGCAGATGGAGTACTTTCAGTTAAATGAGGTTATAAAGGTGACGCCTTAATCCAACGGGAGTGGTGGCCTTCTAAGAAGGCTAGACCAGAGCTTTTGCTCTCTTTTTGTGTGCACATAGAGGACAGGCCCTGTGGACACATAGCAAGAAGGTGACCATCTATAAACCAAGAAGAAATGCATCCCCAGAAACTAAACCTGAGGGCCCTGGGCTCTTAGACTTCCAGTCTCCAAATCTGTTGGAAACACTTTCCTGCTGAAGTCACCTACACCGTGAAATTTTGTCATGGCAGCAACATATCTTTAGAATAGGTTTCTATAATGTTTTCCTACAAAGAGATCAACAGTAAATTTTCTCTGCTGTTATATTATGAAGGCAGTCATGGATAATTTGCAAGTAAATAACATAGCTATATTTCAATAAAGCTTTCTTTAGAAAAACAGGCTGAACTTGTAGCTTGCTAACTTCTGCTCAAAAAGTCTCTCTTAGTAACAGTGCCATGTATCAAAAACATCCCAAGAGTTTGCTTCTGGAAGACACCTGAAATCAACTCTTAATATTACCAAGAGAACTTGAATGTTTCATGCAAGTGTACAAGACACTAAAGAACTGAGAACACTTCATTCTGACTCTCCTGTGTTCCCCACATCTGCTTTTTCACACATTCTCTTCATTGTCCTTCTAAAAATGCCCAAACAATGGCTTCTAATCCTTGAGTACAATATTTCTCTTCTTTGAGAAACACCTTTCATTAACTATATCCAAAAGAAGCTACATTTTGCCTGTTTCCCTACTTTTAAAGTAATCCTAGAAGATATTGTGTCCTCCTTCTCAGATTAGAATGTTCCTTCAGAGCCTTCTCATGCTTGGAATTCTCAAAAAATATTTTAAGAGCTTCAGCTAACTATGTCCTGGTGCCTGGGAATTCCACAGATATTTCTGCAGTTATATCAGGCCCAAACACCCTCAAGCACTTCTTTTATGTTGACTTAATTTTCTTCCAAAAAATGTCTTGCCATAGACTCCTAGTTCCTCGTGTTGAAAGCCTGCTCCTTTATATCTCTCAAACCTCTGCACCTATAACCTGGGCCAGGACAGATTGGCAGAGGCAGGCAAGTAAGAAAAACTGGGATTGAGAGATATTGAATTTTTGTTCTCTGCAGGTTAATTATGCCTTTCATACATCCTTAATCCATCAGACTTCCTCAACATAAATCAGTCTGTACCACACTAGCCCCTCCATAAATATTTACTGAATGAATGAATTGAAAGCACAATTTCATGTTTTAAATGATGTAAGATCTGTAGTCCAGGAAAGATCACTTTCCACCTTCAAATAACTCAAGCACAGTGGCTGCTGAAAATAGGAATTTTTAACACAGAGAGCATTACTGTCAACCATACATTCTTCTAAGAGAAAGGATTGATATAGAGAAAGACTGCCTGTCTGATACTTCTCCATAAATGTTTGCAAATCAATGCTCTTATTATTACTAACAATGCTGCAATGAATAACCTTGTATATATTTCTTATCATCCATGGACAGGCAGGAAGGGTTCCAAATTCCTTGCTTCCTCTCTGTAATAGGAATACACTCATGCCCTTCCCCACTGTTGCTGTTGTTTTATTGTTCACTTGCTAAGCCCTTTTCAACTCTTTCTGACCCTATGGACTTCAACATACAAGGCTTCCTTGTCTTTCACTATCTCCCAGGGTTTGATCAAATTCACGTGCACTGACTCAGTGATGCTTTCTAACCATCTCATCCTCTCCCATCCCCTTCTCCTTTTGCCTTCAATCTTCCCCAGCTTTCCCCATAGGTGGAGTATACTCCACTGCCTGGATGATTTCAGACTTAGTCACGTGACTTCTTTGTCCAATAGAATGTGGACAGAAGTAAGCATGTGCTAATTTCAATCAGAGACCTGAAGTCTGCTGTGTTTCCACTAAGTCCCTTTGGCTTCTGCTCCTGCATTAAGAACATGATCCTGATAGCAGGGGAAACTTTAGCACTGGTTCAGGAATGAGGAGTTTCCAGACAGAGCAGAAGCTGACCTGCTGCCCTCATACAAGCAATAATTATATGCTTTGCCTTCGAGCCACTGAGATTTCAGAGTTGCTTATGGCTGCTACACAAGCTGACTAGCAGAATAAGGCTAAATTTCCAGAACTGGGATTTCTGGGTCAAAGGGTAAATGCAACTTTTATTTTGATAGGTATTGCCAATTTTCACTCCATAGCAACAGTGCCATTTTGCACTGCAACAACTTATCACTATGTCTATTCCTTAACAGCCTCTGCAATTGTTCACCTTAAATGTCTGAATTTTTCCCAATCGGAGAAGAAATAGTATGTTAGGGCTCTGGGCATTTGCATTTCTCCAGTCAAAATTGAGATTATTCCTCTTCGTAGCTTAAGGCCCCTGTCTTTCAGAGAACTCTCTGCTAATAACTTTGTCCATTTTTTCTGTTGGTTTCTTCTCAATTTCTAGATGCTGGATGTGTAGTAAGATTAGTCCCTTAACAATATGATCCATCTTCTTTATTTGTCCTTTGTCATTTGACTAAACTTAGGTTTTTTGTTTGTTTGTTTGTTTGTTTTTAACCTTAAATGTTGTTTCATTTGACTTTAAATACCTAAATCTGTGTTATATTTTTATGGCTCAAATGGAAATCAGTTGCATCTTTTGAACATGTTTCCAAAGGGTAGAAGAAGTAAATGTGGAAAAGTATGTTTGAAAGAGCTCTTTGCTGGGTATGTTTGGTTAGGGTCAGCCCTTTAACATGTGAATTATGTATTTCACAATATGGAGATACCTGGGTTTCATAAGTCCTACTTTTATTATAACCAAGATTCTTTGTCTAAAGATATTCAAACCCAGGTTTTATAAAAGTACATTTTTTTGCATAATTAAATGCCAAGAAAACATTGTTCTAGCCAAATCTGAGAATAATTGAATGGAATACAAGTCATTTTACATGGATGAGTAAGAACAAAAATAATTTTTAAAAAGTCACAATAATGCCCCAAAAAGCACAGTGTAGCAGAATAATCTGATTAGTAAAGTACATAGACTTTATTTTTTGCTATTGGTTAATCACGAAAGACTGAAAAGTTTATTAGACAATTCACTTGCACGTCCTTTCTGCTCATCACTCACATCTATAGACAATAATCCAGTATCTATTTTCCAGAATAGTGATTTTTTGAAATATTTTACTGAGTTTGCATTTTAAAAATTGTAGTGTGTGCTCTCTTAAACATTTTTCGGTTGGAATCTGAAATTATTTACCACCAGTTTAAACAGTTAGACTCTATTTTTAGTTTTTAATAAAAATAAATGGTTTCAAAAATCTTATTTGTGCACTTATATAGACAAGTCTAAGTTATGTTGGTCATAATTTTTGGATACTGCAAATGAATGTATTACTCTGTTGATTTACTCAATTTCTTGAGACTATGAAAAAAAGAAAAGACCCACAAACAAAAAAATCTTATGGAGACATATCCAAAGGCTCTTAATTATACTGTTGAGCTTTATCCTTGACACATCTTGATTAACTTAATATATTCAGAAAGGTGTGCAAAGATTGAAATATTGTTGATTTCAATATGTCTTTGCCAATAAATGTTTTGGGTAAAATGTTTTAATCTTATCACACTCTTTATTATATATGTTTGTCAAAACCTGGACTTACAGATTTACCTTATTCAATTTGGAAAATGTCAACCATATAACCTAACTGGTAAAACCAGTCAATACTTTCCAACTAATCAGCCACATCAGAATTCTTTCTGTCAGAGAAAGTCGGACTTCATTTTTCAATTCAAATAAACATATTAATATGCATTCCTATGACAACCAGCTCATTTCTGAATTCTAAGACTGAGCCATCCCATGAATATCTCAGGTGGATGAAATAGTGTGCTGCCATCTCCAATATTTCTTATGGAAGTTCCCTTGATTTCCTTTCATAGCACTCTCTCAGCAGTAAGTAATTTTTTCACAATAGTTGGTGAGTGAAAGTGGGAAGGTCTCCAGATGAAAACTGTCATTGTTTCTCTACTGTCCTACTCTAAAATATATATAAATCACAACAAACTCTGTGCCTCTAAGGCCATTTTAGAAACAAAAAAATTAACTAAGACAGAGACAAATAATGCTACTTTAATTAAAGGTGTCCTTCTGGAAAATAATTTCTATGTCAGTCACTTTGTTTTACACCTTAACAAATCCTCTTTGGATGACACAATCTCAGACTGAAAGATTTTAGGAAAGGACAGGTATGGAATGTGAGTTTCTGGAAGATTATTTACTCAAAATGCTCTTGTGCTCTTGTCTATACAGTTGACGTTTGAGCAGCATGGTTTTGAACTTCCCAGGTCCATTTATGAATTTATTTCACTAAACATGCACTACAGTGCTCCATGATATGTAGCTGACCCAAAAAGTGGAACCTTGAATATGAAGAAACCAGGAATACAAGGGCCCATGATGAAATTATACGTGGATTTTTCTACATGTGGAGGATCAGTAGCCCTAACATTCATGTTATCCTTGGATCAACTGTGTGCTTTGGAATGTTTCTGTGTACAACAAATAATTGTCTGTGCACAGTTTTAAGTTGATTATCTCAAAAGGTAATATTTCCTGCTCCTAGAGGAAAATTAACAGAACTTTTTTTAACACATAGCCTTTTCAGACAAATCATATTAACTGACAAGGGGGAAATTTTCCATCTTGAGCAGACAGAGGCTAGAAAAACCCACACCTGTGAAATATTTGGAATCCCTGTGTACTGGGTTGAATCATGACCTTCCAAAATTCATGTCCACCCAGAACTTACGGAATATGACCTAATTTGGAAATATTGCCTTTTCAGATGATATCAAGTTAAGATGAAGTTATACTGAATTAAAGTAGGTCTGAATCCAATATGACTGTTTTCATTATGAGAAGAGGGAAATTTGGGCACAGAGATACAGACATACATGTGGAAGATGGAGAGATGGAACCAACCAAAGCTAGAAGAGGAAGAAAAGGATTCTTCCGAGAGGCATGGGAGAGAGAATGGCCCTACCAACGCTTTCATTTCATATTTTTGAAATATGAAAGAATATTCTCAAGGATAATTTTTTTTGTTTGTTTACTACCTAGGTTATAGAACTTTATTATGTAAGTCCCAAGTTAATTCTGATAGACAGAGTGCCTGAAGAACGATGGACGGAGTTTCATACGTTGTACAGGAGGCAGTGAACAAAACTATCCCCCAAAGAAACAAATGCAAAAAGGCAAAATTCTTGTCTGAGGAGGCCTTACAAGTAGCTGAGAAAAGAAGAGAAGCAAAAGATAAAGGGAAAAAGGAAAGATATACCCATTTGAATGCAGAGTTCCAAAGAATAGCATGGTGGAGAGATAAGAAGCCTTCCTAAGTGATCAATGCAAGAAATAGAGGAAAACAATAGAATGGGAAAGACTAGAGATCTCTTCAAGAAAATTAGAGATACTAAGGGAACATTTCATGCAAAGATGGACACAATAAAGGACAGAAATGGTAGAGACCTAACAGAAGCAGAAAATATTAAAAAGAGGTGGCAAGAATACACAGAACTATACAAAAAAGATCTTCATGACCCAGATAACCATGATGGTGTGATCACTCGCCTAGAGCCAGACATCCTGGAATGTGAAGTCAAGTGGGCATCACTACGAGCAAAGCTAGTGAAGGTGACAGAATTCCAGTTCAGCTATTTCAAATCCTGAAAGATGATGCTGTAAACGTGCTGCACTCAATATGCCAGCAAATTTGGAAAACGCAGCAGTGGCCACAGGACTGGAAAAGATCAGCTTTCATTTCAATTGCAAAGAAAGGCAATGCCAAAGAATATTCAGGCTATTGCACAAATGTGCTCATTTCACATGCTAGCAAAAAATGCTTAAAATTCTCCAAGACAGACCTCAACAGTACATGAACCATGAAATTCCAGATGTTCAAGCTGGATTTAGAAAAGGCAGAGAAACCAGAGATCAAATTGCCAACATCCGCTGGATCATCGAAAAACCAAGAGAATTCCTGTAAAACATCTATTTCTGCTTCACTGACTATGCCAAAGCCTTTGACTCTGTGGATCACAACTAACTGTAGAAAATTCTTAAAGAGGTGGGAATACCAGACCACCTTTCCTGCCTCCTGCGAAACCTATATTGCAGGTCAAGAAGCAATAGTTAAAACCAGACAAGTAACAATGAACTGGTTCCAAATCAGGAAAGAAGTACATCAAGGTTGTTTATTGTCACTCTGCTTATTTAACTTATATGCAGAGCACATCATGCAAAATGCCAGGCTGGATGAAGCACAAGCTGGAATCAAGATCGCTGGGAGAAATATCAATAACCTCAGATATGCAGATGACACCACCCTATGACAGAAAGCAAACAGGAACTAAAGAACCTCTTGATGAAGGTGAAAGAAGAGAGTGAAAAATACTGGCTTAAAGCTCAACACTCAGAAAACGAAGGTCATGGCATCCAGTCCCATCACTTCATGGCAATCAGATAGGGAAACAATGGAAATAGTGACACACTTTATTTTGGGGGGCTCCAAAATCACTGCACATGGTGACTGCAGCCACAAAATCAAAAGACGCTTGTTCCTTGGAAGAAAAGATAGGACAAACCTAGACAGCTTATAAAAAGCAGAGACTTTTCATTTCTGACAAATGTTCGAAGAGTCAAAGGTTTGGTTTTTCCAGTAGTCATACATAGCTGTGAGAGTTGGGCCATAAAGAAAGCTAAAAACCAAAGAACTGATGCTTTTGAGCCGTGGTGTTGGAGAAGACTCTTCAGAGTCCCTTGGACAGAAAGGAAATCAAACCAGTCCATCCTAAAGGAAATCAGTCCTGAATATTCATTGGAAGGACTGATGCTGATGCTGAAGATCCAATACTTTGACACTCTGATGTGAAGAAGTTACTCATTTGAAAAGATCCTGATGCTCGGAAAGATTGAAGGCAGGAGGAGAAGGGCATGACAGAGGATAAGCTGGTTGGATGGCATCACTGACTCAATGGGTATGAGTTTGAGTAAGCTCCACAAGATGAAGGACAGGGAAGCCTGGAGTGCTGCGTTCCATTGAGTCGCAAAGAGTCAGACATTACTGAATACTGAACAGCAACAGTTCATGGAATTTTATTATATTAGCCCTGTAGCTAATACCTGCTGAGGTTAGGATCTCTTGAAAGTTAAGTGAAACTGTAAGTCACTCAGTCGTGTCTGACTCTCTGTGACCCCACAGACTACAGCAAACCAGGCTCCTCTGTCCACAGAATTATCCAGGCAATAATACTGGATTGGGTTGCCATTCCCTTATTCAGGGGATCTTCGAAACCCAGGGATTGAGTCTGGGTCCCCTGCATTGCAGGCAAATACTTTACCAACATAGCCACCAGGAAAGGGTCCTTTTTACCTATAAATTATTAAATTTTAAAAGAGGGGAATATGCACATTTCAAGTGGCAGAGTTTCAGATTGTGTTGCTGACCGGAAAAGAAGCTAAAAATATCCAGTGATTTTGTTAAGCAAGGACGCAGCTTGTCCTCTGACTAGCATAATTTGGCTTTGAATAGACCTTGTGAAATTAAAAAAAACACTAGCTCCTTGAAAGGAAAGCTATGGCAAACCTAGACAGCGTGTTAAAATGCAGAGACATCACTTTGCTAGCAAAGGTCTCCATAATCAAAGCTATGGTTTTTTCCGTAGTCATGTGTGGATGTGAGAGTTGGACTATAAAGAAGGCTGAACACAAAAGAATTGATGCTTGGAGAAGACTCTTGAGAGACCCTTGAACTGCAAGGAGATTAAACCAATCCTAAAGGAAATCAACCCTGAATATTCTTTGGAAGGACTGATGCTGAAGCTTCAATACTTTGGCCACCTGATGCTAAGAGCTGACATATTGGGAAAAACCATGATGCTAGGAAAGATTGAAGGCAAATGGAGAAGGGGGTGGCAGAGGAAGAGATGGTTGGATAGCATCACTGACTCAACAGATGTGAATTTGAGCAAACTCTGAGAGACAGTAGAGGTTAGAGGAGACTGGCATGCTGCAGTCCATGGGTCACAAAGAGTAAGACACAATTTACCAACTGAACAACAGACCTTGAGGATTTAGAAAGAGCATTAAATGCTTTAAGGGAAATAATAATTGGCATGAAACCAAAGATATATTCTCAAATTTGTAGGAATATTTGGAAAGCAGAGATCCTCCACTTTCATGACTGACCTTAAATTTCCTCCTGCCCAGGGAGAATTACCCAGTGAGGGAGATGGGGATGGGATTAAATTATATGTTTTAGAAAATAAGAAGATATTTCTTACATATTATTGTTAAAGACAAGATCTGCACTGTTTACCCTAAGGGTTAGGAGTTCTTGTTGTAGACGGTAGACAATTGTTGAAGAAGAAACAGCTGACACTGACTGACTCCCAGGTATTAAGCCAATGAGTTTTTGAGATTAGCAGACTTAAGATGCATGGAATATTGGATGGCAAGAATAATACAAATATTCTCCAAATCTAATGATGTGGAGAAAATGATGGACTCGAATGAAGTGGAGTTTGGAAATTTACTAAAAGAGGCTTTAAAAATCTTGAGGAAATTCAAGATAATTGGTAGAAATTTCCGAAAATGTGCAAAGGCCAATGCAGTCATAGTGAATTTTTCAAAATTAACTATTTTGGGGGGGGCTTCATACAACTTTAAGAAACTACGGGAATAAAAAATAATTTAAAACTCCTTTCTCATCACTGACTTTCTAAAATAAACTAAATCTCTCCTTGTAGAGAAAAAGAAAAAATACAGTGGAGCTAATCTAATTCTATCTGACAGTCTGATTATGGGACCTAAGACAAGGTCAATAATATTGAATTAGGCTCTAGGGAAGGTTTGTGCCTTCCAGAAAATGAAACAATTAATTTGCAGATATGGAAGATGCTTGCTTACATCGGTCTAGATGTTTGCCAGTATCTTTTCTGTTATTTTCTGAATTCTATGCCTTCTTTCATCGTGAAATTTTCCAAGGCCCTGATGACTTTGAGTTTCTATGGAAAAGATTTATGTTTTCCTATCACCTGTGGGTGGTTTCAATTCTGGGCTTCATTGTATTAATTTTTCTTTTTGAGGTCTTCGTGGGCCACACAGCCTGAAAATACACTGCAAAATCATGTAAGGCATCACTGGTGTCTATAAATTCTCAGATGAAAGGCTTTTCCTCTCTTCATCTAGTTCAAGGGTTCAGAAAACAAGTCTTTTCCTTTCCCCCTCTTTTGGTGAAAGTATTCTTTCTTTTTCACTCTTATACTGCAGGTGTAACCTTTGGGTAACACTGTTCAGAGACATTTTGTCAGATTCCCTATTTTCTGTGAACTATGGGGTTTATTTTTTTCCCCCTTTACTATAAGTCTTCAAATTAGTTAGTGAATTCCTTTAAGTTTAGACAGAACTGCCCATTAAGAGAAGGCCTTTGAATGCTCTTAATTTCAAGTTCCTGCTTTAGTTCCATTTCTGGGCTCTTTTCCCTACATTTGCGCCTGCTTAACATTGGATTTAAAAAGAAAAAAAAAATGCAACATTGGAAATCAACTATAGTTCAATAAAAATATTTAATTTACAATTTTAGTTGGTTTTATAAGAACTACTTTACTCAGTTTTCCTTCTGAAAGTATAATTTCTGCTATTTTTATAGTTTCAGTTGTAATAAAGGAAATCTGAGAGTATTATGGAATGATAATTTTCAGATTATTAACATAAGTATATCATTCCCCCAAATGACTTAAATTGTATTATTTTTTTTCTCACTAAAGATAGTAAAATAAATCCAATGCAAAACATAGCACGCCATCTAATAATATTCACCCATTTTCCCCCACCACTGATTTCCCATACCCCTAACAAAACCTCAAAACTTCAATCAAGTAGGGGGGGTTTTTTGACCAAATTTCTCTCCTTCAGTATAAGCAGGCCACTGTAGCCTTTCTAAATTTTCTTAGTGTTCAACCTGAGAATAAACTTTCTCAGCATTGTATGCACCGAGGCCATAAGCATGTACTCTAGATCAGCCAACAAAACGTATAATGAGAATTACTTAAAAGTGGTTCAGTCGTGAGCTATTCAAAAAGGCAGACATTTGTCAAAACAAGTCATGAGCGGCAGGAGTTTCTGTGGTAATCACAGTCCCTCAGCCCTGGAGGAGCCAGGTGGTGATTTGGATCAATGTTATCGCCTCTTCTGCTCCGAGAGCTGATTCTTGGCTCTTCCTGCTGCCCTATGAGTTAACATCCTTCGGTAGTTTCTTTTCTTGCTTAAATCACGTAGAATGGGTTTCTGTTCAAATCTAAACTCATGGCTAACTCTAGTACTGTTTTGCATGTATGGCTACTTATTGGTATCAACCGGAGTGGGGGTTGGGGGGTCGGTGCTTTCAAAAATACCAGTGCCTGGGATTCATTAGGATTAGTGAAATCAGAATTTCTGTGGAAGGGCAAAGACATTTTCAGGTGAATCCAAGATATACCCAAAGAGTTGAGAAAGACAGTTCCAGGGGATATGTATAAAGAAGCCCAGAGTTATGGAAGCAAAAAAGAAATTAGGATGAGTCTTGTGTAAGCAGTTTACCAAAAAATCCTTTCAATTACATTCCACCTGAAAACCAATATTACTCTGTTTATAATAGATCTTTCCCTAAATATTATAATAAAATACATGTGTTATCACCCTTATTTTCAGGCTCTGAATATTTATTCTAATTCATCTTCAAAGGTCATTTGTTCAACAAGTTTAACCACAAGTGATATGAAAGAAAATGAAAGAAAGTGAAATTGACCCTGAGACAGTTATGAACAATAATGAACTTAGCTGCAGTTCATGCCAATTTCACAGGGAAGAAGGCTTAAGCCATCAATCAGGAAGAGACTTTCTACACTTATTTTGCATTTTTTCTACTTTTTATTTTATATTAGAGTACAGCTGACCAAAGTTAAGATAGTTTCAAGCGAACAGCAAAGCAACTCAGCCATACATATACATGTATCCATTATGCCCCACACTCCCTCCCATCCAGCCTGCCACAAAATATTAAGCAGAGCTTCCTATGCCATATAGTAGGACCTTATTGATTATCCATTTTAAATACAGCAGTGGGTACAGGTCTATTTCAAAATCCCTAACTATCCCTTCCCTTCATTCTTCCACTCTGGCAAACATTATTTGCATTTAATTCTTAAAAAGGAAATTTGGTCAGCTTGCTTGCTTTTTATTTGTTTTGAAGCCACCTCACAAATGAACTGATGACAGAAAACAGAAAAGGATCCTAATAGAATCAGGCATACTGACAACGCTCAGAAGTTATGACTGACATAATGATGAAGAGAAAAACAGATGGAAAAACCATTCAAAGAGGTCAAATAATTAAGAACATGACTTAAGCTTATTTAATTGTAGTGGTCTACGTGTTTCAGTATTTTAGCTGGAAGATTGTATCACTTAAAAATAGCTTTAATCATCAAAAAACATAATATGCTTAGCATCTTTACTAAGTAAAGAGAATATGCAGCTCATTTAAAAAGAATCTTAAATGGCTAAATTTTCATGTTATCCTCAAAAGTCTCAAATTTTCTTCAAAATTCACTTTCCAACCATTGTAGTACCTATTAACATTAAATGAGTAAAGCCTTATGGCATTTTCTAGAAATACCACTGTTAGTTGAAAACTAAAGTATATTGCATAGATTTTCCAACATGTATCTGATCAATTCAATTTTCTACATGATTTTTAAAACACATTGCATACATGTTTACTGTTTTAATAAACTTTTGCCAAAACTCATATACTTATGCCATATCTGTAAAGTACATAACTAATTTGAACTTCTGTTATCATTTTGTAAATATATTAAAAATTACTTTTTTCATTATTGGTTTGCTTTCACATATGTAAAAATGCTTCCAGTTTAAGCTAATTTTGGAAAAGTTCTATTTGGAAAACTTTTTTGAAGTGTAAAATATCTAAAATGCTTTTTATATTTCAATTCAGTCTTTCAAATAGCTTATTAAAGCTTTGATCTGTAGAGTAAAATATCTTCTAAGAGGCCTCCACTTGACCAAAGATTAGTGAACATGCAAAATGGGTTTCAAAACTTTTTTAAGGCCTGTGTTGACCATCGCTGAGATTAAAATAAGATCAGGAAATAAAATGGATTCTTCTGAAAAGAAGATCGATAACAAAAAAAGTTGGAAAAAATCTACTGTTTGAATGATGGAAGGTTTGGGTAATATAATTTTGTGGGTTAATGAAGAATAAGGTCCTTTGGACCGTATTTTTTAATGTCAAATATTACCATATAGTTTAAAGCTAAAATCCATACCATTTCTGTCCTTTATCAAGCCCATCTTTGTATGAAATGTTCCCTTCGTGTATCTAATTTTCTTGAAGAGATCTCTAGTCTTTCCCATTCTGTTGTTTGCCTCTGTTTCTTTGCATTGATCGCTGAAGAAATCTTTCTTATCTCTTCTTGCTATTCTTTGGAACTCTGCATTCAGATGCTTATATCTTTCCTTTTCTTCTTTGCTTTTCACTTCTCTTCTTTTCACAGCTATTTGTAAGGCCTCCCCAGACAGCCATTTTGCTTTTCTGCATTTCTTTTCCATGCAGATGGTCTTGATCCCTGTCTCCTGTACAATGTCACAAACCCCCGTCCATAGTTCATCAGGTAATCTATCTATCAGATCTAGTCTCTTAAATCTATTTCTCACTTCCACTGTATAATCATAAGGGATTTGATTAGGTCATATCTGAATGGTCTAGTGGTTTTCCCTACTTTCTTCAATTTGTGTCTGAATTTGTCAATAAGGAGTTCATGATCTGAGCCACAGTCAGCTCCTGGGCTTGATTTTGCTGACGGTATAGAGCTTCTCCATGTTTGGCTGCAAAGAATATAATCAATCTGATATCAGTGTTGACCATCTGGTGATGTCCATGTATAGAGTCTTCTCTTGTGTTATTGGAAGAGGGTGTTTGGTATGACCAGAGTGTTTTCTTGGCAAAACTCTGTTAGTCTTTGCCCTGCTTCATTCTGTATTCCAAGGCTAAATTTGTCTATTACCCCAGGTGTTTCTTGACTTCCTACTTTTGCATTCCAGTCCCCTATAATGAAAAGGACATCTTTTTTTGGGTGTTCATTCTAAAAGGTCTTGTAGGTCTTCATAGAACCGTTCAACTTCAGCTTCTTCAGCATTACTGGTTGGGGCATAGACTTGGATTACTGTAATACTGAATGGTTTCCCTTGGAAATGAACAGAGATCATTCTGTCATTTTTGAGATTGCATCCAAGTACTACATCTCAGACTCTTTTGTTGACCGTGATGGCTAGTCCATTTCTTCTAAGGGATTCCTGCCCACAGTAATAGATGTAATGGTCATCTGAGTTAAATTCACCCATTCCAGTCCATTTTAGTTCACTGATTCCTAGAATGTGGACATTCACTCTTGCCATCTCCTGTTTGACCACTTCCAATTTGCCTTGATTCATGGACCTGACATTCCAGGTTCCTATATAATATTGCTCTTTACAGCACCAGACCTTGCTTCTATCACCAGTCACATCCACAGCGGGGTATTGGTTTTGCTTTGTCTCTATCCCTTCATGCTTTCTGGAGTTATTTCTCCACTGATCTCCAGGAGCATATTGGGCACCTACTGACCTGGGGAGTTCCTCTTTCAGTATCCTATCATTTTGCCTTTTCATACTGTTCATTAAATAAATTTAAACTTATTTATTTTAATTGGACATCTTTTCTAACCCATTCACTAAAGGAGATGCACACAGAAAGAAAGTTCATGAAACATCAGAAATTTGGAGACAAAGAGAAGTAGGTGTTAATTTAAAAAAAGAAAAAGAAAGAAAGACAAAGTACTTTGAGCATGAAAATAATCATTGCTTAGACGAGATAGATCCCAATATACCACAGAGTAGCCTTAATATATTGGAGGAATGGGTTGAAGAAATTTGTTCAAAGGTCAGAAAAATAAAATCATTAAAGCTAAGTTGTATGGTAACTTGTGACTGGCTGATGTTCACAGAGTTAAACACTTGTTTAGTGTAAAGAATCTCTAATTTGAATGTTAATTGTTAGTATAAAATATTCTTTGCCATCCTTTTAATTTCAGTGACATTAAAAATCAATCATTCAATGTTTTGTTTTTGGTTGACAATTGTAAAATATTTAACAAAAATTAAATAAACTTGAGTTGAACTTACAATTTACAAGAAAAGTAAATGACTGAAGTGTAACTTCTTTAAAGGACTTATCATCACATTTGTATCCTTTATTTTATTATTTTTTTTACTTTATTTTACTTTACAATACTGTATTGGTTTTGCCATGCATCAACATGAATCCGCCACGAGTGTACACATGTTCCCAATCCTGAACCCCCCTCCCACCTCCCTCCCCTTCAAAAACATAAATGTATTGTCTGATCTCTAGTAGTTGGATATATACCCTAGTATTTGTATTTACCTAAATCATTAAAAATAAAAAATTTGTGTTCAATTCAGACATCTGGTATTTTGTGGTACATAGAACACCGTTTTTTTGTTATTGTTTAGAGTTTAAGAAGGATAACATATCAATTACTGGGCAATACCTTCATAGAGGATAGGTAAATGGGATTTTACTAATATAATTCCATAAATAACAGGTAAATAAACATCCTAATAAACATTCTTTTGAATGTTCTTCAACTTTAATTTTTAAAATATTTCAGGTGTAGGATGTCATTTCTAAGAACATTGTACACAATTGAATAAAAATACCTTCAGTCCACAATTTTTTTTGCAGGGCACAAACTACAGCTGAAAGAAGTTTGCTGCAAACTTTCGAAGAACATTTCTAAATTTCGAAGACTGAATCCTCTCAAAGTGAACAGGTAGAAATTTAAAGTAAATTAACAGATTCATGTTCACACGTGATAAATTTATACCCCACATCAAGTGAATAAAATCCACTGGGGCATGAGACTAACACAATGAGAAAATCACCAAAAAGGCATTTTGATAATAATATGGGCGAGTACAAGAGTTCTCACAGAGTGTTCACCTAAAAATGAGAGAAATAAAGCTTTTTTTATTGTATACCCTTCAATGCAGCCATCAATATTTCAACAAGTATGAATTCCATTCCCACTATTTTATAGTCAATTTGAGAGATAGGAAGTCTCCCCTAAGTCATAGAGGAAGACAGCATCAGTCCTAAGGCTAGAATTCTATTTCCACTCTGTTGATTAAATGCTATATTTCCACAATTCCCTAACTGGAAACTATCAGTTTTAACATGACTAAATAATTATCAATAAAGGAATAAATACGTTACAGAGATTCAATAGACAAAAATATAACAAGGTACACTGAGAAGTCTAAAAGATATAAATTACAGTAGCGGAAAATATACAAGAGAAAACAGGGGTATCATTTCACCGGTTTAGAGGATGCTTCCTAGTTTTATGGTAATCTTCAAAATAGCCCAAGAATTCCCCAAGGTGTTTTAACTTCCTTATTAAAAACGGAAGATCCTTGTTTCCTTCATTCTAGACTACAAAAGCAAAATAAAATCAACAACACTGGGAAGAAATTACCATATAAAAGACTAAATATTGCAAATACTTAATTGAAAGTGAACTGATTCTTCTCCACCAACGTTTCAGTGTGCTTTTTATCTTAGTGATGGAGTTTTTCCAGACCAAGATTCCCTAATTTGTATTTAAGTAATATGATTTTCATTTCATTTTTAATTACCTTCCTAAGGTTCACAACTGAAACTATGAAAACCTTTATATATATGTATATATACATTTTTTTTAACAAAACTACATAGTAAAATTAAAAGCTAAGATCCAATCTATTCTTGAAGCATAGACAAAGTTTTTACTTTTATAGCTACTTCATTTTGGTAATTTGATCATTGTAAACTCTAGCATTGAACAAAATAAAGGCTTCATTGCTTTAACAGGGCATGACTGTTACTCTTATTAGCTCTTTGCAACATTTAAGTTATTCCACCCATATTTCATGTTTATTATTTAACAAAAACTTCAGACTATGCCAGTAGTGGTTCATTTGGTCATTTAATGAAAGTATATCTAATGTTAAAATTATGAAACACTATCAGCACCATTATCTGCTCTTTACTTTCCTTCTCTAGCCCATATCATATGTTTTAAAAATGTTTTCACACTGCATGATCAACAATACCCAATTTCAATCTCTGTTCAACCATTAGGTTTGGGCTATTTCCATAAAAAGAAAAGTCATATCTTTATGTTTATCGGCATCTAAGATTTTTTTTTTAAACTGGTAAGAAATTATTACACTCTGACACCTCTGTGATGTATTTAGACCCTCCCTCCAATTCCACCCCTACCACCAAAAACATTACACTCAGACTTTAATTAAAACCTAGGATAGGCAATGTACTTTTTGAAAAATGTGCTCATCTGAAATTGTCCTGAAAGTATCTCATAATATTATGATTTCCTATTAATAGATAGTATTGGAAAACAAAACCTCGAACAATTCTTCCTAAAATTTGATTGGTAGTATCTGGTACAGGAAAAGAAACCAGAAAAAAAAAAAATTGTTTCTTTTGGAATGAAGGGATGGCACGTCTTGAATAGTGGATTGAGTGTTTTGCATTAAAAATATACAAATAAAGAGCCTTTATTGTACTGCCGTGTATTGTGAATCTCCAAGATGGAGCTTTGATGACATTTTCCAAACACAGAGCTTTCCGTGTTGCTCTTTTTATTTCCATTTATATGTCATTGTTGTTTAGCTGCGGAGTCATGTCCAACTCTTGTCACCCCATGGACTACAGCCTGCCAGGCTCCTCTGTTCATGGGATTTCCTAGGCAATAATACTGGACTAGGTTGCCATTTTCTTCTCCAAGAGGTCTTATACTTTTAAGGGACTAATGTTAAAAACAAAAACAAAAGCAAAAACTATAGCTTGGAAAACTTAAGTTGAAAAACTTAGACCAACAATTTTGATATTGATTTAGTGAACTCAATCCATGGATGGACTTTCAGAGATCCATAATCCTCCATATTTCTCATTACTGTGTAATTTCTGTTCTTTTATTTCTCCTGGATATTCAATATTAATTTTTTTCTACTGGTATCTTGAAACTCAAACTTATTACAATTAAAATAATGTGATACAGTGGCAACTCCACATTTGCGAATCCTAAAATCCCTAACGCTGTGTGCATAACTTTGTTTGGGGGGGGTGCTTTTTCTGATAGAAGGGGAATGACACTTACAGATAATCAGTCTCAGAGGCTCAGAAAAAGCTCAGAAATAGTGGGTGGAAAGAAGAAACATTATCAAGAATGAACATAGTATAGTGCTAAGGCAGAGGAACTGGAGATCAAATTGCCAACATCTGCTGGATCATGGAAAAAGCAAGACAGTTCCAGAAAAACATCTATTTCTGCTTTATTGACTATGCCAAAGCCTTTGACTGTGTGGATCACAATAAACTGTGGGAAATTCTGAAAGAGATGGGAATACCAGACCACCTGAACTGCCTCTTGAGAAATCTATATGCAGATCAGGAAGCAACAGTTAGACTGGACATGGAACAACAGACTGGTTCCAAATAGGAAAAGGAGTACATCAAGGCTATAAATTGTTACCCTGCTTATTTAACATCTATGCAGAGTACATCATGAGAAATGCTGGACTGGAACCAAAGCACAAGCTGGAATCAAGATTGCCGGAGAAATATCAATCAGCTCAGATATGCAGATGACACCACCCTTATGGCAGAAAGTGAAGCAGAACTAAAAAGCCTCTTGATGAAAGAGGAGAGTGAAAAAGTTGGCTTAAAGCTCAACATTCGGAAAATGAAGATCATGGCTTCTGGTCCCATCACTTCATGGGAAATAGATGGGGAAACAGTGGGAAAAGTGGCTGACTTTATATTTTGGGGCTCCAAATCACTGCAGGTGGTGACTGCAGCCATGAAATTTAAAAGATGCTTACTCCTTGGAAGGAAAGTTATGACCAACCTAGATAGCATATTCAAAAGCAGAGACATTACTTTGCCAACAAAGGTCCATGTATTCAAGGCCATGGTTTTCCCAATAGTCATGTATAGATGTGAGTGCTAGACTATAAAGAAAGCTGAGCACCAAAGAATTGATGCTTTTGAACTGTGGTGTTGGAGAAGACTCGAGAGTCCCTTGGACTTCAACGGGGTCCAACCAGTCCCTCCTAAAGGAGATCAGTCCTGGGTGTTCATTGGAAGGACTGATGCTGAAGCTGAAACTCCAGTACTCTGGCCACCTCATGCGAAGACTTGACTCATTGGAAAAGACTCTGATGCTGGGAGGGATTGGGGGCAGGAGAAGAAGGGGATGATAGAGGATGAGATGGCTGGATGGCATCACAGACTTGATGGACGTGAGTTTGGGTAAACTCTGGGAGATGGTGATGGACAGGGAGGCCTTGCATGCTGCGATTCATGGGGTTGCAAAGAGTCGGACACGACTGAGCGACTGAACTGAACTGAACTGAAGAACTATTATACAAGTGGTCAAGACAGATGATGTCAGCTCAGCTGAGTTGTGAGAAACAGATGAGCTGTCAGGTGTCAGAGCTAGAGACCAAAGCAACAGCAAAATTAGAGTCAAGCCTTTAATATTTTAATGCACTGGTAGAAGCAAGTGTCTAAAAGCAGAGATGGTGCAGACATGCCCTATTCTATTTCCCCTTCGAGTTGACATACTGGTTAAGAGTCAAGTGGCTTAATACAGATATGGGGAGTCATCTTCCTGTTGAGGTAGCCCCAACAGAAGACCCAGGCCACTTCATGGAATCTGGAATTGGGGAGGGGAGTGGGCAAGGGCTGTGATCTGAGAGAGTTACAGTCATCACTCGGTTCCAAAGTGTGGTTGTGTCCAGGACTCACTCCCCTGGACACCAATGCATGGAGGGACAACTGTACTGGGTACTGAGTCAGAGTGGGAAACGCAACCTCAAGGTTCCCACTCTTGCCCTCAAAAAGAGATGGAGCGGAGGCATTTGAAGAATGCCGAGGCCTCAGCTCTAGAGACCCAGTGACGCAATCCCAAGGCTAGAATGTAAATCTGTCAAAGAGCATGACTAACCCAGGGGTCTGAGTCATGACTGCAACTCCCCCAGCATCTGTAGTGCTGACTGTGTCCCAAGGCTGGAATGCAGACAGCGACTTCACCCCACCAACACACCACCGCCCCTCAAGGCCCACCAGATCAAAACTGTATAACTGCCAGTAGTGAAGCCTGGAAAATCAAACATAGGCTCTTAACATGGAGTCGGGCTTCCCTGGTGATTATACACTGGGTTATGCTCAGTCATGCCCAGATCTACCATGTATTTATATTTATATAAAGGCCCATGGCTTATGGCTTCCCAAGTGGCACCGTGGGTAAAGAATCAACTTGCAATGCAAGAGATGCAGGTTCGATTCCTGGGTCGGGAAGGAGGAGGGTATGGCAACCCACTCAAGTATTTTGCCTGGAGAATCCCATGGACAGACAGCCTGACGGGCTACAGTCCATGGGGTGGAAAATTGGACACAACTGAAGCCACAGCACATATGCACCCACCACTTATCTTGTGTCTCCTGCATCAGCAAGTGAATTCCTTACCACTGCACCCCCGGGAAGCCTATACACACACACACACACACACACACACACATATATATATATAAAATACTGATATATAATCTGTAAAATCATATATATATATATATATAGTATAGATTACTAGCATATGTGTCAATGTTACATTTTCATTCAGGAAAAAATCTGCACCAAAAATATGCTCTTAATCCAAATGGATTTTTTTCAATATAAAATAATGGATTTGGAATTCTTACAATCTATGGCTGTTATTATGCCTACATACCATTTGAAATCTAGAGAAATGTAATTGTTATAAATTCAAAATTTTGAACTGTTTTTACACATTTTTCTGTCATAAAGCACTTGATTTGGATTAGTGACACTGTACATCAATGTGAGAGGAACAACAAGGAGGTGTTAATCAAATCAAGCCCTCATAAAAAAAATGGTGTTCAGTGAATGATTTCACTATGCCTGAAGAGTGAGGATTTTTAAATCACACCCAAAACACTTGACAACATTTTTTCAGTGGCTAATAGATAGAATATTAAAAAGCAGAGACATTACATTATCAACAAAGGTCCATCTAGTCAAAGCTATGGTTTTTCCAGTGGTCATGTATAGATGTTAGAGTTGGACTGTGAAGAAAGCTGAGCACTGAAGAATTGATGCTTTTGAACTGTGGTGTTGGAGAAGACTCTTGAGAGTCCCTTGGACTGCAAGGAGATCCAACCAGTCCATCCTAAAGGAAATCAACCTGAATATTCATTGGAAGGACTGATGCTGAAGCTGAAACTCCAATACTTTGGCCGCCTGATGTAAAGAGCTGACTCATTGGAAAAGACCCTAATGCTAGAGAAGATTGAAGGCAGGAGGAGAAGGGTACAACAGAAGATGAGATGGCTGGATGGCATCACTGACTTGATGGACACGAGTTTTAAGTAAGCTCCGGGAGTCAGTGATGGATAGAGAAGTCTGGCATGCTGCAGTCCATGGGGCTGCAAAGAGTCAGACACTACTGAGCAACTGAACTGAACTGAAGCACATATATATATACATATACATATATACATATATACATGAAGGCAATGGCAACACACTCCAGTACTCTTGCCTGGAAAATCCCATGGTCGGAGGGAGGAGCCTGATGGGCTGCATTCCGTGGGGTCACTAAGAGTCGAGTACCACTGAGTGACTTCACTTTCACTTTCCTGCATTGGAGAAGGAAATGGCAACCCACTCCAGTATTCTTGCCTGGAGAATCCCAGGGACAGAGGAGCCTCGTGGGCTGCCGTCTATGGGGCCGCACCGAGTCGGACATGACTGAAACGACTTAGCATATATGTATATGATTTTACAGTCCACACCATAACAGTACAATTCATACTGAATCCATTTTATTAGGTAATGAACAAGTATCTTTCACTATCTGTCATGTACTCAGCAATACACTATAGGAAAACAGCAGAATTATGAGGTATAAGTCAACCTTTAGGATGACTTATAAGCTACCCAGGTGCCTCAGTTGTAAAGAATGTGCCTGCACTGCAGGAGATATGGGTTCATCCCCTGGGTTGGGAAGATTCCCTGGAGAAGGAAATGGCAAACCACTCCAGAATTCTTGCCTGGGAAATCCCATTGACAAAGAATCCTGGTGGGCTACAGTCCATGGGAGTCGCAGAAGAGTCATTCGTGACTCTGTGACTGAGCAACACCTACCGCTAGGGAGATAACTTAATGGAGGTGAAAACACAAATGTGTATATATCAGGGAAAAAAATCTTGCCATTAATTTCTGTTATATTTTTCTGTACACTTCAGTTTTCCCTTTCCAAGTCAACTATCTTAAACCTCTGATGGCAGCATACCATTCTCATTTTCGGAATAAAGATCAAAAACAGACATGTTTACCATAGAGGAAATGTGGGCAGAGGAATAAATCAGGAGCCTGGGATTAACAAGCACACACTACTGTATGTAAATTAGATAACGTGTAAGAAACTACAGTGTAGCACAGACAGCTCTATGCAATATTTAGTGATAGCCTATATAGGAATTTGAAAACGAATGAATCTATGTGTAACTGAATCACTTTGCTATACACCTGAAACTAACACATCATTGTAAATCAACTATAATAAAATTTTTAAGAAAGGACTTGCTTACTGCCTTAGCCTGAAGCAAAATTCAAGACCAAGACACGGGTGCCCATAGTCCATTTTCAGAGAACAGAAAGGGAATAAAAAAGTGAAGAAATGAAGAAAAACCAAAATAGGAGTACATTACAGCGTTTACTGCTGTGGGCAACTGAGGCTTGACCTTGCTGCACCTTCTCAAAACTGCCCACCCTATGACTAAATAGGGTAATATTTATTCTTTGGTTCCCAACCCACATTGATTTTCCTTGGGCTTGTTAATGACCCTACATTTCAAGACTGATTCATGTGAATGTACTTATCTACAGGCTTTAGCCTGTGCCCACAGCATGTCACAAAGTTCAAGTGAAAGATTAAGAGTGACCGTCTCAGACACTATCAGTGTGAATGGAACCTATGCCCACAAATGACTCTGCCAAAGCTGTGGCCCTATTGGAAGTAATAACTCCATAGTGAGAGCTGGGGCCACCAAAGGCATATGATACACCTTCTACTATTACTCAACCATAAAAAGGAACAAACCTGGGCCATTTGTAGAGATGTGGATGGACCTGGACCTGGAGAGTGTCATACAGGGTGAAGTAAGTCAGAAAGAATAAATAAGTATATATATTATATATTAATGGATATATGTTGAGCCTATTTGCAGGGCAGGAATAGACACACATATGGAGAGACTGGACGTGTGGACATAGACCGAGAAGGGGAGGGTGGATGAGTTGGGAGATCAGGGGCGACGTCTATACACTACTGGATGTAAAATAGCTAGCTAGTCGGGCGAACCTGCTATAAAGCCCAGGGAGCCCAGCTGGGTGCTCTGTGACGACCCATGTGGGTGGGATCAGAGGGTAGGGAGGGAGGTCCAAGAGGAAGGGGGTATATGTATGCATATGGTTGATTTACTTCATTGTGCAGCAGAAACTAACACATCGCAAAGCAATTATACTCCAATTTAAAAAAAAAAAAAAAAACTAGTTAAGCATTATCGTTTGAGAACTCCCTCTACTGAGTTCCAGCAAGATTTCCTCATTTAATACCCACTCTTTCCTTATTTTCTCCTGAGTAAATACACACCCTGTCTTTCTTGCTACTGAATGCTTAGTACTCCAACCTCACCTTGGTGCCCATCCTCCTCCATTGTTACTTAAGTAACTAAAGCAAATCACTCATGAGCTTGTTATGAAGTACAAAGAAACTACTAAAGTTTAGATATTGAGCTATAGGCTTGCAATGCGTAAATAAACTGATATTTTAAGGAGGGCAGATAAGTGTTTTAATTTGACGGGTCGGGGAAAGGTTAGAGGAATATACCCGAATTAAATTGGGTACTGATACTATATTCAATTCATACACGCAAACAAATGAAAGGAGATTATTTCACGTGTGTAACTGACAGAAAAGCAAAACAGAGATACAGAAATGAATATGCTATATATAAAACGTGAGGTAATAAAACTTGGAAATAAAGATATACACATAATAGTTTATAATAAAATTGGGTAAAGTTGAACCATATCATTAAAAAAATAAAACTTGAAAGATTGTAAATTATGTGCGAGGCTGGATGGGAGGGAGGTTTGAGGGCAAACAGATACATGTACATATGTATATATGGGTAAGTCCCTTTGCTGTTCACCTGAAACTCCCACAATATTGTTAATTCACTATACTCCAATAAAAAATGTTTTGGGTGTTAAAAATATGCTTTTTTTAAAAAAAAGAGAGAGGATAATTGAAGTAGCAGTAGATTAGGGTGTATAATCAAATAAAATAGGTGAATTGGAGAGAAATGAATAAAAGGAAAGCCAGCTATCTTGTGTTAGGTACATATGGTTGTGATTGACGAAACCAATAATTATTTCAAATAGATTTTGCCATATTAGACATAGAAAATGAAGGGTAAAGAAAATACAGGATGAATTAAGCTTGATTTCAAGAATGTTTAGTCTCGGAAATGGATTTTTTTTTTTAATTTTAGGATTTATTAAGATGAAACTTTGAAGAGAAAAGCAGTGAGGAAGAAAAAAAATCTGTTGTTACAAAACAGATTGAGAACATTATTAATAATATCAACCCTATCCAGAATTTGGATGGGAATGGCAACCCATCTCAGTACTCTTGCCTGGAGAGTTCCATGGACAGAGGAGCCTGGTAGGCTCCAGTCCATGGAGTTTCAAAGAGTCAGGCATGACTGAGGGACTAACATATACAAACTCTATCTCTATGAAGTCTAGGAAACTGAGGTCAGGGAATAAAATCACCAAATGTTAATGGGTCCTAGGTAGATTTTAAATGGCTGCAAATTATTTGCAGCTCATCTCTTTAAGAGGGGTTATACATTCCCATATGTAACCTGAATTTCACCTGGTCTTGTGACTAATTTTGACTAAACGAGATAACACTGTGCAACTTCCAACCCTAGGAATATGGCTGTAATGTGGTTCAGTCCACATCACTGCTATTTTCAGCCCCGGAGGGAAAGCTTCATGTTTGAAACAAGATATGACCAGCGGGAGGACAGATCATCACAAGCGAAAAATAAAATAGTTTTGTAATAAAAAACTAAGTTTTGGGGATTACACACTTACGTGTGTTCAGTCATTCGGTCATGTCTCTTTGTGGCCACATGGACAATAGCCCACCAGGCTCCTCTGGGCATGGAATTTTCCAGGCAAGAATACTGGACTGGAGTGCACTTCCTACTCCAGGGGATTCCTCTGACCAAGGGATCAAACTCTTGCCTCTTGTGTCTCCTGCATTATCAGGTGACTCTTTACTACTAGAACCACCTGTAAGCTCCATTACACACTAATAGAAAACTGATTAAGTATCCCCTGAAATGGAGTGACCTTTAAATAAAAACCAAAAACATGTGGCTTTGGCTTTGGGTCCAAGGAGGCTAGGGAGGTGGCAATCAAACTGGTAGAGAAAGAAAATTAAAATCTTGGCTTAGTTGATTGGTGTGTTCAGTTTGTCCTATTTTTCAGAGACATCACAAAATTGCTACTTTAATAATCAGAGGCAATGGAATTCATTTTTAAAAGTGTTTTTAAAAGACGTCAGACTTTATTTTCCAACTAGTAATGTTGCTTCTGTTCTCAAGCGGAAATGAAAAATGGACTGTCCAGGCAAAACGGAAGAAATGCCTTACATATGAGAACCAGTCAGCATAATTTGACCTTCTTTTGAAGTCTGGTGATTTCAGGAGTTGCCTTCTGTACTTAGTCACATGCCATGATTGGCAAATGGAATTTTTAAATGTCAATATGTATGAAGAAATGTATTGGTTAACTTAAGAACCTTTAGTATTTTATTCCATATGTCTCTGGACAGAAAGTTCTTGAAAGGCTAGTGCACAGCAGAAGTGAAGCTATGAAATAATTGATCATAATGAAAAAGCTGGCGGCTGCCTCCTGTGACAGTGATTGATTATTTCCACTTGGAAATAATCTTTGTTGCAAAGAGGACTGTTTATACTTTGAGGCTTGTGGTTTACCACAGACCTTATTTTTAAGTTGGGATTAATATGGCATTAAGGGTAAAGGGTGATTCTGAAAACAAATTTATGAGAGAATACTGTTTCATTGACAACCACAACACCCCAGTATTTGCAGAAACTAAAAGTAAATGAACCATTTTGATGACGGAAGATTATCCATAGAGTAGACCAACTAGCCCTCTCCTCTTTGAGGTCAAATAGAAGAGCTGAACAAAATGTGAAATTAATTCATTTGAAGATCATAAAGAGATATACCTATGATGAGTGTTTAACAGCTTCCCATTAGAAAAGGAAAATGATGGATAACAATTAGGACCTACTGTATAACATAAAGAACGCTACTCAATGCTCCATGATGACCTGCATGGGAAAAGAATCTAAAAAAGAGTTCAGTTCAGTTCAGTTGCTCAGTTGTGCCCGACTCTTTAGAGCCCATGGACTGAAGCACACGAGGCTTCCCTGTCCTTCACCAACACCCATAGCTTACTCAAACTCATGTCCATTGGGTCAGTGATGCCATCCAGCCATCCCATTCTCTGTTGTCCCCTTCTCCTCCTGCCTTCAATCTTTTCCAGCATCAGGGTCTTTTCCACTGAGTCAGTTTGTTTAATCAGGTGGCCAAAGTATTGGAGTTTCAGCTTCAGCATCAGTCCTTCCAATGAATATTCGGACTGATCTCCTTCAGAATGGACTGGTTTCATCTCCTTGCAGTCCAAGGGACTCTCAAGAGTCTTCTCCAACATCACAGTTCACAAACATCAATTCTTCAGCATTCAGTTTTCTTTATAGTCCAGCTCTCACATCCATACATGACTACTAGAGAAACCATCCCTTTGACTAGAAGAACCTTTGTTGGCAAAGTAACATCTCTACTTTTTAATATGCTGTCTAGGTTGGTCATAACTTTTCTTCCAAGGAACAAGCATCTTTTAATTTCATGGCTGCAGTCACCATCTGCAGTGATTTTGGAGCCCCTCCAAAATAAAGTCTGTCACTGTATCCATTGTTTCCCATCTATTTGCCATGAAGTGATGGGACCAGATGCCATGATGTTTGTTTTCTGAATGTTGAGTTTTAAGCCAGCTTTTTCACTCTCCTCTTTCACTTTCATCAAGAGGCTCTTTAGTTCTTCTTCACTTTCTGCCATAAGTTTGGTGTCATCTGCCTATGTGAGGTATTTATCTCAGCAATCTTGATTCCAGCTCATGCTTCATCCAGTCCAGCATTTCTCATGATGTGCTCTGAATATAAGTTAAATAAGCAGGGTTACAATGTATAGCCTTGACATACTCCTTTCTCAATTTGGATCCAGTCTGTTTTTCCATGCCCAGTTCTAACTGTTGCTTCTTGACCTGCACACAGATTTCTCAGGAGGAAGGATAGGTGGTCTGATTCCCATTTCTTTAATAATTATCCTCAGTTTTTTATGATCCACACAGTCAAAGGTTTTGGCATAAAAAAGAGTGGATACATGTATGACTGAGTCACGTTGCTGTACAGCAGAAACACAACATTGTAAATCAACTATGCCCCAATAAATAATTTATAATAATTTAAAAGAAAAGGAAAATGCCTCAGTCCTCTGAGATTTGGGAATATACTTTTATGGTGCATTATGTGTGCGGAGGGTTTTTTTTTTAACTTTAATTGTGATAAGAAAACAACATGAGACACCAAATGTTTCATGTTTGCAATATTGCATTAACTGTATACACGATGTTGTGTGCAGATCCCTGGAATAGATTCATCTTGCTTAATTGAAAGTTTATGTATGTTGATTAGGAACACCTCACTCCTCCTTCCAGTCCCTGGTAACCATCATTCCACTCTGATCCTATAGCTTTGACTTTTTTATATACCTCATATAAGTAAAATTATGCAATATTTATCCTTTAGTGACTAGATTATTTTGCTTAACATAATGTCTTCCAGGTTCATCCATGTTGTTACATAATGTGGAATTTTTTAAAAAGCTGAATCACTTTCCATTGTATATACTGGTTGTTCAAAATGTTCCTTCGGATTTTTCCATAATGAGCTTTCAGATAACAAGTGAACTTTTTGGACAGCTCAACAAATGGTATAAGGGTCAATTCTCCAGGAGGATAAAACAATTATAAACATGCACACATACCCAACTTCACAGTGATTGACCAATATCTTGCAATTTGACTACTGTCATGCAGTGTTTATAAGTGATGCTCTAAGACTCTTTAGTATTAAGAGATAAGTAGGCAATGTGACTGAATGGATTATTAAAAAAGATGGTGCAATTACCTCCATATTCTTCTCATTTTGTTATTTGCAAGCAACAGAATGAAAATAGGCTTATATAAGAAATTATTTCTTTTTAAACATGAAGTGAAAATATTTTTAACTTAGTATAAACCAATCTTGCTTTTCACCTTGGATCCAGGATCCCACTTAATTAAATCAGTCTTCTATATTCTTCCAACCCCAAGAGATTACATTATTTTACTTTGTTATCAACTTTAAGTTGTAAAGTTCTTAGAGGCCTGGAAACCTATGACTTTAAACAAAGCCACGGTTAAGAAGCACCTTGCAAGAATTAAACACAGAATTTCTACCTTACTTATTGAATACATTGGCTAACTTACCTTGAGGGTTAAAAGTCATGAGAAGGGACAGGAAGGACCTCCCCAAAAAACATATCTAAGATAAATTAACAATGGGATGTGAGGGTTTGGAGAAAACTGGTAAGAGTACATTTAAAACAGTAGGATTTAAGGATTTAAGATTTTAGCAAATGGCTGAAATTTAAGATAAGAAGTGATGGATGCTATATAGGAGAAAGAACCCTATGAATTACATAACCTGGTTTCTAATTTGTAATCTTTAACCTGAGCTATCTTTAAAGCCACTCTGGCACTAGCCCAGTTAATCACATGGGAGCTAACATTCAGGCAGCTATTTTCCATGTATTTGATTTAAACCTGGGGACACCTGAAGGTTCCCACACACCTGTGTGGTGTCATCAAAGGATACATTTTCAAGTGCTCCCTCCCAGGCTTTCACACCTCTGTTTCTTCCTTCTCTCTTTTCATCAATCTACTTACCTATTTATATCTCTATCATGTACTCCTTTTAACCCAATGAATTACTTTGAATCAGGCAACTTAATTGAATTGAGTATGTATAAACAATGCATAATGAAAAGCAGAGACGTTACTTTGCCAACAAAGGTCCATCTAGTCAAGGCTATGGTTTTTCCAGTGGTCATGCATGGATGTGAGAGGGACTGTGAAGAAGGCTGAGTGCCGAAGAATTGATGCTTTTGAACTGTGGTGTTGGAGAAGACTCTTGACTGCAAGGAGATCCAACCAGTCCATCCTAAAGTCCTGGGTGTTCATTGGAAGGACTGATGCTGAAGGTGAAACTCTAATACTTTGGCCACCTGATGCGAAGAGCTGACTCATTGGAAAAGACCCTGATGCTGGGAAAGACTGAGGGCAGGAGGAGAAGTTGACTATAGAGGATGAGATGGTTAGATGGCATCACCAACTCAATGGATGTGAGTTTGGGTAGTCTCCGGGAATTGGTGATGGACATAGAGGCCTGGCGTGCTGCAGTTCATGGGGTTGCAAAGAGTCAGACACGACTGAGTGAACTGAACTGAACTGAACTGAAACAAATGCAATACAAAAAAAGAGAGAGGTGGGGGGTGGAGTAGGGGGTGGTGGGTAGGAAAGGAGAGAGAGATGGAGAAAGCACCAAATCCCATTAGGTATCAGAGGTGAAAAGAGAATAGGATAGAGACAGGAAAAATGAAGGAGAAACAGAGAAAACAAGATAGACAGAAAAGGAGGGGGAGAAATAAACCAAGAGTAACTCAAAACGGACATGTCATTAAAACAAACAAACAAAAAGGTAAATTTCCTACTAGCCATTTGTGAGACTTTGCTTTAAATCTCAAAGTTGCAGACCCTAACTAGATTCTATCATATTCCAACACAAAGTTTTCATCTTTTCACCTAGTATAGTGTTTGCAAATATTAAAACATAAATGTTTGTGGGTTAATTAACTACACACATCTAGTCCTTTGAATAGTGGTGGAATAATTTGAGTTCGTTCTGGTTCTAAGTTGGGTGCATTTCAAAGAGTGAATTCCTTTAAATGTCTCAGTGGTGGAACAGACACTTGCAACAAAATCCAGTTTACCTTTTACAACTAGATGTTGGTTTATGTAATTTATTTTTTCCCTTCTAAATTTCTTGACCTAAGGCTTATTTCTAGAAGCAGTCACTTGTACACCTGAAACTAATTAATATTGTAAATCAACAATTTTCGCTGCTGCTGTTTAGTCGCTAAGTTGGACCACTCAATTAAAAGGTAAAATAAAGAAGAAAAAAATGGGCAAAAAGTAAATAACATGTTTACAAAGCTCCATTACATGTCAGAATTTTATATTAGGACCTTGAAAAATTTTATGTTTTTATAGCATGGGAATATATATATATATATAACATTGAGACAAAATACTGACTGACTTATACCAGTTTTGGGGTTTTCCAAGTAATTGGAATAATTCCATAAACTAATAGTTCATTTTTTGTGACCCAAGATGTAGTCTATTCCAGAGAATGTTCCATGTGCCCTTAAGAAAATGAATCATTCTGCATTTGGATGGAATGTCCTGAAGATATCAATTAGGTTCATCTAATCTAATGTGTCATTTAAGGCTGTGTTTCCTTATTAGTTTTCTGTTTTGTTGATCTGTCCATTACTATAAGTGGGGTGTAAAAGCCACCGAATTTAACACCGCACTTAACACCCCTATTATTGTGTTACTGTCGATGTCCCTTTCATTCCCAAGTGGTGCTAGTTGTAAATAACCTGCCTGCCAAAGCAGGAGACATAAGAGATGTGGGTTCCATTTCTGGGTCAGGAAGATCCCCTGGAGAAGGCAGTACTCTTGGTTGAAGAATCCCATGGACAGCGGAGCCTGGTGGGCTACAGTCCATGGGAGTAACACGAGTCAGACATGCCTGAAGCGACTTAGCATACATGCACACTGTTGCCTTATGTATTGAGATGTTCCTATGTTGGGTACAAAAATATTTACAATTACTATGTCTTCTTCTTGGATTGATCCCTTCATCATTATAAAGTGTTCTTCCTTATCTCTTATAATATAACAATGCACTTTTAAACATGTTTGAAAACTGGGGAAAGAAATATTTAGAAGTCCTTAAAAACCTCTAAGTGTCTGAGAATAAAGTGATGTATTACTATTCCTCTAATTTTAATCCTATTTAGTGATATTCAGGTAGTAAAAAGATCTTTTAAAAGCATCTAAATTCCATCCAGGTAATACCTTTGAGTTAGTATCCTCTGGCCAACTAATGGCTTCAACTTTATATATAAGCCCTTAAAACACTAGTACAGGAAAAGAAATTACATCACAGAATATTTGAACAGTTGCAGTTACCAAAAATATGCATAATTTTATGACATTATATATTTATATGTATATGACAATGATTATGCTTCTCCTCAAAAAATTTTTCTTACTTATAAAATTATGAATATAGCCATGGTTCATAGAAATCTAACTTGCAAGCATCAACACAGAATCTATTTTTAATATCAAGAAGATTGAAACCTATTAAGAATATTGACATAAGTGTATGTTTATGTTCATTTATTTGAATTATAAATAAATATAACCCACATCCTAGAAGTATATTATTATATCATGTTTTAAAATAGACTCTTTATCTATCTGATATATTTGTCTATTATTTTTCAATCACTCTACCACAGGAAAGATAACCATTTTACAAGCATAGTAAGTGAGCTTTTGTTCAACTGAAAACAACTGTAAACATTTGTCAGTGTGCTAAGGCAAACATTTCCCTGCCAAGTACTGTTATGGGTTATGACCTCAATCTTTTCACTCCTCATTTATCAGCTCTGTTGTCTTACTGACGGAATCTAGAATCATTTTGAAGTCAAATTTGAATTAAAATTTGAAATTAAAAAAGACTTCTCAGCATCATCAGCAACCTAGTAAAATATTAGCATCATCCAAGGAACAGTTTGGATTATCCCAATTTGCTTTATTATCGGGAAAATCGCCTGGAGAAGGAAATGGAAACCCACTCCAGTATTCTTGCCTGGAAATTTCCACGGATGGAAGAGCCTGGCATGTTACAGTCCATGGAGTCACAAAGAGAGGGACATGACTGAGCAACTGAGCACACACACAATTTGTTTTATAATATTCATGCACATAGTCTTATAAAGCCTGTATTCACTGTATGATCAAAAGGTCAAGTACAACAAACTTGGAATTTGGATTGAGACAAACCTGAGTACAAAGCCTGGCTTTATCCTCTAAGAAGCATAATTAATGTTTATGGACCTCATATTTTAATTGTTAAAATGAAAATAAATATCATGCTGGCCAAAACTGGGTCAAGTGGAGTTATACAATTTAACTTCAGTTCAGTTACTCAGACTTGTCCAACTCTTTGCGACCTCATGGACTGCTGAAAGCCAGGCTTCCCTGTCCATCACCAACTGCCAGAGCTTACTCAAAGTCATGTCTATTGAGTCAGTGATGCCATCCAACCATCTCATTCTCTGTCATCCCCTTCATCTGCCTTCAATCTTTCCCAGCATCAGGGTCTTTTCCAATGAGTCAATTCTTCACATCAGGTGGCCAGAATATTGGAGCTTCAACGTCAGTACTTCCAAAGAGTATTCAGCAGTGATTTCCTTTAGAATTTCCTGGTTTGATCTCCTTGCAGTCCAAGGGACTCTTAAGAGTCTTCTCCAACACCACAGTTCAAAAGCATCAATTACTGGTGCTCAGCTTTCTTTATGGTCCAGCTCTCACATCCATACATATGAGAGTTGGACCATAAAGAAACCATAGCTTTGACTAGATGGACCTTTGTTGACAAAGTAATGTCTCTGTTCTTTAACATGCTGTCTAGGTTTGTCATAGCTTTTCTTCCAATGAGCAAGCTTCTTAGTACTTAGCACAATATTAAGCAGATGATAATTCTTAATTTATTAAATTTAGCTTTTATTGCACTCTTTACTAGGTACTCCTTAAGGCAAATTCACATACGTACAAACCCTCTCACAACTATTAGTATTGGAATGAGAAATAAAATTCATGATAATATATCATGCATCTTCCATGCATATTACACTACAGAACATCAGGAGAAAGAGAAGAGAAAAATACACTTTCAATCTAGAGAAGGGGGCAGCCCACTGCAAGAATTGCATACTGAATGAAAGGAAACCAGCATCCTCTCAAATCCATGACTGGTGATGACTGAGACGCATATACATTATTCCTGTCATCAGCATCAGGATGGATGAACCACTCCTTCCCTTTAAGAAGTCTGTATGTGTTACAGGCCAACCAATTCCCTCTTAGAATTCTCTAGTCAGTTGGAAGGTTTGAAACCTGCACTAAGTACCCAATTTATGACTTATAAGGTTGGCTGAAAGTGAAGTGAAAAGGAAGTCGCTTAGTCATGTCCGGCTCTTTGCGACCCTGCGGGCTGTAGCCCACCAGGCTTCTCCGTCCATGTGATTTTTCCAGGCAAGCATACTGGAGTGGGTTGCCATTTCCTTCTCCAGGAGATTTTCCGACCCAAGGATTGAACCCAGGTCTCCCACATTGGAAGCAGACACGTTACCGTCTGAGCCACAGGGAGGTCCATAAGGTTGGCTGCTGCTGCTGCTGCTGCTGCTAAGTCGCATCAGGCGTGTCTGACTCTGTGCGGCCCCATAGGCGGCAGCCCAACAGGCTCCTCCGTCCATGGGATTTCCCAGGCAAGAGCACTAGAGTGGGGTGGCATTGCCTTCTCCGATAAAGTTGGCTACTTCCCCTTGATTGGGATCCATGATAGACTGTTTCATGCTTCAAATCTCATAACAAAGGAAGTTCCCATTGTGCAAGTAAATGTGGTAATTATTCTTCCTCTTGTGTACACTTGTACCTTGTTAAAGGATACAGCTTCCATAAGGCAATACATAGCTCTATCATTTAATTAAGGACTGGAAATACTGTCTGCAGTTTATGGAGTAGGCACATGAGTCTTAGAACCGTTAAGTATCTTCCAGAAAAAAAAAAAAAAAATGTAAGTAATCGAGCTAAACAGAGTCTGGGACCAAAGTGCCTTTAAGATGATTTACTTTAAACAGGGTGAAATTTGGATACTTTAATTATAGAACCACTTAACGACCCATGCATAATGATACAAACAGTCCATTTGGAAGGAGATCAGCCCTGGGATTTCTTTGGAAGGAATGATGCTAAAGCTGAAACTCCAGTACTTTGGCCACCTCATGCGAAAAGTTGACTCATTGGAAAAGACTCTGGTGCTGGGAGGGATTGGGGGCAGGAGGAGAAGGGGATGACAGAGGATGAGATGGCTGAATGGCATCACTGACTCGATAGACGTGAGTCTGAGTGAACTCCGGGAGTTGGTGATGGACAGGGAGGCCTGGCGTGCTGCAATTCATGGGGTCGCAAGGAGTCGGACACACCTGAGCGACTGAACTGAACTGAACTGAATTGTAGAAACATTTAAGGATCCATGCATAAATGATACAAACATATCTTTTTAATAACTTTCAAACAAATGTAAAGAAAAGTTTAACAGATTTTATTCAGTTCTCTGCTTAATACTTCTTAGTGAACAAATTGCTACATAAACAATTGCTTGAGTCTAGTTATCCTGTTACTGTCATACTAGAAGTGAGTCTAGACATGTAGCTGAAAATAAATCCTATTTTAGTATTAATATGGAAAAGGTAAAGGTAACCCACTTTAGTATTCTTGCCTGGAAAATCCCATGGACCGAGGAGCCTGGTGACCTACAGTCCATGGGGTCACAAAGAGTCGGACATGACTGAGTGACTAACACACACACTACACTCTATTCTGTTCCTTTTGTTTGTTCTTGAACTACTGTCAGATTGCCTTGATAGCAAGGCTTCTCACCATCAACATGCTCGGCCATTTACATTTCTGCTTCAGACTTAGAGCAAGCTTATCAATTTCCGTAGATACTCAAATGGGGAAATTTGAGCATTTGTGGAATGACCTACATTAATGGGAAATTTTTCATTAGATTGAATTGAATTAGTAATCAGTTTAGGGGGGATTGCCATTTTTTTAACATTGCCCTCTAAGCTCTAATTGAGACATAGTATTTCCATTTATTTAATTCTTTAAATTTGTTTTATAATTTTCAGTGAAAATATACTGAATAATTTTATGATCATTTTAATATATACAATATATTCTATGGTTATTGATATTGAGATATTAATATATATTCAATAATGTAGTTATTATAAACTTTCACAACTTTAATTTCTTAACTTGAAAGTATTATACAGAAATTCAAATGCTTGTCTTTTATATTGTCCTTTTACCCAGAAACTTTATGAGAAAATGGTTACTGTAATTAGACATCCTTTTAGTTGTTTCTTTCTTTTTTCCCCCCAAAAGGTAACTATATAAGTTGCTTTATAAGTGGATTATTCATGTTTCATTTACTTTACCTGGATCATATCCCTTTCTTTCTTAACATTTCCCTTCTGCTTGCATACATACTCATCACAATAAAGGAAAGGAACTTGGGGAATAATATCATATTATATATATCATATAATAATTAACATTTCCACAATCATTGAATACCTGAAAAAATTTTTCTTCCTTCATCTTTTCCATATTTTGGCTGAATATAAGTATTCATAGAAGTCTTAAAACTCTAAAATAGCAACTTATTGACAATGCTTTCAATAAAATGAATCTAGGTAAGTATCGAATTAACTTTTACAAGGAACCTGGGCTCTTAAGGAATTCAAGGAACTTAAAACTTTAACTTTTGCATTCCAGTCCCCTATAATGAAAAGGACATCTTTTTTGGGTATTAGTTCTAAAAGATCTTGTAGGTCTTCATAAAACCATTCAACTTCAGTTTCTTCGGTGTTACTGGCTGGGGCATAGACTTGGATAACTGTGATATTGAATGGTTTGCCTTGGAGACGAACAGAGATCATTCTGTTGTTTTTGCGATTGCATTCATGTACTGCATTTCGGACTCTTTTGCTGACCATGATGGCTACTCCATTTCTTCTGAGGGATTCCTGCCCGCAGTAGTAGATGTAATGGTCATCTGAGTTAAATTCACCCATTCCAGTCCATTTTAGTTCGCTGATTCCTAGAATGTCGACGTTCACCCTTGCCATCTCTTGTTTGACCACTTCCAATTTGCCTTGATTCATGGACCTGACATTCCAGGTTCCTATGGAATATTGCTCTTTACAGCATCGGATCTTGCTTCTATCACCAGTCACATCCACAACTGGGTATTGTTTTTTCTTTGGCTCCATCCCCTCATTTTTTCTGAAGTTATTTCTCCACTGATCTCTAGTAGCATATTGGGCACCTAATGACCTGGGGAGTTCCTCTTTTGGTATCCTATCATTTTGCCTTTTCATACTGTTCATGGGGTTCTCAAGGCAAGAATACTGAAATGGATTGCCATTCCCGTCTCCAGTGGACCACATTCTGTCAGGCCTCTCCACCATGACCCACCTGTCTTGGGTTGCCCCGCGGGCATGGCTTGGTTTCTGAAAGAGATGGGAATACCAGACCACCTAACTTGCCTCTTGAGAAATCTGTATGCAGGTCAGGGAGCAACAGTTAGAACTGGACATGGAACAACAGACTGGTTCCAATTAGGAAAAGGAGTACGTCAAGGCTGTATATTGTCACCCTGCTTATTTAAATTCTATGCAGAGTACATCGTGAGAAATGCTGGACTGGAAGAAACACAAGCTGGAATCAAGATTGCTGGGAGAAATATCAATAACCTCAGATATGCAGATGACACCGCCCTTATGGCAGAAAGGGAAGAGGAGCTATAAAGCCTCTTGATGAAAGTGAAAGTGCAGAGTGAAAAAGTTGGCTTAAAGCTCAATATTCAGAAAACTAAGATCATGGTATCCATTCCTATCACTTCATGACAAATAGATGGATAAACAGAGGAAACAGTGACAGATTTTATTTGGGGGGGGGTCCAAAATCACTGCAGATGGTGACTGCAGCCATGAAATTTAAAAATGCTTGCCCCTTGGAAAAAAAGCGATGCCCAACTTAGACAGCATACTAAAAAGCATGGACATTACTTTGCCAACAAAAGTCTATCTAGTCAAAGCTGTGGTTTTTCCAGAAGTAATGTATGGAATGAGAGTTGGACTATAAAGAAAACTGAGCGCCGAGGAATTGATCCTTTGACCTGTGGTGTTGGAGAAGACTCTTGAGAGTCCCTTGGACTGTAAGGAGAGCCAGCCAGTCAATCCTAAAGGAAATCTGTCCTGAATATTCATTGGAAGGACTGATGATGAGGCTGAAACTCCAATACTTTGGCCACCTGATGTGAAGGACTGACTCATTGGAAAAGACCCTGATGCTGGAAAAGATCAAAGGCAGGAGCAGAAGGGGACAACAGAGGATGAGATAGTTGGATGGCATCACCACCTCCATGGACATGAGTTTTAGCAAGCTCCAGGTGTTGGTGATGGTAGGGAAGCCTGGCACACTGCAGTCCATCGGTCACAAAGAGTCAGACACGACTGAGTGACTGAACAGAAATGAACTCACCTTACGAAGAGAACAGGAAATAGAAGTCATATTATTGAAAGTTTCAAGTAGGTAGTCTCAAGTGTACATAAATGTGCTCATTTTCTCAATCATGTCAGACTCTGTCTGAACCCATGGATTGGAGCTGTCAGGCTCTTCTATCCTTGAGATTTTCCAGGCAGGAGTACTGGAATGGATTGTCATTTCCTCTTCCAAAGGCTCTTTCTAACCCAGGGATCAACCCCAGGCCTCCTGTGGTTACTACACTGCAGGCAGATTCTTTACCTGCTGAACCATCAGGGAAGCCCATGTAGATAAATATAAACATCAAATTTAAGAGAAGAGGTCATGGAGATGAAATATTAGTGGAAGTGGATTAAACTATTGAATAATGCTAGGTAAATGGAGTGATACAGACAAGCGTGAAAGCACAGTATTTTAAGGAACAGTGAGAAGAATCAATATGAATATCATTATGAAAATATTAGCTGGAGATGCAGTTTGAGAACTTGAGACCTTATAGGAAAGAAATGCTTTCTTCTTTTAGTCTAAAATATTATTGTATGAGAAGTGAAAAACAGTTGATTTTCTTAATCACATGCTTCCTACCAAGGGAAATCAATTAAAATTAAATGATAA
The DNA here is from genome assembly GCF_001704415.2 of Capra hircus. Lineage (NCBI taxonomy): Eukaryota > Metazoa > Chordata > Mammalia > Artiodactyla > Bovidae > Capra > Capra hircus. The sequence continues at coordinate 11,514,453 of NC_030811.1, read as the reverse complement.
TATAAACCCATCACTTTAAAAAATGTTTTATGCAGAAAATGAGTTCCTTCTTAATAAAAAAAAATCAAGACAGTTGAATGAAAAGGAAGCTTAATGGATATAAGATGAAAATATATTAGTCAAGAGAGAATAAATTTCCTTTGTTTATAGAGTACAGAATTCATAAAGTCTATGCATAAGTGAGGGGCTTCCCAGGTGGCTCAGGTGGTAAAGAATCTGCCTGCCAATGCAGAAGACACAGAAGACAAGGTTCGATTTCTAGGTTAGAAGATCCCCTGAAGGAGGAAATGGAAATCCACTCCAGTATTCTTGCCTGGGAAATCCCAAGAACAGAGCAGCCTGGTGAGCTACAGTCCATGGGGTCGCAAGGAGTTGGACATGACTGAGCATGCCTAAATTGGTGGAGGACCTGGAAAACTGTTGCTAAGTCAAGTGCTAACAGTGCTAGAGTGTAGAGAATGAATAAGATGGGAATCTATAAAGAGCCACATCAATCCACCATTTAGAATGGAGTAAAAACTCAATGTTTCTAGCCATGAATTCAACTTGTCTTTAATCATTCTGAACACTTTGTAGGATGCAGAGCAAAAATCATAAAGGTTTTTTCCCAATTAAATACTATGTAAGAGTATTTCAATTAAACAGTGAATTCCTAAACCAATCTGATCAAGCTCTATATGGGAATAATGATACTTATTTTTATGACTAATTTACTTTCAGTGAGATTCATTATGTGATGTTAAGTATAAATTATTCAAACACAATAAATGTAGATGGCCAAGATAACATAGCTGGAAAGATCTTGAATTTTCAATTTCGTTATACTTACTGCCTAATATTGCAACCTTAATGGAGCCATAATGTCCTTTTATACTGTGAGGAATAAGTGAAACTGATTTAATAACTAACTAGATGGTCTCAATCAAATATTAAGTATCTTAAAAATGGCCTCTGCTAGTTTATACCACTTATGTTGATTTGGTTAACTGCAGATACTAAAAGTGTTTTCTGCCATATCTTTGTGTGACACTGGAAAGATCAGAATCTCTTTTGCTTTTCTTATTTGACTTATAAGAGTAACTGTCCCTTTTGAAAAATATGGCATAGTAACTTTTATGTTGTTAATACTGAACCCTATAGAATTATAAAGTTTTAAGCTGATGGTTAGTAAATCATTTGCCCACAAACCTCAGGCTTCTGGCTCCTCAGACCAAAAACTGAACAAGCTTAAGGTCACTGCTTTGTTTTCGCCAGGTTGAAAAGAGCTCATTTCCAAACCTCAGTAGGACATGCAGCAGTGGCAGACCATGTCTCTTGGTCAGAAACTGGGAAAAACATTTGCAAATCATATCTATCCAAAGCACCTGAGTCTGTAACGTATGTTTTTAAAACTCTCAAAACTCAAAAGAAAATGATTCAACTTAAAAATAGGCAAAAATTTGAACAAATACTTCACCATAGAAAATATATAAATGGCAAAAAAGCACCTAAAAAGACACTCAACATCATTAGTTAAAGTAATACAAAGTAAAATAAAAGGGCATGACACACAAACCTAACTGGAATGACTAAAATGAAGAAGACAGAACCTATCAAGGGTCTGGAAGAATCTATTCAAGTGTGTGCATGGAACCCAACTGTAGTTGTACAAATACCTGGGGAAAGAGTATGACAGACTCTTGAAAACTTATCACCTTAGGATCCAGGCACTATATTACTAAATATTTATCCAAGATAAAGAAGACATATGCTCATACAAAACTTTGTACAGAATCATCCATAGCACCTTTATTTTCAATAAATAAATGGAAACAACCTAAATTTCTACCACTATGTGAATAAACTATATCATATCTGTATAATTGACTAATATTCACCAATAAGAAGAAATAGATGATTGATAAGCCCTGAAATAGAAATCAATTTCAAAAAATATCTGAATGAAATAAAGCAAGAAAGAAGAGTACTTGCTGTATGAAACATAATGTAAAAATTTTAGGAAAATAATGTTCAGAGAGAAAGGAGATCATTGTTTGCCTGGGGAAGCAGAGAGACGGATTCCTTTGTTGGATAACTATGTTCATTATCTTGAGTATGATGGTGACTTTATCCAAAGCTTATTAAATTCTATATGTTAAATACATGCCACTTATTAATACATGTCAATTATACCAGGATGATACTGTTAAAAGTTATGAAGAACAATGCATAATTGAATAAAATCTGAGACTAACTTTGAAAGGCAATCAAGAAATAGCAAATATAGGAATTGATGTGTGTGTGTGTTGAAGAAAACATAGAACAATGTTAATTATAGAATTTAGGTGGTAGTAATATAGAGATACCAAGGGAAAATTTCATGCAAAGATGGGCACAATAAAGGAAAGAAATGGTGGAGACCTAACGGAAACAGAAATGATTAAAAAGAAGAGGCAAGAATACACAGAAGAACTGTACAAAAAAGATCTTCATGACCCAGATAATCACGATGGTGTGATCACTCACCTAGAGCCAGACATCCTGGAATGTGAAGTCAAGTGGGCCTTAGAAAGCATCACTATGAACAAAGCTAGTGGAGGTGATGGAATTCCAGTTGAGCTATTTCAAATCCTGAAAGATGATGCTGTAAACGTGCTGCACTCAATATGTCAGCAAATTTGGAAAACTCAGCAGTGGCCACAGGACTGGAAAAAGTCAGTTTTCATTCTAATCCCAAAGAAAGGCAATGCCAAATAATGCTCAAACTACCACACAATTGCACTCATCACACATGCTAGTAAAGTAATGCTCAAAATTCTCCAAGCCAGGCTTCAGCAATACATGAACTGTGAACTTTCAGATGTTCAAGCTGGTTTTAGAAAAGGCAGAGGAACCAGAGATCAAATTGCCAACATCTGCTGGATCATGGAAAAAGCAAGAGAGTTCCAGAAAAACATCTATTTCTGTTTTATTGACTATGCCAAAACCTTTGACTGTGTGGATCACAATGAACTGTGGAAAATTCTTAAAGAGAAGAGAATACCAGACCACCTGACCTGCCTCCTGAGAAATCTGTATACAGATCAAGAAGCACTCATCTCACACACTAGTAAGGTAATGCTCAAAATTCTCCAAGCCAGGCTTCAGCAATATGTGAACTGTGAACTTCCAGATATTTAAGCTGGTTTTAGAAAAGGCAGAGGAACCAGAGATCAAACTGCCAACATCTGCTGGATCATGGAAAAAGCAAGAGAGTTCCAGAAAGCATCTATTTCTGTTATATTGACTATGCCAAAGCCTTTGACTGTGGGGACCACAATAAACTGTGGAAAATTCTGAAAGAGATGGGAATACCAGACCACCTCATCTGCCTATATGCAGGTCAGGAAGCAACAATTAGAACTGGACATGGAACAACAGACTGGTTCCAAATAGGAAAAGGTGTACCTCAAGGTTGTATACTGTCACCCTGCTTATTTAACTTATATTCAGAGTACATCATGAGAAACGCTGGGCTGGAACCGAAGCACAAGCTGGAATCAAGATTGCTGGGAGAAATATCAATAACCTCAGATATGCAGATGACACCACCCTTATGGCAGAAAGTGAAGAAGAACTAAAGTTGGCTTAAAGCTCAACATTCAGAAAACTAGATCAAAGTAGATCATCATCAGAAAACTCACCTATGAATATGAAAGTGACTTAACTAAAATATTAGCTACTGTAATTGGAAAAAAAATTAATAACAGTTCATTACAGAATGGGGTTTATTCCAGAAATGAGTAGATAGCTCAATTTTTAGAAATTAATTATTGTAATTAGTTCCATTTTTAGGAATTTGTTTATTATAATTAAAGAAAATGCATATTACTATATATATGTACACTGAAAAGGCAAAATTTAGCAAGATTCAACAACTCAAGATAAACCAGTATTACAGAAAACTAGGTCCCATCACTTCATGGGAAACAGATGCGGAAACAGTGGAAACAGTGTCAGACTTTATTTTTTGAACTCCAAAATCACGGCAGATGGTGATTGCAGCCATGAAATTAAAAGATGCTTACTCCTTGGAAGGAAAGTTATGACCGACCTCAACAGCATATTGAAAAGCAGACACATTACTTTGTCAACAAAGGTCCTTCTAGTCAAAGCTATGGTTTTTCCAGTTGTCATGTACGGATGTGAGGGTTGGACTATAAAGAAAGCTGAACACCAAAGAATTGATGCTTTTGAAGTGTGGTGTTGGAGAAGACTCTTGAGAGTCCCTTGGACTGCAAGGAGATCCAACCAGTCTATCCTAAAGGTGATCAGTCCCGGGTGTTCATTGGAATGACTGATGCTAAAGCTGAAACTCCAATACTTTGGCCACCTCATGCGAAGAGTTGACTCATTGGAAAAGACTCTGATGCTGGGAGGGATTGGGGGCCAGAGGAGAAGGGGATGACAGAGGATGAGATGGTTTGATGCCATCACTGACTCGATGGACATGACTTTTGGTATACTCTGGGAGTTGGTGATAGACAGGGAGGCCTGGGGTGCTGCAATTCATGGGGTCGCAAGGAGTCAGACACGACTGAGCGACTGAACTGAACTGAAGATAGATATACTCTTTACTCTATATCTTTTAACTTGTTTATAAATTTGACATTTTTAATAATAGTATTAGAAACTCTATTTAACCACTAAAAAACTTTTAAGTTTTTTAAGATTAAGATTATTTCCTGAATCTTGTAAGTGAACATAACAATGATACCAAACTAGGAAAATTGCTTACAAATTAAAAAAAAAAAAACTGCTTATGTATAAACCAAACAAATCTCACCTATGAATGTGAAAGTGACTTAACTAAAATATTAGCTACTGTAATCAGAAAAAAAAATTAATAACAGTTCATTACAGAATGGGGTTTATTCCAGAAATGAGTAGATAGCTCAATTTTTAGGAATTTAATTATTGCAATTAGTTCCATTTTTAGGAATTTGTTTATTACAATTAAAGAAAATGCATACTACTATATATATATGTACACTGAAAAGGCAAAATTTAGCAAGATTCAACAACTCAAGATAAACCAGTATTACAGAAATAAAAACTTTCTTGATGTGTTAATTTTCAGAAACCAGCATTATATATGAGAAATAGTAATTTTAACCAGAAAGACAATAAACAGAAAGTATGCTCTTACCATGTAATTTTCTCAGTGTAAGTACAGTGCAATATTATTAAGAAGAGAAAATAGTGATACTAATCAAGTTCTAAAAACTTGGAAGAGTAGAAGTAACATTAGAAAGAAATTAATCTATATCACCATATTTATACACTTTACATTAGGATAAATTCCAATGATTCAAGTGTAAATTTTGAAAGATGAGAAATGTTATCACTCCATAGTTACGAAATCTCACCATGTCAGAAATTCCTGAAATCCTAAAAGTTAAAAAAATTAAATATATCTTAAAGATATTTTTGCATAGAAAATAGAGACTCAAAAGATAAATGAGGCATTATAAATTAAGTAATAATATTTGTAATTCATATCTCACAGTGAAAATGCCAAATTTCACAAATATCAGTAAGAGGGAAACAGCTTATTTAATAACTGGGGAAGTGGTATAAAAGTAGCTCTTAAGAATACTAAATTATTTTAAAATAAGATAACTGCAAATTTAAGCTGCATTGAAATTTAACTTTCACTTACCACACTGACAAATACATAAAATTTTATTATTTAGTATCAAAGATGGTGTAAATTGTTCAACTCCTATATCAATACTTCTAAAAATTACAAATGAATATACATTTTCTTTCAGGTATTTTACTTTTAGGAATCTGTTTCACAAATATCATGCATATGGAAAATGTTCTATAATATAATTAATTAAGAATGTGCATAATAGCAAAAGTTTGGAAACAATCATACATGTATGCCAATAATGTATTGTTTTTAATAGTAAGGCATATCCATATAATGGAATTCTATTCCAATGAAAAATCAAGACAATTCTTTGAATAAATCAGTTTGGAATTAGTAACAAGTATAAAACAAAAAGAAAAAATGTTTTACAAGTATTTCTATTATAAAAATGGAAAATATCCATCTGTACTTGCATGAAATGTCTGAAAGGGTAAAACAACAACAACAAAAATAATAAAACATACATAAAAATAAAATGAAAATATTTTTAAAACAACCCTCCCCCCCCAAAAAAAAAAAAACCCACAAAAATAACAATAGCTATCTATTAAGAATTGTCTTAATTATTAATAGGTTTTTCCTGATGGCTCAGATGGTACACAATCTGCCTGCAATGTGGGAGACCCAGATTTCAATCCCTGGGTTGGGCTGATCTTCTAGAGAAGGAATTAGCAACCCACTCCAGCACTCTTGTTTGAAGAATTCCATGGACAGAGGAAGCTGGCAGGCGACGGTCCGTGGGGTTGCAAAGAGTCAGACGCTACTGAGCAACTAGCACTTTCACATACAGGAGATGAGTAATAAAGAAGTGAGAGATATCTTATACTGATCTCTTTATACTCGTTTCCACTTCTGAATCATGTAAATATATTGATTAATGAAAATAACTCTAACATACAAAACAGAAATCATTACTCCTTACAAGAAAAATCTAAATATGTGGACAATCAGTGCCTTTCCTTGGTCATGTCAGAAAAGAGGTCAGAAGGCAAAGTGGCACTAATTTTCAAAGCAGTCAAATCCAGGGTCACACAGCCATGTCTGGCTTCCTGGGGCAGAAAAAGCAGGAGTTATAAACAGGTGGGGACACTTCAATGGTAATTTTGATGAATTGCTAAAGTCTGAGTGTAGGCCATCATTATAGTGAGTAACTCCTAAGAACTGCAGTCCTAGGGACTACCAAACCTTCCTGGGTTTTAGTTACAGAATCCCCATCAGATTCTCATGATGAAAAACTGAGAGAAACTCCTTGTGACTTGGACAGAGGGAGGAAGAAGTAGTCAAAGATAATCTTTTCCACAAAATGACTTGCACAACTGGACATCTATATGCAAAAAAAAAAAAAAAAATCCAAGCACATATATTATACCCTTCACTAACATTAACTCAAAACAGATCACAGATCTGAATGGGCAACACAAAACTGTAAAACCCTTAGAAGGTAACATAGAAGAAAACCTAGGTGACTTGGGTATTAAAAAAATTTATTTCAATACAGCACCAAAGGTATGGTACATGAAATAAATAATTGCTAAATGAACTTCATTAAAATTGAAAGCTGCTACTCTGAAATACAGTATCAACAGAATTAGAAGAGAAGCCACAGGTAGGGATAAGATATTTGAAAAAGACACATCTGATAAAGGACTATTATCCAAAGTATTCCAAGAACGTTTAAAACTCAACAATATGAAGAACCCAATTTAAAAATGAGCCAAACACTTAACAGACATCTCAAAGAAAATATACACATAATAAATAAGCATATAAACATATGCTTCAAATCATGTCATCAGGCAAATGCAAATTAAAATATGAGACACCACTATCCACCCATTTGAATGACCAAAATCGAGAACACTGTCAATACCAAATGCTGGTGAAGAGCTGGAACAACAGGAACTCTGACACTTTGCAGTTTGGAACGTCAAAGGGTACAGGCATTTTGGAAGAAACGGGGAGAAAGCCAAATCCTAGAGAAATAAGAGACACATTGAAATCACTTTTACCTCGAACCAGGCACAGCTGAACTTTAGTTTTAATGCATTTTTGAAGCAAACAGGAAATAAATTTTTTAAGAGTACCTTTTCCCAAAGATGGAGGTTTATAAGAGGAGTCCTTCACCATTTGGCTGAATATTCCTCTGGCAAGTACAAAGAAAACTGAGTTGTTCCTGAGCCAGAAAGCCAATTTCCCTGAGATTTATATTTAAATATGTCAGCGTTTGCAAACTGTCTTCTTGATTTGAAGCCTAAAATCCCGACACCTGTATGGTCTAAACAACCTCACCACATACACCAAAATGATAAAATCATCATTAAATAGGTTGATATATCCCTCTAAGACAGACCAAAACTAGAATACAAGACAAAAGTTGGAAAAAGATTTAGTGTTTTGAAAAACAACTAAATTAACTTAAATTTCTTCTCAGAAGGATGGCTTCTTCATTTATGCCTTCGTTTAAGTCTCAAAAACGCATATTGAATAAGGAACAGAGACAATGAGCAACCCAAAGCAATGTAATTAAAAGCTAAAAAGTGTCACTGAATAGATAGCAGCTGAAACAATACACCATCGAGAGAGTCCACAAAGATTTCAGATTGTAAATGAATAATGCTTACGATTAAATAACTTCAAGTCATGTTTGATAAGGTCTTTAGGAAACTTCCCTGGTGACTTCTGTCTACAATGAGGGAGACCCAGGTTCGATCCCTGGGTCAGGAAGATCCCCTGGAGAAGGCAATGGCACCCCACTCCAGTACTATTGCCTGGAAAATCCCATGGATGGAGGAGCCTGGTAGGCTACAGTCCATGGGGTTGCAAAGAGTTGGAAACAACTGAGCGACTTCACTTTCACTTAGGAACATAAAACCAATAAAAGTGACTTAATGGTTGGGGGAAAAAGTATCAAATAGGTCACCTAAGAAGTCATTCTTCACATCAGAAAGATATATATATTTTTTTTCCTTTATAAAAGTATAGAGTCTCTTGTAGTTATTCAACCAAAGATTTGTAAAGTTCCCTGAACCAGCAAACTGTCTTTCATCAATTTTGGAAATTGTTGGTTTCTCTGTCTTGAGATATTGCATCTTTCATAACCTTTCTCTACTCCTTTCAGGATTTTTGTAACATGCAATTTAGATTTTCAACCATATCCCATATATTGCCTATACTTTGTAAAATTTCTATTTATTTTTCTTCCCATGGTCTACTCTGGGTATTCTAACTTTTTTTTTTCTAGTTCACTGGTTCTTTCTTCATCTGTACCTGAAGGAAAAAGAAAGTGAAGTTGCTTAGTCATGTCTGACTCTTTGCAACCCCATGGACTATAGCCTACCAGATTCCTCCGCCCATGATATTTTCCAGGCAAGAATATTGGAGTGGGTTGCCATTTCCTTCTCCAGGAGATCTTCCTGACCCAGGGATTGAACCCGGGTCTCCCACATTGTAGGCAGATGCTTTACCATCTGAGCCACCAGGGAAGTCCAATCTACTATTAAAACCACCGCTCAACTATTAATGACTTCCCTTGTAGCTCAGTTGGTAAATAATCTGTCTACAATGCAAGAGACCTGGGTTCCATTCCTGGGTTGGGAAGATCCCCTGGAGAAGGAAATAGCAACCCACTCCAGTATTCTTGCCTGGAGAATCCCATGAACACAAGAAACTGACAGGTCATAGTCCATGGGGCCGCAAGAGTCAGACACAATTCAGCAACTAAACCATCACCACCAAACTATTGACATTATTTTTCATGCTAGGTATTATGTTTGATATTTGGTATTTTTTATTTCTCTGGTGAAGATTTGATCATGCTACTTAATCCCTTGGATCTCTTATATACAATGATTTTTAAACTACTACTGAGAAAACCTTTTCATATAAAGCCAGTATATGGATCACCTGCATTTCTATTCTTATTAGTTTTTTTTTAATTATGGATTTCCAACATATTTTAATGTCTGATTATGTTTAATTGAGAAATGTCCTTTTTGTCATGAAGATCCCCTAGAAAAAGAAATGGCAACCCACTCCAATATTCTTGCCTGGGAAATCCCATGAACAGAGGAGCCTGGTGGGCTAAAGTCCATGGGATCACAGTGTCAGATGCAACTCAGTCATTAAACAACAACAATTTATTTGTAGGAAGATAAAATAGATCTCTTTTGTGGCTCCAAATAATGTTATGGTCTCCCAGAGGGCATGTAATTTAGTTATTACAGATGATCTTGCTATGAACAGATAAATTTAAATAACTCAGAAAATAAGCTGGTTAAAAAAAAAACAGTTTGAATTTTTAGGATATGGGTTTGTTTCAATTACTCCTTATGATGAAGTTTGAACATTCTTTGACACTGTCTTTCTTTGGGATTGGAATGAAAACTGACCTTTACCAGTCCTGTGGCCACTGTTGAGTGCTCCAAAATTGCTGACACTTTAACAGCATTGTCGTTTAGAATTTTAAACAGCTCAGCTAGAATCCCATCACCTCCACTAGTTTTGTTCCCTTTAATGCTCCCTAAGGCCCGCTTGACTTCATACTCCAGGATGTCTTGCTCTAGGTGAGTGACCGCACCATTGTGGTTATCCGGGTCATTACAGTCTTCTTTGTGTAGTTCTTCTGTGTATTCTGACCACCTCTTGTTAATCTCTTCTGCTTCTGTTTTGTCCTCACTGTTTCTGTCTCTTATCATGCCCATCCCTGCATGAAACGTTCCCTTGACATTTCCCTTTGAGCATAGGGATCTCTAGTCTTTCCTGTTCTGTTGTTTTCTTCTATTTATTTGCATTATTCACTAAAGAGGCTTTCTCATCTCTCCTTGCTATTGTGGAACTCTGCATTCAATTGGATATATCTTTCCCTTTCTCCCTTGACTTTCATTTTTGCACAGTTCTGCTCATTTCACAAGCTAGCAAGGTAACGCTCAAAGTCTTTCAAGCTAGGCTTCAGCACTACATGAACCAAGAACTTCCCGATATACAAGCTGGATTTAGAAAAGGCAGAGAGGAACCAGAGGTCAAATTGCCAACATCTGTTGGGTCATAGAGAAAACAAGATAATTCCAGAAAAGACATCCATTTCTGCTTCTTGGACTACACTAAAGCCTGTGACTGTATGGATCACAACAAACTGTGGAAAATTCTTAAACACATGAGGATACCAGACCACCTTACCTGCCTCCTGCAAAACCTGTATGCTGGTCAAGAAGCAACAGTTAGAACCAGACATGGAAAAATGGACTGGTTCAAAATTGGGAAAGGAGTACATCAAAGCTGTATATTATCACGACACTTATCTAACTTATATGCAGAGTACGACATGTGAAATGCCAGGCTAGATGAATCACAAATGGAATAAAAATGGCTGGGAGAAATATCAACAACTTCAGGTATACAGATGATACATGAAAGAAAGTGAACAGGAACTAAAGAGCTCCTTGATGGGAGTAAAGGCAAGAGTGAAAAAGCTGACTTAAAACTCAACATACAAAAACTAAGATCGTGGCATCTGGTCCCATCACTTCATGGCAAATAGAAAGGGAAAAAGTGGAAACTTGAGAGGTTTTATATTTTTGGATTCCAAAATCACTGTGGACACTGACTGCAGTCATGATACTAAAAAATGCTTGCTCTTTGGAAGGAAAGCCATGACAAACCTAGGCAGCATGTTAAAAAGCAGAGACATCACTTTGCCAACAAGTGTCCATATAGTCAAAGCTATGTTTTTTCCAGTAGTCATGTATGGATGTGAGAGTTGGACCATAAAGAAGGCTGCAGTAAAGTGAGGTGAAAGTCACTCAGTCATGATCAACTCTTTGCAACCCAGTGGACTATACAGTCCACAGAATTCTCCAGGCCAAAATACTGGAGTGGGTAGCCGTTCCCTTCTCCAGCAGATCTTCCCAACCCAGGGACTGAACCCAGGTCTCCTGCATTGCAGGCAGATTCTTTACCAGCTGAGCCACAAGAGAATTCCCAAAACACTGAAGAATTGATGCTTTTGTACTGTGGTGCTGGAGAAGACTCTTAAGGGCCCCCTTGGACTGCAAGGAGATCAAACCAGTCTATCCTAAAGGAAATCAACCCTGAACATTCATTGGAAGGACAGATGCTAAAGCTGAAATTCCAATACTTTGGCCACCTGATGCAAAGAACTGACTCATGTGAAAAGACCCTGTTGCTGGGAAAGATTGATTGTGACTGAAGGAGGACAAGGAGGCACCCAAGGATAAGATGGTTGGATAGTATCACTGACTCAGATATGAGTCTGTGCAACTTTAATAATGATACAATATTAACGTAATGTTTATATATAGTCAAATGCTTCAGTATTAGAAGCACCAACATTCTCTAACAAATCAATGAAATATAGGAAAATAATGTGTCACTTAATATTTATTTTAGACAAAACAACGGTAATTTTATCAAACATTTTTTTAAAATATACTTGTCAGAGCTGCTAATTATACTTTTCATTCCTCTTTGAATATACTCAAGTGTGTTATTCTTCTTAAATTAATACTGCAAAATAAAAGCTATACCAAATAAAAATGATCTGATTAGTGTTTAACTTAAACACTGATGGGAAAAAGCTCCATTGGCTCATTTACTTACCATATCTTGATCTATGCTGCTGTAGAAAACTTGAGCCACTAAGGTAACAGATATATTTCTGAGGATATTAAACAAGGTGAGCAAAGCCCTGAATAATTAGCTACATCTGACATTGATTGTAGAAAGACATGATGAGGGAAAATTTATAAATTAAATGTTCAGGGATGAAAAACTGAGCTATCCAAAATAAAATTAAAACCAAATCTGTCTTTGAATGATTAGCAAGAAGTAGAGTGAAGAGCATCCTTAGGAATTATTTCACAGAACAACAGGTTTTCAGGCAGACTTTCTTGGGTAGATGTACCAAGTCTTTTTATTTTTAACTAAGAAATTACCTGCAAGACCCACATGTATATCAAAATTGGAACTTTTACTCTAAAGCACATAAAACACAACATTCACAGTTCTAGAAATTATAACTCTATCAAAATATTACTTCCTTTAAATTTAAAAAAATATTCAATTATTTCTCAACTGATATTACAATAAAACTTGCTTGTCTACAGCTCAGCTAACCAGTATCGGTATCAAATGACTTGTTTAGATATCTGTTGCATCTTTGACTTCAACTTTATTATGAGAATTAGAGGCCAGCAATAAAAATGTAACCATTATTATTCTTACCTCAAAGTTTTGCAGTCAGTAATTGAATTTACTATTGCTATTGTCTATTGCTATTGCTATTGGAAATTATCAAATATGGCATGTTGACTAGGCCAAAGATGTGTGTGTGTGTGTGTGTGTGTGTGTGTGTGTGTGTGTGTGAGTCACTGAGTCATGTCTGACTCTTTGTGACCCCATGGACTGTAGCCTTCTAGGCTCCTTTGTCCATGGAATTCTCCAGGCAAGAACAGTTTGCCATTCCCTTCTCCAAGGGATCTTCCCAACCCAAAGACCAAACCCGGGTCTCCTGCATTTAAGGCAGATTCTTTATCATTCGAGCCACTAGGAAAGCCCCAGGCCAAAGATGTCTATGGCTTAATCCTAATCCTGGAAACTATGAATATGTTATATTACACAGCAAAGGGGAATTAAGGTTGCAGGTGGAATACATTTTGTAATCCACTGACCTTCAAATGGGGAGATTATCATGAACTATTCAGAAGGACCCAGTGTAATCACATCACTCTTAAGAAGTTGGCCAAGTAGGGCAGAGAGATTCAGCTTGATACAGATTCCTTCTACCTCTTCTGGCTTGGAAGACAGAGTGAGGGGTCATGAGCCCAGGACTGTAGTGGTTCCTAGAAGTTGAGAATACTCTTCATCTGACAGCGAGCAAGAAAACAGGGAGCTTTTCCTGTAGCCACAAGGATCTAAATTCTACTAACAAAACAGATGAGCAAAGAAACTAATTTGTCCTTCGAATCTCCAGAAAGGAATTCTACTGATGCTTCATTTTATCCGTGTGGGGCCCATACCAAATTTCTGACTGGCAGAAGATAGAAAATTGTGTTCTATAAACTGTTCAGCCTGTTGTAATTTGTTATAGTAGCAAAAAAGGGACCCCAAAGTTACAGGCCCCATCTCAGGAAACAATAAAAAGAAAATACCTATTTCAAATGAGTTGTTATAACTGTGCTAAAAACACACATGTTCACATAAACACTTGAAATACTTTTGCTTACTAAGTCCACTTCATCTTAATTTTATATGTCCCTCATGAAAATCTTGGGAGTAAAGGCAATTTAAATTTAGAATAGAAAATACCATTGGGGCTTTACATTTATGGAAATTTGGTAAACACCACTATTCCCTCATTCCCCTTTAATAGCAATCTTCAAGTGTCTGTTTTATTGGTTTAACCTTTATTAGATCACTGTCAAAGGGCTTGGGAAATGTACGTGTATGTAGACTTCAAATTCTAGGTGTCTGCTCTGTTGTACTCATATAAAACCAACATTAGATTTTAAGGTTTTTAACCTTTAAAAATAAAGCAATCTGTTATGGTAGGTTTTATATGGCATGCTTAATGTTTTCTGTCTCTCTCCTGTCCTAGATTTTAGGACAAAGCAGAGAATTATAACTACCTGAGGGCTGGAAAGATTATTGTTGACACAAAACGAAGAATAACTTAGTGTGATCATAAAATCACCCTGTGCAGCTAACATTAGGAAAAAAGAAACTATGTCGATGGTAAAATTATTCTACTATAAACTAAAATAATTTACAATAAAATAAAATTAATGCTATTTTTGTGGGTGTGAATTTTGGTCCTTACATTGCTCCGAACAAATTATAACACTTTTAAGAGTGAAAAATCCCTGAAAAGGTCTTTGAGATAGATTAGATAAAAGAGCATCCTGAATGAAGCACTGTGAAGCAATAATCTGGTACCTTATGATATATTCATACAAGAAGGACCATATATAAAGGAGAGGGAATTTTTTTTCTTTTTATTTGTTTTCTAGATTTTTTTTTATATGGGCCACTTTTTAAGTCTTTATTGAATTTGTTATATTATTGCTTCTCTTTCATGTTTTGGTTTCTTTGTGGGATCTTAGCTCGCTGACCAGGGATCGAACCCACAGTCCCTGTGTTGGAAGGCAAAGTTTTAACCCCTGGACCCCAAGGAAGTCGCAAGAAGATGAACATTTCGTGACTGATTCCTTTCACAGCCATTTTTTATAAACAATATTATAAAAAATATGCTGTCTAATTTTTATAACAGTCTCAGTTCAGTTCAGTTCACTCACTCAGTCGTGTCCAACTGTTTGCGACCCCATGAATCGCAGCACGCCAGGCCTCCCTGTCCATCACCAACTCCCGGAGTTCACTCAGACTCACGTCCATCGAGTCAGTGATGCCATCCAGCCATCTCATCCTCTGTCGTCCCCATCTCCTGCTGCCCCCAGTCCCTCCCAGCATCAGAGTCTTTTCCAATGGGTCAACTCTTCACATGAGGTGGCCAAAGTACTGGAGTTTCAGCTTTAGCATCATTCCTTCCAAAGAAATCCCAGGGCTGATCTCCTTTAGAATGGACTGGTTGGATCTCCTTGCAGTCCAAGGGACTCTCAAGAGTCTTCTCCAACACCACAGTTCAAAAGCATCAGTTCTTCAGCTCTCAGCCTTCTTTACAGTCCAACTGTCACATCCATACATGACCACAGGAAAAACCATAGCCTTGACTAGACGGACCTTAGTCGGCAAAGTAATGTCTCTGCTTTTGAATATACTATCTAGGTTGGTCATAACTTTTCTTCCAAGAAGTAAGCGTCTTTTAATTTCATGGCTGCAATCACCATCTGCAGTGATTCTGCAGCCCCCAAAAATAAAGTCTGACACTGTTTCCCCATCTCTTTCCCATGAAGTGATGGGACCAGATGCCATGATCTTCGTTTTCTGAATGTTGAGCTTTAAGCCAACTTTTTCACTCTCCACTTTCACTTTCATCAAGAGGCTTTTTAGTTCCCCTTCACTTTCTGCCATAAGGGTGGTGTCATCTGCATATCTGAGGTGATGGATATTTCTCCCGGCAATCTTGATTCCAGCTTGTGTTTCTTCCAGTTCAGCATTTCTCATGATGTACTCTGCATATAAGTTAAATAAGCAGGGTGACAATATATAGCCTTGACGTACTCCTTTTCCTATTTGAAACCATTCTGTTGTTATAACAGTCTACATAAGTATTATTGGAATTTATCATGTTTTTTGTCTTATTATGTACAAGAATCTGTTATTGGTAATGAAAAACAGTCATTTAAGACAAGCTGTTGCTACTGGTAATTCCAGGTCTGTTTAGCAGTTTGGACTTTTATACCTACTATGATATAATAAATACTAATGCTTCATCATAGACATTTTATAGCAAGCATCAAAGGTAAATCTTAGTCAGCAAATTCAAAAGTTTGCAAGCTATGGGCCAGAGGTCAAATCCAGCTGACTGCCTCTTTTTATAAATAAAATTTTACCTGAACACAATTGTATATATTTCTTTCAGTTTTTGTTCACTTGCTTGCTTTTGTTAGCTTGTCACTGTCTTCTTCTACGTCCACTGCATATTTTTTCACTGGGTCTTGTTTTCTTTTCATAAATTTTTATTTACATATTGTTTATGGTTGATTATTTTTATTATTTATACATATCATTTCACACTACAGTGACAGAGTTGAGTTGTTGTAACAGAGACTATGGCCCACAAAGTCTAAAATATTGGCCCTTTATAGAAAAAAAAATGTTGCCTAGTGATGTAACTGAAGGTAATGTTTGTATATAAACAAATAGTTTCAATAAAATATTAATAGCATATATCAATCATATAAATTTTGATTTAAAAAAGAGATGTCAAAGCTTACATTTAGGTTCAGGAAACTTTCCCTAGAAGAGATAATGTTTCAGTTGAGTTTTAAATTATGAGCTGAAATCTATTAGCTGGATAAGGGGGATACACAAAAATGGCACTTATGCAAGAAAATGATATGTTAATTAGCTTGATGAGTCATTTATCTCTTTATGTGAGGTAAATGACTTTATATGAGATAAATGACTCATTTATCTCTTTATATATATCTAATCATTATGGCATATACTCTAATATACATAATTTTAACTCATAAATAAGAACATGTTTAAAAAGTCATAGCATCCTCATGTTCATAACAGCACTATTCAGAAGAGCAAGGATATGCAAGCAACCTGTGTCCATCGATGCATCAGTGGAGAAATTAGATCATGAATACACAATAAAATATTATATGGCATTTAAAAAAGAAAAGCCTGCCATTTGCAACAACATGGATGAAGTTTGAGGACATTATGCTAAGTGAAATAAGTCAGACTGAGAAAGACAAACGCTGTATGATTTCACTTGCATGTGGAAGGAAAGTGGTCAAAGCCACAAATTTCCAATTAAGTAAGTACTGGAAAGCTGAGCACCGAAGAATTGGATGCTTTTGAACTGTGGTGTTGGAGAAGACTCCTGAGAGTCCCTTGGACTGCAAGAAGATCAAACCAGACAACCCTGAAAGAAATCAGTCCTGAATATTCATTGGAAGGACAGATACTGAAGCTGAAACTCCAATACTTTGGCCACTGGATGTGAAGAACTGGCTCATTGGAAAAGACCATGATGCTGGGAAAGACTGAAGGTAGGAGGAGAAGGGACAACAGAGGATGAGGTGGTTGGATGGCATCACTGAGTCGATGGACATGAGTTTGGGCAAGCTCTGGGAGCCGGTGATGGACAAGGAAGCCTGGCATGCTGCAGTCCGTGGGGTCGCAAAGAATCACACATGACTGAGAAACTGAACTGAACTGAAGTACTGGAAATGTCATGTACAACATGATAACTATAGTTAACAGTGCTATCTGGTATATTTAAAAGTTGTTGAGAGTAGCTCCTAAGAGTCTTCATACAAGGATAAAACATTTTTCTTATTTTTGTATCAATATAAGATGACAGATGATAACTAAACTTACTGTAGTGATCATATTGAAATATATGGAAGTCAAATTATTATGCTATCTATACACCTTGCTATGCTAAGTTGCTTCAGTCATGTGTGACTCTGTGTGAGCCCACGGACATCAGCCCGCCAGGCTCCTCCATCCACAGGATTCTCCAGGCAAGAATACTGGAGGGGGGTGTCATTTCCTTACATACAGCTTAAACAGTGCTATCTGTCAATTATATATCCATGAAATCAGGAAAAAAGGAATTCTACCAAACTTAAAGCAAGGAACACAGTAACGCTGAAGATAATGATTTATGGAAATAAATATAAGTATTCCATAAAGTGGGCTTCCCCAGTAGCTCAGATGGTAAAGAATCTGCCTGCAATGAGGGATACTCCAGTTCCATCCCTGGGTTGGGAAGATCCCCTGGAGAATGGAATGGCTTCCGGCTCCAGTATTCTTGCCTGGGAAATCCCATGGACAGAGGAGCCTGGGGGGCCCCAGTTCTTAGGGTAGCAAAGAGTCAGGCACAACTGAAGCAACATAGCCCCATTGCACAGCCTGTTTAGATCCTTCACTCTTACCAACTTTTAGATTTATAAAATCACTCCCAGTTGTAGCTGTTTTTCAGTAAATAACTACTGAATATTTTAAATGTTTCTTGTTTCAAGATCTTTTATACTCCTCATTTCTATCCTCTGCTTTCTTCTGCACAAAATTGATTCAATGCAGGTCTTAGAAATGTTGAAGGCCTTTCACTATATGTCTGTACTCCAGGGTTCATAGGGATACCTTGTCAATTAACTTTGTTGTGAATATCTCTAATGCCTTTGGTATAATTGCTTTTGCTAATTATTTTCTACTTTTGTTTAATAAGAAGACTCTGGGATATGCAAAACATCATTGCTATCATCTTCCCACAATCTTCCACATTTCCATTTTTAATTATTTGATATTACTGTTGCTAGAGATGAAATGAGAGCCATCCTACATTCATTGATCATTTAGATTTAAAAAGAAATTTCTGCATCTTCTAAGCAATACATAGTAGCATAAGGAATAATTTAAGAGACAAGTAATTGAGTGTGAATGTTTATATAACTTGGAATTTAATGGAACAAACTCTGAAATTATGGAATGCCTAATTAAAAGACCAATTTGTAAACCAGCTCAGAAGTCTATATGTGACAAAATTGTATACAAAATTACCACTGCATTTACTGAAGCTGTTATTTCTTGCAGAATAATCTGGGCTTCTTTTTTCCTTAGGAGTATGCACACTGAAACTGAATCTATACTTTCCAACATATCTTCTTTCAGCAGCCCAATCAATATTAATAAACAGAATTTTGAGTTTATGCTTAATCAAGTGTATAGTAGGAGCTTTACCAAGTTTCTTCCTCTTCTCTGCCTACATTAGCTTCACCAGAGATAATTAAGTTTTATCATGTAATTTAAGAGGCAGAAACTAGAAAGGCAGGAAAACAGCAATTTATGCAATCTCTTTTAGCAGCTCAAGACTTTTTAACAATGGGTAAGCAATGTAAAATGCAGGGAAATTGAAAGAATAAGCACAAGGCAATTTTCAAATAAAGTATTCTTTAATACAGAATTTATAAATACAACTGTTTCATTTACTACCATTTTAAATACATAAAATTGCATTTAAAATGGTATCTTAAAAAAATAAAATAAAATGGTATCTTATCTTTCAGATTAAGATATTGGATTATGAAAAATATATATATATAATAATTCTCCCCTCTCTTAAGACCTCATCTCAATGTAGGGAAAAAATTAAAGTATGTAGTATCAGGAAATGAATAAAACAAGAAATTTCAATGAATTTATGAAATATAGAGTAAATAAATAAAGCAGAAGTTGCTGCTTAAAGAGAAAGTAGAAGATGAATCCAACCTATTTTACACAAACCTGGAGAGGCTTAGAACACAAAGACCAAAGATAAAGAAACATAGCAATCAGTGGAATTCAGAACACAGTGTGAAGTAGAACGTCAGTGAGATAAGCGTAGTTCTAGAAAGAGCTCATAAAATGACCTAATGAGATATGAAGAAAAAATGATGGTAGTACCTGAGAATAATGTCTTCTTAACCAAAGTTACGAGGGTTCCCCTGGAAACACCTTAATTTCCAGCCATGCACCTAAGCTAATGTTTTTCAGACAACAGATCTCCACACATACTGACTGCTTCATGGGTCTTCCAAGGATCACAGACATGTGAGGAGAGCTGGAAATACAAAAAATTAAGAACAAGATTAAACAGAAAGGATTAGCAGAAAGAGAAGACATAAAAAGGAAAAAGATAAGGCCTTTAATAAGTGTCACAAACATATTTGCAGCCATATTATTTCTACGAAAGAAAATTAGGGTGTTATGCCACCCTTATGGCAGAAAGTGAAGACTTAAAGAACCTTCTAATGAAAGTGAACAAGGAGAGTGAAAAGGTTGGCTTAAAACTCAACATTCAGAAAATGAAGATCATGGCATCTGGCCTCATCACTTCATGGCAAATAGATGGAGAAACGAAGGCAACAGTGACAGATTTTATTTTCTTGGGCTCCAAAATCGC
Source organism: Capra hircus (assembly GCF_001704415.2). NCBI lineage: Eukaryota > Metazoa > Chordata > Mammalia > Artiodactyla > Bovidae > Capra > Capra hircus. The sequence goes on along the minus strand of NC_030811.1, from coordinate 11,494,180 downwards.
TACAGATGGTGACTGCAACCATGAAATTAAAAGACACTCGCTTCTTGGAAGAAAAGTTATGACTGACCTAGACAGCATATTAAAAAGCAGAGACATCACATTGCCAACAAAGGTCCATTTAGTCAAAGTCATGATTTTTCCAGTAGTCATGTATGGATGTAAAAGTTGGACTATAAAGAAAGCTGAGCACCAAAGAACTGATGCTTTTAAACTTAGATGTTAGAGAAGACTCTTGAGAGTCCCTTGGACTGCAAGGAGATCCAACTAGTCAATCCTAAAGGAAATCAGTACTGAATATTCATTTGAAGGACTGATGCTGAAACTGAAACTCCAATACTTTGGTCACCAGATGCAAAGAGCTGACTCACTGGAAAAGACCTTGATGCTGCAAAAGATTGAAGGCAGGATGAGAAGAGGACAACAGAGGATGAGATGGTTGGATGCATCACCAACTTGATGGACATGAGTTCGAGCAAGCTCCAAGAGTTGGTGATGGACAGGGAGGCCTGGTGTGCTGCAGTTTATGCAGTTACAAGGAGTCGGACACAACTGAGCGACTGAACTGAACTGAATTGAACTGATAGTGAAAGAGACAGAAACTTATACCAAGAAGAGAGACAAAGACAGAAGATTAGGGAGCATTTCAGTTTCATTAATGCTAAGATATGGCAGTGCATCAGGCTTCTCCAAGGAAACAAAAATAAATATTGTGTGTGTGCATGTGTGTATATACACACACATATATATATATATACATTCATATGTAAAATTGTGTTACATTTTGAGGAATTGGCTGAAGTAATTGTGAGGGCTGGTGAGTCTGAACTATGTAAGGCAGTCTGACCAACTAGAAACTCATGTGGGAGGTGATGTTTCATTCTTGAAGCAGAGTTATTCCTTCTCTGGTGAAGACTAGTGTTTGTTCTTAAGGCCTTCAAGAAATGATGAGGCCCATTTCCATTATTGATGACAATCTCCTTACAATGGAATACTACTCAGCCATCAAAAAATGAAACTGCCATTTGCAAAAATACGGATGGACTCAGACGATACTATGCTAAGTGAAATTAAGTCAAACAGAGAAAAACAAATACTGTATGACATCACCTACATCCGGCATTTAAAAAATATGATGAACTAGTGAATATAACAACAACAACAATAACAAAAAATAGACTAACAGATATAAAGATCAAAGTGGCTACTACCACAGGGGAGAGAAAGGAAGGAGGGACAATGTAGGAGTTGAGGTTTAAGAGGTAAAAACTATTATGTATAAAATAAGTTATAAAGATATATTATACAGCACAAGGAATATAGCAAATATTTTATAATAACTATAAATGGAGCATAACCTTAAAAATTATAAATCACTATGTTGTATACCTACAACATATATAATATCACATATCATCTATACTTCAATAAAAATAAAATAATAAAAAAGAAAAGTCAGCTGATAATAGATACTAACCACATTTATGAAATGCCTTCACAGAAACACCTACATTAGTGTTTTACCAATTAGTTTGGTACTATGGCCTAACCAAGTTGATACCTAAGACACATATCAAATATTCTGTTGAATACAGTACAGTATGTTTCTTAAAATATGGACCCTTTTGTATGAAGCATATCACGATGATCTCAAGAGAATAAGAAATTGCCAGGTAAAATTCTAAGAGAAAATAGGGCATAAACAAGTTTGAAAAACATCAGAGCAACAAAAACAATTTTGCTAAGGACTAGCTGCCGATCCTAGCAAACTTGGCCTTCCTTTGGGAGCCTAAGAGATGGGAATAACAGGAGCCAAAGTCAAACCCCCTTACTGTGTGGGCAACTCTTAGGAGAACTTGCCCATTTTTAAACTGGGTCTTCAACAAGGTCTGCTCTCAGGGTAAAGGAAGTAAAATTTCTCCAAATTAATGAGAAGTGATAAGGAGTTCTGAATGCTAGGTGGTGCACGATTGAAAAAAAGAGAGGAAAAAATGTATCCTGGAAAAGTTATAAAACGGTCATCATACAGATTTTCAAGTCAGGATCAGATAGAAGCCTTCTGAGAGTTGAAAAAGACCAACTAGAGTTTTACAGTGTAAATGAAAGTGAAAGTCGCCTAGTCGTGTCTGACTCTTTGCGACTCCATAGACTACATAGTCCATGGAATTCTCCAGGCCAGAATACTGGAGTGGGTAGCCTATCCCTTCTCCAGAGGATCTTCCCAATCCAGGGATCAAACCCAGGTGTCCCACATTGCAGGTGGATTCTTTACCAGAGTTTTATAATAATTGCACACAAAAAATTTAAGCAGTCTATATAATTCCTAGAAGATAACACAGGAGATTCAATATTCGATCTTAAGTGAGAGAAAGATTTCTTAATCAAGACACAAAATAACACTAATAAGAAAGATAAATAGTAATATGTTCATTTAATTGAAACTAAGAACATCTTAAGCATCGCAGGACTGGAAAGGTCAGTTTTCATTCCAATCCCAAAGAAAGGCAATGCCAAAGAATGCTCAAACTACTGCACAATGGCACTCATCTCACACGCTAGGAAAGTAATGCTCAAAATTCTCCAAGCCACGCTTCAGCAGTATGTAAACTGTGAACTTCCAGATGTTTAAGCTCGTTTTAGAAAAGACAGAGGAACCAGAGATCAAATTGCCAACATCTGCTGGATCATCAAAAAAGCAAGAGAGCTCCAGAAAAATATCTATTTCTGCTTCATTGACTATGCCAAAGCCTTTGACTGTGTGGATCACAATAAACTGTGGAAAATTCTGAAAGTGATGGGAATCCCAGACCACCTGGCCTGCCTCTTGAGAAATCTGTATGCAGATCAGGAAGCAACAGGTAGAACTGGACATGGAACAACAGACTGGTTCCAAATAGGAAAAGGAGTATGTCAAGGCTATATATTGGCACCCTGCTTATTTAACTTATAGGCAGAGTATATCATGAGAAACACTGGGCTGGAACTGAAGCACAAGCTGGAATCAAGATTGCCAGGAGAAATATCAATAACCTCGGATATGCAGAAAACACCACCATCTTCACCCTAAAGTGAAGAAGAACTAAAGAGCCTCTTGATGAAAGTCAAAGAGGAGAGTGAATAATTTGGCTTAAAGCTCAACATTCAGAAAACTAAGATCATGGCATCTGGTCCCATCACTTCATGGAAGATAGATGGGGAAACAGTGAAAACAGTGGCTGACTTCATTTTTCTGGCCTCCAAAATCACTGCAGATGGTGATTGCAGCCATTTTTTTAAAAAGACACTTACTCCTTGGGAGGAAAGTTATGACCAACCTAAATAGCATATTCAAAAGCAGAGACATTACTTTGCCAACAAAGGTCCATCTAGTCAAGGCTATGGTTTTTGCAGTGGTCATGTATGGATGTGAGATTTGGACTATTAAGAAAGCTGAGCACTGAAGAATTGATGTTTTTGAACTGTGGTGTTGGAGAAGACTCTTGACCATCCCTTGGACTACAAGGAGATCCAACCAGTTCATCCTAAAGGAGATTAGTCCTGAGTGTTCATTGGAAGGGCTGATGTTGAGCCTGAAACTCCAATACTTTGGCCACTTGATGTGAAGAACTGACTCATTTGAAAAGACCCTGATGCTGGGCAAGATTGAGGGCAGGAAGAGAATGGAACGACAGAGGATGAGATGGTTGGATGGCATCATCAACTCGATGGACATGGGTTTGGGTGAACTCTGGGAGGTGGTGAGGCCTGGCGTGCTGCTGTTCACGAGGTCGCAAAGAGTCAGACACGACTGAGCAACTGAACTGAACTGAACTGAAGTATCTGAGGATATCATGACGTGAGTGAACAGACAAGTACCAAATTTGGAGAAAATATAATGTCACCAAAAAAGAATGTATATACAGAGGATATACAAAGTACTTCTTTAAATCAAAGGTATTGTTTCTGGGTTTTGTACCCAAAAAATCTGAAAAAAACAAACAAACAATGGTAAAAACACAGACACCTTAATAGGAACACAAGCTTAAAGAGAACCATGATTGTGTGTTTCACACACCAAAAACTCCTACTGGCTCTGAAAAGTATGTGTTCCTTCACATATTTTGTACAAGAAGATGAAAGTATTCATCGTTAGTATAGTTACAAATGACACACATTTGGCATGTTAAAAGATTTAACATTTTAAAATAGGGGCTTCTGTGGTGGCTCAGATGATAAAAAAAATCTTCCTGCAAGGCCAGAGACATGGTGTCGATCCTTGGGTTGGGAAGATCCCCTGGAGAAGGAAATGGCAACCCACTCCAATGAAGGACAGGGGAGCCTGGCATGCTGCCTGCAGTCCATATGGTCAGGGAGAGTCAGACATGGTTTAGAGACTGAACAACAGTCATCCATTTAGGGCTTCCCGGCGGCTCAGTGGCTAAGAATCCACCTGCCAATGCAGAAAACGTAAGTTCAATCCCTGGGTCTGTAAGATCCTCTGAAGAAAGAAATGGCAACACACTCCCATATTCTTGCTTGGGGAGTCCCTGGACAGAGGAGCCTGGTGAGCTACAGTTCATGCAGTGGCAAAGAATTAGATACAAATTAGCAACTAAACAACAACAACAACAACAACAACATCATCCATTTAAAAAATACATAATGAAGCTCTTCTTTAACAAAAATAAAGATCAATAGATAGATAAAGTTATCTATTAGTAGTCAGCAAGGGAACCCACATTTAGATAATATTTTCCCATGATTTTGTGAACAGGAGTCAAAAATTGTTCACATAATATATTGTATAGTTTTCTTGGGAAATTAATGGATTAACTGGGTTGAACATTTTCAAATTTGAAATAGCTGATTATCTCTTGCCCTCTTCAGGGGTCAGAGATCAAGAGGCAATGAGCTAATGTATTATACCCAGCTTTGCACATCTCTGGAGTATACTTTGCTATTACATGCCAATGGGTGTATATATTGAAACAGCCACTTGGAAAAAACAGTAGGAGTTAATACAGTAAAATTCCAGATATGCACACATTTGACTTAACAGATTCACCCTGGAGATAAACCCTAAAGAAAATTCTGCATATAAACACTATGATAAATACATATGAAAGTTTATGAGAGCCTTATCTACAATAGTTACAAATAAGAAACAATCATATATGTTTGATTATGTCAAACAACAAACTGCTATACTCATACAATGGAATATAATACAGCACTGAAAATTGAAGGCAGATACAGGTACTTTAAAAAGAAATGAATCAAATGTAAAACGATTTGAAAATATTAAGATGTGAAGAATATGATAGAATTATCTTTGTTGAAGTTCTATAGCAGATAAAATCTTACTATATTTTTAAGGGTGCAAAATTATTGTTTTAGATAAAAAGAAAAGCAAGGACAAATCTAAGCTAAAAAACTCTCACTGTTTGCAGATGACATGATCCTCTACATGGAAAACCCTAAAGACTCCACCAGAAAATTATTAGAGCTAATCAATGAATATAGTAAAGTTGCAGGATATAAAGTCAACACACAGAAATCCCTTGCATTCCTATACACGAATAATGAGAAAGTAGAAAAAGAAATTAAGGAAACAATTCCATTCACCATTGCAACGAAAAGAATAAAATACTTAGGAATATATCTACCTAAAGAAACTAAAGACCTATATATAGAAAACTATAAAACACTGATGAAAGAAATCAAAGAGGACACTAATAGATGGAGAAATATACCATGTTCATGGATTGGAAGAATCAATATAGTGAAAATGAGTATACTACCCAAAGCAATTTACAAATTCAATGCAATCCCTATCAAGCTACCAGCAACATTTTTCACAGAACTAGAACAAATAATTTCAAGATTTGTATGGAAATACAAAAAACCTCGAATAGCCAAAGCAATCTTGAGAAAGAAGAATGGAACTGGAGGAATCAACTTGCCTGACTTCAGGCTCTACTACAAAGCCACAGTCATCAAGACAGTATGGTACTGGCACAAAGACAGACATATAGATCAATGGAACAAAATAGAAAGCCCAGAGATAAATCCACACACATATGGACACCTTATCTTTGACAAAGGAGGCAAGAATATACAATAGAGTAAAGACAATCTCTTTAACAAGTGGTGCTGGGAAAACTGGTCAACCACTTGTAAAAGAATGAAACTAGATCACTTTCTAACACCCCACACAAAAATAAACTCAAAATGGATTAAAGATCTAAATGTAAGACCAGAAACTATAAAACTCCTAGAGGAGAACATAGGCAAAACACTCTCAGACATAAATCACAGCAGGATCCTCTATGATCCACCTCCCAGAATTCTGGAAATAAAAGCAAAAATAAACAAATGGGATCTAATTAAAATTAAAAGCTTCTGCACAACAAAGGAAAATATAAGCAAGGTGAAAAGACAGCCTTCTGAATGGGAGAAAATAATAGCAAATGAAGCAACTGACAAACAACTAATCTCAAAAATATACAAGCAACTTATGCAGCTCAATTCCAGAAAAATAAACGACCCAATCAAAAAATGGGCCAAAGAACTAAATAGACATTTCTCCAAAGAAGACATACGGATGGCTAACAAACACATGAAAAGATGCTCAACATCACTCATTATTAGAGAAATGCAAATCAAAACCACAATGAGGTACCACTTCACACCAGTCAGAATGGCTGCGATCCAAAAATCTGCAAGCAATAAATGCTGGAGAGGGTGTGGAGAAAAGGGAACCCTCCTACACTGTTGGTGGGAATGCAAACTAGTACAGCCACTATGGAGAACAGTGTGGAGATTCCTTAAAAAATTGCAAATAGAACTACCTTATGACCCAGCAATCCCACTGCTGGGCATACACACCAAGGAAACCAGAATTGAAAGAGACACATGTACCCCAATGTTCATCGCAGCACTGTTTATAATAGCTAGGACATGGAAACAACCTAGATGTCCATGAGCAGATGAATGGATAAGAAAGCTGTGGTACATATACACAATGGAGTATTACTCAGCCGTTAAAAAGAATTCATTTGAATCAGTTCTGATGAGATGGATGAAACTGGAGCCGATTATACAGAGTGAAGTAAGCCAGAAAGAAAAACACCAATACAGTATACTAACACATATATATGGAATTTAGGAAGATGGCAATGACGACCCTGTATGCAAGACAGGGAAAGAGACACAGATGTGTATAATGGACTTTTGGACTCAGAGGGAGAGGGAGAGGGTGGGATGATTTGGGAGAATGACATTCTAACATGTATACTATCATGTAAGAATTGAATCACCAGTCTATGTCTGATGCAGGATACAGCATGCTTGGGGCTGGTGCACGGGGATGACCCAGAGAGATGTTATGGGGAGGGAGGTGGGAGGGGGGTTCATGTTTGGGAACGCATGTAAGAATTAAAGATTTTAAAATTTAAAATAAATAAATAAATAAATAAATAAATAAAAACAAATCTAAGCTAAAAATCTGCTTAGTCATTATTGAGAGGTGGTCACTGGAGAGGAAGGGGTGAAGAAAGAGAAAATGTGATTGGAAAAATGAGAAATATTCTATTTCTTGACCTGGGTCATGCATACATATATGCTTTCTTATGATTATTTATTAAACTATTTACTTTTGTTTTTGAATTTTTCTTTACTAATGCCCCCCAAGGGTGAAGTAAAAGAAATGTTGACTAAAAGAGGATATTTACGTATGATCCTTGTATAATACTAATTTAATCAATATTCTGATGATGAGCCTGAATCTTTTTGAAAAGGTATCCAGATTATACTAGTGTGGATTCGGAATATAGAATCACATACCTGAGCCTGCAGTTTGTGTCTAAACATAAGAATGCTATGGGCCTCAGAGATATTTCAGAAAAACCATGACTCAAGACATACTTTCTGGAGACTGAGTGTCTTATTTACAGAAAGGACACACATATATATTGAAATATTCAAATAATAGGCTTCCCTCGTTGGGAAGTGGATATGAATCTGCCTGCCAGTACAGGAGACGCAGATTCAATCCCTGGTCTGGGAAGATCCCGCATACGGCGGAACAGCTGAGCCCGTGTGCCACGTCTACTGAGCTGGTGCTCTAGAGCCTAAGTAGTTGTGCTCAGTCCTGTCCGACTCTTTGTGGCCGCATGGACTGTCGCCCACCAGGCTCCTCTGTCTATGGAATTTTCCAGGCAGGAATACTGGAGTGGGCAGGCATTTCCTTCTCCAGGGGATCTTCCCATCCCAGGAATGGAGCCCGCATCTCTACTGTCTCCTGCATTGGCAGGTAGGTTCTTTACCACTGGCGCCCCCTGGGGAAAGCCTGAGGAGCTGCAACTACCAAGCCTGTCTGCTGCAACTAACGAAGCCCCTGTGCCCTAGAGCTTGAGCTCCACAGCAAGACCCCGCAGTGAGAAGCCTGTGCACCGCAATGAAGAGGAGCGCTCCCACTTGCTGCAACTCGAGAAAGCCCATGTGCAGCAATGAAGACTCAGCACGGCCAAATATCAATAAATAAAACTATAAAATTAAATATTCAAATACCTAATTATACTACTGCTAATTATACTATTACCTTTCTCTAATTTTAACTAGATAATATTTCCATATTTTAAAATGTTAATTTTTTAATAAATACTTAAAATGCGTGATGTGAAAGGTAAATCTTCTAACTCTTAAGCCTATCACATTCGTTTTCCAAGAGTCAATGATTGTTAACTGTTTCCTCAGCACTCCTCCAGAGATAGTCTGCATATACGAACACATATATTAATGTCACTTTTGTTCACAAAAACAGAGTGAAATGTACACATTACAAGTTGTTATTTTCACTTCATAGGAGCCAATATACATGTTGCTGCCTTGTAGCTTTCAGAGACCACAATGCATTGCTTTTATGTTTGTATGGTGTTGTTTTTCAAATATGTAGATACTAAAATTATTAAAGTATCATCTCATTTTAAATAGAAAAACACAGAGAGCAAGAGAGAATGCTATAAATATTCTAAAGATACTGCCGAAGAATTAATAGAAGGAATGCAATACAGAACAAAATATATATTTTGAAACAAAAGCAAAACTACTAGCAATACATGACAGAGCTTATTTATTAGAAGTGGGAAAGGTGGAGCATGTGCCTGCTAAGCCGTGAGAACAGTGCACAGATGTTGAGGAAAACAGCCTCTAGTTCCCAGGCCTCCATTATGCACGTGAGAGTTGTTGTCTGATGCTGGGAGAGTTTGAAAACTGGGGAGCACCGGGGATAACTACAGCAACATTAAAACCCCAAACCAGCCAAACTAGTGTCTGCACTTGCTAAATTCATCAGATAGGCAGCTTGAGGAAAGAAGAAAACATTGCCAAAAAAAAAAAAAAAAACTTGGGTTCAATTGTTCTTCTGCACACTGTTCAGCGTAGAGTTGAAAATTATAAGATGCAGTGAGAAAAATAAAAAAGCAACACATCTTTAAGGGTAGTTCCACTGACTACTCATTAAAAGATAAACTAATTCATAGAACTACAGGCAGAAATGGTCCTAATGATAGAACTGTTAAAATGGGGTTGCAAATAAATATGATTTTTATTTAAAGGACATGATGTAAAAGGTGGACACTGTCTGAGAATAGATGGGATGTTATAAAGGAGTGATTGAAGCTACTTTGAAAAAGTCAGCTATTTATGCTGGCAATTAAAAAAAACGCAATATTAGAGATAATGAATTCCTTTGATGGACTTTTCAACAGACTGAACACCACTAGTGAGGAAATAGTGAACTTGAACAATGATAAGTAGATATTATCCAAACTGAAACACAAAGAGGAAAAACAAACAGGAAAGAAAATCAAGCAAACCAAAAGCAATAGACCACCCATGAGCCATGGGACAATTTTGAATATCTAATATAGATACATTTGGAGTCCCAGAGGTAAAGAAAGAGGAAGTATGAAAAGTATCTGAAAATCTCAAGGACAAGAATTTTTCAAAATTAATGAATGACTGGAAGCCACAGATGCAAAATCTTGGAAATTCCATGAAGGAAAAGTACAAAAAATAAAAAATAACTAGACATGTAGTGAAGTGTTAGTAGCTCAGTTGTGTCTGACTGTTGGCAATCCCATGGACTATAGTCTGCCAGGCTCCTGTGTCCAAAATCCCTACCTTGTGCCATATATAAAAATTAATTTGAAAGTGATTATAGAATTAAATGTAAGCACTCAAACTATAAAGCTGCTAGGGGAAAGTATAGGAAAAAATCTTTATAACTGAAGTGAAGATTTTTTAATATGTGATACAAAGAAAAACATGAAATGTAAAAGACAATAATGAGAAACTATACTGTAATTTTTAAGTTCTCTTGCTTGAAAAAACATTTACGTTAATAAGGAGATAAGACTCAGACAAGGAGAAAATATTTGCAAATGACATTTCTTGCAAGGAACCTGTATCCAGGATATAATAGAGAAACTTAAAAGTTTAATAAAATACAGACAAGCAGCCAGAATTAAACAGTGAGAAAAAAAAGAAAAAAAAAAGAAAAAATCAACAGACGTTTCACCACAAGAAGGTACACAGAGAGTAGATAAGTACGTGAGAAATTGCTTAACATCATTAACTGTAACAGTAATGCAAATTGCTATGACAAGAAGATTCTGCTTTACATGAAATAGATTACCTAAAATTAAGACTGTTAATTATATATGAATTCAGTTTCTGGGCCACAGTCTAATCAAAACTGTATGCTAGGTTAAAGCCTCCTGTGTTTTGGTTTATTTGTTTAAATAAAAACTAACACTCAATGTCTGCTTCCCAGATGGCACTAGTGGTAAAGGAGGTGTCAACGCAAGAGACTCAAGAAACATGGGTTTGATCCCTGGGTTGGGAAGATCCCTTGGAGGAGGAAATGGCAACCTGGTCCAGTATTCTTGCCTGGAAAATTTCATGGGCAGAGGAGTTTGGCAGGCTACAGTCCATGAGGTCATAAAGTTGTACACAACTGAGCACGTGTGTGCACACACACACACACAAACACACACACACAATGCTCAATATATGAATTATCCTAACCTATAGTCAAGCTGATATAGAATGTTTATTCTATCTTTTCTAGTGTCTGCATATAGTCTGTATCTTAACAGAATGTGCCAACAAGGAGTGTGACTTTTCCTTTGTGGAATGACTTACTCTAGGGAGGGGTCGGGGGTGTTCCACAAAGATTTACCTGGTAACTTTTTACAGTCATATAAAATTATGTGACATCAGGAGCTATAAGTTATGGAGTAGGAGATGCAACCCACTCCACTATTCTTGCCTGGAAAATTATACAGACAGAGGAGCCTGGTGGGCCACAGTCCATGGGATCACAAAAGAGTCGTACATGACTAAGTGACTGAGTATTCAGACAGAGCTGTATGCTAATTTGTTCTTTCAAAAATTGTTTATTGAAGCCTATTTTGCCTCTGATGCTCTGCTAACCATTGTCTTCAAGAATATTAATAACAGACTGTTTTGTGTTCATAGTTTGACTTCATTTAATGCTTTTGAGATGCATTCATAAAGTTACATGTATCTGTTCTTTTTTTATTTCTAAGTATTATTACATTGTATGCCTATTTCACAATGTTTTTATTCATTCACTAATTGAAGGACATTTGGGCTTTTACTACTTTTTTCTGAATAATGAATAAAATAGCTATAGACATTTGCACCCAGATTTCTGTGCAGCTATATGCTTTTTTACCCATTTGGATAAATTTCTAGGAAGGAATTAGCTGTGGTCGCATGTGTGGAAGCATTTGGTTCAATGTATCTTACTACACGACAAACTGCCAAGTTTGTTTCCAATCTTATATCACTTTTAATTCCTATTAGCAATGTATAAATGATTCAATTGCTCCACATCCTTATCCCCACATCTAACCCACCTGAGCTTGCAAATCAAATTAGTACAGTCCACCAAGTAGATTTAAATCTGTGAAAACTTTAGTGAAATTACTGCCAAAAGCAATAATTCTGTCAATGGGAATACTTTTAGGATCTCAATCCAATAATATTTGTAAAAATGAACCTACATGCATTTAGGATTGATTTGTTTTACTTCATTTTGATTGGGAATTGTTTCTCTAATTTACTCTGCCGCCTGTGAAATAATTTAATTCTGTTTCTCAATTCTTCCAACTTATAATGGTTGTAATTTTATGAAGTCTATGGGGAAAAATTGCAAATTGATGAGGTAAATATTTATGTTTTCAAATCTACACCAGTTGAAAGTCTCACTTTATGGGTGAAATGTTTAAAAAAAATCATAACACTATTTGTCTCAATTAGCAGAAATCTAGCTAGCAATAGAAGAAAACTAAGCAAATAAACAGATTTTTGCAGGAGGAAAAAAGCTACATCCAACTAAATTCAGCTGGATTAAAGTAATATACTATAGCAGAGCATCACTGACTCAATGGACATGAGTTTGAACAAGCTCCGGGAGTTGGTGATGGACAGGGAAGCCTGGAGTGCTGCAGTCCATGGGGTTACAAAGAGTCAGACACAACTGAGCAACTGAACAACAATAGCAGTGAGTTATAGTAGGAAGGGTACTGGGGAGTGTAGAAAAAGTTTAGAATCCTGAATTCCAGAATGAATTTTCAAACCAGGAAAAGTTTAAACTTATTTTAAAAAGAAATACAGTATTACTTGCTATTTATGAAAGTTCTCTTTCTATGAAGGGGCATGCAATTCTATGAGAGCTAATCTGAAAAGTTTTGTTACAGAGAGCTAATCTGAAAAGTTTTGTAAAGTCTCTCCTCTTCTAAAATATTACAGCTTTTTTTTATGGTATATTCTACTAAATAGGGGCTTCCATGGTGACTCAAATGGTGCAGAATCCACTTGCAGTGCAAGAGACCCAAGTTCAATTCCTGGGTCCAGAAGATCCCCCAGAGAAGGGAATGGCTACCTAATCCATTACTCTTGCATGGAGAATTCCATGGACAGAGGAGCCTGGTGACCTATAGTCCATGGGATCAATGGAGTGACCAACACACACACATTATTTAATAGAGGGCTTCCCAGGTGGCACTAATGTAAAGACCCTACCTGCCAATGTAGGAAACATAAGAAATGCTGGTTCAATTCCTAGGTCAAGAAGATGCCCTGGAGTAAGGCACAGCAACCCACTTGAGTATCCTTGCCTGGAATCCACTGGACAGAGGAGCCTGGCAGTCTACATACCATAAAGTCACAGAGCTTCAGACAGAACTGAAGTGACTTAGCATGCATGCACTACAAAATAGAGTCTTGTCTAATTTTTTTGACATCCAAACCTAGGTTAGAACACATAGTCTATTTCAAATCGAAGTGTGAGTGAAAATGATGAGTTAGACTTCGTCCAAAGTTAAAATAACTTTGGATTCTTGGAAGTCAACAAATAAACAAATCGCAAAATGATGCTAGTGAATGGGACAGTCTCCCTGTTGCCTGCCTCATGTCTCAAAGAAGTACACCTGGAGTTTTCTGGTCTTCAAAGGGAAACATCAAGGAGTTTAGCAAATCAGAGAACCATGGGCTCACTGCTGTTACACTCCAGCCATATCAGCACTCACACAGCCACTAACGTTGCTACTCAGTGAGTTACTTCTACATGATGACCAAATACGTGGGCTCTGGGCCAAGGAAATTCTTGCTAATAAAACCAGATGGTTATCTCCCCTTATCTGCATTTGCATTACAGGATTTTTTTGACTGATGGGACTGGATGCCATGATCTTAGTTTTCTGAATGTTGAGCTTTAAGCCAAATTTAGTTCTTCTTCATTTTCTGCCATAAGGGTGGTGTCATCTGCATATCTGAGGTTATTCATATTTCTCCTGGCAATCTTGATTCCAGCTTGTGTTTCTTCCAGTCCAGCGTTTCTCATGATGTACTCTGCATAGAAGTTAAATAATCAAGATGACAATATACAGCCTTGACATACTCCTTTTCCTATTTGGAACCAGTCCATTGTTGCATGTCCAGTTCTAACTGTTGCTTCCTGACCTGCATATAGATTATTCAAGAGGCAGGTCAGGTGGTCTGGTATTCCCATCTCTTTCAGAATTTTCCACAGTTTTTCTGTGATCCACACAGTCAAAGGCTTTGGCATAGTCAATTAAGCAGAAATTGATGTTTTTCTGGAACTCTCTTGTTTTTTCTATGATCCAGCAGATGTTGGCAATTTGATCTCTGGTTCCTCTGCCTTTTCTAAAACCAGCTTGAACATCTGGAAGTTCATGCTTCACGTATTGCTGAAGCCTGGCTTGGAGAATTTTGAGCATGACTTTACTAGCGTGTGAAATCAGTGCAATTGTGTGATAGTTTGAGCATTCTTGGCATTGCCTTTCTTTGGGATTGGAATGAAAACTGACCTTTTCCAGTCCTGTGGCCACTGCTGAGTTTTCCAAATTTGCCGACATATTGAGTGCAGCACTTTCACAGCATCATCTTTCAGGATTTGAAATAGCTCAACTGGAATTCCATCACCTCCACTGGCTTTGTTCGTAGTAATGCTAAGGCCCACTTGACTTCACATTCCAGGATGTTTGGCTCTAGATGAGTGATCACACCATCCTGATTATCTCGGTTGTGAAGATCTATGTTGTACATTTCTTCTGCGTATTCTTGCCACCTCTTCTTAATATCGCCTACTTCTGTTAGGTCTCTACCATTTCTGTCCTTTATTGAGCTCATCTTTGCATGAAATGTTCCCTTGGTATCTCTATCTCTCATTTTCTTGAAGAGATCTCTAGTCTTCCCCATTCTATTGTTTTCCTCTATTTCTTCAACAACTTAATCCACTTCCATTTTCCCCTCCACTCTTGTCTTCATCTTACAGATGTAGAAATTCAAGTTCAAAATGATTAAACATATTTCTCAAGGTCATAGAGCTGGTCAGAGCAGAATACATTTTCCCCTAAAGATCAATCAAGATTTCAGCAACCAAATGTAACAGTTCTTCATCTCTGCCTTTCCAACAGATAAAAAGGATCACTTTCCTCTGGTCAGATTAGCCATAAGACACTTTGGAGGAGTCATGGAAATAGTAATCAACTAAATAAAAGAATTTTTCTGTATGATCTTGGCAATGTTTTGTTAACTCTCTCTATACCTTGAGCTCCTCAACTGAAAAAATTTATAATAATGCCTACCTTATAAGGTTGCTGTTGAATTAAATGAGTTAATAATTGAAAAGTAATTTAGGGACTTCCCTGGAGATCCAGTGGTTAACAATCCACCTTGCAATGCAGAAGACATGGATTTGATCCCTGGTCTGAGAAGATTCCACATGCTGCATCCAACTAAGTCCATGCACCACAACTACTGAGCAGATGCTATGGAGTCCATGAGACACAACTGCTGAAGTCCATGCTCCCTACAGCCCCGTACTCCACATCAAGCAAAGCACCAGAATGAAATGACCAAGCATCACAGCTGGAGAGTAACCCCTATTCACTACAACTAGAGAAAGCCCATGTGTAATGACAAAGACCAAATGCAGCCCACAATAAAATTAAATAAATGAATAAATCAGATTATTTTTTCAAAAGTAGATTAAAGTAGATCTGACTACTGAGACAGTAGATCTGACTCAACATAAGTGTCATAACTTATAAGTGTCTCATAACTTATAAGTGTCTTATAACTGTCTGAGAACTACAGTTATGATGGTGATAATTGTGATTTTTCCATTTAGAGATGGAAGGAGAGGTTCATTTGTCTGTAGGGCCCAATCATGAAAGGCAAGTATGTGTCTTGGATATTCTGGGAATATTGTCTTTGGAGATTAAGTTTTAAGCTCACCAACATCCTAGGTTTTAGCAGTGAATTAGAAATCCTGTTATCAGCAAAGAATATAATTTTGATTTGGGCAGTGGCCACTACCAATGACTTGAGTTTTATTTACCCATAATCAGTACCAACCATCCATGTAAAAGTCACGTCTCTTATACAATTCTCAATTGGGAAAGGAATATGTCAAGGCTCTATACTGTCATCATGTTTATCCAACTTATATGCAGAGTACATCATGAGAAACACTGGGCTGGATGAAGCACTAGCTGGAATCAAGATTGCTGGGAGAAATATCAATAACTTCAGATATGCAGATGACACCACCGTTATGGCAGAAAGCTAAGAGGAACTAAAGAGATTCTCGATATTGGTGAAAGAGGAGAGTGAAAAAGTTGGCTTAAAACTCAACAATCAGAAACTAAGATCATGGCATCCAGTCCCAACACTTCATGGCAAACAGATGGGAAACGATGGAAATAGTGACTGACTTTATTTTCTTGGGCTCCAATATCACCACAGATGGTGACTGTAGCCATGTAATTAAAAGAAGCTTGCTGCTTGAAAGAAAAGCTATGACAAACCTAGACAGCATATTAAAAAGCAGAGACACCACTTTGTCAACAAAGGTCTATATAGTCAAAGCTGTGGTTTTTCCAGTAGTCATGTATGAATATGAGAGTAGGATTATAAAGAAAGCTGAGCGCCGAAGAGTTGATGCTTTCAAACTGTGATGCTGGAGAAAACTCTTGAGAGTCCCTTGGGCTACAAGGAGATCAAACCAGCCAATGCTAAAGGAAATCAACCCTGAAGGACTGACACTGAAGCTAAAGTTCCAATACTTTGGCCACTTAATGCAAAGAATTGACTCATTGGAAAAGACCCTGGTGCTGGGAAAGATTGAAGGCAGAAGGAGAAGAGGACAACAGAGGATGAGATGGTTGGATGGCATCACTGACTTGATGGACATGAGTTTGGGCAGACTCTGGTAGATAGTGAAGGACAGGGAAGCCTGGCTGCTGTAGTCCAGGGAGTCACAAAAAGTCAGACTGAACAAAAACCTAATACAATGCTTCCTTTTTGTGATTTCCTTTTTCCTTCAAATCAGTTTCACATATTCATTTTACTTGATTTCACTTTTATGAAAATATATGATGGAGAGAATAAAATACGCTATGATACGCCTAAGGCTTCAAAATTGCCCCTAGGGATTCTTCAGGTCTTAGTCTATTAACCCTCCCCCTCCAGTTTCTGCAATGGATTTGAAAAGGCAGCATCTGAAGAACAACTTTGCATATTTCAATTTTTGGCCTAAAGCCAACGTACTTTACTACTTAGAGAAGGCTTTGAAGCCTGAAATTTATTTATTCAGGCATAGGCACAAATCCAGCAGTTCCACTGTTTCTGTAGACTCAGTGCTAATAGTTAACATGTTATTGTGCTTATTCACTAAGGATGTTCAAGTTTCATAAAATTCAATTTCCTTTTCAACAAAACAAAGAACAAAACTGTATTAGACTTCTGTCTAATCTTGTGTTTTTAACTGAACACCATACATTAATGACTGTCAAATAGACGTTTACATCCCTGGCGCTCTTCCAAGGATATTTTTATTTTCATTTGCCTGTAGGATGCTTATTTCTAAATTCACTACAATAATAAAAATGACAAAAAATAGAACAATAACAACAACTACCATTTATTCAATACTTACCACTTAACTGGCCCTCATGGTTACTTCATGTTCATTATCCTATTTACTTTTCCTGTGAGATTAATAATCCTTTGAGGTGCATATTCACTGTTATTTTACTTTAAAAAATAAAAAACGGAAGCTCAGAAAGATTAATTTTGCAAATCTATATTGCGTATGGAGAAATATGTCCTTGTTACCTTTCAATCAAATTTAGAGTCCCCATGTTTAACTGTAAATTCTAACTTTTAAATTCTTATCAATTCAGTTCAGTTCAGTCACTCAGTTGTGTCTGACTCTTTGCAACCCCATGGACTGCAGAACGCCAAGCTTCCTTGTCCTTCACCAGCTCCCAGAGCTTGCTCAAACTCATGTCCATCAAGTTGGTGATGCCATCCAACCATCTCATCCTCTGTCATCCCCTTCTCCTTCTGCCTTCAATCTTTCCCAGCATCAGGGTCTTTTCCAATGAGTCAGTTCTTCGCATCTGGTGGCAAAAGTATTGGAGCTTCAGCTTCAGCGTCACTCCTTCAAATGAATGTTCAGGTCTGATTTACTTCAGGATTGACTGGTTGGATCTCCTTGCTGTCCATGAGACTCTCAAGAGTCTTCTCCAACACCACAGTTCAAAAGCATTAATTCTTCAGTGCTCAGCATTCTTTAAAGTCCAACTCTCATGTCCATACATGACTACTGGAAAAACCATAACTTTGACTAGATGGAACTTTGTTGGCAAAGTAATATCTCTGCTTTTTAAGTTGGTCTGTTTATGTTGGTCATAGATTTTCTTCCAAGGAGTAAGCGTCTTTTAATTTCATGACTGTAGTCACCATCTGCGATGATTTTGGAGCCCAAGCAAATAAAGACTCACTGTTTCCATTGTTTCCCCATCTATTTGCCATGAAGTGATGGGACCAGATCCCATGATTTTTGAGTTTGAATGCTGAATTTTAAGCCAGCATTTTCACTCTCCTCTTTCACTTTCATCAAGAGGTTCTTTAGTTCTTTTTGACTTTTTTGCCGTAAGAATGGTCTCATCTGCATATCTGAGGTTATTGATATTTCTCCCAGCAATCTTGATTCCAGCTTGTGCTTCATCCACCCTGGCATTTTGCATGATGTACTCTGCATATAAGTTAAATAAGCAGGGTGACAATATACAGCATTGGCGTACTCTTCCCAATTTGGAATCAGTCAATTGTTCCATGTACATTTATACCTGTTGCTTCTTGACCTATATAATCTTGAGCAGATTTCTCAGGAGGCAGGTAAGGTGTTCTGGTATACCCTTCTCTTTAAGAATTTTCCACAGTTCATTGTGATCCACACCACAGTTCAAAAGCATACTCAATAAAGCAGAAGTAGATATTTTTTTCTGAAACTCTCTTGCAAGAATAAAGCAGAAGTAGATATTTTTTTTCTGAAACTCTCTTGCTTTTCCTATGATCCAATGGATGTTGGCAATTTGATCTCTGGTTCCTTTGTCTTTTCTAAATCCAGCTTGAACATCTGGAATTTCATGGTTCATGTACTGTTAAAGTTTTGCTTGGAGAATTTTGATCATTACTTTGCTAGCATGTCAGATGAGTGCAATTGTGTGGTAGTTTGAATGTTCTTTGACATTGCCTTTCTTTTGGATTGGAATGATAACTGACATTTTCCAGTCCTGTGGCCACTACTGAATTTAACAAATTTGCTGGCATACTGAGTGCAGTTCTTTCACAGCAACATCTTTTAGGATTTGAAATAGCTCAACAAGAATTCCATCACCTCCACTAGCTTTGTTCATAGTGATGCTTCCTAAGGTCCGCTTGACTTCACATTCCAGGATGTTCGACTCTAGGTGAGTGATTACACCACTGTAGTTTTCTAGATCATTGAGATCTTTTTAGTATATTTCTTCTTTTTTGTATAGTTCTTCTGCGTACTTTTGCCACCTCTTCTTAATATCTTCTGCTTCTTTTAGGTCCATACCATTTCTGTCCTTTATTGTGACCATCTTTGCATGAAATGTTCCCATGGTATCTCTCATTTTCTTGAAGAGATCTCTAGCATTTCCCATTCTATTATTTTTCTCTTTTTCTTTTCATTGATCATTGAGGAAGGCTTTCTTATCTCTCCTTGCTTTTCTTTGGAACTCTGCATTCAGATGGGTATATCTTTCCTTTTTTCCTTTGACTTTAGCTTTTCTTTTTTTCTCAGCTATTTGTAAGACCTCCTCAGACAACCATTTTGCCTTTTTGCATTTGTTTTTCTTGGAGATGATTTTGATCACAGCCTCCTGTAAAAAGTCATGAACCTCCATCCATAATTTTTCAGGTACTCTGTCTATCAGATCTAGCCCCTTGAATCTATTTCTCACCTCCAATGTACAATCATAAGGGATTTGATTTAGGTCATACCTGAATGGACTAGCGATTTTCCCTACTTTCTTCAATTTAAGTCTGAATTTTTGTTGTTGTTGTTGTCAATAAGGAGTTCATGATCTGAGCCACAGTCAGCTCCCAGTCTTGTCTTTGCTGACTATAAAGAGCTTCTCATCTTCAGCTGCAAAGAATATAATCAATCTGATTTTGGTCTTGACCATCTGGTGATGTCCATGTGTAGATTCATCTCTTGTGTTGCTGGAAGAGGGTGTTTTCTATGACCAGTGTGTTCTCTTGGCAAAACTGTGTTAGCCTTTGCCCTGCTTCATTTTTAACTCCAAGGCCATACTTGCCTGTTATTCCAGGTATCTCTTGACTTTCTACTTTTGCATTCCAGGCCCCTATGATGAAAAGGACAATCTTTCTTTTCATCAAAACTATCCCATTTCAGGAAATTCATATGATATATAAACTTGACATCCCAAGTATTTCTTCACTTCAGTCAAGCGTCAACTCTTAAGATAGTTTGGGGAGAGGGGGTAACCTTAAAAAAAAAAAAAAAAAAAAGCTATGGGAAGTTCCCTGGCAGTCCAGTAGTTAGGATTCTGCTTGCATTGTAAGAGGCACAGGTTCAATCCCTGATCAGGGAACTAAGGTCTCACATGTTGGGTGGTGTGGACAAAAGAAAAAAAAAAAAAAGACTATTTTATCTTACTTAAAATCAGTTTTATGTATTTCCTATAAAATAAAAATCCAAATTTCTTAGCTGACTTACAAATTACTCACAATCAGACCACTTATTATTCCTGTTGACACTCACTGGACACTTCCACTGATCCATTCAATGTTTGAATGACATTGGGGCTTGTCATATTTTCAATCACATCATGGCCTTTCACGGCTCACTGTCTTTCTGCCCTATTCTTCCTATTAAAAAATCTAACTTTTTTTAATATTAAGGTCAGAGAAATCCCTTCTTGTAAAAACTTAACTGATTCTCTTCCAGAATTGACCCAGTCCCTTCCCAGTTTCCTCAGTACTTTGATGTATTTGGTTGACCACATGGAGTCATCAGGCCTTTGACTGACTTGTATATTGCCCCATCTACAATCTTAGATCCTTAAAAGTGAACTGAATAGATAAATAAATAAAAATAAATGAATCACCAAATCTAACCTGACACCACATCCAGAAATAACAAACCTTCATACATCAGGAATCTAGAGATCTGAATCTAATCCTGACTTTTTTCTCTTTTATAATCTTATGAAATGTTATTAACCAGAATGTGAACCAGGGATATTAATACCTCACCTGTGGGACCAGGGGATTGCAACAGATTACAGTTCAACATGCCTTTAGCTTTAGGACCTATGAGTCTATGAAACAGTAATTTGAAATATTCTCTCTGATAGGCCATTATCAGAAGAAAAAGACTTATACTGAAAAATTTTTACCTAAAAAGTATCTATCTGCACCATGCCTCATCATTTACTTTTTGTTTCATCTTTATTATATTCCAACTCTTCCATTTAGCTCTGGGCATTCCTTGTAAAATGTTAGGACAGTCACAGAAATGCTGAAGAGAAACACATTTTGCCCCTGGATAGTAATGAGAATCTATTAATGCTTTATCATTCTGGTAGACAAGTATACGTAGGCAATGAGCAAAATGTTGAGCCAGTTCTGGTATTAATCATCGGAAACAGCTGAGGAATTATTGCATATTTAACCATACACAGACTCCAATCACCTGATTCAAAGTACAATAAATCAATGATCTATGAATGTCCAACCTTATAACAACTCCCTGTTAGATGCAAATGATTATTTGTAACACATACAAACTATGCTGATAAATAGAAAATGTCACAAAAGTTTATAGTTTGGAAGATGTCACAGCTTACTCAGAAGTATTTGATTTCTGACTAATGGAATTTAGTTTCAATATTCCTTGCAATCTTGGAGTATTTTGAGAAAGTATAAGGCTAAAAGAGTATATTATTTAGATTGGTTCAACTATATAACCAAAAGACTCAAAATAACTAGTGTACTTAACGAGGTAGAAATGTCCCCTTTACGTAAAACGTCTGTGTAGCTAATCCAAGCTGATTGGTGCTACCACAGTCATTAGAGATCTAGATCCTTCTATATAATTATTCTGTCAAACTCACCTTGAGCTTCAAATTAATAGTCTAAGATGTATGCTCTAACTCTAGCTAGAGTCTGTACCATAGCCAATGGAAAAAAAGAAGTATTAAAAACCCTTGACTTTAAGAATGCAACCTGACAGTAGCTTAAATCACTTCTGCACACATCTTATTAGCCTAAGTTTGCAGGGCATGTGATCATATCTTTCTTCAAGGGAAACATAAAAACATGGTAATTGTGCAAGGAGGCCCTGGGCCCAAGTAATATCCAGATATGCTATTTCTAAGGGAAGAAGGGAAGAAGAGAGATGACTGAGAGACTAAGAGACTTAGCCAAAAGCATGCTCCAACAATGCACAAGCATTCCACATACCAAGCAGAGGTTGGTTAATGCATATTTTATTTAGCATTCAGGAAAAATTCAAATAACAATTTTCTTAATTACACGTTTTTAAAAGATATTTTTCAAGGAACAGTTATCAATGATGACCAAAACAAACAAACAAACAAATAGTAAATATCACAAGAATAGGAATGTGAAAACCTGCAAAAAGTTAGTTATAACTATATTGATATTGACCAGGTTCTCTACCACTAGAAGCCTGGGGAGATTTAACAAAGCATTGTAGATGCTGTAGAGGGAGCTGATGGCAGTATGAATGAAGTTTCTTGTACAGTTCTGTTGCTGGTGAAGGTAAGAGCTGAAAGAGCCAAGTTTAATGACCCTCAGAAGCAAGCACAAGAGAGTATGACACTAATAACGGCCCAAATACTGAGAAGAAAGGTATATGACTAGGTTTCAAAAAGATGCAGGAGATAGAAAGGAAAGAAAAAACATGAAAAAAGAAGAAACAAAAAGATAGAGGAGAATGAAAAAAGTGATCGAGAGAATGAATAAGGTATGCTCATTACCTTGGATGTCCATGGACTTTTCGTTTACCCCATGGGTGTATTTCTTGAGTAATTCCTTACTTCAAGTGAATACGTTTTTGTTTTCTTCTACTGTTACACTGCCTAAGATCCACGTCACAGTAACAAAAAGAAAACTCCTAAAACGTGAGACTCTCACACTCTGTTTATTTTTATACATATGTCTCCTCCTGATCCTCCTCCTCTTTCAGCTACTGACAGATTCTTTACTTCCCTGGATTCCCCAAAATTTTTTCTATAGTTTTTCTTTCTAATTTATCTTCTCCTACTCTCACTTAAAACCATTTCACTCCAGCTCTTATATCAAATATCCTAGTGAAACTGTGTTAAGTTTGCCAATAAGCTCCAACTTACTGAATATAATATCAATTCTTAGTGCTTATATCATTCAACTAATTATTAATATTAAAAGCACAGATGATTGATGAATCTCTCCTTCTTTAATTCTCATTCTTCACTTCTCTTTATTACTTCCCTCTATTCTTTATTGGTTCCTTCTTGTTATGTTGGAGTCTCAATATTGGTTTGCTTCAGCAGTCAAGTTTAGACCCCCTTTCATCTCTATTAATACTCCCTTGGTGATAGCATCCAGTCTAACCAGTTCAAATACCACCTTCTGAGGACTTCCCTGGCAGTCTGGTGGTTAAGACTCTGTGTTCCACTGCAGAGGGCATAGGTTTAATCTCTGGCTGAGGAACTAAGACCCACATGCCTCGAGGCATGGACAAAAAATAAATAAAAATACCATGTTCTTGCTGTCCATGCCCAGTAGTGTACCTCTAACTCAGGTTTCTCCCTGCTGAAAGTATTTGTTAGTTGCTCAGCCATGTCCAACTCTTTGTGACCCCATGGACTGCAGCCCGCTATGCCTTCTGTCCATGGAATTCTCCAGTTAAGAATACTGGAGAAAGGTATTCACTTCCCCGGGGGATCTTCCTGACCCAGGGATCAAACCTAGGCCTCCCGCATTGCAGGAAGTTTCTTTACCATCTGAACCACCAGGGAAGCCCTTCTCCCCTTAATTCCAGACTTACCCTTTCAACTGACTATTTGATATCTCAACTTGGATATATAATATGCATCTCAGGCAAAATATATCCAAAACTGACCTACTCCAATTGGAAATACTCATATCTAATTTGATGACAGTTCTTTAGATCTAGTTTCTCAGGCCAACAGTCTAAGTCATCCTTTCTCTCACACCAGAACTTATCATATTTTCTCCTGTAAACATGTATTAATATCCAGATGCAACCTTTCATTTTTTAATTATTTCCATGCTGATGCTCTTGTCTGACTACAATGATCTCTTATCTGGATCATGCAACAATTTTCTAATGTCTCTCATATAATACACATTTTCCTCAGAACAGTGAGCCTAATTCAAATTTTCATAGGAGCATAATTCAAATTTTGCTACTTCTCTGTTCAAAATCCTGCAAAGTCTCCTTAATTCACTTAAACTAAAAATCAGGCTCTTAAAAAATACCTAAGTGAATTGAAAATGAAAGGGAAAGCCGCTCAGTCCTGTCTACCTCTTTGAAACCCCATAGATTATACAGTCCATGGAATTCTCCCAGCCAGAATCATGGATTGGGTAGCCTTTCCTTTCTTCACAGGATCTTCCCAGTGCAGGGATTGAACCCAGATCTCCCGCATTGCAGGAGGATTCTATACCAGCTGAGCCACAAGGGAAACCAAAACAAAGAAAAAAAAAAAAAACTAAGGAAAATAAAACCAAAAATGAAAAAAATAAAATCCTTCCTGATAGGCATCCTGTTCACTTTCTAACCATGTCTTGCACATTCTACTTCAGGCTGGCCTCCACATTTAAATAACAAAAGCCATATTAAAGCCCTTGCTTCAGATAATCTGTCTGCCTAGAACAGAGTTCTGTAAGATATCCACTTGATTAGATTCCTCATTACATTCAAGTCTTTCCTCAAATACTAATTTCTTGAGGAACCATACAACACAATGTGACTTAATATTTCATTTTCTCTCCTCTCTCTGGGAATTGGGATCCTCTAGTTTCCCTTTTTTTTTTCTTTAAATAATTGATCACTAATTTAATTTATTGTGTACAGAGAGAATGTTTTCTACATGATAACAAAGCTTTGAAATATAATGAGCTTTTCTTCATACCCCAGTATGTGGTCAGTTTTCATAAGCGTTCTTTCAAGCTTGAAATGTATTCTGCCATTGTTGAGTGTAATGGATACTTATCCACTGGATCAAATTAGTTAATTGCATTATTCAAATCTTTTGTATCCTTAGTGATTTTTTTTTTTCTGCTCAATTTATCAATTACCAAGAGAAGTGTATTTAGAGTCTCCTATTCAAATGGTACACTTTTCCATTCTTCTCTGCAGTTCTGTGAATTCTTTAAATATTTTTGAGTCTGATATTAGTTGCATATAAGTTTATAGTTTTTCATCTTTTTCTATTCATTGAACTTCCTATTAGTATAGAGAGGTCTTCTTTATCTTTAGTAATGTTTTCTGCACTTTGCTGTTGCTATTCAGTCACTAAGTCATGTCCAGTTCTTTACAACACCATTAACTGCAACACACCAGGCTTCCCTGTCATTCAGTATTTCTCAGAGCTTGGTCAAACTAATGTTCATTGAGTTGGTGATGCCATCCAACTAGCTGACAATTTTTATGGAAGTAAAACTTGACCTCCTTCAACCTGTAGTTTCACTTTGGATCCAGACAAATGGAAGCACCAGAAATAGAACCAGGGCAGGGTCGTCTTTCTCTACCTGAGGCCACCACAACTGTGGGACAGCCTTCTTCTGTACCTGCAAGTCTCACTTTTTCCCCTAACTTCTTTAGGTGTGGCATTGCCAATGCCTCCCTACTATTTTGATCCTTGGAATATTTTATATGTCTTTGTTAGCTTTCCTTAATATCTTTCTGGAGAGCCAGAACCCCTTGACTGGAAAAAAAAAAAAAAAAAAGAACAGTTAGTATAATTTATAAGTTCAAAGTTCCAGGAACAAGGAGCACTGATGCCCAAAGGCAGGAAAAGCTGGACATCCCAGCTCAGGAAGAGAGAGAAGCCACCCTTCTCTTTACCTTTTTATTCCACTGGGCTTCCAACTTATTAAATGATAACCCCCCCCCCACCACACATTGGTAGAGACTTCCCTGGTGGCTCAGTTGGTAAACCGTCTGCCTACAACGTGGGAGATCGGGTTCAATCCCTGGGTCGGGAAGATCTCCTGGAGAAGGAAATGGCAACCCACTCCAGTATGCTTGCCTGGAGGATCCCATGAACAGAGAAGCCTGGTAGGCTACAGTCCATGGGGTCGCAAAGAGTTGGACACAACTGAGCGACTTCACTTCACTTCCTTCTACATTGCTAAGGGTAGGTCTCTTTATTCAGTCTACTGAAAGTTCAGTTCATAATTTCACTGCATTCTTCATGTGAAAGAGTACTCATTGGGAAACAATGTGATACTGAAATTTGGAATGAGGACATCTGGTTGGATCTAAATAACACTATTGGACTTCCAAGTCATAGAGCCTTCCTTACAAGTGGAGAAGCTTTCCCTCCAATGATCAAGGTCAGACTTCCTCTGATGGAGCAAACAAACAAACAAAAAAAAGACTTTGTTAAATCCATTTGAGATTGATGCCCTGAAGGAGAACCATCATTATCCTTATGGTCAACCACAAATATTCGTTGTGGTCACTTGACCAAAAGCTAGGGTCAAATATGAGTATGCTCCAGGGAACAAGTATATAATATGACACCCCTAAACAGAGCTTACCTATCAAAAGAATCACCCAAAAACTTTATTAATATATCAGCAGAAACTTAGGAACATATTTGAGAAAAGAATCTAGGAGTATTCAATCAAGTTAAATTCATTACTATGGATGCACTTAATAGAGATTTCTAGATTTAACATGCTAACTCATTTATCTAGAGGTAGCTCTAACTACTTCCTTGGTTGGTTAACTGAACACTGGAAGCAAAGCTGGCCAACATTTAATGTGATTGAAGTGACAGGTCTTCTCTTCCATGATAAGGAGAAAGGAATCCAAAGATTGGACTTATCACATGTAACATGCATACTCATCTCCCATATACATTTCATAAAAGATAAAAAAAAAAAAACTTTAATAAGATATTGAGAAATTCATTAATAAGTAGAACACTTATATCTTTGAAAGTTCTGAGATTATTTTCCTTTTTAGGTCAGGTACAGTTTTAAAGATTCTGGCATTGAGATGAGGCAGAGATATCTACAATAAAAGAAAGCAAGGACCAGTGGCTAAACAGAATGCCTCGATCCTCAGCAGTGTTAGCAGTGGCCAATTTATTTCAGTGTCCTTGGGACTGCAATGAGTGGAGAAACCAATAGAATGTCACTGGAGCTACATTACAACAAAAACTTGAGATAGAAAACATCTGACTTGATTTGGTACTGAGGAAAGTCACAGCCTTTCTCCAGAATCTAGACCTAAGTCAACATGGAGAGCCAGAGTCCCTTGACTGAAAATAATAATTAAAAAAGAATAGAATTTCTTGAACAAGGATTATGCATAATTGCTACCAGTATATACTACAAAATGTCTCTAAATTTTCCCCAATTAGCCTGGAGGCATTTAGAGAAAAAAGAAATACCCAGAATTCTTAGAGCATTTCAATACATCAGTCCTGAAATGATACTAATTTCTGGGGACTCAAAATTTAACTCTTTCCCAAATGCAGTTTTTTGGTGATTAAGTGATATCTATAGTCTTAGCTCAAGTGTGTCTCAGTGAGCCCTGTTAGTCCATGGACTCACCGTATAGTATTTTCCTAGTGCCTAAATGTGTAAATGAAATACAAATTCATGGAAACTTCAGAATTCCTCTAATACCACTCTGATACTTGACATAAGATCCATTCAGGTAGAAAAGGCTTGATGACAGTCCCTGGAACATTCACTCCCTAGGAAGAAAATGAACCTGAAGCAATATGAGATGCTGAGGGAAGAATCAATGCTATTGCTAAAGATTTTAAATAAGCAGGATGATGACTATTCAGTGGGACTATCATGGAATTTGAGGAATAGTGAATATTGTCAGTTGTTGCTGTTCAGTCATTTAATCATGTCCAACTTTTGCAACATCAAGGACTACAACACACCAGTCTTCCCTGTCCTTCACCATCTTCTGGAACTTGCTGAAACTCATGTCCACGGAGTCAGTGGTGCCGTCCAACCATCTCATCCTCTTGTCATCCCCTTTCCCTCCTGCCTTCTATCTTTCCCTGCATCATGGTCAGCAATAGACTCAACTACTACTAGGCTATGCCTCTCCTAATTTGGGATAAGTGTGGTAGCTTTTTCACTTTTAAGGATACTTGTGCCCCATTGTGTGCCTGCATACTAAGTCGCTTCAGTTGTGTCTGACTCTTTTCAACCCTATGGACTGTAGCCTGCCAGGCTCCTCTGTCCATGGGACTCTCTAGGCAAGAATACTGGAGTGGGTCACCATGCCCTCCTCCAAGGGATCTTCCTGACCCAGGGATTGAACCCACATCTCTTACCTCTCCTGCACTGGCAGGAGGATTCTTTACTGCTAGTGCCACCTGGGGAGCCCAAGGTATTTCATGGAAAAAAGAAGAGAGTTCCAGAAAAACATCTATTTCTGCTTTACTGACTATGCCAAAGCCTTTGGCTGTGTGGATCACAAGAAACTGTGGAAAATTCTGAAAGAGATGGGAATACGAGACCACCTGACCTGCCTCTTGAGAAACCTATATGCAGGTCAGGAAGCAACAGTTAGAACTGGACATGGAACAACAGACTGGTTCCAAAAAGGAAAAGGAGTACATCAAGGCTATATATTGTCACTCTGCTTATTTAACTTATATGCAGAGTACATCATGAGAAACGCTGGACTGGAAGAAACACAAGCTGGAATCAAGATTGCCGGGAGAAATATCAGTAACCTCAGATATGCAGATGACACCACCCTTATGGCAGAAAGTGAAGAGGAAGTAAAGAGGCTCTTGATGAAAGTGAAAGAGGAGAGTGAAAAAGTTGGCTTAAAGCTCAACATTCAGAAAACGAAGATCATGGCATCTGGTCTCATCACTTCATGGCTAATAGATGGGGAAACAGTGGAAACAGTGTCAGACTTTATTTTTGGGAGCTCCAAAATCACTGCAGATGGTGACTGCAGCCATTAAATTAAAAGATGCTTACTCCTTGGAAGGAAAGTTATTACCAGCCTAAATAGCATATTCAAAAGCAGAGACATTACTTTGCCAACAAAGCTTCGTCTAGTCAAGGCTATGGTTTCTCCAGTGGTCATGTATGGATGTGAGAGTTGGACTGTGAAGAAGGCTGAGCGCCAAAGAATTGATGCTTTTGAACTGTGGTGTTGGAGAAGACTCTTGAGAGTCCCTTGGACTGCAAGGAGATCCAACCAGTCCATTCTGAAGGAGATCAACCCTGGGATTTCTTTGGAAGGAATGATGCTAAAGCTGAAACTCCAGCACTTTGGCCACCTAGTGTGAAGAGCTGACTCATCAGAAAAGACTCTGATGCTGGGAGGGATTGGAGGCAGGAGGAGAAGGGGACGACGGAGGATGAGATGGCTGGATGGCATCACTGACTCAATGGACGTGAGTCTGGGTGAACTCCGAGAGTTGGTGATGGACAGGGAGGCCTGGTGTCCTGCAATTCATGGGGTTGCAAAGAGTGGGACACTACTGAGCGACTGAACTGAACTGAAATGAGGTATTTCCTTGTTAGGTATTTCATTCTGCACACATATTCCAATGTGTTTAGAATGATATATATGAAAGCTGGGTAACCAAAAGGAAGGACTTTCTCAGGGGCTGACATATTGCATCTTAACTACAAATGCATACTTCATTGTTTGCTCTGAAAATGTGGAACTGGGCTTTATTTTAACTTTTTATTTTGTATTGGGGCATAGCCAATTAACAATGGTGAAACAGTTTCAGGTGAACTGTGAAGGGACTCAGCCATACATAAACATGTATCCTTTCTCCCCCAAACTCCCCTCCCATCCAGGCTGCCACATAACATTGAGCAGAGTTCCCTGTGCTATACAGTAGGCCCTTCTTTGTTGTCCGTTTTAAATACAACGCTGTGTACTGGCAACCATTAGATTGTTCTCTGTGAGTCTCTTCCTGTTTTGTAAGTTCTTTTTTTTTTTTTCATTTCTTTTTAGATTTCACAGGCAAGGGATGGCTGGACTTTTTAAAGATGTTTCCTTTGCCAACTGGTACAATGTTAAATATTGTCAATAGGGATACAGAGGGGGCAGTGGAGTTGGAGGGAGATTTTCTCTTCTTGGTTCTAACATGCTGCCCTCACCAGACTTCTACATCATGCAGTTTCTCTAGTGCTGAGCTCCTGCAGCTTGTAGGTTCTCCCATGCCTGGCTACTGCTCAGCTCAGCTCATGAAGCATATTTCCCCAACATCTGTCTTCTAAAGTGATGGTTTTCTCCAGGGCTGGTTCCTGCGGTTTCTCCTTGTACTTCCTCCATCTTCCCAGTGGAGTGTCACTGATGAGGGACCACCCCATGAATGGCTCCCCTTTCAGGTGCCTTTTCACTGAGTTCTATTGTATGCAATTGTCAGACGAGTGTATTCTCCTCGGTTCTGTATCGTCTCAACAAAAATTTGAAGCGACAGACGTTAGAGCCCTAGGCATGTCATAGCTCTCAGACAGACCGTATTATAGCTCTTGGGTCTTGGACAGACTGTGTTATAGCTCTCAGGTATCAAACAGACTGTGTTATAGCTCTTAAGACAGATCAGTGTTAGAGCTCCGTGTTACAGCTCTATTTTATTTAGAAAATAGCAGGAAAATCCATCCTCGAGGCCCGAGGGTGGGCTGACCCAAAGACGAAAAGAGAAGAGAGTAGGGGAGCGCACCAGAGTGCAGGAGAGAGAGAAACCCCTGGCCCTTTGGCTCCTCTTTATATGTTTTTTCTCCCCCTGGGCCCGCCCTATGTAAATTGGGCTAGCCAGGAGAGCTGTTTGTTCTACCTGAGGTCCTCACTCCTGTCCTCAAACCTTCCTTTGTTCTATTTTCATGGGCTTTTCCCTTCCTTGTCTTTTAGCCACCGCCATTTTGGACTCCTGTTTCCTATTCTAACTACCTAACAGAATCATGCCTCGGGGTGGGGTGGGGGACACATTCTAAGCAAGTTCCATTGACAGGGTATTCAGTTCAGTTCAGTTCAGTCACTCAGTTGTGTCCGACTCTTTGCAATCCCATGGACTGCAGCACACCAGGCCTCCCTGTCCATCACCAACTCCTGGAGTTTACTCAAACTCATGTCCATTGAGTCGGTGATGCCATCCAATCTTCTTATCCTCTGCCGTCCCCTTCTTCTCTCGCCTTCAATCTTTCCCAGCATTAGGGTCTTTTCAAATAACTCAGCTCTTCACATCAGGTGGCCAAAGTATTGAAGTTTCAAGATGTTAGGGAAATTAAATAAATTGTCTTGTTTAGGCTTCAGAGACAGAGCAGAGCAGACCTCTGACCTTGCTTCTAACGTGCCTGGACTGATTGGGAGTGACTGGAAGTGACGGCCTTATGTGAATGCAAGACTTGCCGCACCATAGATAAGATGGGGGAGAAATTTGAGATTGTTGAGCCCCTGGAGGGGTCCTGGCCAGCCAAGCCCCAGGCTTAACCACATTCCAAGTTTTACACAACAAAACACACAGCATGAACATGAATCCAAATCTACAATTTAGTCACAGGTTGATGATGATATCAGTTTGTGTCCTGGGGTTATAAATGGGAACCCCGAATTACAATCTTTGAAGTCTCACCCACTAAGCAGACATGCTTTCTGGGACATTTTCCCAGTTGGGACTCCAGATGTGCTGTGTCACAGGAGTTGCCAGAGCTGTTTAAGTCTGGATGTTGATCAAAACCCAATTTGGTGATGTATCATCCGCTCTATTTCTCTTCTCTTTTAATGTTAGTGTATTGAAAGTAAGCTAGATTATTCTCTAATAAATATTTGTATTATTTATTTGTATATGACGAGTGGCTTATTTTGTTAACAAGTCCTTTGAACCTAAGACGAAAGTGAAAACTTTCAGCAAAACACAGGGTCTCCTAATAATGTCAACACCATCCACTAGACTGTGGACAGACATGCCCCCCTCTTTGAGAAGATATGGATTTGTGGGTGCTTCTGTTTTTGACACTCTACTTCAGCCCCAGGGAGAGTGGCTGTTCCTCGCATTTGTGATTCTCGAACTCTCTGGAATTTTCACGATTTCTTGCTAGTCTATCTCTCCTCACCCCAGTTCCTGTTACAGTTTATTCTTTATTTTAAACTTGTCCTGTTCCATTTATTGTGTGCTTTCTGTCACGTGGTTGTCTCCCAACTGGTTAGGTTACAAGATGTCAATAATCCACTCTAGCACTAATAATTAATTACTCATTCATGAATTAATTATTGCTTCATATAAAAGCAAACCTACTCCCCACCCCCATTATTGGCTGTACTGTACAAGGCAAGCATGGAGTCTTAACCACTGGACAGCCAGGAAGCCAAACACCCCCACTTTTTTCCTGATGAACTGCATCACAGTATATATAAAGACAGAGGAACTAAAAATGTTTTTTGATCCATGCCACATATATTAAATAATATATTAGACACCATTACTTTATATCAATTAGCTCTAATGTAGAGTTTAATTTTTCTTCATCAAGGAACAAATTAATATTGCTATAAACCTATACTACTAGTATTTATTTTAATGTCCTCCTAAATTACTTTTAGATATAAAGAATTGCCAGACCTGTTAGGAAAAAGTCACATTTCCTAATTTTAGTTAAAATATTCTGTATTAGAGTGATGTTTCCTCTTTAAGTGTTATGTAATGTATATGATATGTCTGCCTTGTAGTAGTATTAAAATAGGCTGTATGTAATACTTCAATCAATTGATTATTAATTAAAATAAGAAAAATGAAAAGTGTTATGAATTCTTTATAATTCACTTCAAAAGAAAAATGTTCCACATTATGAAGGAAAAAAAAAAAAGAACTAAGAAATATTCCAAGTGGTATTACATAGTGTTTAAGGAAGACCCCATACTATTTATTTATTTAATTAATATTAGAATGCAGGCATTCCTGATGGCCACTAAGAACCATGATATTATAGTGATTTCATAATTCATTTATCTGTGTCCTTAAACAAATGTCACTCAATGCCAATGACAATCATCAAGTTCACATACTCCACGAGGTCCCTGAAAATAAAGCAATCTTTTGCACACTGAAACATGCATTAGCATGAACATCCGGAAGACAAGACAACAATCAGTCCAGAAAGAAAAATCAAAGCAAGATCACTATGGAATTTTCAAATAATGAAGAAAAACACTGAAGATAAAAGAGAGAGAAAGTAAGCTACAAAATGTCTATATAAACACAAAGAAGTAAATTAATGCCATGGGAAATCACAAAATTTCTGGTATTTCTTTCAAGAATATTATTCCACTGTAAGTGTTGGGAGGACATGCTAAGACTTAGAGTTGTGTAAAGACTATATGGTTAACTTGTGCTGACGAGCTCAGCCATGGCCGACCCTTTGCAACCCCATGGGCTGTAGCCTGCCAGGTTCCTCTGTCCATAGAATTCTCCAGGCAAGAATCCTGGAGTGGGTTGCCATTTCCTTCTCTGTGGTTAACTTGGAGATCTCAGATTGAAGCCTCTCAACCTATTTGATTCATCACCAAAAGATAGCATATTTCTTTTCCTGAATTTTCTTCCAGACAGAAGTGTTTATAGTATTTAAAATGTAATGAATGTTTTAAAGGTGGAGCAGGCCTGTAGCATAGTATCCAAGGATCTCTGTCTTCTATTTTCATGCCCTTCTGGAATCTTCTCCCCTTACCATTACTTATGGGAATCACATTTGTGAATAGGTATGATGCAGGCGACACAGGAGATGCAGGTTCAGTCCCTGGGTTGGGAAGATCCCCTGGAGAAAGAAACGACAACCCCACTCTAGTATCCTTGCCTGGAAAATCCCATGAAACAGAGGAGCCTGGCAGTCACAGTCCAAAAGCATTACAGAAAGTTGTGACTAAGTACATGATCCCCATAAGTAATGGTAAGGATCAAGAATAAGTACAGAATTATGAACAAACATCAGAGAGTGATTGAACTATATGAGTGGAAATGAACTAGTGATAACACAGTGAAGCAATGTATATCTCATCATTTCAGGCTTTTTAAATTGTCAGAAAGTTTAAGTAGGGAAATACAGCTTTAGAGAGGTGTATGAAGAGACGTGAATGAACAGAGTCCTTGTCTACAAATTTGTAAGCAGTACTTCCCATGGCTTGCTCTTACTTTGTCATAACAAATTCCTTGCTCTAAACCAGCCTGGGCCAACCTGTCAGATTATGAATTAGAGAATGACCTAATTACAATCTTAGGAAATGAATCAATGGGCACATTAAAAATAAATGGAATGATAGACATGTAGGTAGATAAACCTACAGACAATACAACAATGGAGATTAGCCTCAGGAATTGTTCTTTAATTTAAAAGAAAGCACTCTTATAATATTAATACTCCCTCTTGTAGAGAAGGCTAAATACTCAACAAAACAGCCTTTTCTTCCTTCTGAGAATTCAATTCCTTTATTTCTGTTGCTTCCTTTGAAATCAGGACCACTCATGTGATAAGCTTAGACCAAAGCCCTTTGCTATATTTAGGCCAGACTGATGAAAATTCTACAGTCTTTTCTGTTTCTGAGTGCCTGGCATATAGACAAATCCTCAAGAGACTGTGACAGTAATAAATTGAAAATGGCCTGATCACAACAGAGAAGAAGCCTTGTCATCTAATTTACTACTCAGATGAGCACCATCCAGACAGCAGCATCACATCAGAGTGAGACTTGAGCGATAAATACAATTATTCTGTTATATCATTCTGTGTGTTTGTGTGCATGTATGTGAGTTTTCAGATGTATCTGTTAGAACAACCAGCATTTAATTTTTCTGATCATTATACTTTGCAGATAAAAAGTTTCCAGGGGAAAAACAAATATCAGAGGAAGGATATTGAGAAGATTCTGCATGTAGAGAAAGAGCACAAATTCTTGAGCTGAGTCTGAACTCTCGCTCCACCATTTACTAGTTGTGTAAAGTTGGGCAATGTATTGATATTCGAATTCTCTATGCCTCAGCTTCCTCAGGTATAAAATGGAGTTAATAATAGTTGCTCTAACTTTTATACTTGTTCTAGGGAATGAAAGGGTAGAGACATTTGCTGCACATGGCATAGCAACCGGCACATTTAAAGCAATCTGGCACTCTCGGTGCTCCTTCTTATCCACTTGCTCCTCCTTTTCCTTATATTTCCTACACTTATTCCTTGATGAGCATGCTTTTTTTTTTTTTTTTCACAAACTACAGGAGGACTGAAATAAACAAAATATATGTAGCAATTTTGAGGTAAGTAGAAGGGATTTCAATCAACTGAAGCTGACACTTGAGTCTAAAATACGTTTTTTGACTTCCAATAAATTGGGCAGGATTTTATCCTTTTGGAATCAAGGATAAAAGACTGTAATGAGAATAAAAAGCTAAGTAATAGAGTAAAAATGAAAATTATAACAATTATGTTTGCCTTAAAACATTTTATTTAAATATAGTTTTAAGATGGTTTTTAAGATCACCTATGTTATAATTTTAGTATTTATTTTAGAATATGACATTTTTGGAAATGTTGAGATTATAAATCCAAGCAATTGGAACAGAGAGCTGTTAATCAGTCTCTGAATGATATAATTTTTCTATGTGAAAAAAAAGTGATTAAGGCACCATTTTGTTCCTTGGTGCAATAATAATAGTAATAACTCTAATGGCAAACATTTCTATGGCTATGTACTAGTCACTTTTATGAGATGGTTGAATAGCACCACCAACTCGATGGTCATGAGTTTCTGCAAACTCCAGGAAATAGTGAAGGACAGAAAAGCCTGGCGAGCTGCAGTCCAGGAAGTCACAAAGAGTCAAATACAACTAAGGGAATCAATAAAAGCAACTAAATCATCTCTGAGAAAATTTATTTGTAAAGATAAGGTTAAATAAACCTCATATTTTAATCAGTGGCATATATTTCAGGATTCAAACCAAGGCACTCTAGCTGAAAAGTGCATGTTCTTAATGGATGCACTTTACTGTGATGGATTTATGAACTGTTACATCCAGAATTTTAATTTTTTTTTAAATGGATGAACCCCAATAAATCTTTTCATTTTAGGCAGTTATTATCACTTTGAACTAACTTTTAAAGAAATCTCCCCAGAAGTTTATGTGTCCACATAGAACATATTTAGAACAGCTGGAGAGAGAGGCGCAACCTGTGATTATGGAGCAGATTTACTTGCTGAAAAGTTGACTGAGTGAAGAGGAAAGTCTATCCAAGGATCAGCTTGGAACTGAGCACTGTAGCATGAAATGAAATGCAAAGGATGATTCATACGCAAATGCAATGATGAATGGCAGTCTGCTGAATTTTAAGGAAACCTTTAATGGGACATATATGGATCAATGCGAGGTCAGGTCTTGTTCAACAGCATTTATAATTAGCTGGGACAGGAAGTAATGATTAGATTAATGATTCTTACAGGTGGTGTTAATTTGAGAAGGCATCTAGATATCAATGTGACGATATTTTATAGAAACTATGGTGAAAGAGAGAGAGGAAGGAAGGGAGGGAGACGAAAGAAGAAGGAAAGAAAGAAAAAAGACATGGACACATAGATAGTGTCTTAAAATATGGAGAAAAAATGTTCCTGTTTTGACACTGATAGCGTTTGGTTTTCTAAATAAATTCAACGTATTTAGTACATATAATTTAATACATGATGATTCAGTTTCTTTATAATCTTCCATTGTGGTAATGGTTGAGATAGTTTAATGACATTTTTGAGACTATTTGAATACAATTCTTGCCTCTGATTCTAGAAAAGCTACACTTTCAAGTTAATTGACTACTCTTATGGTGTATAATTCCTTACCTTCAGGATCTTTGCTGTCACTTATTGTTCTTTTATTTCTTAACTGTCTCTCAAATCCATTATAATTTATTATAGCTATGTGCATTTTTACATTCAAGCTTATGAGAATTGTATACAAATGGTCTTGGAATGAGGATCTAAAGATTCTGCGTCTTCTGAGTGAGACAATGAAAGCACTGTGACATGTATTTATTAAACTTCTCTGTTTTCCTAAGTTGAGGTTTCTAGATGTGATTTCCAGATAAGTGAGGTGATCTCAGAATCCCTAAGGCTTTAAATGCTATTCCTTCCCCCATGGGGTCACTTTATAGATTAATTTGATAGAATCTATTTGCAAGATTGAAATGTGGAAACCTACTTTGATGATAAATAGAAGGAACAACAACAACAAAAACTTTAGTATAAGTATACAATTTCTTCCCAAAGTTCTTTTTAAATGTATCATTTAAATTCCTTTTCTATAAATCCTCATACCCTCAATCTATTATTCTTATTAATAAATCTCTCTTGCTTTCCATACCCACATTGACAGTGGCCAATAACAAGCATGATACACCAAAGAGTTAAAAAGAAGACAGAACTAATCTGAGGCCTTTTTACAAGCTGCAACTATCAGCTCTGAAAGGGCAATATTAGCTGTTGCAACATTTTGAAGCACCATATTAAGTTTTCCTTCAAGCTTTCTTCAAGTAGTCCTTGATCCTGCTTCCACATTGCTGAATAATATTAACATGTTAATTCTGCTTTCCCTAAATTATCTTCCTCCACAATGTAAACAAGATACAAGTATTTTCACTATGTTAATAAATGCATATTGATATTGTCTGGATCAATTAACACTAACTGACACATTTCTGACAAACCACAATTTTTTCAAATAAAGTTAATAAACAGATCAAAGTAAAGCAACAATAAAATGAAATTAACTAATAATTTGAGAGTCAAGTATAAGACCAATTGCTTTCATCAAGAAAGACTAAATTTGTCCCAATCATTTGTACAGAGGTCCAAAACAAGCTGCTGTTATCTGAATTAAATACTTTTGTGATTAATGGATAGGTACACATTTTAAATTATTTTGCTTGTAAATTATCTCATTATAGTAAAAAAGACTAACTACTTAAGGATTTATTCCTGTAATGATCCCTTTCTCTTCTATATGACCTTTTTATTATCTCTGTGAATATCCAACCTGCTCTACTAGCTGCATTTCTAATCATTACAACTTCCCCATGCCTGCATGCTCAGTCCTATCTGACTCTTTTCGACCCTCTAGCTTCCTCTATCCATGAAGTTTTTAGGCAAGAATACTGGAGTGGGTTGCCATTTCCTAAGCCAGGGGACATGGGACGTGGGGTAGCTCCTCTCGGCCGCGCTCAGTGTGCCAGCTCGCAGCCGCCTGCGCTCATGACCAGATCATCAACCCTGAAATCAGATTGATTATATTATTTGCAGCCAAAGATGGAGAAGCTTTATACAGTCAACAAAAACAAGACCAGGAGCTGACTGTGGCTCAGATCATGAACTCCTTATTGCCAAATTCAGACTCAAATTGAAGAAAGTAGGGAAAACCGCTAGACCATTCAGGTATGACCTAAATCAAATCACTTATGATTATACAGTGGAAGTGAGAAATAGATTAAAGGGCCTAGATCTGACAGATAGAGTGCCTGATGAACTATGGAATGAAGTTCGTGACATTGTACAGGAGACAGGGATCAAGACCATTCCCATGGAAAAGAAATGCAAAAAAGCAAAATGGCTGTCGGGGGAGGCTTTACAAATAGCTGTGAAAAGAAGAGAGGTGAAAAGCAAAGGAGAAAAGGAAAGATATAAGCATCTGAATGCGGAGTTCCAAAGAATAGCAAGAAGAGATACAAAAGCCTTTTTCAGTGATCAATGCAAAGAAATAGAGGAAAACAACAGAATGGGAAAGACTAGAGATCTCTTCAAGAAAATCAGAGATACCAAGGGAACATTTCATGCAAAGATGGGCTCAATAAAGGACAGAAATGGTATGGACCTAACAGAAGCAGAAGATATTAAGAAGAGGTGGCAAAAATACACAGAAGAACTGTACAAAAAAGGTCTTCACGACCCAGATAATCATGATGATGTGATCACTAATCTAGAGCCAGACATCTTGGAATGTGAAGTCAAGTGGGGCTTAGAAAGCATCACTATTCACAAAGCTAATGGAGGTGATGGCATTCCAGTTGAGCTGTTTCAAATCCTGAAAGGTGATGCTGTGAAAGTGCTGCACTCAATATGCCAGCAAGTTTGGAAAACTCAGCAGTGGCCGCAGGACTGGAAAAGGTCAGATTTCATTCCAATTCTAAAGAAAGGCAATGCCAAAGAATGCTCAAACTACCGAACAATTGCATTCATCTCAAATGCTAGTAAAGTCATGCTCAAAATTCTCCAAGCCAGGCTTCAGCAATATGTGAACCGTGAACTCCCTGATGTTCAAGCTGGTTTTAGAAAAGGCAGAGGAACCAGAGATCAAATTGCCAACATCCACTGGATCATGGAAAAAGCAAGAGAGTTCCAGGAAAACATCTATTTCTGCTTTATTGACTATGCCAAAGCCTTTGACTGTGTGGATCACAAGAAACTGTGGAAAATTCTGAAAGAGATGGGAATACCAGACCACCTAACCTGCCTCTTGAGAAATCTGTATGCAGGTCAGGAAGCAACAGTTAGAACTGGACATGGAACAACAGACTGGTCCCAAATAGGAAAAGGAGTACGTAAAGGCTGTATATTGTCACCCTGCTTATTTAACTAATATGCAGAGTACAACATGAGAAACGCTGGACTGGAAGAAACACAAGCTGGAATCAAGATTGCCGGGGGAAATATCAATAACCTCAGATATGCAGATGACACCACCCTTATGGCAGAAAGTGAAGAGGAAGTAAAGAGGCTCTTGATGAAAGTGAAAGAGGAAAGTGAAAAAGTTGGCTTAAAGCTCAACATTCAGAAAACAAAGATTATGGCATCCGGTCCCATCACTTCATGGGAAATAGATGGGAAAACAGTGGAAACAGTGTCAGACTTTATTTTTGGGGGCTCCAAAATCACTGCAGATGGTGACTGCAGCCATTAAATTAAAAGACACTTACTTCTTGGAAGAAAAGTTATGACCAACCTAGATAGCATATTCAAAAGTAGAGACATCACTTTGCCGACTAAGGTCCGTCTAGTCAGGGCTACGGTTTTTCCTGTGGTCATGTATGGATGTGAGTGTTGGACTGTGAAGAAGGCTGAGTGCCGAAGAATTGATGCTTTTGAACTGTGGTGTTGGAGAAGACTCTTGAGGGTCCCTTGGACTGCAAGGAGATCCAACCAGTCCATTCTGAAGGAGATCAGCCCTGGGATTTCTTTGGAAGGAATGATGCTAAAGCTGAAGCTCCAGTACTTTGGATACCTCATGCGAAGAGTTGACTCATTGGAAAAGACTCTGATGCTGGAAGGGATTGAGGGTAGGAGGAGAAGGGGACAGCCGAGGATGAGATGGCTGGATGGCATCATGGACTCGATGGACGTGAGTCTGAGTAAACTCCGGGAGATGGTGATGAACAGGGAGGCCTGGCGTGCTGCGATTCATGGGGTCGCAAAGAGTCGGACATGACTGAGTGACTGAACTGAACTGAAGCCAGGGGATCTTCTCGATCCAGGGATCAAGCCACGGGTTTCTGTGTCTGCTGCACTGCAGGCAGATTTTTCACCTATTGAAGCATAGGGAAGTCCTTATGATTACACATCAGATTCTCTTCTACTCAGGCAACTACTCTGCTACAATTATGTACCGTTTTATTTCTAATACTATTTATTTGTCCTCCATAAGTTTCTTCTTTTTTAAGCAATGCCACCAGAGGTTCTACAGTTCATTTTTTTTTTCTAATAACACATTTTGGGATGAGTTCATCCTCCTTATTGCCTCTTTGTTTACTTATATTATTTTCTGCTTTTATCTGTGTTATTTCCTCCTACTTTTGACTTTTTGTATTGCTTTATTTCTATCTTAAAGCAGATATTTTTAACCTTTCTTCTCTACTAGATATTATTTTCCTGCTGTAGATTTATTTCCCAAGCTTTGATATTTAATATTTTTATCTCACATTTTTAGTGGTTCTAATGTAACAGAATTTCTTCTTTTTGCTTTTCATACAAGGGTCGACTAAAAAAAATGCACAATGTGAGAGTTATGAGTTAACTTTTATTTGGGGCAAATGAGGACTGCACCCCAGGAGAACGCACCTCTGATATCTCTGAGGAACTGTTCCAAAAATGGTGGTGGGGGAAGGTCAATATATAAAATTCTGTAAAGGGGGTTGTTTTTCAGTCACTTGGTCATGTCTGACTCTTTGTGACCCCGTGGACTGTAGCACAGCAGGCTTTCCTGTCCTTAACCATCTCCCATCTTCACCATCTCTCACATCCATGCCCGCTGAGTTGGTGATG
Source organism: Capra hircus (assembly GCF_001704415.2). Taxonomy (NCBI): domain Eukaryota; kingdom Metazoa; phylum Chordata; class Mammalia; order Artiodactyla; family Bovidae; genus Capra; species Capra hircus. The sequence continues at coordinate 11,452,695 of NC_030811.1, read as the reverse complement.
CCATCCAACCATCTCAAACTCTGTCATTCCCTTCTCCCACTTCTTAGTTCTAGGATTTTTTTTTTTTTTTATGGCTCTGTTGAGATTTTCTGCATAGATAATCATGCTATCCACATCTGGAGAGTTTTATTCCTTCCCTAACTGTATGCTTTTTATTTATTAATCCTGCCCTATTCTTGCCTTATTGCACTCAGTAGAAATGCCAACACTAGATGGATAAGAGTTTTGAGAATAAGTATCTTTGCTTTGTGTCCATCTTAGGGCTAGACTTAGTAGCCTTTTGTTGGAGCTGTTTTTCTTCTATATGTTTTTGTTTTTCTGCCCCTGTTGACTTTTCCGCATTGCTACCTTCTTCAGCTTTGACTGTGGAATATATGAAGCCAAATGAAAGCCTAGGGAACTGACCACCATGTCATTCCTCGGCAGCTAAAATCCCTACCCTGGCTGCGTTCTTGTCTCCATATCTCAGAGTATCCTAATGTTTGTTCTATTCAAAATGTCCAGGGCTATTTAGCTGTACGTTGTTGGTGGATAAGGGGAAAATACGTCTATTCCAATTTCTCTAACTTTTATATTTTGGCTCCAAAATACTTCCTTAAGCTTCATCATGCTATGATTTTGCCAGCCGTGCTTAACCTAAGAGGTGATGGTCAACTTTTTACAAGTAGAATATTCTGCTATTTTGTGTTGACAGTATGAGTTATCTCCATTAGCATCATGGTGACTGGAGGTTTTAAATTCCTATCACCTACCGCTGGACAAACAGACCCAATGATACTTCAGCAAACAATCCAACCCCTAGCTGCAGAGGTTCAAGGGGATGCAGCAACCTAAGCGTTTCATACCCAACAAACCTGCATTATCATCTCCTTACAAAACAAGGACAACTTGCATGTGTTTGTCAGGAACACAGATGCACAGAACATAACTCAATTTGGGATAACGATGCCGGAAGCCAGTGTGAGGAATCCCACCCGTGACAAGGTCATGAGGAAGGAAGCTGACATATGCAAGGCATGCTCAGACTTCAGGGGCCCCTCTAGAAATTCCTAAGCATGTACCCCAACAAAAATCTGCCGGCTTTTGTGCTCTGCTTTTCCACTCTTCTGACATTTTCTGGAAAAAGTCAATTCAGGGCTTTAGTCTTCTGCATTTGAAAGAGTGTTTCAATCCAAAAACCCCTCCGATGGCTTTCTAGCCTGCCTGCAGGACTCGCACAGCTGTGCATGTGATTGTTTGAGGCCTCCTGACCGCAGGAGGCACAGGAAGCTTAAAACATCCTAGGAATGTAGGGGCTTCCAAGGAGTCAAAATCTTTAGAATAGGACTGATTAAAAGCTTTATTTGTTGAGTCAATGCTTGCTGCCAAATTTTCATATCCTTTATTTTTAGATATAGTTGGTATATAGAAAAACAAGTAGTAGACCTGGTATTAGCAACATTAGATCTTTGAGTTAAGTACCTTCTTTGTTATAACCCACTGCACCTTTGTTCTATAGAGATGTAACTTTAATGCTTTAAGGAGATGTAGATTAAAGAAAAACACTTCAGGGGAAACAAAATTAACATTCATTAAGGAAGAGAGCCAAAAAGTTTTAACAAGCCTCTTGGCCAGAAGATAATGTAAATCACCTGAGACCTTTTGTATACAAAATAATATACGGAAAGAATCTGGGTTGCGGAGGCTACATAATTTTGTGTTACCCATTGATCTCCATATTTTATCAAAAGTATAAAAGGCCTTCTGAACAATAAAGGACGGGACCAGTTTCTCGGACTAGTCTCTCGGCCTGGTTTCTTGGGAATCTGGCTCCCCGCCCCATGTCTCTCTCTCTTGCCCTCCCTCTGCTCTTTAATTTCAGGCTGAATTTCCATCTGGGGCGCGGAGGCTCACCAGGTCTACTTACTTGCCCTGGATGTTAAGACCCGCGCGAAAGGGAGCTTAAGGCGAGGCACCCTTAGATATTCAAGCGGGCGCCGGTGGCCCAACGTAGATGGTGCAAATTCCTTGTCTGGAATTGTATTGGTTTTCTGCATAAACCAAGCTATTCAGCCCTCTTTCTCCACTTAATCTTCTTACTACACTATAGTTTTTTAATCTAATCTTATATCAATCAATAAACAAGTCTTTCCACGCCAATGCCATCCACCCTTCGAATTCCCTGGATCCACCAGGGCTGGACCCCGGCATAACATGCTGTTTCCAAAGAATCAAGGAAAATTTAATAATAACTCCCATATTTGGAAAATTGAAATGGCAAAGATACTATTAATTTATTTTAGTCTCAGTGTCACTGGCAGGAAATCTGGAAAGAATTCTTGCTTTGTGACTCCCTAATAGCTGGATTTATTGCAAAGCAAGCCTTACTTAATTCCTGGGTTTAACAGGACTAGTATTAGGATATTATTTTTCCCCAGTATTTTATTAAGCACAGCTGTGCTTACTCATGGACAGAGAAAGGAGAGAAATTTCTAACTTGTGTGTGATCATCAAAAATATCATTCCTGAGGGTCACCACAGTCCTAAAAGCCATTTATTGGTATTCTGCAGATAAACTGCAAAATTAGCAAGATGTCTAGCTCCCATGGTGTAGAGACTCTATTCAGAGAAAATTAAATAGCTGACTAATTTGGATACTGCACATATTCTTAGTATACATTTATCTGAATTTTCAAAAGTATAACACAAGCCTGCAGTATGCAATTAGAGACGTAACAAAGAATTTCATGTATTTTTTCAAAGCCAAATTGTTATGAATTTAGGTCCTTAATGTGCCATGCTTAATTAGACTAATAGAGAACAATAATTTAAAAGACAACTTTAAATCTGGAAACAAATTTCAGTTATTTTGTCATAGTGATTCTGTTCAAACATCCTATATTGAAATAATATCTAAAATGCTATGTATCTTTACTGTTATTTTATCCTCATGGACTCTAACACATCTTGTAATGGAAAACAGAGTTTTCATCTCTAAAAATATGGATATCTTTACAGACTTTGTAATGTGTTGTAAATAGTACAATAATTATACATTTTTGTTTGATTTTGGTTTTTTAGATTTGAGCTACATCCACTAAGCCATACATATCCTTCTTAATGATACTAATTTAAGCTTAACACAAGACACGAAAACTTCTAAATTTTATAACAAAAATGTCTTCTCTTTAAACTTGCTCCCAGATTTTAATATATTCTTATTTTGCACCTATATGAGGATAATGATCACTCCCTAGTTACAATTAAAATATCTTATCTTTTCTTGAAATAATAATAAACATGGGAATAATTAAGAAGCAGATGTTCACAAAATGAAAAAAAGAAGTATAATAGCATTATCTGATCAAAAGCAAACTTAAAACAAAAAAAAGACTAATATCATTGCCTGGAGACAAAATATAACATGAAGTTACCAACAGTCTGGTATCTTGGTGACCTAAGACTGATATTAGTCAACAAATTTTTGTTCTCAAGTTTCTTTAAATCAAAACCAGTCTGATTTTACTGAGACATAAATGACTGAGACGTAAGTTAAGAGCAACTAGATTTATAAACGTCTCTTTCTCTCATCTTCACTCATATGAAAACCTACGTAAATGAAATTGTCATCCTCTTTTGTTGAAAAATGCAGTCAGAATAACCTCTTTTTCTTTCTTTCCTTTTTTTATTTTTAATTTGGTATGAGAAGGAAATTAAGGACTGAGATATCATCACCAAATCATAGGAGTCCACAAGACTGGGCTCAGGGAAATATTTTAACCCAATCTCATAACTTATGAACATATCTAATGTTGATATTTATAATACCTCTATTGCAGAAACAGGACATTCTTCACAGCTGATGTAAACAATGTTTGTTTTTTCACCCCAGATTCATATAATGAAGTCCTGATCCCCAGTGTGATGGTGTTGAGGCCTTTGGGTGGAAATTAGGTTCAGAAGAAAACATGAAGGTGGTGCCCCGTGAAGGGATTCATGTCCTTATAAGCAGGGGAAGACATCAGAGTCCTCTCTGTCTCCACTATGTGAAGACACAGCAAGAAGAAGGCTGTTCAAATTAGGAAAAGGGCTCTCAGTTCAGTTCAGCTCAGTCGCTCAGTTGTGTCCGACTCTTTGCGACCCCATGAATCACAGCACGCCAGGCCTCTCTGTCCATCACCAACTCCCGGACTTCACTCAGACTCACGTCCATCGAGCCCGTGATGCCATCCAGCCATCTCATCCTCTGTCGTCCCCTTCTCCTCATGCCCCCAATCCCTCCCAGCATCAGAGTCTTTTCCAATGAGTCAACTCTTCGCATGAGGTATCCAAAGTACTGGAGCTTCAGCTTTAGCATCAGTCCTTCCAAAGAAATCCCAGGGCTGATCTCCTTCAGAATGGACTGGTTGGATCTCCTTGCAGTCCAAGGGACTCTCAAGAGTCTTCCAGCAGATACCAAATCTTCTTGCATCTTGTTCTTGACAGGGTAACAGACAGACAGGCCAGGGGTCTCCAAATGGAGGAAATAGGCTACAAGCGTCCGACAATTTTTTATCTCTGTCTTAAGTAGCAGGAGGAAACAAACTAGTGTTATATTTTTTCCCCTTCTCTATACAAATTTAAAAAGAGATTTCTCTTTTGTTTCCATAATGACACTTGGTTCCACCAGAATTTAACTTTTCTCAAACCTTGAGCTAACCAATACGTTTTTCTCATGGAAATGTTTGTCTTAAGCTATGTTAATGTACTATGTATTTTCCCTAGACTCTGTCTTCAAGTCGGTTCTGGTTCAGCCTAAAGACTCAGAACCGACTTGACAAACCAGTATGTTTTAGTCATACATTGTTCTCCTAACCTATGTTAATGAAACTATATATTTGCTTGGAAATCTGCCTTTCTTCAAAATTCACGTCAATAGTTGTATGATCTGGGATGACTCACCTGGTGCCAATGTTATCTCAATGCATGTTGTGGGCGAGGGGCCTGGTGCCAATCTCTGAGTTTTGAGACATTTCCTTTCTATAATTAACAGCGTGCTAGTAGCTATATACCATTGCAGCTAAGGACTAGCAGGGGGGCACTCTTTCTGCTCCCTTCTGATGTCTATGTCAGAAGCTTTCTCTATCTCTGCCACACTTTAATAAAATTTTATTACACAAAAGCTCTGAGTGATCAAGCCTCATCACTGGCCCCAGATTGAATTTTCCTCCTTTGGAGGCCAAGAATCCCCACATCTTTCATGGTTCAGCAACAAACTTTCTATCTCTGACTGCTTAGCCTCCAAAAATGTAAGAATTAAATGCTTGTTGTTTAAGCCACAGAGGATAAGATTTTTTGTTATAGCAGTCCAAATTGATGAAGACAATAATATATCAGTCAGTATTTTCCAGAAGAACAGAACTAATAGGAGAGATAGCCAAGTAGATATTTAAATAGATCCAACCATGAATACTCATTGGAAGGAATGATGCTGAAGCTAAAGCTTCAATACTTTGGCTACCTGATGCAAAGAGCTGACTCATTGGAAAAGACCCTGATGCTGGGAAAGATTGAAGGGAAAAGGAGGAGGGCACAGCAGAGAATGAAATGATTACATAGCATCACTGACTCAATGAAACTGAATTTGAGCAAACTTTGAGAGATAATGAAGGACAGAGGACCCAAGCATGCTGAAGTCTATGGGGCTGCAAAGAGTCAGACATGGCTTAGCAATCAAACAACAACAACAACAGATAGGTAAGAAAGATTAGATAGACAGACATAGAAATATGAAAAGGGAGAAAATGAATGAGATTTAATATAAGGAATTGGCTCATTTGATTATGGAGGTGAAGAAGTCCCAGAATCTTCCGCTTGCCAGCTGGAGACCCAGGAAAGCCCGTATTACAGTTTCAGTCCAAACCCAAAGACCTGAAGATTCTAGAATCATGACGTAAGTTCCAGTCCAAATCTCAAGTCCCAGTCTCAGAGCAGGAGAATACCAGCTCAGCAGTCAGGCAGGGAAAGCAAATTCTCCCTGCCTTGGTTGGTTGGTTGCTTGTTTCATTCAGGCCCTCAACAGATTGGATGATGCTCATCCACAACCAGAAGCAAATCTGCTTTACTCAGTTTACCAGTTCAAATGCTAATCTCATCAGGCAGCAGCTCCACAGACATACCTAGAAATGTTTACTCAAATGTCTGGGCACCCTATGGCTTTGTCAAGTTGACACATAACAGTATTCATCCCAGTAATCTGTTATTGTAACTACTAGAAATTCTTTTTTCCCCCTTTTCCCTCACAATTTTACATTTTTATAAGGTCTTATGTTCATTCATTCATTTGCTTTCCTATATTATGTTTTAGGCACTGTTCTAACCCCTGAAAAAAATACAAAGTTGCATATGGAATGCTTGCAAGTAATGAATAGTTTCCATCTATGGGTGAAAAAAAATCAGATTAACTATTATGCAAGGTGGTAACTGCTGCATTTACCTTATGAACCAAGGTTATGCAAAAAACAGGCAGACACAAATTAAGTTTACTGAGAAAGAACAGAGTGTGTTTTAAAGAGGAAGTGATGTATTCTAACTGGGTCTTAAAGAATTAACACAATTTTACAAGAAATAGAAAGGACATGGCAAGCAAAGGGAATAGCCTATGACAAGGCACAGAGGTGTGTCGAAATGGGAGGAATGAAGGCAGTGAGACTGATGGTAGGATACTGGAATAGACAAGAACCTCACTGGATTGTGAATTCTCTGAGCAATTATTATCTTTAGCGATCTAGCAGCAACAATTATATCAACCACTTTCTTTTGAAACCCTTCCTATAAATGCCTGTCCTCTCCACCATTTTCAGAGATTTAGGAGGGCAAGTAAGTGTGGTTCATTCTGTGTAATGCTTTCATTAGTCTTATCCTCCAATGGTACTGTAATTCTTTCAGGTTGACCATATTACTCGGGATGGGTATTGTAGATAAATATGATTTCTCAGAAGGGCAGTAAAATGGACCATTAAAAACTTAGCACAAATTAGCTTTTTCAATGTAATTGACTGCACACAGAGGGACCATAAGGGATTTGGGACATGACGCAGGCTCATTTCAATGCAAATGAAAAGGAACAAAAGTGTGCAGATATGGGAGGCTATTCAGTTAGGGCAGATCTCAGCAGAAAACCGAAATAGATTTTTTGGATAATCTAAGAGGCAGCATGAGACTTTTAATTATCAAAACACAGGAAGTCTCTAAGGCAGTGATTGACAGATCCTGAAACCATGTATGACTCAACTATGTCAGTTCAGACCCAGGCTCTTCCAGGTTTAAGGACTAGAGAGAAAAACAAACTGTCTTCATTTCAGTTTATTGTCAGCACAGCAGACAAACAGTGCAAAAGAGTCACATAATATTAAGTTTAGCAGAAGCGGATATGGTTCACTGCTATTTTCCTTTGCTCTTCATAAAAGCATATTCAATCTTCTCTGGCCCAAGCAGCCCTCATGGAACTCTTATCCGAGTTCAGAAGTACAAACTCTCTCAGAAGAGAGCTCAGAAGTACAAACTATTGCCTTTTGCTTTTTATGCCAAAGTTGGCTAGAAGGTTGGAGAGATACATCAGTACTCAAGAGTCTATGCTGTTCTCATGAATGGAAGTATTTATAAGGGCACAATTGTATGATCACACATTTTATGTTACTGAGTCACTGTATCAGCTAAAGGTACCCATGTGGCTAGCCTGCCTACCAGTCCACCATATTTATCTGCCTCCATTTTTGTTTCTACCTAAGTCTGTTCATTCTACATATATAGAGAGAATAAATATTTCAAAGAGATTTCCTATGACAATAAAGTTTATTCTATCTAATTTAATTTCACTTAATATTTAATTTTATACAGAAAGAAATCATTGTCTAATTTCTTATTCTATGGGAAGTCATATCAATTTTAACTCTTCTTTGAACTTTCCAGTTTGATTCAACATATAATATTTCAATAATAAATACATAGGTGGCTTCTGACCTGCCTCTTGAGAAATCTGTATGCAGGTCAGGAAGCAACAGTTAGAACTGGACTTGGAACAACAGACTGGTTCAAAACAGGAAAAAGAGTACGTCAAGGCTATGTATTGTCACCATGCTTATTTAACTTATATGCAGAGTATATGAAAAACACTGGGCTGGATGAAGCACAAGCTGGAATCATGACTGCTGGGGAAAAAAATCAATAAATTCAGATATGCAGATGACACCACCCTTATGGCAGAAAGTGAAGAACTAAAAACCATCTTGATGAAAGTGAAAGAGGAGAGTGAAAAAGTTGGCTTAAAGCTCAACATTCAGAAAACGAAGATCATGGCATCTGGTCCCATCACTTCATGGCAAATAGATGGAGAAACAGTGGAAACAGTGGCAGACTTTATTTTGGGGGGCTCCAAAATCACTGCAGATGGTGACTGCAGCCATGATATTAAAAGACGCTTACTCCTTGGAAGAAAAGTTATGACCAACCTAGACAGCATGCTAAAGCAGAGACATCACTTTGCTAACAAAGGTCCATCTAGTCAAGGCTATGGTTTTTCCTGTGGTCATGTATGGATGTAAGAGTTGGACTGTGAAGAAAGCTGAGCACCGAAGAATGGATGCTTTTGAACTGTGGTGCTGGAGAAGACTCTTGAGGGTCCCTTGGACTACAAGGAGATCCAACCAGCCCATCCTCAAGGAAATCAGTCCTGAATGTTCATTGTAAGGACTGATGCTGAAGCTGAAACTCCAATACTTTAGCCACCTGATGTGAAGAACTGATTCATTGGAAAAGACCCTGATGCTGGGAAAGATTGAAGGCAGGAGGAGAAGGGGACGACAGAGGATGAGATGGTTGGATGGCATCACTGACTCCATGGACACGAGTTTGAGTAAACTCTGGGAGTTGCTGACGGACAGGGAGACCTGGTGTGCTGCAGTCCATAGGTTCGCAAAGAGTCAGACATGACTGAGCGACAACTGAACTGAACTGAGGGTGCCTCTAATTATTCAGATGTACTTAAGTCAAGATGACATATTTCAGTACCTGTTTAAAACCCATGAAAGTGATTTCCAAAGGGGGTCATGGAGTCTTCCCATGAAGAATGACAATGTACTTGGCCAAAGAGCATCTCCAAAAGGTGTCCTGAGTTCTAGCAATACTTCCCATATTTCTGATTTCATAGAATATCAAAGACAACATCCACTTGCCCGGTTGGGCGTGTTGCATTTCTAAGCCATCTGATCACAGTGTTTGGGGGCCCATGACTCATCAATCATACATAAGCTGTCTGTAACAGTGTGCACGCCATTAAAGGACTTACAACAGCAGAAGGTAAGTGAACCGATGGCATCTTGTGCAAGTATGTATCCTACAACAGGCAGAGAAAGGAATAATAGCTTGTCCCATGTTATTCCATTTGTAACCTTTATCAGAAATAATGGTCTTGCTTTCAAAGTATGAATATCAATGCATACCCTAGAACAACCTAAGTGACACATTGGGTCGGTGGATTGATACAGTACACCCACTGGGAGAACAAATATGCCTTCATTTTTCTCTCTTGAAGGATCTGTCATTGAGTCTATTCTCAGACGTTCAGGAAAGCAAGTGTGAAATCTCACTTGAAAGTGAGAGGTCATGAGAGATGCCCAGGGTCCTCAGAGGCACCAGTATTAACAATGTTTAGAAATCAAACAGGCGCTCAATATGGGGAGGCCTTCTGAATGTCTCATATGCACGAATCTATTTCTTCAAAGTGCCCAGTATGGCTCCAGTCCTTGACGCATCCTCTCCAGTTCATAGCATCCCTTGCCAATACACATGTTTAGCTGCCAAATCCAGGATTCACTGGATAGATCTTATAAGCTTAAACTAAAGAATTAATTATGAAAAAAAAAAACTACTTTAAACTCCTTTTGAGGAACCTTGTTCATTCATTAGCCCCACTCACATTCTGTGAAAATTAGACAAAGCAATGCTTTCTTACAAGAGTTAACATCAGATCCTTAGTGAAATGCATGCATATGTATAAGCTGAACATATAAATTACCTACAGACATGTATTTATGTGAACTCAATGTTGTGTGCAGAAATGGGTGTTTATATTTGAAACAAAGAACAGAATGGCATATCATGAGGCTGGCTCAAGATTCCTAAAGCATAATATTTCTTCTACTAAATATTCCTCTCTCTATATACCCATAATATGAAGAATTCGGACTTTGTGAAATTGGGACTTCTCTGGTGGCTCAGACGGTAAAGTGTCTGCCTACAATGCGGGAGACCTGGGTTCAATCCCTCGGTGGGGAAGATCTCCTGGAGAAGGAAATGGCAACCCACTCCAGTATTCTAGCCTGGAGAATCCCATGGATGGAGGAGCCTGGTAGGATACAGTCCACGGGGTTGCAAAGAGTCGGGCATGACTGTGCGGCTTTACTATTTACCTTACTAGTTGGTTTCTATAATTATTAGATAGTAAAGCAGGCAGAAGAAATGTTAGAAGTAGTGAATATATTTCATAGCTTCACATAGGATTTCTTGTTTACTGCATAAAGCCCAATATCTTTTCTATTGATCAGAATAAAGTCTGAAGGCTGTATATAAGGAGGTGCATTGAAAATAAAGCCTTAGTTTTATTTTAATCATAAAATGCATGAGCATTTAACTCTGAAAAACTAAAGAAACAGAGGTGACTTTGAAACCATCAAAAGTTTAAAGTTTTCTTCCTCACAGAGATGGTGGAAAAGTTAATTCCACTTTTTGAGACTCAAACTTCCAAAAATGGAAAAATTCAGTAGAGCACAGACAATTTTTGATAAAAACTCTAGGCCATTTCTTTTTTACCACCTGGAAGTCGTTAAGAAGTTTAAGGAAGATGGCAGGATTCACCTTCTTCCATCCTTCTTTTAAGTGACTTAAGTGGAAACAGGTGTTTGTGTCTTATAATATGTAAATGACCCTGTGCAAACACCTGCCAACTGAAACCCTGCGTGATCCCTGAGCATTGGTTTGCTACCAAAACTTATCCAAAAAGTTAGTTTATATTTAGTATTTTCCAGTTCATCCAACTCTCTATGGATTTTCATCCAGTATATGTGAGAAAAATGGCTAAACATCCGTGAACGTGTTCAGTAGACTCTGGAGTCATTGAACATGTCTGGAAAAATTATTCTGTTGTTTCCAGCAACCCACAAGCAGGAACCTTGCACATATGCATAAATCATTTTAAAAATGCACATTGATGGTAAGAACTGTTAAAGTGATGAATAGGCCACATATTTAAGTCTGTCCACATACAATCAATACTGAAAAGCCAGTTAATCAAGAAATAGTCACTGAACTACTATAGGCAGATTGCTGTACTCAAAACCAAAAGATTTTAGGAGTAGAAAACATTACTTTGCACAGTGCCAGTCCCAAATTCATATAGAACGTTTATCTTTGATCTTTATTTTTTCTTCTCATGATTGTACAAATCACAGAAAGTTACATAAAGATATGAATATAGACAAAGATATAAATATATAATTTAATGTATATAGAGGGAGACTATCTAAATATATCACTTTTATAGTCTGTTTTACCGTGCTCTACAAATATTGTAATGTTTTAGGTGACCATAGGTTACAATATGGAGAAGGCAATGGCACCCCACTCCAGTATTCTTGCCTGGAAAATCCCATGGACGGAGGAGCCTGGTAGGCTGCAGTCCACGGAGTCGCTAAGAGTCGGACACAACTAACCAACTTCACTTTCACTTTTCACTGTCATGCATTAGAGAAGGAAATGGCACACTCCAGTGTTCTTGCCTGGAGAATTCCAGGGACAGAGGAGCCTGGTAGGCTGCTGTCTATGGGGTCGCACAGAGTCAGACATGACTGAAGCGACTTAGCAGCTGCAGCAGCAGGTTACAGTTGATTAAATAGAGAAATGTAGAAATTTGAGATAAAAGTATAAAGTGGGTTAATTTCTCCTGAGGCCTTTCTCCTTCCCTTGTAAATGGCTCTCTTTTTCATGTGGCCTCATGTTGTCCTTTCAAACATATCTGTTTCCAAATTTCCTCCTCATATGACACCAATAATTTTGAATTAATGCCTGCTTCCAAGCTGACACTAGGGGTAAAGAATCCAACTGCCAATGCAGGAGACTTAAGAGAGGTGGGTTTGATGCCTGGGTTGGGAAGATCCCCTGGAGGAGCGCATGGCAACCCACTCCAGAATCCTTGCTTAGAGAAGCCTATGGACAGAGGCGCCTGGCGGGCAACAGAGCATGGGGTCACAGAGCTGGACACTGAGCGACTTAGCAGAGCAGCCCTAATGGCCGCACTTTAACTAATTACATATGCAAAAACTCTATTTTCAAATAAAGTGAGTCTGAGGTCTTGGGGAATAGGGCTTCAACATATGAATTTGGGGAAGGGGCTAACAGTTCATAACAGTGTCTTTTGTGTCAAAACAAATCTTCGCTTACCACGGTTTGAAGAAAACATTCTCCAATGTTTTCTTCTAAAAGCTTCAAAAGTATAGTTTTCATGTTTGGGTCAAGATTTATCTCTAGTAATTCTTTGTTAGTTCTAGTTAGAAATTAAGCTTATTTTATTCCACAAAATATCCAGAGTTTACAACACCATTCGTTGAAAATAATTTTCTTTCCCCATTGATTTCTTTTGGTGCTATTGTCTAAAATTAAAATTAATTAGCCATGTTTACAATATTGCCTAAAATGTAAAATTGGTCATATATTTGTGAGTTCCTCTCTGGATTCTCTGGTCTATTTCTTTGAGCTATTTTTCTATCTTTATGCCAATAACCACACTCTCCTAATTGTTTTATACTAGAACACAGTAGCTTCATTGTAAACCTTGAAATCCCCTTTATTCCCATGTCTTGCAAATTCTAGCTGCTTTAGCACTTTCACATTTCATTCTGTGTTACCTCCATCTACTGAGATTGCTTTTTGTTCTTGTATTTTATCTCTTTGCATCATTGTTTAGAAAATGCGTCCAGGCAAAAAGTTGCAGTAAATGTGCAGCTTGTTTCATTTCTCTTAAGACATGAAGTCCTGCATGATCTGCTGTGTAATAACTGTGTCTTCATAAATTTGCCAGTTGAATAATTATTTACCAGGGGAAGTAATCTGAAGCCAGCTACTCCATCATGGCTGGATCAGAAGTCTGCCTTCAGTCGCTTTGATCCATCAATTATTTTATTCCAACAACTTCTGGAATTAGGTTTTGTTTGCTAACTCTGTATCCTTACTTCCTACTCAGAGCAACAACCATAGAGATACCTCTTATACTTGGATATTGCATTGCAGTAAGAAATGGGTGTGATTATTAAACTAGCTGGGTGTGTCAATACAAACTGTCAAAAAGAAGACTCAGCCTAGGTGGATATGTTAGGCATTCAGTAATTTATTTGTGGAGAAGCATATCCATCATGATCAACTCTGCTGCTGCTACTGCTTCTAAGTCACTTCAGTCATGTCTGACTCTGTGCGACCCCATAGACGGCAGCCCACCAGGTTCTCCCTTCCCTGGGATTCTCCAAGCAAGAACACTGGAGTGGGCTGACATTTTATTCTCCAATATATGAAAGTGAAAAGTGAAAGTGAAGTTGCTCAGTCGTGTCCGACTCTTGGCGACCCCATGGACTGCAGCCTACCAGGCTCCTCCATCCATGGGATTTTCCAGGCAAGCGTACTGGAGTGGGGTGCCATTGCCTTCTCCAATGATCAACTCTAGATTTCAACAAATAGAGAGGCTTTATGTATAGATTGGAGAAGACAATGGCACCCCACTCCAGTACTCTTGCCTGGAAAATCCCATGGATGGAGGGCTTCGTGGGCTGCAGTCCACGGGGTTGCTAAGAGTCAGACACAACTGAGCGACTTCACTTTCACTTTTCACTTCCATGCATTGGAGAAGGAAATGGCAAACCACACCAGTGTTCTTGCCTGGAGAATCCCAGGGATAAGGGAGCCTGGTGGGCTGGTGTCTATGGGGTCGCACAGAGTCAGACATGACTGAAGAGACTTAGCAGCAGCAGCAGCAGCAGCAGCAACATGTATAGATAACTTGCAAGGGCTGCTTTTGCTTGTTTTTAATTTGCGTATAATTGCTTTAGAATGTTGTGTTAGTTTCGGCTGTACAACAACATGAATCAGCTATATGTATAAGTATATTCCCGCCCTCTTGCGCCTCCCTCCCATCCCCCCCCCCCATCCCTCTGGGAGTCACAGAGCTCTGAGCTGAGCTCCCTGAGCTGTACAGCAGCTCCCACTAGCTATTTCACACATGGTAGTGCATATATGTCAATGCTACTTTCCCAATTCCTCCCACCTGCCCCTTCCTCTGCTGTACCCACGAGTCCTTTCTATACATCTGCATTTCTATTCCTGCCCTGCAAATGAATAACACTTTTTCTTCCATGAGTGATAATGCAATGAAAAGAGCAAGGCTCTGGAGATACACAAAAGCAGTAGAAACCAGGTTTGAGGCTTTGTTATGTCCACATGATAGTCACTCCAACTACCAATGTCTGAGGCTTCCCAGGTGGCGCTAGTGGTAAAGGATCTGCCTGCCAATGCAGGAGACGGAAGAGATGCAGGATTGATCCCTGGATTGGTGGGAAACTCCCCTGGAGGAGGGCATGGCGACCCACTCCAGTATTCTTACCTGGAGAATCCCCGTTGATGGAGGAGCCTGGTGGGCTACCGTCCACAGGGTCGTGAAGAATTGGACACAAAGAAAGCAGCTTAGCACACATACATGCACATCAACCTCCTCGTGAGTTGAAATGAAATCATAGAGATGCTTTTTAATGTTGTTTCAAGGATTTAAACAGTTAATCCATGTAAGGTGTTAATCAAAGCCACTGACTCTCACTATCTTCTTAATAAGTGGTAATTATTATTATTTTAACTGAAGATGAATGTAACTATCTTGGCTGGATGTTAGAGGCAACAAATGTAATTGCCTCTTGGCAAATATTCAAAATGGGCTGATAGTTGAATGATGTATGCAAGCACATTAAAAGATAACAAAGAAACAAAACAAGAATTACTTGGAGGTGGATGTCAGGGAGAGAGAAAACAGAAATTCACCTTTGGTCCCAACAAACACTGGTATATTCTGAGAAAATAATCCATGTGGCATTTACTCTTCTAGCATAACATGATTTTCCTTCACTGCTGGTATGACTCTAACTCACATTTGTGGCTACTGAATGAAAACAGAAAGGGGCATTTAACATTGAATCTGTGTACTATCTGTATGAATATGCGCAGAGCCAAGACATGACTAATTTTGTATTCCTGTCAATTTTAATGTTTACCAACTTATCCACTTCAAACTGGTATAATTTAACCTTCATATGTAGTACATCTTTAGAATCATAATGTTATTTTGTGGTTGTAAAAATTCTCTGTCCCCTGTTGTTGGGAAAGTTTTACTTAATAATAGGAAAAATATACCACCTTAGAATCTTGGTAAGGTTTAAAGAATATTTTAAGGTTTTAAGATGAAGGGGTATTTTTAAATCACTTGCCACTTCTTAATAATGATGTTTATTTAACAAAATATTATATACCCAATTTGCCCTTGTGTGCATGCTCAGTCATGTCTGACTCTTTGTGACCCCATGGACTGTAGGCTCATAGACCCCTCTGTCAATGAGATTTCTCAGATAAGATCACTGGAATGGGTTACCATTTCCTCCTCCGAGGGATATTCCCAACCAAGGGATTGAACCAGAGTCTCTGGCATCTCCTGTATTGGCAGGTGGATTCTTTACCACTGAGCCATGTGGGAAGCCCCCTAGTGTAAAAATTATTTTAAACCCCACAATATCTATTTTCTCTTCTGGAAAATTCACAATGGGTTCACAGGGAAAGTGGCATTCTTGTTTTGTATTAATGTAGCCGTTATACCCTCTTAGGAGATCAGGTAGGGGAAGGAATCTTTTAGGCCAAGGAATACACAGAATTTTTTAAATGTATGCCATGCTTAGAAAATAGGTTAAGAGTATAAATTGTATGGAAGAGAATGATAGAATGTGATACCAAAAAGACAGGTTGCAACAGATTGTGAAAGGTTCTAATGTCATCCATTTTAAAGTGTTAGATTTTATATTTATGGTATTCAGAAGCAGATAAATTGTATTCAGATCCTTTTTTAATGAGATACAAAATATTCTATAGATGATATAATGTAACAAAGTATATAACAGAATATATACTGCATGTACTATCATTATTATTTAATATTCAGTGGATAATGATTCATACCAATTTTTTAAAAATTACTAGGATTTGAGCAACATGTATTTATTTATTGCATGGAGAAAACCATAAAATAACAGCTTTGTACCATAAAAATTATACATGTATTATATGTTGTAAACTTGGACTGAGGTATCTTTATGATTTTAAATTTTACAGATGAAAAACCATTTAAATACATTCTTCTGTATGGCCTAGATTTTTGTTTCAGCATACTGCAGGTGCAGAGTGGATATTGTTATTTCTCTATATTATGTGAACCATTTAGTGATACTTGGGAAATTACCCATTTTATAAATCTTGAGTCTGTCTCCCATTAGCAAAACTATGGCCCTGGAAGGTTTGGATTCATGGGTGACCTAGGTATACGCCTAGAATATTGCTTCTGTAGTCAATAACTAAAACACACAGGAAAGCAGACACAAAGAGGTTCCAGTGTAGCTGTTGTTTCCTATATTTGAAAAGCATAATTTCTAGAGGAATAGCTGCAATGGTACACCAGCAGTGCAGGTCTCATTGGGCTGGTCTGTGAACTATGAGCTTTGACTGTTGATCTGACCTGACAGCCCCTCTTTTCTCTGTTCACTGAGCCTGGTTCTCTGAGCCTGTTTCTCCCAAGTGTCTAGGCTTTCAGAAATTCTTTCAATCACCCTAGTGTTTTGCAAACATTTATTTCTTGCATATGCCCTACACAGACACTGCTTATAAATCGGATCTCAAATGCAAGGTAGGTCAACTCTTTGACAGTAGAAGCAGTGTTTCTGCCTTTGCAATCTTACGCACAAAATCTGGCAGTAGTTGTGCAACTGTTATAGAAAACATCTATTTATAAGTTAATAAAGAAAGCTAAGCATCTCTTGCATTTCCATACAAATTGTGAAGTTATTTGTTATAGCTCTGTGAAAAATACCGTTGGTAGCTTGATAGGGATTGCATTGAATCTATATGGAAACACAAAAACTCTCAAATAGCCAAAGCAATCTTGAAAAAGAAGAATGAAACTGGAGGAATCAACTTGCCTGACTTCAGGCTCTACTACAAAGCCACAGTCATCAAGACAGTATGGTACCGGCACAAAGACAGAAATACAGACCAATGGAACAAAATAGAAAGCCCAGAGATAAATCCACGCACCTATGGACACCTTATTTTTGACAAAGGAGGCAAGAATATACAATGGAGAAAAGACAATCTCTTTAACAAGTGGTTCTGGGAAAACTGGAAAACCATTTGTAAAAGAATGAAACGAACACTTTCTAACACCATACACAAAAATAAACTCAAAATGGATTAAAGATCTAAATGTAAGACCAGAAACTATAAAGCTCCTAGAGGAGAACATAGGCAAAACACTCTCCGACATAAATCACAGCAGGATCCTCTATGACCCACCTCCCAGAATACTGGAAATAAAAGCAAAAATAAACAAATAGGACCTAATTAAAAGGAAAAGCTTTTGCACAACAAAGGAAACTCTAAGCAAGGTGAAAAGACAGCCTTCAGAATGGGAGAAAATAATAGCAAATGAAGCAACTGACAAACAACTAATCTCAAAAATATACAAGCAACTCCTGCAGCTCAATTCCAGGAAAATAAGCGACCCAATAAAAAAAAATGGGCCAAAGAACTAAACAGACATTTCTCCAAAGAAGACACACAGATAGCTAACAAACACATGAAAAGATGCTCAACGTCACTCATTATCAGAGAAATGTAAATCAAAACCACAATGAGGTACCATTTCACGCCAGTCAGAATGGCTGCTATCCAAAAGTCTACAAGCAATAAATGCTGGAGAGGGTGTGGAGGGAAGGGAACCCTCCTACACTGTTGGTTGGAATGCAAACTAGTACAGCCACTGCGGAGAACAGTATAGAGATTTCTTAAAAAAACTGGAAATAGAACTGCCATATGACCCAGCAATCCCACTGCTGGGCATACACACTGAGGAAACCAGAATTGAAAGAGACACGTGTACCCCAATGTTCATCTCAGCACTGTTTATAATAGCTAGGACATGGAAGCAACCTAGATGTCCATCAACAGATGAATGGATAAGCAAGCTGTGGTATCTATATACAATGGAGTATTACTCAGCCATTAAAAAGAATACATTTGAATCAGTTCTAATGAGGTGGATGAAACTGGAGCCTATTATACAGAGTGAAGTAAGCCAGAAAGAACAACACCAATACAGTATACTAACACATATATATGGAATTTAGAAAGATGGTAATGATAAACCTGTATGCGAGACAGCAAAAGAGACACAGATGTATAAAACAGTCTTTTGGACTCTGTGGGAGAGGGAAAGGGTGGGATGATTTGGGGGAATGGCATTGAAACATGTATATTATCATATATGAAATGAATCGCCAGTCCACATTCGATGCATGAAACAGGATGCTTGGGGCTGGTGCACTGGGATGACCCAGAGGGATGGCACGGGGAGGGAAGGGGGAGGGGGGTTTAGGATGGGGAACACGTGTATACCCGTGGTGGATTCATGTTGATGTATGGAAAAACCAATACAGTATTGTAAAGTAATTAACCTCCAATTAAAGTAAATAAATTTATATCAAAAAAAGAAAGCTAAGCATTTAAATGGCATTTATAATTTGAAAATTATGGATAACTCTTGTAAGCTGCTTTACTAGAAACTTGGCATACTTTGAATAAAAGACTGTATAAAGTACTTTAGGGTCCAAGGAGGTATCTAAGAGCTTCCAGAATTAAAGCAGCATCTTAGAATGGAAAATCTTTTGATGAGCTATTTAGTTCTGATTAGTCTTGTTCTACATAATTTGAGTATCTCTGTGGGAAAGTGCCATATGGTGTCAATAAATAAGTCTTCAGTGTGTTCACTTATGTTCTGAAATGTATATAAGAAGGTCAATTATCTCTAATTAAGTCACTATTTTCTTTGGTAAGCGTGTGTGTGTGTTTTTCTAATCAAGCACTCAGTGAGATGACAGTGTCTCTACATTGCTGATTAAGGATATGTCAGAGATAAGAGTCAGAAGAAAAGTTGAAATGTCTTGCTCTCTTAAAAAATATATATACTACTGTGTTTTGCACATTATTATCAGTCTTTCCTCTAACCACTATACCTCTCCTCACTTAGGTGGATAGAATGTAAGGATAATCTAGAATAGGGTCATGCTAGGTCTGTTCCTTAAGAACTGACACCCATCCTTCAAGGGCTCAGCACAAATCCGCAAGAGCACATGCAATGAGCCAAGGAACAGCCCTTGAGAGAAGAGAGCAAGTTCAGGCTGTAGGGAATTAAATCCCACTGAGGCTGGGAGGTCCCAGGAATGGAAAACATTGGAACCATAGAGAAGCACAATCAGTATGTGTTACATAACCATTCTAAGGCTTTAGGGAAACATAAATGACTTCATTAAAAAGTATTCAATAGGAAAAGTTTGTACTCACCCTCATGTTCCAAGCAGCACTATTCACAATAGCCAAAACATGATAACAACCTAAATGCCCATGAACAAACACATGGGTAAAGAAGATGTGGTGCATATATGCAATGGAATATTATTCAGCCATGAAAAAGAATTAAATAATGCCATTTGCAGCAATAAGGATGGACTTAGATTATCATACTAAGTAAGTCAGAAAGAGAAAGCCGAATATCACATGATATCTATATATATGGAATCCAAAATATGACAGAAATGAACATATCTATGAAACAAAAACAGATAGACATAAAGAAAGACATAAAGAACAGACGTGGTTGCCAAGGTGGGGGCTGGAAGAGGGAAGGATTGGGAGTTCGGGATTAGCAGCGGCACACTATTATACACAGAATGGATAAAGAACAAGGTCCTTTTGTATAGGAGAGCAAACTATATTCAAAATCATGTGATAAACCATAATGAAAACTATTATGAAAAAGAATATATATATGTATAACTGAATCACTTTGTACAGCAGAAAGTAACACAACATTCTAAATGAACTATACTCAAATAAATTTTAAAAAAGAAAAGAGTTGCATTCAAATCTCATATTATAACAAGCTAAGGAATAAAAATTGAGCAGGGAAATTTGTATGCAAACAATGAAGGAATGTCACAAAGCAAGCCTCACGACAAATAAAAATTGAAATTTAACATTTTAAAATGAGCTAAAATAAATTAAACAATAGACATTATAAAAACAGTGCAAAATCCTATTGCGCCAAGTTAAGAAATGCAACGATTAGGCAAGAAGAAAAAAATTAAAGAGAAAGCTAAGAGAACAAGGGAAAGAATAAGAAATTAAAATGTATTAAATAAATAAAAACTGTGCAACAAAGAATAAACTAGAAGGAGTGCAAGAATGGATATGACATGATAAAATAGTGCCACAGAAGTAGGAAATGGAGAGGAAATACAGCGAAATAATAGACAAAGAATGAGGGGAAATAACAAAACTAAGACAACAGAATAAAGCAATAACAGCAATTCAAGAAATACATTCTGAAGTTAAAAGAGATGTAAAGGTGTATATTTACATTAAAAAAAAACAATTAAAGTATTCTATTGGAAGAAGGAAAGAATAGAGTGAAAGGAACAGAAATAGAAACTAGAAATTATTAAATATACCATGCTCTTAGATTTGAATTTGGATATATGTAAAAGAAATGATAAAAAGTTAAAAACTTAACCGCTGATAATAAAAGGCATTAAAAACACCTGTTATTTACTCAGTGGTGAACCCACTCAAGGAGAAACTAATGCCAAGTGCTTTTACACATAAGTAATTTTACTGTATATCTCTTGATAGGCTATGTCTTAGAATAAACTAAAAGTACTGCAAAGACCCTTATGTTGATGATTATTTCTGATAACACATGATTGATGGTATTGCTCATAGCTTGAATTCAAGACTTTTGTGTGTATTATACAAGACAGTTAATGACTATTATGCTTACTTCATTGGGAATAGGGATGAGGATAATGGAAGAAAGAGAGTACAAAGGTAAGATTGCTGAAATCAGGGTAGTTTTGGTTTTGTCTTTTTAATTTTAAAAACTATCCTCCTGATTTTGCATCCAAAGCCTCATCATGAACTCATATTATATTTTTTCAAAAAGGAAAAGCCACATGCTTCCTATCCCTCTCAACTAAAAACATTTAAAAACAGTGACACCCTAACAGCCATAGTGCTGACTGTGAATACAGTTTTATATTACATAAATAAGGACTGTTTAAAGATATGCCTGCTTCTAGATACAGGGAAGGAAATGTGTTGGATAAGTTAAGACTATTCTGTCTTTTCAGGAAGTAAGTAAATACCAGAGATGACACATAGGGAGTCCTTGGCAGTCCGGTGGCAGGACTTCACACCTTCACTGCTGTGCCCCAGTTCAATTCCAGGTTAGGGAACTAGGATCCTGCAAGCTGCTCAGGATGGCCACCTCCCCCCAACCCCACCACCACCAAAAGTAGTTTTAAAAAAGACAACAGGGAAAATGTCAAAAGAACTCTGGGACCAACTTGAAGCTTCTAATAGTCAGTGACAGATTAGTTTGAGAATCATTAAAAGCAAGAACTGCAACGTATTTAAAATTATAAAAATGTTTAAACATGTGAATTCACAGTTATTATATGCATATACATTATATAAATAATGGTTCAGACATTCCATAGAATATTTTGCAGCATTTGTAATTGTGTTTGAAAGGTCAGTCAACAAATTGGAAATGCTTATGGTTTTACCTTAAGTAAGATAATAATGCTGACCCAGGTGGTACAGTGGTAAAGAACCCACCTGTCAAAGCAAGGGAGGTGGGTTCCATCCCTGGGTGGGGAAGATCCCCTGGAGAAGGAAATGGCAACCAACTCCAGTATTCTTGCCTGGAAAATCCCATGCGCAGAGGAGCCTAGCAGGCTTCAGTCCATGGGGTTGCAAGAGAGTCAGATAGGACTGAGCAACTGAGAGCGCATGCGCACGCGCGCGCACACACACACACACACACACACACACACACACACACACACACACACACACACACACACACACACACACAAACCTCCTGACCCTCACAGTATGTAGATAATAATAACTACTACATAATTGTACATAAAAGGTAATATACAAGTATATTTGTACATGAACATGAACACAAATATAATTAGATAAATGACAGAGAACAAAAAAGCATTTAAAAAGTGATGAAATTGTGAATGATTTTCCTAGTGACTTCCACTTCATGGTTTCAATGCATTTTGTTCAATGAAAGTACTTTCATGCAATAAAATCAAGTATAATTAACATTTAAAATTTTTGCACACTGATAGATTTCCTTTTCCCTTAAGTGAGGACAGAATGATATGAAAAGAAAGTGAAAGCCAAGTCGCTTAGTCTGACCCTTTGTGACCCCATGGACTATACAGTCTATGGAATTCTCCAGGCCAGAATACTGGGGTGGTAGCCTTTCCCTTCTCCAGGGGATCATCCCAACCCAGGGATCGAACCCAGGTCTCCTGCAGTGCAGGTAGATTCTTTACCAGCTGAGCCACGGAAGCCCAAGAAAACTGGAGTGGGTAGCCTATCCCACAATGAAAAGAACAAAGTTGTTAAACTCATTTGTATCTGGGTACAGATCTCAGATCTGTCATTACTTTAAACCCTGGAGTAACATCCTAATTTAACACTTCAATCACAATGAATTTCTTTAGGAATTCTTTGGCAGATAACTTGGTGTAAAAATATATCAGATCAATACATTTTTAATTTTTTTAAATTTCCTATTCCCTCATTTGATACTTAAATTTGAGAAACTTTTTTCTTATTTTCTGCCATTTACCAAAACACATTAAGATCAAACCAAGTTATAATATTCAAGTAAATCTCTTTATTTGAATAAGAATATTCAAATAAAATTCAAATATAAGATTCAAGTAAAAATCTTTGCATTGATTCATGTTTTCTTTCATGAATCACTTATTGATAATTTATGGTTTTCTATACACAGACTTCTGCTTTGTCTATAACTCATTCTCACCAGATTCCCCTTGCAGTCTTTCTGATAATAGGAAACATATTAATGAAATTTACGTTCTTGGTATTCATTTCCTGCAGTGAAATCCGATTTGATGTCTAAATACGCTCTTTTTATTCTTTATCGTTTCAATGCTGAGTAAATTACAGTTGTCCTCAACTTTTTACCACATTAAAATTTCTCAGCTTGTGTCTCTTAGAGGACAAAGGATATTTTGAAACATAGGTTTTGCTTTGGCTACAATTTAATCAGGTCTCTAAATCCTGCCAATCACCTTCAGACTAAAACAGCTCCTCTGTTCAGATCAAAATATCACCTTTAGTGCCTGTCTGTCATTTCAAGTTCATGCCATTGTAAGTCAAGATACTGTCCTTTGTCACTCTCCACAATGAGAGGACATTAAGGAGTTTCTCGATTGAATTTTGCTCCTCAGATTTCAGACAACTTCAGACTTAAAATGACCTCTCATTCTGAACTCAGTACTGCCTTACTCTTCTCTCAGCTCTGTGACTGGCTCTCTGAAAGCAGTCCAGGGCACTTCAAACTCATTCTTATCATCTCAGTATCTCTCCTCTTCATCTTCCTCTTTATATTTCAAGGACTGCCCTGGAATGTCATTTTGCACAAACCTCTAACCCTAACCCTTTAGTCATATGTAAGAACGGAATGCTCTTAGCTGACAACTTGGCTAATACGTATTGATTACTGTTAATTAAACTAAACTAGACAGTATAACTTGATTCTTTGTTTACTTCCTACAATTTCCTGAAAAATCTGCCTTTCTAACTAAATTTGAGTATTTCAATTTACAGGAAAATAAGTGTTCACCGATTAATTAATGCTTGATCATCTGTTCCATGGAAACTGCATATTTCCCCTCTGAGTTGTACTCCCAGACTTTCTAACCTGTGACTTTTCTCCTTTCCAAATATCTTAGATAATGATTTTTGATTAGGCTACATTCACACTGACTTCTCTCTGCTAGAAATTATGCTTCACTAGGGCAAGGGTCTTCATCTCTTTTATTTACTGATACGTGTCACATGCCTAGAGCAGAGACTAGCACATGGTAGATACTCAACACTTCCTATCATGGAATGTATACATAGTTTTCCTTTGCTTTCTTTTGTTTGATAGGGAAGAGGATATAGAATGTTGTATTGGGATATAGAATTTTGTATTATTATTTTATTTCATTCGGGTCATTTGGAATTTGTCTTTCCATCCACTAATACATTTGTAGGAATGTTATGCTCACATGCACACTAGGCCCTGATGAGATGACTCCCTCGTATGAGTCCCATGACTTGTAGTTATGTAATGGAGCAGGATGGAAGAGCCACAGTAATGCTCAGTATACCATGCTTGTGGATAAAGGCATGATCCTTCACATAAAGGAGGTAATTAACTGAAATAAAGTCATGAGCAAAATTTTAATGGAAGTGTTCCTTAAGGAAGTCTTGGACTTTCTTTCCTTCCCTTCTGTAGCTCTTTGCCTCTTTAGCATTGTCCTTTTCTTTAATTCGCATACATTCAATATTGTCCACTATATAGACTCTCAGAAAATGCTTTTAGATACCCATGCAACACAAGGCTGCAAAACTGGTAAAATTTTATCAGCGACTTTTGCAAGAAGCAGTTGAATTTTCATACAGAACAAAGCATTTAACTAAAGAGGTGGAATGCAAAAGTCTATTGCTAGAATTCAAAATATATAGATGGGTAAGTCAAAACCATTTGGCACGATGACAATTCCTTTGACCTGAAATCATTGAAGTTAGAAATCAGCTACTGAGAATTTGACCTACCACCTTACTCCCCCAGTCCCCAATACTTTTAAGAAGTATTGAATATTGTGCTCCTATATTTACTATAAATCTTATTCAACTGTACTTGGAAGGATCCCTTTCTTCACATACACATGAAAAGCCAATCTCTGGCAAAACCCTAAAGGAGAACCAGCTTGTTTCTGCAAACTTCACCCTGGCCCTTTAAGGATCTACTAGGAAAAGGGAATGAAGGAAATTCAAAGTGCTCTGTAATGTACTCAGCATCCTTATCTCTTTTAAGTAAACCTATTTGTTCTAAGCAGACAGTCCAATAACTCATGAAGAGTTAAAGGCACTAAACCTTCCAGATGGTTACAATTTTAAAGCACACGCCTGAACAAAGAATTCATTTTTAACAATGGATTTTTCAGAAATGAATAATAAATTGGGGTCAGAGTGTCTACAGGAGTCAAAAGGGCTATTAAAATTTAATCTGTTCTCTGAATCCAGAGAAATATTTTAAAATCAATATATAGGAATTCTTTTTCATTCTAAATCAAAACTTGCCTTCACTCTACAAAATGCTTTTACACGCATTACATGTTGGTTAATATTACTAAAAGTAATTAAAATGTATCTGTAACTTTGCATCATGTGGTACTTTCTCAACCTTTAATATTCTCCATACCTCTTTTCAGCCTTTTAAAGAGCTCTCTGTTCAGATACTTCTTGCATAAAACATTCCTAGATCACATGGGTTGAGCTCTTACACCAGAATAGTCTTATTTCTTAATTGACCTGTTTTTACTGTTGTTCAGTGACTAAGTCAAGTCTGACTCTTTGTGACCCCGTGGGCTGCAGCATGCCAGGTTCCTCTGTCCTCCACTGTCTCCTAGAGTTTGCTTAAATTCATGTCTATTGAGTTCAGTGGTGTTATCTAACCATCTCATCCTCTGTCACCCCCTTTTCCTTTTGCCTTCAATCTTTCTCAGCATCAGGGTCTTTTCTAATGACCTGTTTCATCTTGAGATATTTCTATTAAAATCTAATTATTTTAAGTAACCCAGGAATGATGAGTGTACTTAAAATAGCTCCACAGCCTTCTGAAAAATTTTTTTAAATATCAAAGATTCTCAATACTTATTTATCCATTTAAACACACTTTTGTATTTTTAATTCCTATATACGTAAGGTTTTAGTGCACAAATACAATACCTCACACCCAGATTTTATTTATTATACAGAAACATTTATTATACAGATTCTATCCACATAGTGCCTAACCCAGTAATGCATGTACGAATATAATAAACCTCTGGTGAGATAATAAAGATTAGACTATTCCTAAGCAAAGAGTGTTCATAATTCAATTTAGTTTGATGGAACATAGACAACAAACTACTTCCACACCAGAACTCTATGAAACTGATCCACTCAGTACCATGTAACTTTGACTTTGTAACTTATGACCCTGTTTATTCATGGATCCTGTGTTAATAAATCAGTAAGTGGGGCTATACAATATTAAGATAAGTTAGTAATATTCTGCCCATCAATTTCTGCTGGGGGGCCAGCATGAGGAACTCCGCCCATGGCAAAGGTCATGAGGAAGGAGGCTTGGCATATGCAAAGGCGTGATCAAGCCTCAGGAAACCCCCTGTCCCCGAGCATCTACCCCCAAAACCAGAGTCTGTTTTATGCTCTCACCTACACCTCTGACTTTACGGGGGGCTCTCCGCCATCACCATTTCTCTCAGAGAAGGAGTTAACGTGCAGCTCCAAGTCAATAAAAATTCCTAGGCATGACAAGAGTGTTTCAGCTTACGGACTCCTCTGAAGGTTATCTAGCCCGCCTGTATAGGTTTGTCCAGCCACATGTGATTGTTTATAGCCTCCCAATCTGAGAGGCACGAGATGTTTTAGACTTACTAAAGGCAAATTCCTTTGGGAAGTTGGAAATTGTCAGTATAGTGGGTTGGTTGAAATTATATTGGTGAAGGGTTTTTTCATTTGTTGTGCCAATAATTACTGCTAATTCCTTGCCCTGGGTGGGACAAAGGTGTCTCAGGTCAAACCTCTCTGCTGACAGACTAGCTTGTGTGACAGGATTATCCACACTCCTGCCACTAGCACATGATTGTTTACTACCTCTCAACCATAAACAGCAGAGTTTTGGAGTATTTTGAGAGTCTTAATTAGCATAGGGCTGTTCTCATTGTTGAGTCAATGATTGCTGCCAGGCCTCTATATCCTTAGGTACCTGGCAATATATTAATTAATGTATTTGGAATATAGAAAAGGAAATATAGTAGTTTTTAAGGTTAGCAATACTAGACTTTTTGAGTTAATGAATTTTCTTTTGTAATAGATCACTGTACTTTGTTATAAATCACTGTGTCCTTGCGATGTAAAAATGTAACTTTATCACTATCTTAAGACTAAACAGGTCTTAAGGGGAGCATTGGTGAAAGGATTTCCATTTGTTGGGCTGATGTTTGCTGCTAAATCTCCATATTCCCTGCCCTTATAATGAATATAACTAACATATAGGAGAAATAAGTATTAACCTTTAAGCATATAGGAGAAATAAGTATTAACCTTTAAGATTAATCATGTTAACCTTGGGTTAAATGAATTCCTTTCTTGATTGTAACTCACTACACCCTAACCCTATAGGAATGCAACTTCATTTGGAGGGTGGTGCCCAGTTTAAGGAAAAACACCCTTGGAAAAAATAAGTTTTTTGGTTATCAGAAAGAAAGGGTGGTAAAATGTCAGCAGGTCTCATGGCCAGAAGATGTTGTAAAACACCTAAGACCTTTTTTTATACATTTATGTGAAGCACCTGATTTTGATAAAGGTCAGGACTGCTGACCCCCCGCGTGACTCTATATTCATCCCTATGTGTAACAAAAGGTATATAAGCAAACCCCAAAATAAAGAAATCGGATCAGTTTCTGGAAAGACTGCTCCCCGTTTTTCTGGCTGAATTCCCATCTGGTGCATGGGTACCCACCAAGCATACTAATTTTGCCTGGGCTTCTAAGATCAGACCCGGGGGGCCTCAGTGCCTCCTCTCCTTCGGGAGAACAGGAAGACACCTGCGGCCTACGTAGGTGGTGATTGGTATTCCATGTGAACCAAGTTATTCAGCCTCTTTTTCTCTGCTAATTTTCTAATCTCTCTCTATCTGTAATTAAATAAGTTATTTCCAAGGACACTGACTCTGTCCCCACCTTCGAATCACCCTGGATCCACCCGGGCTGGACCCTGGCAAATTTCCTGCTTGTAAATTGTTTGTAGTGCCATTGATCTGATGCACATAATTTCTTAATATGAATATCCAGAAATCTACAATCGTTTGGCCTGGAGACATCATCTGATTGAGGAAAGGTCCATTTATATTATGAGTGCACTCTGAACTCTGATACAAATTGATTAATGATTTTTAGAAACTAAAATTTTCCACAGGTATCGTAGGGACTTTAGATTTCATCAGCCCATATCAGTTCCATAAAATCACAGTATATTTTATTCTATGCAGTTCGGTTAAATGCATCTGCCAATTAATCAACAAGTGTTTCTTCAGCATCTAAAGCAAGGACTGTGCATCAGGGGCTGTTCTAGGCGTTGGAGATATGTCTGAGAGCAAAAAAAAAAAAAACAGCCAAATAAACAAGATTTGTCCTTATGAGGCATTCATATAGGAGAAAACAAGCACATGTTAAATATTATGGTAGGTTGTCAGGTAATGATAAAAAAAATAAAATAAAGTAAAGACACAAAGACTGGGGATGGGCCTGAGAAGGTGACATTTAAGCAGGATGTGAATGAATTTAGGGAGTGAGTTAAGTGGAATCTGGAAGAAATTTCCAGCACAAGAAATAGGTCTAGTTAGGTTCTTATTTGGAATATTGGTTAAACAATAGGAGGGTCAGTGTGGTTATATTTGGAGTAAGGTAATCAAGGGGAAACATGTTGAAAGACCAAGGGCCAGATTACAGAGGGAATATACATCACAGTGGGGTATTTGGATCTCACTTTGAGTGTTATTGGGAAACAGTGAATTGAGTAATCAAGGATGAATTCTAAGAATTTTGACCTGGTAATTGGGTCAACTGAAGTGATATTTACTGAAATAAGGAACACTAAGGGAAGAGCAGGCTTTGGGTGGGGAAATCAGGAGTTTGGTTTTGGACATGATACATTTGAGATGCCCTTTGTAATTCCAACTGACGGGTAGTGATATTACAATGCCCAAATCATAGTAAGGTGAATGGGGCATTCGCCTAATATGCAAAAACCCAATGGGGCACCAAAACACTTAGTAGTCAGGATAAATATTTTAATGTGAAATTTTTAAAAGTCAAAAGTAAAGCAGACAATCCATGATGAATAAAATAGCAAATTTTAAAAGAAAAGTAGTTCGGTAGGCAGGGTTTTGTTCCCCATGATATTTGTCCCCTATATTACCTTATATATTTCATGGGATTTCACAGATTGTATGGGCTTCTCAGGTGGCTCAGTGATACAGAATTCGCCTGCCAATGCAGGAGACACACATTTGATCTCTGGGTCAGGCAGATACTCTGGAGTAGGAAATGACTACCCACTCCAGTATTCTTGCCTGGGAAATCCCAGGGATGGAGGAGCCTGGCAGTCAAATGTGAATGAGTGAGCATGCACAGATTGTGCAAAGGTTGCTCATCAGTTACCCCTAAAACAAGATCGGCCTGGATTGTTAAATATGCTCACTGTAATCCCATGAGCATTTAACAGCAGAAAAGAAAAACAAAAGAGTCAGATTTTTGTGGAGGAAGACGAGGTGGGAGAAGCTAAAAGCAAGAGAACAATACAGTCACCATTGCTGTTGATAACCCATGATGAGTCGCGTCAGTGAAGCTCAGAATGACTCCTGGGCAACAGGAAGCAAGGAAACAGGGATTTCAGCTCTGTCACTTCAAAGAACTGAAGTCCCTCAACACCTGAGTGTGTCTGGAAACTGCCTCCACTAGGAACCTCCAGAAAGGAACCCAGTCCAGCCACCACCTTGGTATCAGCTTTATGAAACCTCAAGCAGAGAAGCCAGATGAATCTACGGGACTTCTGACCTTCAGAATTGTGAAATACCTAATTTGTTTGATCTGGGTTTTCTGCTTTTAAAACGCTAAGTATGTGTTAATTTGTTAGAGCAGCAATAGAAACCCAAAGGCAGTGTTCATTTAGTTGATTCTGCATGATGGAAGTATTTTATGAAATACTGGGGATGCTTCTCTCATTAAAAAATTTCCCAGGAAAAGCTCTGTAAATTAACCACGGATAATGCTAGTGGGATTGGCCCTGCCCACCAAAGGTTCATTTGAAGACGTACGCCTTCATAAGAAAACTTCCTTCTCTCCAAGATGATGGTTTGTTACACTGTCTAGGTATTATTCTTTTATTTTTTAAATACTTTACTTATATTTGTTTTTATTTGACTGTGCCGGGTCTCAGTTGCTCTGTGTGGGATCTAGTTCCCCGACTAGGGATCGAACCCAGGTCCCCTGCATTAGGAGCACAGAGGCTTAACTACTGGACCACTAGGGAAGTCCCTACAATAAGTATTATTCTTGCAGACCTGTGAATCAGTTTACTGCTACCTAGACAAAACTAGTTATATTCTCAGACAGATGGGTTAAGATGGGGAGTGTAAATTTAACTTATTCAAAATAGACAACTCTCTAAGGAGACAGAGTTAATTTAATAAAAGAAAAAAATTCAAGTGCCAGTCAATATTGCATGATAATGCTGTTTTTGACAGTGGATATTGACTTACTGACATTAATCCCAGGATTGTGTGTTCTTATTTTTAATATAAGATTCTGCACTTCATAAACAACCATATATTAACCAATTTTCTTCATATCTTTCATCTGTGGGACATTTCTGTGATCCTGCAAATGTCATTCTTCCTCCTGATTTAAGCCTTGATTATTGAGATTTTATCAATACCCTAAAAATGGGATTGGGAAATACTTCAGCCAATCAAATGTGACAAGTTAATTTGGTCTTCACATTTATAGCTATATCATCAGAAAACCTGCTTTAAACTGTGAGGAAAATGGCAGTTCACAATTGCATTAAAAATACCAAAATGAATGAATCCATTATTCAGACACAGTCATGACAGGTCTGTAGTTGTTATTTATTCCAACCGCCTCCCAATATTATCTATTCCAGACTTGGATTCTACTGTTGCCTGGCTGAATTAACTCCTTCAATTCCAGCTCCATTAAAAACACCATTTAAAATTTTAATATGCTCAAAATTACAGCTTCCTTGTTTTTGAAATATAGTTGAAGGGGACTGGTTATTCTGTAAGGAGAGAATTTCCCTGATCCTGTTTTTCACCTTTACATTTATATATTCTGAAGTTCCCCAAGTCTAAGTGGCTCAGTGGAAAAGAATACACCTGCCAACACGGAGACACAAGAGACACAGGTTCGATTGGGAAGATCTCTCGAACAAGGAAATGGCAGCCCACTCCAGTGTTCTTGCCTGGGAAATCACATGGAGAGAGGGGCCTGGCAGGCTACAGTCTATGGGGTCACCACAAGTCAGACACAACTGAGTGACTGAGCATACTCAGGACAGAAGTTAATAAATGATCTAACAAAACAACATTTGAATTCTGTCTTTTGGATTGCATTGTGGATATCTGGAAGATCCGTGAAGATGTGCCCTTTAAATGAATCTTTTGTTACTTCTTCCATATATAAATAGGTTTCTTTATGCATCTCTTTTAAAGAATTTATTCTGGAGTTGAGTCATCTCATGTTGAATCCTAACCCAGTGCTTTTTAGTTGTGATGACTGGCAACTGATTTAATACACAGTGGTTCATAATCATAATCTGTAATTAGTGGTTATATCATAGGGTTTCATTTCAAATAGAAATTAACATACATAGGAGAAACATATTCCAAGCCTCAATCCTTATTTTTTTATTTTTAATGGTGCATCCTGCTTTAGAGTTTACAAGCCACAATGTATTTATTGAAATATATCCAAAGCTGACCACCTCCTTTGACCTCTGCTGTTAACATCCTATTCCAGAATATCATCTCTTGCCTAGATTGAATTATAGCTTCCAAAAACTCTCTTTACATTTTTGTGTTCCTGCAGTCTGTTCTACCTAAAGTAGCCACAGTGGTTATTTTTAAAACAAATGAAATCATATTCACTTGCTCAAAGATATCCAGTGGCTCGCCATCTCACCCAGAGGAAAGACCAAAGTCCTTAAGATCAGCAGGCCCACGCTCCCTCCCTTTCCTGTCTTTGTCCACTACCATTTTCCCCTTCTTCATGCAACTCCAGGTTCTCTGGCCTCAGCACTCTTCAAAAACACCAAGTACAATGAGAAGCAGCTAATGAAACTAAATGAGCAAATGGTGCAGAGTACTTTTTTAAGTCACAGTTTCATTGTCTTAGTTAAGACAGGGTTATTAAGTGGTGATTTAATTGTTTTTTATTAGCAACTTCAAGTATAACTGAAACAAGTGTATTTTCTATTAATAAAAATGAGTTTTGATCCCCCCCCCCCAAATCAAGTATACTCCTGCCTCAGACGCTTTAGACTTGGTGTTCCCTCTGCCTTTAATGTTTTTCTCAGCTGTATGCATAGCTCACACCTTACACACTTCAGTCTCACTCAAATGTTACTTGATCAAGGCTTTTCTTGACTGTATATACACTGGTACTCCATGTTTCCCCTCCTTTCAATTTGTCCATAACACATATCATGATCTGACCCTACTGCTTGTTTGTTAATATTTGTTTTCCTATACTGGAAAATAAGCTCTGTGAGGGCAAAGTTTTGTGTTTTTGTTGAATCCTGCATTTGTAGAACAGTGTCTGCTTCATATTAAGCACTCAGTAAGTATTGAGCATTCAAAGTATAACTAATAGAACTTTGATTTTTGAAAGAAAGAATGGCTTTAACTATTAGATATTTACGATTCTTATAGTTCTGTTTCATGTGATATTCAGTTTATTATATCAGAATCATGTACATTCTGATTGATGATTAATAATTATAAACTATTTGAAAGCAAAGTAATCCCAGTGACAAAATTACTGTAGAATTTGGACAGTAATCTTAATTGTGATGCTAAGCAACTTATTAAAGACCTAGCTTATTTTACAACTCTGCCCTACCACAAATGTTAAGCATGTTCCCAGCTAGAAACGATGTTTTTTCACTTACACAGGGGCTTTCCTGGTAGCTCAGCTGGTAAAGAATCCACCTGCAACACAGGAGAGCCTGGTTCCATTCCTGGGTCAGGAAGATCCCCTGGAGGAGGGCATGGCAACCCACTCCAGTATTCTTGCCTGAAGAATCCCCATGGACAGAAGAGTCTGGTGGGGTACAGTCCATGGGATCGCAAAGAGTCAGACACAACTGAGTGACTAAGCACATAGCACACCAGCACAGCACAGAGACCATGTTTGTAAATGCCTATTTTGATTTCTTCTAATGTTTTGTCTTATCCTAATAACCCATTCCAAAATCTAATATTGGTAGAGCTTTTATGGTTTACACAGTTTCACATAACTCATATTCTTCTTAATGACATGATCATGACCACTCTGGAGGACAGATATTATTTTAATCCTATATCACAGAAGAGAAATCTGAATGAGGGATGCTCTTCAAAGTATATATATACATACATACATACATACATATATATATATGCATATATAAACATCTTGCCCCATTTGCCTCTGGTTGTCCACAACAGGCCTGTTCTTTATAAGAAAATGCAGTGAGTAGCATTAATAGTAGTTACCACTGACTAAGTTAGATATTATCATGCATAATCCTTTCATCTTTTCAGCAACTCAGTAATATTATTTATTATTATAATTACCTTCATACAGATGAGGAACCTTAGGATTTACAGAGAATAATGGACATATCCAGTAAGTAAATGAACTACTGGTGCAATAAAAGCTCAGATATCTTGATTTCATTGCCAGGATCTTTACCTTCATCCTCTATTGCACCTGTATGCTTGCTAGTAGAGAAGATGAAAGAATCATCCAAAACCAATTTAGGGTTCTGTTGCTATCACAGCTTATTAAGTATGTAGCTTATTATGCCATGCCATAATAAGCATAATACTTTGTAACTAAATACATTTATCATATATAGATGAATAATTTCCAATTATGTAGACCTATATTTCCTGCAATTCTGATATTAATTTTGGGATGTGGGACCTATAACCATTTCTACTGTTTTCCCTCAAAAATGTAGATATCAGCTACTGTCTAATATAAGCATGAATATGGACAGAGGAGCTGGTGGGCTACATACAGTTCATAGGGTTGCAAAGAATCAGACGCAACTTGGCAACTAAACAACCACAGAAATGCTATCAGCTAAACATATATGCACAACTGCATGCCACTCACCATATCATAATATCCCTACAATGTTGCCTCGGGAGTTCTTTGATATCCTACAGTCGTATTTCTAGTTCTGTGTACATGTAGGCAATAAGTTACAGAGGGATTAACTATCAACCTGCATATATTGTTGTTCTCAAGTGTTCATTTTAAAGTACTTTCGTATATGAACACTCAGATGGTAAATAATCGGCCTGCAATATGAGAGACCCAGGTTTGATCATTGGGTCAGGAAGATCTCCTGGAGAAGGGACTGGTTACCCACTCCATTATTCTTGTTTGGACAATTCCATGGATAGAGGAGCCTGGCAGGCTACCGTCCATGGGATCACAGAGACTTGGACACAACTGAGCAACCAACACTACTTTCAAACCTTTTCAAATTTTTAAACAAAATAGTTATAAAAAGTTCTTTTGAAGAAAGAAATAAATTGATGCCTTAAACTGGCAACAAATACACTGAAAATTTTAATTCAGTTGATCAATATCAAATAATGATTAAAAGAGGGTTCACAGCGCTTTTAGTTTTAAATAGAACTACCTATATTTCCAATGTGTATTGTTTATCAAAGCAACCTCAAGAAAGCAAGGAACTCCAAGACTGAAAATGAAATCTTTTTGACCCGACATAATTTAAATACATTAAAATCAGTGGTGTGTGAGAGAACATTTTTGCTAATCTTTTTAGTAACAAAGATGTCTCAGTTATGCATTTAGTCAAATGATTAGTTTGCCATGAATACTCATTTAACTATAATACCTTATTGACTGGGCTAACATTTTTAGACTTATAAAGACAAAGGAAAGATCCAATTACAGTTATAGAATAAAATGTAAATGCTACAAACACTGACATTTTAAAGATCTTAAAATTGCCAACATTTTAGAACAGAAGATGTTAGAAATAGAGAATAATTTTCTTACCTTTTGAATTGGAAGTTAAAAATAGAATATCTGAAGTTGATGACTCAGAAAATATATTTAAAAATCATAAAGTATACCAAGGGAATAAAATGATTTAAATGAAAAAATGAAGAGGACTGAGCTGAAGATAAAATTGCATTCAATTCCTATTCTTTAAAAATGGAGTCAACCAAATTCAATACAAGTTGATAAACTAAGCAATTAACAGATACATAAATTGTTTAAATTTGTAAAGATAGCTACTGGAAGAACCAAATACTAAGCGCTATTAAAAATGGTTACTTTTGATGAAGCAGATTGGATGAGGGGCAAAAGGCAGAGATTATACAATTTTGACAATTCTGCATAAATTTCTGTTTTGCTCTTGTTTTTGCTTTAGATCATAGCACGTAACTTTTAAATTAATAATAGCAGTTTCTCCTTCCCAATGACTTTCTCCACACGAGTTAAACCATATTAAACAGGATTACTTTTCAAAAATTCTCAAATTATTCCTCTTATTTGGCTCTATGAAGAAAAGCACAGTAAATATTGGTTTGAAATAGCTCATTTATAAAGATCAGAATTCTAAAAAGACATATGAATTGAAAGAAAACACTTTGCTACTACGCTTCCATTGTCACAACAATTAAAGCATACATTAAACATACATAAATTTGTAGTTATCTGTTAAAGACAATTTGAACCCCTTGTGGGTTACTTAAGAAGGATGCTGACTAGCTTACCCAAGAAATAACTGCCTAGCAATAGTTCTTGGTTTAATTGAGGTCAAATTCATGCAACATAAAATGAACAATTTTACAGTACACCATTGTGTGGTATTTCGGATGCTCAAAATGTAGTTCAACCATGACCTCTATCTAGTTACAAAACTTTTATTCTTCCCCCACAAAATCCCCATACCCACTTAGCAGTAATTTCTTATTCATCCCCTCCTCCCAGCCTTAGGCAACAATAATCTGCTTTTTATGTCTATGAATTTACCTATTCTGGATATTTCCTGTAAATGGTTGCATGCAATATGTGATGTTTTATACGTGGCTTATTTCATTTCATTTTGAGGTTCATCCATGTTGTAACATATATATAGCAGTACTTTATTTCTTTTGGGGGATGAATTGTATTCCAATGTAAATATATGATACCCTTTGTTTGTACATTCATTCATTGATGAATATTTGGGTTATTTCTACCTTTTGGATATTATCAATAATGCTGCAATGACTATATTTGTACAAATATGTGTTTGAGTGCCTGTTATGATTTGTTTGGGGGTATATACCCAGAAGTAGAATAGCTGGGTCAAATTTGGGAGTTTTTCATCCATTATTTACTTAAATATTCTTTCTGCCTTTTACTCTCTTCTCTTTAGGGACTCACGTAATGCATGTGTTGGCATATTAGATTGTTCTCCATATGTCAGTTCAGTTTTTGGTTTGTTTTTTTTTTTTTTTCTGTTCACACTGGAAAATTTTAATGGTCTAATCACTAAATTCAGTGATACTTTCTTATACTTTCTCAACATGCTGTTGAACACATCTAGTGAAAGTTTTATTTCAATGGCTGCACTTTTAAGTTCCAGAATTAATACTAGGTTCATATTACCTCTTTATTGATGTTCTATGTTGGTTCATAGATAGTTCTCCCAGCTTCCTTTAGTTATTTCCTCAAAGGTTCCTTTTGGTCTCCACGTATATATAAGACAGTTGATTTAAAGTTTTTGTCTAGTGCATTCAATGCTTGGGCTTCCACAGAGAGGTTTTCTGTTAATTAATTTTTTCCAGTGAATGGGCCATACTTCCCTGTTTCTTTTTATCCCTCATTTTGTTTTGTCTTGCCTTGTTTTTCCTGAAAACCAGGCATTTTGAATATTTGAATAAAGTGACTCTGGAAATGCAGATTTTTTTTCTCCCCCAAATACTTTTTGTTGTTGATTTGCAGGTTTGCAGCCATCTTTTTTTTTTTTTTTTTTAAATGACTTTTCCACACTATTTGCTACAGAGACTGGATTCATTTTCCTGTGTGGTCACTGAAGTCTCTGCTGCATTCTCTTTGCAGCTACTCAGTCCCTGGAGAGGGATGCTCTCAAATAGCAAAATTTAGCAGTCATTTTCTTCATTTAGCATTCCCCTGATGTTTTCAATTCCTGATTAAGTTTATTCATTCAGGTTTTTTGTTTGTTTGCTTTGAGGTTTTTGTTTTGCTGTTTTATCAATTTAATAGTTATTTCAGTGGAGATTCTTTTCTTTGAGCATTCTCTTCTACCATTTCCATGATACCACTCTCCACACAACTGTTTGGGAGAGAATATGCTTGTGGTGATGGGCTTAGTGACAAGAAAACTTAACAATTCTATTCATTTTCTCCTGGCTATCTTTGTAACGAACTCTTAGGTTTCTTAGCTTAATTATTCAAGGGAGTAAATACATAGAGCAGTATAACATAGTTTTGTAATAAAAAAATTTTTATAAATAACACAATGAAAAAGTTTTCTTGGGAATATTTTTCTCAAAAATTATGCAATTATCCTCCAAATATTTATCCAACAACTGTTATGTACCAGGAAACTTCTAGGGTACAGTAATAGAAAAAAAAATTCCTTCATTTTATTTATACTCTAGCAGTGAAAGACAAATCATAATCAAATGTAAAAGTAAATGTTATTGTTCAATCTCTTCATCATGTCCAACTCTTTGTGACCCCATGGATTGCAGCATGCCAGGCTTACCTGTCCTACACCATCTCCAGGAGCTTGCTCAAACTCATGTCCATTGGGTCAGTGATGCCATGCAACCATCTCATCCTCTGAAATTCCCCTCTCCTCCTGCCTTCCATCTTTCCTAGCATCAGAGTCTTTTCTAAAGAGTAGGCTCTTCACATCAGGTGGCCAAAGTATTGGAGCTTCAACATCAGTCCTTCCAATGAATATACATGATTGATTTCCTTTAGGACTGACTGGTTTAATCTCCTCACAACCCAAAGGATTCCCAAGAATCTTCTCCAACACCACAGTTAAAAATCATCAGTTCTTTGGTGCTCAGTCTTCTCTATGGTCCAACTCTCACATCCATACATGACTACTGGGAAAAACATAGCTTTGACTACCAGATATTTGTTAGCAAAGTAATCTCTCCACTTTTTAATATGCTGTCTAGGTTGGTCATAGCTTTTCTTCCAATGAGTAAGCATCTTTTCATTTCATAGCTGCAGTCACCATCTCCAGTGATTTTGAAACCCAAGAAAATACAATCTGTCATTGTTTACATTGTTTCCCCATCTATTTGCCATAAAGTGATGGGACCAGATGCCATGATCTTAGTATTTTGAATGTTGAGTTTTAAGCCAACTTTTTCACTCTCCTCTTTCACTTTCATCAAGATGCTCTTTATTTCTTCTTTGCTTTTTGCATAAGGATAGTGTCACCTGCATATCTGAGGTTATTGATATTTCTCCTGGCAATCAATTCCAGTTTGCACTTCATCCAGCCTGGGATTTCCAATTATATACTCTGCATAGAAGTTAAACAAGCAGGGTGAGAATATATAGCTTTGATGTACCCCTTTCCCAATTTTGAATCAGTCCATTGTTCCATGTCTGGTTCTACCTGTTGCTTCTTGACCTGCATACAGGTTTCTCAGGAGGCAGGTAAGGTGGTCTGGCTATTTCCATCTCTTTGAGAAATTTTCAGTTTGTTGTGATCCATGCAGTCAAAGGTTTTAGTGTAATCAATGAAGCAGAAGTAAATGTATCCAATTCTTTGCAACCCCACCAGGAGTAGACCACCATTGCTCCTCTGTCCATGGGAATTTTCTGGGCAAGAGTACTGAAGTGGGTTGCCATGCCCTTCTCCAGGGGATCTTCCTGACCTAGGGATCAAACCCTGGTCTCCTGCACTGCTGGTAGATTCTTTACTGTCTGAGCTATCAGGGAAGCTAGGGCACAGCCAAAATGTAGAGTATATAAAATTATTTTAAGTGCAAGTGAAAAATAAACTGATGAAGGAAGGTAGAAAGTATAGAGAAAGGCAACTTTAAATCCCTAAGAAGGTGATTTTCAAAAGAAACCTAAATAAGATAGGTGATGGGCTGAGTTGTACATGTGCCTGCATGCTAAGTCACTTCGGTAGTGTCCAACTCTTTGCTACCCTATGGGCCACAGCCTAAAATGGCATTTCATAGAAATCACAGTTCAAAGAGCCTGAGGCAGGAACTTTCCTGGAGAGAGTGCAGGAACACTAAGGAGGTGAGTACCTAGCTGTTGAGTAAAATGGGCTGCCAGCTTAGTTTTAAGACACAAAGTTAGATGGAGAGGGGTTAGATTGTATAGCAACATGTAAACCTTTAAAACATTGCAAGCAATTTTGTTTTAATAGAGGTGAGATGAGAATCCATTGGAGAGCCAAAACCCTTTTATGATCAGACTTTCAGTTTTGAAAAAAATCACTCTAAATGAACGAGTTGAATATAGGGTTCAGAAACAAAAGTAGAAATAGAGAGCATATTTTAGAAACTATTACAAAAATCCTGGGGAAAGCTGATAGTTCTTTGTTTTGAGGGTAGTAGCACTGAGGATGAAAAGAAGTGATCAGAATCCAGATGCATTTTTGAGAGTAGAAGTACAATTTATCCTGGCACAGCAATCATATTCAAGGAATCTACATTCATACCTTTTTTATTGCACTTTATGTCATCAGTATTCACGGATAATGCATTGTTTATTTTACATGCTGAAGATGTGTGGCAACCCAGTGTCTTGTAAGTCTATTGGTACTGTTTTTCCAACATCCTTTGCTCCCTTCACATCTCTGTGTCATGTTTTGGTAATTCTCAGAAAATTTTAAACTTTTTCTTTATTATTCTATTTGTTATGATGGTCTGTGATCAGTGACTTTTGATGTTACTATTATAATTGTATTGGGGCACCATGAACTGTGCCCATATAAGACTGTAAACTCAGTTTAGAGGTGCTTTTGTGTTCTGACTTTTCCACCAACCAGCCATGCTCACATCTCTCCCCCTTTCCATGGGTCCCTCCATTCTCTGAGACACACATATTGAAATAAATCCAAGTAATAATCCTACAATGGCCTCTAAGTGTTCAAGTGAAAGGACCAGTCAATCAATGTGGAAAACCTCATGTTGTCTTAGTTTAATGTTCTCATTGTTGTCCTACTTTAAGAAAGGGCCACAGCCACCCCAGCCATTAGTAACCACCTGGGCAGTCAGCAGCCATTGACACTGAGGCAGGATCCTCCAACAGCAACAAGACTATGGCTTATTAGTGGCTCAAGTGATGGTAAGTATTTTTCTGCAATAAAGTATTCTTTTAGTTAAACATTGGTTTTTAGGCATAATGCTATTGTACCCTGATTAGACTGCAATATAGTGCAAAGCTAAGTTTTATATGCACTGGGAAACCAGTAAATTCATGTGATTTGCTTTACTCCAATGGTTGGAAGGTAACCTACCATATCTCTTGAGATATGCTAGCATTAGCACATCTCATGACAATCTAATATCATCAAGTATTTTATCAGTAAGTTTTTTCAGAGTATTTATTGACTCATTACTTTCATTAGTACAAATGGTAACAACCTAAATAAACAATGTGCATTCATCACATATTAGACATTTCTACCCAATAACTAAATAACTTCTCACCTATGGATTATCATTGATCTATTGTCCTTACTGTTAGATTATAATGACTTTAAATAAAAGAAAAATCTTTCCATGGATCCTCTGTATCAAAATATCCATTCCTGTACTAGACTTTCTTACTTATGGCAGAAAGAGAAGAACTAAAGAGCCTCTTGATGAAAGTGAAAGACGAGAGTGAAAAAGTTGGCTTAAAACTCAACATTCAGAAAACGAAGATCATGGCATCTGGTCCCATCACTTCATGGCAATAGATGGAGAAACAATGGAAACAATGGCAGACTTTATTTTCTTGGGCTCCAAAATCACTGGAGATGGTGACTGCAGCCATGAAATTAAAAGATGCTTGCTCCTTGGAAGAAAAGTTATGACCAACCGAGACAGCACATTAAAAAGCAGAGACATTACTTTGCCAACAAAGTTCTATCTAGTTAAAGCTCTGGTTTTTCCCGTAGTCATGTATGGTTGTGAGAGTTGGACTATGAAGAAAGCTGAGTGCCGAAGAATTGATGCTTTTGAACTGTGGTGTTGGAGAAGACTGTTGACCATCCCTTGGACTGCAAGGAGATCCAACCAGTCTATCCTAAAGGAGATCAGTCCTGAATATTCATTGGAAGGACTGATACTGAAGATGAAGCTCCAATATTTTGGTCACCTGATGGGAAGGAATGACTCATTTGAAAATACCCTGATGTTGGGAAGGATTGAAGGCGGGAGGAGAAGGGAATGACAGAGGATGAGATGGTTGGATGACATCACTGACTCGATGGACATGAGTTTGAACAAACTCTGGGAGTTGGTGATGGACAGGGAGGCCTGGTGTGCTGCAGTCCATGGGGTTGCAGAGTCGTACACTACTGAGTGAGTGAACTGAACTGAACTGTACTAGACTGTCTTAATATAAACTCAGTTTATCCAATGACAATACAAATGGTCAAAGAGAACATGAGCATTTGAAAATGAAATGTTGTTATTCCTGTTGATTATTCTTCATGTGTAAATCTGAGGGGGAAAAAAAAACTGCTAAAAATCAACATTTTTTGGAGTTTCCCAGTGGGATGCTGGATGCAACTGCATCTGCTCTGGAGGACTAATTGTTAGATATCCAAGAATTCTGCAAGCCAGCTGGCAGCACATCAGTAACTTGCAGTCAACCACGGTGGGAGTATTTACACCACGGAAACTGGTAGGCACGACCAACCAGCACCCCCACAGAGCCAGTTTTTAAACATTTACCAACACACTCCTGAGTTTAGGTTCTTAATTCTAAATAGTAAAAAGATTGGGAAAATAGATATAGCCCAGAAGGAGCCTTGGATTAAAATATAGTTCAAAATAAATGCATTTGTAGACAGTTTATGTCTTAAAACAAGATTATATTCTAAGAATGCACTAAAGGTACATCATATTTTTGAGAGATACCCATATATCAAACACGGGTTCCCCTGGTGGCTCAGTGGTATAGAATTCACCTGCCAGTGCAGGAAGTGTGGTTTTGATCCCTGGGTTGGGAGGATCCCCCAGAGAAGGATCCCCCCGCTCTAGTATTCTTGTCTGGGAAATCCCATGGACAGAGGAGCCTAATTGGTTATAGCTCATGGCATTGCAATGGGTCACACACAAGTTAGCAAACCAAACGACTACAACAAATACCTGAAACACTTTTGAATATGTCTCCTAATGAAAACTAGAACTTGTGCAAAATCAAAATATTTAGTGACTTGGGAAATTAACCAACCAAACTTTAGAATTTGCAACACATTTTTTCCTTCAAAATATTTTCCAAAGCAGGATGCAATGACCAAGTATGTCAGAAATGTTCTTATTTACCTGGATACCTGTGTTGACCTTTTAAAGATCCATGTGACAAAACTGCTTACCAACAGGACTTGCAGCAACCAAGTCTGCAGACACTGAAAGAGAGCAGATACAGCGATTCTTTAGAAAAATATCCATCACTGTCACCTGCTTGCTTTTGCTACAACTTTCCTTTTCAAATTTCTCTTTCAGCACATATATCTGGTGTCTCTCTTGTTGGGTTGTAAATTGTCTTTGTTCTGTGAAATTTACGAGAGTTTCACTGCATAAAATAGTCTCTGACAGAATCATTTTTGATCTGTCCACTAGGATTTGGCCAGATGGATCTGCTCTGATGGAGCCACCAGCCATTCTCAGCCTGGCAGTTCACCACTTCGCCACAAGGGGCATAAAAGAGCA
Source organism: Capra hircus (assembly GCF_001704415.2). Taxonomy (NCBI): domain Eukaryota; kingdom Metazoa; phylum Chordata; class Mammalia; order Artiodactyla; family Bovidae; genus Capra; species Capra hircus. Next base: position 11,409,407 of record NC_030811.1, on the reverse strand, counting down.
AATCATCCTTGAGTTGTTTCAGTGGAGAGGTTTAAAATATGAATCATGGCCGTCTAAAAGCCTTCTAATAAATCTTCTAATAAACATGGGGGGAAAAATCCATGTTTTGAGGGGCTTAGCCTTGCAAATAAGCAATTACCTATTATATTTAAACTATATATGTCAAAATGCTTATGTGTAGCTTGACAACTAAATTTATAGTACCGTCTCTGAGACAGACAGGGCTCTTAGGAATTGCAGTCTATATCTGTGGGGAGTTGTATGCGTTTTTTCAGTATTCACATAGAGACACTTTCTAGTTCCTTCGAGGCATCATGTTTCCAGTGAAGGTAGAAAGTGAACTGGCTTTGACCTGAGATTTTTTTCCCTTATAGATTAGGGATGCTATAATGCTGGGAGGGATTGGGGGCAGGAGGAGAAGGGAACGACAGAGGATGAGATGGCTGGATGGCATCACTGACTCGATGGACGTGAGTCTGAGTGAACTCCAGTAGATGGTGATGGACAGGGAGGCCTGGCGTGCTGCAATTCATGGGGTCGCAAAGAGTCGGACACGACTGAGTGACTGAACTGAACTGAACTGAGTGTTGTGGATAGGACCAAGGGTGGTAGGGGAGGATCAAACATTCAAATACCAGCTGTTACTTCACTATAGCTGTTTGAAATGGGTGAGTTGCACAGCTGTGTTCTCAGCCCCCTCTTATAGAAAATCCAAGTATAATCGGAACGTACTGTGAAGGATTTTGTTGTTGCGTGTGTGTGTGTGTGTGTGTGCACTCAGTCATGTCCAAATCTTTGCAACCCCATGGACTGTAATCCACCAGGCTCCTCTGGCCATGGGATTTTCCAGGCACAGGTGCTGTAAACTGGAAGCTGGTTGTCATTTCCTACTCCACGGGATCTTCCCACCCAGGGATTTAACTCATTTTTGTGGGGGTGGAAAGGATTAAAAGACATCACACATATAAATAAATGTGCTGTATGTGTTTGCTACTATTTTATTGTTTCTAAAATGTGTTATTAAAATATTGGTGCTAAGAGAGAATTGCGCTAAGAGAATAACTGTTATTCAATAACAGTGAACATTGATTTTTCCTCAGTCTGAATTACTACATTATTGTCCTTTCCTTCCAAAGGTTATGCTCTTATCCTACCCACTGAATATTCACTTTCCTGAGGACATAAATGATTTCTTACAATTCTCTTTTATGATATTACATGAGATCTCAGAACTTCCCAGAGTGGTTGTTTGTCCACCATAAGAAACGTGACTGGAACCAGAATCGTGGATACGTGAAACCCAGAGCATCTTGTTTTTACCAAGTTCCTGAAGGAGTATTGCAAGGAAAGTCACATGTTTACTAAAAGAACTTAGGACTTCAGTCTTGACATTCGTGTTCTTTGGTTATTTCTGGGCAACCTGCCTCATTTTGACTTGGGCTTATGGTTAAAATCCGATCTCTGTGCTCCATGTTAGACTTATTAATCAGTCTTGAAACAAGAGGCCTGGGAATGTACATGTCATTCCAATCCCCAAGGTTACTATTTCCTTTAATATTTGGAAATTTGTTTTCTTATCACCTACCTTTTCAACGAGGCAACTGGGTCCCACTATTGGGTCCCAGGGAATCTTCTTGCTTTTTTAGAAAATACAAAAACAGTAAACAATTGGCTTTTCTTGCATTTCCTGAGCTTCATTCTTTCGAGTTTTCTATATAAGTAAGCTAGATTATTGTATTTATTGATTGGGTATGTCATAATACTGAACAACAACAATACTGATACATGACAAACAGCCACAAAAACCTTAGCAGTATATAATAATACACACTTATCTAAGTCAATAAATTGAAGTCAACTGAGGCTTGTCTGGTCTAGGCTGGATCTGGCTGGGTGATCTGGCTACACTCCATGTTTCTCTCCTGTTTCTGACAAAAGTACGTTAGCACAAAGAAAATTATTCTCTTAGCAATAGGAGAGATGCCAGAAAACAATCCCCAAAGTGTAGACAAATTTCAAGCCTTTGCTGAGTCATGTCTGCTAATATTCCACTAGCCAAAGAAAGTAACATATCCACATTAGACATGAACAGAGCAAGAAAGTATGTTTCCATGGCAACAGTGAGTATGCATGGTCTTTCTGAAGAATAGTCTAACTGGCCACATTGACCTAAGTCACTTTCCTTTACTTTATTTTCCTAGTTACTCTTTTGGCCTTCTGGTTTCTCCAAGGTAAGGAGAAATTAAGACAGTCTCCACAAATAAATCTCAAACTAAGACATCTTACCAAAACTACTGCATTCAACATTCGAGAAAGAACAAGGAAGAAGCATAAAAATGCACTTCATGCTATCAAGTTCTAGAAAAACATTTCTTTTATCCTGTTAGAATTCCTGCATCCTATGTAATAGTCCAAGACCTCTCTCCTTCTTGAAGACTAAGGCATAAGGACTTGAGATTATCTGAATGAGATGTGCTCAATTACAGCTTTCAGTTACATCGCTTAGTTCTGTGTTGTTCATATACTACTGCTATAGCATTTAACATAAGAAATGATTCAGGAAAAACTTTCTCAAAATTGCTAAAAATCCAACATTAACTTGAGCGTTTATAATGATCCCACTGAAACAATATGTTAAGAAAGTAGTGAGCACTTTCTTTGTATATAAACATAAATATTTATTTTTTAAATAGTTATATTAGATAGAAATTTTGTGTTCCTTAATCTAGTTGAAAATTCACTCAAGATTTTACAGTTAATCTTTTCACCTCTTTTGAGGACTAAAATATTATTTGGAATGTGACATAATAAGCTAGTTACACTAGCTTATATTACATGTTTTGCATTTGGAGGGAAAATTATGGCTATGGTTTTAATAATTCAATTTAATACAATAATTACAGCTCTCTCAGACACCTGCAGAGGCCTGGATAAATAAATGGCATTTTTTAAACAGAGACTTTTTTAATCTTCTGGGAACATAAAAATGAATTTCAAATAACCGTATCCATTGTTATGTCTTGAAGACATAATTCCTAGCTGAGGAAATGCTTTCTAAACATTTGTTGAATAACTATTTTCTTTAATGCAATAAAAATTTTACTAGTAGTATGAATTCATCATACAATCAGAAAGGAAAGAAATTTTGATGAAAATCTGAATTAGATCCATGCAGATTCTAGATAAATTAACTTTTCATAAGTGATTTATCCCTGAGAAGAGTAAATTCCAAGAGTAATTTTATGTTACCTGTCATTTCTAGGTTCTTTACAAAAATTATCAGAAAAATATAGTATATAGTCTTTTATAAATTGAGGATAATCACCGTTTGATAACAGCCTCTATACCATTTCCTAAAATAAGTCAATGAACAAGCAATTTTCATGAAATTTTGGGGTTGTGTGAACCCATAACATCCATCCACATGTCATGGAAATCTAGTTTAAGAAATTCTAGGTCACAGTATTACCAAGCAAAACTTCCAATGGTGTGGAAAACATCTCATAGTCACCCTTGTATTACTTCATGCTTTAGACTCCCCTGGGAAGCAGAACAGCACAAACAGTCTAGCTTAAAACTTTGACTTTACAATGTTGCAGAAGCAATCCCATTCAGTAGAAACTATATTGCAAATTTTGACTTCTTCCAAGCTGAGCAAGATGCTGGAGTATGAGGCATACTCTCTTACGATGCTCGATGCTGGCCAACAGTCTCAAGATCAAGAGCGTAAACCAATGAGACCCTTACAACTATTCTGTAGCCAGACAAGCATGCAGTTGTTTACTTTTAGTAGAGCATTGAATACATTTTGTGAAACACTTAACACTTTGTAATAAAATAGGCTCCGGGTTCAATGATTTTGGCCAACTATAGACCAGTGAAAGTGTTCTGAGCACTTGCTGAGCTAGGCTGTGAGGTGAGGTTCTTGTTCAGGTGCTAAGCTGTGTCCAGCTCTTTGCGATCCCCTAGACTGTAGCCCACCAGGCTCCTCTGCCCATGGGATTTTTCCCAGCGAGAATACTGGAGTGGATTGCCATTTTCTTCTCCAGGTGATCAACCGCCCCAGGGATTGAACTCGAGTCTCCTACATGTGCAGGTGGATTCTTTACCACTGAGCCACTGGGAAACTCGATGTGTGGTAGGTCAGGCATACTAAATGCATTTCAACTTACAATATTTTTAATGTCAGATGAGTTTACGGGGCATAACCCCCATCATCGGAGAAGGCAATGGCACCCCACTCCAGTACTCTTGCCTGGAAAATCCCATGGATGGAGGAGGCTGGTGGGCTGCAGTCCATGGGATTGTGAAGATTCAGACACAACTGAGCAACTTCACTTTCACTTTTCACTTTCATGCATTGGAGAAGGAAATGGCAACCCACTCCAGTGTTCTTGCCTGGATAATCCCAGGGAAGGCGGAACCTGGTGGGCTGCCATCTATGGGGTCGCACTGAGTCGGACACGACTGAAGTGACTTAGCAGCAACCCCCATCATAAGTCAGGGAGGATACGACTTATGATATCCTAGGACACCTAGGATTTCACTAAGGTTATGTGAAATCCTAGGTGTCTCTATCAGACAAAGTTTAGACCAGGTGTGTTAGTCAGTGCTTTTCTCAGGTAGATGTAGTCTATGTGAACATTAATTTATATCAACTACTCTATTAGAGCCTTGTTTAAAAAGGGGTCAATGAGAAAACAAAGAACACACAAAACAGGGACATTACCAAGACCACAGAGAGCTCTGTCCCCTCGACAAGAGAAACTAGAGTGGCTGAGAATTGAACCATTTAGCTTTGACCTAGTTAAGAAACTATAAAAAGACACTGCCTTGCACAAATGAGAAAAGCATAGACGCTCTATAGACTGCAAATCCAATCAGATTTTGTAGTGCCTGAAACTTCTGAAATGTCAGGGTCCTTTATTCTAGCTAGTGATTGAAACCCAGAGCAAATTGAAGCCTTCAGCAGATGTCCCTCCGTGACCCTTGACACACTTGCTTGCCCTCACTATCTCCTTGATCTTTCCTTTTCCAGGGGAAGAAATGTCCCTTTACCATTGAAAGCAGAAGAAAAATTTTAAATTTTTCTTCAAACTTTCCTTTTCCACTGATCCAGTTTCTTCACATCACCATCATTCACTCACCCTCAAATCTTTCTTTCTTTGTGCAGAGAAATTCTGATAAAAAGCAAAAGGCATTTGTGCATAAATACTGTACCTTCTCCCGTCTGTTCCACTCACTCCTTAGTCCACTGATCCAAAAGTTGCCTCTACCCTGAGCTCCATGGCATGAATGGAGCTTGTATTTGTCTTAACCACGTTAACTATCTCCTTTTCCTTGAAATATGCTCACCTCTTGATAAAGTATGATGCTTTTCTCCCCCTTTTTTTCCTACTCACTGTCTCCTTTGGACAATATACTCTCTCCCTAAGCACTGATCTGGTTTTACTCCATTCTTCACCCTCTTCTGGTTCAATACCTTCCAACTTTCTAATTTCTCCACTTTTTCTTTTCTTCCTGAAGCAACCTATCTGTTTAAGTGATTTAAAATATGATTATAGATTAATGTCCCTCAAACGTCTCTCCACCTAGATCCCTCTTCTGGATTCAAGCCCATGTAGCCAACTCTTCACAGGATACCTACAGTTGGATGGCACACAGAGACTACAAATTCAAATGTCCAAAACAATAGCTCCTCCTCATGTCAATACATGTTGCCAAGAGCCATGCAACTTTATTTTCAATCACCATTCATTACAACAAATAGGATAAGCAATTATGGAATAATGTGAAAAGAATAAATATATAAAATTCTGGAATTGTATAAGAGCCCCAAAATTGGCTCGACCAAAAAACAGGAACCTTGACTAAAGCCAGCTTTTAAGCCTTAAATTTAAAGGCTAAACAAGGCCATCCATTTATCCATTTTGCCAAAGGAGGTACACTTCACTCTTAGCCTCCAGCCACACTAAGGTTTCAAATGCGCCCATCTCGTTCATGCTTCAGGCCCTTGACATTCACTGCTGTTTCAGCCTAATGTATCTCCAGTTCAGTCACTCAGTCATGTCCCAGTCTTTGCGACCCCATGGACTGCAGCATGCCAGGCCTCCCTGTCCATTACCAACTCCTGGAGTTTACTCAGACTCATGTCCATTGAGTCAGTGATGCCATCCAACCATCTCATCCTCTGTCATCCCCTTTTCCAGCCTTCAATCTTGCCCAGTATCAGGGTCTTTCCCAATGAGTCAGCTCTTCACACCAGGTGGCCAAATATTGGAGTTTCAGCTTCAGCATCAGTCCTTCCAATGAATATTCAGGACTGATTTCCTTTAGGATGGACTGGTTGGATCTCCTTGCTGTCCGGGGGACTCTCAAGAGTTTTCTCCAACACCGCTGCCCACCTCTATTATCCTCCAAACAGAACCTCACATGGGATTCTCTCCTCCATCCCCACAGGAAACCCTCCCCTTTATAAGCCCTTCCCAAAGAGCTCATTTTTCTTCTTTATCACAGATAATAATTATTATTAAAATTCTATTTGATTGTATTTCCCTGAGAATCTCATATTTTTAATAACTGAAACGTCATCTCTCGGGGAATTCCTGGCATCTATTTCTGTGCCTGGCATAGAGCATAGGAGTTATCAGATGGATAAATGAGTAAATGAGTTCTATCATTTCATACTTTATTTCTGTGCAGAGTTAATGATCAAACATCCCATTCAGACTTGCAAGTCACTGACTGATATGCTAAACAATATTTTGTGACCTCAAAACATTCTGTTTATTGGATGGATGTTCACTTAGCAATAACCATCCATCTTAGTCTGTTCTCAACTATGTTAAAAAAATATAAAAGTTGATATGCAAACTCCATTTCATATCACTTATCCCCTTTCCCTGAGCATTTGTATTCTATTATATACACTGTTGGCTTGATACAGTTTTCTTCAAAGCATGTTCTTTTCGAGTTTTGGCAAATAAAATGATGGCTGTTGTTTTATTAGAGAATCTCATGAAATTTAACATTAGTGTCATCAGCATATAATTTCTAAACTCATTTTAAAGCTATTTTGAGATATATTATACACACATACAGACACATATATATTTTATCTGTAACTTTCAGATCATTTTTTTATCTTCAGTGAATTGGCAGAGATAATAACTAATGGCTCTGTAATAGCATCAGCTATTTCTTAAATACTCTCAGTATATGCCATCAAGTTGCTTTTAAAAGCAAATTTTGAAAGTAATCTGATGTAAGCTATTACATATAAAATGGATAAACAACAAAGTCTTAATGTATGGCACAGAGAACTATATTCAAGATCCTATGATAAACCACAAGGAAAAAAGAATATTTAAAAAAAGAGTGTGTATATATGTATAACAGAATCACTTTGCTGTGCATCGGAAATAAAGACAACATTGTAAATTAACTCTACTTCAATAAAAATAAAAATAAAAGTAACCTGAAAACTTCTCTTCCCTATGCCTCTCTTCACAAGTAATGGGCTCTGATTATGTGATCACATTTATAAATACTTTCTATACCCATTCAATTAAATAAATATATATATATGAGAATCCATGTGGCAGTGATGGGCAACTATATTAAAACATTAGTATATTTGAAAGTAAAATTTTCCCAAAAGCGGAAGAGAAAGAAATCCCTTTTGTCATTGAATAAGCATTAAACCATAATGCAAGGCACATGACAGACAGTCCACTGAAGGGATTGCAGAGGAGAGAAATCCCACCTTATTTTTTAGCCAAGCAGATAAAGCCTATTACACACATGTTCTCAGGATAAATAATAAGTAGTCTTCAAGTAAGAGAACTTCACAGTGTAGTCATGCAGAGTTCAAACTAAATTTATTTTGGAATTGGGGTAACGACCATTCTTTGTTAACTGTCTTTAAATGAAAAAATAAATGTCTCCTATCTTTATGCCCGGAGGGGGTTTGCAATTTGGAGTCATATACCTGCTGAAGTCTGGCTCCTCTCAAGCCAAGAAACTAAAAGGCCTGGGCTCCTTGCTTCTTGATTATTATGTTTCAAACAGATGGCTCCCAGGTCCTGAGGGAAAAAAACCCTGGGGTTATAATTTAGCCTTTAAAAAGGTCCACATACATTTCAAAGAGGCAAAGAAAATACTCACACATTTTCTATAGTGAATGCTCTAAGGAAAAGGAGGGGAGGGAAGTCTTCCTTTATTTTCAACAGAGAGGGTCAAGTCTCTTAGTTTGAATTTCTATTTGTGCTTGCTGTAAACTCAAAGTTACAACAGGGTATGAGGTATTTGTGGGTCTTAAATAGAGTTGTGGTTTTTTTTTTTTAATCGCTGACTTTAATGATGCAGACAAAGGTAGAATAGGAGCAGATACGGAAGGCTCCCTGGTGGCTCAGTCAGTAAAGAATCTGCCTGCAATGCAGGAAATCTGGGGTTCAATCCCTGGGTTGGGAAGATCCCCTGGAGAAGGAAATGGCAACCCACTTCAGTATTCTGGAGAATTTCATGGACAGAGGAGACTATTGGACTACAGTCCAAGGAATCACAAAGAGTTGGGCACGACTGAGCAACTAAACCACATTGTGCAAAAAAGGAGTGAAACTTGCTACCTGCAAATTCAGGAAAAACTGGGAAAAAACAGCTAATATCTGTAGGGAGACAGCTTTCAATATAACATAGTGAATGAGCTACCTAACAGTTCAACTATGCAACAGTATCTCCTGCTGGACACTTCCTTGAGCTTTCCAGGCCCTGGGGTAACATTTGCTTTGTGAGGAAAGTACAGAAGTGATCCAACATCAGCTGAATAATCAACAAGGTGATCCTCAGGGCTCCTTCCAATACGAAGATTTTGTGATACGTTTACATGTTTTATGGACAAAAAAATGTGTCCATGTTTCTAAATGTGAACTCAGAGAAATAGTGCAAACAGTAATACGACTCTAACATTTTTGCATGTCAGTTTAATACCATCCAACTTGAGCGATCACCCTATAGGAAGAGTTTGTTTTGCTCACTCTATTTGTTGGGCTAACCAATGTTAAAGACTGGGTGTAGAACTAGCAAGAAAATGCTTTATTAAAATTTGTTTTATTTAGCAGGCTGTGCAGACTGTGTTTAGACTTCTGGGAACCATTTAGCCTGGGTAAATGTTATCATGTGTAGATAGAAAGGCAGGACAGAATGATGGCAGAGAGGACTACTGGCACTAAAATTAAAAAGGGCGGAGGGGCAGGAAGATGGACTAAAGACCTGGTTCAATATGCTGTGAAAGTCATATAAGAGGATAATAGCTCTCAAAGAGAGGGAGTGAGGAAGATGAACAGCATCTTAAGGAGAAAAGGGGCTTCTAAATATTCTAAAGAAGTAACAGTCAAAGAGGTCCATTCAGAGTCAGTACAAAAAAGACCTTGACCAAAGGATACATGAACAGCTGAGAAACAGGTAAAAATTCCAAAAGAACTGGTGACTACCTGTGGAGCATGCCCACATAATTGCGCTATGATTTGTTAAAAACTTCAGTTAATAAAAGGCTAGAGAGTTCATTATAATATTTGGTTAGCAGGATTTCCTTTTTTTTATTTTCTCTGGTTATTAAAGTAAAAAACACTCATTGTTGAAAACAACTTAAAGTGCAGAAAGATTAAAGAAAAATTCGATCTTCTGCACTGACACTTTATCATCACTGCTAAAATTTGCATTCTGAATTTTATGCAGGATTTTTGCCTCCGTTTTTAATGCAGTATATTTTAAGTCAATTGCATAAGTTCCAGATAGCGTTACATTTCTGAGTTGCAAGGAGATATGCTTTCATAATTTTTACCAGTTTATGGAAGCATATCTCCCTGTAATTCACAATAACAACACCTGGGTTTGGAACATCTTACAGAATTTTAACAATATCTGTACATCATTTCTTTTTTTCTTTGTAATTTTTTTTTTTTTTTTCAGTTTTGGCCCTTTTGTAAACAAGAAACATTGTCTGGAAAGATTTCAGTCTTTCTCCAGGGCATCTTTCATGATGAACTAGATAATATAGACCACAAAAGTAATGACATTAAGTGCTACAGATCTATAAAAGAAGGGGATCTGAGAAGATCTACTATGTGCCAAACGCTTTATATTCATTTCTCACTGCATTCTCACATATAGGAAATAAAACCCACCGGCCCATACCCACAGAATAGAGTTGGAGATATGAGGTACAGCAAGAAGCCAGCCTTTAAGGACTGTCTTGCAAGATTAGATGCTTGGTGAGCAGCCATGCCCAGCGTTGTTAACAGCAAGCATTTTATTCCCTAGCACACAAGTCCCTCCCCCAGTTCCTCATTGGCTGAATACTACGGGGTGACCAGCTTTCCCAGGCATCACCTAAAGTTATTCTCTTCCTCTTTCTGGGCTGGCCTCCCTTTCATCTTGTTTCTCCCTTTCCTGTGCACTTACTCCCATTCTTATGTTTTGAATTCAGCAATAGAAGCAGCCCCTGTGAAACCCTCGGCCTCCCACCCTTCCTTTGTCTGCCAGAACTTTCCTGCTTTGTAACCCTTATGGTCGCCACATCAGCAACAAGTTATTCAAGCTAGCTATTTGTAGTTCCTCACTCTTAAGTCAGGAGTTTGAGTAAGCTCCAGGAGTTGCTGATGGACAGGGAAGCCTGGCTTGGTGCAGTCCATGGGGTCGCAAAGTGTCGGACACAACTGAGAGATTGAATTGACCTGAATTCTTAAGTTAGCCATTTACTCTTGAAAATGGACCATGTGGTGGTGGTTTAGTCACCAAGTCATGTTAATGTTTCTTACATCACAGAAGCATGTATTAATGTCAGATTAAAAAACTGAGGTCCAAGAGGTTACTTGTCTGTTATATTTTGTTTAAAATAATTGGTAAGAATGAGAATCATAATTCACTTCTTCTAAGTAATCCAAATGGTCACTGCCAAAATGCCCTTTTAAAATTTTGCATAGCAAAATTAGAGGATTCCATTGCATTTGAAATAACAATGAAACATACTATAAATGCCTCGCACATCTGCTTTTCCTAACATCGTCTTCAGTTGGTGGGCAGCATCTTCATTCTTCCAGATTTGCTCAGACAAAGTCCTTGTAAGACGTCCTTGATTCCCATACAGCAGCAAATCCTAGTACTTAGCTTCTAGTGCTGTCTCCTGTTGAAGACACCATCATCTCTCACATGCAACATGGCCATAGTTTTCTAATTGCTGTCACTGTTTCTTCCCTTAGTCCTCACTACTTCAGTCTATTTTCAACACAGCAGACAGGGTGATCATTTTAGAATGCAAGTCAGCTTGTCCCTCTTTTGTTCAAAACTTTGTAGTAGTTTCCCACTTTTCTCAATGTAGGAACTAAATCTTTACAATGCCTGCCAAGACCCTATTTTTATGACCAACCATATCCTCACTTCTAACTACCTGAAACTCAGTTTCCAACCCATCACTCACTGGCCTCAGCCAGACAATTTGTTAAGCACATCATTGCCTCAAGGCCCCTACCTGGAACCATTTCTCCTGCACTCCACTCCCTACTATTTTCAAGATTCATTCTCTTTTACTTTAAGTGTCTGACAAATGTCACATTCTCAATAAGGTATTTTCTGAATATCCTAATTAAATCCCAACTCTACACCCAGGCCACCTCCTGATCACTTTTCCTGTTTCATGTGTTCTTAGCACTTACTGCACTAACTTACAGTATTTCTTTGTGCTTGTATGTCTCCTCCATGAAGATAAGGATTAGTTGCTGTTAATTAATTAGCACATGTAACCTAAAAAAAACCAAGGTCCAAGGAGCGGTGGCTGTGCGGGGTGCAGGAAGGCCGAGAGGAGCTACTCCACATTCAAGGTCAGGAGGGGTGGCCATAAGGAGATACCCCTCATCCAAGATAGGGAGCAGTGGCTGCACTTTGCTGGAGCAGCTGTGAAAAGATACCCCATGTTCAAGGTAAGAGAAACCCAAGTAAGACAGTAGGTGTTGCGAGAGGGCATCAGAGGGCAGACACGCTGAAACCATAATCACAGAAAACTAGTCAATCTGATCACAGGGACCACAGCCTTGTCTAACTCAATGTAACTAAGCCATGCCCTGTGGGACCACCTAAGATGGGTGGGTCATGGTGGAGAGGTCTGACAGAATGTGGTCCACTGGAGAAGGGAATGGCAAACCACTTCAGTATTCTTGCCTTGAGAGCCCCATGAACAGTAGGAAAGGGAAAAATGATAGGATACTGAAAGAGGAACTCCCGAGGTTGGTAGGTGCCCAATATGCTACTGGAGATCAGTGGAGAAATAACTCCAGAAAGAATGAGGGGATGGAGCCAAAGCAAAACCAATACCCAGCTGTGGATGTGACTGGTGATAGAAGCAAGGTCCAATGCTGTAAAGAGCAATATTGCATAGGAACCTTGAATGTCAGGTCCATGAATCAAGGCAAATTGGAAGTGGTCAAACAGGAGATGGCAAGAGTGAACGGCGACATTCTAGGAATCAGCGAATTAAAATGGACTGGAATGGGTGAATTTAACTCAGATGACCATTATATCTACTACTGTGAGCAGGAATACCTTAGAAGACATGGAGAAGCCATCATGGATTAAAAAAGAGTTTGAAATGCAGTACTTGGATGCAATCTCAAAAATGACAGAATGATCTCTGTTTGTTTCCAAGGCAAACCACTCTATATCACAGTAATCCAAGTCTATGCCCCAACCAGTAATGCTGAAGAAGCTGAAGTTGAATGGTTCTATGAAGACCTACAAGACCTTTTAGAACTAACACCCAAAAAAGATGTCCTTTTCATTACAGGGGACTGGAATGCAAAAGTAGGAAGTCAAGAAGCACCTGGAGTAACAGGCAAATTTGGCCTTGAAGTACAGAATGAAGCAGGACAAAGGCTAACAGAGTTTTGCCAAGACACTGGTCATAGCAAACACCCTCTTCCAACAATACAATGGAAGACTCTACACATGGACATCACCAGATGGTCAACACCGAAATCAGATGGATTATATTCTTTGCAGCCAAAGATGGAGAAGCTCTATACAGTCAGCAAAAACAAGACCGGGAGCTGACTGTGGCTCAGATCATGAAATCCTTATTGCCAAATTCAGACTTAAATTGAAGAAAGTAGGGAAAACCACTAGACCATTCAGGTATGATCTAAAACAAATCCCTTATGATTATACAGTGGAAGTGAGAAATAGATTTAAGGGCCTAGATCTGATAGAGTGCCTGATGAACTATGGATGGAGGTTCATGACATTGTACAGGAGACAGGGATCGAGACCATTCCCAAGAAAAAGAAATGCAAAAAAAGCAAAATGGCTGTCTGGGGAGGCCTTACAAATAGCTGTGAAAAGAAGAGAAGCGAAAAGCAAAGGAGAAAAGGAAAGATATAAGCATCTGAATGCAGAGTTCCAAAGAATAGCAAGAAGAGATAAGAAAGCCTTCCTCAGCAATCAGTTTAAAGAAATAGAGGAAAACAACAGAATGGGAAAAACTAGAGATCTCTTCAAGAAAATTAGAGACACCAAGGGAACATTCCATGCAAAGATGGGCTCAATAAAGCACAGAAATGGTATGGACCTAACAGAAGCAGAAGATATTAAGAAGAGGTGGCAAGAATACACAGAAGAACTAGACAAAAAAGATCTTCACAGTCAAGATAATCATGATGATGTGATCACTAATCTAGAGCCAGACATCCTGGAATGTGAAGTCAAGTGGGCCTTAGAAAGCATCACTATGAACAAAGCTAGTGGAGGTGATGGAATTCCAGTGGAGCTATTTCAAATCCTGAAAGATGATGCTGTGAAAGTGCTTCACTCAATATGCCAGCAAATTTGGAAAACTCAGCAGTGGCCACAGGACTGGAAAAGGTCAGTTTTCATTCCAATCCCAAAGAAAGGCAATGCCAAAGAATGCTCAAACTACTGCACAATTGCATTCATCTCACATGCTAGTAAAGTAATGCTCAAAATTCTCCAGGCCAGGCTTCAGCAATACCTGAACTGTGAACTTCCAGATGTTCAAGCTGGTTTTAGAAAAGGCAGAGGAAGTGGAAATGAAGTTACTCAGTTGTGTCCAACTCTTTACGACCCAGTGGACTGTAGCCTACCAGCCTCCTCTATCCATGGGATTCTCAAGGCAAAAGTACCTGGAGTGGGTTGCCATTTCCTTCTCCAGGGGAACTTCCCGACCTAGGGATCGAACTGGGGTCTCCCACATTGGAGGCAGATGCTTTAACCTCTGAGCCACCAGGGAAGCCAGATATCAAATTGCCAACATCTGCTGGATCATGGAGAAGCAAGAGAGTTTCAGAAAAACATCTATTTCTGGTTTGTTGACTATGCCAAAGCCTTTGACTGTATGGATCACAATCAACTGTGGAAAATTCTGAAAGAGATGGGAATACCAGACCACATGACCTGCCTCTTGAGAAACCTATATGCAGGTCAGGAAGCAACAGTTAGAACTGGACATGGAACAACAGACTGGTTCCAAATAGGAAAAGGAGTACGTCAAGGCTGTATACTGTCACCCTGCTTATTTAACTTCTATGCAGAGTACATCACGAGAAACGCTGGGCTGGAAGAAGCACAAGCTGGAATCAAAATTGCTGGGAGAAATATCAATAACCTCAGATATGCAGATGACACCACCCTTATGGCAGAAAGTGAAGAGGAACTAAAGAGCCTCTTGATTAAAGTGAAAGAGGAGAGTGAAAAAGCTGGCTTAAAGCTCAAAGTTCAGAAAACTAAGGTCATGGCATCTGATCCCGTCACTTCACGGGAAATAGATGGGGAAACTGTGGAAACAGTGTCAGACTTTATTTTGGGGGGCTCCAAAATCACTGCAAATGGTGACTGTAGCCATGAAATTAAAAGAAGCTTACTCCTTGGAAGGAAAGTTATGACCAACCTATATAGCATATTCAAAAGCAGAGACATTACTTTGCCAACAAAGGTCTGTCTAGTCAAGGCTATGGTTTTTCCTGTGGTCATGTATGGATGTGAGAGTTGGACTGTGAAGAAAGCTGAGCACTGAAGAATTAATGTTTTTGAACTGTGTTTTTGGAGAAGACTCTTGAGAGTCCCTTGGATTGCAAGGAGATAAAACCAGTCCATTCTAAAGATCAGTCCTGGGTGTTCATTGGAAGGACTGATGCTAAAGCTGAAATTCCAATACTTTGGCCACCTCATGCAAAGAGTTGACACACTGGAGAAGACTCTGATGTTGGGAGGGACTGGGGGCAGGAGGCGAAGGGGACGACAGAGGATACTTGGCTGGTTGTCATCATCGACTCGATGGACATGAGTTTGAGTGAACTCCGGGAGTTGGTGATGGACAGGGAGGCCTGGTGTCCTGCCATTCATGGGGTTTGAAAGAGTCAGACGTGACTGAGCGACTGAACTGAACTGAACCTAAAACTGTTCATCTCATAGTCAATTCATAGTCAATTCTCATAATCAGTTCATCTGGTAGTCAGTCAAAATGAATGAATGAATATGATTCACTTAGGAATAGTTTTAATTGGTTAAATGCTCTAACTGAGCATGTTTCCCCAAATTATTAAGTAAGAGTACACCATTTTCATTAAATATGCTTCGAAAGCAAAAGAACCAAAGATCTTTAAGTGTTACCCTTTTCCCAAGGTTCATTAAACAGCAAAACACAAAGCTGAATAGGTAAATCACAAAAGAAGAACTAGTAACTATCAATACTGAAACCAAGTTACCTGTTGGTTATCCAGCTAACCAAGTTATTCAGAACACTTTACTCACTAAACTCAATGGAGAAATGCCATTTAAATGTATTTATAATGCACCTGCTGGACTAGAAAAATATTAGCAAAACATCTGTATTTTTCTGCTGGCGACAGATACTCTCAGCTTCTTTTTGTCTAAAATCACGTTTTTTCCCTTTATTCTTCAGGGATATCTGGTTATAAAATTGTTGATTGATAGCTACTTTATCAGTTTAAAGAAATCATGTCTTTATCTCTCTGGTTGCTATTTGGCGGGGGGGTGGGGGGGTTTGAGAAGTTAGCGGATAAACAATGTCATTCATTTGAAGGTATGATGTTTTGTTCCTAGAAGTTTTTTATGTTTCCTCCTTAATTTTGGTCCTTAGTTTTTAAAATATGCCTTTTTTTCCCTTTGGATTTGCTGTTTCTTTGAGATATGTAGTTCCTGAATTTAACGTTTGATAGTTCTCTCTTTTAGGAAGTCCTCTTCAAATACTTTCCCTCTTTTCTTTGAGACCACAATTACACTTGTCTTAGACCTTTCCACCATATCCTCTACATCCCTTACAGTCTTTTTCACAATTTTGTCTTTTAGTCTTCATGCCCAGACGCTACCCATATATTTTGTGCAGTGTGCTCAGTCTGTCAGTCATGTCCAACTCTTTGCGACCCTGTGGAGTGTAGCCCACCATGCTCCTCTGTCCTTGGAGTTTTCCAGGCAAGAATACTGGAGTGGGTTGCCATGCCCTTCTCCAGGGGATTTTCCTAACCCAAGTATCCTGCACCTCCTCATTGCCAAGCAGAATCTTTACCACTGAGCCTCCTGGGAAGTCCCATTTATATACTTTACTTGGATCTATTAAATATCTTCTGGTTCACTAATCATGACTTGAACTGTGTAACTTCCACCATTACATGTCTACTTCAATTCTTAATTTCAGTATTGCATTTTATTATTGCTAAAATTAACTTTATACAGCTTCTACTTCTCTGACGAATTTCTCTATCTTGTCTTTCAAATCCTTGAATTTATTATTTCTGACTATTTTACAAATAGTATCTTAGAACTCAGTTATCTGCATTTACTGTGTCTTTTTAAAAATTTTCCTGTATTCCTTTGGTTTATATCATTTCTTATCTTCTTGTATATCTTTTTATACTTGTTCAGGACAACATATGCTAACATTTATAGAGATATGCTGAAGCCCTTAATGCTATTATCTTCTGGTAACGAGGATTATTTTGGCTTCTGGCAGACAACCGTTCTAGTGGATTCATTCTCTGTGAGCACTGTCTCATGCTGGGTTTACTCTTGTTCCTTGTTATCCTTTTAGGAAATAACTAAAAGCTGAGAATATTTACTAAAAGACTCATCCACCCTAGAAGGCCTTAAATTTTACTTTTTATTATCCCCACCATATAATACAATGGCAAAATAATCAGTAACATTTAATACTCACTTACACTTTTAAAATATTTTCTGAAAGGAAAACAAAGTTATTTTTCTGTGTACATCAAAAACACACTCCAGATTATGATGGTAACTGATATCGCAATATAAAGCTCTTTGAAACTAAAACTATGCAATAAATGGCCAGTGATTTATTAACTTCAGCATTGGTATTATTGTTGCATTGTGTGATTCTCAACAGTTCTGAATTGCTAATATATAATGGCCATGATATGGAAACTGGAACTGTTCATTTCAGCATTCTTTTGTCTAGTTGGGAGTTTTTTAAAACACCTTATCTTAAGTAGCTTTTAAGGAACTCTACTTAGAGAATTGAATAGAGTTGATTATTAAAATATATTTATCATTAATTATTTCAGAAAATATGCTATAAAATTTAACAAACAATAGTCCACACAGCTTTGTGTTAGCTGCTCAGTCAGGTCCGACTCTTTGCGACCTCATGGACTTTAGCCCCACCAGCCTCCTCTGGCCATGGAATTCTCCAGACAAGAATACTGGAGTGGTTTGCTATTCCCTTCTCCAGAGGATCTTTCCAACCCAGAGATCAAACCCACATCTCCTGCATTGCAGGCAGAGTCACAGATTCTTTATCATCTGAGCCACCAGGGTAGCCATCAAACAGCTTTACACACTAGTATGATATTTTGTTATAAGAATAAATTCAGATGTTAAATATATGATAAATCATTTAATCTTTCTGATTTTCTCTCCAAAATGTAACTTTGCACATCTGTCAAATAGTTTTATATGTATAGAGACAATGTAAATTAGATTTCTTTTGGCTTAGGTCATTCTTTATTCAAATCATTGCATTAACATAAGACGTAAATAATTTAAATGATAAATATTTAAAATAAAATTCATGGTAATAAGAAGTATAGACCAAGACCTTTGTTACTATGTGCTCTTCTTAACCTATACATCTTTATTCAGATCACAGTGGGCAAAAGGGTTCAACTTCTGACCAGTTCTAGTGGTGACCTAGAACACTGTTTTAAAGGCGCATCTGAAATTTATCTATATTTCTGACATGGATGCAGGAGAGAGAGGTATTGTACAAATAAATGTGTATATTCCATCACTGAGTTCTTCCTCAGAATATTTGCCGTTTGTCTTATTTCTGGGTTTCCCTGGTGGCTCAGATAGTAAAGAATCTGCCAGCAATGCAGGAGACCTGAGTTCCATCCCTAGGGTGGGAAGATCCTCTGGAGGAAGGCATGGCAACCCACACCAGTGTTCTTACCTGGAGAATCCCCATGAACAGAGGAGCTGGCAGGCTGCAGTCCATCCATGGGGTCACAAAGAGTCGACTGAGTAAGTACAGTGCAGTCTTATTTCTTAATTTATCAGAGTTCAGGCAGAAATGGTTTCTATGAAACTCCTCTCATACATCTTATCAACCCATTTTTGCTCACCAACACCCCCAACTTGCTCTCTCCATCTCTCTGAGAGAGACTACTTGTGCTATCTGTGTTTTCATTCTGTGGATTTAACCCTAAGGAGACCTTTGAAAGTGGAGACATATAATAGTTTTATATTGAAACTCAACTTCATACTGATCTGTCTCCATCACTTTATAACTTAGCCTCTGAAATGAACTCTTAAAATTACTTTCTTCTTATCTGAACAATCTGGCACACTAAATGGCTCTAAATAATTAATTTTGAAAAGGAAAGTGCAGATAGTGAGCACACGGGAGTTCACAGACAGGGCTGCAGCCTGGTCCCTGATAGAGAAAGATCTAATGAACTCAGCTGAGGTCCCTCCCTCTGCATCTGAATCCTTCCCAACCCTGCTCCCTTCTAGAAAGTTCTTCATGGAGCCAGTCTGTCTTCTTTGCTCTCTCTAAGTACCTTCACTTTCATTAAAATCATAATCATTCATATTTCCTTTGATCTCCACTGATCTCAGTGTTAGTGTATATTAGGTAACATATACAAATATAGTGTGTGTTGTTGTTTTTCAGTCGCCCAGTCCTGTCTGACTCTTGGTGACCCATGGCCTGCAGCATGCCAGGCCTCCCTGCATGTGTATTAGTTAATATGCATTAGGTAAAATGTGTGCATATATTATAACTTACATAACAGAAATTCCATATAATTCACTTGATTTACTAAGCAATTCTCAATTTGAAATTCTTAAGGGAGGAATTTTTTTTTAATTTTGCATTTTGTTGCTGATAGGAAGGGAAACTTTGTGTGTTTGGTTCTCAGTATTTCAGACCCCACCTGAACTCCAACTTAAACAAACTTAATAGTTAATTCTTAAAATAACACCGAGAAGACAATGTGCATGAGTATGTGTGTGTGTGTGCATCTTCACTTCAGTCACTCAGTCGTGTCCGACTCTTTGAGACCCCATAAACCACAGCACGCCAGGCCTCCCTGTCCATCACCAACTGCCAGAGTCCACCCAAACCCATGTCCATTGAGTCGGTGATGCCATCCAACCATCTCATCCTCTGTCATCCCCTTCTCCTCCTGCCCTCAATCTTTCCCAGCATCATTGTCTTTTCAATGAGTCAGCCCATCACATCAGGTGGCCAGAGTATTGGAGTGTGTCTGGTTATATATTTAAAGGGGTTCCCTTCCAAACACAGTGGAAGAAGATAGAGCTGAATCGATAGAGGCAGGAAGAGAAATAAACAAACCTGCTTGCAGGTGAGCATTACAGGAGGGGCAGGTTTGGACCTTCTTTCCAATCAGAGAAGAACACTTCAGCAGCTTTGTTTGGCTAAGGGAATCATTATGTCTTCAATTTCCTTTGATAAGCTGCTGTTTATTTTGACTTGATAATAATAGAAGATTCAAAGGTGTTAACAAGTGATATCAAGATTATCTGACCCTTCTTTGTCTATTTCCCTTTCATCCTCTAATTACTTCGTCCCTCCTCACTGACCTATCTTCAATTCAAAATATGCTCTTTGGTAATTTGGCTAACTTCATATTTCACATTTCCTCCTCTAGAAGAAATATTAATAGCTCTGTCCCTTAAAGCAGAATGTGCGATGACATTTTAAAAATGCAAAAGTCCAGCAAAGAATTAAAAGTTTGGAAAAGATAACTCTTTCTTTGGTAATTGCTCCCAAACTGGAATGGAAGTAGATTTTCACTACCAAGCATACTGTTTTGATTTTCATCTGGAAGTGAGACTGACATTCAGGCAATAGACACTTTGAGAGCTGGACCAATTGTTTAGAAGCTGAAATACTTTCATATTTGTTGATAAATTAGCTGTTCCAAACCTTCTGTGGTCCCTGCCATCTTGCAGCACTGCCACTTCCTCAGTATATCCCACACTTCTCTTTAATCAGACTGGGTTCCCAGGTAGTACTAGTGGTAAAGAACCCACCTGCCAATGCAGGAGACATAAGAGAAACCTGTTATATACCCGAGTCAGGAAGATTCCCCTGGAGAAGGGTGTGACAACTCACTCCAGTATTCTTGCCTGGAGAATCCCATGGATGGAAGAGCCTGGTAGGCTACAGTCCGTGGGGTCACACTGAGTCAGACATGACTGAAGCAACTTGGCATGCATGCACATGCTTTAATCAATCATAAAAAAAATTGTAGAGAACTGTCTCTAGGAAACCACTGGGCTTTACCAGCTGGAATGTATCCTACTTAGTTACTGGGCTTCCCAGGTAGCTCAGTGGTAAAAAAAAAAATCCACCTGTCAATGCAGGTGTGATCCTTGGGTTGGGAAGATCCCCTGGAGAAGGAAATGACAACCCACTCCAGTATTCTTGCCTGGGAAATCCCATGGACAGAGAAGCCTGGTGGGCCACAATCCATGGGGATGTCAAAACAAAACAACAAACTGGTAAATAATCCAAACATGAGTCAGCTCATGAAATCTGGCCTCTTAACTCCTTCAGTCTATGTGGCACACATAGGATTTAGATTTTATTCTCCTTATGCCATTGCATTGCTACATAAATTATTCAAAGCAGTAATTCTTTGATTAATTATAGCACCAGTGGATTTTGAAATTAAAGACAACCTTGACTGGAAAAAATAAATCATCCTCTGTCATAGGATGCAATATTAGGCCATGTCTAATAAGGGCCACTGTGTCTGCAGATATTTCTCTCTTTCTTTCTGACTTCACACAACCCATCACTCAGCCTGCTCTCCTGAGATCCTATCCACTTAGGAGGTGATAAAATATTCTGAAAGGAAAATACTGTCAGAAATAAAGACATATGAGAAAATCTAGCCTAAAACCGATCTTCTTTAATTATAAAATCCAATTAAAACACCTAGGAAGGAGGATCAAGATTATAGAGTTAGAGGATATGGAGTTCACCTTCCCCTACAAATGTGGGACACATGGAACAAGTCTCATAGAAAACTAACTGGAAATGGACAGAGAACTCCTGCTCAAAACAAGGCTGCATGAAAGTTTGCATACAATGGGGTAAGACAGGAAACAGAGCATCAGGTCAGGACTTGTACCCCTGGAAGGGGAGGAAGAGGAAGATTGCCCAGGCAGAAACTTGCCCTGGTGAGTGAGCTGGTTGAGCCACAGACTAGGTGTCCCAGTCCTGGGGCCCTATGCAGAGGGGACAGACCTCCCTGGCTGCATGGAGAACCACTAGAAAGATCCAGGGCTGGGAAAACCTAGACTCCCCTCACGAGGAGTGTACATGTACTGCTTACCCACAGACAAGATGGAGAGGGGTGTGCCCTAGAGGCTGACACCTTGTCATCCTCCCCAATCCAAAATGTCTAAACACCCTAACCCCACTCACTTCACATTTCAGCTTTGCCCTGGATCTAGGGAAGTCAAAAACTAGGGGAAGATTTTGTCTAGTAACCTGGGGGTCTGGGTTCTGGTCCAGGTTGAGGGGCAGTGGCCATCATTGGCATTTAATCAGATAGCACCCAAGAAGCAGCCCAGACCTCTGATGGCAGCACAGTCCCTCAAACCCCCGCCAACATACTACAATCCCCACTCCCAGCCAAGCAAATACTCTGGTCCTGCCCACACCATGCTACAACCTTGCATTAGATCTGGGACAACTACAGGGGAAGCCCTTGTGGGCTTTTCACGTGGGCTTCCCATGTGAACAGACATGAACCTGGGCCATGTCTGAGTAGAGCCTCAGACAGCTACACAGGCAGTACATGTGAGCTCTGTAAGCACACAAGCCCACTGACCTCGACACTCTCCTCCTTTGCAGCAGACGCCTCAGTGCGGGAGAAGGAAAACCCTCAAAAGTAAAGAGCCAAATTGAGCCCAGCCTTCAGGGTTTCTGCTTCAGCAACTTGGGAGCAGTCCCTGCCATGACAGGGCAGCTGGAGACTGTGCCTCAGAAGTAGAGGCTGTAGATCCTGCAACACCAGCCACAACCACTATCAAGGTGATAGCAGTCAGCACACCCTGAAGGAAAACTTGGCTGGTGTCCACATCACATCCAGCCTTCACACTAAAGACATTTGATACACACAGTCTACATAGAAATGCTCCTACAAAAAAAAAAAAAAAAAACCTAATTTAAGACCACAGTGGATAACTGTTTCACCTAAACTCATAGAGACAGAGAAATTAAGTAAAATCGACTGCTGCTGCTAAGTCGCTTCAGTCGTGTCTGACTCTGTGCGACCCCAGAGACGGCAGCCCACCAGGCTCCCCCATCCCTGGGATTCTCCAGGCCAGAACACTGGAGTGGGTTGCCATTTCCTTCTCCTGAAAGAGCAAGAAAAAAACCCTGAAAATATAATGAAACAAATGCAATCTACCAGACACTGAGTTCAAAGTTTTGTAATAAAAATAAATACTGAATTGAGAAAGAAAATTGATCTAAACACAAATAAATTTAACAGAAAACTAGAAATAATAAAGAAGGCCCAAATAAAAATGGACATTCAATTTCTGAGATAAAAAGCACTCCAGAAGCAATGAATAGCCAGCTAAATGACACAAGGGGTGACTAAGGGATCTTGAAGATAGAATAATGAAAATCACCCAATCAGAACAGTAGACCGCGAGACAAATTTTTTAAATAAAAGCAACATAAAAGTTTTATGGGAGTAATATAAGGTGTACCAACATATATGTTCTAGGGTTTCCAGAAAAGGAGAGAGGGCTTCCCTGATAGCTCAGTTGGTAAAGAATCCACCTGCAATGCAGGAGACTCTGGTTCAATTCCTGGGTTGGGAAGATCCCCTGGAAAAGGGATCAGCTACCCACTCCAGTATCTTTGGGATTCCCTTGTGGCTCAGCTGGTAAAAAATCCTCCCACAATGCGGGAGACCTCAGTTCGATCCTTGGGTTGGGAAGATCCCCTGGAGAAGGGAATGGCTACCCACTGCAGTATTCTGGCTTAGAGAATTCCATGGACTGTATAGTTAGTCCATGGGGTCACAAAGAGTCAGGCATGACAGAGTGACCTTCGCTGAGAAGAAGAGAGATCAAAAATATATTTCAAGAAATTATAGTTGCATACCTCCCAAACCTAAGGAAAGTAACAGATATTCAGGTACAGGATCACAGAGGGTCCCCCAAAATATGAAACCAAACAGACTCACACTAATGCACATCATAATTAAAATGACAGACTTTAAAGATGAAGACAGAATTCCAAAGGCAGCAAGAGAAAAATATTCAGTTACAAGAGAAGTCACATAAGAATATCAGCTGATTTCTCTGCAGAAATATTGCAGGCCAGAAGGTATTGACATGATATATTCAAAGTCCTGAAAGGGAAAGTTCTGCAATCTAAGATATTCTATCCTGCAATCATTTACAATAGAAAGAGAAATAAAGAACTTTTCAGATATGCTAAGACTAAAAGAATTCATCGATATTAATCTTATCTTAAGCCTAAAAGAAATGTTAAAAGGTCTTCTCTAAATGGAAAAGAAGTAAGATTTTATAGAAAAGGCAAATATATAGTAAGGATTGAAGAACTCTTAAATAAGCCAGTAGGTAGATTTAAAAAAATTTTTTTAGTTATAAAAGCAACTAAAACTACAATAGAACTGTAAAGGGATAAAGATGAAGATGTAAAACATGCTATCAAAATATGGGGGAAGAGATTAAAAATATAAATCCTTTAGAATGTGCTTGAACTTAAATAATTATCAGTTTAAAGGAAATATATATAAACAAATAAAGGAAATAGATATAATAATGGGTCAATATACATGAACCCCAAAGTGAAAGTGAAAGTCACTCAGTCATGTCCAACTTTTTGAGACCTCATGGACTATACAGTCCATGGAATTCTCCAGGCCAGAATTCTGGAGTTGGTAGCCTTTCCCTTCTCCGGGGGATCTTCCTGACCCAGGAATTGAACCAGGGTCTCCTGCATTGCAGGTGGATTATTTTCCAACTGAGCTATGAGGGAAACCCTTATGAACCCCATGGTAACCACAAATCAAAAATATAGATACACACAAAAAAAGAAAGAAACTCAAGCATACTAAAAAATAAAATCCTCAAACCATAAAAGAGAAATAAAATGAAGAAATGAACAAAGAACCTCAAAAGCAATTAGAAAATAAGGAATAAAATGGCAATAAATATTGATACACACTTATCAATAATTACTCTAAATGTCAGCAGACTAAATGTGCCAGTCAAAGACAGAGTAACTGATTGGATTAAAAAATTAGATTCTTCCTAAATGTCCATCAACAGAGGGATAGATAAAGATGGGATACTACTCATCCATAAAAATTAATGAAATGATGCCATTTTCAAAGTTGTGGATGGACCTAGAGACTGTCATACTGAGTGAAGTAAGTCAGAGAAAAACAAATATCATATATTAACATATATGCGGAATCTAGAAAAATGGTATAGATGAACTTATTTGCAAAGCAGAAATAAAGACGTGAACCTAGAGAATAAAATGTATGAATACCAAGGGGGAAGAGGATGGGTGGAATGGATTGGGAGATTGTAACTAACACATATACACTACTATGTATAAAGGAAATAACTAATGAGAACTGATTTTACAGCACAGAGAACTCTACTCAATGCCTTCTAGTGATCTCAATGGGAAGAAATCTAAAAAAAGAGGGGCTATATGTATGCATATGATTTTGCTGTGGTGCAGAAATAGGCACAACACTATAAACCAACTAGACTCCAGAAAAATTTTTGAAAGAAAAATAAGACCATTCAATATGCTGCCTACAAGAAACTCACTTCACGGCAAAAGACACACACAGACTGAAAGTGAAAGGATAGATAAAAGATATTTTATGCTAACAGAAATGACAAGAAGCAACAGTAGTAATACTTAGGTAAAACAGACTTTAAAACAAAGGCTGTAACAAAAGACAAAGAAGGGCATTATCATTATATAACAATAAAGGAATCAATATAAGAACAGGATATTACATTCATTAACATACAGATCCATATCAGTCCAGTTCAGTTCACTTGCTCAGTCATGTCCAGCTCTTGCGACCCCACGAATTGCAGCACGTCAGGCCTCCCTGTCCATCACCAACTCCCGGAGTTCACTCAGACTCACGTCCATGGAGTCAGTGATGCCATCCAGCCATCTCATCCTCTGTCGTCCCTTTCTCCTCTTGCCCCTAATCCCTCCCAGCAAGCTGGAATCAAGATTGCCGGGAGAAATATCAATAACCTCAGCTATGCAGATGACACCACCGTTATGGCAGAAAGTGAAGAGGAATTAAAAAGCCTCTTGATGAAAGTGAAAAAGTGGAGAGTGAAAAAGTTGGCTTAAAGCTCAACATTCAGAAAACAAAGATCATGGCATCCGGTCCCATCACTTCATGGCAAATAGATGGGGAAACAGTGAAAACAGTGTCAGATTTTATTTTGGGGGTCTCCAAAATCACTGCAGATGGTGACTGCAGCCATGAAATTAAAAGACGCTTACTCCTTGGAAGAAAAGTTATGACCAACTTAGATAGCATATTCAAAAGCAGAGACATTATTTTGCCAACAAAGGTCCATCTAGTCAAGGCTATGGTTTTTCCAGTGGTCATGTATGGATGTGAGAGCTGGACTGTGAAGAAGGCTGAGCACCAAAGAAATGATGCTTTTGAACTGTGGCATTGGAGAAGACTCTTGAGAGTCCCTTGGACTGCAAGGAGATCCAACCAGTCCAGTCTGAAGGAGATCAGCCCTGGGATTTCTTTGGAAGGAATGATGCTAAAGCTGAAACTCCAGTACTTTGGCCACCTCATGTGAAGAGCTGACTCATTGGGAAAGACCCTGATACTGGGCAAGATTGAAGGCGGGAAAAGGGGATGACAGAGGATGAGATGGCTGGATGGCATCACGGACTCGATGGACGCGAGTCTGAGTGAACTCCGGGAGTTGGTGATGGACAGGGAGGCCTGGCGTGCTGCGATTCATGGGGTCGCAAAGAGCTGGACACGACTGAGCGACTGAACTAAATATTGTGAGAGTAGGGGATTTTAAGACTTCACTAACATCAATGAATGGATCATTTAGACAGAAAACCAATAAGGTAACAGAGGTACTAAATGACACAATAAACTAGTTAGACTTAATCAATATCTACAGGACACTATATCCAAAAAAGGCAGAATATACTGTCTTTAAAGTGTGCTTCAGATGTTCTCCAGGATAGATCACTTATAAGGTCACATAAAAAGCCTCAACAAATTTAAACATTTATATCAGATATATTTTCCAACAATAGTATGAAACTAGAAATCAACTACGGAAATAAAAATGGGAAAACACGCTAAAAATTATGCTGCTAAAACCCAGTGAGTCAATGATGCAATCAAAGGGGAGATCAGAAAATACATCAAGAAAAATGAAAACACAACTGTCTAAAATAAATGAGATGTACTCAAAGTGATTCTAAGAGTGAAGTTCATAGTGATACAGGCCTTCCTCAAGAAATGAGAAAAGGACCTCATAAAGCTAACCTATCACCTAAAACAATTAGGAAAAACAGAATAGACAAGACCCAAAGTCAGCATAAGGAAGAAAATAATAAAGATTGTAAAGGAAATAAAATAGAGATCTAAGAACAATAGAAAAGATCAATTAACCCAAGAGCTTTTTGAAAAGATACACAAAGTTGATAAGCTTTACCCAGGCTCAACAAGAAGAAAAGAGAGAGGATTCAAACGAAATAAAATAAGAAATGAAAAAGAAATAACAAGACTCAAATATAAATACTAAAACTATGAACCTTCCAGAAAAGAACATAGGCAGAACCCTCCTTAACATAAATCATAACAATATGTTATTGCCTCAGTCTCTTAAGGAAAAAGAAATAAAAGCAAAAATGAATAAATGGGAGCTATGGAAATAGTGTCAGACTTTATTTTTTGGGGCTCCAAAATCACTGCAGATGGTGACTGCAGCCATGAAATTAAAAGATGCTTACTCTTTGGAAGAAAAGTTATGACCAAACTAGACAGTATATTCAAAAGCAGAGACGTTACTTTGCCAACAAAGGTCCCTCTAGTCAAGGCTATGGTTTTTCCAGTGGTCATGTATGGATGTGAGAGTTGGACTGTGAAGAAAGCTGAGCACTGAAGAAATGATGCTTTTGAACTGTGGCATTGGAGAAGACTCTTGAGAGTCCCTTGGACTGCAAGGAGAGCCTACTATTCTGAAGGAGATCAGCCCTGGGATTTCTTTGGAAGGACTGATGCTAAAGCTGAAACTCCAGTACTTTGGCCACCTCATGGGAAGAGTTGACTCATTGGAAAAGACTCTGATGCTGGGAGGGATTGGGGGCAGCAGGAGAAGGGGACGACAGAGGATGAGATGGCTGGATGGCATCACGGACTCGATGGCCGTGAGTCTGAATGAACTCTGGGAGTTGGTGATAGACAGGGAGGCCTGGCGTGCTGCGATTCATGGGGTCGCAAAGAGTCAGACACGACTGAGTGGCTGAACTGAATACTGTGAGAGTAGTCCTTCAAGAAAAATGAAAACACAACTGTCTAAAATAAATGAGATGTACTGAAAGTGATTCTAAGAGTGAAGTTCATAGTGATACAGGCCTTCCTCAAGAAACGAGAAAAGTACCTCATAAAGCTAACCTATCACCTAAAACAATTAGGAAAAACAGAATAGACAAGGCCCAAAGTCAGCATAAGGAAGGAGGGTAGTCCAAGGAGATCCAACCAGTCTATTCTGAAGCAGATCAGCCCTAGTATTTCTTTGGAAGGAATGATGCTAAAGCTGAAACTCCAGTACTTTGGCCAACTCATGCAAAGAGTTGACTCATTGGAAAAGACTTTGATGCTGGGAGGGATTGGGGGCAGGAGGAGAAAGGGACGACAGAGGATGAGATGGCTGGATGGCATCACTGACTCGAAGGACATGAGTCTGAGTGAACTCCGGGAGTTGGTGATGGACAGGGAGGCCTGGCGTGCTGCGATTCATGGGGTCGCAAAGAGTCAGACACGACTGAGTGACTGAACTGAAATAAACTTACAAGCTTTTGCACAGCAATGGAAACTTTGAAAAGACAACCTGTGGAATTGGAGGAAGCTTTTGCAAATGATGCAACTGACAAGGGGTTAATATCCAAAATACACAAACAGCTCACACAACTCAATAACAACAGGAAAAAAACCCACAAAATAGTCGAATTAATAACTGGAGACTTCACCAGACATTTTTCCAAATGAGACATAAAATGGCCAACAAGCACATGAAAAAATGCTCACCACTGCTAACTGTTAAGAGAAATGCAAATCAAATCAGAATGGCCATCATCAAAAAGTCTATAAACAGTAAATATTAGAGAGGATGTAGAGAAAAGGGAACCCCTGTAAATTGTTGATAGGAATGTAAATTGATGTAGTTACTATGGAAAATAGTATGAAAGTACCTTGCTGCTGCTGCTGCTGCATTGCTTCAGTCATATCCAACTCTGTGTGACCCCCATAGATGGCAGCCCACCAGGCTCCACCGTCCCTGGGATTCCCCAGGCAAGAGTACTGGAGTGGGTTGCCATTGCCTTCTCCTATGAAAGTGCCCTAAAAAATTGCAAATAGGACTACCATATAATCCAACAATTCCACTCCTTGGTAGACATCTGGAAAAAATGAAAACACTAACTTGAAAAGACACAGGCACTCCAATGTTCATAGCAGGACTATTTATAAGAGCCCAGACTTGGCAGCAATCCAAGTGCCAATCAACACATGATTGGATTAAGATATGGTATGCATATGTACACATACAAACACATATGCACACAGTGGAATATTACTCAGCCACAAAAAAGAATGAAATACTGCCTTTTGCAGCAATGTACACAGACCTAGAAAATATTTTGCTTAGTGAAAAGTCAAATAGATAATGACAAGTACTATATGATATCATTTATATATAAATTTTAAAATAATACAAATTAATATACAAATACAAAACAGAAACAGATTAACAGATCTATAAAATGAACTTGTGGTCACCAAAGAGAGGGAGGGACAAATTATGGAAATGGAATTAAATGATACAAACTACTATGTATAAAACAGCTCAGTTACAAGGATATACTGTATAACAAAATTATAGCCTTTAACTTATAATAACCTATAATAGAATTAATATTTTATAAAAATATTGACCACTATGCCATATACTTAAAACTAACACATTATTGTAAATAACTATACTTCAATAAAAAATATGAACCCTTATGTAAGGTAATAAAAAAAAGTTTAATTTTAAAAAAGAAGTTTTGAGGAACTTTGGTTCAAATCAACTTTAAATTGGTATTTCAGGTTGTTTTTTCTGTGTGGTGTTTATAATATAAAGAGAGTATAACATTTTGGGGGATACACATACATTTTTGGCTCAATAATAACTTTACTATGAACCAAGAAATCACTTGAGACAAGGAGATTTAGTTAATCATGCACATGCTGAGAGATTTGGAAGAAATTTACTGATGTCTGCAATTTAGTTTGAAGTACACCAAAAATAAGATGGCTTTGTAATGGGAGATAGAAATGGAATAATGTTTACTTGATAAAACATTTATAGGGAAATGATAATTTTGGAATCTAGGTGATGACTGTCAGCTCATTATAAAAGTTTTCCAACTTTGCTAGAGGTGTAAAGATTTTTTCACAATAAAAGATTAGAAGAAAATATAGTGTCTGTATGAGGTATCAGTGCTCCCTGAATTCATTTCATATTTTCCACCCATAGGACTGATATAGAAATATGGGGGTGGGGTCACTCTAGCTGTGTTAAAACATTTTCTCTGTACTCTTACAAAATAGAAATTAGGAAAAGGATCAGGCCCAGAGGATATAGACTTATCCAAACCTGAGCCTGGTATAATTTATAATTTATATATATATGTTTCTTATGATAGGAGCC
Source organism: Capra hircus (assembly GCF_001704415.2). Taxonomy (NCBI): domain Eukaryota; kingdom Metazoa; phylum Chordata; class Mammalia; order Artiodactyla; family Bovidae; genus Capra; species Capra hircus. The sequence goes on along the minus strand of NC_030811.1, from coordinate 11,378,831 downwards.
AGTTGAGTTGACTGTTGATATAAGTGGCAAGAATTTAGGGGATTAGTATTTTAGCCATTTTTTCACATGATTAAGATTGAATATTCAGTTCAGTTCAGTTCAGTCACTCAGTCGTGTCCAACTCTTTGCGACCCCATGGACTGCAGCACGCCAGGCCTCCCTGTCCATCACCAACTCCTGGAGTTTACTCAAACTCATATCCATTGAGTCGGTGATGTCATCCAACCATCTCATCATCTGTCCTCCCCTTCTCCCCTGCATTCAATCTTTCCCAGGATAGCGGTCTTTTCAAATGAGTCAGTTCTTCACATCAAGCCAAATTATTGGAGCTATATTAAGGGCATGCAGAAAGACATATTTGTGCTCAATGACTATGATTATGTAATGAAAGAAAAATGAACACAGAAATCCTGACAATTAAGTGAAGGATAGTGTTTTACCATTTGTGTAGTGCCTTTGGAAATTTGTTTAATTTAATTTTTATTGGAAATTTGAAAAAATTATCAGTTAACCATATCCAACTAAATATACAAGGTTTTTTGTTTGCTTTTTTTTTTTAATAATCTCCAGGGCAACATTAGAAAATTTATGCTTTCATCTTTATGGTTCCTGAATCATTATGATGTTGTAATTGAAAGCCAAATGAATGAAGAAGACTCTAAACACTATAAACTCACAAATCCTAGAGATTGCTTATAAGCCAAAGAGTTGAAGATTTTACTATAGAATGTGAGATAAAATATACATCTCCTCAATTTTTTTGCCATGACCTAAATTGAAGATTCAAATAATATTTACTCAGCTACTCATCCTTGCTAATTTTCATATCTCTTTTCCAAATTTTCTTTTACAAAATTCTCTACAGAACTTGCTAAAACTCTTTTTGCATTAGAAATTAAAAAAAAAAAAAGTCCACATTGTGGACTTTGGGAACAATGCTCCTTTTATCCCTGATCTTTACTGAAATCAAATTCTTATTGAAAGACTGCCTTACTTGAATGTTGCAAGGAGCTAGTTGCTCTATACATCATGAAAGTGAAAGTGAAAATCGCTCAGTCAGGTCCAACTCTTTGCAACCCCATCAACTACACAATCCATGGAATTTTTCAGGCCAGAATACTGGAGTGGGTAGCCATTCCCTTCTCCAGGGGACCTTCTCAACCCAGGGATTAAACCCAGGTCTCCCACATCACAGGTGGATTCTTTACCAGCTGAGCCACTAGGGAAGCCCAAGAATACTGGATTACGTAACCTATCCCTTCTCCAGGGGATCTTCCTGACCCAGAAATCAAACGCAGGTCTCCTGCATTGCAGGTGAATTCTTACCAACAGAGCCACAAAGGGAAGCCCTACACATCCTAGAACTTGGGAGAAAGAATACTGATATCCTTCTAGGAACCTAGACCATTGCACACTTACTTTTATGCCCAAGTCTTTCTCTCTGTGTGTTCTCCCAAATCCACTGTAATAATTAAAGCCAGGTTACTTCCTCTCAGTCACTGATTGTCCGCTTCACTGAAGTCCTCTCAGTGCATGGCTGCAAACCACCCTGAACAGCTTCAGCACCCTGTGATCAACCAAACACATAGCTCTGAGTCAAATCTTTCTTGGTACTGTTGGTTCTAGTTGCTAAGTCCAGCCTGACTCTTGCAACATCATGGACTGTAGTTCACCCAGCTCTTTGACCAATGCTCACTTCAGCCCCAAGCTCTCATGAGCAGAACTCAGATCTTGTCATTTCCCTAAACTGTAGCAACTTTGAATCTCAATTTCCATCATAGAAATCTTACTCTCTTACTCTTTCTCTCATGCTGTTTAGAAATGCAGACCCTTTTCTACCAAACACTACTTCTCTCTACAATTCTAGGCTCTTACACATCCTAGAACCTACAGTTCAGGGGGTTCATGGTCCATCATTTTCAACCACTTATCATCAGCACCTTCAGTGCCTAGGTCTATTTTCCTTCCATTGTCCTTACCCTACAAATCCCCAACCTTGGATTAATCTACCCAAATTCCCTCTCTGCTCCTAATAACTAGCTACTCAGTATGGCTGAATAAGAGAACACATCAGTCAAGAACTAGTGCCAATCCAAGGTCATGGTCTCCAAGCTCAGCTGGGTCTTGACACTACTATGATGCTATTCTACATGAACCTGGTCAGATCCATCTTCACATGCCACATGACTAGCCAAACCTGTAGTTCTACATATCACTGTAGAGCCATGCTCCAAATTTTCTGAGAAAAATTATGATTTTCCTAAATGTCCATTACCATTTCCAAATGTTCTGCTCATTTTCACTTTCTCTCCTTTGGTCCTTTGAGAAAAGCTATATCTTTGGAAGGAAAGTTATGACCAAACTAGACAGCATATTAAAAAGCAGAGACATTACTTTGCCAACAAAGGTCCATCTCAAGGATATGGTTTTTCCACTGGTCGCATATGGATGTGAGAGTTGGACTGTGAAGAAAGCTGAGCGCCAAAGAATTGATGCTTTTGAACTCTGGTGTTAGAGAAGACTCTTCAGAGTCCCCTGGATTGCAAGGAGATCCAACCAGTCCCTCCTAAAGGAGATCAGTTCTGGGTGTTCATTGGAAAGACTGATGCTAAAGCGGAAACTCTAATACTTTGGGGCCTCATGTGAAGAGTTGACTCGTTGGAAAAGACCCTGATGCTGGGAGGGATTGGAGGCAGGAGGAGAAGGGGACGACAGAGGATGAGATGGCTGGATGGTATCACCGACTCGATGGACATGAGTTTGAGTGAACTCTGGGAGTTGGTAATGGACAGGGAGGCCTGGCGTGCTGCGATTCACGGGGTCGCAAAGAGTTGGACACGACTGAGCGACTGAACTGAACTGAACTGATATCGTCTTTAAATTCAAAGTACACTTTTTCACTGTGTCCCATTTCTGACAATCCACTGCATGTTTTCACACCTGGGTTTTAGAAAGACTGATAAAGGGGAAAAAAAGAAAGTTTTTAGAAAGAGGCTAGATTTAAGCTGACATAGGAAATTTAGTTTTAATCACAATTAATCAAAATTCAAATTATGTACATTTTTTCTAATAAAGGGTTAGGAAAATTAGAAATGAAAAATAATCAAACTTTGGGATTTCCCTGGTCATCCAGTGGTTAGAAATCCACCTTGCAATGCAGGGGACTTGGGTTTGATCTCAGGTCAGATAACTAAGGGGTTTCCTATGTGGCTCAGTTGGAGAAGGAAATGGCACCCCACTCCAGTACTCTTGCCTGGAAAATCCCATGGATGGAGGAGCCTGGAAGGCTGCAGTCCATGGGGTTGCTGAGGGTTGGACACCACTGAGTGACTTCACTTTCACTTTTCACTTTCATGCATTGGAGAAGGAAATGGCAACCCACTCCAGTGTTCTTGCCTGGAGAATCCCAGGGGCAGAGGAGCCTGGTGGGCTGCCGTCTATGGGGTCGCACAGAGTCCTACATGACTGAAGTGACTTAGCAGCAGCAGCAGCATGTGGCTCAGTGGTAAAAAAAAAAAAAAATCTACCTTTTGATGCAGGAGATGTAAAAGACACAGATTCTATCCCTGGGTCTGGAAGATCCTCTGGAGAAGGAAGTGGCAACCCACTCCAGTAGTCTTGCCCAGAAAAACCCATGGAAAGAGGTGTCAAAGGAGAGACTTAGCCACTGAACATGCACCCACATGATGTTTGCACATTGCCACTGCAGCATCAATAACAAGAAACTTGACCCAGAATGGAACTCTGATTTTGACAAATTTTGCAACTGGGGATTATCCTATCAGTCTTAGGTAGTATAGCAGTTAAGAATACAGATTTTGTAGTTTGGATTTCTGATGGTAAATTCTATCCTTGACTATTACCACAGTAGTAAGCAATGTGAAATTTGGAAAGTTACCTAACTCAATGTTCATACACCTTAGGTACAAAGTAAGGAAATTAAATATTCAAATCATTAGTCTGTTTTTTAAATTAGTTAATGCATATTAAAATATGGTATAATGTGTGAAGCACAGTAAATGCTCAATAAATTATAGCTATCATTAATATTTTATTGTAATTTTGTCAGTAATTCAAACCAAGCTAACTGAATTGCTTTCCTGCCTAAACTCAATATACATGAATCATGAATGAAAAGCATAACTTTACATTTGAGGAATACAGCTGTTCAGTATTTTTATCAAACTGAAACAACTTTTTACTATGTATTTTTCTTCTTATCTATTAAGTTAAAAAAAAGGTAAAGTTGTTTAGTTAGGAATTAAAAATTGTCTTAGACATTTGAGAGTTCTTGTCCAAATTGACTATAATATCCAAAGTGGCCATTAAAAATAATTATTTCTTCTGTGTTAAGAAATTGATAAGCCCTTACCTTACAGATCAGCTTACCCCTACATCACTGACATTGGCTTTGCGGCATTACTTCATTAAAGGCATGCTTGTACCATGAAACACAAATTTTCTATTTTTTTTAATACTCAAACATGTTTGATGTGTTAATAGTGAGGTGCAAAAATACATATTAAAATGTTTTCTATACTCTAAAGCATTGCATTATTTATCAGAATTGTTGTCTTGATCTTTCAGAAAAGATCATTCCAACATGAAAAGGTAGGAGCCATCATTGATAAAGGGGCTGAATATTAGCAACAAAGACGATCCAGATGACAAGAGGCTCTACAATTTGGGGATAAATTGTAATTGAAAGCATGTGTGCCTGAAAAGAATCAATGAGATGATGCTATATTAACAAGCCTAGGCAGATGGTCTATTTCTGTCTAGAGTAGTCAGATGAGACTACTGCAGCTAAAAATCATGGCATCCATTTCAGAACCAGAATTTCTAGATATCATCTCTTATGTGGCATATAAAAATAAATGCATCCTTTTATAGACCAATGCTGTCATGTGGAAATAGCTATTACACATGAAATATTGTCTCTCATTATTGTTAATTATAGCACAGTTTTCATGATTAGATTACTTATTTTTTATGTGAGCCACCACTGTGTATAAACAATGGGATTTTAGCATGAACTGAATGACTATATCTGACAGATAATTTAAAGATCATCAGTGATGTATTGGCATATACCCAACTAAATATTATAATATCATTTTATAAAGAAACATACAAAGGAAAGGAAGCAGTTAATAATAAAAAGATGAGGGTAGTCTCTACTGTATAAGGAGGAAATAGGAAGAAGTTGTTTAAACATAATTTATATCAGAAGCTTAAACACACATGTATATACATATATATGAATCATTCATATTATCTCAACCAGATGACACCCTATTTTTTATCACATTGTTCTTTTGGTTATTAAATGTTTGTGGCAATTATCGTATAATTAATTACAGGACATGTGTATCATGCACCAAATATATTGCATTAAATATACTGCATGTAATTTACATCTAAATAGTAATGACAGTATTATGATTCTAACTTTATTAGAAAATTGAAAGTCAGGAAGGTAAAATAATTGGAACATATTTCCAAAAATATTAAATGTCTGATCTGTACTTATAACAGTCTTGTATGACATGAAATCCCATCCTTATATTTGCCAATGTTTGATTGTCAAATAGAACAAAACTAGAGGGACATGTGAATATCCAATTGATTGATTGATGTTCAGTCACTCAGTCATGAGCTACTCTTGGCAACCCCATGGACTGCAACTAGCCAGGCTTCCCTGTCCTTCTCTATCTCCTGGAGTTTGCTCAAACTCCCGTCAGTTGTTTTGAGGAAGCCATCCAACCATCTCATCCCCTATCACCCTCTTCTCCTCCTGCCCTCAATCTTTCCCAGCATCAGGGTATTTTTTTTTTTCCAGTGAGTCAGCTCTTTATATCAGGTGGCCAAATAATTGGGGCTTCAGCTTTAGCATCAATCCCTTCCAGTGAATATTCAGGTTGATATCCTTTCGGATTGATTGGTTTGATCTCCTTGTTGTTCAAGGGACTCTCAAGAATCTTTCTAGCACCACAATTCCAATTAGGCATCTAAAACTGTTTTCATAAAGGAGTCTTAGCAGGCTGATGACTGCTCTTTTAATATAGGCTATACTCCAAAGTCCTCTAGCTCCTTGCCATGCTTACTGCATTCATCCTTAAAAGCCAACTTTAACTTCACCCTGGGCATCTTGTTTATCACCTATGGCCAGCCTGGTGGTCTGTAGATTTCTTTTCTCAAATCTGTGGCAGCACTTACTGCATTTCAGTGTAATTTCCTGTTTACTCTTTCATCTCCCACCCTCGACTATGTGCAGAGTTGATGTGAGACATTTTATAAAGTCACTCAGAGTTTGGTAGGAAAGCAAAAGTCCCCAGGCTTACTTTGTCTTTAGAGTAAGAGAATCCCTTATTTAGCAGAGAAAAACAAAGTGAGGCTTTTGATCCTGAACTGAGAGTTACTTGTTAAACACCAAAAACACCAATGTGCTCCCTCTCTCTCTCAAGGCATCTTTTGGTTCAGAATTTCTGCACTGTGCAGTATGTCGGAGCTACCCCACGACTGTCCGGACTCTTTGAAAGAGACTGAGAAATCAATGTACACAGCAGTTCTGCAGATCAGATCTGGAAGAGTTGCCTCAGATGTCCTGCCGCTTATGGGTGATGATGTCTACAGCACACATCATACGAAATGCATTCTCCTTAAACCTCCTATTTACAGTCTTGCTGTATAGATTTTGTCATTTTGGATGTAGCTGCCAAGCTGCTTTCTGCTCAGTGTCTCCAGACTCAGTTTTATGGCAGGCTTCTAAGGACCTTGGGACATTTTTGGATTATGACACACAGAAACATTCATGCTGAAACCTGCCTGGAGATGGACTCTTCTGACATTAAAAAAAAAAAAAAAACCTGCTAAGATATGGGTTGTATAATGTTAGGAAAATGACTCAATGGTGTAGTCATTATGTGTGTATTGACATGGACACCAAACAGGATCATTTATTTACTTGGATGACTGCTATTAAACATGTGAAGTAACACTGCCACTGGAGGATCTTTGGGCTGGTGTTCAACATTCATCTCTACAGGATGTGCAGTTAGCAAAGGCAAGCTATTGTTCTTAAAATTGATTTATAAGATTATTTTTAGTGTTATGAATATTCCCCAGAAAAAAATGTATATCATCCTGCTGCTAAGTCACTTCAGTCGTGTCCGACTCTGTGCGACCCCATAGACGGCAGCCCACCAGGCTCCTGCATCCATGGGATTCTCCAGGCAAGAACACTGGAGTGAGTTGCCATTTCCTTCTCCAATGCATGAAAAGTGAAGTCGCTCAGTCGTGTCCAACTCTTAGCGACCCCATGGACTGCAGCCTGCCAGGCTCCTGCATCCATGGGATTCTCCAGGCAAGAGTACTGGAGTGGGCTGCCATTGCCTTCTCCTGTATATCATCCTATATTCCTCTAATTTTCAAGATACTTGCAGTATTAATTTCATCCATTATACTTCCAACCAGATAATCTAGAAAGAACCTCCTTTTACCCAAAATTATATTCAGTGATTATTTTTACCCCAAAGCAGTGTTTATGCTTTGTCATCAATAAATAATATCTAGATTATAATATGCATTCATAAGGTAACAAAAATTATAAATACTTTTAAATGAAGTAACAAATGCAAAAAGTGTGGTGAACTGTAGGCCACGTATTTTTAGTCTCCTGAAGATGTATATACTGGGCACACATTTTTAAGTATTTAAAATAGAGAATCATGATAACTAATGAGAAAAGTGTTTTTATAAGCCTTTTCCATTTATATTTAAAAAACATGAAATTTAAAAATTAGTTTGCAACATTGATGAAGGGGATGTGTACATCCCACCAAATCTAAAAGATACTTAAACAGAAAAATTAAAAGTACAAATTAAAAGGATCAAAAGTGTATTAAAATCATGAAAAACTAAGATATATTAAAATATACCAACTACCATAAATTAAATAACTTCTGCAGTTTAGAGCTAAGCAAATTTGGGCTTAGTGGCAGACAAAAGAAAAAAAAAAACTAGTTTATTTAATATTCATTCACTTGTGATACAAGGAAATCAATGAGCTTTTCTGAAAATATCCGTTTCTTGACAGATAATTCCATGAAGAATTAATTTCTAAATACACACCTAAGCCACATTGCATAATATGTTTGGCAATATCTTGGAGTAAAATATAATTATTTTAATGTTTGTATCAATATATCACTTATTTTTGAATGGCCAGCTTATAAGAAAATATCATCTCTAATTTTTAGAGAAATATGTAAAATTTCCTACATGACAGCATTAGTGGGAAGTCACTCAGGCATTAGACCCTTCAACACAATTATTTCCCAGCTCTCGGCTGAAGCTCTGTGAGGCATGAAGCATATAAAATTGGGAGAATTCCCTTTACAAACAAGAAAAAATTAAATCTCAAATTTGGGACATTTACAAGAATATGTCCACGTGTTTACCTAGGATTTGAAAGGATCCAGAAAGTTAATTGTATTAGTTCCTTGGACAGCAACTTCAGTCCTGCTTCTGGAAACATGCCCATTTTTCTGAACCCTTGAATCCCAACCCAGATCTCAGACCAGAAACTTGAGTGAGCATAAATAGATTCTTCCCTCCCATTAACACTCTCTCCCTCCTGCCATGCTCACTCCAAATTTGATATCCAAACATATTGATAATTTTAAATCTAATCCTTATCGTTTTCTTTCTCTGAAGTAAGCCAACAAACCCCTTCTGGCCCTTGGTGATTCTAAACATTCCTCTTCATTTAACTTGTGCAGTCAGCACCTTACTGCCATGCGATCTACGCAAACAGGTGGTTCTCAAGCTGAGAGTGGGTCACAATCACCTGAATAGGTCTTGAGAAATCGAAAACATCTGCGATCCTTTACTATAGCCTTGTGTGATTGGTTCCGTACAGAGAGGCGGGAGTGGGGAATGGGGTAGGGGTTCTTACTGTGAATTTTTTTTGAAATAAAAATACCTGACATAATTTATATACAGACAGTGCTCACAGTGAGCTCACTTCATGTTTCTTTTCCTCCTTCACAAGGCACAGTATCTCGTCTATCACAAGCATTCAATAAATACATAATTAGCATGTGAAATGGCAACATTAAAATATTTCCATGAAGTAATTTCCAGATGGAGTGAAGCTCTAAAGAAAGGGGTTGATGCTTTACTTTTCATGGGGATTAAATTTAAAGACCCTAGTACGGTCTGATCATTATTGGAATCACGAGAGGTACTTGCTAGAACTTTGATTTTCAACTATAACCAGACCTTCATACCAATCTCTGGGTAATTTACATTTTCATTAGCTTACCAAGTTATACTGTTATGTACTTTCATACTTTAGTGACACAAAGTGAAAAGTGAAAGTGAAGTTGCTCAGTCATGTCCAACTCTGCGTATGGACTGTAGTCCGCCAGGTTCCTCCGTCCAGGGGAATTTTCCAGGCAAGAATACTGGAGTGGGTTGCCATTTCCTTCTCCAAGGGATCTTCAATCTTCCTGGACTAGAGATCAAACTCGCATCTCCTGCATTGGCAGGCGGATATTTTACCACCAAGCAACATGGAAAGCTGTCACAAGTAATCCTGTGGTTAAACTCAGAAAATAACATACTTTTCAGATATCATTTGTACACTGATAGAACCTTATGTTGAGAACATTTTAAGGAATTATATACCCTACCTGTTATAGATGTCTCTCTCCTGTTATCTCTTTACCATGAAGGGAAACCACAGCATTGCTGCAAAAGTGGGTGTGTGTGTATCCTTAGGGGGGGAAAATGTTTTTAAATTCCTAAAGAATTTAGACAGGGATTCAGTTGCAACTCCAGAATTCTGAGGAGAGGATTTGGGTCTCTTTAATACAGAGGTCAATAACCCATTTCAACTATCTTTTCTTTTTTTTTAATTAGATTTGTTATTTCAACTAAAGTTGAAGTCAAAGAAAACGCAATCCTAACCCAGCACTTTAGGGCAAGGATGACTGTTCTGGAATCATGCTCAGTGCTTTGCCAGGGCATCAAGCTGGTCTAAGTATTTAGATGTTTAGAGCTATGCTTTTGCAGGATGGGGTATATTGAGGAAATAGGAGGAGTGATTCTGATGAATTCCTGCACTCTATGTAATTTATCTCCATCTTCCACAATCCTATGAGTATTACATTGCCCAGACTTTTAAACAAAAATGTTATCTTGGGAATGAGGGATTTTTTTTTTAAAGCTGTCTCAAAAGATGGCTATTTCCGTATCAAAGCCGGTACTTGCTGGGAGAAATCCATGCTATAACACAAAATCCCGGTTGGATTCTGATTTCTTCTTGTTAAGAGCTTTGATCTGGTCTTTTTGTTCCGGAAGTCTTAACAAACTGTTGCCGGAACTTCTGCCTGCATCTCAGATTGTTTTTTTCTTCTTACTTGCCCAGTTCTAGAGCCACTTGACCTTGTCTGAATGGTAAGTCTTCCCCGTTTAAAAGGACAGTGTTCTGCCTGATCTGATTGCTCTGCAAATCAACCCTAGCACCTACACTTCACTAACTGCCTCCCGCTGACAACTCCGACCTTAACCCCCGACGTGGCCCTGTGGGGCCCGGTTAATATACTAAGTTTCAGCTGGACACCTCTGCCTCCGACTGCTTCGTCAGATATATAGGCTGCTTGTTTCTCAAGACTTTCCTGTGTCAGAGCTGCTGCTTCTTTTTTTTTTTTTTTTTTAAGAAGTGGATTTGCTGTGGTGACAAAGCAAAATTTCCTTTTAGTATGTTAAATGCGATTGTGGCAGTAGCTGCCAGCAGATCGGATCATCAGAGGTTCTATTCATTAAATTGTCCACAATCACCATTTTTATTTGCCCGGTTGGAAGCAATTCATCATCATTAAATGTTGCAGGGAGGCCTTCGGAAAGAAAATGTTTGTGAAACCGATTGTTGGTATGCCTTGCTAACAGTTGGTAGATGAGACTGTTTCAGGCACAGAACAAAATATTGTCACTTCCTAATAATTTGTTTATCAAATGATTTTTGGCGATATTCATACTAGGTAGGCTTTGAGGGTAGACAGTAAAGAATTTTAGGAGGAATGCATGGAACTGTTCACCTCCAGATACAACACTTGTAAATATTCTGCAATATTGTTATGTGTATTCATTTGGTGAGGCTTTTTTCTTTAGCTCTGGATATTAACAATGATAATTCCACAAACAATAAAATAATTCTTTATGTCTGCCTAAAGATTCACAATTTCCAAAATGTTTTTATGTGAATTGTCTCATTCCATCACAGCAAAACTCCATGATGCAGGCAGGGTAAATTTTAACGTACCCATCCTACATCTCAAAGACTAAAAGCCCACTGAAGGAACCTGGTTTGTCTTCTACTAAGAAATGGTGGCCCAAAGCACTTGCTTTCCTCTACTATACTCAGGGTTTCCTCCTGATGAAGTTCACCCTTAATTACCAACTATGCATCAGAGGAAAGCAAAGCTGGCTAGTTGAGCCTGGTAGAAAGTGCCCAGGACTTCTGTAAGTTGAGACTTTTAAGTCCTAATATTCCATATAACACAGTTTTAAGGAAGAAGTTATGTGATCAAGTCTGCTTTTAAGAAAAAGAATAAAATAGAAAAAAAAAGGAGAGATTACTCTGGCATAATAGATCAAAAAAAAGGGGAGCACACATGAGCGAAAGTCCGCATCTATCAATTCACAATAGGTTAGAGATGCTGTAAAACTAGAAAAACAAGCTGAAAGATCACATGAGTTTTGTATGAACCATATTTAGGGGGATTGGGCACCCACACAAGTTTACCCTAATGTATTCTGGACAGGATCCTTCTAACTCAACATCATTTTTTCTTTCTAGCAATAATCATTGGAAAGTACTTTTAAGTATTATGTGTCTTCTATTTGCTTAAAGAAAAGAACTCATGTTACCACTGCAAGTGTATTGAATATTTTATAAAACAAACCACAGACTACTCAGGAAAATGCCCAACACAATAAATCCAGCGCAACTTGCATGCCTTATCCTCTTAAATTTTGCTTTTAGATTACACTCGGCTTCATTTAATACACATTGTTACCTGATAGCTCAGCTGGTAAAGAATTTGCCTGCAACACAGGAGACTCTGGTTCAATTCCTGGGTTGGGAAGATCTCCTGGAGAAGGGATAGGCTACCCATTCCAGTATTCTGGTCTGAAGGATTACACAGACTGTAAGGTCCATGGGGTCACCAAGAGTCAGACACCACTGAGCAGCCTGCACTTTCAGTTTCATCACAGCACTAGAACTTGGTATAACAAACAGATTAAGGGCTTGATTTGCCGGTAAAGAAAACTAAGTTCAGACCTAGCTCTGGAAATTATTTCTTAAATGAACTTGGACCAGTTAATTATAGGGGGTATCATTTTATCATTGTAGAATAGTGATAGCAATGCTTACTTTTTAGGTTAATTTTATATATATATATATAAAATCCTGTTTCACTTACATATTTGAGTTTACATATATATACATAATCCAGTTTCTATATCAATCTAATTGCAATGCCTGGAACATAATAAATCAGTGCACAATTAATATTTGTCATTTCAACTAACCTCTAAGGCTTCATTTGAGCAAAGTGTCAGAAAAATTATAACAATGGCCTGAGAGTCAGTCTGATTGGCCAAACTGACCTCTTGAAACAGAATTCCTCATATATTGGCTGCTTCCAAGTTTCAGAAAGAGTTAGTTACAGGGTGAGCCCAGAATATCTCCTTGTTCCAGAAAATCTCAAAGTGCTTAAAAAAAAAAAAAAAAAGCAGGATCATTTCACATGGCTGCGGAAGCCAGTGAAAAGGGGTTCCCATTAGTCAAAACTGGAACATTATTAAAATTAAGTATAATAATCAATTATAAGCCATTGAAAAAATTGAAATATGTGATTTCATATTGATAATGAGTAGACAAATGAATATATACATGTTTGCATGCATATAAAGAGACATAAACAAAGGATAAGGGAAGCCTTTTGCTTAAGTAGAAGGGGGAAGACACCTTATAAATGGATAGGTGCAGGTCAAGTGGGGAAATCATTTTCTATCTTCATAGTAGGGATTGGATCAGCCAAAAACCATCACTGAATGTTAGGTCTGGGGAAGAGTTTCAATGAGAAGCAGAATATTCGCATGGTCTTAAAATTTTTCCCAATTGAATACTTACTAATTACAAGGAAAAATAAAGTAATTATACATAAAGACAGTTGTTCAAGTGACCAAAAAGATTTCAATACTAAGAGACAGATGGATTTCATGACCCTGAAGACGCATCACCTGATGCGTCTAAATACCACTCAGAATGAAGACATCTAATCTAATCACAAGTATATACCGATAAGCGCAAAATGAACATATTTCTCTCAAATACCAAAGAAGAAGGCAGCTGAATTCTTCAATAGATTAATGTCCTAAAAACTAAGAAAGCCTGTGTAAGTATTCCAAATTAAGGAAATCTGAAGAGGTGTGAAAACTAAATACAATTTCTGACTCTAGACTGGGTCCTGTATTGGAAAAAAAAAATCTACAGAGAATATTACTGTGTTATCTGACAAAATTGGAGTGTGAATGATAAATTCAGTTAAAATATTTTTGTGTGTTGTTATAGTCATGTTAAGGCTTTTGAGGTTAATACAGTAATTGTACTGTAGTTATATGAAAACATCACTATATTTAGGAAATACTGAAGTATTTACGGGTAAGAAGCCATGATATTTGAAACATTCCTCAAAGGATTCAGGAAAATGTGCGTGTGTGTGTGTGTGTAAATTATATGTGTGTGTGTTTAAATTATATGTGTGTGTGTGGTGTGTATAAATAGAGACTGAGAACAATAAATAAATGAGGTAAAATGACAGCAAATGGGTAAATCTAGGGAAAGAAAACATGGATGCTCTTTGTTCGAATTTTATTTTTGCAATTTTTCTGTAAGTTTTAAGTTATGTCCAAATCAAAAATTAAAAGATAAAAATAGAACTTTGAATAGCAACATATTATTTTCATCAAAATAGAATAACCCTAGTAAAGATCTCTGAGCTCAAAATCTGTTACTACATTTATTTCATTGATGCATTTCTGAATGCCTTACTGACATGTATTCTTTATTTTATCCAGTGGAAATGAGGATCTATCCAAAATCACAGAGTTTGCTTTGGTGAGTTTGTGGGTGGATTTTGCTTTTCTCATAGTATTTTTTTCCTGCCCTTTGTCATTCTATTTGCTAAGCATTCAACAATGGCTTGTTTTATGAATAATAAAATGCATACAAGTTTTACTTTCAGTTTTTATGGAAGAGAAGGAGCTAAGGGCAAAGACCATGTCTTATAAATGCTGAGTATTTTTATTGAGTTTTTTAAAATTCACAGTTCTAAGATTTTACAGCTTTGAAATAAGAGACTTTGTCATTCTTTCTCTCTACTATGCATATAGATTTAGTGGGCATATCTTTTTTAAAATTACATATTATATGATATAGAACCAGTGATAAATTAATAATTTCACCTGTGTTTTGTTTTGGGGGACATTCTCACAATGCTAGGAAGTTAAAAAATGCTTTCAAACCTTTATCATCATTCTATGCCAGTTCTGGAAAAACTTCAAGTTCTGCTGAAGATATTTTTGTATCCAGTATCAGTAAGTTTCACATTGCTATTTTCTTTATCATTTCTTCTTTTATTATGTTTTAATTGGTTGTTTATAATAATAAATAAAATGCTGTTTTCGGTTCAGAACTCTCACAATAAATGAGAATCATTGAATTAAACATTTACCAATATTTGAACACATAGAAAATGCCAAATAGATAAATGAAAGTATTCAATTAAGTTGAATTTTAATAATCACATCTTCATTAGCCTATAATAGATATTTTTGGTACAAGGAGATTTAATACACTGACACCTGAAAATCCATGCATCTAAAAATAGATATAGTTGAACTACGGAAAAATTCTAGTTGAATTTCTCTGCCCTAGTCTCTCTAATAAGATATTTTAAGTGTTCAAAATCTAATAGAATTGCTTCAGGCTTTGGTTTGAATTTTCAATGCACTGTCTAAAATAACTTCAGGACTAAAATGTAGCACTTTAGCTATTTCTGAAACATGGTAATGGAGCACACTAACTCTAGTGAGTACTACTGAATAAGGAGGGATTGGGCAGAGGACTTATATAAGTAAATTCCTTAAGGAAAGTTATTACAGCATTGGGTTAAGCTCAGGGATTTTGACCTGAATACAAGCAGAATATATTTATAGTCTATGGAATTATTTACTGAAGCCAAATTATTGATGTGTTAATCTGCTCAGGCAGCCATAACAAAATACCAGAGACTTAAATAAGAGAAATTTATTTTCTCACAGTTCTGGAGGATAGGATGTCCAAGATTATGGTGCCAGGAGGTCTGAGTCCCCATGGACGACTCTCTTCCTGACTTGCAGATGTCTATCTTCTCTTTCTGTCCAAACAACTGGGAGAGAAAGGGAAGGTTGGGAACTCATGTACACCTGTGGTGGATTCATGTCAATGTATGGGAAAACCAATACAGTATTGTAAAGTAAAAAAATAAATAAATTTTAAAAAATTATAAATAAAATAAAAAAATAAATAAAGCATGTTAATACCTTTATGAGGGCCCCACCCTCATGATCTCATCAGGACCAGTTTATCTTCCAAAGGCCCCCTCTCCAGATGCCATCACAGTGGGGTTAGGGATTCAAGGTGAATTTGGGGGAACACAATTCAGTCCATGACAACTGTCTTTGAAAGATGTATGATAATCCTCTAACACGACCTTTAATTATGTGCAAATCAGGTGGCACAGTGGTAAAGAATCTGCCTGCCAATGCAGGAGACACAGAAGACGAGGGTTCAATCCTGGGTTGGGAAGATCCCTGGAGTAGGAAATGGCAATCCACTCCACTATTCTTGCCTAGAAACGTCCATGGACAGAGGAGATTTGTGGGCTACAGTCCATGGAATCACAAAGAGTGGGACACAACTGAGCATGCACATATCCTTAATTTCCACTATTGATTGTGAAGGATGGTATAGACATGTTGAGAACATATGGTATAGACATGTTGAAAATAATATCTTTAATAAAAAAAAGAAAATGTTTAACTTATGTAAGCTTATTGCCACTGCTAAATAGTCTTGAAATTTGAAAACTTTGTATTATAATTCTTTATCATTCTGAAAGAAGACTAAAAATGGCACAATTTCTTCACACTTTGCTGATCTTATTATCTAAAAGAAATGGGTGTTTTCAGCCTATCTCATTTATTTTTATGGAGAAAGAAATTATATTTCATTATAGCTCACAGTACTAAGACGAAGACTAAATCAGATAGATATATATATTTCTTGTCCTTTAAAATATGTTTAATTCCGCATTTTCATTTTTGCTTGGATTCTCTAGGTATAATTTCAACTATAGAATATATGTTATGATTCCTAACTAATAAAAGATAAAAGTAGAAAACAAACTGACAGGATAAAACACTTTATCTTAAAAACACAGAAGGAAAAGAAAGAACTCTGTATTTGAAACCGCTGTTTAAATCTCAAAGCACAGAAAGAAAAGTATTTAAAATTTGTAACGATATGGCCCATTAATAACTGAAATCAATAAAAATTTTATAAAATTAAAAGTACTCAGATAAATATTCTTTTTAAATCTTTTAATTTGTACTCAAAATTTTTCCTTCATTAATATAATGTATATTAATATAAAACTTTCTTTTTATTAGAAAAAAAGCTTTAGTCATGCATATTTTGCCTCCTGATAAGAATATAGAGGCCTAGAATTTCTCTGATTATATATTTAATGTTATCAATATTTTTATAACATTAATGACCAATTGATCAATATATTGTTCATTAATGGTCAAACTGCCACCGTGGGCTGAATCTGGTCCACTGGCTGTTTTTATAACTTTATTGGAACATAGCCACAGCCATTTATTTGTGTACTACCTATGGTTGCTTTCATGCTTCAACAGGGTTCAGTAGTTTTAACAGATCTTCTGGCCCTAAAATATTTGCTACCTGACAGATTACAGAAAAAGATAACCAGCTCATGCAAAAGAAAAAAAAATACTTTACCCAAAGAGTGGATATTCTTTTTTTGTTGTTAAGCAGAGTTGAGGGAGAGAATATGCTTATGTATTTTTTGTGGTGCTCATGTATTTTCATTTTTGCCTTCAATAGCGTTATTTTTACATATATGGGCTATAATTCTATAGTTGTCCTTGTTTATGAATCACGCATTCTATAATACATGCTCTGTTTTACAGTAAGTCTTTTTCAAATTGTTGTTTAGGACACATTACTTTTTATAGAGATTTTCCAAATTTCTTTGAAAATTTTGAAATTGTAATGTCAAATTTAGAGATTTAGAGTACACTATGGTATAGAGTACACTATGATGGTGATTGCAGCCATGAAATTAAAAGATGCTTACTCCTTGGAAGGAAAGTTATGACCAACCTAGATAGCATATTCAAATCAGAGACATTACTTTGCCGACTAAGGTCTGTCTAGTCAAGGCTATGGTTTTTCCAGTGGTCATGTATGGATGTGAGAGTTGGACCGTGAAGAAAGCTGAGCGCCAAAGAATTGATGCTTTTGAACTGTGGTGTTGGAGAAGACTCTTGAGAGGCCCTTGGACTGCAAGGAGATCCAACCAGTCCATTCTGAAGGAGATCAGCCCTGGGATTTCTTTGGAAGGAATGATGCTAAAGCTGAAACTCCAGTACTTTGGCCACCTCATGGTAAGAGTTGACTCATTGGAAAAGACTCTGATGCTGGGAGGGATTAGGGGCAGGAGGAGAAGGGGATGACCGAGGATGAGACGGCTGGATGGCATCAGTGACTCGATGCACATGAGTCTGAGTGAACTCCGGGAGATGGTGATAGACAGGGAGGCCTGGTGTGCTGCGATTTATGGTGTTGCAAAGAGTCAGACACAGCTGAGCAACTGAACTAAACTGAACTGAACTGAACTGAACTGATGGTATAAAGCCCTAAAAATTCAGGCCCAATAATATGTATTCCGTGACATTTAGGAAAATCTAGAATAGCCTCCAGTGGCTTAACTGCAAGTTCCTCACTCCCTCCTATGGAGGAAATCCTCTAACCAAACAAATGACCATCCTTCTTACAGGGTCCAGGCCCAGTGCCTGATCATCCCTGAGCAGTAGGTTTTATTTCCCTGTCAGCTGTAGAATTAATCGGCCATACCGCAGGAACCAAGAGCCACCTCCTCAGCTTGATCATATGAAGCCTGTCATACTCAGGCATTGTCATTCACTTCGTTTCCAAGTGGAACTCCATGTGGTCCAGCATGGTGTATAGTATCCTTCATCCCCAAGCTGGGATGCTCTGTGACTAATATGCTGCTGTCAATCTATCTAATTACAACTATCAGTTTAACCCTAGGAAGGGACTCTGTCTTCAGCAATGGAGTGAATAGGAGATGACTAAAATATATCCATCCTAAAGGAAATCAGTCCCGGATATTCATTGGAAGGACTGATGGTGAAGCTGAAACTCCAATATTTTGGCCACCTGATGTGAGGTACTGACTCATTGGAAAAGACCCTGTTGCTGGGAAAGATTGAAGGTGGGAGGAGAAGGAGATGGCAGAGGATGAGATGGTTGGATGGCATCACCGACTCAATGGATGAGTTTGAGTAAACTCTGGGAGTTGGTGATGGACAGGGAGGCCTGGCGTGCTGCAGTGCGTGGGGTCGCAAAGAGTTGGACACAATGGAGCGACTGAACTGAACTGACTGAAAATATATCCCCATGACTACCAGTTCTTTTGCACATTTGCAGCTTTTGAAGCCTTAAGACATTCAATAATACATGTACATACTTTCAGCTTTTAGTGACTATTTTTATTAAGGTTTCTGATAAATTTATAACATTTTGCTTGCCCAAAGTCACTAAGCAAATACTGCAAAATAATAGCAATCTAGTTCTTCCCATTTATCTCCCCTGTCACTTTTTAAAATTTTTCTTTCAAAATAAACAGTTCTTATGTACATTCCCTTGCATCTAAGAGACTGGTTTATATTCTTAAGAAATGTCTGCTGAGAAAAATAAAACAGTCTCATTTTCTGAACAGTGATAGTTGAGTTCCAGTGTGTGTTTTTGGTGAGAATCTATGGAAGCATGCTCCTAGTGCTGAACTCTAAAAAGATTAATCTGGCTTTCACAGTATCATCCAGGACCACCGCTGTGCTCCTTGGCAGCTAGAAGTTTAATTCAGTGTCTCTGAAGCTGATCACCAAGGAAGCACTTAAGAGGTTGCTTTGATTCCTGACAGCATGTATGAAATTTAAAAAAATGGGGTAGGGAGCCACAGAGAGGACTTGGCAGAAGAAGCATTTCTCTGTATACAGAATGTAGATATGCAAAAAATTCAGATATTAGGGAAACTGTATATTCTAAAATAATGAACTTGGGCTGCATTTGGAAAGAACATTTTTTTTAATATTTTAAAACATTTTAAAAGATTTATTTAAATATTTAAGTTTTTTATTTTTTAATTACAATTTTAATAAAAACAGCTTAGTCAGTGGCTACCTCAGTGCAAATATCAAGGCACGCTAGCTGGAGCACAGCAGTGATAAGGTGAGATAGTGGGGTAAGGAGATCCACTGGGTAAGGAAACATTAGGTGACATGTGGCTTCAGGGAAGGATGGAAGAGTGTTCAGAGCTTCTTTGTGCCAGAAAGAAGGGCATGGGGGTTAGCAGAACTGAAGAAGTGTTTGATTTGAAACAGGGAGATTTGGATGTTGTGTGACCTACACAAGCAAAGCATGAATAAAAATCAGGTATGTCAGCAGACCCCAGTGTTTAAATGGATCATTCTGAGAACTGGATGGGGCAAACTTGGACAGACAAGGACAGATCAGGATGAAATAATGTCCCAACCGTCCTAACTCCCAACAGTATTATTCTAGAATGACATTCCAGGAAGAAGCCCGTACAGTGGGGTGGGGATAGCATTAGAGAACTCTGCAAAGACTGAGCTTACACCTATAAATCAATTAACCTAGATTTGACTCATACGTCTTCTGATGTTAGAAAGAGTTGTTGTTCAGCAGCTAAGTTGTGTCTGACTGTTTGTGACCCCATGGACTGCAGCACCCAGGGCTTCTCTGTTCTTCACTATCTCCGAGAAATTGCTCAAGTTCATGTCCATGAGCTGAATGGGGGGCTTGAAATTAAAGCATTGCTGAGTGAGTAAGAAATTTCTTGCCACCTGGTTAGATGTCTTGTCACTTCCCCACTGTCTTTTCAATACTTGATCCAAACTGATCAAGCTGATTTTCAATCCTTATTACTGTTAACATATGGATCACCCTCTTAGCGATGACATGAAGCCTTTGTTATTTCCATGTTCAGAAGGGTAATGTTAAAACATATATGCACTAAATGGGGTTATTTTTATGCTCTTTAATAATGCACACATATTAGTACATTAGTAGTCATAGAATAGAAACATATCCTGCAATTTTCTCTTCTCATTTAGAAATAGCTCAAAATATTTATGCAAATTGTTTTAACTTTTGTTATATATACATCTCTTAAAATAGCAATGTAATATATATGAAACATTTAGTGTTACATTTTACTGACAAATAACTCACTACAGATGCTTATATGCCATATTTGATGCCTACACACTTACATCCTTCACCAACTTCTATTCCCTTAGGAAACTGAATTTATTTGTATAAAATAAGAGTGTAAGATGATCTGCTTCTCTGTTTTCTCTTCACAACCATCTCAATATACTGATTTAAATTTCTGTTTAACACTAACTTTGGAGTTTTTTGGTTTTTTTTTTTTAACTTTTATTTCTTCCAATTTCTTCAAGATGACTATAAAAAAGTCTTTCTAAATGTCCAATAGATTATACAGAAAAAAAGGAAACACTCATAATGAAAGTATCTATAATTATGTCAATGAAACTGAAACAAGAGAATCTTCTACCAAATTCAGAGGGCAAGGCAGGGCATCAATTGTACCCAGATCAGTGGTATTTTATCTAACAGCATTTCTTAACTTGAAACTTTATAAAGACAGCAAAAGTAATGGTAAGGAGTGAGAGAACCTGCCATATTGAATGATCTCTTAGGAATTCACCTATGAATAAAGCCTACTAAGAATTTGATTGGGGTCACATTTAATCTATAGTTCTTTTTAATGTAAAGTTATTTATTTTAATTGGAGGCTAATTACTTTACAATATTGTATTGGACATCTCAACCAGGCTCTGTCTTCTAATCTATGAACACCATGTCTCTCTCCACATTTTTCCATGTTTGTTGATTTCTTTCATCAGCAGCTTGCAGGTTTTAGCATATACCTTGCACATTTTGTGGAGGATTTATACCTAAGAATATATACATTTGTTTTGCTGATGCTTTGTCTAGACAGACCTTTGCTGGCAAAGTACTGTCTCTGGTTTTTAATATGCTGCCTAGGTTGGTTACAGCTTTTTTTTCCAAGGAGCAAGTATCTTTAAATTTCATGGCTGAAATTCCATCTGCAGTGATTGTCTGACTCTGTTACCACTGTTTCCCCATCTATTTGCCATGAAGTGATAGGACCAGATGCCATGATCTTCGTTTTCTGAATGTTGAGCCTTAAGCCAACTTTTTCACCCTCCTCTTTCACTTTCATCAAGAGGCTCTTAAGTTCTTTGCTTTCTGCCATAATGGTGGTGTCATCTGCATAACTGAGGTTATTGATATTTCTCCCGGCAATCTTGATTTCAGCTTTTGCTTCATCCAGCCTGGCATTTTGCATGATGTACTCCACACATAAGTTGAATAAGCAAGGTGACAATATACAGCCTTGATATACTCCTTTCCTGATTTGGAAGTAGTCCAGTTCTAACTGTTGCTTCTTGACCTACATACAGATTTGTCAGGAGGCAGGTCAGGTGGTCTGGTATTCCCATCTGTTGAAGAATTTTCCAGTTTGTTGTGATCCACACAAAGGCTTTGGTGTAGTCAATAAAGCAAAAGTAGATGTTTTTTCTGGAACTCTCTTGCTTTTTCTGTGATCCAGTGGATGTTGGCATATTGATCTCTGTTTTCTCTGCCTTTTCTAAATCCAACTGAAGAATTGATGAGCACTGAAGAATTGGTGAGCACCAAATAATTGATGCTTTTGAACTGTGGTGTTGGAGAACTCTTGAGAATCCCTTGGACAGCAAGGAGATCAAACCAGTCAATCCTAAAAGAAATCAGTCCTGAATATTCATTGGAAGGACTGATGCTGAAGCAGAAGCTCCAATACTTTGGCCACCTGATGTGAAGAACTGACTCACTGGAAAAGACCCTGATGCTGGGAAAGATTGAAGGCAGGAGGAGAAGGGTTACAGAGGATGAGATGGCTGGATGGCATCACCAACTTGATGGACATGAGTTTGAGTAAGCTCCAGGAGTTGGTGATGGACAGGGAAGCCTGGAGAGCTACAGTCCAGGGAGTCATAAAGTGTTGGACACAACTGAGTGAACTGAACTGAGTGTTGATGCAAATGGCTTTATAGCTTTGAAATTTTTTAATTCTGCTTTTTCATGACTGGCATATATAAATACAATGACTTTTGTGTTAAAGAAACACATACTTTTATAACATGTATTTATGTGGAAGTTTGGGCACTATAGGGAAGGGAAATCTTGGTTTAAATAATATCACTCCCAACCCTTACAAGTAAGTTAAGTGAAACAGTTTGATTTTTCTGCTTCTTCATTTCTTGTTTTGTCATTAGATAAAACACATTATATGTGACATCATTAATAGTCACAATTAATGGAGATCATTAAAAATAATAATTTGAATGGAGAAAAATAGTGAAATCTAGTACTTTTATGAAAAATACCATTAAGCTTTCAATTAATCGACTGCTACCTAAAACCAAGTTGTTTATAGTATTCCTTTTCCCCCTCTCTCTCCTTTCCACTTGATGAGAGAGGAAAAAAAATCACTGAAATTATCTCTGCACACAACACAGATTCCAAAAAATACTGTCTTTATACAAACAGCTGAAGATATGAGGACTTAAGCTATTTTCATTTTATTTTAATGTCACTTATGATTTAAGAGTGTCTCTTTAACACAAACCACTAATTATTTGGAATATAAATTGATCAAACTGTAAAATATATCATCCCTAAAAATGAAAATTTGAAGCAACGGGAGAGGGATAAAAGCATAAGATTGGCATGAGATAAATTTAGAGGTCTCCAGACACCTGACACTCTCTAAATTAAATCAATAAGTGCAACTCTGTGGACCTTAGGTCAGCTGAAATGAAATAGTACAAATCAAATATTTCACAATATGTGTTAGTGCTATATAGATGAAGACATAGGAAAATCTTAAATTTTGAAAAATAATTGGTTTGGAATTATTTATCTCAGTAGCAAATAAAAAATCATATATATATTTGTAAGATACTTTGAATTAAAGACCTTTAGATACCTTTTAATTTTTTTATATTTTTTTCATTTTATTTTATTTTTTAATATAAATTTATTTATTTTAATTGGAGGTTAAAGACCTTTATATACCTTTAAAATTAATAACATGGGCATGTAATGTATAACATGGCCAACTATAGTTAATAAAATGGTATTGCATATTTGAAAGGTGCTAAGAGAATAAACCTTAAAAGTACCTATTATCACAAGGAAAAAATGCTGTTACTTTGTGGAGTGACAAAGGTTAACTAGACTTACTTGTGGTGATCATCCCACAATATATAAAATATTGAATCATTAACTGTGCATCTGAAGCTATTATAATGCTGTGTGTTAATTAAACCTCAATACCAAGAAATATTTGAGAAAGGACAATTTTAGGAACATAATAGGCACAACTACAGATACATTTTTAAAAATGCAGAAAGGATCATATGGGTGAACATGATAGCTGTGTTGTAGATAACAGATGATTGTGTCATGTGCCTTTAAATTCTCAAAATGCATGCTTATGGTGGGAGCATTTTTTTAAACTTTTTGTTTTGTGTTGGCATATAGCCAATTAATAATGTTATGACAGTTTCAGGTGGACAGCAAAGGGATTCAGCCATACATATCCCCCATGGACAGAGGAGCCTGATGGGCTACAATCCGTGGGGTCGTAAAGAGTGGGATGCGACTGAGAGACGGAGCATGCATGCCAGCTGCAGTAACCCCAAATCTCAATAACTCCATGAACTTAGTGTTTTGTAACAGCCAGGGCTTACTATTTTTTATTCTGCAATCAGATTAAATATCTTTCACAGATCATCTGTACCAACACCAGCAGACCCAAGCGTTGGCCCTTAAATCTTCTGCCTAGAAGTGATATAAAATGTTACTACTCACGTTGATTGACCAGAGAGAACCACCTCATCAATAACCCCTCTATAGGGAGAGGCAGAAAACTTCTGGGGGACAGTAATACATTTTACCAAAATTTCTAATAATTTCAAGGATGATAGCATACTTTTGATTAAAAGTGTAAATTGTAAGAAAATATTCTGTTTCTAAATAACTTTCTGATTCCAATGCACAGTTTCACCACTGGTAAAATGTTGTGATCATTGTGATTTTAAGATGCTAATTTCTGATGATAGAGATTCTAATGTTGAAGGAAAGATAATTTCCTCTTGTATTATCTCTGTTATTATATTTTATTATTCTCACAAAATTAAACTTCATTTCCTTCCAATTTTTATTCACTTAACATAAAGAGTACTTCTGGTCTTGGCATCTTGAATTCACAAGGGCATTGTTGTTTGGTCCAAGTTGCCAACCAGCAAAGCAAAAGGGACCTGAGCTTTTATTATTGGCAGTATCCTGTGGGCTCTTCTGTGACCGTGGCAGCTTTCTTAATTGTCCATGCCAATCACTTCTCTTATAGCCAGTGTTCTCAAATAGCACCCAGAAAAATGTCCTTTAGTTTTGGACATAACCGCATAATTCTCTTGGTGGTGAAGCTGACCCTTCAGCCATTTCCTCTACAGAAATCTCCTAAGATATATAGCATATCCAAAAATATATTTATTTCTTTTGATTGGAATCACACCTTTTTCAGGCCAGTCCTTTGCTTTCGGTTTTGGTTTTTGCCTGTCTCTCTCCTCTCCACTGCTCTGTGAGCTATATTTCCTAGGCAGCCATGTCAGCTGGCTTCTCGCTAGTGTGTCCATTGGGAAGTGCTGGTGGAGGACTGGAAGTTGGGAATTTGGGAACAGGAAGCAATGAAGAAGCTAGGTTGTTTCTCTGCCTCCTTTTCACCTATGTGGAGTGTCCAGCCATGATTGCATATTTCTACATCCCCAGTTTCTGCCAGACAAGCCCATCATAGTTCCAGAAGGGGCTTCTGACCCTGGGAATTAATCCCTTGCTTCACCCAGCTGGGGAGCTTTGAAGATATCTGCTGTGTCTAAATTCTGGTTTGCTCACCATCTGCTGTTTTGTTTTTTAGCACGTCCATCACAAATAGAAGAATTCCCTGTGGCATTCTGACTGATTACATGCTCGAAATATCACTCCAAGATAGTTTAACAGTATGATTTCAATACTATTAAAAATAATTCTCACAATAACAAATCACCTACAGCCATCACAAATGATGCAATAAAGTGGTCAGTCAGGGTGAGGTCTTCAAATCATGGTGATGGAACTTCAAACATATCACTCTAGCAAAAATATGTTGTTGTTGTTCAGTTACTAAGTCATATCTGACTCTTTGCAACCTCATGGACTATAGCCTGCCAGGCTCCTCTGTCCATGGAATTCTCCAGGCAAGAATACTGGAGTGGGTTGTCATTTTCTTCTCCAGGGCAGTAAAAATGCAGCAATACAAATTTTCTATTTTTCCCATATAGGTCATCTATAAATGTACCAACTTGTACTTATAATTCACTATAACTGCACTGATCAATAAGAGGATCTGGGCTTTAATAGTTACTTAAGTATCCACTACATCACATAAGATTAACTACTACTTTTATCATTTAGGATTGATCTGCTTCTATTTCAACCTATCTGTAAAGGGACTTTGATGCTTTTGAATTATGCTGCTGGAGAAGACTCTTGAAATCCCCTTGGAAAGCAAGGAGATCAAACCAGTCAATCCTAAAGGAAATCAACCCTGAACATTCATTGAAAGGACTGATGCTGATGTTAAAGCTCCAATATTTTGACCAACTGATGCAAAGAGCCAACTCATTAGAAAAGACCCTGATGCTGGGAAACATTGAGAGCAGGAGGAGAAGGGGAAACAGAGGATGAGATGGTTGGATGGCATCACTGGCTCAATGGACATGAATTTGAGCAAATTCCAGGAAATAGCAAAGAACAGGGAAGCCTGTCTTGCTGCAGTTCATAGGGTCGCAAAGAGTTGGGCATAACTTAGTGACTGAACAACAAATAAAGGGACAGCATGTACCATTGGAAGATCTAGTTTCCTCTCCTTTAGGGTCGTAAAAAATCTTATAATGAGAAGTTTCAAATCATATGCCAAATCTCCCAATATTTGTTTAGACTCACACAGTTTAGAGAATTTGGTGTACAAACAGGTAACTTTTCAAAGAACAACATACTGATTCTACCTTGGAAGATAAGGAAAGAAGAGCAAGTTTTTGTTTTGTTTTGTTTTCCATAAACAGCACTTCTATGATAAAATCCAAGAACAAAAATTTTATACTGGTCAAAATTTTTTGAATATTCCTATTCTTCATAAGCCTTGATAAACCAAGTTTCCTCCCCTGACCCCCTTTTCCTACTCTGGTCTCATTCTCTCTCTTAAATTCCAAAAATTCTTACTTCATTTGCTAATTTGGCCTTTTCTGGTTTGTGTTGTCATTGCTTTTCCTTCAAATCAGGGGCCATTTATTCTAGCCTTCACATGGAGTCAGGCTTCTGAGAAAAGTCAAATTAAGATGTTTAAGCTCATCATTGCTTTATACCCACTTTCTCCTTACTCTATTAGAGGGAAAAATATTGACATGTTCTTCTCTTACTTAAACCTTCATAGTTAAAATTATAATACAAGAGTATTTTAGAAGAAGTTTAAGAAGAAACAAGCATATGATATTTAAAAGAATGAAAACAATAAACTCCTTTGATATATGCAGAATGGATTCCCCAATGTTAGTAAACTGAAGAAAAGAGTCATTTTTGGATATATATCCCCCCCAAAATTGAAATCAAGATCTCAGAGAGGTATCTGCACTCTTAGGTTCATTTCATCTTTATTTATAATATGCAAACAACATAAATATCTATGGGCAAATAGATAAAGTAAATATAATAGTTACACATTATACATAATACATTTCATTGTTATTCAACTTTTATGGACAAGGAAATTCTGTCATCAGCAACAACATGGATGACCTTGGAGAACATTATACTAAATGAAGTAAACCAAATGCAGAAAGACAGATGCTATATGATCTCACTTATATACAGAATCTAAAATGATCAAACTCTTAGAAGTGGAGATAACAATACTATGGAGAGGAACAGAAAAGGGATGGTCAAGGCACAAAATTTTAGTTATATAAGAATCAGCTCTGGAGATCTAATTATAGCAATGTGACCATAGTTAACAATATTGTATACTTGAAATTTGCTAAGATGGTGATCTCAACTGTTCTCATTATACATATGCAGAAAGAAATGATAGCTGAAGTAACAGATATTTTAAATTATGTTGAATGTGGTTATTTTACTTCACAATGTATATCAAACCATCAAATTGTACACCCTAAATAGGTACAATTCATAATTGTCAAATATATTATCAACCGAAAAAAAAAAAGAAAATAGTTGTCTCAAGACCTATTGCATGGGGACTTCCCCGTGTTTCTGTGGTTAAGACTTCACCTTCAATACAAGCGGTGTGGGTTTGATCCCTGGATGTGGAGCTAAAATCCCACAGGACTCCTGGCTGAAAAAAACAATACATAAAACAGATCAATATTGTAACAAATTCAATAAAAACTTAAAAAAAGACCTACTGGGTAAAGGGTCTGAGCCAACATCGACACCTGGTGTCCCACAAATTGATTGTGGTCCCCTTATCACAGTGTGATCACGTGCTGTGCTGTGCTTAGTCGCTCAGTCATGTCCGACTCTTTGCAACCCTGTGGACTGTAGCTGCCAGGCTCCTCTGTCCATGGGGATTCTCCAGCCAAGAATACTGGAGTGGGTTACCATGCTCTCCTCCAGGGGATCTTCCCAACCCAAGGATTGAACCCAGGTCTCCCACATTGCAAATGGATCCTTTACCATCTGAGCCTCCAGGGAAGCCTAAGAATACTGGAGTAGGTAGCCTATCCCTTCTCCAGGGGAACTTCCTGACCCAGGAATCAAGCTGAGGTCTCCTGCATTGCAGGCAGATTCTTTACCAGCTGAGCTACCAGGGAAGATAGCGTCAAGCATTTTTCTTGTTGGTTTCCTGCAAAGAAATTACTCTATCATTTCCTCTTAAGAAGTTTCTAGATACCAATCAAACCAAGCATGGCTGGCCTTTTCTAATTGTGTGTGCAAAAATATCAATTTTGGAATATCACAAGAGCCCCAATTTGGCCATTTTAGGTTGAGAGCTCTCTTAGTATAATTTCTCCAATTAACAAGGTACTTGAAAATATGAGCTCCATACATATTGCACATGAATCTGGCTGGAGTGTTAGTCAGAGGCTGGCTTTCTGACACTCCTTTGCTTCTGTTTTTGAGATTCTGTTTCCCATTTTAAGACGAATTTGTCAGGGATAAAAATCACTAGTGAAATTTTGTAGTGGGCCTGTGTGCTGCTTTTGAGCTTAACTCCTTCAGGAGTCACCCCAGAGTCGTTTCACCCTGTCTTACGTGTCTCAGATTCTGCCTACGGCAATCTAAGGCCATCGTGGCTACTCAGATCGCTGAATGGCCAGTTCTTCTGTGTGACCCTCGGACGAGCAAGGATTCTAATAAATGAGTGGGTTTCCCCATGGGACCACTGCACAGTGTGAGGACCAGGCCTCCACCACTCCTATAAATTTATCAGTCATCTCAGAAAAACCAAAATCAGCAGGGTGGATTCTTGTCCCTTTCTTTCAGAGCAAAGATCCAATATATTCTCCTTTTATCCTGACAAATTCTATAAAGGCAGTGGAATTGAGGAAGTATCAAATTGACCTCTTACTTACAAGACCATATCATCCCCTACAATGGAGCAACCTTGGCATTTTTCAGCCAAGCCCCAGGTATTCTTTGATTTTTTTTTCAATCGAGCCTCCCTGGCCCCAGTATATTTCCGCTAGATGGGTATTCCCTAGAATCTTTCAGCCAGCCCTTGAACCCAATACCTTTTGACTGGGTGGGAATATCTCAGTATTTTTCAACTGAGCCCCACTCAGGGTCTAGACCATGAGTGGGTATGCCCTGGATGTTTCACCCATCCCCCACCCCCACCGGTAGCTTTCCTACTGGAAGGAGGCAGATTACCTGCTCCACCACCAAATAAAACTCAGAATCTCAACCAATATGGGAGATCTGAGAACCAGGAGAGACTTGGCCAAATTCGTCTGCATTCCCCGAGGAGGTGGATGGGCGAAAGGGGCTGCTGCTGATACCAAAGCTCTGGTTCCTTGAAGGAAGTTAATCCACTCTGGATCGCTTCATCAGTCACCATAACTGTCAACTAAAAATGATGCCCAACTTGAGCGTTGCAAGTTGGCAGACAGCACCTCAGATAGCTCTGAGAGACTGCTCCGCGCTATGATCATAGGGAAGACAAATTCATCTGCAGTATCCTCACGTTGATTTCCTGACCTGTGGAGTAAGATACATGCTGGTAATGCAGGCCAAGTGGAAGACCCTGATACTGTAGTCTTCCTCGGCCAAAACACTAAACCAGAAGCAGCTGTTAGTGTCTCCTTCAAAGTCAAACAAGACGCAGGAGTTGTGGTCCCCATCGTGTCTGCATTGGTCTCGCCAGTCTGGCCACTGAACAACTCAGACGGAATATGTTAGATTTTGGTGAACTACCATGAACCCAGCCACGTGGTGCCCCAGCCATAGGTTCTTGTGCTGGATGTGGTTCCTTCATCATGTACATTGGATAACTGATGTTTAGCTATTGATCTGGCAAGAAAGTTATTTTCAATCCCTATCAGACAAATAGGATCAGTTTACATTCACTTTGAATAGACAGAAGCATACATTCATTTTGCTTCTCAGGGTCATAGATATTTCCCTGGTCTCAGTCATAATGTAGGTTAAAAGTTGGGAAGATACTTGGTGATAATTTTTAGCCTTTACTACAAATGTCAGATAGCACTATAAATATGATTGGTTTAAAATTAATCACTCCATGTAAATCAGGGATAAGTATCAACAAGATTGCTAAAAAAATTAAATTGTGATGCTATGCAAATCATTGCCTCTCGTTTAGGCAATTAGGATAAATTTTCCAGAAACAGTACCACATACAGATTGAAAGAGTGCAGTACTTAAAACAACTTGGATGAGAATTGAGGATAATGCGCTATTGAAAGCTGTGATAGATGACAAAAATTGGCTGTAATGATGACAGAAATACTGATGTCAAAATTTGAAGAGTTTGAATAAAATTAACTTATAAATTGTGACAGCAGAAAACCATCTTTTTATAGTAATATATTACTTAATATACTATTTTAAAATATGTATGCAACTAAATTTAAATTAAACATAACAGGTAGGCATGTGACTATTTAAAAATGTATATATTCAAATCAGCTGTGGGGAGCTGTTTTCATTCATCTAGCTGAATCAGAAAAGATACAGTATCATTTCCCCAAGAGAGCTTCTTACAGCAGGATGTCTGTATCAGAAAGGTTCAAATCTGTACTATATTTGGAACCACTACCCCCATTTGACTCAGGAGTCTTGTACTGTTTCATTTGGAATTGCAAAATTCTTCCCTTATGATGATTTCTATACTTGATTTTTAGCAAATCATTGTCACTGGGGGCTTCTTTTGACCGATTTTTCCTCTGCCCATGTAGGCACTTCTCTACATATCTCAAAGCTAATTAGAAGTATGGCTCAATTTTTTACCCCGAGAACTCCATCAGATTAATATGAATTTCAGCTCTAACCAACAGTAGAGGCCTGTTATTACTCTATAGTACACTACTATTTATTTAATAGTTTTTCTGGTTTGGCATGTCTGTATACTATTGTAAATTATAAGAAATAATCCTGTTGATAAACTACCATCTTCATTCTTAACTTATTTTTTTAAATAGCTACCTGGAAGCATGATTCTTGAACTTAAAAATATGATCAATTTAAGTCCTTGATACTTATAAACATATCTATTTATATTTTAGCTACACATCAATATGCTTTTTACAATTTTGTCACTATAGGTATTTTATAATTAATAATTGATCATTTTAGATAAAAATATCAATAGACTGAACAAACCATTTCTTATCATTTACTGGAAATTATTGTGAAACCAATGTTCATTCTCATTTTATTTAAAGTACAAGCAACTCTCCCAAAACAAGGAGATTAATAATAATCATCAAAGAATATTTCTTTATCCATTCATTCACTGATGAGCACTTAGATTGTGTCTATATCTTGGGTATTGTAAATTCAAAAATGATAGTTATGTGATGATATAGAAGTCCTAGCTAATGCTACAATGAAAATCATTGCAATATATAAATAGATCAAACCAACATGTTGCATACTTTAAACTTACATATGTTATATGTCAAATATATTTCAACGAAAAACCAATAAAGAGCAGGTTTCTGGTCAGGGCAAGACCATAAGGTCAGCAAAGCTTTTGAACTTCTACAGATTTCCTTATTTAAAAAAAAAATAAAAAGCTAAGCAACTTGAAAAAATAAAAAGCATACTCACAAGCATCTTCACCAAAGCTAGTTGCAAAGTTGCCCCCACAATGCAGAGTAAGAGTGGATGTGGCCAGTCGCCAATGACAGAACCCTAGTGGCCCCATGCATCCTTAGGAGGTGTACAGAGATAATAGAAATGAAATACTTCAGTATAAACATAGCAAGAAATAGATCAAACATATGTGAGCACATGAGGAAAATTTAAAAAAAAAAAGACACATGAGGGAATTGAACAAATAAATGGGAAATAATGTTATCCTGTTTCCCCCACAGCAAAACTGGTGGCAAATGCTCTTGGTTGAGGCATATACTTAAACTTGGATTTCTTTTGAGGATGATCTAGCTCAAGACCTATTTCCTTACTAGTCCTAAAATATGTTAGAATTAATATGTAAAATATATGTAAAATATATACCATATATATGTAAGGATGTGTGTATATATATATATGAGATGTGTATATAAGTATGTGATATGTATATATGTATGAGTTATGTATGTATGTATGTATGTGTGTGTGTGTATATGTATGTAAGTGTGTGTGTATTCTATGCCTTTAAATTCTAAAACATTTAGTGGTATCATGAATATTGTAGTCTGGCTTCCATTTATGACTGGTTATACTAAGTCTTTTCTCTTAAACCAGAGGATAAGGGGCTCAAGGGCAAAGGAAGTGTTTGGTTTTACCACTCCCCACACCCCTCTCCATATTTCACTGCTCCAGACTTACTATTGTACACATATAATTCATACAAAGTTTCCAAAAGGGTCTTAACAGTGCTGAGAGTCACAGACCAGGAATATGTGTTTTCTTTGACTGTGTCATTTATGTACAATAGGCAAGAGCTATGTTCTGAATGGGAAAACAGAAAAGTTTTGTAAGAAAAAATAGGGAAATGGGAGAGTTTACCTCTGGGATCTTATTTCTCTTGTAAAAATGTGCCCTCATCAGAGGTGAACAAGTAATCCTTACCAACCTATGGAGGAAGTGATCATTTTGCATTTTAGGGAGAATCATCTTTTTCCACCTCATTGTTAAAGTTGTCAAGGCTTTTATGGTTTGCTGATATAGAATAAATGAGACACAAAATTAAACAAAATAGTGGTACAATTACTACAATAGCCATGCATTCAATAGGCAGAATGAAGCCTCCTTATGCCTTATAATACAGAGGAAGGTTATATGCCCTTGAAACTATCACGCTGTTGCAAATGAGTTGAATGTGGGGAAAAAATGTGACCCAGGAAGATGACAAAAGATTAAGGGCATGAATCATTAGGAGGATAGAAATAGTCAATGAATGAAGGGGCAGAGGACACTGCAGCAAGAGAGAAAACTGTGAATTATAAACTGTGATTGAAGCATATTTGTGGTAAAATTTTAAAACCATGCTCAGAGAAACACCTTAGGGGACTATGTGGCATTGGAAGAAAAGGACAGGTCCCAAAGCAACTACTAATTGATTGCAAATTTGGTTTCTGACTTTTTCTAGGTGTGTACAGTTTGGCAAGTTAATCTTTCCTCTTTCCATCTGTAAAATGGGGCTTATAATACCTGCCCAGAATGAAAAGATTAACTGAGCTATTAACTGAACTAATTTATATAAAGTGGCTGGCATATAACTATTTTATAATACTTAAGAGAGCTGTCATTATTCAAAGTCCTTACCTTGAGGAAAGACCATATAACATGCATATAATAAGTTATAGCTATTATTATCATAAAATACTTGTTTTATCATTAGAGTTCTAATTTTAAACAACTTTAAATTTCAGGAATTCAAGAACCAGGTATATTTTTTCTCGCTATCAGGAGACATAAATAGTAATAACTGATATTATTAAATACACAAAAATAAACAGATTTTTGAAAAATTGACATTCTAAAAACAGCAACATACACATGGAGAATTAGATACATGTGCTAAGATTTACTGAGTCCACTTGAGTTACCATAAATAAATTTACATAAATTCTGAGTTTCCCTCATATCCTTTTGTGTGCAGTCATTTAAAAAAACATTTAGATTTAAAATTCCTAAAATTAGTTTCATTTGGCTAAATTTTTAATATAATGTTTTAGGTAAATTTAGTAAGCCCTCCTATCCCAACTCTTTACAACCTTTAAAATACACTTTTTACAAGGATACATTTATGAGTAGGCTGTAGTTTTTTTGTAAAAAGAAAAGAGAAATCTAATCTTAATAGGCTTGAATGGAATTGGAACCCTGAACCAATAACAGATGAATGACTTTTAAAATTTGCTTTTTTTCCCCCTCTAATCTTGTGTGATGTGTCATTCATCAAACTAGCTCATAACATGAGGTAATGAAATGGAGCAGGACCCTATGTTCTTACCCCTCCTGTCCTCTGCCTGAAGTCTGTCTGTAGAAAAACTTTAGACAAAGGATAAGTTTAATCAGGGAAGCGAGAAAATGCAGGAGAAAGGAGAACAGTCAAGAAAGAACAAATAATACAAAGTCAAGGATTTTTTGTTCCTCCTCAAGGACTATCGGTAATGTTTTTCACCATATCTGGTGAGCTTCCTTGTAGATACTGAAATCCACACCATGTGGAAGAAGTTAACTACATGATAACCAGACTGTAGACGCGACATAAGGTGCTGCTATTCTGAGAACAGACCTCAAGGAAACAGGAACAAAGCCACTCTGGAACTAAAGACCAATTGTACTTAATCAAGATAGCACTAATCAGACCACCGATGACCAGTTTCAAGATGACTGCGCTGTTTATGCAAGCAGCCCCTCCCTCCACCTATATATCCTTCAATGCATGCATAGGTTGCTTTAGTCATTTCCGACTCTTTGCGACCCTATGGACCATAAGCCCACCAGGTCCTCTCTCCATGGGACTCTCCAGTCAAGAATGCTGGAGGCTTCCCAGGCAGTGCTGGGGTAAAGATCTAAATACATGCGCACTCCGTCATGTCTGACTCTGTGTGCCCCCAAAGACTGTAGGCCGCCATGCTCCTCCATCCATGGAATTTTCCAGGTATAAACACTGGAGTCGGTTGCCATTTCCTGCTCCAGGGGATCTTCCCAATCCAGGAACTGAATCAGCATTTCTTGAGTCTCCTGCATTGGCAGACAGATTCTTTACCACTGTGCCACCTGGGAAGAACTAGTGGTACAGAACCCACCTGCTAACACAGGAGACATGTATCCTTGGAACTTCCCTTTAAAAACTCTTGCCCATTGATTGTCAGGGGTTGGGGGGAGTTGGCCTATGGGCAAGAGTCCACCCTTCCCGGGCACTCCTCGCCTATTGCCAGCATTCAAAATAAATCAAACTTTCCTTTCCACCAAGCTTGCCTCTTTGATTGCTTTGGAATAGCAAGCAACCAGACCCCGCTTTCATTAACAGTAACATGGAGTGTTATGAAGTATTACGATGAGGAACACATTATATGGAGTTATAGTTAATTGGTAGCACTGGAGCTTGTATATACATATAGGACGAGAAAAGGGGCTTCAGATCTTTAAAGTCTCTCATTTCCTTGGTATGTCATTTACTAATACAAAATAAAAATCAAGCAATACGCAGAGACAAAAAGAGATGACTCCTGATTTTCTATAAATGTATTACCTATGCATTGAATTACATATGATTGGATAGTTCCCTTTGAAAGTCTTAAAAAGTCATACGTTACCTCTAATGTGCCCCTAAGAATGTGAAGTTTCTGATCAGTAATCAGACCACAGCAGGAGACAAAAAATTCCTTTGGCAAATACAACAGAAGATAAATTCAAATTCTTTAGCTCACATTTTAATGTCTAAATAATCTCTCTACCCTTAGTGTTCCCATATAGCTCTTCTCCAAAATGCTCTCATCATATTCCATGAATACATCTTTGCTGCATTATTGTTGACTTGGATTTTTCTCTTCTCTGCTCTTAGAACCCCTTCTCTTTTCTGATGTGCCATTTTAGAAGTTTCCTATTCCTTGAAACTTTCCAGATAATTGCAACTCAACACAATTCTGCCTTTTAAATATATAGCATTTGTCAGTTTTACTAGTTTGTACTAGCATAAAATGGCCAATTTTTCAGTTTTTAATATTTATTTTCAATATATACAATTATATAAAATATAAAATATTTTCTATTAAATATAATTGTATACATTTTATGTATATAATTATATAAAATATGAATGGAACATTTTCTAAAATTATATAGAATATAAATATAACTGTGTAAGTTCCAATCAACGATAAAGTGGCCAGGAAAAGCATGACCTGGGGAGGCTGATTTTTTACACAGGACAATATTGCTTCACAAAGAATATCTAAAGACAACAAAATATATCATATTTCAGAAACTACAAAAACATGGAGCCCACAAAATATTCCTTCTTGCTTCTGTATACAAAGGGATTTCTAGCTTTCATTCCTTTAAGTATCATTTGCTTATTTCTACCCCAGCTTTTTCTGAAATACTCTTATAATTGTAAGCATGAATGATTAAGGAAGATAAAATGTCAGCATTTCTTACACTCTAACAGTAAGGAGAAAGCGAATATAAAGCAATGATGAGCTTAAATATCTTAATTTTCTGTGTGAAGATTAGAAGAAATGGACCCTGATTCGAAGGAAAACAGGGACAACACAAACCAGATGAGGCCAAATGAAAAAAATAAATGGTATAGAAAGGAAGATTTATTGGAATTTAAAGGGGAGAATGAGGCCCCAACTTGTTCTGTGACTTATGCTGAACCTTAATGAAAGGGTAACTTGGTTCAGTGGTTATCAAGCTGTGAGACAACCTTTTTGGGCTTCCTTGCCCTGTTTTGGTAAATATGTGAACTTGTCTTGCAATAATTAAAGAGATCTATGGGTTTAATCATATCTTGAGGGCAAAAGTTAACAACTGAACAGATTGAAGCAAATTGTATGACAAAGGAGCAAGAAAACCACACATCACCCAGTGCCTGTGGAGGGAGGAGACCCAGCATACACATGTTAAGAGAAGGTTACAAATATTTGTCTTCACAAGAAAATTCCAGTTAATTCCCAGGATTCCTCCAGAAAAGGATATTCTGGTGGGGCCATTTGGAATATACAGGGCTTTTTCTCAGTACTGAGTAAGCACTGAAAGCACTGAATTTTCTTCCTCCAACTGTATCACCAGGCACCCAAGCAAGGGCAGAGTCACAAATCCGCAGACAGATTTACGAACTGAGAGGCACTGTGCATGCACGCGTGCTTGCTCAGTTGTGTTTGACTCTTTTGACCCTTTGGATTGTAGCCCTCCAGGCTCCTCTGTCCATGGGATTTTCCAGGCAAAAATATGGAGTGGGATGCCATTTCCTCCTCCAGGGGATCCTCCCGACCCAAGGATCAAACCCACATCTCCTGCGTCTCCTGAACTGCAGTCAGAATTTTTCTACAGCTGAGCCACTTGGGAAGCCCAGAGGCATTACTGTCCTGTAAAGGTGACAAACATCTTGGCTGACTTGCTAATAACTTTAATCTCCTTAAAATCATTTAAAGGGTGTCACCCAATCATTATTTGAAAGCATTTTATTCATAGAATTAAGTAGTTGTTGTTCAGTCACAAAGTCCTGTTTGACTCTGCATCCCCATGAACTGCAACACGCCAGGCTTCCCTGTCCTTCACTATCTCCCGGAGCTTGCTCAAACTCATGTCCATCGAGTCAGTGATGCCATCCTACCATCTCATCCTCTGTCGTCCCCATCTCCTGCCCTCAATCTTTCCCAGCATCGGGGTCTTTTCTGATGAGTCAGCTCTTTGCATCAGGTGGCCAAAGTATTTAGTTGAATAGAAATAAGGATGATGGTAATTCCAGGCAGAGGCAACGCCATGATTAAAGGCACAAAATTTTGTCAAACCGTCGGACATGTAGACAGCAGACTCTGACAGTTAAATTTTCACATTACCAGTAAGATCAAGGAGTTAGGAGATAAAAGAAAGATCCAAATTGATTATAAACACCCTATGTGTTAGTTAAGGGAAACTACTCAGCCAAAGATGATGGAGGAGACCCCTATTTTACAAGATTTTAACAAAAAATAAAAAGCAAACAATTATGAAAGTTTATTAAGTTGTGCACTTAATAAACTTATAAATCTATATACAAGGAATATAACAGAACTTTTTCATCACAAAGAGTAATCATGAAGACCTTAGATTTCTAGTCCCAAAAGGCATTTGTAGCAAGAGCAAGGGCTTCCCTGGTGGCTCAGCGATACGTAGGGGCTCTGCGTGCCAGTGCAAGAGATGCAGGTTCGATCCCTGAGTCAGGAAGATCCCCTGGCGAAAGAAACGGCAACCCACTCCGATATTCTTGCCTGGGAAATTCCATGGACAGAGGAGCCTGGAAGGCTACAGTCCATGGGGTTGCAAAGAGTTGCACATGACTTAGTGATTAGACAACAAAAACAATCAACAGCAAAGTGATGCCAAATAGGAACAGTTGATATCAATGGATTTTTAACTCATCCTATGAAAACAGTGGGGAAGTTGAAGGGAACAAGGAAAAAATTTGGAAGTAAGCTGAAGATGGTAGGTATACAATTCCAAAATCAAATAGAACACAGCATTGATGTTCCAATTATAATGGGTATATATGTATATTACCTGGATAATAAGGAGTGTTACTGATAAACCATCTATGCCACTGGGTTTCTTGGAAGGTGTTGAGTCTTTTCATCTGTCTTCTCTGACCAGCTGATTCTCATCTTCCGTTAAGAGACGATGAAGAGACGCCTGACAGCGTTTATGGTGGATAGTAAAATAAATACTTTACCTGGTTGGTAATCCGTGATGATCTAGAGGGGTGGTGCCTTGCTGATCCTGTTTGCAGGGCCAGCTGTCTCACTATGTCTCACTGGGCACTCGCTTCCCTGAACCCATGGTAGGAAAGGCATGAGTTAAGAGGCTGGAAGAAAATTCGAGGAGCCGTAGCAACTGCAGAAGCGTTTATTCTCTTCCGGCTGGCGCAGCAGCTGTATCAGCAGACACACTGGATTCTCTCCTCTCGTGGTTGACCCACTGGACACAGCCATAATGCAGCCACACGCGGCTCTAAGGCTTTGCAGGTGGAGCTCATATAGGCGTACCCCACAAAGTAGCCCATGACCAAGCAAGTACCTCGTGACATGCAGAGTGCTATAAATGATCTCAGCTGTTACATAACAGTGCAAAGTCATTGTTTACAGAACATGGGGCTAGAGGACGTGAGAACATGGGGCAAGAGAACCTGATTGAGGCCACTGTGTTAATTTCTCTACAGTTGGGATGGGGCAGGAGACTTGTGGGAGATTCAACAGGGAGGAGACATACATATACCTATGGCTGATTCCTGTTGTATGGCAAATCCATCGCAATATTGTAATTATCCTTAAATTAAAATTAAAATAAATTTAAAAAAAGCTTTACCTAGGAATCTGGGAGTATTTGCCTGGTCCCCCTCCTCTCACTAACTCACCATATCCTAATTAATTTGTTCTCATTTTTTCATCTCGACTTGAAGTTCATGTCCTCAAAGTGACCAATCACGTCCTCCATTGCTGTATGAACTCTAACATTTCATTCTTACCTTTGTATTAGATATTACAATTGCAGTTACATTTGGGGTAACTGTTAAACCAGTGTCTTTTTATCACTTTAATGTATGTGATCCTTGAGTGTAGGAAAATGATGGTTTTGTTTACCACCACAAAGAAAATCTAACATGGTACTAGACATATAGTAATAGTGATAGTTGCTCAGTCCTGTCCAACTCTTTGCAACCTATGGACTGTAGCCTGCCAGGTTCAGATGGTGAAGAAGCTGCCTGCAGTGCAGGAGACCCAGGTTTAAACCCTGGGTCCAGAAAATTACCTGGAGAAGGAAATGGCTACCCACTCCAGTATTCTAGCCTGGAGATTCCCATGGATAAAGGAGCCTGGTGGGCTATAGTCCATGTGTCGCAAAGTGTTGGACATGACTGAATGACTGGCACTGTTCCTATAGGTAATACTCAATAAATATTTTTGAACAAAAAAAGAGTGAGGAACTGAAATTCCATGAGAAGTGTCTGAATTGGTCTTTGAAAACTGTATAAATTTTTCAAATGATAAAGTCATTAACATTAGCAATGTAAATCTCTCACCATCAGGATGGAAGTTGAGAGTATGGTCAGAGATGTCTGATATGGAGATTATTATTATGATTATATTATTATGACTATGATTATTAATTTAAAATGTTTTTAACTAGATGTGATTTTAGCCTTATAAATAAAAGTGATACTTCAAATTATGTATGTAGTTTCAAAATAAAACATTTACTATATTTTCAGGAGTCTAAAACTAGGCATGTAGTATGAGAAAAGTGTTAAAAGTAAAATTTGAAAAGCAAATGTCCAGGTTTATGGTAATGGAAAAGGAAAAGAACATTAGCTAAGGAAATGGACAAGAAGTAGTCATACAGCTAAGAATGAGGGAAACGAAGAGGATAAATTCAAGAACAGATTGATTTTACAAAAAGGCAAAGAAAATAAGTGGTGTTTTTTGTTTTTTGTTTTTTTTTTTTTTTGAGCCCCTGACACATGCTGAGCACTTTCTTAGCACTTTCTGTATACCTATATGTCAGGGATTGAACCCTTAACTCCTACAAGAACACTAAATTCCGTCACCATTTTTATTTTTCTTCACATAAGGAAACCACTTCTCAGAAAATTTCAATAATGTGCCTGCTGCTGTAAAGCAAGTAGACTGTGAAATTTAAAATCACATTCAGGTTCAGCTGGGAGTTAATATCATGTCCATTCCACTATTTTTTTTTTAAAGATTTTTACAGTTTGATAAGTTTTCAAGAATGTTGATAAAACTTATATCAACTCCTGTGTGTGTTTCCAAATCTTTGCAACCCCATGGACTGTTCCTGCCAAGCTCTTCTGTCTATGAGATTTTCCAGGCAAGAATATTGGAGTGGGTTGTCATTTCCTATCAGAGAATCTTCCCAACCCAGGGATTGAACCCAAGTTTCCTGTGTCTCCTGCATTGGCAGGTTGATTTTTTTACCACTGTGCCACCTTGGAAGCCCGATTCATTCCTAGGAGAACAATATTTCCAAAGAAATGGCGGAATGCTGTTATCCTTGTGGGAATTCACAGGAAAACAGATGCATCAACAGAAGAAAAATAACTGTGCCGAAACTTTAAAAGGGAAGGGCCTGGGAATAGTTACTTTCATATTGAGAGAGTTCAGGCCTCACTGAACTCTCACTCTCAAATGAACAGCTTCACTCAGATCTCCTTGTAAATATACTACTGACCTTGACTCAGTCTCCCTCACGAACATGAAATGGTATTTACACAGAAAAAGGAAGTCCCATCTGTTAAATGGCAATATCAGTATATAATTAAACCATGTAAATTACAATATTGTGAATTAACCTAGCATTGTTGATTTGTGTTGCACTGCTACCTGGAGAATTTGGGCTAATAAGTAATGTAATTAATTAACAGTGTATACAAAAGAGATTTTTTGTGAATAAAGATGTCCTAAGGGGCTTCCCTAAGGCTTGCTTAGTGGCTCAGATGGTAAAGAATCCTCCTGCAATGCTGGAGACCTGGGCTCAATCCCCAGGTTAGGAAGATCTCCTGGAGGAGGGCGTGGTAACCCACTCCAGTATGCTTGCTTGGAGAATCCCCATAGACAGAGGAGCCTGGTGGGCTACAGTCCGTGGGGTCTCAAAGAGTCTGACATGGCTGAGCAACTAAGCACTGCACAAGGGGCTTCCTAGTAGCCCAATGGTATAGAATCTGCCCGCCAGTGCAGGGGACAGGGGTTTGATCCCTAATCAGGAAGGAACCCACCTGCTACAGAGTAACTAAATCTGTGGAGGGACCGCAACTATTGAGCCTGTGCTCTAGAGCCCAGGAGCTGGAAATACTGAGCCCACGTGCCACACTGCTGAAGCCTAGGCACCCTAGAGCTTATGCTCTGCAGCAAGAGAAGCCACCACAGTGAGAAGCCTGTGTACCGCAACTAACAAGTAGCCCGACTTGTGGCAACTAGAGAAAAGCCCGTGCGGCAAAGACCCAGCACAGTTCAGTTCAGTAGCTCAGTCGTGTCCGACTCTTTGCAACTCCATGGACTACAGCACACCAGGCCTCCCTCTCCATCACCAACTCCCGGGGTTTACTCAAACTCACGTCCATTGAGTCAGTGGTGCCATCCAACCATCTCATCCTCCGTCATCCCCTTCTCCTCCCGCCTTCAATCTTTCCCAGCATCAGGGTCTTTTCAAATGAGTCAGCTCGTTGCATCAGGTGGCCAAAGTATTAGAGTTTCAGGTTCATCATCAGTCCTTCCAATGAATATTCAGGACTGATTTCCTTTAGGATTGACTGGTTGGATCTCCTTGCAGTCCAGAAATAAATAAATCAAATAAATTTTCTAAAAAGATGTCCTAAAAGAGAAGAAAGAGGACACTTTTGATGTTGTCTGATGGTTTCAGTCCTTTTCTGGAAAAGTTTTTTTTTTTATCTGCACCTTCTGTTTTCTGGAATCTGAATCATTAGTGAAGATTGGTACCAGGTAATAGCTTGATTCCTGTGAATCTGCTCTGGCGATTTAACCTGTTTAATCACTTCTATGATTTAGTCATAGAAACTAGGAGGGACTTGGATAGAGAGAGCATGTTGGTAAGAGGGGAAGTACAGGAGAAACATCCTAACAGTCCTGCTTTCCCATCATCACCTAGGTATACACAAGTAAAGAGTTCATGAAACAGTCCATCTTCTCAAAGGAAATTCATTTGGCTGACATTTCCTCTGTGTACATTTATCAAGAATGTACCATTTAATACTTGGCAGTACTAAAACCTATTATCTATGAGTATAAGCCTCTTAAATTGGACTAACTCACTTGATGAGCAACCAAGTTATTACCTTAAAATTAATTGTCAAAACCTGCATCTAAAAAGCCTTTTGATGACTTCCAGAAATAACTTGTTATCAATCTGTAATGCTGACACCAAAAGATTTTTATAGATAATAACTTCATAAGTTAGATTGTCCTGATAGAAGTAGTTCTTGAAGGTACAACTTTTAAAAGCTTCATGATCAATTCCGAGTTTATATCTTAAGGAAATAAAAACACTAATTCAAAATGATATATGTACCTCAATGTTCATAGCCACCTTTTTGCACTAGCTGTATATGGAAGCAACCTAAACGTCCATCAACAGATGAATGGTTAAGGAAGACGTGGCAGGTAGATAAAAAGATAGAAAGATGATGGAATATTAGTCATAAAAGAATGGAATTTTGTCATTTGCAACAATGTGGATGCAAATGGACAGTAACCTGCTTACTGAAAGAAGTCAGATGGAGAAAGGCAAACACTGTATGTTTTAACTTATATGTGGACTCTTAAAAAATAAAAGATGAATATAAGAAACCAGAGACAGATTCATTCATAGATATAGAGAACAAACTAGGTTTCCACTGAGAAGATGGTGGGGCGGGGCAAGATAGGGGAAGGAAATTGAGGTACAAATTCTTAGGTATAAAATAAACAAGATTCAAGGATGTAATGCACAGCATGGGACATATAACCAATATTTCATTACAACTTTGAACATGTTAGCTGCTCAGTCATGTCTACTCTTTGTGACCCCATGGACTGTTGCCCACCAATCTCCTCTGCCCATGGGATTTTCCAGGCAAGGATACTAGAGTGGGTTGCCTTTCTCTTCTCCAGGGAATCTTCCTGACTCAGGGATCATACCCAGGTCTCCTGCATTGCAGGCGGATTCTTTACCATCTGAGACACCAGGGAAGACCATAATAACTTAAATAGAATATAATCTATAAAAATATAAAATCACTGTGTTGTATACTTGAAACTAAAGTAACATTGTAAATCAACCATATTTCAAGTAAAAAACTCTTTAATAAAAGTTTGCCCCGATGATTAAAGAACTTACCTTTCTATGAGAACAAAATTGCATTCTAGCAATACAAAACACTTGTACTTCCAAATATCCTACAGAGTAAACACACACACAAATGACA
The DNA here is from genome assembly GCF_001704415.2 of Capra hircus. Taxonomy (NCBI): domain Eukaryota; kingdom Metazoa; phylum Chordata; class Mammalia; order Artiodactyla; family Bovidae; genus Capra; species Capra hircus. Next base: position 11,334,822 of record NC_030811.1, on the reverse strand, counting down.
GGGACATTGCCAATTCTGGTCACAGCAATGGATTCTTTGCCTTTGAATGGTTCATTGAAAAATGAACTCAATTTACTCACTGCTAAATAATCTCATCCTTTTTGATTCGAATCATTCACCAATTTTAAATTTAAAAATCCCTATATGGCTATTCCCTTCTCCCCACCACCAAGCTGTGCCTGATGCATAAAAATTGTCATTGAAAAACACCTCAATGGCAAAACATTGTTCGCAGTTGAGAACACCTGCCTTTGTAGTATTATTTGAAGTTTGTATTTAAAACAACGGTTATTTTCTATAATACGTTCATACATGAATTTCTCTCCTGACGGGCGACTAAATGGACAGTCTTCTGTTTCTCTACTTGAACTGCTGCTGAGGAGGACTCCAGGATACTCAGAAGTGAATTTAGCACATGGCACACAGTCCATATTTCATAGGAGATTATCTTGAATGACCCCTCTACATCCAGCGAAAAATCCACCCAGAAACTTTACGTGCCTGCAGTAGTAAACACAATGAAATATTTTATGGAATCTGGTAGCGATTCTAATTCCACTGGTACTCTTCAATATTTATTATGGCTGATTATTCTATAATGCTTTAACTTCCAACTACAAAAGATCTTAAATATATATCTTTGTTATTAAATTTTAAAATAAGATTAAAGTACAGATAAGCACGTTATTTCTAATGAAGATCGCATACGATGGATTCATACTAGTTCAAAACATCTTTCCTTGTAAACATACATCAAGAGGTATAAAGTATTCCAGTTTGTGTTTTTATAGGAAATGTAAGAGATTTTGATCTGTGATCGCTCATCCTCCGGTCAGTTGTCATTTTGGGCACTGAGTATATAGTTCATCCTATCAGCTAGATCTTCATTACAAGGCAACTAAAACTTTTATGAGCCTGAGATGGAATTCTGCTTGTATAACATTCGTGATCACAGCAAACTGAGAAGAGTGCCTACACCTATCCCTGGACTCATTACTCTGAGGATTTGAGAGATTCGAGGGACTAGAGTCTAACTTCTCATCTATGGCAACAGTTCTTTTCCTAATAACACCAACAAATGTCACCCAGCTTCTAATTTAATACTTTTATATCAGAAAACCCACAAAGTCCCAAAGAAATGTATTATTGCAATTTAAAGAGCCCTGATTCTTGTTAGTGCTAGGGAACTTGTATTTTTCCTAGTAATTTTATAATTTGGATAGCTCTTTGTTATTGAACAAGAACTCCTGAATCTAACTTCCTCATTCAAGACAGACTCAGTAGGTACCAACTGCCTCCCTCCCTTTCTTTCCTTTCCTGCATGAGCGCTCAGTTGCTTCAGTCATGTCCGAGTCTTCTTGATCTTATGGACTATATAGCCTGCCAGGCTCCTCTGCCCATGGGATTCTCCAGGCAAGAATATTGGAGTGGGTTGCCTTTTCCTCCCCCAGAGGATCTTCCCAACCCAGCGATGGAACCCATGTTGCTTATATCTCCTGCACTAGCTGGCAGGTTCTTTACCACATGGGCTTCCCTTGTGGCTCACCTGGTGAAGAATCTGCCTGCAATGAGGGAGAGCTGAGTTCCATCCTTAAGTTGGGAAGATCCCCTAGAGAAGGGAAAGGTTACCCACTCCAGTATCCTAACCTGGAGAATTCCATGGACTGTTTAGTCCATGAGGTCACTAAGAGTCCGGTATGACCGAGCGACTTTCACTTTCACTCTCTTTACCGCTGGGGCCACGTGGGGAGCCCATCTTTCTGTCCCTCTCTTACTTTGTTACTGCTGCTGCTGCTGCTGCTGCTGCTAAGTCACTTCACTCATGTCCAACTCTGTGCGACCCCATAGACAGCAGCCCACCAGACTCCCCCATCCCTGCAATTCTCCAGGCAAGAACACTGGAGTGGGTTGCCATTTCCTTCTCCAATGCATGAAAGTGAAAAGTGAAAGGGAAGTCGCTTAGCCCTGTCCGACTCCTAGCGACCCCATGGACCGCAGCCTACCAGGCTCCTCCGTCCATGGGATTTTCCAGGCAAGAGTACTGGAGTGGGGTGCCATTGCCTTCTCCGACTCTGTTACTGGTATCTACTAAAATCTTATTTAATACAGACGCATCCTGTTCTCTCTGCTCATAGCAGACCAAATTCATATGCTCTGAGAAAAATTAAACTGGTTCCTAAGTTTATGTTAATATGATGCTTTAAACACCAGAAGTTGGTGGCTTCACATATCTAAGACATGCATTTCAACCTTGCTGATGTCTTCATTTTAACAGTAAAATAGGTTGATTAAATATTTATATTATTACTTTAGTAAAGAGCACTGCAATTTTAGAACAAAGTATATGCATGGGATGAATGATTTGATTCTCTATAACATTTAGGGTATATGTGAGAAGTCTATTGGTCTATGAATAAGCTAATATTTCTTTACTTTTGGGCTTCCCAGGTGGCGCTAGTGGTAAAGAACCTGCCTGTCAATGCAGGAGACATGAGAGATGCGAGTTCTGTCCCTGGGTCAGGAAGATCCCCTGGAAGAAGTCATGGCAACCCACTCCAATATTCTTGCCTGGAGTATCCCATGGACAGAGAAGCCTGGAGGGCTACTACAGTCCATAGGATCACAACGAGTTGGACAAGGCCATCCAACCAGGGTTTATGGAATACAGTGGGCTCTTCCAAGTGAAAGATTGAATCAATGAAACATAAAGGAAGGATATACTAACAAACTGAATTTAAAGAGAAAACATGTTTTTTTTAGGAGAAAAAGAAAAAAAAAAATCTGTCTGGAGATTGGTGATACTGTATCTTCTTAGGTAAAAGCAATAAAGTTCCTGTGACTGGTGCATTGCAGAGAATCCTGGAAACACACTGATGGGACAGGAAGGGTCCAGGGCAGAGGAACTTATAAACCAGGCCAAAGAATGCAGACTTCATGGTTTATGACAGCACACTCCATGTCCTCAGCATATTCGAGGATTGCTAACACTTAACTTTTAGTAAAATTGTGTTGGGATTCCCAGGTGGTGCAGTGATAAACAATCTTCCTACCGATGCAGGAGACATAAAATGCAGGTTTGATCTCTGGGTCAGGAAGATCCCCACAAAATGGCAACCCACTCCAGTATTCTTGCCTGGAAAATTCCATGGACAGAGAGGAGCCTGGGCTACAGTCCATGTGACTGCAGAGAGTTGAACACAACCGAGTGCAGCACACAAATTCACAGGTAAAATTTTTTTTTAATTTATTCCTTTCTAATTTAAATTTTATTAAATTGTGACTAGAATAAATATTGTGTGATAATGTCATTGACCACATACATCTTGCTGTGTTCATTTCTTTTTCCATTTAGCTATTGCATTGTTCATCTTTTCCTCATTTATTTTAAAGAGAATAGTAGACATTAAGGGATATCAATTATTCTTAAAAGATTTTTTCCCCAGTGATTTCTTTTATTTTGTTAAGTTTTTTAAAAATGCTGACTAGAAATTTTGTAATTATTTAAATAGATGGCTTAATAGATTTTTAATACGCATATATCTTATCATGTATGAATAATAAAAACCTGTTAAACTATTATTGTGATTCTGTTTATATAATTATACACATGATTATATCATACATTTATATTCACCTCAGCTAATATGTGGAGAATTAAGTGGGGGAGACCAAAATTTAGAGCACAAAAGCTTGAGGATTTGTTGTGGTCATATGTAGATTAAATGATTATCTATAACAGGAAGAAGTAGAATCATTATTAAGATAAACTAAAACTAGGGTCTTTGCTAAGATGTGTTTTAGTGAGAAAGCATGTGAGTAACAACTAGCCGTCTTTCGGTGATGTATTTATCAAATGTCAGCGATGGCAATAGCCTCATAATAAAGAAAACAAAAATCGCTGAGTCACTTATGAAAAGAATTGTGTATCTTCATGTATCTATTTGGTACAACAATTCTGTGAGATTAGGCTATATACCATATTTTATCAATGGATAATTTGAAGCTTACAAATGCTAAATAATTTCTACAAAGTCACTGAGGCCAGGACATAACAGCAGTTTGAAAGTGTATTAGTTGCCCAGTTGTGTCTGACTCTTTGTGACCCTGTGGATTGTAGCCTGCGTCTGTCCATGGAATTATCCAGGCAAGAATACTGGAGTGAGTAGCCATTCTCTTCTCCAGAGCATCTTCCCGACCCAGGGACCGAAGCCAGGTCTCCTGCATTGCCAACAGATTCTTTACCATCTGAGCCACCAGGGGAGATCCAACAAAGGTTTATTTGGTTCCTCTTCCAAAACTGATTCTAATATAATGAGGGAAAATAAAAGAAAAAGAAAAAAAAAATGGGAGGATTGGAAGCATAAACAAAGAGAGCTGACAAAGGGCCTTGATCATTTTTGAATTATCAATCATTGGAAAAATTAAGATTTAGACATCAAAGAGAAAGAGCTAAATTGTCAAAGCCATTATTTAAGCCTAAATTTTCAAGAAGAAATTCTTAGGGGATCAGAAAATTAAAGCATTAGCAAGCAGTGCAGGGAATTAGTGCCATGGGCCTTCTAATCCTGAAACCCAACAGAACCCCGCCTTCCCAGGGACAGACCTCTCAGTGTCCTCCACCTCTTGTTTATATTAATAAGAAACTTTTAGCCTCCTAGGCCTTCCCAGACTTGCAAAGAGCAAACTTAATCAGAGAAATGCAGACACAAAGGAATACAGTCAGACAAAATAAGAATAGTTTTGCTACCAGTAAAGTCAAGCGCCTTTAGTTCTTCCTCAAGGGCTATAGGTAATATTCTGAGCCATTTCCTTGAATTGTTTTGCATACATTAAAACCCCACCAGATGAAAGAAGTTAACTGTGTGCTGATCACTAGCTCCTAGTCCTCAGACTCTCTGAAGCCAGGGAACTGATAATTGACATTCCCCAAACATTACCCTGCTACCTCACCACCAACCAATCACAACCTTGCAAACCTCATTCCTCATGTTGCCTCTGAAAGCCCTTCCTTCAAAGCCATAGGGGAATTAGGTAATTTTGAGCATGAGCTGCCCATTCTCTTTGCTTGGCACCACGCTGGCCGCCTTGCAATGAAGGCTGTAATTTCCGTCACCACAACCTGGTGTCAGTGGCTCAGATTCCCTGCCTGTTGGGTGAGTCAATCCAAGTTTGGTTTGGTAATAATTCCTGTTAGGTGTAAATCAAAAACAAACAAATGAACAAACAAAAACAATGACCATTTTTATAAATGAAAGAAATGGGACTCAGAAATGTAGACATGAAACCATACACAAAGGGAATAATATAAATCTACAATGATATATTCTAGTTCACAGGCTTATCACTGTATTACCAAGGAACAAATATGTACTAATTCTTACATAGTCTTCAAATTAACATACTGGCTCAGGGCCTGTGATTAATAAGACTGGATCTGAAAACCCATGCCATGGGTAATTAACATTGAAAAGTACGATCCACTGAATTAATAATGCATTTGTGTCAGCCACTAGTAATCATTTATACCAGCTGTATAAATGGCTTTTTTCAGAGAAATGTTTCAAGCTTCTAAAGGATTTTGCTAGAACTTTAAAAAAAAGAATGGTACCCATTTAAATAAATATAGGCTAACCTCATAGCTCTGAATAACCTATAAGCAAGTTCATATTTGTTCTTTATAAAATAATCTAGATTCTGTGAAAATAATGCTATACAATAACACAATCACTTATATATAAAAGTCACTGTCTATTCTGAATGGGAGAACTTTGTGTTGGCTTTGTAATCATAGATTTTCAAGTAACAGGATGAAGCTCTTTAGAAGAATAATTGAACATAAAAATTTATCCATAATTTCAACTAAAATGTTTGTTGTTAAAAGATATGTGTGACATATCTATAAAGTTAAAATAAACTTTGAAAGGAGTTTTGAAAATCACTGCTGCTTCTACTTCTTAAACATGTTTTTTTTTCAAATTGACTTTCAGATCTAGTCCATAGTCATGCATGATGTTATTATCATACGTATACCAATAAGAAATGGCGATTTCTTAAGCTTAAGCCACATTTTCAGCCATTTAAAATTAACATATTTTCTTATTTGTTCAAATTTACTTGTGTAACAGCATATTTTTCAAAGTCACAGCTTAACCACAGAAGAAAATTGTCTCGAAATGGAATTTGGTAACTAAATGCTGAAATGTTAGCTGCAGAAGTCTTAAAAAGTGAAGTCCACTTCCAAAATTTCTGAACTTGGTGTGACTGAGAAAACACAAAACTATGTAGAAAAAAATATTGTACTATTACTGACTTCTTTGGTGCACTCTGTCCTCATGTTCTACAATTTTTTTCTTATTTGCAATATATCCAAAATTTCTTTGGGGTTATTTTCCCTTTTTGTTTTTATGATTCTTCCACTTTGTTGCCAAAAATATTGGCTACATCTACTAGGTAAAAATGAATTTCTCTCTCTGATCCAGGAAGCATGTAAAATATTATTTAATGTTGATTATTTAATTCTGATTTTAGTTCCTATTCTATAATAATTAATGTATATGGATCTCAATATTCAGCATGATCAATAAAATCATCCATCATTTAAGAGGGTACATTAAGCATTAGCCTTTCATAAGTCTTTTTTCTAATACAAATTTAAGAAAAGCTAGTCCTTGTTTATATAAAATGAGTACCTAATTACACAGAGAAATCTGAAACAAATGATATTCTTGGGTTAATTTGATTATATTCATTAAACAATTCCTTCAACAATGATTTGTACTTTACCATTTTGTGGTACATAATTACTCGGGGGGAAAAATGTCATATCTGTACAGTTTTGATATCTAAGAAAATTTATTTTCAGTACTTTAGTCATATTATAGCATCATTTTTAAAGGAGTTTCATGTGTGATGAGCTTAGTAAAACATGCTTTTATACAGTTTATTTTAGGGATGTTATGCACTTCCAATGCCACAATGTACTCCTAAGAAATATTATTTGCTTATGTACATATACAAGAAACCCATTTTGATTTAGCTAAAGCAAAAATAGAGAAATTTGCTACTGGAATATACTGAACACTCATGGAATCAAAGGGAAAAGGGACTATACAAGCTTCAGGAAGCCTGGAAATAAGACTATAAAAGTTTTTCTTTTTGGACTTTGGGCTCACCTTCACTTTTTTCTCCTAGAACACTGGTTTTTGCTTCTTATCTTTTCACATGGAACAATCATCACAGTTCGAGAATCATCCCACATCATTTCACATTGTACTATGTGTGTATATGGGTGCATTTCTTAAAGGCCAAAGTTTTTATTACAGCCATCAGCATTTTGTTTGGATTGCGTTTTGCTGGAATCCAATGGCTATGTGTCTGGATTACAGCAGATGCATGTAATTTGTCATGGAGATCACATAACAGGATACTCTTGTCCCTAGGGAGACACAGAGAGAGGCAAATGTTTAAATAGAGCCTAGGAAATAAAGTAGAGAGAGATGGATCAGATATGTAAGTTGAAGTTTTTTATTTTTAATTCTGAACATGTATACCAGATAAGGTTTCTTTGTAACAATCACAAATTTTTCAATAAAAATGTCAATAAAAATACAAAGTTCAATAAGTCATTATATTTGTATGGATATTTGAACAACATATTTTTTGCAAATTATTTCCATAATAATTTGTGGTCTTTTTCAAAACTGAAATATTATTAAAGCATGAAAATATCACTGAAAAAACTTTAAAATCAAAACATGACATGTTGTTTAAGTGGCATTCATTAAGCAAACTGTTGCTAAGTCCAGGAAGGCAAATCCAAGTAAATCTCAAGTATTTTAAAATTTATAATCATTCAGCACACTTATTTATATAATGCATTTCATAATGACTTTATTGCCTATAATTTATTTGTCTCCAGAATGTATTTTTAGATGTGTGTTTACTTTCTAATAAATATTACTTAAAAATAATAAAGTTTTTACAATATCTATTATTAAAACAAAGTTTATTTTCAATAACATATTCAATGCTACTAGATTATAACTTCTTAAAAAACATAGAGAATTAGTTTATCATACACAATAATGAAAACATTTTTTGTTTTTCAAATATAGTGTGAAATTATATATTTCTTCAAATATATTTAGTTACTATTTAAATTAGACTTTCTTCCTATTGCTTTTGATATATTTAGAGAAGTCTTAAATGACTATAAAGGGATGTGGTGGGGAATATTGGGAAAATGAATATCTCTAAACGAGGCCTAAGGGCAGTCTTTAATTATCCAATGGTTTGATGACAAGACTCTCTGCTCAACTGAGATGAAAATATCACAAAAACTGTGTACATTGCAAGATAAGTAATTTTAAAAATACAGGTTTGGAAGTGTTTTAAATGTATTATCCTTGAAAATTTGGTAGACAAATTACAATGGTTGGGAATTCCCTGGTGGTACAGTGGCTAAGACTATGAGCTCCTCATCCAAGGGGGGTCTGGGTTCCATCCCTGATCAGGGAACTGTTAATAGATCCCATATGCCACAACTAAGAGCTCACATGCAGCAAATAAGACCCAGCACAACCAAATAAATAAATGAATAAATATATGTTTTTTAAATCACAATGATAATAAACCTGCCTCTTAGCATTTCATCTGAGCCATCTTCCATCACCAAAGGAAAAATAAGTTATGCAACTATTGGACTTATTCTCTACCAAAGTATTAAATGTAAGTATTATCTCATTTCAAACCCCATCATATGCATTGTACACAATCCTATGTATTAGTCATTATTATCTCCTCCTTCGTCACCTGTGTTTTAATAGAGTAGGAAGCAGAGGTTCAGAGAGATTAAGGATCTTGTACAAAATCATTCAGCTAATAAATAATGGCGCAAAGATTCTAACTGATCAACTTTGTCACATTGGTCTAAGCCTCCTGTGCATCCGTGCTAAGTTGCGTCAGTCATGACCGACTCTTTGGAACCCCATGCACTGTATGTAGCCCACCAGGCTCCTCTGTCCATGGGATTCTGCAGGCAAGAAACTGAGTTGCCATGCCTTTCTCCAGGGGATCTTCCCAACCCAGGGCTCAAACCCAGGTCTTCTGCTTTGCAGGCAGATTCTTTACTACTGAGCCACCGGGGAAGCCTTCTACCATGGGGAAAATCTATCACTAAAAGTGTTTGTATCTTAACTTGCTGAAATGGCAAGACCGATGAAGCTGCAATGTGAAAGAATATTCTAATTGCTGTCAGAGGTGCAATGATTGAAAAATAATTTAGGGGACTAAGGTGTTTTCTTTATTCTTAAGTAAATATTATTAAGGGCAATAATATGAGATTATGAGCTATTAATAAATTAATGTAGATTATCACATTACTTTCAAACTGAAAGAATCCATCACTAGCCTCGTAAAGCGGAAATATTATCAGAGAAGAAAAGGCCAGTAAATAAGAGCCAATTACAAGGAAGAATTGACATTTAGAAGAACTGATTTAAGACTAAAAATTATTTTTATCTATTCATGGTTCATGAAATTTATGCAGACATAAATTTAAGTTAATAATTGACTTACATAAGATTGTGGCTATTTTTCTACCTTGATTTACCAAATGATCTTTCTTTTCATGTTTTGACTTTTATGTAATGCTTGATACAAATTAAAGTTTGTATCAGAAATCACAAATACGCAAAATCCTAATGAACTTTAGAAAGGGAGATATGAATAACTTGAATCAAGATCAACAGTACAGCCGAAACATTTGAAAAAAGAGTTCAGCACTGTTAGATGAGAATTATGATATTTGTGTATTTTTCTATAATTAAAAAATAATAAATCAGATATAAAAAATAAAGGATATAAGATTCATTATTAGAGATCATTGTATGATGGGAAGAAAACAACTTTTGTTAGGCCAGTCAAAGTAGAAGAAAATGCACTTTAGAAAGTCTAAAGATCGATCTGAATTGGCTTATCAACAATGCAAATTACTCTCCCTTCACAAGGAAGGGTTCATAAATGAGAGGTTTTCTGAGAGAGAAGCCTCACTGTAGAGTAACCTTGGCTATTGCACTTCCCCAGATCATTTCATCTTCTCTTCCAACCCTGCAATTATTAATCCTCAGTGGGTAGTGTTTAAATTGTGGTCCTTCACAGAAGAAGGCTATAAAGAGAGAACAAAGACTTGTAAAGTGCTGGAGGAAGAGGATCTCAGGTCTATTTGGTTGATTAACAATGCTTATCACATAGAAAATTGCAGGAAAGAGACTGCAGCCCAGGAAGGTGTTCTTAACTCTCGATTTCATGGTATTAGGAGAGTAACTGGAACAGAGAATTCAGATACAAAAGCATCTTAGCAGTGACCAATGGTATTAAAACACATAGGATCTAACAAGCAGCCCCTTCATGCAGCTTAGTGCTTAGGGAAGACATTTAATTCACAAAGCAAGTTACTCTCTAATAATTGGAAACTCTTATCTGGCTTCTAAAATCTACTTCAGACATCTGTTTGGCCCCAAAACAATCTGATAGGATCTCCTTGATGTGTAAGATGAAACAGCATCACCTTAACTAGGTGCTCTGAACACTATATAGCAAACTCGCCACCTCGTGGACATTTAGTATAATTTTCCTTTTTATTTTTTATGAATCTGTTCTGCAAAGGATGTAAATCATCCATTACATTTCATAATATTAAGTGTGCACTGTTTGTGTTTATTGATACTTTAGTCAGAAATTTTCTAGATGCATTTTACCATCTGAATACTTTGGGAGACACACAAAAAAACTCCTCTGAACAAATTTAAATAAAATCTCTTTGGTGATACCAAATTAATCAATGCCTGTAAAAAGGACCAGCCCTTTGTAAAAGTCTACATTGTGAGTCCTTATTCCATATGATCATTATCTACTGCTATAGTGAAAAAGCTGGCTTAAAACTCAACGTTCAAAACACAAAGATCATGGCATCCAGTCCCATGACTTCATGGCAAATAGATGGGGAAAAAATTGAAACAGTGACAGACTGTATTTTCTTGGGCTCGAAAGTCACTGCAGATGGTGACTGCAGCCATAACATTAAAATATGCCTGCTCCTTGGAAGAAAAGCTATAACAAACCTAGGTAACATAGTAAAAAGCAGAGACATAACTTTGCTGACAAAGTTCTGTCTAGTCCAAGCTATGGTTCTTCCAGTAGTCATGTATGGGTGTGAGAGTTGAACCACAAAGAAGGCTGAGCACCAAAGAACTGAGGCTTTTGAACTGCGGTGCTGAGAAGACTCTTGAGAATCATTTGACCAGCAAGGAGATCAAACCAGTCAATCTTGAAGGAAATCAGCCCTGAATATGCATTGGAAGGACTAATGCTGAAGGTGAAGCTCCAATGCTTTGGCCACCTGATGTGAGTAGCTGACTCACTGGAAAAGACCCTGATGCTGGGAAAGATTGAAGGTGGGAGGAGAAGGGAAGACAGAGGATGAGATGGTTGGATGGCATCCCTAACTCAATGGACGTGAGTTTGAGAAACTCTGGGAATGGTGAAGGATGGGGAAACCTCGTGTGCTTCAGTCCATGGGGTCTCAAAGAGTTGGACATGACTGAGTGACTGACAATCCCCAGATCCACTTAAAATGCATTGTTTTTGCTGGACCATTCGTCACATTTCTACCCAGCATCCACATAGGCTGAGGGGTTAAGAGATTTGCTCTCTTTGCTATAACTGTCTGGTTTGGAGGGAAAGTTCCACTCTACTCTTGGTTAAGAATAACTAATGTAGCTTTCTCTTTTCCTTTTCTGCCCCTCTCTACTGCATCATTATTAGAATACACTTTCAAGGCCAAAACAAAGAAATCTCTCACATTTGGAATTTAAGCTTGATAGCACACCAAGTGCAGCTATTAGATTTTCCAGGCCTTGCGGAATCCTGTGAGACCCCGAGAGAGTTGTCAATCTGCCTTTTCATAGTGCTAAAGAGTCGGACCCGAATGAGCACACATGCGCACACACACACATAGTCAGGGACATGCAGTTTCATTTTACCATCTGGCCCATTAGGAGTGCCTCCCCAGATAGTAATCTTCATCCCAGTAGCCATTTGGTGAAATTAGAGTTGGAGAATTATAGCAGATTCTAAAAGGTTTAGTATGTTTGCTACCAGAGTTTCAAGAATGGTTGATATCCTTGTCTCCAAATAACCCCCTATCTGTGTGCTCAGTTGTTTAGTCGTGTCCAGCTGTTTGCAACCTCATGGACTATAGTCCGCCAAGTTCTTCTGTCCATGGAATTTTCCAGGCAAGAATACTAGAGTGGATTGCCATTTCCTTCTCCAGGGGATCTTCCTGACTCGGATCAAACCCGAGTCTTACACATCTCAGGCACTGACAGGCGGATTTCTTTACCATTAGCACTGCCTGGGAATTCCCAACCCTCCATTTGATGACTAATTAAACTATCTCTACGTTGTTGTACTTTGCTCATGGACCAGCTAGATTCATGGTATATACTTATACATAGTTCCCTAGTGATCCCCTCAACCATTCCATGCTAAGCAGAGAATGAGTTACTAGAAGTATCTTCTTGTGTTGTTGAGTTGTGTCCAACTCTGCAATCCCATAGACCCAGCACGCCTGGCTTCCCTGTCCTTCACCAACTCCCAGAACTTACCTAAACTCATGTCCGTTGAGTTGGTGATGCCATCCAACCATCTCATCCTCTGTCATCCACTTCTCCTGCCTTCAGTCTTTCCCAGCATCAGGCTTGTTTCCAATCAGTTGGCTGTTCATATCAGGTGGCCAAAGTATCAGAGTTTCAGCTTCAGCATCAGTCCTTCTATTGCATATTCAGGGTTGATATTCTTTGGGACTAACTGGTTTGATCTCCTTGCAGTCCAAGGGACTTTCAAGAGTATTCTCCAGCACCATAGTCAAAAAGCATCAATTCTTCGGCACTCAGCCATTTTTATTGTCCAGCTCTCACCCTATTGCCACATCCTTGTGTAAAAGTCCTTTCTATGTACCTGTACTGAAGGCCTGTCTTTAATGGGTGGCTTTGTTGTTGCTATCATTCTAAGGGCCTTTTTTCATCACTCCACATTTTTTTTTTTCCATTTTGGTGTCAGAAGCTTGTATTCAATCCTTTCTACCATTAAAGGCTTACCTACTATGAATTTTCAACCACATAAATCAAACCTCAGCCCATATAATAAATGTTTTCACTCAATACAAAATGGTCACAACAAAACAGAATCTGGAAAAGCAATGCAGCTCATAACGTGAAGTGGTATTAATACGTAGCTAATACAATGACAATATGGTTACAGATTTGCTATTAAACATAATCAAGTTTTCTTGTACATGCTAGTAGGGCAATAATTCTGTGTTGCAAGGATTATGTTTAATTGGCAAAAATGTTTCACATGAAAAATCTAGGGTTGACTCTTAGCAGATGTTTATCTGCAGTAAGCAGATAGGGTTGGAAATTTGCAGAGTCAAGAGGAAGGAATATTATACTTAGTTTTTTAAGCACAGGAGCTAAAAATATTGTTAAGAAACTGATGATTTTTCAGGAATTGTGTGCAATGATATGCATTTTAACATCAATAGTCTTGCGGTTTATGCCATCACTTGTCTCAGGTCTGAGACCAGTACAGAACAATTTCATGACATATTACTATTAATACACACACATACACACGTACATACACAACAACAAGAAAAAATTTTTGAGAGGAGACATGTTGAAAACCTTTCAGTCAACCAAATGACTTTCTTTGGTGATCCAGTATTGGGTTAAAAACTTCTTGTCCCAACTTGCAAGAGCCAGCTGTTAAATATTCAGGGATTTAGTGAGCCAGTTGTTAAACAAACCTGCTATTAGTATTAAATTATATAATTATATAGAATTTTATAAATTGTTTATTAATTATATTACAGTTGAATAAACTATATTGAAAACAAAGATAATAAATACACATCAGGTCCTGATTATGTCAATATGCTTTACTGTTATTTCTGCTTTTTGAGTTATTTATATTTATTTAATCTGTATTTTGTCGTACACACCAAAAATATGAATACAAATTCCTGCTTTAGAAATGACGTAAAACACGGGGCTACCACACCTCTCTGTAGCTCCTCCTGAGTGACATCGTGTTGGTGTCTTGAAATCAGCCCTGATGAGAGTTAGCTCTATACACCTTGGAAATTAGTACATGCTACATTTCAATGTTGTTGATCAAGTTATCTGAATTTTTTCTCCAGGGAGCTGTTTATCAATCAACTAGCAGGGTATCAATGGATGAAACCATAATATAGGCCTGCAAGACTCAGCTCAGGCATAGATCTGTGACATTGGCCAGTTTGTTAAGCTTTTAAGCTTCATTATACACAAACTTACAAAATGAAGTTTAGGAATGGGTGGTCTTTGTAAAAACACTGAATTTTAAAGTAGAATCCAGCTTTGCTATCTAATGAGCAGAAATGTAGCATAAAGCAGTCACATTAATTTAGCACTCACACAGAAAAACATAATTTATTTAAAAATGGCATACAATTTATCTCAATAATGCATCAACTTCGTTGTCAGGAGTTTTATTTTAAAAAAAAAGAGAGAGAGAGAAAGAGGTGTTCAGGAAAAATTCCAGATAACTTGATCAACAAGCAGATTATATATTGTAAAATATATAACAGCTGCATCTAATCAGTTTTATCCTATAATGAAAATTCACTTATTCTGTGGCATTTAAAGTTTTAGAAAAGTTAAAAATCAAAATGCAAATCTGCAAATTGTGTTTTTCCTACAAGTAGTTCAAATGTATTAAACATTATGGAAATACATTATTTAAATTGAACATTGAAATGCATTTATCATATTTGATTTCATTTCGGTTACAGACAAGAGCAACTTTGCTTTGCAGTATAAGGATCTCTCTATTCTAATTGTGATATGAAAACATTGCCTAAGAAAATCTTTTTTAAAAACTGTAATTGCTTTTTTTTGAAGTAAATAGTAGTAGCACCATTCTTATGTCAAAGGAGAAAGAAAAAAGTAAAAACATTTAACAGTATGTCTATTCTGGTCCTCATTCTATTACTTAGCCCTTTGAAGGAAAAAAAAAATCACGTATTTTCAGTAGAATGAATTTTCAGAAAAAATATGCATCATTAGTAGAATGAATTTAGTTTTTTAATAATTACTTCCTCTCATACTATTTATAATAAAATCTTCTAAATGCCATAGAATCGAGCAGCAAAAATGTTAATTACTACTAACTTCAACTTGAATATAACTATCTTGGTGATACATTAGAGCTCTTGACCCTGTAAAAATACAGTGGTTGTCCTGCAGAAATGGGTCCACCAGGCCTCTCCAGTCCTCACCAAGACCTCTGGCTCATAGTAGATACTCAATAAAACACAATGAGTGAATGAATGCTTAGGTGGATATGAAATATTTTCTCCTTTTGAGATTAAAGTCATAGATTCATAAAAATAAAATGTGACAAGGGCTTTACAGTGGAAAAGATAATGTAACACTCATTTCAAAATGCAATTATTTGTTCTTCCTGCTTCTATTCAGTTAGTTCTTCAATGGTTGGAATTGCTCTCGGTCAGCCAGCCAGCCATCTGGACTCAATTGAGGGTGCCATTGTGAGTTACCATACAGAGAAAAGGAGGAGGCCAGGTCCCCATCTGGAGACATTCATAATCTCATATCCATAGAGAGCTGCTATAGGATTTTTTTAAATATAAAAATAGAGTATACTTCCCACCTGGGCTTCCCAAGTGGCGCAGTGGTAAAGAATCTGTCTGCCCATGCAGAAGACCCAGGTTTGATCCCTAGGTTGGGAAGATCCGCTAGAGGAGGAAATGGCAACCCACCCCAGTACTTTTGCCTGGAAAATTCCGCGGACAAAGGGGCCTGGAAGATTACAGTCCACGGCCTGCAAAAAGTCAGACACAGCGGAGCCCCCAAGCACCAGCACACACACTTCCAACCCACCCACCATTCAGAGGCAATTTCTTCAAGCTGATCTCTGAGTCAGTGGTCTTACATATTCCCTTTTGGTCAGCTCCTGTTCACCAAGCCCTGCAGTTATCAGCCAGCTATCTGCGCTGAAGGGTGTCAGCTGTGGATTCCCCAGCGGAGTGGTCTCTGCCACCCTGACCACAGTCAAGTTCACGACCAGGGAGCCTGACGCGTCTCTGGATGGTAGTGACAGACTCAGGGTTTCGTGGTTGTCCCTCCCAAAGGAGACGATCCTCAGTGTTCTCAGTGCCTGGCCTTTCCCTAGAGATGTATGTGCTCAGGGGTGGTGACAGAGAGCTGAAGGACGTGGGAACATTATTCAGCGTTCCAATTATTAGCAAAAAGGCAAGCAGATGGAGCAGAGAAATAATATCTTTGGCTAATTATCCGAATGGATGAGCTGACAGAACTTTACACTCTCCTACGAGAGCGGAAGGGTCGTGAAGCCCCTGCCAACTCTGGCCAAACTGGCTGGCTGCCACCAAGCCTGGGCCCTGCCGTCTGTCTTCCCTTCCGCTCACCTGAGGTTCCTGGGGCCACAGCCCTATGGGGTCGCACAGAGTCGGACACGACTGAAGTGACTTAGCAGCAGCAGCAGCAGCAGCAGCAGCAGCAGCAGCAGCAGCAGCAGCAGGAGAAGCCTTTTGTTGTTCCTGTTTCAGTGATAGCCTCCTTGAATGCCAGATTTGCTGTTACATGTTAGATTAAAAACACTTAAAAATCAAGTTTGCTAAACATAGAAGCCTAAACGGGTATTTAAGCATCTACATGTCCTTTTGAGCAATGTTATGATGCTCCTGTACATTATTTTTCTTGCAAAAGACTCACAGAAATCTCACTGATGGATTTCCCACCCATGCAAGCATCCCTTCATCTCTCCAAATCACCTTGCTAAGGACTTCTCTCTTTCTTCCTCAGCGATGGTTGCTCAGCATTTCGGCAGAGCACGGATGGCTCCATGCTTCCAAGCTGAATTTGTGCACCAGCCTGTTCGTTCCATCCTGTTCAACAGCTTTTGCTGCCCTCCTAATCCTACGCAGATGTCTCACAAACCCAGCCTGTGCTTGTGGAGGACTGGCAGGAGAAATAGGGCAAATCCATCACCCCAGCAACTCAAAGCATAAGACCTGTTTAACAGTGAATCAATAACATGAAACCCAATGCAGAGTAAGTACATTCATACTATATGTTCTACCCAGCTTAGTCCTAGTAATGCAAATCTTAGGTATTTGCAGGAAATATTGTAAGCTCTCTCCACCTTTTCCACTCCATTGAATCTCTCAAAGGCTCTGAGTTACCTTTTTCTCACACCATTACCTCCAGTACAAATGAGCTCCTTCTGGGGTTCATATTTCTCATCTTCCAAGAAATATTCCATTTCCTCCATGTACCTGAAGACCCCCAGCCTTTTAAAATTCCTAGGAAGTTCCCTCTGCTAAGAGAAATAATGTGATCTATAGCATTAGATTAAGTGAAGTGTTTAATTTCAGATAGTGATTCTAGCCCTTTCTGGATAACATAAGGATAGCAAAATGAAATTTGCTAACCAAGGAGTTCAGAAAAAGCAATCAATCATTAAATGTGACTTGATAGAGTTGTGGGATTCCATTTCTCTTATTAGCTTGGCTGCTTTTGGTGAATGGGATCTGACTTTTAACATGGTAAAATATTAAGCTTACTCCATGTGGCATGGTTTAAAAAAATCATATGTATAAGCCTTTGGAAAAAATAAAATGAAAAAAAAAAGTTACCCAAGCAGGGTTTCTTTCTGTCTTATTCCTGTTGGAGATGTAAGATCACAGGCTTAAATTTAGGAGGGATCAGAGATCGCACATCCAATCACTTTACTTAGAATACTCTTGTTATCTCTATCACATATATGATTTTAAAAAAAAGGTTTAAGCATATTTTAAAAGAAGAGGGGGGCTTGCCTCAACTGTCATAGCTAATTTATATTTGAGTTGAAATGTGAACACTAGTGCAAAGCTAGTATTTTTTGACACTTTGCTATCTAATATTTGATCTATAAACATACACACACAGACACTCTTAATATGTATCCTCATTAGAAATCAATGGATACTGTGTATTACGCTGTGCATAGGTGGACTCACCCAAAGGGTAAAAATGATGAAAATGAATGAATGTGCTACTTACAGAAGTGTAGCCAAGGAGTGGTGAAGCGTTTGAGACTGGCCGCGTGGGGAGACCATCCTCACCTCTCAGACAAGAGGGTAAGTCTTGTAAGAACTGATGACAGCCAAGTGAGAAGGAAAGGGGGTGGGGGGGAGGAGATTAAATCACAGGACTCAGCCCCTGTTAGAGCAGAGGCTGATAATTAAGAGATGGGGGTCAGTGTAGAATTAATATCCCAACTCTTCTCTTCTCCCACCAGTTAATCTGCCAGTGTCTCCAGTCGGACAAGGGAAACCAATGGAAAGTCAAGGTCCTAAGTGATGAAACTTATGAAGGTGACTATTCCTGGGGATCAAACCCCAAAGAGAAAGGCAGGCAATGGATCTGAGGAGACACTCAAGAAAGACAGAGTAGCCAGCACACTCACCAAATGATGGCTGAAGAAGGTAGCTGAACTTTGTGCAACAGCGTGTGCATACAATGTTAAGTACAATATTATTTATAAAGGTATATTGAAAAGAACATAAATCATTGACTGTAAATTACTGGAGAAATCAATTCTTGATGTGACTCATAACTTTTCAGTTGAAAATTATGAAGTGATTAAAAGCATTCTCTAAAGAATATTTATTGAAATAGGCATATCTATGTTCTAAGTCAAATCTTAGGCTATAAGCAACTACATGTTTTTATACATGCACATCTGTATGAATATGAACATATATGTATAACTACATATTTATATTGACATTTATATAAAAACTAAATTGATTTGAGAGGCATAAAATGGAGAGTTTTAATTAGATTGACATTAGGATGAACAATAATGTTTGTTCTCTTTTAAGTTTGACTAGAATCAAGCGGCAGAGTGAGGGGTAGGGACTTTGCCTTGAAATTGATGAGACATTATGATTTCACAAACACTAAATACATTTCTTTCACAAACATAAAACTATTAAGATAAAAACTAGATTTCTCTAGGTGAAGGTCAGTATTTGCAATGTACCTTGTATTTTATAAAATATTATGTATTTTAAAATATGATATATTTTTCAAATGGAATATATTTTTTAAAAATATTGACTATTGTCAAATAAAATCAGTATAGGCCAGCAAACATCTTGCAGTTCAGATTTATGATTACTCATCAATATAATTCACTGGTTCTGTAACTTCTAATTTCTATCTTCCTTGTTTTCCTCTTCATTTGTATGAATTTAAATGGAAAAACATATTGCAATTTTTCCTCCTGAAAACTATGATTAAATTAGGATATTAAGTGATTATGCACTGAAAAAATGTATATTCTCTACAATAAAATGCCATACATTCAGCATCTGAAGAATTTCATTACCCAGTTTCTCAGATCTCCTCAAAATCCACATATAGATTAGACATTTATTCTGCAGGGATCAATTTCTTTAGTGTAAATTTTCAGTTGTGCTTGACCATCGGAAACATGAGACAATAACAAGAAACACGAATACTGTAACAAACAGAAAAATATGTGACGCAGATCCCAAACTTAAGTGCTCAGAGAGATAAAGCAAAGCTCTAATGTCTCTCATATTCAAAAAGAATTCTTGTTAAAGGAAAGAAAGTGAGATCAAATGTAAATACTGAACCAACGGTAATATTTGGAAGTCAACAAAGGGTAGCAGGCTAAGGAAATGCTAAAATATTGAGAAATTTTAAAAAATAAAAACAAATAAAACTTGGAACTGCAAAATCAATAACAATAATAATGTTTTCATCCAGTAGATATTTTATCACTCATCTTCTACTGTTTCTATTTCACCAGAATCTTCTCACAATAGTTTGATTAATTTATATATAAATAGCTTGCCAGGAAGGTCCTGTGGATGGAGGAGCCTGGTAGGCTGCAGTCCACGGGATTGCTAGGAGTCGGACATGACTTCACTTTCACTTTCCTGCATTGGAGAAGGAAATGGTAACCCACTCCAGTATTCTTGCCTGGAGAATCCCAGGGACGGGAGAGCTGGGTGGGCTGCCATCTATGGGGTCGCACGGAGTCGGACACGACTGAAATGACTTAGCAGCAGCAGCAGCAGCATGGTCAAATGGAGGAAGCCACAGAAATAAAATACAAGACCAAGTGTAAACCATGAAATGCTTCCATCCAGAAAGGGAGAAATCAGGACTGGTTCAGTTTTTCCAGGACAAACAGTCCTGGAAATTGGGGAGGTTTGAGCTGGCCTCAAAGAAGGATTCTGTTTTATACAGATCTTTGAATGAGAAAAACAAATAATATCAGACTCTAGATATTTGCTGGGAACCGATAAACAAGAAATGCTCACCTTTGTTTTCCATCAGTCATTGGTCTCCTCACATTTTTTCCTTCTGCTTTTCACTCTACATTCCCCTGTCTCTCTGTCTGTCTCTTTTTCTTTCTTCCTCTCTCCCTCCCTTCTTCCCTCCTTCACTCCCTCTCTCAAATTGTCATAGTACGTTTAATAACACCTATTGTGTCTTTTATTTCCTGCTCTTCCATTACAGGGAAACTGCAATTGCTACTTTCGTGTAATTTACCATGTATTTCCAACAGTTAAATTGATCTTTATCTGAATATAATCGTCAATCGATTATTCATATCTGATACAGGATGATCAATTTTATCTAACTGAAGTGGAAACCTAAAGATCCTTCTCTGAAAAAAAGCAAGGGAACCTAAATCTCTTTGCTCATCAATTTTCAGTGCAGAATTCTCCTCCACTTGCTGAATGGCAGCTTTCAAAGAATGATACCCAGGCTCCATGACTTACTGGATATTACTGACCTTGAGTAAGTCAACTTGTCAGTGCCTCAGTCTATTCTCTGAAATGCGGATAGAATAGTGGATGTAAAGATTAACATGAGCTAATATTTGTGAAGTTTTAGAATGGTTCCTGGCACTTAGGAAATGCTATATGTATATGCTAAATAATATATCAAAAACCAGATTACCTTCAGGAAATTTAGCTAGGTGGCAAGCCCGCGTCTGAGCAGCCGAGATAGATATGACTAATTATGCTGAATTTCAGGTCTAAGGTGGAAAGAATGAAAAAATATGCTTGCCAATTAGAGTATATTGAGAGTCACATCACTGAAGAGATAGCCTTAATTTTGTTCTTCAAAAACTGTTGAAGTGGTTGCAATCTAAATAAAAATAGTCCCTTTGGCTGCCATCTAATAAGTATTTTCTTCCTTTTTAATTGCTTTAAAATTAAAATAATTTTGAGACTGAAGTAGCAGGAGAATCTTGTCTTTGGGGTCTCGTGTTTTGGAAATGCATAACTGCAAGAAGACAACCATGCAAATCCACCGTCATGATGATGAGAAATCATGCCCAGAAGGCACAACACTACTTAAAATAAATATTTTAGAACGTTTTTCAAATCAAAGGTCATCAGTTCAGTTCAGTTCAGTCGCTCAGGTGTGTCTGACTGTTTGTGACCCCATGAATCGCAGCACTCCAGGCCTCCCTGTCCATCACCAACTTCCGGAGTTCACTCAAACTCACATCCATCGAGTTGGTGATGCCATCCAGCCATCTCATCCTCTGTTGTCCCCTTCTCCTCCTGCCCTCAATCCCTCCCAGTATCAGAGTCTTTTCCAATGAGTCAACTCTTCGCATGAGGTGGCCAAAGTACTGGAGTTTCAGCTTTAGCATCATGCCTTCCAAAGGAATCCCAGGGCTGATCTCCGTTAGAACGGGCTGGTTGGGTCTCCTTGCAGTCCAAGAGACTCTCAAGAGTCTTCTCCAACACCACACTTCAAAAGCATCAATTCTTTGGTGCTCAGCTTTCTTCACAGTCCAACTCTCACATCCATACATGACCATTGGAGAAACCATAGCCTTGACTAGACGGACATTTGTTGGCAAAGTAACGTCTCTGCTTTTCAATATGCTGTCTAGGTTGGTTATAACTTTTCTTCCAAGGAGTAAGCATCTTTTAATTTCATGGCTGCAGTCACCATCTGCAGTGATTTTGGAGCCCAAAAAAATAAAGTCTGATACTGTTTCCCCATCTATTTCCCATGAAGTGATGGGACCAGATGCCATGGTCTTCGTTTTCTGAATGTTCAGCTTTAAGCCAACTTTTTCACTCTCCTCTTTCACTTTCATCTAGAGGCTTTTTAGTTCCTCTTCACTTTCTGCCATAAGGATGGTGTCATCTGCATATATGAGATTATCGATATTTCTCCTGGCAATCTTGATTCCAGCTTGTGCTTTTTCCAGGCAAAGGTCATAGAACCTTCTAAAAATCACAATTCCCAGAAAAAAAATCAATTCAAGGTTTTAACTCTAATACAAATGGAAATGATAAGAAAAGTTTATGATAACTTATATGCATTTCTGTATATTAATACTCAAGGACATGGGACTTTCCTGGCAGACTTTGTGCTCTCAATCCAGGGGGCTCAGGTTCAATCCCTGGTTGGGGAACAAAGATCCTGCATGCCAGCCACTATGGCAAAAAAAAAAAAAAAAAAAAAAAAACTCAAGCACAATGAGATTGGAAAACATCAAGCAGTTTGTAGAGCTCACCTTATTAAAAGTCCCTATGGTTTTATGAACTAAACACACAGGCAAGATGGGAATCCTGCAAAGGTTATTCTATTAATCCCCAAAGTTTCATTTTGAAAAGGTCCTGTTCTATTTAGAAATATAAAAAGGAAACAGTTGATTGTTGAATCTCTGAGAATGGTAAAATTTTTGAACGAAGAAGCTTGATATTGACTTCTTTGACAGATGATTCCCATGCCATGAAGGGAACTGGATGGAACCAGGGCTCTACAATTTACTCTAGAGACTGAAGATGGGTTAACTTCATTTCCATAGTTGTACACCAGCATTCTGGTGCAATCTGTAATAAGGAGCAGCTTCATTGAACACTTAACCAAATATGACAGATTGCAGGAAAGGCAATGGAGCTACCGGCTGTGGCTACCATGCCTGACTACTCAACTAAGTGACATAGCTTAGCTCTTGTTTCATTCAATTCTCATTCTTATACATCACGAGAAACACGAAAGGTGGAAAAGAGAATTCAAAGAAACTGTCTTCAGGACTCGAGACTGATCTGTGTAACTCTCCGCCTTAACTGGGTCAGGTAGAAAACTGTTTCCTCCCTGTGTTAGTTTGCTCGAGCTGCCATGATGGAGTCCCAAAGCCTGGACAGTACGAACAAGAGAAGTTTGTTTTCTTACTGTTCTGAAGGTTAAGTCTAAGCTCAAGGTGTCCTCTTCCTGGCTTGTACATGGCCATCTTCTCCCTGTGTTGTCCTCATGTGATCTTAATTCTGGACCTTTCTCTGTCCAAATTAGAAAAGTCAGTTTCTTTGTTCATTCCTGAAACATGGAAGCATTAGTATGTGTTAAAAAATGGTGGGAGTCCAGTAGGGGTCCATTTGTTAAGACTTCATGCTCTCACTGCAGGGGGTTCTGGTTCGATCCCTGGTCAGGGAACTTAAGATCGCACATGCTATGCAGTGGGGAAAAAAATGAAAAAAAAAAAAAATGGTGGGGGTAAAAGAGGAGGAGGGGGGAGATAAAATTAATTTAAAAGGGTTCATGAATGTTACTCAGAAATAATTCATTTCATTCTATCTCAATATTCAAACCTCTTGCTTTTCTTAATTTTTGTAACACAAAATCTTTTGGTTTTCTTCCCAGCCACTGATCACGCTGTCTCAGTCACCCCAGTTTCTTCTCCTTGCCCAGCTGATCTTCTGAATATTTGAGTTCTCTAAGGCATCTGGTGCCATCATTTCATGGGAAATAGATGGGGAAACAGTGGAAACAGTGTCAGGCTTTATTTTTTTGGGCTCCAAAATCACTGCAGATGGTGACTGCAGCCATGAAATTAAAAGACGCTTACTCCTTGGAAGGAAAGTTATGACCAACCTAGATAGCATATTCAAAGGCAGAGACATTACTTTGCCAACAAAGGTCTGTCTAGTCAAGGCTATGGTTTTTCCAGTAGTCATGTATGGATGTGAGAGTTGGACTGTGAAGAAGGCTGAGTGCCGAAGAATTGATGCTTTTGAACTGTGGTGTTGGAGAAGACTCTTGAGAGTCCCTTGGACTGCAAGGAGATCCAACCAGTCCATTCTGAAGCAGATCAGCCCTGGGATTTCTTTGGAAGGAATGATGCTAAAACTGAAACTCCAATACTTTGGGCACCTCATGTGAAGAGTTGACTCATTGGAAAAGACTCTGATGCTGGGAGGGATTGGGGGCATGAGGAGAAGGGGACGACCGAGGATGAGATGGCTGGATGGCATCACTGACTCAATGGCCGTGAGTTTGAGTGAACTCCAGGAGTTGGTGATGGACAGTGAGGCCTGGCATGCTGACATTCATGGGGTTGCAAAGAGTCGGACTTGACTGAGCGACTGAACTGAACTGAAATGAAGACGCTTGTTCCATTCCTTTCCTTCCATATATTCACATTCATTTTCAGACAATCTTATATAATTTATTTCCATCCCCGATTATTATCTCAAATTCCAGACCAGACATTTATCAATATACTGGATATCCGTACTTGAATTTCTCAGGAGCACTACAAAATTTTAATTATCTGAAAGAGAATAATTCTTTTCATGCCAAATCTTCTTCTGCCCTCACCCTTCTCTTTTTGGTAAATGGTATCATTACACATACAGTTACTTATTAAAAATTAAAAATAGATACATAAATGCACAAAAATAGCAAGCATACTGGATTTCCTCTGTTCACATATAATCCATTAATAGGTCATTTGACCTTACTTCAAAATTTAACCCAATATATCCATTTCTCTCCATCTCCTTTAGAACTATAGCAGTTCAAGATATCATTATCTGGCCTGACTTTGCTAACTGGCGTCTCTCCTTCCTGTCCTGGTGCCCTGTCTGGTTCTGATCTGTACTTGCTTCCTGCTTGTTCACTGGCCTCTAACCAAACTAAGCTACCACATTGCAATTATATTAAATGCATCACCACTTTATAGCTTTGAAAAAGATATCCCTTTTGCAAAGAAGAAGAATAAAGAGAAGGAGGAATGGGAGGGGGAGGGGAAGGGGAAGGAGAAGAAAAAGAAGATGAAATGCTTCTCCTTTATATTTTCATATGATTGATTTATTCTTTGGATCTCAGCAAGAAAAAACTCCATTTCCACAAGAAGTCCTTATTAATCCTTAGACTGCAAGGAGATTAAACCAGTCAGTGCTAAAAAAAAAAAAAAAAATCAATCCTGAATATTCACTGAAGGACTGATGCTGAAGCTTCAATACTTTGGCCACCTGATGTGAAGAGCTGACTCATTAGAAAAGACCCTCATGCTGGGAAAGATTGAAGGCAGGAGGAGAAAGGGATGATAGAGGATGAGCTGGTTGGATGGCATCATCCTTCTAAATGGACATGGGTTTGAGCAGGCTCTGGGAGATGGTGAAAGACGCGGAAGCCTGGCGTGCTGCAGTCCATGAGGTGGCAAAGAGTCAGACATGACTGAGCAACTGAACAGCAACAGTCATTAAATCACATTAATTTTATTTTATTATTTTATTTTTTTTAATTTTTATTTTACTTTATTTTACTTTAAAATACTGTATTGGTTTTGCCGCTCAGTCATGTCCAACTCTTTGCGACCCCATGAATCACAGTGCGCCAGGCCTCCCTGTCCACCACCAACTCCCGGAGTTCACTCAGACTCGCGTCCATCTAGTCAGTGATGCCATCCAGCCATCTCATCCTCTGTCGTCCCCTTCTCCTCCTGCCCCCAATCCCTTGCACTATCAGAGTCTTTTCCAATGAGTCAACTCTTTGCATGAGGTGGCCAAAGTACTGCAGTTTCAGCTTTAGCATCAGTTCTTCCAAAGGAATCCCAGGGCTGATCTCCTCTGCGTAATATTTCATCCCGTCTTGATATGATGAAAGACCTAGAAGATCAGGTATCTTAATAATTTTTTTTATTGCTTTATACTCAACACCTAGAACAACGCCTGACCAGTCACAGACTCTGGCATAAAATGAATGAGTGAGAGAATAAAACTTTGAGATATTTGCATCTCTCTCTCATTTTATCTGATACTCTTTTCCCCAAAACAGTAGAATGAAAATAGAAATAGTGTTTCAAGGATGAAATGAGATGAAATTTAATGTATCTTGTGGTCTTTGAAATGGTAGACAAATGTACTTGTTGATAAAAGCAAACACCCTCCTTGTTGCCAGTTCTGAAAATGCCCAGATATTAACATTTAATGGTTAAAAGATGTGTCGGTTTTCTTCATAATATTCTAGTCAATAAATCTTATCTAAATTATAAAATTATTTTTCTTGGCATCAATTAAATTTATTTTTATTTTGAATGTAAACAGAGCACCTTATAAATATTTTTATTTTTCCTGGAGTATGGGGGGTAATTAGAGATTATTTCCTGGTGAAACAGAAGATACAAAATTTGAGTGAACCCTTTAGATTAATCAGGCATTTTCTTTCCTTGGTGTATGGAAATACCCATGTTCTTTAGCAGTCTTTCAGTTAAAACAAAAGAGGAAGTACTTCTACACTATTTGTTTAATCTAAAACAAATCACATCACCTTGCTCTTAATCTCACACTCTGCCTGCTATAGGACTATAAAGAGTAAATTACAGTTTTGTTTTGCTTTGTTTTTAGTTTTAATTTCTTTTCTCTTCTTCCTTTGACATCTTCTCTAAGGATTTTTAAAAAGTAATTATAAGTGCTATTCAAAACTGTAATTAGGGGATTGATTTAACTATTAAGATCTTCAAAATCTTTCCTTTAATGTTTTAATAGGTGTTCTATTGAACTTACATGATCACTCTGTATTTTAAGAACTAAGAGGAAAAAATAGTATGGAAGTTGATATAATATTTGGATTTATCATATTTCTGATTATGTTTAAAATCAATTTTATTATTTTGGGGGAATCAAAAGTAACCTGTGGTAGACTACATTTTCCCTCATTCAGTTTTATTCCATTGATTTTATGTAGTTAACATTACAGACACTAGAATATGAGCTAATGCTCTCAATTCAGGGATAGATGTTTCAAGACTTAGACCTTTGCAAGCTATTTCATGCTCTGATGATAGTCTCTTTATTTAGTTTTGATTTCTGTTTTAATTATTATTATTTACCCTAAAGTGAGAATGGAATATGGCCATCTTTAAATTTCTTTCTACACTATAAGCAACTTCGGCTGATGGCTGTAATTATGCAGATAATTTCCTTCTTTACTTTGCTTGGAGAAACTAAAATATTTCTGTTTTGTTTCTCTCTCTCTCTTTCATAGATAACGCTTTTTTTTTTTTTTCCCGAAAATAAGAACCGTATGCTATGTGGTCTTTGAAGTTAAATAAGGGGGAAAAGTTATTTATTTTTTTCTGTATATATTCTTTCCAGAGTAGTCTGGAGTAGATAATTGGTTTGTTAATTATTATATTACAATTTTATCAGTTTTTTAATAATCCTCAAATATAGTGATGAGAAGAGAATTCATTTGAGAAACGAGTTAATGAGAGTGCTTTACCCAGAGAATTCCTAATGTATGTGGTATCTGCTTTAACTAAATATTTACTTAAAAGGTCTTCCTCAAATAGGAATATAACTGCATTACTCACTTCTACCACTGAAGGCGGTAAAGTTTGATTTTGTTTTGAAATTTTGAGTTTAGTTTTGTGCAATCACATTTTACTTTCAAATGGGCACACTGGGAACATTCTGGCTAGTTGTGTGTATAAAAGCATGGATTTTTGTGAATCCATAAGGATCTGAACCCCCAATTCACAGTTTGTTGTTGTTATTTAGTTGCTAAGTCTCATCCGACTCTTTGAGATCCCATGGACTGCAGCATGCCAGGCTTCCCTGTCGCTATCTCCCAGAGTCTGCTCAAACTCACACCCATTGAGTTGGTGATGCCATCCAACCATCTCGTCTTCTGTTGCCCTCTTCTCCTCCTGCCTTCATTCTTTCGCAGTATCCTGGTATTCTCCAAGGAGCTGGCTCTTCACATCAGGTAGCCAAAATATTGGAGCTTCAGCTCAGCATCAGTCCTTCCAATGACTATTCAGGTTTGATTTCCTTTAGGACCAACTGGCTGAATCTCCTTGCAGTCCAAGAGATTCTGAAATTTATTTAAGTAGGAATGGTGTCAATGCCATTTCCCCAGGACAAACTTCACTGTGTGTCATTAAGCTTTATTTTTTTACCCACTCCTCCACTTGTCCTTATTATTTTTTTCTGAGTCATAAACTGCATACCAATTCTCCTCTAGGATGTCAAATTGGATGAGGAGGAAAGGATGGAACATACTTAATTGTTTGCTTCAGGGATGATAACTTGAGAAGGAAGATTAAGAGAGTGAGGCTGAGGTCACAGACTGATTTCATACAACAGCTTTGGATCTTTCCAAGCATATTTGTGAAGTCATCAGAATTTGTCTTATTATTTCAGTTTATTTTTGTTTGTGCGTTCATCCTCCTTTCTAAGGAGTCCGTGGACAATCATCAGAATTGACAATCTTAGCCAAGAAGATCCTTTTAGGGTGAAGTTAATTATCTTACCCTAGGACTTTTCCTACCAGAATACTAACATTAAGGAGAGCAAACACAAGAAAAGTTGTTGAAGTTTTTTCATCGATAAAATTGAGAGAATTCTTAAGATGTTTTTCTGATGAAACATATAAACCAATAACTCAAATGACTGAACAAAAGTCACATTTTAATCAATTGAGAATACTTTACTGAGTGGCTACTAAATGTTAAGTGTAAGCCATTCCCAACTTTTCCTGGCTCTGGTGGAATTTAAGTCCTGGAATCTGGCAGAAGAAAGAACAGAAAAGTCTCCCTTGAGCCCATCCTTCTGGTAACTCACCCCAATGGCAAGGTAAGCAACAGTTCCACAAACGTGAATTTAAAGAAGCAATATGGTGAAAGCATTTCTCCCTTACTCTAGATATGCATTGTAAACATGAATACTGGTAGATATTAATGCACTGTAAAAATGAACACTGTCATATTTCAAATATTTTAAAAGTAGATGATAGTGGCTTTCACTCTCAAATTGAGTGACTATGAAGTATGCCACATGTTGGAGAGTACTTAAGAGTTGGCATATGGTATTACTTATGATTTATTAAATGCAAAGTATATCAGTGTATTTATCAAGATTATACCTAAACTGGGAATAATATGCACAGGCTTATAACAGTCTGATACATGTCTATTTTGTCCCTCTCATCCTCCTCCACACACAATTTAAATTATCTCAGGAAAAGAAGGTTTTAGCTAATTTATTTCAGTGACTTCCAATGCAGACGTCTGTACATGACTTTTAGTCTCTAATGGGAGTTTTGGGGTGAGGGACAAAGGATGCAGAATCTTCTGTGGAATGAAAATACCAACAAGTCAGTCTATAACCTTTATAGTAACCACCAATTATTAGCTTAATGTTAGTGACTGGAACTTACAGTAGACCAGCATTATCTCCTGCATTTAGCATTTATGAAGATGGCATAAATTGAAAATATGAGAACTGGCCTATATACAATATGACTTGAAGTTACTTATGAAAGACAGTCTTTTCATCCAGAAAAGTTATAACCATGGTCCCAGAGAGATATGAACATAGAGAATCCTAAATAGTCAAATAATTGTTTACTACCATCTTGTTTGAAAAGACGGATGCTGGGAAAGATTGAAGGCAGGAGGAGAATGGGACAGCAGAGGATGAGACGGTTGGATGGCATCACTGGCTCAATGGACATGAGTTCGAGTAAATTCCGAGAGTTGGTGATGGACGGGGAAGCCTGGCATGCTGCAGTCCATTGGGTCGCAAAGAGTCAGACACGACTGAGCGACTGAACTGAACTATCTCATACTATTTCTTAGCTAGAGGAATTATGTCACTCTGACAAAGGAAAAAAAGAAAAAAAAATAGACCAGATTAAAACTTCAGCCTATGTCAAAGATCATCCACTTCTGTGCATTTTGCCCCTCATCATGACCTCATTTCCATCAGGTCTTTTAAGAGAGTGAACAGTTATCTTTCAAGGGGTAAGTTCAGCTCTAACTTGCTACTTGGGCGGGCCCTTAGGACTTGAAGAAGATGCAGAGAAGATTAGAAAAAAGCAAATTTGAAAGATATCGCACTAATTCTGAGATGAGAAAAAAAAATCTGATCTCACACCATCAATTATAACATAAGCAGTTAAAATGAAAGATGACATTACCAAATTTATGAATTATTAAAGAAAATTTCAATTATGTCCATCTCCTCAACATACTAAAGCAGGTATATATGAGCTAATTATACATGAGAGATACTGTTAAATAAGACATAAATGGAAAAGCCATCTTCCCTCTCTCCTCCCCATTCTTGGCTAAATGCTTATGAAGCAGAAAGTTCAATAGACGAAGAGATCATTAAATATTAGATTATCACATAAATACCTCACATATTGTTAAATTATAATACCACAGTTATTTAGGTGTTGATAGAATTGCTATCCTAGGAGAACATAAATATATAAAAAAGAAAACATTTTTTATAAGAAAGAACCGTGTTTATACTGAAGCATGTAGTTAAAACCATCTCTGAAATTCATTTAACAATTACCACACAGATTAGAGTGAAATAGAATTTATTCTTGGTTTCCTTTAGGTGATATAAAGCACGACTATAGGTCCTGTGATTTTTTTCAATTCTGCATAAGCAAAAGAGGCCAGACCATTTCCTATTGCCTGATAAGGTACTGCAACTTCATGGGAATTAGGAACACCATAAACTATGGAATCTAGCTTTAAATGTTTGGCAGTAACTCTTCAAAGTAGCTGAAAATGGTTAGGCAGTAATTATCACCTCCAAGCCTGCTCCACTCAATACCTTCCCCACTGCAAACTGAGGACATAATAAATAAATTGTACAGAGATTTAAGTCAACTCAGCTTCCTGGATGGAGTGAAAAGAATGTTCTCAGCATTGTGTAGTTTCAAATCAGTGATGGTAACTCCTACAGTTAGAACACTCATTGTTCTTTTGTTTGTTTATTTGTTTTGTTCTTAAAATTTCCATATTGTCAGAACAATATACCCTGTTTGCTTTATTATGCTCCCTGGTCTAACTTGGCTACTAGTTTAATATAATGCTTGTATTGTGTTTTAAATGCTCCTGATGCCATTCAACTTTCTCAGTGGGTCTGGCATTATCAAAAATTGATAGGAGGAAAATAGAAGTTGAAACACCAAGAAATACTTAAGGATAATTTTGAAGATCTTAGAGATTTGGGCATTCAAAAGGCAGGCATTACATAGTATAGCATTTAAAGAAACCTCTTTTTTTAATTTCTCTGATTGAAGCCTTATTTTTTTAACCCAAAAATTTTTGAATGAATTTGTAGTTTAAATATTTGGAGGCATGAACTTGACTTCAGTATAGAATTTTGTATCATTCATTTGTATCATTGATAATCATAAAAGCACTCTGTATGAACCAGGGATATTATATAAATTATTTATAATTCTCAGAATAATTCAATTGGTATAAATAAAAATCTAATCTAATAAATGAGGAAATAAAGCATGTATTTTGTGAGTATGTCAAAGAGGGTTGCAGAGCTGAAACAAAGACCCAGAGACCAGATTCAACAACCATCCTATAAACGGATTCCTGGAGGATCACCTGACTCTCCTTCCTGTGTGAAATTACTCAAAAGTAATTCACTTAATACTATTGTGTTTTGGATGTGGTAGTTTTTTTAATGTTATTGTGGCTGGAATATAACTTTTGTTTCTTGAGGTATTTTTTGGTAACCTATTTTTTTTAGCTAGTTTTAATCTTTCATGTAAATAAAACTCTAATTTTAAAATCAAACTGAGACATTACAAATATTGAACTTGCTTAAAAAGTTTTTGAATCAACAGAAACCTAAAAATCACACTCAGTGCTAAATAATTATAGTTTAGCCGTCATTCCTTGGAGTAATCAGGTACTTTTATAGGTGTTTTGGGAAGTTGTGCTTTTTGCTTCCCTCGTAGCTCAGCAGTAAAGAATCTGCCTGCAATGCGGGAGACCTGGGTTCGATC
Organism: Capra hircus; assembly: GCF_001704415.2. NCBI lineage: Eukaryota > Metazoa > Chordata > Mammalia > Artiodactyla > Bovidae > Capra > Capra hircus. The sequence continues at coordinate 11,302,567 of NC_030811.1, read as the reverse complement.
CCTGCGTTGGGAAGACCCCCTGGAAAAGGAAGTGGCAACTCACTCCAGTATTCTTGCCTGGAGAATCCTCATGGCCAGAGGAGCCTAGAGGGCTACTGTCCACGGGGTCACAAAGAGTCAGACACGACTGAGTGACTGGGCACAGACAGGTATGGGTGTTTAGCACTAGGAAGCCATAGAGGTGGGCTAACTCTTCTTCTCTCTCTTTTGCTTACTTTTTTTCCTTGATCCTCCTCTTTCTTGTCTATAACCATGATTAGCTTTGACATCACAACACTTTAAAGATAAATGATAAGACAATAAAAACATGTCAGTTCTAACAGCTTTCTTCTTCCTTCTTTAAATCCATAATATTAACAAGAAATGACCATACAATTTGATATTCAAAGCATATGTATTTTTCTTCATGTCCTATATTCAGTAATTCCTGTCTGAAAGTGAATATTGCATTTTACTTTTCAAAGATATGGCATTTTTCTGGGGATGCTCATTTGAAATTATATTTTCTTTAAACTGTGAGATCATCAAGTAATGGAAGATTTTTTTTAAAGTAACCACTACATAAACTGTGAGTTGGATTTGTCGGAGCTAAAGCACTAAAATGCCATAGAAAGAGCAATTTTTTAATTAATTAATTTTTAATATAAATTTATTTTAATTGGAGGTTAATTACTTTACAATATTGTATTGGTTTTGTCATACATCAACATGTATCCGGCACAGAGGCACAGATGTATAGAACAGTCTTTTGGACTCTATGGGAGAGGGAGAGGGTGGGATGATTTGGGAGAATGGCATTGAAACATGTATAATATCATATATGAAACGAGTCATCAGTCCAGGTTCAATGCATGATACTGGATGCGTGGGGCTGGTGCACTGAGACGACCCAGAGGGATGGTATGGGGAGGGAGGCGGGAGGGGGGTTCAGGATGGGGGAAAAGGTAATTTTTAATTGCAATTCTGGAAGAATATTTATTCTAGGTTATGTGATTCATACATATTAGACCATAATCAATTGAACGCTAGTGTCCAGAAAGTGAAGAATGCAGTAAAGATTAAGATCAGATCTTATATTCTAAATATTACTTATTGGTTTAGTAATTTTCCTCTCAGTTTCCTAACCCTGATCATTGATTGCAAAAATGTTTTACACATACATTAAGACCACCTTTTCACAACTTTCCATTAATATTAAAAGAATAAATCATTAACCATGAATTGTTTACGAAACCAATATCTTCAGAAAGTGTAATCTAAATAACACTAGCTGAGACCTTTAAAATAGACTGGAAATTTGAAAGCTACTTCTAGTTTATACTATTTTCTTCAAACAGGCTTTCTTGCAATTAATATTTGATTATGATGGGAAGTATCTCACTGTGCCTAAGGCCAATTAGCATTGCCAAAGGCCCAGACTCCAGGTGATTTTCTGTACAGCAGAGGCTTTCCTATAAGACTTGACCTCATTCTGTTCATCCTTACTAGAAAATGCATCCCAGACAAAGCCTATACATCCAGGTACTCAATTCTTGGAGTATACCATCAGAGTGGCAAGTAAGACACATTTTTCTGGGGGAATTGACTGATTTCTGGGCACAGTTGTACAACTTGATTTCTGGGAAATTACACTCCAAAGGCCACACCCAGAAATATGCCAATTGTTTCTCTACTTATTAAAAAGACCTGAATATTTTCATTGTTTCATTCAATAGTCCCTTCAGGTGCGTGCGTGTATACTCAGCCGTGCCTGACTCTTTGCAATCCCATGGATTACAGTTACCAACTTTGAGGACAAAGTGTTATCTGCTCACTCAGATGTACAGTCACAGTATCTAACACAATGCCCACAATTGTAAAAACTCAACAAATATTAAGATATAAATGAATAATAAATATATTGCTTGTGAAGCAATAACTTGTTCAAATTATGGGGTCATGTGAATATAAAATGAGCTCAATAATTTCTGTAGAAGAAGAGAAGAGGACCTGGGTGATGGGAACCAGGGATTCATCTATCATTTCATACTCTCTGTTACTTTACTTCCAAAATAATGCCCCTTGACCATCTATTTTCCTCAGCATGTTTTTGTTTTTTTTTTTCTGATAGTTCAGCCTATTTAGTTTTGCTCTTCTCAAACTTTGATTGACCTTATATCAAATGGAAGAAACATTTTATTTGATTATATACTGTCTTTATTTGCAAAGATAATGTAATACACATAAGATAGTCTATGTTTACCATATCTAATTGCCTTCTGGTGGAACTATCCTGAATCTATTGTTTGGCTTGTCAATTTTACAGGTTCTTGAAGGCTGACCAGGCCAAACAGGCTTAGTAGTTCCTACCTTCTCATTAATAGTTTTAATTGAAGTCAATAAGAAGCTTCTTAATGTTACTATCTAACAATGCAAAAGATGAACTGATGTGGGAAGGTAGCATTAGAATCTAAAGAATGTGTGATCCTCAAACTATTAAAGTTTTATTTCTTTAAGTATAATTATGAATCCCAGTGTCTAGATTAAGTTAACAGAAATTTGAAACAAAAGTAGTTGCATTACAAAGAATGTGACATTGTTAACTTTCAAACATGGTGAAGTTCATTGAGCATGAATGAAGGCAGATTCTTAGCTCCCTCTGACACAAAACATATAGCACAGTGGTGTTGCAGGGTTACATGTGTGTCATTAAAAAATGTTATGTTTTGTTTGTTTTTATTCCTCGAGAGAAATGCTTTCAAACTGGTCAGAATCCTTTTTGGAAGATAAAAATACCCCCAGGTATGGTTTCTATTACAAAACAATTAAGTAGAAATCTACAGCCAACTCTTTTTGCTCAGTACCCTAAGAAACGGATTCAGTTAAAATCCGCTTGAGATAGATACCTACTGAATAGCATCCATTGAGAGACTGAAATGGCAATATTTTCCATTGTTTTCATTTCTAGTCTTCTATTAAAACACTTGAACACGACTTTGGTGGCATTTAGGGCAACAGCTAAGACAGACATAGCTATTCTATTTAGCTGTTGCTCAAAATAGATTAAAAATTGACTTCTGAAAAGTTGAGCCCCCTCATGTCTTTTTTTTTTTTTTTGTATGATGGGTTTCTTTGGGTTCTTACAAATGATTGACAACAGTTCCCTACTACAGCATCTTTGCAAGTGTTCATTGAAGTCTGACAGTCTGTGGAAATTAAAACAGAAAAGGAGCATTTTATAGTCCATAAGAATGCCTTTCCTGTATCACTTTATAGGAGGCGAGTTTTATAGCATGAAGATACAGTTTCCCATGCTTGTCATCTGTTGTGTGTCTTCATTTCCCAGATTGTACCCAATCTGCAGTTCTTACTAGGACAAAAACATCCCTTTAAATCAATAAGAAATAAATCTCTAATAAAGGATGCTGAATCAGCCCCATTACCACCATACTAATTATGCAGCAAACACACTGTCCTGTTTACAGTGGACCTTTCTGAGACCTAACCATAATATTCAACTCAGAGTAGCCAACTCTCCATAAAATGTTTATTTATCTTGAAAGGCGAATGCTTATTCATTGCATAACACCTAAAGACATGGTTCCTCCTCTTTTTTTCCTCCCTAAACATCGTTAGATAGTTAGATGACCAATAATTCTTAACAGTGTCAGTAAAGTCAGTGCAAGGATTGGTTCTGCAGAGACATAAGCATCCCAGTACTATTTGTAGACTGGCTGGAAGGAAACTGTAGGGAGGATGGGGTGTGGAGAGGTGTGAGCTGGGGAGAAGAGCCTGAAATTTATTACTGAAATGATATGAGTGTGGGAAGAAAATCTGGGTCTCCCCAGATATTCGCAATTCTCAGTACTTGCAACGCATCCGACACCCTGAAGTAGTTATCCTTACGCCCGCTTGTTTCAGTTTTGTGTTTGGGTCTGTTTGTGTGCGCGTTCGCCCGGATGGAGTTCTCCTGGCCGCAGCGTGGGTTGGGTGTACGCGTGCATATGTACCAGGAGGAATTAATTACATATTGAAAACATCTGCATTAGCAGCGTCTGCAGTCCGCGCTGCTCCAGTCGGGATGCTCGGCTCCGTCCCTTGGTGTTAGGACCACTCGGAAGACCTGCCTGTCGGACGCCTGATTCTGGTTCCCAAGGGGGGACGGAGCTCCCGGAGCCTGTACCATCTCTTGTCTGAAGGGGAGGAGAGGCGGCAGAGAGAAGGCACCCGAGCGCAGGGGTGGTGTTTCCTGCAGCTGGGGGGTAGGGGGGGTAGGCGAGGGGCGCCAGGGTTGGAGCCGGGTTCCGCGATCACCCCGCGAATTCCCAACTTCGGCCCCGCCTCCAGCCCAGGGTGGGGGAGAGGCGCGCGCCCCCCTCCTCGCCCCCGCCCCAGCCGATGGACCCGGGCCCGTGGGCTCCTTCTCGCGGCTGTTTCCCCGCGAGGCGAGGGCAGGGCAGAAGGGCTGTGACAGCCAGAGGGGTACGGTAAGGAGGAAGGCGGCGGCGGCGGCGAAGGAGGAGCTGGGGAGGGGCCTGGAGCCGCGGCGAGAGAGAGGGGAGGGCTTGCCCCCCGCCCCACCGCCGCCCCCCGCCTCGCCCGCCGCCCCGCTTCCCTGGCGCTGCCGGCGGCGGCGGCGGCGGCGTCTCCAGCCCTCCGGCCGCGGGGAGATGCTGCCCCGCGCCGCGCCGCGCTGAGGCCGTGCGTGCGCCCGCCCGTGGCCGCGGGGCTGCGTGCTCCGTGCGCGCAAACACAGTCCCTCCATGTGAGCTGCCGGGGAGCCCTCCGAGTCCCGCTGCCCAGCGGCCGGCCGGGGAGCGCTCGCCCGCAGCGGCAGCATTAGCACCGAGCCGTCCCCGCGCGCGCGCTCTCCGCATCTCCGGCATCCTCCGTTCTGATTTTCCGCCTCGTCCCCTGGTGATTTTTCTTTTTTTTTTTTTCCCTGAGAAGGAGAGGGCGGGGTAAGAGTCCCCTCCTCTGTTCCTCCCCCCGCCTCCCGCTCCCCCCCACCCGCCTCCTTTTTTTTTTTTTTTTTTTTTTCTTCTCGGTTTGAATTCTTTCCCCCTGACATTGGTTCGCAGAGCAAGAGGCGAGACAACACGCGCAGAGGGAAAAGGCAGGCTGCGATCGCCCTGCTGCTCCGGACTGGAGCCCGGAGCGGGTGAGCGCAGAAGAAGGAGGACGCAGGAGGGTCTTGGCTTTTTCCGTGGTGCCCGAGGACTGCCCATCGCCCTCCGAGAGACTGACGGACGGACGGCGTCTCTCTGCAGCGAGCCTTTGGAGTACCGCGAGCCGGGAGGCGAAGGATGCCCGGGGCTCGGGGAGCCCGCTGCGGGGCAGCGCTGTGGCTCGGGCTGCTCGGCGGCATCTTCTGCAGAGCCTGGACGGCTCCCGCCACGTCCCGTAAGTAGCCCTTCCGCCGCCTCGCTCTGCGCTGGAGCAGTTTCAGTGCCGCATTGATGTTCCACCCGCCCCGGGTACCAACTCCGAGGAGGTGCCTTCGCGGGTCTCGCCCGGCTGATGAGTGTGTGTGTGTGTGTGTGTGTGTGTGTGTGTGTGTGTGCGTGCGTGTGTATGTGTGTGGTTAGGTTGTCACGCACTTGGCGGCCGCTGCAGCAGGGGGAAACTCCAAACCCCACGCTCCGGGCTGCAGAGAGAGAGAGGGTGGTTGATGCTGGTGATGTTTCTAGAAAGTTGTTTGTGGTCATGGAGATCGGTTGGCGGCCGCTTGGTTAGAGTGATACAGTGTCGGTGACGGCTCCTTAGGAGTTCTCTCTCCACTTCATTGTGTTTGTGTAGACGGAGTTCATTGCCTTGGGCTTAGGTAGGTCAGGGAAGATGAAAAGTGAAACCGTGGCAAAAATAAGTTTATTTATGGTTTTAACTTTAAATGAGCACGGCTTCGGGAGTGGGAAAGGAGCTTATTTTGAGCAGATTGGGCACCTATGGACTTATGCTTGTCACCCCCACCCCGAGAATGACCGTTTAGTACTTGTTTATTAAAATGAAACGCAGTGATCTAGTATTGTAACAGAAATCGCTTTAATTTCCTGGCAGTGGAGTGCAACGCAGTCTGGAACTTGGGACAGGCAATGCAAAATATCTCTAATGCAGTAGTGAACAGATTTCTTGAGGGTTCTCTGAAAAAAAAAAAAAAAAGATGCTCTTCAGTATGTTTATCTCTGTATGTTTTAGCTAGCTTTTTCTGAAAAAGATTGTTCATTTGTTCGTGAGGTTAGAAAGCGTAGAAAGCAATGGAAGATTCCAGCCCATCTTCTGCATTGCTTTAGAAGTGCATATTGTGCGTCTAGAGAGGAAATGCATGAGCGCTCCTTTGGTTCAGAAAGAGTTAAGCACCAGAAAGCTTGCCTGTAGGAATCTTAGGATGATATTCATAAGAAATACTTGTTTCTGAAAATGAATGATTTGTTAAAGAATCATCATGGAGATTTTAGATTTTGAAAAATAAGTGTTTTCCATGAAGGAAGAAAAGTTTAGTGTTTTCCAGAATTCATATGTGAAGTATCTCTATCAGATCCTAGGATTCGTTAAAATATCTTCGTCCATATGTTAATATTAATGCTCTTATTCCAGTGTGTAAATATTAATAAGAATAAACATTGAAAACTGACTTTATAAGTTGTGCTAAAAAACCTACTAAGTAATAATATCATATGATGATCCAGAATTACTGTTTTGACAAATTTTCCCAAGTACAGAATTTGATTCCCTTTCATTTCAAGATATCATTTCAAGATAGAGAAGCCACTAAATGGTAATCTAAGTTTGTAATGAACTTGAAAAAAAGTTTTACAGTTTTTTCACAAAATAGATTAGACATAAAAATGTGATATGTTATTAATATTTAATGCCAGTTTTATAGATTTCAGTATAACTTATGCAGCATTAATGCTTGGTATTAATATTTCCATAAATATGTAACTAGCTTCTGAGAAAACTATGCTGATGAAATTTCAGTTTCCATGTCAAGGTCTGGTTATATAGAACTAGTTGCCACTTTTCGCAGAAAATAAGCTCATTATACATGAAATTTATTGTGTTCACGGACTGAAGGCCCTTACAGCCAGACTTTTTCCTGAGTTCTGTACTTCATTTTTCTGTATACTTTAATTATAATGGATCCATCTGAAAAATTTATGTGTCAAGAATGGCTTACATGCAGTCGTTGGGTTACTATTTTTTAAGAACCGAAAAGTTGTCATTTCCGACATGCATTCTTAGTTCTTATAACTTAGAATTTAGCTACAGGGAAGAACAGAGACCATTACTTTCAAGATAGGTAATAGTTATGTTCAATTATTCAGGTTTATTTATTTAACTCTTATTCCTCATTTTTGAAAAAAATGTGTACTGGTTTAAATAAAATGATGTTTCCTTTTGTTTGAATCTCAATTGTGGGACCAAACTCAGAGTTGCCCCCATTCTAGAAATGAATTAAACAATAAGAATGATTTCAATTTTACTGATTAGAACGACTCACATACTCAGTACTTTATACTTCTACCCTTAATGAAAAGTTTTGTTTATATAATATATGCAGCTCTGAAGAAGTTTGAAATACTAAAAGCACCCAAAGGAGAGAAAAAATGGTTAACTACATGAATCTAAGATAATGAACAACTCAACCAGGAGAGGTCATCACAAGACAAAAAGTAGCCTGAAAAACTAAGAGTAATGTTTTTATTTGGTACCCATTTAAAAAATATGATGACTGTGCTAAAACTTACGGTTCCCAGATAACTTTCTAATATGATGGATGTTTTTGGAAGATACGGTTAATATTTTAAAATTTCATAACAACATCGTTTCAGATATACATTGGCTTCGGGCTTATTTCTTCTTCCTTATTATTGAACTGTATATACGAAGGCTGTTCCTGTTAATACTGTCTTTTTTATAACTAAACTAAAATAAACTTTAAAGAAGCTTATCTCTAGGATTAAGTAGAAATGGATTTTAATTTTTTGGCAGATAGTGGAAATGAGCTGCTGCTGAGCCAATGGAATCGGAGAGCCTTGCTTCTTCTACATGTGTATGCACAGGGCACAGATGTAAAGTTTAAGATGAATATTTTACTCAGGGAATTGCATTTATTTGAACACATTTGAAAGACCCTGACAGTACACTTTTAAATGAGAAGCTTGAGCTAGCATTTAGTGAATTTAGTTTATTCTTAAAGTATACTAAATTTTGACTGAAATAGTGCTTTCTAATAAAAGTTGCTTTGCATTATTTTATATAGCCATTAAACTATAACTTCACTGACTGGAGTATTTGAAAAGTGTGGGTTCAATTGATCAAATACTTTGCAGCAAACATGTTTTTACTTATATAAGCACAAATGTATATAAATATTTATATATGCATATGTTAAAATCCTTTAAATATGTTTCATATAATATGTGTCGTATAAAATATATAGAGATACACTATTATGTAATATAGATAATATTATATATTTATTATATCTAAAAAATATATGTGTATTTATATGTTTTCTAACAAGTCTCTCAAGGAGTTTAAGCTTCTTGCACATTTATAGATAGATCTTTTCATGTGCAATTATTTCAAGTAACTAAATAAACAATATTAAAACAGTAATAAATTTGTCTTTTTTCTCTCTTTAGTTCATATGCCAACCTTAAAATGGTATCTTTTAAATAGTTGAATTAAATGTAAAATATAAAAGTAAACGTGAAAGCAAATACTATTAGTTATACTGAGCTTGAACATAATAACAAATTTGTCTTAATTAAATGAATTTAATTTAAAAAGTGCTGTAGGTCAGTAGAATTCATTGATTGATAAGAGGACGTACATTATTTATTTAATCCAAACTAATGAAAGGAAAAATATTATTCACTCATTAGAGATAAATATATGATCCTGATTTCATTGTTCAGGAAATTGGGATCTTTCTCTAAATTTTCTCTTTTAATATAGATATTGGAAAAAGTAAGTAAAAAAAGCAATCCACAGATTCAGTATACTTTTCCATTAACTTTTAAACAAGTATAAACATACAACACATCATCTTTAGACAAATAACATCAAAGTTGTTTGATGTACATCATATATATTTTAAAATCATGTTTCTAATATTCTTTCTATTCTAATTGGCAGGACATTTCAAGGTCTATAACTTCTTTGAGATTTTAAATCACTTCCCTTAATTATAAATTCTTCCAGAGAAAATCTTAATAAGTCTTTAAAAGTGAACTAGTAAGTCATCTTGTTTGATGTATCCTTTTCATGATTGAAACATAAAAAGAATTTGATGTACTGCCCCTTGACTTGCTTCTCTTTTTTAAAGATTTTATTTATTGTAAATGTGGTGAAGAATAATGGGAGATTCTTACTTCAAATCCCATGGGTGATTATTTTAAAAATATTAAACACATAGAGAACCACTTCTGCATATTGTCTCTGTAGTGATTGATTTTAATGCAATAAAGAAGCAAATGGGTAATTTCAAAGTTTTCCCATATCTCATTGATTTGAGAAATGTTTTAGTTTATCATTTATCACTGTGTGCTAAGTTAAACAATAGAGTGCATAATAATTTAAGCCTCAAAGTCTACATTAAGGAAATAAAAGGAATGCTTTATTTATAATCAGTGTCTGAAGTTGAATGTTTGAGTGTTTCTAGATAAATACATGTTATAAGATAAGTAGGTTGTCGAAAACTAAGATATATTTCTATAATCATCTCCTATTTGGTCATGGAAGAAATTATGTGTTTAGTTTTTCCATGTTAATATGTAAGAATAATGATAAAGTGATCTTTGTATAGGCTTTAGCTTTTCAAATGAGACTGATACAAGAGAATACTTCTCAACAGAATGATCAGTTAAAACTGCATCTTCCCATCTCCTGGGATCTTTAGAACTTGCCTGTTTTAGTTCTGACCAACTAAAAAGATTGTTGGTGTTTGGAAGTGTCCCCCGCCCCTTTCTCTGTCCTAATGTTTTCTTCTTTGTGGAGAAAACTGCACTTATAACCTTCTTAGCCTCTATCTCTGCTGTTCACTCATCCACTCCAGGTTAGGTGGAGTGACTTAACCTGACAGGTGACTTTGGGAGAAGAACCTAGTTTAGCTGAGCCCTTCCACCTTCTTTCTTCCAGGCTTCCTGCAAAAGGTATAGTAGGTTCTACTAAAAGACATGCAAGAGTAGGCTATGCCTCTGCAGTAATTTCTGTGGTAATATGAGGAGTCTTATGATGTTCAGCTCTTCCTATGGGTAGAAGGCCTGTTTAATTTCAGAATTAAGGTTAATGCATCCCACGGTTGCCACATAGTGAAACACTTTTCTTCCGTATCCGCAATTATTATGTAAAGGGTGATATTTGCTCTCCATCTGCGACTTCTTTTTAAATCAAGAACTCAGAGAGAGAAAGGAGGGATGTTTATTGTCCCCTATCAAGCCCCAACATATTAAAATTGCCAGTAATAAGCTTATTTAGTATTGAACTGAATGAACATGGTTAAAAACCAGTGGTGATTTACGACTTGTTTTTCCTCCTGGAGGATGAGTTGGAGAATTGACTTACTGTAACTGTGATCTCCAAGCTCCTCTATACATTCCTTCATTCATATCTGCGTGGTTCTGTTAGTGACATTTATTTTAGAGAGACATTTAAAAGAAAACCATTTGTTTATCTGGGGTTAACATTACCATTTAAAACACACGTCTTGGTTATAGACTTTAGTAGCTCCACATTCAATCTCATGCTGTCCATTTAAGCATCAGGTGAATTTGACGTGACTTGAGTTGGTCGTTACTTCCTATTTGTGTTCCTGCTGCACAGTCATGAAGAGTTGGATGATTTGGATCAGTTATTCTACAAAAGAAACAGAAACATTTGGACTTTGAAGACAAAGTTGACTGATTTCCTTGATTGTAAATTTCGAAAAAGAGCTTGTTAAACTCTTACTTAGTTCATTTTTGGGGTAGACTATTCATAATAACAGCTTGAAGTCACTGAATTTTTTATGGCACTCCAGATTTTAAAACCTCCCCTGATAGTAGGAAATCTGGAAATAAAGATGTATTTGTTGGCTCTGAGTTTGCTTCTGAAGAGATCACATTTTTGGTATACTATAAAAATGCTGCAGAAATACAGGCAAGCTCCCGAGGGCCGTAGTCAACATTTTCCTTATGATTCACGTTTGTTTGAAATACTCTCATAAACATACATAGTGATATATTCTTTAATGCTTTTATATTTAGGAAGGAGGTAAAATTAGTTCCTGAGAATATTTTGTACCAGGAAAAATGATCCCCAAAGATATATAAGGTTCTTCTTCCTGTTTCCAGTTCACCCCTTGTTGGGTGCACAGTCTTACTAATCAGTTTGTATCATAGAAGATGGTGAATCAAGGTTAACCTTCATAAAGTCAGGCTCCCTGACTCTGTCTTTTGTGGTACATCTACATTGGAAGCAAGTTATAGAAAGTTTAATTAAATTCAGTAAGGATTTGCTCACTTCTATGCATTATATGTCATGTTGAAAAAAGTACATAAAAAGACAAATTTTGCCTTGACTCCTGATTTTCTCCTAGCCACTATAACAGTGTCAACTAAGTCATTCAACTACGATATTGTTTAAAAAGGAATGCCCAGGCAAAGTAAATACCTGTGCATTGAATTAACAAAACAACTTATTCTGGAGTGAAATAGCACCATACTTTGCCAAATAATACATTTACATGTAAGAATATTCTTTTAAAATGGAAGGTGTTTATCGTTACTTGTAAATCATGCAGACTCAAACAGTTATTGTGAACTAAGGTAAATTGTATATTGATTAAAATGCATTACTCAACTCATTTTACTAGGTAGTCAGTCATCTCTTACTTAATGTGAATCAAGTTATTAATCAACCTTATAAAAGCAAATGTTTACTTCCGTATCATATACTCAGTATATGATATACATATTGTGCAAAATATGTATATCATATACTCAGTATATGATATACATATTGTGCAAAATATGTGAACAGAAGGACTACATTAAAAAAAATCAGGCTAATTATATAATGTGGCAAAATTTTAGCATATTTTAGGGATAGCAGTGTTTAAAATTTGGTAATTACACATGAATAATTTCATCATTAAATTACTTAATTGCTAATAAATTTAAGCTTGAAATTTATAGAATGCATGTGGTATATTTGAAAAATTTTTGATTCAAGAAAAAATATATCTGGAAAATCATTTATGAATGTCAGTTTTTCAAATGATTAAATTAATATGTTATTAGTTTAATGATTTTAATGTCAGCTGATCTAAGAACATGTGATCCAGACTTTTTTTTGTCCTTACACAGTCATGGCCACAATAAAACATAAGTTTGATGCCTTCATCAAGATAGTGCTGCTAACCTATTGTGGCATTTTTTTCTCAGTGAGTCTGAATATGGCCACAAAATCAAATCCTTCTGGAAACAATCTACCAGGCAACCACATACAATCTCATCAGATTTGATCTATAAAATAAAACTTTATTTTTTACTTCTGTAGGTTATCATCACTGCAGGTTTTTCAGCTGACTTTTGTTAATGAGAAACTATACTCATTACTTAAATCACATGATTAATATTCAGTGTTATCACGTGGAAAAAATGCTTTTATATCTGCTTTACACAGTAGAAGAAGTTGTTAATGGTGGTGATGAAATCTCCAAGAGTACAGTTTCATCATACCTCATGCATGTCTATAGTATATGTGAGATTTACTCAGGTATCTTAACATAGGCATGTAGGTTTCTCATGGCTTGTTTAAAGCAGATTCTAGTATTGTTGGCTATCTGGAGTATGGAAGCAAGCATAACCATTTTATTATGTCAGTTGACAAAGATAATTCTGTCAAAGATATCAGTGTGTCATAATTGGGTATTTACATTGGTTCTACTATCTCCTGCGTTGGAAGGCAGATTCTTTACCACTAGTGCCACCTGAGCAGCCCCACAAATATAAACAGCCTCCTTCAAATCTTTATATACTGATGTGTTTGTGTGCAATTGATGTCAAAACTGGAATGCTTGTTCAACAAGTATATATCATTTCTCTAATAAAATGTTTCATGATTGAGTTCTAAAAACTCATAACAATGCCCTTTTCAGCCCCAATCAGTTAGTGTTCTTTTCCAGAGCTCTGGGCATCAATAGAGATTATTATGCTTTAAATCTTGTTTCCAGTTGACATGAATACTGATATTTGTTGATTGCATACTTCAGGTCAAGCAGTACTCTCTAGATGTATTGCTGTGCTGTGCTTAGTCGCTCAGTCATGTCTGAGTCTGAGATCCCAGGGACTGTAGCCCCCCAGGCACCTCTGTCCATGGGGATTCTCCAGGCAAGAATACGGGAGTGAGTCGCCATGCTCTTCTCCAGGGGATCTTCCCAACTCAGGGATCAAACACAGGTCTCCTGCATTGCAAGCAAATTCTTTACTGTCTGAGCCACCAGGGAAGTATTAACTCATTTAATACAACAGTGCTCCAACTTGCTGATAAGAAAGTGAAGGCAGAGAATTAAAGTAGCTTTCCAGGCCACTTGTATGATCTATCCACACAGTCTGTGCTCCTTAACGATGGCACCACATTGACTTCCAGTTCTCTCTAACTGAGTTTCAACTTGCATCTAGGCAGTATTTTAAGGATTAATTACCTGCTTATGTAGAGTTATAGGGAAAAAAAATACCTGTCATCATAATGTTTCTATGTCAGTGGTACCATTGAATGATAATAATGGAAACAGTGTTATTTATATTTTAAACCTCTTCATAATAAACTGATTTTACAATGGAATTCTATCTTGTGAAACTATTTATTTAAAGGTATGGAAAATATTTGTTAAAATGTTTTGTCAGATAGGAAGAAAAGCTATTTAAAACTGGTCTTCAGGAAATTTTGCAGTCTGTATCCAGAACTGCAAATATTATTGACATTACCAAAGGTTAAAAGTTGATACCTCTGTCATCTATAATCAGTGTTTTGAGGATGAATTTCAAATGATAATTAATCATAAAACTTTCTTTGAGAGTTTTGTCAAGAGGAAAACTTCTTTATCTTTAATGGCTATGGGAAATTATTTGTCTCAAAAATATTTGTCAGTTCTAATGCTTAAATACCTCTTGTACCTATTTCTCTTTGTCCATCCCTGTGACCACAGTTCTAGTTAAGATTTCTAGCATTTCCATCCAGGCATTAATTTAGCAGCCTCCTAATATGTCTCCTTGCTCTTAATCATTCTCCTCTAGTTTATCATTGATGCATATGCCAGAAATACTTTTGCTCAAACACAAATCTTGTCATGTGCTCTATTTCTCTGGTTCTTGTCTGTCCCTTTGATGTAATCTCCCCTAACCCAACATTTGCCCTCCAAAGCCTTGCCATACTACAATCCTTGCAACTTCTTCAATACAACATGCTGCTTCTAATCACATTTCTTTTATACTGTCTTACATTCTGTTCCCTCCTTCTGAAATGCCTTTTCCCATTTTGTATAGGCTGATATTAGAAAAATCTAATACATGGCCCAAACCTCAGAACTTTGGAGCAGATTGGAGGTAACATCACCTCCCTGTGGTGATTTGGTCTAATTGCAGGCAAAATATCAAGAGGATAATAAGCAGTTCCTTTGCTATTTGCACTTATAAGCGGTAGACCAGTGACAGATAATGCAAGTTATCTTCAATTATCTAATGTTAGAGTGAGAAATTATTCAATTTGCTGATACTTGCCATGCAGTGATAAGCACAGATACTTGTTTATCATTATTTATGTATGAATATTAATCTATCATTTCAAGGGCGAGAAAGAAATCATGCTGTGTCAGCTCCACGACATCTCAAACCCTTTTGCTACGTGGCTCTATTTTATAACATTCTCTACACTTCACTTAAGCCGTATGGTTGGTCAGACTCATTAAAAGACAAACATGAATGCCCTTTTGAAAACATGCTGTTTCAAAGAAATACCTGTAATCTGCATGTAAGTTGAAGATAGATGTCAACAAAATAATTATTGTGCCTAACATGCGAAGAGTTGACTCATTGGAAAAGACTCTTATGCTGGGAGGGATTGGGGGCAGGAGGAGAAGGGGACGACAGAGGATGAGATGGCTGGATGGCATCACTGACTCAATGGATGTGAGTCTGAGTGAACTCCAGAACACTACTGAGCGACTGAACTGAACAGGTACTTTAAAGAGAGTGCCTAAGTTGTCAAAAAATCTTGTAAATGATAGAGTAGTTGCAGAGAAACTTGATAATTGCATATATTTAGTGTATATTATCCAGCATATTAGTTGATATTGTCAAAGTTGCTGTGGCATGTTCAGTGAATTTCATTTTGATCTTTAACCGAACAAGAATATTCTTTGATGAATACAAAAAATAATCACTTATATTCTATGTGTTTACATTTTGAACTAACTCTTCTTGTCCCTGCATTTGAAACTATGTACATGCTGCACCTCATCCTTAAAATATCTTCCAGCCTTGCCTTTTCAAAGTCTGTCATCCAGCTAAACCTGGTTAAAAATTTGTAAGCTTTACAATGATTCTCCAGCACTACCTGCTGATAATACAAGTGACTCCTGTTTAACCCCGGTCTGCATGGGCACAGCCTACGTTTTGTTCTTAGCTTAATACATATAAGTGTGCTATTGTATCAGAAGAGCTAGACTTCATTATATATCTTTTACTATATATGTACTAATTGCATTGAATTATCATGTAAAATTAGACAGTTACCTTTATTTTGGAATACTCAAAGCATGCTGCTGCTGCTGCTAAGTCGCTTCAGTCGTGTCCGACTCTGTGCGACCCCATAGATGGCTGCCCACCAGGCTCCGCCATCCCTGGGATTCTCCAGGCAAGAACGCTGGAGTGGGTTGCCATTTCCTTCTCCAATGCATGAAAGTAAAAAGTGAAAGTGTAGTTGCTCAGTCGTGTCCGACTCTTAGTGACCCCATGGACTGCAGCCCACCAGCTCCTCCATCCATGGGATTTTCCAGGCAAGAGTAGTGGAGTGGGTTGCCATCGCCTTCTCCAGGTGCTCAAAAAATTAAAAACTCACAGATTTCACATTTATACAGTTTTACTTTTATTAAGTTATCCCATATACTAATACATAATCTACATTTTCATAAATTCATGCCATTAGTTCTAGCTGGGCTTTAAGGTAATAATAGCTTAGTATCTAGTCTATAGCCTATTGCTGTAAAGTATTTGAAGACAGATATCATGAAGTCTGATTAAATTTTAAGTCACTATTTTGTAGATGGCTAATTAACATATCAAAGATTAATATAGCTATTTGGCCACCTCATGCGAAGAGTTGACTCATTGGGAAAAACTCTGATGCTGGGAGGGATTGAGGGCAGGAGGAGAAGGGGATGACAGAGGATGAGATGGCTGGATGGCATCACGGACTCGATGGACGTAAGTCTGAGTGAACTCCGGGGGATGGTGATGGACAGGGAGGCCTGGCGTGCTGCGATTCATGGGGTCGCAAAGAGTCGGACACGACTGAGCGACTGAGCTGAACTGAACTGAAGAGAAAACATTTTGATTTATGTTTACTTATAACCCTCAAATGACCTATAACATTTCTGGGTATATAAACATAAATATAATCTGATTGAATTGATAGATGAGTTCTATATATAAATTATGCAAATAGCTACATTGTAATGACATGTAAAGATTTCTTTTATCAGTTCTACTGATATTTCTATAGCTAAATGCAATGTAATCAGTAGTTTAATTTTAATATAATATTAGTTATAATAAAGTTTATGTGTAAGTAATAATTCTTCTTATAAAATACTGCCTTAAAATGGACTCATCTGTATGAACAACAATAACAACAGCAAAATGTAAGAGTATTAAATGTTATTTTAAAGGCTAATTTATATCTTTTATTTTTTTTAAACTGAAAGGCAACATAGTCTTAAATTTCAGTTTATTGTCTATTCTTTGCCCAAAGTATATTAGGAAAATATTACTGCAATTCAAGTAGTCTTCATATCATGGAAACATGCTTTAATGTTACATAATTATTGTATACAGTGATCTGAAGCATTTCAGTTTTACAGAAAGTATATCATTATTAAAATGTATCATTACTGTACATTTTTATATGTGAAAAAATTAGAGTAATATATCCAAATTTAAAAGAGATTTCAAATATTGTAGATAAAAATGACACGTTCTTCTATTAAATTGACATCAATGGAGCTTTTTGTAAGAGGCTTTCAGATCTGTGTGTTCATTTTATATGTCTATAATTATAGTATTTAGAGCATCTCATACTGTGTTTGTTTCTATGTATTGAACTTTCAAATGACAAATGTACTAATGGCGGAGCCAAAGACAAATCGTGCTAGCAGCTGAATTACTGGCCTGCTGAAGTGGCCTATGACAATGTATCCTGAGGAATAATTAAAAAATAACTACTCAGAAGCATGCATGAAGATTAGCTTGTTTTGGAAAATTAGCGACCTAGGTTTGGACCTAAAATTATTTCTCATTATTTTATTTGTTATACTCTTAATAATCTTCCATGTAAGACATTCAGTTTATAAACTGAATGTTCATAAGCTGAACATGCTAATCGTAGTGGGAAAGATTAATAATAATATAATACCATTTGAGTCAGTGATGCCATCCACCCATCTCATCCTTTGTTGCCACCTCCTCCTCCTGCCTTCACTCGTTCCCAGCATCAGGGTCTTTTCCAGTGAACTGGCTGTTTGCATCAGGTGGCCAAAGTATTGGAGCTTCACTTTCAGCATTAGTCCTTCCAATGACTATTCAGGGTTGATTTCATTTAGGATGAACTAGTTTGATCTCTGTGCTGTCCCAGGGACTCTGGAGAGTCTCCTCCCGCACCATGCTTCCGTAAGTCACACATGTTATTTGTTTCTTTACCTTTCATTTCAAAATTGTTTTCACTATCCTTTTTTGTAATATTCAACCTTAGAAAGTTACCTTAAATCTCTTTTATTTACTAGGCATGTTAGAATTTCAATTAAAATTTCTCAGTCACTCCAGAGGCAAGTTCATCAGGGAGTGATTAACCAGATCCTCTCTGTTACGACTTTATAGTTGGAACCTAAAGAATGAGAAGGAACTACATAAGGGAAAAGAAGAGAAGAATTGTTCCAAGCAGAAGAGAACAACTTTGCAGTCACAACATTGGCTAAGTTTGGACCTTCCTCTCATTGGGAAATAGCTCGTGACTTTGGAATAAGTCTTTTGTAAAACAGATGAGAAAAAAATAAAGTTTTGCAAGAGTAAACAATGGTGCCTGATAGTTTATCAACAAATAGAGGGAAAATACATTTTTGCTGGATAAAATATGGAGAATATGCATGTATTAGCTTTAGTAAGAGAATAATGTTTTACCAGTGTTGTTAAAAATAAGCATTAAGAAACCTTACAATCTATGAATGAACTTGACTGTCAGCCAAGTCAATTAACTTATGACAACCAAGAATATAAGTGGGGAAATTATAGTCTCGTCAATAAATGGTGTTTGGAAAACTGGACAGCCATATGCAGAAGAGTGAAACTGGGCCACTATGTTAACACCATATACAAAAATCAGCTCCAAATAAGTTAAAGACTTGAATGTGCCACCTGACTCTATAAAACTCCTGGAAGAAAGTGTAAGTGATAAGCTCCTTGACTTTGGTCTTGGTGATGAATTTTTAGATCTGACACCAAAAGCAAAGTAAGAAAGTAGGATGACATCAGCCTGAAAAGATTAAATAGCCAAGGAGCCCATCAACAAAGTGAAAAGGCAGCCTTCAGAATGGAAGAAAATATTTGAAAATCCTATGCAGTATTTCCTCTTTATCTGCGGGTTCTCTTTCCAAGGTTTCACTTAACTGAGGTCAGCTGCAGTCTGAAAATATTAAATGGAAAATTCCAAAATAAGCAAGTGGTAAGTTTAAAATAGTGCACCATTCTGAGTAGCTTGATAATCTTCCATGCCTTCCGGCTCTGTCCCACCCAGGACATGAATCATTCCATTGTCCAGCACCTCCTGCCCCTTAAATACTTAGTAGCCAACCTCACTATCAGATGGACTGTCCCGGATTTGGTTTGCAGCACTAATTGTGGCAGTGCTTGAGTTCAACTTACTGAGGTTGCTAAGACTTACAGTAAGAACAAGTCATCTATACGTACAGAATTGTACAGAAGGAAAAAGAAATACATGCTTGTTCTTGTGCTGGACCTCAAATTGCAAAAGTTACGGGCCCTCTGTTACAGTATATTGTTATAATTGTCTATGATTAGTTACTGTGAATCTCTTACTATGCCTGATTAATAAATTAAAGCTTCCCTATATTATATATATATATATATAGGGAAAAAACATAGTATCTATAGGGTTGGTACTATCTATGGTTTGAGGCATCCACCTGAAATCTTAGAATGTATTCCCTGCAGATTAGCGGGGGCTACTGTTTTCAGTAAGGGGTTAATATCCAAATATATAAAGAACTTATGCAGCTCAAGAGCAAAAAAAACAAATCATCTAATTAAGACTGGACAGAGGATCTGAATATTTTCCTGAAGAAAACAGAGAGCTGGAAAGCACATGAAAAGATGCTCAGCAACAGTAATCATCAGGGAATTGCAAATCAAGAGGACAATGAAGCTATCCCCTCACATATTAGGGGATGTGAGGATGAGTTATCAAAAATATAAGAACTAACCTATGGGTGAGGAAGCAAAGAAAAGAGAACCTTTGTTCTCCTACCAACAGGAGAGGAAATCTGTGCATTTACTATGGAAGGCGTTATGGGCGTTCTTCAAATAATTAAACATTGAATTATTCTATGATTTAGAAGTTTTAGTTCTGGATATTTACCTAAAGAAAATTAAAAGACTAACTTGAAAAGACATATGCCCTGCAGTATTATTTATAATAGCCAAGATATGGAATCAACCAGAGTGTTCACTGAAAGGAGAGTGGATAAAGAAGATATATTAATATATCACATATATAGTAGAACATTACTTAGCCATAAAAATACTGAAATCTTGCCTTTTTGCCACACAGGGTAGGACCTAACGGATATTATGCTAAGTGTGATAAGTCAGAGAAAGAGAAATACCATATGATCTCACTTATATGTGAAACCTAAAAATCAATATATTAATAAATCAAGCACATGGTTACAGAAACTAGACTGGTGGTGGCCAGAGGTGGGGAGTTGAGAGCATAGGCAGAATGGTGAGGTAGATTGAAAGGTACACACTTCCAGTTATAGAATAAACAAGTCATGGGAATGTGATGTACATGGTGACCCTAGTTAATAGCACTGTATTACATGTTTGAAAGTTGCTAAGAGGGTAAATTTTAAAAGTATTCATCACTGGAAAACTATTGTAACTCTGTGGTGATGAAGGTTAAGTAGATTTGTTGTGGTAGGCATTTCACAATATGTACAAATATCTAACCATTTTGTTGTACACATGAAACTCATACAGTGTTACGTGTCAGTTATACCTATTTTTTTTTAAAGAAAGAGAACATCTTGCACTCTATGAATGAGCTACGCTATCATCCAGGTTGGGTGTCTGGAATAAGAAGCATACATATTACTACACATAGACTATTACATAAATTACTTTTACTGCATAGAGAATATTCTGCATAGATTTGGGTGTAGGGTGGGTGGGGATAAGGTGTTTCTTCATTGTCATTTAAAAATATATGCCATTTTCTAAATTTTTTGGAAAACTTGATCTGTTTCTGTTTTGCTCTGCCTTTTTAATAGTTTTTAGCTGATTATATGAATGAAAAATAGTTGAAATCTATTTTGGTTCGAATCTGAAGCAGTAAATTTGGCTAGGTGAACTTAAGTAAACAAAAATCAGAATAATCTATGTGAGTGTTTTATGTTTGTATGTATGCAATTTCTTTATGAATGTATTTGTTCGTTTATTTACCACCCATGAATCTTAGATTCAAGGGGTCATCTCCATGTCAGTGTTCATAACTCTGTTATTATCTGTGGCAAGATTTTGCTATTGTCAAAGCTGAATTCCTTAAATATGTGAAATAATATCCTTAAATATGTGAAATAATATCCTTTACTGTGAAAGGATATCTCATCCTAGAATCTCCTAAAATAAAGATCACTGTCACATAACGTTCTATAGTCATTGCTGAAAATAATTTTTCTACTGGACACCTGCTCAAATGTGTTGACGTTAATTTGGTGAAAGTGCAAATTTTTTAAAAAGAAACTACATATCATTTTGGAAAAGTGTCCATTAATGCTTATTAGCACAGACTTTCATGTAAGAAAGGCTGGATTTGGTTGTTAGTTCTGCTCCTTGGTGACCATGGACAAACTATCTAAACTTTGAGCCTCAGATTCCTGATATTTAAAATGATGAAATAAGGGTACCTTCATGAAAGGCTTGCTATAAGGATGAAGGACAAGGTGTGTAGTGAGTGGCACATGATGGTAGATTCGTTTTAGTAATTTTGTTATTTTTTAATGCATTTGATATTTATTATACAGTGTTTATAATTAGTATGTAGATATTGCAAAATTATGTGTGATTGTCTCAGACATTTGTTTCATAATTTAGTTGAGAAGCGGACACTTACATTTGGAATAATTAGCAAAGGTAAGACCAGTATTTATTATTTAATTTTCATGTAATGCCACATGTAAATGGTTAACAAGGGAGGTAATATCTCATTTTCTTAATGAAAGAATTAACAGAATGAAATCATGCATATATCATCTATATTAATTGAATTTATAATTTGTTATAGGTGGAAATATAAGTGGAGCTATACACACAGCGATGTTAGTACTTAAAAGTCATTTGTTTTAAAAGTATACTCTTGTTAAAAAGTAAGGGAGAAATTACTCAAGCAGTATAAAATAATTAATCTATTTAGGAGAACCCATTTTGCAGTATAGTAGGCATTCCATTACCTTACTCACAAATGTTTCTGAAAACCCACAACATGTGCAAATTAGAGAGCTTGTGGGCATGAGGAACATATCCAAAAGCATAAACATTTTTACTGTAACTTGTCAGCCATATGGGCAGATGGTATAAAGCTTGTTTTCTGAAATGTGATGGAAAGTATAAAAAGAAATTTGAAAATTTTTTTTCATTTTTGAATTTAACTATCCAAATAACTAGAAAGCTGGGAAATCAGTGGTATTATTTTAAGACCCTGAAAATCAGTGCCCAGGATTTTTGGAGGTTCAGCACTCAGCTGAAATTGTTTATAGACATGTTTTCATTATTAATGGAAACATCTGAATGTCTATTAAAAATAGATCACTGTGGTAAGCTCTGGAGATTATGAAAACTTTGGAGACAGTGTCTCTATCCTGAAGGGTTTTATACTCTCTATGAAGGCAGAAAAAACTTATAATTTAACTTTTTAAATAAGCAACTTTGCCTATTCTAAAAGCTATGTAATTTCTTTGCAAAGGCACAGGCCAAATTAACAATTATGTTTTACTATATTAAGGTATGAATTGAAATAATAGGGTCATAAAACTGATGGAGAGAGTTAGTCACTAGAAAATTATACTATGTGACATAGTCTGAGACCTTGTCAATATTTCCTAGTGAAAATGTCAATATTTCTCTGTGACTCAGGTGAGCCGGAGGCCATGACTGGTCCTTGCCTTGCAGCCAGCCTGAGTCATGCCAGGTGATGGTATTTATCATTTTCTGTCTGACAATGGTAGAGTATATATATTAGATATTTATTTTTCAATTTCCAACTTCCTGGCCATAGGATATCATCAACCATCTTGGAAAATATTTGTTCCTTCGCTTCCTCAAATTTTGAATACTCTTTTCAATAAAAGGAGGTGGATTTATAATTAAATTTATAGAAACAGAAGGACAAAGGAGAGAGTGAAAAAGATCAACACTCTCCTTTTACCTCCGGGAAATTTAAAGCAAGTCCAGAGTCACCTCTCATGGCTTTTTATTACCTGTGTGTGTCTTTTTCTTCTGCCTGCTCTCATCAAACAGGAAGATAGATAAGTTGAGGTGGAAGGAAACTGGGTTATAATAGTGAAAGAAAAATCACTGATCTTCGTCTGTCAGGTAATAAAAATGAGCAATAAGAGAAAATATTCATGAATGTTTTGTATCAAATGACTTGTTCTTTCTCACCAGACACCAGGATATTAGGCGTAAAGAAGTTAAATGCTGCTTTTCCTTTGAAAATTAAATTCATTATTTAATATATTGACACAAAACACATTTAAATCTGAAAGAAATCAAGGACAGTTGAAAAACAGTACACCCAGAGTTGAGGAGGGGGTGGAAATGTTAAGTGAACTAAATGCTTTAACATATAGTTACATGTATACAATTTTCAGAAATGTGTATCGGTTTTTATAATTACATTCTAGTCAGTATGTATTGCCTAAATGATTTTAATATCAAAAGGAATATTTGTTTCATTATGCAAAAATATTATTTTGTTCCTGGACAATATTGTCTACATGACAGATCATTCCAGACTCATAAACATCAATACTAATATTTGCAATAATTCAATGATATTTAGCTTAGAGAATTTAGGTAAGGAAAGAAATAACTTTGATCATGTAATACATGGATGTATATGATTGAAGCAGCACTTACTCATTTAATAAGAGGCAAGTTCCTAAATAATATGTTTTCAAAATGTATTGTTTATAGCTGGCTTTGAAGAAGTATATAATATTGAATGTAATTATGATATACTTTCACATAATAGTATCTTATTGATATTTTAACTCAATAGTTACAGGGTATTTGCAGTTATTTTTAATGTGATTAATGGTTATATGCCTCATGTTTTTAAGTATTAATGCATCCCACTGGCATTACTATGCTATATACTTCAAAAAGTTTTCTCATTTTAGTAAGATTTAGTTGATTGCTATATACTTTGGGAAGATAATGGTTGAGTTTATTAAAGATGTATGCATTTTACATTAGGCTATGTGTGCAGAAATGCTAGCAAGTCAAAGAATTGTTAGAAAATGTATCGTGTATTCTTTATTAATTTGATTCCATACAAATTGTTTTTAAGGAATGTAATATTAAAATAAGGTTATTTCAAAATTTGAGTAATGCACCAATTCCTCAGAGGGCAATATAGAACTTGATATGTTTTGATACTGTTAGTATCTTTGCAGCTTAACTTTTCACTGTTGACCATACATCAGAGGCCTTCACTTTTGACATAAAATAAAGCACAACCTGCAAGTGCTGGATGACCGTGTATCTGAAACAAACCCAAGTAGTGTCTATATCTCAGGTTATAATCTTTATCTTAGATTTTAGTCTATGCAAAAAGATGCTTTTAAGCAGATGACTGGTTTACTTAAAATACTTGCCAGCAAGAGGTTATACATGGATGCTTGTTGGGCATTGAGCACTCAGCAACACTGGCCATTACGGGAGCTGGTGTTGAGGAATTTGATGTGAAACAAGAAGGAACTTGAGAAAGTAGCACTTCTTACCTGTTTAGATGCTCATGAACCACCTGGCAGACGTGGATTTAGTTGGCCTGAGGTGGGACCTAAGATGTGGCATTTCTAACAGGCTCCCCTCCCATGGGATACCGAAGCTGAGTAGTCTGTGAACAACATATTGAGTAGCAACGTTTTGAACTTGAAATCTGTAATGAAAGATACTGTAACAACCTTCTCACTTATTCTGAAATTAGGAAGCATACCTAAATGGGGAAAATTGGAAAAAATGTACATTCATTATGTCACATTATTAAATATTTTTTATGTTAATAGAAGGTTCACTTGTAGTCAGTGATATAGTTTGGGGATAAAACATGCAAAAAGTTTAAGTAAGTGGGTTAGTTAGATAGTCTTTCCCAGTTTTATGATCTCTCTGAATATTAGTTTTACATTTATAACTTTAAAGAATTGAACTAGATTACCTCTAGAGCCCATTACAATTTAAAAATATATATAATTCTAGTTTCCAAAGTTAAAGCAGAATGGAGTGTCTTTCCAAACCTCAGTCCTGCTTTTGTCTCTAACAGGAGCTTGGGGATAGAATCTCAAGGCTCTTATAAAGTTTAAGTGGTATTATTCATTTAAAATGCTTAACAAATTGCCTTACCAAGGACAAATGCTAAACTAATGTTACATATTAGTAATATTATTACGAAGATTAGGACGATCAAATCCTAGAAAGTGAAGTAACTTGTTTCAGGTCACGGAGATTTCTAGAGATGTGCTAAACAAAACTATAGTAACAAAGTAGCTGTGTAGTTGATAATATACTAGAGATAATGCTTTCTAAGTAAATCGATTCATTATAAACAGATTATCACAAAGGAAGAAAGAATGTATGCCTTTTTCTGTTAAAACTGGTAGAATCCTACCAAAATTAATCTAATTTCAATTGCTAGAATACTTTTCTCATGTTTGATAAAATGTGCCTATGTACTATTTTGTTCTAATATTTAATAAAGCTACTATTTACTGGTATGCAAACAACTCCAAGTGATGTCATGCTTGTAAAGCACATATTCATCTACTGACATGCAATTATTATTACTTTATATTATTTCAACTTTATAAATATAGAAGTATTTCTCTATGTGAATAGATGTATAGAAAATCTATTAGATTGATCAAGGTGTTCTGTGTCCTTCATAATACTAATTGAGTGTGATTTTTACATTGTAGACAACAAAGAATTACTACATAGGGCATGATGGATGCCTGCCAACAGTCTAGATATCCTCCCATAAATTATGTGGGATTTATGCCAATATGGTGAGTTTTTCCATTTAAAAACAACAATCAGGGTCAGTCTTGCCTATGTAATTGACTTACAAGTGACCACAAAGCATTGTTATGAACATATTTGCTATCTTGTTGCCCTCAATATTGCTGAATGCCAGGAACTGATTACAGTGGGAAAGTTAGGGTCAGTGGCTGTTAAGTCTTGCATTTCAAAGTTTAGGGGACATTAGTATGGTTCCCAGGAAGGGGTATTAAGGATAGTCAGGTTGTGCTCTCCCAAGGAATTTCATCTCGCAGAATTGTAAGTTGGCTTGTTGGTTCCTTTGGTCTGGTTTGGTTTAGTTCTTTAGCAGGCAGCGTCTCCTGAGGAATGTTAATAGTGTCCACCTGGGCTCATTCTCGAAACTTGGGAGCAGGTGGAGGCTGTTGAGAGCCTCCCACCTGTTTATCCCCTCAAGCAGCACTTGCCTTCAGTATCCAGTGGTTCGGTTTCCACTGTTGGGTGTTTGTTGGGTTACATGGCAGTGATTTGTTTGAAATATCAAAATAGGGTCACTGCTCATGGTGAATGGACATAAGTCTGAGCACAATGAGCAGGTGAAACATTTTCACACCAAGTTGGGTGATTTGTGAAAACAATGCATGGCTATTTCTCATGTTGGGATTTATAAGTGATTACTCCAGGGGAAGAAAAACAAAAATCTTTCAGACCTTGAAATGGGGAAAATTTAAGATAGAAGCCCAGTGACCTATTCTGATGACCCAGGTATGTTAGTTGTTTTTTAACTTTTCTCTGGACTTCTGCCGTGGCGCACCCTTTGTCAAGTCTCTTTAGAACAGAACTGGTGTGCTTCGGCAGTCTGTAGTCTGAATATTGCATTTTGACTTGCCTGGAAATCTTATCTTTAGAACTAACTGATAGGGGGGAGCTTGGTGGGCTGCCGTCTATGGAGTCGCATAGAGTCGGACATGACTGACGCGGCTTAGCAGCAGCAGCAGAGAAGGTAATGCATTATTTAAATACCCACTTACCTGCCACATGGAAGATAGGAATGTTTCATCCATTTTTAAGGGCATAGTGGGGTATTTATTTCTTTTTGAAATTTCTTCAAGAACATCATAACTAAATTAATAGTGAGAATTTTTTTGCAGCTTATGCTTACATTTTCTTCAGTTATATTTTGTTTTTTACAAAGTATATTTCCTGTAAATGACGAAACTAAAGCCAGATGTGTGGCATAATGTAAGAAAAGCATCCTAAGAGAATAAACATTCTCAAGTTCTAAAACTATAAAACTTTAGCTGTAAATTGATGACGAATGTCACACTGTCATTTTAGCCTTTTTCTCCTGGGAATTTTATGAAGAAATAGGTGTGAAATGATATTTTCCAACTTTCTTTACTCTGTGAAAAATATAATATATTTTGTGCACTGCATTTTGAAATGGTATGGAAGGTCTGAAGAATGTAGAATTGTTGGTAGTCCACCATTGACTTACTAGATATATTCACATTTGTATCTCAAAAATTTTAATCACTTGACGTTTGCAGTTTATTGTTTTGTTTTTGTTAGTTCTGAGAGGTTAATATGTTACTGTGCAGTTTTCATACAAGTGATCTTTTAATTATGCTACTAAAAATATAAATAAGGAAATACTGAAAATATCCATGAAATGAGTTTAGGTCTTGAACAATACAGATAATAGCATTCACATATTTTACGGGAAAATGCAGTGTATAAGTAAGAAATACAACCTTTGAACACCCAGGTCTTAGAGTCCATTTTCATTTTGGCAAAACATGTCTAATTCTCAGGGTTTCTCTCTAAGATACACATTTGTGTCTACGTGTGTTGTGTGTGTGTGTGTGTGTCATGGGGTGTCAGTTTCTTTACCCTACATTATGAGGAAATTTGTTGCTCGCATAGTTGAAATTCTTTATAAATGCAACTCACCTCATTGAAGTGACATAAATAAAAAAATATTAAAAACATTTGCAAGTGACTTACATCTATCATACTTTCTTGGCTCAAATACAGTATAAAATTATCCTGAGTGCTTAGGGATATGGATATAAATATTTATTAAATATATTATGTTGATTATTATTTCAGTGACCAATCAGGTTTTTTGAGCTTCTTTTTCTACCACTAAATGGCTTTAGGCCATTGTGCTTTGCTCTTTCATCCTCTTGATGTCAAAATTCTCTTTTGACTACTGACGTTTAACATTAAAAAGGACTTCTGAAACCATTATAGGAAAGATTATAGTAGGTCTATTTGTTTAGAAGATATATTAAACTTCCATTGCAACAGACCTCTGCATGCCTTGGAGTTTCTTCTGTGCTTATGGTTAATTTTCCATAAAATTATGTGTGGGACATTTGAGGTTTTTCATTCATTTTTGTCAACACACTCATTCCTTCAACTGGTCTGTCCCTCCTTTTAAAAATATTTATTTGTTGTTTGAATGTAATAGATTTTTGTATTGGACACCCCAGAGTCGACTTACTCTGTAAAGAAATCTGTGGAAATACAAGTATTTTATTATCCACGAACATCAGTTTTATCATTTGTGAAATAATTGGAATAGTAGTATCTGTTGATATTACTGTTACCGTGAGGTGACGTGCATTAAAGTGCATACCTTAGTGAATGGCACAGTGTGGGTATTTCATACATGTCAGTTTTCTTTTCATTATCTTTGTGTAAAATTTACATGTAATTCATACATGGTTTTAGGGCTCGAGCAGCCCCTGTTAGCTCTCTTCCTGTTAGCTCATTGTTTTGATGTCTGGGCAGCTACAAGAGTCTTACTCATCAAGTGTAACACTTCCATGCCTGTCTCCCTACCCCTGTTTAATTTGGTGGGCTGCCTGCTATATCTCAGAATTTGCCTAAATAGATTCGGCTTCATCTGCTGAAGAAAATCCCGTTTCAAAAATTCAGTTTGTGGACAGCTCACTTTGGCAGATGAAGCAGAAAAGAAGATGAGACATTTTCTATGATGTGAAAGGATAGGTACAGAAGCAGAGAGTGCTTGAACAGATCCACAGGCCCACGATCGATGGTGGGGACCACTTCCTGTTCAGTGACTCAAGAAACTGACATGAACTTTGATACTGTGTGGAAAAGGGGTAAAAGATTACGAAAGAGATTTGGCAGAGAAAAAGTGACAACAGTGTTGAATTCTTTGACAAAATGCACCAGTGTGCTTTGACATTTTGAAACCTCCCACTCCCTTTCTTTCCTCGTTTTTGTCTCCTGAAACTCATTTGTAAAATTATTTCCAGCGTCCTTACTCAACCTATTAATTACCTACTACTAATGCCATCCCCATATTACCTCACTTTGTTGTCACGTTTCGTTGTCTTGACGTGTCTTGTTTCCATGGTGATATATAAATTTGATTCTCATGGATTAACTCTCATCATTTCTATGGCTGAAAATATCCATTGTTTAAGCTGTTTTGACTTGAGGTTGGGAAATCTAGAGTAACGTCAGCATCTCCCATTGTTTCTTTTGGGTGGTTAAAAAAAAGATGTAATTGCAGCTCTTCGCAGGGTTAAGCTGAATTTTGTTGATAAGGAACCTTTCACTTAAATCACCTCATATAGTTTATTCTCTATATAGTAATAATTGTGAGGAGAAGGAAGAAAAATGTGTTCTCTTTCTTCTCCTGATGAAAGCATCTCAAAGAATATAGAACCAAAGAAGAGCATTTTGGAAACTGGCTGTGGTGTTTTTCTTGATTATAATGAAGTAGGGATATTGGCATTAAGGCTGGAGAGGCCAGGACTGCTAGCAGGTCTGACCGTCTGCATGTCAAGCCTGCTCCAGAGAGAATATCCCACCACTCAGCGCCTGTAAGATTCAAGCGAACAAAGTCTGTTTAGAAATCTCCAGCTCTAGAACTTAACTAGAATTGGAATATAAATTTGAAATATATTACAGAGGTTTTTTTTTTTTAATATGCATTAATTGTCCAGATACAACAATTGTGTAAGTTTAGGAAACTTTGTATTTTTTCGAATCATCAATATGAGTTTTTAGCACTTCAAAAACTCACACATAACAAAATTGGTCATAGGGTCAGATACAGCACATTTGCGTCAGTCTGTATTTATAGCAATTATATTCACTGTGATACTAGGTATGAGTACAACATCCACTACCATGTCTTCTAGTGTGAGAGAACTTGGATATTTGCATATTGAAATATACCTTGTCCATATAACTCACTTTCCCTTTATTAGGATGTTTTATGTTTGAATTTTGTGCATAGATTAGAATGTCGTGAATTTTGTTTCAGGTTTATAAAAAGGGAGTTAAATGTTTATCCATACAAACATTACAGACTTGACCTTGGATTTGACAAAGTTGAGAAGTATTGTTTTAGGAAATGCCGTCACTTTTTCTGTTTCCCTTTTGCGCATTGGCCTCTTATCTCCAGGCTGAGGGACAGAATTTTCTGACATAGTCTTTTTTTGAATGAAAGGGTATAACTCTCATTACAAAAGGAAATAGCCGCCTAGTCAGTTTGAAATGGAATATAGGGTTATTCTGCCCATCATCTCCTTTCTGCAGAATGGCTCACCTCGATGTTGTGAAAGGAGAGCCATCTGCCCTCTGGCTGAGCAGAGGCAAGCTAAGTTAGTGTGAAACGCCATGAGAAATATTCCTGTCATTTGCTTAGGAAGTTCGCATTTGTGTGTGCTGTGTATTTCAGTAGCAGTTATATCATTAAAAACTGTAGATTCATTTGTGAGTTATTTTTTATTTCATTGTAAGATTATACATCTCAAGAAAATACAACGGCAGTGTTTCTTGGTCACATTACATGGTTTTCTTTCAAGCATGAAAAGTACTCTGCTGAGTACTAATAGCGAATTTACATAATCTGATTTTTCCCTTTATTTTATACTTTGTTGTGTGCATGCTGAGTCGCTTCAGTTGCGTTCAACTGTTTGCAACCCTATGGACTGTAGCCCACCAGGTTCCTCTGCCTGTGGGATTCTCCAGGCAAGAATACTGGAGTGGGTTGCCATGCCCTCCCCCAGGGGATCTTCCCGACCCAGGGATCGAACCTGCATCTTTTATGTCTCCTGTACTGGCAGGTGGGTTCTTTACCACTATCGCCACCTCAGAAGCTCTTTCTAACTTTTAGTCATTATTAAAATGTCACTAATGTTGCTTTCTTAAAAATTCATGTGAGATGTATGTATCATTTTCTACAGTTAAATGAATAGTCCAAATAAGGTAAACTCTAGGTGAAGTTACAAAAGTAGCTTAGCAAAAGTTATGAAGCATGCACAGTGTCTAAATACTGTTCCTCAATAAATAGTATGGTTTACTGGGAAAGATGACCTCAAACAGGAATCATCATTGATTGTGCAGAGTTCAGAGATACCGACTGGTGCTGGGTCTCCAGCTTCTGTGTTTCTCAGTTCTACACATACTGAATTTGATCAGTCTGTCACTATTAACCCACACCTTACTGGGTTAAGGACTTCCCTGGTGGCTCAGATGGTAAAGCGTCTGTCTACAATGCGGGAGACCTGGGTTCGATCCCTGGGTTGGGAAGATCCCCTGGAGAAGGAAATGGCAATCCACTCCAGGACTATTGCCTGGAAAATCCCATGAACAGAAGAGCCTGGCAGTCTACAGTCCATGGGGTTGCAAAGAGTCGGACACGACTGAGCGACTTCACTTCACTTGCTGGGTTACAGCTGACTTTTGTAGGTGCCACTCTCTGGGAAATGTTAGAAACATTTGCAGGGGGAGTAACGCTTCTGAAGATGTTACCCTGAAGTGCAGGGTCTGGTGAGCAAACAATTCCATTTCCATCTCCTTCCCTTCCTCTAGAGAGACAATGCCTTTTACAACTTCATGGGCAGTTTGTGAGCTCAGCTTCAGCCAGGGATTTGCCCCTTCAGCTGAGTACCTTTGTGCAAAGTACAAAGTGTATACACAGTCATGGCAGTCCTCAGCGTGATTTTGGCTGTGGAAGGAATGAGAGAACTAAAAAATTTCTAAGAACCAGTGAAATAGTTACAAGGGAATAGAAGAGGCTTTTATAAGAAAACAAGAAGGAAACAGCTGAAAGGGAGAAATTAATGTTAGCAAAATCTGACCATGCTCAATATAATCTCCTTTATCAATTTTTTAAAATATTCAGGCCTGACCTGCTTTCCCACTTATGGACAGAAAATAAGCATCATCCCATAAATTAAATGATTATATTCTGTGTACACTTTCACTTCATATTATTTTCACTGGGGTTTCTCTTCTAATTCTACATGAAATAATAAATCTCTTGGTTTATGGGACTAGAGGTCCCTCTTATGTGACTTTTGGTAGAGAATGACATCATTATTGCTATATTCTTTCAGATTTCTTCAGAATAAACATTAAAAACTTATGAAAATTTCTTCAAACTTTACTTTCTCTTTATTCAAAGTCATTGAAAGTAATAAATTCACTTTACCCTGAAGTCACAAATGAGGAAACAGAGATAATGGATTCTACTTTGTTAATGATATGCCTAAAATTAGGTACTGAGTTATTAAATTTTTAGTTTTTTATGAATGAGGGCAAAATTCTCATTTCTAAATCTTGTCGCACTTAAATTATGCTGTCTTATTTGAGTCCTCAATGGATTCAGTGCAGTCTTATGACTATCGCTCCTATAAACTTATTTTTATCCGAATGACATAACCTCCAGAAATACATAATTTTGAAACCCTCTTCAGACTGGCTTCTGTTCTTTTAGCTCATCCCTCTTACAGAATAAAGAATACCTGTATGTTCTATTTTCCAGTGTTTATAATACCCAGTCTCCTACAGAGCTTACAGGCTAACTATGCTGTTTTCACAAAGCATTATTTCACATTATTTCATGAAAATAATGTGTTTAGTGATTAAGAACATTTAAAAAAGAAGTTTACAGTGTTATTTGGAATATACCAGAGGTCTATATCATACATAACTTTGATCCGGATTACACTTTCTGTGTCTCAATATTTCCCCGCAAAAAAGGCTTTTTAAATTATACTAAATTATTTTAAAATATTTTAAAAATAGTTTTTATTTCACTCTTCCTGGTTCCCGACTCTATTTGGGGCGGGGGGAATGCCAGTGGATGACTCTGTGTGTGTGTGTGTGTGTGTGTGTGTGTGTGTGTGTGTGTGTAAGACTGTAGGTTAACTTTGCTATTGTTGAGTGGACTGTTGTCAGGGCCATTGTCAGTCATTGTTATTTATGTACTTAGGGTATACCCCTTTAAGAGTTTGGAGTCATACTCTCATATTATTTTATTGTAAGGGGAAGATAGTGAAGATAAAGTATTTATCTCATTTCATTTTTTTTCTGTTTCCTCCTGCTCCTTGTAATTTTTTAAGATGTTCTGTTGCTAATTACTTTCATCATCGTTCTCATTTCCAACATTCTGATTACAACTGCAGTCTTGTGAGTGGTGAAACTCAGTCAGGAAGGATCACAGAGGAAGAGCGAAAGAATGAATAAAAGACTTCGGATCAGAAGGAAGAAAAGGATATAATCTAAGTCTCCAGATGATGTTTTAAAGCCTCCAGGGCTGGAGGCATGTAGGGACTGGAGGATTAACTCAGTAGATTAACAAATTTTTTTCATGGAAGTTAGAATTTGTACTGATCATACATCATAGAAAACCCTGAAACATTGACCCTATCAAGTAAATCCACAGATAGGTAACACTCAGATACTGAGATGCTCTTGGTGATGTTTCATGGTTGAAAGAGAGTGGCTGGAGCTCTCACCTTCATGTCCATGATCAAAGCCAGGGAAAGAACCAAGGGTGAAGGGCAAAGCACTGCCAGCTGAGTCTCCCTAAGGAACGTTCCTGAAAATGCCACCCAGTGACTTCTATTTATACATCCTTTGGGCCAGAAATGGTGTCATATGCCCCTCTTTTGGAGAAGACAGTGGCACCCCACTCCAGTACTCTTGCCTGGAAAATCCCATGGACAGAGGAGCTAGGTAGGTTGCAGTCTATGGGGTTGCTAAGAGTCGGACGCGACTGAGCAACTTCACTTTCACTTTTCACTTTCATGCATTGGAGAAGGAAATGGCAACCCACTCCAGTATTCTTGCCTGGAGAATCCCAGGGACAGGGGAGCCTGGTGGGCTGCCGTCTATGGGGTCGCACAGAGTCGGACACGACTGAAGCAACTTAGCAGCAGCAGCAGCAGCAGCCCCTTTTTATTTCCAAATGAAAATATTGGATTTCAGCTGGGCACTTTGCTATCCCAAACGAAATTAAGGTGCTCTAGTAAGGAAGAAAAAGAGAATTGATATTGGGCAACTAGAAATCTTGGCAGCAATCTTTGAAAGAAAGGGAGACATTCTATATTTGGAAAAGAACAGAAGTCTTTTTGTGTCCTTGCTATAGAACGAGTACAGTGAGAAAAATTGCCTGTGTGCTGGTTTCCCAGTGGAGTTTCATAGAGAAATAAGAATTGTTCCCCTCTGCATGCTAAGCAGCTCTCAAATATGTCATCCATGCTCACCTAGCAATGACCATGGTCCCTCAGCAGTGCACTTCTCCTTTTAGCAATAAGCTAACAACAACAACAACAAAAATCTCAGAGAGGAGAGGCTCCAAGACTGGTTTCCACTTCTGAAAATCAATGTATAAAGTGGAAGTGCCTCACAGGCTCTACAAAAATAGAGTGCTTTGGTGTACCATTTCTTGAAGGCAAGTAAATATAAGCCTAGCTATCCAAACAGGGCAAACAAAGCAGGTTTTTACCTACAAGTGAAGCCATGCGTTTTTTAATCCTCTTTCAATACTGAAATTGAATTCCCTGATGTATTCCCTTCTTTCTACTCCCTGGTGGCTCAGATGGTAAAAGCGTGAGCCTACAATGTGGGACACCTGTGTTGGATCCCTGGGTCGGGAAGATCCCCTGGAGAAGGAAATGGCAACCCACTCCAGTACTCTTGCCCGGAAAATCCCATGGATGGAGGAGCCTGGTAGGCTACAGTCCATGGGGTCACAAGGAGTCAGACTTCACCTTCCTTCCTTCCTTCAATACTGAGGACAGAATTGAGTGTTTACTGTATATTAATAACTCTGATAAAGCAGTTTGTCGGCTAAATAAAAATGAAAGAATCTAGAACTTCTCAGCTCTAAGTGATGTATTTTATTTTGGAAATAGTTCGCATTTAGGAGGGGCTTCCCCGGTGGCTCAGTGATAAAGAATCTGCCTGCAGTGCAGGAACTGCGAGATGCCGCTTTGATCCCTGAGTCAGGGAGATCCCCTAGAGGAGGAACTGGCAACCCGTTCCAGTGTTCTTGCCTGGGAAATCCCATGGACAGGGGAGCCTAGTGGGCTATATTTCATGGGATTGCAGAGTCAGACACGACTGAAGCAATTGAGCATGCACAGTTAGGAATATTATTTACTGCAAGAGCAGCAGATTAATAGAGAGCACCATGAAACTGCAATCAGTTTAAGAATATTTTACTTATATCCGATCTTTTAAGATTTCATGTGGATTTACATATTTTAAAAAGGGAATTAAGAATATTGTAGAATTTAAAAAGTTATAAATATATTTTCACACTTGGGCAAAATGTTCAGATTCTTTTCATTATGCAAATTTAATATATTATTAAGGACACATTTTAAGATTCTGTTGCAAAAGCAAACGGTTAATAAGAGCCAACCAACTA
This sequence comes from Capra hircus, assembly GCF_001704415.2. Lineage (NCBI taxonomy): Eukaryota > Metazoa > Chordata > Mammalia > Artiodactyla > Bovidae > Capra > Capra hircus. Next base: position 11,267,065 of record NC_030811.1, on the reverse strand, counting down.
TTACAAAATGGGACAAACTAAGATCATAGAATATTTAAGTTATGTCAGCAACCATAGGAAGTTTAGAATTTCTTTTTTTTTTTTTTTGGAAGTTTAGAATTTATTGGTGAGATAAGCATCGAAAGTGAAAGTATTAGTCACTTAGTTCAGTTCAGTTACTCAGTCGTATCTGACTCTTGGTGACCCCATGGACTGCAATACAGCAGGCTACCCTGTCCATCTCCAAGTCCCGGGGCCTACTCAAACTCATGTCCATCAAGTTGGTGATGGCTTCCAACCATCTCATCCTCTGTTGTCCCCTTCTCTTCCTACCTTCAGTCTTTCCCAGCATCAGGGTCTTTTCCAATGAGTCAGTTCTTCCATCAGGTGGCCAAAGTATTGGAGCATCAGCTTCAGCAGAAGTCCTTCCAGTGAATATTCAGAACTGGCTTTAGGACTGACTTTAGGATTCCTTCAGAATGGACTGGTTGGATCTCCTTGCAGTCCTAGGGACTCTCAAGAGTCTTCTCCAACACCACAATTCAAAAGCATCAATTCTTCAGTGCTCAGCTTTCTTTATAGTCCAACTCTTTTACATCCATACATGGCTACTGGAAAAACCATAACTTAGACTAGATGGACTTTGTTGGCAAAGTAATGTCTCTGCTTTTTAATATGCTGTCTAGATTGGTCATAACTTTCCTTCCAAGGAGCAAGCGTCTTTTAATTTCATGGTTGCCGTCATCATCTGTGGTGATTTTGGAGCCCAGAAAAATAAAGTTAGTCACTCAGTTGTCTCCAGCTCTTTGTGACCCCCATGGACTATAGTCCCCCAGTCTCCTCTGTCCATAGGATTCTCCAGGCAAAAATACTCAGGTGGGTAGCCATTCCCTTTTCCAAGGGATCTTCCAGACTAGGGATCGAATTTGTGTCTCCTGCATTGCAGGCAGATTCTTTACTGTCTGAGCCACTGGGGAAGGCTGGTGACAGGCATATGCTTCATTAATTTTTTTCTCTTTTCCTTTAGTCCACTCCATTAAATCAAGAATATAGAGCTGATCACTGTTGAGATACTTTATTCTCTTTAATATTTGTCAGTATTTTTGCCTTGGAGTTATTCGTCCCAAAAGGAATCCTCTTTAGTAGATCTCTCTGTACTTTTTAAAATATATATATTTATTTTAATTGGAGCCTAATTACTTTACAGTCTTGTATTGGTTTTGCATCCATCAACATGAATCTGCCACCATCCTGAACCCCCCTCCCACCTCCTTATACCATCCCTCTGTACTTTAACATATGGTTTTATCTTTGTGGAAACCCCCAGATCACTCTGATAAGATATTGAATAATTAACTGGACAGATAATATTGAAAAACTAATGAGCTAGCGAGTTTTAAAAGATTTCACTGTTAAAAATGTTACATGAAATTTCTGAAGCATGTAACTTAAGCCTACATTAAAAGCTAAGCACTTTATGAAACTTTTCCTGAGGACGGAATAATTTCTTTCTAAGTAGTTTCTCAGTGTTAGTATAATCCACAGTCCTTTGTATGCATCCGAGAGCTTTTTGATTAAGAAAAGGTCATGGAATCTGTATTTCCATTTCTAGGATAAGCAGTTATATTAGTGAATGGTATGTGAAGGAAGTGAAATCTTGTGTGTAATTAACACACAATTTCCCTAGTTGGGCTCTGAGCACTTTAGTTTGTTTCCTAAATAATACATATAAATAAATATATAGCCTTTGAATACAGGCTTTTATTTCAGACAGATGACAACTCTGAAAAGACCTGTTTCTCATTTCTCATTAAAATCATGCTGAAGACCAAGTGATTCAAATTGCTGGGAACTTCTATTTTCCTTAAATCCAATTGTTCTCATTCCTTTTTAAAATGCTGTAGCTAAGCATTGAAACACCACGGCACTGAAATGGAGCTGTGTCTCTAGGGACTGAATCATGTTTAATTGGGAAGGAAGCACCTCTTGTTGTTTGAGTTCATAAAATAAGACTGTCAATTAGGAGATGGTGCAGCCGGTTGGAGCCAAGTTGCAGGGCATCCTGTTAAGAGGAGACTCACTGAAACAAATGAGAGGATTTTATAAAGGATATCTTGTGAAAGGCTGTTCTAGGTGGACAGCTGGGTTTTTCCTGTCTTTTCAAGCTGTAGCCGCATTATATTAGAAGGTGAAGGACACCCTTATCCAGAAAAAAATGCCTTTTGTAAAGGTGATTAGAGTAGGAAGTCCCATTTTTCCCCAGGCACTGTCCGTGTTCATACTTCAGTTACTGACACAGGTCCTGTCTGCACTGTATTCCGTGTCAGTCCCTTTAGCCAGATAGCATCAGTTTTCAGCAGTCACTCAGACTCAAATGTCATTGAATATGAGGAAGATTTAGAATAGACATCCTGTTCTGTTCTATTGACTTCCATATGCAGGGTACACAATGAATTATGGATATGCAGTGGGCATTATAAGTATTCTGTTGCCCATGGAAATCTCATTTTCTGTGGATGAGATGCTGATGCTGCTTGTTTGGGGTTGTCACTTTATGAAAATTCTTCAGTGTGGACTTTTGATCGGGAAAATATATTTCCAAGATGTCAAAGGGATTGCTTTGAAATTCTTATTTTTAGATATGAGTTTTTAGAAAAATATGCAGCATTGTAGGATGTTGCTTCATTAGCTAACGGGAGCATGAAAGTGTTAATCACTTAGTCGTGTCCGACTCTGCAACCCATGGACTGTAGCCCTCCAGGATCCTCTGTCCATGGAATTCTCGAGGCAAGAATAATAGAGTGGGTAGCCATTCCCTTCTCTAGGGGATCCTCCAAACCCAGGAACTGAACCCAGGTCACTTGCATTGCAGGTGAATTCTTGACCATCTGAGCCAGTCAGAGAACACCTAGGTATAATTTTTAAAGATACCAAATTTGTTTATTGCAGATTTGACTTCTGTTGTGCTCACCTTGATGAGCAGCACAATAATGTTCTTTTATGCCTAAAATGATGCATTATAATCCCATCATTACCTTTGCCAGCCAATAAATTATTAATAAAGTGAAGATCATGCTAATGAAGCTATTTTATTAGATTTTGATGGATTTTGTGCTGAAGATTGTGGTGAGGCCTTAGAAATATATAGAGTATTTTCTCCCAGGGCAAATCTTCTAGCTTCATTGAAAGCTTCCCAGAAACTCTTCATTACTCACAATATTGCTTGCCTGTTTTCTAATGACATGATAGTCACTTTCACAGACACATAATAGTCTGCAAGTCAAATGTTTAATTTGCTGCTGCAAAAGAATTCACAATAGAATTCTCAATGTGGGGTTAATTACACAGTAATGAAAAAGTAAACTATTGGGGAAATGCTCTGAGTAGCATTGCTGTGTTTTCTCCTGATAAAGATGCGCACGCTTGTTTCTTTTTCTATTCTGGGAAGTTCAGGACTAAGAGAAAATACTGAAAAGGTACGTGCACAACCAGTGAAGTTCTTATCTTTTGTCAACACTGTGGAAAAAAACAACGCATGTGTATAATTATTATATTACAAAAGCAACCGTTAATAATTAGTAATGCATACAAGTGTAATAATCTGTCATAAATAGGAGAAAGTAGTACATTATAAGTAATTGATAATATATTCCAAAGAAAGAAATTGCTAATCTTGAAAAAAAATAAGGTAGTCCACAAAGCTATCTCCATGTTTTCAATTTCTACAAGGAATGATTTGCATGTACTTTCTGTGAATACAGTGTTAATACAGCTAGCTGTGTTATTGTTGGTTTACTCCATATATATCAAATAATTCGCTGGATACTTTACTCATGATATCTTCTAATTAAACCTTTCAAAAATTTTATGAGATGAGTAGTATGATCCCTATTTAATTAGGTGAGGAAAATGGCATATAAATAACAAAATATTTCTTGTGTGAAAGTATTCAAATTCACATCTGCTTGTCTGGAGAGGCTTGGTTCTCATTCACTGTCCCTTGCTGTCAACGATGTCAGTTTGTATGTGTGTGTATGTTTGTGTGCTTAGCCACTCAGTCCTGTCCAACTCTTTGTGACCCCATGGACTGTACAGCCTGCCAGGCTCCTCTGTCCATGCAATTCTCCAGGCAAGCATACTGGAGTGGGTAGCCATTGCCTTCTCCAAGGGGTCTTCCCACCCAGGAATCGAACCAGTGCCTCCTGCATTGCAGGTGGATTCTTTACCAGCTGAGCTGCCAGGGAAGCCCCAGTTCATATATATTGAACTTTATATCAAAGAGGCTTGAAAGTTCAAAGAGAGAACCATTTTCCATCTAAATGTGTCCATCATCCTGGGTGGACCATGCCTAATACATGGCACAGTGTTCGACTGTAGAACTACATTATTTAGGACAATATAGAGTAGGGGTGAGTGTGCTCAGTCATGTCTCACTGTTGCATGACCCCATGGACTGTAGCCCCATGGACCATAGTTCTTCTGTCCATGGAATTTTTCATGCAAGAATACTGGAGTGGGGTGCCATTTACTACTCCAGGTGATCTTCCCAACCCAGGGATCTAACACTTGTCTCTTGCATCTCCTTCATTGGAGGTGGATTTTTCACCATTTCACCCCTTGAGAAGCCAAGTGTATGTGTGCATATATAACAAATAGACCAAGAAAACAGAAGAGAGTCCAGAACTAGACCCACCACATATATGGTTAATTGATTTTCTGCAAAGGTACAAATGTAATTTAATGATCAAAGGAAAATTTTGTCAGCCACTGTACCTTTATTGCTCATTATTATTCAGTTGCTCCATTGTGTCCAATTCTTTATGACGACATGGACTGCAGCATGCCAGGCTACCCTGTCCTTCACCGTCTCCTGAGATTTTCTCAAATTCATGTCCACTGATGCCATCCAACCATCTCATCCTCTGTCGTTCCCTTCTCCTCTTGCCTTCAATGTTTCCCAGAATTGGGATCTTTTCCAGTCAGTCGGCTCTTTGCATCAGGTGGCCAAAGTATGGGAGCTTCAGCTTCTGCATCAGTCCTTCCAAGGAATATTCAGGGCTGATTTCCTTTAAGATGGACTGGTTGGATCTCCTTGCAGCCCAAGGGACTCTCAAGAGTCTTCTGCAGCACCACAGTTTGAAAGCATCAGTTCTTTGGTGCTCAGCCTTCTTTATGGTCTTAACTCTCACATCCATACATGACTGAAAAAACCATAGCTTTGACTATCTGGAGCTTTGTAGGCAAAGTAATCTGTCTGCTTTTTAGTATGCTGTTTAATTTTGTCATAGCTTTTCTGCCAAGGAGCAAGCTGCTTTTAATTTCATGGCTACAGTCACCATCCACAGTATTTTGGAGCCCAAGAAAATAAGGTCTGTCACTGTTTCTGTTGTTTCCCCATTATTTGCCGTGAAGTGATTGGTCCAGATGCCATGATCTTAGTTTTTTGTATGTTGAGTTTTAAGCTGGCTTTTTCACTCTCCTCTTTCACCTTCATCAAGAGACTCTTTAATTCCTCTTTGCTTTTTGCCATAAGGGTGGTGTATATCTGAGGTTATTGATATTTCTCCTGGCAATCTTGATTCCAGCTTGTACTTCATCCAGCCTGGCATTTAGCATGATGTACTCTGCATATAAGTTAAATAAGCAGGGTGACAATATACCGCCTTGATGTACTCCTTTCCCAGTTTTGAACCAGTACATTGTTCCATGTTCATTTCTAACTGGTGCTTCTTGACCTGCATACAGGTTTTTCAGAAGCCGGTAAAGTGATCTGGTATTCCCATCTCTTTCAGAATTTTCCACAGTTTGTTTTTATCCATACAGTCAAAGGCTTTAGCAAAATCAATGAAACAGAAGTGAATGTTTTTCTCTAATTTTCTTGCTTTTTCTATGATCCACCACCACCAGATATTGCCACTGTACTTAGAAAGCTGGATATCTATATTGCAAAGAAAATCTTCAATGGCATATAGACCAAATATAAAACCTTATCCTCAGCTAGAAGAAAATGTAAGAAAATATTTTCTGGGCCTTAGACTAGGGAAAGATTTCATAGCAAAGGCCCAGATAGCATTAGCCATAAAATGTTTAAAAAGATAAAGTATATTTCAATAAAGAAAAACACTATGCTCCTCAGAAAAATCCACTAAGAGAATGAAAAGAGTAAGCCCTGGGAGAAAATGATCACGTGGCATATATCTGACAAAGGACTTTTATCTGGGCCAAGTAAAGAACTCCTACAAATCAATTATAGGAAGACAGCGTAAATAAGATGAGCAGAAGACTTGGATAGTTTACAAAGGTTAACACATGGCCCATAGGCATTTAAAAACTACTCAGTATCATAACTCATCAGGAATATGTAAATTAAAACAAAAAGAAATGCAGCTACACACTAGAATTGCTAAAATTATAAAGGCTAATAATACCAAGTGTTGAGGATGTGGCAAGCTGAATTCACATAGTTTGCTGGTTGGGATAAAAAAAATGGTACAGAAAATGTGCAAATCTTTTGGGTTGTTTCATATATATATGTATGAAATATATAATATATCATGAATATATATATAATATATATATATTAGTTTAGTTTACCCCAAGTTTGTTGATATATAATTGACCTATGGCATTGTATAAGTTTAAAGATACACAGTGTGATAACATGAGACACATATCGATTGTAAAACAATTACCGTGATAAGGGTAGTTAACACATCTGCTATCTCACATAACTTCTATTTTTTTGTAGTGAGAACGTTCAAGATCTATTTTCTTGTCAACTTTAAAGTATGTGATACAGTAGTGTTAACTATATTCATTAGGCTCTGTGTTAGATCCCACAACTTACTCATCTTATAACTACAAGCTTATGGTCTTTTACCAACAAGTATTCAGTTACCCTCTTACCTGTCAGTTTCTTTTCTAAGTATGTATTCAGTAGAAATAAAAGCATATGTTCCCAAAAATTGTGAAAATATCTTTGTAACAACATTTTTCAGAGAAACATTAAATAGAAACAACCCAAGATTCTATCAACAAGAGAATGGATAACCCAATAGCACTATATTCATATAAAATAATACAACTCAACATTATAAACAACTATTGAAGTTTACATGAGAAGGTATTATCAAATATCATTATATGAGCAAAGATGGACAGTCATATATATATATATATGTATATTTATTTATATGAAGTTCAAGAACAAGAAATGATAATTTCTAATAGAAACTGTCTTTAGTACTAATTTAGTACTATTTAGAAATTCAGTTCAGTTCAGTTGCTCTTTGGGACCCCATGAATCGCAGCACGCCAGGCCTCCCTGTCCATCACCAACTCCCGGAGTTTACCCAAACCCATGTCCATCAAGTCAGTGATGCCATCCAGCCATCTCATCCTCTCTTGTCCCCTTCTCCTCCTGCCCCAATCCTTCTCAGCATTAGGGTCTTTTCCATGAGTCAACTCTTCTCATGAGGTGGGCAAAGTATTGAAGTTCCAGCTTCAACATCAGTTCTTCCAATGAACACCCAGGACTGATCTCCTTTAGGATGGACTGGTTGGATCTTCTTGCAGTCCAAGGGACTCTCAAGAGTCTTCTCCAACACCACAGTTCAAAAAATTCGTTTAGTACTAATAGAAATTAGTACTTGTGGGTGTTACTATTTGGTGAAGAAGTTTTATTTGGCTGATGGTTATGACTCATTGGAAAAGTCTTTGATGCTGGGAGGGATTGGGGGCAGGAGGAGAAGGAGACGACAGAGGATGAGATGGCTGGATGGCATCACTGACTTGATGGATGTGAATCTGAGTGAACTCTGGGAGTTGGTGATGGACAGGGAGGCCTGGCATGCTGCACTTCATGGGGTCACAAAGAGTTGGACATGACTGAGTGACTGAACTGAACTGAACTATGATGAAAAGCATCGTACTGATGAAAGTATGTTTCAGACCCTGATGCTGGGAAAGATTGAAGGCGGGAGGAGAAGGGGACGACAGAGTATAAGATGGTTGGATGGCATCACCGACTCAATGGACATGAGTTTGAGTAAACTCCAGGAGTTGGTGATGGACAGGGAGGCCTGGCGTGCTACAGTCCATGGGGTTGCAAAGAGTCAGACATGACTGAGCAATTGAACTGAACTGATGGGTGAAAGTATTTTTCAAAAGTAATTTGACTGGATACAAATTATACTTGAATTTTATTGCATGTAAAATATATCACAGTAATTTAGATTACTTCATAAGAAATGAGAATGACAAAATGGGCAATATTACATTTCTTAAAAACATGTGTTCTCAGTTGCTCAGTCTTGTCTTTGTGACCCCATGGACTGTAGCATGCCAGGCTCCTCTGTTCCTGGGATTTTCCAGGCAAGAATACCGGAGTGGATTGCCGTTTTCTCTTCCAGGGGATCTTCCTGACTCAGGGACTGAACCAGGTCTCTTGTGTCTTCTGCATTGCATGTGGATTCTTTACTATTAGCGCTACCTGGAAAGGCCCTTGAGTGGACAATTAGGAAACATTAATCATTTGGAGAAGACTCTTGAGAGTCCCTTGGACTGCAAGGAGATCCAACCAGTCCATTCTAAAGGAGATCAGTCCTGGGTGTACTTTGGAAGGGACGATGCTAAAGCTGAAACTCCAATACTTTGGCCACCTCATGCGAAGAGTTGACTCATTGGAAAAGACTCTGATGCTGGGAGGGGTTGGGGGCAGGAGGAGAAGGGGACGACAGAGGATGAGATGGCTGGATGGCATCACGGACTCGATGGACGTGAGTTTGAGTGAACTCCGGGAGTTGGTGATGGACAGGGAGGCCTGGCGTGCTGCGATTCTTGGGGTCGCAAAGAGTCAGACACGACTGAGAGACTGAACTGAAGTGAACTGAACTGAATCATTGGGTTTTACAAGCGGAAAATGAAAATGACCAGAGGACTTCTCTGTGACATTCTTTTTTCTTTTTAAATATTTAAGTTATTTAACCAGCTCAAATATCAAAACCATATGAAAGGTACACTCAGAGAAATCTCAGCTCCATCTTTACTCACCCCAGCCTTTTATCTTAACTCATATAAATAATCATGCTTTAGTTTGTGTTAGGACTTCCAGTGTTACTTTTTCCAAAATCAAGTATATGTGTACTTGATTGTATACATCAAGTATGTGTGGATTCCTATTTCTCTTCCTTTCAAAAACAACAGTTAATGTACTTTATATTCTCTTCTGCATATTGGTTTGTAACTTGCTCTGGAGAGCTCCCTAATGTTTGTGTAGAAAGGTTTCTGTATCTTTCCTTTTTATAGTTTCATAATTTTCCATTTGGTTCCCTGCCCTGTTCAAAACTATGCCCTTTCTTAATATATTCCTGTTTTCCTGTTACCAATGTTTTGCTATTTTAAATAGCAGTGCAGAGAACACTTTTTCATATGTTGTCTGTATTTGTGGAGTTTATTTCCATACTGTCAAGATTATAGTATCATGATTATATCCCCCAAGTGTTTATTGCTTGTATATACAAAGGTTATAGATTTCTATATTTCTATATTTGTTTGAAATTTTAGATCTATTATTATAGCACCTGAAAATAGACACAATTTAAGTCTTCTTTCCAATTCTTATATTTCTGTTTTTTCTTATATATTTACCTTGATTAATACCTACAACATGGTGTTTAATAGTTATGCTGATTAACAGCTGACTTTAGCAGGAAATCCCTGTTAGGTTTTTTTTAAGTTTAATTTTATTTTAATCAGAAGATAATTACTTTACAGTTTTGTGATGGCTTCTGTATACATGAGCATGAATCAGCCATGGGTATGCATATGTCCCCTCCCTCCTAAACCTCCCTTCCATCTCCCTGCCAATCCCACCCCTCCAGGTTATCACAGGCCTTGGGTTCCCTGCATCGTAGAGCAAGTTCCCACTGTCTGTCTATTTTACATATGGTAATATATATGTTTCAACACTACTCTCTCACATCATCCCACTCTCTCCCTTCCACACTGTTCTTTACATCTGCGTCTCCTTTGCTACCCCCTCAAATAGGACCATTAGTACCAGTTAGATTTGAGAATCATCATCAAGAGTTTTTATTTCACATTTTTGCCTAGTTTCAATTGTTAGCCCAAAGCCTATGAAGGAATTACCACATAGGCCATATAATAGAAAGTTTCCTTTCAGTTGGATGTTGTGATAATCAAAAATTACTTGATGAAAATATTTCCCTAATCTGTCTATACGTGGATCAGTTTGTTACTGTTCTGGATCTTAAACGGTCCTACTGCTCGATTCCAGGAAGTTTTCCTGGAAAGATCTGCTGTAATTAATCTTGGACTTTTTGCTTCATATGATTTTACTCATTTCATATCTATCATCATTTTAAGTAATACCAAGCTGTATTTTCTTCCTATTACTGTTTCACAAATTATGGAAATGTTTAATATCATTGATTTTACTTTGCAGTTTATTTCAGTGTTCTTCATGATAAAGTTTTTATAGTTTATGGTCTTAGAATTTTTGCTATGTTTTCATGACAGTTTTATAAAAAATAAATGCAGCCTCCATGTTCTTGTCAGATCTATGCTGAAGCAGAATTTAACAGAATGCTCTTTAGTATAGACTGGTTATATACAAGCAAGAGATTCACTTAAATTAGGAAAGCTTTACCAAGCTTTACCATGAAGTGTGAAGTGAAAGTTGCTCAGTCATGTCTGACTCTTTGTGGCCCCATGGACCTGCCAGGCTCCTCTGTCCATGGGGATTCTCCAGGCAAGGATACTGGGATGGTTCATCATGCCCTCCTCCATGGGATCTTCCTAACCCAGGGATTGAACCCAGGTCTCCCGCATGGCAAGCAGATTCTTTACCATCTGAGCCATCAGGGAAACCCTACATTAATATAAGTGTGATGCATTGGCTGGGAGTTGAACCTGCGTCTCCCATGGCAGGGGGCAGTAATTCTACCACTGAACCACCAGGGCAAGCTTTACCATATCAATCTTCTACTTTTGGAATGTCTGACTTGGTTGTTATTTATTCAGAAAATGTAGTCAAACTGTGAACAAAAGTGAAAGCTTTGCAGCACAGCTGTTAAGGAATGAGTGGATGGCGTAGCAGAAGGTTGACAAACTCACTAGTGTAGAAACAGTTCTAAACATCTGAGACTCTCAGTACAAAGAAATCGCTATTTCTGTAGCCTCTGATTTAGTCTATCTCACATGGAGGGCCTAATGAAGGAAAGAAACTACTACATTCTAAATTGTGCAGAACAAATACCCTAAAAGGAAAGTGTCTGGATCTTTATTGCTTTGGAGACCAAAAAGACAGTGTACTTTGAAGTTAGTTCCTTATGGTTAGTCTGCTTTGCTTGATGTAAAGAGCGAATTCATCGCCACATGAATAATGCATAGTAACAATAATCTCTATTATCAGGATGTTTTTATGTATTCATAAAGTATATTTTCTATGACTAAAGGAAAAGCAACAGATTATTAAACTTCCAGTTTTATTTTATGATTTGCTCTGCCTCTTCAATTTATTCCACCTTTTGTTTAAAGAAAATTGCATTGATAAGACATTATTACAAAAGAAGCAATTTGGCAAACACTGATTGTTCATTTTCCTTTGGCTTCCTTGTTTCATTTTATGTTTTGAGCACAGTGTTTCAGTTCATACAGACTGTGTTTGAAAAAGGGACTTACAGCCTTCCTCAAATAGTTGTGTTCTGAGTTTACAATGGATGATTTGGAGAAAGAATGTGATAATGACTGAGCTTAGAAAATAATAAAGTACAGTTAGTGTCATCATGTAGTACATGAATGTAAAAATGTTTGAAAGGTTGTTCTCTCTCATTTTACTGTTAATCTTTGTTTTTAAAGTGAAGTGAAGTCACTCAGCTGTGTCCAACTCTTTGCGACCCTATGGACTATAGCCTGCCAGGCTCCTCCATCCATGAAATTTTCCAGGCAAGGGTACTGGGATGGGTTGCCGTTTCCTTCTCCAGGGTTTGTCTTTAAATCCTGTACGAAACTTGAAATATTTATTCTACAACATATGGATTTAGATTGACTTTTTTTAAAATTGATTCAAGGATTGGTTTTATTATATGCACCAGATTAATAGCTGAGTAGGAATAGAACTTGTTCTTTTGCAGTACAGCACAGGCAAGGAGGAGATGACCATTTAGACCCTTGTTGTTGTTTATTTGCCCAGTCATGTCCTGACTCAGCTCAGTCATATTGATATGCTCAATAATTTACTTATTGAGCTCACTTACCGCTTAGTCATGGCCCCGTGTACTAATAGCCCACCCGGCTCCTCTGTCCATGGGATTTTCTAGGTAAGAATACTGGAGTGGGTTGCCATTGCCTACTCCCCATCTTATTGCTTAAGACATTTAAATCTAAATTGACTCCCCCAAAGACTTCTGCAAAGTTCTCCCAAACGGCAATAATGTTTCAGGCCAACAGGCACTAAAATGTTTAATTCAAACAGTAAATACTAGGAATCAGAGTATCTTTTTTTATCTCCCGTATCATTTTATCCCTGTTAACTAAGAGGGGCCACTGAATTATATTCTTGCTGAATTAAAATAAACTGAACTGAATTCAAGCCATAGACTTTTTGTTGAGGCTTCGGCAGATGTTCTTGGAAACTTTGCAGTGAGGTTAAAGAAAGGGAATTAAGAATAAAAATACGTAACTGCATAAAAGGATAGTTTCTCAAAGCGGAGGTGAGGTCTAAGGGCAAGTGTGCTGGGAATACTGTTAGCATCACCATGTAGAGAAAAGGAGAAGTAAGGGGGAATTTCTGTCTCGTGTTTTAAGGAGCACATCAGTACATTATGGCTGCCCTGGTGGCTCAGATGTAAAGCATCTGCCTGCAATGCTGGAGACCCAGTTTCAATCCCTGCGTTGGGAGGGTTCCCTGGAGAAGGCAATGGCAACCCACTCCAGTATTCTTGCCTGGAGAATCCCATGGACGGAGAAGCTTTGGTCCATAGGGTGGCAAAGGTAGGCAACAACTTATGAGTAAACCACCAGCACGTCAGTACATGCTACAGTTCTGTGTGTCTGCTTTTCAGTCCATCTTTGGGAATCGCAGATGAAAACCGGTGATACATATCTGGGGGAACTACAAATTGAAGTGAGGTAACATTAAATTCTCTATATTTTGAAAAACTAATAAAGAAAATTGCCTGGAAAAAATAAAAAAAAAATACTCTCTCTTAAAATTAATGTATGCAAAATAAGGAAGTCAGTTTTAAATTACAGTTTATTCACCAAGTTCTTCTTTATGTACCCCTTTTCAGTAATACTTGGTTTATAGCACTTTTGTAGAAGATCTGTTCCAAAGAGAAAGGTCATAAGTGACAAAAGGCAAAACTGAGAAGGGAATCCAAATATTTTGACTCAACCTTTCATATATTTAACAGGCATATGGAAAAGAAAGGTCACTCACAGGTTTATGTGAAGTGTTTCTACTTAGGATTTCCATCCTTATGAAGGTTTATAATTAGTGGCTCATGGAAGTGGTCAGTGGAAAGAATGGCCCAGTTCTGCACGGAATGCGTGTTGAGAGTGTTGATATCACCTCCCTGTTAGTTGAGTGATGAGTCGGTGTTCCTCCCTGAAAATAAAAATCTGTACGCACACTTCTGGTGGTAGATTTGCCCCTTTGAAATATTTTCCATGTGGTTGAAGTAGTGGTGAGTCAAAACTACCTAGGAAATAAAACTTTTCATTTAATTTCCTGTAATTTCTCTCCAGAGAGATAAACAGAGGAGAGCTAGGCAGAGACAGGTGGATGGGTGAGTAAACAGTTTAACTATAAGGAACCTGGTGGGTAAATGATGAGATAAATAACAAACTACATTCTAGCTTTAATTTCACACTACCATGAACATATGAGAAATATGTCATATTTATGTATTTTTATATATTACTTTCATATGCTGCTTCTTTTTTTATATAGTTTTTTATTTTTTAAGTTTTAAAATCTTTAATTCTTACATGCGTTCCCAAACATGAACCCCCCTCCCACCTCCCTCCCCACAAAAATTCTTATGTTCATTCCTGCTATAAATGATCTCAAATGCCAAGATTTTTTATGCTATTTTGAAGGAAATATTTTCAACCAGCCTCGGTTATATTAAATAAAAGGTAGCATTATATTTTGAGAGAGAGTTAATATGGTATGTTAGAAATACAGCTAGACACAAGTTTAGGATTTGCTTCACCTATGTATAGAATCCTAAACACACAGACTTTCTGAGTTTCAGATTCCCTTTCACTGAAATAGGGTTTCCCTTGTGGCTCAGCTAGTAAAGAATCCACCTGCGATGCGGGAGGCCTGGGTTCGATCCCTGGGTTGAGAAGATCCCCTGGAGAAGGGAAAGGCTAGCCACTCCAGTATTCTGGCCAAAAGGATTCCATGGACTGTATAGACCATGGGGTCACAGAGTCGGATACGACTGAGCGACTTTCACGTCACTGAAATAAGAATACTGAGTCCTGTACTGATTTTCACAAAAACCTGCTCTGAATATCCAGACAAGGACCCATAAGTGTTCTCAGTGTTTTATAAAATTCCTCGTTAAAATTGGTGAGTCAATATTTAGTTCAGGTTGAACTTTTCAAATACAGCTTTATACCTTAAGTAATTTCTTCCTTTTCAGCTTTGTTTTCTCTAAGAATAAATTAAATGCAGTGAAATTTGCTCTACTGTGTAGGTCATAAGACATCATTAAACACAAACTGAAAGACAGACTCTTAATTCATAGGCATCTTCGAGTCATATTTTAGGGCTTCCTTGGTAGCTCAGCTGGTAAAGAATCTGCCTGCAATTCAGGAGACCTGTGTTCGACTCCTGGGTCAGGAAGATCCCCTGGAGAAGAAATAGGCTACCTATGCCAGTATTCATGGATTTCCCTGATGGCTTAGAAGGTAAAGAATTTGCCTGCAACGTGGGAGGCCTGGGATTGATCTCTGGGTTGGGAAGATCCCCTGGAGGAGGGAATGACAACCCACTCCAGTATTCTGGCCTGGAGAATCCCATGGACTGAGCAGCCTGGCGGGGCACAGTCCATGGGGTGCCAAAGAGTCTGACACGACTGAGTGACTAAGCACACAACAGTCGTATTTTGCTTACCGGCTCATTCCAAAAGAAGTTGATCCTGAAGAGGTGGACCATTGTTTTTTTCTAAAGTATTAATATTTAGAGAAGGTAACGTGTGTGTGTGTGTGTGTGTGTGTGTGTGTGTGTGTGTGTGTGTATAAATATATATAATATATATTTGCATGCATGCATGTCAGTATGCATGTGTATTATATAAATGGCTATTTGATGCTATGTTAGCAGCCCTCTGCAAATATGGTTATTTTCTAGTGTTGATTTCATGGTATGTGACATCAAGTCCCTTGGAGTGATTAAAACAGATTTCCATTTTCTGACCAGGAACTCTCGTTGAACTTGAAGGCCATCAATAGGTCACATCTCAATTGCCTTCTCATTTGACTAAAGAAGCAGGTCTGTCTGTACCCAGCTTTATTGCCTAGACTTGCACATTAGGTTACTAGTTCATGACTCTGAACACTCCAGCCCTTTCTTATGACTCCCAGTTGGTTATCTTTCTTTCATTTTTGTATGGTTTTACAAATGTGCCATAATTTTAAAATAAATCTCATATTTGTATATATTATGTAAAAGGGATAGTTTGTGTGTAGACCTCTTCTTTCTGTGAGTTTTGTGAGAATTGTACCTCTCATCTTTTAGTTAGGACCAGTCTTCTTCATGAAGTTTTTAGAGGAGTTTTAAATGAAAAGCTCTGTGTGTGGGAGGGGGGTGTTTGGAAGAACTCTATCAGTCAAAGCCCTGTATACACACACAATGAATTTTTGTTTCTAGCAATCTACCAAACAATATTTTTAGCTCTTATTATATATTCCTGTGAACATTTATATTTAGAAATTAATATATGGTACCCTTGCCAAACTGTAATGTATGATAATTATTTTTTAACTTCCAAACTGTGAGACAGTGGAAAAATCTATTATAATTTTGGTGAGCCTTTTTTATAAAAACATTTTTTGGTATCTTGGAAAAGCATAACATATGATTACTGAGATATTTTTCAGAGAATTTGGCAGTGTTCAGTAAGACAGAAAATGTACTTTTAGAATAAAATGCTTAATGTTTACTTCATCACAAATACAAAAGAAACTGAAGGCTTTCTTAATTTAAATCAGTTTTGATAATTTTATTATGCATAAGTAATATTTCCAAAAGGTGGCATGGTTGAGATATGTTTTGTACCAAACAACTTATGGTAGGCAAAAGAATAGAAGCATGTTATTAGCAGAGCTATTTTTCTTTCAAATTTTTGTATAAGTTTTATATAGGTTGTAAAGTTTATCAATTTTCTTCTCTTGATTATTAAAGCTAAACATTTCAAGACAGTTTTTCAGTTAGTACTTTTAATTGATTAATTGAAATTTTATATTAGCAATATTTAAATTTTCCAATGATATCGCCAATTAATATAGATATTTCTTTGCTGATAAAATCTCCACCTAGCAGTGCCATAAAAATGAATTAATGGCTGAGTAATATTCCATTGTGTATATGTACCACAGTTTTCTTATCCATTTGTCTGCTGATGGACTTCTAGGTTGCTTCCATGTCCTGGCTATTATAAACAGTTCTGTGATGAACATTGGGGTACATGTGTCTCTTTCAGTTATGATTTCCTTGGTGTGTATGCCCAGCAGTGGGATTGCTGGGTCATATGGCAGTTCTATTTCCAGTATTTTAAGGAATCTCCACACTGTTCTCCATAGTGGCTGAAATAGTTTGCCTTCCCACCAACAGTGTAAGAGGCTGGGGAAGGAGGTGGGAGGGGGGGTTCAGGATGGGGAACACATGTACACCCGTGGCAGATTCATGTTGATGTATGGCAAAACCAATACAATATTGTAAAGTAATTAGCCTCCAATTAAAATAAATAAATTTATATTAAAAATGAACTAATGTTGGAAATATATATCATTAAATAAGGATTTGGGGGCTTCCCAAGTGGAGCAGTGATAAAGAATCTACAAGCTGTATAGGAGATGTGGATTCAATCCCTGGGTGGGAAAGATCCTCGGGAGAAGGAAAATTTTGCCTGGGAAATCCCATGGACAGAGAAGCCTGGTGGGCTACAGTCCATGGTATCAAGAAGAATCAGACGCGACTGAATGACTGAGCATGCAAATAAGAATTTAGTGTGAGAGGAAGGCATGGCGACCCTCTCCAGTATTCTTGCCCGGAGAATCCCCATGGACAGAGGAGCCTAGTGGCCTACAGTCCATGGGGTCACAAAGAATTGGACACAACTCCAATACTCTTGCCTGGCAAATCCCATGGATGGAGGAGCCTTGTAGGCTGCTGTCCTTGGGGTCGCTAGGAGTTGGACATGACTGAGCGACTTCACTTTCACTTTTCACTTTCATGCATTGGAGAAGGAAATGGCAACCCACTCCAGTGTTCTTGTCTGGAGAATTCCAGGGACGGGGGAGCCTGGTGGGCTGCCGTCTATGGGATCGCACAGAGTCGGACACGACTGACGCGACTTAGCAGCAGCAGCAAAAGTGACTAGTTTAAGAGAGTTAATGGGTTGAAATACCTAATAACAAATTATTTTCCTTTTGGACTGCACAGAATCGCTTGTGTAATTCATGATGATAGAAGCTGTATTAGGTCCATAGTTAACAGCATGCGTTGTTATTTCCTATCAGTAAATCATTCAACCCTTCTCTTCCTGTTGCATTGTAGTCATTATTTGTGTTCCTGTGTGTGTGCGTGTGTGTGCATGCATGTGATGCTAAAATGAGAAACAACATATGCTTAATGTTTGGGAACTTTAACATACTTCTTTTTGGCCAGTTTTTTAGCTTCCAGTGGGCTATACTCCAAAAGTTAATTTATTTGGAAATTTATATTTCATTTTTGCATAGAATTAGCAGTGTTAGCTTTGGACGAGGTTTCATGCCAACTTCATGAGATTACTCAAATCATAATGCAAGTATCAATAAAATACTTGAAATTTTTTATAGATATAGATATATACAATGTTGTAAACTAGTTGTTCATTTCTAGTTCTTCAGCAGAAAATATATGAGGAAACTAATGAACTGATATTTAATCTGTTTTTTCAAATTATTGCGCATGCTAGTAGCTGATCCAACCCTCTGGAATTATTGACTGTGATCAACTTATATAACATTAGAATTGAGATGGATTTTGGGAGGCCTGCAGGAGCAATTCTCCCTGTAGGAGAAGAGAGAGATTTGGGGAAAATTAGGATTTAATGGCTAGACACCCATCAGCCCTAAAGGAGTTAGACCAGGATGTCAAAACTCAAACCCGAGAAAAGAACTCTGAAGTTTTAGGGAATGAAAGAAAAACTCAGAAACCAAATGTGTGTAATCTGAGTGAGAAAGGATGAAATGGAATTTCTGTATGACATGCAGTGAGAAGGATTGAGGCACCTTGGGGGCCTTCTTCCCCAACATGGAGCTAGGGATATACAAGGTGTTGACTATTGGCTGTCCAGTAGCTTCTCTGTGAACTCAATCACAAGAATAAGGTCTTCTCAGAATTCTGATTACCAGTTAATCAACTAATTCTTTTAAAATATTTTTTTCTCCAATAGAATCTATAGCCAAACCTCATATCCATAAACGAGTGTGGTTAATCCTAGTAGCTCAGATATGAATTATTCAGACATTAAACATTTGACAAATGCATGATACTAGTCATTGGATCTAGGTGTTATAATGGACACTTGTTTGGATATGGTGGGAACCTTAGAAGTTCAGTTCAGTCACTCAGTCATGTCTGACTCTTTGTGACCCATGGACTGCAGCACGCCAGGCTTCCCTGTCCATCACCAACTCACGGAGCTTGCACAAACTCATGTCCATTGAATTGGTGATGCCATCCAACCATCTCATCCTCTGTTCTCCCCTTCTCCTCATCCTGCCTTCAATCTTTCCCAGCATCAGGGTCTTTGGGTCAGTTCTTCACATCAAAGTATTGGAGCTTCAGCCTCAGCATCAGTCCTTCCAGCTTCAGCATCAGCTTCAGTGGGGTAGAGGGTGTCATGAAAGACTTCAGATGGTAACAGGGCTTTAGCTAAAATTTTAAGGGAACAGTCTTATTAATGATATTGCAGTTGTGTGCTGAGGTGTTAGCACTTCATGAACCCCTGCATGACTCAGTTGAAAAATAGTATAGGAGTATACCATAGCAGAGGAGGAAGAGAAGGACACAAGTTCGAGAGGTTTTAATGTTTGGGAACACATGTAAGAATTAAAGATTTTAAAATTAAAAAAATAAAAAACTAAAAAAAAAAATTGGATATTTGTGGGTAAGAAGAGAAAGGAGTTTAGACTGATGCCTAGTTACCTACTAGTTCAGTCATATCTTTGATTGTTCTCTTTTAAAGATTTATGAAATATTAGACCAGCGGATGATTTGGGATCCCCAGGTGGCGCTAATGGTAAAGAACCTGCCTACCAATGCAGGAGGCATAAGAAGCACAGGTTCAATCCCTGGGTCAGGAAGATCCCCTGGAGAAGGAAATGGCAACCCTCTCCTGTATTCTTACCTGGAAAATCTCATGGACAGAGGAGCCTGGCAGGCTACAGTCCATGGGGTCACAAAGAGTTGGACAGGACTGAAGCAATTAACCCAAACACACACACACACACACACACACGCACACACGCACACAGAATGTTTTGGGGCGAAGTTACCGGACTTCTGATTGGACACAGAATTTGAGGTAGTTGTGGATTATCTATGAAGAATAATCCAATATGATTTTGGAAATGCATGCTCAAAATTCTTATCTAGATATAGGTATAGATTTAGAATTCTCTCCTTAAAGTTGGTACTGATTATGGGCACTCCCTTTTACAATTTTTTTCCAATATAGTTAAAACTGATTTTCCCCACCCCACCTCTGTATGCCTCGTCATTAGCTTTCCTTATCACAGACTGTGGCAGCTTTGTTTATTTCCAGTTGTTCAATCCAAGCACTTGAATTCTTCCTTGACTCCATTCTTTACCTCGTCCCCACACTTAGTTGGTAGGGAAATTCTGTTAACATTACCCAAAATATACCCAGAGTCCAGTCAGTTCTCATGGTGTCCAATCTGCTCCCTGCTGCAAATCCATTATTACTACTACTTTGCATCTGAATTATTACAGTAGCTCCTCTTGATTCATCAGCTTCTAGCTCTTCCCTACTCTGAACTAGTCTCAACATGGAAGCCAGAGTTACCTTTCAAATAGAAGTCGAATTGTCTCACTCCTCTGCTCAGAACCCTGGAATGGCTGATCATTTCACTCATGATAAACACTAAGGTGTTCAAGAACGTTCCATAAACTGCCCATTGTTACCTCGCTCATCACCTTTTCTTCTCCCTTCTGTTCATTCAGCTGCAGCTCCACGGGCTTCAAGCCCTTGAACTTGCTGGGGTGTGTGTGAGTCTTAGGACCTTTTCATGGGCTGTTTTCTCTGCCAGATACCCACCATAAATACCAGATACTGTTTTCTCAGCCAGGTACCACAGTAGATATCCACTACTTTCTACCGTCTGCTCAGATGTCATCTTCTCAAGGGGACCTGCCCTGCTTGAAAATACAATCCATCCAAGCCCTGTTCTTTTCCTCCACATTTTCTTTTCGCTATAACTTGTCTCCTTCTATCATATATAAATCATTTATACTTACTTTTTAAAATTAACTGTCTCCTGTTAAAGTGTAAGCCACATAAAGTGAGACTTACTTATCCTATTTTTCTCTCTGATATCTATATAATATCAAGCATCTAGAATAGGACCTGATACATGATAAGTGCTTGATAATTGCTTGTTGTTTTTCAAAAAAATGATTGAGTGGTACTAATATTTTTTAAGTACCGTGTTTTTTTCTCTGGTGGAATCTGATTATAATGTAAATCAAAAGAAAATAATAATTTTAGAAAAATACTTTTGGTAAATATAAAGAAAAATACAGGTTTAAATAAAATATAAACCTAATGTTTTTAGAGCAATGTAAAACTAAGTGATTACAAACAGAGGTTATGAAGACATTAAGCTTTATCCATTTGTGAATTTGTGGAATATTTACTTCTTAACGGGAACATTTTTTTTCTTTTTTTTTGCCATTATACTTTGCTGTATTGAGTAGTTTTCCACTAAAAAGCTTCTTGATTGATTGTCAGTGGACAAGTGCAAATCTCTCTTATCTTTAAATAACATTTCTAGACAAACAATAACTAAGGGGAGGGGAAAAAAAGACTTTATAGGACAAAATAATACTTTGTAGTATGGATGGGTAATTATTGCCTTTGGTAGTTCCAGTAAATTCAGTTTTATTTTTGCTTAAGCCTATTCCTTAATAGTTTTTTTAGAGCTTCTGGGTAGAAAAATCTGGGCAGAAAAGGAAAATACCAAAATGAATGACAAGCATTCATACAAATAGGTAAGAAAACAGTGAAATATTTTAAATAGCCAAACAAAATCTTATTCATCAATTTAAGAATCTGATTTCCATTATGATCTGTATAGGTTCAGTATTTATTTTCATTAACTCAAAAGCTGTGAGCGGTTGTTTAATAATTTGAACTCATTATCAAAAAATGTATACATTTCCCTGCTTCCTTTTTTCATCAAACATCATCATCACTTTGGGAATTTGAACTGGTTAACACTTCTATTAACATATAAGGAAAATGATGTCTTTCTTAAATGCTGTAGAAATGATGTTATAAAATATAAAATTTATGAAGTTAACACTAAGCTATTATAAAAACATTTAATAAATGTTTCCATATTTTAAAAACTATATAGTGTGTTGATAGCTCATCAGTAGTCCTGTAGAGGTAACACAGCTGAAATGAATTAAAATTGTGTTCAACCTTGAGTACATATTTTCTTTTATATCATTTGTTCATTAATTAGGCTAAGAAAGACAAACTGGTTTTGTCCATTCATTTTATTCCACAAATTAAATACTTCATGCCCGTATTGTATTGGCCTATGCTTTAAAAAACATGTACTTTGAAAATTTCTTTTTAACTGCTGTGTTTGTTTGTTTGTTTCCTCATTTTCAGCCACCATTCACAGATTTCTTAAAGTTTGTTTCTGAAACCACTTTTTTTTTTTTTTTCTGTTTGAACAAATGGTTCTAAACTGGGTGCAGTTTTCCTCCCATGAAACATTTAGCTGATTTGGAGACACCTTTGGTCGTCACCATTGGTGGAGTGGATGCTACATATGGTGGAGAGGATGCCAGGATGCTGCTAATAGTCTATAATGTACAGGACAGCACAGAGTTTTCCTTCCTACCATGTCAATGGTTGAAAAACACTTACTTACACTTACTCTGCACATCTTCCCCCCAGTCTAGATTCTTCTACCTCTTTTGATTTTATTAAATTCATTCACTTTTTTTTGAAGGAAAAAAATTTCTCTTCATTCTTGTTTTGATATTTCCCACATTAACCACTTTGACTCTGATTTAAATAAGGAACATTACTTTTGGAACCTCTCAATTGCCATCATTCCAAATCTTTAATAATGAATTAAGTTCTAATCATTATGTGTTTTGTTTCTCTGGGGATAATTGGAGGAATCTTATAGTTAATTAGCTACTGTGCATACTACAGTGTAAACAGTTGCTGGAAACCAGTAGGCTATTTCAGAACTCTCAATTTAAAAAGCTCTACCTTGGTGGTTTCTGATGTGTTTTCTTTGGAGGACCTGGCTAACTGATGTTCTGTGAGAGATCATAGCCTGATAGGTTTCAAAAGTATTGGATCTATAGACCTAAGAAGCTTCACAATCTTTATCAAAGACCCTGAGAAGTCATGAAGAATTGAAACCTGTTTAATCCATTTTTCCCCAGCTCTTTCTTTCAGTTCAGTTAAGTTGCTCAGTCTTGTCCGACTGTTTGCCATCCCATCTACTGCAGCATGCCAGGCCTCCCTGTCCATCACCAACTCCTGGACCTTGCTCAAACTCATGTCCATTGAGTCGGTGATGCCATCCAACCATCCATCTCATCCTCTGCCATCCCCTTCTCTTCCTACCTTCAGTCTTTCCCAGCATTAGGGTCTTTTCCAAAGAGTCAGTTCTTTGCATCAGGTGGCCAACGTATTGGAGTTTCAGCTTCAGCATTGGTCTTTCCAATGAATATTCAGGACTGATTTCCTTTAGGATGGACTGGCTTGATCTCCTTGCAGCCCAAGGGACTCTCAAGAGTCCTCTCCAACACCACAGTTCAAAAGCATCAATTCTTCGGCACTCTGCTCTCTTTATAGTACAACTCTCACATCTATACATGACTACTGGAAAAGCCACAGCTTTGACTAGATGGACCTTTCTTGGCAAAGTAATGTCTCTGCTTTTTAATATGCTGTCTTGGTTGGTCATAGCATTTCTTTCAAGGAGAAAGCTCCATTAAAAAAAAAAAAGCTCCTTTTTTACAAATAACTAAATTTCTTTTCAGGCTTTTACTCCACAAAATTCCAGTGAACATCTACATTTCGAAAACACTGATGTAATTCTGTCTGGGACAAGTAGAAGCACAGTATTATTTCTAAGGATTAAAAAGTAGACATTTACTGATTTAATATTTACTGTAGAGAACTTTGGGCTTCCCAAGTGGCTCCAATGGTAAAGAATCTGCCTGCAGTGCGGGAGACACAGGGTGGGGAAGATGCTCTGGAGAAATGCATGGCAGCCCGCTCCAGTGTTCTTGCCTGGAGAATCCCATGGACAGAGGAGCCTGGAGGGCTACAGTCTGTAGAGTTGTGCAGAGTCGGACACAACACCTGAGTAACTTAGTATACACACAGGCACACAGGAGAACTTTGTGTTTGTGATAGTTTTGCTTAAAGGCTCACTTTAAACTCTTTTTAAATTTTTTTATATTATTAAAGTAGGTTCGTGTTTTTCATCTAATCTCATTTTAAAGATTGAATAATGCACTTGAGGTCCATAATAGTATAGATAGGTAGACAGATAGATAGTTGTTGTTGTTCACTCACTAAGTCATGTCCCACCCTTCGTGACCCCATGAACTGCAACACACCAGGCTTCCCTGTCCTTCACTGTCTCCGGGAGTTTGTGTATATCCTCCTTATAACAGAATATTTCTTAATACTTGTTAACACTGATATTTTGGAAAAAACCTGATGTAATCCTATCTGCTTTTAAAATACAGATGCACACAATTGTACTTTGGCTGTTTACAGCATGTTAAGCATACAAGTGTATTTTAGGACATAAAGTTCAGCTCAGATTTGTGACTCCATATGTCAGTTCTCTCACCTCCTTCACAAATTCAACGTCCTTGTTAAAGTTTCTGTCACTTCTGTAATTTTTTGACTGTTTCTGTGAACAGTAGTTTACAGTTTCTTTACTATATAGTAAGTTCTATGAGAACTGAGACTCTATGGCTTAGCTCATTACTGTACAATGTATCATATACAATTCTTAAAAGAGTACCTGACATATCAGTACATTCAGTATGTCTTACTTAAAAACAGGTGATAACATTCCTGATTTTGTAGGAATAAATAATCAATCTGTGGATAAAAATATGTCCAAGAAGTAGTTAGTTATAAATGCATAGCTCTGTATGATTGATGCCTCAAGCAGGAATACTCACAATAAGGAAATGTAATATTCTGTATGAGCTCCATCCATTTCTTTGAGGTTATAGTCTTGGATCTTATTGCCAAAACTCATTTATAACTACAAGGAAGTCAACCAGGAAAGGGAATAATCCATATATTACCTATTCCTTAAACATGGAAAAATTAAAATCCATACACTATTTTAAGTGTCCCAACACTTCCATTAAGGTTTCACTAAAATTTTACAGTGGAGTTATATGTCTGGAATGTCATGGGAGTGTAGGTTTCACAGATATGGTGTAACTCACTTGTTTATTCCTTATTAATTTATGCAAAAATTACTGTATTTTAGGCACCAGGCTATGTGCTGAAATCAATTGAGATGGAAAGTATCCCGCTTGTTAAGGAAGGAGTGGGTAAAGCATTGTGATCCGTAGCAGTAATAGTAATGAATGCAGGGATCACCTTAGTGAATATAAAATACATAATAACCTGCATCAGAAGGAGGGCTGATCTTGTAAATTGCTCAAAACTAAAGGCTGAAAATACAGAACTGAAATAGACTGAACTGAAGGATGCGGAGACCAGGCAGAAAGGTCTGGAGGCAGAATATGAGAAGTTGACTTTAGCCTTTACGGAACTGAGGCATAAGAAGTTCAGGCATAAAAGGTTCTGTCTTCAGGTTTCTGCATCTGCCTAATCAGTTACTTACCAGGGATTATTCACATATAGAGAGATATGAAAGAGTGAGGTAGGATGCTCACCCAGGGTAACAATAATGTAATCATGCATTTTCATATGATAAGCAGAAACATATTATACGAGTTTGATGTCAGGATGTTATAATCCCTCTAATTTTCATTTATGATAAGGTGTATATCAACGAGTTTGAGATTCTGCAGAAGAAAATATCGATGATTATGAATGACTAAAAATATTAAGAACAGTTTAGAGATCAATGTTTGTTGAGTGCAGTTGTTGGATGGGTTAATATTACCAAATTCATATGAATGGGTATGTTGTTATTCTCTCCTTGATTGTTTGTTTCCAAAGCATGACCTTCACTTAGTTCTAAGATATAACTTCTCTCTATGCTATTAGAGCTTGTTTTTCCTTTTTTCTCTTCGCCTCTTTCTCTGTCTCTCTCTCCTCCTCCCTGCACTCCGTCCTTTTCTGTTTCTCTTCCCTTTCTATTGTTGCATCACTGGCAGTACCCCTGATGTAGGATTATAGATGCTAAATATTTAGCATCATTGGCTTATGTCCCTAGTGGGAGCAATGGAAACTATACAGAAAAGCTGAAGAGAAGTTACAGTTATTCTAATGCAATCTTTCACTTTCCACATCTACAGTTATTGCTACCCTAGGGGAAACTTTTATATCCTATATATGCAAATATATTATTTAGGAAAGCATATTTAAACTTTTGGTCACATTTTGGAACAAAACTTCTTCCTTCACATTTCAGAATAAGATAATGTACTAGTTAATAAGTATTTATGAATTATGTAATGAGTGGTCCTCAGGCATTCCAAGTTGCTTCCGTTAGTGTCCACCATTTTGGGACCTGATGGACTGCAGCCCGCCAGGCTCCTCTGTCCATGAGATTCTCCAGGCAAGAATACTGGAGTGGATTGCCATGCCGTCCTCTAGGGGATCTTCCCAACCCAGGGATCAACCCCATGTCTCCTGGGTCTTCTGCATTGGCATGTGAATTCTTTACCACTAGCACCACCCAGGAAACCCGAGGGGTCCTCGTAATCACTAATAAATATGGCTTTTGGGGGGGTCAATAATTATAAGTTCAGTTTCACACCTGGGATTACTGAAATCTGCCATTTGTTTTATTGGTGAAAGTGAAGTTGCTCGGTCGTGTCCGACTCTTTGCGGCCCCATGGGCTTAGCCTACCAAGCTCCTCCCTCCATAGGATTCTCCAGGCAAGAGTGCTGGAGTGGGTTGCCATTTCCTTATTGGTATCTGAAATAAATAATAAATCAGTCCCTTTTTTTTACATGGATCATACTACCTATGAGCCCCTTCAGAAAACAGGATAATTAAGTTTAGGATTTGGAATTATAAAAAAAGGAGGATGAAAGAGAAAAATCATTTTGTCTCAGAAGATAGAAGTATGCTGGGAGCGGGTTTTGGCTCTCATTTTTGATTGGAATACAAATTGCCAGAGAGTTTAGACATCCTTTGGGAAGCCAGGCAAAAGGAACTCAAGCTGAACATGAACAGGATGAAAACCAGAGTATGCAATTCCCTGGGACCCAGTAGAAATTCTGTGTAAAGCTGAAGTCTGTATCTGTGACTCATTTCATCATTCAAACATTTGAGAAGCCTGCTACACGCGAAACTCTTTTAGCTGCTGGAAATTCAGGTGAAAGTAAAACATGTAAACTACTGGCCCTCACGAAGCTACTTCTCATGTAATTGGGTATTATTTTTAGATGGTCTGTTAGCAAATTTGTCATTGTCTTTAAATAAGTTAGTTGGACTTCCAGAATCTAGATAGAGTTATATTGATTTCTGGATAACTACGAGATAAGATGCCAATTGGGAAAAGACATTGGGCCTCAAACTATAGCCACAAGTGGCCTCAAGCCTTCAGAAAGGGTCAGGAAAGACTAGGGCCCAACAGGCAGGAGGCGCAGAATGGAAAGAGCCTTGTTTAGTTTGGTTTTGCTTCAGCAAAAGCCTTAGCCAACCGTTCTGCTCTCCCGTTGCTGTGAATTCAGCTGCCTTTTACTCCAGCCTCTTCTGTTCAACATGCATCACTCTTTGCTTGCGCTCTGCAATCCTTTCATGCTGCTTATTCAGGGGCTGTAAATTTTGAATGACTCTCATGTCTATCGCGTTTTCCTGAATTGTAGATCTGGATGGTATTGAAGGGCAGCCGGGCCTCCCCAAGAGCCTGTCTTGCTTGACCAGGTTCTTTTGCTGTATTGATTTAGTAGAAGAAATTCTGGAATAACGTTCAATTTCTTCATGGTTTTTAAGCATCTGAGGCATCAACAGGGCTTTGTATTCCAGGCATGAGACACAATCTGAAAAAAAGATAAAAACACAACAATTGTCAAATTGTTTATACACGCAAATCTTTATAGAGATTGGATTTCTTGTGATTGGCTCCAGTAATGCCATGTCATTTTCTTCTTTTTCTGTTCACCTCATTTGCTCTTATAACAGAAAAATACCAGTGAGAAGCTAAACTGAACCAGAGCAGCTGTTATGTTTTTACTTCTAAAAAGTGCTTCCAATCCTTTGTATTCCTTGTTAGTTCCATTGGCACTGGATTTCTCTTCTACGTGTCAATACGAAGACGTGAAAACAAGCTGATAAATCGAAAGGTTGACTCCCCAGTATCTCCCTAGGAAAATAATTCTTGAACTATTCTGCTTGTAATAGAAGGATATATATTTCTATGTAAGAAATGCTTTGGACTTTCACTGTCTTTCTCATTTATTTCCTCCTGCCTCTGTACACAGAGTCTATCTTATTATTCTGACCGTTTCATCAATTTTTGAAGCCTGTACTTTTAGAGCTAAGAGAATCATAGTGTAGAAATTTAGAGATCTGCAGGTTTAATGCTTCCACTTTACCTGTGAGAATGGTCTTCTTTTATTGAATATAATCTAGTAGTCCTGAATGCCTTCATGTTGCCTGCATTTTATGTTCTTCCATAATCTGCTTGGAACATATCCTTCATTGCCTATGTTTCTTTCATATAAACATTGATTATTTAAAACTGTGATTTCATCATAGCTACTCTGTGATGCATCAGATTTATGAGACATGCCCCCCCCCACCAAAAGTAATTTATGTTATATATGTAGTTTGTTGTTTTATTTTTAGGTATTACTGCATAAAATACAAATAAATTAAATTTAGGCATATTAAAAATTAAGGATTCTGTGCATGCAAGGAATGACCTCCAACCTACAGTTCTCTTAAGATTTTGTAAATGTTTCCATTTTGATACTATTACTTCTTGTAATCTCCAGATGTCAGATCTTAATGTTGGAATATACACATGTACTGGTTATTCCTCAAATAGTAAATATTTTATTAAAAATTAGATGATTCATCTACAGATAGAATACAGAGAAACAAACAAGCAGAATTATTCTTTCAGTTCAGTTCCTATAATCTGACCACTGGCTTTGTTTATAATCCTAAAAGCTAAGGTTAAGAGAAAGACTTGAGATAACTTTATCAGGATCCTAATTTGGGTAAACCTAAACTTGGGTCTGAAACCACACAGCAGGTGGTTGGTCTGTTACCTGGCATGATCTGAGGGTGTCCTTACTCCCCAAATACAGGTGCTAGGTTAGCAAGTAAATTGACCAATTAAAAACAAAAACGGAAGATTTTATAACAAATACATTATCCTGGATGAGAAAAAGCAAGTAATATGCTTAGTTGCACGCAAACTAAACTTACATCAGTTTATTAGTTTTCTTATATCTGATCATCTAGCTAAAAAAAAGGCTGCTGCTGCTGCTACTAAGTCGTTTCAGTCATGTCCGACTCTGTGACCCCATAGACAGGCTCCTCTGTCCCTGGGATTCTCCAGGCAAGAACACTAGAGTGGGTTGCCATTTCCTTCCCCAATGCGTGAAAGTGAAAAGTGAAAGTGAAGTCCCTCAGTCGTGTCTGACTCTAAGCGACCCCATGGACTGCAGCCTACCAGGCTCCTCCGTCCATGGGATTTTCCAGGCAGGAGTACTAGAGTGGGTTGCCATTGTCTTCTCCGAAAAAAAAGGCTACATTGAGTAAATACAAGTTTTGAAAGAGGTCAAGAAAGACAGGAGTTAAGAAGGAGTGGTGATGACTTTGGGTAGGGGGTTTAATAAGATCTATTAGAAGGAAGTATAGGCATGGGGTCAATAGGGTCACTGTTATTTTAGACAGAGCATCACAATGAGTAGCTTGAGGCATGGAGGAAATTAAAGGAGAACTCTAAGAAGTGAAGTTGAAGTTCCAATACTTTAGCCACCTGATGTGAAAGGCTGATTCATTGGAACGACCTTGATGCTGGGAAAGGTTGAAGATAGGAGGAGAAGGGGGCGACAGAGGATGAGATGGTTGGATGGGATCTCGACTCAATGGACATGGGTTTGAGCAAGCTCCAGGAGATAATGAAGGACAGAGAAGCCTGCTGTGCTACAGTCCATGGGGTTTCAGAGTCAGACACAGCTTATCAACTGAACAACAGAAAAAACTAAGAACGATGCCCTGTGCAGGCAGAGGAGGCGATGATGGCGAGTGGCCCAGGGCTAAGTGATTCTCCTCCTGAGCTGCGACCAGAAGTGAGTGACTCCTCCTTTGAACATGGATTTTAGAGAATTCAGCTGGAGGAGTCTCTTCTGCCATGAATATTTGCCATCATACTCTGGAGGGTGCTAGGTTTCTGGCAAAGGGGGTGTTACTGTAGTGTATTCATTGTAAGCAAGGGCTTCCCTGTGGGCTGGCTTGTAGAGTGACTGGCAGACGCGTCAGTCTTGTGTCCTGTGCTTTGTGAGGAGACATTTCTTTCCTATCAGCTCTATTCTTCTCATCCCTCTGAGACTGGCTTTCTAGTATAATGGGCCACAGAACAGGGGCTTTTGGATAAAGGCTTTTATGATTGATACAGAAGGTAGAGATGGCAGTCCCTGGGAGATTTTAGCCATTCATAGGCCCAGCTACTTGGGAATAGGAGGGGAAAAAAAAAGTGGGAAGAACTGGTTCATGGGCCTTTAAGAAATATTATCGCAGTATTACAGATATGTTGAGTTGGTATTGTTACAGTTTTGTTGAATAAATGTTGAATGATATAGATTCCGGTTGCAAAGGATCCAGCGTTATTAAGACTCCCTGTCTGTAAAGATAGTGGATTCAGCCCAAAGTAGCTTCTTTTCACAGAAAGAATGTGCTAGGATCTAGATAGACTGTGAATACCACATTCTAATTTGAAACTTTGTCAGAGTTTTGATATGTTTATTTATTTTCTGTTGCCTTTTATTTTTCTCTGTATGGTAGCTGTAGATTGGACATCCAGTTTGAATGCCAACAGTTTACACTAAGAGTTTACTTTTTTCTGTTTTACTGATGAGATGTGAGTGTGTTTGTGTGTGTGTGTGTGTGTGTGTGTGTGCGCACACGCTCTTAGTCATTCAGTTGTGTCTGACTCTTTGTGACCCCATGGACTGTAGCCCGTCCTCATTGACCATATTCCCACCATTATTTTTATCATCTTAAACCTTCCTCTCCTCTTATTTTTTAAAACTGAAAGGTCCCATAGATGCTTTCTTTAATTCTGTAGCATCCTCAATAATAGGCTACATAATACTTTTAAACCTACATGCTTAACAACCTTCATAGCCTACTCATAATTGTCAACATCAAAGAAATGTGCCCTAAAAGTGTCAGAAAACTTTTAGCATTTAAGTTCACTTAAAGAAGTCATGATCAAAGATAATTGATACACTTACCTGAGCACAACTTCCTATGAATTTTAGACTTATGTGGCTTCACTGAAAAAAAGCTGAACATAGCATATGCTTAGAGAATCATTAAATATCAGGAACTTGATACATGAGTAAATGAGGTCAGTGAAGCTCAAGAATTAAGTGAATTGATTGGGTCAAATAACCTGTGTTGATGCAGAACTGAATAGACTGAAGTGATATTCCCAAAATGAAGAAGAAATGCTTCAAACCTTCCTAAGATTGTAATAGAATATAGATGAGTAACTGAGATGAAAGAAATTGCATCGAGGACATAATCTTTTAATTGAGGTTAAATGATTTAAGAAAGGAAGAAAAAGAATATGTTTTTACAGAAATAGCACCGTGAATAAGTTGTCTGATTTCCTCTAAAACAACAGGAAATGAGTTTTAGTTTTGTGTGTGTGTGTGTGTGTGTGTCTGTGTTATACTTTCTCCCTCCCAAGCCATTCACAATTGAACAAACTTTTATTCAAACATTGCAACAGTGATTGCCAAAGTGCTAAGCTCTAAGTGTTGTTGGATATTTTGGCACAAAGTATAAGTAACAGGAAAAACACCCTTCGGGAAAGTGTAGACTTTGTAATTTTTTCCCTTTAGTAATGACAACAGTGTTAATTCGCAGCCTCTTTGACTAGATACTTAGGGTTTAAGTAGCCTGGCAATCACAGAGTTGCCTTCAGCTACCAGGAAGCCCTCCTGAATGTTCATCAGACGTTCCCTCCCTTCCTTTCTGTTTCCCAGTATATTTTTTCTTTTCTCTCCTTTCTTCCTCTCTTCCTCCCTTCCTTTTTTCTTTCCTTTCTCCTTCTCTCCTTTCCATCCCTCTTTTGCTTTCGTTCTGCTAATTTTTAGAGTTGTTAAAGTTTAAGGTGAACTCTATGGGGGCTTCTAGCCGTTCTCCATCAGAATAGGTTTGCTTTTAGATTTGTTTCATTTCAAACTTACTCAAGTTTACAGATCATTTTCTCAATGTGAATGCATGATTATATTACCCGAAGTAGATTTTTTTGCCTAGTAAACTAAAATGCATGTACTCGACATGCAGTCCTTTCTTCTGCTGCTGCTTTCTCCTTGACTACCTGCCTTCTCCGTGCTGTGTAGCATATTAGCAAGTCATGATAGTGCACTCTTTCATTTATCCAGCAAACCAACAACCAAACCATCTCGGTTGCATTTGCCATGTGTGATGCTCAGCACAGTCCTTCGACATATGTATCATTGTCCTCACTTTATGAAAGTAAAAAAATGAATAAAATAAAATTCATTTTATTGAGTTGGTTTTATATGAGACCATCAAGATTAATGATCAGTAAATAGAATTGCTGTGATTCAAGCCTAGTTCTTTTGAAGTTCAAGTTCAGGTCCATGGGATGTGTCCTTTGAAGGTGATTGACAGTTGACCATAAGAGGCTGAGAAGAAGCAATGTGTGTTCCTGCTCTCTAAGTCCTGATTGGCTACACTTTTCTCAAGCCTTAGTCTATGAGTTTCTAAGAACCATTTTGCACTCAATAGAGTGAATAGACAGTCTTCCATGACTTTAACTTTGAATGCCTGTGCTTCTCAACAATTTGCTATCATTAGTGAGTTATTTGAAGCACCTTTGGGAAACAATGAGATGGAGAGGGAAATTTGCTAAGAAGCCACAGTATCTGTGATTCATTTTCTTTGTTTTAGCATCAATGACAGCAAAATAAATAAAGGAACTTAAAATGCTTGGATTTTTC
Source organism: Capra hircus (assembly GCF_001704415.2). NCBI lineage: Eukaryota > Metazoa > Chordata > Mammalia > Artiodactyla > Bovidae > Capra > Capra hircus. The sequence goes on along the minus strand of NC_030811.1, from coordinate 11,234,171 downwards.
AACCCTGCCACTAAACAGCTCTGGCTTTTGAGGGTAATTTATTTTCTATATTGGCTTCAGCTTCCTTATCAAGAATATGAAAAAAATTGCCCCAGGCAATATTTAAGGTAAACTGCAATGCTAAGTTTTTAATCATCATTTTTAATAACAGTAATGTCAAGTTTAACATGTAGTACATCTACAAGTCTCAACTGAATGAAGTTTTCCAGATCTTTCCATACCCTGCCACAAGAGAATATATTTCTTCCTGTGGTTACCAAGACCTTTTGGGCTTCCCTTGTGGCCCAGCTGGTAAAAATTCTGCCTGCAATGCAGAAGACCTGGGTTTGATCCCTGGGTTGGGAAGATCCCCTGGAGAAGGGAAAGACTACCTACTCCAGTATCCTGGCCTAGAGATTTCCATGGACTATACAGTCCATGGGGTTGCAAAGAATCAGATATGACTGAGCGACTTTCACTTTCACCAAGGCCTTTTAGCTCTTAAAGTAAGAACTAGGATAGGAATTGTGGAATGACTAAAAATTCTGCTTTTTCACTGCCCAGATGAATATTCAAAATGAATATTGCATTGAATTTTGCTGTAGTATTATGCTTACATGGTAAAAGAAATGTGGGCTTGTTTGTAAAGACCTGCAATTCAACGCTTTACCCATGAACGGATGTTATATTTTATGATCCAAGCATTTCCTAAGTTCTGTCCAGGCAAGCAGAAAATCAAAACATTGATACTCTAAAGGGAAATCACTGCTCACCCAGGCTCTTTCACAAGTGGACTTCCTGGCATCGGCACTAGAATTTCTTCATCATGAGCTGATTTAATATCCTGTAATAGGTTGATGTGTTCCAGTCAGAGCCAGTTCTGTAGGTGAGGTTAGAGCTTGAGTTCCATCCTTTTTATTGTTTCCGGAATTAATTTTAATGTCCACGTGATGTTTAAAGTTATTGTAACAGATAAAAGCCAGTGTTCAGAAAAATGAAACAGAATAAAAGAATAATGTAAAAAAAAAAAAAAACCCAGAAATTGGAAAACAGAAATTTAGAACTAAAATCTTTGGTACCTTTTCCCTTGAGCGTAGGCTGAAGAGTAAATATGAATGGGGATAAATCGCGTGTCTGTGTGAACCAAGATTCCACAGGGAACCGGGGGAGTTGCTCCGGCACTTTTTATTTGTTTGTTTGTTTGATTTGCCTGTTTAGGATACCCCATTGGCCTAATTATCTTTCCTCTGATGTCTAATGACATCCCCACAGGAATCCCTCCTATAAATGGATATAGATTTAGAAGGCTTGGCATTTTTTAGGAGATGTGAACATATAATGTTTGAATATTTCTCTCCTTAGGAATATGGCAAATCTGCTCTATTGGGAGGGCTTCCTGGTGGCTCAGACAGTAAAGAATCCACCTGCCAATGCGGGAGACATGGGTTCAATCCCTGGGTCAGGAAGAACCCCTGAGGAAGGAAATGGCAACCCACTCCAGTGCCTGGGAAACCCCATGGACTACTGGAGGGCTACGGTCCATGGGATCACAAAGAGTCAGACACAACTTAGTGATTAAGCAACAACAACAACGAACTTTATTTGGAAGTAGCAGAAATATGTATGTCCTTTCTGGTGGACCATATGCCCCCAAGAGTACACACAATGCCTTCTTCTAAAACAGCAACAGGAATTCTCCCGGGTTTATTTTGTCATAGCTTTTGCAGACACGGGCCCCTACATCCTTCTTATGCATTTCCATTGTACAGTACTGGTTCAACCACAGTGTATCAGCAGCCTCTGTTTCCCTCTGGCACAGCAGATTCATCCCTTTTAAACACTGCTTTTACCCTTTAAATTATTGATTTAAACTTTTTCTAAATTGAACTTCATTCCATTTGATTCCTCAAGCCCTCATGTGTGGTCAGCCTCGCACATCTAACCTGCTGTCTCTTTACTCTAGAATCCTAGTTCGTGTCTGTCTTTCTGGTATACATCTGTTGTCAGCTCACATTTAATCTCTTCCACAAAGGTTGTAATCTTTACCACAATTCCTAAGTCCTGCTCAGTTTTCTGGGCTTCCCATATTGCTCAGTGGGTAAAGAATCTGCCTGCAATGCAGGAGACTCAGGAGGCATGGGTTCAGTCCCGGGGTTGGGAAGATCTCCTGGAAAAGGGCATGGCAACCCACTCCAGTATTCTTTCCTGGAGAATCCCATGGACAGAGGAGCCTGGTGGGCTACAGTCCATAGGGTTGCAAAGAGTTGGACTTGACTGAAGTGATTGAGCACACAGACACTCAGTTTTCTACATCCTATTCAAATGACACCTTGTCTTGTTTATAGAAGTTCTTATTTCTTGCTTTTCCTTTAGACATGACCATTTTCTACACTTGAATCCATTAGCTCTTCTTTGCTGAAGCATGCATATCTTGTCTAACAGATTCTCTTTAGCGAAGAATGAAAAAGGTAGCCTGTAAGGGATATCCTGTAAAGGTTCTCTTGGTATTTTTAGTCCTTCCACTTTTTGTAAAGCCATCTTTCAGGATGCAGTCTTGATTCTGCTTCACTTTATGAGTGTCCTGCACAATTCCTTTTTTATTGGCTCTTGCTGAAGAGATGTCATGTCCTTCAGAGCTCTGTTTCCAACCCACACTGCAAGGAGAAGACACCACAGTGGTGATGACCAGGAGGGATTCTGGCATCTCAGATCACACGTTTGGCCCAGACAGCCATGGGGTCCATTAGCTGCAGTCAGTCCTTCATGGACCTTAAATGCTCTTCTCAACATACTAGTGAGAAGATACCTGGAACTTCCTATAAATGACCCATCCACTCTCTTTTCCTGGTTTTACTAGCCTTCGATTATGTGTTTGAGGCTTGCTCTGCTTGTGTATTTTATGCGTTAATGAAAACCTACACCTTGTACTGGCTTCTCTGGTGGCACCTTATAGCAAAAGGCCATCCAACTGTTATTAAGGAAACTATGCCCAGAAATAAGAGGCTAGGTCATCCAGTACTGCTGCAGGCTCCCATCACCACCCTGCAGCCCCAAGAACACTCATCACCACAGCCCTACTAGCACCCTACTGCCCTTTCCCCTGTAGAGTTGCTCTGTCAGAGTGTGCAGTGTCCCAAATTTGTATGGGGAACAGATGGATTACTTCCATGACGTCAGTGCTTGAGCTGGAGTGATGACCTTTTGTCCAGGCCAACTCAGAGCCCTTTTATAATACTCTTCTCACCCACAATTCTCTCTGCCTTGGCATCTCTGAAAAATATTCTTCTTGTGTATTGGCTTGACGTTACTTTGAGAAATCTGTCAAGGTTTACACACTGAATGTTATATTTCCAACTGGTGATCTACTAGTAGCTGACTCTTGACTTTGGATCCAGGACTTTGTCCTTGCTTATAAATATGAACTTGACTTTTTCTTATTTATCAAGATCTCCCCTATAGAAGTCATCAATTTTGTTTTCCCTTTGCTCCATGTACCCAGCCTCAGTTTCCAGATACTAGGCATAGTTCTACCCAGCCAACCTCTCAATATGTCTAGAAGCAAAAATCATCAGCTATAAATTTGAGAAAACTTATGCCCTGTAGTTACTATACATATATATATATATATATATAAATTGACTGAAGAATTAGTTTGTTTGAGGATAAAGCAATATTTTAAGAATTCAGGTAAAGCTTAAAAATGGAGCCTATGGTTCCTAAACTAGTTTAAATGGCAGGCAGTACTACGGGATTACAGTAATTATGGAATACAGTAGAGACTAAATAGACTCCAGACAGCTAAGGACTTTGTAATTCTAAACACTAACACCTACTAGGAATTAAAAGACTGTACTATGCTAATGTGGAAAATTACATTAGGGATCAATTAATTAATAATAGTTTAGAGAAGAAACATTACTTAATGGCTTAATGGAACACATTTTAGGTTTTGTGTACTGCTCTATTCCCTCGGTCTCAGACTCAGTTAAATACCAGGTAGAGGGATTGCTGCCTTCTTCTTGAAAGCTTGAATTATAGTTTCCCAAGTGGATATTTTGGCCACCAGATATGAAGAGCAGACTCATCAGAAGAGACTCTCATATTGGGAAAGATAGAAGGCAAAAGGAGAAGAGGGTGACAGAGGATGAGATGGTTAGACAGCATCACCGATTCAATGGACATGAATTTGAGCAAACTCCGGGAGATAGCGAAACACAGGGAAGCCTGGCATGCCGCAGTCCATGGGGGTCGCAGAAAGCTGGGCATGACTTAGCGACTGAACAACACCGACGACAAAGGTGGATATTAGTATTTCATGAAGGATAATTGGAATTGTTGAATATTTTACAAAGGAAAAGTGAATGATTTGAATGATAATTCATTACCTTGATGAATTCCTCCTTTGTAGTTGAAGAAAGACAGTTGTGAAATGTTAGGCTTCAAAGAAAACCAGGAGAGGGATTGAGTATGTATGTAAATACTTCATAATTGTGATAAGGGGTTCATAGAAATGCCCCAATTTGAGTAAGCTAAGCCTAGATATGGGAGAAGCAATGGCACCCCACTCCAGTACTCTTGCCTGGAGAATCCCATGGACGAAGGAGCCTGGTGGGCTGCAGTCCATGGGGTCGCTAAGAGTCAGACAAGACTGAGCGACTTCACTTTCACTTTTCACTTTCATGCATTGGAGAAGGAAATGGCAACCCACTCCAGTGTTCTTGCCTGGAGAATTCCAGGGACGGGGGAGCCTGGTGGGCTGCCGTCTCTGGGGTCGCAGAGTCGAACACGACTGAAGCAACTTAGCAGCAGCAGCAGCAGCAGCAAGCCTAGATATACTCCATTATCTTTTATGTCGCCAATAATTTTGCTCACTTTTTTTTTTTCCCATATTTGGTAATGATTTACTATGTCGGTTCTGCTGAACGTTAATGAAATAAAAATGTTAGCATTGCTTCACTAGCATACCACATTCCAAAAATTATGCTTGAATTGAAGGTTTTAAAAATTCAGAACATACTTCCTCATAAAATTATTATTGTGAGATCAACAGTGGTCAGTTTCCAAGTTCAATCCATAAACGTGAAACACCATAATATAGCTTAATCACAGCACATTTGAATTAAAATATATAAAGTAGGACATCCTGTCAAGTTTGTAATAAAGACCCTACTAGTTGAAAAGGAACTATTTTTGGTGCTTTAGCTGGGAGAGAAGGTAGGGTTCGCTTGAGCAGGAGTGAGTGAACCACATGGCAGAGGAAATCTGCTTATGCCTGTTGTTTGCACTTGGCCTCTGGATCTTTTACCCAACAACAGCAGTGCTCAGTGGCAATGACAGAGACCATGTGTCTCTTGTAGCCAAAAATATTTAATATTTTGCCCTTGACAGAAAAAATAGCTAGTCCTTGAATTATAAAAAAGGAACAGGATCTAGAGGGAACCACTGGTAATTCTAATGGGTACGTCTGTGCTGTGAAGTCCGACAGGCAGTGGCTGTCTCTCATGGAACTTCTGTCTCACACGACAAGCTCATGACTGACACATCAGTTCAGTTCAGTTCAGTTGCTCAGTCCGGGTCCGACTCTGTGCGACCCCATGAATCGCAGCACGCCAGGCCTCCCTGTCCATCACCATCTCCCAGAGTTCACTCAGACTCACGTCCATCCAAGTCCGTGATGCCATCCAGCCATCTCATCCTCGGTCGTCCCCTTCTCCTCCTGCCCCCACTCCCTCCCAGCCTCAGAGTCTTTCCAATGAGTCAATTCTTCGCATGAGGTGTCCAAAGTACAGGAGTTTCAGCTTTAGCGTCATTCCTTCCAAAGAAATCCCAGGGTTGATCTCCTTCAGAATGGACTGGTTGGATCTCCTTGCAGTCAAAGGGACTCTCAAGAGTCTTATCCAACACCACAGTTCAAAAGCATCAATTCTTCAGCGCTCAGCCTTCTTCACAGTCCAACTCTCACCTCCATACATGACTACTGGAAAAATCATAGCCTTGACTAGATGGACCTTAGTCGGCAAAGTAATGTCTCTGCTTTTGAATATGCTATCTAGATTGGTCATAACTATTCTTCCAAGGAGTAAGCGTCTTTTAATTTCATGGCTGCAGTCACCATCTGCAGTGATTTTGGAGCCCCAAAAATAAAATCTGACACTGTTTCCCCATCTATTTCCCATGAAGTGGTGGGACCGGATGCCATGATCTTTGTTTTCTAAATGTTGAGCTTTAAGCCAACTTTTTCACTCTCCTCTTTCACTTTCATTTGCATATCTGAGGTTATTGATATTTATCCCAGCAATCTTGATTCCAGCTTGTGCTTCTTCCAGTCCAGCGTTTCTCATGATGTACTCTGCATATAAGTTAGATAAGCAGGGTGACAATCTACAGCCTTGACGTACTCCTTTTCCTATTTGGGACCAGTCTGTTGTTCCATGTCCAGTTCTCACTGTTGCTTTCTGACCTGCATACAGATTTCTCAAGAGGCAGGTCATGTGGTCTGGTACTCCCATCTCTTTCAGAATTTTCCACAGTTTCTTGTGATCCACACAGTCAAAGGTTTGGCATAGTCTATAAAGCAGAAATAGATGTTTTTCTGGAACTCTCTTGCTTTTTCCATGATCCAGCGGATGTTGGCAATTTGATCTCTGGTTCCTCTGCCTTTTCTAAAACCAGCTTGAACATCAGGAAGTTGTTCACCACTGAAGAAGAGCTTTGAATTCGGCGATTTGAAGTGGCTAGTTTGAGCATTCTTTTGGCATTGCCTTTCTTTGGGATTGGAATGAAAACTGACCTTTTCCAGTCCTGTGGCCACTGCTGAGTTTTCCAAATTTGCTGGCATATTGAGTGCAGCACTTTCACAGCATCATCTTTCAGGATTTGAAATAGCTCAACTGGAATTCCATCACCTCCACTAGCTTTGTTCGTAGTGATGCTTTCTAAGGCCCACTTGACTTCACATTCCAGGATGTCTGGCTCTAGGTGAGTGATCACACCATCATGATTATCTGGGGTGAAGATCTTTTTTGTACAGTTCTTCTGTGTATTCTTGCCACCTCTTCTTAATATCTTCTGCTTCTGTTAGGTCCATACCATTTCTGTCCTTTATTGAGCCCATCTTTGCATGAAATGTTCCCTTGGTATCTCTAATTTTCTTGAAGAGATCTCTAGTCTTTCCCATTCTGTTGTTTTCCTCTATTTCTTTGCATTGATCGCTGAGAAGGCTTTCTTATCTCTTCTTGCTATTCTTTGGAACTCTGCATTCAGATGCTTATATCTTTCCTTTTCTCCTTTGCTTTTCCTTTTTCACTTCTCTTCTTTTCACAGCTATTTTGTAAGGCCTCCCCAGACAGCATTTTTGCTTTTTTTTTTTGCATTTCTTTCCATGGGGATGGTCTTGATCCCTGTCTCCTGTACAATGTCATGAACCTCATTCCATAGTTCATCAGGCACTCTGTCTATCAGATCTAGTCCTTAAATCTATTTCTCACTTCCACTGTATAATCATAAGGGATTTGATTTAGGTCATACCTGAATGGTCTAGTGGTTTTCCCTACTTTCTTCAATTTAAGTCTGAATTTGGCAATAAGGAGTTCATGATCTGAGCCACAGTCAGCTCCTGGTCTTGTTTTTGCTGACTGTATAGAGCTTCTCCATCTTTGGCTGCAAAGAATATAATCAATCTGATTTTGGTGTTGACCATCTGGTGATGTCCATGTGTAGAGTCTTCTCTTGTGTTGTTGGAAGAGGGTGTTTGCTATGACCAGTGCATTTTAGCCTTTGCCCCTGCTTCATTCTGCATTCCAAGGCCAAATTTGCCTGTTACTCCAGGTGTTTCTTGACTTCCTACTTTTGCATTCCAGTCCCCTATAATGAAAAGGACATCTTTTTGGGTGTTAGTTCTAAAAGGTCTTGTAGGTCTTCATAGAACCATTCAACTTCAGCTTCTTCAGCGTTACTGGTTGGGGCATAGACTTGGATTACTGTGATATTGCATGGTTTGCCTTGGAAACGAACAGAGATCATTCTGTCATTTTTGAGATTGCATCCAAGTACTGCATTTCGACTCTTTTGTTGACCATGATGGCTACTCCATTTCTTCTAAGGGATTCCTGCCCACAGTAGTAGATATAATGGTCATCTGAGTTAAATTCACCCATTCCAGTCCATTTTAGTTCACTGATTCCTAGAATGTCGACGTTCACTCTTGCCATCTCTTGTTTGACCACTTCCAATTTGCCTTGATTCATGGACCTGACATTCCAGGTTCCTATGCAATATTGCTCTTTACAGCATCGGACCTTGCTTCTATCACCAGTCACATCCACAGCTGGGTATTGTTTTTGCTTTGGCTCCATCCCTTCATTCTTTCTGGAGTTATTTCTCCACTGATCTCCAGTAGCATATTGGGCACCTACTGACCTGGGGAGTTCCTCTTTCAGTATCCTATCATTTTGCCTTTTCATACTGTTCATGGGGTTCTCAAGGCAAGAATACTGAAGTGGTTTGCCATTCCCTTCTCCAGTGGACCACATTCTGTCAGACCTCTCCACCATGACCCCCGTCTTGGGTTGCCCCACGGGCATGGCTTAGTTTCATTGAGTTAGACAAGGCAGTGGTCCTAGTGTGATTAGATTGACTAGTTTTGTGAGTATGGTTTCAGTGTGTCTGCCCTCTGATGCCCTCTTGCAACACCTACCATCTTACTTGGGTTTCTCTTACCTTGGGTGGGTATCTCTTCACGCTGCTCCAGCAAAGCAGCCACTGCTCCTTACCTTGGTGAGGGGTATCTCCTCTTCCTGACCTTCAATGTGGGATGGCTCCTCTAGGCCCTCCTGTAAAAAAAACCAAAGAAAACTATGCCAGCAAATTTGGAAAACTCAGCAGTGGCCACAGGACTGGAAAAGGTCAGTTTTCATTCCAATCCCAAAGAAAGGCAATGCCAAAGAATGCTCAAACTACCCACAATTGCACTCATCTCACATGCTAGTAAAGTAATGCTCAAAATTCTCCAAGCCAGGCTTCAGCAATATGTGAACCGTGAACTTCCTGATGTTCAAGCTGGTTTTAGAAAAGGCAGAGGAACCAGAGATCAAATTGCCAACATCCCTGGATCATGGAAAAAGCAAGAGAGTTCCAGAAAAACATCTATTTCTGCTTTATTGACTATGCCAAAGCCTTTGACTGTGTGGATCACAATAAACTGTGGAAAATTCTGAAAGAGATGGGAATACCAGACCACCTGACCTGCCTCTTGAGAAATCTGTATGCAGGTCAGGAAGCAACAGTTAGAACTGGACATGGAACAACAGACTGGTTCCAAATAGGAAAAGGAGTACGTCAAGGCTGTATATTGTCACCCTGCTTATTTAACTTATATGCAGAGTACATCATGAGAAACGCTGGACTGGAAGAAACACAAGCTGGAATCAAGATTGCCGGAGAAATATCAATAACCTCAGATATGCAGATGACACCACCCTTATGGCAGAAAGTGAAGAGGAACTAAAAAGCCTCTTGATGAAAGTGAAAGAGGAGAGTGAAAAAGTTGGCTTAAAGCTCAACATTCAGAAAACGAAGATCATGGCATCTGGTCCCATCACTTCATGGGAAATAGATGGGAAACAGTGGAAACAGTGTCAGACTTTATTTTGGGGGGCTCCAAAATCACTGCAGATGGTGACTGCAGCCATGAAATTAAAAGACGCTTACTCCTTGGAAGAAAGTTATGACCAACCTAGATAGCATATTCAAAAGCAGAGACATTACTTTGCCGACTAAGGTCCGTCTAGTCAAGGCTATGGTTTTCCTGTGGTCATGTATGGATGTGAGAGTTGGACTGTGAAGAAGCTGAGCGCCGAAGAATTGATGCTTTTGAACTGTGGTGTTGGAGAAGACTCTTGAGAGTCCCTTGGACTGCAAGGAGATCCAACCAGTCCATTCTAAAGGAGATCAGCCCTGGGATTTCTTTGGAAGGAATGATGCTGAAGCTGAAACTCCAGTACTTGGCCACCTCATGTGAAGAGTTGACTCATTGGAAAAGACTCTGATGCTGGAGGGATTGGGGGGCAGAGGAGAAGGGGACGACCCAGGATGAGATGGCTGG